>NC_064627.1:998369851-1003369851 GCF_023864275.1 Schistocerca cancellata
TTGAAAGCTTTCAGATTTATGACGTCACCATACTTCACTATGAAATAAAGACATTGCTCAGTCAGTGTAAGCTCTCTCTGGTATGTTATGATAGATTGATGAGGCATGTGGTTCTCCTTTTATTTACCTAGAGGCAGTAGAAAATGTACTAATTCTTCATACTTTTGCATCCTCATCTGTACCTGCTCATGAACTATCTACAGAAATTCTTTATTTGTGTGACCATATTGCCCGTAGTTGCTTTATGCTTTTATTTTCTCATACTTCACTCTCTCTCTTCTCTCTCTCTCTCTCTCTCTCTCTCTCTCTCTCTCTCTCTCTCTCCGGGCTTTTCATTTCACCTCTTGCTCTTTAGCCCTTTTCCCTCCAACTCTCTCTCCACTGAACTACTCTGCATTCACTGTTCACTCATCCTTGACACCCTCCACACCCTGTCTCCACTCCCACACCCCACCTACTCACCATCTGGATCTACATTTCCGTCAGGACATCTTCATTTCTGTTTCACAATAAATAAATACATAGTAACACAAATAAACAACACAAATAAAGAATCGAGGAGGAAGAGAACACGTTTAGATCAAAGTGAAATCTATCAGCGTAATTGGTAACACTACACAAAACACACGAGACGCATGTAGCCTAAAGGTACAAAAAACTGTGATGTTGCCATGTTGTGGCATGTTTCACATAAAGAACTGCATTATTCTGCCCACCAGTGCGAGATTACGCCGGCCAAGTGTGAGCACTTGGCTTCTACTGGTATCTGGGTACAGACTTTTAAATCACTACAGATTTTTTTCCATATTTCTAGCAGTCACTGTCTGCAATTTAGTTAAACTGCAGATTTAATGTTGCCGAAAGCGACGAGAAATACTATATCCTTACCAGTCAGTATCTGTCACACTGTTGATGGGAAATTAGTGCGGCTGCGCCATCGGCAGTCCAGATGGATGCGAACCTTTCTAGAACCGTGCCGAAATAGTGTCTTCAATCTTTTACTGTCTCTTCCTTCTTCAGCGGTTACCGTACTGTAGTGGAGAGACGGTCCAGCACCGTGGCATACGGAAAACGTGGCCGATTTCCCCCCCCCCCCACACGTCACAAAAATGGCAACAGCGTACCTGCCAGCCATTCGTACCCGTCTCTTCTAGTGGCACCTCGAGTGCAAAATGGAACAAAATCGTAATTTACCCTATTTCTGTTGACAAGGAGAGCGCGTGAAGTATTTCTCATTTTATGTTTCGTTATACACTAGGGAGCTACGTATTGCAGTACATTACACAGATTACATTATTATACAGTACAATACATATAGAATCTTGCAGGTCTGCACATTTATATCTAATCTACGGACCCCAACACATCAGCCGAAAACAGCAAATTCAGTTTTCAGGGCTCGAAGGCTGGGGGAAAGTGTAAAACTTAAATACTGAAAAATGCGGAGTCCACGACTGGGATACTCCAAGAGTGCGAGTGCAACACAGCTCCACATGCAGTCAGAAAGCTACGAATTCTGAATTCCTGACACGGCTGCACAATAACGAGAAAAACTGGAGAAACGAGGATCACGTTGAAGCAGTCCTTAGCCACTGAAAATTGATTCTGATGGCCAGGTGGAGGATGATATTGAGAGGTTGGCCGCCGTGATTTATTAGTGTATTGGCCCCGGGCTGCACTTTCCCTTACAAACCCAAAACGTGTTGATTTCAAAATACATTTCATTTTAAGTCAGCCATGCCAGCCGAAACAGGAATAGGATGCAATTTTAGACAGTTGAGTCAAATTATGGGATCACTACATTAATAATACCAAAATATGTACTTTGCATAAAGTAGAATCCTTGCCACTTAGGTACTTTTAAATACAACGCAGAGGACTGTAATGTTTTGAGATAAAATAATAATTGAACGCTTCTCGTCAAATTTAGTTTTTGCAACACGATATATTTCCGGACTTGCACAATAGGTTAATATCAAAACTGACCTTGAAAAAAATTCTGTCGACACCTATAACCAGATTAAACTGTACCAAACACGGGAATAAAGAAAAAAACGGGCAGGCCGATGGAGTGTTCCTCATGTGTGGGAAATATCATAATTAAAAGCAATATATTTTGCAACAAGGTGTTATTCGATCTAGAAGACAAATCAGTGTTTAAATAACTTTCATTACTAACCACTGAAGGTACACTACTGGTCATTAAAATTACTACACCATGAAGATGACGTGCTTCAGACGCGAAATTTAACCGACAGAAGGAAGATGCTGTGATATGCAAATGATTAGCTTTTCAGAGCATTCACACATAGTTGGCGCCGGTGGCGACACCTACAACGTGCTGACATGAGGAAAGTTTCCAACCGATTTCTCATACACAAACAGCAGTTGACCGGCGTTGCCTGGTGAAATGTACCTGTGATGCCTCGTATAAGGAGGAGAAATGCGTACCATTTCGTTTCCGACGTTTATAAAGGTCGCATTGTGGCCTATCGCGACTGCGGTCTATCGTATCGCGACATTTCTGCTCGCGCTGGTCGAGATCCAATGACTGTTGGTAGAATATGGAATCGGTGGGTTCAGGAGGGTAACACGGAACGCCGTGCTGGATTCCAACGGCCTCGTATCACTAGTAGTCGAGATGACAGGTATCGTATCCGCATGGCTGTAACGGATCGTGCAGCCACGTCTCGACCCCTGAGTCAACAGATGGGGACGTTTGCAAGACAACAACCATCTGCACGAACAGTTCTACGACGTTTGCAGCAGCATGGACTATCAGCTCGGAGACCATGGCTGCGGTTACCCTTGACGCTGCATCACAGACAGGAGCGCCTGCGATGATGTACTCAACGACGAACCTGGGCGCACGAATGGCAAAACGTCATTTTTTCGGATGAATCCAGGTTCCGTTTACAGCATCATGATGGTCGCATCCGTGTTTGGCGACATCGCGGTGAACGCACATTGGAAGCGTGTATTCGTCATCACCATACTGGCGTATCACCCGGCGTGATGGTATGGGGTGTCATTGGTTACACGTATCGGTCACCTCTTCTTCGTACTGACGGCACTTTGAACAGTGGACGTTACATTTCAGATGTGTTACGACCCGTGGCTCTACCCTTCATTCTATCCCTGGAAACCCTACATTTCAGCAGGATAACGCTCGACTGCATGTTGCAGGTCCTGTACTGGCCTTTCTGGATACAGAAAAAGTTCGACTACTGCCCTGTCCAGCACATTCTCTAGATCTCTCACCAACTGAAAGCGTCGGGTCAATGGTGGCCAAGCAACTGGCTCGTCCCAATACGCCAGTCATTACTCTTGATGAACTGTGGTATCGTGTTGAAGCTGCGTGGGCAGCTGTACCTGTACACGGCATCCAAGCACTGTTTGACTCAATGCCCAGGCGTATCAAGGCCGTTATTACGGCCAGAGGTGGTTGTTCTGGGTTCTCATTTCTCAGGATCTATGCACGCAAATTGCGTGAAAATGTAATCACATCTCAGTTCTAGTATAATATATTTGTCCAATGAATACCCGTTTGTCATCTGCATTTCTTCTTGGTGTAGTAATTTTAACGGCCAGTAGTGTATTTTGTGTCAATAAAACGAAACGCGTTTGGTGTCAAAATAACACATTTTCTTGTAACTTGCAAAGGCGGAACGAAATTACCTTCAAATAAAAATGTGTATACTCAGTCCTACATGGTTAGAGAGCCATCAAACATTTAGTTATAAGTTACTGTGCAAATTGCGTTAGCCTTTAGCTCATAATGGGACAGCCGAGCCTGCATCCCGACTTGCAGGTGGACCGCGTGTGCAGCGCGCTGTCCTCGCAGCTGGGAGACGCCGAGTTCTTCTTCGGGGACAGCGCGACGCAGCTGGAGGCCCTGCTGTACGGCCACCTCTACCTGCTGCTCACCGTGCCCGTGCCGCTGGGAGAGCCGCCCCTAGCCAAGGCAATGCACCGCCCTCTTTTCCTACTGCCGCTACTCGGCATTCTTCGTTGAGCGGACTTACTGCCGCATTTCCTGACCTCTAGGTCTACCGTCCGCAGCTCGTGGTCTTGCTGTCGCGTTGTGGCTTCGCGAGAACGGGGTCGCGGGTTCGATTTCCGGCGGGGTCAGGGATTTTCACCTGCCTGAAGATGACTGGGTTATCATTTCTTTATCATTCGTGAAAGTGGCGAGATTGGACTGAGCACAGGTTTGGAATTTGTACAGGCACTGATAACCGCGCAGTTGAGCGCCCCACAAACCAAACATCATCATCTAGGTACTTGTTTTGCAAATCAAACTGCCTTTTCCTGCTGCTAGTTATTTTATTGATCCCATACGCGTTTCGCTTTCTCCTTTTCTAAGGCATCATCAGTGGGATCTATAATGATACAGTTTTGTTAGTTATAGATTATCAAACAGTTCACTTCGAAATTTTTTGTAAAAATGTAATTACTTACGATTTGCTGATCTGCGTTTCCTCACATCTGGTTTGGAGGTCACCACTTTTATCACTGTTCTATATTCACATCTTTGTGTCTTCGCCATCCACACATTGTTCACCATGTTTCTCACTCTATTTTGTGGTGGACTGTCGTTCTTTGGTCATTTGATACAACTATTTCGTGGTACACTTCTTTTCACAGCGTAAATATGGCGACTCTATCGACTTTGGTATGTTTACCTATGTGGTGCCACCCTAACGAGGTATATGCTTGTTCCTAACGTCTGTTTGTGATGTTTATAGCGTGTGTGTGCGAATGAGTGAGAGAGAGAAGGGCTGATAGGGTTTTTTTGTGGGAGGGGGGGGGGGGGCGGTTGGGCGGTTGTACTAACTGTTTGCCAGTGGCTGAAAACTTTGGTGACAGCTGTTTTGACTTTTCGTTTCATTATTCTGGGGAGTGGTCATGGATGAGTGAGTGCAAAGATGTTGGTTTTCAGTTATTATTACACTGAACTGTATTATATTACATGAAGAAGTGTGCGACGAAATAGTTGTACCAAGTGACAGGAGAACGATAGTCCACCACAAAAAAGAGTGAGAAACATGGTGAACAGAGTGTGGATGGCGAAAACACAAATATGTGAATATAGAGTAGTGATAAAAGTGGTAGTGCGACCTCCAGACCAGATGTGAGGAAACTCAGATCAGTAAATCGTAAGTAATTACATTTTTACAAAAAATCGCGAAGTGAACTGTTTGATAATCTATAACTAACAAAACTGTATCACTATAGATCCCACTGATGATGCCTTAGAAAAGAAGGCGAAACGCGTATGGGATAAATAAAATAACTAGCAGCAGGAAAAGGCAGTTTTATTTGCAAAACATGTTTTTATATGCTTTCTGCGGAGGATGGCCACACAAACAAACTTGTTATCATCATCTAGGTCTACCGGGTTATTGAGTCCGCCTTTTACTTTCTTGTTCTTTTGAATCCAAACCCCTTCATATACCGGCTGGTTCTAATTAAACTGACGGTGTTCCGAGCGCTGCACTGAAGACTTTATGCAGTTCAGGACGCTGAAACATCGCAGGTATGTTCATCAATCGGTGTGCTCACCGAGTATGCAGAAAAAGTACCAATTCCACTTTCCGATACCACGTAAAAATTTGGCGCTGTAAGCAGTCAGAATGTGAAACGTCTGCGTTTGGACGCCAGTATCTTCTTTGTTGCTTGGTGATGCGTTTTAATTCCATTTGTGAAATAACTACTGTAAAGGGTTAAGTAGGTTAAAGGTTTCTGTATGAAAGGCTGTGGCTGTTGATAAAAAAGGCCACGCACTACTGGTGAAGTTGTTTTCATGAAAACGGCAGTATTAGCAACACTGACTTGCGGAAATATCACTCGCAGAAACGGCTGTGAAGAGGCTAGATGCCAGTAAATTGGTTAAAGCAGGGGTTCCCAACAAAATTTTCTCGAGGACCCCCTCATCGAGCATGACTTGTACCTTGTCATATCACAGTATCAAGTACCTAAAAAGTCCAAATTAAGAGTCTTTTAATACGTTTTCTTTTTTTATACTTAGAAAAAATATTTATATATTCATTAATGGAAAAATATTGAGTGGCCAAAACAAAAAATCTGTTATCATAGAAAATATATTTAATATATTTTTTATTCTAATAGCATCTTGCGGACCCTTCTGACATATCTCGCGGAACCCTGGGGTCCGCGGACCACATGTTGGGAACTACTGGGCTAAAGAATGCGATGATTAAACCTGAAGGAATAGGTGAGGTAGGTAGTGCAGCTGGGAGAGGGAGGTGGCCCATTCCCAGGGCCGTTGTTGATGAAGTTGCTGTAGCTGTAATTTACTGTGCAGCCTCATTTTCTGAAGCCATATCTCGAGCTGTGTCACAGGAATTGCAATTCCCCGGTCCACAGTCCAAAACATTTTACACTGGATCCGTACAAGATTCATGTGCACCAAACGAAGCCCCAAGATAGACTATAACGCCGTGACTTCGTCCTTCGCCTTTTAGCTCTCATGGAAATGGATGACATGTGGCTGGGGAAATATTATTCGAACGGGTGAGGCGCATTTTACTCTGCTTGTTGTCGTGAATGCACAGAACTGTCGCATGTGCGGTTCTTGTCAGCCATTCTTGTGCAAGAACATTCACTGCAATCAGTTTATGTGACTGTGTGGAGTGGTTTCACAAGATCCTTCGTTCTCAGTCTGTTTCTCTTCGAGGAGAAGACATTTTGCAGGGCTGTTAAGTGTACAGTAACATCTGCGCTTTATAAGCACCTTCTTGAGTAACACGTGATTCCAGGTTTTCAAGAACACAGTTGTGTCCACAGCACTGTTTTTATGCAGGATGTGGCCACACCACATGTCGGTTTTCAGGTGAATGATTTGCTTCGAGAAACCTTCGATAACGATCGAATTACCTCTTGACAATTTCATCGTGATTGGCTTTCCAGATTTCTGACCTGCATCTGTGCGACTTATGATTGTGGGGATATCTGAAAGGTCATGTTTATCAGGGATGGATCCAGACTCTTCCTGATG
The DNA here is from genome assembly GCF_023864275.1 of Schistocerca cancellata. Classification (NCBI taxonomy): domain Eukaryota; kingdom Metazoa; phylum Arthropoda; class Insecta; order Orthoptera; family Acrididae; genus Schistocerca; species Schistocerca cancellata. The sequence continues at coordinate 998,376,873 of NC_064627.1, forward strand.
TGAAGGATAGCATGCGAGGACATATCGCCGTGATTACACCAGATATGCTACGAGCAGCTGTCGACCACGTCGTTTTGTGGATACAGTATCCTGCTGAATCGGGTACTATGTTGAACACATGTTGCAACTTGTGACCTTATCCTAATGAACATGCCACAACCATCGTTATCATGTGTTTGATCGTTCCTCACCTTTTCCTGCACATCCCACATTCTGACTGCTTACAGCGTCGTATTTTCGCCTGGTGGCAGAGAGTGTAACTAGTATTTTTTCGGTGCATTTGGCGATCGCCGCGATTAATGAACATACTTACAGCGTTTCAGCATCTTGCGATGTATACAGCCCGCATTACAGTACTCGTAAAAATGTCAGCTCAATTAAAACCACCCAGCATGTTTACATTAGTAGGCCTTCAATAGTATACTGAAGCAACTGGTAAAATTTGTATTCAGCAAAAATCATAGTTCAGAGCCCTTAACGTATAGTATTTAGAAAGAATGAGATTTGTCACTTTGTAAAATGCAGGTAGATGAGCAGAAGAAGTAATGCTTTTAAAGTTATGATGTTTGTCATCAACCAGGCTACAGACAAAGGAGACATCGAAACCACCTCTCTCTCTCTCTCTCTCTCTCTCTCTCTCTGGCCAGTAAACAAGTCTTATAATCTTATAAGTCGAGCGAGTGTAATCATCGTTCCTTTCTCCAAACATTTTAAGCACCTGTTCGGTGACTTTGGCCCCTGTGTGGAACAAAAACATCATGACAGTGAAATCAGCACCTTAGGAAACCAACACCTCATTTTTATTATTTGTAGGTCGCCTAACCCTGGATACGTTGTAGGATGATAAGAGATCTTAAAAGTCAAGGCTGAGAGTAAAACTATTTCTTTTTCTTAATGACTGAGGTAATTCACCTAATATTAACACAGAGCAAAGTCCTCTAAAAGCTCAAATTAAATTACAAAATGACGTTAAGATTGGGGGAGGTACCAAATTACATGGAAGACAGCACTGAGAAAACACAACAGTACCTCCTCATTTCGGCAGCTCGCGAATTCAAAGCTAATGAGACAAAAGGAGGCTACAAATTATAACCAAGTAAGCATCAGATGTTGGGTAGCAAAGTAAATTACCGGCGAGGTGCTCTGAATATGGATCTCGCTACTGCATCTACATGTACAATTACATGATTACTCTGCAATTCACAATTAAGTGCTTGGCACAGAGCTCATCAAACCACCTTCAACCTATTTCTCCACGGTTCCTCTCTCGAACAGAGGCGGGAAAATGAACACTTAAATCTTTCCGTGTAAGCTCAGATTTCTCTTATTATAAGATGATAATGATCATCATTTCTTCCTATGTAGGTGGGAGTTAAGAAAATATCTTCGCACTCTGAGGAAAAGCCGCTGCTTGAAATTTCATGAAAAGATCTTACCGCAATGAAAAAAGCCTTTGTTTTAATGATTGACACCCCAATTCGAGTATCATATCGGTGGCACTCTGTCCCCTATTTCACAATGGTACAAGACGAGATCCAATTCTTTGGACTTTTTCGATGTCCTCCATCAATCCTGTGTAATGCGGATTTCATACTGGACAACAATACTACGTAGAGGGCGGAGCAGTCTAGTAGACCTGTAACATTTCCTGAGTGTTCTGCGAATAAAGCGCAGTCTTTGGTTTGTTTTCCCGACAACATAATCTACGCCATCGTTACAGTTTAAGTAATTAGTTATTATAATCACTACGTATTTAGTTGAATTTACAACCCTCAAATTTGTGCGATTTATCGCGTAACCGAAATTTAGCTGATTCCTTTTAGTATTCATGCGGACGGTTTCACACTTATCATTACGTAAATATCAAATGCCCTTTTTCGCACCATAGAGTTATTTCGCTTTATGTAGATCAGGGACAATAGAGTTCCCATAACACTTGCTTTCGAAACGCCAGGTATTATTTCTGTTTTGCTCGATGACGTTACGACAGCTACTACGAACTGTGATCTTCCTGACAGGAAATCACGAATCCAGTCGCAGAATTGATACGATTTGCCATTAGAAGGCTTTTGTGAGGAACGGTGTCAAAAGCATTCTGGAAATCTAAAAATATGGAATCAGTTTTACATGCCCTGTCCATAGCACTCGTTACTTCATGAGCATAAAGACTTACTTTCTGAATAAGTGTTCGCTGTTAGTCAATAACTCGATTTCTTCGAGGCAAGTCTTTATGTTCCAACACGGTATATGTTCCAAATTCGTACTGTAAATCGAAGTTAATTATATGGGCCTGTAATTCTGTGGATTGCCATTATTTCCTTTCTTGGGTATTGGTGTGACTTGTGTTACTTCCGAGTGTTTAGGTACGGATATTCCGACGAGCGAGCAGTTGTATGCGGTTGCTCAGTATGAATCTACTGTGTCAGCACACTATAAAAGGATCCTGACTGTATCAAAATCCAGACTGGAGGCACTGCCTTTATTAAGTGATTTAAGCTGCTTCGTTACGCTGACGGTATATACTTCTATGTTACTAATGTTAGCAGTGGTTCTTGACTCAAATTCTGGAATATTTATTTCGTCCACTATGGTGAAGGCATGTTAGGAACCTGTTTAATAACTCGGCTTTAGTGGAGCTGTCATCAGTGACATCACCACTGTTATCGCGCACTGAAGGTGTTGATTGCGTCTTAACCTCTTGCGTACTTTACATACTGCCAGAGTACCTTTAGGTTTCCTGCGAGATTTAGAGACAGAGTTTCATTGTGGAAACTATTTAAGAACATCTTGCATTGAAGTTCGCGCTAAATTTCGAGCTTCTGTAAAAGTTCGGCAGTCTTTGGGGGTTTTGCGTTCTTTTAAATTTGACACGATTTTTTCATTGCTTCTGCAACAGTTTTCGGACTTGTTTTCTGTATTACGGGGGATCAGTAACATCTCTTATTAATTTACTTTGTGTATATCTCTCAGTTACCTTCCAAACTATTTCTTTGAATTTAATCTACACCTTGTCTACACTTACATAGTCAGACTGGAAGGAGTTATTGGCCGGCCGGGGTGGCCGAGCGGTTCTAGGCGCTACAGTCTGGAACCTCGCGACCGCTACGGCCGCAGGTTCGAATCCTGCCTCGGGCATGGATGTGTGTGAAGTCCTTAGGTTAGTTAGGTTTAAGTAGTTATAAGTTCTAGGGGACTGATGACCTCAGAAGTTAAGTCGTATAGTGCTCAGAGACATTTGAAGGAGTTAGGGCTGACTCTTAGAAAGACGATAAGCAAATTTATCTTCTCTTTTAAATATATGTTTTTAACGCTTATTTTAGTGGGTTAGGGTGTTACAGTATTCAGTCTTCCTACAACAACCTTGTGATCACTAATCCCTGTATCTCTCATGACGCTTCCTATTTCCTCAGTATTATTTGTTGGCTAAGAAGTCAGATATGTTTTCACAACCATTCACACTTTCGGTGTGCTCCTGAATATAGAGGGTAGATCGAATTCCCTACAAATTGTAATCGTGTGAGAGGGCAATTTATCTCATATGAAACTCAAGTTTTTCTTGAGATGTGCAGCAACTATATCACCTTAGTCGGAGGGTTGGTAAAAGGAAATAGTCATTACTTTTGCCAGTTGTCAAGTACAACCTCAACCCATACTAACTCATAGGAACTATCTGTTTCAATTCTCTACAGGGTAAATAACGTCTGCACCAAGAACCACTCCATCACCAACTGTAAGTAATCAGTTCTTTATGAAGACCTTCAGGCCTCTGTAAAAGTTTTGGCTTTACTTATTTCCGGCATTAACCAGCTTTCCGTACCTGTAACCATATGGGCTTCAGCGCTTTCTGTTACCGCTGGGAGCTCTGGATCTTTTCCAAAAGACCTACCACGTTTTACAGCCACACTACCGATTGCTGATAGGTCCACCCTCGTGAATTTGCTGCAAACTTTCAGACCGACGCCCTTTTTGGGTACTACTGGTCATTAAAATTGCTACACCACGAAGATGACGTGCTACAGAAGCGAAATTTAACCGACAGGAAGAAGATGCTGTGATTAGCTTTTCAGAGCATTCACACAAGGTAGGCGCCTGTGGCGACACCTACAACGTGCTGACATGAGGAAAGTTTCCAACCGATTTCTCATACACAAACAGCAGTTGACCGGCGTTGCCTGGTGAAATGATGTTCTGATGCCTCGTATAAGGAGGAGAAGTGCGTACCATTACGTTTCCGACTTTGATAAAGGTCGGATTGTAGCCTATCGCGATTGCGGTTTATCGTATCGCGACATTGCCGGCCTGAGTGGCCGTGCGGTTCTAGGCGCTACAGTCTGGAACCGCGTGACCGCTACGGTCGCAGGTTCGAATCCTGCCTCGGGCATGGATGTGTGTGATGTCCTTAGGTTAGTTAGGTTTAAGTAGTTCTAAGTTCTAGGGGACTGATGACCACAGCAGTTAAGTCCCATAGGGCTCAGAGCCATTTGAACCTTTTTTTTTTTTTGTATCGCGACATTGCTGTTCGCATTGGTCGAGATCCAAAGACTGTTAGCAGAATATGGAATCGGTGTGTTCTGGAGGGTAATACGGAACGCCGTGCTGGATCCGAACGGCCTGGTATCACTAGCAGTCGAGATGACAGGCATCTTATCCGCATAGCTGTAACGGATCGTGCAGCCACGTCTAGATCCCTGAGTCAACAGATGGGGACGTTTGCAAGACAACAACCATCTGCACGAACAGTTCGTCGACGTTTGCGGCAGCATGGACTATCAGCTCGGAGACCATGGCTGCGGTTACCCTTGACGCTTTATCACAGACAGGAGCGCCTGCGATGGTGTACTCAACGACGACCCTGGATGCACAAATGGCAAAACGTCCTTTTTCCTGATGAGTCCAGGTTCTGTTTACAGCATCATGATGGTCGCACCCGTGTCTGGCGACATCGCAGTCAATGCACATTGGAAGCGTGTATTCGTCATCGCCATACTGACGTATGACCCGGCGTGATGGTATGGGGTGCCATTGGTTACACGTCTCGGTCTTGTTCGGATTGACGGCACTTTGAACAGTGGACGTTACATGTTACGACCAGTGGTTCTACCCTTCATCCGATCCCTGCGAAATCCTACATTTCAGCAGGATAATGCACGATAGCATGTTTCAGGTTCTAGTCTAATATATTTGTCCAATGAATACCCGTTTATCATCTACATTTCTTCATGGTGGAGCAATTTTAACGGCCAGTTGTGTAGTCTTCTGGTACCCTCTTACCTAAGAAGACCGCCCAGTCCCATCCACACAGCTCCCACCACCCGTGTAGTTGCTTCCTGTGTGTAGTGGACCACTGATCTATTATGCAGAATCTGGAAACCCTCCAACCTATGATGCTAGTAAGGGAATCTGTAGCCTACATGGTCGGAGAACCGTCCAAGCCCTTGATTCAGACCCTGAACTCGGCTCTGAAGCAAAGGACAACAGCGGTTCTGTCAACGATGCTACAGATGCTGAGCTCCGCTCTCATCTCGCAAGCAAAACATGCAATTTTTACCATTTCAGCTAGCCACCCAAACCAGCGAGACTCTTTTACTGTCCAAAATAACACTAATCGTTAGTCAAGATGCAAACCACCACCTGCAGCTACCTACACCCTGTGCTGTTCATGGCATCCCGAAACAGTCTTTCCACAACTGGAATGATTCCACCTAGTTTGCACATAGATTCACGCTGGATTCCTTCCCCTCCTTCTCAGCCATACCCCTGAGGTTCCAATTACCAGTAATTCCACCCCCTGTGAATTCGCAGACCTTCTGGGTCGAGACGGTTCCACTGGATCAGGGCTAGCGACTGCGTCTGGCCCAGGGCCAGCCACAATGGCACTCGAAAAACCTGTAGGGCAGACAAACAGGGAAGGCCCTCCAATCGGCCTTCCAGATAGTCTTTCGCTGGCTACCACATGTTGGAACGACTTGCCACTCGACCATAATGAGGGGTCAACGTCAGTGCATGCAGTAAATGGAGCGGCCACAGTAGTAGACCGATTGGGGAACTCGTGAGACGTGCTAGACGTGCCTCTGATCACTACGTCTGGGCCACCACAGTGAAGCCCACTGGCGGCAGCCTCAAGCTGTGTGAACAAAGCTATCAACACCTAGAGCCGTGCGCGAAGGTTCACCAATCAGCCCGCATTTAAACACGACAATGTCAGTTCCTATCCCTACCAAAGACGGCAAAACTTGACCTCAAACAGGAATTAAAACAGTGGACTGTCCTAGTAAGCACAAAAACAAGCAATAAATTTTAAAAAAACCAAACAGATAACTGAAAGCATGTCGCCCCAGTTTGAAGGCCACAGAAATAATTCACAACGATGTACTCGCCTTATCTGCAGCAAGTATGCACGATGCTGCGTCACATATGGTCTAATCGACACTGAGCGATGCTAACCAAAACTAATAAAAGCTTGTACGATACTAGGGTCAAGAACTCAAACACGCAATAAATTAAAAAAAAAAACTAAGCTAGTAACCACACAGGTATCTGAGCCGAACGGCTCTAGATGACATCCAGGAGAAAAATTATCTGGAATCTTGGTTCAAAACCCTCATCTTGTCACTTAAAAAAACTCGCTAGGCAGAGGACGACTCAGTGATGTTCCCAAAGCGATGAACACAATAAGTGTATTTTACCAATTAAAAAAAAAACAACAAAAAACAGGGAAACACAAAATAATTCAAATGACTCTGAGCACTATGGGACTTAACAGCTGAGGTCATCAGTCCTCTAGAACTTAGAACTACTTAAATGTAACTAATCTAAGGACATCAGACACATCCATGCCCGAGACAGGATTCGAACCAGCGACCGTAGCAGTTCCACTCTTGGTGTACCAATCTGAAGCAATGTCTCCTTCATTTGTCCACCCCTTTGTGCGATGCACAGACATTCGACTGAATAAAGCTAAATTTTGAGAGTGAAAGCAACCTAATTCCGTCCTATTGCCAAGCAGCATCACGGCGCTCTGTCTTTGCTATATGTACAGAAAAGGCATAACTGTCATACTCAGTTATTCTCTGATGGTGGCAGTTGTGACACTGGGTCCTCTGGTCTGAGCGAGTTCTGATGTAAGCTTCGACAATGAAACTACTTAGTGGGTACCTGGTGCAAGTTCCGCGGAAACTGCTCAACTCCCTGCTGATTCTTGCCCGTGGTAATGAGGCTTACTCGCTACCTCCTGTCAACAAAGAAGAACTGAAACCACACCGGAGGCGCACTTTGCTAGAGAGGAGAGCGTAAGGCTTTTCTCCCAGCCATACATGTCCAATCCACTCAATAAAATAACCATGAAATATTGGCAGAAAACAAAACAATATCACATAGCAATGTGTGACAACCGCGTCACATGAGCCCGTTTCCTTTCAAAAACAATATAAATTCCCAGACTGCAACGCTCCTTCATCACCTGATTGAACATGCCGGAAATTAACCAACTCAAACAAGCACAGGAATTATAAAACGAAAATGACCTAAATGTATTATTGATAATATTACCACTGTATTCAAAAAGTGTAGGCTTAATATTAGGAGCATAGTCATAATCGACTTAGTTAATCACAAAAAAAGTGTTACGCAATGTAATATCTATTTGTAACATACATGTGGACCAGTGCCCGCCAATATGAGTCATAAGATAGATGGTTGACAACAACATGGTTTAATATTTGACTCAAATTGAAAAAGAAATTGAACTTATAACTACTTTTCTTTCAAAACAATAGTCAGTTATCATCAGGTAACATTTTCCCACATGTAACGTTTTCTCACATCAGGATGTCTAGCTTACAGCAATATTACTTGTTTGCATAACACAACGAAAACTTATGTTTAGTGAATATGCGCCAGAACGACATGTTGTGAATCCATTCGTTCATGAGACTGTCAGGTAATCTCTACTAACATAGCATCCAATTTCTTTCATACTACAAAATATATGTTAATTTGTTTTTCTATCTGAAAATCTATAGAGTCCTTTTTTTTACTCCTTTAATAATAATTACATTGCAGTGAACCTTTTACACAGTGATACCGAGATGTCAGACAAGACACAGGCGGTTTTTCAAAATATTTGTAAACCAGGAATGCAATGAGAACGAAGTCTTTCACGACGGCACTTATATATAAAACATTCTCGGTTTTCTTGCGGCGTCAATTCGGTATAAAACTCAAGCTTTCGACGACAGTTGCTCCTTACGATGACGATGGAGGTTAACTTCGAAAGCTTGAGATTTTATCCCGAACTGACGCGGCAAGGAAACCGATAATGTTTTATATACTGGAATACATACTTTGACCCCCATGTATCGTAGTACATCAATCAGAAGGCAAAATGACAGAAGACATATGCAGTAATCTCAAAATGAAACTGGTGGTACCTCAGTGGGCCAAAATGAAACTGGTGGTACCTCAGTGGGCAAGATGTTACTGCTAACCAGTAACAACTACCAACTAGTAAATATTACCTGTGTGCATACGTTACATCACCCAAATAGTGGCCTTCTGCTACGTGTTTACACTGTAGAAATAAATCGTTGGGAAAAATTATTTACGATTCTTGCAGTTCTCAAGTTTTAAAATATGGATTAATTATGTTTCTACATGAAATTATTCTCCACATGAGTGGATTATGTACAGGTGATTCATTTTGCCAAAGATTTCGTTACACTGTTTCCAAACACAGTAAAAAATTTTGAAAACTGATAAGATGATAGCTTTGAACATTTACATAAAATGATCAGAGAAATTGCCAGGGCTATCAAACACATACTGAGTATTTGTTCGCTATTCACTTGCCGTGAAGTTCTTTCTGGTCACGCGATACCTCCACCAGATACTCGGACAACAAGCAGAGTTGTCCTAGGATACAGTCACATATTTATCAGTGTAATTACAATTAAATATTACGATCGCAGCACCCATTTGGTGACATTCGAATGTGAGTCAGGTATCGGAAATACCTCCTCATGACGACTGTGCTTCTGGGAACATCAGTTTATAGGAATGGTTGTCTGATCGATTGCCACACACGTCTGGTGATATGTCGGAACATTAACCATAGTAACTTTACGTTCCCAACAAGTAGCATGGTTTTAAGCTATAGATGTTGATCGTCCGAAATATTATGATATATCCACCCTCATAGCATTTGCATGCCTTTTCACATTATTACAGAGGTATAAAGGGCGTAATTACAATTAAAAAGCCATCCCGTCTATTCTTCATATTACATTTTTTCTTGCACGGCATATGGCAGAGCAGCAGGAACTGACAGACCTAATGTAGAAAGAATAAGTTAGAAACGTACAGCTAGACCCTTAGACGACTTATCTCCACGAGATGTCTCCATTTTGCCGTTGCCACGAAATGATTTAACATCTAAGTCTTCCAACCAATCGGTATCGACAACAGACTGTAGGTATTTTGCTCTTGGTATTTGATAAATCAATGGATAGTCATCAGATTTTGCCATGAGTGCTGTGTCATCATACATTGCTATGATAGATAGTGGCTATTGGTGTATTCCCATTCACATTCTGTCCTCGCGAAATTGTTGGATTCATCTATGGTTCAATGGATGGGGTGTATGTTGGAGTCCATTACTGACCTGCACCGTACTGTTTGAAGTCGTTGGTGAACTTAGGTTACTCAGAGCCACCACAACAGTGAGGAGAATGGAATGGAATGCTGTTCATATGCCCAAATGACCATGTAACTACTCTCACTCGCCCACATTTTTGTCTATTTTTCCTCAGTTTTACGTATTTTCCATCAATGTTGCACTTTTACCAGGCTTTTCCCTAATTTCAAAGCATTTTACACAATTACTCGAGTTCAAAACCTCTGCTCTCGACGACTTCTCACTTCAACAAAACATCACATCACGTGAGTCTTGTGATGTTATCAGCCAATGATATTGCAGGATGGTTCTCCATTTTTGTATCATTGCTAAACCACCACCTCCATTACTGCGCAAGTGCTACATAGATGTGGAAATATCGTGTCCCTGTTACAGTGCCTACAAATCACATGAAAATAATACTTTTTCGTACTGTGGGAAGTTGACAACAGTAGACAGGAGGTGCAAAAATTATACGTTCCTTAGCCATAACACTTTATAAATTGATTCCGTATTTATGCATTTCAAGACGGCTTTTGACACTATACCTCAGAAGCGCCTTGTATTCAAATTGCATGATTATGGAATAGCCTCTCAGTTATCCCACTCGATTCGTGGTTCCTTGTCAGAGACAGCACAGTTCGTAGTAACTGACAGAAAGTCATCGACTAAAACAGAAGTGAGTTCTGGCGTTCAACAATGTACTGTTACAGGCCGTCTGTTGTTCCTTATCTATGTAAACCATTCAGGAGACAATCGGAGAAGACATCTTAGGTTGTTTGCAAATGATGCTATCGTTTATTGTTTTGTAAAGTCATCAGAAGATGAAAACTCACTGCGAATCTATTTAGATAAGATACCTGTATGGTGCGAAAATCGTCAAATCGAAACCATGTAGACGTAGAGATTTGGAAAGATTTTATTACGATGGACCATCTCCCACTGTGTAGATGGAAGCCACAAAATATTCTAGCATTCTTAGAATAAACTTGGGAGGTTGAAATATCACACCAATACCTTTTCTTTCATGTTTACCACCCCAACAAATGAATCATATCCAGAGCATCACTCTATCTGGAAATGAGCTGTTCCTTTGTTGAATCTGTCGACTAAGGAGAAAAACTCCTGATGGTGTCTCTCTATGCATTTCGTAGCCCTTTATTCCTTTCTAATCAACTCTCGCTGTAGCATTATTTCCGATTTAATTTCGAACTGACAAGAAGTAGAAGGGTACAATTAACGCCACATTCGAATGTATGTCAGGTGTTGCAAATCTATTTCCTATATTGGAGAATACAGCGGTGCATTCCACGCGACTAACGTTTCGGAAACCACACTACTTTAACATTATAGCATGTTTAAGTGCAGAAATGTGTAGCCTTCAGAGTGCGTGTTAATGTTATACGACCATATCTCTCTTTCCATTTCATTCTAGGTGTGGGAACCAAACACTGCAACAACACTACAGAACTGATAGTACAAGTACATGTTTCAAACTCCTTCCGTGTGATGCTCCATGTTTATCTTGTCCTTCTTCGTGACTGTCACCACAACGTTCTCAAATGTATTAGGCTCATAGCTACTACACACTAATAAGGGGTCCTAATCTCATCAGCATGCATGCATCTAGAGAGACTTTTCTAATTGGCTGGGTGATGTTAGTAAGATTGGGACGGAACAGTCTTCACAGAACGGCAGTTACAGTATTGGAATGAGACTACGAGTCTATACTGCTAGCGTCAGTCGGCTGTACAAATTCGGAATACGTGTACACTCTTTCTGAAAGCAAAATATCGAAGTGTGTTGGTTACCTTTAACAGAGCTCGTTCCCTTCCTACACGAGATGTTGAATGTAGTGGAAGTACCCTCCTATTACTGGTCAGTTTCAAATGGTACAGAAACTGATAACTACGCTGCGATGTCACTGACTGATAACATCACGTGATCGACGCGACGAGACGTTTTTTGACGCGACAGATCTTCTAGAGCAATGATTTTCAAATCGAGTAATAAGGTAAAAAGCGTTGAAACTACAGAAAAACCTGGTAAACGTGTGAAATTGATGGAAAATACGTAAAACTGAGGAAAAATACGACAAAAATATGGATATATGTATTAGTAGCCACCGTACCGTGGATCACTCCAGCAGTAATTCACGGACACAGTGTGGATGGGAATATATTAATATCCATTATTTATCATATCACTCAGTGATGATGGAGCTGTCTGGTGAAATATGGAGACCGATCCATTTATTTACGCCATCCCAGGCACAAGATACTTAGTCAGTTCTCGATTCTGATTGGTTGAAAGATCTATATGTTAAATCATTTCGTGGAAACTTCTACGTCGAGATATCAAGTAGGAATACGATATCTGGGGGCTGAGCTGATGTTTCCGTAGAAGTTAGCTGGACCCTTCTAAGTTTCTCTTTTTCCATTAAGTATGAAAGTTCTTGCTCTGCCATATGCCGTGCAAGAACGTAGTATGTAACATAAACAAGCGATGGGAGCGGTTTTTAATTGTAATTACGCTCTTTACACCTATACAGAAATGCGAAATTCTGATGTGCCTGGATGGTTTTGCTACTGGAAGCTATGGTGGGCCCTGCGAAACGGCATGCATCTGGAAAATAATTGTGGTATGGTCTTATGGGACCAAACTGCTGAGGTCATCGATCCCTAAGCTTAAGCACTACTTAATCTAACTTAAACTAACTTACGCTAAGGACAACACACATCCATGCCCGAGGGGCACGCAGCTGGTATGAGGGCGGATATACCATATTTTCGGACGCTCAACCCCTATAAATGATAATCACCCTGCTTGTCGGGAATGTTATGCTAGTGGATCGTAAGGTTACTGTGGTTAATGTTACGAATATCATAGACGCGTGTGGCAAGTGAAAAATTGCCCATGTCCAGCCGTAATAGAAGGTGAGATTGGACCTAGGGATTTGCGATGTCAACATATTATCGAGTGTACCCGACTGATTCATGTCGTAAACACTACCACAATATGCCAATGGATGTGTTCAGCTGGTTCTGCTAAAGTGTGAAACAGGGCAGGCAACATGGCTGTAACAACATAGATACGAAGAACATCCTCTCATCGGCTCCGCTAAGCAGATCCTCACATTTTCTTTGTCGCACTGTTGACTGCGGTGTTTATTACAGTACACTAACCCATATCGGTGATGTTTTTCTAACCCTTTCGTCGGCGGGAGCGCTGTTGGTTATCACATAGCGCCAGACGATTGTGCTTCACAACTCTAGTTTGAGAAGAAATTGGCGGGGATGCGGCACTTTCCAGAAGTTGTGATTGAAAATACCTGCAGTCCGTTCTGGAATCTGATTGACTGGAAGACCTAAATGTCAAAATGTTTCCTAGAACTGAGGCGTATCAAGACACCTACTTGCAGTGGGTGTGGACTACCATAATTTTTTCGGACGCTGTACACAAATAAACAGTAATTACACTGCTTATCTGAAAGGTGTATATGCTGGACTTTGAAATTAGTGTGAGTAGTGTTCCGACATCTACAAAGACAATGACATGGTTGGATCTATGTCCTGTTGTAAGGGATGTGTAGATTCGCCGATTTTTATGTGGAAAATTGCGATGTCAGTGCATGTCCATCTGTAGGGGTATGAAATATAGTACTAGGAAAATTATGTTCGGCCTTAAGGAGGATATATATGTACGTGTGAGATTGCCAATTCCAGAACCACAGTCGTCGTGACGAGGTATTTCTGATACTTCATTCAAATTCGAATGTCACCAGATTGGTGCTGCGATCGTAATGTTTAATTGTAATTACACTAATAAATATGTGGATGGTTTCCTAGGACGACTCTGCTCGATGTCCGGGCTCATGTCGGAGTTACTGGTGGTCAGAAGGAATGTAGATTTTTGGCATAAGGCGCGAGCAGCTGCTGAACCGCCCGAACTTGTAATGTAGGGTACGAGGGTGCAATTGACCTAATTGTGCAGCTCTCAGGGCAGGTGAATAGGCTACTAATACTCATTATTCGTTGGGCAGCATTCGCGATCGTGTGTTGCACAGCCGAGTTTTACGTGGAAACTTAAGAAGATTCAATTGGCGAGTGTTTGCGCTGGACGATTATTCCGTCCATGTAATTCGATCGATTGACTGCTGGGCGATCATGGTGACGGTGTCTCCAACCTCTTAGAGTCCGGTACAGTCGGCATGTGGATGCTGGGAGGTGAGCACACTACTGCTGACATGTCAAACGTGTGGCAGTGGCACTCGGGTGCGTACACAAGTTTCCGCGATCTCCGACATCTAACTGTCACAACTATGACAGAATGAATCGTGGCTTTAAGTGTATGTGCTTACAAAGTGATCTGTCTGTGTGGTGAGTCTCTGCAATATATTTCCAGTAAATCTAAGAAATGTAGACGAAGGTGGGAACTGTATTTCGTTTAGTGATTTTTATTACTTTGGATACGCATTGACATAAAACTTTTTTAAACACACCATAAGTGCCTGTGACTGTTCAAGATATTTATTGCACCCTTTGTCGAAATTGAAGTAGCAGATGTAAGGATAAATAATTTCAGCACCCATAGGTAGTTTCAAAGATACGTCGTGTTCTTTTGTACTACCTAGCAGAACCATGCGTTTTCTGATATATGTTTTGAGTGTCAAAATGGTAAAAGCATCTGGTTACTTCAAACTGTTGTGCTTCTAGAGATTGTGCTAAGTAATACTAAGTTGTCATAATTGGGAAGTTCACTAGCAGATTCAAAGTTTCAAAAATTCGTGTAGTATATTACGATTTTTCTGTTGTTGCAGTATTAATGTATTTTCTTTGTGACTGATGTGGCATTAGCCGGCCGCGGTGGCCTAGCGGTTCTAGACGCTTCAGTCCGGAAGCGCGTGACTGCTAAGGTCGCAGGTTCGAATCCTGCCTCGGGCATGGATGTGTGTGATGTCCTTAGGTTAGTTAGGTTTAAGTAGTTCAAAGTTCTAGGGGACTGATGACCTCAGTTGTTAAGTCCCATAGTGCTCAGAGCCATTTTAACCATTTGATGTGGCATTCTCGCCTTTCCCATTTACAATGAATTTGGGGCATCAAATGTAAATCTTCCGTCCATCCTACTCCCACTTTTATGCTTACATATTTCTCATACCCTATAGTTGGGTTAAGTGAATAGTAAACGTTTTTGGCTATGTGCATTCGGTTCATACGTAGGGTAAAACATTATTTTATGATTTCACATTAATGAGGATTAGCTCTCCTAATCAGTGTGGTGGAATCATTTTTTGCTAATGGCAACACAGGCTACACACAAGAGAGCCGGTAAATTTAATATTTCCCTCCCACACCTTTAAAATAAGTAATTGACGTTTGACCATAAATGTAACATAATCAGTAACGGTGTGGATTACGGTAGGAAGAAGTATGGTGCATGGACAGCGACTATTGATGTTCCAAAAGTTATTGGAGTCATGTAATAGCTTGATGCAGTAGTACATGTTGCAAAAAAATGGTTCAAATGGCTCTGAGCACTATGGGACGTAACACATGAGGTCATCAGTCCCCCTAGAACTTAGAATTACTTAAACCTAACTAACCTAAGGACATCACACACATCCATGCCCGAGGCAGGATTCGAACCTGCGACCGCAGCGGTCACGCGGTTCCAGACTGAAGCGCCTAGAACGCACGGCCACACCGGCCGGCGTACATGTTGCAGCCTGAATACACACAATTATTAGAACATAGATTCGGAAGTGCTCTGTTGAGGCCTTTGCCTCATGCTCTTACAAGCATTTTGTGATCTGACTTACAGACCTGAGGTTCTCTTCAATCGACTCACCAGTCCACGCTTCTAAAAATATGTGTGTAGTTCCATAAGGAACACAATTAATTATTGGAATTCTTTGTTTTGGCTTTAGGTGGTGTGTCAGTACCCAAACCTGCTGTCACTGGTATCTCGGATGGACCACGAGCTGTTCCACCGCAGCACTGCCTTCTGGCTGATACAGCGGCCCGAAGCGCTGCTGCCCGTGCTGACCCCCTCCTCAGTGAGCCTCGACATTCGCCAGAGCGACGCCAGCACGTGCACTCGCGACGACGGCGAAGACGACACGCTGGCCTCCAGGAGCAGATACTGCGCAGGTCGGGAAAATGGTGGTCTTCCTAGCTCGTACTACACTGAAGAGCCAAAGAAACTGGTAAATCTGCCTAATACCGTGTACGGCCCCCGCGAGGACGCACAAGTGCCATGACACGACGTGGCATGGACTCGACATAAATCCGTAAGAGTACGAGGGAGTGCAGATATGTTCTGAACAGAACGTTACAAGACACCCCCAGATACGCTCAATAATGTTCATGTCTAGAGCGGAAGTGTTTAATCTCAGAAGAGTGCTCCTGGAGCCACTCTGTAGAAATTATGGACGTGTGGGGAGTCGCATTGTCCTGCTGGAATTGCCCAAGGCCATCGGAATGCACAATGAACAAGAATGGATGCAGGTGATCAGACAGGATGCTTACGTACGCGTCGCCTGTCAGAGTCGTATCCAGACGTATCAGGGATCCACATCACTCCAACTGCACACGCCCCACACCGTTACAGAGCCTTCACCAGCTTGAACACTCCCCTGCCGACATGAAGGGTCCATGGATACATGAAGTTGTCTCCATTCGCTCTATGCAACTTGAAACGAGAATTGTAAGACCAGACAAATGGTTCCAGGAATCAACAGCCAAAGTCGGTGTTTACGGGCGCAGATGAGGCGTAAAGCTTTTTGTCTTGCAGTCATTAAGGACAAACGAGTTGACATTCGGTTCCGAAAGCCCATATCGATGGTGTTTCGTTGGACGGTTCGCACGCTGACAGTTGTTTATGGCCCGGCATTGAAACCTGCAGCAATTTGCGGAAGCGTTGAAATTCTATCACACTGCACGATTCTGTTCCGTCATCGTCGGTCCCATTCTTGCAGAATCTTTTTCCGGCCTTAGCGATTGTGGAGATTTGATGTTTTACCAGATTCTGAAATATTCAAGGTACACTCGCGAAATGGTCGTACGGGAATATCCCCACTTCATCGCTACCTCGGAGATGCTGTGTCCCATAGCTCGTGTGCTGCCTGTAACACCAACTACATACTCACGTAAATCTTTATAAGCTGCCATTTTAGCAGCAGTAAACGATCTAATAACTACGCAAGACACTTGTTGTCTTATATAGGCGTTGCCTACCGCAGCGTTGTATTCTGCCTGTCTACATATCTCTGCATTTGAATACACATGCCTATACCAATTTCTTTGGCGCTTCAGTGTATGTTCCTGCATACGACTCGTGATATGCTGTACTCACCCAGTCACTTATCCCTCGAGAATAGTGTAGGTTTCAACAATTCCCTAGCGCTATTTTTCATCTTAAAATAGATCTATCTGTTGGAGTAACTGAAATCACGATGAAATATTTTCATGATGTTAAACTAAGGTGGCAAACCTCATTGGATAGCGATATGCACATATAAAGATAGCGGTAGTGACACGTACAATGGGTAGAAACGGCAGACATTCGAGGAGCTGTCATTTGTACTCAGGTGATCCATGTAAAATAGTTTTCCGACGTGATTATGGCCGCACGATGACAGTTAGCGGATTTTGAACGCAGAATGGTAGTTGGAGACATTGAATTTCGGAAATCAATAGTGATTTTAACATGCCGAGATCTGCAGTGTCAGAATAGCAAATTTCGGGCTTTACTTGTCACCACGGATAACGCAGTGGCAGACGGCGTTCACTTAATGACCGTAAGTAGCGGCATTTTCGTAGGGTTGTCAGTACGATTAGACAACCAACATTGCGGGAAATACCGCAGAAATCAATATGGAACGTATCACGAACTTATCTTAAATTTAGCGTTAATGGGCTATGACAACAGACGACAGACGCAAGTGCCTTTGCTACAGCATGACGTCGACTGCAGCGCTCTCCTGGGCCCGCGAACGTATCTGATGGATCATACGTGACTGGAAAACCGAGGAGTGTTCACATGAGTCCTCACTTCAGATGGAAAGAGCTGATGATAAGGGCTAAAGTGTAGCGCAGACCCCACGATGCCATGGACCCAAGATGTCAACAAAGCACCGTGCAAACTGGTGGTGGCTCCATAATGGTGGGCATTGTTTACATGGAGTGTAGTGGGTCCTTTGGTCCAACTGAAATGATCAGTGATTGGAAATGGTTAGGTTTGACTACTTGGAGACCATTTGTAGCCATTGAAGGACCTGATGTTCCCAAAGAAAGATGAAATTTTTATGGGTGACATTGTGCCATATCACAGGGTCACAGTTGCTCGAGATCGGCTTGAAGAACATTCTGGACAGTTCGAGCCAATGATTTGATTCCGCCACCCAGATCGCCTAACATGAATCCCATCGAACATTTATGAGACATAATCAAGAGGCCAGTTCGGGCACAAAATCCGACACCCGCAACACTTTCGCAATTACTGACGGCTATTTAGGCAGCACGTGTCAGTTTTTCTGCATGGACTTTCAGCGACTTGTTGAGTCGATGCAACGTTGAGCTGCTCCACAACGCCGGGAAAAAGGAGGTCCAGCCCGACAGTTGAGCATAAAAACTTGCTAAACCAGTACATGAAACATAAAAATCTTGTAAATGAAATAGACACCATGAAAACATATAAACATAAAAAGCTGTATGATAAGCAAACACAAATGGCTCTCCGTTAACGTACTTCGATATTACCACTATGATTATAATTATGTGTAATTAGTTATAGTAAGTTAAATGACACCACACGGTTATGTACATAGTGAAACAATTAATGGTTTTGTCAACAAATTTAACCTAACATATGGTTTAGCTCTCATGATTTGATACTTAACGGGAAGTCACTGAGAAATTTGGACATGCAGATACCGTAATATTTGAAACCGTTACTTTTTATACCGTAGGGGCTCGTAGGCATACTACCAATCGACTTAAACATGGATATTGGAATGCATTCCTATTACTTCGCAACCTGGTGTAAACAACGTAAGGTAATTGGAAGTTTAAAGGACTTATCAGCTGTTTCTAAATTGTATGATAGTAATAGGAAATACAACACGCTTTCCGTTTAATTGAACCATAGTATGAAGGTCGTAAAAAGACTGAAGTTTAATAACCCTATCAAGTATTCATAAGTAGTACAATGATGTTAACTATAAATACAACCAGTTTACCGTTGTATTGCACCCGATAGTTTATTAGAATTTAATTAAAAACTCTTTAAGTACTCGGATAGTGCCATAGAAATTTATATGGCCCTTCAATTAGTTATATGTTAGGTACACAGGAAACTAAAACAGTGCCATTTACTTTTCGAGTAATCACGTCACATAACATTTCCAATATTTACTTTATTATTGAAATTTTATATAGGCCTAAATAAGCGCATTAGAAATCTGATATCTGAAATAAGATAGGCAATCAAGTCGTAGATAATAGTCTAGAACGACAGAATATCCTCTAGATGTTGTAAAATTTTGTAAATGAAGTTTGCATCAATTCTAATTGTCTTATGTAGTGTGTGCACGGTTTTTGCAGTATGCATGATAGCACTATCTGCTGGAGAGCCATCTACCGAGGACTTGACTGCCCGCGTCAGCGACGCCAGCACGTGTACACGCGATGACTTCGATGGACGAGATCCACAGTGCAACCCAGGTACTGACTCAACAGCTGTTCTGTGATATGCCACAAGACAGCATACGTATTTCAGCGGCCATACAAACAGCGAGGAGGTGGTGAAGTCCTGCCCAAGACATCACTCATCTCCCAGTGACGCAACGTTCACCTGGTCGTTTCTAGACTACGGAGATCACGTTCACAACTTATTCGGCTGCTACACGAAGTACTTCATCTTAATATGATACTCAAGAATAATTCTGTGCGCGTACTTGTAAACTGATTTAATTCTCCTTGTACGTGCTAATGCATAGGTATCTTTCATTTTATTAATTTTGAATTAGTCTTAGTCTTATTAAAATGCTTAAAGCGGTGTTAAATGGTTACCTAGAAAAGTTCATTCTTAGGGAATCAGCGTATTATATCTCATCCGTAGAATACAATTTTGTCACTGTTCTTAGTCAGAAAGAGTTACGTATTAATATAAGTAATCCTAAGCTTTCTACAGAAATAAAGCAATTTCGAAAGCCTGTTGCCATTTCTTTAAAAATCGCAACTCACAGAACATCTGTTCACTTTGAGATCTGTAAAAAATATCATCTTCTAAATTTACTGTATCCAGTCTGAAATTTGTAAAGGTCTTCAACACTTCGTTTAAAACATTTCCTCTACGAACATTCAAATAACAGACAGTGCAACTTAGGGCCACTTTGTTTATGGCATACAGTTCCACTTGCTTTTCGAAACTCTGAGCTTCACATAAAACCGCTACATTGCTTTCAAAATGTGGGATACATTATCAATGCAACAGAGTCAATGAGAAGGTGACGACGAACATTGGGTTCCACTGTTTCTGCGGCCTGAACACCCATCTGACTCACCACTCCTCTAGCATATTTCCAATGCAGTTTCGAGGAGGTAATAAATATGACCATAAAATAACCTCTCTTAATCCGCTGTGGTCATCAATTTGGAGTGTGACTATGGACTTTCTCCAGAAACTTGTCCATGTCCCTCTTTGATTCCAGGCCGTTTACGAGCTTGAATGCTTGCTGTCAGGGTATTGCGTACTGTTATGTTATCTTAATTATTACTGTACTCATTTCTTTTTCGCGGACTTGTTTCGTACATTCACGGCATTGGCACGTAAATATTGGTCTGATAATGTTATCCATACAGTAGATGGAGGCCAAAACTCACTCGGATAGCTGTGTGTGTTAGAACA
The DNA here is from genome assembly GCF_023864275.1 of Schistocerca cancellata. Taxonomy (NCBI): domain Eukaryota; kingdom Metazoa; phylum Arthropoda; class Insecta; order Orthoptera; family Acrididae; genus Schistocerca; species Schistocerca cancellata. The sequence goes on from NC_064627.1 coordinate 998,397,451, forward strand.
CCGGTTACGGGACGGGGAGGTGTGGAGGTCCCGAATCGAATACACCCGGAACGTTGACGATGAGGACGGTCAGCTAGATATCGTATTTATTTGCGGTTTCCCATATCCCAGTACGTGAATATCGGACTGGTACCCAAGTACCGCCTCAGTTACAAGATTCGAAAACATTAAAAATATTTTGGCTCAGTTTCATTTGAATAACACTGCACGCAGACAAGGTGTAACGGTGTATCAACATGGAGGCCATCTGTCTACTCCATGATACTGACCATGTGAAATCCGTTACTAAACGTGTCGACCCTGCATCGATGCGGAACAAATGCGGAAGAACAAGACAATGGGTAGAAGTGTCTCGGATACCCTTCCTGTCACAAGGGGGAGGGAATGTGTACACCCCATCTATGTGCATCTACTGTTATCTATTGTGAAAGAATAAGAACGTTTTCCAAGTGTGGGAGAAACGTGTAACTGGAGTGGGAAGCAGGTACCAGCCCAGTATTCGCCTAGTCGCATGTGGGAAACCGCCTAAAATCCATATCCTGCCTGGCCGACACACCAGCCCTCGTCGTTAATCCGCAAGGCGGATTCGATCCGGGCCCGGCGCGCCTCTGTGAGTACCGAAAGAGGCGTGCTAACGCGCGAGGCTATTAGAACGGCTCTTAATCATTGGTGAAGTGTTATGTTTAAAGCAGCGATACAAACTTCATTTCAGTTTATGAATTAGTTTTGTTATTGTAACTATCTGTATAGTTGTACAGGAACGGGAATTTAATCTCTTGTGTATCAATATTATATATTTTAATGATAAACAGTATTCTGAGATATATGTAAGCAGTTACCAGTGTATAAACTTGTGCGCTTCTTTTAGTGATAGCTTAAAGAGAGCACCTCATCAAAATACTGCAAAAGGTAAGTCCTAAATCATTATTGTTATTGTATAGATACTGAGGACCCAGGTGCTCTGAATTCCTACTGGGTAAACATTGCTGTACAGCATCTAAACGTAACATAGTCTCTGCTGGTCGACAGAAGTCGTCACACAGTATCTACAGCGAGGCAGGACTCTTTTCGACTGGTACAACAGGAAGGGAAGAAAATTGAGTAGGGTGGGTACCAGAGCACACGGAAATTAGCAGAAGCAAGCAAACAGGTACAGTAACCATAGCACTTTAATCTGGCTGGAGAACCCCCCCCCCACCCCCCCCACCCCCCCGTTATAAAGCCTGTAAGAAACTAATTTCGGTACGCCACATTTTGACGGAATGTGCTTCATGTTCAGAATAACTGGCGGGAGGGGTTATCCTCATTTTAGCTGAAGACTAAGCGGGTGCTGTACAGTTCACAGTCATGTGAGTTCGCTGCAATCTAGCTTAAACTGATAGGTGAAGATTGTAGTGTGTCGCCGTGAAAGTGCACCATCCAGATCAGACAAGTGATCAGTCAGTGACACTTTTCTGCCATACTTTTTCAGCCTCTCTCTGTTGACCAGTCTTATTACGTGATGCAGTGTCGGTTATGTGATCTGTGTAAGTACCTGTACAAATGTCTGTAAAATATGCGCTTGCTTCACGAATTCTCGTACGAAATTTTAATCTCTTATTCTTCCTAATCAGCTGACCATTTCTGCGTACTATATGGACGAAATGAAATATCAACCCACAGAAACATCATTTAAATCATCTTGCAGGCTTTTTAAATCCGCCAACAGTAAACTTGCTCCCATGAGCCTCACGGATCAAACTGATGCGTACAGTGTTTAAATTATTTGACTCGAATTCTGAAAGAATGGGATAAGAAACACTATGTACCCACGTTTGTTTAAGTTTTCCGTGGGCGCCGTGAACTCCAAAAATGTGTTTTAAAATAAGGGATCGTTTCCAGGTTTCTCATTCTTCTCTATGCGATGTAACGCTTTATCTTTAACGTTCTATCCCTCACAGCTGTTACAGCATGTCGTGCAATTTTCTGCATCGACACATGCCAATCTTTATCATTTAAGTTATAACTTTTCTTGAATTACTTTGTTAGCAGAAATGGACACATTAATATCTGGTGTGATTAATTAATTTAGTATCTTTCCACATGCGGATAACTTTGACTAACTTCTACATCTTTGTTTACACTAATATTCCAAAAGCTGCAACAACGTTTACACTTCAATGCCCAAGTAGTGTGTGAGAAGTGTGACAGACGATAAATCTCGTATAGTTCGAATTTCCCTGATTTTGTCGTGAGGGCTGTTTCACGAGAAGTACGTGCAAAGAAATAATGTGTACGCCGGACTCACCTTGGAACGTCCGCCTCCGGAATTACAGTAGGACACAAACCAATGATGGAAAACGCGTTTCCTATCGTATGCTGCTGGCGTTTGACGAGCATTTCCGTCAAGTTCTCAGTGTTACTTAATAGTGTGAGGAACTGTGATGTACGTCTTAGGAGTCTTTTTATCTCCTGTGAAGATTCTGACAAGAAAGGTTACCAGGCAAAAAGACGCATAGTTCTTAACAATCTGCCAACTGAATGTTCTGAAAGTTACCGCCATTGTAGGTAAACCACATTTCCAAGAATGTATCATCAGCCATTCTTATAAATAAATTGTTGTCGCTGTTCAACTTTATTCGCCCTGAATGGATACACTGTATACTTACCGGTTGCGACATTTTCCGTTGATATGTGGCCGATAGTGTAAGCTAGAAAAAATAAATCTTTCCAACTGCTTATGCACAGTCTGTTAAATTTGTTTATAGTGACGGTAAACTTGCAATCCCTGCATGAAGGTTCGAGACCCTGCAGGCCTCCATACATTCCACTGCCATTTTCTGATGCAGCGATCTTTCTGTATATGACAGTATCATTCACAACACCCTTGTAGTTCTTCAGCCGTTATGCAGTTATTCCTCATAGCCAATGCATCAAACGCATTGAACACTGACGTGTGACACACTGTATTTGGGCATTTACATCGTACTTTTTAATAGATTAATTAACGAAAGAACTGGCTATCTGTTATATGATGTTGACGCATATTTAGAATTTTCAAACTGATGATGAAATGCAAAACAAAATACACAACAGTAAAAAACCTTATCACTCATCAAAGATGTTTCTTGTAAGTGACAAGAAGTTGAGCTGTACCTGACGGAACGGTAGTGATCAGAGAAAGTTCAGTGCTTGTGTTGGTTGTATTCTTTACAATGAAAAGATGGTAATTAAAAAAAAGTTATATTTCATTGCGTGAATAATGGCTAAATTATTTCTCACAACTGAATGAACAATGCCATAGAAACTGCCCATGTAGTAATGCTCAGTTTCTGTTGCAACTTCAAACATGGTATACAGCATGTTTTCTGAGTGCAGAGAAAGTAAAGCTTATAAACTGTTTTACACAGCCAGTCACAAGCATAGTTTCAAATTTATAACCGATCTACTTATTTCCGAACGCATCGGTAAAATGAAAACCAACTTGTAAAAGATTATTTTTGGGAATCTGTGGTGTGAAATGGTTCTAGTGCTTCCTTAGAGAAAAGCGGAATTTACCTCTAAACACTCCATGTGGGAGATACATCTATAAAATATTTTCTTCGAAGATTTCTAATATTAACTGTGGTCCAATAATGTTTTATTGGTGATATTTAATTCATATTCTTCTGCTTAGTTACAAATGACATTTCCTGATCATATTTTGGTAAAATAGTTACAGTTCAGCAATCTCCTGAGTTTGGTAGCCGCAAATTGTACGTAAACGATGTTGTAGTGAATGCTCAGGGAAGACACATTGCTGTTGTCCTTTGCTGTTGTGGTTTCTTTCAGTCCAAAGACTGGTGCGATGCCACTCTCCATACTACTCTATACTGTACAAGCCTCTTCATCTCATGAGTCGCAACTGCCTCATATCCATTTGAGACTACTTGCTGTACTCATCCCTCTGCAATTGTTGCTCCTCACACTTCACTCTAGTACCAAACTGGTAATCCGTTGATGCCTCAGAATGTGTCCTATCAAGCGATGCCTTCTTTTAGTCAAGGTTAGCCACAAGTTTTTTTGCTTCCCAACTCTATTCACATGCCCTCATTAGTTACACGATTTATCCATCTCATTTTCAACACACGTCTGTAGGACAACATTTCAAAAACCTCTATTTTCCTCTTGTGTGAACTTTTAATGGTCCTTGTTTAACTTCCATACATGGCTGCACTCCACACAAATACTTTTAGAAAAGACTAACTAACCCTTTTATCTGTATTCGCTGTTAAATAAATTTTTCTTTTTCAGAAACAGTTTTCTTACTACTGGCAGTCTACATTTTATATCCTCTCTCTGTTCGGCAATCATCAGTTATTTTACTGCCCAAATAGCAAAACACATCTACTATTTTATAGTATCATTTCCTAGGTTCATTCCTTCAGCGTCACCTAATTTAATTCGACTATATTCCATTACTCTCATTTTGCTTTTGTTGAGGTTCATATTATCTCCTTATTTCCAGACACTGTCTGTTACTTTCAACTGCACGTTCAATTCTTTCGTATCTCTGACAGTATTACATTGCCATCGGCAAAACTAAAAATATCTCTTCTCCCTGAAATTTAATTCCTTTTCGAAACTTTTCTTTGGTTTCACTTACTGCTCTCTCGATGTACAGATTGACTAACGTTGGGAATAGGCTATAAACATTTCCACCTCCATTTTCAACGACTGTTTCCTTTTCATACTCCTCGTCTCTTTGGTTTCTTAACAACTTGTAAACAGCCTTTCACTCACTGTATTCTACTCCTGCTTCCTTCAGAATTTCAAAGAGTGTTCCAGTCAACACTGCCTAAAACTTTTTCAAATTCTGCCGTCCCTTAAGCTTCCTTCTAAAATAAGTAGTAGTGTCTGTAATGCCTCACGTGTTTCTACATTTCTCCATAATCCAAACGGATCTTCTCGAAAGTCGGCTTCTACCAGTTTTTTCAGTCTTCTGTATACAAATTTCGTCATTATTTAGCAACCATAACCTAGTTCGGTAATATTAACATCTCTCAGCAAGTGTATCTATTGGAATTGGAAATATTCTATTCTTCTTGAACTCTGAGGGTATCTCGCCTGTCTCATAGATCTTACACACCAGTTGGAATAGCTTTGTCATGGATGGCTCTCCTGAGGTATCAGTAGTTTTGACGGAATGTTGTCTGCTCCAGGGACCGTGGATACCTCAGTGCTCTGTCAGATTCTTCTAGCAGTAGCGTATCTCTCATCTCATCTTGATCCACATCATCTACCCATTCTACAGTACTGCCATCAAATTCAGTTTCGTTTGTAGAGCTCCTCAGTACAGGGTGGTCTGAAACAGTCTGAAAAGCTTGTAAGGGAGTTCCAGGATAGGATGTGGAGATACATAACTGTTAAGAAAAAAATTCGAAACGTTGTGCCGTTTCCGGGTTAATTAACACTGAATTTAGCCAATTAGGCCGTTGCAATTGCAAATTCACGCGTCCTGTCAGATACAATGAGTGTCAGTTTGTCTCAAAGCGTAGATGATAGCGTACGAGACTGCTTAGCCTTTCGCTAGGGCTCGATCCTTAGTACTGTCCCATGTCCAGGTCTTGTATCGTTCTCTTGTACGTTGTTGTTTTTGGAAACCAAATGAAGCACACGTTGGACGACACCGTCTTTGGCTGAACGATTCAATGTGCGCGTGCTGCGGCCTTACAACCTTTTCACACATCTGAGCTCTTGATATTCACATAGCTGCTTCCCTTTTTCCCAAAGATGTCCTTAACTTCCCTAAATGGGGAATTTATCTTTCCCTCAGTTACATATGCATCCATACCCTCACATTTGTCTTCTAGATATTCCTGATTCGATGTTTTGCACTTTCTGTTAGTAAGATTTCTTAGACCGTTGTATTCCATTAAACTTACTTAACATCCTGCGTTTTATATAGTTCCCCCTTTCATTAGGCATATTCACTAACTCCTGCGACATCCAAGGATTTTCACTACGACTTGTCTGTTTACTTTTTGTTTCTCTACTGTCTTCACTATTTCATGTGTTGAAGCCACGCTTTGTCTTCTACTGTATTCCTTTATCCTATTACAATCAATCGTTGCCTATGTTCCCTCTCCTCTGAAACATCCTTTGGTTCTTATTGAGGTCCTGTCTCCTTAATTCTCTAGCTTTTTGTTATTTCTTGAGTTGTAACATTTTGGCAAGAGCTTGATTTAATCATCGCTAGATCTTACAGTTTCTCGTTTCACCAAGTGCTAGCGATGATTAAATCAAGCTCTTGCCAAAATGTTACCAAAGGATTTCCTCTTCTATTCTTTCTCGCCAGTAATTTCACCTACTAATTGTTTTGATCTTCTTTTTCCTGCTGTCGGCTTTCAGTTCCCCACAACAACTAAATTTTACTCTCTCTTAACTATCTGAAAAATTTGTTTTTGCCGATCATACGTTTCCTCATTCTCTTCACCTGCGGAGCTAGTTGGCATATAAACTTGACTACAGTGTGGGTGTTAGCTTCGTGTCCAACTTGGCTACGATAAAGCGTTCACTATGCTGTTCACAGTAGCTTACCCGTATTCTAGATGTGCTTCTCCTTTATCTCATTTTGATTTTGTATTTACAGATTTGTACTCAATTGATCCCCAAAAGTCCTGTTCCTTTTGCAACCGAACTTAGCCGAGTTCCCCTATATCTAACTTCAACGTATCCACTTCATTTTTAAAATTTTCTAACCTACCTGCACAATGAACAAATACAACATTCCGCACTCCGACATATGGACAGCCGGTTTCGGTTCTCCTGATGTCATTCTGCTGAATAGTCCCCACCTGAAAATCCGATTGGGGGACTCTTTTACTTCCAGGATATTTTATCCATAGGATGCTATCATCATTTAACTGTACAGTAGAGCAGAGTCCAGTGGTTTTCAATAGTTCGCAAAACCACCACAGCAAGCCCATGTTGGTTGATGTTACAAAGTCAGATCAGTCAATCAACCTGACTGTAGGCCCTGCAAGTATTAAAAAGTCTGTTGCCTATCGTCGGGAACCACATGTATGTCTCACCTCTCAATCGATACCCCTCTGTTGTGGTTGCACCTAAAGTACGGCTGCGTGTATCGTAGAGGCTCGCCAGCCTCCCACCACCACAAGGAGGATATTTCATGGGGTGATGACACTTTTCATTTTTGGCCATTGTACCCTTTGTCCTCAATTACTTGATGGATATATTCCAGTCTCGGTCTTCCTCTACAGATTTTACCTTCTACAGCACCCTCTAGTACCATGGAAGTCATTCCCTGATCTCTTAACACATGTCTTACATTGTGTCCGTTCTCCTTCCCAGTGTTTTTCATATATGACTTTCATCGCCGATTCTGCAGAGAATATGCTCATTCCTTATCTTATCAGTCCACGTAATTTTCAAATTCGACTGTAGCATCACAATTCTAATGCTTCGATTCTCTTCTGCTCCTGTTTTCAAACAATACATGTTTCACTACCATACAAAAGTGTACTCCAAACACATTATCAAAAATGTCTTCTTCCAATTAGGGCCTATGTTTGATACTAGTAGAATTCTTTTGGCCAGGAATGCCATTTTTGCCAGTGATTGTCTCATTTTTATGCCCTCCTTCCTCTGTCCATCATGGGTTATTTTGCTGCCTAGATAACTTCATGTATTTCGTGATCACCAATCCTGATGTTAAGTTTCTCGCTGTTTTCATTTCTGTTGCTTCTCATTACTTTCGTCTTTCTTCGATTGACTCTCAGTCCACATTCTGTACTCATTGAACTGTTCATACCATTCAACAGATCCTGCAATTGTTCTTCACTTTCATCGAGGAGAGCAATGCCATCAGAGAATCTTACCATTTATATCCTTTCACCTTCAATTTTAATCCCACTCTTCCAACTTTCTTTTATTTCCATCATTGCTTCTTCGATGTGCAGATTGAACAGGAGGGGCAAAGACTGTATCCCTGTCTTACACACTTCTTAGTCTGAGCACGTTCTTAGGTCTTTCAGTCTTATTACTCCCTCTTCTCCTTGTACACATTGTATATTAGTCGTCTTTCCATATAGCCTACCGCTATTTTTCTCAGAATTTCGAACATCTTGTACTATTTGACACGTTGTAGTCTTAATCATGGAACATTTAACTCCATGTACAGTCTAAAAAATTGTAATGATGATGTCAAAATTAACAATTGACACGAAATGTAGAGGTTTGCTATGTAATTCATTCCAACGTTAAATGCAAAAGAAAATCAGTAGCAGAATCATATTTTTACGTGTCTAAGGACAGCAGATCTGGGTTACTTCCATTTCGACGGACTAAAAATATTAAAATGTGTTCCAGTATCAGTGTTACAGTTTTTAAATTTATTGATGTTATTTCCATAGAATGACGACATAAAATGCAAATCTCTTCTCAAAAATCTGTTCCACCCGAATAGTGAGGTAACTGAAGCGTAAAGATAGTAAATATCTAATTCGCTGGTTAAGTAAAATTAAGAAGTATGTTATAGTGTCTACAAGAAGAATAATAAAATTTCTCCTGGCAACTTTGAGTAATCTCTAGAGTCTTCTTGATTAAGAAGTTGGTGGTAAGCTACACTTCAACTCCCACATACCATTAATTTGTGTTAAGATGTTTTTAGGATTTCTTGAATATGAATTAAGAGACACTTAACATCTGTTTAACCCCAGCTTAAACCAAAAGAAATTATTGGTTCCATTCCTTTTTTCCGACCCTCTAGGAAATTATCATTGATGACTCCGTACTGGAAGTACCGACTCGAAGCACGACCGTTTCACGTTATTGGTGACTTTAGATCCAATTGGTAACCTTAGATCAGATATTCTTCAACGTATCAAATGAGCATTTCGACATGTTATGCAGTAAACCAGAAATATTTTAAAAAAAAAATATTGCTTAGGTTCAAAGTAGACATTTGCTTCGTTTCAGCTTTTTGTACCTCTCAACTATCGGCTCGTTCGCCTCTGTAGCAACGCCGTCAGCGCGGCGGATTGCCAAGCGAAGGGGCCTGGGTTCTACTCCTGGTCAGGAGGGAGATTTTGATTTTCTCCCCTCAGGACACTGGGTGTTGTGTTTTCCTTGCTTCCTTATCGTCATAATTGACATTCCACTATTGAGATGGCTGCATGGACATCTCCTGAAAGACAATAAATTAAAAAAAAAAGAAACTATCGGCTCTGGTAGCCCAGTAGTAAAGGGAAAGGTCGTGGCATAGAGTCCCGCTCGGACCATGGAATATTTCAGTCTGCCTTTCCTTTAACCTAACCTTCACCATTCAGTGACGTGAAGATTCGGCTTCCACTTAGACAGTAAGTCGATTTTATACGGTAGGGTTATTAGGGATTGGCGTTCAAGTGAATGATTTGCTCAAGACCGTAGAGCAGTAAAGAAATATTATGATTGTTATGTTTTAGCGTAAGGAGTAGCATTTATTGAAAACACGGCAGTGTATATGCGAATGCAGGTTTTCTCGGCGAACTGCAATTATGAAATCTTTTCGGATGATGAGCCGAGCGGTGGCTTCGTCTTGTAGTTAAGTTTGGATGAGTTTCGTACTCATCCTCTTCAGGCTTGAACAAACATTGCAACAAGACGACGCCACCCTTGGCTGATCACCCGAGAGGATTTCATCATGACATTGTAGTTGAACAGAGATGTAAGGTATCATCTGTGTTGATATCACTAACGTTCTGCTTCGTATGAGTCACACTTAGCATCACGTGTATCATTTCAGACAGGCCTGCCGTAATTTTCTCTGATAGCCACCGTTACCGCGTAGTGGAATTACTGTAAAGTAGTCATTGCAGTGGAAAAATACTCTGCTGCCCATTGAAATTGAAACACTGTGAGAGTGGTATACATGAGATGTGAAACTAATATGATGTGTTTGTTTTAGCATTGCGGGGCAACCACACAAATTAGATTGGAGGAAGCCCGTCTACGAGGCGCGACAATAAAGTAATGAGAATGATGTTAAAAAAAATGTTGCTTACTGTTTTAGTCAAGTTTATGTGTTGTCTCCTTCAACGTAGTTCCCTTCTGATTGCACACACTTTTTACTGCGCTTCTGCCATTGATGGTAATGATTCTGGAACTCATCTTCTGTAATATCCTCCAAGATCCTCGTCACAGCTTTTTGGACATCTTTTGTTGTTTGAAAATGGTGTCCCTTGACCACCGTTTTGACTCTTGGAAATAGAAAAAAGTTGCACGGAGCGATATCTGGTGAATAAGGTGGCTGTAGTAGAACTGAAATTTGTTTTGTGGTTGAGATTTGCTGTATTAACAGAACGGTATGGGATGTCACATTATCGTGATGCAGTATCTAAATCTCTCTCATACTAAAGTATTCAGTTATTATTAGACGAACCGTTTCTGCATTGATGTTCAGCTCTTCTGCAATCATTTTCACTGATAATCTTCAATCAGATCATACAAATTCACGCACCCTGGCCAAGTTGACATCCGTACGTGTGTTTGATGGTCGTCCACTGCGGTCTTCATCTTCAACATTTGTTCTGCCTTCACTAAACATTTTATACCAACGAAAAACTTGAGCTCCTGACATAACCTCCTCTCCAAAAGCCTTCTGAAGCTTACCGTAATTTGTCGTCGCGTTTTCACCCAATTTAACACAAAAAGAAATGGCATACCGTTGCACAATATTATGCGGTTCCGTTTCCGTGACGAGAGACACAAACACATGTTGACTTATTACAGCTCAACACAAGGCTGAGCAGTTGCATCGATGTGCCGCTTGGACTAGAAGCAGCTTATAGACAAAGGTCAAAGATATTGTGCCTACGCAAGCCTGCAGGGTTGACATATCTTGCAAAGAAAATCAGTCTCATTACTTTATTGTCGCACCTCGTGTGTTCTGTACATGTACATAAGGAAAGATAATGCAATGGGTTTGTCATTTAGAAATCGCATTTGAATGTCGGTTGTTTTCGAGAATATCGTCTTAGGCCTCATGCAAGAAGGACAAAATTTTCCATCACTGGTCAGAGTGGGCAGTAACAGGGTGATGACCTATCCGCACTGCAGTTTATTTTTCCGCGATGTTGCTGTCTTGAGTTGGTCCGGATCCCTAAAGTGTCATGTGAAATGAAGAATATGGGTTCACGAGGACCATACTCAACGCAAAGAAGAATTTCAGTGTCCCACGCGACAGGTTCTCGAGAACATAAGTATGTTCTTCACTCGACAGTGTAGTATCGTACAGCCACGTGATGTAGAATGAGCCAGTTGTTTGTTGCAAGACAAATATTCACGCGCTTTTTTCGACGACGTCTGGAGCACCACGGACTATCAGGCCGGGGGGGGGGGGGGGGGGGGGCACTGTTGGAACTTCCCTCTTGACGCTGTAGATGTTACAGGGGCGTTAACAGTAGTGCATTCAACAACACTGGATGCAGAAATGGCACCTTATTTCTATACAGTAATTTAGCAGTAGCCCTTACATTTACGATTTATTAAGGCTGGTGGCTATGCCTTGCCTTCGACGTCTCCCAGATTTCAATTTTCAACAAGGCTTATTGCCCACGCTTTCCTGAGCTGCCTCAAAACAAAAGTTGTTCTACTGATGACCTGACCAGCGCGTTCTCGAAATCAAATCTGTCATCCAACAAAAATATCTAGTCATGAGTTGCCGAGACAGTGGCACCAAATGCTGTAATTGATTAAATCTGTCGTAGCGTTCAAGCAGAATCGAATGACGTAGCCGTATGTCCCATCTGAGCTACATTTGATTTCCCAGCCGGTACAGAGCGTTGTTGCTGCCGAGGGTGTCAACACTGTCTAGCATATTTTGCAACCGGTATAAGCCCAAGTAATGTATTCTTCGTGCTGCTCTGCATACCCATTATAAGTAAATTCTCTTTATTTCCTCTTATTCCTGTTGTAAGCAGGATGCTTAAGTCTTGCACGCAGTCTGCACTAGCAACTTGACCTAGATCCCATGAATCGGTATACTTGTTTTAGTAATTTGGGGACAGTCAGACTTGCAACTAGTATGACAGAATTTCAGGATTGCCACCAGCCTAAGCCGACAAGGATTAACAACAGTTTTCCTCTCCCTTTTCTTATCATTTCATTGAATTGTTCTCGTGATTTTCACCTTCTCTTTTATCACTGCCCTTATGCAATGACTCGTCAAAAGACATAACATGAACAGAGCATTCATATTGATTTTACAATTGAAATCGGGCATTAAGCTAACGATCATGAAATAGTAGGAAGGATTGATGGTATACAGCTTATCACTAGTTTATTCAATTAGCAATGCTCAGTAATGGATGGAATCAGATCATAAGAGAAAACGGTTTCCTGACACTGGAACAAAGTAACAGTCGTAACATTTGTGAAATTCAACGGAAGGAAAAGGACATTTAGTAATAAGGAAATGGCCATACACTCAATTACTCAGAAGGTGGACTCAAGCAAGAACCACCACCAGCACTCACATGCAAAGGAGAAGAAGTGGGCAGAGAAAGTGCATTTTTATCACAGAATAATAGCCGTATAAATCAAAGCGATGGGGAATAATCTGAAAGCCTCCAACTATTCCACACCCACGTAGTTCCCATCCAATAGATTTGTTACGCCAAATTTCCGCACTGGCACGAAAACTTCGAGAACTGACAAATAATATCATAACATGTAATTAACTTAGGTCACAACGAAACAAACTCATTATACAGGAAAGATTGAGCAGGTGGCTCTTCAAATAACGATAACCGTTACAATTCGAACATAGGGCACGACGATCAGTTTAAAAATGAAGGGGGTAAAGAAATGTAAAAACGCACACTCATGAAGAAACAAACACCCTTCCTTTCACACGAAGTATGGGCAAGTTAATCTAACTTAAACGTGATTGAAAGTTTCTGTGATGGGTGAAATGCATCACGTTGTTCCACTGGAACAAGGCCAAGTCTGATCAGTGTAAAAGTTGCACATATTCGTCAGCTATTACTGCTACCTCAGAGCACAAAGGAACTGGGAGACTGACAGCGTTTCAGATGAACTGAACTTAAAACGGAAATTAGCGAAGTTCCTAGCCGATCAAAATGCTACTACGTCTGTACTCACCAGTAACCAGCAGCAGAATGCCTTCATCTTCGCCGGCCGTTGGTGGCCGACCGGTTCTAGGCGCTTCAGTCTACCGCGCGACCGCTACGGTCGCAGGTTCGAATCATGCCTCGAGCATGGATGTGTGTGATGTCCTTAGGTTAGTTAGGTTTAAGTAGTTCTGAGTGCTAGGGGATTGATGACCTCAGATGTTAAGTCCCATAGTGCTCAGAGCCATTTGAACCATTTGAACCTTCCTCTTCACAAAGGTTCCACCGGCTACTACGTGAAAACGGAAACCAGAGAGAGCTTCCATCATCAACCTGACAGACCAACAATACCACCTCCAGAAAGACTATACCTCTCTGCCCATGTACAAGGATCTTGAGCTGGTCATCCTGCTCTCCCCTCCAAGCAGCGAGCACACAGCTCTCTCGCTCCATCAACTCAACTCAACTTCCACCACAAGTAGACAGAAAAGACATTCAAACACTCATTTGTTCACATTCACACACACATAGGTATACATATGGAAACGTGGAACATAATAAATGGCATGATATAATCAAACACTGATGACCTTTTGCAAAATACTTGGTTGTCAGGCCACCTACGCAAGCCTTCTGGGGCGGCTCATGCGCTCAATCACAGTTACACGGTGAGCCACATAATTCGTAATTGCTTTAGTTAGTAGGAAGTTCTTACGGAACGGCTGTGTTGAGACGTTTCATTGTTGTTCGGATCTTCATGGGCATCATTGTACATGTATGAGTTTTATTACAGTCAGGATGAAGGTATTTCTACAGGGTGTTCACACGTGATGGTCAATAATAAGGGATACGACAGGAATGATCATTCAAAACAAAAATGTCTAACAAACATGGGGTCTACAACGCATACCATAGTTGCTATGAACAATTGTTGACCTTCGATACTGTGTCACAGGCCTCTTCTATTGCAAGCTCTTTGCGTTCCATATTTTAGGAAGTGTTAGTATGTACCACAACAATAAAAAATGTCCAGTAAACATGTGATCTAAAATGCTTACCTTAAGAGATATTGAGCCCTTGTTCATCTTTGCTACTTTTGAAATACAACTCTTCTAATGAGCAAGTGCTCATAACTTTTAAGGTACACATTTTAGAACACATGTTTACTGGACATTTTGTACTTGTTTTGGTCCATACTACCACTTCCCAAAATGTGGAAAGCAAAGATCTTGCAGTGGAAGAGATTTGTTTCATAGTATCGAAGATTAAGAATTGCTCATACCTCTTAAGGTATGCGTTTTAGGGCCCATGTTTATTTGACTTTTTGTTTCGAATGATCGTTCCTGTCATATCCCTGAATATTGACCATCACTTCTGTAACACCCTGTATAAGTGCTATAGCGCAGCAGAATAGAGCTTTGGAGCAAGAGTTGCACTCCGATGAGAGATCGGATGTAGTTCTTTTAACACCTTCGCCGTATTTCAGCGGGGTCCGCAAACAACGTAAGTTTTCTCGTGCTGTCGCAGGAATGCCCCGGAGTGACTGCTTAGCGATGGCTCGCGGAGCGCCCGTCGTCGGTGTCTGCGTTCAGCCGTCGAGAGAGTCTTTCGACGTCGCCGCATTCGCTCGCAGAGAGGCTCAACTTGACCTCAAGCTCGCGACACTGCTACAGCTGACCGCGACGCTGCTGCTGCTCTTCGCTTTGTCCACACTTGAACGTTGGGTCTCCCCATAAACTTATATTTCAAACAATAACTGATTCTTACTGCTTCTTTCATTCCGTGACTTTATTTCAAACAATAACTGATTCTTACTGCTTCTTTCATTCCGTGACTTTAGAGGCGATGATTCCAAGGGATGTAGTAATTATAGCATCATATGGACTCCAAGTTTCAGTATAATACCAGGAACTCAAATTATGCTGAAATAAGGGTGCTACAGCAAGATTCATTAGGTTTCACATACCTTCTACACATAGAAAGAAGGGCTACATTTAGTCTTACTCATAGCACTACATAGTTGCTATTTTCAGAATTTACAAAGGCATATCTCTTTAATGCATGTACCAGTACAATTTGTCATTATATATCACAAATGTTAAGTGTGCCCTCCATTGTAAGTACTCCAACCATTCCAGATGGTAGTCCCACTTTTCCGAGCATACGTGGAGTTAGTGCATTCCCTGCTGTTTCTACGGGACCCATAGCTGTTGAGCAAAGGCGTGGGCAAGATGGGTTAGTCCTCACGATGGAGGCTTGCTGACTCAGCGCTTACATGCCCGACTACGACTACGTATCCAAAACTCTCAGGTTGGATCGTTGGTGAGCTATAATATTTTTGTCTATTCAAAATGGTTAAAATGGCTCTGAGCACTATGGGACTTAAATGCTGAGGTCATCAGTCCCCTAGAACTTGTTGTTGTTGTGGCCTTCAGTCCTGATACTGGTATGATGCAACTCTCTATGCTACTCTATCCTGTGCAAACTCCTTCATCTCCTAGTACCTACTGCAACCTACATCCTTCTGAATCTGCTTAGTGTATTCATCTCTTGGTCTCCCTCTACGATTTTTACCCTCCACGCTGCCCCCCAATGCCACATTTGTGATCCCTTGATGCCTCAGGACATGTCCTACCATCCGATCGCTTCTTCTAGTCAAGTTGTGCCACAAACTTCTCTTCTCCCCAATCCTATTCAAAAAAACCTCCTCAATAGTTAAATGATCTACCCACCTAATATTCAACATTCTTCTGTAGCACCGCATTTCGAAAGCTTGTATTCTCTTCTTGTCCAAACTATTTATTGTCCACGTTTCACTTCCATACATCGTTACACTCCATACAAATACTTTCAGAAACGACTTCCTGACAAATAAATCTATACTCGATGTTAACAAATTTCTCTTCTTCAGAAACGCTTTCCTTGCCATTGCCAGTCTACATTTTATATCCTCTCTACTTCGACCATCATCAGTTATTTTGCTCCCCAAATAGCAAAACTCCTTTACTGCTTTAAGTGTCTCATTTCCTAATCTAATTCCCTCAGCATCACCCGACTTAATTCGACTACATTCCATTATCCTCGTTTTGCTTTTGTTGATGTTCATCTTATACCCTCCTTTCAAGACACTGTCCATTCCGTTCAACTGCTCTTCCAAGTCCTTTGCTCTGTCTGACAGAATTACAATATTATCGGCGAACCTCAAGGTTTTTATTTCTTCTCCTTGGATTTTAATACCTATTCCAAATTTTTCTTTTGTTTCCTTCACTGCTTGCTCAATATACAGATTGAATAACGTCGGGGAGAGGCTACAACCCTGTCTCACTCCCTTCCCAACCACTGCTTCCCTTTCATGCCCCTCGTCTCTTATAACTGCCATCTGGTTTCTGTACAAATTGTAAATAGCCTTTCGCTCCCTGTATTTTACCCCTGCCACCTACAGAATTTGAAAGAGAGTATTCCAGTCGGCATTGACAAAAGCTTTCTCTAAGTCTACAAATGCTAGAAACGTAGGTTTGCCTTTCCTTAATATTTCTTCTAAGATAAGTCGTAAGGTCCGTATTGCCTCACGTGTTCCAACATTTCTACGGAATCCAAACTGATCTTCCCCGCGGTTGGCTTCTATCAGTTTTTCCATTCGTCTGTAAATAATTCACGTTAGTACTTTGCAGCTGTGACTTATTAAACTGCTATTTCGGTAATTTTCACATCTGTCAACACCTGCTTTCTTTGGGATTGGAATTATTATATTCTTCTTGAAGTCTGAGGGTATTTCGCCTGTCTCATACATCTTGCTCACCAGATGCTAGAGTTTTGTCAGGACTGGCTCTGCCAATGCCGTCGTTGTTCTAATGGAATGTTGTCTACTCCCGGGGCCTTGTTTCGACTCAGGTCTTTCAGTGCTCTGTCAAACTCTTATCGCAGTATCGTATCTCGCATTTCAACTTCATCTACATCCTCTTCCATTTCCGTAATATTGTCCTCAAGTACATCGCCCTTGTATAGATCCTCTATATACTCCTTCCACCTTTCTGCTTTCCCTTCTTTGCTTAGAACTGGCTTTCCATCTGAGCTCTTGATATTCATAGAAGTGACTCTCTTTTCTCCAAAGGTCTCTTTAATTTTCCTGTAGGCTGTATCTATGTTACCCCTAGTGAGATAAGCCTCTACATCCTTACATTTGTCCTTTAGCCATGTCTGGTTAGAACGTAGAACTACTTAAACCCAACTAACCTAAGGACATCACACACATCCATGCCCGAGGCAGCATTCGAACCTGTGACCGTAGTGGTCGCGCGGTTCCAGACTGCAGCGCCTAGAACCGCTCGGCCACTTTGGCCGGCTTTTGTCTATTACTTTTCACTTATTCACCTCTGGCAATATTTGTTGATGTGAAGATCTTTGGGATGCACTGTGTTTCGATATCCATGTTAAACTGTAAGTCCTTCTGTAACCGGCTGGGTAAGTCAGTTGAGATGTCAGAGGAAGGCAACGGCATTCCTACTTGAATAGAATTGGGCCTAATGCAACAATATTATGCTCCAGGTTGAAAGTTTGACTTAATGTTCTTAGCGTAAGGCTATGTGGCGTTGGAGGCCTGTGGGGCTACGTGAGGTTCGTATACCTTTTACGGCCGATCCATCTTTGCGGTAGCTCATAGCTGAGTTCTTACTTGCAGCTGCCAGTGTGATGGTGCTCCGTTATCGTGAAGAATGGGAAGTTTTACCCTCTTCTCCAAACCGTGCAAAAGTCAGACGAATGACCGAGTGAATTAGGTGCACTACATAGACTCACACCGTAACCACATTATGAACCAGCGGCGTACGAGAGGAACCTAAAGAAACTTTTGCGTTCGGTACGCTGGTTAACAACATCTTCACTCATCATGTAGAGGACAGTCTTGAGATTTCGGATAAATGTTTTTGCAGCACCTTGCATTTGAATGGAGCCCATATGTTTATCATATAAATTAGTGGTATAGCAATGTATTACCTGGGTCTGGTCACTTGGTATGCTGTATTGACTCTGGCCCACTTTGCTTACGTCACGTGACACACATCACTGATCTCACGTGATCCTTGAACTTAACCTTTCCTATTTTTCCCTTTTCCACTCCCTCTGTAATACACTAATTATGAGTTAGAAAAGTATTCGGGGTAAACATTAGTGGAAGCGGGAAACTTACTGATGAGACAGGTGTAGAAGAAGTTTGCTGGCACAGGATAAAAGTATGTGACATAAGCATTAAGTATGGAAATAGAGAGAACATTACGCATGTGAGATGAAATTCGTTGTTGGAACCTTACAGTATTAGACATAAATTATTGTATATGTGTGTGAGTCTGTGTGATATGAATATATAAAATTTTGTAATTTACCGCCCCACCGCCACCTTCAATTTTTAAATTTGCCGCAAAAATTAATTTTTTTAAAAATTTTAAATTTTTTAGCATCTCAGTGAAGTCATTGAATAAGTACTTTAGCTTTTGATCTCAAAATGATGACGTCATACGTAACTGGGTGTGTGTTATTCTCGGGCGTACTTTACGTGATGTAAAACAAGTGCGCCAGAATCACCAACGTGGAGAAATTAACCCAGTACCTTGCCACACAACCAGAATTGCTTACGTCTGATTCGTAATCGAAAACAATCGAACCTCCCGTAATAAGGTGGCGATCAAAAGATAACTAGAATATATTTCGTGCAGAAAGAAGGGCTGTTCCGAAGGAACAAACGGAACAGAAACTCTGATTGGATATAGGGATGATGAAGATATCGACTGTTCCCTTTCAAGCAAACAATACCACAATTCGCTTTAAGTGGTTTAGGGAAACCAGGAAGTACCAAAATCTTAAGGGCCAGACGGGAATTGGAGCCATTGTTTCACAAGTACGATTCCATTGACTGCACAACCTCCATTTGTGTGTGTGTGTGCCGTAGGAGTTGAGGTGACCGTTAGGTGCTCCTAAACATTGTTTCGAACCAGTTGACCTGCTAGTATCCTGGCGAAGGCTTAAGTAATTACGAAGCACTTACTTTCATAAGCAATGGATCTTTCTTTTGCGGTTTTGCAGCCATGCACAAATCACTTCCTCACCTATAGTTGTAGTTAGACACATTTATGGGTAACAAGACGTGGTTTTATGTATATGTCCTAGAACTACATCAATTACGAATGGTAACGAAACCGTGACTTGTTGCATAAATTAAGGGTTGTATGTTTTTCTCCGTGGAAGAGATAGTCCACCATGAATGCTTTCCGCAAGACACGACAGTTAACTCACTTCAAATACTGAAACAATTGCTTGTTGACTGAGAGAAAACACCTGTACTTCGACGATCAACGGAGTCCTAGGCGCGGTACGACAAGGCACCCGGTAGTAGAGCGTAAAAAGGTGAACAGTTTTAGACCACAAGCAAAATTGCAATGATTCTGCATGGATTTTTCTGTTTCCTGAAGTGGAAAGGATATAGAAGGCCTGAAACTAACAGCACCCAGCGCAGTTAGTAGCTTTCTTTTTCTTTTTTTTTTTTTTAAAAAGAGCCTCTATGTTCAAGTTACACTTCATCACAACTGACGATTGGTCAACAGATGTAAAAACGAATGTTCTGGAGACATTTAGTGCGAGAACCTCTAAGTACCGCATACTAGGAAAGGGATACTAGATATTTTCGAGTCTCCCCTCGTATTCTCTGTCTACGTCAAGAGCTGATATTACAACACAACATTCGTTCCTAGTATCTGCTGAAGTTCTGTTCGCCACCTAAGATGTTTTCTCCTAAAACACAGATCTATAATCCAATATGTGTCAGCTTCACAGTTGTTGTTGCCCTTTGATTCCAACTACTCACCCGTTCTTAACACTTTTTATTTCCGTTACATAACACAAAATATAATGTTAACGGCCTGTAGAAAACTACGTAGGCTACATTAAGGTGTAGGTTTCACCCGTGACTGAATACACTCTTTTTTGTATCCCGCCTGGAAGGCGGCGCGTGGGTAGGAGCAGGAAAAGGTAAAACATGTCGGTACTACTTGTCAAATTTAAATCATATTTACTCTAGTAAGAAGAGCACACTACTTTGCAATGAGGTGGGAAGTGTCCCAGCCGTCTGCTCTTCATCAAATGTGGAGAATCTGGAGCGGAGCCTTTGGAGCTCTCCCGCTCCGGCTAGAGTGCGCTGTCGTCGGTGTCTCATAGTGCCAACTTACGAAACTATGCCGTGGCATCATTGCTGTCGATACCACACTCTTGAAACGAAGTTTATAGGTTTTACCCTGGTAAGTATACAAGTTCCAGATTCCCTTACTTTATCTTTCTTACACAAAAAATTCAGCGAGTAACGATGGCAAAATCACTTTTTGATGATACAATTATAACCGGTTTCAGACTTCCTGGAACATTAAAACTGTGTGCCGGACCGAGACTCGAACTCGGGACCTTTGCCTTTCGCGGGCAAGTGCTCTACCAACTGAGCTACCCAAGCACGACTCACGCCCCGTCGTCACAGCTGTACTTCTGCCAGTACCTCGTCTCCTACCTTCCAAACTTTACAGAAGGTCTCCTGCGAACCTTGCAGAACTAGCATTCCTGAAAGAAAGGATATTGCGGAGACATGGCTTAGCCACAGCCTAGGGGATGTTTCTAGAATGAGATTTTCACTCCGCAGCGGTGTCTTCAAATCGATCTTCAGACGCCATAGGCGGCATTTGATGAACAAGTGTTCTTGTGTTGTCAAGGCTGAAACTTATTGTAACAGTCTTATAAAAAAGTGATTGTGTCGAAAATAAAAAAAAGTACCTTACAATAAATCAACTACCGTCTCCGCAAAATGGAACACCAAACTATCCTCACTGGATATACTGGTTGGTGTACGTAGAAATCAATACTGCAGGGTGTTTCAAAATTACTGTACATCTTTGATCACGTATATTTCAGAAAGGGCCATAGATTGAAAGGTGCGGTTTGCAGCGTAATGTACACATGTGTCTAAGCTTTTAGGGAGGCGATTCACAGAGTCAAATGCGTATCCCATCTATAGAACGCAGGATACCTACGCAGATGCCATTTCCTTCTATGCCTGGCCTAGCACGTCCTCATTAAAGCGTGCAGCTGCTGCTCGGATTCGAGCTAGCAGTTCGTGCAAGTCCCACACCCAGACGTGGTAAACCGTATCCTTTACAATGGTGCAAAGAAATAAAATCTAATTGCGTTTATCTGGAGACTTTGGGAGCCAGAAAATGGGTAGTCCTCTGCCAATTCATCGATCTGGAAACGAGTCGTACAAAGCTTCCTAATGATCGATGTCCAGTGAGGATGGAATCCAATTCTGCTGAAGCATCATGTCAGACTGCTGTTCTTTGACCTGTGGAAATGCAAACTGTTCCAACATGCCCTGCCAAACAGTCGAGGCTACTGATACTTCTACAAAGGAAACCGATCCCACCACATGGTCATTATGCAAACCAAGCTACATGTTAAATTTGAAGTGCCGGCATACAATTTCCACGATAAAGCAAGGGTTCGTAGAGCCCCATATCCTCACACGGTGACCGTTTACCTTCTCTGACACATTTTGCAGATAGTCTGGTTCATCTGCAGATGCAGTGCATTTTGACCTGTCATCAGCGTGAAGTACACGTGGCAGCAGCACGTTGTAAGAATGATGCTTAATTCTCTATTTTAGCACTCTGTGCACCACGGTTGGTGGCAACTACAATTGTCGAGATGCTTGACGGATTAGTTTGGTTTCGCCTGAGATAAATACTTGTCACGCCCGTTCCAGAATTGTATCACTCGAGCTCGGACACCTAGAACTCGTCGTATAATGTTAATTCCGGATTGTTTCAATCTCAATTTAACACCGTCCGATGATCAGACGTGATGATGGTGTGCTTCTGTAATGTGTTTGGAAGTTCTGCTGGACCTGCGTGTCGGATTAGATCTCTACCAGTCTTTCTACACATCCATTCGTCAATAACTAACGTAAATAACCTTTATATTGGTTTGAACGTTATGCCACAAATCTCACCTTTCACCTATCCCCTTTTCTGAAACTACGCGATTAATGTTGTAAAGATCATACTGGAGCAGTCTGTATATTTTCTATGCACATGAATTTCATCACTAACACTACACTTTAACATGCTTCCGACATCGGAGTATGTGACAAATGCTAGCATTAATTGCTTGATAGACTTGTTGAATCTTATCTAGTATTTGGTATGACACCATAGTCTGGTATTTATTCTGAACAACAGACTAAATGTGCAGCCAACTGTTCTTTAGAACGAAAATAGCCCAAACAGCACTCTCATACCTGAGTTGAATAATGATTAGCTGTAATGTTACAATAACCTAGCCACAGAAGTATTTTTATGTACCAGAAATGCAAATTTTACCTATTTTCAATCGGAAGTATTAACAGATTCATTTTTTTCTCAGAACTACGATGCTAAGAGACATGTAATGGGACCACTTCAAAATCTTTCCCTTTAGATTTTTCCCTCATATAATTATCCACTCGTGCTCAGTATATTGAATACCACACACATTAACAAAAACGGTTTCATTGTTATGCTCAGATATCTCCATATGCTTCAGATTGCTTAGAAATGAAGAGATTTCAAAGTTTAATGCATCTGCGTAAGCAAGACAGTAAGTGAGATAGCTCACATAGTCGTTCGCTGAGTACTAAACATCTGCAAGTGACTATTTGAAACAATAATTATCTTTCTTTGAATCAAAATTTAGTATTGCATTTTGATTGGAATCACTTTTGATAATTCACTGTGTGGCACCGCATAAAATTCTGTATTTATGTTGACATTTATGCAAAGTATGAAAGTTGCTTTTAACAGTCTACTGTGACAGCCAGCTTTCTAGTTGTCTTAAGTCAGTTGGCGACATTGGTTGAAAAACATTATATTTTGGCATCGGAAAACGATAAGAGAACTATGTTACTATTCATATACACTTCCTTAACCTCATCTGAGTTGGGAAGAACTGATTTAGAGAGAAATGAGACATTTATTTTAAGTGACGAATTGAACATTCGCACTCTGTCAGTTAAAACAGGAACACTGGTGTATAGAAAATTTTGGGAGCCTTAAGCCCAGGATTTATTACACCAATGCAGGATCGAGGTAAATCCATTAAACAGCACCAATCATTGGTTTTAGCACACTTTGCAGATATTTCACCCATTACTCATTATTATATACAGTGACTTATAATAGTGAACTATCTCTAGGATCTCTTTCAGAAACCGATGTTGAGTGCCGTCCAAATGTAGCAGTATTTCAGAAACAGCTTGGAAATGGAAATGCCACGAGATTCATGAATTTCGTCATTAAGTTTTGCTGAAGTATGTAAGAAGAATAATCTCTAAGCTGCATGACAGAAAGTTACGTGCAATCGTCATACGTTTGCCATTGCCACTAGACTCGATCGATATCACGGTCCACACTTGACATAGGAAGCTCTGATAAGCCTATTCCCAAAAGGGGTGTGGTT
Source organism: Schistocerca cancellata (assembly GCF_023864275.1). Taxonomy (NCBI): domain Eukaryota; kingdom Metazoa; phylum Arthropoda; class Insecta; order Orthoptera; family Acrididae; genus Schistocerca; species Schistocerca cancellata. Next base: position 998,421,060 of record NC_064627.1, read on the forward strand.
TAAGAAGGTGTTGAGTTTTAAATACATACCTGTCTTTCCAAGTAATTCGCTCCCATCTACAGCAGAACTGCGTTTCGCTATCTTTTCTACAAGGCATGCTATAATGTCGTGCGTTCTCGAAGATTTTAGCTACCTTGTTTAACATTGCATAAAAAAGTATCACTTGTTCGAAACTCCTTAACTGAGTCCGGCTACTGCGACGCATAAGTTTGAGATTTGCTTCAAAGGAGCCTGCAACCTTCCACCATAGTGGTGCAAAATAAAGGTAGAAAAGCAAGGCACCCTGCAGCGTCACCCTCGGACTCGGCGACATTTCAAACAGCAAGGTGTTGACACAAGCGAAAACAAAGGCCACAGCTCAGTTGTTGATATGAGGTGAGGTGAGGTGAGTTAATGAGGTCACACTTGCAGCAAACTTCACCACAGTTCTGCCCAACGTAATATGAACGTGATCCGAAGCAGCAAAGGGTGCATCCACGTTTTCAGCCCTGCTGCTTCCAACTCTCGTGTGGCGTGTTCATGGGATGCAACATGTCCATGAATAAAATCCCAAATGATCCGTCTAAGACCCATCAGGCCGGCAATACCCCCACGCACCTTTGTTGAGCACCTTAAAAATGTGCCTGGCACGTACTTCGACACCCAGTCAGCTGAGCAGTGTCTCGTGGTCGCTCTAGCGCCTGAGGGCATGCAACCTCTTCCGCACCTCTTAGGGTGCCAGTGTGGCATTAACCCATCTTCCACCTCTTGTGAACATTTGATATGTGAACTTTTCTTCGCGTGCAGTTCGAAGCGGCCCCGAACACGAGGGTGACGTCACAGGATACCACGGTTTTGCACCATGGCAGTAGTTACCAGGCACCTGTCAGCTGAATAGGACCGAAGTGTCTGACAAGTAAATTTTTTACGTACTCAACCAAGGTGAGTGGGCGGCACCGTGGGCATTGCCGAATTCCACATGTCAGTGCTGCAACCCCCATGACACATCATAGAAATAGCGTGAAACAAGAAGGCTGCAAATGCTGAGAAAAACTTTTGATGCTTTGTATAACATCCAGATTTCGTCGAATGGTTCTGAACAGTCCATAGTGGTTCCAACCTGTATACCAGACAAAAACTGCAGTCACAGTACACTTCACAGGGGTCAGATTACGTCAGTGCCGTTACAGGTCGACGACTTCCTTAGACTAGGGATGAATCATCCACGGGGTTCGCACTGTGAAATGTGGTTTTAGACCGCGAAATGTATGGTAATCAAAGCTGCAAAGTGTGGGTTGGCTTCATTGACGCTCTTTACGCCACGTCCTGATGGCTTTTTGTGTCGATTCTGAGCACCGGTTTGTCCCAAATTTTTTGCTCGGACACCCATAAGGAAACCGCTAGATTTCAACACTGTCATGAATCTGAGCTCCATTGCAGAGGCGTCAAAAAAAATGGTTGAAATGTGGGTGAGAGAGGAGATAAAGACTCTCCCTTAATGTGATATGTCCACTGTGCGTTGGGAACAATTGTGGTGTAATTTGGTGGCCATGTGATATCATTAACCCGCCTTACACCTCACATAAACATCAGAGCTGTGAGATTATGTTCTCAACTGTCGATTATTTGCTGTCTGATGCATATCCGAGCCCGAGTGTGACGTCTACACCAGTTCAGAGGAAGCATGTAGACACCTCTGAGGCACTTTTCAGACTTATACATCGCAATGCGACTCAAGTAGTACTTTGTTAGTGCTGTGTAGTATAATAAATGTCGATAGTTGTAATGTGTTCCCATCCGTCACAAATTATGTTAATGCAATCCATATCAAGGAAATAACGCATACATTTCTCGCGTCTGAACTTCTACATTTAACGATTACACACACACACACACACACACACACACACACACACACACACACACGCACAAGTAGAGACAAATACACACATCCTGCAAGTCTTATACTGTTGGAACAAAGAACACCGGTTTCAGACATAAATGAAAAGTAGTTCTAATCCTCTGGTTTCCGGATATTTTCGTCCTCGACAATTTATTCCCAGTGCCTGTCTGCCCCACTAGCAGTAATTTTATTAAAGGGATCCCAATTCAGAAATGGGTGGTATCTTAAACAGCCCGCTTTACTCAGTCGAGAACAGAATAAAAAGCTGAAAGATATGACAATTCTCCCTTTTGTTATGCTAACCCCTGTCTCAGTTATTAGACAATTTTTTCTTGTTTTCTATCTGGAAACCATTACCTTTCATTAATTCATTGCACCTCGTTCTTTAAAACTAAGCAAGTCTCGTCTTCGTTTACCTTATTCAACCATGTTATTCGTTTGAGGCATCATTAGTAATGAAAAATTCAAGCGCCTTCGATCCTGTTACTACTTTCAAGAAGCTGACAGTTTCTGCAAGCGAATACGATTCTCGTGTTCTTATGATTTGAAAATTTCCTTGTATCCTGTTTCTCTTCCATGCAATTCATACCATCAACACAGAAAATCAATAAAACCAGACATCATTTCTGCGATCTAACATCTCAGGAACGTGTTTTGTTCTGAAAACTCTTCTAAAACATTCACAACAATTAGTGATACATTTTTAACAGCTTTCCACTCCTATATATCAATACTTAACTTAAAATCTACCACATTTTCACAATATATTTTAACGCCAAGACACATGGTAGAGCTGACTACACGAAGAAAGTGAGGGCAAAAGACACTAATGCAGTGATTATCGTAAACAATTAAGTCTTTTAATACTTTACCGTGTCTCAGTTTTTCATTCGTACAAAAAAAAATGGCTAACACGTAAGTAGAACCCATCTTTGTAGAGCCGTTAGTACATCTAATTGATGTTCCCAGATTAATTAGTTCGTCGGTGCTGTCTAACACAGGTAAACACACACACAAATAAGAACTTCAAACTTCTTTATTACAACAATTTATAAGACTTGAATCGGCATGTTGCTTAGGCAACGACACATTTTACAACTCTCAAAAACAATACAATCTTCTTTTGCCTCTTGTGACATCACAGAACACATAGCTCTGAAGCCGACCTTATCGATGTCAAAACACCCATTAACACACCAAAACACTATATGGGCGAGCAACCTGCTCCCACAAGTTAGTTACATGTTCCATATATCATTGGAACGATTCATTCATCGAAATGATTTGGAACGAGTCAATTTACAGGATATGTGTGCATGATTAGTGTTAACGTCAATGAATACATTATTACTTTTATTCCTACTCATGGAGCCACAATTTTCTTTACTGAAACGTCGATGAAAGTAGACAAGAAGATTGACATAACTTTAGTCATTAGATGTCACTACACCTCTCTAGGATTTCTTGGACATTAGGTGTACACAAGTAAACATTCAGCAACGTAACTTCTGAGAAGTAGTAATAATTATCTTTTTTGGTAGCATTCAAGATATACCCATTTCAAGTTCAATTTTTTATGTATCATGAGGAAAGGACTGTTTATGAACAATATGTATGGTGGCATTCAACATGTGCTCGTTTCAAGTTCAATTTTTGATGTTTCATGTAAAAAGAATGAAATATATATATATATATCCTGTTGCTTGAATGTAAGTGAGAGCCTGGTGTCTATTACCAGAAGTAAATAAATCACCTTATCATTATTTACTATTTATGATTCTACTGATAAAGTAGCAGAATATTGATATGGAAAAGAATAAGGATGGAACGAAATTTTTTTTCAACTGACCCTGTTCTTGGGTGTTGAATTGTGGAACTATTCATTTTTGATTATGATTATCCAACAACAGTTAAGTTAAATATGGCGCAAGGTACATTGCAAGCAGACGAAATTATTGAAGTAAAAGAAGAAACTGGCCAGGAAAAATGTACATTTTGTGTAATTGAGCTTTTATCTTGTACAATCGTTGAATTATCTTTTTTGTAGTTACCGGAATAAAACGTTTCCTTCTGACATCAGAAATTTTCGACATGGAAAGATGATCATGGTTACATATGAGGACATGAACAGTTTTTTACGACTGTTGTTAAATAACATCCCAGCAAGAAGTATCAAACTCATTAAAGCCTGCAGCAATATTCTCACAATAGCAGAACAATTTTTTACACAACTACCAGCTAGTCTCTCAGAAATGAACAACGTTTAATGTCTCGTTTGACAAATATTTTATTTTTATTTTACAGAGGTTGTAAATAACATTTCTTTTCTTAGCAATGTTGTGTCTTCACTAACCAATAACGAAACGTCTGTTAAAATTAGGCGGTTTTGATATTTTTGTGAACATGAGGGTCAGAATCTACCAAAAGAACTGTTTGGGCTGCTTGGATATGTCGCCATACATCTCTTTTAGAATAAAACGAAAAATAGTGTGATGGGTAGTGTGTACCACTCTTGAACGAAATTAACCTTTGTATGTAGTAGGTTGCGGTCATCTAACACTAGTATTCAGTAGAAAATTTGTACATCACTCTTTCAACGTAGTAAGAGACTGAGAACAAGGACAATGCACAGCCGAAAAAAAAAACTGTTTGCTCGAAAATGGCTGTTCCACATCGGGCATTCTCGTGTTGCAGACCTACGTCACCATTTGTGTCAACACTTTCGGTCCCTTGAAGTCCATGTTGCGCTATAGCGACAACATATTGTCATGCGAGCAAAACGTACTGCACACTACACTAGAAATTAATACCACTTAAACATTATACGCGAAAAATACAGGGCATCGACAGCGGCAGCGAAATATATAGTGAGGCTGTCAGTAGCGCTAGATGGGGTCCGAAGAAGGTGTTAGTACAGTTGTGCAAGTAGCTCTCAGTCAAAGTCCCTCATCGTTACTCGTTGAACAAGAGTTCGGTTCCGATATCCGGCCAATATTTTCTTATGTCCCCATCGTGGTAGATAGCAATGGCCTTTCTGTGGTAGCGTCTTTTATGTTGAACAGTACAACACTGGTGCGCATTATTCGTAGTCTTTAAAAGAACTATTGTAGGAGACGACAAAAACTGTATCAAAAACTCCCAATATTTTAAGCAAAATGTCATTTTAAGGGGATTCGTTTTATAAGAGTGAGAGCATGTTACTTTGCTGAGGAGTAAGAGTGTTTAGATCTTTCAGCTTCTAAAACAGTCAGGTCCCAATTAAATTTCCAGATAGAAAGTTTCTTGTGTATCCATAAAACTATTCACAGATACAGCAGAAAAAAATCATTAAGATGGAATTCAGTAAGGGAGAATAAATGTTCAACAACCAGCTCATATATTTTCGTATAGAAGTAAATTGACAAAAATGCTGGGAAAAACCGGTTCATCCGTCCAAAGAAACAGGTCTGAATAAGACTTTTAAATTCTGTCACTCAATATTTATTGAAATCTGGTTCGATGTGTATAATGATCCAAAAGACATTAGCAGGCATGAAACGGCAAAACAAGCTTAAAATAAAGTTTTCTGGTGTAAAGTACGTATCGTTTCTCTGTAATTTCCAAGGAACGTTGAACTTGTATAGGTTACACATGTTAATGTGGTGGGACTGATCTGAAAATTTAATGGAAAGAAATTTCTTTTGAAGCAAAGATCACTATGTATTATTGATTTCAAAATGAATGGTCTTGACAGAAGCTTGCTGTCCTCATCTGATCTGCCGAAATTTAAAGCGCGTATAGTCACATAATGGGAACACATTCCACTCATAGCACAGCGTAAGCACACTGGTTCGTCCGTAATAAAAAGTTGAAAACATAAAATACACATAACATCAAGTATGTTTGCAAAAGTGAAATGACAGAGATGGAAAATATAGCGTCATGAACCGACCACATGAAGGTAGGACCATGTTGTGCAGCGTTTGAGGAGCTGTTGAAAACAGGTATTGTGACTGGAACAAATAGAACTTGCGCATCCGTACTACATATGGTGCGCAAAAAAGACGGCTCCTTTCGTTTATGCTGGGATTACATGGACCGCACGTTTCTCAATTGTTACCCTATGCCTCATGATAACATGTCAGCTATGGTCAATTGTATAAAAGCATATTTGCAAATTCCGGTTACGGATGACGCTCAAAAAATACTCTTAACAACGCAATTTTGATTTTCCAGTATAAATGTGCGTTCTGTTTCAGGGAGAAACAGCATTCTCACAGATTGCCTATCGCGAAATTACACTAGTGTGCGGGCGGGGGCCGAGGGCTGAGATAGTGCCCAAGAAAAAAGTGGACGTAATGCCGCGTGGCTTTCTCCAAGTGGTACACACAGTCCTACAGCTGCGACATATTTCAGTTCCCTATCGTGACACTAGTATCTGGTGTGACACGTTCAGGAACAAACAACGTCAGTACATTTCCGCAGAATTTCGGAACATAGTTTTCTGGGCGTTGCGTAACCTGGCTCATCCTAGCATTCAGGCAATATAAAGATTAGTGGGAAGCAATGTCGTGTGACCACGAGTCCAGGACTGCCGAAATTGGTTGCGCTTCTGCTAGAATTGCCAGCGCCGCGAAGTCGGCCGACGTGGCTTCGTGTCAGTAGCACATTTTCGAGCGCCTAAACAATATTTTCAACATACATAAACGAGGATAATGGAATGTAGTCGAAATAAGTGGGGTGATGCTGAGAGAATTAGATTACGAAATGAGACACTTGAAGTAGTAAAGGAGTTTTGCTATTTGGGGAGCAAAATAACTGATGATGGTCGAAGTAGAGAAGATATAAAATGTAGACTGGCAATGGCAAGGAAAGCGTTTCCGAAAAAGAGAAATTTGTTAACACCGTGTATAGATTTAAGTGTCAGGAAGTCGTTTCTGAAAGTGTTTGTATGGAGTGTTGCCATGTATGGAAGTGAAACATGGACGATAAATAGTTTGGACAAGAAGAGAATAGAAGCTTTCGAAATGTGGTGCTACAGAAGAATGCTGAAGATTAGATGGGTAGATCACATAACTAATGCTGCAGTATTGAATAGAATTGGGGAGAAGAGGAGTATGTGGTACAACTTGACAAAAAGAAGGGACCGGTTAGTAGGACAGGTTCTGAGGCATCAAGGGATCACAAATTTAGCATTGGATGGCAGCGTGTAAGGTAAAAATCGTAGAGGGAGACCAAGAGATGAATAAACTAAGCAGATTCAGAAGGATGTAGGTTGCAGTAGGTACTGGGAGATAAAGAAGCTTGCACAGGATAGGGTAGCATGGAGAGCTGCATCAAACCAGTCTCAGGACTGAAGACCACAACAACAACAAACAATGCTAATAATGTCTGTGGTTCGCGAGGATGAAACGACGGTCACCAGAAGATGGAATGCACTACTCTTTGTCTTAAATAAATTAGAATTTAATGCGAGAAAATGACTGTTTGCGTTCTGATGAACACTGATTTCAATTTACCCAAGAGCTGCTGTCATTACCGAACATTATTTTGAATACAGAAGGAAGGTGTTTATTACAGATGAGTTCGCTAATGCGAGAAACGTAGATCCTGACTAAAGTAATTGATAAGATCGATTGGGATGCATCGGAAGTTAGTTCTCACGGCGACTGAGGCGTAGAGCAGAGACAATAAGACAGTTTCGGAGAGTGACGTTGTCGAGAATCCTTGATTTTAAAAGTGTTAAATTTAAATTTTTTTGAGTGTGTGTCCTACTAGGGCTTTAATATCTCAAGTTCAGTAGATGTTGCAACAATATTCATATGAATGTCTTCTTAACAAAGTAATCTTTCATTCGGAAAAAAGCATTCGCTTCAATCTGTTTTCCAGCGCAAGATGGATTATACCTAAAACTCGACACAATCGGTATCCTAATACGTGACAGTCTCGCACATTGCGATATGGTATCTAACATTAGGGTAACTTCGTATTGCCACCCGGGTAGCTAGATTCACACTCGTGATATTAATAAGTGATTTGAAAATGTCGTGAACTTTGTGAAGCCATATGGTGATTGTTCTATTACACTAGTAGCTGATGGGAACAACATCACATTTGTGTGATAGACAAAGCAAGAGAAAGCCGTGACTGCGTCATCTTTTTGTCACACCGTTCCATGCATAAAGGACTGCGTTTTGTGTGAGATTCGTGCGACTGATTAAAAGAATTATACCCATTAAATATAAATCTGCTAGGCAGATATCCCAGGTCAAGCAGATGCCTCGTTTTTTACTGTTGTTGCTGTTGCGGTCTTTAGTCCACAGACTGGTTTAATGCAGCTCTCCATGCTACTCTATCCTGTGCAAGCTTCTTCATCTCCCAGTACCTACTGCAACCTACATCCTTCTGAATCTCCTTAGTGTATACATCTCTTGGTTTCCCTCGGCGATTTTTACCCTCCACGCTGCCCCCCCCCCCCCCCCCCCAATTACTAAATTGGTGATCCCTTGATGCCTCAGAACATGTCCTACCAACCGATCCCTTCTTCTAGTCAAGTTGTGCCACAAGTTTCTCTTCTCCCCAATTCTATTCAATACCTCCTCATTAGTTATGTGATTTACCGATCTAATCTTCAGCATTCCTCTCTAGCACCACATTTCTAAAGCTTCTATTCTCTTCTTGTCTAAACTATATATCGTCCACGTTTCACTTCCACACATGGCTACACTCCATACAAATTCTTTCAGAAACGACCTCCTGACACTTAAACCTATACTCGATGTTAACACATTTCTCTTCTTCAGAAACGCTTGCCTCGCCATAGAAAGTCTACATTTTATATCGTTTCTACTTCGACCATCATTAGTTACTTTGCTCCCCAAACAGCAAAACTCATTTACTACTTTAAGTGTCTCATTTCCTAATCTAATTCCCTCAGCATCACCCGATTTAATTCGACTACATTCCATTATCCTCGTTTTGCTTTTGATGATGTTCATCTTATATCCCCCTTTCAAGACACTGTCTCTCACAGATTTACAATATCATCGGCGAACCTTAAAGCTTTTATTTCTTCTCCATGGATTTTAATTCCTACTCAGAATTTTTCTTTTTTTTCCTTTACTGCTTGCTGAATATACAAATTGAATAACATCGGGGATAGGCTACAACCCTGCCTCACTCCCTTCCCAAACACTGCTTCCCTTTCATGCCCCTCGACTCTTATAACGGCCATCTGGTTTCTGTACAAATGGTAAATAGCCTTTCGCTTCCTGTGTTTTTACCCCTGGCACCTTCAGAATTTCAAATAGAGTATTCCAGTCGGCATTGACAAAAGCTTTCTCTAAGTCTACAAATGCTAGAAACGTAGGTTTGCCTTTCCTTAATATTTCTTCTAAGATAAGTCGTAAGGTCCGTATTGCTATATGTGTTCCAACATTTCTACGTGATCCAAACTGATCTTCCCCGAGCTCGGCTTCTACCAGTTTTTCTATTCGTCTGTAAAGAATTCGTGTTAGTATTTTGCAGCCGTGACTTATCAGACAGATAGTTCGGTAATTTTCACATTTGTCAACACCGGCTTTCTATGGGATTTAAATTATTATATTCATCTTGAATTCTGAGGGTATTTCGCCTATCTCATACATCTTGCTCACCAGCATTTTTTACTGCGAGATTGAATGTTCAAATGTGTGTGAATTCCTAAGGGACCAAACTACTGAGGTCATCGGTCCCTAGACTTACACACTACTTAAACTAACTTTTGGTAAGAACAACACACACCCCATGCCCGAGGGAAGACTCGAACCTCCGGCGGGAGGGGCCACACAATCCGTGACGTGACGCTTCAAACCCCCTGCCACTTCGCACGGCATTACTAGATTGTTTCGAGCGACCTTCTTGAAAGCATTATCAGTGGAAAATGCTATAAACGGCCTCTGGAAAAAGGGGCTTCCCAGATAACAGCCCTGTACTTAGAGACAATGAATTTGCAGTACATCAGGATTATGACATCCAAATTTCAAGTAACGGAGTAAATGTGGGTCCAGTACGTATCCAGTTAGCTCACGGTTTCAGCAACTCACATAAAGAGCCAACTGATTTGCAATGGTCGTTTCTCTAAAGACTAACAAGAATAAATGTTTACAGTGTGTGGAAAGCTATCCTTGGGATCCCAAAGAATCTTATCCTGAAAAAGACCTTTCTCATGCTCTGCACTTCTTATGTACAATAAACGCAGGAAATGTTTGAGAGTTATTAAGGAAGAGAATATTATTATTATAGGGCTTACCTGCTCTTATACTAGCCGCTGCTAAATGTTTTCTCTAACTGCCTCATATAAGGACACCATTTCTATTCTAACTCACTTGAGCTTTTTTCGAAGTGACATACATTAAGTTTCAGGTAGGACGAATTCAATAAATAAAATGTATCATCGGCCGCGAGACATTCCAATGGGTCCCACAGTAGGACTGGGGTTGATGTCACGCTTCATTTGGACCCACAAATTTTTGATGAGTTTCAAGTCCGACAATCGAACAGGCCAGTCAATCAGATCGAAGCCAGCCTGTTGCGAAAACCACTGGTGAACTGTTGAATCGTGTGAACCGGTGAGTGATCTTTCTGGTAGTGGAGCACTTCATTGCGTCAGCGCATTGAAACCATCGTACTGGACGAGTGCAAGGATGCTGTCTCTCGTGGCCTGGCTATGCTGAATAATCGTGACAGTCAATGCCTGTTTGGCATATTCTCCCCAGTGGCGCAGTGTGTTAACATTATGGAACGCCCCGTTTGAAAATTATGAATGACAGTGCTGGAAAAACTCTTACGTTATTTGATTTTCAAACAGCTTAGTAAAACTCTACGTACGCAAACAGTTTTCTCTTTACTTATTCTGATCATCACTAAACTAACACACAGTATTTTTAGCACAACGCAATCTGAATTTCAATAATCCTTACAAAAGAATGGCTCTGAGTAAGAATAAACTATACCTTTGATAAATCACTTACCTCACAATTAAATTTTCGTTACTCGAACTACTGCAATACAGCGAGCGCCAATACTGCCGGCTAAATAAAAGATTCTACCTACTGAAGGCACTAATTACTGATAGGCATAGTTAGCAAACGAAAGATTTTGATAGAGAACAAATAATATACTTACCTTAATAATGTTCAAAATTCATCATATATCAATTCATGACATCCATCTTTAACATCCACAACTGCTGGCGGTTCGCCTCCAACTGCACAACGCTACGCGCTGTTCACATGCAACTGCCCAACACCACACAAGCGAATATTCCAACGATGAGTCCAATCAGCCACATACTGCACACAGCGCAGTCAGCGATTTTCATACATAGTACTACGTGGCATTACCAACATAAAAACCTAAACAGCCTACTTACAACATGTTCGACATGCCTTGGCTATAGTGATGTTACGGTTGCAACAATTCAACAAATAATACAAAGTAAACAAACTGCGGAAATCCCGATGCTCGAACGCGGCTATCATACACCTATACATCTTTTTTTCTTGAAATCAGGGCAGAAACATCTCGACGTTTGAAACAGATAAAGAAAGTGTTAATGTGCTTATATATGTTGTGGACTGGCAAGAGAGCCAACCCACCATGAGAGGAAGCTGAAAGGCACGCGTTTTAGCTCACGCAGGCTGGCGTGATGTCTGGAACAGGTCAAGGAAATTTGACTAGCAAAAAAGGACGTAGCTGTGGAATACTTAACTTTAATCCATAAATGGTGAACATCGCTCTTGACGGTACATGTATTACAGCAACAATAGTAACTGGTAATGGCGACTTGCTAGGTAGTAGCAAATGACGTAGCTGAAGGCAATGCTAAATATCGTCTCGGCAAATGAGAGCGTATTTTGTCAGGGAACCATCGCTAGCAAAGTCGGTTGTACAACTGGGGCGAGTGCTAGGAAGACTCTCTAGACCTGCCGTGTGGCGGCGCTCGGTCTGCCATCACTGATAGTGGCGACACGCGGGTCCGACGTATACTAACGGACCACGGCCGATTTAAAGGCTACCACCTAGCAAGTGTGGTGTCTGGCGTTGACACCACAATATAAAACAATATACGGTAATTATACGCAACCACAGAAAATCAAAAGGTCTACAAGTAAAATCGCTGAAATAAGTAGGAAACAAATAAAGTGGTAAATGTGTGTTTATGTGGCGCTGCTGTCATTGCCAGTGTGGGTTGCATTCCCACGGGTGGGACCCACACACAAGTGAAGGCACCCAGGCTTATCAGGACATGCGTTCGGTGTTGTTTTGTCGACTACACCGTTTGGAAAATTACTATACCACACACATTATCACTCTGCAGTTACGTCTATATAGATATTACACCTTTTTACGAATCCCTGATCACATGGTTACTGTCTCGTGGTTGTGCTATTTATGTACATACAGTAAAATCGTGCGGTATTTGCATAATTTCGTTTCACATTCGATATTGGTTTCAGTCGTTACAACGGCGTTAGTTTTTTGATAGTAACAACCTCGCACAATTCATTTTCTTGTCCCTTTCATCATCCTACATTACCTTATGCTAAGTGTTAGTTTTCATTCAGTTTTATCCTTACACGTACAGCATTGTTATCTGTCATCGTAATGACCATTCAACACCATAACACCACAAAAAACGTGAATAAAATATCTAGTAGCAGCAATCTCGAAGCCCTCAAAGAAATTTCCCTATTCTGATACGAATTTTTTTTTTTTAAATCCGGAGGGTAGTTCTCTTTGAGCACTTAATAAGAGCAGAAATAGTTTTTTGACTGAAAACTTGGATTAGATACGAGAACATTTAACTTAAGTACTTCCACGTAGGCACTGGGCTGCACTTCACAACGCTGGCCGGAGTGGCCGTGCGGTTCTAGGCGCTCCAGTCTGGAACCGCGTGACCGCTACGGTCGCAGGTTCGAATCCTGCCACGGGCATGGATGTGTGTGATGTCCTTAGGTTAGTTAGGTTTAAGTAGTTCTAAGTTCTAGGGGACTTATGACCTCAGAAGTTGAGTCCCATAGCGATCAGAGCCATTTGCACCATTTTTTTACATCTCACACTTGCTGTGCTACACTATCTGGTAAAACTGATGCCCCAGCTAATTAAATATACAAAAGACGCGAGTCTGAAATAGTGATATAAGATTTCCACTAAATTTATAATTGTTATTGTGCTTCAAAATTTACAAAACTCTTACATAGTTCAGGTGATTAGTGTACAAGTACCTGCTGCTCTCCGCACAGTCACACAAAATTAGTTCCTTAACACAGCTTGAAAACGCTGTGGCAAGTGCAAGATCTATCCGGTGAATGAGGTAGCAACTTTCTACACGTCATCACGAGTTAAATTCAGTTAAACAGAGCAATGTCCGCCACACACGCCAAGTCGTATAGAGAAAGTGCTCCTTACCTCATGGTGCTGAGCAGAAAAACAATAAGGAGCGGTTATTGCTTGTTGCTCTCATATTTTCAATACAACTCTTTACTGTACCCAATGCATAGCTCTGTCTCTCTCTCTCTCTCTCTCTTTCAATACATCTTAGTGTAGCAACGCAAATTACCACTTCATACCAATGCCATGCCTTTTATCAACAACAGTGCCAAACCAGAATACATCAGACGATTGTGTAACCACCACGTACAACTTCTAGCGATCACTTTCTTGCCAGCACCGCCTGCCTGCTCGCAGCCGCAGCAATAAACACACACTAACTGTCTGCTACACACAAACTGCCCCTTCCTCATTTCGAATACTAGCCTCCCCAATTATGGCGACTACTCCATCACGATTCATTGGCTGAGTCAGACTCGCCCACAGGCAAAGATCTAAGTGTAGCTGATGCAGCAAAAAAAAAAAAAAAAAAAAATAAATAAATAAAAAAAAAAAAAAAAAGAGAGAGAAATGCGGGAATCGATGAATGTGTTACTGACACAAAAGCAAAAGTGCTTGCCAGAAATGAACATGTGAGAAAATGGAACTGATTACAGCTGACACCTTTCGACCGCCAATCTTCAGAATGATTTCTTGCTGTCGTCCATCATCTTCCGTCCCTGGCTAGGTTTGTGGGGATTAAAGGGACCAGACTGCTACGGTCATCGTTCCCCTTCCGTTCCTATCAACCTCTTTGTTGACATGGAATTAAACGCTAACCTTCTTTCCTTCCTTTTTTTCTTATGTCTGTGTGCCAGTTTCTTGAGCACCTCCTACTCTGAGTACAATCAGTAGAAGCCGAAAGGACATAGATTGAAATTCCAATGCCTTCACCCAGAATCCGTCTTATATTTTATCCCATTAATCACACAAAGTTGCCGGCCGGTGTGGCAGAGCGGTTCTAGGCGCTTCACTCTTGAACCGCACGACCGCTACCATCGCAGGTTCGAAACCTGCCTCGGGCATGGATGTATGTGATGTTCTTAGGTTAGTTAGGTTTAAGTAGTTCTAAGTTCTAGAGGACTGATGAACTCGGATGTTAAGTACCATAGTGCTCAGCGCCATTTGACCCATTTTTCAAGCAAAGTTGTTATTGAGGTGATTAGTTGCAAATGGACACAGTCGGTTTCCTTCAAGATATTTGACCAGTCCGAGCTAGAACGCTCATCCTAATGGCTTTCCTTCGATGGAATATTGAACCTCTATTACAGAATCGTTTTTCTTCGCGTACTCAACGTCCTTGCAAACCTCTATTCACTTTCAATTATCTACGGAAATCAAGTTCGGTTCCTATATTGACAGATTAGCTTCGTTAGTCTGAACATTCCTCCTTAGAGCTACGTCTTCTGAAGGCGCCATTTACTGTCTCATTTCTGATATCTAAAAGCTTCATACTCCAATTCTTCAAATTAATGATAAATTTGATATTATTCAACGTTTGGTGGATTATTCATTTGTTTCGGTCTTTTTGGACTGACTTACTCATAACAAAGTAATGAACACATCACTGGACAATAATGTTTGAGATAAGATATTCATATATACATCGTTTCGAATTTCAAGTTTGTTAAAGTCACAATGTACTTTGGTGGAGATTCTTCAACACAACGTTACGAAATCTTATGGTGTAGCACTAAACATGGTGACGCCATTTCAACGAAATCTCTTAATGGTGTTGCATAGTCTTTGAGAAAACTCCAAACAAAGAGATCTCATGAGTTCGAAGTACGAACCCAGGGACTGCAGTATTGGTCAAGTTCACGATATTCGTGAAATTCGTTCTAGATTACACGAAGGTCAGATAATAGTAAAGAAATATACCACACCATTGCAATAAACCACACCATTGCAGTGTGTGTGTGTGTGGTGTGTGTGTGTGTGTGTGTGTGTGTGTGTGTGTGTTTGCGTGTGTATGTGTGTGTGTGTGTAGTCTGCCGCGCATAAGTCATTGTGCCTTATTTGCTTCCCGCCATACGTCTGGGGGAAGTGTCGGTTACATGACATATGAAGGCATCATTCAATATTTAAAATGTATTAATCGTATACGTGCGCCCTGTATCTCTAATCTAAAACTCTGCTCGCTTTCAGTGCTTTCCGCATCGAAGTGGACATATTCAGTAAATCACATGATGTGTAAAATGGTTCAAATGGCTCTGAGCACTATGGGACTTAACATCTGAGGTCATCAGTCCCCTACAACTTAGAACTACTTAAACCTAACTAACCTAAGGACATCACACACATCCATGCCCGAGCAGGATTCGAACCTGCGACCGTAGCAGTCGCGTGGTTCTGGACTGAAGCGCCTAGAACCGCTCGGCCACCGCGGCCGGCCATGATGTGTAAAACAACTGATTTCTCACCTGCCCAGCTTGGGGACTATGCTCTCCACGCCATGCTTCACAATGAAAAATTCCCCACCATTATCTTATAGTGAGGAAATAAGACAATCTTAAAATAATGCATTGCACAGATTGACCCAAAATTTCCAACAGAGAATTTCTTTTTGATTAACTCAGATTCAGATCCTGTGACTCGGCTTGAACGTTGCCTTCTGTGAGGACAGTAGCATGTGGTCGATTACCCACTACTTGAATTTTTAGGAGAATGATATTATTAATATCAGCGGCCACTACGACGTCTCTCTCTCTGTCACTGTAACACTCTCTATTTCCGTGAATATTTTGGTTTTTGTGTAACAGTCGGCTTTCCATGGCCCCGCACCATCAAAAACTGATGTGTGCGTGTTGTAATACAATGACCAGTAAACTGATGCACTGGGAGTCCAATTTTGAAAGCTGATATCCACCACTATAGTCTTAACAGTAAAATGGTGTTGGAATCCTGATGCGGATGTCGTATAATTCTAAGAACAAAATGAAACTGGGTGACATTCGGTATGCAACTAAGAGAATGTTATTCATCTTAAGCTCATAGTCTCTTACTGTGACTATTCGGAACAACGTAAATGATAAGGAAAACAAAGAAGCGACGACGCCGATCTGTCGACAAATGAGCGTAACAGGATGGTAGATGTCATTGGTACAGCCATTTTAGTTTCCTAACTTCAATTGTTACAGTGCATAACACTAGCTTCGTTATACGTCACCAGCCCGTTATACGTCATTCTTCCCTAACCACCGAACATCTAGTCCTGTCACGGGAAAAGCCACGTATAAGACTAGCCTGTCGTGACACGAAATTATGTTCCCCTCTGAGAGGATTTATAATTTTGACCGTGCGTGTATGGCTAATGGATAAAGGTATCGGACAGCAATTTTTAATACGGTGAATTTAACAATCGCCAGCCCAATTAGGCACAATCATTTGAAAATATGTTTAAGAAAATTGAATATTAGTTGTTGAAGTGACTTTCATTAAGATTCCCTTTGAACAGCACACTGGATACAAAAGGTTACAGCGCAGTCTAAGCTGTGGGTAGCAGTAGTTACCAATAATGCACAAACTAATAATCATAGAAAGCAAAATTGTACCCAACTCATAATAATAACAGCTACAATCACGATCATTACGTGACTCAGTACTTTGATGTTACTGCAGGAAGCACCGAACTAAAGTTGGACATGGAGGGGCTTCTGACTTAACTGACATATAATTACCACAAATAAAATAAATAATACCACAATTACACTGTTTATATTCCCATTTATAGAAACGTATCAGATTTCCTTATTAGCAATAATATTCCAATTATATTTCTAATATGAGATGAATATGGTGGGGACTCATAAACTGATACTGTATCACTAGTCAAGCTCTATGACTATTTCAGTAGCAAAATTCAATTCAACTAAATTTAATTCTTAGCTTCACTTGGAATAGTTTGTTGTTTTACTCTTTTCAAGGCAAATTATTCAACACTGATGCTCATTTAACTTCAAAAATTTGTTCATGATACACTCCTGGAAATGGAAAAAAGAACACATTGACACCGGTGTGTCAGACCCACCATACTTGCTGCGGACACTGCGAGAGGGCTGTACAAGCAATGATCACACGCACGGCACAGCGGACACACCAGGAACCGCGATGTTGGCCGTCGAATGGCGCTAGCTGCGCAGCATTTGTGCACCGCCGCCGTCAGTGTCAGCCAGTTTGCCGTGGCATACGGGGCTCCATCGCAGTCTTTAACACTGGTAGCATGCCGCGACAGCGTGGACGTGAACCGTATGTGCAGTTGACGGACTTTGAGCGAGGGCGTATAGTGGGCATGCGGGAGGCCGGGTGGACGTACCGCCGAATTGCTCAACACGTGGGGCGTGAGGTCTCCACAGTACATCGATGTTGTCGCCAGTGGTCGGCGGAAGGTGCACGTGCCCGTCGACCTGGGACCGGACCGCAGCGACGCACGGATGCACGCCAAGACCGTAGGATCCTACGCAGTGCCGTAGGGGACCGCACCGCCACTTCCCAGCAAATTAGGGACACTGTTGCTCCTGGGGTATCGGCGAGGACCATTCGCAACCGTCTCCATGAAGCTGGGCTACGGTCCCGCACACCGTTAGGCCGTCTTCCGCTCACGCCCCAACATCGTGCAGCCCGCCTCCAGTGGTGTCGCGACAGGCGTGAATGGAGGGACGAATGGAGACGTGTCGTCTTCAGCGATGAGAGTCGCTTCTGCCTTTGTGCCAATGATGGTCGTATGCGTGTTTGGCGCCGTTCAGGTGAGCGCCACAATCAGGACTGCATACGACCGAGGCACACAGGGCCAACACCCGGCATCATGGTGTGGGGAGCGATCTCCTACACTGGCCGTACACCACTGGTGATCGTCGAGGGGACACTGAATAGTGCACGGTACATCCAAACCGTCATCGAACCCATCGTTCTACCATTCCTAGACCGGCAAGGGAACTTGCTGTTCCAACAGGACAATGCACGTCCGCATGTATCCCGTGCCACCCAACGTGCTCTAGAAGGTATAAGTCAACTACCCTGGCCAGCGAGATCTCCGAATCTGTCCCCCATTGAGCATGTTTGGGACTGGATGAAGCGTCGTCTCACGCGGTCTGCACGTCCAGCACGAACGCTGGTCCAACTGAGGCGCCAGGTGGAAATGGCATGGCAAGCCGTTCCACAGGACTACATCCAGCATCTCTACGATCGTCTCCATGGGAGAATAGCAGCCTGCATTGCTGCGAAAGGTGGATATACACTGTACTAGTGCCGACATTGTGCATGCTCTGTTGCCTGTGTCTATGTGCCTGTGGTTCTGTCAGTGTGATCATGTGATGTATCTGACCCCAGGAATGTGTCAATAAAGTTTCCCCTTCCTGGGACAATGAATTCACGGTGTTCTTATTTCAATTTCCAGGAGTGTAGTAATCAAAGCTAAATTAAGTTTCAAATGAGTATAACTTGTTTGCCGTTTTTCATCACCTGTGAAGTAGGTGTAGTAGCAGTAGTAGCTTTATTCATCTGTAGATCTCTTTTTACAAGGATTAAGGATATGTCAAAGTTTTTACAAGTTTACACCAATTTAAAACAAGCTAATTCGTATACACGTACAGTTACACACTTCTAGATAGGCGCAATACTTTTTTAACAC
This sequence comes from Schistocerca cancellata, assembly GCF_023864275.1. Taxonomy (NCBI): domain Eukaryota; kingdom Metazoa; phylum Arthropoda; class Insecta; order Orthoptera; family Acrididae; genus Schistocerca; species Schistocerca cancellata. Next base: position 998,439,962 of record NC_064627.1, read on the forward strand.
ATAACTTATTAAATAATTTAATGCCACACTCTTCATTCATATCTCACTATCAGTGACTGCACACACTGTACACATATTGTTTCATAGCACACAACCAAACACACACACACACACACACACACACACACACACACACATACACACACATACATACACACACACCTCTGATCTCTTGGCCATTCTTCTTTGACAGCACAGTTACCGGTGAGGTGTACCTTCAGAAGCTTCAGACATCCATTTTACCTGCTATCCGAGACGGAAGAGTTTACTTTCAACAAGATGGTGCCCAAGCCAACTTCCAAAATCGTGTTAGGGCGTATCTCGACGAAAATCTATCAGGAATATGGATAGGCCGTAGAGGTGCTGTGGAGAATCCACCACGTTCCCCAGACCTAACTCCTCTGGGCTTTTAGCTATGGGGTACAGTAAAGGACATCGTTTATCGACAAAAGCCATGCACATTGGATGAACTTCGAAAATCCATCGTTCATTCATGTCAAAATATCCAACTGAGCACGTTGCAGTCAGTAGTTCGTGCTGCAGTTCGCTGGCATCGTCTCTGTGTGGATGTTAACGGTGACCATTTCGAACACCTACAGTGATATCTTTAAGTTGGACTTTAAGCTACACATTCACCAAAAATGAGACAACTCCGTCAATTAGTTTTCAAGTTATGGACTTTTAAACAGTGGATACATTTTTTGGACTCCTCTGTATTTTGGTTCTGATAAATGTTTTATTAAATGTTTAGATCTATTTGAAGTATGTGTTATCTCTGTGTTTTAGACAGTAATATTTACACAGTATAGCACTAAATTTTTGCAAGACGACACTTTGCTATTAACTGAGACCACTTTAGCAACATTCTAACTAACTTCAACTCTTGCTAATTCTTGCACATTTATTAAACATAAATAAATCGCTAGTTCATTTGAAGCAGGAAACTCTGTTTCCTAAACACTTAAGAGAGGATCCTGCATAGGTTCATAATCAGGATAAAAGTTAGGGCTGTAAACACAAGTTTATACCACTTGCATTATTATTAAAATCACTCACACAAATTAACTTTTCCGTGTTCTGATACATATCTGTTTGCATGAAGTTGGTGGAGTAGTGGCGAAGTAGTGGTGGCAAGGGACATGGCGGCTAACTATACTCACCGCTCTTGATGTTTGAATTCTCTAAACAATTTCTTCTTGGTGACGGATTTTTAATGTGTTAGAGCCACTCCTTATTGCCAACAGCACCATGCAACAGTAAATCCACATACGAGGCAAAATTCCCTGCAAAGAGGCTTCCTCCCTTGGCAACGTTGATGTGTACCGTGCAACGGCTAGCCACTGGCTGCGTACCGTTCAAACCAAGGAGCTGCACATTTCGACCGCCAAAACCACGTTTTACCTCGCGCCAAGCCACTTCCGTATCGGGCGGACTTCTCTACATCTTTTACATTTTACAATACAAGTGCCCTAAGCATGAACCAGTACCCAATACACAACAGTTTTCTTGATAAACATACATATATTATAAAATTTCATTATTTTAAGGAAATTGTTTTTCTTTGTCCTTATATATTACAAAACTATAATTTTCTGTCTCAAATCAATGACCTTAATCAACAAAGAATACAAACTTCGTAATTACAGATACACAATTACATAATATAAACTTGCCACTTATCGATATAAGCGTTACAAGTGCATGAGCATAGAGCTTTCGCTGTCTCACTTGTAATGTAGATTCAGATTCACCATTTCACATTATTGTGTAGCTCAGAAATCAAACCCACTTATATTTCACGATATTTACTTCGTCAGCTTACTGTCGGAAGTAACAGCTAAAGAAAAACAAAAAATAAACATCCAACTCTCAAAATCAGTTACTGTTGCAAGGAACAAACAATGCACTTCACTGATTGGTCTCCTGTTCCCACGGTTGTGTCATAAGTACTTACCATCATTACCGAATGATTCTAATGGAAGAGATGGAGCATGTTCAGACTACAGCTGTTAGATTGTCTGCGCTTCTGACGGGCCTGTGAAAGTTGCTAGTTGCATCGTGGTAAAGAATTGCGCTCTTAACTGTAAGAGCTAACGCTTCAGGAGAACGCACGGATCAACATATTTTTTCTGAACTATTTCTCGTGTTATACGTCTATGGCAGAGGGGAAGGGGTGTTACACTAGTACACTACTTATCCTCGCTCTCATGCAGTAACATCGATTGTGGTGCTACGCTGTATGCTTTAAATCTCAATGTTAATACTCTTTGTTGCTAAATCCCTCTATTGTTGCCCCCTTAGTGTTGAAGCCAGACTAAATATGGACGCAACTTGAGGCTTCTTACGGTGGCTTCAGCATCCCACAAAAAGTGCAGTCAGTACTATGAGTTACTTCATACTCTGTCTTCGCCTTGCTTGCGATCTTAGGTCGAGTGCAAATTGTAACTTTTATTCAAAAACTGTGTCTTTAATCCTAGCTTCTGGCGAGTGTCGACGGCTTGTGAGTGTTTAATGGTAAACAACAACGGCCACTTTCCTGCTGTCTCTTAAAGCGGTTTAACTGTTGCGGTATTTGCATAACAACGAGGGTAATAACTTTATGTAAATTAAGTCTGCCACTGACGGAGCTGAAGAACATCCTCTTCGCAATTATAGAGGTGGCCATTTGAATTGCAGAGTACGTTAAGTGACAACACCACGCTTTTGCTCACTTTAATTTTATGATCTTTCAGTTGTTACGTAACTCTTTTCTCTATAAATTATAAGGTAATTATTAAGGTTTAATGTCAATACTATATTGGCAACTTCTGTATACGAAAATTCGCCGTTTACTGTAAAATAGATTTCAGTATATGAAGACCTCAGCTCTAAAGCATTGGTAACCGATATTGAGTGGCAAACGGAATTACTGCATGAAAAGTATTGTAAAAGGTGTGCTTTGGTCCTTTGACGTGAAAGATCCTTGATAATCCGTGGGGTAGAAGCTCTGTCTTGCAATTGAGAATCTAGCTAGGTGTTTGCGTGTTCACAGTGGTTATGTGCCACAATCGTAAACTGTGCAGTAGTCATGCCAATAAAATCCTTCACAGGAAAGAACTGTACGAATCGGAGGATGATGAGGATACATATATCTTTGGTGATACTGTATATTCCTGAACGGAAATACGCATCAAAAGTTGACATTAATCTGTAAATGTGCACATTAGGTTAAGCAAGTAAACAATTTTTCCCATAAAGCACTATATACAACTGTATCTATACACGTGTGCAGAAGTCAATTATGTACCTGCAGATCTCCAGCATGCTCGATGGGGGTACTAATTGAATTTATAGACCTTTTATGGTTTACAATACTTTTTTTTTAATTTGGCAGGCGAGTATACAAACAAAGGAAGGCTTAAGCAATGGGCAACTCTTTGTCAGGTCCACTAGTGCATATTTCCGTTAAAATTTGGAGTCGAGGGTCTTTATCAACACTGCATGGTTAACAGACAAAGTGGTTTATTTATAGACGCTACATTGGTTGTAAAAAGTTAAGAGGGTCAGGTGGCAGTACTGCACAGAATTTACAACCAGCAGCATGCAAATATGAAGTACACACCCGAGGATGAAGCAGATATATAAATAACCTTTTAATATTTTACGGTGACACGAAGGGGAACCGAGTTACGTTTTTTGTTTTTCGGAAAAGCACACGCACACGCGGATGTAATAGTTAGTAATGATTCGATTCACCCCCATACAGCATAGAAAGGCGTTTTTCCGTGCAAAGATAACACATATTGTAAACTCCCGTTAGACGAGATTAAGGTCAACAAGGACCTCGACGCCGGCCAGAGTGGCCGAGCGGGTCTAGGCGCTACAGTCTGCAACCGCGTTACCACAACGGTCGCAGGTTCGAATCCTGCCTCAGTCATGAATGTGTGTGATTTCCTTAGGTTAGTTTGGTTTAAGTAGTTCTAAGTTCTAGTGGACTGATGACCTCAGAAGTTAAGTCCCATTGTGCTCAGAGCCATTTGAACCAAGGACCTGGACATGCTTAAAGAAATTGCGGTGGGAAACTGATGCAGAAGTAGTATGGTAACACAGATGTACAGGAAGCATAGATGGGTTAAGACTTCACAAGGAGAGCATAAAAATTTTCTGACGTTACAGTACTGAGTACCTACAAATAAAAATTGACGCCAGTTTTTCGAAAAATATTTCAAATTTCATTTCGGATGGGGCGTCGCCTAAAGCATAGATTGAAACACAGATTAGGGAAAGAGATAAAAAAGGGTGACACTAAGGAATTTGAGACATCTGGGGTGTATAAACTTAAATATAAATCTTGTGCAGTCCTGGAACTACGATATTTCCAAAACGGGGCAAAAACTTGATAGTGGTGCCCCCCTCCCTTCCCTCCTGCAGATCTGGGCCTCATCTTGTGACAAATTTATATACGCCATGGAGGTAGATCTTTCTTGACTGGGTTTTTAAGAAAACGCGGGTCTGACAAACAGGAAAGCATTTGGGCTGCATTTACATAAAAAAGGGCATAAAACACATGACATGCAGGAGACGTTAGAAGTACTTAACATCGCCGCTAAGGGTTTCAAGGTTGACATTTTACAGGTGTTAGAAGTATATAAAAAAATGAAAGAGCCTACAGGTAACCTCGGTATTTATAAATGTGTAGTCATCATTTGCTGGGGCCTTTGTAGCACTTGAATGCAGGGTTGGCCTTGTTACTAAGGATTTGGCGGTGTTATTGTCTGAGGGTGGCCGGATGCCTTTCCTGTCACCGCCTACCCCCAGCTCTCCCCTCCCCCAGGATGCAACTAGTGTACCCTAGTGTAATCCATGTGTAATCCATGAAATAGTGCGAACGTGTTTCAAATGTCTGCGAGGCGTGTACCGGAGGCGGGACGTGGGGACCAGCCCAGTATTCGCCTAGTGCGATGTGGAAAACCACCTAAAAACCGATCCAAGCTGGCCAGCACAATGGTCCTCGTAGGTAACCCGTTGGGCGGATTCTATCCGGCGCCAGTGCGCCTATCCGAGTCCAGGAAGTAGCGCATTTGGCGCCCACAGCTAACCTGGCGGGTATTTGTATCTGTGCCGTAATTCGTACATAATTCTCGAACTATGTTACGAGATGTACATTATCTGACATCAAGGGTGTGTTTCCGTAGACACTGACATGGATATTTAGCTTCGTCTGTGACGCCTCGGAATTTTTTCTTGGTACAGTGGAGATACTGTACTTCAATTTTATTGTAATTATTTTCATTTTTATTTTAATAAATTGTTTGACTGAAATAAGTAGACTAGGGCATGCAACCTACATATCGCGCCGTGTGTGGCAGTACAATTTTTTGTGAACTCCTTTACCGTAGTGGATACTGGGTCGAAGCGAGACCAAAAAGGTCATACTCCATTTGCCATCGTGTTTAATTAAAGATAGCGTTGTAGTTGAATTAATGGTTTCATTATTGAATAAACACTTCAATCTTTGCATACTCCGTTAATACCGGCCTCTGTTGATTAAGCGCAGCCTAATATTTCTTACTGCTTCATTTCATGAAAAAACATTTTTATGTGATGATGAGAGATGTGTTGGCCGTAATTATGGAACAAATTGCACAAATGTTATCGTACTGTGTGTTATGCGACCTGTGAGGCCTGTGTGAAGATATTTATGTATTTTATTACTTCTCATTAGGTTAGTGTTGTTTAACGTCCCGTCGACAACGAGGTCATTAGAGACGGAGCGCAAGGTCGGGTTAGGGAAGGATGGGGAAGGAAATCGGCCGTGCCCTTTCAAAGGAACCATCCCGGCATTTGCCTGTAACGATTTAGGGAAATCACGGAAAACCTAAATCAGGATGGCTGGAGACGGGATTGAACCGTCGTCCTCCCGAATGCGAGTATTACTTCTCATTGTTGATTTTTATTCTATACAGAGAGGTCCATAAAAATGTAGACACTCTTTGATAGTTACTACCTTTGGTACATAATGACATAGCATTGCAATTTTGCACGATAGCTAGCCCATTGTTTTCCCGACAGATCTTCGTGCGCGTTTCCCAAAAGATAACAGTGCAGCAACGAATGAAGTGAGACTGTCGTTTGAGCAACACAAGGTCGTATTGAAGTGGTTCTGGAAATACGGAAACATGTTGTTGGTTGGTTTGGGGAAGGAGACCAGACAGCGTGGTCATCGGTCTCATCGGATTAGGGAAGGATGGGGAAGGAAGTCGGCCGTGCCCTTTCATAGGAACCATCCCGGCATTTGCCTGGAGTGATTTAGGGATATCACGGAAAACCTAAATCAGGATGGCCGGACGCGGGATTGAACCGTCGTCCTTCTGAATGCGAGTCCAGTGTCTTACCACTGCGCCACCTCGCTCGGTCGGAAACATGATACAGATACAACAGAAGTGGCGTAATGTGTACGTAACTCAGCCATCAACACGTACAACAATTTATCGTATTCGGCATAAATTTGAAGCCGAAGGTACCTATGTGCATTTGGATATGTCTGGCTGTCTAAAAAAATCAACAAATCCAGCTTCCAGCGGTGCTGTGTTTCCACAGTTTACTAGGTCACTTAAAATATCTCTGAAGCAGGGTGCACGTGTAAGCCTTCTAACATTCTGCGTGGTGTCTGTTTGTTCTAAGTCGTGTCTCCCTACCACTTTCGCGCAACGACGCTCTGAGCGGGTTTTTTAGGGAATTGACTAGTTTGAACCTGGGACCTGTTGCTGGTAAGGAGACGCCAGAGGACACATGGTATGTAGAGTTCAGAAGAGATCAGTGAGACTAGCGATGATATAATCAAATACTTAATGATTTCAGCGTCAGCTCCATTGCACTCCCTGTAAAAGAATCTAACTAAATTTAGTGAAGAGGCTCAAGGCTTTCCTAGTTTTAGTTAGCTGGTAAAGTAACGTCGAAAAAGCAGTTATGTCAACCATTGGAATTTTTATTCTACTCACAAAACAATGTTTATAAATTGCACTATTGATAAAAGGAAATATTTTAATACAGGATGATAAAAACCAACTGCGTTCAACAAAAATGTGAACGAATATTCCCTGAATGGGTTTCCAAGTTCTATAATGGATCGGAGGATGACCTATGCCATATCACAGGTTTGAGTTGAGTTTCATAAAAGAGAAAACTATCAAAAATGGTCTACAGTGACCTTCAATTATCTTTAATTATTTATTTAACTTGTCGTAAATTACAGTGGCTGATGTGGCTTCTCAATAATTATACAAAAGAAAAATCATCGCGTTTCAGATTTTAACTTCAAGTAGCAAATGTGAATACCGCGTGTGCGTGCGTGCGTGCGTGACTGACGTGCATACCATGCACAGTTGGAGCAGGTTAAGCGGATGTGCTGTCCTCACGGTTAGGTTCGTCTTCTCGCTTCTCACAGTTGCGCTTTTTTCTTCTCTTGCTGCCTGGTGGTCATTCCAGTAGCAGGTCGTGCCATCTGGTGGCTGGGCGCCAGTGGAGTTGGTTGCCCAGTCCACCGACCAGCGGGTTTCGCGATGTCCTCGCCGACTCGTAGAATTTCGTCGCGAGCGCGTGGAAGCGGCGCTTCAGTAACGGAATTCCCGCGATGTCGTGTAATTGTCCTGCGTCGTAGTCCCACCTGGAGGTGGGTGTCTGCCACGTTTCCCCACACCACGGCCGCGTACTCCAGCACCGGCCTGATAAGTGCTAGGTAGAGCGTGAGACCGCAGGGGGGGGGGGGGGCACAGCCCCGCTTTTGGGTTTACCGACGAAGGAACAGCAAGACGCGGGGCCACAAGCCGGGCGTCGAACCCCGGCGCGGACGGACAACACAGTGCCCAGGGCAGGGACGGCCGAGGGAGCGCCCGAGGCAACGGTAGGGGTAGTCTGATATATAGCTCAAGGGCTGCCGTACCTTGGCAGTAAGTAAGTGCAGTAGTGTTACAGTAGTAGTGGACTCCAGTTCGCGATGTCACAGCGAACGGATTTGACGAAAGAGAGCGCGACTATCGTGACTGCCGTGGCAGCTGTAGAAGAGGAGCTCGGGGCGGGCAGCCGCCGTCCGATGGGTCAAGCACCGTCGACGGTCTCGCTGTCTGCTCCACAGATGACGACCCAGCGAGCACAACCGGTCGACGCTCGGAACAATCCTACACACGAGCCACAAACTTCAAGGCTTCATGAGACAGATTCAGCCTATGACGACATGGACCTAGATGAGGAAGCGCACACAACGGTGCGGCGAAAACTCTCTGCACAGCAGACGACGACAGATGCACAACGACTCGTCGGGAACTAGCGATGGTGCCTTCCTGAAGCCACCACGCAAGAAGGTCATTCGACGGCGACAAGCGCCCACACCTACGTCAGTGGCGACGAGCAACCCTTACAGCGCGGTAGCTGCAGCACCTAACGCGCCAGAAATGGACTATGATACACAGCACCAAGTTGGCAACACGCCACAAGGACAGAAACTCCCGCCGATAGTTCTCCAGTACCTCGAGGGCTACAGGAAGCTAGAGAACTGGTTGAAGACAAATGCCAGTTTCCCTTCCTGTGAAGCAGGCAGGTGGCGATAAACTGAGCTGACGCTATCCGCCACCATAGACTACACGACGGTGATGAATATGGTCGGAATAGCGGGCATGCCGTGTTACACCTTCCCGAAAGTTCGTTCCAAGATGCTTAAGGTTGCCATACATGGAATACCGATGTCAGTCACCGATGCTGAGCTCAAGAAAGACGTAGAAGACGGTGGATTCGCAACCACCGTCGTGACGCGACATAAACCACCAGCGGCGACGAAACCCTTACCGAGGGTTGTTGCCATCCTTCAGTATACGAAAGAACACTGCAAAATCTTACAGATGATCGACTAGGGCGGCTAATCGTCACCGCAGAAAACTTACGAGCTCTAGAGGCCGAACGCAGTGTTAACAACTACCAAGAATTATCCCACGTCGTGCGTCACTGCACTATGCCGCCGAAGGCCAGCTGTTGCCACTTTGGTGGGCTCACCCTGGCAATTACAGGGAGTGTCCAAAGTTCGAAAACGCCAGCAGAAGAATGAGAGGGCTACCACCCCTGGAGGTAGAGAAGAAGAGGGTAGCTGCAGCAGCACGACGGCGCCCAATACGAGGTGCATTCAAGTTCGAAGGCCTCCGATTTTTTTTTCTAATTAACTACTCACCCGAAATCGATGAAACTGGCGTTACTTCTCGCCCTGCAGACGTACACATTATGCACAACGCTGACGCCATGATTCCATGGCAGCGGCGAAGGCTTCTTTAGGAGTCTGTTTTAACCACTGGAAAATCGCTGAGGCAATAGCAGCACGGCTGGTGAATGTGCGGCCACGGAGAGTGTCTTTCATTGTTGGAAAAAGCCAAAAGTCACTAAGAGCCATGTCAGGTGAGTAGGGAGCATGAGGAATCACTTCAAAGTTGTTATCACGAAGAAACTGTTGCATAACGTTAGCTCGATGTGCTGGTGCGTTGTCTTGGTGAAACAGCACACGCGCAGCCTTTCCCGGACGTTTTTGTTGCAGTGCAGGAAGTAATTTGTTCCTCAAAACATTTTCGTAGGATGCACCTGTTACCGTAGTGCCCTTTGGAACGCAATGGGTAAGGATTACGCCCTCGCTGTCCCAGAACACGGACACCATAATTTTTTCAGCACTGGCGGTTACCCGAAATATTTTTGGTGGCGGTGAATCTGTGTGCTTCCAATGAGCTGACTGGCGCTTTGTTTCTGGATTGAAAAATGGCATCAACGTCTCATCCATTGTCACAACCGACGAAAAGAAAGTCTCATTCATGCTGTTGTTGCGCGTCAACATTGCTTGGCAACATGCCACACGGGCAGCCATGTGGTCGTCCGTCAGCATTCGTGGCACCCACCTGGATGACACTTTTCGCATTTTCAGGTCGTCATGCAGGATTGTGTGCACAGAACCCACAGAAATGCCAACTCTGGAGGCGATCTGTTCAACAGTCATTCGGCGATCACCCAAAACAATTCTCTCCACTTTCTCGATCATGTCGTTAGACCGGCTTGTGTGAGCCCGAGGTTGTTTCGGTTTGTTGTCACACGATGTTCTGCCTTCATTAAACTGTGGCACCCACGAACGCACTTTCGACACAACCATAACTCTATCACCACATGTCTCCTTCAACTGTCGATGAATTTCAATTGGTTTCACACCACGCAAATTCAGAAAACGAATGATTGCACGCTGTTCAAGTAAGGAAAACGTCGCCATTTTAAGTATTTAAAACAGTTCTCATTCTCGCCGCTGGCGGTAAAATTCCATCTGCCGTACGGTGCTGGACATATTGACAATGAACGCGGCCTCATTTTAAAACAATGCGCATGTTTCTATCTCTTTCCAGTCCGGAGCAAAAAAATCGGAGGCCTTAGAACTTGAATGCACCTCGTACATACCACCGGGAGGACGGCCGCAGTGACGGACACAAGGGTAGTACTGAGAACTGCGACGTACCACAGCGGCATCATGATGGCAGCGTTGCCAGTGGGAAGCACTCCGCCGCCACCCAGACAGGCACTGATTCCTACAACAAGCCTATGCAGCAGAGACTCCTGCGACATGCTTCCAGTGTTCGAGACGTATAAAGAAGCCCAGCCACAGCAGTCTTCACCACTGAGAACACCGACAGAAACCGCAGACATCACGACGATGCTAGAAATAATGGCGACGATGACAGAGCTCACTCACACTACGGCAGCCATTGACTGCCATCAACAACCAGGAGCAGGAACAGCTGCGCAATATGGCCAGGCCTAGACGACTCCATACGCTCAAAATACCGAGGTGGAATGCAGCTTCCCTCTATCCCAGCATCCTGTAATTTCGTTACTTCTTAAAGGAGCACGATATACGCATTTGCCTGGTTACTGAAACGCATCTCAAGCCAGGCATCCGCGCCAACGTGGCTAATTACGCCTGCCACAGAGACGACAGGCCTACGGCAGGTAGAGACACAGCAATATATGTGCAGCACTGTGCTGCCCCTCCCCCCACCTCTCCTCGGAATAATGGAATACACAGGAGTGCCAGTGACTACAGCACACGGGCCCAGCACATTTTACCCTATAAGCAGCTGAAGAAGGCGGTACTACCAGAGGACGCTGACGCTCTCTTCCGCGGGCCAAGACGAATCTTTCTTGTAGGGGACTTCACCTCTAAGTACACTGCCTGGAACTCACGGATTTCCAACGCCAATGAAAGACGGCTCCACCGTGCAGCAGAGAGAGCCGGGATGCAAATCATTGGCCCCAACGAACCAACACATTACTCGCGAAACAACAACCAGCCAGACGTCCTCGACATCGGATTTGCGAAAGGACTCCAAGCGTTGCGGAACTGCCTTCTTGACCACCTCCCAGTGATTTCTACGCTGTCCAAGGAACCCATTCAGCTACCTGGACTATCGCAAGACTAACTGGCATCTATACCAGGCTGAAGTCATCAGAAATCTGAGGGAACGCCGACCTGCTGATGCTACAGATGTGGACATCATTGTTGACCACCTCCAAGTGTCCATCAAAGACGCCCTCAAGACAGCAACACCGCCGCCGCGACCTCATGGACGCCCAGTGCCCGACCTACAGCAGGACATCCTCGGCTACATCAGGACCAGAAATCGACTCCTGAAAGACTGACGTATCACCAGGGATTCGGCAATTAAAAGGCAGCCCAACCTCCTCAGACGACAGATCCAGGCAGCACTGAAGGAACACCGCTACAGAAGGTGCCAAGACAAGACACGATTACGGCCCTTCAACGTGACTCATCGATGTGGGACGTAACACGACACTTATTGTGACCACGACCGCGCCTTTCACCACTGCAGACGCCAGCGGGCACTGTCTACCGACCGCAGGAAAAAGCTAACGCCATGGCGGACGTCTTCGAGGCGACCTTCCGTCCTATGGAAGCTCCGCAGAGCAGACAACACGTGCAGCTTGTGGAAAAAAGGCTGGCCACATATCTCGCTGCACCGGTAGTAGACGACGAAGCGCCCGGAGAAGACAACTTAGAGGTGACTACCCAAGAAGTAGGAGCCTGCCTCAAGCTCCTGCCTACAGCCTAAGCTCCAGACCACGACGCCATCCCAAGCCTGGACCTGAAAGCACTACCACCAGCAGCTGACAAAATCCTAGCCAACATCTTCAAGAAGATTATCCGCAGCAGGACCTACACCAAGGCATGGAAGCATGTCCTGGTGTAGCGGTCCCAAAACCAGGCAAGAATCGTGCCGACCAAAAGAGCTACCGGCTCATCAGCTTTCTTCCATTCATCTGTAAGGTCTTTGAAAGGATCCTCCTCAGCCAGTTACCAAGGACGATCACCGATGGCGACCTGCTGCCGCAGGAACAGTTTGAATTCAGAGATGGGCAGGTTGAGGAAGCCACGGAAGCATTTAACTATAGAGACTTCTGCAGAGCCCTAATCTTGGACATCAGCAGGGCCTTCGAAGCGTATGGAACTCCGAACTCCTGTACAAACTCTTCGTGCTAGGATTGCAGGGGCCTACGCACAGCTGCTCGCAACGTACCTACAGAATCGGACGTTCGCCGCATAAGCCGAAGACGCCACCTCCACCATGCGGCAAGTGCGTGCGGGAGTACCACAGGAGTCGGACCGTGGACCGGTCCTTTACTGCCTCTACACCTCTGACCTCCACAAGACGCCGCAGCTCATCAGGGCGACGTATGCAGATGACACTGCGCTCATCACTTGCAGCAGATGGCCGCAAATCGTGCATTGGTGCCTACAAGATGCCTGAAATGACTTGGAAGACTGGGCAGCGAAGTGGAAAATCAATTTCAATGCCAAGAAGATCCAGGCGCACCTACTTACAAAACGACGAATAACAGTGCTACCACAACTGCAGCTCCTTAGTGAATTCGTCCCATGGACTGGCGAGGCCAAATACCTCGGAGTCGTCCTGGCCCCGACGCTCACATGGGGAAACCACGTCACCCTCTAATTAACGAGAATTCTTCACTCCCGATCGACTCTGCACTCATCTTATACAAGTCCTGCATGAGGCGACTGCAGAATCCAGAAGAAGCAGTCAATGCCTACAAGGTAACATGCTGCATTACCCTCTTCGCCAGATACAGCAGAAGCGTTGAACCTTTTGCAGTACATCAGCGCACCTGATGATGGCAACTTGGTCAATCTCCGAAATATTGTGTCCTTTGTACATTCACACCAAGCTGTTCGTCCGAGGTCTATTTCGTCAACTTTCTTTTTTTTTACATATTTAAAATAACCAATAATCCAAATAGTGGCGTGAAAAGCATGCTTTCGTAATACATTTAAATCCTCTTTTGCTGTACTTGCGTCGACAACTAATGAGCGGTAAACGATGTTGGTGTACTTCCTGGTACTTACTCTTACTTGTTACATTTCCTACTTTCAGATCATACGCAGAGCATGTTTAGTGTTTACGTTTGCAAAAAACTTAAACTCACTTTCTTTTTTACTCCATTAATGTTTGCAATAAGGAAAGCAGCAGGTCTGTCATGAAAAAACTACTTGTGTATGTCAACAAAGTGGAAGAGTCTTGAAATGTCGAAGAAACAGGACTACATGAAGGTATACTTCGATACAGAACTGGGTTCTAGATTTATTAGACTGTCATAGCTTCAGTGTCATTGTTGTTTACATACGTGTCATACAGTAGGCACATCAGTGTCATAGTAGTTTACATACATGTCATACTGTAGGTGTTCAATAATACCAAAAAACGATAAATTCAGTTTTGAAAACACGTTCAAACACTCTGAAATTCAATAAATGTCACCAGTAATTGTATTAATGAGCATTTAAACTAAGACTTCCTTTATTAGTTAGTGCAAAACACAGATTTGTCAAAAAAGGAACGATGTTAATAGCCTGGATCCTGTAAAATGGATATTTAGCTTCAACAAGTATGTAACTAACTTATTAGATGATTATAGCCTAACTTCTGTAACATGTACATGTTTCTTAAACAGGTGTCTCACATTTACTTTAATAAAGATCAATTAATAGCATGTAGTTTCACACTTGGTTTTACACCAAATTATTTTGTCTTTTTAGCAGTAGCCTGTTTGCTTCATTTCCCAGAATATTTCTTTCCAGAACCGCCTTGTGTCAGTTTTGCAGAAATAACCTGTTTGATTTTACTTTTGAATTTCATTTGGAGGTTTTCAAAGCACACAATCTTAAACGAATTATTCCGACAAACTTATAATAATGTTAGGATGCCATGCATTTATTCATTCATCCATCTTGCAGGAGATCAGTGCTGATACATTGTGTGTGTCAAATACAGTCATGTACGTAAGTCTGCATAATAAGAAATAGTATGTTTATATCTGAACAACGACGAAGCTCCGTCAAAATTTAAAATTTACCTAATATCACCATATTATAGAGGAATGGAACCGCCATTATGGCCAAGGTTGGTTTGTTGTAAAAGCGATCCAGTACACTAGAATCAGTGATAAAGTACTTGAAAAAAACGATCAAGGACCAGTCGGTGTTGAGGAATAACAGTAAAGATCCATTTTCTACTTGAGCTTTGCCTTCTCCTTTTATGTTTCATCCTATAAAGCTGTAGCTTCATGTTACTGGCTTTAACTCTCCAGTTAATCACACATTCCAAAGTGCTTTCTAACTGCTACATTGTTTAGTAATAAAGCAAGGACCGAATAACACTGCGCCACACTGTGCATCCAAACGAGACTGGAAAATGAGCTTTTTTCGTTAAGCTGAGCATGAACACTGACTCGTTACTGCTAACGAAACTGCGCGCATCGTTACGTCTTAAGTGAAATGAAGCCATCAGAAATTTCGGAGAATGAAAGTGACCATTCCACTCCTGTGCAGAATACAAATACAAGGATAAGTCTTGTCACGTATTTTTGATTTTTCCAAAAGTTTGCAGGCCATGATTCACGTTACAGGTCACGATTGTAAAGGTGTTACGAGATGTTTTCAGAATATACCATATTTAGAAAGGAAAAGACTAAGAGAGGTCTTCAATCAGATGGATTCCTAAGATACATAAAACTCACCTCACTGGACTTGTCAATGCAAATTCTGTGACGCGAAGAAGACCAAAGGAAAGTCTAGATGAAGCTGCATTTCACACAGGGTGGCGCACTAAATGTGTTACCAATTGTTTCTTTCACAATTTACGACGCACATTAGATATCCTGCTTGGATCTCTGCAGCAGTACCAGCAGTGCTAGGAAAAACAAATGAGTTACGAAATGACGTGTAATTCACGATACTGCCGCTAGGAGGCTAGTAAGCAGCAATGGCTGACAATGGAAGACTGGCGACACAGCAACGATCGGCAATTGTGTTACTTTTTCATGAAACTAAAAGCCTTGTTGTGACTCAGAGGCGTTTTCGACAACAGTTTAACACACGATGGTTCCCCTGCAAGAAGACCATCCACAGGTTGTACGATAAATTTGTACAGGAAGGAACAGTATTGGAAGTGAAGCGACCTCGGGCTAAGCCTATTTGTTCGACAGAGAATATTGAGGCGATACGAGTTGCTGATCCGAGAAGTCCCGGGAAATCGTGCAGAAAGGCAGCAGTGCAACTGCTTAAAAGTGACCTCCCTATGTACCCATACAAGATGACCTGTGCGCAGAAGCTCACTGGAGAACACAAGCTGCAGAAACTACTGTATGCTCAGTGGGCGGAGGATAGGGAAGAAACTCTCAACGACGTTTGGTTTTCAGACGAGGCTCATTCTCATTTAGACGGTGTGGTTAACAAACAAAATGTACGCATTTTGGCCAAAGAAAACCCCAAGTGCTTCAAGAACGACATCATTATGCTCCGAGGATTACAGCGTCGGCAGCAATTTCCAGTCACGGATTTATTGGACCCTTTTTCTTTGAAGAAACTGTGAACAGAGAGCGCTATTTGAGCATGCTTCGCAATAGCTTCATTCCACACCTTCTTGCTACTGCCTTGCCCTTTAACACGCAGTGGTTCATGCAAGATGGAGCAAGGCCACGTACTGCAAACACTGTACTGGAGTTTTTACACGAGCATTTCGACTTGCGGATCATTTCATTCAGGTTTCCAGGTCGCTTCAATGACGGACAAAATTGGCCCTCCAATAGTCCAGACCTCTATCCATGTGACTTTTTTCTTTGGGGTACCTAAAGGAAAAAAATTTCCCTAAACGTCCACGTGATTTAATGGATCTCAAAAGACTTATTCTTCAAGCTTGCAGTGAAATTACGGAAGACATGTGCCGTAGGGTAACCACTAACTTCACTGTTCGCTTGAAGGAAGTTAGGAAACGAAACGGTGGACATCTTGAGCATGTGCTGAGTTAGAACAAATTTCCATGGACGGCTCTTCATTGTAGTATTTCTTCCTTTCAGATTGTATTGACAATAAAGTTTATATTCAAAAAGAAAATGGTGCGCCACCCTTTTGTTTCTCTCATAAGGCACGTATCAATCGAGGCGGACTAATCCAGGATGTTCAAGTATCGTATGGTATCAGCATTCTTGACATTTCATGGCGTAACCAACACGTGTCTTTTTATTCTTAAAAGATGAATTGGCTAGTACGAGGTAGGCACATGTGGAGACCAGGCGATCAAACTTAAATGACAAACCACCTGTAAAGTGCATTAACATAAACAGTCATTGAGAGGCCACACATAACATTACAGCATTCATGATGGCTAACTAAGATGTTTATCAGACGAACTTAATGTTCAAAAATTACACCATTTGTATTAAAATTAAAATCTTCCGGGCTTTGTGCCATACGAACATTATCAACTCATGTTTGAGGCTAACTCAACGTTAATTTTGGGTACTCTAGAACTGACAATTTCAGTGAGAGACAATTTTACAGCAGACCAATCTAATCGTAATTCAGAGACAAACAACGAGAAATTAGCAAATGCGACAGGAGCATTGAATTAACATAAACAACATACAATAACTTAAAATGAACTATATAAAAGGAAAGCAAGCAAGCACAACGAAATTAAACTGTCCGAACGATTGAAGTCCTGAAAATCTGCGATTAAGAAAGCAATCTGTACATAGTACCAGAATGATCTCCCGCTTCATGTTATTTCAACCAGTGAAGCACATTACCGCAGGCAGCTATCATTTTATTCATTCGCTATTCATTTGCTTTCTGCTGGGAAATCTGTATTCTATATATATGACGTAACACGTTTCAAGAAATGTAATTCCTTTACACTTCAGACTATGATCAGAACAAGCAGTACACCCATAAGCAACGCAAGCTAGCATTTTTGATCAAACAATTCTCTCGACTCAAAACAGTCAACTACGGCGGACGATGACTTGCAGTTTTCGGCATCATGACAACTCCACTTACCTTTATCTCTACGAATATTACTGAGGAACGAAGCTACTTCTTACAATGAATATTTATACGCTTCAGTATTAGACTGCACATATTTTTCTGCAGTAAGTTGCGCAATTCAAATGCAATACAAGCTTCAAAAATACCTAATATATAAGTTATTTACTTGTGTCTCCCTCCGTAGGTAACTTTGGAATAAGAGTTAATACACCTGCATGTACAAATTCCAGAACTACGGTAACTCTTAGAACTTCAGCATAAAGCCCTGCGATAATGTGGTAACCAGGTCACTGTCGTATTATTGTCGACAGCCTCACTAATGAATTATCTCTGGTCGTAAAAAAGCAACACCTGGGAAAAAAGAGAACGTCAGACAAAGTGCATGTGCACTTATACTTTTTCGATGTCCAAATTACTTTGTGAATGGCAGAAGACGATGACCAACTCGATATCACCGATTCTCTACAAGACGTACTCAGCGAGGAGGAAGACGAGTATGAGCTAGAGCAGCGGCGAGCCATAGGAAGCGGTGTGGAAATAGATCTCGAGGGTGACTATGTTGAGACCTACTCACAGTTATCACCGGACGAAGATGCGGCAGTCGATGACGTAGTCGAGGAAGCTGAAGGAAAAAAACCTGATGAACCGCAAAAGGAGGACAGGGAGGTAAGGACATTCATTGACATTCCCTGACTTCTCATATATTTTATGATGAATCTTGGGTTCTAGTGAACCAGGGGATACAACCCGTCAGCTTTGGCCAATTACATCATACAGTACTCATAGATAATAATGTCTTCACTTTCAGCCACAGATAATACAAGAGTTCTGTGTTCCGGATAAGTGCTATCATTGTACCTTAAAATAACGGAACGTGATTTTAAAAGAGATCGCTACATATTGCTCAAAATATTCTTCGTGTGTATTTATTTAAATAATTGCTCGTTTGCAAATCATTCGCCAACGTCCTTGCCGCAGTGGTAACACCGGTTCCCATCAGATCACCGAAGTTAAGCGCTGTCGGGCTGGGCTAGCACTTGGATGGGTGACCTTCGGTCTGCCGAGCGCTGTTGGCAAGTGGGGTGCACTCAGCCCTTGTGAGACAAACTGAGGAGCTACTTGATTGAGAAGTAGCGGCACCGGTCTCGGAAACTGACATACAGCCGGGAGAGCGATGTGCTAACCAGATGCCCCTCCATATTCGCATCCGGTGACGCCTGTGGGCTGAGAATGACACGGCGGCCGGTCGGTACCGTTGGGCCTTAATGGTCTGTTCGGGAGGAGGTTTTTTTTTTCAATTCATTCGGTACTTAATTTCGTTCTTCGTGATACTGAGGTAGTTTGGACTATTAGTTTCTTATTTTAGGACTCTTTTTAGTATCTATTTTCGTTTGTAGGTATGGATTTATCTGTTCCGATGAACCTGGATGATGTGAGAGAGGCTATGGGCGTAGACATGTTGGCCACGATTCGTTTTTTTTACATATGTGTGGCCTCGTTGCCGAGTATGTTCGATGTCGTGAGTGCGGCGAACATATGCGCCTCACAAGTTTATCTCGTCGCCGTAGTCACGACTTACTCGTATGGCGCTGGAGCAAAGATACGTTGCGGCGGTCCATTAGACGAGGGACGTAATTCGAAAAATCTAAGCTCGCCTTGAGAGACATTATGAGTATCACGTACTGTTGGTGCTGGGATATCCTGTGTGGCTGTGTGTCCATGAATATCGTGTGAGTAAGCGTACAGTTGTGGATTGGTACTCTTTTTGTAGGGAAGTTTGTGAGGAATACATGAAATATAGGGGGGCCGTTGGTCGGTCCGGGTGTTATACTCGAAATTGACAAGTCACATTTTGGCAAAAGGAAGTACAACAGGGTGGAACCTCCGGTGGGATTATGGGTTTGGGGGGATGTAGTTTCAGGCCAAGAGTGTGACGATGTAGTGTTTAAAGTAGTACCCAATCGAGGGAAGGAAGTTTTGCTCATCTTAACAGAAGATCACGTTGCAGACATTTCCATTGTAATTTCGCATGGTTTTCCTTCATATAGCGATTTAGAGGAAAGGATTTATCAGCATTTCGTAGTAAATCACAATATTTTGAGATGATTATCCACAGGGGCTTGCACAAATAGCAGAGAGAGTTATTGGTCTACGATCGCAGGTTCGAGTCCTACCTCAGGCATGGATGTGTGATGTCCTTAGGTTAAGTTTAAGTAGTTCTAAGTCTAGGGGACTGATGACCTCTGATGTTAAGTCCCATAGTGCTTAGAGCCATTTGAATCACTTTAGAGTTTTTGGTTAGCTGTGAAGTCTCTTGTAGGTAAGGGGAAACGCCGGATTTCCACACTTCAAAGTCACTTAGACGAATATTCGTGGAGGCGTAGTATTATCCAAACATATTACCCGTTTAAATGTTTTCTTAAACATGTTGGGCAAAGGTGTGTGTGTGTGTGTGTGTGTGTGTGTGTGTGTGTGTGTGTGTGTGTGTGTGTGTGTAAGTGTGACTGTTACGTAATGTTTTGTTTGTTGTGTATGTGGGTACGTGATTTTTGTTGATGTCCTTCTACGCGAGCTTCGGTTATTTTAAGAAGTTCCTTTGTGGTAAGTTCAGTTTTGCATTTTTTTTACTGTATTTGTCTATTTTGACGTATTTCATTGTTGTATTACAGCATTACGTATGTTTTCATGTATTCCAGCACGTAGAAATTTCGCAGCTGCCGTTCTTCCTTAGTTTCCCAGCACTAGTATCAGTACGATATTTTCGAATCTATACTAGCAATATTAAAGGCGAAACGCCCAACACAACTAAAGTTCGTATCCCGTCATTCAGTTGACCTTTACACTGACACATCCTGTTCGAAAAGAAAGACATAAGTAACACTTATGAGATTTACCTATTGAAGTCAACTGGAGAGCAGGATCTAAATGTTGTGTATAGCTATATAGCTCAACTAAAGAATGGGATACTATTGTCACTGCTGCGATCAAAATTATAACTTTCAGTCGATACTGTTAGCTTCGAAGGCGATAAAAAACTGTACCCCATAGAGAAGTACGGGGTACAAATTGTATATGTCTCGTCTTATTGCCTCTTCGCGTAGTTCGACTGAGGCACAGGGTGCAAATGTAACGTTCGTCCATTTCCACGTTTTCGTTAGCAGTGTAAATATGTATCGGTCGACGGAAGTATGGGATACAAATATAATGTACGTAGCTTCTTCTGCCATCGGTAGTATTACTATCTATGTAAGAACAGACTGTTAGTGGTAGCGGAAAGGAACGACACATGTAAAATTTGTATCCCGTGCTTCAGTTAACCTACATAGTTCAACTGAACAAAAGAATATTAAAGCTAACGAAAACAAAGAAATCGACGTACGCTAAACTTGTATCCCGTACTGCAGTTAACCAATACAGTTCGAATGAGGTTCGAGTTACAACCCATATATGTATGTGATGTGAGGTATTCTATGCTACCAATATTTCCATACATTTTCCCCTTCATTTTCCACAGAAATAATACGATACAAACACGCGACATCCTTAACGTGAAAATACTAATTGGCTTGATATACGCCAACTATATTTTTCCTCTCTCGTATTCCTTTGTTCCTGAACAGTCTTGTCAGCTCTTTCATCTGTGTAATAAATGCTCTCTGGCCAATTCTGACGTCATTGGTCAAAGCCGACGGGTTGTATCCCCTGCTTCATTAGACCCGAATCTTGGCCGCCTATCTCCTTTGGAAACCCGAGTAGGTGTGTTATCTAGAACATATGAAGGGCTTATTTCAGTAGTGGTACAAGTCCATTTTTGTTCATTGTTAGATACAGAGTCCTAACGGTAAATGAGCGCTGAAAAATCTGAACTTGAGATACCAGAAATATTCAAGCATATGGCTTCTTGCTAGAGATGAACCTTTCTTTCTGTTTGTTTGGGTCATTAATTTCAGAAGCATAATAGGCAGAAAAGTGGTGGTAATGGACTTATACCACTATTGAAATAAGCCCTTCATATACTCCTAGTTACGTAACATGATAATGATGCTGACTGCGAAATTTTTGCAGCAAACACTTCGGATTAATAGCAGTGTCAGATTCCAGTCGTCGGCTTTGAGCTATGATGTCATACCTAAGGCAAAGGTCTACATATAGGTAATCTATGAAAGCAACGGATCATACTCGCAAACAAACGAATGCAGCATACGAGAAAATTACAATCACATCACGCAGTTACTTACTTACTCATGAATTATATCGAAACGAACTGAAGATAAGGAAAAAAATTTAGAATAAGAATTAAAGGCAAATTTTCACGACTAGTAAGAACTATTCTCGTAATTTATGCGATTAGAAAAGCACAGAGAACCTCTAAAATGCATTACGGTAAAGCTCGTGGTAAAGTCATACTGTTATAAAACAGCGTCAATTTCATATTAATTATTTAATCTAACGGGAGAACCGCAGGTGAGGAAAGTGGAGGTTTAGGCGGGGAGAAACTAAAATGTATCAGAAAAATGGGAAAATGAAATTAATGACACCAATTACGAAACAGCAGCATAAAAGCTGGAGAAACCGAATCACTAAATTCCAAACAAAAAGCCAGTGCATGACAAATGGATACCTACAAAAAAATAAAGAATATTGGAATCGGTAACTAGAATTAACATATGCAGGTAAATCCCAGCTACAGATTCCAACCGCTCCATGATTCATATCTAAATAATTTTTGCAGTTGTAAGCTCTGAAACGTAGTATCATTTCTACATTTAGAATTTCTCTCTAAAATTAATGCAGTGTATAACAAAAACTGTAATCGGTAACTAGAACTGACCTTCTATACATGTCAATTCTAGTTAGCGACTCCAATACTGGAAATTTTTTGGAGTAGTTCAAAGAGCAATTACAAATGAAGAAATCATATTAGCCTAAATTCAGTGCACACACGTGCTGAAAAAACGATCTAATTAATGAATCATGGAATGGCTGGAATTGGAGAACTGACCTATATATGAGGTCAATTCTAGTTACCAATTCCAGTTTTTCGATGGCCCATAATTTTGAAAATTTTTGCAGTAAATCTGGGGACTACATTTTTGTAAGATTTCTAGATTTCTTATTGATCTCACAACTACCATGAAAAGCTAATAAATATTGTAGGTAAAGCTTCAAAATTTTTCTCTTTTTATATCAATGAAGATAGGAATACCATATGTAGAAATCCTGTAACACATCACTGCACGCACTTGTTGTTAAAACAGTCTAAATAACGCACCGTGGAATGGTGGAATAGGTAACTGGAATTAACCTTTACAGGTCAGTTCCAGTTACCGATTCCAGTATTTGTTAGATCCTACTTTTTATCGATTTTCGTTACTTGTGTATCCATCTCATTAGATTCAACAGTTAGTATTAAAAGTTATCACTGATTCATATTATGATTTCACCATGCGCTGTACTGTACTGGATTTAAAGGTTCTCTGCCGGCCGCTGTGGCCGAGCTGTTCTAGGCGCTTCAGTCCGGAATGGCACTGCTGCTACGGTCGCACGTTCGAATCCTGCCTCGGGCATGGATGTGTGTGATGTCCTTAGGTTAGCTAGGTTTAAGTAGTTCTACGTTATAGGGGACTGATGACCTTATCAGTTAAGTCCCATAGTGCTCAGAGCCATTTGAACCATTTTTAAAGGTTCTCTGTGCTTTTCTTAATCGTAAAAAATACAATAATAATTTATTTCGGACATGTATACTCCTCTTTTTCTGTTCTTATTTATTTTCATTGACTTTAATTGTTATCGGTATAATTTGTAGCTAAGTAATTAATCACATGAACTGTGTTTGTAATTTTATTGTATGGTACATTAGTTTGTTTACTAATATGATCAGTTGCTTTCAAAGATTTAGTCTATGTAGCGTCTCTGCCTTAGGTATGACGTCATTCCTCAAAGCCGACGAGTGGAATCCGACACCAGAATTGACCCAATACTTCGTACATTCGGACGTCTGTCGATATCAAAGTCAAGTGGAATTTGCAATACTAATTTTTGATCCCTGGCATTGACGTAACAGTAATGGCTGCTGTGATGTCACTTCCTCCTCGTCCTTATTTTGAATTGCATTTCTTTGTAATGTTATTCGCTGTCGAAATTTCCTTTGTTTCAAGAGAAATTAATTTTGGGGGATTCCATTGTCACACGTGGAACAGTTGTACTACATTTTTCAATAGTCAAAAGCTAATATAACAAAAGTTATTAATACAAAAAATAAATATTGATTGGTGATCATATGAATAGTTGTTTTACCTTCAATTTAAGTCTGAAGTAGTAGTTAAAATAGGTAGACCGTACTCATTGCCTAAATAGCCGTGTAGGAACGTTTTTTTTAACTACAATCATCATCATCATCATATCTAGTTTTGGTTTAGGCATACTTACTTGTTCCAATTTCAATCAGAATGCAGTTGATCCTTCCACCATTTCCTAGGACACCCAACATTCTCTTTCCCTTGATGTACATATTAGTACGTTAATTTAGTTATTAGTTCTTCCTTTGTTTTGGTTATGGCTTAAATAAAGGTATTTAATTCACAGTATATGTCTGTGTTGGTGTTTTTTCCCACATCTGGAAATACATCGGTATTACTTTACACTTATTAGCACCCAGTTATTGCAGTTTCAATGTTGCAGCACTAAAAAAGAAAACAATGATGCAGCTGACCACTCATGCAGTTTCACAAATTTAAAAATTTCCAGCAAACTCATAAAGTATTCCTAACATTTTTCTTCTCTGGATTCAGGAAGTAAACAAGAAATCGAGGACACTTACTGTAGGATACATCCTTCTTGTCAGCTTTCAGCATCTGAGTATCCTGCAGTTCTCATGAAAATAATCTGTATTTATCCATTTTCTTCAACATCTCTCATTTCAGTTGAAGCATATCTGTATTTGCCTTATATCCTTTTTGCAGTTTGAAACTCCACAAAAATAGATGTTCCTTGCATGGTCTGTTCGACAGCTGGTTATGAACCCTTCAATTCTTTGAGATTATGTCTGGAGGTAATCGAGACACGGTTGGTCATCCCTCATCTCTGAATCTACAGATGGGAGAATGTACACATGGTGTAAGTGAAAAAACTTGAATTCACTATCTGGATTTTCTTGCTTAAAGTTAGTTTCTTTTACAATCATATACACTTAACATTTCTACAGATACTGGATCTAAAATGAACTTGACTATAGAAGGTTTCCGCCTTCTGATTTTATCATTTGCGAAAAAGTTCTGTATTTTGAGCACATTATCATTTCCAAGTTTACTAGACCAGGTTTCCTAGTCTAATAAGAAAACTTGCTTTGGTACCTGTGTTTTGTCTTCCCCATATAAGTTTTTCTTATGACTGCTGATATTTTTGAGGGGCTAGAAGGAAACACTTTCTTCACTACGAAACAATTTTACCGAGAGACCAGGAAAGCACAGGTTCCAAGTTCACCTTTGACCAATGCAGTTTTTA
Source organism: Schistocerca cancellata (assembly GCF_023864275.1). NCBI lineage: Eukaryota > Metazoa > Arthropoda > Insecta > Orthoptera > Acrididae > Schistocerca > Schistocerca cancellata. The sequence goes on from NC_064627.1 coordinate 998,464,872, forward strand.
GTTTAAGCCTGCACTTTCTTTTTCTTTCAGTTTCCTTCTTGTGATGCCCAACTGAAAATTTTCACTGAAGGATATCCTTAAGTTTTCCTATTTTCTTCTATGCCGCTTTCTTTCTTTTCCTTTATGGATGTTGTATCTGCTGTCATATTTCTGCAACTTCTCCCGAAGTGTTGTCATATACTCTGCTGACATTGATTGCCTCTTTTTCTGAAGAATTAATAAGTCAATATCAGTGTCAAACTAGTTATACCAACCACCATAACTTAAAAATGACATGGAGAGTTAAATGGTTTAGATTTCAGTAACAACCCAAAAACCTGTCTCAGGTGGATCACAGTTACTTTCAACATAGGTGCGTGATAAGCTACAAATTAAACTCTGCTTTACGGATCACTAAGTTACAAGTTTTCCTCACTCCAAACCTAAAAGAAGCAGAACTGCTACTATTGCCAACACAGAGAGTAAACCGTTTCACGGTTTTCGTCACGACGCATAGTTGTTATTGTAAATTATATGTATAGTTAATATCTTACCTTCCTTTGAAAACTGAGGTTCATCTGCAAGAAAACATTCTACTCTTTAAACTTTCCAACTGAAACAACAAGAATGGCTGCAATATGAATTTCAATACCTGCCAACATGAAATGCAGTCTTGTTATTCACAATGCTCATCTACCGAAGTGGCAACTTCGTTTAACTGTATTTTCTTAAGTAATTTTATAGATTTGACAATGTTTTTTCAGGACAACAAAATTTATTATTTGTAGATGCAGAAACCCATGACATACATTAAGAGTAAAATTAAAACTACTGTCATGTTGACTCAATGCAGGGAAGTGTAAAGGTATCAAGTCGAAATTTATGTCAAATATCAAGGTCTACGGTCCCGATGCGTTTTAAATAATGTGTACAGATTCGGTGCACTCGACATATATGGTCACATATGTCACATATTTAGATATTGGCAAACTATTCATCAAAACCTATAGCTGAACTGTGTCTGTATATGCGGGGCTTCTTGGTCTAGATAGAGATTCCGCTTCCTAATCTGTACGGGTAGGACTTTGTTTACTTTCGCTCCGTCACAGTGCTACGAGTATTGTAACTTGAGGTTTTGTGCTTTCTGAGTGTACACACTAAGTCGAGTTCACCTTTCAGCTCATTTAAAGATGCTTTTTCTATTTCCACGGCGTCCAAGTCTATTTCATGTACAGGTGCAATGAATTTCTCTTTTTATAAGTCGGCCCGTCAAGTGCAGCCCATTTCCCGGTTCCTTTCAGTCGAGGAGAGTTTTCCTTGTGAACTCTGACTTCGAATACACGGATGTTCTTGTGATCAGCTGCCTCCGAGTATAAATAATGTTTAAGTTAAAGATTTTCTGCTTAAGTAAGGTGAAGTTGAAACATTCGCCTAGAACGTTGGTCCAAGCTGCGGCATGAAGCGTAGCAAAGTTCCACTTGTGGTGAATATCTTCTCCCATGCACGCCTCCTTGAAGTTTCTGAAATGCAGTTCTCAGCCAGAAAAAAAGCTACAGAAACAACAGCTGTACACTTCACAACCACAAGCCGGCCAAAAACTGTTTTGTCGGTGGAAGGAATAGTTAAATGAAAGTTTTTATGTACGTAAAAATTCACTCTATTACGGTAAGCTTGCGTAAACCAGTCACTAAAACCCTTCCTCTAAGCTGTACACAGTATGAAAAATCCCCATGGACACACCATTCACAACCGTACCAGTTTGTGGTAATAATTATTTATCCTGCACTGAACATTTACAAACGGACTGCGTCTTTCAGAATAGCTCACTCATATGTTGTTGTAATCATTTTCACGTAATAAAATGTACACGTTTGCGAGTAAGCAACACGCCACGTCAAATTAGTTATTTAAAATATCACCAAAAGTTCCGAATGCCGCACTCGGCATTAAGCTGAACTCACTTCCACACTTTACGGCACTTCTCAAACATTTTATTGCCTAAATAGTACAATATTAATCGTTTTCCGCGGAGCATCAACCAATAGATCTGATCTCAATGACGTCCAAGCCCCGACTCTACTCATCTCTCTACACAACAGAAGTTTCTAGGTCCCAAAATACGCACGAACATGATAATTTCTGATTGGCAGAGAAACATCAAAGCCAGTCGGAAAGCAGCATCAAACCCGCCCAAACCCGCGTGTGTATACAGAACCAATCAGAATTTGTCAATGAACTAGAACAGTAAATTAAAATAAATAAATTTGAAAGTCGACAAATATAAAATTAACTCCCTCTTCACAAAACTACTTCACCGAAATCATAATCTTATTCCCCTACTACCGTAAACTGATGAAATAATTTATAAGAAACTCCCCAGTAGGAATGGCTAACACACACGTCATTCTCTAACATTCCTCACAAGCTATTGAATTTATAAGATAAAAACTTAGGAAATTAAACAAACAGAACTGCAAATAAAAACGACAATATTTTGACTGCAGCTCAAATGGTGTCCATCAGCCAGTGGCCTCTACCGGATCACATAAAAGATACATACACACCAGCATCCGACGCCACCTGTCCTGCGTGTGACTCATACTGCACGTTATTTACTGTTGTTGCGATCTCAACAGGGTATACCTCACACCCATTTTAGTATGAAAACATTTTTTTTTCAAATAAAAATTTTGAATAATGAAACTCAAATATTGGGCCAGTTCCAAAACATAAATACAGTTAATTACATTTTCCTTACTTCAGACTTGGTATTTCTAAAACTAATCTAACCTATGGGTTGTCAAATTATTTTGCTTCCAAATACATCAAAATAATTTTTCATACAAAATTAGTTGTTTCACGCAGCACTGAAACTTCTATTTCCTATTTGGTTTGCAATATTTGTAAAATTTTCTTTTTTCACTGTGGATGGTGTCTCTTTATTATACACCAGTTAAATTCTCTCCTACCTTATTTTGGCACTTCATTAGAGTCACATTTTTCTTGCACTTGTTTCTCACACATGTAGGGCACTTAAGTATGTGGCGGCCTTAGATCTGACCAACTATTGTCCAATCTTTAGTTCGAAGTCCATGGTTCCTGAAAACAGTGTTTCGTCTACGCCTAAAAATAACAGTTACATCTTCCTGAAATGAATATTTATCATATGAGTCTTAAAATTTATTCTCCATTTTCATAAATTCCATTTTTCATTTAACTGATCTAGCAGAGACTTCACTCTAACTAGTGCATTAAAGTGGCACCGAATTAAATTTACTTGAAACCATTAGTAATTAAATCTAGGTAATTTCAAAACTACAGCAAACTATAGTAGCTAATGCGAGCACTTTGTTTATTTATTTAGCTAATTGAATTATTTACGTTAAGTAGATTCACCTTCTTTCAAAATTGACTTACATCCAGTACAAATCATTCATTGACAATATTTACAATACAACATAACATAGTCACCACTGCTTATACCAGTTCCTTAATTACATTCTCATGTACTGTCACTCATCAGTTATAAGTACAAAGTGAAGCCACAATGCCTCTCACTTTCTTCACCATAATGTTTTGACTTAATTTAGAGACAGAATATACACAAATTCTAAAAACTTATATACAACCTTTTCGTTTAACCTCCTTTCTTTCCAAATCACATGTGATTTTAATTAGTGTTAATATTAGTATTCTCCTTTCTAAACTTCATTAGGTTCTTTACATCACCACATTAATCAGTTAATCTCAATAGTCATATCTGGTAGTTTTACATATTACAAAAATCTGTTAACCATTGTCCATCAGAATAAGACGCTGTCTCCATGCCACAAGTCCTCTTACTTCATCATTACCTGTTTTTCATCATAACAACACACCTCTGGCTGCTACAAAACACGACATTCCTCATTGGTCTCATGTTCTTTCGTGTGTCACCTTCAGTGAACTTAACATAATCAATTTAAAACTGATTTTTAATTAGCACAACACCTCTCACTACCACAAATTTTCTCAAATTACCTCAGTTATCTCAATTAAAAGAAAGATTTTCTCTCTCCTTCCTATTTTCACATGGTACAACAAAATAAATGTCCCTGATCAACACACGCATTCCTACCACATGCAACAGAACTCACCTCATTAAGCTACGATTCATCGCACTTTTCCTTCACATAAACCTCTCTTATTTCCTTAAAGTAAGGGCCCTTTTTTATGCAGCACTACCTACAAAAACATCAGATTCAGGCTCGATTGCCTCTACTCAATAACCACTGACTTTCACTGAAGCAGACTCCACTTTACTTCGTTCAACATTTTTTGGTTGCCCATCATTAACCTCCAATCACCACAGCACATATTAATTTTAACAAACTTCACAGTTGACTCTAATATATCATCCAGAGTGAATACCAGAAACTCATAAATTACAAATTTAACTTACTTACACAACATTGAACCCTCAGATTTAAAATTATATTACAACAAAAATTATTTCTTGCCCTACTTTGCAAGAATCTTTATGCAAGAGATGGCAGATGTTGTAAGTGTAGAACTGTACTACAGATAGAAAAGAGTAAAACAGGAACTGAAGATCATAGTGGGAATAGAACCCAGATAGGAAAGAGTTGGGATAGAGCGCATCAGAAAATATGAATGGACACATCAACCTGTGGATGGCACCACTCGCATTGTGGTGTAGCTTCCAAATTCAGCAGATCCCCCACCTCATTTAACTCCTACTGTTATTGTAAACATCTTTTTAGGTCAATAATGTTTCTTCACCGCAAAGGTTTCCGAGAGTTCCAGTATTCCATTCTGTAAGCATTTGGATGTGGCTTTTCTGCTATCCTGAAAGGAACCATGTACTCACCCATAACCTTCTTTGTTTCTGACGTGACCTCCTTCGGCTTTTCCGAAGTTTTAACTAAAACCAAATCGGTTATGCGAAGGCTAGTAACCAGGTTCTCTAGAATCATGTCGTCCCTTTTCTCAGGTCTCTTTTTCCTAACATTTTATTAAGCCATTTTTCTGTCTCTGCCAATGCCACATCGGCAATCTACGGAAATTCCGACAATCCAAACAGTAAATTATTGCTTCATGCTTCAGATGATTGATTACATCCTCCTAAATTAAATATCGCGCCCATGCAGTTTGCTTTCCAAGGTAATATCTTCTACGCAGCCTGTTGAGCTCTTTCATAATACGCTTACACAAATTATCTTGGGGAAGTATGCAGAAATTTTAATATGTTCAATATTTGTACTTTCTAAACATTCCAGGAACCTTCTTGAAGTAAACTGTGGACCATTATCTGATAATATCGTTGTAGGTACTCGTACTGTAATGAAATAGTCCTTGAATCATCAGGAAGCATTAACACTGTATACCATTTATTTTAACAGACAGCAGTATTTCATATTCAACCGGTTTCTTAAACTTTCCTGTGGCAACAATTATTTGAATCCCCATAACAAAAAAATGGCTTCAAAAATGGCTCTGAGCACTATGGGACTTAACTTCTGATGTCATCAGTCCCCTAGAACTTAGAACTACTTAAGCCTAACTAACCTAAGGACATCACACACATCCATGCCCGAGGCAGGATTCGAACCTGCGACCGTAGCGGTCGCGCGGTTCCACATTGTAGCGCTTAGAACCGCTCGGACGCTTCGGAAGGCGAATCCCCATAACGGGCATTATTACTAATTCTTCCTTGTTTGGCAAAGCATCCAACCACTTTTGACTAACAGCATTGCCACTATCAGCTAAACACTGTACTTCTTCCCCGTGTACCACTAGCTTACTAGCTTAGCTACAGGTTAACCTGTCTTCTCCCCACTATTACTGACTTCAGATTCATCTAACAAATCGTTTAGAACTTCCCTTCATTGAAGAACTTCCCCATGTCTAGAGATTACACAGATATTTGTAGGGTTATTTTCATTATTTATCCTCTTCGTAACAGCCAGTCTGTCCACTAATTACAAATCAAAATGACACATCACCATTTTCTACATGAACATCCTCTAATCCATTACTTAACTGGCCCCCATTATAGTCACCCTCGGCATACTCCATTGCCTGTAGCACCAATTCTCATTAATCACCTCCACAATATTTTTCTCGAATAAATCCTGCAATTCTTTACTATCTGTGCTCTCCCCTTATTTGTGAAAAGATTCCTTATTGGACACGTTTCCCTACTGATTTGCACCTGAGTCATACACACACACACACACACACACACACACACACACATATATATATATATATATATATATATATATATATATCATTACTGCAGAGTTCACTTTGACTGTTCATATTCGAAAAGTCACCTAATTCAGCATTAAACATGTATTTTCATGTTACTTGTTTCATTCATAACGTCCAAATCATTACTTCCTAATTCAGTAACTTCTTCATTGCACGTCACAAAAGGATTTGCTTGCGATTTTAAAATACCATTTACTGTTCTGAAAGCTTCAGCATACTCACAGACGGGACCTAGTTTCCCATACTCTGTGATTCTGCGCTCTCTCCCACTCGCATACTCGCACTCCTCTGTTGTCTTTTTTGAACATCACTATCGTCATATACTATTAGCAAGTCATTGATTGCAGGTACTCTGCCTATCTGCCGTAGCATACGTCAGCCTCTTGTGACTCTTCCTCTAACCTTAGCTGGAGATACACCCACTCTGTTTACATTTGTATTCTGTCGAGGTTCCCCGTTGTTCGGAGGCCGGCTGATCCTCCTGCATTTGTCTCTCTTCACATTCCAAATAACTAATCAATTTGTTACTATCGTCCCTGGGAGCTTCAATTATTTTGTTACTCCAGTTCATAGGCAGCTTCCCATCTAGTCCCATTGTAATCTCCTGTGGCTCTAATTTGTTTGTGACATACTATAAATTAGCAACCCATTTTAACGAAAATCTTTTCACACTCTTCTTTCTGTTATTAAACTTTTCGCCAGCCCAGAAATTGTTCTGCATTTCCATCTGCGTTTGTTTACCTCAATATTCTGCGAAAAATTCATGTTTAAACTTTTCCAAGGTATCATATTATTCAGTAGCGTTTACTCTCCAGTCCCTTGCTCTCCCCCAAAATGTTAACTACATAAAACTGATTTTTGCCTATCGGTCGATAGTCTTGGTAACGCATCGTCAAAATCATTCTAAAGTGCATTTGGATGCACATGTCCAGCAGAATCACAAAGTAAGAACTGTCTTCCACCGATTTGGTTTTCAGACCACCACCCACACTGTTGGTACCAACTTGTATATTATGTTCCAATTTATTTAGTCTGTCTTTATGATCATGCAGTTCCTTTACTACCACCCACACCTGACTAGTCAAATGACCTGTGTTAGTTTGTACTTCTTGCACACGGTCAGACACAACATTTACGGCTTTCAAACAATTTTCGATATCTCCATTGATTTTAGTATTCAAAACTGTATTCACACTTTTACATACACCTAGAGCTGTAGCTATTTTAAGCTCTACTTTCTGAACATTTTCTTGGATCTGACCCACTCTTTGATTGCTTTCATTAGTCACCCTTTGTGTAGTCTTTGTTAAACCTTTTCTTTACTTCGACCTTTTCATCAAAGGCCTTTTGTTCATTTCGCCACATTTCCTTTAGATTAGAAGTCTGGTTTTTTAACTTAGTATCAGTTTTAATTTTGAACTGTTTAGGCTCACCAGCTAAAACACTAACAGTACCAGACTGCTGTTTAAGCTCGCTAGCTAAACCATTTATAGTACATGACTGCTTATAAATTTACGAACTAAAATTATGCTTAATATCCCTAGCTAAATTTTTAAATGCTTCATTGATAGTAAGCATTAATATTGCTAACATCTCCTTTAGACGTTCTCATTCGGTTTGCTTTATTTGCAACATATCTAATTCGGCATCAGCCTTTCTGGTCTCCAGTTCATTTAGAAAACACTGACTCATGTCAAATGAATGAGAATAACTTAAATCACCAAATGTACTATTAAAAGAGTTATAACCCTCACCTCCAGTTACATCTGTTAAAACATTTCGTCCCTGTTACCCTCCCACAACTGTAAAAAACTGTTGTAAATTAGGAACCGAAACACCATTAATTTCTAATTCACCCACATTTCTCTGCCCTGTAGTGCTTGTCTGACTGGCACTTCCATTAAACTGAATCACATCCTCTTCCTCCACAACTACAGAGTTGCAGTTCAATTCCATTTTAAAAAGTCTTTTGATACAGGCAAACAACAGATGAACTACACTCATTTCTACTTGTCGACTGTAGTCTAGGCCCTCTGAAACTGCGTGTCCGTCCTCTGGCTCCAGCTATATCAGTTCGTGGACTGTCATCTACTGCTAACACCGTCAGTGCTGTTCTTTAGATAGCGGTTGCCGCTGCATTCGTCGTTCCGTCTGCTAACTCCATGCCGCTTGTTCTTTGGTATCTACGAAGTCCATCTTCTTCCCGCCGTAGGATATCAGTTCTCGTGGCGGTGTCCCGCCTTTCCACTTTGTCACACACTTTTCTATCCTGTCATTTGATCACTTTTCGATACTGTTCATTTTCACGTTTACTCTCGACTGCGGATCTCTTATCTACAGCTTTTTATATTTCCCGACCTTTAGTACTGCATATGCGACGGCGAGGTGCGTTGCCAAGTTCATTCACCGCGTGGATATCTCTTCTCACAAACACGCCTCCTTGAAGTTACAGAAATGCAACTTGCAGCCTGAAAATCTGTTGAAAAAACAGATGTAAACATCGTAATCATAAGTCGCACCAAAAACCGTCTTTTTCGGTGCAAGGAATAGCTAAATAAAAGTTTTTATGTGTATAAAATTTCACTCTATTACGGTAACCTTGTATACACCAGTCACTACCAAGACTCATAGTCTGAAATGTCCACAATGCACGCATCATTCATTACCGTAGCCAGTTTATGGTAAGAATTATTTATCCGCCACGGAAACAATGTTACCAAAAGTTCGTAATGTCAGACTTTGCATGAAGTTGAACTCTCTTGCACTCTTTACGGCTCTTCTCAGACATTTTAATAATTTTCTTGGAGCGTATATCAGTAGATCTCACCACTACGAGATCCAAGACCCGAATTTACTCATCTATCTATACAAAAGTAGTTTCCACTTCCCAAAATACGCGCGAATATGCTACTTTCTGCCATCCAGGAAGCAACAAACCCTCTCAATCCCGCACATATGTACGGAACTAATGAAAATTAGTCACGTAATCAGAACAGTAAATTAACATATATAAATTTTGAAAACTAAATAATATAAAATTAACTCCTTCCTCAGAAAACAACTTTACCAAAATCATAACCTCATTCTCCCACTACCATAAACTGATGAAACAGTTTATAAAAATTCCAAGGTACGAATGACTAGCACACACGTCATTCTCGAACGTACTTCATGAGACGTGATATTTCAATGTATGTCTAAAAACTTTACATAAAACATTATTTCACATTCATACCTCCATTCACTCTCATAACTATGTACAATTATAATAAGAATTACCGGTACTAGATAATTAGAAAATTAAAGAAACAGAACTGCAAATTAAAACGCAGTATTTTCACTGCAGCTCGAACACTGTCCATCAGCTAGCGATCGTTACCAGATCGCATAGAAACTACAAATACAGCGGTGTCTGAGACCACCTGTCGTGCGCGTCACTCACACTGCTCGTCTGATTATTGCTGCTGCGATCTCTGTTGTCATGATGTAAGGCGCTACGACTCACTGCCAGCACAGGTTTCAATGTTACAGCAGGATTCTTTGGTACAAATGCAGGTGAAACTGAATAACCCGTCAAATTTACAAGTATGTGGCTATCGTTCACATGTTACATACAGTGGTCAGGTGGGCACGTGCTTTTTGTGTAATTAGAATATGTATCTTCATACCAATAGTCCGTGACGGGTTTTTGTTTTGCGATTTTGTCTTGAACAGCGTTAACTTAACAGTGGCGGACCTCGTCCACAGTGGAAATGGATCAAGGGCAAAAGAGTCTTGCGTTAATGAAGCCCACCAGAAGGACTGCATTGTTGCTGCGGTGATTTTTCGCCTTTACGACGGAAGACAGGTTGTGATGTTACTGTCCAGGTGATCCAAAATAAGCGGTACCGTACACAGTATGAGAATACTGCTGATACCTTTCCCCATGTCCTGACCCCCTCCGCCCCCCCGCCCCCTCCATCCCTGAAGCTCGTGGTGTGTTGGTTCTCTGAATGATGGGGATGGAGTCAGTAGAATCGAAGTGAGAGTTGAGATGTAGGGTTCTGGTGCTCTTTCGAGCTCCGCGCATATTTCTACTGAACGTCCCCAGAGGTCAGAACACTTGGCATCCAGCCCCTTGCTGTCCATTACGTTCGTTTCACCTACTGAGTCACAGCGCCCCCCTGTGCCCCTGCCTAATACTGCCGACGGTGGCTCTGTTTCGTTTCCCCTTAGAGAACCCGGACTCGGGGGTAGTTTCAAACGATTTGTCTGCCGTGACGCCCGTTCCACCATCTGATTGTCTAATTGACGTGCATGGGTCCCTCTCACTAGGAGTTCCTCTTGTGCAGGCAGATTCGGATAACGTCCGGCAGTGAACTGACTTGGATGCGGTGAACGATCCTCTAATTAAACTTGTTACACGGCCGGCGTAAACAACAGATCGAACCGGATTGTGCTGTTGCAAAGAAATAACAGAAGCATAAAGGTTCGGCGCAACGCGGTACTAACCCCCTTACCTCAGATTTATCGATGAATGCCGCGATGGATTCTGACGGTCGAAGGATGGAATAAGATATGTCATTTTTTGTGCTGTTTCCATCTCTTCTTACTGACTGATGACTTAATTTTACAACTTTATTACCTTAAATGTTAATAGAATCTGTCTTCGTTACGTCAGTTTATTTAAGAATCCTGTGCTAATATTACACTTTTAGAAAAAGTTTTATTTACCAGTTTCGCTCTCCATGGATTTCACACTGTTATCAATGTGGCTCCTGAATGTGCGACGGGTACCGATATTTTCTTTCGTGAGGGTGTTCTCTTTGCCCATACTGAAAGACATTCACCTGATTCTGGTAGGGGGATAGGATGTCGTCTTTTTGGCCTCACCTTGGTTGTTTCAGATGCACCGTCTGTTTCGCGTCGTACAGGGGTGCGTTCACGATTTTATAAAGAGGAATTTGTCTATCTTTTTGCGCAAAAGTCCTCGGTGTCTCATGCCAGGTGGCGATTTTAATTGTATTTTACGTCCTAGCGATCGTTCCACACATTATAGCCGGCAGCGGTGGCCGAGCGGTTCTAGGCGCGTCAGTCCGGAACCGCGTGACTGCTACAGCCTCAGGTTCAAATCCTGCCTCGGGCATGGATATGTGTGATGTCCTTAGGTTAGTTAGGTTTAGGTAGTTGTAAGTCTAGGGGACTGATGACCTCTGATGTTAAGTCCCATAGTGCTGAGAGCCATTATAACCATTTGAACCACACATTATAACGTTTGCCGTGAATTAAGTGAATTGGTTCATTCGATGTGTTTGCGTGACTTGTGGGAGGAGAGATGTCCCACCTTGGTTAGATACACGATTTTTACAGTGTCTTTTGTAGCCGCGCCGACACATTTTACATATCTTATTGTTTATTTCATATGTTTCTTGCGGTTGACGTTATCTCCGTTTGATTTCCTGAGCACTTTCTGTGGCGGCTGCTGTAAACCCTGAACGACAACCTGCGAAACTGTATAGTGTAGGGCACACTGGATGCAGCGTGTCTCCCACCTCACGAATAGCGCACTGGATGATGTGGATGGCGCCGTGTGGGAGCGTTGTCTCCTCTCCGCTCTGCGGTATTCTTCGTTGTTACATAGATGGTCAGATTTAGCGAAGTCAAAACTCCGTCAGTCTGTGATGCTCGAGAGATGGACTTTAGGAAAACTTACGAATTTTATTATTCTCTTTTGCGTAAACTGTATGAACGAGCGGGTGACACCTCTCTACCGATCGAAGGCGGCTCAAGCGGAATCAGATTAAGGGGTTACAGGTCAAATCTAAACCTCGATAGCGTGTTGAAGGAGAACTGACGTCACTTATGATCTCCTTCGCCATTACTAGATACGTTGTTGCCCCTTTATTACATCTCTCGCAATTGCTACGTGCCGCCAACTGACTTCACAAGCTGATATTGTTCGCTCTCTCCACCAGTACAACGCGGAACTACATGCACATGAGACCCTTTCCCGTCGACGTTTACGGTGCCCTGAGTGGGGTAACTCACGTGATGCAGATGGTCTATCTAAGAAGTTTTATGTCCGCTTTTGGTCCCTCGTGGGTCCGACGTTTACGGCGATTTTAAGCGAGATCTGTGAGAGGAGGAGAACTGTGGGAGAATTGTGCCTGCAGATTTTAAGGTGAGTCAGATCGTATTAATATCTTAAAAACCCGATCGTGTCGCTGCGATTCTTTTCGTCTTCTCACTTTGCTTAATTTTGAATATAAAACTGTTGCAAGGGCAGTCAACAGCAGGTTATCTTCTCTGCTGGCGAACTTCATTGAGGAGCATCAGAGAGTTCCCTTCGTGGTCGCTCGTATTTGACTCCAGCAGGAGAGTACAGGGATGCGATTACAGTTGCTGCTGTCTCTTCTGTTCTCTACCCTTGCTTTTTCTTATTTTAATTAATGCATTTGACCGTGTTTCTCACAGTTATTTGGCCCGTGTGTTGGACATAATCGTGTTAATCTTTGAGGTTTGTGTAACTCTTTCCGACGTATTTCAGGTCATCGCGGTGAAGATACTTGTTAACGGTCAGCTGCTGCCGCCGATCGCGATTAGTGTAGATGTGCCCCAGGGCACCCTTTAGATGTTCTTATTGCTCTGGAACCGCTATTCGTCGTCACTCGCTTCAGTTACGAGAAATGATCATTTTTGGTGCGACTCTCACGGTTCGACAGTATCCCGACGATGTGGTGGTTCTTGTCTAGCGTAGTGACGAGTTTTCCTTGTTAAAGTCTGAGTTAGACAGTTATCGTAGTGTCTCTGGTATACGGCTGAATGCCGGTAAAAGCAAAATTCTTATACTTCGGGTATTCGCTGTTCTTTGTGATACTGCTGTGGATTGGCATTCGTCTTTTGTTGCAGTGGGGCATCGTCGATCGTTGCTCTCTTAAAATGACGACACGTAGCTGGAAAACTGTAACTGAGAAGACGCAGGGGGCCATACGGTAACGAGAACGGCGCCAAGTTACAGATGTCTAAAAATTTCGCATTTTGGATAAATCTGTGTTGTGTGAGGCACTTTACACTTCCCACTTGTCCCACTCCCTGCGATGATAGCTGAAAAACAGCAGCACTCGTCTGGGCAATTTTTGTGGAAATGTTACATATTTAGATTGCACTATAAGATCATGACCAAACCACGTATCTTAGGGGGATTGGGGCTCTCTGATAACAAGACCAAAGCTTCTGCTTCATTCATGTGGTGCACGGTTTTGATTATTATACAGGAGTCAGATCCTTTCACAGCTCGCCTGTTCGCACTTGCGCATTCACCGAGTCTTTCTCCGCCTGTTTGATGTTGGTCGCCTTGCTTTTAAACTACAGCACTTTACAGAATTCTAGCAACTCGTATTTGGGTGCCGATGTAGTGCAGCAGCCGTTACCTACGACCGGGTCTTTGCTCCTTCGCTGGGAGAGTGTGATCTGTCTCAATTCCATAGAACTACCGTCTCAGCGTGTACCCTGGAGGACGCTGTGAAACAATGTCACTCCGCAGGTTCATTCCACGGCAGCAGCCTCTTCTTGTTTTAGAATCATGAATACTTTGTTTCCACTAATGACCATTTGCATTGGATTGGGGTCAAAATGGTTCAAATGGCTCGGTGCACTATGGGACTCAACTGCTGAGGTCATTAGTCCCCTGGAACTTAGAACTAGTTAAACCTAACTAACCTAAGGACATCACAAACATCCATGCCCGAGGCAGGATTCGAACCTGCGACCGTAGCGGTCTTGCGGTTCCAGACTGCAGCGCCTTTAACCGCACGGCCACTTCGGCCGGCCGGATTGGGGTCAAAGGCACGGACAAATGTAGTAAATGTGCACTTACAGATCTCATCCAGTGTCGATTTACCTGCTGTCGACATTTGGCGAACTGGTATTGGCTCCAAAAGCAGTTGGCTTTCCTTACCACCAGATCTGTTGACACCGCCTACATCACTGACATTGTTATGCAGCCTACAGCCTTGTTTCTCCGAAACGAAAAACTGTAGAATAGTGTGTCGTTTGTATACTTCGTGGTCGCTGGTGATGGGGGAGACGATCACTTGGCGTATAGCCAGTATGTGCGTTCCCTTGACAGCCTGCACAACTTTACAGTGCTTTGGCTGGTGTCGGATGAGCGTACAGGAGGCTCGTGACGATGGCGTGCTCTGTTGCACAACTGCTTAAGAACTCTCCTATGAGAGAAGACTCGTCTTACACTACTGGCAGATGGATAGTGAACATGTAACAGTACAGATATTGTTGTTGTTGTGGTCTTCAGTCCTGAGACTGGTTTGATGCAGCTCTCCATGCTACTCTATCCTGTGCAAGCTTCTTCATCTCCCAGTATCTACTGCAACCTACATCCTTCTGAATCTGCTTAGTGTATTCATCTCTTGGTCTCCCCCTACGATTTTTACCCTCCACACTGCCCTCCAATGCTAAATTTGTGATCCCTTGATGCCTCAAAACATGTCCTACCAACCGATCCCTTCTTCTAGTCAAGTTGTGCCACAAACTTCTCTTCTCCCCAATCCTATTCAATACCTCCTCATTAGTTACGTGATCTACCCACCTTATCTTCAGCATTCTTCTGTAGCACCACATTTCGAAAGCTTCTATTCTCTTCTTGTCCAAACTAGTTATCGTCCATGTTTCACTTCCATACATGGCTACACTCCATACAAATACTTTCAGAAACGACTTCCTGACACTTAAATCTATACTCGATGTTAACAAATTCCTCTTCTTGAGAAACGCTTTCCTTGCCATTGCCAGTCTACATTTTATATTCTCTCTACTTCGACCATCATCGGTTATTTTACTCCCTAAATAGCAAAACTCCTTATCTACTTTAAGTGTCTCATTTCCTAATCTAATTCCCTCAGCATCACCCGACTTAATTTGACTACATTCCATTATCCTCGTTTTGCTTTTGTTGATGTTCATCTTATATCCTCCTTTCAAGACACTGTCCATTCCGTTCAACTGCTCTTCCAAGTCCTTTGCTGTCTCTGACAGAATTACAATGTCATCGGCGAACCTCAAAGTTTTTACTTCTTCTCCTTGAATTTTAATACCTACTCCGAATTTTTATTTGTTTCCTTTACTGCTTGCTCAATATACAGATTGAATAACATCGGGGAGAGGCTACAACCCTGTCTTACTCCTTTCCCAACCACTGCTTCCCTTTCATGCCCCTCGACTCTTATAACTGCCATCTGGTTTCTGTACAAACTGTAAATAGCCTTTCGCTCCCTGTATTTTACCCCTGCCACCTTCAGAATTTGAAGGAGAGTATTCCAGTTAACATTGTCAAATGCTTTCTCTAAGTCTACAAATGCTAGAAACGTAGGTTTGCCTTTTCTTAATCTTCCTTCTAACATAAGTCGTAAGGTCAGTATTGCCTCACGTGTTCCAACATTTCTACGGAATCCAAACTGATCTTCCCCGAGGTCGGCTTCTACCAGTTTTTCCATTCGTCTGTAAAGAATTCGCGTTAGCATTTTGCAGCTGTGACTTATTAAACTGATGGTTCGGTAATTTTCACATCTGTCAACACCTGCTTTCTTTGGGATTGGAATTATTATATTCTTCTTGAGGTCTGAGGGTATTTCGCCTGTCTCATACATCGTGCTCGCCAGATGGTAGAGTTTTGTCAGGACTGGCTCTCCCGAGGCTATCAGTAGTTCAAATGGAATGTTGTCTACTCCCGGGGCCTTGTTTCGACTCAGGTCTTTCAGTGCTCTGTCAAACTCTTCACGCAGTATCTTATCTCCCATTTCGTCTTCATCTACATCCTCTTCCATTTCCATAATATTGTCCTCAAGTACATCGCCCTTGTATAAACCCTCCATATACCCCTTCCACCTTTCTGCCTTCCCTTATTTGCTTAGAACTGGGTTGCCATCTGAGCTCTTTATATTCATACAAGTGGTTCTCTTCTCTCCAAAGGTCTCTTTAATTTTCCTGTACGCAGTATCTATCTTACCCCTAGTGAGACAAGCCTCTACATCCTTACATTTGTCCTCTAGCCATCCCTGCTTAGCCATTTTGCACTTCCTGTCGATATCATTTTTGAGACGTTTGTATTCCTTTTTGCCTGCTTCATTTACTGCATTTTTATATTTTCTCCTTTCATCAATTAAATTCAATATTTCTTCTGTTACCCAAGGATTTCTATTAGCCCTCGTCTTTATACCTACTTGATCCTCTGCTGCCTTCACTACTTCATCCCTCAGAGGTACCCATTCTTCTTCTACTGTATTTCTTTCCCCCATTCCTGTCAATTGTTCCCTTATGCTCTCCCTGAAACTCTCTACAACCTTTGGTTCTTTCAGTTTATCCAGGTCCCATCTCCTTAAATTCCCACCTTTTTGCAGTTTCTTCAGTTTCAATCTGCAGTTCATAACCAATAGATTGTGGTCAGAATCCACATCTACCCTAAGAAATGTCTT
This sequence comes from Schistocerca cancellata, assembly GCF_023864275.1. Lineage (NCBI taxonomy): Eukaryota > Metazoa > Arthropoda > Insecta > Orthoptera > Acrididae > Schistocerca > Schistocerca cancellata. Next base: position 998,481,593 of record NC_064627.1, read on the forward strand.
ACAATTTAAAACCTGGTTCCCAAATCTCTGTCTTACCATTATGTAATCTATCTGATACCTTTTAGTATCTCCAGGTTTCTTCCAGGTATACAACCTTCTTTTATGATTCTTGAACCAAGTGTTGGCTATGATTAAGTTATGCTCTGTGCAAAATTCTACAAGGCGGCTTCCTCTTTCATTCCTTCCCCCCAATCCATATTCACCTACTATTTTTCCTTCTCTCCCCTTTCCTACTGACGAATTCCAGTCACCCATGACTATTAAATTTTCGTCTCCCTTCACTATCTGAATAATTTCTTTTATCTCGTCATACATTTCATCTATTTCTCCATCATCTGCAGAGGTAGTTGGCATATAAACTTGTACTACTGTAGTAGGCATGGGCTTTGTGTCTATCTTGGCCACAATAATGCGTTCACTATGCTGTTTGTAGTAGCTAACCCGCACTCCTATTTTTTTATTCATTATTAAACCTACTCCTGCATTACCCCTATTTGATTTTGTATTTATAACCCTGTAATCACCTGACCAAAAGTCTTGTTCCTCCTGCCACCGAACTTCACTAATTCCCACTATATCTAACTTTAACCTATCCATTTCAATTTTTAAATTTTCTAACCTACCTGCCCGATTAAGGGATCTGACATTCCACGCTCCGACACGTAGAACGCCAGTTTTCTTTCTCCTGATAACGACGTCCTCCTGAGTAGTCCCCGCCCGGAGATCCGAATGGGGGACTATTTTACCTCCGGAATATTTTACCCAAGAGGACGCCATCATCATTTAATCATACAGTAGAGCTGCATGTCCTCGGGAAAAATTACGGCTGTAGTTTCCCCTTGCTTTCAGCCGTTCGCAGTACCAGCACAGCAAGGCCGTTTTGGTTAATGTTACAAGGCCATATCAGTCAATCATCCAGACTGTTGCCCCTGCAACTAGTGAAAAGGCTGCTGCCCCTCTTCAGGAACCACATGTTTGTCTGGCCTCTCAACAGATACCCCTCCGTTGTGGTTGCACCTACGGTACGGCCATCTGTATCGCTGAGGCACGCAAGCCTCCCCACCAACGGCAAGGTCTATAGTTCATGGGGGGAGTACAGATATATAGCACAAAAATCATAACTATGCAGTATGTAGAGCCTGCGTTTGGGGGCGGGGGCTTGAGTTGAAGTGTTTCCTTACAGGCCTGGATGTAATGCTCTTTATTTTATGTTTCCACACTACATGATTATAAATAAAATCTATAAAAGTGCTTTGTTTTTTAAATGCCTAATCTTTTCTCAGGGCAGGTCGTGTTATTTCGTATATGCGACATTTGCTAGTGCAGTGGGCGGAAACGTGTGTTTACATAAACTTTTATTGGATTTCTAAATGTATTTGGGAAAAAAGGCAGTAAACTGTGTAGTTGAGAGGTCGATGAGAAAAAAAATGAGGAAGAGCGTGTGGATAGCTCGCGAGGAGTTCTGGAATCGAATCGTGGCTGAATCTCTTTTGTTTCACTGCTCCTATCTATCTAGGACGCAAAATTGTTTTGAAAAAGAAGAAAATGCTTTCAAATCGAGACAATGTAGGACTGAACCACGATGAAATCAAAGATTTTTCTGTCTTCGTTTTATCCTAGCCGTCCCCTATTAACGATGTGGGGAATCTCAAGAAACAGTTTCTGGTTCGGAATTCACTTCAAACTATAGGTTCCATTTCCCCGGTAGGATAACTGGAGTGCGTTTGACACACGCATGTTGCGAGGTGGGACCCACAGAGGCGCACGAAATTATTATCATTATCTGTATACATAATTAGGTTTTTACGGAACGCTCAGAGCGCAAATGGTACTTACATTTCTCAGATTATTTTATTCAGGCATAAAATCCACTTCCTTTTTACTGTTGAATTTTGTTAAATTTCTCCAGAAAAAATATATTTTAGAGCTCTACACCATAAGTGTTACGATAAAAATATTTTAATTTTATGTTTTTTTAAACTCAAAATTAGTTTTTGTACGTAACTCCTAGTAAAGTAGAGAACGGCGAAAAATATAACCAATAAACCACTGGAGATCTGACAGAGTTTTTCCCTTACAGCTCCTTCTTAGTATGCTGTAACTTAAACTGACACACATATTTATGGGCTTTCTTTTGACTTACAAATTTGAGAAGAAACCTAGATTTAAGATTTTTTTCCTAAGCTTCAAAAACTCTTTGTTTGGAAAAATACAAAATGATAATTTCCTTCTTATACTGGCACATACAATTTGTCTAACTACTGACAATATTTTCTCTGCCCCAGCTGTCAACATTTCGTAAATATTTAATAATAATCATTGAAAAATTGCATTTTCAACGTTTCTTACAAATTATTTACTCGAAGACACCCATTATAAGAGTGATGAGAGTTACGAGGTATGTCATGTTACAGCGTTAGTAGTTGGTACAATCAGAGTGGGTAATTTTTTGTGTGTCAAGTGCTAGAAATTTTTCTACGTTCTGCATATTGAGGTGGCAACACTGTTTTCATCTTTTTCCCGTGTGTTATAAACACAGCTGTAGCTACATGTGAATCACTCTGCTTACAAATTTATGCGTGGTTTGAGCTCTTTATTGTATAAAATGTAGGTGAGGGAATACAGTACTGAACGGTTGAGGTATGAGCTGTAGAAACAGATAAGAATACTGTGTTTAAGAAATATGAAAAAAAAACTTTACATTTGTTGGAAATCTGGCTGAGACACTGCAGAAATATCTTGGTTCTGAGGCAACTATCGTATAATAATATTCACTGTTGAGGAACTACTGCACTCTTGTATGTGGTACAGTTGGTAGTGTGTGGAACAAATAAATAGTGCCTCTCATGAGCTGAAATATGTAACACTTGCTTGGACACGCTATGCTCAGGCATGGGCTTCCATATGACCATCATCAGCTGATCAGTGTACAGATCCTGTTTTCCAAGTACTGCTATAATTTGATCATCCTTGTCCACATGCAAATTCAGCCTACCTACACAAGTTCGCTGGGAGGTGATGAAAAAACAGATGAACTGTTTTCGGCAGTGGGGTGCTGACTGTTGTAGTGTGAGCCTCTTTCAGAACACCTACACAGTGGCTGAAATATAGATCCAGGTTAAAAAACCTACTGACAGTTAACCAATTGTGATGTAATGACTCTTCATCTTACATTTCATACCCTGAAAAAGATTAAGTGATTCCAATTCATGGAATGTCATGAAGAAGTAAGTTCAAGAAAACAAGAGCAAAAAGTTTTTAAAAACAACGAACAGAAGAATGCATGAAGCCAAGCTGCATTTCCTGTATTTCGATTTGATGAAAATCTCGAACGAAATCAAAAATAGTTTCCCCACTCACTTACAACACAGTAAAAAAAACAGACTCAAAAAACCAATTTGGCATCAATTTCACTCGATGGCAGCAAACATCTTAAACTTTTTCTTTTGATTTTTTTATCTTTAGTGTAGATCGGCCTAACTTAAAAATTTCTCACATTTTCCACGAAATATTTTGCCAATTCTGATTGTGCCTACCATGCGTAAAACGAGCAAACAATGTCCCACGCAGAGTATTAAGGATGGGGAGTTTACAGAAAATAATTTATAAAGAATCAAAAATTTTCTAATTCTCTTATTTTTATGAAGGAGTATTTGTATATCTTAAGAAGTTAAGGCATTAAGTCAATTGCTGACAGCCTGTCGAGTTTCCACATTAACATCCTATGACGTTTAGTATTTTCAAACCACAATTCGGTGCTTGCAAAAAGTTACAAATTTTTTTATTTTATTTTGCCAAATTAAAGTTGAAAAGATAGCACATTAGTGTGTATGTGTTACTCGTGTGTTATAGTATTGTGAAAAAGATTTTAATTAAAAGTAATTTCAGATCTATATTGCTTTAATGTTTTAATTACATTTTTTTTTATTTTTCCTGTCGTTGAGAAATTTTCACAACTATTCATTTAGACAAGTCTATAATATTTGAGCCAATCAATAGAAATGGAAATACTTTATTTTTTGATACATGTAATGTGGATCTCCAACGTTAATTTCTTTCGGCAGACGTTGCAATACTGATGTGACGCATTCTGAGATGAAATCGGTCTAAGGAGACTGAGTGCAGATGCAGAACCATATGAGGATGCTATTCCGTATCAAGTTCTGAAAATGGCAAGGACCTTCATTAAAAAGTGTCCATGTTGTATCTACGCTGAAACGTACGTGCTGAGGCCTGTGCATGATGTTATAAATAAAGTTAAAACATTTACAAACGCAGAAGCAGCATATGGTGTTCCAAAATCAATCATATACCATCGAATTAAAGGATATAAACTATATTTTTCTCAGAACCCAGAATTAAAGAAAGGAGAAACTAAATCAGACTCTTTATACAGGAGTTGCTGATTTTATTCTAATTTCTTCTTTCAGGCTGAGCATACCACTGGATAAATAAGGCCTTTGCCTTCCTCTAGCTCTTCCTTCACATACTGAAGCTACACTGACCTACTGTTTAATTACTCATGCAGAAATGCGATAGCTATCTGACAAAGAGGAACTTACGTCATTGATACAGCAATATGTAAGAAGTATTCGTTGAAAACTCCATTTAAAGGTGGGCCATTCTGGTGGGGATTCGAATCAGGCCTTTAGGAATTGCAACCCCTGTATTTCTTTGAAGACGTATGTGCAGCTACAAGAGTTCGAAAAGAATCCTAAATATCCATTTCTAGTTTGTGCCTTCTACAATGAACTAAATTATTTCTATTAACATTTGGGCTGAAAGATGGTGATAAATTATGCTTTGTCTATAGTTGTGACTCTGAGTATGGCAGTGACCCAGATGGGGTAAGAGCTCTACGGCAAGAGAGGAAGCCACCGAATAGGGTCTCTGCTGGATCAGGAAGGGAGTCAACAGCTGTTCCGGCCGGTATTCCTGCAGGTGACATTTGCCACCGCTGATCATATAAGGCTGGTGCAATTCAGTCGATGGACTCAGTGATACCTGTCCAGGCACACATTATTCTGGTTCAAAAAATGGGTGAATCGAGAAGCCAAAGTTTCATCAGTGGTTCACGTAGGTTTCAGCCTTCACATACAAAAATGTCCTAGAAATCACTAAATACCTAGCCAAAGTGCCATTTGGATTTTTGATGGTTCAAATTGTGCCAATGGCTATGAGCACTATGGGACTTAACTTCTGAGATCATCAGTCCCCTGGAACTTAGAACAACTTAAACCTGACTAACCTAAGGACATCACAAACATCCATGCCCAAGGCAGGATTCCAACCTGCGACCGTAGCGGTCACGCGGTTCCAGACTGTAGCGCCTAGAACCGCTCGGCCACTCCAGCCGGCGGCAGCACAACAGGTCGAATCACCAGACTGACGTGCAAATTTCACTCAGGTTGCGTAGGATAACCAAGAAAATTCTTGTGCTGTGTATCTAGCACGCAGACAGGTTGGTTGCAGGCCCCAAATTGACCTCCCCCTATCCAACACAAAGCCGTCTCTGGCACCGAGGCACAAATATCTTTGATCACAAAACTCAAAAACACAACAGATATCCATTCTGCCCTCCAATCAGTTAGAACTCACTGGACATCACTCAGGTCGGAAATAGTGGTGGTTTGATATCAGTGGAACGCACGCTACAGAGCATCTGGCTTGGAACTGTCGTTGAAGTAACCGATTTGGTAACAGTTCATTAATTCACGGTATGAGAACTTCTGCTCAAATTGTTGCTGTAGATGTAGTAAGATGCAGTAGGATGCGCCAAAGCTGTATGCCGAACACGATAGTCTTTCCTCTCCGTAGCGCTACACGGGCGTCTGAGTCCTGGTCATCTTGCGACCATACATTCTCGTGACCATCGCTTCCAGCAATCATGAACAATGACCACATTCCTTCTAAGTTTCTCTGCAGTATCACAGAAGGAACATCCAGCTTCTGGGTATCCCTATTACATGACTTCGTTCAAACTCAGTGAGGCACTCATACAGGCGTCTTTGTCACAACGTCAACTCACCACGTATAATCTCAAAAGTAGCTAACGCTCACGACTGTCACAGCCCGTATTCGTTTCTAGTCCACTTAATAAAAATGTAACAGCACTACGTACAGCGTTTGTTGCATGGAATACGTAATCACATCGCTATTAGGAGCAACGTGCGGTTCGCGCTTGCATCTCAGAGTGTGCAGTAGCGGCGCGATTCGTTTGTTTCAAGCGGCGACTCTACTTTGAAGTAAATGAAGTATTGCGAAGCAACCAACACCTTTCTTTTTGTATTTTTTCATAGTATTGATTGCGTAAGAAATAATAGGTGGTGTCCTTTTTTAAAAAAGTAAATTTCTGTTCAAAGTAATATTTGCTTTTATTTTAGAATGTCCAATAGCATTTACCTTCATGAGTCCCTGCCTAACATTCATACCACGGGCAACTAATTGATCGTCTAAGTTTAGAGACTTTTCAGCCTTAACCAGTGTAAGCTATTCCAATTCGTGGAATGTCATAAACGTTATGAAATGCATCTAAGTTCCCGAGTAATCTTTAGTCCAGTTTTCGGAACACGATGTATTTCTGTTTCATCCCTTGGATGAATACACACTCTATTGGTTCACGACTAGTTACATTTGGAACTCTTAGAGCGTCCTGCAAACTCATGGAGTCACTTTATACGAGTTCCAACTCAGTACTGGTGTTCACAACACAGGCGTCCACAGCTGTATAACACACTAAACTTATCTACCCTCTAACTATGGTTGGTGTCCAAGGGTAGATTCACCTTCTATACACGTTCGCTATTGTGGTCATAGTGTAAAACATTTAAGCTTCACACGATATTCATATTCATATTGTTCGGTGACGTCATCATTTCGGCACAGCCATAATCTTAATACACTAAAAAACAAATGACTGCGTCAATTCCTATGCGCGTTTGCTAGTATTTTTTCCGCTTTCATAGCACACGCTGCTGCTTTTGCAAATTGAATTGCTTTACCTATTGTTTTTATCATCCTTTAGTTTCAGTAGTCATGACAATAACATTTAGTCCACATTAGGATTTGATGTTAATTGCATATATTCAATGTCATGGAGTTTCCTCAACCTTTCGTGCCGAAACTAGACCTTTGGCCATCTGGACTACCGATCCTCAGGCAGTTACATTTGTGTTATTCGTCAATCATCACAGATAAAGACTTTTAATTATTTTAGATTTTAAATGAGGGACCGTTTGCGCAAAGACCAGGTCTCAACTGCATGTGTACATTTCATACTTTCTCGCGCGTCATTCCTGTTATATATATCGCTTCTCTAAGCTTTATGCCATCAGGTTACTTTCTCTACACGAGAACTTCTATTCCTTTATTTTCAATAGTGCTCCCCGGTCGCATGCAATTACACGGCTGAGAGCCACTACTGGAGGAAACAAAACTATTACGTAAATCTCACTAGTGTTCTTAAGTATTTAAAACATGCCTGTTTACCTTCACACTCCGAGCAATCAAACCAAAGACACAACTACATACTGGCACATCAATGCACTCCTGTGAGTACTTGGTCACATCATTATATCACTATTCCTAAATCTACGCAAACTAGTTAATCTTACAAATATTACCAATAAAATTCTTCATCTACTATGGAAAAATGAAATTGAAAGCTGTCTCTTAGTTAAATCTTTAATGCAATCATCTCTTGCTACTTCTACTTTGTTTCTGAGTTAGGTTCACTCTTAGGACTAAAAATCTTATTAAGGTCATTCCTTATTAAACAACTACAAACTATTTTACAACACATGAATATAAAAATTCCTTATTCACTGAAGTATTTTACCATTTACATTTCAAGAACAGCCGGCCTGTGAGGCCGAGCGGTTCTAGGCACTTCAGTCTGGAACCGCGCGACTGCTACGGTCGCAGGTTCGAATCCTACCTCGGGCATGGATGTGTGTGATGTCCTTAGGTTAGTTAGGTTTAAGTAGTTATAAGTCTAGGGGACTGATGACCTCAGATGTTAAGTCTCAAGTTTGTAATTTTGAACGGGTAATATAGGTAGTCTTTTCATTTCATTAATAACACTGAAGAAACTTCCAGACATCACCGACACAGCCGCTCCTGTGTCAATTAAAACTTTAGCGGGTACACCATTTAGTTTTACGTGTACCACAGCTTGCACAATCTCGGTTTGTGGGTCAGAACATAGATGAGGTTCGGTAATTAATACCTCCTGCAAATCCTGCCCATCACTATACCGCAGCATAGCAATCTGATCTAGTGTACCTCAGCTCCTATTCCGAGTGGTCGAGTGCCGAAGGCTTACATCGTCACCCTGCAGTTTGTCGGCTGTTTGTCCTCGGGTATCTGTACATTGTGCTGTCTGTTCGTATTATTTTGTGTGGTGCCTGGGTTATTAACCCATGGTGATCTCGAAGTATTCGCTGGCATGGAAATAGCTTCGACATTATTGATTGGGAGTCCTGTTCTTGTCTGTTTGACGGTGCCGACCAGTTAGCAGCCGTATTTTGCCACCACTGGGCACGTCCTTGTTTCATACCTTTAGGCTGAAAATTACTTCGGTTATTTTCCTCATTCCTCCTTTTCGTATTATCATATCTTTACTATTCTTATTGGGAACGCTATTAGCGCTCGACATACCATTGCCCCTATTTCCATTCCCTCCTTTCCGTCCATTCAGTTTCTCATAATTATAACCATCACACTTGTGTCCCCAGTTATTATTCCAGTTTTGATTTCCATAACCGTTATTCCTATGTTTTTAGTTATTACTTGTTCTCTCACCGTAATTATCTTGTTGTCGCGTGTCCTCTTGTATCAGATCCAAAGAATCCACGACCGACATGAATGTCTCCAAGTCATTGTCAGGTTCGTGTACCAGTTCTCTACGTATTCCGAAAGGCAACTTGGATTTCGATATCCTAAGCACGTCGCGTGTGGCGATGGGCTCTGACCAGTACCCCGTTTTGTTATATACAACTCAAAGTATTTTCGGAGAGTTCCTAGCTTGCAATTTTACATCTCAGGGTTGTATACCTGTTTCCGTAGTCTCTCTTGTATTCTAATGGACCAAAATCTGGCCAAAACTGTTGTTCGAACTCACTAAAAGAATGACAGTCATCTGCAACCTCTGATGCCCATAATGCGGCATCTCCGGTAATATATCACATAACAACTGTATCTTCTTCCCTTTCCTGCCACGATGCAGATAACACATTGTTAAAACTCTTTATGAATATTACCGGATGAACAGATCTCTTTTCTTCGGAAAATACTTGAAATTGTCTGTGTTTCGACAGTGACTCTTCCTGTTTTAGGGTAGCAAGATTAAGTAGTTCATTGCGAACAACTACCGGATTATTTCTACATGCACGTATTGCATATGTACTAAAGGTGACATTATTTGCTGGTGAATTTCCGGTTTGACATATTGTTTCCCCCCTGCTGCACATGACATGAACTGCTGCCGCTTGGACTAGGCGCGACACAGTTCATGATTCTATTATCACAGTCACTTAATGTTCTTTACAACCTCGGGCCTTAAAGGTTCGTGATTTATACTTGTACCTTCATGACTCTTACGTCTAACTTGGTCAATCATTACTACTTTCTCTTCCGCTTTTACTTTTCGTTCAACATTTAAAGAAATCTCCTTGATCTAATAATTTCCGGGTATGCAGCCGGATCCCGTCGACATTCTGCCACGATATTTCGGCCCAGAGATCCGGCCATCATCAGGTGAGTACACAACTACTGAAGAGCCCAGGTGCAGTCGCGGTATTTATGCCGAATCTCGCGCATGTGAAATGTACTGGCATCCTACAGCGCATGCGTCAGGTGTTGACATGCGCAGCATAGCCGAGTTGTACGTGCTGCCCTCGGTGGTGGAAATAAAGGTTCATCTATTCATTGAGTATCGAATGACACTGTCGATTCCGCTGTGATTGTATAATTTTAATAACAGGATTCCAATTTTTATCCAGCTGAAAGCCGTTGTCACGATTTATAAGATTATTGGCAAGACGTATTTCCACTGATTCCTTGATTACGGAATCCCAAAAACCGGAAACCGTGTGTACAGGAAAGCGACTCACACAGATCTGTATCTCCAGGCGTCAAGCTGCCATCACCCAGCACAAATAGCCGGTGTTCTCAGTACCTTAATACATCGAGCGCATATATTATCGGATGATGAAAACCTCCACGCAGAATTAGAACACTTGGAGAAGGTTTTCAAAGAGAATGGCTACACTTCTCGCCAAATAAGGAAGGCCATGCGCAACTATCATAACAAGAAGCAACGCACTGAGGACGCAGATGATGACTTTAAATCAACTGCGTTCCTTCCATACGCCGGGAATGTGTCGTCGAAAATAGGCCGATTACTGAAGAAAAATAAAATCAAGGTTATCTTCCGTCCACCAGCAAAGAACCGGGCCCTGGTTGGATCCGTTAAAGACGATTTACAACTGAAGAAGGCAGGCGTCTACAAAATTCCCTGTGAATGTGGCGCTGCATATATTGGCCAGACGACAAGAACTGTCCATGAACGATGTATAGAACATGAAAGATACACCCGTCTGCGGCAATCGTCAAAATCGGCAGTAGCAGAGCACTGTATTTCTTTGGGACATTCAATGGAATACAATGTAACAAAAATTTTATCCCCGGTTTCCGGTTTTTGGGACTCCGTAATCAAGGAATCAGTGGAAATACGTCTTGCCAATAATCTTATAAATCGTGACAACGGCTTTCAGCTGGATAAAAATTGGAATCCTGTTATTAAAATTATACAATCACAGCGGAATCGACAGTGTCATTCGATACTCAATGAATAGATGAACCTTTATTTCCACCACCGAGGGCAGCACGTACAACTCGGCTATGCTGCGCATGTCAACACCTGACGCATGCGCTGTAGGATGCCAGTACATTTCACATGCGCGAGATTCGGCATAAATACCGCGACTGCACCTGGGCTCTTCAGTAGTTGTGTACTCACCTGATGATGGCCGGACGTCTCTGGGCCGAAATATCGTGGCAGAATGTCGACGGGATCCGGCTGCATACCCGGAAATTATTAGAAGAAGAAATACGCCGGGAAAATTTCAGAAATCTCCTTCATGCCTTTGGTTAATTGCTTGAGCTTGGTATCGAGAGATTCCTGGCCCTCTTTGACCTCGGTTACTACTCCGGCCAAAATATTTACTTTGTCGGGTAAATCCTGCAAATTTTTCATAACTTCCGATACTTCCGACTCTACCTTTTCTATTTCTTTGTTAACGTGTTCTAATATACGTTGATCCCTATCATCTAGAGCACGATTAAGTTTCTGTATTAACGCTTGTTCGCGTTTGACTAACATCTCGTCCACTTTGGCTATTATGTTAGTCTCAACCTTTTCAAAAAACGCAGTCTGGAATTGGACATCCTCCTCGCGCTCTATTTTTCTCTGCTGTTCCGTTAATTCCAATCTCTGAAACAGCACGCAATCATATCGCTTGGATTCGCTAGCTCTACCTGCGTTCGTTCACTTTCGTCTGCTCTCTCGCAGGTGATTTCCCGCTCGGGTACGACAGTCTCTTGTCCCCCCAGCGATTGTAAATTCTGTTGACAAATATCAGTGTGCGATCCTACTTTATCCGGTGGGAGCGTGGTTTGTTCAGCTTCAGTAACTACATTTCCTCCTACCAGAGATCCAGGAATATTCTCAAGCTGTTCGTCGCTCTCGTAATTTTCTACATATACATGGTTACGCGTAGTGTTTGGTCCCGTCACACAAAAATCAGATACTAACTGCACTACACTTTATATACTAATAGTCACAATCGAAATACTAAAAGGCCACTATGTTGAAAGTTTGTTATTAATTGCATACATCCAGGTGGTACAAACTATCTTCAATTAGAAACCTGGTCGCGTGCATTCGATTCCTTACCTCACAGTCTCTTTTGGATGTAGTGAACGGCGTGGGTCTGTGATCACGCATTTAGTTTCTCTGTCAGCTTGTCGTCGATCCCGTGCTTATGATACATGTAGCGGAAACGTTTTGCTCATTAGTTACAATTCACTATGTGATTTTCTACATAAATTTAATCAATGACAACAATTAAATTCGGTCAGAGGGTTCTAGTTTCAGTTTCGGCCCCACGAGTGTGTTCAATGTAGTCAGCTGTTGTATGTGCACCGCACTGTTTGAATGCAAAACGTAAGTTTTGTAATTATAATGATTATCTCTGAACATTCAGTTACACATGCTGCAGAACACTCACTCCCGGTGCCAGTGTAATGTAATAAAATAAAAATAGTTGTTACTCTTTTTCTTTACTATCAGTGTAGTGTAACAGAATGAATATGAGCCGTGACTTACATAAATAAGAAAAACACATTAATGCAATGGCTCAGCATAAAGAGAAATAACTAATGTAGGAATATTATTAACCGTGTAGTATTTTGTTTAATTTAGCCTGGCGCGTATAAGCACTCAGTAAACTAGCTCAGTTCTCAGAGGTTACGGAATTGTAATATACGTTGTTTAGTTATTAAAACACCACGGATATTCCTCAATATATACCTAATCGACGTCAAGTTAAAAGTCGTGTGTTTATAGCACCAGAGAATATTTCACCAGTCCGTTCACTGTACAACAATAAATTCCGTAACTCAAAATCGTGGTTTTATCTTGATTCAGAATATAAGCAGAAACCTGTGACTAGGCCTTGTCTCGCAACTTTGAGAAAATCTGGAAGTGAATCTTATTAAATTATTTGCAGCGCCCGCCAGCCTCGTAGAATCTGAAAGAATGGTTTAGCTTTCTAACCGGCGGCACGTCTCTACGATGAGCTAAAATAAAATTCTTAACTATTTTGTTAGATGTCGCCTAACAATGAAGAATTTCTGTTAAGGCCCATGTCAACTCTAGACAATCAAGGTTTAGGATTACAAATGATTTCAACACGGACACAATTTTTAAGTCACAAACAACTCTATTTTCAGTTTTGTTAATAACCTTCATTGGCTGATACTGCAATATGAAGCTTCATTAAATGCTCCTTACGGTTCGCGTCCAGATCATAAGCCAAGAAGAAGAATAGTAATGACAAAAGAGGTCAGAGTTCAATCACAGAATCTCAGTTCAATGTAATAGGCATACATTGTAGCATAATATATTGTTCCTTAGTAAAACTCGCAAGTTACTCATACAATACTTAGCGTAAAAATATGTAATCTATACAATTCACATTCATGACCACCCAGGAGAAAGAGTTCATTATTCCAATGGAATATATCAATGCATCGTCTCAGCAAGATTCTGAAGAGGTGCTACATAAATCGTAGTGAATCCAGGAAGTGGAGCGATATCCTTGGTGTTATTCACTTAATGAATGAAATGTGTTTTTGTACACTGCCAGACAATAATGAACCTATCATTCGTTAACCCAAAACCATTCAGTTGCTCAACAAGAAAGTGTGCATCATACTCACGGGAATTATGGAAGAAAACGGGTATTTGTTGTCACAGTACGTTCTTCAAGTCGTATGCATTGTGTAGTGTACTATGGAACTTCACTGTTAAATGAAGTTGACCTCTCCATGGAGTTTCTACTTTTCTATCCAAAGGTAGCACACTAATATTACATTAACTGCCTATTTGTGTAAGGCTTCATTTTCCTACAATTTGCTCATTGGTATGTTTTGCTATCAAGACAACCAACAATCCATACAGTTTTTTCGAGCTCAGAGAGCAGCCATCTCGCAGGATTATCCCAAACATATGAGTCAAATTTGTTCCGACTGAAATCATACAGTCACACAACTTGATATGCTGCCACACATGGTACGTGTTGATTCGTGAAAATGGTGTGAGAGACACTGCGATCACCTTCACAATGCAGCCACAGAAACTAGTAAGAACTGAAACACAGCATATCCAACAAAGCGACAACATTCCTAGTGGCGGTCATTCTTAAACTTTAAGAACTTTTTATCATCACTGGGCATTTGTACCCATATTCTGTCACTCACTCCTACTCTCTTTTCCTGGAAAGCTATCCGAAGCAATGACCGAATCCTGGGCTCGACATTCACTCATTTCTTGGAAAATACACACAACTAAACATTGATATCATATTCGTCTTTTACACACTATTGTGTATGTAATACGTTGCAAATAAAATGTGTTAATTATGTTAATAATTTCATCAGACACGCTTCCCCATCAGTTCATTCGGAACAACCTGTTGTAGGCGCCGATGACAAGGTGGTCGGGGTCGTTTGCCTGAAGGGTGCAGAAGCCATTTTCGTAATTTTCCCTTTGTCCCCTTCCCCCCTTATTAGAAAACCGAATGTTACAGTCGGTTCTTGTTGGAAATTTAATGTACATTCAAATGATGCAGGTTTTTTGTTGATAACGTGGGTATTTTTCGAGTTGATGGAGGTGAGAGTGCGATTTTTTTACGATTTCGTAGAAGATCCAAAAAATCGTTGCTCTTCAGCGTGCTCTAGGACCAATTCCGCTCGTCAGTAAATCGGACCTGGTAAGTACGTTTTCGTTATTTCAGTATACCCTATCTTCTAGATGTCTATTGAGATATCTGCTACAAGCTAACGCAAGACTTGATATTGTCCATGCTATCCTGACCTACATCGACACAAAGGTCTTCGACCGTTGGCTTGGCCAGCTCGTTCTTTAGATATCGACTGAAAATGTTTTGCGATGGATTAACAAGAGATAGCACACCACCATTCGCCAGCTACTACGACTGATCAACTTTGATATAAATATGAAAGAACGTGGAGTACCTACCTGTATCACATCACCCAAGCTCAGTTCGACTCACTGGCCATCTTGGTTTGAGCCAATGCTGTCACCAGAGGCGGCAGTCCTGCGTACTAATTGTCTATATACGTTCGCGAGCTGGCCACTAAAGGTGGATGGATCTCTCTAGGCACAGCCGTATTTCTTACTACCACATCTAAATTGTATAGGTCAACCAATGGTAGCTCTTTTTATAGTTTATTAAAATTTTTGCTTGCAACGTCTGAGAGCGGCGGCGTTGTCTCAGAGTCTCCGAAAGTGCCGTATACTCTTTGGTTCCCTCTCAACTCTCTGTGATGTTTGCCTGTTTGTCCCGGCGAATTCAGACCTTCAGCCGTACCTGCCAGCTTTTATGTATGATTCATGGCATGCCACCTTCCCTATAGGCATGTTCAAGATGCTCTCATATAGGTTGTTTACTTAGGTGTGCCTGCAGTTCAATACAGGAAGTCGTAAACTACATACAGGGTGTTTCAAAAATGACCGGTATATTTGAAACGGCAATAAAAACTAAACGAGCAGCAATAGAAATACACCGTTTGTTGCAATATGCTTGGGACAACAGCACATTTTCAGGCGGACAAACTTTCGAAATTACAGTAGTTACAATTTTCAACAACAGATGGCGCTGCAAGTGATGTGAAAGATATAGAAGACAACGCAGTCTGTGGGTGCGCCATTCTGTACGTCGTCTTTCTGCTGTAAGCGTGTGCTGTTCAAAACGTGCAAGTGTGCTGTAGACAACATGGTTTATTCCTTAGAACAGAGGATTTTTCTGGTGTTGGAATTCCACCGCCTAGAACACAGTGTTGTTGCAACAAGACGAAGTTTTCAACGGAGGTTTAATGTAACCAAAGGACCGAAAAGCGATACAATAAAGGATCTGTTTGAAAAATTTCAACGGACTGGGAACGTGACGGATGAACGTGCTGGAAAGGTAGGGCGACCGCGTACGGCAACCACAGAGGGCAACACGCAGCTAGTGCAGCAGGTGATCCAACAGCGGCCTCGGGTTTCCATTCGCCGTGTTGCAGCTGCGGTCCAAATGACGCCAACGTCCACGTATCGTCTCATGCGCCAGAGTTTACACCTCTATCCGTACAAAATTCAAACGCGGCAACCCCTCAGCGCCGCTACCATTGCTGCACGAGAGACATTCGCTAACGATATAGTGCACAGGATTGATGACGGCGATATGCATGTGGCCAGCATTTGGTTTACCGACGAAGCTTATTTTTACCTGAACGGCTTCGTCAATAAACAGAACTGGCGCATATGGGGAACCGAAAAGCCCCATGTTGCAGTCCCATCGTCCCTGCATCCTCAAAAAGGAATCATTGGCCCATTTTTCAGATCCGAAACGATTACTGCATCACGCTATCTGGACATTCTTCGTGAATTTGTGGCGGTACAAACTGCCTTAGACGATACTGCGAACACCTCTTGGTTCCTGAATGAATATTTCGATGATCGTGTGATTGCTTTGGGCTATCCGAAACATACAGGAGGCGGCGTGGATTGGCCTCCCTATTCGCCAGACATGAATCCCTGTGACTTCTTTCTGTGGGGACACTTGAAAGACCAGGTGTACCGCCAGAATCCAGAAACAATTGAACAGCTGAAGCAGTACATCTCATCTGCATGTGAAGCCATTCCGCCAGACACGTTGTCAAAGGTTTCGGGTAATTTCATTCAGAGTCTACGCCATATTATTGCTACGCATGGTGGATATGTGGAAAATATCGTACTATAGAGTTTCCCAGACCGCAGCGCCATCTGTTATTGAAAATTGAAACTACTGTAATTTCGAAAGTTTGTCTGCCTGAAAATGTACTGTTGTCCCAAGCATATTGCAACAAACGGTGTATTTCTATCGCTGCTCGTTTAGTTTTTATTGCCGTTTCAAATATACCGGTCATTTTTGAAACACCCTGTAGTTACGTAATGACAGTCATTGGTACTGGTTCATGTTTCATTTATCGGTGGAAATTAATTTATTGCGATTTGATTTGTCTTTTAATTTCGGTTTCTGCATCAGTGAAAGGAAGTTTTTGGGAAAACGGTAGTCTAGTATCACCCCTTGCTGCCTTTTTATAAATGAAAGTTGATGCTTATTATAGCGTAAGTACATCAAAGAAAATTGTACTAATCTGTGATTGAGATGATGTACTTCTCTCTGGCCCCTTTTTGTGTGGAGAAGGATAGGATTCCGCTAAGGGTTCACATCGTCATCTGTGTTCACTTCGCTAATCCCATTCATTTCCAGTCTTTTAAGATCAGTGTCTCGCTCTCCATTTTAGTCTTTTGCTTTCTGGCATTTTGACTGAATAAAGTGCGTAAGTTCCTTCACTTCTGTCCTTTGATTGTAACTTAACGCTTGCGGTAAATGCTAGAATCCGCATGCATCACGCGTTTTCCTACCACCACGTATAATATCCCTCTGGATTTGACACAAAAGTTTCATCAAACAAATTAGTATGAGTTGCACTGCCTTATTAGAGACGTCAAAAACTGGTTTCTGTTGACAGTTTCCTTCAGATGCAGTATGGAATTCTGCTACCTCGAGTCTGCATAAACATCCATCATCAGCATCCTTAGTTGTACATGAATTTATACTGCCTTCAACCAGCACTCAAGAAGGAAAGTGCATTTTAATTCTTTGTCGTCTTACTCTCTTCAGCAACCACTAGCATTCATCCAGCTGCCTCTTCTCTGGGGTGTGTGCATACAAAATTAATCTTCAGTGACCACGATGTAGGTAAGGCCTCTCGAAACAGCTCAATTCAGATCTTAGCGTGTATGTGGTTCGATGCAGTGAGAAACAATGTGTATATTTGCACTGACACAAGCTGTTATCTGATTTCTACATCTGATTTCATCTTCATCGCTTGACAGTGTTTAAACGGTTTCTGCAGTAATTACCGGTGGAGTTGAATGTGAAGATATTCGCCTGATGTGACATAAACTGTTGTCACTTCTCTTAGTTTTTCTTCCTCTCGATTCTTCTGTCCCTCATTCTGATTTGTCATTTTCTGTCTTCCATTAGCGTTAGAATTTTTACTGCTCTTCTTCTGTTCCATTAACGCATTTGGTGCTCCTCTGTTCCGTCGATTAATGTTGACCTATGTCTCCCCGAACCTTATCAAATCTCTAATCTCCTCATGTCTGCATAGCCCTATGGGTAGTGTCCTATCAAATGTGGTTAAGGTTTACGTCCACAACTACGCGATGGCGGTGGTTAGTATCTCGACTTATTTTATCACTTTTCCTAACGTATTTTCCTTTGAATCAATGCTTTGTGTATTGGTATCTGCATCTTGTCCTAAACTATCTATAGTTCCCCTAGTATTTTCTATCAAAGCGTCTAATTTCGTATTAAAGTCTTGTACTTCCTCATTTACTTTCTTCGGAGCTCTTTCTTTACCTTCGTAACATAGTTATCAACCTTTTAGCCAAACGACGTGGTCTGCTTTTCGCATATCTTCATGTGTTCGTCGACGTTCTTGTTCGTGGCTCCAACTTGTTATTCTGTCTTGTAATTTAGATTTTTAAATTGTTTCTTATTTTCTTCAGACTATTCTCCCTTATTTCTTGAAGCGGAAGTCATTGTTCTCTTCGCTTTTCTTTAATATTGCCTAGCTTCTCTCGAGCTGCTCAATTAGAAAACTCTTCAGATCCAATGCTTCTGGTTGTTGAGGCGTGGACTCACAATTAGCATCACTCCGTACTGTTCTTTCCCGGCTTGTTATATCAGACGTCTCCGTTACATTGAAATTTCTCTATCAAATTCTCTCTTAGAATCAGGTTGTGACTCTTTTCCTTAATCTGCACCTGACTTTGGTGATTCCCCACGTTAGTTTCATTCTCCGATGCTACTTCTCATAGACCACTAAAATTTACGTTCTGAATATTATCGTGCTCTACATCCATATGTTAACCACTGTTTACCGTTTATGAATGACTTGTAAGTTATGTCTGTAACTCACGCATTCTTGCTAAATCTATAGCTGAAGAATTTGTAAATTTCGGTATGCTCTAACAATAGCTCTACACATCAATACACGTATGTTTGATTAGGACCAATGAACCTAAAATAAAACGCTCAAAACCCACATATTCACTACAATTCAATGCCCTCCTAACACAAAACACATAAAGTTTACAGAAAACAAATGAAGTAGCATGCGAAAGCTCCACTACGATCTTCAGTAGGAAACTATACACCTCACCTTGTTGAAATAGAACACACGCGATGATCACACGTCAGCAACTTAAAATAATTTATATTGGTTAATTTAATGATTATTGAGATGAAAAACGCAAATCCTTCTTCCAAACTTAAGTTTAAAGTGAAAACTTGCAGTGGATCTAACTGCGGCCACAGGAATTCTCAGGTAAACTTTTCCTGGCAGGACCGTCGCCAAATTATAAGGTGTCGTCGACGGTGGAAGGTGGGGCGTGGGGAAGTGTTGTGGTGGTATTGTTGGTAGAGGTTTAAAAATACGAATCTTTAACTGGATCTCTTCAAATGGTCAAAATATTTAAACTGTTGCCCAACGAACCAACGATAAAGGAGTTCAGTTATTTACGAAATAAAACAAGGATCTCAGTGAACCTAACTGCAGAAGAAATGATTTAACGATTATTGACAATAATAAGATAATGCCTTAGAAAACCTGAACATGAGATCTGTGATGTGATTTAAATATAAACCTACAGCACTAAAGTTATATCTATCATAACCTGACTGCTAAGGTTTAGTATTTCAGTATAGAAAGTCCTACAGAAGGGTATGCATTTACATTTACAGCTGGAGTTGAAAGCATATTGAACTGCAATAAATTCTCGAGGATTAAGACTAAAATGACTGAACATTGTTACAAATGCCTCGACTTTCCCTACAGTTTACCTCACGGTTTTGGCTGGACCTCGACATTCTCATAATGGCTGAAGCCGCTGCAGAATCAGGGCATTGGACCTGTACCAAGTTGCATGTAATTATAGTTTGGACAGATGAGACTGTCTTGTTACCTAAGTGAAGTCTACTTCGAGGAGGCACCCGGCTGTCAAGTGCTGGCCGAGGTGACATCTGGTTGAAGAGCAACTTTGTGCAGTGCGCTTCCGACAAGGAAGACTCAGTTCCCAGTGTTTTTCTGGCGTCAGGTAATTTGACTTTCGGAATGATAAACATTGCAAGTGCTGACCATTGAAAAACTATCTTAAAATGGGCTGATCATCCTCCCTTACAATCTTTTCAGGCGGCTAACCCCGTCTATGACTGCGTACGCATGTCAGTAAGGAGGGGTGGACATATGTAAGCACAGTCACAGTTTTTACTGTTATTTCTGAATTGTTTTTGTTAACCAATTGTTCTTATTTTTATAGTCTTGTGGGGCCTGAGTGCAATCTCAGTATCTCACCATCTTCAAAGGTGTTCCAAGCATTTTTTTTTCTTCCTACTGCACTTGCATAGATGTTATATTAGCGGTCCACGTATTTTAGCGAATTCTGACTGCCAGCTATACCGCATGCAAAAGTGCTTGTGGGACTCTGAAAAAACAGAGTGCTTCCCCCAGGCCACACAGCTCATAAAAACAGTATCTGTCGTTCCTGAACTGACTAGAGATACAATCTGTGTTGCTATGTTTAGTGCGGCCGCCATCAAGCCATCTTTCTTTGAAACATTTTCCAGTCTAACCTCCTGCCGCAGTTCTTTGCATGCGTTTCCGCGCCTTCTGCGGATTCTGTTGGGAATGTTTCCAGCTGGCTATTGTTCCCCTTGCCTACAGCCAAGTGCAAGATGCTTTCATAATTTCAAATGGCTCCAAGCACTATGGGACTTACCATCTGAGGTCATCAGTCCCCTAGACGTAGAGGTACTTAAACGTAACAAACTTAAGGAAATCACACACATCCATGCCCGAGGCAGAATTCGAACCTGCGACCGTAGCAGCAGCGCAGTTCCGGACTGAATCGCCTAAAACCACTCGGCCACAGCGGCCGGTATTGCTTTCATGGAGGATTCTTATTTAATGTACAGGCATTTCAGTGCAGGAACTTATAATCTACACAGATTAATGCTGGCAGTCACTGGTACTGACTGAGACCTAATTTGTTGGTGCAGACTAACTTATTCCGATTTTATATGGCGTTATATTTCATGTTTACATTAGTTAGGGGACCATTTGGGGGAAAGGATCGCAAAACACCTACACCAATGTGAGGAAGTATATCATGTACGTATTAAATCGCTTCACTTGAAATTTTACCAGCAGATACACCCATTTCTGTGTCGGAATCACATACTTACTCAATATGGGCATTAAAGTTTCAGCAAGGTTCACCCTTAATCGTATTACTGTGGCCCAGACCCTAACTCTTGCACTGTTCGATTCATTTAACTGTTGGCATTAACTCTTCTCTACAGTTTTGTAAAGCGTCGTCCACGCAAGCCTTTTAAAATACGTTAAATGGTTCAAATGGCTCTGAGCACTATGGGACTTATCTGCTGAGGACATCAGTCCCCTAGAACTTAGAACTACTTGAACCTAACTAACCTAAGGAAATCACACACATCCATGCCCGAAGCAGGGTTCGAACGTGCGACAGTAGCGGGCGCGCGGTTCTAGACTGTAGCGCCTAGAACCGCTTGGCCACTGCGGCCGGCTAAAATACGTCATTCCGCAATAAGCATAATATCCATCTAAGCAAAATAGCTATGAGCAAGGTTAATATTGCATAGTAGCCACACTTCAGTGAAACATTAATTTCTGGAATTAGTGTTGTAATAGCTTTAGCTGTTAATGCCAAGGGATAGGTGTTCATGTTAGGAGGTATGAGGATGGGCCAGCGTTGTAAGCAACTGCAGGGTGCTTCCGACAAGAGATATTGCCCTCGCTAACTATACGAAATGGATGCTATATGGACAATATTAGAACCAAGCGGCTCTCCCCCGAAGTCGATTTCGTCTCCTAATAAAACAATTGTTTCCGGTGGCTTAAGGACCATTTAACCACTTGTTCTACCTCGATAGTCATTGACAAAGTTTTTTTCAACTGAATCTTCACTTTAGTTTGAACCACCCTAAGATTTACAATTGGACTTAATGACTCGCCACTAGTGTTTGTCTTCTGACCTTCACTTTACTTGTAGCGGTGATCGTTTTGTATAATAAATTTTGATGCCGTTGGAATACGACATATAATTACATTTTTCTTAAAACTATAGGTCTCATAAGTGGAGCATTTTGACTTGTCGTTTAGCGTATTGAACAACAAACTGATATGAGACAGAAAATAATCAAAGTTGCGGACAGAACCTTTCATACCCACTAGTAACGAAATACAGTTCTCTCACGCCATCAACTTCCAGCTTGTCTCAGCGATATTTGTGATATCACGAAAGTTCTCGTAACTTTAATTATATAGCACTACGTCTTCAGGCCACGAGTGGCCTACCGGAACCATCAGACCGTCGTGTGATCCTCAGAGGAGGATGCGGATAGGAGGGGCGTGGGGTCAGCACACCGCTCTCCCTGTCGTTATGATGGTCTTCTTTGACCGGAGGCGTTACTATTCAGTCGAGTAGCTCCTCAATTGGCATCACAAGGCTGAGTGCACCCCGAAAAATGGCAACAGCGCATGGCGGCTGGATGGTCACGCATCCAAGTACATCTACATCTACATCTACATCCATACTCCACAAGCCACCTGACGGTGTGTGGCGGAGGGTACCTTGAGTACCTCTATCGGTTCACCCTTCTATTCCAGTCTCGTATTGTTCGTGGAAAGAAGGATTGTCGGTATGCCTCTGTGTGAGCTCTAATCTCTCTGATTTTATCCTCATGGTCTCTTCGCGAGATATACGTAGGAGGGAGCAATATACTGCTTGACTCTTCGGTGAAGGTATGTTCTCGAAACTTTGACAAAAGCCCGTACCGACCTACTGAGCGTCTCTTTTGCAGAGTCTTCCACTGGAGTTTATCTATCATCTCCGTAACGCTTTCGCGATTACTAAATGATCCTGTAACGAAGCGCGCTGCTCTCCGTTGGATCTTCTCTATATCTTCTATCAACCCTATCTGGTACGGATCCCACACTGCTGAGCAGTATTCAAGCAGTGGGCGAACAAGCGTACTGTAACCTACTTCCTTTGTTTTCGGATTGCATTTCCTTAGGATTCTTCCAATGAATCTCAGTCTAGCATCTGCTTTACCGACGATCAACATTATATGATCATTCCATTTTAAATCACTCCTAATGCGTATTCCCAGATAATTTATGGTATTAACTGCTTCCAGTTGCTGACCTGCTATTTTGTAGCTAAATGATAAAGGATCTATCTTTCTGTGTATTCGCAGCACATTACACTTGACTACATTGAGATTCAATTGCCATTCCCTGCACCATGCGTCAATTCGCTGCAGATCCTCCTGCATTTCAGTACAATTTTCCATTGTTACAACCTCTCGATACACCACAGCATCATCTGCAAAAAGCCTCAGTGAACTTCCGATGTCATCCACCAGGTCATTTATGTATATTGTGAATAGCAACGGTCCTATGACACTCCCCTGCGGCACACCTGAAATCACTCTTACTTCGGAAGACTTCTCTCCATTGAGAATGACATGCTGCGTCCTGTTATCTAGGAACTCCTCAATCCAATCAAACAATTGGTCTGATAGTCCATATGCTCTTACTTTGTTCATTAAACGACTGTGGGGAACTGTATCGAACGCCTTGCGGAAGTCAAGAAACACGGCATCTACCTGTGAACCCGTGTCTATGGCCCTCTGAGTCTCGTGGACGAATAGCGCGAGCTGGGTTTCACATGACCGTCTTTTTCGAAACCCATGCTGATTCCCACAGAGTAGATTTCTAGTCTCCAGAAAAGTCATTATACTCGAACACAATACGTGTTCCAAAATTCTACAACTGATCGACGTTAGATATATAGATCTATAGTTCTGCCATCTGTTCGACGTCCCTTCTTGAAAACGGGGATGACCTGTGCCCTTTTCCAATCCTTTGGAACGCTACGCTCTTCTAGAGACCTACGGTACACCGCTGCAAGAAGTACCGGCCACGCCCAACAGCGCTTAACTTCGGTGATTTCACGGGAAGCGGAGTATCCACTGCGACAAGGCCGTTGCCTAACTAATTACATATAAAAGCAAATGAATCGGGAATCATTTTCAAATTCGCCAACAACATCATTTTACCGGACGCTGTCTGCTGACCTGAGGCGCCGCCTGTGCAAGCCGAGTGCGTGACGACGTGCGGCGCCGACGGCCTGATGATGGTGGACGCGGCGCAGGACTCGTGGCCGCGCGACCTGTCGCTGTACGTGCTGCGCTGCATGTACGACGTGCCGCTGCCGGAGCACGCCGACTGCCTGGCGGTCGACGCGCTGCTGCGCATGCTCGGCCTCGACTTCGAGGTGGAGGAGCCGGCCAACGTGGAGTACATGTCGCCCTCCGGCCGCGCGCCCTTCATCAAGTGCGGCCGCCAGCTGGTCTCCGAGCTGGTGAGTGCCGCGCAGGGCTGCTGCTTGTCTTCTGTATTTGGTACTCACAAGGGAACCTCCCCATCGCACCCCCCTCAGATTTAGTTATAAGGTGGCACAATGGATAGGCCTTGAAAAACTGAACACAGATCAATCGAGAAAACAGGAAGAAGTTGTGTGGAACTATGAAAAAGCTAAGCAAAATGTACAAACTGAGTAATCCATGCGCAAGATAGGCACAGGGGAGTGCTATGGGACCATTGCTTCTCACAATATATGTATAAATGACCTAGTAGATAGTGTCGGAAGTTCCATGCGGCTTTTCGCGGATGATTCTGTAGTATACAGAGAAGTTAAAGCATTAGAAAATTGCAGCGAAATGCAGGAAGATCTGCAGCGGATAGGCACTTGGTGCAGGGAGTGGCAACTGACCCTTGACACATACAAATGTAATGTATTGCGAATACACAGAAAGAAGGATCCTTTATTGTATGATTATATGATAGCGGAACAAACACTGGTAGCAGTTACTTCTGTAAAATATCTGGGAGTATGCGTGCGGAACGATTTGAAGTGGAATGATCATATAAAATTAATTGGTGGTAAGGCGGGTGCCAGGTTGAGATTCATTGGGAGAGTCCTTAGAAAATGTAGTCCATCAACAAAGGAGGAGGCTTACAAAACACTCGTTCGACCTATGTTTGAGTATAGCTTATCAGTGGGCTCCGTACCAGGTCGGGTTGACTGAGGAGATAGAGAAGATCCAAAGAAGAGCGGCGCGTTTCGTCACAGGGTTATTTGGTAAGCGTGATAGCGTTACGGAAATGTTTAGCAAACTCAAGTGGCAGACTCTGCAAGAGAGGCGCTCTGCATCGTGGTGTAGCTTGCTGTCCGGGTTTCGAGAGCGCGCTTTTCTGGATGAGGTATCGAATATATTGCTTCCCCATGCTTATACCTCCCGGGGAGATCATGAATGTAAAATTAGAGAGATTCGAGCGCGCACGGAGGCTTTGCGGCAGTCGTTCATCCCGCGAAGCATAGGCGACTGGAACAGGAAAGGGAAGTAATGACAGTGACACGTAAAGTGCCCTCCACCACACACCGTTGGGTAGCTTGCGGAGTATAAATGTAGATGTAGATGTAGAAAAGATAGTGTGAAGTCAGGAGCGCCGTAGTCCCGTGGTTAGGGTGAGCAGCTGTGGAACGAAAGGTCCTTTGTTCAAGTCTTCCCTCGAGTCAGAACTTTACTATCTTTATTTTCGCCAACTTATGATCTGTCCGTTCGTTCATTGACGTCTTTGTTCACTGTAATAAGTTTAGTGTCTGTGTTTTGCGACCGTGCGATTAGTAGACGAAAGTATGTGCCTCTCCAATGGGAACCGAAAACATTTGATCGCCTGGTCATAGGTCAACCGATTCCTCCACAGAAAAACACGTCCGATATATTCTATACGACACTGGTGAAGGTATATGCGTCACTTGACAGGAATGTGTTGTCGATCCACCTAACTTGTACACTTGGCGAATGGGTAAAAAGATTCTTCTAACTTGCCCGATTTAGGTGTTCTTGTGGATGTGAGAATCACTCCCAGAAAAGTGATGAGAACGTAAGAGTTTGCCACATAAACTGCAACAAATGAATGCAACAGTTTCACATTCGCACAGCTTTCCCTCTGCTCTGTCAAAGCTTATGTGTTTAACGTTTTCAATTTTTTCCGTGTGTAGACCGTCAAATCCTGCATATGTCCAAGCAAATCTGAACATGTCCTGGAATTTTGGGGAGCGAGGTTGATTATCTGTGAGTGCCTGAACTTTGATAGTTGCCTGAAATTAAAAAAAAGGAAACTTTTCATTATTAGGTAGTTACGACCCACGGGTTCGGTTTTTGAAGTTTTCTTCATAAGTACGCTAACTTCAACCAGTGCATTTCCTTAACGTATTATGATATCGAAAAAAGGTTCTAAGTTTCCCAAGAATATTATCAAACACCACATGTTAAACATTCCGACGGCCTACTGTGGATAGAAATGATGGAGTGGCCATCGTCACAGCTGGTATTTTTCGAACCCATAAATTATTGATTTTCATGGTTTTCTCAGGACCCACTGATGAACAAATGGTTCTTTCATAAGCCACGTAAGGCCCACCCTAGACCACGCCTAAATGAAGAAAAAAAAACAAAAAACGATTTGCACAGTTTTCCTATGCTGGTGGAATTGTGTAATGTTTAAATTTTCATCCTGTACCGTAGGATATTACAGTATGCCCGTCCTTACGATGGCTATACAAATGGTCGCTAGGCCAAGGGCAATTCAAAACTCTTGATCCTTTGTCTCCGTGATCAATAGAGTCCGAAATACGGCCTCTGGAAAAACCGCATTTCCGCGGGAGACTTTTTGGAACATTTTGGTACCGTTCAGTGTCGTGCAAGGACCGACTCTACAGACAGCAGACCAAGCTAACATACGCCCTTGGACACATATTTACTATGTAGTAAAGAGGATTTTTTTGTATTTGACTACAAAAAACCTGTTTCATTTTCGAAATTTAAATTATTTTACATTTTTTTTACGTGTGTTTCGTCAATTTTTCTAGTTTCTAACAGAGTAGCATTCTGTCAGAGTTGTACCATGTAAGATAGTGAGGTCATATATGGATTCGGTACCCATAAAAAAAGTAAATCAGTGCTATTACCGCACAAAAAAGTTTAAAAAAACTTTGTATACCTATGTAAGCGGAAACGTCTCTTGGCGCACACCAATGAATGTCTGACATTAAAACCAACTGATTTAGCTGTAAACTATGCGAAAAAATTGGTCTTGGAGCTGAGGGCAGACAGTCAAGTCTTAATACTCGTAGAGCCATTGCAGTGGGCCATAGGAGTACATTGATTGGCGACGGATCTTCTTGTGTCAAGAATCGCCGCCATATCTTTAAACTGACATTCCACGCAAACTTAATGCAGATGTAACACAGAAATTAGTTTGTAATAACTGGAAGATGAGCGAGAAACCTATTCTGCGAAACAGGATTCAAATTCAGTTGTGTGTCATCAAGCTGTAAACTTCACTTGCAGAATGACAGACAGACAAATCTCTGGTTTCTAGGTTTTGGCTGTCGGAATTTCTTTATTGATCCTACACAGGCAGCACAAGTCCATGATGTGAGTCAGCTGAAGGGTAAGCAATTTTCGCTTTGCTTTTTGCTTTTGATCAGTAGACTTTCATTGCGGATATGGGGTGTTCACAACAAACCAGGTGGAGAAGTTGACTCGTATATAGGGAAGCATGTTGGTCACACTGCTGAGCGGCTTGTTACCTTCGTTCAAATTGATGCACATTGTTGCGAACCTGGTTGTTGTGTTTTTAGTAATATGCAACAGCATACGCCACAAGCTTTAATCGTGGAGGAGTACGGATCACACCCCACCTACCTAGAAGTGCGACATTCTGTGGTGAGCAGTGTATATCAGTATGCCATATGAGGTACAGCGAAAACATCTTAGAAAGCTGTTGGAGGACGTATTGAATGAAGATCATAATGATTGTTACATGACAGAGTTTGTTAAGATTTGGATGACAATGAAGAAGAAGAGCACTGCAAAGAAAGTGACCGTGCAGCAGCAAGTGATCAATTTGGTGACGATGCTGGAGAAGATATAGATCCTCCTTTTCGATTCACCAGACACGTTTATGCGTGGCAAGAAGAAAATTTTCAAATTAATTACTACAGCTAAGCCTAATAATATGATAACGAGGAAGCAAAATACAGCAACTCCGCTCCGCTGTAACAAATTAACTGCTACAAACTGCAAGACTGCTGTAGACTGATTCAATGTTCTCTTTTTTTTGGGTCACCAGTCTACTGACTGGTTTGATGCAGCCCGCCACGAATTCCGTTCCTGTGCTAACCTCTTCATCTCAGAGTAGCACTTGCAACCTAAGTCCTCAATTATTTGCTTGACGTACTCCACTCTCTGTCTTCCTCTACAGTTTTTGCCCTCTACAGCTCCCTCTAGTGCCATGGAAGTCATTCCCTCATGTCTTAGCAGATGTCCTATCATCCGGTCCCTTCTCCTTATCAGTGTTTTCCACATATTCCTTTCCTCTCCGATTCTGCGTAGAACCTCCTCATTCCTTACCTTATCAGTCCACCTAATTTTCAACATTCGTCTATAGCACCACATCTCAAATGCTTCGATTCTCTTCTGTTCCGGTTTTCCCACGTCCATGTTTCACTACCATACAATGCTGTACTCCAGACGTACATCCTCAGAAATTTCTTCCTCAAATTAAAGCCGGTATTTGATATTAGTAGACTTCTCCTGGCCAGAAATGCCGTTTGCCATAGCGAGTCTGCTTTTGATGTCCTCCTTGTTCCGTCCGTCATTGGTTATTTTACTGCCTTAACTTCATTGACTTCGTGACCATCAATCCTGATGTTAAGTTTCTCGCTGTTCTCATTTCTACTACTTCTCATTACCTTCGTCTTTCTCCGATTTACTCTCAAACCATACTGTGTACTCATTAGACTGTTCATTCCGTTCAGCAAATCATTTAATTCTTCTTCACTTTCACTCAGGATAGCAATGTCATCAGCGAATCGTATCATTGATATCCTTTCACCTTGTATTTTAATTCCACTCCTGAACCTTTCTTTTATTTCCATCATTGCTTCCTCAATGTACAGATTGAAGAGTAGGGGCGAAAGGCTACACCCTTGTCTCACACCCTTCTTAATACGAGCACTTCGTTCTTGATCGTCCACTCTTGTTATTCCCTCTTGGTTGTTGTACATATTGTATATGACCCGTCTCTCCCTAATGCTTACCCCTACTTTTTTCAGAATCTCGAGCAGCTTGCACCATTTTATTTTGTCGAACGCTTTTTCCAGGTCGACAAATCCTATGAAAGTGTCTTGATTTTTCTTTAGCCTTGCTTCCATTATTAGCCGTAACGTCACAATTGCCTCTCTCGTCCCATTACTCTTCCTAAAGCCAAACTGATCGTCACCTAGCGCATTCTAAAATTTCTTTTCCATTGTTCTGTATATTATTCTTGTAAGCAGCTTCGATGCATGAGCTGTTAAGCTGATTGTGCGATAATTCTCGCACTTGTCAGCTCTTGCCGTCTTCGGAATTGTGTGGATGATGCTTTTCCGAAAGTCAGATGGTATATCGCCAGACTCATATATTCTACACACCAACGTGAATAGTCGTTTTGTTGCCACTTCCCCCAGTGATTGTAGAAACTCTGATGGAATGTTATCTATCCATTCTGCCTTATTTGACCGTAAGTCCCCCAAAGCTCTTTCTGTTTCCTGATTTTCCCGGAACATGTTTGTACTTCCTCCTTTCATCAATCCACTGAAGTATTTCTTCTGTTACCTATGGTTTCTTCGCAGCTACCTTCTTTGTACCTATGTTCTTCCTTCCCAACTTCTGTGATGGCCCTTTTTAGAGATGTCCATTCCTCTTCAACTGTACTGCCTACTGCGCTATTCCTTATTGCTGTGTCTATAGCGCTAGAGAACTTCAAACGTATCTCGTCATTCCTTAGTACTTCCGTATCCCACTTCTTTGCGTATTGAGTCTTCCTGACTAATGTCTTGAACTTCAGCCTACTCTTCATCACTACTATATTGTGATCTGAGTCTATATCTGCTCCTGGGTGCGCCTTACAATCCAGTATCTGATTTCGGAATCTCTGTCTGACCATGATGTAATCTAATTGAAATCTTCCCGTGTCTCCCGGCCTTTTCCAAGTATACCTCCTCCTCTTGTGATTCTTGAACAGGGTATTCGCTATTACTAGCTGAAACTTGTTACAGAACTCAATTAGTCTTTCTCCTCTTTCATTCTCATAAAAGCTGAAATAATTCGCTCAATAGTCGAGTGCACCAATCTTTATATATTGATCACAGTGGGCCCTTCTACCAAAGCAAAAAATAGATATCGGAAAACAGATTAAATGGAAATGCAGTCTTTCATTGAATTACTTATAATTGCTGGTTCTTACAGAACAGCTGAAGTGAATGTGCAAGATCTGCTTTCTTCACAGGGATTAGGATCACAAATATTTCACACCACTATGTCACTGGACAGATTTTTGTTCCTTATGAAGTGTTTGAGATTTGATAATATTCACGCTATGGCACAACGTAAGGAATTGGATAAAGACAGTGGGAGAGAGATATACGATTACATAGACAGTGACAATGAGAGGAAGATACTGATTATGAAGACTTGCCGGCAAAGAGAGAATAGGTACAAGGATTTAGAATATCCAATGTTAAAAGTCAGCGAATACGCTTGGATGCCAAATTTTTTATGTGGAAGGCATTATGAGGATTGATGGAGCTCGTTCCCCATTGTTATATCAGTCTTTTAAAGAGACGAGTATTCGCCTTTTCATGCTGGACAGGACCATTTTTTAAGTTGTTATTTAATGTTCTCCGATGAATTCTTGTTGAACGTCTCTGTTGAACGTCTCTGTTAAGCGACCAACATTCATCTTTACCCATCATGCTGGTATTCCAGCGGCACTAATATGACCCCTCCATCAATGATGTAACCTAAATTTTCAGAGATCATTCCCACATGACTGTTCAAAAGTGAGTGAATCTAGAGGTTCATCAAATGGCGTAATTTTTCTAACTTTTCCTGTACACTGACAATGACATAACAATAATACAGGTCTTTTTCTCTGCCAAAGAAGTTACCTATTGTCTGTTCCCGAGGCGTCATAAATAAAACTCCAGAGGAAGTCAGTTCCTTACCAGCTTACTTCAAATTTTAGACGCTACTCCAAGTAACGTTCAGATGAACATAAGCTATGTATTTTATACATATATATTGTACACAAATATAAATATAATACAAGAAGTATAAGACAGTTAGCAAAAACTCTCGAAAAGTTAATGACCATTTTATTCGAATTTTTTACACGATATTCTAATTAAAGTTCATGCAGATATAAGCAACATATTTTATAATACATATGAGAAACACTTTAAGCAAAAGTGTCGACAATTTCTTGAGGATTTACTTAAAATTTTTACGCGATACGCTACTAAACTATCGGATGATAGACGAACACTGTTCGTTAATTTGAGGGGAAATGAGTTTGTATAGAAAATCCAGTGACCTGATTAAACAGACTCTAACCAACGCAACCTCACAGAACAGGTTCAGAGAAAAACTTTGAGAGTCCTTATAGATCAAAAGAGGAGTGGGACATGGAGACGGACTACCCATTGTTCTTTAACTGTGTTCCTGATGTGATCACAGAATGACGACGAGAAATGGAAGGAGTGGGTGTAACACGACGGAGTGGGAAAAGAAATGAATATGGGTAGACTGTCTAGCAGTAGTCAACGATGTTGTGATAATGTCAGAATCGTTAGAAGAGGTGGTTAACAAAACCACGCAACTACAGGGAGAAGCGACTAAAACATGTCTACAGATCTCTGTCGAGAAGATGTAGTATATATATGAAACATCAAGGAAGCTCTTAGATGGATGCCAGTAAGTGGATGGAAAATTCATAAGGTAACTGGGAGAATGGATAGAAACCTGGTCAACAAAAAAGGAAGCAATGGGAGCACGAACAAACACAATGATTTTAGCATAAAAACTAACTACGAACGTCTACAATAAGAAGAATATTTCGATCAATGTAAAAATGAGAAATATATACACCTCAGATACTCCTAATATAAGAATAGCAGAAGTACTTGATACACTAAACTGGTGGAACTAAAGATCCTCAGTAGGATGTTGGGACCTCGAAGAACAGAAAATGGTCAATAGGCAAGACGAGCAAATCATGAACTCTATACTAAAATAGAGAGCATCTAGTACTTCACCAGGAAAAGACGGAACGAGTTCTTCGGACATCCTTCCAATGGGCGAAGGGTGGCTAACACAGCAAATAATGCAGTTTCTTGTGAACTAGAGAATCAATTTATGTTGGATCCAAGGAGTCCAAATGTATCTGCCAGAAATGAGATTACAGGAACCGCAGATACACAAGAAATTGATTTTTAAATAAAAACTTCAGGTTTTCACAGGTTTCGATGACCTAATTAGACCCACAACAAAACCATGGATGGAAGAGCGAAGAAGGCTGCGAAATATGTGAATGAAAGAATATTGGACAAGGAGAAAGACCAGAAGAAACAAATCTGACACGAAATCATGCGTCCTTCAGATGGTTTAAAAGGAAAGAAGGAAAGAGAAAGTAGGGGGACATACGCTGTATATATTTTAAAGCGACGATGTGCAGGTTTTCCGTTGACGCCGACCGCGAGAAACGAAATGCAGGCAGTGCTGTTACGTGAAAATGTGCTGTTTCATTTTATTTCTAGCAGGCAGTTTTAACTATGGTGGTAGGCCTGTAAACTGTTAGACAAATAGTTTTCCCCATATATACTCTTTTCCTTTTATACGTGATTTTAAACAAAAAGTGTACACAACAGTGTGCTGGTTTATCTTCTTCCTCGCCGTCAGTTTTACAGAAAACATTACAGTTGTGTTCATTGTTTATAGGCTTATAATTAGCATACTACTGCGGAACCTGAATCGTCTAAAACTTCGTAATCATATCCACTCGCAGCTTATAACTATGTGAAATACGTCATTGAAGCTGCTGTGGTTCACTCTTGAAATGATTTATTTGCACATATATATTAATTACACAGAAGTATGCGGTTTGCATGATGTTCAGAGTCAACGAGACAAAAAAAAAAGAATAACTATATAATAAAAACCAGAGAATAAACACGATGCGGAAGGAACCATGGTACTTTCGTACGGTCTACTACACCACTGTACCCCGGAATGTAGCTATTCAGTGAGAGTCACTACACAGTTCCTCCCCGCAGGGTGAGCATTATTCCTCGTTAAAATCGACATATCGTTGAGATCACGTCGTCACGCCTTTCCTGAATCGCAGGAGCTTCTCCTTGGGATCGGTGTCTACTTCTAACTGCGTGGTGGTAGCGACTACTGATGTTTCCTGAGTGACAAACGATGTTCGTCGAGGCTCCTCTGCAGCTTCCCGTGCGGGAGGATCTATAGTTGCTGCCTCTCCCTTCTTCATGTTCCTGGGCGCAATCCTGAAATGCCTGTTTGATACGGTCAACCGCAACCGTAGCAGGTACGCTATGAATGTGAAACGTCCCCTTTGAACATTTATACATGACTGTGCTTAAACTGACACACAATATTTTTAGCGCAACGCAATCTGACTTTCAAAAATCCCTACAAAAGAATGGCCCTGACTAACATTAACCTATACGTTTCACATATCACTTACCTCACCAAAAATCTTCCTTACTCGAACTACTGCAATACAGCGAGCGCCACTACTGCCAGCTAAATAAAAGATTCAAACTACGGAAGGCACTAACTACTGATAGGCATAGTTAGCAAATGAAAGATTTTAATAGAGAACAAACAATGTATTTACCTTAATAGTGTTGAAAAACCATAATATACATAGCAGTTCATAATATCCAGTATAACAAATTTCAAAACTCCGCCATTTCTCTCCCCACATCCACCACTGCTGGCGGCTCACCTCCTACTGCGCAACGCTACGCGCTGTTCACATCCAGCTGCCGCTGCCCAACACTACTATGGCAGACAACAATGCAAACAAGCCACCGACTGCACACAGCACAGCCAGTGATTTTCATACCGAGCGCTACGTAACGTTGCCGATAAGAAAACTTAAACAGCCTACTTACATAGCCCCCATGCTCCCCACAAAAAATTTTACAAATTGTTTTGGGCAGTGGCCAATAATGATTTGAAAAATTTTTTAATAATTACAATAACAAAGATATCAGATGCACACACTTATTGATACAATGTTGGTCAAAAGCTAAAATTTTCTCACAGTCCCTAAAGACAGTCCAGATTGTTCATCACAGTAAAATTTCAGTGGTTTTTTTTTTCAAAGTCTGAGCAGTAAAAGACAATGCACACGGAAGTAGTGGATTTCCATGCAGTCTTGAAGAAGTAGTGTTGTCCTTCCAACTGAAAGACGGTGCTGACTCTTGACATGCTGACAGGTAATGGGCCACAACAGAGCAAACCCACAGCAGAGTCAGTGATTTTCATACCGGGCGCTACGTAACGTTGCCGATAAGAAAACATAAACAGCCTACTTACAAATGTCGATCTCGAAATTGTTTTCATCTCGACTAATTAGTGATTATGGACCTTCATATGGGGATTGCAGTGGTCTACGTACCGCTTAATTACGTAATAGCACATGTGTACATGTGCCTAAACCTGTAAAGACAAAATTGCGGATTCCGGCTTGTTCCCGAGGCTGTACTGAACGAAATAGACGTACGTGGGCTCGAAATTTCGTAGCGAAGTCTGGCGCTGCAACGGTTTCATCTCGCATATCATGGATGAACTCTCCGGGCAGATGTTGTAGAGTGGCCGTACAGCGACTCTGCCAATGTGGCTTGGAGGTTAGGCTTGAAGTTTATTCGCAGTCCAAGTAAGACAATCGATAGAGTTTCTATCCACTTGTCTGTTGCGTCACACCGAAGAGCTTATTTCAGTTGTCGGTGCAGGTGTTCTACCACTCGGTTCGCTGCGAGATGATAACCGGTGGTCCTTATTCGCTTGACGCCTAGCAATGTGGAATGGGCCTTTAATAGGTACGCCTCAAATTTACGTCAATGATCTCTCGTTATTCTCAACGGTACGTCAAAACGCGGAATTCATCTTGCGAAAAATGTTTTCGCCATAGTCTCCGTTGTAATGTTTGTCGCAGTTAATGCTTCTGGCCATCTCGGGCATCCGCCCACCATCGTAAGGCAGTAACTGCAGCCTTCGGGCGTTGATAGTGGGCCTACATCATCCATGTGGATATGGTCAACTCGCTGGCTATGGGTATAAATGGAGCTAGCGGTGCCTTGACTTGACGTGTGATTTTGTTCTTTTGACAGTCGATACACTGTCGGACACCCTATTTACAGTCGGCGTTGATGCTGGGCCAAATGAAACGTTGTTTAACCTGGTTCGTGGTTCCTCGGACTCCAGGATGCGCTAGACTACTCACTGAAGCGATTTCTTGGGCTCGAAATTACTACCAACAAACGGCCGAGGCTGTATCTTGGTGACATCGTAGTATAACTCCGCGTTCGTGCCCGGTAGTGTCACTCTTCTTACTAGGTAACCTGATTGTTGCACAAGCAGTAGGCACAGCTCCTCATCGTCTTGTTGCGCTGTTGCCATGACATCAAAATCAATAGCTGCAGCTATGTTGTCAAGATGCGGCGATGTCTGTTCGATTACGTCCATTGCCTCAATCCTGGATAGTGCGTCAGCGGGTACATAAAGTTGCCTTGTACGTGTATGATTTTGGTTGCAAATTGGCCAATTAAGTCAATATGCGTGAGTTGTCTTGGCGATGCTTCACTTGGGTTAACTTTTAAATCGTAACTTAACAGCTTATCGTCCATAAAGATACTGAAATGGTGGCATTCCAAAGAATGTTTCAATTTTTCTTACTGCAGCATAGGCTGCGTACAGTTCGTGATCGTACATTGCCTACTGCTGTTGTGAGGGTGACAGGTCTTACCTAAAGAAAGAAAGCGATACCAACACCGGGTTGTCCTCTGCTGCAATACTGCTGCAACTGCAATTGCAGAAGCATCGACCATTAATATTAATCTGCCGGAGTGGCCGAGCGGTTCTAGGCGCTTCAGTCTGGAACCACGGTACCGCTACGGTCGCAGGTTCGAATCCTGCCTCGGGGATGGATGTGTGTGATGTCCTTAGGTTAGTTAGGTTTAAGTAGTTCTAAGTCTAGGGGACTGATGACCTCAGATGTTACGTCCCATAGTGCTCAGAGCCATTTGAACCATTTGAACCATTAATACTAATGGCATGTTCGCTACAGGGAGTGCTGTTGGAGCTGCATCCGATGTTGCTGTTTACATAGCATTGTAAGCGGAGTCTGCCTCACGCATCCGCTGCAGTCTATCGTTTCGCCTATTTGCACCCAAGAGTTCATTCAATGCTGCTATTACCAACGCATGATGGGACACAAACCGCTGGTAGAAATTCATTTCACCATTAACCAATGGCACCCCATACCATCACGCCGGGTGATACACCAGTATGGCGATGACGAATACATGCTTCTAATGTGCGTTCACCGCGATGTCATCGAACACGGATGCGACCATCATGATGCTGTAAACATATATATATATATAAATTCTAGATACGCGTTATCATGTCCACGGATGGCTGAAAAGTGTGTGCTCCATTAAAGAGCCCGAATGGTATACGTGTTAACTAGAATAAACCAAACGGTGTGGTGACAACTGTCTTGGGAACGTCTTCAGCAGCAATTCTAATCTGATAATATGCTCTAATTCTATTACTGAAAGAATCGTTTTGCCTTGTATCCCGGCAGATAAATCCTTTATACTCGGCGTGGGATATCTGCTGGAATGGTTCTCGCTTTTTCTTTGGGTCATCAGTCTTGTGACTGGTCTGATGCGGCCTGCCACGAATTCCTCTCCTGTGCAATATCTTCATCTCATAGTAGCACTTGCAATCTACGTCCTCAATTATTTTCTGCATATATATTCCCATCTCTATCTTCATCTACAGTTTTTGCCCTCTACATCTCCCTCTAGTACCGTGGAAGTCATTCCCTCATATCTTAACAGATGTTCTATCATTCTGTCTCTTCTCCTTATCAGTGTCTTCCACATATTAATTTCTTCTACGATTCTGCGCAGAACCTCCTCATTCCTTACCTCATCAGTCCACCAAATTTTCAACATACGTCTGTAGCCCCACATCTCAAATGCTTCGATTCTCTTCTGTTCCGGTTTCCACACAGTCCGTGTTTCACTACCATACAACACTGTACTCCAGACGTACATTCTCAGAAATTTCTTCCTCGAACTAAGGCCTATGTTTCATATTAGTAGAATTTCTTGGCCAGGAATGCCCTTTTCGCCATTGCTATTCTGCTCTTGATGTCCTCCTTGCTCCGTCCGTCATTGGTTATTTTACTTCTTAGGTAACTGAATTACTTAACCTGGTCTACTTCGTGACC
The DNA here is from genome assembly GCF_023864275.1 of Schistocerca cancellata. Classification (NCBI taxonomy): domain Eukaryota; kingdom Metazoa; phylum Arthropoda; class Insecta; order Orthoptera; family Acrididae; genus Schistocerca; species Schistocerca cancellata. The sequence continues at coordinate 998,519,039 of NC_064627.1, forward strand.
ATCTATCCTGAGGTTAAGTTTCTCGTTGTTCTCATTTCTGCTACTTCTCATTACTTTCGTCTTACCTCGGTTTGATCTCAATCCATACTCTGTACTCATTAGACTGTTCATTCCCATCACTAGATCATGCAATTCTTCACTTCCACTCTGGATAGCAATGTCATCAGCGAATCTGTCAGTGATATCCTCTCACCTTCAGTTTTAATTCCACTCCTGAACCCTTCTTTTATTTTCATCACTGCTTCTTCAGTGTACAGATTGAACACAAGGGATAAAAGACTACATCTCTGTCTTATACCCTTTTTAATTCGAGCACTTCTGTCTTGATCGTCCACCCTTATTGTTCCCTCTTAGCTCTTGCACATATTGTGTATTACCCATCTCTTCCTATAGCTTAACCCTGTTTTTTTTTCAGAATTTCGAACATCTTACACCATTTTACGTTATCGAAAGCTTTCCCAGGCCTCTAATCTATGAACGTGTCTGGATTTTTCTTTAGTCTTGCTTCTATTATCAGCCGTAACATCAGAACTGCCTCTCTCGTGGCTTTACCTTTTTTAAAGCTAAACTGATCGTCATGTAGCGAATCCTCAATTTTTTTATCGTCGTCATTCTCGCATTTAATTGCCGATAATTGGCGGAGGGGCGTCTATTGTTCTTTTTTTGGGGGGGTACTTAAAGAGCAGGAAATACCTTGAGCTAACGTACTACGAAGCTCTTGTTTCATAATTTGTAGTTTATCCGGTGCTAAACGTAGCGAGCATGAAAAAGTTGGTACGCCTGGGATAGTGGAAGTATCATGAACTGTCAAGTGTTTGACAGGTACTAACGTTATTGAGTGCCTCGTGATCTTCGGGATATTTTTTAGTAGTCGTGTATCTTTCGTATCCCCAGTGAACAATGTGACTGTCATAGTAACAGAATCGTTCCCCTAATCGTGTGCAGTCATGTTCGTTGTTGCGTCTCTTAATCGCTGTCGACGTAGATCGGGTAACACATCGTAGAACGCGTGGAAGTCTCAACAGCCACAGTAAAACGCCACTCGAAGGTACGACGAAGTCCAGGACTGACTAGTAAAGTGACGTGTCTGCCTGTTGTAATCTTTGTATAATTAGCAGCATACAGGCAAACATCGCCGCGCCTGCTACGTGGTAACTCGATCGCGGGATACACTGATATTTCCGCTCCGGTGTCTATCAGATATCACACTTCTGTGTTCCGGTCCGTAATAAACAAACGTCGTTACGTGCAAGAGTACACAGGTGACGAAACAGCTGCGACGGAGTTCTGTCAGCTAATTCCTCTTCCAGATGTTTAACTTCAGACTGGGACAGTCGCACAATCAATGCATTCTTTATGGCAGCACATCGTTGCCAAACAGCCGATGTTTGACCGTAATGCTGCTGATAGCTCCATTACTTGAGGCTAGCTCGGTAGGAACTGGCGAGGAATTCGTCTTTGTGCTGAATAAAAAACACCGCAGCTGGCGATGGAGTAAGTCATACACTACTGGGCATTAAAATTGCTACACCACGAAGATGACGTGCTATAGACGCTAAATTTAACTGACGGGAAGAAGATGCTGTCATATGCAAATGATTAGCTTTTCCGAGCATTCACACAAGGTTGGCGTCGGTGGCGACACCTACAACGTGCTGACATGAGTAAAGTTTCCAACCGATTTCTCATACACAAACAGCAGTTGACCGGCGTTGCCTGGCGAAACGTTGTTGTAATGCCTCGTGTAAGGAGGAGAAATGCGTACCATCACGTTTCCAACTTTCATAAAGGTCGGCTTGTGGCCTATCGCGATTGCGGTTTATCGTATCGCGACATTGCTGCTCGCGTTGGTCGAGATCCAATGACTGTTAGCAGAATGTGGAACCGGTGGGATCAGGGGGGTAACACGGAACGCCGTGCTGGATCCCAACGGCCTAGTATCACTAACAGTCGAGATGACAGGCATGTTATCCGCATGGCTGTAACATATCGTGCAGCCACGTCTCGATCCCTGAGTCAACAGATGGAGACGTTTGCAAGACAACAACCATATGCACGAGCAGTTCGACGGCGTGTACAGCAGCATGGACTATCAGCTCGGAGACCATCGCTGCGGTTACCCTCGACGCTGCATCACAGACAGGAGCGCCAGCGATTGTGTACTCAACGACGAACCTGGGTGCACGAATGGCAAAACGTCATTTTTTCGGATGAACCCAGGTTCTGTTTACAGCATCATGATGGTCACATCAGTATTTGGCGACATCGCGGTGAACGCACATTGGAAGCGTGTATTCGTCCTCGCCATACTGGCATGTCATTATGCGTCATGGTATGGGGTGCCATTGGTTACATGTCTCGACCAGCTCTTGTTCGCATTGACGGCACTTTGAACAGTGGACGTTACATTTCAGATGTATTACGACCCGTGGCTCTACCCTTCGTTCGATCCCTGCGAAACCCTACATTTCAGCAGGATAATGCACGACCGCATGTTGCAGGTCCTGTACGGGCCTTTCTGGATACAGAAATGTTCGACTGCTGCCCTGGCCAGCACAGTCTCCAGATCTCTCGCCAATTGAAAGCGTCTGGTCAGTGGTGGCCGAGCAACTGGGTCGTCACAATACGCCAGTCACTACTCCTGATGAACTGTGGTATCGCGTTGAAACTGCATGGGCAGCCGTACCTGTACACGCCATCCAAGCTCTGTTTGATTCAATGCCCAGGCGTATCAAGGCCGTTATTACGGCCAGAGGTGGTTGTTCTGGGTACTGATTTCTCAGGATCTATGTACCATAATTGCGTGAAAATGTAATCATATGTCAGTTCTATTATGATATATTTATCCAATGAATACCCGGTTATCATCTGCATTTCTTCTTGGTGTAGCAATTTTAATGGCCGGTAGTGTAGTTTTGACGCGGCGCGGAACAACTAAGCCTCGATGGAGTACAGTTATGCGTGATTACGTCGCGCGGCACCAATTATATGTGGTTAAACCGTTAAAATATTTATTTCCGCACACAAATTAGTTACACAGAAGTAAGCGGTATGCATGACATTCAGTGTCAACGAGACAAAACAAGGAATAACACGATGCGGCACGGAACCATGGAACTCTCGTATAGTACCGTACCGCCGAATGTATATACTGGAAATCACTACGCAACTATCCCCTTACATGCAACAAGGGAAAAGGTCTCTCTCAAACACTGTATGCCAATGATTTCAACCGGTTACCAGTTCACGTTAAGTGACTTTAATTGGCAATCAATGTTTCGTTTTCAATAGCTATAAACAAGGCTTAAGGTCAGAGAGGGGGAAGAACAGGAGACAGGCAGAGAGGAGGGGAGGAAGTTGACATAGAAAGGGCGAAGGAAGAGACGGACAGGGAGTAGGAGGAGATGAAGGAGGAGGGGGAGGAGGAGAAGAGAGAGGGAAAGGGAGACAGAGAGAGAGAGAGGAGATGGACAGAGGGAGGGTAGGATAGGACGTGATGCATATTGAGAGGGATGAGGAGGGGGAGGAGATGGAGGAGATGAACAAAGAGATGGATAGGTGGAGATGGACAGACTGAGAGGGGAGAGGAGGAGTGAGAGCGAGAGAGAGATGGAGAGGAGAAAACAGGCAGAGAGAGGATGGGACGTGATGCACAAATCGAGGTATGGGGAGGACAAATAGGGTGACAGGTAGAGTTGAACAGAGAGAACTAGGGCAACGAGTTTAGGACTTATGTCAAATTCTCATACACATTTAGAAGATGTTAAGCATTCCGCTCCCGGTAGCTGAGTGGTCAGCGCGACAGAACGTCAATCCTAAGGGCCCGGGTTCGATTCCCGAATGGGTCGGAGATTTTCTTCACTCAGGGACTGGGTGTTGTCCTAATCATCATCATTTCATCCGCATCGACGCACAAGTCGCCGAAGTGGCGCCAAATCGACTTCAACCCGGCGAACGGTCTACCCGACCGGAGGCCCTAGTCACACGACATTCAAATTTTAGTTGTTAAGCATTGGCGGGTTTGCTAGTGTATTATATAGAAATGATGCTGAGTCGGAGCCGAGGAAATACAGAGGCGTATCGAGAGTAGCAGTGATCAATAAGATACTCTCAGGACAGGGAAAGAAAATTAACGTGTACCAAGACAGCTTTATAAAGGGAAGATTATATTCGTAAGGCATCTTGAATTTAAAACTCGTAATCGTGTACCAAAATCTGAGAAGTAAGAATTTCGCGTTAACGTTCTTGGCTGGTTGGCTCTGAGCACTATGGGACTTAACATCTGTGGTCATCAGTCCCCTAGAACTTACAACTACTTAAACCTAACTAACCTAAGGACATCACAAACATCCATGCCCAAGGCAGGATTCGAACCTGCGACCGTAGCGGTCACGCGGTTTCAGACTGAAGTGCCTAGAACCGCACGGCCACACCGGCTGGCTAACGTTCTTGGACTTAAGGAAAGCCTTTCTCTCAGCAGATAGACAAACACAGTTCTATACTCTGGAGGAGACGCGTTAGTACAGGAAATCTAATGAAATGATTAAACATACCTTAAAGAAAATGGCATCCTTGGTCAATATGAGTGGAACAATGTCGTCAGGAAATTAGGAAGTTTGTGGTAAGTTCCTATGGGACCAAATTGCTGAGGTCATCGGTCCCTAGGCTTACACGCTACTTAATCTAACTTAAACTAACTTACGCTAAGGATACAACAGGCGCGGCAGTCTTCAGGGAATGGAGACGAAAATGAATGTATAAACTGAAGGTGGAATACAGTAAAAAAAAAAGGAATAAATATAGAATGTTGTGTACTCCCTCAGAAAATTGCAATATTGGCAGTCATTAGTAGAGTGAACTTTTCGGACCACCCAGACTACGAAACAAGCCGGTAGAATAGGCGCACTGATCACTGTTGAGAAGGTACAGTATAGGGCAAATACCAAGACAACTCCTAAATGCGTGATATTAGTAGGAAGAAAATGATTGAGAACGTAGTAAAATTTATTTCTTAAAAGAAAAAACAGACATAAATTAAAGTTATTGATTGAATACTGTAAACAACTAACAAATGGATTAAGAGAACAATCGACAATGATCCTGAATGGCAGAAGTGAGTCAAGTGCTTTGGCCTTAAAAATTGGATAACACCATCTGAATTGATCTGACGCTGAGCAGACTTTGATTGATGAAATCTACTGAAGTTTATATAGGTGCAGCTGAGAGGAAGTTGCGATTGAGATCCGTAGACCCTGACAAGGCCGGAGCAGCAGTATGTTACCCTGTTTGCATCGTGCGGCGATGTAAATAGCAGCTGGCGAGAAGTGCGCGGTGTTGGCGAGACGTGGAGGCGCCACCTGTGAATCGACCGCAGCCATGAAAGAAATGCAAAAATGTCGCGGTCTTGCGATCAGGCAGACGGATCGCAATTTACTCTCTACCAGAGTCGTGAAGTCACGGTAGATTTCAGTGCGCTAAATATCCGTTCGCTGGTCGTACCAAGGACCAATTTGGCTCACTTATACGACCGAGCGCACAAGGATACCAAACGTCAAGACTGGTAAACGAAAAACGAATAAGTGTGCCCTCAGGAAACGAGTAGTCCGTGACGTTTGAAGTTACACTGTCAGTATAGTAAGAACTTCACCACCAGCTCTACAGTGTAACTACTCGTAAGGGAAGTCAGTCTCAGGACAGGCCCCAAGTACCAACCACACATGCCAGAGCTTCGACCAGACGATGCTTCCAGATTGAAGTCCAGAACCCGAGTGCCTCGAACCTCTCCAGATAAAAAGTTTTACCATTTTTTCGCAACGTACATGAACGTCACCACATTCACCCCGTCTTGAGCCAATCACAGGGCTTTAGAGGCGCAAAATCTCTTTCCTACACGACAGCAGAAACTCATGTCGAACCAGCGGAAAAGTTAAGAAACCTGGATCTCTGGAAAAAGAGAAACCGCCAATTAATGACTTTTTTAAGTTTTTACAGAGGGAGAAGATTTTTTTTTTTCAGAATTCGCATTGCTTCCCGTGGCAACAAGCGAATAGATACCATCTTAAAGATCTTTATCTACATCGCCTGTGCCTTGGAGCGTGTTAGTCCTAGCTATAAGGTGCAATAAATATTCTATGTCTAAACGTTTCTTGGATGCCGGAGTTTCTTATACAATCGAGGCGGCTGATGGAAGTGAGTCACAGGCCTATTTGCAGTATCGGCGAATGCGAAAACTTGTTGATTTTTATTACGCTTGGCTCTGCACACAATGCCTGGTTTACGACTCCACTGTGTAGATGCGTCCCTTCAGTCTGCCACCCTCAGCCAAGCCTTCGGCTGGCACCAATGCAGGTATAACGGCATTGTCCTGCTGGGGACCTGTCTCGACTAAGGGCTGCTCTGTCTGCCCTGTACGGCTGTTGGCCTGTCCGGCAAGATTTACTGAGGGATGGGCTCGCTGACAATTGTTTTCAACTTCCAATACACCACTTCTATGAACCTAGAACCATAAAAATACCTCATACCTTTAGCGCCCTACCATCCTCCATCAACATCTGCTTAGGCCGTAAAGTTTCTAGAATCTCGCTCAAAGTGCTTAAGGTTGTAACAAAATCTTCAATAATTTTCTCTGTACGAAAAATAGGTGAGAGAGTAACTTGTACTGTCTCAAACATCGTCCATTCTACATAACCCCTACTCACATGTCCTCATACCCGCACTACTAGATAGATGTCTGGTTAGAATTCCATCCATTATGTTCTCTATACTGTCGCATGATGCCATAATAATATTAATAATGCCGTATGCCGAAGGCCTCCCGTCGTGTAGACCGTATGCCTGGTGCAAGTCTTTCGATTTGACGCCACTTCGGCGACTTACGCGTTGATGGGGATGAAATGATGATGATGAGGACAACACAACATGCAGTCCCTGAGTGGAGAAAATCTCCGACCCAGCCGCGAATCGAACCCAGAACCTTTGGACTGACATTCTGTCGCGCTGACCACTCAGCTAACGTAGCCGGACGCATGATGCCATGTCATGCAATGATCAATCCGCCGCTGAGAAGAATGCGTGCACAGGAATCGTACAGTCAGCCGTTTGTGCATTTTAATATGCTCAAGAGAATAACGGCACTGGCAGTTCCATTAACATTTCTGTGAATGCAGTTATGTCAAGTCTTCATCTGTGACTGACTTTACGAGTGTGTTAAATTTATTGATTCGAATAGTTTCACCAGATACATGTGGAATATCGTCGGCCAAGTTTTTCATTTGTGTTTATGCGCTGTCATTGAATCCTGTACGAAATACGATTTAATTTCTCTACTTTGTACCACAACTAAAATGCCTTTATTCGTCACTACAAACTTTTCGTTTTATTAAGTTCAAATACCGCTAATGGTAATTTTTATAAAAAATAGTTTCCAACTTCTAGTGAAGATGTGATATAAGTGTACTGGTTTCTAGACTTTCGTATTTATCTACAGTTGCTGCGTCCAGTCAATAAAAAAAAAACGGAGAACTTAAACGGCGAACAGCGAAACGTATGAAGCTGACAATGAAGCCTAGTAGTAAGGTAGTATTTTTCGGACTGCGAATAATACACACAATGATTAGTCACAGGGAGGAAGAAAGCGAACGGAAGGATTGTTTCCCTTTTGCCTAATTTATCTCTTGTAGACATTCGTCTGAGCGACCTACTGCATTTGGTTTTTTATTTCTATAATGTCACCTTGCAGGCGGTTTGTGCGCTGTCGTCAGAAGAGCGAGGTGCCAAAACAAGGTTAATACATCGCAATGCAACCACAAGCGAAGATACTCGCTGGCAAGTCACATCGATGAATGAGCGACCCTGTTGCAGCCACATCCAGAAACGTTTCGGTACGCTGCCGCATCCGCTTGTCTGCTTACGGCCGAGCACGGTACAGTTAAGCGACAGTCCTCGGTCATCCGCCGAGATGACAGTAACGGCCTTTAGTTGGCCAGCTGCGTGATTAGTGTATCAGGCAGAACTCTGCGTGAAAGTTATTGTTAAATGTACTCTGAGTGAAAGACTTGTATTTTGTCTTCATGCTTAGAGTTCTAATTGCTAGTTACATTCTCATGGAAGGGGATTGTAGAACAGTAATTCGTCTTAACTATGTTGTAATAAAATGCACTTATACTCTTGAGTCTTACAGTACCCACTTGGTCCCCTCCCGGAGCAACCTAAGGAACTCACCCTTCGTTCGGTACAACATTTGGCAACTTTCTCTTGGAAGGATATCCATCCACTTGCATATTAGTTCATCAATATCGTGTACTAATTTGTTTCACACGTGTAATTCTGTAACAGATGACACAGGTTGTTTGAAGCTGAGTTGTAGAGTGGAAATCGATAATGGGCTAAGCGCAAAAGACTAATTCCGAGTTATTCAATTTTTCAGTTTTAACAAAAATATTTTAATGAAAAAGCCTCAACAAGATTTTTATTTATTGTCTAGAGTATGAGTCACAAAACTATTGCCAAATTTTTGATGCTCCCTTCCTTTTATGGATGGAAATAAAAATCTAATTCTGAAAAAAGCGGAACATGCTGAAGGCCACACAAGTATCTGTAAAAACGAGGTAAGTACCAATGAAAGAACTCTCAAACATTTATCACTTTCGTTAATAACAAACATTTTACAGATACACTATCCTCTGATTGCATTACTTTTAACCCTTGTTTTAGGTTTGTATACGACAAATCAGTTTTAATTGATACACTGTTCGAGAAATCTTCTTTAAGATACTTTCACATACGGCATTATCTGTTGTAGATGCTCTTTCTTTTCTGCTGCTAAGTTGTTTCTACACTTCTATGACGGAGAACTAAGTTCTTCATTATGTCAGTGGTAATCTCTTTCTTGAAAATCTTGCAGGTGATTCAGTCTTCATGTTCGTTAAACATTGTTCTCATCTTCACGACGCCAGGTGCAATGTCTTTCACTAGAATCCAATTCCTTTTTAAAATGTTTATCTTTGTTCTGTCTGTATGTGGATCGGCTTATATTTTAAAATAAAAAAGCCCTCACGCTGGAGCACAGTTAACACAAATGTATTGTTTGGTGTCGCATTCTCAGTAAGTTTTACAAGGTCATTTGGTACTTAACAATCTGACATTCGTTCATCCTCTTACGTATTTCAATCTGGACAAAATCTCTGTCACACGCTGCAAACATTTACAAAGCTTTGTGGTACTTCGCCCGCTTTAACTTCACCAGTAGGCCGGTACATACCGTTCATGCTATCTTTCGGGCCTTATATGCACTACTAGAAATGACTGTACCGCTTAACTCGCTTTTCAAATTGTTGACAACGGCGCTTAGCTTGGTTTCTCGCTTGTAACTAAAAAAAAAATTTTTTTTGGCACTTAGCCCGTTATGATTTCCACTCCACAGTTCATGTGACGAATTTGGCGAAACGGGAGAAGCTTCAACAGGCACACTAGCATGTTGTTGTTGCAGGACCCCATCTTGCACCACTTGTCTCGTAAGGGCGTCTCGCTGTCTGGCGACCTGACAGAGGAGGATGTGCATCGACAGGAGAGGCTGTGGTCCTTGGTTCAGTGCACGCTGTCGGCGGCGGAGCTGCGCGTGTGCTGGCTGCATCCTAAAACGCGGGATTCGTTGACGGAGCCGCAGGTGGTGGGTCGCTACCCGTGGCCGCTGAGCGCCATCATCGGCCGCAGGAAGCGGAATGAGGCGCTCTCGTGGCTGGCCGCTAGGGAATCCAGCGGCGCCACGGCCTCGGACCTCGAACTCTCGCTCGACACAATGTACAAACAGGTAGGGTTGCAGGCGAAACTGTATTTTATGGAAGCGACTCTAGCAACTCCCGTCTGTTGAAATCTCGAAAACCTCTGCACATAGTAAGATCACCAGACAAAGAGCTAGTCAATCTGAGGGGACATCACGACCTGTAGATTTGGTAATGGCGTCAGTATTGGGCGAAAGAGTCCGCAACTCAGTTCAGCTATGCCCACCCAGCCGAAGCCATTTCTTGTTTACCATTCATATAGAGCAATCAGATTGTGTGGATGTTGACTGTTAAATTTCACCCATTCCTAAAAATAGTCCACAATACTTTTTCTGGGATTAAGATCTGTTATTTAGCCTGCCAGTCGAGCTGTGGTAGGATGCCTGAGTGTTTGTCAAACAATGCTTATATGTGAGCAAACTTATGATCATCGCTGGCATTTTGGAAGACAGGAACGCCCGTAGCATACTCAGCCTAGGTATGTAGATGAGTGGGCAGGTGTTGTACACCGAGAATGTTCAAATAACCGTCATGGTTCGTGTTCACCATATTCCTACCGAGTGGGAACTTGCATATACGTCTTCCCCTGACTCAACTGGTTTCTTCAATATGAGGGGCAGTCAAATGAAAACAAAACAGATGAAAGCGAAAAAAGTAAACTGGTTATTATTTCAAAAGTGAACGCAATAACTCGAAATTAACTGGCTGACTACCATTTTCTTGACATCATCTGTATTCGACATAGATCTACCGCCCCATAGCGACATATGAAAATGTGTGCCGGACCAAGACTCGATACCTGATTTACCGTTTATCATGAAAATTGGCCTGCATCACTAGGGCCACCTTTCTTAATTATTAGGGATATTTATTTGCATTTTAGAATACAGATACAGCTATTACTTCATAAAACTTGTGCAGACCTACACTATGTGATCAAAAGTATCCGGACACCCCCAGAAACATACGTTTTTCATATGAGGTGCATTGTGCAGCCACCTACTGCCAAGTACTTCATATTAGCGACCTCAGTAGTCATTAGACATCGTGAGAGAACAGAATAAAGCGCTCTGCGGTACTCACGGACTTGGAACGTGGTCAGGTGATTGAGCGTCACTTGTGTCACACGTCTGTACGCGAGATTTCCATACTCCTAAACAATCCTAGGTCCACTGTTTCCGAAGTGATATTGAAGTGGAAACGTGAAGGGACACGTACAGCACAAAAGCATACAGGCCGACCTCGTCTGTTGACTGACAGAGACTGCCGACAGTTGAAGAGGGTCATAATGTGTAATAGGCAGACGTCTACCCTGACCATCACGCTGGAATTACAAACTGCATCGGTATCCACTACAAGTACTATGACGGTTAGGCAGGAGGTGATTTCATGGTCGAGCGGCTGATCATAAGCGACACATCACATCGGTAAATGCAAAAAGGCGCCTCGCTTGGTATAAGGAGCGTATTAAACAAAAGTCGACTGAGCAGTGGAAGAACGTTGTGTGGAGTGACGAATCACGGTACACAATATGGCAATCCGATGGCAGGGTGTGGGTGTGAAGAATGCCCAGTGAACATCTGCCAGCGTGTGTAGTGCCAAAAGTAAAATTCGGTGGTGGTGGTGTTATGGTGTGGTCGTATTTTTCATGGAGGGGGCTTGCACCCTTTGTTGTCTTGCGTGGTACTATCACAGCACAGTCCTACATTGATGTTTTAAGCACCTTCAAAAATGGTTCAAATGGCTCTGAGCACTGTGGGACTTAACATCTATGGTCATCAGTCCCCTAGAACTTAGAACTACTTAAACTAACTAACCTAAGGACAGCACACAATACCCAGTCTTCACGAGGCAGAGAAAATCCCTGACCTCGCCGAGAACCCGGGTAAGCACCTTCTAGCCTCCCACTTTTGAAGAGCAATTCGGGGATGGCGAATGCATCTTTCAACACGATCGAGCACCGTTCATAGTGCACGGCCTGTGGAGGTGTGGTTACACTACAATGACATGCCTGTTATGAACTGGCCTACACAGAGTCCCGACCTGAATCCTATAGAACACCTTTGGGATGTTCTGGAACGCGGACTTCGTGCCTGGCTTCGCCGACCGACATCAGAACCTCTCCTCAGTACAGCATTCCGTGAAGAATGGGCTGCCATTCTCTAAGAAACCTTCCAGCAGCTAAGAGTGGCAGCTGTCATCAAGGCTAAATGTGGGATAAGACCACATTGAATTCCAGAATGACCGATGGAGGGCGCCACGAACATGTAAATGATTTTCAGCCAGGTGTCCGGATACTTTTGATCACATAATGAATTAAAACCATTAAGCCACTTGCGTCTTATCTAAGCAGTACCACGTAAGCTCTATCACAAGGTTTATGATCAAACATACTACATGTGTGTTTGGTCACTAACCGAATAAACATGTTTCAAGAAAAGCGATTAATGGCGTATCTTAATACAGGGTGTCCATGAATCATCTTTAGAGCTCAACGCCATTATATGTTTAAAACTATACTAGATATTATCAAATGGTTATCAACATGGGATAATATAACTCATTAAGTTCAGTTTTCTCATTCATATACATCAGTGTATGCACCCTCAGTGGCACCGATAACGCCGGCCGTTGCGGCCAAGCGGTTCTACGCGCTTCAGTCTGGAACCGCGCGACCGCTGCGGTCGCAGGTTCGAATCCTGCCTCGGGCATGTATGTTTGTGATGTCCTTAACGTTAGTTAGGTTTAAGTTCTTATAAGTTCTAGGGGACTGATGACCTCAGATGTCTACATCTACACCTTCATCTACATGATTACTCTGCAATTAACATTTAAGTGCTTGGCAGAGGGTTCATCGAACCACAATATTACTATCTCTCTACCATTCCACTCCCGAACAGCGCGCGGGAAAAACGAACACCTAAACCTTTCTGTTCGAGCCCTGATTTCTCTAATTTTATTTTGATGATCATTCCTACCTATGAAGTTTGGGCTCAACAAAACATTTTCGCATTCGGAAGAGAAAGTTGGTGACTGAAATTTCGTAAATAGATCTCGCCGCGACGAAAAACGTCTTTGCTCTATGACTTCCATCCCTCCTCGCGTATGATATCTGCCACACTCTCTCCCCTATTACGTGATAATACAAAACGAGCTGCCCTTTTTTGCACCCTTTCGATGTCCTCCGTCAATCCCACCTGGTAAGGATCCCACACCGCGCTGCAATATTCTAAGAGAGGACGAACGAGTGTAGTGTAAGCTGTCTCTTTAGTGGTCTTGTTGCATCTTCTAAGTGTCCTGCCAATGAAACGCAACCTTTGGCTCGCCTTTCCCAGAATATTATCTATGTGGTCTTTCCAACTGAAGTTGTTCGTAATTTTAACACCCAGGTACTTAGTTGAATTGACAGCCTTGAGAATTGTACTATTTATCGAGTAGTCGAATTCCAACGAATTTCTTTAGTAACTCATGTGGATCACCTCACACTTTTCGTTAACTGCCACCTGCCACACCATACAGCAATCTTTTCTAAATCGCTTTGAAACTGATATTGGTCTTCGGATGACCTTAGTAGACGGTAAATTACAGCATCATCTGCGAACAACGTAAGAGAACTGCTCAGATTGTCACCCAGGTCAATTATATAGATCAGGAACAGCAGAGGCCCCAGGACGCTTCCCTGGGAATCACCTGATATCACTTCAGTTTTACTCGATGATTTGCCGTCTATTATGACGAACTGCAACCTTCCTGACAGGAAATCACGAATCCAGTCGCACAACTGAGACGATACCCCATAGGCCCGCAGCTTGATTAGAAGTCGCTTGTGAGGAACGGTGTCAAAAGCTTTCCGGAAATCTAGAAATACGGAATCAGCTTGAGATCCCCTGTTGATAGCGACCATTACTTCGTGCGAATAAAGAGCTAGCTGCGTTGCACAAGAACGATGGTTTCTGAAACCATGCTGATTACGTATCAATAGATCGTTCCCTTTGCGGTGATTCATAATGTTTGAATACAGTATATGCTCCAAAACCCTTCTGCAAACCGACGTCAGTGATATAGGTCTGTAGTTCCATGGATTACTCCTACTACCCTTCTTAAACATGGTGCGACCTGCGCAATTTTCCAATCTGTAGGTACAGATCTATCGGTGAGCGAGCGGTTGTATATGATTGCTAAGTAGGGAGCTATTGCATCAGCGTAATCTGAAAGGAACCTTATCGGTATACAATCTGGATCTGAAGACTTGTGCGTATCAAGCGATTTGAGTTGCTTCGCAACCCCTAAGGTATCTACATCTAAGAAACTCATGCTAGCAGCTGTTCGTGTTTCAAATTCTGGAATATTCCATTCGTCTTCACTGGTGAAGGAATTTCGGAAAACTGCGTTCAATAACTCCACTTTAGCGGCACAGTCGTCGGTAACAGTACCATCGGCACTGCGCAGCGAAGGTATTGACTGCGTCTTGCAGCTTGTGTACTTTACATACGACCAGAATTTCTTCGTATTTTCTACCAAATTACGAGACAATGTTTCATTTTTTAACCTATTAAAGGCATCTCGCATTGAAGTCCGTGCCAAATTTAGCGCGCCTGTAAATTTTAGCCAATCTTCGGGATTTCGCGTTCTCCTGAACTTCGCACGCTTTTTCCGTTGCCTCTGCAACTGCGTTCGGACCTGTTTTCTGTACTATGTGGGATCAGTTCCATCTCTTACCAATTTATGAGGTATGAATCTCTCAATTGCTGTTGCTACTATATCTTTGAATTTGAGCCACATCTCGTCTACATTTGCATAGTCAGTTCGGAAGAAATGGAGATTGTCTCTCAGGAAGGCTTCTAGTGACACTTAATCCGCTTTTTTAAATAAAATTATTTTGCGTTTGTTTCTGGTGGATTTGGAAGAAACGGTATTGAGCCTAGCTACAACGACCTTGTGATAACTAATCTCTGTATCAGTCATGATGCTCTCTATTAGCTCTGGATTGCTTGTGGCTAAGAGGTCAAGTGTGTTTTCGCAACCATTTACAATTCGCGTGGGTTCGTGGACTAACTGCTCGAAATAATTTTCGGAGAAAGCATTTAGGACAATCTCGGAAGATGTTTTCTGTCTACTACCGGTTTTGAGCAATTACTTTTGCCAACATATCGAGGGAAGGTTGAAGTCCCCACCAACTATAACCGTATGAGTGGGGTATTTATTTGTTACGAGACTCAAATTTTCTCTGAACTGTTCAGCAACTATATCATCGGAGTCTGGGGGTCGGTAGAAGGAGCCAATTGTTAACTTAGTTCGGCTGTTAAGTAATACCTCCACCCATACCAATTAAGTCCCATAGTGCTCAGAGCCATTTCAACCATTTGAACGGATAACGTCTAGACGGCATTTCATTGCTCTCCACGTACGATTAAAGATCTCCAAGGTGACATGTTCAAATTATTGAGAATGCGTGCTTTTTTATCCTGTAGATCTCTAAACTTGGTTTGGTACACGCCACAGGAAGAAGTCTGATAGTGTAAGTTCAGAAGAACATGGCGGCCATCTCGTCCAATCCACCTTTTGGGACGCTTTTCATCTAGAAAATGACGGACATTTAGGGACCATTGGCGTGGCGGCTGTCCTGCTGGTATACGACATCGGGTTTGGAGGTGTTTCAGTTGTGGCACAGCTAACTCTTGTAACATATCCAGGTAAACACCACCGTTGACGGCAGATTCGGTGAAATAGGATAAATCAAAGCTGCAGTTGTGCTTCAGTCCGCAACAGGCATTGACCATAGGAACGTCTCTTTTCATTTTACGTGTAACATGTTGTTGTTGTGAATCCCATATACACATGTTATGACGATTTAGTTTGCCGGATACATGAAACGTTGCCTCATAGGAGAAACAAATGTTCTGCAAAAAGTCACTGTTTGCTTCAGTCTCGCCTAGCACATCCACTGCAAACTTCTGGCCCTGAGGTTTTTCCATAGGCTTTAATGCCTGAATCCGCTGCGCCTTATAGGTATAGCCGTACCCTCCTTATGCAAGACAATGTGCACTGTTGACCGTCTCATTTTCCACTCTCTGGCCATCGTGCGAATCAATTTTGTTGGACTCCTAGCAAACGCAGTGGATCTTGATGCAGTTTGGAATTCCTGTATGATGGTCTGGATAGATATTACGACCTTCTTCAACAGTCGGCGGTCTCTGTCAGTCAACATACGAGGTCGGCCTGTACGCTTTTGTGCTGTACGTGTCCCTTCACGTTTCCACTTCACTATCACATAAGAAACCTGGACCCAGGGATGTTTAGAAATGTGGAAATCTCGCGTACAGACGTATGACGCAAGTGACCCCCAATCTCCTGATCACAATCCAAGTCCGTGTGTTCCACGGAGCGCCCAATTGTGCTCTCTGACGATGTCTAATGACAACTGAGGTCGCTGATAAGGAGTACCTGGCAGTAGGTGGCAGCACAATGCACATAATATTAATAAATTATGTTTTTGGGGGTGGTCTGATACTTTTTATCACATAGTGTACCATTACCTCACTCAATCTTGCTTTACTCAGGGTTACTATTACCTCTTAGGTATTCAATGGAATCACATACGGAGGATGTGCGAGCCTGGTTTTCATTAGTTCTAATAATGTGTTCATTAACGTTAGCAATTTGGTTTATACACATCCTGTAAACTGACTCGTTCCACATCCTTTCGATAAAATAATCGTTCAGATGATCTGTGGAACATGTAACTAGCTGACACAACATACTCCATTTGTCCGCAGTCACAAAGAAGGGTATATGCTCTTGTAATTCTATTTTAGCTATTCTGTAGCCACTCAGGTTGCCATGCCAAAAATTTTCTGACCACACTTCTTCCCTGTTACTGTAAATTGTCCCATATAAACAAAGCGTTTCTCTGACTTTATCGCCCGCCTCTCGTGGTCGTGCGGTAGCGTTCTCGCTTCCCACGCCCGGGTTCCCGGGTTCGATTCCCGGCGGGGTCAGGGATTTTCTCTGCCTCGTGATGGCTGGGTGTTGTGTGCTGTCCTTAGGTTAGTTAGGTTTAAGTAGTTCTAAGTTCCAGGGGACTTATGACCACAGCAGTTGAGTCCCATAGTGCTCAGAGCCATTTGAACCATTTTTTTCTGACTTTATCGAGGGGCACTTGGAACGGTAAATTACAGACCCTGACAGATCGTAAGCCAAAACCTGCATTCGTTATTGATGCTGTGGTAACAGACTCGTCATTGTGCTTAAATTTTACGCTACCTTTGGTGGTCGCGCCTGTTCGTTCACAGACGTCTTTGTTTATACAGTTTACGTAAAGAGTATCAGTAGTGTTGTCAGTTTAAATACCTAAGAGTTCCACATCAAGCTATTTTACATCGTCAATCATCCATTTGCTAATAGCGAGGGGTAGGCCTTTCGGTGTTCCTTTCAAAATAAATTTTCAAGATTTCTCTCTTCGAGAAAGACATGGTACTCAAAGTTCAGTTGATTATTCGCTGCGGCACGGACGACACTCCGCAGTAAACAAGAGCTCCGCTGCACACAGCCGCAGCAGAATCTGCACGTCAAAGCTGACAACCACAGGTCGCTGTACTCTTGCGTTCCCCGGCGTGGATAACACACCTATAAGTAACAGCCGATGTCAAGAAATCGCCAACTAATGTTGAAGTATTTCGTACAATCAACAGTCTCTATTCCTTCAGAATACATTTAAGTATTACATTTATCGCACTATGAGACATGACGTGCCCGCCCGCATGTTACCGACGTCGTTTCGGCTACTTTACATTAGTTCCGCAAGGAAGCCCTAAACATCCAGTATAGAGTCCCGACCACACCCCATGTGATGGACATATTTTGAGAGCCCTGAAGAAAGAAATTCGTGGTCATCTTTTTGCCTGGAATGAAGAGGTTCACGTCTGGTTCAAATGGCTCTGAGCACTATGGGATTCAACATCTTAGGTCATAAGTCCCCTAGAACTTAGAACTACTTAAACCTAACTAACCTAAGGACATCACACACACCCATGCCCGAGGCAGGATTCGAACCTGCGACCGTAGCAGTCCCGTGGTTCTGGACTGCAGCCCCAGAACCGCACGGCCACCGCGGCCGGCGTTTCACGTCTGGATGCAATCATATTTCCGTAGGAAACCGAAGACATCATCGCATTAAGCCACTGCCCGTCTGGTCTTAAAGTGGGTTAAATGTACTAACAGTTATGACGATTGCTTTCAACTAAAAATCAGTTTACTTCTTTTCAAACCGTCTCGCTTTCATTTGACTGCCTCTTATAGCCCTCTTCCCGTGGCTCTGCGAGACAGCAAGCGAACGATATAATTCGAGGAATTTGGCGCTCAAGCGAGTCGTCCATCTCCATGTAACCCCTTTCCTTAGAATGTTGTCTAATGATGGTCTAGCATGCAAGACGGAAACCGCAAAATGTAAACAGAAGACATGCTTGGCATATGAACATTTAACGTAGGTTGTCCACTAGGTATGGAAATTATGTACGAAAGATCGACACTTTAATTTTAAAATGAAATCAGATTTCTTTTGAAGTGGTGCATGGAAACGGTCAGTCGCTGATATAGGCTTCTACGTAAAACGTAACGTAGTCACTAGTACCATGTCTAGATACTTGAAACACGAATTTTATAAGAGCGGTCGATATAGGAGCTCGTGGTAATTATCATTACAATACACAATGGATTAGGCTGTATTAAAATGGGCGTAAGTGCACATAACTATTGCTTCAAGTACTAAAAGAATAGACGTATCTGATGAGCAAGGAGATTTGAGAACTACACAATTACGAAGCCGTTTTTCAAGTAGGCATTCATCTTGTCCAAATGCGAAATCCATTGCGAAAACGGGACTGCCAAAAATTGTTTGTAAGTTCAAATGGCTCTGAGCACTTTGGGACTTAACGTCTATGGTCATTAGTCCTCTAGAACGTAGAACTACTTAAACCTAACTAACCTAAGGACAGCACACAACACCCAGCCATCACGAGGCAGAGAAAATCCCTGACCCCGCCGGGAATCGAACCAGGGAACCCGGGTGTGGGAAGCGAGAACGCTACCGGACGAGCACGAGATGCGGGCACGTTTGTAAGTATTGAGTTCAATGTATTGATGTGGTGCCACAAGACCGAGAAAACAGACGCTGTTTTGTTGCTCCATGCACTCTGGATAACAAAAGGATTTAATGACATTAACTACCAATAGACATTAATTTCAATTAATGAGGAAAGTTGAAAAATTGTGCTAAATCGGCGTTCGAACCTGGGTTTCACAGCTTACTAGTCAGCTAGACAGATGTGTGTACCACTGCGTCATCCAGACACAGTGATCATCTTCACAGCACGGACTACCCTAGCTAGAATGCCTCCCGTCGGATCATAATTCTCAACTTACTCACACTACTGATGTAATTCGTCTTGCCTGTTATCCTCAATACTTGCAGCAATTGCCGCTTCCCACTGGAGATTGAGCGCGGTGTGCATCCACACTGAAGTGAACAGTGGTTGTGCTCGCGTTAATTACATACATTGTGTCTGTTTTTTCTGACATGTCCACAAGAGCAGACATTATTATGATCCTGCAGCAGCTATGAATCAAGCTATTAAGCAATTACTGACATTAGCTACCACTTGGCACTGATGTATGTCAGTGTGTATGATGTATCTGATGGGATGTGTGCTAGAGAAAGCCGTGCAGCGGCGATGGGCACTGTATCCAGGAAGCGTAGGGTCAGCGCATTTACCTAGTGAGCAGGGGACCTGGATTAGTATCACAGTCTGCCACAAATTTTCAACTTTCCTCATTGATTTCAAACATAGCCCTCTGGTAGGTAATGTTATTTTTTTAAATTATAACTTCCAAAGGCATCTTCTCGAAACTGACGTCAAAACTTGACAGATGGACTAGTCACAGCAATTAAATACCAGATAAGGACGATCAATGAAAGAACAAGAAGGGATATACTGAATTGTAGCTTGTCTGGTTAACTGTTCATACAGCTATTTTAGATTAATATTGTACAAAATAAAATGCGAAATAGAATTTAATGTTTGGACTAAATAGTACACGAAGCATTCTTGCGCTTATAAATCTAGACATTGGAAATTAGTAATTTGGGGAATGAATTAGGACGATAAACTCTTACTGCCGAATCTATATCCTTAGACCTTTACAGGAATTGCTTGAAAATTTATACTCCGTCCACAAGGCCTGGCAGGTCCGTCGCTATCGACGGACCGCCGTGTCGTCCTCTTCTAATAGCGTCATTTGATGAAGTATGTACAGACGTGGTGTCAGCATATCGCCTTCCATGCCACTGTCGGTTTTCGTTACCTAGAGCCGCTACTACTCGGTCAAGCGACCCCCGACCCGACATCATGAGGCTGAGTGAAACCCAATCCAATGAAACTTCCTGGCAGATTAAAACTGTGTGCCCGACCGAGGCTCGAACTCGGGACCTTTGCCTTTCGCGGGCAAGTGCTCTACCAACTGAGGTACCGAAGCACGACTCACGTCCGGTACTCACAGCTTTACTTCTGCCAGTACCTCGTCTCCTACCTTCCAAACTTTACAGAAGCTCTCCTGCGAAACTTGCAGAACTAGCACTCCTGAAAGAAAGGATATTGCGGAGACATGGCTTAGCCACAGCCTGGGGGATGTTTCCACAATGAGATTTTCACTCTGCTGCGGAGTGTGCGCTGATATGAAGGTAGGAGACGAGGTGCTGGCAGAAGTAAAGCTGTGAGTACCGGGCGTGAATCGTGCTTCGGTAGCTCAGATGTTAGAGCACTTGCCCGCGAAAGGCAAAGGTCCCGAGTTCGAGTCTAGGTCGAGCACACAGTTTTAATCTGCCAAGAAGTTTCATATCAGCGCACACTCCGCTGCAGAGTGAAACTCTCATTCTGGACCCAATCCAATCCTTCCGCCAAGGAAAACTCCCTGGCAGTACCGGGAATCTAACACGGGCGCTTCGCAGGACAGATAGCCGAAATAATTACTCAGCTACGGAGGCGACTTTCAGGAGAGCTACGAAAACGTTTGTGCTGACGTAGTAGCTCAAAACGCGATATCGTACTTTTGTGGATTTGTAGCGCGTGTCGGGGTGGATTACTAGTTAATGAATTCACTGCAAACCACGATGATGATGGGGGATCTTTGTCAGGGCAGCAGGTACAAAGAGCCAGATGGACGCACGCCGTAAAGTCATAGCAACAGGTCTATAACCATAGGTTATTCATACACAGTACAGGAGTCGGATTGTTGTCTTGCTGCAGTCACCTTCCCGGGACGCTGGCCGCCCTGGGCCGTGGCGTGCGGGTAACTGAGTAGCCATCTTCGGGAGACTGCCTGGGCCTAGAATCGAAACGTCAAGCAGACAGCAGCGATGACGAAGTTACATTGTCAGCACCCTGGCAGGTGCAGTGCCGCATCAGGCCCAGGTAGGACGTCAACACGCAGCGACGGTGAGCTCCGTAGCAAGTCGGTGACACCGTGCGGTTTCAGATGCGCGACTTAATGCAGGAAGTACCCACTGACTCCGGCGAGGTATGCAGTGACACTGACGAGCAGACGCTAGCTTGCAGTAACAAAGTTCGCGCACACATAGCAGGCGGCGTCTCGGCAACGAGATACGCCCAGCTGTGAACTATGGGCCCCTGAAGGGAGCACTGAAGTTCGCAGAAGTCTTCCACTAGATGCACTCCCACCGTTTCATCTCCCACTGGCATATCGGCTAAGTGTAGCCGGGAGCCCCGCTGGTACATCTACATCTACATCCATACTCCGCAAGCCCCCTGAAGGTGTGTGGCGGAGGGTACCTTGAGTACCTCTATCGGTTCTCCCTTCTATTCCAGTCTCGTATTGTTCGTGGAAAGAAGGATTGGCGGTATGCGTCTCTGTGGGCTCTAATCTGTCTGATTTTATCCTCATGGTTTTTTCGCGAGATATACGTAGGAGGGAGCAATATACTGCTTGACTCTTCGGTGAAGGTATGTTCTCGAAACTTCAACAAAAGCCCGTACCGAGCTACTGAGCGTCTCTCCTGCAGAGTCTTCCACTGGAGTTTATCTATCATCTCCGTAACGTTTTCGCGATTACTAAATGATCCTGTAACGAAGCGCGCTGCTCTCCGTTGGATCTTCTCTATATCTTCTATCAACCCTATCTGGTACGGATCCCACACTGATGAGCAGTATTCAAGCAGTGGGCGAACAAGCGTACTGTAACCTACTTCCTTTGTTTTCGGATTGCATTTCCTTAGGATTCTTCCAATGAATCTCAGTCTTTACCGACGATCAACATTATACGATCATTCAAATTTAAATCACTCCTAATGCATACTCCTAGATAATTTATGGTATTAACTGCTTCCAGTTGCTGACCTGCTATTTTGTAGCTAAATGATAAAGGATCTATCTCTCTGTGTATTCGCAGCACATTACACTTGTCTACATTGAGATTCAATTGCCATTCCCTGCACCATGCGTCACTTCGCTGCAGATCCTCTTGCATTTCAGTACAATTTTCCATTGTTACAACCTCTCGATACACCACAGCATCATCTGCAAAAAGCCTCAGTGAACTTCCGATGTCATCCACCAGGTCATTTATGTATATTGTGAATAGCAACGGTCCTATGACACTCCCCTGCGGCACACCTGAAATCACACTTACTTCGGAAGACTTCTCTCCATTGAGAACGACATGCTGCGTCCTGTTATCTAGGAACTCCTCAATCCAATCACACAATTGGTCTGATAGTCCATATGCTCTTACTTTCTCCATTAAACGACTGTGGGGAACTGTATCTAACGCCTTGCTGAAGTCAAGAAACACGGCATCTACCTGTGAACCCGTGTCTATGGCCCTCTGAGTCTTGTGGACGAATAGCGCGAGCTGGGTTTCACATGACCGTCTTTTTCGAAACCCATGCTGATTCCTACAGAGTAGATTTCTAGTCTCCAGAAAAGTCATTATACTCGAACACAATACGTGTTCCAAAATTCTACAACTGATCGACGTTAGAGATATAGGTCTATAGTTCTGCACATCTGTTCGACGTCCCTTCTTGAAAACGGGGATGACCTGTGCCCTTTTCCAATCCTTTGGAACGCTACGCTCTTCTAGAGACCTACGGTACACCGCTGCAAGAAGGGGGGCAAGTTCCTTCGCGTACTCTGTGTAAAATTGAACTGGTATCCCATCAGGTCCTGAGGCCTTTCCTCTTTTGAGCGATTTTAATTGTTTCTCTATCCCTCTGTCGTCTATTTCGATATCTACCATTTTGTCATCCGTGCGACAATCTAGAAAAGGAACTACAGTGCAATCTTCCTCTTTGAAACAACTTTGGAAAAAGACATTTAGTATTTCGGCCTTTAGTCTGTCATCCTCTGATTCAGTAGCATTTTGGTCACAGAGTGTCTGGACATTTTGTTTTGATCCACCTACCGCTTTGACATAAGACCAAAATTTCTTAGGATTTTCTGCCAAGTCAGGACATAGAACTTTACTTTCGAATTCATTGAAGGCCTCTCGCATAGCCCTCCTCACACTACATTTCGCTTCGCGTAATTTTTGTTTGTCTGCAATGCTTTGGCTATGTTTGTGTTTGCTGTGAAGTTCCCTTTGCTTCCGCAGCAGTTTTCTATCTCTGTTGTTGTACCACGGTGGCTCTTTTCCATCTCTTACGCTCTTGCTTGGCACATACTCATCTAACGCATTATGTACGACGGTTTTGAACTTTGTCCACTGATCCTCAACACTATCAGTACTTGAGACAAAACTTTTGTGTTGAGCCAACAGGTACTCTGAAATCAGCTTTTTGTCACTTTTTCTAAACAGAAAAATCTTCCTACCCTTTTTAATATTCCCATTTACGGCTGAAATCATCGATGCCGTAACCGCTTTATGATCGCTGATTCCCTGTTCTGCGTTAACGTTTTCAAATAGTTCGGGTCTGTTTGTCACCAGAAGGTTTAATATGTTATCGCCACGAGTCGGTTCTCTGTTTAACTGCTCAAGGTAGTTTTCAGATAAAGCACTTAAAAAAATTTCACTGGATTCTTTGTCCCTGCCACCCGTTATGAACGTCTGAGTCTCCCAGTCTATATCCGGCAACTTAAAATCTCCACCCTGAACTATAACATGGTGGGGAAATCTACTCGAAATACTTTCCAAATTATCCTTCAGGTGCTGAGCCACAACAGCTGCTGAGCCAGGGGGCCTATAGAGACATCCAATTACCATGTCTGAGCCTGCTTTAACCGTGACCTTCACCCAAATCATTTCACATTTCGAATTTCCGTCAATTTCCTTCGATACTATTGCACTTCTTATCGCTATAAACACGCCTCCCCCTTCACTGTCCAGCCTGTCTCTGCGGTATACATTCCAATCTGAGTTTATGATTTCATTACTGTTTACGTCTGGTTTCAGCCAACTTTCTGTCCCTAGTACTATATGGGCGTTGTGACCGTTTATTAATGAGAGCTGTTCTGGGACCTTTCTGTAGACGCTCCTGCAGTTTACTATTAGCACATTAATATTGTTATTCCCTGTTGCATTTTGCCTACTCCTACGTTGCCGCGTCTCAGGAGGCGTCTTGTCGGGCCTAGGGAGGGAATTCTCTAACCTAAAAAAAAAAAACCATGTGCACTCCACACGTTCTCCGCTACCTTTGTAGCCGCATCCGGCGTGTAGGGCACGCCTGACCTATTCAGGGGAACCCTACATTTCTCCACCCGATAGCGGAGGTTGAGAAATTTGCACCCCAGATCTCCGCAGAATCGTCTGAGCCTCTGGTTTAACCCTTCCACTCGGCTCCAAACCAGAGGACCGCTATCGGTTCTGGGAAAGATACTACAAATAGTTAGCTCTGATTCCACCCCGCGAGCGAGGCTTTCCGCCTTCACCAATTCCGCCAACCGCCTGTACGAACTGAGGATGACCTCTGAACCCAGACGGCAGGAGTCATTGGTGCCGACATGAGCAACAATTTGCAGTCGTGTGCACCCAGTGCTCTCTATCGCCGCTGGTAGGGCCTCCTCCACATCTCGGATGAGACCCCCCGCCAAGCAGACAGAGTGAACACTGGCCTTCTTCCCCGACCTTCCCGCTATTTCCCTAAGGGGCTCCATCACCCGCCTAACGTAGGAGCTCCCAATAACTAATAAACCCCTCCCTCCGTGTGCCTGCTCGGACCTTGCTGAAGGAGCAGCCACATGTCCACTCACAGGCAGAGCGGGCGATGCCACACGGCCAACCTCCACATTGACCCTCCGCCTCGTGCGCCGCGAACGCCTCTGAACCCGCCACTCCTCTTGGGGAGAGGGTGGCCCAAACGCGCCCGGTACCCGAGAAGATGTCTCGACAGCAGGGACAGTGGGTGAAGCATGTAACACCTGGGGTGAACCTTGCGACGCACCAGACTCCCCACTGCCGCTACACTCCGAGGCAGCAGCCTGAAGACGGCTGATCGCGGCCATCAACACGCTCAGCTGTTCGCGAACAGTGGCCAGCTCTTCCTGCATCCGTACACAGCAGTAGCTTTGGTGGCCTCTAGTAGCAGTGTTTTTGGCGACCCGCATCGAGTCGATAGGTACCTCTTACAGCCGGCTGTAAACGCTGATAGACTCTGTAGAGCTAAAACTGGCGGAATTTATGGTTGCTCGTTTCATCCTTGTTACGACAGGACATTTTCT
The DNA here is from genome assembly GCF_023864275.1 of Schistocerca cancellata. Taxonomy (NCBI): domain Eukaryota; kingdom Metazoa; phylum Arthropoda; class Insecta; order Orthoptera; family Acrididae; genus Schistocerca; species Schistocerca cancellata. Next base: position 998,544,543 of record NC_064627.1, read on the forward strand.
TCCTCACATACGCCAAGAAAGTGGCGTTTTGCCAAGATTAATCATGTATTAACCCACTGGGGATCGAGGGAAGTAGCAACAAAACGACTATTCACGTCGTTGTGCAGAACGTATGACTGTGACTACATTCCATCTGACTTTCGGAAAAAATATCATCCACTCAATTCCGAAGATTGCAAGAGCTGACAAATGCGAGAATTGATGCACAATCAGCTTAACAGCTCATGCATCCAAGATGTTGCTAAGAATAATACACAGAAGAATGGAAAAGAAAATCGAGGATATGATAGATGACGATCATTTACGATTCAGATATGGTAAAGACATCCGAGAGGCAATTCTGACGTTGCGGTTGATAATGGAAACAAGGCTAAAGAAAAATCGAGACACGTTAATAGGAATTGTCGATCTGGAAAAAACGTTCGACAATGTAAAATGGTGGAAGATGTTCGAAATTCTGAGAAAAATAGGGGTAAACTATAGGGAGGGACGGGTAATATAAAAAATGTACGAGAGCCAAGAGGGAATAATCAGAGTGGACGACCAAGAACGAAGCTTTCGGATTAAAAAGAGTGTAAGACAGCGACGTTGTCTTTTTCCCCTTTTGTTCAATCTGCACATTGAATAAGCAATAATAGAAATAAAAGAAAGGTTCTGGAGTGGAATTAAAATTCAAGGTGAAAGGATGTCAATGACACGAGTCGCTGATGACATAGCTATCTCGAGTGATAGTGAAGAATTACATGATCTGCTGATGTGAATCAACAGTCTAATGAGTACAGGATATGGACTGAGAGTAAATCGAAGATAGACGAAGGTAATGGGAAGTAGTAGAAATCAGAACAGCGAGAAACGTAACATCAGGATTTATGGTCACAAAGTACCTAGGCAGTAAAATTACCAATTACGGACGGAGCAAGGAGGACATCAAAAGTAGGCTAGCAATGGCGAAAAGGGCATTTATGGCCAAGAGAACTCTACTAGTATCATACCTAGGCCTTAATATGAGGAAGAGATTTTTGACAATGTACGTCTGGAGTAGAGCATTGTATGATAGTGAAACATGGACTGTGGCAAAACCGGGAACAGTAGAGTATCGAAGCTTTTCAGATGTTGTGCTACAGACGAATGTTGAAAATTAGATGGACTGATAAGGTCAGGAATGAGAAGGTTCTGCGTTGAATAGGAGTAGAAAGTAACATGTGGAAAACAGTGAAAAGGAGAAGGGACTGAATGATAGGACATCTGTTAAGACATGAGGGAATGACTTCCATGGTACTAAAGGGAGCTGTAGAGGGCAAAAACCTTAGAGCCAGACAGAGATGGAATACATCCAACAAATAATTGAGGACGTAGGTTGCAAGTGGTACTCCGAAATGAAGAGCTTGGCACAGGAGAAGAATTCGTGGGGGACCACATCAAACCAGTCAGAAGACTAATGACCGGCAAAAGAAAAAGACCCATTGCATCTACCTCCATACTTTGCTGTGTCGACAATATTCGAGGGTGGGCATCTGGTAAGTTGGCATGTTTTAGTGCCGCGGGGAAGCCTTCTGTCATGTCAGGTCGACCTCTCTGTACGTCTTTGCGTCACACTGTCGTGACAGCTTTCCGTTTGCTTAACACAGGTTACAGATCGAACCTTTAACGGCCAGCATTATTTGATAGTGTATATCGTTATATGATACTCGTAGATCTTAAAACTGCTGCACGTTTTACAGAGCATCATTAACGTGACGTGAAAAGCGGTTGTTTAAGTTCTACTGGAGCTTGCCCATTGGAATGAGTTTTCAGGGTCTTTCAGGATGAATCGTTAATAATTCACCACATGATTGTATGGACAATTTTGAGCTAAAAGGTTCGATAAAAATACACCAGAATTCAATGAAAGTCATGTTCTAAATACCTGAGTAGCACTCACGATTGTCAGTTATATCAATGAAACAGTATCTCCTTGATGTTACATGCCATGAAACTATACTTTCGATATTTCAACATCGTGTTATGTAATCAGAATGATACTGATAATTTTTTTAATATTTCTTTTTTTTACATAATGCGGGGCCACACTCATTTATACTTCTTTGAAGTCAGTACCGCCATTAGACTAAAGAAATAAAGAATGATACTGCTTCTTACGAAGAGTATCATAGACGCTTTTAGTCCTTTAAGGGGGTTAGGGGTATCCATACGCAAAGTGTATGAAGTACTGCAGCTCGCAATATTTCGGAAACGTAAGGTCGTCAGGAACTTTATCTACCCATTGGGATACAATGCTTCTTCTCTCCTCGCACGCCGAACGCATTTGTCAAAAAGTTAAGTTGTAGCACACACAATTCGTAGTATTGGGAACCAAATTCCGCCACTTATATTTCAATTTTCTGTGGTTCCTACAAGTCATGAAATGTAGTCGGGATATTTCCTTTTAATAACTTAGAGCACAGCTTCCTATTCATCATTCTGCCGTTCACATTCGGATTAGGTTATAGGTTCAAAAGTCAAACGGTAGGCGCTCTTGATGACTGAACTATAATGGCCAAATGCTAATTAAAAATATCACTACATTGTGGTACATTGGGCTGATATATGGCAATGTCTGCACGTAACATGACCATCGTATGTTATATACTTACAATTCCTTTTATTGAGTTTGTTGTAAGATAAAAAAATCTTACTAATAATACAGAAAATGTGACAATTTATACAGGGACGTAGGGGAACTGTTCTGTATTAGTCATTTACGCCGTAGCTATGGCGTTAAACAGCGGTATGCTTTGTACTCAAAGCTTGAGGAACTGTTCAACTTTTACAAGTTATGAAAATTATCTCATCAGTCTTGGAGATGTTCATTTCCTCTTTCACTTATAATCAATGTTACAGTATTTGCATCTTTGTCAGTATTCTGTGCTTCTGATATTTTCACAGTTCACCGGCAAATAACTGTTTTGTGGCTTTATAAGAACATCTTTGCTTTTGATTTTTACGCTGCTAAAAGAAAAATGGTAATCCGACCAAGTAAACTCTTCATACGACGTGCCTTTCTTACTTTCCACAAACCCAAATTTATTTTCGCGCTTGAAGAATTGAGGTCATAATATTACGAGTTGCTCCCGTGATCCACGTTAAATCATAGGTCCAACAACATTTCAAAACGTAATATAAACAGCAGTTAGCGGGTGCAACATGTTTAATATGCATACTTTTCAATATTCACTTCGTTTGCATTTCAAGTACTATGTTTTAAATAACAGTCCCAGCGAATAATAAAAATGGCGGTATCTTCTCCTCAACGCTCGTCCACGTTTAAATGTGATGCTATGATCGGTGCGGCCATGGTCCGTTCCCAACTAAGCATAAAAAGCCGTGTAGCTCCGATTCCCCGAGCTCAACATTAAATGGAGACGGAGAAACAGTTTTGTAATTGTTTTCAAGTTATGATTGATAAAAATTAAGACGCTGACTGCATGGTGAACGATAACTCAGTCAGATCACACCTTCTACACGTGAGATTACATGTTGGAATAACCTTCTCATAATAAGGCTGAACATATTCATTAATTACGGTTATTCTATCATTTATGGATAGACATTCCATGACGGGTGAAGGTTTCCAGAATACACTCCATTGGTTTTTTGTTCATTACTCTGACAAAGAAGAGGAGTCTTCGAAATGAGTGTAAACGTAAGAGCCCAGGTATTAGCTGCCATTCTCAATTTTTGCTGGCTAATAAAAATATGCGACAATTCTATCAGACGAGCAGTGCGTAATAGGCCTATTATGAAGAGGATATAGGATATACAGGATATCCCAGGATGAATGGTCAGTATTCACGGATACAACAGGAACGATCATATGAAGAAAAAAACTTCATATGGACATATGCCCTATCCCGAATAGTTCGCGATCCAGAACACATGCGACGTAAATTGGTACTTATTTTCTGTATTGTTAATTACATCGTCAGGTGTACACATGTACAGCTCTCAGTAAACATTAAACATGCGCTTTACAAAGTATGAATTCAGAAATACGTATTTTTAACCCATTTAGCGTTACCGTTAAGGTCATGTTACAGCTGTTGTACAATTCACAATAAATGTTCGAATAACCCACTGTCAATTCCAGTGGCCGGCCGAAGTGGCCGAGCGGATCTAGGCGCTTCAGTCTGGAACCGCGCGACCGCTACGGTCGCAGGTTCGAATCCTGCATCGGGCATGGATGTGTGTGGTGTTAGGTTAGTTAGGTTTAAAGTAGTTCTAATCTGATGACCTCAGATGTTAAGTCCCACAGTGCTGAGAGCCATTTTTAGCCAACTCCAGTGCGCTCTTGGGAGGGCGTGTTGTGTTTCCTGTCTGAGTGGCTCTGCACTTTCCCTAATGAGGGAAGCAGTGTCCATGATGCGGCCTAGCACTTCATCTCGTGTATTCGTTTTTTGTTCGTACCCATCAGACTTGATACAACTGCATAATGAAAAATCTAATGGTGTGCTATCTGGCTACCTCGGTGGTCAGTTAATTGTATTGGGGATAAATAACAAAATTATTTCGACAGGGTTCAATTTTGAGTCCACTTCTAGTCTTTATAAATGTGTTCTATCTAGGATACCACTTGGAACAGGTCATATGTGCCTATGAAGTAGTTTACTTCACATGAGCGTTCGTGTCATATCCCTTAATATGAACCATTCTTCCTGGGACAACTTGTATAAACCGTATCAGAGTGGGTTGCTGTATTTTCGTATATCTAATTTAAACTTCCCCTCCAACGAATGATGGACCTTGCTGTTGTTGGGGAGACTTGCGTGCCTCAGCGATACAGATAGCCATGCCGTAGCCGGAACCACAACGGAGGGTATCTATTGAGAGGCCAGACAAATGTGTGGTTCCTGAAGAAGGGCAGCAGCCATTTCAGTAGTTTCAGGGGAAACAGTCTGGAGGATTGACTGATGTGGCTTTGTGACACTAACCGAAACGGCCTTGCTGTGCTGGTACTGCGAACGGCTGAAACCAAGGGGAAACTACAGCCGTAATTTTTCCCGAGGGCATGCAGCTCTACGATATGGTTAAATGATGATGGCGTCCTCTTGGGTAAAATATTCCGGAGGTAAAATAGTCCCCCATTCGGATCTCCGGGCGGGGACTACTCAGGAGGACGCCGTTATCAGGAGAAAGCAAACTGGCGTTCTACGGGTCGGAGCGTGGAATGTAAGATCCCTTAATCGGGCAGGTAGTTTAGAAAATTTAGAAAGGGAAATGAATAGGTTAATGTTAGAAATAGTGGGAATTAATGAAGTTCTGTGGCACGTGGAACAGGACTTCTGGTTAGCTGAATAAAGGGTTATAAAAACAAAATCAAATAGGGGTAATGCAGGAATAGGTTTAATAATGAGTAAAAAAAAAGCATGGGAACGCAGATACGCTACTACGAACAGCATAGAGAACGCATTATTGTAGCCAAAATTGACACGAAGCCCGTAGCTACCACAGTTATACAAGTTTATATGCCAACTAGCTCTGCAGATAAGGAGGAGATTGAGAAAATGTATGATGAGAAAAAAGAAATTATTCAGATAGTTAAGAGAGCCGAAAATTTAATAGGCAAGGGAGTCTGGACTTCGATGGTAGCAAAAGGAAGAGAGGGAAAAGTAGTGGGTGAATATGGACTGAGGGTAAGAAATGGAAGAGGAAGCCGCCTGGAAGAATTTTGAAAAGAGCGTAATTTAATCATAGCTAACACTTGGGTCAAGAATCATGAAAGAAGGTTGTATACGTGGAAGAGGCATAGAGATACTCTGACCACAATCTATTGGTTAAGAACTGTAGATTTAAACTGAAGAAACTGCAAAAAGGTGAGAATTCAAGGAGATGGGACCTGCATAAACTGACAGAACCAGAAGCTATAGAGAGTTTCAGGGAGAGCATTAGGGAACGATTACAGGAATGAGGGAAAGAAGTACAGTATAAGAAGAATGGGAAGCTTTGAGAGATGAAATAGTGAAGACAGCAGAGGATCAAGTAGGTAACAAGACGGGAGCTAGTAGAAGTCCTTGGGTAACAGAAGATATATTGAATTTAATTGACGAAAGGAGAAAATATAAAAATTCTGTAAATGAAGCAAGCAAAAAGGAATACAAACGTCTCAAAAATGAGATTGACAGGAAGTGAAAATGGCTAAGCAGGCATGGCTAGAGGACAAATGTAAGGATGTAGAGTCTTATCTCACTAGGGGTAAGATAGATACAGCCTACAGGAAAATTAAAGAGGCCTTTGGAGAAAACAGAGCCACTTGTATGAATATCAAGAGCTCAGATGGAAACCCAGTTCTAAGCAAAGAAGAGAAAGCAGAAAGGTGAAAGGAGTATATAGAGGGTCTCGTGTAACGACGGAAATGCATACCCTCCTATTTCCATCTATTGTACTATAAATTATTTTTCCTTATTTTTGTTACCTGAATATATAACATTTCTGTGTTTTCGTATATTGTAATTGTTTTACTATTTGTATATATATATTTATGCATTTATGTCGATGTATAATTGGTTTGTTTCGTAAATATTATTTGTATTTTTGCGCTGGGTCTAGCCTAGGGAAAATTGCTATCGAACGATTACATCGATAGGTCGTGTGAAGAATCAAAGTGTGTAGGATCTATGGGAGTGTTAACTCTGGCGCGTGGAGCGCAAGCAGAGAGAGTCTGGCTGGAGTAGCGAGTGGAGCAGGTGTGTTGTGTGACGCTCCCGCGAGTTGCCGCGCTTTCGGGGTTTGGCAGCGTGTAATTGCGCTCGACTTGCGATGATAGTTTCTGACATGGTGTCGCGGACGGGAAGCATTAGCTGGCGCACATCAAGAGCCCGTTTCGTCTGGTGACCGTGTCGAGAAAAAGGCGCGCCAACATCCAGCTTCTGCAACAGCGACGGACGACAATGAGTGACTGTCGCAACCTCCTCGATCGACGGCTTCAAACCTTCAATCAACCAACAAGGAAGACTGGACGCACGTAAAGTTTTAGAAGTGTATGGCAGACCTCAGCTCTTAAAACTGTTCAGATCACAAAATTACAGCAATGTAGTATGAACCTTTGTTGCTCATTGTCCCAGTTGCATTACCAAGCAGGGTCCCTTCCTTTTCCGAAATGAACCCGAGTGTCGTTGAAATTCAAACGCCAGCATTAAAGTAATATAGCTAATTCTATTTCACTGCTTTAATTTCAAAGTTCAGTTAAAGTATTCATAGCGGGCGACAATATTCAGATTACACAAGCACAAATTAAGAGTGCGAGTTTTGTTACCATATTTTAGCTTACCTGTGACTGCAGCTCAGCTTGGTGCGTACTAAATTTTACTATTGTTAATTGTTCAGAATAATTTAATTCAAGTTCAAAGTTAAATTTCTTATTTCTAAATTGGGTAGGTTCAAGTAGCTTTTGAAATGATTGTTGAGGTAGTCCAAGACTAACCGTATTTTACTGAATTTCGATGTGCTTCAGAAAGAAAGCTCACTATTAACATCAGTCACTAAATTAACTTTCGATTTTCCGGTTTTATTAATTCTTTTGCTAAATTAAGTCAGAGTGTAGCGAAATTTATTACTTCTCACAAACTTTCAGTTTTCACACTACACGTGTCAACCTTCTAGTGCTAAGTGAGGGGGAGGTTACACGTGGCGACCATGACAGGCTGCCAAGCACGTGTAACCTCCCCTCACTTATCGACCTTAATGACAGTGAAAACATAGACCGCATGTACCTAATGGAAATTTGGGAAAAGCAATCGCCACCGAGGTTAATTTGTCGGTAAAGAGGGAGGAAAGGGTTACATCTAAATGAAAGGAAAAATGCAAATGAAACTGGTGGAAGTTAATTTTGAAAAAGGGGTAAAGTTAATAAAGAAAGTAAATGTGCGGCTGTTACGTTAACAATTAACTAGCGGTAATTAGATATTAGAGATTTGGGGGAAATTACGGTCGCCAGTCCTAAGGACAATTACTATATTAACTGAACAAGAAAGGTTATTACACATATAATTAGCACTAGAAGCGTGGCAACTGAAGGTTGACACGTGTAGTGTGAAAACTGAAAGTTTGTGAGAAGTAATAAATTTAGCTACACTCTGACTTAATTTAGCAAAAGAATTAATAAAACCGGAAAATCGAAAGTTAATTTAGTGACTGACGTTAATAGTGAGCTTTCTTTCTGAAGCACATCGAAATTCAGTAAAATACGGTTAGTCTTGGACTACCTCAACAATCATTTCAAAAGCTACTTGAATCTACGCAATTTAGAAATAAGAGATTTAGCTTTGAACTTGAATTAAATGATTCTGAACAATTAACAATAGTAAAATTTAGTACGTACCAAGCTGAGCTGCAGTCACAGGTAAGCAAAAATATGCTAACAAAACTCGCACTCTTAATTTGTGCTTGTGTAATCTGAATATTGTAGCCAGCTATGAATACTTTCACTGAACTTTGAAATTAAAGCAGTGAAATAGAATTAGCTATATTACTTTAATGCTGGCGTTTGAATTTCAACGACACTCGGGTTCATTTCGGAAAAGGAAGGGATCCTGCTTGGTAATGCAACTGGGACAATGAGCAACAAAGGTTCATGCTACGTTGCTGTAATTTTGTGATTTGAGCAGTTTTAGAAGCTGAGGTCTGCCATACACTTCTAAAACTTTACGTGCGTCCAGTCTTCCTTGTTGGTTGATGGAAGGTTTGAAGCCGTCGAACGAGGAGGTTGCGACAGTCACTCATTGTCGGCCGTCGCTGTTGCAGAAGCTGGATGTTGGCGCGCCTTTTTCTCGACACGGTCACCAGACGAAACGGGCTCTTGATGTGCGCCAGCTAATGCTTCCCGTCCGCGACACCATGTCAGAAACTATCATCGCAAGTCGAGCGCAATTACACGCTGCCAAACCCCGAAAGCGCGGCAAATCGCGGGAGCGTCACACAACACACCTGCTCCACTCGCTACTCCAGCCAGACTCTCTCTGCCCGCGCTCCACGCGCCAGAGTTAACACTCCCATAGATCCTACACACTTTGATTCTTCACACGACCTATCGATGTAATCGTTCGATAGCAGTTTGCCCTAGGCAAGACCCAGCGCAAAAATACAAATAATATTTACGAAACAAACCAATTATACATCGACATAAATGCATAAATATATATATATACAAATAGTAAAACAATTACAATATACGAAGACACAGAAATGTTATATATTCAGGTAACAAAAATAAGGAAAACAAATTTATAGTACAATAGATGGAAATAGGAGGATATGCATATCCGGCGTTACACGTGCCCCACATTGTCTGAGGATGCTCGTGTAACCTAAACAGACTCAAAAAATGTCCCAAAAAAGAAACAGCGGAAATACATATGCTCAAAACATCAACAAAATTTATCATTCGCCTAATTAACCATAAACCCATTTTTAGACGATAATAATTGAGTAGAGACACTCCTAATCTTATTCCACTCTGTCATCTTGATCAAAATAAAACAGGTTGGCAACATATTAAAATTCATAGAAAATATAGAAAATGGTTTAGCTATTCCAAAATCGTCAAAATCCGTAACACTATCAAGAAATGGAATACTATTTACAAAATTAATCAGAGTACATGCTCATAAAAACAGGGAGATCAAAATACGCAAATTAATTATTAATTACATAGAATACACAATTTATATAACCTTTTCATAATTAATACTCTCGCCATGAAAGTCCACGCTAAACAAGAAATAATATTCAGCCAGATGTGCGTTGAGTCATACTACCACATACAGAACAGCTACACTTGTGCTTTGTTGGTTTCGTAGGTTTTATAGTTGCTGGGGACTTAATTAATTAACTGTGTTAACGAATATTTTCTTACATTCTTTGTTGTCATTCTAAGCAGTCAGATTGCGTACTAATACTAGTCAGGGCCAGCCGTTTACGAGACTTGCGTAATCGGACAGACAGCTACAAAAAAAAATATTTGCATTCCATATATATATAAATAAAAGCCCCCATGCAATGTGCTCTCGGACGATGTCTAATGACAACTGAGGTCGCTGATAAGGAGTACCTGGCAGTAGGTGGCAGCACAATGCACATAATATTAATAAAGTATGTTTTTGGGGGGTGGCCGGATACTTTTTATCACATAGTGTGCCATTACCTCACTCAATATTGCTTTACTCAGGGTTACTATTACCTCTTAGGTATTCAATGGAATCACATACGGAGGATGTGCGAGCCTGGTTTTCATTAGTTCTAATAATGTGTTCATTAACGTTAGCAATTTGGTTTGTACACATCCTGTAAACTCACTCGTTCCACATCCTTTCGATAAAATAATCGTTCAAATGATCTGTGGAACATGTAACTAGCTGATAAAACATACTCCGCATTGTCCGCAGTCACAAAGAAGGGTATATGCTCTTGTAATTCTATTTTAGCTATTCTGTTGCCAGTCAGGTTGCCATGCCAAAAATTTTCTGACCACACTTCTTCCCTGTTATTGTAAATTGTCCCATATAAACAAAGCATTTCTCTGACTTTATCGAGGGGCGCTTGGAACAGTAAATTACATACCCTGACAGATCGTAAGCCAAGACCTGCATTCGTTATTGATGCTGTGGTAACAGACTCGTCATTGTGCTTAAATTTTACGCTACCTTTGGTGGTCGCGCCTGTTCGTTCACAGACGTCTTTGTTTATACATTTTACATAAAGAGTATCAGTAGTGTGGTCAGTTTAAATACCTAAGAGTTCCACATCAAGCAATTTTACATCGTCAATCATCCATTTGCTAATAGCGAGGGGTAGGCCTTTCGGTGTTCATTTCAAAATAAATTTTCAAGATTTCTCTCTTCGAGAAAGACATGGTACTCAAAGTTCAGTTGACTATTCCCTGCGGCACGGACGACACTCCGCAGTAAACAAGAGCTCCGCTGCACACAGTCGCAGCAGACTCTGCACGTCAAAGCTGACAACCACAGGTCGCTGTACTCTTGCGTTCCCCGGCGTGGATAACACACCTATAAGTAACAGCCGATGTCAAGGAAATCGCCAACTAATGTTGAAGTATTTCGTACAATTTTTTTTTTATGTTTGGTTTGTGGGGCGCTCAACTGCGTGTTTATCAGCGCCTGTACAATTTCCCAACCTTTGCTCAGTCCAATTTCGCCACTTTCCTGGATGATGATGAAATGATGAGGACAACACAAACACCCAGTCATCTCGAGGCAGGTGAAAATCCCTGACCCCGCCGGGAATCGAACCCGGGACCCCGTGCTCGGGAAGCGAGAACGCTACCGCGAGACCACGAGCGGCGGACAATTTTTCGTACAATCAACAGTCACTATTCCTTCAGAAAACATTTAAGTATTACATTTATCGCACTATGAGATATAACGTGCCCGCCCGCATGTTACCGACGTCGTTTCGGCTACTTCACATTAGTTCCGCAAGGAAGCCCTAAACATCCTGTATAGAGTCCCGACCACACCCCATGTGATGGATATATTTTGAGAGCCCTGAAGAAAGAAATTCGTGGTCATCTTTTTGCCTGGAATGAAGAGGTTCACGTTTGTATGCAATCATATTTCCGTAGGAAACCGAAGACATCATCGCATTAAGCCACTGCCCGTCTGGTCTTAAAGTGGGTTAAATGTACTAACAGTTATGACGATTGCTTTCAACTAAAAATCAGTTTACTTCTTTTCAAACCGTCTCGCTTTCATTTGACTGCCTCTTATAGCCCTCTTCCCGTGGCTCTGCGAGACAGCAAGCGAACGATATAATTCGAGGAATTTGGCGCTCAAGCGAGTCGTCCATCTCCATGTAACCCCTTTCCTTAGAATGTTGTCTAATGATGGTCTAGCATGCAAGACGGAAACCGCAAAATGTAAACAGAAGACATGCTTGGCATATGAACATTTAGCGTAGGTTGTCCACTAGGTATGGAAATTATGTGCGAAACATCGACACTTTAATTTTAAAATGAAATCAGATTTCTTTTGAAGTGGTGCATGGAAACGGTCAGTCGCTGATATAGGCTTCTACGTAAAACGTAAGGTAGTCACTAGTACCATGTCTAGATATTTGAAACACGAATTTTATAAGAGCGGTCGATATAGGAGCTCGTGGTAATCATCATTACAATACACAATGGATTAGGCTGTATTAAAATGGGCGTAAGTGCTCATAACTATTGCTTCAAGTACTAAAAGAATAGACGTATCTGATGAGCAAGGAGATTTGAGAACTACACAATTACGAAGCCGTTTTTCAAGTAGGCATTCATCTTGTCCAAATGCGAAATCCATTGCGAAAACGGGACTGCCAAAAATTGTTTGTAAGTATTCAGTTCAATGTATTGATGTGGTGCCACAAGACCGAGAAAACAGACGCTGTTTTGTTGCTCCATGCACTCTGGATAACAAAAGGATTTAATGACATTAACTACCAATAGACATTAATTTCAATTAATGAGGAAAGTTGAAAAATTGTGCTAAATCGGCGTTCGAACCTGGGTTTCACAGCTTACTAGTCAGCTAGACAGATGTGTGTACCACTGCGTCATCCAGACACAGTGATCATCTTCACAGCACGGACTACCCTAGCTAGAATGCCTCCCGTCGGATCATAATTCTCAACTTACTCACACTACTGATGTAATTCGTCTTGCCTGTTATCCTCAATACTTGCAGCAATTGCCGCTTCCCACTGGAGATTGAGCGCGGTGTGCATCCACACTGAAGTGAACAGTGGTTGTGCTCGCGTTAATTACATACATTGTGTCTGTTTTTTCTGACATGTCCACAAGAGCAGACATTATTATGATCCTGCAGCAGCTATGAATCAAGCTATTAAGCAATTACTGACATTAGCTATCACTTGGCACTGATGTATGTCAGTGTATTTAAGTAACGCGTGGTACAAGTTGAGGATTTGTATCTGATGGGAGGTGTGCGCGGTGGTCTAGCGGTTCTGGCGCTGCAGTTCGGAACCGCGGGACTGCTACGGTCGCAGGTTCGAATCCTGCCTCGGGCATGGGTGTGTGTGCTGTCCTTAGGTTAGTTAGGTTTAAGTAGTTCTAAGTTCTAGGGGACTTATGACCTAAGATGTTGAGTCCCATAGTGCTCAGAGCCATTTGAAACATTCTTTTTTTTTTTTTGGAGGTGTGCTAGAGAAAGCCGTGCAGCGGCGATGGGCACTGTATCCAGGAGGCGTAGGATCAGCGCATTTACCTAGTGAGCAGGGGACCTGGATTAGAATCACAGTCTGCCACAAATTTTCATCTTTCCCCATTGATTTCAAACATAGCCCTCTGGTAGGTAATGTTATTTTTTTTTAATTATGGCCTCCAAAGGCAGATTCTCGAAACTGACGTCAAAACTTGACAGATGGACTAGTCACAGCAATTAAATACCAGATAAGGACGATCAATGAAAGAACAAGAAGGGATATACTGAATTGTAGCTTGTCTGGTTAACTGTTCATACAGCTATTTTAGATTAATATTGTACAAAATAAAATGCGAAATAGAATTTAATGTTTGGATTAAGTAGTACACGAAGCATTCTTGCGCTTATAAATGTAGACATTGGAAATTAGTAATTTGGGGGATGAATTAGGATGATAAACTCTTACTGCGGAATCTATATCCTTAGACCTTTACAGGAATTGCTTGAAAATTTATACTCCGTCCACAAGGCCTGGCAGGTCCGTCGCTATCGACGGACTGCCGTGTAGTCCTCTTCTAATAGCGTCATTTGATGAAGTATGTACGGACGTGGTGTCAGCATATCGCCTTCCATGCCACTGTCGGTTTTCGTTACCTAGAGCCGCTACTACTCGGTCAAGTGACCCCCGACCCGACATCATGGGGGTGAGTGAAACCCAATCCAATAAAACTTCCTGGCAGATTAAAACTGTGTGCCCGACCGAGACTCGAACTCGGGACCTTTGCCTTTCGCGGGCAAGTGCTCTACCATCTGCGCTACCGAAGCACGACTCACGTCCGGTACTCACAGCTTTACTTCTGCCAGTACCTCGTCTCCTACCTTCCAAACTTTACAGAAGCTCTCCTGCAAAACTTGCAGAACTAGCACTCCTGAAAGAAAGGATATTGCGGAGACATGGCTTAGCCACAGCCTGGGGGATGTTTCCAGAATGAGATTTTCACTCTGCAGCGGAGTGTGCGGTGATATGAAGGTAGCAGACGAGGTACTGGCAGAAGTAAAGCTGTGAGTACCGGGCGTGAGTCGTGCTTCGGTAGCTCAGATGTTAGAGCACTTGCCCGCGAAAGGCAAAGGTCCCGAGTTCGAGTCTAGGTCGGGCACACAGTTTTAATCTGCCAGGAAGTTTCATATCAGTGCACACTCCGCTGCAGAGTGAAACTCTCATTCTGGACCCAATCCAATTCTTCCGCCAAGGAAAACTCCCTGGCAGTACCGGGAATCTAACACGGGCGCTTCGCATGAGAGATAGCCGAAATAATTACTCAGCTATGGAGGCGACTTTCAGGAGAGCTACGAAAATGTTTGTGCTGACGTAGTAGCTCAAAACGCGATATCGTACTTTTGTGGATTTGTAGCGGGTGTCGGGGTGGATTACTAGTTAATGAATTCACTGCAAACCACGATGATGATGGGGGATCTTTGTCACGGCAGCAGGTACAAAGAGTCAGATGGACGCACGCCGTAAAGTCATAGCAACAGCTCTATAACCATAGGTTATTCATATACAGTACATGAGTCGGATTGTTGTCTTGCTGCAGTCACCTTCCCGGGACGCTGGCCGCCCTGGACCGTGGCGTGCGGGTCACTCAGTAGCCATTTTCGGGAGACTGCCTGGGCCTAGAATCGAAACGTCAAGCAGACGGCAGCGATGACGAAGTTACATTGTCAGCACCCTGGCAGGTGCAGTGCCGCATCAGGCCCAGGTAGGACGTCAACACGCAGCGACGGTGAGCTCCGTAGCAAGTCGGTGACACCGTGCGGTTTCAGATGCGCGACTTAATGCAGGAAGTACCCACTGACTCCGGCGAGAGATGCAATGACACTGACCAGCAGACGCTAGCTTGCAGTAACAAAGTTCGCGCACACATAGCAGGCGGCGTCTCGGCAGCGAGTTAGGCCCAGCTGTGAACTATGGGCCCCTGAAGGGAGCACTGAAGTTCGCAGAAGTCTTCCACTAGATGCACTCCCACCGTTTCATCTCCCACTGGCATATCGGGAGCCCCGCTGGTACATGTACATCTACATCCATACTCCGCAAGCCACCTGACGGTGTGTGGCGGAGGGTACCTTGAGTACCTCTATCGGTTCTCCCTTCTATTCCAATCTCGTATTGTTCGTGGAAAGAAGGATTGGCGGTATGCCTCTGTGTGGGCTCTAATCTCTCTGATTTTATCCTCGTGGTCTCTTCGCGAGATATACGTAGGAGGGAGCAATATACTGCTGGACTCTTCGGTGAAGGTATGTTCTCGAAACTTTAACAAAAGCCCGTACCGAGCTACTGAGCGTCTCTCCAGTAGAGTCTTCCACTGGAGTTTATCTATCATCTCCGTAACGCTTTCGCGATTACTAAATGATCCTGTAACGAAGCGCGCTGCTCTCCGTTGGATCTTCTCTATCTCTTCTATCAATCCTATCTGGTATGGGTCCCACACCGCTGAGCAGTATTCAAGCAGTGGGCGAACGAGTGTACTGTAATCTACTTCCTTTGTTTTCGGATTGCATTTCCTTAGGATTCTTCCAATGAATCTCAGTCTGGCATCTGCTTTACGACGATCAACTTTATATGATCATTCCATTTTAAATCACTCATAATGCGTACTCCCAGATAATTTATGGAATTAACTGCTTCCAGTTGCTGATCTGCTATTTTGTAGCTAAATGATAAGGGATCTATCTTTCTATGTATTCGCAGCACATTACACTTGTCTACATTGAGATTCAATTGCCATTCCCTGCACCATGCGTCAATTCGCTGCAGATCCTCCTGCATTTCAGTACAATTTTCCATTGTTACAACCTCTCGATACACCACAGCATCATCTGCAAAAAGCCTCAGTGAACCTCCGATGTCATCCACCAGGTCATTTATGTATATTGTTAATAGCAACGGTCCTATGACACTCCCCTGCGGCACACCTGAAATCACTTTTACTTCGGAAGACTTCTCTCCATTGAGAATGACATGCTGCGTCCTGTTATCTAGGAACTCCTCAATCCTATCACACAATTGGTCTGATAGTCCATATCCTCTTACTTTGTCCATTAAACGACTGTGGGGAACCGTATCTAACGCCTTGCGGAAGTCAAGAAACACGGCATCTACCTGTGAACCCGTGTCTATGGCCCTCTGAGTCTCGTGGACGAATAGCGCGAGCTGGGTTTCACATGACCGTCTTTTTCGAAACCCATGCTGATTCCTACAGAGTAGATTTCTCGTCTCCAGAACATTCATTATACTTGAACATAATGCGTGTTCCAAAATTCTACAACTGATCGACGTTAGAGATATAGGTCTATAGTTCTGCACATCTGTTCGACGTCCCTTCTTGAAAACGGGGATGACCTGTGCCCTTTTCCAATACTTGGGAACGCTACGCTCTTCTACAGACCTACGGTACACCGCTGCAAGAAGGGGGCAAGTTCCTTCGTATACTCTTTGTAAATTCGAACTGGTATCCCATCAGGTCCAGCGGCCTTTCCTCTTTTGAACGATTTTAATTGTTTCTCTATCCCTCTGTCGTCTATTTCGATATCTACCATTTTGTCATCCGTGCGACAATCTAGAGAAGGAACTACAGTGCAATCTTCCTCTGTGAAACAACTTTGGAAAAAGACATTTAGTATTTCGTCCTTTAGTCTGTCATCCTCTGTTTCAGTACCATTTTGGTCACAGAGTGTCTGGACATTATGTTTTGATCCACCTACCGATTTGACATAAGACCAAAATTTCTTAGGATTTTCTGCCAAGTCAGTACATAGAACTTTACTTTCGAATTCATTGAACGCCTCTCGCGTAGCCCTCCTCACACTACATTTCGCTTCGCGTTTTTTTGTTTGTCTGCAAGGCTTTGGCTATGTTTATGTTTGCTGTGAAGTTCCCTTTGCTTCCGCAGCAGTTTTCTAACTCTGTTGTTGTACCACGGTGGCTTTTTTCCATGTCTTACGATCTTGCTTGGCACATACTCATCTAACGCATAATGTACGACGGTTTTGAACTTTGTCCACTGATCCTCAGCACTGTCTGTACTTGAGACAAAACTTTTGTGTTGAGCCAACAGGTACTCTTAAATCTGCTTTTTGTCACTTTTTCTAAACAGAAAAATCTTCCTACCCTTTTTAATATTCCTATTTACGGCTGAAATCATCGATGCCGTAACCGCTTTATGATCGCTGATTCCCTGTTCTGCGTTAACGTTTTCAAATAGTTCGGGTCTGTTTGTCACCAGAAGGTCTAATATGTTATCGCCACGAGTCGGTTCTCTGTTTAACTGCTCAAGGTAGTTTTCAGATAAAGCACTTAAAAAAATTTCACTGGATTCTTTGTCCCTGCCACCCGTTATGAACGTTTGAGTCTCCTAGTCTATATCCGGCAAATTAAAATCTCCACCCTGAACTATAACATGGTGGGGAAATCTACTCGAAATACTTCCAAATTATCCTTCAGGTGCTCAGCCACAACAGCTGCTGAGCCATTGGGCCTATAGAGACATCCAGTTACCATGTCTGAGCCTGCTTTAACCGTGACCTTCACCCAAATCATTTCACATTTCGGATCTCCGTCAATTTCCTTCGATACTACTGCACTTCTTATCGCTATAAACACGCCTCCCCCTTCACTGTCCAGCCTGTCTCTGCGGTATACATTCCAATCTGAGTTTAGGATTTCATTACTATTTACGTCTGGTTTCAGCCAACTTTCTGTCCCTAGTACTATATGGGCGTTGTGACCGTTTATTAATGAGAGCAGTTCTGGGACCTTTCTATAGACGCTCCTGCAGTTTACTGTTAGCACATTAATATTGTTATTCCCTGTTGCATTTTGCCTACTCCTACCTTGCCGCGTCTCAGGAGGCGTCTTGTCGGGCCTAGGGAGGGAATTCTCTAACCTAAAAAACCCCCATGTGCACTCCACACGTACTCCGCTACCCTTGTAGCCGCTTCCGGCGTGTAGTGCACGCCTGACCTATTCAGGAGAACCCTACATTTCTCCACCCGATAGCGGAGGTTGAGAAATTTGCACCCCAGATCTCCGCAGAATCGTCTGAGCCTCTGGTTTAACCCTTCCACTCGGCTCCAAACCAGAGGACCGCGATCGGTTCTGGGAACGATACTACAAATAGTTAGCTCTGATTCCACCCCGCGAGCGAGGCTTTCCGCCTTCACCAATTCCGCCAACCGCCTGTACGAAATGAGGATGACCTCTGAACCCAGACGGCAGGAGTCATGGGTGCCGACATGTGCAACAATTTGCAGTCGTGTGCACCCAGTGCTCTCTATCGCCGCCGGTAGGGCCTCCTCCACATCTCGGATGAGACCCCCCCGCAAGCAGACAGAGTGAACACTGGCCTTCTTCCCCGACCTTCCCGCTATTTCCCTAAGGGGCTCCATCACCCGCCTAACGTAGGAGCTCCCAATAACTAATAAACCCCTCCCTCCGTGTGCCTGCTCGGACCTTGCTGAAGGAGCAGCCACATGTCCACTCACAGGCAGACTGGGCGATACCACACGGCCAACCTCCACATTGACCCTCCGCCTCGTGCGCCGCGAACTCCGCTGAACCCGCCACTCCCCTTGGGGAGAGGGTGGCCCAACCGCGCCCGGTACCCGCGAAGATGTCTCGACAGCAGGGACAGTGGGTGAAGCATGTAACACCCGGGGTGAACCTTGCGACGCACCAGACTCCCCACTGCCGCTACACTCCGAGGCAGTAGCCTGGAGACGGTTGACCGCGGCCGTCAACATGCTCAGCTGTTCGCGAACAGTGGCCAGCTCCTCCTGCGTCAGTACACAGCCGTAGCTTTGGTGGCCTCTAGTAGCAGTGTTTTTCGCGACCCGCATCGAGTCGATAGGTACCTCTTACAGCCGGCTGTAAACGCTGATAGACTCTGTAGAGCTAAAACTGGCGGAATTTATGGTTGCTCGCTTCATCCTTGTTACGACAGGACATTTTCTTCCTCACATACGCCAAGAAAGTGGCGTTTTGCCAAGATTAATCATGTATTAACCCACTGGGGATCGAGGGAAGTAGCAACAAAACGACTATTCACGTCGTTGTGCAGAACGTATGACTGTGGCTACATACCATCTGACTTTCGGAAAAAATATCATCCACTCAGTTCCGAAGATTGCAAGAGCTGACAAGTGCGAGAGTTAATGCACAATCAGCTTTACAGCTCATGCATCCAAGATGTTGCTAAGAATAATACACAGAAGAATGGAAAAGAAGATCGAGGATATGATAGATGACGATCATTTACGATTCAGATATGGTAAAGACATCCGAGAGGCAATTCTGACGTTGCGGTTGATAATGGAAGCAAGGCTAAAGAAAAATCGAGACACGTTAATAGGATATGTCGATCTGGAAAAAACGTTCGACAATGTAAAATGGTGGAAGATGTTCGAAATTCTGAGAAAAATAGGGGTAAACTATAGGGAGGGACGGGTAATATAAAATATGTACGAGAGCCAAGAGGGAATAATAAGAGTGGACGACCAAGAACGAAGCTTTCGGATTAAAAAGAGTGTAAGACAGCGACGTTGTCTTTTTCCCCTTGTGTTCAATCTGTACATTGAAGAAGCAATAATAGAAATAAAAGAAAGGTTCTGGAGTGGAATTAAAATTCAAGGTGAAAGGATATCAATGATACGAGTCGCTGATGACATAGCTATCTTGAGTGAAAGTGAAGAATTACATGATCTGCTGATGTGAATCAACAGTCTAATGAGTACAGGGTATGGACTGAGAGTAAATCTAAGAAAGACAAAGGTAGTGGGAAGTAGTAGAAATGAGAACAGCGAGAAACGTAACATCAGGATTTATGGTCACAAAGTACCTAGCCAGTAAAATTACCAATTACGGACGGAGCAAGGAGGACATCAAAAGTAGGCTAGCAATGGCGAAAAGGGCATTTATGGCCAAGAGAACTCTACTGGTATCATACCTAGGCCTTAATATGAGGAAGAGATTTTTGAGAATAGTATGATAGTGAAACATGGACTGTGGCAAAACCGGGAACAGAAGAGTATCGAAGCATTTCAGATGTTGCGCTACAGACGAATGTTGAAAATTAGATGGACTGATAAGGTCAGGAATGAGAAGGTTCTGCGCAGAATAGGAGTAGAAAGTAACATGTGGAAAACAGTGAAAAGGAGAAGGGACTGAATGATAGGACATCTGTTAAGACATGAGGGAATGACTTCCATGGTACTAAAGGGAGCTGTAGAGGGCAGAAACCGTAGAGCCAGACAGAGATTGGAATACATCCAACAAATAATTGAGGACGTAGGTTGCAAGTGGTACTCCGAAATGAAGAGCTTGGCACAGGAGAGGAATTCGTGGGGGACCACATCAAACCAGTCAGAAGACTAATGACCGCCAAAAGAAAAAGACCCATTGCATCTATCTCCATACTTTGCTGTGTCGACAATATTCGAGGGTGGGCATTTGGTAAGTTGGCATGTTTTAGTGCCGCGGGGAAGCCTTCTGTCATGTCAGGTCGACCTCTCTGTACGTCTTTGCGTCAGATTGTCGTGACAGCTTTCCGTTTGCTTAACACAGGTTACAGAACGAACCTTTAACGGCTAGCATTATTTGATAGTGTATATCGTTATATGATACTCGTAGATCTAAAAACTGCTGCACGTTTTACAGAGCATCATTAACGTGACGTGAAAAGCGGTTGTTTAAGTTCTACTGGAGATTGCCCATTGGAATGAGTTTTCAGGGTCTTTCAGGATGAATCGTTAATAATTCACCACATGATTGTATGGACAATTTTGAGCTAAAAGGTTCGATAAAAATACACCAGAATTCAATGAAAGTCATGTTCTAAATACCTGAGTAGCACTCACTATTGTCAGTTATATCAATGAAACAGTATCTCCTTGATGTTACATGCCATGAAACTATACTTTCGATATGTCAACATCGTGTTATGTAATGACAATGATACTGATAATTTCTTTGGTATTTCTTTTTTTATACATAATGCGGGGCCACACTCATTTATATTTCTTTGAAGTCAGTACCGCCATTAGACTAAAGAAATAAAGAATGATACTGCTTCTTACGAAGAATATCATAGACGCTTTTAGTCCTTTAAGGGGGTTAGGGGTATCCATACGCAAAGTGTATGAACTACTGCAGCTCGCAATATTACGGAAACGTAAGGTCGTCAGGAACTTTATCTACCCATTGGGATACAATGCTTCTTCTCTCCTCTCACGCCGAACGCATTTGTCAAAAAGGTAAGTTGTAGCACACACAATTCGTAGTATTGGGAACCAAATTCCGCCACTTATATTTCAATTTTCTGTGGTTCCTACAAGTCATGAAATGTAGTCGGGATATTTCCTTTTAATAACTTAGAGCACAGCTTCCTATTCATCATTCTGCCGTTCACATTCGGATTAGATTATAGGTTCAAAAGTCAAACGGTAGGCGCTCTTGATGACTGAACTATAATGGCCAAATGCTAATTAAAAATATCACTACATTGTGGTACATCGGGCTGATATATGGCAATGTCTGTACGTAACATGACCATCGTATGTTATATACTTACAATTCCTTTTATTGAGTTTCTTGTAAGATAAAAAAATCTGACTAATAATACAGAAAATGTGGCAATTTATACAGGGACTTAGTGTAACCGTTCTGTATTTGTCATTTACGCCGTAGCTATGGCGTTAAACAGCGGTATGCTTTGTACTCAAAGCTTGAGGAACTGTTCAACTTTTACAAGTTATGAAAATTATCTCATCAGTCTTGGAGATGTTCATTTCCTCTTTCACTTATAATAAATGTTACAGTATTTGCATCTTTGTCAGTATTCTGTGCTTCTGATATTTTCACAGTTCACCGGCAAATAACTGTTTTGTGGCTTTATAAGAACATCTTTGCTTTTGATTTTTACGCTGCTAAAAGAAAAATGGTAATCCGACCAAGTAAACTCTTCATACGACGTGCCTTTCTTACTTTCCACAAACCCAAATTTATTTTCGCGCTTGAAGAATTGAGGTCATAATATTACGAGTTGCTCCCGTGATCCACGTTAAATCATAGGTCCAACAACATTTCAAAACGTAATATAAACAGCAGTTAGCGGGTGCAACATGTTTAATATGCATACTTTTCAATATTCACTTCGTTTGCATTTCAAGTACTATGTTTTAAATAACAGTCCCAGCGAATAATAAAAATGGCGGTATCTTCTCCTCAACGCTCGTCCACGTTTAAATGTGATGCTATGACCGGTGCGGCCATGGTCCGTTCCCAACTAAGCATAAAAAGCCGTGTGGCTCCGATTCCCCGAGCTCAACATTAAATGGAGACGGAGAAACAGTTTTGTAATTGTTTTCAAGTTATGATTGATAAAAATTAAGACACTGACTGCATTGTGAACGAGAACTCAGTCAGATCACACCTTCTACACATGAGATTACATGTTGGAATAACCTTCTGATAATAAGGCTGAACATATTCATTAATTACGGTTATTCTATCATTTATGGATAGACTTTCCGTGACGGGTGAAGGTTTCCAGAATACACTCCATTGGTTTTTTGTTCATTACTCTGACAAAGAAGAGGAGTCTTCGAAATGAGTGTAAACGCAAGAGCCCAGGTATTAGCTGCCATTCTCAATTTTTGCTGGCTAATAAAAATATGCGACAATTCTATCAGACGAGCAGTGCGTAATAGGCCTATTATGAAGAGGATATAGGATATACAGGATATCCCAGGATGAATGGTCAGTATTTATGGATACAACAGGAACGATCATATGAAGAAGAAAACTTCATATGGACATATGCCCTATCCCGAATAGTTCGCGATCCAGAACACATGCGACGTAAATTGGTACTTATTTTCTGTATTATTAATTACATCGTCAGGTGTACACATGTACAACTCTCAGTAAACAATAAACATGCGCTTTACAAAGTACGAATTCAGAAATACGTATTTTTAACCCATTTAGCGTTACCGTAAAGGTCATGTTACAGCTGTTGTACAATTCACAATAAATGTTCGAATAACCCACTGTCAATTCCAGTGGCCGGCCGAAGTGGCCGAGCGGTTCTAGGCGCTTCAGTCTGGAACCGCGCGACCGCTACGGTCGCAGGTTCGAATCCTGCATCGGGCATGGATGTGTGTGATGTTAGGTTAGTTAGGTTTAAAGTAGTTCTAATCTGATGACCTCAGATGTTAAGTCCCATAGTGCTCAGAGCCATTTTTAGCCAACTCCAATGCGCTCTTGGGAGGGCGTGTTGTGTTTGCTGTCTGAGTGCCTCTGCACTTTCCCTGATGAGGGAAGCAGTGTCCATGATGCGGCCTAGCACTTCATCTCGCGTATTCGTCTTTTGTTCGTACCCGTCAGACTTGATACAACTGCATAATGAAAAATCTAATGGTGTGCTATCTGGCTACCTCGGTGGTCAGTTAAATGTATTGGGGATATATCACAAAATTATTTCGACAGGGTTCAATTTTGAGTCCACTTCTAGTCTTTAGAAATGTGTTCTATCTAGGATACCACTTGGAACAGGTCATATGTGCCTATGAAGTAGTTTACTTCAAATGAGCGTTCGTGTCATATCCCTAAATATGAACCATTCTTCCTGGGACAACTTGTATAAACCGTATCAGAGTCGGTTGTTTATTTTCGTATATCTAATTTAAACTTCCCCTCCAACGAACGATGGACCTTGCTGTTGTTGGGGAGGCTTGCGTGCCTCAGCGATACAGATAGCCATGCCGTAGGTGCAACCACAACGAAGGGGTTTCTGTTGAGAGGCCAGACAAAAGTGTGGTTCCTGAAGAGGGGCAGCAGCCTTTTCAGTAGTTGCAGGGGCAACAGTCTGGATGATTGACTGATGTGGCCTTGTGACACTAACCAAAACGGCCTTGCTGTGCTGGTACTGCGAACGGCTGAAACCAAGGGGAAACTACAGCCGTAATTTTTCCCGGGGGCATGCAGCTCTACGATATGGTTAAATGATGATGGCGTCCTCTTGGGTAAAATATTCCGGAGGTAAAATAGTCCCCCATTCGGATCTCCGGGCGGGGACTACTCAGGAGGACGCCGTTATCAGGAGAAAGAAAACTGGCGTTCTACGGATCGGAGCGTGGAATGTAAGATCCCTTAATCGGGCAGGTAGTTTAGAAAATTTAGAAAGGGAAATGAATAGGTTAATGTTAGAAATAGTGGGAATTAATGAAGTTCTGTGGCACGTGGAACAGGACTTCTGGTTAGCTGAATAAAGGGTTATAAAAACAAAATCAAATAGGGGTAATGCAGGAGTAGGTTTAAAAATGAGTAAAAAAAAAAGCATGGGAACGCAGATACGCTACTACGAACAGCATAGAGAACGCATTATTGTAGCCAAAATTGACACGAAGCCCGTAGCTACCACAGTTATACAAGTTTATATGCCAAATAGCTCTGCAGATAAGGAGGAGATTGAGGAAATGTATAATGAGAAAAAAGAAATTATTCAGATAGTTAAGAGAGCCGAAAATGTAATAGGCAAGGGAGTCTGGACTTCGATAGTAGGAAAAGGAAGAGAGGGAAAAGTAGTGGGTGAATATGGACTGAGGGTAAGGAATGAAAGAGGAAGCCGCCTGGTAGAATTTTGAAAAGAGCGTAGTTTAATCATTGCTAACACTTGGGTCAAGAATCATGAAAGAAGGTTGTATACGTGGAAGAGGCATAGAGATACTCTGACCACAATCTATTGGTTAAGAACTGTAGATTTACACTGAAGAAACTGCAAAAAGGTGAGAATTCAAGGAGATGGGACCTGCATAAACTGACAGAACCAGAAGCTATAGAGAGTTTCAGGGAGAGCATTAGGGAACGATTACAGGAATGAGGGAAAGAAATACAGTATAAGAAGAATGGGAAGCTTTGAGAGATGAAATAGTGAAGACAGCAGAGGATCAAGTTGGTAAGAAGACGAGAGCTAGTAGAAATCCTTGGGTAACAGAAGATATATTGAATTTAATTGACGAAAGGAGAAAATATAAAAATGCTGTAAATGAAGCAGGCAAAAAGGAATACAAACGTCTCAAAAATGAGATAGACAGGAAGTGCAAAATGGCTAAGCAGGCATGGCTAGAGGACAAATGTAAGGATGTAAAGGCTTATCTCACTAGGGGTAAGATAGATACTGCCTACAGGAAAATTAAAGAGACCTTTGGAGAAAAGAGAGCCACTTGCATGAATATCAAGAGCTCAAATGGAAACCCAGTTCTAAGCAAAGAAGAGAAAGCAGAAAGGTGGAAGGAGTATATAGAGGGTCTATTCAAGGGCCATGTACTTGAGGACAATATTATGAAAATTGAAGAGGATGTAGATGAAGATGAAATGGGAGATATGATACTGCGTGAAGAGTTCGACAGAGCACTGAAATACCTGAGTCGAAACAAGGCCCCCGGAGTAGACAACATTCCATTACAACTACTGATGGGCTTGGGAGAGCCAGTCCTGACAAAACTCTACCATCTGGTGAGCAAGATGTATGAGACAGGCGAAATACCCTCAGACTTCAAGGAGAATATAATAATTCCAATCCCAAAGAAAGCAGGTGTTGACAGATGTGAAAATTACCGAACTATTAGTTTAATAAGTCACAGCTGCAAAATACTAACACGAATTCTTTACAGACGAATGGAAAACCTGGTAGAAGCCGACTTCCGGGAAGATTAGTTTGGATTAGAAATTTCGGAACACGTGAGGCAATACTGACCCTACGTCTTACCTTAGAAGATCGATTAAGGACAGGCAAACCTACGTTTCTAGCATTTGTAGACTTAAAGAAAGCTTTTGATAATGTTGACTGGAACACTTTCAAATTCTGATGGTGGCAGGGATAAAATACTGGGAGCGAAAGGCTATTTACAATTTGTACAGAAACCAGATAGCAGTTATAAGAGGGAAGCAGCGGTTGGGAAGGGAGTGAGACAGGGTTGTAGACTCTCACCGATGTTATTCAATCTGTATATTGAGCAAGCAGTAAAGGAAACAAAAGAAAAATTCGGAGTAGGTATTAAAATCCATGGAGAATAAATAAAAACGTTGAGGTTCGCCGATGACTTTGTAATTCTGTCAGAGACAGAAAAGGACTTGGAAGAGCAGTTGAACGGAATGGACAGTATCTTGAAAGGAGGATATAAGATGAACATCAACAAAAGCAAAACGAGGATAATGAAATGTAGTCGAGTTAACGCGGGCGATGCTGAGGGAATTAGATTAGGAAATGAGACACTTCAAGTAGTAAATGACTTTTGCTATTTAGGAAGCAAAATAATTCGTGATGGTCCAAGTAGGGAGGATTTTTAAATGCAGACTGGCAATGGCAAGAAATGCGTTTCTGAAGACGAGAAATTTGTTAACGTCGAGTATAGATTTAAGAGTCAGGAAGTTCTTTCTGCAAGTACTTGTATGGAGTGTAGCCTCGTATGGAAGTGAAACATGAATGATTAATAGTTTAGACAAAAGGAGAACAGAAGAATGCTGAAGATTTGACGGGTAGCTCACTTAACTAGTGAGGAAGTACTGAATAGAATTGGGGAGAAGAGAAATTTACGGTGCAGTCTGACCAAAAAAAAAAGGTCTTTTGGCCGGATACATTCTGAGACATAAAGGGATAAGCAATTTACTTCTGGAGGGAAACGTGTGGACTAAAAATCGTAGAGGGAGACCAAGACATGAATACAGTAAGCAGATAATCAGATTGAGAGTGATGTAGGTCGTAGTAGTTACTCGGAGATGAAGAGGCTTGCTCAGGGTAGAGTAGCATGGAGAGCTGCATCAAACCAGTCTTCGGACTGAAGACCATAACAGCTACAGCTCAGACATACGGCAACAATCATTGCCCTGCTTAGTTTATGTGTGTACATATGTGTCTGCAAGCCTAACAAGGATGATCAAGTGTTTTATGCGTGCATGGACTAATCTCCATCTCCTCTACACAATTTAAACGTGCGTGTACAAGCATCAGTTCGTGCTTTGAATATGCGGGGTTCGGAATACGACTACTTTTCCTCAACTTCGTTACTGTGATTTGATAAAAAAGAAAGAGACAACATTATATGTGGGTTTAAAACGAAAAATGCATGTCTGCATTAATTTATTCTCTTACAGGCTGAAAATTAGTACAGTTTCTTCTGGAAGAAAGAGGAACACTTTTGAACCTCCTGTTACTAGCAATACTTTCAACTAAGTCTCGAAGTCATACAAGACATACGAAAGAATGAGGAACATTTGCAATTTCTCTCGTGCCCCAAAGTGCTATGAAGACTTTAAATACGCATCTATTCACATCGGTGCCGACTTGTGTACTCCTCCTCTTCCTGCAGAGGATTAAAAATAAATGCCTTCTATCTTTTTTTTCTTTTCTCCTCTTCTAGCTTATTCGAGGAGAATTTACCTCCTTTTTAATAGTGACCTTTATGTCTGCGACAACGCTTATAGTTTTGTAATTGCAAAGAAAAAGTACCACATGTAACATCGTTCTTTGCCTTACCGAGACAAGCTTTGGAGTTAATGCGATTGAAAGAAGACTAGTTTACATGTATTCAGATAAACATACCCAACAATTGCCCATTGGTTGACTTATGTCGGTCGACAACCCTGCACGTTGTCGGTACACACGCTCACGTGCATTCGCCATTGGTTGACTTATGTCGGTCGACAACCCTGCACGTTGTCGGTACACACGCTCACGTACATTCATAACGTTACGCTTGCACAAGGTCATGTGAAAATCGATCTATGTTCACGCAGCTTGCCCAGTTCAAGTCCGTGCACAAAATCAGCATGCAGGCGGCCAAGGAGGGTTGCAAAATTTGCTTCATGATGATCATGCGTGCTTGTAAAAGTGGGAGTTGCCAGAGTGGCCAGTTCATATCTGTATGCTCTGCTTTGTTGTTATGGCAATTGCTTTACGTGTTACATTCATTGTACACCGATTACACACCTGTCAATTTCAAACGGTATATGAAAATGATTTAAAAACAAGCCACAAACTGGCAAGTATGCCACATATTGATTTTTAACAGGTCATGCAACATAAGTAGTTAAGTTTGGTAAAGAGTTATATAGAATTAAGTTTTGTGTTGATTTCTACATACACTGTGATGCGGTCAGACAGGTGGACGACGTGTGTAGCACGCTGTCGACGGAACTGGGCGGTGCCCCCTACTTCTTCGGGCAGGAGGCTACAGAGCTGGAGGCGATGATATACGGCCACCTGTTCCTGCTGCTAACGGTCCCCGTGCCAGTTGGCGAACACACGTCCCTCTCCCAGGTAAACTCACATTGTACCAGTCAAGCCGCGGTGAGTCAGAAATTTGAATTTGCTGGGAAAACAACAAAATCTTAAAGATGAGTGCAAATACTGCATCTAGATAAAGTGAGAGACCATGAAGTGCAACGGAGAGAAGATAAGGATGTCTAGTCAAACAAATATAGAGTAATATTAACAGTAGCAAGACTCAACATGAATACGACGATAGGTCATATAATGAGTTATTGTTATCACTTCAGTCATAAGAATATTCAAACCAACACCCGCAGCAGTAGTTTAGGTGTACGTGTCAAAGTCATAGGCAGAAAATGATGAGCTCAGACAGCGCATATGGGAGCATTTAAGGGATAACATAGTAGGCCTATGTAAAGCGTGATAGTAATCTAATGTTTACTGCTGATTTTAACTCTATGGTAGTGGACATTATATCACACAAGGTTACGAGAAAATACGGGCACGGCAGTAGCAATAAGACACGAGAATGACAGCTTCAATTCCGCAACAAATTTCTCGAAGTAATAGCACATATATCGTTTACGAATTTCGAGAGTGACAGTTGTATCTAGGAAACGCTAGAGAACATCGGAAAATATTAACAGGATTGCATGGCCATACAAAGATTCGGAAAGCACGTAACTATCTTGTAGGGCGTACCAATAAGCACGTACACACATAGTCACGATTTTGTAATGCTGAAGCGTGTTTAGAAGTAGAAGAGAATTGTTAGGGAAAATGAATCTGTTAAGTAGTGGGGTACTAAAACACAGTAAAGACGAATTGGGTTTGATGCTCTGTGATGTTGTGGATACTGAGGTAGTGAATGTCACACAATATGCAATTCAGATCAGTCGAAGAAGAATGCACATCCCTAAAACGGCCACCTCAGTAGTTGGATACAGAAATATAAGTACACTACTGACCATTAAAATTGCTACACCAAGAAGAAATGCAGATGATAAACGGTATTCATTGGACGAATATATCATACTCGAACTGACATGTGATTACATTTCCACGCAATTTGAGTGCAGGGACCCTGAGAAATCAATACCCAGAACAACCACCTCTGGTCGTAATAACGGCCTTTATACGCCTGGGCATTGAGTAAAACAGATGGCAGGTTCAGCTGCCCATGCAGCCTCAACACGATAGCACGGTTCATCAAGAGTAGTGACTGGCGTATTGTGACGAGCCAGTTGCTCGGCCACCATTGACCAGACGTTTTCAATTGGTGAGAGATCTGGAGACTGTGCTGGCCAGGGCAACATTCGAACATTTTCTGTATCCATAAAGGCCCGTACAGAACCTGCAACATACGGTCGTGCATTATCCTGCTGAAATGTAGGGTTTCGCAGGGATCGAATGAAGGTTAGAGCCACGGGTCGTAACACATCTGAAATGTAACGTCCACAGTTCAAAGTGCCGTCAATGCGAACAAGAGGTGACCGACACGTGTTACCAGTGGCCCCCCATACCATCATGCCGGGTGACAAGCGTGTATGGCGATGATGAATATACGCTTCCAATGTACGTTCACCGCGATGTCGCCAAACACGGATGCGACCATCATGATGCTGTAAACAGAACCTGGATTCATCCGAAAAAATGACGATTTACCATTCGTGCACCCAGGTTCGTCGTTGTGCACACCATTACAGGCGCTCCTGTCTGTGATGCAGCGTCAAGGGTAACCGCAGCCATGGTCTCCGAGCTATTAGTCCATGCTGCTGGAAACGTCGTCCAACTGTTCGTGAAGATGGTTGTTTTCTTGCAAACGTCCCCATCTCTTGACTCATGGATCGAGACGTGGCTGCACGATCCGTTACAGCTATGCGGATAAGATGCCTGTCATCTCGACTGCTAGTTATACTAGGCCGTTGGGATCCAGCACGACGTTCCGTATTACCTTCCTGAACCCACCGGTTCCATATTCTGCTAACAGTCATTGGATCTCGACCAATGCGAGCACCAATGTCGCGATACGATAAACCGCAATCGCGATAGGCTACAATCTGAATCTTATCAAAGTCGGAAACGTGATGGTACGCATTCCTCCTCATTACACGAGGCATCACAACAACGGTTCACCCAGCATCGCCGGTCAACTGATGTTTGTGTATGAGAAATCGGTTGGAAACTTTCCTCATGTCAGCACGTTGTAGTTGTCGCCACCGGCGCCAACCTTGTGTGAATGCTCTGAAAAGCTAATCATTTGCATATCACAGCATCTTCTTCCGTTGGGTTAAATTTCGCGTCTGTAGCACGTCATCTTCATGGTGTAGCAATTTTAATGGCCATTAGTGTACAAAAATCATAACAGAAAGGAATTCAATTCACTGATGTAGAGGACGGGGTGGATGGTTGGGATGACGGTCTGTACGAGGGGGCGCCACTGTCTCGTGCCTTAACGAGAAAAGACACCGATGCAGATCTGGAAGACACAGGGGAATAAGTGTCTTGCGATAAAACAAGGCAAAGGTCGTTGAAAATAGTCCTTCGAAATTCTTAGAATCTTTGGTGTAAGAGAGTGCTAAACGATTATTATTCAAGTTACTTTATAGAATCTGTAACAAGAGAGAAGATATTAGGCAGATAAATACAATAACTGCTGAACATTAGCGTAACAACTTATTCAACCCACTTTCTGCTAAGAACAACATATAACAGCATGGAAAAAAGTCACCATAGAGGAAGTTCTGACGTTGTGCTTCACTGTGGTAGCAAGACTTAAGTACATTGAAGACAACTTCATAGGGTTTGTCGACTTTGAAAAAAGCAACAGATAAAATGGAACTGAGTAAGAGGTTTAATATTTCAGAAGAAGCGGGTACAAATTATAGTAAACTACGGTCTACATACAATATAAATAAGATGTAAATAGTGAAAAGAAAGGAAAGCAGAGGAGTGGAACTAAAATTCTTGGGGAAAGTATTTCAACGGTAAGATTAGCTGAGGACAGTATGGAATAAAGAGAGTACTGAGGACCGAATATGAAATGAAAATAAACCAGTGACACACGAGATTAATGAAGAGTAGCATAAATGAAAGTGGCCAAAAACTTCACATCAGAACTGGGACCCACGTAGTAAAGGAAGTGACGGAATTGAGCTGCACTGAAATTAACCCATGACAGGTAAAACAAGGGGGAAATAATACGCTGACTAGTACACTCTTTGAGAGAATTCCTCACTAAAAGATGTCAACTATGAAAACTCTCAATTGACTTTGCGACCGTTGGTGATCAAATGGTGCCGGCCGAAGTGGCCGAGCGGTTCTAGGCGTTGCAGTGTGGAACCGCGCGACCAATACGGTCGCAGGTTCGAATCCTGCCTCGGGCATGGATGTGTGTGATGTCCTTAGGTTAGTTAGATTTAAGTAGTTCTAAGTTCTAGGGGACTGATGACCTCAGAAGTTAAGTCCCATAGTGCTCAGAGCCATTTGAACCATTTTTTTGATCAAATGGTCCAGCAGCCTAACCTTTTATTTATTGTCAGTTACCTTATCGATAACAGCTGATCGGTTGTAACTGCCAATGGGGTTGTTTCACTCAGATTTTTGGTTGTCAGTAATACTATATTCAATGAATGGTGGCTCCGCAGTGATGAGGATTACGCAAGTTTCCATTAACTAAACGAAATGTTCTTGTGAACAAAGTAAGGGACAGTCACTATCTTTTCCATCACATCTATTAACGTCTGATTTCAACACAGATCCAATAAGTTAAAATATTGTCAGACGCTATTATAATAATCTGCACGCGCTTTCCACACTGTAGTCCATTGGTCAATGCGGCAGACGCAAACGCTTGGCATCAGTACGCCGTGCTTATAATCACATTTTGGTGACAACACTTTGAGACCGTTGGGTGTAATTCTTCTGTTTCACTAAGGTCTAACCAATGGTGATAGCACCTTACACAGTTAGTACGACATTTTTAACACAAAGCCGCTCATTATGCCATTAAAACAACAACACTAATCACTGACTGCCTGTGAGCAATATAACTCGTCATGCATACTTGGCGCTTAGCAAAATTTTTTCTATTAAAAAGAAGGTAGCGCACCGTGGATCTCCTACATTCGCTCACTAAAAGAATTCTTTGGAACCATTTGCGAACAAGAGAATAGCAAATTTAACGGTTACAAAAAAGAAAACAAGGAATATTTTATTTGAGAGCAATCGCAAAAACGTTGTCTCTACCGTAAATAGTAATCTGTTACATTATTATTCTACTATGCACCAATAATCAGTAAAGTCGTTGTTTCGGTCCAGATGTTACGTTGTGAAGGGACATAACGTTGCACGGGTGTCCAGAGATCCAGATCTTTGAACACGGTACTCTCACTGGGCACCGTTTTTTAACTCCAGACACCTTTCGCGTGTTCGTCTTTTTAAGGGGTGCACGCATTCGGCCCCGCGTTTATTTTTATGAATGACAAGGCGCGACCACATCGAACAAGGCAGATGAAAGAGCTGTTGGAAGAAGAGAATATCCGGCGAGTGGATTGGCCTCAGCATTCCCCGACTACGTCCAATGGAACACATGCAAGGGGCACTGGGGAAACGTACTTTAGCCTGTCCACATGCAGCACCTACCATTCAGCAGATATAACAGATGTGGTGGAGGAATGGAACCTACTACCATATGAACTCTGTGCCAAACTTGGGCCAGAATTGGAATGCCATGCCGTCTGTTGTGATCACACACCATAATAAGAACCATGCCCAGCCTTTACTAACGTCCAGAGCCCATCATATGAATTGCGGTGAATTACGCGTAATTCGAAAACAAAAGTAATGTCCAACAAATGGGTCCCAGCTGGAGATCTGAAAGTCAAGGACAGTCTATTAGTAGGCAGATTATAAATATGAAGGGAGACATAAGGCCAGAAATCTATCGACGCATCAAGCTTGGCTGGCAAGCATTTGGGAAGAATTTAACAGTATCCAGATCAAAAATGCCAGTAAATCTGAAGAAAGCAGTAATTGATTATTGCATTCTTCCTGTGATGACGTATGGCCGCGAGACATGGACACTGAACTCATTTACAAAAGGGAAACTTAGGACAGCACAGAGAGCAATGGAGAAATCAATGCTGGGCTATACAAGAAAGGACAGGAAAAGGGCAGATGACATCCGGTCTGCGACGAAAATTAACGACATCTTAGAGACAGTAGGTTTCTTGAAATGGCAGTGGGCTGGCCAGGTCGTAAGAAGAAAAGACAACAGATGGAGGAAGCTAGTACTGAGTGGAGCCAGAGACAGCACCGGAGGCCTAGAGGAAGACCACCAGACAGATGGGACAAAGACATCAAGAAGATCGCTGGTAACACCTGGCAGAGAAATGCCAAACCATCCCACTTGGCGAAGACTGCCGAAAGCCTACCTGAATCCATGACTCGAAGAGGCCACATCATTTAATGACTGAATTGGCTGCTGCTGCTGCTGATGATTATCTTCGAAAAAGAGTGTAATTAGTTTTTCGCTTCCTTGAGTATTTCTTACCTTCTGCTTTAAAATGTAGCAGTTCCTTGTATGTATAATCCACGTTCCATCGAACTCGTTACGTAGCAGTGATGCATCATGCAGAAGTTACTTTTATTTTCAGTTCGGCAGACCAACGACGATTAGTGTTATATAAGTAATCCCCTTTATGGTCTAAGGAATTTTTTTCAGGGTCTTACCTCTGGAGCGAAGTATACTAACTGATTTACCTAAAATATAAGTAATGCCCTTTATGGTCTAAGGAATTTTTTTCAGGGTGTTACCTCTGGAGCGAAGTATACTAACTGATTTACCTAAAATATAAGTAATGCCCTTTATGGTCTAAGGAATTTTTTTCAGGGTGTTACCTCTGGAGCGAAGTATACTAACTGATTTACCTAAAATGTGATCATTCAACTGCCTTGCCGCAGTGGCAACACCGGTTACTGTCAGACCACCGAATTTAAGCCCAGTAGGGGTTGGCTAGCAGCTGCACGGATGACCATCCACGTCTGTCGAGCGCTGTTGGCAAGCGGGATGCACTCAGCCTTTGTGAGGTCAGCTGAGGAGCCTCGTGACTGGGAAGTAGCGGCTGAGGTATCGTAAACTGACAACAGTCGGGAGTGCGGGGTGCTGGCGATGTCATCCTTCATATCCAGTGGCATCTGCGTGTGGATGATGACACGGCGGTTGGTCGGTGCCGTTAGACTTTCAAGTACTGTTCGGACGGGACTTAGTTTATATAGGCTATGTGGGAGCTGGATGATTGGAGTTGTGACCCATGTTTTTGTAGTGAAGGAACATGGTTTATTACGTCTCGTAAGAGACAAACTTTAACATTTCTGAACATTTAAAGTAAGATGCCGCTCATAGCAACACTTTATAATCTTATCAGAATCTGATTGAATAGCTTTTTCGCATGGTACTTTATGGCGGATAACTGTGTCGTCTATGTGGGCATATCGGATATTAGCTGTCAGGTGTAATACACAACATGTGCAGTACAGGTCTAATCACATTTTCCTGAGGCACAACCGAAGGTATTTTTACACTGTCGATGACTCTACGTACTACATAATGAGTTGCTTCCTCCTCACCAATAAATCTCAGTCGATTTATATACATCATTTGATACTACGTAAGATCATTAAGAAGCGTTAGTATGGTACTGAGTCAAATGTTCATAGTAAATTAAGTTTTGGAAATTGTGGTAAGGTCTTATGGGACCAAACTGCTGAGGTTATCGGTCCCTAAGCCCATACACGACTTACTCTAACTTAAACTAACTTACGATGTGGACAACACACACACACCATGCCCGAGGGAGGACTCGAACCTCCGACGTGGGGTGCCGCACAGACCGTGACAAGACGCCGCGGACCGCACGGCTACCCCGCGCGGCTCTAGTAAATTCAGAAATAGTGCATCCTCATGAGTGACTTGATCCATGGCGTCCTTGACGTCATGTGACGAACTCTAGTTGAGTTTCTCATGACCAATATTTTCGATATTCGGGCTGTAAGGCCGGTACGAGGTCGTTTCATGATAGGGGATGGTATTCTGACTATGTTCCTTGAAACGAAAGCATGCCTCTCTTCTGTAAGAATACTGAAGTCATCAGTACTTCATTTTAAGTCAAAAGGTTGCTTTGAAGGACATTTCGCACCATTTACTTCGTTAATTGAGTTCGCAAGTCACACAAATCGTAAGAAACGCTAGAGCCAGCTAGCCCTTGTTAGCAGTTAAGAGTAAACTTAGTTTTACTTTCACTCGGAATTTGAACTATTACGGTAGCCTTAATAATTGAGCGAATAATATGTCATAGCACGACAACTTGAATAGAATTGCGGAGAAAGAGGAATTTGTGACACAACCTGACTAAAAGAAGGGATCGGTTGGTAGGACACCATGTGAGGCATCAAGTAATTTAGTAATGGTGGGAAGCGTGGAGGGTCAGAATCGTAGAGGGAGGCCAAGAGATGAATACACCAAGCAGATTCAGAAGGATGTAGGTTGCAGTAGATACTGTGAGGTGAAGAAGCTTGCACAAGATAGAGTAGCATGGAGAGCAGCATCACACCAATCTCTGGACTGAAGACAACAACACAACCCTGCCAACGTATGTTACTGACTAACAAAGACGAAGTTGATGTGCCAAATCATTTCATGTGTAATTGTGCGCACCCTCAGCGAATAAGCAGTATCATCAACGAAAAACTTTCTAACTCGTATTAAACTACATGTGTTTTTTCTGTTAGACCTTGTTTCCTCAGTCACAGTTATTCAAATTACTGATGTTACACACTGGGGAAGCATCCATTAATGCTGTAAGGCTGAACCATCCCTCAAAATTCCAAAATAATTCGCCCAAACTGAATTGAATCCGATCTCATCATGTACACTCGTATATGTTTTCACAAAGTGTAACGCATAACTCCTCTGGCTATGCAACCAACAGCAGCTCAGAATTCCGTGCTTGTTACGAGCGTGCGCAGTAAACCCGTTTCTTCTTTCGACTTTCCGCCTCTCACCAACAGCTGGATGCATTCCTAAGCGGAATGACAATACATTCAGCTACTCCCTAACAGACAGCGCTACATCATCGTGTAGCACGCTAGCAGCAAGCCGCGCAGAATGAGAAGCCATTAACTCTTAATTCAAATGCTTATTTAAAGCGCAGAGAACAACAAGAGATTCGTAATTTACAGAAAATAAATGTGAATTCACTATGAGATGTTGATGCAAGATGGTAGGAAATAGCCTATGTGTTTTCATTATTCCTCAGATTAAAATTTAGCGGCCTTACTTATTTCAAACGCTGGTAGTTCCGAAGCATGACTGGTTTTCATATCAAAAGGACTGGACGTGCTTGTTGTGAAACCTGGAACATGAATTTTGTAGTTCAAATGTAGTAAGTATTTGTAGTAATTAACAATTTAGTGAAGTATATTTCAGTGTGCCCTGTCACGCGTGAGGTGTCATCGTCGATTTGTCCTGTCATTGTGTTGTCGAAAAGAAAACTGTAATTTGTCCGATATTTAGATTTTTATGCTGTAACGCATTGAAGACTACCTCAAACTGCCATGGAAATGTTTATTTCATCGCAAGAGAGACTGAATTTTTTAAATGAAGAAGTGGACGATGAGAGTCCTTTCGAAATTTACAAAGCATGAATGTTCCCATTTCACATATCACAGCGGCTGTTACACACCATCAGCCAGGTACACTAAGAACTGACCGTGCTCTTTCAGAAACAACACGTCTGGAAGCTTTGAAAGATAACGAGAAGGCTTATCAAAACAAAAGTATAATGAAGAGATTCATTTCGACTATCTGCTTCCTAGCAAGGCAACAGTTAGCTCTTCGTGGTCATGACGAATCTGAAGTGTCAGTAAATAAACGATATTATTTACAACTTTTGAATACCTTGAAGAACAACCATCCATGAAAGATCATTTAGCTTCTGGTGGAGTTTTTAGAGATAGTTCCTCTGAAACACAGAATGAATTAATAGCTTGTACTCGTATTACGGATATTGTTAAAGAAAAAATTCAAGCGAAGCTAAAAATAGTCCTTTTATATCAGTTAAAGTCGACGAAACAACGGATGTCTCAATTAGAAGTCAAATGAGTGTAATTTTTCGTTTTGCAACTAACGAACCAGGAGAAATACAAGAGAGATTCGTGGTGTTCTGTGACTTAACCAAAGATCGGAATGCACAAGGCATAGACACTGATTAGTTACAGATGTTAAGCAGTTGGACTACTGATAAAAGCAAAGTAGTATCGCAAACGTACGACGGCTGTAGTGCAATGGCAAGGAAAAATTATGGCGTCCATTCAGTTGTGAAACAAGCATATCCTCATGTTCTCTTTATCTGCTGCTACGCACATCAATTGAACCTAGTCCTACTCTATGCTTGTAAGAAAACGCGCAAGTAAACATTTGTGTGGCAAATCATCAGGATTTCACGCATTTTTTAGCGGATCCAGTACGATGTTCCTGAGAGCAACATTTTATGATGTGATAATCTACGGAAAGTAGGAAGATAATACTTTACAGGAAGAATTTGGGCTAGATAGTACACTGAATGACCAAAGTTTCATTTTTCTACGACAACTGTAAAATTATATTTTCCAGCATGCAAGTATCTTGTTTGACAGCTTGCAAAGTAAAACTGTGGACGTAAGACGCTGTTAAGTTCGAAACTGAAAACTGCATTAAGGCTGTCGAAAGACTAAGATCTGGGGAAATTATTCTGAAATACATAATGGAAGTTAAGAGCCTTATAAATTCAGCAGGAGTATCTGAAATTAATTTTAACGAACAGAAGCAAGCATTCAGAAATTGAGAAGGCTAGCATTTGAGGAGGAGAAGGAGGAGGAGATTACTGTTAAACGTCCCGTCGACAACGAGGTCATTAGAGACGGAGCACAAGCTCGGAGTAGGGAAGGACGAGGAAGGCGATCGGCCGCGCCCTTTCAAAGGAATCATGACGGCATTTGCCTGAAGCGATATAGGGAAACCACGGAAAACCTAAATCTGAATGGCCGGACGCGGGTTGTCCTCCCGAATGCCAGTCCAGTGTGCTATCCACTGCATATCCTCGCTCGGTGCTAGCATTTGAAGTAGTTGAGTCAGCAGTAGTAAACATAAGACTAGATTCCAGGACTTACATGAAAAAGATTTTACAGAATGTACAAACGAGGAAAAGTTCTCAATCCAAGGTAAGCAAAATAATTTCCCGATACGTGAAGTTGAAAAACTGCTTCAAATATATTTTTCTTTGACAGTGTAAAACTCAAAGGAGCACTTACATTTGTTTACAACAGTGAGAATAAAGTTCTACGGTCTCGGGACCAGTCTAAACCCATTATAAACAATGGATTGAAATACATTTTGTATGAGTGTTTGAAATTACTATCGTTGGTTCTTGCAATTCCACCAAGCACCACGTCTTGTGAAACAAGCATGAGTACATTAAAACGCATTAAAACCTACCTTCGCAACACAATGACAAATTGCAGACTGTCAAACTTGGCGAGTTTGGCTGTAGAGAAGGTAACTTTGAAATATTCACCCAAACAAGGGCAGTTCGTATTTCGTGCTATCGATGTTTATACTCAGGTCCGGAGTTTAGAACTAAATTACAAAAATGATGAGTTGTTCTGCGTTACAGTTTTATTAATATGAGGCTGTTTAATATTTTAACAATTATTTATAACAATTTCTGTAGTGATTACTGTCGTAATAGAAATGTTAGAAAGTTACTTTTGCGGTGTTTGTATTTTACAAGTTTTAGTTTTAAGACTTTTTTTCTTTTTTCTTAATTCGTAATTCTCAGCCTACTCTACAAAAAATCTCACGCTTCGCCACTGACGTTATACATTGTCTTATGTGACTGTAATAAAAGTCTTACTTAGACCATAACAATTCATTTCAAAGAAAATTCAGCCGTCACCGTGTAGCCCTCTGTTCACCATGGTTCTGGTTACGTTTTCTTTGTCTACTTTAAGATATTTAGCTTACGTGGTTACCTCTCCTGTTTTAATGTGATCATGTTTCTGTATCAGTGATTTTTAACTTCTTTGCATATTAGTTCCTTTGTTTAAACTACGCTTGTGTACTTTCTCTCGTATTGAGACTGTATGTCCTCAGTTTCTTTGACCGCTTTTTATGTAATGTTTGTTTACTTTTGTGTTTACGTTGTATTTCAAACATTTACGTAGTAGTTATGTTTCTTCGCCATCATCCAGAACTTTAATGCCACAGAACAGTTAAGACAAAGAGAAATGTGAAAAGAAAAACGCTTAAAAACAATCAGGCACCCTCAGACACCCCAAAAAAGCCGAAACGGGTATCTGTTCTACCCACGCCTTATAAACCTCACAGACAGAAAATATAATGGTGAAGTATCACAATTACAGCAGGAAGGATCAAAATATAACGTCAACACGAAAGTAAACGAACATGAAATAGAAAAATACTATAGAAGCTGAGCGCATACTCTCTCAGGAACAGAGAAGGGAAACAAACACAATGAACTAAGGTCTAACGAGGGAGGTACTACGCAAAGGAATTAAATACGTCATGATACAAGACGTACCACACGGTAAAATAAGGAAGATAACGAAGAACTCTGAAAAAGCTTGGAGAGAAAATGTACAAAGGGAACGCTATCACAACCATAGCGGAGATGGCGAACGTAGTGACCATTGAAAATGCTTTGAAATGAAGTAAAACACACTGCTGTTCATGAAAAAAATACAAAACCGCACTAACTGCAGCAAAACTTTCGATGCATGTAAGGTATTTAAAGTAAGTACCACATGCGAACTATTACAATTACAGAGTACCACCTGATACAAATAATGATTTTTCAACCACAGTGTTTCCACATGCCATTGTTGTCAAGCGTCTACTGTATCACGTCGTTCGATATGTACGATTATGTAAACGAGGACTTACATGTATGGGTCATTCAGTATCGAAGTAATGTTATCTCTACCTTTTTATCTCTTCGTGTGCTCATTCATATTATCAGTTGATTCCATTGCGTAGTTAGTTGGGTTGCTGCTTTCGAAAACAGTAATAGCTTTTTCCAGGTTAATACGAGGAAGAAAGTAAAAATGACCGTTTGTGTGGATACATTGACGAAATCCTCCAAGTTACGAATCGAAATTCCTAGACACTAAATCTAATTTGATGGTTCACAGGTCATTCAAGAGTATCCTAACTTGGTGTCTCTAGTGGCGAGGATTGACGACGAGGTCTTTGGCCGCGATCTGGGTATCTTCCTGACGTCTTAGTGGAGAAACAGGTGAAACTCGTCATTCGGAATTGCCGATGCACGGAAATCGCAGCACTTTTAACTATACTTAGTGGTTCAAGCTGCGTGAGGGGAAATGCCTCAAGGGTAAGCCAGAAACGAGTTGCAATGGTTGGAGAATAAGAGGGCAAAAATTAAAAGATGAATGAACATAGCTTGTTTTAATATTTAATAAAGTAATACGTTTGTACATTATGCTTCTACCTGTGTTTATTTTTCTTGACAGTATTAAAGCGTAGAGGACTCGTCTTACATATCAGCTGATTTCTTTCACAAACTAGAAAAAATATTAAACCTTCCTTTATAAACGAGACACCCTATCCGTACGCATTTATTCACATTTATTTTCTAACACGCATTTCGCTATTTATGTGAAAGAAATCTTTAGTTGGTTTCCTCTAATAGTACAAAGCATTCGTTTTCTACCAACATAACTATACGTATACGTTCGCCACTTAATTTTTCACACATATGGAACGGTGCTTCCGGTTATCTTAATAATTTATGATCAGTATATGCGAAAACCAAAAAGTCTTTGTTATTCTAGAACACACTCTGAAGTTGCTTTTCGTATACACACGTAGAAGGAAATGGCCAGTACTGCAGAACGAAATTTTGTGATTTGCTTATATTTAGAGCTAGAAAAGCAAATGCTACTGCCACCAAGAATAAATAAATTTTGCAGTCGGCTTACTACTGTAGATAAAAAGTAATAATAACGATTTTTTTTAAATATAATATTCAAATTACGGGTTTAATTGTCATTTGATTTACGTATCAGCACTTTAGAGTATAAATTTTACGTTTCACAATAAATAAGAAATGTTGCGGAGACTTTGAAGCCATTAGACATAACTCGGTAAAAATTAACCTCCCATAACTACATGGAGAATACTCACCTTCCTGTGTGTGATGCCAGGCGCACGGACGGACTACGTGTATGAACGCTGAGTGCTCTGTGGGTGAAGTAAGGGTATTCAGAGTCTGTAGCCGCGACATCTCCTGTATCTAGTGATGTAATCTAGTACATATGCTTACAATGTGTAGTTTGTTACTCTGTCAGTATTCTGTTTGGTGTTTCGATTATTCTGTCTGCACAACCAATGTTGACGTCTTCGTTGATTTGTTTCTGTGGCGGAATTTTGTAGAGTTCTAGTTCGCATGCGTGGTTTCTATACATCTGATATCTGGGAAGTTGATAGAGTAGGAAACTGACAGATCAATCAAGGATAGTTCGATAGTTAGTGAGCCGGCCGCGGTGGTCTAGCGGTTCTGGCGCTGCAGTCTGGAACCGCGGGACTGCTACGGTCGCAGGTTCGAATCCTGCCTCGGGCATGGGTGTGTGTGATGTCCTTAGGTTAGTTAGGTTTAAGTAGTTCTAAGTTCTAGGGGACTTATGACCTAAGATGTTGAGTCCCATAGTGCTCAGAGCCATTTGAACCATTTGATAGTTAGTGAGGAACCACAATGTGCTTGCCTGGAGGTTGTACAAAGCCAGAGTTCACCTGATTGTATACTCACGATGATACA
This sequence comes from Schistocerca cancellata, assembly GCF_023864275.1. Taxonomy (NCBI): domain Eukaryota; kingdom Metazoa; phylum Arthropoda; class Insecta; order Orthoptera; family Acrididae; genus Schistocerca; species Schistocerca cancellata. Next base: position 998,586,948 of record NC_064627.1, read on the forward strand.
AAACAGCACAAATTAGTGAATGAATTGATTCATTGTCAGATCGTAATGATTAGAGATACCATAGGGGCCGAGACGGCAGAGATACGGACGGAAATCGCCAAGAGTTTGTGCGAAGTGAGGGATGCATGTGATAAGAGGGTTACCAGATTGAAACAACGAGTAACCGCAACTACTGTGGAGACTGCCGCACCCATGGATAACTAAAACGACTCGTCCGTGTAAGTATAACAGGGAACCAGTCGGAAATTAAGCCACTCACAAACAAAAGTGTCTCTTCTAGAACGGGAAACGTCTGCACTGCGGCAAATAAAAGTACTTGCAATGCAGTCACGCAAACGAATTTGCATCCCGTGTTTCCGATGAGCGTGTGGACATACCGCCGCATGGATTTGGTCCAACACGTAGCATATACCTGAAATCACGTCTAAGGAATTTAGACGTGTAACTGTGTGCGAAAGTGGTCGGTGACGGCAGTGTGTCGCATGTTGCACAGGAGACAGTTGATCAGGAATATGTGATCTGGTTCGTTGTATCCATTTGAGAAAGCAATACTTGCAACGATTTTTGCGCCAAGTTCCTGGTGACATGCTAAAATGTGGCGCTACAGGAAAGTGCGAATATGAATATATACGGTGATAAATTTATTATTAATACGCAAATTGTCCTACTCTAGGCGTCAAAACGTAGTGAGTTCAAACTGAGTGCCGAAATCAATTGGTGCAAATCAGTTCATTGTAAAACTTACTGAATGATTAATAAATGGAAAAGTCATATTTATTGTTATATTGCCGGCCGGTGTGGCCGAACGGTTCTAGCCGCTTCAGTCTGGAACCGCACGTCCGCTACGGTCGCAGGCTTGAATCCTGTTTCGGGCGTGGGTGTGTATGATGTCCTTACTTTATTAGGTTTAAGTAGTTCTAAGTCTAGACGACTGATGACCTCAGATGTTGAGTTCCATACTGCTTAGAGCCATTTGAACCATTTGAACAAATGTATTCTCAGAGCCGATTGGATGGGACAAAGACGTGACTCACCAACTGGGTAAGAATGAGGAGGGAAGGGACCATTTCATCTCAGCACCTGACAGAATCAGTTTCAAAACGTTGTGTATGTAGGAAATGTGATGTTGGATGATGCCTGTAGCACTGTTAGAGGGCACACTCCGAGTGGCCTTATTCGTTTTGCTGCACTTGCTGACCTAATGCGTTAGGAATACCACAGCCCAGTGGCTGCTACGGAGTTGCTGCGCTTGCACTCTCGAAGTCCGTTGTCTGCAGTGATTATCTCACAGACCCGATGTTAATATAACGTTTGGACGCTGAAGTTAGACAGGAATGTACAGTTGAATAATTAAAGATTAGAACATGCGGCCACAAGGAAGGTCCATACAACATAGAATGGAAATGAGTACGCCACGAAGCAAGGATATCACTGATAAGATTCGCTGATGGCATTGCTATCCTTAATGATAATGAAGAAGATTCACAGGATCTGCTGAACAGAATGAACAATCTAATAAGTGCAGAATATGGATTGAGAGTAAGTGGAAGAAAGCCGAAAGGAATGAGTAATAGCACTAACGAGAACAGAGAGGAGCTTAACATCGGAACTGGTGATCACGAAGCAGATCAATTAAAAAACTTCTGCTACCTAGGCAGCAAAATAACCAATGACGGACGGAGCAAGGAGGGCATGAAAAGCTCACTAGCGCTGGCAAGAAGGGTGTTTTGGCCAAACGAAATCTACTAGTCTTAGGCCTTAATCCGGGGAAGAAGTTCCTGTAAATGTACGTCTGGAGAAAAGCGTTGTGTAGTAGTGGAACACGGGCCGTAAGAAAACCGGAACAGAAGACATCTAAGTATTTGAGATGTTATACTACAGAATAATGTTGCAAATTAGGTGGGCAGGTAACGTGAGGAACGAGGAGGGTCTCCGCAGAATCGGCGTGAAAATGAATTTATGGAAAACACTGGCAAGAAGAAGGAACAGAATGCAGACATTCGTTGAGACCTCAGGGAATGGCTTCCAAGGTACCAGAGGGTGTTGTAGAGGGTGATAGCTGAGGATGTACGTTTCAAGTGCTGCTGTGAGATGGAAAGGTCGGCATAGGCATGAGAGAGGAATTCGTGGCAGGCGCATCAAATCAGATTGATTAAAAAAATAAAAATAGATAAACAAATAAAAAAGAAAAAAGGTATTCACGGTAGAAGCTGTGGATCATGTACGCTTGTTGAGCAAACACGACACCACCCCGTGGGTGTCCCAAATTTTCCACTGTGGTAGTGGTGTCACTGTCGTGGCTGTATCGTGACAGTGTAGCTGATTCGCTTTTCAGGACTTCAGGCGATGACTTCCAGCGTGTCAGCGTAGCCTGGACACATATTATGCGTAAATGGGCCAAGGGACGGTTGTGTCCGGTTAAACAAAGCTGGAGACGTCATGGTCGACAATCAAACGGTTGTGTCCGGTTAAACAAAGCTGGAGACGTCATGGTCGACAATCAAGTTTTTTTATAAGTCATTATGCAGCATTACTCAGGAAGATACCCAAATTAACCAACACTGAAAACTCACATTTTGTAACATGTGTGACACATCATATTATATTGAAAATCGACAGAAATTTTATGAGCTGTTTACAATATGGAATAAGTTGCGTGTTTGATATTAGCATTAATTAGATAAGACTTACAAACAAAGTCGTAACTTCATGTTTTAATTTCATGGTTAGTACTGTCTCATTATCATTCCTAATGTGTATTTGGTGTCAGCGTGTTGTGAATTCTACTGTGTACAAGATTTTTGAGGTAAAGGAAATTATAATGACATGATATTTCTAAGATACTGTAAATAAAGTAGGTGGTGATGACAAAAATTATGTCTTACAATAGATACACATTTCATAACCCAGTAGAAATAAAATGGACATACTAGCATTTATTTAAAGTGTACGATAAAATACATTGCAAAAGTATCGATTTAGAAATTAGTCTCTGCCAGTCGCTGGAATGATCCAAGTGTGACTGAAGGTCCAATACGTGAGTCATCGTTTATTTAACGTGACTCACAGTCTGCAGTTGATAGCACCCTGTTATCACAGTGGGTCTCCATCATGTTGAATGAGGCCAACAGGCATATGCACTTAGTGAACCTGCAGTTCTTTCCCATCCCTTGCACATGTGTGGTATCTTTATTTGCCATACGTTGTAACTGCCGACGACTAATTGATCCCAACCTTTTGCGTTTACCTTTCGTTCACACAGGTAAAAACAAGGTTCCCAACTTTGGAACAACTCATTGGCTCCGTTTCGGTTTCAGCTAAAGGCAGCACATAGAATATGTTGGTTAAGAGGGTCGGTAACACCTCGGCGTCTTCCAGGTCCTTGTCTCTCCTCCATAGGCCAACTTGCCCTACGACTGATGTGCGACTCAGTCAGTTGGGTGAGTGGTGTCAGTTTTGTAGAAGAGACGTATCTGCGGAAGAGGTTAGTAATTGAGGTAACTTTGGCATTTCTGATACACGAATCCTGGGAGCGCTCTTAGCGTACCCATTTGCAGCAGCTTCCAATAATTTAACAGCAGGCGAAGCGATTTCTAGCTGCTCACGAATGTGAGCTAACTCACCCTGTGCTCGAGAATAGCATTTAAAATGGGACTGCAATTTGTCTGGTGTAATGTTTCACAATGCAGTAAACAAATAACTTTAAAGTAGGACAGCTGATTCCCTTTAAATATTTTAGCAGTTTAGCTAAAAATATTACTAACTCGTTTCAAGAACTGGAGTGATTAGTAAGCAAAAGGAGATTTCCATTAATGCAACAGAAAAATCTGGGGTAACGTTATTAATTTCCTGAAAGGTTTTTTTCTGACTTTATTGTCACATACAAATTCGAAAATAGCGTTAATTTACAATAAATGCGGTTAATATATGGTCCTGTTGAAAGGGACATATAAATTAACACGATGTGTTAATCATAACATATGCTGCAGTACCTGGATCACAAACGCCTATTTACAGCTCACGTAACTTCTGAGAACTAAAAAGAATACTTTTTATTCACTTTGATATACAATGTAATTTGGGGTTAACGTTTCTTTAAATTGGGAACTTAAATCACAAATGTCGATTTACTGTGAAGTAAATCAAGCACAAAACTAATAAATTAGGAAAAATCTCAAAAGTATTCGTTTGCAAGCGTCCGAAAATTCTCAGATATTTATCTATTTTTCCCAATAATTATACAAGGAAATTAAGGAACAACTGTCTTTGAAAGAGAATACTAGTGTAAAATGTATCTGAAAAGCACAAATGAAGTTTGCAATTTATGACACTGTTCAAATTTTTCTCAGCACCTGCAGATGTTCGAAAACACACAGTCCCATCACGATAAACACACTCAGAAAGACCCCAACAGTATAACTCTAGAATTCAGAATTTCTAACTAGTAAACGAATCTGGTGCACACGGACTCTTACAGAGGAAATTAAGAAGCCGGCTTATACCGAGTGGTAATAATGAAAATGACGATGTTTTTTTTATACAAGTCAGGACGCTGAAACAACGCAGGTATGTTCATCAATCGTTGCGCTCGCGGAGTATGCTCAAAAACATTAAAGTTACACTCTCTGCAACCAGGTGAAAATATGACACCACAAGTAGTCAGAATGTTATAAGGGCGCAGAAAAGAGGAGGAACGATGAAATACATGATAACAGTTGTTTTGATATGTTTGTTAGGATGTGGCCACAAGTTACAACGTGTGTTCCACGTCCTGACGTAGAAACGTAGAGCAAGGTCGACAATTGCTTGCAGCTTATCCATTGTCATCAGAGCGATATGTCGACGTATATCGATATGCAAACTTGTATACGTCACCTTTCATACATTTTTACAACCCGAAGTCACAACAGAAAGGGGATATTGAAGGCTACATATCTTGTTGTTTACTAGACATGATGAGGTCATTACGGAAGGCTTCTCGCAACAAATCTATCACCTCGCAAGCGACATGTGTTGTCGCCACATCTTTCATGGAAATGATGATGTGGAAGCAGCTGCATTCTTGAAAAGCTGGAATCATGTGTTGCCCAAGGAGGTCTTTGTAACATGCAGACGTCGCCGTACACTTAAAAGGCCCTCGAGGTGTCACCTCCTCAAAGAAAAATAAGCGTAAATTAAAGGATCTTGTGAAACCACACCTCACAGTCACGTAAGCCGAGTGCAGTGAATGTTCCTGCACTACATCAATGTGCCCCATGCCTCCAAAGAATATTCCCTGGCCACATGTCCTCCGTATCTGCGCTTGACAAAAAACGGAGGGCGGAGTCACGACATTGTACCGTATCTTTGGGCTTCATATGGTGCACATGCTGAATCTTCTAGGAATATCAGTGTAAAATACATTGCAAAATCTTTTGAACTCTTCACCAGAGGACAGACCATTCCCGTGACGCAGGTCGATTACTGGCTACAGAATTTGAGGTCGTGCTGCACCATCGGATATAGCTGTAGTGACTTCATCAACAGCTGTCACGGGAATGGGTGGACTCCCTCTCCCTTATCACCCGTTTCTTTAAATTTCTTGACCATACTCTTTAGCACATTTATTGACATGGGCCCCTCTTAACAGCTTTTTTTGTCGGCGGTATTTCCACAATGGAGCGCTACTATTGCTGCCCTTTTTGGTAAAAGAACTTGACCAGCAATACATCGTATCGTCTTAACAGCAACTGCATCTCGTGCGGAAAACTTCATTCTTTTTAAACCTTTAGCCCAACAATAACAGAAATCAACAAAAAAGACATACTGACGTCAAAACATTAGCATTTCACATTCTGAAAGCTTACAGACACACGTTTTTAGCTTGTGGCAGGAAGTGGAACAATTATTTTTTTCAACACACTCCGCAAGCACAACAGTTAATGAACGTACATACGATGTTTCAGCTTGCTAGAATGTATACAGCCCGCACTGCAGCACTCAGAACACCGTCAATTTCATTGTAACCACTTGGTGTATGTATATAAACGTTCGAAATCACAGATTTTTTACTTAATTGAATTTGTCACACCTTCTGTATTGATGTGCCACAGACGAAGATTCTGAACTAGTTTATCACAGTCTACATTGCGAAAATTGTGATGCACCAACGAAGCACACCTTCCGCTTTCGACGGATAACAATACGTTGGTTATATAGTAGATATCAAAAGGTATGTTACAAGGGATGGTGATTGGAGGGAGGGTAGTATATGAGCTTGTTGTGTTGATAAACTTTTTTTGCAGATGCTTTGTTTGCCCGCTAGCTTGTCTGAAATGGGGATGAGGACGTGGGCTGTTTGGACCACACAAGCTAGGCAAGGAGTAAAGGAGACAATGTACATTACTGTCAACAAACGTCAGTTGAATTCACTTATAGAAAGGGATCAATATGACCGCCACTACTTCTATACATTTTGTGTATCGTCCATTGATATCCTGTCGAACCTTTGGATAGATTCCAGGTATATCACTTCAGGTATTGCGTGTATTCGCGCCATAGAATCTTGGGGTGACTTCAGCGATATCATGAGACCCGGAAGATCAAGAAACGAAAATCCCATGGTTTCAGGCTCGGTGAGCGAGGAGCGCAGGCAGTCGGATCTCCATGTGCATGTGATGCTAACGATGTCATTTAAGTGGCCACGTACAACATCGTCGAAGTGCGCTGAAGCGCCATCGTGTTGGAACCACAAGCCACGACGGATATCCAAAAGCACATCGCCCCTGTGGTAGCACACACTAAAGAACTACGCAAGTGCATGCACTAGTTATGTTGATTCTGAGCAGCAAATTCAGACTAGTAACGAGGAAATTGACCATCACATGTTGTGTTCAGAATAACCACCAACAGTACATGCTTCCAGTCTAGTACGCAACAGCTGCTCCACAGGTGCTAGCATTTCAGTGGATGTCCAAGTGTAATTTCTCAGTGGCAACGTCGTCCAGATTGTCTCTCCATCCTTCCCCAAAATGAAGTCTCTACTTCACAGTCGTCTAAATCTGACTGTTGCAAGAGAGCCCGATTTGCTTCGGGAGCAACGAAGAACACGTCAGACTCTGTATCGTCGTTTGGCAAAATTTTGCCTTCCACGTCTCTGTCTGCTTCTTCGATATCCTCGTCTTCAAGTGGCTCTTCTCTCTCTTGTTCTCCCACATTGCTATGATTTGCTCCTCACCGATGAACCAAGGACCTCCACAACTACCTGACATCTTCTCAACAAAGGAAACCCTGAAAGAGCAAAGTGTTCCATTCAGGCTGCAAAAACTAATACCTCTCCGAATTACCTGTATAGACACACACACACACCAAATAACCAGCTGTTTCTCATACCCAGTCTTATTGGTGATGGTGACAGTGAAAACAATTCATACACAGCTCAAAAGCTTGAAAATCGAAGATCCCATTTAGGGTTCCCTCTTGTAATCAAAAGAGTAAGAGTTACTGACCTGCTAGAACGATGCCGCCTTGTCAACCTCTCGAGAGCTACTGAGGAGGAAGCTATTCAAGAAGGGACTAGAGGGAGGCAAGAAGGTGACTGGGCGGGGCGAAAAAGTGCGCGACGGATTGTTAACACGATTTTCATAATCGTTTACAAGCAGTTCCTGATGGAGCGAGATGTCACAGGGATGGAACCTATGTCGGTGCAGAATGTGTGAGAGACCTGCGTATCTGGTGCCACCTTGACTTGCGATTGTGTGGGAGCTAATGTGCGGATCAACTGCAACAGCAGCAAGATCATTAGTTTCTCTCTCTTCTGTCGTCACTTGTTTCCTTCTGTTACGTTGTCTAGGTGTAACATTACCAATTTCACGTGGCTGGTTGATGAGTGTGATGTATAATTAGATCATACACCGTACAAGAACGATCTGCGTTATTCCTACACTCTCCATACATCATGAGCATGTCGGCTTTTTCTGCCTCGGCAGATCCCATCGTCCACTCATTACCTACTGCGAGGACTGTCACACACTAACTGATCAGCAACTCACACTGCACTCAAGGAACACACAAACACACTGAAAGCAAACGTAGAAACATCGTATGTACCAAATACGCAGGTTGAATAGCACAAATATGTGTCGGTATGGAAACTTCAAAATACAGGGTGTTTCAAAAATGACCGGTATATTTGAAACGGCAATAAAAACTAAACGAGCAGCGATAGAAATACACCGTTTGTTGCAATATGCTTGGGACAACAGTACATTTTCAGGCAGACAAACTTTCGAAATTACAGTAGTTACAATTTTCAACAACAGATGGCGCTGAGGTCTGGGAAACACTATAGTACGATATTTTCCACATATACACCATGCGTAGCAATAATATGGCGTAGTCTCTGAATGGAATTAGCCGAAACCTTTGACAACGTGTCTGGCGGAATGGCTTCACATGCAGATGAGATATACTGCTTCACCTGTTCAATTGTTTCTGGATTCTGGCGGTACACCTGGTCTTTTAAGTGTCCCCACAGAAAGAAGTCACAGGGGTTCATGTCTGGCGAATAGGGAGGCCAATCCACGCCGCCTCCTGTATGTTTCGGATAGCCCAAAGCAATCACACGATCATCGAAATATTCATTCAGGAAATTAAAGACGTCGGCCGTGCGATGTGGCCGGGCACCATCTTGCATAAACCACGAGGTGTTCGCAGGGTCGTCTAAGGCAGTTTGTACCGCCACAAATTCACGAAGAATGTCCAGATAGCGTGATGCAGTAATCGTTTCGGATCTGAAAAATGGGCCAATGGTTCCTTTTGAAGAAATGGCGGCCCAGACCAGTACTTTTTGAGGATGCAGGGACGATGGGACTGCGACATGGGGCTTTTCGGTTCCCCATATGCGCCAGTTCTGTTTATTGACGAAGCCGTCCAGGTAAAAATAAGCATCGTCAGTAAACCAAATGCTGCCCACATGCATATCGCCGTCATCAATCCTGTGCACTATATCGTTAGCGAATGTCTCTCGTGCAGCAATGGTAGCGGCGCTGAGGGGTTGCCGCGTTTGAATTTTGTATGGATAGAGGTGTAAACTCTGGCGCATGAGACGATACGTGGACGTTGGCGTCATTTGGACCGCAGCTGCAACACGGCGAACGGAAACCCGAGGCCGCTGTTGGATCACCTGCTGCACTAGCTGCGCGTTGCCCTCTGTGGTTGCCGTACGCGGTCGCCCTACCTTTCCAGCACGTTCATCTGTCACGTTCCCAGTCCGTTGAAATTTTTCAAACAGATCCTTTACTGTATCGCTTTTCGGTCCTTTGGTTACATTAAACCTCCGTTGAAAACTTCGTCTTGTTGCAACAACACTGTGTTCTAGGCGGTGGAATTCCAACACCAGAAAAATCCTCTGTTCTAAGGAATAAACCATGTTGTCTACAGCACACTTGCACGTTGTGAACAGCACTCACTTACAGCAGAAAGACGACGTACAGAATGGCGCACCCACAGACTGCGTTGTCTTCTATATCTTTCACGTCACTTGCAGCGCCATCTGTTGTTGAAAATTGTAACTACTGTAATTTCGAAAGTTTGTCCGCCTGAAAATGTACTGTTGTCCCAAGCATATTGCAACAAACGGTGTATTTCTATCGCTGCTCGTTTAGTTTTTATTGCCGTTTCAAATACACCGGTCATTTTTGAAACACCCTGTAGGATATCACGTAAACGTCACGCACTAGAATTCTGCAGCAAACAACAGTGACTTACTAATTTGCCCTCCATTAAGTCTGTTAATGTCAATCCGCGTTGTTCCATTTAAAGACGTGTGTGTTTGCACAAACATACACATTCTATGTTTTTTTACAATCTGTTTATTCGCTAAGAGTATGAGCTTGTGACTGCCTATCCATTCTGTAAAATCCGTACATCAATACCACTTTCTATTTCCGCAATGTTTGTGGTGAAACTTTTAGGAGATTCGCCCCGTATACACAGCACCTCTCCAGCAAAATATTACTTCAGATGACACGCCTATTGTGTCAAAATCAGTAAGCTGCAGAAAACTTCCAACATGAGTGAAAGTACACAGGGTGGTGAGACACAGTTTGATTTAATTAGGATTCAAGTTAATTAATCAAGCAGGTCACTGCGCCCGCGAATTTCAGCAGCTTGCCAGAGCGATCCAAAAACTGGACACTGGACGGTAGCGTGGATCTCTTGTTTGTTTTGAGGAAACAGAACGAACAACTCTTTTGATAACACCGTCTGTGGCAGGCTGCTTGAATTTGCAAGTAATGGCCCGAATTAATAACTTCAATGCTAAGTGCACTGAAGCGCCAAAGAAACTGGTTTAGGCATGCGTGTTTAAATAGAGAGATATGTAAACAGGCAGCTGCGGTCGGCAACACCTATATAAGACAAGTGTCGGCGCAGTTGTTAGATCGGTTACTGATGCTGCAATGTCAGTTAATCAAGACTTAAGTGAGTTTGAACGTGGTGTCATAGTCGGCGCGCCAGCGATGGGACACAGTACCTCCGAGGCAGCGGTGAAGTGCGGACTTTCCCTTATGACCATTTCATGAGTGTACCGTGAATATCAGGAATCCGGTAAAGCATCAAATCTTCGACATATCTGTGGCCGGAAAAGATTCTGCAAGAACGGAACCCTTGATGACTGCACAACACAAAGGTTTACTTCTCGCCTGGGCCCGTCAAGAACGGCATTGGACTGTTGATGACTTGAAACATGTTGCCTGGTCCGACGAGTCTCGTTTCAAATTGTATCAAGCGGATGAACGTGTACGGGTATGGAGACAATCTCATCAATCCATGGACACTGAATGTCAGCAGGGGACCCTTCAAGCTGGTGGAGGCTCTATAATGGTGTGCTGCGTGTGCAGTTCGAGTGATATGTGACCCCTGATACCTCCAGATACAACTCTCTCAGGTGACACCCACTAAGCACCCCGTCTGATCACGTCCATCCATTCATACCCATCGTGCATTCCAACGGACGTGGGCAATTCCAGCAGGACAATGTCACATGCCATAATCCATAATTACTACAGAGTGGCTCCAGGAAAACTCTTCTTAGTTTAAGCACTTCCGTTGGCCACCAAACTCTCCAGACATGAACACGATTGTGCATATCTGAGATGCTTTGCAACGTGCAGTTCAGAAGAGATCTCCGCCCCCTTATACTCTTACTGATTTATGGACAGCCCTGCAGGATTCATGGTGTCAGTCCCTCCAATACTATTTCAGACATTAGACGAGTCCATGCCACGCCGTGTTACGGCACTTCAGCGTGCTCGCTGGGGCCCTAGACGATAGTAGGCATGTGTACTAGTTTCTTTGGCTCTTCGATTCAATTCGGAAACGGCGCAACGTATAAAATTATTTTTATTAACGATTAATTCTCAGCACAGCCTTCTCTGCAACACCCTTGCAAGATTTTCAGACTTCTTATGACCACCCGGCATATGTCAGCTCGCTTTACTCCCTATAGCTGACTGAACTGATCCATGCAAGAGACTGACACTTCATAGTCACACTAAGAGCCGATGTATTCAACGAAATATGTAAATAGATATGAATACACAACATCTGTAAGTGCTACTGTTGTGGTTGTTATTGATGTATAACTGTTAATACAGGAAGTCCGTGTGTAGACAGGTGACGCAAATACACTTCATGTAAGTCATAGAGTGAGTGAACAGAATACATTGGATCTGGTGACGTTCGTTAATAGACTCATGTTGTAAGAATTAGAGATAGTAATAGTAAATGTTAATTGCTGCTTGGGCTGGACGTATGTAGAGATGCAAACTATAACAGGTGTTAAATGGTTTGTAAAACTAACCAGCACTTGTATAAAATAAGGAATGAACTTCCTCAGTATGCTTTGTCAATTTGAAGTAGCCGATGGATGAGCGCATAGGCGTGCTGTGTTTCACGCCATCTGTGTTTAAATCTCGGTAATGTCGTTAACTGATATCGTTAATTATTACCTCAACGAATAAACACACTGTTTATAGCGTATAGTACTCCAACTCAGACGTTGGATAAATGCATTACCTTTTGTTTTATCCAGTCATACAAACGACGGCAGGTGGATGATACGTGAATTCACAATGTCACCTCAGATGCATCCTATCTTGTGGTAGCTGCAACAAGATCTCTGGATTCGACGCTCTGCTGTTTCTGGAATATCGCTGAGCTGTTGCTAAAATGGCGACGGTGGTTTAGCCTGTTTCCAAAATATGCACCAAAACTGAAAACGCAACATTTCTGCGGCTTCGGCGTGCTGCTCAGTACCAGAACACTCCGTAAACTGAACTAAAAATTGTTACGAAAGACGCCAGACGGTTTATGCTGGATTAATACTACCTGCGCAATTCTCACATTTAACGATGTAGGACTGCTTGACTCTCAGCACAACTTGCAAGCCGTCCGTTTATTAATGTTCGGAATATTAGTAATTGGAAGCATGCTCTCGTACTAATAAAACACACTTTGAAACAAAACTTTTTACTATTCGGTTCGCAGAACGCCTCAGTCTGCTTCCACTAGAAACACTTAAGAATCATAAAATACACTTTCTCTTTTTCGGCTCAGACTGATGAACCTAAAGAAACATCGCCCGTTTTTTACCACACTCGGAACCGAGCGTCTCCAATCATTTACAAACCTCCTCGAAACCTTTCCCGCTCATGACTTGTCTCTCTCCTCGCTCGTAATAAATTTATATGAGTTTCATTCAAATGAAGCCTGGTCAGTGCGTCTACTTTTGCCTTACTCGTAAGATGACACCAAGTAACTTTGGATATAGTGGCGCCATCTAAAGAGACTGACACGTGCGCACCGTTTGATGTTGCATGGCTCCAGTGTGGGGTTTCACGCCAAAGAGAAGGTTGTCACAAAAGTTATCGTCCACTATCGAACACGCAGCCGAGTAAGGAGTGATTCGATTTCTGGCGGGGGAGGGAGTTGGAGGCCGTGAAATGAAGGCTGCGTACGGTGAGTAGAGTCTGAGTCGTTCAAGTGTTGTGGAATGGCGGAAACGATTCCTCGAGGGCCGCGAGTCACTGGAAGACGACACTGCAGCAGTTTCGGTGGGAAACGCTGGAACATCCACCGTACAGTCCCGACCTTTCACTGCGTGACTTTCATGTGTTTGGACCTCTGAAACAAGCTATTCGCGGACGTAGATATGCTTGACTGGGTCCAGGCCTGGATCCGACAGCAGCCTACTAACTTCTTCAAGGGTGGAATCGACCGGCTAGTGTCGAAATGGGATAAATGTGCCAACAGTTTTGGCGACTATTTTTGAGTATGTGTACTGTGTATAACTACATTTTTGAGTTAATAAAAGCGTTACCGTTACTTTACGCTAGTGACCGAGCTTCATTTGAATGCCCTTATACATAGATTACACCTTACCGGGCCAAGCTTCTAGAAGTTCAAAGAGAACATGCAAGAATTACATTTAGATACCATGACAACACAAATGACAACACCAGTTTACACAACAATTTTAGTTACTTTTTCATACATAATCACTCAATAAAGTTCAAATAATGGACGACAGGTGGGTATAAATTTACACTGCTTCCTCAGACACGTTGAATTAGTGAAATATTCTCAAAAGGATACCAAAGGAAGGTCAAAATCTGTCCGTCGCAGCCCGTGGTAAATGCGCACTAACCAGACAACAGGATACATCGTGGGAAGTGAGCATCCTGCCTACTTTGTTCGAGCAGTCATAAGTAAAATGTGATGTGACGACGAAAGTCATCCCGAGTAACTGCATGAAACTTTTGGAGCATTTAGGGATGAAGTGCTCATCTTGCGGAATACCCGCCTCAGTAGGTAGTCCGTGTTAGAGCGCAATGGTTGGTTGGTTGATTGGTTGATTTTGGGGAGGGGGCCAAGCAGTGAGGTCATCGGTCCCATCGAGTTAGGGAAGGATGTCTGCCATGCCTATCAAAGTAACTATCCCGACATTAGCCTGAAGTGATTTAAGCAAACTTAAAGCAGGATGACCGGAAGCGGGTTTGAACCGTCGGCCACCCGAATGCGAGTCCAGTGTGGTAACCTTGGGCGCAGTGCCGAGCGGAAGTCTGCTCCGGCTGAGTGGAGCGGAACGATTGTTGACTGCGAAGTGTGTTGCCGTCGGAAACTGTCAGCTATGAGAACTATGTCTTTCTCGAGGAGAGAAACTTTGATATTTAGTTTGGTATGGAACACCGAAAGGCCTACCCTTCTAGCTGTTAGGAAATGGCTGACTGATGACGTAAAACTGCTTGGTGTTGAAGTGAGAATAGTTTGTATGAAAATGTATAAACTGCGAAGTTTCTGAACAAATATTCATGACCACAACTGGTAACTTAAGATTTAATCATAATGGTGGGTATGTTAGCACAATATCAATATCGTACGCAGGTATTGCCTTGCAATCTGTCAGAGTCTGTAATTTACCTTTCGAAGTGCCCCTCGAAAAGATCACAAAAATGCTTAGTTTATATGTGACATTTTACGTTTTCAGGGAAGAAATGTGACCAGAAAACTTTTGGCACGGGACGTTCAATGGCAATAGAGTAGCTAAAATGGAATTACAAGAACACATATCTACTTACGTTACATATCATAAAATCCAGGGTATAGCCACAAGAAGTCAGTACGTATTTAAAAACACTACTTACATGTCAAAATATATCTGCCAAGTCTGTGACATGCTCATCGTCGAAAAGACATATTTCAGGTCTTTATGCTATTGCAGGATTTGCGTTGATATCAAAGATACTTGATATGGCTGACACAGTGCAGAGTGAAAACCGGTTAACGCACCGTATGTAATATTTAACATATAATGTATTCCTGTAACCTGCATTCGTCACCTGTGTTCAACTGATATTAACATATGTCAAAAGAGTGGCAGACATCGTATCTACAGAAATATGTTTTTTCGATGATGACTTGCCACATACGTGTCAGATATATTTTTACACTTAAGTAATATTTTCAAATACCTAATAACTTCTTGTGCCTATGCCCTGGACTTCCTGATACGTAAGCTTTATTAAGTGTGAGTTCAACGTGCACTTGAGCATGGCTATAAAGCGAAATTATGAT
Organism: Schistocerca cancellata; assembly: GCF_023864275.1. Classification (NCBI taxonomy): domain Eukaryota; kingdom Metazoa; phylum Arthropoda; class Insecta; order Orthoptera; family Acrididae; genus Schistocerca; species Schistocerca cancellata. Next base: position 998,602,062 of record NC_064627.1, read on the forward strand.
TGTGTAAAACAGATGAACAATTAGCAATCAAATGGCGGAAATTTCTTTCTGACAGTTCTATAAGATTGTGGTCTCCTACGAAGGAAAGCATACTCAACTACTCTGTCACGGCGGGATGACCCAACTATGGGTACATCAGGGCCTAGCAGCTGGAGAATTGTGAATGAGGAAGTTATAGAAGCCATTTACGACAGGAATACCCGACGAAGAGCAACAAATCTGATAATACAACTTAATTAACTGTGGTGTCACCGCCAGACACCACACTTGCTAGGTGGTAGCTTTTAAATCGGCCGCGGTCCGCTAGTATACGACGGACCCGCGTGTCGCCACTGTCAGTGATTGAAGACCGAGCGCCGCCACACGGCAGGTCTAGTGAGACGTACTAGCAGCCGCCCCAGTTGTACAGCCGACTTTGCAAGGAACGGTTCACTGAGAATTACGCTCTCATTTGCCGAGACGATAGTTAGCATAGCCTTCAGCTACATTTGCTACGACCTAGCAAGGCGCCGTATTCAATTGATATTGATATTCTATTAATGTATCATCAAGAGCGATGTTCTACAAATGTGGATTAAAGTTAAGTATTCCAGAAGCTACGTACTTTTCTTTATAGCATTCATTACGTATCCTGTTTCAGACCTCACGCCAGCCTGCGTGAGTTTAAGCGCGTGCCTTTCGGCTTCCTCTCATTGTGTGTAGGCTGTCTTGTCTAGACACAACATCAGCAAGTGTAGTAGTGGCGGAACTGATGACACGAATGGAGAGGAACACGGGAATGCGCCAATGGAAATGGAGGTGAATGCGGAGATGGCAGCGAGCCTTACTGGAACTACCGCCTCAGAGGAAGGAAACAGTATGGAGAGAGACAAAGTAAACAAGCAAAGTAAATTAATACATTGAAAGAATCGTCACTGCTGTCGTACGGCAACAGAAACATCAGAAAGCGACTATGGAAGTGAACAAGGATGTGGAGGTTGCAGCAGGCTCTGGGACTGTAAAAACACTGAAACTCAGTGTTTTGATTACGCCAAAACAAATGCGACGACGAATGTATCCTATGAATGCACCATGATGGATAAATATGTAGAAATGGCACGCCGTAATAGAACCTCTTCTAAACTGCAACAGTCTTCACAATATTCCTGGCGAGAGCACGAACCAGAAACATTGCCTAATTCAAAACAGATGCAGCGAACAGCGAAGAAGCAGAGAAGAATCATCCAAACTCCAGTCTCTAGCATCAAGAAATGGGTAAAGAAGGGCAATGATATAGTGCTTGTCTCTGTGATACATACGAAGGCACTTCATGAGCTGTAAGAAAAGAATGGTTGACAGACTACTGTATGCTGTGCAAACGAACCGCCGGATTCACCGGATAAAGCCTTACTTCGACCGTGCAATAGAAATTCATGACACTCTGTGTCTAAGGTATTCCAATTGACAATGTTGTGAGTAGTGTATAAGCGCAACGTATGAAAAAAAAACCACGTTAGTGAACGAGCATTAGGACAACCAGCTGTAGCGTACAGTTTAAGCATAATGATGAGTTTTGTGAGCGCAGTTTCAATAACGTACGAAGGTCTTGGCTTGCAGAATGATAAGGATGATTTTGAAATGGCTTGAGCTATTCACTGAGAGAAATGCAACTGAAGTGAGTATGTGAAATATGGGCACACGTTTCGTATTTAATGTGTCCACTTCAATGGTGAATATAAGTGTAAAAAGCAATGCTATGCTCCCTCATTTCTTATATTCTGGCTCTGACCTATTTCTGTGAGCTACTAATATATTCAAAACTTACAGAGTGAAGCTAGTTCCACTGTTTTTTTTAAATGTGTATTTATATTTCAATATAATTTTCGAAAGTTCTTAAATTCAAATCTTTATTTGTAAATAATTAATGGTCTGTTGAGCACAGAGGGTAGTTCATCGACTTTAGCTTCTATTTAAGGTTTCCATAAAATTTAATCTCTTTTTCAGGTTTTTTAAATGTGTCTATTTTCTTGGAAGGAGAAACAGCATTGGTCGTATTTTTTTGTTTTATTATCCGCAAAATCGATTTTCGGTCACTTAGTGACCATCGTCAGTGCTGTAATATACAATTTAAATTGGTAGGCAGTGGTGTCAACAAGCTTAGAGCGATCACATAAACTGAGGCCGCTGTTTTCTGTGTCTATTTTCATTAACGTTGTATTCTTATCTTCTTTGTCGAGTTTTTATGATTATAAACACGCTATTTCGTGTTCCTTAGTGTTATTGGTTGTTCAACTGATCAAACGCGGGACGATGGGTGCAGCTCTCTGTTAATAAGCCGTAGCAGCTAGCCAGCAGTTGACAGGTGTGTCTAATAATGTGCAGCGGCTCCGCGCGTGGACTCCATGCGTCACCAGCATGATGTATTTTTATTTTTTGACAGTGTTGCTTGTTTAATGTATTACAGGGTGGGACAAATAAAAGTGCCCCGGACTAGTGGATACGACTGGACTTGAATGTATGCATTTAAACACAGCCTCTGATCTACAGTTACTTTCAATAGGATGGAGTAACTACCCATACAGCTTGGAAGGCATTTACAGAATCTTCAAGTATGATAGAGTTGTTGGCAGAGGTCAGTGTGGTCGAGTCCGCAGCTGGCCGCCCAGGTCACCTAATCGGTCAGTGTGCGATTGCTTTACGTGGGGAGCCCTCAAGTGTATGGTGCGTGGCAACAACCCTTGTAGTCTTCCGGAACTGCAGCAGAACATTTCGGATGAGACTGCAGCAATCCCAGCGGTTCAGCTTCGAACCACCTTGAGAAACTCCAGAATGAGATTTTCACTCTGCAGCGGAGTGTTCAAATGGTTCAAAAGGCTCTGAGCACTATGGGACTTAACATCTATGGTCATCAGTCCCCTAGAACTTATAACTACGTAAACCTAACTAACCTAAGGACAGCACACAACACCCAGCCATCACGAGGCAGAGAAAATCCCTGACCCCGCCGGGAATCGAACCCGGGAACCCAGGCGTGGGAAGCGAGAACGCTACCGCACGACCACTACATGCGGGTTCAGCGGAGTGTGCGCTGATATGAAACTTCCTGGCAGATTAAATCTGTGTGCCGGACCGAGACTCGAACTCGGGACCTTTGCCTTTCGCGGGCAAGTGCCCGCGAAAGACAAAGGTCCCGAGTTCGAGTCTCGGTCCGGCACACAGATTTGATCAGCCAGATAGTTTCATATCAGCGCACACTCCGCTGCCGAGTGAAAATCTCATTCTGGAAACATCCCCCAGGCTGTGGCTAAGCCATGTCTCCGCAATATCCTTTCTTTCAGGAGTGCTAGTTCTGCAAGGTTCGGAGAAGAGCTTCTGTAAAGTTTGGAAGGTAGGAGACGAGGTATTGGCAGAAGTAAGGCTGTGAGGACGGGGCGTGAGTCGTGCTTGGGTAGCTCGGTTGTAGAGCACTTGCCCGCGAAAGGCAAAGGTCCCGAGTTCAAGTCTCGGTCCGGCACACAGTTTTAATCTGCCAGGAAGTTTCATCTTGAGAAAGTTGCTGACAAGGACTCAAAGGTGCCAAGAGATGAATGGTGGTCATTTCCTAATCTGACATAATTATTTTAGTACTGTACTTCATTTCCTCTGCTGTGTCCCTGTGTACCCTGGAACTCTGATCTGCGTGCCACTTTCATTTGCCCCAACCTGTACAAGATGAACAGTTATGTTATTCCTGGCTTACTTCATTAATTCCAGAGAAATATGGTCTGTTTGTAACTGAAACTGGTTACGAGAAAAAATAAACGCCATTTACGATGTAGATTGATTGTTTTCAGTTAATTTACTGTACAACAGCGCTGTTGTTCCAGTTACGATTTCAAATATTAATAGAAATGAAAGAATAGAATTTAACTAGAAAAAGAAGCTAACAGGATTTAGAGATGTTTAATGCACAATATTCCATTTACATTTCATGGACGAAATTGAAGGATGGTGCAATGAGTATCCAGAAAAACCAATTCTTGGATTCACAGATTTTGATTGAACCTCGGTGAACGATATGAGAGTCGGTCTTGCAACTACTACTCATCATTTTAGCTATGAATTCGAGATTGAAACTGGAACAGGCGAAGCGATTCAGTTTGACCAGAACCATTCGCAGAAGCCAAAATGAAAATTTTCAGATGCCTAAACAGAAACCAGTATGTTAACCGAAAGTAAGCAAAGCACCTTCTACTTTACTGATTTCATTTTCTCTTAGCCTGTACTACAGGTAAACTTCAACGCGAATGGAAGAACGTAATAGAGCAATTTAGAGAATACCTGAAACAATTATAATTTGAAAGTCCAAACTATAATCACCACACTAACAAATAACATACAGGTTAACAAAGGAGTTATGTAACCAGTTTACGAGTTATTAGATTTTGGGCAATTGCAAACCATGACTGAATGAAGAGGAAGTGAAATAAAGAGAGTTGTATAGTACGGCTGGTTTTCAAAGCAGTATTACGATGCATCTGAACCAGAAAGATACAGTCCATGTCTATAGCTAGTCGGCTCTTACGGCAACGGGACTTGGACTTTAAATGCGAAAACCATTTTAAAATTAAGGTTTGCTTAGGGAGCAAAAGAGACAAGTATAGTCATCAAGTTAGACAAGAAAAACCTAAAGTGGAATAAGAAATTGTGACATGGAAACAAACTAGAAGCAAACATGTCATTTAAAGACTGAAATGTATGATGAATCAGTAATGGATGCCAAAAGGTAAGAATGTTATCAATGGTTAATGTAAAATGGGTAGATAAAATCAAAAGTTGTCTACGAAAGACATGGCTTCATAAAGCGGAAGACCATAATGCATGAAAAATTACGAAGAAGTACTATCAGTATATGTCACGTTGTGGAATGTCTTTATTATTTTCGCAATCGTTTATGAAACTTTAAATATATCTACTTGAATTTCCATCTGTAGCTCAAGTTCTACAGTTACTTTAAACAAAAGGAAATCCATTCGTGGTGCTGTAACAGCATCAGATATGTAGCGGTGAAAGTAAGAAACTGGAAATACGTTTCTCTGCATCGACGAGTTCACAAAAATACACACGTTCAGTACCTTCCACGGCGTGCCTTTATACAGCGGCCGCATTTCCCCGAGGCTTCCGAACGCTGCAGCTTTGTGCGACTGTCTGCCTGTTGCTAGACAGCGCGGTAACGTCGAAGCTGACAGGATGAAAGACCTGAAAGAGGCACCTCACTCATCTTTTACTCGCCTCCGTCCCCAGAGTGCGCTGACGTCGACTAAGCAGCGGACGAGCACTTCTGCTGCCGTGGGACGGTTTGCGTTTCACCGCACCCGCTCCGTATTGCTCACTGCGTGCGTTCGTAAATCTAAAGTCCCGTCGGGACACACGCTCTGTGCTAGCGTCTCGGACAGCATCGCTCTCGTCCCCGTGTTTCGAAAGTGTATAACACGTGTGGTACATGTCAAGTACTTGTACATGTAGTGAGATGTAGAAGATAATGTAACATAAATGACAGCGATGATATTATTTTATTAGAGAACACAACCCATCTAAACTAAAGTAACTAAAAATCTATAGGGAATTTGCTATGGGACTTAAATCAACAAGAATACCTGGGCTAGATTATAAATGACATCAACTTTCACATAAATGAAATTTTGTTTTTGTTGTGTGGGTTCATGTTGAACAATATTGTAATTCTAGTGCATCTGCGGACCATTTTTGTTTGTACGGTCGTTCGTGGGAGTTTCTTTCAAGTGGGTAGACCGCAATAATTTTCTGTCAAAAAATTATTTAACCGACGGAAGCCCCCTGTTTCCTATTGAGGAGTAAGTCCTTGTATCACGCCTACTTACGTCGGACGGTAGCTAGCAGATACATGAGTTATGCTTCTAGCAGGACAGATGTGCTCTTACATGACAACAGTTCCTAATAGTTACGACTGTGGCCGAAAGATTTCAGCAGCTTACGGACTGAAATGATATGTAATCAAAACAATACGTTTTGGAAACAAGACTGTATCTTCTGTGTCATAACTGCTTCTGTTATTTGTTGTTCATTTAATATGTTTAATTATTAGTGTGAATGAGGGTGTGAGAGTAAAGTAATGTAAGATATTAATAATGTTTTGCCTCGTAACTGGGTAAATGGTAGTGTGGGAACCGAATCACAATAAAGAAAATGAATCATATTCTCAGTGGAAATTTCTTAAATGCAACAGTTTATGCTACTGGGAAAACAAGACACATTTTACGGTAATTCACTTATTGAAAGAGGGTATTATATGGATATTTGTGGATTTTATGAATTCGTTCTTTTAATAAGGCACTCGGAAAAGCAGTTATATTGTGAATGGTTTCTAGCAAAGGACGTAGGATTGCCCGGTTTAATACTGAACGATCGTTGGCAGTAATGTTTCTCATCCAAAGAGAAGAGAGAACTTCACGCGTATTTGGTGGGCTAAATGACTGCTTTGTGAAATGTAAGGTGAGTTCGGAGCTCACTCCTCATCATGTTTGGACTCATGTACTGAGAGCTCTGAGAAGATGTGGTAAGTCTGCTGTGGAGTGCCGCAAAGGAGACGCGAACCGATGACGAAGACAAACGAGCGAAAACCCTATTGATCTGTGTAAACTGCGACTTTGAATTAACTAAAATACACGTGGCATATTGTTCAAGTCGGGACCGAGAACTTCAAGTTCAATGGGTACGAATTCTGGAATATTTGAGGGAGCATTCTGCCACAGACAATCCATTTTGTAACCTTTTTGGTAACAGGTTTGGTTAATTATCATAACCTGGCTATTAAGAGTGATTGTGGGTACGTATGAGTGTCGAAACGTAAGATTATCACGAGTTTGGTTGTGTTTTTGTATCATAGAAGTAACAATATATTGAAATTTTCACACACACAAGCTATCTATCCTTTAATGGTTTATTTAACCTGATATGCCCTCATAAGAAAAATTTGATGCACCCTTTAAATACACTTAATGCGGCTGGCTCTATTACAGCTTACCCAATATAGAAACATTATCCATCTTCTAACAGAGCAACCGTGTGGACTGGACTGCAGAAGAAGAAATTCACCTATAGGTGAATAGACATAATTCTGTAGGACTAGTAATGTGATCGCTCCATTACACTATTTAACTTTGATCTGAGTTTATAACTAGCATTTCATCAGTATCAATGCTCTGATAATATTCCTATTGTATAAAAAAAAATTTAACCTATGAATGAGCTACAACATGAGCTGAGTTCTGCTGATAAAATATTCGTAATTACGCAGAACTTTCATGGCGCAACGGTAAACGTGAGGGTCACTTGAACATGTTTTACTTAATTGAAAGTTATGACCAAGACCTTCAAACATTCTGACACAATCTGAAAGAGTAACACGGCCTCTATTGCGGAGAAAAAGTATGCCTGGAGATGACGGCTTCATAAAAAAGCCTAAATCTCAATAGCCACTCTCGACATATACGCAATCAGCATGTGTCTCCAAGTTGCTTGCATCTGAGACCTATCTTATTCTTTATGTAATATCCAATTGAAGAAATTTGCCAATTGCTGTGTATCAGAATAACAACTCTGCATAAGGAGGTATGTATTCAGTACATTGTGCTCTGATCAACTACGAAGTCACTCTAGGGATAAGTGCGCACATAGCAACTGACCATGAAAAACGTAATAAATTTTAAGTAGTTTCAGAATGAAAAATAATTAAAGCGAACATGGAACAACTTCCATATTTAAACCACCAAAAACCAGAACAAAAGGAGCCCAATATACTCTCAGACCTCTGTGATAAATCTCTACTAATAGTAAAAATGTAGGACCACATTGTCTCTTTGTTTTCGTGTCTGAACACGCTAATTTCGGGAGCAACTTGTGGAATTTTCATGAGATTTTCATAGATAACTTGAGCGCAGCGTGGAGCAATGTACAGACTCTACTTCATCAAAATTGGGCAACGAAAAAAAAAAGAAAAAACGATTTGTGATGTAAGGTGGCATGGTCTCCTGACCTACATTTCTTACATATTCCGAACTCACCGTCGTATTCTGCGTATCAAGATGTTTCATTCGAGCCCAAAGTCGATAGGGTAGAGTCGGTTTTACATATATCCATTTAATTGATATGCAGATCTAATAAATAAATCGCAAGTGCACACCAAGTTTAAAAAGTCGAGGCTGGTGTACAAAAACTTTCAAGACACGACGGCCTCAGGAATTTTCGTTTGGCGGAGGCGACCAGCCCGCTGGAAAGTCCGTAGGACGGTGAGTTAGCCCACCAGCCGACCGCCCATGGACCAGAAGCGCTTTTGCCAGGGAAAAGGGATAATGACCTGCGTGTTCACCCTAAAATCAAAACCTACTGTATTGTTTGGAAGAGCCCCAACATATGCATTATTTCGATGGACCTAGTGTGCAGTTTCAGAGCTCTCAGAAGTGGACAGTAAACACCTACACAGATGCCTATATATTTCCGGACTGGTCAGCTTAAACGGAGCGCTATCCTCCAGTTTGTAAGAGTAACGGTGATTGGTGGACTATTTCTGACGCAATGAGCCGGAGGAGCGAGGGACAGACAGCGGATGATATAGCCTTTGGCTCATGTCACTCCATTACATGTCTCATGTGACAGCCTCGACCGTACTTAGATAAAAGTCAATCGGATAATTCTTCAAGTTGAGTAGGTGCGGCTCTCAGCCATTCTGCTGAGTAAATAACATTCTTAAAGAAAAGGCATAAAAGAGCTTTCCCACACTTTGTATATAAATATCATTAACATGATTCCCATCCATAAGAGGTAACCTAATATTCCGAAATGAACCCGGAAATCTGTGTATCAGTTTATAAATAAAGGTTTCTTAAATTTTACAATAAATAATATTTTCCGTTCGTTTAATGTTTTTCTTACACTAAATAGCAATACTCCAGTAGCCAAGTATCCCATGAGTTACATAAGAAAATATAATATTTTTGTGTCTCTTCCTTACAGTAAACGACTCCAGAAGATATTTACTGCTGAAAGTTTTTCAGGCACTTCTTTTTGGTACGTTAGGAGAGTCTGTCTGACTTCTGTAGTAGTGTGGGGTGGAAATTGCTTCTTGCAGGAGCCAAAGGGTACCTTTCAGATCAACATGTTGTGCAACTCGTCAACATAACACCCAACACACTGACAGTGAATTAAAATTTAATTATAACCCTCATTTCTGTCCGTCTGCTTATATATCATAAGCTCCAAATCTACTACACGAATTTTTGCAGTGTTTTCACAGGCTACTTAAAAATATTTTGGGGAAACCTACAGGTTTTATTTCATCAAAATCAGAAGATGGAAAAAATATCGTAATTTGAAGTTTAATCTAACCCAAAGCTAATCTTTGTAGTATAATTATTACAGAATAGTATACTGAAGAATCAATAGATGATGCTGTTAGTTTTTTAGTATTCCAAAGAACCAGTAGATGGCAATGTTAATTTTTAACTCAGCGACAAATGTGTTTTTCAGGAGTTTACGTCAGTGACAGAATTAAGTGTCGCAATCTTACCTTAACGAATACAAATTAACCTTGAATTTACTTGGCTTGGAAATACAGATATCCCGATTATTTCTGCGTATTACGAACTTAACGATGTTGCTTTGTTTCATTCGATATGTTTTATTTATAGTCTTTGCTACAAAAAATATATTTATTAAGGTTGCTTTCTGATTAGGGTGCCTAGTTATTAAATTTTTACTTCACTCTGTTCATAAATAAAAATGTCTAGAAAACGATAGTTTTTTTCTGAATACATGAGACCGGCTAAAAGACAGGATTTTGAGGTTTCAAGACTCCAACGAAGATCGTCAGGCGAGACTTGGTGTGGCCTGAGAACATCAGGCTTTAAATCGCTCTTTGGGAACCCCTTCCGAAAGCGAGGCAAAACGTAGCTCTGATCGAGGGCGTCATGCATTACGTCGCTGCTCATAACCCTTCACTCACAGTGGCTAAAAGTTACTTCTCTCCAGTATAACTTCATAGAATCGGAAATGTTGATGGAAGTTGAACAGGAGAGAGAGCTCTTTGCTCAAATACCATTTAATCCTAAAAGTTTACCATTTTAGTTCAAACGTATACGATATCCAGTGCTTTTATGTTATGCCATGACCATAAACAAAACATAAGGCTAGACGCTGCGTGTTGCAGGGACGGTCCTCACTGCCTGTTTCACTTCATACTTTGAGCTCCACGTGGTTCCCTATTTTGTTAGTGAAGCAAAAAAGCATTAGGTTCATGCATCCAATCATACGGCTTCAAACGTTTCATAGGAAGATGATTCATAAGCCAAAAATAAATTCCGCACATATGACGTCTTGGACACAGCTATAGATAAATACACTGAGTTTCTCAGGTAGTAGTAAATAAAAGGAAGAATAACTTGAACCATTATCTTCAGTCATGACTGACTGACTTAATGAAGTACCTATAATGTTCTTTGTACATGAAGCAAACCTTGATCATAACAACAGATAACGACACAGTGACATCGTATTTAAATACCCTAATGGTTGCTGTGAAATCAGATTCAGTACATATCAGGTAGAATGATTGTTTTACATGTCGCCAAGTATGATTGTTGATATAGTAGACCTCAAAACAGTTATCTAAATGTACAGAAACACCAAACTTTTTACACTGTCATGCGCTCGCAGTTCTGTTTCCTCTGAGCAGTACACAACACCCTCATTTGAGAAAATATGATTTTCATCTCATTTTGGGGTACCTGCATCGAAAAATGAGCCAATGATTTTGCGTAATGTCTCTCGGGGCGATACTCCCCGACAGTTGACCACTAAGGGGGTAGCCGTGCATTATCTAGCTGCTGCTCCGTGACTTTTGTCCTGAAGTCGGTGTAAAGGGATTTTCTTTCCATCCAATTCACACATATCGCCTGTGCACTGTTTTAGAATACGTTCAAGAGCCACATGTTAGCTAGAAAATGAGCTTAGTGTTTTCTTTTAATAATGCGCGATTTGGCAAGCTCAGATCGTCCTAAGATTTAAATGCCACAACAACTTCGTGTAACTACTGCTTGTCATCTGTTGCGATTTGGTCTCAACGATGGTACATCTGTAAAGCTGACAATCATGTAAATAAACAATTATGCGGAATCACACTAGCAGGCAATGCTCTCACTAGAAATTTTTGAATTATGTATCTCAGAAATGGTTATCACAGCCTAACACAAGAGAAAAGTGTCTGATCCTAAAAAACTGAACCGCTATAGCTACAGCTAGTCCCAGTGGTCAACGGAAGAAGGGCGATGCTTTCTCTGTCGTCCTCATGGCCAATCTTAATCGCTCAGTCACCCAACTGATCAGGAGGGCTCAGCGCACAGGTAAGCTTTCGTTATGCAGCCAAGACGTAGGGTCTCTAACAGACGAGAATGGTACAGAGAGAGTTTTTGTCCCTCGCCACCATCAAGTCGAGAAGTGGTAAATAATATAAAGGATGATTTCAAACAGATGGCTCTCACCATCATTCGAATAAAAAAACTTGTTTGTTTGGAATCGGTTAGCACCAAAAGAAATTCACTAATTGGTAAGGAGACTTGTAATAATTCAGAATTTGACAATTTCCCACCAATTTGGGAATTTGCGATGGTATGTAGCTACGCATACCGATACATCAGCCACACATCATGCATGTTCCATTAGAATCGCGAGCGATTGAACAGATGTCTATTGCACAATCTGTCACGTCAGTATGCGTGTCGCTCATGTCCATTTAGGATCGCGTGGAACAGTGCACCCTGTGCTATTCTGGAGTGGATTTCTGCAGTGTCTGCAAGGGTGAGTCGCTCGGCAATTAGGTATTCGCTAGACTGCAGGTAGAGAGAGGGATCACACCAGCAATGGTAAACACACACGCGTGCGGCCCACAGGATGACTTGGCATTATTTAGATAGACATGTAACGTCAGTATAACACTCGAATAGTTTAAACTGTAGAGGTGACTTAGACATGCCATCGGCAGTGGCGTGAGAGTGGTGGCTTGCGCTGGCTTGCGTCCGGTGGTGGCTCTCAGTGGTGTCGATGCATGCACCCCCTTGGTGCATCCCATCTCTGCAAACAGGTCATTCCTCCCGTCCAGTCGCGTCACCAACGGTTCCTAGGTTATCACATATTTCGAGAGGAATTTCTGAGGTGTCTAGTATGAAAGGGATGCCTCCTCATGCTTGAGGATCCTGAATGGGCACTTGTGCATGGCTTGGCAGCTGATAGTCGCGTCACTTCATGGGGGCTACTGGTGCATCCCAACCCCTGGGAGTGTGTGTGGTAGCCTCCTGTGCGGTCCAGTGGACAGGGGGCGGTGGGAGGTGCCTGTGCATGTTGTTTACATGCCTGTTGCGTTGTTCTGTGAGCAGGTCTGTAAGCTGTGCTATGCATTATTTGGACAGTTTACGAATTGATTTGGTGTATGTACATCAGGAGGACTTTGCATGTCTGTGTGCTGTGTACTGAAATTATTTCGGTAATTTAAGAGTTGTTTGCATGTCTGCAGCGCGCTATTTCGGTAATATAGGAGTAGTTTACAGGGCTGTAGGCTGTGTGGCGTGATCCCAAGCCTGTCAGAGCATGTGTTTTCTATCAGTGTGATAAATATATTATCTCAAATCCATCCCTAAATAAATTGTTCCAAAATAAATACACTCCATCCTCTCTTCAGCATCCCAACACAGGCTGAGTCAATTTCCCCTCCAGACTGTCATCTTGGGTTATGTCACAATGGATGACAGTTCCATCTGGTGGCAGTACTGTGTACTAGGTCAGTTGGACTCCAGACTCCATGGGGACAACACTGTTTCCCACCTTTTTACCCAGCCATCTTGTATTACATCATGGAACTGATGACATTGCACTCTGGTGGTGGTACTGTGTACAAGGTCAGTTGGACTCTGGACCTCATGGTGAACACAAAGGATGGTGGTAGTGCCTCATTTTCTTTAAATAAAGGCTGGTGCATGATTTCGAGAGTTGACAAATAGCAAGCATGTTTGCAGTCTTTTAGATGGGTTATTATTTTGACAATTTACAAGTTGTTTGACTCTCAGGACATAAATGTATTGCATTATTTACGAGTGGTTTGCAGGTCCATAGGATGTGCGATTTATTATTTTGGAAGTTTACAATTATCAAGTGCGTCTGCAGAGCTTTACAGTTCAAATGGTTCAAATGGCTCTGAGCACTATGGGACTTAACATCTAAGGTCATGAGTCCCCTAGAACATAGAACTACTTAAACCTATCTAACCTAAGGACATCACACACATCCATGCCTGAGGCAGGATTCGAACCTGCGACCGTAGCAGTCGTGCAGCTCCGGAATGAAGCACCTAGAACCGCTCGGCCAACGCAGCCGGCTCATTATAGGTGCATTATTTAGGAGTAGTTTGCACATCTGTATGTTGTGTACTGAAATTATTTCGGTAATTTACGAGTTGTTTATTGTGTGTTATTTCTGTAATTTATGAGTAGTTTACAGGTCTGTAGGCTGTGTGGCGTAACCCTAAGCATGTCAGAGTGTGTGTTTTGTGTCACTGTTATAAATATAGTACCTCAAATCCATCCTTAAATAAAGTGTTCCAAAATAAATAAAGTACACTCTTACCTCTTTTCAGGAGACCAGTGCAGGCTGAGTCATTTTCCCACCAATCCATAAGAAGAGGTGGCAGTAGGGTGACTTAGGTTAGTGGAGGTAATCCAAGTGACCTATTTTCCCACCATTTTCTTAGGTTAGTAGACTGTGTTGCATTGTCCTGATGGAATTTCAACGTCGCACCATTTTATGGGGGAGGGGACGGGAGTTGGGTTAAGTTAGTGGAGGTAGCCCATTTGACCTATCTTTCCTACAGATTTCAAACTTCACGCCAAAATCCGCCATCTTGGGTGATATCGGGCTGTTGCCAAGTCTACAGGCCACCAGCTTGAATAATGTCATCACCGCCATCTTGGATACATCTGGCAACAATGGAGAGTGGATTGACATCTGCTTTGTCCCACTACTGTGCAGTAGTGTGTGTCATCTTCATGTACTTTTCAACGTAGCATCTCAGGCTAACCTGGTGCGGATTGTAAAATTCTGGCTTAAAACTGGTTTTCCTAACCTTTCTGAACAGGGCTCGAACAATGTTTACTAAGGAAAGTGCGTTCTAATTGCTGATGGTCGCGGCAAGTGTCCAGGGTTTCCATAACCTACAAAACTGCCTCACCCTGTATGAACCATACGATGTAGTTGATTTCCTGCCGTTCACTCCATGTTCTTGTTCGATAACACTGTTTTAAATGGCTTGAGAAAAGCTACAGGACAGGTTGTTCTTTTCTTGGGTATACAAGTAATTATCTGAAACTGATGATGCTTCAGAAAGCCACACTATTGGCCATTGAAATTGCTACACCAAGAAATGCAGATGATAAACTGGTATTCATTGCACAAATATGTTCTACTAGAACTGACATGTGTTTACCTTTCCCCGCAATTTGGGTTCATACATCCTGAGAAATCAGTACCCAGAACAACTACCTCTGGCCGTAATAACGGCCCTGATACGCCTGGGCATTGAGTCAAACAGAGATTGGATGGTGTGTACAGGTACAGCTGCGCATGCAGCTACAACACTATACCACAGTTCATCAAGAGTAGTGACCGGTGTATTGTGACGAGCCAGTTCCTCGGCCACCATTCACCAGACGTTTTCAATTGGTGAGAGATCTAGAGAATGTGCTGGCCAGGACAGCAGTCGAACATTTTCTGTATCCAGAATGGTCCGTACAGGACCTACAACATGCGGGCGTGCATTATCCTGCTGAAATGTAGGGTTTCGCATGGATTGAGTGAAGGGTAGAGTCATGGGTCGTAACACATCTGAAATTCGACGTCCACTGTTCAAAGTGCCGTCAATGCGAACAATAGGTGACCGAGACGTGTAACCAGTGGCACCCAATACCATCACGCCGGGTGATACGCCAGTATGGCGATGACGAATGCAGGCTTCCAATGTGTGTTCACCGCGATGTCTCCAAACACGGATGTGACCATCATGATGCTGTACACAGAACCTGGATTCATCCGAAAAAATGACGATTTGCCATTCGTGCAGCCAGGTTCGTCGTTGAGTTCACCACCGCACAGTCAATCGTTTTTCCCTCGCTCTACTTGCGAGTGGAACAGGAAAGGAAATAACTAAAAGTGGTTCGAGTTACCTTCCAACAAGTGCCGCACGGTGGATTGCGGAATATTTATATAGATGTTGATGTAGATTAGTGAGGGACTCAGTACTGAGATTGTTTTCATTTCCACAGTTTCGTGCTGCTTCGGCAGGACTGTAATTTTCTTGCGAAGGCGTAAGAGTGGTAAAGAATGTATCACACGTTCTTGTATTTGTTTCACCTCTTTTTGCAACTGAGACAAATGCGATGTCATACTTTACTTCTAGGTCGGCAGATCACTATATCGATGGGTGGTTTGAGTTGTTTGGAGTCATGACTATTATCACTTTGCGGAATTTCATGACGTGTGAAGTACCATTCTCATACATTCCGACTAGGGGCCTGCATTTCGTCACAAAAATTGCACTTTAGAGTTGGTAACGTGCTCAGTGGCAAAATGCTCTACTCTAAACGTGCGTACAGATTCACTTCGCGTGCCGTTTTGTGCAGTAAGTGTATCTACATTCTATATGGACTATGATATACATTAGTTAAGTTCGACACATTACTGGTCATCGCGTCTTGTTGTTTCTTTAAATCCGTATTTTGTTTGGATTGTTTGTCATCATCAGTTTCAGAAGTTACAGTAATCTAATTTTACACTAGACACTGACCAGGATCGTTCAGAAAACTGCATTGTTATATTATTTTTCATTTCACCAATTTCTTAAGTCATTTTATCTGACAGTTTAGTGGTAATTTCTTATGACACATTAGCACTTAGGGTATCAAATGTAAGGCGCTTTGCGTTAGTGACATCCATATTGTCTAGGATTTTTTTGCATCATTCCCTACATAGTGAGTTCATCAGAATTAGGTGATGGCGGAAATGCCAGGTCAATTAAAGGTCGAAATGTTGCATTTGCTATCTGTATATGACTTGCAGTTGGTTGAATATGTGGCTGAACTGTACTACTTTCAGCTGATTTACCTATGTTGCACGCTTCAAAATTAATATCTCCGGCAATAATATTGCTTTCCAGTTCACTACTTTTTTTGTTCGAAAAAATGTTAGTAAGATTTGCTTCGTCTATTGTTTGTTTCTGTACGATTTTCACCATAGTACTTGAAAATTAACAAATCGCTGTGGGACGTTTTTCTTCTGAAATAACGTTGAATCACAGCTGTTACAAGATGACTACAACACAGCTAACTGTAATTTCCACAATGGAACACGCCATTACGCATGAGATGGGTGATAGTCGTCCATCTCGGATCAGCTAAGATGTGTATTATTCTGTCCGCTACTGTTAACTATAGGGGAGACTGGGCACAGTTGAAACACAGGACGGTTGAAGCAAAGCTAATATCTCTGGAACTGTTATTCAGGGAACAAAAGAGCGGACGACAATTCCGAACACGAATCTCAGTGTTGCGCTGCTCCCGGTGTATTGTCGTCGAGTACTGGAGGCCGTGTTGTTTTTCTACACAGAAAAGTATGTATTTTTCTTCTGGCTTTTATGCTAATATTGTGTATTTTATTTAAGTCAAAGTACTGAGAGTGTGTTTGTGCCTTTAATGAAGATTGTAGAATTCGGAATAATGATAGTTTTAATGCGTTATTATTACCACCGTTCCTATAAACTCTCTACTTTCAAAGGTGGGGTTGGGGACGGTTGAAACAATTTTTGTGGGTACGGTTGAAACTGTAAATATGTTATTTCGTTTTATTTTGTAGATTTCGAGGGTTAGGGTGAGGAAGACTTCCAGAAGGCAGGTTGATTTGTCGAAGGTTGCATATGAAGAGGTGAAAGCAGGAAACTCACTACGTAAAGCAGCTGACAAGCATGGAATGAACCACTGTTCTCTACTCCGGTATGTACGAAAGTAAGACGTGACTGGCCAGGACGATGAAGGTATGAGATACAGAGCCCCCAACAAAATTTTTAAAGAAATACAAGAACAATAACTATCAAAGTATTTGATGCGATGTGCTGATATATATATTTTGGTCTGTCAAAAAAAGAGGTGAGAAAATTGGTTTACGAATTTAAAATTAAGTATAATTTATCACGACCTCCAACTTGGGACGACAACGAAATGGCTGGTGAGGAACGGTTTCGGATGTTTATGAGAAGAAACCCTGAACTGTCCGTACGCCGTGCGCAAGCTACAAGCCAATCAAGGGCGACTAGCTTTAATAAAACCCCAAGACATATATAACACGGATGAAACAATCATAACCACTGTTCAAAAACCAGACAGAGTTGTAGCCAGACGCGGTGCTCGTCAAGTAGGTTCAGCAACTTCAGCTGAAAGGGGTAGTTTAGTGACAGTAACCTTTGCAGCAAACGCCATTGGCAGTGTTATTCCTCCATTCTTCGTTTTTCCACGAGTGCGTTACCAAGACCATTTTGTTAGGGGTGGGCGAGTAGAGTCTGCTGGAACTGCAAATCCCTCTGGTTGGATGCAGGATGAATCATATATGAATTTCCTGGAACACTTCAAGAAGCACGCAAATGTATCTCCGTCTCATAAAGTGTTACTCATACTAGATAATCACTCCTCACACATTCATATTGAGGCACTGGATTTTTGTAAGAACAATGGCATTGTCTTACTGTCTTTCCATCCCCATTGTTCTCACAAACTCCAGCCACTCGATCGATCTGCATATGGTCCTTTCAAGAAGGCTGTTAACTCGACATGTGATGCGTGTATGTGAAACCATCCAGGAAAAACAATGTCAATCTACGACATTCCGGGGATTGTAGCGTCTGCTACGCCCCTCGCTCTGACATCTTCCAACATTCAAGCCGGCTTTCGCAAAACGGGAATTTACCCATATAACCGGCAGCTGTTTAGTGAACTCGATTTGGTTCCTGCATTTGTAACGGATAGACCCAATCCTGGAAATACAGCTGAGTCTGCAGTTGTTCCTGTAAGTAATGAAAATCCACCTGAAGATGAAACACCACCATTAGGCCTGTTGCCTTCTCTTTTAACTGAGGAACTAGGCCTAGTAGCAGAGACAACAGTTCAACAACAGGCTATTAATAGCTCACCATTTTCATCAACCCAGCAAGAAAACGTCAAGAAACTTCGAATAGACCTAAAAACCCTACACTGTGCAGCAGCATTAGGCCTATCAAATTTCACCGAGACCCTATACAAGCACACAAGCAATTTTTAATTATGCTATTGTATTTACACCGGAAGCAGTGCGGCCTTTACCGAAAGCACCCCCGAGGAAATGTAATAGGACGAAAGGGCGAAAAACTGGAAAGTCAACAATTTACACTGACACCCGAGAGAAAGAGGAGATAAGAATAGAACAGGAAGCAAGATTGAGACGGAGAAAAGCTAAGCAAGTGAAGAAAAGATTGGATGGAAGAAAATGAAAGAAGAATATTTCAAAACGCAGAAAAAATAATACTCGACAGAAAATGTCATCAGAAGAGGAAGACTCCTACTGTATTGTTTGCTCATCGCCGTATTCAGAGAGCAGACCCGGAGAAAAGTGGATTCAGTGTATTACTTGTAAACAGTGGGCTCACGAAGAACGCACAGAAGGTGGACTTAGCTATGTTTGCCACAACTGTGACTCTGAATATTCAGATTGACCCCAAGCAAAAATTTTATTCTGTAAGTTTAGATTTTTCCTAATGTTCATTACTTATCAAATGTTATTTGGGAATGTCGTTATTGGTATTAAAACCTTCAAGACTGATTAATTTTATCATATAGTGCCATAATTATGCATATCACTAGAATTAGCCTACTTTTTAATGAAACAGTCTATATTTTGTGTTATTTGCATGTGTTTCAACTGACCCCAATCACTGTTTCAACTGCCCCTGGTATGGGGATGGTTGAAACAAAACGGATATTATCTTTTTGCAATTTGTATAATGTAAAATACGCTATCCAGAAAGAAAAGTGCTACAGCCGTTTTGTAGGTAGAACCGCGCTCTTGCATTTGACATATCATTATTGTTGATTGGTTTATAAACAACAATAATATGAACGATAAAAGCCAAATCGTTTCACCGTACCCAGTTTCCCCTATAATGTGAAATTATGCAGGAAGTATAATGTACTGCTGAATTCGTAAACGAAAGTGTAAGAAAAGCAGCCTAATACTTAATACCTTAAGCAATGAAGCACAATAGTAACTCTTTGCTTACCTAACGTGTTTACGTACTGTTTCGGCTTGTATTAATCTTTACTGTTATCCTTCATTACTATATAATATATTAATTATTCTATTTATCTTCGTTTTACAGTTTCATTTGAATATCATATCCACCTAACAATGGTCTTAACAGTTCATCGATCACGAAAAGATATACAGTTATTTTATGCAAACAATTACAATTTTTACATAACACATATTGTTGTTGTTTTTTAACAATGGTGCAGGCGCGGTTGACAATGTGAGTGGCAACTCCTATCTTGCCTGCTACCGAAGATGGAAGGAAGATGGAGAACGTAAAGCATGTAGTCGTAATCATATATCATTTCTCAGCATCAGTAACGTTGAGGAAAACAAGCCGAGCAATGTCTGTTGATTCCTGTTGTGTTTTCCTCTTACCCCAGCCTGGTGTTGGCGTGGCCCAACGTAATTTAGAAAAGACGAGTGCATAACGCGGTCGGTAAACCGCTTTATACTGTACGCTTAAAATGAGTGTCGAACTTCGTTTCTGGGCGGGTGCGGGTTCACTGGTGCACGATAAAGGATCTGATAATTTGCTAATCAGTATTTGGATCACGCCAATCAGGGACCAGCTCCACGGCAGCACATTCCCATTTCTTTCATGAATAGCTGCAAATAAAGTTGATAATCACAGGAGATTGGTACAATGGGATGTGTTTGGGATGTTAAATGAAGAAATCTTAAGGGTTTTAATTTAAATATACGTAACTACATTCATGGTTCTAAAGAGCTAACAGGATTGATGCTTAAATAACGAAAGCAGAAGAACAAGAAACGACACGAATCAACAAGGCATCTCCTTGCTGAAAGCAGAAAAAAATGTGAAGTTTGTGGCTTCCTTTATTATAAAAGAAAATATTACAAGTACTTAACATTTATGGACTCTGTATTCCATACATTTCATATTTCATAAGCACAAAGAAAGAAAAATATTCTTGTGGTCTTACACCTCACACCTTTAGATCTGTGTGGTTTATCGTGTAATCAAAATTTAACTGATTCCTTCTAATACTCATGCGGATGACTTCACACTTTTCAGTACTTAGGCTCAACTGCCAGATTTTGCACTCTACAGATATCTTGTATCAGTCATTTAGCAATTGATTTTGATGATTTTAAAAGGCAGTAAATGACAGCATCATATGCAAACAGTCTAAGAGTGCTGCTCAGATAGTTTCCCATATCGTTTATGTAGATAACGAACAGCAGAAGACCTACAAGACTGCCTTCGGGAACCTGATGAACCTTCTGTTTTAGTTGATGGCTTCCTGTCAGTTACTATGAACTATAAACCCTCTGACAGGAAATCATAAACCCAGTAACATAACTCAGATGATTCTGCATAGGCATAGGCATAGGCATAGGCACTCAGTTTCATTAGAAGTCTCTTGTGATGGTCGCTATCAAAATCTTACTGCATCTCTAGAAATATGAATTTGAGATCTCCTGTCGATAACACTCATCACTTCGTGAGAATTGAGATGTAGTTGCGTTTTACAACAACGATATTTCTGAACGCCTACTGACTCTGTCAATAGTCTAGCGCATTTAAGATTGTACTATTGCAAATTCAACTTGTAAAGTACGATTAGGACACATATGTTTATCAAAATGGTCTGACAGATCTGTAGTGCCTTATATATTCGAGAACCTCATCGAGTGTTTACAAAAGATGGGCAGCCTTTCATTAGGGTTACGTGACAAAGTTACCGGGAGACTGATTGCTGTAATGCACGGGATGTGTGTGCTTCTATCAGCAACAAGGTCTGCATTTTACGACCGACGGTACTGCAGGGAAATTCGAGCAATCTGTGTGCCAAGAACGAGCCGCTTGACGCCGCCCAGGAAGTTTGGCTTCACGCCAGGTGCTAACAAGTGATTATGCAAACGAGGCGCGCAGCGGTTCGGCATCAGAGGCGAAAGTTGTGAGTTAGAGGTTCCAAATGGTTGCCTCTGACTCTTGCTATTACCATTTTTTAGATGCATCTTTCTCCTAGTGACAGATTTCGCGGTTTAACTGCTGAATTAAAGAATGTATGCTTTTCAGGGAGATGAATAATTTTGCCCATTATATCAGCATTCCCCCCCCCATGAACCATGGACCTTGCCGTTGGTGGGGAGGCTTACGTGCCTCAGCGATCCAGATAGCCGTACCGTAGGTACAACCACAACGGAGGGGTATCTGTTGAGAGGCCAGACAAACGTGTGGTTCCTGAAGAGGGGCAGCAGCCGTTTCAGTAGTTGCTAGGGCAACAGTCTGCATGATTGACTGATCTGGCCTTGCAACAATAACCAAGACGGCCTTGCTGTGCTGGTACTGCGAACGGCTGAAAGCAAGGGCAAACTACGGCCGTAATTTTCCCGAGGGCATGCAGCTTTACTGTATGATTAAATGATGATGGCGTCCTCTTGGGTCAAATATTCGGGAGGTAAAATAGTCCCCCATTCGGATCTCCGGGCGGGGACTACTCAAGAGGATGTCGTTATCTGGAGAAAGAAAACTGGCGTTCTACGGATCGGAGCGTGGAATGTCAGATCACTTAATCGGGCAGGTAGGTTAGAAAATTTAAAAAGGGAAATGGATAGGTTAAAGTTAGATATAGTAGGAATTAGTGAAGTTCGGTGGCAGAAGGAACAAGACTTCTGGTCAGGTGACTACACGGTTATAAACACAAAATCAAATAGGGGTAACGCAGGAGTAGGTTTAATACTGAATAGAAAAATAGGAATGCGGGTAAGCTACTACAAACTGCATAGTGAACGCATTATTGTGGCCAAGATAGATACGAAGCCCACACCTACTACAGTAGTACAAGTTTATATGCCAACTAGCTCTGCAGATGACGAAGAAATTGAAGAAATGTATGATGAAATAAAAGAAATTATTCAGATAGTGAAGGGAGACGAAAATTTAACAGTCATGGGTAACTGCAATTCGAGTGTAGAAAAAGGGAGAGAAGGAAACGTAGTAGGTGAATATGGATTGGGGCTAAGAAGTGAAAGAGGAAGCCGCCTCGTAGAATTTTGCACAGAGCACAACTTAATCATAGCTAACACTTGGTTTAAGAATCATGAAAAAAGGTTGTATACATGGAAGAACGCAGGAGATACTAAAAGGTATCAGATTGATTATACAATGGTAAGACAGAGATATAGGAAACAGGTTTTAAATTGTAAGACATTTCCAGGGGCAGATGTGGACTCTGACCACAATCTATTGGTTATGACCTGTAGATTAAAACTGAAGAAACTGCAAAAAGGTGGGAATTTAAGGAGATGGGACCTGGATAAACTGAAAGAACCAGAGGCTGTACAGCGTTTCAGGTAGAGCATAAGGGAACAATTGACAGGAATGGGGGACAGAAATACAGTAGAAGAAGAATGGGTAGCTTTGAGGGATGAAGCAGTGAAGGCAGCTGAGGATCAAGTAGGTAGATAGACGAGGGATAGTAGAAATCCTTGGGTAACAGAAGAAATATTGAATTTAATTGATGAAAGGAGAAAATATAAAAATGCAGTAAATGAAGCAGGCAAAAAGGAATACAAACGTCTCAAAAATGAGATCGACAGGAAGTGCAAAATGGCTTAGCAGGGATGGCTAGAGGACAAATGTAAGGATGTGGAGGCTTATCTCACTAGGGGTAAGATAGATACTGCCTACAGGAAAATTAAAGAGACCTTTGGAGTTAAGAGAACTACTTGTATGATTATGAAGAGCTGAGATGGAAACCCAGTTCTAAGCAAAGAAGGGAAAGCAGAAAGGTGGAAGGAGTATATTGAGGGTCTATACAAGGGCGATGTACGTGAGGACAATATTATGGAAATGGAAGAGGATGTAGATCAAGATGAAATGGGAGATGCGATACTGCGTGAAGAGTTTGATAGAGCACTGAATGATCTGAGTCGAAACAAGGCCCCCAGAACAGACAACATTCCATTGGAACTACTGAAGGCCTTGGGAGAGCCAGTCCTGACAAAACTCTACCATCGGGTGAGCAAGATGTATGAAACAGGTGAAATATCCTCAGACTTCAAGAAGAATATAATAATTCCAATCCCAAAGAAAGCAGGTTACTCGTATCCCGAGTAACTTATTACAGCATCCGAGGCTGTTTATAGCAATGATACCGACGCGACGCGACTCCCGGCCCAGATGGTGTGCTAATCAGCGTCTGGAGAGAACTGGGGCCTTCTTCTGTCATGCAGCGTTCTTATATATAAAGCCGCGGTGCGGACGGCTAAGGGAACGCCTGATCAAAATTGCTCTCCCGACTAGCCGCTGAGCTAGTAATGCACCACTTTAAGTTATTGAATAAATCATCGCTTCCTTCGCTGATGGCCGATGAAGCTCTCAATTTAAATGTGCAATCAGCACACAGGTAAGTAATCATAATAAAAGTCTGACGTGGGTAAGTCAAATATTTTGGGCGAGAGAATTAATTTAATTACACTTCACGCAGTAGACGAGCTCTGAACGTGCCCTTTG
Source organism: Schistocerca cancellata (assembly GCF_023864275.1). Classification (NCBI taxonomy): domain Eukaryota; kingdom Metazoa; phylum Arthropoda; class Insecta; order Orthoptera; family Acrididae; genus Schistocerca; species Schistocerca cancellata. The sequence continues at coordinate 998,625,967 of NC_064627.1, forward strand.
GAGATACGCTATCGGTATAGTTTTATAGTTATTTAACTGAAACTTCTCACATCGTTATGATTATAGCGGATCTCCCTTCTACGTAAATTTAAACATCCTAGCCTTATCTATTCGCCTACTTAATCTATCTTGCTTCCTTAATTTCTAAGACAAAAACCAGAAAATCATGAATTTCAACTAAAATTTTAGTTTGTGAGATCCAGAATACTGTTTCTACTAAATTATTTTGCAAAAGGAGTCTAAATATAAATTTTTAAGTTTCTAGCTCTTTTCTGTTGCGCCAATGATTTTTACAGAAAAACGTCCAAATTTCGAAAATGATTAAAGTTATTGAACTGATATTCAACACATATTGATTTAGTATTACTCCTGACATGCTAGAAACGTTTCAGGTTATTTGCTTGATTTTTTTAAAGTATTGCGCTAGTTACAGCTGACTAGCTGGCAAACAATGGAAAGACTGATGTGAATTTTATACGGCGTGAGTAGGCGGCTTCCCTACAATACCATACAACGCATTACTCCAGACGTACGTTCTCAGAAATTTCTTTCTCAAATTAAGGCCGATATTTGGTATTAGTAGACTTCTCTGGGCCAGAAATGCCTTTTTTGCCATAGCGAGTCTGCTTTTGATGTCCTCCTTGCTCCGTCCGTCATTGGTTATTTTACTGCCTAGGTAGCAGAATTCCTTAACCTCATCTACTTTGTGACCATTAATCATGATGTTAAGTTTCTCGCTGTTCTAATTTCTACTACCTCTCATTACCTTCGTCTTTCTTCGATTTACTCTCAATCCATACTCAGTACTCATTAGTCTGTTCCTTTCGTTCAGCAGTTCATGTAATTCTTCACATGCACTCAAAGTAGCTATGTCATCAGCGAATCGTATCTTTGATATCCTTTCACCTTGAATTTTAATTCCACTCCTGAACCTTTCGGTTATTTCTATCATTGCTTCCTCCATGTACAGATTGCACTGTAGGGGGGAAAGGACATACAGATAAGTAAATGTTTCTTCCCTACATCACACACATCGACCATTATTGGTGTTTACTTGTATTCAATCAGTCTTTAGAGCTGCTAGTGCCGATTCAAAGTAAGCACGGCAATTACACTGCCATTTTATATCACAGTGCGTCGTCCTTACAGTGCAAACCCTGTAAATGGAAGTGAGTACCTACTGTGGTCGTCGCCGCTTTATCAGTTGTAGTCTCGAGCCTCTAGCTGTAGCAGGCTGGCCACAGTATTGTCTGCTGTTATTGAGAATACGGCAAGCTGCGTCTCATTCCAGTCTAGAGGGTGAAGGACTCTTAAGTCTGAACCTCGGCGCACTGTGGATTCACACCACTTTTTATCTTATCGTTTACACATACGTCAGTGAAAGTGGTACCTAACACCTAGTTCATGGAAACTTTCAGTCAGGTGCTTATAGTAATTCAGCTTGACCTTTTCAGTATTCCTGTCGAGAGACGCGCAACACAATTAATTTGAGTTACTTCAATGAAATAGATTAACTTCCTGAAAGCTCGGAGGTAGAGACATGGAAAATTTGAGTCATTTTATTTATTATACCATTCCATAAAAATTCTATGTTTCCTCAAAAAATAACAGCTGGGATATTATCTGACAATTTTAACTGCCGATCGCCGAAACACTTCTGATTTTAAGGACTCCAAAATTCTCAACAAGGTTCATTATAAAAAAATTCAACTATTTCATGACCAAATCACATTCAAAATCAGATTACTAGTTTCACGTGCGCATCACGAAGGATAAGCAAATAACTTTTCACTTCCAGGGATGCATTTTATTACAGTATAAGTTTTACATTAACATGAATGTCAGTCATACGAGGTCCAGACAAGAACTAAATAATCATCATTACATTTTTCATTCACTACGTTGATCGTCCATTATCATGTTTGACAAAGACGATTACACTCATTTAATATTATCTAAACCAGGGGGCGGTGACACACACCAACAGAACCTTCTTCCTTGCGATAGCGTTAGTGTTCAGTTCTCTCCCTGGTGGCAGTGGCGAAGATCCTGCCAACGTCATGTCACGATGATATCCTTCGATATGAAAGAGACACATAAGCTCATTTAAATACATAGTTCAAACCTTACAAGCAACCGAAGAACACTGACAACAATCTCACTAAATGGTTAACGCCATGTTCATATAATACCTATAATATACGCATTATAATTACAATAATATAATTATTACCTATAAACTGAGTGGTAAGAGACATGGTGTACCTCTCTTCACATTTGGTAAAAGAGTTTAGACTACTGCTGTTCGCTTTTGCTTTTCCATAGTTACAATTTCTCCTGTAATGATAGTGGTTTGGAAACCGTTCCCTTTTATTTTCTCTTTCTCAGTACTGTTGATTATTTCATCATACATTTCAGAGTAAATCTAGATCATTTTTCCATCTTAAATTACCTTTTCTAGTTGGGAACAGGAATTCCGCCTTATGCAAGACACTTTTTTTATGTTTTGTGAAAACAGAAAAAAGGTGTCTTGCATAAAGCGGAATTCCTCTTCGCATTTCATAGCAACCACGGACATAACAAGATGAAGCGCAACACCTCAACATGATTACTTCTCTTGTTGTTTGAACATCTCGCTCACGTCTACAAGAACACAATCCATATCATCAAACACACAAACATTTAAAAGTTCTGCACTATCAGCCAATTCTGCAGTATAGTTTATCTCCAATTACGCGTACACCAGCCTCATCTCAGTCTTCATTGTAATTAACCTTATGACAACCACAGACGTAACACTGTTCGTTAAAAAAGTTATTACATTTTTATTGACAATGTTCTCTTCAGTTATAATCTTTCATCTCATTCCACTATGCTAGTATTCAGATATTGTCTTTTTAGTCACGTATATAATATGGATGTCATATCGTTCCATTTTATGATGATTTTCTTAATCTTTAACATGTTGCAGTATTTATTTAAAATTATTGTTTTTGCCTGGAAACTACGTATGACTAAATAGCTGCTTATGATCAGCTTTATTGTGATGGTCCATTAAAATTAAATCATGTTAACTTAGATGCTACATTCTTTTTTGTTTTATCATTCTAAGCAATTCCTTCTTTACCTGTGCTTCATGTACTTAGCTTCCGATCATTCATAATGTGGTATGCCATTCATGGTGTCTCTTTATTCAACATGTCCTTATATTTACCACTAGTTGTACCTGGCCTCGGTTTGCTGTGGCTCACGCTGCTTAAACAGAAAGAACGAAAGGAGGAAGCACACGTTTCTAATATGTATGGTAATTGGATATAAGCACTTATCTCCTTGTTTCCTTCATCTCTGTCCACCTCCCCCTTTGCTTGTCCACCTCCCCCTCTGTTTTTCCACAGCCTCTTCCTTCCTCCTGTCTCAGTCCATTTTCTCCTCCTCCTCTCTTTATCCATCTCGTCTTCGACTTTTCTGTGTGAATTTCCTCCCATCCCCATTTCCCCTCCACTTCCCAAATCCCGTCGATCTGAACTTGAACCTTGTTAATTGTGATTGAAAATTCAGGCTCTGTAGTGCTGTTCTAAACCTAAGCCAATAAACCATTTGTGTAAACGTTTATTACACTAACGTGTAAAAGTTTAAATTAATCAGAAGTGTACGTATGAGGTTTTTGGTAACAATGTTTTCCATTGATATACAACGTTGTATGGAAATTTCAAAGCAATCGGTGAAGAACTTTTGGAGGTTAACGATGTTGAGCAAACGATCATTTACACTTTAATAATGTTTCTGCTTTTACCCATGAGCACATACCAGATTACGTTCCAGTATGTATGTAAAAATACATATTCGAATTCAATGTGGTGTCAAAATTTCAAAGCAGTCCATGATGGACCTTCACAGATTTGAGTTTCTGAAGAAATTACATCTACCTTTGTACCTCTATAGAACATGTACGTATTCCTACTCCTATTCCTATCTCCTTAAGTTTATTGGCTGATTGCTTTGAAATGTTGGCACAAAATTCCTTGGTATATGCCTGCGGCTTCTATTTAACCGTGTTTTAAATACATCTAACAAATAAACTAACGTCAATTTAGTAATAGCAAAACGTGGTTACAAAAATTACAGATAGTTACAAACGCGCATATTATACATCATATACAGGGCTATTACAAATGATTGAAGGGATTTCATAAATTCACTGTAGCTCCATTCATTGACGTATGGTCACGACACACTACAGATACGTAGAAAAACTCATAAAGCATTGTTCGGCTGAAGCCGCACTTCAGGTTTCTGCCGCCAGAGCGCTCGTGAGCGCATTGAGGCAAAATGGCGACAGGAGCCGAGAAAGCGTATGTCGTGCTTGAAATGCACTCACATCAGTCAGTCATAACAGTGCAACGAGACTTCAGGACGAAGTTCAACAAAGATCCACCAACTGCTAACTGCATTCGGCGATGGTATGCGCAGTTTAAAGCTTCTGTATGCCTCTGTAAGGGGAAATCAACGGGTCGGCCTGCAGTGAGCGAAGAAACGGTTGAACGCGTGCGGGCAAGTTTCACGCGTAGCCCGCGGAAGTCGACGAATAAAGCAAGCAGGGAGCTAAACGTACCACAGCCGACGGTTTGGAAAATCTTACGGAAAAGGCTAAAGCAGAAGCCTTGCCGTTTACAATTGCTACAAGCTCTGACACCCGATGACAAAGTCAAACGCTTTGAATTTTCGGTGCGGTTGCAACAGTTCATGGAAGAGGATGCGTTAAGTGCGAAACTTGTTTTCAGTGATGAAGCAACATTTTTTCTTAATGGTGAAGTGAACAGACACAATGTGCGAATCTGGGCAGTAGAGAATCCTCGCGCATTCGTGCAGCAAATTCGCAATTCACCAAAAGTTAACGTGTTTTGTGCAATCTCACGGTTTAAAGTTTATGGCCCCTTTTTCTTCTGCGAAAAAAACGTTACAGGACACGTGTATCTGGACATGCTGGAAAATTGGCTCATGCCACAACTGGAGACCGACAACACCGACTTCATCTTTCAACAGGATGGTGCTCCACCGCACTTCCATCATGATGTTCGGCATTTCTTAAACAGGAGATTGGAAAACCGATGGATCGGTCGTGGTGGAGATCGTGATCAGCAATTCATGTCATGGCCTCCGACTTAACCCCATGCGATGTCTTTCTGTGGGGTTATGTGAAAGATTCAGTGTTTAAACCTACTCTACCAAGAAACGTGCCAGAACTGCGAGCTCGCATCAACGATGCTTTCGAACTCAATGATGGGGCCATGCTGCGCCGAGTGTGGGAGGAACTTGATTATCGGCTTGATGTCTGCCGAATCACTAAAGGGGCACATATCGAACATTTGTGAATGCCTAAAAAAACTTTTTGAGTTTTTGTATGTGTGTGCAAAGCATTGTGAAAATATCTCAAATAATAAAGTTATTGTAGAGCTGTGAAATCGCTTCAATCATTTGTAATAACCCTGTATTAAGGAATCACGTACCTAAAAAGATGCACTTATTCGAATTCAACGTTGAGTCAAAATTTCAAAGCAATCGGTCCACAACTTTTGGAGATTCACGACTGCACCGACGTCGTGTTACGTTAATGTCATCGTGTGATATTGCTCTCCATTTGATTCGTGAGCATTGTGGGGAGATGTTAGTCGCGGGACCCCACTGCTTTCATTGCTTTTTGCTCTGAACTTAAGAAAAATGACGTTACTGTCAGACTTTCATACCTTGTAGGTAACACAGCTGTAGAATAATAGCTTAGAATGATAGATGATCAAGGTATTATTTTTTTCGAGACGATGTGTAAATACGCAAACAAATGGTACGTATTGAACACCATCACCGTAAATATGTCGACTCGTGATGCATATCGCCTGCAGTGTGCGTGATTGTGATTGCGACATTTCCTCAGCGTACACAAATCATGATCACACAAGCCACGACCCTTTTTCAGACGTTGCGTCGTACTCCTTTTAACTCGGGAGAGACGCCAGTGTGCTTCGACACATGGCGTCCTTAACAGCCGATGCGCAACATGAGGCAGAATACTGGAAGGTGGTAAGGTTGCTGTATTGGCATCTTTCATGCATGTGTTGCAGCAACTCAGTAAGGTGAAAAAAGTTATTCGACATTAATAGTAAAGAGTCAATCGAAGCCATAATTTTTCGCACCAGTTTTTAAAACGTTGTTAAAATATGTATTAACATCTATCAAATATCGCTCATCCTGTTGTGTGAGACTAACAATGTCATCGCAAATAGTCTTGTTTGTGACCAGTCACATCTAAAACAAGGACGCCTGTAAAGGATTCAGCATAGGGATGGCGTTCGATGAAAGAATTAGGTACCTGAAACTACGCCCTTATTGCAATTCAGTGTTGTGATGAAATTTCAGAGCAATCGGTCACACCGGCCTGAGTGGCCGTGCGGTTCTAGGCGCTACAGTCTGGAGCCGAGCGACCGCTACGGTCGCAGGTTCGAATCCTGCCTCGGGCATGGATGTGTGTGATGTCCTTAAGTTAGTTAGGTTTAATTAGTTCTAAGTTCTAGGCGACTGATGACCTCAGAAGTTAAGTCGCATAGTGCTCAGAGCCATTTGAACCATTTGAACCAGTCGGCCACGAACTTTCGGAGATTAACGAATTTGAACAAACGAACATTTACGTTTTTATAACGTTTCCCTTTTTGTTACATATATTCCAGATGACATTCCAGTAGGTACATAAAAACACATAAGTATTCGAATGCTACACTGTGTCAAAATTTCAATCCAGTCCATGATGAACTTTCAGAGAGTGGTAGAATTTGAAGAAATGATATCTGCCTTTGCTCTTACGTAGGACATGTAGATGTTCCTAGTATCAAATCTCTGAAGGTTTCTAACTGGCTGATTTCAAATTTTGACACATTCCCTTGGTATACGCCTGAAATCATGCCCTTATTAGAACAATTTTCAATTACTGAAAAAGAAAATTCCCCCTAGATTTAATTTGTCCTAGAATCTGTACACAGTAGCATACACTATTCTAGTTTGTGGTGTTTGATTCATCAACTCTCCAAGTCTGGCTCTCCCACAGTTGGCAGGTCTGCTTGACCTCGAGATGGCACCAGTGCTGTTCTTTTCTTCTGTTCGCTCTGTTCAGTCCAGGCATGCTTGCAGTGCAGAGCAGGTCGTCAACTCAGCAACAATGTGTACTCCGCAACAGAAAGCGCAGTGTGTTGTTTGGCCTGTGGAAAATGAGTCAGTTATAACATTGCAATGTAATTTTAGACGTCAGTATGGTGGTGAACCACCTACAGCAAAAACTATCCGTCATTGGCTAAAGTCTTTCAAGGAAACCGGTACTGTTTTAAAAGCAATATCACCAGGTGGTACGTCTTTTCCCACATGGACGATATTGAGGTGGAAAAGAGTTTTGTGTATTTCCAACAAGATGGCGCCCCACCTCATTACAGTAACCCACTGGACTTCTCCTTCTGGGTCACAGAAAAAAAATGTTGTGTACAGTGAGAAGATCAGAGACATCAATCATTCATGTGAAAGAATAGTCGCAGTGGTTGGGGCAGTTACATCTCAAATGTTGGTTAATACGTGACGAGAAGTGGAATATCGTCTCGATGTGTGCAGGGCAACAACTGCATCCCACGTTGACGTCTACCAACATTAAACAAAACTTGATTGAATTCTCTTTCGTGATATGTACTCATTCATGTAATTTTTCATTACTTTCGCCATTAAATTTATACTTAAAAGGAGGTAGTTCTTTCTCAAACCGAAAGAAGAGAAGGATTTCTGGGCAGATGCGTGCAGGGTAGTATCAGCAGCAGCAGAAAATGTTGCGACGGAGTAGGATTCGTTATGAATAGGAAGGTAGAGCAGGAGGGATTGTCAGACTACAAACAGTTCAGTGATGTGGCTGTTCTGGCCAGACTCGACAGCAGGCTGATACCAAAAACGATAGTTCAGATTTACATGCCATCGTCACAAGCTGAAAATGAAGAGATGGAGAAAGTAAGAAAGGGTACTGGAAGGGTAATTTAGTGTGTAAAGGGAGATGAAACTGTAGTAGTCATGGGGGACAGGAATTCAGTTATAGGCGAAGGCTCAAAAGGAGAGGTTACAGGAAAATATGAAATAGGGACAAGGAATGAGAGAGGAAAAAGGCTAACTGAGTACTGTAATAAATTTCAGTCGGTAATAGAGAATAATATGTTCAAGAATGACAAAAGAAGGAGGTGTACATAGAAAAGACTGGGTGATATGGGAAGATTCAAGTGAGATTACATCATGGTCACAGACCATGACTCTGAAATCATAAGTCTCGGGGATTCACAAGCTTGCTGACAATGTCACCCTCCCCTGCTGCTATCTCAAAGCCAGAACACCGAACTTGAATTGAAAGGGATTTGTGTTATGGGTAACAGAACAATATTTTTCCTAGGAACTAGTTTCGTAACGGAAAAGATGATATATCATGCGAGTTATAAATTAAAAGTAATATGCAGAAGAACATGGAAAGAGAGCACCCGGGAGGCATTTCCGGCCTCCAACAACAGAATAAAACCATTCGTGTTTGGCGGGCTGGTAAAGAAGAACTGAAAAAACTGAGGAAAGTAAATGTGCAAACATGAGACTGAATACAAAATGGCCTAAGCTAGACGACGACGATTCTCAGGGATTTTAAATGACACTTCGGTTTTATAAACCAAGTTCATTTTTAGTAATAGTTTTACTATCTAATAATAAAAATGGTAAAAATGTTATTTAAAAAAACTGCTTAGTACTTAAGCTTCGTCTTATTGTCTGTACCGTCTTATAATACAACTGCGAAGACACCATGGGTAAACAAAAGAAATACTTCACGTGGTAGAAGAAAGGAGAAAGTACAAACATCTTCATGGAAATTCGGAAATACAAAACTACGAGGAATGAAATAAATAGAGAAGTGTAGGGAAGCTAAGATGACAAGGCTGCATGAAAAATGTGAAGAAATCGATAATGAAATGATTGTCACAAAGACTGACTCATCATATAGAAAGGTCAAAGAACCCTTCCATGAAATTGAAGGAAGGATGATAATATTAAGAATGCAATGGAAATTCTACTGTTGAATGGAGAGGAGAGATGGGATATGTGGAAAGAGAACACTGACGACCTGTATTACGGGGGAAGATTTCCCTGATGTAATAGCCGGCCGGTGTGGCCGAGCGGTTAAAGGCGCTACAGTCTGGAACCGCACGACTGCTACGGTCGCAGGTTCGAATCCTGCCTCGGGCATGGATGTGTGTGATGTCCTTAGGTTAGTTAGGTTTAAGTAGTTCTAAGTTCTAGGGGACTTATGACCACAGCAGTTGAGTCCCATAGTGCTCAGAGCCATTTGAACCATTTTTTCTGATGTAATAGAAGAAGAAACAAGAGTCCATATACTGTAGAAGAGATAGGGGATCCGCTGTTAGAACCAGAATTTAAAAGAGCTTTCGAAGACTCAAGATCAAATAAGGCAGAAGGAGTAGATAACATTCCATCAGAATTTCCAAAGTCATTGGGGGAAGTGGCAACAAAACGACTGATCACGTTGGTGTGTATAATGTATGAGTCTGGTGATATACCATCTCAGTTTCGGAAAAATATCATACACACAATCCCGAAGACTGCAAGAGCCGACAAGTGCGGGAATTATGGCACAACGAGCTTAACAGCTCAAGCATACTAGTTGCGACAAGAATAATAGGCAGAGCAATGGAGAAGAAAATAGATGATGCGTTAGATTGCTATAGAAAAGGTAAAGGTACCAAAGGGAATAATATACAGAGCGATAGAGAAGAAAATAGAGAATGTGGTAGATGTATTTAGGAAAGGTAAAAGCACCAGAGAGGCAATTCTGAGGTTGCGGTTGATAATGGAGGCAAGACCAAAGAAAAATGAAGACAGATTCATGGGATCTGTCGACTTGGAAAAAGCGTGTGGCAATGTAAAATGGTGCAAGATGCTCCAAATACTGAGGAAGATAATGGTAAGATACAGAGAGAGGCGGGTGATACAGAATATGCACAAGAGCCAAGAGGGAATAATGAGAGTGGACAGCCAAGAACGAAGTGTTCGGACTAAAAAGGTTGTAAAACAGGGATGTAATCTTTCGCCCATATTGTTCGATCTGCACACCGAAGAAGCAATGAGGGAAATAAAGAAAGGTTCAAGAGTGGAATTAAAATTCAAGGTCAAAGGATATCAACGATACAATTTGCTGAAGACATTGCTGTCCTGAGTGAAAGTGAAGAAAATTACATGATCCGCTGAATGGCATGAACAGTCTAATGAGTACAGAATATGGAATGAGAGTAAAGCTAAGAAAGGCGAAAGTAATGAGAAGTAGCAGAAATGAGAACAGTGAGAAACTCAACATAAGGATTGACTGTCACGAAGTAATGTTAAGTAATTCTACAACGTAGGCTGCAAAATAGTCAGTAACGGAACGAGCAAGGAGGACATCAAAAGCAAACAAGCCCTGGAAAAAAGGACATTTCTGGCCAAGTGAAGTCTATTAATATGTAACGTAGGCCTTTATTTGAGGAAGAAATTTCTGATAATGTACGTTTGGAGCACAGCACTGTATGGTAGTGAAACAGGGACTTTTGGAAAACCGGAACAGAAGAGAATCGAAGAAGACTGGAACTCGGTGTGTGGAAGCATTATGCTGTGATCAGCGGGGAGTCCATAAGTAAGAAATGGTGATACAGTACAATAATAAAAGCAGAATACCGCTACACTACAACGCATGCAAAAACAGTTACGAGTTAAAATGACCATTAAAGACGGATTATTAAGTGCGGAATTAGCAGCACCGGTCTTCTACTGCGCATTCTATACGGCAACTTCGGAAATTACAAATTTTTTAAAGTATGGACCTTATGGATGGCTTACGTCAAGGAATAAATGGCTGACGGAATCTGAAATATTTCAGCTGTGCAAATAGAAGAATTGTCGCGTGTTCCAACACAGATGGTGCTGACTTCTGATTCGGAAGTGTGCTTGTAAGAACAGTCTGGCGTAATACGCCACGCCAGAAATATGAAGAGTAATAAATTCTCTCACAGAAGAGCAATGTATGTGCAACATTAGAAATCTAATTTGCGTAATTCTTTTGTGAAATGATATGGAACTGAATCTAAAAAATGTTTTTCTTTCAGAATTTCTGATGAGAGAGTTTGCATGTGCTAAAACAGTGCTAATGGGAGTTGCCACTTCAAGCAAACAGATTTACTTCACAACTACATGGAATGTTCATAAACTTGTGCAACTCTTGCAAAGTGAACATAATAATTTAGTTTTACAAACGTATTTCAGGTATGACTGTGTACGTGCTAAAATATGTATTAATGTCAGTTGATACACTTAGAAAATAGATTAACCTCAAAGTTATGTACAATATTCAGATATTTGTACAACCTTTTGGATTTTCTCGGTTTTGATGAAGTAGGCCCAAGATGACGATCAGTTTGGTTTAGGAAGCGTATAGGCACCCGAGAGGCAATTCTGACGCTGCGGTCGTTAATGGAAGCAAGACTAAAGAAACATCAAGACACTTTCATAGGAGTTGTAGACATGGAAAAAGTGTTCGACAGTGTAAAATGGTCAAGCTGTTCCAAATTCTGACAAAAATAGAGGTAAGCTATAGGGAGAGACAGATAATTTATAATATGTACAGGAGCCAAGAGGGAATAATAAGAGCGAACGACCAAGAACAAAGTGCTCGGATTAAAGCGAGTATGAGAGAAGGATGTAATCTTTCACCCCTACTTTTAAATCTATACATCGAAGAAACAATGATGAAAATAAAAGAAATGTTCAGGAGTTGAATTAAAATGCAAGGTGAGTGGATATCAATGATAAGATTCGCTGATGACATTGCTATCGTGTGTGTAAGTGCAGAAGAATTAGATGACCTGTTGAATGGAATGAACAGTCTAATGAGTCCAGAATATTGATTGGGAGTAAATCGAAGAAAGACGAATGGAATGAGTACTCGCAGTTATGAGGACAGCGAGAAACTTAACATCAGGATTGATGGTCACGAAATAGATTAAGATAAGTACATATCAAGGTGCTCTTAACCAAGGGCAGCCTCTGCTGACATAGACACATTCACCAGAGCGACATGTAGAGAAAGCATTGACCTGTAAATACGCAAGTTTAACTCGAGAACAGTTCGGAGAGAAAATACTGAATCATGATAATTAGGTTTAGGCAGCAAAAAGGAGGTGGCACGCTACAGTTAACCTTACCGCATAGCTAGTGTTATTGCGCTTCCAATATTATCGCGCAATACTCGTGATCGCCAAATGATCGAAATGGCAATCGATTCGGTGCGGCATTACTACAGTGAGCACGAACTAACGAGCCGTTAAGCTTCACCGCCCTATGGCGGAGCGCACCTATAGACTGGAAGACACGGTAGAGGGCACACGGCACTTGGTGTACCTTCCAAGAAGACATTACGGAAATTTTCCGGATCGTGCGATGTCCTCGTCCGCTTGAATTATGTCATAAGTATGAATGTTAATTGCTCTAATGCCTGAGGTTGGCAATGGACTCGAATATACGGGACACGGCCGCGTGCAGTAACTGCTCAATCGTAGAACTATTGTTTACTCTGTATATTACACATCGATTGCCCACTGTCACAAATTATATATAAGTAAATAGATATTCCAAACTGAAAATAGAGGAGACCTGACTAACTTTATACGAACTGCCTTTGAGATGACTCGTTAACTAACATGACCACTGTATGTGCATCAGTGACCAATGAGCATTCTACACGCGCTCACACACAAATAACTGCTTTGAATTTAAGACACTTTACGTCACTAATCAAAGAAATATTATATTAACTAGGCTGCAAAGCATAGAGGATGCTTAGCTTACTGTGGCGGCAGTAACTGAAACTGTACAGTGATGAAAATTTGTTTCATACGAAATCTGAAATTATTTAGATTAGTTCTCAGTATCTATCAAGGCATTACAATTTCGGTTTGAGCTATCCCTTGAGCCTAACTCTGAATAAGCAGAGTATTATTTCGTCACACAAACACTAATTAAGAATGTACAGTCCACCACCATGCGTTTAATAAGAACAATACAGGTTTCACAATACCTTCGGGTACAATCTTCTTAACTTTAGCACCAGCAGCACGTAAGCTCTACAATAATGTACGTATTAGCATCATTTAAGTAGCTGACCAATATTCACATTAGGGTTTCTTCCATCTCTTATCACTGCGAAACATAACATAAAAAAAAACATGTTTTGTCCACACAAATTATGACACCATAAAATCGTTTACTTTTAGAATAACTCACATAATTGTTCCGTAACTCGAAAATCAGAATAGAGGATGGCTTTCGCAACTTAAATATGGCTTCCTTGTATGAAGTGCAAATCATACAAAACGCCACTGCTTCCTGCCTTCTGCTAATAGCCAGTACCGCAACATCGGGCACATATTTTGTAATAAATCAGAGCCCACTTGTTCTTAGATAATGACACGTATTTCTTTAGCTGCCCTTCCTGTAGGAATGTGACATTCTACTGTTGTCATCCGGGGCTCTCATTGATAATTACACAGATTTTCACCATACAGACACACTACCTCTCCATGTCACCGGGTCTCTATACTGCTCTGTTTTTTACTACAGTTGCTGAATCACGTGGGGTATATCCGCACCAATAATACATCCATAGATATTTCACTACAGAACATTCCTTTATAGCTATGTCACCTTACAATGAGAAATATATAACTTCACAATACTCTTATTAACATAATACTTATAAGAAATTTAATAAAAGTTGATACATTTAAACATTTCACAAATATAGTTTATGAACATCTGCAGCATCATTAGTTGAAACATTAGCGTCGAGGCGGCAGCATCTTACACTGACTTTCTGTGTTACCGTCACTCCACAACATTAGATCTCGTTACACCAGCAAGATGGCATATGTGTTGAAAGGTGGCTACACTGTATGAAAGGTGGCTACACTGAGCCACAGCGCCAAAAATCGCGCCAGAGAGAGTATTGTTCCGCCGCCTCCACTGGCAGTGCTCATTGAGAGGTAGCGGCAGGCAGTCCTTGCCGAGCAGTTGTGGTGGACACTGCTTGTATCTGAAGTTGGAATGAGATGGGGTAGTAGTGAGTGTTTGTTCGATGTTTTATGCGGCTATGTGATGGGAGAGATAGTAGATGTTGTTCCAATGGAGATATTGTAATGACCTGAGTGCTTTTCGTCAATATAAATTAAGGTAACTAACTACTGTTCTTTATTTTCTTATTATTTGTGTGTCCTGAATAATGCTTCATTACAGGTTCAGTCAACAAAGCATCTGGCGTGTGTTCTTGTATTAGAGTGTAATTCTGGGTTTCTTGCACAATTATAGTATTTCCAATTTTCTTTTATCACGTCAGTATAAATGATATTTAAAAATTCTTGTCTTGTTGAAGAAGAACCGTGCCAGATGTGCGTTGAGTCACACTCCCACACACAGAACAGTTATACTTGTGCTTTGGTTTCGTAGGTTTTATAGTTGCTGGGGACTTAATTAATTAATTGTGTTAACGAAAATTTTCATTTCATTCTTTGTTGTCATTCTATGCAGTCAGATAGCGTAACAATTAGTTGTCAGGGCCAGCCGTTTACGAGACTTGCGTAATCGGACATACAGCGACAGGAAATTAAAAAAGTATTTGCATTTCATTTTATTAAGCCCCCATGCACGTGGCGACCGCTGCTTCGGATCGTCCCTTGGTATTCTTCTGATTGTAAAAATAGTAGACAGTAGTATTGTTGTAGTAATTTGTAGTTTAGTAATTGTAGTCTATTTTGCATGTGTAGATTTGGTAATTGTCATTCTTCTAATGGTATTTTTTTTCTCATAATTTTTTCTTTGTTGTCTTGTATACGCGTTTGACAATTTAGTGCAATTATTTCAATTGTTCGTTAATCGTGTTTGAGGGAAACATTTCGTGTGAATGATATTGTTGATGATAAAGTGTCATTATGTGTGTAATTTTCATATAGTGACGAGTTTTGGATATTTTGTAAATGATTACGCGATCAATGAAAAAGGCAAAAATGATGAATAGTGAGAATGACGAAATTGTTGACATGGCGAACTCGCCAACACAGGACAACAGTATGATGGGTAATGAAGTGGAAAACAATGTAATAAGTCGGGAAAATTGTCCGGAACCAGTTCAAGGTTTTTCTCAATCAGAAAATTCACAGAATACGAGAGTAACGATAGAATATTCTGGAACAGTATCGAACACAGATAGCTTTACAGCTATGACGAGGGAAACTGGTTTTGTGGGAAATGTTAGGGGCGAAAAGAATTTCGAACCGGCTGATATGGAGCAGTTGATGGGTGCTATATTAAATTTGGGAGCACGAATGGAAACACAGTTTAGATCTGAATTAAAAACACCGATAGGAACAATGGAAGCACGGTTAGACTCACTGGGATCACAAATGGGAACAATGGAAACACGGTTAGACTCATTGGGATCACAGTTAGGATCTGAATTGAAAACGGTGGCAACACGGCTAGAAACAGAGATGGAAACAATGGAAACACGGTTAGATTCACGAATAGGGACATGTTTCAAAAATATGAAAGATGAATTAAAGAAAGAAATCAGAGAAGAAGTACAACCGATTTTGAATTCTCACAATAATAGATTAATTGCAGTAGAGATTAGACAAAGGGAACAGGATAGAGAACAGGAGGAAAGAGATCGCGTGATAGTACAGAAATTTTCAGAGTTAAATTTACAACGTGCAAAAGATAAGAAAGAAATATTTGAGAGAATCGAGGAATCCGTACCAGATGACAGATTAAATAACCTAACACAACAGTATGAACAGTTAACTACTAAATGTGTTAATACTGAAACCCGAGTCGCGACACTTACGGAAGACGTAAATAAACAGAAAGAACAAATAGGTGACTTATCGGAAAGAGTGGAGGAGATTTCAGATAAATTGACAAATCTTAGTTTGAATGGGGACAGAGATTCAGATGACACAGCTCCATTGCCATTTTCAGAAACCGAAGAGTACCAGAGCATTAATAAACATGTTGAAAATCAGGGAAAATTTAATGAACGCGTTAAAAGGGAAGTGGAGGCATTACGAAAGCAAGTCAAACAAATTGAAGGCGAAATCGTAGGAAAAGACAGCAGAAGGAATTTAGAATCACAGATAGCAGAAGGGTTTGAAGAAAGTAATTTGTTTCATTTACGAGATGCAACAAGAGAGCGACAGGCGCGCGAACTTGACAATAATCGACATTTGGACTGGGACAGACGCGGTAGGTCTTTGTCGCCACGAGGCGAAAACTTTGACTATAAACACTTTTTGACTGTTCGGAAATTTAAAATCTTCCGCAATTCTAAGAATGACATACATCCATGTGCATGGTTAGATCAATTTATGTACGCACTTCCACCAAATTGGCCACTAAGTCACAAACTGGAATTTATGTGTGGGTATTTAGAAAACGAACCGGCGACGCGGATGCGCGCAATCATTAGAGATTGTAATAGCCTAAATGATTTTTATCATGCATTTCTATCGGCATATTGGTCCGAAAACACGCAAGACAGAGTCCAACATAGTCTTATCATGCAGCGTAATTTCAAACAGTCTGAATTCCGCACGCCAGCGGAATATTTTGAAGACATGATTCGAAAGAATCAGTTCCTTTCCAACCCTTATAGCCCGACTGAATTAATTCGCATTTGTTTAACCAAGCTGCCACAATCCATAAGACAAATTGCTTTAGCCGGAAGATGTAAAGACGACATTGAGACTTTTAAGACTTTGCTACAAGAACTCGAGTACGACAATGACGACGGGACTACCTGTAATTTTTTTCAGTAACAGTAATTATGATAGATTTTCAGAGAAAAGGGATGGTGATCGGAACGGACGTTATAGCGGTAACTTTGAGAATGACAGACGTAACAGACAGGACAATAGATACCAGCCTTATGACAATAACAGACGTTCTAACAGAAACTACACAGACAATTATAGTAACGGTAATTCGTACCGGAATGATCAATCATATGGAAACAGTAATCGGTATCATCAAGACAGAAATTATTCAAACAGTAATAGAAATTCTTACTACAGAAATAATCCGGTTAGTAGATACAACAATAATTTCAGAAGTGACAGTCGAAATTACACAAGAAGTAGCTATGCAGACAGACAGGAAAAAAGAAATTTTAATAACAGACACAACCAAGAATTTGTATCTAACAGACAGGAGGGACCTAATTGGCATCCTCCACGTGACAGAACTTCAGAGAGACAAGTGCAAATCGTAGAAATGGATCCGCGAAATGACGCGAATAATCAAAGACGTGACGCAAACAATCGACAATGACTAGCAGCTTCGGCTTCTGGCAGCAATATAGACGGTTCAGAAAGTAACGACACTACGACTTTACACTACGTACGCCTGGAAGACATGAGAGACATTTTGTTAGACGAAAAGGAAAATAATGTAGACGCATTTTTACATCCTGTTATTGAAGTATGTATGGGTAAGAATAAGTTCACTGCAGTTTTAGATTCTGGGAGCCCATTGAACGTCATTAGTGAATCAGTTTTTCGTATATGTGAAAGGACTATTGCCTGTCCTGTGTTACCTATTTCTAAAACTACAATTCGAGGAGCGATTTCTGGAAAAGGTGTAGAATTTAAACAACAGACCAACCTAAATTTCAATTGTCAAGGATACGAATTTTCTGCTAATTTTATTATTGTTCCATTACTCAGTACACAAATTATATTAGGTATGGAGTTTCTTAACGCACATAAGGCAATTTTGAACTTTAAAGAGGGAAGTGTGAATTTGACTGTTGCCGGAATGCCGAAATGTTTGAAATTTTTCGAGTGTTTAACAAGATCTGAGTCAGATACAAAATGTTTAAGGTTTCTTACTTCTGATGTTTTCGTTGAGCATTACGACGACAATGTGTTTATTCATGACAATGACAATAGGTACAGAGACGCGATGGATGATATAATTAATAGCGAAGAACTAATTAATGAAAAGGTTAAGAAAGCTGAAGTGCCAGATGACGTTGCAAGAGAAGAGCTGCACCAAATTTTGACTTCACATGCTACAGTGTTTAGTCATCACACGGGAACTATACAAGGCTTACAATATTTATTTAAAGTAAAAGAACACACACCATTTCGCGGGAAAACGTACGCTATTCCTTTGGCTTACAGAGACAAGGTTAAGAATGAACTTCAGTACATGTTAGATCAGGGCATTATTGAGCCTGCAGTCAGTCCTTATACTAGCCCATTACACGTTGTTCTGAAAAAGGATGGGTCAATTCGTTTGGTTCTGGATTCCAGACAGATAAATAATATCATCATTCCTGAAACTGACCGCCCACAAAATTTAGATGAACTTCTTCAACATTTCCATGGAATTAAAGTTTTATCCACGATTGATATGCGTGCAAGTTTTTGGCAACTAGAACTCCACCCTGATTGTAGAAAATACACTGCCTTTTTAGCCTCTGGTAACTGCTACCAGTTTCGGAAATTACCGTTTGGACTTACTGTATCTTCAGCAGCATTCATTCGTAGCTTAAATGAAATTTTACCTGTTTATCTTCGTGACAATATTACTTCATATGTTGACGACATTCTTATTGCTAAACATTCTTGGAGTGAGCACAACAAAATTTTGGATTCATTGTTACGTATCTTTGCAAGAGTTGGCATTACTGTGAACTTGGAGAAATCTGAATTTGGTCGTTCACAGGTGAAATTTCTCGGTCACATTATTTCTACAGAAGGTATTCTTCCTGATCCAGAAAAACTTGACGCTATTCGTAATTATGCTGTTCCTACCACAAAACGTGATGTTCGTAGTTTCCTTGGTGTCTGTAATTTTCTTAGACGCTTTGTTAAATTGGACAATTTGGCCACACCTCGTTTATGTGAACTATCTGGAAAGAAATCTAATTGGTGTTGGGATGACGAAGCTCAGTCAGAATTTGAACAACTCCGTGATGCTTTAGTTGCTGCTCCACTTCTTTCACATCCAGATTTATCTAAAGATTTTTGTTTGGCGACGGACTCATCATACAAAGGCCTAGGTGCACATTTATTTCAAGAGATAGAAGAAAACGGCGTTGTAGTACAAAAGACTATTGCATTTGGAAGTCGTGTTCTCTCTAAATCAGAAAAGAATTATTCGATTACGGAACTTGAAGCTTTGGCTGTTGTTTGGGCTTTTACAAAATTTCGCACATTTTTGTTTGGCAGACATACTAAGGTTTACACCGATCATCGAGCTCTGGAATTTCTTATGTCAACAAAATTAACTCACGGCAGATTGTCACGATGGGCGTTGTACCTACAGGAGTTTGATTTTAGTATTTTTTACATACAGGGTTCTTCAAATATTGTTGCTGATGCTTTATCACGTGCACCTATGGGCTTGAAACAAAGTGCTGAAGAGGACTGCAAGGAAAACAATTATTGTTTGATGTATATTCAAGGTGTTGCGTTTGAGAACTTTATTTCGTCTTCGCTTCAGGACATCGCTAAGGAGCAAAATAAGGATCCAATCTGGAAGGACATTAAGGAGAAGTGGAAGAGAAAGGAAAGCGTAGCGATTAGACAGCATTATTTAGTTCGCAATGACATTCTTTTTAAACGAAAATCTGTCGACAACTCTGTTTGGTTAGTTTGTATTCCTGATGAGTGGGTTAATAAGCTGATTTGGTATACGCATTTCAGTTATGCGCACTTTGGTTCCAGAAAATGCTTTCATAAATTACGAGAAAATTGCTACTTCAATAATATGGAAAAACGTATTCGATTTGTTCTTGCCAAATGCAAATTATGTCAAAAGGCTAAACCGCCGACAGTTTCTCACAGAGCACCGTTGTTTCCTATCATTCCAGCAAAATTAAAGGACATGGTAGCAGTTGATTTGTTCGGTCCAGTGGTTCGATCTACTAATGGTTTTGCGTACATTTTCGTAGCAGTGGAGTTGACATCAAAATATGTGTGTTTTACACCGTTACGCAAAGCAACAGCTCGTTCAGTATCTAATGCTTTCATTAACCATTTTCTTAAAGAAGTGGGTCATGTTGATAAGGTTATATCAGATAATGGATCACAGTTTCGTTCTAAAATTTGGCTTCGTACTCTACAGCGTCGTAAAATTAAACCAATTTTCATTTCACTTTTTCACCCTCAATCTAACGCTTCAGAGAGATGGATGAAGGAAATCAATAAATTGTGTCGTCTTTATTGTCATCAGAATCACAGAACGTGGGATCAGTATCTTCATACTTTTCAAAACATTCTGAATGAACTTCCTAACGACTCAACTTCTTTACCACCTATACTGATATTAAAAAACAAAGCACCGACAAATCGCATTTCTGAAATCGTTCCTTTTCCGCCTTCACGGAAACTGTGGCAGTCTGAAGTTGTCAATCTGGCTCTACAAAATATTGCATCTGCGGCTGCTAGAAGAGTGAAATCAGCAAAGCGTCCTGGTCGTTTAAAAATCTTGTCAGTTGGTCAGAAGGTGTTAATTAAGTCTCATCGATTGTCTCACAAAGGAAAAGGCTTGTGTCGCAAATTTTTTCTGCTTTATAACGGTCCATATAGAATTCGCAAAATTATTCATGATAACACTGTCGAAGTAGAAACTCTTAAATCACGACGCTCTAAGGGAATACATCATATATCTAACGTTAAAATTTTTGTGGAATGATATACTTTTGAAAAATTTTTTGTAGAATGACATACTTTTGAGGAACTAACAGCTACATGTAAACATGCGGAGAGTACAAGGATACCGCGCTGTGTTTTGGCGGCGGCACATACTCAAAGCAACAGTCAAGTCTGCGCGCCGCACAGGGCAGTCGTTGACCGCAAACAATCACTTCCTACGTCACGCGCCTACAGCTGATCGAGCGCTCAGTGCGAATGCACTGACAGCCGTAAATAAATACACAGTCTAATTTCTCCGATTAAAATCAGTATAAAGCTATAGTGACTTGATGAATCCTGTTATTAACATTCAGTATTTTTCAGGATACGGTTCTGTAAAATATTTAAGAACTTCAGGTAAATTCTGTGCGTGTCCGACGTTAAGACGACTTGCTATCGAGAAAATTTCAGGAAAAATGTCATTTCGAAGAAGAAAGTAATAAACTAAAAATGTAATTATTAATTGAGTTTATTTTTCAGGTAACATATTTCCACTTAGGTACGTACTTTAGACGTAATTTGCTGCTCGCGATTACGTGATTCATACTTTGTGCTAATTACATGTTCTATGAATTTGTTGGTGAAGCGACGTGCTTGCGTACGATTAACTGATTTTGACAATGATTATCCATGAATTGAGTTGTAACTTGTGTATATTATGCATCGCTTGGCTGCACTGCTTTTTCACTGATGTCATATTTTTAATTATGTGCCTGCTGTGCCTATTTATTTAAATTATAATTGTCACCTGATAAATTGTGCTGATGTGGTTAGGTATGTAAGTTATACTTTGTGATTTAATTGCTTGCGCCTTCATGTTTATTTATTAGATTACATATGAACATTTATTTGCTTACGGTTATACGATGCTGATGACCTGTTTAGTACGTAAGATATATGTTTACTGCTATGCGTATGGATTGCACATTTACACATTTCTGTTTGTTGTCACAACTACTCTTTAATTTTGTATATAGAAATGCTATTATACTGTGTATGAACATAGAGTTTAGGTTACACTATGGTACTATTTACAGATTGTTCGCTTGGCAGAGCCTCGTTGTAAGATTTGTGCTGCATCCACTTGTTGACATTCTGTTCTCTACTGGTATATTTACTCGCTGTTGCTTGTTTTGCTTACGCTCAGTGCTTTATATTTTAACATAAGAAAATGAACTGCAATAATTCGACGAACGACATTAGTACAAGAAACATCATAGAAGTCACATGAGCTGGAGGTTTTATGAAAGCTGTATAAATGTATGCCAATAGGAAGGAAGCTAACGACATGACATACCAACACAGTTATTACACTGCATTTTTCGTGAGCAATTGAAATAGGAAGTGACACTTGATACAAGAAATACTCCACATGTTTGCTTCTGTTTGCCATAATTCTTGAAGTGGTGTACACACTGTGAAATATTAGCATCATTCACACTCCGTAATCGTACTTAATTACTGAGAGTTATTCGAACTAAGTCTGTTAGAGGTCATGTATGCATTTCTTTTGTTTATAATTCATAATGAGTAGAAGATTTTGGTCAGATGGATTACACAGAGGTTGTGTGTTGACAGTGTGTCTTCGGATTGTATGGGATGAGGAGGTTTGCATTAGGATTTTATCTGTACTTGTTCGACGAAACTGACTTGAGGAAAGAGTTGTTATGGAAGTGAAATGATATTGGTAATATTGGAGTTTTTGTGGACAAGAGGTAAGGTAAATGATACTGGCAATAAGGTTTATATGTATCGACGTATTGAAAAGGTATTATGGAGGTATTGAGATTGTATGAAGTTGATTGGAGTATGGTGTATAAGAGGTAAAGTAAGTGAGGTGCATTTTTTTTTTTTTTTTGTTGGTCTATATGGAACAAGGAGGATGAAGATAGCAGACTAGAACACTAAAATGGAAGGAAGATTGTCTACACACACTTTGTTAAATCAATAAGCAGTAGGTAATTTTTTTTTTGGAGAGAGGAAGTTGCATATCTTGGCACACTGACAGTTGTTCAGTAACAGTACATTTTGATCTGGCTTGGCAAACATTGGTCTTGACATGATGACTATGACATTGACTTAACTATTATTGACTGTTATACATTGCTGCCACTACTACTTGATACAAATGATGAACATGAAATTTGACAGAAGTGGATTCAGACAGTTAACACTATACAATTACACAGTAGTACTTAATGTGGATGAAAGATGAGTGAGTGTGTTTTGTGTGTTTTCCTTTCCTAATCCTACCCACCTATCTCCTAAATATTATTTTATTTGTTTGTAGTGGCTTGCACTGACACCCATAAATATTATAGGTTTACTGATGTTTGTGTATTTGTAATAGTAATATGACAATTATCTGATATCATTTGTGTGTTTGTTATGATTTGTATGTTTAGTGTAAGAACATTGTAAAAGCATTTGTATGTGCATTCAAACTATTGTTCATGCTTGAACTGTCTAATTAGTGATGATGAAATTATGGACTGTTACTTGTACTTTTTCTACATGATTGGCGCCACTAGGACATGTTTAATTTGTGCTGAGGAACAGTGTGATCAGTGATAGTTGTTTAATGTCATTTGTCGGTGTCTGCACCTACTCAACATTGCTGGGTGCCACTGATGGACTGCTTCTACTGCAATGATGTTACTTCTTGCTGTCTGCACCTACTCAACTTTGCTGGGTGCCACTGATGGACTGCATCTATTGAAATAATGTCACTTGTTGGTGTCTGCACCTGTTCAACATTGCTGGGTGCCACTGATGGAACTGCTTCTACTGAACTGGTGTCACTTGTTGCTGTAGCACCTGTTCAACATTGCTGGGTGCCACTGATGGACTGCTTCTACTGAAATGAAGTCACTTCTTGGTGTCTGCACCTACTCAACATTGCTGGGTGCCACTGATGAACTGCTTCTACTGAAATGATGTCACCTGTTGGAGTCTGAACCTACTCCACAATGCTGGGTGCCACTGATGAACTGCTTCTACTGACATAATGTCACTTGATGGTGTCTGCACCAACTCAACATTGCTGGATGCCATTGATGGACTGCTTCTACTGAAATGATGTCACCTGTTGGAGTCTGCACCTACTCAACATTGCTGGGTGCCACTGATGGACTGCTTCTAATGAAATGATGTCACCTGTTGGAGTCTGCACCTGTTCCACAATGCTGGGTGCCACTGATGGACTGCTTCTACTGAGATGATGTCACTTATTGCTGTCAGCACCTATTCAACAGTGCTGGGTGCTACTGCTGGAACTGTGAACTACTTGTTGTGAATATTTGTATTAACTGATTTTTTGTGTATTACTGTTTGTGAAAAGTTATAAGACTCTTACCTGCTCATATTCGTCATTGCTGACGTTATCGATTGAATTGTTTAACCACATGATATTTCTGTAAACTATTATGTAAAGTCACATGTATGAAAGAATTTGTATTGCTTAGTGTATTTTATATATTAGGCTATTGAAAGGTCAGTGCAAAGCCAAAATTTTATCTAGTTATATGATACTTACGTATTAATATTATCTTTTATTTTTGTCTGTATTTTTTTTTGACGAATTTGGTGGTATTTTCACCACCAATGCTGGCAAAAATACCATCAAATTCTAGCCCGTGGAGGAAGGGCATATGAAAGGTGGCTACACTGTATGAAAGGTGGCTACACTGAGCCACAGCGCCAAAAATCGCGCCAGAGAGAGTATTGTTCCGCCGCCTCCACTGGCAGTGCTCATTGAGAGGTAGCGGCAGGCAGTCCTTGCCGAGCAGTTGTGGTGGACACTGCTTGTATCTGAAGTTGGAATGAGATGGGGTAGTAGTGAGTGTTTGTTCGATGTTTTATGCAGCTATGTGATGGGAGAGATAGTAGATGTTGTTCCAATGGAGATATTGTAATGACCTGAGTGCTTTTCGTCAATATAAATTAAGGTAACTAACTACTGTTCTTTATTTTCTTATTATTTGTGTGTCCTGAATAATGCTTCATTACAGGTTCAGTCAACAAAGCATCTGGCGTGTGTTCTTGTATTAGAGTGTAATTCTGGGTTTCTTGCACAATTATAGTATTTCCAATTTTCTTTTATCACGTCAGTATAAATGATATTTAAAAATTCTTGTCTTGTTGAAGAAGAACCGTGCCAGATGTGCGTTGAGTCACACTCCCACACACAGAACAGTTATACTTGTGCTTTGGTTTCGTAGGTTTTATAGTTGCTGGGGACTTAATTAATTAATTGTGTTAACGAAAATTTTCATTTCATTCTTTGTTGTCATTCTATGCAGTCAGATAGCGTAACAATTAGTTGTCAGGGCCAGCCGTTTACGAGACTTGCGTAATCGGACATACAGCGACAGGAAATTAAAAAAGTATTTGCATTTCATTTTATTAAGCCCCCATGCAGTGTATAGTGAGGCGTGATCTATGCCACCCTTCCTTACCTTACGGTATAAATCTCTGTGGAGTGAGCATTCGGATGCGCAGAACGAGGACTGTGTCCGCAACATCTCCTGCAGTTCAAGTCACGTGATTTTGGGACAGCGCATTTTAGCCCGTATTAGCGTATTATAGGCGTTACTTCTTCGTCGCTGTTGGCAGATCACCTTCAGAAGTACCGAGACACTTTTTATACGCACTTTAGTGTCATATTAAGAATTTGATATCAAAACTAAACTTAGATTAAACACGTGAAGAGCAATGGTACTGTGTTTTTCCCCACTGTATTATCGCACAGATTCCACTTTATTTACGTTCTTTCGGTAACGGGATAAGAAGTGACACACAACAATGTTTTCTTTTCGTTTTCAATTGTACTTAATCATACTGACGGATCTCTGTTTTACTCAGTTACGTTGCAATGACACTGTAGATGGCACTGAAGTGTGACGAAAAAACAACGCAGAACTATGGAATTGTTACACTAAATAAGGTAAGCGATTTGTACCGCCTGCTTGTCCATTATTATCTGCAATTTTTCATTAATTACCATTCTGCTTTTTATAGACAAAACAACTATACCATTTTTTTCGCCATCTCACTAAAAAAGTAAGATCATACAATATGCATAAAAAATGCAAGATCTATACTCGAATTTTGGAGTAATGATAGAAGTGACAGCCAACAATATTTTTTGCGTTTTCTATTGCATTGGTTTATATTGTGGAATCGGTTCTAACTGATTTTGTTTCATTGACACTCTTTAGGAAACTGTCTCATATATAAATACTTAGATACCTACAAGGGTTTCAGAACCTGTATAAAATGGAGGGAATTTTCGGACTGTCAGGTATAAATTTTATCAGCATGTGAACATAGCACCAATACTTCTGCACTAAGTAGCAGTTTATTAAAACACCCTTGTAAATTCATCCAGCACGTATCTCGTTAATTTATGACCATAAAATCGTAGAAATTGTCTCTATAATACAAGACTTTATAGTACTGTGTCTCGACATTTTTCAGCATAAAATAGGTTCAAATGGCTCTGAGCACTATGGGACTTAACATCCTAGGTCACCACTCCCCTAGAACTTAGAACTACTTAAACCTAACTAACCTAAGGACATCACACACATCCATGCCCGAGGCAGGATTCGAACCTGCGACCGTAACAGTCCCGCGGTTCCGGACTGCAGCGACTAGAACCGCACGGCCACCGCGGCCGGCAACATAACATTGCCTCATATCAATATGACATTTGCAGCTACACTTTTGTTGTACGTATCTATGAAATGTAGCTGGGCCTCCTTTCACATACTTCTCTTTACATCCGTAGCAACGACAAGACTGCCTCATAGCTTTCACTAAAACTCAAATTTGCAGAAAGTCACATAAAAGAAGGTGAACATGTGTAATATTCGATTTTCACTATTACCACAAATTGTATACAAGCAACGTCGTCCGAGAATCACGAACAAGCCTCGTTTGATTTCAAGAACATGCGCAATAGGCTATACTGGCCCAAAAGATATATATACGCTATGCACCATACTTAAGGGAACAGACAAGTGCTTAAGCGCTGCCAACTGTTACAATGCCACTTCATTACGGAAAAAAAATTGTATCGTTGGAATCATAGCGTGTAGGCATTCACGGCCGGCGTCTTCAGTAATTAAAACTTCCGGGCTAAGAGGCCGTGGTCCAATAGTAGAAATACTTCTTTTCGTTGCCAGCTGCGGGCAACATCATCTGAGGTGAGTCTACGACTGGGTGCTAGGCCGTGGAGGTCCCGTTTATATGTTACCCGCAGCTCGCAACGAAACGTCAGGGAGAAGTATTTCTACTATTGGACCACGGCCTCTTAGGCCGGAAATTTTAATTACTGAAGACGCCGGCCGTGAAAGCCTACACGCTATGATTAGACGCCTCTACGGGGAGGATATGCCGGTTATGGTACGACGATTGGAGAGCCTACGCAAGAAGAAGGCCCAGCAGCTTTGTTCGCTCACTTTCCTGCTACGTTGTTGTGACACCAGTACTGTTCCGAAGTTTTTGAAGGTGAGAAGATTGTTTCATTCAGCGCAAGCTAGCCGTATCTATTCACGCATGGAACTGGCAATGCTACGAGAACGGATCCATCAAACACGTCGAGGACTGGCGGTAACATGCAATCAACTATCAAATCTCCATCTATTTATTAGCAATACAATGCAGGTTTTCGATTGGAATAAGGTGGATGGGCTAACATTTAGATCCATGGAACATAGTGCAGAAGTGTCTTCTAATAGGCAGAAGAGGAAGTTTGATAATTTACAGATGAGCAGACAGGAAACACCGGTTATAGACAATTCTCGAACGGTTATAAATTTGCCCGGAAAAGAATTATCCAGGGAAGAAACTTCCGTTCTCTCGAAGGAGGAAAGTTTGCAATTACTCCACTGATGATTCCAACGGAGGATATTGTAGCTAATATAGAGGCGGGGATTTGGCTGTTACCATCACACACTGCTGATGAAGTTAGGATGGAAACAGCCAGGATACTGCGTAAAGCTAAGCCACCAAGCAGTAATCTGTCTCAAGGAGAAAAGAAAGCATTACGGGAGATTAATGCGGACAAGAGTATTATTGTACTTTATGCTGACAAGGGAAATGCTACCGTGGTGATGAAGAGTGAAGACTACCACAAGAAGATCAGTGACCTTTTGGATCTTACCACTTATAAAAAGCTGAAAAAGGATCGTACAACGAAACTGTTGACAGTTACCAATCAATTAATAAAAAAGTCTTCTATTCCTTCAGAGGATAAAAAAGATCTTTGCAAAACAGAAGATTATCCTCCTAGATTATATGGGCTACCTAAGGTGCATAAACCTAATGTCCCACTGAGACCGATAGTAAGTGCTAATGGATCCCCTACTCAAGAGCTGGCCAGACATCTTACCACCTTGTTACAACCGTTTATTGGAAAAACTGATCATCATATTAAAAACTCTATGCACTTCATCGAAAAACTGAAGGAGATTACCGTCAGCCCCAGTGATATTCTTGTCAGCTTTGATGTGGTGTCTCTGTTCACCATGGTTTCTGTCAACGAAGCTCTTGCTTGCATATCTGACATATTTCCTACAGATATAGTAGCTTTGTTTAGACATTGCCTTTCCACGACTTATTTTGAGTACAATAATGAGTTCTATGAACAAATTAATGGAGTGGCAATGGGTAGCCATCTACGTCCAGCCGTTGCTAATATTTTTATGGAATTTTTTGAACAGCAAGCACTGCAGTCAGCCAGAAAAAGGCCTTTGAAGTGGTGTCGGTATGTGGACGACACTTTTGTCATATGGAATCACGGTGAAGAAGAACTGAACCGTTTTTTGAAGCATTTGAATAGCATCAATTCGAAAATACAATTCACTATGGAGACAGAGAGTAATGGACAGATTAATTTTTTGGACGTCTCAGTAATTAAAAGAGCAGATGGGACTCTGGGTCACAAAGTCTACAGAAAAGATACGCATACCGATCGTTATCTTCATAAGGATTCGAACTATCATCCCAGGCAGAAGAGAGGTATTATCAAGACAATGGTGGACAGGGCTAATAAAATCTGTGAGCCAGCTTATTTGCAAGAGGAACTAAACCACTTGCGAACCGGTTTCCAGAAAAATGGGTACGCTGGCAAGGAGATAGATCGAGCACTCCATCTCAGAAGAAAAATGTCCAAAAACGTGCAACAACAACAACCATCGGTGGGGAAAGTTTTTCTTCCGTTCATCCACAATATTACGGACCGTATCGGGAAAGTGCTGGCCAAGTTCAGAGTTGAAACAATCTTCAGACCCACCAAGAAGAGTAGTGAATGCTTAAGATCGGCGAAAGATGCACGACACCCTTTAGCTACTCCTGGTGTGTATAAAATTCCGCGTAGTTGTGGGAACGTTTACATTGGAACCACAAAAAGAAGTATCAATACTTGCCTAACTGAACACAAAAGAAACTGTCGACTGGGAAACGCGGACAAATCGGCTGTAGCGGAACATGTTTTTGAAACGGGTGACCATGAAATAAAGTTTAGTAAGACGAGCGTGCTAGCTAAGACATCGCATTATTATGCATGTATGTATAGAGAGGCTGTAGAGATTTTTAAATACCACAATAATTTTGACAGGAAAGAAGAAGGCTTGAAGTTAGATAAGATATGGCGATCGACTTTGTACCAAAGATGTGACAATCGATTACCTTCGGTCGAGAGTAATGACACCAGCCAGAGATAGTTTTACTGTTGACAACACGTGACGACTGGTGTCGCCCTCTACGCGCTCTATATAAACAAGATCTCCACGGCCTAGCAGCCAGTCGTAGACTCACCTCAGATGATGTTGCCCGCAGCTGGCAACGAAACGTCAGAGAGCAGTATTTCTACTATTGGCCCACGGCCTCTTAGCCCGGAAGTTTTAATTACTGTATCGTTGGAAGTTTACGGTTTACTGTTGTAGTGATACCCTGTATCGTTACAAGCGGCGATGCTCAGTGATTTTATTGGTTGGCTGCACTTCGCATTAGTTACCTACGGCTGGTCATCAAGCATCTAGCTGTCGCTTCCTGGGCCATAGAACAAGCCGCTTCCTTTTGGTCCCAGAGGTTTCGAAACCCGCGGCGGCAACGGCCGTTGGAACGGCGGGCTTTCCTGTATTCGTGCGTACGTCAAGACCAAGGAGACGCTTCGTTAAACTTAGAACTATTTAACAGCAGCCGCCATTTTGAACAGGTTATTTATTCCACTCAAAATGACGGCAGCCACCATCTATTTACAGATTTCGTTTCCTCTCCGTGTGGGTGATTATTATTATAAGATTCCTTTCATTTCTCTAATTATTTATATGCTTTAATTCGCAGGTGAATCTTCAGATACTTCGAAATAAAATTAATAAGCGAATTATGGATACAGCAGCACCTCGTTCCTCATTGAAAGGTCCTGAATACTTCACCTGATTTAATGTTCATTAATTGCGTCTCGACTCATCCTATTTTTCCGGCCTAGCGAGGCCGTCAGCGCCCTCTTCCCGACACGTGGCGTTTTTGGAAGACTTCGTAACCCAATGTGTTATAATTGCTTTTTCGCATTATCTTATTTTATAGCGTTTTAGTATACGCGTGAATTTATGTTATTTTTCATATATAAGATGAGGCGTCTTTTTAAGTGGAGTGTGATGTCTGCCATCTGATACAAATTTTGAAGCGTGGGTTCTGGATGAGTTACGTGGTAGAGGTGAAAAGCAAAATGGGAACTACCACCACATTTATGACAATTCTGATGCTGAATCTCGTTTTGTGGTAGCTGATGGTCACTACGAAAGAAAGAGTGATACTAATGAAGAAAGTATTTTATCAGAAGAAGAGCCTGGTGCGATCTTTACGATAGATAACCCTTCACATCAAACACCGTATTTTTATGGCAAACATTATTTCTGAGACTATTCGACAAAGCAAAACACCCCATCATTTCATTTTGAAAGGAGGAACGCCTGGACTAACTGCTGAAAAATGGAATTTTGGGGTAAAGGCCTACTAGATTTCAAATACGGGACAATGTACTTGAGAGGAGATGAACTCTCTAGTCAACATCGCTTGGGCAACGTTACTTGCCGATTACCGTTTTCGGTAAGTGTGGCTACCATCCACTGATCCGTGAATGCATTCATACAATGCCAAATTATACAGAGATAAAATTAACTATACAATACTAGGTGTATTTTAATAACAAAACAGTGTTACATTATATCTCGGCAAAAGTTGTTGCATGTCTTATATACCAGCTGTACAAGCACCGTTTCTAAAACGTTACTATATGTGTGTGAGGGACGAGATGAACGACGCATCGGCAAGTCAAAGTGAAACTCACAACATACAGAGCGGAAAAAAAATGAAATGTCTTGTGAAGAGGGCAACCGGCGGGTAAACCTGAAAGCCTGGTGCAAGTCTTTCGGGGTGACGCCATTCGGCGACTAGCGCGCCGATGAGGATGAAATGATGATGATGAAGACGACACAAACACCCAGCTCCTAAGCGGAGGAAATCTCCAACAACCCAGCCGACAATCGTACCCGGACCCCCCGACATGAGAACCCGGCACGCTGGGGACTTTTTTTTCAGTACTGTTCGTTGCTTCTGGTCTGGGCGGACGTCACATGACATCCGTTCAGTTTGATCGTTGATTCCTTTACTTAGTTTTTTTATTACAGAGAGTAAGCTTTCTCTCTGACCGAGCACGCTGCCGGCATTGTATGACAATATCTGCAACTGTAACTGTAACTGTATGTAGAAGTAAAGTTGCAAGGTGGGCTTCCGCTGAGTCGTGTTGACGGCACTCTACGCTGCGAGTGACAATCAAAGTATCCACCACGTACACATATGGTAAGGTAATTACAGTAATAGAGGGCAAGACACTTAATTCACGTAGTAACAAAAGTTGGACGATGTGACCGCCGATAAGAGAGGGCCGATCTGTCGCTACATTGTGTTCCAGGGGTTTACTACTTAAAAATATTTATTCACTACGGTGATAATAATGGATAAGCTAAAGTCAAAAAGTTAACATGTTAACCAAATATGGTACATATACAAAGTTGCAGGTGGTAAACAAATGAAACAAAAGCGTAACAAGCATGACACCCCAAAAAATTCTCCTTTACTATGTTATGTCAAGGGTATCCTCGACGAGCTATATTTATCTTCATTTCCCACAATTCCTGCCAACATTTGTTGTTACAGAAGTAACCCAATAACCAAAAATGCTGACTTTGTGAGGAATAAACTGATGGGGGTAAACTAATGGGAGAATTTATTTGACGCCGTGTTAGAAGCCGTGTGAGAGAGTGGAAAAGTGAAAGACATGTATGAAGTGGCCCGAGCCCAAGAAAAGGAAAACGGCGAACAAGGGCACCAAACGTGATCACAAGGTTACCTGGAAAGTAGTGGAAAGATATGCTTCGACTCTGAAAAAGTGCTGTGGTTTCATATTTCTTGTTCATCTGATTAATATCTTCGTTTATATTTTTCACAATCTTTCATTTATACTCATGAATATCATTTGAAGACTGACTACGCGTACTCATGATACTTCGTTTTCGTTTTCCTGTTAGATCGTGTGAACAACATTTTTGTACGTGCTCAATAGGACAGAGTTTACTTATACCATGAATTAGCTAACTATTTTCTTATTATTTTCTCAGCTAATGTGTAGTTACGTGATAAAAACATTAGGTCTACGCACATGCGGGAGTTGTTTCATGTTAAGGGTTAACGCATCATTAAGGCATAAACACCGCTGCTGTTGTAGTCTACTTTTTACAACAGTGCGCCCGCTGGAGGGTAGCTAATGTGGTTAACTACATCGCTTATGGGATGAAAATCTAGGGCGCTTCCTTTGAAACGGTTACAGCCGATTTACTTCTCCAGCTTCGATAAGTTCGAGTGTGTGATCAGTGTCTGATGACATCGTGTTCGGCGAGACAAGCCCTAATCTTGCTTCCTCGCAGCAACCAAAACCTTATCTATTTAGAGAGGTTCCTGCGAGACGTGTTAGACCAAGTAAAATAATCTTAACGTCCGTTAGTTATTTCATAATTTCAGAGAGAGAAATGGGGAATTAGAGCCCAACATCCCGTCAACGAGAAGGTCAATAGAGACGGAGAGCACAGACTGGGGAAAGTTTGGGAGGGAAACTACCCGCATCCATTTGAAAGGAACCCCAGCTACTGCATTAAGTAATTTAGGGAAGCACAGAGAACCTAAATATGGGTGGTCGGATGGAGATTTATATCCACCACCTCTCGAATGAGAGTCAGGGTCCATTATTAAGAATGTTCTCCACTCTTTTTTTTAACAGTTAAGTCTTTTGCAGTCTGGTAAGTAGTTAGGTCCTTTGCAATCTACTCCTCTATCATCTCGCAATTACTGCTTTTCATTAAACCAGGGAAGAAGAATCCACGATTTTGATACAGATATTAGCACTAGGAACTGTTTAATTCAATGTTACAATAAAAATAAATTTTCACTTTTCAAAGCCATTAAAACTTCATTCATTTTTGGTTCCGGCACTGCCTTTTCCCATGGTAGATGTGTCGTCAACGATTGCGTATGAAAGAGCTTACACTTTCGCCGATTAATGGTACTGTAGAACGGATTAGATTTTGCTTCATTCGGAGAGCTTGCACTATGGCTGGTAAGGACGGAGCACATTTTAATTCGGTACTTTTCTGCCATCTGTAGCGGAACTTGTGAACTGTTAGTTCTACCGCCCGTCGGTAGGTGGCAGATGGCGTCAATACACATCCACCGCGAGGACTCCCCAGTGCTTTCGCAGTTTCCAATCCGTTCAATTGTTCATTGCGTCACATATTTTCTATCACTTTAGCATTCGGTGATTGGATATATTAAAGCGAAAATAGTGCTGCACGCATTTTTTGCAGTTTATTTTGACATTCAAAGAGCTATACCTCGTGATATTTTATGGTGCATTTTTATTACAATAACTGAGGCAGTGTGTTTGAAGAAACTCCACAAACTAAACTGTACTGAAGCAGCTGTTGACTCGGTAATTTTTGCAGGAAGATTAATATGTTACCTAAAAGGTACTCATGATGCCTTTAGTTTACATTAACTACATAGTTTCAGAACAGTAATATGAAGGTTTACTTATCAACTTCTGGCTTGAACTTGTCCGGTGAATAGTATTACAGATTCACATGAACAGTGTCCCCATTTCTCAATGTTAAGATTTTCGCTCAAGGTAAATTCGCACTGAATATCGCCATATCATATAATCTTAGTATCACCTTCAGAGTACGGTAGGCCCTACTCGACAGACAGTTTGTCTACCTCTATAGTTTGGATGTGTGTAGTCTCCGTCGCTGGAAGAGCTCTAGCCAATGGTTTGCTGCACAAAGTACCAGTCGTTTTTGTGTTCAGTCTGGTTTTTATATGAGG
Organism: Schistocerca cancellata; assembly: GCF_023864275.1. Taxonomy (NCBI): domain Eukaryota; kingdom Metazoa; phylum Arthropoda; class Insecta; order Orthoptera; family Acrididae; genus Schistocerca; species Schistocerca cancellata. The sequence goes on from NC_064627.1 coordinate 998,660,256, forward strand.
TATCATTTGGAAAAGACGGGAAGTATATGTTTTAACAACCGGTTTTTGTTGGCTGGTAAAAGTTCTCGGAGCAAGAATCATACTACACATCAGTATCAGTGTAACGATCTTTGGGCTAAAACTGGAGGCAGTTGTCTGTTAGCTATATATGTTTTGCAAGAACATCGTATGGGTACTGTCTATAAGCAGGTAATTCGGAATCAAACTTTACAATAAATGGCCCAGGGATATAAAAAGCGTAACTGCAACCGACAAGTTTAAAAATGCATTTCCGGAATGCCTCTTAAATAATTACAGTCTGTAGATTACAGGGTTACTTAAGTCACACAAAGTGGGGGATGACAAAATTAATAATTAATCATCGGTCATTTGACAATATACTTTCAGAGTATAATGCATATTACTGCAAAGTTGTATGCACAATATCTGCTGAACTACCATCAGTTCAACGGAAAAATATTGACCCAGATTCTCAGGCACACGAAAGGTAACACACTAATATTGGTAAGAGCAAAGAGAATCGCTATGGATCTGGCGTCAATGTCTATGTGGTGTGTGTATGTATGTGTGCGTGTGTGTGTGTTTTGCAGTGAGTGTAACATCTGCAGTGACTCGTGATAAGACGAAATAGTGTACCATTAGCCTCAGCATTAACCAAATCCATAAGTATGAATAGTATACGCTTGAGTGTTTGTTGGCTTATAATTATTTTTTATTGTTCTGCTGAACTGACATGTTATATCATTGATAAATAATCTGTGTACTAATAAACAACTAACTAACGGACATAAGGCTCCTACAGACTAGCTACAGAAGGCTCCTAAAGATACCTCTGAAAAAAAGAGTAAGCAAGTGGTTCATGCATGACGAGAATCTAGCAATATTTGGTATTGTTGTGCGAGGCAGAACATTTGCACGAATGTCTCCTTCGAATTATCTGCAAGTGAATGTAATTCCTTCATCTGGCAGAAACTAATAAAAATAGTTGTGGAAACAGATCAGGTCCTTTTAAAGTGTTTTCGTAATTATTATTTGAAAGTACGACATGCTGTATTGTCTGTCAAATTTGTAAGAGAGATTTGGAGGAACAAAACGATATCATGTTAAATAAATATTATTGATAGTTGGTGTAATACCCAGTTTTGAAGCAGAAGAGGCGATCAAATGCGATGATCTGTCAATAATAACGCTTTTCAGTTATTACATGAAGAGTTATGGATATCAAGAGAAGGGACAATGTTTATGGGGGAGGATCACAGAAATGCTTAACCCCAGTGATGTCACTGTACAAAAGGCATCACAGAGAGTGGCTGGATAAAATGGCTCTGAGCGCTATGGGACTTAACATCTGTGGTCATCAGTCCCCTAGAACTTAGAACTACTTAAACCTAACTAACCTAAGGACATCACACACATCCATGCCCGAGGCAGGATTCGAACCTGCGACCGTAGCGGTCACGCGGTTCCAGACTGAAACGCCTAGAACCGTACGGCCACACCGGCCGGCTTCACAGAGAGTGTTCTTTCAAAATTTAGACTCAGCAAATATTACATGAAAAGCATGCGACATTGGAAATTGCGCTCTTATTAATCAAAGGTGTTGGCCATAGCTGAAGGAAACAGAAAAAGTTAAAAGTATGGTGATGAGTAGAATAAGAAGACACTGCAGATTATTTCAGGGTTGTAGCACTTGCAAAATACGACAATGACAGGAAGGATTACAATATGAGAATGCCCTGCAGACAATATCCTATGGGCAACTTAGAACACCTCTAAAAGTCTGCAATTGGGCCACTTCAGGAAGACTAAGCAGCGGAAGACCTAGGAGATAATGGAGACGAAGGAGTACAAGCAGCCATTAGAAACAGGTGACTTGAAGAATAATAATGTACGTGACGAAGAATTTTCGCCCAATTTATCAGGAAACAGCAAATTGTGTAGTTTATTGACATACCTAATTTTAAATAAATGTAAAGTGAAAATTTGTTTATTTCTCAGTGAACCCTAACTTCATTATAGACGTTCCGTGGTCTCTTATATATAAGGTGAAGGCGCCAAATTTCGTCTCCGTGCCTAATTTTGCCCCCTAAGGTTCTCTGTTCTGCCGGTAGCGGCGCCGTAGGTAACAATTTTCGTTAGTTGTGCTGTTAGTTGTGAAAGTTTCATGCGTCCAGTCCTCTGCATGGCCGTTTGAGAAAACGTATTCTACGAGTAATTAGTGAAAAGGTGAGTTGTCGAAATACTGTTTGGAAACGCTGTTTTCGAATTATTATAATGTGTTTATTTAGTTGTATTTGACATATCTGTTTACGGTAAGCTCCAAAGTGAATGATCTTAGTGCTTTGCCATTTTTGGCTTACTTCACGTAGTGTACGAAGCCGTCATATTGGCAAGTAGGATGTTCCTATTTTCGTCCCCCCATCTGTTCCTAGATTCATCCAGGAAACGAAATTTAGTACATACTTTTTCATTTTGTTTCAGATGTCGCCTAGGAAGAAGTGGGACAGAGAGGCGATGAAATCGGCAATAACTGCGGTGAGAAACAAGGAAATGGGATATAAAGCTGCGAGTAAGACATTTGGTGTGCCTATGGCAACTCTCAAGGATATTATAAAGAAAGCAGAAGGTAAAAGCGCTGAAGAGTTAATTGAAAAAGCTATTGGTAGAAAACAGTTTTTTTCACGTGAGTTAGAGGCTGAGTTAGTATCTTATTGTAAGGACATGTCTATGGAATTACTCTGAATGATCTTCGGCTGTTGGCCTTTCAGCTTGCTATACGCAGTGATGTTGCTCACCCATTTTCAGTCGGGCAGAAAACAGCTGGACGGAATTGGTTGCGTCTGTTTCTTCGGAGACATCCGACACTTTCTACACGAACGCCTCTAGCCCTGTCACTCGCTAGAGTACAAGGTATCAACGAGGAAAGTGTCACGATCTTTTTCTCTGTTTCGAAGCCCGAGTTGGAGAAAATACAATTTATCCACTTAAAGTGTTCAACGTAGATGAAACCGACATCACAGTGGTACAACACAAAGTAAGAAAGATGGTTGCTATGAAAGGGAAGAAGTCTGTGCACAAGTTGTCGTCTGCAGAGAGAGGTGCACCAGTGACTGTTGATTTGTGCATGTCGGCATCAGGTACATTTGCGCCTCCTCTTATGATTTTTCCCAGAAAGCTGATGAAGAACGAACTTATAGATGGAGCTCCACCTGGATCAATAGGAGCAGTGAATGAGTCTGGTTGTATCACAAGTGATCTTTTTGAAAAATGGTTTGGACATTAAAGGAAGACCCTGTTGTGTTGGTATTGGACGGACACTATTCACATTCTCGCAATGTGAATGTTATTAACATTGCTGGTGGTAATGGTGTTGCCGTAGTCTGCTTGTCTCCTCACTCCCCTTCAAAACTGCAGCCTTTCGATGTGTCGTTCATGTTTCTTTTAAAACATATTATGTACAGGAAATAGAAAACTGGCAGTCTAACCATCCTTGCAGGGTTGTTGGTAACCTGCAGATTGCACAGCTATTCAATGAAGCCTATGAAAAGGCAGCGGTTGTAAAAACTGCTGTGAATGGTTTTAAGAAAACTGGGGTTCTGCCTTACGACACGAATGTGTTTGGCCCAGAAGACTTTTCGGCGATTGCTGACGCCTCCTCACCTCCTGATCCACATGAAAAAAATCAGCCCTCAACAAGCATAGCTATACAGCTGGGCTTTCCAGCCGCTCAACCTTCAAGCATCACACAGATGCCACAGTTAACAGCAGTTAGACCAAGAGATATCGTAGGGGTGCACGTTACCAACTCATCTTCATCTAAGGGATGAGGAAGTGCTTCTCCTATTACAGGCTCACCTTACAAGATGAAACTACAACACTCCCAGGAGAAAACCAACAGTAATGTGAGAAAACGGTTAGATCAAATTTCAAAGACATTGCCAGGAAATGTAAAGAAACCGTTAAAATGGATGCAAAACTGGAAATATCCAGTGACTCCGATGACGACTGTGATGTCTCAGACAAACATCCAGGTGGAAGCGAAGATAATGAAGGTGATGCGGAGTGCCCCATTTGCCTAAAACGTTTTTCTCAAGACAAACATGGGGAAAAATAGGTGAGCTGCGCCTAATGTTCTTTGTGGCAACACGAAGTGAGCTCAGTAGCAAAGAACAAAAAAAGAAAAGAAAGAAAAATTATTTCCGACTCTTGTTTGGAAGGGTAAAAAATAATCGTACAGTTTTGTACCAAAAATGAGAGTTTGTAACTTGTATCTAATATACATAAATATTGTAACATGTCTTCATTATTATTACCTTCAATACTTGTTTTACAAGACGTATTAGTAGGGGACGAAAATAGGACCACTTTATCGAGTTTGGTAAAAGTACATTGTTCTTGAAGTTTCTTCTGTAAAGATAACAAATCGTTTCTGATATATTTTGAGTTAAATACCATGTGTATTCTTAGTTGGTGGTGTTATATAAATTTTTTGGGAATAATTGAGTTAATGATATGGTATTACGAGGCCAAGAACAGACTGGGGGACGAAATTTGGCACCTTTACCTAACCATCAACACTGATTAGAAAAAGAGTGGGGAACGGATTCTCAGGGACATACACACGAAATGAAATTTCTAGTCACTGTCAGATGCTGTTTAATCGTACCGCTAAGGCCTTCTACGTCGATCAAACAGGAATATATTTTCAGAAACTCTGCAGAGAGGGTACTAACGCTTGCCATACAAATAATTATCCGAAATTATGGACGTTGCTAACCTACATATTTTATGAGGTGGAACATGATCTTCATGTTGTCAATGTGGTCCTAAGTCCAAAGGCTGAACTGATGCGATTCTCCGGCGAAGTCTGTCACAGCCAAGCTTCTGCATGTCTGCGTAACTATTGCAACTCTACCCAACATCCATGCCAATCTGCCTAATGGGGTGTATTTTTGACCCCCCATCCCCCCTCTCTGGTGCAGAATTATAAAACATATATTATGCTCAAGAATTATGACTTTTTGGGAGAACGATAATCTCTTGTACAACAATCAAGGAGGATTGCACCAACAATGATCTTTTGAGACTCTGCTTTCTCTGTACCTCCGTGAGACCCATAACGCTGTAAACAACGGCGCTCAGGTTGATGCCGTGTTCCGTGACTTCACGAATACATTTGAGACCGCCTTGAAAAAAAAAAAACACGAGATTCCCTCGTATCGGACCAGATTTGGGACTGGAATCAAACTTTTTTGCAGACAGAACTTAACACGTCGCTCTTAACTGAAAAAATCGACAAATGTGAAGGTAATTTCTGAAGTACTCTAAGAAAGTGTGGTTTGACCGTTACTGTTTACAATATATCTAAATGGTCTAGCACAAAGCGTCAGAAGCTCTTTAAGACTGTTCGCAGATGACGTAAGTAAAAAAGTAGCAGCGCCAGAAGAGAGTAATATCTTGCAAAATGACCTGCGCAGGATTGAGATGGTGGAGGTACTGGCAATTAACCCTGATCGTAACCAAACACATGGCGATTCTAAAGTCAGTATACATTTTGTACATAAACAAATTTTACTAACCATTATGTAATGGCACTGCAACTTATGTTACAATAGGATAAAATTTCAGTACATTTCAATGTGATCACCTTGCATATCTAGGCACCCCCCCCCCCCCCCAGGGCTCCACTGTACACCGAAAAATCTGCCCAAGCGTATGTGGTGTAATGTCAGCAGCTGGGGCTCGAATCCGCTGTGTTAAGTGTTCAGTGCTGCGGATCTTCACCTGGTATACCTTAGACTTGATAAACCCCCATGCCAAAAGATCTAAGGGCGTCAAGTTAGGAGAGCGGGGTGCCCAAATCCGTGGAGACGCACGACTAATCCGTCTGCCGGGAAAAGCTTGATGCAGATAATCCCGAACAACGAGGGCAAAATGGGGTGGTTCACCATCCTGTTGAAAAAAAAACAGTTTCCATAATGCCATCACATATCAACTGAGGCCCCAAAAACTGTTCCAGCATATCTAGGTATGTGGTTCCAGTAACGGTTCCTTCTGCGAAGAAGAAGGGCCGGTACACTGATAACCTCGTTACCCCTAACCACACGTTCACTTATGCTGTGCCCCGTTTGCCACTCCTGCAGCACACTTGGTTGGTCGTCTGCCCAGATCCTGTAGTTGTGTCTGTTCACATGTCCACAGGTATGAAATGCAGCTTCATCACTGAACAAGAAATTTTGCATCAAATTATCATTTTCAACAGCTTGTAGCAGGTCATGACACATAGCTTGTCTGGCTGCGTAGTCCTCCGCTTCAAGCTTATGTACGACCTGGATATTGTTCGCACGTTTGTGCAGCTTGCAGCGAAGAACTCTCCATACAGTGGTTTGAGGAATACCAAGCTCTCTTCTCCTGGCAGATGCGGAAGGGCTACGTGTGATCGCATCTCCTACACTTTGCACGGTGTCTGGCGTTATGGCCGGCCTCTCAGGACGTTCCTCATCTGCAACACTACCAATACGCTGGAATTTATTGACGAGGGTCTTGATAGCAAGCCTGGTGGTGTCTGTTTTCCGGAATCGACGGGAAAAGTCTGTCCGCACCTGTTCATACGTCATTCTACGAAGCCGAGCAGAAACAACAGCGATTCGTTCTTCTTTGGTTATCATTCTGTCGTAGTACCCGCAAGAAACAAATATTCCGTTACTATACCACTGAAATGTATAGTGACTTTATAATCACCCTCTATAACACATTGCGCTTACAGAGGAAAAGAAATCCACTACCTTACCACTAAACTATTAATAGCAAATTTCTGGAAACACTATATGACATAAAATACGTTGGAGTTACTATCCAAAGCGGCCTTGAGTGGAATGACCACGTAAAACAAATATTAGGAAAAGCAGACGTCAGACTGCGATTGATAACAAGAATCTTAAGTAAATGTGACTGAGCCAGGAAAGATGTAGCTAATAAGGCGCTTGTTTGACTTATTCTTGAGTATTGTTCTTCAGTCTAGGACTATTACCAAGTTGGACTGACAGAGGAGTGGCGCGTTTAGTCACGGGATCGTTTAATCAGCGCGAGAGCGCAGCACAGGTGCTCGACAAAGTCCAGGGTCAGACTCTACAAGAGAGATGTTATGCATCACGGAGAGATTTTCTTTGAAATTTCGAGAGTACTTTACGCGAAGAGTCGGAGAACATATTACTTCCCACACGCAACTCGCGAAATGCTCACGATGAAAAACTTAGAGGACATTAGAGATAACACTGAGGCTTAACCGACAGTCACTGTTTCCACGGGTCATTCACAAGTGGAACACGAAAGGTGAATCAGCTGGCGGTAACAGAAGTACCCTTTTCCACACCACGTCACGTGTTCAAATGGCTCTGAACACTATGGGAGTTAACTTCTGAGGTCATCAGTCCCCTAGAACTAAGAACTACTTAAACCTAACTAACCTAAGGACATTACAAACATGCATGCCCGAGGCAGGATTCGAACCTGCGACCGTAACGGCCGCGCGGTTCCAGACTGTGGCGCCTAGAACCGCTCGGCCACAACGGCCGGCCCACGTCACGTGGATGGGGCGTATTGACGTTGATGTAAATGTGATATGTCCCCCCCTCCCTCTCGCCCCCCCCTCCACCACCCACACACAGTTACCTCCATAACTGAACTGCTATTTATTGTTGCCTCAGAATGTATCGTACCAACCACTTCCTTCTTTTACTTATTTTAATCCCAAATTTCTTTTCTCCTCAGTTAGCTTCACTACTAGCCATTTAATATTCATTATTCTTCCCTTCAACATCACACTGTATAATCCTTTATTCTGTTTGTGACTATAATGTTTATCGTCCATGTTTCGCTTTCGAGTAAATTCACGATCAACTTCACGAGCATTTTCTTGCACTTCAATTTATGTCCGATATTAACATGTAACCATTTTCTTCCTATTTCCAGTCTCCCTTTTACATCATCTCAATTGATTTACAGCCAAAACATCGAAACTCTTCCAGTGCTTTTACTATGTCATATGCTAGTCAAGTCTCTTGCCATCAGCTGCTTAATTTTGCAATTCTCCATTACCTTCTTTTACTTTTGTTGGTTTTCATCTTATACCTTGATTTCAAGGCACTGTAAGTGATCTTCAAAGGCTTTTGCCGTCTCTGACAGAATTACAATATCTTTACTTGGTTCAAATGGCTCTGAGCACTATGGGACTTAACTTCTGAGGTCATCAGTCCCAAAGAACTTAGAGCTACTTAAACCTAACTAACTTAAGGACATCACACACATCCATGCTCGATGCACGATTCGAACCTGCGACCGTAGCGGTCTCGTGGTTCCAGACTGAAGCGCCTAGAACCGCCCGGCCGCTCCGGCCGGCACAATATCTTTACTGTCCAAGGCGTATCCAGACACGTCTTGGGCCTGGAATTTCATTGAATGGAGTAGAATCGTCGTCAGTGGTTACTCCAGCTACGCTCTGAATGACCATGACCAGCGAAGAAGGGTCTGGAGTCGCCCCTGACAACGGTGGGCTACCAACCCGACTGCCGGCCGCAGTACGGACCGAGCACCAGAACTGATGGTGTGAGGTGCCATTTGTTTTCCTTTCAGGGTGCATTTGGTTGTCGTCACTGGCACCCTTAGAGCACAGCGGTTCGTCGACGATATTCTGCGCCCCACTTCGTTGCCCTTCTTTGCAAAGTCATCGTGAGTTTCAATTTCAGCAAAATAATGCCCTCCTGCACACAGTGAGAGTTTATACTACTGATATTCGAGCTTGCCAAACCCTACCTTAGCCAGTAAGGTCACCGTAACGGTTGTCGCATTAGGGGCAGGTCCTTCAAACCAGCTCGAGATTTTTACGAGCTAACACGTCAATTGGACAAGATTTGGCATGATATTTTTCTTGATGGTAGGAGTATGTCGCCAAAATGCGAAGTGTTACCTGAATTAAAAAGTGAAACATTTACGTATGAAATGTGTAAATTTCATAGGACCGTCGCAGACATAATTATTTCAATTTTAGTGTGAAATATATTTGCGTTAAAAGAAATCATTTCCCTGAAATCTGTGCCATACTGAGCTTTTCTTTCTCCGAAATTATTAGAGAACGATTTCCATTGGAGATAAAACACAGTGTATGCATTTCGCAGACGCACAGATTGGTTAACATCACGTCTTACAATTCTCATTTAATAGCAAATTTGCATTTGTCCTGTCAGTTACTATCGGCTTTCGACAGCATATCTTTAAAATTCTACTGTCATAGGGATGTAATTTAAAACTAAATTAAGTACTCTAGATACCAATTACATAATGGTAATGAACAAAATCAAATAGGGGTAATGCAGGAGTAGGTTTTAATAACGAATAAAAAAATAGGAGTACGTGTAAGCTACTACCAACAGCATAGTGAACGCATTATTGTGGCCAAAATAGACACGAAGCCCATGCCTACTACAGTAGTACAAGTTTATATGCCAACTAGCTCTGCAGATGACGAAGAAATTGATGAAATGTATGATGAGATAGAAGGAATTATTCAGGCAGTGAAGGGAGACGAAAATTTAATAGTCATGGGTGACTGGAATTCGAGAGTAGGAAAAGGGAAAGAAGGAAACATAGTGGGTGAATATGGATTGGGGGAGAGAAATGAAAGAGGAAGCCGTCTGGTAAAATTTTGCACAGAGCATAACTTAATCATAGCTGACACTTGGTTCAAGAATCATAAAACAAGGTTGTAGACATGGATGAATACTGGAGATATTAGAAGGTATCAGATAGACTATATAATGGTAAGACAGAGATTTAGGAACCAGGTTTTAAATTGTAAGACATTTCCAGGGGCAGATGTGGACTCTGACCAAAATCTATTGGTTACGAACTGCAGATTAAAACTGAAGAAACTGCTAAAAGGTGGGAATTTAAGGAGATGGGACCTGGATAAACAGACTAAACCAGAGGTTGTACAGAGTTTCAGGGAGAGCATAAGGGAACAATTGACAGGAATGAAGGAAAGAAATACAGTAGAAGAAGATTGGGTAGCTTTGAGGAATGAAATAGTGAAGGCAGCAGAGGATCAAGTACGTAAAAAGACGAGGGCTAGTAGAAATCCTTGGGTAACAGAAGAAATATTGAATTTAATTGATGAAAAGAGAAAATATAAAAATGCAGTAAATGAAGCAAGCAAAAAGGAATACAAACGTCTCAAAAATGAGATCGACAGGAAGTGCAAAATGGCTAAGCAGGGATGGCTAGAGGACAAATGTAAGGATGTGGAGGCTTATCTCACTAGGGGTAAGATAGATACTGCCTACAGGAAAATTAAAGAGACCTTTGGAGAAATGAGAGCCACTTGTATGAATATCAAGAGCTCAGATGGAAACCCAGTTCTAAGCAAAGAAGGGAAAGCAGAGAGCTGGAAGGAGTATATAGAGGGTCTATACAAGGGCGATGTACTTGAGGACAATATTACGGAAATGGAAGAGGATGTAGATGAAGATGAAATGGGAGATATGATACTGCGTGAAGATATTGACAGAGCACTGAAAGACCTAAGTCGAAACAAGGCCCCGGGAGTAGACAACATTCCATTGGAACTACTGATGGCCGTGGGAGAGCCAGTCCTGACAAAACTGTACCATCTGGTGAGCAAGATGTATGAGACAGGCGAAATACCCTCAGACTTCAAGAAGAATATAATAATTCCAAACAAAAAGAAAGCAGGTGTTGACAGATGGGAAAATTACTGAAGTATCAGTTTAATAAGTCACAGCTGCAAAATACTAACGCGAATTCTTTACAGACGAATGGAAAGATGGGTAGAAGCCGACCTCGGCGATGATCAGTTTGGATTTCGCAGAAATGTTCCAACACATGAGGCAATACTGACCCTACGACTTATCTTTGAAGCTAGATTAAGAAAAGGCAAACGTACATTTCTAGCATTTGTAGACTTATAGAAAACTTTTGACAATGTTGACTGGAATACTCTCTTTCAAATTCTAAAGGTGGCAGGGGTAAAATACAGGGAGCGAAAGGCTATTTACAATTTGTACAGAAACCAGATGGCAGATATAAGAGTCGAGGGGCATGAAAGCGAAGCAGCGGTTGAGATGGGAGTGAGACAGGGTTGTAGCCTGTCCGCGATGTTATTCAATCTGTATATTGGGCAAGCAGTAAGGGAAACAAAAGAAAAATTCGGAGTAGGTATTAAAGTCCATGGAGAAGAAATAAAAACGTTGAGGTTCGCCGATAACATTGTAATGCTATCAGAGACAGCAAAGGACTTGCAAGAGCAGTTGAAGGGAATGGACAGTGTCTTGAAAGGAGGGTATAAGATGAACATCAACAAAAGCAAAACAAGGATAATGGAATGTAGTCGAATTGAGTCGGGTGATGCTGAGGGAATCAGATTAGGAAATGAGACACTTAAAGTAGTAAAGGAGTTTTGCTATTTGGGAAGCAAAATAACTGATGATGGTCGAAGTAGAGAGGATATAAAATGTAGACTGGCAATGGCAAGGAAAGCGTTTCTGAAGAAGAGAAATTTGTTAACATCGAGTATAGGTTTAAGTGTCAGGAAGTCGTTTCTGAAAGTATTTGTATGGAGTGTAGCCATGTATGGAACTGAAACATAGACGATAAATAGTTTGGTCAAGAAGAGAATAGAAATGTGGTGCTACAGAAGAATGCTGAAGATCAGATGGGTAGATCACATAACTAATGAGGAGGTACTGAATAGAATTGGGGAGAGGAGGAGTTTGTGGCACAACTTGACAAGAAGAAGGGACCGATTGGTAGGACATGTTATGAGGCAACAACGCATCACAAATTTATCATTGTAGGGCAGCGTGGAGGGTAAAAATCGTAGAGGGAGATAAAGAGATGAATACACTAAGCAGATTCAGAAGGGAGTAGGTTGCAGTAAGTACTGGGAGATGAAGAAGCCTGCACAGGATAGAGTAGCATGGAGAGCTGCATCATACCAGTCTCAGAACTGAAGACAACAACAACAACAACAACAATGAACGTTCCGGTTCGAGCAAATATGTCATAACAAGTGTTCCATCAGTGAAGATTTCGTTCTCCATATTCTATTGAAAAGTTGCAGATTAACTATTATTCTCGTTAAAGATATGTTCTTGCTGTCGATAAACAACGAAAACAACATATGACGGTTTTCCGGTAAGTATTGTCTGTGTAATACGTATAATGTAAGTTGTTGTGAGGCCTTGTGTGTTTGTAACACACTGTATACTTAATGTGTAGTGACATGCTTGGAGATATTGTTCCTACGTTACATATCATCTTCTAGGAAAAATTGACTCCCTTACTTTAAAATATTATTTAGAAACTCAGACGGTGTTCATGCGTATTAGCAATTACAGATAGATTGAAATAAACTATTTTCAAATCGCTACCTTGGAAGAAAACCTACAGAACTAAAAAAATACCGATTTTTCGCTCATGTCATCACCAAAACGAGAAAGTGGAATACTTTTATGTGGAAGAGTGTCACAAACGTAACTGGGGTATTCGGCCACTAGAGAGCATTTATGTCAGAGTTGCATTAACATAACCTATTCTAACGATTGGAGAATGAGTGTCGTATTGTCAGTTGTGCAGCAGCGTTCGACCAGTTCTCATGCGGATGTTAGAAGAAAAGAGTCACCTTTGAATTTGGCTGTGTTCTCCATGCGAAAGTAAGTAGGCACAATACATTTATATGATAAATAATGTATTATTTTGAAATGTGACGGTCTTGTTTACAAAATGAGATTAGATACTATTCCCTTTCCTGTTTTATTTCCAGATGTGCCACTCTTCTCAAAAATTATTGATAACATTTTTTTTCGAAGCTGTAATGTCATGCTCCAATATTTTGTCTTGTGCCACTCTTGAACAAAGAAGTACATACAGTGATGAATCTGTTTTAGTTACAACAATGTCGGCTAGTTCACGAAGTCCACTAATTGTCGCATTAGCTGTCAAATTAAATGATCAAAGTGCTACAATTTGGGAGCTTCAACGTACAAACAACACTGAAGAAAATGTACGGCATATTATGACCAGCTCTCAAAGTCGGTTCTGTGCAATGACAAATCATGTATTATGTTAAGTACGTTGTATACAATTCACGTGAAAGGTACTTACTCCTTTCTTGCAGTTGTTCCGATACACTGTGGTGACACTGAGGTTTTACAAGGCAGTATCGTTTTGTACGATTCTGGTGATCAGAATGATAAAAATCTCAGCAGATACACATCTGCTGAAAAGGATTGTAGTGATCCAGGTGAAAACAGTAACTCCACGTTTTTGAAGAGTGTTGCAGATGAACTTTTGAAGATTTTTATTCCGATGACACAGATGCTGACCCTAATTTTGTTGCCTATTCTAGTGACTCATAATCCACTTCAAATTCAAAATCTGCTCAAAGAATTACTAAGTCTAAAGAAGGGGGAAGAAAAGGTAAAATAAAAGTGTCATTTCCATGTAAATCTGAGAATAAAACTCGAAAGAGACAGAGGAATGTTGACAAATGGCAAAAAAAGGAAAGCAAAATCCTAAGGAACTGTGGTAAAAGTTATAAGTCTAGAAAGAAAACACAAAATGACAATGGAAGAATTGAAAGGACTCTAGTAATGAGATAAGCTCGGAAAATGATGCCTCCATGTCGGGAAAAGTGTCGGCTTAGATGTTCAAAAATATTTTCTGATGAAGAGAGAGAAAATATTTTTCAGGAGTACTGGAAAATCGAAGACTTACAGGGGCAGCGTGATTACATCGCTGCTAACAAGACAACTGTGCAGCGAAGGTACCGCCATTAGAAGGAATATCGTCGGCGTCGTCTTAACGCTGCTGTTTGTTTTGATCATAATGGTGAAAAAGCAAGAGTTTGTAAACAGTTTTTTACTGCTGCTTGAGGTATAAGCGGACGAATGGTTCGAACTGTTGAGGAAAACAGAATGTCTTCTCAAAAAGGAGTTATTTCCACTGATTTACGGGGAAAACATGGTAAACAACCGACTGTGTCAATAGAAATAAAAGAAATCATTAGAGAACATATCTGCTCAATTCCGAAGATTCCTAATCACTACTGCCGTGCCAGAACTTCTAAAGAATACACTGAAGGTGGTAAAACAATAAGTGACCTTTATAGACATTACAAAAAGATGTGCGAAGAAGAAAAGTTGGCGTATGGTAATTATCTCATGTTTTACAGAAATTTTACCAAAGAATTTAATCTGGATTTTTTACCCCGAAGAAGGATCAGTGCGAGCTCTGCATCAAGTTTGAAAATGCATCTAATGAATTAAAAGAAAAATTTCCATTGCAATATGAGAACCAATTGAAATAGAAAGATCTATCACGAATTTAGAAAGATAAAGATAAGAAATCTAGTAATATCGTAGCAGTGTATGACTTACAAGCTATATTACTATGTCCTGTGGGTGATGCCTTAACGTTTTCCAAACAACGTTTTCAATTTCACGATTTTTCAGCATAACACAAATTCAGTTAATTGCTAAGTTTGGAACGAAGGACAAGCAAAACGAGGTTCTGTTAGAATTACTTCCTGTGTATGGCGTTATTTAGAACAACTGCGTCAAGGAGGGGTAATGAGTCAAGAAAGGAAAACAAAACAGAGGTCATTTTTTATTCAGATAACTGCGCTGGTCAAAATAAAAATAGAAACATTATTACTATGTACCGTAAAGCTGTACTGACTTTCAAGTGGGTTAAAGACATAAGCACAAATATTTAATCTGTGGGCATACCCAAAAACGAGGGAGACAGTGTACATTCTAATATTGAGAAACAGATCAGGAAAGATCGAATATCTGGTCCTATCTATGTTCCTGATCCTTATGTGACCCTAATAATGTCGGAAAAAATACTGGCGTGCCATATACTGTGCACGAGCTTTGTTATGACGATTTTTATGACCTTCAAAATGCAGGCATGGAGATCAATAAAAGGAATACTGACAAAGAAACATTCAAGATTTTTATGATCGACCGAGATAAACCAAACGAGCTGATCTACAAGAACTCTTATAGTGAACAAGATTTTAAAGTAGTTTTACTAACTAATAATCATAAAACAACTCGATCACAAACTTCAGAAACTGGCAAGCAGAAGTTGTGTCTAGCCAAAGTCTATACTGCTAAGAAAAGTGTATCAGATGCTAAAAGGGCTGAACTGTTGCAGTTAATATATAAAAATATAGTTCCAAAGTTTTATTTTGATTTTTTTAATAACTTGTAGGTTAATTTTTCTGTGCTATTTTATGTAAAATGTAAAACAAACCAAAAGAACTGAGTTGATTAATTTCTTGATTTGATTCAAATAATTTGTGCAGTGTTATGTTGTACTTTTTATAAATAAATATTTTGTTGTAATTAATTCTTTATTAAATTATTTATTTCATACCCTTTACAGAAATAAGAGGTGAAATTTATATTTTTATGTGTCACAAGTCAAAGCCCTTTAAATAAAACTGAAGTTTTCTTTGTAGAAAAGTGTCACGTATCGAAGCCCTTAGGGTTAATTAATCACTCAAAACGAAACAAAAACTATATAAAAATTACCTCTGAGTATGTACTAGTTAAAAAGAAAAAGACAGTGCTGATGTGATTACAAGGAGAAAAGTAACGTCGAGTGAATGGTTGTTATCTTTAAGTGGGATTTTCTCTAAACTAGTGGTTTTAGAGATCTGCCGGTTTTCCTCCAAGGTAGCGAAATGATCCACTTAGAGCTCTTGTTCCAGTGGGAGGTTGGGGTGCATTGCCAATTAATGCCATATGATGATTATGAAAAATGACAGATTTAACTTTAATTCGATGCAGCATATTTAAACGCCATTAGAATTAAAAATTAGCGAACGAAAGCTATAATCTGTATCAGGATCATTTAAAGAGGAACAAATAATTCTGTTGAAACTGAATTTTGAAGTTACGTAATTTAAACGGGACTCTGTTTCCCAAATATACAGTACGGATTGGTTAGTGAAATTTTCCTCACTTGGTTTTATTTGCGTATAGCCTACACGTGGGCTACTTCCAGCTCTGCTCAGCAATACTTACCAGCAATACGTACCCGTATTGCCGAAATGAAGAGCACCAGGCGTTCTCAGTGCTGAGCGTGCCACCTGTTGACCGACGGCTGAACTGCCGCATCGGAAATTTCAGTAGATGGCACAAGCAGAGCTTTCATCAACTTTAGCTCCGGCTTCATGTTTTCCTACGCAGCACGTTTGAAATGAATTAAACTAGATTTTAATATTATTTACGTTGAATGAGGTTTCAATTTTGATAGGCGTGCAATCGCTATTATATTGTCTAAGTGATATGACAGAGCATCGAGAGAATTATTTTTACGCCTTCTTGAACCTCACGACTCACTTTTCATACTCCGACTACGTTTTCTGAACTACAGACGGTGGAATGTGTATGTTGAAACGCTTTAGTTGTATGTAGACTACCATGAATAATACCATCAGTAACATAACGACACATCCACATCACACTACCACATCAGGAACCTTCCTTACACGAAGTTCAGCTCGTGTCTCCACGCCATTTCTAATAAACTGAAGAAAATAAGCCCTTTTCATTTGGATATTAATGTCAGCAATAGCTTACATGGAACTATGTGCCAAATTTTTCCTATGTGTTACATATAATTTGAGACAATTCCCATTATTGTTCCGTCTCAGTTGCACAGTTTTTAATTACACTACATGCTTCGATCACTCTAGTTCACTTCTGATCCAAAACTAAGTAAAACTAAATATGTACCATCTAATATTTCACAATAATAGAAATGGAAAGAGCTGTATGTAAGTGTAGAATGTATCCAAGTAGTAGCGTCCGCAACCTGTCTTGTCTGCTCCGAACGTCTTATCGGAGTATTGTGTTTTGCAACTGCGGTCAGTGTTACGTATATGTTGGTGAAAGACGGGGGGGGGGGGGGGGGAGGAAGAGGAAATGGAATGAGGCTGATTGGGAGAGGGGAAAGGACGCAGGGAGGGAATGTCAGGGATGCCATGAGTTTAATAAGGGAGGACATGCTAAAATTATAGAGCGAAATTATGTAAAAGTTATATTTGAAAGATTAATAGCATAGAAAATTGGATATGTAAAATGTAAACGGCATAAAAAAATAACATGGAGCGAGGGAGAATTGAGAGTGGGCAAGAGAAGGCCAGGTGGGGGGCGGGGGGAGGGGGGAAGGAGCGATACTGGCAGGGATACTATGGGTTAGACAAGGTATAGTCTTACACTAAATTAGCAAAACGTCGATAATGTATAAGTATAAAAAATCTCTAAATACTAAAATAGATGCACAAAACTGTAAACGAATGGCGAAATAGTGGAAATAAAGTATTGGTATCTGAATTAGTATCTGAAGGTATTCAGTGCATGAAACTTTAATAGTATATAGTCATAAGTTATTATTCTGTAAGTCATAAGTTATTATTCTGTAAGTATAAAATTAATATTGTATAAAGATTTTTTGTTAAAACATTAAAAGTATAGGCCTAGAACAATGGATGCATAACTATGAAAGACGTAGAGATCATAAAATTAGAGAAATGGTATTATGTAGAAGAACTAGAACTCTATGAAGTGTCGTTAAATATTATGTGTTGTGAACACTGAACGTATAAGTCAGTAAAAATTATAAAACAATAAATTATAAAAGTGAAAATGCGCAAAAGGTCTGTAGAACTGTACTCAAGGACTGAACGTTTCACGTCAGTTGCACGGAAGAGACGATTGAAATTCTACCGACATTTAGCAATAGTGGGCGCCTCCAGAATGACCAAGAAAATCTTCCTTACCATCAAAGAAACTCTCCAAATTGCGGCACACTGGCTAACAGAAACCCAAAATGTCCTCACGGAACTCAGTATTGACCCACTAGAAACCACACGGACTGTGTACAGACAGAAAATCAACTCTCATACGTCCACAACCAAAAACCCGATGGAAAAGAATCTGAAATTGAAAAACGCATGGACACAAGAAAGAAGACAGGCCTATAGTGAAAGGATGAGGAAGTTTAGGGAAGAAAAGAAGAACAAGAAAGCTAAGAAGACCAGTGCTAATTAATGGTTCCGCGTGCTCCTTAGAGGGCGAAATGAATAAATAATAATAAATATAAAAGTGAAACTATGTGCTTAATCTAAAGTTATACGGAACAGGATGTTACAATTATGGTTAATTGCGTTTGCTTCTGCTTGGTGGTGTACGCCGCGCAGTTCTTCAGTATGTACGGAAGCCAGTCTGCACGCCGACCCGCTACTAGGATATATGAAGATGGCATCTGTTCTTTCTGACATGTCATATAGTTAAGGCTAACCGGCAGTTGACCTTCTTCTGCGCTGGATGCACACGCATTGCCCGAACTCTTGAGGGACTCTGTAAGATTGTCTGCCGCGAGTAATGAGTGTAATGGGCAGAGGCACTACGAATGTAATATGTGGACATTAAGTTGGGAATGTGGGTCTCACGGGGAGCGTGCAAGGGATAAATCCCTGCAGTCGCACTATCCTCTGTGTCCTCGGTGGTTCAGATGGATAGAGCGTCTGCCATGTAAGCAGGAATTCCGGGGTTCGATTCCCGGTCGAGCCACACGTTTTAAACTGTCCCCGTTGATGTAAATCAACTCCTGTCGACAGCTTAGAGTCTTGATTCAATTATCATTTTATGCTGCCAGGATGGTGTGTGAGCCGACGCGTTGCCGCTGTCTCTTCTGGGTGAGTGGGCCTGTTGATCTCACGTGCACTGGGATGAGGTCGACTGTTGGAAGAGGCTTTCAAAGTACCTAGAAAATGCACTGTTAATGAAATAGTTCTACTGATTTGATGTGTTGCCAGGCTCTTGCAGACGGTATGTAAAAATTCACTTCCTTCTAACACTGTCAGGAGATGTCCCTTAGGATCACTGTACAGCACTTCCAAATGCTTATCAATAGTTCCAACAGCATGCTTAAATGTTAGACAGTGCTCACCAAACGCTGTTTTATTACTATGATTTGAAGCGTGCTCTGTGAAGCGTATTTCGAACGTCCTCCCTGTTTGACCTACGTACGTAAACTTTTGGACAGTTTCAACACTTCAGTTTATTTACACCAGCTGTCTTGACTTTCTAGGTATCCTATTCACACGGTGTGTCAGTCTGAAGTAAATAATTACATTAGTTTTAAACCCTATACGCAAATTGGTATTGCGAAACTGCCTAACTGTAACTTCCGAGACACGTCCTTTATAACTCATGGGAAAGCTGACGGCTTTGTTGTCTTTTTGTTCACCTGTTAGTGTGGTGCCATTGATTTTAGGCCGTTGTTGTCTTTTAACCGTCTGTAGTTACTTAGTTACTGTTAGGCCTAATATTGTGTGGGCCGGCCGAAGTGGCCGTGCGGTTAAAGGCGCTGCAGTCTGGAACCGCAAGACCGCTACGGTCGCAGGTTCGAATCCTGCCTCGGGCATGGATGTTTGTGATGTCGTTAGTTTAGTTAGGTTTAACTAGTTCTAAGTTCTAGGGGACTAATGACCTCAGCAGTTGAGTACCATAGTGCTCAGAGCCATTTGAACCATTTGAACCTAATATTGTGTAATTATGGCCCACTGGTACTTGCTTTATGAAAGCGATTTATTTATTTATTCCTCTTATGCTCGCTTAGTGGCAGTTCCAATAACCTATTAATCATGGACCTAAAATATGCTGTCTTGATTCTTTCAAGGTGCCAAGACAGAGTCAGTAAAAATGCCTGTGCAGATCGTTTACCTGTATACGCTAGAGCGGTGTTTACCCGCCTCTCTTGTAACCGTAATGTCAAGATAGTTGACGGCTCCTATATTTTCGTCCTCAACTGTAAACGGATATTTTTTTGTGAATAGCACATATTCTCTTCGCTGTGTCATTAACATGGCGTTGATCTCCTTTAATCCTTTCCTAGGCGGTGGGAATAATACACTGACTGGCACGAAACTCGCAACACTTGAATTTCTTTCAAAAATGCCGGCAATTGTGGCCGAGCGGTTCTAGGCGCTTCGGTCCGGAACCACGCTGCTGCTACGCTCGCAGGTTCGAATCCTGCCTCGGGCATCGATGTGTGTGATGTCCTTAGGTTACCTAGGTTTAAGTAGTTCTACGTCTAGGGGACTGGTGACCTCAGATGTTAAGTCCCATAACGCTTAGAGCCATTTGAACCATTATTTTTCTTTCAAAAACAAAAATTTATTTAAAATTTATGACACTAAAAAAATGGTTCAAATGGCTCTGAGCACTATGGGACTTAACATCTGTGGTCATCAGTCCCCTAGAACTTAGAACTACTTAAACCTAACTAACCTAAGAACGGCACACAACACCCAGCCATCACGAGGCAGAGAAAATCCCTGACCCCGCCGGGAATCGAACCCGGGAACCCGGGCGTGGGAAGCGAGAACGCTACCGCACGCCCACGAGATGCGGGCTTTATGACACTAGTCCACTATGTTATGCGGGAATATTGTGGTATGGCCCCATCTAATTGAACAACGATGGAAAAAGGAAGACGATTATGAACAAATTTAACAAATTAAGCCAGAGATGCGCACTTCAAGGAAAATTGAGTAAGCTCATAAAAGTAATGGACGTCTGTTTTAATGTTATACACTTCACACTTTACCTGACAGACCTCGGAGAAGATCTTGGAGACCTCTGTTCGCGTCTTCAAAAGCGTGTATTGCCACGTCTTTCACCAATGACGGCATTCATCAGTTCAGGTATGCTCCTAATTAATGCGGTAATGTCCTGTTGATGAATCATGCCGCATTCTCCCGGGAGGGCGTTCCTTACGTCCTGTAGGGTCCCTGGATTGCGCTGACGGGCTCTTCTCCCTAGCCGGTCCCAAACGTGCTCAATAGGATTCACGTCAGGGTTTCGAGCAGGTCAGCCCATAGCATGAATCGCTGTTCCATCCAAGAACTCTCGCATAGTTCTCGCAACAAGTGGGCGTGCAATGTCTTGCATAGTGTAAAATCGTCACCGATAAAGTAGCGGAAGGAAAAAAAATGCTCCAAAAGCATTTCCTCATTATACCAATTGGCGGTAAGGCTCCCATGTTCCACAAAGACCAAACCGTCCTTGCAGCTGAATTGATTACTGCTTACACCATCACAGAACCAAACTGAAAAGGCGTCCTGGATGAGACCCTCTCTGTTTGGTCAGGTGATGGGAGGCCAAATCCCGACTGATCAGTGAACACCACTTGATCCCATTGTTGTACTGTCCAGCCAAGATGTTCCCGTAGTCGAGCTGTGCAATACTCTCTGTTGAGTTTCAGCTGTTTTGGACTGAAGATTGACTTCTTCCAGCTTTCTTCGCACGGTTCTCCCACTAATATTGACCGCTAAAACCTGGTGGAGTCCATTCCTCGACTTTCGCCGTAGGGTGGTGGGATTTCGTCTTCCGCTAAATAGGTCAGGTGTCCACTACACACAGGAGGCGGCTACACGGGTAGCAGGGACTGTGTGGCGTGGACTGGGCGGTATTTTAGGTTTACACAGTCTCCGGAAAGATCAAAAATGGTTCCAGTCTCAGAGGGTAGAGGGCAAAGAAACGACGAGAATCGAGCAAGCAACAGTCGGTATCGTAGTTTGTCGTAGATGTGTTGAAAAAGTACCAGAGCTTCAAGCGCTAACAGAAAGCATTGAAGTTGAAATTGTTATAGGAACAAAAAGTTGTATAAAGCCGGAAACGAATTTTGCCAAATTTTTACAGGGGCGCAAACATTGTTCAGAAAGGATAGATTAAATAAAGTAGGTGGTGATGTGGTTGTGTCTGTTGGTAGTAGTTTATCTTGTAGTGAAGATGAAATAGATATTTCCTGCGAATTACTATTGGCAGAGGTTATACTCAACAGCCGTACGAAAACAATAATTGGCTCCTTCTACCTACCCCTCGACTCAGATGATAAAGAAAACTTGAATTTGCCGTGCGGTTCTAGGCGCTCCAGTCCGGAGCCGCGCTGCTGCCACGGTCACAGGTTCGAATCCTGCCTCGGGCATGGGTGTGTGTGATGTCCTTAGGTTAGTTAGGTTTAAGCAGTTCTAAGTTCTAGGGGACTGATGACCACAGCAGTTGAGTCCCATAGTGCTTAGAGCCATTTGAACCAAAACTTGAATTTCATTGCAAATAAGTATCCCACTCATACAGTTACGATTAGCAGAGACTCCAATATACCCTCTATTTGTTGGTGAAAATACATGTTCAAAGCCGGTGATAGACAGAAAACATCTTCCGAAATTGTACTAAATGCTTTCTCTGAGAATTACTTTGAACAATTAGTTCATGAGCCAACATGAATTGTACATGGTTGCGAAAACACACTTGGCCTATTAGCTACAAATAATCCTGACCTAATAGCGTCATAACGGATGCTGGGATTAGTGAAGACAAGGTCACTGTAGCGAGGCTCAAAACCATATCAACCTAAACCACTCAAAATAAACGCAAAATATATCTATTTAAAACAGCAGATAAAAATTCGCTTCTACATCTACATCTACATACATACTCTGCAATCCACCATACGGTGTTTGGCGGAGGGTACCTCGTACCACAATAGCATCTTCTCTAGCATTTCCTCAGTAGCGATTCACGAAAAGAACGCCTCCTTTCCTCCAGAGACTCCCACCCGAGTTCGTGAAGCATTTCCATAACACTCGCGTGATTATCAAACGAACCAGTAACAAATCTAGCAGCCCGCCTCTGAATTGCTTCTATGTCCTCCCTCAATCCGACCTGATAGGGATCCCAAATGCTCGAGCAGTACTCAAGAATAGGTCGTATTAGTGTTTTATAAGCGGTCTCCTATACAGATGAACCTTATCTTCCCAAAATTCTACCAATGAACGGAAGACGACTATCCGCCTTCCCCACAACTGCCATTACATGCTTGTCCCACTTCATAAGGCTCTGCAATGTTACGCCCAAATATTTAATCGACGTGACTACTAATGGACTATTCAAATATTAAGGGATTCTTTTTCCTATACATATGCATTAATTTACAATTACATAGAGTTAGCTGCCATTCTTTACACTAATCACAAATCCTGACCAAGTCATCTTGTATCCTCCTACAGTCACCCAACGACGACACCTTCCCGTACACCACAGCGTCATCTGCAAACAGCTGCACATTGCTATCCACCCTACTAGGTTCTATTACTTAAGAAGTCTTCGAGCCACTCACACATTTGGGAAACAATCCCATATGCTCGTACCTTAGTTAGGAGTCTGCATTGGGGCACCGAGTCAAACGCTTTCCGGAAGTCAAGGAATATGGCATCCGTCTGATATCCTTCATCCATGGTTCGCAAGATATCATGTGAAAAAAGGGCGAATTGCGTTTCGCAGGGGCGATGCTTTCTCAAACCGTGCTGATGCATGGAGAGCAACTTCTCTGTCTCAAGGAAATTTATTATATTTGAACTGAGAATATCTTCGAGAACCCTGCAACAAACTGATGTTAAGGATATTGGTCTGCAATTTTGAGGATCCGTCCTTCTACCCTTCTTATATACAAGCGTCACCTGAGCTTTTTTCCAGACGCTCGGAACTTTACATTGGGCAAGAGATTCGCGATAAATGCAAGCTAAGTAAGGAGCCAATGAAGTAGAGTACTGTCTGTAAAACCGAACTGGAATTCATCAGGACCTGGCGATTTATTTTCAACCAATGCGGCTGCTTCACAACCCCAAGGATGTCTATCACTTTGTCCTCCATACGGGAATCTGTACGAGATTCAAACGGCGGTATGTTTGTACGATCCTCCTGCTTGAAAGATTTCTCAAATGCTAAATTTAAAATTTCAGCTTTTGTTTTGCTGTCTTCCGTTTGCCAGGCCAGACTGATCATTGAATGACTGGATGGAAGCCTTCGACCCGCTTACCGATTTTACGTAAGACCAGAATTTCCTTGGGTTTTCTGCAAGATCTTTTGCTAAGGAATGACGGTGGTAGTGGTTGTATGCTTCGCGCATCGCTATTTTTACAGCAGCACGAATCTCTACTTACTTTTGCCTGTCCTCATTCTCCCGATTTTTCTTGTTCCGCGAGTGCAACTGTCTTTGCTTCCTGAGCATTGTCCGAATTGCGCTGTTAAACCACGGCGGGTCTTTTCCGTCCGTAATCCACTTTTTTGGCACATAGTTCTCCAATGCCTGATTTACAATGTGTTTAAAATTTGCCAATAATTCTTCCACGTCCATCGTATCGGAAGTAAATGAAGTGGGATGCTAACAACTGCTTATCTGCTCTATCTAGTAAGAATACTCTCCTAGCCTTCTTGACCGACTTTTTAACTTTCGCAACCATAGTCGTAATGACAACATCGTGATCACTAATCCCTGTCTCAACACTGACACCGTCGATGAGGTCTGATTTGTTCATGGCTACCATATCTAAAATATTTCGATTATGCGTTGGCTGTCGATTTATCTGCTCAAGACAGTTTTCGGATAATGTGTTCGAAATTAATTCACACGACGGCTTGTCTGTACCACCTGTAATGAATCCATAGACATCCCAGTCTATACTAGGTAGGTTGAAGTCGCCCACGACTAATATAGAATAATCCGGGTACTTCTGCGATACAGAGTGTAGACTCCCTTTGAGTGATTATAGAACTGTCACGGTGGAACCTCGTGACCGGTAATAACACGCAACAATTAACTTTATTTCTCCTAGCCCTGTTAAACGTGTCCAGATAACTTCACAATCACGCTGTACTTCGACCTCAGTAGACACAATATTTTTGTCAACTGCAATGAAGACACCACCTCCTATGGTGTCTAATCTGTCTTTCTGA
Source organism: Schistocerca cancellata (assembly GCF_023864275.1). Taxonomy (NCBI): domain Eukaryota; kingdom Metazoa; phylum Arthropoda; class Insecta; order Orthoptera; family Acrididae; genus Schistocerca; species Schistocerca cancellata. Next base: position 998,685,146 of record NC_064627.1, read on the forward strand.
TACACGTTCCAACCCTCACTAATATTTCAGAGCTTCCTATCTCAGGGTTCAGCCAGGTCTCAGTCCCGAGAATAGTTTGCGCGCCACACGCTTCCTGGAGGGCAGTAAATTCAGGAACTTTATTCCGAACACTCTGAAAATTTACTGGTAATATCTTGAAAGCTGAAGGGTCTTTACACTGAGCGCGTCCTGATTTCCCTGCCTGCACGCCGACTGATGAGTGTACATCAGGATGCTTCGCACTACTGTCTAGCCTAATAAAACCCCATGTGCACGCCACAAGTACTCTGCTACTCGAGCAGCCGCTTCCTTTGTGTAGTGCACCCCTGACCTATCTAGGGGCGTCCTACAATTCCCCACCCAAAAGCGCAAGTCTAGATATCTGCAGCCAAGACTGTCACAGAGTCGACGAAGCCTCTGGTTGAGGCCCTCTACTCGGCTCCAAAACAAAGGACCCGGATCCACTCTGGGAACGATGCTGCAAATAGAGAGTTTTGCTTGCACCCCGCGTGCGAGGCCAGCGCTCTTCACCAAATCCGCCAGCCGCCTGTACGAACTGAGGATCGCCTCAGAACCCAAGCGACAGGCATCACTGGTGCCGACGTGAGCATCTACTTGCAGACGACTGCACCTCGTACGCTCGATAGCCCCAGGCAAGGACGTCTCCACATCTTGGATGAGCCCCCCCCCCCCCCCCCCCCCCCGGCCGATAAACCGCGTACACGTTGGATTTCTTTCCAGCCCTGTACGCTATTTCCCTAAGGGACTCCATCACCTGCCTAACGTTGGAGCTCCCAATAACCAGCAAACCTTTGCCCCCGTGTGCCTGCTCGGGCCCTGCTGAAGGAGCGGCCACCTGCCCACTGTCAGGATGAACGGGCGAGGCCAGCCGGCCAGCCTCCACGCTGACCCTCCGCCTCGAGCGACGCGAACGCGTTGCAGTCCGCCACTCACCCAGAGGTGAGGGCGGCCCCCAACGCGCCGGGTACACTAGAAGGTGCCTCGGCGGCTGAGTCAGCGGACGCAGCAAGCGACACCTGGGGTGTCTCAAGCGACGCGCCAGACCCTCCGCCGTCGCTGCACCTCGAGGCAGCAGCCTGAAGGCGGATGACCGTGGCCAACAGCACGCTCAGCTGTTCCCGAAACGCGGCCAGTTCCTCCTGCGCCCGCACACAGCATGCATACACCCTATCCATCCTACTGCTAAGATCTGGACGTATAGAGTTGCGACAAATAAAACAGCAATATGCGACTGCACAGTTGCGTCACCAGCGCCAGATTGAGCTGCGATATATGAACAATTACTTACGAACTAAGCAATCAAATGACCACGACTACGCCACTATACAGATATTACAATGTGATCCTACCCCTGTCTTAGTAAAAATGACAGCCTCCTACGCGATGTTACACTCTACCGTTATTTAAATTTGATACTACCCCTTTGTAATTCGATAATACGCAAAAATCCGAAAAATTTCACCACACAAGCATACAAACACACAAAGTAATTTGAAATAAACCTGTGGAACTAATAGGAATAACTGTTTATGCGACTAGTTTCTGCTACTGCTGCTCGCACACGTCACTCTGCAAGCACAGATAAAACTGCACTGGCCTGTCTCGTGTTGACTGACTCTTCCAAGACAAACAACTGACTAACGACTCCGCGAATTTATACTTTACAGTTATCAATAAGCAATATGACTCCTCTCAAATACGGGAATACGCAAGGATTTTATGTAATTAAACTCGGAAAGAAATTAAGAATCAAGCTACAAAACAAATATGAAAGCTAAATATGCGAATCCCTACTGCACTGCTGCTGCACTACCGCTACACTGGTACTTCACCAGCGGCTGCTCAAGGCTCACCTACCTAAGAGAGATTCTACATTCCTTCCCACCTAATTATGTAAGTGTAGACCAGATATGGCTCAAATTCAAAGCTACAGTATCGACAGCAATAGATAGATTCATACCGCATAAGTTAATAGGAGACGGGACTGATCCACCATGGTACACAAAACACCTCAGAACACTGTTGCAGAAGCAACGAAAAAAGCATGCCAAATTCAGAAGAACGCAAAATCCCCAAGACTGGCTAAGTTTCATGGAAGCTCGAAATTTAGTGCAGACGCCAATGCCCGATACATTTAATAGTTTCCACAATGAAACATTGTCTCAAAATATGGTATAGAACCCAAAGAGATTCTGGTCGTATGTAAAGTACAGCAGTGGCAAGAAACAGTCAATATCGTCACTGCGCGATAGCGATGGAAATGTTACCGATGATGGTGCCACTATAGCGGAGATACTATATACAGTTTTCAGTAATTCCTTCACGAAAGAAGACGAAGTAAATATTCCAGAATTCGTAACCAGAACAGCTGTTAGCATGAGTGTCATAACAGTAGATATCTTAGGTGTTGCGAAACAACTCAAATCACTTAAGAAAGGCAAGTCTTCCGGTCCAGATGTTATACCATTCAGGTTCCTTTCAGAGTATGCAGACACAATAGCGCCTTTCTTAGCAATCATATACAACCGCTCACTTGACGAAAGGTCTGTTCCTAAAGACTGAAATGTAGCACAGGACACACCAATATTCAAGAAAGGAAATAGGAGTAACCCATTGAGTTACAGACCCATATCACTGACCTCAATTTGCAGTAGGATTTTGGAGCATATACTGTATTCCAACATTATGAATCACCAATAAGAAAATGACTTACTGATACATAACCAACACGGATTCAGAAAATTTCTTGTGCAAAACACCATCACAGAACCAAACTGAAAAGGGGTCCAGGATGGGAGCCTCTCTCTTTGGTCAGGTGATCGGAGGCCATTCCCATGAAGTAATGAGTGCTGTCGATAAGGGATGTCAGATCGATTCGATATTCCTAGGTTTCCAGATACCGTTCCTCACAAGTAACTATTAATCAAATTGCGTGCATATGGAGTATCGTCTCAGTTGTGTAATTGGATTCATGATTTCCTCTCACAGAGGTGACAGTTCGTAGTGATAGACGGCAAATCATCGAGCAGAACAGAAGTGATTCTGGCGATCTGCAAGGTAGTGTCATAGGTCTTCTGCTGTTCCTGATTTACATAAATGATCTAGGTGATAATCTGAGCATCCCCCTTAGACTTTTTGCAGATGACGCTGTAATTTACCGTCTAGTAAAATCATCAGACGATCAATTCCAATCACAAAATGATCTAGAGAGAATTTCTGTATGATGCGCAAAGTGACAATTGGCACTAAACAAAGAAAAGTGTGAGGTCCTCTACATGGGTACTAAAAGAAGTCCGATAACTTTTGGGTATACGAGAAATCGCACAAATCTAAGGGCTGTCAGTTCGACTAAGTACCTAGAAACTACAATTACGAGCAACTTAAATTGTAAAGGCCACATAGATATTATTGTGGGGAAAGCGAAAAAGGACTGCGCTTTGTTGGAAGATGCGACAATCCCACTAAAGAGACGGCCTACATTACACTTGTCCGTCCTCTGCCGGAATATTGCTGCGTGTTTTCGGATCCTTACCAGGTAGGATTGACGGAGAACATCGAAAAAGTGCAAAGAAGGGCAGCTCGTTTCGTGTTGTCGCGCAATAGGGGTGAGTGCGTCACTGTTATACGCGAGTTGGGGTGGCAGTCACAGAAACAAAGGCGATTTTCTTTGCGGCACGATCTATTTACGAAATTTCAATCATTAACTTTCTCTTCCGAATGCGAAAATATTTTGTTCGTACCTACCTACGTAGGGAGAAATGATTATCGTAATAAAATAAGAGAAATCAGAGCTCGAACGGGAAGATTTATGTGTTCCTTTTTCACACGCGCCATTCGAGAGTGGAATGATAGACTAGTAGTATGAAAATGGTTCGACGAAATCTCTGGCAGTCACGTACGTGTGAATTGCAGAGTATCCATGTAGATGTAGATTTCGTGCTACAGTAGCGATGGTGTGACAGTTGCAAAGAACTTGAAGTTGCAAGAAGCGGTCATCTCTCTCCGATGTTGCTTGTCTCGGGCCTGTTCCTGGTCTCCTTGCAAAGCCTACAGTTTCTTTATACCTTGGTATGGTTCTGAAAATCGTGGAAGCTCTAATACTCCACACAACGGCAACGAAACGCATGCTGCGCCCATCTTCCACCGAATCACAAGCCTTCGCAGCTTGTTCAGGGATTAACGGCATGTGTACCCCAGAAAGCTGATTACGACAATCACAGAAAGATCCTAAAATACTTCTAATTGAAAGGGGTACTGTTCAGGGTACAACAATAATCGCTACAAGAGTGGGAAAACTTTATTTGCCCACATTCAGTGATGTGTTGTCCAGGTTGTACGAGAAACAACAATTGAGACTAGTGCAATAAACGATCAACGCTGCACCATTTACTAGTAAAGCAAAGCCAGTAACATACACCGTCTCAAAAAATTGGTTGATGTGCTTCACATTGATTAAATATACAGGATGAGTCACCTAACTTTGCCGCTGGATATATTTCGTAAACCACATCAAATACTGACGAATCGATTCCACAGACCGAACGTGAGGAGAAGGGCTAGTGTAATTGGTTAATACAAACCATAAAAAATGCACGGAAGTATGTTTTTTAACATAGACCTACGTTTTTTAAATGGAACCCCGTTAGTTTTGTTAGCACATCTGAACATATAAACAAATACGTAATCAGTGCCGTTTGTTGCATTGTAAAATGTTAATTACATCCGGAGATATTGTAACCTAAAGTTGACGCTTGAGTACCACTCTTCCGCTATTCGATCTTGTGTATTGGAGAGCACCGAATTACGTAGGGATCCAAAGGGAACGGTGATGGACCTTAGGTACAGAAGAGACTGGAACAGCACATTAAGTCCACATGCTAACATCTTGCTATTGGTCTTTTTCACTGACGCACATGTACATTACCATGAGGGGTGTTGCTTATAAGCAACAGTTGTAAAGCGCATGCTGGATGCTGGTAAAGTGTCACTGTTAAAGTGTGAACTAATATAGTTCGTGTGAAAGTGTTCAGGACACCAAAATGAGGCAGACAGATACGAAAAAAGCCGCCTATACTGTCACAAACCAGCACCCAGCATTATGCTACTACCAGTAATGATGTAACTTCCCGGATCCTCCCGAAATCATCTGAAGATGAATCTGAAAGGGTTCGAAAACCGGGTAACGTAATAAAGCATTATTATTGAAAAAAGAGACTGGTTGCAGTTGTGTATAACTTATTTACATTAACACCTATTTTTCTCAGAATTTCGAACATCTTACACCATTGTACAATGTCGAAAGCCTTTTACAGGTCGACATATTCTATGAAAGCGTCTAGCTTTTTCTGTAGTCTTGCTTCCATTATCAAACACAACGTCTGAATTGCACCTTTGGTGCCTTTAGCTTTCCGACAACCAAACTGATAGTCATCTAGCACATCCTCAATTTTCTTTCCAATTCTTCTGTATATATTTACGTCAGCAACTTGGATGCATAAGCTATTAAAGTGATTGTCCGATAAATCTCACACCTGTCAGCTTTTGCAGTTCTACATTCTACACACCAACATGCCTTCGTATTTCTCGTGCAGCCATTCCTCCTTAGCTTCCCAGCGCTTTCTATTTTTTTTCGTTCTTTAGTGATTTGAATTTCTGTATTCCTAGATTTCCCTGAACATTTTTGGCTTTCTTCTTTCAGCCATCAAAAGAAGTATTTTTACTGGTACGCATGGTATCTTCGCAGTTATCTTCTTTCCACCCATGTGTTTCTTTACAAATTATGTGATTGCCATTTTTGGGATAGCCATTTCCCTTCAATTGAACTTCATACTGAGCTATTCCTTATGGGAATATCAATAGCTTTAGATAACTTCAAGCGTATGCGTTCATTCTTTAGTACTTCCGTATCCCACTTCCTTGTACACTGATTCTTCTGGCTAGTCTCTTAAACTTGAGACTACTCCTCGTCACTGCTGAATTGTGATCTGAGTCTACATCTTCTCCTCAGTACGCCTTATATTCCAGTATCTGACTTCGAAATCTCTGCCTGCTCATGATGTACTGTAACTGAAATCTCCACGTATCTCCCAGCCTTTTCCTGGTATATCTCCTCCTCTTGTGTTTCTTGAACAGAGTATTCGCTATTACTAATTGAAATTTATTACAGAACTCAATTATTCTTTCTCATTCCTACTGCCAAGCTCACGTTGTCCCGTAACTATTTCTTCAAAAAATGTTCAAATGTGTGTGAAATCTTATGGGGCTTAACTGCTAAGGTCATCAGCCCCTAAGCCTAGACACTACTTAACCTAAATTATCCTAAGGACAAACACACACACCCATGCCCGCCTACATTTAAATACATCAAAAAACTGTTTTTTTTATTTTTTGGTGGAATTAATTATATATTGTTTATGACATCATCCTTAACAGCAACTTTTAATATGGTCTGTATACATATATCCGAGCTGCATAGGAAAATTAAAATTGTTACAGAATATCCGACATACGTTTCCAGGATATTTCCTAAGCGCTACTTTAATAACAAATTCTAAAAAAAACTATAACCACAGATATGATTCGATTGTTTACCATTGTTAAAGCAAATTTTACAAAAACGTGTAATATGTATAAAAATTTTGTTGTAATAATAAAGAATAAGACATATCAAGAAAACACACTTTCTTCCTCCGGAGAAGCTCTGTGAACATTTGCTGTGACAACATTGTGGCAACGTTGCATGCAAACGAATCTTTTGCAGCTATTGCAAGTGACAGTACTTTTATTATTTTTTTTACCACCACGAAGATGGCACCTCCCACACCTTCTTACAGTGGCGGGAATTGATTGATGAGGTGCCAGAAATCCTTGAATATCTCATTGTAGAGTAGAGAGCTGAGCCGTTTCTTTCGAATGGCAGTCCATCAGAGCCAAGGCCACGTTTGTTAGATAGGTTCTTCTTCTGAATCTGTTCTATGGATTGTTTGCAAAAAACAAGACGTGGGAGTTTATCCCAGCAATATCCAGATAACGAAAAACAATGCTAAGGGCCATCTTCTATTGGTCCTTTGTATTGAGTAAGGTGTACACATATAATCCACAGTATTGACTCCACCTTTTATTGCATTTTAGTCCAAATTTACAACAGACTTGTCTGTAGCGGTGTCGATTTCAGCAGTTTCATGCAATGACGACAGGAAAAGAACAGCGTTGCTCCTTTTTGTTTGGCACGAAACAACACAGAAGTCATCTAGAAATTAGAAAAGACAATTTCCATTTTCTCGCGATTTGTTGGCAAAAATTGCGCAGTAATTTCCTTCTTTTTCTTTTTCAATGTTCCAATTTACGTTTGCCCATTTTCTAAAAGATGCTGGGCTACAGGGTAACTACTGTAGTAGTTGCCCGTCGTTAATTCCTTTGAGTTCCCTTCATTGGCTCAACCAATTTCTTCATTGGCTGGTTACATGCAACATATGGTCCAGGATTCTGTATGCCGCAGTATACTTCAAAATTAAAAGTATAAAATGTCTTGCTATCGCACAATGCGTAAAACATCAATCCATACTTTGCGGGCTTATTGGGCATGTACTGAACAAAACCGCAACGTCCGCGAAATGGCGAAATCAGACAAGCGTTTCGTCTGTGATTGTGAACTCCCCTGGACTGTAGTTATTTCTGCAGTTGTTCAGAAATGCTGAGTGGAGATTGCGGATGGCATCAAGTTTATCTGTTGCTAGTCGTTCTTTTCTTGTAGAAGTATCGTCAAACCTGAGTTGCCGGCCAGTGTGGCTGAGCGGTTCTAGGCGCTTCAGTCTGGAACCACGCAACCACTACGGTCGCAGGTTCGAATCCTGCCTCGGGTATGGATGTCTGTGATGTCCTTAGGTTAGTTAGGTTTAAGCAGTTCTAAGTTCTAGAGGCTTATGACCGTAGCGGTCGCGCGGTTCCAGACTGAAGCGCCTAGAACCGCTCGGCCACACCGGCCGGCCTTTTTCAGTCATCTGGAGATCCAAATGGGTGACTATTGCGGAATCTTTCGTTAATGGAGAGATCATCATGACGCGTTTTCAATCACTCATGCCCTGTGGATACACATTAGGCGTCTTTAATGCAGTGGTCTACATTGTCTTCTTCATCCTCATGCCGTTGATCATTGCTGACTCTTCCGCCGTTAGGAGCAGTTTCCCACCTCAAGAACAACAGACTGTCCTGAAACTCTGTCCGCTACTCCACCCTCTTTGGCAAAGATGTTGGCTGAATGAGGGTAATTTCGTACGCCTGAAGTCTAGGGCCACTACTGGTGATGACATATATACAAATTGCCGCTGTGATGGGTTTGTAACATTGGACCGAGGGCGTTTTCGTTACTAATCAAAGACGCTACCCCTACAGCACGCCATAGTAGTCCAAAATGTCACTCAGCAATACTTTGACCGATGATGGATGGGTATTCGACTTTTTCGGCGTCTTATTCTCAGGCTTCTACTGATAGACCAACAGGTGTCCTTGATGAGTAGGCCTCGTCCGGGTTCAACGGAGAAATTTGCTATATCTTCTCTGATGCCTAGGTTTGGCGAGCTTTTTCTATGGGTGTAATGCGTAATGGATCCCAACTGGCGGCGACAATTGTCACGTACAAAAGCTGATGAAAACTAATCGATCACTGACTTTTACTTTGTCTACTGTCACCTGGGTTGTGGTGAGCCAGCCTCACGGCACTAGGGCTTACACTCTTATTGTAGTTCCCGCTTCCTGATAGATTGTCCGTGATTTCGTTTCTCGTCGTTCAGACTTGCCTGATCATACGGGTAACGTATGCGCCCGCCAGTCACTGTGTCCTATGACGGCATATTACAGCCGTACGCTTCAACACGAACTCATCGCAGAGTGTTGCAGTAATGTTCCTCTTTAAAGGCTGAAAACGAATTACCGCACGATACTCCACTGTATCAAGGCTGTGCCATTACCTGTGGCTCCTTTAGTGTCCTGCTACGGCACTTCAGGGTGGGAATTTGAATGTGTACCACAACTGTTGACAGACAAAGAAGTATCTACACTACTGGCCATTAAAATTGCTACACCACGAAAACGACGTGCTACAGTCGTGAAATTTAACCGACAGGAAGAAGATGCTGTGATATGCAAATGATTAGCTTTACAGAGCGTTCACACAAGGTTGGCGCCGGCGGCGACACCTACAACGTGCTGACATGAGGAAAGTTTTGAACCGATATCTCATACACAAACAGCAGTTGACGGACGTTGCCTGGTGAAACGTTGTTGTGATGCCTCGTGCAAGGAGGAGAAATGCGTACCATCACGTTTCCGACTTTGATAAAGGTCGGATTGTAGCCTATCGCGATTGCGGTTTATCGTATCGGGACATTGCTGCTCGCGTTCTGCTGTTAGCAGAATATTGAATCGATGGGTTCAGGAGGGTAATACGGAACGCCGTGCTGGATCCCAACGGCCTCGTATCACTAGCAGTCGAGATGACAGGCATCTTATCCGCATGGCTGTAAAGGATCGTGCTGCCACGTCTCGATCACTGAGTCAACAGATGGGGACGGTTGTATGACAACAACCATCTACACGAACAGTTCGACGACGTTTGCAGCAGCATGGACTATCAGCTCGGTGACCATGGCTGCGGTTACCCTTGACGCAGCATCACAGACAGGAGCGCCTGCGATGGTGTACTCAACGACGAACCTGGCTGCAAGAATGGCAAAACATTTTCTCGCATGAATCCAGGTTCTGTTTAAATCATCATGATGGTCGCATCCGCGTTTGGCGACATCGCGGTGAATGCTAATTGGAAGCGAGTATTCGTCATCAAAAATGGTTCAAATGGCTCTGAGAACTATGGGACAGCTGAGATCATCAGTCCCCTAGAACATAGAACTACTTAAACCTAACTAACCTAAGGACATCACACACATCCATGCCCGAGACAGGATTCGAACCCGCGGCCGTAGCGGTCGCGCGGTTCCAGACTGAAGCGCCTAGAACCATCGGCCACAACGGCCGGCCTATTCGTCATCGTCATACTGGCGTATCACCCGGCGTGATGGTATGGGGTGCCATTGGTTATACGTCTGAGTCACCTCTTGTTCTCATTGACGGTACTTTTAACAGTGGGCGTTGCATTTCAGATGTGTTACGACCCGTGACTCTACCCGTCATTCGATCCCTGCTAAACACTACATTTCAGCAGGTACTGTACGGGCCTTTCTGGTTACAGAAAATGTTCGACTGCTGCCCTGGCCAGCACATTCTCCAGATCTCTCACCAATTGAATACGTCTGGTCAATGGTGGCCGAGCACCTGGTTCGTCACAATACGCCAGTCACTACTCTTGATTAACTGTGGTATTATGTTGAAGCTGCATGGGCAGCTGTACCTGTACACACCATCCTAGCTCTGTTTGACTCAATGCCCAGGCGTATCAAGGCCCTATTACCGCCAGAAGTGGTTGTTCTGGGTACTGATTTCTCAGGATCTATGCACCCAAATTGCGTGAAAATGTAATCACATGTCAGTTCTAGAATAATATATTTGTCCAATGAATACCCGTTTATCATCTGCATTTGTTCTTGGTTTAGCAATTTTAATGGCCAGTAGTGTATAATATTTCAATACGTATGCCACCTTGTTTTATAGTAACTATGGTACGAAATCGAAGACAAAGCAAAAACAACACATGAACAAAGACTGGAGGATAGGAATGAAAGAGGAAGCCACCTGGTAGAATTTAGCAGAGAGTATAGTTTAATCATCGCTAATAATTTGTTTAAGACTCAGGAAAGAAGGTTATATACGTGGATGAAACGTGGAGACGCCGAAAGGTTTCAGATTGATTATATAATGGTAAGACTGAGTTTTTCGAACCAGCTTTTAAACTGTAAGACTTTTGCAGGGGCAGAGTGTACGCTGGCCACGATTTATTGGTTATGAACTGTAGATTAAAACTGGAGAAACTGCCAAAAGGTCGGAAATTAAGGACATGGGACATGTTGAAAGAACGAGAGGTTAGTGCAGCACTAGGCAGTGACTGAGTAGAACTGGGCGAAGGAGTACAGTAGAAGACAAATGGGTAGTCTTAAGAGATAAAACTGTGAAGGCAGCAGTGGGTAAAATAGGGCTAGTAAAAATCTATTGATATCATAGAGTCATCCAGTTTAATTGATCAAAGGAGAAAATATAAAAGTGCAGAAAATGAAGCAGGTGTCTCTAAGTCCTAAGTCGAGACAAGGCCCCTCGAATAGACGACACTACATCAGAATTACTGAAAGCCGTGAAACAGTCAGCCATGACAGAACTATTCCATCTGGTGTACCAGATGTATTAGACATGTGAAGTTATCTCTGACTTCAAGAAGAATGTAATAATTCCAAATCTAAGGAAATCACATGCTGAAAGGTGTGAATTATTAGTTTAAAAACCTTTGGTTGCAAAATGATGTCAGTAATTCTTTACATAACAATGGAAAAATTGTTGTAAATAGACTTAGGTTTCCGGAGAAATGTAGGAACAGGCGAAGCAATACTAACCCCACGACTCCTCTAGGAAGAGTAGATGGGTTGAGGAAAAAAACCTACATTTATAGCATTTGTAGACTTAGAGAGAGTTTTTGACAGTGCTGACTGGAATATCGTCTTTCAAATTCTAAAGATAGCTGCAAAAAAAGACAGAAAGCAAAGATTGTTTACAACTTGTGCGGAAATCAGACGGCAGTTATTAGAGTTGTGGGGGATGAAAGATAAGCAGCCGCTAAGAAGAGTGTGACACAGGATTGCAGAATATCTTTCGATGTTATTCAGTCTGTGCATTGAGCAAGCAGTAAGGGAAGCCAAAGAAACTTCGGAGTAGGAATTAAAAATCAGTTTTGTCGCTGACATTGTAATTCAGTCAGAGACAGCAAAAGACTTGGAAGAGCAGTTGCAAGGAATCAATAGTTCCTTGAAGGACAGGTGAACAACAACGAAATAAAACCAAGAATATCGGAATTTAGTCGAATTAAAGCAGTCGAAACCAAAGGAAAAGGATGAGGATGCAAGACACTGAAAGTGTAGCCATGTACGAAAGTGAAACGTCGGCGATAAACAGTTTTGACAAGAAGAGAACAGAGACTTTGGAAATGTGGTAATACAAACGAATGCTGAAGATTAGATGGGTTCACTGGGTAATTAATGAGGAGGTACTGCATAGAACTGGGGAGACAACAAATTTTTGCACAACTTGATTAAACGAAGAGATCGGTTGATCGGACACGCTCTCAGCCATCTCAGCCATCAGGGAATCACCAATTTAGTATTAGAGGGAAGTGTATGTGTGTGTGTGTGTGTGTCTGTGTGTGTGTGTGTGTGTGTGTGTGTGTGTGTGTGTGAGTAAGGAAGAGTGAGAGGAGGGGAAATAATAGAGGGAGACCAACAGATGAATCCATTCAGCAGATTCAGAAGGATGTAGATTGCAGTAGTTCCTCGGCGATTAAAAGGCTTTCACAGGATCGAGTAACAAAGAGAGCAGCCACAAACCAAGTCTTCGGACTGAAGACCAAACTACAACAACGTAACTTTACTATTTCAGGGACATAATCAATATATTTTACTAACTCTTGTAGTCTGAAGTGTGGGAGATCAACAGTATTACAAAAATGGTTTCATTTATTGGTAAGGAGCTCATATTTAGTGGCACTGACAGCACATTCTATCAGGAAATAATGTAAAAATGTGACGATACTGTAAAATATCGTAGCAAAGCACTGTTAACGTTCTTAAAGACAGCAGCTGAAAAATACGAGCTGTAAAAAGCTTCCAAGATTACAAACACAAAAGCGATGAACACCGAGAAGGAATTCGTTGCGTCATTATGACGCGAACACAAAGCCATCACGTGCGTCACAGGGGATCTAAATTAAACCGTGTATTGGCAGCGTAAAGGGCTTCACCTTGCAAAGCAAGTGGAGGGTAAATTTAACGTGTGTTGATCGCGTAACTTGTTACCGGATGCTGATGAAAATTGTCGGGAGATCTTATTCCCACAAAATGAGAGAGTAGGCTAAAAGGAAGCGCACGGAGTCTGTTAACGACTCACTTGTTCCCAGAAAAACACAGTAATCCTCTCGATCCACGCACCCTACAGTATTTTTGTCACATTTTCATCGACATTCCTAATTTAGTCGATGACGTTTACGCTTTTCCTGAGTAATATAATGACAAGTAATGAAATTTTCTTTATTATCATAGTAGTTAAAGACGCTTAATGAGTAGTACGTCTTTCTTTCTGTTGCATATTTACCTTGATTTCTAAATTTCATCTGGCATCCGGACACTTACAGAGTGACGTTAAAGTGATTAAAAATGATATTTGATTTACTCGTGTCCAGTGTCACTGTTTCTTTGCAACAAGTCACCTTTTTCCAAACGATATCTTCCCGATAGCAACTATCTAATCAGTTTTACATCTATTTTCCGTACTAATCTGCAATACCAGCCTTAGGCCTTTGCATGTATCTAAATAATGTTTTGACAATTTGATCAACATCATCAGTGATACCAAATGTTGCTCTGCTTCTCTCCAGCACGTGTTGCATATAGATCCTGTCGTTAGCTGCGTTAGCGGAGTTAGCTCGTTATGACATATAACACATACAAGATACAAGCAGGGAAAAGTTTTCCATCACAGATTTTGAAGTTAACACTGTTACCAAATGTGTTTAGTTACTTTAGGTACTTTTAAATAGCGTAAGGCAGAAATATTTTGATAGTGCAGAAAACAAAATAACTTATTAGCGATTGTGCTCTCAGGTTCAAAAGAAATGAGAGACATGTTTTATAGATGATAATCAGCATGACATTATCAAGATTAGTGACTCACAACTGAACAGTCTTATACACTGACCTCTCAGCAAAAACCATAAATAAATAAACAAGGAAAAAGTGTAAAGAAATTATATAAGTAAAAAATGAAAAGTAATGTATACCGATATCATCTAGTTATCGTGTAGATACTGACAGTGTATGTACTGTCGGGCAACTTAGACATTCGCTGTAACTATACATCGCTAAAGCATCATAAGGAAGTTATTAGACTACGTTAATGCTTGTGTTTGCCTCTGATTTATATTGTCTATAACGCCAAGGAAGTCCTTAACACAGCTTTTAAAATAAGAAATCAGGCCGTTATTTACTTGCTTCAACACAAATCCTGATGTCTGTTGTGTTTTAGTAAATCTAAAAACATATTGTTAAATCGAAAACTTTTTTGCAGTAGTAAAATTGTACCATTAAGAGGTAGCTAGCGAAAGATAATTTATTTTAACGGGGTCTTCCGTCACTTGTTGAAAGAACCTTTTCACTTTTAGAGACGGCAAGGAAAAAGAAACTGTATTCTGTGGAAAAAATAATTGTCTGTTTCGTTTCGTTATCTTTGTTATTTATTTCCTTAATTGATAATTTAAAACCATCTGCAACTAATTCAACAATTCATATTATTACATCTATACATATTATAAAATGGATGTGTGTATAAGTGTATGTTCTACAACTTCTCAAGAACCACTGGAACTATTTCAACCAAAATTCGTACACAGATCCCTTATTGTCCGTGAATTCTTGCCCTGGGGTAAAGAACCGCCTACCTATCGTAATTCAGGAGGTATGACAGTATAAACAATAAGGTGCGTGAAAAGCTACCGCGTCATGCATGACTTTTAGATTTATTACTTATGTGCTACTACGTCTATTCGCAATAAATTTGGCAGGCAGTATCCACTTATGCCGTTAAATGCACCTATAAAATTATATCAAGGTATCACACATAGTTCAGGAGATATCACGTCATAAACACTGAAATGGTTGAAGAACTACAACATTGTGCAAGACGTTTAAATTAACTACTTCTTTGCAAGTACCTCTATTACCGTCACATTCTGCAGACAGTATCTACATTTATCGCTGAATGTACCTAAAAAGTTATATCATGGTATGACATATTGATAGGGAGATATCACGTCTTAAACAATAAGATACGTATGAAACAGCCGCATCATGTAAGACGTTTAACTGTATTAATTCTTTGCTGCTAAATCTGTTCACAAATATTTCGGCACCATATCCATATATGCCAATGCATGTACCTCCACAAATATGTCATTGTACAACACACACAAGAGACAGGCAAAATAATGTGAACATCTGTACTGACTTGGGAATTGTTCATTAATAAGGCATTGGGCCCTCATTTGCTCATAATAGAGCTGCGATTCTTCTTGGAATACTGGCATACAATGATTGTATGGTCTGCAGTAGAACGTTATGCCAGTCTTCGATCAGAACCTCTTCTGACTCCTGTAGTGACGTGGGATTCGGTAAGCTGCTATGGAGTCTGGGCTCCAATACAGCCCACAACGGTTCGATAATGTTCAAGTCATGGACTGTGCTGGCCAGGGAAGACACTGCAGTTCAGTTGTATGCCCCTCATAGCACGATTGTATTGCCCTGGCTGTGTGAATGGGTGCATTATACTCTGAAATATGACATCATTATTGGGGAACAGCATTTGAATCATGGGGGGGGCCACCATTTCACATAAAACGTTCATATAATCGTTGGCTGTAACACGGCCTTTGAGGGTAATGATGGGGCCAGCAGAATACCATGTATGTTTGCCCGCAACATCACACTTCCACCTCCATACTTAACCGCTGAAATCTAGCAATCAGGATTGTAGACTTCTTTGGGCATTCTCCGGTCGTGAACTCGGTTAGATGTTGGACATAACGAAAACGTTGACTCGTCGGACGATATGACGTGTTTCCATTGATCAGCAGTCCAGGATTTGTGCTCCTCACACCATGATTTTCGTTTCTGTGAGAACGAAATCGATGTAGAGGTGGGAGTTGTAGGCGCAAAGAGGGAGCGTGAATTAGGAGATGGACTAGTAGACCTGGAATAAATACGTATCTGGCAATATCGGGTACCTAGCTTCATGACTATAGAAGTATGTCTTAGTAAGTCTTTTCTGTAGTTATTTGTAAAGGATCTAGCCTTATACAGAGGTGTAACGTAAACGATAGGTACGTCATAGAACAACAGACTAGGAGATTTTCGAATGTGATTCTACAAAAGAACATTAAAAATTAGATGGTAGGTCAAATAACAGATCTGGAGTTACTGAATCGGTGAGAAAAGACGTTTGTGACACAAATAGACAAAAAGAAGGTGTCGGTTGATACGACACGCCTTGAGACATCAGGTAACCGTCATCTAGGCTATGTAAGGAAGTGTAGCGGGTAAAAGTTGTACAGGGGGACCAGTCTGATAAGTATGTTAAAATCGGTGCAGTTAACAGCACTTACCCAGAGATGAAGTGGCTTGTAAAGGATAGACTAGATCGACTGCTGTGTCAGACTGGGAATACCGCTACAGCAACAATAGGTAACAGTTACAGAATTAAAGTTTAAACCCCGGAATATAACTCAGTTCATTCCCTCGCGCTAAGAGAAAATGTAGGATTGCAAGGCCAAAAGTGAAGCAAGCATAACTGGAGTAAACCAAGCTATTAACCAGTTAAACTGAGGAACGTGTTATGTTCATTGTATTGCAAAACAAAGGTGTGAAGTATTTTTCTTCGAGGCAGTTGCAAGATGTAACAATTCTGGTAGAGACAGAGATTGTAAAAACATAAATGAAAGACAAGAATGACAATGAGGAACATAAGTTGAAGTATCTTTTACATGTTATCAATGGCGTACATATTGATTAGGATTAAGCTACTTTTATCACATGTGTTACATCTGTCTATTGATTGAAACTGCCTGTAAATAGAACAATGAAAATAGCTTTTGTGTTTCACGCATTTATTTTTGAATATCGGAGGGTCACCGTGCTTAATTTATTGTCACAGAGTATTGTAAGCGCCCTTTTGTTAACTATTGGAATTTACAAGTTAATGAGCGATAAGACTGACGGTTTAGACACTGGACTCATGTTTGGAAGCAGGAGCCTTCATCTGGTCAGCCTAATGTATCTTTTTCTGTAATTTCTCTTAATCACTTAAAGCGAATTGTTGGTGGGTTCTAGTACAGTTTCAACAACTGACTTGTTGCTCAATCACTACGACTTCTCTCAGACGTACCATTGGAATTTTAGCCTCTTTACCTGCCTTTTTCTCAATGGCATAGAACATTAAAATAGAGAGAAAATGTCTTCAGCAGTACAGCAGAGCAGATGTTAATACACGGTCAGCACTACTAGGGTAACTTAAGTTGTATGTGATGCCGGAGAGCATCCCAACGTCTGTCACCTTAATAGCTCTGATCCTGCGCTGTGTAGCTTTAGCCTGTCTTAGACGGAGAAACGTCCACCCATGTGATACCCCATTACCTAAGTTGCCAGTAGACAGGAGTCGCTGTTGAGAGCAAGTCATCTCTGACATGGGAACATTCCCAGGTGTAAATATACGATCTTGATGAAAGTTGATGGGTGTGTAAAAGAGGCCAAATAATGGAATGCTACTTTTTGTGTCAAATTTCACGTTTAACTGGTAAAACACACTCCTAAAGTAAATTAGCACATGAAGTAGAGAGGGAGTATCTTAGAAATGAAGACATATAAAAAGTGGTTTTCATATAAACGTTCATATGTAATTAGCGTCCTTGAATACTATACACTCGAGCTTTAGTACTTATTTGAAATATTATGAAATACCCCAACACCATTAATTAATTTTCCAAATGAAAACTGTTGTAACAGCATAAAATAAAGATGTTTTCAAGTCACAATCAAGCATGTATAATAAAGCTGCATTTCTAAAATTCGATTTTTGGAAAATAAGATATGCACCATGTGCTGTCCGGGTGTTTTCATCACACATAATTAAAAAATATAAACATTCATGAATATTCTAATTATTTGCTTTGCTTTATTTGTGTTATGTTTTCTATTGTTATTTTACATTCATGTGCTTTTGTTTTAATTTACTGTTTCACATAAGTGTATTTTGATAATTGAGAATAACAAGTAACTCGTTATAATGATACAAAATCGTTACAGTAACGATAGTCTATAAAGAAATGTTTAAAACATAAGGTTTCATTACACCATGCTCATAAAATGAACGAAACTTCTTCACATAGTATACACGGTGGCTAACAGAATACAAAACAAAGTTCAGCAGGATTTGAAATAGTCGCAGATGACCATCTAAATATACTGATTTGTATCAGGCATCTTTCAGTATATTTGTAAGCTATCGTGAAGAGAATTGCTTGTGTACTAGTGACTGCAGCTTAATTACAATTTTTCTCAAGTATAGAGTGACATCAAAGTCTTTCAACAGAAGCAGATCTGAAAATCTTTTCGCATATTTTTCCTACATCGAAAGCAGTATACGTCCCACGGCTGTACCTGTGACATCGGGCCCTGTGGGACTAGCAGATGAACAGGTGCCTTGCCCTCAAGTAAGATACTGTAAACGGTTCTTTCACACTGATCACCACAAGGTTCTATCATTAATGCACATGTTTCTGCCTCACTTGGAAAGAAATCATCTTTCCAATATCTTTTGGCCAGGTCAGATTTTTGTTTATCCGATTTAGATGCTGTCACAAGAAACTTTGGGGTTTCAAAAAGAGATTCACGAATTCTCAGTCCAAACTCACCATTAGTTTCTATCAAATCTATGAATAGGCTGGTGATCGGTATGAAAAAAAAAATAGTTTGAGCATGGTACCCAAGGACAAGAAATTTGTTCCTATGCTGATCCAAAAGAGCCCACCAGCGAAGGTAGGGATATAGAATATATATATATAACTTTCGATGTTGGTTCAACTTTGTGAGAAGATTTTTCAGATTCATTTGTGTTCATTTCATCAAAAAATATCTTATCACTGTTGATCAATATATTTTATAACTCGACCATTTGACTCTCACTAATATCTTAAATAACATCTACTTTCTCCTTGGCAAATTTCCTCTTTTCAATATTTGGTCTTCATTAGCTTATGATACACGGTCACCATTGCAGGTACCCAATGGCCTCGTAGTTATCACCAGGCACCCTATTTCATTACCATCATTCTTCTTTTGTTTATTGAACTCCACTGAAACATCAATATCATTGCACAAAACTATAATCATTCCTTTTTCACAATCAATCTACACACTAGATTTATCTATGAAGTCCATCACTAAAATTACATATAAATATAAATCAGGTATCACATCTCTCAATCTTAAATGTTAGGTAATTTGTTTCCTTATTGCTTTACTCAGGTTTTCTGCGGCACCACTACCATTACTCCAGATACTTACATTTTTTCAGTTTTATGACTGTTCTTTAAATTTTTTCGTAATGCTTCTGACAAACCGGTGATTTCACTTGCAGTATCCAGCAAAACCCTTCTCTTTAAGCCATAAATATTAATAAGTGTGTAAGCGTATTGTCATATCGCTGGCCTCGTTGTGGAGTATCTTTGCGGGCAGCCGCGTCTGTAGAGAGTCGAGCGCGGGACACGGTACTGTTATGTTGCGTAGTGTGAAGCTCTGCATGTGAGAGGTTTTTAGTATTCAGGTTGAAGTGTTGCTACAAGTGCTGTTACAGTAAAGGGATGAAATATGGAAGTGATTCAGAGGAAAGTGTGTCAAGAAATAATGAAAAAAATGAGCAGTGCCGTCGATAACGTATTTATGTTTCCTCTCGTTGCGTGACGCACAGCATCGTCCATCCGCGCCGTGTTCGGTCTCCCATAATGAACCAATGTGAATCAGCAAAAGTTAGTTACCACAAAAGATTGCAGTCAAGTGCCAGTGTCTTGTAGCGAGCGTGAGGACGTGCGTTCGATCATCCCGTTTCCGCATTATCCACAATCAGCCGCTCCGCGATCGCTACGCATACGCTCGTACAAGTGAGAACTGAAAAATTAACTTTACGAACAGTGTTATATTATTACTAGTGACAAGGAGGACTATTACCAGATATCTGTATGTGTGACGAGAATAAGAACTTTCGTTCAATCATTCGGCTTCCGCATCATCAACAATCACCAGCGTCGTGTCGGTTATGCATATGCTCGTCTAAATGATATTTTGTGGACTGTTAATCATCCATTAATTGGGTTAAAATTTACGATTTAGAGGGTAAACAGTGCAACCTGTGATTTTCCTTTATTCATCTCAGAATATAGTTGTTCATACCAGACGTCGAACAGTATTGTACACTCCTGGAAATGGAAAAAAGAACACATTGACACCGGTGTGTCAGACCCACCATACTTGCTCCGGACACTGCGAGAGGGCTGTACAAGCAATGATCACACGCACGGCACAGCGGACACACCAGGAACCGCGGTGTTGGCCGTCGAATGGCGCTAGCTGCGCAGCATTTGTGCACCGCCGCCGTCAGTGTCAGCCAGTTTGCCGTGGCATACGGAGCTCCATCGCAGTCTTTAACACTGGTAGCATGCCGCGACCGCGTGGATGTGAACCGTATGTGCAGTTGACGGACTTTGAGCGAGGGCGTATAGTGGGCATGCGGGAGGCCGGGTGGACGTACCGCCGAATTGCTCAACACGTGGGGCGTGAGGTCTCCACAGTACATCGATGTTGTCGCCAGTGGTCGGCGGAAGGTGCACGTGCCCGTCGACCTGGGACCGGACCGCAGCGACGCACGGATGCACGCCAAGACCGTAGGATCCTACGCAGTGCCGTAGGGGACCGCACCGCCACTTCCCAGCAAATTAGGGACACTGTTGCTCCTGGGGTATCGGCGAGGACCATTCGCAACCGTCTCCATGAAGCTGGGCTACGGTCCCGCACACCGTTAGGCCGTCTTCCGCTCACGCCCCAACATCGTGCAGCCCGCCTCCAGTGGTGTCGCGACAGGCGTGAATGGAGGGACGAATGGAGACGTGTCGTCTTCAGCGATGAGAGTCGCTTCTGCCTTGGTGCCAATGATGGTCGTATGCGTGTTTGGCGCCGTGCAGGTGAGCGCCACAATCAGGACTGCATACGACCGAGGCACACAGGGCCAACACCCGGCATCATGGTGTGGGGAGCGATCTCCTACACTGGCCGTACACCACTGGTGATCGTCGAGGGGACACTGAATAGTGCACGGTACATCCAAACCGTCATCGAACCCATCGTTCTACCATTCCTCGACCGGCAAGGGAACTTGCTGTTCCAACAGGACAATGCACGTCCGCATGTATCCCGTGCCACCCAACGTGCTCTAGAAGGTGTAAGTCAACTACCCTGGCCAGCAAGATCTCCGGATCTGTCCCCCATTGAGCATGTTTGGGACTGGATGAAGCGTCGTCTCACGCGGTCTGCACGTCCAGCACGAACGCTGGTCCAACTGAGGCGCCAGGTGGAAATGGCATGGCAAGCCGTTCCACAGGACTACATCCAGCATCTCTACGATCGTCTCCATGGGAGAATAGCAGCCTGCATTGCTGCGAAAGGTGGATATACACTGTACTAGTGCCGACATTGTGCATGCTCTGTTGCCTGTGTCTATGTGCCTGTGGTTCTGTCAGTGAGATCATGTGATGTATCTGACCCCAGGAATGTGTCAATAAAGTTTCCCCTTCCTGGGACAATGAATTCACGGTGTTCTTATTTCAATTTCCAGGAGTGTATTTTAACGTTGAGTGGCTCCCCTTATTCGCTTGCATATTTCGATAAATAATTTCAGGCAAGCCAGCAGCAGTGTGGAGCAGAACAATACGACCGCCGCGGGATTCTCAGGTACGTGGTGCGGACAGGGTGCACGGTCAAGAAAAGAAGAAACAGTAACAGTTTAGGGTTCCCCACCCCCATTAGTACTCCCGGGCGTGTTACAAGTGTTGTGGGTTGTCCGTTGTCATGAAATTCACCTTTCTTTTCTTCCTTAAACATATCGTATTAAGGTGCCCTGTTGTCCAGTCAGATTCATTCAACTATTAATTTACGCAGTGGTAGAAATGGTAACCAGATACCCAGTTGTCAGCTGGACGCAATTAATCTACATGAAACATTATGGCTGTCCCACCGAAGAATTTTGTAGAAATTTGCGATGATTTTGGTAGGGAGCAGGTATCATGGGTGTGTATGTGCAGTCGGTCTGAATGTCGACGTTACTGCCTAGATAGACAGCCCAAGAAATCCTTCAATTTATAAGTAAATGGGATCTCATTGAATCATTACTCCATATACAATTTACAGTCCATTGTTCATTCGTGTCTCAGTAGCATAATGAGTTTTTCTGAACGGAAAATACTATAAAATTATTTGCTCTACAGTGAATCAAGAATCACTGGCCAAATCTGTCCGTTTCATGAAATGAAAAAAAAGTTTGAAATGAAATAGATTTTTATGATGTTATTGTGATTTTACTAAAACAAAGGCACAAAAATATGTACTACAATAGTTTTAATAGTAATTACTCTTTCGTACTACTGTTATAAAACAACTAATTTTATGTGTGCAACCTATTTATCCAGATATAAAATGAAACGTAATTTTCTCATTTTGTTCTTTGCAGTCTAAGTAATGGTCATTGTGCTAAACCCTGATTTGTGTTACAAGTTTCTGACTTATACAGGGTGGTCACTGATAGTGACTGGGCCAAATATCTCACAAATTAGCACAAAACGAAAAAACTACAAAGAACAACTAGTCTACCTTGAAGGGGGAAACCAGATGACGCTATGGTTGGCGCAATAGATGGCGCTCCCATAGGTCAAACGGATATCAACTGCGTTTTTAAATAGGAACCCCCATTTTCTATTACATATCTTGTAGTACGTAAAGAAATATGAATGTTTTAGTTGGACCACTTTTTTCGCTTTGTGATAGATGGCGCTGTAATAGTCACAAACGTATAACTACGTGGTATCACGTAACATTCCGTCAGTTCGGACGGTATTTTCTTCGTGATGCACTACCCGTGTTAAAATGGACCGTTTACCTATTGCGGAAATGGTTAGATATCGTGTTGATGTATGACTATTGTGATCAAAATGCCCAACGGGCGTGTGCTACGTATGCTTCTCGGTTTCTTGGACGACATCATCCAAGTGTCCGGACCGTTCACCGGATAGTTACGTTATTTAAGGAAACAGGAAGTGTTCAGCCACATGTGAAACGTCAACCACGATCTGCAAGAAATTATGATGTCCAAGTACGTGTTTTACCTGCTGTCGTGGTAATCCGCACATCAGTAGCAGACAAATGGCGTGAGAATCGGGAATCTCAAAAAAGTCGATGTTGAGAAAGCTACATCAACATCGATTGAACCCGTACCATATTTCTATGCCTCAGGAATTGCATGGCGACGACTCTGACTGTCGTGTACAGTTCTGCCACTGGGCACAAGAGAAATTACGGGACGATGGCTGCGACAAGTGGGACATCAGCGACCTTGTTGGGTTAATGTATGGTGTGGCATCATGGGAGGAAGGATAATTGGCCCCCATTTTATCGATGGCAATCTAACTGGTGCAATGTATGCTGATTTCCTACGTAATGTTCTACCGACGTTACTACAAGATGTTTCACTGCATGACAGAATGGCAATGTACTTCCAACATGATGGATGTCCGGCACATAGCTCGCGTACGTTTGAAGCGGTACTGAATAGCATATTTCAAGACAGGTGGATTGGTCGTCGAAGCACCATACCATGTCCCGCACGTTCACCGGATCTGACGTCCCCGGATTTCTTTCTGTGGGAAAAGGTGTAGGATATTTACTATCGTGATCCACCAACAACGCCTGACAACGTGCATCAGCGTATTGTCAATGCATGTGCGAACATTACGGAAGGCGAACTACTTGCTGTTGAAAGGAATATGGTTACACATATTGCCAAATGCATTGAGGTTGACGGACATAATTTTGAGCATTTATTGCATTAATGTGGTATTTACAGGTAATCACGCTGTAACAGCATGCGTTCTCAGAAAGGACAGGTTCACAAAGGTACATGTATCACATTGGAACAACCGAAATAAAATATTCAAACGTACCTACGTTCTGTATTTTAATTTAAAAAACCTACCTGTTACCAGCTGTTCGCCTAAAACTTTGAGCTATATGTTTGTGACTATTACAGCGCCATCTATCCCAAACCGCGAAAAGTGGTCTAACTAAAACATTCATATTTCTTTACGTACTACACGAATATGTGACAAGAAATGGGGGTTCTTATTTTAAAAAACGCACTTGATATCCGTTTGACCTGTGGCAGCGCCATCTAGCGTACAAACCTTAGCGCGATTTGGTTTCCCCCTTCAAGTTAGACAAGTTTCGTTCCTTGTAGTTTTTTCGTTTGACGCTTATTTCGTGAGATATTTGGCCCGGGTACGATCAATGGACCAACCTGTATATTTAAGGAAGCACATTACAGTTAATATAGTATACAGTACACACTTTGAAGTTACTTTTTTTTTTAAAAAAAAGTGTACTCTACAAATACATCAGTTTCTAAGCAGATCTGTGGCCCCATATAGTTTCGTTACTTTGTTCACCATTGACTCTTCGAACCATTTTTGTGCACAAATCTACGAAAATTAGTGTGTGGGGGATTCCCTTGAGGTCAGATTTCTCAGCGTAGATTCCTATGCTCCTATAACATACCCCTCTAAAAGGAAAAATACTGATGACTTGATGACAGTTTTCTGACATTGCTACTTCGCCTTAAATATATGAAGTAACAGTTTTTAGTTTTTGTACTTCTTGGACCTTCTGTTCGGAAAGCTGCTTGTTGATGTATTTATTTCTTCCCTCAACGTCTGTTTTAACCTCAGACACCATGCTGTACATTTTCTAATTTATTCGTTTCCATTAATTCTGAACATTTTTATGAGTACTGCTCTGCACTAGCCCAATACGTTTGTGAAGATTCTTTTGCTGCCTGAGGCAGCACAGTGTGAACACTGTTTTATCTTTTGTTCTTTGTTGGCCCATTGTCATCCAAGCTGTCAGAAATGAAGTATATATGGAAACAAGTAATATCCGACATACATCTCCACTGTACATCTGGGAGAAAGTAATAATTTTAAAACAGCCAGGAAATGACATCAACGCTGTTACATGTAAGATAAAACAACTAATGATATATTATAGCTTTTCAAATCATAGTTAGAAGAACATTATATTAAGACCATCTTATTTATGTATTTACAGAGTCCCTGACGATGGCAATGTGCCGAAACGGGCTCATCGTGAATTAGATAAAATATAAAACCTTACATAGCCTAGTAGGTGGATTCATTCATAATAACTGTTTTATCTGCTTCAAGTAGTTCATCTAGAGCCTCTGTTTCGTGATCTACTTTGTCATGTAATGAGTCCACCCTTACGCCCAAACTTTTCACACTTCCATTTAACGTACCTGTAACACCCTGTTAAACTTCAGCTAAAAACCAACGCAGTTTTAAATGGTTGGTTGTAAAGTAGTCAATATAAGAGGCAAGTTTTCTACGACGTATTCAGTTTGTAAATTCGAGACGTTAGCGAAAACCACCGTCGAGAAACTGCACATTACAAACGAATGTTTAAATTAGATGGTTTTATACAGGGTGATTCAAAATGAATACCACAACTTTAAAAATGTGTACTTAATGAAAGAAACATAATATAACCTTCTGTTATACATCATTACAAAGAGTATTTAAAAAGGTTTTTTTTCACTCAAAAAAAAGTTCAGAGATGTTCAATATGGCCCCCTCCAGACACTCGAGCAATATGAACCCGAAACTCCAACTCGTTCCACACTCTCTGTAGCATATCAGGCGTAACAGTTTGGATAGCTGCTGTTATTTCTCGTTTCAAATCATCAATGGTGGCTGGGAGAGGTGGCCGAAACACCATATCCTTAACATACCCCCATAAGAAAAAATCGCAGGGTGTAAGATCAGGGCTTCTTGGAGGCCAGTGATGAAGTGCTCTATCACGGGCTGCCTGGCGGCCGATCCATCGCCTCGGGTAGTTGACGTTCAGGTAGTTACGGACAGATAAGTGCCAATGTGGTGGCGCTCCATCCTGCTGCTGCTGAAATATGAAATGTTGTGCTTCTTGTTCGAGCTGAGGGAACAGCCAATTCTCTAACAAATGCTTGCTGGATGCGTGCTACATTTTCATCAGTCGTTCTCGGCCGTCCAGAACTTTTCCCTTTGCACAAACACCCATTCTCTGTAAACTGTTTATACCAACGTTTAATACACCACCTATCAGGAGGTTTAACACCATACTTCGTTCGAAATGCACGCTGAACAACTGTCGTCGATTCACTTCTGCCGTACTCAATAACACAAAAAGCTTTCTGTTGAGCGGTCGCCTAGTCAACAGCGCCTCAAGCGAACAAATGTACAACTAAATGAAACTTTATAGCTCCCTTAATTCGCCGACAGATAGTGCTTAGCTCTGCCTTTTGTCGTTGCAGAGTTTTAAATTCCTGAAGTTGTGGTATTCTTTTTGAATCACCCTGTATACTGTTGAGGCATAGGTTACGTATTTTGGTCGCTTATCTGTGGCATATTTATATCTCCTTCCTTCATTAATATATTGTCTCTAAAACTGTAACAAACGTGCCTTTCTTCCATATGATACATAGTTATTCCACTGCACATCAAACAACGTACACCGCCACATTGTCAGCGAGCCACAGACTGTTACGGCTACTGATACTGTTTGACTGAATAAAGTTTTTGCGTAACCATTGTAGTTCCCTTACAGAAATAACAAAGTGATCGCATACGTCTTTGTCCTACTTATTCTGCAGTCTCTGTATTTCTTAACTTTTGATAGAAAGGATCACAAAATAGCAATAACTGTGATTACTACTTTGATCAGACAGAAAATTGATAGCATTTTTGCAATCGGTTCCCCTCACTGCTAACAGAGGACGTTATTTGTTATATTTACAGAGCACTGGCGCATACATCAAAATACCTCAAACTGAACTGTTGCTGTTATGGTCTTCAGTCCTGAGACTGGTTTGATGCAGCTCTCCATGCTACTCTGTCCTGTGCAAACTTCTTCATCTCCCAGTACCTACTGCAACCTACATCCTTCTGAATCTGTTTAGTGTATTCATTTCTTCATCTCCCTCTACGACTTTTACCCTCTGCGCTGCCCTCCAGTACTAAATTGGTGATTCCTTGATGTCTCAGAATATGTCCTACCAAGCGATCCCTTCTTCTAGTCAAGTTGAGCCACAAATTTCTCTTCTTTTCAATTCTATTCAATACCTCCTCATTAGTTATGTGATCTACCCATCTAATGTTCAGCATTCTTCTGCAGCACCACATTTCGGAAGCTTCTATTGTGTTTTTGTCTGAACTATTTATCGTCCACGTTTCACTTCCATACATGGCTACACTCCATACAAATACTTTGATAAAAGACATCCTGACACTTAAATCTATACTCGATGTTAACAAATTTCTCTTCTTCAGAAACGCTTTCCTTGCCATTGCCAGTTAACATTTTATATCCTCTCTATTTCGACCATCGTCATTTATTTTGCTCTTCAAACAGCAAAACTCTTTTACTACTTTAAGTGTCTCATTTCCTAATCTAATTCCCTCAGCATCACCCGATTTAATTCGACTACATTCCATTATCCTCATTTTGCTTTTGTTGATGTTCATCTTATATCCTCCTTTCAAGACACTGTCCATTCCGTTCAGCTGCTCTTCACGGTCCTTCCCTGTCTGACAGAGCTACAATGTCATCGGTGAACTAAAAATTTTTATTTCTTCTCCATGGATTTTAATTCCTACTCGGAATTTTTCTTTTGTTTCCTTTACTGCTTGCAATTGAATTTAAGAAATAAATGAAAGAAGATTATGCTCCTTCTTTATGATTTGAAAGTGTGTTTCTTAAACATATGTTAACGACTTGATTTAAGTTTGTCGTCACAGCCGCAACTATTTTTGGGCGCTAATGCGTGAACTAGCAACACTGTCACAGCGCTTGCGAAAGGGCCGCTCCCGTGGTCGTTAGCAGGCGCATAGCAGACCGTAGCACCGATACATCAGACGCACCAATACCGCCTGTCAGTTTCCTCACTGCGAGCAGGGGACCAGTACTTGAAGTGCCACAGACGCAGCAGAATGATGGGCTGACAACGGCAATGACAGGCCAGTTGCAACAGCTTTTGATGGCTACCGCCTTGTTTTCGTGTAAGTGGTTGGAAGCGGTGCCTCGACAAGACAGGCAGGCACGAAATTGTATAAAAACCCATAATTTTTAGCTACTGGCAACCCGGTCTGGCAAAACCTACTACAAGGAGAGGCCCACACCGGATGGCGGAGCGACACAGTTTTGAAGCTGCCACAGCGGCAATTGGCCTCCACAATTGTCAAGTCGTCTCCTGGTTCTAAATTCACTCCCATGTACACTGCGGCCTTCACCTGGTGGGTATCACGTTATAACTGTATATGGATGTGGATGGGTGTGGGACCCTTATCACGGGATAATTATATATTTTTATTTTTATAATTATATTTTTTATGATTTTGGTCGGGGTCGCTTTAATTATTGTGGGCTAGCATGAGACTTTTAATTAAGTCATGCCGCGATAACACTCGTACGGACATCAGTTGCCTCGCAGTAAGTACAATATAATTTTTTTTTATACATCGAGCGAGTCACCGCCTTCTAATAAATAGTTTGCGTGAGCGCTGCTATTTAGAAAATAAAATAAGCGTATTCTTACGCAAACTGTAATTATTAATATGGCTCTCAGGGTCTTCAGGTTATTTATGTACCAAACTGCACAAAGATTAACTGAGATATTGCGGAATGTAATGATTTTCGATATTTCTTGTTGATTATTAGCAAGGCAAAACTGGATAAAATCTCATCTGCCGAATGGCGGCCAAAGTGCAACACACTGAACTCAGTCAGTATTCTATATATTAATAAACGAAATCTATTTTTACTCTGTTAACTCTGAGACTATTGTAAGATCAAGGTAGAGAAACCTCCCACATTTACATTTAATATTGTGACATGAAATTTTAACTAAATAATACAGTCAGCGTAATGGCCGACTAAATCCTGCTAGTTGAGACGAGTTCGCTGCACTACGAAGTTCTGTAAAAATTTTCTTAATTATAATTAATGGTTGACATCATGAGAGGTGACAACTAAGTCAATAATACACACTTTCCAATAACAATTATAAGTATATTTTTCTAAATTACAGCCAAACTTACATTAAATATCATTCAACGCTACAATGGCGGCCCACCTCAAGACGAAACAAGAACAGGAGCACACCATCATTCAAAGCATTGTCTCTGATCTTCATGGCCTTGTTACACAGAGACCTTGTGGATGACATCGGAAGTTCACTGAGGCTTTTTGTGGATGATGCTGTGGTATATCGAGAGATTGTAACAATGGAAAATTGTACTGAAATGCAGGAGGATCTGCAGCGAATTGACGTATGGCGCAGGGAATAGCAATTGAATCTCAATGTAGACAAGTGTAATGTGCGACGAATACATAGAAAAAAATATCCCTTACCAATTAGCTACAATATAGCAGGTCAGCAAATGGAAGCAGTTAATTCCATAAATTATCTGGGAGTACGCATTACGAGTGATTTAAAATGGAATGATCATACTCGTATAAAGCTGATCGTCAACTCCGCCAAAGCCGGTCCCAAGCCCGGTTGAAAAAGGAGGAGGGGGAAGAGTAACACCTCGTTAAAAAACCTTGGTTCACCTGGCCCGGGTGATAGTACCTCGTGAGGGTCCCTTGCCAGGGAAACGGTGAAGACCTCAACGGCAGTGAAGGCGGCGATGAAGATCATCAGAACGGCGGAACTGGCGGAAGAGGCAGGCTTTTGTATCAAAGCACCAGACTGTAGCGTATGTTCCCACAGTGGGCGGCGGCAAAAGGCGTCTGTCCCACATGTTAGTGGCGGCCTCACTTATAATTCTAAGCTAAATGCTTGAATTTTTATCATCGGAAGGTTCAACTACTTTTCCCCAAACCAAACTTTAACCTAAGACATGATGGTAAATTTCAAAATGAAAACTACTCCAGGAAGTAACCAATCTTCCATCGCTATTCATGGCGGTGCAACTAGGCCTTTGGATTCTGGAGAGCCTAGAACATCATGTAAGGAAGAGTCGGAGCTTCCTAGTACTTCTTCAAAGGTAAGACCCAAGGAAAATCATCTACTGGGGACTCTGAATATCAACACACTTATGAAAGTTGGAAAACTAAAACACCTAACGGACACTCTCCATCAACGCAACATACTTATATTAGCTCTTCAAGAAACAAGGTATCTGGATGAAAATGCATTTGAATCAGGTGGATACAGGATCTACAAAGGAAAACCAGCCATTAAAAATTCCAATAATACGACTGTATTAGGGACTGCATTTATGGTCAAACAGCAACTTACGGAATCAATAACTAATTTTAGTTCCCCATTAGAACGAATTTCATTTCTGACGTTCAAGTCAGGCAATAAACGCTACACTATTATAAATGCACATGAACCTATTAACCAACATAACAGAACAAATGTTGGCAAAGTGGAAGATTTTTGGGAAATGCTTGAACACGAAACATCCATATTACCAAAAGAATATATAAAAATTTTAGTGGGAGACTTTAATGTACAAGTTGGCAAAGAAATAAAATTTAAATCAGTAGTTGGAGATTATCCAGCACATGCAAGAACCAACAGAAATGGGGAAAGACTCATAGATTTTTGTAGACAGTTTAATCTAAAATTAATGTCGACATGTTTCAGGAAACGTGCAAGAAAAAAAAGAACGTGGGTATCACCTAATCCAAATCAAGGTGAATATCAATTGGACCATGTGGCAATAACGACACGCAACCACAAGGAAATCTTGGATGTCAGAGTGAGGAAGGGCCTAAACATAGACTCAGATCATTATCTGACAGAAATAAAGACCATGTTCCAACCAAACAAACCTAAACCAAAACCAAGAAGATTTCTAAGAGTAAACACTAAATTTCTCCTGCTAAAGCAGGTCAAATTCTGTCATATACTAAACACAAGAAAAATGGATAATAGGAAAGAAATTAAAGAAACAATGATAGAGTCAGTTAAAGAAATGGGACAGCCACGAAGAATAACAAAACACAGATGGTGGAACGAGCTGTGTGATGAAGCAATTGACAATCGACTAAAGGCATGGGAAAATGGAACAGTAATAAGAAACACGAATACTGGGAAGAGTTTAAAGAAGAAAGGAAAAATACAGCAAAAATCATCAGATCAGTGAAAAGAAAATATGACAAAGACAGATTAGAAGAAATGGATTCTGATTTCAAAAGGAACAACACTAGAGACTTCTATAAGACTTTCAGAGAAGTTTTAACAGGATTTCAGTCACCAAGTCTACATTTTAAAGATAAAAATGGAAAAATGGTTTTAAGCAATAAAGAGAACTGCCAAATCTTAGCTGAATACTTTGAAAATCTATTAAATTGTGAGGAGCCTAATGACAGGTTACAATTTCAGAAACCACAACATTAAAATCCATCGTCGGAAGAAATAGAAAAGATTATCAAAGCATTGAAGAATAACAAAGCACCTGGTGAGGATGGGATAGTGGCAGAAATGTGGAAACTAGGGGGCTTATCCGCATGTCAGAAAATTCACAAAGTAATTAAAGACATTTGGTCAAAAGGAATCATACCCAGTGACTGGAAACAAGCATTGATCCACCCTTTCCACAAAAAAGGAGATAAAACAGACACCAACAACTACAGGGGCATATCCTTGATACCAGTGCCATACAAAATACTTTCTAAAGCACTTTTAAATAGAATAGAGGAACAAGCAGGACCTAATGTAGGAGATTATCAAGCAGGATTTAGAAAAGGTACATCATGTGCAGAACAGATTCTTAATTTAAAAACAATTTTGAGAGTGAGAGCTATACAAAATGAAAATACAGTAGTTACTTTCGTAGACTTCAAGAAGGCCTACGACTCAGTTGACAAACACTATTCCAGATACTTTATGAATCAGGGATAGATGAAAACACCAGAAGACTTATTGAACAAACACTCACAGATACAACATCAAGAATTAAGTTTCAAGGCGAAATTTCTGAACCATTCAAAATCAAAACAGGATTTCGACGAGTTGACGGACTGTCCCCAATTCTCTTTAACTTGGTTTTAGATAAAGTAGTAAAAACATGGGAAAACACATTAAAAAACAGAGGCACAAAGGGTATAAGCATGGGCCAAGGAAAGAACAAATTTGAAGTAAAATGTTTAGCCTTTGCGGATGATATGGCATTGATAACTAAAAACCGAACAGACGCAACAGTTATGCTTGATATGTTACACGAGATTGCTGAAAAGACTGGACTAAAAATATCCTACGAAAAAACCGAGGATATAGAACACAATCATAATACAGAAAAGTTTATGAAAACAAAGTATGGAAAAATTAAAAGAGTTGATAGATTCAAATACCTGGGGGAGTGGATCCAAGCCAATGGACTGGATAACACAACAAATAAAGAAAGAATAAAAAAGTTGGAATTTGCATATAAATTAACACAAAACTACTACAATAAGAAATAAATATCCATACAAGCAAAGATTAAAAATTATAATTCAGTTATTAGGACACAAGCAACATATGGATCAGAATGCCTAACATTGAATAAGAAAGGCGAATTAAGAGAACTAGAAAAAAGAGAGAGAAAAATATTAAGAAAAATTCTAGATCCTGAGAAAAACAAGGAAAATAGGTGGATTAAAAGGAGAAATGAATACCTATACAAAAATACAGAAAAGATCACAGATACAATGAGGAAGAGACGGCTAAAATTTTATGGACATTTAAAAAGAATGGAAGAATCACGGATTACAAAGAAAATTTTTAATTACGTTAGTAAGCTGAAAAACACTGTAGGATGGATAGAACCAGTAAAGAAAGACACCAACCAAATAGGTCTTACAGAAGAAATAATACGTGACAGGAATAACTTTAGGCTACTTATAGAAAACGCAAACTATGAAGAAGATGCGCCAAAACCTCGACCCAAGAGAGTGTGGACAGATGAGCAGAGACGAGCAGTTGGCGAGATAATGAAGAAGTACTGGGAAGAGCGGAAGAAAAAGAAACACCATAAGTCTTAAGTTGTATGCGGTCCATAGCTGGCCAAATTCATAATAATAAAAAAAAAAGTTGATCGTCAGTAAAGCAGATGCCAGACTGAGATTAATTAGAAGAATCCTAAGGAAATGCAATCCGAAAACGAAGGAAGTTGGTTACAGTACGCTTGTTCGCCCACTGCTTGAATACTGCTCAGCAGTGTGGGATCCGTACCAGATAGGGTTGATAGAAGAGAGAGAGAAGATCCAACGGAGAGCAGCGCGCTTCGTTACAGGATCATTTAGTAATCACGAAAGCCTTACGGAGATGATAGATAAACTCCTGTGGAAGACTCTGCAGGAGAGACGCTCAGTAGCTCGGTACGGGCTTTTGTTGAAGTTTCGAGAACATACCTTCACCGAAGAGTCAAGCAGTATATTGCTCCCTCCTACGTATATCTCGCGAAGAGACCATGAGGATAAAATCAGAGAGATTAGAGCCTACACAGAGGCATACCGACAATCCTTCTTTCCACGAACAATGCGAGACTAGAATAGAAGGGAGAACCGATAGAGTTACTCAAGGTACCCTCCGCCACACACCGTCAGGTGGTTTGCGGAGTATGGATGTAGATGTAGATTATACCAAAAAATTGTGTTTTGTTAACTACATCGATATTTGTGTTTTGATAATAAGATCATACGTTCTTTACTATATGTTATACAACGCACACACGTACACAGTCTTGAAATAATTTATAATTCACACGTCTCGTAACAAAAACTTCTTTTCCCTTTCTCCAAATGTCCCATTTATGTGACGTACTGTCACATGGGCCACCTATGGTTCACATAATGTGCAGCTGGATTTCTGCCTTACACGGCAGCCGCTCATGACTGGGTCGGTGCAGCCGCCCCCTCACCTTTACTGGGGGCAAAGTGAGCCTATTTACCTCCGCTAGCAGGGGAGGACACCGGCGCCAGTAGCTCGGTCCCCCTGCAAGTACAATGGCGAGCTTCATCTATATTTTGCGCACTGACTTAAATGTTCATTTAAATTTTTTAAATAGAAGTTTTGGTTTTGTCAGCAATATATCAATTCTATTCAAATTTCTTTTAAATCTGACTGAAAACGTTTTTTTAATTCGAAATAGTTTAAGAAAAACGTTGAAAATTTTTTTACAAGACCTTAACATTTTTCTACTATATCAATGAATTAACAAATGAGGATGGGAGATATAGCTTGAGTAATAAGTTAAAATCTCATCAATGGATTGATAATTTATGTCCGCCCCCAGTAGCTGAGTGGAAAAAAAAAGTGGTCAGTGCGACCGAATGTCAATCCTAAGGGCCCGGGTTCGATTCCCGGCTGGGTCGGAGATTTTCTCCGCTCAGGGACTGGGTGTTGTGTTGTCTTAAACATCATTATATCATCTTCATCGACGCACAAGTCGCCTAAGTGGCGTCAAATCGAAAGACCTGCACTGGGTGAACGATCTACCCGACGGGAGGTTCTAGTCACACGACATTTACATTTATTTTATTCATAGTTTATAATGTGAGATAAAAAAATTTCTGTTCGAATGCCACGATGACCCATTACCTACATGTCGGTGTTCATATACACGCATCGGAGTAACACTGGTAGCATATGCGCCGCAGCAACGCCCACTAATGGAATATTTTTGATCGCCCCTTATAAAAACTGAAATTAGATGATCCCCCGTTGGTGTGTATACATTATGCCTTTATCTGCTTACAGCCCTTAGAAACGGACAACTTAGCACGAAAATTATAGTTCCTCGTCTTTATCACTGACTTTTCATAATGCCAAAGTAGTGGTATGATTAAAGATTACAACGAGATTTTTAATAGATATTTGAAATATTAGAAAATGTATACCGGTTAATTTTGTGTAATATTTAAACACTCGTTACTTTTCGAGAAAAGCAACGACCAGTGGATGGCGTAAGTTGTCTTTTACTTTCCTATTTTATTTGATATTTTGATTCTGTGTGTCTTGAATTGTATAACACAGAAGTTTGAGGGAAACGTAAAATGTTATAATCTATGTGCTATTTCTACGTTTATTATTGGAAGTAAACCGAAAACCGATTATTTCTAAAATAGGTTGTTTTTATCGGTTTTAACAGTCGACTTAAACGTCATATATTAAAAAAACTGGTCGTTTCAGTGTTAACCGACATCTATAGGCGATTCTATGAATATTGTAGGTTGTTTTCTAATGCATAATGTGGCTTTTTCGTCTGACTGTGCAATTTTGTAATGTTTTGTGGTTTCTGGCTGTATGAGGAGAGGGTGGTATGATAGGTGGGTGGCCGGTTTCCTCTCACTACAAGACAAAATACACACATGGTTAAAATACACTTTATTACGGGAACCAATTGCATACTTAACTTCATTGATGTGCAGTCTGAAGTTTTTTGGTTAACAGCAATCAAATAATGCTTACTAAATCTTGAGTCTAGTCCGTGTCTGTCTCACAACTATGTACAACGAGTAACGTTCCCTCACAGCTAGCTAAGGTGGAAGGCGACAACTAGCACTATGGAAGACTAGAACACAGTGCGACGTACTGAGGTGCAATGCGAACTGATGAGTTCTGACGTGACCTAGTACGGTATTGGGATTGACAGACTGAGGCAGCTCGCTTGGCGGCGGCGGCCTATGCAGGTTATCCAGGGCGCGTTATCGGCGCGTAGCCTGGGGGGCGTGTGTTGGTCTTATCTATTCGAGGGCGCGCCTAGTTCAGCGCTAGCTGTGCAGTGTTCCCTGGTGTCGACCAGAGTGCTGGCGAAGGCGTGCGCCAGCACCCTTTTAATCAGGTTTCCTTAAACAACCATGAGGAAGATGTTGACAATGAACCGCTGTCTTAGCTCAACGCTTCTACTGTAGAGGACAACCACCCCCAGACCTCTACAACTGAGTGAAGTTCGCCTCTGTCCTAAATTTGTAATTTCTTCCTAATGTTCTCCCTTCACCCATTTTTACCTAATTCAGTAGTACGTAAGACCACTAAACCACTGTAACACGTTTATATTATACCTTATTATCTAAAATCTGCGTTATTTAAGTTTTATTTCTCTGCGTTGCAGTTCAGAATTCATTCTTTAGGAATCCACATCATAATTTCAGTGGTACAGTAGCATGTCTTTAACCTTGCAGCCCTCAGTGAATAAGTTTCCAATAATGCTTTGAGCAATGCAATTCTAATTACGCGAACCAGGTATCAGTTACGCAATCGTATTTCGTATTTTGAGTCGCTGACGACCTCGTCAATGTCATCAGTGACTAAGGATGAATTTTGGCCATGTTGCTGCTACAAGTAAGTTTCACATTTTCTTAGAGATGTAATGACCACATTTTCTTGCCTTAAAGGTATAACGATTCCACCATCTCCCACCCCCTAAGCCCGCCCGCCATGAAACATGTACTTTTCCGCGGTGGGGTGGACTGTGTGCCTTGACGGTACTGATAGCCCTACCGTAGCTGTAACCACTATGGAGGAATATGAATTGACAGGAGAGATAAACGTGTCGTGCCTTTTCAATTTTACCAGGGCAACAAACATGATTGCCTGACCTGGCCTTGTAAAACCAACCAACATGAACATTCTGGGTTGGTACTACGAACGATTGAAAGCAAGGAGAAATTACAGCCGCAATTTTATCTGATGGCATGCAACGGTACTGCATGGTTAAATGATGACTGCGTCTTTTAGATAAAGTATTCTGGGGGTAAAATATTCACTCGTTCGGATCTCCAGGTGGACAACTGTGGAGGATATCGTCATAAGGAGAAACTAAATTGACATTCTTCAGGTCAGAGTGTGGAATGTTAGACCTCTTAATCGGACAGATACGTTAAAAAATTTAAAATGGGAACTGAAGTAGGTTGATGTTGGATGTCGTGAAATCTAGCGAAGTTCGGTGGCAGGAGCAACAGTACTTTGGTCAGGTGAGGAAAGGATTGTAAGTACCCAGTCAATAACAGATAGCGCTGGGTTGGGTTTAGTAATAGAAAATATGAATGCACATACTCTACAGATACGCTATGAGCATAGAGAGTGCATTATCGCAGCATGACAACCCGAAGACAACACCGACCACAGAACACAAGTTTATTGCCATCTAGCTTATAATGTGATAAGATACTGCAGCAATGTATGATAAGATAAAAGAAATTATTCACGTAGTTAAGGGGCTCGGCAACTTAATTGTGACCGAGGACTGGAATTCTGTAGAAGGAAAATGAAGAAAAGGAAAATTATTAGATGAATATGTACTTGGGAAAAGAAATAAAAGAGGACGCGACCTGGTTGAATTTTGTGCAAAGCCTAATTTAGTCATCGTTTAAGAATCATGAACAAAGTTTTGTAATTGGAAGAGATTTGAAGATGCCGGAAGATTTCACATTGCACATACAACAGTAACATAAAAAAATCGGAAACAGATTGTAAACTGTGAGACAGTTCGTGCGGCGGTTGTGAATTCTGACCATAAAGCATTTGTTATGAACAGTAGATGAAAACTGGAGAATCTGTAAAAAAGTAGGAAATTAGGCAGACGATACCTGCATAACTTTAGAGAACCACAGATTGTTGAGCATTTCAGAGGGAGAGAAAGCTTTAGGCAACGATTATTGCTGCAGGGGAAAGAAATACAGTGGAAGACGAATGGTTAGCATTGGGAGCTGAAATGGCAAGTCAGGAAAGGAACGGACAGGTAAAAGAACAAGGCCTTGTAGAAATCTTCGGATACCACATGGGATATTTAATGTAATTAATGAAAGGACAAAACACAAAAATGCAGTGAATGAAACTGTCGAAAGAGAATACAAACTTCCAAAAAATGAGATTGGCAGTGAGAGCAAAGTAGCTAAGCAGAAATAGCTAGAGGAGAAATGTAAGAAGTCAGAAGCATATTTCACTAGGAGAAAGATACTGCCTAAAGGAAAATTAAAAAAATAAATCTGTTTGAGGGAAGAGAAGCAGCTCAGATGGAGAACAAGTTCCAAGAAAAGAAGGGAAATCTGAAAGGTGGAAAGAGTATGTAGAGGGTCTATACAAGAGAGGTGAACCTGAAGGCAGCGTTATAGAAATGGAAGAGGACATAGAACAAACTGAGATGGGATAAACGATAACGCGAGAAAAACTTTACTGAGGACCTACGTGGAAACAAGGGCCTGGAACTGGCGACATTTCCTTACGACTTGTCACGTCTTTCAGTGTCACACAAATTTTTATTTTTAACGGGCATCACTTAAGACTTTCTCCATGGGGTCGCCCCTCAAATTTCTCCCTTATATCACAAAATTGTCGTATGATGTAGTACAAATTGAAAGAATAAATTCCTTTTAAAGCACTGAAACAGAGGATGACAGACTAAAGGCCGAAATACTAAATGTCTTTTTCCAAAGTTGTTTCACAGAGGAAGATTGCACTGTAGTTCCTTCTCTAGATTGTCGCACAGATGACAAAATGGTAGATATCGAAATAGACGACAGAGGGATAGAGAAACAATTAAAATAGCTCGAAAGAGGAAAGGCCTTTGGACCTGATGGGATACCAGTTCAATTTTACACAGAGTACGCGAAGGAACTTGCCCCCCTTCTTGCTGCGGTGTACCGTAGGTCTCTAGAAGAGCGTAGCGTTCTAAAGGATTGGAAAAGGGCGCAGGTCATCCCCGTTTTCAAGAAGGGACGTCGAACAGATGTGCAGAACCATAGACCTATATCTCTAACGTCGATCAGTTGTAGAATTTTGGAACACGTATTGTGTTCGAGTATAATGACTTTTCTGGAGACTAGAAATCTACTCTGTAGGAATCAGCATGGGTTTCGAAAAAGACGGTCATGTGAAACCCAGCTCGCGCTGTTCGTCCACGAGACTCAGAGGGCCATAGACACGGATTCACAGGTAGATGCCGTGTTTCTTGACTTCCGCAAGGCGTTCGATACAGTTCCCCACAGTCGTTTAATGAAGAAAGTAAGAGCATATGGACTATCAGACCAATTGTGTGATTGGATTGAGGAGTTCCTAGATAACAGGACGCAGCATGTCATTCTCAATGGAGAGAAGTCTTCCGAAGTAAGAGTGATTTCAGGTGTGCCGCAGGGGAGTGTCATAGGACCGTTGCTATTCACAATATACATAAATGATCTGGTGGATGACATCGGAAGTTCACTGAGGCTTTTTGCAGAGGATGCTGTTGTGTATCGAGAGGTTGTAACAATGGAAAATTATACTGAAATGCAGGAGGATCTGCACCGAATTGACGCATGATACAGTGAATGGCAATTGAATCTCAATGTAGACAAGTGTAATGTGTTGCGAATACACAGAAAGATAGATCCTTTTATCATTTAGCTACAAAATAGCAGGTCAGCAACTGGAAGCAGTTAATACCATAAATTATCTGGGAGTACGCATTAGGAGTGATTTAAAATGGAATGATCATACAAAGTTGATCGTCGGTAAAGCAGATGCCAGACTGAGATTCATTGGAAGAATCCTACGAAATGCAGACCGAAAACAAAGGAAGTAGGTTACAGTACGCTTGTTCGCCGACTGCTTGAATACTGCTCAGCAGTGTGGGATCCGTACCAGATAGGGTTGATAGAAGATATAGAGAAGATCCAACGCAGAGCAGCGCGCTTCGTTACAGGATCATTTAGTAATCGCGAAAGCGTTACGGAGATGATAGATAAACTCCAGTGGAAGACTCTGCAGGAGAGACGCTCAGTAGCTCGGTACGGGCTTTTGTTGAAGTTTCGAGAACATACCTTCACCGAAGAGTCAAGCAGTATATTGCTCCCTCCTACGTATATCTCGCGAAGAGACCATGAGGATAAAATCAGAGAGATTAGAGCCCACACAGAGGCATACCGACAATCCTTCTTTCCACGAACAATACGAGAGTAGAATAGAAGGGAGATCCGATAGAGGTACTCAAGGTACCCTCCGCCACACACCGTCAGGTGGCTTGCGGAGTATGGATGCAGATGTAGATGTAGATGTAGTTTCGTATACAATGTATATTCAAAACCTTACACCTGTGTCACAGAACAAATCCTACATCGAGAATACTTTACACAAGTTTACGGGAAAAAATACTTCCGATAAATATTACAGTATGTAAAGAACATCAAAATATGAACAGGGTGAAATGAACAAACAGTAAATGAGACTATGTTAATCAATTCAACTGTAAAAAGCCAGCGAGCATATTATTAGCAAAATGAGACATTTGCAAAAGTGAAATGCCAAAATGAGCACTTCTCAACTGGGAGTAAATCAAAACAATCAGAATGGCTGAAAGAGAGTACAGTAACATGAGCCATAAACGAATAAGAGCTAAGCAACTAAGCAAATAAGAGAATAGGCAAAACTGAGATGCCAACAAAATGAGAGCTGGCCGAACTCCGTCGGCACTTACATACGGCTCCGCTTGTGGCGGCACCTTGCGGCCCGTACGCAAGTTGTGCGATTGCTGTCGCAGGTCGACCCTTAATCTATGATGTTACAGGCTACTGATACCCTTGGGAAAGTTAGCCATAACGAAAACAATAAGAAGATTGTAATAATACCGATTAAAAAGGAAATTAATGGTGGTAGTTGCGAATATTGCCGAATATCGGTTCAATGAGTCGCTGTTGCAAAACACTAACACTGATTCATTACAGAAGAATGGAAGACAGGTAGAGGCCTACCTGGGAAAGCTGAAATAGGCCGCCGAGGATACGTAGAAACACGTGAAGAAATACTGACTATAAGATATCTCTTAGAAAATACGTCAATGAACCGCAAACCTATGTACACAGCATTTATAGACATAGAGAAAGATTTTGAGAATTTTAATGGGCATATACGCTTTGAAATTATGAAGGCAGCAGTGGTAAAACACGGGGAGCGATAGGCTACTTGCAACTTTTACAGAAGCGAGACAACAATTGTAGGACTCGAAGGCATGAAAGGGATGATGTGGTAGAGAAGGAAGTGAAACAATTGTAGCCTACCCCGGTGTTATGTAGTCGGTACAGTGGCAAAGCAAACAAAAGAAGAATTTGGGGAAAGAATTAAAGTTCAGGAAGAGTTCTGTCACAGAAAGCAAAGGACCTGGAAGGGAAATTAAAAAGAATGAACAGTGTCTTAAAAAGGAAGATGTAAGATTAACTCAACAAAATCAAAATAAGACTAACGGAATGTAGTCGAATTAAATCGGATGTTGGTGATGGAATTGGATTAGGAGACAAGACACTTGAAGTAGCATTTGAGTTTGGGTATTTGGGCAGAAAAATAACTGAGATGGCGGTGGTAGAGAGTATATTACAAAATGTAGGCTGCAAATGGCAATAGAAGTGTATCTGAAGAAGAGAAATTTGCTAACAACGAATATACAATTAAGTGTTTCGAAGTCTCTTCTGAAGCTATTTTTTTGTAATTTAGCCTTGTAAGGAAATGAAACGTGGACGATAAGAAATTCACAGAGGAAGAGAGTAGAAGTTTTCGAAATGTGGTGCTGTAGAACAGTGCTAAAGATTAGAAGGTTAGTATCCAACGAGGCTGTATTGAACAGAATACAGGCACAAGAAATTTGTTGCACAACATGAGTAAAAGAAAGGATCGATTGTAAAAGAAAGGATCGGTTAAGAGGATACTGCTGAGAGATCATGGGATCACCAATTTAGTACTGGAGAGATGTGTGCGCTATTGACATTGTAGAGAGGGACCAAGAGATGAATATAGTAGCAGGTTTAAAATGATGTACTTTCTGTAGTTTCTAAGAGATGTAGTTAATTTTGAATTTTGTTTAACATCCAATTCCGTCCGGTGTGGTCGAGCGGTTCTAGGCGCTTCAGTCCGGAACCACGCTGCTGCTACGGTCGCCGGTTCCAAGACTGCCTCGGGTATGGATGTGTGTGATATCCTTAGGTTAGAAAGGGTTAAGTAGTTCTAAGGCAAGGGGACTGATGACCTCAGATGTTAAGTCCCATAATGCTTAGAGCTATTTTTAACTTCCACTAATTCCGCCTGGTTTAGCCTAATTGAGATAACGTGTTCGGTTGTTAACTTTAAATGCTGCAGCACTTACATTTACATGTAATTTTCATAGTTACTCTTATGCAGTGAAATGCTCCCTGCTACAACATGTAA
The DNA here is from genome assembly GCF_023864275.1 of Schistocerca cancellata. Lineage (NCBI taxonomy): Eukaryota > Metazoa > Arthropoda > Insecta > Orthoptera > Acrididae > Schistocerca > Schistocerca cancellata. The sequence continues at coordinate 998,727,449 of NC_064627.1, forward strand.
GCCAACTATTGTTTTGTGTCTCATTCTGATTATATGAAATTTTCTATTCAGAAAAGTTTCCTGAATAAGTAACATTTTTACTTAAAGCTTAGATACAAAATATGATTTATGATGCAGTTTGACAATATTACCAAATCCATTTCTAGTTAATACTTGCTTTGTGAAACGGAAATTACCGAAGGGATAAAGCAATATTTAAGGGCATTTTATGATCTCTGTTACTTCAGGCAAGGTTATAATCTGATTCTGAGAACGTATGGAGGTTCAACCTTGTAGACGAATCATGTGCAATGAGGATATTTGGCCTCGCCAGCTAATCTAGTATCTTTCTGTCTTACAATATGAAATATGTAGATCCAATTCAATCACCGCGAGCATGCTATGATAAGCAGACAGCAGTCTCGGAAGCTCCAAGGCGTTACTTACACAGTAGCCTGCAAGCATGCTTCCTGCTCATTGCAGTTCTTAAAACGTTTACACTAGTTGCAAGTGTGCCATGCTTTGACTAGTATTCCCGCTGGAAGTACAGAACGTGTGAGGGCCCATATTTTAATTGCAGACTGCAATGTGTACACACTGCAGCCAAAATAATCGAAAATGTGAATAAATCATAGGATTCGTAAGTATTTTGATTCTACTATTATCACTGGTAAAAGAAACAATGTAGTTATCTATATGTGAAACACACGGCATACTGGGCCATATACCGTCTGTTTCACACATACCCCCCCATGAACCATGAACCTTGCCGTTGGTGGGGAGGCTTGCGTGCCTCAGCGATAAAGATAGCCGTACCGTAGGTGCAACCACAACGGAGGGGTATCTGTTGAGAGGCCAGACAAACGTGTTGTTCCTGAAGAGGGGCAGCAGGCTTTTCAGTAGTTGCAAGGGCCACAGCCTGGATGTTTGATTGATCTGGCCTTGTAACACTAATCAAAACGGCCTTGCTGTGCTGGTACTGCGAACGGCTGAAAGCAAGGGGAAACTACGGCCTTAATTTTTCCCGAGGGCATGCAGCTTTACTGTATGGTTAAATGATGATAGCGTCCACTTGGGTAAAATATTCCGGAGGTAACATAGTCCCCCATTCGGATCTCCGGTCGGGGACTACTCAAGAGGATGTCGTTATCAGGGGAAAGAAAACTGGCGTTCTACGGATCGGAACGTGGAATGTCAGGTTCCTTAATCGGGCAGGTAGGTTAGAAAATTTAAAAAGGGAAATGGATAGGTTAAAGTTAGATATAGTGGGAATTAGTGAAGTTCGGTGGAAGGAGGAACAAGACTTCTGGTCAGGTGACTAGAGGGTTATAAACACAAAATCGAATAGGGGTAATGCAGGAGTAGGCTTAATAACGAATAGGAAAATAGGGATGCGGGTAAGCTGCTACAATCAGCATAGTGAACGCATTATTGTGGCCAAGATAGGTACGAAGCCCACGCCTACTACAGTAGTACAAGTTTATATGCCAACTAGCTCTGCAGATGACGAAGAAATTGAAGAAATGTATGATGAAATAAAAGAAGTTATTCAGATTGTGAAGGGAGACGAAAATTTAATAGTCATGGGTGACTGGAATTTGGCAGTAGGAAAAGGGAAAGATGGAAACGTAGTAGGTGAATATAGATTGGGGGTAAGAAATGAGAGAGGTAGCCGCCTGGTAGAATTTTGCACAGAGCATAATTTAATCATAGCTAACACTTGGTTCAAGAATCATAAAAGAAGTTTGTACACGTGGAAGAAGCCTGGAGATACTGACAAGTTTCACATAGATTATATAATGGTAAGACAAAGATTTACGAACCGGGTTTTAAATTGTAAGACATTTCCAGGGGCAGATGTGGATTCTGACCACAATCTAGATTAAAACTGAAGAAATTGCAAAAAGGTGGTAATTCAAGGAGATGGGACCTGGATAAACTGACTAAACCAGAGGTTGTACAGAGTTTCAGGGAGAGAATAAGGGAACAATTGACAGGAATGGGGGAAAGAAATACAGTAGAAGAAGAATGGGTAACTTTGAGGAAAAATGCAGTAAATGAAGCAGGCAAAAAGGAATACAAACGTCTCAAAAATGAGATTGAGAGGAAGTGCAAAATGGCTAAGCTGGGATGGCTAGAGGACAAATGTAAGGATGTAGAGGCAATCTCACTAGGGGTAAGATAGTTACAGCCTACAGGAAAATTAAAGAGACCTTCAGAGTTATAGCCTACAGGAAAATTAAAGAGACCTTCAGAGAAAAGAGAACCACTTGTATGAATATCAAAAGCTCAGATGGAAACCCAGTTCTAAGCAATGAAGGGAAAGCAGAAAGGTGGAAGGAGTATATAGAGGGTCTATACAAGGGCGATGTACTTGAGGACAATATTATGGAAATGGAAGAGGATGTAGATGAAGATGAAATGGGAGATATAATATTGCGTGAGGAGTTTGACAGAGCACTGGAAGACCTGAGTCGAAACAAGGCCCCGGGAGTAGACAACATTCCATTAGAACTATTGACAGCCTTGGGAGAACCAGTCCTGACAAAACTTTACCATCTGGTGAGCAAGATGTATCAAACAGGCGAAATACCCTCAGGCTTAATGAAGAATATAATAATTCCTATCCCAAAGAAAGCAGGTGTTGACAAATCTGAAAATTACCGAAATATCAGTTTAATACGTCACAGCTGCAAAATATTAACGCGGATTCTTTACAGACTAATGGAAAAACTAGTAGAAGCCGACCTCGGGGAAGATAAGTTTGGATTCCGTAGAAATGTTTGAACACGTGAGGCAATACTGACCCAACGACTTATCTTAGAAGCTAGATTAAGGAAAGGCAAACCTACGTTTCTAGCATTTGTAAACTTAGAGAAAGCTTTTGAGAATGCTGACTGGAATACGCTCTTTCAAATTCTGAAGGTGGCAGGGGTAAAATACAGGGAGCGAAAGGCTATTTACAATTTATACAGAAACCAGGTGGCAGTTATAAGAGTCGAGGGACATGAAAGGGAAGCAGTGGTTGGGAAGGGAGTGAGACAGGGTTGTAGTCTCTCACCGATGTTATTCAATCTGTATATAGAGCAAGCAGTGAAGGAAAGAAAAGAAAAACTCGGAGTAGGTATTAAAAACCATGGAGAAGAAATAAAAACATTTAGGTCCGCCGATGACATTGTAAGTATGGATGGCTCGCGTAGAATGTTTGCGAGGAAACTAAAAAAAAAGAATTATCTTGATGCACTGTATTTGCACCGAGTGCGTGTTAGTTGTAGCGGCTTACTTAGATGAATATTTGGTCCCCGACGTGTACGAGCCTAGCTACACGAAAATGCATACAAACTGAAATTATTGCCCTAATACAGATTACAGTCTATATACATCCAGGGTTTATCTATGAAAGTTTACAATTCGCGCGAGCAAAATAGTCTAAACTGGCACGATAACATTGTAGAGCGCCATAGAGTATCTATGAATGCTGCGCTCTGTTGATGATAAATGTCGTCGCACAGATAAATGTTTAATGATAACGTAATATTAAATGGGTTGAAAGAAATGTCAAACACAGCAAATACACTGTATGGTGGTTTATTCTAGTCTATGCAATTCCTATCATTGCACGCTATTTACTTTAAAGCAGTTTTGGTATATTCCTCACAGTTTATACTATTCATCACTTCCTATCAGTTGAACTATTAATTATTATCGCATTGGGTCTAAGCTCAGTCTTTCGTTGATCATAAGCAAATTAAGACAATATAATCAGTTATTTTTCTAGCTTGATTTACTTCAAAAATATTTTCAAAGTTGCTGATTTACCTCTTTCAGTTTTTAATCATTTCTAGCAGATCGCAAACCTTCAAAGTGTAACAAACTATCTCGTATCGCCTACCAATATTAGGTACGAGCGCCCAAGTTCAGTTACGACACGACAAGGCAAGCGCCAGAAGTACATTAACAATGTACAACTTTAGCTTCTGTGTTTCGCGGTGTCCTCAAAGAGTACTTACAAGGACTATTCTCTCAGGTCACTTGTTATACTCCGTGATCTAGAAGTCTACTACTTTGCGATATACTAATATTTTATCTTGAAACTAATGCATTCTATTTCTTATCTAAAACATTAAGTTACTTTGCTACCAAGATTCCTTTCTATGTTACTTTCTTTTCAGTCTACTTGCTACTAGTCATGCAATATTAGTACAGAGGGACTTCGTTTTTCTTTTTATGAAATTTGGGTTTTGGGCGTGAGGACTAGATTTATATGTTCCAATTTTGCGTTCAAAGAGTAGCGGCGTTACAGACTGTAGCAATGAGTTGTAAGAGGTCCGAGCAGATGTAATGTCGATGTATTGCTCACTGACTGCGATATGCAAGGTATAATAGAGTCTCTGACCAGAGAGCAGTGTTGACTGCAGTAGGAACTGTGTAGCTGTAGCAGTAAGTTGTGGCTAGTCAGCTCTGGTCTGGTCTGGTCTGGTGTATCGTGTTGGCTGGTCCGGTCGCGGTGCAGCAATGCCGGAGCCTGAGTATTATTGTATAAGGTAAAAAACAGCCTCGCGCATGTGTAGTAATGTTATCTCAAAACCCATGTAAATGTTTTGAAAATATCCTAATAATAATCTTTTTCATATAAAGCAATTTTTAACAACCATTCATTTCACTTTAAAGAATTTACTAATTTCTCCAATCCATGATCATCCCGATTATTGCAAAAGAAAAATCAGTTGTTTCCCTTTCATAAATGACAAACCTATCGGCCAGCATTGCACAGGGCTGTCCCAGATAAATTTATTGTGAGAGCAGATATATATGCGTTATCCGGCGACTTCATTGAGGTAGGAATTTTTCTCTTTTTATTCAGAATGAACTTTCAGGGCCGTGACGCAGCACTGCTGACGTCCAAAATTTACCAGGTTAAATTCACAGTCAATTGCTGAAAAGTTATAAGTGAGCGACATTTTAATTGAGAGGTTAGTTACATTGTATTGTCACCAGGTTACTGAATTTATTTTTTGTTGGGACGTTACACTAAATGTGAACGACATAATTATAATTTTTTACTGTTGGGACGTTTAGGAATTTTTGAGTTTTGAGGTCCCACTGAACGTGAATATTATTTAATATTAATTATTGAAATTTGTGGGGTGGTTACACTTAGCGACAACCGGCCAGGATCGTATTTTCTTTGTGAATTGCTGAGAAGTTGTCACATATCTGCTCTTATTTACTTAAATGTAGTTTGCATCTGGCGCAACGCATTTACTAATTACTTACTATTTCTTTCACAGATCATTGGCAATTTATTGCTCTTTGTTGTAATTTTATTTGTTCCATTTTTGCTTTGACTTTGTTTCATTTTGTGCTTAATTTTGATTTGTGAAAAATGCCGCGAAAAGCTCTTAATAGTACATCGCGATGTGCAATGAGTGGAATAGCCGACTCGAATAATTTGACAGATAATACTAGCGACACTCAGTGTTCAGATGGTTCAAATGGCTCTGAGCACTATGGGACTTAACATCTTAGGTCATCAGTCCCCTAGAACTTAGAACTACTTAAACCTAACTAACCTAAGGACATCACACACATCCATGTCCGAGGCAGGATTGGAACCTGCGACCGTAGCAGTCCCGCGGTTCCGGACTGCAGCGCCTAGAACCGCACGCCCATCGCGGCCGGCTAACACTCAGTGTAATAGTGATAATCCCCTAATTACAGATAATCAATGCGTGCTGATCACTAGTATTGAGTTAAATCCTAATGATGGGCAAACAAATTCAATTATGTCCACAGTAAATGTAACAATTGATAACGTGGCACGTTCCGTTACAATGAACGCTGTGCAGTTTGACACGTCTAACTTGCAAAATTTACGTAGCGAACAGATATTTGTTTCTAACGAAGGTGAACAATGTACTCAAAGTACGTCAGTTTTATTTGATTCCGAGGTAGTGACTAACAGTGCACATACAATTGGCGAACCTTTTCAAGAATCAGAAAATGACCAAAAGATTACACAAAACGTGACAAATGCACATACACCATTACACAGCATAGAAAATAGGGTCGCTAATTTTGGCTTGGATCAAGTTATGGCAGTATTGCTACAACAGAATGAAAAACAAGACAACAACTTCAAACAACTTAATGAAAATCTTAAACAATTGAATGAAAAATACGACAACCTTAATGAATCGAACAAACAACTTAATGAAAAACTAGACAGTAATTCGAAACAATTTAGTGAACAGATTACAGCCGTTGCCGCGCAATGTGATGATATTAAAGAACAATTACGTGAGGAAATAAAAGCTTGTGCTAGGAACAGTAGGGAAGAAATTAGATCTGTGGCACAAGAATTAAGTAATACTCATGCAGCCACAACTAAATTACTTAGAGATGAAATTAGTGCAGTCGCTAATCAACGCTCTGAAAACGCAACACAGTAACGCGGTGAGTTTAAATTAATGTCAGCAGAACTTTCACGCACACTGGATGCGAAAGTAGACGCGAAATTTGACCAATAGAACAGCCAAATTGACGAACGTTTTAATCACCACCTACTAAACAGTGAAACGCGTTACCGTAAATTTATACAGGAACAGAATAAAGTAAAGCAACAAGTCATGGAAACAATTACTGCACAGAGACAGGAAGATAAGCGTAAATTGTTTACGAAAGCAAACACATACGTAGACAACAATATTGCTACAGTATCAGTCGAAATTAATACTATCAAACAGTTGAACACCGAATTGCATGATGAAATCTCCGATCTTAAAACAAAAACAGACACACACATTAGACTTTCAGACAGTGACCAACAAAGTTGAAAAGTTGGAACTAATACAGGATCCCGATGCCATCAAACCACACGTTAAAAATTTGGACAAAACCACACGTAAAATACAAAAACAAATTAATGCTTGTGATACTAAAAACGATGATCAGGTAAAAGCACTGACTGAAAAATATGATGAATTGGCCAGTCGTATTGACGTTATAGAAAGTAATAATGACACCAAATCAGACGATCTGTCACCAGTTTCGCTTAATCAAATACCCGAATTCCAAAATTTACAGCAGACGATCAGTGAGATAGGTTCGTCTAATAATACATTACGTAGAACATTGTCATCTACACAGCACGAATTGACGGAGATGAAAAGTATCTCAGCCTTTAACACATCACAGCATACGCCACATTCCGAACATTTGTCAGACTCACACAGCCTGTAAAATTTAGTTAATTTACAGAGACTACGTGACTTAGAATCCGAAGAGACACAGATAAATACACTCTTGGAAATTGAAATAAGAACACCGTGAATTCATTGTCCCAGGAAGGGGAAACTTTATTGACACATTCCTGGGGTCAGATACATCACATGATCACACTGACAGAACCACAGGCACATAGACACAGGCAACAGAGCATGCACAATGTCGGCACTAGTACAGTGTATATCCACCTTTCGCAGCAATGCCGGCTGCTATTCTCCCATGGAGACGATCGTAGAGATGCTGGATGTAGTCCTGTGGAACGGCTTGCCATGCCATTTCCACGTGGCGCCTCAGTTGGACCAGCGTTCGTGCTGGACGTGCAGACCGCGTGAGACGACGCTTCATCCAGTCCCAAACATGCTCAATGGGGGACAGATCCGGAGATCTTGCTGGCCAGGGTAGTTGACTTACACCTTCTAGAGCACGTTGGGTGGCACGGGATACATGCGGACGTGCATTGTCCTGTTGGAACAGCAAGTTCCCTTGCCGGTCTAGGAATGGTAGAACGATGGGTTCGATGACGGTTTGGATGTACCATGCACTATTCTGTGTCCCCTCGACGATCACCAGTGGTGTACGGCCAGTGTACACCATGTTGCCGGGTGTTGGCCCTGTGTGCCTCGGTCGTATGCAGTCCTGATTGTGGCGCTCACCTGCACGGCGCCAAACACGCATACGACCATCATTGGCACCAAGGCACAAGCGACTCTCATCGCCGAAGACGACACGTCTCCATTCGTCCCTCCATTCACGCCTGTCGCGACACCACTGGAGGCGGGCTGCACGATGTTGGGGCGTGAGCGGAAGACGGCCTAACGGTGTGCGGGACCGTAGCCCAGCTTCATGGAGACGGTTGCGAATGGTCCTCGCCGATACCCCAGGAGCAACAGTGTCCCTAATTTGCTGGGAAGTGGCGGTGCGGTCCCCTACGGCACTGCGTAGGATCCTACGGTCTTGGCGTGCATCCGTGCGTCGCTGCGGTCCGGTCCCAGGTCGACGGGCACGTGCACCTTCCGCCGACCACTGGCGACAACATCGATGTACTGTGGAGACCTCACGCCCCACGTGTTGAGCAATTCAGCGGTACGTCCACCCGGCCTCCCGCATGCCCACTATACGCCCTCGCTCAAAGTCCGTCAGCTGCACATACGGTTCACGTCCACGCTGTCGCGGCATGCTACCAGTGTTAAAGACTGCGATGGAGCTCCGTATGCCACGGCAAACTGGCTGACACTGACGGCGGCGGTGCACAAATGCTGCGCAGCTAGCGCCATTCGACGGCCAACACCGCGGTTCCTGGTGTGTCCGCTGTGCCGTGCGCGTGATCATTGCTTGTACAGCCCTCTCGCAGTGTCCGGAGCAAGTATGGTGTGTCTGACACACCGGTGTCAATGTGTTCTTTTTTCCATTTCCAGGAGTGTAGATTCTCAAGCAATCCTGTACCTGTTCACACATTCAGAGACGATAAAGTTGGTTATAAGCAATTATTATCCGTAAAAAAAATCTAAGGTATTTAAAAATGACAGAACACAAATACATCCTTTGGACTGAATACGACAATTTGCTTTTGTATTTTTATCAGCTTGGTCTGTAATGCAGAAACTAGAATTGGACTGGATACAACAATTTGCTTTTGAATTTTCACCGGCATTACGTGTAATGCAGAAATTAAAATATATTTGCAGCGCGTAAGTGACCTGAGGGGATTCATTACACTTCGCTGAATATGTGCCGTAGCGTGCACGGGGCCCCGAGCCGTAGTAGTTCTGTTTTATCTGTAGTTTTGTGCACTGCTGCCTTCTCTTTTACTATCCTTTATATCTATCATAACAGCTCTTCAACTATCGATCTATCTAGAATTAGAAATGAGTAAAGAATACCTAATATGACAAGTTTTACCGAAAGTGACAGTTTTCATTAGACACTCGCGAAATGACAACCACGAAACTTCAATAACAGACAAAATTTTAATCATCAGTATGTACAAAATTTTCAGCTATCGCAGACGCATTTTGGCAGCAATAGAGGTTTTTCCCCTAACCAACAATGTATTGTGCAAGGCCAACCAAGCTTTAATGTTTCGACGCCTACATGTATAGCGTCGGCTCCACCAAATAGTAACGCACAGCAACAAGGAAATAACTACGTACAGAAAACACAACATTTCAATTCCTATCGCAATGCGCCGTATAGCAATGATTATCATGACAGACGTAAATGTAATGAGCACAGTTTTCAGCGTAACAGTCGGTCTTATTAGCAGCAGAATCATCCACAACAACAGATTATCATGAATGAACCAGACAGTCGTTATCATCCCGAACGTAATACGTCAGGACGAAATAACAGAACAGTACAAATAGTCTAGATGCCACAGCATCCTCCCACAAATAATAGCACGTCAGAAAGAATCTGACTAGATACAGTACAGGTTGCATTTTCCAGCAACGCAAGCAATACTTTTGACACAGAGAATCTTGTTCACGACAATGTTATTAGTTTTGACGACATCCGATACACACTTTTGCATTAAAGACAGAATCACAACGTATGTAGACGTCATTCTTATTGCAGAAGCTAACTGGTCTGAACACAATCTGATTCTTGAACAACTGTTGCAAACTTTTCGTGCACAAGGACTCACAGTTTATCTTAGCAAATCGCACTTTGGCAAAACTTCTATAAAATTTCTTGGACATGTAATTTCAGCAGAAGGCATTGCGCCTGCCCCGGAAAAACTTCAAGCTTTACGTGACATTACTGTACCTACGACGAAGAAACAATTACGCAGCTTTCTGGGATTAATTAACTTTTTTCGTAAATTTATTCATTACTCTGCTTTAGACACCCCTAGATTATGTCAATTGACAGGTAAAAACACTATTTGGTCCTGGGATAGTCAAGCACAGTCTGAGTTTGTTACTTTGAAACATGCCTTGTTGAATGTACCTCTTTTATCACACCCAGATCTTACTAGAAATTTTTCCATTGCCACCGACAGTTCTAACACCGCTTTAGGCGTACACATTTTTCAGGAAATTGAAGAAGACGGTACTACAGTAATAAAAAACATCGCCTTTGCGAGTCCCATTCTGTCACCTGCTGAGCGCAATTATTCTGTTACAGAACTTGAAACATTATGTGTTATATGGGCATTTACGAGATTTCAGCATCTTCTTTATGGAAGACATACGACCGTTTACACAGATCATAGAGCTATCCAGTTTTTACTTTTCGCAAAATTTACACATGACAGGTTAAGCAGATGGAAACTTTATTTACAGGAATTATTGGGATGAGAAGTTCCGCCTTATGCAATACACCTTATTTCTTTTGTTTCACCCATACATGTTTCAGCACTTTTGTGCTATCATCAGTGGGTTCTATTCATTTTTAACTGTAAATTTGTTGTTAACATATTAATATTTTCGTCGTTTACAACATTATGTAAAAGTTGCATTTATAACTTAATTGGCGAAAAGTAACATACCTTACATTATATTATTGTCCTCTTGTTTTGGTAGCTGTTATGCTACACAATATACAACATGTCATCTGCAAACAGCAAAACGTAATTTATTTTCTATTTGTTATGTATTCTGCTGTTTGCTTTTACATAATGTTGTAAACGACGAAAATGTTAATATGTTAACAACAAATTTACAGTTAAAAATAAATAGAACCCACTGATGATAGCACAAAAGTGCTGAAACATGTATGGGTGAAACAAAAGAAATAAGGTGTATTGCATAAGGCGGAACTTCTCATCCCATTTTCTTAGCAAGCACGGAGACAACAAGAAGAACTGCACCACAAGATGATTACAGGAATTTAATTTTACAATTGTTCACATTCCCGGTACGCAAAATATTGTAGCAGACGCACTAACCCGTTCTCTCAGCAACAATCAGCAAGACATCGCAACCAACTCCTGCCAAGCAAATTTTAGCGTCATGTATATTAAACAAGTTGCATTTTAAAATTTCCATTCGTCGTCATTACGAGATATAGCACAAGAGCAGAGTAAAGACAACGTATGGAAAGAAATTAAACACCTTTGGCAAGATAGGAATAATGTTACCATTAGAAACAATTACACTGTACGCAATAACGTTCTGTTTCGCCGCTCTCACCCTGACAGCAACAACTGGTTACTATGCATTCCTGACGAGCTTGTTAACAAATTAATTTGGTATACTCATTTCAGTTACGCACATTACGGAGCCAGAAAACGTTTTCTTATACTGAGACAGAACTGTTATTTTGCCAACAACGAGAAAAGTATCGACGAGTTTTAGCGTCATGTAAAATCTGCCAGAATGCTAAGTCAGACACGACTTCACGTATTCCTCCGTTACATCCCATTGTACCCGTTAAATTGAGACACATGGCCGCTGTAGACATTTTTGGTCCGATTCCCAGAACTAATAGAGGTTTTTGTTACATCTTTGTCGCCGTTGAACTCACTTCGAAATTTGTTACCTTCACTCCGTTACGCAAAGCTACTGCTAAATCCATTTCGAATGCATTTGTAAAACATTTTCTATTTCATGTAGGGCATGTATTGAAAGTAATTTCCGACAATGGACCACAGTTTCGATCTGCTATATGGACACGTATATTACGAACAAGAAACATTTCTCCGATTTATATATCCAAGTATCACGCTTCTTCGAACCCTTGTGAACGACTAATGAAAGAAATTGGTAAACTATGTAGAATATACTGCCATAAAAACATATTGATTGGGATTCACACATACTATCATTCCAGGATGTAATTAACTCCACACCAAATGAATCTACTATGCTATCTCCGACTGTTGTATTGAAAAATGTTGAACCACCCAACAAAATTAAAGAACTAGTATCTTTTCCTACATCTCGTCGACTACGCCACCATGAAATAATTGACATTGCACTCAACAACATCAAACGTGCCGCAGAGCGCCGGAGAAGACAGAAAAACAGGTTTGTACACGCCGTGACTTTCACGTTGGACAGAACATATTATTACGTACACACTATTTATCCAACAGAGGAAAGAGTAGATGCAGTAAATTTGAGCTTCTATACGCAGGTCTATATCGAATTCGCAGCATTCCTCACCCCAATGTAGTACACGTCGAAACTTTGAGAACCAGAAAAAGCAAGGGCAATCACCATGTCTCCAATATTAAACCCTTTATTGAATGAACATACTTTATGATTTATCACACTGCAATGCCATTTCGTGATTTTTATATGACCACTTATGCAATAATATTTATATGAACACTTACTGATGATTATCATATTTTTCTTGGCAAGTGCCCGGCAAGGTAAGGTTAGCAGGTCGTTTCTTCTTGTCGTTACACATCAGACCGTGCACATTTTTCCAGATTAACTTACATATTTTATGACCAATATGCAATTCTATCTATGTAATTACCTACTGATGATTATCATACAGTCCTGGAAATTGAAATAAGAACACCGTGAATTCATTGTCCCAGGAAGGGGAAACTTTATTGACACATTCCTGGGGTCAGATACATCACATGATCACACTGACAGAACCACAGGCACATAGACACAGGCAACAGAGCATGCACAATGTCGGCACTAGTACAGTGTATATCCACCTTTAGCAGCAATGCAGGCTGCTATTCTCCCATGGAGACGATCGTAGAGATGCTGGACGTAGTCCTGTGGAACGGCTTGCCATGCCATTTCCACCTGGCGCCTCAGTTGGACCAGCGTTCGTGCTGGACGTGCAGACCGCGTGAGACGACGCTTCATCCAGTCCCAAAATTGCACAATGGGGGACAGATCCGGAGATCTTGCTGGCCAGGGTAGTTGACTTACACCTTCTAGAGCACGTTGGGCGGCACGGGATACATGCGGACGTGCATTGTCCTGTTGGAACAGCAAGTTCCCTTGCCGGTCTAGGAATGGTAGAACGATGGGTTCGATGACGGTTTGGATGTTCCTTGCACTATTCAGTGTCCCCTCGACGATCACCAGTGGTGTACGGCCAGTGTAGGAGATCGCTCCCCACACCATGATGCCGGGTGTTGGCCCTGTGTGCCTCGGTTGTATGCAGTCCTGATTGTGGCGCTCACCTGCACGGCGCCAAACACGCATACGACCATCATTGGCACCAAGGCACAAGCGACTCTCATCGCCGAAGACGACACGTCTCCATTCGTCCCTCCATTCACGCCTGTCGCGACACCACTGGAGGCGGGCTGCACGATGTTGGGGCGTGAGCGGAAGACGGCCTAACGGTGTGCGGGACCGTAGCCCAGCTTCATGGAGACGGTTGCGAATGGTCCTCGCCGATACCCCAGGAGCAACAGTGTCCCTAATTTGCTGGGAAGTGGCGGTGCGGTCCCCTACGGCACTGCGTAGGATCCTACGGTCTTGGCGTGCATCCGTGCGTCGCTGCGGTCCGGTCCCAGGTCGACGGGCACGTGCACCTTCCGCCGACCACTGGCGACAACATCGATGTACTGTGGAGACCTCACGCCCCACGTGTTGAGCAATTCGGCGGTACGTCCACCCGGCCTCCCGCATGCCCACTATACGCCCTCGCTCAAAGTCCGTCAACTGCACATACGGTTCACGTCCACGCTGTCGCGGCATGCTACAAGTGTTAAAGACTGCGATGGAGCTCCGTATGCCACGGCAAACTGGCTGACACTGACGGCGGCGGTGCACAAATGTTGCGCAGCTAGCGCCATTCGACGGCCAACACCGCGGTTCCTGGTGTGTCCGCTGTGCCGTGCGTGTGATCATTGCTTGTACAGCCCTCTCGCAGTGTCCGGAGCAAGTATGGTGTGTCTGACACACCGGTGTCAATGTGTTCTTTTTTCCATTTCCAGGAGTGTATTTTTTCGTGGCAAGTGCCCGGCAAGGTAAGGTTAGCAGGTCGCTTTTCTTGTCGTTACATATCAGACCGTGCACATTTTTCATTTTTCGTGTATGTATGATTGTTTTCCTGTTTTATTAGTATGCACTACGTAATCTTTAAGATACAACAAACACCTGTTCCTTATGATATCTCAACATCGTGACTATTTTACATTTTTTTTGCTACTACATTATGATACTCTGTATACATTTTTTTTCTGCACTTGAAAACTGTCTATGTTTTTGACATAATACGTTTTCTGTCATGCTATGCTGTATGCTTAATTGTATCACTAGAAACAAGTTTTTATTTAATGAGTATATGATTTAAATGCATGATATTAATCCTTATTCATCATTATCAGAAAGCAATAACGTGTAAAAGAAATAACTTAAACAAACCAGAGTGGATTCCTATGAAATGGGAATTTCAACATCAGAATGAAGGAAAGAAAATGCAATATCTTGTTACGAAGAGTAAATGGATCAGAATTAACAAGCATTAACAAGAATATACTATACACATCGTATGATAGCAGTCTTAACTAAATTTTTTCTTTCAGAATACGAGGTGATTGATGCAGGCTGTCAGACAGAACTACACATCTTAGTTTTAGTGATGAAATATGATAGAAATAAGAAACTCTATACTATGAATAGTTGTATGAAGTAAATGGTAATATGAATAATGAATAATGAAGTGTCTTTTTTGCAGAGTTAAATGAATGATGATGAATAGTTATATGAAGAATATGCTAATATGAGTAATGAAGTTTTTCTTTGCAGGTGAGGACAAAGATGAAGTTTATATATTTACTATTAGTTAAGAGATGCTATGTAGTTATTTAAGTATTTGTTGCAGTTAATTTTGACAGTTTGTCTTATGTCGCTTGGTATTATTACTGAATGTTTTGGAAAGGACAGCTAGAGTTCATACATATTGAGTACACGATTCATTACCTGTTAATTCGAAGTTCACTACTTTTCCGCATAATATGCATTTCTTCTTTCAGCTTAATAATCCATTTTGTATTTTTTTCAGGAGAAGCTATTCATGAAATTAATGTGCTATAAGCAGTTAATCATTAAACCTGTTCAAGCACTTGGATTTTTTTTTGCCCATTTGTGTATGTCATTCATGAATGTGATCACATATACTCTACTTGTTTCATAACCTTGCTACAGCTGACTCATGACGAATGACGTAATTAATCCTTATTTCCAGCAATAAGTCAAAAGCAAATACTTTCATGCCCCAGCAATTAATTATCGATCTCAACGCAATGCATTGGTAGCACAAAAAATGTATTACCAGTCCCAAATAATGCTACCAGTTTAAGAGATATTTCTAGTTCTAAATATAATACAAATTTCTCAGATGTCTTGAATCCATTATATCTATGTATTATTGGACCACAGACCTTGAGTAATAGTTACAGTGTGTTACATTTTAAATATGTCCTATGCCACTTGAATGACGAGTTCTGAGTAATACTGAATGATGTTTTGTAATAATGCATAAATGCAATAATTTCTGTAAATAATATTTTTGTTGTACTCTATTAATGCTATGCCAATAATTAACTCTCATTTTGAGTAATGACCTCAGAATAATACTGAATAATGTTTTATAAAACTATATGAATACTTTGTAACTGGCTAATGAGTACCAATAATTACCGCAATCAGGTGAGTTATGAATAGTGTTTTGGAATATTCAATTCTTGCTACATGTTTAGTAACTGGCCAATGAATGCCAATGATTACTATAATTAGATGAATTATGTAAATGCTATGTCATTAATTAACTCTTGCTTTGAATGATCACTTCTGAATAATGCATAAAAATGGTTTGTAACTGGCCAGTGAGTGCCAATATTTACTGTAATCAGATGACTTATGAATAATGTTATGTAATACTCCATACATAGTACAGAAATGTTTAGTAACTAGGCAATGAGTGCCACAATTACTCAAATCAATTAACAGACTAGTGTAATTGGCAATGATGACTAGCATAACACTTAATGTCCTTCACCTTCTGTCATAATCACCAGAAATTACTGCAATATCCGTTTGTCCTGTCCATCCTCATGATCATGGAGCACTATATTTGGATTTTGCACTAATTCTACGTTGGTGAAAGAGTATGGATGCTACAAGAATGTGGTGTTGACACATCATGCTGTCCACCACCTTGAACAATGGAGATGTTATTATGGTCTCACTGTTTGGTGTACCTAATGTACTACCAAAATGATAACATTGAATATTAATACAACATTTCAGTGTCTTAGCTACACTGATTAATATTTCAGGAAAGAGAACTTCAGATTGTCTCACTTGGTGTTGTGCTGCTGTAGAAAGATATGGACTCTTTCAGTGCAGCTACGTGCAACCTACTGTGCTACAACCATGATGCAATCCTTCCATTTTCTTTCCTAGTTCTTGTAAAATGGTAAAAAATATATACAGTGTGTGTGCATTTTATGTCATTTGTCAATATCTTCTGTACTCATTGCGTATACATTTTGTTATTTCTTGATATGTTCTGTACTCAGTGCATGTGCACTCTATTTAATTTCATGTTCTGCACTTATATAGATATGTATATACTCTGTGACTGTAAACTTAGTTAATTAAGTAGATTATAGAAAAATTTGTTGCTCATGGGAGGTCCAGTTGACTCACCATCGCTGCCAAATTTTTGACCCCCCCCCCCCCCAGTGGAGGGTTATGTAAGAGGTCCGAGCAGATGTAAATTCGATATATAGCTCACGCGCTGCCTGTGATATGCAAGGTATAAGAGAGTCTCTGACCAGACAGCAGTGTTGACTGCAGTAGGAACTGTGTAGCTGTAGCAGTAAGTTGTGGCTAGTCAGCAGTCTGCTCTGGTCTGGTCTGGTGTATCGTGTTGGCTGGTCCGGTCGCGGTGCAGCAATGCCGGAGCCTGAGTATTATTGTATAAGGTAAAAAACAGCCTCGCGCATGTGTAGTAATGTTATCTCAAAACCCATGTAAATGTTTTGAAAATATCCTAATAATAATCTTTCTCATATAAAGCTATTTTTTAACAACCATTCATTTCAATTTAAAGAATTTACTAATTTCTCCAATCCATGATCATCCCGATTATTGCAAAAGTAAAATCAGTTGTTTCCCTTTCATAAATGACAAATCTATCGGCCAGCATTGCACAGGGCTGTGCCAGAAAAATTTATTGTAAGAGTAGATATATATGCGTTATCCGGCGAATTCATTGAGGTAAGAATTTTTCTCTTTTTATTCAGAATGATCTTTCAGGGCCGTGACGCAGCACTGCTGACGTCCAAAATTTACCGGGTTAAATTCACAGTCAATTATTGAAAATTTATAAGTGAGCGACATTTTAATTGAGAGGTTAGTTACATTGTATTATCACCAGGTTACTGAATATATTTTTTGTTGGGACGTTACACTGAATGTGAACGACATAATTATAACTTCTTAGTGTTGAGAAGTTTAGGAATTTTTGAGTTTTGAGGTTCCACTAAACGTGAATATTATTTAATATTAATTATTGAAATTTGTGGCGAGGTTACAGAGTTTCTATGATATATTCTAAATTTTTCATTGATTCACGTGTACTGTGTGTAATTACTAAGGAAGTTGATTTACGTTATTGAAAGACCTGAGATCCCATTTTTTTGTTGCTCTTTGAATTTAATGATTAATTTGGGTGTATTTGTAATCAAGCTTTAATGACCACTAACAAATGATTCAAATCACTGCTGCGGAATTTGCCACTCAAAAACAGACTTTTGCTTTGGGAAACGTATTAGCCTCATTCTATATGTTGTCCCAAACTGTATTTTATATTATGTAGATCACTTCCAAAAACTTTATTTCGTAATAATCGTATTACTTTTCCCGTGGCGTCTCCGTTCATGCGTTGAAACATTCCACAAAACTCGGTACTTTTCGACTTTGTGCCTCTCTGGTAGAATTGCTGATTGTGCAGAATCCCTTTGCCAGAGAGTCTTGTGGTGGTAATGGGGTCCGTGAGGCGGCTTGACTCCAGCAGGGGTGGTGTCTTGAGTTAGCAGCGGCACGAGGAAGGTGGCGAGCTGGTCCATGTGCTGGGAGCGGCCCATGTACCGGGTGATCAAAAAGTCAGTATAAATTTGAAAACTGTATAAATCACCGAATAATGTAGATAGAGAGGCACAAATTGACACACATGCTTGGAATGATATGGGGTTTTATTAGAACCGAAAAAATACAAAAGTTCAAAAACTTTCCGACAGATGGCGCTTCATCTGATCAGAATAACAATAATTGGCATAACAAAGTAGGACAAAGCAAAGACGATTTTCTTTACAGGATATGCTCAATATGTCCACCATCATTCCTCAACAATAACTGTAGTCGAGGAATAAAGTTGTGGACAGCAGTGTAAAGCATGTCCGTGGTTATGGTGAGGCATTGGCGTCGGATGTTGTCTTTCAACATCCCTAGAGATGTCGGTCGATCACGATACACTTGCGACTTCAGGTAACCCCAAAGCCAATAATCGCTCGGACTGAGGTCTGGGGACCTAGGAGGCCAAGCATGACGAAAGTGGCGGCTGAGCACACGATCATCACCAAACGACGCGCGCAAGAGATCTTCACGCCTCTAGCAATATGCGGTGGAGCGCCATCCTACATAAACATCGTACGTTCCAGCAGGTGTTTATCAGCCAGGCTGGGGATGATGCGATTCTGTAACGTATCGGCGTACCTCTCACCCGTCACGGTAGCAGTTACAAAAACAGAATCACGCATTTCCTCGAAGAAAAAAGGCCCGATAACGGTAGATGTGGTAAATCCAACCCATACCGTGACTTTCTCGTCATGGAATGGCGTTTCCACGACAGTTCTAGGGTTTTCGGTAGCCCAAATTCTGGAGTTATGGGCGTTGACAGACCCCCGGAGCGTGAAATGAGCTTCGTCGGTCCACAACACGTTACTCAACCAATCGTCATCTTCCGCCATCTTTTGTAACGCCCACACCGAAAATGCCCTCCGCTTCACTAAATCGCCAGGTAACGGTTCATGATGCCGATGGATTTTGTACGGATAGCATCGGAGGGTACGCCTAAGTGCCAACCAAACAGTAGTGTATGGAATGCCGGTCCGACGTGCGACTGCACGAGCGCTGACTTCCCCGCGCATAGACGAGCCCGCTACAGTCTCCATTTCTTCCTCAACTGTCTCAGCAGCATTACGCCTTGTGCTCGGTCGGCCACTACGGGGTCTATCGTCTAAACAATGTTTTGCTGTCCAGCGCCATCTGTCGGACATTTTGTGAACTTAATTCCTTTTTTTTTTTTGTTCTAAGAAAACTCCATGTCATTCCAAGAGTGTGTGTCAGTTTTTACCTCTCCTTCTACATTATTCCGTGGTTTATTAAGTTTTCAAATTTATACTGACTTTTTGATCACCTGGTATGTGCTGTAAAACGACCTGGCCGCACCTGGAGAGATAGCAAGGCATAGTTGTAGTTGGGAGCCGTTGCTTGAAAAGCTGTGATCTAGAAAGGAGGTCCCTTTAGCTTTTAGGAACGTTTCGATTGCACAATACTGCTGTTGTCCGAAAGAGAATGGCGATGAAAGCAGCAACGGTTGGAGGTCTTTACAGACGTCACTGCACTTTGGCTGCATCTACACCGGAGTACTGTATAAATCCACGAGAAGCTGAGTAACCTTATTATTGAGTTCTTGCTCATTTGTTAGTTTTAGTTGTTCATCTTGAAACATTGTAATTGGGTCTGCTTTTGTTCCACTATTGCATGAATCCTTATTTTATTGTTTTGGCTGTTCATGTTGGAATGTTGTCACTGAGTTTTCATGGTGGGGCCCATTATAGTATGCATGTGTGTGACCAGTGGC
This sequence comes from Schistocerca cancellata, assembly GCF_023864275.1. Taxonomy (NCBI): domain Eukaryota; kingdom Metazoa; phylum Arthropoda; class Insecta; order Orthoptera; family Acrididae; genus Schistocerca; species Schistocerca cancellata. The sequence goes on from NC_064627.1 coordinate 998,747,519, forward strand.
AACTGATTTATGTTTCAAGTCTTATCACTCCAATTTATTCAAGTGTGTAATGTATTGGCAGAAAGTTTGAGCCAGACTGACGTGTGAAGTAAAATAAGATGACAAGATTACGGCTCTGTAAGCCCACTAAGGTGCGAGCGGATGAATTATTATTCTGCAGATTTGCTCTACGGTCATGTAATTACCTTTTGTATTTGAACTATTCACGCCTCTTAATATCGCGTTTATCTCGGGCATGGGTGTGTGTGTTTGTCCTTAGGATAGTTTGGGTTAAGTAGTGTGTAAGATTATGGACTGATGACCTTAGCAGTTATGTCCCATAAGATTTCACACACATTTGAACATTTTGAACATTCTGCGTGTCATCAAATGTATAACACAGAAGTTTGAGAAAAACGTAAAATGTTTCAATCTCTGAGGCATGTCTATGTTTATTATTGGAAGTAAACCGAAAACCGGTTACTTCTAAAATAGGTCGTTTTTATCGCTTTTAACAGTCGGCTTACACTTGACATACAAAAAAACTGGTTGTTTCAGCGGTAACCGAAATCTATAGACGATGCTATGAGTGTTGGAGCTTGTTTTCTAATTCGAAAGGTCGCTTTTTGTTGTCACTGTGCAGTCTTGCAATGTTTTGTTGTTCCTGACAGGATTACAACACAAAATGCTCACGTGGTTTTCATACACTTTATTACAGAAACCAGTTCAGTACTTAACTCCAGTGATGTCCAATCCGAAGTGCACACGTAGTTAAAGTACACTTCACTACGGAACCAACTGAATACTTAACTTCAGTTATGTCCAAAGTGAAGTTCTGTGGTTAACAGCAATCAAATAACATTAACTAATTGTTGAGTCTTGTCCGTGTCCGTCTCACAACTATGTACAACGAATAACGTTCCCTCACAGCTTGCTAGGTGCGAGGTGACAACTAGAATTGTGTGACGTACTGAGGTGCAATGCGAACTGAGTCCTGATGATACCTACTGCGGTACGGACAAGGGGAGGCTACGACGTTTGGAACGCGGATTTACACCAAATTTCGTACACTCGTAGTACTCCATGAGGACAACAAAATGTGTAAGCAGTAGCGCGTACTTCTCAAGCGTTACTGAGAAAATCGCACGATAATATCGGTCGTTAATATACAGGGTGATTCAAAAAGAATACCACAATTTTAAAAATGTGTATTTAATGAAAGAAACATAATATAACCTTATGTTATACATCATTACAAAGAGTATTTAAAAATGTTTTTTTCACTCAAAAACAAGTTCAGAGATGTTCAATATGGCCCCCTCCAGACAGTCGAGCAATATCAACCCGATACTCCAACTCGTTCCACACTCTCTGTAGCATATCAGGCGTAACAGTTTGGATAGCTGCTGTTATTTCTCGTTTCAAATCATCAATGGTGGCTGGGAGAGGTGGCCGAAACACCATATCCTTAACATATCCCCGTAAGAAAAAATCGCAGGGGGTAAGATCAGGGCTTCTTGCAGGCCTGTGATGAAGTGCTCTGTCACGGGCTGCCTGGCGGCCGTCCAGAACTTTTCCCTTTGCACAAACACCCATTCTCTGTAAACTGTTTATACCAACGTTTAATACACCACCTATCAGGAGGTTTAACACCACAGTTCGTTCGAAATGCACGCTGAACAACTGTCGTCGATTCACTTCTGCCGTATTCAATAACACAAAAAGCTTTCTGTTGAGCGGTCGCCATCTTAGCATCAACTGACGCTGACGCCTAGTCAACAGCGCCTAAAGCGAACAAATGTACAACTAAATGAAACTTTATAGCTCCCTTAATTCGCCGACAGATAGTGCTTAGCTCTGCCTTTTGCCGTTGCAGAGTTTTAAATTCCTAAAGTTGTGGTATACTTTTTGAATCACCCTGTATATCTGTGCGTGGGCATTTTAACCATAAAGCGGCTGAACCCGAATGGTGGCGGCACGGTAGCTCAGCGTGTTCGGTTAGAGCGACAGCTTTCCTTTCTAATAAAAGTACTGAAGGAACGCACCATCGAACAAACTGAACGGGTATCATCGGACGTCCGCCCTCAACAAATTCAACCAATAATATAGAACAATTTTTTTTAAAAAAAAGTGGTTGGCGTTCAAGCCGCTGGATCGCTGGATCGAGTTCCGGTCGTCAGTTTCTTTTTATTTTCAACACAGACATTTTCTTTATTATTTGTATTGCAATTGATATAATGGGGAAATACGTGTAGTACATTTTCAGTATCACTTTATGCGTTTAGTCGTTTACTAGTCGATAGTTATGAATATTATATTATTTGTGATAATAAAAATTAGTAGACTGCCAAATAACATTGTAAATTTAATAAAAGTCCATCCGATTACACGTATTTTCCCCTTTTATCGATTGTAATACAAATAGTAAAGAAAATCAGAATGAGATTTTCACTCTGCAGCGGAGTGTGCGCTGATATGAAACTTCCTGGCAGATTAAAACTGTGTGCCCGACCGAGACTCGAACTCGGGACCTTTGCCTTTCGCGGGCAAGTGCTCTACCATCTGAGCTACCGAAGCACGACTCACGCCCGGCCCTCACAGCTTTACTTCTGCCAGTATCTCGTCTCCTACCTTCCAAACTTTACAGAAGCTCTCCTGCGAACCTTGCAGAACTAGTACTCCTGAAAGAAAGGATACTGCGGAGACATGGCTGGAAACATCCCCCAGGCTGTGGCTAAGCCATGTCTCCGCAGTATCCTTTCTTTCAGGAGTACTAGTTCTGCAAGGTTCGCAGGAGAGCTTCTGTAAAGTTTGGAAGGTAGGAGACGAGATACTGGCAGAAGTAAAGCTGTGAGGGCCGGGCGTGAGTCGTGCTTCGGTAGCTCAGATGGTAGAGCACTTGCCCGCGAAAGGCAAAGGTCCCGAGTTCGAGTCTCGGTCGGGCACACAGTTTTAATCTGCCAGGAAGTTTCAGTAAAGAAAATGACTGTGTTGAAAATAAAAAATAAAAAAAAAACTGATGAACGGAACTCCATCCTGCGATCTAACGGCTTGAACGCCAACCACATTTATTATTTTTTTTAAATACATTCCGTTCTATATTGTTCCCTGAATTTATTCAAGGCGGACGTCCGATGACACCCGTTCAGTTTTTCGTTCATCCATTCGCTCTGCTTTTTTATTAGAAAGGAAAGCTAACGCTCTGACCGAACACGCTGAGCTACCGTGCCGGCACCACTCGGCTGCAGCCGCTTTATGGTTGAAATGGCCACGCACAGATATATATTTGACGAGCGAAATTATCTTGCGATTTTCTCAGTAACGCTTGAGAAGTACACGCTACTGCTTACACATTTTGCTGTCCTCATGGATTACTACGAGTGTATGAAGTTTACAGTAAATCCGCGTTCCAAACATCCTTGTCAAGGGCGCGCCTAATACAATATACAATATACAATATTTCCCGGCGCCGACCGGTGTTCTGGCAAAGGCGTACGCCAGCACACTTTTAATGATGGTTCCTTAAAACGCTATAGGGAAGATGTTGACAATAAACCTTCGTCTTAGCTCAACGCTTCTACTGTAGAGGATAACCACCCCAGGCCTCTACAACTGAGTTAAGTTTGCCTCAATCCTAAATTTGTATTTTCTTCCTAATGTTCTCCCTTCACTCATGTGGACCTCCTTCAGTAGTACGTAAGAACACTACATCAATGTAACAACTTTTTAATTATACGTTATTCTCTATCATATGCTTTATTTAAGGTTCATGGTGTGGGTTCCTGTAGTCATGTCCTGGTTCATGAACCACGGGCAACGTACGAGTGGTCAAGTAAGTGGTCCCGACAGTCGGGATACCAGTTACTTTGGAATAAGGCTGGGCATCTCGGACATATTCTGAGTTGTGGTCACCTTCGTGCTCATACGGCAAAGACTACCAAATCCACCGGTTAGTCCCTCAGCCGTTAGGGGTAAAACCCAATGGGACTTGGGGCAAGTAAGGCTAGCAACCTGCTTCCCTGGTACTTTAAATATGATGCTGGCAACAATCAGAGCAAGATGCCTTGGACCTTTGGAGGTGACGAAGTCCCACCTCTAACTGACAAACCAGGGACTCCTAAGATACGACTTGGCAAACAAATGGTAATGAGATGGGGAGCTATTAATATCAATGGGGGCTACTCTGGGAAGCAGGTAGAGCTGGCAGAGGCTGCAAGTAACATGGGGCTGGACGTTTTAGCTGTTAGTGACATTCGGGTAAGGGGTGAGAAAGAAGAGGAAGTGGGAGAATACAAGGTCTACCTGTCAGGAGTCAAAGCAGGAATAGCACAATGGGGTGTAGGGCTTTACATCAGGAAAGAAATGGAACCCAGCGTAGTTCCAATAAGGTATGTAAACGAACGACTGATGTGGATAGATTTGACAGTGTCTAGCAAGAAAATTAGGATTGTGTCACTATATTCGCATTGTGAAGGGACAGATCAAGATAAGATGGATAGTTTTTATGAGGCACTCTGTGATGTAGTTGTTAGAGTAAAAGACAAGGACAGTGTTCTGCTCTTGGGTGATTTTAACGCCAGGATTGGAAATCGAACAGAAGGATATGAAAAGGTTATGGGTAAATTTGTAGAGGATATGGAGGCCAACAGGAACGGGAAACAACTCTTGGATTTCTGTGCCAGTATGGGCTTATTAATCACAAACTCCTTTTTTAAACATAATAACATTCACCGGTATACTTGGGAAAAGAGGGGAACCAGTTCTGTCATTGACTATATAATAACAGATCAGGAATTCAGGAAGGCTGCGAGGGACACACGTGTATTCAGGGGATTCTTTGATGACACTGATCATTATTTAATCTGCAGTGAAATTGGGATTGTGAGGCCGAAAGTGCAGGAGGTCAGGTACATATGTAGGAGGATAAAAGTGGAGAAACTTCAGGATAGGGAAATCAGGCACAAGTACATAACAGCGATCTCAGAAAGGTACCAGTTATTTGAATGTAGTCAATTACAGTCATTGGAAAAGGAATGGACAAGGTACAGGGACACAGTACTAGAAGTGGCTAAAGAATGTCTTGGAACAGTAGTGTGTAAAAGTAGGATGAAGCAAACAGCTTGGTGGAATGATACAGTCAAGGCAGCCTGTAAAAGGAAAAAGAAGGCGTATCAAAAATGGCTACATACCAGAACCCAGGTAGACAGAGAAAGTTATGTTGAAGAAAGAAACAAAGCCAAACAGATAATTGCAGCATCCAAGAAGAAATCTTGGGAAGACTTTGGAAACAGGTTGGAGACTATGGGTCAAGCTGCTGGAAAACCTTTCTGGAGTGTAATTAGCAGTCTTCGAAAGGGAGGTAAGAAGGAAATAACAAGTATTTTGGACAGGTCAGGAAAACTGTTGGTGAATTCTGTGGATGCCTTGGGCAGATGGAGGGAATATTTTGAAGAGCTGCTCAATGTAGGTGAAAATGCGGTCAGTAATGTTTCAGATTTCGAGGTAGAATGGGATAGGAATGATGATAGAAATAGGATCACATTTGAGGAAGTGGAAAAAATGGTCAATAGATTGCAGTACAATAAAGCGGCTGGGGTGGATGAAATTAAGTCGGAACTCATCAAATACAGTGGAATATCAGGTCTTAAATGGCTGCACAGGATAATTGAAATGGCCTGGGAGTCGGGACAGGTTCCATCAGACTGGACAAAAGCAGTAATCACACCAATCTTTAAACATGGAAAGAGAAAAGTTTGTAACAACTACAGAGGTATCTCTTTAATCAGCGTTGTGGGTAAAATCTTCTCAGGTATTTTATTTATTTTTTATTTATTTATTTATGCATTTATTTTACCTGGCAAGATTAGGGCCTTCAGGCCCTCTCTTACACCTAACCAGGCATACTCAGATTCAACAAATTTCAGTTTCTACAGAACATTAAGGACATATAACATATTATACAGTATTAATGTTACAGAAAAAATTAGAGATTATAAAAGTACTACAATGATAATTATAACAATCAAAAAATAATTATAATAATCAAGAATAAGAATAATAGTAACGACTATGTATAGGAAAGTGAACATATTTTTTCTTTTATGAATGTCAGTCCTATTGCTAGTTGGGAATTTTCTCGTTATATTCTTGCAGCTTGTGAGTTATTCTCATCAAGCAGAGACATAAGACGATAGAATGGGGTGAAAGAGATATAGAAAAGGTAGATAAGTTAGAGGAGGAGAAATAGAATGGTAAAATTCGAAGCTATGATGGAGAGGAGAAAGAAAAAGATGAGAGGGGCACGAAAATGGTGGCTATACCGTCCCTAATATTTAAGTCTTGAGTTCCCTCTTGAATGTTAAGTGGTTGTGGATAAGACGCAGATCACAGGGGAGCGCGTTCCATAGTCGTATGGCTGAGATGGAGAATGACACAGAGAAAGATTTTGTGTTATGTAAAGGTACAGCCAAGATGCTAGATGTATCCGATCTGGTATTGCGGTTGTGGAATGATGATAGGTGTTTAATGTGAGAAGATAAGTATTGGGGGCACCAGTGGCTAAGAAATCGTTGAAGTAAGCACATCGTGTGGAGATCGCGTGCCTTATGTGGGCGTATCCAACCTAGCTGGGAGTATGAAGGACTGATATGATCATACAACCGTATATTGCATACGTATCTAACGCAAGCATTCATCACTAGCTCGAGGCATCTCGAATTTTCACTATTTGTGCCGTGTTGAACTACATCACAGTAGTAAAGATTAGGCAAGACTAGTGTTTGGACTAATTTTTGTTTAACATGGGTTGGAAATATTTTTCTAAATTTTTGAATTGCATGTAGGGAGGAGAGCGATTTCCGGCAAGCTGTGACTGTTTGTTCTTCCCAGTTTAGGTGTTCATCCAAGATTATTCCAAGGTCTTTTACTGTTTTTTGGTATGGTAGTTGGGTACCATTGAGGAGTATTTGAGGGACTGTTTCGCGAAAGTACCGACTGATTAACTCTGGATGAGATATAAGTATGACCTGGGATTTCTTGGGGTTTAGTTTCAGACCTAGGTTCTGTGCCCATCGAGAAACAGAGCAAAGATCTGCGTTCATACTCGCTACTGCGTCAGCAATGTTCTTGGCGGTTGCACTTATGTACAGTTGGATGTCGTCGGCATATAGATGGTAGTTGCAGGAGTGAATCACTGAAGAAATATCATTAATGTACAGTGAGAAGAGTAATGGACCAAGGACGGAGCCTTGGGGAACTCCAGAGCGCACCTTTTTCCATGATGACTTTTCCGACCCACAAATGACTTGTTGACTTCTGTTTTTGAGGTAGCTGTCGAACCAGTGTATAGCGCTGTTTGAGAAATTCAGCTGTTTCATTTTAATTAGTAATATATCAAAGTCAACTGTATCAAAAGCCTTGCTAAAATCAAGCAGTGTTAGGATGGTAGCTTCACGTCTGTCCATAGCATGTTTAATGTCATCAGTTACTTTGATTAATGCAGTTGCTGTACTATGGTGCTTTCGAAAGCCTGACTGATATTTGTTGTGGATGTTATGAGTTTTGAGGTAATCCGTCAGCTGTTCATGGACGATGTATTCTAGGGCTTTAGATGTTGCAGGTAGTATGCTGATCGGCCTGTAGTCACCTGGCGACTTAGGGTTGTCAGTCTTGGGTATAGGTTGAATTGAACTTTGCTTCCACTCAGTAGGATATGTACTACTGACAAGAGACAGGTTGAAGATGTCTGTGATAACTGGAGTAATAGTGTCTACGACGTTCTTAATCATGCCAATGCTCACTCCATCATTTCCTACTGCCTCGGAAGAGATTCTCATAATTGCCTTGTGTACTGTGCCAGTAGTTAACATGTTTTAGGAAAAACTTGTCTCTCGAGAGATTGATGTCTTGGGGCTGGTAATTTGTCGCTGCGTGGCAGTTTATAGCTCTTGAGAAGAAATCATTGAATTCTTCTGCAGACGCTTGATAAACAGCGTCAGATCTTCGCTTCCCTATACCGAAACTGCGCAGCTTTTTCCACAGTGCAGCAGGTTTTGTTATACCGCATACGACAGAGCGGGCATGTCTGATTTTGGCATTCCTCACTCTTTGCTTGTATTGTTGAAATGAAAGTGCGAGTACTAGTTGAGGACCAACTGGATGAAAATCAGTGTGGGTTTAGGCCTCTTAGAGGTTGTCAGGACCAGATCTTTAGCTTACGGCAAATAATGGAGAGGTGTCATGAGTGGAACAGGGAATTGTATCTATGCTTTATAGATCTAGAAAAGGCATACGACCGGGTTCCTGGGAGGAAGTTATTGTCTGTTCTACGGGATTATGGAATAGGAGGCAAACTTCTGCAAGCAAATAAAGGTCTTTACATGGATAGTCAGGCAGCAGTTAGAGTTAACGGTAAATTGAGTTCATGGTTCAGAGTAGTTTCAGAGGTAAGACAAGGCTGCAACCTGTCTCCACTGTTGTTCATATTATTTATGGATCATATGTTGAAAACAATAGACTGGCTGGGTGAGATTAAGATATGTGAACACAAAATTAACACTCTTGCATATGTGGATGACTTAGTTGTGATGGCAGATTCGATTGAAAGTTTGCAAAGTAATATTTCAGAGCTAGATCAGAAATGTAAGGACTATGGTATGAAGATTAGCATCTCCTAAACGAAAGTAATGTCACTGGGAATGAAATATAAACGGATTGAGTGCCAAATAGGAGGAACAAAGTTAGAACAGGTGGACGGTTTCAAGTACTTAGGATGCATATTTTCACAGGATGGCAACATAGTGAAAGAACTGGAAGCGAGGTGTAGCAAAGCTAATGCAGTGAGCGCTCAGCTACGATCTACTCTCTTCTGCAAGAAGGAAGTCAGTACCAAGACTAAGTTATCTGTGCACCGTTCAATCTTCTGACCAACTTTGTTGTATGGGAGCGAAAGCTGGGTGGATTCAGGTTACCTTATCAACAAGGTTGAGGTTACTGATATGAAAGTAGCTAGGATGATTGCAGGTACTAGTAGATGGGAACAATGGCAGGAGGGTGTCCACAAAAGAGGAAATCAAAGAAAAACTGGGAATGAACTCTATAGATGTAGCTGAACAGGCTTAGATGGTGGGGTCATGTTACACGCATGGGAGAAGCAAGGTTACCCAAGAGACTCATGGATTCAGCAGTAGAGGGTAGGAGGAGTCGGGGCAGACCGAGGAGACGGTACCTGGATTCGGTTAAGAATGATTTTGAAGTAATAGGTTTAACATCAGAAGAGGCACCAATGTTAGCACTGAATAGGGGATCATGGAGGAACTGTATAAGGTGGGCTATGCTCTAGACTGAACGCTGAAAGGCATAATCAGTCTTAAATGATGATGATGATGATGGTGCTTTATTTATATTTTATTTCTCTGCGTTACAGTTGAGAACTCATTCTTTTGGACTCCTCATCATAATTTCAATAATTCAGTAGCATGTCTTTAAGCTTACAGCCTCCAGTGAACAAGTTTTCAATAATGTCTGAACAAAGCAATTCTAATTGCGCGAATCAGGTATCAGTTACACAATCGTATCGCATATTTTGAGTCCCTGACGACCTCGTGAATGTCATCAGTGACTAAGTATTAATTATGGCCATGTTATTGCTACACGTAAGTTTCACATTTTCTTTGAGACATGATGACCACGTTTTCTGGAGTTAAAGATACAACGTTTCCTCCATCTTCCACCCCCTACGCCCGTGCACCATGTAACATGGACTTTGCTGTGGTGGGGCAGTCTGTGTGCCTTGACGCTAATAATAGCCGTACCGTAGCTGCAACCACTATGGAGGCATATATATTGACAGGCGAGATAAACGTGCCGTTCCGGAACAGGGGCAGCAGCACTTCCAATTTTTTCAGGGCAACAGATATGACTGCCTGATCTGGCGCCGACCGAAGTGGCCGAGTGGTTCTAGGCACTTCAGTCTGAAACCGCTCGACTGCTACGGTCGCAGGTTCGAATCCTGTCTCGGGCATGGATGTGTGTGATGCCCTTAGGTTAGTTAGGTTTAAGTAGCTCTAAGTTCTAGGAGACTGATGACCTCAAATGTTAAGTCCCATAGCGCTAAGAGCCATTTGAACCATTTTTTTTGAACTTGATCTCGCCTTGTAAAACCATGCACTATGGACATTCTGGATTGGTACTGCGAAAGATCGAAAGCAAGGAGAAATTACAGCAGTAATTTTTTTCTGACGGCATGTAGCTGTACTGCATGGTTATATGATAATAGCATCTTCTTAGATAAAGTATTATGCGGGTAAAATAGTCACCCAATAAGATCTCCAGGTGGACTACTGTGGTGAAACAAAATTGGCATTCTTCAGGTCATTACAGCAGTAATTTTTTTCTGACGGCATGCAGCTGTACTGCATGGTTAAATGATAATAGCATCTTCTTAGATAAAGTATTCTGGGGGTAAAATAGTCACCCAATAAGATCTCCAGGTGGACTACTGTGGTGAAACAAAATTGGCATTCTTCAGGTCAGAGCGTGGAATGTTGGACATCTAAATTGGACATACAGATAGAAAAATTTAAAATGGGAAGTGAAGTAGATTGATGTTGGATGTCGTGAGATCTAGCAGAGTTCGGTGGCAAGAGGGTAAAGGGTTGTAAGTACCCAGTCAAAGAGAGATATCGCAGGGTAGGGTTTAGAAATAATTTGATTGCACATACACTACAGATACGCTACGAGCATAGCGAGTGCATTATCGCAGCAAGACAACCGGAAGACAACACCGAGCACAGTAAAACAAGTTTATTGCCATCTAGTGTATCATGTGATAAGATACTGCAGCAATGTATGATGAGTTAAAAGAAATTATTCACATAGTTAAGGGGCACGAAAATTTAATTGTGACCGAGGACTGGAATTCTGCAGGAGGAAAAGGAAGAGAGGGAAAAATATTAGATGAATATGGACTGGGGAAAAGAAATACAAGAGGAAGCGACCTGGTTAAATTTTGCTCAAAGCGTAATTTAGTCATTGTTTAAGAATCATGAAAAAGGTTTTGTAATTCGAAGAGATCTGAAGACACCGGAAGATTCCATATTGCACATACAACAGTAACATAAAAAAAATTCGGAAACAGATTATAAACTGTGAGACAGTTCGTGCCGCGGTTGTGAACTCTGACCGTAAAGCATTTGTTATGAACAGTAGATGAAAACTGGAGAATCTGTAAAAAAGTAGGGAATTACGGAGACGTTACCTGCATAACTTTAGAGAACCACAGATTGTTGAGAATTTCAGAGGGAGAGAAAGCTTTAGGCAACGATTATTGCTGCAGGGGAAGGAAATACAGTGGAAGACGAATGGTTAGCATTGAGAGCTGAAATGGCAAGTCAGGAAAGGAACGGACAGGTAAAAGAACAATGCCTTGTAGAAATCTTCGGATACCACATGGGATATTTAATGTAATTAATGAAAGGACAAAATACAAAAATGCAGCGAATGAAACTGTCGAAAGAGAATACAAACTTCCAAAACATGAGATTGGCAGTGAGAGCAAAGTAGCTAAGCAGAAATAGCTAGAGGAGAAATGTAATAAGTCAGAAGCATATTTCACTAGGAGAAAGATACTGCCTAAAGGAAAATTAAAAAAAAAAAGCTGTTTGAGGGAAGAGAAGCAGCTCAGATGGACCTCAGATGGAGAACAAGTTCCAAGAAAAGAAGGGAAATCTAAAAGGTGGAAAGAGTATGTAGAGGGTCTGTACAAGAGAGATGAACCCGAAGGCAACGATATAGAAAAGGAAGAGGACGTAGAACAACCTGAGATGGGAAAAAAGATAACGCGAGAAAAAATTTACTGAGGACCTACGTGGAAACGAGGTCCTAGAACAGGCGACATTTCCTTACGACTGCTGATACCCTTGGGAAAGTTGTCCATAACGAAAACTTCAAGAAGAATGTAATAATACCGATTAAAAAGGAAATTAATGGTGGTAGTTGCGAATATTACCGAATATCGGTTCAATGAGTCGCTGTTGCAAAACACTAACACTGATTCATTACAGAAGAATGGAAGACAGGTAGAGGCCTACCTGGGAAAGCTGAAATAGGCCGCCGAGGAAACGTAGAAACACGTGAACAAATACTGACCGTAAGATATCTCTTAGAAAATACGTCAATGAACCGCAAACCTATGTACACAGCATTTATAGACATAGAGAAAGATTTTGAGAATGTTAATGGGCATATACGCTTTGAAATTATGAAGGCAGCAGTGGTAAAACACGGGGAGCGATAGGCTATTTTCACCTTTTACAGAAGCGAGACAACTATTGTAGGAGTCGAAGGCATGAAAGGGATGCTGTGGTAGAGAAGGAAGAGAAACTTTTCTAGCCTACCCCGGTGTTATGTAGTCGGTACACTGACCAAGCAGCAAAGTAAACAAAAGAAAAATTTGGGGAAGGAATTAAAGTTCAGGAGGAGTTTTGTCACAGAAAGTAAAGGACCTGGAAGGGAAATTAAAAAGACTGAATAGTGTCTTGAAAGGAAGATGTAAGATGAACTCAACAAAATCAAAATAAGGGTAACAGAAAGTAGTCGAATTACATCGGGTGTTGGTGATGGAATTGGATTAGGAAACGAGACACTTAAAGTAGTAGATGAGTTTGGATATTTGGGCAGAAAAATAACTGAGATGGTGGTGGTAGAAAGTATATTACAAAATGTAGGCTGCAAATGGCAATAGAAGTGTATCTGAAGAAGAGAAATTTGCTAACAACGAATATACAATTAAGTGTTTCGAAGTCTCTTCTGAAGCTATTTTTTTGTAATTTAGCCTTGTATGGAAATGAAACGTGGACAATAAGAAATTCACAGAGGAAGAGAGTGGAAGTTTTCGAAATGTGGTGCTGTAGAACAATGCTGAAGATTAGAAGGTTGGTATCTAACGAGGATGTATTGAACAGAATTTAGGCACAAGAAATTTGTTGCACAACGTGAGTAAAAGAAAGGATCGATCGTAAAAGAAAGGATCGGTTGTGAGGATACTGCTGAGAGATCATGGGATCACCAATTTAGTACTGGAGAGAAGTGTGCGCTATTGACATTGCAGGGAGGGACCAAGACATGAATATAGTAGCAGGCTCAAAAAGATGAATTTTGTTTAACTTCCACTGCCAGCTTCTGTGGCCGAGCGGTTCTAGGCGCTTCAGACCGGAACCACGCTGCTGCTACGGTCGCCGGTTCGAGGACTGCCTCGGGCATGGATGTGTGTGTTGTCCTTAGGTTAGTCAGGTTTAGGTAGTTCTAAGTCCATGGGACTGATGACCTCAGATGTTACATCGCATAATGCTTAGAGCTATTTTTAACTTCCACTAATTCCGCTTAGTTTAGCCTCATGGAAAGAACGTGTTCGGCTGTTAACTGTAAATAAATGCAGCACTTACATTTACATGTAATTTTCATAGTTTCTCTTATTCAGTGCAATGCTCCCTGCTACAACATGTAAGCCAACTATTGTTTTGTGTCTCATTCTGATTATATGAAAATTTCTATTCAGAAAAGTATTTTGAATAAGTAACTTTTTTACTTAAAGCTTAGATACAAAATATGATTTAAGATGCAGTTCGACAATATTACCAAATCCAGTTCTAGTTAATACTAGCTTTGTGCAACGGAAATAACAGAGGAGATAAAGCAATATTTAAGCTAATTTTATTATCTCTATTACTTCAAGCAAGGTTATAATCTGATTCTGAAAACGTATGGAGGATCAATCTTGTAGACGAATCATGTGCAATGAGGATATTTGGCCTCGCCAGCTAAACTAGTATCTTTCTGTCTTACAATATGAAATACGTAGATCCAATTCAGTCACGGCGAGAATGATAGGATAAACAGTCAGCAGTCTCGGAAGCCCACAGGCGTTACTTACACAGTAACCTGTAATCATACTTCCAGCTCATTGCAGCTCTTATAAGGTTTACACTAGTTGCAAGCGTGCCTTGCTTTGACTAGTATTCATGCTGGAAGTTCAGAACGTGTGAGGGCTCACATGTTAATTACAGAATGCAAAGGGTACACACTGCAGCCAAAATAATCGAATATGTAAACATGAATTCAACTGTGACACGAGAAAGTGAATAAATCATAGATTTCTTAGTTTTTTAAACTCAACCATTATCACTGATAAAAGAAACAAAGTAGTTATCTATATGTGAAACAGACGGCATACTGGGCCATATATGAGAAAGAACTGAGGAACAAAAAATTCCGGGTGCATTATAAATTGCTGGAGACATTTAAATAAACGGAAGTTGGATGTACTCAGCCAGCCTGTTATTCGGATGGATTTAAGGAAACTCGATTCTCTACTATGTTCCTGGAAAGCTAACTACATCAATGAACAACGAACGTTACGTTCGAACGCAAGTAAAGGCATCTAAATATCGGAAAACGTTTTTAGCAGTATTAATATACAGACTACATGTTACGAGCCGCCGTCTCACCTTACTTTAGTAACCCGTTGCTAGAGAATAACAATGAGTAGGCAAATTCAAAGCAAGTTACTATATCGGTCCTCCACAGTTATAAATATGGAAGGAAGAGCTAAAGCCGCTCTCAGAAGGCTATCCAGTAATGCCGACAGGAACACAATAAGAAGCTTTGTGTGCTTCAATTGAGAACACCCTCCGAAAATAGGCAGCAGCGCTGTCCTATTCTTGGCTTCCCCTTTTACTCGCTACAGCACCTCTCGGCAGAGATGCCTTTTCAAAGGCTGTTATACCTTTACTACAGATGTAATTACTTGGTGGAGAACATATTTACAGTATGTTTGTCATTCAGAATGAGAGTAAGAAACAATAGTTTTGAAAGTTGATTCTGTGACAAGCATTTTTCATTGCTACGTTTAATTTTGTGTGTTTTAAATGCTCATCATGGTGGTTCATGGTGTGAGTTCCTGTTGTCATGTCCTAGTTCGTCAACCACAGGGCAACGTATGAGTGGCCAAGTAAGTGGTCCTGACAGTTGGGATACCAGTTACTTTGGAATAAGGCTGGGCATCTCGGACATATTCTGAGTCGTGGTCACCTTTGTGCTCAGACGGCAAAGACTACCAAATCCACCGGTGAGTCCCTCAACCGTTAGGGGTAAAATTCAGTGGGAACCGGGAGAAGTAAGGCTAGCAACATGCTTCCCTGGTACTTTAAATATGATGCTGGCAACAATCAGACCAAAATGCTTCGGACCTTTGGAGGTGACGGAGTCCCACCTCAAATTGACAAATCAGGGACTCCTAAGATGTTGGATCAGTGTAAATATTATTAATTAAGAATAAGCGTTGTAATGGTTACCCTTTACCAAAAAAAGGGTCAGTCAATATGTGTCCTAATATTTGTTGAGTAAGAATTGTTGTTAATAATTTTTTTTCAACGGACGTCAGAATTCATGTTAGACCGGCACCTTGCCACTCCTTAACAGCCCCTAACATTTCGAGTGCTGAAGGTAACGTCCCCTTTCTATTACACAACAACTCCTTCGATATGAAATTAATCCTGAGCTCCACACTCCAAACTCATTAATCTGATCACGATCGCTTCTCTCTCACACACTCTTGATGTTCAATTCTTTTTAACTGCAGTGGTCGATAGTGACCAATGCCACAGTCTCTTGTGACTAGTTAAGCCACACCACCATCTGCCCACTGATCAGGCAAGTTAAAGAAAAATAGCTGTTATATTCCAATCTCGCCATCTTTCCCAATAAGACCTTTGCTACCTTAACACTCCCCCTCTCCCCCCCCCTCCCGTAACCCAAACGGGTTAAATATACCTCTCCCATCCACTGTACGTGAATCTTACTGAAGAGGGGCCAGGGGAAATGTACAAGTCACCTGAGGAGTCCGTTTGGTATTTGCCGGCCGCTGTGACTGAGCGGTTCTAGGCGCTTCTGTCTGGAACCGCGCTGCTGCTACGGTCGCAGGTTCGAATCCTGCCTCGGGCATGGATGTGTGTGACGTCCTTAGGTTAGTTAGGTTTAATTAGTTCTAAGTTCTAGGCGACTCATGACCTCAGAAGTTAAGCCGCATAGTGCTCAGAGCCATTTGAACCAGCCATTTGGTATTTAAAATGTTTAATTTTATTTTTATTACTTCATCTCGATCTTGTCCTGTAGTGATCCAGTGTAACTTATTGTGGTCTACGTGCAGAGCAGGATCGTTGTTTTTCAGAGATTATTTGTTGTTTAAAATACACGTTCGGCAATCCAGCGTTAGATATTCCTGTCTCCCGAATTATCTTAAGGCAAATACTTGTATGGCGGCCTTCAAAAACACAAGACCAATTTTATTTTCCATTTTCCTCCATAACCTAGCTTGTGTTCCGCCTCAAATAATCTCGTCCTGGACAGAATGCTAAACCCTAGTCTTTCTACAACCTTGTTGATCTGCTTGTGATTGGTGTCAGTAGCGAGACGATTGTAGTCAGAGGCAGCAGCACTTTCTATACCTCTGTTGATGAACCAACCTATGCCGAAGGCTAAAGGGTCGAAGACGATGAGGGTAGCCTACAAGCAAAATTCAAAATGGTTCAAATGGCTCTGAGCACTATGGGACTTAACTGCTGAGGTCATCAGTTCCCTAGAACTTAGCACTACTTAAACCTAACTAACCTAAGGACATCACACACACCCATGCCCGAGGCAGGATTCGAACCTGCGACCGTAGCGGTCGGGCGGCTCCAGACTGTAGTGCCTAGAAACGCTCGGCCACTCCGTCCGGCCCTACAAGCATTAATACATGAACGTTTCAATTCCTTCATGAATTTCGAAGTACAGGAGGCGGCAAAAGTCAGTTAACCGAAAATTCAATACAGTGTTTTGTAGTTTTAATGGTTTATAGAATGTATAACGTACTTGAAGGGACATATTGGCGCTTGGAGATCGTTAGGCGCGAATGCATGAATCAGTAACGCCAGGGAAATCACGTGGATAGGACGTGTGTGTGTGAGAGAGAGAAAAGCGATCGTGAACAGATTAATGATTTGAAGCTCAGGATTAATTTCATATCAAAGGAGTTGTCGTGTTATTAAAAGAGAACGTTACAGTAGGGAATGGGCAATGTAAAACTTATTACACTCGTCATAGATGAGTGTAATTGTATTGTGAGTGCGAGCAGAAAAAGTAGGGACGTAATTCTAGAACTGGAATTGAAATATATTGCCTGTGTCCTACAAACTGTTCCAATTTTGCCACTTTACTTATCAGCGCATATAGGCCCTACATCCCGAATAAGTGTGCGCTCCAAAATTTGCTACTCATGACTGTCCAGTGCCTAACCTTTCAAGCAGCCAGACTACAGCAAGTAATAATAATGTGCGAATCAATACATAATACGAAGTGGCAGGTTAGACACGTGCAACTTGCTTCATCAGACCACAGGATTGATTTGTAACAGCTAGAAACACTTAGACTGCGGGTCACATAGCATTCACAGAATTCGTTTAGTGCGTGTGGTTTACTTTTTAACATTCTCCTTAAACTTCTGTCGGGAAACGGTTGTTCCTTAGAACCTCTTCTTGCAGTTTTCTTGGGTAACTGATTAATGCCTGCACATCGAGCTATAGATTTTCTTTAGTGGTTACTAATTTTTGGCGGTCACTGGGTCGAATGTCAGCTACAGAGCCTGTTCTCTCGAACCATCGAATTATATGTAGATAGCTTGCCTGCATGATGGATGTGTATTCAGGAATTTTCAACAAAAGATCGGCCTTGTTGTCGCTGTAGTCTTCAGTCGGCAGAGTGGTTATATGCAGCTCTCCTTGCAACTTTTATCCCGCGCAAGCCTCCTCGTCTCTCAATAACCATCGAAACTGCTAAATATTATTATCAAGCAATCGCTTGCTTTAATCATAAATATTTGAATGAATGATGCTAAACATTATTGTTTCCACATAAAACAAGTATTAGCTATTCAGTAACCTTCAAATCGTAAGCTACACATTTAATTTTTATATATTAATTAGTCAATTTACTCTTGGGACTTTTGTTCCCTATGCCTGTGGTCACTTTCTGAAATTAGATTGATAACCAAATTAATTAATTTAATGAGATTGAACCTTAAATTGCTGGTGTGCTCAGGTAACACCATAGTAAAATAACAACAGTTAATAGTTGAGGGAGTGCGAGTGGGAACAGTGACGTATTTATATTTACAAAATAATGAAAAGTTTTAGTAATCCTTTTGTACCTCCAACTACCTGATAAATCATACACAAAAATAACAAACACAAGTCGGAAAAGGAGTGATGTTCGATTGGCAAAGCATACGTGGAGGTGTAAGATATACAGATTCTCCCCTCAATTAATCCCTCATATAGCACAATCTAACTTTGTTTCCATGAATCCACTGTGAGGCCAAATTCTGTTAGAGTGGAATAATCTACGACCTACTATACCACAAATTATGGTTCACCTCTGAACATGAAGTCTTGAATGTTATTTAACAACCCTACGCTGGAGTAGCAGCAGTACTTTACGTTTTCACCTCGATTTATGCCGCAGCAGAAAACGATGCGCAATGGGCGAGGAGCAGAGCGCTGTGGAGGCTGTAAATTTTCTGATGCGTCCACAAAAATTTGAAAATTATGTGGTCTGGCGTTCTGATTATCAGAACGCTTGAAACTTCCCTATCAGAGCCCTGAATTCTCTACAGATTTCCGTGTAAGGTGCATGCGATCTCTGGCCTGCCCAAACCAATATGATTCACAGGCACGACTTTGCGTGCTGCAGTTGTCAAATGTCAGACAGCCGACTCAGGACGGATAAGTTCACCCTTGTGACACACGATATGTCCGAGAATATATGCGGTTCTACTGTTGGTACGGTTGGAAACTGCATCCGGCATCACAAGATACAAACCGCAAGAAGGATCAGTAGATGGAGAAGGAAATGAATCACAACCACTTTGCACCAAGTCTTGGTATGGGAGCTGAATTAATAAAAACGAACTCTCCCTCACATTGCATAAAGCGAACAAACTACCCTCTGGTCATTAAATTTCCCCTCTCGACATTTCTGTTGGCCTGGTAGCGAAGCCAGAAACAGCAACAGTGTTCCCACGTTGGCAGCGCGAGCCTCCACTTTCCATATCCTTGGAGGAGACAGTCAGTGACTCAAAATCTCTCTTGTCTGAAAGAAGAAGGTTTTAGACTGGGGTGACGGCATTCTCACAGCGAGCTTGGCCATATTTTGACAAATAGCGTCTGCCCGGATGGGTCCACAGTCCCTCATCTATGAAGAGATCTAATTTTTCTGGACCGACCATTTTCAATTTCTGAAAGAAGGCTGTGAAGCTGCCCAGACAGTCGTCCCCCTGAAATATATATTTTTTGAGAAACAAACGAAAAAATAAATGACACAAACAATACATACACTGAGATAAAATGACTACAAACTGCTGAGCATAGCATAGTGGCAAACGCGAGTGTAAATGTTCCCTGTGCGATATAGCCTCACTTCGAAAAAAAAGAAACAAGAAAAAACGCGACTGTTCTGCCAGATAACGTACTAACTACCTCATAAAAGTGCCATGATTAGAAACCCTGGCCAAGGGATACCAATTGGAAGCTGACGCTTGCTTTACTCATAGCTATATGTCTAAGTGATGCCAAATATTATTATAAAGCTATCGCTAGCTTTAATCTGAAATATATGATTGAGTGATGCTAAATATTATTATTTTTACATAAAATGAAAAGTATTGGCTTACCTGTAACCTTCAAATAGTGAGCTACAACCTCAATTTTCGTATATGAGTTAGTCAATTTACTAATGATACATTTGTTCCTTATGCCTGTGGTCACTTACTGAACGTAAAATAATTAATTTAATAAGATTGAAAATAAAATTGCTATTGTGCCCATGTACGACCACAATAAAATAGAAAAAGATTAATAGTTGAGGGAGTGTGAATAAGAAAAGTGAAGAATTTTATTTACAAAGTAATGAGAAGTTTTATTATTCCTTTCATGCCTTCAACTACCTGATAAATCATAAACAAAAATGACAAACACAAGTCAGAAAAGGAGTGGTGTTTTACTGGTAAAGTATACATTGGCGTGGAAGCTATACAGATTCTCCACAGAATTAATCCATTGTACAGCGCATTATGACTCGCGATATGGGCGAGGAGCGTTTCGCTGTGGCAGCGGCAATTTTCTGATGCATCCACAAAAAATTGCAAACCTTGTGGTCTGGCGTTCTGATTATCAGAAGGCGGGAAGCTTCCCTATCAGAGCCCTGAATTCCCTGCAGATTTCAGTGTGAGGAGCATGTGTTCTCTGGCCTGCCCAAACCAATGTGATTCACAGGCATGACGGTGCTTGCTGTAGTTGACAAACGTCAGACAGCCGACTCAGGACGAATACGTTCACCCTTGTGAGACACGAAATGTCCCAGAATACGTGCTGTGCTACTCTTCATACGGTTGGAAATTATCTCTGGTTCTTCGCCTATCACAAGATACAGTCCACAGGAAGAATCAGAAGATGGAGAAGGAAAATAATCACAACTACTTTCTACCCACTCTTGGTATGGGAGCTGAATTAATAAAAACGAACCCGCCCTCACGTTGTATAATGCAAACAAACCACGCTCTGCTCACTGAATGTCCCCTCTTGACTGTTCTATTGCCTGGTAGCCAACTCAGAAGGAACACCAGGGTTCCCACATTAGCAGCGCAAGCCTCCACTTTGCATATCCTCGGAGCAGTTTATCAGCGTCTCCAAATCTCTCTTGTCTGAAAGAAGAAGATTTTAGACGGGGGAGATGTCATTCTCTCGGTGAGCTTGGACATGCTTTGGCAGATAAAATCCATCTGGATGGGTCCACAGTCCCTCATTTATGGAGAGAACTAATCTTTCTCAGCCGACCATTTCCAATTTCTGAAAGAAGATTGTTAAGCACAGTCGTGCCCATGAAACATATATTTTTTGCCACTTGGTATAAGAGCCTGGCGACTTCCTGGCATCAGGGGGTTACAGTCTTGCCTCCACTAAACACATGCACCAGCCACTATGTCCGTATGGAGCTTTACGACCTTCTCACCATCTGCCAAAAGGCTGAGTTTGCAGAAGTCTCTCTTAAATGGCTTCCTCCAGCCGCTTTCCATCAACTGGCCACCTTCGTGACAGGCCACTGCCTGTCCCAGGTAAAATGTTTTGTGTACTGGCGCTGTTCTCTTCGACCCTAAGCGGAAGGAGCAGAGTGCTACGACCAGAAGTCCCTCTGCAGGTATGATCCACTGAGCGCTGTTTCCCAGATTCACTCGCACTCAGCACTACGGCCCCTAATTCATCTCTCTTCTTGTTCTCCATTGCCTCCAATATGGCCCCTAGAGTAGGTGTCCACAGTTACTCATGCTGTTACAGGAACATTCTGCCCACATTTTCCTCATGTAAAAACGTCACTTAGCACACATACGAAATGCAATACTGTGGAACACCGGTTTCATGACCTGAAATGTGAACGCTAATCTGACTGACAGTGTTGTTCAAGTGGAAGTGTGACGTGGCATGCCTCACCTTTTAACAGATTTCACTGAGAACAGATTTCGTCACTTTTCAGTGTGGGGGATGTTAGTTAATTGCTTAATAATATTTGACCATGGTCAGAAATATACAGTGATTGACAAGAGATTCTCATCAATAAGTCAATGTCGTATGATCTTAAGAGTTTCAAGATGTTTTAATGGAAAAGCTAAACAATATTTAAGTATACACATATGTATGTTAATTTTAAATTAACGGTTATCATTTTGCTCATTTATTTTTCTAGATCTCTGAACTATCAGTGTACCATCAGTTTCTCTAAGGTGAAGGTGAAGAATCGAAAAAAAAATGTAAATAAGGTTATGGTGTTTCAGTGAGGTGGTATTCATTAGGTGGCTATAACATTCAGCGAATACGTAATAAAACTAACAACTCGCTTATCTTTTGTTTGCTTTTAATAGCATCCCTACGCTACTTACTGGTGAGGATCGATAACTCCATTTTTCAACAGGGTGCTTCGGTGTTGGAATTGTTCACACTGGACGACAGATGAGGTTGGTGAGCTAATGAATGTGTCGTTAGTATTGCCTTGATACTGCAAAAGATTCACATGTTGTAAGAGCTCTGTAAAAAGATTGAATCGTATTGTCTCACTGACAATGATAAGTAATTTTATGACTGTATATATCGGTTGATATTTGGTAAAAGGTACCTTCTACTTGAATGATTATTGTTGTTCATTTGAAGGCAAGCAATGCACCACCACAGCAATAACTAAGCAGCACTATAGTAATTATGTAAGAATAATGGAGGATAAGACCTTGCCGAAAGTGTGACTTTCTGACTGTTTCGCATTCAGAGTAATAATACTGGATGAATGTAGAGAGTGGCAGCTATATCGTTCATGAAGATTCCTTATTTTCTGTTTCTTTGCTGTGATCTGAGACGTTAATTACAATCATTGCAGTAAAATTGAAAGTAAAGGCTTTAATCTCTAAAGTTTGACTGGACATTGTCTCACCTAAATGCATCTACTTTTAGGAATTAAAACTTATCTTTCAGTTAATAAGGACCAAACAGAATGTACAATCTGCCAATCTGTGTATTTAAATTAAATGTAACTGTCCACTATCAACATCAAAAATTTGTTAAGCACAAATTATCTATATTCGAATTTATTTACAGTCGAATGTGTTAAGTTGGGAATTTGAAGAACCAATCATCAAAGATTTTAATTTCGCCAACAACAGAATTCACAAATTGAGGATGGAGCTTTGTTTCCATTGGGCTGTACTGCTTTTTTTTTAAACCGAGCGTTTAAAAGAGATTGTATTTGTTTTTTTAGGGTTAGCAGCACCATAAATTTCATTCATGATTTGGTGAAACGTCAGTTAGTTTTCAGATTGTTGTAATAAACATTTGACATTAGAATCGTCTAATTTATTGAAAGTAAATTTCCTGAAGGACCAAAGAAGAAAGTTGGTCGAAGAACAGTGGAAACAGAAAAATTTGAAAGAGTCTAAAAAGTGTTTGATTGAAAGAAACAAGAGACAATACTGGTCAAAAGAAGTGGCATGTAAATAATATACCTGGTCCACAGCTGGCTAAACAAGACAACAAAAAATTATAACTGGCTAGGATTCCTATTGCACATAGCTAAAGGTGGAGTAACTTTGGTACTGATTTCGCACTATCAGCCCACAGACAGCTAACGTAAATGTTTAGATGCACAACAGAAAGGCTGCCCTTCATTTGTGTAGAGTAGTTAAGTGGGAAACCCCAACAGCTCCAGAGTTTATAAGAGTCAACACGATAGCTGAAGCGTGACCTTATGAAACCAATTCACTGCCTCCACTTCAACATATAAATGACGCAGGAAACGTGTTGCCTAAATAAAAAATAAACATCACTGGTAGTAGTGTATTTGTAGGAGAATTACTTAGTGAAGTAATTCTCATACATATACAACAAGTAAAGCAGTCGTCAATTCGATGATTGTTTTGAACACCACAGAGCTTTTCTGGGCAGTGTCTTGTTTTATTTAGGTGGTATGCCGTTGCCTTCCTAAGCCTTTGAAATGACTTGCCTTGCTAATAATAGGGGGACCTACAGTTTAGCGTGTATTCGGAACCACGGTGTCACTCAGCGTTTTTCACATAAACCAATATGGCCAAGGTAAAACAGGTGATAAGTGAGAGATACAACTTGAATGATTATACACTCCTGGATATGGAAAAAAGAACACATTGACACCGGTGTGTCAGACCCACCATACTTGCTCCGGACACTGCGAGAGGGCTGTACAAGCAATGATCACACGCACGGCACAGCAGACACACCAGGAACCGCGGTGTTGGCCGTCGAATGGCGCTAGCTGCGCAGCATTTGTGCACCGCCGCCGTCAGTGTCAGCCAGTTTGCCGTGGCATACGGAGCTCCATCGCAGTCTTTAACACTGGTAGCATGCCGCGACAGCGTGGACGTGAACCGTATGTGCAGTTGAAGGACTTTGAGGAAGGCCGTATAGTGGGCATGCGGGAGGCCGGGTGGACGTACCGCCGAATTGCTCAACACATGGGGCGTGAGGTCTCCACAGTACATCGATGTTGTCACCAGTGGTCGGCGGAAGGTGCACGTGCCCGTCGACCTGGGACCAGACCGCAGCGACGCACGGATGCACGCCAAGACCGTAGGATCCTACGCAGTGCCGTAGGGGACCGCACCGCCACTTCCCAGCAAATTAGGGACACTGTTGCTCCTGGGGTATCGGCGAGGACCATTCGCAACCGTCTCCATGAAGCTGGGCTACGGTCCCGCACACCGTTAGGCCGTCTTCCGCTCACGCCCCAACATCGTGCAGCCCGCCTCCAGTGGTGTCGCGACAGGCGTGAATGGAGGGACGAATGGAGACGTGTCGTCTTCAGCGATGAGTGTCGCTTCTGCCTTGGTGCCAATGATGGTCGTATGCGTGTTTGGCGCCGTGCAGGTGAGCGCCACAATCAGGACTGCATACGACCCAGGCACACAGGGCCAACACCCTGCATCATGGTGTGGGGAGCGATCTCCTACACTGGCCGTACACCACTGGTGATCGTCGAGGGGACACTGAATAGTGCACGGTACATCCAAACCGTCATCGAACCCATCGTTCTACCATTCCTAGACCGGCAAGGGAACTTGCTGTTCCAACAGGACAATGCACGTCCGCATGTATCCCGTGCCACCCAACGTGCTCTAGAAGGTGTAAGTCAACTGCCCTGGCCAGCAAGATCTCCGGATCTGTCCCCCATTGAGCATGTTTGGGACTGGATGAAGCGTCGTCTCACGCGGTCTGCACGTCCAGCACGAACGCTGGTCCAACTGAGGCGCCAGGTGGAAATGGCATGGCAAGCCGTTCCACAGGACTAAATCCAGCATCTCTACGATCGTCTCCATGGGAGAATAGCAGCCTGCATTGCTGCGAAAGGTGGATATACACTGTACTAGTGCCGACATTGTGCATGCTCTGTTGCCTGTGTCTATGTGCCTGTGGTTCTGTCAGTGTGATCATGTGATGTATCTGACCCCAGGAATGTGTCAATAAAGTTTCCCCTTCATGGGAGAATGAATTCACGGTGTTCTTATTTCAATTTCCAGGAGTGTACATATATTAATTTGATAAAAGAAACAGATATTTCTATTAAAGGTTATGGTAGGTCGGGCGTTATTTAATGTCATGTGCTGATATTGTATGAATGCATTTGTGCGTATTTGGTAGTAATATGTCACATACACTGGTTGAAAAAAAAAACGCAACAGAAAGAAGAAGTTGTGCAAAATAAACGAAAGTTGGTAGGCGTGTTTCTACAACAGTTAAAATTTCGAGTCAGTCGCGTAAGAGTGGCGCTAGTATCGCCACTGTGAGAGTGCAAGTCAGGTTTGCTGTAGATGCCTTCTGTAACTGTCGTGAACGCTAGCTGGCTTTGGGGTGGTACTCGATGAGTTGATGTTAATCAAAAATGCCTTTAAGGGGACAGACACGCCATGATCAACACTCACTTGGTTTAAACGAGGTCGTTTAATACAGCTATGAGAGGCTTAGTGTTCCATCTGCGGTGCTGCAGAAACCCTTGGCAGGAATGTGGATACTGTACGTGGCTGCCGGCAGTGGTGGACACGAGAATCTACTGTCATAAGAAGACCGGGCTGCGGAAAGCCACGCGGCGCCACCGAGAGGGAAGACCGTCGTATTCAGTGTATGGCTCTGGCGCATCGCACTGCATCTGCAGCAGTAACTTGAGCAGTAGTTGGCATCACAATGACACAACAAACTCTTGGAAATCCGTCACTTGAAGGACAGATCCGAGCCACAACCCTGTAACGTGCATTTCACTGACCGCAAACCACCAATATTTGCTACTTCAATTGTTTCAAGCGAGAGCTAATTGGAGGGCAGGATGGAGTGGCTTGTGTTCTCTGGTGAAAGATTGTTCTGCCTCAGTACGTGCGATGGCCGTGTATTGGTCATAAGGACACCAGGTTACGGCCTACAGCCAGCCCACCTTTGTGGTAGACGCAGTGAACCTACAAATTTTTACGACAGCGCCCTGATGTATTTACGTTAAAATGAACAGTGGAGTTCGGATTAATATTTCTTTATTGATCAGTTTCGGATTATATAAAAGCCATCTTCAGAATTTCTTGGTCCCTTTGGCTGGTGCTGACGTCTTTCGTGTTACTCGTGGTAACCGTGATCAAACGTTCGATCGTGGTTACCACGAGAAACCCGAAGTGCCGTCAGCACCAGCCAAAGGGACCAAGAAATTCTGAAGATGGCTTTTATATAAGCCGAAAGTGATCAATAAAGGAATATTATTGCAATCTCCACTGTTCGTTTTAACGTATGCACTGGACCTACACTTTAAGTATTGGTCTGGGGTGCCTTTAGTATGACAGCAGGAGTACTTTCGTGGTTATCCCACACACCCTGAAGGCAAATTTGTAGGTCTGTCTGGTGATTCGGCATATTATGATGCTATTCACGAGCAGGATTCCCAGGGGTGTTTTTCAATAGGATAACGGTCGCCCACATACCACTATTGTAACACAACATGCTCTACGGTGTGTCGAAATGTTGCCTTGGCCTACTCGATCACCAGATCTGTCTCCAATCGACACATATGGGACATTATCGGACAACTACAGCATCATTCACAAAACAACGTTAACTGTTCATATACGTGATCGAGGAAGTGCAACAGGCATTGAAATCCATCCCAGAAACTAACATCCAACAAAATACTGACTGTCCAATACAGTACACGAACGTGTGCATCCTTACACTCAACATTCTGTAGGTTACATCGATTATTAACGCACCAGCATTTCATATTTCCAATAGCTTATCTCGCAATTACATTAACCTGTGATCTTGCAACGTTAATCACTGAAATATGTTACCTACATATCTAGAAAAATGTATTCTCAAAATTTCATTTCTCTACATTAATTATTTCTTGGTGGTGCTATTTTCCACCGTCAGTGTACCTTATATGTACACTACTGGCCATTAAAATTGCTATACCAAGAAGAAATGCAGATGATAAACGGGTATTCATTAGTCAAATATATTATACTAGAACTGACATGTGATTACATTTTCACGCAATTTGGGTGCATAGATCTGGAGAAATCAGTACCCAGAATAACCACCTCAGGCCGTAATAACGGCCTTGACACGCCTGGGCATTGAGTCAAAGAGAGCTTGGATGGCGTGTACAAGTTCAGCTGCCCATGCAGCTTCAACACGATACCACAGTTCATCAACAGTAGTGACTTGCGTATTGTGACGAGCCAGTTGCTCGGGCACCATTAACCAGACAGTTTCAGCTGGTGAGAGATCTGGAGAATGTGCTCGCCAGGGCAGCTGTCGAACATCTTCTGCATCCAGAAAGGCCCGTACAGGACCTGCAACATGCGGCCGTGCATTATCCTACTGAAATGAAGGGTTTCGCAGGGATCGAATGAAGGGTAGAGCCACAGGTCGTAACTCATTTGAAATGTAGCGTACACTGTTCAAAGTGCCGTCAATGCAAACAAGAGGTGCCGAGAAGTTAACCAATGGCACCCCATACCATCATGCCGGGTCATACGCCAATATGGCGATGACGAATACACGCTTCCAATGTTCGTTCACCGCGATGTCGCCAAAAACGGATGCGACCATCATGATACTGTAAACAGAACCTGGATTCATCCGAAAAAATGACATTTTGCCATTCATGCACCCAGGTTCGTCGTTGAGTACACCCTAGCAGGCGCTCCTGTCTGTGATGCAGCGTCAAGGGTAACCGCAGCCATGGTCTCCGAGCTGGTAGTTCATGCTGCTGCAAACGTCGTCGAACTGTTCGTGCAGATGGTTGTTGTCTTGCGAAAGTCCCCATCTGTTTACTCAGGGATTGAGACGTGGCTACACGATCCGTTACAGCCATGCGGATAAGATGCCTGTCGTTTCGACTGCTAGTGATACGAGGCCGTTGGGATCCAGCACGGCGTTCCGTATTACCCTCCTGAACCCACCGATTCCATATTCTGCTAACAGTCATTGGATCCTGACCAACGCGAGCAGCAATGTAGCGATACGATAAACCGCAATCGCGATAGGCTACAATCCGACCTTTATCAAAGTCGGAAACGTGATGGTACGCATTTCTCCTCCTTACACGAGGCATCACGACAACGTTTCACCAGGCAACGCCGATCAACTGCTGTTTGTGTACGAGAAATCGGTTGGAAACTTTCCTCATGTCAGCAGCCTGCAGGTGTTGCCACCGGCGCCAACCTTGTATGAATGATCTGAAAAGCTAATCATTTGAATATCACAGCATCTTCTTCCTGTCGGTTAAATTTGGCGTCTGTAGCACGTCATATTCGTGGTGTAGCAATTATAATCGTCAGTAGTGTATAAAGCACTTTATTCATAGACCCATGCAAGTTTTCGTTTACGGGAGTTTCACTAAAGCGTTTATCTAAGATCCTGATGTCTGAGAACGTCACTGTGATGAGCTGTGAGAATAGTTGTTTTCGTTGCCCACAGGAAAGCAGTAGAGTCTCCTCCCTCTAGCTCCTAGGAAGCAACGGCCATGGAGGAGAAGCATAATATGAGAGATTGAGCTGTGAGGCAGGAGGAGTGACCGGAACCCCTCTGTTGAACACTATTGACGGGCTGGGAGATGACAATACGGAGAGGGGTTGCAGGGACACGGCGCGGTCTTGCCCCTATAGTCTCTCTATGCAGAAATGATCCTTTAGAGACAAAGGAATACCGGAGGATAGTGGAGCTGCCTCCACTATTCTACACCTCTATTAGCAGAGAGGTGACGCACAGTAGCTGGTGTGGCTAACAGAAATTTCGACTGCTAGAAGCCGTTTCTGCACGATCAGCAGCCACCAAAACGCAAGCACGAGTTGCATTCAAGACTGGACTGGAAACAGAAACGTCTAACTATTTTAAATAAACTCCTGCACTAGTTGTAAATGAGTGACAAAGATGGCAGCACTGTAGTGCACAGAGAGCTCTACCGGCAGGGGTTAGAGTGAGAACTATTTTGACACTTAAAGTGGCGTCGTTTTCATTAGAATAACAGCGTCTAAACTATTATTTTATACACTTTCGCAGCGTAATACCAATTGAAATTCATCGCCAACTGAGTCATATTTGTTGTGATGGTGTCTGGGTGTTTCTAGTGTACAGTGTCCTCCAGTTTTGTGTCATGATAGACTACCACTAGGTCGCGTTCGTGGTATGTTACCTGGCAACGTTGACTCGTGATGATGGCATCAGTAGGATTTGGTTTTCTTCGACTGTGACAATGGATCAAACATTGATGCCATTTTTCAATCCCGGGTGGAAGCACACAGACTCACAACCACCAAACAAATTCCTATTGCAAAATTTGATTCTCAAATTGCGAATCTAATCTGAATTTCGCTGTACTATTTATTTCTAACACATGAAAATTAATTTATTCCGGATCAGGACTCGAACCCTGATTTCCCGACTTATGCAATGGTCTCCTTAAAAGCTTAGGCCTCCGAGCGCGCCTCCAGGACCGATCCATACTTCCATATGTAGTTATAAAAAAAAAAGCTGGGTTGGTGCATTTTTTTTTTTTTTTTTTTTTTTTTTTTTTTTTTTTTTTTTTTTTTTGTCATCAGTCTACTGACTGGTTTGATGCGGCCCGCCACGAATTCCTTTCCTGTGCTAAACTCTTCATCTCAGAGTAGCATTTGCAACCTACGTCCTCAATTATTTGCTTGACGTAATCCAATCTCTGTCTTCCTCTACAGTTTATGCCCTCTACAGCTCCCTCTAGTACCATGGAAGTAGAAACGTCCCCTTAGAACAATTATACATGACTGTGCTTAAACTGATACACAATACTTTTGGCGCAACGCAATCTGACTTTCAAAAATCCCTACAAAAGAATGGCCCTGACCAACATTAACCTATACCTTTCACAAATCACTTACCTCACCAAAAATCTTCGTTACTCGAACTACTGCAGTACAGCGAGCGCCACTACCGCCAGCTAAATAAAAGATTCAAACTATTGAAGGCACTAACTACTGATAGGCATAGTTAGCAAATGAAAGATTTTAATAGAGAACAAACAATGTATTTACATTAATAATCATAATATATATAGCAGTTCATGCCATCCAGTCTTACAAATTTCAAATCTCCGCCATATCTCTCCCCACATCCACCACTGCTGGCGGCTCACCTCCAACTGCGCAACGCTACGCGCTGTTCACATCCAGCTGCCCAACACTACAATGGCTGACAACAATGCAAACTAGCCACAGACTGCACACAGCACAGCCAGTGATTTTCATACAGAGCGCTACGTAACGTTGCCAATAAGAAAACATTAACAGCCTACTTACAAAGTCATTCCCTCATGTCTTAGCAGATGTCCTATCATCCTGTCCCTTCTCCTTATCAGTGTTTTCCACATATTCTTTTCCTCTCCGATTGTGCGTAGAACCTCCTCATTCCTTACCTTATCAGTCCACCTAATTTTCAACATTCGTCTATAGCACCACATCTCAAATGCTTCGATTCTCTTCTGTTCCGGTTTTCCCACAGTCCATGTTTCACTACCATACAATGCTGTACTCCAGACGTACATCCTCAGAAATTTCTTCCTCAAATTAAGGCCGGTATTTGATATTAGTAGACTTCTCTTGGCCAGAAATGCCTTTGTAGCCATAGCGAGTCTGCTTTTGATGTCCTCCTTGCTCCGTCCGTCATTGGTTATTTTACTGCCTAGGTAGCAGAATTCCTTAACTTCATTGACTTCGTGACCATCAATCCTGATGTTGAGTTTCTCGCTGTTCTCATTTCTACTACTTCTCATTACCTTCGTCTTTCTCCGATTTACTCTCAAACCATACTGTGTACTCACTAGACTGTTCATTCCGTTCAGTAGATCATTTAATTCTTCTTCACTTTCACTCAGGATAGCAATGTCATCAGCGAATCGTATAATTGACATCCTTTCACCTTGTATTTTAATTCCACTCCTGAACCTTTCTTTTATTTCAATCATTGCTTCCTCGATGTACAGATTGAAGAGTAGGGGCGAAAAGCTACAGCCTTGTCTTACACCCTCTTAATACGAACACTTCGTTCTTGATCGTCCACTCTTATTATTCCCTCTTGGTTGTTGTACATATTGTATATGACCCGTCTCTCCCTATAGCTTACCCCTACTTTTTTTTCAGAATATCGAACAGCTTGCACCATTTTATATTGTCGAACGCTTTTTCCAGGTCGACAAATCCTATGAAGGTGTCTTGATTTTTCTTTAGCCTTGCTTCCATTATTAGCCGTAACGTCAGAATTGCCTCTCTCGTCCCTTTACTTTTCCTAAAGCCAAACTGATCGTCACCTAGCACATTCTCAATTTTCTTTTCCATTCTTCTGTATATTATTGTGTAAGCAGCTTCGATGCATGAGCTGTTAAGCTGACTGTGCGATAATTCTCGCACTTGTCAGCTCTTGCCGTCTTCGGAATTGTGTGGATGATGCTTTTCCGAAAGTCAGATGGTATGTCGCCAGACTCATATATTCTACACACCAATGTGAATAGTCGGTTTGTTGCCACTTCTCCCAATGATTTTAGAAATTCTGATGGAATGTTATCTATCCCTTCTGCCTTATTTGACCGTCAGTCCTCCAAAGCTCTTTTAAATTCCGATTCTAATACTGGATCCCCTATCTCTTCTAAATCGACTCCTGTTTCTTCTTCTATCACATCAGACAAATCTTCACCCTCATAGAGGCGTTCAATGTATTCTTTCCACCTATCCGCTCTCTCCTCTACATTTAACAGTGGAATTCCCGTTGCACTCTTAATGTTACCACCGTTGCTTTTAGTGTCACCAAAGGTTGTTTTGACTTTCCTGTATGTTGAGTCTGTCCTTCCGACAATCATATCTTTTTCGATGTCTTCACATTTCTCCTGCAGCCATTTCGTCTTAGCTTCCGTGCACTTCCTATTTATTTCATTCCTCAGCGACTTGTATTTCTGTATTCCTGATTGTCCCGGAACATGATTGTACTCCCTCCTTTCATCAATCAACTGAAGTATTTCTTCTGTTACCGATGGTTTCTTCGCAGTTACCTTCTTTGTACCTATGTTTTCCTTCCCAACTTCTGTGATGGCCCTGAAAAAAAAAAAGAGATCGCGGCTATGTTCTGGAATGGCGATGGTACAATGCTTTCTCATTTGCGTTCCAAATTGCACTGTGATGACAGGTGCAACCGACCGAGATATTTTGAAGGACAAACTCCATCCAGCATTGCGTAAAAAACGGCTGCAAAAGGCAGCTCGTGTGTTCTTTCAGCAACATAACGCTCGATCCCATCGGGCGAACACGACGCTGCAGTTTCGTGACTACAGCTATGAAATGATTTCTCATGTTCTCTGCTGAACTGACCTGTCTTCTTGTGACTGTTGGCTGTTTCGCATGACGAAAGACACTCTTCGTCGTTGCATATTCACTAGCCGTGCCGCTATTGGATCAGCGGTTTTCCATTGGGCAAAGCAGACATGAGAAGAAGCGTTCATAGTGGCCACGGAAACATAACGTCGAAGTTGTTAAAAACGTGCTGCAGAGAGATTGCGTCGAAAAGTGACGCAAGTTCCATAGTTTTCGTGCGATTAGTATCTGAGAAAAAATCGTACCTGTTTTAATTTGAATGCACCTCGTATATTCGTAGATAGCATGCATTCAAGAACGGTATGTCAACCATTGGTGATTTACCTATTTTACGCATTAGGCTGTGGTCCAAGCATATTTGTCTGCCTAATGTTTCGCCTACGAATGATGTAGGCGTCATCAGAGGCCATAAAGAGTCTGATAATAGTTTAAGAATTGAACAAACTCAGCAAGCTGAACTCTTAACGCCTATCCACGCAACGGTGCGTTCGTGACGTAATCAGCTCGTTGTCGACGTGTGCTACGGACTTGGCAATGGGGAGGAGTTGAGACTGTTTGCTTTTTTTAACATTAAGTGCAAAACTATTCTAATGTCAGTCCCCCTTCTTTGTTATTAGATATGTTTCCGTGCTTTTGCATTTTGATGACCTCTCTCTAAATCCTTAGCACCTTTGAAAGACCGTAGTATCGGAGAAAAGAATTGATTGGTCGCTGATCCCAGAGCATGCTCTGCTACTGCTAGTGGAAGGGAAAAAACGGAAGGGAAGGTTTCTCTTCCACTCGTACGAGTAAAAACAGTTAAAGATCTTATCAGCATAGTAAGAAGACACAGTAATGACATGGTTTTTGAACTCACAGGAAATGTTCTGCAAACCGCTCCTGTTCCATCGCTGAAACGTGAACAGGAGACTGGTCCTCCTGTAAACAGGTTGCTAACACAGGATATAACTGTCACAGTGATGGAATCATAATGCTACTCATAATGTGGGTATACTTGGTATCATTAAGTCGACCATCTACCCTGTGAAGGGTACCGGCACCAACCCAGCTTTTTGTTTATAATCACACCGTATTTAAAACAAGACTTTGCTGTGACTTTTCAGTACCGGCACCAACCCAGCTTTTTTTTTATAATCACACCGTATTTAAAAAAAAGACTTTGCTGTGACTTAGACAGCTTCACTATGCTGGATATGTGTCATTACAGTACAGGAATAATGCTCACTTATTATGTCAGAAGGAGGTAGTAATTTATGTTTTTGACTTCAGGATAGTTTTTGCCACCACAGGTGATCCTCATTGATTTACTTCCAAAATTCCGTCACAGCTTCTGGGGGTAGTTAGTGCACATCTTAGAAATGGCGGCTTCATGGACTGGACAACAACGTGTTGAACCAGAAAAAAACATCACTTGCATTTGAAGAAGAAAGTCTTTGTACATAACGCTTGGAAATTCTCTATGCAGCTGCTATGGCATTTACGATGTTATATGTATTCCGTTACCATCCTCTAATACTACCA
This sequence comes from Schistocerca cancellata, assembly GCF_023864275.1. NCBI lineage: Eukaryota > Metazoa > Arthropoda > Insecta > Orthoptera > Acrididae > Schistocerca > Schistocerca cancellata. The sequence continues at coordinate 998,781,549 of NC_064627.1, forward strand.
TAATGTTATTGAAGAAAAGATTATGTACCTTCTTCGAATAGATTTGGAATAGTGACAATTTCAGTCTGATACAATAATTCCTCATCTGCATGTTCCCTAGTTAAAAAGAAACATATGGAATGTAACATTTCATTCACATCAGTGCTGTATCGGACTTTAACTCTGACTGCGATTTCCGACGGCCAATGTTTATGCTGCCAAATGTTCATACACCGCAGGAGTGGGTCACAGAAATAAATTTCACAGAAATGCAACTATAGCCACACCATCAAGACAAACACATCTGATAAAATGATACCACGCGTAATGGCTTTGACGAGTGAATTGATAATGGCTCAAGCTTACATTAACTACGCGTCTTCAAATGAAAACACTATTATGTGCACATTGAATAAGGACAGGACGTCTTTAATACCAAGAACCCACATACAGAAAACTACTAAATACTGAGTCCAAACAATGTGAGTGATAAAACCCTGTAGTAACCATTGTAACAAATATCACATTTATGTGAAGAGCAGAAATCACCTTGGAGATACAGATCCCAGTGGGCACACATTTATTACAATCTAAATTTAATGTAGTAACAGCGTTAACTGTGCAAGATACTGGCAATCCGGTAATGAGGTTGGTTAGTTGGTTGATTGGGGGAATAAAGGGACCAGACTGCTACGGTCATCAGTCCCTTGTTACAAAATTGCAAACACCCACACAGAATAAAAAGGAACAATGACAAAGACGACAGACGGAAGGGGGCAAGAGGACGGAGACAGAGACCAGACAAAAGGAAGTAAAAATCACACAGAGTGTGACAGTGGTTGGCCAACCATAGAGACAAAAAAAAAAAGGAAAAACCAACCACCGAGAAACACATTAAAAAATCAGTCTAAAACCGTAGGCTAAATGCCAGCCCCCTGCCCAAAGGAAACGCAAAACCAAGCCTGTCATCACAGTGTCATCAGGGGGGCAGGCCAACAAAATGTGGGCCACTGTCAAAGCCGCCCCGCAGCGACGTAGAGCCTCGGGTATGCCGTTCCAACGCCCACGCAGCATGGCAAAATTCCATAGGCACTAAATGGAAAAGTATTGCGGCGCTAAGAAGAATTAAAGTGCCGATACGTCAAGAGCCATAGCTGTGGTTGTATGTGTGCTCTGTGCCTCGCCATCTCGCCGCCCGCCAACCACCGCATCGATACAAGCAGGTTGAAACTTTTAGTACTGTATTCGTATGGACCAGAGAGTGAACTATCCAATAATAACTTAAACTTTACCAGAACTTTCCCACCATTTAATTATCCCCACAACTAACCTCGACAGGGTCCTTTCCAAATGTTGTGCAATCCGAGTGTCCCGAAATGAAAAATTAAATTTTGTGTAAATAATAATTACTTGCAGACCTAGTTATGTTAGAATGGTGTTTAAAGAACTATTTCGTTAAAGAACCAGTAAACGAATAACGAAGGTCTAACGAAGTTGAAAGATAACTTTGATATTGATATAGTATTTAAGTTCAATTATTTCGAGACAGATATAAAGGTATTTAAATGAACAGTAAATAAGAAAAAAAAAGTAGTAACTCATATACTGGAAATATTGAACGCATAATAAATTCAGTAATAAATTTTTTATACAGTTTCAGAGCTCCTCCCCCTTTCTATTCATTTGAATTCTGAAGTGTTCTAAATTGATTTGACCAGCAAAAGTTAAAGTCAATATAAAAGTCAAAATTGATAAGTGTTTTATCTTTGTCAAAATTGACATTTTGTGTGTGGCTCGAAAGTGCTATTTCTAGGGTAACCTATGCCCGATTTTAATCAAATTAATAGACAGTATAAAGTTTTGTAGTATACATAGTAGTGTAGTGTTATGTATTCATGGGTTTTCCATATCAGTACAGAACGTGAAACTATCAGTTCAATAGATTTTATGGTTCTGAAAATCTACTATATTATGCAGTGTTACTACTTGTTGTTTTGCATGAATATCTAGCAACTTATACATGGAAGAATCTCAATTAATCCCTAATTAGGCTGGCGACCGTATTATTATTAAATTGGTAGCATCTTCGGTGTTGCTTTTGGTCCATCCTGACGTATAATTGCAATTCGAACTTGCTTGACGTATCATTGTTATTACAGAGTGGATGTAAGTCTGATTTGCCACCTTTCAGGTACACGCGGTCGATATCTGTAAGAAAATCCTTTCTCATAAGGTGAAGCCCGCTCACTTAGCATAGTACAGGCTTTAATGAGTATTGTGTGCCCCATGCACCGTTACAAAATTTGCTCGCAGTATTGAAAACATATTCGTTTACTAACCCAAGTAGGCTTTCTATGGGTAAACAAGCGTGATATTAATATTCTTAATTTTTCTCGCGTGAGATAAGCTGTTCCTCTAATGGGCGTTTGTGCTTTCCAAAAAGCTACTATTATTTTCCGGTACTTAGTGCTGCTCCCGTTTTTCCATTTTTTTTATTTCAGTGCTCGGTTTAAAAGCATTTGTCGTCGGATCGACAACTTATATTACGACGCGTTGTGTAAACAGAACGTTTGACTGATGAGGTGTCCATCATCAGTCTAAGTTACGATTGTATTTCAGCTGGTTACCGCGACTCAAAATAATACTGACAATGAGAGGTACAATATATCGATTAAATGTTCTGACAGCCGGGAAACGTCCAGAAACAGTATACATTTTCTATGATACTTTGGACCAACCATGCTGGAATAATATGGGCTATAGTAGGTACGCTGTGACTCTAAATAGTCTAATGCAATATTCTTACATTATATATTGATTGAAATAAGAAGTCGGAAGGATACTTTTAGACCTAACGCTTAGATCCACATGCTTTTTATTCTGCATGTGTGTATGTTTCCCTTTCAACTTGCAAAAAAAAGAGTACTGAATTAATGAAGTTTTTATTCTGGAGATTCGCCGGAGATCATTATGAATTCCGCTGTCTTGTCATGGTGCTTAATTTGTCCTTTCAAAATGTCTCTGCACCTATCCAGCCCGAACAAAACATATGAATATTTATGGGAACGCAGCTCTTGACATGAATGCCGGTCTCTGTGTGGTACAAGGCACCAATTAGGGATATGATCATGAATAAATTTGCAGTGTCAGAGGCAAACGGCCAAAGACCGAGTATACACTATTCTATGGCTCTGTTCCTACACGTAAATTTAAATTAGCAATGTTCATTGAATTATACCTTGAACTGTTTATACTGTAAAAATGTAATTCTTTCATTCTGTTTCTCGAATGTAATGTGTTCTGAGTTATTTGTTTATTTAACATCAGTAAAAATCCTCCGACCGTAAGATATCTTATTTTATACAGCCAGGTCCATACGAAAAGTGTTGCGGCGTAACGTCAAGCGCCGACATGACGACCAAGAACGGAAGAGCTAGACGAATGGGCTGAACACAACACAATGCATGTATACCGTGACGCTGGAATTTTAATCAAAGATTAACAATAAACAGTCAACGGGAATTCACAATTTCCCGTTAGCGCTAATCTAATTCGTTATCACAACGTGCGGCTTCCAATTCACTTACAAATTTCGCATTAAACACTTGGCGGGCTGCATCTGTTTTCTCACTGTGGTTAAAGTTTGTGGCGTCTGTCGATACATTTTCAAAACTTTTGAAAATTTTTTGTGGAGTTCGTCCTCTGACTAGTTTCTTGTGACAGTAAACAGGCACCTCCCAACAATGAAGCAGACTTAATCACTGAAATATGTATAGAATAGCCTACTGTTCCATTCATTCAGTGAATTTACTCTCATGGTTTAGCATCGTAGAAGAGGAGGTTAATGCTTCCAGAGTACTTGTCGCTGGATAAGCTGCCCATATCTCCAGAGCCAAGCACTTCAGGAAACTCTGCCTGTTTAGCTGAGTATGGATTTGGCCAACCCGAGCTTTGTGGAATGGAAGACAACGTCAGCAGCACTATGTTATCGTAGAGGGTGTGGTCTTTCTTAGTGTCTGACAAATTCTTTCTGTTGCGTAACATTCCCGTGTACATTCGTTCGTGTTCCCTAGCGCAGCATCCTATGTCACAATACCGGATGGTTACAATTAAACTTTCCGTATTTAACACGTTATAACACTTAAATTAATTACTGTACGAATACCACACTAGGCCGTATTAATGTCTAGAGTACGGGATGCATGATATCCATGCGTCACAGCGCCACAGTCCAGTTCCAACTATGACCACCAGATGCCGTGATGAGTCATCGTGATTCATAGTATCACACACCTGACCATTCGCAGTGCACTTGTTGACGTGTCAACATGAGCTTGGAGTAAAGGGGCACGCCATTATTGGTGAAGCTTTATTATCAAAACAACAATAATGCCGCATCTGCACTTTGAAAATATCGCCGTCTGAAAGGATTACGGAAGGATCCTCTTCCTCTTCCTGGTGTGCGGAGGATGATGAAGAAGTTCGAATCGACTGGAGAATTGGGCGTCGCTCCGGGAAGAGGCCGACGAGCGGTTGCACCACAAGTGATTGATGAAATCGCTGTAGCTATGGCGGACAACGCTGCGCGCAATTCCTGATCGTCAGGAAGTGCGCGAGCTGTGTCACGACAGCTGCACATCCCGTGATCCACTGTACGGAAGGTGCTTCGACCCATTCTCAAATGGCATCCGTGAAAGATCCAATTCGAACAGCAGCTAGCACCACAGGACGCACAACAACGTGTTCCCTTAGCTCTCTACTTTGTCGCAAGGATTGAAGTTGATGACGGCACGCCCTGGACCATACTACGTACAGACAAAGCACATTATCCTCTGGTGGGTGGGGTGAACACACAGAATTGCCGAGTGTGAGGATCTTCACTTCCAGTCACTGTGCATTAAGTCCCTCTGCATGGTGAATGCGTCACTGTATGGTGTGGCTTCAGGCTACGTTCGTCATGGGCCCATTCTTTTTCAACAGGTTGGCGCTCAGGAACCAAAGACTTGCAATGTGACACGCCAGCGTTACTGGGATATGCTTCGCCAGCATGTCATACCAGCCCTGCAGGAGTGAGACGCATTGAACTCAACAGTTTTTCATGGAAGATGGGGCCCCACCGCATATCGCTCATGAACTTCACCTGCTTCTCCGAAACACATTTGTAAACGATCGAATTATCAGGCGATCGTTTCCAAATGCTTGGCCGACACGATCACCTTATCATACTCCATGTGATTTCTGGTTTTCGGGCAGGGTTTCCCAGTGGCACACGCACACATTTCCTGATTTGAAGTGCAGCAAATCAAGAGACGTTGCCAGCAATCCTGTGGACATGCTTCGTTCTGCTGTGCAGAATGCAATCCTGCGCTTTCAGACTCTTCTGGACACTGCTGGGCACCATATTGCGCTCCTTTTGCAGCAGTAATGGTATCGGTATGTAATGGTATGATGTACCGTTGCAACACATGAAAGGTGTTTCAGCTGAGTTGATTCTGCATTATTTCTCTTCCTCATGTCCTTGACATTAATGCTACCAACTTTGGTACTCGTACGGTAATTAGTTTCCGTGTTTAACTTGTTAAATAGCGAAGTTTAATTATAACCACCCAGTACATTTAATTATATCTTCCACAGCCAGTCAAGAAGTGTAAACCAGCGATATATTCCGCCGAGGATTCAACACAGCCGTCTGAGTATCGTTTTTTTAAGCTAGGACAACTGACGTCGATGTGCCAAGGAAATATTTGTCACGCGCCTGAAAACTTCACTGCTGTGAAAGAAATACTTTCAACGATGCCTTTAATCATAAACTCAAGCAATGAGTGAAAATATATTATTCTTTGATGTACTTGTTTACTGAAGGCCCAACGTTTATACTTCTTAACTTTATTGCGTTGTAGGCAACCACAAAATCTTGATGGACATGCGTTTGACGGGTTACTTAGCGCCACCAATCCTGTCTTACAGTATTTTTGTCCAGGAGACATGGGCAATCTTTGGTGACCCGTGGGCCTGATTCATATACTTATTAAACTGGCAGGCCACGTGATGCGACAACGGGGCCCCTGTCGTATAAAGTCAAAATTATAGAGTCTGTGACGGTAATGTTTACGGGCTGACGCACTGATATACACTCCTGGAAATGGAAAAAAGAACACATTGACACCGGTGTGTCAGACCCACCATACTTGCTCCGGACACTGCGAGAGGGCTGTACAAGCAATGATCACACGCACGGCACAGCGGACACACCAGGAACCGCGGTGTTGGCCGTCGAATGGCGCTAGCTGCGCAGCATTTGTGCACCGCCGCCGTCAGTGTCAGCCAGTTTGCCGTGGCATACGGAGCTCCATCGCAGTCTTTAACACTGGTAGCATGCCGCGACAGCGTGGACGTGAACCGTATGTGCAGTTGACGGACTTTGAGCGAGGGCGTATAGTGGGCATGCGGGAGGCCGGGTGGACATACCGCCGAATTGCTCAACACGTGGGGCGTGAGGTCTCCACAGTACATCGATGTTGTCGCCAGTGGTCGGCGGAAGGTGCACGTGCCCGTCGACCTGGGACCGGACCGCAGCGACGCACGGATGCACGCCAAGACCGTAGGATCCTACACAGTGCCGTAGGGGACCGTACCGCCACTTCCCAGCAAATTAGGGACACTGTTGCTCCTGGGGTATCGGCGAGGACCATTCGCAACCGTCTCCATGAAGCTGGGCTACGGTCCCGCACACCGTTAGGCCGTCTTCCGCTCACGCCCCAACATCGTGCAGCCCGCCTCCAGTGGTGTCGCGATAGGCGTGAATGGAGGGACGAATGGAGACGTGTCGTCTTCAGCGATGAGAGTCGCTTCTGCCTTGGTGCCGATGATGGTCGTATGCGTGTTTGGCGCCGTGCAGGTGAGCGCCACAATCAGGACTGCATACGATCGAGGCACACAGGGCCAACACCCGGCATCATGGTGTGGGGAGCGATCTCCTACACTGGCCGTACACCACTGGTGATCGTCGAGGGGACACTGAATAGTGCACGGTACATCCAAACCGTCATCGAACCCATCGTTCTACCATTCCTAGACCGGCAAGGGAACTTGCTGTTCCAACAGGACAATGCACGTCCGCATGTATCCCGTGCCACCCAACGTGCTCTAGAAGGTGTAAGTCAACTACCCTGGCCAGCAAGATCTCCGGATCTGTCCCCCATTGAGCATGTTTAGGACTGGATGAAGCGTCGTCTCACGCGGTCTGCACGTCCAGCACGAACGCTGGTCCAACTGAGGCGCCAGATGGAAATGGCATGGCAAGCCGTTCCACAGGACTACATCCAGCATCTCTACGATCGTCTCCATGGGAGAATAGCAGCCTGCATTGCTGCGAAAGGTGGATATACACTGTACTAGTGCCGACATTGTGCATGCTCTGTTGCCTGTGTCTATGTGCCTGTGGTTCTGTCAGTGTGATCATGTGATGTATCTGACCCCAGGAATGTGTCAATAAAGTTTCGCCTTCCTGGGACAATGAATTCACGGTGTTCTTATTTCAATTTCCAGGAGCGTATATGGTACCGACCATCGGTGGTATGCCATTAGACTCCACTGCTGATTTAATTTTCCATAGACTACTTTTTCAGTTCTTCAATAATGCTCTAGGAGTAGCATCTTTGATTCCTAATGAAAAGGTCCTTGCTCAAGGGTTCGAAACCCGGCACCGCGGAAATTTCGATTAATAATCAGCATTGCCGGCGGAAGGCTTCCGGCGTAAGAAGTCACCGTCATCCTGCCATTGGCCTCGTCAAAGAAGGCGGAGGAGCGGACAGTGGTTCATAGCATTCTCTTGTCCTTGGGATAAGACACTGCCCCTATGGATGGCAGAAACAGCAATGATTAACGGCATGATGCAGAAAGCAATGGAAACCACTGCATTAAAACACATAACGCCATCCAGACATGCGGCCTGTGATTGAAAAAGTGCCATGATGATCTCTCTATTCGCAAAAGATTCTGGAATAGTACCCCATTCGGATCTCTGGGAGGGGACTGCTAAGGCGGAGGTCACCATGAGAAAAAGGTTTAATAACCAACGGAAGGGGAACGTTCTACAAGTTGGGGCTTAGAATGTCAAAAGCTTGAACTTAGCGGAAAAGCTAGAAAACCTTACACAGGAAACGCAAAGACTCAATCTAGATGTAGTAGGGGTCAGTGAGGTGAACTAGAAAGATAACAAGGATATCTGCCGGCCGTTGTGGCCGAGCGGTTCTAGGCGCTTGAGTCCGGAACCGCGCGACCGCTATGGTCGCAGGTTCGAATCCTGCCTTGGGCATGGGTGAGTGTGATGTCCTTAGGTTAGTTAGGTTTAAGTAGTTATAAGTTCTAGGGGACTGATGACCTCAGATGTTAAGTCCCATAGTGCTCAGAGCATCATCATCAAGGATTTCTGGTCAGATGAGTACCGGAAAATAGCAACAGCCGCAGGAAATGGTATAACGGGAGTAGGATTCGTTATGAGTAGGAAGTTAGGGCTAAGAGTATGTTACTTTGAACACTCCAGTGATAGGATTGTTCTTATCATAATCAACAGCAAACATAAACCGACAACGATAGTCAGGTATACACGCCGATGTCACAAGCTGAAACGGAGAGACAAAGTATATGAGGAAATAGAACGAGTATGTAAAGGGAGATGAAAATCTAATGGTCATGGGGGACTGTGTTACGGCGCAAATTCAAGCGCCGGCACTCCAGTAGGAAACGATGGAGCTGAGAGGGCTGTGGGGAAGTCAGCCGATTGCATACTGACTGACCCCTCTCCAGGACGACAACGCAACAACAGCGGCCTCTATGCGAAGAGGACATAACTGTCACATCGACTGGTCGCGGCCCCGTTCTAGAATAGGATAAAGACTAGTCATTATGCTTCTACTACGTAGCATTGTATTTACTGAAGAAACATGCTAATTTTGTCTGTCGACCTTTGCTTTCGACATATCTTTGTAAATACAAGGTTAAGTATCAAAATCATATACTTTTATAATAAAATTCAATAATACCGTTTGTTTGAATGTTGTCTAGCGATCCGAGAAAGCATGTTTCCTAGACACTCCATAGTTAGACGACTAAGCAGGATTTAACCGACTGGAATGCATTTGTAGGGGAAAGAACAGAAGAAAAGTTTACAGGGGAATATGAGCTGAGAACAAGGAATGAGGGAGGAGAAAGACTCATTTTCTGTAATGCATTTCAGCTAATAATAGACAGTACTATCTTCCAGAATCACAAGACAAGAAGGTAAATTTGGGAAGGCCGGGTGATACGGGAAGATTTCAGTTAGGTTACATCAAGGTCAGGCAGAGATTCCGAAACCAGACACTGGATTGTAAGGCATACCCATGAGGTGTACGAATGCTCCTTTTCGATGACGTTGCATCACAACTAGGGCAAGAACTACCCAATCGCGACATGCACCATCTGCTCAGGCTGCAACTGGACACATTCCACATTCAAAATTAACTATCAAATGAAATCTCAAGCAAAGTCGTAAGGGAATTCCAAAAGAACAACGAAAACTAGTGCAGAAAACAAACCTAGACTCCATGCTTCCATCCTGTTCGCTGGGCGTGGACTCAGTAAGCCGCCTCACAGCTGGGATCCGCTACGTCTCGCATTAGGAGGAGGGTGCATGATCCACCGATCTTGACAAAGCACCAAACATGGCAGTAGTAATAAGAATTAGGATAGATGTAGGTTGAGATAGGACAAATTGTTAGTACTGAACTGCAGCGAATTCAAGATCTTGGGCCAACCCAGTGCCAGGGCTTGCCCACTGGGATTAGCTTGGTTGATACGGCTGATAATGTAGGTTTTTACATCATGCTGGCATACCTGGAACGCTGCAGGTAGTGTAGATTAGTTTTTAAGTATGGCACAATGTCGTGTACAAATAGCAGACAGCAACGAATTAACCTTATACGTAATCTAGCAAATCCAAGTAACATACAGAATCAATAATAACATAATCTAGAGAAACCCATTGTGGAATTGTAACAGCAATAAACACAACCTGTAGTAAATAAAGTAGCTACAGTAATTGTAATGTACATGTAGAATTAGGACCCACTAATGTAGTTAGGTAGTGGGTTGATCATGTATCAATTGTTGTTTTCGAATAAAGAATTTTTTTTTTTTTTTAAATGAGTGCTCTCGTCCAAAGTGATCGTTAATGTTTTCGTTGTGACAGTAAGTTCACAAAACCTTTTTGTAATACCGTCAGCTATCACAAAAATTCAGCTAACAATTGTTCGTCTTGATAAATTTAATTGTTGGAAATCTTTTCTTATCGAGATGCAGATTATGTACAATGTCCAGCAGAAGCTGCTTTACGAATTAATCTTCAGCACAAGGCCTTCATAATTTGGAAATGTTTCTATACATTATAAAACTAGCTTTAACAGAATTGTCGCAGTGTCTTCTCGGTTTGACAGACATTGGATGTTTCTTGTCCATATTGACAATTAGGATTTTAATTTTGTCTTTTCGTAATTGCCCTGTGTGCTGTTGCTGAGAATTGTGTTTCGTATTAATTCCTTCACAACACATAGTGAGTCACTGCACACCAACAAAATAGCTTCATCTTAGTACACGGCAAAGAAATAATCACCCCGTCTCTAATACCTCGTTGTCGACGGGACGTTAAACACTGATCTCCCCCCCCCCCCTCCTAATAATAATCATGCGCCCATTTCTGATGGAACAGGTGACATTCAGCAACTACTCTCATCTTCTCAACGCCATTTTGCGAATAAATTCAATGAAGACATCTTTAAACACTTGCAAGAAATTAGCATTCAGCTAGCACACAACTTTACACGTGAGACGACAACAGATAACCAGTTTCTGCACGAAGCTCTGGCCATTGCTGCCTTTGTTCGAACCGGCAGACCACGCGCGTAGTTCGTAACTTTCGTACCATTATCACCCACTAACAACGTTCGGATCTGTCAGAGTGTACCAACAAGAAATGTTTGTGTGTTGTCTGCCCCAGTACAGAGGCGCAAATACCTCTACTCGCACACCCTTTCAGTGTAGTGAGCTTTTTCCATCTCTCTCAGTACGCACACGAGCATATGGTCCATAGCTTTGTGCTGTGACTGGCAATGTGTTTCTCTTTGTTGTTCAAATCCAGCGACGGCGAAGTAGCATTCCACGCGCGCGGAGTAAGCAAAAGTTTCGCTGTTCTGCATCATGAGCCACAAACCTAAGGCGAGCCGAGTATCAGCAGAAATATCCGAAAATGGGTTCCAAGCGTAGTACTGTACGCCCTGCTCTCTCCCACACGAATTTGTTTCTTGCGTGGGTCAGACTGCAACGAATCGCGGGCCGCTTCCAGCCTGCGGGACAGCGATTGCCCGCACGTGCTTTAGACTTCACTTCCGTTGTTACCACATTGTCTCGCCAATGGCAATGAGACATGGGTATTGCTGTCGGTGAAGCCGGGTCCATCTCAGACAGTTTACACAGATATCATTGAGATAGCAAAAGTAATGGCGTATTTCCCCATATTGTGTCGGACCTTTATTTTCCCGACGCAGTGCAGCAAGTCGACGTGGCATGGACTCAACAAGTTGTGGCAAGTCCACTGGAGAAATATTGACCCATATTGCCTCTTTAGCCACCAAAAGTAACGAAAGGGTTGCCTTTGCAGAATTTTGTGCACGAACTGACCTCTCGATTACTTTGAATGAATCCATCGCCATTTATCTGTAAATCTGAGATCCCCTGCTATACCAGCAAGACGGGACAGATGGTTTAATTTGTGGAAAGGGGCCAAACTGAGTTGCTGTCAGTTGCACTCGAACATACTACTTCATTCATTTGACAAATATTATTAGAGTAAAGAAAACATTAAAAACAGAGCAAGCCAAACATTAATTTTAGAACCTAATTCCCGGCTAAATGCGCCATTCAATCTCACGCCTCAAGGGCAGAACAACTTTAATTTCAAATCAGCTGAAGGCCAATAACTTAAGACTCGAAAACAGGAATTTGAATTTAAAAGGCTGAAGGCCCTATCTTAAAACATTTCTGTAAATTAGGCTGAAGGCTCCAACAGTCCCTCGCCTAAAGGGCAAAACAACTTTAAATTAACATCGGCTAGAAGCCATACATAAACAAACAAGAAGGGCAAATAAGAAAAGGCAGCACATCAAACGGCGCTCAGAAGTTTCCAAGCGTCGGCCTGGAATTCAAACACTAACGCTCGCGTAAGTAAGACAGGCAGTCTGCCCAACAAATTCTCAATCCGACAGCAACCCAACCGACAGACCGTCAACGCACCAAGCGAAGCGACAGGATAACTTCCGCTCCACCCGATCAGCACACAACACAGAGTTCAATGGAACAACGCAAAAGGTATTGGCACCCACAACTACAACTGTCAAACTACACGCCGTGATGGACAGCCACAACACATCAACGAAAATCCAATACCTGAATTTACGTCAACGGCCAGGGCAGGTAACCGGAACGCCACAAGGCAGAAGATTCCGCTGGTGCACTTCAATTCAAAATAATCAAGTTAAGTTAAATTCCACAGGAGGGTGGCTAGAATTTCGCCGACTTGAAAACACACGTTGTTGCTAGCAGGAATGTCCCAACAGCCTACAACGAAATTCAAACGACACAATGTGAACAGTTGGGGCTGGCTGGTAGGTTAAGTAAAGACTCAACTTTCGTGTCCGGGATCGGTGAGCTGGCCGGAGTGGCCAAGCGGTTAAAGGCGCTACAGTCTGGAACCGCGCGACTGCTGCGGTCGCGGGTTCGAATCCTGCCTCGGGCATGGATGTGTGTGATGTCCTTAGGATAGTTAGGTTTAAGTAGTTTTAAGTTCTAGGGGACTGATGACCTTAGAAGTTAAGTCCCATAGTGCTCAGAGCCATTTTTTTTTTTTTTTTGATCGGTGAGCCACGGACCTCGTAGCAGTGGGAACACCCCCTCACACTCCGACCGCGCGTGGACGGCCAGACACGCGCCAGAGAGACTTCCTCGCTGCTCCACGCCAACCGACCAACTGCCCAGGCCCGGAAACGGTGAAAGGAGCAAATATATGTCGGCCGATGAGACGACCAACCAACGGTCACCCCACTCCAATCTCCCTCTGTCGGACAGTTCATGTGTGTGGCAAGCGGTCGGCGAGCACTGGCTGTCGGCGCCTCACCGGCGCTCCGTCCCCGACTTCACTGCTGCTGCTTCCCGACTGCACTGCTGGTCCGTCCCGAAATGACTGCCAGACACACGACGACCGAGAAATACTGTCGGTCGCTGCAGAGATGGTACGACAGTGCACTTATCGATACGCGCTGCTGCTGCCGCTCACGGGCAAGTAAGGCAGGAAGTTAGTGACGCCACGCCACTAAATGGAATAAGAAAACGAGGCGGCAGTACCGTAATACAAGATGACAAACAATAAAAGGGATGAACGCGAGCCGTTCACGGCTCAAAATTATTGCATTTTTCTTCTGTACAATCTAGATTTTGGCTTGTACACTATTATGAAGTACAATGCTAAATGTGTATTAAACTCGATAAGGACGTAAAAGCCGAAGTCTGGATTGTACGGAAGGAAAATTCAGTAATATACAGTCAAATGGCGGTGTATACTTTCAGATAAAACTCTATAACTGTGTCTCAGCACCATCGTACACTTTTTACTGATCTCCTAATTATGTCGCACAAATGATCCATGGAATTCATGGCTGGCCAAATCATCTTCAAACCAATCACGAGCAACTGTGGCCTACTGTCAAGGCATATTGTCATCCATAAAAATTCCATCGTTGTTTGGGGACATGAAGACTGTGAATGGCTGAAAATGGTCTCCAAATAGACGAACATAAGTATTTAGATTTAATAAGAGGTTCAGCTGGACCAAAGAATCCAGTGCATCCCATGAATATGCAGCTCACACTATTATGGAACCAAGAGCCACTTGCAGTGTGCCTTGTTAACCATAGCTTCGTGGCGTCTGTGCCATACTCAAAGTCTGTCATCAGCTCTTACCGACTGAAATCGGGATTCTTATGACCAGGCCAAGGTTTTCCAGTCATCTAGGGACCAACCGATAAGGTCACGAGCTCAGAGGCGCTATAGGCGATGTCACGATGTTAGCGAAGGCACTCGCGTAGGTCGTCTGCTGCCATAGCCCATTAACGGCGAATTTTGCCGCAGTGTTCCAATGGATACGGTCGTAGTACGTCCCACACTGATTTCTGCGGTTTCTTCATGCAGTGTTGCTTATCTGTTGGCGATGACAACTGCACGTTGCAACGTTCCCTTACAAAAAGTTATGAATGACTGTGCTGGTAAACCACTTACGTTATTTGATTTTCAACCAGCTGAGCAGAACTGAACGTACTCAGACATTTCTCTCTTTACTTATTCTGATCATCACTAAACCGACACACAATATTTTTAGCGCAACGCAATCTGACTTTTAATAATCCCTACAAAAGAATGGCCCTGACTAACAATAACCTATACCTTTCATGAATCTTCATTACTCGAACTACTGCAATACAGCGAGCGCCAATACTGCCAGCTAAATAAAAGATTCTAACTACTGAAGTCACTAACTACTGATAGGCATAGTTAGCAAATAAAAGAATTTGATAGGGAACAAACAATGTATTTACCTTAATAGTGTTCAAAAGTCATAATACATATATCAGTTCATGACGTCCGGTCTTACAAATTTACTGTCTCTGATGGACACACGTCCAGATCATCCGCTCTCTAAATTCCACCATCTCTCTCCCCACATCCACCACTGCTGGCGGCTCACCTCCAACTGCGCAAAGCTACGCGCTGTTAACAGCCAATTGCCCAACACTACAATAGCGATTATTCCAACAATGTCCCAGAATGCACACAGCACAGCCAGTGATTTTCATACAGAGCGCTACGTGGCGTTACCATTATAAAAACCTAAACAGCGATCTTTCTCTGTAACCATTATTCTGCCAGTGGTTGTCATATGGGTGGTGTCTATTGTGGTCACGATTTTCGTTGTAAGGATAGCCTTGTCGTGTCCAGTTATTGTTTCTGCCGTCACGGAATTGTGACGGATGTGACCTGTAATGATTGTTTTCCTGTTTTCGCATCCCGCGACTGTCTGTGCCAATTTCCAATTCTTCTAACAGTCCCTGAAAAGCTTCAATGTCGTTTTTGGAACGTCCTGCCAAAATAATATGTCGTAAATGTTTAGGGAGTTTGATTAAGCAAATGCAGATGAGTTCTGAGGGGCTGTATGGGTTTGACAGGTACTGATTCTTGTGCAACATGTCTTCAAAATATTTCACAAGACTGGAAAATTCAGATTGTTCGAAATGTTTCATCATTATGATAATATGTTTTACTCGGTCTTGTGTAGCTTGAGACCAATATGCTGAGAGGAAGGCATGATAAAATTCTCCTTCACTGTGACAGTCATGAGTGACTGATCGCATTCTTACAGCTGGTTCATTCTCTAAATAGCCACACATAAATTCTAATCTGTGCTCTAATGACCAGCTGAGAGGAAAATAATGAAAGAATTGATGAAGTCATGCTTGTGGATGAATGTCGTTGCCAGAATTCTTAAATGTTTTGAATTTACGTGTCATAATAAACAGCTTATAGTCAAAATCATCATGTCGGCGAGTCGCATGTCGGTCATTGTTACGTCGTTTCGGCGGTTCCATCTCAAAATTCGGTGTATCTTGTCAATTTATTTCTTAATTTCGGAAGTGCCCAGTGTTATTATTTTGTGGCTGTTCCGTATTTCTATGTTCCTCTTCCTGTATTGGAGTGCAAGTGTCTTCTGAAATAAGTAATTCTTGTATTACTTGTGCTAACTGATCTTGTACTTCCCGGATTTCTCTTTTGTACTGTGTATTGATTTTATTCTGATTTTGTTTGAATTTTCAAATTTGTTCATACTCTTCTGTGTCATTAAAGACTACCGGTCTTGTATCACTGAGAGTATCATCTACCTTCGTAGATAAATTATGTAGCTGATCACAAAGTTCGACTACTTTCTCTGATAAAGAACTAATTTCATCCATGTGTCTTTCAGAACCAAGTTTCAGAGTATCTACTGTGTCCATTAAGTTTTCCTGAGTTTTTGCAAGTTGCTTAACCGAATCGGTAGACGCAACTGAGTCAATTTAAAAAAAAAATTGTTTATTATCAAAACCATTATAATTATACAAATTAACCCACTAGCTTAATTCATTAGTGGGTCCTAACAGTAATACATTTATATTATATTTTGCAGCTAGTTTAGTTTTAGTAGGTGAGCTACAGTTATTATTAGTAAACAATGGGCATCTAATATCTACATATACTATTTATGCCTAATTCCTATAACTAATTTAATTTGTATTTGTATTCTGCAGCGTCACATGTGTGCCAGTGAAGATATAAACCTACTTTCACTTGCCTTGCTCTTCGAGCTAATCCCGAAGAGCATGCCCCTGGCACTGGGCAGGCCCCGATGTTAATTCGCTGCAGTCCCTATCTTAATTTCCTATAACTAAGTCCTACAAACTAACTTATCCTACGTCAAATCCGGTGTGTGTCATAATCGGTGGTTGTTCCCTACTCCCCCTAGTCCTGCACGTGGCGGATTCCAAATTAGATGTAGTCGGCCAGTCCACGCACAGGCGGCATGGGAATAGGGCTCCTGGACGCAATTGATGGTTATTGTATCTCTCCTAAATAGTCAATTAGAACTTTTCGAGATACCTCGTTTGCCAAGGTGTTTAAGGCCTGAAAAGTTTCCTCTCGTCTGAGTAGTTGGTATGTGTCATGGTTGGGTAGTCTGTCTCGTAGTGTGTTGGCGACATCATTGAAGACGGGACATTCGTAAACTACATGCTCGGGTGTACCCTCCGGATCGCCATAGTCGCACGCTGGTGTTGCCCTCTTCCCAAATCGACATAAATAAGTCGGGTAGGGTCCATGGCCAGTGAGAAAATGGATCAACCCTCGTGTAGGCTCAAAGTACTTCAGTCCAAGTCGTTCCTTCACATCAGGTAGGAACTGGAAGGTTCTTCGTCCAGTCTCTTCTGCCTCCCAAGTCTCCTGCCGGAGCTCCTCCCCTCTTTTCCTTATCTCTCTTTTATCCCCCACTCTAATACCCATAATATCCGCAATCTTCTCATAATTTCCCTTCTTGGCCCAATACCACGCCGCCTGTTCTCTTATCTTTATGTCCAGAGGGCAGAGCCCC
Source organism: Schistocerca cancellata (assembly GCF_023864275.1). Lineage (NCBI taxonomy): Eukaryota > Metazoa > Arthropoda > Insecta > Orthoptera > Acrididae > Schistocerca > Schistocerca cancellata. The sequence goes on from NC_064627.1 coordinate 998,798,788, forward strand.
ATTATGACTTATAGGGCCCCCCTGGAGATGTTCTATAGGCACCCACGGCTCTTAATACCATGCTTCTCTGGACCCTTCTCACTGCCATGGCGGGCACAACCCTCGTGAGCCTGTGCGCCCAGACTCCCGAGCCATAGCCCACAACTGAGGTTAGGATACTATTGTGATAGAGTCTAATTAAGTGTGGAGGAAGATGGAATCTTTTGTGGCCTATTGAAATGAGGTTATTTAATATCTGAAGGGCTCTCTGGGTGACAGTATCCATGTGTTTTCCGAAGCTCCAACTCTCATCAATGATAACTCCCAGGTAGCGTGTCTCTCGTCGTCGGAGAACTGGTGAACCATCTATTCTGACTGTCGGGTTTCTGATAAGATGTCCTTTTAGTAGTAGGTAGGTGGATTTACTGGGTGATATCGTCATTTTAGTCGTGTGGCACCACTGTTGGAGTTTGTCTAATGCTGTCTCTATTTTCGGTTCAATGTCTTCTCGGCTACGGACACCAACCAACAGGAGGAGGTCATCCTCGTAGGCTATCACCTCTAGCACCTCACCACTTTGTTGTAATCTATCTAATAAAGGCTCCATATGGATGTCCCAGAAAAGGGGTCCTAAGACGGAACCTTGGGGACATCTTTTGGTAATTACCTTTCCAATTCTTTCGTCAGATGATGATAACCAGACCTCCCGATCCTTACAATAGCTCATCAGGCAACCACATAGCGGCCCTGGACACTCATTCTCTCGCAAGCAGGAGAAGAGCGGAGGCCACCACAGGTTGTCGAAGGCGCCACTGATGTCAACCATGATGCCAACCACGTATTTGTGCGGGGTCGAGCCACAGACCTCGGCCGCCACTGAGTCAATTTTAGCCTGCAATATCCCGTGATTTTCATGAACAAAAGTTTGCAGTTCTTTTACGACTGCTTCGTGATTCTGTAATACATTTTCATGCCGCAAAAAAATAGGTTGAAAATGCTCACAAATTTGTGTTTCTACGTCATTACAGACTTTTTGACATTTTGATTCGATGTTACGTAACTCAGTAGTTAAATCTTCACGTGTTTGTTGAAGTGTTTCTTTAGTTTGAGTATGATTTTGTTCCATTTGTTGCTGTGACTGTTTTTGATTTTGTTCAAGCGTTGTGTCTAACTTTTCTAGCCTTTGTCCCATTTGTTGCACTAACAGTAATAACAATGCACTGGTGTCTGAAACATGTTCCTCAGTGCTATTCAGCAGTGCATTTGAACCGGCAATATTCGCATTTTGAGAAGCAGAAAATGTGTCTTGACTTATTTGAGAAAACGGCGAGGACGCAAAACCTGAATCCACAGTATTTGCAAGATTGTGTCCTGCCATTTCGGATTCCTGAGACGAGCTGTTGCCGACCGATCGATCGATAATGCTTCCCTGTTCAATAATTGTTTCACTGTCTACACCATTATTTGCAGCCCGCTCCATTTCCCTATGCACAATTACCAAATTAGTTAATTCATTACTCGGTGGCTCTTACACACTGCTTTCGTCTTCACTGTCATTTCTCAGTTTACTTTGAAGTCTAGTATTACGTTTTTCACACGCCATTATTGACGCAATATTTCACACGATAACACAGAATTGAAGAGCAAATTAAAAAAAAAACACATTAACATAGCACTGAAAATGATATCACGTTAATTGGTAGTGCAGCTGCGAAATACTTGGTGAAAATCGACATGCATGCCACAACTGCTTTACTGTACAACAATGAAAAACTACAACTACAAAGGAAATTCTTTCTATAATTACGCGCTAGCAATAAACAATAGCTACACTAATTACACAAACTACAAGAAAAAATCAGAAGACTCCAGTGAGATATCCTCGGCTAAGGCTCGACATTAGCAACGTCCCCTTAGAAAAATTTATGAATGATCGTGCTGATAAACCCCTTACGTTATTTGATTTTCAAACAGCTGAGCAGAACTGAACGTACTCAGACATTTCTCTCTTTACTTATTCTGATAATCACTAAACTGACACAAAATATTTTTAGCGCAACGCAATCTGGCTTTTAATAATCCCTACAAAAGAATGGCCCTGACTAACAATAACCTATACCTTTCATGACTCACTTACCTCACGAAAATTACTCGAACTACTGCAATACAGCGAGCGCCAATACTGCCAGCTAAATAAAAGATTCTAACTACTGAAGTCACTAACTACTGATAGGCATAGTTGTTGTTGTTGTTGTGGTCTTCAGTCCTGAGACTGGTTTGATGCAACTCTCCATGCTACTCTATCCTGTGCAAGCTTCTTCATCTCCCAGTACCTACTGCAACCTACATCCTTCTGAATCTACTTAGTGTATTTATCTCTTGGTCTCCACCTATGATTTTTACCCTCCACGCCGCCCTCCAATACTGGATTGGTGATCCCTTGATGCCTCAGAACGTGTCCTAACAACCGATCCCTTCTTCTGGTCAAGTTGTGCCACAAACTTCTCTTCTCCCCAATCCTATTCAATACTTCCTCATTAGTTATGTGATCGACCCATCTAATCTTCAGCATTCTTCTGTAGCACCACATTTCAAAAGCTTCTATTCTCATCTTGTCCAAACTATTTACCGTCCATGTTTCACTTCCATACATGGCTACACTCCATACAAATACTTTCAGAAATGACTTCCTGACACTTAAATCTATACTCGATGTTAACAAATTTCTCTTCTTCAGAAACGCTTTCCTTGCCATTGCCAGTCTACATTCTATATCCTCTCTACTTCGACCAGCATCAGTTATTTTGCTCCCCAAATAGCAAAACTCCTTTACTACTTTAGGCGTCTCATTTCCTAATCTAATACCCTCAGCATCACCCGACTCAATTCGACTACATTCCATTATCCTCGTTTTGCTTTTGTTGATGTTCATCTTATATCCTCCCTTCAAGACACCAATCCATTCCGTTCAACTGCTCTTCCAAGTCCTTTGCTGTCTGTGACAGAATTACAATGGCATCGGCGAACCTCAAAGTTTTTATTTCTTCTCCATGGATTTTAATACCTACTCCAAATTTTTCTTTTGTTTCCTTTACTGCTTGCTCAATATACAGATTGAATAACATCGGGGAGAGGCTACAACCCTGTCTTACTCCTTTCCCAACCACTGCTTCCCTTTCATGTCCCTCGACTCTTATAACTGCCATCTGGTTTCTGTACAAATTGTAAATAGCCTTTCACTCCCTGTATTTTACCCCTGCCACCTTTAGAATTTGAAAGAGAGTATTCCAGTCAACATTGTCAAAAGCTTTCTCTAAGTCTACAAATGCTAGAAACGTAGGTTTGCCTTTCCTTAATCTTTCTCCTAAGATAAGTCGTAAGGTCAGTAGTGCATCACGTGTTCCAGTATTTCTACGGAATCCAAACTGATCTTCCGCGAGCTCGGCTTCTACAAGTTTTTCCATTCGTCTGTAAAGAATTCGTGTTAGTACTTTGCAGCTGTGGCTTATTAAACTGATTGTTCGGTAATTTTCACATCTGTCAACACCTGCTTTCTTTGGGATTGGAATTATTATATTCTTCTTGAAGTCCGAGGGCACCTCGCCTGTTTCATACATCTTGCTCACCAGATGGTAGAGTTTTGTCAGGACTGGCTCTCCCAAGGCCGTCAGTAGTTCCAATGGAATGTTGTCTACTCCCGGGGCCTTGTTTCGACTCAGGTCTTTCAGTGCTCTGTCAAACTCTTCACGCAGTATCGTATCTCCCATTTCATCTTCATCTACATCCTCTTCCATTTCCATAATATTGTCCTCAAGTGCATCGCCCTTGTATAGACCCTCTATATACTCCTTCCACCTTCCTGCTTTCCCTTCTTTGCTTAGAACTGGGTTTCCATCTGAGCTCTTGATGTTAGCAAATGAAAAATTTTGATGGAGATCAAACAATCTATTTACCGTAATAGTGTTCAAAAGTCATAATATATATACATATCAGTTCATGATATCCAGTCTTACCAATTTACTGTCTCTGATGGACACGCGTGCAGATCATCCGCTCCCTAAATTCCGCCATCTCTCCCCACATCCACCACTGCTGGCGGCTCACCTCCAACTGCGCAACGCTACGCGCCGTTAACAGCCAACTGCCGAACACTACAATAGCGAATATTCCAACAATGTCCCAGAATGCACACAGCACAGCCAATGATTTTCATACAGAGGCGTTACCAATATAAAAACCTAAACAGCCGACTTACAACGTAAATGCCATTGCTGTCGGTCATTAAGCGGAGGCCATCGGCCATTGCGTTGTCTCTGGTGAGAGGTAATCCAGAGATTTGGTATTCTCGGCAAACTCTTAGTGTTCAAGATCTTGGAATGTTTAATTTTCTAGCGATTTTCGAAATGGAACGTCCCAGGCATCTACCTCTAGTAATGATCCGCGTTGAAAGTCTCTTAATTCTCATGGTGCGGCCTTAATCACGCCGGACGCTTCTTGACAAGGATCACTGAGTACAAATGACAGTTCCCCAAACGCACTGCCTTTTAATACTGAAGCTTGTGTATTCTATGCTACCGACAGCTTTATGTGTGCATATCTCTATCACATATATCACCTCAATGTACTGGACATTAGGAGTTGAGTATCTCTCAAAAGACCACCTCTCACTATAGCACAGACATCTGCACGTGTTCACTGAGCATAAAAACATAGTACAAAAAATGACTAGAGTCGTGCGGTGCGGTTCGAGCAGTAGCAATTCTGCCTCTTTTCAAATGGTGCAAGGTGTCCGCTGCAGCGTCGGTCAGGTAACAAGTTCATCTGCGGGTATATGTTCTACAAGTTCAAGACGTGCGTGCTAGACACATCCCCGTCTTCGTGGGTGATAACAGTTTTGTTCCCAGAGTATGTTTCTCGTTTGAGGAAACATAGTTTGACCCTCTATATCACCCTATCTTAGTAGCGTAGGAAACGATGTGAGAATATGGAACTGCGGGTGAATCGCAGCAGTCAACAACCCCGGGATTTGTAGCTCTACCGAAATGAATTATCGACTACCCACGGCAATATAGGACATAATGTGGACTCTCTTCCCCACCTCATTGAGGCCATTATCAATGCCATCGACAGTGATATAATCGTTGTATCTACTGGAGAGACTGACCTCCGTCCGCGCTCTAATCTCTCTAATTTTACATTCGTGATCTCCTCGGGAGGTATAAGTAGGGGGAAGCAATATATTCGATACCTCATCCAGAAACGCACCCTCTCGAAACCTGACGAGCAAGCTACACCGCGATGCAGAGCGCCTCTCTTGCAGAGTCTGCCACTTGAGTTTGTTAAACATCTCCGTAACGCTATCACGGTTACCAAATAAGCCTGTGACGAAAGGCGCCGCTCTTCTTTGGATCTTCTCTATCTCCTCCGTCAACCCGATCTGGTACGGATCCCACACTGATGAGCAATACTCAAGTATAGGTCGAACGAGTGTTTTGTAAGCCACCTCCTTTGTTGATGGACTACATTTTCTAAGGACTCTCCCAATGAATCTCAACCTGGTACCCGTCTTACCATCAATTAATTTTATATGATCATTCCACTTCAAATCGTTCCGCACGCATACTCCCAGATATTTTACAGAAGTAACTGCTACCAGTGTGTGTTCCGCTGTCATATAATCATACAATAAACGATCCTTCTTGCTATGTATTCGCAATACAGTACATTTGTCTATGTTAAGGGTCAGTTGCCACTCCCTGCACCAAGTGCCTATCCGCTGCAGATCTTCCTGCATTTCGCTACAATTTTCAAATGCTGCAACTTCTCTGTATACTACATCATCATCCGCGAAAAGCCGCATGGAGCTTCCGACACTATCTACTAGATCATTTATATATATTGTGAAAAGCAATGGTCCCATAACACTCCCCTGTGGCACGCCAGAGGTTACTTTAACGTCTGTAGACGTTTCTCCATTGATATCAACATGCTGTGTTCTGTTTGCTAAAAACTCTTCAATCCAGCCACACAGCTGGTCTGATATTCCGTAGGCTCTTACTTTGTTTATCAGGCGACAGTGCGGAACTGTATCGAACGCCTTCCGGAAGTCAAGAAAAATAGCATCTACCTGGGAGCCTGTATCTAATATTTTCTGGGTCTCATGAACAAATAAAGCGAGTTGGGTCTCACACGATCGCTGTTTCCGGAATGTAGATGTATATGTAGACCCGCCAGGGTAGACGAGAACGCTAACGCGCTGCTTCCTGGACTCGGGTAGGCGCGCCGGCCCCGGAACGATTCCGCCCAGCGGATTGCGACGACAGCCGGTGTGCCGGCCAGCCTGGATGTGGTTTTCAGGCGGTTTTACACATCCCGCTAGGTGAATACCGGGCTGGTCGCCAAGTTCCGCCTCATTTACGCAGCTCGCAGACATCTGAACACAGTCACACCATTTCATGGATTCCACTAGACACAGACAGTTGGGGTACACTAATTTCATCCTGGAGGGTGCAGGATAGCGGCAGGAAGGGTATCCAGCCATCCCTTAAAAAATTAACATGCCAAGTCCGATTAACCATGGCCGACCCTGCGTAACTGTGGGACAAGGCGCAAGTGATAGAACAGTGTAACGAGCCAGTCTACAAGATATGTACACGTGATTAGGGTTAACATTGAGAGACAAATTATTTTCTTGTCCTACCCACTGTTCTTTAGGCTTCCAGCTTCTAAATAGAAATTCGTTCATGGTAAAGAATGATTTATCCAGGAGAAAAGCTTTTATGCTAAATTTTGAATCTGCTTGGCTGTCTATAAGACATTTTATGTTATTGGCCAAATAATCAAACTTTTTGTTTCTGCATGTTGAACTCCTTTCTGAGCAAATGACAGCATTAATAATGAGTGATACGGTCATTTCTTCATCTAGTGTAAGGGTCTGTTGTACTGAACAAAAATACTCTCGTCGGTAGAACAGTGGGTCCTTTGGTTTGCTCTGGGAGAGGACTGAGTGGATACTGTAACAAATTAAATATTAGTTCGCTTTATTATGACTTAGATAAGAAGCATTACTTAATTTTGTGCAATCCATATCCACAGAAACACTAACGTATCACTCGACGCAGGCAAAAGACAAGTCTTACTCAACGTATATTTAACAATAATTTTCATGCTGAGTTCTGCCTAATACATTGATCACACAGCTGCCCCAGTAGCTTACGATGCTGTCCCCTTATTCAGTGATCGAGGACTGGGCAGAGCGGTATTGTACTGGATCGCGTGTGAAAGTGTCGATTCGGTTGCCTCGCGCCACGTTTGTGGACATGATGGCGCAGGTGTCTCTCATTCGTGGATGCGGCTTGCAGCGACTATCTTTTCTCGTTGTTGTATTGCGATGTACCAACCCTGATTTGGCACCTCGCTCTTCGGACGAATCCTCACTGTTCCTCTCAAACTGTGATGTATTATTTATGACGAATTTCGTAACTGAATGTAGTTCTTTAAACAGGTACCTACGTGACTTCAATGGATGAACAGCGCATACTATTCTTACTGCTCCCTTCGGTACAATCAGTACTTTCCCAGTTGTGATTTACCCCAGAAAACCATTCCATAAGACATTATTAAATTATTCAGTGAGAATATGTAAAATATGTCAGGAGGCAACTCTATTTATTTCCAAGAATAGCAACTATAGCAAGAGCAAAAGTAGGTAAACCTCGTTGTTTGAGAAGGTCAGTATTTTGCTTCTAGCAGTTCAAGTTTTTATCAGTATGTACGCCCAAATATGTGGAGCATTATACCCTATTAATTGACTCCTGCTCATGTTCTACATCAGTTACGGCGTAACTCTATTTATTGTACAGAACTGAATACAGTGCGTTTTTTCAAAATTTAAGGTAATTCCATTTTCTCAGTACCGCATAATAATTCCTTGCAAAACATCATTTACAATTTCTTCTATTGCTTTCTCTCCAAAGGGAGGTGTTATAACACCAGTATCATCTCCAAAAAGAAACAAATCTGTTTGTTGAATGTTAAGCGGAAGGTCACGTATATAAAGGATAGAAGAGAACCGAAAATTGAGCCCTTTGGGACTCCCTTTGTGATTACTTCCTAGTCATTAAACTTTTCTACCCTTAGAACATTGTTTAAATTCCTCAGCCCAGCTTTTTGCGTTCTGTTTCTTATGTGTGATTCAAAGTAGTGTGTATAAAGCCATGTGTTCCACAAAACTCCAGTTCTGCGATGGGCATAGCTTGATATATACAATCAAATGTCTTGGAAATCCCACAATAGTGCCAGCCGGCGATATTTTATTATTTAAGGCTTCTACTTTGCGAAAAAAGGAATGTATAAATAGCATTCTCAGCCGACTACCTTTCTGGAATCCAAACTGCGATATGGGGCTAATTACAGGTTTCACTGTATATCCCAAGGAGTGTATAACATAAGAACTGAAGACAACGAAGAAGACTAACCTGCGGTAGATCAATCATTGTCCAGTTTATTCCTGCTCATGAAACATGTGTCTAATCCGAAAACCCGACGCTACAACATACAGCCAGATAAACCGCCGGAACCACCATCCTTTGAGAAATTACAAACTGCACTTATCCAAAAACTTTGCTACCTCCGGAAAGGTTGAAACGGCGTAGAAGTCGTGGATGACTACACAACAGAGCTTCCGACACCCTAACAGCCAGACGCAAGAATGACATAGAAATTGTGATTTCATCAGTGTTGAGAGTGAATCAACGAAGGCGTTCTGATCATAGCCAGTAATGGTCGAAATGGGTAAGTTAATACTGCAATGAAAACAACGGTGGGAAACAAAACTCACGGAAACTGGATAGGTCTACCGAGTTCAGCGAGAGAAAACGTCACTGAGTAGTGTTCATTGGCTGTAAGCTGTCAGACGATATGAAGTCGGCCTGATAGAGCAATGCAGTTGCTCAACTAAACCCCCAGTCGTCGATGGCTGACCCCTCGAAAATACCGCAGGTGTTTGCTGTCTCACTTTCTGTGATTTGTGGGAGCAAGGGTATCTAATTTTCCAATAGGACTGAAATCACCTCCATGCTACTCTCCCAGTTCCATAATGTCCTAAATTATTTATCTATACACCCTCGTCTGCGCAGTGTTTTATCAATGCTTCCCAGTAAATCACTCAGAAATGAATATATTGCCTAATTATTCTTAAACCAAGTATCAATGCGTTGAGCTCTGAGATGTAGACAAAAAGTCTATAATTCGTTGCGTGTCTTTTCTACAGAACAGACTACTACCTCTTCTGACTCCCTTCTCCACCACTATTTCCCTTTCATGGTCCTCGATACTTGTAACTGCCTTCTGGTTCGTGTATAATTTGTCAACAGTATTTCCGGTGATCCCTGTTGTAAGTAGGCTGTTAGGGTTTTTATGTTGGTAACTCCACGTAACGCTCTGTATGAAAATCACTGACTGTGCTGTGTGCAGTCTGTGGCTGATTGGCATTGTTAGAATATTCGGTTGTGTAGTGTTGGGCAGTTGGAGGTGAACAGCGCGAAGCGTTGTGCCGTTGGAGGTGAGCTGCCAGCAGTGGTGGATGTGAGGACAGGGATGCCAGTTTTGAGAGGTTTCCGTAACCGGACGTGTGTCCGCCAGAAAAATGAAATTTGTAAAGACAGATGCCATGAATTGATAGATATATATATTTTGACTTTTGAACGCTATTAAGGTAAATACATTGTTTGTTCTCTATCAAAATCTATCATTTGCTAACTATGTCTATCAGTAGCTAGTGCGTTCAGTAGTTAGAATCTTTTATTTAGCTGGCAGTATTGACGCTCACTGTACTGCAGTAGTTCCAGCAACGAAGATTTTTGTGAGGTAAGTGATTTATGAAAGGCATATGTTATTGTCAGTCAGGGTCATTCTGTTGTAGGGATTATTGAAGTCAGATTGCGTTGCGCTAAACAAAATATTGTGTGTCAGTTTAGTGATGATCAGAATATTTAAAGAAAGAAATGTCTGAATACGTTCAGTTTTACTCAGCTGTCTTTGTATCAAATAACGTAGAAGTTTACCAGCATAGTCATTCATAATTTTTCTAAGGGTACGTTTCACTGTATTTTACTCCTTCTACCCTCAGAATTTCGAAGATAGTATGCCATGTCAAAAGCTTTCTGTAGGACTACAAATGCTATAAACATAGGTTAGCCTTTTCTTAACCTATATTCTATGAGCATTTGTAGAATCAACATTGCCTCGCGTGTTCCTACGTTTCTCCGGAATCGAAACTCATTTTCCCCGACGTGGGCTTCCACCAGTTTCTCCATTCGATTGTAAAGAATTCGTATTAGCATTTTGCACCATGGCTTATGAAATTGATGATTCGGTAATTTTCACATCTATCAGCACCTTTTTTCTTTGTAATTGTAATTATTATATTATTCTTGAAGTCTTAGGGTATTTCGCCTGTCTCGTACATCTTTTTCACCAGATTGAAGACTTTTGTCATGGCCAGCTCTCCCAAAGAGATTAGCGGTTCCAACGGAATATTGTCTTCTTCTGGGGCCTAGTTTCGACTTAGATCTTTCAATGCTCTGCCAAGTTCTTCATGCAGAATATTATCTCCTATCACATCTTCATCTACGTCCTCTTCCATTTCTATAATATTGATCTCAAGTACATGCCCCTTGAACAGACCTTCTATGTACTCATTCCGCTTGACAGCTTTCCCTTCTTTGCTTAGGACTGGTTTTTCGTCTGATTTCTTGCTATTCATGCAGGTGGTTCTCTTTTCTCCAAAGGTCTCTTTAATTATCCTGTAGGCGGCATCCGTATTTCCCCTAGTGATATATGCTCCTGTATCCTTAGATTTGTCCTCTAGCCATATCTGCTTAACCATTCTGCACTTCGGTCTCATTTTTTAGACTTTTTATTCCATTTCACCTCCTTCATTTACTGCATTTTATATTTTCCTTTCATCAGCTAAATTCAGTATCTCTTGTATCACTCAAGGGTTGCTACTAGGTCTCGTCTTTTTATCTACTTGATCCTCTGCTGGCTTCACTGTTTCATCTCTTAGAGCTACCCATTGTTCTTCTGCTGTGTTCGAGCCTCCTGTTCTTGTCAATCGTTCCGTAATGCTCCCTCTGAGACTCTCAAAAACATCGGAATTTTTTCAGTTTATCGAGGTGTCATCTCCTTAAATTCCTACCTTTTTGCAATTTCTTCAGTTTTATCCTACAGTTCGTAGCCAATTTATTGGCGATGGACTTTTCTTGGCCGATCTTTCGGAGAGCCCCCTCACTCCACACCATATCAGTCCACTAATCTTCCTTTCATTGCACCACGACCCATATGCATACAGAACTCAGTGTGCTGCTGCGTGTTCCAATTTAACGCTTCTTTTTAATACAGATAATATTTTCATTCGTGACTATGAATTCCGCGTACCTCATCCACCACATTGGGCCGATATCTTGGGCAGCTCGAAAGTCTGATGTGCCCTCCTTAGGCTTTGAAATCCTTTACTGAGTATGCTTACCTACTTACGTATATAGATATATAGATAGATTAATTATTATTAAACTCTTAAAATTGTGTATCTACTCAGAGTCAATGCATCTACTACCTAGTCTAATTAGTTTAAAATTTTCGTTAAGGGGGATAGGACGCAAACGGGCCGCCTTGGATCCGGAGAGACATCACAGGACATTTTAATTTCCACTTTCCATAGTTTTGCGAATAAATTCATAAACGTATGTCAGCATGACCAGGAAGGATTAAGGATTCACAATCATAGCAGTGGAAGTTAAAAAAAAAATAACAAATTTTTTTTTTTTTTCCATGTGAAAGTTCATCATTTTTTCACTTGTATTGGCTGCGTTTGGTGCTATAGGTACACGTTTCTTCATAAGTAAGAGATATTCTTTGATGAATTTTGTACAACATAAAACCATCCTTACAGGTGTACGAATCTCTAGGAATTATTTAATTTATGAAAAAATGAATGTGCTGATACATTTTAAACTTCATGTTTAGAAAAATCTCAAATTTTATAGTTAATTATTTCAATTTTTACCACAGTTTTTAATAGATTTGGAAAATTCTAGAGTTTCATACACCTGTACGTATGGTTTGTATGCTGTGCAAAGTTCATCGAAGAATCTCCCTTACTTACGAAGAAAAGTGTACCTATAGCAACAAATGCAGCCAGTGGTAATTGAAGAAAAGGTGAAATACATATGTAAAAAAAGAAATTATTTTCTTATATTTTTGAACTTACACCACTACAAGTGTAAATCCTGAATCCTTTCTGGTCATTCTGACAAAGTTTTATGAATTTATTTTTAAAAGTATAGACAATGGAAATTAAAAATTCCTGTGGTGTCTCTCCTGCTCCAAGTCGTCCCGTTCGAGGTCCGACCCCCCTTAACGCTGTGAGCAAAGACCACGAGACTCTTGAGTTGCGACAGAAACGTTCTGCAATCCCTTGGAGACTTTGTTTCTCTCGGATGCTAATCAGCTCAAAGGAGGAGGGCGTGTCGTTGCGCCACACTCGCTTTCGACCCAATTGTATCGTGGAAACTTTCACGAGCCTTCTTAATTTCTTTAATCCTTTCAGTATCAGCTAGTTCTTAATTCTAGTTATCTGTCTCGGATTCTTTAATCATTAAAGCGAATCATTCCTTACCTCGTGGTGTGTTCAGCTACACGAGTGAAATGGATGATTTCTATTGTCAGCGTCAACGCTTCTTGATTAATTTCACGCTCCATTGATGGCGACTACATTATTTCAGTCATTCCATAGGTGTTCAACAAGCAACAGCACACAAAAAATGAATGAGCAACTCAGCTATACTGCAATAAGAATAACTACGAACAGTCGTCATACATAATACTATAGCCTCAGACCGTAACATTCCATAGGCATGATGGAAGACTTACTGTCTCATGCATCTGAGAAGAGCTCAGCCAGAATCATTCAAAGCCGTTATTTCGTTTTTGCTGTAATAATAATATTCGACAGCAATTTGCGTTTCCAGCCTATGAAATAGCCGTTAAAAGGAAATCCAAGCAGCACAGTCCTTGCAATCAACCTAAAGTTTTCTATCTTTCAATTTAAAAAAATAAAAGAGATCGAACACGTAAAAGATAGCACCTGCAATTGCTGATCCTCCCTCTAAAACTCTCATGGAATTACTGACAAGTGCAAATGATACAGATTTTTCTACTGGCGTCAATGTATCAACCATATCATATTTTTATGCCCAGTTCAAAACGTTAACACCGCACGCGCATATCGCTAACTGCAGCTGCAGTGAAATTAAATATTATGATATAAATGAATACTGAAATTGGTGGTCTCTACCGATGTTGCACAATGGATTCACATATTCTGGGAAAGGGTGTAGACAAAAAACATATTGCTACATCACCAATGGTATCAAGGTAACTACAAGAAAGAAAAACCACGACAAATAAATATACTTCTGGAGCGTTACTAACGTTTAATGTATTGTTTTATAGCTTCAGATAAGCAACTGAAGCACATGAAGTCCAGTTTATCCACCACACTCAAAATATGATCCAGCAGAAGGAGGTCGAAGCTACGCCGCACGACTATAATTGCTCTACTCCCATAAATGTTTTATGAAGTTCCATTAAAACAGTGTTAAAGGAGATATTCTTCCTCCAACTAATTTACTCATATTCTCGTGCGAGTTATGACCTGGTGGATCGGGACCTCAATGTTACGATTCGAATTTGTACAGTCAATGTTTGTTTATTACATTCCTCTCATTCCTGTTCGTGACCCTCCGTCGTATTATTAGATTCGAATACATATTCATTGACATTCGCAATATAAATAAAACAATTTTCGTAAATTCTCCGTTTGACTAAAAAAAATGATTATAATAAACTTACTGCATTGTATGTTTACCACTTTCCCCGTTATATACACCCTATAAATTTATCAGTTTCGCATTGAGAGATAACGATAAATTGATGAGGACTGTTAAAGATAGGTTAGTGCAGACAGGAGGCAAAAGATTTCGCAAAATTATGAATACACTTACAGCCGAACAGCTGGTTAAGGAAAAAAGAAAACAAAAGGGGGATTAGGTTAAACCTCCTTTCAACGATTAGTCATATAGTCTGCTACTAATTTAATATGGCTGGTATAAATTGTAAATAGTTCAGACGTGTCAGCGTGATAAGGTGCTAAGAAGACATAAATTCGTTATTAACCAGCTGACTGACAATGCAATTGCAATTATCTTCTGGATAGGCCTCCTCTAGCAGAAGGATTAATCTATCTAGAAGGACTGTTTCTGTAAAAAAAAAATTGCCACGTCAGTTGCCATAAACGTTGTTTGAGTATGGCACCGCGTCATAATGTAAAAGACAAACCAACGTTTCGGCCACTGTTACAATGGCCTTCTTCTTAGTCTACTGACCCAGACCCAGAACAATGCCACTGTAGGCTTGGCCCCCAAAAAGTAGTTTCCTTCAGTAATGCTTTTCTACATCATGGCACGGTACCATACTCGGAATACTCTTACGTCAACCTCCTCACTATCTGCCCAGTGTTCTAGCAAGTGACGCCCAAAAACGCTTAATACTTGTGATCTTCTGCAATCGCTTTGTGAGGTACATAAGGCATATGAAGTGAATAATGGACTATAGTTATACAAATTAAGATACGTAATTGATAAGCAGTCACAGAGCAAAGCTAGGATTAGGTTATCATGTGCGGGTAAAGCTAACATGGAGGAAAGATAGCAATCGCATATTCGGAGTTTCAGTAACATGGTGATATTGAGACAGGATACGTTTCAAAATTAAGAAGTACGATTAGAGAATCTATAGTATCAGAAGACAAGAGCGTTTGATATGAAATACGCCGACGAGTGTATCGTCCTTATATGTATTTGTCACGAACATATTGTACAGTATTTGTTTTGCATTAATGAAATGAGTGACTTTAATAAAAGAAAATCTCTGTAATGTAATAACTAGAGAAAAGGAAAATCAATGGACATGGAATATAAGATCGTTAAATCCACGAAATGTTACTTTGACTAACAATGACAATGGGGACTTGATACAATGTGCTACGAAACAGTATATTTATATCTGTGGCTCTTACAATCTAGTATTTACATAAACGCTGTTGTGACAGGATTACCCTCTCCTTGACATTCTCTCTCTGGCGCTCTTTCTCTAACTCTGTCGTTTTAAAAGATTGCTCTGCGTCTTCCAGTTCTGTGCGACTGTATAACGTGTTATTAATTGTGAAACAGATTTTTATCTTAAACTGTTATTTAATGCTTTCTTTTCGTGGTTGTAATCGCCCTGTGTGAAATAACGAAGCGTTTGCAGCAACTGTAGCAAGCGGGCTTCGAGACAATGTCCGAGGGTGAGTCAAATGAAAACCTTAAATTTGTCATAACAAATCGAAATTTCGCGACGTTATCCTGTAAGTTGGTACGCTTGCTGCAAACAGCGTGCAGAATGCTCTGTAGGTGGCAGCATAGCGCAGATGCACACATACCGTCGCAGTAACAACATAAAGATGGCCGTCCCACTTGCTACTTGCACCAGGAAAGAACAGCGTTCTGTTATTCGGTTTTTGCATTGTGAAGGTGTGAAACCTATTGAAATTCATCAACGAATGAAGATTCAGTACGGTGAGGCATGTTTGTCACAGCAATAAGTCTACGAATGGAGTAGGAAGTTCGCAAATGGTGTGACTTCAGTGGAAGATACTCTTTGACCAGGTCAGGCACAACGAGTTGTGACTCCACAGAACATTACAGCAGTTGAAGCCATAGTGAAGGAAAACCGTCGAGTGACACTGAATGACATTTCAACATGTTTACAGATTAGTCGTGGATCAGCACACCACATTGTGCTCGATGTGCTCCAGTTTCACAAAGTGTCTGCAAGATGGCTGCCACGGCAGCTGACTCCTGAAATGAGAGAACGACGTGTTGATGCTTGTGAAGAACTTCTTCGGCGCTTTGAACGAGAGGGTGATGGCTGCCTGACAAGAATCGTTTCTGGGGACGAAACCTGGGTTCACTTCCACAAACCGTAAACGAAGAGAGCGAGCAACCCAGAACTTGCCTCAAGTGATATCCGTATGTTTGGACCACTCAAAGACGCAATGGGAGGAAATAAGTTCCGTTATGATGAAGAGGTACGCCACGTGGTGCATGAGTGGTTGAACGGATTACCAAAAGAATATTTTTCTAAAGGAATTTATGCACTTTGTAAGCGCTGGAGAAGTTGCATTGAGCGTGGGGGAGATTATGTTGAAAAGTGATATAGCTTTGTATCACTTCTGCACAATAAATTATATTTAAAAAAATATTTAACGTTTTCATTTGACTCACCCTCGTAGCATCGCAGGAGTTATAATAAAACCGCCATTAGGCGGCAAATTTGAATTTTTATTCTTTTCTTTACAGTCACACAAGTGCTGGTGCAGGTAGTACTACACTTCTATTTCACAGACCCTCGCGGGCCTGGATTAGATTTTATCTATATCGAAGCAAGTAGGTGTAGAATAAACGACTGATTTTTCAGCTGGCCAGGCTACGAACTAACAAAGACGTAATATCAAGTCATGCCGTATAGGAAAGGTGTGGGACAATGCACTGTTAAACTTCTTATAGCGAGAAACATTTACAATGACAGTCATTTACAGTTGTATAGTTAAATAAGTGTTGTGAAAATAGGAACCTTACCTTGACGTATTATGGACACTTATTATCACGAGATTTTTTTTCCCTTCGCTTATTTCTCATAACAGCATTTACGCAATGCTGTCACGATTATTAGACGCAAAGCTCAATTCCTGATTGTTAAAGTAAATTTGGCTAAGAACTGTCGTGTAATTTACGTCGCAAACAAAAGTGCTACGATCAGAAGCCTGCAGTATTTTAGGAGCTAATTTCCAAACAATACATTGATTCATTCAAAGAAAATCATAAAAAACATTTAATTACCAAAAAATTCAAACACACCATGCGGAAAAAAAATAGCAACACCAAGAATGATCACTATAGAACAACGAAATTTCGAGAATACATGTGTCTAGGTAAGATATTTGAGTCATCAATATTGCAAGAACACAGGTTAGTGTAAGCACGAGATAATCCGTTGCTAATGTGAAATGTACTATATTAATGACGCGTATTATCGCCAGAATGTTGAATGTAAACATGCGAAATTGCATGCATTGTTGTGCAGAGGCCGGATGTCAGTTTGTGGGACGGAGTTCCATGACTGTCGCACTTGGTCGGTCAGTACAGGAACGGTTAATACTGATTGTGGGTGAGGCTGCATTTTGTGTGCTCGATTGGAGACAGATCTAGCGACCGAGCAGGCCAAGACAACACTTCGACACTCTGTAAAGCACGATGGGTTACAACAGCGGTATGTAGACAAGTATTATCCTGTTGGAATGGAACGCTGTTCATGAATATCAGCACAACAGGTCGAATTGACGTACAAATTTGCAGCCAGGCTGTGTGGGGTGCCCATGAGCGCCCCTGGTGTCATACAAAATCGCACTCCCAACCATAACTACAAGTGTAAAGCCAGTCTGCCCAGCACGCAGACAGGTCGATTGCACGGCGTCAAATGGCCTCCACCTAACCAACACACTGCTGTAATGGCACAGAGGCAGAACTAGCTTTCACCAGAAAATACAACAGAATTCCACGTTGCCCACCATTTAGTTCTCGCTTGAGACCACTGGAGTCTCAAAGGGCGGTGGTTTGGGGCCAGTGAAACGCACTCTACAGGGCGTGTGGTGTAAGGTGTCAGGCAAATCCAATACCTTCCATGAAAACCCTGACATGATAGCTAATCCGGCAGTACGTCACATAGCTCCGAATAAGTCCTGACATTAAATTATCCAAAGTATTACGATCAACAAGTGAACAAATGGAATACCACCGACTAACACAAGAACGCCTAAATGCATGTCATACCTTCCCACTGTGAAACAGAAGCAGTTCGGAGGGCAGAAACGAGAACAGAAGCTGAGAGCAGAGTCGTGTAAGCTAGAAGGCCCTACGATAAGGGACACCCACATTGCCCACCAAGACCACCCCCCCAGCGCATGTTAAAAGATAGAGCCCTCCAGAAGAACAGTATAGATCTTACGATAACACTAAAAGGGCCACACCAGCTGCAAGTTTTAGCGTGAGACTATACGCGTCTCTGTTACGTTGCAAACATTAAAAACATTGCCCCACCACGAAAAGTATAACGTTTCTCATTGGATAGACAGAATTTTTGTAGGCGGAGCTTAAGGTTAACATTGAGACCCTGATTGGTCAGTTGAAAACACAGCCAGATACCTTTTTCTTAAGCCCACTTCAGTAAATTGCGGTAAAGGGAAGTTAGAGAGTTGCTACGGAGACGGCGAGGTGTGTGGAGCTGCGGCACCAGCCGACCCTGAGGCTGCCTAACCGCCGACAAGGAAATGAACGCACGCGATGCCACATAAGCGCGCATAAGGCTTCACTCAGAACTGCAGAAGTCTCATCTGTTACATCCCCCTTTTTGCGTAATACTAGTGTCGATCGTCAATTGAACTTAGTGGCATTCACATTTGCTACTTGAAGTTAAAATCTGAGACGTGATGATTTTTCTGTTATATAATTATTGAGAAGCCACATCAGCCACTGTAAGTTGTTGTTGTTGTTGTTGTTGTGGTCTTCAGTCCTGAGACTGGTTTGATGCAGCTTTCCATGCTACTCTATCCTGTGCAAGCTTCTTCATCTCCCAGTACCTACTATAACCTACGTCCTTCTGAATCTGCTTAGTGTATTCATCTCTTGGTCTCCTTCTACGATTTTTACCCTCCACGCTGCCCTCCAATGCTAAGTCCACTGTAAGTTACGACAAGTTAAATAAGTAAATAAAGATAATTGAGGGTCAGTGTAGACCATTTTTGATAGTTTTCTCTTTTATGAAACTTAATTCAAACCTAGATTATAGATGTGATATGGCATAGGTCATCCTCCGATCCATTATAGAACTTGGAAACCCATTCAGGGAATATTCGTCCACATTTTTGTTGAACGCAGTTGGTTTTTATCATCCTGTATTAAAATATTTCCTTTCATCAATAGCGCAAATTATTAACAATGATTTGTGAGTAGAATAAAAATTCCAGTGGTAAACTTAACTGCTTTTTCGATGTTATTTTACCAGGTAACTGAAAATAGGAAATCCTTGAACCCCTTCCACTAAATTTAGTTAGTATTAAGATTCTTTTACAGGTAGTGCAGTGGAGCTGACGCTGAAATCATTAAGTGATTATATCATCGCTAGTCTCACTGAACTCTTCTGAACTCCACATGTCATGTGTGGTCTGGCGACGCCTTACCAGCAACAGGTCCCAGGTTCAAACTAGTCAATACCCTAAAAAAAAAAACACGCTCAGAGCGTCGTTGCGCGAAAGTGGTAGGGAGACGCCGGCCGGTGTGGCCGTGCGGTTCTAAGCGCTTCAGTTTGGAACCGCGTGACCGCTACGGTCGCAGGTTCGAATCCTGCCTCGGGCATGGATGTATGTGATGTCCTTAGGTTAGTTAGGTTTAAGTAGTTCTAAGTTCTAGGGGACTGATGACCTCAGAAGTTAAGTCCCATAGTGCTCAGAGCCATTTGAACCATTTGGTAGGGAGACACGACTTAGAACAAACAGACACCACGCTGAATGTTAGAGTGGCTCTGAAGTGTCTTTGAAGTAACCGGTTTGTAACAGTTCGTTGTGTCAGAGTAGTGCCAACTATTGTTGAAAATGCCGCTGCAGATGCAGTACGAGAGGCCAGAGGCATATTCCAAACACGAATGTCTTCCCTCTGGGAAGTGCCATGTGACTGTCCGGAGCCAGTTCTTCTTGTGTCCCTACACTTTCGTGACCACCGCTGGCACAATCATGTACAGTGACTACGTTCCAGCCAAGTCTTTCTGCGGTACAGCAGAAGGAACATCCAGTTTGCCCTATTAGACGACCATGTTCAACCTCAGTGCGGTTATGATTATGGCGTCAGTGTCGCCTGAAACTCATTATTGACTAACATCAACTCGGCACGCCCAATCTCAAAATTAACTAACGCTTCCAACCGCTACAACGTGTATTTAAAGCAGACGTGATTTGCATCTTCATAGTGGCACTCGCATGCGACTGCGCGAATTTTGAATAGACATCCTCTTTCAGATGCAGAAACAAGCCTACCGAATTCAGCTTATGCCGCTCAACTCCATCCTGGTGAAGCGACGTTTTTCCATTACTGTATTTTATTTCATAGCCAGTATGGACAGTAACTAGCTGTCATCTTGCGATCCTCAGTTCCCCCGAAATACACTCCTGGAAATTGAAATAAGAACACCGTGAATTCATTGTCCCAGGAAGGGGAAACTTTATTGACACATTCCTGGGGTCAGATACATCACATGATCACACTGATAGAACCACAGGCACATAGACACAGGCAACAGAGCATGCACAATGTCGGCACTAGTACAGTGTATATCCACCTTTCGCAGCAATGCAGGCTGCTATTCTCCCATGGAGACGATCGTAGAGATGCTGGATGTAGTCCTGTGGAACGGCTTGCCATGCCATTTCCACCTGGCACCTCAGTTGGACCAGCGTTCGTGCTGGACGTGCAGACCGCGTGAGACGACGCTTCATCCAGTCCCAAACATGCTCAATGGGGGACAGATCCGGAGATCTTGCTGGCCATGGTAGTTGACTTACACCTTCTAGAGCACGTTGGGTGGCACGGGATACATGCGGACGTGCATTGTCCTGTTGGAACAGCAAGTTCCCTTGCCGGTCTAGGAATGGTAGAACGATGGGTTCGATGACGGTTTGGATGTACCGTGCACTATTCAGTGTCCCCTCGACGATCACCGGTGGTGTACGGCCAGTGTAGGAGATCGCTCGCCACACCATGATGGTGTTGGCCCTGTGTGCCTCGGTCGTATGCAGTCCTGTTTGTGGCGCTCACCCGCACGGCGCCAAACACGCATACGACCATCATTGGCACCAAGGCAGAAGCGACTCTCATCGCTGAAGACGACACGTCTCCATTCGTCCTTCCATTCACGCCTGTCGCGACACCACTGGAGGCGGGCTGCACGATCTTGCGGCGTGAGCGGAAGACGGCCTAACGGTGTGCGGGACCGTAGCCCAGCTTCATGGAGACGGTTGCGAATGGTCCTCGCCGAAACCCCAGGAGCAACAGTGTCCCTAATTTGCTGGGAAGTGGCGGTGCGGTCCCCTACGGCACTGCGTAGGATCCTACGGTCTTGGCGTGCATCCGTGCGTCGCTGCGGTCCGGTCCCAGGTCGACGGTCACGTGCACCTTCCGCCGACCACTGGCGACAACATCGATGTACTGTGGAGACCTCACGCCCCACGTGTTGAGCAATTCGGCGGTACGTCCACCCGGCCTCCCGCATGCCCACTATACGCCCTCGCTCAAAGTCCGTCAACTGCACATACGGTTCACGTCCACGCTGTCGCGGCATGCTACCAGTGTTAAAGACTGCGATGGAGCTCCGTATGCCACGGCAAACTGGCTGACACTGACGGCGGCGGTGCACAAATGCTGCACAGCTAGCGCCATTCGACGGCCAACACCGCGGTTCCTGGTGTGTCCGCTGTGCCGTGCGTGTGATCATTGCTTGTACAGCCCTCTCGCAGTGTCCGGAGCAAGTATGGTGGGTCTGACACACCGGTGTCAATGTGTTCTTTTTTCCATTTCCAGGAGTGTATAATTAAGCATCAGTCTCATGAATATTCTGACATATTGAGAAATAATCGCTTTTCATTCGCACTATTTGTATAAAATTGGTCTTGTAGAATATACCTTCTTAATAACGTTTTTAACGAAAGAAAATACTTTGTGGTTTATTTCGTTTAAGGAAAAAACCAATTAATTCCTTATATACGTTACCTGAAACCTAAATGAAAGAAATTCTACGAATCTGATCCGCAGATATTGAGCAGAAAAGAACAAAGAATGAGAATTGTTCGCCACGAACATTCTTTCATTTGTATTGTCAAGTGAAAACGGATGTCGTGTAGTTCACCTTATTGCCAATTTGCTCGTACAAAGCGAGCTGGATGCCAGGCCCAGGATATTAAAGCTTAGAGAGACAGACACAGTACGACATCGGAATTCGTTTAGGGACAGGTAAAAAAGTACTCCGCCGCCGCGCACAGTATTTCAGTTGGCTTTTTGTTGCTGCCTGAGAGGCGTAGCCACGCCGCGTTAACACTGGTCCACACGTAAGATAATGCGGACAGCAGAGACACTACACACACGTACATTTGTCAGCTTGCTGGTCAATTGGGGAAATATACTGAGTAAGCTGTTTTCGGTTTGCAGAATCCATCATCTGATGAGTGCCCTACGGAAAACGTTTAATGTGGAGGTCGAGAGCACCTTGTCATTTAGAACTACACCCCATTACCAAATCTATGTCAGTGAGATCGCTCCTCCGGTGCAGAAGATACAGAAGATATGTGGAGAAAAGAATAGTTCAAATGCCTCTTAGCACTATGGGAATTAACATCTGACGTCATCAGTACCCTAGACATAGAACTACTTAAACCTAACTAACGTGCGGACATAATGCACATCCATGCCCGAGTCAGGATTGGAACCTGCGACCATAGTAGCAGCTCGGTTCCGGGCTGAAACGCCTAGAACCGCTCGGTCACATCGGTCGGCCATCTGTGGGGAAACTGATGTCTATAGGACTGCAGTGTTGTAGATGTGTAGTATAGGAATCGAAGAAGATCATTCTAAGTAGAAGAATTAATAACCTGTATAGTGCAGAAATGTGATACGCATTATCTAGCTGAAACGCAGAAATATAATAGTTTTATTTATTTATACCTGTTCAGAACATAACAAATTAAATATAATTTATCATACATAGCATATCATACATATATGTTACAAGTATTACAGAGAATATGTCCATATTTATATTTCACGTGCTGCCCAGAATTCCGCTGCACAGACTGCCTTATCATTGGCGGTAATCAGATCGTCCATGGACACAGGTTCCGCCAGTTTCCTGCAGCTGAGTAGGTGCTGATGGTTCTGCGGTTCACCACACTCACGTAGTCCGTCCCCTGAGATGTATCCCCGTTTCTTCATGTTCTCCTTACACCGAGATACTTCAGGTATCAGTCTATTGAGTACCTTCCTTGTCGTGTATGGGAGATGATGACCTGTAGCAAGTTCTTCCTTGGGGTTGTTCCAATATTTCTCTGATGATGAGCTACGCCAGAGTTGTATCCTATGATCTGCAGATGATGTCTGGATTGGATGCGTTGTCCCGAGAAACCTTTTTCTCGACTTGAATCTTGGTGTTTGATGTTCGTATCCAAGCAGAAGGTGTCTCTGATCCGTCTCCTGCTTCTTTCTTTGCACTTTAGCTGCTGTTCTTCTTCGGATGTCTAGAGGTGCTACGCACATGAGGTGGTAGATTTTGTCAACAGGGTTGCCCGCAAGCAGCCGGCTACAATTCTTCGTTTCATTTTGGGCAATATTTACCTGTTTGGAATGGCGGAGTTCTGCCATACAGGTGCTGCATATTCAGCAGCGGAGAAGCACAAAGCGAGGGCAGATGTGCGGAGGACCTGTTGATGAGCTCCCCAGTTGTTCAAAAATGGTTCAAATGCCTCTGAGCACTATGGGACTTAACTTCTGAGGTCATCAGTCCCCTATAACATAGAACTACTTAAACCTTACTAACCTAAGGACATCACACACATCCATGCCCGAGGCAGGATTCGAACCATCAACCATCGCGGTCGCGCGGTTCCAGACTGTAGCGCCTAGAACCGCTCGGTCACTCAGGTCGTCTCCCCAGTTGTTGCCGGTCAGTTTCCTAATAATGTTGTTCCATGCACTGACTTTCATTTTTGTATCTGTACAGTGCTCCTTGAAAGTGAGGGACTGGTTCAACTTCACTCCAAGGCACTTTGGGATGTCACAGTGGGTCAGCTGTTGACCTCTCCAGGTTATTCTCAGTTTCCTCCGTGCCTCTCTGTTCCGTAAGTGGAATGCACACACATTACACCAGATTATAAAATATAATAGTTAAATGGTGTACAACGATGAATGGAAACTTTTAATGAAACCAATACTCACAGACAACAAGGGAAATTCTTATACCAATATGCGAATCATAAAGGTAGACACTTTCTAAATCTTATGTTATACAAAATTTCGACATACGAGAGCTGTTCTAAAAGTAAGATCCGATCGGTTGCTAAATGAATAACGAAGCGAAAACCAGACCTTTTTTTTCGCAACAGTTACCCACACCTTCCAGCTACCTCTGTAAATTGTCTCCGCTCCGACTTAGACATTGGTCGTGGCGTTGTACGAACCTACCAGTACCTTTGTCACAGAAAGCAGCCGGCTGTGCTTTCCGCCCATTCTCTACGCTGGTCTGCCTTACATTGTCTGTGCCAAACTGTTGTCTTCGTAGCCAGCGGTTCATGTGAGCAGAGATGAATAATGGAGGGAGCCAATTAAGGGCTGTACTGTGGGTGATCAAACACTTTCCATTGAAAACGTTGCAGGAGCGTCTTTATTGCCCATGCAGAATGTAGTTGAAAATTGTCTTGAAGAAAGAATCGCATGACATTTATGTTGTGTAGGCTGCATAGCTTCACGCGAAATACCAGATCTACATACTTGTTGGGAGACGCTGTTGTTTTAGACATTTCTACGTGATCACTGTGCGCTCGGAACTGAAAAGAGCGACTTGAAGTGATCGAGAGGCACACTAGAGATACTGCCCAGCTCATCTGTGCAAAGTTCCATCGGATTTTCACAGTAGTTTCCATTTCGAACCTAATCGGACCTTACTTTCCAATGGTGCCTCATACAGACAACCCAGGTTTTCGGTGTCTGTTCTGCTCTCCTGCTTGATAATCTCTAAACAAGAAATGGAGGAGCAACTGGAGCCCTGTGTTATATGTACCAGAAGTGGTATGGTACGTAGGCAATAGAATGTGTATGTGAGAGATATCGGTTTACGAAGTATACCTACTTTTCTTTGTTTTACTCATGATAGTGAATAAACTCCGCCACAGGTAATTTGAAAACTGATTTAAATGCAATGATTCGTCAGATTTTACAAGACTATCCTTTCCATATGAGTTAACCTATTCAGACGATGTGGTTTCGTTTGAGGTTACCTCCGATTCCATCATTTTGTGGTGTATGCGCAGTAGCTACCTCAGTAGCCATTCTTTATGTCTCCAGCAGATGCTTCGCTGTAGTGGCTGCAGATTGAAAATCATATGTTTCGAATTTTAGCAGTTAGACGTGTGAACGTGAGATCCATTTCTATATTCAGAGCAAGTTGTCTTTGTTTTCAAATTGTGATTGCATTTTTTTCTATTAGTCATCTTTTTCGCATGGATTAGGCACAGAAAACTGCCCTGTTCAAATTTAAACCCTAGGTAAGGCAGAAGTAATTAAGTTACACACACACACCCATATATATATATATAAAATTACTGTGGTGGTTCCTTTTGAAACCATTGCGGTTGTAAAGGTAATGTGAGTAACTGTGACAGGTTGTTGTATTTCCAGTTTCAGACGATGTACTCTCGCGCAGTAAGGGAAGAGGAAATTAGGAAATTTTGGGGTGTCTTTTGAAAGGAACTTGGTTTGATGCCGTCTGAGGTTGACAGTAACAGTATAAGTGGAGATGATGTGTTATGTCTGATGTGTGCTGAAGACAGTGGTATCGATTACTGTTAGTGTTGCCTTGTATTATTTCAGTGAGTGAGAGCAAAGAAGGATTAGCAACAAAATGTAAACCTATTGCGCCAGTAGAAAAAAACATACAACAGAAGCAAAGCACTTACCAAATACACGGCAGCTGAAGGCACTGTGTACACTATATCACAAAGAAGGAATGTCACGGAAGCATATAGATGTATGCTCTCTGTCAAGTAGCCCTATGTCTAAGTGCAAAGAGAAACTGCATTTTACTTTATCACCAAATGTATCGACAGTTCATGTACAGTGGCTCCGTTTTAACCCACCCTGTGTATATTTAATTAATATGAAACACTTGTTTCTCACATTGTTCTGTTTCAATGTATGTCTACAAATGTAACGAAAAAGAAAATTCAAAAAATTCAATTTTTAGTATTTCGAGTGCGAAAGGATGAAACAGAAAATTTCGGTAAAATTTAACTTAGTTCCAAAGCTAAAGGCTCAACTAGGCGCAGTTTAGAAGCTGCCGGCTCACATAGTCGTTAGTGGTGGTCTCCCGAGCGTAGGTGTTTCACTCACTTCTTCGCTAATCAATGTGCGCCAATTTGAGATGGCGAAAACACAGCAACAGAAGCGTTTCCTTCCGTGTTTTCCGTTCCAACAGGAGAAGTCAGTTACAAATAGGGTTGTCATATTAGTCTGAGACCTCGTCGGGACTCTCTGAGATGGGGGCATGCAATTAAATTATTTAACGTAATCACTTTTTATTTAGAAAACAATTACGTGCAACTTACTGTGACAGAAGTGGCCGGCACACGATATTTTTCGGAATATTTCCCTTTTTTTAGCAAGTTCTTTTCCGATCTATATATTTATAAGAAGCCCTGGCAAGACAGCTTGTAGCTAAACTAGCATGTAAAATCGATTCCACGGTCCCTGGCAGTAGTCGATTTCTTTCATCAGTCCACTGGCCTAACTTCAGCGAAAAAACTCTTTCCACAGTGACGTTGCGTGCGGTAATAGAAAACAAATACTCGCACAATTTTAGCAGTTGGCATTTGCGTTCAGGATTTTTGGTTTCCTTAAGAAAGTGAATCCAAGTTTGTTTCATCCGTCTCGTGGTCAGTTTCTACTAAGCTCTTCAGATACATATATTCCTGGCGTTACGTCAGTACTTGAGCCAAGCTCGTAAAAGTATTTTGCAAAAGGTGGGCAAAATTTGGTCTTGTCAGGATGTCAGGACAGGATGGTCCATAACGGCGACGGTGCCAATATATCGGGACGGATGCCAACCCTAGTTACAACTACTCACGCTGTGTTAGAGAATTTCGTAACAATGAGCTACCTCAGCCATGGGTCGCCCTGATGACGCAGGGACCGCACGTTGCACCATTGGCCTCTATGCTCTCCTGATATCACCGCATTTGTTTTCTGGTGAGTGTTTATGGAAGACTCCGTTTACTTGTAACAACTCTGGGTGAAAAGCGACACCTCATATCAAGAACACTGAATGAATAAACTAAAGATAGGCCTGCTGAAGTATAGGACGAGATTGACAATCATCTGCGTGTTAGTCGTACGTCTGGTGGAACAGGTATTGAGGAATTATGGAAGGTAAATTAAAAATTGATGGTAAATTAAAAATTTCACCCCAAACGTTATTGTAACAAGTATCAAGTGCATATGGATGAAAGACATACACTTGTACAATTGGATGGAACTACTGGAAATGAAAACTTGGCAGGGTCTGACAGTGAAATACATGTACCGGTACTATTGTTTCTAAGAACGTAGGGTAGGAAAATTCAGACTTGGTAGTATGGACCAACACAAGAAAAATATCTATTAAACATGGGCTCTAATATGCTCACCTCAAGAGCTATGAACTCTTGTTCAATCCAGAAGACGTGTTTCATGTTGTTCAGATGGCTCTAAGCACTATGGGACTCAAGATCTGAGGTCATCAGCCCCCTAGAACTTAGAACTACTTAAACCTAACTAACCTAAGGACATCACACTCATCCATTCCCGAGGCAGGATTCGAACCTGCGACCGTATCAGCAGCACGGTTCCGGACTGAATCGCCTAGAACCGCTCGGACACAGCGGACGAGCCGAAGATATGTTTCACACTAGCGATGACGACCAAGTGTTCATAGCTACTCTGGTATGCATTTAGAATCCATCTTTACTAAATATTTTTTCTTGTCTTGGACTATGCTACCGCCTCTGAATGTTGAATTCCCTACATTCTTAGCAACAACAGTACCGATACAAGTATTCCACTGTCAGATATATCAGAACTATCGACTCGTTCATGTCCGGTACAGGGACCCTCATCTCAGATTCATACATTTATCTTCCATCATCCTTGGAAGTTTGTGACATCATCACAGAATCAACCCTTATAAACATACAGTTACGGAACCGGGGCATATAAATTAGACATTCTATAGCGTGGTTGGATGACGTTTCCGGACTTGGTTTCCTATGTAAATGTTGATCTTCTAAGTCCCCTCCATAACCTCTATAAATGTGTAACACGAACTGTGAAACACCCTGTACATCTGGGTACTCAGGCTGTTTAGTTTTTTGTCATTCCAAATATCGTCGAACTTTTCGCGGATAAACAGCAAACAGGACGGACCACAGCCGGATAATGGGGAACATGCTATATCTTGATCTTCAGAAGGTGTGTATGCAAATTGTTGCTTCAAGATATGCCTTTATTGTTGGGTGAATCCCATTTCTTCTTTTTCTTGTTATTTATTTTTTTGGTGTTTCCCCTCATAGTCATTGTGCCCTTTCTTTGGCGCGTTGCGCGTCCGGCACTGTCGATAGCGACTTGTATTTCTGCGTCTGGTTCGGCCTGCGCAGGCGCTGAGGCGGCTGCTGCCCTCTGGAGCGTTTCTCGCGGGGGGCCGCGCGCGCTCGGCTCGGCAGTTGGATTCGCACTGTGCTGGTGGTACCAAAGCAATAAAAACAGATTAGTACTTTGTAATAATTTTTTTAAAAATTAATTTACAAAACAAAACTGTGACTTCTGAGTTCCAACCGGATATAATCGGCGTGTCTGATTGGGTAATTTACATAGTACCATTTACGTAAATCGGAGTGAAAAACCAGCAGGGAAAATGATTATTAGGGTAAAATATGACGGTACATACAGATTCGCGATTTTTCTCGTTCAAATACAGAAAAACCTCCTCATACTCTCATTTAAAATAGCACATCTTGTGAAATTATAAACACGTTTTAAAATAGTGTTTATACTGTCAACAAAAGGGCGCACGCAGTTTGTAGAGTTTACCTTTGCGGTATTTGGGTTTCATTTGGTTGTCATTTACGTGTATGTGCTTTAGAACTGGTTCCTACTCATGCAGTTCTTTACTGATGGGTGGTGCAGACCAGGAAATTGTGACCAGTAAGTTCCCAGGAGGAAAGTCAGATTTTTGCCCGAATTCCTGTCTGTGCCACACTTTTCGTCTCAGAGTAGCACTTGCAACCTACGTCCTCAACTGTTTGTTGGTTTTATCCCAATCTCCGTCTTTCTCAACAGTTTTTAACCTCTGCCAGTCCCTCTAGTACAGTCGAAGTTAATCGGTGATGCCTTAGCAAATGCCCTATCATCCTGTCCCGGATTTCCCTCTTGTGCTAACCTCTTTATCTCAGAGTACCACTTGCAACCTACGTCCTCGATTATTTACTGGATGTATCCCAGTCTCTATCTTCCTCTACAGTTTTACCTTCTACAGCTCCCTCTAGTACAGTGAAGCTATTCCTTGATGTCGTAACGGATGTCCTGTCATCTCGTCTTTTTTTTTTTTTTTTTTTTTTTTTTTTTTTGGTAGGTGTTTTCCATGTGTTCCTTCAGCGATTCTGCGCGGAGCCTCCTCATTCCTTACCTTCAAAGTACACCTAATTTTCTACATTCTTAGGCTAGCACCACATCTCAAACGCTTCTATTCTCTTCTGGTTTTCCCACAGTCCATGTTTCATTGTCATACAGTGCTGTGCTCCAAACGTACATTCTTAGTCAAATTAAGATCTATGTTTGACACTAGTAGACTTCTCTTGGCCAGGAATGCTCTTTTTGCCAGGTCTAGTCTGCTATTTATGTCCTTCTTCCTCCATCCGTCATGGGATAGACCTTCAGTAAGCATATAAGTTTGGTATTTATGTTATAGCACGTCCTCTTTGGGTCAGTATATGATTATTTTGTATGAACGTTTGATGGGGTTTCTTCAGGAGGAGTACGACTTCCCTTACCTAGAATTTTATCGTTAGATGTAGAAATGTTCCGCAGAAATCTGTCAAAACACGTGTATCAACACTAGAAGTATCACACTCAGGTTCTGTTTCAGAAGCAGAATCACAAATCAGTTCCAACAGTTTCATTCGTATTCGTGAATCTGCGAAGAAACCATACGGCAGTGATGAATGAATATGTTAATTTAGCGTAATTGCTAAATAAACTATTCAGTAGAAGCTGTAACAGTGTAACTACGTCATGATTTGCGAAAAAGAAGCGACAAACCATGAGGAGCACTTGAATAAAAATTCACCTTTTATGACCTCATTTGACTATAACGTCTTACACACACTGAGGCTCCGTGTTTAACCTGCAGGACAGGGGCCAAAATAAGGGGCTGTCAGTTGCATTACATATGCTCCATAACATTTTTTTAAAATACCAACGGCCTTACGTGAAACACTTCTTTCATTTAGCCTGAAGGCCTTAAGAGCAAGCAACTGAAACTCAAAATCGGCTGAAGGCCCAAGACTTAAAATTCAGCAACATTTAAGATGCTAAAGGGCTTACGTGAAACAGTACTTTGAACTAGGCTGAAGCCCGTAAAAGCACAACTCAAACTCAAAATCGGCTGAAGGCCAGAGACTTAAAAAAATTCAACTACATAAAAATTTTTAAAATGCCAAAGGGCTTACGAGAAACAGTACTTTAAACTAGGCTGAAGGCCTTAAGAGCAAAACAACTCTAATTTTAAAAAAATGGCTATAAGCCATGCAAGTACAAACAATGAGAGTAAATATAAAAAATAGGGCAGTATACCCAAGGACGCTCAGACGTTCAAGGGACGGCCTGTAATCGACACACTACCGCTCGCTTAGGTGAGACAGGCAGTCGTGCCAACCATTCACGATCCGACGACAACCCAACTGACCGACAGTCAACGGACCCGCCGACGAGATAACTTCCACTTCACCCGACCAGGGTAGAATAGGGAGTTCAACGGAAGAACGCAGAAGATATTGGCGCCCACAACCAATCATACATGGAGCTGTCAAACTACACACCATGGTGGACACAACAACACGATGAGGAAACTACACTGCCTGAAATTTACGTCAATGGCTAGGGGAGGTAACCGGAACATTAATGGCCACAAGGCAGAAGATTCTGCTGGGTCGCTTCAATTCAAATAACCAAATACAGTGAAACTGCACCAGAGGGTGGCTAGAATTTTCCACCTTGAAAACCATGTTGTTGCTCATGAGAATATCCCATCAGCCGACAGCGAACTCGAAACGACACAATGTGAACAGTCTTGACTTGCTGGTAGGTTAAATCAAAACTCAACTTTCGTGTCCGGGGTCGGAGATTCACAGACCTCGTAACAATGGGAACAGCAAAACACTCTACGACACCGCGTAGAGACCGCCAGCGGGCCCGGTCAAACCATGCCCCACCGAGAATTCCTCGCTGCCCCACGCCAACCGCCCGACTGTTACACATCAGCACGGAGACATCACTAAAATAACTGAGCAGTGAACATCACAGGCTACACACAATTTGACAAACACTTGAAGTACGTGACGAATGCTAAAAGCAGTGACTGTGCAATCACCAGGACGAACTACGAGTTAAGACACACACCACCAAACCATCAGCAATCGGCGAACAAATACACATCGTCTGGTAAGACGACCAACCGACTGTCAACCAAGATCGTCCCCAGCCATGTGTGCCGGCAATGATCGGGCAGTCATGGCTATCCGAACCTCACTGCCGCTCCAACCCGTCCCAACTTTCCGACTGCCATATTTGGACTCCACTGCTGGGGCGTTCCAACTGACTTCATTGCCCGGTCCGAACTGCACTGCTGGCGTGTTCCAACTTGTTGGATGACACACGACGACCAGGAAGTAATATAGTCCAGCAAAGATAATACGGCAGGACCTATATGGACAAACGCTTCTACTGCGACTCACAGGCACACGAGGCAGCAACTTAGTGACACCAGTAATTGAAAATAAACATAACGAGGCGCCAGTAATGTAAAAGGATGTTAAATAAGAGACGGCACGAACACGAGCCACGTACGTCCCACACGTTTGTTTACGTTACTTACACTGTAAGAATGTAACTGATTTAGTAATATCAGTTTACATTAACTAAAAAAATACGTAACCAGATAATAAACGTGAAAACACTCGCAATAACGTCATTTAACATGAGCAGGGCCCGTAAACTCGTATGTCGAAATGCACAAGGTAGCGATACGATAACGTCTCGTTTACTGATTAATATGGACAATGATAGTGAAGTATTGCAGCCAAAGTGTTTGCTGTGTTACAGTAGAGGTACACAGACGTCCGGACAGGAAGCCAGTGTTAGAATCAACTTCTTGCTGTTATGTTACTCTAGAAAGTGGGTGAAACTATTACGAAGTTCTGTTAGGCTGGAAGGAGTTAATTCACGCCTGGTAGTGCTTAAGGAGACTCTGAGCGCACAATGGAACGTCACAGACACCGTGCATTCGCAGGTGTTGCCTCTCACCCAGCAATATCTTTGTGTCATATTTCAGCAGGACAGTTCTGGTCTAGACATTGCATTGGCCTCTATGAGACATCTGCGCGGCGCTGGCGTACCCCGATGGACAACAAAATCTCCACACCCTTCTCGATAAGACATGTGTGGGACCAATTCCTACGTCAACTCCGTCTCCGTGTCAGGATCCAGGAAGCCAATGACCAATTACAACGGTCGTGGGCCAGCTCTCCTCAGGAGAAGACATACTGATTTCATTTCATACTTCCCAATCGAATCAATACAAGCATCCAGTACAGACGGGCTGTAACATCATGCTGATAAATGGTCTCTTACAGCCAAGTCTCTGTAAATTTGACTCGTTTTTGTGATCAATGAAATAACATCACATTCCCTCTCAACGCATGACGTATTCTGGGTGTTTCACTTTTTGTCTGGCAGTGTGTGAATATACGAAGTTGTTGTGTCTTGTTTTTCTGCAGCGCGTGCAGTTATAAACCGACAGCAACAAAATGTTCTGCCAATAATTTATCTCCGGGAGAAACAGCAGCTGTAGGTTGTCCACTTGACATCTTGATATACGCGCGACAATAAATTTTAAGCACTTGTCAGTGGAAGCGAGAACAATATGTCTGTAAATCGGTGCTTCTCTCCCCTTCGCACTATATTCTCTCACCTGTAAAATATCCAGGGCTTTGATTCCCGCGTTGGTACACTTACCATTCTCGCAGAATTTTAGCAGTGCCTTTTGATCCGAAGAGCTTAAGGTTCAGTAATTGAAGTAGACACTGTCTGCTAACGAATGTTTGTCACCGTTTGCTCTTTAAAACATGAAATCAAGGTACGCGTCGTGGCACAATAAGCAATATCAATTAAGTTTAGAACTACCGGATTGTTACTGTTACAGCACATTTACTAACGGAGGCCCAGTATGCTCTGTAATTACCTCATGGCAGCGAAACGTGACATATGTGCTAATACGCTAATGTGGAGTTGATATATGATAGGAAAACAGATTAGTTCCAATTGTGGGCACCAGGTGCAAATCCGGCGCTGTAGATTGTTTGTATGACGGTAAGACATCCACGCTGTCTTCTGACAACCCGTAACGCGAGTTAACGATGTGGCTGTCGAGAGGGGAGACCGTTCGCTGTTAGTGAAATTGTTTTATCTGTTACATTGAGAGAGTACCGTCAACTGAAGAGGCACGATGCCAGCAAATGGTTTCCAGAAGATGATAATGAAA
Source organism: Schistocerca cancellata (assembly GCF_023864275.1). NCBI lineage: Eukaryota > Metazoa > Arthropoda > Insecta > Orthoptera > Acrididae > Schistocerca > Schistocerca cancellata. Next base: position 998,832,583 of record NC_064627.1, read on the forward strand.
TTCTAAATCGCGAATAAGCTGCATGCACCTGCAAGAGAAAGGTATACCATCGAGCAGGTGGCCCCGGTGGTGTAAGAGCTCATGCAGTGTCACAAGAACTGTTCATCCCATGGTCAGCAGCATGGGAAGTTATACGGTCTATTTTACTCTGGTACCCGTGCAAGATACAGGCACGGCAGCAATTGAAACCTCATGATCCGTTGCAACGTTGTGGATTTAGTCTTTGGTTTCTGTCACGGATCGAAATTGACGACATGCGACGAGGGAGATTTTACATTACTGGGGGCAGTGAATACTTAGAACGGCTGAATTTGGGGTACTGTTGAAGCACGTTTTGTGCGCGAAGAGCCATTGAGCTCTTTCAAGTGAATACCCAGAGGACCAGTCAAGTGTACCGTTACGTCTGCTCATTATAGAGCACTCCTTCTACGGTATGTGATTTTTTTGCTTCGGAAGAACGTGACTGTGTGGAAACCACCGTTTTTTGTGGAAGATGGGGTAACAACTCATGTCGCTCGCCCAGTGACACATCTGCTGAATGCAACCTTCCACCAACATGTTATCTCCAAAGGTTTTCCAGATACATGGTCTGCAAGATCACCTGATCTAAATCCATGTGACTTTTCGCTCTGGGGATATCTAAAACAACGCTTTTACCAGCGACACGTTCGGTCTCCACTGACCTGAAGGCCAGCATACACGAACACGTTGCACAGATTCCACGGGAACTGCTGCGAGCAACTGTTGATCACGTGGTTTTACGGATGCAGCATCTCTTCGACATCTCCGGAGTTCATACTGAACACACTGGGTGAGCGGCGGTTAATAATACTCAGCAACATGCCTTTCTGATTTGATTGATCTTTTCTGTCCACGTCCCGTTCCTAATCCATTACAGGCATGTGTGGATAAATACACTCCTGTAAATGGAAAAAAGAACACATTGACACCGGTGTGTCAGACCACCATACTTGCTCCGGACACTGCGAGAGGTCTGTACAAGCAATGATCACACGCACGGCACAGCGGACACACCAGGAACCGCGGTGTTGGCCGTCGAATGGCGCTAGCTGCGCAGCATTTGTGCACCGCCGCCGTCAGTGTCAGCCAGTTCGCCGTGGCATACGGAGCTCCATCGCAGTCTTTAACACTGGTAGCATGCCGCGACAGCGTGGACGTGAACCGTATGTGCAGTTGACGGACTTTGAGCGAGGGCGTATAGTGGGCATGCGGGAGGCCGGGTGGACGTACCGCCGAATTGCTCAACACGTGGAGCGTGAGGTTTCCACAGTACATCGATGTTGTCGCCAGTGGTCGGCGGAAGGTGCACGTGCCCGTCGACCTGGGACCGGACCGCAGCGACGCACGGATGCACGCCAAGACCGTAGGATCCTACGCAGTGCCGTAGGGGACCGCACCGCCACTTCCCAGCAAATTAGGGACACTGTTGCTCCTGGGGTATCGGCGAGGACCATTCGCAACCGTCTCCATGAAGCTGGGCTACGGTCTCGCACACCGTTAGGCCGTCTTCCGCTCACGCCCCAACATCGTGCAGCCCGCCTCCAGTGGTGTCGTGACAGGCGTGAATGGAGGGACGAATGGAGACGTGTCGTCTTCAGCGATGAGAGTCGCTTCTGCCTTGGTGCCAATGATGGTCGTATGCGTGTTTGGCGCCGTGCAGGTGAGCGCCACAATCAGGACTGCATACGACCGAGGCACACAGGGCCAACACCCGGCATCATGGTGTGGGGAACGATCTCCTACACTGGTCGTACACCACTGGTGATCGTCGAGGGGACACTGAATAGTGCACGGTACATCCAAACCGTCATCGAACCCATCGTTCTACCATTCCTAGACCGGCAAGGGAACTTGCTGTTCCAACAGGACAATGCACGTCCGCATGTATCCCGTGCCACCCAACGTGCTCTAGAAGGTGTAAGTCAACTACCCTGGCCAGCAAGATCTCCGGATCTGTCCCCCATTGAGCATGTTTGGGACTGGATGAAGCGTCGTCTCACGCGGTCTGCACGTCCAGCACGAACGCTGGTCCAACTGAGGCGCCAGGTGGAAATGGCATGGAAAGCCGTTCCACAGGACTACATCCATCATCTCTACGATCGTCTCCATGGGAGAATAGCAGCCTGCATTGCTGCGAAAGGTAGATATATACTGTACTAGTGCCGACATTGTGCATGCTCTGTTGCCTGTGTCTATGTGCCTGTGGTTCTGTCAGTGTGATCATGTGATGTATCTGACCCCAGGAATGTGTCAATAAAGTTTCCCCTTCCTGGGACAATGAATTCACGGTGTTCTTATTTCAATTTCCAGGAGTGTATCTTTGCCAAGATAACAAATTTTCTTTACTGATTACCGACTTTGTCTCATTACCGAGCCATTTGCAGATTAATCTAAAATGCTGTTCGGTGCGTGACACAAATTATACATCGCCGAATTTTTGGAGCTAAGTCAACCTAGATAAATAAAAAGAAGTTGAAAATCTTAGTTGGTTATGTAAATTAGCGGTTTGTAATTAGTAATTAACGTTATCAATTTACATAACCAACAAAGATTCTCACTTTACGATTTTTTTATTTAACTTGGGCGACTTCATTCTAAGGAAATATCACGATGTGTAATGAGTGTTTCAGAATGAACAAAATGTTACATTGTTCGGAAGATGGCTCGGCAATGATCCGAAACTGGCAATCAATAGAGAAAATTAGCGATCCTGAGGTATTTTTTTACGTATATATGTTTTATATCAACAGGCAAATATCTCCCATCATCGAAATATGTCAAATAATAACATAATCCATTAGACATTCAAACGTTTCTGCATGTACGAGGGTCAGTCCCAATGAAATGCACACAATTTTTGTAAAAATAAATTTTCATTCTGCATGTCTGAAAGTTTTACAGTGTGTAGATACATCCTACCCGCTTGTTTTCATACTTTGTTCAACCTGTTCCCGTGAGTGGCGCCGTCACAGCATGTCTTCAAGGTGGCTGATACACTTGACGTTCGTCGGAAGCAACGTGCTGTCATAGAATTCCTGTGCTGTGAAAAGGAGACAGTGGGAAACAGCCATAAGAGGTTGAAAAAGGTGTACGGAGATACCGCTGTCGATCGCAGTACAGTACGTCGGTGGGCAAGCAGGTTATGTGAGGAGAGCGGGCACGGCAATATGGAGGATTGTCCTCGCAGCGGCAGGCCTCGTACTGCACACACTCCAGACAATGTGCAGAGAGTTAACGAACTGGTGACTGCTGACAGACGAATGACATTGAAGGAATTGTCAAGCTACATTGGGATAGGGAAGGAAGTGTTTTCAGAATACTGAAATTGTTGGAGTTAAAAAAGGTTTTTGCCAGGTGGGTTCCCAGGATGTTAACAGTGGCCCACAAAGAAACAAGAAAAACTGTATGCAGCGAACTTTTGGATGAATACGATAATGGTGGAGATGAATTTCTTGGAAGAATTGTGACAGGTGATGAAATATAGCTCAATCGTTTTCACCAGAGACGAAGAGGCAATCAATGGAGTGGCATCATGCAAATTCAACCAAGAAAAAAAAAAATTCAAAAATACGCCTTCTGCTGGAAAAGTTATGGCTATGGTGTTTTTCGATTCCGAAGGACTCTTGCTTGTGGACATCATGACAAGTGTAACCACCATAAATTCTGATGCATATGGACGACACTAAAGAAACTTCAAGCTCGACTGAGTCGTGTTCGATCACATCGGCAAAAGCAGGATGTTTTGCTGTTGCATGACAATGCACGGCCACATGCCAGTCAAAAAAACCCTGGGAGTGATCACAAAACTCTGATGGACAACACTGAAACACCCGCCTCACAGTCCGGACCTGGCTCCAGGTGACTATCATCTCTCTGGGAAACTGAAAGATTCTCTTCATGGAACAAGGTTTGAATATAATGACTCACTTGTGCACGCTGCCTAACAGTGGCTCCGACAGGTTGGTCCCGAATTTTACCATGCGGGTATACAGGCGCTGATTCCAAAATGGTGTAAGGCAGTTGAGAGGGATTGAAATTATGTGGAGAAATTAAAATATTTTTCCTAAAGAATGTATAACTTTGAAACATGTAGAATAAAAGATGGATTTAAAAAAAAAATAGTGTGCATTTCTTTTGGAGTGACCCTTGTATTTCTCGCATGCACAGAGTCAGATTTCTACCTTCTGGCCAAAATGTCATTTGAACTAATTTATTTGCCAGAGTAAATCGGTTCCACATTAACGCTTTAGAATATCTACCAATTTTCGCTCCCGTACGATAATTACAACCCGCACTGGACCTCTAAAAGTAACTGCACTTCAATTACAACCAACTGATACCCATTGGGCAACACAAGAGCTACACGTTGAAAGGTATGTGCTAAGGTCTGATCAGAGCAGATCCAGAAAATAAAGTCGGTAGTTGCCAACCACAACGTGGAATGAGTATAATATCTTTGGGTAGGAGGATCTTTGATGGTTAAGAGAGCCGGGCGCGCGCAGTAAAAATAAAACTCGGGAGTCGCAGCTAGGTGCCCGGAGGATCAGACGTGTGGGGACAGCCTTAAGGTAGGATTTGCAGTACACTGCGCAAACTTTAGAACGTTAATGGGAGAAGCTACATAATGATTTCAAAATAGGTTTTGTTAGATAATGTTCAGAGTTAGGATTTGTATGTCCAAGGTTTGACGCAGTTAGCACTTTGTAAAATTTTTTGTACGAGTGATTGATGCTACAAAAATGTTAGAAATGGTATATTTTGTGTATGACTTAAAATTTTAACAGTATATATATTGTGATCAACATTGCGTTTAAATCTAACAGCCTGATTCATAATTCATATCCTTTGCTTGTACTGAATATGAAAATGAGTAGTAGAGTTACCCACCAATGAAAGAATGTAAAGAAAATGAGGCCTCTATGCAATATATATGTGCAATTAATAGTTTGAAATCGATTTTGGTTTAACTAAAGTTATCACATTAAAGTTATTACAAATAACTAATTCTATTCCATTTGCACAAGTTGCATTATTAAAGGCAAGATACAATTTCATTAAGTAAACATCAGGACCAAAAGCTAATTTTTCAGTACCACCTTAATGCCATTGCACAAAGTGCATTATTCTCTTAAACTTGATTGCTGAGTCAAATACGAGTACATGTTTCATTACTGGCAAATGGAGGAGTGCAAGAAACAAATTGGCAGATGCAGTCAGATGCAGGTTGGTTGAATAATTAATTTGGGACAATTTTATCTTTGATACTTTCACTAATTAAAAAGGAAATAATTTTCGTTTGGTACTTTCCCTTTTAAAGATAATTTTGGACATGATACTTTCACATTAGACATGGAAACGTTTCTATATGTTTTTCTTGCATACACACCATCAGATTCCCACCTTCTGCCAAAATGTGAACTATTTGAACTAATTAATTTGGCAGCATAAATCAGTTCCACATTAACGCATTAGAATATCTAACAATTTTCGCACCCGTACGATAATTAGAACCTACGCTGGACCTCTAAGAATAACTGCAGTTCGATTATAACCAACCCATACCCGTTACGCCGCACAAGAGCTATACGTTGTAAGTAGGCTGTTCAGGTTTTTATGTTGATAACGCCATGTAGCGCTCTATATGAAAATAACTGACTGTGCTGTGTGCAGTCTGTGGCTGGTTGGAATTTGCTATTGTAGTGTTGGGCAGTTGGCTGTTAACAGCGCGTAGCGTTGCGCAGTTGTAGGTGAGCCGCCAGCAGTGGTGGATGTGGGGAGAGAGATGGCGGTGTTTTGAGGGCGGCTGATCTAGACGTGTGTTCATCAGAGACAGTAAATTTGTAAGACTAGACGTCATATATATATATATGTGTGTGTGTGTGTGTGATGACTTTTGAACACTATTAAGGTAAATACATTGTTCTTTCTTTATCAAAATCTTTCATTTGCTATCTATGCCTATCAGTAGTTAGTCCCTTCAGTAGTTAGAATGTTTTATTTATCTGGCAGTAGTGGCGCTCGTTGTATTGCAGTAGTTCGAGTAACGAAGATTTTTGTGCGGTAAGTGATTCATGAAAGGTATAGGTTATTGTTAGTCAGGGACATTCTTTTGTAGGGATTTTTGAAAGTCAGATTGCGTTGCGCTAAAAATATTGTGTGTCGGTTTAAGCACAGTCATTTAAAATTTTTCTAAGGGGACGTTTCAACGTCTACATAACAGCTCAGAAAAGATTTAAACATTTGTCTTCATATCTGTTATTTACACGTATGACGTGGTAATGAGAGTGTGGAATCTGTTGAGTTGTTATGCGCAAGCCAGGACAGCCCGACAGTTCACTAGGTTTTTTTACTGGTGAACGTGAAGGCTGTGACGTTGTCCACAGCGCCTTCCAAAGCACGCTGACACCGTGGAGGCTGACCAGGCGGCACACAATTAGAGGAAAAAATTTCCCCCGGGGCGCAGCCCATCCAGGGCACGTCACCGGCGCCGCGGAGCACTTAGCACGCGTGTTAAGCCTTAATGCGGCCAGGGAGACGGCGGAGCGCACGGCCTGCGACAGGTCACGCCGAGCCCCGAGCCGTGCTGCAAAGCGCTGTGGCCATAACACAGCTGCACGCAACATTCACGTCTCACCGCCCTCTCTTAGTACGACGAGGTACCACAGAAGCACAAACCTGCTCTAGAACATGGCAGCAGTGGCATTTTTTATTACTTTTATATCCAATCGGTTCTTCCACATCTACAGGGTGTTTCAAAAATGACCGGTATATTTGAAACGGCAATAAAAACTTAACGAGCAGCGATAGAAATACACCGTTTGTTGCAATATGCTTGGGACAACAGTACACTTTCAGGCGGACAAACTTTCGAAATTACAGTAGTTACAATTTTCAACAACAGATGGCGCTGCAAGTGATGTGAAAGATATAGAAGACAACGCAGTCTGTGGGTGCGCCATTCTGTACGTCATCTTTCTGCTGTAAGCGTGTGCTGTTCACAACGTGCAAGTGTGCTGTAGACAACATGGTTTATTCCTTAGAACAGAGGATTTTTCTGGTGTTGGAATTCCACCGCCTAGAACACAGTGTTGTTGCAACAAGACGAAGTTTTCAACGGAGGTTTAATGTAACCAAAGGACCGAAAAGCTATACAATAAAGGATCTGTTTGAAAAATTTCAACGGACTGGGAACGTGACGGATGAACGTGCTGGAAAGGTAGGGCGACCGTGTACGGTAACCACAGAGGGCAACGCGCAGCTAGTGCAGCAGGTGATCCAACAGCGGCCTCGAGTTTCCGTTCGCCGTGTTGTAGCTGCGGTCCAAATGACGCCAACGTCCACGTATCGTCTCATGCGCCAGAGTTTACACCTCTATCCATACAAAATTCAAACGCGGCAACCCCCCTCAGCGCCGCTACCATTGCTGCACGAGAGACATTCGCTAACGATATAGTGCACAGGATTCATGACGGCGATATGCATGTGGGCAGCATTTGGTTTACTGACGAAGCTTATTTTTACCTGGACGGCTTCGTCAATAAACAGAACTGGCGCATATGGGAACCGAAAAGCCCCATGTTGCAGTCCCATCGTCCCTGCATCCTCAAAAAGTACTGGTCTGGACCGCCATTTCTTCCAAAGGAATCATTGGCCCATTTTTCAGATCCGAAACGATTACTGCATCACGCTATCTGGACATTCTTCGTGAATTTGTGGCGGTACAAACTGCCTTAGACGACACTGCGAACACCTCGTGGTTTATGCAAGATGGTGCCCGGCCACATCGCACGGCCGACGTCTTTAATTTCCTGAATGAATATTTCGATGATCGTGTGATTGCTTTGGGCTATCCGAAACATACAGGAGGCGGCGTGGATTGGCCTCCCTATTCGCCAGACATGAACCCCTGTGACTTCTTTCTGTGCGGACACTTGAAAGACCAGGTGTACCGCCAGAATCCAGAAACAATTGAACAGCTGAAGCAGTACATCTCATCTGCATGTGAAACCATTCCGCCAGACACGTTGTCAAAGGTTTCGGGTAATTTCATTCAGAGACTACGCCATATTATTGCTATGCATGGTGGATATGTGGAAAATATCGTACTATAGAGTTTCCCAGACCGCAGCGCCATCTGTTGTTGAAAATTGTAACTACTGTAATTTCGAAAGTTTGTCTGCCTGAAAATGCACTGTTGTCCCAAGCATATTGCAACAACCGGTGTATTTCTATCGCTGCTCGTTAAGTTTTTATTGCTGTTTCAAATATACCGGTCATTTTTGAAACACCCTGTATATTAGCCACCATCGAGCACTTAAAATAGTTTATCTCTTCATCGACATCCAGAAGGCTTTCCGAGTAACGTCCCATCGATATCCTTCTCTAGATTATCGCGCAGATGACAAAATGGTAGATATCGAAATAGATGTGTGGTGTGCGTACTGTAAGACCTTCGGTACACACACCATCAGATTATTTGACTTGTCGCTCTAACGAAGTAGGCGAGTGTCAGCAGTATGTCTCGTAGTCTTATCGTGGCGTGTTTATCTTCTGCCATTGGGTCAGACGATAGAAATGCCACTTGCACACTTAGAGTAGCAGATTGGCGGTGACGAACTTTAAACAGAACTTGATTAATTTTCACTCACATTTATTAAAATAATAAAAAGAATAGACATTAGGTAACTTGATTCTGCATGCTGTTTACAATTGACAATCAGAAGTTCCTTTGGTCTTGGTACGTTAATCATATTCTCACACATCTCTGATACTTGACAAAGTGTCTATACATTTATCTTCATGGCTATGATAATCTTATTAGGCGGAGACTGAAACTTGACTATAGACTGGTACGGATTGGGGCAGACAAATGCAGACTGACTAACTGGAGGTCTGTACACTCATTATAATACCTCGCCTGTTAATGTATCACTGCGCAGGTGTGATCTGCGAGGATAAAAGGATCTACGTTAGGAGCAATCTCATTGGCTGCGTTACATATTAATACGCGGATCGGCGGAAGCAGAATTTGGTCCGTCTCTACGGCAGCGCCATCTAGTAGTGTGGAGATGGACGAGCGCTACACCTCCGCTGTTGTGCTTAGCGGGGAGCGCTCTAGTGGGAAAGTTGTGTACGCGCTGACTACGCGGTACTATGTACACAACAAGATGACAGAGGGATAGAAAAACAATTAAAATCGCTCAAAAGAGGAAAGTCCGCTGAACTTGATGGGATACCAGTTCCATTTTACACACAGAGTACGCGAAGGACCTTGCCCCCCTTCTTGCAGCGGTGTACCGTAGGTCTCTAGAAGGGCGTAGCGTTCCAAAAGATTGGAAAAGGGAACAGGTCATCCCCATTTTCAAGAACGGACGTCGAACAGATGTGCAGAACCATAGACCTATTACGTGGATCAGTTGTAGAATTTTGGAACACGTATTATGTTCTAGTATAATGACTTTTCTGGAGACTAGAAATCTACTCTGTAGGAATCAGCATGAGTTTCGAAAAAGACGAACGTGTGAAACCCAGCTCGCGCTATTCGTCCACGAGACTCAGAGGGCCACAGACATGGATTCCCATGTAGAAGCCGTGTTTCTTGACTTCCGCAAAACGTTTGATACAGTTCCCCGCAATCGTTTAATGAACAAAGTAAGAATATATGGACTATCAGACCAATTCTGTGATTGGATTGAAGAGTTCCTAGATAACAGAACGCAGCATGTCATCTTAATGGAGAGAAGTCTTCTGAAGTAAGAGTGATTTCAGGTGTGTCGCAGGGGTGCGTCGTAGAACCGTTGCTATTCACAATATATATAAATGACCTTGTGGATAACATCGGAGGTTCGAGTCCTCCATCGGGCATCGGTATCAGTGTTTGTCCTTAGGATAATTTAGGTTAAGTATTGTGTAAGCTTAGGGACTAATGACCTTAGCAGTTAAGACCCATAAGATTTCACACACATCTGAACATTTGGTACCATCGGAAGTTCACTGAGGCTTTTTGTGGATGATATTGTAGTACATCGAGAGGTTGTAACAATGGAAGATTTTACTGAAATGCAGGAGAATCTGCAACGAATTCACGCATGGTGCAGGGAATGGCAATAGAATCTCCATTTAGACAAGTCTGGTGTGGTGCGAATACTGTAAGTAGGCTGTTTAGACTTTTATATTGGTAATGCCACGTAGCGCCCTGTATGAAAATCACTGGCTGTGCTGTGTGCAGTCTGTGGCTAGTTTGCATTGTTGTCTGCCATTATAGTGTTGGGCAGTTGGATGTTAACAGCGCGTAGCGTTGCGCAGTTGGAGGCGGGCCGCCAGCAGTGGTGGATGTGGGGAAGTGAGATGGCGGATTTTTGAGAATGGATAATCTGGAAGTGTGTCCATCAGAAACAGTACATTTGTACGAATGGATGTCGTGAACTGCTATATATATTATGACTATTAAGGTAAATATAGTGTTTTTCTCTATTAAAATCTTTCATTTGCTAACTATGTCTATCAGTAGTTAGTGCCTTCAGTAGTTTGAATCTTTTATTTAGCTGGCAGTAGTGGCGCTCGCCGTATTGCAGTAGTTCGAGTAACGAAGATTTTTGTGAGGTAAGTGATTTGTGAAAGGTAGAGGTTAATGTTAGTCAGGGCCATTCTTTTGTAGGGATTATTAAAAGTCAGATTGCGTTGCGCTAAAAATATTGTGTGTCAGTTTAAGCACAGTCATATAAAATTGTTCTAAGGGGACGTTTCATAATACATAGAAAGAAAGATCCTTTATCATTTAGCTATAATATAGCAGGTCAGCAACTGGAAGCAGCTAGTTCCATAAATTATCTGTGAGTAGGCATTAGGAGTGACTTAAAGTCGAATTACCATATAAAATTAATCGTCGTAAAGCAGATGCCAGACTGAGATTAATTGGAAGAATCCTAAGGAAATGTAATCCGAAAACAAAGGAAGTAGTTTACAGTACGCTTGTTCGCCCACTGCTTGAATACTGCTCACCAGTGTGGGATCTGTACCAGATAGGGTTGATAGAAGAGATAGAAAAGATCCAACGGAGAGCAGCGCGCTTCGTTACAGGATCATTTAGTAATCGCGGAAGCGTTACGGAGATGATAGATAAACTCCAGTGGAAGACTCTGCGGGAGAGACGCTCAGTAGCTCGGTACGGGCTTTTGTTGAAGTTTCGAGAACGTACCTTCACTGCCGTTTGGACTTTATATATCTGTGTCCGTATTCATCAGGGCCCTAGATAAAGTGCTAGGCCCGGTTTTGAGTTCAAGATTAACTGTGTATGTTGACGACCTATTGTTGTCCAATGCCACTTGGCATGACCATTGTGAGCTGTTAGATGAAGTTTTTAGAGCATTGTGCGGTGGCGGAATGACTCTAAAGCTAAAGAAATGGGAATTTGTGAAGCAGGAACTGAAATTTTTAGGGCATTTAATTACCACTGCTGGTATTACGAAAGACCCAAAGAAACTAGAGGCAATAAGGAATTGTCCTCCACCCAAGTCTAGGAAACAGTTAAAAAGTTTTCTAGGGCTCACAGGATTTTACCGCAATTTTGTAAAAGGACACGTGTTTAATGATGAAAATTTGAATAACCTCTTACGCAAAAATGTTCCGTTTGTGTGGACTCACGGGTGTCAGGCCGCTTTCGAGAAATTAAAAGACGAGTTGTTAAGATCTAACATACTATTTCATCCTGATTTATCGCGACCCTTCAATCCGGGGATGGATTCGTTGAATTAAGGGGTGGGGGTAGAACTGTTCCAAGAAGTTGGTAAAGGAGAGGATAAGGAACACTGGGCGATAGCGTTCGCGAGTCGGACTTTATCAAAATGTGAGCGAAATTACACGATTTCTGAGGAGTGTCTCGCTATCGTGTGGGGATTCAAGAAGATAAAGGGTTACCTATGTGGGACCATAAGGTGATTATTCAAACGGACCATAAGGCGCTCACTTATCTGAAGGATTGTGAACTACTTCACCAAAGACTGACTAGGTGGTCGCTGTATTTACAGCAATTTAACTATGACATCTGTTACGTTAAAGGGACCGAAAATTGCGTAGCAGATGCACTATCGCGGTAGCCTGAGTCTAATCAAGATGTATTGACAGATGAGTCAGATGGAGTGGTCAAATTATAATATTTTAAGGAAGTTGAGGGACGTTAATTAATAGTGAACATCTGTAAGAAAATACGTCGTCGTCAGAACGAGGACGGTTGTTTAAATATGGTGAAATCCCGATATGACGAAAGGAGTCCCGAAGGAGAGAAATGCAGGAAGTATTACAACGATCATATCTAGTACATACGTAAGGGTGAATATAGTAATATTTGGCGCGTATACCGGCCCACCAGATCCGTCACGGAAATAATAGAGTATTACCATTTGGCGTATGGTCACTGTGGACCAAAGAAATGTACGGAAAAGCTGAGTGACGTAGTGCATTTTAACAACATGTTATAACGCGTTACTGACAGAGTGAAAACTTGCGATTTATATCAGAAGGTGAATGTTACCAACTGTACGAGTCGTGGTCCTATGCAAAGTATAAGGCCTAACGACACCTTTGAATTACTGTGCGTGGACTTGTACGGACCTTTGCCCAAGTCATCAGGAAACTTTGCCTACATTTTAGTAGTGCTAGAAGCTTTTTCCAAGTTCATCAAACTATACCCGATTAGGAAAGCTACAGCCAAAGCGGTCTATATCAAGCTTGTGAACGATTATTTTGTTCATATTGGTAAGCCCAAGGCGATTCTATCAGACAATGGGTCACAATTTACTTCTAAGTTGTGGAATGAAGGCATGGCAAGTAATGGGGTTTAAGTGATCCATATTTCAGCATACTGTCCGGCTGGAAATCCTGCTATGAGGTATATGCGCGAGCTAGGCCGACTTTGCCGTACCTATTGCCACCACAACCATAGCGCGGGCAGAGGGAGTCTGGCTGGAGTAGGGCGGTGGACCAGGTGTGTTGCTTGACGCTCACGCGAGTTGCCGCGCTTTTGGGGTTTAGCAGCATGTAACTGCGCTCGACTTGCTATGATAGTTTCTGGCAAAGTGTCGCAGACGAGAAACATTTGTTGGAACACATCAAGAGCCTGTTTCGTCAGGTGACTGAGTCGAGGAGAAGGCGCGCCAACATCCAGCTTCTGCAACAGCGACGGCCGACAATGAGTGACTGTCGCCATCTCCTCGATCGACTACTACAAACCTTCAATCAACCAACAAGGAAGACTAAAAGCACGTAAAGTTTTAGAACTGTATGGCAGACTTCAGCTTTTCAAACTGTTGCATCATAAAAATACAGCAACTTAGCATGAATCTTTGTTGCTCATTGTCCCAATTGCATTACCAAGCAGGGTCCCTTCCTTTTCTGGAATGAACCCGAGTGTCGTTGAAATTCATACGCCAGCATCAAAGTAATATCATTCAATTTCACTGCTTTAATTTCAAAGTTCAGTTAAAGTATTCATAGCTGGCTACAATATTTAGATTACACAAGCACAAATTAAGAGTGTGAGTTTTGTTACCATATTTTAGCTTACCTGTGACTGCAGTTCAGGTTGGTACGTACTAAATTTTACCATTGTTAATTGTTCAGAATCATTTAATTCAAGTTCAAAGTTAAATCTCTTATTTCTAAACTGCGTAGATTAAAGTAGCTTTTGAAATGATTGGTTAGGTAGCCCAAGACTAACCTTATTTTATTGATTTTCGTAGTGCTTCAGAAACAAAATTCACTATTAATATCAGTCACTAAATTAACTTTCAATTTTTCCGTTTTATTAATTCTTTTGCTAAATTAGGTCAGAGTCTAGCGAAATTTTATTACTTGTGACAAACATTCAATTTTCACACAACACTTGTGAACCTTCAGTTGCCAAGCTTTTAGTGCTAATTATATGTGCAATAATCTTCCTTTTTCAGTTATTGTAGTAGTTGTCCATAGGACTGGTGACCATAATTTTCCCCAAATCTCTATTATCTAATTAACGCCAGTTAATTGTTAATGTAACGACCGCAAATTTACTTTCTGTATTAACTTTACCCCTTTTCAAAATTAGTTTTCACCAATTTCATTTGCATTTTTCCTTTCATTTAGATGGAACCCTTTCCTCTCTTTTCATTTAGATGGAACCCTTTCCTCTCTCTTTACCGACACTTCCCAAATTTCCATTAGGTGCACGTGGTTTAATTTTTCACTGTCATTAAGGTCGATAAGATAGGGGGAGGTTACATTTTGGTGACAGGACAATCTTCGGATTTGAGGTTTGATCTGGACACGAATTTTGCATTGTGCAAATCTGGTAACGAAGTACTGGTTACGAACAGGTAGTTATGTCAGCGAGAAAAAGTAGTGGGAGGATTCCTAATTATATTTGAGGTTGGGAATTTATATTGAAAATTATTAAAATGAGTGAAGGCAACAATTACCAAAATTTGGTAGACTTGGATGCGGAACAGGGTGGTGACTGGTCTTTGATATATAGGTAGTTGAGGCGGACAATAAAGATAAAACGGGAGGAGGAATTCCGCCTTATGCAAGACACCTATTCAGTTTCGTTTTACCCAGATATGTTTCAGCACTTTTGTGCTATCTTCAGGCGGTTATTTTATTTTCTTAGTGTAAAGTTGTTGTAACATATTAACATTTAGATGAACTTTTGTTAAAATATTTATAGTTATGAATGAATAATTGCTGTAAAATATTATACATCATTTGTTTATAGTTCACAGTTCAGATATGTATTAATGAGCTGACGTTCTGTATGTTGTTTAATACATTATGTCTAGAGTTCTAATTATAGTTTTATTGGCAAAAGACTGGATGTATGCAATAGTTTTAATTAACTTATATGAAGCTATTGGGTACTTATGTTGGTGGGTATTCTGCTACACAGTCTATAAATTGTCATCTGCGTGTAGCAAAACGCAATTTTTCTTTTTCTTTTTATTATGAAATGAGTATACATAATGTTTTGTGTTGATTTATGTGACTTATGGTCGTTTGACATCGCACTTTCTACGACTTTTCAAACATGGGCAGAGCTTTCGCCACCATTATGTGTTGTTGAAGCTGTGTAGTATTAATTTGTTTCATGGTGTGTTTATCTGGGTGAGGCGCATCAGTTTCAAGTGTATTTGGCATTTGTGGTGTTTGGTTTATGTGTTCGTGTTTGTGTGTGTGTCTGTTCATTTTTATGAGTAGTTTTGATGTGAGTGATATTCGTATAGATCTTGAGTTGTGATAAAGAGGGTTTTACTGCGCTGATGTGTATTAATTTAGTATTTTCTTTCCTTCAGCTATTGATTTTTGGATGTGATAGTTTTCATGTTCCTCTATAATTAATTTTTGGTATAGGTTGGTACTTGTATTTTGCACGGTGATGTGTATTCTTTTAGTGCTTTCTTTCCTTAAGCTATTGATTTTTGGATGTGGTAGTTTTCTTCTATAATCAATTTTTGTTATAGGTTGGTACTTGTTTTAAGGATCTGTAGGTTAGTTTCAATGTTTTTTGGGTGGCGATTGTGTGCTATCATGTGATCTATGAATGTTGAGTGTCAGCTATTGCTTTTCTGTGCTCTGAGATGTTCTGTATACCTGGTTCTGAAATCCCTGCAAATTTGACTCTCATATACAGATTGACAGCAGTTTCAAGTAAGTTGGTATATACCGGACTGGATGTATTTGTCTATGTTGTTGGTATTTCTTCCAAGTCTGCTTTGTATTGCGTTGTTGGCTCTGTATGCTGTGTTGAGTACTTGTTTCTTTAGTACTTGTTTTAGTAGATGTTGTAAGTCTTTAGGTGACAATTTGTTGCTTACTGTCGGCTGTTTCGTTGTGTGTTGTGTTTTGTATGTTTGTGTGTGTTTCATGGTTATGTGTTGCCTGTTTTTGAATTTTGTGGTTTATTTTATCTACTCTCTTTGCATCATATCCATTCTCCTCTGCAGTTTGTTTTATTGTGTTCAGTTCTTATGAGTAATCATGTTTGTTCATGGGTGTTCTGTTCACTCTGTGTAGTAAATATCTGAAGCTGGCTTCTGTGTGAGTTATGGGGTGATTGGACCAGTTAAGAATGATGGTTCCGGTGATTGTGGGTTTCTGTAGATTGTGAATTCGTGTTTGTTGTTTCACTTGTGTATGGTGAGATCCATCTGTTTGTGTTTCAATGGTGAATTGTAATTGTGGGTAGGTGGAGTTTATGTTGTCGTGAAGTCCTTTTATGTGAGGCTTTGGTTTATCTAATAAGCAAATTATATCATCTACATTTATACCAATATATTACGCTGTACTGATTTGGTATTACTATTTCATCAAAGATTTGTTTCTCTATGTGATTGAGGAAAAAGTCAGTGAGGAGGCCACTGATTGGGGATCGCATGGGTAGTTCATCTTATTGAGAGTAAATTTTGTTGTCGAATGTGAAGTAGTTTTGCTTTGTGATGAGCCTGAGTACGCCTGATATTTCTTGTATGTTTGTTTGGGGTATGATTCATTGTACCTGGATGTGTATTTATATGAAGTTGATGGTTTCTTCTGTTGGCATGTGTGTGTACATGGAAATTATGTCAAATGAAATTAATGTTAATGTGTTAGGTATGTTTTCATTTCTTATTTTTTTCTATTAAGTCAATTGAGTCCTTAAGACTTCTGTGTTCACTGTATTTGTATATTGTCTGTAGCAGAGTGGGTGTGTGTTTGGCTAAGTAGTAGGTTGGTGCTTCGGAATGTTTATCAATGGTGTAAAGGGTTCACCACCCTGCTGGAGCAAATGTGATCTCAATGTATTGCTAACTTGCTAGCATGACAATTCACAGGCTCTGCTTGAGACAAAAAATATCTTTGCCCTGCTAAACGAGAGCTGCAGTAGAGTCGCAGTTCAGAGCAATCTCTGCCGTAGTTGCAGTCGCTCGCTGCAACAGAGTAGTTGTTGTAGTGACTGGTATGGCGCAGTTTATAGCTAGTAGTTGTTAAAGTCACAGTTCAGAACAAATTGTAAAATTTTATTATGTAGAACTGAATAATAATTGTGATAAGCTGCAGAGCTAAATGATAGCATGGAATGATATGATGAAAAAATGAATAATTGTTAATATAATGAAAATCAACAGTGTAATCAAGTCAACCATCTATTGTAAGGTAGATTTTACTATTTTTATTGGCATGCACGTAGTAAAGTCACTTGTCTGAGATGTTAATATGAATTTGTTTCAATCTTTTCTTTTGTGATTCGTCAGCACCAGTTGACCCAGGTTTGTAATATATTCAATTTTGTCATGTAATGGCTTGTAGATCATTATCAGTAACGTAAAAGATTCAGAATATAATTCTTTTTGCTAGTCAACTATCAATGTATAATTTCCCCTAAGTCATTGCCAGACCTGATCTAGTCATTTATCTAAATTTAAATACTCCAGAATTTTTGTCAGGTCGTAGTCATGTGTTCTTTAGTAATCAGACGACCAGCTGTGCATCTGTGTTACTATGTCAAGTCAGTTTTTCTCGTAATTCAGGTGTCAGAAAAATGTTGTCCAGTATTAGCAGATAGGCGAGCACTGCACTAAGGTGTGCCTTTTACGAGCAGATATATAGACAGCTTTATCCGGCGACACCATCATGAGGGAAGAATTTTTCAGTTTATTTCTCACGGACAGATTCAGATTGATTTCACAGGGCCATGGCTTAGCGCTGCTTATGTCAAAAGTTATCAGTTTTTCGGGAGTTAAGATTTTTCAATTTTGATACGTCAGAATTTAATTACCAAAATTTAATTATTTTTATTTTTTACTTTCTGTTTGGGAAGGCTACACATCATTATTCTACGTATTTTTTATTTATATGGGGACGTCAC
The DNA here is from genome assembly GCF_023864275.1 of Schistocerca cancellata. Classification (NCBI taxonomy): domain Eukaryota; kingdom Metazoa; phylum Arthropoda; class Insecta; order Orthoptera; family Acrididae; genus Schistocerca; species Schistocerca cancellata. The sequence goes on from NC_064627.1 coordinate 998,850,476, forward strand.
AACGGACATATAGGTACTCCAGGTTTGTGAACTTTAGTCAGTGATTTTAGGGTGGGGGCCTTTGGATTTTGCGGTATAATTCTTTTAATATCTGTAAAAATTATTTCTATGTTTTTCAGTTTTCTGTAAGTCACTTAGGTATTGATTTGTTGGATCACTTCCTAATTCTGTGATGTGGCTTTGGATGAATTCTAGTGTTTTGTCAATGTATTCCTATATGTTTATGACTACAATCAAATTACCCTTTTCGGATTTTGTGATGATGCATTATCTTGTGTTAATTTGTCGTGTAGTTTTCTGTAGGTATTTTCTTCGGCAGTCCCTGTGTTTTCTTTTGTGGTGGTTTTGTTCTCTTTGATTATATTTCTTATTTTGCCAGCAAATTATAGCAAAGGTATTGTATGAGTAAGCTTATTTACAATGTGTTAGCTTGATAACTGAGATATGCACAACACTGAAGTGCTGTAGGGTCCTTCTATGGCACTGAGCTACATACAGTGAGAGTAGAAACAGATAATGTTGAATGCACCTAGAATCAGGTAAGTCGCTGATAGTAATGCTTAGAAGCATCGCACTACATCATTGTAATTTTCCTCAATACAGTCTTCCATAATAAGACTGACATGAGTCTTTAGATTCCCTGAGACTGGGGTGAAGCTGAGTGCAGCTCTTGAAATAGAAGCACCGGGGAGTCGGAGTCGTAGGCAGTGGGGTGATGTTATTTCAGCGTCGTCTGGTGGCGTGTACGCATTCTCCACCTCCCTCCTCCCTCCCCCCCGCCCCACACACACACAATCGGAGACAGCCGGCGGAGTGGAAGAGCGAGTTCATCTGGTGGTGCTCTGGTGTGAAATTTAATTGTGCCACATCCCATGTAGCTCCGTAGCCGGGTGCCGTGGACGAAGGTGCCGTCGGTACTGGGTTTTTATTCCAAATAGTATAAAACCATACGAAGTGAAAGTTCTCTTGTTTTAATACATTTCTCTCCATCATTGTATACATAATACGGCTGAGTCCCATCCGTTCATTTAAGTAGGACTTAAAAAAGCCATTTACTATTAAAACAGACGTATCAATAATTGGGTTCTCAAGAAATGAGCAGTGCTGTGTGACGGGAACATATCACATTTGATTTGTTGAGTGGTGCGAATCAAATAGTTACTGCAACGCTAATTTATCGATGTTGGGTCTTGTGAACTCAACGGCCATTACCAATAGTTGGCGAATGACGCAACTAGCCATTACTACTCTTTAAAATCTTTTATTTCAGTGCCTTAACCGGTTTTGGGCTACCATCCCAACTACACATGGTTAATGTTTTCAGTTACATCACATACTTTGATGAACAGCATGTCTCCTGCTCCTGCATTGCACAAGAATATTTTAACATTCAGTGCCATTTCATAACGTGGCTCCTTAATAAATACAGGCAGAAGTACTTACATTTATTTGGGTATTGTGATATAGTTGTATTCACTTACATTACTTCCGGTAGATGATATTTGTTTTCTTGTGGTCTATATGGTTTTCTATGTACGTATATGTTGTCGAATTGCAAACAGCACACGCACTCTAAATAAATTACTGTAGCACACTTCATAATATGCCAAATGTCAGTGTTGAGCGTCACACATGTGCTATTGTACATGCCCACATTACTAGACTGGCAATACTGTACACAGTGTCATTGCTGTCACTGAAGGATGCACTTTAGAATCGCAATTTGACGGAGAGCGCAAACAGCTGTTTATTTACTGATAAAACAGTCGTAGGAAATGGGAATAAACTGATACAACGACGTTACTCTTAGAGTTTTGACATTATGGTCAACACATACGTCGTGCATAGCTATAATTTTTCGTACACGGACGTAAGATACAAGCAAAGGAACATGTTCCACAGCAAGCATAACCACAAACATCTTAGGTACCATTGAATTTGTTCTGTATGTAAACCTAGATAATACCGGCACTGTTTAAGTAATTTATGCTTAGGCTTAAATAATATAGTACTAACAGACGAAGCTTAATGACAGTTTTTAACCAGTTTTAATCAAGTGCTCCTACAAGTAGAACGTGCTATTTGTCGCTGATAGCAACTATCATTACTCATTAGAGTGTCCTAACCCAAACTACAGTCAATTTTAGACATGTATATGTGTAACGTGATGTTCCTCTCATAAAACGAATCTACAATGTATGTGTAAACTGATCTAGTACACAAATATTGGCTCAACTGCAGAATTTCTTTAGACCACCTCGTAAGCATACGAGAGCATTTCATTTCACAAACTCGTATTACTGCCGTACACAACCTTCCTAACGCCCCCATCTTAAGTCACCACACGTGAGGCTTCAGTAAAGACTGCGTCTTTGCCAGTCTATTAATGTACGCCTGTGTGCTACAGCTTCACGTTTTTGTTCACAATGCAAAGATTATCCATAAACCAAAGATACGAATATATGGTTTATTTCCTATTGAGCCGGGACGTAAGCAGAGCAAAGATAGTGTGTGAGATGTACAAAAATTGCAGAAATTAAATACTACATGCACCCGAAACAGTCAGAAAGCTGTACAAAAAAGACCTGTTCAAGATATCGGTGGATAATTGTATAAACATCAACGAAACGTCCTCGATCACTTGTTCGAACAGCATCACTGCTTAAATTTTGAATAAAAATCACCATCACTGGCAGCCAAAGACACTCGGCGTAAGACGTCACCCTTATTTTGCCTACAGCCTTGTCGGAGAGGCAGGAGGAGCGGGCAGAAATTAGAGCACTCCCTTGACCTTGCGGTGCCCCTAAAAGGCAGAGGATTCAGCAATTATCAGTATCGTGTCGATGCAGAAGGTAAGGGAAACCACTACATTAATGACACATTACGGGTATCCATAGGATATGTGGATTGTAACTGTGAGACTGTCCTGATGATATCTCTGCTGGCAAAAGACTGGTTGAGGTTGAGTCGGTGAGGGTGAGTGGCTGCTGCTAAGTGTGACCGTTGCGTCCAGTGCCGTTTGAGGCTAATTAGTTATGGGTAAGGATTTTCCCGTTAAATATGTTTCAGTTGTTCTAAAGCATTATTTTTGATTTCTTGCAGCATTAATTCATAGTTTTAACCGAAGCTTCTTTGTGAGCTCGTACATGTGGCATCTGGCAATCTTTCTAATGTCTCGTGGTCTTAAATAGCTCTCTAAAGTGGTTATTCTGTGTGTCATACATTTCAGTAACGCCTAAACATCATTTCCGATATTAGGCAAGTGTGGGTTATTCGGTTTAATCGAATTTTTCTTCCTGAAACTCATGCATGTGGCGTCAGGTACTTTTTTCAATCTTCCCTGGTCCGAGACAGCTTTCCACAGTTTTTTTCTGTGTTAAAAAGTTTCGATAGTACTTCAGTATCATTTCCGAGGTTTCCTCTGTGAACTTGTACACGTGGCGCAAGGCAAACTTGTGAATGTAGCGTGTTCATACTTAGTGTCTCTCCTTTTCTAAACGTGTTCCAGAAAATGTTTCAACTTAGTTTCTGGTATGTCGTGAGCTCATTTTATCCCATTTAAACATCGCCCTTTTTATCAGGCTGAACGCGTCACGGTCGGTGACAATAGTGGGACACGTGTACTACTGGGGGCTACCTCTAGACTAGTTCATGAAGTGAATGCAGGTTGCGTGTGTATGTGTGTGAGTTTGATTCTTTTCTGCATGTTCCCCCATCTACCTAGTACCAAATCCATGATTTCTCCGCAAATACATTGAGATTGAGGATGCAATTATCCTTCATTATCCGGTTCTTCTTGCCAAGATAGGCGACTTTTTTTTAATTCTAAGAATGTAATGTTCCTTCTTTCAATGAGTCCTAAACTGATGACTTAATTTCCTTTATGAATGTATATATATATATATATATATATATATATATATATATATATATATAGTTGATAGATTGGTGAGAAATGGTAGTGTGTGCGCCATTAAAGAGAAAAATGCTAATATGGTCTCAAGCCTACTCTTTTATAGAAATACTGTTGATAAGAACCCCATTTATTAACCGATTCTACGTAATAATAATTTGGTCGCTTTGTGGCCAAGTCCCCAATTCTCATGCATCATGGCTTCTAATCAAAGGAAAATCAGATGTGAATTTTTCCATTAACAACGACTCATGCCATTGTCGTGCGTAAATGATGACTCCTTCTCTCCAGCCACCTTGTAACCTATCGATACCCAGATTACTCAATATACTATATACCTTAGCTATATACCTTAGGAACTAGCAATAGACGTATTAACGCAATTACGGAAAGGATCATGAAGTAGTTCCTGAAACCTTCTAAATAATGAGTTTCATATATATCAGCAGGAGTTCTTCAACTGTTACACTGAGGTGTCAATATGTGTTATCAACATCCAAATTATGAACCTTTGTATCAACCTATTACATTCTCAAATATTTCCTTGTCTTTCCATGCACCAAAAATGTCATTTGGAGAATTTTACTGTTGGTATCAAAATTTTATATGTGCTCTATAACATATTACATTATGACAGACAGTTCCTCGGGTGAGCTGCGAATTCTCAAACCAAGGCAAACTGGTCAAATTACAATAAATCATATAATGAATAAATAAAGTTTATTTTTGTGGTACAAAACAGGTTGACCTCACTGATATACAATACACTAACATTTTGCAGTGAAAATTTAGTACAATAATTTACAAAATCCTTCAGATTTGTAAATCAACAGTACATAATGTTGACGTATGACCATCTTCTTATCCAGCAGTAATGAACAGCATCAAAATCTCAGTCCCAAATGAGTTCTGAAAGCAAAAGAAAACTGGTATCAAGATAAACACAAGGATCCTAACATACAAAATTGTACATGAAATAAAAACACATCTTATAAGACAATGCTTCATAACACTTCCATTGTGCAGAATAGATAACTAGCTCCCAGATAATAAGATGAAAACAACCTTACATTTGTTAACTACATAAGATTTAACAACTGAAGACAAATATTAATGAATTTTTGACTTAAGTATCAATCAAAGAAGTGGATAGACTTACACATATACTGTTTCAGGAATTAAGGTAAATGATTTACTAACACTGTAATTAGGATCTTCACCTTGGTTTCCTGTACTTTGTCGGTCCCTGTTCATGACATTAAAGGGTCGATAGGAAAGAGAGTTATGATTTCCTCTGAGATCGGTTGTTTTTACTTTCTTTCTTTATACAGGTAACGTATTATGCAAAAAATGTTTTGAGAAATAGAGGAAGATAGGGTTCGAGTCTATGGTAGATCTTACCTGAAGGAGAGACAGGTACTGAGAGAACTATTATGGTGTTCAGAAACACCTAATTTGTCGATGGAGGGATCAATATGGGTGGAAAAGCAGTAGGGGCAGAATAAAAAACTGCAGTCGTTGATGCCATCTTTATCTGTCATGGAATAGGTTTTCTTTTCTATTTCACTTTGAGTGTTACGCCGTAGTCAAGCCTCTACAAACAAACAATACAATCGTATCAAAAAAACACCAGTCTGAGCAGTAAACGCACAGATGTGTTAACACGCACTCACCTGCAAATAATTGGTGGAATCTCATTGCATAAAAATTTTTTCTATCTCTCTATAAATAAATTGAAGTCGGTTGCTTATATCAGTCTGTATATATTATCTCAGGCACTAATGTAGGGAATTTCTTACGGTTTTCACGAGTTGATACATGGACTCAAGAGGAAGATTTTTGTATATAACTTATAAATATTTCATACAATTGTCTGACCTATGATAATTAAAAATTAAGTTGTGAAAAGAATGCCATTGGCACCTAGTGAACAGCCGCTATAGCTCGAGAGAAGAGCAATAGCTCGAGAAATATATAAGTGAGATGTAATTTGTAACTGCTGAGGTGGTCTAGCGATAGAGTGTGGGCAGACGCCAAAAAGTTGTGACCTCAAATCCCGGCTGGGTCACTCTGTTGCACACTGCCTTTGAACCTAGAGGTCACCTCTCAGTGATTTGGAGCCGCACATTTAGAAATTTGACGACTATTTCATACTTCCAATCTCTGGTTCCCAGTGACTAGTAGTCGCAATTTGCTCTCTCGGTGCACTGTAAATTCTTCAAACAACCAGTAGTGAGTTACTCAGTTTTGAAGTTTCGAAATCAGGGTGTGATATGAGACTTACATTTGAAATAATCAAATATTTTTAACCAACAGTTTCATTGCAATTGTCTAAGAACAAGTTTATAGCGATAACCATGGGAGTACTTAATATCTAAGTAGCTATTTTTTTATGCTACAAGTGAAACCTTTCCGAAAAACTATCACGGCAGCTTTGCTTCATGCAGTTTATTCATTCAGTATCGCAGCAAATGACTCAGCTTTCAGCTCTCGCAGTAAGTTTCAACTATGCATGAGAGCTTTCCGCCGTCCTTGAATCAAACATAGATGGTACGGCGAAGCACTCTACCATATAGTGTTCACGACGAATAATTGTAGCAGTGTGTCTCAACAATGCATGACAGCGCGTACTAATCTTCACAACTGCTAAATATATACATCACGCATGCTACTTTAAATTTTCTTCTTTTATTTATGCCACCTTAGCCAGCACACACAAATACACCCTTTGATTCCCATTCAATATTTATATTGGTTGTAAAAATGTTACTTACTTGAAGATGTGCTCTCGTTAATGCCATGGGGTGTCACTCCAAACGCCTATTCAGTATGGAACACACAACATTTATGCCTCCTGACAACTTTCCTGCCCTGTACTGCTTACATTGTGTATGTTATGTGAAAGTGATGATATCGGAAATCTGTATATAACTGTATGCAGTGCCCCCTAACAAATACATTACGCCACAAAAGCTATCTAATGCCTGATACACAATGCTACTCACATGAATCCGGACTGGACTGCTAGTAAGTTCAGAAGGAGACTAGCAGTGGGCTGAGGCGTGACTTGAAATTTGTATCAGGGAGGGGGAGTGCTACTCTGATCCGTGCGGTTGTGGTGGTCACGGTCCCAATGTAGTAAAATGATGACCCATGTCCGAATCCCGTTGCTAATACAAATTTTAATACATGGCTTTGGCCTACATAATTATCTTACAGGTAATGCTTGTTATGTCATACTTTACAACCTGTTAACAGCACCTACAAGTAACAAAGTAATCATAATCTAACTGAACAAACGGATCTTTAAAAGCAACAGATTTGTGGACTGTTTGAAGCCGTGGATCTTATGTACACACTTTTATATGTGTAGCATCTAGTAATGCTGTTGCACGTATAGGCTACATCTAAAACAGCCTTGTTTCTGATGCAGTGCACTTAAGCATTATGTTTCCATTGAATACACTAAGCAGATTCAGAGGGAGGTAGGTTGCAGAAGGTACTGGGAGATAAAGCAGCTTGCACAGCATATAGTAGCATGCAGAGCTGCATGAAACCAGTATCAGGACTGAAGACCGCAACAACAACAATAACGTGCTTTTTATTTTATGGTTATTTACATTTCTTCCGCACCATCACCCTGTTTCTTAGCTGCTTAGGAATGTTATGATTCTTTCATTGTTGCACTATTCAATATTGTGATGAGAGTGGTTTGCATGCATTGTACTGCGCTGCCTATGAAGTTTTAACCTCAGATTAGCGAGGAAACGTGGTTTTGTTATCTTCGTTTATTATTGTAACACATTTAAGCCCTTAAAACAAGACTCAAAAATGAACCTTAAATGTTCATTCAATTTTTTATTGTTTCCTTCTCATTCTCTTCCCAAAATCGCTTCATTCTTTGACCGAGTTCCAGTTTCCTTTGTTATGTCCATATATTCCCAAATTTCTACCGTTCTTTCATTTCAAATTTCGTGTTCATAATTTTGTTTCTGGATTTGTCTCTAACATTTATCGTTTCACTACTGATTCTAGCATGTTTTAGGTCTTTTTCTGTTTCTTAGGCCAGTTTCCTTTTGTTTTAATTGAGCTGTTTATTACATCAGACATCCTCTTTGGGACTTTGTTGTTGTTCATTCTGTGTATGTGTCCATAGAATGTTAGTTGAAGTTTTCTGATCACGTTTGTGAGTCTGTCTGTGTGGTCTCATGAATCCTAGGCTTGTCTTTTCATTTACATATCATCTCTATTTATTGCTTCAAAATATTTTACAGTGATTTTAGCCTCTCCTGTTTTCTTTCCATGCGATGCCTTATGCTTCGACTGTTATCTTTTGTGATGTATGGAATACTGCTGGTAATACAACAGTATTGGAATGCCTAAGTTTGTACTATTCTGATATATTCTTTTTATTATAGCGTGTCCATCTGAGTTTGTATGCTTTCTGAAGTTTTTCTATTCTTTCTATGTTGGATGCCTTGTTGATCCTCCTATTCGTATACATCCCCCTAGATACTTCATTTTTTCACTGTTTTAACCTTTCCGTGTTTGGTGTACGTTGCTTGTGTTTTGCTGTTCTCTCTGCTTTCTCATATAATGTCTGTAGGCCTATTTTGTCAGAAACTACATGTGAGTATTCCATTGTTTCTTGTGTTCCTTGTCTATTGTTGCAGAGCATTTCCAGTTCATCTTCAAATGCCATGCATATTATGACTGTCTTGTTTACACGTGTTCTTCATAACTGATTTCCTTTTACTTCTTCACCCTTTTGCTTGGTAATTTCGTCAAAGTCTCTGCTGTACAAAATCAGTGAGAGACTGTCTCCTTGTCCGACCGCTGTATATAGCTCCAATGATTATGAGATTTCGGCCATACATTCTATTTGGGGTGTGGCATCTGTTTCATGAGTGCCATAGTTCCTTCTACACATATCAAAAAGTTTTGCATCACCTCGGTTCCGAGAGTTCCGGAATGGGGTCAACATAAACATCATTTCCGCCGTTTTTATTGCTCATGAAAATCACACATTGCATGTTGTAACACCATACAACGAGACCTTCGGAGGTAGTGGTCCACATTGCTGTACACACTGGTACCTCTAATACCCAGTCCACGTCCTCCTGCATTGATGCATGCCTGTATTCGTCGTGGCATACTATCAACAGATTGTCCCACTCCTCAACGGCGATTCGGCGTATGTCCCTCAGCGTGGCCTGTGGGTCACATCGTCCATAAACAGACCTTTTCAATCTATCCCAGGCATGCGTCGCTAATTTGCTGCCGACATGGTTGCACTATCGGTTGGAGGATGGCATTCTCGTATCGTACAACCGTTACGGCACCTTCCATGACCACCAGCGGCGTATGTCGGCCCCATATAATAACACCTCAAAACAGTAAGGGCCTCCACCTTGCTGCACTCGCTGGACAGTGTGTCTAAGGCGTTCAGCCTGACCGGGTTGCCTCCATACACGCCTCTGAGGGGATTGCCTGGTTGAAGGCATATGCGACACTCATCGGTGAGGCGAACGTGATGCCATTCCTGAACGGTCAATCCTGCATGTTGTTGGTCCCATCTGTACGGCGCTACGTGGTGTCATGGTTGCAAAGATGGACCTTGCCATGGACGTCTGGAATGAAGTTGCATACCGTGCAGCCTATTGCGTAGAGTTTGAGTCGTAACACGACATCCTGTGGCTGCATAAAAAGCATTATTCAACATGGTGGCGTTGTTGTCGGCGTTCCTCCGAGCCATAATCCGTATGTAGCGGTCATGCACTGGAGTTGTAGCCCTTGGGTGGCCTGAGCGAGGCATGTCATCGGCAGTTCCTGTTTCTCTGTATCTCCTCCATGTTCAAACAACATCACTTTGGTTCACTCAGAGATGCCTGGACACTTCCCTTGTTTAGAGCCCTTCCTAGCACAAAGTAACAATATAGACGCTATCGGACCGCGGTATTGACCGTCTAGGCATAGTTGAACTACAGCCAACAAGAGCCATGTATCTGCTTTCCAGTGGAATGACTGGAACGGATCGGCTTTCAGACCACCTCCGTCTAACATGCGCTGCTCATGCATGGTTGTTTACATCTCTGAACAGTCAATGGGACTTTGTCTGTGATACAATATTCACAGTCAACGTCTGTCTTCTGGAGTTTTGGGAACCGGGGTGATGCAAAACTATTTTGATGTATGTATTTATGTCACATGTCTATTTACGCCACATTTATATTATTTCATATTCTTTTTGTGTGTTAAAGAGGCTCTGCTTGTCTACAGAGAAGTAGACCTTCTTATAGTAGACAAATGTGTCTATAGTGTTGCATGTTTGTCTGTCCTTCATGTGAAGGTGGGCATTATCTTGCTCAAATGTAGGCCCAGGATGAATTGCCATGAAGGGCCACAAAACCGGGCGTAGAATATCGTCAGTGTACCACTGTGCTGTAAGGGTGCCATGGGTAAGAACCAAAGGGATCCTGCTATGAAATGACCGTAACTCCTGATTGTTGGACAGAATGGCGAGCGACATTCGGGTTGGGATCCCACAGTTGCCTGGGGCGTCTCAGGACACGACTTCACTGGTCATTGGGGCTCATTTGGAAGAGGGACTCATTACTGAAGACAACAGTACTCCAGTAAATGAGTTTCCAGTTCGATACTGCCCAAGGCCTCTGTCAGGCGGCTTGTTGGTGTACAGAGGTCAGTGACAGTCGGCACTTGAGGCGTATTGAGCTCAGTCCTCTTTCTGTGAGCCACTTATTAATGGTTCGTGTGGTCACTGAATCACTAGCTGCGCGTCGCATCGATGAAAATGAGTAATCTTGGGCTCTGAGTGCCTTTATGACAATTGCTCGGGCTTCATATTCTGTCGTCTCTCTAGGTCGACCGCTTCATTCTTGACGCTGTATTCGGCCGTTGTTCACCCATTCCTGCCAACATCGTCGAATTGTGACATCAGTCCTATTCAAAAGTACATAAGGCGATAAAGGGGAACTTAAAACAGAATAATGGGAGAAAATGGAGGTAAAAAATAGACTAACACAGAGACGTTCATGGAGGACAGTTAAAAAAAGTCACCAGGAAGTTAAAAAAAACACAGTTGGCGATTCTACAAAACTCAGAGAAGACACTGAATGGACATTCATAGGTTAAACGTTGGCCACAGCAGTAAAAACACTCTGGAACAACACACTTAAAACCCACTTGGAGCACACACGATGAAGAATAAAACTGCCAGACCGGACCTGCCGAGGGAAAGGGCATAGAGGATAGAAAAGGAGGGGAGAGCAAGGGGCAGCAGGGGAAGCGGTGGGATGAAGAGAGGAGGGGCTTCAGTGGGTACATGAAGAGGCAGGAGACACGTGGGGCGGGAGATGAAGAGGGAAGACAGGGCAGGAGGGAGTGCAGAGACACTGAAGGGGGGCACAAGAGAGGGAGGGGGAGTAGGAGGGGGAGCCGCTCAGGAGGAGGGAGAGGGAGGAGAGGGAGCCCTGAGGAGGAGGCAGGAAGATGGGTTTAGAGTTGGTAGGAAGGGTAGATGTCAGGGCGAAATTCATCATCCTGGAGGGGTAGATGGATGGTGGAAGTTGCGTTGGGAAAGGAGATGTAGAGCGCGGAAATGGAGAGAGGGTGGGACACAACGGTAAAGGCGCCGCAACTGGTTGGGGGTGGAGAGGAAGGGAGACAACAGGGGGTGAGGGGGATCAAGGCAGCGGAAAATATATAGTGTGTGACTGTGTTCAAGGAAAAGGAGAAGGTGGGGGAAGGGGATGAGGTCGTAGAGGATGCACGTGGGGGACGGAAGGCGGATGCGAAAGGCGAGGCGGAGCGCATGGCGTTCGAGGATTTAGAGGGCTTTATAGGATCGGGGAGGGGCGGAAATCCAAGCTATGCTGGCACAAGAGAGGATGGGGCGGATCAAGGATTTGTAGGTGTGAAGGATGGTGGAAGGATGCAGACCCCACATCCCGCCAGACAGGAGTGTCAGGAGGCGGAGGCGGTTGTGAGCTTTATTTTGGATGGTAAGGAGATGGGGAGTCCAGGTGAGGTGGCGGTCGAGTGTGAGGCCAAGGTATTTGAGGGTAGGAGTGAGGTGGATAGGACGGCCATAAATGGTGAGGTAGAAATCATGGAGGTGGAAGGAGCGGGTGGTGCGGCCTATGATGATCGCCTGGGTCTTGGAGGGATTGACATGGAGGAACCACTGGTTGTGCCAAGCGGTGAATTGGTCAAGGTGGGTTTGGAGGGTACGTTGGGACCGTTGAAGGGTAGGATAAAGGGCTAGGAAGTTGGTGTCATCAGCGAACTGGAGATGGTGAACAGATGGAGGAAGTTTGGGAATATCAGCAGTGTACAGGAGATAGAGGAGGGGGAAAGTACAGAACCTTGGGGCACGCCGGCGGAGGGATAGAAAGTACTGGAGTAGGAATTGTGGATAGTCACATAGGAGGGACGATGGGAGAGGAAGGACGCAATGAGACGGACGAAGTAGATGGAGAGAGCACAGGTCTGGAGTTTGCAGAGGAGCCTGGCATACCAGACATGGTCATAGGCGTTCTGGACATCAAGGGAAACAAAGATAGTGGAGCAACGGGAGTTAAGTTGGAGGGAAAGAAGATTGGTAAGGTTAAGGAGCTGGTTGGCAGAGAAGGAAGGCCGGAAGCCACATTGCGTAAGAGGAAGGAGGCGGTGCCGGTTAAGGTGGCGGTGAATACGGCAAGAGAGGATGGCCTCAAAGACCTTACTGAACACAGAGGTGAGGCAGATGGGACGATAGGAAGAGAGATCAGAGGGCGGTTTGTTAGGTTTAGGGAACAGCAGGACATCGGAAGTCTTCCACAGGTCGGGGTAAAATCCAGTGGAGAGGAGGACATTGTACAGGTTAGCAAGGACAGACAGGAAGGATGGGGGGGATTCCTTGAGGTGATGGTAGGTGACGCCATCACGACTAGGGGCGGTGTTGCGTTTGGAGCGGAAGACGAGTGTGATGTCTTGTGCGGTGATGGGAGTGTTGATGTCTGAGGGGGGTAACCGATCCAAGTACTGGAAGCTAGGGGCGAGCGGGGGGACAGAGTTGTCAGTACGGTCAAGGACGGTGGGGAAGAGGGAGTAATCAAAACGGGGATCGTCAGGAATGGAGAAGACCTCGGATAGGTGGGAAGCAAAATGGTTAGCCTTTCTGAGGTTGTCAGGAAACGGTCGATCGTCATGGAGGATGGGGTAATGCGGGGTGGGATGGCTACCAGTAAGGTGGTGGAAGGCTGACCAGAACTTGGAGGAGTTGACGGGGAGGGTGGAGGAGTGTGCTTGTCTGGCGCGCAGTCCCGGCGTTTCTTTGCTGTAAGGAGGTTCCGGATGTGTCGCTGTAATTGCCGGTGGCGGGTGAGAGTATCCCGGTCACGAGTGCGGAGGAAGGAGCGGTAGAGCGCTCGGGATTCACGCAGAAGAAGGACAGCCTGTGGAGGAAGCGTAGGGCGGTGAGGGTGGATGAGTTTGATCGGGTCATGAGCCTCCACAGCGCCAGTGATGGCTCGCTGAGCGGGAGGCAGGCGCTTAAATACAGGATAGGGTAGGTCGTTATTGGCTGCTGGGACCACGTGCTCCACGGTGGCCCCCTCACGTTATAATGAGGCCAGAAACGCGTGCATCCACAGCTTACGTGGTGATGGCTGCCGAGACCTCTAGTGATAATCGAGGTCCATGCCGTCTGGCGCGGATTCGAAACCCGTGCCGCTCGGTACCAGACCACCTGTTTACTATCCTTGCAAGCTGCACATTAAAATGGTGCTGAGTCACATATTCATTCATCGGCCGCCACAATTCACAATTTTGCATTTTCCGTCGGTACCTCTAAGAATGTCAGTTCCTGCCAATTTGCATAACTCCTTCGTGGTGGATCGTTTTTCTTCACCCAGAGGGTATTTTAAGCTTCTGTGTCGATGCAGTCATACGATACGGCCATACAAGTTATATTGGGATACGCACAAAATCACTCATTAGAAACCATCTGGGAGTTCTTTCTGGTGTTCTAAAAATGTTATATTGCCACCTTGAGCTACTCGTGAAATATCATTTTTATGTAACCATTTTCACTCGTCTAACCATCATCAGATTCCTGTATACCAAATGAGATAATATTGTATACTTTTATTTCCAGTGCATTAATCGTAATTTTACCATCTGATGATAAAGATTTTATATTCCGCTTAATATAAAGCTGTGAATACTTTCATGTGAATGCGTGACATTTCATTTGGCGTGTGTTATTATTAATATTTCCATCAGTTAACAGACTTGTGAAATGAATTAAATATATTCGCAATTGCGAATATGGGCAACATTCAGCTGTAGAATGGGATGCTGACAAAGAAAATTTGTGTCTGACGAGGAATCTAACTAGGATTTCCCACTCATTGCGAGTGGTTGCCATACAATTTGGCTATCCCTGCACGACTCAATGTCAGACCCAAACTTCCATATACCGACAACCATACATCTACAACCTGTACTCGCACAGCCATTATGTACACTACTGGCCATTGAAATTGTTACACCATGAATATGACAGACGCGAGGTTTAACCGACAAGAAGAAGATGCTGTGATATGCAAATGATTAGCTTTTCAAAGCTTTCACACAAGGTTGGCCCCGATGGCGACACCTACAACGTGCTGACATGAGGAAAGTTTCCCACCGATTTCTCATACACAAACAGCAGTTGACCGGCGTTGCCTGGTGAAACGTTGTTGTGATGTATTGTGAAAACTGGAGAAATGCGTACCATTACGTTTCCGACTTTGATAAAGGTCGGATTATAGCCTATCGTAGTTGCGGTTTATCGTATGGCGACATTGCTGCTCGCGTTGGTCGAGATTCAATGAGTGTTGGTAGAATATGGAATCGGTGGGTTCAGGAGTGTAATACGGAACGCCGGGCTGGATCCCAACGGCCTCGTATCACTAGCAGTCGAGATGACAGGCATCTTATCCGCATGGCCGTAACGGATCGTGCAGCCACGTCTCGATCTCTGAGTCAACAGATGGGGACGTTTGCAAGACAACAACCATCTGCACGAACAGTTCGACGAAGTTTGCAGCAGCATGGACTTTCAGCTCTGAGACCATGGCTGCGGTTACCCCTGACGCTGTATCACAGACAGGGGCGCATGCGACGGTGTACTCAACGACGAACCTGGGTGCACGAATGGCAAAACGTCATTTTTTTCGGATGAAGTCAGGTTCTGCTTACAGCATCATGATGGTCTCATCCGTGTTTGGCGACATCGCGATGAACGCACATTGGAAGCGTGTATTCGTCATCGCCATTCTGGCGTATCACCCGGCGTGATGGTATGGGGTGCCATTGGTTACACCTCTCGGTCACCTCTTGTTCGCATTGACGGCACTTTGAGCAGTGGACGATACATTTCAGATGTGTTACGACCCTTGGCCCAAACCCTTCATTCGATCCCTGCGAAACCCTACATTTCAGCAGGAAAATGGACGGCCGCATGTTGCAGGTCCTGTACGGACTTTTCTGGATACAGAAAATGTTCGACTGCTGTCCTGGCCAGTACATTCTCCAGATCTCTCACCAACTGAAAACGGCTGGTCAATGGTGGCCGGGTAACTGGCTCGTCACAATACGCCAGTCACTACTCTTTATGAACTGTGGTATCGTGTTGAAGCTGCATGGGCAGCTGTAGTTGTACACGCCATCCAAGCTCTGTTTGACTCAATGCCCAGGCATATCAAGGCCGTTTTTACGGCCAGAGGTGCTTGTTGTGGGTATTGATTTATCAGGGTCTATGCACCCAAACTGCGTGAAAATGTAATCACATTTCAGTTCTAGTATAATATATTTGTCCAATGAATACCCTTTTATCATCTGCATTTCTTCTTGGTGTAGCAATTGTAATGGCCAGTAGTGTATATTCCCGTACAGGTGAGACATTTTACTTGGGAGTCGCTTGCCCGGTATGGGCGAATAAATGGATGCATTCATGTCCAAAGGGACTTTGCATCGCAGTTCATAACACAAGTACTGCAATATTTTATCAGACTTTACTTGTGTCTTACGTTATTTTGTATACAGAAACCCGATGATGGTCAGACGACGGAAACTGGATGTACACATAATTTTACTAGTAGCTCAAGGCAGTAATAAGATATTTTTTTCAAATATATAAGAGCTATGGGGCCCCTCGTACTATAAACTATTCCTGGTTGTCTTACGGCAAGGCGGGTGCCCACAGATAGAAAAATCACCTATTCTGCCTTGTTCTCCGAGCGAGCAGGTCGTTGTTTACGTATTCGTTCTGCCGCAGCGTCGCAAGCGTTTAGGGCTTTTTGCTTCAGTGGTGTTCCTGCATTTGTGTGTGTGACTTCGTCGTGATCTCGTCTTGTCCTTAGTCCGGTGCTTGGATGGCGGGGGCTAATGCGCTCCTGTTTGTCTCTCATCCTGCACAAGAGCGTTCGGCGGAAAGGTACTGTGAGTTTTCCGTTTGACAAGTCGACACGTAACGTACAGCCCGGTTCTTTAGAAATCCATAACTGGTTAGTTGGTACTTTTCATGTTGCTTCAGACCAAGTACATATCTTCTATTTTAGTATTGTGAATTGTGTGTTGGTAATCCCCGACAAGTAGACCAGTTCCTAATCAAGCATCGCAGTCAGGTTTCCTTCGGGCATAGAGATGGTTCGATCAGCATGGAGGTACTTGCGAATGCGGACATTGAAAATGAGAAGATTCGTATATTCAGTCCTCCTCTGGAGGTAGAGGATATTTATCTAAAAGAAGTTTTGGTGCAACGTCGTGACGTAAGATGCATTCGCCGTGAACGTTGGTCAAGTCAACACAAGCTACGATGTTATAGCAGCACACGGCCGGTGAAGATGCTAATCAGAATGAACATTCCGTCTCATTGGCTAGTTTGTGGCTATCGTATTCATGTTACGTACGGCTGACAGGTGGAGACTTGTATTCTGTGCAACGAAAGTGACCAGTGAAGTGCCAGTGAAGATGCTAATCAAAATGAACATTCCGTCTCATAGGCGAGTTTGTGGCTACCGTATTCATGTTACGTACAGCTGACTGGTGGAGACCTGTTTTCTGTGCAACGAAAGTGGCCATGTTTGAACTACCTGCCTGCCGTGAGGTTTTGTTTTACAGTCTCCCTGGAAACAGCGACGGAAGTTAACGGTTACTCACCTTGTCCCGTCTAGTAACGAACTTGGGGCTACATATTCCCTCGTGTCTGGAGATCATCCGGCAGTTCCCATTACCACTGGGGGACGATTTTCCGCCGTTGCAACAAAGCCTGACCCAATTTCTGCTACTGCTCGGACGGCGGCGGGCGCGATTCGTAATAAGGGTGCTTCACTCAAAGTAGTGGTGATATAGGTGTATCTTCCCCTGAGCCATGTTTGTCTGTCACTCCTGCCAGTAGTGTGGTACGACTTAGCCCTGGTGAGGTGGAGATTATTGAGGCTATATCATGTATCCCTGCTAAGAGCGAGTGTGTATCTACTCTTTCGCAGCCACCGTCACAGGTCCAAACGGCAATGCAGCAATTCCCTCCAGTTCCTCTGTCTACTCCCGACGTTGGAGATCGTGATTTTCCGCTTCTTGAGACTCCCGTTTCGGAAGCTTTACCCAGGCTTGCGTCTCGCTGTCTCTGACATTCTTTCTGATTGCCTTCCATCAGGTAGTCGACATGGTTTGCAGCTTGATCCTTCTGCTGGGCAGGCCTACGACCCTAGGCAGTCACGTATTGATGTGGATGTGATGAAAAGATCCGCCTACGCCGCCTTCTGCAGAGGCTATTACGCCTCGCATCCGGCATAAAAAGTTTACAGTAGATATGCGCAGCGACGCGAAAAACAAGCTGGTCGTAGGTTGTGTTCCAGAAATGAACAGTATAGAGACAGAAGTGATGACACTTTCTGCAGGTCCTGACCATCATTTTGCAGGACAATGCTCAAGCACGTACAGTGCATGCTGTTAGTGATTGGTTTGACTGATGGAAATGCTAAGTGCTATACCACCTGCTGGACTCCCATGACTTAAGCCCTTGTAAGTTCAACTCGATTTCGAAACTGAAGGAAACACTTCACGGAATTCGCCTCAGAACTGCTACATTCGTCGGGAAATAGACCGCGCCGCTCGAACTGTCAACACAACTGGCATTGCTAAGAGTATACTACGACTTCCACATCGCTGGCAACGTGTTATACACAATGCTGGTGACTACTTTGAAGGTCAGTAAAACTTTGAAACACGTATCTATTTTGTATTAGCTGTAAATAAATAGTTGCAACTATTTAAGTTACATTCCTCGTATACGACTCCGGGGCAGATACAGTGTTCCTGCAAGAGGTTTTATTTACCAGTTTCCTTCCTTCTAGATTTCGCACTGTTTTTAATGTGGCGCCAGAATTTTCGACGGGAGCTGACTTATTCTGTCTAGGAGGTATTTCCTTTGATGAGGCAGAGGTTCTTGATTCTGGGAGAGAAACAAGTTGTAGCCTTTTTACCTCAGCTTGGTTTTCTTACATGCTCAGTCTGGGTTTGGTCACACAATGTAACGTTCGCGTTTTTATAAAGAGGAGATTATTTATCTTTTAAGTCGGAGTTTTTGGGGTCTGTTGTTGGGTGGTGATTTTAGCTGTGCTCTACGTGTTGTTCAAAAATGGTTCAAATGGCTCTGAGCATAATGGCATTTAACTCCTGAGGTCATCAGTCCCCTAGAACTTGGAACTACTTAAACCTAAATAACCTAAGGACATCACACATATCCATGCCCGAGGCAGGATTCGAACCTGCGACCATAGTGGTCTCGCGGTTCCAGACTGTAGCGCCTAGAAGCGCTCGGCCACCCGTACGTGTAGTTGATCAGTATCCCCATTTTAAGTATTGTCGAGATTTAAACGAGATGATACACTCCATGCACTTGAAAGATGTTGGGAGTGTAAATATTCGACATTGGTTAAATTTACGCATTTTACTGCGACTTCTATTAGCTGTTCCATTTATTAGGTTGGATGCGTGATCACATTCTTGCTGTGGACGTTATCCCGCCTAGCTTTTCTGATCACTGTACTTCGTCCACCACTCTCGAACTTCATCGGCAACCTACGAAACTTTGATTATCTTATATGTCAATTCGATCCCCTCAGACTCACCTCCCTTCTTAATTAACTAAGGCCCAAGATATTCACAACACAAGCAGACTCGTAAGACTGTCAGTAATGACGTTAATAAAGGTATTAGTAACAGCAGTATTAAGAATATTGACACTAAAAACAATGTGTTTTCTAAATGAGTTGATGTGGGCTGAACATGTATAACTGTAGGAGAGACTGATGTATCTCGAGAATTGTGTACCTAGGAATACACGATGTTCTTTGGTACGCTCTTCAGTCTATTGACTAATTTTAGAATCACGTGAAAAAATGTCCACTAGAGGCCGCCACAAGCAGTTTCGAAATTTTCTTCAGTTTCTGTTGTTAGACATGAGGTTGCATGTTGCGTACACTTGTGTACAAAATGTATGGATGAAACCAACCTTCCCACAGTGTGTCTCTGCTAGGTAACATAGCTCGATCAATATTGGACCATACATAGGAAGAAATTCTACAGTAACTTAAAGAAATACACATCACAAACAAAAACCTCCTACCAACTCTAACCCCATCTTCCCCCGCCCCCCTCCTCCTCAGGGTCCCTCTCCGGCAGGTTCAGGGTTGGACGCTTTTATCGAAGGAAACTTGCTGCTCGCGCGTACGCTGATGGTGTGATGGCTTTATACTCCGTCGACGTGCAGAGATACCTCTGCTGAAGGCGATCATCCAGGTGTATTGAGATTCTATTAATCATCAAGAGCGATGTTCTACAAATGTGGATTAAAGTTAAGTATTCCAGAAGCTACGTACTTTTCTTTATAGCATTCATTACGTATCCTGTTTCAGACCTCACGCCAGCCTGCGTGAGTTTAAGCGCGTGCCTTTCGGCTTCCTCTCATTGTGTCTAGGCTGTCTTGTCTAGACACAACAACATCAACCTTGGAATCGACGCTCTTGCAGTACTTCTCTTACGGCAGCTGACGGCCGTCAGCTAACAGCACAAACTGACGTACTTGACTCCTTACATCAGTACAATGGTGATTTTTACGACGTGGGTACACCTAGCGACTTTCTCTACGATCCGGCTATTGAGACCCTACGTAGGCCTCTCACGGCTGAGCAGAACACAGAATTCCTGGCCACTTTCACCCACATGATGTACACGATCTTATTGTTACCTCTCCGTCTCACAAATTTCCTTGTATGGATGGGCTCGCCAAGGAATTTTATGTGCGTTTTTGGCCCCTCTTGCACGTCAAAATTACGTCCATGTTGAATGAAATGATCAGGGGCCAAGCTATGCCCACTCCATTCAAGGTGGGTAAAATTGTATTGATACCTAAACATCCTGGTCGTAATACTGTTGTTAATTTTCGTCCTCTCACGTTACAGGATTTCGATTATATGACAGTGGCGAGGGCGGTAAATTGCAGGATGTTGTCTCCCTGCTCGCACTATTCTTAGCCCTGTGACCGAATATCGTGATGTGATATAGGTTGCTACCGTTACTTTTGTTCATTGTGCCTTCGCCTTTTTGAATTTCAATAATAATTTCAGCCGTATAAATCATGACTTCCTGCTCCGGATTTTGGATTCGAGAGGGTTTGCTACTGAGGCTCATAAAGTGTTATCGAACGTGTTCACAGGCATTGTCACTTCGTTAGTTATGAACGGGTCGATTTCCATCAGCCGAAGAATTCCACAGAGTAGCCTGCTCTCGATGTCTTTGTTTGTTTTATCTCTGTAGTCGCTGCTTCGGCAGGTTGCGTCCCATCTTCAGGGTTGGACGCTTTTATCGAAGGAAACTTGCTGCTCGCGCGTACGCTGATGGTGTGATGGCTTTATACTCCGTCGACTTGCAGAGATACCTCTGCTGAAGGCGATCATCCAGGTGTATTGCCTTGTGTCGGGAGCGCTACTTAACGAGGCCAAAAGTGAACTCCTTAATTTGCGGGGTTTCGATGGAGCGGTGATTACATGGCGACTGCTGTGAGTCTCACACATCACAGGAGTTGTTTTTAATTGTTGTCCGCTCCAAAGTGCGACTCTCAATTGGAAATCGGTTGCCAATAAGATTCAGGGGTCATTACTGGAACATGAACGTCGCTTTCTTTCCCCTCTTCAGAAGGTAGGAATTTTGGATACGTATGTGTTGTGCAAGGACTGGTACATCACACAACTTTTCCCGCTTTCCTCTACAATGGTTAAGAAACTGAAACAGCTGTCAGGCCGCTTTTTATGAAAGCGTCATACTTTCAGGTAGCGATGCGAGATTGCGACGATTCCCTCGGCGGTTGGGGACTGTTCGCCATTAAGAGGAAGGCGCCTCTTTCATATGTTCGGCGCACCATTTTGACGATTACTCAGGAGATACATATCTTTACGTCTCGACTGTCCTCCTTGTTGCGTCCACCCCCCCCCCCCCCCTGCTGATGCTGGTCGTCTGCATTTTAAGCTGAGACACATTCGAGAGTTGTACTCAGCCGTGAGCTATTTTGGGACTGACGTGTCGCAGCGGCCGATACTAACGATCAAGTACTTTTGACCCGCTGGGAAGGAATTCCATGCCTTAATCCTGTTGAACAATTATCAGCGCATATTTTCTGGAAAATTGTGTGGGCTAACTCCAGCCTCCTGGTTCTATCAATGGTAGCGGACTCCTCCTGATACAGGGTATTCAACAATTTGTTTTGCATCAATGAGCACCTCTGTCGTAGCGGGATTAGTGACACTGATAAATGCAGTAGATGCGTCCCTAAATATGCTGCAGTAACGGTTCAGTTGTCGTGGTCACCTAGCAAACTGGTCCTGGCTCTGGAAACACATGGATTTCCTCACTCGCTCTGTTGAAGTAGCCCGTTCCACTTACATCATTTCGCTGCCGCCTGCTTCATTTTTTCCAAGGATAAAGACTTCGGGAATCTGGTTGTTTGGTCAATTTGTACATTTTGTCGTTGTTGGTGGAGGTGATGATGACCATCTGGCTTTTCGCCAGTTTGTCTGTGGCTTACTGGTCCTGCTTGCAACTGACCCGATTTCGAGAACTCTTTACCAACATGCTGTATTTTACCTTTCAAGGAAAGGGCGTTGGATAACAGGAGCTTTATTTTTCTCATCTCGTTTTTTGTCTGCAGTCCTTCCTTTCACGCTCTTGGTATTATAATTGGAAACCTACAGAACAAAAAAAAAAAAAAAGGTATGACACTGTGAGGGAGCAGCTCAGTTACTAGCATTCTGTCCAGGCCTCGAAATTCGACCCCTGCTCTCCTTGTCTCCTCCAGCCTGAAGCTGGCTGTGACAATTATTGTTGTCTTTCTGTAAGGTGTATTACCTGTTTGCACGAATATTTAGGTACTTATGTCGAGCATTTTCTAATTAATTCTAATTTCCTACATTTAAGCTGCGTCATGCTCATATTTATTATCGTTCTTTCAACTCAAAATGCCAGGTACTCAAGAAATTTCTGTAAAAAAAAGAAAAAAAGAAAAAGAAGAGCTCGTGGGACAGAATCTCGATCGATCAACGGATATTTGTCTCTGTTTTAGCGTAGTCTTCACCTCTCAACGAATAGAGCAGTTGATAGGAACAACAGGTGTTTCGAATTACACATTATACTGTAGGTCCCTTTCCCCAGTTGTACAGGGTGGTCCATTGATCGTGACCAGGCCAAATATCTCACGAAATAAGCATCAAACGAAAAAACTACAAAGAACGAAACTTGTCGAGCTTGAAGGGGGAAACCAGATGGTGCTATGGTTGGCCCGCTAGATGATGGCAGCGCCATCTAGCGGGCCCACTGTAGCGGCATCTGGTTTCCCCCTTCAAGCTAGACGAGTTTCGTTCTTTGTAGTTTTTAGGTTTGATGCTTATTTCGTGAGTTATATGGCCCGGTCACTATCAATGGACCACCCAGTATAACTGGTGTACGTTAGGTATATGGAAGTCGCCGAAGTGGTGTCAAATAGAAAGACCTGTACTGGACCACTGCGCCCCACGAAATAATAATAAATAATAACTTTCGCTTTGTTTCGGAGTCAGTCTGAGTAATGTGCCTATCACCCTCATTATGTTTTCTTGATAAGTATGTATCGTATGTCTGTAGATGGCCGACAATTGTGTAAAGCATTGCAATGGCAATACCAGACTTCTGCAGTCACAAGTAGAACATGACGTTGTTTCAACAATTCGAACAGGCTGTCGACTCACATGTTCAAATATGTGTGAATTCCTAAGGAAGCAAATTGCTGAGGTCATCTTACCCTAGACTTACACACTTCTTACTATAACATATGCTAAGAACTACACACACACCCATGCCTAACGGAGGACCCGAACCTCCGGCAGGAGGGGCAGCGCAATCTGTGACATGGCGCCTCAAACCACGTGGTCACTCTGCACGGCTCTTTGGACTCATTTTATGAGGTTAAGCAGTAAAGGAAGTGGAACACGTTGTAGAAATTGTTGAATATAGTATGTAGATAGAGGTTAGTAATTACCATCTTTCGGAAAACCCAGAGGAAGGCATGGAATGAGTCGAAAAATTATAACTTAAAATAAACTGGCTTCTCCCAGATTAAGCATCCACTGGTGTTACGACACTGTACAGGTTTTGCCTCGCAAGATAACAGCCGCTGCGAGACAATTGTTGACACTGACCGGAGACTGAGTAGTAGAGCACTGGCGGCAGTAGCCAGGAGTGGGTGGCGCCCCTGGTAGTGGGGGTATGCGCGGCGGCGCTGCAGGTGGCGCCGCCTAGCTCGTGGCAGACGGGCGAGTACACGTGCACCGTCGACAGCGTCTCGGCGATGCGGTGCAGGAACAGCGCCTCCTGGCGCTGGCAACGCAGCCGTGTCGCCGACAGCACGCACTGCAGGAAGCCGTACTTGGCGCTGAAACACGAACACGGCACATCTTGGTACAGACAGTCTGAAGGCAGCCTCAGAGGCATTCCAGTCCTGCTATTGGGATCATAATACCTGATTTTTGAACTCTACATTCTACAAAAAAAAGTGTTTTTTCATTTTTATTTTTCCTCGTGTGTGTTTCGATACTCACTTGCCATATTCATTAGTCTCGTTCTGTTTCTGCACAACATTATTCAAACTTTAACTACCACAATTAATAAAATAGTCGCAGCTATTGTCCATGATTCGATTGATTTTTCACATTATCCCTCCCTACTGAATGCAGTAAAATTCTATTTATGCATGATCCCGAACAGTGGCATAACGTCACATGCTATGAATACCCGGGGACAGTTGGCTATTGTCAGTTGCTGTCATCTTCTGCTGCTATCACCCCATAGTGGAAGACTCATACGCATTTTCTTTGGCACTGGGAACCAGATCGAATTCAATTTCATGCCCTCCTCTTTACTACTGAATTTCCTGGGGTGTTCAACGATCTCAATGGCCTCTCTGTATGGTCTATCTGGTACTTATATCTGCTGTGTCGTCTGAACAAGACGCAGCGAGGGCAAAAGCACCACAGGTACAAAGATGCGATCTGGTACTATTGCCATAGAGACTCGCCGCTTGAGCGAGTTCCACCAGCGCTATGGGCAGCGCTGAGTATGCTATGAATACCCATGGACAAATGCTGGCTGAGTACAATCCGCCAATGACGGGACGACAGTGGACAGAAGCCTACTCAGAAGATAAATGAGCAAAATGGTTCAAATGGCTCTGAGCACTATGGGATGGTTCAAATGGTTCAGAGCACTATGGGACTTAACATCTGTGGTCATCTGTGCCCTAGAACTACTTAAACCTAACTAACCTAATGACATCACACACATCAATGCCCGAGGCAGGATTCGAACCTGCGACCATAGCGGTCGCGCGGTTCCACACCAAAGCGCCTAGAACCACATGGCCACACTGACCGGCGATAAAAGAGCAGCTCTAGCCCACTTGGTTATAGATCATCGTCCAGGGCTGACTCAGACACGGAACGTCGTTTAGTGAAGTCTTAGAAGTGAACAGGCAGTTGTAAATTGCATTTATATATACTGTGAAGTTTATCTACGATTATTTGCACTTATCCATCGAGGGCCTTTTTGCGCTATATTACCAGCAGTGATGCAGACATTATTATTCAACAAGTCACAGAGATAACAAAACCTTTTTAACTCCTTTATGTGACTTTGTTCTAGTTTGTAGGTGTGTTTTAGAACCTTCGTTTTCATATCCAGTTAATTGACGCTGGTCTGGGTTATAGCTGTGTAATAGCGGTAGGGAGAGATTGTCTTAGCGGTGTACTGTACCAGAAGCCATTTCACGAACTCGCGAACTCGGCCTACCGTATCAACAGTGGCAATTTGGCCCCCACAGCAAAAGCGACGAGGCCTTTACAAAACAGGCGACGAGGGTATACACAATTATCAAAATGACCGTTGTAGTCTTCTGGTTCCAAAGCATGTTACGCAACACGTGATCTCCCAGTCTCTCCCTTCCTACAATTGCCCTTATTAGTCGCTTTGTGACTGTTCTTTTTGTAGTACTTACGTACACCTCTTCAGAGCTACACTGGATCCTGTACATTACTGCATTTTACAGTGGTTTTCGAGCATCTTTGCCTAATTTAGGCGTTTCTGTATCTTACGGATGGGTTTTTAGATTACCGCGATGTCTCGTTTTGCCAAGATATTCTTATGTGGTAAGTGACAATCTTCTTGAAAGACAGGAAAGCCTTGTATTTCACAGGCGCTTGCGCATCTCTGTGATTTTAGCGCTGGGGTCTTAACTGTCTTTTTATCTCAGTAGACGAACCACCATACTTAAGTAATGGATAGGAGAGGTATTTTAATTCCGCTTCAAGCAGCTCTGTTTCACAAATGCTCGTTGTTCTACCCGCATCGTTTTTATGAACCTCTCTTTCCTTGTGGATGCTTGTTCGAATCTTAGTATGCTTAAGCTTTAGGTAAACTGTGTGGCCCAAGCTGCCATCTTCTTTCCTCGAGACTAGCATATCAAGAACATTTTATCTTCCACATGTTTCCTTTTCCATGGTGAACTGAATCTTCGGATCAAAGCTTGTGACGTTACTCCATTCCGTCGGAGCACGCGTAAACGGAATTTTTCTGCATTCAGTACCGAACCAGGGTATGAACTGGACATTTAAAGAATCAACGATATCCCTTGAGAGTGTTCTCCGCAAATGGGGATGAATCATTTTGTTTTAATGGAAAATCTTTCCTACCATGGCATAATAGCACGGAATATATTATTAACTGCGACATTTAAGGCCGTGAAAGCTTACATATTACAACTGTACCAAACAATAGAAAAAATGTGAAGACAATTACAAAAGCAACTAAAAATGTAGTAATGCATCGTAATACGTACATATTTCTTAATTTATGTTCAAACTTCAAAGTTCCATAAGGTAGTATGTGAACAGGTTGTTTACGTACTGTATTAGTGATATCAGATTTTATTAACTAAAACGATACCAAATCCAGTTATTGAACTACCACAGCCGAAGACTTTCCCTTTCCACAGCAAAGGCATACGACAGGACGTCTGTGCATGTATTCAAGCCCATTACGTTTTCTGATTCTGAAAAGTAGACGTTCCTTTTAAAAGCTGTCAGGCCTGAAAGTTGTTTAAAAATGTGTTGTATATTCCTACAATAAGTTGTATTGGTATACCCTAGAAGGGAATTTGCGATAATGATACGTAAGGAAACGAATACCTGTTGAGATATGGGCCAGTCCTTCCTCTCATTCCCAATCTCTATTACGTGGAATCAGACACTAAAAACAGTTCTGCGTGTTCTTAGCAAGCATCTTGATGCATCGTTCAGCGTTCATTGGCTTTCAATAGCGCACTGTTTCAAATAGACCTGGCTGGAATTGGTTTGCGCCACATGCATTGCTCGCACACTCCCGTCACGTCTGCACGTTGGTGATGGGTTAGGTAAACACCAGTTCCTTTGAAATATCACGATCTCCAGGAATTAAACTGATTCACTTCTGGCGAACAGGGAGGTCATGTTACTGGTCTTCCTCGACCAATTCATCGCCCAAGACATTCTGACGTGAGGTTCTGTCTGTCTCGAAGCTGGTCGTAGGTTGTGTTCCAAAAATGAACAGCTTAGAGACAAAAGTTATGACACTTTCTGCAGGACCTGACCACCATTTTGCAGGACAATGCTCAAGCACATACAGTGCAAGTTGTTACTGATTTGTTTGACTGATGGGTCTGCTAAATGATATACCACCTACTGCACTCTCCTGACTTAAGCCCTCGTAACTTCAACTCGATTTCTAAACTGAAGGAAACACTTCACGGCATTCGCTGCAGAACTACTACAAATTCGTCGGACAGTAGACCGCGCCGCGTGAACTGTCAACACAACTGGCACTGCTAAGAGTATCCTACGACTTCCACATCGCTGGCAACGAGTTATTCAAAATGCTGGTGACTACTTTGAAGGTCAGTAAAACTTTGAGAGACGTATGTATTTTGTACGAGCTATTTATTTCCAACCCTCGTACATGTGTCACACATTTAACGTAAGCACTATACTAGCCATAAGTTCAGACAACTTTGGCAACCCCAGAATTTACACAATATTAAACAAACATTTCCACTCGCAGTTATCAGAATTTGACCAAGCTCTGTGACTGTGAACACTCGTCTGCTAAGAATGGCTATACGAGCGAGACGGGATAGCTGATTCTCACAATCATTTACGCTTACGTTCGCAAAGTCATATTTTTCCTTTTTTTCTTATTGGATGGTTTTTCCTTTCTTCCCTTAACTCAATTTCTTGTTTTTTGATTGTTTTGTCTGTGGATTCACGAGCCGTGTCGGATTTGTTGTTGACAGCAGGTGTAGTCATCTTTTACCCGGCTAGAATGTTTTCTGCAGCCGATCATGTCCCACGCCTGTCCACGTGTGCCGGCCATCACGCAAGCAACTGAAAGTTGTGCTGTGTCGGATGTAACCTCTAATGTATAGAATTAATAGCTATTTTCGAGACATTGTGTTCACACTACTACATCCCAAGAGAACTAGCTGTTAAATTTGGAAACAGATATGTGTAAAAAAATTAACACTCATACTAAACATTTTGTGGCATTCTGATCCCCTCCTGGGACCTCACATATTCGGAGGTACACAATTACAAAATCCTTAACGTACATTATATAATTTTTGGTGTCGACTAGAGAACTAATGTAAATGGTTTATAACGTTTTCCAGAAATCAGGCGATGCTAAGAAAACCAGAGTAGGAAATGACAAACTAAAGATGACATATTAAATTCAGTAATTGGATAGTAAAATGTACGATCAAAATGTTTCTGTTTGAGAGCGTTGATGTACGTATATGCAACGTAGTGCATCTTCGGTGCGGGAATATTAGCAGTGACGTGTAGGCAAATGACTGGTGTGTCAAACTACCTGGCAGATTGACACTGTGTGCCGGACCGAGACTCGAACTCGTGACCTTCGCCTTTCGCGGGCAAGTGCTCTACCATCTGAGCTACCCAAGCACGACTCACGCCCCGTCCTCACAGCTTCACTTCTGCCAGTATCTCGTCTCCTACCTTCCAAACTTCACAGAAGCTCTCCTGCGAACCTTGCAGAACTGCGAACCTGAAAGAAAGGATATTGTGGAGACATGGCTTAGCCACTGCGTGGGGGATGTTCCAGAATGAGATTTTCACTCTGCAGCGGAGTGTGCGCTGATATGAAACTTCCTGGCAGATTAAAACTGTGTGCGTGACGGAGACTCGAACTCGGGACCTTTGCCTTTCGCGGGCAAGTGCTCTACCATCCCCCAGGCTGTGGCTAAGCCATGTCTCCGCGATATCCTTTCTTTCAGGAGAGCTAGTTCTGCAATGTTCCCAGGAGAGCTTCTGTAAAGTTTGGAAGGTGTGAGACGAGTTACTGGCAGAAGTGAAGCTGTGAGGACGGGGAGTGAGTCGTGCTTGGGTAGCTCAAATGGTAGAGCACTTGCCTGCGAAAGGCAAAGGTCCCGAGTTCGAGTCTCAGTCCGGCACACGGTTTTAATCTGCCAGGAAATTTCATATCAGCGCACACTCCGCTGCAGAGTGAAAATCTCATTCTGATTGGTGTGTCATTCGCGTCTGTCCAATATGTATGCGGTAAATGTGATGTTTTTCTTGGCTGCCGAAGGAGGATGAAGAATTTGTGTGAGGTAGTATGTCTGTCGAAAACCAACGTTCTGAAATGGTACGCCACGTTTCGTACTCGTCGCGATTCGAATGTTAAGTCTTATAGTGGTCAGAGCCATTTGAACCATTTCACGATTCGACACAAGACATCGGCCGATCTCGAAGGACAGCGTCATCCAGTAGGGATCTGCTCAAGTGGAAGATATTCGAACAGCCGCCCTATACTCGTTATCTCACCCTCCATGCGATTGTTACGTCTCTGGGAGCTTAAGAAAAGCTTTGAAGGGCGGACGATTCCTGTCGGATAGGGATCTGTAGCAGGCAGTTATGGACTTCTTCACGCAGCGGGACATGGTTTTTACCAAATGGGTATCATCAAGTTGGTAAGTTGGAAGGATGACTGCCTCAATGTTCACGGCGATTCTAGACTGTACGGTCTTCGAACGTATCTTTTCGATCATCCTTTATAAAATAACGGACGATGGTCATAGTAAACGGAAAGAATATATACATGTCAAGAAACTGTCTTTGTAAACAATGGAATTGAGTGTTGTGTTTAAACTATTTTTACTGTCATGCACTGTGTCTTAAATAGGTTTTTGGAAATTTGCGTACTGAATATTCCCACAGGCGTTGTACCATTATGTTAAATCCCTGCAATAAGTGTTTTGCCTTCCTTCCTCATTTTTAAGTTTTATATTTGATGAGCTATTAGTAATTTGGGCAACGGCCTTGCTGCAGTGGATACACCGGTTCCCGTGAGATCACCGAAGTTAAGCGCTGTCGGGCGTGGTCGGCACTTGGATGGGTGACCATCCAGGCCGCCATGCACTGTTACCTTTTTTCGGGGTGCACTCAGCCTCGTGATGCCAATTGAGGAGCTACTCGACCGAATAGTAGCGACTTCGGTCAAGAATATCACCATAACGACCGGAAGAGCGGTGTGCTGACCCCACGCCCCTCCTAGCCGCATCCTCATCTGAGGATGACACGGCGTTAGGATGGTCCCGGTAGGCCACTCGTGGCCTGAAGACGGAGT
Source organism: Schistocerca cancellata (assembly GCF_023864275.1). Lineage (NCBI taxonomy): Eukaryota > Metazoa > Arthropoda > Insecta > Orthoptera > Acrididae > Schistocerca > Schistocerca cancellata. Next base: position 998,880,696 of record NC_064627.1, read on the forward strand.
GCTTTTTTTTTTTAGTAACTTGGAGTTTGCCATGTAATATTGCTTTTAACGTTTTGGTTCGAATTTATGTACTGAACTATTTCCATTTGTGAAAGTTTCTGTGTGCACATCTTAGAAGCTTTGGAATGCTGAAACTGCAGCGTTGCTAGTACAATGTAACTCTTCCATTAATTTGTTTAGCTATATATCAGTTAAATAACACTTTTTAATAAGAGTTTTCATAAAACAATTACGCCTGATCTCATACGCATTACACTCACTAACGGCACCTACTAGCAACATGGTTTAATTTGTAGCAGGTCGAACTGCCTATGACACTTTGGGAAGTTACGCTGTAACGGAATGGATTAGGAGGCAGTAAGATACCCGGTTTTGATTTCAACAGACGCCTTTCTCGGCTTGGCTGCATTGTTAATTTATGCCTACTAATATATTCTCGTAGGTTGTGTACTTCGTACCACAGATCTAACGACTGATTCTTCCAAAAGAAGTCATCAGTTCATAAACAAAGAGATCGTGACCCAGACAAGTTTATAACCATTTATTAACGGATTTTTGGGATGAAAATTTTGCTATAGCTCATCATGACTGATTGTACATCGTGATTCTGACAATGTAGGTCGTCAGTCATTGCTTTTTAGGAAGAAATCTCTGTTCCCGTTCAAGAGATGGTGATTTACTCACTTTCCGAGATATGCCCAAAACCTATTGGCACGACACAGTATCATTCTCTTCTCCAGTTCGACACGTATCATGCCATTGTAGAGCGTGGCATAGGCCTGCGCCTCTAACGAGCTGCACACAGTGCTGGGTATGGCCGATGTTCAGTCGGCGACACTAGCACCCAACAATTCTCATTTTTTTCTACTATTTTTGTTCCTCCTCCCTTACGTTAAAATGCCATGTCTTTCAACTACACTCCTGGAAATTGAAATAAGAACACCGTGAATTCATTGTCCCAGGAAGAGGAAACTTTATTGACACATTCTTGGGGTCAGATACATCACATGATCACACTGACAGAACCACAGGCACATAGACACAGGCAACAGAGCATGCACAATGTCGGCACTAGTACTGTGTATATCCACCTTTCGCAGCAATGCAGGCTGCTATTCTCCCATGGAGACGATCGTAGAGATGCTGGATGTAGTCCTGTGGAACGGCTTGCCATGCCATTTCCACCTGGCGCCTCAGTTGGACCAGCGTTCGTGCTGGACGTGCAGACCGCGTGAGACGACGCTTCATCCAGTCCCAAACATTCTCAATGGGGGACAGATCCGGAGATCTTGCTGGCCAGGGTAGTTGACTTACACCTTCTAGAGCACGTTGGGTGGCACGGGATACATGCGGACGTGCATTGTTCTGTTGGAACAGCAAGTTCCCTTGCCGGTCTAGGAATGGTAGAACGATGGGTTCGATGACGGTTTGGATGTACCGTGCACTATTCAGTGTCCCCTCGACGATCACCAGTGGTGTACGGCCAGTGTAGGAGATCGCTCCCCGGACCATGATGCCGGGTGTTGGCCCTGTGTGCCTCGGTCGTATGCAGTCCTGATTGTGGCGCTCACCTGCACGGCGCCAAACACGCATACGACCATCATTGGCACCAACGCAGAAGCGACTCTCATCGCTGAAGACGACACGTCTCCATTCGTCCCTCCATTCACGCCTGTCGCGACACCACTGGAGGCGGGCTGCACGATGTTGGGGCGTGAGCGGAAGACGGCCTAACGGTGTGCGGGACCGTAGCCCAGCTTCATGGAGACGGTTGCGAATGGTCCTCGCCGATACCCCAGGAGCAACAGTGTCCCTAATTTGCTGGGAAGTGGCGGTGCGGTCCCCTACGGCACTGCGTAGGATCCTACGGTCTTGGCGTGCATTCGTGCGTCGCTGCGGTCCGGTCCCAGGTCGACGGGCACGTGCACCTTCCGCCGACCACTGGCGACAACATCGATGCACTGTGGAGACCTCACGCCCCACGTGTTGAGCAATTCGGCGGTACGTCCACCCGGCCTCCCGCATGCCCACTATACGCCCTCGCTCAAAGTCCGTCAACTGCACATACGGTCCACGTCCACGCTGTCGCGGCATGCTACCAGTGTTAAAGACTGCGATGGAGCTCCGTATGCCACGGCAAACTGGCTGACACTGACGGCGGCGGTGCACAAATGCTGCGCAGCTAGCGCCATTCGACGGCCAACACCGCGGTTCCTGGTGTGTCCGCTGTGCCGTGCGTGTGATCATTGCTTGTACAGCCCTCTCGCAGTGTCCGGAGCAAGTATGGTGGGTCTGAAACACCGGTGTCAATGTGTTCTTTTTTCCATTTCCAGGAGTGTATTTTCACAATCTTTGATTGTAGTCACTAATGTTCAGGCTTGTGGAGCAGTGAGCTTTTGCTAGATCGCCTTTTTTTATCAAAGATATTACATACAGTATTTTTACGTCTACGGGTCGCATGTCTAACACGATCTAGAGAGCATATGCAAGCTTTGTAGTTAAGTAACCATCTGTCTGAGAAGTATTCTTTCCTGGATGCTCCGCCATTCGATTGCGTCATGGTCACTTAGTGAACTTGCTGCGATACCTGCCGATCTCAAAATGTCATCATGAATTTTTGAAATATACTCGTTGACAAACGGTATTACAATATATGTATAACTTGTAGAGTTCTCTTACGAATTTTTGTAATTTGTGCTAAAAAAATGTATTTTTCGTTAAGACCAAAACTGAAGTATCTCTCCGATTCGTTTCTTTTACTTTAAAATGTGTTTTAGGATCTACCTGCCATGAAGTAGAATGTATTTTTTTTGCTCAGACTGCCATATTTGAACTAAAGCAGAGAACGGATGCTTGCCGAATGGTTCAGTGAATTGGACGCACGAAGAAGAGCTCGGCAAGTGCATGATTTGTTCCCAAATACCTGAGAAAGATGGCAGATGTGTAACATAACACCTTACAAGCAACTGAAGTGACGCCCTGGGTCGAACTCACCTAATGCTTAAATTTTGAAAAATTATCAGCAATGGCAGAAGCAGACTTTCATTATAAGCAGTCATCCTCGTTCTGCCAAGTGTCTTGTCAAAGAGGGCTGTGGAGCGAACAGAGGTTCGGGGCGCTCTGTTGCTCTTGGGGGGCGAAACTGCCCTGAAAGGCGGAAGTGTCAAAAAATGGCTCTGAGCACTAAGGGACTTAACATCTGAGGTCATCAGTCCCCTGGAACTTAGAACTACTTAAACCTAACTAACCTACGGACATCACACACATCCATGCCCGAGGCAGGATTCGAACCTGCGACCGTAGCGGTCGCGCAGTTCTAGACTGTAGAGCCTAGAACCGCTCGGCCACCACGGCCGACGCGGAAGAGTCAGTAATAAAAAAGGCATGAGGAAGCAAAGGCAATAGAAACCACCGTATTAGGATCACGTAATGTGTATCCACACGACCTGTGCCTGCAACTGAAAACTTGTCGGTATTTGAAGGTGACCATGAGAAGAAGATCGCCGGCCGCAGTTGCCGAGCTGTTCTAGGCGCTTCAGTCTGAAACCGCGCGACCGCTACGGTCGCAGGTTCGAAACCTGCCTCGGGCATGGATATGTGCGATGACCTTAGGTTAGTTAGGTTTAAGTAGTTCTACGTTCTAGGGGACTGATGACCTCAGATGTTAGGTCCCATAGTGCTCAGAGCCATTTGAATCATTTGAGAGAAAGATCGAATACGTAACGGTACTGAAGCATTCCACGAGTTGGAGCTTTTACTGTCAGAAAAGAAACGAGCTACGACAACCAGGAAATCTGGAAGGGAAATCCAAAGGCTCAGTTTAGGTATATTTAGTGTCAGTGAAGTAAAATGGAATGGAGACAAGGATTTCTGATTAGATAAGTGTAGGATAATATAAACAGCAGAAGGAAATGGTGTAATATATGCAGTGTTCATTATCTATAGGACTGCAGTGCAAAGATTGACTGACAGAGGAGCTTCCAGAGACATGATTGTTCTCATAAGTTTCGACAACAGACCAAAAAGCAAGAGTGGTAGTTGAAGTGTATGTGCCCGAAGTCACAGGTATGGGAGGGTCATGATAAAATAATAAACATCCGGAATTGAAACTTGGTATTAGGGAAAGAAAGAGTAGATAGGGTTATGGGAGGGTAAGGACTTGGCAGTAGATATAAGCCAGGATAAAGATTTACTGATTTTTGCAATAAATTTAAGCTAGTAATAGCGATTATACTGCTCAAAATCACAAGAGGTGTTACAGTCGGAAAAGCATTCGAGATACAGGACGATTCCTGTTCGAATACACCGAAATCAAATATCGGACTGCAAGGCCGTGATGGGACTTATCGAGGTTTAGTAATGCTGAAAAGGTAGACTGGAAAGGAGAATCGTCAGAAAGAACGAAGGGAGAAAGAAATGAGATTCTGAAGAACCAAGGAATCGTGAGATACGTTTGAAGTTCAAGGCAGTAGGAAAATATTTGTACAAGGAAAGTAACCTTGGATTACAGAACAGATACTTAAATTGACCGACGAAGAACGGATATACAAAAATGTTCCGATACAGATAGGATTACTGCAGTGGGGGTCACTTAGGAACGTAACAACCAGGAAGGAGGGGGGGGGGGTCAGTCGGGATTATTCCAGGAAAAATGTGAAGTAGTCGAAATAGGAACTATTTCCAAAGGACTTATTAAGCTTATAACTACATCGGTGAACTACTCGACTCAAGAGGAAACTAAATTCTCGTGACGGAACTACATAGAGACGATTTTTTCTTGTTAGTAGTTTCTCAGTGCTTGATTTTTGGCGCAAAGCTGCCATAGCTATACTACTGACCATTAAAATTGCTACACCAAGAAAAAATGCAGATGATAAATGGGTATTCTTTGGACAAATATATTATACTAGAACTGACATGTGATTACATTTTCACGCAATTTTGGAGCATGGATCCTGAGAAATGAGTACCCAATACAGCCACCTCTGGCCGTAATAACGGCCTTGATACGGCTGGGCGTTGAGTCAAACATAGCTTGGATGGCGTGCACAGGTACAGCTGCCCATGCAGCTTCAACACGATACCACAGTTCATCAAGAGTAGTGACTGGCATATTGTGACGAGCCAGTTGCTCGGCCATCATTGACCAGACGTTTTCAATTGCTGGAAGATCTGGAGAATGTGCTGGCCAGGGCGGCAGTCGAACATTTTCTGTATCCAGAAAGGCCCGTACAGGACCTGCAACATGCGGTCGTGCATTATACCGTTGCGATGTACAGTTTCGCAGGGATCGAATGAAGGGTAGAGCCACGGGTCGTAACATATCTGAAATGTAACGTCCACTGTTCAAAGTGCGGTCAATGCGAACAAGAGGTGACCGAAACGTGTAACCATTGGCACCCATACCACCACGCCGGGTGATACGCCAGTATGGCGATGACGAATACACGCTTCCAATGTGCGTTCACCGCGATGTCGATAAACACGGATGCGACCGTCATGATACTGTAAACAGAACCTGGATTCATCTGAAAAAATGACGTTTTGCCATTCGTGGACCCAGGTTCGTCGTCGAATACACCATCGCAGGCGCTCCTGTCTGTGATGCAGCGTCAAGGGCAACAGCAGCCATGGTCTCCGAGCTGATAGTCCATGCTGCTGCAAACTTCGTCGAACTGTTCGTGCAGATGGTTATTGTCTTGCAAACGTCCCCATCTGTTGACTTAGGGATCGAGACGTGGCAGCACGATGCGTTACAGCTATGCGGATAAGATGCCTGTCATCTCGACTGCTAGTGATACGAGGCCGTTTGGATCCAGCACGGCGTTCCGTATTACCCTCCTGAACCCAACGATTCCATATTCTGCCAACAGTCATTGGATCTCGACCAACGCGAGCAGCAATGTCGCGATACAATAACCGCAATCGCGATTGGCTACAATCCGACCTTTATCAAAGTCGGAAACGTGGTGGTACGCATTTCTCCTCGTTACACGAGGCATCACGGCATCACGGCAACACCGGTCAACTGCTGCTTGTGTATGAGAAATCGGTTGGAAACTTTCCTCATGTCAGCACGTTGTAGGTTTCACCACGGGCGCCAACGTTGTGTGAATGATCTGAAAAGCTAATCATTTGCATATCACAGCATCTTCTTCCTGTCGATTAAATTTCGCTTCTTAGCACGACATCTTCGTGGTGTAGCAATTTTAATGTCCAGTATTGTATAATATCCAGATATATGGATAACAGTGGCCTAATTATGTACTGTTCATCCATGACACATTACGCAGTTTGGAGAGGTCATTTCATATCGGAAACTACTGTAGAAGTGCAGTTATAAATGTATAGCTCCGCTTCCACTTGGTGCTTATATACCGCACCGGAATCGCACTGGGATGAATATACGCTGCAGCAAGTCCTTAAACGGAAGCATTCGACTTTAGTAGTTTGTGTAGCCCTATTCACAATAGTGCTGTGGCGGTGTAATGGTTAGCGTTTCTGCCTAATTAGCAGTCTGCCTTTGGCAGCGGAGCTGTTCGAACTTGTTTACGACCCGGCTGTGAACGTTCGCGGAAGAAGCGGCGTTTACGCCGTCGTTACTTGCTTGTGTTGCTGCTTGCGAACGCAGTGGCACACTAATTTTGAAAACCCACGATACAGTTCACGTTCTGTAACGAGTATGGAAGACCGAAGGTTTCCGAAATCGAACGTTTCTTGAGGAACGAGGGACGGAGATTATTGGAATTCAATTATCAAGTGTGAGCAGCACTCTTCACGTAAAGATGATTGACGACGCAGCATGTGATATAATTATCGAAGGCACCAAATGAGAAATTAGAGTTCCAACACTCCGATGGCCACATTGGCAAAGTCTTAGTAGCTCATTCGGGCCTGGACGTGCATACGATTCGAGTCTTCGAGATGCCTTTCGAGGTATCCGAATCATTGGTCACTGAATCACTCACTTAGTCATACGGCCGAACGTTGTACAAGTTTTAGGACGTACCCAGTGCTCAGTGGTGTCTGACCGGTGCGAATTGCCCTGACGGAACATGTGCCAGCGTACATAAACGTCGGTGTTTCAAAAAATGGTTCAAATGGCTCTGAGCACTATGGGACTTAGCTTCTGAGATCATCAGTCCCTAGAACTTAGAACTACTTAAGCCTAACTAATCTAAGGACATCACACACATCCATGCCCGAGGCAGTGTTCGAACCTGCGACCGTAGCGGCCGCGCGGTTCCAGACTGAAGCGCCTAGAACCGCTCGGCCACTCGGGTCGGCTAAACGTCGGTGGCTGTAGAGCTATTGGCATCTATGATGGACAGCTCCGGACATACTCCGGGTGTGATGGTGAAGGACATCTTCGATCTGCATGTATGCAGAGGCGACTCGTGCAACTCCCCAGCGGGGACATCCAACGTCACTGCCGCTGAAGTCGCTTGGCGGGGAGGTGACGAAGAGGTCGGAGCGTACTATCGAACCAACGCCGTCTTTGTTGAGGCGACTTCTTGCCCCACTGAAGAAGAAATGGCTACGATCAACCTCCAATCCTAGACACTGCAGGTGGTGGAGAAAGAGGATGATAGCATGTCGCAAGGCATGGAAGCTGAAGTGGAACGGCCCCAGGGTGTTGTGGCGGTGGCGGGACAGCAGGAGATACAAGATTCGCCAACACCAGAGGCCGTGCTTAGGGCCCGCAAACAACGCTCGCCTAAGCGCTGCAAGAAGCGCCGACTAAACTCTATGGAGACGCTCCCTTCTCTTTTTGGGAGCCCTGGTTAGTCTAACAATATGGACCTGTCTGACTTGGAACTACAAGCTTCGGATGTCGCTGACCATATGAAGTCGGACAGTGAAAAGATGTCATGTGTTTGACGACGCATCCGCTCAGGGGCTCGACACCCATTCTGCGGCGGAGTCTAAAGCTGCGGAAGATCCACAGATGCCACACATCAGTGCAGCACAGGTCAGTTCGGAGCAGCTCAATAATATCAGCTGGTATGAGCGGGACGAAGAAATCACCGATGCGGACCCTTCTATTGGTGGGGACTCGCATCCGTCCGCATGTCAAGAAACCTAGTGCCTCAGGGAGACGTCCGTCGGGTGGACCTCTACGGATGTGCAAAGGGACTATCGATACGGTGAAGTTTCGTCATTTTAACATTATGCGGAGATGACAGCTACTCGACCCCAGGCAAACAGAATAGGGAAAAGGGACTATCGATACGGTGAGGTTTCGTCATTTTAACATTTTGCGGAGATGACAGCTACTCGACCCCAGGCAAACAGAATAGGGACTGTGAACGTCAATACTATTCGATCGCCTGTGAAACAGCAGTTGTTTAGGGACTTGATGTATGCGTCGGATGTGGATATACTGACTGTGCAGGATATTTACATTCCTGAATTCCAGGAAGTACATGAATACATCTCCTACACTTCGCCTCACTCGGACAACGACAGTGAAACGGCGATATTGGTCCGCGACGGGATTCAGGTTCGCGATCTGACTTATCTGCCTTCGGCACGAGGACTGGCGATAACTGTTCATGGAATTCGTATTCTCAATGTTTACGCCCCTTCCGGCACAGACAACAGACGGGCGTGTGCGAGATATTATTCAGAAGAGATTTTGCCCTTATTTACCGGCAGATTCGATCATTTCGTTGTAGGTGGTCACTTCAATTGTGTTTTAGCCCAAAAAGACCAGACTCCACATTACAATACCTGTCGTGAACTGCAAGTGCTATGCCGGGACCTGGAGTTATGCGTCACCTGGGACAGGATTCATTGGAACTGTGAGGGATATACTTCTTTTTACTAGACACTCGGCGAGCAGACTTGACCGAATATATATTTCGGTTGGCCAACGGGATAAGGTGGTCGACACGGAACGATGGCCTGTGGCATTTACTGATCATCTGGCTTACATCTGTACCATATCATTCCCTCGGCGAGGTGTGTGGAGAAGCGGCGGGACATGGAAGCTCAATTCGTCACTTTTGGCGGACCCTGAATGTCGTCAGAGAGTCGAGGAGGCATGGGCCACATGTCAACGCCGTCTACCAACATATGCCTCAGTGCTTCAATGGTGGCTCGTGTGTACTAAGCCAGCAATAAGAAGAGCTCTCATATAGTATGGTTGGGCTAAGACGAGATGGCAAAGAGACACTCTTGGTTATTATTGAATCATGCTTCGTGAGCTGTCATTCGAGGTGCCGTCTGTAGAACATCATGCAGAAGTTCATCGTATCAAGGCACAAATCCTATCGATCACGCGACGACTGCGTGGCATTCCGATAAGGGCAAGGTGCCTCGACATCATTACTGGGGAACGTACCTCGATGCACCATGTGTCGCTGGAACATAAACGTTACCGTCGGGCATTGGTCACGGTGCTCCACGGTTTAGATGGTCGTCAACTAACAACACAACAGGACATTGCAAATGGATTTTTAGAGGATTTCCGCCACCTATATGCCGGAGCACTGACGGACCGTCGAGTGGGGGAGGACATATTGCAACAACTGCAAACGACACTGACAGAGACGGACGAGGCAGGACTTATGGAGCCACTCACAGAAGACGATATAAAGGTAGCTCTCAAAAAAGGAGCGGCCCATAAATCACAAGCGCCAGAAGGGATTACGTTTTTTTATCGAGAATTCACGGGCATGATGATACCATAGTGGGTGTCGATGTACAAAGCGATGATTTTTGTGACGGGCTTTCTTCTTCCCGTCCCGAAGATGGCGGGGAGTCGAAGTGTTCATCAAATGGGCCTCTCACTGTGTTAAACACCGACTCTAAAATCTTTGCACGACCCTTCTTGTCAGTTCAGGACATGAAGTGCGTCAGGCTGTCGAACATCTAGACTCTTACGGGACAGCGGCAGCAGTGTCGTTAACATGACGAAACCCAAAATTATGAACATTGGACGAGGCCTGGAAGACGTACCGGGACCGTTTCAGACGGTGGAAACGCTGAGATGTCAGGGGATCACATTTACCCTTTCACTACGGCGGTCAGCCACGGCGAGTTCTCGGCGACTTTTGAAGAATGTTCGTCTGACGATACTCACAAACTCCTTGAGAGCCTTTGACATGATCCTAAGTGTGGCATACACTAACGTTCACATAGCGTCAAGAGTGCCCCATTTAGCGCAGATAATACCAATACCGAAGGATATTGCGGACCTGACTTTGGTTATTATGTTAGTACTGGGATGTTATTTAAGATCAAATATGACACGTTAACCCTACAGTTCCGGAACTGTGGCTTCAACCTCACAAACGTCGGTAACAAAGCTTTGGCACTTTACATGAGAGCGATGATACGAATTTGGCAACAACGAAAGCATACCATATCACCAGCTCTGATAGAAGTACTTGTTCCGCCTTCGTACGAACCTCCGATAGCGGTTGGCAACATTTCGCCTTCTCTTGCACGCATTGCCTCATTTCTTGTTGATTATAGTTATATTCCTGAAAGTACCTTTGACGAGAATACCCACGACTCGGGCGATCTATCGGTGCTTCGTGGATCACCATGACTTCAACATAATGGAATTCAAATACCCAACGAGAACTTGGAAGCACATTTGGTGTGCAGTGCATACTCTATTACTGTCAACTGCAACGTGATCGATGTGGTATATTCTCATAAACCGTAAACTTGTGACCTGGAGTCGATTACATACAATTCATATGGTCGATTCTCCTCTTTGCACCAACTGTGGACTGTTAGCAACGGAAGAACATGGTTTAGTGTTTGGTGCAGCGAGGGACGTCTGGATGCTGACGCGTCGAATACTGGCCTTCCTTCGGCGCACTAACTACACACAAATCACATCGGATGTACTTTTTCTACCGGACAAGATTTTTTTCCCAAACAAAAGACGTATGCGGTCAATTGGATCGCTGGACATGCGACGTAATATCTGTTTTCGTACGATATTAAGTCCGTGATGGATTACTGGATGTACTTACAAGAACAACACGAGCTCATACGGAGTCATACGAAATACAGGAGTTACTTTTACAATTTTTTAGGAAGTGTTTTTTGCAACCCACCCGACAGCTGGGGTGTCCCAGAAATGAGCAGACTCCTGCAGCAGAACGGCTAGAGACAGTACTGCTCAGTTCAAATATATTGGCGTATTGCACACTGACAAGACAACCGTCCCCCATCTGTTGGTGCCAGATCTGGCTGGATTATGTTAACGTGTAAAAACAATAAAAAAAGGGAAAGAGGCGATGGTAAACACCGACACCGCCTCAGATAATGGTCCTTCGAATGGTCGACGCAGAAGAAATACGTGTCGTCCACAATGCCAGGTACGGTGAAGATTATACGGCTGGATGCCAGATTCATGATGCGACACCGTGTGCTGCGGGGATTGTGATGCAGATGATTACTTCGTTTTCTCTCCCACCCGTGACAAGGATTGTCAGTTACTTTATTAATGTCAAAATTACGTTGATTTCATGGCTTCAAAATTGTTTTTGTTGTCTGGATACTTTTCTTATCCCTAGAACAGCACAACTGTACGAATAAAGATTGTTTGAGATTGTTTGTTTGCCCTGCCTTCCTGTTCCATAAAAAAAAGAAAATCGAGAAGCCCCTCGTTTGAGATCCGGCCGTGACACGAATTGGGATTAATTTCTTGGTTCAAATGGCTCTGAGGACTATGGGACGTAACATCTATGGTCATCAGTCCCCGATTCATTTCTTCAGCTTGCATCAATATCGAAGGAAACTTTTTAATTTCGCCTTCTACAGGGTGGTCAGAAACAATTCTGTAAAGGTTGAAGTATGTTGCAGGGTAGATTGTGCAGAGTATAAAACAACTGACACTAACTGACAGTAGCCACACGGTGGGCCGCTTGTTTTTGTGCACGCAATTCCGTGATTGGCTAACTTCAATGCTACGAGTAATTATCTCGGAAACGGCGCAATGTATAATTATTTTTCTGAACGTATATTTCTCAGCACAACCTACCCTGAAACACCCTTACAAGCTTTTCTGATTGTCTCTCAGCACCCTGTACATCATAACAAATGTATCGCCCAGTTCATTTAAAATCGTTGTATTTGGTGTGATGGTGCAGGTCTACATTGCATGAGCAAGTACTGTTACAACTTCACGATAAAAAGATAATGAGAAAGTGTATTCTCGACTCAGTCTCCAGTGTGATCATGCCACGTAACCCACTGTCCTGCAGTGCAACAGCAGACAGTAGACACTTACCAGCAGAGCTCTATGAGGCGTTGCGCCTGGCTGGTAGACTGCCGGGTGACCTCCTCGTTGACCAGCTGCGAGAAGCGCGACACGCACGAGTCCCAGTCGTCAGAAACTGTCGAGTAGCAGCGGCTGTACTGCAGGTACCCTGCAACATCCATACACCAGCGGCCGCTCTACACTGGGTACGCAACGTGCGTTACGACATGTTACGCGCTTAGTTTACTTTCTACAATGATTATGTTCGGCATTACAGCTGAGAAATTTAGTCAAAATATCGAATTAAAAAAAAAAAAACGAAAAACGCACAGCTTTTTCGCATTTGGCACATACACTCAGGAACAATGAAAATAGCGCACACAGAGGGAAGAAAGAATACGAAATTTTGCAGATTTGCAATGTGAGATCCGATCTGCACGTGATACAAGTTTGGTGGCAATGTGCATGCCAACAGACTTGCAGTAGCGGCGCCACGGGGCAGGGGGCACTATTTAAACGGTGCGTAGTGGACGATCACATCCCGACTAGAGCAGGACTTTAGTAGGTGTAAAATGCCAGGTAGACGTGCTTGAAGGGGGGGGGGGGGAGGGTCTAATCAACTGCTAATCAGTAGGCTGGTCGACACGACATGTGGCTCGCCAGATCGATCGTCCCTCCGTTCCCTTTGTTCCACCAGAATGCTGGGCGCCGTGGATACGAGATGGCACTCCTGTGTCACGTATTTGATCAGGGAGTGACTAGGAAGACGACGAGGCGAGAGAATCGAAGGATCGACCGGCCAGCGATCAGCGATCGTACAATATCTCGCTCCATAATGCAAGCATGTGTACGTGTGCCAACTGTTTCACAAGCCATTTGCAGACGCCTAGCAGGTGTTAATTTGCAATCCACTCAGCCTTCACGTGTACCGCCGTTTACACTGAGAGTTTGGCGACTCTGTCCACAGTGGTGCCAAGCTAGATCGAAGTGGATTGTCACAGACTGGCAAAACGTGGTGATTTGTTCTAAATTTACATTCGTTTTTGGTATGGATGATAACTGCATACGGGTATGGAGGCAGCCTGATGAACGGTACAGTTCCATCCACGCTGTCCCGCGCCACACCGCCCGAAGAACCGGCGAAATGGACTGGAGGCTCTAGCCTACTACAGCCGTAATTGTGGTACGTGCAACCATAACGGGCTAGCATTACTTTGATGACATTTTTCAACCCCATATGAGACCTTTCCTACATGGTCTCCCAGGGCCCCTTTTAAAGAAGTAACACTAATCTGCATGCAGTTCCAGTTGCTGAAGACTTCCTACGTCATATTCCGACTCTTACACGTCCAGCCTCCTTCCCGGACTTTTCCGTATAGAGCTTATATGGGAACAGCCGAAACACCAGATGCCGCCGTGTCACTCTGTACATGACTTGGAGGTGGCTGCTCAATATTTGTGGGCTAATCTTCCTCAGTACAATATCAGACGTCTAACCAGTTCGATGCCAGATCGTGTTGCAGCGTGTTTTGCAGCAAAAGGTTGTACAACGCGTTATTAATGTTGCACGGCATTTTTCTGAATGTACTCACTGTATATGTACATGTATAATGTTTTTGGGATCGAGTGAATCTCTCATATGAATCATTACCTTTAACAAATTCCTTTTAGATTTGATGTTTCCTTCTTAGTGCGCTATTTCCTATGATGCTAAGTGAATGTCATGTATAGTCATATGAGATATTTATCACACTACAACTTTTTTCGAAAATTTTAATGTTTTATAATGAATTAGTGACGAGTATTTGCAAAAATAATCAATAAACCGGTTTTACGGAAGTAGGTATAATATCAACAGGTACGTAATGCATCTACCTATATATCCCGTAGTGCGAAGAAATACGTGACAGAAGGTGTACATCGTACCAAGTAATAAGGTTGCTTCCCATTCCACTGACGAGTAGTTTGCGGAAAGAATGATCGCTAAAATTTGCCTGTGTACACTGTAATTAGTAAAATCTCGTATTCGTACCTTGAGAACCGTAATGAATTCCTCCCCTAATAATGGTTTTGGAAACTTGCTGAGTAGAATTTTGTGCGACAGTTGTTCTATGGCTATTATTTCATTTATTTTAACAATTCAGTGACTCTTTAACATGAGCCAGACATCTGAATATTCGTGCTGTGCTTCTTTGAATGCTATGTTAGTCATTTTTCATGGATCCAACACACTTGAACTTTATTCTAGGACGGTTCGCACGTGTGGTTTGTAATCAATCTCCTTTGTAAACAGGTTTTCCCGGTACCCTGGGAAGGAATGAAACTATGGCACCTGGCTTACCTACGATTCTGCCTATGTGATGATTTTGTTTCAAATCTACACCAACTGTTACACTCAAATTTTTGTTTGAGTTGACAGGTTCCAGCTGTGACTCACTGATATGCTGCCAATAGCATTTAAGGTTTTGTGCTGTGTGAAGTGTATGATTTTACATTTACGAACATTTAAAACAAGTTGAGAAACTCTGCATCAATTTGAAATCTTATCGTCATATTACTGGGTGTTAGTGAAGCTTTATGCAGACCGTGCTTGGTTATAGAATGCTGCAGCATCTGTATAAAATTAAGATTGGTATTAATATTACCTGCAAGATCAATAATGTACAACACGAACAGCGAAAATCGTAACCCTTTCACACACTTCCCTTGGAAATACCTGACGCTACTTCCGTTTTTGCGATGCAGTAGACTCGTATGGCATTAATAGCTGAGAGACTGCGGAGGACTAATTCAGCCATCTAGTTGGCAACATTTCCCTACCCTTCACACCCACAAGCACCTTTCCGGCACGAAGTATGAGAGCTGTGCACGTAACTGCACCTGCTAAGTCTAGGCAATTGTAATGGATACGTGTCATGTAGCGTCAGGTTCGTGTCGGACATAACGACAGAAGAGAGAACATAACAGTGAGTGCCGAGCTTAACGTCCCCATTCGATGAAGATAACATTCTGCATTTTCCCTATCAAGAAATCCTCATCCACTTATAAATTTAGCTTGATACCCCTTTGCGATAGTACTGACGGTAATAAGCGTCGTCGGGATACTGGGTTAATGCTTTTCAGAATAGAATATTTAGTCCTTCCACGTTATCCATGTCTGCCGATATGTTATGTTGAACGGGGAATTTTACTTTCGATGACCATTGTTTTCGAAATTCATGCTGATTGGCATCAAGGTATTTTCGTTCCATATACATCGTTATCAGCGCTATGTGAGACGCGAGGGCAAAGTATGGAGAAACATAGATGACACGGAGAAATATCTGGGGTGTCAAGAACGATGTAAATACGAGGAAAAAACAGCGCATTACTGAGCACTCACATTGTCATGTTCGAATCTGCGACGAAAATGCGTACAAGTGTAATATCACAGTACGCACTGCAACAACAAGGAAGTACAGAGCGGAAATAGCATTTTTAGTGTTCTACCAGGATATTTAATACCTCTTGGTACCAGTTGTAACGGAACTGAAATGATGGTGGGCTGACAGTAATTTGGAGCCCGCGCGTCGGAAACGGGCGCGCTTGTGTGAGACTGCCAGGGAGTGCACCCTGATGCCATCTATTGGCGAAACTGGGAATTAGCGCTGCCTGTCAGACAATGCACTAAGCTCTCAGAGTCAAATGTATTCTTTTTCTCGGTAATTATAAGTTATTACTGTATAATTTAATGTTGTAAAGCGCTAGTAGTAAATTATTATGACTGGTATGGGTAGTAAATATAAATATTCTTAAATACTAAATGATTTCGGTAAAAAGGTGGTAGGGGAACGCCCCCACTCTTGGTGATACGAGCGTAGCTAGGGGTAGCTGGAGACACAGGGACTGAACAATGGAATGGCCTGGGGAGTGTTGACGTGATCGCATGTGCGTAACTGTGACCACGCAAAAGTGATTGTGCAACAGCGAAGAGGCGAATATCGTCGCCGTTTTTGGAGTAAAACGCGACGAATGGTTGTTGAAGCCGCCTCTATGCCACTGGGGCTGATTGTAGGAGTTCCTGTGCCCAGATTTTATGGCGGACGTGCAGTAGCTTATACGAGTGCTACAGCTCATAGTTCCAGCCGCCATTAAGGGCATGAGGCGTCAAGAGCTGCGTTAGCCACATGCATCTCACCACCAGCACCGACACGTCTACCCAAGGCAAGACTGCTTGCAATTGTTAAGTCGAACTTTGTATACATGTAAAAGGAGAATACCAGTTTTCTTTTATGCAAGTGCAGAGGACAGAATATAGTAATGAGTAAAATTACGACGCATGTTGTTCATTGTAAAGTGTAGTAACCTCAAACATAGTATAGTGAAATCAGACTGAGGCCACCATCGCCTCTTTCATTTACAATTCTTTTGGTTGTAGAATACTTTAGCGTATAAGAATGTTGAAAAGAGCAATGGTCACACCAGAATGAGTCGCCTATTTACAGTTACTTAAATTTTTCTGAGCAACCTTTCAAGTAAAGTCACTTAACTAATTCTGTATCAATGGTCCAAAGAGTAATATCCAAAATCATTAAATAAGTTGAAGGATAGAATTTTGTTAACCGAAGTTGCATAACCTGTCTTGGTAGTAATTACCAAGCCAACTCACAGAAATTGAGAGAGTATTTGCTTTGTAGAATCATCTAGAATGATCAGAAATAGTAATATTCAGAATTAAGTTTAAATTCAACTCAAGCCATTTCACTTTGAAACGAGCCCAAAAATTGATTTATTCTTTTGCTCCTTCAGAGCTGGCGACCGTAGTTATAAGTATTTTCAGGAGGATTCGACGGTAAGTCTGCTGCTCTCATCGTGCTGATAGAATTATCCACTGCTGCTAGCAGTGGTGATTGGATACATAAGCTCACTACCAAGTTAAGTGGGTCAGGTAGGCAGTGTTACCGTGTGAACTGTAGGGCACTGTAGGCCGTGGATCGAACCCGTTCAATCATCACAGCTCTTAGGGAAATAGTCCGATTAGGAGTGTACTAATCATTAGGTAAATACTGGCGAGTAACGGTCAAAAATGTATACGCAAGTGAATTTAGCAAGGTCCACGTAGCACCTAGTTAATGTGGTGCAATGGCGAGGGTAGGAGTGGAGTAAAAGTGAGCTGAGCTTGTGGCAGCTGTGCTGGATTCAAATATTAACTACGTGACTTCACTACTGCCTCTTACCATTGGGACTGAGCTATTTACAGTTAAAATACGTAGCAGTAAGCGCAAAGGCGTGACAGCTACAAGTCCGTATTGGTTTTATACATACGGAATTGGGAAGTGGGTCATTCCGTCAGTGGAGGGGGTTAAAACAACCGAGTCAGTGGAGAACATACCCCATTTACTGATGGAAAGATTCAGCGGTTCGGTCGCATGTGGCGACCGTGACAGGACTAACCAAGTTTGTAGAATAATGGCTGCAATAAAAGTGTTTTATATAAACTTGTAGTTTCAAGAAAATTTTAAATTTAAAATTCTGTTGTAGACAAATATACCACAATTGGTAAGTTCAAGACGACAACCTGCAAAGCAGCAAAAGAAAGTCCAATAGTAGGAGTTAAACAAGTAATACTTGGTTTAATAAACATTTCTTTTAGGCACGAAATACAGCAGCATAAGATGGAGTCGAATAGTAACAAGCAAGACGAAAACATTACAAGGTCAGACCCAGAATTAGGGACCATAGATACTGTTGTAGGGTTGGAAAATCTTATAGATGAATCCACACCCATAAGACAGGAGGAACGGGAAGTGAAACCAATGGTAGTGAAAAGTGAACCCAATGTATCTGTGGATGCAAGTCACAAGGGAGAGGATATGGAATTAACAAGTTTGTTAAATAGGATGATGGCGCAAATTCAAGAAGGGAATGCTAGTTTGAAAGCAGAAATGGCTAGTCATATATCCCAATTGGATGAAAACCTAGCTGGTCAAATAAAAGCCAATTTAGATATTTTGAATACGCAAAGCCAACGTATCACAGAGGTAAACAAATCAGTAAATAGCATTAGGGCTGAAATAACAAATGTTCAGAGAAAAGTCACAGAAATGGAGAAAAGATTTGATACCGAAATTCAGAGAATAGAGAAATCAGTGGAACCTTTGGTTAGTGAAAAATTAGAACCGATAATTGAAAGTAAATTACAGGTGATAGTACCAGTTCTAAAGAAAGAGATTGTTAAAGAAACGGCAGCTGATATTGAAACACTGCGCAATACCATGTTGAGTTTTGATGCATGTGTGCAGGAGCAGGAAAATACACTGCGTAATGAGATAAAATTATTAAGTCAGCAAGTTCAGAATCAGACGTTTCTTAACTGTAGTGGTATCCCATTGGTAATGCAAAAATCGGAAATACTGAGTAGGGAGGAAAAATACGATCCTCAAAAGAAACAAGGTGGATGGCATCCAATGGATTTTATAAAAAATTGTGAACGTGTCTTACCAACAGACATGTCGGATGAAGAAAAAATTAATTTAGTAATAGACGCTTTAGCAGGTCATGCTAAACGTTAAGGATTGAATTTGGATATCGACAATTTGAAGTTTACAGACTTCAAAGAAAAGTTCCTTGAGGAATTCTGGAGCACACAACAGAGAGATAGGTTGTGGAGAGAATTCGTTGTCGCCAGAATGCCAGAACAGGGGCGTGGGCTCATGAAAGAATACTGTGAAGGATGGTTCAAGCGTTTGGAGTATCTTAAAGATCGTAGATCAGAATCGGAGATAGTGTGGGAGTTGTGGAAAAAGCTACCTGACGATTCAAAGCGTTATGTAGGAGGCACTCATCGAACATTCGATGAATTTTTAGAAAAAATCGAGAATGAAGATAGGTGGCGTGAAACTAGAGAGTTTCGAGGTTTCAGAAATCAGACTGGAATAGTAAAAGGTGGTAGGAATGAACCGCAAATTAACATGATGAGAGGAAGAGGTCAAGAAGGTAACTCTCAGCGAGGGAGAGGACACTATCAGGGAAACAGGATGCATTATCAAAATCAGGAAAACTAAATACCGCGCAGGTCAAGGGCCTAACGCGCGCGGAAAGAAAGAAATGGCCCAAATATAGGGAAGAACGGAGTAGGCAGTACTATAGTAGGATAGTGCGTCGTTCGCCTGAAGAGCAGTTACATAAACGAAACTTTGCGAAGTATAATGCAGGGATACAAACAGAGGAGAGAGAGCAGGGAGGAATTATTAAGGGAAATGAAGTAGGAAAAGAATATCGGTCGGATGTGAAGGATCACATGAATGAACTAAGTACAATTCGCGGTCAGAGTGACGAATTGATGAAGGAAGAGTAAGAGAAGGTGTTGTTTGTCGGTAGGGATGGCAACAGTGCAGAGAGGCAGGGGCAAGGGAGGAGTGATGTGACTTATGGTAAAAGGTTCGTACGAATAGTCGACGAATCGCATCGAGAAGTAATTAAAGAGGAAAGGGTGAATAAGAAAAAGGGGCATAGTGCAGAGACGCATGCCGATTCAGAAATTGCCTCGTATGCAGAATATATACATCAGCTCGAAAGCCAGCCAGCACAATTAGAAAGATCTTCCACTCAAGTGATTAATTTGGACCCGAATATGACAGTGTTAGAGAGCCATACCGATTATGATGTGTACCTAGTGACAGCAAGAGTACATGGCTGTGATGAAGATTCTTTTAAATAAATTAGAGAAAGTGTATCTAACCAAGAGAAAGAGTGTTGTGATCCCTGTAGTACTGAAGCAAATGAGTTGAGTGAGACTGGAATTCCATTAGTAGGGGAAAATAATGAAAGTAAGAGTGGCGAATGCACTATCCAACAAAGGGAAAGTATTGAAATGGATTATAATTTGCGAGAATTATTTGAAGCCGAAGAAGGTCATATTTCTAAGGAGGAGGAATTATCGTCAGAATCATCAGAAAGCATCCAGGGAGAAAAAGAAATAGAGGAAGTTTCCGATTCCGCAACCGAGAGTTCAGGCATGACAGATTCGAATGAGAACGAGATGGCATTAAAGAGCCTAGACGAAGGACTATTGGAAAAAGTGGTGAAAGAATTTAGGATGAAAAGGAGAAAGAAACCTCCGGATGGAATGGTCAGTATAAAAACCGGAAAAATAATATGGCAAGACTTGGCGGTGGAAAAGGATTTATTATGGGAAGATAAAGAAAGTATGAAAGAGGACAATATGATGCAAACAATCCTACCTATTAATGTATGTGGGTACGGTTTATATGTATTGTTGGATACGAGTGCTCAAATAAGTGCTATTTCGCACGCATTTTTTGAGATGATCAAAGAGCAACGAGGAGTAGTCATGATGCCAGTAACAGGTGTTAAAGTGATAGGGGCGACAGGGAAATGTAGTAAACCTGTTAAACATCAAGTGATGATGGAATTTAAGATAAAAAACAAGCTATTTTCTAATGCATTTTTAGTAGTTCCAGAGCTCAGTGCCGAGATCATTTTAGGCATTGACTGGTTAATAAAACAAAAAGTAATTATAGATTGTGACAAAGGGATAATAGTTTGTAAAGTTGATAGTGCGGTATTAGAAATACCATTTGAATCATCTAGAGTAATGGAAGAGAACCAGCTGAGATGGGTAGAATTTAGAGATGATCATGATTCAGGAATAGGTCAAAAATTCGATTGGTTTCTGGTGAGGCAGATAGTTGAAGATGGAAATAAGGAGACACTCCTTCGAAATGTAGTGGATAAAACGGAAGGACTATCTGATGCCCAAAGGGAGGATCTATGGCATATTCTGAAAGAAAATCAGGAGGTGTTTTCGGACAAACCGGGACGAGTGATAAATTATGAGTACTGCATGGAGGTAGAGGAGCATGAACCTTTCTTTAAACCACCATATAATGTACCCTTGTCTAAGAAAGAAGCAGTTCAAAAAGAAATAGATAAAATGGTTTCATGTGGGGTCATTGAACGGAGTTCTAGCCCATATAATAACCCATTGTTGATAGTAGGTAAGAAGGATGGAAGTGTACGAATAGTGATAGATGCTCGTACTCTGAATAAAGTAGTGAATAGGGAGTTGGATCGTCCAGAGAACATAGATAATTTATTGCAGAAGTTTAATGGTGTAAAGTACATGACTAGTTTAGACCCAACGGCAGGATACTGGCAAATCCCATTAAGTGAGGAGTCTAGGAAGTACACGGCATTTTTATTCAATGGCAAATGCTACCATTACACAGTGGTACCATTTGGCCTAAATACTTCCGTTTCAGTGTTCATTCGGGCTTTAGACAAAATTTTAGGGAGTGAACTTAGTTCGCTAATCACGGTTTATGTAGATGATCTGTTAATTGCTACAAGGACATGGGAAGAGCACATGGAGTTATGCGACAGGGTGTTCAAAGCTTTAATTAAAGGAGGAATGACCCTGAACCTGAAAAAATGCGAGTTTGTGAAGAAAGAAATAAAGTTTTTAGGTCACATAGTAACACCAGAGGGAATTGAAAAGGATCCCAACAAAGTCAAAGCAATAAGAAATTGTCCGGCTCCCAAGAATAAAAAACAACTAAAGTCGTTTATAGGACTTTGTTCCTTTTTTCGTAAGTATGTGGATGATCAGGTGTTCAATACCCCACATCTGAACAACCTACTTAAGAAGAACAGTGTGTATATATGGACTGAGGAATGTGAAACAGCATTCAACCGGCTAAAAGACAATTTGGCTAAAAACATAAAGTTATGGCACCCTGACCTGTGTGAACCATTCCACATGGCAACAGATAGTTCAGATTATGGATTGGGAGTATCCATATTTCAGGAGGTAATGATAGATGGGGAAAAAATTCATAGACAAATAGCATTTGCGAGTAGAACCATGTCTAAGTACGAAAGAAACTATACAGTTTCAGAGAAGGATGCTTTAGCTATAGTATGGGGTTTTAGGAAATTTCAACTTTTCTTATGGGGACATAAGACTGTGGTCCATACAGACCACAAAGCTTTAATATTTTTGAAGGACTGCAGATTGTTACATAACAGGTTGACCAGATGGGCGCTGTTTTTACAACAATTTGATATAGAGATCAAGTATGTTAAAGGGAAAGAACATGCAGTACCGGATGCTTTGTCGAGATTACCGGAAGGATGTGAGACACTAGAAAGTGTAAAGAATAGGGAAGATGTTTTTGAGGTGAATTACTTCAAAAAAGCGGAAGGAAGAGAAAAAATTAGGGAAATATGTCGGAATATGCGAAGATATCAAAGTGATGATGATGCACTCAAGTCGGTAAAGGTCAAGTTTGACAATCTGGACGCAACTAACAGAAGGGCTTCATATAAAATACATAAAGGTGTACTGTATCTTCAAAGATTAAATAATCCAGGGAAGTGGAGAGTATGTTGGCCGGAACAACACACTGAAGTGCTGATAGATTATGTTCACTTGGCATATGGCCATTGTGGTGCACGGAAGTGTACCGATAAGTTAGATGAATGCATTACCTTTAAAAACATGGCACGAAGGGTAGCACAGAGGATAAGATCTTGTGATCTATGCCAAAAGGCGAAAGTAACAAATGCAACTAATCAAGGGCCCATGCAATCAATAAAACCTGATGAAGTATTAGAAAGAGTAGCAGTAGATATCTTTGGACCATTACCGAAAACCATGCGGGGTTTTGTGTACATATTTGTAGCAGTTGAACTTTTCTCAAAGTATATAAAGCTATATCCATTGAGAAAAGCTACTGCCATAGCTGTGTATGATAAAATGGTGTGTGATTATTTTGTGAAAGTAGGGAAGCCAAAGAGAATACTATCAGATAATGGTGTTCAGTTTTGCTCAAAAATGTGGAAGGATGGGATAACTGAGAAACAGGTGGAAGTGGTACATATCTCAGCTTACCACCCATCAAGCAATCCGGCAGAAAGATATATGCGTGAGATAGGTCGGTTATTTAGGACGTACTGCCATAGTAACCACAAGAAGTGGGGCATGTATGCGAGTGAATTCGAAGAAATCATGAATTCATTAACAAACGAGAGCACTGGATTTACTCCAGAAGAAATCCTGAAAAAGACAAGAAGTAAAAGTCTAGTAGAAGACCTACTAGAATTTCCAAATAGAGTTGAATTAGATTATGATAGTAAAAAGAACTTAGTAAAAGACAAGATGAGAAAACAAGCAGATGCGAGAATTCGTCGTCACGACGAAAAAGTAAGGAATCCCAAATTCAAAATAGGTGATTTCGTTCTTGTAAAAACACATGAAAAGTCAAGTGAAATTAATAACGAGATCAGCAAATTTAAATATATATATATATAATGGACCATTTAAAATAGTGTCCATACCCAATGTGAATGCTTATTATTTAGAGTACCCATTAACAGGCAAACGCCTGGGAGTAAGAAACATAGTGGATCTCAAAAGGTATGAACCACGAATTCTACCAGATTGAAAATAAATATATAAATAAATATTAAAGTAAACCAATATGTAAATAGTTGTGTTTCTTTTGTTCTATGTGAAAGGTAAATGCTCACTAAAATATATTGCAGTATTCTAATGAAACTTCTAGTTTAAGTAGAGACTAAACGGACTGGGAAAGACTGAGCTTCTAAGAAAGCCTTAATAGATGTGTAAATAAGTGTTGTGGAAGAGGTAGAAAAGTGAGGAGGTAAAGTGAAAAGGACGGGCTACAAAGTAATAGGCGCATAACGTGTGTTTTACTTGCCTGAAATAAAAGAAGTGTATTTAAAACTTTGTAAAAAAAAAGATGTTTAAAGTGTACTGTGTTTAGAAGTAAGAAAATTGGAAAGAATATATGTAAATCATTTATGTAATGTTTAGCAGGAAAGAGAGAAAGAATTGGTGTTTCATTTTAAATATGTAGTATAAGTATCGAGGTGTATCAGTAAGAAAGGGAAAACCCTTGGCTAAAAGCTTATCGAACATTTCAGATTCATTATAGGAGAGACTTCTTATTGAATTATCACTGTAAGATACTTCAATAAGAAGTGGGGCATGTGTAATGGAACTGAAATGATGGTGGGCTGACAGTAATTTGGAGCCCGCACGTCGGAAACGGGCGCGCTTGTGTGAGACTGCCAGGGAGTGCACCCTGATGCCATCTATTGGCGAAACTGGGAATTAGCGCTGCCTGTCAGACAAT
The DNA here is from genome assembly GCF_023864275.1 of Schistocerca cancellata. NCBI lineage: Eukaryota > Metazoa > Arthropoda > Insecta > Orthoptera > Acrididae > Schistocerca > Schistocerca cancellata. The sequence goes on from NC_064627.1 coordinate 998,905,083, forward strand.
GCACTAAGCTCTCAGAGTCAAATGTATTCTTTTTCTTGGTAATTATAAGTTATTACTGTATAATTTAATGTTGTAAAGCGCTAGTAGTAAATTATTATGACTGGTATGAACTCCAGGGTAGTAAATATAAATATTCTTATATACTAAATGATTTCGGTAAAAAGGTGGTAGGGGAACGCCCCCACTCTTGGTGATACGAGCGTAGCTAGGGGTAGCTGGAGACACAGGGACTGAACAATGGAATGGCCTGGGGAGTGCTGACGTGATCGGACGTGCGTAACTGTGCTCACGCAAAAGTGATTGTGCAACAGCGAAGAGGCGAATATCGTCGCCGTTTTTGGAGTAAAACGCGACGAATGGTTGTTGAAGCCGCCTCTATGCCACTGGGGCTGATTGTAAGAATTCCTGTGCCCAGATTTTATGGCGGACGTGCAGTAGCTTATACGAGTGCTACAGCTCATAGTTCCAGCCGCCATTAAGGGCATGAGGCGTCAAGAGCTGCGTTAGCCACATGCATCTCACCACCAGCACCGACACGTCTACCCAAGGCAAGACTGCTTGCAATTGTTAAGTCGAACTTTGTATACATGTAAAACGAGAATACCAGTTTTCTTGTATGCAAGTGCAGAGGACAGAATATAGTAATGAGTAAAATTACGACGCATGTTGTTCATTGTAAAGTGTAGTAACCTCAAACATAGTAAAGTGAAATCAGACTGAGGCCACCATCACCTCTTTCATTTACAATTCTTTTGGTTGTAGAATACTTTAGCGTATAAGAATGTTGAAAAGAGCAATGGTCACACCAGAATGAGTCGCCTATTTACAGTTACTTAAATTTTTCTGAGCAACCTTTCAAGTAAAGTCACTTAACTAATTCTGTATCAATGGTCCAAAGAGTAATATCCAAAATCATTAAATAAGTTGAAGGATAGAATTTTGTTAACCGAAGTTGCATAACCTGTCTTGGTAGTAATTACCAAACCAACTCACAGAAATTGAGAGAGTATTTGCTTTGTAGAATCATCTAGAATGATCAGAAATAGTAATATTCAGAATTAAGTTTAAATTCAACTCAAGCCATTTCACTTTGAAACGAGCCCAAAAATTGATTTATTCTTTTGCTCCTTCAGAGCTGGCGACCGTAGTTATAAGTATTTTCAGGAGGATTCGACGGTAAGTCTGCTGCTCTCGTCGTGCTGATAGGATTATCCACTGCTGCTAGCAGTGGTGATTGGATACATAAGCTCACTACCAAGTTAAGTGGGTCAGGTAGGCAGTGTTACCGTGTGAACTGTAGGGCACTGTAGGCCGTGGATCGAACCCGTTCAATCATCACAGCTCTTAGGGAAATAGTCCAGTTAGGAGTGTACTAATCATTAGGTAAATACTGGCGAGTAACGGTCAAAAATGTATACGCAAGTGAATTTAGCAAGGTCCACGTAGCACCTAGTTAATGTGGTGCAATGGCGAGGGTAGGAGTGGAGTAAAAGTGAGCTGAGCTTGTGGCAGCTGTGCTGGATTCAAATATTAACTACGTGAATTCACTACTGCCTCTTACCATTGGGACTGAGCTAATTACAGTTAAAATACGTAGCAGTAAGCGCAAAGGCGTGACAGCTACAAGTCCGTATTGGTTTTATACATACGGAATTGGGAAGTGGGTCATTCCGTCAGTGGAGGGGGTTAAAACAACCTAGTCAGTGGAGAGCATACCCCATTTACTGATGGAAAGATTCAGCGGTTCGGTCGCACAGTGTTAACAAGTACGCATGACACACTATCGCGCATGCGCTCTCGAGGCTATAGCCAGTTCCAGTACGACATCCGTTGCTGCCGTACTGCGATCGCGAAGTGGGGCCGAGGCTGTTTCCCAGACAAATTATTGCAATATGACGATGTATTACTATATTATAGTTTTTAATTTTTGATCTTGTCGATTATGGACAAATCGTAAGTCCTTTTATTCTGAAGAAGGTTGGGTTATCCCAACTGAAACCTGGGTAAATATAGATAAACATTGCAACTGAGGCTGTTGTTAATTTAATATTAAAATTATTGTATTTAGGTTTCACTTATGCTTTAACTAATTTTTGGCTGGCTTCTAACACGTTAGCAAAAATTGGAATGTGCAGGCGGAAAAGAAAAGTAATTTTTGCGAAAAGCCGATACCTGCTGATGTCCTTCTACATCTACATCTACATCCATACTCCGCAAGCCATCTGACGGTGTGTGGCGGAGGGTACCTTCAGTACCTCTATCGGTTCTCCCTTCTATTCCAGTCTCGCATTGTTAGTGGAAAGAAGGATTGTCGGTATACCTCTGTGTGGGCTCTAATCTCTGTGATTTTTTCCTCATGGTCTCTTCGCGAGATATACGTAGGAGGGAGCAATATACTGCTTGACTCCTCGGTGAAGGTATGTTCTCGAAACTTCAACAAAAGCCCGAACCGAGCTACTGAGCGTCTCTCCTGCAGAGTCTTCCACTGGAGTATATCTATCATCTCCGTAACGCCTCCGCGATTACTAAATGATCCTGTAACGAAGCGCGCTGCTCTCCGTTGGATCTTCTCTATCTCTTCTATCAATCCTATCTGGTACGGATCCCACACTGCTGAGCAGTATTCAAGCAGTGGGCGAACAAGTGTACTATAACCTACTTCCTTTGTTTTCTGATTGCATTTCCTTAGGATTCTTCCAATGAATCTCAGTCTGGCATCTGCTTTACCGACGATCAGCTTGATACGATCATTCCATTTTAAATCCCTCCTAATGCGTACTCCCAGATATTTTATGGAATTAACTGCTTGCAGTTCCTGACCTGCTATATTGTAGCTAAATGATAAGGGATCTATCTTTCTATGTATTCGCAGCACATTACACTTGTCTACATTGAGATTCAATTGCCATTCCCTGCACTATGCGTCAATTCGCTGCAGATCTTCCTGCATTTCAGTACAATTTTCCATTGATACGATCTCTCGATATACCACAGCATCATCCGCAAAAAGCCTCAGTGAAGTTTCGATGTCATCCACAAGGTCATTTATGTATATTGTGAATAGCAACGGTCCTACGACACTCCCCTGCGGCTCATCTGAAATCACTCTTACTTCGGAAGACTTCTCTCCATTAAGAATGACATGCTGCGTTCTCTTATCTAGGAACTCTTCAATCCAATCACACAATTGGTTTGATAATCCATATGCTCTTACTTTATTCATTAAACGACTGTGGAGAACTGTTTCAAACGCCTTGCGGAAGTCAAGAAACGCGGCATCTACCTGGGAACCCGTGTCTATGGCCCTCTGAGTCTCTTGGACGAATAGCGCGAGCTGGGCTTCACACTATCGTCTTTTTCGAAACCCATGCTGATTCCTACAGAGTAGATTTCTAGTCTGTTCAGAAAAGTCATTATACTCGAACATAATACGTGTTCCTAAATTCTACAACTGATCGACGTTAGAGTTATAGGTCTATAGTTCTGCACATCTGTTCGACGTCCCTTCTTGAATACGGGGATGACCTGTGCCCTTTTCCAATTCTTTGGGGCGCTACGCTCTTCTAGAGACCTACGGTACAGCGCTGCAAGAAGGGGGGCAAGTTCCTTCGCGTACTCTGTGTAAAATCGAACTGGTATCCCATCAGGTCCAGCGGCCTTTCCTCTTTTGAGCGATTTTAATTGTTTCTCTATCCCTCTGTCGTCTATTTCGATATCTACCATTTTGTCTTCTGTGCGACAATGTAGAGAAGGAACTAAGTGCAGTCTTCCTGTGTGAAACAGCTTTTGGAAAAAGACATTTAGTATTACGGCCTTTAGTCTGTCATCTCCTTAACCCAATCACAATAACAACTATTGCTCCTAACGAGAATGAGGTCGAGCAGACAGGGCAAGCAATTAGCTAATAGCACAATAAGCGGAGAGCGAAGCCAATAGAACTGGCACGAGGTGGGGGCCTCGTAGTGCCGCAGTATACTCACTTTCACGGAAGCCGGGGTCGTCGCAGAGGAACATGAAGAAGTAGCGCGCCGCCGCCACCTGTTCGTCCAACAGGCGCCGCATCGGCTCGTCGATGCAGCGCGAGTACGAGTCGATGCACGACATGCCCGTCTTGAAGCCCCTGCAAGCACACACGCACGCAGGCACAATTACCCCCTCATAGCAATAACCAGCAGTAAATGTATTTTAAGAACTTACGCACGGTTGTATTCATTACCACATGACAGTCCATAACATAAAATGCTACGACATGAAATAAGCTATACTTCCTTAACTCGGTGTCGACGAATTCTCAACAGACATTAATACCCATTAGCAGTTTTACTAAACGGCTAAAAAGTAGTGCAATGGCAGTTGCGACTGGCCCTTGTAATGGGGTCCAGTATTTCAGGGAATTATTGATGCAATTTAAAAGATTAAAATGCTGTTAGAACCTACTGAAGCTAGAAAATATGTACTGGGCGATACAGCTGCGCCGACGCTGTGGGCAAACTGTTAGTCATACAGAAAAAATTGAACAAGACCTTCTTGTAGGAAATATAATGTACTTATATCTTGTACTCCACCCCCCCCCCCCACCCCCATGAACCATGGACCTTGCCGTTGGTGGGCAGGCTTGCGTCCCTCAACGATACAGACAGCCGTACCGTAGGTGCAACCACAACGGAGTGGTATCTGTTGAGAGGCCAGACAAACGTGTGGCTCCTGAAGAGGGGCAGCAGCCTTTTCAGTAGTTGCAGGGCAACAGTCTGGATGATTGACTGATATGGCCTTGTAACACTAACCAAAACAGCCTTGCTGTGCTGGTACTGCGAACGGCTGGAAGCAAGGTGGAACTACAGCCGTAATTTTTCCCGAGGGCATGCAGCTTTACTGTATGGTTAAATGATGATGGCGTCCTCTTGGGTAAAATATTCCGGAGGTAAAATAGTCCCCCATTCGGATCTCTAGGCCGGGACTACTCAAGAAGACATCGTTATCAGGAGAAAGAAAACTGGCGTTCTACGGATCGGAGCGTGGGATGTCAGATCCCTCAATCGAGCAGGTAGGTTAGAAAATTTAAAAAGGGAAATGGATAGGTTAAAGTTAGATATAGTAGGAATTAGTGAAGTTCGGTGGCAGGAGGAACAAGACTTTTGGTCAGGCGAATACAGGGTTACAAATACAAAATCAAATAGGGATAATGCAGGAGTCGGTTTAATAATGAATAAAAAAATAGGAGTGCGGGTAAACTACTATAGACAGCATAGTGAACGCCTTATTGTGGCCACGATAGACACGAAGCCCTCGCCTACTACAGCAGCACAAGTTTATATGCCAACTAACTCTGCAGATGACGAAGAAATTGAAGAAATGTATCATGAAATAAATGAAATTATTTAGATAGTGAAGGGAGACGAAAATTTAATAGTCATGGGTGACTGGAATTCGATAGTAGGAAAGGGGAGAGAAGGAAACGTAGTAGGTGAATATGGATTGGGGCTAAGAAATGAAAGAGGAAGCCACCTGGTAGAATTTTGCACAGAGCACAACTTAATCATAGCTAACACTTGGTTCGAGAAACATGAAAGAAGGTTGTATACATGGAAGAACCCTAGAGATACTAGAAGGTTTCAGATAGATTATATGATGGTATGACAGAGATTTAGGAACCAGATTTTAAATTGTAAGACACTTCCAGGGGCAGATGAGGACTCTGACCACAATCTGTTGTTAATGAACTGCAAATTAAAATTGAAGAAAGTGCAAAAAAGTGGGAATTTAACGAGATGGGACGTGGATAAACTGTCTAAACCAGAGGTTGCACAGAGTTTCATTGAGAGCATAAGGGTATAATTGACAGGAATGGTGGAAAGAAATACAGTAGAAGAAGAATGGGTAGCTTTGAGGAATGAAATAGTGAGGGCAGCAGAGGATCAAGTAGGTAAAAGTACGAGGGCTAGTAGAAATCGTTGGGTAACAGAAGAGATACTGAATTTAATTGATGAAAGGAGAAAATACAAAAATGCAGTAAGTGAAGCAGGCAGAAAGGAATACAAACGTCTCAAAAATGAGATCGACAGGAAGTGCAAAATGGCTAAGCAGGGTTGGCTACAGGACTAATGTAAGGATGTAGAGGCTTATCTCACGAGGGGTAACATAGATACTGCCTACAGGAAAATTAAAGAGACCTCTGGAGAAAAGAGAACCACTTGCGTGAATATCAAGAGCTCAGATGGAAACCCAGTTATAATCAAAGGAGGGAAAACAGAAAGGTTGAAGGAGTATATAGAGGGTCTATACAGGGGCGATGTTCTAGATGACTATATTATGTTAATGGAAAAGGAGGTAGATGAAGATGAAATGGGAGATATGATACTGCCTGAAGAGTTGGACAGAGCACTGAAAGACCTAGGTCGAAACAAGGACCCGGGAGTAGACAACATTCCATTAGAACTACTGACAGCCTGTGCAAGTCCTGACAAAACCATCTAGTGAGCAATACGTATGAGACAGGCGAAATTCCCTCAGACTGCAAGAAGAATATAATAATTCCAATCCCAAAGAAAGCAGGTGTAGACAGATGTGAAAATTACCGAATTATCAGTTTAATTCGTCACAGCTGCAAAATACTAACGCGAATTCTTTACAGACGAATGGAAAAACTGGTAGAAGCCGGCCTCTGGGAAGATCAGTTCGGATTCCGTAGAAATGTTGAACACGTGAGGCAATACTGACCCTACGACTTACTTTAGGAGAAAGAGTAAGGAAAGGCAAACCTACGTTTCTAGCATTTGTAGACTTAGTGAAAGCTTTTGACAATGTTGACTACTCTCTTCCAAATTCTCAAGGTGGCAGGGGTAAAATACAGGGAGCGAAAGTCTATTTACAATTTGTACAGAAAGCAGAGGGCAGTTATAAGAGTCGAGGGACGTGAAAGGGAAGCAATGGTTTGGAAGTGAGTGAGACACTATTGTAGCCTCTCCCCGATGCTATTCAATCTGTATATTGAGCAAGCAGTACAGGAAACAAAAGAAAAGTTCGGAGTAGATATTAAAATCCATGGAGAAGAAATAAAAACTTTAAGGTTCGCTGATGACATTGTAATTCCGTCAGAGACAGCAAAGGACTTGGAAGAGCAGTTGAACGGAATGGACTGTATCTTGAAAGGACGGTATAAGATGAACGTCAACAAAAGCAAAACCAGGGTAATGGAATGTAGTCGAATTAAATCGGGTGATGCTGAGGGAATTAGATTAGGAAATGAGACACTTAAAGTAGTAAAGGAGGTTGGTATTTGGGGAGCAAAATAACTGATGATGGTCGAAGTAGACAGGATATAAAACGTAGACTGGCAATGGAAAGGAAAGCGTTTCTGAAGAAGAGAAATTTGATAACATCGGGTATAGATATAAGTGTCAGGAAGTCGTTTCTGAAAGTATTTGTATGGAGTGTAGCCATGTATGGAAGTGAAACATGGACGATAAATAGTTTAGACAAGAAGAGAAAGAAGCTTTCGAAACGGGGTGCTACAGAAGAATGATGATGATTAGATGGGTAGACCACATAACTAATAAGGAGGTACTGAACAGAATTGGGGAGAAGAGGAGTTTGTGGCACAACTTGACCAAAAGAAGGGATCGGTTGGTAGGACATGTTCGTATTTGCATAGCTCAGTTGTTAGAGCACTAACTCGCAAAATGCTAAGGCCCCAGTTTTAATCTACCAGGAACCTTCATAACTGTTGGTAGGTATGTGAAAAATACAGCGTAACCTTTCTTCACCCAACTAACAGTTAACGCAAACACTTGCGGATGTATTACGCAGCACAGGAGAACAGTACACGCCACCAGTGCGTCTGTGAAGGTAATAGAGAATGTCATGTAAGACATCCCAAAACAATTCACATGTAAACATTTCGTGAAGCAAGAAAGCATGACCACAATGATTCGGAGGAACCGAACGCTCTTATATTGGGACAGAGACACTACTCGCTTGAACATCGCGTACAGAAAGCGCACTTCAAAAATTGATGATAGCATTCTGCGAAAATTACACGTTCCGGCAGTGCTTCCAGCTCCTTGTGCAAAGGGTCTGACATTTGGTGTAAAAAACTGAATACTGGTTATAGCTGCAATTCCCAAATAATATGTAACCAGAACCTCATCCCTGATTCTTACAGAGAATCGACTCTCATGTATCAAACAGCTTCAAACATTTGATTCCTATGCAGATCAGTTATTGTGTTAAGTATTTCAAGTTAATTAAGTCAAAACCATACGGGTGAATACTCGAAATCCCAATTATCTTAATTTTATTAGTTTCGGACTATTCGCTCAAAGACTAAACAAGAAGTATAAACCGAAACTATTTAACCATAAAAAATTATAACTCTTTTATATGCTTCCATTACAAAACGCTGGATGAGTGTAGTCTAGGTCATGCTATCGTTTTTAAGCAGAAAATAATTTTTTGGGCCTCTCAACGTTACTAAGTCACAACTCCTGAACTACACGTCATACACTGATATAATTTTACAGCTACATCCAATGGTGAATGTGAATACTGTCATGTGGATACTGTCTGTAAAGCGTTTCCCGAATACAGTTAGCAGTAAAGAAGTAATAAATTAAAATATCCTGCGTAATGCTGAGGTTTTACTACAAGAAGAACAGAAATGAAGGAAGCGATAAACTTTTTTCTTTTCATGATATAGTAGGGAAAGAGTATCGACATGAAAAGGTTAGAAGAGGGTTAGCAATTATGTGTAAAGTAATGTGGATGCGGCTACGTTGTGCCACCTTCAGATATTGGATGAATGAGGTCGCGGTAATTTGCGCGCTGTGGGTTACGATGCCTGACGATTATCAACACAGTGATTCAGCTCCCCCTATGGATGTCGTTTTATGCAACCGGCAATGCTATACCTGGCCTTTAAAATCCACGGGCGAAATTTTCATATTCTCTCGCTCGCTTAGTGGAAACTAGTAGTCCTACGGAAAAAATTAACGTGAACTCTTTGAAGGAAATTTAATGTAGTTAAATTTTGTTCTGGAATATGTTTTCGCTGGCGGCCATGATTTTCGAATTCTTGAAGACAAACGTAGAAAATGGCTCTGAGCACTATGTGACTTAACTTCTGAGGTCATCAGTCGCCTAGAACTTAGAACTAATTAAACCTAAATAACCTAAGGACATCACACACATCCATGCCCGAGGCAGGATTCGAACCAGCGACCGTAGCGGTCGCTCGGCTCCAGACTGTAGCGCCTAGAACCGCACGGCCACTCAGGCCGGCCGACAAACGTAGAAAAGTGACCTCTAAACGCATGTCCACCCCACACTCATTCCTCACCAGTTAGAATTTCCATTGCGTTGTCCGTGCACCCTCTTTTGCCACTGCAGAAAACCTTCCGACTACATGAACTACTCCCAATATACGACCTTTTTTGGTCTCTACTGATTGGGCCCTCACAGCACCAGTATAGTCGGCTACTTCCGTAACATCATATAAAGTTGATCGTCGGTAAAGCAGATGCCAGAGTGAGATTCATTGGAAGATTCCCAAGGAAATGCAATCCGAAAACAATGGAAGTAGGTTACAGTACGCTTGTTCGCCAACTGCTTGAATACTGCTCAGCAGTGTGGGATCCGCACCAGATACGGTTGATAGAAGAGATAGAGAAGATCCAACGGAGAGCAGCGCGCTTCGTTACAGGATCATTTAGTAGTAGCGAAAGCGTTACGGAGATGATAGATAAGCTCCAGTGGAAGACTCTGGAGGAGAGACGCTCAGTAGCTCGGTACGGGCTTTTGTTGAAGTTTCGAGAACATACCTTCACCGAGGAGTCAAGCAGTTTATTGCTTCCTCCTACATATATCTCGCGAAGAGACCATGAGGATAAAATCATAGAGATTAGAGCCCACACACGACAATCCTTCTTTCCACGAACAATACGAGACTGGGATAGAAGGGAGAACCAATAGAGGTACTCAAGTTACCCTCCGCCACACACCGTCAGGTGGCTTGTGGAGTGTGGATGTAGATGTAGATTACTAATTTAAACGTGCCCGTGAGGGTAATGAAAGAGAAACGGCTTTTTTAAATGTTACGCTAAAACTAATTGTGAGGTCATTTGGCGGTAGATGCACTTCTACCCGGTACTGGTTCCCGCGCAACGCCCAGTACGATGTTTGCATGTACGGGAGACAGTCTGTATTTCACCTGACGCGGTCAACAAGTCTACCTCATTATTGTAGATTAGTAAGTCCAAGTCTGACACGCATATTTATCAAAAATGGGTGCCTCTGCGTTTGTTTGCCATAGTTTAATGAAATGATTTTGTCACTGGCATAATTTTAAAAAGTATCTCTTGTGACAGTATGAAAAGGCTGTCACCGTGTAACGTGTCTCGTTATCTGCTTATTGGCACATTATTGCTTTGGCTGCAGATTTGTGCAACTGAAAACTCATACGAAAATAACTCCTAGTGCTTCCCTTGGTCGAATTCGCTAACAACTCCAAACGATATAAAAGGCTGTTTTCCAGCCACCTCGTTAGTGGGTTCCGACGCCCATTCTTTCTATCACACATGCTGAGACTGCTTATTTCACGGTAAATGGTCAGGTGTAAGGGACGGTAGAAAAGTACTGCAGTTATGCTGAAAGATGGTAAAATCTGACCTCGCTTCTGTAAATGCTTACCATTGTCACGCACACGTTGTACCCACAGTCTCGAGATGTTCCTTATCACTAAGGCCCACATAGAGCTCCGTTGGCATCAAGAGACATTTGAGTGAACAAATGTTATATGTTTTGCGGTATTAGCACTATTTGTCCATTGATACAAAATGTACACCTAGTTCTGTCAAATGCAAATGGTTGCGTCGGTTTCAGACTAAAGGACGGTCTTCCTTAACGTAGTCGTTACCATCATCACAGATTGCGAAACCGATGTGATGATCGTCAGTATATACGTGAAGCTGCCGACATACCCAGTTTCACAACTATAACGACAAAAAATATTTTGTTGCTAATAACAACATAAAGTCACGAAAACTGTGTGCATAATTATTAAAGTACGATCTGTTGTCCAGTATATGCAGTAGATAATACCAAGTCGAGATCTGTTGTATGGCAAAATACTATTCACCAAATGTTCTTTCAAAGTGTCTATTTTGGTCGACTGCATTTGCGATGTGAAAGTGCTAATGTAAATGTAGCTATGTGTACTGTGTGTACAGCTTAGGGTCTAAATTCTGGGAGTTACCACATTTGTGCTATAACCCTGTTGGTCAGTAATCAATCCGTTGATTTAATCCTACATATTAGGGGGCTTAGTTTAATTTGGAGGTGAGCTTTCGTGCATTAATATCCCAGGGCTACGTTTACTTTGGTTTATATAATACATTTCGGTAATTGCTTCGTAGCAGGTATCAGTTAATGAGTACAGTCGTTAACGAGTCGTAGAAAAAACAAAATCTGTATTTTCAACAAAATCTATATTTTTAACAAAAGTTGTATTTTTAACAAAATCTCTGTTGTTACTAATATCTGTATTTTTATTGAGTGTTCTGAAACCTACGTTTTTGTCAGAAAATTTTGGTAAGGCAGATAAAATATCATACTCAGTGTTCCTGATTCGCAGCTTGTGCAGCTAGTATTAAGTGCAGTACTGAAAGTCTTCAGTGAGCCGAGTAAGTGGATTATTCGTTAGCCAACAGTAGCCATACTTGAATTATTACACTGAGGGACAAATGTATGATTTGTATCGAATACAGATTTCAGGTGCTGTTTATCTACAACAGAATTATATTACAAAAGAAATGTAAATATGAGTAGCAATAATATGTCTGAAAGGCTGTTAAACAGTTTGCGAAAGGAACGTGTAAAGAAATTAAGGTATTAGCTACAAAAGATATCTTTCTTCATTACTAAACAAAAAGATATCTTTATCTTTCCTTCAGACCGTTCTGATCAGTTATGTTCAGTTACAGTGACATTAGAACACGATGTGAGGCACAACGCAATCACCGTAATGGAAGTGTAACCGGAAAGGATTACAGTGTAGCGAGAAGCAGTCCTCTTTTTATGAATAGGACACCAGTTCCAGACCCCTACACTTGGAGTTTACTAGCCACACCGTCAACATGACGGGTAAAAGGGGTATAAAAAGTGTGTAACGGATGTCCCATGAAGCCACGGACACAAAGTGCATCAACAGGACCGTTTCAGTGCTATCGTCGCTTGTGAATCTGGTACTTGGACAGCGCTGCAGAAATTCTTCTTACACGATGTTGATAGTTAGTACCAATTAAAAAGAAGAGGGGCTATAAAGTAGTATTTTATGAACTGTGAGTAACTTCTGAGGCAATAGTCCATCTATTATTCACCACCTTTCTATCGCATATCATCCAAAACTCGTCGACTCTCTTCTTCCCTACTTCCGCCACAATCCATGGTTCACTTCCATACAATGCCGTGCTCCAGACTTACTTTCTCAGAAATTTCTTACATCTTTTTATCTTATGTTTAATTGTGTAACACAACCTGATTTCACGTTCGTGGTCCTCCAAATCTGTTACACTGCACTTATCTTTCTTTCCCATTCGCTGTAATGTTCTTAGTTTTCAATTCTGCCAACTAGTTAGTTAACTAAACGTTTCGTAGGTCTTTCGAACGATTCTCTTATCGACATGATGTCGAAGGAGTCAGTTTACAGGATATGTATACATGATCAGTGTGAACATTAATGAACACATCATTTTATTCCTACTAGTGTAACTACACTTAACAAGATTTTATTTGCCTGGCTCCTAGCTTTTAAATAGAAATTCGTGAATGGAATTAAAGGAGTTCTCCAGGAGAAATGATTACAAATTAGTTTTAAAATTTGCTTCGCTACCTGTCAGACATTTTATGTTACCGGATGAATGAACAACAAATTTTATTGCTGCAAATTGAACTTACGTTTGAGTCACTGACAGCTTTAACAAAAGGTAATAAAGGTAATTTTTCTGTTTAGCGTTGTTGGCATGTACATCACTGTTCCTCTCAAATTGTAACGGATTATTGATGACGTATTTTATTAGCGAAAATACTGTGACGGCGCAGTTAAAATACCTAGCTTCTTGAAGAGGTGCCTGCGTGACGTTCCTGCGGGAATACCACATATTATTCTTACTGCTCGCATTTGTGGAATGATTATTTTCGTTCTAAGTTGTGAATTATCCCAGAAAGCTACTCCGTACAATAATTTTAAGCGGGAATATGCAAAACACGTCAGTAAGTTGATACTTTTGTTTCAAAGTTAGCAAATATATGATGGGCTAAAGCAGCCGAACTTAATTGTTTGAGAAGCTCAGTAATATGGTTTTCCAGTTCTTTGTATCAATACGTGCACCCAAAAATTTGGAGGATTCTACCTTACTTACTGACTCCTGGTCGTGTGCTACATCAGTTGTTGGTATGACTAAATTCGTTGTCCAGAAATGATTGTCGTGTGTTTATTAAAAGTTTGGGAGGAGGGTGTCCGTTTTTAGAGAACCACTCAATAAATCTTTGGAAAATATGATCTACTAACTCTTCTGTTTCTTTCTCTGTAATGGGTTATTATAACACTTGTAACGTCTGAAAGAAGTACCAATTTTGATCGCTGAATGTGTTTCTGGTTGGTTGTGGTAGGTCATTCACAGAAGTAAGGGATAGGAATGACCCAAAATTGAACCCCAGTCAGTCCTTTTCCGACCCTTTCCTGAGATACTTGAGTTTCTGTAAGAAAGTATCATGATCTACACAATCGAAGGCCGCGGAGAGACCACAAAAATACCGACATGTGATATATTATTATCTGGGGCCTGTAACATTTGGTGAGTGAGTGTATCAATAGCATCATCAGTAGAGCAACCTTTCTGTAATCGAATTTGTGACATGCTAAATAAATTGTTTCCTCCTAAGTGTAAGACTACTCTCGAGTACATTACTTTTTCGAATATTTGTGGAAAAAGATGACAGTAAGACAGTAAGTAAAACTGTCACCTTTCTTATGAAGTGGTTAAGTAATTGTTTATGTTAACTGACAGACACCGCCGACAGTTGAAGAGGGTCGTAATGTGTATTAGGCAAACATCTATCCACACCATTACGCAGGAATTCCAAACTGCATCAAGATCCACTGCAAGTATGAGAGATAGGCTGGAGGTGAGAAAACGTAGATTTCATGGTCGAGCGGTTGCTCATAAGCCACACATCACGCCGGTAAATGCCAAACGACGCCTCGCTTGGAGTGAGGAGCGTATGCATTGGACGATTGAACCGTGGAAAAAAGTTGTGTGGAGTTACGAATCACGGTACACACTGTGGCGATCCGATGGCAGGGTGTGGGTACAGCGAATGCCCGGTGAACGTCATCTGAGAGCGTGTATAGTGCCAACAGTAAAATTTTGAGGCGGTGATGTTACGGTGAGGTCGTGTTTTTCATGGAATGGCCTTGCACCCCTTGTTGTTTTGCGTGGTACTATCACAGCACTGGCCTACATTGATGTTTTAAGCAACTTCTTGCTTCCCGCTGTTGAAGATCAATTCGGGGATGGCGATTGCATCTTTCAACACGATCGAGCACATGCCCATAACGCACGGCCTGTGGCGGAGTGGTTACACGACAGTAACATCCCTGTAATGGACTGGCCTGCACAGAGTTCTGACCTGAATCCTATAGAACACCTCTGGGAAGTTTTGGAACGTCGACTTCGTGCCAGGCCCACCGACCGACATCGATGCCTCTCGTCAGTGCAGCACTCTGGGAAGAATGGTCTGTCATTCCCCACGAAACCTTCCAAGGCCTGAATGCTCTCCTCAGTGCAGCACTCTGTGAAGAATGGCCTGCCATTCCTCACGAAACCTTCCAAGGCCTGAATGAACGTATGCCTGCGAGAGTGGAAGCTGTCATCGAGGCTAAGGGTGGGCCAAAACCATACTGAATTCCAGCATTACCGATGGAGGGCGCCACATACATTTTCAGCCAGGTATCCGGATACCTTTGATCACATAGTTTATGTCTCTAAAGGACATTACTTATTAAGTTGAAACTGCTTTTCAGAATCCTGTCTGAAGTACCATCCATCCCAGAAGAGCTGATTTTTACAATTTTTATAACTGTATTAATGGCTGAGAAGGTCGTCGTTGCTACTTCTAGTAGCTTAAACTTTTGTGGAATGACATTTGTAATACATTCGATTGCTTGTTGAATTTAAGCATTTAATTTCATATTTGCTGCTACATTTGGAAAGTTATTGCTAAAAGAACTTGCATCTTATGAATTATCACTCACAGCATTGGCATTTACTTTTATTATAAAGGAATCTTGTACACTGACTGGCAATCTTGTCTCCTATTTGACAATGTTGTGTATAGTGTTAAACTCATTAACTCATTATCTGAATTATTTCTTTCTGTCTGGACATGCATACTTCTGGACATTTTAATGATTTTCCTTATAATACTACAATAGTTTTGAAATACCCTAGCAATGTCGGATCTTGACCTACCCTCACCTTTACACAAATTTCCCTCTTTCTTTTTAATGAGATTTTAGTTCCTCTAGTTACCCACGACTTACTTTTTAAATGGATGTTTCGGATAATTTTTTAGGAAAGAAAGTTTCAATTATTGACAAATTTACGATGAAATATACTGAAGTTGTCATTAATGTCTCCTTTTAGGTACACGTCATCCCACACCGCGGTTTTAACTTGCTCTTGTGACACTGCTACTGTTCTCATTAACAAGCCTCACTGCTTTGTATGAACCTGCTTCTGGGTTTTAAGGTGCCATCCTGTTTATTTGTAAATCATGATCAAATATTCCATTAGCGGCTGCGTACACATCAATTGTTTCAGCCTGAGCGCTCTATAAAAGTTTATCAATCAGTGTCCTACTATTTTGCTGCACGTGAGTCGAAAACTTGATTACTGAAAGTATATTGAAACACCTAAATAGTAATTCTAGTTTATTTTCTGTTCGTATGTTTTAAGGCATCTACATGGACATCTTCACATACAGTACCACTGTTTCTTCTTGTCTGACAGGCAGCTCAAAAATGCATCTAAATTTCTCATCAGGAGCTGAAAGTTTCCTATATCGGATCTGTAACTTTCTTAATGGACAGAGAAGTATTCTGCAGTAACAGCTCACAGGCGCATGGTTCTAGGTTCTGGTCAACACAAAAAATATTTGGTTCAGTATTTTCAACATAGTATCCCACTTTTACATATGTTGCAACTACTCGTTTTTTACATGTTAACTATTCATGAAAATGCTGCATGTCTATAATCCCCGATATTTAACTTGTCCATTTCTGTGGTTAAATGGCGTTCAGCGAGGCAGAGAACATCTATCCCTCCAGAATTTTCCACATCTTCTAGGTACACAAGAAACTCATCCACCCTGTTTTTCGGCACTCCAATCTTATGATGAAACAAATTAATTTTATTTTTATGGAAACTGTTACACCTGTTATATTCTTGTTCTGCTCTAATTGACTTCAATATTTTGTGTCTGACTCTAACCTCAAAAACGTGTCCCTTTGATTCCATTAATCACATGGATTTTGCATTGAGTGCTTGCGGCCCCATTTACACTTTCTGCTCAGTTAACTTTTCCTTCGCCTTCCTGTTTGGTTGTGTTTCACTTACAATGATATTTTTCAGATTAAAAACTTCCACAAAGAATGCTTGAAAGTGAGCTAATTTTTCATCGTTGTGGGGCAAGATCTAGCAGCACATTTTCAATTCAAATCCCTCCCGGAGTCAATTATACGTCTAATAACCTACATATACACACATCAAAAAAAGTTTTGCATCACCCCGGTTCCCAGAACTCCTGAAGACAGACGTTGACTGGGAAAATTGTGTCACAGACACAGTCCCTTTGACTGTTCAGAGATGTCGCTAAGCCCGCCCAAAGGTGTACACAACCATGAATGAGCAACCCCTATTAGACGGGGGCAGCCGATCAGTTCCAGTCATTCCACCAGGAAGGAGGTGCACGGCTCGTGTTGTCTGTAGTTCAACCACGCCTAGAGGGTCAATACCGCGGTTCGATAGCGTCCGCATTGTTACTTTGTGTCAGGAGGAACTCTCAACAAGAGCAGTGTCCAGGCGTCTCGGAGTAAACCAAAGCGATGTTTTTCGGACATGGAGGAGATACAGAGGGACAGGAACTGTCGATGACATGCTTCCCTCAGGCCGCCCAAGGGCTATTACAGCAGTGGATGACCGCTACCTACGGACTATGGTTAGGAGGTACCCTGACAGCAACTCGACCATCTTGAATAATGCTTTTCGTGCAGCCACACGATGTCGTGTTAGAACCCAAAATGTGCGCAATAGGATGCGTGATCCGCAGCTTCACTCCCGACGTCCATAGCGAGGCCCATCTTTGCAACCATGACACCATGCAGCGCGGTACAGATGGGTCCAACAGCATGCCAAATAGACCTGTCAGGATTGACATGACTTTCATTTCACCAATGAGTGTCTCTTATGCCTTCAACCAGACAGTCATCTGAGACGTGTTTGGAGGCAACTCGGTCGGGCTGAATGCCTAATACACACTGTCCAGCATTAGCAGATAGGTGGAGGTTCCCTGATGTTTTGGGGTGGCATTATGTGGGGCCGACGTACGCCGCTGGTGGTCATGCAAGGCGCGGTAGCGGCTGTACGATACGTGAATACCATCCTCTGACCGATAGTGCAACCATATCGGCTGCATATTGGCGAGACACTCGTCTTTATGGACGACAGTTCACGCCACCGTCGAGCACATCTTGTGAATGACTTCCTTCATGATAACTGCATCGCTCGACTAGAGTGGCCAGCATGTTCACCAGACATGAACCCTATCGAACATGCCTCTGATAGATTGAAAAAGGCTGTTTACGGACGCCGTGACCCACCAACCACTCTGAGGGATCTACGCCGAATCACCGTTGAGGAGTGTGACAATCTGGACCAACAGTGCCTTGATGAACTTGTGAATAGTATGCCACTACAAGTGCATCAGTGCAGGAGGACGTGCTACGGGGTATTAGAGGTACTGGTGTGTACAGCAATCTGGACCACTACCTCTGAAGGTCTCGTTGTATGGTGTTACAATATGCAATGTGTTGTTTTCATGGGCAATAAAAGTTGAGAAATGATGTTTATGTAGATCTCTATTCCAACTTTGTGTACAGGTTCCAGAACTCTCCCAACCAAGATGATAAATTTGTTTTATGTGCTTACAAATGGATGCATTGGTACATCTCGAAAGACAAGAATCGTTAAAGGTAGGAAATTGTTACTGACAGCAACTGACGTGTGATGGATCTCGAAACAGAGCACCTTAGTTCCTCGGTGAGCCATTTCTTAGGCAGCCCTCAAATTTATTGTTAACTTCCAAAGGTTCCATGGAACTAACTGACTGTAACTCATACACGTGACTGCTAACAATCTAGAAGATAACAGATTATCTACATGAATGATGGAAGCTGAAGAAATGAATTAAAATTTGTGCCGCGGTCGGGAGTAGATCGCGGGTCTTCTTGTAACGGTCAGCATTTCCGCTTTGCAAGCAAGAAGACCAGGGTTCGAGTTCCGGCAGTGGTACTAATTTTAATTAATTTCTTCAACTTCCATCATTACCGTAGATAAAGATTATGTTTCAGAATTATTATCTAGTGAGTTTTCAGTTCAGTAATGTAGTATACTTGCTTGTCTCATGCAGTATTCTTGCATTTGAGGAATTTGCTTCATGCATACTTGCAATTTATTGATTCCTGGCTTGTGGCTTTCATAAACCTAGAAGGTGACGAGATACACAGTGGGGGTCGTTATTATTGTTAGTGAAAGACATCACCGGTTAGTGAGGTAAATTCTGATACCATAAACATAAATTTACTTTTTGAATGACGTATGGAACAGCAGGCATGCACTATCAAAATTGAACTCAAGGTCAGTAACTTAAAGACACTGAAAAACCTCAAGACTGCAATTCAGTAGTCATCCACTGGAAATCGTAAGTCCGCCTCCGTAGCTTGGTGGTCAGTTCGCTTGGCTGCTGTGCGGAGGAGACGGGTTCGTTTCCCAACACTACCAGAGACCTCTACCAGGTGGCAGGAATGGAACGGGATGCAATCAGTCAAGTGACGCCACTTAACTATCCGAGAGAGAACTAGCGGCTCCAGGGTGAAGATAGCGGTAAACGATCGGAAGACTTTCACACTGCATCCAAATGATTCTATAAACAGAAGATGGCAAAGCGTTCGGCCAGTCGGTCGCTGAGGCAGAACGCGGAGCTTTGCTTTGCTTCTCTGACACCATAACCAGGTACTGTACGCCAGTACGGACAGATTATTATCGGGATGCAATACAGGTTGCTGCAGACCTCTTCCTAGCAACAAAATTATAGTATATTCGATGATTTATTCAAAAAAGGGCTTCAAAATTGACCAAGTTAATAACGCTTTGGTCCATCCCTGGCCCTTATTCAAGCAGTTTTTGGCTTGCTATTGATAGACAGAGATGTTGGATTTTCTCCTGAGGCTATAGTGCATAATAGTGTCAGAGCGTGAGATTTTTAATATCCCGACATGGTTGGTGGGTGCTGCCCACAATGATCCGTTCGCAGTTTGAGGGTATTGATTTGATCATTTTATCCATTTAATTTTGTTGTACATCTACATCTACTACATCTACATGGATACCCTGCAAATCGCATTTAAGTGCCTGGCAGGGCGTTCATCGAAACACCTTTACATTTGTCTATTATTCCAATCTCGTATTTCCCGCGGGAAGAATGAACACCTACATCTTTCCGTACGAGCTCTGATTACCCTTATTTTATCTTGGTTATCGTTCCTCCCTATGTACGTCGGTGTCAACAAAATAGTTTCGCATTCGGAGGAGACAGTTGGTTATTGTAATTTCGAGGGGAAGACTCCTTCGCATCGAAAAAGTTGCTAAGAGGCCAAGTGTGTTGCAGCGAAGTTTATGTACAGTGTGTTGTATTGGAACTACATATAGATTGCCCACGAACTTAATGAAGTGTCTACGGTACCTGCAGTACTCGGTCAGATCGTCCTTGGAACTAGAATGGTAGATTGGCCATGTACTTAATGACGTGTCTACGGTACCTGCAGTACTTTGTCAGGTCGTCATTGGAACTAGACTGATAGGTTGGCCATGTACTTAATGACGTGTCTACGGTACCTGCAGTACTTGGTCAGGGCGTCCTTGAAACTAGACTGATAGGTTGGCCATGTACTTAATGATGTGTCTACGGTACCTGCAGTACTCGCTAACTCGTCCTTGGAACTAGAATGATAGATTGGCCATGTACTTAATGATGTGTCTACGGTACCTGCAGTACTTGGTAAGGACGTCCTTGGAACTAGACTGATAGGTTGGCTATGTACGTAATGACGTGTCTACGGTACCTGCAGTACTCGGTCAGGTCGTCCTTGGAACTAGAATGATAGATTGGCCATGTACTCAATGACGTGTCTACGGTACCTGCAGTACTCGGTCAGGTCGTCCTTGGAACTAGAATGATAGATTGGCAATGTACTTAATGACGTGTCTACGGTACCTGTAGTACTCGGTCAGGTCATCCTTTGAACTAGACTGATAGATTGGCCATGTACTTAATGACGTGTCTACAGTACCTGCAGTACTCGGGCAGGTCGTCCTTGGAACTAGAATGATAGAATAGCCATGTACTTCATGGCGTGTCTACGGTACCTGTAGTACTCGGTCAGGTCGTCCTTGGAACTAGACTGATAGATTGGCCATGTACTTAATGATGTGTCTACGGTACCTGCAGTACTTGGTCAGGGCGTCTTTGGAACTAGACTGATAGATTAGCCATGTACTTAGTGACGTGTCTACGGTACCTGCAGTACTCGGTCAGGTCGTCCTTAGAACTAGAATGATAGATTTGCCATGTACTCAATGACGTGTCTACGGTACCTGCAGTACTTTGTCAGGTCGTCCTTGGTGGTCGGCAGTCCGCGGCCGCCTTCGCCCAGCACGGCGGGCACCTGGTCCAGGCACTCCTTGAGGACGGTCGTGTTGCCGCAGTCGGCGCCTCCGGCCATCTGCGCCAGCCAGCCCGCTGCACACACATACAAAGAGGGGCTGTCGTGAATAGACGAGTACTGTGCCCTGCAAATCACACATCGTATCTGATTAAGCTGGCAGTTTGACTCATTCTACTACCACAACATAGAGAAGAGGAGAAAAAGAGAATGGAAGTATTTGAGATGCTGTGGTATAGATTGATGTTCAAAATTAGGTGAACTAATAGGAAATGAAGAGGTCCTTCACAGAATCGAGGAGGGGAGGGACGTATGCAAAATACTGACACAACGAAAGCACAGGATAACAGGACGTGTGTAACGAGATCATGGAGTAACTTCCATGATATTTGTCGGAGCTGAAGAGGGTAAAATTTGTACGGGAATACAGAGATTTGGAGGGTATGAATTGATTGCATCAAATCCGTTAAAACACTGTTGAAAAAGTGACTGTAGATATGAAATTTGTACTTGTTAATTACTTTTGGCTTTCGTGTTCTTCATTTCGTAGCCACAACAATAACCTCAGAGCACCAAAACTAAGGGCACATATTTTTTGTTAGTTTCAATCAACGCCCAGTGGAACAGATACAGTTATGCTACATGATTGCCCGAACAGAGTACTTGGAATATTTAAAACACAATCTACATATTACATTAAAACGAACTATATTAAGATAATTGAACAATAACATAATTAAAGAGTAATCTGTATGGTGTCCCACCTTCTCTACCGTATCATATATTTCGGAAAGGAAACAAAATGTGAAAACTGCTGTTGACTAGGGTTGTAACTATGTCAGGAGCTCACGCAATGGACAGAAATGCACAATCACTACGAGTAAACAAACATTATTTTTAACTCAAAGTTACGTTTCTTTAAATGACACATGTACATTTTTTCTACGACAGTGAAAATTAGAGGCACAAGTAGCAGTGGCAGAATAGTTTTCAATGTCTTAAACCTCATACTTTCTGGACTCGGCAACTGCGCCACAGCTTCTGCCATAATGCGGAAGGCAGGGGTTTCCCACAGCAGGCGTCAGGACAGTGCAGGCAACCCGCATTACGGCATTACAGTATTACGGCAGAGACTGTGGCACCGTTTCCATTATTTAAAGTCTTAAATATTACAGAGATTACAAGCTTTAGAGCAGTGAAACGAAATATTTCCTCACCAGCTGTACCTCTAGTTACCATTTCAGTTTAAAAAACATATATTTGCCATTTCAAATAAATGTAAATTCGTGCTAAACGTGCTGTTTACTTGTGTGGACTGTGCATTCGTGCCCATTGTGTGAGAAACCCTGACTAAGGTGTATATCTGGCCAATTGCATTTTCGACATTTTGTTTCATTTAGGAAATGTATGAGGTCGCAAAGTTATATAGGACACCCTGTGCATTTACACCACTGGCCATTAAAATTGCTACACCAAGAAGAAATGCAGATGGTAAACAGGTATTCATTGGACAAATGTATTATACTAGAACTGACATGTGATTACATTTTCCAGAAATTTGGGTGCATAGATCCTGAGAAATCAGTACCCAGAACAACCACCTCTGGCAGTAATAACGGTCTTGATACGCCCGGGCGTTGAGTCAAACAGAGCTTGGATGGAGAGTACAGGTACAGCTCCCCCTGAAGCTTCAACACGATACCACAGTTCATCAAGAATAGTGACTGGCGTATTATGACGAGCCAGACGTTTTCTATTAGTGAGAGATCTGGAGAATGTGCTGGCGAGGGCAGCACTCGAACATTTCCTGTGTCCAGAAAGGCCCGTACAGGACCTGCGACATGCGGTCGTGCATTATCCTGCTGAAATGTAGGGTTTCGCAGGGATCGAATGTAGGGTAGAGCCACGGGTCGTAACGCATCTAAAATGTATCGTCCACTGTGCAGTCAGTGCGAACAAGAGGTGACCGAGACATGTAACCAATGGCACCCCATACCACCACGCCGGGTGATACACGACTATGGCGATCACAAATCCGCGCTTCCAATGTGCGTTCACCGTGATGTCCCCAAACACGGATGCGACCATCATGATGCTGTAAACAGAACCTGGATTCATACGAAAAAATGACGTTTTGCCATTCGTGCACCCAGGTTCGTCGTTGAGTTTACCATCGCAGGCGCTCCTATCTGTGATGCAGCGTCAAGTGTAACCGCAGCCGTGGTCTCTGAGCTGATAGTCCATGTTGCTGCAAACGTCGTCGAACTGTTCGTGTAGATGGTTGTTGTATTGCAAACGTCCCCATCTGTTGACTCAGGGATCGAGACGTGGCTGCACGATCCGTTACAGCCATGCGGATAAGATGCCTTTCGTCTCGACTACTAGTGATACGAGACCGTTGGGATCCAGCACGGCGTTCCGTATTACGCTCCTGAACCTACCGATTCCATATTCTGCTAACAGTCATGGGATTTCGATCAACGCAAGCAGCAATGTCGCGATACGATAAACCGCAATCGCCATAGGGTACAATCCGACCTTTATGAAAGTATGAAACGTGATGGTGCGCATTTCTCCTCGTTACACGAGGCATCACAACAAGGTTTCCCCAGGCAACGCCGGACAACTGCTGTTTGTGTATGAGGAATCGGTTGAAAACTTTCCTCATGTCAGCACGTTGTAGGTGTCGCCACCGGCGCCAACCTTGTGTGAATGCTCTGAAAAGCTAATCATTTGCATATCACAGCATCATCTTCCTGTCGGTTGAATTTCGTGTATGTAGCAAGTCATCTTCGTGTTGTAGCAATTTTAATGTCCAGTAGTGTAAGAGTTTTAAGTTCCATTTTACAAAGATCAACAGAATGGCCAGTAAATTTAGCAATAACCTGTTAAGGGAGCTAAGAGGAAACAAAAGAAGAAAAATCCATAGTTTTTAGGATACTGTAAAGTTTAACTCTTCCTACATGACTGTATTTATCATGTTCTTTTAACATTTGTGCAACGCCCTCTTCTATCAAAAGCACATTTAAAATGCACATTAATTCTCCTAGTGTGTATTAAACTCCCCATCTCCTTCCTCGACGATTCCGTAATGCTTCACAACGATCAGTGTGGTCGACCAACGGTGGCATTGTACTTCTGAGTATATAACTATCCTATCGGTGATGAACAGGGCCTATTGTGGTTTCAATCTATTCCTGATAATCCGCAGTGCTAGTGGACCAATGAGGTTGAAATATCCTTAACTGGATGCCGTAAACTAAATCGAGATCGTGCTGCACTGAAGACGTTGGACTCAGATTTGGGATGATAATGATGATGATAATAATAACAATAATTATAACATTTCTCTACTAAAGTTCATTACTGGTATTCGTCAAATACTTTGGTTGAATTCTTTTAGAGTACCTCTCTTTTGCTTGCACCAAATAGCAGGCGATGTTGTACTCTAAGCAAGTTGTTCCAGAAATGACTAAAACCGATTTTTAGAATGTTACATGTGGTGTCACCGCCAGACACCACACTTGCTAGGTGGTAGCCTTTAAATCGGCCGCGGTCCGCTAGTATACGTCGGACACGCGTGTCGCCACTGTCAGTGATTGCAGACAGAGCGCCGCCACACGGCAGGTCTAGAGACACTTCCTAGCACTCGCCCCAGTTGTACAGCCGACTTTGCTAGCGAAGCTACACTGACAAATACGCTCTCATTTGCCGAGACGATAGTTAGCATAGCCTTCAGCTACGTCATTTGCTACGACCTACCAAGGCGCCATTACCAGTATATTGAGATTGCACTTATGTATCATCAAGAGCGATGTTCTCCAATTATGGAATAAAGTTAAGTATTACATCAACTACGTACTTTATTTGCTATATTAACTACTTTACACTGTTCCAGACCTCACGCAAGCCTGCGTGAGCTAAGCGCGTGCATTTCGGCATCCTCGCATAGTGACTTGGCTGTCTTGCCAAGTCACGACATTACATATGTTATTCATATTTTACCATTGAACACAGTGCACGTTAACTATTTTGAAATCTACTAATGACCCTGTCTAAATTAACGCTAGATTACTAAACTCTTGTAAAATATACCATTACGGTTTGTACCAATTCGCGGTTCCCACTAATCTGGTATTGTCACTATATGGAGTATAACAAGGTGTTTAGTAGTTTTTTGTGTATGAAATGTTATTGGAGACAATCTGTGACCAGACAGGCCGCTTTCTGCCAGCGTAATTCTGATGTGGTGGGCGGAAAAGTGCTCAGTAAGCGTGGTCAGAAAACAATTCGAACCGAGCGGGGTGGTGAAATGGTTAGCACGTACTCGGGAGGATGCCGGTTCAAATCGACGTCCGGCCATCAACATTTAGACATTTCGTCAGTTTCCTAAGTCGCTCGAGGGAAATGCCGAGATGGTTCCTTTGAAAGGACAAGGTCCATTTCTTTCCGCATCCGTGAAACATTCCCAGGTTGTGCTCCACCGCGATGTTGATGTGAGTCAAATCCTAATTATTCTTCCCTCTTTTCTCCACTCTTGTATTACAGCCAGCGAGGTTACCATACGCTTGGACCTTTTTGCCTGGGCACCGTACGTAATAAGAAGCGGCGTCCTTTTTTAACAACACCGGAGCGAAACAATAAAAATAATGTTATCTCCGGCTGTCTGAGCGAGACGTGCCAGTGGTCAACCCGATGTGAGACTTCAGTCCTACCTGCACGCAGCCGCTGCCTCTGGAAGCCCCTTGTCTGTGGGCCGCGCCTAGACCTCGTGCTGCCGAGTGCTGAACTGGTGCGTATGGGCAGAAGCCGGCTGCAGGCTGAAATCGACCGACTGTTGGGCGCCTACAAGGGATCCTCGGTTCGTAGTCTGCTTCTGCATGTTCTTCTGTTCCGACCAGCTTTTGATATTCAGCGATTCGTCGCCTTAGTTTTCGGTGTGCTACTGGTGCAGCTTCGGCCCTAAGGCCTCTGGCGCCAGTGACTCAGGCCGCTGACATCTGTGCACCGCCAATAGGCCGCCGGAGGCAGGCAACGCAAGCCATCGAGACGAAGCCTTCGGCTGCTGTATGAATTCTGTTAAGTAAACCTATTGTTTTACTACTGCATCTACGATTCCACGATGGCAGAGGTGTTGGTTCTTCCTTTAGCATCCAGGCAAGTTACGGGCCGATAACGCTAGGATTCTTCCCATAAATTTCAGACTGGCATTTGCTTTTCCTAGTATTTTTTTCACTTGTTGGTCCTACTTTTGATTGTTCCGTATGGCTACCCTTACGTATTTTACGGATGTTGCCGTCTCCAGTGATTTGTCCCCAGCAGCGCAATCCGACATTGGCGGATTTCTATGGTGATTTATTCGTTCGATGTTCGTTTATTTATGTTCGGCATTCACTGGCAGTCTCTTAACCGATATTCGATCATCTAGAGGTAATCCTCAGCAAGGTAGTGTTGCAGTTTTTATTTGAAAGTTTCCTGTGATGCGTACTGTTGCGGAGGTGCGGTTCTTCCCGTCCCTTTACGACGAACCTGCACCTACCTGTGAACATTGTCTCAGCAGATCATCAGTAGGAAAGCCGAGTAGAACCTACTGTACTTCGACGTGAACAAGGCTGCAATTTAAATCACTAATCTACTTTTCGGGAGAAACACGAAATGAATGTTTGGAAATTTTGTCTTCAATTAATATATTCTGAAACTTAGGTTTCAGGCTGTGCTAGTCTTAGCACAGTCACTAACAATCCCTTTCACTCACGTTAGCAAGTTTATGGTGTTGCATTTCCCGAAAACGTAATAGCTACAAAAATACTGATTGTTTTTGATTCATAATGCTCGCCAAATATTAAGTCTGTCGGTACCAAATGCAGTCACAGTTTTTAGCCACCGACCCGAACAATACGCCACGCGGAATTTATGTCTTCTCTCGTCTCAAAATTCACTTAAGAATTCCGAAATTTCTACACACATATCGGAATAATTATGCCGTCACTTTCCAACGCTTTTGATGTATGAAACACTGCTAGATCCGGCAACTTATCATTTTCATCGGAACTGCTACTACACACATCCGATCTCTTTCATGGCTTCGACTCCTATATAGAACACTCAAAGTCTTCTCCACCAGCAGAAAAAGGCGCGCGAAGAATATTGATTTACCATTGGTCAGTTTACTCAACGGCCAATAGCAAAACAACACTCTCCCGCGTCAGTCCGCGCTGTTCATCTATAACCAATCGCAAAATAGTAAATCTCACGACTGCACTTTTTACCGACGTAATTATCTAATATTCTGAAATTTTGCTTATGCATAAAAATATTTACTATTTTGATTCGTACCTGAATTAACTTTCCCTTTACTATAAACTTACTTCACAAATCTATTCTACAAAAATCCCCTTTGTCCATATCCATACTTCTTCGAAATGTTCCCACACTAAATCCCACTACACAACTCGTTAAACAATTATCTTCATATTAACCTTAAACCACACTCACGCATCATTCATATTGCTAAAACATATTTATAACATTTTACATACACAAAAAGACATAATAACACTTGATGAAAATACTAGAACAGTTTATGAAAAACATTCAATTACTTTAGTGCACTCTAGTGGACACAATCGAAACTAAAATCACAGTCCCCCTATTCAATATTGTCCTCTATAGGCTGATACATAAACTACGTGCGCATCCAGTCTCTCGTCACCATCTGTCACTCTCCAGCTCTGAGAAACATCTCCCACTTAACCGCCTCCAAGGCAGGATCGCTATACGGCGCTACGCCTCACTGTGTATGCGGCCTTTAGCTTGGGACGATCTGTAGTGGATTGCAGAAAGTCTTGTTGTCGGCCCACGATGTATCAGTCGCCTCGAGAAGGCGAAAGTGCAGCGCCGAAGCTTACAGGAGAAACGTGCGGATCGATGGAGACACGTGTTGGCAAGGAAAGTGAATGTGTTGATTTACCTCCGAGCGGACTGCAGTGCTTCGTCGAGGCTGAGTTTACTGCAGGCACAAGGTGGTTGGGTGCCGAAGTATACTTGAAAACTTGTAGCTGACAGCAGTAGAAACCGAGCAATATTGTGATGTGCTATTAAGCCGCCGTCTACGGCTTTATATGGGGAGACGGCTCTCGGCTTGAAGGAAGTCGGCTCGTGGCAGCGCGTCGAGTTGGCCGCTGTAACCATACTGGCCGACGGCGTTACTGTGGCTCGCTAAAGTGGAATACGAGTAGTGGTAACCGCCTTTAGTTGTCGTCACATAGGAAAGGTGCTGTGCAGTGACAGGAAAGAATAGAACTTTTCCACCGCATGATACATGTGAGCATCTACTAGTCAGTAAGACTTTGTTCATTGTCTGCACTTTGTACTGCATTGGGCTTTATTAGCCTCATGTGAATATGGTGTGTCAGGGTGCTGGTTGCTTTTCAAAAAGAGGTGCCTTATTTTCATATGCTTATTAAAGTTACCTTTCAAGGTTTTGTGGGTTTTCCGCCGGCCGATGTGGCCGAGCGGTTCTAGGTGGTTCAGTCTGGAACCGCGCGACCGCTACGATCCCTGGTTCGAATCCTGCCTCGGGCGTGGATGTGTGCGATGTCCATAGGCTAGTTAGGTTTAAGTAGTTCTACGTTCTGTGGGACTGATGACCTCAGTCCCATAGTGCTGAGAGCCATTTGAACCATTTTGTGGGATTTCCATTTTATTGAGTTATCTTAAGCGGGATATGGTTGTTGAAACACAATCTTGTTTAGTAACCTTAAATTTACAGTCAGTCGTCCATTAGTTTATTGCTGCAACCATTCACTAATTGTTATTATCGGAGGGGTATTATTAGAATTTATTGCGTTCTTCAAGTAAAGTAACTGCAGTGTAGTTTTGCAGTGCCGTATATATTTTGTTTTAAGAACTGTTTTAAAGCATTCTTAGTTATGAAAATATTTTATCAATTTTAGTTGTTGCCGTTGTGTTGTATAATTCTGGGCCGGGTGCGGGTTGTGGTCTTGTGAAATAAATATGTTTGATATCATATGTATACTCGGTTCTTATTTTAGAATTTTCCCGCACCAAGCTGTAATAATCAGAGTGTTCATTATACGACAGGTGGCCGCTATTCGCATTATGTGGGGTCTTGGGACGTGTTGTGCCCGTTCGCGACAAGTTTGTGATTAATAAGGTTTTTTTGGTTTCAGCTGTTTATCTGATGTGCAACACAGTAATAAAGTGCCGTGAATTTAAAATTGTAGCTTCTTTGTTGTGTTCCTATGCACTCCCGAGGTTGAACGTATTTGCGTCCTTTCTATTGTGCTAATGTTTGTTCTTGGGCTGTATTTATTTGTTGTATATAGAGCTTAGTATCAAGAAAGCTTCACATTTTCTTGTTCTATTTTGTTACTGAAAGAGAGAAATATTCGTGCTTTTAGATACTCTTGCTTAGTTCCTGAATCAGATGGGAATGGCTTATCCATGTGCATTCTGTAGCACATGCTACAGGCTCCACACTCTCAGGAACTCCGCAACCGCACTGGTCTGTTATTCGAGGAGAAAAAGAGAAACAAAACGGTTAGTAGTTTTATGAAACGTCCCCTTAGAAAAATTTATGAATTACTGTGCTGGTAAATCTCTTACGTTATTTGATCTTCAAACAGCTGAGCAGAACTGAACGTACTCAGACATTTCTCTCTTTTACTTATTCTGATCAAGAATAAACTGACACACAATATTTTTAGCGCAACACAATCTGGCTTTCAACAAACCCTACAAAAGAATGGCCCTCACTAACAATAACCTATACCTTTCATGAATCACTTAACTCACAAAAATATTTGTTACTGGAACTACTGCAATACAGCGAGCGCCAGTACTGCGAGCTAAATAAAAGATTCTAACTACTGAATTCACTAACTACTGATAGGCATAGTTAGCAAATGAAAGATTTTGATAAAGAACAAACAATGTATTTACCTTAATGGTGTTCAAAAGTCATAATATATATGTCAGTTCATAACATCCACTCTGATAAGTTTACTCCCTCTGATGGACACATGTCCAGATCATCCGCTCTCAAAACTCCAACATCTCACTCCCCACATCCACCACTGCTGGCGGCTCACCTCCAACTGCGCAACGCTACGCGCTGTTAACAGCCAACTGCCCAACACTACAATAGCAAACAACAATGCAAACCAGCCACAGACTGCACACAACACAGCCAGTGATTTTCATACAGAGCGCTACGTGGCGTTACCAATAAAAAAACCTAAATATCTTACTTACATAGCTCCCATGCTCCCCACAAAAAATTTTACTAATTGTTTTGGGCTGTGGCCAATACAGGTTTGAAAAAATATTTTATAATTACAATAACAAAGATATCAAATGCACACACTTATTGATACAATGTTGTTGAAAAGCTACAATTTTCTCACAGTCCATAAAGACAGTCCTGATCATTGATCACAGTATTAATTACAGTTTTATGCACAAAGTCTGAGCAGTAAAGGAAAATGAACACGGAAGTAGTGGATTTCTATGCAGTCTTGAAGAAGTAATGTATCCTTCCAATGGAAAGACAATGCTGACTCTTGACATGCAGACAGGTAATGGGGCACAACAGAGCAAACCCACTGCACAGTCAATCGAAGTTTT
The DNA here is from genome assembly GCF_023864275.1 of Schistocerca cancellata. Classification (NCBI taxonomy): domain Eukaryota; kingdom Metazoa; phylum Arthropoda; class Insecta; order Orthoptera; family Acrididae; genus Schistocerca; species Schistocerca cancellata. The sequence goes on from NC_064627.1 coordinate 998,935,783, forward strand.
GAAGAATATTGGTAAGTAGGTCATCACAGAGCACACCCACTGTAGTTCTGGTAGAGATTATGGTATTGGTGGGCCACCAGAGGTGCAGACCCACTACAGTCCTTGTAGAAATAATGGTATTGGTGGATCATCAAAGGTGCAGACCCACTTCAGTCCTTGTAGAGATGGCCAGCAGCCATCTGTTGTGACTGTGCAGGTGCACAATCACCACCAAAGAGTCTTGTACTATATAGCAAATCCATAAACCACCATTTGTGCACTCACAAAGTTTTTGGAATTATCCTTAGACCAGTAATGCTGTTAAGCAGTCCCTTGCTGAATTATCAACACGTGTGCAAGCACTAACAGTCCCAACGTCTCACATATTGTGCATATACTATGACCAAAAGAAATGTGTGCAGTGAAATGAATGCTTACAAGTTACTTAATTTGATGAACTGGTGTCAATTACAATTTTATAACATGAGAATACAATAACAAAGGTATAAAATACATCATTAAAGAACATAACAATACAGATAACATTTGTCTAATATGGGCTTTACAAAAGAATCGAAATAACATATACATCAGTGTACAGGAATTATGACATAAGTACATACATAAAAGATCAGAATAACTTTTGAAAATATTGTCTAAACATCTTTACAAAGTAAATAACGTATTATTAATGCAAATTATTTTTGAGGATAACAGTGTTCCTCATCATAGTGGATGTAGCTTAGTAGTAGATAAATTCTACAACATAAATCTTCTTAGCTAAACACATAAAGACAGGAAAAACACAAATACACAAGGTTACACAGACACATAGTGGAATAACACAAAAGGACAGGACAGGGTTTGTTTTCAGTGTAACATTTTGTACTGCAGTTCAACCCAAAACTTCAATTCATAGATGTTTCCTCTTATTTCACCTTTTTTTATACCTTGTCAATGCATTTCTTCCAATTCATCACAGCTCATTCTCTTATATAGCCTACCCCCTCTTAAGCTAACATAAATCTACTGAGCTCAGATGCTAAACTAAGGGACGAGGCAATGCAGCATGACAAAACAATTAACACAAACAGCAATGACAAAAAATGCCAAGTGACAAAGCAAGCAGCAATATATATAAATTAACAAAGCAAATGCAACATTATCACTAATATGAGCCAATGTGCAGCAAAAAGAAAAACAAATCAGTATTAAAACTGGCTTAATAGAGTAATACAAAGTGAAATTTAATAGCACTATTCCCGGAAAGCAGCAGCAGCAAATGCAATAACTTATACCTAAACATGACAAAGCTCAAGCAGAAAAAATATTACAGTAAAAATGACCATCTTTAATACCTATGTCACATCTTAACACTAGAGTGATGCATCACAAGAACTTACTCTAGCAGACAAGTTACCAAATCGTAAAAAAATTATTTATGCAATTCCTGTGAAGGGAAATGCCTATTTATATTCCCTCGTTTTCTTGGACGTAGATCATAAAATTATTATTTACTGGATCTGTAGGCATAAAATATCTATATAAGTACATATATTAAATTTTATTTTAACCAATGCTGCAGTGCAGGTATAAACTAGATATTAAACATATTGAGAAATCTCTCAACTAGAAAGACAATAGCTGTAAAATGTTTCTCATCATTTCATTAGGCATTTTAGTAAATATCATAAGTTAAGAGCTCCACAGTGTAATCATATGTTTTCAAGTTTGAGAGTGTCGTATTTGCGATGCTTTCTACAAAGAAATGTCAATAGCGAGGATAATGGCCTCCTGTTTTCTCCACCTGTACCTCTGAAAGGCACACACCAATGGCATTTTTTCCAGGTGACTGTCGCTCAGATGGGTCTCCACAGCACATTACGTCAAGGTGATCCACCTTCTTTACTGAAATATTTACGGCAGCAGTTTCTACTACAGTGACAGTCTCATATAAAATTAAAAAATTCAAAGGTTAGACATTTACATTAGAAGTGTGTAGAAACAAAATCTCATATGTAACAATGTCCAAAAAGTTTTCTCAGCATTTTGGTAACTAACATTCACGTATGTACACACATTTCAATTTCTTAAAGTACGATTCTTGGTTTCCAACATCCTTTTCATAAATCAGAGTCCCTAACCACTACTCATTATTCATATACATATAAACACGTAATCACATTCCTCATATATGGTAGCATCATCTTATTGATCATAAACATATCTCAACAGAGTAATACACATCGTCATTGTACTAATAACATCATAACACCTCAAAATCTCAAAAACGTCATAGCTTTCTGCAATAATTTCAAAACCTAAAAAAAGTCTCTGCTCATTTCAATTGTGTAATCTATCTCGAATGTACTTTAAAAATCATGTTCCCATACCAAATACATCATTCAAAGCTCTCATAATATCACAACGGTTCTGAAAAAATATGAACAGTTCACAAAGTACAGACAACATAAAATTTCATAAGTGTGAAGTTATCCAACTGTGTAATTGCGTAACCATCTGTCACTGACATAGTAAAATAAATGGATGTCTCTCTCAGTTAAATGATCAGATAGCTGCGTAATTTATGTGTTAGGGAAATATGGTATCGATGTGTAAAGTTGTATAACCAAATACCATATTAGCTAGGGCTCCTTGTGCTTGCCAAACACATGGTACACAAAGTAGGCGTGTACCCCCTGAGGATTAATGTAATTACACCCTAAGGGGTTACAGATTACTGAAATGGAATGAAATGCATCACGGAAAACTTTCTTTATAATTCAAAATCTTTTAAAAATAAATGTTTCAAGTACAAAATAAATCAATCAAATACGTGTCCTTTCGCGCTAAATGTGCGTCTTGCTGTAAGATAATTCTGTGGAAGTGTCGTAGCTATCGTCATCAGTAAGCAAAGTTCTGTAGAAGTCAATGTACTTACCTCGAAATAAACAAAAGTGAATTGCTATGCGTATAGATATCGTAGTTACTCTTATTACCGTGATGAAGTAAGTACTGTACTGTAAGGTGTTGTTGTGCTACAGAAAAGGCTGTCTCATTGTAGGTATACCACAAAAGTTACTACTAAAACATGTTTTCCTTTCCAGAAGAATTCAGAAAAACTGTGCAGTTATAAAAGAGATACACCCCAAAAGCAACCATGTAAATTGTGTTACACGTTAGTAGCGTCGTGGTATAGTCGTATAGCTGTCAAATAAACTAACCACTGTGTCATCTGATATCTCTCAGAAAGCACTTTAAATCCATAATGTATTTTAAAGTAAACCAAAATGTTGCAGTAAAATCTCATTAGCAGTACTGGTATATGTTCTAAGTATGTAAACCTTATAGTCGTTACGTAATCGTGCAACTAACAAGCAAGAATATACACACACAATAACACTAAGTCGTCTGTTCACTATAACAATGCATTCGTAATGACTGTCTAAATATTTTCCCTAGGTTCTAGACTGGATAGTTAATTTTAAAACATAGTTGCATGTTAACAGTTTCTCAGTGTGACAAAGAGCACTAGAAACGAGATGTGAAAAATTTTATAGCAAAGGCTAAGTTAAAAAAAAAAACAGATTATCTCTCAATAAACGGTTTTAAATGTGAAATGTGGTGCAATCCTTTACTCTTCCTAGTACTCAGAGCTTCAACTTGAACGCAATTATCATGTGGTATACGTCGTATTCTGTAAGGTCCATTGTAAATCAGAAAGATTTTGTGACTCAAGTGTTTCTTCTTATGTGACAATGAATGAGCTTTAATGAGAACTTTCTGACCAATATATAATTTCTTTGCATTTGCTTTACCGTGTAGTTTTCTCCTTTTGTCTGCTGCACAATTTATATTTTTAATAGCCAAATCAATTATGTCTTTGTGTCGAAGATTACGTGTATTCGGAAAATGATACAAGCTCTCTGATTCTGTTTGGTGGTTCTTCATTCTTCAGTACAAGAACAGGTGGTAAAGCAGTGGAGTCATGAGGCATTTCATTCAGCACGTTTTGAAATAAGTGTAAATATCTGTCCCAATGCTCATGCTTTCTATGACAATAAAGTCTGCAAAGCTTATTGATTTCTTTCATAATCCGTTCAGACGGGTTACAATGTGGCGAGTACAATGAAATAAAAACAGGTTTGATTTTATGATTCGGAAGCGTGCGTTACCAAACAGCAGACCTGAATTGCGGTCCGTTATCTGAAATGACTTTACTAACGTGTCCAACTACACGTAAGAAATTTTTAACAAAGGCGTTGGATACAGACCGTCCAGTGGCTTTACGTAACGGAGTGAAAGAAACAAATTTTGAAGTAAGTTCAACATCGACTAGAAGGTACGAAAATCCATGTTCTGACAAGGGGTCCCAAGAGATCAACAGCAGCCAATTATTTTAATTTAGAAGGAATGATAGGAAACAACGGAGCACGATGTGAGATGGTAGATGGTTTAGCTTTTTGACAACGTTTACAAATAGACAAGACTCTTCGAATTCTCTTTTCAATGTTGTTAAAATAATAAGTCGTCCGAAGAATATGATGACATTTTCGTGGACCAAAATGTGCGTAGCTGAAATGAATGTACCAAATGAACTTATTAACAAAATCGTGAGGAATGCAAAGTACCCATAGCTTGTCGTCAACAGTGCAGCGTTTGAAGAGTATGTTGTTCCTAACCAGATAATAATGTCGAATTTGTGTGTGTGTCTTTTCATGCCATTTACTTTTGATGTCTTTCCAAATCGTATCTTTATCTTGTTCATGAGCAATGTCCTTTAAAGATGTGGTGATGAGGTTTTCAAAGGCAACTTTCTGAATGTAAAGAATACTGAAATTTTTCTCGAGGTTGCCTTCTGTATTACTTTTCTCAAGCCCAGCCGGTGCGCGTGACAGTGCGTCCGCAACAATGTTCTGCTTGCCGGGAATGTAGACTCCACCATCTCTCGCCCCCCATCCACCACTGCTGGCGGCTCACCTCCAACTGCGCAACGCTACGTACTGTTAACAGCCGATTGCCCAACACTACAATAGCAAACAACAATACAAACCAGCCACAGACTGCACACAGCACAGCCAGTGGTCTTCATACAGAGCGCTACGTGGCGTTACCAATAAAAAACCTAAACAACCTACTTACAGTTTTTTATTGGAAGTAATTATTCTGAAATGAGAACAGCGAGATATTTGACTTAAACATTGGTGATCATAAAGTGGAGGAAGTTAAGGAAGTCTGCTACTTTGTAAACAAAATTGCCCATGAAAATCGAAGCAAGGACGGAATTCCTGGTGAAAAGAAGTCTTATCAGTCATAGGTTTCAATCTGAGGAAGTAATTTCTCAGAATGTATGTTTGCAGCACAGCACTGTTTGGCAATGAACCAAGGAGTGTAGGAAAACTGGAACAAAAGCTGATGGAAGCATCTGAGATATGGTGCTGCAGAAGAATGTTAGAAATTTTGTGGACTAATAAGCTAAGGAGGGAGGAGGTTCTCCTCAGAACTGGCGATACGTAAAACACTGGCAAGAAGAAATGACAGGACGGTAGTACATGTGTTAAGACATCAGGGAATTACCTGAATGATTTCAGAGGGAGCTGCTGAGAGTACAAATGTAGAGAAATATAGAGATTGTAATACGCCCCACAAATAATTGAGGTCATGCACTTTACGTTTTTATTTAATTAAAAATAGCCTACACCTAAACTCGTTTCGGTCAGTGCCATCGTCAGTCACATACTATACTCTATACTCTTTATGTGGTCAGTTCAAAAATACACTTGCACCATTACTACTCATGGGACAAGTGTACGTGTAATCTGACAAAATACAGGGTACAGAAATTTTTAAAGTTAGATTCTGATGATGACAGTCTACAAAATGCTATCAAGATTTATTTTTAGGAAACTGAAATACAAAAGACGATCAAGACGGACTGTTACATTCAGTAGTGACATTGATAGCAGCCTCGTACAGTGATTACGAGCATATGTCACTTACAGACAACATTACATGTATTAGATAACTGACATAAAATTCGTTGTGTTTTCGAGCATCCTTAAACCAAATTTTACGCATCACGGATTTGTTCTGTTATACTTTGATCTGATGGGTATTGTTATGCACTTATGTTACAATAAATTTGGCAGAGATCGTTTGTTTTATGTTGTTAGTAGGGATCGCCACAGAAAGATAGTGGATGTAACCCTTTAACGAAATACAGAGCTAGGAACGCAAAATAGCTGGACACCGTAAGTCGGTCAACACCTTCCTGTCTTAAGTTTCCAGGTTTTTTCTCGTGTATTCACGGATCCAGCTTGTTGTTCGAGACTTGCAAATGTTAGTGGGTGGTAGGCGGTGTCGCCACTCACCCCGGGGTTCTGACCCATCTGTCTGCGTCATCGCTTGTGAAAACTCGAGGACGTTCACAAAATATTTGCTAATCGTGTAACAGAGACGGTACGTGGGTACCAACCCGGAATTCTCGTAGTCAGATATGGAAAACTACCGAAAAACCACACTCAGGCTGGCTGGCACACCGACTGACGTCGTTAATGCACTGGGCGGATTCGACACGGGATCGCCGCGCCTCCCCGAATCCTGGCAGCGTCGTGCTGACGCACACCGTTTTTCCAGAGAGTTCCAAGTCAGACTACTATTCGTTTGAATACAGGTTAGTGACATTATAACGAACTTCGTTTTGTGTGTAAGATCCTGTGTCATTACTTCTACGTTTGGTCACAATTCACCTTTACAGTATGTGAACCTAAGAGGTTTGAAAGCGTTTCTGTGAAGTTTTCTTCATGCTTCAATGTTTAACAGTCCTCCGTTGTAATTTTCTTTTTAACATCAGTTGTGATGACAGAAACGTGGGTGGTTGATAACCGTAGGACATATTAAAATTTACTTATTACACATTGATTTCGGGAAGGGATGCAAGAGAGAAACGAAGGGAGTTACGTGTGTAACGTCCCAACAGCGCAGCCATTAGGGACGGAGCACAACCTCGGACTACGAAAGGATGCGGGAGGAAATCGGTGGTGCCCATTTCAAAGGAGCCAGACTCTCCTGACCAACAGAGTGAGGAATCACCCCACAATGGCACCCAAATTAATTAAAACAATGACACTATCACGCAACGGAAACGTCTTAAAATTGGTGTTAATAGATGTGGCCAAATTAAGCACGAAACAAATGGCTATGTAGCAAACCATTTACATAGATACAACTAGGAATGGAAACAAATTATCCCCACAACAATTAGATTTATTGTCTGTAGATATGAATATTACCCACTGATAATTAATTCTGAATAAAAAGCAACAGATTTGGGCGCCACAGACTTCCGGCATAAGAATTCATCTTTGTTCTGCCAACGACATTGTCAATGAGGGAGAAGGAGCGCACAGAGGTTCAGGGCTCTCTCTTGCCCTTGGGGTGGGAAACTGCCCCTAATGACGGAAAAATCTGCAATGATTAACTGCAAGAAGCTGCGGAAGTCGATGGAAACCACTGCATTAAGGACCCATAAACTGTATCGTCAGGGCATGTGGCCTGTAGCTGAAAAAGCTTCAAGATGATATCTCCGTTGGCATAAGATTCCGGACTAATCCCAAACTCGGATCTCCAGGAGCGCACTGCCAAATGGGAGATGAGATGAGGAACTGATTTAATAACCAACAGAAGGATAGCGTTCTATTATTGTTTCCAGGGCTCTCGGGTGTCCAGCCGGATGCGATCGTTGAAGTCTCACGCTATTTCGGCGAATAACCTTTTCGTCATCATCAGGTGGTTCTGTCTCAGCGGAAGGTTATTCGCCGAAATATCGTGGGACTTCAACGATAGCATCCGGCTGGACACCCGAGAGCCCTGGAAACAACACATAAGCCGGGAAAGCGTCCGATCACATAACGTTCTATTAGTTGGGGGGGGGGGGGGTGGAATGTCATATGTCTGAACGTGGTAGGGAAAGCTAGAAATCTGAAAAGGAAAATGCAATGACTCTACATTTTTAAGAAAGTAATCTTATAGAGAAATGTCGGTGGATAGCAAATAACAGTTTTCATCCAAACACTGAACTAGCTTTCAAAATTACTGGTATTTTGGTTAGCGACATGAAAAGTTAAAGGACGTAAGCGTTTTCGAGTAATTTCGCCATGAGAATAAATCGGAGAAATTTTTCTATAATGTCCGACATATTAAAACAGTCACGTCTACAAACGGGGAAATTCAGCTGCATCTACCAATGTCGATTTATACACCCCGAAATGTTCTATTTGGCCTTCAAAAACGACGAACGAAGTTTTCATATTCTCTCACTTTCTGTGCACAAACCATTAGTAATAGATAAAAAACGAACGGGATATTTTCGTAGCTAATGTGTGCGGTGCTGTCGACATGCCAAGAAGAACTGATTTAATAACCAACAAAAGGATAACGTTCTATTAGTTGCGGCGTGGAATGTCATATATCTGAAAATGGTAGGGAAAGCTAAAAATCTGAAAAGGTAAATGCAAAGACTCAGTCTAGATACAGTGAGGGTCAGTAAAGTGAAATGGAAAGAAGACAAGGAATTTTGGTCGGATGAGTACAGGATAATATTAACAGCAGCAGAAAATGGTATGACGGTCGTTGTGAATAGGAAGATAGGGCAGAGAGTATGTTACTGTGAACAGTTCAGTGACAGGGTTGTTCTCATCACAATCGCCATCAACCAACGCCGACAACAATAGTTCAGATACATGTGCTGACGTCCCAAGCTAAAGATGAGGAGATTCAGAAAATATATGTGGATATTCAACGAGTAATTCAGTATGTAATGTGAGAGGAAAATCTAATAATCATGTAGGTCTACAACAGGGCTGTAGAGGAAGGAACAGAAGTAAGGGTTACGGGAGAATATGGGCTTGGTATTCAGAATGAGAGAGGAGAAAGGCTAATTGAATTCTGTAATAAATTTAACCCTGCTGTTCTGTTCGGGTCTATATGACCCGAAACGAATATGAACGTTATTTTACATTATGTAAATACCAATATATATTTATGAAACTTTGTGACTTTGTCTGAAAATGGATGAGCAGCATGTGTTTTAAAAGGTTTTAAAAAAGTTTAAGAAGTTTGGGCTTCAACTGTAATAGTTGCATATGTAATGTTCGGGTCATAATGACCCGACACAAATATGTTTAGTGTAACTCGTATTTATTTCTAAAATCTGGAAATGGCGAAAATTATTTTTGTTGTGTTGTGTGGGAATAGTGACTGCATCATTCCAACTTACTCTCAACAATCACCTAAAGCTCCATGCGTTCACAACAATGGGCTTGTTTGTTGCTTTCCCCAGGAAATAATAATTGGCAGTTCTCAATAATTGGAATGCTTTGTTTCTGCCCAGTTTGACTTGTGACACCATGGCGATGAGACCATTGAATGATCGTGAGTTGGAAGAAATAGTAAATGCCTCACCAGATGAAGGATCACTTTCTGAGTTTGAAGATCACATCAGCAATGCATCTGAAAGCGAGTGTTCCGATGACAGTTACGACAGTCCACAGCCCATACAAAATAGTGTAGAGACTTTTCTTTCTAAAAATGGGAATATAGAATGGCAGTTGCATCCACCAGCACAACATGGTCGCCTACCAGCTTCGAACATCATCAAGAGTACCCCAGGAGTTACCAGGTATGCAGTCAGCAGAATATCTGATGTAAAATGTTCATTTGAAGCAGTATTTCACACAGCGCTTCAAAATGAAATAATAGAGATGACAAATATTGAAGGGCAGCGAGTTTATGGTGAACAGTGGACAGATATTGATGGTTCTGTTTTCCATGCATACTTAGGACTCTTACTCCTAGCGGGTGTATATCGATCTCATGGGGAGTCTACAAAAAGTTTGTGGGATAAAGATACTGGGCGAAACATATTTCGAGCAACCATGTCTCATGAAACATTCTGTAAGATATCACGTGTCCTGCGATTTGACAAGAAATCTACTAGAGAGGAAAGACGACGTACTGACAAACTTGCCGCAATTCGTAGTATTTGGGAGAAGTGGGTAGAGGTCCTTCCTAAACTGTATAATCCAGGAGAAAATGTTACTGTTGACGAGCAGTTAGTAGCATTTAGAGGTCGCTGTCCATTCAAGCAGTATATCCCAAGTAAACCGGCAAAATATGGGATCAAAATATGGACCATGTGTGACAGCAAAACTTCATACGTACTGAAAGCCCAAATTTATACAGGAAAGGTGAGTGGAGCGGCACCAGAAAGAAATCAGGGAATGAGGGTGGTATCTGATCTCACTTCTGAGTTACGTGGTCAGAATATCACGTGTGACAACTTTTTTACGTCGTACAATTTGGGGCAGCTGCTTCTGAAAAGGAAATTGACTATGTTGGGAACTATACGGAAAAATAAGCCGGAGCTTCCACACAAAATGACCAACAAGGAGGTACACAGCTCTTCATTTTACTTCACAAATGACACTACTGTGGTTAATTATATTCCTAAGAGACACAAGAATGTTGTACTTATGAGCACTCTCCACCATGATGCGGAAATCAGTGACAGGGCTGATAAGAAGCCAAAAATGATTTTGGACTATAATTCAACCAAAGGTGCTGTAGACACGCTTGATCAGTTATTAGGTACATATACATGCAAACGAAAAAGTAATAGGTGGCCAATGATAGTTTTCTACAATATTCTTGATGTTTCTGCTTATAATGCATACGTTTTGTGGATTTCGGTTGACCCTAATTGGAATGCAAGCAAATTGACTAGAAGGAGAATATTCTTGGAGGAACTTGGAAAGTCACTGATAAAAGAACATATTGCATCAAGAACGCATTTCCCAAGAACAGAAGATTCTTTGAGAATGGTCACAAGCATCCAAAACCCGAATGATGTGGGTGGTGTGTCAGAATCGGTAACAACAAGAAAATCTACAAAACGTGCACGCTGTAAGTTCTGTCCATCAAGTAATGACAATAAAACAAACATGGTGTGTGGAAAATGTAGTAAACATATTTGCAAGAAACATGTAACCTACTTGTGTCCACAGTGCAAGCAGTAAGAAAAGAACTGTAGTATTTTATAAGATGATTGTATTGAAAATTCTGTTGTTTCAAACTTATGTGAATACTTGTGCCTAAACTACAATCAGTAAGAAGAGAGGATTCTAAAGTTGTAGTGCTTTCTATGTTGGAATGTAATAAAAAAACTGTAGTGTGTTCTGTACTGTAGTGTGCTCTAAGATGAATATCTGTAATGACAACTGTCTGTTGTTAGAAAATGTCAATACTTACGTCTAAACTGTCAACAATAAGAATAGAAGTATGGAAAAACTGTAGTGCTTTCTAAGTTGAATGCCTGTAATGGAAACTGTCTGTTGTTTCAAATTTATGTGCATATTTAAATGAAAAATATCCCTCAATAAAGTTGTATGCATTGTTATTATTATTATTATTACCATTATTATTATTATTATTATTATTATTATTATTACTAACAAGGTACTGGAATAGAACAACAATGTCGATAGCTAAAACTGTACCAAAATTTATGTTTCTAAAGCATTTTGATATGTCGGGTCATATTGACCCGAACAGTATATATGTCAAGTAAAAGTGAACAGAACAGCAGGGTTAAGGTCGAAATAACGAACACTCTGTTCAAGAATCGCAAGACAAGGAGGTAAACTTGAAAAAGGCTGAGAGACAGACGGAGATTTCATGTAGATTACATCATGGTCAGGCTGAGATTCCGTAGTCAGACACTGGACTTTAAGGTGTACCCAGGAGCGGATATAGACTCACATCACAATTTAGTAGTGATAAAGAACAGGCTAAGGTTTACGAGAATAGTCAAGAAGAATCGATGGGCAAAGAAGTGGGATAAGTAAGTGCTAAAGAATGAAGATATACGGTTGAAGTTCTCTGACGCTACAAATACCGTGATAAGGAATAGCTCAGTAGGAAGTTCAGGTGAAGAGAACTGGACATCTCTAAAAAGGGGAATCACCGATGTTCGAGAGAAAAGCGTAGGTAGAATGAGGGTAATTGCGAAGAAACCATGGGTAACAGAAGAAATGCTTCCGTTGATCGATGACAGGAGGAAGTATGAAAGTTGAAAGGTGGCTACACTGAGCCACAGCGCCAAAGATCATGCCAGAGAGTATTGTTCCGCCGCCTCCACTGGCAGTGCTTATTGAGACGTAGCGGCAGGCAGTTCTTACCGAGAAGTTGTGGTGGACACTGCTTGTCGTGAAGTCAGAGTGAGATGTGGTAGTGGAGAGTGTTGTTCCATGTTTTATGCAGTGGTTTGATGGGAGAGATAGCAGATGTTGTTTTCATGGAGATATTGTAATGGTCAGAGTGCATTTCGTCAATATATATGGAGGTAATAAACAATTTTCTTTTATTCCTTCAGCCTCCTGAATAATGTGTCTTTACAGGTTCAGTCAACAAAGCATCTGGCGTGTGTTCTTGTATTAGAGTGTAATTCTGATTTTCTTGCGCAATCATAGTATTTGTAATTTTCTTTTATCACGTCAGTATAATTGGTATTTAAAAATTCTTGTCTTGTTGAAGAAGAACCGTGCCAGATGTGCGTTGAGTCATACTACCACATACAGAACAGCTACACTTGCGCTTTGTTGGTTTCGTAGGTTTTATAGTTGCTGGGGACTTAATTAATTAACTGTGTTAACGAAAATTTTCTTACATTCTTTGTTGTCATTCTAAGCAGTCAGATTGCGTACTAAAACTAGTCAGGGCCAGCCGTTTACGAGACTTGCGTAATCGGACATACAGCAACTAAAAATATTTGCATTATTCTTATTTAACAAAGCCCCCATGCACGTGGCGACTGCTGCCTCGGATCGTCCCTTGGAATTCTTCTGATTGCAAAAATAGTAGACAGTAGTATTGTTGTACTAATTTGTAGTTTAGTAATTGTAGTCTATATTGCATGTGTAGATTTGGTAATTGGCATTCTTCTAATGATATTTTTCAAAATTTTTTTTTGTCTGTTGTCTTGTCTACGGGTTTAACAATTTAGTGCAATATTTCAATTGTTCGATTAATCGTGTTTGAGGGAAACTTTTCATGTAAATGGTATTGTTGGAGATAAAGAGTCATGGTGTGTAATTTTCGTACAGTGACGAGTTTTGTATGTTTTTTAAATGATTACGCGATCGATGAAGAAGGCAAAAATGATTAATAGTGAGAATAACGAAATTGTTGACATGGCGAATTCGCCAACAGAGGAAAACAGTATCATGAATAATGAAGTGGAAAACAATTTAATCAGTCGGGAAAATAGTCCGGAAACAGTTCAAAATTTTTCACAATCGCAAAATTCTCAGAATACGAGATTAACGACAGAAGATATGCAGCGGTTGATGAGTGCAATATTAAATTTGGGATCACAAATGGGAACAATTAAAACACAGATGGGAACAATGGAAACACGGTTAGACTCATTGGGATCACAGTTAGGATCTGAATTGAAAACGGTGGCAACACGGCTAGAAACAGAGATGGAAACAATGGAAACACGGTTAGATTCACGAATAGGGGCATGTTTCAAAAATATGAAAGATGAATTAAAGAAAGAAATCAGAGAAGAAGTACAACCGAGTTTGAATGCTCACAATAATAGTTTAATTTCAGTAGAGATTAGACAAAAGGAACAGGATAGAGAACGGGAAGAAAAAGATCGCGTGATAGTACAGAAATTTTCAGAGTTAAATTTACAACGTGCACACGATAAGAAAGAAATATTTGAGAGAATCGAGGAATCCGTACCAATTGACAGAATAAATAACTTAACGCAACAGTGTGAACAGTTAACTACTAAAGGTGACAATACCGAAACGCGAGTCGCGACACTTACGGAAGACGTAAATAAACAGAAAGAACAAATAGGTGATTTATCGGAAAGAGTTGAGGAGATTTCAGACAAATTGACAAATCTTAGTCTGAATGGGGACAGAGATTCAGATGATACAGCACCATTGCCATTTGTAGAAACCGAAGAATACCAGAACATAAATAAACATGTTGAAAATCAGGGAAAATTTAATGAACGCGTTAAAAGGGAAGTTGAGGCATTAAAGAAGCAAGTCAAACAAATTGAAGGCGAAATCGTGGGAAAAGATAGCAGAAGAAATTTAGAATCACAGATAGCAGAAGGGTTTGAAGAAAGTAATTTATTTCATTTACGAGAAGCAACAAGAGAGCGCCAGGCGCGCGAACTTTACAATAATCGACAGTCGGACAGGGACAGACGCGGTAGGTCTTTGTCGCCACGAGGCGAAAACTTTGACTATAAACACTTTTTGACTGTTCGTAAATTTAAGATCTTCCGCAATTCTAAGAATGACATACATCCATGTGCATGGTTAGATCAATTTATGTACGCACTTCCACCAAATTGGCCTCTAAGTCACAAACTAGAAATTATGTGCGGCTATTAATGTCCTCAGGGGATTCACTACTCTTAAGTGAATATGTGCCGTAGCGAGCATAGGGCCCCGAGCTGTAGTGGTGCTATTTCTCTTTTAGTTTTCTGTACCGCTACCTACTCTTTTACTATTCTTTGCATCTATCAAAACAACTCTTCGACTATCAATCTATCTAGTGAGTAAGTAAACAATAACCGGATATGACTATACTACCCAAAAGTGACTTTGGAATTTACCGTTTGGACTTACTATATTTTCAGCAGCATTCATTCATAGCTTAAACGAAATTTTACCTGTTTATCTTCGTGACAATATTACTTCATATGTTCTTATTGCTAAACATTCTTGGAGTGAGCATAACAAAATTTTGGTTTCATTATTACGTATTTTTGCAAGAATTGGCATTACAGTGAACTTAGAAAAATCTGAATTTGGTCGTTCTCAGGTGAAATTTCTCGGTCACATTATTTCTACAGAAGGTATTCTTCCTGATCCAGAAAAACTAGACGCTATTCGTAATTATGCTGTCCCTACCACAAAACGTGATGTTCGTAGTTTCCTTGGTGTCTGTAATTTTCTTAGACGCTTTGTTAGATTGGACGCTTTGGCCACACCTCGTTTATGTGAACTATCTGGAAAGAAATCTAATTGGTGTTGGGATGAGGAAGCTCAGTCAGAATTTGAACAACTTCATGATGCTTTAGTTGCTGCTCCACTTCTTTCACACCCGGATTTATCTAAAGATTTTTGTTTGGCGACGGACTCATCATACAAAGGCCTAGGTGCACATTTATTTCAAGAGATAGAAGAAGACGGCGTTGTAGTCCAGAAAACTATTGCATTTGGAAGTCGTGTTCTTTCTAAATCAGAAAAGAATTATTCGATAACGGACCTTGAAGCTTTGGCTGTTGTTTGGGCTTTTACAAAATTTCGCACATTTTTGTTCGGCAGACATACTAAGGTTTATACCAATCATCGAACTCTGGAATTTCTTATGTCAACAAAATTAACTCATGACAGATTGTCACGATGGGCGTTGTACCTACAGGAATTTGATTTTAGTATTGTTTACATACAGGGTTCTTCAAATATTGTTGCTGATGCTTTATCACGTGCACCTATGGGTTTGAAACAAAGTGCTGAAGAGGACTGCAAGGAAAACAATTATTGTTTGATGTATATTCAAGGTGTTGCGTTTGAGAACTTTATTTCGTCTTCGCTCCAGGACATTGCTAAGGAGCAAAATAAGGATCCAATCTGGAAGGACATTAAGGAGAAGTGGAGGAGAAAGGAAAGCGTAGCGATTAGACAGCATTATTTAGTTCGCAATGACATTCTTTTCAAACGAAAATCGGTCGACAACTCTGTTTGGTTAGTTTGTATTCCTGATGAGTGGGTCAATAAATTGATTTGGTACACACATTTCAGTCATGCACACTTTGGTCCCAGAAAATGCTTTCATAAATTACGAGAAAATTGCTACTTCAATAATATGGAAAAACGTATTCGATTTGTTCTTGCCAAATGCAAATTATGTCAAAAGGCTAAGCCGCCAACAGTTTCTCACAGAGCACCGTTGTTTCCTATCATTCCAGCGAAATTAAAGGACATGGCTGCAGTCGATTTGTTCGGTCCAGTGGTTCGATCTACTAATGGTTTTGCGTACATTTTCGTTGCAGTGGAATTGACATCAAAATATGTGTGTTTTACACCGTTACGCAAAGCAACATCTCGTTCAGTATCTAATGCTTTCATCAAATATTTTCTTAAAGAAGTGGGTCATGTTGATAAGGTTATATCAGATAATGGATCACAGTTTTGTTCTAAAATTTGGCTTCGTACTCTACGGCGTCGTAAAATTAAACCAATTTTCATTTCACTTTTTCACCCCCAATCTAACGCTTCAGAGAGATGGATGACGGAAATCAATAAATTGTGTCGTCTGTATTGTCATCAGAATCACAGAAGGTGGGATCAGTATCTTCATATTTTTCAAAACATTCTGAATGAACTCCCTAATGATTCAACTTCTTTACCGCCTTTACTGATATTAAAAAACAAAGCACCGACAAATCACATTTCTGAAATCGTTCCTTTTCCGCCTTCACGGAAACTGCGGCATTCTGAAGTTGTGAATCTGGCTCTACAAAATATTGCATCTGCGGCTGCTAGAAGAGAGAAATCAGCTAAGCGTCCTGGTCGTTTAAAAATCTTGTCAGTTGGTCAGAAGGTGTTAATTAAGGCTCATCGTTTGTCTCACAAAGGAAAAGGCTTGTGTCGCAAATTTTTTCTGCTTTATAACGGTCCATATAGAATTCGCAAAATTATTCATGATAACACTGTCGAAGTAGAAACTCTTAAATCACGACGCTCTAAGGGAATACATCATATATCTAATGTTAAAATTTTTGTGGAATGATATACTTTTGAAAAATTTTTGTGGAATGACATACTTTTGAGAAACTAACAGTTGTATGTAAACACACGGAGAATGCAAGGATACCGCGCCGTGTTCCGGCGGCGGCAGATACTCAAAGCAACAGTCAAGTCTGTGTGCCGCACAAGGCAGTCGTTGACCGCAAACAATCACTTCCTACGTCACGCGCCTACAGCTGATCGAGCGCTCAGTGCGAATGCACTGACAGCCGTAAACAAATACACAGTCTTTCTCCGAATAAAATCAGTATAAAGCTATAGTGACTTGATGAACTATGTTATTAACATTCAGTATTTTTCAGGATACTGTTCTATAAAATATTGAAGAACTTCAGGTAAATTCTGTGCGTGTCCGACGTTAAGACGACTTGCTATCGAGAAAATTTCAGGAAAAATGTCATTTCGAAGAAGAAAGTAATAAACTAAAACGGTAATTATTAATTGAGTTTATTTTTCAGGTAACATATTTCCACTTAGGTACATACTTTAGACGTAATTTACTGCTCGCGATTACGTGATTCATACTTTGTGCTAATTACATGTTCTATGAAATTACTTGTGAAGCGACGTGCTTGCGTACGTTAACTGATTTTGACAATGATTATTAATGAACTAGGTTGTAACTTGTGTATATTATGCATCGCTTGGCTGCACTGCTTTTTCACTGATGTCATATTTCTTTTTATTTTGTGCCTGCTGTGCTTATTTATTTAAATTATAATTGTCACCTGATTAATTGTGCTGATGTGGTTAGGTATGTAAGTTATACTTTGTGATTTATCTGCTTGTGCCTTCATGTTTATTTATTAAGATTACATATGAACATTTATTTGCTTACGCTGATATGATGCTACTGACCTGTTTTTACGTAAGATATATGTCTACTGCTATGCGTATGAATTGCATATTTATACATTTCTGTTTGTCGTCACAACCACTCTTTAATTTGGTATATAGCAATGCTGATGTACAGTGTCCGAACATAGAGTTTAGGTTACACTATGGTATTAGTTACAGATTGTTTGCTTGGCAGAGCCTCGTTGTAAGAATTGTGCTGCATCCACTTGTTGACATTCTGTTCACTACTGGTATATTTACTCGCTATTGCTTGTTTTGCTTACGTTCAGTGCCTTATATTTTTAAGATGAGAAAATGAACTGCTATAATTCGACGAACGTTATTAGTACAAGAAACTTCATAGAAGTCACATGAGCTGAGGTTTTATGGAATCTGTATAAATTTGTGCTAATAGAAAGGCAGCTAACGACATGACATACCAACACAGTTATTACACTGCATTTTTCGTGAGCAATTGAAATAGGAAGTGACACTTGACACAAGAAATACTCCACATGTTTGCTTCTGTTTGCCATAATTCTTGAAGTGGTGTACACACTGTGAAATATTAGGATCATTCACACTCCGTAATCGTACTTAATTACTGAGAGTTATTCGAACTAAGTCTGTTAGAGGTCATGTATGCATTCTTTGTTTATAATTCATAATGAGTAGAAGATTTTGGTCAGATGGATTACACAGAGGTTGTGTGTTGACAGTGTGTCTTCGGATTCTATGGGATGTGGAGGTTTACATTAGGATTTTATCTGTACTTGTTCGAGGAGACTGACTAGAGGAAAGAATTGTTATGGAAGTGAAATGATACTGGCAATAAGGTTTATATGTATCGACGTATTGAAGAGGTATTGTTGAGGTATTGAGATTATATGAAGTTGATTGGAGTTTTGGTGTATAAGAGGTAAAATAAGTGAGGTGCATTTTTTTTTTTTTTGTTGGTCTATATGGAACAAGGAGGATGAAGATAGCAGACTAGAACACTAAAATGGAAGGAAGATTGTCTACACACATTTTGTTAAATCACTAAGCAGTATGTACTTTTTTTTTGGAGAGAGGAAGTTGCGTATCTTGGCACACTGACAGTTGATCAGCAACCGTACATTTTGATCTGGCTTGGCAAACATTGGTCTTGACATGATGACTATGACGCTGACTTAACTATTATTGACTGTTATACACTGCTGCCACTACTACTTGATACACATGATGAACATGAAATTTTGACAGAAGTGCATTTACACAGTTAACACTATTCAATTACACAGTAGTACTCAATGTGGATGAAAGATGAGTGAGTGTGTTTTGTGTGTTTTCCTTTCCTAATCCTACCCACCTATTTCCTAAATATTATTTTATTTGTTTGTAGTGGCTTGCACTGACACCCATAAATATTATAGGTTTACTGATGTTTGTGTATTTGTGATAGTTAATATGACAATTATCTGACATCATTTGTGTGTTTATTAGAATTTTTATGTTTAGTGTAAGAGCATTGTAATAGCATTTGTATGTGTATTCAAACTATTGTTCATGCTTGAACTGTCTGAGTAGTGATGGTGAATATTATGAACTGTTACCTGCACTTTTCAACATGATGTGTGACACTTAGAAATGTTTAATTTCTGCTGATGAACAGTGTGATCAGTGATAGTAAATATTATGGACTGTTACTTGTACTTTTTCTACATGATTGGTGCCACTAGGACAGGTTTAATTTCTGCTGATGAACAGTGTGATCAGTGATAGTGAATATTATGGACTGCTGTCTGCACCTACTCAACATTGCTGGGTGCCATTGATGGACTGCTTCTACTGAAATGATGTCACCTGTTGGAGTCTGCACCTACTCAATATTGCTGGGTGCCACTGATGGACTGCTTCTACTGAAATGATGTCACCTGATGGTGTCTGCACCTACTCAACATTGCTGGGTGCCATTGATGGACTGCATCTACTGAAATGATGTCACCTGTTGCAGTCTGCACCTACTCAACATTGCTGGGTGCCACTGATGGACTGCTTCTACTGAAATGATGTCACCTGTTGGTGTCTGCACCTACTCAACATTGCTGGGTGCCACTGATGGACTGCTTCTACTGAAATGATGTCACCTGATGGTGTCTGCACCTACTCAACATTGCTGGGTGCCACTGATGGACTGCTTCTACTGAAATGATGTCACCTGTTGGAGTCTGCACCTATTCAACATTGCTGGGTGCCACTGATGGACTGCTTCTACTGAAATGATGTCACCTGTTGGAGTCTGCACCTGCTCAACATTGCTGGGTGCCACTGATGGACTGCTTCTACTGAAATGATGTCACCTGTTGGAGTCTGCACCTGTTCCACAATGCTGGGTGCCACTGATGGACTGCTTCTACTGAAATGATGTCACCTGTTGGAGTCTGCACCTGTTCCACAATGCTGGGTGCCACTGATGGACTGCTTCTACTGAAATGATGTCACCTGTTGGAGTCTGCACCTGTTCCACAACGCTGGGTGCCACTGATGGACTGCTTCTACTGAAATGATGTCACCTGTTGGTGTCTGCACCTACTCAACATTGCTGGGTGCTACTGCTGGAACTGTCAACCACTTGTTGTGAAAACATTTTATGTGAATATTTGTATAAACTGATTTTTGTGTATTACTGTTTGTGAAAAGTTATGAGACTCTTACCTGTACATATTCGTCATTGCTGGCGCTATTGATTGAACTGTTTAACCACATAATACTTGTGTAAACTATTATGTAAAGTCACATGTATGAAAGAAGTTTTATTGCTTAGTGTATTTTATATATTAGGCTATTGAAAGGTCAGTGCAAAGCCCAAATTTTATCTAGTTATATGATATTTACGTATTAATATTATCTTTTATTTTTGTCTGTATTTTTTTGACGAATTTGGTGGTATTTTCACCACCAATGCTGGCAAAAATACCATCAAATTCTAGCCCGTGGAGGAAGGGCATATGAAAGGTGGCTACACTGAGCCACAGCGCCAAAGATCGCGCCAGAGAGTATTGTTCCGCCGCCTCCACTGGCAGTGCTTATTGAGACGTAGCGGCAGGCAGTTCTTACCGAGAAGTTGTGGTGGACACTGCTTGTCGTGAAGTCAGAGTGAGATGTGGTAGTGGAGAGTGTTGTTCCATGTTTTATGCAGTGGTTTGATGGGAGAGATAGCAGATGTTGTTTTCATGGAGATATTGTAATGGTCAGAGTGCATTTCGTCAATATATATGGAGGTAATAAACAATTTTCTTTTATTCCTTCAGCCTCCTGAATAATGTGTCATTACAGGTTCAGTCAACAAAGCATCTGGCGTGTGTTCTTGTATTAGAGTGTAATTCTGATTTTCTTGCGCAATCATAGTATTTGTAATTTTCCTTTATCACGTCAGTATAATTGGTATTTAAAAATTCTTGTCTTGTTGAAGAAGAACCGTGCCAGATGTGCGTTGAGTCATACTACCACATACAGAACAGCTACATTTGCGCTTTGTTGGTTTCGTAGGTTTTATAGTTGCTGGGGACTTAATTAATTAACTGTGTTAACGAAAATTTTCTTACATTCTTTGTTGTCATTCTAAGCAGTCAGATTGCGTACTAAAACTAGTCAGGGCCAGCCGTTTACGAGACTTGCGTAATCGGACAGACAGCTACAAAAAAAAAAAAAAATATTTTCATTAATATTTAATAAAGCCCCCATGCACGATGATTGTCGGAAGGAGTAACTCAGCGTATGGCAAGGTCAATTTAACAATCGGTGATATTAAAAGCAGTCGTGGTAACATTAAGACTGCAATACGAATTCCACTGTTAAATTCAGAGAAGAGAGCGGATAAGTGGGAAAAGTACGTTGAAGGCGTCTATGAGGGGGACGACTTGTCTGATGGGGTGATAGAAGAAGAGACAGGAGTCTACTTAGAAGAAATAGGGGATCCAGTATTAGAAGCAGAATTTAAGATCGAATAAGGCAGAAGGGATAGATAACATCCCGTTAGAATTCCTTGAATCGTTGGAGGAAGTTTCAACAAAACTGATCACGTTGGTGTGTGGAATGTATGAGTCTGGAGATACAGCTTCTGGCTTCCGGAAATTATCATCCACCAGGTTTAGAAGACTGTAAGAGTGACAAGTGCTATAAGTATCGCACAATCAGCTTAACAGTTCATGAATCCAAGTTGCTTACAAGAATAATATACAACGGAATGGAAAAGAAAATTGTGGTTGTGTTAGATGACGATCAGTTTTCCTTTAAGGAAGGTAAAGGAACAGGAGGACATTTCTGGCTATGCGGTT
Source organism: Schistocerca cancellata (assembly GCF_023864275.1). Lineage (NCBI taxonomy): Eukaryota > Metazoa > Arthropoda > Insecta > Orthoptera > Acrididae > Schistocerca > Schistocerca cancellata. The sequence goes on from NC_064627.1 coordinate 998,957,822, forward strand.
GATAATTGAAGCAAAACTAAAGAAACCGTCGGACATTGGAAAACGGTACAAGATGTTCGAACTTCTGGAGAAAACAGGGATAATCTATAGACGGAGACGGGCAGTATACAACATGCACAAGAGCCAGGAGGCAATAATAACAGTGGACGACTAAGAAAGAAGTGCTTGGATTAAAAAGGGTGTAAGACAGGGATGCAGCCTTCGCCCCTACTGGTCAGACCTATACATAAAAGAAGCAGTGACTGAAATAAAATAAAGAATGAAGAGTGCAATTTAAAATCAAGGTGAGAGAATATCAGTGATAAGAGTCGCTGAAGACATTACTATCTTTAGTGAAAGAGAATCTGTTAACGGAATCAATAGTGTAATGAGTACAGAACATGGATAAGAGTAACTCTAAGAAAAAACGGAAGTATTGAGAAGTAGCAGAAATAAGGACATCGAGACACACCATGTGATCAAAAGAATCCGAACTCCCCCAAAAACATGCTTTTTTTCATAGAAGGAGCATTGTGCCGCCACCTACTGCCAGGTACTCCATGTCAGGGACCTCAGTAGTCATTAGACATCGTGAGAGAGCAGAATGCGGCGATATGTGGAACTCACGGACTTCGAACGTGATCTGGTGATTTCGTGTTACTTGTGTCATACGTCTGTACGCGAGACTTCCACACTCTTAAATATCCCTAGGTCCCCTGTTCCCGATTTGATAGTGAAGTTGTAAGTAGGCTGTTTATGTTTTCTTATTGGCAACGTTACATAGCACTCTGTATGAAAATCACTGGCTGTGCTGTGTGCAGTCTGTGGCTAGATTTGCATTGTTGTCTGCCATTGTAGTGTTGGGCAGCGGCAGTTGGATGTGAACAGCGCGTAGCGTTGCGCAGTAGGAGGTGAGCCGCCAGCAGTGTTGGATGTGGGGAGATAAATGGCGGAGATTTGAAATTGGTGAGACTGGATGGCATATATATTATGATAATTAAGGTAAATACATTGTTTGTTCTCTATCGAAATCTTTCATTTGCTAACTATGCCTATCAGTAGTTAGTGCCTTCCGTAGTTTGAATCTTTTATTTAGCTGGCAGTAGTGGCGCTCGCTGTATTGCAGTAGTTCGAGTAACCAAGATTTTTGTGAGGTAAGCGATTTGTGAACCGCATAGGTTAATGTTAGTCAGGGCCATTCTTTTGTAGGGGGCTATGTAAGTAGGCTGTTTATGTTTTCTTATTGGCAACGTTACATAGCGCTCTGTATGAAAATCACTGGATGTGCTGTGTGCAGTCTGTGGCTAGTTTGCATTGTTGTCTGCCATTGTAGTGTTCGGCAGTGGCAGCTGGATGTGAACAGCGCGTAGCGTTGCGCAGTAGGAGGTGAGCCGCCAGCAGTGGTGGATGTGGGGAGAGAAATGGCGGAGATTTGAAATTTGTAAGACTGGATGGCATATATATTATGATAATTAAGGTAAATTCATTGTTTGTTCTCTATCGAAATCTTTCATTTGCTAACTATGCCTATCAGTAGTTAGTGCCTTCCGTAGTTTGAATCTTTTATTTAGCTGGCAGTAGTGGCGCTCGCTGTATTGCAGTAGTTCGAGTAACCAAGATTTTTGTGAGGTAAGCGATTTGTGAAACGCATAGGTTAATGTTAGTCAGGGCCATTCTTTTGTAGGGATTTCTGAAAGTCAGATTGCGTTGCACTAAAAATATTGTGTGTCAGTTGAAGCACAGTCTCGTATACAATTCTTCAAAAGGGGACGTTTCAAAGTGGAAACGTGAAAGGACACGTACATCACAAAAGCGTACAGGCCGAACTCGTCTGTTGACTGACAGAGACTGCTGACAGTTGAAGAGGGTCGTAATATGTAATAGGCAGACATCTATCCGGACCATCACGCAATAATTCCAAACTGCATCAGGATCCACTGCAAGTACTACGACAGTTAGGCGGGAGGTGAGAAAACTTTCGTTTCACGGTCCAGGAGCTACTCATGAGCCACACATCACGCCGGTGAATGCCAAACGACGCGTCGCTTGATGTAAGGAGCTTAAACATTGAGCAATTGAACGGTGGAAAAATTGTGTAGAGCGAAGTGTCACGGTACAAAATGCGTCGATCCGATGGCAGGGTGTGGGTATGGCGAATGCTCGGTCAGTTTCATCTGCCGGCGTATATAGTGCCAACAGTAAAATTCGGAGGCGGTTGTGTTATGGTGTGTTCATCTTTTTCATGGAGGGGGCTTGCACCCCTTGTTGTTTTCGTGGCACTATCACACCGCAGGCCTACATTGATGTTTTAAGTTCCTTCCTGCTTCCCACTGTTGAAAAGCAATTCGAGGATGGCGATTGCATCTTCCAACACGATCGAGAACTTGTTCATAATGCACGGCCTGTGGCGGAGTAGTTACACGACAAAAACATCACAGTAATGGACTGGCCTGCACAGAGTCCAGACCTGAATCCTATCGAACACCTTTGGGAAGAATCCTAAGGAAATGCAATCCGAAAACAAAGGAAGTAAGTTACAGTACACTTGTTCGCCCACTGCTTGAATACTGCTCACCGGTGTGGGTTCCATAACCGGATAGGGTTGATAGAAGGGAGAGAGAAGATCCAACGGAGAGCAGCGCGCTTCGTTACAGGATCATTTAGTAATCGCGAAAGCGTTACGCAGATTACAGATAAACTCCAGTGGAAGACTCTGCAGGAGAGACGCTCAGTAGCTCGGTACGGGCTTTTGTAGGACTTTTGAGAACATACCTTCACCGAGGAGTCAAGCAGTATATTGCTCACTCCTACGTAAATCTCACGAAGAGACCATGAGTATAAAATAAGAGAGCCCACACAGAGGCATACCGACAATCTTTCTTTCCACGATCAATACGAGAATGGAATAGAACGGAGAACCGATAGAGGTATTCAGAGTACCCTCCGCCACACACCGTCAGGTGGCTTGCAGAGTATGGGTGTAGATGCAGATGTACGGATGTTTTGGAATGCCGAATTCGTGCCGGGCCTCACCGACCGACATCGATACTTTTCCTCAGCGCAACATTCCATGAAGATTGGTCTGCCATTCGCCAAGAAAGCATCCAGCGCCTGATTGAATGTATGCCTGCGAGAGTGGAACCTGTCATCAAGGTTAAAGTTTGGCCAACACCATATTGAATTCCAACATTACCGATGGATGGCGTCACGAACTTGTTATTTCCAGCCAGGTGTCCGGATACCTTTGAACACATAGTGTACTTAACATCAGGATTGATGGGCACGAAGTGGATGAAGTGAAGGAGCTCTACTTAGGCAGCAAAGTAACACATGACGGACGGAGCAAGGAGAACATTAAGAACAGACTAACTCCCGCAAAAAGGGCATTCCAGGTGAAGAGAAATCTACTAGTATCTGAGGTAGGCCTTAATTTGCGGAAGCAGTCTCTGAGTGTGCTGGACTGTGGGGAAAGCGGAACAGAAGAGAATCTAAGTATTTCAGATGTGATGCTATAGATGAATGTTGACAATGAAGGTGGAACGATGACGTAAGGGATGAGGAGGTTTCGCGCAGAGTCGGAGAGGAAAGGAATATATGGAAAACAATCGCAAGGAGAAGAACAGTATGATAGGAAATATGTTAAGACATCAAGGAATAACTTTCATGGCACTAGAGGGAACTTTAGAGGGTAATAACTGTACAGGAAAACAGAGATTGGAATACATCCAGCAAATCACTTTGAACCTAGGTTGCAACGGCTACTCTGACACGAAGAAGCTTGCACAGGAGATGAATTCGTGGCGGGCTCCATCAAATCAGGAGAAGACTGATGACTCAAAAAAGAAGCTGAAAGGAAACACTGACAAATAGGTAAGGGCCTATACTTCTAAAGCATATCCTTGGCACAGGTGGGTGGAGAGGTTGAAACACACTACGTTAATAATTCGCAGACGTGGCCAGTGATTGAGCACGATGTTTGATAAATACTGAAAGCACAAGCAAAAATAGGAGTGAACATCATACGACTGTCAAAAATGCACCCTAGGAGTAACAAGCTAGACGCGTGACTTTGTCACGTACTTGGCTCCTGAAGGGAGCGAGTTAAGTCTGCGTCTGAAAAACGACTTCACATGCAACGATGACTCGTCTTAACAAGCACACGGAATGTGAATAAGAAGCAAGGGTCACCTCGTGACCCATCTCTCCTGTTATAATCTGAAGTCTTAACTCTGCGAAAATGTAAACTGAAGTTATTCGTCTGCAAAAGCCAACAGTAAGTCATTACTCTGCTAAGGCCTGGACAGAAGTATTCTCCTTCTGGTTGCTCTGGAACTTTTCTGTGTCTGATCAGAGCAGGAACTTGATGACGAGTGCTGGCAAAGATTCAGACTACCAACCAGTAAAACGTAAGTGAAGATGTTGAACAACTCCTGCCCTCTAATATTTTCCCTCTGTTGAAACAACAAGGCTCTTAGGTGTGGAAAAAGGCAGAAAATCTCCATGGCATCATTCTGAAAACTGTCAGATGCTCTGTGCATACACACAGCGAGAAAGTGCGTCGCAACGTAAATTCACACGCCCTGTAGTATTGCATATACGGTTTGAAACAGTGCTGACAAGTGTCACGAACTGCAGAGATTGAGAACCGATGAGTATTGATGGTCCAATGTTGACCTCACCTGCCTTCACTCGTTGCTGCACAGCCACATCACTGGATTATCAGTCACAGTATTGCGAAGGACACAGAAACGGCCTGACAGTCGAGTATTTACTAAGGCAAAACAACAATCTCTCTTCTTGTTGTGTGTAATATTAGTAATTTTCGCCTAACAAACATTAATATACGCTCAATAGTACACGCCTGATGGCCTAAAGTTATTGAACAATTGTAAAGTAAAAGAAATGAACCTTCGCAAAGCAGAATGTATTATTCTTTATCTTTGCCATGGTTGCGCGGTGCCTGTAAATCTCTATGTACATGTATCGATTAATGATATAAAAAAGAATTCTGTTGTTTCAAGACAAATGAGGCATTTGGTGCCTCACCTTTTACTGTTTGTGTTCCATGAAAGGCGGAGGCGGACTTGCTGCGTTCCGCAACGGTATTTTATATTTCGTGTGAAAATATTGAGTGAATATGATAAGTGTTGTATTTTCAATCAGAAAACATGAAGTTTCTTGTAACTGAATACGAACAGACAGCATCAAGAGGACATTTCAACTGTTATGTATAAAGTATTTAACCACAATGGTCATCTATTGTAATTTAATATGAAAAACTATGTAGCATTAAACAAAATATGTGTTAAAGGTAAGTGTGCTTATTTTAGTAAATTAACCTTGATGATTTCCATCTCCTTATTTACTTGAATGATAATTATCTTGTATTAGTTCATCACCAGAAATTACGATCACGTTGATGGGCTGAACGCAACGTGAGGAAGAAGGAACATTATCGTTTTCCTATTATTTCTGAACCAACTCTTTTTTAATTGTGTAGTGTTGCATTTCTTTTAAAGTCTACAAATCTTCTGGTCCCTTAGTGTTGTTCCGGGTATGACTACATCGCAACTATAAAAAGGCATAAAAATGATAATGTTTCTTCCATACGATCTCAAATATATCAATACGCTCCTCTTATTCAGGTATTTAATGTTCAATGTATTGTGGGGCGGCGGGAGGAATTTATTCTGTTGTTTAAACGTAGAATGTTATGTAGTAAGAGATGCATTTCCCTGCCGATTAACCATATGTGGGGCGGCGGGAGGATTTATTTTGTCTTAAAATGTTCCTTTTATTTATGCTGTTGTTTTGCCGTTCTCAACACTGGCTCTCTAACTACAATTTTGGCAACCAGAAAGTGATTAGCAAAACTTGAAGCCTGTAATTAGAATTCCTAGTGCCCACTTTATCTGAGAAATACACTTATAGCTACAGCTTAGAGCTCTGAGGAATTAGGAGATTGTCTGGGATTCATAATCAAAAATGATCGTGAAAAAACGTTCTTTGTATTCTGAAAGTCACAGATAAAAAAAAATAATCCACACAACCTGACTAACAGAGCAGTTCAGAGTCTAATGCGCTGATGCAACTGTAACTGTCCAAATTAATTGTTTAAATTAATGCTCGCCATAATTTGATGAATATGCTCATCAAACGCCACGCTAAGTAATGGTAGAATGTCTGTCCCGCGACAGCACGTGAAAATACGACAATACGCAAACTGAAGGTATATCATTAAAGTCATCCCAGAATTTACACTTCACTCGAAAACGATTTCATGGTTACACGTATCCCGAGTAACTTAGTACGGCATCCGAGGCTGTTTATAGCAATGATACCAACGCGACGCGACGCGACTCCCGACACAGATGGTGTGCTATTCAGCGTCTGGAGAGAACTGGGGCCTTTTTCTCTCGCGCAGCGTTCTTATATATAAAGCCGCGGTGCGGACGGCTAAGGGAACGCCTGATCAAATCGGCTCTCCAAACTAGCCGCTGGGCTAGTAATGCACCACTTTAAGTCATTGAATAAATCATAGCTCCTTTTGCTGATGGCCGATGAAGCTTTCAATTTAAATGTGCATTCAGCACACAGGTAAGTAATCATAATAAAAGTCTGACGTTGCTAAGTATAATATTTTGGGCGAGAGAATTAATTTAATTACACCACACGCAGTAGACGAGTTCTGAACTTGCCCTTTGGAGATACGCTATCGCTATTGTTTTATAGTTACTCAATTGAAACTTCTCACATCTTTATGATTATAGCGGATCTGCATTCTACTTAAATATAAACATCGTAGCCTTATTTATTACCCTACTTAATCTATCTTGCTTCCTTAATTTTTAATACAAAAGCCAGAAAATTATGAATTCCAACTAAAATCTTAATTTGTGAGATCCAAAGCACTGTTTCTAATAAATTATTATGAAAAAGGAATCTAAATATAAATTTTTAAGTCTCTAGCTCTTTTCTGTTGCGCCAATGATTTTTCCAGGAAAACGTCCAAGTTTCGAAAATGGTTAAAGTTATCGAACTGATATTCAACACATATTAATTTAGTATTAGTCCTGACATGCTAGAACCGTTTCAGGTTATTTACTTGATTTTTTAAGTATTTCGCAACATTCATGACGTCAGAGCTAGTTACAGCAGACTCGGCAGGCACACAATGGAAAGACTGATGTGAATTTATTACGGCGTGAGTAGGCTGCTTCCATAGAGTATGTTATTATAATAGTGTAATCAGTCCCTGATTCTGTTGCCAACTGGCTCACCAAAATATTCACTTTTTCGACACACACACACACACACACACACACACACACACACACACACAAGCATGTATATATATATATATATATATATATATATATATATATATATATAAATCACAATTCCTTTTCTTTTCGCCCCCAAGCGCAACGCTACATGTGTTAATAGAGCTAAAAAAATTTGTTTTCACGATTAGTTTTAGTATCGTCACCAATGTTTATGTTGGTTAAAATACGGTAGATATGCAAATGCTTAAATTAGCAAAGTAATATTTTACGGGAATTTATTGTCGTACATCATGTGGAAGTAAAATAACACGTTCAAAATGATTATGAGGATGTACTGCTTCACAGGGGGGCCCTAATTTATCAGAGCTTCGAACCTCTCGCGGTCTTAAACAGGCCTTGAAAACAAACGAACAAGGACGGAGTTGAGCCACAGTTTTGCCTAGCGTGCCCTATCCGAAACGTCTATCAATACGAATGCCTCACATCAGCTGCTGCGCTAATGATGCTGTGTCACGTTAATTGAAACTCTTTCTCGCAGTCTATAGAGGGGCGCGAATTCCGAAATCCGACTGCTTGCCGTTTTGTTTCCTAGGCCCATTTCCGCTTCCGATTGCCCATTTGGCGGCACACAAAGCGGACGCCGTGTGCAGCCGGGCCACGGTGAACAATAGGTCGCCTCGTGATTGTTCGGAAACGTCTGGCGCAGCTGGCGTTATTTTGTCGCCGCGGCGATACGTAATCGAATAAAAGCCGCTCTACGGCGGTCCACGTCCAACTCTGAAGTCCGCGGCTGCACCCCCGACCCCCACGCACAATTGGCGCCGCCCGAGGCGCCACGTTGAGGTCATTGCGTGGCGGTCCCTCTCTGTCCTGACGCCTCTCTCTCTTCGTCTTTCCGCGCCACGTTCGCCATCTTCCCTCTCCTACTCAGCCGCGCCTTCTCCTTTCACGTCTCTGTACCCCATACCCTCTGCCTGCGGTCGGCAAATTTCGTGGGAAGTTCCAGACTTTCAATTTAGCACACAGCTTGTGCAATGACCTTTCTTTCTGTAGACGATACGAATCTCAAAAATTACTTTTCAGGCAAGATTTTTAAATATGAGTTAAGAGGTTTTCGTATTACGTGCCATTTAGCAACATTCTGAGATTGACAGATGTATATTTCAATCGCACGTTTTCTAATAATGGGATATGTGACGGGAAGTCACATATACATTGATACTTTTATCGGTTGTAAAACCTACTTAACATATTTTATGAATATAATTAGTATAAAAGATACAGTTAATTTTCTTGAAACAACTGATATGCAGCGATAATTTAAGAGTAGCATCTTCATTTAATAAATATCTATGAAAATAAAAAAGGATCGAAAAGAGACGCAATTGTACAGCCGAGGAGGAAGGACGTACTTTATGGTACACACACTGTATTGTTTCGCGATACGGAAGGCAGCCATTGAGCGGCTACACATATTTTATGTACGTTATTCGGTATTCTGCTAAAATAAACTAATTATTGTTATCACAAAATGAATTCTTTGTAATAGATGTTACCTGGAATGGTCGCGGCAGCTAATTATTTTTAATAATCATTTTTCAGTTAATTGCACGGCGAGAAGCTCATCTTCCGATGCAGCCTCTGGTCGGCCATTACGCGCCGACGCATTAATTTATTTTTCAAAGCGTTTACAGTAACTGTGAATGCGAGAGATTTCGTTGTAAGAACTTTTCTAAATTGCAACAGATAATTAAATAACGCTGAAGTTCATTTTGTAAATTATACAGATTCCATGAGTTCAGTAAGTTTTATCTTGGCCGCTCCACGGCAACAATCGAAATTCTCTCGAGCCTTCGTTTGCAATCAATAAATAGAAATTAACAAAATTACAGTCGATTCAGGTGACGGCAACTATATTTTACAGTGTGTAAACTTTTAGTTGGCAGACCTCTCCCTAGTCCTGAATCGGTAGAAGTCGGTAAACGTCGGGAGGCTTCGGTAGGCACGCAGTTTCGACTGCTGCCAATATTACGTAGCTGACTGTGTTTTACAAGGTAGCCATTGTCGTCTGCTTCGTTATTGTTTTGCGCTGTGCTGTTCTGCGTGTTTTTGTCGTGCAGTTGTGCTAAACATTATCAAAATGAGTGAAGAGGCAGTTGCTGGCCCATCTCGGGAGTCGCCAACAACCCCTACCGGTAGGCCTACGGTTAGAAGGAAACCAGTATTACGTAGCGATGCTCGAAAATTTATCGGATGAATGGTTTGTGAGCGCATAGTAGACAAACATACATACATTCATTTATAGATTTTAATGTACATGATGATTTCTGTTTCGTTTACGAACAACATTTAAAGCGAGTTTTACTTCCAAGCCTTTCGTCTGCGTTCGTGTAAGCATGACGCGCAATTTGTAGTGCCAGCACTGCAACTGGTAGGCGTGCCTTGTCTCCCCCCCCCCCCCCTCCCACCAACGGCTACTCACTCCTCACCAGCCAATGCTTGCTTCCTCCTCTCCCCGCACTCCCATCACAACTCTGTCGTCTTACAGTTAACACACTGTAGTCACCACGTTCAAAATCTAAAGTTGATACATGAATAACAGCGGCTCTTCAAGAACTCGTCTCATATTTAATTATGCACGTACGTAAAAGTGATGAGAAAAGATAATATCCCTAAGAGAAAGAATCATATATATCGTAACAAATGGCAACGTAACAGATACCATGTCCTAATAGACAATTCAGTATTGTTGATTACTTCAAAAAAGTGCAGTTGTGAAACAAGTAAGTATCAAACTCAGTTTGCTCACAAATATATTGTAAAAAGCCCGACGATTGTTTGTCTGTGGGAACAAACTACGTCACAATGCACAGTGAATGTTCAATAGAGGTATAACAGCTACAATTTTTTATCAAAATATAGTGACAGCCACTGAAACTGTAACACCATAGAGAGAACAACCGCAGTTGCCCGCAAAAGGCAAAGGTCCCAAGTTCGAGTCTCGGTCCGGCACACAGTTTTAATCTGCCAGGAAGTTTGAATTTCGGTCTTGGCTCACATTTTTTTCTAATTACCGCGTCTCGAGATATAGCTAGGCAATAATGGTGGTACGTACAATTCTCCATAACTGCATTTTATGTTTTCGTCCGCCGCCTTTGATCTCCGTACGTAATATACGTTACGACCCTGTATCGGTACCTTCTTCTCTCTACTTAGGATTGATACTGTATTTTACACGTCGAAAGACTTACATACGTTTACTGTGACAATGTTTTGTCATTCAGGAACTTACAGTTACACTCCATGACATGTCTCATTTAGACAAGGGCTGAGAACTATTCCCGAAAATCGCCCCAAGAGGTTACGTGCATCCACGAGATAGCAAATCATGATGACCCAGAGTCTTCCGAACGGAGTCTACTGTCATATCGTCTGCGCAGCTCTCGCTAATAAAGGCAAAGAATTACGAAATGATATATGCTTCTCTTTTGTGCCAACTGATGCGAAATACACGCCAACAGAATATGTTTCCAAATCTCACAGATAGTGTGTATTATCTCGTTAGTGTAGAAGTTTCAGTCGTTAAGGTGAAGAGACGCCAAAGAGCGAGCCTGTAATACCATTGTTGCGCCAAAATCTCGTAGAAGCTTTGCTAAAATTTTTCTCTCTGTATAAATGTTTGACTCAGCAAACAGCAGCTACATATGAGTTTTGAAAATTTAAATTTACTCTATATTTTTAAGTAAAGTAATCCTATAGAGCAATGTCGGCGGGTGGCAAATAACGATTTTCATCCAAACACAGAACTGTGAAGAGGTCCATGACTAAGGAATTTATTGCTAGCACACTCGAGCAGACGTAATTTCGATGGATTACTCACGCGCTGCCTGCGATATTTAAGCTATAATAGAATGTCAGACCAGAGAGCAGTGTTGACTGCAGTAGGAACTGTGTGGCAGTAGGAGTAAGTAGTTGCTAGGAGTCTGGTGTATGGAGTTGGCTGGGCCAGTCGTGGGGAGCGATGGCGGTGCCTGAGCGACGTAGTATAAGGTAAAAGCAGCCTCGCGCATATGCAATAATGTTATATCAAGTCCCATGCAAATGTTTAAAAAAATCTCTTAATAATAATCCTTCTTATAAAAAGTAACTTGTGACAATCATTCATCTTAATTTAAAGAATATACTAATTTCTCCAATCAATGGTCATCCTGATTATTGTAAAGAAAAAACAGTTGTTTCATTTTATGTATGACAAATCTATCGGTCAACACTGCACTGAGCTGTGCCAGAAAAGTTTCTTATAGGAGCAGATATATACGCGTTATCCGGCGACCTTATTGAAGTAAGAATTTTCACTTTATTCAGAATGATCTTTCAGGGCCATGACGCAGCGCTGCTGACGTCCAAATTTCCCAGTTCAGATTCTCAGTCAGTTAATTATTGAAAGGTTATAAGTGTGCCACAATTTTATTGAGAGGATAGTGACACATTATTGTGAGGTTACGGAATAATAAACTGTTGTGAGGTTAAATTGAACGCGAATGCTATACATATTTTTTCTATTGGTAGGTTTCGGAATTCATCTGTTGGTAGGTTATACTAAAAATGAATAATATAATTATTTTTTACTCTTGGGAGGTATTTTTAACTGTGTTACGTTGAATGTGAATGAATGCTATTACACATATTTTTTCTGTTGGGAGATTACAACTGGCTTTCAAAATTACTACTGTTTTTTGTTAACAATATGAAAAGTAAAAGGACTGAAGTGTTTTTGAGTAATTTCGTCGTAAGAAGAAACGGGAGAAATTTTTCTATAATGTCCGACACATTAAAACAGTCATGTCTTGATATGGGGAAATTCAGCTGTCCCTACCGATGTCGGTTTACGCAGCCCGAAATGTTCTAATTCGCCTTCAAACCGACGAGCGAAGTTTTCATATGCTCTCGCTTTCTGTGCACAAACCATTAGTAATAGATAAAAAACGAACGGGACATTTTCGTAGGTAATGTGTGCGGTGCCGTCGACCTGCCAAGAAGCAAAAACTTGCCCCAGCGATTTAAAAAAATATTGTCCAGGTGCTAATAGGACTCGTGCACTGAGAGTTCCGTACAAGCTTAATTGTAGTAACGTGCCTACTCGTCTATTGTAGGGTGACTAGGAAGCTGTTTTCTCGGACCGCTAGACAACAATTCAAGCTAATAGTATTAATGGAGTTTATTATTGTAAGTTAACATGACAGTACTTAACATTGCGTATTAACAAAGGTGTGTCGCAAGCAAATGGCGACAAGTAAAAAATCAGTGTCCTTCGGTATATAAAATTTCAACGCATGGATAACAAATCTGTTCATAAGTCACTGCAATAGCGTTTGTATGACGGCTCGTCTTCCATTCAATCCGCGGCTAGACGGCTTGGCCAAGATGCCGCTCCTGTCTTGGTGCCGTCCTAGTCAGCTTACTATTGGCTGACGTCGTCTCACAGCCCTCTCTGTTATTCCCTTCTTCATCGTCGTGGCAGCGCTTGTCGTTAGGCCGGAACATTAATTACGTATATAGACAGTTCATCCTTTCTAGGGACCAAGCATTTCCACGAATTTTCTCTGTTGGCAATAGCTACCGGCAAGATATCGGTCCCAGGAATTCGGATTCGGATAACAAATGACAAACGAAAATTTTTTCGCGTGATATTATTACAAAGACACACATTTTTCGAATTTTTTTCCTTTGGTTGTTGCTTGAAACCTCGCTTTATGTCAAATTCCATGATTGTAGACCAACAGGAAGTACCCTATAAGTTTTGATGAGTGAGTTGACGAGTATCGAAATATATAACATAATCTTTTGACTGCATTGACTTAGAAGCTACGTTTACTACTCTGCCAAGGGACGACAGAATTAGTACGTTACGTAAATTTCATCTTTATACGTCTACCCGTTCCTGACAAAAAGGGTTTAGAACGTTCAGACAGACAGACAGATTGACAAGAAAGAGGTAATATAATGGTTAAAATTTCGTGAATTGCGGTACGGAATGGCCCAAAAAGAGCAAAAAGTTGACTGTGGGTGAGTGGAGTAAGGTAAATAAACTATAATATCATCCTACTCTTTCCCTTATGATAGTAGTCATTCATATGTGACATGTGGTTTCATTTTAGGTTTTCTTCTCTGAGAACAAGACGGAATTTGTGAGACGCAGGGGCCATGAAAAGTTACACGAAGAGTGCATAGTTCACCGAATCAAGCATCCTCTATCAACATTGGTTTGGTCTATACTAAATAGCAAAGGAAACGGTAGCCCTTATATTCTGAAAATAACGATGCGTCAACATTAGTCCTGGGTAATACTTGAAACTCGGTTACTTCGCCAGGTGAAGATATAGTTTCTCGACGGCACTTACATGTTTATGAACAACTCTGCACGCTCCCAGAAGGCAAAATGTATGACTAAATTTTTAAATGAGACTGGAATTCATGTTAAGAGTTCGACAGGGAACTCTCCAGTCAAGAACACATTTGAAAAATTGTACTGTTTTGACCTTGGGTGTTACTCAGCAATCGTATGCTACTTTCAACATGGGATTATACGGCCAGCCGATTGCGCATTACCGGTAGGTACATTGACCTGGGTTTCGACACCTACTAGGGGTGTCTTCATCAGAATGAAATGTTGCTAAATCGTAAAATTAGACTGCTAAAAATTTTACGATTTTGTAACATTTCATTCTGATGAAGACACCCCTAGTGGATGTCGAAAAATAGTCCAATGCCATTTGAAAATGTCTGGCAAATACTAAAGAGGGAGACTGTAAAGGTAGGTTACACTCAACAGAATCAGGCAGCTGGAAAAACTTGCCAGACGTGGTACAGGAAACCTGAATAGCGGCATATATCGAAGAACGGCATTGTGAATATGCCTAGAAGAGCTGAAGGTTTGATCGCTGATAAAGGACATACGAAATACTGAAAAATTTGTTCCTCTTCGCGTTTTTGAATAAAATTTTGCGTTTGAAATATTTTTATTTTGAAATAGTTTAGTAAGTTCACACGAATGAATATTACTGGTAAATAAAATTTAAGTTCATAAACTGGATAATAAAACCGCTGTGTCCATTCAGTGAGTGTAATAATTTGGCACCCACTGTACGACTAACGCTCATGTGTATCGCATAATAGACACCAACATGAAACGTTGTGTATGAAGTAGCGATGACATGCTATCGTCACACATCGCTTAAAGATTTCTTTATTAATTTGAAGTTTGAAAAGATGAATTCATCATCATGAGTCAGAAAATAGTACATTGCCAGTAGAATGAGGAAGGTTTGTCAACATGAAACCTACACGTAGCATACGCCGATGCAGAGGAGCAAGCTACTTGGGGTAGGGGAAGAGGAGACACTTTCGGAGATTGACGGGCACTCAGTTTCAGGCGGCAGGTAGCTGGTACCAGCAGTAGCGTTTGACCGTCACGTTGGGAGGGATACGCGCTTCGCCGCGCTTAATCCTGACGGACGGCCGGCGAGCATCGAGGCTCCGCCTGAATACAGTATAAACCACTTACCTGGGCCAGTCTGCTGCCGGAAAGCTGGCCCCGGAAGCCTTGCCTCCCAGACACCGGGCAGCATTAAGACTTCACTGTGAGGATTCCAAAGATCCTAAATAATTAAAGACAACTACTCTGCTTCAAATAATAAATGAAAAGTCTTCATACATTTCCTCAAATTATTCATGAAAATTTGGGAAAAGTATTACTGTTATAACCAAAAAACTAGTTTGTATTAGAAATGAAGAATTTCCTCCAGCTGTATTTAAGGCGTTGATTTTATTTTGGCAACTAGTTTCAGCGTTGTAACAACGTCACCTTCAGACCCATACACTTGTTGACGTCAACTGCGTGCGGCTGACACTAGAAGTCAGTGGTGAGATACGGACGTGCTGCGTTTGGAAGGTGGTTTTTATTTACTAGTTACTAACCACCTTCCACACGCAGCACGTGCGTATCTCACCACTAACTTCTAGTATCAGCCACACGTAGTTGTCATCAACTAGTGTGTGGGCCTGAAGATGACGTTACAATGCTGAAACTAGTTGCAAAATAAAATCAACGCCTTAAATACAGCTGGAGGAAATTCTTCATTTCTAATATACCAGGTGCATTCAAGTTCTAAGGCCTCCGAATTTTTTTCTAATTAACTACTCACCCGAAATCGGTGAAACTGGCGTTACTTCTCGACGTAATCGCCCTGCACACGTACACATTTTTCACAACGCTGACGCCATGATTCCATGGCAGCGGCAAAGGCTTCTTTAGGAGTCTGTTTTGACCACTGGAAAATCGCTGAGGCAATAGCAGCACGGCTGGTGAATGTGCGGCCACGGAGAGTGTCGTTCATTGTTGGAAAAAGCCAAAAGTCACTAGGAGTGAGTGGGGAGCATGAGGAATCACTTCAAAGTTCTTATCACGAAGAAACTGTTGCGTAACGTTAGCTCGATGTGCGGGTGCGTTGTCTTGGTGAAACAGCACACGCGCAGCCCTTCCCAGACGTTTTTGTTGCAGAGCAGGAAGGAATTTGTTCTTCAAAACATTTTCGTAGGATGCACCTGTTACCGTAGTGCCCTTTGGAACGCAATGGGTAAGGATTACGCCCTCGCTGTCCCAGAACATGGACACCATCATTTTTTCAGCACTGGCGGTTACCCGAAATTTTTTTGCTGGCGGTGAATCTGTGCGTTTCCATTGAGCTGACTGGCGCTTTGTTTCTGGATCGAAAAATCGCATCCACGTCTCATCCATTGTCACAACCGACGAAAAGAAAGTCCCATTCATGCTGTCGTTGCGCGTCAACATTGCTTGGCAACATGCCACACGGGCAGCCGTGTGGTCGTCCGTCAGCATTCGTGGCACCCACCTGGATGACACTTCTCGCATTTTCAGGTCGTCATGCAGGATTGTGTGCACAGAAGCCACAGAAATGCCAACTCTGGAGGCGATGTGTTCAACAGTCATTCGGCGATCCCCCAAAACAATTCTCTCCACTTTCTCGATCATGTCGTCAGACCAGCTTGTGCGAGCCCGAGGTTGTTTCGGTCACACGATGTTCTGCCTTCATTAAACTGTCGCACCCACGAACGCACTTTCGACACATCCATAACTCCATCACCACATGTCTCCTTCAACTGTCGATGAATTTCACATGGTTTCATACCACGCAAATTCAGAAAACGAATGATTTCACGCTGTTCAAGTAAGGAAAACGTCGCCATTTTAAGTATTTAAAACAGTTCTCATTCTCGCCGCTGGCGGTAAAATTCCATGTGCCGTACGTTGCTTCCATCTCTGGGACGTATTGACATTGAACGCGGCCTCATTTTAAAACAATGCGCATGTTTCTATCTCTTTCCAGTCTGGAGAAGAAAAAAAAATCGGGGACCTTAGAAGTTGAATGTACCTCGTAAATTTATATCAGCTGAGGTCCCACTGACCATTTCAATTATGGATGTACGAAGAAAAAACTAGTTTCCGTGGTAGATATCTCTGATTTTTTTAACAAATATTCGACACTTTGGTATATTTAACGTCGTTCTTATGGTTCTATGCCACAGTCTATATGAATGGAACCCTTTGCTGTTCGTCTGTCTATCCTACAGTTGAGACCTTTGTTTGTCAGGAGCGGGTAGACGGTATGAAGTTGAAAAGTACGTCACACGTTAAGCTGTACAATCTCTTGGCGGTGAATAAAATTTAAGCTTCTAAGTCAATGAAATCAAAAGATACGGCCATTTAATGTCATATATTTTGATACTCGCAAACTCACTCATCAAAACATATAGGGTACTTACCCTTGACCAAGAGCCAAGAAAATCGGTAAGAAACGAGGTTTCACAAGTAAACAAAAAAAATCCGAAATTGTTAAATTGTAGTTGTACCACAAAAAATACCTTAGAACGTACATAGCATTCACGATGCACGAAAGTATAAGAGACAAATATTAGCGCATGCAAACGTAAAACATAAGTTGTAGTTAAGTTTCTGTAAGTAAACAAAAGTGTTGTATTAAATCTTCTGTCTCTACATACATAAGCGTAAGTCCCCTGTTGACTTCTTTTTGTGTGTCTGGGCTAGTCTCAACAATTACCGCACAGACTTTGATACAGTCTTGGAATTCCCGAAACCGTTATCATGCCACTATCGATATGGACAACGAGTAAAAATTGTAGAAATTCTCGATTCAAGCAATAGTTGAGCTATCTGTATACATAATTAAGTTTGCTTGGAACCGTCAGTGGGCGAATTCTACTCGCACTCGGACAATTTTTACAATTACATTTGGTAATAGAGTGATTTGGGCTGTGATTTTTTCTGGAAGTTACCTCTGATTCAATATCGTTTTGTTGCAACTTTTGGTTCATGAGATAAGACCGGGCCAGTACTGATTCTGCATTAGATTCGAAAAGTTATCACCATTGGTTTACATTTGCCCCAAAAACCCCATTTATTATACCAGATAGGTTCTGAAAACTAGTATGCTTGCACGGGAAACATACTTCAAACGCCAGCAGTTGTGGCCGAGCGGTTCTTGGTGCTTCAGTCTGGAACCGCTCTGCTGCTACTGTCGCAGGTTCGATTCCTGCCTCGGACATGGATGCATGTGATGTCCTTAGGTTAGTTAGGTTTAAGTAGTTCTAAGTCTAGGGGACTGGTGACCACAGATGTTAAGTCCCATAGTGTTCAGAGCCATTTGAACCATACTTTAAACAAACAGTTCTCCGAGAGCTAAATAGATGGTTGTGAGGTATTTTCTGATGGAAGAGGTGATTGACTATGGGAGTCAGCTTCTACGATAATAATATTCCATACTTCTCGGTGTAACGAAATCCCTTAGTAGGTAGACAAAAGGACTGGAATGGATATTACCACATGTAGGGGTTAGTCAAAAATACAAAATGTCTGAAAAGCCACTTGCAAACAGTTGCAAAACATGAAAAGTGCCCAAATTATTTTTTTATATTCATCTGATATTTATATTAGGTTAGCCTGAACGGCAATTGTTATGAATTTCAATTAAAACTACTAATTATTGTAACCTGTTACTATTTTTCTATCCGCTGCTGTTTTATGAGTTCCTGTCAGGTTTACCGTACATAAAGCATCACATACTATCTATGTACGCGAAGGAACTTGCCCCCCTTCTTCCAGCGCTGTACCGTAGGTCTCTAGAAGAGCGTAGCGTTCCAAAGGATTGGAAAAGGGCACAGGTCATCCCCGTTTTCAAGAAGGGACGTCGAACAGATGTGCAGAACTATAGATCTATATCTCTAACGTCGATCAGCTGAAGAATTTTGGAACACGTATCATGTTCGAGTATAATGATTTTTCTGGATACTAGAAATCTACTCTGTAGGAATCAGCATGGGTTTCGAAAAAGACGGTCGTGTGAAACACAGGTCACGCTATTCGTCCACGAGACTCAGATGGCCATAGACACGAGTTCAAAGGTAGATGCCGTGTTTCTTGACTTCCGCAAGGCGTTCGATACAGTTCCCCACAGTCGTTTAATGAACAAAGTAAGAGCATATGGACTATCAGACCAATTGTGTGATTGGATTGAAGAGTTCCTAGATAACAGAACGCAGAATGTCATTCTCAATGGAGAGAAGTCTTCCGAAGTAAGAGCGATATCAGGTGTGTCACTGGGGAGTGTCATAGGACCGTTGCTATTCACAATATACATAAATGACCTTGTGGATGACATCGGAAGTTCACTGAGGCTTTTAGCAGATGATGCTATGGTGTATCGAGAGGTTGTAACAATGGAATATTGTACTGAAATGCAGGAGGATCTGCAGCGAATTGACGCATGGTGCAGGGAATGGCAATTGAATCTCAATGTAAACAAGTGTAATGTGCTGCGAATATATAGAAAGATAGTTCCCTTATCATTTAGCTACAAAATAGCAGTTCAGAAACTGGAAGCAGTTAATTCCATAAATTATCTGGGAGTACACATTAGGAGTGATTTAAAATGGAATGATCATATAAAGTTCATCGTCGGTAAAGCAGATGCCAGACTGAGATTCATTGGATGAATCCTAAGGAAATGTAATCCGAAAACAAAGGAAGTAGTTTACAGTACGCTTGTTCGCCCACTGTTTGAATACTGCTCAGCAGTGTGGGATCCCTACCAGATACGGTTGATAGAAGTGACAGAGAAGATCCAACGGAGAGCAGCGCGCTTCGTTACAGTATCATTTAGTAATCATGAAAGCGTTACGGAGATGATAGATAAACTCCAGTGGAAGACTCTGCAGGAGAGACACTCAGTAGGTCGGTACGGGCTTTTGTAGGAATTTTGAGAACATACCTTCACCGAAGAGTCAAGCAGTTTATTTCTCCCTCCTACGTATATCTCGCGAAGATACCATGAGGATAAAATCAGAGAGATTAGAGCCCACACAGAAGCATACCGACAATGCTTCTTTCCACGAACAATACGAGACTGGAATAGAAGGGAGAACCGATAGAGGTACTCAGGGTACCCTCCGCCACTCACTTGCGGAGTATGGATGTGGATGTAGATGTAGAAACCCCTGAAAACAGGAAGAATTATATTAATTAATAAGACATGTATGTTTGATGGGTACGACTTTTTAATAAGATTTGGCACTGTCTTGCAGTGATCACAGGCTCCATTTCCTGTCAGGATTACCGTACATAAAGCCTCACCTACTCTCTGTTTAACTGACCTATGTGCGTACTAGTTATACAGGGTGTCCCAGCGGCAATGGTTAATATTCAGGGATATGGCACGAACGACCACTGGAATTTTATAAATTTTTTTATTATTTACACGTCAAGTTCCGTAGGACTAAATTGAGAAGCAAATCTCCAAGGTCATGGAACATGCCAGCACATGGAATAACAACATAAAAGTAATAACTGATAAAAATAAAATGTATATGAACCCGAAAAAAGTCAATCCATAATTTGAAGTAAACGTAATCAACAATACAACAAGAATCAGCTTACTTTTTCAATGAAATCCTCGACAGAGTAGGAGTGACTCATTAGGAAACTCTTCAGTTTCGATTTGAAAGCGCGTGGATTACTGCTAAGATTTTTGAATTCGAGTGGTAGCTTATTGAACATGGATGCATTAGTATACTGCATACCTTTCTGCACAAGAGTTAAGGAAGTCCGATCCAAATGCAGGTCTGATTTCTGCCGAGTACTAACTGAATGAAAGCTGCTTATTCTTGGGGATAAGCAAATACTGTTAACAAGAAATGACAGTACAGAAAGTATATATTGAGAAGCCAGTGTCAAAATACCCAGACTCGTGAACAGGGGTCGACAAGAGATTCGTTGACTTACACCACTTATTGCCCAACAGCCCGTTTTCGAGGCAAAAATGTCCTTTAAGAAATGGAAGAGTTACCCCGGAATACCGTACCATACGACACAAGCGAATGAAAATAAGCGAAGTAGACTAATTTTCGTGTTGAACACTCACTTCAGATACCGTTAGAATAGTAAAAATGGCAGCATTAAGTCTTTGAACAAGATTCTGAATGTGGGTTTTCCACGACAGTTTACTATCTATATGAACACCTAGAAATATGAACTGTTCAGTTTCACTAATCATATGCCCGTTCTGTGAAATTAAAACGTCACGTTTTGTTGAATTGTGTGTTAGAAACTGTACAAACTATGTCTTACTGTGATTTACCGTTAGTTTATTTTCTACAAGAGATGAACTTAGGTCATGAATTGCACTGTTTGAAACCGAGCCAATGTTGCACATAACATCCGTTACTACCAAGCAGCAAACAGAAATATTAGAGGGCATATCATTTATATAAATAAGGAACAGAAATGGATCCAACACCGATCCCTGGGGCACCCGCCACTTGACCGTATCCCACTGAGACCCCACGTCACAGCCATTCTCAACATTGTGAATAATGACCTTTCGCTGTCTGTTGCTAAAGTAAGAGGTGAACCAATGGTGAGCTACTCCCCGTATTCCGTAATGGTGCAATTTCTGGAGCAATATTTTGTGATCAACACAATCAAATGCCTTAGTTATATTTAAAAAAATGCCTAGCGTTCGAAACCTTTTGTTTAACCCGTTCTATACATCACAGAGAAAAGAGAATGTAGCATTTTCCGTTGTTAAGCGACTTCTAAAACCGAACTGTATATTTGATAGCAAATCGTGTAATATAAAATGATCAATTATTCTTACATACACAGACTTTTGAAAAACATTAGCAAACACTGATGGCATAGAAATAGGTCTAAAATTGTATACATAATCCCGTTCTCACTTTTTATAAAGCGGATTTATTACTGAGTACTTTAATTGTTCAGGAAACTGACCATTCCTAAAGTACAAATCACAAATATGGCTAAATACAGGGCTAACTTGTGCAGCACAGTATTTTAATATTCTGATAGACACTCCATCATAACCATGAGAATGCTTAATCTTCAGTGATTTAATTATTGACCCAAACTCACCATTGTCTGTATCACAGAAAATGATTGTTAAATACTGTACATATATCTCATTTATCAGTAACAGAAATACTGCAAACAGCGAACTGACTTTATATCGTCGACCTTGTGCTGCTGACCAGACACTTCCTTCACAAATGACGATATGGTTTTAACTTTGTCCTATGAATTAGCTATTCTCTTTGCATACCACATACACTTTGCGTTCTTAATAACATTTTTAAGCACCTTACAATACTGTTTCTAATGGGCTACTTCAACATGATTGTGACTACTTCTAACATTTTGATATAATTCCCGGCTTGTTCTACATGATATCCTTATCCCACTATCCAGCCACCAGTGCTGCATATTACTGCTCGTATCCCGTTTAGAACGTTCTAATGGAAAGCAGCTCTCAAAGACCATGAGAAATGTGTTAAGAAAAGCATTATATTTATCATCTATGTTATCGTCACTATAAACTTCCTGCCACTCTTGTTCTCTCTTGCTGTTGGCTTAACTTTCCTACATAGTTTGTTATTACATGTGACATTTGTTTGAGTACAGAAGCCTTTTGCTGATAAAATTTGTGCTTCATAGTCAGAAAGGCCATTCGCCCTTTTACTAACAAATGCCCATCTAGTAACGAATAATGAATAAAAACTGTGCTACTGTTCCCCTACACCCTAGTGGGAAAAAACAAAATCTGCATCAGATCATACGAATTTAGGAGATCTACCAATATCCGTTTTCTTGACCCATCACACACGAAATTTATATTCAAGTCACCACATATAACTAATTTTTGGTACTTCCTACAAAGTGAATCAAGAGACCTCTCTATCTTAAGCAGAAATGCTCTGAAGTCAGACTTATGGGACCTATAAACAACGACAATTAGAAGTTTAGTTTCATTAAATTCGACTGCCCCTGCACAACATTCAAATCTCTGTTTCGTGCAATGCCGTGATAGGTCTGTGGACTCAAACGGAATACTGTTTTTTCCATACATTGCCACTCCCCCACCCCACAGTCAGGTAGTCTGTATCCTGTTAAAGGAAGCCACTGAACTGTCAAATTATTTAAGTGGTGTTCCGACTCACCAATAATTTCCGAGTCAACATATGTAAGTAGTTCACTAACTTTATCTCTATTACCTCTTATATTTTGATGAAATATGCTAATTCCTTCTCTACTTGGAAACATGACATTCACTGAAGGTGAGCCCTTAGAAGAGGGTATTGCTTTAAATAGCCATACCTATCAGCTGACTTTAGTCTAAAAACGGTGCACCTCTAACACCAACTACTACAGGACTTATTCCTGTAGTAGTTGGCCAAGATGTAAACATGGGCTCTAAAATTCGTGCAGTAAGAGCTCTGAGCTCTTCTTCATTTTCGATAGTGCGAAACTAAATTTCTTTCATCGCAAGCTTGTTGCATTCCAGATTTTGAGAGGTAGTATTACGAATCGAAACAACAATAACATATTCAATAAACGTGGACTATAAAGCGTGTAGCGTAAGAGGTGAAACACACCTTCTCTACTTAACAACCGCTCACAGTCCTTAAGGTACGGATTTAGAGCCTGTGTTTACAGGATATTTTGTTGTTTTTGTCGGTACTATCTCCTCCCTGAATGTGGGAAGCGAAGAACCTGCAGTAGAGAGATTTTTTTCCACAGCAGTGATGATGAAGGAGTACCCATAGCTCTCAAGGTATGCTTTTTAGAACGTATGTGTACCAAACTTCTTTGCTTCGTAGCATCGTTCGTGTCATATGCCTGAACACTGAAAATTCCGCCTGAGACACACAGTGCGTGCTGTAAGGATTGTGGGAAAAGCAAGATGTGACCACTGATAGACAGTGCAGGCTGTTACCTACCTATATAGTATACAGTACCACACACACAAGCCTTTCTAATTGACATAAACAATTTAGGCTGTGGAGGTTTCACTCTCTTAAACGCTTACTGTAAAAAATTTATTGTAACAAATTACAGTCATTTGTAATGTCAATGTTAGAACTTTTAAGTAAATTGTGTATGTAAACTACCTACCGCATTCAGCGATTGTAGAGGTGACAGAAAACCTGAATTATTTTTAACTCTGGAAGGATAAATTACAGTACTGCTCCACCTTTCTGTTAGTTCCGTACTTTACAATAACGGTCGGGAATGGTCGCTTTCAGATTCATATACAGTGCAGTAGCTCGTGGAGTATGCAGCGTGAGTCACCTAACATTACCGCTGGATATATTTCGTAATGGGGTGAGGTACACGTACACACGTGGTTTCCGTTTTCAATTACGGAGTGGAATAGAGTGTGTCCCGAAATGTCAGGCCAATAGATGTTCAATGTGGTGGCCATCATTTGCTGCACACAATTGCAATCTCTGGCGTAATGAATGTCGTAGACGCCGCAGTACATCTGGTGTAATGTCGCCGGAGGCTGCCACAATACGTTCATATCCTCTGGGGTTGTAGGCACATCATGGTACACATTCTCCTTTAACGTACCCCACAGAAAGAAGTCCAGAGGTGTAATATCAGGAGAACGGGCTGGCCAATTTATGCGTGCTCCACGTCCTATAAACGCCCGTCGAACGTGTACCTCACCCCTCATGGTAATGTACATGTGCGTCAGTGAAAAAGACCAATAAAAAGGTGTTAGCATGTGGACGTAATGTGCTGTTCCAGTCTCTTCTGTACCTAAGGTCCATCACCGTTCCCTTTGGATCCCTACGTAATTCGGCGCTCTCCGATACACACGATCGAAAAGCGGAGGAGTGGTACTCAAGCGTCAACTTTAGGTTACAATATCTCCGGATGTAATTAACATTTTACAACGCAACAAACGGCACTGATTACGTATTTGTTTATATGTTCAGATGTGCTAACAAAACTAACGGGGTTCCTTTAAAAAAAACGTAGGTTTGTGTTAAAAAACATACTTCCGTGCATTTTTTATGGTTTGTATTAACCAATTACACTAGTCCCTCTCCTCACGTTCGGTGTGTGGAATCGATTCGTCATTATTTGGTGTGGTTTACGAAATATATCCAGCGGTAACGTTAGGTGACTCGCCCTGTATATGCAGGTATGGTTGTTCTGTAATCTCTTCAGTAAATAACTTGTGATGAAAAATTGGAGAGCTAATATGTGTCTGACTAATTCTTCCTCTCAAGTTACGGTCAGTCCCAGACCACGTTTCCACAGACCCGAAATAAATTCATATTCCTGTTGAATCTTGATAAAAATTTAGCAGCACTTTCACTCGTAGACAAGATGTATTATCGTTACGGACTTACATTAAACTCAGTTGAGAATAGGTTCCTCCGTGACATGCACGTACTATCTAAGAATACGTGCTCACCTGTTACTTAAGCAGTTTATTCTACACTAAACACTGGCTATCATTACGCAGTTACAGAAATCCACTGTCGTAACAAACCAGTTGCGTAGCTGGGTCTGATTATACCGCAGATTGATACAGTTACGAAACGCCATAATAAAACAGCTAACAGTTGGATGCTCCTGACAGTAGCTCATTCATCACAAATGTCATTCATCTTCAGAGTAACTTCATATCATCTTTTTCTTATGCAAAAAGCGATAACTAGCGTGGGACACTTTCACATTTAGTGGAGGCGGGAAAACGTCAGCGCCAGCATGTTGGAACGGGTGTCCTATTTACTGCTGCGGAGCGTGAGCCGTCGATAACGTGATCGAAGACGGCGACACGGGACAATATGCTGCGTCGTTTATTCTGAATGGTGAGCTGGGGTCGCTGGTGCGGCTGACAGTCTGCCTATGAGTTTATTGTCCGTCCTCTCCATATCAAAACAAACAATACCATGCCCATTTGGCTCCAAAACCCGCTTGTCATTCCTATTCATGTGCTGAGACCTCACCTTCATTTATTAGTGTTGTTGGCTGTTTTACGAAATGTCAGTACAGCGAGTGATGCTATTACATTCAGAGAGCAAGTGTCTCGATCCATAACTATGCTTCAGGTGGTCGCAACGAAGAGGAGCGAAAAGAATAGAGGTTTTAATGCCCATATATTCGATCGTCTTTATGCTGTAACCACCGTTTTCTAAGGTATGCATTATTCTTTAAACTAAAACACTGACATCCGAGTCTTTATGCTCTGCCTCCCATAACAGAAAGTATTTCCGCATTCAAAAATGTAAACGCAGTACGTATTTTCAACTAGTCACATATCTTACATTGTATGGAATACACCCATAATGACACGCGGTACGCATGGACGATGCAGCAAAGTGTGAGGAAAGAATTGGATAGTGGGAGACTGAATGAAGTCTAGACATGTACGAATAACAGACAGTACCGGTATTTAACTTAAAGGAGTGTTAGCAATTTTTGCCATTCTAGTAGTGTTAAATTCCTTAGATTTAGCCACTCTATTAAAATAGCTCAACGCACACAAAAATATCAAATGCGTTTTTGTATTTACTGCCTCCTTAGAACAAATACTGTACAGCGTTGTTTATGTACTGCAAATTATTTCATAATGGTGACCTATGTATTACTTCTCAGAGTGTGTTTATCATTGTTGGTGTGTGCACTTATTCAGGTGCAATTAGAAGCAAGATTTTGGCTGAAAGTATAAGGTGTACATAAAACTATTACACTTCTAAACTTGAGAAATATTTTAAATGTTAATAAGCGCTTTGAAATCACTCATAAGTAGTACTTTTCAGTAAAACCTGTGTTCACCACTCTTTAGCTGATATTGAATTTTCATGTTACTTTCCACGCACATTTTAAATATTATAGAAGTACTTGAAATGAGCGTGTGACGAAATTAAGAGCGAAAGGCTGCTTGTTGGACGCTTATTTTTGAAAATTTATCTAGGCGCTACAACGTTTATGGAAACTCAAGATGGGGAAGCTATTTCGATGGAGGAAGCGAGCGCCCCTACGTGAAAGTAATAACTGGCGTACAGGAAAACTATTAATTCATCTCCCACATAATAACGTAGTAAAAAATCTGGTGATACATCTAGCCGATTTTGCTTGTGTAAGTTTGCCTGTGTGACGGCTCCCATTTCACACAAATCAAAAATGCGTCTCAGTGCATAGGGAAGGTGGGCGAGGACACGTTTCCTGGGTTACTGAGCGTCCAAACGTAATGTTGTAAGAAGAAATCCTCATCAATACCATTTACAATGATAGCCAAATATGTGTGAGTGGTTAGTGTGGTGTTACTATGTAATAGGCTGCAGTTTAGAGTAGAGAAAGGCTGAAGATTCGGAGCCACGTTGGATGTAAGTATTGAGAGCCGCTTGAATATCAACAGCTACATTGGAGTGTTTTAGATTCAGTCTTCGCATAATGTGTGTCAGCGAACAGTTAGCTTTCTATGAAAGACACTACGATACCACTCTTTTCCTTCCCGTACTTTCACATGTCGCTCATGGCGATGTTTGGTTGACACATGTGGGGTTTACAGCACTGCTTTAGTTGTATGCTCTGGTTCTGCGTACGGCTATAAAATGATTTTCCTCTTTGCGTACCGGGTAAAATATGTGTTCCAGTTCGTCGTACTGGCAGTACAGGAAATTATATTATCATAGACTATTTTATATCCGATTCAATGTGGGAATATATTTGTTAATAATGACAAAGCGTTATTAAACTGGCCGTAAATACACATTTAAAAGGCATATTTGCAAGCTGGGCGTTTATGTATTGCAAAAACATAGATATAAGTTGAGAATATGAATAAAGAATCACTTAAGATACTAATTAGTATATGCGGTTGTATCGAATGTGGCGTGAAACCAGCTGAATCATTTGTATAATCAAGCTGTTCAGTTGTCTTGCCGAGAAGACGGCAGCTTTCTGTTCTTGTAGCGGTTCAGATCGGACGCATATTTGCCATCGTTGCAGATAATTATTTGGCACACCGCCATTATCACTATTTTACTGAGACGCAGTCTCACTAGGTATACTCATATTTGCACACAGCAGCAGAATTAATGTATCTATGTAATTTAATCTAGCGTAATATTTTGTGAATACAGTGACATTATTTAATCTTGTGTTTCACTCATGTTGCAAGCTATTGTTCCAATTAAACGGTGTCATGGCGTGTTACAAATCTTATGGCGGTTCCAGCACAAGCCAGTGCTTCGGAATTATTCAATATACGAAGTCCGATAAAGAAATATTTTCAGAAGAGTCACTCACGGTAAAATTTAGATTGAATGGACCTTATGCAAAAAGCTATTGTCAAGCGTCCAAAATTTGTATTAAGCAGCATTAGGAATCTATACCCTGTTGACACACTGTTATTATTATCTACTATTATTTGCCTGTTGTTTGATATTGGCTCTGAGCACTATGGGACTTAACTTCTGAGGTCATCAGTCCCCTAGAACTTAGAACTACTTAAACCTAACTAACCTAAGGACATCACACACATCCATGCCCGAGGCAGGATGCGAACCTGCGACCGTAGCAGTCGCGCGGTTCCTGACTGTAGCGACAAGAACCGTGTCTGATATTCTGAAACCGCACCGGAAAAGACTATAAATTGAAACACTCAAATCTTCAGTGACTTTTTTTATTTAGACTACAAGTTGGCTAGCCGTCCGGTCTTCGGGTATGAGCATCCACTTCGGTTCCCGTTTTTGCTTTTCCGGAAGCTTCAAGTATGTTCGGAGGCAAGCATTGTTCCCACCAGTGGCCGTCACTGTCTTCTGTTCCTACCCTGTGGTACTGTACACGTGTTGATAGGATTCTAAACGTGTGTAATACTTGTAGAGCAACATCAATGTCATAAATGTTGAAGTGGCTGAAAAATACATCGGAACCAACAACTGAGGATCTCAGTGACTCTGGTGGAGTTAAGAGAGTATATTCTGTATGTTCAGATATTAGCTATGTGAACCGGCTCCTGTTAAAACGAGGAAAAAACGTTAGAGCATACTGTAAATTTAATTCACTAACTTCGTGCACAAAAAGGCACCAAAGGTTATATCTAAGTGTTATTCATTTTTAAAACAACAGCAAGAAAGCGAAATCTTACTATTCTGATACTATTTCTTATTTCCTTAGCGAGTAAAGCTAAGTGTATTTGAAACTTCCTGGCAGATTAAAACTGTGTGCACCGACCGAGACTCGAACTCGGGACCTTTGCCTTCCGCGGGCAAGTGTCGGTCGGTGCACACAGTTTTAATCTGCCAGGAAGTTCCATATCAGCGCACACTCCGCTGCAGAGTGAAAATCTCATTCTGGTAAGTGTATTTGCTCTGTGTAGCTTGGAACAATTGCTCAATAATAAGTTAATTCTTACAAATTTGTCTGCACTCATTAGTCGAGTCCTTTGGAATCATATATTTTAATCTTGTTTATGAGTTTTATCTTTTCAGATCTATCTATCAGAGTAGTGCACACATTGATTAGAATCAAAATGACTGATAGCTTATTGTGTCGGATCATATTACCATTACGTACATACAAGCTGGAACCTCTCCATTATTTTTCTACGAAGTCCGATTTCGCACTTTTTGCCACTTCGTGGGATGGAAGTTAATTTCATATATTTTTACCTTCAATGCTTTCAATCAATGACGATGTACAACAGCTACCATGACCTGATATATCAAGAGCATATCAAAATCGCGATGGCAGAAGTAAGATGCTAATGCTGATAAAAGTTAACCAAATGATATTAAATACTGCAATGTGTGTTAAACTAGTAACCCTATCGTGCCATCCCATTTGTGATGTATCTTTCCTGAGACAAATATTTCATAACCGCGTCGCATACATTTCGGTATAAAGATATTATTCTTTTCCGAATTTTATTCTGCCTGTAAGGAAAGATACGGTACGTATACAAGTAACAATGGACGTGTTCAAGTGAAAACAATAACGTTGGCTGCATAAGTAAGGCATAAAGACGTTTCTATTACGGCTACCAAGTTCTTTGAAACACTATACATTTCTATTTACTTAAGTGCGGATTATACATTATAAAGAAATTGAGTTGTTCCAAAGAAGCAGTAAGCAAATAAATAATAAAATAAACATAGGGTAACATGAGATATTCTGTGGTTGTGAACAGGCTTGGGAACCACACTGAAGATTTCAATTATCCTCCCAAATCTGACTACATTACGTTGCTGTCTTCCAGGAAAGGGAAAGAAGTAATTGGACTTAAAAGAAAATGCTGACGTCTTGCACAGGTTCGTCAGAAAACAATTTCGGTTACTTAACGGTATTTAAAGATTTGTGGGAATAGTACGTCACAGCTGTACATTTGTGATTTTGTAGGTAAAACACTTTCCTGACTGAATTCCTAATTTCGCTGTTCTATGGAAACATGAATCAAGTTTTATCGGAAAGTGGAAAGGTCGTATACCCTTTAAAATTAGAGATCAGCCAAATTATACATCGAACAAATGCCGAAATTTTGATCACAGAGAAAGCCTCACGCACTGGTTGTATTATAACAACAAATCTCAGGACTGCAGAATTACATCGTTAAATTGTAACAGTGTTCTAATTTTCAAGAGACGTGTCCATAAAAAAAGGAGTGTTGTTATTTAGAAGGTGCTTTATTTCACACCTCTGGCGGTATTTGTTTTTGTATAATCGAGTAATTTATGTGGATTTCTCTCCAAAGCAAGTACAGTATGATGCGTTGACAACTAGGAATAAAATATTTGGAATACGCTTTTTCTCAGTCAGGGAAGAATGAGAGAAGTTAGGTATTAAGACCACGAATTAGTTTGCCTTCCTCTGACATAATTCGAAAAATCTTTCCTGAGAGAAACATGCAGCCGGTTAGAGGTGAAAGTTTTTCTTCAGAGATCGTAAAATGTAGGCTGCAGTTTCTCTCTCGTGACTTACTTTCCCAACCTGCACTTTGTCTTCGTTTCTCGGGGAAGGTTGATGCCCTACTTTCTGCTTTCTCTCGGAGGGCTGTCTACTACACCACACGCATCAAGAGGCTAGCAGATCTATTAATTCGGTCTCGTTTCGTATTCATGTGAGAGTAGGTTCATCGTAGTAGTCTAACAAGGACAGCTGTAACTACAGCTCCAGAGTACCGTATTGTTGTCAAAATTAGGTACGTATTAACTTGATTTTTAACTTTTTTTAATCTTCTCCCTAAGTCTGTACTTAAAAAAATTGGATAAAAGTCTTTTGAAATGATCTGAATTCTTATGGTTGCATATTTATTATAAACTGCGCAAACATAACTTGAACGTCCTGCATTATGTATCCGTCTGGAATACCAAAGAAATCCAAATCTTTCACACTTTGTTACCATACTGTTCTAGGATTGTGCACAAACTTTTAAAGCGGGTATCAGGTATGCTGCTTCGAAACAGTTATAATTGTTCATTACGATGAAATAATAGACAGTGTTTTTATCGACTCCCTTACCAATTTCTCCGGCCGGAGTGGCCGTGCGGTTCTAGGCGCTACAGTCTGGAGCCGAGCGACCGCTACGGTCGCAGGTTCGATTCCTACCTCGGATATGGATGTGTGTGATGTCCTTAGGTTAGTTGGGTTTAATTAGTTCTAAGTTCTAGGTGACTGATGACCTCAGAAGTTAAGTCGCATAGCGCTCAGAGCCATTTGAACCATTTGAACCTTACCAATTTCGAATACACACTACTGCAGTCTGTTAGTTTCGTGCGTTCACGATAGATCTTGTAAGCAAATTCAAATTTAGGATACAATTCTTACCCAAAAGCATTTTTTCAATGGTTTGTCATCTGTCGAACAAAGCAGACTTACTCTTCATGACCGCACAAATAAAATTGTAGTTCCAGATTACGAAATGTACTGGTCTGAACATTGGTTCACTAAAATCTGCGTGTTTAAGTTATTGCGTATGAAAATGCTCTGTTTATTTGTAAATGACTTTAAGACAAGTGTCAGAAACCGATATATTTTCGTAGAGATGTTGATTCAATTTCGATATCACATTTTTATCGGTTGTGAGAATACAATGCTCACTAGATGATTTAAAAGCAATGTACTCGTTTTTGTTTCAAGTAATCTTGCGAGGTGATGGTTAAGTAAAAATTGCCTTCTCCTTTTTTCGATTACATACTGTAGCAGTTAAAATTGTCAAATGTACCGTTACCTTCGTAGATCAATTTTATGCGATTATAGCCATGGACTTCCGGCTTTTCCTTGACTCTAAAGGGAGGAAGCTAGTAATTTACTCCTACATTATTTCGTGTTTATCACTCCCGTGTACTGTGCTTGCAATGTCGTTGCCGTTTCTTCCTTGTAGCGTACTTCCTTTACTAAGACCTGAATTTATGTATTTTGTCTAAGTGTGTTCATACAGTATACGCAGCATTTCCCTGTTGTGCAAACAGAGGGATGCTACGTATACCGTGTGAACACAAGCTGACAAAACATGCAACAACTTATCTCTGTTACTCATGGAGTGAAATATCCAGTCATATATCAGCATAACTCTTGAAAACCGTGAGGTGTTGGTCATTCGGGGGATTTTGTAGAATATGGAATGGAAATATATGGTGAACTTGAATAATTGCTAATCAGTTACTATCAAAAACGTGATTATTACAATAATTTGAACACCCACACAAAACATATTTAAATGCTGTTATATTAATATTGAATGAAAAATGGTTTCTTAACATAAGTCATAATTAAATTCTACCAAGACTCAGTGGAAACGCTGGCATACGAAACTTAAGAGACTGCGGATTTGAAAACCAAAAGAATTTCATAAAAGCTAGAATAACTCTGTGTTACATATACGCAAACATGTGCTGCGCAGACGTTCTAAGAACTTCAGAATATTATTCCAATACGATGAAACTAAGCAAACAAAAAGGGGGGTTACTTACAGTGGCATAAAATTCGACATGGTAGCTGTCCCACAAAAGTCAATAAATTCGGTAACTCCATTTAAATGGTGTTCCTGCCACAAAAACAGTGGTTAGATCTGCACAGAAAAGTTTTTTCTGTTGATTGATGCTGCATATGAACGCGAAATAGTCACATTCATCACATGCGACGACTACACGACACGAAGGCTGAAACACCAACACAGAGGCACAATTACAAATCCCGCAAAAAAATTAATGGAAGCGCAAATGTGGACCATTGGTAGGTCGCCGAAAGTGTCACCCAACTGAACAATTAGCACAAACTTACTCACATATCGAAGAATTAGCTTAAAGTATTTGATCCAACGAAATACAATGCTAATGAGTTGAGATACATTAATATGGAGATACACTAGAAGAGGTACAAGTTGCATGCCCAAGTGGTGAAGGCATGTGGTTGTGTCTGATCAGAACAATGGGCAATGTTAAAATGTAATTTCATAGTGAATTCAGAGGAATTACATCACGAACAAAATCAAAAATGTATATGAAAGCGCAACTGAAATAGCTGGATGATTCCCTAAGAGAAAATGACCGTCACACCGAAGTAACTGAAATGAAATGATATCAAGTCATGCTCCTGAGAACAAGTTCACCCACAGCTCGGAGTCCGAACGCAGAGTAAGTTAAAATAAGCGTCGGTCAACAGCCATTGTCGCGCGTACCAGTTTTTTCGGCATAATGGAAAAAAGCGGGAAAGCTCAGGACAGAGAGGTAACTACTTTGCCAGACATCTTTGGGGGAGCTCTAAAACAGTCGCCACTACTCTAAAAGAGAGGAAAGAAACTTTCTTTCACACAGGCAGCATATCAGAAACTCGTTCATTTAGACATTCACACATACAGATATCATTCAGGACAAAATAAGCATGTGAACAGGTTAGTGGTAGTCAAAATGAATTATACTTGTTTGCTCCATATGTATCTATTGTCCAAGAACATTATCAGATAGCGCAAAAAATATCGGTGTAACTCATAAACTTAATAACAAGGGGAGATAATGTTGCTGTTCTTATTGTAGTTATGGTCTTCAGTCCAGAGACTGGTTTGATGCAGCACTCCATGATACTCTATCCTGTGCAAGCTTCTTCATCTCTGAGTAATTACTGCAACCTATATCCTTTTGAATCTGCTTAGTGTATTCATCTCATGGTCTCCCTCTACGGTTTTTACCCTCCACGATTCCCTCCAGTACTAAATTTGTGATCCTTTGC
Source organism: Schistocerca cancellata (assembly GCF_023864275.1). Taxonomy (NCBI): domain Eukaryota; kingdom Metazoa; phylum Arthropoda; class Insecta; order Orthoptera; family Acrididae; genus Schistocerca; species Schistocerca cancellata. The sequence continues at coordinate 998,991,722 of NC_064627.1, forward strand.
TGCCTAAGAATGTGTCCTACGAACCGATCCCTTCCTCTAGTCATGTTATGCCAAGAATACCTCTTCTCCAAAATTCTCTTCAGTAACTCCTCATTAGTTACATGATCCACCCATCTTAACTTCAGCATTCTTCTGTAGCACCACATTTCTTATGCTTTTTTTCTTGTCTACACTATTTATCGTCCATATTTCACTTCCATACATCGCTACACTACATACACATACTTTCAGAAAAGACTTCCTGACACTTAAATCTATACTCGATGTTAAGAAATATCTCTTCTTCAGAAACGCTTTCCTTGCTATAGGTAGCCTACATTTTACATTCTCCCTAATTCGACCATCATCAATAATTTTGCTCCCCATATAGTGAAACTCGTCTACTGCTTTAAGTTTCTCATTTCCTAATTTAATTCCCTCAGTATTACCTGATTTAATTCGACTAAATTACATTATCCTCGTTGTTGTTCATCTTATATCATCGTTTCACGACACTGTCCATTCCGTTCAACTGCTCTTCCACGTCTTTTGCTGTCTCTGACAAAATTACAATGTCATCGGCAAACATCAAAGTTTTTATTTCTTCTCTATGGATTTTAATTCCTACTCCATATTTCTCTTTCGTTTCCTTTACTGCCTGGTCAATACACAGATTGAATAACATTGGAGATAAGCTACAACCCTGTCTCACTCCCTTCTCAACCACTGCTTGCCTTTCATGCCCCGCGGTTCTTATAACTGCCATCTGGTTTCTGTAAAAATTCACTCCCTGTATTTTACCCCTGCTACCTTCAGTATTTGAAAGAGAGTATTCCCGTCAACATTATCAAAAGCTTTCTCTAAGTCTATAAATGCTGGAAACGTAGGTTTGCCTTTCCTTAATCGATCTTCTAAGATAAGTCGAAGGGTCAGTATTGCCTCACGAGTTCCATCATTTCTACGGAATCCAAACTAATCTTTCCCGAGGTCTGCTCCAAGCAGTTTTTCCATTCTTCTGTAAAGAATTCGTGTTTGTATTTTGCAGCCGTGACTTATCTACGGAGAGTTCCGTAATTTTCACACCTGTCAACACTTGCTTTCTTTCGGATAGTAGTTATATATTCTTCTTGAAGTCTGAGGGTATTTCTCCTGTCTCATACATCTTGCTCACCAGATGGTAGAGTTTTGTCATGGCTGGCTCTCCCAAGGCTATCAGTAGTCCTAATACAATGTTGTCTACTCCAAGGGCCTTGTTTCGACATAGGGCTGTAAGTGCTCTGTCAAATTCTTCGCGCAGTTTCATATCTCCCATTTCATCTTCATCGACGTCCTATTCCATTTCCATAAGATTGCCCTCCAGTACATTGTCCTTGTATGAACCCTCTACATACTCCTTCCACTTTTCTGCTGTCCGTTTTTTGTTTAGAACTGGTTTTCCATCTGAGCTCTTGATATTTATAAAAGTTGTTCCCTTTTGTCCAGACGTCTCTTTAATGTTCCCTATAGCCAGTATCTATCTTGCCCCTAGTGATATATGCATCTGAATTCTTACATTTGTCCTATAGCCATTATCCCGTTCTGTCGATTTGGTTTTTGAGACGCTTGTATTCGTTTCCGGCTGCCTCATTTATTGAATTTTTATAGTTTCTCCTTTCATCAATTAAATTCAATATCTCTTCTGTCACCCAAGGATTTCTACTAGGCCTCATATTTTTACCGACTTGATCATCTACTATTTCAACTCTCAAAGTTATCCGTTCTTCTTTACTGTATTTCTTCCCCATGTTCTTGACAATCATTCCCTAATGCTCTCTCTGAAACTATGTACAACCTCTGGTTCTTTCAATTTATCTAGGTCCCATATCCTTAAATTCTTACCTTTTTACATTTTCTCCAGCTTTAATCTATTTTTCATAACCAATAAATTGTGGTCAAAGTCCACAACTGCCCCAGGAAATGCCCTACAATTTAAATACTGGTTCCTAAATCTATGTCTTACCATTATATAACCTATCTGAAACCTTCCAGTGTCTCCAGGCCTCTTCCACGTATACAGCCTTCTTTCATGACTCTTAAACAAAGTGTTACCTATGATTAAGTTATGCTCTGTGCAAAATTCTACCAGGTGGCGTCCTCTTTCATTCCTTACTCCCAGTCCGTATTCACCTACTACTTTTCCTTCTCTTCCTTTCCCTAGTATCGAATTCCAGTCACCCATGACTATAAATTTTCGTCTTCCATAACTATCTGAATAATTTCTTTTATCGCATCATACATTTCTTCAGTCTCTTCATCATCTGCGGAGCTAGTGGGCATATAAACTTGTATTGCTGTGGTAAGCGTTGGCTTAGCGTTTTTCTTGGTTACATTAATGCGTACACTATGCTGTTCGTAGTAGCTTATCCGCACTGCTACTTTGTTATTCAATCTCCTGAGTAGTCCCCGCTCGGAGATCCGAGTGGGAGACTATTTTACCCCCGAGATATTTTACCCAACTGGACGCCATCATCATTTAACCATACAGTAAAGTTGGATGCCCTCGGGAAAAATTACGGCTGTAGTTTTCCCTGGCTTTCAGCCGTTCGCAGTACCAGCACAGAAAGGCTGCTTTGGTTGATGTTACAGGGCCAGATCAGCCAATCATACAGACTGTTACCCCTAAAAGTTGTGAAAAGGCTGCTGCCCCTCTTCAGGAACCACACGTTTGTCTGGCCCCTCAACTGATGCCGCCTCCGTTGTGGTTGCACCGACGGTACGGCTATCTGTATCGCTGAGGCATTCAAGCCTTCAGCCAACGGCAAGTTCCATGGTTCATTGGGGAAATACAATACTCTAAACGCAAGTTAATGAACGCGAAAGTCTTCAAGTACTTCACATTAACTGCGAAACAATAATGAATTGTGGCGTCTTATCAGGCATTCTGTAATGTCTACCTTCCCTCGGGCAGCGGAAAGTATAGCATTATTCGTTCTGAAACTTCTGAAAAATACAATACGATATTCATTACCTTTGATATCCTGATTACGATGCCAAGTTATTATTCGCAACTGAAAATTCATTTGATGTGTCTGAAAAGAGAAGTTACGTCCTATGCCACACATATAACTGGAGGCCCCAGTGGGGTGAGAAATGTCTCGTGGCCCCTTACCTTCTCCACTTCCGCCAACAGAGCTTTAGGTTACAGGTTACACTAGACAGGAGGAAATGGCCAGTTACAATAAGTGTTAAAAGGGCGTTAAAAGTGACCGAGCTCAACAAAATACGTAGCGTCATTAATCTTTGGACAAAAATTTTTACGTAATTGCTGAAAACTGTGAGACGTCCTACCAACTTTTTTTGAAAACAATACGCCTTGAGTAAATTTGTCGATTATACCCCTGTTAGACGGTCACCTATATGACCTCCGTCGCAAAACAACGACGACGAATGAAAGCATCGAGAAGCGCACAATATCGTATTCGACGATCGACAGTCACAGGAATATATCGCTGACGCCATGGGCACAGGACTCTACATTTAAAATTGTAATTTAACTACGAGAATACTCTGCGCACTGTGGGTGTCATATTCTTTAAATAACAATAGCAAAAAATTTATAATGAGTTTGTCAGCCATGTTTGCACTGTTTGAAAAATAAATGAACGGTATTATCCTCCAACTTGCTACTGTTGATGTGACGTGAGTCCACTACATCAGCCACACTCTCAATACAGTTGTGCATTTATGGCTCTACATCAAAAGAGGTGAAATATTTTTCAAGGGTTCAATGGGTTGTAGCCGGTGTTGGATGGAATGCGGAAGAACTGGCCATAGTGGCCGAGCGGTTCTAGGAGCTTGAGTCTGGAACCGCGCGAGCGCTACGCTCGCAGGTTCGAATCCTGCCTCGGGCATGGATGTGTGTGATGTCCTTATGTTAGTTCGGTTTAAGTAGTTCTAAGTTCTAGGGGACTGATGACCTCAGATGTTAAGTCCCATAGTGCTCAGAGCCATTTGAGCCATTTGAATGCGGAAGAGATTCCTCCAGTATATTAATTTGGAAGAGGGAATCAAAGCTATTGAATGCTACACAAGCTTCTGCTAAGTAGCACTAACTACAAAATAATTTGCCCTTTGTAATCATGTGATAATCTGTAGTGCAGAGCAGTAGAAAGAGCAACGTTATAATAAATTGAAGCAGAAATAACAGAAAAAAGTGAAATGTTGCCACTACCATGAACGCAAGGTTACACTGCATGAATAAAGTGAAGGAGAATTAAGAAACAGCACGGCAGTTATAAAGAAAATTATCAGCGCGAAAAGACCTCTAGACTCATCATATTTGACAGCGAATTGGGAAAACAGGTCTTGTAACTGTACGTTGTTGAACAGTATTTTGTTGTAATGACACGTGGAATATTGATAAATCAGGGAGGTAATCGGCAACCATTTGAAACGTAATGCTACCCAAGCATGCCACAAATTATGGCGACATACCTGTGAAACATGGAACGAGAAAAACTTCATCTGGAAAGAGGTTTAAGAAATTTCTGTAGGACACGGGAAACTTGCTATAGTCACTTCTGTTGAGACTGCACGGAGTAATTATTCTAGTAGGGAGTTACAGTATGGGAATCTGTAGATTCAGGCAGATATTAGAATATTATGTAAATATTTAAGCAATGATCGTAGCCTGTAGTGTGTCCCTCTTCTCTTCAGTTGGAGTAGTGAAGAACTACACTCTAAAACAAAAGGAGTAAGGAATTATCCAAATGGGACGAAAGTCGGTAAATGTGATGTACATGTGCAGACAAACAAATGGATAATTACAGTTTCAGAACAATTGGATTATTTATTCAAGAGAGAGAGCTTCACCAATTGAGCAGTCGATAATGGGTTGGTCCAAATGTGATCGTTGTGCAAGCAGTTATTCGGCTTAGCATTGATTGACAGAGATATTAAATGTCCAAATTCTTTCCAACTGGCGCGTTAGATCATCAAAAATCCGAGAAGGTTGAAGCGCCCTGCCCATAATTTTCCAAATGTTCTTAATATTGGAGACACTGAGCGACCTTACTGGCCTAGCAAGGGTTTGGCAGGCACGAAGAGAAGCTTTAAGAACTAACGCCTTGTGAGGTCGGGCATTATATCGCTGAAATGTAAGCCCAGGATGGTTCAGCAATGAGCCATGCGCGGCTCGCTTTCTTGCCGTTTATTGCTTGACTGCTTGTCTTTCTGGTGCCGCCGTCTCGTTTCTTATTCGATGTACTGGCGTCACAAAGTTGCTGGCTTGCTTGTTCGTGAGTGGCAGCAGCAGCGCTTATCGATAAGTGAACTGTCATACTATCATTGGAGCTACCGCTAGTATTGCCGGGTCGTGGTCTGTCGGCAGTTGAGTTGAGACGGAGCGCCACTGAGGTCCGGACAACCAGCACTCGCCGAACGCTGGCGACACACATGCGCTATCCGATGGAGCGGGAACGACCGTTTGTTGGTCGTTCGGTCGATCGTCTTATCAGGCGATGTGTATTTCGTCTTTTGACTGTTTCTTGGCCTTGTCAGTTGATCATCTTGCGGGTCTTTTGTCGGTTCCTCCTTCTGCAGAGACGTCACGTGGCCAATGGGCGGATGTGCCGTCTGTGTGGGTGGGTCCGAGCCAGTGTCTCCGGGACGTCGTCAGTCCGAAGGGAGTCGGGATTGAGCATCAGTGAGGTCCGGACAGCGAGTACTCGCACGACCGTTTCCGGGCCCCTTCAGTTGGTCATCTTGCGGGACATGGGTAGGATCCGTGCATTGTGCGGAGATGTCGGGTGGCCAATGGTCAAGTGTTCCCTCTGCATGGCTAGGTCCGAGCTAGTGTCTCTGGTTCGGCGTGCATCCGAAGGGAGTCGGGACGCATCAGCAGTGAAGTCCGGACAGGCATAACTCGTCCGATCGTTGCCGACACACATGACATGAGTCATGGTTGGTCGTTCGGTCGGTCCCCTCATCGGACGACGTATATTTGGTCGCCGACCGCTTATGGTTCAAATGGCTCTGAGCACTATGGGACTCAACTGCTGTGGTCATCAGTCCCCTATAACTTAGAACTATTTCAACCTAACTAACCTAAGGACATCACACACACCCATGCCCGAAGCAGGATTCGAACCTGCGACCGTAGCAGCAGCGCGGCTCCGGACTGGAGCGCCTAGAACCGCACAGCCACCGCGGCCGGCTCGACCGCTTATGGGTTCTCTGGGTGTCTCCACTTATGATTCGTCTTTTTTGCTCCACAGTGATGGCTTTTAGGATTGTTCGAGTTCTTGGGGAAGTGTTTTCGTGCAACTGTGTCTACCTTCTGTGATTTCGACAGAGCAGTTACGTTAATGCTGTCTGCGTACTGGAGTGTCGGTCGGTTGGGACAGTGCAGCGAGGAAGTCTCCGCGGCAAGGGCATTAGCGTTGGGTTCCGCAGTGTGTTTTCCCTCGCCGTGTAGATGCTGTCCGTACCGCGTGTAGATCGACAGCCTTTGGTGATGTTCATATTTTTGAGTGGTTATTGTGCCTTGGCTGTTTGAGACACCAATTTTGAAGAAATAGTGCTGCCGTTACCTTCGTCCTCGGCTGATATTTTCCGTTGTCGTGCCGTTGGTCGGGCGGAAGGGCATTGATCAGGTTGTGGGTCGGTCCTTCAGCCGTCCCTGGGTCAGGTTGCCATCCTATTAGTTAGTCTTACTTTTGGCTGCCTGTCTTACCTAACCTTACGTTAGAGTTCCTTCCTCAGACCGACCCCTGGAACACTTCTGAGCAGCACTGTTCTGTTGGTTTTAGATTGTGATTTTCTTTTTGTCTGAAGTACTGTGCGAGGCCTACAGCCGTCTATTAGTTTACTTTGTTTTAATTATAAAATAAGGCCTTCAGCCGACTTAAACCAAGCTTTCAAGATTAATTTGTTTAAAACTGTTTTACAAAAGAGATTTGGCTCCATTTGAAATCTTAGTTATCCGGGCCTTAAGCCTTGAGTTGTTCAGTGTTCAGTACGTCGCCTTCAGCCGAGTATTTTTTATAGGGAAGGCCTTTAGCCGCGTGTATTCCTTAAAGTAATTTTTGATAACTTGTGTTCGGTCTTTCAGTAGTGTGTTTTGTGCAATTAACAGCAACTGATTTTGGCCCCTTTCCACAACCATAATCTGATCCTCTCTGCCCTGCGAAACCCAGATTTCAACCATCAACGGCAACAGAACGGAATATAGAATATCGTCCGCGTGCGTCTGCGCTGCTGGTGATAACCAAAAAGCTACTGCTGTGACCAGAAAAGTCCTGGCATTCGGGAGGTATGGAGGGCGACAGGCAGATTAGTATCCCAACGTTGTTCGGGGCATCTCCAGACAGATCTGCACTGACCATAGAGGCTCAGTTTGAAGCGGGGTAGTTCTACTACAGTTACTGACATTTAACTCCGAAGACGTATTTAGAGATGGCACGTCAACGGTGATGTGGCCAACATACGACTTGACAATCAGGTATAATGGTCTGAGGTGTCATTTCTTTTCATAGCAGGACTCTTTTGCTCGTAATCCGCAGCATCCTGACTGCACAGCGGTATCGACTATATTCTACGTCCCGTTTTGTTGCCCTTCATGGCAAGTCAGCTTCGATGTACATTTCAGTAAGATAATGCCTGCCGGCACGCGAAGAGGGTTTCTACTGCACGTCTTCGTGCTTAACAGATCAGTATTGTGATCGATTGTCAGTTTTGGTTATTGGTAACTTGATACCAGTGTCTGAGTTTAATTTGTACAGCACTGAAGATGATCACTATGTGATCGAAAATCGATTCTGCTATCAATAAAACGTCAATATTACGGCCAACGCTGACCTTCCTTTTAATTTGAATTTTAATCGAACCATATAATGGGCAACAAGAACTACGGATTGCTCCCCAGTTGAGAACGTCCGGAGTATTATGGGCAGAGCCCTCAGACAGTCTCGGGATTTTTAAGGTCTAGAGCACCAGTTGGACAGAATATGGCACAATATTTCACGGAAAGAAATCCAAGAACTCCATCAATCAATGCCAAGCCGAATAACTGCTTGCATAAAGCCCAGAGGTGGACCGTCGCTTCATTGACTTCGTAAGTTTGTCAAGCTGATTCTCGGGGAATAAATCATTCACTTTTTCTGAAATGGTAATCATTTGTTTGGCTGTACATGTACGTCATGTCTACCGATTTCCGTCCCATTGGAATAATTCCTTTGTGGTGCGTCGATTTTTTTTCCATTTGTCTGGTATATTACTGTCAAATACATTTATTGCACATGATGTTCGGAAGCGAATTAATTGTAGCGCATTATATTGCTCAAACTTGACAGGTTAATCGAACGTAAAAGCGCTGAACTATGTTGCTTGCAAAAGAGAAGAGCTGTGAAACGAATGAACACATAGATGTTGAAGCCATGGAGCCTCCAGCAGCGAAACGCTTCCGGCCAGATCTAGCCACCTAAAGTTAGTCAATTAACAAACTTTAAATCAACCCCGTTAGGTCTTGACACTAGCGGAGTAAATCTAATTAAAACAGCGGAACGTAAGTGTTCTAATTAAAACTAGGCTACTCATTTTGCCTCTCGGACGACCCAAAGAGCAGTGGCCAAGTACTGTGCTTCAGCACGGGCGAAATGAGTAGTTGTTACACGGTACAACAAATTTAATTGACATTTTGTAAATTACTTGTATTTCGGGGATCTACGTTTATTTCACCCACTTCAGAAGTACATGTCCATTTATAAAGGGCTTATTTCAATAGTGGTACAAGTCCATTTTTGTTCATTTTGAGATACAGAGACCTAAAGTTAGCCGGCCGGAGTGGCCGAGCGGTTAAAGGCGCTACAGTCTGGAACCGCACGACCGCTACGGTCGCAGGTTCGAATCCTGCCTCGGGCATGGATGTGTGTGATGTCCTTAGGTTAGTTAGGTTTAAGTAGTTCTAAGTTCTAGGGGACTTATGACCACAGCAGTTGAGTCCCATAGTGCTCAGAGCCATTTCATTTCAACCTAAAGTTAAATGAGCGCTGAAAAATCTGCAGTTAAGATACCAGAAATATTCAAGCATATGGCTTCTTGCTGGAGATGAACTTTTCTTTCTGTTTGTTTGGATCATTAATTTCAAAGACATTATAAGCAGAAAATTGGAGGTAATGGACTTGTACCACTATTGAAATAAGACCTTCATATACACTCCTGGAAATAGAAAAAAGAACACATTGACACAGGTGTGTCAGACCCACCATACTTGCTCCGGACACTGCGAGAGGGCTGTACAAGCAATGATCACACGCACGGCACAGCGGACACACCAGGAACCGCGGTGTTGGCCGTCGAATGGCGCTAGCTGCGCAGCATTTGTGCACCGCCGCCGTCAGTGTCAGCCAGTTTACCGTGGCATACGGAGCTCCATCGCAGTCTTTAACACTGGTAGCATGCCGCGACAGCGTGGACGTGAACCGTATGTGCAGTTGACGGACTTTGAGCGAGGGCGTATAGTGGGCATGCGGGAGGCCGGGTGGACGTACCGCCGAATTGCTCAACACGTGGGGCGTGAGGTCTCCACAGTACATCGATGTTGTCGCCAGTGGTCGGCGGAAGGTGCACGTGCCCGTCGACCTGGGACCGGACCGCAGCGACGCACGGATGCACGCCAAGACCGTAGGATCCTACGCAGTGCCGTAGGGGACCGCACCGCCACTTCCCAGCAAATTAGGGACACTGTTGCTCCTGGGGTATCGGCGAGGATCATTCGCAACCGTCTCCATGAAGCTGGGCTACGGTCCCGCACACCGTTAGGCCGTCTTCCGCTCACGCCCCAACATCGTGCAGCCCGCCTCCAGTGGTGTCGCGACAGGCGTGAATGGAGGGACGAATGGAGACGTGTCGTCTTCAGCGATGAGAGTCGCTTTTGCCTTGGTGCCAATGATGGTCGTATGCGTGTTTGGCGCCGTGCAGGTGAGCGCCACAATCAGGACTGCATACGACCGAGGCACACAGGGCCAACACCCGGCATCATGGTGTGGGGAGCGATCTCCTACACTGGCCGTACACCACTGGTGATCGTCGAGGGGACACTGAATAGTGCACGGTACATCCAAACCGTCATCGAACCCATCGTTCTACCATTCCTAGACCGGCAAGGGAACTTGCTGTTCCAACAGGACAATGCACGTCCGCATGTATCCCGTGCCACCCAACGTGCTCTAGAAGGTGTAAGTCAACTACCCTGGCCAGCAAGATCTCCGGATCTGTCCCCCATTGAGCATGTTTGGGACTGGATGAAGCGTCGTCTCACGCGGTCTGTACGTCCAGCACGAACGCTGGTCCAACTGAGGCGCCAGGTGGAAATGGCATGGCAAGCCGTTCCACAGGACTACATCCAGCATCTCTACGATCGTCTCCATGGGCGAATAGCAGCCTGCATTGCTGCGAAAGGTGGATATACACTGTACTAGAGCCGACATTGTGCATGCTCTGTTGCCTGTGTCTATGTGCCTGTGGTTCTGTCAATGTGATCATGTGATGTATCTGACCCCAGGAACGTGTCAATAAAGTTTCCCCTTCCTGGGACAATGAATTCACGATGTTCTTATTTCAATTTCCAGGAGTGTATATGTCAGACAGTATTACTGTGAACAGTTCAGTGTTAGGGTACAACAAATTTCGCCCACTTCAGAAGCACATGTTCCACATACTGAAAGCAATTAACAAATTCCCCCTACTAAATATATAGGTATGTTTCGTGGTGGGAATTTATTAATTACTGTCAGTCTGTGGGAAGAGGAACCACTTGAATTATATATGTACACTCCCAGTGATAGAATTCGGTAAAGGAGAACTAAAAAAAATATTTAATTAAAGCAAAACTGACTGAAGAATATTCCGTTCATTACAGCACCTTACAGAAATTACAGACATATAAAAATAACAGTATATAATACCACCAGGGTACGTAAATTTTAGCGCTGTAAACAGCTTTAACTTAAGCATGAATTTTAGATCACACTTCCGGCACAAGGAGTCACACTACTTCTGCCAACGACAATGTCAAAGAGGGCGGAGGAGCGGACCGAGGTTCAGTGCACTCTCTTGCCTCTTAGGGTGAGAAACTGTCCCTAAAGGCGGAAGAATCCGCAATGATGGACGGCATGAGCTTGCAGAAGGCAACGGGAACCACTGCATTAAAGGCGCTTGTTTACCCACAGAACATGTTGCCTGTAGTTAAAAACGTGTCATGATGATGTCTTCGTTGTCCCCTATTCGGATCTCTGTGAGGGGACTACCAATAAGGAGAGGAGCACAAGGAACAGATCTAATAATCAACAAAAGGATAATGTTCTACGGGTCGGGGCATGGATTGTCAGAAGTGTGAACGTTGTGGAAGCTAGAAAATCTGAAAAGGGAAATGGAAAGACTTAATCTAAATATACTAGGGGTCAGTGAAATTAAATGGAAAGAAGACAAGGATTTTTTGTCAGATGAGTGTAGGGCAATATCAACAGCAGCAGAAAATGGTATGACGGGAATAGGATTCGTTATGAACAGAAGGATAGGGTAGAGAGTGAGTTGTTCTCATCAGAATCGAAAGAAAACCAACGCTGACAACGATGGTTCAGTACACATGTCGGCATCGCAAGCTAAAGACGGAGAGATATGGAACGGATATTTCAGTACGTAAGGGGAGATTAAAATCTAATAGTCATGAATGAGTTGAATGTCATTGTATGGGAAGTAGTAGAAGAAAGTATTACGAGAAATCATGGGATTGGTACTAGGAATGAGAGAGAATAACTGAGTTCTGCAAAAAATTTCATCTAATAATATCAAACAGTCTGTTCATGGATCAGAAGAGGAGGAGGTATACCTTGAAAAGGCCGGGAAATACGTGAAGATTTTAGTTAGATTACATCATGGTGTGGCACAGATTACGAAATCAGATGGTTGATTGTAAGGGGTACCCAGGAGTAGATATAGACTCAAATTACAACTCTGTATTGACGAGGAGTAAGCTGAAGTTTAAGAGACTCGTCAGGAAGAATCAATACGCTGAAATGTGGAATACGGAAGCACAAAGGGATAACCAGATGCGCTTGGAGGAACATATCAGCAGACAGTTCAGCTGAAGAGGAATGGACATCTCTAAAAGAGCCAGTCACAGAAGTTGGAAATACCATCGGTAACAGAAGGAATACTTCACCTAATCGACGAAAGAAGGAAGTACAAAAATGTTCTAAAAAATTCGGGAATACAGAAATATGAATAGCTTAGGAACGGGATAAGTAGAAAATACAGAGAGGTTAAGGCGAAACGGCCGCATCAGAAGTGTGAAGAAATCAAAAAGGAAATGATTGTCGGACGGACTGAGTCAGTATATAGGAAATTCAACACAATCTTCGGTGGAATTAAAAGCAAGGACGGTAACTTTAATGTAAATTTCAGTGTTAAATGCAGAGTTCATAGCAGGTAGGTGGAAAGAGTATTAAAAGCCTCTATGATAGGGAAGACTTGTCTGATAACATAGAACGAGAAACAGCAGTCTACATGGAAGTGACAGGGGATCCATTACTAGTTTCAGAATTTAAAGAGCTTTGCAAGACTTAAGTCGAAATAAGACGGAAGTAATAGTTAACGTTCCATCAAATCTCTAAAATCATTGAGGGAAGTGGCAACAAATAATTGTTCTCGTTAATATGTAGAATGTTTGAGGCTGGCGATATACCATCTGAAAAAGCGTTTGACAGTGTCAACTGTTGCAAGATGCTCGAAATTCTGAGGAAAATAGGGGGAAGCTATGGGGAGAGATGAGTGATATAAAACCAAGAGGGAATAATAAGACAGGAATACCAACAGCTAAATACTCGGATTAACAAGAATGTAAGACAGGGCTGTAGTCTTTCGCTCCTACTGTTCAATCTATACATCAGAGAAGCAATTATGGAAATAAATGAAAGATTGGAGAGCTGAATTAAAATTCAAGGTGAAAGGATGTCAATGATTAGGTTTTTTGATGGTACAGCTATCCTCAGTGAAGAAGACTTACAGGATGTGCTGAATGGAATGAAAAGTCTGCTGAGCACAGAACGTGGGTTGACAGTAAATCGAAGAAAGATGAAAGTAAAGAGAAATAACAGAAATGAGAACAAAGAGAATTAGCGAAATAGATGAAGTTAAGGAATTGTGCTACACAGGCAGCAATATAATCCACTATAGAAAGAGGTATTTGAGATGTGGTGCTAAGACGAATACTGAAAATTGTGTGGACTGATGAGGTATGGAATGAGCTGGTTCTGGGCAGAATCGGAGAGGAAAGGAATTTATGGATAACCTTGGGCATAATGATAGGACATCTGTTAAGACATCATGGAATAACTTCCATGGTATTAGAGAAAGCTGGAAAGGGTAAAAAGTTTAGAGGAAGCCAGGGTATGAATACATGCAGCAAATAATTGAGGACACGTGTTGCAAAAGCTACTCAGATATGAATACGCTGGAACAGGAGACAAATTGTGGAATTGGCGGCTAGCCGCGTCAAATCAGTCAAAAGAAAGACTAATGAAAAACAAAAAATGGCACGCCGTAAGTTACACTCCTGGAAATTGAAATAAGAACACCGTGAATTCATTGTCCCAGGAAGGGGAAACTTTATTGACACATTCCTGGGGTCAGATACATCACATGATCACACTGACAGAACCACAGGCACATAGACACAGGCAACAGAGCATGCACAATGTCGGCACTAGTACAGTGTATATCCACCTTTCGCAGCAATGCAGGCTGCTATTCGCCCATGGAGACGATCGTAGAGATGATGGATGTAGTCCTGTGGAACGGCTTGCCATGCCATTTTCACCTGGCGCCTCAGTTGGACCAGCGTTCGTGCTGGACGTGCAGACCGCGTGAGACGACGCTTCATCCAGTCCCAAACATGCTCAATGGGGGACAGATCCGGAGATCTTGCTGGCCAGGGTAGTTGACTTACACCTTCTAGAGCACGTTGGGTGGCACGGGATACATGCGGACGTGCATTGTCCTGTTGGAACAGCAAGTTCCCTTGCTGGTCTAGGAATGGTAGAACGATGGGTTCGATGACGGCTTGGTTGGACCGTGCACTATTCAGTGTCCCCTCGACGATCACCAGTGGTGTACGGCCAGTGTAGGAGATCGCTCCGCACACCATGATGCCGGGTGTTGGCCCTGTGTGCCTCGGTGGTATGCAGTCCTGATTGTGGCGCTCACCTGCACGGCGCCAAACACGCATACGACCATCATTGGCACCAAGGCAGAAGCGACTCTCATCGCTGAAGACGACACGTCTCCATTCGTCCCCCCATTCACGCCTGTCGCGACACCACTGGAGGCGGGCTGCACGGTGTTGGGGCGTGAGCGGAAGACGGCCTAACGGTGTGCGGGACCGTAGCCCAGCTTCATGGAGACGGTTGCGAATGGTCCTCGCCGATACCCCAGGAGCAACAGTGTCCCTAATTTGCTGGGAAGTGGCGGTGCGGTCCCCTACGGCACTGCGTAGGATCCTACGGTCTTGGCGTGCATCCGTGCGTCGCTGCGGTCCGGTCCCAGGTCGACGGGCACGTGCACCTTCCGCCGACCACTGGCGACAACATCGATGTACTGTGGAGACCTCACGCCCCACGTGTTGAGCAATTCGGCGGTACGTCCACCCGGCCTCCCGCATGCCCACTATACGCCCTCGCTCAAAGTCCGTCAACTGCACATACGGTTCACGTCCACGCTGTCGCGGCATGCTACCAGTGTTAAAGACTGCGATGGAGCTCCGTATGCCACGGCAAACTGGCTACACTGACGGCGGCGGTGCACAAATGCTGCAAAGCTAGCGCCATTCGACGGCCAACACCGCGGTTCCTGGTGTGTCCACTGTGCCGTGCGTGTGATCATTGCTTGTACAGCCCTCTCGCAGTGTCCGGAGCAAGTATGGTGGGTCTGACACACCGGTGTCAATGTGTTCTTTTTTCCATTTCCAGGAGTGTATATCAGGTGCATCCCTAGCAGTAGGCCACGCGTGCGTATACAGGGTGTTACAAAAAGGTACGGCCACACTTTCAGGAAACCTTCCTCACACACAAATAAAGAAAAGATGTTATGTGGACATGTGTCCGGAAACGCTTATTTTCCACGTTAGAGCTCATATTAATTTTGGTCAGTATGTACTGTACTATCTCGATTCACCGCCAGTTGGCCCAATTGAAGAAAGTTAATGTTGACTTCGGTGCTTGTGTTGACATGCGACTCATTGCTCTACAGTACTAGCATCAAGCACATCAGTACGTAGCATCAACAGGTTAGTGTTCATCACGAACGTGGTTTTGCAGTCAGTGCAGTATTTACAAATGCAGAGTTGGCTGATGCCCACTTGATGTATGGATTAGCACGGGGCAATACCCGTGGCGCGGTACGTTTGTATCGAGATAGGTTTCCAGAACAAAGGTGTCCCGACAGGAAGACGTTCGAAACGAATTGATCGGCGTCTTCGGGAGCACGGAACATTGCAGCCTATGACTCGCGAGTGGGGAAGACCTAGAACGACGAGGACACCGGCAATGGACGAGGCAATTCTTCGTGCAGTTGAAGATAACCCTAATGTCAGCGTCAGAGAAGTTGCTGCTGTACAAGGTAACGTTGACCACGTCACTGTATGGAGAGTGCAACGGGAGAACCAGTAGTTTCCGTACCATGTACAGCGTGTGCAGGCACTATCAGCAGCTGATTGGCCTCCACGGGTACACTTCTGCGAATGGTTCATCCAACAATGTGTCAATCTTCATTTCAGTGCAAATGTTCTCTTTACGGATGAGGCTTCATTCCAACGTGATCAAATTGCAAATTTTCACAATCAACATGTGTGGACTGACGAGAATCCGTACGCAGTTGTGCAATTACGTCATCACCACAGATTTTCTGAGAACGTTTGGGCAGGCATTGTTGGTGATGTCTTGATCGGGCCCCATGTACTTCCACCTACGCTCAATGGAGCACGTTATCATGATTTCATACGGGATACTCTACCCGTGCTGCTAGAACATGTGCCTTTACAAGTACGACACAACATGTGGTTCAGGCACGATGGAGCTCCTGCACATTTCAGTCGAAGTGTTCGTACGCTTCTCAACAACAGATTCGGTGACCGATGGATTGGTAGAGGCGGACCAGTTCCATGGCCTCCACGCTCTCCTGACCTCAACTCCCTTGACTTTCATTAATGGGGGCATTTGAAAGCTCTTGTCTACGCAACCCCGGTACCAAATGTAGAGGCTCTTCGTGCTCGTATTGTGGACGGCTGTGATACAATACGCCATTCTCCAGGGCTGCATCAGCGCATCTGGGATTCCATGCGACGGAGGGTGGATGCATGTATCCTCGCTAACGGAGGACTTTTTGAACATTTCCTGTAACAAAGTGTTTGAAATCACGCTGGTACGTTCTGTTGCTGTGTGTTTCCGTTCCATGATTAATGTGATTTGAAGAGAAGTAATAAAATGAGCTCTAACATGGAAAGTAAGCGTTTAAGGGTACATGTCCACATAACATATTTTCTTTCTTTGTGTGTGAGGAATGTTTCCTGAAAGTTTGGCCGTACCTTTTTGTAACACCCCCTGTACTCCGCCTGCCACCGCGCTGTGTGTGGCGGAATGAATCTTGTAGCACTACTAGCCATTTCCCTTCCTGCTCTACTCGCAAATGGAGGGAGACTAAATCTACTGCTCCACACAGACCCTAACTTCCCTTATCTACGTAGTTCTTACGTAGTCAGCTTCAGATACTGGAACGTCGCCTTCGCTCCAGAGATTCCCATTTGAGTTCCCAAAAAGCGTGCTCATTAATCCTACCGGCAACAAATACCGTATAGCAGCCTGCCTCTGAAATGCATCGCTGCCTTCCTTTAATCCAAGTTGGTAGAGATCCAAAACACTCGAGCAGTATTCAATATTGGGTCACACTAGGCTTTTACACATTTTCTCCTTTACACATGAACCATACGTTCCTAAAATTCTGCCAATAAACCGAAGTCGACGATTCGCCTACCTATTACAATTCTTACGTAGTCATCCCATTTCATTTTGCTTTGCAAAGTTAATCAACGTGACTTGGTGAAGGAATTGTAAGTAGGCTGTTTATGTTTTCTTATTGGCAACGTTACGTAGCGCTCGGTATGAAAATCACTGGCTGTGCTGTGTTCAGTCTGTGGCTAGTTTGCATTGTTGTCTGCCATTGTAGTGTTTGGCAGCGGCAGCTGGATGTGAACAGCGCGTAGCGTTGCGCAGTTGGAGGTGAGCCGCCAGCAGTGGTGGATGTGGGGAGAGAAATGGCGGAGTTTTGATATTTGTAAGAATGGATGTTATGAACTGCTATATATATTATGACTATTAAGGTAAATACAATGTTTGTTCTCCATTAAAATCTTTCATTTGCTAACTATGCCTATCAGTAGTTAGTGCCTTCCGTAGTTTTAATCTGTTATTTAGCTGGCAGTAGTGGCGCTCGCCGTATTGCAGAAGTTCGAGTAACGAAGATTTTTGGTGAGGTAAGAGATTTGTGAAAGGTATAGGTTAATGTTAGTCAGCGCTATTCTTTTGTAGGGATTTTTGAAAGTCTGATTGCGTTGCGCTAAAAATATTGTGTGTCAGGTTAGGCACAGTCTTGTACAGTTTTTCTAAGGGGACGTTTCAGGATACACTACTGATACTTTACTCGAGCATTATGTGATTTATTATATAATTGTACAATATCTCTGTTGATAATTCAAGTGAAACAATGTTCCTTCAGACATGCATGCATGCCTGTGTAACGATCCACAGCTGCTCCTTAAATATTACGAAATCTGATTCACAAATTGCGAATTGACTTCATCGGGAAACCCGTGATCGCATTCCTGGCCCGACACAAATTTTCTTGTGTCAGCAGCAAATAGTACAGTTGCAGTGAATTTAGCTTTGCAATTCGCATGAGTTTTATGATAAATGCAAGGTAAGGAACAGTGGAATACCGCAGTTGCTTTCCGACTCCAGGGATGCCCGTGGCTATCCTCCGTACTGGAGTCTATGCGATTGTCAAACGACGGTACGATCCTCCTGCGTGAAATATTTATGTAACGCAAAGTCTGAAACTTCGTCTTTCCTTTTCGTGTATTCGGCTGCCACTCCACGTGTTCAACGAGTGGCGGGACAGAGGTCTCCGACCCGTTTAGCGATTTACCGTCGAACAAGAATTTTCGCGGGTTCCCCGACTGGTCTTTTGCTAACCTGTGAAAGTGGCAGCTACTGTATGATTTGTGACTAGATCTTTTTACAGACACACGAATCTCCGCTAACATTTGACAGATATCGTTTGCGCGTTCTTCTTTGGACCGGAAGAGCAACAGTCTTTTCTGCCTGAACATTACTCGAATTTTGTTACGAAACTGCTGTGGGTCTTTTGAGTTCTTAATTAAACTACATGATAAATTCTTCTCCATAACGCTATATACTATCCGTTTAAACTTTGCGTACAATTTCTGTAGGTCTATCATGCGGGAAGTAAACAATGTGCATTCATCTGGGTGCTAACAACTGCTTTTCTGCTTTTTCTATCCTTCTTGATTAATTTATTTGGTCGCTAGGATGACGTCATTATCACTAATCCATGTGAGATCAGGCTTTTTTACAGCAACAAGGTCTAAAATAATTCCATTGCTTGTGGGCTCAGGGCTGTTTTCCGAAGAAATGTTTGTAACTACTTCGAGCAGTGAATCCATCGCCTCCAGCTAATACTGTATGAGCTGGATGTTTCCGCCAGACCAGGCGTAGATTATCCTTGAATAACTCTAAAACTGTCGTGGAGGAATAGGGTGGCCGGAGAAATCACCCACCAATTAACTTGATTTCACCTAGTACTGGTATTCGTGACCAAACAATCTCACAGTCACTCATATTATATCTCAATAGAGACAACATTTTTGTCGACAGCAATGAGCAATCCACCTTCTATGGCATCTAATCCGTCTTTTCGATATCGTTACCTGCTTCGCTAAGTATTTCAGAGCTCCCTACTTCGGGTCTTAGCAACTCTCGGTCCCGAGAACAAATTCTTGGAGGGCAGTAAATCCCGGAATTTTGTTACAAATATTTCGAGACGAATAACTCTGTTAGGCTTTTCTAAATGGATGCTGAGCGTTGTAAAACAAAGACCAGAGCCAAGTTTCAATTTCTTTTATGATATTCGTTATCCGCACAAAGGAGCAGATAAGCATGAGCTAGTTTCAGTTTATATTTTCGCAGTTGCACGGTGTTATTTGGTCGTCGCTGAATGAAAATGTGATACGTTTTATTAGGTTAACGTATACAGACGACTTCGAGACATGTTCCTAGAGAACGGGATGTATCGCTTAGAGGAAAGACGAGAGAGAGAGAGAGAGATTGAGAGAGAGAGAGAGAGAGAGTATGTATGTGTGTGTGTCTATGTGTGAGCACGGGAGCGTGCGCGCGCGAGCGTTTGTGTGCGTAGTTCAGCTGCAATAATACATGTGTTGCTGAAATCATGGCACTACCCGACACTGCAAGGTTTCATGGCAGTTATCTACCTCCCCGGTGACACGGCGTTACTGAGAATGAAGTCGTGCCTCCATAAATAACTTGCTGCCTAATGTTCCACGTCCATCGTTTGGACACTTCGTCACGGGCTGTGGCGGCAGGTGTTTAATATTCGTATGGTGACTGATATCGCTACTTCTCAAAGGCTGGACGTCTGAGTTTTTAAGCTCTAACCATGTCTCCAGCAAACGAAGTCGAAATGTCGGCAGCTCGTAACTGGCACCAGGGTCTAAATCACCATATTGAACAACACTCGGAGAATGGATTGCACCAGATTTCGTAACTGCTCCCTTGCTCCTACCGTTTACCTTAGAATACCCTGGAGGAGATAATTTGAAAGTTGACCAAACATATTGAAGCCTTCTAATGTCTTACGCTATCAGATCACTGTGTACACAGGGTACTCGTCCACATGAAGGCTAGTATAGAGCATGGAGCTATTCGCTATATATGGTCTTCTTATTTTCCAGCTACAGACGCTGGTGTACGTTAACCGTTTGGGGTAAAGGTATGTTTTACTATATGAGCCTCTAGATTTCACGGTTAATCTCAACAGATAAAGTTTGAGAGGTTGCTCATTACTTATTTCTGCTGAAGAATATTGCTTTAAAATGGGAGATGGCGGTTTATGGTCGCATTTCCCCCAAAAAGAAGACGAATATAAAATACTGCAATGTACTAAATATTCAGGACCTCCGAGCACTATTTTCTCATTATTTAGATGGTTCACGCTTGCTTTTTGGCACATGATGCTTGGTTCATACGTGACATTCGTCTTATTATTTCGTCTAACGGCATGAACTCTAAAGATCAGAGAATTTCCTTTTCTATTAGTCGCCAAAGTACTGTTCATTGTGAACTGGTATAAAAGATGCAATCGTATCCTTGAGTGCTGAAATCTATCTCCAACACTGATTACATCCAAAGAAGTTTTAATCTCCTCACTTGTTACGTATGAAAGAATAACTGCGACAGAATTGCATCATTTTTTAGAAACGAGTTTGCTGTAAGAGCTTGCGCCGTCGGTAGATTTCCTGGAAATTACTCCCAAAGGCCGGCCGTAGTGGCCGAGCGGTTCTAGACGCTTCAGTCTGGAACCACGCGACCGCTACGGTCGCAGGTTCGAATCCTGCCTCCGGCATGGATGTGTGTGATGTCCTTAGGTTAGTTAGGTTGAAACGTCCCCTTTGAACAATTATACATGACTGTCCTTAAACTGACACACAATATTTTTAGCGCAACGAAATCTGACTTTCAATAATGCCTACAAAAGAATGGCCCTGACTAACATTAACCAATACCTTTCACAAATCACTTACCTCACAAAAATCTTCGTTACTAGAACTACTGCAATACAGCGAGAGCCACTACTGCCAGCTAAATAAAAGATTCAAACTACGGCCGGCACTAACTACTCATAGGCATAGTTAGCAAATGAAAGATTTTAATAGAGAACAAGCAATGTATTTACCTTAATAGAGTTGAAAAATCATAATATACATACAAGTTCATGACATCCAGTGTTACAAATTTCAAAACTCCGCCATTTCTCTCCCCACATCCACCACTGCTGGCGGCTCACTTCCAACTGCGCCACGCTACGCGCTGTTAACATCCAGCTGCCCAACACTACAATGGCAGACAACAATGCAAACTATCCACAGACTGCACACAGCACAGCCAGTGATTTTCATACAGAACGCTACGGAACGTTGCCAATAAGAAAACATTAACAGCCTACTTACAAGATTTAAGTAGTTCTAAGTTCTAGGGGACTGATGACCCCAGATGTCAAGTCCCATAGTGCTCAGAGCCATTTGAACCATTGAACTCCCAAAGGCCATAAACATTATTTTCACCAAAGACTTTAATGTTTTGTCGTTTCTATAGAACTGCAGATCGAAGTGTGAGTGCAAGATAACTTTTACAAAAATTGTCTTTAGTTAAATGTTTCGCGATTCATGTCTTGAGAAAGGCTACTACAATAATTGTTTTGTATCTTACATATGTGGTACGTCTTATAGTAACGACAATTTTTTTTAAAATATTACTGCTTTTTATGTTTTGATACATTGCAAATTCAGTTTTTGACGCCTCTTCAAACAAAAAACTGAAAAAATAATGTGTTTTGGTTTCTAAATGGTTCAAATGGCTCTGAGCACTATGGGATTTACATTCTAAGGTCATCAGTCCCCTAGAACTCAGAACTACTTTAACCTAACTAACCTAAAGACATCACACACATCCATGCCCGAGGCAGGATTCGAACCTGCGACCGTAGCGGTTGCGCGGTTCCAGACTGTAGCGCCTAGAACCGCTCGGCCACCCAGGTCGGCCATTTGGTTTCTCGTGCTGTTATATTTTTAACGTATGGAAACGTACATATCCATGGAAGCTGCCAGACTTTAGCCATAAATACCAACCACAGTGTTAGAACTATTTGAAATGTGACGTACGTTATGGGAAAAATGCGAGCACTGGGCCGCAGCCCTTGTGAACAATGAACAGGTCCACAGCACTGTATTAAATACCAGAGCGTTCCAGAGAGATAAATACTTCGTTGTGCCGTCGAAAGTCACTAGACTATGAAACGGAGCTACCCATGAATTCAGGGAAGGGCTAAAGAAGAATGGCCTGAGTGTGGGCATTTTTGAAACGATAATTCTGTGAATATTTCCTCAGGAGTGGTCGTAGTTACTGTAAATATCGAGTAGCTTCACATTTGGTGTGTAATACGACGACTATTACTGTCTTTTTGATGAAGGTAGAAAGACAATTTGTCATTTTAGGAAGTCATACACCAATGGTCGGACAGTAGTAGTCTAGTAACATATATAAACTCTTCTTCAGTCATATTTGAGCAATGGTTCTTAAAACTGACGTGTATAGTGCTCTACAACGCATGTACTCGAAAAATAATGTGAGGTTATTAGCATTTTACAATTGTTTGCTCATTTCGTGCAGTATGATACATTATCACTTCGTCCTTTTTTACTTTATTTATGGCAATAGAAGCATATGTTGTAGTGTTACTGGAAGAATGGGAGTGTATGTAACTCACGCAACTGATGGTACTTTTCCATATTTCTGTGCTTCTCAAGAAGCAGGAAGTAACCTGCAACACATCTGATTGTAGACAACGACGTACGCTACCCTGTTACAGATAAAGAAGATGACGGTAATAATAATAATAATAATAATAATAATAATAATAATAATATACAACTAGTAATAATAATAATAATAATAATAATAATAATAATAATTCCCGTGGAGGCCCGGGAAAGGAATAGGCCTCCGGTATGTTCTGCCAGTGGTAAAAGGCGACGAAAAGAACAAACCACTAATAGGGCTAACCCCCCTTTTAGTGTGATTAGTTGGTTCAGGACAGAACTAAAGAAGCCTCGGACAAGCGCCGTCATGGTCGGGGACGACGCTTGAACCCTATGCCCGCCCACAATGGTAACGACACTGCTAGCCAACTGGAAAATGATTTAAATCCAAATAGAGGTGTTTTGCAGGATATGCTTCCTGCAACCACCCTAGAAGGAAAACAAAGACAGAGGATTAGATGGTCAGATGAAGTTAATCGACACCCCATGTTCTGTTATTACCAATCAACAAACCTAGGAACCAACACAACTGGATACAGATCACAAGTATACACAACACTTATTACCAGATACACAGAATTAAAATTTTTAACAGAACAACGTATAGCTGATCAGATTCGTGTAATAATCAAAAATAACAGGACACCCCAGTCAGAATTAGAAAACATCAAACAACAAGTACAACAAATACTGGAACAAAATAATGTGCAATCAGAAGATGAAGAAAATACAGTAATGGACTCAAACATCCCAGAGCAAACAAAGCCCATCACGCATCAATTAAACAATCAGAGGAATACGAAATCTTAAGACAGCCACCAGAACAAGCACAAATAGAACACGAAGAGACACACATGTTAGATATAGAAGAGAAATTTCAGCTGACATAAATAGAATACAAAGACACAAATACAGACATTAGACCATTCTTGCATAGACCGCCAAATAGCCCACAAGTCAAAACAACAATAAAAACTATCAACACAATCATACACAACAAAATAAATGAAAACACAACTGTGGAAGAGTTACAACTACTGGTTTATATAGGAGCACTCACTACACTAAATATACACTCCTGGAAATTGAAATAAGAACACCGTGAATTCATTGTCCCAGGAAGGGGAAACTTTATTGACACATTCCTGGGGTCAGATACATCACATGATCACACTGACAGAACCACAGGCACATAGACACAGGCAACAGAGCATGCACAATGTCGGCACTAGTACAGTGTATATCCAATTTTGCAGCAATGCAGGCTGCTATTCTCCCATGGAGACGATCGTAGAGATGCTGGATGTAGTCCTGTGGAACGGCTTGCCATGCCATTTCCACCTGGCGCCTCAGTTGGACCAGCGTTCGTGCTGGACGTGCAGACCGCGTGAGACGACGCTTCATCCAGTCCCAAACATGCTCAATGGGGGACAGATCCGGAGATCTTGCTGGCCAGGGTAGTTGACTTACACCTTCTAGAGCACGTTGGGTGGCACGGGATACATGCGAACGTGCATTGTCCTGTTGGAACAGCAAGTTCCCTTGCCGGTCTAGGAATGGTAGAACGATGGGTTCGATGACGGTTTGGATGTACCGTGCACTATTCAGTGTCCCCTCGACGATCACCAGTGGTGTACGGCCAGTGTAGGAGATCGCTCCCCACACCATGATGCCGGGTGTTAGCCCTGTGTGCCTCGGTCGTATACAGTCCTGATTGTGGCGCTCACCTGCACGGCGCCAAACACGCATACGACCATCATTGGCACCAAGGCAGAAGCGACTCTCATCGCTTAAGACGACACGTCTCCATTCGTCCCTCCATTCACGCCTATCGCGACACCACTGGAGGCGGGCTGCACGATGTTGGGGCGTGAGCGGAAGACGGCCTAACGGTGTGCGGGACCGTAGCCCAGCTTCATGGAGACGGTTGCGAATGGTCCTCGCCGATACCCCAGGAGCAACAGTGTCCCTAATTTGCTGGGAAGTGGCGGTGCGGTCCCCTACGGCACTGCGTAGGATCCTACGGTCTTGGCGTGCATCCGTGCGTCGCTGCGGTCCGGATCCAGGTCGACGGGCACGTGCACCTTTCACCGACCACTGGCGACAACATCGATGTACTGTGGAGACCTCACGCCCCACGTGTTGAGCAATTCGGCGGTACGTCCACCTGGCCTCCCGCATGCCCACTATACGCCCTCGCTCAAAGTCCGTCAACTGCACATACGGTTCACGTCCACGCTGTCGCGGCATGCTACCAGTGTTAAAGACTGCGATGGAGCTCCGTATGCCACGGCAAACTGGCTGACACTGACGGCGGCGGTGCACAAATGCTGCGCAGCTAGCGCCATTCGACGGCCAACACCGCGGTTCCTGGTGTGTCCGCTGTGCCGTGCGTGTGATCATTGCTTGTACAGCCCTCTCGCAGTGTCCGGAGCAAGTATGGTGGGTCTGACACACCGGTGTCAATGTGTTCTTTTTTCCATTTCCAGGAGTGTACACACTAGGCAGAGATCAGAACAAACCAACACACAGAAGAAACCCACAAAACCAGCATGGCAACACAGGCTACAGATTAGAATAGAAAAACTGAGAAAAGGCATCGGACAGCTAACACAATTTATAAGACATGAAATGTCAGAAAAAAACTAAAAAGGTTAGGTAAAATCTCACAACAAGAAGCGATGGAGCAATTAGATGAAAAGAAGCAGAAATTACAAGCATTGGCCAAACGACTTAGAAGATACAAAAAAAGGGAAAATAGAAGGAAACAAAACCAAACATTCAACATAAACCAAAAGAAATTTTACCAGACAATAGATAACACACACATTAAAATAGACAATCCACCAAACATAACTGACATGGAACACTTCTGAAGCAACATATGGTCAAACCCAGTACAACATAACAGGCATGCATGATGGATACAAGCAGAAACAGACACATACAAGATGATACCACAAATGCCTGAAGTGATAATTTTGCAACATGAAGTCACCCAAGCAATTAATTCTACTCACAGTTGGAAAGCCCCTGGAAAAGATAAAATAGCAAATTTCTGGCTAAAGAAGTTCACCTCAACACATTCACATCTAACTAAATTATTTAACAGTTACACTGCAGACCCATACACATTCCCTGATACACTTACACATGGAATAACTTACCTGAAACCTAAAGATCAAGCAGACACAGCAAACCCAGCTAAATATCGCTCCATAACACGCCTACCAACAATATACAAAATATTAACTTCAGTCATTACACAGAAATTAATGACACATACAACACAGAACAAAATTATAAATGAAGAACAAAAAGGCTGTTGCAAAGGATCATGAGGATGTAAAGAGCAACTGATAATAGATGCAGAGGTGACATATCAAGCTAAAGGTCGCTACACTACTCATACATTGATTAACAAAAAGCTTTTGATAGTGTACCCCACTCATGGTTACTACATATATTGGAAATATACAAAATAGATCCTAAATTGATACAGTTCCTAAATATAGTAATGAAAAACTGAAAAACCAGTAATGAAAAACTGAAAAACCACACTTAATATCCAAACAAATTCTAATAATATCACATCACAGCCAATACAGATTAAGCGTGGTATATACCAAGGAGACACATTAAGTCCTTTCTGGTTCTGCCTTGCTCTGAACCCACTATCCAACATAATACAAATTATGGATACAATATTACTGGAACATACCCACACAAAATCACACAGTTGCTATACATGGATGATCTAAAACTACTGGCAGCAACAAATCAACAACTCTACCAATTACTAAAAATAACAGAAGTATTCAGCAATGATATAAATATGGCTTTTGGAACAGACAAATGTAAGAGAAATAGCATAGTCAAGGGAAAACACACTAAACAAGAAGATTACATATTGGATAACCACAGCGACTGCATAGAAGCGATGGAAAAACAGATGCCTATAAATATCTAGGATACAGACAAAAAATAGGAATAGATAATACAAATATTAAAGGAGAACTAAAAGAAAAAATAGACAAAGACTAACAAAAATACTGAAAACAGAATTGACAGCAAGATACATGACAAAAGCTATAAATACTTATGCTATACCAATATTGACCTACTCATTTGGAGTAGTGAAATGGAGTAACACAGACCTAGAACCATTCAATACACTTACACGATCACAATGCCACAAATATAGAATACATCACATACATTCAGCAGCAGAAAGGTTCACATTAAGCAGAAAGGAAGGAGAAAGGGGATTTATCGACATAAAAAACCTACATTATGGACAGGTAGACAATTTAAGAAAATTCTTTCTAGAACGAAGAGAAACTAGCAAAATACACAAAGCAATCACGCATATAAATACATCGGCTACACCACTGCAATTTCATAACCACTTCTACAACCCTCTAGATCACATAACATCAACAGATACGAAGAAAGTAAATTGGAAAAAGAAAACACTACATGGCAAGCACCCGTATCATCTAACACAGCCACACATCGATCAAGATGCATCCAACACATGGCTAAGAAAAGGCAATATATACAGTGAGACGGAAGGATTCATGATTGCAATACAGGATCAAACAATATACGCCAGATATGACAGCAAGCATATTATTAAAGAGCCCAATACCACAACAGATAAATGCAGACTTTGCAAACAACAAATAGAAACAGTAGATCACATCACAAGCGGATGTACAATACTACCAAATAGAGAATACCCAAGAAGACATGACAATGTAGCAAAAATAATACATCAACAGCTTGCCTTACAACATAAACTTATAAAACAACACGTTCCCACATACAAGTATGCACCACAAAATGTACTGGATAATGATGAATACAAATTGTACTGGAACAGAACCATTACAACAGATAAAACAACACCACATAACAAACCTGACATCATACTCACCAATAAAAAGAAGAAAGTAACACAACTAATCGAAATATCCATACCCAATACAACAAATATACAAAAGAAACAGGAGAAAAAATTGAAAAATACATCCAACTGGCTGAGGAAGTCAAGGACATGTGGCATCAGGATAAAGTTGACATTATACCAATTACACTATCAACTACAGGTGTCATACCACACAATACCCACCAGTACATGAATGCAATAAAGCTACATCCAAACATATATATACAACTACAGAAATCCGTATTTATTGAAACATGTTCAATCACCCGAAAGTCCCTAAATGCAATATAACATATACCGTACAGTTATAAGGAAGTCACGCTTGATCAAGGTCCGCGCCACTTTCCATTTTTGACCAGACATAACGTCTGAGAAAAGAAAGAAATATTAATGATAATAATAATAGTCATACTTGTAAGGTATCGTTAAAAGTGCCTAGCTCTTCTTCAAGTGACTTACATGAAGAAATAACACTCAGTGTGCATGAGTGTACAGTTGTTATACTCCTAGTTACATAAGACCATCCACCACAATAGGTCATATCACATCAGATGGGAAAAATTGGTTTTTGATTGTGCTGAGGCCAAAAATCGCATAAAAAGCATCACTCACATCGGTTTTTAATTGTCCTGATTCCAAAAACCGCATAAAAAGCATCAATCACACCGGGTTTTAATTGTCCTGACCCCAAAAACCGCACGAAAAGCATAAATCAAAATCAAATCGGATTATTAATTTCCGTGTGAGTGGTGCAAAACATGTTCAATATGCTGTCCACCGTTTCCTGCAACAAGTAGAAATCGAGGAACAGCATGTTCTACAACTGATCGAAGTGTTTTCGTGGTCGCGTTCAGAATGTGTTGCGCAGTTCGTGCCTTCAGTGCAGCTAAATTTGCAGTTTGAACACAGAACACAACATCTTTCAGATAGCTCCACGGTCAGAAGTCACACTGATTAAGATCAGGTGATCGAGGCGGCCAGGCTGTAGGGAAATGGCGGCTCTAATTCTAGCATTTGTGAAGTGGCGCTTCAGCAGCTGCTTAACTGGATTTTCAATGCGCGGAGGTGCTCCGTCTTTCATAAAAATGATCCCATCTACACATCCACGCTGTTGAAGAGCTGTAATGATGTGGTTGCGCAAAAGACATTCATAGCGCTTACCAGTGACGGTACAGTAAACAGGACCGGAAGCACCTGTCTCTTCGGAAAAATATGGCCCTATGATAAATTATGCCGTAGACCCGCACCACACGGTGACCTTTTCAGATGAAATGGTACTGGTTGATTTGCGTGTGGGTTTTCCGTTCCCCATATTCGAGAATTCTGTGTATTGACATATCCTGTCAAATGGAAGTGGCCTTCGTCTCTCCACAAAATCTTCCATAGGCAATCATTGTCTACTTTCATGCGAGTAAGAAATTCTAAACCAAAGGCCTCTCTTGCTTGCACGTCAACAGGAAGCAACTCGTGCACGTGGGTAATTTTGAATAGATAGCAAAGAAGGAAGTTTCGTAGGATTTTACGCACCGTGCTCATGGGTATGTCCAATCATCATTCAATTCTACATGCACTATACGTTTGCACACGACCACCCGACTCCCGCATTGCTGTGGCCACTGCTTCCATTGACGTTTAATCAATTCGTTTCCTCCCTCTACAAGGGTTGCACACCAAAAGAACTCGTCTTTTCAAATTTCTGAATCATTTTCTCCAGGCCCAAGGCAGTCATTACACTTTTTTCAAACCCTTCAGTGTCCGGGACTTTTGCAGAGTGACGTGTGCACAGTCATCATTCTTGTAATACAGCTTTACCAGCAGAGCGCGATCCTGCATTGAGACAGTCAAGGCGAACGTCGGAGTCGCGAAAGGAGGAAAAGCCGTGTACCTGGGCGTGCTTATACCAAATTAAACGGGTCGTGCGCATGACAGGAGATTTCATTTACGTATTCTGACACGTACAGCGCCATCTGTTGATCAATTTTCACACTATTTTCTTTCTTCTGCCATACATTTTGCCCCTTCTCCGATTATGTTTCGTTGCAATTTGACGTCATTCCGACCAGTTGTGTTATTTCTATAGTGTTTTGAAAGTTTAATTATAATCACCGTGACATCTGTATCAACTTTCACCCAACCATTTACTACTTCCATATTTATTCTTAATTGCTTTAATTTATTGTTCTGAAACTCATTCTCATCTTGCTACGTATTGGCTCACGCACTTCGGAAAAAACGGGAGGTGACTCACGGAACTATCTTTGAAGTACAGTACGAATGTTGCCTGGAACGTAGAGTGTCACTATCTAGGAAACAAACAGACAACGGGTTTAGAAAGTAACAAATGAAGATGGTAATAGAATGTAAGTTGCAAAATTAAGCAAGACAATTACTGTAATCTTCAGACTCGGCAAGTTAGCCGTAATTGTACGAAGTAATGCGTCCGAATTTCTTTCGTGAAAACTCTTAAAGCTTTTTAAATAAAATATATGTCATTAACATTCATCATATTTACTCTTCATGTGTACGTATTTGCAGCCCTGTGCCGCTACACGTCTCCGAATTGTAGAGTGTAACATGGCGGTGTCTAACGTAACGTGGGAAACATGCTGTAACCGAAGAGTTCGTTCACACTTGTGAGCACACGCTTCTTCAGCATGACAATGCAAGACCACACAGAGGACTGCAACATTGCAAAAATCGAATGTCTTCTTTTCACTATTATCTATCATCCTATATCCATTCCCGAATTGGCACCATCCGATTTTCAACTGTTTCCTAAGCTTGAAGAACACATTTGAGGAGTTTCCTTTGTTAGTAAAGAGGCTGCGGAAGCAGAGATGCGGTTGTGCCTCCGTCAACAACGTCAGGCATTCTACAGTGACTGTACCAACATATTGGTCTCTCGTCGGAAGATATTTATTCATTGCTAGGGTGACTATGTTGAGAAATAAGTATACAGGCATGGACAATAACGATACAAAGTGTTAATAACGCTTATTTTATTTGAAAAGCTGTAAGAGTTTTCAAATAAAAATTTTGAGGTTTTTCATTTCAGCGCTCTCTCATATTAAATGAAGCCCACATTGGTCCACAAAGGCTGTAATTTTGTCAGTAAGGGCTTGTTGGTTCCTTCTAAAGTAGAGTCAGTTGCGGACATGTTGTGTGAATAGAAATGTTGAACGCTCTTAGAATAACAGCTTTGAACTTCGGCAAGTGCATTATTCTCGGAAAGTTAATGTATAGTATCCAAATGCTACCATATCCAGTCATGATGGTACTAGGATACCAATATAGTTTCCTGGCGTCATCATGGTGCAGATCCACTTTTTGAAAGTTTATTAACTTTTGAATGCGTTCTGCCCAGCCGCGAGAGGCCAAGAGTGAAGCAACAAACGAGGAGGCGAAGTGGTGTCAGATAGGAAGAGTGTACCAAGCTGGGAGTTACAAGACATTTAAATGTTTTCTTGTGTATCACTTTTTTTGTTTCACTCCTCACCACAACAAACAACAATAAATTACAGGTTCGCTATCAGTTCCAGATTTCCAGTGCCTGTCGTCAAACTGCTGTGAAATCGCCTAATTTATTTTTTTTAGCTACCTATAGACACTCATTTTAGTTACATACAGTTAAGCTGATACGATATAAAACGATATGAATCAGTACAAGCATGTAGATCTGCATGTGTTTGTACAGGTAATAATGAGAGCTGGAGAACCGGCAGTTGCCTAAAGAATATAAGAGATCCATTTTCCATCGTAGTTGTATACTCAAAGATTCCAGCCATTTAACTGTTGCAAGTATTGCGTCTACGATGTCTTTCCAAGTAACTACGAATTTTCTTCTTGGGCAGTCGTGCAAAATAAGCTCCAGTGTTTGTGACGACGTCGTATTGGTCATCATCGGTAACTTGGTTGTTTTGGGGAAGGAGACCAGACAGCGAGGTCATCGGTCTCATCGGATTTGGGAAGGACGGGGAAGGAAGCCTGCCGTGCCCTGTGAAAGGAAGCATCCCGGCATTTGCCTGGAGCGATTTAGGGAAATCACGGAAAACCTAAATCAGGATGGCCGGACGCGGGATTGAACCGTCGTCCTCCCGAATGCGAGTCCAGTGGCTAACCACTGCGCCACCTCGCTCGGTCATCGGTAACTCTCCACTCGTGTAGCTTAGCGTTGCTCACAGAACGACCGCCGACCGGGGTGGCCGAGCGGTTCTAGGCGCTACAGTCTGGAACCGCGTGACCGCTACGGTCGCAGGTTCGAATCCTGCCTCGGTCATGGATGTGTGTGATGTCCTTAGGTTAGTTAGGTTTGTTCTAAGTTCTAGGGGACTGATGACCTTAGATGTTACGTCTCATAATGCTCAGAGCCAGTCAGCCAGCCAGCCAGCAGAATGACCAGTTTTGAGACGGTTGAGGATACGGCTGACGGAGCTCTGTATGTTTCCTGCTTGGTTCGCTCCCGTGGGTTGAATGGTCGGATCTATTTCACCTAACATTTTGTGAATCTGGGAGGAAATCCACTGATTTCTCCACTCATCTCTTAGATTATAGCGGTCTTGGGAAAATCTGGCCATTTTTACCCAGAGTGATTCTCTACATTTTAGTCGGGTGTGTGGTAAGTTGCTCAGTTGTACATGAATTGGTAAGTTTCTTGTTCTTTTGAGTTTAATCAATTCACTTTTCACTTCTTATTGCCGCCGGAGAAGTGAAAAGACGATATTGGCAAGAGCTAACAGCCATGGTGTTGGTGTGGTTTCAAGAGTTTCTATGACAATTCTAATTGAGTCATTTAGATGGATGTCTATTTTCGTTAACTTGGCTATATCTGCTCCAAACAGGAGTAAATCACGGGTCTTAAGAATGAAATGGTAGTGGATTTTCATATATTTTGAAACAGGATGGGCTACTGCTCCTCCAAATAACTCTCTAGCTGTAGTGTTTAGGGTAAGCAAGTCTGATGCACTCTTCCTAACGGCGAAGAGTCCTTTAAAATATCGGAAATCCATCGCAGTCTGTGGTACACGCTGATCTCTAATATAACAACTTGCCAATTTTTTAGTGGAAGTTAGGGCTAGGGCACTACACCTATAGGATAAGATTATGTTTTTTCTAACGAAGAATTTGTTAAGGAGTATCTAGCTTTACGACGTATATTGTGGTTACATAATGTATGCCGGTTATTTACTGATAGTAATTATTTGCTATGGTCTCTTTTGAAATTTGATAATTTTATGTTCAGACGTAATTGTGACAGTCCAAATCAACTGAAACAATGAATTACATTAAGTTATCCAAACAACGCCAAAAACGTGAAGCGTTACTGTAAACAGAAGCTGTACTAGTTCTTGCATGGCCCCAGTTTGAAAGCGAAACATACAACTATCGTAGTTAGATCAACTTTGGTCTTCATACTGGGTGCACACTAGAATTGGTACACTCTTTGATTACGATAGCATTACCGATTTTCAATGTTTCATTCTGCATCAGTTCAGGTACTTCAGTGTTCCGGTTGAGTGGGACTGCTAAAGATGTTTATTTTCTAAACTGGTCATATGAAATAAACAACACTAATAAAACAGCTAATGGGTGTGTACAAAAACAGTACATTAACGGAATACAAGGAAACCTCAATAAGGTTCCATTCATGGAGATACATCACGCCAGAATACTGTCATATTGCTGTCTTGAGACTTCTCAAAGATCATTAAAACTATATGAATCTCGTTCCAATAACGTGTTCCAAGACTAGGTGTTCAAACAGTCTACTCACAGGTAGTACACGGCAGGTGTGGCATTGATTCAGTAATTTCACGTCTGCACACTCCGGAACTCACAATTGCGTACCTTCTACATGGGTTGAGGACGAATAGAAATTCAGGAAATTTTCAGTTCTGCAAATTGCTAATATACCAAACAGAAAAAAATATGCCTATGACAGCCGCAGCTACGAAGATGTACCCGATGACACAAAAGTCCGTTAACATTTGAAAACGCACTGATTCACAGAATAAAGTACTCAGAGGGTGAAACTTGACACACATTCCTGAAATAAACTAGTGTAAAAACAAGCCAGCAGATGGCGATGGACAGCAACGTATCAGAGACGCCATATGAGAATAGTGTAGAAAATGAGCTGTAGTGAGAGAAGAAGTCAGATCCCCGGGCGTCATTTTGTGTCAGTACTGGTTGTGCGGTTATCTGAAGCCACAAGTCTGCCGCGTTCGTTTGACATCATTATGGATGCTACGAAAGAACATCCGATAGAAATTCCTCCGCTATTGATATGATGTATACTGGTGAGCCAAAACATTATGACCACATGCTTGTTTGTCCGTCTTTGGAACGAAATACATGGTTGATTCTACGCGTCAGAGATCTGGCAGTTTCTTGGTAGGGTATGTGGCACAAGTCATGTAATTAGCGTAAATAACGTGCCAATGATCTGCGTGTGCATTGTTAGCGTCCAATAGCAACGCAGATTGAATCCATAGGATTTACGTCAGGAGAATTTGGTCGGTGAGACATCAGTGCGCCTGAGATCACTGTAGCACGGTTCTGGCTTCGAGTAGCGGACAGTTATATTGCTGAAGCATGACATCGCTGTCGCTGAAGCCATCATTCATGGATTGATGCAGGTGGTTCGCAGTTTTCAGCATGTCTTCGATTGCTACCGCATGCCCCACTCAAGCGCAGGAGAATGTCACCCGTAGCATAAACTGCTTCCATCAGTGTGCATCCGTGACGTGCTGCATTTTGCGATCCACCGTTCACCTCGCTGACGGCGTTTGTGGAGACGACCATCAACCTAGTGCAGCAGAAACGAGATTCATCCGAAGGGCCAATATGTTTCCATTGATCACCGATCAAATCCTGACGGTCCCTTGCCCACTGCAATTGTAATTGACGATGTTGTTGGGACGACATGGGAACACGTATCTCTCTGATGCGAAGATTCATGTGCAACAATGTGCGATAAACGGTGAGTTACAAAACACTTATGCACAAACCAGCACTGTGCTCGTTCGGCAGAGATGTTACAGATCACGGTCTGTCCTAGTTTACAGAGCAGACACGTAATTCTAGGGAGAATTAAGAACGTTCAATCATTTAACGCCTAGTGGTAGTTTTATTGTCCTTCTACCCCTTTCCATGGATGCGTGAGCCGTGACGGCTCATTTCATCTAGCTGGCGTCTCACCAGGAGGCGCATGTTATTCCCTTGCGCGGTTATCGCTGTCCTGGCTAGGCTTCAAAAGCGACCGCTAGAGCTGCGTCAAAGAGGGAGGGCTTGGAAGAGCGCAGTGCAGGCAATTTACGCTTAGTTTTCGCGCAGTGCGGACCTAGGGCCAGCGGCAGTGTTTGGAGCAACGGACACGTGGTTTCGAATCAGCACAACGTTTTCTCCGGATCGCCGTTCACTGTTCTTCGTTAGATCTGCGTAGAAGGCACAGTACTGTGTAGAGGGGAATCGTTTGGTTCTCCTATGCGGTGCATATCTGATTGGTCAGCTCTGTACTCCGATTTCCTGCTCCTGAAGCTGTTTGAGCACATGTCCGCGTTAATATTCATTGAGTCGTCAAGCACGCTTTGTTATTTGACAATTCCTTATTCTAGGAAGAATTTACAGCCCGGTCTGTTCCGTGTGTTTTTCAAGGGACTTGTGTTAATCTGCTGGCCATAATTTTCTCCAAACATTTGCCATAGTTAATGTTGTTTTGGTTATTTAATGTGCTCAGCTTTAACGCATAATTATATCAGTGGCGTTCCTTTAAAATTTTTGGTTGTTTTTTAATGTTTTATGTGAAAGAACAAACTGTTTCTAAATTTTAATATTTGGTTTCACTATGTTTTTGAAGCTGGTGAGCTCGCTCGTATTACTACTATCCTGTCCTTTGATCCTTGAGTGTTATGACCTCCACCTCATGTTAAGACCTTAGCGACTAGTTATCTATGTTCCTTCTTGGAAGAATTTACAGATTCCTCTGAGTAGTTCTCTTTTCTACGTTACGTCCTTAGTGAAGCTTATTTTTTAGGGCGTGAGACCTGTTTGGAAAGGCTCTATAAGTTACACAATAACTTCCACTTGTTATTTAATTCAGTGAAACATTTATGTTTGGTGTTTGTTAAGAACGGCCGGCCTTTGTGGCCGAGCGGTTCTAGGCGCTTCAGTCCGGATCCACGCGGCTGCTACGGTCGCAGGTTCGAATCCTGCCTCGGACATGGGTGTGTATGTTGTCCTTAGGTTAGTTAGGTTTAAGTAGTTCTACGTCTAGGGGACTGATGTTAAGTCCCATAGTGCCTGGAGACAATTGAACCATTTGTTAACAACACCTGCTAAAATGCTGGGAGAGCGTTTCGTATCGGCGACTTATCGCCGCGTGCGCCTGGCTTGCTTGCGGCTGTGAGGACGTCTTTCTATCATTTCCTAGCGCGATTTGCTATTTGTTTGCAGTCCCGCATCTTGTCTGGGCGCGCTAAAGTTGAGTACCTTTTGTTACCTGACTTGCACTGTGTATAAAATGTTACTGTCGGCCAAGAAGCATTCATTAACTGACTTCGCACAGGGAATTTTCCCTTTAATATTGTTCGGTTTAATGCATATTGCAACCTTGTTCTAAATTTTATTGTAAATTATTTTGTTTAAACCTTTTGGGTAAGCTCTATTGGTCGAATTGTTATGTCTTGTTAACTAGTTAAATTTTATCTTTTACGGGTCTGCATAGTGCCTTGGATCTGAGGTCGCTTGAAGACGTTTGTTAGGACTCTGTTTTAATTACTTTTATTGCGAGGTTTATTTAATTTCTTAATTAAAATTTGTTAATGGTCAGTATCGCTAAAGTCGTATTTTCTTGTATCTTGTTTCAGACCATTGTTATTGTAACTCAGAGACTGTGTCTTTCATCATTCAGAATGCCTTAGAGTCTGTAAATTGAACATGGCAAATTATCTTGGAATTCTCCTACCTTTTTTCCTTAAAGGCAACCTGTTTCCACTTTCTAAAATAAGTGTTTGTTGTCAAAGAACTAATGAGGTTTGTTAAAGGAGCCTAGTCCTTCCACGTCTTTCCCTGATATTGGTAAATCCATATTTCAATGCACAAGGCAGTAGCTCGTGAACATTCGACCTTCTTTGCCGTTTTCGAGGTACATATTCACAGGCTTTGAGTAATAATAAGCTTCCCTTTTTCAAAGCCGCTTATCCCAATGGATTTCACCATTTACTGCGCATGTCTTCGCTCAGATATTCCCCCGTCCGTGTCTGCCTCGCTTACCTTCTTTTGTTACCGTGTCACGTGGCCACAACGTCACCAGGCGGCACCTACCGTCGCGGTGGGCAGCGATCATAGTGTTTCGGCTAATCATTGCACAGTGCTGTTCACAAAATTGCCCCTCGACTAGAGGTATTGATTAAATACGGCAGACACTTTGAGTATTTGTTATAAAGAACATCGTCTTCGCTAAAAATGGTTCAAATGGATCTGAGCACTATGGGACTTAACTTCTAAGGTCATCAGTCTCCTAGAACTTAGAACTACTTAAACCTAACCAACCTAAGGACATCACACACATCCATGCCCAAGGCAGGATTCGAACCTGCGACCGTAGTGCTATAAATCAATTGTGCTGCTTATTATTGCTTTTCTGTCATATAAAGTGCCATTGTTGGTCATTTTTCCACTGTTTTGGGTTTCACTGAAACTTCATGTCATTCCAAGCGTGTGTATCAATTTTTATCTCTCTACCTACGTTATTCCGTGAAGTACCGAATATTCAAATGTTGGTGGACTTTGGGGGAACTTCTTATAATGTAACACGACCGAACTCAGCTTTAGACCTGTATAAAGTGAAGCTAAGATTACATCGTACGCTGTTCGATTATTTCATAGTGATGCGACTGTTGTATGTTCGAGTCTTGCGTTGACAAAGCAAAAATAATAATAACATGAAATGCACATTTGTGGCTATTAAGATAACTGCAGCGGATAGTATGCCTTTTTTCTGGAATGTCTTTACAACTGTCACAGAACATTTGAAAAAATGGAACTACAGTTTTAATCGTTGATAGTTGAAAGAACTGTAACCGAATGCAGCCGAGAGAATGAGACTGATGCAGGATCTCCAATAGCCCTTCGGGATGTATGAGAAAGATTCCTATCATCCTGTAGATCCGTTCGTTCACAGCGAGAGACGAATGATAAACCCACTACAGGTACGTTGCCCCCCCCCCCTCCCCCCTCCCAGCGGTAAGTAATTTCGCCCTCTACTCCGGGATCAGAACAGAGCGGAAACCAATACTCTGTTCAGAATCAGTGTCCGCCCTCTCTGCTTCCAGATATATGGCATCTTAAAGGGGAGGAACGGAGAGCCAGAGGCAAGGGTGTCGCGAGAGGAAAATTAAGATTGAGCTTATAGATGTGGAGCCTAGAGTCTGACAATTTGTTCCTCCCTGACTATCTGTCAATGTTCCTCCCTGCGTAAAGAAGTCTTACGATTTCTAGAAACAAGCACAAATATTAATGGTTACTGTCAAAAGTGTTCAGAAATGAATGAAAATGTGAAAGACTTGCTGACAGCATCCATCAATCGTCCAAATCTCTTTGACTCCAAGGAAACTTCATAACCCGTACATTTTCATAAGCAATGTCATCAAGTTTGAATGTCAGATCCTCTTTAGGTACACATCACGAAAAGCATGATAATAACTTCTAATTACAGCTTTTCCCTTGTGGAGGGCGGGATTCCCTAGTCCTGTGATGTAAGACAAACTTTTGTACTACTCGATAATACTGTTGTCTGCAGAAGTAACTAGAGCAGAAGCTAACCCATCCCCTAGATTAATTCTCTTTATATTCCAAGTACGATGGTTGCGGGACCTTGCGTGCCACGTCTGCAGGTCACTGTGTATTGTTGTTATGTAATCCGGTTTTATTAGGTAATGTTCCACTTACAAGTTACCTCCATCAGATTATCACTGAAGTCTTACACGGAATACACTTTCCTTATTCACGGAAGCCACTATATAACTGCCGTCTGGAACGCCAGTAGGAAAGAATCATCAACAACACAGTGTAAGGTTTATCCCTGTATTCTATGAACCTGCTGATTTTAATTTGCAATAATGGTTGTTCAGCGAACGTCCAGAGAGAGAAGTGAATCGCGTTACGCTGATTAGTTATTGCCTTTCAACTAGACAAAATGAGTTACTGAGTTTTTTATGATACAGCTAGAAATACGTCATTGCAGGCTGTACGTCCCACAGAAATGTTCTAGTCATCACTGTTCTGTACAAACTGCTGAACAATGGGTTTGAGAAACTGCACTACATTCTATTACTAAGGTTAAAAAGAAAACTGAAAATCCGAAATCAGACAAAAGGATTTTGACGGTTTAAACAGTGTAACTATCGAAAGTATTGTGATTTCAGTGTCCACATCTTCTTCTACTGCTTGTTGGTGATAGTTTCCGGTGTCTCGTCAATTATAAGACAGTACATCTTCTAAGGCTCAAACTTCAACGAACCATGAGGATAGCTACTGAAGGTAATATGTCGTCTTATAACTATTGCTAATTCTTGTGCTTTGGTTATCCACAATATTTAAGAAGGCGTATTGGCATTTGAAATTTTTCAGCGGAAGTGTATGACGCTACCGCGGGAGCTTCGAGTCCTCCCTCGGGCATTCGTGTGTGTGTGGTTCTTAGCATCAGTTAGTTTAAGTTAAGGTAGAGTGTAAGTCTAGGGACCGATGACCTCTGCAGTTTAGTCCCTCAGGAATTCACACACGTTGGAACTTTTTTTTTGAAGTGTATGATGTCATATTTCTCTATTTCACCACAAAGCGGTCTTTTTAAAAGCTCTGTTTAGCTCGTAAATAATTACCAAGTGGAGCAGGATTCTATTGCTATCACATCGGTGACCGTGCAGTCCGTAAAAAACAACTAGTCATTCAGTTGTAGGATTTTGCCTGACATATCACTTAAAAAATGGTTCAAATGGCTCTGAGCACTATGGTACTTAACTTCTAAGGTCATCAGTCCGTTAGAATTTAGAACTACTTAAACCTAACTAACCTAAGGACATCACACACATCCATGCCCGGGGCAGGATTCGAACCTGTGACCGCAGCGGTCGCGCGGTTCCGGACTGTAGTGCCTAGAACCGCTCGGCCACACCGGCCGGCTGACATATCACTTACATTAAATCCTTAACGTTTTCTGGTGAGCTTACAGACTTCTCAATAACTTAAAGCAGTGCAGTACCTAGAGAAATTGCATCATCTAGAAGAATAGTGAGGACTCTAAATTGCCAGTGGAAACATCCATTGCGTATGGAAGAGGCCGTATCAAGATTCAGACGTTAACACAGAATTACTTGGATCTTATACATATTCCAGATGGATCGATTTAAGCAACCAGGCGAAATTATTGGACAAAAAATGTAGAGAGGCAGGAGAGCAAATTTCTTAGGAAAATATGAAGACAAACGTGCGATGTTACATGTTACGTAATTTATCAAACAACCCAGGAATCCACATACATCCCCGGGAACGAGGACTAATTTTGTAGAGACATATATAAGCCATACATGACCACACTAGAAATTATAATTTTTTTCCTACACAACTATTACTAAAATAAAACAAATCAAGTTAGACAAATTCAGAAGTATGATAACAGACACAAATTTGCAGAGAAGCGACTCACGATAGACTGATAACGCTAAAACACACGACAAACATCACAGTAGTTCTCGTTTATTTGGCTGCTAGTTTTGCGGACGATGAAGAGAAGAACGATTATACATTGCGGTAAGAGAAACAGTTCAGTTCATTATGGGAGACAATTATGAACTGTTATGTATGGGAAATGCAAGTCAACACTAGGAAAATGACGAGAACGAAAGCTGAAATTTTAAATTTAGCATTTGAGAAATTTTTCACGCAGGAGGATCGTACAAACATACCGCCGTTTGAGTCTCGTACAAATTCCCGTATGGAGGACATAGTGATAGACCTCCCTGGGGTTGTGAAGCAGCTGAATGGGTTGAAAATAAATAAATCGCCAGGTCCCAATGGGATTCCAATTCGGTTTTACAGAGAGTACTCTACTGCATTGGCTCCTTACTTAGCATGAATTTATCGCGAATCTCTCGCCCAACGTAAAGTCCCGAGCGACTGGAAAAAAGCGCAGGTGACGCCTGTATATACGAAGGGTAGAAGGAAGGACCCTCAAAACTACAGACCAATATCCTTAACATCGGTTTGTTGCCGGAGTTTCGAACACATTCTCAGTTCGAATACAATGAATTTCCTTGAGACAGAGAAGTTGCTGTCCATGAATCAGCACGGCTTTACGAAGCATCGCTCCTGCGAAACGCAACTCGCCCTTTTTTCACATGATATGTTGCAAACAATAGATGAAGGGTATCAGACGGATTCCATATTCCTTGACTTCCGGAAAGCGTTTGACTCGGTGCCCCACTGCAGACTCCTAAATAAGGTACGAGCATATGGAATTGGTACCCAAGAATGTGAGTGGCTGGAAGACTTCTTAAGTAATAGAACCCAGTACGTTTTCCTCGATGGTGAGTGTTCATCGGAGGTGAGGGTATCATCTGGAGTGCCCCAGGGAAGTGTGGTAGGTCCGCTGTTGTTTTCCATCTACATAAATGATGTTTTGGAAAGGGTGGATAGCAATGTGCAGCTGTTTGCTGATGATGCTGTAGTGTAGTATGTACTAGCGCTTTACACAGTCACGTCGATTAAACATTTGGGCGTAACATTGCAGAGCGATATGAAGTGGGACCAGCATGTAATGGCAGTTGTGTGGAAGGCGGATGATCGTCTTCGGTTCATTGGTAGAATTTTGGGAACATGTGGTTCATCTGTAAAGGAGACCGCTTATAAAACGCTAATACGACCTATTCTTGAGTACTGCTCGAACGTTTGGGATCCCTATCAGGTCGGATTGAGGGAGGCCACAGAAGCAGTTCAGAAGCGGGCTGCTAGTTTTATTACTGGTAGGTTTGATCATCACGCGAGTGTTACGGAAATGCTTCAGGAACTCGGGTGGCAGTCTCTAGAGGAAAGGAGGCGTTCTTTTCGTGACTCGCTACTGAGGAAATTTAGAGAACCAGCATGTGAGGCTGACTGCAGTACAGTTTTACTGCCGCCAACTTACATTTCGCGGAAAGACCACAAAGATATGATAAGAGAGATTAGTGCTATTACAGGGGCGTATAGGCAGTCATTTTTCCCTCGTTCTGTTTGGTGTGGAACAGGGAGAGAGGATGGTAGTTGTGGTACGAGGTACCCTCCGCCACGCACCGTATGGTGGGTTGCAGAGTATGTATGTAGATGTAGATACTAGGAGAGCATGACGTGGTATTGAAGAATTTTTACA
The DNA here is from genome assembly GCF_023864275.1 of Schistocerca cancellata. Taxonomy (NCBI): domain Eukaryota; kingdom Metazoa; phylum Arthropoda; class Insecta; order Orthoptera; family Acrididae; genus Schistocerca; species Schistocerca cancellata. The sequence goes on from NC_064627.1 coordinate 999,033,767, forward strand.
TAGGGCACAGTTTCACCGTTACATAAACAATTCACTTATGATTCACGCAAGACGGATGTGTACGAACATGATAGAAAATCTGGCTACTTAAAAAGGAGATTTGGGATGATATAATGCGAGAAGAATATGATAGAGCACGTGAGACTTAAGCTCTAACAAGACACCTGGAATACACGACACCCTCTCAAACATACCTAGATCGCTGGGAGAATATACTTTCACAAAACTCAACTTTGTATAGAAGGAGCTCAAATATTTCTAGCAAATTTTTTATTCTTTTAGGATGTAAGATGTTAATCATGAGTTGTCCGTTTTCGGTGAATTTCAATGAGCAAAGTATCCACAAAAAAATGTAAAGCAAAGGATTTTGTGTTGTCCTTATACCATATGTACTCGTACTTATTTGTTGTCTAGAAGTGTCAAGGTATTTAAACGTGTTGAAGTACATAAATAAATTGTCAAAACTTTACTGACCTATAAAATTCGTTTCGTATAAGCAGTACGTCCTGCAGTAGCGGCAAAAGAAGGAAACCAGCAGAAAAGCACCTAAAGGCGAATATGTTCCTTTTTCAAAGTCACTGACAGGAAAACGGGAAATCAGCTGCCTCAGCTCTATCCTCACTCCTCCTTCCTCACCAAAAATTTTGACATGTGAACGTATTCACACTTCTTTGTCATCAAAGAGCGTTACCAGAGAGACAGTCAAGGTGGAAGTGAGAGCAGACAGTGCCAGTGGGACAGGAAGTGAGAGAAGACACTGATGATAGGGAGAAAAAGTGGCTGTCAAAGAGAAAGGAAGATGTATGAAGACAACATCAGTGGGAGCCAAAGAGAGAGGATATAGGGATTCTCAGTGCAAGACCATGGTAGTAAAAGAGAAAGAGAGATTGATGAAGATTGTAGCAGTGAGAGAATAAGAGGAGGTAGTGAAAATAAAAGAAAATATACGTAAATGACTACCATAATTAGGCTTGCTGGTTCTGGACCCTCCCAGACTGGCGAACCTAAACATGCAGGTAGAGGGGGAGAATGCCTTTTAGACAGTAAGCTTTAAACGTGGTAGAGGAAAAAAATATAAGTTGGACCCTCGCATAATTTCTGAGCTGCTGGAGTGTGGTGGAGACAGTGGCTGTAGGAAGGAGAGCAATAAGGATACGGTGTAAATGAGAGAGGAAAGTTCGTGTCAGATTACCTTAATGCCCTGACGATGACATTCTTCCGCTGCTTCTCTATAGTTGATATGTATTCTGTAACCTCTTTTGAACGCACAATTCACTGCGTTCAGATTTCTCTTCCATGTCCCTCTGACAGAACTAAATTGGCATAACCAATATGAAAGTTTTTAATTTTTCAGATCATTATACAGACTAAATAACGTAGTGTTTAGACTACAATACAAACTCATTCGATTATGCAGGAGTTGGAATTAGAAGTTCGCTCCCTGAATTTAACTCTGTAAACTTCACAATTCCAAAGAGTGTTTCCAATGGAATATATCAACACCTTTCTCTGAATCTACAAATGCTATAAGGGTAATTACAATCTTTCTTCTACTATACAACGTATGATCGGTACTGCCCTCTGTTTCTACATATCTCTGCGAGTAATACTGATCTTTGAAGATGGCAGATTATACCGGTCGTTCCATATTTCTGTAAATAACTCGAGTCAATGTTTGGCGAACATGATTTATTCAAATGCTAGTGTAATTCTTACATCTGTCTACTTTGTAATAGTACGAGGTGCATTCAAGTTCTAAGGCCTCCGATTTTTTTTTCTAATTAACTACTCACCCGAAATCGATGAAACTGCCGTTACTTCTCGACGTAATCGCCCTGCAGACGTACACATTTTTCACGCCGCCATGATTCCATGGCAGCGGCGAAGGCTTCTTTAGGAGTCTGTTTTGACCACTGGCAAATCGCTGAGTCAATAGCACCACGGCTGGTGAATGTGCGGCCACGGAGAGAGTCTTTCATTGTTGGAAAAACCAAAAGTTACTAGGAGCCAGGTCAGGTGAGTAGGGAGCATGAGGAATCACTTCAAAGTTGTTATCACGAAGAAACTGTTGTGTAGCGTTAGCTCGATGTGTGCGTGCGTTGTCTTGGTGAAACAGCACATGCGCAGCCCTTCCCGGACGTTTTTGTTGCAGTGCAGGAAGTAATTTGTTCTTCAAAACATTTTCGTAGGATGCACCTGTTACCGTAGTGCCCTTTGGAACGCAATGGGTAAGGATTACGCCCTCGCTGTCCCAGAACATGGACACCATCATTTTTTCAGCACTGGCGGTTACCCGAAATTTTTTGGTGGCGGTGAATCTGTGTGCTTCCATTGAGCTGACTGGCGCTTTGTTTCTGGATTGAAAAATGGCATCCACGTCTCATCCATTGTCACAACCCACCAAAAGAAAGTCCCATTCATGCTGTCGTTGCGCGTCGACATTGCTTGGCAATATGCCACACGGGCAGCCATGTGGTCGTCCGTCAGCATTCGTGGCACCCACCTGGATGACACTTTTCGCATTTTCAGGTTGTCATGCAGGATTGTGTGCACAGAACCCACAGAAATGCCAACTCTGGAGGCGATCTGTTCAACAGTCATTCGGCGATCCCCAAAACAATTCTCTCCACTTTCTCGATCATGTCGTCAGACCGGCTTTTGCGAGCCCCAGGTTGTTTCGGTTTGTTGTCACACGATGTTCTGCCTTCATTAAACTGTCGCACCCACGAACGCACTTTTGACACATCCATAACTCCATCACCACATGTCTCCTTCAACTGTCGATGAATTTCAATTGGTTTCACACCACGCAAATTCAGAAAACGAATGATTGCACGCTGTTCAAGTAAGGAAAACGTCGCCATTTTAAGTATATGAAACAGTTCTCATTCTCGCCGCTGGCGGTAAAATTCCATCTGCCGTACGTTGCTGCCATCTCTGGGACGTATTGACAATGAACGCGGCCTCATTTTAAAACAATGCGCATGTTTCTATCTCTTTCCAGTCCGGAAAAGAAAAATCGGAGGCCTTAGAACTTGAATGCACCTCGTAATAATTACATTCTGAGGGTATTTGCCCAGTTTCACGTATGAAACCCTGGGCTGTAAACAATAGTTGGCGGAAAGTTGATTACTTCGAGAACTTGTGCAGTAAAGTTTTAATGAAATCACGTAAATACGATATTTCAGTTACATGCAATGTGACGTTTTTAGGTAAATCATTGTTTTCAAATTAAATTCAGCCAAGCGATCGTTGAGATTACCTGGCTGCCTCTGGTTCATATATTTTCCTCGAAATAACTGCTCTTTTCCACCACCCAGAGGACACGTGTGACTTAAGGAATGTCACTGATGCACATTGTCTTTGTTCAGGCATCTTATGGAAATTGAATCCAGCACCATCGATGAATGGAAACGCTGCTGGCAACAGTACTGTCCACCACAATGTCTGAAACTGGGCTGCGTGCAGGAGGAACATGCTGGATTCGACCAGCCTCGTGCAATTTAGACTACCCTGAATCCTGTCCGAACGGACCGTGGGTGACATCCGTTCTCCGCAACTGGCTACAATCTACAGCAGCATCTTGTGACTCTGATGTAAAACGACAGAAATTTGTCCATGTTGTATCAACATGTCCCGCTCGTTCTTACAGGGGTCCTTTCGAAGATCTCCTAACAGCGACGAGTGGTGTGATAAACTATACAAAATACCTTGACATTCGTCTGTAGCTGTTGTCATTTGTGTCACATTATGCTGGAGAGCTTTGGTGTAATGGTGACGTGTAGTAGTTTAGTAATATTTGTATATGTATAACTATTCTTGTGGCTCAGGAACTTATAATTTATGTCACACGATAAATAAAGAAATAAATGTTTCAGGTGTATCTACAGTAACGACTTTTTTTAAAAATTGTATTTTTTGTCCAAAGTTTTATTCCTAAAATTTTGTGAGTGGCTACTTACCATAGTTTATTTGCAAACTGAGTGTGCTTAACACGGGCTAGCATCGACTTGCCACTATTTAATTTCTGGGCGAGTTACCGAATCTTTCCTGCGAAACCTCTCAAAACTACAAATTTTAAACCTCCGATATGCTTTAGTTATTGATTCTAAGATGATCATTAATAATTTTTGTTGCAATAAGATATAACAACCTCTAAAATTAATCTATGAATCAGCACAATGTAAAACTGATTTTAACGTGCACCGTACTACAACACATATACGGTGTTTAAGAGGGCGCCTTACTGTCTGTCTTCACCCTATCATGTATATTCAGGTAAACTATGGTAAAGGACACCATTTAACATTGTTGACGTGCTTGAATTCTCTTTTATATTATTAGCAACAATTTTGATGGACATTTATATTGAGGAACTTACTCAGGGCCTTTATCTGAAAAAAAAAAATGTTCAAATGTGTGTGAAATCTTATGGGACTTAACTGCTAAGGTCATCAGTCCATAAGCTTTCACACTACTTAACCTAAATTAACCTAAGGACAAACACACACACACCCTCCCCGAAAGAGGACTCGAACCTCCGCCGGGACCAGCAGCGCAGTCCATGACTGCACCGCCCTATACCGCTCGGCTAATCCCGCGCGGCCTTTATCTGAACCGTACCCACATCATTAGCAGGTTCGTAAAAATGGCTCTGAAATGAATTTTCACGGCACGAAGGCAGCACGAGTTCTACATTTTTGCTTCATATCATCTCATGCATCCATAAAAAGTTGCCGTTAATGGAGAAATGAAATTAGTGATGAAGCTCCCATTTCTCGGTTTGTTGTGGAACTGTCGACAAAAATGAATTTGCAGTCTTTCGGGTTTACAAAATTTTTGACTGTTATTTTTTCTTTCCAGGCTTTCCGCCCTTTTATTGGCACTCCAGTAACACTTCGGGCGTGTTTGAATGGGCATGAAGAGCCCATTACGCACACACAGAGAGAGAGCGCATCAGACAGTTCAATGGTGAAAAAATGCTGATTAAACATATAATTTTGTGACCTAACCATCGAGATGACCATAGAACCCTTGCCATGTGTTTACTACATAAGTTAAAACGACATTTATGGCTCAGATAGGATTTTATGTGTAAATTTTAAGTGGGTATATACGGTAACTTAGAAGCCCTGGATCTAGTAACGGATATTAATATCGAAAAATGTCATGGTACGGCGAAAACATAATTATAAGATTATCTGGTACACATTTCGACGACTTGCTGTGAATAGAAATTATAGAAGTGGCCATGCCCACAGTTGGTACTTTTGGTACCCAAAAATCACGGATTTTGTGGTTTTTCTCAGGAACAACCCATAAAAAATTGTGCTTTCATAAGCCGCCTTAGGTCCACCGTAAACTGCATCTCATGCAAGACAACCGACTTGCTCAGTTTGCATGAGCTGCAAGAAGTACGTGATTTTTAAATTTTGGTCTTGTTCTGTAGAATGGCTACAGTACGCTCATTTATCTAAAACACTTAAACGTCATCTCAGTGAGCAATGAAATCCGAGATATGACCCTCTAAGAAATAATATTTTCACGCGCGGCGTTTTGGAACATAAAGCTTCTTTAGTAGTTATCCACAGCTAACAAATATTTCGAAAATGTCATTTTTGTATGCCAACAGCTGTACAGTTTTATTTATTCTTTACCGATTTCGGTACTGAGTACTATCTTCATAGGAAATAATAGTGTACATCAACTGGTCAAAATACATTTCTGCCAGATTGGTAACATCACTATCGTGCACGAACCGGTAAAGATAACAGCGTCTACTATCAGTCGGCTGAAGATGAGAGAATCAGATTTGTAAATGAGACAAAGAAAGTAATTTTGTTACTTGGACAGTAAAATAACTGACTATAGCCGAAGCAGACACAACGGAAACTGCACAACAAGTGGAAGACATTTTCTGATAAAGAGAATTTTTTTTAATGAAAGTATTTGCAGCTGTGCACGGAAGTTAAACGTGGACGACCAACAGATCTGATAAGATTTATGTCAATAGCTTCGGTGTCCCGAGTAATCAACCACCTAAGAATTTAATTTTCTTTCGATCTGTGAGCTCGATTTCTTTAACTTAGAGAGCAACCACTCTCTTAAATTTACCGCACTGCCTTCTGGGTTGAGTCAGAGACCGACGAAGGCATAGTGGAAGTTTGTCAGCTCACGAAACGACAGAAACATTAGATCGTCTGAACATATCTTCCACACTACGGCCTCCTATTTTAGGATGCTAAAGACTAGATGAAAGGAACAGATAACAAATGAAGCTTTACTAGATCGTATATATTTCAAAACGTGACTAAAAGTATGGAGCTATTGAGAGGACAACTCCTGAGGCATCAATGAATGTAGGTAGTATGGAGGATGGCGTGAGCTTGGGCAGTTGCAGAGAGGAAACAGCTTACTCACAAAATACCTGCATGGAAAGATGCATCAGACCAGGCTTCGGAATGAGGATAACATCACCAACAACAGTAGGAAACGAATGGAGACACTAAAAAGTTACAATACATTTCTCCGTTCGAAGCAATGGACCATCTAAAAGAGAATACAGAACTACAGTGGTTGTCACTGGACTAACAATTTAAGTCAACATATTAAACACCTCGTCCCGCACAGGCCATGAAGGCCCAAAGGTACCGACTGGCCGCCGTGTAATGCTCAGCCCATAGGCTTCACTGGATAGGGATACGGAGGAGCATGTGGTCAGCACACCGCTCTCCCGGCTGTATGTCAGTTTCCGAGACCGGAGCTGCTACTTCTCAATCAAGTAGCTCCTCAGTTTGCCTCACTAGGGCTGAGTGCACCACGCTTGCCAACAGCGCTCGGCAGACCGGATGGTCACCCATTCAAGTGCTAGCCCAGCCCGACAGCTCTTAACTTCGGTGATCTGACGGGAACCGGTGTTACCACTGCGGCAAGGCCGTTGGCTATTAAATACCTGCTGTACGATGTTTAAGAAATGGCAATACACAGTGAATCTACAGAGGAAGGGACGTCTCCGTCGGTAACTACATAAACCAATAATAGTAAATATCGGAACACAGCAACCAAACAATGCTTCCTCATATTTTCTTGCCTCCCCGCAAGCTACTGTCCCTCCCTTAGTCCTCCCCCAGAAGGAAAGGCAAGACGTTTACTAATAAGATCACAGAAATACCACCCTTCTTCCTAAATAATCGCATCCATATCAACGCAACACCCATCCCCGACACACGTATGTAACAATGGTGTGCAAAGAGTTTAAGCCATCAAGTCTCAATTAAAAAGAAGGACGCATTGAGAACGACTGTCATACTAAGTAACTGCACCCACACGTCCCGCAAGTGGCACCAGGAGCTGGCGAAGTTTACCGCCTACTGAAGAACAGGTCCAGCACAGCATATAGTGAGACATAAGCAACCGAGATCCAGTCAGTCCGGCAAAAGCTGCTATTGACCAACACACAATCCATACCTGAAGTAAAAATCTGTTTCCAAATCGCATTTACCTTATATCTTTCGTAAACTAACCTCGATTATGGGTGGGATGAAAAATGCTTTGACAGTAAAACATTGAAAAACTGTCTGGCTCACATTAAAATGTTTCATATTTAATAGCTGAAACCGATACCGCTGAAAGAAATATCACAATTGAATTTTGTTTCTGAGGAAATGACAGCAGAAATAAGACAAGATGATTTTCTGTTGCGATGATGGCCTAGAAATTTCTGCTTGAAGACAATCGTCTCTTTTTTCAGAGAGTAACCATGTGTTTCTGTCAACTCATTACGCGAAATCGCTAGCAGCAACCTCCAGTTACATTAACAGTACCGATTAACTAAGCATTATAGATTCATGGTTCAGATTCTTAATACAGAGTAAGGTGGTGCAGATCTCAACTCGAATAGACTTTCTTTTCGTAAATTCGTGATTTCTTTTGGTGACAGCTGCTACAGTCTTTTTTTGATAATTTTGATAATGTTAGTCTCTCGTTTCCTCCCACAACATGTGCTTTCCATATTTCATGCAGTCGCTACAAATCCATCTCTGAACTTCTCTAGTCATTAACGATTCAATCAAATACGCTGTTACAGTAATTTTTAGAGGAGCTGTCTTATGCTGCCTGCGCAACATAAGACGGTTCTTTCAACAGTTACTGTAATTACATTATAGTTGCTAACCAGTTCAAACTCAGCATACTGAGGATCAGGAACATGCTATTGTTTCAGACACAAGAGTCAGAGGGCAAAATTCATTCATAAAATGCGCTAAACCAAGCAGGTATATTTATTTCGCTATCACAACAAACTTTGACCCTAGTCAGTTTACGCAAATTTCGTAGAAAAAGGCTCCAGATATCGTCGAAATTGAGGTCAATTTCTTCGGCCTCCTGTTGTTCCAGGTGGTGGGACTCCTTCAGATATCCACGTTTCTTGAAATGGTTCAAAATACTCATCGGGGTAGCACTCAACCGTCTTTAATCAGCCATAGCCATCCCCCCCCCCCACCCCCCCCCCCCCCATGAACCATAGACCTTGACGTTGGTGGTGAGGCTTGCGTCCCTCAGCGATACAGATAGCCGTACCGTAAGTGCAAACACAACATGGGGTATCTGTTGAGAGGCCAGACAAACGTTTGGTTCCTGAAGAGGGGCAGCAGCCTTTTCAGTAATTGCAGGGGAAACAGTCTGGATGATTGACTGATCTGGCTTTGTAACACTAACCAAAACGGCCTTGCTGTGCTGGTACTGCGAACGACTGAAAGCAAGGGGAAACTACAGCCGTAATTTTTCCCGAGGACATGCAACTTTACTGTAAGGTTAAACGATGATGGCGTCCTCTTGGGTAAAATATTCTGGAGGTAAAATAGTCTCCCGTTCGAATCTCCGGGCGGGGACTACTCAAGAGGACGTCGTTATCAGGAGAAAGACAACTGGCGTTCTACGGATCTGAGCGTGGAATGTCAGATCCCTCAAACGATCAGGTATGTTAGAAAATTTAAATAGGGAAATGGATAGGTTAAAGTCAGATATAGTGGGAATTAGCGACTTTCGGTGGCAGGAGGAACAAGACTTTTGATCAGGTGAATACAGGGTTATAAGTACAAAATCAAATAGGGGTTCAAAAAAATGGTTCAAATGGCTCTGAGCACTATGGGACTCAACTGCTGTGGTCATAAGTCCCCTAGAACTTAGAACTACTTATACCTAACTAACCTAAGGACAGCACACAACACCCAGCCATCACGAGGCAGAGAAAATCCCTGACACCGCCGGGAATCGAACCCGGGAACCCGGGCGTGGGAAGCGAGAACGCTACCGCACGACCACGAGATGCGGGCCAAATAGGGGTAATGCAGGAGTAGGATTAATAATTAATTTAAAAAAATTGGAGTGCGGGTAAGCTACTACAAACAGCATAGTGAACGCATTATTGTGGCGAAGATAGACACGAAGCCCACGCCTACTACAGTACAACAAGTTTATATGCCAGCTAACACTGCAGATAACGAAGAAATTGAAGAAATGTATGATGAGATGAAATAAATTATTCAGATAGTGAAGGGAGACGAAAGTTTAATAGTCATTGGTGATTAGAATTCGATAGTAGGAAAAGGAAGAGAAGGAAAAGTAGTAGGTGAATATGGATTGGGGGGAAGAAATGAAAGAGGAAGCCGCCTGGTAGAATTTTGCACAGAGCTGACGCTTGGTTCAAGAATCATAAAAGAAGACTGTATACATGGACGAAGCCTGGAGATACTGACAGGTTTCAGATAGATTATATAATGGTAAGACAGAGATTTAGGAACAGGTTGTAAATTGTAAGACATTTCCAGGGGCAGATGTGGACTCTGACCACAATCTATTGGTTATGAACTGTGGATTAAAACTGAAAAAACTGCAAAAAGTTGCGAATTTAAGGGGACGGGATAAGGAAAAACTGCCTAAACCAGAGGTTGTACAGAGTTTCATGGAGAGCATAAGGGAACAATTGACAAGAATGGGGGAAAGAAATACAGTAGAGGAAGAATGGGTAGCTTTGAGGGATGAAGTAGTGAAGGCAGCAGAGGATCAAGTAGGTAAAAAGACGAGGGCTAGTAGAAATCCTTGGGTGCCAGAATAAATACTGAATTTAACTGATGAAAGGAGAAAATATAAAAATGCAGTAAATGAAGCAGGCAAAAAGGAATACAAACGTCTCAAAAATGAGATGGACAGGAGGGGCAAAATGGCCAAGCAGGCATGGCTAGAGGACAAATGTAAGGATGTAGAGGCTTATCACACTAAGGGTAAGGTAAGTAATGCCTACAGGAAAATTAAAGAGACCTTTGGAGAAAAGAGAACCACTTGCATGAATATCAAGAGCTCAGATGGAAACACAGTTCTAAGCAAAGAAGGGAAATCAGAAAGGTTGAAAGAGTATATAGAGTGTCTATACAAGGGCGCTGTACTTCAGGGCAATGTTATAGAAATGGAAGAGGATGTAGATGACGATGAAATGCGAGATATGATACTGCGTGAAAAGTTTGACAGAGCACTGAAAGACCTAAGTCGAAACATGGCCCCGGGAGTAAACAACATTCCATTAGAACTACTGACAGCCTTGGGAGAGCCACTCCTGACAAAACTCTACCATCTGGCGAGCAAAATGTATGAGACAGGTGACATACCCTCAGACTTCAAGAAGAAGATAGTAATTCCAGTCCCAAAGAAAATAGGTGTTGACAGATGTAAAACTTACCGAACTATCAGTGTGATAAGTCACGGCTGCAAAATACTAACGCGAATTCGTTACAGACGAATGGAAAAACTGGTAGAAGCCGACCTCGGGGAAGATCAGTTTGGATTCCGTAGAAATAATGGGACACGTGAGGCAATACTGATCCTATGCCTTATCTTAGAAGCTAGATTAAGAAAAGGCAAACCTACGTTTCTAGCATTTGTAGACTTAAAGAAAGCTTTGGACAATGTTGAATGGGATACTCTCTTTCAAATTCTGAAGGTGTCAGGGGTAAAATACAGGGAGCGAAAGGCTATTTATACTTTGTACAGAAACCAGACGCCAGTTATGAGTCGATGGGCACGAAAGGGCAGCAGTGGCTGGGAAGGGAGTGGGACAGGGTTGTAGCCTCTCCCCAATGTTATTCAATCTGTATATTGAGCAAGCAGTAAAGGAAAGAAGAGAGAAATTCCGAGTAGGTATTAAAATTCATGGAGAAGAAATAAAAACTTTGAAGGTCGCCGATGACATTGTAAATCTATCAGAGACAGCAAAGGACTTGGAAGAGCAGTTGAACGGAATGGACAGTGTCTTGAAAGGAGGACATAAGATAAACATCAACAAAAGCAAAACGATGGTAATGGAATGTAGTCGAATTAAGTAGGGTGATGCTGAGGGAATTAGATTAGGAAATGAGACACATGAAGTAGTTAAGGAGTTTTGCTATTGTTGTTGTTGTTGTGGTCTTCAGTCCTGAGACTGGTTTGATGCAGCTCTCCATGCTATTCTATCCTGTGCAAAATTCTTCATCTCCCAGTACCTACTGCAACCTACATCCTTCTGAATCTGCTTAGTGTATTCATCTCTTGGTCTCCCCCTACGATTTTTACCCTCCACGCTGCCCTCCAATACTAAATTGGTGATCCCTTGATGCCTCAGAACATGTCCTACCAACCGATCCCTTCTTCTGGTCAAGTTGTGCCACAAACTTCTCTTCTCCCCAATCCTATTCAATACTTCCTCATTAGTTATGTGGTCTACCCATCTAATCTTCAGCATTCTTCTGTAGCACCACATTTCGAAAGCGTCTATTCACTTCTTGTCCAAACTATTTACCGTCCATATTTCACTTCCATACATGGCTACACTCGATACAAATACTTTCAGGAACGACTTCCTGACACTTAAATCTATATTCGATGTTAGCAAATTTCTCTTCTTCAGAAACGCTTTCCTTGCCATTGCCAGTCTACATTTTATATCCTCTCTACTTCGACCATCATCAGTTATTTTGCTCCCCAAATAGCAAAACTCCTTTACTACTTTAAGTGTCTCATTTCCTAATCTAATACCCTCAACATCACCCGACTTAATTCGACTACATTCCATTATCCTCGTTTTGCTTTTGTTGATGTTCATCTTATATCCTCCCTTCAAGACACCATCCATTCCGTTCAACTGCTCTTCCAAGTCGTTTGCTGTCACTGACAGAATTACAATGTCATCGGCGAACCTCAAAGTTTTTATTTCTTCTCCATGGATTTTAATACCTACTCCGAATTTTTCTTTTGCTTCCTTTACTGCTTGCTCAATATACAGATTGAATAACACCGGGGATAGGCTACAACCCTGTCTTACTCCCTTCCCAACCACTGCTTCCCTTTCATGTCCCTCGACTCTTATAACTGCCATCTGGTTTCTGTACAAATTGTAAATAGCCTTTCGCTCCCTGTATTTTACCCCTGCCACCTTTAGAATTTGAAAGAGAGTATTCCAGTCAACATTGTCAAAAGCTTTCTCTAAGTCTACAAATGCTAGAAACGTAGGTTTGCCTTTCCTTAATCTTTCTTCTAAGATAAGTCGTAAGGTCAGTATTGCCTCACGTGTTCCAACATTTCTACGGAATCCAAACTGATCATCCCCGATGTCAGCTTCTACTAGTTTTTCCATTCGCCTGTAAAGAATTCGTGTTAGTATTTTGCAGCTGTGGCTTATTAAACTGATTGTTCGGTAATTTTCACATCTGTCAACACCTGCTTTCTTTGGGATTGGAATTATTATATTCTTCTTGAAGTCTGAGGGTATTTCGCCTGTTTCATACATCTTGCTCACCAGATGGTAGAGTTTTGTCAGGACTGGCTCTCCCACGGCCGTCAGTAGTTCCAATGGAATGTTGTCTACTCCGGGGGCCTTGTTTCGACTCAGGTCTTTCAGTGCTCTGTCAAACTCTTCACGCAGTATCGTATCTCCCATTTCATCTTCATCTACATCCACTTCCATTTCCATAATATTGTCCTAAAGTACATCACCCTTGTATAGACCCTCTATATACTCCTTCCACCTTTCTGCTTTCCCTTCTTTGCCTAGAACTGGGTTTCCATCTGTGCTCTTGATATTCATACAAGTGGTTTTCTTTTCTCCAAAGGTCTCTTTAATTTTCCTGTAGGCAGTATCTATCTTACCGCTAGTGAGATAAGCCTCTACATCCTTACATTTGTCCTCTAGCCATCCCTGCTTAGCCATTTTGCACTTCCTGTCGATCCCATTTTTGAGACGTTTGTATTCCTTTTTGCCTGCTTCATTTACTGCATTTTTATATTTTCTCCTTTCATCAATTAAATTCAATATTTCTTTTGTTACCCAAGGATTTCTACTAGCCCTCGTCTTTTTACCTACTTGATCCTCTGCTGCCTTCACTACTTCATCCCTCAGAGCTACCCATTCTTCTTCTACTGTATTTCTTTCCTCCGTTCCTGTCAATTGTTCCCTTATGCTCTCCCTGAAACTCTGTACAACCTCTGGTTCTTTCAGTTTATCCAGGTCCCATCTCCTTAAATTCCCACCTTTTAGCAGTTTCTTCAGTTTTAATCTACAGGTCATAACCACTAGATTGTGGTCAGAGTCCACATCTGCCCCTGGAAATGTCTTACAATTTAAAACCTGGTTCCTAAATCTCTGTCTTACCATTATATAATCTATCTGATACCTTTTAGTATCTGCAGGGTTCTTCCATGTATACAACCTTCTATCATGATTCTTAAACCAAGTGTTAGCTATGATTAAGTTGTGCTCTGTGCAAAATTCTACCAGGCGGCTTCCTCTTTCATTTCTTAGCCCCAATCCATATTCACCTACTACGTTTCCTTCTCTCCCTTTTCCTACACTCGAATTCCAGTCACCCATGACTATTAAATTTTCGTCTCCCATCACTATCTGAATAATTTCTGTTATTTCATCATACATTTCTTCAATTTCTTCGTCATCTGCAGAGCTAGTTGGCATATAAACTTGTACTACTGTAGTAGGTGTGGGCTTCGTATCTATCTTGGCCACAATAATGCGTTCACTATGCTGTTTGTAGTAGCTTACCCGCATTCCTATTTTCCTATTCATTATTAAACCTACTCCTGCATTACCCCTATTTGACTTTGTGTTTATAACCCTGTAGTCACCTGACCAGAAGTCTTGTTCCTCCTGCCACCGAACTTCACTAATTCCCACTATATCTAACTTTAACCTACCCATTTCCCTTTTTAAGTTTTCTAACCTACCTGCCCGATTAAGGGATCTGACATTCCACGCTCCGATACGTAGAACGCCAGTTTTCTTTCTCCTGATAACGACATCCTCTTGAGTAGTCCCCGCCCGGAGATCCGAATGGGGGACTATTTTACCTCCGGAATATTTTACCCAAGAGGACGCCATCATCATTTAATCATACAGTAAAGCTGCATGCCCTCGGGAAAAATTACGGCCGTAGTTTCCCCTTGCTTTCAGCCGTTCGCAGTACCAGCACAGCAAGGCCGTTTTGGTTATTGTTACAAGGCCAGATCAGTCAATCATCCAGACTGTTGCCCTTGCAACTACTGAAAAGGCTGCTGCCCCTCTTCAGGAACCACGCGTTTGTCTGGCCTCTCAACAGATACCCCTTCGTTGTGGCTGTACCTTCGGTACGGCTATCTGTATCGCTGAGGCACGCAAGCCTCCCCACCAACGGCAAGGTCCATGGTTCATGGGGGGGGGGGGGGGTTTGCTATTACGGGAGCAAAATAACTGATGATGGTCGAAGTAGAGAGGACATAAAATGTAGACTGGCAATGGCAAGGAAAGCGTTTCTGAAGAAGAGAAATTTGTTAACATCGAATATAGATTTAAGTGCCAGGAAGTCGTTTCTGAAAGTATTTGTATGGAGCGTAGCCATGTATGAAAGTGAAACATGGACGGTAAATAGTTTGGACAAGAAGAGAATAGAAGCTTTCAAAATGTGGTGTTACAGAAGAATGCTGAAGGTTAGATGGGTAGATCACATAACTAATGAGGAGGTACTGAACAGAATTGGGGAAAAGAGGAGTTTGTGGCACAAGTTGATTAGAAGAAGGGATCGGTTGGTAGGACATGTTCTGAGGCATCAAGGGATCACCAATTTAGTACTGGAGGGCAGTGTGGAGGGTAAAATTCGTAGAGGGAGACCAAGAGATGAATACACTAAGCAGATTCAGAAGGATGTAGGCTGCAGTGGGTACTGGGAGATGAAGAAGCTTACACAGGATAGAGTAGCATGGAGAGGTGCATCAAACCAGTCTCAGGTGTGAAGACCACAACAACAACAAAGCCGTCAGTACTTACAGTTCTACTTTGGGCCCTGGCCGTCGTTCTGTTTAGGATTATCTGCAGGGTGACTACCGGAATACGAACGTTTTGTAATAGTCAAACACTTTTACTTCTTTGGAGTATTTTTTGTGAATTGTTCTAGTAATGAAGTACATTATGTACTGTTTAATTAAGAAAGGAGAGTCACAACGGGTTGAATGACGTAACAGTTACCGAAACAATTCGAGTTACAGGGTGTTAGATAGCCGCTGTCTTCAAATTAGAGAACGTTTTCTTTGTCGTTCCAAACGCTTCGATATAGCAGCTGTCCTTTCTGTAACAGCATGCTTTCATTCTTTCTGTGAATAAGTCTTTTCTGTTTGCCGGTATCTCTTCCAGTCCTGCGTGCCCGTATCCAAAATTGTATGTAGCTAGTGAAATTATAATTACCTACTCTATAACATATGATAACCAGTCCATCTTTAATTAGTTTAACATTGTTAAAAATATATTTACCTTTTTATTTTATATCATAGTTTAATATTATTAGGCACGACCTTAGTTTCATGCATTAATCTATCTTAAGAGACGTATGTCCTGCAATGATCTGATGATATCGCTCTAACTTATGCTTCATCCAACCGCGAACGCGAGTTGTTCGGTTCCCGACATGTGGCGCGTGGGTCGAGACCAAATGTGGCGACCCGAACGGGCAGTCGCCTGATGGGAGGACGTTCTTGATGGTTGTGTCTATATTCCGAAAATTTTGGTGTAAATTATTTAAGAGTGTTTTGAAATTGTTGTTTTGATGCTTACCCTCGCTGCCTCGGTAGCTTGCTTCTATTTACATTTCATACTTGGACCAAAATATTGCTACTTACATTAAACTGAAACGAGCAACACATAATTTTTTTTGTTATTCAGGGGCATTTTGTGTCGGGTTTCTTAAAATTTTTAATGTAAGTTATGTTTTACGCTTTTTTAAATTCATATTTTACTAATAGATGCGGCACGATCTACACTCGATCCCCATACTCGCACAAATACTTTCCGGGACGAAACACGAGCTTGCGGCACGAGCTTTAGGTGTTTCTTTTTTAATTCGGACATATATTCACTGACTACGTTTCAGTGTATTTTGGATAATTCAGGTAACATAAGCAATAAGCAGTGGCGATAATTCTAAATCAAATCGGAAGAAAGTGGCTGTCATTGTGCTTTCTTGCGATAGACTGCCTAAAATATTATGTCATAATCAATTAACTGTATAAAAGTTTGCGAGAGCATGTGTCCATATTTTACAGTTGAATCATAATCAACTTTTTCCTGCTTTGCAGTTGATGTCACTGTTGGTCAGCCGTAAAAGATAGCCGTGTACTGGCTGATCTTTATTTAGATCTTTTTGGGCTCTACCATCTAGTACTACGTAGTCTGATGCAGCTGTTCTGTATTAAGCAGCGCATCTGGAGAGAACGCACTGGCGGTAAATACTTTTATTTAATTTAGCTGATGAAATTTAAACGGCGAACCAAACTTTCAGAAGCCATCCCAATGAAACAAGCTTCCAAATAAAAAATAAAAAAAAGAAACTGCATTAAAATCAGACCTTTCGTTTCGGAGCTGCGACATCACAGGCGGATACACAGATACACACAAACTTTTAACTCGCCTCGATTTGCGTCAGAAGCTAAAAATACCCACACACAGGATTTCTTCGATTCGTCGAGGTTTCGTCAAAGAAGCAGCAATTAGTTAGATCTTTCGGTCTGAAAACAAGACGATTTTGAGACGAAATACCAGTTCTTGATTCGAGACTATCAGAAACTTTCCTGTACGTTGCGCAGTCTAATTTCGGCGCCTCGATGAAAATGGCTGCCAAAGTGGGATATTCAAAATAATTCAGGATGTGGATCCAAGTTAGCAGGCCTGGGAATACAAACACAGCTGGAATCGCATAGTGTTCTAAACAAGTCTCCTTTATAGATGAACCACGAATTCCTACAATTATCTCAATAAATGTAAAGTCGAGGTGCTGATAGGCATCTTTCGGCCCCAAGAAATTGTTAAGGAAGCAAAACTTCACGCCTACGTTTTAGAAATTCACTTTATCGAGTTCGAATTAACAGCATAGGAAGTTATAAACTCTGAGCTTCTCACATGTAAGAATAGTTATTACTGGCTACATGCGCTGTCTTTCACCGATCAGTAAAGAAGGCGGAAGACAGAAAGAAATGACGAATTTTTTTCAATGCGTGCTGGCGAAACGAGTACTTATATCGGCTTGAAGTTTTTGTTCGCGTATCACTGTAAGCTTAATTCAGCAAAATGTTTCTTTCTTTCCTTCTTTCCTACGTAAAATTGACAACATCACACGTTGGCATCTCCAGCCAAAAACTGTCCACAGGGCACAGAGAAGGTTGTAGTTTTACTTGGTTAGCCCCCAAACCCATTATTAATTAATTTTGGTGAGTGGCTGTAGGATTTAGATGTGTGAGATGGTGGGCTAACACATAAATGTCAAGTATTTTGCTCCCCAATTTCTCATACTAAGGGAATGAACTTTTCGTATTTCATCAAATGTTATCGTTATCACTACAACGCTATCACGAATGTGTGGACGAGGAAAGGAATACTCATATGAAATTAGCTAGATTTTCAAATTAAACGGTCAAGACGCCTATTTTTTCTTGAATCTACAAGACGCATTCATGGATTATACACTACTCATTAAGGTAAACTACAACAGTGGACGCAACTGAAACAGAGATAGTTTTTCGGAAGGCTGATATATACATAATAATTTCATGTTTAAAATATTAACTGAAAATGACGAGAATTTAACTAAGAAACTAATACTTATATTATAGACTTAGTAAATACTTTCGATAAAAATAAGAAACGTCTGAAGTACGAGGAATTCCATTGTCTTTTTCAAGGTTTTATTGAGTAATATACCAAACGACTAATATTAATTTATTATTCTAAGTGACTATTCCTGACTGCAGTGGGGTAATATATGCATAGGTTTCCAGAAAAGACCCATGGTACATCACAGGCAAGAAATATTTCGCTAGTCATAGAAGCGGAATTGTGGTGCTGCGGCCAAAAAACTCTACAATCCCGTAGAAATATTGGAGGCTCCATAAAACATGTCATAGTATAATTAAATGATTTCTAACAATCTCTATGTATTTTATTTCATTTCGACTTCAAAAAGCTTTGTATTTTTTCGATCTGGTATCTTGCAATTTCACATTAATAAAACCGAGGCGTCACTTTTATACCTCCCAGAATGTCTTTTTCTAATGTGCTTCCCATAGTGCTGCAAAAAATTCTTAGGCCAATAACCAACCACTCCCAGAAAATCCTCTGTAGCTACGTGTTGTACGAATCCAGTCATGAGTAGTTTACATCGTAGATCACGGGCGTCCAAACAAAAATTTCGTACATGGAAACAATGGACACAAGCAAACACAATTTTTAGAGTATAAATTTAGATTGGTACAGTTCTCAGAAACTATAGCAAGTAAAACGTTTGCTTGAAGCTACATGGGTTGTTTCGCTCTACATCTAAATCTCCGTGGATACTCTGCAAATCACACTTAAGTGCTTGGCAGAGGGTTCATCAAGCCACATTCACAATAACTCTCTATTATTCCAATCTCCAATCTGGAACAGCGCGCAGAAAAAACGAACACCTATATCTTTCCGTGCGAGATCTGATTTTCCTTATTTTATTATGATTACGTTCGGTGTCAACAAAATATTTTCGCATTCGGAGGAGAAAGATTACAATTTCGTGAGAAGACCCCTCCTCAATGGGAAACGCATTTGTTATAATGATGTCCACCCCAAATTGTGTATCATGTTTGTGACACTCTCTCCACTATTTCTCGATAGTACTAAACGTTCTGCTCTTCTCTGAACTTTCTCAATGTACTGCGTTAATCCTATCTGGTAAGGATACCAAACCGCGCATCAATACTCCAGGGGAGGACGGGCAAGCGTAGTGTAGCCAGTCTCTTTAGTAGATTTTATTTCACACAAATATCGTTTTTATAACACTCCTATGTTATTTTAAATCCAACATAAACGAGGTGTATAAATATATAGAATGAAAATGTTGGAAACTGTGCGTAGGTGGAGTGAATATATGTTTCGGTATACTTTGCAAATAATTTTATGCTGCTAACTATCTTATGAATATGTTATAAATACTTTGGTGTGTAACATTCGAATGTATCTCTATTTAAGAAGGCAATCTTTGGAATTAGCTCTCTTCCTTAATATTATACACATTTCATATGCACAATAACACAGAGAGACTATAAAACTTCCTTAAGTATCTTACAAGATACAGCATGTCGATATCTTTACTTATTTTCCTATAAAAATATTTTTTATTATGTAAAACGAGAAATATCACATAGCATGATGTATTATTATGTCCCAGGCGTTGATGGTACGTTATATGCGTTGTTCTTAGGTTTCAACTCGTGTCAGTGGTATGAGGTGGTAGTTATTCTCCAATGTCGTAACGCAGTATCCCGAAAGAGAAGGGGATAGAGAGAAAGAGAGAGAGAGAGACATAAATTTAACAACATCAAGATTTACAATGACAGTTAACAGCTGTGCTCCGTTCCCTGCGTTAGAAGAGGGTTAGGAAGGTGGGAGAGGAAGGGAACGGAAGGAAAGTACGCGACCTTTTGTTATACGGACCTAACTCAGGAACAAGGGAGAACACGTTCTGCGAATCATTGTCCTGTTGTAAAGGTAATCACGAATCCAATGCCTAATTATATTTATATCCACTTCAGTGACCCCGTGGAGAATGCTGCTGTAATTTCTACTTTTTAGACCGTCAATGATTTCTGTTCCACAAGTGATGCAGAATCCAGTATTATACTTTTGTAGATATACTGTGCTCCAGTGACGTCAGAGATAGTGTGGGCGGACTACAGATCCATAAATATTCGTCAAAAGTCTGGAACAGCATCACGTAAATATTGTAATCCAGAATGTTGCTCAAAGAGAAGGCTTATTATTTGGTCTTGTGGTTCATCAAAAGGATCTAGGACATTTAAGGCTATGCGAATGACATCACTGTCGTTTTGAAATATGCTATTCCCACCTATAAATAATGACTTTCCCAACTACCTTTCCTTTCACAGCGCCTTCAAAGAAACTTATATCATTCCTGCTAGTATTAGTCACGAATGATTGGTGTATCTCGTACAATCATAAAAGAAAGGTTCATGAGTGGAATTAAATTCACAGTGGAAGGATATCAAGATACGATTCGACGACGACATTGCTATCACTGAGTGAAAGTGAAGAAGAATTACATAATCTGCTGAATAGCATGGACAGTCTAATGAGTATGGAATAAAGATTGAGATTAAATCGAAGGAAGAAGAAAGTGAAGAGAAATAGCACAACTGAGTACAGCGAAAAAACATCAGGATTGGTGGTCACGAAGTAGATGATGTTAAGAAATTCTGCTACCTCGGCAGGAAAATAACCAATGACGGATGGAGCAAGGAGGACTTCAAAAGCAGACTAACACTGGCAAAATGGGTATTCCTGGCGAAGAGAAGGCTGCTAGCATCAAACATAGGCCTTAATTTGAGAAACAAATTTCTGAGAATGTGCGTCTGGATCACAGAATTGTATGGTAGCGAAAGATGGACTAGGGAAAACAGGAACTGAAGAGAATCGAAGCATTTGAGATGGGGTGCTACAGACGAGTGTTGAAAATTAGGTGGACTAATAAGGTAAGGAATGAAGAGGTTCTGCGCATAATTGGAGAGGAAAGGAATTATGTGGAAAACACTGACAGGAAGAAGGGACAGGATGATAGGACATCTCTTAAGGAATCAGGGAATGTCCTTACATGGTGCTACAGGGAGCTGTAGAGGGCAAAAACTGTAGAGGGAGACAAAGATGAGAATACATCCAGCAAATAATTGAGGACGTAGGTTGCAAGTGCTACTCTGAGGTGAAGAGGTTTTGGCACAGGAGAGTCTGCATGAAAACAGAAGACTGATGACTATCCCCCCCCTCCCCCCCCAAAAAAAGAAGTACACAGAGGCTTTTGTTATGAAATCTAT
The DNA here is from genome assembly GCF_023864275.1 of Schistocerca cancellata. Classification (NCBI taxonomy): domain Eukaryota; kingdom Metazoa; phylum Arthropoda; class Insecta; order Orthoptera; family Acrididae; genus Schistocerca; species Schistocerca cancellata. The sequence goes on from NC_064627.1 coordinate 999,055,178, forward strand.
TTTCATCGTTAGAGCTTAGATCCTTCTTGCACACGTGCCATTAGTTATGTTATCGTGTATAATGAGCGTGAATGGCCGAGGAACAGGGCATACGCTTGTCGTCCCCGTTTCGTATTTTATTTAAATAATGATATACTGCATCAGTTGCCTAATTTTCCATTCATAACATAACGCGTTTCGAGTAATTCTTCCCACTGTCAATGGAAACACGGTATTTGCATGAATGTCAGGTCTCACTTTTGCCTGTTTGTTTTCCGCCTCTCTTGCACTGTAGTTGTCGTTTTGAGGTTATACTGCCGTTGGAATATAGAACAAAATAAAAGCTGAGATGTTGTTTACATGCTAATGTTAGAAGTAGTGTTTTTGCCTCTCTGCTCACAGGCACATATTTGGTATTACGAGTAACGGAAGAGGCACACTACAGACCATACTATTTCTAACATTTTCATGTAAAACACATCCACAGACCTAGCAGGTCCAGTTTCTTGACTGCAGTAAAACCTTAAAAAGACGTCAGTAGTGCAAGAGAGACGGAAAAACACGCGTCCAAACATCACACATAATAATCACGTAAATAATTACACTTCGCAACGAGAAAAAAATTCTCGAAATGCATTGTGTTTAGCACAAAAGAATAGTGTTTCATTATTTAAAACATAAATGACGCAGTGGTCATCCGGTCACCCCTTAACATTAACATTGCGAAATCCGTCCCTAATCAGGAAATGAGACACTTAAAGTAGTAAAGAAGTTTTGCTATTTAGGGAGCTAAATAACTGATGATGGTCGAAGTAGAGGGTATATAAAATGTAGACTGTCAATGGCAAGGAAAGCGTTTCTGAAGAAGAGAAATTTGTTAACATCGAGTATAGATTTAAGTGTCAGGAAGGTCGTTTCTGAAAGTATTTGTATGGAGTGTAGCCATGTATGGAAGTGGAACATGGACGGTAAATAGTTTGGACAAGAAGAGAATAAGCTTTCGAAATGTGGTGCTACAGAAGAATGCTGAAGATTAGATGGGTAGATCACATAACTAATGAGGAGTTATTGAATAGAATTGGGGAGATGAGGAGTTTGTGGCACAACTTGATAAGAAGAAGCGACCGGTTGGTAGGACATATACTGAGGCATCAAGGGACCACAAATTTAGCATTGGAGGGCAGCGTGGAGGGTAAAAATCGTAGAGGGAGACCAAGAGATGAATACACTAAGCAGATTCAGAAGGATGTAGGTTGCAGTAAGTACTGGGAGATGAAGAAGCTTGCACAGGATAGAGTATCATGGAGAGCTGCATTAAACCAGTGTCAGGACTGAAGACCACAACAACAACAACCATGCCGATCCTGCGAAACCGCTGGATAAAGTCACAAGCAAAGGATGAAGAAGAAGAAGAAGAAGAAGAAGAAGAAGAGGAAGAAGAAATGAGAAAGTGTTACGCCTCCCAGAAATATCCATTGTGATAAATGAAAGTTAATGTTTTTTCGACCTTTTCAGTGAGAGTTCAATAGTGGATATGGGGTATTATTCGAAGAAACTCAGTGCATCTGATGGAATGAAGGACTGATAAATACCAAACAAAACCACTCCTGGTTAATCCACTGTTTGATGATATCCGATATTAAAAAAACTTACACAATTTACCATCCTCTGAATGAGTTTCGGCTCTTTTGAGATGGCGGTAGGATCGCTGCCATTTTGCCTTGCGTGATGTGCTCTAACTACTGCAGCTCGCGAACTGTTTACAAATTTAGCCGTTTTGGAAACGGATACACCGCTTGCGCATTAAACCGATTTGTAAATACGGGCTTAGATGACGGGGATGAGTGACGGCTGCGGGCGAATACAACTGCAGCTCTCGAGCGACGGACCGCCTGGAAGAACCAAGGAGATATGAACAGTGGATATTCATCAGCGACGAAGACTGTAATTTGAACGTCAGTACGGCTACTGAACGTCCACTGAGTGGCGAAAAGTAGACTCTGATGGTGAATAATCAAGTTTTTTGTCCCATCAGACGGAGACCATTGGCGTGTACTGCGTGAAACGTTAGAAAGCAAACATCATGAAACAATCGTCAGTAGGGTCAAGGCCAGGCTGGAGGAATTCTCTGAGTGCTCTCGTCATTCTGAAATGTACAATGGAAATTGTAAATTTGTGGTAATGTCTTATGGGAGCAAACAACACTCCTGGAAATGGAAAAAAGAACACGATGACACCGGTGTGTCAGACCCACCATACTTGCTCCGGACACTGCGAGAGGGCTGTACAAGCAATGATCACACGCACGGCACAGCGGACACACCAGGAACCGCGGTGTTGGCCGTCGAATGGCGCTAGCTGCGCAACATTTGTGCACCGCCGCCGTCAGTGTCAGCCAGTTTGCCGTGGCATACGGAGCTCCATCGCAGTCTTTAACACTGGTAGCATGCCGCGACAGCGTGGACGTGAACCGTATGTGCAGTTGACGGACTTTCAGCGAGGGCGTATAGTGGGCACGCGGGAGGCCGGGTGGACGTACCGCCGAATTGCTCAACACGTGGGGCGTGAGGTCTCCACAGTACATCGATGTTGTCGCCAGTAGTCGGCGGAAGGTGCAAGTGCCCGTCGACCTGGGACCGGACCGCAGCGACGCACGGATGCACGCCAAGACCGTAGGATCCTACGCAGTGCCGTAGGGGACCGCACCGCCACTTCCCAGCAAATTAGGGATACTGTTGCTCCTGGGGTATCGGCGAGGACCATTCGCAACCGTCTCCATGAAGCTGGGCTACGGTCCCGCACACCGTTAGGCCGTCTTCCGCTCACGCCCCAACATCGTGCAGCCCGCCTCCAGTGGTGTCGCGACAGGCGTGAATGGAGGGACGAATGGAGACGTGTCGTCTTCAGCGATGAGAGTCGCTTCTGCCTTGGTGCCAATGATGGTCGTATGCGTGTTTGGCGCCGTGCACGTGAGCGCCACAATCAGGACTGCATACGACCGAGGCACACAGGGCCAACACCCGGCATCATGGTGTGGGGAGCGATCTCCTACACTGGCCGTACACCACTGGTGATCGTCGAGGGGACACTGAATAGTGCACGGTACATCCAAACCGTCATCGAACCCATCGTTCTACCATTCCTAGACGGGCAAGGGAACTTGCTGTTCCAACAGGACAATGCACGTCCGCATGTATCCCGTGCCACCCAACGTGCTCTAGAAGGTGTAAGTCAACTACCCTGGCCAGCAAGATCTCCGGATCTGTCCCCCATTGAGCATGTTTAAGACTGGATGAAGCGTCGTCTCACGCGGTCTGCACGTCCAGCACGAACGCTGGTCCAACTGAGGCGCCAGGTGGAAATGGCATGGCAAGCCGTTCCACAGGACTACATCCAGCATCTCTACGATCGTCTCCATGGGAGAATAGCAGCCTGCATTGCTGCGAAAGGTGGATATACACTGTACTAGTGCCGACATTGTGCATGCTCTGTTGCCTGTGTCTATGTGCCTGTGGTTCTGTCAGTGTGATCATGTGATGTATCTGACCCCAGGAATGTGTCAATAAAGTTTCCCCTTCCTGGGACAATGAATTCACGGTGTTCTTATTTCAATTTCCAGGAGTGTACTTACCTCATCGGTCCCTAACCTACACACTACTTAAGTTAACTTAAACTAACTTTAGCTATTGACAACACATTCACCCATACCGGAAGGAGAACTCCAACATCCGATGTCTGGAGCCGAACGGACCGTGACAAGGCGCCCTAGACCGATCGGCTACCCCGCGCGAGCCGGCCGGAGTGGCCGAGTGGTTAAAGGCGCTACGGTCTGGAACCGCACTACCGCTACGGTCGCAGGTTCGAATCCTGCCTCGGGCATGGATGTGTGTGATGTCCTTAGGTTAGTTAGGTTTAAGACGTTCTAAGTTCTAGGGGAGTTATGACCACAGTAGTTGAGTCCCATAGTGCTCAGAGCCATTTGAACCATTTTTTACCCCGCGTGGCAAGGCTCAATCAACCGAGGTATGCATCTGTCCTTGGAGACCATGTGCATCCCTATAACTACTGTGAATTTTACTATGCACGATGGCATGTATTAGCAGGACAAGCTAAGAATCACACATCTTGCAGTTGAGTTTACCGTACTCCCTGGTCGACCAAATTCCTCCCATTAAAAGCCAATCGAGAATCTTTGGGACTATCTCGATAGGACTGTTCGCTCCATGGACCCCCAACCAGAAACCCTGCGCATCTGTACTCATCACCTCTGTCGGCATGGCTCCACATCCCTTTCGGTTCCTTCCAGAACCTCACTGACTCTCCTGCCGTACGTTTCCCAGCTGGTGTGCACTACAGAAGATGGCTATTCAGGATTCTGACAGGCGGTCACATGGATGTTACTGAACGGTGTCGGATCATTTTGTTGTCCCGTAGTCTGTCTGTCTGTCCGACTGCTAAGAACCCTTTCCTCCAGAACGGGTAGATGTAACAAGTTAAAATTTATTTCATATACTATACCTTAGTATACCTTGTAGAAACTTAAAGTTTCTACAGTTTCCAAGTCAATGCAATCATTAATGTCACACATTTTCATAATCGCTAAGTCACTCATCAAAAACCTGGAAGACACTTCCCCTTGACATAGGATAAACACAATTGGCAAGAAGAAAGGTTTCACTGTACAAGGAAAGGAAAAATTCGAAAATTTTTCATTTGCAGTTATGTCACAGGAAAAAACGTTCATACCGATTATAAGATCCCTTTTTCCCAGCTGCACTGTATGAAGCTCTCGTTGGTAATGTCCACGAAATCAGATCTGGAAGCGCCCCAGATTGTTCAGAAGACATATGCAGGTGACCTGTGAAGCTAATAATGGTGCAAATAGCTAATTTCTATGAAATACACTGCGCAACAGAATTAAAGGATCGCATTTTCGAAACCCCATAATTGTCTTGCATTGTGACGCAGATGTTTGAAATTTGATTCACAGGTGGCTACAAACAACCTCCTTAGTGCATAGTGGCATTGGGCCCTGTGACGTCATCCACTGGCTCAACAACGCTTCAGATAGCAAGTTGTTGATGCATGCCATAGTAAGGTCATGCCCCGAAGAGCATCTGAGTTGTGAAGTGGGTTAATGGTGTCACATTGTCACCAAACTGCGCCAAAATTCTGCCCAACGCCACCAAGGACATGCCACACCATGGAAATCTCGTCACACCCCGATTTACCTCCAATTCACTCCTCCTGTGGCCGCCTCTGTGATGGAGGTCAGAACTTCGACCCCAGCGTTGAATCACACTGTTTTCTTATGGGTGGCCGACGAAATATTTAAGAGCCACTGCCTCTTCAGAATCGACGAAAGAGGGTGACATGAAGTGTATCAGTAAAACGAATTTTCCGCTGGGGAGTTGACCACACATTTCGCGGTCGAAAAGGACAATTCTCATTGCGATGAACAATACGATAGCTTTCTTGACAACCTACGTGTGCCACCCTCGAATGTTTCAACAACTCTCTCACGACACTGTGTGGCAGCATCGCTATTGAACATAACCGCAATCGTTTGGAGTGCAACGTGACACAGTTATTACTCTTGTGCACAGCGACTGTTGAAAACCATTCGGCGAAATTCGAAATTGATCTGAAACAGGAAATTGTGGTTATGCTTTTTCAGCCCTCCTGCTTCATGTGTTCCTGTATTGTGATAACAGAAGGTGCGTCACTGGCAGTGCATGAATACATTGGCAAACGGTCGATCTAAGACGCCCCAGCTCTCCAATACCCTCGGAGACCCTCACCCACATTTATTGAGAATTATAAAAATGTGCCTTCACAGAGCAAAGCTACGAGGTAGTCCTAGACTCCTGCAGGCAGGCAACAACTTTACATCCCTCTGATGCCAGTGCCTAGTGGTTCCAGCCTGTATACGAGAAAACTGCGGTCGTGCTACACTGCAAAGGGGTATGATGGCGTTCGATGGAGGTGCATCCACAAAGTTTAACAATAATGTCGCTCTAAGAAGTAGCATTTTCGACTGCGAAATATGTGAGAATCACCATCCTAGAGACACAGTTGTTTTTATTGACACCCTTTAAGCCACCATCTGAGACATATTCGTGTCATTTCTAAACAGTGGTGTGTCTGAAATCTTTTTATTGATCACCCGTAAGAAAACCACGGGATTTGAAAGGTGGGTGACACCGTTCTGCCCTCCATTGGAAAAGTGTCCAGGATAAGGGACGAAATGGAGGTATGAGCGCTTGTGACGACCTTCTCATCGTACGACACGTACATGGTGAAATTGTGCAGAATTGTGGTACAATTTGGTGGCAGTGTGACATCAGTAAGGCAGCTTACACTTCAGATGCACTTCAGAGCTGTGGTCTTTTTTTCGCTTGTGTCGACACTCCGCTGCCTGAAGTGTCGCCGAGTCAGAGGATGAAGTTGCGAGCACTTCCAACAACCTGTACACTTCTCCTAGTACCACTTATGCCAAAAGAGCAGACTAATCATCAATATTTAATAAAGCACACGTAAAATCGTCTATTCGTGCCGGGAACACAAGCTGTTCCCTTACATTTTTTCTGTCTGGTAAGAATCCGGAGGGTCCGCAGCTCGTGGTCGTGTGGTAGCGTTCTCGCATCCCGCGCCCGGGTTTCCGGGTTCGATTCCCGGCGGGGTCAGGGATTTTCTCTGCCTCGTGATGACTGGATGTTGTGTGCTGTCCTTAGGTTAGTTAGGTTTAAGTAGCTCTAAGTTCTAGTGGACTGAGGACCATAGATGTTAAGTCCCGTAGTGCTCAGAGCCATTTCAACCATTTGAAGAACCCGGAGGAGTCTCTCATTCAGACTTCTGGGAGGGGACTGCCGAGAGGGAGGTGACCTTGAGATAAAGGTGGAATATCCAAAAAAAAGGATAACATTCTATGAGTGGGATACTGAAGTACTAACGAATGAGGAGATACGCTTGACGTTCTCTAAGACTATAAGTAATGTGATAATGAATACCGGAGTAGGCAGTGCAGCTGAAGAGTAATTTATATCTCCAAAAGGGGCAGTCACAGCAGTTGGAAAGAAAAAAAGGGTAACAAAAGGTTACTGCGAAGAAACCACGTTTAACAGAAGAAATACTTAAGCTTAGCCATGAAAGAAGGAGGTAGAAATATAGTCAACGAAACTCAAGAATATATAAATACAAGTGGCTTAAGAACGTAATAAATGGGAGCTGCCGACAAACTAAGGCAGTATGGCTGCAGGAAAAATGTGAAGAAATCGAAAAAGAAATGATTGTCGGAAAGACTGACTCAGCATATAAAAATGTCAAAACAGACTTAGGCGAAATTAAATGCAAGGGTGGTAACATTAACGGTTGAACTGGAATTCCATTGTTAAATGAAAGGAAGAGAGGTGGAAAAAGCATATTGATGGCGCCAATGAGAGGGGTGAATAATCTGTGTTACAGGTAGAAACAGGAGTCCATATGGAAGAGTTAGGGGACCCGATATTTGAATCATAATGTGAAATAGCTTTGGAAGACTTAAGATAAAACCATCCAGAAGGTACAGATAACATTCCATCATAATTTCTAAAATAATTGTAGGGGTTGGGGGTGGGGAGAGGTAACAAAATGACTATTAACGTCGGTGTGTAGAATATATTATGGTTCTGGCGACATACCATCTGACTTTGGGAAAAAATATCATCCACATAATTCCGAAGACTTCAAGAGCTGACGATTGCTAGAATTATACTCGTAGCTTAAACAGCTTCATAGCTCATGCATCCCAGTTGCTGACATGAATAATATACAGAAGAATGGAAAAGAAAATTGAAGATTTGTTAGATGACGATCAGCTTGGTTTTAGGAAAGGTAAAGGCATCAGAGAGACAGTACTGACGTTGTGGTTATAATGGAAGCAAGACTGAAGAAAAATCAAGACACGTTGATAGGATTTGTCGACCTGGAAAAAGGGTTCGACAGTGGAAAATGGTGCCAGACTTTGAAAATTTTGAGAAAAACAGGGGTGAGCTATAGAGAGAGACGGGCAATACACAATATGTACAAGAAATGAGAGGGAATAATAAGAGAAGACCAAGAACGAAGTGCTCGGATTGAAGAGGGTGTAAGACAGGTATATTGTCTTTCTGCCCGCTGTTAAATCTATACATCGAAGAATGATCAATGTGAAAGAAAAGTTCAAGAGTTGAATTAAAATCAAGGTGAAAGGATATCAATGATTATATTCGTTGATGACACTGCTGTACTTGGTGAAAATAAGAGCAATTACAGGACGATTTGAATGGAATGAGAACAGCGAGTAACTTAACATCACGATTGATGGTCACGAAGTAGATGAAGTTAAGGACTTCTGCTACCTGGGCAGCAAAATAACCAATGACGGACGGGGCAAGGCGGACATCAAAGGCGGACTAGCACTGGCAAAAAGGGCCTTCCTAGCCCAGAGAAGTCTCCTAGTATGAAACACAGACATTAATTTGAGGAAGAAATTTCTGAGAATGTACGTTTGGAGCACAGGATAGTATGGTAGTGAAACATGGACTGTGGGAAAACCATAACAGAAAAGAATCGAAGTATTTGTTACGTGGTGCTACAGACAAATGTGGAAAATTAGGTGGATTGGTAAAGTGAGGAGTGAGGATATTCTGCCCAGAATCGGAGAAGAAAGGAATATATAGAAAACGCTAAAAGAAGATGCGACAGGATGGTAGGACATCTGTTAAGGCATTAAGGAATAACTTCCATGGTTCTAGAGCGAGGTGCAGAAGGTAAAAATTGTAGAGGAGGTCAGAGATTGGAATGCATCCAGCAGATAATTGAGGACGTAGAAGGCAAGAGTTCCACTGAGATGAAGAGGTTAGCACAGGGGAGGAATTCGTAGCGGGTCGCATCGAACCAGTCAAAAAAACAAAACAAAAATATTGTCTAGGCTCGCGATCGCCTCCTCCACTCTCTACTAATGGCTCTGAGCACTATTGGACTTAACATCTATGGTCATCAGTCTCCTAGAACTACTTAAACCTAACTAAATTAAGGATATCACACAACACCCAGTCATCACGAGGAAGAGAAAATTCCTGACCCCGCCGGGAATCGAACCCGGGAACCCGGGCGTGGGAAGCGAGAACGCTACCGCACGACCACGAGCTGTGGACACACTCTCCTACTCCCTTGCGATGTAGTTGCTAAGTCTGCATCCATGGGAGTCGGTTTACTGCTCACAGCCTGCTTACCCTGCAGCACTGCCTAATCACAGCGAATAGACTTCGACTTTCTGCTGAGTTTCAGGAAACGTAAAATTTGGAAAACAAGTAGACTTCAAAAGAAGATACCCCTCACAAAGTCACAAACAAAAGCGTAATTAAATGCTGAATCACACACAAATATTTATGTCATAATGAAAGAAAAATACGTCTGGATCACTGTTTCTTTTGTTAATGATAACTGTTTTTATCTAACTGACACATCATCTTGTGTGCAAAGTGCAGTTTTTCAGTAGATTGACTTGGGATTAGCCTTTGAAGTGCCAGGTCTGAAGATGATTTGCTATTCATACCGAACGCTGTCAGTAATAAATTATAATACCTAAAATTATTATAATGACTGAAATCACGGGTTCCTGAGACATGCGTCAGTTATGACACTTACCTCAAATGTTTGTTGAATAATACTGTCAGGATCAACTAGGTATCAAATTAATGACTTATTTTACGCAAGCCAAATATTGTGCAGTGTTTAACTTAAAACGTATTAGCTTCACTAAATCAGAACTAGATTTTTAAGCAAATACTAACCTCTGACAGTCTGTGGCCGAAATCTAGAGAATTTGTTTCATTATAATTATGATACTAATATGTATTTTAGAACTCAGTCCAGGATCCTAACGCAGGTAACTTGACTTGGGATAATAACTGTCTAGATACAAACGTACATAATCAGAACTAGATTTTTAAGCAAATACTAACCTCTGACAGTTTGTGGACGAAATCTAGGGAATCTGTTTCATTATAATTATGATACTAATATGTATTTTAGAACTCAGTCCAGGATCCTAACGCAGGTAACTTGACGTGGGACAATAACTGTCTGGATACAAACATACATAAAAGTTTTTGCAGTTATAGTTGCGGAAGCCCCTCTTCAGGAATCACACGTTTGTGTGGCCTCTCATCAGACACCACTCCGTTTTTGTTGCGCCTACGGTACGGCTATTTGTATCGCTGAAGCACGCAAGCATCCCCACCGTGGGCAAGATCCATGGTTCATGGGATAGCTGAAAATTTAATAGTCATGGGGACTGGAATTCTATAGTAGGAAAAGAAAGAGAAGGAAAAGTAGTAGGTGAATAAGGACTGGGGGAAAGAAATGAATGAGAAAACCGTCTGGTAGAATATTGCAGAGAGCATAATTTAATCACAGCTGACACTTGGTTTAAGAATCATGAGAGAAATTGTATACGTGGAAGAGACCTGGAGACACCAGAAGGTTTCAGATTGATTATATAAGGGTTAGACAGAAATTTAGGAACCAGATTTTAAATTGTAAGACATTTACAGGGGCAGATGTGGACTCCAGCCACAATTTGTGTGTTATGAACTGCAGATTAAAACCAAAGAAACTGCAAAAAGGCACGAATTTAAGATGATGGGACCTAGATAAACTGAAAGAACCTGAGGTTGCAGAGGGTTTCAGGGGGAGAATTAGGGAACGATTGACAATAACAGTAAAAGGAATATAGAAGAAGCAGCAGAGGATCAAGTAGGTAAAATGACGAGGCCTAGTAGAAATCCTTGGGTATCACTAGACATATTGAAATTAATCGATGAAAGAAGAAAATATAAAAATGAAATTAATGAAGTAGATGAAAGGGAATACAAACGTCTACAAAATGAGATTGATGAGAAGTGCAAACTGGCTAAGCAGGAGTGACTAGAGGATAAATGGAAGGATGTAGAAGCATACATCATTAGGGGCAAGATATATACTGCCTACAGGAAAATTAAAGAGACCTTTGGAGAAAAGTTTATCACCTATATGAATATCAACAGCTCAGATAAAAACCAATCCTAAGCAAAGAAAGGAATGGAGAGATATGGAAGGAGGATATAGAGGGTATGTACAAGGGAGATACCCTTAAGGGCAATGTTATAGAAATGGAAGATGGGAAGGGAGATATGATACTGCATGAAGATGATGGTCGAAGTAGGGGGGATATATAATGCAGACTGGCAATGGCAAGAAAAGCGTTTCTGAATAAGAGGAATTTGTTAACATCGAGTATAGATTTAAGTGTCAGGAAATCATTTCTGAAAGCATTTGTATGAAGTGCAGCCTTTAATGGAAATGAATCATGGACAACAAATAGTTTTGACAAGAAGAGAATGTGGAGCTACAGAAGAATGCTGAAGATTAGATGGGTAGATCACGTAACTAATGAGGAGGTACCGAATAGAATTGGGGGAAGAGATATTTATTGTACAGCCTGACCAAAAGAAGGGATCGGTTGGTAGGGCACAATTGAGGCATCAAGAGATCAGCAATTTAGTACCGGAGGAAAGCGTGTGGCGTAAAAATGACAGAGGGGGATCAAGAGATGAATACAGTAAGGAGATCCAGAGGGAAATAAGTTGCAGTAGTTACTCGGAGATGAAGAGGCTCGAACAGGATAGAGTAACAAGGAGAGGTGCATCAAACAGTCTCTGGACTAAATACCACAACAAGCGTAGTCAAGAGAGGCCCATGCGCTTTTACAATACTAAGGAAAACTATACACTGTTTGCAGGTGACAACGAGAAGCGCTACATCGACTTTGGCGAGAATTGTACAGGGCGAAGAAAAATTCTGTATGTAAAAAAATTTCGTCCTTCCGCTTTTTTGGGCAGTAAATGTACGGAAAAACATTGGCAGTTTGACAACACTGCAATCACTTGTGCCCGTTTGTCAGCAACTGCAGTACTGATGCGGGGTTGGTACTGTGTATGGCTTTTTAGGTTTGCAAGTAGGAGGTCGAGGGTTCCATTCTGGATGAGGGCTTATTAGTTTTTTTGTTGCTAAAAGTAGTCTGGCTGGTGCGGTATGTGGCGTCTTAATCACCAAACAGAGGTTACAGGGGATATTCTACAAAACATTTGCAGTTACGAATCACAAACACGGAAATGGAAATACTATCATTTTCAAATGGTTCAAATGGCTTTAAACGCTGCGGGACGTAACATCTGAGGTCATCGGTCCCATAGTCTTAGAACTACTTAAACCTAACTAACTTAAGGACATCACACACATCCATGCCCGGTGCAGGATTCGAACCTGCGACCGTAGCAGCCGCGCAGTTCCGGACTGAAGCGCCTAGAACCGCTCGACCCTAGCGGCCGGCACCATAATTTTCGTTGGCAATCTTTCAAAGAGGCCTTTTCCACGTTTTGGACTTAATGCTGTTTCGTGCCAATGCATGTACTAGATTCCAAACCTGTTTTCTGTGTACCCCCGCCGGTGGTGCTATAGAAATTATTTGCAAAGGAAATTGCTAGCCCTACTGATGTCGTTAAGGCCCTAACGAAATGCGGTGGACCCTGGAGTCGCAGAACAATAGTTGGTAACAGTAGATGAGACCTCTGGGGGAGGGTACATACAAAACGAGCTTGGAGTCTATTAGATGCAGTGGTCCGAAACAGTTCGCGTCCAAGACGAGCAGATGGTTTCTTTAAAAGCTGACCAATGAAAACGATTGTATTTACATTTCTTTGTTCGAAGTATGTAAGTGCAGATGTTTTGTAGAAGACCCACTGTAATCGCTTTATGACGATTAAGACACCCGGTACCGTGCCACGCAGACTACGTTTAGCAAATAGAAAGAAATAAGCGTCGATCCAGAATCGAACCTTGGACCTGCTGCACACTATCCACCGCACGAGATGCACAGCACTGCTGCCCACTCCAAACAGAGGCAGTTACTGTGCACGTGATAACAGTGAACAGAGGATCAGTGTGGGCTGTATTTATCGTAAGACAGCGAAACTTCGTAGATATTCTAATGAGTTAACGGGGAACCGATTTATCATGGAAATAAAATTGTTCCAATTTTGGCCACTAGGTACAGACATGAAGCTCTGAATGCAAGAAAGGTGTACAGAAACGTTTCAACGTGTGAGGCTTAAGGAACATGATTTGGGCGGAAAAAGCCTGCCGGGGTGGCCTAGCGGTTCTAGGCGCAACAGTCTGGAACCACGCGATCTCTACGATCGCAGGTTCGAATCCTGCCTCGGGCATGGATGTGTGTGATGTCCTTAGGTTAGTTAGGTTTAAGTAGTTCTAAGTTGTAGGGGACTGATGACCTCAGCGGTTAAGTCCCATAGTGCTCAGATCCATTTGAACCATTTGGGCAGAAAAATTCAAACAACTACACTTATGTTCATAAATTAAGGATAATTCTGATACATGGTGAAACAACGCTCAGGTGGGCGGTTTGCGCGTTTAAATCACCTCGGGGTTTGGCCATGCTGTGCATCTGACCTGCAGTCGTCGCATGGTGGCGCTGGCAGCAGTGCACATACTGAGAGGTATGTTGGTGCATGTCAGAGTACGGTGCAGCGAGTAAGTGTGCAGACGTTTTCGGACGTGCTAATGGTGACTATGTGTTGAACATGGCTCACAGAACACATATTGATGACGTTATGAGGGGTAGAATACTAGGGCGACTGGAGATTGGTCAGACACAGCAGGTCGTTCAAAATGGCTCTGAGCAGACTTAACGTCTGAGGTCATCAGTCGCCTAGAACTTAGAACTAATTAAACCTAACTAACCTAAGGACACCACACACATCCATTCCCGAGGCAGGACTCGAACCTGCGACCGTAGCGGTCGCTCTGTTCCAGACTGTAGCGCCTAGAACCGCACGACCACTCCGGCCGGCCAGCAGGTCGTAGCACGGGCCCTCCGTGTGCCGCAAAGTGTGATCTCAAGTTTATGGCAACGATTTCAGCAGACAGGAAACGTGTCCAGGCGCTAGAGTACGGGACGTCCACAGTGTACAACAGCACAATAAGACCGATATCTCACCGTCAGAGCCCGCAGACGACCACGGAATGCTACAGGTATCCTTACTCGGGACCATACCGCAGCCACTGGAACAGTTGTCTCCACACATACAGTCTACAGAGGACTGAGCAGACATGGTTTATTCGCCCGGAGACCTGCAAGGTGCATTACACTGAACCCTGGTCACAGGAGAGTCCGTAAAGCCTGGTGTCAAGAACACAGTACATGGTCATTGGAACAGTGGTCCCAGGTTATGTTCACGGACGAATCCAGGTATAGTCTGAACAGTGATTCTTGCCGGGTTTTCGTCTGGCGTGAACCAGGAACCAGATACCAACCTGTTAATGTCCTTGAAAGGGACCTGTATGGATGTCGTGGTTTGATGGTGTGGGGTGGGATTATGATTGGTACACGTACAGCCCTGCATGTGTTTGACAGAGGATCTATAACAGGTCAGGTGTATCGGGACGTCATTGTGCACCGGTATGCCCGCCTTTACAGGGGTGCAGTGGGTCCTACCTTCCTCCTGATGGATGATAACGCACAGCCCCACCGAGCTGCCATCGTGGAGGAGTACCTAGAAACAGAAGATACCAGGCGAATGGTGTGGCCTGTCTGTTCTCCAGACCTAAACCCCGTCGAGCACGACTGGGATGCTCTCGGTCGACGTATCACTGCACGTCTTCAAACCCCTACGACACTTCAGAAGCTCGGACAAGCACTGGTGCAAGAATGGGAGGCTATACCCCAGCAGCTGCTCGAGCACCTGATCCGGAGTATGCCAATGCGTTGTGCGGCTCTGGGTGTATTCTCTTCAAAGAAGAAAGGGCCGAGAAAGTGGGTACTGGTGAATCCACACCACACGGTGAGACATCGTGCACAACGCGCTGTCTAAGAGTACCCCAAATTCGACCGTTCAGTGTATTCACTGCACCCTGTAGTCCAAAATGTGCCTAGTATTTCTACGATATACTGCCCAGCCACAATTCATCAACTTCGATCTGTGCCAGAAACCGAAGAGGAAATTCAGTACGTTGCTTTCCATCGTGAGGTTTCACTTGTTGTATCGTCTTTGTCTTGTACAGGTAACAGTGTAAGAAAAGCCGTGAAACTTTCCATACTGTAGACAATGGGATAGACAATTCCCGTGATACTACATGAGCACTAACATTACTTGGTGCATGTGCTGTCTGGTCAGGTACAAGAAAAGCCAACTCTTCAACAACTGCCATCTGGATAGGACCCCAGGTGCCACACCAAGCTAGCACGTGTTTTCCAATTACTTAATCATCTTCTTTGAAATATTTAACGACGTCCGGCCCCTCCTCAGTCGTTTCACCCGGCTGTACTCTCTCAATGCAACACTGTAATAGCTGCCTTTCACATACAACAGTTTTACTAACAGCACACGGTCTCTCTTCTCGATACCCATAATGTCCACGCAGGATATCGTGTGTCAAATGACAGAGTGGCTGTCATACCATCATAAATACTGTGTGCAGCGTCAGATTACCATCTGGTAACCAAAGGTGGAAGTAATTAGTTTTCCAGAGTAAATTGGTTCCACATTAACGCATTACATTATTTACTAAGTTCCGCTGCCACACAATAATTACAGCCTACATGGACCTCAGTGAATCGCTGCACTTCAGTTACAACCAATCGATATATCTTCTTTTCCACCTTTAACGGTTCCCTTGACACCAATTGTAGGAGAAGAATTCTGTATTCAGATCTCATTCGCCTCTGGAATGCGATCAGGAGGCGTTCGCTCCTGGAATTCGAGGCTCTGCCGTCCTTTAGAGCAAGTCCGTCCCTCGTGATCAATTTACTCCCCTCTGCGCGGCGAGAGAAAGGCACGAGGCAGCTCTTGCTGCTTGACAAGCAGCCCGTAACGTGGACGAGTTTCTCGTCGCTTGCTTGTCACACCCTTCGTCAGAAATATATCTCGGAAGCTTCTGAAATGGTCAGTCGACATCATTTGTAATTCCGTACTAACCACCAGTCTACGAGAAGAAAAATTATCGCATGGCCTTTGGTATTTGTGTTGCCTAGTCAATATGAAACCTCATTTCCGTACAGCAGTCAACTATAAAAGACAACTATTATAAGATTTAATGTGCTTAGCTGGATACATACTTCAACATCACGAAGTATCTTTCGTCCATCCACTCCATCTGTAGCATATTTTGCAAAAAAATCTTAGGCTAGGCTGCAACAATGTGGATAAAATATTACACAGACTCATAAGCTTTTGTATGTGCTATTCGGTCTGTGTGAACATCGCTGCATTTGAATCCCAATTATCCCATTCAGAGCGAGGAAAATGAGTGTTCACGCAACCGAAACGATACAAATGTTAACGAAATGAACTTCTGACACTCAATTTTCCGTTCCATTAGCCGAGTTCCATATGATAATTTTGCAGTATGCCATCAGCCCATCTGTCTCGTTAATGTGCTTCCACTGTCAATTTCGATAAATAAAGGCTAGCACATCACTAGGTAGGTTCTATTTAACAACTCAGTGATGGAGCTCCTCTCACTCTCCACCCACGCACATCACACACACACACACACACACACACACACACACACATACACACACACAAGAGAAAAAGAGCCAGGAAGACACTTGCAAAAAACCCTGTTGCATGAATTTAACAGCTCCTGCCATATAGGTACATTTTTAGTTACTAGGGAAAGGTTTCGATACAAGTTGCACACCAACATAATACGATGTTACTAAATTTTTACTTAATTACGAATTATCAGGAACTGCGTTGTGTTACTACCAATTACGAACACAAACGAGTCCGAAGTGCCGGCCGGTGTGGCCGTTCGGTTCTAGGTGCTTCAGATTGGAACCGCGTGACCGCTACGGTCGCAGGTTCGAATCTTGCCTCGGGCATGGATGTGTGTGATGTCCTTAGGTTAGTTAGGTTTAAGTAGTTCTACGTTCTATGGGGCTGATGACCACAGATGTTAAGTCCCATAGTGCTCAGAGCCATTTGAACCATTAGTCCAAAGTTATTATTAAGCAGTGCTTCTAGTTAACATTAATATGTACATTTATGATACCGATAAAGTCTGCTGACAAGAGCACCTTACGCGAACCGATTTTCTAAACGCTATCTGCGAAAACTTCTCAGCCCCCTTCGCCTAATGAGACTGAAGTTAGAGAGATAACAGCACACACAGAGGTATATAAGTAATGATGTTTACCTGTTGCTTCGGTGAATGTAATGAGAAGAAGCCCTGAGACATATAAGGAAAAAGTCCCTTCTGCCACATATTCTGAATTAGACATAGAGCACAGATGCAAGAGACAGTAGACATGTATACGACTCCAGCAGACACATCTAGACGGTTGTATTAGGAAACAAAATTATATTTCGGAATCAACTAAAGAACTTCGGTAGCATTCGCTTCTTATCGGTTCAGAGGCATGCGATTAATTCTTATTTCAACTTTTCTATTTTGAGAAGCAAGCTCACAACGTCGGTAAATTCAATTAAACATTTTCCGCAATTTGTGAATACTCCAGAAGAATTTTCTGGAAACACATAGGAATATCAGCAATATGTCGTGTCTAGGAGTGAGAAAAGTGAAAGGAACTGTATAAAGGCTACAGTGTTCATTGTCGCTCTTCTCAGTACTGACAGCAGTAAATTTACCCGAGGAATATACGATTACCCTCTCAGGCATGAAAGTGGTGTAAGTTTTGCTGGTGTTATTTTATGCACATTGTGCGTTTTGGTACCCAGGCTGTTTACCTGCTTCTCTGTTTCCCATGTAGTTCCTACAGAGTTCACTGTCGCATTTACTTCTGCTTGAGGTAGTCTCCTGCCTGCAGATGCTTTTGCTGACCCACTGTGCTTCTGCCGAGGAAGGTGACACTAGGTCACCCGCATAAGCTCATAGACAGCCTAGGGGATACCAAGATTAAAGAAAATCGATATAATAAGTTTAAAATTAAGAATCGTGCTCTGAGGGTTTCGCTCAGACTTCATTATGTATTACCACAATTCATCCACTTCGGGAATCAAGGACCTGACTGCTATCGAGGTTAACAGAGGCAATGTTTGAAGTTCGAAGTCGGATAGGAAATGGAAAACAAAAATTTTTTCGTGTGAAACAATTAAAAAAAATACCATTTTCTGAATTTTGTTCCTTTCTCTCACTGTCAAACTTTGCTTCTAGTCAAATTTTACAGTTCCAGGTCAAGTGCCCTATACGTTTCGATGAATGAGTTTCCGAATATCATATATAAGTCCGACATTTTTGTACAACCAAGGGACCGTAGACGCTACTTTTTCACATACCGGTAAATATCGACGTGATACGTGTACCACTTCCTGAGAAAAACAAGGGCCTTAACAGACGGAGAGACAGATAGCAAGACAAAAAAATGACAAGGAAATATTTTTTCAGTGTATTATAATTATAAATTCACAGTTTTCGGATTTTTTTTTCTTTCCTTCGACTGTGAAATCTTGCGTCCTGCCAAATTTCATTATTGTAGATGAACGGGAAGTGATATGAAATGATCGTATGTCATTTAGTGGCTGGGGCATCGCCTTCGTGGAAGGGCACACAACATCCTGTCCCTTGCCTGGAATCGAACCCGGGCCTCCATGCGTGGTATGCGGTAACGCTACCTCTGTGCTACGGAGGCTAGGTTATGATAAGTGAGTACGCTAGTGTCAAAGCATGTGACATATACGGGCGTACATTTTAACTGCATTGACTTAAAACCTACAATTTTTTACACCTCAAAGGGACCGTAGGCAACAATATCTGACATAAATTTCAACTTGATACTTTTGTAAACCCTCGTCGTCAGTTTTGTAAAGGCGTCGTCGCTACTGCTGTGGTGGCCAAGTTGCCACTGTTGTTACGGTAGGCCGAGTTTGTGCGCCCGTGAAACGGCTTCTGTTGCAGTACACCGCTAAGACAATTTCTCTCTGCCACTACTATACAGCTATGCCCCTGGGTCAGGTAACAGGATACCAGAACGATGGTTCTAAAGGACCCTAACAAATTAGTTAGAAAGTCTCACAAATGAGTTGAAAAAGTTCACTTATCTTTGTGACTTGGTGGATAATGAAGTCTGCAACAGTGCTTGTAATGTAACACAAAAAGGCCCTCAATGGATAAGTGCAAATAACCGTAGGTAAACTTCAAAGTACGTAGCAAATGCAATTTACAACTGTCTGTTCACATCTGTGAGTTCACTAAAAGACGTTCCCCGTCTAAATCAGCCCTCGACGATGTTCTATAACCAACTGGGTGAGAGCTGCCCTTATACCTTTCGAGTAGGCTTCCGTGCGTTGTCGTGCGGTCACTGGCGCATTGTACTCGGCCGGCAATTGGCTTAGGCGAAGTCGATGTCTCCACCCTCAGCACCGCCTGTGGCGCTGATGAAATCGCGCAAGTGGTCTCTATGGCACCGGCACCAGCTCGCATCTTTCCGCCTGTGGTGCTTTTGCCCTGGAGGTGTCTTGTTCGGACCACACAGCAGATATTTCTGACAGTTGCTGAGAACAAGCGTACCTAGCAGTTTGACTGTCGGACTTACAGACAGACAGCTAGACTGATAACAAAGAGAATCTGTAAGATTTGCGTTTTTACTGATTGAGGCTCACCAAGTTCTGTACGAGTTCTTAGTTGACCTGAGTCGCTCGAGTCATTTCTCGTCCCATTACATCCCATATAGGCTCGACTGGAGACAAGTCTGGAGATAGTACTGGCCAGTTGCAGAGCACGTTGTGTTTCAGGCAATGTGTCGATGAGCATTACCCTGTTGGAAGAACAAATCTCTGTTGCAGACTATAAGGGCGGGGGTGGGGCCAGTGTGTCGCAGAACGCACTCTACGAGACAGCGCTCATCACAATATATATAAATTACCTAGTAGATAGTGTCGGAAGTTCCACGCGGCTTTCTGCGGATGATGCTGTAGTATACAGAAAAGTTGCAGCATTAGAAAATTGCAGCGAAATGCAGGAAGATCTGCAGCGGATACGCACTTGGTGCAGGGAGTGACAACTGACCCTTAACATAGACAAATGTAATGTATTGCGAACACATAGAAAGAAGGATCCTTTATTGTATGATTATATGATAGAGGAACAATCACTGGTAGCAGTTACTTCTGTAAAATATCTGGGAGTATGCGTGCGGAGCGATTTGAAGTGGAATGATCATATAAAATTAATTGTTGGTAAGGCGGGTGCCAGGTTGAGAATCATTGGGAGACTCCTTAGAAAATGTAGTTCATCAACAAAGGAGGTGGCTTACAAAACACTCGTTCGACCTATACTTGAGTATTGCTCATCAGTGTGGGATCCGTAACAGGTCGGAATGACAGAGGAGACAGAGAAGATCCAAAGAAGAGCGCCGCGTTTCGTCACAGGGTTATTTGGTAAGCGTGACAGCGTTACGGAGATGTTTAGCAAACTCAAGTGGCAGACTCTGCAAGAGTGGCGGTCTGCATTGCGGTGTAATTTGCTGTCCAGGTTTCGAGAGGGTGTATTTCTGGATGAGGTATCGAATATATTGCTTCCCCTCCCGAGGAGATCGCGAATGTAAAATCAGAGAGATTCGAGCGCGCACGGAGGCTTTCCGGCAGTCGTTCTTCCCGCGAACCATACGCGACTGGAACAGGAAAGGGAGCTAATGACAATGGCAATTAAAGTGCCCTCCACCACACACTTTAGGGTGGCTTGCGGATTATAAATGTAGATGTAGATGTAGATGTAGGTCTACATCATATGCGCGAACAACCATCACTTACGTGCAGGCAGGATCTGCTTCCACAGCTGAAGACCATGGCGCGCCGTTCCAAGTGGTCCTCTGACGGCAATAGTCGATCCGCGCATGTCAATGGCGTGGTGTGAGAGGAAGACGAGCGAAATGTGTGCGTGCCCACAGTCTCACTGTTAATTAAGGATTTGCAGCCGTTCGTGTTGACACGACTGGACTCACAATCCCTCTTGTCTGTGCTGTGGTGGCTGTACAATCTGCCAGTGCTGCCCTTACAACACGACGATCCTAACGGGGATCTGTGCTGCGTGGACGACGCAACCTCGTCTACGGGTGTGAGAATATACACGTGACCACTGATAACGGCATCATTGCACACCTGACTCAGCACGACCGACATCTCTGAAGGGAAAATCGCGCCACTTGGAAGACCACTGGATGGGTTCGAACACGCTACCCAGAATCTTCTTGTTACTAGTCATAAACGCTACACGTGGACTATAGCTGTTCAATGGACTATGGCCGATCGGTTCTAGGCGCTACATTCTGGAACCCCGCGACCGCTACAGTCGCAGGTTCGAATCCTGCCTCAGGAATGGATGTGTGTGATGTCCTTAGGTTAGTTAGGTTTCAGTAGTTCTAAGCCATAGGAGACTGATAACCCCAGAAGTTAAGTCCCATAGTGCTCAGAGCCATTTGAACCATTTTTTTCTACCCAATTGTCGATGATGATCTTACCAGAAACCCATCAATGCGCCATGGGGCAGCTTCGCTACCAGTGGCAAATGTCAGGTCTGACAGTGCTGTCAAATGAAAACGCATACTCTAATGGGCTGGCTGGAGCCATAACCTAATAACCGTAACCAAGTCCCAAAGGATATGGATAAAAATGTCTGAAATCAGTATCAAAGACGAGTCAAAAAACTATTCGAAAGGAACATATTTTCAAATTTTCGTCACATATCGTTTGTTTCTAACGATTACGAACGAACCAGCCTTTACTATCTTAGGTCATTGTTGTAACAACTGAATGTCGCAATCACATATAAAATTACGTGCGATGAGGACAGAGATTGCTGGTAGAGAAGGTACAGAAAATAATGTCACTTGTATAACAGGAACTTAATATGACAAAGGGGAAAACCAAAAACTCTTGCCATTTGGCCACTCAAAAGTAAGCTCGCTTTCTGTTCCAATTGTATTTCAGTCAGAGGAAGCTGTGATAGATGATCGGAAAGTGAAAGAAGCTGGAGATTAGGATTGACATTCAGCTTTTGCTGAACAGCTTGTAACAGAAACCACCGAAGTGATTTAGGTTATAACGTGCAACATTCTGTACAAAATAATAGATAAATTGACACTACCGAAAATACTTGTAACCAATAAACATACGACGCAGAATTCCAGAGTAATTTTAAATGACCAATGACAATTACCTTCGCCCCTTACCTGTTAAATTAAGTTTGAATTACAATGTTATTGTGAGCATTACTTCTTATTTAACTTCAAACATAAAGATTTCCATATAACGATAAAAGAATTTACTTTCGTTTTAAACAGTCTGTATCTCTCTCTTAATTATCTCCTAAATCTGTATCAGTAGTATCTCTGTAAATTGGACATCGTTTTATCTGTGGTTGCTCTACTGATTTGTCATCCGAAGATGAGATAACACGAAGAAAGATGGTTCTTGAAAAAATAAATAATATTTGTAGAAGATCTGGAATGTGTTTCGTTTTAAATATTACTGTCAGCAATGATGGATTGTTAAATAGAGATAATAACTAAATACAATATTTCCCTTGCTCCTGAGAGAAAAAAGTAACAAAAAGGACGAAACGACGGCTGAATCGAGAAAAGGTTAAAATTTAGAACAACGTGCTAAATCAATAAGGTAAAAGATAAAGAAGAACAGATGAAAGTTAATTTAACGGGCTATGTTGTGTGTTACCAGGACTGCATGCTTGAAAGCGTTAGTTCCTGTTTCTACATTCCGCGAAATCATTACTCGTAATCCTTCGCTTAGAAAACTAAACTGTGTCATATTTGTAGTCACGATCGCTGTGGCAGGAAAGACTGAAAATTATTCCGGCGTAAGTTATGAACGACAACATGACCAGGGTTATTCCGAGATCCTCAGGAGGAAGGCACCGAAAAATGCAGTTCCGTTGGTATGATTAAAAGAAAATATTGCTTTGAGTTACATTCCACCGAACCTTAGACCGTAAACGAAAAATCTGCATGTTAAAAGCTCTTGTATACAGTGTGAAATCTGTTGCTACAGGAGTCGAAGATGTGATATTTGAATACACAGTATTTGCTCGCGATGCAGCTGCCCGCTTATGTATAGAGATACGCCCGCAACTCCCTCCCTTCGCTTTGCTCATTCATATTACAAAATTCTGCTCTCTCAGTATCGACGCTAAAGTGTCACTTTGCGAATATTCCTCAACGGAGGAAAGCGTTTCTTCCGAATTTTACCTATCGGGAATTTTGAAGGGCATACACGTTTCATAAATACGGTATTGCTTACCGATGCTTCATAAATAAGGTTTTGCTTACTGATGCTGGCAATTTTTACGAGCAATAGACTTGTCTTATCATCTTTGACGGCTGACTGTATGAGCCACGACACTTTCCTTACAGTTTCACTCATGCGATCACAGTGAAAACGTATCAAACCCAGATGTAAAAATATATTCTCTGATACATCACTCACTGCACTTTAATCAGAAACTCTGTTACGGCATTCGGCGCCTCACCTATCGTCCACCATGCAATACTGGTTGCCAATGGCAACAGCGGCCGCGACAGGAGGTATTCAATGGGTGAGCACAGCATGAGGCTCCAGATCTTAGTTGAACTACTTGTTAACGAGTAACTCTTAACAGTGCTACAACGCTAGCGGTGTTGATACAAAGCAGGGCAATGGCAACGATAAACAAAGAAAAGAACTATTGCCGAATTTGACATCTCGTCAGAAAAAAACCCAAAGAATTTCGCAGAGTGAGAAAGAAGTGGCAGATGAAATACTAGCGTTTCCGCAAGGTGAGTCACAGGAACGTGTGGCTTCGTATACGCTCGACAGTGAGGACAATCTACACGAGGAGTATAATGGTGACGATACGTGCTTAGCAAATTAAAGTGATACTGAAGCAGATGTGGAGTTACGTGGTTCATCATCCCTGTCGGACAGGGAGACAGTTTCATTGTAGTTTCATTGTTGGGACTCCTTGTTTCCACCTGTGAGAGGCAGAAAAGGTCAGACGTGTTCAGTATCGCCTACAGCTGTAATGGAGGTAACGCGCGAGGAACACTACACAAAGGAAGCGGCTACTCGGGTAGCAGAGTACTTGTGGCGTGCACAAGGGGGTTTTTTAGGCTAGGCAGTAGTGCGAGATGTCCTGATGAACACTCACCAGTCGACGTGTAGGCAGGGATATCAGGACGCGCTCAGTGTAAAGACACTTCAGCTGTCAAGATGTTAGCAGTAAATTTTCAGACTGGTCGGAATGAAGTTCCTGAATTTACAGCCCTCCAGGAAGCGTGTGGCACGCAAATTATTCTCGGGACTGAGACCTTGCTGAACCCTGGGGTAGGAAGTTCTGAAATATTTAGCGAGGGTTGGAACGTGTATCGGAAAGACAGATTAGTCAACGTAGGAGGTGGTGTCTTCGTTGCAGTTGACAAAAATATTGTGTCTACTGAGGTCGAAATAGAGTGTGATTGTGAAGTTATATGGGCACGTTTAAGAGGGCTAGTGGAATTAAAGTTAATTGTGGGGTGTTATTACCGGTCACCAGGTTCCACCGTGACAGTTCTAGATTCATTCAAAGGGAGTCTACATTCTGTATCGCAGAAGTACCCGGATCATGCTATATTAGTCGGAGGCGATTTCAACCTACCTTGTATAGACTGGGATGTCTATGGATTCATTACAGGTGGTGCAGACAAGCCGTCGTGTGAAACACTTTTCAACACCTGATCCGATAACTGTCTTGAGCAGCTAAATCGACAGCCAACGCGTAATGGAAATATTTTAGATCTGGTAGCCACGAACAGACCAGACCTCATCGATGGTGTCAGTGTTGAGACAGGGATTAGTGATCATGATGTTGTCATTACGACTATGGTTGAGAAAGTTAAAACGTCGGTGAAAAAGGCTAGGAGAGTATTCTTACTAGAATGAGCAGATAAGCAGTTGTTAGCATCTCACTTAGTAAATTAATCGACTTCATTTACTTCTGGTACGATCGACGTGGAAGAATTATGGGCAAATTTGTAACACATTGTAAATCACGCATTGGACAAGTACGTGACGAAAAAATGGGTTACGGACGGAAAAGACCCACCGTGGTGTAACAGCGCAATTCGGAGAATGCTCAGGATGCAAAGGCAGTTGCACTCGCTGTACAAGAAAGATCGGGAGAATGAGGACAGGCAAAAGTTAGTAGAGATTCGTGCTGCTGTAAAAAGAGCGATGCGCGAAGCATTCAACCACTACCACCGTCATACCTTGGCAAAAGATCTTGCTGATAACCCAAGGAAATTTTAGTATTATGTAATAGCGGTAAGCGGGTCGAACGCTTCCATACAGTCACTCTGGCCTGGCATCGGAAGACACCAAAACGAAAGCTGAAATTTTAAATTTAGCATTTGAGAAATCTTTCACGCAGGAGGATCGTGCAAACATACCGGCGTTTGATTCTCGTACAGATACCCGTATGGAGGACATAGTGATAGACATCCCTGGGGTTGTGAAGCAGCTGAATGGGTTGAAAATAAATAAATCGCCAGGTCCCGATGGGATTCCAATTCGGTTTTACAGAGAGTACTCTGCTGCATTGGCTCGTTACTTAGCTTGCATTTATCGCGAATCTCTTGCACAACGTAAAGTCCCGAGCGACTGGAAAAAAGCGCAGGTGACGCCTGTATATAAGAAGGGTAGAAGAACGGATCCTCAAAATTACAGACCAATATCCTTAACATCGGTTTGTTGCCGGAGTTTCGAAAATATTCTCAGTTAGAATATAATGAATTTCCTTGAGACAGAGAAGATGCTGGTCATGCATCAGCACGGCTTTAGAAAGCATCGCTCCTGCGAAATGCAACTCGCCCTTTTTTCAAAAAGCGTTTGACTCGGTGCCCCACTGCAGACTCCTAACTAAGATACAAGCATATGGGACTGGTGCCCAAGTATGTGAGTGGCTTGAAGACTTCTTAAGTAAAAGAACCCAGTACGTTGTCCTCGATGGTGAGTGTTCATCGGATGTGAGGGTATCATCTGGAGTGCCCCACGGAAGTGTGGTAGGTCCGCTGTTGTTTTCTATCTACATAAATGATGTTTTGGATAGGGTGGATTGCAATGTGCGGCTGTTTGCTAATGATGCTGTGGTGTACGGGAAGGTGTCGTCTTTGAGTGACTGTAGGAGGATACAAGATGACTTGGACAGAATATGTGATTGGTGTAAAGAATTGCAGCTAACTCTAAACATAGGTAAATGTAAATTAATGCAGAAGATTAATAAAAAGAATCGTGTAATGTTTGAATACTCCATTAGTAGTGTAGCGCTTGACACAGTCACGTCGAATAAATATTTGGGCGTAACATTGCAGAGCGATATGAAGTGGGACAAGCATGAAATGGCAGTTGTGGGGAAGGCGGATGGTCGTCTTCGGTTCATTGGTAGAATTTTGGGAAGATGTGGTTCATCTGTAAAGGAGACCGCTTATAGAACGCTGATGAGGCCTATTCTTGAGTACTGCTCCAGCGTTTCGGATCCCTATCAGGTCGGATTGAGGGAGGACATAGAAGCAATTCAGAGGCGGGCTGCTAGATTTGTTACTGGTAGGTTTGATCATCACGCGAGTGTTTCGGAAATGCTTCAGGAACTCGGGTGGGAGTCTAGAGAAAAGGAGGGGTTCTTTTCGTGAATCGCTACTGAGGAAATTTAGAGAACCAGCATGTGAGGCTGACTACAGTACAATTTTACTGCCGCCAACTTACATTTTGCGGAAAGACCACAAAGATAAGATAAGAGAGGGCTCTTACAGAGGCGTATAGGCAGTCATTTTTCCCTCGTTCTGTTTGGGAGTGGAACAGGAGCGAAGATGTTGGTTGTGGTACGAGGTACCCTCCGCCACGCACCGTATGGTGGATTGCGGAATATGTATGTAGCTGTAGATATAGAACAATATGCGGCTTTGTAATTATGCTTTCGTCTCAACAAATCTTCAGCTGAGGCCTATACGTTGTTACAGGAGGCATATGGAGAAACTGTTCTTCCCTGCAGCACAGCTGGAAAGTGGTGTTTAAAGAGGGAAGACAATCAGTTTCAAAGAAAGGTGGACCCATTGTTCCAGTTACTGCTCTTACGGAAGGAAACATCAACACTACTGCTGTCATTGAGAGAGAGGATAGACGAATTACCTTACGGCCAATTTCTGAAATACCGAAAATTTCACTGAGTGCCAACCACACGTTGGTAACAGAAAAATTACACAAGACACCTGTTTGTGCGCGATGGCTCACTAGACTGGTGATACTCGAACGAAAGGACATTCGCGTGCAGTTCAGCTGCAGTTAAAGTTGAGGTTAGAGGAAGATCCGGAGTTTCTTTGAAATGTAATCACTGCTGATGAAACTCGGCTACATCATTTTGATCCTGAGAGGAAACAGCAAAGCTCAGGGTGGAAATCTCCTTCATCACCAACCCCCAAAAAAGCAAAAGTGGTTGCTTCTGTTGGGAAAGTTATGGTCATCTGATTCTTTGATATTCATGGAATGGTTTATCAGCATGTTGTACTCGTATACACATCAGTAACTGGACAATACTACAGGGATGTTCTGAAAACATTGGCAGTCCATACCAGGCGCAAAATACCCTAATTCCGTGAAGCAGGTTGCACCACGATAATGCACGGCCGCATATTGCCAATATTGTTGCTGAATATCTTGCAAAAATCAACGTGGAGTGCATCCCTCACCCTCCCTATAGTCCAAGTTTAGCCCTATGTGACTTTTTTATATTCCCTATCATGAAGAAACGCCTTCGTGGGAGGCATTATCAACCATCAGAAGCAGTGGTGAAGGCTGCGGAAGCAATTTTTAAGAACCTCTCAAAAATTGGTTTGCAGCATATATTCGAAGACTGGCAGAAACGCTGGGACAAGCGCACCGCATTAACGGAAGACTACTTTGAGAAGGACCACCAAATGGTTCAAATGGCTCTAAGCACTGTGGGACTTAACATATGAGGTCATCAGTCTCCTAGACTTAGAACTACGTAAACCTAACTAACCTAAGCCATCACACACATCCATGCCCGAGGCAGGATTCGAACCTGCGACCGTAGCAGCCGCGTGTTTCCGGACTGAAGTTCCTAGAATCGCTCGGCCACAGCGGCCGGCGAATGACCATCAAAATTATGAGGATGGCTAAAGGTATGTTGTCAAAAAAAATTATGATCATTCTTTATTGAACAGCCCTCGTAGTAATGGACGATCGTTGTCCAAGAAGTGGGTACTAAACATAATTACGTAGGTGGAAGATCACCCGCAGATTATATAAAAAAAAAAAAGTTATGAACGGATTTTGAGTAAGTCCGCACAATATGACCGTATAGTGCATAAGAAGAACTAGGGATATTCAAGGGAGGATAAGGAGCCCTTGTTACAGTAACTGGAGTTTGCGCGTTTCAGGGATGCATGACAGTGACTTACTACGATATGCACGTCAAATTGCGCGCGCCGTGGATTACAGTGATTTGAAGCGAATCAGTGGATGGTTGTATAACGCTGAACACTGCTACAGAATTGGAAAACATAAGGTAACGGAATTCCAAGCAAAGCGTCAATCTGACTATGCAAATCATACTTATCCCGTCGTTAAGTAAGGAATATATTTTCAACTACGACCAGTCAGGATTAGAGGGGGATGTATATATGAAAGGAAAGCTGGAAATTAGAGGTACTAGGAGAGTTGTGTTAGAATCAACTAACACCAGTACCTTAACGCATTCGTACAAAATTATGCTCACTGTTAATCTGGATGGTAATTTGTCTGGAAAGTTTATTTATTGTGCTCCAAGAAGTTGGAGGTGCTCTACCCTCTACGATTCTTTTTCGTGTGCGTGATGTAGCAAGGGCAACATGGAATAATTTAAACACAGAAAACAAGAGCTGGAAAGTGAGTGTATGCACCACTTTTGGCCAACAGCTGGTCAACATAACTTGTTTTACTTGATTGCTTTATCTGCGTATAAAAATCATACTCCCTCCGAGCACAGTGTCTCTTCCCTGAAAGTTATGTCGCATTGCAGTGCATACCACCTGAAACCGCTGGACAAAATCAGACTATAGAGTTTGTTTTTAATGTGCCTATAAGAGGTACTATCGCAGTATCTGCAGCTACGTCTCAAACTGATTCACCATAAGCTCGACGACAGCCTATTTTGCATTCGGTTGCATGACATCACATTCCATCAGTCCTCATTATTCCAACACACCTATGTGATTCTATTTACATTTTTTAAGAGTGGATACCCAGCTGAACCTCCTGCCCGGTTTGTAACTCCCAAGGAGTTGCCTTTGATCTTGAGGGTGCGAATCGCGCCATTTTTCACTCGGTGTTCATGCTGCAAGTTAATGGTTTGCTTTGAACATTTGTTGAATGTCCATATTGTCCATTTTGTGAATAATACATACATCTCATAGAAGGTTGATCTCTGCACCTCCGGGACACTCTTTTTCCATCGCTCTCCTTCATTAGCAGCTAATATTTTTCCTGTCATAATTAGTAACACAATAGTTTAAATGAACCATACTAAAGATTTAATTTGCGACCTCGCACTTCAAGTGTTTCCTTGGCAGTTCCTTAGCACACTGCTAGCCAAGTGGTCCGCGTAATATTGTTTTAGAATGTATAACAGTGTGCTATGGCACTGTGATCCAGGGACTTCTACGTGTATTATGACACTGACATCCGTCTGTAAACAAACAAAATGTACATAACGTGATTTTTTTAGGTGGTAATTAAAACTTTGTTACCGCTCGTTCACTTCATAGCCACTGGGTGTGTCATTTGCATAATTTCTGTGTTTCTACTGCTAGCGGTTTAAGGATCTGAGGTCTTATTAACTTTCTACACTTCCTCGTAGCACGGTACAAGTACGTTACTGGGATTTATGCAAAGTATCAATAGGACAAAGAGGACACATGAAGCAAATCAGCAGATCATTTCGCGTCCGCCGTGTCCGTTCTGTGAGAATGTTTGGAGCATCGTCGTAAGAGGAAAAGCATAGAGAAACATGATACATATTGCACAAATACCATATTATGAATACTGACAGTTCTCAGAATAGAATTATGCCTCACAAAAAAAAAAATCCCAGAAATCAAGATAGTAATATTCTGGCCGTACTGCAGGTAAAACTAAACGTGTTCTCGGAGATCATTAAAACGGCTTCTCGAAGGTTTCCACATTATACAATGTACAACACTCTATACAATGTACAACACTCTAACAGAACTGTTAGTCCTGTCACGGTAATAGCCAAATATAACACTACTAGCAACTACCAAACTAACATTAGACCTACAGTGCTATTCCTGTAAAAGGATTTTCCACCTATCATGCTTAGTGGAAAGGTGTCGGACTGTTTTCTTTTCTCTAAAGATTCCTATCGAAAGGAAACAATTGCAATTAATGTTGTAATAGTAATCAAGTAAACCATAATTACGTAGAAGGAATCGGTCGCCAGCCTAATTAGGCAAAATTGTGTCAAGTTCGAAAATGGTTCAAATGGATCTGAGCACTATAGGACTTAACATCGGAGGTCATCAGTCCCCTAGACTTAGAACTACTTAAACCTAACTAACCTAAGGACATCACATACATCCATGCCCGAGGCAGGATTTGAACCTGCGACCGCAGAAGCAGCGTGGTTCCAGACTGAGGCGCTTAGAACCGCTCGGCCACCGCGGCAGGCTCTGCCAAGTACTAGCACCGTTGAGAAGCAAGGTAAGGATTAAGACGGACTTAATTTAATAATGAAATTTTGTTTTACTGGTAAGACAGAAAGCAGTAGCTCAATTTAGCAAATAATGTAGCAGTAGTTTGATTTGAACTACACAGGAGGATTATTAATACGTTTAGGCAACATAAGGTTCACAGTAATACTTTTTCTGTACATTAAATTAGGAAGCTAATAATTATGATGTAGAGGTCCCATACTCAGAGGAGCGTAGAGGACGATACGGGAGACCCGCACCGCCGTACTAGGTAAGGTCATAGCGGAGGTGGTTTGCCATTGCCTTCCCCGGACCGTAATGGGGATGAATGATGATGATGAAGACGATGGTTGTAAGTAAATGATTACTAATGATGGGCCGGCCGGTGTGGCCGTGCGGTTCTAGACACTTCAGTCTGGAACCGCGTGACTACTACGGTCGCAGGTTCGAATCGAGCCTCGGGCATGGATGTGTGTGATGTCCTTAGGTTAGTTAGGTTTAAGTAGTTCTAAGTTCTAGGGGACTGATGACCACAGATGTTAAGTCCCATAGTGCTCAGAGCCATTTGAACCACTTTTGAACTAGTGATGGAACGCTACTAACTTGGACTAGAGTTTTTAGGTGAGTTTAATTATTGTAAATTACTGCCATTGAAAATTTTTCAGTAAATTACGTTCTCTGTTCCTGTTGTGTTTGTATTCTCAAGGAACATTTACTTCCTTACAAGATGTAGCTCAGATGAAACATGTGGTGCCTGGATTTAGTATATCGGGTGGTTATAAGTAAACTTTCCCTATTCAACACGTTATAACACGGAAATTAATTACCGTACGAGTACCAAAACTGGTAGAATTTATGTCCAGAGTATGGGGTTCACGCGTGCGGTAGCGTTCTCGCTTCCCGCGCCCGTGTTCCCGGGTTCGATTCCCGGCGGTTCAGGGATTTTGTCTGCCTCGTGATGACTGAATGTTGTGTGTTGTCCTTAGGTTAGTTAGGTTTAAGTAGTTCTATGTTCTAGGGGACTGATGACCATAGATGTTAAGTCCCATAGTGCTCAGAGCCATTTGAACCATTTTTTTATGTGGTACATGATTTCCATGCGCCACAGCGCCCCGTCCGGTTCCAACTAAGGGCACCAGGTGCCGTGATCAGTCATCGAGATCCATAGTCCCCCATTCCTGACCAGTCGCAGTTTCACTTATTGACGTGTCAATATGAGCTTTGACAAACAGATCATGGCATCATTTATTTGTGAATCTCTATTATCGAAACAACAGTAATGCTGCAGCTGCACTTCGAGAATATCCCCGGCTGAAAGATTATTGAAGGGTCCTCTTTCTCCACCTGCTGTGTGGAACATGATGAAGGAGTTCGAATAAACTGGAGAACTGGGCGTCTCTCCGGGAAGAGGCCGACAACGGATTGCAACACATGTGGTTGATGAAAACGGCGTTGCTACGGAAGACAACGCTGCGCGCAATTCCCGATCGTCAGGCAGTGTGCGTGCTGTGTCACAACAACTGGACATTCCGTGATCCACTGTAGGAGAGGTGCTTCGAACCATTCTTAAATGGTATACGTACAAAATCCATGTCGTGCAGCAACTTGCATCACAGGACGCACAACGACGTGTTGACTTTACCCTTAACTTTTTCGCAAGGACTGAAATTGACGAGGGCTGGTCCTGGACCATGCAATGGACAGACAGAGCTCTTTTTCTCTGACGGGTGAGGTGAACACGCAGAATCGCCGAGTGTGGGGACCTTCACCTCCAGTCACTGTGCATGACGTTCCACTGTATTGTGAACGTGTCATCGTATGGTGTGGCTTCACGGCTACGTTCGTCATTGTCCCATTCTTTTTTGAACAGATTGGCGCTCAAAGACCAAAGACGTGCAATGTGAATATCCACCCTTACTGCAATGGGCTTCGCCACCATGCCACACCTGCCCTACAGGAGAGAGACGCAATGGTCTCAACAGTTTTCATGCAAAATGGGGCCCCACCGCACATCGCTTGTGAAGTTGACCTGATTCTCCACAACACATTTGGAAACGATCGAATTATCAGCCGATCGTTTCCAGATGCCGACATTATCACCTGACCTCACTCTTTGTGATACCTCGTTGTAGAGCTAGCTGAAGGACAGGGTTTACCACGGGAACACTCACGCATGTGCTGATCTGAAGCGCAGCATATCAGGACAGGTAGCCAGAATACCTACGGACATGCTTCGTTCTGCTGTGTAGAACGCAATCCTGCTCTTTCAGTTCCTTCTAGACACTGATGGGCGGCATATTGAGCTCCTTTTGAAGCAGTAATGCTACCGTTATGTAATGGTTCAAAATGGTTCAAATGGCTGTGAGCCCTATGGGACTTAATTTCTGAGGTCATCAGTCCCCTAGAACTTAGAACTACTTAAACCTAACTAACGTAAGGACACCACACACATTCATGCCCGAGGCAGGATTCGAACCTGCGACCGTAGCGGTCGCGCGGTTCCAGGCTGGAGCGCCTAGAGCCGTTCGGCCACCACTGCCGGCTTATGTAATGGTATGATGTACCGTAGCAGCACATGCTGAAACACTTTTGAATTGATTACGCATTATTTCTCTTTCTCATGTCCTTAACATTAATGCTACCAATTCTGGTACTAATACGGCAATTACTTTCCGTGTTATAACATGTTAAATGGGGAACGATTAGTTACAACCATTCGGTTCTCTTAATAGGTGTTGCCGGTTGCCTATTATAGAACACAAATGTTAAGACAACTGGCAAGTGCACGTCATTAATGCTGTAGCTATAATACAAAACTTAAATCTGGCTCAACAATTAGCAGGAGGGCCTAGAAACTAACCTGCCAGTAGACTCAGGTCAGGACTGAGTATTTTAGTTAAACACAATATGATAACACTATTAACTTTATACACTTGAAATTAAGAACACTGTTACTTTCAAACCTGCACAGTAATTAACCCATATGCTGGCCCTTCAAGTCTGCTGGCCAGTAACTGTCATGGATCAACATCGTTTTTGCATGTGACTTTAATTCTGTACTGCAATTTCAATAAGAAGAGTCTTGAAACTCAATTCTTTGAGTCTTATCTTAGTAATTGTTCTTTGATCAGACTTTAACTATCATTTTAAGAACAACATGTGGAAAACTTCTTGTGCTCACTTAATAATTACGAAATTTTCTACTCCACGAAGCTTATCAACTGTCGTGAAATTTTACTGAAATGACGTCTCGGCCCAGTAAAATAGGATAGTCAGAAATGTTGTAGCACTTGGAATAGAACACTGTCTATGTAAATGACTAATGACAAGTACTGCTGCTCAACACAGAGTTTAAAGAACGCAAATTTATTATTGAAAAGGAAATCACATAAATGGTCCATGAAATTATACAGTGGTCATCGGATTGTTGGCAGTGTCGATCTCTTGTGGTTTAAAAAAAAAAAAATCCATGGTTTTTACTGTGAAATAAGCTCAGAAAATTCTCTTCTTAGCGTCGGGTTTTCGTAGTACAAAGCTAACCAAACTACACAATGAATAATAAGCCCAATTACTTCCACATGCGAGACTGTATTACGTGATGTTACTGCTCTTCTTGCCTTGTTCAGTTCAGAAGATGCGAACGCTGCCTGCTAGCCACCCCCCTACTCTTGCCACATAGGAGTCTTCCACTTCGACTGCCAGATACGCATTTTCTATTCCCGCCAAACCAGTTTCGTTGCCGAGGGTCTTCCCTCCGTGTTTTACATAATTACGAACCTTCATGCCCTATGCGTGAAAGAGTATTTCAAGTAGTTTTAACATTTCCATTCTTTCACATGTAAGGCTTTTGAAATTAAACCCAAAGATTAATTATATGGGCTAAACAATGAATAAAACGTTTACATAGATGTTACATAAAAGTGCACGGTTATAAAGTAGACTATTCAATAAAAACAGACGAAGTTATATTGTAGGTAATATCCACAATAGTGTTACAAATACTGCTATCGTTAGTTTCGGCTGAATCAACGCTTAGTTCTCTTTA
Organism: Schistocerca cancellata; assembly: GCF_023864275.1. Lineage (NCBI taxonomy): Eukaryota > Metazoa > Arthropoda > Insecta > Orthoptera > Acrididae > Schistocerca > Schistocerca cancellata. The sequence goes on from NC_064627.1 coordinate 999,090,034, forward strand.
GATATACTAAGCCACTAGATTATTCCATAATACAACCAGGTGTAAAAATAATTCCATAATACAACCAGGTGTAAAAATACGTAAAATGAGGCAGTCGTCTTGTTTTTAGGGCAACAAAATGAGCGATGCTGCTAACGGCCATTAGCGCTCAACCGAGTTCCTCGGTTAGTTGACCTGACTCTTTTCTACATCTGCGTCGTGCTCGGGAACCCACCAAATGGTGTGTGGCAGAGGGTAATTTTGTACCACTAACTGAGCCCTCCAACCCTGTTTCAGTCGCGGATAGCGCAGGGAAGGAATGATTGTCGGTAAGCCTCTGGACTGGCTCGAATTTTTCTCATTTTCTCCAGTTGGTCATTATGAGAGACTTTTGTGGGGGGAAGTGATACGTTGTCTGACTCTTTCCGAAAAGAGTTCTCTCGATATTTTGACAGTATATCCCTCCGTGATGCACAACGCCTCTCTTGTAGCGTCTGCCAGCGGAGTTTGTGTAGCATCTCGGTAACGCTCTCTCGTTGGCTAAACGATCCCGTGATGAAACGCACTGTTCTTCATTGGATCTTCTCTACCCTTCAATCAATCCTACCTGGTAGGGATCAAATATCGATTAACAGAACTCAAGAATCGTTTGAACAAGCGTCCTATAAACTACTTCCTTCGTGGATGAGTTACATTTTCTTAAGATTCTCGCTATGAATCCGAGTCAGGCATCTGATTTTCCAACTATTTATGTGGTCATTCCACTTAAGATCGCCCTGGAGTTACTCATAGATAATATACGATGGACACCATTCCAGCGGTTTGTCATCAATAGTACAGCTGTACAATAGTAGATTTCTTTTCCTATGCACTGCGCAATATGTTAAGTCCCATAGTGCTCAGAGCCATTTGAACCATTTTTTTATGGGGTACATGATTTCCATGCGCCACAGCGCCCAGTCCGGTTCCAACTAAGGGCACCAGGTGCCGTGATCAGTCATCGAGTTACATAGTCTCACATTCCTGACCAGTCGCAGTTTCACTTATTGACGTGTCAACATGAGCTTTGACAAAAGGATCATGACATTATTTATTTGTGAATCTCTATTATCAAAACAACAGTAATGCTGCAGCTGCACTTCGAGAATATCCCCGGCTGAAAGATTATTGAAGGGTCTTCTTTCTCCACCTGCTGTGTGGTACATGATGAAGGAGTTCGAATAAACTGGAGAACTGGGCGTCTCTCCGGAAAGAGGCCGACGACGGATTGCAACACAAGTGGCTGATGAAAACGGCGTTGCTACGGAAGACAACGCTGCGCGCAATTCCCGATCGTCAGGCAGTGTGCGTGCTGTGTCACGACAACTGGACATTCCGTGATCCACTGTAGGAGAGGTGCTTAACATTTATTCAAGGAAGACTGCCAGAGCCTGCGTCTTTATCAGTTCTCTGGAGGACATTTTGCAAATCGTTACTATCTTCTGGCTTTGCTACTTTGTTCTAGACAACTGCATCAGCTTTAAACAGCATCCGACGCTTTCCACTACATCGTATATACAGGGTTGTCCATTGATCGTGACTGGGCCAAATATCTCAAGAAATAAGCGTCAAACGAAAAAACTACGAAGAAAGAAACTTGTCTAACTTGAAGGGGGAATCCAGATGGCGCTATGGTTGGCCCGCTAGATGGCGCTGCCATAGGTCAAACGGATACCAACTGCGATTTTTTTAAATAGGAACCATCACACATTCATGTAGTACGTAAAGAAATATGAAAGTTTTAGTTGGACCACTTTCTTCGCTTTGTGATAGATGGCGCTTTAATAGCATATGGCTCACAATTTTAGAAGAACAGTTGGCAACCGGTAAATACAGAACGTAGGTACGTTTGAACATTTTATTTCGGTTGTTCCAAAGTGATACATGTACCTTTGTGAACTTATCATTTCTGAGAACGCATGCTGTTACAGCGTGATTACCTGTAAGTACCCCATTAATTCAATAAATGTTCAAAATTATGTCCGTAAACCTCAATGCATTTGGCAATATGTGTAACGACATCCCTCTCAACAGAGAGTAGTTCGCCTTCCTTAATGTTTGCACAGGCATTGACAATGCACTGACGCATGTTGTCAGGCGTTGTCGGTGGATCACAATAGCAAATATCCTTCAACTTTCCCCACAGAAAGAAATCCTGGTACGTCAGATCCGGTGAACGAGCGGGCCTCGGTATGGTGCTTCGACGACCAATCCACCTGTCATCAAATATGCTACTCAGTACCGCTTCAACCGCACGCGAGCTATGTGCCGGACATCCATCACGTTGGAAGTACATCGCCATTCTGTCATGCAGTGAAACATCTTGTACTAACATCAATAGAACATTACGTAAGAAATCAGCATACATTGCACCATTTAGATTGCAATCGATAAAATGGGGGTCAATTATCCTTCCTCCCATAATATCGCACCATACATTAACCCGTCAAGGTCGCTGATGTTCCACTTGTCGCAGCCATCGTGGATTTTTCGTTGCCCAATAGTGAATATTATACCGGTTTACGTTACCGCTGTTGGTGAAAGACACCTCGTCGCTAAATAAAACGCGTGCAAAAAATATGTCATCGTCCCGTAATTTCTCTTGTGTTCAGTGGAAGAACTGTACACGATGTTCAGAGTCATCGCCATTCAATTCCTGGTGCATAGAAATATGGTACGGGTGCAATCGATGTTGATGTAGCATTCTCAACACCGACGTTTTTGAGATTCCCGATTCTCGCGCAGTTTGTCTGCTACTGATGTGCGGATTAGCCATGACAGCAGCTAAAACACCTACTTGGGCATCATCATTTGTTGTAGGTCGTGGTTGACTTTTCACATGTGGCTGAACATATCCTGTTTCCTTAAATGAAGTAACTATCCGGCGAACGGTCCGGACACTTGGATGTTGTCGTCCAGGATACCGAGCAGCATACATAGAACACGCCCGTTGGACATTTTGATCACAATAGCCATACATCAACTCGATATCGACCTTTTCCTCAACTGGTAAACCGTCCATTTTAACACGGGTAATGTATCACGAAACAAATACCGTCCGCACTGGCGGAATGTTACGTGATACCACGTACTTATACGTTTGTGACTATTACAGCGTCATCTATCACAAAGCGAAAAAAGTTGTCCAACTACAACATTCATATATCTTTACGTACTACACGAATATGTAATAAAAATGGGGGTTCATATTTAAAAAAACGCAGTTGATATCCGTTTGACCTATGGCAGCCCCATCTAGCGGGCCAACCATTGCGCCATCTGGTTTCCCCCTTCAAGCTAGACGAGTTTCGTTCTTTGTAGTTTTTTCGTTTGATGCTTATTTTGTGAGATATTTGGCCCGCTCACTATCAATGGACCACACTGAATATATTAAAAAGTAACGGTCATACCACACTTCCTTGGGGTACTCCGGAAATTACCTTTACGTTTGTCGATTTTGTTTCGTTATGCGGACGTGCTGAGTGGTAACTGCAAGGGAGTCTTGAAGCCAGTCCCAAATCTGCTCCACTACACGATAATCTTGTTTTTTTTTCACTAAATGGCATTGCGGGACGGTGTAAATGCCTTCCTGAGGTCAAGGAAGACAGCATCAACTTGAGCGCCCCTATCTAAAATGCTGTGCATCTCATGGAGGAACCGAGCGAGCTGAGTTTCGCAGGATCTCTGTCCGCGGTATCTACATGTTGATTTTATAGGGAAGACTTTCATTCCCCAAAAACGTCATAAATCTTGGGCATAAAACATGTTCCATATTTCTACAACAGACTGACGTCAACGATTCAGGTGTGTAATTGCATCTCTCTTACGGCTCTTCTTAAAACCTGGAATGACCTGCGCTTTCGTCCGTTCGCTAGGTACACTTCGATGTTCAAGCGATCTACGATGAGCTAGTGCTAGAAAGGTGAGCAAGGTCTTTCGTATAACCTTTGTAGAATCTTATAGGTATATCATCTGGTCGAGAAGCCTTTACACTACCAAGCAATGTAGTAGTTATCTGTCATTTCGACGTTGGTACGACGATTGAAAGGAGGGACAGTGTCACGATTTCCGCGGTGAGAAAATTTCGGAAGACCGAATTCAGTATTTCGCTCTTTCTCTGTTATCATACGTTTTGGTGCCAGTGTGATCCCTAGTGAATATATGGATGATTTTGGTCTACTTACTGGCTTTATATACGACGAAAACCTCTTAGGGCTTTTACTCAAATCGGTTGACAAAGTTTTCCATTCAGAGTCATTGAACGTTTCTCTCATTGCTCTCCTTATGCTCATTTTCGCTTCTTTCAGCTTTTGTTTGTCAGTTAGGCTTTTAATTTTCTTGAATACGTAATGAAGTTCTCTTTCTTTACGTAGCAGTTTTCCGACACGGCTGTTAAACCATGGTGGATCTTTCCCATCCCTTAAGAACTTACTCGGTTCATACTTTTCTAGGGCAGATTTGACTATGCCTTTGAATTTTTTCCATTTGTTCTCCAGGTCTTCCTCCTCAGCACTGAGTATTTGAGGTTGGCTGCTCAGCTGCTATGAAATTTTTATCCCGTCACTCAAGCTAAGGAAAAATATCTTCCTACCTTTCTGAACATTTTTGCAAGACCCTTTGCCATAGGTGCTATCACAGCCTTACGATCACTGATACCTTCCTCTAACTCATTCGGTAAGTTCAGATCTTTTTGTTGTCAGGAGGTCTAAGACGTTATACTCGCACGTTGGTTCTCTATCTGTTTTTAACTTGTGTTTCAACTAAGACCCCAAGGGATTAACACATGTTGTTTCACGTAGTATACGACCATCTACCAGACCTAGCAGGTCATTTATGTTTGTTTGAAATCCCATAATAAGACACGTTGGCAGATTAAGACTTGAACAGTTACGGGCCAGTTATACGCCTCCTCGTCTATCACCTGGCCTGTGTCCGGTAAGATTGAGTTTGTAACCAGGATTAATATCCTTATTTCATCAACAAACATGACTGTTTATTAACAGTCCTTTAAAGTCCTTAGCTCATTTACGTAGGTTATGGACGACATTGGGCTCGATTCCGATCGTAATACCCTCCACCGTATTATGTTCCTTCATTCTGACGTAAGTTTAATGGCCATGGGACGCAGTCTGTCAGTCAGATCTACCTTGCGTAATGAAGGTAAGGCTTCATGAATGGGAGAGAGATGCCATTCATATTTTAATGGTTCCAGGGAGAATTCTGCGATACATATCACAAGGTCAGAAAATACATTAACACGATTTTTTTCTTAGCTCTGGCAGGATTTCATTTGTGAGGTTTCGTATTGCTTTCTCAGTGATTAATCCCCGAAGGAAGACAAAATAACAGCCAGTTAACAAGTCCTGCGGTTAAATGGGTTAATATTCCATCACAGCTGAATTTCTCAAACAATTTATAAAAGACTGAAACTATTGAAACTGATTAAAAAGCTGAAATGTATTTTTTATCGTCAGTTTTATAGGTTTTAGGCCTAACTACAGCATAGTTTACACTCTCATGAAGCACATTAGTGTTAATATATTGATTAAACGAAATGATCTATATGGACGTGCTGATTGCTGAAAGAAAGTCATTTAATGACAAAATAATATATAATGGAGAGAACAAAAGCAAAGCAGTCTGAGACGTTATAAAAAAGGAAACGGGGAGGGGCAAACAAACACAGAATAACGTATTGCTAAGGGAAGATGTCATAAAAAAGGAAACGGGGAGGGGCAAACAAACACAGAATAACATACTGCTAAGGGAGAGGGACAAGGTAATAAATGATCCACAACACTTAGCAAACTCTGTAAACGAGCTTTTTCTAGTATTGCAGAGAAGCTATAGCAAAAAACCCCAAAACAAATATAGCACCTGTAAATAATATTGCCCTAAATACAATGATGTTACTTCCAACCACAGAGAATGAAATCAATAAAACTGTTCAAAAACTAAAAAACTTAGTAGGTTCAGATGAAGTACCAATTTGTGTACTGAATCAATCCATAGGTATTATACAAGACCACTTAACAAATATAATAAATGAATTTTTCACATCAGGGACATTTCCAGAGCAGTTAAAACAGGCAAGAGATGTAACTTTGCTTAAGAAAGGTAATGCAGAAAACATAGAAAATTGCCGACCCATTTCCCTGCTGTCAGTATTCTCAAAAATAATAGAAGCAGTTATGAAAGACATATTAATGAATTGCCTGAATAAATACAATCTTTTAAGCGAATCGCAGCTTGATTTCCGAAGTGGCAAAAATATAGTCAGTCGTAGTAGAATTCACAAAAGTTGTACTTGATGCTCTTGGTAAAGATGAGTGTGTCACAGGCGTATTTTCGGATCTTTTATAAGGCGTCTGATACAGTCGATTCTATTAAATAAATTAGATTCTATTAAATAAATTAGAAACACTAGGAATAAGAAGGGCAGCTAATAACTGGTTTCGATCATACCTAGCAGATAAAGCATAAAGAGTAGAGATAGCACATACTTCACATTGATCTAAACATTTAGTAAAACACTTATCAGACGCAAAATACATTAATATAGCGGTTCTGAAAGGTAGCATATTAGGACCAATACTATTCCTGATATATATCAATGACTTTTCCAGTAGTATTACTGATGGTGAAAAATTCTCTTCGCTGATGACATAAATATTATAGTTACTGAGAAAACAAGAGAACTCCTTACCGAGAAACCAAATGAAACTCTCAAGGAAGTTTATGATTGGTCAATAAGCAATGAAGTGAAATTTAACATACAAATGCAAAATTTCTAGGAATGAATACTGATTCTCATTTGAAGTGGTGTGAACACACAAAGGTACTTGCAAACAGAATGTCCTCAGCATGTTATGCCCTTACAATGCTATCATCAGTATGTAACATGCAGGGTCTTTTAGTTACATATTGTTCATATGTACACTTAATTCTTAGCTATGGCATTCTTTTTGGGTAACAAACGCACAAAATATGAACACAATTTTCAAACTCCAGAAAAGAGCCATAAGAATAATAACCAAATATAGTAGTCGAGCTCATTCTAAAGATCTATTCAAAACACTGGGGATTTTAACTGCTATATGTGGATACATTTACCAGTCACTTGTACACATGAAAAATAACATTGGTAATTAATGCATAAAGACCTCTGTCCATGAACATGCAACAAGAGATAGTCTCAACTTACATTTACCAAGAAAAAATAAACATGAAACTCAAAACAGCATTTTCTACCAAGGAATAACACTGGATAATAAATTACCAAAAGAGGGTAAAGAAATTGCAAAAATACGCTTATTTAAAAAGGCAGCTAAAAATTACCTGTTATGCAATACATTTTATACAATGAAGGATTACTTAGATAAAACTGAGTATGGGGTTGATAAAAAATGTTTTACAAAAATAATAATAGTAATGGTTATCAAACATCCAACATTCTATGTAACACCTTCACTTTATGTTTTTTTCCTTCGTTTTCATTTCTAGAAATACTTACCCTCAAGCTATGCATTGCTCAATACTAACACCTCTTCCTGAGCTCAACATCTCACTGATTATGGTGGGATGCTGACTCAGTTTGTCAGGATAGCAAATGGGAAGTTGCGGTGCAGAAAATGGTCCAGAGATCACCAGTGTGTGTGTGTGTGTGTGTGTGTGTGTGTGTGTGTGTGTGTGCGTGTGTGTAGTGAGTGAATGTTATGAAACAATGTGTGTATAGTGTGTACAGCGACTGATAGTGAGATATGAGTGAATGGTGTGGCATTACATTATTTAATAAGTTATTTGTAAAAAAAGTATTGTATTCTAGGAGTAAATCTAATGATTGTCTCTAACTAGAGGTCTGTAAATATATGAGTATACGAAATAGCGTTTTTTTAAATTGGTCTAAACTTGTAAATACTTTGACATGTCCTATATGCTTGTAAAAAGAGATCTAACGATTAATAAAGATACTGCTACTACTACTAGTTTAAGGAATAATTCCAATAATTCAGTCCAGGATTTACACATTCTGGTAGAAACAGCATTACAGCTAGCACAATACCGTTTATTAGGGCGATAGAATTTATAATCTCCTTGCATGTTGTATATTTTTATGTCTGTTTGTAGTTTCTGCTGCGATTGCACAAATAAATACAATGCGTCTTTACTTAGTTGTTAATAGTATTACTTACCTCGAGATGTGGTCCGCATATGCAGTAAAATGAATGCTGTTTGCTGTTTTGACATAGGCCTAGGCGTTTCTCTACTGTTTGTTAACGAAGCGTGCTTACTTTCCTGTAATACTTGTATGTTGCGTGTGTACAGTAAATGCATTATATAATGTTTCCTGCACGTTGGTATATTACAGATTGTTCATTATTGTCTCACTGTTCGGTAAGAAACAAGTTTTTAGAGAGCAACATTCGATGAGTTAAATCACCGTTTGTTCTATGTACGAAGTTTTAAGGTATTACCAAAATACGTCGGGGTTAAATTGTGCCTTGCTGTCCTCCATACATCAGGATGACCGACTTTTGGCTTCTGTAAAAAGGCTTCATTTCACCGCTTCACTTCCGCAATGTTTTTATTACAATCGTGTTAGCGGTGTGTGTTTACTGGTCATAATGTGCCAACTGTCGCTGTGTGGTTCTCGGTCATCTTTTGTTTGCGTTGCTGTGAATATATGCAGTTTCGTATTCATTTGTTTGTTGGTGCGTAAAAACGGAATTTGAAATGGAGTAATAGAATTTTTTTGTATTTTGTGTTTGTGCTGTTTTCATTGGCAGGGATGTGTTCATTAGTGGACATGTAACATGAAAACTTTCATAGTTTCAGTTAGCTCTCGTATATTTTGTCAAATGCCCATGAGGATGAAGACAAAGAATTACGACCTCATGCAGAAGATTACGGACAGCCTTTCCTCCTGCGTGCAATTTCCCAGTGGAACAGGAAGTGCATAAATGAAACCAAAGGAGTCTCTTCCACTGTCATTGTGGTGGATCGAATGGTATAGATGTATATTTAGATGTATATGCAAATGAAAAATCAAGTGGGCATACTGAATGGCAGTTCCCCAAAACACGAACAACTTTGCTGACACGTTTCAGGAGGATTGAAAACAGACTCCATTTACGGCGCGTCTGACCTTAGGGACGGGGTCTGTTACTATCACAGACAGAGTTTGAATACACTGCTGGTACATTCGCGAATGAACAGCAAAGTTTCTCCCGAGTCTTCGAAATGAATAGCAATGTCTCTCCGGAATCTTCTGACCACATTTTATATGAGACCCTGTGGAATGATCCATTCTAAATAGTGCTGGAACAACTATCAACAATGAAAATTTCAGTCCACATTTTGCAGGATATTCTCAAATCTTTTCACTGTAGCTGTATAGACAAGCCCTCCCAAACCTTCTCTGACTTAGATATTTCTTCGACTGGGAAGCTCCTTTGAAACCATTCGACAGTTTATCATCGCAACCACAGTTCGTAAAGGTAAATTAAGTTTTGTAGCAGCAGACCAGTGGGTTTTTATAACTTAAGCCACGTTTATGTTTTGAAGGTCGCATCATAGAGGAGCACGAATCGCCACTTTATGGACCTTAGCCATCACTTCTGCCAACATCTCCATTTCTGACCTATGTTATGACTCAGTTCCCGCCCCATTGTTCATATCAGGAACTTTTGGACATTAAACAACATATTTACCGAATTTTCTTCACCAAGGTCAGATAATCGTAGTTAACGATGCTGAAATGTTTATCTTCATTGTCTGACAATGTAACCGCTAGAATTTTGTAATGAAACCGTACAAACATTTTAGGCTTTAAGATGAACGTCATCGAAAATAATGTTACAATAAAAGGTCTCAGAAAAGGCAAGTGTCCTTAAGAGTAAGTAGCCTTTCAATTTTCTCTTACTGAGTCATTAAATGTTGCTAGGATCTTGTTGTATTGCGGTGACACGATTTTACACATTTCGCTGATCGAATTCAACTTTTCTCTGACAAGACTTACTGAGCCTCGAGTCAGAGATTTCCATCAGAAGGGTAATTGGAGGTGGTTAACGATAATCGAATCCGGTATCGCCACAGTGCGATTTCCACTACACCACTTATGTACAGTTCTGTTCTACTCAGCCAGCGGGTTCTCCTCCGTATATTGGCAAAAAAGCACTCCTTGGTATTGATCTACCTCGCTATGGATCATTTAGGGGGCGTTGTATGAACGTTTCTGATTTCATTTAATTGCATTTACGGCGTGCGGTAGTGAGGTAATGAGGCAGTGGTAATGTTTCAGTCTATCGCCGTCTGATAATTTAACAACTTCATTAGCAGTAGAACAGCCGCAGAAATGACATTCACTTCTCATTAATGCAATACGTGCCTTTGTGTTTCCGTTAAATGGCCATTGAATAGCGCTGTTCGTGTCCCCATTCATCACAGTGTAATTTTCCTACTCCGACCAGAGCAGCCACAGAAGCGATTTCTGACAGCGGTGTGATAATTTGATGAAAGGCTTCGAAATGGAATTTCTCCGCTCTCTGACGCACTCACCGGATATACATGCTATTGTTCTGAGGGGTGGCTTGCCAGTAGAGAGATGGGACAGCCCAGCGAAAAGAGATGCATTCATTGGCACCTTGAAAATCCACCACCATTTGGGCCTCACGCAGTTCTGCTACAGAGAATAGGCATAACTGGAGTTTAACGTCATTTCTGATAAAACTCTGAGATTTATGTGGGTTTATTAGAGATGGCATTAGTACGCTCATGTTGAGATAAAACAGAATATCTTGAACCACTAGACGTAGGACGTTCATATTCACAGGACCTGTACATTAGTATATTCTGCAGAAATTAATTGCATCTGAATGAAGACGGCCCTCGGATTCTAGGTCAACGTCGTTTTGCGGTGCAACACCATCTACCGTTAAAATGTGCATGCGGCTCTTGTTGTCGCCATAAACCGACGGTAATGGAGCAATATGACCTGAGCAGACGTGCAGGGTGCCTCGCAGCGGTATGTGAGAACCGCATCGTCAAATTAGTGAGTTTGGAAGAGGGCGCATTATTGGCATGAGAAAATCTGATACACCCATACGGAAAATTTCTGCTCGTGTGGGACAAAGTGTTTTGGCAGTGCAACGGATGTGAGGAAAATGGTTCACGAAAGGCTGTGGAACTCGACGAGCTGGGTCAGGTCGAACAACACAGACCATCCCCAGAGAATATCGACATCACATCCGAATGGTATTGTAGGACACATCTGCACCCTCCTCGGCTCTCGCTTAGTCCAACAATGTAATACATCGTACACTATCAGGTGTGACATTGCCATGAGTTACATGGGCGTCGTCCACTTCTCCGTTTACCTTTCACGAATGTGCTGACACATCCTAGACCGAATTGTGTATGGAGCTACGTCATTGGGGACAGTAATAGCCGCATTTTGGTTCGCCGCAGACAGGAGCATCGGTATCACAGCGACTGCATTCGCACAAAACAAATAACGCCAACTCAAGGTCATATGATTTGGAATGATATTGGATGTAGATGAAGATGAAATGGGAGATACAATACTGCGTGAAGAGTTTGACAGAGCACGGAAAGACCTGAGTCGAAACAAGGCCCCGGGAGTAGACAACATTGCATTAGAACTACTGACGGCCTTGGGAGAGCCAGTCATGACAAAACTCTACCATCTGGTGAGGAAGATGTATGAGACAGGTGAAATACCTTCAGACTTCAAGAAGAATATAATAATTCCAATCCCAAAGAAAGCAGGTGTTGACAGATGTGAAAATTACCGAACTATCAGTTTAAAAAGTCACAGCTGCGAAATACTAACGCGAATTCTTTACAGACGAATTGAAAAACTGATAGAAGTCGACCTCGGGGAAAATGAGTTTTGATTCCGTAGAAATGTTGGAACACGTGAGGCAATACTGACCTTACGCCTTATCTTAGAAGAAAGGTTAAGGAAAGGCAAACCTACGTCTGTAGCATTTGTAGACTTAGAGAAAGCTTTTGACAATGTTTAACGGAAAACTCTCTTTCAAATTCTAAAGGTGGTAGGGGTAAAATACAGAAACCAATTTGTACAAAAACCAGATGGGAGTTATAAGAGTCGGAGGACATGAAAGGGAAGCAGTCGGTGGGAAGGGAGTGAGACATGGTTGTAGCCTCTCGTCGATGTTATTCAATCTGTATATTGAGCCAGCAATAAAGGAAACAAAAGACAAATTCGGAGTAGGTATTAAGAAGAAATAAAAACTTTGAAGTTCGCCGATGACATTGTAATTCTGTCAGAGACAGCAAAGGACTTGCAACAGAAGTTGAACGGAATGGACAGTGTCTTGAAAGTAGGATATAAGATGAACATCAACAAAAGCAAAACGAGGATCATGGAATGTAGTCGAATTAAGTACGGTGATACTAAGGGGATTAGATTAGGACATGAGACACTTAAAGTAGTAAAGGAGTTTTGCTATTTGGGGAGCAAAATAACTGATGATGGTCGAAGAAGAGAGGATACAAAATATAGACTGGCAATGGCAAGGAAAGCATTTCTGAAGAAGAAGAATTTGTTAACATCGAGTATAGATTTAAGTGTCAGGAAGTCGTTTCTGAAAGTATTTGTATGGAGTGTAGCCATGTATGGAAGCATAACATGGACGATACATAGTTTGGACAAGAGGAGAATAGAAGCTTTCGAAATGTGGTGCTACAGAAGAATGCTGAAGATTAGATGGGTAGATCGTATAACTAATGAGGAGGTATTGAATGGAATTGGGGAGAAGAGGAGTTTGTGGCGCAACTTGACAAGAAGAAGGGACCGGTTGGTAGGGCATGTTCTGAGGCATCAAGAGGTCACAAATTTAGCATTGGAGGGCAGCGTGGAGGGTAAAAATCGTAGAGGGAGACCAAGAGATGAATACACTAAGCAGATTCAGAAGGATGTAGGTTGCAGTAAGTACTGGGAGACGAAGCTTGCACAGGATAGAGTAGCGTGGAGAGCTGCATCAAACCAGTCTCAGGACTGAAGACCACAAGAACCACAACATTGGATACCACTACAAATCACAACTGGTGCATGTCCAGGGCGCTGCGACCAGTGTCACCTACATGAATGACATCCTGCTACCCGTAGCATTATCATTCTGCATGGGTCCCTAGACGCGATTTTTCAGCAAGGCAATGCGCGAGCATGTCGCCGCAAGACCACGTGCCTTCTTGATGTCACAGACATCTTATGCCTTGGACAGCCAGACCGCCAGACTGGTTGCCAATCGAAAATGTGTGGGATATGCTAAAACGATGGGAGAAACGCTGTGACCCAGTCCCAAACACCACAGATGAGTGAGATATTCACTCTGCATCGGAGTGCGCGCTGATATGAAACTTCCTGGCAGATTAAAACTGTGTGTCGGACCGAGACTCGAACTCGGGACCTTTGCCTTTCGCGGGGAAGTGCTCTACCAACAGAGGTACCCAAGTACGACTCACCCCCCGTCCTCACAGCTTGAGTTCTGCCAGTAAATCGTCTCCTACTTTGCGCACTTGCCCGCGAAAAGCAAAGGTCCCGAGTTCGCTTCTTGGTCCTGCACACAGTTTTAATCTGCGAGGAAGTTTCACCACAGATGAACTTTGAAACCAGGTCAATTCAGCATGGACGGATACACTACAGGACTCCACTCGCCCCTTATACGAGTTGATGCCATCACGCACGGAACAAGTTATCAGGTCCCATTGCGGATCCTGTACCTATCAGGCAACGGGACACATGCTGAACTGAAGTGACTGAAATGCTAATAATTTCTACGGAACATACTACTGTACATGTCCTGCGAATATGTACGTCCTATTCCTAGTCGTTCTAGGTGTTCTGCTTTTTTTCTGAACATTAGCGTACTGGCATCCACAAATAACGCAGAATCACAAATCCACAACTGCGGATTCCTTGTGGACGTTGGTTGCCCAGTGTCGTAGGTCCACGGTACTTTCATATTCTGAGGTGAAAAAAGTCATGTCACACCGTCTAATATAAAGCTGAAATTCTTTTTTTGTCGACGTAGTGCAGCAGCTCGACAGGAAATGGACCCAAAAAGTTGTTGGAAGTTCCCTGCAGACATATTGAGCCAAGCTGCCTCTATACCCGTCCACAGCTGCGAAAGTTTTGCCGGTTTAGGATTTTATTCACGAATTGACATTTTAGTTATCACCCGTAAATGTTTGATGGGATTCAAGTCAGCCGATGTGTGTTGCCAAAAAAATTCGCTCGAATTGCCCTGAATATTCTTCCTTACAAATTAACTTAATAGCATCACTAAAGGGTTGAGGAATTCCTACAAAACCTACTTTATTTGGACCCTTTCGAATTTGGATGTAACCTAAAACCTTTCGCCAAACCAATAGGGAGAAACTGTGGTCAGTGACATGACATCGTTGTTTGGGATCACGAAGTCGATGAATGACTGCAAATAAAGAAACTGAACATAGTCATTTCCAGTAACTGATCGTTTCAGCTGGACCGGAGGACCTATTCGAGTCTATGTAAACACAGCCCACACAATTATGGAGTCACCAAAAGATTGCACAGTGGCTTCTTGACAACTTAGGTCCATGGCTTCGTGGTTCTACGCCACACTCGAACCCTTCCATCAGCTCTTCCCAACTGAAATCGAGACTCCCCTGACCAAGCCTCCGTTTTCCCGTCGACTAGGGTCCTACAGATACGGTCACAAGCCCAGAGAGGCGCTGTAGGCGATGTAGTGCTGTTGGCAAAGGCACTCGAGTCGGTCGTCTGCAGCCGTAGTCCACTAATGTCTACTTGCGCATCACTGTCCTAACATATATGTTCATCGTACGTCCGGCATTGATTTCTCTCTTATTTCACGCAGTTTGTTTCCCTGTTACCATCGACAACTCCTCGCAAACGGCACTGCTCTCCGTCTTTAAGTGAAGGCTGTCAGCCACTGCGTCAATGTTGAAAGGTAATAACTGGAATATTATATATGAAGATAGTACCTGTTCTCATTGATGACCGTGCAGCTTCTCTAGAATAAATGATGATTAATTGAAACCCTCAACTGCCGACAGGTGTTGTTGATATACCTCGATGGGGACAGCTGAAAATGTGTGCCCCGACCAGGACTCGAACCCAGGATCTCCTGTACGCGAGTAATGAGTGGATGGGCAAATGTCTATTAGGTACTTTACATTTGTTGAATTGTGGACAGTTGGGAATGTGGGTCTCACGGGAAGCGTGCAAGGGATAAGACCCTGCAGTTGCGTTATTCATCTGTGTCCTGGGTGGCTCAGATGGATACAGCGTCTGCCATGCAAGCAGGAGATCCTGGGTTCGAGTGCCAGTCGGGGCACCAATTTTCAGCTGTCCCCATCGAGTTATATCAACAACACCTGTCGGCAGCTGAGGGTTTCAATTAATTATCATTTAACCTCGAATTTTGTATTCACGGTATTCTCTTGACAGTGGATCTCGAAATACTGAATTCCCTAACGATTTCCGAAGTGTAATGTCCCATGCGTCTAGCTGGTTACTACCATTCCGCGTTCAAAGTCTGTCAATTCCCGTTGTGAGGCCATAATCACGTCGCAAAACTTTTTCACATGAATCTCTTGAGTACCAATGATAGCTCCGCCAATGGTTCAAATGGTTCAAATGGCTCTGAGCACTATGGGACTTAACATATATGGTCTGCAATCCGCTAGAACTTAGAACTACTTAAACCTAGCTAACTTAAGGACATCACACAACACCCACTCATCACGAGGCAGAGAAAATCCGTGACCCCGCCGGGAATCGAACCCGGGAACCCGAGCAGCTCCGCCAATGAACTAACCTTTTATACCTAGTGTACGCGATACTACCGCCATCTGTACATGAGCATTTCGCTATACCACGACTTTTGTCACCTGTAAGGGATCTGTGATCCCACGAACATAAATATTAGTATCCAACACCCAGGTCGATAGCAGACAGGAGTCGATTGTCGATCGCTGCTGGAGGTAGTGAGATTAGTGCCGAGTGAAAGCAGTACTAGGAAGACTCGCAAAAAAAAAAAATAAAAAAAGGCAGTCGAGCTGAATATGGTGTAAATGGCGGATATGCCGAGTCAGGAGTAAATCGTAAATTCACCGGACTGCGACAAATGAGTGCGTCCCCTTATCGTCGTGGGATTGACCATCATCAGTACCGATTCACGAGTGATATAAAACCAAGAGTGACAAGTGCCGAATTACGTGTTTCGCGTCAACCGCGTCGGCCAGCAACAACCATGGATTGCAGTGAGGATTGTTGTGAATGTTAACCATCATCATTGCGTGGCGAAGTACTTAAAATAAGCAACCAATAAAAGATATAACTGTAATTAAACGTGTAAGGCGAAGGTAGAAGCTGCCTCAGAATTTGTGTGTCAATAGAAAATACGTATCAATGTGTATAGCGCAAACTTTGTGGTCTTTAATAATAGAAAAACTTTCAGTCATTAACTATTCCGTCTCAGAACAGCTGCACTCTGTTGAAATACCCCCGCAACCACACCAGAAAAACCAATGGCCTTTCATCCATTGAGCACACGGTCATATATTCATAATAATTAACTGTTTGGCGGTTTCGGTAAATCACACAAATCCCAATAAAGGATATAACGGGTATGTTTCACACCTCAGTGTATGTTTGGCGTATACTTCGTAAATAATAGACCACAGCTTTGAGCTATGTTTGAGTATTATAGTCCACCACAAAAAATAGTAATGAGATGAACTGAATATATCCCCATGCCAGAGTGCCACATACAGAAGGCTAAACAATACAGCACAATCTTGGAACATATGCACTTCTGTTATGCATCAGTGGATCGTCAATTTCGTAAGTGGAGGGTGGGGGTAAAAATTGTAAAGAGAGGCCAAGGGATAGACGCAGCCCACAGGTTCAAATGGATGTGTTTTGCAGTAGTTACGCGTAAATGAAGAGGTTTTCAGAGGATAGGGTCGCGTGCAGAGCAGCTTCAAACCAGTTTTCGGACTGAAGACGACAACAAATGTTACCAAAGTGTTTGCTTATTATGCCCGTTGCTATCCTGCAAAGACTCCGTCTAACTACTCACCCTTAGTTCTGGCTGCTTCATCTGTTCTAGAGGCATCTGACGTCACTGCCATAGCGTCAAACAAGCTACGTATCTTATGAATCAAATTAATGTAAGCTAGTTGACAATAATTCGAGTACTACAGTGCATCTAAATGACAGCTTGAGGTCCGCAAGTATAACAACCGGTTCTGTTCACATGCAAACTGTGTTTGTAATATGTATGTTGAACCACAATCAAAGGGGGCTGGACAAGCTGAAGACACACTGAAGCCAAAACCATTAGAAAAATCACAGTATTATTACAGTTAATGTATCTGTGATGTTTATACACTGAAGCACCAAAGAAACTGGTACAGGCATACGTGTTGAAATACAGACTTATGTAAACAGATAGAATACGGCGCTGAGCTCGGCACCCATATATGGTATAAGAAAACAAGTATCTGAGTAGTTGTTACATCGGTTACTGCTGCTACAGTGGCAAGATATCAAGATTTAAGTGGTTTGACCTTGGTGTTATAGTCGGAGCACGAGCGATGGTACAAACACATATCGGTGGTCCAGAAGAGCTTGCTACAATTTAATACGCTATGGCTTCATAACTATGAGTGGAGCAAAATGTAGCAGCTACAATGAAATAAAACCGAGGTCCTGTGATCCATGTGCTTCAACAATATCACAATGGACAATAAACTGACTTAAGTATGGCGGTATCAGTTTTTACAACGTGAATAAAGATTTTATAATTATGAATTTGGT
This sequence comes from Schistocerca cancellata, assembly GCF_023864275.1. Taxonomy (NCBI): domain Eukaryota; kingdom Metazoa; phylum Arthropoda; class Insecta; order Orthoptera; family Acrididae; genus Schistocerca; species Schistocerca cancellata. The sequence continues at coordinate 999,107,924 of NC_064627.1, forward strand.
ACAAAGTAGCTGTGAAAATTAGCTGTGGGAAAACAGTGATGAGGTAACCGTATACAAACATGAAGATTTTGATAATAGATACTAAAACGCGCTTCTCTTCAGAGGTAATACAAACACGCTGTTAGGAGTGTAAGTGCAAAACCTACGAGAATTGGCACCTTAACATGTACCCACTTCAGAGAGTTTATTGCTTCTTCCGTGCGCCGTCACGTAAATTACTACCTGACGTTTTCTACAAGGTCGTAACTGCACCTCAAAGTGGACTACGATACTACGATTGTCGACAGTGACTATCAGTTTTGCGTCTATACGTCCACACTTCAGCACCTGATCTGCTTCACAAGGGATCAATATACATTAACGGCTATTGCCATATATTATTTGGAGGTTGTAACGTTACCCGTATTTAGGCGCGCTAATAGGCCACCCAGTATTGGTAAGACATGAACTGGCTTGTACAGCTAAGCGCTGCTGGACAGCCACAGAGCCGTCAAAGCGCCTCATCGAGTCCAGAGGCAGCGACCACTGGTGGCGACCCCAGTTGTGAGCAAACAGGCTTGACCGGAAACGGGAAAAATCACTAACCTGGAAATTTGGACGGCTGTAGCTCGCTGCAGACAATCTAAAAGATGGCTAAATTACAGGTCTTTGAGATTCGACAGTACTTCACATCAAGAACTGAAGCAAATCTGAATACACCAGCCACCTCAGATACATGAGGCAGATCCAAGAGTACAACAATATTTCACTATTTTTAAAACTACGGAAGTTAATATAATAAACATATACACAATGAACCTCTGAATAAACAGATTTTAATTGATTCATGCGATTTCAACAAACGATATATACTGAAGAGCCAAAGAAAGTGGAACACCTACATAATATCATGTTGTGCCACCGCGAGCACGGACGTGGCAGTGATTCGACTAGTATCTGAAATAGTGCCGAGGGGAAAAGACATCACGTCGGTGTTGAGAATGCTACATCAACATCGATTGCACCCGTACGATATTTCTATGCACCAGGAATTTCATGGCGACGACTTTGAACGTCGTGTAAAGCTCTGCCACTGAGCACAAGAGAAATTACGGGACGATGACGGATTTTTTGCACGCGTTCTATTTAGCGACGAAGCGTCATTCACCAACGGTGGTAACGTAAACCGGGATAATATGCACTATTGGGAAACGGAAAATCTACGATGGCTGCGACAAGTGGAACATCAGCGACCTTGTCGGCTTAATATATGGTGCGGCATTATGGGAAGAAGGATAATTGGCCACGATTTTATCGATGGCAATCTAAATGGTGCCATGTATGCTGATTTCCTACGTAATGTTCTACCGATGTTACTACAAGATGTTTCACTGCATGACAGAATGGCGATGTACTTCCGACATGATGGATGTCCGGCACATAGCTCGCGTGCGGTAGAAGTGGTATTGAATAACATATTTCACGTCAGGCGGATTGGTCGTCGGAGCACCATACCATGGCCCGCACGTTCATCGGATCTGACGTCCCCGGATTTCTTTCTGTTGGGAAAGTTGAAGGATATTTGCTATCGTGACCCACCGACAACGCCTTGCTGACAACATGTGTCAGCGCATTGTCAATGCATGTGCGAACATTACGGAAGCCGAACAACTCGCTGTTGAGAGGAATGTATTTCCAAATACAATGACATTGGTGGACATCATTTTGAGCATATATTGCATTAATGTGGTATTTACAGGCAATCACGCTGTAACAGCATTCGTTCTCAGAAATGATAAGTTCACAAAGGTACATGTATCACATTGGAACAACCGAAATAAAATGTTCAAACGTACCTACGTTCTGTATTTTAATTAAAGAAACCTACCTGTTAACAACTGTTCGTCTAAAATTGTGAGCCATATGTTTGTGACTATTACAGCGCCATCTATCACAAAGCGAAAAAAGTGGTCCAACGAAAACCTTCATATTTCTTTACGTACTACACGAATATGTAATAATAAATGGGGGTTCCTATTTTAAAAAACGCAGTTGATATTCGTTTGACTTATGGCAGCGCCATGTAACGGTCCAACCGCAGTGCCATCTGGTTTCCCCCTTCAAGCTAGACAAGTTTCGTTCTTTGTATTTTTTTAGTTTGACGCTTATTTCGTGAGATATTTGGCCCGGTCACGATCAATGGACCACCCTGTAGACTCCTGAGCTGTTCATCAGCAGTAGTTGCTGTTCCGGACTCTGCGATGGCTCCTGGCAGCTCACAAGGAAGAAGTCATCCTCGCCCAACAACATAATGGAGATATACCAGAAAACTGGACCATTCTTGGTATCTAACAGAGAATGAAGCACGAATCAGATGGACGCCTTCGATCCTTCTGTTGAGAGCCTATTGGCCCGTCGTTGATTGATTGATGTGGGAGAGGGGACCAAACAGCGAGGTCATCAGTCCCGTTGGATTGGGGAAGTATTGCAAACATAGTCGGCCGTGCTCTTTCAAAGGAGCCTTCCCGTGATTTGCTTGAAGCGATTTAGGGAAATCACAGAAAACCTATATCAGGATGGCTGGACGTGGGTTTGAACAGTCTCCCTCCCATTCCATACTCGCAACGCAGCTGTGGGAAAACGACGAACGCGAGCAACAGTATCGCAGGAACAATAAACCAAAGTCGCGATAGGCCACTGATTGCAGCTGTCAAATTCAAAAACGTGCTGTTATTTTTCTGTTTGCATGAGACATGACACGATCTTCCCTCAAACGGTAAACATGCAAATGTTACTTCTGAATTACAAACTCTCTGCATGAGCTGTAGTTACACGCAGGGTGTAGAAGACGTATCAGCAGCATACCTGGTATAGTCAAGTGAGAAGTGCACTTCATGCCAGTTTCATGTAACTTGTTCGCTGCCTTCATTGCGTTACTGTTTTTAAGGTGAACATTCAGTTCTGGATTGTCAAACCCCTATAAACCACCTCTGGTAGGTACGATACAGTAAGGACGAATGTATGTTACTGTGTAGCTTCTCAGTCACACTTTCTGTAGCGCATTGACTTCCATTCGCAAAGATTTATTTTTCGGGAGAACTGTTTTGTATTACTTTCTTCGTTCAGAGGATTACAGGGGTAGAACTCCGTGTTGATACACGTTAGAAATATCCATTTCTTGTCATTCGAGTAGCTCCTGTTGAATGTTCAGTGATTTTTATACTACACTACTGGACATTAAAATTGCTACATCAAGAAGATGACGTGCTACTGACGCGACATTTAACCGACAGGAAGAAGATGCCGTGATATGCAAATGATTAGCTTTTCAGAGCATTCACACAAGGTTGACGCCGGTGGCGACACCTACTACGTGCTGATAGGAGGAAAGTTTCCAACTGATTTCTCGTACACATACAGCTGTTGACCGGCGTTGCCTGGTGAAACGTTGTTGTGATGCCTCGTGTAAGGAGGAGAAATGCGTACCATCACGTTTCCGACTTTGATAAAGGTCGGATTGTAGCCTATCACCATTGCGGTTTATCGTATCGCGACATTGCTGCTCGCGTTGGTCGAGATCCAATGACTGCTAGCAGATTATGGAATCGATGGGTTCAGGAGGGTAATACGGAACGACGTGCTGGATCCCAGCGGCCTCGTATCACTAGCAGTCGAGATGACAGGCATCTTATCCGAGTGGCTGTAACGGATCGTGCAGCCACGTCTCGATCCCTGAGTCAACAGATGGGGACGTTTGTAGCAGCGCGTACTATCAGCTCGGAGACCATGGCTGCGGTTACCCTTGACGCTGCATCACAGACAGGAGCGCCTACGAGGGTGTACTCAACGACGATCCTGGATGCACGAATGGCAAAACGTCATTTTTTCGGATGAATCCAGGTTCTGTTTTCAGCATCATGATGGTCGCATCCGTGTTTGGCGACATCGCGGTGAACGCATATTGGAAGCGTGTATTCGTCATCGCCGTACTGGCGTATCACCCGGGTGATGGTATAGTGTGCCATTGGGTTCACGTCTCGGTCACCTCTTATTCGCATTGACGGCACTTTGAACAGTGGACATAACATTTCAGATGTGTTACGACCCGTGGCTCTACCCTTCATTCGATCCCTGCGAAACCCTACATTTCAGCAGGATAACGCACGGCCGCGTGTTGCATGTCCTGTGCGGGCCTTTCTGGATACAGAAAATGTTCGACGGCTGCCCTGGCCAGCATATTCTCCAGATCTCTCACCAACTGAAAACGTCTGGTCAATGGTGGCCGAGCAACTGTCTCGTCACAATACGCTGGTCACTATTCTTGATGAACTGTGGCATCGTGTTGAAGCTGCATGGGCAGTTGTACCTGTACACGCCATCCAAGCTCTGTTTCACTGAATGCCCAGGCGTACTAAGGCCGTTATTACGGCCAGAGTTGGTTGTTCTGGGTACTGATTTCTCAGGATCTATGCACCCAAATTGCGTGAAAATGTAATCACATGTCAGTTCTAGTATAACATATTTGTCCATTGAATACCCGTTTATCTGCAGTTCTTCTTGGTATAGCAATTTTAATGCCCAGTAGTGTATAATGCACTTACACAGTTGAATGCATAAGCTTTTGTCCCTGGGAATACCTACGTCACACGAAAGATAGCAGTCATTAACTGCAGAAATCTCTTGTGTTTCTGACGACCGTGTGCATTAGGTACGGTCCAGATACACCTTTAAAACATCCTGCTCTAAAAGAGCAGGATGTTTTATTTTCCCCGCGGAATATACAAGCAAGCCTCTGCTTGTAATACAACCAAAGTCGCATGAATAAGAATGAGACGCAAAGTGACCTACTCTCTCAAATACTTCATGAATAAAAAAACTCTGCGGGGAACACTGACCTACAAACTGCAGTACATTTCCTGGCGTTAGTGGGTTACTCTCACTCCAGTTTCGAAACTTGCGTATTCTAATGTCACATTAATACGATGCTAAACATTCTAAATTTGCTGGATTTAATTTTTTGGTGTGATAAAATTAATTGGAGTAGTTGTTCGTCTACGACTAGTATTACATTACTATTACATAATATTTAAAACATTATTACTGTTGGCACGCTAATGAATTGCTCCTCTCGGCAAATAATATCTATTAATTGTGTCAGCCGCGTTTAATGAAGGACGCCGATAGTAGACGTCGGTTTATATAAACAGGTACGACACCCAAATATTTGCATTTATCAGAGCATCGATCTAAATTGCCTCGTTCCCAAATATCACTCACAAAATCTCATAGATTTTGCGGCACACTACTCTGTCATGTATTCTAGTTAACGTTCGACAAGCGGAAATGGTACTTTTCGCTGACGGTAATGTCAATAAATTTCATTAGAGAGAACAAGAGAAGAGATTGCTACTGGTTTTTTTTTCAACGAACTATTGAGTAGTTCCCTGAAAATGGGACCTCCCTAAATATTGAGGAAACTCTCTATATTCACTTCTGCAGAACAGAAGAATCATGATAACAACAGATGTAGCACACGGAGTCAGCAAATAGGATAGAACGCTCCAAATTTTTGGGTGTAGTTACTGATGAAGATTTGTATTAGAAGAAGCGCTCGTCCTGTATTTGATAGTCTTGGAAACAAACGAATCAGTCTTCTGATATGTTTAGGATATTTACACAGTAATGTCCTATGGAATAATTTTATAGGGTAACTCATTACTTAAAAACAGAATACTGATGACGCAGTGGAATAATTAAACTGAGTGTGATACAGACATGTGGATTTCTTTTATAAATGGAAACCACTAAAAGACTAAAACCACTAAATGACTACAACGCCCATTTACTCATAAGTCTAAGGGAGCGTCTTTATTTATTTCTACCTCTAATCCTTTTTGAATGAATACCGATTGAAGGCGTTTAGATGATAAAGCATTTCACAGTTAATTCTAGGGATAGACAATACGATAAATTATAAGATGCTAGTAAAATTCTTATGTCACCGCATAAAATGTGACAAAACTATTTTCAGCTACTATTGTAAGCTGCAATCATCAGGATTACTACCTGTGAATTGTGACTGTAGCCTTATATTTCTTCTTTGAAAATGGTTGGGCGTTCTGATTAGATTCATGTAGGACGGCCGCCCTGCCATCACGACAGCGTTTCTCTGTTTTCCGCTTGGTGTTAAGTGGGTGCGTAACTACTGTGGACTTGGCACACTTGTGTACATCTTCTGACAAATACGATTCGAAGTGTTGTCAAAGCCAGAAAGGCTGTCAGATACCAACGAAGCCGTCCGCACCAACCGGAACACGGTCTGTAGAAGCCACCTCCCATCTGTCCCCTTGGTCACAGAGGAAGAAGGTGAGTATTTTTGGGCCGCAATGTTTAACACTAACAATAATCGCTGAGAGAAAAATTATTAAAATTATTCAGTTTGTCATAAGTTTTAATAAAGGGAATTTTTTTTATCGACCGGTTGAACAGATGCTCGCTTCTTGGGTCGCATTGATACTCGCTTTGGGCCGCGTGCAGCCCCCTGGCCGGGGTTGTACACCCCTGCTCTACAGTCTCTCGCCGATTTGGTGGTCGTTTATTGCAAGCAGACTGGACAACTATGCATGTGAAGACGCCCACTCGTCCCGCGAAGGTATCAGGTCATAGGCGTCACGGCCGCCATGTAATCAGCACTACCTTAACGATTGTAGCTTCCTTCGGATGCACCGATGACAACCAATAAGAGTTAATATCTGTTTTTCCCATCCTTAACCACCTGCCACCGAAGCAAAACATTCATTTTACTACATGTGAACTGTCATACTGCTGCGGCAGTCCACAATCCATCACCCTAGTGGAAGCCGCCTGCACTAACATCGGAAATAACCGAGCAAGAGGGTGCAGTGGATAGCACACTCGACTAGTATCCAGGTGGTCTATGGTTCAAAACCGCGTCCGCCAATTCCGATTTACGATTTCCGTAATATCCGTAACTAGCTCCAGGCAAATGCTGTCGTGGTGGATTGGAAAGAACACGGCCAATTTCATTCTCTGTCCTTGAAACGATCTGAGTTCGTCTCTAATGACCTCGAAGTCGAGAGGACGTTAAAACCTTAACTGCTTGTGGCTGCTGCAGTGGGACTTCGTAAAATGTGGTCGCGCACCTGGAAGAATTTTATTGAAATGAGCTGCTGCTGCGAACTCCAACACTCTTGTGTTTTATTTTTTTTTGCACATGTTATTGTGGCTGCAAATAGGATCTATATGTGATAGATGCATTAGCTGTTCTCAGTATCTCAGTAAATAGGAGCACAAACGGGATACTGTATTTGGCTGGCTAATACTACTATCTAAAATTGACAGTATGACTTTTTTAAGATTATTATGATCACTAACTAAAAGTTTAAAAAATTATAAAATTTTTAATAATTCCGTAGTCAGTAAGAATAAATATCATCTTTTGCAAGTAAATTTTTATTTTGGTTTCAACCACACTGATTTCTCTTCAGTGTGTCAGGCATCGTCATTCGTGTATAAAATAGAATCGTTTGAGCTTTCACATCCATGGTAGGGAATGAAAGCATGGTAACTCCGTTTTGTTAAATATTACAGGAGAAGCAAAAACAGTTTCTCGAAAATAATGTAAAGTGATACAGATAAAATTGCTACATATGCAGCTATATAGTAGAAGCCTAGTTAGTGACAGATTCGAGAAATATATGCACTTTCAAATATCTCTTTGATAATTGAATTACTGGTAACTGGAATTAGGAGGTTTTCGCAGACAGATGGAGTTACGAGGTTTCATTGCCTACCATGGAGATTTTCATATAAGATATGAAGCAATTCAGATTTTCTTATGATTTACAGTTACGGGATTGTGGCTCACCTCTTTTACTTTTTGGATCTCCAGCTCTTCTCCTCTCTTTATGTATTTTCAATTAAATTGTCTTTTTGCAAACACAGTTGTTTTCTTTTTAGCCAAACATATTTCACCACATCTGTACCACCATCAGTGAGATTTAGTTTATTGAAAACGTGATTTTATATTATATGGTTTTACAGGACCAACTGTAATGTGTCCTGCACTGATAGCTTCTCTCCCTTTCTTGGGATTGGTCCATATTTTTTGCGTTCCGAGGACACTGCACACACACATATAATATACTTTGTGTAATTCCTTTCTTTATAAACGCCTTTCTACTTCACAAAACGCTTCACTGGGTTGTGTAGAGACAATGAGTAGGTGAAGTGCTAGTGGAGGCATTGTGTACGTTTGTGTGTGTGTGTGTGTGTGTGTGTGTGTGTGTGTGAGGGGGGAGGGGGCTGGGGAGTGTACAGATAGGTATATATACAGCGAGGTTGTTAAAATTCAGTATCAGTTACAGAGAAGATTTTATGACATCGATGAATGAATATCCTCACTCTACATCTGCAGAACTTCTAATAGGGAAAATCTGTAACAATACTCTGCAGTTCACCAGAGGATGTGTGGCAGAGGTTACTTCTGATACCACTAAATCATCGCTCATATCTCCTTCCCCGTTCCACTCGTGAATGCTACTTGGGAAGAATGTTTGTTGGCAGGAAGTAATTTGTTGTCCGAGTCTTCCCGGGAAGAACTGTCTCAAAATTTCAGTAGTAAGCCCCTCCGACGAGACACACAAGAGTCTGCCACTGGAGTTTGTTGACCACCTCTTTAACGACCTCCTCTCTCTTCTACCATCTTACCAGGAAATAGCCCCAGACTGAAACACTGTAATCAAGGTTCGAATCCTGCCTCGGGCATGGATGTGTGTGATGTCCTTAGGTTAGTTAGGTTTAAGTAGTTCTACGTTGTACGGGACTGATGACCTCAGATGTTAAGACCCATAGTGCTCTGAGCCACTAATGGTGGAGCACTATTGACATGGACAAGAATTTCTTTTGTCACTTTAATTATAGGGAATTATTACTATCGAAATAGTTATGAGTTAACGGTTTCTTTTGTGTGGTTATTATTTGCATGCTCGAGGAATGTTCACGTTTTACATTATTTAGGTCAAATGGAATATGTGGCACCTGGATCTGGCGTAGTTTGAATAATTTTTTATAACATTTAAATTTACATTTACATTTAAATTTGACTCTGCAACCAGCAGGGGGACACAGAAACTAATTTATCAGTAGATTCAGATCGTGGCTGATCATATTAGCTACAACTCAAAGTGGGAAACACTGTTAATTACTTTACACATAAAACTGTAAACACTACTATTTCGTTAAAAGAATCTTTCAGATGAATGCTTTAACATCCTTTCTTGAAAACTGTCCGCAGCTCGTGGTCGTGCGGTAGCGTTCTCGCTTCCCGCGCCCGGGTTCGATTCCCGGCGGGGTGAGGGATTTTCTCTGCCTCGTGATGACTGGGTGTTGTGTGATGCCCTTAGGTTAGTTAGGTTTAAGTAGTTCTAAGTTCTAGGGGACTGATGACCATAGATGTTAAGTCCCATAGTGCTCAGAACCATTTCAACCATTTTTTTCTTGAAAACTACGTGAAGTATTTCAGAACGTATGCTCAGTAAAGAATTTTCTTAACTGTTATTAAGGAAAACAACTGCTTCTCAGTTCAGTAAAACAGTGCACTCGGATTCATCGTAGCATTTGGGATAGGACTTTGTCAAGGTAAATCACTGAAGACCAAATACGTTGGCTCAATGCAAAGTTTAAAGAACACAAAATTATTTCCGAAAAAGAAACCATATAACTGCTCCAGGCAATCATACATTAATCAACTGATAACATGAGATGAAGGATGTGGCAGCCTCGATCTCCCGTGCTGTTAAAAAACGGGTGGTAAATGTATCCATTGTTCTTCCCGTGCGACGAGCTCTGAAAATTCTCTTATTGGCGCCGGATTTTCAAAGTAAAGAGCTAAACAAAATATGTAACAATAATATTCCGCATTATTTCCGCATCCAAGGCTGTATTATACACTGAAGAGCCAAAGAAACTGGTACACCTGCCTAATATGGTGTAGGACCCATGCGAGCACGCAGGAGTGCCGCAACACGACGTGGCTTGGACTCGACTAATTTCTGAAGTAGTGAGACACTATGAATCCTGCAAGGCTGTCCATAAATCCGCGAGAGTACGAGGGGTGGAGATCTCTCCTGAACAGCACGTTGCAAGGCATCCAAGATGTGCTCAATAATGTTCATGTCTGGGAAGTTTGTGGCCAGTATAAATATTTGAAACACAGGAGTGTTCGTGGAGCCACTCTGCGGCAATTCAGGACGTGTGGGGTGTCGCATTGTTCTGCTAGAATTGCCCTAGTCCGTCGAAATATACAATGCACATGAATGGATGCAGCTGAACAGACAGGTTGCTTACGTACGTGGCACCAGTCAAGGTCATATCTAGACGTATCAGGGATCCCAAATCACTCCAACTGTACACACCCCACGCCGTTACAGAGTCTCCACCAGCTTGAACAGTCCCCTGCTGACCTGCGGGTTCCATGGATTCATGAGGTTATCTCCATACCCATACACGTCCATCCGCTCGATACAATTTTAAACGAGACTCGTTCGACCAGGCAACATGTTTCCAGTGTTAAAAAATGTCAGTGCTGGCGGGCCCAGGCGAATTGTAAGGCTTTACGTCGTGCAGTCATCAAGGGTACATGATTGGGACTTCGGCTCCAATAGCCCATATCGATGATATTTCGTCGAATGGTTCGCACGCTGACACTTGTTGATGGCCCAGCACTAAAATCTGCAGCAATTTGTGGAAGGGTTGCACTTCTGTCACGTTGAACGACTCTCTTCAGTCGTCGTTGGTCCCGTTCTTGCAGAATCTTTTCTCGGCCTCAGTGACGTCGGAGATTTGATGTTGTGCCGGATTTCTGATATGCGAGGTACACTGTGAGATGGTCGCACTAGAAAATCCCCATTTCATTGGTACCTCGGAGACGCTGTGTCCCATCGCTCGTGGTATAGGCGTTACCGACCGCAGCACCTTATTGTGTCTGTTTATGTATGACTGTTTTTGAATACGCACGCCTATACGAGTTCCTTTGGCGCTTCAGTGTATAATCTTTCAGTTCTTCTCGCCTCTTCAGTTCACAAGATGCGTAGCCAACGCCTGCTAGCCGCCTGACTCATGCCACACACGAGCTCTGCGTTTCGAACGCCACATCCAACTTTTCTATTCCTGTCTAGTTCTGCTGCGGAGGGACTTCCCTCCAAGTTTTTACAAGACTACTATCCCTACGCGTGAACCAGTATTACAGTTACAGTATAAACTCTTACATTCTTTTTCATCACACTACTTTTGAATTTGTATTCATAGATTACTTATAATTACATAAAGAATAAAACATTTACATCGATATTACATCAAAGAGCATGGTTATAAGGAAGTCACAATAAGTAAAAATAGAAAAATAATTTAGATAACAGGCCTATAGGTAATATCGGTGATTGTGTTACAATCTTTTGTGGCCGGCCTACATTTGGATCTACATCTACATGGCTTCTCTGCAAATCACATGTAAGTGCCTGGCAGAGGTTTCATCGAAACACTTTCACAACAATTCTCTATTATTACAATGTCGTATAGCGCGCGGAAGAATTATAATGAATGTTTCTCCCTACGTAGGTCGGCGTCAGCAAAATATTTTCGCACAGAGAGGAGAAAGTTGGTGACTGGAATTTCGTGTGAAGATTCCGTCGAAACGAAAAACGCCTTTCTTTTAATGATGTCCACCCCAAATCCTGAAACATTTCAGCGACACTCTCACCCCTTTTCGCGATAATACAAAACATGGTGTCCTTCTTCGAACTTTCTGGATGCAATCCGTCAATCCTATCTGGTAAGGATTCCATACCGCGCAGAAGTATTCTAAAAGAGGATCGACAAGGGTAGCGTAGGAAGTCTTTTTAGTAGATCTGTTACATTTTATAAGTGTCCTGCTAAGAAAACGCAGTATTTGGTTAGCCTTCCCCCCATCAATTTCTGTGTGTTCTTTTCAATTTAAGTAGTTCGTAATTGTAATTCGTAGGTATTTAGTTGAATTTACTGCCTTTATATTTGACCGATTTATCGTGTAACCGAAGTTTAATGGATTCCTTTTAGCACTCATGTGAATGACCCCACACTTTTCGTTATTTGTGATCAATTGCCAATTTTTGCACATACAGTTGCAATTTTTTTTGTTCTTCTGATGACTATACTAGTCGATAAACGACTGCGTCATCTGGAAACAGCCTAAGACGGCTGCTCATATTGTCTCCTAAATCGTTTATATAGAAAAGGAACAGTAAAGGGCCTATAAATCTACCTTTTGTTTTACTCAATGACTTTCCGTCAATTACTAAGAACTGTGATCTCTCTGACAGAAAATTACGAATCCAGTCAAATAACTGAGACGATATTCCATAAGCATGCAATTTCACCACATGCCGCTTGTGTGGTACAATGTCAAAAACCTTCTGGAAATCTAGAAATACAGAATCAAGTTTGCAGATTATGACGATTCACTGCACAATACTTTGTGATTAGGGATTCACCGCAGAACATAAGAATTAGTAAGTTGTTTATAGTAAAATTATTCGTAGACGATTCTCAGAAAGTATCTCTCCGGTTGTAATCGTTCACATACACACCTCTGACGGTGACAGATGGTACGGGTGAAACCTATCATCCCGTACTATGCGCCTCACAGATGTAAGGCTCCGACAAGTGACTGCAGCAATGCATGGCAACCTGACAGGTGGATCCCGAAGTATTGCCCGTTAAATAAACCCCTCCCTCTCCTCACTTCTTGCTGCCTCGCTTTCTCAAACTTCTTGTCTCCTGAAGTAGTTTTTCAGCACGAAGAACTTAATGGTTTCCGGAGCTCGTCGACCAGGAAATCTCACTCTCTAAGCCATGGCTGCTTCATTAGTATCATGTAGCGTTCACCGAGTACATCTACATCTACATCTATACTCCGCGAGCCACCTTACGGTGTGTGGCGGAGGGTACTTATTGTACCACTATCTGATCCCCCCTTCCCTGTTCCATTCACGAATTGTGCGTGGGAAGAACGACTGCTTGTAAGTCTCCGTATTTGCTCTAATTTCTCGGATCTTTTCGTTGTGATCATTACGCGAGATATATGTGGGAGGTAGTAATATGTTGCCCATCTCTTCCCGGAATGTGCTCTCTCGTAATTTCGATAATAAACCTCTGCGTATTGCGTAACGCCTTTCTTGAAGTGTCCGCCACTGGAGCTTGTTCAGCATCTCCGTAACGCTCTCGCGCTGACTAAATGTCCCCATGACGAATCGCGCTGCTTTTCGCTGGATCATGTCTATCTCTTCTATTAATCCAACCTGGTAAGGGTCCCATACTGATGAGCAATACTCCAGAATCGGACGAACAAGCGTTTTGTAAGCTACTTCTTTCGTCGATGAGTCACATTTTCTTAGAATTCTTCCTATGAATCTCAACCTGGCGCCTGCTTTTCCCACTATTTGTTTTATGTGATCATTCCACTTCAGATCGCTCCGGATAGTAACTCCTAAGTATTTTACGGTCGTTACCGCTTCCAATGATTTACCACCTATGGCATAATCGTACTGGAATGGATTTCTGCCCCTATGTATGCGCATTATATTACATTTATCTACGTTTAGGGAAAGCTGCCAGCTGTCGCACCATGCATTAATCCTCTGCAGGTCTTCCTGGAGTACGTACGAGTCTTCTGATGTTGCTACTTTCTTGTAGACAACCGTGTCATCTGCAAATAGCCTCACGGAGCTACCGATGTTGTCAACTAAGTCATTTATGTATATTGTAAACAATAAAGGTCCTATCACGCTTCCTTGCGGTACTCCCGAAATTACCTCTACATCTGCAGATTTTGAACCGTTAAGAATGACATGTTGTGTTCTTTCTTCTAGGAAATCCTGAATCCAATCACAAACCTGGTCCGATATTCCGTAAGCTCGTATTTTTTTCACTAAACATTCGGAAACATGTCACCGTTCTCATTATATTAGCATGCATTGTTTATTTCGACGTCTGAATCTGCGGCACACTGATCCCCATTTGTTGGTTCAGTTGAAACTGCTATGTATACAGCGGTATAATTCGACGGTAGGCATCACATCTGACAGCACACCAAGGAAACTTGTCGCTCCGTAATTCCGGCAGCGTTACATCGCGCCGGCTGGTCGTTTAGAAGGCGGATTATGTTGTGCATTCAGGAACATAGGTCACATCTGAATACCTTATTTACGTCAACATTCCGCCACCAGAACATCCATGTGTACACAGCCAAGTATTACACTGAGATGCCAAAAGCCTGGGATACCTCCTATTATCTTGTCTGACCTCCTTTCTCCCGGCAAAATGCAGCAGCTCAATATGGCGTGGACACAACAAGTCGTTGGAAGTGTCCTGCAGAAATATTGGGCCCTACTACCTCTGTAGCCCTCCATAACTGCGGAACTGTTCCCGGTGCAGGGTTTTATGCACGAAATGAACTCTCGATTATGTCCCACAAAAATGTTCGCTGAGATTCATCTCGGTTGATCTGAGTGTCCAAACAATTCAGTCAAGTAATTCAAACAAATAGCGAACAACTGTTGTCCACAAGATTTCAATTGTTACAATTGAAAGAAAACAGCCCTCGGCCACTCTTTTTTAACGAATTAACCGGGTTTCAAAATTGCTACGTGTGTCTTCCTCAGAGTCCGTTTGCAACCTGTAACCGCGTAAGTAACGAGCAGCCTTTATGGGCTCGCCATCACAATTTCTTATCTTAAATACACTCCTGGAAATTGAAATAAGAACACCGTGAATTCATTGTCCCAGGAAGGGGAAACTTTTTGACACATTCCTGGGGTCAGATACATCACATGATCACACTGACAGAACCACAGGCACATAGACACAGGCAACAGAGCATGCACAATGTCGGCACTAGTACAGTGTATATCCACCTTTCGCAGCAATGCAGGCTGCTATTCTCCCATGGAGACGATCGTAGAGATGCTGGATGTAGTCCTGTGGAACGGCTTGCCATGCCATTTCCACCTGGCGCCTCAGTTGGACCAGCGTTCGTGCTGGACGTGCAGACCGCGTGAGACGACGCTTCATCCATTCCCAAACATGCTCAATGGGGGACAGATCCGGAGATCTTGCTGGCCAGGGTAGTTGACTTACACCTTCTAGAGCACGTTGGGTGGCACGGGATACATGCGGACGTGCATTGTCCTGTTGGAACAGCAAGTTCCCTTGCCGGTCTAGGAATGGTAGAACGATGGGTTCGATGACGGTTTGGATGTACCGTGCACTATTCAGTGTCCCCTCGACGATCACCAGTGGTGTACGGCCAGTGTAGGAGATCGCTCCCCACACCATGATGCCGGGTGTTGGCCCTGTGTGCCTCGGTCGTATGCAGTCCTGATTGTGGCGCTCACCTGCACAACGCCAAACACGCATACGACCATCATTGGCACCAAGGCAGAAGCGACTCTCATCGCTGAAGACGACACGTCTCGATTCGTCCCTCCATTCACGCCTGTTGCGACACCACTGGAGGCGGGCTGCACGATGTTGGGGCGTGAGCGGAAGACGGCCTAACGGTGTGCGGGAACGTAGCCCAGCTTCATGGAGACGGTTGCGAATGGTCCTCGTCGATACCCCAGGAGCAACAGTGTCCCTAATTTGCTGGGAAGTGGCGGTGCGGTCCCCTACGGTACTGCGTAGGATCCTACGGTCTTGGCGTGCATCCGTGCGTCGCTGCGGTCCGGTCCCAGGTCGACGGGCACGTGCACCTTCCGCCGACCACTGGCGACAACATCGATGTACTGTGGAGACCTCACGCCCCACGTGTTGAGCAATTCGGCGGTACGTCCACCCGGCCTCCCGCATGCCCACTATACGCCCTCGCTCAAAGTCCGTCAACTGCATTACGGTTCACGTCCACGCTGTCGCGGCATGCTACCAGTGTTAAAGACTGCGATGGAGCTCCGTATGCCACGGCAAACTGGCTGACACTGACGGCGGCGGTGCACAAACGCTGCGCAGCTAGCGCCATTCGACGGCCAACACCGCGGTTCCTGGTGTGTCCGCTGTGCCGTCCGTGTGATCATTGCTTGTACAGCCCTCTCGCAGTGTCCGGAGCAAGTATGGTGGGTCTGACACACCGGTGTCAATGTGTTCTTTTTTCCATTTCCAGGAGTGTACCTTTGTGACTAATGCCCTTTTGGCATATTTATTATTATATACGTGACATGTAAGTAGTGCCAGTCTTTCACGACGATTCTGCACTTATACTCTTGATCATACGTTGTTAGTCATAAATCTGTGACCATGTTATAGACCATTCTTTGATTTAAATTCTGAGGAAGACACTCCTAACAGTGTTGAAACCCGGTTAATTCGTTAAAAATAGTGGCCGAGGGCTGTTTTCTTTCAATTGTAACTATTCACGGTCTCTGAAGGTGCAGCCATGTACAAAATTTTGCGATTTCCATCGTTGTTTGGGAAGGCGAATTCCATGAGTAGGTGCAAATGGTCTCCTGCTAACCGAACATAACCATTTTCAGTCAATGATCGGTTCAATGAATGATGTGTTCAGTTGAACCAGGGAACCAGCTCCATTCCATCTCACACCATTATGGAGTCACCGCCAGCTTGTACAGTGCCCTGTGGACAGCTTGGGACCATGGTTTGCTGGGGTCTGCACCACACTCGAAATCTATCATAAGCTCTTACCAACTGACTCTTACCATCTGACCAGGCCACTGTTTTCCAGACGTCTAGGGTCCAACTGACGTGGTACCTATTCCAGAAGAGGCGCGGCAGGTTATGTCGCGCTGATAGGAAAGGCTCTCGCTTCGGTCGTCTGCTGCGGTAGCCCATTAACGCCACATTTCGCTGCACTGTCCTGAAGGATAGGTTCGTCGTACGACCCACATTGACTCCTGCGGTTATTTCACACAGTACGGCTTGCGTACGGAACCGGGGCTGCTCTCGGTCGTTAAGTGAAGGCCGTCGGCTACAGCGCTGTCCATGCTGAGAGGTCAAGCCTGAAACTTGGTATTCTCAGCACACTATTGACAATGCGGATCTCGGAGTACTGAATACTCTAACGATGTGAGGAATGTAGTTTCCCCTTGCATCTAGCTCCGACTCCTATTCCGCGTTCAAATTCTGTTAATTTCCGTCGTATGGCTATAAACACGTCGGAAATCTTTTTACATTCATCACCTGTGTAGAAATGACAGCTCTGTCAATATACTGCTCTCTTATACTTTGTGTACGCGATACTACAGCCATCTGCATACGATCATGTCACTGTCCCTTGAATGTACTGCACATTGCATCCATCCCTCTCACTCTGAAGGTTTCTAGCTCCCTAACTAAAAGTGGCAAAAATTTGATATAAACTGATTCCTACACATCTAGTTTAAATACATGAGCTACGTGAGGAAAAACCTCGATAAACTACGTTTACAAATCCGCAGAAAGTGTAACGTTTCTTACGTAGATCTTACTCAATAAATATTCCTTTCAACTATTATTTTCTAAGTTACAGAAGTGTACACTTCATTTGATACATCCTGGATGTATGAATTTTCGGACAGACCGTGCACAAGCGCACAGCAGGTGGGAAATACAGCCAGTACTAAACGTGTGTTTAACTCTTCCCTACACAAGAGCCAGTGGTTTCGCAGAAAGCCTATAATTTTAAGTAGAATAAAAAGGAATGTGCTGCTTTGAAGCACTAAGTATCTGAACAATACAGGTGTGCATAAACAATTTTGTTATGTAGACCGCTGACAATCCCTGACGCAGCTAAGTGGAAAACAAAAGAAAAAGTCAGATGCATTCTGCTTCCTGTTGAAGTCAAGGAACTAAGTTGTAAACGATGAAAGTACTCCGAAGCTATGAATTGGATTTTCAAGAGTGAAACGTCGTTGAGTTCGTCTCTTTTACAACTACGATAAAGCCAGCAGTAATTATTGTATTTCTACTTGGAAAAGGAAAGTTGATGCCGATATCTGTATCCTTAGTATTACTGTGAAAAGAGATTTAGTGAGGACTTACCTACAATTCATCTTGCTAAGAACAGAATTACAATATCTCGAACGGATATATTTGAGGTGAATAGCTTAGCCGAAGCACCTTCTTTACTCATTCTTATTATCTATAACGAATGCGATTACAAAGATTTGCATTACTCCTCAATTTCGGAGGACGCCACCTCGCACTATTATGGAGGTGAATAACCATAACTTCTATCTGTATATTATAAGCGAGTACCACTCTCATGATATCCTCTACTATGCAGTACAGAGCGGCAACCGCTGTACGGACCATAATCTGGTTCCTGAATCTGTTCTGCTTTCTCACTGCTGACAGCAATTTTCCATTACGACCTCGGAGGAGAGAGACATCCCTTTTCGTAATATTTGTACAATTGTGTCTTCTGTGGCCAGAGGTGGAACAGCTTCGGTCGACTTTTATACACACCAAGGCACTTCGCAGTGAAACCTCGCTTCAACACCAGTCGAATCTGTCTCGTGTTCCGACGAACACGCAAACTTTCCATGGTGACAAGAAAAGGGCCATCCTCCTGAACGTAAATAGCTCTCGACTCTACATTTCACTACTCTCACAAGGGATCTGCACAATGCTCAATAAAAGTCCCAGAGAAGAAACACTTCGTGTCTACTGCATATAGATTATGTTTCCGTAACGCTTGTTTACTTGGGAGAGACAGAGAGACGGCGACAGAGAGAGAGAATGTAGAAATTCTATGTGAAATAGGGTTCAGATCTTATCGGCCTTCAGTGAATACGCGAGAACTATTTACATCTTTTTTTAAACTAAAGAGAAGACAAGAAAGTATAGAAAGAAATGCATTTGGCAATTTTGTTTTCTCTCTCTAACATTTATAAATTCTGTTGTGCTGGGCAAGTTTTTCGTTATAAATTTTGCCAATACATTCCCTCAGCATAGCTGTAAGAATTATGTCCGTCATCACAGCGTCTGTTATAATGAATGAAATGCGCAGCCTGGGTCACTATTTGTGTTTTAGCGATGGCTTGTTTCCATCTGACTCTTTTCAAATGCAAGTTGTGGGAAAAAAACCAGCCACGACGTTGCGAAAAATGTCAGAGGTGCAACAATATAAATAATACTGATAGTAGTACTACAGACAACATTAAACATCATGAACTTATTTGTACGTGGTGCTGCCAGGTCCTGTTTTTCAGTAGTAATAAAAATGAAATAAAACTAACGTAAAAATTCGGAGGATGCTATGGGGAAGGTTGTACAGTCAATCAAGTGAGATTATCAGTGACTAGTACACCGATATACTGTAATGAGGATTCCTCCACCATTAGGTAAAAATACAAATGTAGGAAACAAGCTCACAGGAAACTGAGCATTATACAGTTTCGTGCGTGTTTATACGTTTCCCAAGAAAGAAAGGGCGACATGAATTATAACATTTGATTTGTGGTATTTGATTATGTAAGTAGGCTGTTTAGGTTTTTATGTTGGTAACGCCATGTAGCGCTCTGTATGATAATCACTGACTGTGCTGTGTGCAGTCTATGGCTGGTTTGCATTGTTGGAATTTGCTATTGTAGTGTTGGGCAGTTGGATGTGAACAGCACGTAGCGTTGCGCTGTGCGCAGTCGGAGGAGAGCCGCTAGCAGTGGTGGATGTGGGGAGAGAGATGGCGGAGTTTTGAGAACGGATGATTTGGACGTGTGTCCATCAGAAAGAGTAAATTTGTAAGACTAGATGTCATGAACTGATATATATAAAATCTTTCATTTGCTAACTGTGCCTATCAGTAAGTAATGACTTCAGTATTTAGAATATTTTATTTAGCTGGCAGTATTCGCGTTCGCTGTATTGCAATAGTTCGAGTAATGAAGATTTTTGTGAGGTAAGTGATTCATGAAAGGTATAGGTTATTGTTAGTCAGGGCCATTCCTTTGTAGGGATTATTGAAAGTCAGATTGCGTTGCGCTAAAAACATTGTGTGTCAGTTTAGTGATGATCAGAATAAGCAAAGAGAGAAATATCCGAGTACGTTCAGTTTTGCTCAGCTGTTCGAAAATCAAATAACGTAAGGGGTTTATCAGCACAGTAATTCACTCACTTTTCTAAGGGGACATTTCAATTATTACATATTTCAAAAACAACTTGAAAACTTGCTTTTTTTCTACAACCTAAAAATACTTAGGATCCTTATTGAAGATAAAATTAGAAGAAGAGGAATTTGGTTACGGAACAGTTAAGTACCCTCTAGCTCATAAATTAAGGATAACTGCAGAATTTGGTGCCACACAGCGTGGCACTACACAAAACTGGTGCTAAATGAATAGGCACATAGGGAACACCCACGACACAAATCTGTAAGTCCACGGTATTGGTGATAAGTTGAGAAAACCGTAGCGAAACACATGTGCTACAAAATGCCACTGTTTCCTGTGCGTGTACCCCGACATCAATATGGGGTATGATCACCATGCACACGTACACATGCTACACAACGGGTTGGCATACTCTGGATCAGGCGGCCGAGCAGCTGATGGGGTATAGCCTTCCATTCTTGTACCAGTGCCTGTCGGAGCTCCTGAAGTGTCATTGGGGTTTGAAAACTTGCAGCCGTCTGCTGTGGCCGAGCGGTTCTAGGCGCTTCAGTCCGGAACCATGCTGCTGGTGCGTTCGCAGGTTCGAATCCTGCCTCCGGTATGGATGTCTGTGATGTCATTAGGTTAGTTAGGTTTAAGTAGTTCTAAGTCTAGGGAACTGATGACCTCAGATGTTAAGTCCGCAGTGCTTAGAGCCATTTGAACCATTTTTGAAGAGGTGCAGCGATACGTCGACCGAGAGCATCCGAGACATGCTCGATGCGGTTTAGGTCTGAAGAACAGGCAGGCCAGTCCTTTCGCCTGATATCTTCTGTTTCAACGTATTCCTCCACGATGGCAGCTCGGTGGGGCCGTGTGTTATCATCCATCAGGAGGAAGGTTGAACCCACTGCACCCCTGAAAAGGCGGACATACTGGTTCAAAATGACGTCCCGATACAACTGACCTGTTACAGTTCCTCTGTCAAAGACATGCAGATGTGTACGTGCACCAGTCATAATCCCTCCCCACACCATCAAACCACGACCTCCATACAGGTCCCTTTCAAGGGTATTAAGGGGCTGGTATCTGGTTCCTGGCTCACGCCAGATGAAAACCCGGCGAGAATCACTGTTCAGACTATACCTGGACTCATCCATGAACATAACCTGGGACCACTGTTCTAATAACCATGTACTGTGTTCTTGACAGCAGGCTTTACGGGCTCTCCTGTGACCAGAGCCAGTGGAATGCACCTTGCAGGTCTCCAGGAGAATAAACCATGTCTGTTCAGTCGTTTGTAGACTGTGTGTCTGGAGACAACTGTTCTGGTGGCTGCGGTAAGGTCCCGAGCACGGCTAGCTGCAGTAGTCCGTGGCCGTCTGCGGGCACTGATGGTGAGATATCGGTCTTCTTGTGGTGTTGTACACTGTGGACGTCCCGTAGTGTAGCGCCTGGACACGTTCCCTGTCTACTGGAATCGTCGCCACAATCTTGAGATCAGACTTTGTGGCACACGGAGGGCCCGTGCTACGACCTGCTATGTCTGACCAGCCTCCAGTCGCCCTAGTATTCTACCCCTCATAACGTCATCTACATGTGTTCTTTGAGCCATTTTCAACACACAGTCACCATTAGCACGTCTGAAAACGTCTGCACACTTACTGGCTGCACCGCACTCTGACATGCACCAACACACCTCTGCGTATGTGGACTGCTGCCAGGGCCACCGTGCGACGACCGCAGGTTCAATGCACCGCATGGTCATGCCCAGAGTGATTTAAACCCGCGAACTTCCCACCAGAGTGTTGTTTCACCATGTATCAACATTATCCTTAATTTATGAGCATGTTAGTATTTCAGCAGATTGTATTACTACATATAAACAAATATGTTGCAAGATAATAGCACTGGGAAACAGAGTGGCAATTATGATGCTCACATACCATAGCAGGTTGAGAGACCATTGAGACAGTAGAGAGACCATTGAGACACTGGTATGCTACAGTGTACTGCGATCTGCCCCGACCACCGACTATATACGACCAACTGACGTAAGAAACACGTTCATGTTGACAGAACGAGGAAGCACATCGTGCATTGAGCATTTACTGGCGAACGTCGTGTTGCAGGAAATCTCACCTTATTCATTAAGATTATAGTAAAGTTCTTTTCTATCGGCAGTATAAATATCCAGCGCTTCAAGCGCATCCCGACACCGCCTTGTGTTTGCTATATGAAACCTCCATTACAATTCCATACCAGTGATTTCGTGGTTATGTGTTAATAAATGTCTGCCTCGTGGAGATTTTCTTAGTCTAAGAGTATGTTAAATAAAGCGAGTGTTGAATGTTCGACTTGTCTGACCAATCAAATTTTTTTGGCACTCAGCACTTCTATTACTCTTGCGCCCGTACAAATGTCATAGTAATTCCTTCGCTGGTTCTGTTTTAAACGACGAACTATATATATATAAACTTCGCCAATCATTGCTGCTAGCATTTCTTGTGTAAGGCTAATATCAGAGAGGATCGAATTTCAAATAATGATATGCGGCAACTCGACGGGTTGTCGCTAAAAGATTAGATTGAAAGCAGACCTCAGTAATCACGGTGATATTTCAATGGAAGCCTATCTGCCTCCAGTATCTAAAGACGTGCAACTGAATCTCAACTTGTCTGAAGATCCATGAATTTAAGATGATGTGGTTACACGACTATTGATCAAAATACACCAGTAACGTCTCCGAACGGTACCATCTGGCAGAATATAAAATTATTTGAAACGATGGTCTGACTGCTTGTCTTGAGGCAGTAACATAGCGAATACGTACATAGTAGTATGACCATTATGGCGGAAGTACATTCTCATACCAATACCTGAGCAGCAAACAAACTCAATAAACCTGTGCTTGTATCCTGTGCACACATTATGAAGTATTTTGGACCTGTCTTGAAGTCGAGGGCAGAGTAGACACAAAGATACTTACTGATTTCTGTTTATCAAACCAAGTAATTACAAACGTCTACATGGAGCAAATAACACAGGCCAACAAGTAAAAGAAAGTAAAAAAAGATATTTGCCACAGCATTTGCGCTTATATGTTCTTCATTGTATTAGGCTTTGGTTGCTAAACAAAGCTTTACGTACACCGAAATACTCCTCCGAAACAGTGCCGAAATTATGTGTTACATACTTTCGTGTTGTGAGACATAATTAATAGTAAGAACAATTAATTCTCCTAATGAATTCATCAACGAATTAGAACGAGCTTACCACTAATAAAAACTTTAAGCTGTTATTACACTTTAATACATCAGTACCTAAATTAATGTTGGTAGCTATTGAAAATATGTGCTCACGAGTAATGGACACTTTGCTGGATATTAAGTCTTTATGAACATCGTTGTAAGTCCTGGTAAAAACACCCTGAGCTACTTGTCTGGAAGAGAGATACACCGCTTTTTACAAACGTATCTTGCGTACACGAAGAAACATGCTAGTACACTCAATTGTCTGAACAGGTTTCTTTTAGACGTTCTTCAATTCATTTAGTATTGCACTCTGTTTGAAGCGAAAAAATTCCACCAATATATTATTTCCGCTGAGAATGTGGTGCGAAAGTGAGCGAAGCATGTCAAATACTTACACCTACGTATCACATAATGTGCATTCCAAACGAAGATTGTTTTCGGCTCCACTAAACTAAATTTATTACCAACTACAGTTTAGATTTAACAATGTCCACCTCTTCTACCTCTATTTCTCATATTTTATGCTTAAAACGGCTTACATGCATACAGTGAGGCTTTTTTGTTGTCTTAAAGATGGTGTCGATAAGCTTTCTTCAACAGCACTAGGCCGTCATTTTGTTAACGTAAATGTATTGTCTTCATTTGAAAGGCTTACATTTTAATTATACCTTAACAGATTATTTTACTTAACACAACCACCAGATTTTTGTAAATATAACGTACTGTCAACTTACAAGTCTACAGAAATTTTAAAACCGGAGAACTCAACCGTTATTCACAAGGGAATATATAATATTCACGCCATGTCAATCAAGAAATTGGAATTGCGCGATCCACAGTTCTCCTTTATTTGCTTCCCTTTTGGAAATTCTCCAATAAAAACACCAAAGTCCTTCAGAATTCATCTGTGGACTGCAATACAACCAATGAGCTTTATATTCCTGTAAAGGGCTTCACTAAAGGGATTCGATGGTTCATATGTGTAAGTAACAAGTGAGCTTACCCAGGTTTGAACAGAGTGTTGTTCATATTCGCGTATATACGCCTCAAGTATTGGCTATAAGCGGCATGGTTTTGAAGTGGTGTTTCTTGAGCACGGCGTTGTATGGACGTAAAAAGATACACACGGAAAAATCGTTAAGGAATTACCAGCCATCATCTGAGATGCACAGCAAAAGAAAAATGTTAAAGAACAAGTGGGAAATAACAACATAAAAACGAACAGGTGCCTGTTTGAAAATAATGTATGGCACTGAGGAAGTTAATGAAGATTTACTACAAAATATACTGCTTGTAAACAAATATCTGTATAATACTTATCAAGAATGGCCGAAGAATCTATAAAAATCTGCGTAGGAAATTTAAAGAAGCAATTTTTATTGAAACCTCCAAACATGTTTTTGTCCGCAGCATATCAATTCAATATAGGAAGATCCGTAGCGTTGAAAATCTCGCCACAACAGAAGAATGTATAGGGGGATGAAGCAAAAGCAATATAATAATGTTGATTTTAAAACTATCGTTATTACATTAGTTTGGCGACATCCCCCCATATATTCTTTTGTTGTGGCTGTCTTTTCAACACTACGTACCATCCTATACTGAATCGATAAGCAGCGGCCCATAATGGATACATATTATCACCAGATTTTTGTACGTGTGTGTGTCTTAATAACAAATGGTATAATTATCTTTGTACATAGAAAATGCAATTGAATATTCATGAAATTGTTACACCAAAATTGCACCCATCAGTTCCCGTGCTTTACCTGGATTCCTTGACAAAATGCGTATGTCACTGTAAACACCACCACCGTCGCTGCCACCTTCATCATCATCAAATTATTTATCTTCCTTTAAAGCTACACATTCAGATCTGACCTTATTTCCGTAAGAAAATAAGCAATGTAGGAGTTTCTGCTGCTGTGCAGATGTAACACTTAAACTAACGTTTTGCACATTCTGTGTAGTGTAAATATATTGATAAATATGTATAAGTGACATTGTATCATCAGGAGCGGTGTACTCTGAATATGAAAAACGAACGGGACGTATTTCTAACGTGCAGACGCAGTTGAGTAACATGCCAATACGAAAATATTTCTACGTAGTAAGCGTTGTAACAGTGTGTAGCTCGGTTTGAGTGACAGACTTAACTAATGTGAAAACCATCACATCACAACGCTCACAAAAACCTCAATACCTTTATAACAAAGGATGCCCAAAAAGAAGTCAACATAATTACACTAGCAATACCGTAGAAGAACGGCAGATGAAGAGCTGTATTCAAAAGATCACCAATAATAAAGAAGATAGTTGGACTCAACCGGAAGTGCTGCGAGATAAAATAAAGAGTAAATTACCGAGGGGACACAACACCAACAAAATACGTATGGGAACTACTAAGCAGGAAGAAAACGTGTTTCGGCAAGGCAGAATTCTAAAATACTTGTCGTATTGTTTAAGACGGACGGAAATAGTGAAGATTTTGAAAAAAAAAAGAAAATACACCTGAACATGAATCCAGGAAAGTCATTCACTGGCCCTCGGTTAAAAAAAGTTTAATATTTGTACACATTTGTTGCTGCTATTCTCACTTGTAACTATTTACTTTTCACTTAAAATAAATAAACAACTAAATACGAGTAAATATTTCATCTACCTCTACATGCGTAGTGCTGTACAGTTTAAAATTAAAGCGGACCGATTTTAAGTTTGCTGTGTGATATCGGTGAAAAAGGAGATCATTTACAGTATATAGTGTGAAAAACAGTAATCAGTAAAAGGTTAACGATAAAAACTGAGATTTAACTACAAACACAACTCACTCCTATTCAGAAAGGAATTTTGTCCTTGAAGATAGAGGGCTAATATTAGAAAATATCTTGAGAAGTATATGAACAGAAATAGTTTAAATCTTAAGAACCATTAACAGATAAGAGTCTATATAGCTTGATGCGTGCTGAACTCAATTTTGCTGTCATGTCTGTTGACACCTTAACATATTTGCTGCTCTTCACATCAGCTTGTTTAAAAAACGTTTTAATATTCACAACGGGTGCGTTCTTCGCAAAATACCGGATTTTAAATGCTTCTGTGTGCCAGAACACTTGCCAGTGTCCGAAGAACTTGTCATCTGATGGTGTCAGGTATCTGTCTCTGAAAATTAAAGTATTTTCAATTAGAAATTAATTTCATTTTTTGCAGTTGGTTCAAGAAAAGAAGTCTTTTGTGGGTTGGATAGAGCAGCAATCAGTCGTAGAATTAAGTTGCTTTAATATGACATTTATAGTCACAACGCAGATCAGATTTCTACCTGTGTCAGGTCATTATCAATGCAGTGCGGAATTGTAGCAGCTGTTGGTGCTCAAGTGAATGCTTACACAGTTCAACCATGAGTAATTCCGCACTGCATTGGTAATGACCTGACACAGGTCGAAATCTGATCTGCGTTGTGACTGCAAATGTCATATTAAAGCAACTTAATTCTACGACTGATTGCTGCTCTATCTAACCCGATATAACCACAGTAGCTGCGTGCACCCACCCCATGGAGGGCAACCTGATGAAGTCTTTTGTATTAATAAATTCTCTGGCGATATGTTGGAGTGTATATAATTTCTAAAGACAACGATTAAATAGGAAATATGATGACGCGCTTATTACATCGTGACGCAAGCTACTTGCGTTCAGCGGCAGATCATCGCCTATGGCGTCACCAGTGGCGTCTGTCACCTGGGTTCTGAGACCGTTCACAGCTCTTTCCGGAGAGTCGCGGGAGTGGTGATGACAGATACCGTTACTTTTAACGTCTCTGCACAGCTGCCGATTTGTACTTCCCTCCCTGCATGATATGAATCACTGTCACCATGATGTGCCTGTTGTAACGAAATTCCGTCCAATCTCATTCTCTTCTATCCAGTACAAAAATTTCAATATGACAGAAGAAAAGATTTCAACGAGATTCGTTGCCTCCGAAATATTTGGTAGCAAGTTATTTCAACTGCGAGTTACATCTCGAAATTATTACAGCTTTGACATTAATCGTTCTCATAGTTATATTGTACTGGGTGGTTATAAATAAAGTGCAGCTACTCACGTAGGCCCAGTGTGTCTATAATTATCGTATCGCAGCGAAACGTCGTAGATATGCTAATGCCTTAATGCGGAATCGATATACGTGGTAAAAAAAAATAGTTCCGATTTCGGCCAACAGGTGCATATCTGGCGCTGTGACTGCAAGAAAGATGTACAGAAATGTTTCCACACATAATGCATCAGGAATGGGACGTGGGCAGTTAATGTAAAACAAGAGAGAAAAGTATAATGTTGATTTTATTGCCACTTAATTAATTTGTTCAGTATGAGCACCAGAGACATCGACGACATTCTTCATCCATAAAACGACGTGATTAACAGTTGCTTGTAGCACTTCCGGTGAAAAGTGGGCAATATGTTCTTGTATAGTGGCGTTCCGATCAGGTAGAGACAGAAAGTGTTCTTGATAAACGCGTTCTTTTAGATTTCAAAATGGTTCAAATGGCTCTGAACACTATGGGACTTAACTGCTGTGGTCATCAGTCCCCTAGAACTTAGAACTACTTAAACCTAACTAACCTAAGGACATCACACACATCCATGCCCGAGGCAGGATTAGAACCTGCGACCGTAGCGTTCGCCCGGTTCCAGACTGTAGCGCCTAGAACCGCTCGGCCACTCCGACCCGCTTTTAGATTTCTCCAGAGCTAAAAGTCACATGGACTCAGATGATATTGCATGACTTGTATCTGGAATATCTCTTGAAATAACACGCTAGTGAAAGATTGCAATAAGCAGCTGCTTCACTTGGCGAGCGAGATATGTTGTCCCACAGTGCCTCAGAACAGTGGTTTTCACACAGGGGTATTCTTCCAAAGCAGGCATCACATGCTGAACAAGGAGGTATCAATACGGTACTAATGTCAAGGTACCCTTGAAGTGCCCTCTGGGTGTAAAGAAGAAGGACCAAGGACAAAGATGCTTCGTGATCCACACCACACAGTCAGCTACGGCGAGTGCAATGGCTGTTTGTGTGAAACATGTCGTTTAAGAATGCCCCAGATTGTGTATTCACAGTACCCTGTACAGGATTTGCCCGGCTACATGTCATGAAATTCGATCCGTGCCAGAAACCGGACAGTTAATTCAGAAAGTTGCTGTCGATCATGAGTTTCAGTTTCTGCAATGTCTCGATCTTGTACTGGTACCTACGTAAAACAGGCAGCAGAACTTTTTGTACTGTTGACCATGGGACAGACAATTCTCGTTACACTGGATGAGCACTAGCACAAGCATGTCGTGCACGATCAGTTACAACAGCAACATCATCGATAAATTCCACAGGAATAGAACGCATTCATCTACTAGGTGCCACAGCAAGCTTCGAATTTCGAATTTCAGAGTCATTTTTCTTAAACCAGTTAATGACGTCAGGGCTCTCCTGAGACCATTCAGTCAGAGATACTCAACGAATGCAGCACTGTAATTGTTGCAAGTCACATAAAACAGTTTTACTAACAGCGCCTGGTTTCTCTTCTCGGTAGCTGCATTGATCACTCACGTTATGGCTTTTCAAATGACAGCGTGGATGTCGTACCATCATACAAACAGTGAGTCCGGTGGCCAAAACTGAAACTAAATTTTACACAGCATAAATCGGTTAACGCATTAGTACACATATCCAATATCGCTGCCATGCGATAATTGCAGTCTACATTTGACCTCAGTGATTAGTTGCACTTTAATTGTAACAAGCCGGTACGAAATCGGTGCCACTTCTAGGAAAAACGGCGTTCAAGGTTTCTCCTTCAGCTTATACACTGGCGTTAAGCTTTGGCAATTTACTACGCTGTGAATAAGGTCTATAAAAAGCTGTGCTGCAGCTTTTAAACTGATAGCACTTAAAAGTTCGACTTAATCCTTGAAATAATTAATGCTTTTATTTCTCTTTCTCTATCTCTAGAGGTCCAGATTATTGCATCTAGTCTCTTTTCTCCTCTTAATCTCCAAGTGACGTTTTTCGATCACCGTAAAAGTTAATGGTGTCATATAAGTTGCAGGCTACGTACTCATTTGTTGTTTTTACTCTCTTATACGGGCGTTCTACCACTTTTATGACAGAAAGTGCTCGTTACGCAATGGCAACCTTTTTCGGTAACGATCACTCTTGGACTGAAAAAGGTGAATGATAGTAATACTAGCTAAGTAATCCAGTTCTATTTCCGATCACATAACATGTATAGTCATAAAAATCTCTTATCTCGTTTATGCCACATGTCAGCACGGTATCACGTAGCGACCACGCAAAACGATAGATAGATAACAATGTATTGAATCTCTTGTTTACGTAGCACAGCTGTTTGCTTCTAAACTAAAATTCCGGAATTCCTTCTGTTTTTCTCTTTTCTTTTTGGATTGAATCAATTATGATATGTTTTGTTTCGTCAGCTCTCCCAGAATCCAGATTACAAAATATTCTGTTTGTAAAGATCGTTAAGTGACTGAATTCTTCTGTATGCATTATATGGAGTTGTCTCACCTTAACTGTAGATAACCGTGACGAAGTTAAATCCACCTGCTAGGCGATTCTACGAACACTGAAATTCCATTCCCCCTTCTCACGATTTAGTTCGTACAGATATTAGTACTTTTGGGGTTATAGTTGGGACGCTTTCTTCCTTCCGTCCTTGACCGCGCATCTTAGGTTTAGTGGATTAATGCAAGAAGTTTCGCGATAAATTTTTATTGGTGGCTTCGCGCCGGACTGGCGCATCACGTCGTAAATAAGCAGTAACGAAAGATGAGCAAAGGGAGAAGTGGAAACCAAAGAGAACTGGCTAGAGTTTCTTATAAAAATGTGTTATGGAGCCGGAATTCGATGCAACAACGATTCAAAGGCCTCAGGAAACCACTGGTTGCGTAAACGACGGCCGTTGTTAAACCGGTTCCGGGACCTTATGAATTACTAGTCGCTCTTGTGGTTACGAGCTGCTGTAACATTAAATAAGAGAAGAACCACAGAACCTGATGCTTTGAGAGACATGCAACGACAAAACTTCGCTGATGTCTTTTGCACTTATGGAATGGAAATAAGAATGGGAAGCGATCAATCGTCGCGAAATATAGTAGTATTAAGTGTGACACCCTTCTATTGAACCGTAACGAGATATTGCATTAGTAATAAAAATGATATGAAAGAGTAACAATAGGAGAAATAGTAAAGTATGCCGTCTGTAGCACGGAAAAGCACTTGAGGAGACTTATCATACATATCTGTGTTCCTCCCACGGGAACTGACACTTGTAAATGAAACAGAAAAGTATTAAGCAGTCTCATATCTGTTGAAGTAGAACATTGGCTGTGTAACAAATATCTGATTGTAACTTTTCATGGAGCACGGACAGTTGCAGTCAAAGGGACTCGTCTCAGTGGGTCAGGGTGTCATTCCTTGGATACTTTCCCGTTTGTGACAGTGTACGCAGTTGTCAACCATGCCAACGGACTCGGAATTGCAATGGGCGAGAACACTGCTCAATAAAACGCAACGCAAGCCGAGGAAAAAGGAGGTTTATGCGTAACTGAACAACTGCGCTCGAAAATTTACTTTCGAACTCTGGAGCACTTTGCACTAGCAGAGCAATAACGGAGCATCAGTGACTCCGTCACCCCAAGTAAAGGAAACCAACTCTGGCTTTGTCAGTAGCTTGCTCATAGGCATGGGCAAAAATAGCATGTTACAAGACCCACCAATTTTTCGACGACGGACGAAAATATTCAAATTCAGCATTATGAAACTTCCGGAACGAGAAATGTATGTAACATGATGGAGCCATGATTACATCGTCAGTGGAGGTACAGAAAGTACATTTGTAATTTCACTATATGCGGACGTGAAACGCACGGGTAAAGGCGATGGTTCGGGAAGGGTAGCGGTGGTTTTATCGCGTCCACACTCGACGGCAATATTCGCACTCCGAGGGCGCGATCGATTTCCAGCTACACGGGCATATCAGTCACTCAATTACGAAAAGCCGGCCCCTTTTTTCGCTTTGATCAGTTGTTGGGAATCGTCGCCTGAGCATTGTGAAGAGTTCCTCTCTGGGCAGTGCAAGCCAGGCAGCGCGCACTATCTGGCGAATCAGACCAAAGACCAATTGGCAGACGACCGGTCGTAATGAGCCACCAGGCCACATTTCTTACTTGTTTTTAAAGTATATGAGCATACGACCGGCTTATAACATCTGAGTATATGGCCAGTTCTCAAATCCAAGCACGAAACACATTGTGATAACGTAGATTTTCCCGGCGTATCAAATACTGATGATTTTCGAGTGTTTGCAGCCGGGTTCCATCGTCCTGACGACAACACGATATTTCGGCGGACCATCTGGCCGCCATCTTCAGGTGAGATTGAATGCACAATCACGCTGGAACTGAAGAGACCTCCGATTCGGCGGCTCCTTTGTACCGCGGGTACTGGCCGCTGCGCGTGCGCGAGCAACGGAAGAGCTGCCCTCTGTGAGGCGAAGAATTGCAGCGGCGCCAGCGGTGAAAACTGTCAAAAGCGAGGAATCGCAAAATTAAAATGCAACCGGTCGGAAGCCAGGCCGTTGTTGTTTTATCTGTGATAAATTAGGATTCCACGTCTTACTTAAAGGAAAACCTTTATCTCTATTAATAATATCATCAGACAGACGTATTTCAATCGATTCTTTCAATACGCAATCCCAGTAACGGGAAGCCGAGGCAATAATTTGCGTCTAATTATACGACATATTGTGCCCTTCATTAAGACAATGTTCAGCAACGGCAGATGTTTCTGGCCGGAAAACATATGTATGTCGTTGATGTTCCACACATCGATCTTGAATTGTACGAACAGTCTGTCCAATGTAGGCCTTTCCGCAGTGACAGGGGATCTTGTATACCCCACACTTCCTCAGACCCAAATCATTTTTAACCGACCCAAGAAAGGATCTAGTTTTGGCCAAAGGCATAAGGACGCTTTTAATATCATATTTCCTGAGGATGCTAGAAATTTTCGAAGAAATACATCCCACGAAGGTTAAAAAAAGCAAATGATTGGGAAGGGTCCACCGTTGGTTCTCGGGGGGGGGGGGGGGGGGGGTTCCAAATTGAAAAGCATGAAAAGCACGAGTAATTTGGCGATCAGAATACCCATTCTGCCTGAAAACAACCTTAAGGTGATCCAACTCCTGTTTCAAGTTATCGGTATCCGAGACAGCATAAGCCCTCTTGACCAGTGTGCGTAAAACTCCCAAGCGTTGATGTTGTGGATGACAACTTGTGGCGTGGAAGTAGCGGTCCGTATGCGTAGGCTTTCGGTATACACTGTGTCCCAAAGTCCCATTTTCTTTCTTATGTACTAAGACATCCAAAAAAGGTAATTTGCCTTCTTTTTTAATTTCCATCGTAAATTTGATTCGTGGATGAAGGCAGTTAAAATGATCTAAAAATCGATGAAGACATTCCATTCCATGTGGCGAAACGATGAAAATATCATGCACGTATCTCAAAAAACATGTTGATTTAAGAGAAGATGTCCTAAGTGCCATATGCTCAAAATCTTCCATAAAGAGATTGGATTAAGTAACAAATTTCGCTACACTCTGACTTAATTTATCAAAAGAATTAATAAAACCGGAAAATTGAAAGTTAATTTAGTGACTGAAATTAATGGAGAACTTTGTTTCTGAAGCACTTTTCTTTTTTTTTTTTTTGTCATCAGTCTACTGACTGGTTTGATGCGGCCCGCCACGAATTCCTTTCCTGTGATAACCTCTTCATCTCAGAGTAGCACTTCTAACCTACGTCCTCAATTATTTGCTTGACATATTCCAATCTCTGTCTTCCTCTACAGTTTTTGCCCTCTACAGCTCCCTCTAGTACCATGGTAGTCATTCCCTCATGTCTTAGCAGATGTCCTATCATTCTGTCCCTTCTCCTTATCAGTGTTTTCCACATATTCCTTTCCTCTCCGATTCTGCGTAGAACCTCCTCATTCCTTACCTTATCAGTCCACCTAATTTTCAACATTCGTCTATAGCTCCACATCTCAAATGCTTCGATTCTCTTCTGTTCCGGTTTTCCCACAGTCCATGTTTCACTACCATACAATGCTGTACTCCAGACGTACATCCTGAGAAATTTCTTCCTCAAATTAAGGCCGGTATTTGATATTAGTAGACTTCTCTTGGCCAGAAATGCCTTTTTTGCCATAGCGAGTCTGCTTTTGATGTCCTCCTTGCTCCGTCCGTCATTGGTTATTTTACTGCCTAGGTAGCAGAATTCCTTAACTTCATTGACTTCGTGACCATCAATCCTGATGTTAAGTTTCTCGCTGTTCTCATTTCTACTACTTCTCATTACCTTCGTCTTTCTCCGATTTACTCTCAAACCATACTGTGTACTCATTAGACTGTTCATTCCGTTCAGCAGATCATTTAATTCTTCTTCACTTTCACTCAGGACAGCAATGTCATCAGCGAATCGTATCATTGATATCCTTTCACCTTGTATTTTAATTCCACTCCTGAACCTTTCTTTTATTTCCATCATTGCTTCCTCGATGTACAGATTGAAGAGTAGGGGCGAAAGGCTACAGCCTTGTCTTACACCCTTCTTAATGCGAGCACTTCGTTCTTGATCGTCCACTCTTATTATTCCCTCTTGGTTGTTGTACATATTGTATATGACCCGTCTCTCCCTATAGCTTATCCCTACTTTTTTCAGAATCTCGAACAGCTTGCATCATTTCATATTGTCCAACGCTTTTCCCAGGTCGACAAATCCTATGAAAGTGTCTTGATTTTTCTTTAGCCTTGGTTCCATTATTAGCCGTAACGTCAGAATTGCCTCTCTCGTCCCTTTACTTTTCCTAAAGCCAAACTGATCGTCACGTACCGCATTCTCAATTTTCTTTTCCATTCTTCTGTATATTATTCTTGTAAGCAGCTTCGATGCATGAGCTGTTAAGCTGATGTGCGATAATTTTCGCACTTGTCAGCTCTTGCCGTCTTCGGAATTGTGCGGATGATGCTTTTCCGAAAGTCAGATGGTATATCGCCAGACTCATGTATTCTACACACCAACGTGAATAGTCGTTTTGTTGCCACTTCCCCCAATGATTTTAGAAATTCTGATCGAATGTTATGTATCCCTTCTGCCTTATTTGACCGTAAGTCCTCCAAAGCTCTTTTAAATTCCGATTCTAATACTGGATCCCCTATCTCTTCTAAATCGACTCCTGTTTCTTCTTCTATCACATCAGACAAATCTTCACCCTCATAGAGGCTTTCAATGTATTCTTTCTACCTATCTGCTCTCTCCTCTGCATTTAACAGTGGAATTCGCGTTGCACTCTTAATGTTACCACCGTTGCTTTTAATGTCACCAAAGGTTGGCTGAAGCACTACGAAATAAAATAAAATAAGGTTAGTCTTGGGCTACCTCAACAATCATCTCAAAAGCAACTTGAATCTACGCAATTTAGAAATAACTGATTTAGCTTTGAACTTGAATTAAATGATTTTGAACAATTAACAATAGTAAAATTTAGTACGTACCAAGCTGAGCTGCAGTCACGGGTAAGCTAAAATATGGTAACAAAACTCGCACTCTTAATTTGTGCTTGTGTAATCTAAATATAATTCTGTTTGGTTATTGTAACCAACTATGAATACTTTCACTGAACTTTGAAATTAAAGCAGTGAAATGGAATGATATTACTTTAATGTTGGCGTTTGAATTTCAACGACACATATGGCTTCATTTCTGAAAAGGAAGGGACCCTGCTTGGTAATGCAATTGGGACAATGAGAAAGAAAGCTTCATGCTAAGTTGCCGTATTTTAGTGATGCAAATGGAACAGTTTGAAAAGCTGAGGTCTGCCATACAATTCTAAGACTTTACGTGGTTTCAGTCTTCCTTGTTGGTTGACTGAAGGTTTGAAGTCGTCGATCGAGGAGGTGGCGACAATCACTTACTGTCGGCCGTCGCTGTTGCAGAAGCTGGATGTTGCCACGCCTTCTGCTCGACACGGTCACCAGGCGAAACGGGCTCTTGATGTGCGCCAGCTAATGCTTCCCGTCCGCGACACCGTGCCAGAAACTATCATAGCAAGTCGAGCGCAATTACATGCTGCCAAACCCCGAAAGCGCGGCAACTCGCGGGAGCGTCACTCAACACACCTGCTCCACTCGCTACTCTAGCCAGACTCCGCTCTGCCCGCGCTCGACGCGACAGAGTTCACACTACCCAAGATCCTATACAATTTGGTTCTCCACACGACCTATCGATGTAATCGTCGATAGCATAGTTTTCCCTAGGCAAGACCCAGCGTAAAAATACAAATAATATTTACAAAACAAACTAATTATACATCGACATATATATATATATATATATATATATATATATATATATATATATATATATATTAATTGTAAAACAATTACAATATATAAAGACACAAAAATGTAATATCTTCACTTAACAAAAATAAGGAAAAAAATTATAGTACAATAGATGGAAATAGGATGATATGCATTTCCGCCGTTACAAGGGATTATCTTGTACACACGCCGCGCCCTATCACTAATCTCCCATTTCTGTTGGTCATCATAGCCCAGAGCATAAGTTGGCGTTCGTTGTTAGTTCGTACTCCAGTGATATGTTGAATCTTGCAAGGTCCTCCCATTTTTAACCAGTATGTCGCTACGTGATATCCGATCGTAATATTCCTGGTACGAAATTCAGTGCTTCCGCTGATGTTGTGCCAAACGCCCAAGATAGTGTTAGCAGTAAGCTAATAATCTATCTTAAGCGCCCTAGAGGTCAATTTTATCTTATTAATATCACTTTTATTAGCCTCGCAATGATACTTGTTCATGCGGTGACCAGTTTCATGTCGTTGTGACGCTCATGTTATTTGGTATTATCTTTTTTACCGCTGACTACTCTCCAATTTGTTTCTTTAGTGTTGTAGAAGTTCTCAAGTAACTATCACTTGTACAACCTCTCTCATCAGTAAGTACCACTAAAAATTAATAGTATTTGTACCAACAAAATACTGGTGTGTCAACCATTGTGTTTAAGATTTCTTTTTTATTGCTCTCCTGTAAAATTTATTCGCCTTTCCCCTGTGGCCCTTGGCTGCTTTCCTTAGTTTCTGTTTGTATTCTTCATCTACAGGAAACACCCATAGACACATTTGTAAGCCTTGCCAGTACTAGCAACTGCATTCGACCTCACAGCCACGGCTTCACAAGGTAGCTCTTGACCTTTCTCGTACTATAATTTTATTTTAAACATTCTTGGAGCACGTGGTATTATGTTTGCCTCTTGTTGTTTTAGATGCCTCAAAAAACAAGTAACTGAAATAAATATATATATACAGACTCTGATCACAAATATCCGGAGACCGCTATGTAGTGCCAAACTAAACATTAGTTGCCACGGCAGCAGACCCACCAGTGCTAAAGGAGGCGTGCAGTATTGCGTTGTCAGTAGAGAAATGATAATAACAGAATGGGTCGTTCAAGAGAGCTCGGAGACTTCAAGAATGGACTAGCACTGTATGCCATCTGTGTAAACATATCCAACAGGGTCATTTCAACAGTTTTAAAGCTACCAAAGACGACTGTTAGTTTGTTTCTGAATTGTAAACTAGAAGGAACGACACACAACTAAAACGGTAGCAGGCAGACACCAAGTAATGATGGCCAACTACGGTCGATCATTGTGGAGGGCGGCTGTAAAAACTCATACGAAATTAGCGGAAGGAAATCACTGGTGAGTTCTAAAGTGGTATCTACAGTCCAGCTATCACGATTACTGAGCGTAGAGAGTTAAAAAGAATGGAGTAAAATGGTAGAGCAGTTCCCCACAAGCCACACGTTTCGGTACAGTCATTGCTAAGCGACGCCTGAGATGGTGTGAAGAACGATGCCACCTATCAGTGGATGGCTGGAAATGAGTTATATAAAGTGATGATGGGAGGTTTTCGGTTTGGCGAATGCATATAGAACGTTACCTGCCGTTATGTAGGGCCTACAGCACCAACACTGAGTACTGATGAGGTGATGTAGCGGTATGGGGGGTGTTCTTCGTGGTTAGGGTGTCGTCCACCCTTTTACGCTTAGGAAAAGAGCAGAATGCGGTAGGATATGAAAATATTTTATACCCTTGGGCTACTGTGACAGTATGTAACAGCATGCTAGAGGGACATATTTGAAAATAATTCGCTGACTATGAATATGTTTGACTTAAGCTGCTTTATGTATAGATCTAGTACCCAACAGTGACATATGAAACTTTGTACTGGACCAGGACTCGAAACCGGATTTATCGCTTTTTGCGAGTAGTCGCCTTATCCACTTTGGCTATTTTGGAGAGCCACCCCACAGACCGACCCAAACTTCCATGTCACACTGTCTACGTCTTTATATGGTAGTCCTCTAAATTCATCACCTAATGCTCGCAACAGTAATTGGCTTCCCGCAGAAGTTAGAGTGAGATACAAGGAATAGAGACCAGGGTTATTAGCGTCGTGCGTATATCTGAACACACACTTTTGACGATCCGCATTTGGTCGAAATACTTGGAAATCAATTCGCTGACCTCAAATTTACTTGACGTCATATGTAGTACGTGTAAAGCTACTACCCAGTAGTAACATATGGAAGTTTGTGCCGGACCGGGTCTCGAAATCGGATGTTCCACTTTTCGCGAGTGGTGGCCTTAACAACTTTGGCTATCTGTGCACGCATCCAGAACCGACCCAAAATGCCCGAAGTGTTCAAGATGACCGCTCATAAGAGGCCGTTAATCCAGCTTAGAGTTCCGGTCCGACACAGATTTTTGTATGTCACAATTGGATCGTATATATATACCTAATAGTGTTGTAGTTAAAGGAATTCCCAAGCATAGAATTAATTTTGAATTATTTCTTACAGCTGTTGATCGTCAAAAGTGCATGTACAGACATGCATGTAAGTAGAGGAGCATATGTTGGGTAATGGCCTGCGAACAGTAACATTTATGACATCTACATCTACATCTACATTTATACTCCGCAAGCCACCCAACGGTGTGTGGCGGAGGGCACTTTACGTGCCACTGTCATTACCTCCCTTTCCTGTTCCAGTCGCGTATGGTTCGCGGGAAGAACGACTGTCTGAAAGCCTCCGTGCGCGCTCTAATCCATCTAATTTTACATTCGTGATCTCCTCGGGAGGTATAAGTAGGGGGAAGCAATATATTCGATACCTCATCCAGAAACGCACCCTCTCGAAACCTGACGAGCAAGCTACACCGCGATGCAGAGCGCCTCTCTTGCAGAGTCTGCCACTTGAGTTTGTTAAACATCTCCGTAACGCTATCACGGTTACCAAATAACCCAGTGACGAAACGCGCCGCTCCTCTTTGGATCTTCTCTATCTCCTCCGTCAACCCGATCTGGTAGGGATCCCACACTGATGAGCAATACTCAAGTATAGGTCGAACGAGTGTTTTGTAAGCCACCTCCTTTGTTGATGGACTACATTTTCTAAGGACTCTCCCAATGAATCTCAACCTGGTACCCGCCTTACCAACAATTAATTTTATATGATCATTCCACTTCAAATCGTTCCGCACGCATACTCCCAGATATTTTACAGAAGTAACTGCTACCAGTGTTTGTTCCGCTATCATATAATCATACAATAAAGGATCCTTCTTTCTATGTATTCGCAATACATTACATTTGTCTATGTTAAGGGTCAGTTGCCACTCCCTGCACCAAGTGCCTATCCGCTGCAGATCTTCCTGCATTTCGCTACAATTTTCTAATGCTGCAACGTCTCTGTATACTACAGCATCATCCGCGAAAAGCCGCATGGAACTTCCGACACTATCTACTACGTCATTTATATATATTGTGAAAAGCAATGGTCCCATAACACTCCCCTGTGGCACGCCAGAGGTTACTTTAACGTCTGTAGACGTCTATCCATTGATAACAACATGCTGTGTTCTGTTTGCTAAAAACTCTTCAATCCAGCCACACAGCTGGTCTGATATTCCGTAGGCTCTTATTTTGTTTATCAGGCGACAGTGCGGAACTGTATCGAACGCCTTCCGGAAGTCAAGAAAAATAGCATCTACCTGGGAGCCTGTATCTAATATTTTCTGGGTCTCATGAACAAATAAAGCGAGTTGGGTCTCACACGATCGCTGATTCCGGAATCCATGTTGATTCCTACATAGTAGATTCTGGGTTTCCAAAAACGACATGATACTCGAGCAAAAAACATGTTCTAAAATTCTACAACACATCGACGTCAGAGATATAGGTCTATATTTCTGCGCATCTGCTCGACGAGAACTGGCCAGCACAAGTTCCGACCTGAATCCAATGGAACGCCATTGGGATGAATTAGAATGTTGACTTCACTTCAGACCGCAACATCTAACAGCAAGTCTTCTCTGGTTTCGGCTCTTGAGAAAGAATGGACACAGAATTTTAGATAGCATTATTGGGAAACAGCGCTCTGTCAGTTACGTAGAATTAGTAAAAAACAGTCTCGATCGCAGACTCAATTATTATAAATACGACTAGTTTTGGGATCTAGAAGAAGACCGTCTCCCAATAAGGCACCTGGCGGCTGACGTTGAAGACGACTGGAACAGCTGTGCTGATACCAGTCCCAAAACTGCTCCTACCGATCCCAAGTGTCATCAAATCAGCCGAATAGTTCATTATATGAAAATAGCCTACCACTAGGTGCCGAAATCGGTCGTACGAGGGTTGAATGAGAAGTAATGCCTCCACCTTCGTTAATTGGGTTTCGATGGGAATATTTTAATAAATCAAACTCAGAAACAATGCTTAGAATGTGATCTTTAATTAGCAATATTCACTTTTCCATACAATCACCAGCCAATTGGATACATTTCGCCAACGATGAACAACTTTCCTGAATCAGTCACGGAAGGAGTCGACACTCTGTTTCCGCAACCACGTCTCACAGTTCTCTCAGCGTCTTCATCAGAAGCATAATGATGTCCCGGCAGGTCATCTTTCAATATCGGGAACAACTGGAAGTCAGATGGTGCTAAATCTGGACTGTACGGATGCCGTCCGGTGGTGAGATTCAATCACTGAAGTTCTGCTGTACCCTTCGCGGACAAATCTTCCGATAGCCAAGCAAGGTAATAATGTGACACACAAGAACGTATGTGTCTTGTGAAATGCCGATTGTATTTGCAATTTACGACGATAGTCCTGAATCAGTCTGTCAACATTTCGCTTGTTAAACTCGGAGGTTGCTGTCACAGGACGTCCAAATCTTTGTTTGTCACGCAGGTCAGATATTCTCGCTTCAACGTCTTTAAACTTACTCACTCAACGACGTAGATACTCACATCATTACAATCACCATAAACTGCTTTCATTCTCTGATGAATCTCCTTTGAGGTGATACCTTCTGCTATCAATAGTTCAATAACTGCACGTTGCTTAAGTCGCAATGGCCGACAGTCTGCGCATGGTTCCATAATTTACACTGTAACAACTGTTCATTGCTAAGGCTTCCC
Source organism: Schistocerca cancellata (assembly GCF_023864275.1). Classification (NCBI taxonomy): domain Eukaryota; kingdom Metazoa; phylum Arthropoda; class Insecta; order Orthoptera; family Acrididae; genus Schistocerca; species Schistocerca cancellata. Next base: position 999,148,926 of record NC_064627.1, read on the forward strand.
GCCAACTGGAGCTGTAGAGAAGAGGCTATGGAACAACCCAGTACCTGACGCATACCAATGCTGCCAACTGCTGAAGAGTTACGAAGGTGGAGGCATTACTCTTCAGTCAACCCTCGGATTTTTAATAAATAACTGCGCGATCCAAACTATCTTTTTAGTAATTTTAAAGAATGGACTGCCATAGCTCCCTAGACTCAGTGGAGCTCAAGCTGTAATAAATCCGAATGATAAACACAGACCACGTTAATGGCTCTGAGCACTATGGGACTTAACTTCTGAGGTCATCGGTCCCCTGAAAACTTAGAACTACTTAAACCTAACTAACCTAAGGACATCACACACATCCATGCCCGAGGCAGGATTCGAAACTGCTACCGTAGCGGTCGCGCTGTTCCAGACTGTAGCGCCTAGAACCGCTCGGCCACTCCGGCCGGCAGACCACATTAATGTCTACGAATAAGTTCCGGACACTTCTGATCACACAGTGTACGAACATCCCCTTGATGCAAAATAACTTCATGCAAATCATATACGAGATCATTTCGTACTCTGTCGATCCACCGTAAGGTTTAAACTAAATGGTTCAAATAGCTTTGAGCACTATGGGACTTAACATCTGTGGACATCAGTCCCCTAGAACTTAGAACTACTTAAACCTAACTAATCTAAGGACATCACACACATCCATGCCGGAGGCAGGATTCGAACCTGCGACCGTAGCAGTCGCGCGGTTCCGGACCGTTGAAACTAAATACTTGGACATACACTGAAGCGCCAGAGAAACTTGTGAAGGCACGGCTATTCAAATACAGAGACATGTAAACAGGCAGAATACTGCACTGCGGTCGCCAACACCTATATAAAACAGCAGGTGTCTGGGGCAGTTGTTAAATCTCTTACTGATGACCGGTTATCGAAATTTAAGTGAGTTTGAACGTGGTGTTACAGTCGGCGCACGAGCGCTGGGCCACACCATCTCCGAGGTACTGATGAAGTGGGGATTTTCCCGTACGAATATTTCACGAGTGTACCGTGAATATCAGGAAACTGGTAAAACATTAAATCTCCGACATCGCTGCAGCCGGAATATGATCCTGCAAAAACGGGACCAACTACGACTGAAGAGAATCGTTCAAAGTGACAGAAGTGCAACCCTTCCGTAAATTGCTGCAGATCTGAATGCTGGGCCATCAACAAGTGCCAGCGTGCGAACTATTCGACGACAGACCATTGATATGGGCTTTCGGAGCCGAAGGCCCATTCGTGTACCCTTGATGACTGCGCGACAAAAAGCTTTATCCCTCGTCTGGGTCCGTCAAAACCGATATTGGACTGTCGATGACTGGAAACATGTTGCCTGATCGGACGAGTCTCGTTTCAAATTGTGTCGAGCGGATGGACGCGTACGGGTACGGAGACAACTTCATGAATCCATGGACCCAACATGTCAGCAGGAGAATATTCAAGCTGGTGATGGCTCTGTTATGGTGTGGAGCGCGTGCAGTTAAAGCGCTATTGGGACCCCAGATACGTCTGGATACGACTCTGACATGTAACACGTACGTAAGCATCCTGTCTGAAAACCTGAATTCCAATCCATTGTGCATTCCGACGGACTTGGACAATTGTAGCAGGATAATGCGACGCCCCACACGTCCACAATAGCTGGAGAGTGGCAGGAGTAATCTGAGTTGAAACACTTCCGCTGGCCACCAAACTCTCCGGATACGAACGTTTCTGAGCATACCTGGGATGCCTTGCAACGTGCTATTCGCACGCGAACTCCATCCCCTTGTATTCTTACGGATTTATGGGCAGCCCTACAGGTTTCCTCCAGCACTACTTCAGACATTAGTCTAGTCCATGCCACATCGTGTTACGGCACTTCTGCGTGCAAGCTGGGGCCCTACACGCTATTAGTCAGGTGTACCAGTTTCTTTCGCTCTTCAGTGTATATGACGTAAGATTATAATATCACGACGCTACATGTAAGGACTATCTCTCTCTCTCTCTCTCTCTCTCTCCCTCTCTCTCTCTCCCTTTCTCTTTTTATCTTTGTCTAAGGATTTACTCTCTCTCTCTCTCTCTCTCTCTCTCTCTCTGTCTCTCTCTCTCTCTCTCTTTTTATCTTTGTCTAAGGATTTAACTCATATTACAGCAGCCGGTGATTTCATGATTTGCAAAAATTACTATTAATGTAACTTGGTTGCCGGATGCCCTTACTGCGCAACGGGGACTGAGGTCGTTTGCGCCATCTATGTGTGAACTGTATAAACTTCGTGTGATAAGGAATTTTAAATGCTTGAGTATCGTGTGTTCTGAGGCGGGAATCGGAGATAACCTCAACATCCAAACGAGAGTGGAATATCACCTGAGAACCACTCGTAGAATATCTGGTGTACAATATCAACGGCCGTTAACCCACTGTGCGTTTTCGACCCAGGTCTGCTTCCCGCAGCGAAGCGTGCTGCCTACGCACAAATCTCATACTTAACTGAAGACCCAATAATGTTGTTAACAAACTAAAAATGACACGTCATTACTCTCTTAAAGTAGTTCAGTTGAAGCATAGAATCTCCGATGGAGTGGATTTTCGAAACCGCAAGTCAGTGCACCCAACAAATGCAATAACACTTCGAATTACTATGTTTATTTTGGTAACGTCACGGTGCCATAATAAGGTGATGTCATAAACAGCTACTATCGTCAAGAAATGAGGGTCATTTTCTTATCAGTACTGGTCAATACATTCTCGGATATCACCTTTAGAGTGACTGTATGAATTCCATTCTGCGACGTCTGTTATTCTTATCTTACAAAGAATACTTCTTCCTCTGTGCAGCGTAGTGTGCATTCTTTCTAATCTTTCCTCGGAAATTAAAACTATGAGTGCGAGAAAGACTTGAACCCAGAACCTTGCCTTTCAAAGACAGTGCTCTTACCGAATGAACTGCCCAGGCACGACTAACGACATACCACCGCGACATCATTTGAGACAAGAGCTCTCTCGTATTTTCTGAATGTCACTGAAGCTAACTTGCATACATGTCCGCACTAGCGTTATTGAAAGAAAGGATATTACGGAGAAACGACTTAACCACAGCACAAGCAATTGTTACCGGTATTAATCTTTCACAATGCATAGTCTTAATCGACAAGGAACTTCCACTGCGGATTCTGGTTGTCCGCCACATGAAACCCTGTGTAATGTGCATGTGGTTACTGGAACCGAAATTCCTACGTTAAGCAATGGACGCTTTGGAAAACAACATTGTTCACTGTCATGGAAAACGTTCTAAGTGCCGTTTATTCACAAAAGTGGTTTACAGTGCTATTGTGTTCTGAGTACACTGTTGCTCTGTGACAATCAGTGTGCTTCGCTTCACAGTGTAATGCGTCGAGGTCTGCTCCACTTATCCTGAGTTATTTCGAAAACGTGATACACAGGTTTTTAGTGAGTGGGCATATCGTTTTGAGCAGCACTGGACCAGACTTGTTTATCAATTGCAAAAGATGAAGATCTATTGACGATACTAACATATCGTCCTCAGCTGCACAGGGATCTTTACAATACTCGTAAACGTTTCTATATCTAATCTCAAAAATGGAGCTATAAAGAAGTAGGAGTCGGTGCTGCGAGATTTTTTCCTTGAATTTAATTCTGAAATTATCTTTTAAAAACTGTAACAGAAATGAGAAATGCTTTTTTGTTGATTACAGTTCTATTAATTAAAATATTACTGCTGTATTCCTATACATGTAATATCACAAATAAAATGTCATTTATCTGTATTAATTAGCAATTGAAACAAAATCTTTCTTATTGTCATTTTAACAAGTCAGTTTCCTAGTGTGGCTCTTACAACGTTCTTCATAAATTATCTATTTTATTTCATTGTTTCCTGCAGTGATGAGCATAACTATGTGGTATTAGAATATTTTCTCCGTTTTCTTTACACTAAAAGGTCATGTACAAAAATACAGTCATTGTTCTTTGATTATCCAGATAAACGTGACATTTGGTACTTAAAAGGATTTCCATCTCTACTCTTCAAATGTTGAATCGAAATATCGATATAGCATCACACATATGAGTGATGCTATATCAATATTTCTGATTATATTTAATTAATATTACTGATTATATTTAATGAGGAACGGTCTATTCCTCTATCCCTAGCATACATTTTGCTGCAGAAAATGTAATACAGTGTATCGATGGGATATGCTGTAGACGATTAAAAATAGTAACAATGAAAAACAGTGAGAAAATAGTGTCGAAACTAAAGGTAAAACACTAGCATTTATCATTATCATATTTTTGTGATTATAATTTACAGAGACGTTCGGAGCACGTGGCAATGTATCAACTGCCGTTCAACTCACTGCCATTACGAAGAGAGAGAGCTAAAGTAAATTATAACTGCGTTTCCAAGCACAGATTCTGATTGGTAATGCAAATATGAATTCAGTGGTATTTATCACTGGCCAGTAAGTAGTTTAGTTAAAGGTTTGGGGCATTTAATCTGCTTATTTACACAACAAAATTAATTTTCCCAAGCCTACTGACACCACCGATAGCTTGTAAAAGTGGAAGACTATCTAGGGGCGGGGGCGGAGCAATTTTCTTGATCGCAAGTCATTAAATTAAAAAAGAATAAAATGGAATGAATGGAAACGTTCCGGTGGCTGTCAGTTCCGAATTCAGCCAAAGGCAACGGCGACACACGGGGGTAATGACACCTCCCTAGTCAGAGAACTAGCACCACCCGAGGTCCACCAGGCTGCATAGTTGGCAAGCCGAACTGCTCCTCGGCAGCAACAATCTCCATGGACACCCTCAGTAAAGTAGGCCGCAGGAAAGTTTCTGTATTGGAGGAAGCATACTGCGGTGCGGAGTTCGAGGAACAAGAACCACTGAGAGACACTCTCTCAATCTCATTTCGTTGCAGTAGCAATAGCGCTTTTTTCGCAATACATTTGATGGTTTCCACCACCTTGGAAGCAATCATGCGCTGTTATGTGCAGCTACTGTCGAGAAATTAGCGTTAGAATGCTTGTAACAAATCCGTTCGTGATTAAGATGCGAATAAGCGATTTGCATCGCGAGATAGCATTACGATACCATCATTGTTAGAGCGGTAGGTGAGTTTGGTTCCGCTGCTCCGGTCTGCGTACTCGAATTGCATGATTACTCACGGCTCATCACCTTCGTTCGTCATTGTAAATTACGGAGATGCATCGCTGGTCTACTGGTCAATATTCTCTCTCTACGGAATGGATAAGTTATAATTATTTCTCCTGTTCTTTTTTTTTTTCGTGTTCATTTTGCTTTGCTTGCCTGCCGATTGCCCTATAGTCCAAATTTCTGGGTTAGCAAATTATCAGTTTTCGCAACTAGACGGCCGCCCATGTCTTCGTTATACAAAGAATATAACTCATTTTATTACAGTAGTCTGCCCTTTACTGGTCTGTAGTCTCCCCCCCCCCCCCTTTTCTGTTTCCTTCATAAATCAGGTTATCTCGGCAATCGAATTTCTGGCCGTATGGGAAGTTTTCCGATGTTTCGACATTCGAGGTAGCAGAAGATTAACAGGTGAGGTAATTTTAATGCGAGGTTATGGTAAGTGGTGACAAAACTCCTCGCTTCCCAGATTTCCGGCAAAAGTAGCGTATTATTATTTGGTCGGTAATATGGATGTGTACGACAAACACTTAACTTTTATGATAAAATCTTCTCGGTTTGACAGCCGAGTCAATGTGTTGTTCTCCAGCAACGTTTCAGCAAGTTTCTTACTTGCCATCTTCGCCTGAATATAGAAAGTAAGAAACTTGCTGAAACGTTACGGTACAGAAAATGGCCCATCACCAGTGTGTTTGTGTGAGAGTGTGTGTGTGTGTGTGTCTGTGTGTGTGTGTGTGTGTGTGTGTGTGTGTGTGTGTAGCGAGTGGAGTGTTATGAAACAATGTATGTATAGTGTGTGCAGTGACTGATGGTGAGATATGAGAGAACAATGTGGCATTACATTATTTAATAAGTTTTTTGTAAAAGAAGTATTGTATACCAGCAGTAAATCTAATGATTGTCTCCAACTATAAGTTTGTAAATATACGTGTTCACGAAGTAGATTATTTTAATCTGATCTAAATATGTAAATACTTTGACGTATCTTACATCCTTGTAAAAAGAGATCTATGGATGAATAAAGCTACTACTACTACTGCTACTACTGGCCGGCCGTTGTGGCCGTGCGGTTCTAGGCGCTCCAGTCTGGAACCGAGTGACCGCTACGGTCGCAGGTTCGAATCCTGCCTCGGGCATGGATGTGTGTGATGTCCTTAGGTTAGTTAGGTTTAATTAGTTCTAAGTTCTAGGCGACTGATGACCTCAGAAGTTCAGTCGCATAGTGCTCAGAGCCATTTTTGAACTACTACTACTATTACGTTGCTGGCTAACAACACATTGACTCGGCTGTCAACCCGAGAAGATTTTATCATCGAAATTCGCCGAGAAAGCCTGCATTATCGTATACTTAACTTTTATGTAAGGCAAAACGAAAATATATTCGTGCGGACAACCAGAATCCGCAGTGGAAGTTCCTTGTCGATTAAGACTATGCATTGTGAAAGATTAATACCGGTAACAATTGCTTGTGCTGTGGTTAAGTCGTTTCTCCGTAATATCCTTTCTTTCAATAACGCTAGTGCGGACATGTATGCAAGTTAGCTTCAGTGACATTCAGAAAATACGAGAGAGCTCTTGTCTCAAATGATGTCGCGGTGGTATGTCGTTAGTCGTGCCTGGGCAGTTCATTCGGTAAGAGCACTGTCTTTGAAAGGCAAGGTTCTGGGTTCAAGTCTTTCTCGCACTCATAGTTTTAATTTCCGAGGAAAGATTAGAAAGAATGCACACTACGCTGCACAGAGGAAGAAGTATTCTTTGTAAGATAAGAATAACAGACGTCGCAGAATGGAATTCATACAGTCACTCTAAAGGTGATATCCGAGAATGTATTGACCAGTACTGATAAGAAAATGACCCTCATTTCTTGACGATAGTAGCTGTTTATGACATCACCTTATTATGGCACCGTGACGTTACCAAAATAAACATAGTAATTCGAAGTGTTATTACATTTGCTGGGTGCACTGACTTGCGGTTTCGAAAATCCACTCCATCGGAGATTCTATGGTTCAACTGAACTACTTTAAGAGAGTAATGACGTGTCATTTTTAGTTTGTTAACAACATTATTGGATCTTCAGTTAAGTATGAGATTTGCGCGTAGGCAGCACGCTTCGCTGCGGGAGGCAGACCTGAGTCGAAAACGCACAGTGGGTTAACGGCAGTTGATATTGTACACCAGATATTCTACGAGTGGTTCTCAGGTGATATTCCACTCTCGTTTGGATGTTGAGGCTATCTCCGATTCCCGCCTCAGAACACGCGATACTCAAGCATTTAAAATTCCTTATCACACGAAGTTTATACAGTTCACACATAGATGGCGCAAACGACCTCTGTCCCCCTCGCGCAGTAAGGGCATCCGGCAACCAAGTTACATTAATAGTAATTTTTGCAAATCATGAAATCACCGGCTGCTGCAATATGAGTTAAATCCTTAGACAAAGATAAAAAGAGAGAGGGAGGGAGGGAGAGAGAGAGAGAGAGAGAGAGAGAGAGAGAGAGAAAGATAGTCCTTACATGTAGCGTCGTGATATTATAATCATACGTCATATACACAGAAGAGCCAAAGAAACTGGTACACCTGCCTAATAGCGTGTAGGGCCCCAGCTTGCACGCAGAAGTGCCGTAACACGATGTGGCATGGACTAGACTAATGTCTGAAGTAGTGCTGGAGGGAATCCTGTAGGGCTGCCCATAAATCCGTAAGAATACAAGGGGATGGAGTTCGCGTGCGAATAGCACGTTGCAAGGCATCCCAGGTATGCTCAGAAACGTTCGTATCCGGAGAGTTTGGTGGCCAGCGGAAGTGTTTCAACTCAGATTACTCCTGCCACTCTCCAGCTATTGTGGACGTGTGGGGCGTCGCATTATCCTGCTGCAATTGTCCAAGTCCGTCGGAATGTACAATGGATTGGAATTCAGGTTTTCAGACAGGATGCTTCCGTACGCGTTACATGTCAGAGTCGTATCCAGACGTATCTGTGGTCCCAATAGCGCTTTAACTGCACGCGCTCCACACCATAACAGAGCCTCCACCAGCTTGAATGTTCTCCTGCTGACATGTTGGGGCCAGGGATTCATGAAGTTGTCTCCGTACCCGTACACGTCCATCCGCTCGACACAATTTGAAACCAGACTCGTCCGATCAGGCAACATGTTTCCAGTCATCGACAGTCCAATATCGGTGTTGACGGACCCAGGCGAGCGATAAAGTTTTGTGTCGCGCAGTCATCAAGGGTACACGAATGGGCCTTCAGCTCCGAAAGCCCATATCAATGGTCTTTCGTCCAATAGTTTGCACGCTGGCACTTGTTGATGTCCCAGCATTCAGATCTGCAGCAATTTACGGAAGGGTAGCACTTCTGTCACTTTGAACGATTCTCTTCAGTCGTAGTTGGTCCCGTTTTTGCAGGATCATATTCCGGCTGCAGCGATGTCGTAGATTTAATGTTTTACCAGTTTCCTGATATTCACGGTACACTCGTGAAATATTCGTACGGGAAAATCCCCACTTCATCAGTACCTCGGAGATGGTGTGGCCCATCGCTCGTGCACCGACTGTAACACCACGTTCAAACTCACTTAAATCTCGATAACCGGCCATCAGTAAGAGATCTAACAACTGCCCCAGACACCTGTTATTTTATATAGGTGTTGGCGACCGCAGTGCAGTATTCTGCCTGTTTACATGTCTCTGTATTTAAATAGCCGTGCCTACACCAATTTCTCTGGCGCTTCAGTGTATTTATTTAGTTTAAACCTTACGGTGGATCGACAGAGTACGAAATGATCTCGTATATGATTTGCATGAAGTTATTTTGCATCAAGGGGATGTTCGTACAATGTGTGATCAGAAGTGTCCGGAACTTATTCCTAGACATTAATGTGGTCTGCCGGCCGGAGTGGCCGAGCGGTTCTAGGCGCTACAGTCTGGAACCGCGCGACCGCTACGGTAGCAGTTTCGAATCCTGTCTCGGGCATGGATGTGTGTGATGTCCTTAGGTTAGTTAGGTTTAATTTGTTCTAAGTTTTCAGGGGACCGATGACCTCAGAAGTTAAGTCCCATAGTGCTCAGAGCCATTAATGTGGTCTGTGTTTATCATTCGGATTTATTACAGCTTGAGTTCCACTGAGTCTAGGGAGCCATGACAGTCCATTCTTTAAAATTACTAAAAAGATAGTTTGAATCGCGCAGTTATTTATTAAAATTCCGAGGGTTGACTGAAGAGTAATGCCTCCACCTTCGTAACTCTTCAGCAGTTGGCAGCATTGGTATGCGTCAGGTACTGGGTTGTTCCATAGCTTCTTCTCTACAGCTCCAGTTGGCGGGAAGCCTTAGCACTGAACAGTTGTTACAGCGTAAATTATGGAACCCTGCGCAGACTGTCGGCCATTGCGATTGAAGCAACGTGCAGTTATTGAATTCTTGATAGCAGAAGGTGTCAGCCCAAAGGAGATTCGTCAGAGAATGAAAGCAGTTTATGGTGATTGTGATGATGTGAGTATTTACGTCGTTGAGCGAGTAAGTTTAAAGACGTTGAAGCGAGAATATCTGACCTGCGTGACAAACAAAGATTTGGACGTCCTGTGACAGCAACCTCCGAGTTTAACAAGCGAAATGTTGACAGACTGATTCAGGACTATCGCCGTAAATTGCAAGCACAATCGGCATTTCACAAGACGCACACGTTCTTGTGGGTCACATTGTTACCCTGCTTGGCTATCGGAAGATTTGTCCGCGAAGGGTACAGCAGAACTTCAGTGATTGAATCTCACCACAGGACGGCATCCGTACAGTCCAGATTTAGCACCATCTGACTTCCAATTGTTCCCGATATTGAAAGATGATCTGCCGGGACATCATTATGCTTCTGATGAAGACGCTGAGAGAACTGTGAGACGTGGTTGCGAAAACAGAGTGTCAACTCCTTCCGTGACTGATTCAGGAAAGTTGTTCATCGTTGGCGAAATGTATCCAATTGGCTGCTGATTATATGGAAAAGTGAATATTGCTAATTAAAGATCACATTCTAAGCATTGTTTCTGAGTTTGATTTATTAAAATAATCCCATCGAAACCCAATTAACGAAGGTGGAGGCATTACTTCTCATTCAACCCTCGTACGACCGATTTCGGCACCTAGTGGTAGGCTATTTTCACATAATGAACTATCCGGCTGATTTGATGACACTTGGGATCGGTAGGAGCAGTTTTGGGACTGGTATCAGCACAGCTGTTCCAGTCGTCTTCAACGTCAGCCGCCAGGTGCCTTATTGGGAGATGGTCTTCTTCTAGAGCCCAAAACTAGTCGTATTTATAATAACTGAGTGTGCGATCGAGACTGTTTTTTACTAATTCTACGTAACTGATAGATCGCTGTTTCCCAATAATGATATCTAAAATTCTGTGTCCATTCTTTCTCAAGAGCCGAAACCAGAGAAGACTTGCTGTTAGATGTTGCGGTCTGGAGTGAAGTCAACATCCTAATTCATCCCAATGGTGTTCCATTGGATTCACGTCGGAACTTGAGCTGGCCAGTTCTCGTCGAGCAGATGCGCAGAAATATAGACCTATATCTCTGACGTCGATCTGTTGTAGAATTTTAGAACATGTTTTTTGCTCGAGTATCATGTCGTTTTTGGAACCCCAGAATCTGCTATGTAGGAATCAACATGGATTCCGGAATCAGCGATCGTGTGAGACCCAACTCGCTTTATTTGTTCATGAGACCCAGAAAATATTAGATACAGGCTCCCAGGTAGATGCTATTTTTCTTGACTTCCGGAAGGCGTTCGATACAGTTCCGCACTGTCGCCTGATAAACAAAATAAGAGCCTACGGAATATCAGACCAGCTGTGTGGCTGGATTGAAGAGTTTTTAGCAAACAGAACACAGCAAGTTGTTATCAATGGATAGTCGTCTACAGACGTTAAAGTAACCTCCGGCGTGCCACAGGGGAGTGTTATGGGATCATTGCTTTTCACAATATATATAAATGACGTAGTAGATAGTGTCGGAAGTTCCATGCGGCTTTTCGCGGATGATGCTGTAGTATACAGAGAAGTTGCAGCATTAGAAAATTGTAGCGAAATGCACGAAGATCTGCAGCGGATAGGCACTTGGTGCAGGGAGTGGCAACTGACCCTTAACATAGACAAATGTAATGTATTGCGAATACATAGAAAGAAGGATCCTTTATTGTATGATTATATGATAGCGGAACAAACACTGGTAGCAGTTACTTCTGTAAAATATCTGGGAGTATGCGTGCGGAACGATTTGAAGTGGAATGATCATATAAAATTAATTGTTGGTAAGGCGGGTACCAGGTTGAGATTCATTGGGAGAGTCCTTAGAAAATGTAGTCCATCAACAAAGGAGGTGGCTTACAAAACACTCGTTCGACCTATACTTGAGTATTGCTCATCAGTGTTGGATCCCTACCAGATCGGGTTGACGGAGGAGATAGAGAAGATCCAAAGAGGAGCGGCGCGTTTCGTCACTGGGTTATTTGGTAACCGTGATAGCGTTACGGAGATGTTTAACAAACTCAAGTGGCAGACTCTGCAAAGAGAGGCGCTCTGCATCGCGGTGTAGCTTGCTCGTCAGGTTTCGAGAGGGTGCGTTTCTGGATGAGGTATCGAATATATTGCTTCCCCCTACTTATACCTCCCGAGGAGATCACGAATGTAAAATCAGATGGATTAGAGCGCGCACGGAGTCTTTCAGACAGTCGTTCTTCCCGCGAACCATACGCGACTGGAACGGGAAAGGGAGGTAATGACAGTGGCACGTAAAGTGCCCTCCGCCACACACCGTTGGGTGGCTTGCGGAGTATAAATGTAGATGTAGATGTAGATTTCATAAATGTTACTGTTCGCAGGCCATTACCCAACAGATGCTCCTCTACTTACATGCGTGTCTGTACATGCACTTTTGACGATCAACAGCTGTAAGAAATAATTCAAAATTAATTCTATGCTTGGGAATTCCTTTGACTACAACACTATTAGGTATATATCTACGATCCAATTGTGACATATTAAAATCTGTGTCGGACCAGAACTCTAAGCTGGATTAACGGCCTCTTATGAGCGGTCATCTTGAACACTTCGGGCATTTTGGGTCGGTTCTGGATGTGTGCACAGATAGCCACAGTTGTTAACGCCACCACTCGCGAAAAGTGGAACATCCGATTTCGAGACCCGGTCCGGCACAAACTTCCATATGTAACTACTGGGTAGTAGCTTTACACGTACTACATATGACGTCAAGCAAATTTGAGGTCAGCGAATTAATTTCCAAGTATTTCGACCAAATGCGGATCGTCAAAAGTGTGTGTTCAGATATACGCACGACGCTAATAACCCTGGTCTCTATTCCTTGTTGTCTCATTCTAACTTCTGCGGGAAGCCAATTACTGTTGCGAGCATTAGGTGATGAATTTAGAGGACTACCATATAAAGACGTAGACAGTGTGACATGGAAGTTTGGGTCGGTCTGTGGGGTGGCTCTCCAAAATAGCCAAACTGGTATAGGCGACTACTCGCAATAAGCGATAAATCCGGTTTCGATTCCTGGTCCAGTACAAAGTTTCATATGTCACTGTTGGGTACTAGATCTATACATAAATCAGCTTAAGTCAAACATATTCATAGTCAGCGAATTATTTTCGAATATGTCCCTCTAGCATGCTGTTACATACTGTCACAGTAGCCAAAGGGTATAAAATATTTTCATATCCTACCGCATTCTGCTCTTTTCTTAAGCGTAATAGAGTGGACGACACCCTAACCACTAAGAACATACCGCAACATCACCTCATCAGTACTCAGTGTTGGTGCTGTAGGCCCTACATAACGGCAGGTAACGTTCTATATGCATTCGCCAAACCGAAAACCTCCCATCATCACTTTATATAACTCATTTCCGTCATCCACTGATTGGCGGCATCGTTCTTCACACCATCTCAGGCGTCGCTTTGCAATGACTGTACCGAAACGTGTGGCTTATGGGGAACTGCTCTACCATTTTACCCCATTCTTTTTAACTCTCTATGTTCAGTAATCGTGATAGCTGGACTGTAGATACCACTTGAGAACTCACCAGTGATTTCCTTCCGCTAATTTCGTACGAGTTTTTACAGCCGCCCTCCACAATGATCGACCGTAGTTAGCCATCATTACTTGGTGTCTGCATGCTACCGTTTTAGTTGTGTGTCGTTCCTTCTAGTTTACAATTCAGAAACTAACTAACAGTCGTCTTTGGTAGCTTTAAAACTGTTGAAATGACCCTGTTGGATATGTTTACACAGATGGCATACAGTTCTAGTCCATTCTTGAAGTCTCCGAGCTCTCTTGAACGACCCATTCTGCTATTATCATTTCTCTACTGACAACGCAATACTGCACGCCTCCTTTAGCACTGGTGGGTCTGCTGCCGTGGCAACTAATCTTTAGATTGGCACCACATAGCGGTCTCCGGATCCTTGTGATCAGAGTCTGTATATATATTTATTTCAGTTACTTGTTTTTTGGGGCATCTAAAACAACAAGAGGCAAACATAATACCACGTGCTCGAAGAATGTTTTAAAATAAAACCATAGTACGAGAAAGGTCAAGAGCTACCTTGTGAAGCCGTGGCTGTGAGGTCGAGTGCAGTTGCTAGTACTGGCAAGGCTTACAAATGTGTCGATGGGTGTTACTTGTAGATGAAGAATACAAACAGAAACTAAGGAAAGCAGCCAAGGACCACAGGGAAAAGGCGAATAAATTTTACAGGAGAGCAATAAAAAAGAAATCTTAAACACAATGGTTCACACACCAGTATTTTGTTGGTACAAATACTATTAATTTTTAGTGGTACTTACTGATGAGAGAGGTTGTGCAAGTGATAGTTACTTGAGAACTTCTTCAACACTAAAGAAACAAATTGGAGACTAGTCAGCGGTAAAAAAGATAATACCAAGTAATATGAGCGTCGCAATGGCATGAAACCTGTCACCGCATGAACAAGTATCATTGCGAGGGTAATAAAAAGTGATATTAATAAGATAAAATTGACCTCTAGGGCGCTTAAGATAAATTATTGCTAGCATGTCGTGGATTTGTTTTATATTGAGTGATTGTGCGAAGTTGGCCTTTTCTGTTTTAGTCCAAATATAATGCTTTTCTCTCTCTTTAAATCAAGAAATTACTGTAAGAACTTTGGCATTTTTGTCATATATAACTTCAAAAGATATATTTTAATGCTTATTTCGCTTGTACTATGGTGTACATTCTGTTTCTTTCCGATACTGCTGAACGTTTCCAGACCTCCTTTTTTGATAATCCAAATTAGAACAGATATGCTTTTTGACGTAAAAAAGATATTCCATGGTTTCTTCCAGAAGTATCACTTTTTTCTCGAGTATTTGTTTCCGACACATTTTTCCTTGGCAATGTTCTGAAAACACCATAAACTGAAAGCAAATCATTAAGTTGTGTTGTACGTTTTCCGAAACCGCCATGCTGTTAAAAGTTTTAATCTTCTCTGATTTCTCGAACACGAACATTTTCAAAACTTCGTTGTTTGCAGCTACAAAGGCATAGCGTCCTGTTATGAGTGTGCACTGAGATTCGTAGCCTGTTTTAATCTTCCACGTCCCCTAAGGTTTTAAGACGATTTGAAGGTGTGTCAACATTTTCGTTGGTGTGAGACAACTGTCGTTCCCATCGTCTTGCAGCAGAAAAGCAAGACGTAGGGCAGCGTCTGCATTTTACAGTGTCTGTACAGTTCGATGAAATGTTTCTACTGAGATGTATGTTCTCAGTAGAACCAACTAATTTGTATCTTGTACTTTATATATATATATATATATATATATATATATATATATATATATATATATATATATATATATATATGAACTAATTTGTATCTTGTACTTTATATATATATATATATATATATATATATATATATATATATATGAACTAATTTGTATCTTGTACTTTATATATATATATGAACTGATTTGTATCTTGTATATATATGTAAACTTCTAACTTCTGCACCATTTCAGTGCAGTAATATGTTCATTGTAAATAAGTATTGTAGTAGTTCTATTACATGTTTACTACCTCATAAATAAAAAAAAACTTTTTTTATTTTAAACTCAGTGCATTAGTGTTTGTGAAATGATTCTATCATTATTAAAATGACGATCATTTCACTTGAGACCTGTGGAAGGTACATTAGCTTATTTCTTTCAGTTGTAAATATTTGTCATGTATTATTGTTTTTCTGACATGTTCTACATCCTGGAGAACCTCCTCACTACTGATCAATTGGAATGAAAGTAAATCTAATCTAATCTACTCAAAGGAACAAACACCGCGAGCGACTGGCATCAGTATTAAGTTATGAAATGCATTCACAAATAACGAAGTACGATTGTACCACGGCTATACGATTTACTAGTAACAAATATAAATGTGTACGGGACCAGGACTCAGACCTAGATTTCCCGCTTCACGCTAGTCGTCTCTATAACCGTCAAAGCCATTCGAGCACACCTCCGAGACAGACCCAAGCTTCCAAACGTCGTGCCGTCCACGTCCCATAGTGCTCGAATACAAATCGTACAGTGTGCTTTACTCGTCAGGTTGCCTTGCTTTGGCATAAAATGCAGTAGGGAAGTGTCCGTATTTTATAGTGTAAGTAATGCACGCAGTTTCGGTAACCATAGACATTGCAGGCGTCTTTGACAATCTGCGATGTTCGCGAGGTTTGAAGAACTGGAGGCAGCTGAGGCGCTGTAGCACAGTTTCCTCGAATATGTAGGGACAGGGTGGTGGAATGGCCCTCGGGAAATCGCAGAGTTATTAAGAAAATAATCAAAGATTGCCAGCAAGGATCGATATGGGGGCCAATTTTCTGGGCTATCTCCGATGAAACACTCAATCACCTATTGCAAGGAGACGCGACAGCGGATGGAGTAGCTACGTTCACGGATGACGTATTAATGGTCATATCAGCTGACACCAGATACCAGTTAGAAGAAGAAGGAAGTGGAACATTTCATACAGTTACAGAGTAGTGCAAGACGAACAAACTAATACTCTCAAACAATAAAAGTGCACACATTCTAATGAAGGGATCACTGAAAAGAAATCTCCGTATTAAACTCGGGAACATGGGTACACCTTGACGAAAGACATAGCTTCAACCCCAACATATGCGATTACTGAGAGGAAAAGCAGAGAATATACTACACAAACTAGCGCGCATAGACTTAGCCACTTGCAGACTACCAACCACACTGATAAGAACGTAGCACTGTGTGCTCTTAGTACTGAGTTTTGCTGCGGTATCTTTGGCACACACCCCAAAACTCGCTGTGATCTAAACAGCTGTCAGGCGAGAGCAGACAAGCTTACTGCTAACACTATCTTGGGCGTTTGGCACAACATCAGCGGAAGCACTGAATATCGTACCAGGAATATTACGATCGGATATCACGTACCGACATACTGGTTAAAAATGGGAGGACCTTACAGGATTCAACATATCACTGGAGTACGAACTAACAACAAGCGCCAACTTATGCTCTGGGCTATGGTGACTAACAAGAATGGGAGTTTAGTGATAAGGCGCGGCGTGTATACAAGATAATCCCTTGTAACGGCGGAAAAGCATATCCTCCTATTTCCATCTATTGTACTATAATTTTTTTCCTTATTTTTGTTAAGTGAAGGTATTATATATATATATGTCGAGGTATTGGTTTGTTTTGTAAATATATTTTGTATTTTTACGCTGGGTCTAGCCTAGGGAAAACTATGCTATCGACGATTACATCGATAGGTCGTGTGGAGATCCAAATTGTATAGGATCTTGGGTAGTGTGAATTCTGTCGCGTTGAGCGCGGGCAGAGCGGCGGAGTCTGGCTGGAGCAGGGCGGTGGAACAGGGGTGTTGTGTGAAGCTCCCGCGAGTTGCCGCGCTTCCGGGGTTTGGCAGCATGTAATTGCGCTCGACTTGCTATGATAGTTTTTGGCACGGTGTCGCAGACGGGAAGCATTAGCTGGCGCACATCAAGAGCCCGTTTCGCCTGGTGACCGTGTCGAGAAGAAGGCGTGCCAACATCCAGCTTCTGCAACAGCGACGGCCGACAGTAAGTGATTGTCACCACCTCCTCGATCGACGACTTCAAACCTTCAATCAACCAACAAGGAAGACTGAAACTACGTAAAGTCTTAGAATTGTATGGCAGACCTCAGCTTTTCAAACTGTTCCATTTGCATCACTAAAATACGGCAACTTAGCATGAAGCTTGTTGCTCATTGTCCCAATTGCATTACCAAGCAGGGTCCCTTCCTTTTCCGAAATGAAGCCATATGTGTCGTTGAAATTCAAACGCCAGCATTAAAGTAATATCATTCCATTTCACTGCTTTAATTTCAAAGTTCAGTGAAAGTATTCATAGTTGGCTACAATAACCAAACAGAACTATATTTAGATTACACAAGCACAAATTAAGAGTGCGAGTTTTGTTACCATATTTTAGCTTACCCGTGACTGCAGCTCAGCTTGGTACGTACTAAATTTTACTATTGTTAATTGTTCAAAATCATTTAATTCAAGTTCAAAGCTAAATCTGTTATTTCTAAATTGCGTAGATTCAAGTTGCTTTTGAGATGATTGTTGAGGTAGCCCAAGACTAACCATATTTTATTTAATTTCGTAGTGCTTCAGCCAACCTTTGGTGACATTAAAAGCCACGATGGTAACATTAAGACTGCAACGGGAATTCCACTGTTAAATGCAGAGGAGAGAGCAGATAGGTGGAAAGAATACATTGAAAGCCTCTATGAGGGTGAAGATATGTCTGATGTGATAGAAGAAGAAACAGGAGTCGATTTAGAAGAGATAGGGGATCCAGTATTAGAATCGGAATTTAAAAGAGCTTTGGAGGACTTACGGTCAAATAAGGCAGAAGGGATACATTACATTCGATCAGAATTTCTAAAATCATTGGGGGAAGTGGCAGCAAAACGACTATTCATCTTGGTGTGTAGAATATATGAGTCTGGCGATATACCATCTGACTTTCGGAAAAGCATCATCCACACAATTCCGAAGACGGCAAGAGCTGACAAGTGCGAGAATTATCGCACAATGGAAGCAAGGCTAAAGAAAAATCAAGACACTTTCATAAGATTTGTCGACCTGGAAAAAGCGTTCGACAATATAAAATGGTGCAAGCTGTTCGAGATTCTGAAAAAAGTAGGGATAAGTTATAGGGAGAGACGGGTCATATACAATATGTACAACAACCAAGAGGGAATAATAAGAGTGGACGATCAAGAACGAAGTGCTCGTATTAACATGGGTGTAAGAAAAGGCTGTAGCCTTTCGCCCCTACTCTTCAATCTGTACATCGAGGAAGAAATGATGGAAATAAAAGAAAGGTTCAGGAGTGGAATTAAAATACAAGGTGAAAGGATATCAATGATACGTTTCGCTGATGACATTGCTATCCTGAGTGAAAGTGAAGAAGAATTAAATGATCTGCTGAACGGAATGAACAGTATAATGAGTGCACAGTATGGTTTGAGAGTAAATCGGAGAAAGACGAAGGTAATTTGAAGTAGTAGAAATGAGAACAGCGAGAAACTTAACATCATGATTGGTGGTCACGAAGTCAATGAAGTTAAGGAATTCTGCTACCTAGGCAGTAAAATAACCAATGACGGACGGAGCAAGGAGGACATCAAAAGCAGACTCGCTATGGCAAAAAAGGTTTTTCTGGGCAAGAGAAGTCTACTAATATCAAATACCGGCCTTAATTTGAGGAAGAAATTTCTGAGGATGTACGTCTGGAGTACAGCATTGTATGGTAGTGAAAGATGGACTGTGGGAAAACCGGAACAGAAGAGAATCGAAGCATTTGAGATGTGGAGCTATAGACGAATGTTGAAAATTAGGTGGACTGATAAGGTAAGGAATGAGGAGGTTCTACGCAGAATCGGAGGGGAAAGGAATATGTGGAAAACACTGATAAGGAGAAGGGACAGGATGATAGGACATTTGCTAAGACATGAGGGAATGACTTCCATGGTACTAGAGGGAGCTGTAGAGGGCAAAAACTGTAGAGGAAGACAGAGATTGGAATACGTCAAGCAAATAATTGAGGACGTAGGTTGCAAGTGCTACTCTGAGATGAAGAGGTTAGCACAGGAAAGGAATTCGTGGCGGGCCGCATCAAACCAGTCAGTAGACTGATGACCAAAAAAAAAAAAGTGCTTCAGAAACAAAGTTCACCATTAATTTCAGTCACTAAAATAACTTTCAATTTTCCGGTTTTATTAATTCTTTTGCTAAATTAAGTCAGAGTGTAGCGAAATTTGTTACTTAATCCAATCTCTTTATGGAAGATTTTGAGCATATGGCACTTAGGACATCTTCTCTTAAACCAACATGTTTTTTTGAGATACGTGCATGATATTTTCATCGTTTCGCCACATGGAATAGAATCTCTTCATCGATTTTTAGATCATTTTAACTGCCTTCATCCACGAATCAAATTTACGATGGAAATTAAAAAAGAAGGCAAATTACCTTTTTCGGATGTCTTAGTACATAAGAAAGAAAATGGGACTTTGGGACACAGTGTATACCGAAAGTCTACGCATACGGACCGCTACCTCCACGCCACAAGTTGTCATCCACAACATCAACGCTTGGGAGTTTTATGCACACTGGTCAAGAGGGCTTATGCAGTTTCGGATACCGATAACTTGAAACAGGAGTTGGATCACCTTAAGGTGGTTTTCCGGCAGAATGGGTATTCTGATCGCCAAATTACTCGTGCTTTTCAATTTGGACCCCCACGAGAACCAACGGTGGACCCTTCCCTTCCAAATCAGTTGCTTTTTTTAACCTTCGTGGGATGTACTTCTTCTAAAATTTCTAGAATCCTCAGGAAATATGATATTAAAAGCGTCCTTATGCCTTTGGCCAAAACTAGATCCTTTCTTGGGTCGGTTAAAGATGATTTGGGTCTGAGGAAGCCTGGGGTATACAAGATCCCCTGTCACTGCGGAAAGGCCTACATTGGACAGACTGTTCGTACAGTTCAAGATCGATGTGTGGAACATCAACGACATACACATGTGTTCCGGCCAGAAAAATCTGCCGTTGCTGAACACTGTCTTAGTGAAGGTCACAATATGTCGTATAATGAGACGCAAATTATTGCCTCGGCTTCCCGTTACTGGGATTGCGTTTTGAAAGAATCGATTGAAATACGTCTGTCTGATGATATTATTAATAGAGATAAAGGTTTTCCTTGAAGTAAGACGTGGAATCCTATTTTATCACATATAAAACAACAACGGTCTGGCTTCCGACCGGCTGCATTTTAATTTTGCGATTCCTCGCTTTTGACAGTTTTCACCGCTGGCGCCGCTGCAATTCTTCGCCTCACAGAGGGCAGCTCTTCCGTTGCTCGCGCACGCGCAGCGGCCAGTACCCGCGGTACAAAGGAGCCGCCGAATCTGAGGTCTCTTCAGTTCCAGCGTGATTGTGCATCCAATCTCACCTGAAGATGGTGGCCAGATGGTCCGCCGAAATATCGTGTTGTCGTCAGGACGATGGAACCCGGCTGCAAACCCGTGAAAATCATCAGTATTTGATACGCCGGGAAAATCTACGTTATCACAATGTGTTTCATGCTTGGATTTGAGAACTGGCCATATACTCAGATGTTATAAGCCGGTCGTATGCTCATATACTTTAAAAACAAGTAAGAAATGTGGCCTGGTGGCTCATTACCGCCGTCTGTCTGCCAATTGGTCTTTCGTATGATTCGCCAGATAGTGCGCGCTGCCTGGCTTGCACTGCCCAGAGAGGAACTCTTCACAATGTTCAGGCGACGATTCCCAACAACTGATCAAAGCGAAAAAAGGGGCCGGCTTTTCGTAATTCAGTGACTGATGTGCCCGTGTAGCTGGAAATCGATCGCGCCCTCGGAGTGCGAATATTGCCGTCCAGTCTGGACGCGATAAAACCACCACTACCCTACCCGAACCATCGCCTTTAGCCGTGCGTTTCACGTCCGCATATAGTGAAATTACAAATGTACTTTCTGTACCTCCACCGAAAATTACAGGTCAAGAACTATTTTGCTGCATGTATTTTCCATCTACACTCATTCTCATAAATTAAGGATAACTGCAGAATGTGCAGCATACCATACATATAATATATCTTTAATGTAGCAATTTATCAGTTTCATATACTGGAAAGGTAACAGATATACAGGGTGTTTCAAAAATGACCGGTATATTTGAAACGGCAATAAATACTAAACGAGCAGCGATAGAAATACACCGTTTGTTGCAATATGCTTGGGACAACAGTGCATTTTCAGGCGGACAAACTTTCGAAATTACAGTAGTTACAATTTTAAACAACAGATGACGCTGTAAGTGATGTGAAAGATATAGAAGACAACGCAGTCTGTGGGTGCGCCATTCTGTACGTCGTCTTTCTGCTGTAAGCGTGTGCTGTTCACAACGTGCAAGTGTGCTGTAGACAACATGGTTTATTCCTTAGAACAGAGGATTTTTCTGGTGTTGGAATTCCACCGCCTAGAACACAGTGTTGTTGCAACAAGACGAAGTTTTCAACGGAGGTTTAATGTAACCAAAGGACCGAAAAGCGATACAATAAAGGATCTGTTTGACAAATTTCAACGGACTGGGAACGTGACGGATGAACGTGCTGGAAAGGTAGGGCGACCGCGTACGGCAACCACAGAGGGCAACGCGCAGCTAGTGCAGCAGGTGATCCAACAGCGGCCTCGGGTTTCCGTTCGCCGTGTTGCAGCTGCGGTCCAAATGACGCCAACGTCCACGTATCGTCTCATGCGCCAGAGTTTACACCTCTATCCATACAAAATTCAAACGCGGCAAGCCCTCAGCGCCGCTACCATTGCTGCACGAGAGACATTCGCTAACGATATAGTGCACAGGATTGATGACGGCGATATGCATGTGGGCAGCATTTGGTTTACTGACGAAGCTTATTTTTACCTGGACGGCTTCGTCAATAAACAGAACTGGCGCATATGGTGAACCTAAAAGCCCCATGTTGCAGTCCCATCGTCCCTGCATCCTCAAAAAGTACTAGTCTGGGCCGCCATTTCTTCCAAAGGAATCATTGGCCCATTTTTCAGATCCGAAACGATTACTGCATCACGCTATCTGGACATTCTTCGTGAATTTGTGGCCGTACAAACTGCCTTAGACGACACTGCGAACACCTCGTGGTTTATGCAAGATGGTGCCCGGCCACACCGCACGGCCGACGTCTTTAATTTCCTGAATGAATATTTCGATGATCGTGTGTTTGCTTTGGGCTATCCGAAACATACAGGAGGCGGCGTGGATTGGCTTCCCTATTCGCCAGACATGAACCCCTGTGACTTCTTTCTCTGGTGACACTTGAAAGACCAGGTGTACCGCCAGAATCCAGAAACAATTGAACAGCTGAAGCAGTACAACTCATCTGCATGTGAAGCCATTCCGCCAGACACGTTGACAAAGGTTTCGGGTAATTTCATTCAGAGACTACGCCATATTATTGCTACGCATGGTGGATATGTGGAAAATATCGTACTATAGAGTTTCCCAGACCGCAGCGCCATCTGTTGTTGAAAATTGTAACTACTGTAATTTCGAAAGTTTGTCTGCCTGAAAATGTGCTGTTGTCCCAAGCATATTGCAACAAACGGTGTATTTCTATCCGTGCTCGTTTAGTTTTTATTGCCGTTTCAAATATACCGGTCATTTTTGAAACACCCTGTATGTTGTAAGAACATCGTAGACTTAAAAATCCACATAGCGTTTGGAATATGTAAAACTCTCTCACATGTGAGGATATTATTCTCTGATTCATTTCTGTAAAACCTTTCAGATCATCAGTGACTTTATATGTGAGAATTACCCTCTTGTAAATGGAAAAGGAGTCTTCTTTTAGGCACCTTATATTAATGTGCAATGTCACGGTGGGACACTTTGTGAACAGGAACTAATATTTTCCACAATCAATTACATATCAATGTCTTCTGAATCACCTGTGTCCATGTCATTCACTCTTCCATAATACGAGGTGTGATTGGAAAGTTTTAAGAATGTGCATGTAATTGTACAATGGTGGTTCCTATATGCTACTGTGATGCATCTACTTCAAAATAGTCCCCTTCTGACTGAACACACCTACTCCAACGGTGTTTCCACGTTTGGAAAGATTCCTGGAAAGTTTTTTTCTGAAGAGTGTTAAAGACGCTCTCCATATTTGCGTGGATGTCGTCAATCTAGTCAAATCGCTTCCCTTCCAGTGAAAATTTCAGTTTAAGAAACTGGTAGAAGTCCATAGGCGCCAAATCAGGGGAATATGGCGATTGTAGAAGCACATGAATTTTCAATTTGCTCAAAAATTCAACGATGGAGAAGGCACAATGAGCCGGAGAATTGCCATGGTGTAGCACCCAACTCCTGTCTTTTCACAATGCAGGCCTTTCCTTCCGCACCTTTTCGCGCAAACACTCAAGGACATATTTGTAGTATTCCTGGTTAACTGGCTGTCCTCCAGGGGTAAATTCATGATGCACAATACGGGTAGAATCTAAAAAAGTCACCATCATTGTCTTCACCTTCGACCGACTTTGCCGTGCATTTTTCGGTCTCGGTGAACCTGGAGTCTTCCACTGCGAAGACTGCATCATACTCATATACCCACGATTAGTCACCTGTAATTACCATGTTTAACAAATCTGGGTAATTCTAGTCCGATTAATCAGTTCCTGGCACTCTTCAAGTCGATATTGTCTCTGTTCACTTGACAACATTTTTTAAATGAATTGTCTGGGCACTCGACGCATGTTCAGATCTTCTGTTAAAATTGACTGAACTGCATAGCAACTTAAACTAATTTCATCAGTCATATCACTAATTGTAAGTCTACGATCACAGAACACTAAGTCGCGAACTTTGACAACATCTTCATTCCGTTTTGAGGTGGAAGGGCGGCTGGACTGTGGTTATCCTCAGATGATGGGCGGCCATTTTTAAATCTGTTGAACCAGACACAAACATTTGACTGGCTCAAACAATTATCTCCAAAAACTGTTTTTAATAGTTTTTAAGTCTCAGAAGCTTATTTCCCGGTTTCAAAACAAAATTTCACACTAACTCTTTGCTCCGTTTTCACGTCCATTTTCACGCAAACAGAATCCGGCAGGAAGCCCTAACAGACCCGCACTCTACCAGCTGTCACAACGAAATGAATAAAGGAAACGCAGTTTCCTGTCAGAGGACGTTCAAGAACAAGGCAATGACTCACTGCCCTCCCTCCGTGTACCTGCCCGCCAAACCAGTAAGCAGTAGTGGATCGATTCTTAAAACTTTCCGACCACACCTCGTATATTATGCACATGTTACTATTGTGAGGAAGTCAACTTTGATAGGACTGAAGTTCGAGAGTCTTGACAGTGGATACATCTTGAAGTCCTTCAGATTAGCAAGCAACGCTCCTCCAAATTTGGTGGTAAAACATTCTGTGCTCAGTACTAGATGGCACCGCTCGTTCTCCAACGTTAACAGTCTTACATACCTGCTGTGTTCTCCAGATACTTCAGCTTCTGTAATACTGAATCGTTGCTCTCATGCATCACAGAAAGTAAAACATAAGCAAAAAATACATGCATACATTGTTGTTACCAGCGGTTATTTATTTATTTATTTATTGTTCCGTGGGACCAAATTAAGGAGAAGTCTCCATGGTCATGGAACAAGTCAATACATGAAATTATAACACGATATTAGAAACAGATAAAATGAAATATAAAAAAACATATTCAGGTGACAAGTAAGTTTAAATAAAGAAAATCAACAATGTAACACTGGAATTTGCTTAATTTTTTAGATCTTCCAGGAGCTCCTCGACAGAATAGAAGGAGTGAGCCATGAGGAAACTCTTCAGTTTAGACTTAAAAGAGTTTGGGCTACTGCTAAGATTTTTTAGTTCTTGTGGTAGCTTATTGAAAATGGATGCAGCAGAATACTGCACTCCTTTCTGCACTTGAGTCAAGGAAGTGCATTCCACATGCAGATTGGATTTCTGCCTAGTATTAGCTGAGTGAAAGCTGCTAACTCTTGGGAGTAGGCTGATATTGCTAACAACAAACGACATTAAAGAAAATATACACTGTGAGGGCAATGTCAGAATTCCCAGACTATTGAATAGGGATCGACAAGAGGTTCTCGAACTTACACCAGATATAGTTCGAACAGCCCGCTTTTGAGCCAAAAATACCCTTTTCGAATCAGAAGAATTACCCCAAAAAATAATACCATACGACACAATCGAATGAAAATATGCGACGTAGACTACTTTTCGTGTTGAAATTTCAGATACTGTTCTAATGGTAAATAAAGCAGCATTTAATTTCTGAACAAGATCCTGGACATGGGCTTTCCACAACAGCTTTCTATCTATCCGAACGCCTAGGAACTTGAACTGTTCCGTCTCGCTTATAATATGCCCATTCTGTCTGATCAAAATATCGGTTCTTGTTGAATTGTGAGTTAGAAACTGTAAAAACTGAGTCTTACTGTGATTTAACATCAAATTTTTTTTCCACAAGCCACGAACTTATTTCATGAGCTACATTATTTGATAGTGTTTCAATATTAAACACAAGATTCTTCACTAGCAAGCTGGTGTCATCAGCAAACATAAATATTTTTGAATCACCTGTAATACTAGAAGGCATATCATTTATATAAATAAGAAACAGCAATGGCCCCAGCACCGACCCTTGGGGAATGCCCCACTTAACAGTGCCCCATTGGGACTGAACATCACTACCACTCTCAATATTGCAGAGAATTACCTTCTGCTTTCTGTTCTTAAAGTAAGAGGGGAACCAATTGTGAGCTACTCCCATTACTCCATAATGGTCGAACCTCTGCAGTAATATTTTGTGGTCAACACAGTCAAAAGGCTTCGTTAAATCAAAGGAAACACCTAACGTTCGCAACCTTTTATTTAATCCATCCTAAACCTCACAGAGAAAAGAGAATATAGCATTTTCAGTTGTTGAAACATTTCTAAAACCAAACTGAACATTTGACAGCAAATTATGTGAATTTAAATGCTCCAGTAGCCTTGTATATACAACCTTCTCGATAACTTTAGCAAACACCGATGGCATAGAAATAGGTCTAAAATTGTCAACATTATCAATGTCTCCCTTTTTGTAAAGTGGCTTCACTACTGAGTACTTTCATCGGTCAGGAGACCGACCACTCCTGAAGGAAAAGCTACAGATGTGGCTAAGTACTGGGCTAACATACATAGAACAATACTTCAGTATTCTGATAGATACCCCGTCATATCCATGAGAGTTCTTGGTCTTTAGTGATTTAATTATTAACTCAATCTCCTCTTGTCAGTATCATGCAGGAGCATTTCTGGTAACAGTCTCGGAACACTTTTTTCTAAAAGCGCTATATGATTCCCTGTTATGACTAGGTTTCTATTTAGTTCACCTGCTATATTCAGAAAGTGATTATTAAATACTGTACATATATGCGACTTATCAGTAACACGGACATTCTCACTACGCACTGATTCTATATCCTCGAGCTGTTTCTGCAGACCAGCCACTTCCTTTGCGACTGACCATATGGTTTTCATTTTATCCTGAGACTTTACTATTCTATCTGCATACCACATACTTTTTGCCTTCCTGATAACATTTTTAAGCACCTTACAATACTGTTTGTGATGAGCTGCTGCATTTAGATTCTGACTGTTTCTAACGAATTGATATAATTTCCACTTTGTTCTACAAGATATTCTTATCCCTCTTGTCAGCCACCCATGCTACCTGTTTGTGCTAGTACCCTGTTTTGAACGTTCTAACAGAAAGCAACTTTCAAAGAGCACGAGAAAAGTCTTGAGAAAAGTATTATATTTATCGTCTACTGTATCAGCGCTATAAACATCTTGCCACTCTTGTTCCTTGATAAGGTTTGAAAAGGTCTCTACAGCAACTGGATCAGCTTTCCTAAACAGCTGACGACTATATTTAACACGTGTTACAGCACAAAAATCTTTTAAATTTGTGCGTCATGGTCTGAAAGGGCATTCACCTTTTTGCTAACAGAATGCCCTTCTAGTAATGAGGAATGAACAAAAATGTTGTCTATGGTTGTTATATAGTTCCCTTGCACTCACGTTGGAAAGAATACGGTTTGCATAAGATTATATGAATTAAGGAGGTCTACCAGCATCCTCTTCCTTGCACAATCTCTTATACAATTAATATTGAAGTCACCACATATAACTAACTTTTTGTATTTCCTATAAAGTGAACCAAGAACCTCCTGTGTGTTGTTTTTACATGTTTTTATGTAGCCAGTTACTTCGAGGATAATGAGGGGGTAGTATTGTGTCTCCTACGGTTCAGCATCAACTAAATGCTTCCAGAATGAGATTTTTCACTCTGCAGTGGAGTGTGCGCTGATATGAAACTTCCTGGCAGATTAAAACTGTGTGCCGGACCGAGACTCGAACTCGAGACCTTTGCCTTTCGCGGGCAAGTGCTCTACCAACTGAGCTACCCGAGCACGACTCACGCCCCGTCCTCACAGCTTTCTTCCAGGAGTGCTAGTTCTGCAAGGTTCGCAGGAGAACTTCTGTAAAGTTGGGAAGGTAGGAGACGAGGTACTGGCAGAAGTATAGATGTGAGGACCGGGCATGAATCGTGCTTGGGTAGCTCAGTTGGTAGAGCAATTGCCCGCGAATGGCAAAGGTCACGAGTTCGAGTCTCGATCCGGCACACAGTTGTAATCTGCCAGGAAGGTTCAACTAAATGCTTGCTGGCAAGTCTTCCTCCTTTTATATCCTTGTCTTACACAAGGGTCAGCAGGAGAAATGTGATTAGTAGGCATCAACCAGCAATGAAGATAAGGTGTCTTCTGTAGAACTTGACGGATAGAAGAGACACTACGCATATGTAAGTTTGTATCTCTTCAAATCTATGAGCACAACAGCTGTTAGAACTGTTTTGTTTCGGATGCACATTACGTCTTAACTCCTGTGAAAATCAGGATGAGCCTCCAGCAGGAGGACAATGCATAGAGACGCTACTTACGTGCGACGTGATGGGAGATTGAGTCGGATGAGAAGCATGCTAGAACAGCCGAGGTGGCTGAGACAACGGCTCGCTTATGTGAGAAATCCGGGTTCGAGTCCCGACCCGGCATAGATTTTCACTTGACGTCTTTGAATACAGTTCGAAACCCGAATCTGGCTGGTGTAAATCTCTGTCAATTCGTTAGTCAGCAAGTTCTTTGTCTACAGAAGCCCCGAGAAGCGACGGAATACCGATAAGACTGTCACCCGTCCTACAGCCCGACAGTCGTCTATGACTGTGGACCTATTTCTTTTCAGAGGACGACCACATTGGTTGCCCTTCCGGGTATCCCTACAGTATAACTTTACGTCCGCGATATAGTACAGCCTCTTTTGTTGCCATTCATGACAAGCCATCCTGGGCTTACATTTTAGCAAGATAACGCCCACCCACACATGGTGAGAATTTCTGCCGCGTGCCAAACTCCATCTTCGCCACCAGCGTCGCCGGGCTCTCCCGGCTTCAGAATGTTTCAGAGCATTATAGTCAGGGCCCTGCAACCAATTCAGATTTTGACGATCTAATGCACCAGTTGTACAGTATTTGGCATGATATCCCTCCGAAGGATATCCAACAATTCTGCTAATCAATGTTAAGCCGAATAACAGCCTGCATAAGGGCCAGAGGGGTACCAATGCGTTACTGACTTGCTAACCTTGTGAAACTCTTTCTCTTGAATAGCTAATCCAAATACTTTGTTTCAGCTTGTGCTTGAAAAAAGCATGCAATTGTAATTCTGAAACACGTTAGAATATAACTCTTTTAAGCTAAAGTATGGAAGCAGTTGTGTTGCTCGAGGCTTTCCCGACGGACATGTTGCATATATGGTTCTCGGGCGAGACGTCGGATGTCATAGAGAAAACTCCACAATATTTCATCAGCGCAACTGGCCGACATCTTCAGGTGCGACGAACACACTGCTAAGGCAAGACCAGAGCCCCAAATTTATGCCAGTCTTAGGCAGGAAGTGCGCATGCCTGGAGGCGCCAAATTCGATGGCCAATAGCGACGATATCAACCGATAGCTGGAAGGACAGCAACGCCACCTACAGGATGAAGAACTACAGACTTTGGCGCATGCGCGGAGGCTGCCGCTGCTGCTCTGAAGTTTTTTTATTGTACATTTTTATATTTTTCGACTATGCCGTTCTTCGCATGATGTCATTGGGCGCAAGACTTTTGAAGGGTTTTTTATATCTACTTCACGTCTGATACTTTATATTTTACAGTTGAAGTTTAACAGAAAAATATGCAATGTAAGTCTGAAATATATCAGATAACTCTTTCGAAGTAAAACCCTGTTAACACTTTTGAAGTATCGGATTGTACAGTTCTTATAATTACGACACGCCCAATTTTCTCATGACGTATTGCTCGTGAAACTGTTTTAAATCAGTTTTTACTTCGAAGTTGCTGCTCTCCAACATTACTTAAGGTGCATATTTTTTCTGTAATTGTACTGTACATATGTAAGCATTGTCTCTCATCTCCTACAATGAAAAACATTAATATATGCTCATCATATTATGTATCATCATTCAGCAATTTCAGAGACAGTCCTGTCGAAAACGATCGTACAAACTTAATGAAGTTCCAAAAAAACGACCGGAGCTGCTTTTCATTAACTGTAGAACAGTTACGAAGTCCGTATCCTCCAGAGGGAGAAGCTAATAAGACACAAATTTTAGGTGCTTGGATTTTAGCTGTCGAACCGCAGCACGCTAACCGGCGACGCTAAGCCCTCGGTCACACAGCGTGCTCCACAGCTCGCGGCATTGATCGTCCTCCAAGAGAATCGGAGACCCGCTTTTCTTGAAGTTGTCACTGGAGCCGATTACAGCATCCTGTATCTATATACACTGCACGGTAGCACTGCTGGATCCTCGCATTCGGGTGTTGTTGTTACATTACACCGTGATGAAGATCGAAGGTACCCTTCCGTCAAAGCTTCACCATCGACGAGTGGACCAGCAATTTTGTCGAGCTTCCCATTATTGGTCTGTACTTCTGGACTGCGATAGAACTTCAAGTGGACATCGTCTCTGTGCTTTTCTGTTCTAGATGAATGTTCGTAATCCTCGACTTCATATGTGACGTCCGACCAGGGACGAACGATACGATACGGCCCGAAGTAGAGTTTTAATAACTTTCCCGACAGTCCCACTTTCCGTCGAGGGGTAAGAATCCATACCAAGTCTTCTGCTTGATATCTCACTGACAGCTGCTTAGTGTTATAGTGCTCTCGGTATTTGTCGTGGACGTTCAGTGCCCGTATGTGAGCCAGCTGCCTTCCCTCTTCACTCCTCGTGGCCCGGTTCCTCATGCCGTTATCCTGTCGTCCGGTTGAAACGAGAACAGTCTATCAGTTGTAATTTCGGCCTCGTGACGATGGAACCGAAAGAAAAGTGTGAAGCCTTTAGTGAACTGCCTCCTTGTGTTGTATGCGAAAGTCACGACGGGGAGTATTGTATCTCTGTCGCCATGTTCGACATCAGCATACTGTAGTGTTGGCAGAAGAGCCAACACCGTGTTACGAGAGGAGGCCGAAATGCACGCGTTCCAGCTCACGCAGGCTGGCGTGAGGAGGGAAGAACTATACTGACGTGAGGTCTGGAACATGACAAGAAATTAGAATTCAGAAAGCGGACGAATTTAGGTTGATACTTAACCTTAATCCATTAATGATGAACGTCGCTCTTGACGGTACATGAGTCACAATATTATCTGTTCAGAACAGTAACTGAATATGGCGCCTTGCTAGGTCGTAGCAAATGACGTAGCTGAAGGCTATGCCAAACTGCCGTCTCTGCAAATGAGAGCGTATGTAGACAGTGAACCATCGCTAGCAAAGTCGGCTGTACCACTGGGGCGAGTGCTAGGGAGTCTCGCTAGACTAGACCGGCCGTGTGGTGGCGCTCGGTCTGCAATCACTGATAGTGGCGACACGCGGGTCCGACGTATACTAACGGGCCGCGGCCGATTTAAAGGCTACCACCTAGCAAGTGTGGTGTCTGGCGGTGACACCACACAATGTAGCCTATTACCTATCGATTCCCGTTTGTCGACTTCAGGAACCTCTCTAAGAGGTGGATTATACGAGGGTTAAACGAAAAGTAATGCTTCCAATTTCGTTAATTGGGTTTTGATGGGAATTATTTAATAAATCAAACGCTGAAATAATCCTTAGAATGTGATCTTTAATTAACAATATTCACTTTTCCACACAATCACCAGCCAATTGGATAGATTTCTGCCAACGATGAACAAATTTTCTGTAGCCGTCACGGAAGAAGTCAACATTCTGTTTCCGCAACCACACTCTCACCGTTCTTTCAACTTCTTCATCAGAATCATAATGATGTCCCCGAAGATAGTCTATCATTATCGGGACCAGATGGAAGTCAGATGGTGCTAAATCTGGACTGTATGGAGGATGCCGTAGGGTGGTGAGATTTCATTTCAGGAGTCAGCATCTGGGGTACCCATCATGCACAGATCTTCCGATAGCCAAGCAAAGCAATAATGTGACCCACACGTTCTTGTGAAATGCCGACTGTGCTTTCAATTTCCCTCTGAGTGATACGACTGGCTGCCTGACTCAATCTGTCAACATTCTGGTTGTGAAACACGGTTGTTGCTGTCACAGGACGTCCTACTCTTTGTTTGTCACGCAGGTCAGATGTTCCCGACTCAATATCTTTAAACTTACTCGCCCAACGACGCACAGTACTCACATCAACACAACAACCGCAAATTGCGTTCATTCTCTGATGAATCTCCTTTGGGGTGACACCTTCTGGTGCCAAGAATTCAGTGACTGCACGTTACTTAAATCGCGTTGAACGACCGTCTACGCAGGGTTCCATACTGTACACTGTTACAACACAACAGTTCACTGCGAAGCCTTTCCGCCCACTGGGGCTGTAGAGGAGAGGCTACGGAACGAGCCAGTACATGCTGCATACCAATGCTGCCAACTGTTGAAGAGCTACAAAGGTGGGGGCATTACTTTTCAGTCAACCCTCGTAATTCGGTGGAGTGGCGCTCCTGCACGCGGGATTGGTACCAGATGCCACGGATGTTATTGTGGAACATGCTTTCGCCGCTGGCAATCCTTGCAGTGGCTCGCTGAGAGTAGATATCTGCGTCTGATTCTGTGGAGTCTTCACGAATTCCTGGCAACCAGATATACATCAGGATAGCTGTCCGTAGTTGAAATGGTGACGAGTAACCATTTCTACTCCACTGGGTCTTAATTCCTCCTATCGATGCTCCGTTCGTTAACTGGAATGCTCCTTTGGCTGCTCTTATTCCTCCTTCTTCGAAACTACTGTTTAGCATCAGTGTCACTTAATGCCACAGTGAGTGAGATTTCTTCAACAGTACTGTGTTTTGCAGATGCAGTCATCGTCGTCGTATTTGCATCTGCTTTTGTATATCACTGTGACATCTTACTCCTTAGACCTTGCACTCATCTTAGCAGCCGACCTGGTGGGTCCTTCTGGCTAGTTTGCACGCATTGAGAATTATGGTCCACTGCAGTAGTGTATGGTTTGAGAAATAAATACGGCCGGAACTTGTTGATGGCCCAAACACCTGGAAGTTACTCTTTTATAGTTATAGGTTAGTCGTAGAGTAGTTCAGCAGATTACTAAATTTGCACTAGAACTCCACCTATCCAAGAACTGATAGCCTCAGTTGGATGCCCCTATATTTCAGTTCCTTGGATGGTTCAGAGGCACATTTTAGGATTTGGGAGAGACCAGCAGTTTGAACACACCTCAACAGAATTGCCAGGCGGTTTAGAAGTTCTTTGTTTATTGAAGTTCAAGCGTGTTGTACATGGCTGGAACCTAACACAGTCTAGGCGCCGTAACTTTGAGCTCTTGCCGTCAGAAGCTATGAAATCACTCTTTTCCTGCAAATGTTCTCCTGGTCAGCCTGATTAACTTTGATTTGCCGACAGCCTGCTTCCTATCAAACAGTCTAGTGCGTCGTCAATGGATAGACATCGTTCTTAGTGATTTTCCTCTGTTGCCAGTAGTTGATGCATAAACGCCACGTTCCATCCTTCTTCACAAAGACGAGGGGAGAGGACCGAGAACTCTCTGAAGGTTCAATGATTTCACGTGCGGCATCTCCTCTTCCTCCCATAAAAACCTGTCGTCCAATCGGCGACACTCTGTGTGAGAGCTGGTTCATTAACGCATATCTTAACAATGGCACTTAGTCTGCCTTATCTCCATTACGAGTCATAAGCATCCGAAAACTGATACAAAATGTCTGTCACTCACCGTCAGTATGATTTTTCGTCGACGACAGCAGCACGAGTTTCCTGAACTAGTTTGGCTGTCCCTACATTCTTGGTCGTCGCTGGCATATAGACATTCATCACATGTGTGAGTAGCTTTTTGCACCGAAAAAAATGTTGGAGGAAATAACTTCTTCATCGGGAAACACCCACCCAGACAAATCTTTTTTGTGGGAGCTTGTTGGAATAGCTTCGCTCTGGAGCTGTGACCTTCCACAGTCAATACGTGCGATACCTACAAGATCCCATCCCAGTATAACATTCCTTTTAAACGACAAATTCGAAGGCTGTGTTCTCTTATTGATAGTAATTCTTGCAATACAGGACCCAGTCGGCAGGACGTATTACCTATTTGCGACTTTCATCACAATCGCTTTCGTATCACGAAGCTAAAGACAGTAAGCATCCGACGTTACAGACATGGAAGTCCCTGAGTTGGCTAGCTTCTGGACATACCGACAATGACGACTTCAATGAAATTTCCTGACATCGTGGTGAGCATTGTCCGAGGAAGACGGTCTGTAGATGGTCTGTAGACCGTCACCTTGCTTGTTTCTCCAGAAGCGGGCCGGTAGGTGAGTTACTGGTACCAGTACATGACGAAAGGGAACGTCTACCACGTGTCAGGGAGTGACTTCATCCAGGCACTGCTGTGAGCTTCCTCCAACCGTTCGACAATAATCATCTGAAATTTACTGGCATGAATAGGACTGTAATGATGGTTGGCATCTGATGGTATAGTAGCAGCCGAAAACTTGCCTTCTTTATCTGCTGCAGTGTACAGGGTGTCCGGAGAGGGGGCGGGGGTGCGGTTCCGCAGTGGAAAGCCACAAGCGTATCGTTTTCTGTTACCAAAATGTCTGTTCTTTCGTTCTATTCTTTGGCGGAGGACGTGGTTGCACCTACTATGTCACAAAGTCCTAAGGGTGACAGATTACCTCATTGGGAAGAAACGTTCTCTGGTGTTCCTCTGCGTCCTTCAGTATTCGCCGACCCTGAGAAGGAGAGATTTCACTGGACTAGCAGGATGTACTAACCATGTGTTCTGCATATTTCCTACACGAGTAAATTGATACAGTGATATTGAACAATAAAATCTACAGAATGAGTCTCTTTAAGCAGAGGAAGGTATTTTAGAAGCGACTCATAGACATTATTAATTGGCTCGGCATACCTTTTTGAAGCAGAGCAGATGGCTCTATTATTGGAAATACACATTTAATTCTCATATTGCAGAATGCCTATGCCCTGCCGCCCCTCATGGGCATAACCAATACGAAAGGACACCAAGCATCGCCTGGAAGCATGTGTCAATCTCGTCTCTTACAAAATTTGTTCCAAATAACGTAATGTATTGCCATAGAAGTTTTAGGTAAAGACTTTTAAAGATCCTCTATGTCCACATATGTCTCAGATAATACCACGAACATTTAAAAAGGTGTAGATGAAAGATGCCTAGCCCTCCAACTTTTTAATTCACGAAACTGGTGCTCAGTATGAGCACCACTTGTGATGGGAAAAACGTCAGCACCCACATACAATTCACTGGAATCAGTAGCACAAATTTCCAAGGAAAGTGCGACAGCAGCCCGCTCTGGAAGTCCGTTCAAGGGTTTGCCTATCGGCAGGCGTAAAGTAATTCGATGTGACGCCCGTGCCATAGTGCAGCAAAGTCAATGCATATGTTATGATTCGAGACATGGAGAGATGCCTTGTTCACTGATATGTTTCATTTTGTTATATATTGTAGCGTTAAAAATGGATCATTAGGATAATGGGTGAAGCTACTGATTGAGCTTGAGGTTTGACCTGTAACAAAATATTTATTACAATACCTCCGAAATTTAACATTGACATAACTTTCTGTACCACAATCAGTTTCATGGATGAAGCCCCTGTAAGGAAATTTATGACTTCCAAGTTAAAAGAAGTTTTGGTCTCTGATTTATATTAAGAGAAAATAAATGTTACATTAAGAGGATGCACAACGTAACATTACTACGCAAGAGCGTCTGACTAAACAAGAAATAAATAAATGTGCTTAATACAATGTCCCACACAGATATCTTAACCAGGAATACCTCAGTGAGACAATTACGACGCTCACTCCAAAAGAAATACACACAATTTTTGTAAAAATACATTTTTCATTCTGCATGTGTGAAAGTTTTACAGTATGTAGATACATCCTTCGAGCTTGTTTTCAAACTTAGTTCAACATGTTCCCGTGAGTAGCGCCGTCACAGCGTGTCTTCAAGAGATCTGCCACAGTTCACGTTCGTCAGAAGCAATGTGCTGTCATAGAATTCCTGTGCTGTGAAAACGAGACAGTGGGAAACACCCACAAGAGGTTGAAAAAGGTGTATCGAGATACTGCTGTCGATCGCAGTACAGTTAGTCGGTGGGCAAGCAGGATACGAGATGAAAGCGGGCACGGGCAATATTGAGGGTTGTCTTGACAGCGGCACGCCTCGTACTGCACAAACTCCAGACAATGTGCAGAGAGTTAACGAATTGGTGACGGCTGACAGACGCATCACAGTGAACGAATTGTCACGCTAAGTTGGGATAAGGAAGGAAGTGTTTGCAGAGTACTGAAAGTGTTAACGTTAAAAAAAGGTTTGTGCCAGGTGGGTTCCCAGGATGTTGACAGTGGCTCACAAAGAAAGAAGAGAAACGGTATGCAGCGAACTTTTGGAACAGTGCGAGAATGGTGGAGATGAATTTCTTGGAAGAATTGTGACGGGTGATGAAACGTGGCCCTATCATTTTTCACCAGAGACGAAGAGGCAATCAATGGAGTGGCAACATGCAAATTCACCCAAGAAAAAAAAATCAAAACCACACCTTCTGATGGAAAAGTTATGGCTACGGTGTTCTTCGATTCCAAAGGACTCTTGCTTGTGGACATCATGCTAAGTGGAATCACCATAAAATCTGATGCATATGTGAGGACACTGAAGAAGCTTCAAGCTCGACTGAGTCTTGTTCGACCACATCGGCAAAAGTAGGATGTTTTGCTGTTGCACGACAATGCACGGCCACATGTCAGTCAAAAAACTATGGAAGCAATAATAAAACTCGGATGGACAACACTGAAACACCCGCCTTACAGTCCTGACCTGGCTCCATGTGACTATCATCTCTTTGGGAAACTGAAAGACTTTCTTCGTGGAACAAGGGTTGAAGATGATGACTCCCTTGTGCACGCTGCCAAACAGTAGCTTCAACAGGTTGATCCAGAATTTTACCGTGCGGGTATACAGGCGCAGGTTCCAAGATGGCGTAAGGCAGTTGAGAGGGAGGGAAATTATCTGGAGAAATGAAAATATTGTTCCTAAAGGATGTATCTACACACTGTAAAACTTTCAAACATGTAGAATAAAAGATGGATTTAAAAAAAAATAGTGTGCATTTCTTTTGGTGTGACCCTCGTAATTTCACAGACTGGATGTCGGAGTAGAGCCACCCGTGGGAATTACATTTCTCTATAGTTCTCTATGTAATATTACATCAGACAGGTGTAACTAATATTCTAAAACAGATAAGGTTATGTGAGAATCTGCATTCAAGTTTATAATCACTAGTCACTGTGACATCAATCTAGAATTAGTCAGCAACTTTCCACTAACATGTCTTCCCCAAAATGTACATTGAAATACATAAAAAATCTTGATAATAATAGGTAACAAAATTACCCTCCTATTTCCATCAGAAAACTGGCCAGTAATGTTTAATAGCAGCTGTAGTAACGTCTGGTGTTATTTGCTGTCAGTGTAGTAGCTGGTGGTGTTCCCATATGTTGACTTCACAGTTATTTTCTAAAGTTAAACTCTTGTCGTCCACAGAGTACTGTATGGAACAGCAAGTGGAGTGGTGGATTGTGACTGATGAGCAAGTACGAGTTCTCAGCCGCGGACCCATATCCCTGGGTGTGAGTTTGGAGAGGATGTGCCGGCTGTAGTCGGCACAAGTTGCGGCGCTACAATTGTGGCGTGCGCCCCTCCCGCGTTCGCTACATTGCGGTGCCGCGAGCCACGCCGATTGTGGCGCCGGCTGGCTGCACCTGCGGCCTACCGGTCACGTAGCGGGAGCGGCTGCCTGCGTGGAGTCTGCTACTTGCAAGGGTCAACTTCGGCTCGCTCTTCCTGTAGCACGCCGTTCGCCACACCGACGCAGCTCGTCGAATGGTCGGTATCGGTGACAGTGGCCGTCACCATCGCACTTGTCAATGCTGTACTAGTTGGTGCCCGGTATCAAGAGAACTTGTTGCTGATGTTTCAGTATGTTGAGTGTCGCTAAGCGGCGTGGCTTATTCAGGGTGGTCCATTGATAGTGACCGGGCGAAATATCTCACGAAATAGGCCTCAAACGAAAATCCTACAAAGAACGAAACTCCTTTAGCTTCAAGGGGGAAACCAGATGGCGCTATGGTTGGCCCGCTAGATGGCGCTGCCATATGTCAAACGGATATCAACTGTGTTTTTTTAATAGAAACCCCCATTTTATTAGATATTCGGGGCTCCAATAGGTCAAACGGATATCAACTGCGTTTTTTAAAATATGAACCCCCATTTTTATTACATATTCGTGTAGTACGTAAAGAAATATGCATGTTTTAGTTGGACCACTTTTTTCGCTTTGTGATAGATGGCGCTGTAATAGTCACAAACGTATAAGTACGTGGTATCACGTAACATTACGCCAGTGCGGACGGTATTTGCTTCGTGTTACATTATCCGTGTTAAAATGGACCGTTTACCAATTGGTGGTCGTGTTGATGTATGGCTATTGTGATCAAAAAGCCCAACGGGCGTGTGCTATGTACGCTGCTCGGTATCCTGGACGACATCATCCAAGTGCCCGGACCATTCGCCGGATAGTTACGTTATATAAGGAAACGAAATGTTCAGCCACATGTGAAACGTCAGCCACGACCCGCAACATATGATGATGCCCAAGCGGGTGTTTTAGCTGCTGTCGCGGCTAATTCGCACGTCAGCAGCAGATAAATTGCGCGAGAATCAGGAATCTCAAAAACGTCGGTGTTGAGAATGCTACATAACATCGATTGCACCCGTACCGTATTTCTATGCACCAGGAATTGCATGGCGACAACTCTGACCGTCGTGTACAGTTCTGCCACTGGGCACAAGAGAAATTACGGGACGATGACAGATTTCTTGCACGCGTTCTATTTAGCGACGAAGCGTCATTCACCATCAGGGGTAACGTAAACCGGCATAATGTGCACTACTGCGCAACGGAAAATGCACGATGGCTGCGACAAGTGGAACTTCAGCGACCTTTGCGGGTTGATGTGTGGTGCGGCATTATGGGAGGAAGGATAATTGGCCCCCATATTATCGATGGCAATCTAAATGGTGCAATGTATGCTGATTTCCTACCTAATGTTCTACCGATGTTACTACAAGATGCATGACAGAATGGCGATCTACTTCCAACATGATGAATGTCCGGCACATTGCTCGCGTGCGGCTCAAACTGTATTGAATAGCATATTTCATGACAGATGGATTGGTCGTCGAAGAGCCATGCCATGGCCCGCTCGTTCACCGCATCTGACGTCCCCAGATTTCTTTCTGTGGGGAAAGTTGAAGAATATTTGCTATCCTGATTCACCGACAACGCCTAACAACATGCGTCAGTGCATTTTCAATGCATGTGCGAACATTACGGAAGGCGAACTACTCGCTGTTGGGAGGAATGTCGTCACACGTATTGCCAAATGCATTGAGGTTGACGGACGTCAATTTGAGCATTTATTGCATTAATGTGGTATTTACAGGTAATCACGCTGTAAAAGCGTGCGTTCTCAGAAATGTTAAGTTCACAAAGGTACATGTATCACATTGGAACAACCCAAATAAAATGTGGAAACGTACCTAAGTTCTGTATTTGAACTTAAAAAACCTACCTGTTACCAACTATTCGTCTAAAATTGTGAGCCATATGTTTGTGACTATCACAGCACCATCTATCGCAAAGCGAAAAAAGTCGTCCAACTAAAACATTCATATTTCTTTATGTACTACACGAATATGTATTAAAAATGATGGTTCCTATTTTAAAAAAAACGGAGTTGATATCCGTTTGACCTATGGCAGCGCCATCTAGTGGGCCACCCATAGTGCCATCTGGTTTCCCCCTTACAACTAGACGAGTTTCGTTCTTTGTAGTTTTTTCGTTTGACGCTTATTTCGTGAGATATTTGGCCCGGCCACGATCAATGGACCACCCTGTATGTCTGTGCAGCTTCTGTGCTGGTTATGGCACATAAAGAGGGCCGATGTTATCGTGAAGTGAATAATGTTAACTGGTTGTAGATGGTTGAAGTTACTGTGGAAGAACTCATTATGATAAGTGTGAATGATGTTCAGTTGTAATGTTTCCTTTCTTCGTAAAAAAAAAAAAAAGATGATCGTATGTCATTTATTGGCCGGGATATCCCCTTCGGGGTTCGGCCGCCGTATTGCAAGCCTATTTAGTTGACGCCACTTTGTCGACCTGCGTGTCAGTGATGATGAAGGGCACACAACACCACTGCAGGGAATCGAACCCGGGCCCCCGTGCGTGGTATGCGGTAACGGTAACTCTGCGCTACGGAGGCGCACCTCGTTTCGTTAGTTAGACAGATAGTTTTACCTGTGCGCCTTTCAAAATCGTTATCTAGGTAGCTTCCTCACAAATTCACTATGCCGCTTAACTACTGTTCATTTAAACTTTTCATTTGTAAAAGAGGGGCATTTCGCAAATCGTTATGTTGTGTTGTAGCCTGCAAACATAACTCGTAAATCTATACACGGGTTTCTTTTGGTTGTAAGTGTTCGAAATTATGCCTCGTTATAATTGTGTGAGAAGTTATTTTAATTAAGCATCATGGAACTCTAGCTAACTATTGATATTATTGTATCAGAAATTATCTGAATCATTTTAAGATTCATTATTATTATCGTTCTTCTTATTGCATGAGGTATCATTATACTAAATTTTCTGGGTTTTTAAAATTCTAACAATGAAAACTGTTAGTTATGAATTTTAAGATTATCATAACGAAATGTTTGGTGGCTTTTAATACTGTGCCGGCCTCAGTGGCTGAGCGGTTCTAGGCTCTTCAGTCTGGAACCGCGTGACCGCTGCGGTCGCAGGTTCGAATCGAGCCTCGGGCATGGATGTGTGTGATGTCCTTAGGTTAAATGGGGTTAAAAACGCTCTGAGCACTAAACACCTGAGGTCATCAGTCCCCTAGAACTTAGAACTACTGAAATCTAACGACATCATACACATCCATGCTCGAGGCAGGATTGGAACCTGCGACAGTAGCAGCAGCACGGTTCTAGACTGAAGCGCCTAGAACCACTTGGCCACATCTGCTGGCTGTCCTTACGTGAGTTAGGTTTAAGTAGTTCTAAGTCCTAGGGGAGTAATGACCTCAGATGTTAAGTCCAATAGTGCTCAGAGACATTTGGACCATTTATAATACTGTAATACGTGCATGTTGTCTTAAATTAAACACCCACCACTTCCTGGCCCTGCCACTGACTGAAATTGTAAAAAAAGAAAAAGAAAACAATTTGCTTATGATAATACATCGCAAAAGTTAAAAACCAGATTAAGGCAACGTTTACAACCTTTTCCTATCAACTTCAGAAAATATTATGACCAATGAGCTTTTAGATTTACAGTACCAATTGTGATACACATGACTACACCAAACATTTAAGTAGTGAAGCATATGCCAGATCTAACTGTACTGTACTGAAATGCAGGAGGATCTGTAACGAATTGACGCATGGTGCAGGAATGGTAACTGAATCTCAGTGTAGACAAGTGTAATGTGCTGCGAATACATAGAAAAAAAGATCCTTTATCATATAGCTACAATATAGCGGGTCAGCATCTGGAAACAGTTAATTCCTCTAAATTATCTGGGAGTAGGCATTATGAGTGATTTAAAATGAAGTGATCATATTAAGTTGATCGTCGGTAAAGCAGATGTCAGACTGAGATTCATTGGAAGAATGCTAAGAAAATGCAATCCGAAAACAAAGGAAGTAGCTTACAGTACACTTGTTCGCTCACTGCTCAGCAGTGTGGTAACCGTACCAAATAGGGTTGACAGAATAGATAGATAAGATCCAACGGAGAGCATCGTGCTTCGTTACAGGATCATTTAGTAATCGCGAAAGCGTTACGGAGATGATAGATAAACTCCAGTGGAAGACTTGGCGGGAGAGACGCTCAGTAGCTCAGTACTGGCTTTTTTGAAGTTTCGAGAACATACCTTCACCGAGGAGTCAAGCAGAGAGATTACATCCCACACAGAGGCATACCGACAATCTTTCTTTCCACCAACAATACGAGACTGGAATAGAAGGGAGAACCTACAGAGGTACTCAAAGTAACCTCCGCCACACACTGTCAGGTGGCTTGCGTAGTATGGATGCAGTTGTAGATGTAACTTACTTTGTTAACTGAGAATTGTGTCACACTACACTGCTTCCCAAATGGGGTACATATTTAGTACGTGGCAACTTAAACTCAAATGCGAGTTCAATTTTTCTTATAGTCACGATAATAACAAACAGCGCACTGCCTCACACGTCAGATAACATGAGTGAACATGACTTCCAAAGGTAGTTGGCAAATTATGCTTCCTGGCAAAAGTTCACACAGCCCAAACGCTCTCCAGTGAACTCGCTACAACTCACTACCATTCTTCGTATAACGTCACAAATATCAGTACCTTTAACACGGGGCGTAGGAAGACCACGGCTAATTCCACATCGTCTGCATTCACTCTCTTCCTTCTTACGACCCGTGAACTAGTGGCCGCCACAACATACACAGGCAATCCACATTTCCAGTATCACACATCCGACCAGATGCGAACCGCATTTACGACGACAGGGCATCAGCAACCAACACTGCCTTCGTAAACTGACGCCTCCTACCTTGCCGCTATCTGATAAACAACCCGCCTCACAAGCGATGTAACGAATCCGAGAAGCTCGCACCTCGTGGTCGTGCGGTAGCGTTCTCGCTTCCCACGCCCGGATTCCCGGGTTCGATTCCCGGCGGGGTCAGGGATTTTCTCTGCCTCGTGATGGCTGGGTGTTGTGTGCTGTCCTTAGGTTAGTTAGGTTTAAGTAGTTCTAAGTTCCAGTGGACTGATGACCATAGACGTTAAGTCCCATAGTGCTCAGAGCCATTTGAACCATTTTTGAATCCAGGAGGCCTAAGTACTGCTAAACTCTGTATTCTGTGCCAACCTTGTAGTTTTCGTACAGTCGGGTTCTGAAACCCTGGAAGTCGTTCTGAAAAGCCCTACATATACAGGGCGCTTCACTATTCCTATTACACACTTGTAGAGGCTGTAGAGGGTTCTCAAG
The DNA here is from genome assembly GCF_023864275.1 of Schistocerca cancellata. NCBI lineage: Eukaryota > Metazoa > Arthropoda > Insecta > Orthoptera > Acrididae > Schistocerca > Schistocerca cancellata. Next base: position 999,192,092 of record NC_064627.1, read on the forward strand.
AGATCAAGTTTGAAATAGGAATCCCTATCCGGAAATGCCATCCAACGACGATACAGAGCGTCAAAATTATACGCCACGGTCCCCCTAACCGTATGTATATCAGGGTAATTCCGTGATGGTGTTAAAAACGTTCTAGGATGATGGAGAAGGATAAATGTATCAATTTGGGGTAAGTGTCCCCCTACCGGACACAAATGAATTGAAAGTTGTAGCGAAAACGGTTCTGACACCTCTGACAGTCCGGTGAAAGAACTGGTAGTGTTGCTACAAGGAATGTAGGGTAGACAACTTTCAGAGGTGGTTGTATGAACTAAAACAATACAAAATGTCTACATGCACATCTACATCTACATGGATACTCTGCAAATCACATTTAAGTGCATGGCAGAGGGTTCATCGAACCTCCTTTGCTATTCTCTATTATTCCAATCTCATATAGCGCGCGGAAAGAATGAACACCTGCATCTTTCCGTACGAGCTCTCATTTCCCTTATTTTGTCTTGGTGATTGTTCATCCATACGTACGTCGGTGTCTACAAAATATTTTCGCATTCGGAGGAGAAAGTTGGTGATTGGAATTTCGTGACAAGATTCCGTGGCAACGAAAAACGCCTTTCTTTTAATGATGTCCAGCCCAGATCTTGTATGATTTCTGTGGCACTCTCTCCCATATTTCGCGATATTACAAAACGTGCTGCCTTTCTTTGAACTTTTTCGGTGCACTCCGTCATTCCTGTCTGTTAAGTATCCCACACCGCGCAGCAGTATTCTAAAAGAGGACGGACAAGTGTAGTGTAGGCAGTCTCCTTAGTAGGTCTGTTACGTTTTCTAAGTGTCCTCCCAATAAAACGCAGTCTTTGATTAGCCTTCCCCACAACTTTTTCTGTGTTGTCCAATTTAGGTTGTTCGTAATTGTAATACCTAGGTATTTAGTTGAATTTACGGCCTTTAGATTAGACTGATTTTCGTGTAGCCGAAGTCTAACGAGTTACTTTTAGCTCTCATGTGGATGACCTCACACTTTTCGTTATTAGGGTCCACTTCCACTTTTCGCACCGTAGTTTGTTTTGATCTTCTTATGACTTTATTAGTCGATAAACGACAGCATCATCTGCAAACAACCGAAGACGGCTCCATAGATTGTCTCCCAAATCGTTTATACAGATAAGGAACAGCAAAGGGCCATAACACTATCTTGGGGAACGCCAGATATCACTTCTGTTTTACTCGATGATTTCCGTCAATTACTACGAACTGTGACCTCTCTGACAGGAAATCACAAATCCAGTCACATAACGGAGACGATATTCCATAAGCACGCTATTTCACTAAGAGCCGCTTGTGTGGTACAGTATCAAAAGCCTTCCGGAAATCCAAAAATACGGAATCGATCTGAAAGGCCTCGTCAAAAGCACTCAACACTTCATGCGAATAAAGAGGTAGTTGTGTTTCACAGGAACGATGTTTTCTAAACCCATGTTGACTGTGTGTCAATAGACCAGTTTCATAATGTTCGAACACAATATATGTTCCAAAATCCTGCTGCATGTAATTCACTGTAATTTACTTGATTACTCCTACTACCTTTCGTGAATACTGCTGTGACCTGTGCTACTTTCCAATCTTTGGGTACCTCCAGTAAACATGGGATCTAAAATTCGTACCAGAGAAGCTATGAGCACTCTTTCGTCTTCGCTACTGTGAAACACATCTCCTCCGTAGAGGACAGTCATAAAGTTTCCATTCTGCGGTGTTTCTGCAGCGTGTATACAACCCAATGCCACTCCGATGCGGGTATATAAGTGTGAAATTAAGGCGGAACTTCCGATAAAACTGTGGCAAGGTGTGTTGCTGTTCATGGTAATGTAGGTGCCCGTATTGCAAATGTAACGCACAAGTTACGCCTGCGAAAGTGGAGGACCCTGGAGCATTCGGCCTGTAGTCCTGATCTACACCCTTGTGACTAGCTTGCCTTCGGTCCAGTAAAAAATTCCTTGAAGGGTCGACGATTCTTGTCGTATGAGGATGTACAGCAGGAAGTTAAGGACTTGTTTAAGCAGTAGGAGACATTGTCCTACCACACGGGTATCTTCGAGGCGGTTCGTCGGTGTGATGACTGCCTCAGTACCCATGCTGATTTTGCCTGATCTGCATACCGATTCTGGACTGTACGGTCTTTGAAGTGAAACGTTTTTTGGTCGCCCCTTATATATTATTGTCTGCGAAGGTGTTACGAGGGTGTTTCCTGAAACTTCTGTACCTTAGCACATACGCAGATAGCAAATGTTTCCTTAAATAGGAATATTTAGCTGCCAAATATACTTACGCACCAAATATCAGACAGCTCGTAGCAACATGTGCATCTTATGTAAGTACGCTTTCATCTTACGAAGTTCTACTTGCCCGAGGAACGTACAATTTATTAATGACGCACAAAAAATCGGACAAACAAACAGCGCCGCATGTCACGTGCTAACAGATTTCAGTGTTATAACAATAGCTGGTGGTTTGCCGCTATATCTGTGTTGGCCCTGAGTTTGCCGAGGACTAAATGTTTGGGGCGGGCGTGGGATGGCGGCGAGGGGTGAGCGGGGAGGGGATGGAGCGGATAAGACGACAGAAGCGACCGTCGGCTGTGTATTTGCACAGCTGCGCCTAACGCGTGTCCTTGCCCCTGCTTTGAGACAGGAATAGCTGCTCTCAAGGACTAACCGCCGCCCCTATCTGCTTACGAGCACCCCACTGTTTGCAGTGTACACCTGTAGGCTTCAAGATTATTGAGTCGCTTGTAATCTAGCAGGAAGGTATAATTTCCGGTTCGTAGCGTTAAAGAATATAGATTTGATGTTGAGGATTTTAAGGTTTTTGAAACTTATTAACATTTATAAAAAGATTCAGCGTCAAAGACACAGACCCTACATATAAATGAACTCGACTTTGTAGCAATACTTAAGGGGGTTAGGACGTCAAACGGGCCGACTAGGAGCAGGAGAGGCACCACAGGACATATTACTTTCTACTGTCTATACAAATAAATTCATAAAACTTTGTCAGCATAACCATGAAGAATTCAGGATTCACCCTCATAGCAGTGGAAGTGCAGAAACATAACAAAATAAATTTCTTTAGATATGAAATTTCATCATTTTTTCAAATACTGTTGGCTGCATTTGTTGCTATAGGTACATTTTTCTTCACAAGTAAGAGAGATTCTTTGATGAATTTTGCACAGTATACAAACCATACTTACGGGTGTATGAAACTATAGAATTTTCGAAATCTATTAAAAACTGTGGTAAAAATTGAGATAATTAACTGCAAAATTTGATTTTTTTTCTCAACATAAAGTTTAAAACGTAACAGCTCATTCATGTTTTCATAAATTAAATAGATTCTAGAGTTTCAGACACCTGTAAGCATGGTTTGTATGCTGTGCAAAATTCATCCAACAGTCTCTCTTACGTATGAAGAAAAGCGTACCTATAGCAACAAATTCAGCCAATAGTTAGTGAAAAAATGATGGAATTTCACATGTAAAAAAATTATTTTGTTATGTTTTCGAACTTCCGCTGCTACGAGTGTGAATCCTGGTCATGCTGACAAAGTTTTATGAATTTACTTGTAAAAGTATAGACAGTGGAAATTAAAATGTCCTGTGATCCCTCTCCTGCTCCTATTCGGTCCGTTTGACGTCCTACCCCCCTTAAGTCCATAACAATACACATAGCATCAGCATTTCCTGATTCGATTTCTACATGGTATTGGATCTACTGTATATTAATTTTTATTACTGGCAAATAAACGAGCCTCCTTGAATATGCATATGTAGATTCCGAAATCCACTAATTCTGTGTATGTTCTTTTCGATGGCGTCGTTTTGTCAAGAAGTGTAGGTCCATAGCTACTTCTGTTGTCTGCCGTTATTTTATTGTTACACATTACTCATGAAAGAAAAAAAAAAGATATTAATCGATGTTTGTTAGTTTTCACTTGCAGCTGAAATATAAAAATTTGAATATCACAGGATAATTCATTCAAACTTTATGCTGGCTTACATTAGTGTTGCCAAGGTTAAATTTGATTTAGAATGAAACTTCTGTTCGAAACCGGGTGTCACAGTATGTGTGTGCATGTGTGCGTGTGTGTGTGTGCGCGCGCGAGCTCGTGAATTTCACTTTGCCTCCATCAACCAGACTCTGTCTCCCTCCAACCGAGGAAGCTTGTTTTCAGTAGGTGGCTTCTGACTAAATGACTTTTATTTCAATTTATATTTCATGTAAATTGAGCCGAAGGCCTACTTTCTATACGATTCAGCCCATCGAAATTAAAATGGAACACACAATTTGCTAGGTCTGTTTGCATGCAAATCACTTTCATAGTATCTTGATTGAACTAGGTTGATATGAGAACAGAAGACCCAAGCGCACGCAGAACAACACTTACTGGAATATTTCCGGAATCAACATTTAATTATTGTATATTAGCAGTATGTTCATTAAACGATACCATTTAATTTGCTTTGTATTTTCCAAGAAACAGATTTTGTCATAGCAAGCGTTATACCGGTAGAATCAGCTCAAGAAGTTGTCCCTCACAAAACCTATTACGTCACCACGAATTGAAAATTATTCTTGCTGTCTGTATTATGCATTTACAATATTAACAATAATCATATTAGATAATTAAGTTTGGTTATGATTTAGGGAAGACCTAATTACTTGACACTTTGAGCTCTGAGTTACAAACCTATGAAGTTCGCAGATACAAGAATATTGATTGCAGAGCATGAAGAAAAGATTTTAATTTAATGTTTTTCCGTTGTGTTAATGATTGTGAAGGATACATCTTAGCGGCGTACTTTTTAACCAAGCTGTTGTCTCGATAGCAAATATTACACGAAAGTTTCCTTATTACTTTGCTTCTTTAATTTCTTACAGTGGTCACATACAAGCATAATACAAGTAGGTCACTCGGTAACTACATGTATTACGTTCGGGGAAGTTGTTTCGATCTGGCCACAATTATATGTCAAAGATCGACATCCTTACCATCTACATCTACATACGTACTCCACGAGTGTGTGGTGGAGGGTGCGTAGCGGAGGGTACCCTGTACCATTACTAGTCATTTTGATTCTTGTTCCACTTGCAAACAAAGCGACGGGAAAATGAGTGTTTACATGCCTCCATAAGAGCCCAAATTTCTCGTATCTTATCTTCGTTGCCTTTACGCGAAATGTATGTTGGTAACAGTAGAATAGTTCTGCAGTCAGCATCAAATGCCAATTCTCCAAATTTTGTCATTAGTGTATCCAAGATTCTCGGGTGTCCAGCCAGCACCACCTGATGATAGCGGAACGGTTATTCGCCGAAATATCGTGGAACTTCGACGATGGAATCCGGCTGGACACCCGAGAACCTTGGATACAGCACATTTTCCGGGAAAGCCCCAGATTACATTTTGCCAATAGTGTAAAGAACGTCACCTTCCTTCCACAGATTCCCATTTGAGTTCCCGAAGCATCCCTGCAACACGCTTTGTTCGGACCTACCGGTAACAAATTTCCGGGCCCGTCTCCGGATTGCTTTGATGTCTTCCTTTAATCCGACCTGTTGTGGATCCCAAACACTCGAGCGGTACTCAAGAATAGGTCGCGCTAGTTTCGTATGAGCAGTCTCCTTTAGAGATGAATCACACTTTTCCCAGGATTCTCTGCCGGCCGCTGTGGCCGAGCGGTTCTAGGCGCTTCAGTATGGAACCGCACGACCGCTACGGTCGCAGGTTAGAATCCTGCCTCGGGCATGGATGTGTGTGATGTCCTTAGGTTAGTTAGGTTTAAGTAGTTCTAAGTTCTAGGGGACAGGTGATCTCATATGTTAAGTCCCATAGTGCTCAGAGCCATTTGAGCCTGGATTCTCTCGATAACTAGTCGACCATTCGCCTCTCGTACCAGAGTCTTCAGATGGTCGTGTCACTTCATATAACTTAGCGGCGTTGCGCCCAGATATTGAAACGACGTGATTGTGTCAAGTATGACACTGCTAATTATCTATTCGAGCATTACTGGTTTCTTTTCCCTATTCAGCTGCATTTATTTATATTTTTCTACATTTAGTTGTAGCTGATATTCAACACACCATCTTGAAAACTTTGCCTAAGAAGCCTTCGAGCCTTTCACACATCTGGAAACCTATACCGTACGCTCGTACCTTCGTTAGCAGCCTGCAGTACGGCACTGTGTCAAACGCTTTTAGGAAATCTAGAAATATGGGATTAGCCTGCTGTCCTTCATTCATAATTCGCAGTACGTCGTGTGAAAAGAAGGCAACTTGAGTTTCGCTAGAGCGTTGCTTTCTAAAACTGTGGTGATTCGTGGACAGAATATTTTCGGTCTATATCAAATTTATCATAATCTGAAAATATTTTCAAGAATTAATCAAAAATATATTCAAATGTGTGTGAAATCTTATGGGACTTAACTGGTAAGGTCATCAGTCCCTAAGCTTACACACTACTTAAACTAAACTATCCTCAGGACAAACACACATTCCCATGACCGAGGGAGGACTCGAACCTCCGCCGGGACCAGCCGCACAATCCATGATGGCAGCGCCTAAGAGCGCTCGTCTAATCCCGCGCGGCAAGAATTAATCAGTAAATCGATGTTAAGAAAATGATTCTCTAATTCTGCGGTTCCGTTGTTTCACCCTTCTTAAATCAGAAGTAACTCGCACTTCTTCCATTCGTTCAGGACTTTGCTCTGGGCAAGAGATTCGCGATGGATGCAAACTAAGTAAGCGGCCAATACCGCTCTTTGTGAAACCGAACAGGGATTCCATCTGGACCTAGCGACTTCACTGGTATTCAGTTCCTTGTGTTGTTTCTCTACACCATGGATGTGTATTACCACGTGGTGTAAGCGTATTGTCATATCGCTGGCTTAGTTGTGGAGTATCTTTGCGGGCAGCGTTTTCTGCAGAGTCGAGCATAGGGCACGGAACTGTTATATTGTGTAGTGTGTAGCTCTGCATATGAGAGGCATTGTTGGTATGGAAATTGAAGTGTTGCTACAAGTGCTATTATTTATTTATTTATTGTTCCGTGGGACCAAATTAAGGAGAAGTCTCCATGGTCATGGAACGAGTCAATACATGAAATTATAACACGATATTAGAAACAGACAAAATGAAATATAAAAAAAACATATTCTGGTGACAAGTCGTAAGTTTAAATAATGTAAATCAACAATGTAACACTGGAATCTGCTTAAATTTTTAGATCTTCCAGGAGCTCCTCGACAGAATAGAAGGAGTGAGCCATGAGGAAACTCTTCAGTTTAGACTTAAAAGCGTTTGGGCTACTTCTAAGATTTTTGAGCTCTTGTGGTAGCTTATTGAAAATGGATGCAGCAGAATACTGCACTCCTTTCTGCACAAGAGTCAAGGAAGTGCATTCCACATGCAGATTTGATTTCTGCCTAGTATTAACTGAGTGAAAGCTGCTAACTCTTGGGAATAGGCTAATATTGCTAACAACAAACGACATTAAAGAAAATATATACTGTGAGGGCAATGTCAGAATTCCCAGATTAATGAATAGGGATCGACAAGAGGTTCTCGAACTTACACCAGATATAGCTCGAACAGCCCGCTTTTGAGCCAAAAATACCCTTTTTGAATCAGAAGAATTACCCCAAAAAATAATACCATACGACATAAGCGTATGAAAATACGTAGTAGACTACTTTTCGTGCTGAAGTGTCACTTATTTCAGATACTGTTCTAATGGTAAATAAAGCAGCATTTAGTTTCTGAACAAGATCCTGGACATGGGCTTTCCACAACAGCTTACTATCTATCCGAACGCCTAGGAACTTGAACTGTTCCGTCTCGCTTATAATATGCCCATTCTGTCTGATCAATATATCGGTTCTTGTTGAATTGTGAATTAGAAACTGTAAAAACTGAGTCTTACTGTGATTTAGCATCAAATTATTTTCCACAAGGCACGAACTTATTTCATGAACTACATTATTTGATACTGTTTCAATATTACACACAAGATCCTTCACTATCAAACTGGTGTCATCAGCAAACAGAAATATTTTTGAATCACCTGTAATACTAGAAGGCATATCATTTATATAAATAAGAAACAGCAATGGCCCCAGCACCGACCCTTGGGGAACGCTCCACTGAACAGTGCCCCATTGGGATGAACATCACTATCACTCTCAATATTGTGGTGAATTACCTACTGCTTTCTGTTCTTAAAGTAAGAGGCGAACCAATTGTAAGCTACTCCCCTTACTCCATAATGGTCGAACTTCTGCAGTAATATTTTGTGGTCAACACAGTCAAAAGCCTTCGTTAAATCAAAGAAAACACCTAACGTTCGCAGCCTTTTATTTAATCCATCCAAAACCTCACAGAGAAAAGAGAATATAGGATTTTCAGTTGTTAAACCATTTCTAAAACCAAACTGAACATTTGACAGCAAATTATGTGCATTTAAATGCTCCAGTAACCTTTATATACAACCTTCTCCATAACTTTAGCAAACACTGATGGCATAGAAATAGGTCTAAAATTGTCAACATTATCAATGTCTCCCTTTTTATAAAGTGGCTTCACTACCGAGTACTTTAATCGGTCAGGAAAGCGACCACTCCTAAAGGAAAAGTTACAGATATGGCTAAGTACTGGGCTAACATACATAGAACAATACTTCAGTATTCTGCTAGATACTCCGTCATATCCATGAGAGTTCTTGGTCTTTAGTGATTTAATTATTAACTCAGTCTACTCTTGTCAGTATCATGGAGGAGCATTTCATGTTACAGTCTCGGAACACATTTTTCTAAGAGCGCTATATGATTTCCTGTTATGACTAGCTTTCTATTTACTTCACCTGCTATATTCAGAAAGTGATTATTAAATACTGTACATATATGCGACTTATCAGTAACACGAACATTCCCACTACGCACTGATTCTATATCCTCGACCCGTCTCTGCAGACCAACCACTTCCTTTACGACTGACCATATGGCTTTAATTTTATCCTGAGACTTAGCTATTCTATCTGCATACCACATACTTTTTGCCTTCCTAATAACATTTTTAAGCACCTTAGAATACTGTTTGTAATGGGCTGCCGCATTTAGATATAATTGCCACTTTGTTGCACAAGATATTCTTATCTCTCTAGTCAGCCACCCAACTGCCTGTTTGTGCTAGTACCCTGTTTTGAACGTTCTAACGGGAAGCAACTTTCAAAGAGCACAAGAAAAGTCTTGAGAAAAGCATTATATTTATCGTCTACTGTATCAGCGCTATAAACATCTTGCCACTCTTGTTCCTTGATAAGGTTTGCAAAGGTCTCTACAGCAACTGGATCAGCTTTACTAACCAGAAGTAAAGTGATAAAATAAGTAAATGATTCAGAGGAAAGAGCGCCAAGAAGTAATTTAAAAATGAGCAGTGCTGTTCAGTGCTGTTGATAATGTATGTATGTGTATCCTCTCGATGCGTGTCATACCGTACAGTATCAATCGTCTGCGCCGTGTTCGGTCTCCCAGAATGAACTGATGTGAGTCAGTAAAAAATTAGTCACCATAAAAGAGTGCAGTCAAGTGCCAGTGTCTTGTAGCGAGCTTGAGGACGTGCGTTGGGTCATCGCGTTCCGCATGATCAACAATCACCGGCGCCGTGTACGTTTACGCGTACGCTCGTCCTAGTGATTTAGTGGACAGATAATCATTGGGAATAACACTTTTGAATTAGAAAGCAAACAGTGCAACCTGCGACTTTCTTTTGTCGTCTCAGAATATAGTTGTTCATACCAGACGTCGGACAGAGTTGTGTTTTAACGTTGAGTGGCTGCCCTAAACCCGCTTGCATATTTCGATAGATAATTTCAGGCAAGCCAGCGGCAGTGTGGAGCAGAACAGTACGACCGCCGCTGGGTTATCAGGTACGTGGTGTGGACAGGGCGCACGGTCAAGAAAAGCAGAGAAGCGACAACCAGTTTAAGGGTCCCCCACCCACAATAGTACTCCCGGGCATGTGATAATGGTTCATACGACAATTTGTGCGATCGTCAAACGACGGTTATGTCTATAATATTCTGCGTGAACGATACCCTGATGAACTGTAATTTTCCTGCAATCGAAAAAAAGAATGATGTAACAGTACCATTTAACAGAAGCGCTAATTAGGTGACACTGTAACAAACAATGGTGCAAAAAGCGTATCGAACGATCAGACAAAATCTAGCTTTACATTTCCGTAATGCTTTTTTTTATCTCTTCATCTGTTGGTGCAAAAATGCGTACAGCGTGTTGGAAAAAGTTCAGCACGCGAGCCGCAGCTCTTGTTTACCAATAAATCGGCGATAGGCTGTAAAGGTCGGCGGCCTGTGGCGGTGCGGAGTGAGTGAGTCGCCTGGCGGGACAACAAAACGCTAAATCAACAGATATGCCCGGGAGAGCCGCAGGCTAGCCCACAACACGGTACGTTAGCGGACCACAGCCAATAAACGAGGAAGCGCTCTCCAGAGGACGAAAGATCAATAGCGCATTCGTCGCGTGTAGGTACGCTGCGAGGCTGAGGAGGGGGACGTATGAGCATCTGTGTGTACACATTCTGTCCAAAATACACTCCTGGAAATTGAAATAAGAACACCGTGAATTCATTGTCCCAGGAAGGGGAAACTTTATTTACACATTCCTGGGGTCAGATACATCACATGATCACAATGACAGAACCACAGGCACATAGACACAGGCAACAGAGCATGCACAATGTCGGCACTAGTACAGTGTATATCCACCTTTCGCAGCAATGCAGGCTGCTATTCTCCCATGGAGACGATCGTAGAGATGCTGGATGTAGTCCTGTGGAACGGCTTGCCATGCCATTTCCACCTGGCGCCTCAGTTGGACCAGCGTTCGTGCTGGACGTGCAGACCGCGTGAGACGACGCTTCATCCAGTCCCAAACATGCTCAATGGGGGACAGATCCGGAGATCTTGCTGGCCAGGATAGTTGACTTACACCTTCTAGAGCACGTTGGGTGGCACGGGATACATGTGGACGTGCATTGTCCTGTTGGAACAGCAAGTTCCCTTGCCGGTCTAGGAATGGTAGAACGATGGGTTCGATGACGGTTTGGTTGTACCGTGCACTATTCAGTGTCTCCTCGACGATCACCAGTGGTGTACGGCCAGTGTAGGAGATCGCTCCCCACACCATGATGCCGGGTGTTGGCCCTGTGTGCCTTGGTCGTATTCAGTCCTGATTGTGGCGCTCACCTGCACGGCGCCAAACACGCATACGACCATCATTGGCACCAAGGCAGAAGCGACTCTCATCGCTGAAGACGACACGTCTCCATTCGTCCCTCCATTCACGCGTGTCGCGACACCACTGGAGGCGGGCTGCACGATGTTGGGGCGTGAGCGGAAGACGGCCTAACGGTGTGCGGGACCGTAGCCCAGCTTCATGGAGACGGTTGCGAATGGTCCTCGCCGATACCCCAGGAGCAACAGTGTCCCTAATTTGCTGGGAAGTGGCGGTGCGGTCCCCTACGGCACTACGTAGGATCCTACGGTCTTGGCGTGCATCCGTGCGTCGCTGCGGTCCGGTCCCAGGTCGACGGGCACGTGCACCTTCCGCCGACCACTGGCGACAACATCGATGTACTGTGGAGACCTCACGCCCCACGTGTTGAGCAATTCGGCGGTACGTCCACCCGGCCTCCCGCATGCCCACTATACGCCCTCACTCAAAGTCCGTCTACTGCACATACGGTTCACGTCCACGCTGTCGCGACATGCTACCAGTGTTAAAGACTGCGATGGAGCTCCGTATTCCACGGCAAACTGGCTGACACTGACGGCGGCGGTGCACAAATGCTGCGCAGCTAGCGCCATTCGACGGCCAACACCGCGGTTCCTGGTGTGTCGGCTGTGCCGTGCGTGTGATCATTGCTTGTACAGCCCTCTCGCAGTGTCCGGAGCAAGTATGGTGGGTCTGACACACCGGTGTCAATGTGTTCTTTTTTCCATTTCCGGGAGTGTAATTCCGAGACCGAATTTATTCCAGCGCAGTAAGTACGGTGGCAGATTTAAGTAACAACTGTAAAGAAAATATATGCACTAGAGAAGATTGCTTAGAGCAGGAAGTGTTTAAGTAGTGGGAGTGCGGCCTTAATTTGTCAAATCATTGTCACAAATCGCAAAGGAGCAACGTATCTAAATCAGGTGCTCAAGGCATTTCTCAGAATATTTTTAAAGATCAAAACAGAGTGTGTACAGTTTGTTCTGCACATCTGAGTCCCGAACAAAAACATCTACAGGTGGACGCCTGCCGCTGAATGGACGCGGAGTGGCCGCGCGGTTAGAGGCGCCTTGTCACGAATTGCGAGGCCCCTGCCGCCGGAGGTTCGAATCCCTCCTCGGGCGTGGATGTGTGTGTGTGTGTGTGTGTGTGTGTGTGTGTGTGTGTGTGTTGTTCTTAAGATAAGTTTGTCTAAGTAGTGTGTAACTCTAGGGACCGACGACCGCAGCAGTTTGGTCCCTTAGGAATTCACACACATTTGAACATTTTCATAAAATTTAATTCCTTTATTTCATAGTTCACGTGACGTGGCTGTTTACTTGGGGTCCCTTCACCCATTATAGATTATTCAGTAATTGGTGAAGGACACTTTCTGTGTAATGTTGAAGCACATCCAAGCCACAACATATTACTAAGGATCAAGTGGTTGAGGACGTAAAGGGGAGAGTATTTAACTGCGTAGTTAACTCTCAAATATGTCATCGTTGAGGTGCAGGGAAAGCTATGCTTCCTTAAATTAATGTTTGAAAGGAACAGTGACCTTATTTGACAACATGTCACTGATATAATAGTGAAGGACAGCGCCAGTTGCTAGTACACAGCAAAGGATGGCAGCCATTGAGAAGTAGATATCACATTACGTGATAGGAGTTGCGCTGTTCGTGGCAGAACTAAGCTAGCATTTGGCATGTTCCTCATGAAAATTGATCGAAATATTCCGCTTCAAATTATAAGAGTTACTATATCTCTACCTTCATTTTCAAGAGATTTCTTTTTACATTATTATCTGTTTTCCAAGATACCTAATTTCATTTAAACGCACAATATACCATTTAGAAATAACACAGCTGACGCCAACAAATAGAACCCACTATCTACCTGTTTGTATGTGTCGTACAGGAACAGCATATACATTCCTACCCAAAACGAGTAACTACCTATAGCCATCTCTAAACACTATGTGTTCATAAGGTGAGTTTAGAAACATGCTGCAGCTTAATGCACACTTAAATACAGCGTTTTGGAGGATGCAAATTTAGTGAATGAGAAATTTAGTGACAGAATTTCATCTGGAAACTAGGATATCATCTTTTCCGCAAAGTTCTGTATTGTCAGAACAAATATTTTTATGTTATTCTTCACTAGCAAACGGTTTGGCCTTGGGTTACTTGCACCTCTAACACAAAAACGTGCTCAAATAGAACACACTACAGAGGAATAAGGTTCTTTCAATAATCTGATAACACAAAGATAATGAGGGTTCATACGTAGTTACACATATGGATGACAATACACTTGTACTAACTGTGCTTCAGAATTATATTCATAATCTTCTTTTTCATAGGTGTCTGCGACGTAGAATATATCGGATACAAAGTACGTAACTACCCCAGAATGAAGTGGAGCATTACTAAGTCCCACATTCACGATCAAGAGAACGATGGTTCGAGTGCACGTCCTGAGATCGATATGTAGATTTTTCATAGTTTTGTTATCCTATCATTTTCTGTTCCTTAAGCAAATAGTATGAGCATAAGATATAGCAGACGAAAAAACCTAGCGGGCTGCTGTGGCCGAGCGGTTCTAGGTGCTTCAGTCTGGAACCGCGCGACTGCTACGGTCGCAGGTTCGAATCCTGCCTTGGGCATGGATGTGTGTGATGTCCTTAGGTTAGTTACGTTTAAGTTCTAGGTGAGCGATGACTTCATATCTTAAGTCCCATAGTGCTCAGAGCCATTTTAACCATTATATATATATATATATATATATATATATATATATATATATATATATATATATATATATATATATATATATACAAAAAGTGGTAAAATGACCTCGGATCATTTACTATTAAAACATGTTTCCTCTATTCGAGCGACATGTGTTCTGTTGATCACCACTGCATGTGGAAAGTGAATAGACGTCAAACACACATGAATGAACAGCATAATGCTTACTATGCTCACTACAGTTAGGAAATTAAATAATGAAGTTCATAGTAACAATGATACTTAATACCACATATATATGAACAATTGAAATCAACATTGATGTTAAATCAATAACTTAAACATTAAACGTGTCAAATTTATCGAGATTGATATCAGTTAAAATAAAAATAAAAGAGGAGTCACTTACAAATTAAGTTAAAGGCTGCAAGTAGTGCTCAAAGAATTATAAATACCTTCTTTTTGTGTTTATTATGAGAGGCTGACTAAAAAATTATCTGTGATACGTTTGAAGTTTAAATGTATAAATGTGTCTGTTGTGTATGAGGCCCAGTGGCAAGGAAATCATGCATCTTTCCAAACAGTAACAACCCCAGCTGAGCCTCAGCGATTACTATTGAAGAGATACGTAGCTCTTTGTTTGCAGATCATGGGGGAGAAATCAGTACACAAAGTGTTGTTCCTTTACAAGGTACATTTTCTTAAAAAAAACTATTGCTTTTATCTGTGGAAAATAGTTTTACCCTAAACCAACGAATATTATTTTACCATTTTTCAAAATTTTGTTTTTGTAGGAGACCTCAGGCTCAACAAATTTTGAGAACGAGAACATGGCCCCAGTAGGTTGTATTCTTTTCATTATCTATGAAATCGGTCAATTTCAACAATGGATCATTTTCAAGCACGTGTATTAAGCTTCCAGCTTCATTTTGCACTGCAACATATCGCCGATACACGTAGACACAAATGCGTCTTACTTCTGTGCTTATGTGGCACAAAAACAATATAATACTGTACCTGGTCAAGTCTATTAGCCAACACAGTTTGTTTTGGTGGTATAAAGCGGTAAATCAAAGGTGAAGTGTCCAGGGAGAATCTTTTTTAAAATATGCCAGTTTGGGGGAAAGTTTTCAACAAAGGTATTACTGGTCTTGGGCATTTTTTATGTTACTCCTCATGTGTGACACTATATCTGCCTGAAGCTCACTCAGCACTTCGCTTGTCATGAGAAGTGATGACAATCAGTCATACGTATTGCTGATAAACAGCTAGTACAGTCTTGCGAGTGTTCAGTCATGTAACTATTGTAAATAATCTCCTAAAGTAAGAAATCATTATAAGTCTGTCACCATATAAACAGCTTATCCTAACTACGTAACTAAAGTCACAACTCAAAAGAGCGAAATTTCAATTGGGTGCTTTCAATGGCCGCATGATCGACTTCGCCAGCGTAGTACGGTGTAGGACAGCTGTGCACTCGAATATGCAAGATATCACACATGTTTGTACAATGATCAACTATCTTCAAACTTTACACTTTCTACATGCATAATATTTGCAGGTATCGACCTCCAAAGTGGTAAAGTATATATTGTGTACCTCTTTAAAGTCGATAAGCGTGCGTACAGTGAGTATATTTAGTGTGACGTCTGTGACATCTTTCCAAGACTCAGTGGCTCTCCAGTATTTACAGAAATACCTAACGTAACACGGTGTAACAAGAACAAAAGGGAAAACTGCATAGCTTAGTGTTTAATATCCATCCTGCACCGTCTTCTTTTCATTTACGTTACGCAGGATTTAAAGCTCAAACTCACTGCGAAGTTGGTTGAGGTACCGCGCCAGACTTTGTGAATGCGAAAAACTTTAGTCCCTTATGCGCCACGCAACATTAGAGGGCATTAAAATTCCATTTCGTTCTCCGCTGTTAAACTTGCTTCATTTTGTTTTCCGACTGAAGAGCTCAAATCTTTTGTCTTCCCTCTTCCGCTTCCGTTTGACCAGAATGTTTGTGTTCCTAGAGTTTGCTAAACCTATAAGAAGAGTTTGGTCTCGACCTTCCACTTTGCCGGCAGTCTGGCCGCAAACTCACGTCGTAAACAAGTCTCTATAGAGCACGTCCCTACGACGAACGTGTCAACAGAACACGAAGAAATATCCTCGCGCATCACTTTCTGTTACAGTTTACGTATATGAGCGCCCACTCTAGAATAAATCGCCATTAAATTATTTACGCTATCAGAAACTTTCATTATTACGAACCAATAGTTATAAGATTTGACAATATCTGTGTATGTACGATTCTCAAAAAGCTTCCTCTTTTCATTTAGGGCCTATTGTAATACTGGGAGATGGAATGGCACATAAGAAAGGCTGATGTATGATTTGAATTATTAACGATCGATTGTACTTCTAAGTACTGGCAATGTGTTTCTCATGCGAAAGTTTGTTACCATGAATGCGACAGCAAAACGTAATTTACGATACTCTACCTTTCGTACTTTCGACTGTGTATTAAATGGTTGCTATGTTTTCCAAACGCCAAAAAAATTTTGTTGAAGTCGTCCATTGTCTGCATAACTTAAATTTATTTATTTGTTTATCGTATGATGATACAGAGCTTGGATCAAATACATAATTTTAAGAGTATCCAGTGTAAGAAATGACAAGCAAAATACTTGCATAGAATCAAATGTTCAAAGTATTATGCTAAATTATTTACACATTACACAAGTTGTTAGATTTCTAAGTCAAATCTGTTGATCCAGTTGAGCCCTTCAGGTGAGGCATGGTGGATGTCATTTATTGATCCCCCAAAGGCTAGTTTCGGGCATTCACCAACGATGTGATTAATCGTTTGCAGGGCAGCTCCACAGTCACAATCTGGAGATGTTGCCCATCCCCATTTGTGCTTTAGATATCCGCAGTTCCCTTGTCCTGTTCGGATGCGGTTGATGGTTCTCCACTGACGTCTGGGGAGTGTGAAACCTGGAACTCGCATGGATGGCTTTTCAACCAGATGACCGTTGAACACTGACGATTCTTCCCACTGACTTCTCCATAGTTCGTTGATGTTAAAGTCGGAGGCTTCAAGATGTCGTGGTTTTCTTGACTTCAGACGCTGATGTTCTGCTATTAATATATCGCTGTGTACGGGTAGCTGGGGGTTCTTCTGAATGTTTCTCCAGGTCTTCATGAGAGCATCTGATATTCGTAGAGCTGGAGGTTGGATGTTACTTAAAACTGGTAGCCATGCAGTTTGAGTGCTACGTATGCAACCTGTGATAAGTTGCATTCTCTGGTTGAGTTGCGCATCTATCTTGCTACAGTGAGCACTGTTCATCCAAGTTGGACAACAATATTCAGCAACTGAGTATGATAGTGCCAAAGAAGTTGACCTTAGGGTTTAAGCGCTGCAACCCCAGGAGGCACCAGCAAGCTTCTGAATGGTATTATTACGGGTCTTCACAATTTGCGACCACGTTGGATAGAAGTTTTTGGAAATTTAGGGACCTATCGAGTGTTATTCCGAGGTAATTCGGTGTGCTGCAGTACTTCAAGGTTTGACCGCAAAAGTGAAGACCCGTAATAATACCATTCAGCAGTTTGCTGGTACCTCCTGGGGTTGCAGCGATCAAACCCTAAGATCAACTGGTTTGGCACTATCATACTCTGTCGCTGAATGCTGTTGTCCAACTTGGATAAACAGTGCTCACTGTATCAAGATAGATGCGCAACTCAACCAGACAACGCTACTTATCACATGACGAAGTCCACATACTATCTGATAGTGTATGTTGTAAGGTTACCAATAACTTCCTTTCAGCTGGTATTAGGAAAAAAATTGTAACTCCTAGCGAAGGAATCTCCGTTTTAGTGGACAGCACATAAAAGCCACTTATTCGGGGAGGTGTACGACCAGAATGTCATCCCGGTTTAGCTTTTCAGTTTTCTAACGTCCGCAGAGTAAGACGTGCTACCTTCGCTGGACTTACGCTCTTGGACGGAGAGTCATCTACAGACATTGAATTAATATCTGACTTGTTCTGGGAAATGTAACAGGCGAGTTGGTGTTATGTTACTCATTAATGTCTTAGCCAATAGTATTGGTTGAAATCGCAGATTTTTCCAAATTACAGAGTTAGCTATTAAGATGCTGTATCCAGCAATGCTGTATTAATGTTTAGCCTGATCTCAGCCAAATATTAACCGGGTGAAGGACTGGTGAGTGGCCCTTAATGTAGGGAGCGACTTCAAGAAGGACGAATGTTGTATTTTTAACTGTAATGTATCACAAGCGTGAAGAGATATGAAGTGAAGCACCACGTTATATCCGTTACTGATTAATCGTTACCCTACGTTTGATTGGGAGGATATTGCGGGACTAAAAGTTACCAGCAGAAGAAACACTTCTACTTTCAATACTAAATTATTGCTCGATTATTCACTGTGTTAATGATAACTGTTTACAATGTACCACAGTCATGTAGAGGAAGTCGAAACGAACAAATTTATGCAGGGCACTTGTGGTCTACCTGAAATGGTTCCACACAAACTAACGAAACTGCATTGCATGGGCAGAGCGCGTGATTTTCAACATTCTTTCGTTGTTTTTGCAAAAACTATTAGTTCTAGGGAAAAAGAATAGGTTTCTTTGTAGGAAATTTATTGTAATTCGGTTGTGTACTGGTTAGTACACTACTGGCCACTAAAATTGCTACACCATGAAGATGACGTGCTACAGACGCGAAAATTAACCGATAAGAAGAGGATGCTGTGATATGCAAATGATGACCTTTTCAGAGCATTCACACAAGGTTGGTGCCGGTAGCGACACCTACAACGTGCTGACATGAGAAAACTTTCCAACCGATTTCTCATACACTAACAGCAGTTGACCGGCGTTGCCTGGTGAAACGTTGTTGTGTTGCCTCGTGTAAGAACGAGAAATGCGTACCATCACGTTTCCGACTTTGATAAAGGTCGGATTTTAGCCTATCGACATTGCGGTTTATCGTATCGCGACATTGCTGCTCGCGTTGGTCGAGATCCAATGACTGTTAGCAGAATATGGAATCGGTGGGTTCAGGAGGGTAATACAGAAGGCCGTGCTGGATCCCAACGGCGTCGTATCACTAGCAGTCGAGATGAGAGGCATCTTATCCGCATGGCTGTAACGGATCGTGCAGCCACTTCTCGATCCCTGAGTCAACAGATGGGGACGTTTGCTAGACAACAACCATCTGCACGAACAGTTCGACGACTTTTGCAGCAGCATGGACTATCAGCTCGGAGACCATGGCTGCGGTTACCCTTGGCGCTGCATCACAGACAGGAGCGCCTGCGATGGTGTACTCAACGACGAACCGTGGTGCACGAATGGCCAAACGTCATTTTTTCGGATGAATCCAGGTTCTGTTTACAGCATCATGATGGTCGCATCCGTGTTTGGTGACATCGCGGTGAACGCACATTGGAAGCGTGTATTCGTCATCGCCATACTGGCGTATCACCGGGCGTGATGGTATGGGGTGCCATTGGTTACACGTCTCGGTCACCTCTTGTTCGCATTGACGGCACTTTGAACAGTGGACGTTACGTATCAAATGTGTTACGACCCGAGGCTCTACCCTTCATTCGATTCTTGCGAAACCCTACATTTCAGCAGGATAATGCACGACCGCATGTTGCAGGTCCTGTTCGTGCCTTTCTAGATACAGAAAATGTTTTACTGCTGCCCTGGCCAGCACAGTCTCCAGATCTCTCACCAACTGAAAACGTCTGGTCAATGGTGGCCGAGCGACTGGCTCGGCACAATACGCCAGACACCACTGTTGATGAACTGTGGTATCGTGTTGAAGCTGCATGGGCAGCTGTACCTGTACACGCCGTCCAAGCTCTTTTTGACTCATTGCCCAGGCGTATCAAGGCCGTTATTAGGGCCAGAGGTTGGTCTGTGTACTGATTTCTCAGGATATATGCACCCAAATTGCATGAAAATGTAATCACATGTCAGTTCTAGTATATTTGTCCAATGAATACTCGTTTATCATCTGCATTTCTTCTTAGTGTAGCAATTTTAATGTCCAGTAGTGTATTTTTAGTATGTTGTTCATGTCAATTCCTCCTGGCACTGTAAGAAAGGTTATAACTACACAAATAGTTTCCCATATTCGACCTATTTTGATATTCATTGACTGGGCTAGTATACCACTGTCTTAGTTGTGGCCTTACAGAGTTGTAAAACTTACGTTTGTGCAAATTTTACCTCACTTTTTAAAATATGAACAAATTAAATTAACGGGTTAAATTTTTCTTTTTTGTCTGTCTTTCTTACTGTGAAATTATTGTGTCAACAGAAGTGATTTTTTTTTCTTTGCTCTCTCAGGAAAATCAAGTGATTACGTAAGCGACAATGTGAGGCAACCAGAAATTCAGAATTAAATGAGATTAAATTTTACTGCAAAAAAGTCATATTAATTTTTTTATCTAGGATTAAGGTTAAGCACTGATTGAGGCACATATAATAAGTGTGAAGCGATGCAACATTACAGCGCAGCGTGCGCGTTACCCACATGCCGTGCAGGTCGTGCACATTCTGAGACGCATAGACTATCTTTGCCCATGCCAGTTGATGATGCGTTGCACTGATAAAATTGAGCGCATGCCCTGTAAACTTCTTCAAACGATTTTAAAGTAACTATTCGGCATAAAATGTTGATTTTCATGTTACTTGTAGCTTTATACTCGTATATCAGCTTCATGGTGGAGTACCCATAACCTCCTTAATGGCCATACTCATTGTGATATTCGTATTTCAGTAAGACACGGAACGAAATTCGAAACTTCTTCAATGAATGATAGCGTTAGCTATGATTCTGTGTATGGTGTATATCACACCATATGTTGCTGCACACGAAATTTACCTAATAAATTCTATTTTTCTTTAGACTTGGGAGGAGGCCTTTGTCTGTCTCCAATCTCGAAACAATAGATTTTATGTATCGCATTTACTGCCAGTCGCACACAGTAGGGAATAAAATATTCATAACATCCCCCGTATCTCATAAACTGGTGGCGATGTCGAAATGAGATTTTGGCAAATGACAGCAAGAAAACAAAGTATTTCGCCATGTGGTTAACACACAAATCTTCCTTATTTACAGTGATGTTACAGATGCTATATTCCTATTTTACATTTTGACTGCAGAACTATAATTTTTTAAGAATCATCGACAGCTAGTGAAAAAATATTCTTCTAGTATGAAAATAAACATGTAAGTTATTCTCTTAAGTTATTCCAGACCGACACAACGATGTTTTCCGTAAGCTGTTTAACCCCCTGGAAGTCACATGCTGGTTTAATGAAGCACTATTTCAGGATTCTATCACAATAGCTACTGCAAACCGAATTATACTGTGTTTTGGCAAAAGAAGCAAAATTAAGGCATTACCAATAAAAGCTTCTTCAAACAGTCTATACAGAAATAAGTCACCATTTCTGTTGTAATTTCAATGCATTCCCTGCGACTCATCATATTTTTAATAGTCAATAACTGGAACAGGAATTTGCCGAAGGAATATCTTTCTGTCCTTCATCTGATAAACATGCAAATTATGATGAGTGTGCCCTTCTGGCAGCGTGATGCACACATGCCAGTTGTTGATTACTCACCTACGATGGCTCATAGTGCGTGATTTCCCAATAAAAGAGTTATTACTGGAAAAGGTAAACAATTGATATACTGCATAACATGATGGCCAGTGTACTGTAAGCAGCTGAGAATAATGTGCGCTGCAGGAATGTGGAAGCTAGTGAGGCGTCCCCTGTGAGAAGAGGATTTCACGTCATTCGACGAGCATAGCCATGAATGTAAGCCTGTCTTTGCCAGAAATACATTTCAGCAAAATAAACGCGTTGACGGAAAAAACTGCAACACTAAAACGTAATTCATGTAATGATATTTCATTAATACATTTGTCTAGTTAACATGTTTTAGTGACCAACATTTCCAGATCATAGGTTAATGGAAGCGCGAGATAAAAAATGGCAAATACGAAATGCTTGTACATTAATAAACGATGTAACGACCAGAATGGTGAATGCAAGCATCCAAGAGTGCATGTGTTTTATTGTACAGGAGCCGGATGTCGGTTTCTGGGATGGAGTTCCATGCTTGTGGCGTTTGGTCGGACAATACATAGATTGTTTACGCTGTTAGTGGATGACGCTGGGGTTGTACTTCGATGAAGTCTGTAATCCACGAGATAAATTTTAGCTACAGTGCGACGAGAGGAAATTAAGCCTCTAACAATTATGAACGTTATCTATTCAACATATGAAAAAAACAGTGAAAACGATGATAAATATTAATTATTTATATTATATTTTATGATGTAATTGGACATATCCATGTGTATCATATAAAGACAATGATACTTGTAAATTCCTTTTATGGTCGTTTGTCTTCCTTTGTTTTCACCTTTTGTTACTTGGCTTTTGTAGGTTGTGGACGTATATCAAACTGAGGTCTGTTAAGAAATTGTAATTATTTGTTAATTATTACTTGAGAATAGAGTTCATTATTATTATAAATATGAGTGAATAATTATTTGTAACTTTAATTCCTCTCTCAGTAAGCAATATCTGTGTTAATTATTTCTGTCCGCTGCAAGGAGCACAGCCATTGATGATAGCGATTTGTATCGCGTTTTTGTCTGTGTTTTCCTTAGAAAAAAATCAAATGTTTGCTTGATGAACTCTAAATAGTGCACAATACGAAAGTAAAGTTTAATAAGCATTTCAAATACTTATCTTATTTGCTCTAACAATAGAAAATCGGTATCAATTGTCTGCCGCCATCTTAACAATTATCTCAGTGGCAAATTCAAATTACGCAACTCTGCAGACATAAATGCCGAACGTAATACAAATGTGTAAAAATAAATGTGCACCGGTGGTCCCGAACTCATTTTAATGAAAATAATTCGAATGCGATTGGTTCTTTAAAAACAGTGTCATAGCACGATCCTTATAACAAACTTTTCTAGCTGATGTATGGAGCCGAAATTAATTAAGCACGAGATGCGAAGAATATTGTAACATATGTCAGTGTTGTGTGCGGCTGATATTCAGTGGTTTTAATGATCGTTTTGCTGAAGATAACTGCTTCCATCATAATCAATAGTTGTATAGAATCTGTGATTTAGTGACACTTACACAACGTACAGACAACACTTTAACACGACGTTAACTTGGAGTTCTTTAGCAACTTCACCAAATCTGAAGCCGGGAGAAAAATTATTTAGTAATTACTCGATGTAATAAAATAAGATTATCATTTTCGTTTACAGATTAGTTAAATACCAAACCACTGAGTAACACAGCGAACGCCACAAGTCCCACGTGTGCTCAACTCGAGACAGAGCTGGTGACCGAGCAGGCCAAGGAAACGTGTGGACACTCCTACGAGCATGTTGGGTTACAACAAAGGTATACGGGCGAGCATTATCATGTTGAAAACACCCCGGGAAATGCTGTTCATGAATGGCAGCACGAAATATATGTAGGCCGGTATGATCTATTTCCACGACTTGATAAACCACTAGTGTCCTATGTCTAACTGATCGTTCCCCCTCTACACCACTGTGGAACGTCGTAAACATAGTATACACCAGAATGACTCGTATACCTCGTGATAATCTGCTTAGAAAACTGCAAGGGCTGTCTTCCAGAGGAAATTAGGAATAATTTGCAGGCCCAAGGGAAGGTGGAGATACATTTATTCAAATAACGGCTTGCACAAAGGTTTAAAAAGGGTTATTATTCACACTCCCCGTATCTGAAAATACTGGGAAAGGACCGCCATATACTGTTCAATAAAAAAGTTACTGTCGTAAACTTCACAGTGAGTTACATTGTAATATCTAGCAAATATTCGAACAATATCAAATTATCGATAGTTTTTCTCAGAAAACTCGTCTTGGAAATGCAGTACTACAAAGTAAAAAATGAAGGTAAACTGGTCGGGAAGGGACCTACAAAACTCACATTCTAATAGAACAGCGAACTGTAGGCATTCTATGGGTATGGTGACGAAGAAATGTTCTGGAAAAAGTGATAACATGGGGAGGAAAGATAGTGACTGTCTATATTAGCGCATCACATCGAGTAGAATACGTATAATAAAAGCTCATGTTGGAAGCAAAGCTGTGATGCTTGGATAGCTGAGTAAGGAGAGCATTCTCCCACGAAAGTTAAAGGTTCTGGGATCGAATTCTGGTCTGGCACAAAGTTTTGATACGTTAGAAGTTTCAGAATATTATTAGACACTTACTATCAGGTATTGGAATTGATTTATTTTCGTAATTCGGCTTCTGCAATCTTAAGCTTTCTGCTGGAGATGTTGATGGTTACGAGATAACCACTTTGCCCAGAAGAAAAAAATTTGAAAATTGTAGACAATTTTTTTAATTATTGACATGACTTATGCGATGAATCTTCTGCAAGAATTATTCGAGACAATTTCCTTTTATGATATTGAGAGATAAACTCATCACTTCCAGTAAAGAAAAAAAAGAGATAAAGATTACTACTGACTGCATAAAATAATTGTCCCGTAGCAAACAACGCCTTAACCGGGGCAGTGAAAACCTTTCTCTGAGAAGGGCTTTCTGAGAGTGATTCATTCTCTGGACCAGTGGAGCGTTAATGGGTCCTCCCGTGCCAGCAGCCGAAAGATCTAGAATATTCCAATTAACTGCTCTAAGAGGTACCCGCTAAAGTTCTCTCGGGTTAATGCAGCGAGGAAAGGGTAAGGGCGGCATCACGGAAGTTACCACAATTATCACACCTGAAGGAGCCGCGCCCTCTGTTCTGGAAATAACCGTTACCGGCAGGAGGCTGGTGAATTAGTTTCACCTCATTCTATTTGATTTCTGTAGACTAGGTCCTCTATTAAGTTCATTTCCACAATGGTATTCTTTGTTAGAGACGTCACGTCTCGGTGATGTAGGTCATCTGATTTACGAACAGAGCTGAAAAGCAAACGTCATAGCTTTTATCGAGGGATTGGCGTTGTGTTTGAATCCACATTAATATACAGTTATCCACTGAAGATATTTAAAAATTTTGATGCATGTTCTTTAACAAATTACCTGTAGTGACAGAAAGAACACTTTGACCAGGTATACGGCTGAAAGAGTGTTGGAAATTACACGACATACGAATAGATTTGTTCTGGGATACAGAATTACTTTAAACAGATTCCTTTATGGGAAATTAGCGTAGTTCCTCTGCCAACAATCTTAGTTTTTCCCTTTCTTTTCATTTATTTATTTTAGAGGAACCGTCCCCAAATATCTTACGTTGTTACAGGCAAATACTGATATTACTCTTTGCTTCTGGTGTACTAAAACTCCTCATTAACAACGATACTCATCTTCCATTATTAACCTGTCTAAGATATACTGAAGATGTTGAAGGATCATAAATTAAAATCTGCTGAAGAGTAGGCTTACATGTTCTCTAAACTGAAGGTTTTTGTAAACCATATGATATTTTAAAAACGAACAACTAATCAGTAAATTTCTATTCTACAAAGTTTTCCCTCCTTCGAAACCGTTCGTTACGTTAACTGTTTAGAAAAATTAATTAACTGGGATGAAGAGTTGTTCATACATGAATGTATTTTCCTTTCTGCCGTCCGGTGACACCTAGGTCCACGTTTCCTGTTTACATCGCCTGTCCCCGAAAACACAATTATTGCCATTTAAAATATTTATTTGACACCAGAAACGGTCGTCAAGCCACAGTCACAAAAACAATGAAATTTTTAAAAGATTAGGTAACTAGTTTCGAAGCACTGAGTAGTAATTTTTAAATGTAATCACAAACCCGGTAAACTGAATTAATAGTTGCAACCATACGTCTTTCCAATATCACGAAAAATACACTAAAACCAGTAAACTGAAACTGAGTAATGGGTGGAATCACAATAATGAATGTAAATTTATCACAGCCCATAGTCTGATTTGATGAAGCTCCATGCTGGTCTATCCCGTGCCAGCTACTTTGTCTCTGCATAGCCCTTGCAGCCTACATCCTTTCGAACCTGCTCGCTCTATACAAGGATTGTCCTCAGTCTACAACTTTTTGTCTCACGCTTCCAATACGCCGGTACTAAATAGACGACTCAATGACACCTCAGTGTGTACAGTATCACTGAAAAGTATTTTGTAGTTCAACAAAAAGGTTGGCAGGCGTTTGTATCTTTACATGGGATCAAATCAGTCCTGTTTTTCACACAGAGGACTGCTTGACCTCCCCGCAACTACATGTATTGATTGCTGAATGGAGGTAAGCATGGACTTTAGCTGTAAACCGTGTTTACAAAGGGGGTTCATAAGTATTTTGTGAAAAGGAAAGTGTCGTGACCGGCCCACTAGTCTAATAAAGGGTGCATAGGATAATACTGAAGAGTTTGACAGAGCACTGAAAGACCTAAGTCGAAATAAGGCCCCGGGAGTAGACAACATTCCATTAGAACTACTGACAGCCTTGGGAGAGACAGCCCATCTGGTGAGCAAGATGTATGAGACAGGTGAAATACCCTCAGACTTCAATAAGAATATACTAATTACAATCCCAAAGAAAGCAGGTGTTGACAGATCTGAAAATTACCCTACTATCAGTTTAATAAGTCACGGCTGCAAAATACTGACATGAATTCTTTACAGACGAATGGAAAAATTGATAAGAGCTGACTTAGGGGATCAGTTTGGATTCCCTAGAAATGTGGGAACACGTGAGGCAATACTGACCCCACGACTTACCTTAGAAGATAGATTAAGGAAAGGAAAACCTACATTTCTAGCATTTGTAGACTTAGAGAAAGCTTGTGACAATGTTGACTGGACTACTCTCTTTCAAATTCTGAACGTGGCAGGGGTAAAATACAGGGAGCGAAAGGCTATTTACAATTTGTACAGAAACCAGATGGCAGTTATAAGAGTCGAGGGGCATGAAAGGGAAGCAGTGGTTTCGAAGGGAGTGAGACAGGGTTGTAGCCTATCCCCAATGTTATTCAATCGGTATACTGAGCGAGCAGTAAGGGAAACAAAAGAAAAATTCGTAGTAGGAATTAAGATCCATGGAGAAGAAATAAAAATTTTGAGGTTCGTCGATGACATTGTAATTCTGTCAGAGACAGCAAAGGACCTGGAAGAGCAGTTTAACGGAATGGACGGTGTCTTAAAACGAGGATATAAGATGAACATCAACAAAAGCAAAACCAGGATAGTTGTATGTAGTCGAATTATGTCGGGAGATGCTGAGGAAATTAGATTAGGAAATGAGACACTTAAAGTAGTAAAGGAGTTTTGCCATTTAGGGAACAAAATTGATGTGCAAAGTAGAGAGGATATAAAATGTAGACTGGCAATGGCAAGGAAAGCGTTACTGAAGAAGAGAAATTTGTTTACATCGAGTATAGATTTAGGTGTCAGGAAGTCTTTTCTGAAAGCGTTTGTAGGGAGTGTAGCCTGACGGGAATAGAAGCTTTCGAAATGTGGTCCTACACAAGAATGCTGAAAATTAGATGGGTAGATCACATAACTTATGAGAAGGTATTGCACAGAATTGGGAAGAAGAAAAATTTGTGGCATAACTTGACTAGAAGAGATCTGTTGGTAGGACACGTTCTGAGGCATCAAGGGACCACCAGTTTAGTATTCGAGGGCAGCGTGGAGGGGAGAAATCGTAGAGGGAGACCAAGAGATGAATACGCTAAGCAGATTCAGAAGGATGTACGTTGCAGTAGGTACTGGGACATGAAGAAGCTTGCAGAGGATAGAGTAGCATGGAGAGCTGCATCAAACCAGTCTCTGAACTCAAGACGACAACAACAACAACAGGATGCTGTTTTCTCGTGTAGCTTGACAAGAATTCGAGCAAGGCATATTAATGGAGTTTATTACAGTAAACTGAACTGGCAGTACCTGACTTTGCGTATTTACAAAGATGGGTCGCAAGCAAATGGCGACATGTAAATAGTCAATGTCCTTCGGCATATACAATTTCCATGCAAATAAAATACAACTGTTCATAAGTCACTGCTGTGGCGTCTACATCACGTCTCGTAGTGTGCCCGCGACTAGGCGTTGCGGTGGTTATATTCTCTTCGTATAGGGGCCGCTCCTGTCGTGGTGTGGTCCTAGTCAGCGTACTACTGGATGACGTCGTCTCACAGCCCCCTCTGCTGTAGCGTTCCAGACCGACGTACCGGCGCTTGGTGTTACGCCTGAATAGGAAGAGTGCAACAAACCTAACTACCTAAAGCAAACATAATTTCAATATCTTATTTACTTACAACAATGCTTAAAACCAAAGAACATTCAGTAGATTTCAGACAAGCTGCCTTAACAACAATGAGTGATGGCCGAATTCAGTACTTCGTTGTCAAGTAGTTCGAGATGTCGCAACGTCCAGTGGGTGTCACGGCCCCGTTTCAGAAGGAAAGGGAGACAACAGAGAGCAATACTCGAAGTGGTCGTCCCGAAAAACAGCCCAGAAAGAAGATATACTCATCCGAAGGCAATCGATGACTCTTCCCAAAAGTCAGTCCGGCAGTACGTGGTAATCTACAGATAAAACACGAGGTGAAAGTCCATGTTTCGACAGACATCGCTTTGCAGCTGTAGATCTGTATGGCAGAACACCCTCTCGAGAACCTATGATGTTTGGAACTTTAGTAGTGGCAACTATTTATTTACAGCTCGTACAAAATAGATACGTGTTTCAAAGTTTTACTGACCTTCAAAGTAGTCACCAGCATTGTGTATAACCCGTTGCCCGCGATGTAGAAGTCGTAGGATACTCTTAGCAGTGCCAGTTGTGTTGAATTTTCGAGCAGAGCGGTTTATAGCCCGACGAATTTGCAGTTCTGGAGCGAAAGCCGTGAAGTGTTTCCTTCAGTTTAAAAATCGAGTTGACCTCACGACGGTTTAAGTCAGGGGAGTGCAGTAGGTAGTAGAGCACTTAGCAGCCTCATCAGTCAAACAAACAGTAACAACTTGCACTGTACGTGCTTGAGCATTGTCCTGCGAAATGATGGTCGGGTCGTGCAGAAAGTTTCGTCACTTCTGTTTCTAGGCTGTTCATTTTTGGAACCCAGCCGGCCGTGGAGGCCGAGCGGTTCTAGGCGCTGCAGTCGGGAACCGCGCGACTACTACCGTCGCAGGTTCAAATCCTGCCTCGCGCATGGATGTGTGTGATGTCCTTAGGTTAGTTAGGCTTAAGTAGATCTAAGTTCTAGGGGACTGATGACCTCAGATGTTAAGTCCCATAGTGCTCAGAGCCATTTGAGCCATTTGGAACACAGCCACGACCAGCTTAGAGACAAAAGTGATTACACTTCCTGCTGGATATGGCCATCATTCTACAGGACAATGCTCAAGCACGTACAATGAAAGCTGTTACTGATTTGTTTGACTGATGGGGCTGCTAAGTGCTATACGACCTGCTGCACTCCCCTGACTTAAGCCCTGGTGAGTTCAACTCGATTTCTAAACTGAGGGGAACACTTCACGGCATTCGCTACAGAACTGCTACAAATTCGTCGGGCAATAGACCGCGCCGCTCGAAATGTCAAGACAACTGGCACTGCTAAGAGTATCCTAGATTGCATGCAACCGGTGGCGGAGTGTTCGTCGCTGTTAGTAGTAGTTTATCCTGTAGTGAAGTAGAAGTGGATAGTTCCTGTGAATTATTATGGGTGGAGGTTACACTCAACAACCGAGCTAGGTTAATAATTGGCTCCTTTTACCGACCCCCCGACTCAGCAGCATTAGTGGCAGAACAACTGAGAGAAAATTTGGAATACATTTCACATAAATTTTCTCAGCATGTTATAGTCTTAGGTGGAGATTTCAATTTACCAGATATCGACTGGGACACTCAGATGTTTAGGACGGGTGGTAGGGACAGAGCATCGAGTGACATTATACTGAGTGCACTATCCGAAAATTACCTCGAGCAATTAAACAGAGAACCGACTCGTGGAGATAACATCTTGGACCTACTGATAACAAACAGACCCGAACTTTTCGACTCTGTAAGTGCAGAACAGGGAATCAGTGATCATAAGGCCGTTGCAGCATCCCTGAATTTGGAAGCTAATAGGAATATAAAAAAAGGGCGGAAGGTTTATCTGTTTAGCAAGAGTAATAGAAGGCAGATTTCAGACTACCTAACAGATCAAAATGAAAATTTCTGTTCCGACACTGACAATGTTGAGTGTTTATGGAAAAAGTTCAAGGCAATCGTAAAATGCGTTTTAGACAGGTACGTGCCGAGTAAAACTGTGAGGGACGGGAAAAACCCACCGTGGTACAACAACAAAGTTAGGAAACTACTGCGAAAGCAAAGAGAGCTTCACTGCAAGTTTAAACGCAGCCAAAACCTCTCAGACAAACAGAAGCTAAACAATGTCAAAGTTAGCGTAAGGAGGGCTATGCGTGAAGCGTTCGGTGAATTCGAAAGTAAAATTCTATGTACCGACTTGACAGAAAATCCTAGGAAGTTCTGGTCTTACGTTAAATCAGTAAGTGGCTCGAAACAGCATATCCAGACACTCCGGGATGATGATGGCATTGAAACAGAGGATGACAAGCGTAAAGCTGAAATACTAAACACCTTTTTCCAAAGCTGTTTCACAGAGGAAGACCGCACTGCAGTTCCTTCTCTAAATCCTCGCACAAACGAAAAAATGGCTGACATCGAAATAAGTGTCCAAGGAATAGAAAAGCAACTGGAATCACTCAACAGAGGAAAGTCCACTGGACCTGACGGGATACCAATTCGATTCTACACAGAGTACGCGAAAGAACTTGCCCCCCTTCTAACAGCCGTGTACCGCAAGTCTCTAGAGGAATGGAAGGTTCCAAATGATTGGAAAAGAGCACAGGTAGTCCCAGTCTTCAAGAAGGGTCGTCGAGCAGATGCGCAAAACTATAGACCTATATCTCTGACGTCGATCTGTTGTAGAATTTTAGAACATATTTTTTGCTCGAATATCATGTCGTTTTTGGAAACTCAGAATCTACTATGTAGGAATCAACATGGATTCCGGAAACAGCGATCGTGTGAGACCCAACTCGCTTTATTTGTTCATGAGACCCAGAAAATATTAGATACAGGCTCCCAGGTAGATGCTATTTTTCTTGACTTCCGGAAAGCGTTCGATACAGTTCCGCACTGTCGCCTGATAAACAAAGTAAGAGCCTACGGAATATCAGACCAGCTGTGTGGCTGGATTGAAGAGTTTTTAGCAAACAGAACGCAGCATGTTGTTATCAACGGAGAGACGTCTACAGATGTTAAAGTAACCTCTGGTGTGCCACAGGGGAGTGTTATGGGACCATTGCTTTTCACAATATATATAAATGATCTAGTAGATAGTGTCGGAAGTTCCATGCGGCTTTTCGCGGATGATGCTGTAGTATACAGAGAAGTTGCAGCATTAGAAAATTGTAGCGAAATGCAGGAAGATCTGCAGCGGATAGGCACTTGGTGCAGAGAGTGGCAACTGACCCTTAACATAGACAAATGTAATGTATTGCGAATACATAGAAAGAAGGATCCTTTATTGTATGATTATATGATAGCGGAACAAACACTGGTAGCAGTTACTTCTGTAAAATATCTGGGAGTATGCGTGCGGAACGATTTGAAGTGGAATGACCATATAAAATTAATTGTTGGTAAGGCGGGTACCAGGTTGAGATTCATTGGGAGAGTCCTTAGAAAATGTAGTCCATCAACAAAGGAGGTGGCTTACAAAACACTCGTTCGACCTATACTTGAGTATTACTCATCAGTGTGGGATCCGTACCAGATCGGGTTGACGGAGGAGATAGAGAAGATTCAAAGAAGAGCGGCGCGTTTCGTCACAGGGTTATTTGGTAACCGTGATAGCGTTACGGAGATGTTTAACAAACTCAAGTGGCGGACTCTGCAAGAGAGGCGCTCTGCTTCGCGGTGTAGCTTGCTCGCCAGGTTTCGAGAGGGTGCGTTTCTGGATGAGGTATCGAATATATTGCTTCCCCCTACTTATACCTCCCGAGGAGATCACGAATGTAAAATTAGAGAGATTAGAGCGCGCACAGAGGCTTTCAGACAGTCGTTCTTCCCGCGAACCATACGCGACTGGAACAGGAAAGGGAGGTAATGACAGTGGCACGTAAAGTGCCCTCCGCCACACACCGTTGGGTGGCTTGCGGAGTATAAATGTAGATGTAGATGTAGACTTCCACATTGTTGGCAACGGGTTATACACAATGAAGGTGACTACTTTGAAGGGCAGTAAAACTTCTAAACAAGTCTCTATTTTGTACGAGCTGTAAATAAACAGTTGCCACTATTAAAGTTCCAAACCTCGTATGTTCAAATGTGTGTGAATCCCTAAGGGACCAAATTGCTGAGGTCATCGATCCCTAGACTTATACACTACTTAAACTAACTTATGCTAAGAACAAGACACACACACGTCCATGCCGGAGGGAGGACTCGAACCTCCGGCGGAAGGGGCTGCGCAATCCGTGACATGGCGCCTCTAACCGCGCGGCCACTAAAGCGCAGCAAAACCTATGTTAAGTGCGAAAAGTAGGAATGCCCGACTACAGTTTGCTAAGAAGTACGTGCCTTGGACCACTGAAAACTGGTCAAGAATTGTAGTCAGCATTTTCAAGTCTTTTTACTCTTGCCGTCATCAGCTATTCTTCTACCCAAATAGCAAACTCATTGACTAGTTTTAATGTCTCCTCTCCTAATCCAATATCCTCAGCATCGCCTGATTCAATTCGATAACATTACATTAGCCTTATTCTACTTCTGATATTGACCACTTTATTATCTCTTTTCAAGACACTATCCATTTCGTTGAATTTCTCTTCCAAATCCTCAGCCGCCTGTGGCAGAATAACCATGTCATCGACAAATCTCCCGATTTTTCTATCTCCTCCCTAACTTTAATTCCCCTTCTAAATTCAACCATCGTTTCCTTCACAGCTTGCTCAATGCATAGATTAAATAAGATCTGGGTAGGCTACAACACTCTCCCTATTCAATCTCAGCTGTCGTTTTCCTTTCATGTCCTTCGATTCTTATAACTGCAGTCTCGATCTCTCCAAGTTGTAGCAGTTTCGGTCCCTGTATTTTATCCCGGCTACCTACAGAATTTCGAAGAGTGTAGTGCAGCGAACATTATCGAAAGCTTTCTTTAAATTTGCAAATGATATAAACCTAAGTTTGCCTTTCTGCAACCTATATTTTAGAATGAGTCGTACGGTCTGTGTTGGCCAGAGTGTCGCTGTAAGTGTGATTCAAACTGATCTTCTCCGAGGTCGTCTAATACCTGTTTTCGTAGTGTCACTTCCCTACAGCAGATATGAATGGAGTCTGTGCCATGTCGTGTTGCGGCACTTCTGCATGCTCGCTGTGGCCCTACACGGTATTAGGCAGGTGTACCATTTTCTTTGTCTCTTCAGTGTAAGTTTGTTACGTCTGTCTCTCACAAGAATACCTTAGTACTGAGGAAATTCCATCTAGTCCAGCAGCCTTGTATCGACTTAGTTTGTGGTTTTTATACCAAATCTCTGCCTACATTTTGTTACATTTTGTTATTACGTTTTAACGTACAGTATGTAATGATTCACGTCGCTGAAAGCTAACAAGACTGAATTCAGAAAGACAGATATTAGACAGTGATTAGTTGAATAGGTAGGCATATTTTATTTCAGCAATTAAACTGCTGAATTGCAAACACAAATCCAGCAGCGCGTTATTATTCGATTATAGCTATGAATTTTAATTTTGTTGTGCTCTATGGTATATTATAAACATTCATTGTAAACATCTCATGTGATGATTGATTATGCATGATAAGGTCCCTGGACAAAAAACGATTGACCTCTAGTGAAATAATAACAAGCACCATTGATCACCGTGTAATTCCGCCCCTCGACTTGAGAACCGCCAGAATTCGGTTAAGAAATCATTTCGCAAATTTCTGCAAGTCCAGGTTAAGCCTGTTCCTGAGGTTTTGATGACACTATTCCACCAAACTGCGAGAAAGTTGACGTCGGCGCTTTACTCTGTGTTCCAAGGTGTCTATGGGATTCAAGTCAAGCGATTATGCAGGCCAATCAAGATGTAATAGGACTGAGATGTGTTCAGGAAACCTGTCACATATTCATCCACCCCGAAGAACTTTGCTGTTGTCTTTATGTGCTTGTGTGAGCAATAGTCTCATGCGAGGTAAACGACTTCAAAAGCTCATTGCATACAGTTACCATCGCAATGTTTTCATGCTAACTCTTTGGGAAAAACTTGCATTCACTGCCTGCTGTCACTGATGCCAGGTTTGGAAGCGATGTTGATTCAGAAGCCGTCAAACGCGTCTCCAGTCTCTCTGAGTTATGATCTCTTTTCTAGCACAATTCTGACATCGTGTTTCGTGGTCACGCGTTAACACCACTGTTTGTCGACGCACTGGACAGTCTGCCAGGAAACACCAAAAAATCTAGCAACTTCAGAAATCATATTGGTATGGGCACAGCCAGACACCATGGCCTTTTTTGCCATTCTGTTACATTCTAAATCCATGTTTATGTACAATGACCGCTTTAAACATAAGTATATATGAAGATGGTATCTGTTCTTTCGGAAATATCAGAAACAACAGATGTCATCTTCATATATAACACTCACCGGTCATTTGACCATCTTCTTCTGTGCAGATGTACAAACAGTGCCCGAACTTTTACGGGAACCGACAGTAAAGCGGCGAGTAATGAGTATAATGGGCAGGGGCACTATGAATATAGTGCGGGACATTAAGTTGCGAACGTTGGTCTCACGGGAGGCGTGCTAGAGATAAGTCCCTGCAGTCGCACTACCCTCTGTGTCGTGTAGTGGGACGCGAAATTGAAGCGTCACTCATCCACCAGTGTCAACCCAGTTTGCAGGTGAATATAAGTTTAATTTAGTTTTTGTTTATGTATTTTTGTAATATTTGTAATGGTTGTGAATTGTCTAAAGTTTTATATTTATTTTTTATGTTTCATGTACGGAGAGGGCGGCGCAACGAACGGAGACAGCATCTTCACTGCCGGGACCAGACAGAAAAGTGCTGGCCACTATACGTCGCGGGTCGACAGACAAAGAGCAACAGAAGATCCTGAAACCGAGTTGTTGCGTCGTGCTTCTAAAAAATGGAAAAAATAAGAATTTGTAATGTTTGTACAACAATGACGTCATAGAAAGTTAATCATGTTGTAAATGTGCAGTTCTGTCTTGTCAAGGCTCAGGTTCACGTCTATATCTAGGAAGATAATAAACTAGTGGATGCTACTAAAGATGAAATACGTGTTCCGAGAATTTATTTATGAAGAATTATGTTACGTAATTTATTTGACAAGATTATTAATTTTTGACAAAGTCCATCGCGAGTTTGAATCTCGAAAGTTTATTCAATGTGGTTCTAATATTTATTAAATCAGATAACGTGCATTAATATAATTTCCGAGGAGAAACAAACGACATCTAAATTGAAAAAGTTTGCGCAAACCAATTGGACTGAGTGACGTAATTCTGATCATACGACTCAAATGATGTTTTACAGTTTCGTTCAAGAACCATTCTGAGACAATTTAAAAAGAGTATAAATAATTTTAAAGTGTGTTGTAACTGACGTAGGTGACGAAGTCTACACATGGTCATATGTCAAAAGAAAATCATTTATAAAAAACTTACGTCGTTACACTACAGTCGTCTGTGGATCAGATGGATAGAGCGTTTGCCATGTAAGCGGGAGATTCCGGGTTCGAGTCCCGCTCGTGGCACACATTTTCAGCTGTCTCCGTTGACTTATATCAACGCCTATATGCTGTCAGGGGTATTCATTTCATTGTAATTAAACGTAAGTGTCTCACTTATCGCTGCTGCCTTACGCTCACGTAGGGGCAATAGGCACGCGGTTGAGCACCTGACATTCGCTGCGCCATCCGTAAAAGCTTTACAGTTAATTTGTGCATGCAAATTAATCTTTTGTCCCCTGAGTTAATTAATTTCTTATGAACATTGAATTTTAGGAGTGGACATGGTGAACTGTGGTTATGAAACGGATTCTATGAAGAGTGGTTATACAAATACTTTAGAAACAACAGAGAGGTAATATTATGTAAACTGAATGAGAAAGTGGGGGGGGGGGGGGGAGGAGGAAAGGAAAAGGAATGAACTCATTAAATAAGCTCTCCCGGGATTTCATGCGAATTCAGCAGCACCGGGCTTCAAACTTGGGATCACCTGCTTACTAGGCACTTGTTTTAACCACTGCTCCATCCGGACGCGGTATTCATCGCAATTATGCGGATTATCTCGGTACACCCCTTGGAAGATGCACATTCCCACTTAGCGCTACCTACCAGCAGTCCCCCCCCCCCCCCCCCCTTCCCCCGTCAACGTCCATCATGCTCGCTACTTTGAGATTCCCGCAGGAGGTCGAACGTGATCGGGAGTTTGCACTGAAGTTGTGGGATTCATATTCCATCGAGGCGACTCAATTGTATGGAAGCCGAAACAGATCGCGCAATTGCGATAAACAGTGAGACCTGAAGCGTGGTGATTAAAGCAACTGTTTTTTAATCAGGAGATCCTGGGTACGAAGCCCGGTCTAGTACATATTTTCACTCGACATCGCTGACTTAGCATAAAGTACCGATGCAGCAGACATCATGAGTTCGTTCCCTTCCCTCTCCTTTCTCCATCGTCCACCTTAAATTTACATAAAATTTTTCGCATCTGCGGATTCTGTGTGTATAATGCCGCAAGTCAATCCGCAATACTGTTTTAATTCAGTACGGGCTCGTAGCTTTGGAGCCGGTGGCGGTGACAGCCGCTTGTATCTTGGCGTGACTCACTCGCACGTGTCGGTAGCACGGCCGTGGGAAGTGCTACTTGTGTCTGTTCCAGCGACAGAATATTCAAGCCCCTAAGAATCTAAATAAACGATACTAAATATTATGAAATTCTGATAAAACTTAATATGTAACCTTCTGTTATTAAAAAGAAGCTGGTTGCAAAATCTCAGCTTTCTGGCTGGGATATGTTCAAAATTAGAGAAAATTACCTAAAATACCAAAAACCGACACTTACGGAATTAAATCCAGTTAGGAAATATAATATTTTACCTTGTGGTATTATTTGAAAATATAAACAGAATTCCCAGTGTGCAGAATTAATTAATTGAGATTTTCATATTAAATTTTCATTATCGTAATATAAAATTCAGACAAAATTATTATATGTGTCTTATGTCACTGTCGGAGTAAATGAGAGTCAGTGAGAGTGTGTATGTGGAACATACGTTAAATTTCAAGACTAATTTTATGTAATGCATTACACAATCATAGCATGGGAAAGATGTTTGTACTCACATTGCTGATGACTTATGTCCAAGTGTACTTGTTTTTGTAAGAAAGCAGCCAGAATTGCTATTTGTAGGGTAATGTTTTCCTAAAGTTGTCTCAAAATTAATTTTCTTTTAGTTTCAATTAATAAACATTATAGTAATAATTGGCTTGTCGAAGTGATGCCAATGAATCTGATGTAGAGATTGGCTCAGAACATTTTAGGCGCGAATATGATCTTGAAAGATTGATCTGATTGGATGTTCATTTGATCAACCAATCAGAGTGATGTCTTTCCAGCGCTCTATTAAGTAGTATATGCGCTGTGAGCAACGGCATTGAGAGAGTCGTGGACTAGCTTTTAAGACACGAAAGTCATGTTAAATGTGTCCGTCCGTAAGATGTGTAAGATGAAGAAATATTCGGTCCTTCGCTTCAAGATGGATTTGTAATGATAGCTCTTGTTGCAATGAACATTTTGTAAAAGTTTTAGAGTCGTACGATATTTTGTTCGGTAGATATGCATGTGTTAATTGTTGCACTTAGAAAATTCCTCGTGACGATGTTCTGTGTCTATACAGAATATATTTGGCGAGCAATCTTTGTGAATGAAATCCACTGAATGACTTATGTAAGCAATCAACGTTATGTGACTGTATATTCGAGTATTATTCTCCGAATGTAGTATTCTGGCTGTTTTACGTGTGACGTAAACTGGGAACTTATAATAGCAGTTTTACATACTAAATGTGGACTGATGACACACGTTTGAACAAAGAAAATAAAACCTACTTTTACCAGGTTTCCGAACTTTCAATTAAGATCATGACTCCGTTTTTCCACCCGAAAGTTTATTATGAATATTTACAGGAACAATCATAACGAGATTTATGCGGCCTCAGTAATTGTAGATATTAGGTGCTGTTTTCATCAACGCTGCTTTTTCATCACCTTGTAAATACCTACGTTGCAGAGTGAAGGGACACCGAGCAGATGCCGATCTGAGGTAGGTGAACATCAATTTGCAGCTTGCTTCAGTGACAGTGAAACTCAGAGACAGTTCCGTCTCATGTGGTATCTGTTCTTTCAGACATGCCGAAAGAACAAACACTATGCTTTCGTATAAGATTGAGCTAAGCTTTGGTAGATGAAAGGACAAGTAATAAAGAAACCATTCAAAGGACTATGTTAAATATTTGATGAAACAGCATGTTAGGACTGCGTACGATGCAAGTGCTCAGATAATATTTATTCTGGCTTAACGAGAAGCGCCAGCACGATGACGAAGAACGGGACAGAGAGGGCTGTGAGACAACGTCAGCCAATAGTACGTTGACTAGGACGACACCAAGTCAGGAGCGGCTTCTACACGAAAAGAATATAAGGCCGCGCCTCCCAGCCGCAGGCAGAGTTGCAGAAAAGACGTCATCCAAACGCTGCGGCAGTGACTTTTGAACTGTTTTGTTTTGCTTGCATTAAAATTGTATATACCGAAGGACACTGATTATTTACACATCGCCATTTGCCTGCGACACACCTTTGTGAATAGGAAAAGTTAAGTAGTGTCAATTTGACTTACTGCAATAAACTCCATTAACATGATTTGCTTGAATCGTTGTTTAGCGATCCGAGGAAACAGCTTCCTAGGCACCCTATACTGGACGAGTGGGCAGGATATTACAGTATTCATGGAACTTCGAGGAATATTGTGAATCCTAAGTGGATACGAATTACCACACCATCACTCTAGTGACGAAGAGGTGAAACTGGACGAGTGGAAATAGCTCGCATACTGAACGTCATATGGGCGTCTACATGTACGGTGATGATAGGTATGTAGTACCGGTGTCCAGAGAGAGTTGTGGCCAACTAGTGGTGTGCAGGAAATCGCGTATCTGTTAGAAATCACAGTGATGGAGAAGTCACAGATATCACAATAACAACTTTACAAAATCTAACTGCGATTTCAGTCACAGTTAGCAGTCGCAAGTAGCATTTCACATTCAACGCCGTGAGCCATCTGTTGGCCGAATTCCGTACTGCTTTCTGCGATTTCAGTGACAAATCGCGGCTAGAAGTCGCAAGTAGCAACTAAAAACCGCAGTTAACAGTGCAATCTGTTGGCCAAAGTTCGTGCTACGCTCATCTCTGCGACACGCTATCGAGTCTAACTGCGATTTCCGTGACAAGTCGCAACTAAGAGTCGCAAGTAGCAACTAAAAAGCGCAGTTAGCAGTGCCGTCTGTTGAGCAAAGTTCGTACTACGCTCATCTCTGCAGCACGCTATCGAGTCTAACTGCGATTTCCGCGACAAGTTGCAACTAAGAGTCGCAAGTAGCAACTAAAAAGCGCAGTTAGCAGTGCCGTCTGTTGAGCAAAGTTCGTACTACGCTCATCTCTGCAGCACGCTATCGAGTCTAACTGCGATTTCCGCGACAAGTTGCAACTAAGAGTCGCAAGTAGCAACTAAAAAGCGCAGTTAACATTCTTTTCCTAGTGCCATCTGTTGACCGACGTACGTACTTCGTTACGAGAGCCTTGTGCCTCACGAGATCGATGTGCTGTGTGTGACTGTGTGCATAATACTGAATATGAAGGGCTTATTTCAATAGTGGTACAAGTCCCTTTTGTTCATTTTGAGATACAGAGTCGTAAAGTTAATTGAGTGCTGAAAAATCTGCAGTTGAGATACCAGAAATATTCAAGCATATGGCTTCTTGCTAGAGATGAACCTTTATTTATGTTTGTTTGGATCATTAATTTCAGAAGCATTATAGACAGAAAAGTGGAGGTAATGGACTTGTACCACTATTGAAATAAGCCCTTCATATTATATGACGACATGCACATTCAGCATCAGTTATGGTTGGTCAAACACAGCTGTGACTCTGAATGTATTATATTAATAAGAAGCAACATCGCCTTTTTCTCCTGAAAAAATCAAGTAACGTAACAAATATGTTTGATTCTGCTTCCAATATGACAGTTTTGGTTAATACTCCACATGCCTACAGGACTTTGCAATGTTAACACAGCAGAACTCAGACACCTGTATAAGTGTAGTGAAATAAAAACAGTATTATTGTGTCATATGAATGCCTCCCTTTTGTTCCGGCACAGTTCAAGACTCGGGAGAAAAGTTTTACACCTGGTGTTCTACATGGCTACTTCACACACAAAAACTTTTTGCCGACACTACTACCACCTACATAAGTAAGCTTTTCCTGTGTTACTTTCAAGTAATTCACTTAAACCATTCCTGATTTAACTGTAAGATCTGTACTTCCCACTTTCGTATCAACAGCCTCAAAATGCATATTGTAGACTTCGGGATATGTTACAGGTCAGTGTCACACCAAGATTGTGGAGAAAGAGGGGGAGGGGGGGGGGGCCGGCATGTCACCGTTTTCCAATAAATATGTGGCGGAAAATTACGGGTATAGGACGGCTTAACATGTGGAGAATGAGATTTTCATTATTCGCTCACTGTATTTAACATTTATTATTCCTTTAAAATCGCACAACAACTTCAATAAAACACAGTTTAATCACTCATCTGCACACTTATTTCGCAATAATGTCACTTTTAAATTGCAAATCCTCTAAGAGCTCTCTTGAATCTTCACGAGTCTCTCCCAACAGCCAACAGCCTTGATGTGAATAGATACGTACAGCAACCAAAACTGTGTCTGCAAAATCACAAGGATTATTAAACAATTTTTGCTGTCACTAATTACAAGCAATATAATTGACAGAGTAGATTGCTAATATTTGCTGTAATGAAAGCCACTCAATGGGGTATATTTCACATTTGCAAGAACGATCTCACTTAAGTAATTAAGTCCATCGAAACAGTTAGAAACTAACCTCTCGTCTGACGAAAACGGTCTAAAGACGCAGTGGCAATTTCTCCAGATCTGCTGACAATGATATTTTGAGTTATCACTTTACTGAGTGACTGAAATGTAGTTCGGGTACCTGAGAACATAACAATATGTTAGAATTCATTTCCTAAACACGAACTATTACGGCACTGTATCGCTACTTACATATTAATTACACTATTAATATTTTCACAGTTGTTTCTTTAATACAAGATTAAAGCCAACGGAAGAACAAACGTAAAACATACTTACCAATTACAGGTTTGTTGAGATGCAATTTTCTGTCTGGACAGATGTAGCTTTTTCATACGGTGTTAAGTCGCAGAAATCGCAGGTGTCACAGAAACCGCAGAAGTAGCAGAAGTCACAGAAATCGCAGAAGTAGCAGAAGTCACAGAAATCGCAAAAGTGGCAGAAGTCACAGAAATCGCAGAAGTAGCAGAAGTCACAGAAGTCGCAGAAGTAGCAGAAGTCACAGAAGTCTCAGAAGTAGCAGGTCACAGAAGTCGCAGAAATCGCGGAAGTAGCAGAAATAGCAGTGGCGGAGGGATACGCGACTTAGGTTCCTTAACTGCGACTCTTAACTGCGACAAATCACAGTTAAGAATAACAGATACTGAAAAGTAGCATTCACAGAAATCACTGATATCGGAATATCGCAGTTTAGCCCATCACTATGGCCAACTAAAGCCGATCGGCGACAGTGGCTCCAGTTTGGTGTCGTCGGCGGTGCGCGTAAAGCTGTGCGAGGCAGTTCACGTGCGGCAGTTAGTGGAAGCCCTTTGCCGGTAACCGGCGGGATCCGACAAGTCAGGCGAATCCAGGCACATAGTTTCGAGTTCACCACAGCACGGGGGCGACGCCAGACTTTGCAGAAATTCAAGTTCAGTTGTGGTTACATCCTTGTTACAGAAATAACGTCTCATTGAAGATTTGGGAGAAGTCGTCTCACAATTTCATGATTTATAATCTGGCAGTTTGTGAATTATTGCCATAGCAGGTAAGGCAAGGTGAGTTCTATTAACGACGATGTGGGTTTTCAGATCACCGCTCTAGCATATGTCGGTAATAGTGCATACAATATTAATGAGTTAATTAATAAGAGCCGGCCGGAGTGGCCGAGCGGTTAAAGGCGCTAAAGTCTGGAACCGCACGACCGCTACGGTCGCAGGTTCGAATCCTGCCTCGGGCATGGATGTGTGTGATGTCCTTAGGTTAGTTAGGTTTAGGTAGTTCTAAGTTCTAGGGGACTTATGACCACAGCAGTTGAGTCCCATAGTGCTCAGAGCCATTTGAACCATTTTAATTAATAAGTACAATAACAATGTACTACTATTCAGCAAATTTCATAACGTAGCAAATGACGGCACTGTTGATGTAAGTGAGGAACAAGATGTTAATGACAGTGTAATTCAAGTTGAATCAACACAATGGTTAACCAGCGATGATGAATTTAGTGAAACTAGACGTAAAACATTCTGGCAGCCAAGGTCGTTATTTTTCAGCATTATGTTTGAAGTTTCTTACTTCTACCTTTTGAATGTCCATGCTTTTGACTGGGGGTCTTGGGGATCACGGCCGTTCATAACTGAAAAAAATGAAACGCCTACAGCAGTCCTTATTATCTTATATATTGTGTTCTTACCAGTTTCAGTGCTTCATTGCGTCATCTTCAGGCCGTAGTTGATCCTGAATCAGCAGTCAACATAACCAGTTTACGCAGACAGTCTTTAAACTTTGGTGTCAGCACTCCAACCATCAACTGCCAACTCTTAATACTTTCTTCTTATTTCTACTCGTAGTTTCATATTCAT
The DNA here is from genome assembly GCF_023864275.1 of Schistocerca cancellata. NCBI lineage: Eukaryota > Metazoa > Arthropoda > Insecta > Orthoptera > Acrididae > Schistocerca > Schistocerca cancellata. Next base: position 999,235,329 of record NC_064627.1, read on the forward strand.
TTGTATCGTCCTGTTAGGGGAAGAATATTAAGCGTAGATGAAATTAGTGTTGAGAGTCCCAAAGAGCGTGATTTTTGGAGTGAAAAGGATAATTTATTTTACTGAATTAATATCGGAACGCAGAATATAACGTAATACTTTTGGCAAAAACGTGGCATTTTATTCCTGAAAAAGACTTCTAAAGCAGTTTTGATGACGTATCACGTTGGTATTTTAATATTTGTTATTTATTTAATTTTGTACACTTTGACAATTTCAGATAAGGCGAGATGAATATTGTTAAGATGCTGGGTAATAAGATGCTCATACAGTGAAAATAGTCAATATGGATGCAAATTTAATGTGATACTTACTAATGATTAAAAGAAGGTGCTTGAAATTATATAGTATCATAAAGGAAAGGATGATGACACAGTTAAGTTAACATGCTGAAACGTCTCCTTAGAAAAATTAATGATTTACTGTGCTGATAAACCTCTTACATTATTTAATTTTCAAACAGCTGAACAGAACTGAACGTACTCAGACATTTCGCAATTTATCTATCCTGATCAACATAAACTGACAGCCAATATTTTTAGCGCAACGCATTCTGACTTTCAATAATCCCTACAAGAGAATGGCCCTGACTAACATTAACCTATACGTTTCACAAATCACTTACCTCTCAAAACTCTTCGTTCCTCGAACTACTGCAATACAGCGAGCGCCCCTACTGCCAGCTAAAAAAAAAGATTCAAACTACTGAAGGCACTAACTACTGATAGGCATAGTTAGCAAATGAAAGATTTTGATAGAGAACAGACTATGTATTTACCTTAATAGTGTTCAAAAGTCATAGTATACATATCAGTGCATGATATCCAATATTACAAATTTACTCTTTCTGATGGACACACGTCCAGATTGTCCGCTCTCAAAATTCCGCCATATTTCTCCCCACATCCACCACTGCTGGCGGCTCACCTCCAACTGCGCAACGCCACGCGCTGTTAACAGCCAACTGCCCACTACAGTAGAGAGTATCTCAACAATGCCAACCAGCGACAGACTGCACACAGCACAGCCAGTGATTTTCATACAGGGCGCTACGTGGCGTTATCATTATAAGAACCTAAACAGCCTACTTACAATGCAAAACAAACATAAATATATAAATAATGACTTAAATAAACCAGTGGCAGTAGGCAATAAAAAACACGCGCATTAACACACGCTGAATATAAATTAAATACAAAGTAAACACTGATTAGCAAAAAAGGGGATAATTAAACGGTCGCCAGACTGCTAGGGCAATGAATTTCCAGAGTCGTAAGACAGGTAATGGCAAAGAAACGTAACCAATAATCACTGGCGTGGCAACAGAAGGTTGTCACGTTTTTCCACAACACAGCAGTTCACGAGAAATTAAATGAAACGGATTGTAAATTCCTCCTTTCTAACCGGCCCAATGAATTGCGATATAACTGGCCGTGATCGCATATGCCTAATGAAATTTTACATTGAGAGAGGCTATCGGTACCGAGGGAAAATAACACCAGTTGGTAGGAGAAAAGTGTACAAAAGATCCTTCTGAAGGAAGAATCTATTCTAAACATAACCTTAATACTGATGATAATTTCGAAATGGGTGGAATGTAGTGCAAAGGCGTACCACGTAATATTTACTACAAAAATTACTGATAATACAAAGAAAACCTTGATTAGCTAAAAAGGGAATAATTAAACGGTCTCCAGCCCGTTAGGGCAATGAATCTCCAGAGTCTTATGAAAGGTAATGGCAAAGAATTTTAACCAATAATGACTGGCGTGGCAACAGAAGGTTGTGACGCTTTTCCACAGCACAACAGTTCGCGAAAAAATAAATGAATCAGAAAGCACTGAGTCTGGAGTTGCTTACATCGAAATACTAAATTTTAAAAATAAAATTAAATGAGGTTACTGGTTAAATATAGGACTGGCTTAAATTAAACTTTGTTATGTGTAACTTACTTCCAATAGCCTCTGTGTAATGTAATGCAAAATTAAGAAAAAGTCAAGCAGTTTACTTTTGATTATTGAAAGATTGAATTTAAGCAAATGAGCAACTGATTTTACTTTTAATATAACAAACAGTAAGATACATATCAAGTCAGCAGAAGTCACTCGCTGTGCTGAATACAGAATAAATGGAATTGCGCACTCTTAATTTGTGCCGTATGTTTAGTTATTTGTTTTGCCAGTGAAATTTTACGTCACTTTAAGAGAATGAAGTTAACAGTTAAGATTAAAAATTAAGCAAGTTAAGAATCTGTTATGCAATGCAAGGATGAACAGTTACCCAGGAAGAAAATTTATACTCAAACTGGTCATTAGCTAACACACAAAACTGGCAGTAAATAGTTAATCAATTTTCATATTCTTACGACAGTCGGTGACTGCATGGAAAGAAAAGGGAACCTGCCTGGTAATAATGTCTGAGGACAATAACAACACTTACAAATTTTAACAATTGTGGGATATTATTCAAGTTAGGCATACATTGCGAGAGAAACATCGCTGGGTTGTTGTTGTGGTCTTCAGTCTTGAGACTGGTTTGATGCAGCTCTCCACGTAACTCTATCCTGTGTAAGCTTCTTCATCTCCCAGTACGTACTGCAGCCTACATCCCTGTGAATCTGCTTAGTGTATTCATCTCTTGGTCTCCCTCTACGATTTTTACCCTCCACGCTGCCTTCCAATACTAAATTGGTGATCCCTTGATGCCTCAGAACATGTCCTACCAACCGATCCCTCCTTCTAATCAAGTTGTGCCACAAACTCCTCTTCTCCCCAATCCTATCCATTACCTCCACATTAGTTATGTGATCTACCCATCTAATCTTCAGCATTCTTCTGTAACACCACATTTCGAAAGCTTCTATTCTCTTCTTGTCCAAACTAGTTATTGTCCATGTTTCACTTCCATACATGGCTACACTGCATACATATACTTTCAGAAACGACTTCCTGACACTTAAATCTATACTCGATGTTAACAAATTCCTCTTCTTCAGAAACGCTTTCCTTGCCATTGCCAGTCTACATTTTATATCCTCTCTACTTCGACCATCATCAGTTACTTTGCTCCCCAAATAGCAAGACTCCTTTACTACTTTAAGTGTCTCAATTCCTAATCTAGCTCCCTCAGCATCACCCGATTTAATTCGACTACAATCCATTATCCTCGTTTTGCTTTTGTTGATGTTCATCTTATATCCTCCTTTCAAGACACTGTCCATTCCGTTCATCTGCTCTTCCAAGTCCTTTGCTGTCTCTGACAGAATTACAATGTCATCGGCAAACCTCAAAGTTTTTATTTCTTCTCCATGGATCTTAATATCTACTCCGAATCTTTCTTTTGTTTCCTTTACTGCTTGCTCAATACACAGATTGAACAACTGTCTCACTCCCTTCCCAACCACTGCTTCCCTTTCATGTCCCTCGACTCTTATAACTGCCATCTGGTTTCTGTACAAACGAAAGTTTATAATTTTTCGTTTAAAAGTCTTACGATGTTGTAGCTGTGCGGACGACGCAGAATGTAGCCGACGTTAATGCTGAGCTGCCGCTGGTGCTGGATGAGAACCCCGAGTCGTCTCCAGGGCCATGGATACTTATGGGACAGGCAACAGTTAGAATTACCGCTTCCTACGCCTGTTCACTCATAAGGGGCTCTCAACACTCGCGGATTAACGAATTAGGCGCGCCTGCACTGGCACGATCATAGCTGCTCCCCGTGTCTGCGCGTGCGCCCAACAATACTTCGGCACTTTTTTATGACTCAAGCTGCTCTGCTTCCCCCGTGGCCGTAAGGCGACAGAGAATCTCCATACGCAAACGTGAACAACGGCACAGCTACTGCCAATTCGTCGTTGCTATCGATACATTTAAATAAAGTTCCCTCGGTTATTACCCAGCAATTTACAGTATTTTCATTATAGTTACAATCAATCGTATACAGTCAGAAACAAATACACTTACATCGATTACACATTACCTACATTTTCTGTAACAAATCTTACTGATTCAGAATTAGAAGTACAGGACAAGTTATCAACGTATATTAAACGGCGAAAATTTTGGCTGTTGCAGAAGTTATTTTATCTATATTTCCGGTGTTGCTAGATCTCAAAAAGTTATCGTAGGAATGTCAATTAAAATATAGTCCTTTCAACAAAAGAGTATTGTAGGTAGGTGGAAGTAGTTAATGAGCAAATCTATACTTAGTTGAAAAAACTGGCCAGCCGGAGTGGCCGAGCGGTTCTAGGTGCTACAGTGTGGAACCACTCGACCGCTACGTTCTCAGGTTCGAATCCTGCCGCGAGCATGGATGTCTGTGACGTCCTTAGTTAGGTTTAAGTAGTTCTAAGTTCTAGTGGACTGATGACCTCAGGAGTTAAGTCCCATAGTGCTCAGAGCCATTTGAACCTTTTTTTTTTTTTGAAAAAACTAATAAGCAACGAATGGGCGAACTAATCAACTGGCGAATTTTTTTATGTATTAAGAAACGAAAATGAAATTGCAATAGGCGAAGTAAATTCTGAGCTGAAGATTTACAAAGATTTGTTAATTGCTGGAAACATGTATACTGAAAATGACGAACTAAATGTTGAACAAAAGACATTGGGAAAATTATTGGTATTGAAAATAAAGTACCGAAACACGAAGATAAAATGGGAGATAATGAAGTTCAGAATTATAAAGAAAAGTTAATTTCGTAAATATTCTGAATGAGAACAGAGTTGGTTAAAAAAGAAACAGAGGTAAAATATATGAAAAAATGGGTTCAATTTGGTAAACATAATTATGGTAACACTGAAGTAGTGGAGAATAATGTTACTCGCGATGTAGAGGGGTGTGATAACAAAAACAATGGCAAGTGCAGATAGCACAGACATGGAGCACCTAAATAAACTGAGTTGTGAGGAAAATAATGCTGCTTGTGACATTACAATACAAAGTAGTTACTTTCAGATTTGCAGAATAAAGTATAATTTTAATGGGTCAAACAAAAGTATTAGTGACATGATTGGTAATAAAACCCTCCAGATAACAGGCATAGACGAAACTATTGAGACAGCACCAGAAAATGTTTTCACCAATATAACAACTTCACTCATAACAAGTGAAATGTTGAATCAACTGAGAACTTAATAGCGTAAATAGAGACGTGTCTAGTGTTGGGCGAGGCGACAAAATCACTCGACAGAGCGCTGTTTGAATAACACATCGCTGTCTGGTGTGCCGCGAGGCGTAAAAGGTCATTTAATATTTACATTCAAACTAGGCAACTAGTTGATTGTGAAATTAAAATGAGTACTGAATAATTAATAATCAATTTATTTTGTTTAGGTTACTAAACAGACATGTAATTAATATTCTAGTAATATTTTCATTTCAGGTAGAGTGTAATATTGTGTGTGCCTCTTTTTTGTGTTATTTGATGTGCATTACATGTATCGAAATATTGGAGAGAAATTGAAAATGGATGCCAACAACACCTGAGTGACACAGGCGATCTGTGAACCGATAGACGACTCTGCATTCAGCTGCAGAACACAAACAGATGGGCATAATATGGCTGTATCGTCAGTGTTAATAAAGAAATTTAGTTCTATGATCTATTATAAAAAGGAAAAAAAGACGAATAGTTAATCTGTTTCACTGGCGTGACTATAAAAATACAAGAGCCAGATTTTTCAGTGAATAGTTATGTACAGTGAGGTGACAAGAGTAATGGCATACCTCCTATTAACGTGTCGGACCTCCTTTCGCGCCGGCCGGTGTGGCCGAGCGGTTCTAGGCGCTTCAGTCTGGAACCGCGCGACCGCTACGGTCGCAGGTTCGAATCCTGCCTCGGGCATGGATGTGTGTGATGTGTTTAGGTTAGTTAGGTTTAAGTAGTTCTAAGTTCTAGGGGACTGATGACCTCAGATGTTAAGTCCCATAGTCCTTAGAGCCATTTGAACCTCCTTTCGCCCGACGTACTGTAGCAGCTCGAAGTGACACGGACTCAAGAAGTCGTTGGAAGTCTGCTGCAGAAATATTGAGCCATGCCCCCTCTATAGCCGTCCATAATTGCGTAACGTTTCCGGCGAATGATGTTCTGCACGAACTCCGTTACATCCCATTAATGTTCCATGGGTTACATGCTGACTATCTGGGGGGGGGGGGGGGGCAAATCATTCGCTCAAATTGTCCAGAATGTTCTTCAAACCAATCACGAACAATTGTGGCCCAGTGACATAACATTGTTGTTTTCGAACTTGAAGTTCATGAACGGCTACAAATGACCTCCATGTAGCTGAATATAACTGATGATATTCAGTTCAGATGGACCAGAGGACACAGCCACCACCAGCTTGCACAGTGCCTTGTTGACAATTTGGATCCATGGGTTCGTGGGTCTGCCTCACACTCTAACTCTACCATCAGCTGTTACCAACTGAATTCTTGACTCATCTGACCAGGCCACGGTTTTCCAGTCATCTACGGTACAACCGATATCGTCACAAGCGCAAGAGAGGCTCTGCAGGTGATGTGAATGCTGTTAGCAAAGTATTCGTGTTGGTCGTCTGGTGCCGTAGCCCATTAAATTTGAAATTTGATATTCTCAGCACCCTCTTCGTTGACGGAATATTGAGTTCCCTAATGATTTCTGAAGTGGAATGTTCTATGCACCCAACTCCACCTACCATTCCGCAATCAAAATCTGTTAATTACTGTCGTGCTACCACAATCACGTCAGAAACCTTTTCACATGAATCACTTGAGTACAAACGACATTTCTGCCAAAACACTACCCTTTTATACCTCTGCGTACATGATACTACCGTGATCTGTATATGTGCTGAAAGTTTACCTTAATAATTCCTTTCATTTTATTTGAGATTTCTTACTGGCTTGGGTGGTTGGTTGAACTTCGCTGTTGTTTAGCTTCGGGTGACTGTGTGCGTTTCCAGCTGCGAGAGAAATCTAATGTATCTGCCTGCGAGAAAACATGAATTTAGTCCTGATTGATAATCTGTCAAAAAAAATGTGCAATCTGATTAAATCCTGAGCTTTACTATTAATCTCTTTGATCAAAGAAAATGGTATTTGCGCTTTAATGACTGCCTAATAGTCCTGTTCGTGGAATGGTCCTTGTGCTTTGAAATTTTTCGCAGCAGACTGTTTCTGAAATGAAAAATCTTACCTTGTAATTGCTTGAGAGCATGGTACTTGTTGCTCTCCGCCCGCCAGCCTCAAATTTCTAACCACAGTCACTGAAAACTTAGTACTATGCTCCAAGTACCAAGTGAACTATCACTGAGTGAGACATTCCTGCCGGCCGCGGTGGTCTAGCGGTTCTAGGCGCGCAGTCCGGAACCGCACGTCTGCTACGGTCGCAGGTTCGAATCCTGCCTCGGGCATGGATGTGTGTGATGTCCTTAGGTTAGTTAGGTTTAAGACGTTCTACGTTCTAGGGGACTGATGACCACAGTAGTTAAGTCCCATAGTGCTCAGAGCCATTTGAACCATTTGAGACATTCCTTTATATAGAAATGACTTGGATCGAGGGTGTGCACAATGCTCTTAGCTGAAAAATTCTTTTAACAAACTGTTTTTAAATTATGTGATATACTAATACTTGTATGCAGTCACGTTACAGCACTCATTAACATTGACAAAGGGCCACATTACTAACCTATTCTTACTCTCACAAATGTTATACAAAACGTTAATAAAACTTACAGTAAAAATTACTCAATCTTTAATGAAAAATTTTAACGTCTCATTCAACAACGAATCTGGCTGCTCGCGACTGCAGTGCCACTAAATAAAAAAATATTGCCTTCATTCCCCTTCATACTGTTTTCATTCTAAATCACTAATCAAATCCCTGTCCTCTGTTTCACAATATTTCAAATATAAAGCATTTTACTTGAGCACAGATGTACTTAACTTTACATCTACATTGCCACGAATCCTCTGTTCGCCCTCGTCACTGATACAAACTCGCGCGCTTCTCGTTGCAAGGAGCGATGAAAAACAAACACATTATCCAGCGACACAGCTACTCTGACCAAGGGCTGCACGCGGATAATAAGCGATTCAAAATTGTCGCTCAGTGTTTAATACATCTAGAGTATGTGCAAATTCAAGAAATGCAAATAACAAACTCCAAAAAGACCTGTTTCAGTTCATATCGCTAAACCATGACTTCTGCTACCTCAGTGTATATACAATAGCCTCTCGACAGAATCAACGAGCACCTTGGAATTTAAAACATTTCTGAAATACTGAAGATCTAATTTGTAGGGAAATATCCCGTAACATTGCAGATAGAGCCCTAGTAGGGTTGCAGCTCTCTTTTTTTAACTCTCTAACTTTTAACAAAAACAGAAAATCTTAAAAAAAAAACATTTTTGTTTGGGGATAGTGTCATTTATGCCCCATCTCTGCCTGCATTTTATTATCTTTTGTTAGTACCCTTCAGCGTACAGCATAGAGAGATTCACGTTCTTATAAGCTTGCAAGAAGTTACAATTGTTAGATCTATTTATCCCACTAAGCTACAGGTCGCTTCAGAGCTTGATAACGATGGGATGAGTAGAAGCTCTAAAATGCTGGAACCTGTGGAGACATCGGTAATTCACCTACAAATCTTGGAATCAAGAAGTGTATCTTTCATTACTTAGATATACTGTTCAAACATTGATACACATGTTCATTTGTGCTGCTGAAGTTAACTTCACTGCCATTTTTTAACAATAATTTCAAGAACTTGAAATTCGTACTCAGAAACGAATTGAAAATTTCATTTACGTTTTGATATTATTACTGGACCAATCATAAGTGAGCCTTGTGGGCGCAGGCGCCAAACAATTAAGGAAGTTCAGAAGGACTCTACGATCAATTCCCTGAAGTGAAATGTGACACGTGAGTCTGTGTGGGAAATGCGATTTCGCGTCAAAACGGAACATCTTGTAAAAAGCTGTCTCTGGAAAGGTATATGTGCGATCTCGCGGTAATCTCAAGTTAATGTGACTTATATTCCATGACTTTCAACGGTACTTGAGAAATGATTAGTATCCAGGAACTTTTCTGTGTACACTAATGATACAATGTCTCTAGAAATACTATTCCTGATTTTGTTATGTCACGAATGAAAAGAAAATAAAGCTCCATTCTAATAATTCACAATTCTCATTGTAGTAATGTTGAGGCTTTGTCATTTGCCTTTCCGTTGCGCGTTGTTTATTGCGAGTACATTAGAAACTGCGGCCGGCGAGGAAGAAATAATTCGGGACAAAGAAAAGGAATCAGCTTTACAAGACAAGAGGTAAGGAAACTGCCTCCAGTTGTGCACGGAGAAGACGCGGACGTTACATTCAGAATCGACCACGTATCTTGCACCTGACATCTCTTTTTGGTGGAAAAGTATTACATTCAGATACCAGCAGTGTAGTATACGGGAGTTACATTTCGCATCGCCTGTGTATGAATATTACGCTCGTCAGCCGTTGTATCATAAGGACTCGCAGTGCTCTGTCAAATTGTTCTCGCAACATCAGATCTCCCATTTCCCCATCTCTTTCTTTATCTTTGTTCTCAATTGTGTTTCTGTTATATACACTCCTGGAAATGGAAAAAAGAACACATTGACACCGGTGTGTCAGACCCACCATACTTGCTCCGGACACTGCGAGAGGGCTGTACAAGCAATGATCACACGCACGGCACAGCGGACACACCACGAACCGCGGTGTTGGCCGTCGAATGGCGCTAGCTGCGCAGCATTTGTGCACCGCCGCCGCCAGTGTCAGCCAGTTTGCCGTGGCATACGGAGCTCCATCGCAGTCTTTAACACTGGTAGCATGCCGCGACAGCGTGGACGTGAACCGTATGTGCAGTTGACGGACTTTGAGCGAGGGCGTATAGTGGGCATGCGGGAGGCCGGGTGGACGTACCGCCGAATTGCTCAACACGTGGGGCGTGAGGTCTCCACAGTACATCGATGTTGTCGCCAGTGGTCGGCGGAAGGTGCACGTGCCCGTCGACCTGGGACCGGACCGCAGCGACGCACGGATGCACGCCAAGACCGTAGGATCCTACGCAGTGCCGTAGGGGGCCGCACCGCCACTTCCCAGCAAATTAGGGACACTGTTGCTCGTGGGGTATCGGCGAGGACCATTCGCAACCGTCACCATGAAGCTGGGCTACGGTCCCGCACACCGTTAGGCCGTCTTCCGCTCACGCCCCAACATCGTGCAGCCCGCCTCCAGTGGTGTCGCGACAGGCGTGAATGGAGGGACGAATGGAGACGTGTCGTCTTCAGCGATGAGAGTCGCTTCTGCCTTGGTGCCAATGATGGTCGTATGCGTGTTTGGCGCCGTGCAGGTGAGCGCCACAATCAGGACTGCATACGACCGAGGCACACAGGGCCAACACCCGGCATCATGGTGTGGGGAGCGATCTCCTACACTGGCCGTACACCACTGGTGATCGTCGAGGGGGCACAGAATAGTGCACGGTACATCGAAACCGTCATCGAACCCATCGTTCTACCATTCCTAGACCGGCAAGGGAACTTGCTGTTCCAACAGGACAATGCACGTCCGCATGTATCCCATGCCACCCAACGTGCTCTAGAAGGTGTAAGTCAACTACCCTGGCCAGCAGGATCTCCGGATCTGTCCCCCATTGAGCATGTTTGGGACTGGATGAAGCGTCGTCTCACGCGGTCTGCACGTCCAGCACGAACGCTGGTCCAACTGAGGCGCCAGGTGGAAATGGCATGGCAAGCCGTTCCACAGGACTACATCCAGCATCTCTACGATCGTCTCCTTGGGAGAATAGCAGCCTGCATTGCTGCGAAAGGTGGATATACACTGTACTAGTGCCGACATTGTGCATGCTCTGTTGCCTGTGTCTATGTGCCTGTGGTTCTGTCAGTGTGATCATGTGATGTATCTGACCCCAGGAATGTGTCAATAAAGTTTCCCCTTCCTGGGACAATGAATTCACGGTGTTCTTATTTCAATTTCCAGGAGTGTAGCATTTTATTCCTTCCTCCTTTCAGCTTTCCCTTCGTCGCCCAGTAATTGCTTGCCACATGAGATTTTCATATTAATTCAATTACTACTTTCTCCTAAGGTATCTCTCTCTAACTTTCGTACAGGCGGAATCTATCTTACTCCTAGTTCTGTATTCCTTTACGGCCTTGCATTTGTCCTCTATACATTCCTGATTAGTCATTTGTGCAGAAATTGTCAATTTCAAATTTTGCACGTCCATATTGCCTTTCACCTGCTTCAATTCCTGAATTTTTATATTTCCTCTTTCGTCAATGAAACTCAGTATTGCCTGCGCTATACAGGGATTTCTGCTAGGAGTTTCACTTTTACCTATAGGTTGTCATCATTATTTCATCTCTTAAAGCTACACATTCACGTTCTCTTACATTTGTTTCCACTGTTTCCGTTCGACTTTTCCCAATACTCCATCTGAAATTACAATAGCCTATAGTTCTTTCAGTTTTTCCACATTCTGTCTCCTCTATTTCGTACCTCTTTTAGTTTCTTTAGTTTTAATCGACAGTTCGTAAGCAGTAAATTATGGTCAATGTTTACCTTGCAGAGCATGAGATATGCGTCACTTATAAGTCAAACTATGCCCCAATTTAGTAACTCAAATTAAAATGATACCAAAGATAGCAGCGAAGACCACTTGCTTCTAAGTTTGTTATTTATTTATTGAGTCATCAGATCATGAATGGTGTGATGCGGCCAGACAGGAATTCCTCTCCTATGCCAATCTACATCTGCCTCTATATCTACATACATACTCCACAAGCCACCGTACGGAGCGCGGCGATGGGTGTCTTGTACCACAACTCGTCATTTTAATTACCGTTCCTCTCGCAAATAGAACGAGGGAAAAACGACGGTCTATATGCCTCCTTATGAGCCAAAAATTCTCTTATTTTCGTGTTCCTTACGTGAAATGTACTGTGACAGCACTAGAATCGTTCTGAAGTCAGCATCAAATGCTGAGTCTCTAAATTTTCTCAATAGTGTTCTTCGAAAACAACGTTGCCTTCCGTAGACGAATTCCCATTTTAGTTCCCAAAGCATCTGCAATACTTGGGTGTTGGTCGAACCCATCGGTCACAGTTCTATGAGCCACCTCAGAATTGCTTCGATTTCTTCCTCTTCAGAGTAGCACTTACACCATATACTCCCTGTTCTTTGTTGACTTTATTCCCATCTCTATGCTCCTTTAATTTTTGTAATGTGCAGATCATCATGATAGTTGTTTCAGTTACAGACGACATGTCCCGTTGCTACACGTTATGTGTCTTTAATGCAGAGGTTTCCAATGCCTTCTGCATCCTCATGTCCTTGGTTTATTGCCAATACTTCTCCCTTTCCCATCCCAAGAGCAAGAGTGTTTTACAATCATAGCCTATTATCTGAAAAGCTAAAATTGGCCTTACAAATCACATTTTCTTGGATAATAATATATTAATTTTTTATTTATGATAGTTAATGAGCTCTTAATAATGCTACAACTACTGCTACAAATGTACTACAAAAATCTTAACGAGTTGCTCGACTAGTAATAGTGTTATAAGCACTACCGAATCTGTTCTATTTCTTCTCATTTAGTTTGGTAGATTTAACTTGTAGATGATTCTTTCTGCTAATGGATCATCCCTCGTATAACCACTATCGACAGTCATTGTCTGCTGGATAGCTGGGGCATCGGGCAGCATTTCAGAAGCGTTTCCACTATAAAAAGCAATGATACCAAACACAAAGTTCGACCTTAAATTCCACCCTTCCGTGATCATTTGTACCAACATTATGTAAATTCTTGATAAACTATTTCATTCGGTATTCGCCGACCTCAGTTGTCTTCTCGCCATCTGCAGACCATGACCAGTCAGGTAATGTGTGTCCAATTTGAAGTATCCCTTCGTTTTGCCACAGTTGCATTATACGATCTTTTAATAACTTTCTCGTACTGGCATCAACGCCAAGCATCCTTCGTGCATCTATCTGACTGCCTTTCTTCAACCAGTAAAAGGCTCCCTTTTTCCTATTTTCCAGTTCCATAGGGCATATCCATAGAATTAATAACGAAGTACCATTTGGGGTAATGCAGCAAGCGTCCGTCAATCTTATTATCACTCCTCGTTGAACTCATTAATGAGGCTGTCTTCACTAACTGCAAAATGAGCCCAAACGCTTTCACCATATCCTACATCTCATGCTAATATAGACTGGTAGTAGATGTCAGTGACATATAACACTTCAACACCAGCCCTGCAGTTCGTGTAGGACCTCATAACATTTGTCTTATATAATTCTTCTCGAATCACTGCTTTCAACGACCGAGACTCCACTTGCAAATTCTACCAGTCCGCTTATGTTAGTGCTGTCATGTAACTTCCGTAGCACGGGCTCCAGTGCCTCTTCTCCTAACTCTAGATCACACTCTGATCACTGTGACCATCTTTTGTTATTGTCTTTGTTATTTTCTATACTGGTCATTTGAGAGAAACATGTCGCCCGTGGCAATAATCTCTCAGAGAGTTACACGGTGCTTTTGGACACTCCAGCTCCCTAAAGGACCAATGTCCACATAAGTCTATCAAAAGCCCCAGCAATATAGATCATCATCGCTAGAGCGTGCATGGAATGAATATTTGTCGCTTGCGAAATCACCTTATTAATTACTTCTTCAGTTAAACTGCCTCTGCTAAACCCATACTGGTTTGTGCTCATTCCGCATAGCAGTCCATGATCTAGTAGTCTCCTGCATAATAGTTTTGCAAATTTCTTTCCTAGAACGTTCAAAAGACAAACTGGTCTATAGGATTTGGGTATCATCGGATCCTCGTCTTGCCCTTTACTAATTTTACCATTCCAGTATTCTTCCGTGCACGAATGGCAAAACGTTATTTCTTTGGATGAATCCAGGTTCTGTTAACAGCATCATGATGGTCGCATAAGTGTTTGGCGACATCGCGGTGAATGCACACTGGAAGCGTGTATTAGTCATCGCCATACTGGCGTATCACACGGCGTGATGGTATGGGGTGCCATTGGTTACACGTCTCGGTCACCTCTTGTTCGCATTAACGGCACTTTGAACAGTGGACGTTACATTTCAGATGTGTCACTACCCGTGGCTCTACACTTCATTCTATCCCTGCGAAACCCTACATTTCAGCAGAATAATGCAGGTCCTGTTCGGGCCTTCCTGGATACAGAAAATGTTCGACTGCTGCCCAGGCCAGCACATTCTTCAGATGTCTCACCAATTGAAAACGTCTGGTCAATGGTGGGCGAGCAATTCGCTCGTCACAATACGCCAGTCACTAATCTTGATGAACTGTGATATCGTGTTGAAGCTCCATGGGCAGCTGTACCTGGTACACGCCATCCAAGTTCTGTTGGACTCAATGCCCAGGCGTATCAAGGCCGTTATTACGGCCAGAGGTGGTTGTTCTGGGTATTGATTTCTCAGTATCTATGCACCCAAGCTGCGTGAAAATGTAATCACATGTCTATTCTAGTATAATATATGTGTCCAATGAATACCCGTATATCATCTGCATTTCGTCATGGTGTAGCAATTTTAATGGCCAGTAGTGTAGGTGCTCAGCTATCAGTTGTAATAGAGGAAGCCTAGCTCACAATGTGGAGTGTTGAGTATCTGCTGTAAATCGAAACAGGCACGCAGAAATATATTGTGAGCTTACGCCTTCAACTTGTCAGCATCTTTTTCTGCTCGAGTCATGTCTTGGTTTTTCAGACGTGTTTATGTTTTCCTCAGAAGCAGACTTCTTTTTGGCTCAACGTTCTTGTGGGCCACACACTCATCGCATCCACCTCTTCTGGGTTTGAAAATCCCAAGATTGTTTTCTGCATTGAAAACCTTCTCATACAATCCAGTCGATGCATGTTGCTTACACTCCTCTAGGTACTTCTGAATGTACATTCTAAGTAACTTTCGAACGACGAGTGTGCTATCTAGGTAGTGCCGTAAACTATCCTTTCTAATGTAGCTTGATCCTACTTTATGAAATGAATTTTTTTGATTTCTTATAACTTTCAAATGTCACATAGTGTTCGTTGATGATTGTTGTGCTTGCCACCCATTTCCTCTTACTCTCTACACCATCTGCACTCGTTTTTCGTAAAATTGTTTTTACATACTTATCGGTAATACGAAATTTATGCAAAAACGTAGTTTTGCACACCTTTACTACTATGCTTCCAGTATAAAATGTGTACTGTAAAGTGCAAGTACGCCCGAACAGAATACCGTCTTCCAATCAATTACAAATTCATTTTCTTGGAATTTTCGTGGTCACACATTATCAGGTTTCCTATCTGTACTTCCTAAGCCGTAATATTCTCAAACAATTTCTGTTTGATTTAATGATACTTCATCTTTACACTTGTACCTTGCAGTTAGTCCCCAATCTGAACCCACCTGCTTTTCTTGCACTTCTTTTCCGCCTGTATTAAAGTATGCTTTTCCTTTCTGACAAGCTTCTTTTCTAATATTTCTCCTTCATTTCCACTGTTTGCGTTTGCGTTTCCAAGTTATTCCCGTAAAAAAAGTCTAGCATGTCTATGTCAGGAATCCAAAGGGTTGGTTCGAGTGTATCAAGCTTATTTACACTTCTATATCACTTCACCTGTGCTTTTATTTACAGTTGTTTCGGCTGTTTCATCAAGATTGTCTGCTGTCTGCCAGCCTGAATTCTCAGTCATGAGATCCTACACTTTCTGGCGAACATGTGGAATTCCTATAATTATAATACTAATAATAAAAATGACAATAATAATGATACCTTTGCCCAATCTGTGCAACAGTACTTAGCCTGCAACCGTATTCTTACCTCCTTGATTGTTGTTTTTTGTTGCTTAGATAATCGGTTGCTCTTACGCAATACACCTTCATGCCTTTTTTTACCTGATAACAAATCCGGTTTCAGAAAATCTTCCTTTTTTGCTTCCTCTAAAGCCATTTGTAACATTAATTTGGAGTGGCTTATTTTATGCTGTCAGCAAAAGGACAAACTGTAAGCTATGTTAGGCTATATACAACACATTGTACTGTAACCTGATTCATTGATTATTACTAATAGGTATAATATGATCAGTAATCATAGTTACGGCACTGATGACTGTGTGATTTTAGACAATAAACACGAACTGCTGTTTCAGTCAACACCTTTATCCCCAATGACCAAAGAGTGCAGTGATACCAACATAACTGTGCCGTGATGCACAAACCAGGTTTTTTTAGTTCGGTGAAACAAAATCGTAAAAGCAGTTTCGATAAGGGCCACGCAAGCTGCCAAGGATATGAGAGTAAGAGGATCGTAACAGCAGCTGCGATACTATTACACTGATAATACACTGCGTCTGCAGTCACGAAGTTCGAGAATCCTCTTTCTATAATGGATCAGTAAGCCTAGCCATTACGATTTTATTTGACAGACAAAACGGTAGCTTGTACACACAGTGACACTGTAAGTTCGTTTTCTCTCCAAGTGTAGTTACGATAGTAATGGTCTGAACCGTCGATTTATATATGAAAATAGAGTAAAAACAGGCTCTCGTATTTTCACGATACCAATTGACGCCTTTGACTTTAATGTTTGCAGTTTCATTCTCACGAAGAAGGAAAAGGCCTGGAAGTCTGAAGTAGCCTGAAAGAACAAAGATTTGACAGATTACTTAGCAATAGTCTTCCCACTCAACTGCCTACTTTCTAAAGCGTACGTTACCATTTCTATCATCCAAAATGAGACTGTAGGCGTGCTACGTCTAAACGTGAAATGAGCGAGCAGATGGAAAGGGCAAGACACTAGCCCCGTATAAATGACGAGCGGCATTGAAATCCCCAATTATCTAAATGTAAGTTTTCACTTGAAATAAATACTGTAAATGCTCTTGAAATCAACACTGTGAATGATATCAGGCCTCACACTGGGTAGTTCCAAGTTGAATACACCTCCAACGGCGATGAAGCTCATGGGTTAATAGTAACTGATTTTCCATGCTTGGGAAATACAGCGTGCTATTGAAGCAAGCTTAAACATTTAATGCCGTAATTCGAGAATCGGTAATTAGTGGATTTCATTTCCTTTTTTTGTTGTTTATTAATGAATTAAAATAACTGTAATTAGCGACTGTTACCTGCTTTACTCGAACTTTAAACTCGGCGTTTCAAGCATCTTGAGGCTATAAATATAACGTATCGATGGCATAAGTCTGATACTGCCCATGCCGTGCTGCGCAATTTGCCTGCGTTCCTTCCTGTGACATCGATGAAACATAGTGACTCTTATCAGGCAGTTTACGGCTCACCGATGACAATAATTTACTTAACTGGCTCCTCGAACGCCCGCTATCTACGCCCTTAACATGGTAGTACAGAAAGCTTGAAGCAGGCCACGTATTTGTCATCATTCTGTGTCATGGGCACTTTCGTGTAATGCGCTACTTTACGTTGCCCGGAAATTTAATCTTGTTACAATTTCTACCTATTTGAAAAATATATTTTTTTACATTTTCGTTCTGCTGTGGCCTTTCATCTATTTCATATGACCTTCCACGTATATCCTCATATCGGGTTGCAACACGGTCATGGAAATCAATGCAATAATGGTTTGATGCTGCATCGCTCCTGTCCCACGAATTATCATCTCGCTGAGTCATCTGTCGCATTTACTCACTTTTCTACTCCTCACTAACAGAGCCGGGAGATTAGATTATTTGTACATCATTAAGGTACAACAAGAAGCCACTATAAATAGTCTCTTTAATTTCACTGCTAAACAAAAGATATACGTACGCAGGTTTGACTGTAAGGATTGCAGTGGAAGTTTAATCAACCACAAACGTTCTTCTTACACTAGCAGTCATGTGAATTTGTTTTTGTCCGTATTTTTGTTTTCATTGAACGAAATGAGGATGAAATGGATAATGAAATACACCAAAACACAAGTATAAAACGCAAATATTTGAGACACAATAGGGAGGTGGTTGGTGATATTTTCTGAACACTATATACGTTACTTATACTCTGTGTCCTTAGAACAGTTTTATCTGCTACATAAAATCCACGGGGATCTGGGGAGATAGTTGCTGCCTCTAAGGCCATGTTTTATGAACTCTGTTTCATACGCAACAGATCGTCAGTGTGCTTTACGTGACAATTAGTAAAGTGCTTCGAGTGGTGGAGAGACTAAAAATAGACAGCTTCTTTAATCAGTTATAAGACAACAGGTAGATACTGAAATGATCGATAAACTGTATCAATTTTTGCATGTCAGTTTATACAACGCTGGTTTAAGCCTTCAGTGAAATTTATGTGCAGAGAAATTTGCCTTTGACTTACTTTCTTCATAGTTTTTAAAGTTTTCACAAAAATTATTTATAACCGATTTTCGAATATAAATCAAGTTTAACTAATCATGAGGTAACTTCTGGATATGTGCTTTGTGGTTAAAAGCGTTAAAGACGCGGAAGATTACAAGTACAACCATTCGAAAGTTATTCAAAAGACGCATTAATTCAGTTTGTTGTTTATTTGCAGACTGCTCAGGTATCTTAATTACTGTAGCACGTGTTCCAGTACGTAAAAAAGCGGAACAATGAGGTGACAAAGTCCTCAGATATCTCCTAATATCGTTTCAGACCTATTTTTGCCTGGCGTAATGCTACTAGCCGATGTGGCGTGGATTCAGCAAGTCGTTGGAAGCCTCCTGTAGAAATACTGAGCCATGATGCCTCTACAGCTATCTATAACTGCGGAAGTGTCACCGGTGCAGGATATTGTGCACGATCTGACCTCTAGATTATTTCCCATAAAGGTTCAATGGAATTCATATCGGACGATCTGGGTGGCCACATCATTCGTTCGAACGGGCCAGATTGTTCTTCAAACCTGTCGCAAACAGTTGCGGCCTGATGACACCGTGCATAGTCATCCTTTACAATCCCATTGTTGTTTGGGAACATGAAGTCCTTGAATGGCTGCAAATGGTCTCCAGGTAGCCGAACATAACCATTTCCGGTCAATGATCGTAAGAGATGGAAAAGAGCCACAGTGGTACAACAACCGAGTTAGAAAACTGCTGCGGAAGCAAAGGGAACTTCACAGCAAACATAAACATAGCCAAAGTCTTGCAGACAAACAAAAATTACGCGAAGCGAAATGTAGTGTGAGGAGGGCTATGCGAGAGGCGTTCAATGAATTCGAAAGTAAAGTTCTATGTACTGACTTGGCAGAAAATCCTAAGAAATTTTGGTCTTATGTCAGAGCGGTAGGTGGATCAAAACAAAATGTCCAGACACTCTGTGACCAAAATGGTACTGAAACAGAGGATGACAGAATAAAGGCCGAAATACTAAATGTCTTTTTCCAAAGTTGTTTCACAGAGGAAGATTGCACTGTAGTTCCTTCTCTAGATTGTCGCACAGATGACAAAATGGTAGATATCGAAATAGACGACAGAGGGATAGAGAAACAATTAAAATCGCTCAAAAGAGGAAAGGCTTCTGGACCTGATGGGATACCAGTTCGATTTTACACAGAGTACGCGAAGGAACTTGCCCCCCTTCTTGCAGCGGTGTACCGTAGGTCTCTAGAAGAGCGTAGCGTTCCAAAGGATTGGAAAAGGGCACAGGTCATCCCCGTTTTCAAGAAGGGACGTCGAACAGTTGTGCAGAACTATAGACCTATATCTCTAACGTCGATCAGTTGCAGAATTTTGGAACACGTATTGTGTTCGAGTATAATGACTTTTCTGGAGACTAGAAATCTACTCTGTAGGAATCAGCATGGGTTTCGAAAAAGACGGTCATGTGAAACCCAGCTCGCGCTATTCGTCGACGAGACTCAGAGGGCCATAGACACGGGTTCACAGGTAGATGCCGTGTGTCTTGACTTCCGCAAGGCGTTCGATACAGTTCCCCACAGTCGTTTAATGAACAAAGTAAGAGCATATGGACTACCAGACCAATTGTGTGATTGGATTGAGGAGTTCCTAGTTAACAGGACGCAGCATGTTATTCTCAATGGAGAGAAGTCTTCCGAAGTGGTGATTTCAGTTGTGCCGCAGGGGAGTGTCATAGGACCGTTGCTATTCACAATATACGTAAATGACCTGGTGGATGACATCGGAAGTTCACTGAGGCTTTTTGCAGATGATGCTGTGGTGTACCGAGAGGTTGCAACAATGGAAAATTGTACTGAAATGCAGGAGGATCTCCAGCGAATTGACGCATGGTGCAGGGAATGGCAATTGAATCTCAATGTAGACAAGTGTAATGTGCTGCGAATATACAGAAAGATAGATCCTTTATCATTTAGCTACAAAATAGCAGGTCAGCAACTGGAAGCAGTTAATACCATAAATTATCTGGGAGTACGCATTAGGAGTGATTTAAAATGGAATGATCATATAATGTTGATCGTCGGTAAAGCAGATGCCAGACTGAGATTCATTGGAAGAATCCTAAGGAAATGCAATCCGAAAACAAAGGAATTAGGTTACAGTACGCTTGTTCGCCCACTGCTTGAATACTGCTCAGCAGTGTGGGATCCTACCAGATATGGTTGATAGAAGAGATAGAGAAGATCCAACGGAGAGCAGCGCGCTTCGTTACAGGATCATTTAGTAATCGCGAAAGCGTTACGGAGATGATAGATAAACTCCAGTGGAAGACTCTGCAGGAGAGACGCTCAGTAGCTCGGTACGGGCTTTTATTGAAGTTTCGAGAACATACCTTCACCGAAGAGTCAAGCAGTATATTGCTCCCTCCTACGTATATCTCGCGAAGAGACCATGAGGATAAAATCAGAGAGATTAGAGCCCACACAGAGGCATACCGACAATCCTTCTTTCCACGAACAATACGAGACTGGAATAGAAGGGAGAACCGATAGAGGTACTGAAGGTACCCTCCGCCACACACCGTCAGGTGGCTTGCGGAGTATGGATGTAGATGTAGAATGATCAGTTCAGCTGGAACAGAGGACGCACCCATTCCATGTAAACACAGTTCACATAATTATGGAGTCACTACCTGCTTGCACAGTGCCTTGTTGACAACTTAGGTCCATGAGGTTTGCACCACACTCGAAACCTACCATCGGCTGTCACCAAATGAAATGGGAACTCGTGTGACCACGCTATTGTTTTCAATTAGTCCAACGTGTAGCCAGTATGGTTAGGAACCCGGGAGAAGCTCTGCAGGTGACGTCGTGCTGTTAGAAAATAGACTCGCGACGTCTGTCCGCTGCCATAGCCCACTAACGCCATATTTCACCGCATGTCTTAAGGGATACGTTCATCATGTTGTGGATTGGCAAGAGAGCCAACCCGTTTTTGAGAGGAAGCCGAAAGGCACGCGTTTTAGCTCACGCAGGCTGGCGTGAGGTCTGGAACAGGTCAAGGGAATTAGACTAGCAAAAAAGGACGTAGCTGTGGAATACTTAACTTTAATCCATAAATGGTGAACATCGCTCTTGACGGTACATGTTTTACAGCATCAGTAGTAACTGGTAATGGTGCCTTGCTAGGTCGTAGCAAATGACGTAGCTGAAGGCTATGCTAACTATCGTCTCGGCAAATGAGAGCGTATTTTGTCAGTGAACCATCGCTAGCAAAGTCGGTTGTACCACTGGGGCGAGTGCTAGGAAGTCTCTCTAGACCTGCCGTGTGGCGGCGCTCGGTCTGCAATCACTGATAGTGGCGACACGCGGGTCCGACGTATACTAACGGACCGCGGCCGATTTAAAGGCCACCACACATCGCACGTCACACATTAATTTCTATTTTTATTTCACGTAGTGTTGATTGTCTGTTACCACTGAGAATTCTACATAAACGCCGCTGCTCTCGGTTGTTAAGTGAAGGCCGTCAGCCATGGTGAGAGGTAATGCCTGAAATTTGGTATTCTCGGCACATTCTTGATACTATGTATCTCGGAATATTGAATTCCCAAACGATTTCAGAAATGCAATGATTCATGTGTCTAACTAAAACTACACTACTGGCCATTAATATTGCTACACCAAGAATATATGCAGATAATAAACGGGTATTCATTGGACAAATATATTATACTAGATCTGACATGTGAATACATTTTCACGCAATTTGGATGCACAGATCCTGAGAAATCAGTGTCCAGAACAAACACCTCTGGCCATAATAACGGCCTTGATACGCCTAGGCATTGAGTCAAACAGAGCTCGGATGGCGTGTACAGGTACAGCTGCATAGGCAGCTTCAACACGATACCACAGTTCATCAAGAGTAGTGACCGGCGTATTGTGACGAGCCAGTTGTCAGCCACCATTGACCAGACGTTTCCAATTGGTGAGAGATCTGGAGAATGTGCTGGCCAGGGCAGCAGTCGAACATTTTCTGTATTCAGAAAGGCCTGCACAGGACCTGAAACATGCGGTCGTGCATTATCCTGCTGAAATGTATGGTATCGCAGGGATCGAATGAAGGGTAGAGCCTCGGGTCGTAACACATCTGAAATGTAACGTCCACTGTTCAAAGTGCCGTCAATACGAACAAGAGGTGACCGAGACGTGTAACCTATGGCACCCCATACCATCACGCGAGGTGATACACCAGCATGGCGATGACGAATACACGCTTCCAATGTGCATTCACCGCGATTGCGCCGAACACGGATGCGACCATCATGATGCTGTAAACAGAACCTGGATTCATCCGAAAAAATGACGTTTTGCCATTCGTGCACCCAGGTTCGTCGTTGAGTACACCCTCGCAGGCGCTCCTGTCTGTGTTGCAGCGTCAAGGGTAACTGCGGCCATGGTCTCCGAGCTGATTGTCCATGCTACTCCTAACGTCATCGAACTGTTCGTGCAGATGGTTGTTGTCTTGCAAACGTCCCCATCTGTTGTCTCAGGGATCGAGACGTGGCTGCACGATCCGTTACATCCACGCGGATAAGATGCCTGTCATCTCGACTGCTGGTGATACGAGGCCGTTGGGATCCAGCACTGCGTTCCGTATTACCCTCCTGAAGCCACTGATTCCGTATTCTACTAACAGTGATTGAATCTCGACCAACGCGAGCAGCAATGTCGCGATACGATAAACGGCAATCGCGATAGGCTACAATCCGACCTTTATCAAAGTCGAAAGCGTGATGGTACGCATTTCTCCTCCTTACACGAGGCATCACAACAACGTTTAACCAGGCAACGTCGGTCAACTGCTGTTTGTGTATGAGAAATCGGTTGGAAACTTTCCTCATGGCAGCACGTTGTATGTGTCGCCACCCTTCCGTGAATGGTCTGAAAAACTAATCATTTCAATATCACAGCATCGTCTTCCTGTAGGTTAAATTTCGCGTCTGTAGCACGTCATCCTTGTGGTGTAGCAATTTTAATGGCCAGTAGTGTAACTTTACGTTCAAAGTCTGTTAACTCCCGTCGCGCAGACTTCATCACGTTGGCAACGTTTACACATGAATCAGCTGAGTACAAATGACAGCTCCACCCCTCTTTGCCCTCTTGTGTACGCGCTATTTTAGCCATCTGCATATTACTATCCGGTGACTTTCGTCACCTCAGTGTGTATTACAGAAGTCACTTAAGTGGATGAATTAAAGTGTTGTGCTCCAGAGTGTAATGAACTTAGGTTCCTTTCAGAGTATTCTGAGGCAATGGCTTCAATTATAGTAGTCATGTACAAACGCTTGCTTGGATATAGATCATTACGTAATAATTGGGGTGTTTGCGAAGGCATTCCAATACACAAGAAAGGAATTATAGATCCATATCAGTGACATTGATGTACAATTGCATTTTGATAAGTATAATGTATCAAACACCGTGACATATCACGATGAAAAAGGTCTGTTGACACATAAGCAGCACCTGTCTCGTCGTACGTAAGATATAAATATTGATATCGACACGGCATCTCCAATTGATCTCATATTTCTAGATTTCCAGAAGGTTTCTAATAAAATTTCGGGCGTTTGACGTATCGTCTGATCTATGCAACTTGATACGCAATTTACTGTCAGAAAGATAACAGTTCGTATTAACTGACGGGAAGTAAACTTGTGAATCATAACTTACCTGTGGGATGTACAAAGCTAGATTTAGAGGCTGTCCCGAGTTCGTAATCTATATAAAGCATTTAGCAGGCCAGCAAAGCAGCCCTCTTATAGGAACCCCTTGGGTGCGAGGTCCCGAAAGGCTAGTCATGTTTACGACATTCAATGCACCAAAGACTAATTATCAGGCAACTACAAATTAGCTGCTAATCACAACAGGGGGCGGGACTGGCGGTATCCAATGACGATCATAGCTTGAGGCTGAGGAGCGTAGTTTTAACTGCTTAGTCGACGAGTAGCTCTCAACAGAGCGGTAGTGTTTTTGGTGTTTAGGCGAAGCAGAGCAAAGACAGTGATAAACAAAGCAACAGCAGTGCCGAAGTTGACATTTCCTGAGAAAGGAAGTTAAGGAATTTCGCAGAGTGAGAAACAAGGGGCAGATGAAATCTTAGCGTTTCTGTAAAATGAGTCAATGGAATTTGTGGTGTCGTATACGCTCCACTATGAGGACAAAATGATGACGAAACGTTCTTAACAACTGAAAGTGATACTGATAATGGTGTCGTGCCATGTAGTTCATCATCCTTGTCGGACAGGGACCCACAAATCCTGTCTCCAGTGAAACACGGTGAAGGACAATCGCTGTCCAAGGAGAGGGTACTAAACCTAATTACGTTCAAGGAAGATCATCCACAGTACAGCAAAAAAACGAAAATGAACAGATTCAGAACACATCTGCAGGAATAACGCCGTGTAGTGTATAAGTAAACCTACTGACGTTCAAGGGAGACAAGGAGCAGTTGTTATGAAAACTGGTGCTCGCACCTTTCAAGCATAACTTTTCAGCTACACTATAAATCACACAAATTTAAACAGTGCCGATTCAACTAAATTATTGGGAATTATAATTGGGAAAACTTAAATTGTAATGATTATGTAGAAAATGTCGAGGAGTAGGTGAAACGAAGACTGTGTTTCTTTGGCAGCACACTGCAACAGTCCTATTATAGTTACGTCCTATAATACGCTTTTTAGTGCTCTTCTAGAGCACCACTCCGCGATATGGGAACCATACCAGATATAATGGACGGAAGACTTAGAGAAAGTTCAAACAAAAGAAGCTTTTTTTTATTATTATCTCGGAATAGGAGAGGAAATGTCGCGATGTTAAACCAGCTGGGGTGTCACTAATTAAATCCAAGGCCTTCAATCATTCGAAACTCCAATCGCCACTTTTCTGTTACGAATGTCAAATACTTTTTATGATTTCCTCGCACTTAGAGAAAAATGATGATAGCGATAGAAAAAATCAGAACTCGCACGGAAAAATTTAGATTTTTATTTTTCATACGCGGTATTCTGTTACGGAACGGTAGAGTAATTGTCTGAAATTGGTTCTAAGAGCCTTCTGGGAAAACGATTAAGTGTGAGTAGCAGAGTAAAGAGCAATCGTGTAGACGTAGAACTGTGTGACATACATAAATGTCTGACGCACTGCCAGGCCGCGGCAGCTGCAGGGAGCCTTTCGCTGATCGGTACAGTTACTCGCGTGCGAGCAGCCGCGTGACGTCACGCGGTGTATCGAGGGGCCGCCACTTTCCCCACCCCCTTCGTGCATTTTTATAAATCCATCAGCCGCGACACCCCCGCAGGCGACTGTCGCCGGCAGAGGGCTCTCAGCAGACACCGCCGCGGCAACCTGAAGCGCCGCTCTCGCCGCGATCCCTGGAAGCACTTTCAGTGGAAGCGAGCAACGATGGCAGTGCCAGAGCCGTGGAGACATGATTTCCTCCAGACGTTTCCCCTGTGAACTCGGCGCTGCGTTCGCTACACGTGAACGAACGGGTTCGCATTCAAGTCCGAGCGTTTCATGTTTATTGTACTTCAACCACTGGTGTCCAACAAAGACGACTGAAATGTACAGATAAGCCAAAACATTATGACCACTAACCCACCGCGAAGCAGGACGCCGCACGGTGGTTCAGAACGGCCTAATCCGTGGCCAAAAGTCGAAAAGTGAGAATAATAATTCCAAAATTTCCAATTTTAGGTTTTTGGGGTCGCTGATTACTAATTTGATATCAAAATTATGAAACTCAAAATGGCGGACAAAATATGGCGGACATTTTGGAGAAATAATCACTTTATCGGTCCGAAAATTTGCACCTTACGTTTCCGAGGTCGCTGATTACGAATTTGATGTATTTACTTATTTATTGTACGTAAAGTAAAAATATTATAAGCAATCCTACAGTCAAGAACAATATATTAAAAACCTATATTATTGTTTTACAAATTGTGTTTATTATCCATGAACAATGTTTGAAATAATATTTGTAATCATATACGAATTTGATAACAGAATTATGAAACTCAAAATGGCGGACAAAATATGTCGGACATTTTGGAAAAATAATCACTTTATCGGTCCGAAAATTTGCACCTTAGGTTTCCGAGGTCGCTGATTACGAATTTGATATACATATACATACATATATATATATATATATATATATATATATATATATATATATATATATATTTATTGTACGTAAAGTAAAAATATTATAAGCAATCCTACAGTCAAGAACAATATATTAAAAACCTATATTATTGTTTTACAAATTGTGTTTATTGTCAATGAACAATGTTTGAAATAATATTTGTAATCATGTTTCGATATTCAATCTTTTTATTGAGCAAGCAGTAAAGGAAACAAAAGAAAAATTCGGAGTAGGTATTAAAATCCATGGAGAAGAAATAAAAACTTTGAGGTTCACCGATCACATTGTAATTCTGTCAGAGACAGCAAAGGACTTGGAAGAGCAGTTGAACGGAATGGACAGTGTCTTGAAAGGAGGATATAAGATGAGCATCAACAAAAGCAAAACGAGGATAATGGAATGTAGTCGAATTAAGTCGGGTGGTGCTGAGGGAATTAGATTAGGAAATGAGACACTTAAAGTAGTAAAGGAATTTTGCTATTTGGCGAGCAAAATAACTGGTGATGGCCGAAGTAGAGAAGATATAAAATGTAGATTGGCAATGGCAAGGAAAGCGTTTCTGAAGAAGAGAAATTTGTTAAAATCGAGTATAGATTGAAGTGTCAGGAAGGCGTTTCTGAAAGTATTTGTATGGAGTGTAGCCATGTATGGAAGTGAAACATGGACGATAAATAGTTTGCACAAGAAGAAAATAGAAGCTTTCGAAATGTGGTGCTACAGATGAATGCTGAAGATTAGAAGGGTAGATCACATAACTAATGAGGAAATATTGAATAGAATTAGGGAAAAGAGGAGTTTGTGGCATAACTTGACGAGAAGAAGGGACTGTTTGGGAGGATATGTTCTGAGGCATCAAGGGATCACAATTTTAGCATTGTAGGGCAGCGTGGAGGGTAAAAATCATAGAGGGAGACCAAGAGATGAATACACTAAGCAGATTCAGAAGGATGTAGGTTGCAGTAGGTACTGGGAGATGAAGAAACTTGCACAGGATAGAGTAGCATGGAGAGCTGCATCAAACCAGTATCTGGACTGAAGACCACAACAACAACAACAACATTTCGATATTTCTATAAAAATGGTCATTACGGTTGGAATTTTATTGAAAATGGTTCAAATGCCTCTGAGCACTATGGGACTTAACTTCTGAGGTCATCAGTCCCCTAGAACTTAGAACTACTTAAACCTAACTAACCTAACGACATCAGACACATCCATTCCCGAGGCAGGGTTCAAACCTGCGACCGTAGCGGTCGCGCGGTTCCAGACTGTAGCGCCTAGAACCGCTCGGCAACGCCGGCCGGCGGAATTTTATTTAAAATCTATATTCCAAATGCTACACCATTGCTATAACATACCTACTTATCTCCACAATACTTACGAAATAGGTAGAAAACATCTGCGAAAAACCCTCCATACCTGGGACCTTTCAAACCTCATGTATAGAAAGTTGAGCGGAGAATATCGCTATTAGTCACACTGCGTAAAGCGCACTGCAGCATGCACGGTAACACAAAAATCGTTATTTTTCGAAATGGGCAACTTTCGAGCAGCTAATTCTCGAAAATTTCATTACTAGATAGTTCAACAAACATGTCCCAGTCAATACCAGCGTTAAAATGTATTAAAATTATTTTGTATGAACACAAACGTATTTCTAAAGAAGCGAAACATGATAATCACGACTACCTTTATCATAAAGTTTCGTAGATAACAACAAAGATAATCAAAATATCCACGGGTGTACTGCCAGTCTACAGTGTCAAACGGGCACAATATTTCGGCGATCATACATGTCGCCATCATCAGGTGAACTGACGGACTGAGCTCCTGTGAACGTGCCGGTACGGAGATCCGTACGCTATGGCTGCTCAGGGGGAACTGGGTTCGGTCGCGGCGGCGGCCAATTTAAATACCCTCCGCCCGCGGCGCGCTCACTCCGCCGTCCGCGCCCCGCGCCACGGTCGCGCGGTGGAATAGATTGCGACGTCGTCTGAGATGACGTCGGTGTGATGGCTCTTTCCGCCGTGGTCGTCACAACTATACGTTTGCTCGATTTACTCTTGATTAACCCAATCGCTGGTTCCCAAGCCTTGCTAAGATTATAGCCACAGTCACGGTTTATGAGGTCATCATTGGTGCGAATTTCGATGGCTTCTCTAACAATGCTGTCCCAGTATCTCGACGTCTGTACCAGAATCCTCATGCGTTCATACTCCATAGCGTGATTTTCCGACAAACAATGTTCAGCGACCGCCGACTTGCTCGGATACATCAGTCGAGTGTGCCTCTGGTGTTCACGGCATCGATCCTCGACGGTACGCATCGTCTGACCAATATACGACTTGCCACATTGACTCGGAATCTGGTACACGCCGGCCTTCCTCAAACCGAGGTCATCATTGGCGCTCCCCACCAGTGCACGAGTTTTATTCGGAGGACCAAACACAGTTCCGATCCGGTGCGATTTTCCCCGAGAGTGCGCCTGTATATGGACTAAACGCAGTGCCTACCTCCTCCCTCGTGATTTCATTCATCTCCACAGGTTGTGCTGTAGTGGTTCGGCGGAGAGCTCGTTGAATCTGCCACTCTGAGTACCCATTTTTTCGAAATACAGTTCTCAGATGTTCCAATTCCTGGGGTAGACTCTCTGCGTCAGAGATAGTGCGCGCCCTATGTACTAGAGTTTTAAGTACCCCATTCCTCTGTGAAGGGTAGTGGCACCTGTCTGCGTGCATTCAGATCAGTGTGCGTTGTCTTCCGATACACCCCATGACCTAGGGTGCCGTCAGCCCTTCTCTTGACCAAGACGTCAAGGAAAGGTAATTTACCCTCCGTTTCAGTCTCCATAGTGAATTTGATGTTGGGGTGTATGGAGTTTAGATGTGTAAGGACGACCACGGCGGACAGAGCCAACACACCGACGTTATCTCAGACGGCGTCGCAACCTGTTCCACCGCGCGACCGTGGCGTGGGCCGCGGGGCGCGGGGCGCGCACGGCGGAGGGAGTGCGCCGCGGGCGGAGGGTATTTAAATCGGCCGCCGCCGCGCCCGAACCCAGTTCCCCCTGAGCAGCCATAGCGTACGGATCTCCGTACCGGCACGTTCACAGGAGCTCAGTCCGTCAGTTCACCTGATGATGGCGACATGTATGATCGCCGAAATATTGTGCCCGTTGGACACTGTAGACCGGCAGTACACCCGTGGATATTTTGATTATCAAATACGCCGGGAGAAACTCAAGAATCACAACAACAAACATTTTCGAAAACTGAAGTACATAAAATGTTTTTACATACGTTTATCAAAATTTTCCATTTTGGAAAACAGGAATCGGAAGCGTCGTTGTAAAATTCTGTATGATTTTCTGAAGCACTGTGTAACCGGGCACTGAAGCGTCGCTCGTGTGTTTCTACGAGAAGCAACTTACGACTGTCGCAGGGAAGTAGGTATACAATATTGTGACCTCTGCCTGCACGTTCCAAACTCATCGATCTTTCAACCTTCATTTCTAGACTTTTAGCCAAGAAATCGGCCGTTCTGAACCACTGTGCGCTGCCTGGTGGCCTTGCGGCAACAACATAGTAAGGTGAGTACTGTATACAGGGTGGTCCCCTGATCGTGACCGGACAAAATATCTCACGAAATAAGAATAAAAAAATAGAAAATTACAAAGAACGTAACTTGTCTAGCTTGAAGGGGGAAACCAGATAGCGCTATGGTTGGCCCTCTAGATGGCGCTGCCAAAGGTCAGACGGATGTTGTTGTTGTTTTGGTCTTCAGTCCTGAGATTGGTTTGATGCAACTCTCCATGCTACTCTCTCCTGTGCAAGCTGCTTCATCTCCCAGTACGTGCTGAAGCCAACATCCGTCTGAATCTGCTTAGTGTATTTATCTCTTGGTCACCCTCTACGATTTTTAACGTCCACGCCGTCCTCCAATACTAAATTGGTGATCCCTCGATGCCTCAGAACATGTCATACCAACCTTCTTCTAATCAAGTTGTGCCATAAACTCCTCTTCTCTCCTATCTTATTCAATACCTCCTCATTAGTTATGTGATCTACCCACCTAATCTTCAGCGTTCTTCTGTAGCACCACATTTCTAAAGCTTCTATTCTCTTCTTGTCCAAACTATTTATCGTCCATGTTTCACTTCCATACATGGCTAGACGCCATACAAATACATTCAGAAACGCCTTCCTGGCACGTAAATCTATACTCGATTTTAACAAATTTCTCTTCTTCAGAAACGATTTCCTTGCCATTGCCAGTCTACATTTTATATCCTCTCTACTTCGACCATCATCAGTTACTTTCCTCCCCAAGTAGCAAAACTCCTTTACTACTTTAAGTGTCTCATTTCCTAATCTAATTCCCTCAGCATCACCAGAGTTAACTCGACTACATTCCATTATCCTTGTTTTGCTTTTGTTGATGTTCATCTTATATCGTCCTTTCAAGACACTGTCCATTCCGTTTAACTGCCTCTACCAACTCCTTTGCTGTCTCTGACAGGATTACAATGTCATCGGTGAACCTTAAAGTTTTTACTTCTTCTCCATGGATTTTAATACCTACTGAGAATTTTTCTATTGTTTCCGTTATTGCTTGCACAATATACAGATTAAATAACATCGGGACTTTTACGTCCCTCGACTCTTATAACTGCCATCTGGTTTCTGTACTAATTGTAAATTGCCTTTCATTCCCTGTATTTTACCCCTGCCACCTTCAGAATTTGAAACAGAGTATTCCAGTCAATATTGTAAAAAGCTTTCTCTAAGTCTACAAATGCTAGAAACATAGGTTTCCCTTTTCTAAATCTAGCTTCTAAGATAAGTCGTAGGGTCAGTATTGCCTCACGTGTTCCAATATTTCTACGGAATGCAAACTGATCTTCCCTGAGGTCGGCTTCTACCAGTTGTTCCTTTCGCCCGTAAACAATTTGCGTTAGTATTTTGCAACCGTGACTTATTAAACTAAGAGTTGGGTAATTTTCACGTCTGTCAACACCTACTTTCTTTGGGATAAGAATTATTATATCCTTCTTGAAGTCTGGGGGTTTTTCGCCTGTCCCATACATTTTGCTCACCAGATGGTAGAGTTTGGTCAGGACTGGCTGTCCCAAGGCTCTCAGTAGTTCTAATGGAATGTTGTCTACTCTCGGGACCTTGTTTCGACTTAGCCCTTTCAGTGCTCTGTCAAACTCTTCACGCAGTACCATATCTCCACACTTCATCTTCATCTACATCATCTTCCATTTCCATAATATTGCTCTCAAGTACCTCGCCTTTGTATAGACCCTCTATATACTCCTTCTACCTTTCTGCTTTCCCTTCTTTGCTTAGAACTGGGTTTCCATCTGAGCTCTTGATATTCATGCGAGTGCTTCTCTTTTCTCCAAAGTTCTCTTTAATTTTCCTGTACGCAGCATCCATCGTACCCCTAGCCTCTACATCCTTACATTTGTCCTCTAGCCATGCCTGCTTAGCCATTTTGCACTTCCTGTCGATCTGATTTTTGAGACGTTTGTATTCCTTTTTGCCTGCTTCATTTCCTGCACATTTATATTTTCTCCTTTCATCCGTTCAATTAAATATTTCTTCTGCCACCCAAGTATTTCTACTAGCCCTCGCCTTTGTACCTACTTGATCCTCAAAGCTACCCATTCTCCGTCTACTGTATTGCTTTCACCCATTCTTGCCAATTGTGCCCTTATGCTCTCCCTGAAACTCTGTACAACCTCTGGTTTAGTCAGTTTATCCAGGTCCCATTGTAATGTGCGTGTGGCGCACACAATACTCGTTAAATCCTGTACTATGGTAAGTGAGCGGGGTTCACCTTATGAGAAACGATTTTCGTATAGATATCGACCGCGTGTACCTGAGTGGTGACAAATCAGACTTACACCCACTCTGTAATAACAATGATCCGTCAAGCAAGTTCGAAATGCAATTACTCGCCAGGATGGACCAAAAGCAACACTGAAGATGCTACCAATTTGATAATAATACGGTTGCCAGCCTAATTAGGCATTAACTGAGTTTCTTCCCTGTACAAGTTGGTATATATTCATGCAAAACAACACGTAGTAACACTGCATAATATAGTAGGATTTTAGAACCAGAAAATCTATTGAACTGATTGTTTCACGTTCTGTACTGATATGAAAAAACCATGAATACATAACACTACACTATAATGTATACTGCAAAACTTTAAACTGTCTATTAATCTGATTAAAGTCGGGCATAGGTTACCCTAGAAATATCACTTTCGTGCCACACACAAAATGTCAGTTTTCATAAAGATAAAACACTGATAAATTTTGAGTTTTATATTGACTTTAACTTTTGCTGGTCAAACCAATTTAGAACACTTCAGAATTCAAATGAATAAAAAGAAAAGGGGGGGGGGACCCTGAAACTGTTATGATCACTGTATTAAAAAAATTTGTTACTGAGTTTATTATGCGTTCAAGATTTCCAGTATATAAATTACTACTCTTTATATCTTATTTACTACTCATTTAAATACCTTTATATCTGTCTCGAAATAATTAAACTTCATTACTATTTCAATATTAAAGTTATCTTTCAACTTCGTTAGACCTTCGTTATTCATTTACTGGTTCATTAACAAAACAGTTCTTTAAACACCATTCTAACATAGCTAGGTCTGCAAGTAATTGTTATTAACACAAAATTTAATTATTCATTTCGGGACACTCGGCTTGCACAACATTTGGAAAGGACCCTGTCTAGGTTAGTTGTGAGGATAATTAAATGATGGGAAAGTTCTGGTAAAATTTAGGTTATTATTGAACAGTTCACTCTCTGGTCCACACGAATACAGTACTAAAAGTTTCAACCTGCTTTTATCGATGCGGCGGTTGGCGGGCGGCGAGATGGCGCGGCACAGAGCACACATACAACCACAGCTATGGCTCTTGACGTATCGGCACTTTAATTCTTCTTAGCGCCTCAATACTCTTCCATTTTGTGTCAATGGAATTTTGCCATGCTGTATGGGCGATGGAACGGCATACCCGACGCTCAATGAAGTTGCGTCTTCCAGGAGAGCCTCCTCGTTCCAGAAGGTGTTGCTCAAACTAGTGCCAAACTCCAACTACTACTGAGCCCATTGTGCCGTGCAGTGGGCGCGTGCATTTCCCCGCGTTCGCCTGCCATCCACCTTTTACCGCTCCCT
Organism: Schistocerca cancellata; assembly: GCF_023864275.1. Classification (NCBI taxonomy): domain Eukaryota; kingdom Metazoa; phylum Arthropoda; class Insecta; order Orthoptera; family Acrididae; genus Schistocerca; species Schistocerca cancellata. The sequence goes on from NC_064627.1 coordinate 999,269,196, forward strand.
GACAGGCCGGGTATTCACCCGAGGTTTTGCATTTTACATATCCTAACACATTGCCTACGTACGGACCAGACGCACAGCTACAAATTTAAACATCATACAACAGTTCCACATTTGTTACATTTCAATTCCATTACAATATTGCTTGACATTTGACATAAACATTAATATTCACCTTGAAACTCGTTTACAGTTTTCTTAGCATAATGACATGAAACAATAAAGAAATGAAATCAGAACATCAATTACACAAGTTTAACGAAAAATCAGATGGAAAAAATATTATTTATATGTACAGTAGTACAACGTCGTTGTTGTTACACTATCTCCTTAAATTCCCAACTTTTTGCAGTTTTTTCAGTTTTAATCTTGAGTTCATAACCAATAGATTGTGGTCAGAGTCCACATCTGCCGCTGGAAATGTCTTTCAATTTGAAACCTAGTTCCTAAATCTCTGTCTTACCATTATATAACCTATCTGAAACCTATCAGTATCTCCAGGCTTCTTCCGTGTATACAACCTTCATTTATGATTCTTTAACCAAGTGTTAGCTATGATTAAGTTATGCTCTGTGCAAAATTCTACCAGGCGGCTTACTCTTTCATTTCTTACTCCCAGTCCATATTCACCTACTACGTTTCCTTCTCTTCCATTTCCTATTATCGAATTCCAGTCACCCATGACTATTAAATTTTCGTCTCCCTTAACTATTTGAATAATTTCTTTTATCTCAGCATACATTTATTTAATTTCTTCGTCATCTCCAAAGCTAGTTGCCATATAAACTTTTACTACTGGATTAGGCGTGGGCTTTGTTCACTATGCTGTTTTTAGTAGCTTACCCGCATTCCTATGTTTTTAGTCATTATTAAACCAACTCCTGCATTACTCCTATTTGATTTTGTATTTAGAACCCTGTATTCACCTGACTATAAGTCTTGTTCCTCCTGCCACCGAACTTCGCTAAATCCCACTATATCAAACTTTAACCTATCCATTTCCCTTTTTAAATCTTCTAACCTACCTGCCCGATTAAGGGATCTGACATTTCACGCTCCGATACGTAGAACGCCTTTTTTCTTTATCCTGATAACGACGTCCACTTGAGTAGTAGAGATCCGAATGGGGGACTATTTTACCTCCTGAATATTTTACCCAAGATGACGCCATCATCATTTAACCATACAGTAAAGCTGCATGCCCTCGGGAATACGGATATAAACAAATACATATTCTTGTAGTACGTAAAGAAATATGAATGTTTTAGTTGGACCACTTTTTTCGCTTTGTGATAGATGGCGCTGTAATAGTCACAAATATATGGCTCACACTTTTAGGCGGACAGTTGGTAACAGGTAGGTTTTTTAAATTAAAATACAGAACGTAGGTATATTTGAACATTTTATTTCAGTTGTTCCAGTGTTGTTCTTTGTGAACTTATCATTTCTGTGAACGCATGATGTTACAGCGTGATTACCTTTAAGTGCCAGCTGGCCGGAGTGGCCGTGCAGTTCTAGGCGCTACAGTCTGGAACCGGGTGACCGCTACGGTCGCAGGTTCGAATCCTGCCTCGGGCATGGATGTGTGAGATGTCCTTAGGTCAGTTAGGTTTAATTAGTTTTAAATTCTAGGTGACTGATGACCTCAGAAGTTAAGTCGCATAGTGCTCAGAGCCATTTGAACCATTTTTTAAATACCGCATTAATGCAACAAATACTCAAATCGATGTCCGTCAACCTCAATGCATTTGGTAGTACTTGTAACGACATTCCTCACAACAGCGAGTAGTTCGCCTTCCGTAATGTTCGCACATGCATTGAAAATGCACTTACGCATGTTGTCTGGCGTTGTGGGTGGATCACGATAGCAAATATCCTTCAACTTTCCCCACAGAAATAAATCCGGGGATGTGAGATCCGGTGAACGTAAGGGCCATGGTATGATGCTTCGACGACCAATCCATCTACATGAAATATGCGATTCAATACCGCTTACACCACACGCGAGCTATGTGCCGGACATCCATCATGTTGGAAGTACATCGCCGTTCTGTCATGCAGTGAAACATCTTGTAGTAACATCGGTAGAACATTACGTAGGAAATCAGCATAAATTGCACCATTTAGATTGCCATCGGTAAAATGGGGGTCAATTATCCTTCCTCCCATAATGCCGCATCATACATTAACCCGCCAAGGTCGCCGATGTTCCACTTGTCGCAGCCATCGTGGATATGCACTGCCCAATGGTGCATATTTTGCTGGTTTACGTTACCGCTGATGGTGAATGACGCTTCGTCCCTAAATAGAACGCGTGAAAAAAATCTGTCACCGTCCCGTAATTTCTCTCCTGGCGAGTGGTAGAACTGTACATGACATTCAAAGTCGTCGCCATGCAATTCCTGGTGCATAGAAACAAGGTATTGGTGCAATCGATGCCGATGTAGCATTTTCAACACCGACGTTTTTGAGATTCCCGATTCTCACGCAATTTTTCTGCTACTGATGTGCGGATTAGCGGCGACAGCAGCTAAAACACCTACTTGGGCATAATCATTTGTTGCAGGTCGTGGTTGACGTTTCACATGTGGCTGAACACTTCCTGTTTCCTTAAATATCGTAACTATCCGGCGAACGGTCCGGACACTTGGATGATGTCGTCCACGATACCGAGCAGCACACATAGCACACCCCCGTTGGGCATTTTGATCACAATAGCCACACATCAACACGACCACCAATTGGTAAACGGTCCATTTTAACAGGGATAAAGTATCACGAAGAAAATACCGACCGCACTGGCGGAATGTTACGTGATACCACGTACTTATACGTTTGTGACTATTACAGCGCCATCTATCACAAAGCGAAGAAAGTGGTCCAACTGAAACATTTATATTTCTTTACGTAGTACACGAATATCTAATAAAATGGGGGTTCCTATTAAAAAACACAGTTGATACCCGTTTGACCTATGGCAGCGCCATCTAGCGGGCCAACCATAGCGCCATCTGGTTTCCCCCTTCAAGCTCGACAAGTTTCGTTCTTTGTAGTTTCTTCGTTTGACGCTTATTTTGTGAGATATTTGGCCCGGTCACTATCAATGGACCACCCTGTATAAGTGGACCAGAGATAGATGGAGAATCATGCTAGCGGCGACAGGGGCGGCAAATGGGGAAATCTCCTGACATAAGCGACTTTGACAAAGGTGATATTATTCTTACTCAGAGCCTGTGAACCAGTATCTCGAAAACGGCGTAGCTGGTCGGAGGTTTAGTGCTACTATAGTCAGCGTCTATGGAAAGTGGCAGAACGTCACTGGAACTGCCACTGCCCGATAAGTTGTTAGGCGTCCACGACTCTTCACAGGACGAAGAGTTTGGAGGCCTTCCTGCCATGTAAAGCAGTATAGGTGTCGATGATCTCTGGCGAAAGAGCACAGTGCTATGCACGCTTATGTGTTTCGGAGCTCACCATTTGTAACGTTCCCTGGCAGCACACACACTATTAATAAAATGAAATGACATTTAATTGTACTGTGTACGCCTATGAAGTAATTCGTATGTACTGTAATTGTTTAACAAAGAAAATATTATTCAATTTTGTATAAAGGACATTCGTTATTATTGTAATATTTTCTGTAATAATGTTCTCGATGTATTTATCATTGTAATATTTCTATACTCATAATGTAATTACGAAATATGTTAATATGTGCGATGAAAAAAAATGTAAAATATAGCCACAGAGGAAAATAATGTTGTAGGATTACAAAGAGATATTAATGGTCAGCAGTAATACAAATAGCACCGCATGGTGTGCGTTCTTTGTCGTCTTCCTCGACAGCCGTGAGAGAGAGGAACCTGTGACGTAGCATTTTATGAATGGGTAGACTTCTTTTGTCTATATCTGTCTTTAGCCGCCATTAGAGGAGAAATTATAAAGCAATGTAAGTTTAATTATTGTTGTGGTCTAAATACATTATAATTTATCAAAATTGTGTATTACTAATGTAAATTAGCTTGCCCATGTCATCTATAATATTTCTTTAAAGAATTTTCAGCATTTTTAGCGATTATCGTTGGTGTTGCTGGGCTGTGCCGCGACCGAACGATTTGCAGCGGCGGCACATTTAAAAAATTGTTCCGATAAAAAAAAATTAACCAAACCCGTAAATCGGGAGCAGATAAAATTAGCAGTGAGTTACGAAATATTTTTCTTTTACAGCGATCCTGAGGCTGATGGAATTTATTACTGGTTTTACATTTGTGCATTAATAGGCGGATAATTAACGTTGAATTTGTTAATCTGTTGGTTCTTTCAATTTCTAAAGCAAATAACTTAAACGTATAGTGCGTAAGTAGGCTGTTTAGGTTCTTATATTGGTAACGCCGTCGCCACGTAGCGCTCTCTGTATGAAAATGAAATCACTGGCTGTGCTGTGTGCAGTCTGTGGCTAGTTTGCATTGTTGTCTGCCATTGTAGAGCGGCAGCTGGATGTGAACAGCGCGTAGCGTTGCTCAGTGAGAGGTGAGCCGCCAGCAGTGGTGAATGTGAGGAGAAAGATGGCGGGGTTTTGAAATTACATATATTATGACTTGTGATGATATTAAGGTAAATACAGTGTTTGTTCTCTATTAATATCTTTCATTTGCTAACCATCCCTATCAGTAGTTAGTGCCTTCAGTAGTTTGAATCTTTTATTTAGCTGGCAGTAGTGGCGCTCGCTGTATTGCAGTAGTTCGAGTAATGAAGATTTTTGTGAGGTAAGTTATTTGTGAAAGGTATAGTTTAATGTTACTCAGGGCCATTCTTTTGCAGGGATCTTTGATAGTCAGATTGTGTTGCGCTAAAAACATTGTGTGTCAGTTTAAGCACAGTCTTGTACAATTGTTCCTAAGGGGACGTTTCATATGTCGACCCTTAGCCTAGGATACCTCACTGGAATCTTCTGATTTTTTCTTGTAGTTTGTGTATTTAGTGTAGCTTTTGTTTATTGCTAGTGCGTAATTGTAGAGAGAATCTCATTTGTAGTTGCAGTCTTTCATTGTTGTACTGTAAAACAGTTGTGGCATGCATGTAGATTTGCACCAAGTATTTTGCAGCTGCAATTAACTAGATATTATTTTCAGTGCTAATGTGTTCTCTTATTTTTGCTCTTCAAATTGTGTTTTTCTGTGATATCGTGTGAAATATTGTCACAATAATGGCGTGTGAAAAACGTAACACTAGGGTCCAAAGTAAACTGAGAAATAATAGTGACGACGAGCGTAGCTTTTCAGCACCACTGTGTAGTGAATTAACAGACATTCGAAGTAGTAATTTGGTAACTGTACATAGGGAAATGGAGCGGGCGGCAATCAATGGCGTAGGCAGCGAAACAATTAGTGAACAGGGAAGCATTATCGATCGATCGGTCGGCAACAGCTCGCCTCAGGAATCCGAAATGACAGGACACAATTTTACAAATACTGTAGATTCAGGTTTTGCGTCCTCACCGTTTTCTCAAATAAGTCAAGACACATTTTCAGCTTGTCAAAATGTGAATGTTGCCGGTGCAAATGCACTGACGAAAAGAGTAGAGGAACACAGACTCCAGACACTAATGCATTGTTATTACAACTAATGCAACAAATGGAACAAAATCAGAGACAAACGCAGCAACAGTTAGACACAATGGGACAAAATCTTCAAAAGTTAGACACAATGGAACAAAATCTTCGGAAGTTAGACACCACACTTGAACAAACACGTGAAGATTTAACTACTGAGTTACATAACATTGAATCGAAATGTCAAAAAGTCTGTAATGACGTAAAAACACAAATTTGTGAGCATTTTCAGCCTAATTTTTCGCGGCATGAAAATGCATTACAGAATCACGAAGCAGCCATAAAAGAACTGCAAACTATTGTTCATGAAAATCATGAGACCTTGCAAGCTAAAATGGACTCAGTTGCATCTACCGATTCGGTTACGCAACTTGCAAAAACTCAGGAAAACTTAAAGGACACAGTAGATACTCTGAAAATTGGTTCAGAAAGACACATGGAGGAAATTAGTTCATTATCAGAGAAAGTAGTTGAACTTTCGGATCAGCTAAATAAGTTATCTGCGAAGGTAGATGATAATCTGAATGACACAAAACCGGTAGTCTTTAATGACACAGAAGAGTGCGAACAAATTAGGAAACTGAAACAAAATCTGAATCAAATTAATACACAACACCAAAGAGAAATCCGGAAAGTACAAGATCAGCTGACACAGGTAATACAAGAATTACATATTTCAGAGGACACTCGCGCTCCAACACGGGAAGAGGAACTTAGAAATACGGAAAAGCCACAAAATAATAACACAGTGCATTTCGGTAATTATGAAAGAAATTGGCAAGGTACACCGAATTTTGAGATGGAACTGCCGACACGACGTAACAATGACCGATATGCTACACGCCGACACGATGATTTTGACTATAAACTGTTCATTACTACATGTAAATTCAAAATGTTTAAGAATTCTGCCTACGACATTCATCCACAAGCGTGGCTCCATCAATTCTCTCATTGTTTCCCTCCCAACTGGTCATTAGAGCACAGGTTAGAATTTATGTGTGGCTACTTAGAGAATGAACCAGGTGTAAGAATGCGATCGGTCATTCACGATTGTCACAGTGAAGGAGATTTTTATCATGCCTTCCTCTCAGCATATTGGTCTCAAGCTACACAAGACCGAGTAAAACATAGCATCATAATGATGAAACACTTCGAACAATCTGAATTTTCCAGTCTTGTGAAATATTTTGAAGACATGTTTCAGAAGAATCAATACCTGTCAAACCCATACAGCCCCTCAGAACTCATCCGCATTTGCTTAATCAAACTGCCTGAACATTTACGACATATTATTTTAGTAGGACGTTGCAAAGACGACATTGAAGCTTTTCAGGGACTGTTACAAGAATTAGAAATTGACACAGACAGTCGCGGGATGCGAAAACAGGAAAACAATCACTACAGGTCACATCCGTCACAATTCCTTGACGACAGAAATGATAACTGGACACGGCAAGCCTATTCTTACAACGTAAATCGTGACCAAAACAGACACCACCCGTATGACAACCACTGGCAGAGTAATAGTTACAGAGAAAGATCGCTTTTCCATAGTAATGAATGTGACAGAGACAACCATAGAAACAGACAACATGGGATCCAAAATAATTATTATCAAGGGAGACAGAATAACTTCAGACGCAACGGTCCCCCACGCAATTACGATTCCGGGGGAAATTCTCCACCACATGACCGACAAACAAGAAACTATGTCAGCTACCGACATAACGACAGACCTGAATTCCATCAGAACTGGCGAGCTTTAAACAGAGCTGGGCCCTCTGGGCAAGGCGAATTTGTGGAAGTTAGGCCTCCTAATCCCAGCAACGGCGCGCGCCAACAAAGAAACAGTCAATGACTCGCACCACAGGCAGCCACCTGCGCCCGCTGGCTCAGGGAAAAATAACATTGACGCTAACCTTGAGCAAAATTCCAGTATTCTTTACAGACAAATACCGCATGATAATTGCATTCAAGTTGAAATTCTGTGTACTAGGAAGAGCAAAGGTTTACACCACATTTCACATGTAAAACCGTTTATTGAAAGATAATCTGCTTTTTAACTTTGTCTTTGCCATAAAACGTTTCACTTCACGTTGCTAGTATGCTTTAGAAACTGTTACCATGCAACAATGTTTGAAGTTAAATATCCAGTCAAGAACCAAGAGAACTTATTTAAACAGAAATTACGAATGCATTGTTATTGCGAACAGATGACACAGTGTTATTGTGTGTGTACATTCTTGCTTGTTAGTTGCACGATTACGTAACGACTATAAGGCTCACATACTTAGAACATTTACCAGTACTGGTAATGAAATTTTCATGCAACATTTTGGTTTGCTTGAGAGTGGATTCTGGATTTAAGGTACTTTCAGTGAGATACCAGATGAGACAGTGGTTAGTTTATGTGACAGCTACACGATTTTATCACGATGCTACTAATGAGCGACAATTTACAATGTTGCTTTTGCGGTGTTTCTGTTTTATATCTGCACAGTTTTTTCTGAATTCTTCTGTAAAGTGAGACATGTTTTAGTAGTAACTTTTGTGGTATAGCTACAATGAGACAGCCTTTTCCGTAGCACAACAATGCGTTACAGCACAGTAATTTCTTCATCACAACAATAAGCGTAATAACTAAGATATCTATACGCAATGCATTTTACTTTTGTTTATCATGAGGTAAGTACATTGACTTCTGCAGAACTTAGCTTTCGGAGGACGATAACTACGACACTTCCACAGAGATTATCTTACAGCAAGACGCATATTTAGCGCTACAGGACACGTATTTGAGTGATTAATTTTGTACTAAAAACATTTATTTTCAAAGATATTTGAAGTACAATGATACAAAGGTTTTCCGTATAACATTTCATTCCATTCTTGTAATCTGTAACACCTGAGGGTATAATTACAATAATCCTCAGGAGGGGACACGCCTACTTTGTGTACCATGTGTTTGGCAAGCACAAGGAGCCCTAGCTAATATGGTATTTGCTTATACAACTTTACACATCGGTACCATATTTCTCTAAAACATAAATTACACAGCTATCTGATCATTTAACTGAGAGAGAAACTTTTTTACTACGTCAGTGACAGATGTTTACGTAATTACACCGTTGGGTAACTTCACACTTACGAAATTGTATTTTGTCTGTACTGTGTGAACTCTTCATATTTTTTCGGAACCATTGTGATACTATGAGAGCTTTGAATGATGTATTTGGTATGAGATCATGATATTTAAAGTATGTTTGAGGTAGATGACACTACTGAAATGAGCAGAGAATTTTCTTTAGGTTTTGAAACTATTGCAGAAAGCTACGACGTTTTTGAGATTTGACTGAGGTGTTATGATGTTATTTTTACAACGACGATGTGTATTATGCTGTTGAGGTATGTTTATGTCAATAAGATGATGCTACCATATATGAGGAATGTGATTATGTGTTTATATGTATATGAATAATGAATAGAAGTTAGGGACTCTTGACTTGTGAAAAAGAATGTTGGAAACCAAGAATCGTACTTTAAGAGTTATGAAATGTGTGTAAATGCGTGAATGTATCACAATGCCGGCGTAAAATTTTTTGGACACTGTTATATTCATAGGATTTTGTTTCTACACATTTGCAACGTAAATTCTCGACCTGTGAAATTTTATATGAGACTGTCACTGTAGCGGAAGCTGCTGTCATAAATATTTCCGTAAGAAAGTTAAGTGACCACCTGCACATCATGCGTCGTGGGCACCCAGGTGTGTCAGACGCCTGGAGAGCAAGCCATTAGTGTGAGTGCCTCGTCAGAAGCACAGGTAGAAAAAAAAGAAAGGGGGGGCCATTGTCTGCGCTACTGACATTTCCTTGTTGAAAGCATACTGTGGAGCTCGTAATTTATGATATTTACTGAAATGCCTAATGAAACGATGAGAAACATTTCACAGCTATTGTCTTGCTAGTTGAGAAAAATGCCATATGGCTTGCTTTATGTATTTATTTACACATTTTGTTTAATATCAAGTTTCTAGCTGCACTGCAGCATTGGTTAAAATAAAATTTAATATATGTACTAATATAGTTATTTTATGCCTACAGATCCAATCAATAAGAAATTTATGATTTACTTCCAAGAAAACGAGGGCACATAAATAGACATTTCCCTTCACAGGAATTGCATAAATAATTTCTTTACGATTTGCTAACTTATCTGCTAGTGTAAGTTCTCGTGATGCATCACTCTAGTGTTAAGATGTGACATAGGTATTAGACATGGCCATTTTAGTGTAATATTTTTTCTGCTTGAGCTTTGTCATGTATATATATAAGTTTTATTTATTTTATATTTGCTGCTGCTGTTTGCCAGGCATAGTGTTACTGAATTTGACTTTGTGTTACTCTTCTAAGCTAGTTTTTCTTGTTTCCTGCACAGTGCCCTATATTAGTTGTAATTTATGCTGCTTGCTTTGCCATTTCTATTTTTTGTAATTGATGTTTGTATTAATTGTTTTATGTGATGCTGCATTGCCTCGTCCCTTAGTTTACTATCTGAGCTCAGTAGATTTAAGTTAGCTTAAGAGGGGGTAGACTATATAAGAAACTAACTATGATGAATTGGACGAAATGCATTAAGAAGCTATAAGAAAATGGTTTGGCAAAAAAAAAAAAAAAAAAAAAGTGTTGTACAGTGGAGAAAAACTATTTTGAAAGAGGATGTGAACAGAATACAGAAAGCAGGCTTAGATAGTACTTTTGGGAATAATGATGAACAAAGGGAGATCTGCATGCAAAATACTGCAGTAAAACAAACCCTGTCCTTTCCTTTTGTGTCTTCCCTCTATATGTTGTGTAGCCTTGTGTATTTGTGTTTTTCCTGTCTTTATGTGTTTAGCTGATGAGAGCTATGTTGTAGACATTTTCTAATACTCTGTTATTTACTTTGTAAAGATGTTTAGACATTATTTATTCTGTTCTGTTTTAATGCTCATGTGTGAAATTGATGTTTCACAAGTTATTCTGATTTTTTATGTATGTACTCGTGTCATAATTCCTGTAACACTGATGTATATGTATATTTCTATTCTGTTGTAAAGCCCATATTACTACAAATGTTATCTGTATTGTTATGTTTTTAATTATGTATTTAGTACCTTTGTCATTGTATTCTTATGTTATAAAATTGTAATTGACAGCAGTTCATCAAATTAAGTAACTTGTAAGTTACATTTCACTGCACATGTTTCTGTTGGTCGTAGTATATGGACAATATGTGAGGAGTAGGGACTGTTGTGTTTGCACGTGTGTTAATAATTCAGCAAGGGACTGGATAACAGCATTGCTGGTTTTAAGGACAATTCCAAAAACTTTGTGAGTGTACAAGTGTTGGTTTATGGATTTGCTATATTGTCTGCAAGACTTCTAAGGACAATTAGAAAAAAAAAACTTTATGAGTGCACGAGTTGTGGTTTATGGACTTGCTATATTATCCGCAAGACTCTTCAATGGTGATTGTGCACCCGCACAGTCACAACAGATGGCTGCTAGCCATCTCAAACAAGGACTACAGTGGGTCTACACCTTTGCTGGCCCACCAATACCACACTTTCTACCAGGACTACCGTGGGCCTGTCCACACTTTCTACAAGGACTGCAGTGGGTCTGCATCTTTGATGGCCCACCAAAACCATTGTTTCTACAAGGACTACAGTGGGTCTACACCTTTGCTGACTCACCAATACCGTAATCTCTACCAGGACTACAGTGGGTCTGCTCTGTGATGACCTACCTACCAATCTTCTTCAAAACTTCGACTGACTCTGCTGTGGGTTTGCTCCATTGTGGCCCATTACCTGTCTGCATGTCAAGAGTCAGCACTGTCTTTCCGTTGGAAGGACAACACTACTTCTTCAAGACTGCATGGAAATCCACTACTTCCGTGTGCAATTTCTTTTGCTAATGAGACTTTGTGAAAAACAAAAACTGTAATTACTATTATGATGAATGATCAGGACTATCTTTATGGACTGTGAGAAAATTTTAGCTTTTGACCAACATTGTATCAATAAGTGTGTGCATTTTATATCTTTGTTACTGTAATTGTGAAAAATTTTTTTCAAATCTGTATTGGCCAGTGCCCAACAGCATTTGTAAAAATTTTTTGTGGGGAGCATGGGGGCTATGTAAGTAGGCTGTTTAGGTTCTTATATTGGTAACGCCGCCGCCACGTAGCGCTCTCTGTATGAAAATGAAATCACTGGCTGTGCTGTGTGCAGTCTGTGGCTAGTTTGCATTGTTGTCTGCCATTGTAGAGCGGCAGCTGGATGTGAACAGCGCGTAGCGTTGCGCAGTTAGAGGTGAGCCGCCAGCAGTGGTGGATGTGAGGAGAAAGATGGCGGAGTTATGAAATTACATATATTATGACTTGTGATGATATTAAGGTAAATACAGTGTTTGTTCTCTATTAATATCTTTCATTTGCTAACTATCCCTATCAGTAGTTAGTGCCTTCAGTAGTTTGAATCTTTTATTTAGCTGGCAGTAGTGGAGCTCGCTGTATTGCAGTAGTTCGAGTAATGAAGATTTTTGTGAGGTAAGTTATTTGTGAAAGGTATAGTTTCATGTTACTCAGGGCCATTCTTTTGCAGGGATCTTTGATAGTCAGATTGCGTTGCGCTAAAAACATTGTGTGTCAGTTTAAGCACAGTCTTGTACAATTGTTCCTAAGGGGACGTTTCAAGTGAAGTGTGTTTTGTCAATGATAATTAAACGTCCAGGTCGGCTTGGCAATATTTAACCATTTTATGCTAACAGAGACAGTCTTGTGTTCCATAGCTAACGCCGCGAAAGGATTCAGTAAATATTTAAGAAACCACTGCATTTCGAAAATGTGTGCCAAGGCCGAAATACGTAAAAAATTTAATTTATACAATTTTCAACTAAATGTTCTTAATCAGTTAGTATGAATTTATCAGCATAAGAGGGTTGCTAAGGTTCACGTAATATTAAATGCGCTTAATTCTGTCTAAATGAATTTTTATTACCACACGTAAATGAGGGGTTCTACAACAAAGTTCGTACTGAAAGAGTAATTAACAGAAATATTCAAATCCATTAACATTTTTTATTTTTTTTACATAATATATATATATATATATATATATATATATATATATATATATATATATATATATATATATATATATATTTTATTTTATCAAACATTCATCGTACATTAGTGAGAATGGGGCTCCTCAGCAGGCGACACCTACCTGTTCACATTGTGGCCCAACGACATCGTCAATTACGATTGCAGTGGCCACGGAATCGTCGAGTTTGAACCGTGAATCGATGGAAGTGTGTCTTCTCGTCGGATGACTCACATTTTTGCTAGACCAGGTCGATAGTCGCCTCCACGAACGCCGTCATCCACGCTAACCGTGGTTCGAAAAGTGCACCGCACCAAGCACGCAGGCTCGTTGGAGCGGTGTTATGCTGTGGGAGACATTCTGCTGTGCTTGCACGGGACCTGTGGCAATATTCGAAGACACGCTGACAGTTGTGGACCACGTGCACCCCTTCGTGCTTGATGTCTTCCTCGCCGCGATGTCATCTTCCAACAGGATAATTGTCCGTGTATATGAGCCAGAACCGTGCTATAGTAGTTTGAGGAGTATGACAGTTAAATCGCGTTGATGTCTTGGCGACGAAATTCGCTTGATATGAATCCAATGCAACCCATCTTGTTCGCTATCAGGGGCCATCACCAAGTATACGAACCAGCGGCTCGCTTTTTAAGGGAATTACGTAATTTGTGCATGGACATCTGGTGCGACATACCTGCAAAAACCTACCAGCAAGCTGTCGAATCCATGCCCTCCCACATTCACCCCTTAATAGGGACTTTTCGTAGATGCGGCTTCTTTATTAAATAAAAATACAATTGGCTCAAATGGTTCAAATGGCTCTGAGCACTATGCGACTTAACTTCTGAGGTCATCAGTCGCCTAGAACTTAGAACTAATTAAACCTAACTAACCTAAGGACATCACACACATCCATGCCCGAGGCAGGATTCGAACCTGCGACCGTAGCGGTCACGCGGTTCCAGACTGAAGCGCCTTTAACCGCACGGCCACACCAACCAGCAAAAATACAATTAGGTGACAAAAGTTATGGAATATCTCCTAATATCGTGTCGGGCCTCGTTTTGCCTAGCCCAGTGTATAAAGTAGACGTGGCACGGACTCAGCAAGTCATTGGAAGTTTTACCCATGTTGCCTCTATAGCGGTTTATAATGTCGAAAGTATTTTGTACACGAACTAACCTCTCGACTATGTCCCATAAATGTTCTACAGCATTCATGTCGTGTGGTCTGGGTTGTCAAATCATTCGCTGGAATTGTCCAGAATGTTTTTAAAGCTATCGCAAAAAAATTCTGAGCCATGAAAATTCCTTCGTTATATCGAAATATGAAAGCAATGAATGGGTGCAGATCGTCCATTTGCATGTAAACACATTCCACGTCACTACGGAGAGCGCCTTGCTCACAACTTGGGTCCATGGCTTCGAGGGGTCTGCGCCACACTTGAACCATACCATCACCTCTACTGAATTCAAATCGTGACTCATCTGACCAACCCATGGTTTCCCAGTCGTGTATGGTCCAATCGATGTGGTCCCGAGCTCAGGAGAGGCGCTGCAGGCGGTGTCGTACAGTAAGTAAAGACACTCGCGTCGCTCGTCTGCTGCCATAGCCAATTAACGCCGAATTTCGCCAATGTCCTGACGAATACGTCCGTCGTACGTGCCGCATTGATTTCCGCGGTCATTTCCATCCTGTTGCTTCTCTTTTACTACTGACAACGCCGCTGCTCCCGGACATTAAATGAAAGCCGTCGGCCACTGCGCTGTCCATGACGAGAGGTAGTGCCTGAAATTTGGTAGTCTCAGCACGGTCTTGACACTGTGGCTCTCGGAATGTTGAAATCCCTAACTATTTCAGAAATGAATTGTCCTACGCGTCTAGCTCAAACTATCATTTCTCGTTTACTGTCTGTTAATTCCCACCGTGCGGCCACAATCACATCGCAAACGTTTTCACACGAATCATCTGAGTCCAAGCAACAACCCCACCAATACACTGCTCTTTTATACATTGTGCACGCTGTGCCACCGCCATCTGTATATGTGCATGCCGCTGTTCCACGTCCTCTACTTGACCCTGAGTGCGAAATCGTCTGAAGTTCCGTAAGTATAAAGTGAAATTTTTGCTCCACTTCCCGTCTGGAAGAAAAAAATTGCGAAATTTAAATCTAACTTTGACGCTTCAGATCGATTGTTTAGGCCTTACACTCAACTAAATATTTTCTAGTACCTCTCTCTGATTGGGTACGTTAGGCCAGAGGTCCCTTGAGGAGGGAAGTGTGCTGTGAGCGAAGGGTCAGCAACTCGGCTTGCATCTGAACACAGGAATCACATTATGCACAAGTTTAGGGAGCTGAATAGTTTCGCCGGTCGGTGTGGCCAAGAGGTTCTAGGCGCTACAGTCTGGGACCGCGCGACCGCTACGGTCGCAAGTTCGAATCCTGCCTCGGGCATGGATGTGTGTGATGTCCTTAGGTTAGTTAGGTTTAAGTAGTTCTAAGTTCTAGGGGACTGATGACCTCAGAAGTTAAGTCCCATAGTCCTCAGAGCCATTTTAACAATTTTTTGAATAGCTTCATGAAAACTTTTCATAAGGGTGGAGTGTACTCCTGAACACAAATGAAAACCTAACACTTTATATTTATCCACTAACAGACTATAATAATTTAACGATCATCATTATTCTGTAAGGCTCGGACTGGCTAAGGAACGCAACATGTACATGAAATAGTTCACACGCACATAAACACGTTCAACGTCACAGAATATTCGAAAGCGAGGTTCACCATCTCCCAGTAATAACTGAGTCATTAAAAGAGACCTGTCACTTGCAACGAAAAGAATCATAAAACTTACACTGACGCACGATGCATGAAGTGAATCGTCGCTGATTAAGGAAAAAGTTCTGTCCCATCTGGATCTAAGTGAAAGGTTGGCTTCCCTGTCGAGAATTCCACACTGGTCTTAACGTAGAAATCGATCGCTATGGACAACCCTGACCCAGAAAGGAACTAACTCGCATCTAAAATCGTCGTTCACGTGCGCACAGAAGCAGCACATCATACTTTCGGGACGGCGACTCTTTGTTCCTACACGTCTCGTCTGCGCCCTGGTAACATAACAGAAAAACCAAACTGCCTGTCTCTGCGTACAGAAAACGAACAAATTTGGTGGAGGTGCATTGGGTAATCACGAACATGAATCTGCCAGTAATATCAGGCATCTCCTCCTATCAGAAGTCAGTGGAGATAATGCATGGTTCTGTCGCTTCAAAATTTTCCACTTCGTTTAACGTCCAAAACTCGAACGAGGCGTCTCTGATGCGTAGGTCCGGAACGGCTGTTGCTACTATCTGGCGTGACAAGTAGACTTCTAAGACAACATTTAATCGCCTTTCTCGGTTCCTACTGCAGAGTTAAATCAAGAATTTTCACCTGAATTCACCCAGTGTCTAGCGTTATTGAAAGAAGTAATTCCCACTGGATGTAGAGTACATTTTGTTAAAAGTCGCGACCCGTTTCGCACTACTAGAAGACGCATCCTCAGCTGATAAAGATTCTTTTTAATAGCTCATCACCATAAGGTAACTGCCCTAGAGGCACTCCCCATCATGTTGCAAACAAATAGCTCACAGTAGAAACGCGCCACAAGAAGGAAATTTGTTGAGCGGCATTACGCAAGGCGGTTGCTCTAAGGCAGTTACCTTTCGGCGATGACCTTCTGAAAAGAATATCATCACCTGAGGATGCGTCTTACAGTGGCGTGAAATCGTTCGTAACTTTCTATTAAATGTATTTTACAGCCAGTGCAGATTTTTTTTTTCAAAATTTGGAAGTTTGGCTGCATTTTTCAGCAATTTAAAATGTCTTGTGATTTTAGTTACACCCATATTGATTTCGCCCAATGATAATTTGTGTTTAGGAGAAGTACACAGTGTGCTGAATATCAGATGTCGTAAAAATGAGAACACCATAACCAAATTATAAAACCTGAAAAGAGGATTGATTGACGTCTTTCGTAGATTTGTCAAATTTTTCGTAGATTTGTCAATTAGCCGTCACTCAAGAAACAATTCACACTCGGACAGTTAGTAACACCACTGAATTTCACGTGAGCCAAGATTTTATGCTTGTTGAAATAAAGATGGTAGCGTTTTTTATGTCTACCTGAGAACTTCTTTCCTTGTGCAGCCCGTATAAGGTCACAACAGTGCTTCGTCATAACACACAAGTAAAAAGTAAAACTGGTTTTCTGAAAGCGCATTACGGAGACGTTCATGTTCAATTGTAGTACTTATTTTTAGTAATGTATACGAAATTCAATTAAGTCAGTTGTGATATTACTCAGAGTAGAAGAGAAGTGACATTTAAAACATTTATTAAGCATTAAAAATCATATGAAATAATACTGTTTAGTGTTCTGACTGGAGCTAAAATAATTACACAACAGTTATATCGTTGAAGTTGGCAACAGTAGTAAACAGAAAACAACCAACACGAAGAGTACAGATGTATGCCGAAAGGAAACGAAGAGAACTAGGACGCCATCTGCCAACGAATCGTCGAGATGCTATTTTATACATCTGTAATCCCCATAAAAATTAAAACATAACTCATTCTTTACGTTTTATTTGATACATAGCTTTTCTGTCTAAAACATATTTCAGTAATGTATTACAACAAATCAGCACTGACAGATTACAAGTTACCTAGCAAAGTAAAGTTGTCTAACAGTGACTAATAACAAAATTGCTTTCATGAGTTAAGAGATAAACTTTGCTTATCGTTTATATTCGTATTTTTCAGTCTTGCCAACGTTTCCTAAAATATCTGTTTCTCCAACAGAAATATGTAAAACTGGGAATAAGTCACGTCCCTTAGATCATGCTTAACTTAGGTATGTATAAGAAATGTTTTTTTGCATGTAGTGCATTTCCTTCCTTCATCAATTTTCTTTATAAGGAATCATTGAGTCGTACAGATCAATATAGTGATTTTTGAACGCGGTTGTGGTATTTTGACTTCGTTTGTTCACAACAGTTTGCACTTTCACAGGTGCACACTTTTCATTTATTTTGTCTTCCAACATCCAAAACATGATTACGAAATGAAGCTACTGGTGGACTGAGTGACGAAACCACTACAAGTGTACCCTGTCCCGTTAAAATCATCCTTCGCGACAGTCCAGTTTCGGAGATGTTGCCTTGCTTGGGAACGGAAAGGTCCTCCTCTCAGTTCCCACATAATTAGGTGCGCGCATTTTAATAAACCTTAAATGGGTATTGGTGTAACAGGACACTAGCACGACAAAACCCACTCGACAAATGTGAAACCGTTAATATTCAAGTTGATAAGGGTCAGGGGCTAATTTAAAGTATTATACTGTATTGTATTTATTTTCATTTGCTGAAGGGGTGTCCATTTGAACTGCACTGCCGCTGATCAGTTTTTGTCAGTAGGAGGAGGAAGTCGTACTGATTGGAACTACTGCCAAGATATGGCATCCACGTTGCAGAAGTCATGCCGTCGCCAAATTATAAGTTTCTATAATTAGCGATTGGGGCTGGGCGAAGAAGGGAAAATACTTCTTTAAGAGACCGTCGAAACGTCATACTTCGACCACCCAGATACCGGTGCACGCATCAGAAAAACAGTTGAGAGACGATGACGACCCAAGGCGGAAAGATCACCTTCGGACGGGGTCCAAACCCACGCCGGAGTTGAGCAACAGGGCTGACCGGTGGACCCAACACGCCAACAGCAAGTCCATAGCAACCTATGCAACAACGAAGTTCGACGAACGTTCGACACAAACGCACTCAGCAGGTCAAGTACGAGTCACAATCCAAATAGACCGAGCAGTCGAACATTTTCTGTATCCAGAAAGGCCCGTACAGGACCTGCAACATGCGACCGTGCATTATCCTGCTGAAATGTAAGGTTTCGCAGGGATCGAATGAAGGGTACAGCCACGGGTCGTAACACATCTGAAATGTAACGTCTACTGTTCAAATGCCGTCTATGCGAACAAGAGGTGACCGAGACGTGTAACCAATGGCACCCCATACCATCACGCCGGGTGATACGCCAGTATGGTGATGACAAATAGACGCTTCCAATGTGCGTTCACCGCGATGTCGCCAAACACGAATGCGACCATCATGATGCTGAATTCGTCCAAATAAATGACGTTTTGCCATTCATGCACCCAGGTTCGTCGTTTAGTACACCATCGCAGGCCCTCCTGTCTGTGATGGAGCGTCAAGGGTAACCGCAGCCATGATCTCCGAGCTGATAGTCCATGCTACTGCAAACGTCGTCGAACTGTTCGTGCAGATGGTTGTTGTCTTGCAAACGTCCTCATCTGTTGACTCATGGATCGAGACGTGGCTGCACGATCCGTTACAGCCAAGTGGATAAGATACCTGTCATCTCGACTGCTAGTGATACGAGGCCGTTGGGATCCAGCACATATTGTGCTAACAGTCATTGGCTCTCGACCAACGCGAGCAGCAATGTCGCGATACGATAAACCGCAATCGCGATAGGCTACATTCCGATCTTTATCAAAGTCGGAAACGTGATGGTATCCATTTCTCCTCCTTACACCAGGCATCACAACAACGTTTCACCAGGCAACGCCGGTCAGCTGCTGTTTGTGTATGAGAAATCGATTGGAAACTTTCCTCATGTCAGCACGTTGTAGGTGTCGCCACCGGCGCCTACCTTGTATGAATGCTCTGAAAAGGTAATCATTTGCGTATCACAGCATCTTCTTCCTGTCGGTTAAATTTCGCGTCTGTAGTATGTCATCTTCGCGGTGTAGCAATTTTTATGTCCAGTAGTGTATATAGAACGTAACCCCCTACCCCCAGGATGCCCTCAAAACTAAGACAAATTAGGGGAGATCCGGACGTATGTCAGCCCTATTCGCGCCAACAACAGAGTACATGCGCGATGATCATTGAATACTGTTAGGACTGATTATCGAATGGAGACAGAGGCGGGTTATCCGTTAAGGGCATATAGCCCACTGTACAAGACCCGCGCCGTTTTCCAGCGAAAATTAACCGATACAGTTTAAAAAAGCACAATAACGCTCTTTAACATTCATTACCTACACACAGCGGTGCTGGAGTCCTGCTGAGCCTTGGCGTGACCGGTGCCAGTAGTATGTCTGACATGAGTACGATCGATATCCTAGTACAGAGGTTTGTCTTGGACAGTAGGCCGGCTCGGGATACAAGCGAGTGCCGACCGCGAGTAAAGGGGGAACAACACTTTGAGAACAGAAAGCAGCGGTGCGCCATTCGGCGATTGGCTGGCGGGCAGAGGCGTATACGGTGTGCCTCAGGTCGAGCGGAGTTTATCACATGGTTATACTGGAGGCGTCAGGAGTTGGCATCCGCCGTGTATTCTCCGGTGATCATGTGAGCTTTGGATGTGCCCGGTTCCTTGGAGGGACAATCTATTAAGGTCTTGCGAAGTGATGGTCTGACATCTTCGCAAGATCGTCCCAGCATCAAGACACCCCGTTAAGTACTTTAATTACTAAGAGCGCTTAGTTAACTGTGATTGTGATCGCTCTTGGCACAGTAAGACGTTGCCGGACGCGTAATGTTATGTGTGTTCGATTTCATTTGTTGCCTTTTACGAAGCGTGTGCTCTACTTCCTCATAATATTGATGTATTTGCAGAATGTTAGTTCATTAGCCATTATTAGCTAGTGTTTAATTTGCTTACGATTTCAGTTAATCCATGTCAATGCGACCTGAGTTTCTTTTTTTTTTTTAAAAAAAGGTTTCCGTGTTGAGCTTCGCAGGCCCATTTTAGGTGGCCAGTATGTGTATCATTAAGTTCAAGTGATTGCCAATTCTCGTGAACCAGTTCATTTCCCACTCTTAGCGTTTGTTTATCAGGTACTGTTCCACTTAAAGAAAGGACTTGCGAGTGAAATTAGTTGTTGTTTACCCTTGATTTTATAGTGTTAATTTACTGATCAATCTTGAATGTTAAAGTGAAGATTTTTGGCCTCCTGATGCGAAGCGCAGAGCTTCCCTTTGCATTACAAGTTTGGCTTACGGGCGGTGGACTTGGACTGAACTCGTGTGTTCCTCTTTGGTAGCGTTTGCTGGGTTCACATTTCGGTGGCCTACTCGATGTGGGTTTGCAAAAGGAGCCAAGTCTTTGTTCGAAGTTAAGAATTACTTCCTTCAGTCAGTTCCACCTTTCGTGGTTAAACTTCGGTCTTATAACCTTGGGCCTTACTTCTGTTGTTACACATTTATGATTGTACAAATTGGTAACTTTCTATGCCCTAAAGCCCATCTTACAAGCCAATCGGAATTTGAATAATTTCGTGGTTTTCTCTGCAAGATTTTCTAGTCCAGTATTTTGCAAGAATGCCCAAGTTCCAGTTTTAATAAGTATGTTCTAATTATTTGTGTTAAAATTGAAGCTGTGTGTCCACTGTTATTTAACAAGCAATTTTAAAGTATTTGAATTGAAAGGTCTTAAATAACGTGTCTTCACTAGAGTTGTTTTGTTAAAGTTATGGTCAAATTCAGCCTTAGTGGCTTCTGCCAATTTTTATATGAGATGGTTGCTAATGGTTTATCCGTTTATTAATGATTTTATGTAATGAGAGAGTTTCTTAAATATTTTGCCTGAGTGGCGTTGCTCACTTTTTATGGGAGATCGTTGGGTAATGATTTATTAACTTGCTGATGATTTTCTGTAATGTGTGTTTCGTAACTAATCTTGCCTCAGTGGCGTCAGCCAATTTTTATGTGATATTGTTTTTGGCAGTTAACAAACACATTGGAATTGAAATATTCACTTTTTTGGGTGAGCCCTTCAACTCCCTTTAGATGTAAAGGTTAAACAAAGCAGGTGTTAAGTAAAAACGTAGCACCAGCATCTGTTCCCCTTTGCTGCATCTGCTCCTTTATGCTTATTCCATGAATGTTTGACTACTTTCACTGTTGATTTGTTAGTGAATGTCACTGAGAAACTTCAGTAACATTACTAAGCAGAACTGTGCTTCTTGTGTGTGAGGATTTTTTTCGACAGTACGACGCCAGTATGATGAATTTGAAAGTAGGCTGTTCAGGGTTTTTATGCTGGTAACGCCACGTAGTGCTCTGTATGAAAAATCGCTGACTGCACTGTGTGCAGTCTGTGGCTGGTTGGACTCATTGTTGGAATATTCGCTTGTGTAGTGTTGGGCAGATGGATGTGGACAGTGCGTAGCGTTGGGCAGTTGGAGGTGAGCCGCCAGCAGTCGTGGATGAGAGAGAGATGCCAGAATTTTGAGAGATTACTATAAGCGGATGATGTGGTCGTGTGTCCATCAGAAAAAGGAAATTTGTAAAGATAGATGTCATGAATTAATAGATATTTATATGATGACTTTTGGGCATTAAGATAGATACATTGTTTGCTCTCTATCAAAATCTTTAATTTGCTAACTATGCCTATTAGCAGTTAGTCCCTTAAGTAGTTAGAATCTTTTATGGCAGTATTGGCGCTCGCTGTATTGCACTAGTTCGAGTAACGAAGATTTTTGTGAGGCCAGTGATTCATGAAAGGTATAGGTTATTGTTAGTCAGGGCCATTCCTTTGTAGGGATTATTGAAAGTCAGATTACGTTGCGCTAAAAATATTGTGTGTCAGTTTAGTGATGATCAGAATAACTAAAGATAAAACTGTCTGAGTACGTTGAGTTTTGCTCAGCTGTTTGAAAATCAAATAACATAAGAGTTTTACCAGCATAGTCATTCATAATTTTTCAAAGGGGACATAACAAACTTTATTGCATTACTAGGTCACAAAACTACGCTGAACTTATACAACAATGAGCAATAAATAATTATTATTGGCCACACTCTGTAGGGAAGCAGCCTGCTCACGCCGTATAAAATTCACATCATTCTTTCCATTGTGTGCCAGCCTAGTCCGCTGTAACTAGCTCTGACGTCATAAATGTTGCGTAATACTTTAAAAATCAAGTAAATACCCTGAAACGTTTCTAGCATGTCAGGAATAATACTAAATCAATATGTGTTGATTATCAGTTCAATAACTTTAACCATTTTCGAAATTTGGACGTTGTTCTGTAAAAATCATTGGCGCAACAGAAAAGAGCTAGAAACTTAAAAATTTGTATTTAGATTACTTTCTCATAATAATTTAGTAGAAACGGTATTCTGGATCTCACAAATTAAAATTTTAGTTGAAATTCATGATTTTCTGGTTTTTGTCTTAAAAATTAAGGAAGCAAGATAGATTAAGTAGGCGAATAAATAAGGCTAGGATGTTTAAGTAGAAGGGAGATCCGCTATAATCATACAGATGCGGGAAGTTTCAATTGAATAACTATAAAACTATAGCAATAGCGAATTTCCAAAGGGCAAGTTCAGAGCTCGTCTACTGCGTGTAGTGTAACTAAATTAATTCTCTCGCCCTAAATATTTGACTTAGCAACGTCAGACTTTTATTATGATTACTCACCTGTGTGCTGAATGCACATTTATATTGAGAGCTTCATCGGCCATCAGCAAAGGAAGCGATGATTTATTCAATAAGTTAAAGTGGAGCATTACTAGCCCAGCGGTTAGTCGGGACAGCAATTTTGATCAGGCGTTTCCTTAGCCGTCCGCACTCTGGCTTTATATATAAGAATGCTGCGCGAGAGAAGAAGGCCCCAGTTCTCTCCAGCCGCTGAATAGCACACCACATGTGCCGGGAGTCGCGTCGCGTCGGTATCATTGCTATAAACAGCCTCGGATGCCGTAATAAATTACTCGGGATACGTGTAACCATGAAATCGTTTTCGAGTGAAGTGTTGATTCTGGGATGACTTCAATGATCTATCTTCAGTTTTCGTATGTCGTATTTTCACGTGCCGCCGCGGGACAGGCGTTCTACCATTATTTAGCGTGGTGTTTGATGAACATTATCATCAAATTATGGCGAGCATTCACTTAAACATTTAATTTGAACAGTTATAGTTGCATCAGCGCATTAGACTCTGAACTGCTCTGTTAGTTGGATTGTGTGGATTCTTTTTGGTCTGTGACTTTCAGAATATAGTGAACATTTTTAGAGAATCGTTTTTGATTATGAATCCCAGACAATCTCCTAATTCCTCAGAGCTATAAGCTGTAGCTACAATTGTATTTCTCTGATGAAGTGGGCACTAGGAATTCTAATTACAGGCATCACGTTTTGCTAATCACTTTCTGGTTGCCAATATTGTAGTTAGAGAGCCAGTGTTGAGAACGGCAAAAGACTGCATAAATAATAGGAACATTTTTATAACATTTGATTCCATCCACCACCCCACATATGGTGCATCGGCTTGGAAAGTAACTGAGTAAAAGGAAAAGTGATTTTTAAATATTTGTATTCGGGAGTGAAATGCGACACGCAACTGAGTAATAGAACAGTGATAGTGTTATGTGTGCATGTGGACGATGCAATTGGATTAACAACACATCTGGACTGACGGAGCTGGCACTGAGTCTAGCGGCGCTGCCGGCATCGCGAGAAGCCAGTTTCGCCTCACCGCAGCAACCGGAGCCGCGCTTGCAGTTGGGGGCCACACAGCAGCCGCCGAAGTGCCGTCGGCAGGTCAACGTGCCGCGCCGCATCAGTAATCCTGGTACGCCGCGCCGGCAACGCCATACCTCGTGCAGAAGGAACTAAGTTAAGTGAAAAGCTGTTAAAAATTTTACTAACCGGCACTAAAAGACTGTTGGCGATGGAACCGCCAGAAGAAACTGAGGTTACACTTAAATCGGAACCTATGTCTGTTGAGGGAACTGTAAATCCCGACAACAGTTCAAGTGTAAATATGCATGATAATAGTAATATGAAAGTGAAATATGAAGTATTGTCTCCTGACAGTAGTGTGAAAAGGGGCAATGATTCAATAGTAGAGACCCCTGTAGTAAAGCAGAAAGCAGAAATTTTTAATTTATTGGATGATAGTTTATATGATGAGTTAAAAACGAAACAGTCATCAGAGGTGGTAGAGTTTAAAAAGGAGACGTTAGATATGACTGATCAATCAGAAGTTTCATTTAGTTTTGATGATTCTGGTGTTGGAGCTAGTTTTTCGCCACCTGAATGTGGTAAAAAGCCAGCTAGTGAGTAACCCAAAGATACTGGGGCTATTGATTTAAATGTTATATTAAAACCAATAGCTGCCAGTAATGCAAAGTTGTCAGCCAGTAATGCTAGAATGACAGTTTAGTTAAAGTCTGAAATAACTGAGGTCAAAAGCAGTAATGCTGAATTAAAATATGAGATTGTGGCCAGCCAAACTGATTTTAATAAACAATTGGAGGTAATGGACAATACCTTCAAGGCTGGTTGCAATAAGTTGAAAGAGGGTTTGGATAGTTTAAATTATAAAATTGATTACAACCATGAGGATATTATGAAAAAGGTTGGTCAACAGTTATCTGAGATGTATAAAACAGTAAAATCCGAAGTTGCTGATGTTCGCAAAGACTTCCAAATGGAAGATGCGAGGCTGGAGCACCAGTTATCAGAAAAGATCGAGGCGGAATCTGAACTGTGCTCAGATAGGTTTAAAGATGTCAATAGAAAAGTAAATATATGTCAAGCAGAAGTAGATGCAATCAAAACTGATACTACTCATATTGTGCAAAGAGTAGGTAATGTTGAAATGAGAGTAGAAAATATTAGTACTAACATTGCTAACATTGAGAGTAAAGTAGCTTCAG
Source organism: Schistocerca cancellata (assembly GCF_023864275.1). Classification (NCBI taxonomy): domain Eukaryota; kingdom Metazoa; phylum Arthropoda; class Insecta; order Orthoptera; family Acrididae; genus Schistocerca; species Schistocerca cancellata. The sequence continues at coordinate 999,294,711 of NC_064627.1, forward strand.
TAACTTCTGGTAATGGTAGTATGCAACAAGTTGTAGCTGCAAACGCCGCATTTATCGGGTGTCGGCAGTTCTTGCGGTTCGATCCAGATAAATATATCCACCCGCTAGATTTCTGGAACGATTTTGAAGATGTGATTCCACCAACTTGGTCTGAACGAGAGAAAGTCTCACTTATTAGAATTCATTTAGCTGGTGACGTCAGGCGTTGGTCAGCTGATGTTATGTTGAAGTGTAAAACATTAGCGTAATTTAAAACAGCTTTCATTAATGAGTATTGGTCTAGCAATAAGCAAAATGAAGTGTTGAGAGAATTTTGGAGTGGAAAACGCTTCAATGCAGGCAAGGATTCTATTAAAGAGTTTGCCAGGTTATGTATCTCACGTTTGTCACATTTGGCCGAAAAACTAAAACCTGAAATTATAATACTAGGTCTTGAAGCCAAACTGCCATGGTATTGGCAAACTAGAATTATATCTGCCCCTAGAGACAATCTGGATCGTTTCATTGAATACTTGGAACGCGTAGAGCGTGTGGCTGCCAATGAGGAGCAAGCACGTAACAGTGTTGAAAGCAATGCTGTGCCAGTTAACTACACTCCTGGAAATGGAAAAAAGAACACATTGACACCGGTGTGTCAGACCCACCATACTTGCTCCGGACACTGCGAGAGGGCTGTACAAGCAATGATCACACGCACTGCACAGCGGACACACCAGGAACCGCGGTGTTGGCCGTCGAAGGGCGCTAGCTGCGCAGCATTTGTGCACCGCCGCCGTCAGTGTCAGCCAGTTTGCCGTGGCATACGGAGCTCCATCGCAGTCTTTAACACTGGTAGCATGCCGCGACAGCGTGGACGTGAACCGTATGTGCAGTTGACGGACTTTGAGCGAGGGCGTATAGTGGGCATGCGGGAGGCCGGGTGGACGTACCGCCGAATTGCTCAACACGTGGGGCGTGAGGTCTCCACAGTACATCGATGTTGTCGCCAGTGGTCGGCGGAAGGTGCACGTGCCCGTCGACCTGGGACCGGACCGCAGCGACGCACGGATGCACGCTAAGACCGTAGGATCCTACGCAGTGCCGTAGGGGACCACACCGCCACTTCCCAGCAAATTATGGACACTGTTGCTCTTGGGGTATCGGCGAGGACCATTCGCAACCGTCTCCATGAAGCTGGGCTACGGTCCCGCACACCGTTAGGCCGTCTTCCGCTCACGCCCCAACATCGTACAGCCCGCCTCCAGTGGTGTCGCGACAGGCGTGAATGGAGGGACGAATGGAGACGTGTCGTCTTCAGCGATGAGAGTCGCTTCTGCCTTGGTGCCAATGATGGTCGTATGCTTGTTTGGCGCCGTGCAGGTGAGCGCCACAATCAGGACTGCATACGACCGAGGCACACAGGGCCAACACCCGGCATCATGGTGTGGGGAGCGATCTCCTACACTGGCCGTACACCACTGGTGATCGTCGAGGGGACACTGAATAGTGCACGGTACATCCAAACCTTCATCGAACCCATCGTTCTACCATTCCTAGACCGGCAAGGGAACTTGCTGTTCCAACAGGACAATGCACGTCCGCATGTATCCCGTGCCACCCAACGTGCTCTAGAAGGTGTAAGTCAACTACCCTGGCCAGCAAGATCTCCGGATCTGTCCCCCATTGAGCATGTTTGGGACTGGATGAAGCGTCGTCTCACGCGGTCTGCACGTCCAGCACGAACGCTGGTCCAACTGAGGCGCCAGGTGGAAATGGCATGGCAAGCCGTTCCACAGGACTACATCCAGCATCTCTACGATCGTCTCCATGGTAGAATAGCAGCCTGCATTGCTGCGAAAGGTGGTTATACACTGTACTAGTGCCGACATTGTGCATGCTCTGTTGCCTGTGTCTATGTGCCTGTGGTTCTGTCAGTGTGATCATGTGATGTATCTGACCCCAAGAATGTGTCAATAAAGTTTCCCCTTCCTGGGACAATGAATTCACGGTGTTCTTATTTCAGTTTCCAGGAGTGTATAATGGAAATAAAGGAAACAGTAGTAGACCGAGGTGGGAAAACTAGTTCCCGTCTATGAGGACACTGGCACTCACCAGGCGGATATTTTTCCGAAGCCAGTAGTTACAGTAATTGGTAAGACAGATCAGAATACTCAGACTGAACATGTCGATGAGAAGTCGGTAGCATCTAAGGATACAGCAGAAATATTAGATCACTCACAGTATTTGATAGATACCGTGCTAGAAACGCTTTCTAAGTGGGAAGAGAAAGAGAAGGCGCAGAAGTGCAACGGTAGGGAAGAGCTACAAAATACTGAATTGTCAGGTGAAGAAGCAGAAGAAATTCATGCTTACATTTACGATGAGGATGATGTGCTCTTATCTAAAGTGCCTGTGCAGGATGTTGATACTGTACTAATAGATTTAGGACATGAGGTAATTGAGAATGTAGAGGATAGCCTGTTGGGGGTCGATGAACAGTTGTCCCTTGAGAAGGAAGCCGACGATAATAATGAAAGTGGTTTAGCTGTAACTAGTGTTATGCCCGGTCTGGAGGCAGTAATTTGGGTCATGTTCAGCAAACTAAATGTAATGAAGTCGTGCGGTGTTTCGATTTGAAATTAATAGATCAACTGGAAGGATCAGCTGAAAATGTAGTTCAGGAAACCCCTACACACTTTGACCTAAATGTAATGAAGACAGATGTCGATCACTTTACTTGGAGACAAATCCAAAAGGAACCTTTGGATGAATTTGAGGAACCACCTGTACAAACTAGAATAAGCCACCCAATAATAATAGTGAATATGTTGGGTGTTAATGTACGTTGTCTCTAAGACAGTGGAAGTGAGGTGAGTGCGATATCTCAGTCCTTCTTTGATGCATTACCTGGTAAAGACAAGCTTACAGTAATGAGGGTATCAGGACTAAGAATAATTGGTGCTAAAGGCAAGGTGTCAAAAACGGTAAAGCAAGAAGCTTTGCTGCCCTTTGATATTAATGTTAATTTAACTGATCATCCATGCTAAATTGTAAACAATCTCAGTATTGAGGTTTTAATTGGCATAAATTTCTTGTCAAAATATCAGAGTGTTGTTGACTTTGAAAGAAGCCAGTTATAAATGATCTTGCCGATAACCGAAGTAGTTACGGTACCTTCTATTGATAAACATGTCGTAACTAATGATGAAACTTGGGAACTGCCAATACGAGTTCTGAAAAATAGGAGATACTGGGACGGAGGTGTTAACCTTAGTAAAATTAAGCTAAACACAGAAGAAGAAGAAGAAGCAATTATTTTGGACAAAATAGAAACTAAATTGCAGGAAATCGATAAAATTTCAGCTAATCAGAAGGAAGAACTGAGACAGGTTTTGAAAAGGCATAATAAGGTATTTTCAAATCAACATGGCGTGGTCAAAGGTTATGAATGAATTCTGTAGGGAGGAGGTTGTTCTGTAACCTCTACACAGTTTGGCAGTTGTGCAGTCCCAGCTGTGTGAGGCCTTCTTTCCTTTTCAGGTCTCACTCATTCTTCATCTTTTCTATCCGTCTAAAATTTCGACCTCTTCTTTCCAACACATTAAATTTTCCGTTATGGTTATCAAGCCAATAATGAACTAATGAATTCTACAGCGAGGAGGTTGTTCTGTAACCTCAACACAGTGTGGCAGCTGTGCAGTGCCAGCTGTGTGAGATCTTCTTTCCTTTTCAGGTCTCACTCAATCTTCATTTTTCCTAACCACGAAGGCTTCGACTCTTCCTTTGCAATACAAAAATTTTCCGTCATGGCTATCAAGCCATGAGTTCTGTAACCATTCTATCCACCGATTAGTGAAGAAAATACCTAATGTGACAAACCTAACAGTGACATAAACAATAGAGAAGTATGACGTAATTAAGATACAAATGTATTTGAGTAACAAGTAAGTATAGAACCATGGTAATAGTGTAAGTACAAAGTGTTGTTTTAATGGAAATGGTCCTACAATAATATTTTTAAAAAAAAGATATACAAATTTATGTACAAGCAGGATCTGAAGTGGCAGTGAAACCTATTATATGCTGTAGAGCTAACTAATTAATAGTAAAAGAGTTTGCTTAGTGTTATGAAATATGCAGATAAGTTGTAAGAATGAACTCACCTTGTGTAGCAAGGAATGGCAGTGTAATAGAATTGAGTAGTGTTTGTGGTTGAGACGTGAAGGACACGTCCCTGAAATATTTATAAGGTTGGAGCTGGCCGTTATTTGGCATAGTGTGTGACAGTACACACCTACACATATTGAGGTTATGAGTTGGAGGCGTGAATGCGTCCATAGGTACCCTTATGTTAGATGAGACAGAGCAGCTCATGGTGTTCTATAGGTTTAAGGAATTTAGCACTAGGCTCGTCCATAATTACTTAATGCACTTTAGTGGTAGGTCGAGAGAGACTACATGTGGTTTCAGCGTCCGATCGAGTGGAAATGAATTGCCACGTGAGCAAACTGATCAGCTGCAATACACTATAGATATGAAATAAATGTGCTATCCTATGCTTAAAATGTTAATAGAGTGAGTGTTAAATAAGTACATATACTAGCAACATAATTGAGTAACATAATGGCAGACTGGAAACATTATTTATAGCTCAGCATAAATACACTTCGATAAAGTAAGTATATAATTGCAGATGTGGAACTGACACAGCAGCAGAGGGCCAATAAGTGGATTTAGTAGTCAACTAAACGTAGTGTGTTTTGAACCCTCAGAACTATAGAAAAAAAAAGTTCAAATGGCTCTGAGCACTATGGGACTCAACTGCTGTGGTCATAAGTCCCCTAGAACTTAGAACTACTTAAACCTAACTAACCTAAGGACATCACACACATCCATGCCCGACGCAATATTCGAACCTGCGACCGTAGCGGTCGTGCGTTTCCAGACTGTAGCGCCGGCCACTCCGGCCGGCAGAACTGTACTATTACCACAAGTTACTCACATGTACAAAGAAGCTGAGAAGACAACTACTAATCAAAATATACTCATACTAGCTCTAAAAATAAGGTAATCAGAGATGAGTCAGTTAATTAAATAAAATACAAATGTATCAGGAATGTACCGAGAATTGGTTCAGTGTTCCAGCCCAGAAATAATAAATTGAAATGAAATAGGATTTATGATTGTATGCCTTGAGCACAAATTTTCTCTAGTACGTGACTAACGGCGTTTTGAGCCATTTGTTTATCGATTTTATGACAGTTAAGTAACCACGAGAGTAAAATTGAAAAAGTTCTGTTAACTTTGTTCCAGTAACTTATAGAAAGATAAAATGTACGCATCCCCATTTCATTGTGACCCACCCTTACATAATAAGTGAACAGAGTCTGAGGCACTCTTTTTGTTTGTTCTACAGGACAAACCAGATAATGGCAGCCTGGTAGCTGCGTGAAAGCGTGGAGTGACTTGGACACAACTCACAGTGACCCCTCCCCTTTCCCCATGTAATGTAGAGTGAACATGAAGGACGCACACCGTAGCAACTTCCCCTCCTCTAACCTTGTGAATGGAAGTGTAGAACGCCAGCTAAAGCGGCTACAACCACATGTGTAAAAATGAAATTGTCATGATTTGTGAAATTTTCTTTCAGGTTTAGAAAAGACTTCTAAGATATAATTATCTGTTTATGTATCATGAATAACTTGGTTATTTACTTTGAATTTGTGTATGTAAAAATGTATTTAATGGATTTAAGATTTTCATAATTTAACATATTTTATGTGTTTGTCGGTCTAATGCAATATGTGTGCCAAAGTGTTTCATTGATTTTGCTTAAATTGTGAGTCATAATGTTGCTTAAGAGGCACTGAACATGCCAGCAATTAAAATAATTGAAATAGGTAATCAGTTTTCTTTTAATATTTCTATATGTTTACATTTAAATTTTAATTTTTCATAGGGAGTTAAGCTGTACTCTTGCTTCCTTTTTGTATTTAAATATTTTGTTCTTTCCCATGTACATTAAAAAAATTAAGTAGAGGGTGATGTAGGGAAGCATCCTACTCACGCCGTATAAAATTCACATCAGTCTTTCCATTGTGTGCCAGCCTAGTCCGCTGTAACTAGCTCTGACGTCATAAATGTTGTGCAAAACTTTAAAAATCAAGTAAATACCCTGAAACGTATCTAGCATGTCAGGAATAATACTAAATCAATATGTGTTGATTATCAGTTCAATAACTTTAACCATTATCGAAATTTGGACGTTTTTCTGTAAAAATCATTGGCGCAACAAAAAAGAGCTAGAAACTTAAAAATTTATATTTAGATTCCTTTCTCTTAATAATTTAGTAGAAACAGTATTTTGGATCTCACAAATTAAAATTTTAGTTGAAATTCATGATTTTCTGCTTTTTGTCTTAAAAATTAACGAAGCAAGATAGATTAAGTAGGCGAATAAATGAGGCTAGGATGTTTAAATTTAAGTAGAAGGTAGATCCGCTATAATCATAAAGATTTGAGAAGTTTCAATTGAATAACTATAAAACTATAGCAATAGCGTATCTCCAAATGGCAAGTTCAGAGCTCGTCTACTGCGTGTAGTGTAACTAAATTAATTCTCTCGCCCAAAATATTTGACTTAACCACGTCAGACTTTTATTATGATTACTTACCTGTGTGCTGAATGCACATTTAAGTTGAGAGCTTCATCGTCCATCAGCAAAGGAAGCGATGATTTATTCAATAACTTAAAGTGGTGCATTACTAGCCCAACGGCTACTCAGGACAGCAATTTTGATCAGGCGTTCCCTTAGCCGTCCGCACCGCGGCTTTATATATAAGAACGCTGCGCTAGAGAAGAAGGCCGCAGTTCTCTCCAGATGCTGAATAACACACCACCTGTGCCGGGAGTCGCGTCGCGTCGGTATCATTGCTATAAACAGCCTCGGATGCCGTAATAAGTTACTCGGGATACGCGTAACCATGAAATCGGTTTCGAGTGAAGTGTTAATTCTGGGATGACTGTAATGATCTATCTTCGGTTTTCGTATGTCGTATTTTCACGTGCCGCCGCGGGACAGACGTTCTACCATTATTTAGCGTGGTGTTTGATGAACATTATCATCAAATTATGGCGAGCATTCACTTAAACATTTAATTTGAACAGTTATAGTTGCATCAGCGCATTAGACTCTGAACTGCTCTGTTAGTTGGATTGTGTGGATTCTTTTTGGTCTGTGACTTTCAGAATATAGTGAACATATTTAGAGAATCGTTTTTGGTTATGAATCCCAGACAATCTCCTAATTCCTCAGAGCTATAAGCTGTAGCTGCAAGTGTATTTCTCAGATGAAGTGGGCACTAGGAATTCTAATTACAGGCTTCACGTTTTGCTAATCACTTTCTGGTTGCAATATTGTAGTTAGAGAGCCAGTGTTGAGAACGGCAAAAGACTGCATAGCTAATAGGAACATTTTTATAACAATTAATTCCACCCGCCGTCCCACATATGTTTAATCGGCCGGGAAATGCATCTTTTCTACATAACATTCTACATATAATAACAATTTAATTCCACCCGCCGCCCCACAACTCGTACGATTAACAGCTTTCAAATGTAATGCGTAACTACAATGATGGGAAAAAATCGCAACACCAACAAAGTGTTGTACTACATAAACTAAAGTTGGTAGGCGTGTTTCTACATCTGAAAGAAGATGTCTATTCAGATTTCGCACCAATCGCCCAAGACGGCCGCTAGTGGCGCTACTATGAGGATGCAAATCAGATTTGCTTTAAATACGCCCTATAACGGTTGTGAGCGTTAGTTACCTCTGAGATTGGACGAGGTGAATTGATGTTGGTAGAGATTGCCGTTACGGTGACAGAGACGCTGTAACCAACACGTAACTAAGTTTGAACGCGGTCGTGTTATAGAACTACGAGAAGCTGGATATTTCTTTTGTGATACTGCTGAAAGACTTGGCAGGAATATAGCCATTCAACCTGATTGCTGGTAACGGTGGTCCGAGAGTGAACGGTCCTAAGAGTACTAGGCTCTGGATGGCCGCGTGACACTACGAGAGGAAAGATCATCGCGTTCGGTGTATGGCGAAGCAGCAGTTTCAGCAGCAGCTGGCACCTCAGTGACACTACAAATTGGTACAAATCGGTTACTTAAAGAACAGCTCCAAATCAGAATTCCTCACTCCAAACCACCACCGCTTGCTACTTCAATGTCGTCAGACGGGAACTAATCGGAGGACAGGTGGTCTGTTGTGTTTTATGATGAAAACTTGTTCTGCCTCGGTGCCTGTGGTGGGCGCGTTTCGGTTAGGGGGCCAGTTGAGGGCCCGCTGCAAGTGTGCCTACATGCTAGACACAACGGACCTACACCTGAAGTTCCGGTCCCCAGAATCGTCCACAAAGAGCGTTAAAAATCCCTGTATTGACCGACCAAGCATACCACGCATGTAAATCCATCCTGACATTTGGCAACTGCACAACACAATGCATGCACATTTGCGTGCTTGCATTCAACATTATGTCGGTTACACCGTTTGTTAATGTATCAGCATTTCACATTTGCGACGGTTGGTCTCGTGCTTACATTAAGGGGGGGGGGGGGAGGGTAGTACATCAAACGGGCCAACTTGGAGCAGCAGAGTCACCACAGGACATTTTAATTTGTACTGTCTATACTTTTACAAATAAATTCATAAAACTTTGTCACCATGACCAGGAAGGATTGAGGACTCACACTCATCATAGTGGAAGTTCAAAAACGTAGCAAAATATCTTTTTTTACATGCGAAATTTCTTCATTTTTTCACTTATTACTGGCTGCATTTGTTGCTATAGGTACACTTTTCTTCCTAAGTAAGAGAGATTCTTCGATGAATTTTTCATAGCATACAAACAGTAGTTACAGGTGTGTGAATCTCTAGACTTTTCGAAATATATTAAAAAACTGTTTAAAAAATTGAGATAATTAACTATAAAACTTGAGTGTTTTCTAAACGTGAAGTTTAAAAAGTAACAGTTCATTCATTTTCTCATAAATTAAATAACTTCTAGAGTTTCATACATCTGTAACTATGGTTTGTATGCTGTGCAAAAGTCATCGAAGAATCTCTCTTACTTAGGAAGGAAAGTGTACCTATAGCAACAAATACAGGCAGTAGTAAGTGAAAAAATGACGAAATTTCTCATGTACAAAAATGTGTTTTGGTCCGTTTTTGAGCTTCCACTGCTATGAGTATGAATCCTGAATCCTTCCTGGCCATGCTGTTTAAGTTTTATGAATTTATTTGTAAAAGTATAGACAGTGAAAATTAAAATGTCCAGTGGTGCTTGTCCCGCTCCAGGTCGGCCCGTTTGACGTCCTACCCCCCTTAACATCTGATCTTGCAATGTTAATAAATTAAATATGTTACCTAGACAAATGTATTCCCGAAATTTAAGTACTCTACATTCATTAAGTTTTTGGTGCTGCGATTCCTTTCCATGACTGTATTTTCACTGTAATATTTTCAGAATATACGCGAGTGTATTCTGGAGTTGACCGACGTAATACAACACACGTGGAACTCCATTTCACCAACTGGCATCCTATTCCTATACGACACAGTGCATTCACGTTTGCATACTTGCACCAACATTGTGGCTGGTACGCCAGTGGTGGTAAGTTATTGGGAACTCGATTTGCTTTTCTACATAGTTAACACTTCTCGGTAAGGTACACTACGTGATCGAAAGTATCCGGACACCTGGCTGAAAATGACTACAAGTTGGTGGCGCCCTCCATCGGTTATGCTGGAATTCAGCCCTGATGACAGCTTCCACTCTCGCAGGCATACGTTCAGTCAGATGCTGGAAGGATTCTTGGGGAATGGCAGCAAATTATTTGCATTGAAGAGAGGTACCGATGTCGGTCGGTGAGGCCTGGCGCTAAATCGATGTTCCAAATCATCTCAAACGTGTTCTACTGGATTCAGGTCAGGACTCCGTGCAGGCCAGTCCATTAAAAGGATGTTATTGTCATGTAACCACACCACCACAGGCCGTGCATTACGAACAGTTGTTCGATTTTGTTGAAAGATGCAGTCGCCATCCCCGAATTGCTTTTTAACAGTGGGAAGCAAGAAGGTAATTGAAACATCAATGTAGGCCTGTGCTGTGATAGTGTCACCAAAACAACAAGGGATAATTGCCCGCTCCATGAAAAACACCACCACACCATAACACCATCGCCTCCAAATTTTACTGTTTGCCACTGCACACGCTGTCAGATGACGTTCACCAGGCATTCGCCATGCCCACACCCTGCCATCTGATCGTCACATTGTGTACCGTGACTTGTCAGACAACGTTTCTCCAGTGCTCAACCGTCCAACGTTTACTCTCCCTACACAAAGCGTGGCGTCGTTTGGCATTTACCGGCGTGATGTATGGCTTATGAACAGCCGGTCGACCATGAAATCCAAGTTTTCTCACCTCCCATCTAACTGTATAGTATTTGCAGTGGCTCCTGATGCAGTTTGGAATTCCTGAGTGATGGTCTGAATAGATGTCTGCCTATTACACATTCCAACCCTCTTCAACAGTCGGCGGTCTCTGCCAGTCAACAGACGTGGTCGGCCTGTACGCCTTTGTGCTGCACGTGTCCCTCCACGTTTCCACTTCACTATCACATCGGAAACAGTGGACCTAGGGATGTTTAGGAGTGAGTGTGGAAATCTCGCGTACAGACGTATGACACAAGTGACACCCAATCAGCTGACCACTTTCCAAGTCCGTGAGTTTTGCGGAGCGCCTTATTCTCCTCTCTCACGATGTCTAATGACTACTGAGGTCGCTTATATAGAGTACCTTACAGTAGGTGGCAGCACAGTGCACCTAATATGAAAAACGTATGTTTTTGTTTGTGTCCGGGTACTTTTGATCACACAGTAGATGTTTTAGTATGGACAGTGAACGGTGGTAGCCTGTGTACTTTCGAAAGGTGAGTGACTGATATAAAATGTGTTGAGTTCACGTCGGAGATCAGGAAATATACAAACGCACCACTCACATTTTGACTTGTAATTCGTCATGTACAGGAACACCCAACGTGATCAAGTATCGTACTGAAAGTCAGTACCGTAATGTGATACAGTACGAATTTCGCATACAATCAGTGTTTCTTTGCACTGTGTTTCAACGAAATTGTGGAAAGTTATCACGGGTGCTGTAATGCTAAGCCTCCTTCAGATACCCCGATGTTCTCGATCCCTTAGTGGCGAATGTTGCAATATCAGACTAAGCAACAGATTAGGCTTTCTCAACTGGTGAGTAGAGAAATGGTCTATGGTTTGTGTCGTGACATCTTGTGCTATCCAAAATGCTAAACTTTGTATGAGGGCGCCGCGAAAAGTAATGCCTCCGAATTTTTTATTCTGTTTTGAATAACGGTTGAGGTATTACATGTAATGCATATTACTAGTTCGACTTTCCTGTTTCGCTGATGCAAGTTGCAACCCCCTGTTGTAGGCAGGGCTACGAACTGTAGAATGGAACATGGCGGTGTTTATTGTTGCTACGTCGGTGAGTGAGAAACCGAAATTATGAAGAGTTCGTCCACAAATGGAGCACTTTCTCCTTCAGCATCACAATGCCAGACCACACACGTGCTCTGCGACATCAGCAACAATACTACGTTTTGGATTCACTGTACCCGACTTGACCCCATCCCATTTTCATCTCTTTCCAGAACACATTCGAGCACTTCACGTTGATAGAGACGAAGCCTTGCAAATATAGGTGAACTTGTGACTCCGTCAACAAAGTAAAACCTGCTACTGTGGCGTTCTCAACAAACTGATCTCTCGTTGGCAGAAACGTGTTCGTCACCAGGGTGTCTAAATTGAGAAATAAGTGGGTAGGTATGAAAAAGGAAGATGTAGGATGTTTTATTTAAAAAGCTGTAAGAGTTGTCACATAAAAAATTCGAACGATCTGTTATTTAACATCCCCTCGAATTTTTCTAACTCGAGAGAAGTATTATTCGCCAACAGTGGTTTGTTACTTGCTACATGTATGGAGCTAGTAAGTCAACAGTAACCAGATTTTACTCTTTAGTGCTTTTGATTATGTATAAAAAGTCAACGTACGTATTTGATTGTGATTAAATTAATGAATTAAAAAATTATTAGCCTTTATCGTCCCATACCATAAGGAAGCAAGACATATTAAGCTACACATTCTTCTGAATAGATTAATATTACGTTTGGCAGGTCATGTGAAAAATGTTTCCATACTTAAATGATTTTATTAGCTTCACCGTTTGCTTTTTGCTTTGCTTACGTTCTGGGTTCGCGCCGCTTACCTGGCATCTGTTCATTACGTTCCACTGATTTGCAAGCAACCTTTGCACAACACTATCAGACATGTAGTTAACACATGTATACTAGCAAAACTGTGTTGTGTATTTTTGCATATTCATAGCCCTCAGCAGCGTGGAATACCTGTCGACACAAATCGAGAGACATAGCTATGTTATCTGTAAATGTCATCGTTTGGCATATCGTGCTGTGTATATTGTACCCACTGAAATCAAACGAAAAATGCGATTGATATTTTGCCGCGTAAAGATATACAGTACATTTTCATGAGTACTCTGCGAACACGTTGTAGCGTGATCCGCAGAGGAGTCGTAGAATAGCTTTCATTCCTTTCCTCAAGCACGTCCGATAAGGTAGACTTAAATCTTTTTGTATGAGATCTCTTTTGTCTCATTTTATTAAGATGGCATTTTCTTCCAACGTAGGTGGGAGTCAACAAAATATTTTGCCTTTCGGTAGAGAAAGTTGGTTATTTTAGTTTCATGAACAGTTCTCGCGACAGCGGAAACCATCTTTCTTTTTATGATTCCCAGCCTCACTACTCCTTTACGATGTCCGTGACACGCTCCCCGAATTTCTAGACAGAACAAAACGAGCTGCCCTTCCTGGGACTGTCTAGATGTCATCCTTGAATTCTATCTTAAGGAACCCGTTCTGCACAGCAATACTCCAGCACAGGAAAGACAAACTCAGTGTAGGCATTTTCTTAAGTAGACGTGTTGCATCTTGTAATTGTTCTGCCAATAATATGCAGCCTTGGATTCGCTTTGCCCACAATATATTCTGCATGATCATTCCATTGTAAGTTCTTAGTAATTGTAGTCTCTAGGTATATAGTTGAATCGATACTCTTTAAATTTTATGATTTACTGTGTAACTCAAATTTAACGAAAGTTTTTAGTACTTTTGTAGCGGACTTGCACAATTTTATTGTTTAGGGTCAGTTGCCACTTTTCATACTATGCAGGTGTCTTGGGTCCGTCAGATCGAAATTTGATTTTGAACTTCTCATGGCTTTACTACTGGACGGTCAACAACAGTATCATCTGCAGACTAGGACGCCTCCTCCCCCCCCCCACCCCCCCAGATTCTCTCCCAAGTCGTTTATTTAGATTAAGAGCGGCGGGCGGCTGATAACACATCCCTCATATTACATTTGTTTCAGTAGAGCTCAAGTCAGTCAACACGAAGTGTGACGTTTCTGATAGGACGTTACGAATCCAGTGGCACTTCATACGACCGCGATTTGATTAGAAGGCGCTTGTGAAGAACAGTGTCAACATTCTGGCATTCTAGAAATATGGAATCAAGTTGAGATCCTCTGTCGATAGCGTACATTACTTCGTGTGGAAAAAGACGCAGGACTGTTTCACGGGAATTATGTGTTCTGACTGTGTGTTGGCTGCGTGTCAGAGGATCGTTTTCTTCGAGTTATTTCAGACAGTTGAAACATAGCATTTAGTTCCAAATTCTTACTACACAACGGTATCAAATATATGGGGCATAATTCATAGGAGTACATCTACTTCCTTTTTTGCATACAGGTGTGATTTGCGCAACTTTACAGTTATTAGATACGAGTCTTACGTCGAGGGTACGGTTGTGTATGACTGATTAAATATGGAGATCTTTCATCAACGTAAACCAAAAGTAATGTAGCTCTTCGAGATTATAATTGCAGAATATTTACTGCACCTTCTATGTTAAAAGAATATTGGGAAACTGTTTTAGTAACTGTACTTTATTGACACTGTCATCGGTAATATTAGTCCTGCTATGGCGTTGCGAAGGCATTTGTTGTATCTTGTCGCTGGAATAAATTATACACGACCATATCTCTTAGGATTTTCTTACAGATTTTGAGACAGAATTTCGTTGTGGAAAGTGTTAATTGCACCCATAATAAAGTTCACGCTATATTTCGAGCTTCTATAAAACAACAACAATCCCAGAGATTTTACATTCTTTTAAACTTTACGTATTTTATATTTGGTTCTGCAATAGCGTCATTACCTTTTTGTGTACCATAGCGAGTCAGTTACGTTGTATAAAATTCTCAGTTGGCATCATTTTCTCTTTATATACAAGCCACATCTAGTCGACGCTCACATATAAGGAGCGATCAATATGTTTCCATTTCAGGACGTTGCTGCAGAGTATATGCAACGTTGCACGACTCCGATGCGGATATATATGCATCAGAGTGTGTGCAAGGTATTACTATGGCATCGGTGCCTTCCCGGCTTTCGTGCGGCAAATGCGCATACGTGAACTATGGCGACTTATTAGCAAAGGCGTCCAAACAGAACCAACATTCTGTTAACCTTTTCTTGTCTGCCGAAACACTGGTAGGCATCCATAGGAGAAAGAAGAATGTGTAATTACGCAAATTTTCCTTCAGAGCCGAGAGAAGGGGTGTTGCTGCTTCATGAAAACACACGTCCCCACACCACAAACGTCGTAACGCAGAAGTTATGCGAACTCAAGAGGGAGGCATTCGACCACCGACCCTGTTATAGTCCTTGAAAAAAACTGTTCAAAATAATATTCAGAGTAAGCATTTAGTACAATTTCAGTACGATTTTTTAATGGCTACCACCGACATAAAACAATTTTTTTCTCCAACGTATCGAGGAGAGATCCAAGTGATCAACAACTGTAATCGTTCGAGGTATTATCATCAAAGCGCAGGTGTATAATCTGTCGCAGTATGAAGCGAACTTGTCATTGATTTAATGTCCGTACGTAGAAATAGGAGACGAGAAAATAAAAGTGATCCAACTGGGCTGTGGAATTCAAGGCAGAAGAAATAGTAGAAGGTGCACTATGATAAATCCCACCGCAAAACAGATTGATACTAAGCGTTTTTCGCCTTTTAATAATTCGTGACTCTTTAGAAAAGTTTTCAGTCTACGGCATATCTGTTTACTCACAGTATATCAAAATCACTGCTACTTACATATTGAGTTCATGTTACTGTAGTGGAAACTAAAATGCTTTGATAAGGGGTCTTATGATCATACTGTTTATACGTACTGGTCCTTGTATAGACATTAGGGTAAAGTAGGATCACGACGAAATGAGATCGGCAACATATGAAATTAAAAGAAAATAAGTGCAAACATCAGTCTCACTTTCGCGATGATGTTAGTAGTTCAGAGTATCGTTCAATTAATGGAATCAGAAACCTCTCGCTAAAGCAGATCCTGAGTTTCGGCCAAACGTAGAGTATTCCATCAGAAAGTTTCTTGTGGGTTCCCAAGTTTCCCTCTCGTCAGTAACTTTCCTGCCCGGTAATTTACGTTCTTGTGTTGAAGGTAGCTGGTATCCCTTCTCCTCGAAAGTTACGTCTTGTGCAGCGCAAGTTCGACGCAATCACTCAGACGCACTTGACAAGGTGTGATCGGTTCTCCCTATTGTGAATCACAGAAGACCGCATTTCCTTTCAGCTACTGTATGCCGTCAAGCAAAAATAGTGTTTCTCAGCAGAGTGAAATAGAGTCAATAGCTGCCGTGTACTGCTTCATGAAAAATTGCAGACAAACGTAAAAACAACTTTTAAACATTCACATTTGTGCGCCCTCTCGAAATCATCATCCACAAGCCGACCCGGTGAAGTTATAGCAAAATAATGCTACACTACGCTTATCTCACACCGCAGTGAACAGTTTTCAGGTTTTTAAGCACCGTTAGGGATCAAAATTTTCAGCTTTGAAGCAAGTGTATTTGGAAATTTTTGAAACAAACAAATTACGAATTCTGCTTGGACGTCGTCAGTACACACGTATTAAATGTTGTACATTAATGCTTGATGACTTGGTGTTCATATAGTTCTCAGACCAAGATAAATAGTACCTTATAAAGCTTGAGTGATCCACAACCAATATAAACAAAAAAGTCGGGACGAACCTATTCTACGCACATCTTTGGTATAGAATGTTCATCGATTTCCAATACTAATATTATGAAAGACGAGTGAAACGTAATCACTTTTTCTCAAGCAGACAAGAGAGCCATTGTGTCCAATGAGTACTACAGGAATAAATAAATCCAGTTCTACATGTTATGAAGTCTTCAGCATTCTTGTAAGTCACACAAAATAAAGTCGTTATACAGTTCGTCACTAGGACGAAACAACAGTTCCTCTGGCGTGAAGACGTCTTGAAATGCTAGTAGGCGAAGGGGAGTAGTCGAAAATAATGAAGACTCAACATTTAATATGAATGGAAACGAGTAGGCCTAAATCATATCCTTCACAGCATGGCTGCCTTCTGGGTGGTTAACGTAATCAGTTCTCCTGACGCTGCGTTGGAAAGGAGCGATCTGTGAATAGTGTGGCGTTTAAGAAACAGTGTAATCTCAGTAAGCTAGTGTCTTCCTTAGGACAAGTAGAGTTGTGTAACGGAAGAAACGGAGCTTTAGTAGCGCAGTACATTTGTTTCCCCAATTTTCTTCACGAGAGTAAAATTAGCAGCACACGTGCTTGTGTAACGAACACTATTGTATGTATTCTCTTTGCATAAACACTACAGTAACGTCACATATGTTTTTTAGTTTTCGCTACATTCACCATTGTAAGTGAATATATTTCGGAGTTAGAAGATTTGCGTACTGATAGTAGTCTTTAATATTTTGATCTGCTGTAAAATTGTCCAGTGGTTCAAGGTCAATTCTGTCACTTTTCATCTTTATATATTGCTCTTTTCCTTAGGTTCTGAAACAGGTGCATTGAAGAAAGTTTATCATAACATAACGTAAACCCGTTCTTAGGCCCATCCACTCACACGGTAGAGTAATCATCAGTATAATTTCAGAAAACGTAGATAAATACAATATTTTCTTCTCAGTACAGGACTGACAGAAAGCTATGATTTGCAAAATGTGCTTTTTGTTTCTATTTCATTGCTACTCACACGGTAGTGCTTTTGTTCCAAACGTTTTTTGAGCTTACCAGTACAAAACAGGAGGCTACATTTATTCGTCAGGTTTCGATATTTTCATCCGAACAGATAACTATCCTTTTTATGTTGTTACTTGGCTTTATGGCGCTAATGGGACATCAGTGATAACGATATAGTCTGAGCGAAAAGTGAATCCAGAACAGAAAATAAGCGTAACCTACAACGATAGTCCATTGACACATTGTCGATGAGCAAACGCTAAGCTATTGTCTTGAACTGAAGTTTGGCAACCTCGCACGTTGCATATTCATTAATTTATTTGCGATTTACATTTGGACAAATATGAGCGCGCTTATCTTTCACGTCCATTCATGTCGCCTGTCACCATTTGTCAGCCAATAAGGGCCCTCTTGAGCAAAAGGCCCCGCCGTGCGAGGAATCCACTTTAGTTTTCTTGACAGTTAGATATCCGAGCCGAACGTCTATTCCAAAAGGTTTACTACATCCTACGACAGTAACGACAGGCCTCCCCTGAAACTGTATGAGATATTTATACACTTAGATCAAAGAGTGTGAGCCAAGATATATCAGCAGGCAGGAAAATGTCACGGAAAGAGTGCAGACTTGTAGCGCAACTGTCATCCAAATTCACCAAAGAAGAAGATGCACTTGGTAAAGACCAAGAGACAAACCGACATATCAATGGTACTACATTACTGAAATGACAAACGAAACCTTTAGGATTTAATCAGAAATGGAAATTCTCTGACGCAGTAACCAACGGCATAAGCAAACCTGTCGAATGTCGTTCATTATAAGAAGAGAGGAAAACAATAAAGGAGTAAACAATTAAGGCTGCACCATAGGTATAGCAAAACAGAGGAGAAGAAATCATAGATGACTCAGGAACAGTCGAGCGTATATATATAAGAATCATAAGCGTGGTGTTCAGTTGTCTCCCATGCCATTGGGGCACTGACACTATCGTTTGAAGAAGGTGAGCCCAGGTTAATACGGTACGCGCGGTTTCCCCCGTCCGAGGTTAGAGCCATCCCTCGGGCATGTGTGTGTGTGTGTGTGTGTGTGTGTGTGTTGTCCTTAGCGTAAGTTGGTTTATGTTAGATTAAGTAGTGTGCAAGCGTAGGGACCGATGACCTCAGCAGTTTGGTCCCGTAGAAACACACCACAAATTTTTTCCGGTTAATAGATGCTGACAAAGAATTACTAGTACGCAGTGTCCTTAACAGATCGAATTTCAGTCCTACCAGCCTGACAAGTACACTTCTGAAAGCAGCTCAGCCAGAAAGCCAAGTAACACCCGTCAGTATTGTAAAAATACATTCCTAGCTCAGATTTCCCAGAAACGCGATAGTAGGCAACAGCTACGCAACCCAGGAAGGAAACATGTGCAATGCAAAGAATTGGTATCATCATATTAAGAAACATTCAGTTAGTAACAGAATGGAGACTTAATACCCTTATGTCAGCTGGCCTGGGATGTGGAAGAACATTCACAACGAACAGTTTAGGTCACATGTTAGGACAGAATGATACAAAGTCATCAATGAAACGGTTCTAGTGCGCACAAAACTATACTACATCCATCTTGTGGATTCAGCGAATTGTGGCAGGTGAAATGAAGAAGATATAGTTTTCCACCAGTTCAAATGTCACTACACAAGCGAAATCTGGTGATTGACTCAACAAAAACTTGCACCACTTCTTCGGGCGGCACCGCGATATGACAAGTTACAAGAAGTAATGACACCAGAGCAAAAGATATACCTCGACCAGAAAAACATTATGATAATCTTGCTATCGTCTCGATTCGTACACTACGTGAATCATCAGAAACACCGAGTTTAGCAGAGTTCAATTTTAACCCGACGACATTACACCATGATCTGCAGAACAAACGAAATGAACAAAACAGCTTTGCAAATAGTGCAAGAGCATGATATCCCTGCATCTAGGATGTTAATACCAGAGTAGAGATTAAGGAATACTCCCCTTTTCTTCGTGATTAAGATTAATACCTTTCTTCATTACGTCGTTTGTATTTTAAATCTGCCTTACGATCTCAAGTTAGGATACATGTAGTCCAAAGAAAATATGCTACAACGAATTATTTATTTCTGTAATTTTCCTGACAATGAAACAAGAACCTTAGGTTCTATAGATGACGCACCAAGAGATGATATTATCTGAAACCACATGGCAGGAATGATTTAAATGTGGGCCGGGTTAGGAACTAGAAAGCTATTAAAGTTGATGCCAAAAGTATATGACACTGGTGACTCAGTAATGTTTTTTTCTGAAAATCTATTACTATTTCAGGGTCATTATGTGCTGATTAATGTAATAACTGTAGAAGAATAAAAGTGGAAAGGGAAAGGATTACAGTGCTAACGTTAGTAGAGGACATAAATCGTATGGCCAGATGTAAGGAATACTCAGAAGACTTAATGAAGTCTGGCCGAAGCAAGAAAGAAGTCTAAAAAGTGAAGTAAATTGACAGAGGCGAGGATATCATTGTGTGGAACTCACGAAGTGGTTCAAGAACATGCCCTTCAGGAAGACTGTACATTATTGAAGATAAATGTGGACCATAGCAATTCCAGAGATAAGGACAATGTAAGAACATAAAATGTGGTATGAACCAAGAATGTTAAAAATGAATTGGACAGATAGAGTACGAAATGAAGAGACAGTGTAAATGATAGATGAGAAAATATTTCACAGCTCTCTTACCAGAGACAGCAATAGACTAATGGGACACTTGCTAAGGCTGGTAATACACTATCAAATTTCTTTGTCAAAGTTGATATGTCAAATAAGTTTGATGATGTAATAGGGCACTTTGTCAAATGTCGTCTGTTGTCAAATAAATTTTATAAAATCTAGGGCAGCGCTGTAGATTTGATCATAAAAGTCGCTTGTCTTCTGTTCACTTCAACGTGACATGTTACCACGTGGAGCGCTAGCATCGCTGCAGCGTTCTGTCATCTGTAGAGTGTTTATAAACATGGCCAGTAAATGCAATTGGTTTGTACTGTTAACTACAAAGTTAATAGAGATGTTTGAAGCTGATGAGGTGCTTTACAAGTGAGGCACCGTGGATGCAAAAATAAATTAAGAAGATTGGAGAGCGATAAAAATATTGCGTAGGTCATTCATTAGCCGTGAGATACGGTTTTCGGATGCAAAATGTAATTCATTTGTTTATAAAATAAAAATAGTTCTTAAAGCAGGTAAAGTGCATTGAACATTTATTTACTTTCAGACATTGGTCCTTTAGTACTTTATAAATTGCTGCACACGTTTCAGTGCTGTACTCTAAGCTAGAGTAACTCCCTCCTGTACCAGGGAATCGGAGTGTTACAGTGAGCCTGTCTTTTGCAGATGTAGCAGTTCTTAAGTGAGTATTGTGCTTTGTGACATGAGGATACACTTCACTGAGCAGATACTAAATGTCCCGGGTTCGATTCCTTGTGGGGTCAGGGATTTTCTCCGCCTCGTGATGACTGGGTGTCGTGTGCTGTCCTTAGGTTAGTTAGGTTTAAGTAGTTCTAAGTTCTAGGGGACTGATGACCATAGATGTTAAGTCCCATAGTGCTCACAGCCATTTGAACCATTCTTAGATACTAAATGTATGCTCATCCATTCTTAAGTAATTTATGTACGACTTGACGTCCTCCACTACAAGCTCGGGCAACAAGTTTTGTTGAATATTTTTATCGCCTCGTCGTAAAACCTTTGGCTTCACCGAGGTACGTTTCCGTTCTTTGGTTCAAATGGCTCAGAGCACTATGGGACTTAACTTCTGAGGTCATCAGTCCCCTAGAACTTAGAACTACTTAAACCTAACTAACCTAAGGACATCACACACATCCATGCCCGAGTCAGGATTCGAACCTGCGACTGTAGCGGTCGCGCGGTTCCAGACTGTAGCGCCTAGAACCGCTTTCCTTTCTTTCCCCCGCTTCTCTTCCACACGTGCACACAGTGCAATTGTGGTACATGCAACTGCTGCGGTTAATAACAAGTTGTTGTCAGCCATCTTGAACTTTTATGAAAAATATGATGACAGTGTAATACCCCTTTTTAGCGCCACGTCAGAGATCTTTGTCAAATAAATTTGACGAATATTTGATCATATCTTTGATCAAATCTTTGTCAAAGAAATTTGATAGTGTAATATAGGCCTAAAGCGTCCAGGAATAGTTAACATGATTCTGGGAAAGTAACGTAGGAGGAAACAACGTGAACAACAAAAGCTATAATATGTCAACAGAAGATGTTAAATATAGTAGTTAAGAATGGATGAAAGGAGTGGCGCAGGATAGGTAAACAGTATAAAACTCCTCGAATAACTGTTAACTTTAAAAAACCTTGGGAGGACTTAGCGAGTGGCATTCTTTACAAAGTTACTCATTGGGCAACAGTGGCTTGCCCAGTCCTGTACTCCAATACTCTAGGTAATCACTGGGTAGCGATGAAGCTTATATTTAATGTCTCTGTTAATGGTGAAAGACAGACAATGTTATACAAATGAGTACTTCCATTAACTTTCATTTATTACGTTTTTACGTACCTTTTGCTGTTCATTTATTACTTTGTGTTTGTATAGTTATTTTCATGAATGAGTGAAAGTAGTTTGACTGGTACTTCACGTGACAGGAAATTTCTTCGGGTTTATTGAGACAGTACAATTACCATAAACTCGAAATCGTTTTTTAGTGTCCTCAAACGCCATAGAGAAGACGTTACGTCTAAACATTTAATTTCATTTCCGCATAATGCTGTTACGTGTGCATCACAGCACCTCAGCATTATGCAGAGAATGGAAGTATTGGTCACACGGAAACGTAACTAAAACCGAATATAGGCGCGAAAACATCGCGAAAAACTGAATTACATTCTATAAGATAGGTTACCTCTCAGATAAAAAAAAGTTCTCATCAACATCGCATCGTTTGGTTGCAGATGACAAGTTACCTGTAGTAATTAAAACACAATTTATCTAGAAAATTCATGCACACCAAATGTGAAGGTATTTACAAAAAGAAACGATCTTTTGTTTGAACTAAAAATGCACATAATTTATAGTCATTTAACAAAAATAGTCATTTAACAAGACTTTTGGTGAGGTGAATACAGGGTTATAAATACAAAATCAAATAGGGGTAATGCAGGAGTAGGTTCAATAATGAATAAAATAATCGGAGTGCGGGTGAGCTACTACAAACAGCATAGTGAACGCATTATGGCCAAGACAGACATGAAGCCCATGCCTACTACAGTAGTACAAGTTTATATGTCAACTGGCAGGAGTAGGTTCAATAATGAATAAAATAATCGGAGTGCGGGTGAGCTACTACAAACAGCATAGTGAACGCATTATGGCCAAGACAGACATGAAGCCCATGCCTACTACAGTAGTACAAGTTTATATGTCAACTGGCTCTGCAGATGATGAAGAATTTGAAGAAATGTATGATGAGATAAAAGAAATTATTTAGGGAGACAAAAATTTAATAGTCATGGGTGACTGGAATTCCAGAGTAGGAAAAGGGAGAGAAGGATATATAGTGGATGAATATGGATTGGGGGAGAGAAATGAAAGAGGAAGCCGTCTGGTAGAATTTTGCACAGAGCATAACGTAATCATTGCTAACACTTAGTTCAAGAATCATAAAAGATCGTTGTATACATAGAAGAATCCTGGAGATACTAGAAGATATCAGATAGACTATATTATGGTAAGACAGAGATTTAGGAACCAGGTTTGAAATTGTAAGACATTTCCAGGGGCAGATGTGGACTATGACCACAATCTATTGGTTATGAACTGTAGATTAAAACTGAAGAAACTGCAAAAAGGTGGGAATTTAAGGAGATGAGACTTGGATAAACTGACTAAATCAGAGGTTGTACAGAATTTCAGGGAGAGCATAAGGGAACAATTGACAGGAATGGGGGAAAGAAATACAGTAGAAGAAGAATGGGTAACTCTGAGGGATGAAGTAGTGAAGGCGGCAGAGACAAGGGCTAGTAGAAATCCTTGGGTAACAGAAGAAATATTGAATTTAATAGATGAAAGGACAAAATATAAAAACGCAGTAAATGAACCAGGCGGAAAGGAATACAAACGCCTCAAAAATGAGATTGACAGGAAGTGCAAAATGGCTAAGCAGGGATCGCTAGAGGACAAATGTAGGGATGTAGAGGCTTATCTCACTGGGGGAAAGATAGATACTGCCTACAGGAAAATTAAAGAGACCTTTGGAGAAAAGAGAGCTACTTGTATGAATATCAGGAGCTCAGATGAAAACCTAGTTCTAAGCAAAGAAGGGAAAGCAGAAAGGTGGAAGGAGTATATAGAGGGTCTATACAAAGGCGAGGTACTTGAGAGCAATATTATGGAAATGGAAGATGATGTAGATGAAGATGAAATGGGAGATATGATACTGCGTGAAGAGTTTGTCAGAGCACTGAAAGGCCTAAGTCGAAACAAGGCCCCCAGAGTAGACAACACTCCATTAGAACTACTGAGAGCCTTGGGACAGCCAGTCCTGACAAAACTCTAGCATCTGGTGAGCAAAATGTATGAGACAGGCGAAATACCCTCAGACTTCAAGAAGAATATAATAATTCTTATCCCAAAGAAAGTAGGTGTTGACAGACGTGAAAATTACCCAACTCTTAGTTTAATAAGTCACGGTTGCAAAATACTAACGGAAATTGTTTACAGGCGATTGGAACAACTGGTAGAAGCCGACCTCAGGGAAGATCAGTTTGCATTCCGTAGAAATTGTGGAACACGTGAGGCAATACTGACCCTACGACTTATCTTAGAAAATAGATTAAGGAAAGGCAAACCTACGTTTCTAGCATTTGTAGACTTAGAGAAAGCATTCGACAATGTTGACTGGAATACTCTCTTTCAAATTCTAAAGATGGCAGGGGTAAAATACAGGGAGTGAAAGGCTACTTACAAGTTGTAAATGGCGGTTATACAAGTCGAGGGGCATGAAAGGGAAGCAGCGGTTGGAAGTGAGTGAGACAGGGTTGTAACACGTCCCCGATGTTATTCAATCTGTATATTGAGCAAGCAGTAAAGGAAACAAAGGAAAAATTTGGAGTAGGTATTAAAATCCATGGAGAAGAAATAAAAATGTTGAGGTTCGCCGATGACATTGCAGTTCTGTCAGAGACAGCAAAGGACTTGGAAGAGCAGTTGAACAGAATGAACAGTGTCTTGAAGGGAGGATATAAGATGAACATCAACAAAAGCAAAACGAGGATAATGGAATGTAGTCGAATTAAGTCGGGTGATGCTGAGGGAATTGGATCAGGAAATGAGTCACCTAAAGTAGTAAAGGAGTTTTGCTATTTGGGGAGCTAAATAACTGATGATGTTCAAAGTAGAGAGGATATAAAATGTAGACTGGCAATGGCAAGGAAAGCGCTCGTTAACATCGAGTATAGATTTAAGTGTAAGGAAGTCGTTTCTGAAAGTATTTGTATGGAGTGTAGCCATGTATGGAAGTGAAACACGGACACACAGAAGAATGCTGAAGATTAGATGGGTAGATCACATAACTAATGAGGAGGTATTGAATAGAAGTGGGGAGAAGATGAGTTTGTGGCACAACTTGACAAGAAGAAGGGACTGGTTGGTAGGACATGTTCTGAGGCACGAGTGGATCACAAATTTAGCATTGGAGGGCAGCGTGGAGGGTAAAAATCGAAGAGGTAGACCAAGAGATGAATACACTAAGCAGATTCAGAAGGATGTAGGTTGCAGTAAGTACTGGGAGATGAAGAAGGTTGCACTGGATAGAGTAGCATGGAGAGCTGTATCAAACCAGTCTCAGGACTGAAGACAACAACAACAAAAATGTTCACATTGCAGAGTAAATGAAATCGAAAACCCGCTGATGATGGCACAGTGGTGCCGAAACATGTTTGGGTACTGAGAAAAACGGTGTTTCGCATAACTGGCGAACCTCCCATCCAACAATTACACACTTACTCCTCCTTATGCAAATGAAGCAAATCAGTTGGTCCATTTTGCATCTGATGTGGGCCGTGATGGACTTCAAGAGCCGTATGCATGCATCATATGGCTGTTCCTCGGAAGTTACCACAAAAAGTGTTCTTTTTATTACGATTTAGCTGTTGCCAGTGAACCGAAACCCAAACGAGGATTCCAAGACAGCTATGCACAGAAAATGACTTAAATACTTACTATGTATCCCTAAGATCTCGATATGGAACATCCTTGAGAATATTGTTTTTCCATCTTCATCCGTTCCGGGATACAGAGGTTCAAATATCCCCTTCGTGGATATGTAAAATATTTTTTCATGTAAATGCCGGTCTGAGGTGGAAAATTAGTTTTACGTTACTTCAGTTTCACATAAGTTAACTATCTAACTTCACTCACCAATACATTTCTATTTAAATGGTTTAAATGTCGTGCTGCAACAGCGAAAAGAAGGGAACCAGCGGAAAAATGCTCCTAAAATAGCATAAAAATGCGGATATGTCCCCGTTTACTTCAAAGGCTCGGACTGAAATGTGGGGTAGCAGCTGCCTCATTGTACCTTCCTCAGCACCTTTAAACCTTTTCCCAGAAATTTTGGCAGGCGATTATATTCGTCTCTTTTATGGTGTGAGACAAGACGACAGTGGCAGTAACATGGAAACGGAAAAGAAATAAATGATAGACGTTAGTAGACAGTGATTGTGTTGTAGAATGAGCGAAGGAGACAATGGCAGTGTGAGACAAAAAAAGAGGGACACACTGGCAGTGAGTATAGTTTACAGTGAAGAACATTGCTAGGAAAATATTGAAGGTTACAGAGCCATTGGGGGAGGAATAAAGAGAATGAAAAATGGAAGTGGGTGAAAGCCAGTGGTAATGAAAGAAAGTCTATTACAGTGACAACGAGGAAAAGAGTGACAGTGAGAAGATACAGCAGCAGTGGGAATGAAAGATTGATGTATTAGCAGTAAGAGAGAGCAAGTGCAAGACAGTGACAGTGAGGCTAGACAGTAGTAGTAGTAGTAGTAGTAGTAGGGCAGAACGAAGGAGACTGGATATGGGACTCAGGAGACAGTGATAGAGAGACATAATGACATAATGACAATGAGTTTCCCTGAATAAGAGAGTGAGAAAAGTCAACTGGGATGTGTAAGAGCGACTTACAGCGATGGAATAGTGGGTGAAAGAACATGTGGGAGATTGAGTTAAGTTCCAAATAAAAAAAAAATAAAGCGATTACGGTCTCATGCCAAAATTTATAGACAAATTTTTAAACGCGCTATGGTAGTCAGAATGAGAAAGCTGGTACCCCACCTTTCAGAGTCTTTTAAATAGATAGAAAGACATTCGCATCCTTTGTGCTCCGATAGGAGGATTTTCCCGCTGGTCCTGTAATACTTGTACCACGTTGTCACGGTAGCCTCAAAGCTCCAATAAGTTATGGCAGTGAAAATATTTGAGCTAAGAGATTGAATGGAATCAGCGCAATAGGGTGGTCCTGCATGGAGACGAAATAGAATGGCCGGATGGGACTATTGTGTTTGGACGTGCCCGTGACCACACCATTAATTGAGCTGCCCGACTTGTTGGCCGGTCGACGAGGATTGCCTAATGTGTCAAGGAACGGTGTACCAGTCGCAGCCATGTACCATGCTGTAAGAACAGTACTTAAGAAGATCACAACCCTTAGGAGCCAGAGGATAGTGTCACGCGTTGTCAGCGACAGTAGGTGTCAAACACGACACTGGTGGCTGCTGTCAGTGAATGAAGTTCCATCTCAGCTATTCTCACAGTATACACTGAGGTGACGAACTAATGGTGTAGCTCCTAATATCGCGTTGGACCTCCTTTTGCCCGCCGTAGTGCAGTAACTCGAAATTTATCGACTCTACACGTCGTTCGAATTCCTCCTGGAGAAACATTTAGCCATACTGCCTCTGTAACCGTCCAAAATTGCGAAAGTGATGCCGCTGTAGGATTTTGTTCACGAACTGACATCTCCATTATGTTCCATGACTGTTCGATGGGATTCAGGTCGGGTGCTCCAGGTGGCCAATTCATTCGCTCTAACTGTCCAGAATCTTATTTAAATCAATTTCGAACAGTTGTGACCCGGTGACATGGCGCATTGTCATCTACGAAAATTCCATCGTCCTTTGGGAACATGAAGTCCGCGAACAGCTGCAAATGATTTCCAAGCTCCCTAATATAACCATCTCCAATAAATGACCAGAGAACCCCAGCGCATCCCACGTGAACACAACCCACTCCATTATTGTGCCCCCAACAGCTAGGACAGTGCCTTATTGACAACTTGGGTCCATGTCTTCGTTGTGTCTGCGCCAGACTCGAATCCTACCATCAACTCTTAACAACTGACATCGGGACTTTTCTCAGCAGGCCACGGTTTTCCAAATGTCCATATGGTCACGAGCGCAGGAGACGCGGTGCAGACAAAGTCGTGCTATTAGCAAAGACTCTCGAAACGGGTATCTGCTGCCGTCGCCCATTAACGCCAAATTTTGACGCACTCTCCTAACGGATACGTTCATCCTACGTCCCACATTGTTTTCTGCGGTGATTTTACACAGTGTTGCTTGTCTGTTAGCACCGACATCTCCACTTAAACTCACACTGCTGTTGGTCGTTAACTGAATGCAGTTGGCCTCTGTCTTGTCCGTAGTGAGAAGTAATGCCTGAAATTTGGTATTCTCGGCACACTCTTGACGCTGTGAATCACGGAATATTGAATTTCCTAACGATTTCCGAAATGGAGTGTCCCAAGTGTCTCGCTGCAACTATCATTCCGCGTTCAGTGTGTGTTAATTCTCCTCGCGTGGCCTTAACCACGTCGGAAACAATTACACATGATTGACGTGAGTACCGATGATCGCTCCGCCAATGCGGTGCACTTTTATACCTTGTGTACGCGATACTACCACCATATGTATATGATGATGATTATTATTAGTGTTTTAGGGCGCACAACAGTGAGGTTATCAGCGCCCGTTCCCAAAAGTTCAATTCAGAGCCGAACTGTGAGAGAATTGGTATTGTTCAAATTGCAAGATTGGACACAGCACATCAAAACAGGGAGATAAAACTAAAAATAAAATAGCAGGACAAACAGGTAAAAATAATTAACGGTGGCTGAGTGACCACTTACAAATAATGGGTGACCAAACCACTGGACAGCACATTACGACTTCAATCCCAATATTTTGGGAAGAAGGCCAGACATCACACAAAAACGTAAAACTCTAGCGACACCCGCCTCATTATTAGTTAAAAGAGAGGGTAGGTCTGGTGGGAAACTGAAATCTTCCCTCAAACCCGCATATAAAACACACTCAGTTAAAATATGTCGTATCGACAGCTGTGTCCCACATGTCTGACACGTTGGTGGCTCCTCACGACATAACAGAAAACCATGCGTCAAAGGACAATGTCCTATTCGAAGCCGTGTAAGGGCTACTTCCTCAGTGCGTCGTTGTCGGAAGGAGGTGAGCCACGGTCGGACAGAATCCTTCACTGCTCGCAACTTATTATCCCTCACGTCCAGCCACTGAGCCTCCCACCAACGCATGACCTCCGAGTCACAAAAGACGTAATGGCCTGCAGGGGGACGGAACAGCGAGCAGGAGGTGGGATGGAGCAAGCCTCCTTGGCAGCCGCATCTGCAAGTTCATTTCCAGGAATCCCTATGTACCCTGGAACACAGCAGAAAATTACATCCTTACCCTGCCGTTGCAAGAGCAGGAGTGCGTCCTGCACCTCTTGCACCATCCGATCTGCTGGGTACATCTGTTCAAGAGCGTGTAGAGCACTTTGGGAATCGGAGCAGATGATGAATTTCGTGCCACGATGTATATGCCGATATGGACATCCCATGGTTTTATAACCCAAATACACTCCTGGAAATTGAAATAAGAATACCGTGAATTCATTGTCCCAGGAAGGGGAAACTTTATTGACACATTCCTGGGGTCAGATACATCACATGATCACACTGACAGAACCACAGGCACATAGACACAGGCAACAGAGCATGCACAATGTCGGCACTAGTACAGTGTATATCCACCTTTCGCAGCAATGCAGGCTGCTATTCTCCCATGGAGACGATCGTAGAGATGCTGGATGTAGTCCTGTGGAACGGCTTGCCGTGCCATTTCCACCTGGCGCCTCAGTTGGACCAGCGTTCGTGCTGGACGTGCAGACCGCGTGAGACGACGCTTCATCCAGTCCCAAACATGCTAAATGGGGGACAGATCCGGAGATCTTGCTGGCCAGGGTAGTTGACTTACACCTTCTAGAGCACGTTGGGTGGCACGGGATACATGCGGACGTGCATTGTCCTGTTGGAACAGCAAGTTCCCTTGCCGGTCTAGGAATGGTAGAACGATGGGTTCGATGACGGTTTGGATGTACCGTGCACTATTCAGTGTCCCCTCGACGATCACCAGTGGTGTACGGCCAGTGTAGGAGATCGCTCCCCACACCATGATGCCGGGTGTCGGCCCTGTGTGCCTCGGTCGTATGCAGTCCTGATTGTGGCGCTCACCTGCACGGCGCCAAACACGCATACGACCATCATTGGCACCAAGGCAGAAGCGACTCTCATCGCTGAAGACGACACGTCTCCATTCGTCCCTCCATTCACGCCTGTCGCGACACCACTGGAGGCGGGCTGCACGATGTTGGGGCGTGAGCGGAAGACGGCCTAACGGTGTGCGGGACCGAAGCCCAGCTTCATGGAGACCGTTGCGAATGGTCCTCGCCGATACCCCAGGAGCAACAGTGTCCCTAATTTGCTGGGAAGTGGCGGTGCGGTCCCCTACGGCACTGCGTAGGATCCTACGGTCTTGGCGTGCATCCGTGCGTCGCTGCGGTCCGGTCCCAGGTCGACGGGCACGTGCACCTTCCGCCGACCACTGGCGACAACATCGATGTACTGTGGAGACCTCACGCCCCACGTGTTTAGCAATTCGGCGGTACGTCCACCCGGCCTCCCGCATGCCCACTATACGTCCTCGCTCAAAGTCCGTCAACTGCACATACGGTTCACGTCCACGCTGTCGCGGCATGCTACCAGTGTTAAAGACTGCGATGGAGCTCCGTATGCCACGGCAAACTGGCTGACACTGACGGCGGCGGTGCACAAATGCTGCGCAGCTAGCGCCATTCGACGGCCAACACCGCGGTTCCTGGTGTGTCCGCTGTACCGTGCGTGTGATCATTGCTTGTACAGCCCTCTCGCAGTGTCCGGAGCAAGTATGGTGGGTCTGACACACCGGTGTCAATGTGTTCTTTTTTCCATTTCCAGGAGTGTATATACTTCGGAGTGAACTGCGTGCATTAGAAATTTGGAGTCATGTACCCAGCGAAAGCTTATTGTTCATTGAGCCACTCTTCAATTGACCAGACAACACCTACACTGGACAGTTGCTGAGTGGAGCGTAATCAGAAGAGGCGCGATTTTGCTTCTTTTCAAATTATGTCTCACGTCGAGTGCACCAATGACCTGAGGAAGTTTTGCACAGCTAGTCTGGTGGGGTTAGTTCAGGCCGAAAATGGTGGTACGATACTTTTCGTGTGTTTCTCGCACCGACAGATAATGCCTTTATTTGGAAAGTTGGTTTAACGTACCTCTACGGCATCCATCAGAGAGTAGCCTCGGCTGAAAATGGCATACCGTACGGATCTCATAGACGCTTTACATCTATAAACTGAACCAATCAATAAGGCTGAAAACGAAGTGACATGGCATTAGCGTGAAATCTCTTCTGGAGTATGTCTGACTTTTGGACCTGTGTGCTTACTTTCTAGAGATATCAGACGCTTACAATATGAAAGTAGACTAGAAAAATCAAAAGAAGCAAATGAACATTCAGAGAATCGTTTCTCAGTGTGGTTCTTTAGTGAACCATGAAGCCTCTGAAATGCATAGCCTCCTGATAATTTCAGTACGAATTGAATAGCGTATATACGTGCGTTCGCAACGGACACCTAATAGTCATATAGGTCTGAAAGGTCACAGTTCCTAGTAACGGATGGAAGGTCATCGAGTAAAACAGATGTAGCATCCGGCGTTCAACAAGGAAGTGATACAGTCAGTGCCTTTGTTGTTCCCGATTTACGTAAACGATTCAGGACACGTTCTGAACAGTCCTCTTAGATTGTTTGCAGATGACGGTGCTATTTACCATCTCGTAAAGTCACAAAAAAAAGTGAAAAACTGATTTTGACAAGTTATCTGTATGGTGCGAAAAGCGGCAGTTGACTGAATAATGAAAAGTGTGAAGTCTTCCAGATGAGCACGAAAGTGAATCTGGTAAATTTCTGTTAAACGATAAAGAACACAAATCTAAAAGCAATAAACTCAACTAAATACATAAGGATTACATTTACGAACAACATAAATTGGAACATCACATAGATAATGTTTAGGATAAAGCTTACAAAAGCTTCCGGTTTACTGGCAAAACATTTAGAAAATGCAACAGGTGTACTAAAGAGATTGCTTACATTTAGCTTGTTCGCCCTTCTCTGGAGTATTGCCGTGCGTGTGTGATCCGTATCAGACGGGATTGACGGAGGACGTGGAAAAGAGTCAGAAGGGCAGCTTGTTTTGTACTATCGCGTAGCAGGTGACACAGTGACACGGATATGATACGCGAATTGGGGTTTCAATAATTAAAACAAAGACGTTATTCGTTGCAGCAGGTTCTTATTAAATTTCAGCCATCAACTTTCTCCTGTGTGAAAGAAGATATTTTATTGGAGCTCACCCACATAGTAGATGATTTAAGCGTTTTTACCCGCGCCCTGTTCGGGAGTAGAACGGTAGATATACAGCTTGAAGGTAGCTCGATGAACCGTTTGCCAGCCACTTAATTGTAAATTGCAGAATACTCATTTAGATATAGGAGTGTAAGAGCAAAATAGTGTTTCATGATACGATTTGGTTTTATTACAACATTTCAATAACCTTGCTTCACAACAACTCTAACATTAAGGTGCGTTCTGCACATCAATTTTTAACAGTACAGAAAACTGATGTTGTTAGATACGATACCGGATACCACGCAAGATTTTGCACATGTGAGTGTACAATGCGAACATAAAAATTCATTCCGGAATAATTTCATCATATCTATTCACCCAGTGGTGCTGTTTCAGAAAGGCATATATGACTGACTGAAGTTTGCACAGCTGAAGAGAGTCTGGAGTTCCGAACCAACAGACTGTTTCATTATTTCAAAAAGGTCCACTTCAGCAGACAGTCAGATACAGTGTAATGTTCTTCAGTAATGAAGAACACTGAATTCCTGGAACTGCATAGTGTTGAATTGGAAGTGGAGGTGGAATTCGTGAGTGCGCACCTAAATGAAAGCAGCGAGCAACCGTATTTTCTTTTTTGTGTCAATTTCAGAGGTTTGCGTCAGAGGCTACATAGCGGAATGATCCAAATCCATTTAGAAGCCGCAATCAAGGGAGCGACTGCTGACTCTGCCATTGTAAACTGATGAGAGGCTATCAAATGAAGTTCCTTCACCGTGTCATAAACTGAATGAAAAGCATCTGAGTTTTTTATTTGACTTTTAACAGTGGACACGTACGATCGATGCTGCAGTAAAGGTAGGTCACAACAATGAAACATGAGCCGCCCATAACCTGTTACCCCGAGCATTCTGTGCGCTTTGGAAATAAAGTGGTTCTCTCACAGTCTCATTTATGTTCGGATACGAATTACATTAACCGCATAAACTAGGCAGAACACCCCGTTGAATTTTAAGACAGTATTTGTATTACTGATCAGTACCAAGAAAAGGGAACACAGGAATGAGACATTACTCTGTTGTTTCGTCAGTTATCCATTATACAGGGTGTATAAGTGTAAGTTCAGATTCCTCATCCTTGGTACCTTAATATGTATCCACTTGTCTATTAGTCGTTTTTTCTCTGCTACTAACGGTCTTCCTGCAAACACATTACATAACTTACTACCTGACATTATCTACTCGGTCGAAATTGCTCTTGAGTGGATTACGCTCATCAGTGTAGATTAATCGTGTTCTGTCGACAAGTCCACACTTAAACACGTAAGCTACTGGCCAGAGGGAATTAACCATTACGGCTTGTTCTTGCCATATGTACTTGGAGGTACTAACTACTCAAGAAACATATTTACCTTAATAACTATAATTTAAGGTCAGCAAATGAAGTAATACTAACGTAAGTTGTTCAGTCACCAGTAAAAATATCTGTTCTTATACCGTACCACTAACACCCTGTATAACACAAAAGTTCAGGGATGTGGAACTATTAAAGGAACATTATCAAATGAGAAAAATTCTAAACATAACTCTGTTGTGCATTGTCAGTAAACTGTAATTATACTGTTCGTACACTAGCAGGAAAGCCGTACTTTGAAGAAAAGCTGCTGCTTCCTCAGATTTATTTCATCAATGGTGATTATCTTCTGTTGATAGCTTAAAATTTGCGATGTTTCTGTGTTCGATAATTGACTTCTCAACTACGAAAACAGATTTTCACAACCTTCTGCGCAAGCGTATCAGTTCTCGTTTCTAAACAAAACTGAGACACATAAAAGAATCGTACGTACGTCCAGTGTTGACTCTAATAAAGTCATCGAAAATTCTTAAGGTATCAGAGGTAAAATATAGAGAGCGGAAAGTTGCTTACAATTTGCACTGAAAGCTGTCTGCAATCAAGAGAATAGAAGGGTGTCAAAGTAAAGCAGCAGATGAATGAAAGTTAGACAAGGTTGCTGTCTCTCCTTCCCACCCCCCCCCCCTCCACCCTTAATGCTATTCAAGCTGTACTTTGTGTAAGCAGTGAAAAAAATTCAGGAGAAATCAGTCCAGGGAGAATGTATAAAAACTTCACAGTTTGACGATTGGACTGTAATTTTGTCACACATTGCAAAGGACTTACAGAAGAGCAGTTGAACAAATTTGAAAAGAATCTGCTAAGAGGTAATAACCTAAATATGAACAAGAGTAAAATAATGGTAATGGAATGTAGTCGAACGAAACGAGGTGATGGTGACATTATTAGAATAGAAAATGGGACACAAAAGTAGTCGACGAGTTTTCCAATTTCAGAAGCGAAATATCCAACGATGGCTGTTCTAGAAAAAAGTAATTTTTTGTATGGAATATGGATTTTAGGCCATGAAAGACTCTTCTTGAGGTTTATGTATGGTGCGTAGACTTTTGCATAAGTGAAGCGTGGACGATAATCAAAGAACAGAAGATTTCTTAACGTGCTGATACAGAAAAATACTGAAAATTAGATGGGTAAATCGAATAATTAATGAGGAGGTACTGAATCTTAATGAGGAAAAAATAAACTGATGGCACACCTTGACTAAGAGAAGGGATAGGATGACAGCACATGTCTTGAAGCATCAAGGAATCGTCAGTTTGGTAATGGAAGAAAGTTTTAGGGGTCAAAAGTATAGAGGGAGACTAAGTCTTGAATACAGAAAGCGCGGTTCAAATGGATGTATGTTGCAGTAGCTTTGGGGAGGCTTCCACCGGATAGTGTGGAGAGCTGCTATCAGATCAATGTTTAGTTCGAAGATCAGAACAATATGTCCGCTAGTAACCTTTCGAATACGCTGGAAAGTTTCTCATTTTGCTCCGTTATCGTTAGGTAAATTACAAGTAGGATGAACTGTATTCAAGTTGTTTTTGGGAATTGAGTTCTCAGAATTTAGAGATTACGTTTGTCCGAGTTATTACAGCGACTTCTTTATGCAAGATACGGGATTTACGCTCCCGCACTAAATGAACAAACGAAAGCTGAAGGAAGCAGCTCTGGTTTACCTTCCCTATTTCTACTTGTTTCGTAATTACCACTCTCAGATTAACCGCACCCAACTAAATACTGTGTTCCATTTCCATATTATTTCACATGCCGATGTCATTTATACCGATCTCGTATTTTACCATGATATCAGAATAATTCGAGTTCGGTAGGTTATTATTCTGTCCAAAAACGGCCGACCGTGGTGGCCGAGCGGTTCTAGGCGCTTCAGTTCGGAACTGCGCTGCTGCTACGGTCGCAGGTTCGAATCCTGTCTCGGGCATGGATGTGTGTGATGTCCTTAGGTTAATCAGGTTTAAGTAGTTCTAACTGTAGGGGACTGATGATCTCAGACGTGAAGTCCCATAGTGCTCAGAGTCATTTGAACCATTTTTGGCCAAAAACGTTTTCAGACGTAACACAACAGACATGCTGAACGTCTAAAAGTGTTTTTTTGTTGTTATTTTTAGCACCTATATATATATATATATATATATATATATATATATATATATATATATATATATATATATATATATACCGATATTTAATTCAAAGTTTAATCTCCCGTTATGCCACTTTGCGAGAAGTTTTCGTCGTCGCGAGCTTTTGCGTCCTTCGGCTTCACGCAGTGGCACCTCTAGTGCAGCGAAGCCGAGGAGGGAAGACAGTAGACGATTCTTCTGTGAGTCCCGGAACGGGAATGTGGCTCGGTGCAGTAGTTTACGGACTGCAGCTTGTGGCTAAGAAGAGATAACACGGGGTGCAGTTGTACTGTGTGGGAAGATAAGCGGCGCAGTGCTGTTACTGCTGCTACCGTTTGCGTTGGTACGTGCTGAACACCGTTTGTTTACTTCCGCCCAGGAAATCGGGGTAGTGCGCAATACTGTTGGTGTGTGAAACCAAGTTCTTCAGTCTAAACTACGGCGCATCTATACAGCCCGTCCCACCGAAAGGAGACTCATTTTATATTCGCGCATCTATTAATGTCATCTCTGATCGAATGCATGAATTAACTTGCGTGGTATTTCGACTACCCTCCGTTTAAAATTTAACAGCGCTAACATCACAGACTGCTCTTAATAACCAAATCATTGGGATTATATTCTGAATTTCGATCATGAGAGGATCAATGGAGCAGCGTGGGAACATTAAGTTTCGTTCTACGTTTGGTAGAAGTGCAACCTACCGTTCACAGTAATGAAGCTACGAATCGTAAAAAGTGGTATGCAAGGTTTCAGCCAACCTCTTCATTACAGGGTAGCACTTCCAACATATGTCCCCAAGTGCTTGTTGGATGTACTCCAATCTTCGTCTTCCTCTATAGTTTGTACCGTCTACAGCCTCCCTCTAGCACCATGGAATCAGTCCCTGATGTCTTAACAGATATCCTATCATCCTGTTCCTTCTTCTTGTCAGTATTTTCCGTATATTACTTTCCTGTCCGATTCCGTGCAGAGCTTCCTCACTCCTTACGTTATCAGTCCACATAATTTTGAACTTTCTTCTGTAACTCGACGTCCCAAACGCTTCGATACTTCTTTTCTGGTGTTCCCACAGTCCATGTTTCTCTACCACACAGTAGAGTTGGGCAACACGATTCTTTTTCCCGATTCGATTCCTACGATTCAATCTCACATTGCGAATCGATTCCTACGATTCGTTCACGATTCATTCTAGTCTGCGATGGCACGATTCTTACGGAATGCAAAAAGTTCTACATCTTACTCACAGATGGCAGGACATGTCTGAAATTGTCGATGGGGTTAGAATCGAACTGTGTCATGATAATATATGCCATAAATAGTTTATTTATGAGTAAACTTGCAAATGACGTTACAAGTGTGATTCTCGATGTATACATCACGTTTGATTTGATTGCGTCTATTGTTTTATTGCAGTATGCCAGGAAAGAGGAGTCGATTTGTGCGAAAGGTGGTGCAAAATTACGTGGTATGCCAGTTTGGTTTTGTGGCTTGAACGTATCTAACTACGGACGTCTGTTTTATAGTAACAAAATCTAGCATTGAGGCAGACGTGATTTGGCTCATATCATCCTATGTTTTTCTGTGCTAAGATGTCTTTCCAAGTCCACATCACTCTTGCAATTCATAACGCAGCTGACAGCCCTTCCACAAGGCAAATTTAGCTTAACTTTCATTTCGTCTAAATACGAAGCATAGGTATTTTGCTTTTAATTTGTCTGAGAACTGGCACAACTATTTACAAGAGAAGAAGACACTGCCAAGTGTCACCTTGGTTTTCACGCGTAATATTACGGCCCACGAACTTCGTTTGTTCGTTTCGAGCTTCCTTTGCTGACACGCGTCCTCCACTTGACTGCCATCTGGCTGCCGTAATCATTCGGCACGACTCGGCATGATTCGGAAGTTGCCTTCGAAGCATAGCGTACTAAGAATCGATGAATCGTTGGAACTTGGAATCGTCACGACTCGGAAACACACAATCGTTCTTACGATTCTTTTGAACGATGATTCGTCCCCATCACGATTCGATTCTTACGATTCTTTATTTAGAGTCGTTCAAATGAACGACTCATTCACGAATCGCCACAACTCTACCACACAGTGCTGAGCTCCAAACGTACATTCTCAGGAATTTCTTCCCCAAATGAAGGCCTATGTTTGATACTAGTAGAGTCCTCTTGGTTAGGAATACCCTTTTTGCCAGTGCTAGCCTGCTTTTGAAGTCCTCCTCCTTCCGTCCGTCCTGGACTGTATTTATGCCTAGGTAACATAACACCTTAACTACATCTACTTCGTGACCATCAGTCCTTATGTTAAGATTCTTGCTGCTTTCATTTCATTACTTTCGTCTTTCTTCGGATTTACTCTGAGTCCATATTCCGTACTCATTAGACTATTTATTCCATTCAACAGATCCTGCAGTCCTTTTTTACTTTCACTCTCATAAGCGAATCCTATCACTGATATCAATTCCACTCTTAAATTTTTCTATAGTTACCATCATTGCTTCTTCGATGAACAGATTGAACATTAGGGGCGAAAGACTACATATCTGTCTTACAACCTTTCTAAACCGACACTTCGTGTTTGGTTTTCCACTCATATTATTCTGTCGTGACTCTAATGTATTTTGTGTATGGCTAAAGCGGTAAGAGCCAAAGCAGGAGTCTCCATTATGATAAAGAAAGCATGGAAGAAGAGAATATCAAATTGGAAATATATTTATGAACTTATTATCATGGTAGAAATTACTCTGTTTGCGAGAGAGGTTGTAATTATTAGTGTATACGCACCCACGAATGATGCAAGAGCCCAGGAGGAAGATACTTTTTGGACAATCCTCAGGGAGACTACAGAGAAAATCCCAAGGAGGAGGGGGCTGTTTATCATCGATATGAACGGACGAGTAGGATTAGAGAATGCAAAATAACACCCTAAAGATGTTCGGGCTCACATGCGGATCCTCTTCGTCCAAATGTGTTGGCTCAAACTCGTCTAGGGGTTGAACCACACGTGTCGCATTATACGCCCTGAATTATACACTTGCGACGTTTGGTTAAATTGTTTCACAGAAGAAGACTGCACTGTATTTCCTTCTCTAGACTGTCGCACAGATGACAAAATGGTAGATATCGAAATAGACGACAGAGGGATAGAGAAACAATTAAAATCAATCAAAAGAGGAAAGGCCATTGGACCTGATGGGATACCAGTTCGATTTTACACATAGTACGCGAAGGAACTTGCCCCCCTTCTTGCAGCGGTGTACCGTAGGTCTCTAGAAGAGCGTAGCGTTCCAAAGGATTGGAAAAGGGCACAGGTCATCCCCGTTTCCAAGAACGGACGTCGAACAGATGTACAGAACTAAAGACCTATATTTCTAACGTCGATCAGCTGTAGGATTTTGGAACACGTATTATGTTCGAGCATAATGACTTTTCTGGAGACTAGAAATCTACTCCGTAGGAATCAGCATGGGTTTAGAAAAAGACGG
Organism: Schistocerca cancellata; assembly: GCF_023864275.1. Taxonomy (NCBI): domain Eukaryota; kingdom Metazoa; phylum Arthropoda; class Insecta; order Orthoptera; family Acrididae; genus Schistocerca; species Schistocerca cancellata. The sequence continues at coordinate 999,333,845 of NC_064627.1, forward strand.
TCGTGTGAATCCCAGCTCGCGCTATTCGTCCACGAGACTCAGAGGGCCATAGTCACGGGTTCAAGGAAGGTGCCGTGTTTCTTGACTTCCGCAAGGCGTTCGATACAGTTCCCTACAGTCGTTTAATGAACAAAGTAAGAGCGTATGGAATATCAGACCAATTGTGTGATTAGATTGAAGAGTTCCTAGATAACAGAACGCAGCATGTCATTCTCAATCGAGAGTAACCTTCCGAAGTAACAGTGATTTCAGGTGTGCCGCAGGGGAGTGTCGTAGGACCGTTGCTATTCACAATATACGTAAATGACCTCGTGGATGACATCGGAAGTTCAGTGAGGCTTTTTGCAGATGATGATGTGGTGTATCGAGAGGTTGTGACAATGGAAAATTGTACTGAAATGCAGGAGGATCTGCAGCGAATTGACGCATGGTGCAGGGAATGGCAATTGAATCTCAATGTAGACAAGTGTAATGTGCTGCGAATACATAGAAAGATAGATCCCTTATCATTTAGCTACAAAATAGCAGGTCAGAAACTGGAAGCAGTTAATTCCATAAATTATCTGGGAGTACGCATTAGGAGTGATTTAAAATGGAATGGTTGGTTGGTTGGCTTGGGGGATTAAATGGACCAGACTGTAAAATGGAATGATCATATAAAGTTGATTGTCGGTAAAGCAGATGCCAGACTGAGATTCATTGGAAGAATCCTAAGGAAATGCAATCCGAAAACAAGGGAAGTAGGTTACAGTACGCTTGTTCGCCCACTGTTTGAATACTGCTCAGCAGTGTGGGATCCGTACCAGATAGGGTTGATAGAAGAGAGAGAGAATATCCAACAGAGAGCAGCGCGCTTCGGTACAGGATCATTTAGTAATCGCGAAAGCGTTACGGAGATGATAGATAAACTCCAGTGGAAGACTCTGCAGGAGAGACGCTCAGTAGCTCGGTACGGGCTTTTGTTAAAGTTTCGAGAACATACCTTCACCGAAGAGCCAAGCAGTATATTGCTCCCTCTTACGTATATCTCGCGAAGAGACCATGAGGATAAAATCAGAGAGCCCTCACAGAAGCATACCGACAATCCTTCTTTCCATGAACAATACGAGACTGGAATAGAAGGGAGAACCGATAGAAGTACTCAAAGTACCCTCCGGCATACACCGTCAGGTGGCTTGCGGCGTATGGATGTAGATGTAGAAATTGTCTGGCTGTTGGCAAGTTTTCTAAATACAAAGTTAACATTACGTAACATAACAGTAATAATAATATCGGGACTAAATAAACGACCCATAAATGATGTAGGCCACACGGTTGCGATTTGGTTGGAATAATGATTATTCAGAAAGCAAACTAACAGCGAAAATGGTCGTGTTTAGGATTACTGTTACACTCCAGCGCACATCCTTTCGACACAGTTTGATCATCCACAATCTCATTGCGAATTAAAAGTCCAATACTCCACCTAATTAACTACGCGGAAACTCAGAGTTCACGCCAGGTGAGTGGCTCTTCACCTCTCGGACACTAAGTCCCGCGATACCACACAACGCGAAATTTTCTAAGTCGTTTCACTTCCTAGCTGCCTAAAGACAGATCGTCCAATTTGTGCGTCCACCAGCACTGTACCCTTTGGTGTCTAGACCAGAACTGTCCCTCTGCCCGTCTCCGGCGTTTTCCCGCCCGCCGAACATCGTCAAGCAATTGACTGGGGCAGTTCCCTTCCCTGAAGCCGTCAATATGATGGGGCTACAGTTTATTCCACGTTATTTTACATTTTAAAGTACTTAAACACTTTCGCGTTCTAAATAAAGTAACAATAATATTCATTACACACTAAGCGTTAAATTCTTTTATATCAAACCAATACAATTTCCTACTTAGCTTTGAATACCACGGCCAGTAGCCTTGCACAAATGTGATTTCTGATAAACAAATGAAGAACAAAAGTAACTACTACGTACTAAATTTTGCAACAAATATTCTATTACTTAAAGATTCAATAAGGTGTCATGCTGTCATCGTTCAATGTGTTTTGTTTGGAAGAAATCATGATCTGATGCTTAACTGAAAATACTGTTAATTTAAATTTACTATATATTTTTAAACAAATAAGGTTACAGAGTTGATATTCACAACGTTTGTCGTTTTAATGATGCGCTTCTATATGAAATGTCGATCGTCAGGATCGACCAAAACGTTCAGATTTTAGCATTTAGGTCTTTGTTACAAAATTTGTTAATTTCACTTCAACAGTAAAACCTAAACTATTGTAGATATCACCAATATTCAACTTTTATTGGGATTGCCATGAAAATTTATGGACGATTGCAAATTAAAATTACCGTCGCTTCATTCTCTGCATTACTGCAGAATTAAATAGTTTTCATAAATGTTTCCCTTTATGGACAATCTTAGGTCAGCCATATGTCACACTGCTACGTCCCCTTGGCCACACATGGCTGCTACTGGGTATCCCTATCACGTAGGTTCTCGTCTGTCTCACTCGCACACTACAGCGCTAAGGCTTCAATAGACAATAGTCGCCTGTGAGTTTCCCCATTCCGTGGCGAATCTGCGCCCTTTCTGGCACGCGGTCCTGGACGACTGGGTTCGTTTCACAATTCCTGTAGGCTGACTGTTTCGGTCATATATTTAAATGAGAGCGCAATGCTCGTTAACTCACAAGAATTATGTCCGTAGTGGGAAAACATGAAGAGAGAAAATATAATGACAATGGAGAACGACTGATTGAAATTTGCTAACAGTTTTATCTGAAAATTACCAACAAATTTTTCAAACACAAGTATATTCATTAATATACTGGGCAATAGAATACCAGATAACTTCGTTCTACAACATTAGACAGACAAGCAGGTTCAAGGTAGCAGATGCTAGATGTCATAGAGGAACCCAGTGTGGATCAGACCATTATTTTGTAAAAATGAAGAGTTTATGGCCATGGAAGAATGCTAAGAATGATTCTAACTACATAAAAACTAATTGTGGAGAAAAAGCACAAATTATATACTACAATATTGACAGCCTAAAAGAGGAAAGTATACATTTTTTGTGCCAGAATGGAAAAAAACACTGGAAGAATAATTCGAAGGAAGTACAGAGGAAATGTATGATTTCATAAAATCCAACGTTGTAAGTATAGCAACAAAGGTGCTGTACTTAAGAGGAAACATCCACAGCTGTACAGCAGAGTGGTGGTCGGATGAAATAAAAGTGGCAGTTAAAGAAAAGAGGAACGCATTCAACTGATGGCTGAATGATAAATCGGAAGTAACAAGATCAGTCTAAGACGAAAAGAAGAATGAAGCGATAAAAAATAAGAGTAGCAAAGAATGAAGCATGGGAAAGGACATGTTGCCAATGTAAATAGCAAACCAGCATATGGGAGAGCGAAACAAACATGATCATTCTTAAAAGGACTTCGAAAAGAGACGAAAGCCAAAACAAATGCCAAACTGGTAACACCAAAAGAACGGGAAGAATATTTCTGGATATTAATAAATGAGGATAGAGAAGATTAACTAGAGTAAGGAGCAGTGGAAGAAAAGGACCGGGAAGGGGACGAGATGTAAGTTTTAGAAAGCGAGGTGAGTAAGTTATTAAGAACAGGAAAGAATGGTAAATCGCATGGACCATGCAATATCAGTCTGGATCTCTTAGTACATGGTGGTGACAAAACTGTGAAGCTAATAACACGGCTATTCATAAAAATGTTACATGGAGATTCAGTACCCATGGAAATGAAGCTGGGCTATTTTAATACTATATTTAAGAAACGGAATCGGAAAAGCAGAATTTTTGGGAAAATAATTAAAAATGAGCTGGAAATAAATTTAAAACTCAGGAAGAACAACGTGGCTTCACAGCGGATGGATCATGCATAGACAACATTTTTACATTACGACAGATCACAGAGAAACATAGGGAAAAATTAAAACACATACAATTAATTTTTATAGGGTTAGAAAAAGCATGTGATACTATCCCGAGAAAATTACTTTGGAGAGCATTACATATGTCAAACATAAAGGGTCCTTTAATTAAAATAATACAGGAAATGTATGAAGATAACATATGTCAATCGAAAATTGACAGAACACTTTTACGGAAATTTAGAACAAGCAAGGGTCTGTTACAAGGCTGTCCCATTCGATACGGTCTAGTAAACCCAATGGGATGGGTATAGAAATTAAGGATGGAGTTTATTAACATCACCTAATATTTGCTGATGATCAAGTAGTTATAGCACAATAGGGGGAGGATGTAAATTGTATATGCAACCAATTAGTAGTGGAATATAGAAACTACAGCTACGTAAACAAACATGAATTCTGTGTAATCAAGTGCGTGGCTCACACGTGACATTCGAATTCGAATACGATTCGTAAGCCTTCTGTCAACCTCGACTCAGTACCTTGTGGGAGAAGGTACAGTGGTCTCCCTTACGAGTAACAAGCAACGCCACACAAAAAAGCCATTGGAAAAGTTCAAAGGAAACCTCAGTAACACGGATTTGGATTCGTTTCATCTTTAAGGGAAAAAAGAGAGGAACATTAGGAAAGCAATGAACAGGCTAGTTAGTATGCTTTAGACGTGTTGGTCTCACGATGTATGAAGGAGCAGAATTACAAACTGCTCACACCTGTAGTTTAGTCTCTTTGTTTATGAACATAAATTTTAGTCTCTTTGCTTCCGAATCCTGGAATGAAATGATTGATGCGTGCTATCAGATAAATAGTTAAATGCATTTTTGTTGCTTCCATTCCCAGCAACATGGTTTGGCATTCCCGTAGTACTGTAAAATTCTGTTTTTACGAGACAAGGCGCCACGTAGACGTGTCGATTTATATGTGCAAAGTATTTGGTGTGTTACTGTTTCTTGATGGTTGGGGTAAGGTTTGTTCCTGTGAAATAAGGTTTTGTTGCAAGTAAGTGTTTTTTCGTTTGAATTTTGGGGAAATTATAATCGCGATTGAAAATTATATACCTCAATATTTCACATATCATATGTGCATGAGTGGAAACTAACGTCACTTGCTTTCCTATCACTGCGCTAAGACTGCGGCGTTAACCATCCACTTCCACGCCACAAAGCTTAAAAAATGAGTATTTATAGATTAAATCTAATAGAATACGTTAAATATAGGCAGCCTGAAAGTCGGCCTTAGAAAGGATCAGGAGATAACACGGCCTCCCTTCTGAGAGCCCGTACAAGACGAGAATGACAGGCATTTAGCTACACTGCTGACCCCAGCACATCTGAGAACTGGGAACATTTAACTGCAAGTATCTGTGGGCCGTGTAAGACTGCATTACTTACGCTTGTGGTCCTGAACTTTCCTGCTATATTCACTTGGCAGTTCTTTTCAACTTCGATGAATTCATGTAAGAAGAGACACTGAGAAAAAAAAAAAAATATTTTGGACTCCACGAATGCCGGGCTTCACATAAGCCACAATTATTCTAATCCTTAACATTCTGTTAAGAGGCTCAGCGATCAATATCGCGATGAGTGGGAGCTGCTACCGTCACAACCTTACATCCTCAGTCGTCCCGCAGATGTATTGCGATGCACGAGCAGTGTGGGCTGTCACTTCCAATCGCATCTACATCTACATCTATACTCTACAAACAACCGTGAGGTACATGGTAGAAGGTACGTCCCATTGTACCAGTTATTAGCATTCATGTACGAAGCGCAGGAAGATTGTTTGATTGCCTATATGTGTGCAGTAATTATTCTAATCATATCGTCAGCATCCTTATTTGAGCGATAGGTATTGAACTGTAGTGTATGACTAGAGCCATCATTTAAAGCTGGTTCTTGAAACTTTATTAATTGTTTACGTTTATCTTCAAGAGTCTTCCAGTTCAGTTCCTTCATTATCTCTGTGACACTCTCGCATGGGTTAAACAAAGCTGTCACCATCCGTGCTGCCCTTGTCTGTAGGCATTCAATATCCCCTGTTAGTCCTATCTGGTACGGATCCGACACACTTGAGCAATATTCCAGAATCTGTCGCAAGAGTAATTTACAAGCAATTTCCTTTGTAGACTGATTGAATTTCCTTAGTATTCTACCAAAAACCCAAATCTGCCACCTGCCTTACCTACGACTGAATCTATGTGATCATTCCATTTCACATCCATACATCGTGTTACACCAAGATATTTGTATGAGCTGACCGATTCCAACAGTGACTGATTGAGTGATTGATTGAAGGGGCTGTGGGACTAAACGGCGAGGTCATAAATTCTAATTCCAACAGTGGCTCACTGAAATTATAGTCATAGTAAGGTTTTTTAATTTTGTGAAATGCAAAATTTTACATTTTTGAACATTTAGAGCAAGTTGCCAGTCTCTGCACCATGTGGAAATCTTCCCAAGATCTGACTGAATATTTCTGCAGCTCCTCTAATATAGTACTACCCTGCCTTTATCATCTGCAAAAAGCCTGATTTTACTATTAGTATTGTCTGCAAGGTCATTAACGTACAACATGAACAGCAAGGTCCCAATAGACTTCCATGGGGCACACCCGAAGTTACTTCTACATCTCCATCGAAGATAACATGCTGCGTTCTAATTACCAAAAAGACCTAAATTCAGTTGCAAATTTCAGTTGATACTCCATATCAGTGTACTTTTGACAATAACAGTAGGTGTGGTACTGAGTCAAATGTTTTTTGGAAATCGAGAAAAGCTGCATCTACCTTATTGCCTAGAACCAAGGCTTTCAGTACGTTATGTGAGGAAAGTGAGAGTTGGGTTTCAAATCATCGATGTGTTCGAAACCGCTGCTGCTTGCTGTTGAAGATACCTCACTCAGTTTGAGCTCAGAGTATGTTCTAAGATCCTACAATAAAGAGATGTCAAGGATATTGCACGGTAGTTCTATGGATCAGTTCTGTAACCCTTCCCTTTACTACCCTGCCTGTACATAGTTGTCACCTGTGCCTTTTTCCAAGAACTGGGCAGGGTTTTTTGCTCGAGGGATTTACGACAGATCATAGCTAGAACAGGGGCTAACTCAGCCGCAAATTCAGTACAAAATCTGATAGGGCTTCCATCGGGCCTTGTAGCTTTGTCCAATTTTCGCCATTTCAGCTGTTTCTCAACGCCACTGACACTTACTCTTCTTTCATTCATCTTCTCATTGGGATAGGGATTAAATTGGGGCAGTTCTCCTCTGTTTTCCATTGTGAAGGAACATTTTAAAACGGATTTAAGCATTACAACTTTTGCTTTGCTACCTTCAGTTTCAGTTCATGTCTCATTCCCTAGGGACTGGACACTAACCTTGGTGCCAATAACAACCCTCACATACGACCAGAATTTCATTGGGTTCTGTGAAAGATCATTTGACACACCGAAGGCATCACGAATTGCTCTCTTCACTGCCAAACGCATTTCAATCAGCATCTCTGTCTATAGCACTACGCTTCGTTTTGCACCAAGTATGCAGTAATCTCTTTTTCTTTAGACGTTCCTATACAGTGACTGTATACCATGGAGGTTCCCTCCGATTATGAAGTATTCTACTGGGTACATACCTATTCAGTCAACTACTCTTTTAAACTTTAGGCAGAGTTCCTTTACATGCTCCTGCCCTGTGCTGAAAGTTTCAAGTTCCTCTTTTAGATAAGACACCTCTGATTTTTTATCTGCTTTACTGAACATAAACGACTTTTTTCTTTTTTTTGTTGTCCTTTGTACTTTGGTAAACATTGTTGACAAAGTCGTGTCATGGACACTGATACTAGGTTCGATGTGGACATCCTCAGAGAGGTCAGGTCTATTTGTTGCCTTTAGATCCAATATATTTCCACCATGAGAGGGGTTCCTAACTATCTGTTCTAGGTAGTGCTCGGAAAAAGTACTTAATAAAGTTTCACAGCATGCATTTCACGCCCACCACTTACAAAACTGTAACTTTCCCAATTAGTTGTTGGATAATTGAAGTCTCCTGCTGTGATTACAAAATGATTGGGGAACTTACGTACAAGTGAACTGAGGTTTACTCTGAAGTTATCGATTACGTCAGGGGCTGACTCTGGTGGCCCATAGAAGGATCCATTTATCATTTTACGCCAACCCCTGATACTGAGTTTTCCCCTATTAACCAGCCACGCAGCTTCTAAATCTAAAATTTGTTACCCGTAACGTGCCGGCATCGCCAACAGGCGGCATCCATGTCTCGATGGGCAGTGGTCATAATGTCTTGGCTCTTCAGCGTATGTGCGACTCAAAATGTACAGTGTGCTTGCTTGGCTCTAGTATGCACTGCTACGCGTTTACACAGTTTATCGAATAGTTTTACCGTAAGCAATCAAACAATGACAGTAAAACATCGTACACTACAATTACTTTGGCTTGACAGAAGCAAACTAATTCCTGGAGGAAAAAGTTGCATGTTGAACCTCTTCTAAAAGAGAAAGAAAAGACACATAATAGATTACTAATAAACTAAACAACCTAGTGCGGTATTCTTATTGGATCGTAGATTATAACATTAATTTTGGGCGATACTCATATCTAACGTATTAATGTAATATTACTTTTTTTTTTTTTTTTTTTTTTTTTTTTTTAGAGGGGTCACTCAACAACAGTAAATCACTTCTTTACATTATTCAGAGCGATGAACGTTAGAGGACGCTTTCGACACAGGGAGAATCAGCAGCGGTAATCACCACGGGATGCCAGAAAATGGGCCGCGGAGAGATGTGGCGCACATAGCGTTTAAACGCAATAGTTTGCCCAGAAATCTTTCGCAGTACTGTTATTAGATGGAACTGTTATTACCAGCGTGCGACAGAGTGAAATATATTGTAGGTGTACTAGCATTATACTCGTGACTTCAGCATTCAGTCGAAATGCGCAATAATGTTTTAGGAAACGAGCGGTTTCAATCGCCAGGCATTGTTTTCGAAAGATGCGCAGTTTACCACTAGGCCACGGGCGTAGGCGAAGCAGAAAACCTTGAACAGAAGACTTCATGCATGAATCGCCACATCATATAGTATTACCAGTTGGTGCAGATACTTAAAGAACTGCATTTTTTACCATCAGCTGTACAAACAAATCTCTGTTCTCTACTGGGTTCGGTGCCGGCCGCTGTGGCCGAGCGGTTCTATACGCTTTATTCCGGAACCGCGCTGCTGCTACGGTCGCAGAATCGAATCATGTTCCGGGCATGGATGTGTGTGATGTCCTTAGGTTAGTTCGGTTTAAGTAGTTCTAAGTCTAGGACACGGATGTCCACAGATATTAAGTCCCATAGTGCTTAGAGCCATTTGAACCATTTTTTTTTTTTTGGAACAACAAGATTTCTGTCGAACTTCATTTTTTATAGTTATTTTGTCCTCCTCTCCCCATATGGGTGGGGGCGGTACAATACCCCGCTATTAAGCCAAGAGTATTGTGAAAGATGTAACGAACACGAGAAAAAAGGGAATTTGAGAACCTCTGTGGTTTTTTAAATTAAGAAGATTAATGAGAAAATAATAAAAGGGCGAAAAATATACAGTTTAAAAACACAAATGCAATGTGTGATTTTCTTTCATGAAAAAGCAATGAAGCAATGCACTTCCACTTTTAACAACTGAAGGACCTGCATTGGAGGAGAAATAATGCGGAAGGAGATATTACGATCCACTGAGATTGGGGGATGGGGGTCTGTTAGGTGGGGAAACTATGGAGATGGCAGATAGGAGGTGAAGCGGATAGTGGTAAAGCAGATGGTGGGAAAGACAGATGATGGGGCAAAGTATGGAGAATGGTGAAGGTACAAGAGGATGGAGAGGGAGAAGGAGAAAAGAGCCCTAATTTGGAGTGGGGTAGGTGGGGAAGAGTTAGAAATGGTAGGAGGGATAAATATCAGGGCGGATCTCATTGTGTGGGAGAGGTAGTTGATTGAAGTTGCGATGGTATAGGACATTTTGTTTGTGTGTGTGTGTGTGTGTGTGTGTGTGTGTGTGTGTGTAGATGTAGGGATGGAGGGATGTGTTTGTCAAGGCGCTACAGCACACCAGGATTGGTGATCAGAGTCTAGGCAGTGGGCTATTGGAATCTAGTTTGCGGATAGTGCAGAAGATGTGAGGAGGGATGACAACTCGACAAGATATTAGAGGATCCATGCGGAGGAAGGTAAATGGATGAGGAAGGCGAGACAAAGTGCATAGCGTTCGAGGATCTGGAGGGACTTAAGTAGAGCGGAGTCACACGCAGTTTAGTAGGTGAGGTTTCCCGGGTCTACCATAGCGCACTCACGTCTGGAATACACTTCCAGAACGCAATAATTCGCTCCACAGACTCCGCAGCTCACGACAAAAGCGGAGTCACTAACGTGGCGCGCACCAGTTCTACTATCGTGCACGGCAGAATTTGTGTTTGAATAGACACTCTTTAACCTCGTATTCTCCTGTTAGCACATCGTCTACTCTTTCTATATAAAAAGCAACAGCATTTTCATTACAAAACCAGTTCATAAATACCGTCTCTGCTTGTTTAAACGGTGAAGCAGAATTCACCAGCAGACTGGCTCCACAAAGGCAGTACTTATTCTACAATCATTCTCTTAGTTCTGCCTTGTTGGGAAGCTTAAAAGCAGAAACACTAAATTAAACCTCAAACTGAACGCAACACCTCAATGTAACAAAAAATTTAAAATCGGTATTCCGCTTTGATATTCAGATACGTCCACATAGTGTAGTATTGTTTCAAGTGGTACACGTAAAAATTTTCGATTTTCTTGAGTATGGCTGCCCCAAGATACCCACTTGGTGGAGTGCAACAAAATTGTCACACTGATAGTATGAAAAATTGCCCAGTCTTAAAATGGTGTAGAATTTTGTCAACCTTTATGAATTCAGTTCTGCCTTCTTCCCTCATGATATTGACGGTTTACAAGAAGAAGGAACCGGTTGGTAGGACATGTTCTGAGGCATCACAGGATCACAAATTTGGCATTGGAGGGCAGCGTGGAGGGTAAAAATTGTGGAGGGAGACCAAGAGATGAATACACTAAGCAGATTCAGAAGGATGTAGGCTGCAATAACTAATGGGAGATGAAGAAGCTTGCACAGGATAGAGTACCATGGATGGCTGCATCAAACCAGCCTTAGAACTGAAGACCACAACAACAACAACAACAACATAGGTGAGCTTACTTGGGTAGGTTGGGTTTCATTATTAGGTAAAGCCTCCTACACTGCGATGCGTTACTCTGTGTACATTAACGATAGCAGTGTACAGTTTGTCGATAAAGCAATGCCCCACTTACAAATTTTAATGGCATCAACTGTAAGCGCTGTTGCCTGTTAGTTCAAGGCCGCAGTAATTAAAGAGTAACTTGAACGTTTTAGGTGAGTGCATGCGTGAGTACGCCTGTGCGGCGTACACTCGCTCTGATACCGCAGACTTAACGCCCACACGCCTCTCACGATACATCCTGCGCCGAGGTACCGGTTTCAGCACAGTGTGCCGTCTACGCTGCTGTGGATCCCTGTCACCGCCGGCTAGCACTTCTGGTACGTCGCTCCAGCTGACGCAGCCTTACTGGAAAACGGTTACCGCGTTAAGGTACTGTGTCACCGTTAATGTACCACCACTGATTTCATGACCGCAGAGGAATTTGTAGCATGCATTCCACGTTCTGTGCGGCATCCTGAATCGACCGCCTTGGCCTTCCGGCCCTATAATACGAGGTACATTCAAGTTCTAAGGCCTCCGATTTCTTTTCTCCGGACAGGAAAGAGATAGAAACATGCGCATTGTTTTAAAATGAGGCCGCATTCATTGTCAATACGTCCTAGAGATGGCAGCACCGTACAGCAGATGGAATTTTACCGCCAGCGGCGAGAATGAGAACTGTTTTAAATACTTAAAATGGCGACGTTTTCCTTACTTGAACAGCGTGCAATCATTCGTTTTCTGAATTTGCGTGGTGTGAATCCAATTGAAATTCATCGACAGTTGAAGGAGACATGTGGTGATGGAGTTATGGATGTGTCGAAAGTGTGTTCGTGGGTGCGACAGTTTAATGAAGACAGAACATCGTGTGACAACAAACCGAAACAACCTTGGGTTCGCACAAGCCGGTCTGACGACATGATCGAGAAAGTGGAGAGAATTGTTTTGGAGGATCGCCGAATGACTGTTGAACAGATCGCCTCCAGAGTTGGCATTTCTGTGGATTCTGTGCACACAATCCTGCATGACGACCTGAAAATGCGAAAAGTGCCATCCAGGTGGGTGCCACGAATGCTGACGGACGACCACACGGCTGCCCGAGTGGCATGTTGCCAAGCAATGTTGACGCGCAACGACAGCATGAATGGGACTTTCTTTTCATCGGTTGTGACAATGGATGAGACGTGGATGCCATTTTTCAATCCAGAAACAAAGCGCCAGTCAGCTCAATGGAAGCACACAGATTCACCACCACCAAAAAAATTTCGGGTAACCGCCAGTGCTGAAAAAATGATGGTGTCCATGTTCTGGGACAGCGAGGGCGTAATCCTTACCCATTGCGTTCCAAAGGGCACTATGGTGACAGGTGCATCCTACGAAAATGTTTTGAAGAACAAATTCCTTCGTGCACTGCAACAAAAACGTCCGGGAAGGGCTGCGCGTGTGCTGTTTCACCAAGACAACGCTCCCGCACATCGAGCTAACGTTACGCAACAGTTTCTTCGTGATAACAACTTTGAAGTGATTCCTCATGCTCCCTACTCACCTGACCTGGCTGCTAGTGACTTTTGGCTTTTTCAAACACTGAAAGACACCCTCCGTGGCCGCACATTCACCAGCCGTGCTGCTATTGCCTCAGCGATTTTCCAGTGGTCAAAACAGACTACTAAAGAAGCCTTCGCCGCTGCCATGGAATCATGGCGTCAGCGTTGTGAAGAATGAGTACGTCTGCAGGGCGATTACGTCGAGAAGTAACGCCAGTTTCATCGATTTCTGGTGACTAGTTAATTAAAAAAAATCGGAGGCCTTAGACCTTGAATGCACCTCGTACTTCAATATCCGGATAAAGTATTACTAGTGTCCTATCTGACACAGTCAATTCATTTAAATATCTGAGCATTACGTTGCAAAGCGAAATGAATTGGAACGAGCATGTTAGGACTGTGGCAGGGAAGGTAAATGGTCGACTTCGTTTTATTGGGAGAATTGTAGGAAAGAGTGGTTCACCTGTAAAGGAGACCGCATATAGGACGTTAGAGCGACCTATTCTTAAGACTGCTAGGGTGTTTGGGATTGAAGGAAGACATCGAAGCAATTCAGAGGCCGGCTGCTATATTTGTTACCGGTAGATTTCAACAACACGTAACTGTTACGGATGCGGGCTTTCAAAAAGATATGTGATAGTGTACCCTCACACTCAAAGTTGAAATATTAAACGTTTTCGCTGGTTTCGTTGTCCAGGAGCTGGGAGTTGTAGTTGTCGCATTACAAGACAAATACTGCTCAGTCTACTGTATACCATAAAAATACACATGAATCGAATGGTCAAAGGTTCCTATCACTTGGAAATTGCGAATTTAGCGCAGAAATTTATAAATAAAAGACTGCGATTAAATAAAATCTGCAGCTACTATTTTTTACGAGCTTAAATGATGAGTACGATAGTAGAAGTACTTTTCAGAATGAGATACATTTCTGCAAAACAGTTACTGGTGTCGATGCTCCAGCAATTAAATAAAATACAAGTTGAATAACAGGGAAACAATAGAGTCCTACTTCATGTAATTAGTTATGAACAACCACATAGCTCGCGAGATATTCACTTCTAAACGCATACTACATATTCACTGCAGAGGCCACGGAAATCACTCAAGAGCACAAGTCGGCACGATCTCCCACGATCACACGCAATCCGCTCCACACTCTCCATGTCTTTCCTACGACCGTACGTCCATCGCGCCGTCACGTCCAACACGTCCCGCGTCGTGTGCCGTACCATCCAAACTCTTCTCCTGCTTCCATCCAGTCTCCCCATTCACGAGCACTGTGATTGACTAGAGCGCTCGCGCCATATCTTCAAGCCAATGCACCCACACAAACACAATGAAACACATTCGAAACACTGGATTTACATTTAAATAACTTGAAATTAAATATTCCCATGGCTGGACCATAAACACGCTCCAACCCATAAATACATAAAGTAATCAAATAAACATATATCAAAGGATCAGAACACTTTGACCTCCAATAACTGATGTACTATTCAAGTTACATGTCTGAAATTTATACCAATTTAGGTTTACACTAATAGCATTATAAAGTCACGTCGATCGACGAAATCGGACGAACCGTTTAGATTTGGGAAATTCGTTGCTGGGTGTTACTTGTATAATTTATCGTCAGATACTAAACTTTAAACTAATAAAGATATTGAAAATCTGATTACACCATCAGAATCGTCGTGCAAATGATGCTAATGTACATGTTTCTTTTTGAGGTATCATGATTCATCCGGCTAGTATTAATTTCTATACGAACTGTAAAACGTCTGCCATGATGGTTTCACGAAGTCCGCCATCTTTGGCACTCTCGGAATAGAAGTCTCTTTCATCGACACAGTGTCACCATGGAATTCCCAACCACTCGCTCCCTGGACCCCTGCTAACGTCAGGGACCACGTGGCCGCCGAGAGGCCCCCACGCGGCCATGCCAACTCCGACCTTAGAACATTTCCAGGGCGCCACAACTCGCCCGCTACCTCACACAGAGATATTCGGGAACTAAAATGGGAATCCCTTGAGGGAAGGTGACTTCCTTCTCGAGGAACACTATTGAGAAAATTTACGGAACTGGCATTTGAAGCTGACTGGCGAAAGATTCTACTGCCGCCAACGTAAGGTCTATGAAGACAAGGTGCAAGAAATTAAGGCTCATACAGAGGCACATAGAGAGGCGGTTTCCGCTCGATCTGTTTGCGAGTGGAGCGGGAAGGGAAATGAACAGTACCTGTACAGGGTACCCTCTGCCACACACCGTACGGTGTCTTGAGGAGTATCTATGTACATGTAGATGTAAATGTAGATACGCAGAAGACGAGAAATTTTTTCATCTGGCGATCACAAAGAGCTCGACTGCACAGATACCGCCGTGGGACTTACAAGGATTAAGTGGTGGAAGAACTTAGTGACAAGGTTTTCAGATCTAGCTCTGCTGCTGAGTGACTATGTCAATACCCACTTGAGAAACATTGTAGTCAAGCCGCAGTCACTAGTACATAAAAAATTGTCTTCGACAAGGCTTACCAATTCACTGAAATATGCCTGATACAAATCAGAATTTTTGGAAGATCACCAATGAAAACTTGAAATTATGCTGAATATTGTCTTATACTGCGATCTCCGTCGCGTATATTATATGATGAAATTTCTTTCCTTTTTTTTAAACATGGCGTAAAAAATTGTTAACTTTTAAGCATTTTTTAGAGATTTACGGCAAGACAGGATGAATTAATTGATTGTTGGTGTTAATAACAATCATCCTCCTTTACCTCCTCTGCATTACTGCAGATGACGTGTCACTGAGCACATTTATTCTACGCATGCAGTATACGTGAGGCGCCTAGTTGTTTCCACTGCACTGTGTGGAATATGAAGGTTCTGTTATAGTTGTCTAACCTGCTGTCTTCAAGTTGATGTCCCCAGCGCAGAAAACAGCACGCAGGTCGTAGGGTCTGTATCTTGAGGCTGAAACCGACTTTTAGCGAGGGTCTGTTCTGAAATAATGTATCACTACTTTGGGATGCCACTCGCGAAATTTAATATAGCCACACGAGAAGTCTACATGATCTTAATACAACACCATCTGATACAGCAAAGTACACGATCAAACACAATGTTTACGAAAATGTGGCTTTACACTATTTGTGGCACGTGTCTGTGCCTCATGACTACTGAATACTGGCAAACACATCCTGCCACAGACAACATGACTGTACATCTCGACTGCCTTTATCCAGAGTGACGAACAGGAACTTAAATAAAAATTGGAAACACATCCTACGACAGACAACATGCCTGTTCTTCTCGACTGCCTAATCTAGAGTGACGAACAGCCCGAAACACTTCGCGCGCCATACCAGAAAAGGCGTGACCCGAACGCTTCCGAAGTGCTTCGTCTGCAACTTCGTCAGTCTTTTGTTTTTGATTTAAATTGTTTTTAATAATTCTAAAATGACTGATTGATAATCAGCTGTTGAGATATATATTAAAAAGTGAAGTTATTCCAATGATTAGTTCAGCTAATAATAATAACTATACCTTAACGTTTTGGCGCTCTTGCTCCGGACACAGCAGCCAATCACAGAGCAGGAGCATTATGCAGGCGGTCTTTCTTAAGGGAATGGTACCGAATCTAACATCTGTCACAGGTACCCCACACCACATTACGTCATCTATATACTTCTTGCATCTCCAGTGATCTGGGAACAGCTTCTTGGAGCCTAATATGATGGCTGACTAGGCCAGAAATATTACCGATTGTACTTATCTTAATGATTCTGTATGATAGTAATGAGTTCCTTATTATTTTCAGTTAAGGAAATGCACGTATATGAAATGGTAAAGTAAGAAATGAGTGTAAATCGCAAAATAACAATTCCAAACATAAAATACCTCTGCCTATAAGTAAAATAAATAATTACAATAATAAAGAATGTTTGCATATATAACCTAGATGTGACGTAAATACTCCAACACCACATTGTGTACATCTTATTCTGCAAAGACTAGAATTTTGGAATCACGTTCATTAGACATGATTGTAAGTGGCTTGAAAGCTTCTTTAATTTATGTTGCGAAAACGTTTCCATTTTTCTAAATTAATTAATGATTGTGTGGTATTTTTCAAAATTTCATGTTATTAGAAAACATTTTTTACCTAGCGTCAATCCGAAGATACTTCCTCTAAACCTGATGTACCAACGTGTCTTTCTAGGTTTGTTTTACCTCCTAAAAATAAAACTGGGCAGAAACAAACAAATATTTATTGCCTTACTTTAGCCCCTCTACACATGCGATAAGCTTCATAAAGCTCGTTTATTTACATTTGGAAATTTCCATTGTGAGTTGAAGTTAACGCTCAATTTCCCCTGTTTCCATATTGGCGATAATACCGCGTACGAATATTTATTGAATAGTTCTGTTTATGTAATTGATTTCATGATGTACTGTGCGCTCTGGATATGCGTCAGAGGACTATGTATGAATGAAAGCATTGAGAACCTATATAGCTACTTGACTGTATTTCTGGCTGGAGTACGCTTATGACCCTGTCGTTTAACACACTAACATTATTTTATGGCCATCCTTTTAAGAGTTGAAGAGAAGGAAATGTGCAGAGGTGCTTGAATGAACTTTATTACGCTCTATAAGTACATGCAGAAAATTATCTGTGCTTGAATGAACTTTATTACGCTCTCTAAGAACATGCAGAAAATTATCTGCTCGTTATTTAACGGAGGGTATTAATAGAGGCGCTTTCTGGATTTTCGAGGAAAAGCTTTGCTGCGGGACCTTCGACGGGAATCTGTGTCGGCGTTCTCGACACAAAACAACGTGCCTGATTTAGAAAGTAAGGCAGGAAGATTACTGTTTCACGTCCGTCGACTGGAGGCTGAAGTAGACATTTTCAGCTAATCCTCACAAGAGCTCCAGGGGATCTACGATACTATTCCAGTATTCTGTCATGATGTGCTGCACTGAGGGCGGTCACAAGGCCGGCAAAGAATTCCAGCATTTGTAGTGTCGCCGTCCTTAGTTGTTAGAGACGGCCACACAGCTCCGCAACTTGTCTCGAGCCGTAAGTAAGACTTCGATGGGTTAGTGCTTCGTATTTTCGTCTTCTTGAGGACGATACTTATACCGCTGGCCACCTATGGGTCGCGATAAATGACATTCTGCTGCAAGTGCACTACTGGCTATTAATATTGCTACACCACGAAGATGACATGCTACAGACGCGAAATTTAACCGACAGGAAGAAGATGCCGTGCAAATGATTCGCTTTTCAGAGCATTCACACAAGGTTGGCGCTGGTGGCGACACCTACAACGTGCTGACATGAGCAAAATTTCCTACCGATTTCTCATACACAATCAGCAGTTGACCGGTGTTGCCTGGTGAAACATTGTTGTGATGCCTCGTGTAAGGAGGAGAAATGCGTACCATCACGTTTCCGACTTTGTTAAAGGTTGGATTGTAGCCTATCGCGATTGCAGTTCATCGTATCGCCACATTGCTGCTCGCGTTGGTGGAGATCCAATGACTGTTAGCAGAATATGGAATCGGTGGGTTCAGGAGGGTAATACGGAACGCCGTCCTGGATCCCAACGGCCTCGTATCACTAGCAGTCGAGATGACAGGCATCTTATCCGAATGGATGTAACGGATCGTGCAGCCACGTCCCGATCCCTGAGTCAACAGATGGGGACGTTTGCAAGACAACAACAATCTGCACGAACAGTTCGACGACGTTTGCAGCAACGTGGACTATGAGCTCGGAGACTATGGCTGCGGTTATCCTTGACGCTGCATCACAGACAGGAGCACCTGTGATGGTGTACTCAACGACGAACCTGGGTGCACGAATGGCAAAACGTCATTTTTTCGAATGAATCCAGGTTCTGTTTACAGCGTCATGATGGTCAGATCCGTGTTTGGCGACATTGCGGTGAACGCACATTGGAAGCGTGTATTCGTCATCGCCATACTGGCGTATCACCCGGCGTGATGGTATGGGGTGCCCTTGGTTACACGTCTCGGTCACCTCTTGTTCGCATTGACGGCATTTTGAACAGTGAGAGTTACATTTCAGATGTGTTACGACCCGTGGCTTTACCCTTCATTCGATCCCTGCGAAACCCTACATTTCAGCAGGATAATGCACAACATGTTGCAGGTCCTGTACGGGCCTTTCTGGATACAGAAAATGTTCGACTGTTGCCCTGGCCAGCACATTCTCCAGATCTCTCACGATCTGAATACGTCTAGTCAATGGTGTCTGAGCAACTGGCTCGTCACAATACGCCAGTCACTACTCTTGATGAACTGTGGTATCGTGTTGAAGCTGCATGGGCAGCTGTACCTGTACACGCTATCCAAGCTCTGTTTGACTCAATACTGAGGCTATCAAGGCCGTTATTACTGCCAGAGGTGATTGGTCTGGGTACTGATTTCTCAGGATCTATGCACACAAATTGCGTGAAAATCTAATCACATGTCAGTTCTAGTATGATATATTTGTCCAATGAATATCCTGTTACCATCTGCATTTCTTCTTGGTGCAGCAATTATAATGGCCAGTAGTGTAGTTTGACATTTAGTTATAGTTTGCGAACCGTGAAATAATAGACTGACGTAAAGAAAACTCAACATCAAGAAGGAGTTGTTTGTCATAAACGAAAACTGTTAGACGTATCTGCACATGTGAATCATATCTATTGAAATTTCGAGTCAACTGCATTACAGTGAAGCTAGTGGTGCCCCTATGAGAATGCAAATCATGTTTGCTTTAAATAGATGCTGTAACGGTCGTGATCGTTAGTTACTTTTGCGACTGGACGTAATGAGTTGAAATTAGTAGGAAAGGCTTTCAGGCAACATAAACGTTATTATCAACACTTCACTGATATTGAACGAGGTTTTTAAACGGTACGAGAAGCTGGAAGTTCCTACTGCAGGAAGACTTGGCAGAATGTAGCCACTGCACATGGTTACTGGTAGCGGCGATGCCGTGTGTGGGTGGGGCCTTCCGTCGGGTACACCGTTCGCCTGGTGCAAGTTTTTCAAGTTGATTCCACTTCGGCGACTTGCATGTCGATGGGGATGAAATGATGATGATGATAAGGACAACAACTAGTTCCTAAGTAGAGAAAATCTCCAACCCAGCCGGGACTCGAACCCGGGCCGTTAGTGGTAGCAGCGATGACGAGGATGTAGGTTCGAAAGAAGAATGGCACCGGAAAGGCCACGAGGCACTGCCCAAAGAGAAGACCCTCATGCTTGGCATGTGGCTCTGGCCCATCGTACAGCATCTGCAGCAGGAATCTGAGTAGCTGTTGGCTAGTCCTAAATTGATTTTTAATTCAGAACCCTTAAAGCCTCTTATTGTCTGTCTCCTGTTCCCCTTTTGTACTGTTTGCCTTACCTACTTCCATGTTGCGAAAGGGTTAGGCGAGTGTAGCGGTAACCTTTCATCGTTACTTCAAAGCGCTCAAAAAATTAGCCACTGAGGCCAGTTGCTTATTGTAGACTAGGCACATTAATCCTCGTTTTCGTAAATTTAGTTTGGTGTCGTAGGAGCGCGTGATGTATTTGTATACAGGGTGTTACAAAAATGTACGGCCAAACGTTCAGGAAACATTCCTCACACACACACAGAAAGAAAATATGTTATGTGGACATGTGTCCGGAAAGGCTTACTTTCCATGTTACAGCTCATTTTATTACTTCTCTTCAAATCACATTAATCATGGAATGAAAACACGCAGCAACAGAACGTACCAGCGTGACTTCAAACACTTTGTTGCAGGAAATGTTCAAAATGTCCTCCGTTAGCTAGGATACATGCATCCACCCTCCGACGCATGGAATCTCTGATGCGCTGATGCAGCCCTGGAGAATGGCGTACTGTATCACAGCCGTCCACAATACGAGCACGAAGAGAGTTTCCAGTTGGTACGGGGGTTGCGTAGACAAGAGATTTCAAATGACCCCATAAATGAAAGTCAGGAGGGTTGAGGTCAGGAGAGCGTGGAGACCATTGAATCGGTCTGCCTTTACCAATCCATCGGTCACCGAATCTGTTGTTGAGAAGCGTACGAACACTTCGACTGAAATGTGCAGGAGCTCCATCGTGCGTGAACCACATGTTGTGTCATACTTGTAAAGGCATATGTTCTAGCAGCACAGGTAGAGTATCCCGTATGAAATCATGATAACGTGCTCCATTGAGCGTAGGTGGAAGAACATACTGACAAAACTAAAACGAGCTCTAACATGGAAATTGAGCGTTTCCGGACACATGTCCACATAAGATCTTTTCTTTATTTGTATGTGCGGAATGTTTCCTGAAAGTTTGGCCGTACCTTTTTGTAACACCCTGTATAATGTGAAGACAATATCGTTGAGTGCAGCAGCAACCTCCAGTAAAGTACAGCGTCTACTGGTATTAATGTGACCGCTCACAAGCGGGAGGTGTTAGTACTTCCGGTCGAGAGTATGTCAAGCGTGTCGAGGGTGACGCGCGAAGTAGTGCAGTCGTTGCCGTAATGCTTAAACTTACCGATCTAACTGACGTCTAAAAGGGCATGATCCTTGCTTTCGGGCCAAAGGTGGAACCATTTACGAAACGCTTAAGTCTGTAAATCGTTCGCGTGCCGTCGTGCTTAAAATATACCGTGTATATAAAAATGGTGCTATCCAAAAGCGGCTCAAGGGAATCGCGTTCCACCACCCAACATAGATGACAGGTTGATTGGCGGCTGCGAAGATGTGTGCGCCGGCCGGTATCGTCGAGCGGTTCTAGGCGCTACAGTCTGCAACCGTGCTACTGCTACAGTCGCAGGTTTGAATCCAGCCTCGGGCATGGATGTGTGTGATACCCTTAGGTTAGTTAGGTTTAAGTAGTTATAAATTCTAGAGGACTGATGACCTCAGAAGTTAAGTCCCATAGTGCTCAGAGCCATTTGAACCTCTTTGAGATGTGTGCGGATGAATAGACGTGTAACTGTTGAGCAGCTGATTGCCCAGATGAACGAAGGGATTATCAACATTGTCTCCTCAACGACTGTTCAGCAAACGTTGCTGCGTATGGGCTTCCGCAACAGGTGCTTGATTCATGTGCTCATGCCGACAATACCGCTACTGAATATTCACTGCGTGGTGAGAGGTGGCCTTTTCAGATGAATAGCGTTTTGTGCTCAATCAGCAGAAGGCTGGAATGAGATTTTCACTCTGCAACGGAGTGTGCGCTGATATGAAACTTGCTGGCAGATTAAAACTGTGTGCCAGACCGAGACTCGAACTCGGGACCTTTGCTTTTCGCAGGCAAGTGCTCTACCAACTGAGCTACCCAAGCACGACTCACGCCCCGTCCTCACAGCCTTACTTCTGCCAGAGCACTTGCCCACGAATGTGCGCTGATATGAAACTTGCTGGCAGATTAAAACTGTGTGCCGGACCGAGACTCGAACTCGGGACCTTTGCTTTTTGTAGGCAAGTGCTCTACCAACTGAGCTACCCAAGCACGACTCACGCCCCATCCTCACAGCCTTACTTCCGCCAGAGCACTTGCCCACGAAAGGCAAAGATCCCAAGTTCGAGTCTCGGTTCGGCACACAGTTTTAATCTGCCAGGAAGTTTCATATCAGAAGGCTGTTTGTGTGTACGGCGTGAAATGTCTGAAAGTGAAAGAGCCTTCAACCAGGTGGGAGCATTAGATGCTGAGGAATGTTTTCCTTGGGGACCACGACCACCCCTACATACGGTTTGTTTCTCCTCGTCACTATGGCTATTACCAGCACGACAATGCAACGTGTCACACAGTTCGCAGACTACTTGCTTGGTTCGAAGAGCAGCACGATGAGTTTGTCGTAAGCCACTGGCCACCAAACACCTCTGATTTAAACCCAATGGAGAGTCAGTGGAACAACCTCAATATGACGGTTCGCGCCATTCGTTCACAACCGACCTACTTAGCGCAGCTGGCAACAGCATTGGTGTCGCACAGGGCACCACAACCCTGTCGGTACCTCCCAGAACCACATTGTCTCTCTTCCTGCATGTTTCGCGCTGCGGAAGATGGTTATTCAGGCTTTTCTCACATTGTCACATCCGGCCCAGTGCGCGCTCCTGCAGACGCAGTGGCTCGTGACGACGCCGGGAGTCGCCAGTGCACCAGTGGGCAACGCCCCCCACCGGCCGGTCCTGTGGGACAGCGTCACTGATGACGATGACATGACGGCGACCGAACGCCCAATCGGTCGAACCGAATGCCAACGCCCACCTATGATGCCCTTAAACAGTGCAGGCCGCTGCTGACTCCGCCGGTTGCGCTGCGGCGTGTTTATTACAAGGTTCTCGATGAGTTTGCTAACGCAACCACGCCATACGTGGCCTGCGCCTGCGTAATTCTGCTAATGCTGCGTTCTGATGGCTGCCGCGCACGTACACACATACCGACGCTCGTTGCAAAATTGTGTCATCTGCATAATGCGCCGGCCAGCCTTCGTCCGCCGTGAGGCTGGCGCATCGCGCACTGAAGCACACTAAATCACAATTGCGCACCGTATTTCCTAAAAATAACCCATTGTTCTCTACAATTCGATCCGAATGCCTATGGAGGACAGAAGCTGTGTCCTCTCATGTGCACCTCTGCGCACCGCACATCACCAGATACAAAACACAGTGATGGGTGTCGGCAGCAGAGTAAGAGTGAGCCGTGTTTGGCTCATGTTAGTGCAATCTATTATGTAACCTTGTTTTTATCAGATAGCCGCCTCATCATTTTAATTTCAATTACTGGAGTCACTGATTGGCTGTCTTGCCTGCCAATGAGTGGCAGCAGCAGCGCGTATCGGTATTAGCTCTGCCTTATTATCTTTGCTGGACGGCTATTACTTCCCTGTCGTGTGTCGTGGGGGAGTTCGGATCGGCAGTAGTTGCGGTTGGAACGCAGCAGAAGAAGTCAGTTCGAGACGAACCAGGAGGGCGGTCGGGACGCAGCAGAAGAAGTCAGTTCGAGACGAACCAGGAGGGCGGTCGGGACGCAGCAGCAGCGCAGTCGGGGACGGAGCCCCAGTTATGTCCGCACAGTCAGTACCAGTCGGAACGACCGTTGGTTCGTCGTTCGGTCGGTCGTCTCATTGACGACGTATATTTGGGTCCGTTCCTTCCTGTGCAGAGATGTCTGTTGTGTTCCCTCTGCATGGTTGGGTCTGAGCCAGTGTCTCCAGGACGTGGTCCGTCCGAAGGGAGTCAGTTCAGTGGGAGATCGGACCTGGAGCGGATGGAGGTGGAACACAGCAGAAGTGCAGCAGGGACGTAGCAGTAGTTGGAGACGGAGCGCTAGGGAGGCGAGGACAGCCAGTACTCGCCGACCGCTCCCAACACAAGATGAACTGTATGACGATGGAGATGGCAGCGGGATCGGCCGTGGGCCTATCGTTCAGTTGGTCGCCTCTTCGGGCGACTGGGACGTAGCAGTAGTTGGAGACGGAGCGCTAGGGAGGCGCAGACAGCCGGTACTCGCCGACCGCTCCCAACACAAGATGAACTGTATGACGATGGAGATGGCAGCGGGATCGGCCGTGGGTCTATCGTTCAGTTGGTCGCCTCTTCGGGCGACTGGGACGTAGCAGTAGTTGGAGACGGAGCGCTAGGGAGGCGCAGGCAGCCGGTACTCGCCGACCGCTCCCAACACAAGATGAACTGTATGACGACGGAGATGGCAGCGGGATCGGCCGTGGGTCTATCGTTCAGTTGGTCGCCTCTTCGGGCGACTGGGACGTAGCAGTAGTTGGACACGGAGCGCTAGGGAGGCGCGGACAGCCGGTACTCGCCGACCGCTCCCAACACAAGATGAACTGTATGACGATGGAGATGGCAGCGGGATCGGCCGTGGGTCTATCGTTCAGTTGGTCGCCTCTTCGGGCGACTGGGACGTAGCAGTAGTTGGACACGGAGCGCTAGGGAGGCGCGGACAGCCGGTACTCGCCGACCGCTCCCAACACAAGATGAACTGTATGATGACGGAGATGGCAGCGGGATCGGCCGTGGGTCTATCGTTCAGTTGGTCGCCTCTTTGGGCGACTTGTGTTTGGTCATGGCCTTTTGCCCGTTTCTTGGCCTTGTCACTGGGTCATCTTGCTGGATGTGGCTCGGTTCCTTCTTGTGCGGAGACGTCGTGGCCAATGGGTAAGAGTTACCTCTGCATGACTGGGCCAGTGCCAGTGTGCCTGGATCGCCGTGTCTCCTAATTCCGGACAGACATCGGGTTGAGTCGGGTTGGAGCTGCAGTGAGCTCTGGATATTCATGACTCGCCCGACCGTTGCTGACACACAACGTTTGAGTGGCAACTGCGGCTGGTCCCGGCGGAGCTTCGAGTCCTCCCTCGTGCATGGGTGTGTGTGTTTGTCATTAGGATAATTTAGGTTAACTAGTGTGTAAGCTTAGGGACTGATGATCTTAGCAGTTAAGTCCCATAAGATTCGCACACTTTTGAACATTTGAGTAGCAACGAACTTGGTTGGTTGTTGGTCGGTCGTCTGGTGAGACGACGTGTGTTTCGTTGCCGACCGTCTTTCGGTTTTGTGTGCGCGTCCGCCGGTGATTTGTTCTAGTAGTTCATCAGGGATTCGTTTTACGGGTGTTAGAGTTTCTTGTGCCAGTGTTTCGTGCAACACTGTGTACCATGTGTCCGATCGACTGAGCAATGTTTTAAATGCCGTAAAGCTGTCTGCGTACTGCAGTAGCCAGTTGGTCGGCTGTGACAGAGCAGTGAGTGAGTGTTTTCTTACGGGGTTGATGCTGTCCGCCACGGCGTGTAGTTTCACAGCCGTTACGTTGTTAAAAAATGGTTCAAATGGCTCTGAGCACTATGGGACTTTACTTCTGAGGTCATCAGTCCAATAGAACTTAGAACGACTTAAACCTAAATAATGTAAAGACATCACACACATCCATGCCCGAGGCAGGATTCGAACCTGCGACCGTAGCGGTCGCGCGGTTCCAGACTGTGGCACCTAGAACCGCTCGGTCACCCCGGCCGGCCGTTGCGATGTTCATGTATGTCAGCAGTTATTGTGCCTTGACTTATTGACGAATCAATATTTGAAGACGAGAATTACTGGTCTCGTCGCCTCAATGGCATTTTGGTTCCAGTAATTTTTTTTTTCTGGTGTCCGGAACCAGGTAGTTCGTTGGTTCGTTGGCTGTCTGTCGGTTGGGTTGCCTTCTGAGTAAGAGATTGTTGGTCAGGCTGCCTGTCTCGCCTAAACGGGCGTTAGTGTTTCAATTCCAGGCCGACCCTTGGAAACTTCTGAGCGCAGTTCCGTGTCTGTTACGCAGTAACTTCCCTGATAGAGGTTTAGTAGTTTGGTTAATGTGTGGCCTTCAGCCGTGTTTTAACATATCCTGAATTAATGTTCTTCTCTTGCCGTTAAGGCTTAAGTTTGTAATTTTTTATAACGGGATTTCTCCGAAGTTTAAATGAAATCTTTTAAGGCTTTAAGCCGTTAAATTATAGTGTTGATGTGTGGTCTTCAGACGAGTTTAATATCTCTTCAACTGATGTTCCTAAGATTGTGATGCTTTGCTACGGGGCCTTCAGCCGAATTTGCTTGAAATGTTTTAAGATAAGGCCTTCTGCCGTTTGATTGAAACACTTCTTATTCCTTAACATGTGACTTCCAGCCGAGATCCGTTTAAATTAAAATGCTAAGGCTTTCAGCCTGTTTAGATTAAAGATTTACAAAATATTTCGCGTGAAACCTCCAGCAGAACCTTGAATTTCAAATTTTTTCCTTAGGCCTTGCGTCTTGCAGTTTGAGTGTGGCCGTCAGCCGATCTGAAGTTAGTTAAAGGAGGTGATTAAGTTTTTGAGTGTTTTGCGTTCTTGTATAATACGGTGTATTGACAAAGTTTGTATGTTGAGTCCAACTGTCAGCTACCTATTTTGGCCCCTTTCCACAGCCTAACCCGCTCTGGCCTGCTAGCCCAGGCATCTCAAAGAGTACGGCGGAAATCAAACGAAGACATACATCCCATTCGCATTACAGGGTACGAATAAAGTAGATTTTGCAAGCACAGATGGAAGTACGAAAAAAAGAAAAAATAATGTCTGTGTGGGAAGGGGAATCGAACCCGGGACTTTTCTTTTAGCGGGAAATGTTGTTGCCGAATGAAGTATCCAGACACTACTGACAACCAGCCGGTACGTCCTTGTAAACTTCATTAATTTTCTCCTGATTTCCTAGCGGGACTCATGGAACGAACGATATTGCAGAGAAATGGCTTGGATACAGCGATGGCGGCCGTTGCACGCTGTGGGATTCCTCAGTGGGTACAGAAGCATGGAACACATGCGCTTCAGGATCAGAGTATTCAGATGTTAATTTATTCTAGGTCTAATAACGAACTCTAAAATTAATACTTAACATTGCTGCTGTAGTACAGCATCAGTTGCTAACAAAAAAATGGTTCAAATGGCTCTGAGCACTATGGGACTTAACATCTATGGTCATCAGTCCCCTAGAACTTAAAACTACTTAAACCTAACTAACCTAAGGACAGCACACAACACCCAGCCATCACGAGGCAGAGAAAATCCCTGACCCCGCCGGGAATCGAACCCGGGAACCCGGGCGTGGGAAGCGAGAACGCTACCGCACGACCACGAGATGCGGGCGTAAATATCATTAAGCTGGAAAAACAACAAAAATGGGGTCATTGAATGAATGTTCGAACTTACGTAGACCAGCCGCTGGGGCTCCGAAGAGGGGATGCTTGCATCACATTGGCAGCGGCGTAATCGTTTGTGGCCGCACCCTTAATCAGCGTAGGTGGCTGCAGCAAATCCGGATTGCGTAACTGCTGGCGCGTAAATTTTGAAGTGTGGTCGACCAGCCTGCGTTCGATACCACAGTTTGCAGAAAGAATCTTTCACTCTGGACTGAGGTCACTGTTTCATGACAACGACAGACGATACACAATATATGCAAATACAGTCACAACAAGCAAAATTTTCAGAAACGTGGCAAATTAAAACAGTGTGGTAGACCACGACTCGAACCCGGAACCTTGCCTTCCGTGGGCGATGCTTTTCACCGAATGGGCTACTTAGCAACAACCAAATGGCTACCATAACTGCTTCGCTTTCGCCCATATGTTGCTGTTATTTTCGTGGTGAGCTTTTTCCTACTGTGAATGAAGTGACTGTATGACACCATTCGTCGAGAAATCCTGCCTGGAGTCGTTAAACCGCCTGGCGTACATCTTTCTATTTGTAGAATAATAGCCGGCCGCTGTGGCTGAGCGGCTCTAGGCGCTTCAGTTCCGAACCGCGCTGCTGCTAGGGTCGCAGGTTCGAATTCTGCCTCAGGCATGGATGTGTGTGATGTCCTTAGGTTAGTTAGGTTTAAGAAGTTCCAAGTCTAGGGGATTGATAACCTCAGATGTTAAGTCCCACAGTGCTTAGAGGCACTTGAACCATTTATTTTAACATAACAACGTTCTTTCATTTGTTCACCTACTGCGACCCGCAGGTGACCCACATATAAAGCAAGAAAATACACTGCTCCATCGCTTTTATAAACCATTCGGACTTTTCTTCTGTGCAGTCCATGGCCTACAACTCGTAAAAATATAACGAGTCCTTTTTATATGACACCATTAGCTGCTGGCAGTCTGTCACTTCGCCTGAAGGCAACATAAGAACTTTTATTGATGCCTATGTAGTAAAGTTACTATTTTGCCATCAACAGCAAAAATTAAATTATGGGAAGCCATTATGAGTCACAGTAGTTAAAAGGACACAATGCAGCGATCGCATGCATCGCCTGAAGTGGTAAAAGCGACTGTTAGAAATACAACTTTCTTTTATTACATGTTTTGCTCGCCAGACGCGAACGTCTTCAGAAATTTAGTGGCCGTTAGTTGCCAAATTTCACAAGATTCTCATGTCTGATGAGTCAAGAATGTAATAAAAGGAAGTTATACAGCATGCAAAATAAATTTAGTAGCTTTCGATCAACGTCCGTTATAAATCTGTAATTGTTATTGCTGGTATTCATTACTCACTACGTTAGGCCTCAGAAGTGAATTACCTTTTCAGACAGACAAAATTTCCTAAATAATTTGTAGCATCGTCTGGATATTTACACTGAACGATTAGGAATTAAGAGCTTTTCATATCGTACCTGTTATCGTCTCATTTGCCAGCAATGGAAGAGAAGGATATTTTTAATAACATATTCTGAATGAACATGCGCATAGCAACAAAACGCTCAGCCAGCCAGTTTTTATATACAGATTCCGTGTTTCTCGATGACTGCTATTCTGTTTTCTTTGGCTTTACCCAAAGTAGCATATCCGCATAAAAGTAATACACTGGACGATTAGGAATTAAGAGCTTTCCATATCGTATCTGTAATCGTCTCATTTACCAGCAATGGAAGAGAAGGACTTTTTAAATGGCATATTCTCAATCAAATTATTTTCATTTACTCCGATCTTCCGTAATGTGTACAAATGCATTGTTTTCAATGTGAGTTCACGTCGAAAGGAACACAATGCCATTTGTGTTAATACAGCTGCGTGCAGTTACTTACTGTAGGGAAGTATGATATTTATTCACCGTTCTTCCAGTTAGGAGTGTTTGTAAATACTCAGCATCAAGTTGTACCGTCTGCGTCCATATGAACGTCCGGGAGCACAAAATGAAGAAACAGTTTCACAGTAGATGTTATAGAATGCTTTTCCCAAGTCTGCCTTCATCTGTTATGTCCTACTCTCAGAAAACTTGGCAATCTGTGTCCCTTAAAATAAATACCATAAGTCAATATATAAGACGGGACACTTTATCTTAATTTACATATACTCGTAGTTTTGAAACGATGCATTTTTTTTTACGTAAAGTCAGCTGATAACATTATCACTAAATTTTCTCATGTTTAAAAATAAGAAGGAGAGATCAGTTTGACTTTGTAAGAAAATTTCTATAGCCAAGATCGCATAAACACTTTTTAACTTTTGACATTTGATTGAGCAAAATTTTGATGTCATCTGACGGTCTTTAAAATTTTTTGTTGGAAACGTGTTCATTGTGAGGTGGAACATCACGCCGGTATGTCATATTAGTGGATAACATTTAGCATATTATCACAGATTTGTCAGAAGCAAATCATTTGCAATCAAAAAGCACCTTGGACAGAAGAGGTTGGGTTCTCTTGGGGGAGGAGACCAAATAGCGAGGTCATCGGTCTCATTGGATTAGGGAAGAACGGGGAAGGAAGTCGGCCGTGCCCTTCCAAAGGAACCATCCCAGCATTTGCCTGGAGGGATTTAGGGAAATCACGGAAAACCTAAACCAGGATGGCCGGACGCGGGTTTGAACCGCCTTCCTCCCGAATGAGAGTCCAGTGTGATAACCACAGTGGACACAAGGCCATGTCCGTGTATGTAACGCTCGCAGGTTATTGCTGAGTTTTAAAAAATCACACCGTACAGTATAATCCACTTTAGCACATCTGTTTTCGTTAGCTTGATACTTGTACGTTCCATTGATTGATGTACATCAATGAATACTGTGAGTTTTGAAACTAAACAATCATCGTTACATTTACAGACATGGCATCGTGCAAGCAGTCCGAGAACTGGACTGATCTGAAATGTTAATTCCATTTTGATGTGTAACGTCAGTGGTTATCCAGAGCAATAGTTCATCTGGTCTGGGACAAGAACATGATTCTCAAACTGTAGATGGTTTCAGTTTACAACTATGATTTATAACTGATGGGAATCAACGGGGTTTTAGGCCCTAGGCACTGAAGTTGTTCTAGTGCAGCTACAGAGAGAACCACTTAATGAACGTCAGGCCCATGAATTTTTAAAGTTTAAAATTAAATTACTCATTTACAATACGAGTACGATATAATGGTAGTGGGAACGATTAAAACTGCCGTGGCCATCCTATCATTTTCATTTTTCCACTCTCCTGATCATCACTTGCACTAACTGTCGTTGTTAAGCTTGTGAAGAGGTAGATTATGGTGATGTCTCCCGCGGACTACCAACACTATTCAGATCCTTCAATGTATCCGAAACTTATTTGTTACAGCGAACGCGATTATATTTAAAACAGAGGACAACACATCCTCATACTGCATTTCGTGTCGCGGTGGATAGTTCTGGTTCCTTTCACGGTGCTGAAGGTGGATATGCCAGAATGGGATTTTCACTCTGCTGCGGAGAGTGCACTGATATGAAACTTCCTGACAGATTAAACCTGTGTGCCGGACCGAGACTCGAAGTCCGTACCTTTGGCTTTCGCGAGCAAATGCTCTACCAACTGAGCTACCCATGCATGACTCACAACCCGTCCTGGCAGCTTTACTTCGACCTGTATCGAGTTCGAGTCTCGATCCGGCACACAATTTTAATCTGCTAGGAAGTTTCAAATGCATATGGTCTAAGTTCTTTTGTCATTTAGAGAACAAGTATTACGGTAGACTTGTCAGAGGCTCTGTTTTAGCCCATGTATGTATCCCCATCATAAACATACGTGCACCACCCACGTGGATGCTATGCTTTTGGAACTCTGTATTCTCCACCTCTTGCGGCCTGTGTACTCGCACCACGGCAATGACGAGTAACAAAACGTACAGACACACAGTCCATCCGCCTTTTCCCAATCCTTCGAACATGCAATGCTAGTGTTCTGGCCCCATGGTAATATCTGTGCCTTCCGAGTGTGAGGTAGCACGTGTGGGCAGTGGATTAAATAGTCCATAATCAAATTCTTTCTTAGTGATATGACAGCTAAAATTTTCCTGTTGTCCAGTGTTCAATCGACAGGTGATTTATTGAGCTGTGGCCCATCTATCCAGTGTTACAATAGTTCAATAGAAGACCAAAGGTGGCAGTGACCTACGTCACGAATACATTGCTAAGAAGATACCTCTCACACCAGTTGGGTTTCTGTGGTTCAAGGTTCATGTTGTTTCTTGTTGTGGTCTTCAGTACCGAGACTGGTTTGATGCAGCTCTCCATGCTACTCTATCCTGTGCAAGCTTCTTCATCTCCCAGTACTTACTGCAACCTACATCCTTCTGAATCTGCTTAGTGTATTCATCTCTTGGTCTCCCTCTAAGATTTTTACCCTCTACGCTGCCCTCCAATGCTAAATTTGTGATCCCTTGATGCCCCAGAACACGTCCTACCAACCGATCCCTTCTTCTTGTCAAGTTGGGCCACAAACTCCTCTCCCAATTCTATTCGATACCTCCTCATTAGTTATGTGATCTACCCATCCAACCTCAAGGTTCATACGGTACAATAATTCACTGTGGAGTGCAAAAAATCTAATTGTCTTCCAAATCTCGCAGATTTAGTGCATCATGCTTCGATAATCCACAATATGTTCCCTGTCAAAGGAGTCTGTTTCACGCACCGTCCCCCACCAAATATAAATATCATAGAGCCAGTGGGCCCGTAATACGAAAAAAAAATTCCAGGAAATAGAAAATTCTGCCTTTACTCTTTTTATTTGGCCTCTAAACGCGTCTGTGTGCGAAGATGCAATGTATGTGCAGCAGTAAACAAATGTGAACCCCACAGTCGGTGCAGGATGCCAACTCTTCCCCCACCAGCCTAACTCCTGGCTCAAAGCAGTGTGAATGGCAACCGATCATAGATGATTTCAAGGGTTATAAGCATAACGAGAGATTTTTAGCACGGGAACCGGATATACACTCCTGGAAATGGAAAAAAGAACACATTGACACCGGTGTGTCAGACCCACCATACTTGCTCCGGACACTGCGAGAGGGCTGTACAAGCAATGATCACACGCACGGCACAGCGGACACACCAGGAACCGCGGTGTTGGCCGTCGAATGGCGCTAGCTGCGCAGCATTAGTGCACCGCCGCCGTCAGTGTCAGCCAGTTTGCCGTGGCATACGGAGCTCCATCGCAGTCTTTAACACTGGTAGCATGCCGCGACAGCGTGGACGTGAACCGTATGTGCAGTTGACAGACTTTGAGCGAGGGCGTATAGTGGGCATGCGGGAGGCCGGGTGGACGTACCGCCGAATTGCTCAACACGTGGGGCGTGAGGTCTCCACAGTACATCGATGTTGTCGCCAGTGGTCGGCGGAAGGTGCACGTGCCCGTCGACCTGGGACCGGACCGCAGCGACGCACGGATGCACGCCAAGACCGTAGGATCCTACGCAGTGCCGTAGGGGACCGCACCGCCACTTCCCAGCAAATTAGGGACACTGTTGCTCCTGGGGTATCGGCGAGGACCATTCGCAACCGTCTCCATGAAGCTGGGCTACGGTCCCGCACACCGTTAGGCCGTCTTCCGCTCATGCCCCAACATCGTGCAGCCCGCCTCCAGTGGTGTCGCGACAGGCGTGAATGGAGGGACGAATGGAGACGTGTCGTCTTCAGCGATGAGAGTCGCTTCTGCCTTGGTGCCAATGATGGTCGTATGCGTGTTTGGCGCCGTGCAGGTGAGCGCCACAATCAGGACTGCATACGATCGAGGCACACAGGGCCAACACCCGGCATCATGATGTGGGGAGCGATCTCCTACACTGGCCGTACACCACTGGTGATCGTCGAGGGGACACTGAATAGTGCACGGTACATCCAAACCGTCATCGAACCCATCGTTCTACCATTCCTAGACCGGCAAGGGAACTTGCTGTTCCAACAGGACAATGCACGTCCGCATGTATCCCGTGCCACCCAACGTGCTCTAGAAGGTGTAAGTCAACTACCCTGGCCAGCAAGATCTCCGGATCTGTCCCCCATTGAGCATGTCTGGGACTGGATGAAGCGTCGTCTCACGCGGTCTGCACGTCCAGCACGAACGCTGGTCCAACTGAGGCGCCAGGTGGAAATGGCATGGCAAGCCGTTCCACAGGACTACATCCAGCATCTCTACGATCGTCTCCACGGGAGAATAGCAGCCTGCATTGCTGCGAAAGGTGGATATACACTGTACTAGTGCCGACACTGTGCATGCTCTGCTGCCTGTGTCTATGTGCCTGTGGTTCTGTCAGTGTGATCATGTGATGTATCTGACCCCAGGAATGTGGTAATAAAGTATCCCCTTCCTGGGACAATGAATTCACGGTGTTCTTATTTCAAATTCCAGGAGTGTAGCAGCGACAACGAATGAGTCTGGATTATCGTTTTAATTACGCTCAGTTGAAAGGTTGGGAACTATGCCAGGATGGTTTCGTTGCAGTTTCCTTGTAACAGCATTGTCCTATTCGCCGTTCTTTTTATGATACCCAATAACGGTTTATCTCATATACATAACATAATATTTCCTCAGTTCATAATCAGCTAATAAACGGATAAACTATGTAACGGAAATATTTCATTATCCATTATTTGCCATTTGCGATATGCTAAATAACCAGACCCCAAATGTAGACTTGTATGTGAGTGCCTTTGTGCGTAAAATAACTATGTCGACAAATACCGTGACCAAATGTTGCAGATTATTGTGTACTAGCTTTCAAAATTGTAATAACTGGCTCTAAACAAAGGTGGAAAGTAGCATTCATTTTCTGTCACTGATATTAAACGTACCTGAGCCGTGCACGGCTCGTGTTAATCCCATTAATTGTTTCTCATCTTCTATTACATTAGTGCCGCGTCGTCTTCTTTTCCATTTACTGCCGTCACTAACTTCCTTGCCTACTTGCCCGTGAGTGGCAGCAGCAGTGCGTATTGGTAAGCACACTGTCGTACCATCTCTGAAGCGACCGGTAGTATTTTCCGGGTCGTCCTGTGTCGGGCAGTCAGTGAGTGTGAGACGCACCAGCACTACAGTCGTGACGGAGCGGCAGTCGCGGACGCACCAGCAGTCCAGTCGGTCGGTTGGCCTGGAGCATCAAGCAAGCCCCCGTGGTGCAGCGTCGGGCTGGAGCCGCTGGTGGCGTGCATGTGCGGTTGGAGTGTGAGGCGCTGCTTGCGAGTGCTACGAAGTTCGTCTCCCACCGATCTCGGACGTGAGAGGCGAGTCCTCACTTAAGCTACTATCGAGCCTCAGATGTTTACATTTCTTCGTTAGATCCTGGATGTCGCTTTTGGGACATTCCCGCAAGGAACAACGTGTGTGCATTTAAGTCGGCTAAGATTCGAGCTGTCTTCCAGTGAAATTTAACTTAATTTATTCCCCGTTATAGAACAGCACCAGCGGTATCTTCTGCCTTGTGGCCGTTGACGTTCCCGTTACCTACCCTGGTCGTTGACGTAATTTTAGGCAGTGTATTTTCCTCGTCGTGCTGTTACTGTCTAGCGTGGCGTGTAGTTTGACAGCTGAGGTGTTGTTGGTCATTGTGGGCGCAAATATTCTGTGTGTCGTGTATTGGAATCTTGTGGGCGTTTGCTGGTTGCGTGGAGCGGAACTGATTTGATTGATTGGTCGGTCGGCTATCTGTCGGTTGGGTTGCGTCCAGATTAAGAAGTCGCTGGACAGGCTGCCTGTCTCACCTAAATGGGCGTTAGTGTTACTATCCCAGGCCAACCCTTGGAAAACTCTGAGCGCCGTTCCTTTTGTGTTGTGTAGTAATTTACTTGTTTCGAATTTACTTATTTGGTTCATATGTGGCTTTCACCCGAGTACCAATATCGCTTAAATTAATGTTCTTGTATTGCCTTTCAGACATGATATTGTTATTCTTTATTTAACATGAAGTGTTTTAAGATACAGCTTTCTACCCTTTAAAATTGAAACTCTTCTTCGAGGGCTTATGCCGTTAAATTATTTGTTGGTGAGCGGCCTTCAGCCGAGTTTAATATCTCTTAAATTAATCTTCTT
This sequence comes from Schistocerca cancellata, assembly GCF_023864275.1. NCBI lineage: Eukaryota > Metazoa > Arthropoda > Insecta > Orthoptera > Acrididae > Schistocerca > Schistocerca cancellata. Next base: position 999,369,457 of record NC_064627.1, read on the forward strand.
CTGTTGCCCTCGAGACATAAGATTGTTATGCTTTGAAATGGGGCCTTCAGCCCAATTTGAATGACATTTTTTAAGATAAGGCCTTCTGCCTTTTGATAGAAACTCCTCTTATTGCTTAATATGCGACCTCCAGCCTCGTTCCATTAAAATTAAATTGCCAAGGCCTGCCAGCCGGTGTGGCCGAGTGGTTCTAGGCACTACAGTCTGGAACCGCCCGACTGCCTCGTGCATGGATAGGTTAGTTAGGATTAAATACACTCCTGGAAATGGAAAAAAGAACACATTGACACCGGTGTGTCAGACCCACCATACTTGCTCCGGACACTGCGAGAGGGCTGTACAAGCAATGATCACACGCACGGCACAGCGGTCACACCAGGAACCGCGGTGTTGGGCGTCGAATGGCGCTAGCTGCGCAGGATTTGTGCACCGCCGCCGTCAGTGTCAGCCAGTTTGCCGTGGCATACGGAGCTCCATCGCACTCTTTAACACTGGTAGCATGCCGCAACAGCGTGGACGTGAACCGTATGTGCAGTTGACGGACTTTGAGCGAGGGCGTATAGTGGGCATGCGGGAGGCCGGGTGGACGTACCGCCGAATTGCTCAACACGTGGGGCCTGAGGTCTCCACGGTACATCGATGTTGTCGCCAGTGGTCGGCGGAAGGTGCACGTGCCCGTCGACCTGGGACCGGACCGCAGCGACGCACGGATGCACGCCAAGACCGTAGGATCCTACGCAGTGCCGTAGGGGACCGCACCGCCACTTCCCAGCAAATTAGGGACACTGTTGCTCCTGGGGTATCGGCGAGGACCATTCGCAACCGTCTCCATGAAGCTGGGCTACGGTCCCGCACACCGTTAGGCCGTCTTCCGCTCATGCCCCAACATCGTGCAGCCCGCCTCCAGTGGTGTCGCGACAGGCGTGAATGGAGGGACGAATGGAGACGTGTCGTCTTCAGCGATGAGAGTCGCTTCTGCCTTGGTGCCAATGATGGTCGTATGCGTGTTTGGCGCCGTGCAGGTGAGCGCCACAATCAGGACTGCATACGATCGAGGCACACAGGGCCAACACCCGGCATCATGATGTGGGGAGCGATCTCCTACACTGGCCATACACCACTGGTGATCGTCGAGGGGACACTGAATAGTGCACGGTACATCCAAACCGTCATCGAAACCATCGTTCTACCATTCCTAGACCGGCAAGGGAACTTGCTGTTCCAACAGGACAATGCACGTCCGCATGTATCCCGTGCCACCCAACGTGCTCTAGAAGGTGTAAGTCAACTACCCTGGCCAGCAAGATCTCCGGATCTGTCCCCCATTGAGCATGTTTGGGACTGGATGAAGCGTCGTCTCACGCGGTCTGCACATCCAGCACGAACGCTGGTCCAACTGAGGCGCCAGGTGGAAATGGCATGGCAAGCCGTTCCACAGGACTACATCCAGCATCTCTACGATCGTCTCCACGGGAGAATAGCAGCCTGCATTGCTGCGAAAGGTGGATATACACTGTACTAGTGCCGACATTGTGCATGCTCTGTTGCCTGTGTCTGTGTGCCTGTGGTTCTGTCAGTGTGATCATGTGATGTATCTGACCCCAGGAATGTGTCGATAAAGTTTCCCCTTCCTGGGACAATGAATTCACGATGTTCTTATTTCAATTGTGTAGTTTTACGTTCTAGGGGACTGATGACCTCAGAAGTTAAGTCCCATAGTGCTCAGAGCCATTTGAACCCTTTGCTAAGGCCTTCAGCCAATTACATTGAAGATTTAGAAAATATTCTTTGGTGAAACCTCTAGAAGAACCATGTATTTCAATTTTGCTTAGGCCTTGTGCCTCGAATTTTGAATGTGGCCTTCAGCCGATCTAAAGTTAATCAAAGGAGGTCGATTAAAGTTTTGAGTGTTTTGCATCCTTGTTCTAATTTGTGTGTTGATACATAAAGTCTGTAGGTTGAGTGCAATGACAGGAACTCATTTTGGCCCCTTTTCACAACATAATCCGCACTGTACAGCTAGCCCAGGCGTTTCAGTACCCAAATTAAATCACCATTTCTGTAGACTCTGCATGGAACCTCCATATTTAGCTCAGAATTTCAGTTTGTTTAACACCTGAGGGAGCTACAAGCCTAACTCAGAATTATAGTTTCTCTGGTTTATATCAGTCGAATCAAATAATGTGGTCTTTGACATGCAATGTTGAATCACGTGTAAACTACGCAGTTGTCACAACTTGTTCATGGACTTCCTTAAACCGATCAACATTTACACACTGGAACAAACAGAATGAACGTAAATTTAGAAAAATCATTGTAATACTTGAATGTAGTATGTATTTTCGTACAGGAACTTTACACTGAATGAAATGCTGTAATATCAGTAGCAGGCTAACACTTGTACTGTGACAACGTGCCGTCTAGTGAAGCCAGGCATAGTCAAGGCGCAACAGTAGAGAAAGTGGACGCTTATGCCATCTGTGGGCCGGAATTGAAGGCAAAGCGGAAGTGCTTCCGCCTGGTGGCAGCTAAATTAAAGAACGCTATGCGGGAGACAGTGTCTGGCTTGTGCTGCACTCTGACAGTGAAATAAAGAATTAAACTAAATAATATTGTTTCGTTTAGTAAGAATATAATGTAATATTACTTTAATATATTTATATGACTGTAACTGAATATTCTAATGCTATGGTATGTTTAATTGTAAATAGAGAACTTGGCGTAATGTAAAATAATGTTTAGATGTGGGGGGAATCCCTGAGAATGATAAGAGTGTACAGTTTGGGGCGTAATATTGGCGGTAGAAGTAATTTGGCGTAGCTCTGACACAGAACAAGTGTTAAGTGGCGTAAAAGTGACTGATAATAAGCGCAATTTTTCAGTCCCTAAAATATCTCGGCATGTACTGTGAATAAAACTGTATAATCAATAAGGCCAATCGTGGAAGAATTCATGGGACTGTGCTTTGGATTCTATATTTCTAGTCAGCTCGAATATATTCTACGTCTGTTTAGTGTTTACGTAATAGGAAAAACAGTAGTACATTATGGAAATGCTAAAATCAAATAGGGACGAATTTTTCACATCACAGTGAAGTATGTTCTTTAGTGGCACTTCAGAGAAATTAAAACTCTGTATTGAACAGGACATGAACCACAATGGATTATCATGTGAACGAGACATTGTGCTGTTATCAACCAGGGTGTCGGCACAATCAAAGCAACCATAACACCATTCTGCTTCCTAAGAAGATTATCGGGATTACTATACATATCTAATTGCTATGATATTTAAGAAACATGGCATATTCAGAAAACTATTGGGTTGCTCATGTAACTTGTATAAACTGTGCACAGTTAATGCAATATGAAATTAAATCATTGTGAACAGCCTCATTAACGCAAACAACAGTTTGCTACTTTTCAATACAATGAACTCTGAGACTAACGGTGCAGCGTTGTCAGTAGGTGTACTGAAAGTATGACGGCAATGGTAACAATGTATATCGGAAATTCCAATTCCAATGAGGAGAAATTATATACATATATAGCCTATCAGAATGAAATTCTATTGTATACATTCATAAGAGAATATCTCCAGCCGAACTGTGCTTCCTTTATTTACGAAGACGCAGATATCCGTGGGGTCGTCAGAGAGATGTAAAGAATGTACTTACATGTTAATTTACGGCTGTATTAAGGCTTCACCATGGGAAGATGGTACATAAACATAAATAAACTACAGATAGGGCGGTACGGATAAATATTCATACACTGTGGAAGTGTTAGGTGGTGAAACATTCAGCACTGCGGTATGATGAATTATTTCAGCCCTTTGCATAAAAAATCTGCCAGCGATGGCAACAGACGTTGTCTCATTTGTCGCTAACTGTATCCCTTTATGATAAATTCACTGAATTTTTATACACCATCGGTAATACCGCTGACCGTTGTTAGTATTCGTGCGGATCTGTATCTGCTACAGGAGGAGTAGATTCGGCATCAACACTCTAACCATTACATTCGTTTCTTGTCAATTAAAATTTCCCGTTTGGTAATAAACGTATTGTAAGTACATAAATTTGGTAGTTTTTCTGTAATCATTTGTTAGTATGTGCTGCAGACTAAATATGGTGTACTTGCTTTTCCTTCGAAACTGCATTTAATTTCATTTGCACGTTTTTTGGAACTTTGATTCCAGTCTGCAAAGTAATTTGAATACCATTCCATAATGTTTGTCATACTGTATCTCATCGAAAACAAAATCGGAAGTGTAACTTCACTGTGTATACAGGCATATTCTGATGTATGATGAATTGTGAAGGAACCAATAGCAGACAATCTGTGAAGTTCACGTTTTACATTTTGCAGCACATTTCCACTATTAAAACCAAAGTAATTTATGAGATACATAAATAATTCACCGATGGATAAAGAAATGTCCCAAATGAATATTTACAACCTTCAAAATGCAGAACACTGCAGTCCAGTAAGTGAAGACAAAAGGTGCATTTAGTAATAACAGGAAGGTAAAGATGTTACATACATTTTTTCATGGTTTGCTGAACTATATACATAACAATTTTTTAAAGTTAATTTTGTATCCAACACAATTTCTCTGTCTTCCATATGGTCTGTGATCATGATTAAACTTCCTTTTATACTAAATTTCCATTATCATTAATTTCCAGTGTACGATGTTGGTGGTTAAGTGAGTCGTCTCGAATGCATTCATAGCCTTGAATGCTTTTATTATTCGCGAGAGTTTATAGCTTACTATTACTTCGTTCTCAGAGAGGTTCTTTTTAGAAAGGTAGTCAGAAAGTGAACCTCTCCTTTCCAAATGATTTCATAAACTGAATTTAATGTTCTGCATTCGAGACTATTTGGAAAGTATTGGAACATCAGGTTTGTAGGTTTGTATAAACCGCTACCTACATTTCTGGAGTACTTATCAGTTTTTTTTTTGAGACTTTCTATTTAGCACTTGTCTTACTAAAGCCACTAGGGCTTCCTTGCAAGTGAGTAGCTGCATAGAAAACACTACACTGAATAGAGCATGATGGGACATCTTTACTAGAGTAAAAGAGAAGAATAAGATCTTCGGAAAATCACAATACGGTGCTGGATATCGAAGCTATTGTTAAAGGGTCTCACTTTGGCTAAAGGCAGGATTTTACAGTAACCGATACTTCGAATGACAGGGGCTGTATTTGCCCAGTTTGAGTCGTGATAACAGATCTTTTATGTTTACTTGCTGTCGTGAGTAGTTAAGCTTGTTTATTTAGGCGAGGTTAGATTGGCATAACTAGGTTGCGTTCAAACTGTGACTAGAATTCGGACCTTGTACTTAAGGGAAGTATAATGGAGACTCATAGGTAGCTAATACATAGTTTACTGAAACTGGCTATAGGATCGTACGGTATTTTTAACTTCGCCGTGCTGTAAATGCTGTAAATTCAGAGATGCTGGCCTCTCCTATAGTATGTAGTAGTATTCACTTAACAGAGTCAAATTTTCGCTCGGCAGCGGTGCGTGCTCTGATATGAAACTTCCCGGCAGATCAAAACTGTGTGCCGGACCGAGACTCGAACTCGTAACTATTTGCCTTTCGCTGGTAAGTGCTCTACTAACTGAGCTACCCAAGCGCGACTCACAACCCCGTCTCACAGCTTTCATTCCACCGGTACGTCGTCTCCTACCTTCCAAACTTCACAGAAGCTCTCCAGCGAACCTTGCAGACCTATCACTCCTGGAAGAAAGGGTAGTGCGGAGATATGGCTTACCCTCAGCCTGGGGGAAGTTTCCAGAATGAAATTTTCAAAACGTTCAGATGTGTGTGAATTCCTAAGGGACCAAACTGCTTAGGTCATAGGTCTCTAGACTTGTACACTACTTCAACTAACTTAAACTAACTAATGCCAAGAACAACACACACACCCACGCAAGAGCGAGGACTCGAACCTCCGGCGGTAGGGGCCGCGAAGTCCGTGCCATGACACCTCAAACCTCACGGCTACTCCGGCGGCATAAAATTTTCCCTCTGCAGCGAAGTGTGCACTGATATTAAACATCCTGACAAATTAAAACTGTGTGCAGGACGGAGACTTGAACTCGGGACCATTTTGCCTTTCGCAGGCAAGTGCTCTACCAAGAATTTAGTTATTCAAGAGCTGAGAAGTGATGTTTCTTTTGCACGTTATAAAAATCAATCTTTTGAGGCATTACTATCCGACCGAGACAGAAGCAGCAACAGGGAAGTAACCGCACTTGTCATTTACGAGCTCCTAACCAGGAGCGAATTTTATTAGATCATCTGTGTGCTTTAATAGTTCAGTTCCTTGTTTCTACGTGTAAGTTTAATATTTAATAGCCACAGTTGCCGCGTTTTCGTTTGTGTGGAAAAGTAAACCGATTTTGTGACATATTAAAAGTTACTAATCAGGGGCAAATGATTTAATTTCAACGGAGTGCTTCGGTAGATAGGTTTTTGAATACCTGCGTATTATAGACACTGTTCGTGCGTTTTCGTTAGGGTCTACAGTAGAGTTGCTTAGCACATGCCGATGTCCGTTTATCTGCATAGTTCACTTTTCCACCGCCTTTAGTATGGACAAGGACTGCGATTATTGTGTGCGGATGTGAGCCACGTTGGTGACACTTCGCTCTCAGCTTCAGGCTGTGATGGTTTCGGTTACACAGCTTGAGGCTGCATTGGATTGCCGGCCGTGTGGCCGAGCGGTTCTAGGCACTTCAGTCTGGAACCGCGCGACCGCTACGGTCGCAAGTTCGAATCCTGCCTCGGACATGGATGTGTGTGATGTCCTTAGGTTAGTTAGGCTTAAGTAGTTCTAAGTTCTAGAGGACTGATGACCTCAGATGTTAAGTCCCATAGTGCTCAGAGCCATTTGAACCATTTTTTTTTTTTTTTTATTTTGCATTCGATGGGCACCACTGCTCTTGGTCAGCCGTGGGGATCCAACAGACGTCCAGCGCGTCAGAGTCCTCCAATCGGTCCTCACCGGTGGCCAACCCAGTTACTGCTGGCACTGAAGCTGACCCCTCATCTGTGGTCGAGTGGGAGGTCGCCCCATCTGACAAACAGGTTCCAGGTGCTGTCTGTGGCTGACACTGCCACTGAGCGAGATGCTGTCGCCTCTCCTGTTTCAGAGGAAACCACTCAGCCTCCAAGATCTGGGCAGTCGCAAAGGGTGGGATTATAGGTAGTTGGGATCTCCAATGTTAGGTGAGTTATTGGGCCCCTTAGGGACTTGGCTGACAAGAAGGGAAAGAAAACCGATGTGCACTCCGTGTGCATACCGGCTGGAGTCATTCCAGATGTGGAAAGGGTCCTCCAAGATACCATGAAGAGCACAGGATGCAGCCATCTATAGATGGTTGCTCACATTGGTGTGTCACTTTGGATCAGAAGAGGTTCTCTCTGGTTTCGAGCGGCTAACAGAAGTGGTAAAGACCGCCAGTCTAGCTTGCAAGATGAAAGCAGAGCTGACAATTTGCAGCATAGTCGACAGCACCGACTGCGGACCTCTGGTACAGATCCGAGTGGAGAGTCTGAATCAGAGGCTCAGACCGTTCTGCGGCGGTGTAGGCAGCCGATTCCTCGACTTGCGCCAAAGGATGGTTGGGTTTCGGATTTCGCTGAATAGTTCAAGTGACCACTATATTCAGAAGGCGGCTACACGGGTAGCATGGGCTATGGGCGGTTTTTTAGATTACAGGGTCTCGGGAAAACACAAGAAGGGCTTCAGTCACAGGGAAGGCAGTCTGAACATAGGAAAAAACGTAGATACAGGAACCATTCGTATAACAGTTGTAAATTGTCGTAACTGTGTTGGGAAAGTACCAGAGCTCCAAGCGCTAATAGAAAGCACTGATGCTCAAATCGTTATAGGCACTGAAACCTGGCTAAAGCCGGATATAAGAACCTAACGGTGTTCCGAAAGGATAGGCTAATCACGGTTGGCGGTGGCGTATTTGTTGCTGTCAGAAGTAGTTTAACTTGGCGCGAAATTGAAGTAGATACTTGCTGTGAGTTAGTATGGGCAGAGGTCATTGTCGGCAACCGGAATAAAATAATATTTGGATCCTATTACCGACCTCTGAATTCAGAGGATACAGTTGCTGAAAGGTTCAAAGAAAACTTGAGTCTGATTTCAAACACGTACTCGACTCATATGATAATAACTGATGGTAACATTGATTTACCCTGGATATGTTGTCGAAAATACTTGTTTAATTCCGGAGGTACCCAAAAAATTTCATTCGAAATTGTGTTAACCGCATTCTCTGAAAATTATTTCGAACAGTTGGTTCATGAGCCCACGCGAATAGGTAACGGTTGTGAAAACGCGCTTGAACTCTTTACAATAAATAATCCTGAGTTAATAACGAGCATCAAAACCGATTCAGAAATTAGTGAACACAGGGTAGTCGTAGCGAGAATGAATACTGTAATCTCCTAATCCTCAAAAAATAAGCGAAAAATATACCAATTATAAAAAGCCGATAAAAATTCGCTTGACGTCTGGCATAAATTCAAAGAAATAGTATCGGTACCAGTTGAGAGATTCATACCAAATAACGTAACAAAGTACGGAGCTTATCCTTCTCGGTACACAAAACGGGTTAGAACACTGTTGCAGAAACAACGAAACAAACATGCCAAATTTAAACACACGCAAAATCATCAAGATTGGCGATCCTTTACAGAAGCTCAAAATTTAGCGCGGAGTTCAATGCGAGGCGCCTATAACAGTTTCCACAACGAAATTTTGTCTCGAAACCTGGCAGAAAATCCAAAGAGATTCTGGTTGTAGGTGATGTATGTTAGCGTCAAGAAACAATCAGTGCCTTCTCTGCGCGATAACAATGGAGATACTATCGAAGACAGTGTTGCAAAAGTAGATTTACTAAACACAGCCTTCCGAAATGCATTTACGAAAGATGACGAAGTAAATATTCCAGAATTCGAATCGAAAACAGCTGCCAACTTGACTAACGTAGAATTAAATATCCTCGGAGTAGTGAAGCAACTCAAATCACTTAATAAAAGCAAGTCTTCTGGTCCAGTCTGTATACCAATTAGATTCGCCGGCCGCGGTGGCCGTGCGGTTCTGGCGCTGCAGTCCGGAACCGCGGGACTGCTACGGTCGCAGGTTCGAATCCTGCCTCGGGCATGGGTGTGTGTGATGTCCTTAGGTTAGTTAGGTTTAAGTAGTTCTAAGTTCTAGTGGACTTATGACATAAGAAGTTGAGTCCCATAGTGCTCAGAGCCATTTGAACCATTTGAACCAATTAGATTCCTTTCGGAGTATGCTGATGCATTAGCTCCATACTTAACAATCTTATACAACCGTTCGCTCGACGAAAGATCCTTACCCAAAGACTGGAAAGTTGCACGGGTCACGCCAATATTCAAGAAAGGTAGTCGGAGTAATCCACTAAATTACAGGCCCATATCGTTAGTGTCGATATGCAGCAGGATTTTAGAACATACAGTGTGTTTGAACATTATGAATTATCTCGATGAAAACGTCTATTGACATACAGTCAACATGGGTTTAGAAAACATCGTTCCTGTGAAACACAACTCTGTCTTTATTCACATGAAGTGTTAAGTGCTGTTGACAAGGTATTTCAAATCGATTCCGTATATCTGGATTTCCGGAAGGCTTTTGACAGTGTACCACGCAAGCGGCTCGTAGTGAAACTGAGTGCTTATGGAATATCGTCTCAGTTATGTGACTGGATTTGCGATTTCCTGTCAGAGAGGTCACAGTTCGTAGTAATTGACGGGAAGTCATCGAGTAAAACAGAATTAATTTCTGACGTTTACCAAGGTAGTGTTATAGACCCTTTGCTGTTCCTTATCTATATAAACGATTTGGGAGACAATCTGAGCAGCCGTCTTCGGTTGTTTGCAGATGGCGCTGTGGTTTATCGACTAACAAAGTCATCAGAAGATCAAAACAAACTTCAAAACGAAGTAGAAAAAATATCTGAATGGTGCGAAAAGTGGCAGTTGACTCTAAATAACCAAAAGTGTGAGGTCATCCACATGAGTGCTTAAAGAAACTCGTTAAACTTCGGTTACATGAAAAATCAGTCTAATCTAAAAGCCACAAATTCAACTAAATACCTAGGTATTTCAATAACGAACAACTTAAATTGGAAGGAACACATAGAAAATGTTGTGGGGAAGGCTAACCAAAGACTACGTTTTATTGGCAGGACATTTAGAAAATGTAATAGATCTACTAAGGAGACTGCCTACACTACGCTTGTCCGTCCTCTTTTAGAATAATATTGCGCGGTGTGGGATCCTTACCAGATAGGACTGACGGAGTACATCGAAAAAGTTCAAAAAAGGACAGCACGTTTTGTATTATCGCGAAATATGGGAGAGAGTGTCACAGAAATGATACAGGATTTGGGCTGGACATCATTAAAAGGAAAGCGTTTTTTGTTGCGACGGGATCTTCGCACGAAATTCCAATCACCAATTTTCTCCTCCGAATGCGAAAATATTTTGTTTACACCGACATTCTTAGGAAGGAACCATCACCAAGATAAGGGAAATCAAAGCTCGTACGGAAAGATACAGGTGTTCATTCTTTCCGCGCGCTTTACGAGATTGGAATAATAGAGAATTAGGAAGTTGGGTCGATGAATCCTCTGCCAGGCACGTAAATGTGATTTGCAGAGTATCCATGTAGATGTAGATGTGTGTGTTTCAGTATCCCTGCGGGGCTCTAAAGTTATTTTCTTGCATTTATTGACACTAAAATTGCTTATCTATCTACCTCTTTTGGAGTTTCGTCGAAATATATTCTCTCATTACTTGTATTAAGTCATTAGAGCGTGTCACGTTGCGTGGGCGCCATCTTGTTGAAATCAGTGTCATCGCCTTATGATCGGTAACCATTCAAGGTCTATCGTAGATCAGTCGCTGAGTTCGGACCCCTCATCCAAAATTATTAAGGGACTCTTCTTTGCATGTTATTAATTTCCAGGTGCTGATGCAAGTTGGTCGACGGATGCGTTTTTGCTGATTACAGATTGTCAAGCACAGTGCGACGTAACGCTGCTCACTATTGTGATGTTATGTAAGAATGATAGTCACGATTTAGGTGCTCAGATCACTAATTACCTTTACAAATCATATCGATGGTTAAAAAACTGAGGAGACATCCTCAGTGGACAGGTGGACGCTATAAGCAGAAAGTTAAAGCACGTTCGATTTGTTTAATTTTCTTCATTTCATTTCAGTCGCGAGTCAGTCCTCTCGAATTACGCCAAAGGGTGGCGAGGATCCGGTTTCGCTTAACAGGTCAATGGTCTGCCATATACCAGAGGCAGCTACACAGGTAAATGGGGCTCTGTGGAATGAACTGGGCGGTTTCTTAGGTTAGACGGTCTCGGGAAAGCATAGAAAGGACTTCATTCACAAAAGGGTGCAGAAAGAATACAGCAAGAGAATAAAAACAGCAACGAACGGTAACCATTCAAGGTTACTGTCGTAGCTGTGTTGATGAAGAACCAGAGCTCCGAGTGCTAAGCACTGAAGCTCAAATCATCATAGGTACCGAAAGTAGATAGCTTCCTGAACTAGTGTGGGTAGAGGATATATTTGGCAGTTGGAACACATTTATAACTGGTACATTTCACCTACCGGTTCTGTTGCTGAACAGTTCACAGAAAACCTAAGTACCATCTCATATAGGCAACCGACTCATGCGTTTATAGCTGGTGGTGGCTTCAATATACTCTCGACATGTTGGCGGAATACACGTTCAAATTAAGTCCCATAGTGCTCAGAGCCATTTGAACCATTTGAACACGTTCAAAGTCAGTGGTAGACATAAAACATGGTCAGAAATTCTACTAATTTCTTTCTTCGAAAATGATTTTGAGCATTTAGTTACTCGAAGTATAAATGCTTCCCAAAACATACTTTAAATCATAGTAACAAGTAATCCTGAGCAAATAAGGAGCATCCAGACGGATATAGGGGTTAGTAGTCACAAGGTCGTTGCAGCGAGACCGACCGCCGCAGTATCCAATTTCGCAAAAGTGAACACAAAATATGTCTATATACAAAAGCAAAAAAACTGCTTAATTCCTTCCTAAGAGGCAGTTTCCACCCCTTCCCTACTAACTATGTAATTGTACGTGAGACGTGGCTTCAATTTAAGGAATTTGTATACGTGGAAAATTAAAGATTTGTACCGAATAGATTGATAAAAGATGATACTGATCCCCATAATACCGAAAACAGGTCAGAAAACTATTGCATAAACAACGAAAAAGTTCGGGTCAAACTTGAAAGAACGCCAAGTCTCAAAGATTGGCGAAGTTATATTGAAGCTCAATACTTAGAGCGGCTTTCAATGCCAGTTGCTTTTAATAGCTTCCACATGCTCGAACAAAAAGAACACCAGTGCTAAAGAGTTATGAAACTTTTTTTTTCTTTTTGTGAGTCATCAGTCTTCTGAATGGTTTGATGCGGCCCGCCACAGATTCCTATTCTGTGCCAACCTCTTCATCTCAGAGTAGCACTTGCAACCTACGTCCTCAATTATTTGCTGGATGTATTCCAGCCTCTGTGTTTCTCTACAGTTTTTGCCCTCTACAACTCCCTCTAGTACAACGGGAGTCATTTCCAGGTTTCTTAACAGATGTCCTATCATCCTGTCCTTTCTCAATGTCAGTGATTTCCTATTCCTTTCCTCTCATATTCTGCGCTGATTCGCCTCATTTATTACCTTATCAGTCCACCTAGTTTTCAGCATCCTTCTGTAGCACCACATCTGAAATACTTCGATTCTCTTCTTTTCCTGTTTTCCCACAGTCCATGTTTCACTCCCAACCAATGCTGTCGCCCAAACATAGATTCTCAGAAACTTCTTCCTCATATAAAGGGCTATGTTTGATACTAGTAGACTTGTCTTGGCCGGATAGGTCGTTTTTTCTGTCCTAGACTATTTTTTACCTCTTTTCTGCATCCTTCATGGGTCATGTTGTTGTTTAGGTAGCAGAATTCGTTATTTTGATCTACTTCATGATCGTCAATTCTGGTGTTCAGTTTATCCGTTTTCTCATTTCTGCTACTTCTCATTACTTCCGCCTTTCTTCGATTTACTCTCAATTTATATTCTTTATCCATCAGACTGTTGCATCCATTCTGTCTTGTAAAGCTTCTTCACTTACACTGAGGACAACAGTTCGTCGGCGAATCTTATTATTGATATACTTTCACTTTGAATTTTAATTCCACTCCAGATCCTTTCTTTTTCATGTTGGAGTTGGTTCTTCGGCGAATATACTGAATAGTAGGGATGGAAGACTGCGTCGCTGTTTTACACCCTTTTTAATCCGAGCATTTTGTTCTTGGTCCTTGGCTCTTGTATATGTTGTATATTATCCGTCTCTCCTTATAGTTTACCCCTCCTTTCATCAGAATTTCGAACATCTCCCTCCATTTTAGTTGTCAAACACTTTTTCCAGGTCTAAAAATCCTACGATCCTCTCTCAATTTTTCCTTAGTCTTGCTTCTGTTATGAACCGGAACGTCAGAATTGCCTTTTAGGTGCCTTTACCTTTCTTAAAGTGAAACTAATCATATAAAACCTTCACTTTTTTCCATTCTACTTTATGTTACTCTTGAAAGCAAGTTGGATGCATGAGCTGTTAAACTAATTGTGCGATAACTCTCGCACTTGTCGACTCTTGCAATCTTAGGAGCTGTGTGGATTACAATTTTCTCTTACAGACAGATGTTATGTCTCATACACTCTTCAGACCCCAACATGAATAATCGTTTTGTTGACACCTCCCCAAATGATTTTAGAAATTCCGATGGAATCCTGTCTATAGCTACTGCCATGTTGGATTTCAGGTCTTCCAAAGCTCTTCTAAATTCTGATTCTTACACTGGATTCAGAGACAGCTAAGGACCTGGAAGAGTAGCTGAACAGAATGGACCGTGTCTTGAAAGGAGGATATAAGATGAACATCAACAAAAGCAAAACGAGGATAATGGAATGTAGTCGAATTAAATCGGTTGATGCTGAGGATATTAGATTAGGAAATGAAACTCTTAAAGTAGTAAATGAGTTTTGCTATTTGGAAAGCAAACTAACTAATAATGGTAGAGGTAGAGAGGATATAAAATGTTGACTGGCAATGGCAAGGAAAGCGTTTCTGGAGAAGAGAAATTTGTTAACATCGAGTATAGATTTAAGTGTCAGGAAGACTTTTCTGAATGTATTTGTATGGAGTGTAGCAATATATGGAAGTGAAACGTGGACGATACATAGTTTAGTAAAAAAGAGAATAGAAGCTTTCGAAATGTGGGGCTGCAGAAGGATGCTGAAGATTAGATTTGTAGATCACAAAACTAATGAAGAGGTACTGAATAGAATTGGGGAGAAGAGAAATTTGTGGCACAACTTGACTAGAATAAGGGATGGGTTGGTATGACATATTCTGAGGCATCAAGGGATCACTAATTTACTATTGGAGGGCAGCGCGGAGGGTTCAAATCGTAGAGGGAGAACAAGAGATAAATACACTAAACAGATTCAGAAAGATGTAGGTTGCAGTAGGCACTGTGAGATGAAGAAGCTTGCACAGGATTGAGTAGCAAGGAGAGCAGCATCAAACCAGTCTCTGGACTGAAGACCATGACAACAACAACAACAACAACAACAACAACAACAGCAAGACTGGATTCCCTATCTCTTCCCTATCGACAGCTGTTTCTTCTTCTAACACGTCGTCACATAACTTGTCCTCCTCATAGAGGCCTTCAGTGTCCTATTTCTAACTATCCCACCCTCTGCACTTAACAGTTGAATTCCCATTGCTCTGTTATATCTGCTCCTAGGTACGCCTTACAATCCAGTATCTGATTTCGCAATCTTTTCCTGACCATGAAGTAACCTAAAAGAAATCATCCTGTATCTCCCGGCCTCTTCCATGTATACTTCCTCCTCTAGCGATGCTTGAACAGAGTATTCGTTGTTATTATCCGAAATTTATTGCAGAACTCTGTTAGTCTTTCTGCCCTCTCTTTCCTGCTACCAAGCCCATATTTTTCCGTAACCCTTTTTTCTACTCCATCCCCTACAACCGCATTCGAATCCCCAAAGACAAGTAGATTTTCATTTCCTTTTAAATACAGGATTACCCGTTCAATATCCTCGTATACTTTCTCTCTGTCTCTTCACCTTTGGATTGCGACGTTGGTATGTATATATGAAGTATTGTTGTCGGTGTTGGTTTGCTGTTGATTCTTATGCGAACAATCCTCTGACTGAACTGTTCACAGTAATTCACACTCTGACCTATTTCATAAGTGTGACGAATCCTACTCCCATTATACCATTTTCGTCCATTTCACCTCATGGTCCACCCCCCCCCCCCCCACCACCAATCTAGATTGAGCCTAAGTATTCCACTTTTCATTGTTCCTAGATTCGCTGCTGGTACCTCACAATTAGTTTCGCGATGACTTTCAAGGGAAAAACATGTAAAATGGATCCACATATATGTCATTTGTTGTTTCACATAATACACTTTATCACCTTACAACAACATCAACATTACAATTTAAAACTTATTAAAAGAATCAGAATTGTCACCAAAGCTTGAACAGGCTCAAATCTTTTTAAAAATTAATCTCAGCAATTGCACCCTTAAGAGCAGAACGTGAAAATCGAAAGTACCGAATTCCCAAAACAAGAGAAGTCACATCAAGTAAACGTGGCTCTAAGCAGGTTCTACAAACAATTTTATCAACCAAATGAATTACAATAACAGCCGATATACTAACAAATATCAAGCTTAGGTAACCGTTACACAATCGGAGAACATACATCCAAATTCCGGAATGATCACAAACACACCAATGATTGTAGGTGTTGGAAGGCTGCTTAGCAATACATAATCCTTAATAAGAATACTCCCTAACCAAGAAAATACATAGTTCCTCAGACAGACAACTGGAAGGGTATAAAATTTAAAAATAAGTGCCCAGCTGCATATTGCCACCAAACAATAATAACAGCCCTTACTAAATATACAATTGTCCAAAATGCACGGTACGTTGAAATACATGCAATTGAAATGCCCTTCATCTGATACACACCAGCAGAAACTTTGACACAACCTATGATTACTATAGAATTGAGCAAAATTCAAAGTAAGTTGAGAGCTACAGCAGATGTCTATCACAGCCCACAAGGAACGAGCAGCCAAATTCCGCAGCAAGTGTAGAAGCTAATGACTGTGGGTCAAGGTAAGGTTGGGCAATTTATATTGATATGTGGCAGGTCTTAAACGTAACGCGCTGAGAAGTAGTAATAAGAGTGCCAGCTTTAAAAGAAGAGGTGTAATGGGGAAGAGTTATAATGAGGAAGAGGTATGATGAGGAAAAACCTCAGGCTTGGTAAACACGCCTTAAACTCCTAAGCTCTTTAAATTCACCAAACCGATCTGACTACTAGTTCCCGCTTTGTGTCCTTGAGTGTTTGGATGCTAACGTTGGTACCACTAACAGGCTTTATTTATGACCAAACATTCCATAGATTTTGTGAGAGATTCTTCGATAAAATTGTGCTACAACCGCCACTGGCTTACACATTTCCTCTTCAACACCCGAACGAGTTTCATTCAGCATCGCAGGGACACACACACATTCAAAATAATGTGAACACCTGTACTTATTTGCGAATGGTTTATTAACAAGGGGAGGCATCTCCATTTGCCCGTAATACAGCTACGAATCTTCTTGGATTACTGGCATATAATGATTGTATAGTCTCAGTGAAATGTTATGCCGCTCTTCCGTCAGAGCCTCTTCTAACTCCTGCAGTGACAGGGAGGTGGAATTCTGCTCCGGAGTCTGCACTCCAATAATGTCCTCAAGGTTTCGGTAATGTTCAAGTCCGGGTACTGTGCTGGCCAGCGAAGACGCTGCAGGTCAGTTGCATGCTCCTCATACCACGATTGTACTGTCCTGGCTGTGTGAATGGGTGCATTATCGTCATGAAATATGTCATCACTGTTGGGAAGCAACATTTGGATCATAGGGTGCGGCCACTGAGAGTAACGACGGGACCTGCAGAATATCATGATATGGCTGCCCACCATCGCACCATGCTTAACCGTTGGAATCAAGCAATCAGGATTGTAGGCTTCTTTCGGCGTTCTCCAGATGTAAATCCGGCCCCATGTTGGAAATAACGGAAACGTTGACTCGTCGGAGCATATGACGTGTTTCCACCAATCAGCCGTCCAGGGTTTATTCCCCTGACACCATGATTTATGCTTCTTTGCGTTGGTCGTCTTCACTAATGGTTTCGGTGTAGCAGCTCGTCCCAAAATATATGCTTTATGGAGTTCTCGGTCGACATTATCGATAGATACGGGGTCTCGAATATGGCTATTGAGCTCTGCAGTCACTTTAGCCACCGTAGTTTTGTGTTGTATTGACACAATTCGTGTTAGGGTACGAAAATCTCTGTCATTTAGTGTCGATATACGCCCACTATTTTGTTTACAAGATGATGTCTTTCCATGTTTTGTGTAGGCTGTCATGATCGTTGAAACAGTTTCTCTTGAAACATTCCATAAGTTGGCTACCTTGGTTATTGGTGCTCCAGCTAATCGGGCCCTCACAATGTGCTCTCTCTGGAACACTGTTAGGTCTTCCATTGCCAGCCGACCTCGGCCTCTGAATGCACATACGAAGCGTGCACTAATCGTAAACAACTTGCACTGATGCCTAGTCCGTACTGAACACGCACAGTCCACCGCGACAGGTACTCACCTCGTTGACCGTCAAATACAACCATCCCGGTACTACCACCGCTCACATAATGTTACCTATCCGTTGACACTGTAAATTTCCGATATGATCTGGTGACATCATCACTGCTGTTGACGAGAAACATAACACAGCCCTGTAATCAGGTCTTAAGACACCAAAGTTATCATTTTATAGTGTGCAGAAAAATAACGCTATACTAATCTCAGAGCAGAATATCTAATGGAGTAAAATTTTCCAAAGAATTAATGACTGAATTGATTATATTTTCACTTGCAATCCAAACAGCGTTCTTAATTACAGCAGGCGTATATTGTTTCCGATTATTCTGCAGTTTCTTTAAGCAAATACACGATAGTTATTTCGTTCTCAGTTTTCGACCGTTGCAACATTATTATTATTATTAGCTAACCGTCACATTTATATATTTTCAGCATCAGCTGCTAGTCGCTGCATGATCATCTGCAGATCTTCATTTGTCTTTTCCGTTGTTGCAATCTTTCTATTGCCCGTCACTGTTGAGAGTAAAGACCACGGCTATCAAGTGCGTCTTTGGGCGTGTTAGCCTCCCTTGGCTCAACAATAAGGTTCTTTTTCTAGAGAGCGGGCCTGCGCAGTAGTAGTTATTACTGAATAGATGACGTCCAAGATTGAAGCATTCATGAAATATGTTTTATTCGAGTCTCGTGTTATGATTATTTTATTATAATTCAGTAACAACTTTCGAGAAATGGTAAAACAGGTTTATAGTGACTCCTCTATTCGTCGTGCTTAACGAACTCCAGCCAACCAGTTACCAAGCAATACTAACGACGAAAAATTTCATCAACATTGAGGGAAATAATCACCAACAAGTCTAGCAACGAAGAGGACACACAATGGACAGAATTTGCTTTCTGACTGACGACATCATTTACATGTATTGAAAACAGTAATTGCCCTAAAATAACCCGAAGTTAATCTCTAACGATTTCATCCAGTGGAGAACAATGTACTGCAAGGAAACCCTGAAACTGGTTGCAGTTTTGTTGACTAAACGAGTGCGGGACGTAATCAGTCAAGCAATACGGCGGTCACCTGGGAGCCTTCTCTACAGCGCTTTGGCATTCGTGGGCGAACGGAGCAAGCTGAGTTTTTTAAGATTCCTGTTCATATTTGTACAGGACATTTCATTCACCAAAGCGCCATGGTGGTTGAGAACAAAACTTATTTCGTATTGCAATAGGCCAAATCTCCTGCAGCATTTGTACTTAAAACCCTGATTACTACACTCCTGGAAATGGAAAAAAGAACACATTGACACTGGTGTGTCAGACCCACCATACTTGCTCCGGACACTGCGAGAGGGCTGTACAAGCAATGATCACACGCACGGCACAGCGGACACACCAGAAACCGCGGTATTGGCCGTCGAATGGCGCTAGCTGCGCAGCATTTGTGCACCGCCGCCGTCAGTGTCAGCCATGTTGCCGTGGCATACGGAGCTCCATCGCAGTCTTTAACACTGGTAGCATGCCGCGACAGCGTGGACGTGAACCGTATGTGCAGTTGACGGACTTTGAGCGAGGGTGTATAGTGGGCATGCGGGAGGCCGGGTGGACGTACCGCCGAATTGCTCAACACGTGGGGCGTGAGGTCTCCACAGTACATCGATGTTGTCGCCAGTGGTCGGCGGAAGGTGCACGTGCCCGTCGACCTGGGACCGGACCGCAGCGACGCACGGATGCACGCCAAGACCGTAGGATCCTACGCAGTGCCGTAGGGGACCGCACCGCCACTTCCCAGCAAATTA
This sequence comes from Schistocerca cancellata, assembly GCF_023864275.1. NCBI lineage: Eukaryota > Metazoa > Arthropoda > Insecta > Orthoptera > Acrididae > Schistocerca > Schistocerca cancellata. The sequence goes on from NC_064627.1 coordinate 999,389,099, forward strand.
GGGACACTATTGCTCCTGGGGTATCGGCGAGGGCCATTCGCAACCGTCTCCATGAAGCTGGGCTACGGTCCGGCACACCGTTAGGCCGTCTTCCGCTCACGCCCCAACATCGTGCAGCCCGCCTCCAGTGGTGTCGCGACAGGCGTGAATGGAGGGACGAATGGAGACGTGTCGTCTTCAGCGATGAGAGTCGCTTCTGCCTTGGTGCCAATGATGGTCGTATGCGTGTTTGCCGCCGTGCAGGTGAGCGCCACAATCAGGACTGCATACGACCGAGGCACACAGGGCCAACACCCGGCATCATGGTGTGGGGAGCGATCTCCTACACTGGCCGTACACCACTGGTGATCGTCGAGGGGACACTGAATAGTGCACGGTACATCCAAACCGTCATCGAACCCATCGTTCTACCATTCCTAGACCGGCAAGGGAACTTGCTGTTCCAACAGGACAATGCACGTCCGCATGTATCCCGTGCCACCCAACGAGCTCTAGAAGGTGTAAGTCAACTACCCTGGTCAGCAAGATCTCCGGATCTGTCCCCCATTGAGCATGTTTGGGACTGGATGAAGCGTCGTCTCACGCGGTCTGCACGTCCAGCACGAACGCTGGTCCAACTGAGGCGCCAGGTGGAAATGGCATGGCAAGCCGTTCCACAGGACAAAGGTGGATATACACTGTACTATTGCCGACATTGTGCATGCTCTGTTGCCTGTGTCTATGTGCCTGTGCTTCTGTCAGTGTGATCATGTGATGTATCTGACCCCAGGAATGTGTCAATAAAGTTTCCCCTTCCTGGGACAATGAATTCACGGTGTTCTTATTTCAATTTCCAGGAGTGTATATTGAAATAATACACAAGGCAGCTGTATTATTCATTTCGAAAGCATTAACCTACATTTACGTCTCTGTGGAGAAAAGAAACAAGTTAACAGATCACGTCAGCGCATTAACACAGTCTTCATACGTAAGAATACATGCAAACGAGAGAGCTTTCTGGGTCAAACTGAAACAGGTGATAGTGGGTCCATAAGAGATTATGTTCAGGTACGAAACCAATGGTTGGAACCAATGGTATTTATTGTGCAATGCACATACACAGGCCTACGGTGCATAACAACAACGTAGCTCATAGTAATTTTGGAAATTTGTGGTAAGGTCTTATGGGACCAAACTGTTGAGGTCATCGGTCCGTAAGCTTACACACTATTTAATCCTACTTAAACTAACTTACACTAAGGACGACACACACACACCCATGCCCGAGGGCAGACTCGAACCTCCGACGAGGGGAGCTGCGCAGACCGTGACAAGACGCCCTATACCACGCGGCTACCCCGCGCGGCTCACAGTAATTGTTCAAAATGACTACCCCCAGTCTCAATGCATGCATGGCAACGGTGCTCGAAGTTCTGCCGTACTCTCTCAAAGGTAGCTGGTGTCTGTTGTACAGCGAGACAGACAGCTGGGACCCTAGCGAACGGCTCTTCATCCATTTATACGGGGGTTTCGTACGCCAACGTCCCAGAGGAAAGATTTTGGAGGTGTGATATCCGGCGATTGCGCTGCCCATGGGACAGGACTTCCACTTCCAACCCAACGATGAGGGTGCATGTTGTTGACGCACTCGCGGACTTTAAGACCGAAGTGATATGATGCACAGTCGTGTTGGAACCACATCCCTTCATGGACAATAAAGGGTAGTCTCCTAGTACTATGGCAGCACATCAAGCAGGAACACCAAGGAATCGGGAAGCAGCGAATGCGTTCGTATTTGATGGTCAGAGGTTTGCGCTATTTATCAACCTCTGCCTGTTACCGTGTACGGCAGACACCCGGGATCTTTGCGAGAGTGCGGCAGAACCGGATGCGCCGTTGCAATACATGCTTTGGGATTGGCGGCTGTTGCTTTGGGCAGTTACTATGAGCTACGTTGTTTTTATGTGGTGTACGCTGTGTAAGTCCTTAATACAATGAATATGTATTTTGAGTCATTGTTTCCCTATCTCAACATTATTAGTTGTGCATATACTATCACCTATCTCAATTTGAGCCAAATCGTTTGAGACACGTTGTATAGGGAAAGCAATTACTGTTGCTAAACAATGACAGATCGGCCACGCGATGAAGGTGTTTCAAGTTCGTTGTAATTTTTAGGTAAGCTGCTTTAAGCAATAGCAAGTAATAGTAGGATATTTTCAGAGATTTAATCCAAGCACAGTGCTCATAAATATTCCTAAAATAGCGTTTATGTGACCCCAATTACTACTATTGTGAATGCGCATCACAATTATTCAACACACAGGAGGAAAATGATATAGCCTATATGATCACAAGAATTTACTTCGGAATTCTATTTTTTTAAATTTATTTTACGCATATAGATCTGTGGGACTGAACTGGAGAACTACTCTTCATGATCATGGAACATGTCAGTACATGAAATTACAACAGAAAATTAATAGAAGATAAAATAAAAAAAATTGTGAATCCTATAAAGACGTCAAGATTTAAACGCAATCAACAACATAACACAGGAATCAGCTAAATATTTCATTGAGCTCTTCGACGGAATAGAAAGGGTGACCTATGAGGAAACTCTTCAGTTGGGATTTGAAAGCGCTTAGATTACTGGTAAGACTTTTGAATTCTTGTGGTAACTTAATGAAAATGGATGCAGCAGAATACTGCACGCCTTTCTGCACAAGAGTCAAGGAAGTGCTACCATGAACTGAGTGAATTCCGCTATTTCTTGAGAATAAGCTGATATTGTTAACAAGAAACGACATAACACAATAAATATTTATTTCCAACCATTGGTTCCCTATCTATAATCAGTTGTGGATCTACTATCACCTGTTTCAGATTGAGCCTCATCGTTTGAGACATCTTGTGTAATGAAAGCAATTGCTGTTATCAAACAATGGCATATCGGCCACACAGTGTAGCTGTTTCAAATTCGTTGTAATTTTTTTGGTAAAGTTTATTAAGAAATAGCAAGCAATAGTGGTATATTTTCAGAGCTTTAATCCAGTCAGAGGCCAATGTTAAAATACCCAGACTAATTAGCAGGTGTCGACAAGAGGTTCATGAACTTACACCACTTATAGCACGAACCAATCGTTTCTGAGCCAAAAATACCCTTTGAGAATGGGAAGAGTTACCCCAAAATACGCTCCTGGAAATGGAAAAAAGAACACATTGACACCGGTGTGTCAGACCCACCATACTTGCTCCGGACACTGCGAGAGGGCTGCACAAGCAATGATCACACGCACGGCACAGCGGACACACCAGGAACCGCGGTGTTGGCCGTCGAATGGCGCTAGCTGCGCAGCATTTGTGCACCGCCGCCGTCAGTGTCAGCCAGTTTGCCGTGGCATACGGAGCTCCATCGCAGTCTTTAACACTGGTAGCATGCCGCGACAGCGTGGACGTGAACCGTATGTGCAGTTGACGGACTTTGAGCGAGGGCGTATAGTGGGCATGCGGGAGGCCGGGTGGACGTACCGCCGAATTGCTCAACACGTGGGGCGTGAGGTCTCCACAGTACATCGATGTTGTCGCCAGTGGTCGGCGGAAGGTGCATGTGCCCGTCGACCTGGGACCGGACCGCAGCGACGCACGGATGCACGCCAAGACCGTAGGATCCTACGCAGTGCCATAGGGGACCGCACCGCCACTTCCCAGCAAATTAGGGACACTGTTGCTCCTGGGGTATCGGCGAGGACCATTCGCAACCGTCTCCATGAAGCTGGGCTACGGTCCCGCACACCGTTAGGCCGTCTTCCGCTCACGCCCCAACATCGTGCAGCACGCCTCCAGTGGTGTCGCGACAGGCGTGAATGGCGGGACGAATGGAGACGTGTCGTCTTCAGCGATGAGAGTCGCTTCTGCCTTGGTGCCAATGATGGTCGTATGCGTGTTTGGCGCCGTGCAGGTGAGCGCCACAATCAGGACTGCATACGACCGAGGCACACAGGGCCAACACCCGGCATCATGGTGTGGGGAGCGATCTCCTACACTGGCCGTACACCACTGGTGATCGTCGAGGGGACACTGAATTGTGCACGGTACATCCAAACCGTCATCGAACCCATCGTTCTACCATTCCTAGACCGGCAAGGGAACTTTCTATTCCAACAGGACAATGCACGTCCGCATGTATCCCGTGCCACCCAACGTGCTCTAGAAGGTGTAAGACAACTACCCTGGCCAGCAAGATCTCCGGATCTGTCCCCCATTGAGCATGTTTGGGACTGGATGAAGCGTCGTCTCACGCGGTCTGCACGTCCAGCACGAACGCTGGTCCAACTGAGGCGCCAGGTGGAAATGGCATGGCAAGCCGTTCCACAGGACTACATCCAGCATTTCTACCATCGTCTCCATGGGAGAATAGCAGCCTGCATTGCTGCGAAAGGTGGATATACACTGTACTAGTGCCGACATTGTGCATGCTCTGTTGCCTGTGTCTATGTGCCTGTGGTTCTGTCAGTGTGATCATGTGATGTATCTGACCCCAGGAATGTGTCAATAAAGTTTCCCCTTCCTGGGACAATGAATTCACGGTGTTCTTATTTCAATTTCCAGGAGTGTACAATACCATACGTCACAAGTGAATGAATATAAGCAAAGCAGACAAACTGTCGTGTTGAATTGTCACATATCTCAGATAATGTTCTAATAGTGAAAATGGCAGCATTAGGTCCTTAATAAGATTCTGGACATGGGCTTTCTATGACAGTTTGCTACCTATCTGCACACATAGATATCTGAACGCTTCATTCTTACTAATCACAAGCACATTCTGTGTTATTAAAACGTCAAGTTATGTTGAATTGTGTGTTAGAAACTGCAAAAACTGATTGTTATTGTGGTTTAGCGTTAGTTTATTTTGTACGAACCATGAACGTATGTCTTGTGCACTATTTGAAACAGTACCGACGTTGCACACAAAATCCTTTACAAGCAGAAATAGTTTAGAATCACTTCTAATACTGGAAGGTATACCGTTTATATAAATAAGGAACAGGAGTGGCCCCAGCACTGAACCCTGATGCATCCCCCATTTAACTGTGCTGCACTCGGATCCCACATCATAGCTATTCTCAGTAATGTAGAGAATGACCTTTTACTGTTTTTTCTTAAAGTAGGATTTGAACCAATTGCGTGCTGCTCCCCGTATCATGTAATGGTCCAACTCCTGGAGCAATATGTTGTTATCAACACAGTCAAATGCCTTAATTAAATAAAAAAGACGCCTAGCGTTCGAAACCTTCAGTTTAATTTATCCAGTAGTTCCAGGAGACAAGAGAATATAGGAATTTCAGTTGTTAAATCATGTCTAAAACCAAGCTGTACATTTGACAGCAAATTTTGTGGAATGAAATATCAATTATATTTACATACATAGCCCTTTCAATAACTGAAGCAAACAACGATGGCATAGAAATAGGTCTACATCAGGTATACTGAGTGTACGACTTTAATGAATCGTTAAATTAAAGAATTTGTTATAATACCTCGCCAAAGCAGCAGGACTTCACTAATGGGTTCCTATTTGCATGCGTGATGCGGATTCTCATTTTGCCTCCTGTTCCACAAATGAGCAATCACGCTGCAATTTATATTATAAGGGCATCCTTAATTAGTCCCTGATACTGTAACACAGGCCATAGCATAGTCACGTTTCGACAGGAAAACTGGTTTGAGATGGTCCTGTAGCTGGTAGAGCAATGTGCGCCATTAGCGCTAATAATAGCAAGTATCACTCGACAATATGTCCTGCACGGCTCTTTAAAATGTCACCTGTTTCAAATCTTACATGTAAACACTACTCGTACATGTTCGGCAAAATATTCTCAAGTTAAACCACGTCCATTAATTAATCTCTCAAATGAGTTAACATTTATTTACGGTTCGGCAAATGAAATAGTAAGTATTGAACACAATTGCAGACAGGTAAGAAATGTGAACACGAGCTAAACAAAGTTTTCAATCACATAGAAATTATCGACTTCAAATAACATTCAACCCGCAAAAAATATCCACACGAAAGTCGTAGTGCTAAGTCATCCACAGTAGAACGGGAGAGGAATACGTGAATTACTGGGCAGTTCAGTGAAACGTTGCGCTCACTAGCTTTCTTCGTGTTTATCTCAACAGCAAACGATACTGCATAGGGCTGGGACGAGAGTCTTCCGCTGCGTTCAGAGTGCTTGTAGGGCGGAGGGGAGAATTGCACTCAGGCAGTATGGCAGCGTATCACCAACTGCCCAGCGCCTTGTGTGTGTGTGTGCGTGCGTGTGTGTGTGCGTGTGTGGGTGAAATTCAAGCACCACAGCTGAGGCGGCTGGATGTTTAATGCATGCGGTGGGAGTGGAGGCGCTGGAAGGTTTACAGTCTGAGAAAACTGTTCATGGTGTAGCAGCACCACCACGGCTCGAAGTTTACGTGTGAATCATCAGGCACTCCGCCTCTGAATGACGATAGGCTCTACCGAAATAACGAAGAACTGTTTTGCAGTTCGTTCAAAAAGGAAATTTTAGTAGCAATAAATCTTTCTTTTCAAGTACAAGTGGAGCGCCCACGTAGAGTTCTTGATGGACAAAATGTTGTACGTTGTCAGACGTGTACCGAAGGTTACAGAATATATGCGGAAACAACACCATTGGCAAGGGAAATTGATTCAGTTGAATGAAGCACCTGCGGAGAGATGAAAGACCGAGGTTAACTACCGTGGGTGAATATCAGTTACAGCCATTGACCGTGAATCGTCGATTGGACGAATTTACTTACGAGGACAGAAGTGATGCTCTCTATTGTCTCGATCCGTAATCGGTTTTTGGATCAGAGTGCCAGGCAGAAGGTCGTGGAGAGACTGGGGTGCAAGAAAGTGCATATAATGTCCGTACTTCTAGAGTTAGGACAGGGTTTGGCAGAAAAGATAGCGGAAGCATGGTTTCCTCTGACACTAATAAAAACATACAGTTATTAACCGGTTTTTCGATCGGATCACTGTAAAAGAAACGTTTTGGACATTTGTGACCTCAATTACACCAGGGAGTGACGTCTTACTTATTCTCAGGCGCCTAAGTAGTTTAATGGAGAGGGAATATCACAAATTATTAAATACTTCCAATAGCAGGTAAATAGAGCGATCGTCATATAGTCTTGGACACCAAAGATTTCATAACAAGATTCATTGGAGGAGCAGTTGGTACGAAAGTGCACATCTGACATTTCACCAAGCGGTTTGTGAGGTGGATCAGACATGGCGCCAATACAGTTCATTTAATGGAAACAGATTGGAACGTATATATCGAAGTGCGGTCGTAGTCTGTTGTTGTTGTTGTGGTCTTCAGTCCTGAGATTGGTTTGATGCAGCTCTCCATGCTACCCTATCCTGTGCAAGCTTCTTCATCTCCCAGTACTTACTGCATTCTGTATTCTTCTGAATCAGCTTAGGGTATTCAACTCTTGGTCTCCTTCTACGTTTTCTACCATCCACGCTGCCCTCCAACGCTAAATTAGTGATCCCTTGATGTCTCAGAACATGTCCTACCAACCGATCCCTTCTTCTAGTCAAGTTGTGCCACATTCTCCTCTTCTCCCCAACTCTATTCAATACCTCCTCATTAGTTATGTGATCTACCCATCTAATCTTCAGCGTTCTTCTGTAGCACCACATTTCGAAAGCTTCTATTCTTTTCTTGTCTAAACTATTTATCGTCCATGTTTCACTTCCATACATGGCTACACTCCATACAAATACTTTCAGAAAAGACTTCATGACAATTAAATCTATATTCGATGTTAACAAATCTCTCTTCTTCAGAAACGCTTTCCTTGTCATTGCCAGTCTACATTTTATATCCTCTCTACTTCGACCATCATCAGTTAATTTGCTCCCCAAATAGCAAAACTCCTTTACCACTTTAAGTGTCTCATTTCCAAATCTAATTCCTCAGCATCACCCGGCTTAATTCTACTGCATTCCATTATCCCCGTCTTGCTTTTCGTGATGTTCTTCTTATATCCTCCTTTGAAGACACTGTCCATTCCATTCAATTGCTCTTCCAAGTCCTTTGCTGTCTCTGACAGAATTACAGTGTCATCGGCGAACCTTGAAGTTTTTATCTCTTCTCCATGGATTTTAATAACGACTCCGAATTTTTCTTTTGTTTCCTTTAATGCTTGCTCAATATGCAGATTGAATAACATCGGAGACACGCTACAACCCAGTCTCACTCCCTTCCCAACCACTGCTCCCCTTTCATGCCCCTCGACTCTTACAACTGCCATCTGGTTTCTGTACAAATTGTAAATAGCCTTTCGCTCCCTGTAATTTACCCCTGCCACCTTCAGAACATTGTCGAAAACTCTTTCTAAGTCCACAAATGTTAGAAACCAAGGTTTGCCTTTCATTTATCTTTCTTCGAAGATAATTCGTAAGGTCAGTATTGCCTCACGTAATCCAAAATTTCAATGGAATCCTACTGATCTTCTTCGAGGTCGGCTTCTACCAGTTTTTCCATTCGTCTGTAAATAATTCGTGTTAGTATTTTGCAGCTGTGACTTATTAAACCGATAGTTCGGTAATTTTGAAGTCTGTCAACACCTGATTTCTTTGGGATTGGAATTATTATATTCTTCTTGAAGTATGAGGGTATTTCGCCTGTCTCATACATCTTGCTCACCAGATGGTAGAGTTTTGTCAGGACTGGCTCTCCCAAGGCCGTCAGTAGTTGTAATGGAATGTTGTCTACTCCTGGGGCCTTGTTTCGGCTTAGGTCTTTCAGTGATCTATCTGACTCTTCACGCAGTATCGTATCTCCCATTTCATCTTCATCTACATCCTCTTCCATTTCCATATTATTGTCCTCAAGTACATTGCCCTTGTATAGACCCTCGACATACTCAAATGGTTCAAATGGCACTGAGCACTATGGGACTTAACTACTGTGGTCATCAGTCCCCTAGAACTTAGAACTACTTAAACCTAACTAACCTAAGGACATCACACACATCCATGCCCGAGGCAGGATTCGATCCTGCGACCGTAACAGTCGCGCGGTTCCGGACTGCGCGCCTAGAACCGCTAGACCACCGCGGCCGGCTCGATATACTCCTTCCACCTTTCTGCTTTCCCTTCTTTGCTTAGAGCTGGGTTTCCATCTGAGCTCTTGATATTCATACAAGTGGTCCTCTTCTCTCCAAATGTCTCTTTAATTCTCCTGTAGGCAGTATCTATCTTAGCCCTACTGAAATAAGCCTCTACATCCTTACATTTGTCCTCTGGCCATCCCTGCTTAGCCATTTCGCACTTCCTGTCGATCTCATTTTTGAGATGTTTGTATTCCTTTTTGCCAGCTTCAATTACTGCATTTTTATGTTTTCTCTTTTCATCAATTAAATTCAATATTTCTTCTGTTATCCGAGGATTTCTACTAGCCCTCGTCTTTTTACCTGCTTGATCCTTTGCTGCCTTCACTACTTCATCCCTCAGAGCTACCCATTCTTCATCTAATGTACTTCTTTCCCCCCATTTCTATCAATTGTTCCCTTATGCTCCCCCTGAAACTGTGTACATCCTCTGGTTCTGTCAGTTTATGGAGGTCCCATCTGTGTAAATTCCCAACTTTTTGCAGTTTCTTTAGTTTTAATATACAGTTTACAACCAATAGATTGTGGTCAGAGTCCACATCTGCCCCTGGAAATGTGTTACAATTTAAAATCTGGTGCCTAAATCTCTGTCTTACCATTATATAATCTATCTGATACCTTCTAGTATTTCCAGGATTCTTCCATGTATACAACCTTCTTTTATGATTGTGTGTGAAATCTTATGGGACTTAACTGCTAAGGTTATCAGTCCCTAAGCTTACACACTACTTAACGTAAATTATCCTAAGGACAAAAACACACACCCATGCCCGAGGGAGGACTCGAACCTCCGCCGGGACCAACCGCACAGTCCATAACTGCTCGGCTAATCCTGCGCGGCCTTCCTCTGTCATTTCTTACCCTCAATCCATATTCACCTACTATGTTTCTTTCTCTCCCTTTTTCTGATATCGAATTCCAGTCACCCATGACTATAAAATTTTCTTCTCCCTTCACTACCTGAATAATTTCTTTTATCTCATGATACATTTCATCAATTTCTTCGTCATCTGCAGAGCTACTTGGCATATAAACTTGTACTACTGTAGTAGGCTCGGGCGTCGTGTCTATCTTGGCCACAATAGTGCTTTCACTATGCTGTTTGTAGTAGCTTACCCGCACTCCTATTTTGTTTTATTCATTATTAAACCTACTCCTGCATTTCCCCTATTTGATTTTGTATTTATAACCCTGTATTCACCTGACCAAAAGTCTTGTTCCTCCTGCCGCCGAACTTTACTAATTCCCACTATATCTAACTTTAACCTATCCATTTCCTTGTTTAAATATTCTAACTTATCTGCCCGATTAAGGGATCTGACATTCCACTCTCCGATCCGTAGAACGCCAGTTTTCTTTCTCCTGATAACGACGTCCTCTTGAGTAGTCCCCGCCCGGAGATCGGAATGGGGGACTACTTTACCTCAGGAACATTTTACCCGAGAGGACGCCATCATCATTTAACCATACAGTAAAGCTGCATGCCCTCGGGAAAAATTACGGCTGTAGTTTCCCCTTGCTTTCAGCCGTTGGTCGTAACTTATAGAGTACAAATACACCTTTGTAGTTCCGGTGAGGTAGTGATACATTCAAGGTAATGATTTATTCCTAATGTTTAGTTAGAGGAAGAAAAAAAAACGAAGTCTGTGGCGGAAACTGTACATATTCAGCAACTGGATATACTTACATCGGAAGGTCAAGGAAGACCGAAAGACACAAGTAGTAGATGGACACAGTATAGTCGAGAATTAGATTAATATATTGGAAGACTGACAGCTGCTGATGTACATGTTATATGCTATGGTAATTGCCCCGCAATGACAATTGAGGTGACGGGGAAGATGCCTCTGCTGGGAATTACGAACATGCAGACAGTTATCGTCTAACCAGGTGAGCACCAGAACGAGGATGTGCGAGCCGAGGCTGACATACAGCAGCTGTTACAGCTATCTGGGTTCCTATGGCTTCAGCGCAGCTGATGTGACTTCACTGTCTGTAGAGAATTTGAGTTTGGCTTCCGTCACGCTTAAATATGAACTGTAGACACTCAAGGAAAACGAGTGGTATGCCTCAAACGTGGATCCTCATCATGCAGAAGCAAGAATGTCTTAGAGATATGTACAACTCACTCAGCTATATGATTACAGGTCTTAGTGGTGTCTAACAGTGGGTCCACTGTCAGTGACAACACTGTGTGCCTGTCTATAAATAAAGGAGATGCCAGCTGAGAACACTCCGATGACTAAGGAAAACGTAAATGGTGCAGCCACTACAATTAGGTGTCGTGGCATTAAGGAATGGCCGTGTGTTGCTCCTTTATTGTTCCCCAGGTTAAACCAAGGCGAGTAAGAAGCGCTGTCTGTCAAATTGTACTAAGATAACGCGCTCAATTTATGCCTTGCCCGTACTTCTTATGTCTGGTCAGTTCCCACTAGCTATGCAGAAGTATCGTCAGAATCCGTGTGCTGAGGGACGGGCAGATGACACGTTAATGCTGTGCATGGCTCCTGCTTAGCATCAGGACAGTTCCTGTGGTGTCATCGTTTCTGATGGCCACTCGTGAGACACTACTCGTGCGCTGGCCGTTATAAGCCCACCAACGTGAACGTCAGTGTCTGCAGACTCCGAGAAGTGGCGTCAGCGTAGCAGTGTAAGTAAATCAGTCCGTGAGGCTTTAAAGCGATTGGATATACTATATTAAAAGAAATTCGTAATTTTTAATGCGAGAAGATCGTGGGCAGTGACCTAATTTATGATCAGGAACTCTGCGAGGATACTCAACATATAGAAATTCATAGGTATGATATTTCATGCAGAATCAGTGATAAAAAGAGTGGAAGAGGATATAATTATGCATTACGAATGAAACAAACGCAACACTGGTTTAATGTTCGACAGTATTTATTATTTGTCGCACGAACCGGTTTTCCGCTGTTACGTCATCACCAGGTACAAAGATAAGTATGTGGTGCAGTGCAAATTTGTTGGACCAATGTTTTTAAACTAGTGCATACTCAGAAAATCTCCATTTCCAGAGATGAAAAGCATCAATGTTAGAATTAGGAAAAAAAACCAAGAGGGATTATTTCAGTGTAAATGCGATATAAGATTATGTAACTAAAATAAAATATGTCGACTATTAGCAAATTACAACAACTGCACCTAGAAGAAAATTAATGAACAATAAACTTTTGTGACATATTCCAAAGATGTAGCTTAACGAAATGATCTTGTCTTTAATAGTTCCTAGATTATAAACGGGATAAGAAATAACAGTGATATTAAGCGATAGGGTGAAACAGTTTTGTTGAATAAGTTTACATTGCATTTACACTGAAGTAATCCCTCGTGTTTTATTTCTAATTCTAACCTTATATTTTTCATCTTTGGAAACTGATGTACCCTGTACACGCACTGGTTTGAAATCTTTGATCCAATAAAATTTCACTGCACCACATACTTGTCTTTGTACCCGATGACGGCGTAACAGCACAAAACCGGCTCGTGTAACAAACAATAAATATTATAAAATATTACACCAGTACTGAGCGTATTTTTCATAATGTATAAAATATTCTACCAAGAACCGACGGAACATCAGTCAATGCTTATAATTACGCATTTGCGTGTTTTGATGGCGCATTAAAAATCTTTCATATTAAATGTACGTCACAAAAACTCAGCACCATGCGACCTATAAGAATTGACAAAGAATGATGATGAGCAAGGAAGAGCACCTCGTTGGTGCAAAGAAAGCTTTGAAACTTGTAAACTAATGCATATCTCTTTTTCATTTCAGCCTATGTAACTTATACGGAGGTAAGAGTTTTGGATGTACGCACGATAGTTCGTAAAACGATGTACTTGCCGTTTTCTCTGATATCGATTACCACTTAAAACTACAGTGGTGTCTTAGCATGGCTGGACTATTCTGAATGATACCTTTCATATTTCCTCTGAGTCTTTCAGGTTCGGGGTGGCCAAGCGGTTCTAGGCGCTGCAGTCTGGAACCGTGCGACCGCTACGGTCGCAGGTTCGAATCCTGCCTCGGACATGGATGTGTGTGATGTCCTTAGGTTAATTAGGTTTAAGTAGTTCTAAGTTCTATGGGACTGATGACCTCACATGTTAAGTACCATAGTGCTCAGGTTGTGGTGCTTCATCAAAATCTGTCCTACAACAAATCGCGTCACCTCCAATAAAACATTTTAGCTCTCGATAGCTGTCTCCACCATCGTCCCCAGGAGTGATTTTAAGTAAAGGTAGAGAGTTATCTCGGAGGAAGTGTGTTACCTTAATGAGGTATAAGAGTCAAGGAAGGAAGGCAAGAAAATATGTAATTACAGGAAAGAAAAATTGATCGTAAGAGTTCTTTAGATAATAGCAGTATTAGTTAAAAGTGTCAGTCTCAAATTTTGCCAGAAACTAAAGGTACTTCCTATTCACATACAACTAATATCTAAGGGTTAATGTAATTGTTTTATTAATTATCTGTTTAAGTTAGGGGAAGTAGGTTAGCAGTTATTTTAAGTTTATTGAATTCTGTCAGTTTTAGTGCATGTGTTGTTCTGACCATGAGATAGTTTAAGTAGTCTGTAAGTCTAGAGGCCGATGACTTCAGTAGTTTGGTCCCTTAGGACTTCACACACATTTGAACATTTGGAGGCAGTTATGCTTGCGCCGTCGTAGGGTAGGACGTGTTTCCTCATCTCCGCCGGAGTGTTTCGAGTGATAGGACTTCGTTGTTTACATGGTACGTTGTCACTTTTGTGAGAGGTTATTCGTCGCCGAGTTGTGTTTGGGTTAGTTTAAGTGTGCCTTTCGTAGCGATACGACCACTTCGTTGTCAACATGTCATCCAAGCTTGTCCCACACAAAAGTACTGTTACTTTTGCCTTTCACAAGTCCAAGCGTAACGTGCAGCCACGTCCCCTCGAATTCATTATTGGCTTATTTCCTCCACCGCACATGATCCGATCAATAGACTACCAAGGTGCGGGGAATCAGACTTTACATAAACACTACGCACAGCTGTATGCAGTGGCTGACAGCGTGGGTATCCCTTTCCATGCTAGTTATGCGACCATCGGTGAGATGATTACGCCTGACCAGAACGTTGTGATTTTAGCGGATTTTAAGTAGGATGAGTTGCCTGATCTTGTTGTTAATTCTTCCTACCATAGATCCTCTTGTACCGATGGCCATCCAAAGAATTTACATTTTTGGAATTTGTTAGGTTCTACTGTTACTTCCATTTTAATCGATATTTGGCAGGGAAGAGTAGTTTCACCGTGCGTAAAGGTGGGGAAAATTCTCCTCACTCCAGAACAAATGGCTCTGAGCGCTATGGGACTTAACATCTGGCGCCATCAGTCCCCTGGAGCTTAGAACTACTTAAACCTAACTAACCTAAGGACATCACACACATCCATGCCCGAGGCAGGATTGGAACCTGCGACCGTAGCAGCCCTGCGGTTCCAGACTGTAGCGCCTAGAACCGATCGGCCACTGCGACCGGCGTGTCGTTCTCCCTAACCTGTACAAGAACATGGCAGCGTCAGAGGTGGCCAATGAATAGCTGACACTTACGGCCGTTATCTGCCGAGGAGTGCATCAATGCAGTCGACTCCGGTCAGGTTTATAGCTCTCACTGGTGAACTTCACACTTAGGCCTCAAGCCGATTATGCGGTAGTCCTCCTTCGTCGAACTGAGGAAGTCCCCTTGTTAAAAGGGATAATATATGGTTTCTGTCGTACTTCAGATGTCCGCTTATAAGAAGACAAATTCCTCAATCTACGCGTCATCGAAGACGCTGTCCCTCATGGGCACGTTTCGTGGATCTGCGCACATCCTTGTGCGCTGTCGTCGATCGTTGCCCAGTGAAGGTGAAATTCAGGGTGCTGTACTGCAACGTGAACGACGCTCACTTACCATTTTGCAGAAGGTATGAATGTTGAATAGCTATATTGTGTGTAAGTCATATCGCGCAGATGTGCCCCTCTCAAAAATGGCAGCGAAGAAATCGCGGCAACTGTTCTGCCGATAAGTATGGAAAAGCCCGTATATTTCAACCATTTTAATAAATTCTTACCAAGCCGCTCCCAGAAGAACGCTTGTCTCTCTAAAATATCACGTGCAAAGCGTGTGCAGTGTATGTCCGACAGACGATAATATGACCGCTGAATTGCGTACTATCACGTCACATCTTGTAAGCGTACTGTCATATCGCTGGATTGGTTGCGGATTATCTTTGCGGGCAGCCGCGTCTGCAGCGTTGAGCATGGGACACGGAATTGTTACGTTGTGTTATATGTAGCTCTGCATGTAAGAAGCATTGTTATTATGGAAGTTCAAGTGTTGCTGAAAGTGCTATTACAGTAAAGCGATGGAATATGGAAGTGATTCAGAGGAAAGTGCGTAATGATGTAATTAAAAGTGAGCAGTGCCGCCAATAACGTATTCATGTATCCTCTCGTTGCGTGTCGCACCGTTCATCAATCATCCGCGCCGTGTTCGGTCTCCCAGAATGAACTAATGTGAATCAGTAATACTGTTTACCACAAAAGAGATCATTTAAGTGCCAGTGTCCTGTAGCAAGCGTGAGAACGTGCGTTCGGTCATCGCGTTCCGCGTCATCAACAATCAACTTCGCCGCGGAGGTTACGCGCTCGTTCGTACAATTGAGAACTGTGAACTTTAAATTTAACTTTGTGAATAGTGTTAAAATTTATTACTAGTGTCAAGGAGGACTGGTACCAAATATCTGTGTATGCCTGACGAGCTTAAAAACTTTCGTCTGATCATTCGGCTTCCGCATCATCAACAATCACCCGCGTCGTGTCGGCTACGCGTACGCTCATCAGAGCGGTATTGTGGACTGGTAATCATCCATTAATTGGGATAAACACTTATGAATTAGAATGTAAACAGTGCAACCTGCGATTTTCTTTTATCATCTCAGAATATAGTTGTTCATACCAGACGCAGCACAGTGCTATGGTTTAACGTTGAGTGGCTCCCCTAAACCCACTTGCATGTTTCGATAGATAATTTCAGGCAAGCCAGCAGCAGTGTGGAGCAGAACAGTACGACCGCCGTGGGATTCTCAGGTACGTTGTGTGGACAGGGTGCACGGACGAAACGACAACCAATTTAAGGGATCACCCGCCATTTGTACTGCAGGGCATGATACAATTTCTTCTCTCTCGTACGTCGTAGATCGCATTCATTTCAAATTCCGTCTTGTTCGGGAATTTTATATTATAGTAGGCTATTTGGTGGACGACGTATTGAGATGGCAACTGTTCACGATATAATACTGCTTGCTCGCAGGGTTGAGGAGGTCTGCCCCAATTCTATTGACCTGTTATCATCGCCTGTTCGCTAGAAGTTTGTATGGACCAATAGTAGTCTCCCGATTTACACGATGGACGTGGCTTTATCTTGGTACAGAGTCATCAGTGACGTATTGTTTGTCGTTTAGCTGCTCGTTGTTACAGTTCCACCCGTGTTTTTTTTTTTTTTTAAGCGATGGCCGTGGTAGCAGTGCATTACAAGCTGGATGGGCAACTAGTATATTCCGTCTGCGTTTTTCCTCATCTTTAAATTGTCAGACCAAAAATGGAAAAAACCCGCCAAAGTAGTTGCCTATTAATCGAGAAATCGCGGGCTCGAATCTTGGTGTCTTGGTGAAACCACGGATTTTTCAGTCTTCGGAAAAAAGTGGCAAAACGTGTGCCTGTGCGGGAAGAGAGTTTTTTTAAAAAAAGGGAAAAAACGAATGGCTAGAAACTGATAGATTCTTGGATCGAATCCTGGCTGGGTAACTCTCTTCACTCTGCCTTTTGACCTAGCATCCACCTCTCAATATTCTGAAGATCCAAACGTGAAGACAGTTCCACTTTACTAATTTCAGCTGCCCTCATATTAACAGTCGCAATTCTCACGCTCATTTCACTGCGAATTCTTCGAATAAGGGGCAGTGAACTATTCAGCTTTGAAGTGTTGGAATAAGTACGATCACCAAGCGAGGTGGCGCAGTGGTTAGACACTGGACTCGCGTTCGGGAGGACGACGGTTCAATCCCGCGTCCGGCCATCCTGATTCAGGTTTTCCGTGATTTCCCTAAATCGCTCCAGGCAAATGCCGCGATGGTTCCTTTGAAAGGGCATGGCAGACTTCCTTCCTCGTCCTTCCCTAATCCAATGAGACCGATGACCTCGCAGTCTGCTCTCCTTCCCCAAACAACCCAACCCCAACCCAATAAGTATGATTACTAACGAAAAGGTAACCCAACAATTCCCAACAATTAAATATTTTTAATCAGTAGTATCCCTATAATCGTCAGAGAACAACTGCACAGCGAAAAAATAATAAATCCAAAATACAGCTTGTTTCATTTTTTATGCTTCACGTCAAATCTTTTCGGAAAAACTTCTTCAGCAGCTACTCTTCGTTTGCGTGCAGTACTTTCTTTCAGCAGTGCAGTAGATAACTTTCAACTTTTTGCCTTCCTTGAATCAGACGTAAATGTGGACCAGATTCTGTACGTGGCACGGCGAAGAGGTCTGCCATAAAGAGTCCACGACAAAGAATTTCGACAGTGAGTCTCAAAAGTGTATCACAGAGCGTACGAAGCTTCAGACGAAGTGTGCTGTAACGCGATCTACGCAGGACATCTTGAGTATTTTTCATTTTTGCCACCTAAGCCAGCCTTCGGAATATACTGAATCATTCACATGCACGCATACACCCATAATTCACATACAGCATTCACATTTTGGTTGTAAACTTACTTACATCACGATTGCCGTGGGACGTTACTCCAAACGCAAATTCTACATGGAACACGCAACAGTCATGTCCCCAGACAACTTTCCCGCCATGCACTACTTACATCGCGTTAGCCGTGTGAAAGTGATATTCGCTTACTTAACGTTCTCTGAGTAATTTTATTCGTAACTCACAAACAAAATGCGCTACGCCAGTCAATCCGTCTGGCCGTACATGGTGCCAGCCTTGCGAAGCTAGGACTGGTTGCTAGTTATGTCTAATTTCTCAATAGGAAGTTGCTTGTTGCTGACCCAAGTTCCTAGAAGGAGATTTTATGTCATAATTCTCCCATTACATAAATAATACTCTGAACTACTGTAGCGCCGCGAGAGGATCTTATTCCAGTTTATCATCGGGTCATCCCGAATTTAACTTGACCACAGCTCCGCGTTAATTTGTATCTGTTCACTTGTATTGCCCATCTGGTGCGCGAATCAGGTTTCGTTAAATTTCAGTTAAATCAGTGGGGTAGGATTAAATTACATTACATGTAGCCACATAAATGAGGCACAACACGCATGCTCTTCCTAGATAAGCCAAATTGTCCTTATTAAGAGAAACGCAGTATTACTGAATTCAGTCTGTAATCCCTGTACCTCCTATAATTAACTTCAGCTTACTGGTAACAGCGCTAGCAGAATCCGACACTGTTGTTTCTGTGAACCGATCGCTCTTCAATCAGCGCGTGGATGTAGTTATCGCACAATAAATTTAGGGTAGATTCTAATTTTTTTCCTCAAAATGGTTCAAATTGCTCTCAGCACTGTTGGACTTAACATCTCAGGTCATCAGTCCCTTAGAACTTAGAACTACTTAAACCTAACTAACCTAAGGACATCACACACATCCATACCCGAGGCAGGATTCGAACCCGCGACCATAGCGTTTGCGCGGTTCCAGACTGAAGTACCTAGAACCGCTCGGCCAAAGTGGCCAGCTTTCCTCAAAATATATAAAACATAGTTCCATTAATTTATTGTGTGAGGACATGTGCATACAGGCAACGAGAGAGATAATTAGTTTATAAATGTCGTAATTAACTTTTACCTTGAAACAATCTTGATTTTCCTAATTTCCTTGCTAAGCGAAGATGTAATACACATTTCATATTTATTGGCACTGGATCTTATAGCAATAATGCATAGGTAGAATACTCACTAGGATCATCAAGTCACTCCTTGTTGAAATTGGTTCGTAGTAAATTGAATTCGTAAACCTGTTTGGAAATATACCATATGAGGAAATCAGCTTCGATGTTGTACCTTAAGATGACGTCTGTGAACTAAGACTACCCAGGTGAATAGCGTACTCTTTGTTATTTTTCCTGTGTGTTTTTTTGGAAACGTTTGTCGTCATCATTCAAACATTTTAACATATTTTACTCGCAGATTCTTTAAGACCCTCATGAAATTTTAACCTGCCATCCATTCCATCACTGAAAGTCATCATAGCATCACAAATTCTTATTTGCCCTATTCTTATTGGAAAACGTCCTGTTTTTTTACATCTATTACAATTTTTGGAACGGAATCAGTCATTAGCATTTTGAAGGAATCCACTCACATAGATTTTATTTCCTGTAACCTAAAATTTGAATTACAAATCACATTTCCACTATTTTTTGTACTTTAGGTACAACTGAAGTAGGTTTTCATTTTTTTTCTTCGAAGAACGTGGTTGCGATTATTAGCATTCCTTGTATAGAACAATGTATGTCTTCATGATAGCCTGGCCTTTGGTTTTGTACTCGTATCGATGCAATTGACAGATCATGATGTCGATGGGTGTTCCATTGTGTTTCGTCCGCTAAAAAGTGTAACTGTTTACAAATACGTTTGAACAGATTACAGCTTCTTGCCTTTATTTACTTATATTGTTTATCTACATCTACATCTACATGGACACTCTGTGAATCATATTTAAGTGCCTAGCAGAGGGTTCATCGAATCACCTTCACAGTTCTCTATTATTCCAATCTCGTATAGCGCGCGGAAAGAACGAACACATATATCTTTCCGTACGAGCTCAGATTTCCCTTATTTTATCGTGGTGATCGTTTCTCCCTATGTAGGTCGATGTCTACAAAATATTTTCGCATTCGGAGGATAAAGTTTGTGATTGGAATTTTGTGAGAAGATTCCGTCGCAACGAAAAACGCTTTTCTTTTAATGATGTCCAGCCTAAATCCTGTACCATTTCTGTGACTCTCTCTCCCATATTTCGCGATAATACAAAACGTGCTGCCTGTCTTTGAACTTTTTCGATGCACTCCATCAGTCCTATCTATTAAGGATCCCACACTGCGTAGCAGTATTCCAAAAGAGGACGGACAAGCGTAGTGTAGGCAGTCTTCTTAGTAGATCTGTCACTTTCTAAGTGTGCCGCCAATAAAATGGAGCCTTTGGTTAGCCTTTCCCACAACATTTTCTAAGTGTTCCTCCCAATTTAAGTTGCTCGTAATTAAAATACCTAGTTATTTAGTTGAATTTACGGCGTTTAAATGAGACTGATTTATCGTGTAACCGAAGTCAACGAATTCCTTTTAGCACTCATGTGGATGCCCTCACACTTTTCGTTATTTAGGGTCAACTGCCAATTTTCGCACCATTTATTGCTTTTAAATAGTTTTATTTATTTTATCAACAGAATCTTCCGTCAGTTCTTGATAGAACAACATTATAATAATAAATGAAAAGCACCAGTTTGCTTTTGTTCTACAATATTACTTTTATTGATAACCGCTTTTCGGCTTACAAGGCCATCTTCAGACATTTACTGTCTGAAGATGGCCTTGTAAGCCGAAACCCGGTTATCAATAAAAGTAATAATGTAGAACAAAAGCAAACTGGTGCGTTTCATTTATTATTTTATTTATCTCTTCTTATAATATTAGATTTCTAATGGAGGGGGGGATGTGTGGGGTAGGACAAAGGCCAGATTCGGTACTTGACTGGCCCTACATTATTTGCTGGCAGCTAGAGGCTTTCATTTCTCCAGGTTATTCCTGTTTCTGAAAGTGCTGACTTCCACTTTCATTCAGTTTCTGTCAAATTGTAAAATCATTCGTGGCCATAAGTGATTTAGCGAGTTACTCGTAGTTCACTGTTCAAGGAAACGACAGGCTATACCATTTCTAATAATTCAAAACGCAATAAAGCACTCGTGTTCAGACAGAAATTCATAGTCTTCAATTCCTTTTACCTATTTTATTATTGATTTTTCAAATTGTATAGTAAAGGAATCCAAGGCCACCGACAGATAATAACCAACTAATGATAATGTGTTTAATTTATAAATATGGGGACGATCTAGTAAGCAGTGACGGTAGAATCAATGAGCATGAATAAAAAATTTTTGACTCTAAAAATTGGGCTCATTTGTCACTTAGAATACTAAGTTCTGTAGACGAGACATATTCGTGATAATATTTAGGAAATAAATTCTCTTATTTCTCTCAGAAGAAATCGACACGGAAATGCATTGGAAGTTTTGATTGTGGAAACTGTTATTATAGACTATTGAGAGATAAGTTTAAGTTACACTGAATACCATGCGAGACGGAACACAATTTGTTAAGGACGACGGTATGAGTCCTCATTCTTTAGACTACACCACGTGAGTTGATGTAATGTGTGTAGCATATACTTTTTCATATTGGATATAATTAAGAAAAACTTTTGACGTCTTCCACTAATACTGTTGTGGTCTTCAGTTCGAAGAATGGTTTGATGCGGCTCTCCATACTGCTCTAACCTCATCCAGCCTTTTCATGGTCATATAACTATTGCAACCTACATCCATTTCGATCTGCTTGTTGTATTTATCCCATAGTATCTCTCCAAAAATTTTACACCCTAAAATACCCATTTCCGAATAAACTGTTGCTTCATTCCTCATGACGTACGCAGCAGACTTTAAAGTCATTTCAGTCACAGCCCGGATACACCATACAGAAAAAATAAGACCGTTTTAACTGAATTCCTTTATTTATAGGCCCGACTGGTTTCGCAGACTTTTAGTTGTCCTATCAACCGATCTCTTCTTTTAGTCAAGTTATGCCATAAATGAATTTTTCCCTAACTCGACTAATTATCTTCTCATTACTTACTCGATCTGTTCATGTAATCTTCAGCCATGTTCAGTAGTACCACATTTCAAAATGCACTGTTCTGTTATTGTCTGAACTGCTTATTACCGTTCATATCTGTATTAGGTCACACTCCAGACAAAATGTTTTCAGTAAAGACTTCTAACACTTACCTTAATGTTCGATGGTACCAGATACCTGTTATCCGAAAATGTTTTTCGTTCATTACTACTGGCTATGCATCATTTTCTAATCTAATTCCTTCTGCGTCGCCTTTCTTTACTGTTGCTGACGTTCACTTTATAACGGCTTTTCAAGATGGTAAGCATTGTTTTCAACTGTTATTTCAGGCCCTTATTAGTCTCAGACAGAATTACAACGGTAAGACTGTTCAGATGTGATCTTGGTTTCGTATACAGTGTTCATTGTACAAACTGAATAACATCGAGAAGAGGCGACAACGCTGTCTTATTCCCTCTTCAACCGCTGCTTCCCTTTCATGTCCTTTGAGACTTACGTCTGGTATCCATGCGAACTGTAAACAACCTTTGTTCCCTGTGTTTTATATCTGTTACCTTCAGAATTTCGAAGAGTGTATGCCAAGAGGTTTCAAAAGCGTTACGTTAACCAACAAAAAATTAAGAACATAGCTTGCCTTTGTTTAGTATATCATTCTTGCGACGTTGAAGGCAATACTTAAGAGAGCAGAATCTCTTGCGATTCTACACATCGGTCTTATAGATAGATTTTAGACAGCGTCGCTGCCACACACTCGTGTTTTAAAAGAAACAATCCAACGAAAATTTTGTATGAAGATCGCATGCGTTAAATTTAGCCATACGCTATATATATATATATATATATATATAGGGTGTTTCAAAAATGACCGGTATATTTGAAACGGTAATAAAAACTAAACGAGCAGCGATAGAAATATACCGTTTGTTGCAATATGCTTGGGACAACAGTACATTTTCAGGCAGACAAACTTTCGAAATTACAGTAGTTACAATTGTCAACAACAGATGGCGCTGCGGTCTGGGAAACTCTATAGTACGATATTTTCCACATATCCACCATGCGTAGCAATAATATGGCGTAGTCTCTGAATGAAATTACCCGAAACCTTTGACAACGTGTCTGGCGGAATGGCTTCACATGCAGATGAGATGTACTGCTTCAGCTGTTCAATTGTTTCTGGATTCTGGCGGTACACCTGGTCTTTCAAGTGTCCCCACAGAAAGAAGTCACAGGGGTTCATGTCTGGCGAATAGGGAGGCAAATCCTCGCCGCCTCCTGTATGTTTCGGATAGCCCAAAGCAATCACACTATCATCGAAATATTCATTCAGGAAATTAAAGACGTCGGCCGTGCGATGTGGCCGGGCACCATCTTGCATAAACCACGAGGTGTTCGCAGTGTCGTCTAAGGCAGTTTGTACCGCCACAAATTCACGAAGAATGTCCAGATAGCGTGATGCAGTAATCGTTTCGGATCTGAAAAATGGGCCAATGATTCCTTTGGAAGAAATGGCGGCCCAGACCAGTACTTTTTGAGGATGCAGGGACGATGGGACTGCAACATGGGGCTTTTCGGTTCCTCATATGCGCCAGTTCTGTTTATTGACGAAGCCGTCCAGGTAAAAATAAGCTTCGTCAGTAAACCAAATGCTGCCCACATGCATATCGCCGTCATCAATCCTGTGCACTATATCGTTAGCGAATGTCTCTCGTGCAGCAATGGTAGCGGCGCTGAGGGGTTGCCGCGTTTGAATTTTGTATGGATAGAGGTGTAAACTCTGGCGCATGAGACGATACGTGGACGTTGGCGTCATTTGTACCGCAGCTGCAACACGGCGAACGGAAACCCGAGGCCGCTGTATGATCACCTGCTGCACTAGCTGCGCGTTGCCCTCTGTGGTTGCCGTACGCGGTCGCCCTACCTTTCCAGCACGTTCATCCGTCACGTTCCCAGTCCGTTGAAATTTTTCAAACAGATCCTTTATTGTATCGCTTTTCAGTCCTTTGGTTACATTAAACCGCCGTTGAAAACTTCGTCTTGTTGCAACAACACTGTGTTCTAGGCGGTGGAATTCCTACACCAGAAAAATCCTCTGTTCTAAGGAATAAACCATGTTGTCCACAGCACACTTGCACGTTGTGAACAGCACACGCTTACAGCAGAAAGACGACGTACAGAATGGCGCACCCACAGACTGCGTTGTCTTCTATATCTTTCACATCACTTGCAGCGCCATCTGTTGTTGAAAATTGTAACTACTGTAATTTCGAAAGTTTGTCCGCCTGAAAATGTACTGTTGTCCCAAGCATATTGCAACAAACGGTGTATTTCTATCGCTGCTCGTTTAGTTTTTATTGCCGTTTCAAATATACCGGTCATTTTTGAAACACCCTGTATATAAACCATTTTGAATGACTGGGAAGATACTGCAATTGCTGTGACGAGGTAGAAGACTTTATCAGAATAATATAATGATGTCAACAACGGAAAGAAGCCACAGATGCACTACGTCTGCAGTTGAGGAGCATTCAGCTTCAAACCGCTCCTCGCAGCAGCGGACACGGTCACCTTGCTGTCGTACTACTTTGCGGCAGTGGACATAGAAGACTGACACTTGTCTAACAGCTCCACAGCAGACAGACCTTAAAGGAACTTCAGTTAACAGAATGATTTTTGTGTATACGATATTTTTGTAAGGAGTAAGTGTTATCATGAATGTTTATGATATGATTTTCCTGTACACTGAGGGGACAAAAGTCATGGAATAGCGATATATACATACGCAGTTGGTGATACTATCGCACATTCAAAGTAGAAAAGGGCAGTGCTTCGGGGTACCTGTCATTTGCATTTTTGATTATGGACACAAGTCGGGAATTAACAGATATTGAACGCGGAATGGTAGTTGAAGCTGGACACATGGGACATTCCAGTTCGGAGATCATTAGGGAATTCAATATTCTCAGATCCACGGCGTCATGAGTGTCCCTAAAATATTAAATTTCAAGCATTACGTCTCAACAAGGCAACGCAGTGGCCGACGGCCTTCACTTAACGACCAAGAGCAGCAGCGTTAGCATAGAATTGTCAGTACTCATAGACAAGATACACAGAGTGACAAAACGGCAGAAATCAATGTGGGACGTTCGACGAAAGTATTCGTTACGGCAGTGCTGCTAAAATTGGCGTTAATCGGCTACGGCAACAGAGGACAGACGCGAATGCTAACCACACGACATCGACTGCAGCCATCTGGTGACCACATTCGTCGGAGCCAAACGTTAGGTTAGTGGTGTTTAACGTCCCGTCGACAACGAGGTCATTAGAGACGGAGCGCAAGCTCGGGTTAGGGAAGGATGGGGAAGGAAATCGGCCGTGCCCTTTCAAAGGAACCATCCCGGCATTTGCCAGAAACGATTTAGGGAAATCCCGGAAAACCTAAATCAGGATGGCCGGAGACGGGATTGAACCGTCGTCCTCCCGAATGCGAGTCCAGTGTGCTAACCACTGCGCCACCTCGCTCGGTCGGAGCCAAACGATTGCAAAACCGTGGCCTGGTCAGATGAATCCCGATTTCAGTTGGAAACAGCTGGTGGCAGGCTTCTTGTGTGGTGCACATCCCACGAAGCAAAGCACCCAAGTTGTCATCAAGGCACTGCACGAGCTATTGGTAGCTCCTTAATGGTGTGGTCCGTATTTACATGAAATGGACTGGGTCCTATGATTCAACTGAATCAATATTGACTGGAAATGGTTTTGTTTGGCTACTGGACACGGTTTTTATGGCCATTCCTGGACCTAGTGCACCTAAACAACGACGAAATATTTATCGATGACTATCCGCCGTGTTACCTGGCCACAGTTGTTTACGGTTGGTTTGGAGAACACTGCACAACTCGAGCGAATGATTTGGCTACCCGGATCGCCCATTGAACGTTTGCGGGACGTATTCTAGAGATCAGTTCGTGCACAGTATACGGCACCGGTAACACTATGGATGGCTGTAGACGCAGCATGGTTCAGTATTTCCGCCGGGGACTTCTAATGAATTGTTGAGTCCTTGCTATGTCGAGTTGATACACTGCCAAGTAACAGGTTCACCGACACAATAACAGGAGGAATCCCATGACTTTTATATGGAGTGGTTATAATTAAACTGACGATACTTGGGCCATTGCAGACGTAAAGCTACAGTATTTATCGTACAGGTACTCAACTTTACAGAAATGATATTCAGACTGCGAGCTGCCGGATTTGCGTTGTTACTGGTGTCAGCACCATGGCTTGCCGCTATGCGCCGTTACTGGTACCACGACATAGGGTCATACGGTTACTTCGTAATGCATTTGGAGAAAACCAAATCATTGGCCGATGGTCCAAACTGGGTGGCCACTAAAATCACGATGTTCGAACTGGTGTGATTTTTGAGTGTGGGGTTACTTTAAAGACAGGGTTTATCAGCGGGACACTAACACACGTCGGAGGCTGAAGATGAGCCTAAAGTGAGGGGTAGCAAACATCCAACCAGAGATATTCCGGGCAGAAGCTCATCAGCATCTTGTGCTGTTCCAGGCTGTCGCTACGGTCGCAGGTTCGAATCCTGCCTCTGGCATGGATGTGTGTGATGTCCTTAGGTTAGTTAGGTTTAGGTAGTTCTACGTTCTAGGGGACTGATGACCTCTGTAGTTAAGTCCCGTAGTGCTCAGAGCAATTCGAACCGTTTGAACGAGGCTGTTGGGAATGCAGATGGTAGTGGCACTGAACAAAGTTTGTAACATGGAACGTAAACATGGCAGCAATTACACAAACGTTACCCTCCCATGTGAAAATTAAAATGTGTTTCTTTCAATGGCTTGTTCGTTATTTCTTCTCCGAGTGGTCTCAAAAATGTTTCCACAAAATATCGTTGTTCTATGATCACTCATTTTTCGTTGGGGCCGAAGTACAGAACGATTAATTATAATCTCCCCGTACATCATGATAATCTCGCCATTCCGATTAGTGGATGGAATACTTACGAATTCTGTGAGAAATTTATATAATAAAAGGCAACCCTCTAACTAACTGACTGACTCATCATCGTCCAGCAAAACCGCTAAGGACAGAAACTTCAAATTTTGAAGATGGTTTGATCTTATACTGTAGGTATCGTTTAAAAAGGGTTTTTTTGAAATTCCATCCCTAAATGTCTGAACTGGGTGAAGAAGGTTTTTTTTTAAGAAAATGTCGCTATTAAGACAATCCTGAAGCTAGATCTACAGAAACTGGTATTTTGGTTCTCGGGCAGAAGAAAAAGAGTCAACATTTTTAGAAATTTAACCCTAGGGGATGTGAATTGGTGGGTGAAGGCTTTTTCTCGAAAATATATCATTATTAAAGAACTACTAAAGTGACATGTATGAACACTGGTATTTTCCTTCTCGGTTACAACTAAAATAATTTGCTTCAATGTTTTGGGAAATTGAACCCCTAAGGAGGTGAAATAGGGGATGAGATTTTTTATGAAAATATTTTGTTATGTTATGAGAGCCGTTTTAAAGCTAAATATAGGAACGTTTAAATTTGGCTTCTCAGAAATAAAAGATACGTATGAACTATTTTTGGAAATTCAACCACTATGTGGTGAAACAGGTGATGAAATTTTGTGGAAATATTTCATTCTGCAAGCTAAATGTATGAAAATTTGTATTTGACTACTCTGTTAATTGGAAATTCAACCCCTAAGGGGATGAAATACGGGGGTGAAACTTTTTATGAAAATATTTCTTTGGGAAGGCATTTTTAAAACTAAATCTTAGAAAATTGTTGTTTGGCTTCTCCATTACAGATGAAAAATACGTGTTTCACTGTTTTTGAAAATTCAACCCCCAAGGGGATGAAATAGGGTCAGACTGATTCATTGAATCATCTCCGTCCAACCCAAACCGCTAAGGATACAAACTTGAAGTTTGGAGAAGGTGTGTATTGATTTAACAAAGGATTGTCGGAAAATACACTCCTAATTGTGTGAAATAGGGGATGAAAGGCTTTTTGAAGGTACGTTCCTATTAACGGATTTTTGAAGCTAGAGCTACGAGACCAGGTTTTTCGTTTGTCAGTCATAAAATAAAAAAGAATGTGTTTCAGAATTTTTTGGAAATTGACCCACTAATGAGGCAAAGTAGTATGTGAAACGTTTTTTGAAACTAAATAGTTATTGAAGAACTTCTATAGGATTTTAAGGCTACATCGATGACAACTGGTATTTGACTTCTCAGTTACAAATTAAAGAATACGTGTTCGAGTGTTTCTGGAAATTCAGTCCGTAATGGAGTGCTATATCGGATGAAAATTTTCAACAAAATACTTCGTCGCAATAAAATAATTTTAAATCTACATTTATGAAAGCTGGTTTTCATTTCTCGGTTAGATGTAAAGAAATATTTATTAGGAGATGGAAGTTGCTATGAAAATATCTCCTCAAGGACGCTAAAGGCATGATTAATAAAATCTTTGGATTCTAGCCACCGGAATTGTTTTTTGGTCAGAAGTGCATTCGGAAAATACTATGCTTATATGACCTCAATTAGCGTGAAAAGCTTAGAAGGTGCTGCAGTTTATGAACGACGTAAAAATTCGATTAAATAAAATAAAATATCTCTGCAGGCCATACAGTTTACAAGAGCGAAGCAGCGGGCGCTAAGCCAGTTTGTCATATGCGGTAGATGGGCGTGTAAAAACAAAATACCTTTGAAACAGAGATGAAAACAATCAAAGAGCGTGCGGTATATTAGCGAATAAAATTTTGAAATAACGGACGTCATTGGTACATCAAATTAAATGGAACGAATCGCTTTAAACAGCCAACGAAGAGTGAGAAACCTTTGCACACAACGGGAGCAATATGAAATGTCTGCTGACAAAGTAAAAATGTGAATATTAATTTATCAGCTCTGTTTTCATTATCTGAAATAGAACGCAATAAAATTGTCATGCCGAGAATTGTTAATATGTATCCAACGTAGGTCCATCGCTTCATACCAGATCTGAAACACCAAATAAATCACTTTGTGTAAGCCTATGGCATTGCCAGAGAATAGATGACGTCGATATTACCTGCCACTTTTATGGCATTCGAAACTGATTCTTCGTATTATTTTGCAAAAAATAGACTAAAAGCTGCTGGGTACTACGTTAGCTAAAGGGATGTCGGAGTTTGCTCGTATATTGCAGTGTCCATCGCGGTACTTTGCAACACGGAAAAATGTTTCGGAACAAGATCGGATCCGCGACCAGGACTGATGAGCTTGTAAGGTGAACCGATCAGTCTGAGTCTGTTCTTCGGTTTCCCACCCTCGTTTAGGAAAATACTAGGCTGCTGCCCATCTCCCAGCTAAGAAAATAAGATACACAAGTAGAGTTTACACAGTTCACGACTTCTCTCTCTGACATACCTCACGACTCTGGAGACGGAACGGGAGTCCAGTAGCAAAGATAAATGAAATTACATTGCCAAATCATGATTAGATCGCACCTCTTAATAGAAGAGATTAACGGTAAATAGAAGTATAACAAATAGTATACCTCAGGAACAGGCATTTATTTCAAAAGTAATGAAAAACTTATTTCAGCAGAACAGTGTTTATGACCTCATAATTGGCTTGAAAATGAGGTAAATGAGAGAGCTGAACAACGACACTATAGAATAACCGAGCCACTCGTCTTATAACAGGAATTACAGTTATTCCAACATCTGAACAAATCGATTCCTGGTTAAAATTTAGTATAATGACAGTGTCTCATATTATGCAGAAGACAAAAAACGGTTCTGAAGTACGGAAAGAATCACCCTCGTTAGATGATTAGTCAAGGAAGATTTTACCAGCTACGAAATAACACTAAGGACAATGATGTAAAAATCTTCTACGTTGATGTCCTCTGTATTAGATGTTACTGACGATGGGTTACACACCCTGAAACATGGTTGGCTTCCTGTCGGCTGAACGTGAGCGTTGGCTTCCGCGGCCGTTGTCCCAGTCAATAAAATCCCTCTGAGTGTGTAAAAATTCCGTAGTTTCGGCCACTATTGCCAGTGGACTTAGCATTCCGCAGTTACAGCAAAAAGAAAAAAAAACGCACCTTGGGGATTGCCACTTGTAATAGCGGCCGAAACGCCAGAAGCTTTATACTATGAGAATGCGGTCACAGACTCAGCAGAATTTTATTGACTGTGGCTCTCAGTTATTTAATCACTACCGCCTATCAATCTGAAATTAAACTGAAATAAAATTTGCCTTGCACCAACTTTTTCAGATCATTTGTACCAGCACTTTAGGTACATCTGCTTAAACCAAGAGGAAGAACGAACCCATTACTCAGCCTGTAACACCTATTTTGTATCTGTATCGATATTTCTATGTCAATTTGTAGTGATGCTTTCGTAGGGTCTTGTATCTATGACTATTACGGAAATTCTTTGACAACGTATACAAATGACCGATCATGCTTAAATTACGCATGTGGACTTAAATAATTAATGGAATGAGTGTTATATACTGTACTGCGAATGACTTGGTCCATAGTTAGGGAGCGTAGGTTTGAATGTAAAAGATGTGGGGAAGCCCCGGAGCAACGGGCGTATCCTGGCAGAGTGGGAAAGGTGTGGTTGGCGCTCAAGTCGCAACGCGTCTTTTGTGACGGGCACGGAGTCCGGACTTACAGTAATGTGGTTAACATCTCACTAGAAATATCGGATCATTGTGGCTCATATTTTTGGAATTTTGAGGCCAGAAGAGCTTAAGGGCAATATTTATAGGCCCCGGATGCTGCATTTGGTGATACAATTATAATGGAATGGGTTTTGGCCCCATAAAAATGTAATTAAGACGCCAAGAAGACCAGTAATAGGGCGAGGCCGACAATACTGCCATGACTGCATCACCGACATGGTAACAGCCGCTACCATTACGCCAGCAGTAGCACTAGCCTACCACTAAATTGTTTATATTTGGCACTCAGATGGACCAGGTACTTGCGAAATTTGGTTGATTTTAATAATAATTGTGGCTTTGCCAGAAACTCCATCTTACACCCGTGAATGTCCCAAATCACAAACCTGGACAGGAATGCTATCCTAGTGAATTTATGAAAAATAATTTATACCCTCAGCTGCCGACAGGTGTTGTTGATATACCTCGATGGGGACAGCTGTAAATGTGTAACCTGACCTTAACTCGAACCCCGGATCTCCTGCTTACGTGAAAGACGCTCTATCCATCTGCGCCACCGAGGACACAGATGAATGGCGCGAATGAAGGGTCTTATCCCTTGTACGCTTCCCGTGAGACCCACATTGCCAACTGTCCACAATCTACATACGTAATGTATCTAATAGGTATTTGCCCATCCATTCATTACTCGCGCACACTAAGGTGACGATTCCCGTAAGAGTTTGGGCAACCTGTGCGCGTTGGCACAGACGGAGGTCAATGGCTGGGTAGCCTTTAAATATATATATATGAAGATAGTAACGGTTCTCGAAAGAACAGACACCATTGATGACCATGCAGCTTCTCTAGAATAAATGATAATAAATTGAAACCCTCAGCTGCCGACAGGTGTTATTGATACACCTCGATGGGGACAGCTGAAAATATGTGCCCCGACCGGGACTCGAACCCGGGATCTCCTGCTTACATGACAGTGAATTTAATTCCGAGTATCCTAATTTATTATGGAAAGACTTATTTGGCAGCTATGAAAATACACGTAATTGCTTTCTAATGTGTGGAGCTATGGTGATTAAAGTTCAGTTTTATAGTTTGAGAAATACTCCACTTCCATTGCAATTTTACGTAAACAGTTTGCCTTACTTCTAAAGCTGTCTGAAAATAGTAAATTTAACCTGAAATGAAAAAGATTATTAATTGTTGCATCTATGTACTACTATCAGAATTACGATGTCTTATCAGGGCTCATTTCATGAGACAGTTTTTGAACTCGAATTTAGTGTTCTGTTGGCAGTTTCACAGGTTACAAGACTGCTTATCGTATCACACTTTTTATTTAGAGAGTTATAGTTTTCTGTGCTTCACATAATTAATAATGAAGCAAAGCAAAGGCTCCTTTAGAGCTACTGTACTTAGATTTGCATTTTGTTTAATTGCTTCAAACCGAGTTTAAGAAAGAAATATGTACTGTGCTAGCTATTCTAATGCAAAGGCATGGAGGACCTGAACCAAGCAATGAAGTTATAGAGACACCCTGATTTAAATCTGAATCATTTTATGCTTTCCCTTATTTAGCATTGCTACTAGTTTAATGTGTGCCGGTGACTGGTTCTGTAAAGTGGTGCATCTAGCTCATTTAAGGTACGTGTTGTTGAGAGGCATATGTTAGTGTCAGCTATCTAATTGGCCATTTGTTTGTCTGACTTCCAAGTTAGCAGTACATTTATCTGCAAGGTTAAATTACTGTGTTGTAGTGTGAACGGGTGTAAAGCAAGAGCGTCAAAAAAGGTTAGGTTAGCCTTAGCACTGCCTTCTGCTTTATTACATTGCTTGACACAAAAATGCCTAATTAGGCTGGCGACCTATATTAATACAACTTGCTTTTGTGCTGGGAGAACGTCTGTTAACTGACCCACTTGTTTACTGTTAGTTATACTCTGCTGGAGTGTTTCGGAAACGAACCTCAGTTTCATTGTTCCGTTCCCATTAGGTTATCTTACGTTCACAACATTAAAAAATTCCTCGGAGAGGTATAACGTTAGCATCGACTGTCGATAAGGCGACAGGTGTTACCGTTAAAAGCTGTGCAACACAATATCGAACAACATGCATCTGACGGTAACAGGGGCGCGGGACTTCATTTCGACACGGACCTACCTTCCGATACATCTTCTTTCAATTCCAGCAGCGTAGTCTCGACCTGTTAAACCCAGCTACCCTTATCCATGATGCAGCTGCAGATAAACTGCCCTACACCTGAGCACCTAAGTGAACCTAGCATAACAACGCTTGGAAAGGCGTCAGTACACCTTTACAGGAAGAACATACTAGTCTTGTGTTATCAACAATATTATCGAGACGCTTTGTACAGACGCTTTTTGTACAGAAATTACAGCACTTATTCAAAGTTGACTGTCAGCAACTCGTGTTGTAGCGGCTAGCGTTGCTGCCGCTGGATCATGGGGTCCCGGGTACGATTCCCAGCTGGGTTGTGGATTTACTCTGCCCAGGGACTGGGTGTTTTTGTTTTCCTCATCATTTTCTCATCGTTAGTGATAGTGGCTGAACTGGACTGTATGAAAAAAATGGACTGTGTAGAAATAGGGACTTTGTACGGGTGCTGATGACTGTGCTGTTGACCGCCCCACAAGCCAAACATCGTCCTCATCATCATCACCGAAGTTGACGACAGGACTCATCAGAACCCAGGAAGCTTGAGCAACTGAAACTATTTACGAATGGCAACACAGGTCCGCCATACCGAATTTACACAACCGGCCATTAAAATTGGTACACCAAGAAGAAATTTAGATGATAAACGGGTATTCCTTAGACTTACATGTGATTACATTTTCACGCAATTTGGGTGCATAGATCGTGAGAAATCAGTACCCAGAACAACCACCGCTGGTCGTAATAACGGCCTTGATTCGCCTGGGCATTGGGTCAAACAGAGCTTGGATGGCGTGTACAGGTACAGCTGACCATCTAGTTTCAATACGATACTACAGTTCATCAAGAGTAGTGACTGGCGTATTGTGACGAGCCAGTTGCTCGGCCACCATTGACCAGACGTTTTCAAATGGTGAGAAATCTGGAGAATGTGCTGCCCAGGGCAGCAGTCGAACATTTTCTGTATCCAGAAACGCCCATACAGGACCTGCAACATGCGGTCATTCATTATCCTGTTGAAATATAGGGTTTCGCAGGGATCGAATGAAAGTTAAAGCCACGGGCCGTAACACATCTGAAATGTAACGTCCACTGTTCAAAGTGCCGTCAATGCGAACAAGAGGTGACCGAGACGTGTAACCAATGGCACCCTATACCATCACGCCGGGTGATACGCCAGTATGGCGATGACGAATACACGCTTCCAATGTGCGTTCACCGCTATGTCGCCAAACACGGATGCGACCATCATGATGCTGTAAACGGAACCTGGGTTCATCCCAAAAAATGATGTTTTGCCATTCGTGCACCCAGGTTCGTCGTCGAGTACATCACAGGCGCTCCTGTCTGTGATGCAGCGTTAAGGGTAACCGCAGCCATGGGCTCCGAGCTGATAGTCCATGCTGCTGCAAACGTCGTCGAACTGTTCGTGCAGATGGTTGTTGGCTTGCAAACATCCCCATCTGTTGACTCAGGGATCGAGACGTGGCTGCACGATCTGTTAGAGCTGTAAGTAGGCTGTTTATATTTTCTTGTTGGCAATGTTACGTAGCACTCTGTATGAAAATCACTGGCTGTGCTGTGTGCAGCCTGTGGCTAGTTTGCATTGTTGTCTGACATTGTTGTCATGAACTACAATAGCTGGATGTGAACAGCGCGTAGCGTTGCGCAGTTAGAGGTGAGCCGCCAGCAGTGGTGGATGTGAGGAGAGAGATGGCGGAGTTTTGAAATTACATATACTATGACTTGTGATGATATTAAGGTAAATACATTGTTTGTTCTCTATTAATATCTTTCATTTGCTAACAATCTCTATCAGTAGTTAGTGCCTTCCGTAGTTTGAATCTTTTATTTAGCTGGCAGTAGTGGCGCTCGCCGTATTGCAGTAGTTCGAGTAACGGAGATTTTTGTGAGGTAAGTGATTTGTGAAAGGTATAGGTTAATGTTAGTCAGAACCATTCTTTTGCAGGGATCTTTGATAGTCAGATTGCGTTGCGCTAAAAATATTGTGTGTCACTTTAGTGAATGTTTGAGTACGTTCAGTTTTGCTCAGCTGTTTGAAAAAACATATTGTGTGTCAGTTTAAGCACAGTCTTGTATAAATTGTTCAAAGGGGACGTTTCATATGTCGATCCTTAGCCTAGGATACCTCACTGGAATCTTCTGATTTTTTTCTTGTAGTTTGTGTATTTAGTGTAGCTTTTGTTTATTGCTAGCGCGTAATTGTAGAGAGAATCTCCTTTGTAGTTGTAGCCTTTCATTGTTGTACAGTAAAACAGTTGTGGCATGCATATAGATTTGCACCAAGTATTTCGCAGCTACGCTTGCAATTAACTAGATATTATTTTCAGTCCTATGTTAATGTGTTCTCCTATTTTTGCACTTCAAATTGTGCTTTTCTGTGTTATCGTGTGAAATATTGTGACAATAATGGCGTGTGAAAAACGTAATACTAGGCTCCAAAGTAAAATGAGAAATAATAGTGACGACGAGCGTAGCTTATCAGCACCACTGGGTAGTGAATTAACAGACATTCGAAGTAGTAATTTGGTAACTGTGCATAGGGAAATGGAGCGGGCAGCAAATAATGGTGTAGACAGTGAAACAGGTAGTGAACAGGGAAGCATTATCGATCGATCGGTCGGCAACAGCTCGCCTCAGGAATCCGAAATGACAGAACACAATACTGCAAATACTGTAGACTTCGGTTTTGGGTCCTCACCGTTTTCTCAAATGAGTCAAGACACATTTTCTGCTTGTCAAAATGTGAATGTTGCCGGTGAAAATGCACTGCCAAAAAGCATAGAGAAACAGATTCCAGACACTAATACATTACTATTGCAATTAATGCAACAAATGGAACAAAATCAGAGACAAATGGGACAAAATCTTCAAAAGTTAGACACAATGGAACAAAATCAGAGACAAACACAGCAAAAGCTTCAAAAGTTAGACAGAATGGAACAATACCAAAGACAAACACAGCAACAGTTAGACACAGTGGAACAAAATCTTAAAAAGTTAGACACAGTGGAACAAAATCTTAAAAAGTTAGACACAATGGAACAAAATCTTCAAAAGTTAGACACCACACTTGAACAAACACGTGAAGATTTAACTACTGAATTACATAACATCGAATCGAAATGTCAAAAAGTCTGTAATGACGTAAAAACACAAATTTGTGAGCATTTCCAACCTATTTTTTCGCGTCATGAAAATGTATTACAGAATCACGAAGCAGCCATAAAAGAACTGCAAACTATTGTTCATGAAAATCATGAGACCTTGCAAGCTAAAATTGACTCAGTAGCATCTACCGATTCGGTTACGCAACTTGCAAAAACTCAGGAAAATTTAAGGGACACAGTAGATACCCTGAAAATTGGTTCAGAAAGACACATGGAGGAAATAAGTACACTATCAGAGAAAGTAGCCGAACTTTCGGATCAGGTCACTAACTTATCTACAAAGGTAGATGATGATCTGAATGACACAAGACCCGTAGCCTTCACTGACACAGAAGAGTATGAACAAATAAGAAAATTCAAACAAAATCAAAATCAAATCAATACACAGTACAAAAGAGAAATCCGGGAAGTACAAGATCAGTTGACGCAGATAATACAAGAATTACATATTTCAGAGGACACTCGCGCTCCAACATGGGAAGAGGAACTTAGAAATACGGAAAAGCCACAAAATAATAACACAGGGCATTTCGGTAATTATGAAAGAAATTGGCAAGGTACACGGAATTTTGAGATGGAACCGCCGACACGACGTAACAATGACCGATATGCTACTCGCCGACACGATGATTTTGACTATAAGCTGTTCATTACTACACGTAAATTCAAAACGTTTAAGAATTCTGGCAACGACATTCATCCACAAGCGTGGCTCCATCAATTCTCTCATTGTTTCCCTCCTAACTGGTCATTGGAGCACAGGTTAGAATTTATGTGTGGCTACTTAGAGAATGAACCAGCTGTAAGAATGCGATCGGTCATTCACGATTGCCATGTTGAAGGAGAATTTTACCATGCGTTCCTCTCAGCATATTGGTCTCAAGCTACACAAGACTGAGTAAAACATAGCATCATAATGATGAAACATTTCAAACAATATGAATTTTCCAGTCTTGTGAAATATTTTGAAGACATGTTGCAAAAGAATCAGTACCTCTCAAAACCATGCAGCCCCTCAGAACTCATCCACATTTGCTTAATCAAACTGCCTGAACACTTGCGACATATTATTTTAGCAGGAAGCTTTTCAGGGACTGTTACAAGAACTAGAAATTGACACTGACAGTCGCGGGATGCGAAAACAGGAAAACAATCACTACAGGTCACATCCGTCACAATTCCTTGACGACAGAAACAATAACTGGCCACGACAAGCCTATTCTTACAACGTAAATCGTGACCAAAACAGACACCATCTGTATGACAACCACTGGCAGAGTAATAATAGTTACAGAGAAAGATCGCAAGATAGTAATGAATATGACAGAGACACTAATAGGAACAGACAATTTGGCAACCAGAACAATTATTATCACGGGAGACAGAATAACTTCAGACGCAACGGTCCAGCGCGCAGTTACGATTCAGGGACAAATTCTCCACCACGTGACCGACAGGAAAGAAACTATGGAATCTACCGACATGACGACAGACGATATGATCGTAACGACAGACCTGAACTGCATCAGAAATGGCGGGATTTAAACAGAGCAGAGCCCTCTCGGCAAGGCGAATTTGTAGAAGTTAGGTCTCCTAATCCCAATAACGACGCGCGCCAACAAGGAAACAGACTATGACTCGCACCGCAGGCAGCCACTTGCGACCGCTGGCTCAGGGAAAAATAATATTGACGCTTACCTTGAGCAAAATTCCAGTATTCTTTATGGACGAATACCGCATGATAATAGCATTCAAGTTGAAACTCTGCGTATTAGGAAGAGTAAAGGTTTACACCACATTTCACATGTAAAACCATTTATTGACAGATAATCTGCTTTTTAACTTAGTCTTTGCAAATTTCACTTCACGCTACTTCTACAATTTGTCACACTGAGAAACTGTTAACATGCAACAATGTTTTGAAGTTCAATATCCACTCAAGAACAAAGAGAACTTATTTAAACAGAAATTACGAATGCATTGTTATTGCGAACAGACGACACAGTGTTATTGTGTGTGTACATTCTTGCTTGTTAGTTGCACGATTACGTAACGACTATAAGGCTCACATACTTAGAACATATACTGATACTGCTAATGAGATTTTGATGCAACATTTTGGTTCACTTGAAAATACATTCTGAATTAAAGTACTTTCTGAGAGATACCAGATGACACAGTGGTTAGTTTATGTGACAGCTACACGATTATATCACGACGTTACTAATGAGTGACAATTTACAATGTTGCTTTTGCGGTGTTTCTGTTTTATATCTGCACTGTTTTTCTGAATTATTCTGGAAAGTAAAACATGTTTTAGTAGCAACTTTTGTGGTATAGCTACAATGAGACAGCCTTTTCCGTAGCACAACAATATGTTACAACACAGTAATTTCTTCATCACAACAATAAGCGTAATAACTAAGATATCTATACGCAAAGCATTTCACTTTTGTTTATCATGAGGTAAGTACATTGACTTCTGCAGAACTTAGCTTTCGGAGGACAATAACTACGACACTTCCACAGAGATTATCTTACAGCAAGACGCACATCTAGCGCTACAGGACACGTATTTGAGTGATTAATTTTGTACTTAAAACATTTATTTTTACAGATTTTTGAATTACAAAGAAAGTTTTCTGTGATACATTTCATTCCATTGCTGTAATCTGTAACACCTAAGGGTATAATTACATTAAACCTCAGGGGGGTACACGCCTGCTTTGTGTATCATGTGTTTGGCAAGCACAAGGAGCCCTAGCTAATATGGTATTTGCTTATACAACTTTACACATCGGTACCATATTTCTCTAACACATAAATTACACAGCTATCTGATCATTTAACTGAGAGAGACAAACCCTTTTACTACGTCAGTGACAGATGTTTACGCAATTACACAGTTGGGTAACTTCACACTTATGAAATTGTATTTTGTCTGTACTGTGTGAACTCTTCATATTTTTTCGGAACCATTGTGATACAATGGGAGCTTTGAATGATGTATTTGGTATGAGATCATGATTTTTATAGTACGTTTGAGGTAGATGACACTACTGAAATGAGCAGAGAATTTTCTTTAGGTTTTGAAATTATTGCAGAAAGCTACGACGTTTCTGAGATTTGGCTGAGGTGTTATGATGTTATTATTACGACGACGATGTGTATTATGCTGCTGAGGTATGTTTATGATCAATAAGCTAATGCTATATGAGTTATTTGATTATGCTACGTATGTTATGATGAAATATTGAAGAAGTGTTGAGGAATAAGGTAAGGAATAATGAGTAGTGTTTAGGGACTCTTGACTTGTGAAAAAGAATGTTGGAAACCAAGAATCGTACTTTAAGAGTTATGAAATGTGTGTGTAGATGCGTGAATGTATCACAATGCTGGCGAAAATTTTTTGGACACTGTTATATTCATAAGATTTTGTTTCTACACATTTGCAACGCAAATTCTCGACCCGTGAAATTTTGTATATGAGACTGTCTCTGTAGCGGAAAAATGTCGTAAATATTTCCATAAGTATGTTAAGTGACCACCTGCACGTGCGTCGTCGGCACACAGCTGTGTCAGACACCTGGAGAACAAGCCATTAGGGTGTGCCTTTCCGGAAGCACAGGCAGAAAAAAAAGGAGGCCAAACACCCACTAATGACATTCGTTTCTAGAAAGCATCGCAAAAACGACTTGGTCGAAATTAAAAACATATGATAACACTGTGGAGCTCTTAATTTATGATATTTACTGAAATGCCTAATAAAATGACAAGAAATATTTTTACATCTGCACACCTGATTATGACAAGCGTCTTTCTATGAGAGTTGAGAGAATTTCTACTAACTTATGAAATGTCACATGACTACTGAATGATATTTTTATGCTTTGCTTTTCATAGTTGCTTATTTCATTTGATATCTGGTTTCCAGCTGTGTTGCAGCATTGCTTTTATAAAATGAAATGCATTTGCTAATGTGAACACTTTCTGTCAACAGATCTATTAAATAATTATTTTATGATCCACATTCTTTAAAAAAGGAGCACTTGGAAAGGAAAGAACAATAAGAAGGAACTAGTAACAGTAACACATAATTTTCTTTTCAAGTACATGGTAATATTTCTTTTTACAATAAGTTGTTGTGGTGCACCACTTTAATTACATAGACATTAAGATGTGAATATACATTTCCCTTATCTGCATTGTTGTCTTTAGTGTAATATTTTTTCTGCTTGAGCTATGTCATGTTTAGGTATAAGTTGCTGCTGTTTGCCAGGCATAGTGTTACTGAATTTCACTTTGTATTACTCTGTTAAGCTAGTTTTACTACTGATTTATTTTTAGTTGCTGCACATTGACTCATATTAGTTGTGGTGCTGCAATTGCTTTACCTATTTAAATTTTTTGTCATTGATGTTTGTATTAATTGTTTTATGTGATGCTGCATTGCCTCGTCCCTTAGTTTAGTATCTGAGCTCAGTAGATTTAAGTTAGCTTAAGAGGGGGTAGACTATATAAGAGAATGAGTTGCGATGAATTGGAAGAAATGCATTGAGAAGTTATACGAAAAAAAGTACAAAAAACAGGTTTAGGTAGGATTTTCTTGGAAATAAATGATGAGGTAAGAAATGTGTGAACATATAAACAC
This sequence comes from Schistocerca cancellata, assembly GCF_023864275.1. Taxonomy (NCBI): domain Eukaryota; kingdom Metazoa; phylum Arthropoda; class Insecta; order Orthoptera; family Acrididae; genus Schistocerca; species Schistocerca cancellata. Next base: position 999,429,927 of record NC_064627.1, read on the forward strand.
AGAAAGCATGCTTAGATAGTATTTTTTTGATGGAAACAAAGGATGAAATACGAGGAAAGATATATGGAATGAAGTTTTGGGGTGGACTGCAGTACCAAATGTTACACTGAAAACGAACCCTGTCCTTTCCTTTTGTGTTATCCCACTATGTGTTTGAGTACCCTTGTGTAGTTGTTTTCTTCCTGTCTCTGTGTAGTTTCATAGAATTTTTTCTTCTTCTAATACTAAGCTACATTCACTATGATGAGGAATACTGTTATCCTCAAATATAATTGGCATTAATAATATGTTATTTTCTTTGTAAAGATGCTTAGACATTATTTATTCAGTTTTGTTTTAATGCTCATGTGTGAAGTTGATGTTTCAATAATTATTCTGATCTTTTATGTATTTACTTATGTCATAATTCCTGTAACACTGATGTATCTGTTTATTTCTATTCTTTTGTAAAGCCTGTACTACTACAGAGTTATCTGTATTGTTATGTTCTTTAATGATGTATTTTGTACCTTTGTTATTGTATTCTTACGTTATAAAATTGTAATTGACATCAGTTCATCATATTATTAACTTGTATGTTACATTTCACTGCACACATTTCTGTTAATCATATTATATGCACAATATGTGAGAAGTTGGGACTGTTAGTGTTTGCACGTGTGTTACTAATTCAGCAAGGGACTGGATAACAGCATTGCTGGTTCTAAGGACAATTCCAAAAAACTTTGTGAGTGCACAAGTGGTGATTATGGACTTTCTATATTCTCTGCAAGACTTTTCGATGGTGATTGTGCACCTGCACAGTCACAACAGATGGCTGCTGGCCATCTCTATCAGGACTACAGTGGGCCTGTCCACACTTTCTACGAGGACTGCAGTGGGTCTGCACCTCTGGTGGCCCGCCAATACCGTCACCTCTACCAGGACTACAGTGGGCCTGTCCACAATTTCTACAAGGACTGCAGTGGGTCTGCACCTCTGGTGGCCCAACAATACCGTAATCTCTACCAGGACTACAGTGGGTCTACTCTGTGATGACCTACCTACCAATCTTCTTCAAAACGTCGAATGACTCTGCTGTGGGTTTGCTCTGTTGTTGCCCATTACCTGTCAGCATGTCAAGAGTCAGCACTGTCTTTCCGTTGGAAGGACAACACTACTTCTCCAAGACTGCATGGAAATCCACTACTTCTGTGTGCATTGTCTTTTACTGCTCAGACTTTGAGAAAAGAAACGGCAGTTTTACTGTGATGAATGATCAGGACTGTCTTTATGGACTGTGAGAAAATTTTAGCTTTTGACCAACATTGTATTAATAAGTGTGTGCATTTGATATCTTTCTTACTGTAATTATGAAAAAATTTTTCAAATCTGTATTGGCCACTGCCCAAAAAAATTTGTAAAATTTTTTGTGGGGAGCATGGGGGCTATGTAAGTAGGCTGTTTATATTTTCTTATTGGCAACGTTACGTAACACTCTGTATGAAAATCACTGGCTGTGCTGTGTGCAGCCTGTGGCTAGTTTGCATTGTTGTCTGCCATTGTTGTCATGAACTGCAATAGCTGGATGTGAACAGCGTGTAGCGTTGCGCAGTTGGAGGTGAGCCGCCAGCAGTGGTGGATGTGAGGAGAGAGATGGCGGAGTTTTGAAATTACATATATTATGACTTGTGATGATATTAAGTTAAATACATTGTTTGTTCTCTATTAATATCTTTCATTTGCTAACTATCTCTATCAGTAGTTAGTGCCTTCCGTAGTTTGAATCTTTTATTTAGCTGGCAGTAGTGGCGCTCGCCGTATTGCAGTAGTTCGAGTAACGGAGATTTTTGTGAGGTAAGTGATTTGTGAAAGGTATAGGTTAATGTTAGTCAGGGCCATTCTTTTGCAGGGATCTTTGATAGTCAGATTGCGTTGCGCTAAAAATATTGTGTGTCACTTTAGTGAACGTTTGAGTACGTTCAGTTTTGCTCAGCTGTTTGAAAAACATATTGTGTGTCAGTTTAAGCACAGTCTTGTATAATTTGTTCTAAGGGGACGTTTCAGAGCCATGCAGATAAGATGCCTATCATCTCGACTGCTAGTGACACGAGGCCGTTGGGATCCAGCATGGCGTTCCGTATTACCCTCCTGAACCCACCGATTGCATATTCTGCTAATAGTCATTGGATCTCGACCAACGCGAGCAGCAATGTAGCGATACGATAAACCGCAATCGCGATAGGCTACAATCCGACCTTTATCAAAGTCGGAAACGTGATGGTACGCATTTCTCCTCTTTACACGAGGCATCACAACAACGTTTATCCAGACAACGCCGGTCACCTGCTGTTTGTGTATGAGAAATCGGTTGGAAACTTTCCTCGTGTCAGCACGTTGTAGGTGTCGCCACCGGCGACAGCCGTGTGTGAATGCTCTGAAAAGCTAATCATTTGCATATCACAGCATCTTGTTCCTGTCGGTTGAATTCCGCGTCTGTAACACGTCATCTTCGTGGTGCAGCAATTTTAATGGCCAGTAGTGTAGCTATTCGTACGTAACATATCCATCACAGCTCTACTCTGGCCTGCCACGAGGGACCTGCACAAAAATCCCCTAACCTTTTTCCCATCCCCACTGCCAGTCACATCTACACGGCCACCACCCACCACTCTGCAGCTATATTAATCGGTACACCACTGAATAATTAGCTTCATCCCACTTAACGGCAGTTGGTCGAGGAATGAAGTAGGATGCCCCATAAGATTTGTTCAGTTGAACTGTCTCTGCAGATATTCTCACCAGCAAGAATAATAAGGGGCGATCCAAAACTTTCCATTTGAGGACATTGCAGCTGTCTATCTGCAACGTATCGTGACTCCGATGCTGGTATATAAACATCGACATGTACGCAAAGGATTAATGTAGCACTCGCTTCTTTCAGATGTACGTGCGGATAATACGGAAACGTGAACTATGGGGATGTTATTACCAAATGAGTCCTAGGAGGACCAACGTGCTAGTGTTCTCTTATTGGCTGCCGAAGGATAAACACCTGTAGCCATTCATCGGAAAATGAAGAATATGTATGGAGCTGCATGTTTGTCGGAAACCACCATTGTGGAAAATCACGACTAGGTGTGCTGCTTTCTCATGACGAAGTACGTCCCCACAGCGCAACTGCCGTAAAGCTGAAGTTACGCCAACTCATGTGGGAAACGCTTTAAGGGTGGACGATTCCTGTCAGATTGGAATGCGCAACAGGCAGTTACGAACTTCTTCAAGCCACAAGACACAGTGTTTTACCAGACGGCTATTTTGCAATCTGGTGCGTCTGTGGGATGCTCACGGCGATTTTTCCTGACTGACACACCGATTCTGTACTGTATGGTCTTAGAACAAAGATTTTTTTGATTGCCCCTTTTACTTAAAACACGAATTAAAATCACTGTCCATGCGACTGTATGTATTCAGAATACTTTAACAAGAAATGGACAAATAGAAAGCTTATGTTCTAACCAAGGTGGACTGCCAACTAACATCGGTCCGACCTCAGTCAAGCCCCGATGCATTCTCCACAAACAGTGGTCCATCGGTCCCACTTGTAACTTTTGAGTTTGCTGTGATGTCAGGCAAGCCACCTTTTCAAGAATTTTTCTATCAAAATTGTAGTGTCCTATGTCGGGTCCTTCAGTCCTAACTCTTTAGAAACACTCTCCATAACAGTTCTCGCTTCATTGGTATTAAATGCATTTTTCGCATGGACTACTTTTCTTTCCTTGGCATTCCCACACTTAGCTTCGTCGTTTTGCTGACTACCAAAGGTTGTCTGCCCCTGGAAATTATTTTTTGCTTTTAACTTGGGTCTTTTCGCACCCTTACGCCAACCCTCCGAAACATTCCGTGACCGTGCTCTAAAGCCCGCCATGGTGAAGGGGTGTTCTTGGTCGAGATGGCCTCCCTCCGACTAGGCAATGGTAGCTTCCACCCTTCTCCATGAATTCTATTTTCAGTGCAGGATTGAAACTGAAATATCGCGAAATCTACCACTCGAACCACGATGGTGTTTTCACCAAATTTACACAAACAAAATTCTACATTAATCTAAAAATGACCACACATGATTAGACATCTCCTGCACTTTTTTAAGTTACTAATTAGGAGTTCAATGAGCGTACGTAGTGGAATGACCTACCACTGCCATGTCACAACACAAACACCAGTTAGGCTACTAAGCATTTTAAACGCAGTTCAAGGTTCAAGTTTGTCTATGTTCAGAATTCAAGCTATGCAGCACAAACTTTACACATAGCTTTGCCTTCTTCAAAACATTCCCGAAAATGTGTTCAACACTGGATTTAGAGATGTTCTGTTCCTTGTTCCATTGTGATCTGTGGCACAAAAACGTAGTGTGTCTACGGCCATACGTCCACTGCTTTACACTACCTGCTAACAGTTGGCAACTCAAATGCACATCTGTTGCCGGGAATTGTTCGTTCAAGCTACCACCGCACTTACTGCACTGACGTCAGTTAAACGCTAAAACTAAAACCTTTCTCGCAACTTTTTCAACGGAGCCAGTGCCACGTCCGCCTCTAGTAGATCCAGTATCCGTCCTATTGGACTGACTTTCATCTATTATAGAATATTAGATTTTCTGAGCTCAGAAAGGATGACCTCCGTCATGCTGGGCATAATGGGTTACAAAACATCGGTCACGCCAAACCCAACTCAACCTTTTGTCACATTTCCTTCTGAAAGCCACGAGTGAAAGCAATAACTTGGATGTACTTTCGTAAAGTATTTGAGGCAGGATCTCAACAAGCCTTACTGGAGCAAATGCTGGCCGCGGTGGCCGTGCGGTTCTAGGCGCTTCAGTCCGGAACCACGCGGCTACTACGGTCGCAGGTTCGGATCCTGCCTCAGGCACGGATGTGTGTGATGTCCTTAGGTTAGTTAGGTTTAAGTAGTTCTAAGTCTAGGAGACCGATGACCTCAGATGTTAAGTCCCATAGTGCTTGGAGCAATTTCTTTAGAAATCAAATGAAGTTTGTTTGTTTGATTTGCGACTTCGTAGTAGAGAGGAAGCAGCATATTATAATAGAAAGGAGTCATTGGCGTATATAAAAATGATATCATGCTTGTCTGAGGTAAGTGTGTCGTGGGTCTTTACTATTCAAGGTACGCATTAATGAATGGACAGTCCATGCTAATAGTAATAGACTTACCTGTCTTGAAGTATAGTTAATAAAATGCACAGACATGCTGTAGATTGTTAAAACATTTCAAAGTGGTGCAAAGACAGATAACCTGTTGTCAATTTACGGGAATTTAAAATAGTGTACTTCACAAAACGCAGAAATTGAGTACGCTACGACTGCACCATCAATTAATCGCAATGACAATCAGTCAAGGTAAAGAAATACTGGATCAGTAATTTGCGGGAACACGAAATGAAAGGATGACATGGGCTCAGTCTCTCAGTGACAAAATTTGTTCAACGATTGGATACAGGAAAAATGAAATCAGGCTCCAAAGTAGATTCCTTAAAAAGCGTTCTTATTGCCCATTGCAGAATATTCTTCAAGTGTGTAAGACACATAAAGAATAGGGCTAACAAAAAATACTGAAGGCATACGAAGGTCAGAACAAATGCTGACAAATTTGTTTGACCCATGGGAGAGAATGTCGGAAATGCTCAAAGGGCTGAAGTTTCAGGCGCTTGAAGATACATGCAAACAATCTCGAGAAAACCTACTCACAAAATGTCAACTGATGAACCTAGGAACACACCACAGCCTCGTAGATATTGTTCACGTAAAGACGGCGAAGACAAATTTGACTTCAGCGCACACACAAGCACAGAAACTGTGATTCTACATGCGCTCCACAAGCATACTGAACAGGAAGAATATTACGTTACGCCATAGGGAGAAACCTCCGCTATGCACTACAAGATGGTGTGCAGGGCTTACTCGTTGATGTAATTTTATCTACACGGGCAAATTTACTTGTTGACAAACTGCCTATTGGCTTCTGTCTCTGGTTCTTCGGCCGACGTTCATCTAATGATTTTTCTGAAACTTGCACCAAACGACATCCTGGTCAGCTTCGATGTTCTTTCGTTATTTACGGAAGTGCCACTCCGTGACGCTCTGGAGCACATCGGTTCCATGTTCCCGCAAGACATCAAAAAGCTCTTCCATGCATGTCTCACCACGAGCTATTTCACGTGGAATGGCGATTTCTACGAACAGCTGGAAGGCGTCGCCATGGGTAGTCTTCTCAGTCCAGTGGTGGCCAACTCCTTCATGGAACAATTCGAAGCACAGGCACTGGACTCGGCGACTTGCAAATCTAAGGTGTGGTACAGGTACGTCGATGATACTTTCGTGGTGTGGAGCCATGGTGAAGAACAGCTCGGTGTCTTCCTAAGACACTTGAACAGCTTCCATGCTAACATAACATTTACCATGGAAGTAGAAAAGGACAAGAAACTGCCATTTCTATATGTGCTGGTCACAAGGGAAGGCGAAAACCTGGGACACAGCGTGTATCGAAAACCGACACACAAGGACCGATGCCTGCACAAACTGTCAAACCACCACCCGAGCCAGAAAAGAGGCACGATTAGTACGCTTGTAACGACAGCAGGACGAATATGTGAGCCGCAACACTTCAAACGAGAAATGCAACACCTGGAAACTGTTCTGAGGAACAATGGGTACTCCATAAATCACATTAGAAGTGTAACAGAGCCAAACACTCGGCGAAGTAAGGAACCAGAAAAAAAAATGTCGGGTACGGCCTTTCTGCCATACATTCCCAGAGTGACGGACAGGATCGGCCGTATATTGCGCAAACATGGCGTAAAGACGATTTTCAAACCGACAAGGAAGATAAAGGAGTGTCTTAGATCGGCGAAGGAGAAAAGAGACCCACTTGCAATGTCAGGAATATACCGTATACCATGCACATGCGGAAAAGTTTATGTCGGAATGACTGGACGATCAATTAACACCAGGATCAAAGAGCATAAGCGACATTGCAGGTTGGGGCAGGTGGAGAAATCGGCCGTGGCAGAGCACGGACTGAATGAGACCGACCACGTAATAAAATTCGCCGACACGGAAGTTCTGGCTATAGAGAAGCACTATCACATGCGCTTGTTCAGAGAAGCTGTAGAAATAAAAAAACACGCGAACAGTTTCAACAAGAAAGAGGAAAGCCTGAAGGTAAACGGATCCTGGCTTCCCGTACTGCAGCGAACGACCGTCGCAGGTAGCAAGAGGAGAACCGCACCGGAAATGACCGCCGAGAAGCCCTCGGACGTTGGCGCGCGCCAGGTACATACAGTCTGCGGCCGCGAGCTCGGCTCCAGTTCACCACCGGCAATGGAGGGTGAAACTTTGACAATGCCAACCACTCGTGCTGGCGAAACGTCAGAAAAATCATTAGATGAAAGTCGGCCGAAGAACCCGACACAGAAGCCAATAGGCAGTTTGTCAACAAGTGGCCACGAAAGCCTTAACAATTTTGTAAATTTACTTGTATTAGAAAATCCGCCTTCCTCACCATACTGGATAATAACGCAAGAATGTTGGAGAATTCCTGTAAAGATTTCTGTACACCGCGCGTTTATGATATATTGTGTTACAAAGCGGTTACGTGATTCTCCGTGTTTTAGTTTACTCTGCGAATAACACGCGTTTTTTTCTCTCGGCAAATGCTGACTGTCTGCAATATCGATGAGATCAAAGAGCATCTGCGGTATTTACGTTCACTTGAGGCATGACCTAATGACAATTGAGGCTAGCAGATCGTGATTTCAAATTTAATCTACACTACCGGTCATAAGTTTTCCATCACCTGTCATAACTATGGATTTGTCGTTAAAACAGGGATTTAGTTTCGAATATTGTCTCATATCCCCGTTCTTTTGACTAAACCAGTTTAACAAGTGAATACTTAGCGCCTCTGTTGTGTATTTGACTGGTTGGTCACATAAAGGAGCTCTGACGAGTATCCACAACACCGCTGACGCGGATTGCCTCAGAAAGTTTCATTGGAATACGCCTCATTGCTTCTGATGTCTGGGTAGCAATCAGTTCGCCTTAGTTTGCAGTAGGTTGGGCCCATCTAACCCTATGTTTCCATACCTGATGTTGATACCACATTTTCTCGTAATGGGACAGAAGGAGGACATTGCAACTGAAAAACGTGCTGTAGTTATACAGTTGTTCTACATCAGGAAGACTACTCTAGTAGTTGCAATAGCAACGTAAGTTGCCGTAGACCAATCTACAGTAGAGTATACATTGCAGCGTATCAAGTAAATTGGTGCCAATGCAAGCGTTTCACAATCTGAGAGGTGCAGAATAGCATCATACAGGTAATATCAGTTCATGTGTGTACCGAGTAAACGTCAGGGGACTCGCACTGCGCCTGAAATTCGCGACGAAGTAAATAGTATGCGAACAGCTCCAATCTCAACAGTGTAAATTCTTCTGAGCAAGGTTTAAGGAGGTACTGCATTGCTGTCAAAAAACCTTTATTACGCAAACCAAATAAGATTAGGAGAGTTGGTACAGTAACACAAAAACTGGAGCATGCAGCAGTGGGCGAGTGTGTTATTCATCGAAAGAATCTAACTTTGAAGAATTTGGAAACAATCCTCGAATGTTTGTTTGTCGAATATTTGTTCGTCGATTTTGTGAAGAACGTATGAACAGTCAGTGGCTCGCCGCAGTGGCTGAGCGGTTCTAGGCACTACAGTCTGGAGCCGAGCGACCGCTACGGTCGCAGGTTCGAATCCTGCCTCGGGCATGTATGTGTGTGATGTCCTTAGGTTAGTTAGGGTTAGTTAGGTTTAATTAGTTCTAAGTTCTAGGCGACTGATAGCCTCAGAGGTTAAGTCGCATAGTGCTCAGAGCCATTTCAACCATTTTTGAACAGTCAGTGTGTGACGTCAACGGTGAAGCATGGTGGGGGGTCGGGCATGCTGTGAGGATGTTTTTCAGGTGTTAAACTCATGGATCTAGTGAGAATCAATTAAACATTAAAGAAGGAGAGATAATACAGGATAGTGATAGACAATGCGGTTACATCAGGTAAGAGCCTTACTGATCGTGAGTTTGTTCTGCAGCAGGAAAATAATCCCGAACATGTTTCTACTTTGTGGAAAGGGCATGTTTACAGATAATAAAAATGTGGGAAACTGGAGAATATCATTTGTACAAGTCAGTCACCTCACTTAAATCTGGTTAACCACTTATGGCATGAACTTGAGAGCGTGTCGGTGAGAAAAGTGATGGCATCCAATAATGAATATCTGTGCAATAATTTATGCACGTTTTGAACTGAAGTTCAAAAACGTCAAAAAGTGTTATCTGCATAATGCCAACATTTTGGTCAACGCTTCTTTGAAGAGGCTCAAATCTAAAATACATACATCATAGAAGTTTTGCATCTCCTCAGTTCGGAGACTTCCGGAACCTGTACGGAAGATTGGCAAAGAGATCAACATAAACATCATTTCCGCCCTTTTCATTGCTCATGAAAACCACACATTGCGTGTTGTACCACAATACAGCGAGACCTTCAGAGGTGGTGGTCCAGATTGCTGTACACACCGATACCTCTAGTACCCAGTAGCACGTTCTCTTGCATTGATGCATGTCTGTATTCGTCGAGGCACACTATCCACAAGTTCATCAAGGTGTTGCTGGTCCAGATTGCCCTACTCCTCATCGGCGATCCCTCAGAGTGGCTGGTGGGTCACATCCTCCATAAACAAGCCCTTTCAATCTATCCCAGGCACGTTCGATAGGGTTCATGTCTGAAGAACATTGTGGCCACTCTAATCGAGCAATGTCGTTATCCTGAAGGAAGTCATTCACAAGATGTGCACGATGGGGGCGCCAATTATCGTCCATCAAGACGAATTCCTCGCCAGTATGCTGCCGATATGGTTGCACTGTCTGTCGGAGGACGCCATTCAAGCAACGTGCAGCCGTTACGACGCCTTCCATGACCAGCAGCGGCGTATGATGGCCCCACATTATGCCACCGAAAAACAGAAGCGAACCTCCACATTGCTGCACTCGCTGCAAAGTGTGTCTAAAGCGTTCAGCCTGACCGGGTTGCCTCAAAACACGTCTCCAACTGTTATCTGGTTGAAGGCATATGCGACACTCACGGTGAAGAGAATGTGATGCCAATCCTGAGCGGTCTATTCGGTATGTTGGTGGGCCCGTTCGTACCGTGCTGCGTGCTGTCGTGGCTGTAAAGATGGACCTCGCCATGAACGTTGGGAGTGACGTTGCGCATCATGCAGGATATTGAGCACAGTTTGAGTCGAAACACGACGTTGTGTGACTGTACGAAAAGCATTATTCTACATGGTGGCGTTGCTGTCAGTGTTCCTCTGAACCGTGAACCGTATGTAGTGGTCATGCACTGGAGTTGTAGCCAGTGGGCGGCCTGAGCGAGGCATGTCATCGACAGTTCCTGTCTCTCTCTATTTCCTCTATCTCCGAACATCACCACCTTGGTTCAGTCCGAGACTCCTGGTCACTTCCCTTGTTGAGAGCCCTTCCTGGCGCAAAGTAACAATGCGAATGCGATCGAACCGCGGTGTTGACCGTCTAGGCATAGTTGAACTACAGACTACAGGAGCCTATACCTCCTTCCTGGTGGAATGTCTGGAACTGATCGGCTGTCAGACTCCCTCCGTCTAATAGGCACTGATCATGCATGGTTGTTTACATCTTTGGGCGGGTTTAGTGACATCTCTGAACAGTCAAAGGGACTGTGATACAATATCCACAGTCAAAGTCTATCTTCAGGAGTTCAGGGAACTGGGGTGATGCAAAACTTTTTTTCATGTGTGTATAATGCATTCTATTTACAGGCAGAGAGAGAAAATACTTATTTGCTTGGTCTATTTAGGTTTTACAATGTGTTTGCACATTAAAATGAATTAATCAGTTTTTATCACGGGCCATCGAAAACTTTTGACAGGTAGTATACTCTAAGGCAGGGGCGGGCAAACGTTGCACGCGGCTCATGAGTACACAGCGCTGCACGTGCGCTGCACGTGTGCTGCTCGTGTGCAATCGTCGAACGGGACAGTGCCGACAGCCTGCAGGTTGCGGCAGTGTAGTACCAGGCTAAGCTGCGGACGTTGAAGTGAAGCGACCACTACGTAGTGAACGTTGTATTTCAATAACCGGAAAATGCAGAGTGAATCAAGGAAACGGAGAATTGTAGATTTGATATCTTTTAAAAAGGAATGGGAGAATCATTTGTTCTCTGTGGAAAAACGTGAAAATTGGAAATGTATAATATGTGACAGTATTCTCGCTGGTGAGCGGAAGTTTAATATTGAACGCCATTATAATAAATTTCAGTATGTTGCCCTTCTTAGTGGAATAAAAGAGGAATTTCTCAAGCGATTTGGGGATATATCTTACTTATCCCAAGGTTTTGAATAGTTCTCGAGAGAATTTGGTTTCTGTAGATGATATTCATCTCAGTTTGCAAATGGAATTAATAGATCTACAGTGTAATTCTCGTCTGAGAGACAAGTTCCTTTAGGCAAGACGTCTAATAGATTTTTATCACGACTTTCCACAGCAAGAGTTTCCTCGTCTCCATCGTGAAGCCATGAAGATAGTCAATGTTGGGCTCGACATACTTTTGTGAGAGATTTTTTTCTGTTATGAAAATTAATAAGTCTCGGTTAAGAGCAAACATCAGTAATGAAAATTTACGTAACTGTTTGCGTTTGTCTGTATGTAGAAATTTTGTTCCAGACGTTAAACGTATTGTAAACTCCACCTGTGATAATTAAATAAAACGTATCGTAGGTAATAGGTACTCTTTAAAACCATGATTACTTTCAAGCACTCCTACTAACCTTATTCCTTCATTTAATAAAGCAGGCCAGGAAACAAAACGCATTACAGGGGAAGAAGCGGAGAGACGGTATGGTAGGGAGGGGTGAGAAGCGGGTGGCCAGCTTGCCCCTGTGTGCACGCAGAAGACCTGTTAACTGCACACGTGCATGTGCACCGCACACGTGCAGAATTCCTGCCCGCCCCTGCTCTAAGGAGACAAAAGTCATGGGATACTTATACGCAGATACAAAGACAACGGTAGTACTGTGTACAAATGGTGATTCATGTGGAAAGGTGTTCATCATGATTAGGCTGCACGATGGGAATTAATAGACTTTAAACTCGAAATGCTAGTGGGAGCTAGACGCATGAGACGTTGCATTTCGAAAATCGTTACAGAGTTCATTCTTACGAGATGCACAATGTCAAGAGTGTGCCGAGAATACCGACTTTTGGGCATTACCTCTCACCACGGACAACACAGTGGCCGACAGCCTTCACTTAACGGCCGAGAGCAGCAACGTTTGCGTAGGATTGTCAGTGCTAACAGACAAGAAACACCAAGTGAAATAACCTCATAAATCAAGTGGGATGTACGTATCCGTTAGGACACTGCGGCGATATTTGGCATTAATTGGATATGACATCAGCCGATCGATGCGAGTGCTTTTGCCGCAGCGCGTCTGCCGGGTTCGTCGCCATATTGGTTGGACCCTAGACGACTGGAAAACCGTGGCTTGTTCAGGTAAGTCCCAATTTCAGTTTGTAAGAACTGATGGTAAGGTTCGAGTGTGGTGCATATCCAACCAAGTCATGGACACAAGCTGTCAACAAAGCACTATGCAAGCTGATGGTGACTCTATAACAGTGTCGGCTACGTTTTCATGGAATGGACTGGGTCCGTGGTTCAACTGAACCGATTATTGACTAGATATAGTTATCTTGGGCTATTTAGAGACCATCTGCAGCCATTCATGGACTTCATGTTTCCAAAGAACTTCATGTCATCGGACCTCAATTGCTCGCGACTGATTTGAAGAACATTCTGGACAATTTGAGCGATTAATTTGGCTACCCAAATAGCCCGGTATTAGTTGCATTGGACATTTATGTGACGTAATCGGAAAGTCAGTTCGTATAGAAGTCCTGCACCCACAACACTTACACTATTGCTGATGGTTATAGGGGCAGCTTGACCCAAGATTTCTGCAGGGGTCTTGCAGCGAGTTGTTAAGTCCATGCCACGTCGAGTTCGTGCAGATGCCGGCAAAGAGCGGGTACGACACAATTTTAGGAGGTATCCCATGACTTTTGCCACCGTAGTGTACATTGAATTAATCTCTTTTTAATGTTATTTATCTGTTACAAACAATTTCACTGGTTTAGTAGCTTTGAAATTAGAGCCACTTTTTTTCTTTCGAATTTATTCATGGGCCTAGCCACTACAAAGAAAAATCTAGTTTTCCCATTGTCTTGTACACTCCTGGAAATGGAAAAAAGAACACATTGACACCGGTGTGTCAGACCCACCATACTTGCTCCGGACACTGCGAGAGGGCTGTACAAGCAATGATCACACGCACGGCACAGCGAACACACCAGGAACCGCGGTGTTGGCCGTCGAATGGAATAGCTGCGCAGCATTTGTGCACCGCCGCCGTCAGTGTCAGCCAGTTTGCCGTGGCATACGGAGCTCCATCGCAGTCTTTAACACTAGTAGCATGCCGCGACAGCGTGGACGTGAACCGTATGTGCAGTTGACGGACTTTGAGCGAGGGCGTATAGTGGGCATGCGGGAGGCCGGGTGGACGTACCGCCAAATTGCTCAACACGTGGGGCGTGAGTCCTCCACAGTACATCGATGTTGTCGCCAGTGGTCGGCGGAAGGTGCACGTGCCCGTCGACCTGGGACCGGACCGCAGCGACGCACGGATGCACGCCAAGACCGTAGGATCCTACGCAGTGCCGTAGGGGACCGCACCGCCACTTCCCAGCAAATTAGAGACACTGTTGCTCCTGGGGTATCGGCGAGGACCATTCGCAACCGTCTCCATGAAGATGGGCTACGGGCCCGCACACCGTTAGGCCGTCTTCCGCTCACGCCCCAACATCGTGCAGCCCGCCTCCAGTGGTGTCGCGACAGGCGTGAATGGAGGGACGAATGGAGACGTGTCGTCTTCAGCGATGAGAGTCGCTTCTGCCTTGGTGCCAATGATGGTCGTATGCGTGTTTGGCGCCGTGCAGGTGAGCGCCACAATCAGGACTGCATACGACCGAGGCACACAGGGCCAACACCCGGCATCATGGTGTGGGGAGCGATCTCCTACACTGGCCGTACACCACTGGTGATCGTCGAGGGGACACTGAATAGTGCACCGTACATCCAAACCGTCATCGAACCCATCGCTCTACCATTCCTAGACCGGCAAGGGAACTTGCTGTTCCAACAGGACAATGCACGTCCGCATGTATCCCGTGCCACCCAACGTGCTCTAGAAGGTGTAAGTCAACTACCCTGGCCAGCAAGATCTCCGGATCTGTCCCCCATTGAGCATGTTTGGGACTGGATGAAGCGTCGTCTCACGCGGTCTGCACGTCCAGCACGAACGCTGGTCCAACTGAGGCGCCAGGTGGAAATGGCATGGCAAGCCGTTCCACAGGACTACATCCAGCATCTCTACGATCGTCTCCATGGGAGAATAGCAGCCTGCATTGCTGCGAAAGGTGGATATACACTGTACTAGTGCCGACATTGTGCATGCTCTGTTGCCTGTGTCTATGTGCCTGTGGTTCTGTCAGTGTGATCATGTGATGTATCTGACCCCAGGAATGTGTCAATAAAGTTTCCCCTTCCTGGGACAATGAATTCACGGTGTTCTTATTTCAATTTCCAGGAGTGTATTTTATTCGATAGTCTTTCTGTGTATTTCAACATTGTTACCTCAGTCTTTCTTTGTTTTCTCTTATTTTGTGTTTTCTTTAAGATAGGATTCTACCACCAATTTTGCAAGCGAACCAGATACCGCATTATTCTGCTGTGTACTGTAGTGTAGTCACATATGTTTTTCTTTTTTTTATTTGGCACCGTTTAATGCGCCTGTTGGTCTCTCGGCAGAGCACCTTGGGTCAAACACAGAAGGTCGCGTAAGCTCCTGCGTGGGATGCTGCCACGTGCGACGGATATTCTGGGCTTAACAGCGCCGTCCCTTGGTCAGCAACTTCCTCCGGTGCCCGCCTTACCCTCCCACCTTTTTCCACTCTGCGCCTTGTCAATATTTGCTCGTGTAGCACGTGTCAACTTCGACAACTTGGCGGGGAAATCGGGCCTTCAGGGTTTCCTCAAGGTTCGGTGATAAATCTGTTTCGTCCGGGCGAAGACGGTGTTCCATCTACTACTACATGCACCTTTGCTCGAAGTCCATGAACGTTCTCCATCGCCTTCGATAAGAGGGAACCCTATGAATGAAATGAGTAAGCAATGAATGGGAAGACATTATATGCAGTTCCTTCACAGACGTGTGCAAGATACAAAAACTAATGACTACTTCTACACCTAATGGTAATCAAGACCGCCACCTTCAATCAACGCAAATATGTCAGTCTTATGCCTCAGAGTACAGTTTGAAAAAACTATCTGATTCATGAAGTTGAACATAAACATTCACTCACACACACACACACACACACACACACACACACAACTGAGCGCAACGGAAAAGATACGGGCTTGCATAGCTAATACTTGCATACTGCACTGTTAGTACATTTACAACTATATGATTACTCTGCTATTCACACTTAAGTGCATGGCTGAGAGTTCTCTATTTACTTCTCTTATTTCTTTGCGATGATCGTTTCTCTCCATATGCAATGCGAACAATAAAATACGTTCACGTTTAGATGAGAGAGCTGGCGATTGAATTTTCGTACCAAGATCTCGCCGCAAAAAAAGGTTTTGTTGTAATGATTGCCATCCTAAAATTTGCTTATCGCAGCCGTGACGCTCTCTGCAGTTTCACGATAATATAGAAAGAGCTGCCCTCCTTTCTATTGTTTCCAGTCCTCCGTCAGTACCATTTGGTACGGAATCTCTCACTCTAGCAGTTACCCGTCAAGCGTTGTGTAGGTAACCTCTTTACTAGACCTGTCGCGTCTTCTGTGTGTTCTGCCAATAAGGTGCAGCCTTTGGTTTGCCTTCCTCACAACAATATCTATGTGACAGTTCCAATTAAAGTTGTTTCTAGCTATAAGTCCTTGTGGTACAACTGACAACTTTTAAATTTATATTATTTATCGTATACCCGAAACTTGACGAATTTGTTTTCATACTCAAGTCGGGGACCTCACACTTCTCCTTAGTCAGAGACAGTTGTCACCTTTCGCACCATACATATTTCGCGTCTAAATCATTTTGCAATTGGTTTTGATCTCCTGATGACTTTACCCAAAGGTAAATGACAGCGTCATCCGCAGATAGCTTAAAAGGGCTGCTCAGATTGTATCCTAAATCGTTTACATACGGTAGATTAGTAACAGCAGAGTGCCTGTAAGTCTTCCTATATCACATCTGAATTTGACATCCGCTGGACGCCGTCGAAATCGTCAATTCGCAGGACGACGTTCTTGATCATTTTTGACACTGATGACACCTAATTGACTTCAATAACGCATAAGCACTTAGTAATCGACGTAAAACCATCGAGAAAAATCCTTGTTCAAGAACATCGTTCTAGGAACTGACGTTTCGACGGTGAAATCTGTGGGAATCTACGCCCCACGAGAAAGAGTCGTTTCATTGACCCCCTTTGTGCCTTTCCCTAAGGACGTTTCGTATAGTTTCGGCTCGGTGGTGTGTGTGAAATTTCCTGGGTCACACAGGACACCGTGTGGTTTCTTCACTGGGCGTCGCAGTTCTCACATCCGCCGCAGAGGCGTCAAAAGGGTTGAGAAGTGGATAACAGGGGGTTTGATGACCTCATCATTTGACGCATCCACTGTACCTTTGAGTAGAACTGTGACGAAATTTGGTGCGAATCTGACATCACTTACCCACCTTGAACCTCGGATGAACTTCTGAGCTGTGGCCTTTCTTCTATGCGTCGACACTCTGCTGTTTATAGAGTAGTCGAACCATAGGGTGATATCGCAGGGCGTCATGCGTTTTCATAATTACAGCGAAAGGTTGTAGGCACTTTCCAGCCAAATTTCAACTTTGTGCGTGGCAGTAGGAGACAATTACAGAGTTCCGAAAACGTAGTCCTTAAAAACTGTGTTACACAGTGTCTTACACTGTCTTTGGGCTTGGACGAAGCTACTCATACATCCGTAGATTTCTCTCCGTTAGGAGAGTATTTCATTTTTTGAGACCTTTTCAACCCACCTAACCTGATATTCCGTTCGCTCGTATTTTGTTTGCTAATCGACACTGCGAAACTGAATCTTAAGCCTTCCGTGGGTCCAGGAAAGAGATACCAGCCTCCTTTTGAGTCTCGTTAACGAACAGCGAGAGAGATGGATTTCACACAATCGTTGTTGGCGAAATGATAACAGACGGACACATTAAAGACTCAACCCACCTAATCTGACATTCCGTTCGCTTGTTAAACGACACTGCAAAACTGTATCGAAAGCCTTCCGTGGGTCCAAGAGAAAGATACCAGCCGCCTTCTGAATCACGTTAACGAACAGTGGGAGAGGTGGATTTCACACAGACGTTGTTTGCGAAATGATAACAGACGGACACATTAAAGACATGTAAGATATAGCCACAGGACGCATGGTCTGTATAGAAAAGTGTCATGATGATCTCTCCATTGGCAAAAGATGTCGAACTAGTCCCCCATTCGGATCCCGGGAGGGGACTGCCATGGTGGAGGTGACCATGAGAAAAATATTGAATAACCAACGAAATGACGGCGATCTACGAGTCGGCGCGTGGAATGTCGGAGGTTTGAAGATAGGAAGTCTGAAAACGGAAATGATAAGGCCCAGCCTAGATGTAGTGAGGGCCAGTGGAGTGAAACTGAAAGAAGACAAGGATTTCTGGTCAGGTGAGTACAGGGTAATATGAACAG
This sequence comes from Schistocerca cancellata, assembly GCF_023864275.1. Lineage (NCBI taxonomy): Eukaryota > Metazoa > Arthropoda > Insecta > Orthoptera > Acrididae > Schistocerca > Schistocerca cancellata. The sequence continues at coordinate 999,447,880 of NC_064627.1, forward strand.
TGGCAGAAAATGGTAAAACGGGAGTAGGATTCGTTGTTAATAGGAAGGTAGGGCACAGAGCGTGTTGCAGTGAACAGTTCAGTGAAAGGGTTGGTCTCATCAGGATCGACAGCAAACGAATACCGACTGCAGTGCTCTCTATATATACGCCGACGTCGCAAGCTGAAGATGAGAAGGAGGAGAAAGTATATGACGATACTGAAAGGGTAATTTAGTACTTAAACTGAGATGAAAATTTAATTGTCTGGGGGCAATAGAATGAGATTGTGGGCGAAGCGGCGTAGGAAAGGGTTACGGGAGAATTTGGGCTTGGAACTAGGAATAAGAGAGGAGAAAAATTAAATGAATCCTGCAGTAAATTACAGCTAGTAATAGCGAATACTTTGCTGAAGAATCACAAGAGGAGGACTTATAGTCGGAAAAGGCTGGGGGACGCGGGAACATTTCAGTTATATTACACCGTAGTTAGACAGAGACTCCGAATTCAGATACTGAACAGGAAGGCGTACACAGGAGCAGATACAGACTCAGGTCACACTTTAGTAGTGATGAGAAGTAGGCTGCATTGTAAGAGACTAGTTAGAAAGAAGCAATGCGCAAAGAAGTGGGTACGGAAGTACTAAGGAATGAAGAGGGATGCGTGAAGTTCTCTGAGGCTGAAGATACTAGAATGGTGAATATCTCAGTAGACAGTGCAGTTGAGGAGGAATGGGCATTTCTAAAAAGGTCAAGCACAGAAGCTGGAAATAAAATAAAGAAGGCAAAACAAAGAATGTAACTGCGAAGAAACCATGGGTAACAGAAGAAATACTTCACTTGATCGATGAAAGAAGATAGTACAATAATGTTGAAGGAAATATAGAAGTACAGAAATACTTAGGAATGAAATAAGTAGGAAGCGCAGGGAAGCTAAGGCGAAATGGCTGCTGGAAAAATATGAAGAAATCGCACATAAACTGATTGTCGGAAGGACTTACTCGGAAAATAGGAAAGTCAAAACAACCTTCGCTTAAACTAAAAGCAAGAGCGATAAATCACGAGTACAGTGTGAATACCACTGTTAAATGCAATTAAGACAGCTGAGAAGTGGAAAGAATACAGTGAAGGATTCTATTGGGGCAACGAATTGTCTGGTGACGTGATAGAAGATGAAGTAGGAGTCGACATTGAAGAAACAGAGGACACAGTATTAGAATCAGAATTTAAAGGAACTTTGAAAGACTTAAAATCAAGTAAGGCGGAAAGGATAAATAGCATTCTATTACAATTTCTTAAATTATTCGGGGAAGTGGCAACAAAACGACTTTTAAAATTGGTGTATAGAATGAATGAGTCTAGTGAAATACTATGTGTCACAGTTCCAAAGACTGCAAGAGGCGACAAGTATGAGACTTTTCGCACAATTAGCTGAACAGCTCCTAAATTCTAGTTACTGGCAGAATAATATACAGAAGATTGGTAAAAAGAATTTCGTATGTGTTTGATGATAAATTTGGCTCGAGGGAAGATGCAAGCATCAAAGAGACAATGCCGACATTGCGGTTTATAATGGAAGCAAGACTAAAGAAAAATGAAAACCCGTTAATACGTTTTGTGGACTTGGTAGATGCTTTCGACGGTGTAAAATGGTGCAAGTTGAAACTTCCTGGCAGATTAAAACTGTGTGCCGGACCGAGACTCGAACTCGGGACCTTTGCCATTCGCGGTCAAGTGCTCTACCATGGCGGTAGAGTTCGAGTCTCGGTCCGGCACACAGTTTTAATTGGCCAGGAAGTGTCATATCAGCGCACACTCCGCTGCAGAGTAAAAATCTCATTCTGGTGCAAGTTATTCGAAAATCTGAGAAAAATAAAGGTAGCCTATAGGGGGAGGGTAATGTACAACATGTTCAAGAGCTAAAATGGAATAAAAAGAGTGGAAAAGCAAGTGTGAAGTGCTCGTGTTAAAGGAGGTGTAAAAACATGAATGTCGTATTTAGCTCGTACTGTTCAATATATACATCGAGTAAGCAATGACGGAAAAAAAGGCAAGGTTCGGGAGTAGAATTAAAATTCAAGTCAAAGGATATCAGTAATAAGATTTGCTGATGACATTGCTATCTCCAGTGAAAGAACCTGGTGAAAGGGTTGAAGAGTCTAATGTGCACAAAATAATAACTCAGAGTTAAAAAAAAAAAAAAAGAGGAAAGTAATGAGAAGTATCAGAGTGAGAACAGCGAGAAACGTAACATCAGGATTGATGGTCACGAAGTAGATGAAGTTAAGGAATTCCGCTACCTAGCCAGCAAAGTAACCCTTGACGGACGGAGCAAGAACATCAAAAGCGGTCAGCCCTGGCAAAAGTGGCATTCCCGCCCAAGAAAATTCTAATAGGCCTTAATTTGAGAAATAAGTTTCAGAGAATGTGCGTTCGGAGCATAGGATTGTATGGCAGTGAAACATGGGCTGTGAGAATACCAGATTAGAAGAAAATCGAAGCATTTGAGATGTGGTGCTACAGAATAAGTTTAAAAATTTGGTGGACTGATTAAGTAAGGAATGAGGAGGTTCTCGGAAAATCGGCGAGGCAAGGAGTGTATGGAAAACTCTGACAAGAAGAGGGGATAGGGTGGTAGGACATATGTCAATACATCAGGAAAATCTTCCCTGGTACTAGAGGGACGCTGTAGAGGGTAAAAACTGGTGAGGAAAACAGTGATAGGAATACTGAAAACTTAGATTGCAAGCATTACTGTGGGATGAAGAGGTTATCACAGGAGAGAAAATACTGGCAGGCTGCATCAAACCAGTTAGAATACTTTTGACTCAAAAACAAAAAAACAAATGGTAGTCTCATGAACAGGGATTACGTGCCAGGAACCTCTCAAGGCTCCCCCTCTAAATGGGTTCGGAGAGGGTCTCTCGGCACAGGGGCACGAAACCACTCTTTGTAGGGCAGACAGCAGACGGTACGCTCAATTTTACGAGGAATGTATCTTTCTCTACCATGGCAGTACTGATAATCTTGCGTTGAAGCAACGAGGACAGCAATTACACCCTAGCTGTACTGTAGACGACCACCTTACCAAGGCGTTTCATACACGTTTTGGGGTGGTATCATGTGTGCTCTGAGGCTACCCTTTGTTCGAATACACAGGAGGCTAACTGGCTTGATAAGGGCGAAGTCCTTGTATGCATTGTGGTTCCATTTCGTGAACATATTGCACCAAAATTCCCTTCTAATCATATTTGTTTTGGCAGTGTTGCTTAGTGTGCTCACTAGCTGCTAGATAGAAAGGTTCTCTTCATCTTCTGCAGATTTTTTCCTCTTCACTTGAGTTAGGTTTGTGTTATTACGAAGTATAAGTGGGTTCAGTAGAGGAGATGTGTTCCACAGCGACGAACATAAAGTGCTAATGGCTATTAAGGAATGCACTGAGGAGGCCATGTTTACTAGATGTTTTTTTCTTGTTTTGGGCCATACCTCCATCTTCGCGAGATAAAATTAGAAATCATATCACTGCTCATCAGAAAAAAATTTTCTGCTGGTACTGGAAAGCTAGTGTAACGATGGACCAAGGGAACCGAAAAAAATGTGTTTTAATGGATACTAACGTTATTTATATATGAAGCCTTCATTGGTTGTCAGCCGAGTAGCATCGTCGTCTCGTAGTAACGTTTCGATGGAATGTGTCTCCATCATCTTCAGGCGAAGTGTCGGGATAACGTCGGTCGCGGGCTTATATCTCTGCTGGACCGCCCTCCGCTTCCCGCGACCGGCCAATCACGCGCCCGCGGAATCGCCCGATGCACCTGGATCGGCCGGTGGTGGGGGGTACGCGTGCACAGGGTTCGAGTCCCGGCGTCCGTCTCTGTCTGCTCTGTCCGCGGCTCTTGATGGAACGGCACGTTCTTCTCTGATTTTCGTGATTGCAGGCTCCCAGGCTGTGCTGAGATGGTAGCCACTGTCGCGGTTGATTGGGTTGTCGTGTAACCGTATTTCTATGGACTCTTCGATTACTGAGTCCCAAAATCCGTTTGTACTGCTTATTTTCTTTGTGTCCTCGAAATCGAAGGTGTGCTTCTCGTCAATACTATGTTCCGACGCAGCAGGTTTGTTGGTCTGACCCAAGCGTACATGCGTAATGTGTTCACTGCGGCGCTGTGAGATGCAACGCTGCGTCTGTCCTATATATTGCATCCCACATTCGCATCCGACCTTGTACACACCTGGTGCCGTCAGGCCTAGTGGATCCTTGGTTGAACCGAGAAGGTCTTTGATTTTTATGCTGCGCGGAAAACGGTCTTCACTTTATGTTTCTTGAGAATTCTCGCAATCTTGGAACTTGGAGGACCCACTTATGGCAAGAACGCATAGCCCATTGCTTCGTCTTCATCCGGTCTCTCTTCTCTCTTATTGTGGTCGGTCTTCAGAGCTCTCCTTATTTGTGTCTCACTGTATCCATTTTTCTTGAAGTTGTCCTTTAGGTGTTGCAATTCTCCTGGCAAACTTTCCTTATCGCTGATAGACCTGGCCCTGTGCACTAAGGTGTTCAGTACAGCATTGCGTTGCGCAGGGTGGTGGCAGCTATTGGCGTTAAGATAGAGGTCCGTGTGTGTTTTCTTTCTATACACTGCGTGTTCCAGCGTACCGTCCATGTTTCTTGTGATCAGGATATCGAGAAAGGGTAAGCTTCTGTTCTCTTCTATCTCCATGGTAAATTTGATATTTCCATGTATGCTGCTGAGGTTTTGATGGAACTGTAGCAGTTAGTCCCTGCCATGTGGCCAAACTACAAAGATATCGTTTACGTACCTGTGGAAGGCTTTTGGCTTGTGTTTAGCAGTGTCCATTGCTAGCTTTTCGAAGTGCTCCATGTATAGGTCGGCTGTGCCTGGTGCTAGGGGGGAGCCCATAGCTACACCATTTTTCTGTTCGTAGAACTTCCCACCACACTTGAGATAGGTGGTGGTTTGAACATGGAAAGAGCTTGATGATATCCTCCTCAAAGTGATCTTCGAGTAAAGCCTGGGAGTCTTCTATTGGTACTCGGGTGAATAAGGATGTCACATCGAAGCTGACTAGTAGGTTTTCATTTTCCAGCCGCATTCCCTGTAGAACTTTCACAAACTCAGCCGAGTTTTTCACATGTTGTGGAACGTCACCCACCAAGGGATTTAGCATCTGTGATAAATGCTTAGCAATACCATATGTCGGCTAGTTAATATTGTTTAAAATAGGTCGTAATGAGACACCTTCTTTGTGGACCTTTGGGAGACCATAGAGACGTGGTGGTGCCGGTGCCCTCTGGTACAGCTTCCTGACGATATCCTTCTCAAGTCCCGAGTTTTTGAGCATCTCAACGGCCTTTCGGGTCACTGTTGTGGTGGGGTCCTTTCCTTAGTCTTTTATAGGCAGGATCTTGCAGGAGGGCGTCGATTTTCTGCCAATAGTCCTCTCATTTAAGCAGCACCGTGGCGTTGCCTTTGTCCAGTGCCAAGACCACTGTGTCCTGGTCCTCCCTGAGTGCCTGTAGCGCCTTTCGTTCTTCCGCCGAAATGTTATTCTTCGGCATCCTTGCTTTGTCTAGTACTCTGCAGACGTCTCTTCTTACTTGTTCAGCAGCTACTTCAGGTAGTCTCCTTATGGTTTTCTCTACCCCACATATGATGTCCCGTTTCGGCAGGATGCTCGGATCCGGGGCGAAGTTTAGGCCCTTGGGCGGCACCTCTTGTGTTGGCCCATCCAGTTCCTTATTTGTTACGTTAGTGACCACCTTGTTGGGAGGTGGTTTTTCTTTCTGTTGTCGCACTTCCGGAAGACGAAGGAATTTCTTGCACTGCATTTCGGTGGCTTTCTTCTTGGACCATTCGCCATTGGCAAAGGTATTGCCTTCTATCCAGTCCCAGGTCTGTTCTGGGGGACAAGAAGCCAATCGGAGGTGCATAGAAAGCAGGCTTTTAACGTTCTTGTCGAGTTCCAGTCTTGTGACGCTGATGTGTTCTCGTACTAGGGCCGTGCTCGCCCGTCGTAAGATGTGTCTCGTCCTGTTAGTATTGACAGGATGCCGCAAGCTGGCGAACTTAGGCATCACTCCTTTATCCCGACATCGGAGTAAGAAGGCCAACTTGCTGAGCAGCTTCCCCTTCTTGCTCCGAAGCTTCTGCAGCGTCTTGTAACTGCGATGTATATCCTCCCCGTGTTGTTGTTGCTGTTGTTGTGGTCTTCAGTCCTGAGACTGGTTTGATGCAGCTCTCCATGCTACTGTATCCTGTGCAAGCTTCTTCATCTCCCAGTACCTACTGCAGCCTACATCCTTCTGAATCTGCTTAATGTACTCATCTCTTGGTCTCCCTCTACGATTTTTACCCTCCACGCTGCCCTCCAGTACTAAATTGGTGATCCCTTGATGCCTCAGAACATGTCCTACCAACCGATCCCTTCTTCTAGTCAAGTTGTGCCACAAACGTCTCTACACCCTAATTCTATTCAGTACCTCCTCATTAGTTATGTGATCTACCCATCTAATCTTAGCATTCTTCTGTAGCACTACATTTCGAAAGCTTCTAATCTCTTTTTGTCTGAACTATTTATCGTCCACGTTCCACTTCCATACATGGCTACACTCCATACAAATACTTTCAGAAACGACTTCCTAACAGTTAAATCAATACTCGATGTTAACAAATTTCTTTTCTTCAGAAACGCTTTCCTTGCCATTGCCAGTCTACATTTTATATCCTCTCTACTTCCACCATCATAAGTTATTTTGGTCCCCAAATAGCAAAACTCCTTTACTATTTTAAGTGTCTCATTTCCTAATCTAATTCCCTCAGCATCACCCTACTTAACTCGACTACATTCCATTATCCTTGTTTTGCTTTTGTTGATGTTCATCTTATAACCTCCTTTCAAGACACTGTCCATTCCGTTCAACTGCTCTTCCAAGTCCTTTGCTGTTTCTGACAGAATTACAATGTCATCGGCGAACTTCAAAGTTTTTATTACTTCTCCATGGATTTTAATATCTACTCCGAACTTTTCTTTTGTTTCCTTTAGTGCTTGCTCAATATACAGATTGAATAGCATCGGGGAGAGGCTACAACCCTGTCTTACTCCCTTCCAAAGCATTGCTTCCCTTTCATGCCCTTCGACTATGGTTTCTGTACAAATTGTAAATAGCCTTTCGCTCCCTGTATTTTACCCCTGCCACCTTTAGAATTTGAAAGAGAGTATTCCAGTCAACATTGTCAAAAGCTTTCTCTAAGTCTACAAATGCTAGACACGTAGGTTTGCCTTTCCTTAATCTTTCTTCTAAGATAAGTCGTAGGGTCAGTATTGCCTCACGTGTTCCAACATTTCTACGGAATCCAAACTGATCTTCCCCGAGGTCGGCTTCTACCAGTTTTTCCATTCGTCTGTAAGGAATTCGCGTTAGTATTTTGCAGGTATGACTTATTAAACTGATAGTTCGGTAACTTTCACATCTGTCAACACCTGGTTTGTTTGGGATTGGAACTATTATATTCTTCTTGAAGTCCGAGGGAATTTCGCCTGTCTCATACATCTTGCTCACCAGATAGTAGAGTTTTGCCAGGACTGGCTCTCCCAAGGCTGTCAGTAGTTCTAATGGAATGTTGTATACTCCCGGCGCCTTCTTTCGACTTAGGTCTTTCAGTGCTCTGTCAGACTCTACACGCAGTATCGTATCTCCCATTTCATCCTCCCGGTAGAGGTATGTTATATGTGAGTGCAGGCTATCCCGGAGAATTTCATATACACTCCTTGAAATGGAAAAAAGAACACATTGACACCGGTGTGTCAGACCCACCATACTTGCTTCGGACACTTCGAGAGGGCTGTACAAGCAATGATCACACGCACGGCGCAGCGGACACACCAGGAACCGCGGTGTTGGCCGTCGAATGGCGCTAGCTGCGCAGCATCTGTGCACCGCCGCCGTCAGTGTCAGCCAGTTTGCCGTGGCATACGGAGCTCCGTCGCAGTCTTTAACACTGGTAGCATGCCGCGACAGCGTGGACGTGAACCGTATGTGCAGTTGACGGACTTTGAGCGAGGGCGTATAGTGGGCATGCGGGAGGCCGGGTGGACGTACCGCCGAATTGCTCAACACGTGGGGCGTGAGGTCTCCACAGTACATCGATGTTGTCGCCAGTGGTCGGCGGAAGGTGCACGTGCCCGTCGACCTGGGACCGGACCGCAGCGACGCACGGATGCACGCCAAGACCGTAGGATCCTACGCAGTGCCGTAGGGGACCGCACCGCCACTTCCCAGCAAATTAGGGACACTGTTGCTCCTGGGGTATCGGCGAGGACCATTCGCAACCGTCTCCATGAAGCTGGGCTACGGTCCCGCACACCGTTAGGCCGTCTTCCGCTCACGCCCCAACATCATGCAGCCCGCCTCCAGTGGTGTCGCGACAGGCGTGAATGGAGGGACGAATGGAGACGTGTCGTCTTCAGCCATGAGAGTCGCTTCTGCCTTGGTGCCAATGATGGTTGTATGCGTGTTTGGCGCCGTGCAGGTGAGCGCCACAATCAGGACTGCATACGACCGAGGCACACAGGGCCAACACCCGGCATCATGGTGTGGGGAGCGATCTCCTACACTGGCCGTACACCACTGGTGATCGTCGAGGGGACTCTGAATAGTGCACGGTACATCCAAACCGTCATCGAACCCATCGTTCTACCATTCCTAGACCGGCAAGGGAACTTGCTGTTCCAACAGGACAATGCACGTCCGCATGTATCCCGTGCCACCCAACGTGCTCTAGAAGGTGTAAGTCAACTACCCTGGCCAACAAGATCTCCGGATCTGTCCCCCATTGAGCATGTTTGGGACTGGATGAAGCGTCGTCTCACACGGTCTGCACGTCCAGCACGAACGCTGGTCCAACTGAGGCGCCAGGTGGAAATGGCATGGCAAGCCGTTCCACAGGACTACATCCAGCATCTCTTCGATCGTCTCCATGGGAGAATAGCAGCCTGCATTGCTGCGAAAGGTGGATATACACTGTACTAGTGCCGACATTGTGCATGCTCTGTTGCCTGTGTCTATGTGCCTGTGGTTCTGTCAGTGTGATCATGTGATGTATCTGACCCTAGGAATGTGTCAATAAAGTTTCCCCTTCCTGGGACAATGAATTCACGGTGTTCTTATTTCAATTTCTAGGAGTGTATGAAGTCTTCAAGGGTTGTCAGCCGAGTAGCATCGTCGTCTCGTAGCAACGTTCCGATGGAATGCGAATGTGATTGGCTGCCCGCGGGAAGCGGAGAGCGGTCCAGCAGGGATATGAGCCTGAGACCGAAGTTATCCCGACACTTCACCTGAAGATGATGGAGAGACACTCCATCGAAAAGTTGCTACGAGTCGACGATGCTACTCGGCTGACAACCGATGAAGACTTCATATATGAAATTCGCCGAGAAAGCCTGCACTCGCATATATAGTAACTTCATTGCTGCAGTAAATTAGAGAATAAGTAGGTTAGATACTTCCTCATTTATCCTCGTACAGATACCAAAACAAAAACAGCTTTAATGGCAGCTTTAATGCCAGCTTTGATACTGCGCATTTCCGATCGTCTACCTATTCATAGAAACTCTTAATATATACACACAACAAAAGAATATTTTTGCGCAAATCAAGCATCAGTGTGATACAAAATATTCACTCCAAAAAGTTTAAAATATTCATGTCTTTTTTTACTAGCGTGATTCGGAAAGTAACAAGAAACAATTTTTGCGAAGGATATATTTCACTTACAGCTACAAACAAGATGTCATTTTACTGCATTTTCGATACGCTTTTCATTCCGTTGCACCAACTTTTATATTCCATTCGAATAAAATGTTTTCGGTTGTGCCCGCAACTAACAGTGCTCCGCTTCTTTAACCTCATTATAACTTTCAAATCTTCTTCGTCTGAGAGCGTCTTTCAGAGGTTCATACACACGGTAATCCAAAGGACAGTATAAGGGATGCGGTACGACCTGAAATCACAATCTCCGGATGACGGTAAGTGTTGCAGCCGGGTGCGGAGATGTGGGTGCGCGCTTTGTCGTGAAGGAGAAGAACGCCTCTAGACAGAAGTTCTTCGTGACAGCTCCGTAGTGTTGGATTTACCTCATACTCCAACATGTCGCTGTACCGCGCACTTCACTGTTTCACCCCTCTGCTGATAGGCTCCAAAATCGGCCCATTCATATCCAAGAGGAGGGTGGGAAAGATCTTTCCGGAAGATGGCTAAGCAATTACACTACTGGCCATTAATATTGCTACTTCAAGACGAAAAGCAGATGATAAACGGGTATTCATTGGACAAATATATTAGGCTAGAACTGACATGTGATTACATTTTCACGCAATTTGGGTGCATAGATCTTGAGAAATCAGTACCCAGAACAACCACCTCTGGCCCTAATAACTACCTTGATACGCCTGGGCATAGAGTCAAACAGAGCTTGGATGGCGTGTACATGTACAGCTGCCCATGCAGCTTCAACACGATACCACAGTTCATCAAGAGTAGTGACTGGCGTATTGTGACGAGCCACTTGCTCGGCCTTCATTGACCAGACGTTTTCAATTGGCGAGAGATCTGCAGAATGTTCTGGCCTGGGCAGCAGTCGAACATTTTCTTTATCCAGAAAGGCCCGTACAAGACCTGCAACATGCGGTCGTGCATTATACTGCTGAAATGTAGGGTTTCGCAGGGATCGAATGAAGGGTAGAGCCACGGGTCGTAACACATCTGAAATGTAACGTCCACTTTTCAAAGTGCTGTCAATGCGAACAGGATGTGACAGACACGCGTAACCAATGGCACCCCATACCATCACGCCGGGTGATACGCCAGTATGGCAATGACGAATACAGGCTTCCAATAGATAGTCCATGCTGCTGCAAACGTCGTCGAACTGTTCGTGCAGATTGCTGTTGTCTTGAAAACGTCCCCATCTGTTGACTCAGGGATCGAGACGTGGCTGCACGACCCGTTAGTCATGCGGATAAGACGCATGTTATCTCGACTGCTAGTGATACGAGGCCGTTGGGATCCAGCACGGCGTTCCGTATTACCCTTCTGAACCCACCGATCCCATATTCTGTTAATAATCATAGGATCTCGACCATCGCGAGCAGCAATGTCGCGATATGATGAACCGCAATCGCGATAGGCTACAATGCGACCTTTATGAAAGTCGGAAACTTGATGGTACACTTTTCTCCTCCTTGCACTAGGCATCACAGCAACGTTTCACTAGGCAACGTCTGTCAACTGCTGTTCGTGTATGAGAAATCGGTTGGAAACTTTCCTCATATCAGCACGTTGTAGGTGTCGCCACCGGCGCCAGCCTTGTGTGAATGCTCTGAAAATCTAATCATTTGCATATCACAGCATCTTGTTCCTGTCGGATAACATTCGCGTCTGTAACACGTCATCTTCGTGGTGTAGCAATTTTAATGGCCATTAGTGTACTTCTTGATTGGAGAAGATGTGTGTTGCCATTCTGAAGATTGTGTCTTTTGCCCTCTGATTCATTGTGATGTACCCAGGTTCTGTCTCCCGTGACGATACGTGTCACAGTCCTGTACTTTTGCGTTATATCACGCCACAAATGATGTGTCAGCCTGAACAGGTGTTCGTCAGTGATGAGTGAGCATCCTAGGCATCCATCGTGCCAACAAAAAAACGATACTTGAGAACCTCACAAATAGAGGTATGAGCAGATTCGATACATACTCAGGTCCCTAGCTAAAGCTTGTACAGAAATACGACGGTTCACACGAATCATGACATCATCAGCGAGCGTCACATGCTTGCCAGTAACGGCTGTTCCGGGACGATCAGAGCGCATCCAGTTTTGAAGACGTCTACCAACTCGTACACACTGCTCTCACTATTGCAGCTATCTCCATACCCTTTCAATATCCTTCCATGGATCTGCCGAGGTTTTAAACCCTCCGACCAAAGAAATCATATTATTCCTCGCTGTTCTAGCGAGAACAAAGCTAGGAACGCGGCCATTTTGTTTCAACTGCCTCTCCTATTAATCTTGTCATGCCATCTGTCAGCATATACCGCAAATTTCTCAAAGCATACATCTTCACATCACTGGAGTTTTAAATGCCAGACTTGCTAATTGCATTTAATACTCGTAGTTTATAATTAATTGATGAATTGCCCTCGTATATATCTATCACTAAACCCTTCATTCTATTAGCACTATTATTCATAATAGTAACAATAATGTACATTCTCCCCATTAGAATCAGTTCTTATAGTTTTACGCGAAATATCTCCTGTCATTTTCTCTGAAGACCAATGGCGATGGGATAAGGACGATGGTAGTAGGCTCCGAGTGAGGCTGGAAGCTACTAGTGTGGACCTGCTCATTGGCGGCAGGTGTGTGATGGTCGCCTTCCTGAGAACCCGTGTGACTACTCGGGCATCCGGTCCTGCATCTGCGACTGGGCAGGCCTATTTAGGATGACCGCTCCCCACCCTGAATGGGGTAGGCCCTAGAAAATGTGGGCTAAATATCGGAAGTCACACTTGAACCGGGCTGGGAATCCGCACCCAGTAGGTCACTCCTTATACTGCGGAAGTAAACAAAAGAAGAATGAAATGATTGTGACAAAAGGGACATGGAATGTCAAGACCCTCCTGGACGTGAAGAATTACAGGCCAGAGAGAAGAACCGCTCTTTTCACCCAAGAACTATCCCAGCTAGATATACACATAGCTGCCTTGAGTGAGACAAGACTCTCAGGTGAGGGACATATTAGTGAGGTACGTTCAGGGTACACCATCTTCTGGAAGGGAAAGGATGCAGGAGCACCACGCATCCATGGTGCAGGATTTGCCGTAAAAACGAAAATAGTGAAAGATCTTCGACTTACACCTGTCTCAATTAATGAAAGACTGATGACTCTTAGAGTACCCATTGGTTCAGATAGTTTCATCACCTTCGTCTCCCCATATGCTCCTACTTTTGATAGTGATGAAGACAAAAAGAGTCAGTTCTACCACCAACTGAACAGCACTCTCTCTAAGATACCCATAAAAGATAGATTAATTTTACTTGATGATTTCAATGCCAGAGTGGGTAGGGACAACCGATGTTGGAGAGACGTCATAGGTAAACAAGGGGTCTGAAACTGCAACGCAAATGGGTTGTTACTTTTGGTCTGAGCTGAGCACGAGCTTTTCATCTCCAATACCCAATTCAGCTTGCCTAACCGCTATAAGACCACATGGATGCACCCACGCTCGAAACATTGGCATCTTATAGACTACGTTATTACTCGACAGCGTGACAAGAAAGACACTCTCATCACAAAAGCAGCAGTAAAAATTGATGAGTGCTGGACTGACCATAGACTTTTAGTCAGCCGTTTGAGAGTATCAAAGTATCGCAAGCCAAGATCCCACTTTTCAAACCCACCACGCAGAAAATTCAACATAAGCAACGTGAACAACAAAAACGTTCGCTCACACTTCCAAGACATACTGTCTGAACAACTTAACAAATCTCCAGCAACCACAGACGATGTCGAACAAGAATGGATCACATTAAAGAACATCATCAAAGAAACTGCTGAGAATGTTGTTGGTAATGTGCACGGAAAAGAAGTGACTGGTTTGATGATAACCATGGAGAAATACAAGCCATCATCAATGCAAAGCGGGATGCTTACCTATCCCTTGCTCAAGATCCGTCCTGCGCAGAAAAGAAAGCACACTTTCAAGAATTCAAGCAGTAATGTCAAAGTGAAATACGAGAAATCAAGAAGAAATGGTGGCAACAGAAAGCCACAGAACTCCAACATCTTTCCGATGCAAGGTACCTGCGTGACTTCTACGCTGGTATTAAAGAGCTGTATGGACCTATCCGCTCCTCATCAGGAACACTGAAAGCTGCTGACAACTCCACCATTCTTACTGAAAGTTAGGACATCTTAAATCGTTGGAAAGTACACTTCAGCACACTGTTAAACCGCCTTCTATTGCCGCTGGAGATTTTCTCAAAAATGTCCCACAGCATCCTCCACAACCCTCGATGGCTGATCCTCCAACTTTTCAAGAATTTTGCAAGGCACTCAAGAATGTGAAACCTGGGAAGGCTCCTGGACCTGACAGCATCCCGATGGAGCTTATTGAGTGTGGCGGCTTGCCTCTAAAAGCTAGACTCTTCTCACTCATTCTATTAATGTGGGAAACCCGCATGGTACCAGCTGACTTGTCACCGTCTTCAAGAAGGGCGACAGAAGCGTCTGTGGTAACTACCGGGGAATATCTCTACTCTCTGCCACTGGCAAAAGTTTTGCAAGAATCCTTTTAAATCGCCTCCAGACCCTTTCAGAGACTATACTACCTGAGTCTCAATACGGGTTTCGACTTTCTAGAGGGACAATTGACATGATTTTCTGTGCACGACAACTAAGGAGAAGTGCAGATAACAGCAAAAGCCTTTACTACTTGTTTTCTACGATCTAGAAGAGGCCTTTGATACAGTTCCCAGATAAGCCATGTGGATGGTCTTAAAATGCTTCGGCTGCCCTGAACATTTTGTTGACTTGATTGAAGCTCTCCACGATGATATGACTTGACAGGTCCTCTGCCAGAATGAAGCAACTGGTGAATTCCCAATAACAAGTGGGCTTAAACAAGGATTCGTTCTTGCAGCAACATTATTTGCATTGTATCTGGCAGCTATGCTTTACGAGACATCCGTAAACAATGCAGGAATAGAACTAAAGTACAGGTTCGATGGAGGATTATTCAACCAGTCCAGACTCCATTCAAAAAGGTTCTCCAGTACCACTCGTGTGACAGAGCTGCAGTATGCTGATGACAATGCTTCTCCAGCTCATTCACCTGCAGATTTGCAGCTGTCAGTTGATTCCTTCAGCAGCGCGTACGAATGATTTGGTCTCTCCATCAATATTCCAAAGACAAAGGAGATGGTGCAGCCAACTCCTGGCTCCTCCGTTCCTGATTTCAGCATATCCATTTATGATACACCCTTGGAACAAGTGGACCATTTCCTCTACCTAGGAAGCATACTGTCATCTAACTGCACATGTGGAAAAGATATGGAGAATAGATTACGTGCTGCCCATGTAGCATTTGGACGTCTTACAAAGCGTATCTTCCTGAATAAAGACCTAACACTGTACACCAAACTGATGGTGTACAAAGATGTAGTCATTTCCACCCTGCTATATGGTTGCGAAACCTGGACGTTATATTGCTGTGATCTGAGGAAACTAGAACGCTTCAGCCAACAGAAGCTAAGATATATCATGAACCTGATATGGGATGACTTCATATCCAACACGGCTGTTCTTGAGAAAGCAAAAATATATAGCATGGAAGCTCTTATCATTGGGCATAAACTCAGATGGGTCGGACATGACCAGCGGATGAACAATGACAGTCTTCCACGCCATATGCTGTACAGCGAAGTGAACACAGGTAAAAGGCCACGAGGTGCCCCTCTCAAACGTTATGAGGATCAGTACAAGAAAAATCTGAAAAACTTGAACATCGATCCGAGTAACTGGTCCACAATAGCAGAAGATCGAAGTCACTGGCGCTCAGTTACCTCAAATGCTGTTCAAAACTTTGAGCTGGAACGTCGAAGAATGGAGAATGACAAACGCCGGAGGCGTAAACTCCTCCAGGCTCAGCCACGTCCGCCACCTTCCATCAGCTGTAATGTCTGTGGCCGCCTGTTCCACGCTAAGATTGGATTGCTAAGCCATCAAAGACACTTCCACGCCTGAACCGTGACAAAGGAAATCTCAGGAGAGAAATGAAAACTCGCATACGAGCATCTGCCGACGACGACGCTCAGTTGGTTGTCAGTATGCGATAGGTAAAGCAATTTCCAAAACAATGATCATCAATTTTTTTTTCAGAATAATAACTGCCTGAAGGACACCCTAAGTCTCAAAAAATCATGGTTAAGGCAGGGATGAACGTTTAGTAAACGAACCTCAAATACACTAATAAGTGCGGTGCCACAACTATTTGTTGGGTCGAAGCAGGTAACGTTTACTTTGAGAATACCAACTGTTGTTGTTGTGGTCTTCAGTCCTGAGAGTGGTTTGATGCAGCTCTCCATGCTACTCTATCCTGTGCAAGCTTCTTCATCTCCCAGTACCTACTGCAACCTACATCCTTCTGAATCTGCTTAGTGTATTCATCTCTTGGTCTCCCCATACGATTTTTACCCTCCACGCAGCCCTCCAATACTAAATTGGTGATCCCTTGATGCCTCAGAACATGTCCTACCAAACGATCCCTTCTTCTTGTCAAGTTGTGCCACAAACTCCTCTTCTCCCCAACTCTATTCAATACCTCCTCATAAGTTATGTAATCTACCCATCTAATCTTCAGCATTCTTCTGTAGCACCACATTTCGAAAGCTTCTATTCTCTTCTTGTCCAAACTATTTATCGTCCATGTTTCACTTCCATACATGGCTACACTCCATACAAATACTTTCAGAAATGACTTCCTGACACTTAAATCTATACTCGATGTTAACAAATTTCTCTTCTTCAGAAACGCTTTCCTTGCCATTGCCAGTCTACATTTTATATCCTCTCTACTTCGACCATCATCAGTTATTTTGCTCCCCAAATAGCAAAACTCCTTTACTACTTTAAGTGTCTCATTTCCTAATCTAATACCCTCAACATCACCCGACTTAATTCGACTACATTCCATTATCCTCGTTTTGCTTTTGTTGATGTTCATCTTATATCCTCCCTTCAAGGCACCATCCATTCCGTTCAACTGCTCTTCCAAGTCCTTTGCTGTCCCTGACAGAATTACAATGTCATCGGCGAACCTCAAATTTTTTATTTCTTCTCCATGGATTTTAATACCGACTCCGAATTTTTCTTTAGTTTCCTTTACTGCTTGCTCAATATACAGATTGAATAACATCGGGGAGAGGCTACAACCCTGTATTACTCCCTTCCCAACCACTGCTTCCCTTTCATGTCCCTCGACTCTTATAACTGCCATCTGCTTTCTGTACAAATTGTAAATAGCCTTTCGCTCCCTGTATTTTACCCCTGCCACCTTTAGAATTTGAAAGAGAGTATTCCAGTCAACATTGTCAAAAGCTTTCTCTAAGTCTACAAATGCTAGAAACGTAGGTTTGCCTTTCCTTAATCTTTCTTCTAAGATAAGTCGTAAGGTCAGTATTGCCTCACGTGTTCCAGTATTTCTACGGAATCCAAACTGATCATCCCCGAGGTCGGCTTCTACTAGTTTTTCTATTCGTCTGTAAAGAATTCGTGTTAGTATTTTGCAGCTGTGGCTTATTAAACTGATTGTTCGGTAATTCTCACATTTGTCAACACCTGCTTTCTTTGGGATTGGAATTATTATATTCTTCTTGAAGTCTGAGGGTATTTCGCCTGTTTCATACATCTTGCTCACCAGATGGTAGTGTTTTGTCAGGACTGGCTCTCCCAAGGCCGTCAGTAGTTCCAATGGAATGTTGTCTACTCCAGGGGCCTTGTTTCGACTCAGGTCTTTCAGTGCTCTGTCAAACTCTTCACGCAGTATCGTATCTCCCATTTCATCTTTATCTACATCCTCTTCCATTTCCATAATATTGTCCTCAACTACATCGCCCTTGTATAGACCCTTTATATACTCCTTCCACCTTTCTGCTTTCCCTTCTTTGCTTAGAACTGGGTTTCCATCTGAGCTCTTGATGTTCATACAAGTGGTTCTCTTATCTCCAAAGGTCTCTTTAATTTTTCTGTAGGCAGTATCTATCCTACCCCTAGTGAGATAAGCCTCTACATCCTTACATTTGTCCTCTAGCCATCCCTGCTTAGCCATTTTGCACTTCCTGTCGATCTCATTTTTGAGACGTTTGTATTCCTTTTTGCCTGCTTCATTTATTGCATTTTTATATTTTCTCCTTTCATCAATTAAATTCAATATTTCTTCTGTTACCCAAGGACTTCTACTAGCCCTCGTCTTTTTACCTACTTGATCCTCTGCCTTCACTACTTCATCCCTCAAAGCTACCCATTCTTCTTCTACTGTATTTCTTTCCCCCATTCCTGTCAGTTGTTCCCTTATGCTCTCCCTGAAACTCTGTACAACCTCTGGTTCTTTCAGTTTATCCAGGTCCCATCTCCTTAAATTCCCACCTTTTTGCAGGTTCTTCAGTTTTAATCTACAGGTCATAACCAATAGATTGTGGTCAGAGTCCACATCTGCCCCTGGAAATGTCTTACAATTTAAAACCTGGTTCCTAAACCTCTGTCTTACCATTATATAATCTATCTGATACCTTTTAGTATCTCCAGGGTTCTTCCATGTATACAACCTTCTATCATGATTCTTAAACCAAGTGTTAGCTATGATTAAGTTGTGCTCTGTGCAAAATTCTACCAGGCGGCTTCCTCTTTCATTTCTTAGCCCCAATCCATATTCACCTACTACGTTTCCTTCTCTCCCTTTTCCTACACTCGTATTCCAGTCACCCATGATTATTAAATTTTCGTCTCCCTTCACTATCTGAATAATTTCTTTTATTTCATCATATATTTCTTCAATTTCTTCGTCGTCTGTAACTAAAATTGAGAAATCTACCATTAACCAAAAAAAAAATAATTAAACTCTAGTATCAATTAATACGACGAGAATGTTCTACATCAATGAATAAGGAGAGGAGCATAGTGAAACTTTGCCAAAGCCATTCGATTTCAGTAACTGTACCGGCTTCCCAAACGCTACGATAAATTTAAATCACTGTGTCAATAGGAAGCCAGACAAATCAGCGCTTGGCAGTCACAGCAATAGAGAAAAGTAACTGAAAATCAGGCAGTAAGGAAACACTAAAACATTCATCCCCAACACTGATCATACAAGTTTGTTCGCGTGGCCATCTCCCGCAGCAAGCACGGAAATATTTCTTTTGTAAATAAAACCGCCTTTTCTTGCTGCAACTGCAATTTATTTCTCCGAGACGCGTTTCGCCTTTTTTTTTACTAATAACACATATCAAAACAAAACGGTATCGTTATAGATCCCACTTAAAATGCCCAGGAGTAAAAAAAAAAAAAGAGGCGAAACGCGTCTGGGAGAAATAAATTACAGTTGAGCAAGAAAAGGCTGTTATATTTACAGCGCAGATATTACATTTGTACAAATTGGACGGTGGGGGCCCGCAATGGTTTATTACCTTCAACTGGACATTTATTAACCCCTCTTCTGTTAAAACCAGCCTTGTAGTAGAGGCTAGTTATTTTATCTTTTTATTTCTTTATTTTCTTTATTTTTTAAGGCGTTCGCTCCCAGCTTACGACGAACTTCTGTAGATAAATATTACCTAAGTACATGAGATATTTCAAACATATGCATAATATCCTCCCTCATCTTGGTCTGTTTTATGGTAGTGAGATACGGACACCAAGGCAGCAATATACAACAAGGCTAGAACCATCAGAAGTAAATGAGAAATTTACAAAAGGCCTTTGGGAGATAAAATTAGAAATCATATTGCCTGATGACTTAGCAGCTATTATGGCGTCAATAACACTCACAACGGATGACCGTATCCCGTTGCAAATATCTATAATAATATACCGAGAGAAATCGTTGTTTAACGTTGTTACCAAAAATTTCGAAACGTTCCTGTCCCATTTACTTCAATTCTTTTTTCAGATTTTTACGCGATACTCCGGTGAACATTCGGAAGGACGTAGCCTATATACACTCCTGGAAATGGAAAAAAGAACACATTGACACCGGTGTGTCAGACCCACCATACTTGCTCCGGACACTGCGAGAGGGCTGTACAAGCAATGATCACACGCACGGCACAGCGGACACACCAAGAACCGCGGTGTTGGCCGTCGAATGGCGCTAGCTGCGCAGCATTTGTGCACCGCCGCCGTCAGTGTCAGCCAGTTTGCCGTGGCATACGGAGCTCCATCGCAGTCTTTAACACTGGTAGCATGCCGCGACAGCGTGGACGTGAACCGTATGTGCAGTTGACGGACTTTGAGCGAGGGCGTATAGTGGGCATGCGGGAGGCCGGGTGGACGTACCGCCGAATTGCTCAACACGTGGGGCGTGAGGTCTCCACAGTACATCGATGTTGTCGCCAGTGGTCGGCGGAAGGTGCACGTGCCCGTCGACCTGGGACCGGACCGCAGCGACGCACGGATGCACGCCAAGACCGTAGGATCCTACGCAGTGCCGTAGGGGACCGCACCGCCACTTCCCAGCAAATTAGGGACACTGTTGCTGCTGGGGTATCGGCGAGGACCATTCGCAACCGTCTCCATGAAGCTGGGCTACGGTCCCGCACACCGTTAGGCCGTCTTCCGCTCACGCCCCAACATCGTGCAGCCCGCCTCCAGTGGTGTCGCGACAGGCGTGAATGGAGGGACGAATGGAGACGTGTCGTCTTCAGCCATGAGAGTCGCTTCTGCCTTGGTGCCAATGATGGTCGTATGCGTGTTTGGCGCCGTGCAGGTGAGCGCCACAATCAGGACTGCATACGACCGAGGCACACAGGGCCAACACCCGGCATCATGGTGTGGGGAGCGATCTCCTACACTGGCCGTACACCACTGGTGATCGTCGAGGGGTCACTGAATAGTGCACGGTACATCCAAACCGTCATCGAACCCATCGTTCTACCATTCCTAGACCGGCAAGGGAACTTGCTGTTCCAACAGGACAATGCACGTCCGCATGTATCCCGTGCCACCCAACGTGCTCTAGAAGGTGTAAGTCAACTACCCTGGCCAGCAAGATCTCCGGATCTGTCCCCCATTGAGCATGTTTGGGACTGGATGAAGCGTCGTCTCACGCGGTCTGCACGTCCAGCACGAACGCTGGTCCAACTGAGGCGCCAGGTGGAAATGGCATGGCAAGCCGTTCCACAGGACTACATCCAGCATCTCTATGATCGTCTCCATGGAAGAATAGCAGCCTGCATTGCTGCGAAAGGTAGATATACACTGTACTAGTGCCGACATTGTGCATGCTCTGTTGCCTGTGTCTATGTGCCTGTGGTTCTGTCAGTGTGATCATTTGATGTATCTGACCCCAGGAATGTGTCAATAAAGTTTCCCCTTCCTGGGACAATGAATTGACGGTGTTCTTATTTCAATTTCCAGGAGTGTATACACTGGAAACAATACAGTTACGGAATAAGACTATTATAAACAGCCGATGGTATACTCATGGTTACAAAATTAATTAAAACAAAATTTAAAAAAAAAACACCAGTTTAAGCAAACAATTCTGGAGTGTGTGCAAGGTAAACAGCCTAATGGCACAAAAATTTTAATTAAAACAGTATTACTGCTACATAGAATTAACTTCACAATGTAAATAAAGAATTTAACTACTGATGCAAGTTGAATGAACGAATTTGGACCCAGGCAAATGATAGTCCTCTACAAATCTCAATATGGTAACACAGTTAATATCAACCAAAGAATCTGCAGCTTACAGAGAAATGCTTAACAACAAGTATCGGCTAATCATTACATAGTGCAGTAGCCTGAAGAAAACACAAATTAGTACACTATAGACCATTGTCGTTCAACATTGGCGGTGGGTCTGAATTTCCTGCCCGAGACCCGATCGTAACCAACAACCACCACTGGCTGTACACTGACAACAGCTTCTGTAGCACACACAAAACCAACACTAATCTACAATTCACTTAAACAAATCACAGCAACAGAAAAATGCGGCTCATCAAGGTAGAAAATAAACTGAGATAAAATTTGGCTCAAACTTTCTTAAATTCGGTACTGCGTAAAATAAACTGCAGCTACACTTAGATTAGGAAATGAGACACTTAAAGTAGTAAAGGAGTTTTGATATTTGGGGAGCAAAATAACTGATGATGGTCGAAGTAGAGAGGATATAAAATGTAGACTGGCAATGGCAAGGAAAGCGTTTCTGAAGAAGAGAAATTTGTTAACATCGAGTATAGATTTAAGTGTCAGGAAGTCATTTCTGAAAGTATTTGTATGGAGTGTAGCCATGTATGGAAGTGAAACATGGACGATAAATAGTTTGGACAAGAAGAGAATAGAAGCTTTCGAAATGTGGTGCTACAGAAGAATGCTGAAGATTAGATGGGTAGATCACATAACTAATGAGGAGGTACTGAATAGGATTGGGGAGAAGAGGAGTTTGTGGCACAACTTGACAAGAAGAAGGGATCGTTTGGTAGGACATGTTCTGAGGCATCAAGGGATCACCAATTTAGTATTGGAGGGCAGCGTGGAGGGTAAAAATCGTATGGGGAGACCAAGAGATGAATACACTAAGCAGATTCAGAAGGATGTAGGTTGCAGTAGGTACTGGGAGAGGAAGAAGCTTGCACAGGATAGAGTAGCATGGAGACATGCATCAAACCACTCTCAGGACTGAAGACCACAACAACAACAGTTGGTATTCTCAAGGTAAACGTTACCTGCTTCGACCCAACAAATAGTTATGGCACCGCACTTATTAGTGTATTTGAGGTTCGTTTACTAAACGTTCATCCCTGCCTTAACCATGATTTTTTGAGACTTAGGGTGTCCTTCAGGCAGTTATTATTCTGACAAAAAAATTGATGATCATTGTTTTGGAAATTGCTTTACCTATCGCATACTGACAACCAACTGAGCGTCGTCGTCGGCAGATGCTCGTATCCGAGTTTTCATTTCTCTCCTGAGATTTCCTTTGTCACGGTTCAGGCGTGGAAGTGTCTTTGATGGCTTAGCAATCCAATCTTAGCGTGGAACAGGCGGCCACAGACATTACAGCTGATGGAAGGTGGCGGACGTGGCTGAGCCTGGAGGAGTTTACGCCCCCGGCGTTTGTCATTCTCCATTTTTCGACGTTCCAGCTCAAAGTTTTGAACAGCATTTGAGGTAACTGAGCGCCAGTGACTTCGATCTTCTGCTATTGTGGACCAGTTACTCGGATCGATGTTCAAGTTTTTCAGATTTTTCTTGTACTGATCCTTATAACGTTTGAGAGGGGCACCTCGTGGCCTTTTACCTGTGTTCACTTCGCTGTACAGCATATGGTGTGGAAGACTGTCATTGTTCATCCGCTGGACATGTCCGACCCATCTGAGTTGATGCCCAATGATAAGAGCTTCCATGCTATATATTTTTGCTTTCTCAAGAACAGCCGTGTTGGATATGAAGTCATCCCATATCAACTCGTAGGGGGAGACCAAGAGATGAATACACTAAGCAGATTCAGAAGGATGTAGGTTGCAGTAGGTACTGGGAGATGAAGAAGCTTGCACAGGATAGAGTAGCATGGAGAGCTGCATCAAACCAGTCTCAGGACTGAAGACCACAACAACAACAACAACAACAACACTTGATGTTAACTGCACCGTTAAGAGAGCTTGAATCAAAATTATCTTTCATAAAAGGTACTCTGCAGAGGTACTCAGGACTTTGACCTTGTAAAGAACGAAAACCTGCACACAGTTTTAACTACGAAGAATAACGCCCTTTGAAGGTATAAGGTTTTCAACAAGTTACAATCACGCACGGGCTGAAAGCAGTACTCCAGCTCGAGTTGAAAGTTAAGTTTTGCCACGCAGGCGAGGAACTCATTGACAAGTCGTGAAAGTAGTAATTCACTCAGGTAATAGAGAAATTTGCCCAATATCGGCCACAACTAGTAAGCCGTGGGGGAGTCACTGGTGCCAGTCATTCTCTTAGCTAGTAGGGGCACTAAACCCTTTCGAGTTGGCATGTGCGTTTCCTCTTGGTTTTCCTCTTCTGACCGCTGTTTAAACGCTGCACTTCCGGATGTGGTGGCTCCCTTGTTTTTCCGCCACGGGGCCCTAGTGGCTGTGCTTGTCCGTTGTTTGGGCCTATGCTGTGTCGCCGAGTCTTGGAGTGACTTTTACACAGGAGCGTTGGTTGCTCACGGCACTGTGTGACGATTTGAGGAGTGTGTCGGCGGCGGGCTGTTGGTGGTGGCCTCCAATACACTATCAATTGTGTATATTGCACTACCTGGTGCTGGATGCCTATGTAGGCTATGTGGATTCCCGTCATTTGCTGCTACTAACGGTGGGCATCAGCTATTTCTTTGAAGTTGTGTTTGTGATCGGTCTGATCGTAATATGTGTTCACAGCCGGAAACAGTGTTTCGTATGTGATTACGGTATCTTGTATTCTGGGTTTTTATGCTCTTGGTTGGGCAGGCCATTGTGAGGTAACAGACGAGTTGTGGCGTCCTGAAAATATTCTAAGTTCGGAGATGGCGTGGCCGCACGGGTCGCTCGACAAGCCGGGGCTCGTCAGCAACCACATGGTGCCGAACATTAACCGAAGCAAGAGGGGTTGCCCTAGCGCGTGGTCCAGGCTGACCGCGCGGCTTGGAATTTCATGTCGACGCTGTGTCGAGGAATGGGCTGTGTGTCGATGAAGGAGATTTGTACGCCGAGAGTGCCAAAGATGGCGGACTCTGTGATACCATAATGACAGACATTTCACAGTTCATGTAGAAATTAATAATAGCCAGAGGAATCTTGATACCTTAAAAAGAAACATGTACATTACTATGATTTGCACGACGACTATGATGCAGCAACGAATTTCTAAAATCTAAACCTTTCATCAGATTTTGTTAGTCGATGTGTCTTTAGAAAGCTATTAGTGTAAACCTAAACTGGTATGAATTACAGCCATGCAACTTGAATAGTACATGAGTTATTGGAGGTCAAAGTGGCCGATTGCTATTGATTGCGTCAAACCATAAGTACTCCACAGTGACATGAATAAACGATACCAGCATGCTTATACAGGGTTATTACAAATGATTGAAGCGATTTCACAGCTCTACAATAACTTTATTATTTGAGATATTTTCACAATGCTTTGCACACACATACAAAAATTCAAAAAGTTTTTTTAGGCATTCACAAATGTTCGATATGTGCCCCTTTAGCGATTCTGCAGACATCAAGCCGATAATCAAGTTCCTCTCACACTCGGCGCAGCATGTCCCCATCAATGAGTTCGAAAGCATTGTTGATGCGAGCTCGCAGTTCTGGCACGTTACTTGGTAGAGGAGGTTTAAACACTGAATCTTTCACATCACTATGCGTGAAACTTGCCCGCACGCGTTCAACCGTTTCTTCGCTCACTGCGGGCCGACCCATTGATTTCCCCTTACAGAGGCATCCAGAAGCTTTAAACTGCGCATAACATTGCCGAATGGAGTTAGCAGTTGGTGGATCTTTGTTGAACTTCGTCCTGAAGTGTCGTTGCACTGTTATGACTGACTGATGTGGGTGCATTTCAAGCACGACATACGCTTTCTCGGCTCCTGTCGCCATTTTGTCTCACTGCGCTCTAGAGCGCTCTGGCGGCAGAAACCTGAAGTGCGGCTTCAGTCGAACAAAACTTTATGAGTATTTCTACGTATCTATAGTGTGTCGTGACCATATGTCAATGAATGGAGCTACAGTGAATTTATGAAATCGCTTCAATCATTTGTAATAGCCCTGTACATATATTTATTCGTCCATCTTCTTGTTTATATCCGATATATACTATTCATGAAGAAATTGGTCAACTATTTACTGTGCCTTAGAAAGCACAGAGACATTAGGCTACTGGCCTACTTTTGCTTGTATTCTTTTGATATATGTTTATTTAAATTGTTTATGCATTTACTAATGTGTGTTACAGCGTATTTATGGTCCATATTTATTTAATTTAGAGTCATTTAAATGTAAATACAGTATTTCGTATGAGTTTCAATATGTTCGTCAGTGTTTGTTGGCTTGGAGACATGGCGGGAGCGCTCTAGCCAATCACAGCGCTCGTTACTACAGTAGGCGACTACGGAAGTCAATGGAGAGACCGTGTGAAAGTGGGGGAGGAGCATCGGGTGTCACAGGACACGAGGAGAGTGCTGGACGGGAAGGCGCAACAGACGGTCGTAGGAAATACTTGGAGAGTGCTGAGCAGTTCGCGCGTAGTCGTGCCGACTTGTGCACTTGTGACACTTCCGTGGCTTCTGCAGTGAAGACGTAGTATGCGTTTAGAAGTGAATATCTCGCGATCTATGTAGTTGCTCATAGCTAATTAGGTGAAGTAGGAATCTATTGTTTCCCTGTTATTCAACATATATTTTATTTAACTGCTGGACCATCAACACCAATAAGTGTTTGGCAGTAATAAATGGCATGCTTAAATGTACTCCTGCTATCGTCCTCCTCACTTAAAATCGTTAAAAATAGTAACTGCAGATCTTATTTAATTGGAATATTTCATTTATAAATGTCACATTCAAAATTCACAATTGCCGAATGATAGGAACTTCCGACCATTCGATTCATGCCTATATTCATATTGTATACTGTAGACTCAGCAGTATTTGGCTTGTAATGCGGCCACTAAGTATCCCAGCCCCTAGATAGCGAAACCAGCGAAAACTTCAGTATTTCGACTGAGGGTACGTAGTAGAGGATCAAATTTTTATTCGAAAGCCCACACCATTAACTTATTCAGACTTATGCTTGGTATTCAGGTCCGCCTGTAAGTGTAAAGAATTATGAGCTATAAGAAGTGAGTAGTTTTTCATGCTCTTTGTTTGAGGTCTTGTTAAGGGTATTAAATTTAAAGGGTGGTCGTAGCTCTGAAACAAGATGTTTGTGTTGTGTCCTTTGTTTGTGTTGTGTCCTTTGGTTTGGTTGCCTGTCCGCTTTCTATTTTATAATTTTTTTTTTTTTACAGTGTCCTACAAGCAGCGGGCACAATCAGTTCTGGATTGTCCAGTACAGAGGCCGGCTAATTGACTGAAATATGCTCGACGGCATTAGCTCGGCCAACTATGTCTTGGTGACGCTCGGCGCTACTTGGCTGTATCCTATAGAGTCGCTGCTCGCCCCGTAAGTTGGCAGACGTTGAGCATTCCTCTCCTAATTATTGGAGATTCCTCTTGTTAATGTGTTCGGGCTGCGCCAAGGAGCGTCCCCTGTTCCTTGCAGTTTAGTGACTCTTGTTTTAAGGAGGGTCATCCGTTGGGCTGTGCCCGCTGTTGCGTGGAACTTAAACTGACGAGATAACTGTCTTTTCTGCCTAAATATTGTTGTTATACTTGAAATGGATTTCACGAATGAATTCAGTGGAATACGTCAATATAATTGGTAGATACCGTTGTTCTATGATCTGTTTATTGGTTTAAGATTCCTGTTGGGATTTTGCTCTTTTACTTAAAACGTTTTATTTAATATTGTGTACTGTTGCTTGTTTTACCAGTGGGGATTTAGTACCGGTAAATTCCTGTTAAATTCGTGGGCAATTAGGGTTGTCATTTATATTCAACTAGGAATATTTGTTATTTACTTAAAAGGTAGGATCTTCATTTAACTTGTTTCATTCCGTATAATCTTACAAAGACTATATAAGGTTTTTAATTATATTGGTTATTAGTGGCTAGTGGAAGGCCGATTTGTAAAAGATTTTGTACAATTGTTTTTGCGCATATGTGTACTAAATCTTTGTGAAATACAAGACTGTGTTTTCAGTGAAGAGGTAATAGTAAAATCAACCAGGGCACTAGTCAGTTAATTTCACTCGCGTTTAACAGTGATGCAAACGCAGCACTCAAGCGATCTGGAAGATCACCCCTCACACTAAGAGAGTGGTCACGTGGAAGACGACCCACCAGACAAGTAACTCAATATTTGAAAATTCATGCAGGGAGCTACCGTAGATGTACAAGGCAGAAAAATTCCGGGGAGTCCCGCCACAGTGCAACGGCGGAACGACTCTTGACTAAACCTATGTTTACTGGTCACTGAAGCCACACTCCACTGCACCTCGCCTATGCCCACAGGTGCCGCAATGACGACACCAGAGCGGCACAGCAGTACAACACGCCCCAACTTTCGATCTAACATCCCCAAAGATGTTCGGGTCCACATGCGGCTCCTCTTCGTTGACATGTCTTGGCTCAAATTCGTCTAGGGGTTGAGTTACAAGTGTCGCATTACGCGCCCTCAATTAGACACTTTTGGCGCTTTCGTTAAATTGCCTGGCTGATGGCAAGTTTGCGAAATACAAGTTAACGTAACATATAATAACAGTAATAATAGTAATATCGGGAACTAAATTAACGACCCGTAAATGATGTAGGCCACACAGTTGCGATTTGGTTATAATAATGATTATTCAGAAAGCAAAGTAATAGTGAAAGTAGTCGTATTTAGATTTACTGTTACACTCGAGCGCGTATCCATTTGACAGAGTTCGATCATTCACAATCTCATCACGAATTACAAGTCCACTACTCCGCCACGTTAACTATGCGAAAAGTTAAAAGAGTTGACACCAGGCGCGCTGTTGCTCACCGCTCAGAGACTAAGTCCCGTGGTACCACACAACGCCAAATTTTCTAAGTTGTTTCACTTCCTAGCTACCTAACGACTGATTGTCCGCTTTCACATCTCAATCCGAATTGTCCCCTTTGGTGTCTCCACCAGCACTCTCCCCTCTGCCCGTCCCCGGCCGCGTTTCCCACGCGCCGAATATCCTCGCTCAAATGACTAGGGCAGTTACCTTTTGTGAAGCCATCCATCTGATTGGCTACAGCTTATTCTACATTATTTGACGCTTTAACATATTTAAATAATCAAAGCTTGACCGCTTTCACTTTCTAAATAAAGTAACAATGATATCCATTGTTAAATTCTTGTACATAGGAGCAATACAATTTCCTTCCTAACATTGAATGTCACAGCCAGTAGCCTTGCACCAGTGCGCAATAAAGGACGAAAGTAACAATTATGCACTGAACTTTACAACAAACATTCTGTTACCTAAAAATTGAACAAAGTGTGACGCGGTCATCGTTCAATGTGTTTCGTGTGGAGAAAATGATGATCTGATGCTTAACTGAGAATATTAATAATTTAAATTTACCATATATTTTAAACAAGTAAAGTCACAAAGTTGGTATATACAACGTTTGGCCTTTTAATGATGTTCTTCCATATGAAATATCGATCGTTAAGATCGACCAATGGGTTCATACTTTACCGTACGGGTCTTTGTTACAAAACTCTAGTACATAGGGCGCGCACTATCTCTGACGCAGAGAGTCTGCCCCAGGAATTGGAACTTCTGAGAACTGTATTTCGAAAAAATGGGTACTCAGAGTGGCAGATTCAACGTGCTCTCCGCCCAACCACTACAGCACAACCTGTGGAGATGGATGAAATCACGAGGGAGGAGGTAGGCACTACGTTTATTCCATTTACAGGCGCACTCTCGGGGAAAATCGCCCGCATTTTGAAGAAACACCGGGTCGGAACTGTATTTTGTCCTCCGAATAATACTCGTGCACTGGTGGGGAGCGCCAAAGATGACCTCGGTTTGAGGAAGGCCGGCGTGTACCAGATTCCGTGTCAATGTGGCAAGTCGTATATTGGTCAGACGATGCGTCCCGTCGAGGATCGATGCCGTGAACACCAGAGGCACACTCGACTGATGTATCCGAGCAAGTCGGCGGTCGCTGAACATTGTTTGTTGGAAAATCACGCTATGGAGTATGGACGCACGCGGATTCTGGTACAGACGTCAAGATACTGGGACGGCGTTGTTAGAGAGGCCATCGAAATTCGCACCAATGACGACCTCATAAACCGTGACTGTGACTATAGTCTTAGCAAGGCCTGGGAAACAGCGATTGGGTTAATCAAGAATAGATCGAGCAAACGTATAGTTGTGACGACCACGGCGGACAGAGCCATCACTGCGACGTCATCTCAGACGCCGTTGCAATCAGTCTGTCAGTTCAACTGATGATGGCGACATGTATGATCGCCGAAATATTGTGTCCGTTGGACACTGTAGACCGGCAATATACCTGTGGATATTTTGACTGTTAATTTCACTTTAACGCTAAATCCTAAACTGTTATAGATATGATCAATATTCAAGTTTTATTGGGATCACCACGAAAATCTATGGAGGGTGGAAGATTAAAATTAGTGTGGCTTCATTCCCTGCATTACTAAAGAATTAAGTAGTTTCCATAAATGTTTCCATTTATAGCCGCGCTTATGTCCGCCATATTTGACACTGCTACGTCTCCTCGGCCACAAAAGCCTTCTACTGGGTGTCCCTCTGCCGTAGGTCCTCGTCTGTCTTACTCGCACACTACAGAGCTTAAGCCTCAATAGATAATAGACCCCCGTGAGTTTCCCCTTCTCGTGATGAATCTGCGCCCTTTGTGCCACACACTCCTGTACGATAGGGTTCGTTTCACAATTCCTGTAGGCTGACTCTTTCAGACATATATTTAAATCAGAGTACCGTGCTCGTTAATTCACAAACTGTTTACCAGTGAAGCCCGGTGCAGACTCACTCCTTGCGCCTTCCTCGTGCAGAGCGCCGGCCCCCACATTTCAAGGGGGCGCTCGCCAACCAGCGCAACGCAAAGCATATCGACTAGACAGAGAAAACTACGCGAAAGCAAGAGAATAGATCACGGCACAATAATATGCAAATATTTATGTAATATATAAAGAGGAAACTTTGGTACCAAAAATCTAGAAAATCTCATGACGAGTTCCTTGAAATTTTTACATGCTACTTTAATAACCGTTTGGCTGAAGACAGACTATATACTTTAAATTCCTCAAGACATGACAACTTTGGTGTATCTTGCGAGAATACGACGACATGGGGATGCCACGATGAGCACAAACGGTAAGGCATCGTATATCTGAAGACCAACATGACAGTACTGGAGGTCAAGGTAGAGGTTCAAAGGAAACACACGCATTGGAACTATCTGTAAGTATAACAGAATCAATCAAAATCCTCTACAGTCCTTCTTAACAGTCCCACAGTAGATCCATAAAGCTTTGCCAACTATGGGGAAAACGTTGAATGCCGTTGGCATTGCCACCAATGTATACTACTTGTAGCTGAAATACCTGAAGAGTATCCTCACTGTTTACAAAGCGCCTTTCACACAATGCTTTCTTTAGTTGTGTAATGAGGCCTAAATCAAACGGACTGAGATCTGGTGACTAGCGTAGATGGCGGAGGATTTCCTACTCGAACTGCTGTACACAATTATTGATGGTGCCTGTGGTGTGGGCTGTAGTGTTATCAGGGAGTGAGATGGTATTATCCGGCAGTGGCGGACGTTTCCGCCGAAGTATACATCGCCGAGATTGTAAAGCAAAAAGCTGCGGTACTACTGAGCATTGGCAGTGTAGCTGTCCATAACATTGATTGGCGACTCCATGTTGTCCTGTGCACTACGACCAGATACCAGGTATACTTGAAAAAAAGAGACAGCATTGGTCGTATAATTTTTACTATCGCAAAATCGATTTTCTGTCACTGAGTGACCATCTTCAGTGCTAGAAGTTAAAAAATTTTCACATTACGATCAGAGAGTATAAAACAGAAAATCACAATTACATCTGCATATGAACATAACACTTGTTAGGAACAAACCTATATTGTATAACTTAAATTTCGTACTGTTATTATTTTTATATATTTGACTTCTTAGTCTTAACGTTTGTTACATAAATTACGAACATTGTACTTCTGACTTCCCACGCCAGATGGTGGGTATTATGTTTTTTTTTTTTTTTTTAAACCTGTGTTACACCTCATTTCATGTTATTCATTTATTATTCTTTTGCATCATCTTTTGCTTTTTATATGTCCTGCACTCTAACAACTTATCATCGATCTGTTTTATGTTTTATAGTTTATAAAAAACAATACGCCAATGTATTTTAGATATTTCCTTCCCCCTGCGTCTGCTATGTGTTGTACGTACATTTTAAATTTCAATTACTACACCATTCACAAAAGCACAAGAGTTATTTAGTGTTAATATTTCGCAAAACCAGTAATACTATGTCTTCACGTGACATGTCACATAGAGGGCGTGTCAAGCCCCGTCACACCGAGGTCTGCTGAACAAGTGCATGTAAACAGCGACCTCAGTATATGTGATTGCCGTAAGCTTATTGACAACAGTGCATCCTAATTTAAGTTATACAATATAGGTTTGTTCCTAACAAGTGTTATGTTCATATGCAGATGTAATTGTGATTTTCTATTTTATACTCTCTGATCGTAATGTGAAAAATTTTTAACTTCTAGCACTGAAGATGGTCACTCAGTGACAGAAAATCGATTTTGCAATAGTAAAAAATATACGACCAATGCTGTCTTTTTTCAAGTATACCTGTCCATAACATGGTGACACTCTAGAATACCGTGTCTACCGTAAGCCAGAATGAGCATGACCTTCAAGAAGTTAGTGACATTTTTACACGACACTCTGAACACTCACACGCACATAGGCTATATATATATTTTTTAACAACAACGCATGAGTTTCCTGTTAAAACCGGAACTGTGAAAGATCATCATACTTACACAATTGTCATGTCTTCACTACAAACACTTTTTGGTTAATTAAATCTCCTTACATATTGTGGCCACTGACTAGTTTCGGAGGAATAAAGAACAAGAAGAATAAATTATAAGAGAAGAATTATGCTGGATAACTGTATTACAGTTTATAAGTATGAATCAGTACAATGTATTGTTCACTCTTATACATACTAACAAACATAAACGCGATATGAAGACTAGGGTAAGCAATGTCCATCAAGGAAACAATTTTCTCTATGTAGACCACTTGCCTGGAGGCATGCATGTGACGTCAAGAAAAATAATAAAGTCACAAATGGCTAGAAAGTCTTTAATATTTCCACATACCATACATTTCGAGAGTATACAGGGTGGTCCATTGATAGTGACGGGGCGAAATATCTCACGAAATAAGCATCAAACGAAAAAACTACAAAGAACGGAACTCGTCTGGCTTGAAGGGTGAAAGCAAATGGTGCTATGGTTGGCCCGCTAGATGGCGCTGCTATAGGTCAAACGGATATCAACTGCGTTTTTTTGAAATAGGAACCCCCATTTTTATTACATATTCGTGTAGTACGTAAAGATATATGAATGTTTTAGTTGGACAACTTTTTCGCTTTGTGATAGATGGCGCTGTAATGGTCACAAACGTATAAGTACGTGGTATCACGTAACATTCCGCCAGTGCGGACGGTTTTTGCTTCGTGGTACATAACCCGTGTTAAAATGGACCGTTTCACAACTGCGTTAAAGGTCGATATCGTGTTCACGCATGGCTATTGTGATGAAAACGGCCAACGGGCGTGTGCCATGTATG
This sequence comes from Schistocerca cancellata, assembly GCF_023864275.1. Lineage (NCBI taxonomy): Eukaryota > Metazoa > Arthropoda > Insecta > Orthoptera > Acrididae > Schistocerca > Schistocerca cancellata. Next base: position 999,481,169 of record NC_064627.1, read on the forward strand.
CTGCTCGGTATCCTGGATGACATCATCCAAGTGTTCGCCGGATGGTTGCGTTAATTAAGGAAACAGAAAGTGTTCAGCCACATGTGAAACGTCAACCATGACCTGCAACAAATGATGATGCCCAAGTAGGTGTTTTAGCTGCTGTCGCGGCCAATCCGCGAGAATCGGGAATCTCAAAAATGTCGGTGTTGAGAATGCTACATCAACATGGATTGCACCCGTATAATATTTCTATGCAGCAGGAATTGCATGGCGACGACTTTGAACGTCGTGTACAGTTCTGCCACTGGGCACAAGAGCAACTACGGGACGATGACAGATTTTTTGCACTCGTTCTATTTAGCGACGAAGTGTCATTCACCAACAGCGGTAACGTAAACCGACGTAATGTGCACTATTGGGCACCGGAAAATCCACGATGTCTGCGGCAAGTGGAACATCAGCGACCTTGGCAGGTTAATGCATGGTGCGGCATTATGGGAGGAAGGATAATTGGCCCCCTTGTTATCGATGGCAATCTAAATGGTGCAATGTATGCTGATTTCCTACGTAACGTTCTACCGATATTACTATAAGAGGTTTCACTGGATGACAGAATGGCGATATACTTCCACCATGATGGATGTCCGGCACATAGCTCGCGTGCGGTTGAAGCGGTATTGAATAGCATATTTCATGACAGGTGGATTGGTCATCGAAGCACCATACCATGGCCCGCACGTTCACCGGATCTGACGTTCCCGGATTTTCTTCTGTGGAGAAAGTTGAAGGATATTTGCTGTCGTGATCCACCGACAACGCCTGACAATATGCGTCAGCGCATTGTCAATGCACCTGCGAACATTACGGAAGGCGAACTAATCGCTGTTGAGAGGAATGCCGTGACACGTATTGCCAAATGCAGTGAGGTTGACGGACATCATTTTGAGCATTTATTGCATTAATTGGGTATTTACAGGTAATCACGTTGAAGTTGTTTTACGCGCCCAAGTAAATGAAGATATTGTACAAGGGCATGCTGAAAAGTAATTTCTCAGTTTTTTTTTTATTTCAGACCTTTAAAAGTTTTACAGTAAAGGCACGTTTTTAAGGTTTTACGTCTGTCTGCATGATGTGTACGTATTTGGTTCTCAACATAGTCACTCTGCCGGACAACTCATTTCTCCTAACGCTATACCAGTTTGTTGATACCGTCACTGTGGAATGTGTGATTTCGTTGACCGAGTCACATCTTCACCTTTGCTTCCACCGTTTCGTCAGTATCAAAGTAAAGTCATCGAAGGATTGTTTAAGTTTTGGAAGCAGATGAAAATTGGATGAGGCCACGTTGGGAGTTCATGTAGGATGATCTATGACAGTGAACCCAAGGCGTCCGATTGTTGCAGACACCACGGCACTCGTGTGGGTCTGGCGTAGTCTTGCTGTAGGACACGGTGTTCTATGTGTAGATGAACTATACGGACTCTAACCTGGATAACAGCACGCTTTTTCTCACGTACCATCATAGTTAGCTTACATTCCGTCATGTATGTTCGGAGCCCTCTGGCGACAGAGGGATGTAAATATTTAGACATGAGGAGGAAAGTTGTAGGATGATGATAACGTTTGTTTTATTTAGAATGCGTTAAGAGTTTTCACATAAAAATTTCGGAAGCATTACTTTTCAACACGCCCTCGTAATAATATTCCCTAAGTGCTATTTGTTGCACGGTATGAAAACTATCTGTTGCGCACTTACTTTAGAGGAACTTCATAAACGTTTCTGTCGTTTATGCTAAATTATAGTTACAGCATCATGAGCCATTACGATCCCTGAGCATGTCCCGTAATATTAAAAATTATTATATTTAACATGATCAAGCAAACTGGTAAAAAGTTGCCATGGGTCAGCCTGGTAGGCTGTTAAGCATGGTTCAGCACTGTAGTAGAGGTGCAAGATTCACTCGAATTATGGCTGAAGATGAAGAGAACCGAGAAAAGGTGAATGTAATACCAATTGAGTAAAGAATGTGGTAAGCTATAAGGAAACAATCAAAATTAAAAAATATCTACATAAACCGAAGACTCATTGAGAAAAGAATGCAGAAAGCTATAAGGAAAGAATCAAAATGTAAAAATCTCTGTATGAACTGAAGACGGATAATGGTGTATCACTAATCATTACACTCGGGTGGGCGCTTGAAGATAAGTGTGACACAGTCAGTGTGATAAGAGTAATGGACGGACAGACACAGACGGGGGCCCCCAATTCTGAGGTCCCTGGCAGCTCCACGTGCTTCTGCGGCATCTATCCGAAGCTACGGACTAAGAGCAGTCAGTCGCTGACCTCGCTTAAAGCAGCAAAAACTGGCTACTCTAGACCACTAGTAAATGCTGTTACAACAGAGCTTAGTAAATAGTCTACAGTAAATCACCTCATAATATAAGAATCAAAAAATTTATTTAGTTGCCAAAATAACATCTGGCGTTACCCTGTTGCCACCATCATTAACAATGAAGCCATTTTAAATATACATATTTTCATCGGAGTTTACTGGTATTTTTATAACGTGTCCTAAAAAAGGCAAGATGTTGAATCCTTCGATTCCTAGGTGAGTGCAGTCTACCTTAAACTTATATGATGAATAAATGAGATTTCACTTACGAGTGTTAACAACCCATATTTTATTGGCAATGTGAAATCTGGCATCATGTTTAAAGGAAATTCTCACATGTAAACAATTTTTAAACGCTCCAAATGGCATAATTATCATCCACATTTACTATGAATACGGTAATTTATATTTAAAAAACGTAATTGAAATTGATAGCAGTATGAGAAAAATTGTGAAGCACACAATCTAAATACAAGATTAAAAGGAAACATAGACATAATTCCACCTAAGAAGAGATTTTGTCAGAAAACTAAATAAAAAGTTGAGGAAAGCTGTTCAAGTTACCAGATCATTTAAAATGTAAACAGTATTTCTTTTAATAACCTATTTGACAATAATCACAGAACGACTACTTGTCTTCATTATGGAAATGCTTGAGCTTTAGTACATGCACATATAAGCATGCTTATTTTTCTTTATAAACTTTTGATTTTCACCGAGTGTTACTGCACATGATCGAATAAGCAACATACATATACAAATATAATGATCTGTTCATGCCATGATAACTACACAAGCTGCAAAACACACGATTGACACTATTCTAAAGAGCTCAGCTTTGTAAAACATTTTATACCACGCAATTGCCCGTAAAAAGTGAATTAAGTGTGCGACTAAGTAATAGAATTTTAAGTGTAATATACGAATATTATAAAAGTTATAGTTGTTTCACCAAATAAGATAAAACAAGATCAATGGATCATTTAAAGAGCTTGATAGACCCACCCAATGACGCACCAATTACTGTTAGTAACATATATTAATAACATAAGTTACTTACATACAGATCTAATTAAAATTATGATAATAAATCACAGAAGACTGCTAGCCTTAATAGAAAAGTATCTTGTCCTAGGTAATATTTATATACACCATCCACTATATTTTAATAAAAGTATCACTCTATGTATTTCGTCGTTTTGGAGTAATTATTTTTTTCATAATTCGAATCACTGGTAATATATGTTAGCGAAAAGACCAGCTTTCAAGATGGATAGTTCCTCACAGGAACACTTCGTTACTAATAACTTTTCGGAACAATACATAACATAGCTCACTTGTAAAATAATTATGCTTCTGTCGGCTATGGACGAACTGTTTAATTTAGACATAAATTTAAATTAATACTAAACTATACATATCAGTGTGTATATAGGGATTTTAACTGTACAATGCTAAACAATAGATACAATATCACACAGCTCCTTGCGCATGTCCCATACTATTACATATTTAGCAAAATTTCATAAAATAAGCTGGTACGATAATATATCACTGTAGAAGTATTGTGTTAGAGTCCACAGTATACTTTTGTTGTGGATGGGCAAGAGAGCCGACCCACTATGAGAGGAAGCCGAAAGGCACGCGTTTTAGCTCACGCAGGCTGGCGTGAGGTCTGGAACAGGACAAGGAAGTTAGACTTTAGCAAAAAAGGACGTAGCTGTTGGAATACTTAACTTTAATCCGTATATGGTGAACATCGCTCTTGACGGTACATGTTTTACAGCATCAATAGTAACTGGTAATGGCGCCTTGCTAGGTCGTAGCAAATGACGTAGCTGAAGGCTATGCTAACTATCGTCTCGGCAAATGAGAGCGTAATTTGTCAGTGAACCATCGCTAGCAAAGTCGGCTGTACAACTGGGGCAAGTGCTAGGAAGTGTCTCTAGACCTGCCGTGTGGCGGCGCTCGGTCTGCAATCACTGATAGTGGCGACACGCGGGTCCGACGTATACTAAAGGACCGCGGCCGATTTAAAGGCTACCACGTAGCAAGTGTGGTGTCTGGCGGTGACACCACAACTTTAAGTTGATTTGTTTTAGTTGCCATAATTTCCTCGATCTATAGTTGTCAGTTTATTGACGCTGTAGGTGAAATCTGTGATACATTTACTACCGTGCTAGCTTGTGAATAGCAGTGAGATCTTTCACTACCAGTTTCATTTAAAACTCTCTCTCACTATAAGGTATCGTGACTTTGAAACATGAAACAACTCTTAGTGAGGCTTCCTTCTACATCAAAAGTAATAAACTGAAAGTGGCAATATTTATTTTATGTATATGAAGATGTACGAAAGAACAGATATCATTTTCATAATATATATATATATATATATATATATATATATATATATATATATATATATATATATATATATATATAGTTAAAGCGCACCGGCTATTTCACCATCTTATTCTATGCGGATACACAAACAGTGCCCGAATTCTTACGAGAATCGGCAAAAAGCCGCGAGTAATGAGTGTAATGGGTAGGGTCGCTATAAATATAGTGCGGGACAGTAAGTTGGTTCAAATGGCTCTGAGCACTATGGGTCTTAACTTCTAAGGTCATCAGTCCCCTAGATCTTAGAACTACTTATTCCTAACTAACCTTAGGACATCACATACGTCCATGCACGAGGCAGGATTCGAAATTGCGACCGCAGCGGTAGCGCGGTTCCAGACTGTAGCGCCTAGAACCGCTCGGCCACCCCGACCGGCGACAATAAGTTGGAAATGTGGGTCCCTCCGGAGGCGTATCAGAGATAAGTTCCTGACGTCGCACTATCCTCCATGTCCTCGTTGGCTCAGATGGATCACCACCCATCATACTGACGTGCAATCTGCATGGTACGTAACAGCTAATGGGAAACAGCTGTGCCAGTCCCGCCTGCATCACATCTACCTCGCAGACTCACCCTTGTGTGCCACATGCCAAGTGACTGACACGGATGAACATCGTTTCGAATGCGGGTCGGCAAAGGTCGTTTGGCATTTCGTGCGTCAGATATTGGCTTTTCTCACACGCAAGACTCCCGACGGGATAACCACCCGATCACTTCTTTTCCCCGATGAGACGTATTTCCCAAGAGCAAAACCGAATTCTTTGACGTGGATTAGCGGCCACGCTGTTCACTGCCAGTTCGGTAATGGCAAATAGACAGTATCCGGTTTTTGGTATTACCTCAACGAACAACATTGTGCGATTGTCAAGAACCCTAAATACAGGCAACATTTTTCCATTTTTCTTTGGAGCGCATTCTGTAATCCGCCTCGCTGCTAGATTATCGATGACATGAGAAGATAACCATCGAACCTCTTTCCTGTTCCTTTTTTTATGAGATTGAACAAACAACGGAAACAACACAGCAACGAGATGATAGTCATCGAACAGTTTGCAGCGGGCTATAGTACGGAGCATCATTATGTCGTAACGGGACGACCTTCTGTTATTCTGGTTATGTAGCCGAACGGCTTTCCTTTATCCATTTGTATAAAAAATAATAATAGTAGCGTAGCGGTGATCGTACGAGTTTTTTTTTAAGAAAAGATGGATACAGCGTCTGCCATGTAAGCAGGAGATCCCGAGTTCGAGTCCCGGTCGGGACACACATTTTCAGCTGTCCCCGTTGACTTGTATCAACGTCTGTATGCAGATAAGGGTATTCATTTCATTGTAATATTTATTTTACTTGCATGAAAACTATCTTACATTAAAACAAGCAAAATAAGCCATAACACAATAAATTTTCAAAGGAAGCCACCTTTTCTGAAGCTCGACTATAACTATATATCTGAGACAGCGTTTCGTACGCTAGAATGGACCGCTCATGAGCTCCTCTCGTAGTTTTGTTGCTCTCATGTCAATCATAAAATTTACATTTACAGTTTTATGTCATGCGGCATCTGACAGATTTCTCGGATAGCGATCGACGAGCCAAACGTTTTACGTGTCTGGCTCTCACCTCTAAACCCTGGTAAGTTTTGTTAGATTCTGGCTCATAGCAAAGCCAGAAACCATAGTCACTCGCTGTTTCCAGAGCACACAATAATTTATGGGAAACATTAAGAGAACCTATACTTATTAAGTCGGATACTATAAATAAGCCATTCAGCACTCATATACACATTATCAACAACGTCACGATTCAAACTAAATAGATAGTGATTCTGTTGATTTTATCCATACTCATCAAACGAATCATTATTAAATTTATTCTACATCTCTTTCCAGTCTTTTCATAACGACACGCGTTGTTGAGTTGATGAACACAAGTGTATCTACTGTAAGCAGTCCGATATCGAACTGTATCTTGTGACAGCTCTAAATCACCCACAAAGGAAATTGTCTTGCCACAATAACGCCATAGTCAATTCCTTACCTTCGACGGTTGACTTCTACACTTGGTTCTTCATGCGCATGTCACAACCCATTGTTGATAATCGCATGCAACAAAAATCTAAATGTTTTCCTTGCTGCCATTGGGAATGTCTGCCCATATGAAAATTTTCTTGTTTTGTAAAATTATGATTGGGACACCTTTCTGTTAACACACTGCGCATCCACCGTTATGAAGTTGATTTCTGTACGGCAGACCAGTGCCCATATCTTGACTTCTCAGTACTGAATTTCGGAATGTAGTCAGCCCTTTATGCTGGGCGGTTTCCCTTATTGCCTAAATTTTCGTGCCCACAGCTGTAACACGGACGCCATCGTAATGCTCGTCTGCTGCACATCACTGCTTCCTGAAAATTATGTGAAAGATATTAAAATGCGGGTAATCACAGACCTTGATTAAATCCTTATGGTTTTATGAATCGTTATCATTTTATGGAAGAGTTCAATTTTAATGCTTCGTCGGATCTAAAATTAAAGAGTAGCGTGGCCTTTAAGAAGTGCCTTCCGAAGTCTGTCTAAAGAATCTCCTGTGTAGCTTAGATGAAATATCCCATTTTCAATAAACCACAGTGGGGACTGAAGTGCTGAATCATGAAAATGGTGTGTAGTCATCGTCTTGTATGCAAGAGAATACAGGGAATTGTGAGTTCCTGCATACTGGATAAATATTTGAAACAGTGGGATTAAATAAAGAATTAAAAGTATATGTGTCAAGAAAAACTTAAAGGCGTTCTAAAAACAGAGATAAATTGCCTGTTTAGGATATTTACTAAAGATTTTGATTCGCAGTAAAATTGTAAAGATAAACTCGCGGATCATTAAGAGATTTTATAAAAGACCAGACAGCACCGCTATCCCACAAGACACGGGAATATTTTGAGACAGATTGATGGACCTACACAGGGACCTTCTTTGCTGCATACCTTTCAGATATGTTTGTAACACACTGCATTGGTGTATTTAATCATCGAAACGTTGGTAAAACTTTGATTCGTGGTCAATTACAACATAAAAGTAGAAATAAATTTTCTTTTAACTGGCAGCGTGTGAACAAAGAAACTTTCCAGCGTAATTTTCACTTAAGAAGAATTGACAACCGGCACATGTAAAACTTCAAACTAAAGGTTCCAACTGAACGAAAAATATACGTACACTTATGTTGTTTTATAAGGAAAAATACAGGATCTGCATGACTTTATTTACCACTTGTAATGTTTATAATTGTGAAGAATGCGAACTTTCACTGTGATCAGAATCAATATTAAGTTATATGTCCCCCTATAACTGGCTGGGTAATTCAGATCAAATAAAAGAGGAAGACAACGACGTACCGCCTACAACACGACCATCTCTAGTGACATATAGTGGTGTTGATATCACCCTTGGTTGATGACCACTTTACCTTTTATTTCCCATTGACCATATTGTACGGTACGTTATCTACTATCTACCACGCCCATTAGACAGTAATAAAATGTACAGGGTTATTACAAATGATTGAAGCGATTTCACAGCTCTACAATAACTTTATTATTTGAGATATTTTCACAATGCTTTGCATACAAAAACTCGAAAAGTTTTTTTAGGCATTCACAAATGTTCCATATGTGCCCCTTTAGTGATTCGGCAGACATCAAGCCGATAATCAAGTTCCTCCCACACTCGGCGCAGCATGACCCCATCAATGAGTTCGAAAGCATCGTTGATGCGAGCTCGCAGTTCTGGCACGTTTCTTTCACATAACCCCACAGAAAGAAATCGCATGGGGTTAAGTCGGGAGAGCGTGGAGGCCATGACATGAATTGCTGATCATGATCTCCACCACGACCGATCCATCGGTTTTCCAATCTCCTGTTTAAGAAATGCCGAACATCATGATGGAAGTGCGGTGGAGCACCATCCTGTTGAAAGATGAAGTCGGCGCTGTCGGTCTCCAGTTCTGGCATGAGCCAATTTTCCGCGGGCTACGCGTGAAACTTGCCCACACGCGTTCAACCGTTTCTTCGCTCACTGCAGGCCGACCCGTTGATTTCCCCTTACAGAGGCATCCAGAAGCTTTAAACTGCGCATACCATCGCCGAATGCAGTTAGCAGTTGGTGGATCTTTGTTGAACTTCGTCCTGAAGTGTCGTTGCTCTGTTATGACTGACTGATGTGAGTGCATTTCAAGCACGACATACGCTTTCTCGGCTCCTGTCGCTATTTTGTCTCACTGCGCTCTCGAGCGCTCTGACAGCAGAAACCTGAAGTGCGGCTTCAGCCGAACAAAACTTTATGAGTTTTCCTACGTATCTGTAGTGTGTCGTGACCATATGTCAATGAATGGAGCTACAGTGAATTTATGAAATCGTTTCAATCATTTGTAATAGCCCTGTACATATACTGTTGCCTATAAAACTTACCTTAGTTGCAAAATAACGGTTTCCGATTGCAATTCTATTCTTGCAAGGGAACCTCCCCATCGCACCCCCCTCAGATGTAGTTATAAGATGGCTCAGTGGATAGGCCTTGAAAAACTGAACACAGATCGATCGAGAGAACAGGAAGAAGTCGTGTGGAACTATGAAATAATAAGCAAACTATACAAACTGAGTAGTCCATGTGCAGGATATGCTACATCAAGGATTGTGTGAACTCTAGAGCGCCGTGGTCACGTGGTTACCGTGAGCAACTGCGAAGCGTGGGGTCATTGGTTCAAGTCTTCCCTCGAGTGAAAAATTTACTTTCTTTATTTTCGCAAAGTTATGACCTGTCCGTTCGAACATTGACGTCTCTGTTCACTGTAATAAATTTAGTGTCTGTGTTTTGCGACCGCACCGCAAAACCGTGCGATTAGTAGACGAAAGGACGTGCCTCTCCAATGGGAACCGAAAATATTTCATCGCAAGGTCATAGGTCAACCGATTCCTCCACAGAAAAACACGTCTGATATATTCCATACGACACTGGTGACGGCATGTGCGTCACATGACAGAATATGTTGTCGACCCACCTAACTTGTACAAGCCCACATCTCGTGGTCGTGCGGTAGCGTTCTCGCTTCCCACGCACGGGTTCCCGGGTTCGATTCCCGGCGAGGTCAGGGATTTTCTCTGCCTCCTGATGGCTGGATGTTGTGTGCTGTCCTTAGGTTAGTTAGGTTTAAGTAGTTCCAAGTTCTAGGGGACTGATGACCATAGGTGTTAAGTCCCATAGTGCTCAGAGCCATTTGAACCATTTTTTAACTTGTACACTTGGCGATTGGGTAAAAACATTCTTCTGCCTTGCCCGATTTAGGTTTTCTTGTGGATGTGATAATCACTCCCAAGAAAGTGATGAAAACGAAAGAGTTTGTCACATTAACTGAAAATAAAAAATTAAAATTTTCACTCGAGGGAAGACTTGAACCAAGGACCTCTCGTCCCGCAGTTACTTACGCTAACCACGGAGCACAGCGCACGTGAAGTCAAATGGTCCTTGATGTTAACTATGTTGCACATTGTAAGTAGGCTGTTTATATTTTCTTATTGGCAACGTTACGTAGCGCTCTGTATAAAAATCACTGGCTTTGCTGTGTGCAGCCTGTGGCCAGTTTGCATTGTTGTCTGCCATTGTAGTGTTGGGCAGCGGCAGCTGGTTGTGAACAGCGCGTAGCGTTGCGCAGTTAGAGGTGAGCCGCCAGCAGTGGTGGATGTGTGGAAGGAAATGGCGGAGTTTTGAAATTACATTATATTATGACTTTTGATGATATTAAGGTAAATACAGTGTTTGTTCTCTATTAAAATCTTTCATTTGCTAACTATCCCTATCAGTAGTTAGTGCCTTCAGTAGTTTGAATCTTTTATTTAGCTGGCAGTAGTGGCGCTCGCTGTATTGCATTAGTTCCAGTAACGAAGATTTTTGTGAGGTAAGTGATTTGTGAAAGGTATAGGTTAATGTTAGTCAGGGCCATTCTTTTGTAGGGATTTTTTAAAGTCAGATTGCGTTGCGCTAAATAATATTGTGTGTCAGGTTAAGCACAGTCGTGTATAAATTTTTCTAAGGGGACATTACATATGTCGACCCTTAGCCAAGGATATCTCACTGGAATCTTCTGACATTTTCTTGTAGTTTGTGTATTTAGTGTAGATTTTGTTTATTGCTAGCGCGTAATTATAGAGAGAATTTCCTTGGTAGTTGTGGTTTTTCATTGTTGCACAGTAAAACAGTTGTGGCATGCATGTACATTTGCACCAAGTATTTCGCAGCTGCAATTAACTAGATATTATTTTCAGTTCTATGTTAATGTGTTCTCTTATTTTTGCTCTTCAAATTGTGTTTTTTTTTTGTTGTCGTGAGAAATATTGTGACAATAATGGCGTGTGAAAAACGTAATACTAGGCTCCAAAGTAAACTGAGAAATGACAGTGAAGACGAAAGCAGTGTGTTAGCGCCACCGAGTAATGAATTAACTAATGTTGAAAGTACTAATTTGGTAATTGTACATAGGGAAATGGAGCGGGCTGCAAACAATGGTGTAGACAGTGAAACAATTAGTCAACAGGGAAGCATTATCGATCGATCGGTCGGCAACAGCTCCCCTCAGGAATCCGAATTGACAGAACAAAATATTGCAAATACTGTAGACTTAGGTTTTGGGTCCTCACTGTTTTCTCAAATGAGTCAAGACACACTTTCTGCTTGTCAAAATGTGAATGTTGCAGGTGCAAATGCACTGCCGAAAAGCGTAGAGGAACAGATTCCAGACACTAATCCATTGTTATTACAATTAATGCAACAAATGGGACAAAATCTTAAAAAGTTAGACACAATGGAACAAAATCAGAGACAAACACAGCAAAAGCTTCAAAAGTTAGACACAATGGAACAATACCAGAAACAAACACAGCAACAGTTAGACACAGTGGAACAAAATCTTAAAAAGTTAGACACAGTGGAACAAAATCTTAAAAAGTTAGGCACCACACTTGAACAAACACGTGAAGATTTAACTACTGAGTTACATAACATCGAATCGAAATGTCAAAAAATCTGTAATGACGTAAAAACACAAATTTGTGAGTATTCCAAACTATTTTTTCGCGTCATGAAAATGCATTACAGAATCACGAAGCAGCCATAAAAGAACTGCAAACCATTGTTGAGACCTTGCAAGCTAAAATTGACTCAGTTGCATCTACCGATTCGGTTCCGCAACTTGCAAAAACTCAGGAAAATTTAAAGGATACAGTAGATACCCTGAAAATTGGTTCAGAAAGACACATGGAGGAAATAATTACACTATCGGAGAAAGTAGCCGAACTTTCGGATCAGGTCACTAACTTATCTACAAAGGTAGATGATGATCTGAATGACCCAAGACCCATAGCCTTCACTGACACAGAAGAGTATGAACGAATAAGAAAATTCAAACAAAATCAAAATCAAATCAATACACAGTACAAAAGAGAAATCCGGGAAGTACAAGATCAGTTGACGCAGGTAATACAAGAATTACATATTTCAGAGGACACTTGCACTCCAACACGGGAAGAGGAACTTAGAAATACGGAAAAGCCACAAAATAATAACACAGGGCATTTCGGTAATTATGAAAGGAATTGGCAAGGTACACCGAATTTTGAGGTGGAACCGCCGACACGACGTAACAATGACCGATATGCTACTCGTCGACACGTTGATTTTGACTATAAGCTGTTCATTACTACACGTAAATTCAAAACGTTTAAGAATTCTGCCAACGACATTCATCCACAAGCGTGGCTCCATCAATTCTCTCATTGTTTTCCTCCCAACTGGTCATTAGAACACAGATTAGAATTTATGTGTGGCTACTTAGAGAATGAACCAGCTGTAAGAATGCGATCGGTCATTCACAATTGCCACAGTGAAGGAGAATTTTATCATGCCTTCCTCTCAGCGTATTGGTCTCAAGCTACACAAGACCGAGTAAAACATAGCATCATAATGATGAAACATTTCGAACAATCTGAATTTTCCTGTCTTGTGAAATATTTTGAAGACATGTTGCACAAGAATCAGTACCTGTCAAACCCATACAGCCCCTCAGAACTCATCCGCATTTGCTTAATCAAACTGCCTGAACATTTACGACATATTATTTTAGCAGGACGTTGCAAAGACGACATTGAAGCTTTTCAGGGACTGTTACAAGAACTAGAAATTGACACGGACAGTCGCGTAACGCGAAAACAGGAACACAACAACTACAGGTCACATCCGTCGCAATTCCGCGATGAAAGAAATAATAACTGGACACGACAAGACTATTCTCACAACACAAATTGTGACCAAAACAGACACCACCCATATGACAACCGTTGGCAGAGCAGTAATAATTACAGGGAAAGATCACCTCTCCGTGGTAGTGACTATCTCAGAGACAATTTGAGAAACAGACAATATGGGAACCAAAATAATTATTATCAAGGGAGACAGAATAACTTTAGACGCAACGGTCCAGCACGCAGTTATGACTCAAGGAGAAATTCTCCACCACGTGACCGACAAGAAAGAAACTATGGAATCTACCGACATAACGACAGACGATATGATTGTAACGACAGACCTGATCTGCATCAGAACTGGCGGGATTCTCGTCACGGTGAATTTGTAGAAGCTAGGTCTCCTAATCCCAGTAACGATGCGCGCCAACAAAGAAACAGACAATAACTCGCACCGCAGGCTGCCACCTGCGCCCGCTGGCTCAGGGAAAAATAACATAGACGCTAACTTTGAGAAAAATTCCAGTATCCTTTACCAACGTATACCACATGATAATTGCATTCGAGTTGAAACTCTGGGTACTGAGAAGAGCAAAGGGTTACACCACATCTCACATGTAAAACCGTTTATTAAGAGATAAACTGATTTTTTAATATTGTATTTGCCATAAAACGTTTCACTTCACGTTACTAGTATGCTTTAGAAACTGTTACCATGCAACAATGTTTAAAGTTAAATATCCAGTCAAGAACCAAGAGAACTTATTCAAACAGAAATTACGAATGCATTGTTATTGCGAACAGACAACACAGAGTTATTGTGTGTGTACATTCTTGCTTGTTAGTTGCACGATTACGTAACGACTATAAGGCTCACATACTTAGAATATTTACCAGTACTGCTAATGAGATTTTAATGCAACATTTTGGTTTACTTGAAAATACATTCTGAATTGAAGTACTTTCTGGGAGATACCAGATGACACAGTGGTTAGTTAATGTGACAGCTACACGATTTTATTACGACGCTACTAATGCAGGGGGGTACACGTCTACTTTGTGTACCATGTGTTTGGCAAGCACAAGGAGCCCTAGCTAATATGGTGTTTGCTTATACAATGTAACACATCGGTACCATATTCCTCTAACACATAAATTACATAGCTATCTGATCGTTTAACTGAGACAAACTTTTTTTTACATCAGTGACACATGTTTACGCAGTTACACAGTTGGGTACCTTGACACTTATGAAATTGTATTTTGTCTGTACTTTGTGAACTGTTCATATTTTTTTGGTACCATTGTGATACTATGAGAGCTTTGAATGATGTATTTGGTAAGGGAGAATGATTTTAAAGTACGTTTGAGGTAGATGACGCTATTTAAATGAGCAGAGAATTTTTTTAGGTTTTGAAATTATTGCATGAAGCTACGACGTTTTTGAGATTTGACTGAGGTGTTATGATGTTATTTTTACGATGATGATGTGTATTATTGTATCACAATGCCGGCGAAAATTTTTTGGATACTGTTATATTTACAGGATTTTGTTTCTACACATTTGTAACGCTAATTCTTGACCTGTGAAATTTTTTATATGAGACTGCCACTGTAGCGGAAACTGCTGTCGTAAATATTTCGTTAAGAAAGGTAAGTATCTTGACGTAATGCGTTTTCGGCGCCCAGCTGAGAGGTAGTCGTCTGACAAAAGAAAGCCATTAGGTGGAGAAAAAAATAGGCCTATACCCTCGCTAATGACATTCCTTTGTAGAAAGCATTGCAAAAACGACATGGTCGAACTTGAAAACATATGATTACACTGTGGAGCTCTTAATTTATGATATTTATTGACATGCCTAAGGAAATGACGAGAAATATTTTTATGTCTATAGACCTGATTATGACTACTGTCTCTCTAGTTGAGAGATTTTTCTACTAACTTATTAAATGCCTCATGACTACTGAATGATGTTCTTATGCTTGACTTTGTACATAGTTGCTTATTTCATTTGATATCTGGTTTCCAGCTGTGTTGCAGCATTGCTTTTATAAAATAAAATGCATTTGCTAATGTGAACACTTTCTGTCAACAGATCTATTAAATAATAATTTTGTAATCCACATTCTTTAAAAAAGGAGCACTTGGAAAGGAAAGAACAATAAGAAGGGACTAGTAACAGTAACTGGACACATAATTTTCTTTTCAAGTACATGGTAATATTTGTTTTTACAATAAGTTGTTGTGGTGCACCACTTTAATTACATAGACATTAAGATGTGAATAGACATTTCCCTTATCTGCATTGTTGTCTTTAGTGTACTATTTTTTCTGCTTGAGCTATGTCATGTTTAGGTAAAAGTTGCTGCTGTTTGCCAGGCATAGTGTTATTGAATTTGACTTTGTATTATTCTGTTAAGCCAGTTTTACTAATGCTTTATTTTTATTGTTCGCTGCACATTGCCTTATATTAGTTGTAATATTACAATTGCTTTGCTAATTTCTTAATGCTGCTTGCTTCGCAAATCTGCGTTTTTTTTCATTGCTGTTTATATTAATTGTTTTATGTGATGCTGCATTGCCTCGTCCCTTGGTATATATATCTGAGCTCAGTAGATTTAAGTTAGCTTAAGAGGGGGTAGACTATATAAGAATCTAACTATGATGAATTGGTAGAAATGCATTGAGAAGTTATACAAAAAAAGTACAGAAAGCAGGTATAGGTAGAATTTTCTTGGAAATAAATGATGAGGTAAGATAATGAAAAATAAATAATGTAGTAAGAAAAATGTGAATATATAAATACAGAGAGTATGCTTGGATAGGATTTTTTTTGGTGGAAACAAAGGTTGAAATAAGACGAAAGATGTATGGAATGAAGTTTTGGGTTGGACTGCAGTACCAAATGTTACACTGAAAACGAACCCTGTCCTTTCCTTTTGTGTTATCCCACTATGTGTTTGTGTACCCTTGTGTATTTGTTTTCTTCCTGTCTCTGTGCAGTTTCATAGAATTTTTTCTTCTTCTAATACTAAGCTATATTCACTATGATGAGGAATACTGTTATCCTCAAATATAATTGGCATTAATAATATGTTATTTACCTTGTAAAGATGCTTAGACATTATTTATTCTGTTTTGTTTTAATGCTCATGTGTAAAGTTGATGTTTCAAAAGTTATTCTGATCGTTTATGTATTTACTTAGGTCATAATTCCTGTAACACTGATGTATATGTTTATTTCTATTCTGTTGTAAAGCTTGTACTACAAATGTTATCTGTATTGTTATGTTCTTTAATGATGTATTTTGTACCTTTGTAATTGTATTCTCATGTTATAAAATGGTAATTGACACCAGTTCATGATATTAGTAACTTGTAAGTTACATTTCACTGCACACGTTTCCGTTGGTCATAGTATATGGACAATATGTGAGAAGTAGGGACTGTTAGTGTTTGCACGTGTGTTAATAATTCAGCAAGGGTCTGGATAACAGCATTCCTGGTTCTAAGGACAATTCAAAAAAAAAACTTTGTGAGTGCACAAGTGGTGGTTATGGAGTTGCTATATTATCTGCAAGACTCTTCAATGGTGATTGTGCACCTGCACAGTCACAACAGATGGCTGCTGGCCATCTCTACAAGGACTACAGTGGGTCTGCATCTTTGATGGCCCACCAATACCATTATTTCTACAAGGACTACAGTGGGTCTGCACCTCTGGTGGCCCACCAATACCACAATCTCTACCAGGACTACAGTGGGTCTGCTCTGTGATGACCTACCTACCAATATTCTCCAGAACTTCGAATGACTCTGCTGTGGGTTTGCTCCATTGTGGCCCGTTACCTGTCAGCATGTCAAGAGTCAGCACTGTCTTTCCGTTGGAAGGACACCACTACTTCTTCAAGACTGCATGGAAATCCACTACTTCTGTGTGCAATTTCTTTTACTAATGAGACTTTGTGAAAAAAAACTGTAATTACTATTATGATGAATGATCAGGACTATCTTTATGGGCTGTGAGAAAATTTTAGCTTTTGACCAACATTGTATCAATAAGTGAGTGCATTTGATATCTTTGTTATTGTAATTATGAAAAATTTTATCAAATCATTATTGGCCAGTGCCCAAAAAAAATTTTAAAATTTGTTGTAGCGAGCATAGGGGCTAAGTAAGTAGGCTGTTTATATTTTCTTATTGGCAACGTTACGTAGCGCTCTGTATAAAAATCACTGGCTGTGCTGTGTGCAGCCTGTGGCCAGTTTGCATTGTTGTCTGCCATTGTAGTGTTGGGCAGCGGCAGCTGGTTGTGAACAGCGCGTAGCGTTGCGCAGTTAGAGGTGAGCCGCCAGCAGTGGTGGATGTGTGGAAGGAAATGGCGGAGTTTTGAAATTACATATATTATGACTTTTGATGATATTAAGGTAAATACAGTGTTTGTTCTCTATTAAAATCTTTCATTTGCTAACTATCCCTATCAGTAGTTAGTGCCTTCAGTAGTTTGAATCTTTTATTTAGCTGGCAGTAGTGGCGCTCGCTGTATTGCATTAGTTCCAGTAACGAAGATTTTTGTGAGGTAAGTGATTTGTGAAAGGTATAGGTTAATGTTAGTCAGGGCCATTCTTTTGTAGGGATTTTTTAAAGTCAGATTGCGTTGCGCTAAATAATATTGTGTGTCAGGTTAAGCACAGTCGTGTATAAATTTTTCTAATGGGACATTACAACATCAACTACTCAGTTTGTATATTTTGCTTATTATTTCATAGTTCCACACGACTTCTTCCTGTTTTCTCGATTGATCTGTGTTCAGTTTTTCAAGGCCTATCCACTGTGCCAAGTTATAACTAAATCTGAGGGGGGTGCGATGGGGAGGTTCCCTTGTTAGTAACAAAGAAAATAGATACATACGTAAAATTCTTTGATTTTCAGATATTTCGTTATACTATTCCAGAAATGAGATGAGCAGTGAAAAGCGGAAACAGCCTTGGCACACGATAAATTCAATATTATTTTTTTCTTATACTATATTATTCATCTGAGAGGATGTAAAATCCGATTCATATGCGTGGAAAGCTAAAGATGGGAGCATATGTTTCAGAAACTGATAACACTGTAAACAACGTGCTTAATTCCTACGGGGTTACAGAGAACGAACATTGTATCAAATGAAATTGTATCATACGCCGTCTCCATCCTTAACGACCACTTAAAAGCAGTAACTAATTTCAAGCGCATCAGAAGTTTCTTGTCTGACGTTCAAGATAAACTGACCGAAAGGCTCTCACAAGCCTGATAGCACTCTACATCTACATCTACATTTATACTCCGCAAGCCACCCAACGGTGTGTGGAGGAGGGCACTTTACGTGCCACTGTCATTACCTCCCTTTCCTGTCCCAGTCGCGTATGGTTCGCGGGAAGAACGACTGCCGGAAAGCCTCCGTGCGCTCTCGAATCTCTCTAATTTTACGTTCTTCATCTCCTCGGGAGGTATAAGTAGGGGGGTAGCAATGTATTCGATACCTCATCCAGAAACGCACCCTCTCGAAAACTGGGCAGCAAGTTACACCGCGATGCAGAGAGCCTCTCTTGCAGAGTTTGCTAAACACCTCCGTAACGCTATCACGCTTACCAAATAACCCTGTGACGAAACGCGCCGCTCTTCTTTGTATCTTCTCTATCTCCTCTGTCAACCCGACCTGGTACGGATCCCACTGATGAGCAATACTCAAATATAGGTCGAACGAGTGTTTTGTAAGCCACCTCCTTCGTTGATGGACTACGTTTTCTTAGGACTCTCCCAGTGAATTTCAACCTGGCACCCCCCTTACCAACAATTCATTTTATATGATCATTCAACTTCAAATCGTTCCGTACTCATACTCCCAGATATTTTACAGAAGTAACCGCTACCAGTGTTTGTTCCGCTATCATATAATCATACAATAAAGGATCCTTCTTTCTATGAATTTGCAATACATTACATTTGCCTATGTCGAGGGTCAGTGGCCACTCCCTGCACGAAGTGCCTATCTGCTGCAGATCTTCCTGCATTTCGCTGCAATTTTCTAATGCTGCAACTTCTCTGTATACTACAGCATCATCCGCGAAAATACGCATGGAACTTCCGACACTATCTACTTGGTTATTTATATATATTGTGAAACTCAATGGTCCCATGACACACACCTGTGGCACGCCAGAGGTCACTTTAACGTCTGTAGATGTCTCTCCATTGAGAACAACAAGCTGTGTTCTGTTGCTAAAATCTCTTCAATCCAGCCACACAGCTCCGTCTGATATTCCGTAGGCTCTTACTTTGTTTATCAGGCGATAGTGCGGAACTGTATCGAACGCCTTCGGGAAGTCAAGGAAAATGGCATATACCTGGGATCCTGTATCTCATGAACAAATAAAACGAGTTGGCTCTCACACGATCGATGTTCCCGGAATCCGTGTTGATTCCTACAGAGTAGATTCTGGGTTTCCAGAAATGACATGATACGCGAGCAAAAAACATGTTCTAAAAGTCTACAACAGATCGATGTCAGAGATATAGCACTATAGTTTTGCGCATCTGCTCGACGACCCTTCTTGAAGACTGGGACTACTTTTGCTCTTTTCCAATCATTTGGAACCTTCCGTTCCTCTAGAGACTTACGGTACACGTCTGTTAGAAGGGGGGCAAGCTCTTTCGCGTACTCTGTGTAGAATCGAATTGGTATCCCGTCAGTGGACTTTCCTCTGCTGAGTGATTTCAGTTGTTTTTCTATTCCTTGAACACTTATTTCGATGTCAGCCATTTTTTCGTTCGTGCGAGGATTTAGAGAAGGAACTGCAGTGCGGTCTTCCTCTGTGAAACAGCTTTGGAAAAAGGTTTTAAGTATTTCAGCTTTACGAAGTGTCATCCTCTGTTTCAATGCCATCATCATTCCAGAGGGTCTGCGTGTGCTGTTTCGATCCACTTACTGATTTAACGTAAAACCAGAACCTCCTAGGAATTTCTGTCAAGTCGGTACATCGAATTTTATTTTCGAATTTTACTCCTCACCAGGCCCCTTCTGTGGGAGCTCAAACGCCTCTAGGTAGAGCCGTTTATAGTCTTCCATTTCAAGAGGGTCATTTGCTTCTAAATATGGAATACAAAACCAAAGGCAGGACCAGTCTGGAGTCACTCTCCACCACACACCTTTCATATTGCTCTTTTGCCCTCGTAGACATTGCTCATTGAATTTGGGTAAAGAAGTTTTACTCGGATGACCACTTCCCGATAACACATCACTGGTGCGAACCACTACCGTGATGATACGACAGTAAACCCCTATGGACAGCTTATGAGGCTGCCTTTTCCTAGTTGGAGCTATGGTGCCCTTCTAGTGTCAGACGGTAGGTATGAAACTGGTGAGAACCTCGCAGCCGCCACGGGTGCGAGGTCATAAAAGGGGCATATAAAAAGCAGATATTAAGATTCCAGAACGCATTTCTGGTCGTACCTATTCTGCCACTGCAGTAACTCATAGATCGCACGTGGCGCCATCATCAAAGTTCCAGGGAAGCGATATGATCTATTAATGATGTGATTAGAGATGCAGTTCATAAGAGAAGTTTCGATCACATAATGTAAACAGCGCCTTAGTATTTTCATTGAAAGCTCAGAAGCTGCCTCTCTAATGTTGATAAGTTGTCTGTTCGGCCGCGACTTCCAGGAACAGGATTCTTAATTGTACAGTAAGACAAGGATTGGAATACACTAAAAAATAAATTGAGGACGTAGGCTGTAAGTGCCGCTCTGACAATGAAATGAAATGGGTATGTCAAGAGGGGAATTCGAGCGGGCTGTATGAAACCAGTTCGTCGACCAACGACTCGATTATCGTTAAGTATTCTTTTGTATTTTCTCATTCTTCCTCGTTGTTGTAGAGAGTCGTTGACTCTATATAGCATATAGTTTTTTTCGAGTAGTTGATCTACTGACTGGTTTTATGCAGCCTGCTCTAATTCCTCTCTTGACTCACCCTCTTCATCGCAGAGTGGCACTTACAGCCTACGTCCTCTATTTTTGGTAATTCTAATCCTTGTCTTGCCCCACAATGTTTACTCTCTACAGTTCCCTCTAATACCATTGAACTTATTCCCTGATGTAGTAAAATTTGTCCTTTGGTCCCGTCTCTTCTTGTCAGTATTTTCCACATATTTCTGTCCTCATCGATTTTATTTTGGAACTCCCCGTTTGTTATTCGACCAATCCACCTAATTTTCAACATCCTTCTGTATCACCACATCTCAAATATTTCTGTTCTTTTTCGACTTCCTCGCAGTCCACGAATAGCTTCTATACAATTCCTTGCTCCCAACCTACATTCTCGGAAATTTCTTCGTCAAATTAAAACCTTCGCTTGATGCTAGTAAGTTTGTTTTTGCCAAGAATACTCTCTCTGCTTGTTCTAATCGACATTTTATATTCCCCTTGCTTCGTCCATCATGCGTTGTCTCCGAAGTAGCAGAGGTTCTTCGCGTGCTCTAATTCGTGGTCATCAATTCTGATGTTAAGTTTATCGCTAGTCTAATTTCTGATAGCCATTTGATCTTCCTCTACTTTACCCTATATCGATATTACGTACTCATTAGACTGATCATTCGTTTCAGCACGTCCTGTGATTCTTCTTCACCTTCATTGAGGACAGCAATGTCATCGCTGATTCTTATCATTGATATCCATTCACCCTCATTTTCACCCGCCCCTGTAATCTTTCTTTTATTTCCGCCATTGCTCTTTTGGAGAATAGCGGTAAAAGACTGCAACCTTGACTTACGAGTTTTGTGTCCGTAATTCGTGGTATTGCTGTAACGTTCTCGTTTCAGGGGCACGGGGTCCCGAGTTCGATTCCCGGCGGGGTCCGGGATTTTTTCTGCCTCCAGATGACTGGGTGTTGTTGTGTCGTCTTCATTATCATCATTCGTCCCCATTACGGTCGGAGGAAGGCAATGGCAAACCACCTCCGCTAGAACCTTGCCTAGTACGGCGGTGCGGGTCTCCCGCATCGTCCCCTACGCTCCTCGGAGTATGGGGCCTCATCATCAGCCCTTTTGCGATCTGAGCCCTTCGTTCTTCGTTCTTGTACATATGTAGATTACTCGTCTTTCCCTTAAGTCTGCTCCTATTTTTCTCAGGATTTCGAACGTCTTAAAATACTTTGTATGACAATGTCATAACTGTCTCTCTCTGCCTTTTCTAAATCCAAACTGATTATCACCCAAAGGTTTGTCACCATTAGAAATTGGGAAATTTGTGGTAAGGTCTTATGGGACCAAACTGCTAAGGTCATCGGTATCTAAGCTTACACACTATTTAATCTATCTTAAACTAATTTATACTAAGGGCGAAACACACACCCAAGCCCGAGGAAGGACTCGAGCCTCCGACGTGGGTAGCCGCGCGGACCGTGGCAATACGCCCAAGACCGCACGGCTACCCCGCGTGGCTTTGTCACCCTTGTTTTCCATTCTTCTGTATATTATTATTGTTAGCAGCTTGTATGCAGAGCCCTTTGTAGATTCTGCACACCAACTTGCAAAGTCTTTTACCTATCTATTATTAAATTGTGATCCGAGTCAGTATTTGCTCCTGGGTGCGCCTTAGAATCTAGTATTCGATTTTTAAATTTCTGCGAGACCACGATGTAACTCACCTAGAGTCTTCCCGTGGCTTCAGATATTTTTCAGGTGTACCTTATCCCTTTCTGATCTGTGACAGTACATTCGCTATTATTAGCTGAAATTTATTGCTGAGCTCACTTACTCTTTCTCATCTCTCTCCCTTCTATTACCAAGCCCATATTCTCCCCGTAACTTATTATTCTACTCCTTCCCCTACTACCGCGTTCCTTTTCCCATGATTATTAAGTTATCACCTCCTTCTATACGTGCTGGATTACTGGTTCAGTATCCTCATGCGCTCTTCTTCTGTCGTCCAGTTATACCATTTTCTGCTACTGTTGATATTACCCAATTCCTCTGAATTTACATCGCTACCGTCTTTCTTTTTCACTTCACTGTCCTCCACTATATCTAGATTAAGCCTTGCCACTTCCCCTTTCAGTATTTCCAGTTTCCCAACAACGCTCCATACTTACAATCGACGCTCCGAGTTGTACAATGTTACCCTTTCGTTAGTTATTCGGTGTTTCACTCGTAGTTGCCTTCCCCTTGCCAGTCCCCTCCCGGAGAGCCGAATGGGGGCCTAATCTGGTAATTTTGGCCAATGAAGCGATCTTCATGACATTTTTCAGTTACAGGCCACATGTCCTTGAATACGTAATACGTATCTGTTATGCACTGCTTTCCATTACCATCTTCATTCCCGTACCTACGTTCATTACTGATTCTTCTGCCTTTTAGGGCAGTTTCCTACCCGAAGGATGAGAGGCCGCCCCGTACCACTACCGCGCCTGAACCCTCTTTGACAAGACTGTTGGCAGTACAGGGCTGGCTCCTAGTGCCGGAAGTCTTCGATAACCATTGCTCATCATATTTATTGAAAATTCGTTTTATGAGGAAAGGGCGGTTCCAGACAACGGTTTATTTCTTGTCCTTTAATTTATATCTTTAACTGTTATAACGTTCACAGATAGTTGCCTCGTTTCACCTGCCACGTATATTCGTCATCCACGATGCACAACTATATACCATTATGAGCATACTGGAGCAGTTCAAGTTCGATAGAGCTGTCTGCTCTGATTCCATTAGGCCTTACAAGCAATGTGAATGGGTTTTTACATGATTCTTTTCTCATGTAAGAAAAAAAGAGATGGTGGCGCATGTAGCGATCGAGAAGACTGAGAAATTTCACATAGCGGTTGAGGAATTTGATCAAGGCTCACTACGGAATAAAAAATTGACATGCTGGTTCTCTCGAGTCACGAGGCAGAAAGACATGTACCAATACCACTAGTGAAAGCAGAAAAAAATACTTCATGGCTGTTGATACTTTCTGTCCATGCTGTATATCCGTTTTTTCACAAAAAATGTCGTAATTGAGCGTAACTGACCTGTCTCCACGTTTATCATCGTTGAATGATTAATGGCTACCGCGTGTTGATGGTGCCTGTGGTGCACATTGGAGAATGCTACATAAAAATGTACTCACATGGTTCAAATGGCTCTGAGCACTATGAGAGTTAACTTCTGAGGTCGTCAGTCCCCTAGGACTTAGAACTACTTCAACCTAACTAACCTAGGGACATCACACACATCCGTGCCCGAGGCAGGATTCGAACCTGCGACCACAGTGGTACGCGCGGTTCCAGACTGTAGCGCCTAGAACCGCTCGGCCACACCGCCGGCCATTTTACTGCATCAGGAAATACGTTCCATGGTATTAGCGCCAAAAAGTGACAAGTGGTAGTCGTGCAGTTCCTAAGTAGCGTAGTTGCCGTCAAACTAATTGAGGTTCAACTCTATACTTAGGAAGCGCGGCTATGGATATATAGGGTGAGAGTACCAATCTAGGCACCACGTCACTCAACTACACTACTGGCCATTAAATTGCTACACAAAGAAGAAATGCAGATGATAAACAGATATTCATTAGACAAATATATTATACTAGAAATGACATGCGATTGAATTTTCACGCAATTTGGGTGCATAGATCCTGAGAAATCAGTACCCAGAACAACCACCTCTGGCCGTAATAACGGCCTTGTTACGTCTGGGCATTGAGTCAAACAGAGCTTGGATGGCGTGTGCAGGTACACCTGCCCATACAGCATCAACACGATACTACAGTTCATCAAGAGTAGTGACTGGCGTACTGTGACGAGCCAGTTGCTCGGCCACCATTGACCAGACGTTTTCAGTTGGTGAAAGATCTGCAGAATGTGCTGGCCAGGGCAGCAGTCGAACATTTTCTGTATCCAGAAAGGCCCGTACAGGACCTGCAACATTCGGTCGTGCATCATCCTGTTGAAATGCAGCGTTTCCCAGGGAGCGAATGAAGGGTAGAGCCACGGGTCGTAACATATCTGAAATGTAACGTCTACTGTTCAAAGTGCCGCCAATGCGAACAAGAGGTGAGCGAAACGTGTAACCAATGGCACCCATACCATCACGCCGGGTGATACACCAGTATGGCGATGACGAATACAAGCTTCCAATGTGCGTTCACCCCGATGTCGCCAAACACGGATACGTCCTCCACGATGCTGTAAACGGAACCTGGATTCATCCGAAAAAATGACGTTTTGCTATTCATGCATCCAGGTTCGTTGTTGAGTACACCATCGCAGGCGCTCCTGTCTGTGATGCAGAGTCAAGTGTAGCCGCAGCCATGGTCTCCGAGCTGATAGTCCATGCTGCAAACGTTGTCGAAATGTTGGTGCAGACGGTTGTTGTCTTGCAAACGTCCCCATCTGTTGACTTAGGGATGAAGACGTGGCTGCACGATCCGTTCCAGCCATGCGGATAAGCTGCCTGCCATCTTAAATGCTAGTGGTACGAGGCCGTTGGGATCCATCACGGCGCTCCGTATTACCCTCCTGAGGAGGAGGAGGAGGATATTGGTGTTTAACGTCCCGTCGACAACGAGGTCATTAGAGACGGAGCACAAGCTCGGATTAGGGAAGGATGGGAAAGGAAGTCGGCCGTGCCCTTTGAAAGGAACCATCCCGGCATTTGCCTGGTGTGATCTAGGGAAATCACGGAAAACCTAAATCAGGATGGCCGAACGCGGGATTGAACCGTCGTTCTCCCGAATGCGATACCCTCCTGAACCCACCGATTCCATATTCTGCTAACAGTCATTGGATCTCGACCAACACGAGCAGCAATGTCGTGATACGATAAACCGCAATCGCGATAGGCTGCAATCCGACCTTTATCAAAGTCGGAAACGGGTACGCATTTCTCCCCCTTACACGAGGCATCACAACAACGTTTCACCAGGCAACGCCGGTCAACTGCTGTTTGTGTATGAGAAATTGGCTGGAAACAAGTCTCATGTCAGCACGTTGTAGGTGTCGCCACGGGCTCCCACCTTGTGTGAATGCTCTGAAAAGATAATCATTTGTTAGTCACAGCATCTTCTTCCTGTCGGTTAAATTTCGCGTCTGTCGCACGTCATTTTCGTGGTGTAGCAATTGTAATGGCCAGTAGTGTATTTAATTAAGCTCACGTCATGTTCTCAAATGTCACGAAGATCATTTGTTGTGAAGCAATTAGAAAAAAATGGCATGAGTCGGGCTGAATTCATCCGTATTCGTGTAGCAGATGAACAATCCACATGACGATTCATAGAAACATGATAGTGCCAAACATCACAAGTGGTACTCCTGCCGTTTCTAAGTCACACTAATTGGGGTTAAACTCTAGACTGAAGCGCACCTATGGATATATAGGGTTACAGTATCAATCTAGGCACCACGTCTCTCAACTAAGTACAGGCGCTGAATAGACAGATGTGGACCTCTTAAAGTTTCATCATTATCTTAATGATCCTCATCATTATTGGCATCTTGCGTCGACTCGAACTGCTCGTGTTATGCCCTCGTGTTGAATTTCAAGTAGGGCAATCAGCAGAACACAGGAAGCCTGTAACGTGCGCTGCCGAGGTAGACGCGATACACAGAGGGCGCAACCGTGGCGGGTGTTTTATAGCCAGCCTCGCGGTGACTGCAAGCGTAGCCGGATTTTACGGCCTGGCTCACTTCCATGCACATTCCGAAAGCTACGTCTGAATCAAAATTTACGGGCATTTTAATCGCCCTAGTTAGCATAGGGTACCTTTTTTAGTAAAAGTAGGGTACCGCAACAGGGATGTAATACGACGCGAAAAATTAAGCTTTGTTACGGATTGTCTATCAACTATTAATATCAGCGGTGTCCCGGGATAAGTGCCTGCTAAGAGAAAAAAAGCTGTATAGCTAAAAAGCAGCCAGACAAAATTACATAGTAATAGGCTTTAATCAAGTGCAACAGAAGATTCCACATTTCATTGCGCAAATTATCTTCGATTGTAATTGCACAAAAAGAGTCACAAAATCACAGGAAAATGTGTGCACCATTACATATAACCCGAAGGGTAAAGTTAAGATAAAAAGTAGCGGTATAACTAAACTAACAGCAGCTAGATAAAATGAGAGAACAACTGGTTTTGGCTATGTGCTTAGAAGCTTGGATATTTTGTTGTGTAAATAAACTGTGATTAAACTGACACAAGAAAAGTCACTAAATAACAGAAAAATGTGTACATATAACTACCGAAGAATCTTAGCGTAAGAGGTGTTAAAACACGTAGCTTTCTGTCTCAGGAAAGTCATATACATTTCATTAGTTTACTCATGTCAGGCTCGAAGGTGCTGTCTTTAGAAATTAATCAGGAGAAGGGGGACTTCTTAACCGAGATCGCTGTAGAAAACTTCATTGTGGATAACCGGTTTCGGCAAAACTAAGTTACCATCTAGATATCTGTAATAAAATTAAAAAATTGGCTCTGAGCGCTATGGGACTTAACATCTGAGGTCATCAGTCCCCAAGAACTTAGAACTACTTAAACCTAACTAACCTAAGGACAACACACACATCCATGCCCGAGGCAGGATGCGAACCTACGACCGTAGCGGTCGCGCGGTTCCAGACTGAAGCGCCTAGAGCTTCTCGGCCACATCGGCCGGCCAATAAAATTACAAGAGGTGCTACAAACTGTTATACAAATAACGCAACATTCACCTATAGAAGAACCAAATGAGAAAATACCTTCATAAAGATTATTACATACATCTTGTACCAGCTACCACAGAGTCTTTCCATTGAATTTCCAGGTACATGAAACCTGAGATGAGCGATACGTTGCCACGACAAAATTAAAATACTGTGCACCTCAAAACTCCCCAGGACATCGTTCCCATGATGTAACTCGTCATGCGCACCATGGCACCATAAGACCAACTGCCAATAGCCAATGTGTTAGACTAACCGACCACAAGCACAACGGGTGTCTCTGCACTACATAGATTCTATCAGTTAAAGTGAAACACGTAATTTGAAACAACCATGAGTCCCAATATACATATATAAAAGATTCTGAAATGTTCATGAAATATTTTTGATTTCTTCTTCGTGACAGAAAACTGCTAAGAGACCCTGTACCCCATATTTATGCTACTTGAGTTATATCATGACAAAACGGCAACTTCCTTTTTGACATTACCGCTAAGCAAGCAACAAACATAGTTACAAAAGGAAAACAGAATTTTGTATGTTCCATGTATTGGCGAATTGTGAGTTACATAATAATGTTAATTTTGACGTGGCAACGTATCGCTCATCTCATGTTTTATGTTCTTGGAAATTCAATGGAAAAGTTTTGTGTATAGGTGGCACAAAAAGTTTGTAATAACCTTCATGAAGGTACGGTGTCATTAGGTTCTTATATGGGTTAATGTTACACTATTTGTGTAACAGTTTGTAGTACTTGTGGTTACGTTATTACAGACCAGAAGATGTAACTTAGTTTTACCGAAACCGGTTACTTATGATAAAGTTTTTTATAGTGATGTCAACAAAGAAGTTTTTCTCCTCCTAAGTAGCCATATTTTTTTGACCAAAGTGCTACACCACAGCTAATTAATAAATGAAATGCGTCATGACTCATCGACAGACGCTGTCAATAAAAATTTATTTATGATACTATCAGTTTTGGTCCATGGACTACCACCAGGCATGAAAATATGTACAACAACCTAGAAGGCGATATAAAATAAATGCCATCAAATTATATATAATCCACCATTCGTGTTGCATGCAGCCGGAAAGAGAAATTAGTACTCCTGGAAAGAGGACGTCGATTTCGATCCGATGGCGACATAGGCCACCAGGGAGATAGTAGATGTACTAATAATAGTTTCAAAGTAGTCTGCCAAGAGATAGCGTAGTGGCAGCACTCCCAAAGCGCCTTCCGTGTCTATCCTTTAATAGGGAATGCTGTCAGCCAGAGGGCTCAGTGTAATGCAAACATGTGAAGCATGGCGGTAACCATGCCATGGTTCCTACAGCCAAATAAGCGTGTTTGTGCGAGGTGCATTCAAGTTCTAAGGCCTCCGATTTTTTTTCTAATTAACTACTCACCCGAAATCGATTAAAACTGGCGTTACTTCTCGATGTAATCGCCCTGCAGACGTACACATTTTTCACAACGCTGACTCCATGAATGCATGGCAGCGGCGAAGGCTTCTTTACGAGTCTGTTTTGACCACTGGAAAATCGCTGAGGCAATAGCAGCACGGCTGGTGAATGTGCGGCCACGGAGAGTGTCTTTCATTGTTCGATAAAGCCAAAAGTCACTAGGAGCCAGGTCAGGTGAGTAGGGAGCATGAGGAATCACTTCAAAGTTGTTATCACGAAGAAACTGTTGCGTAACGTTAGCTCGATGTGCAGGTCCGTTGTCTTGGTGAAACAGCACACGCGCAGCCCTTCCCGGACGTTTTTGTTGCAGTGCAGGAAGGAATCTGTTCTTCAAAACATTTTCGTAGGAAGCACCTGTTACCGTAGTGCCCTTTGGAACGCAATGGGTTAGGATTACGCCCTCGCTGTCCCAGAACATCATTTTTTCAGCACTGGCGGTTACCCGAAATTTTTTTGGTGGCGGTGAATCTGTGTGCTTCCATTGAGCTGACTGGCGCTTAGTTTCTGGATTGAAAAATGGCATCGACGTCTCATCCATTGTCACAACCGACGAAAAGAAAGTCCCATTCATGCTGTCGTTGCGCGTCAACATTGCTTGGCAACATGCCACTCGGGCAGCCGTGTGGTCGTCCGTCAGCATTCGTGGCACCCACCTGGATGGCACTTTTCGCATTTTCAGGTCGTCATGCAGGATTGTGTGCACAGAACCCACAGAAATGCCAACTCTGGAGGCGATCTGTTCAACAGTCATTCAGCGATCCCCCAAAACAATTCTCTTCACTTTCTTGATCATGTCGTCAGACCGGCTTGTGTGAGCCCGAGGTTGTTTCGGTTTGTTGTCTCACGATGTACTGCCTTCATTAAACTATCGCACCCAACAACGCACTTTCGACACATCCATAACTCCATCACCACATGTCTCCTTCAACTGTCGATGAATTTCAATTGGTTTCACACCAAGCAAATTCAGAAAACGAATGATTGCACGCTGTTCAAGTACGGAAAACGTCGCCATTTTAAGTATTTAAAACAGTTCTCATTCTCGCCGCTGGCGGTAAAATTCCATCTGCCGTACGGTGCTGCCATCTCTGGGACGTATTGACAATGAATACGGCTTCATTTTAAAACAATGCGCATGTTTCTATCTCTTTCCAGACCGGAGAAAAATAATCGGAGGTCTTAGAACTTGAATGCACCTCGTAAAGGGTCAATTTGTGGCCTTCCGAGTGGCGGGATGATCGCTTCGGAGAACTGTCACACGCTGGACATGCTGCATCCGTAGTGCAACGACGGTGGTACAGCTGTCACGTGAACATTCTCACACCTGTAGACTTGGTTCTAGAAGTCCACGCAGCAGAGACGCCCATCAGGATTGTCATATTCTAAGGAGAGCAATGGCAGATCGTCCAGCTACCACATCACCTACAAGAGGGCTTGTAAACCCAGACGTGTCAACACGAACTGTTGCAGACCGGTTATTAGCACACCTCCACGCAGCAGAGACGCCCATCAGGATTGTCATATTCTAAGGAGAGCAATGGCAGATCGTCCAGCTACCACATCACCTACAAGAGGGCTTGTAAACCCAGACGTGTCAACACGAACTGTTGCAGACCGGTTATTAGCACACCTCCGGCCCGCCTTCTGCCCACGCCACACCATCGGCGTACACGGCTCGCTCGACTGGAGCCTTCTGAGGAGTGTACAACGTAGACCTGGCGAGCGCTGTCTCGTAGAGTACATTCGTATAAGAGACACTGACACACCTTAGGCTTTATAGACACCTGTGAGATAAGTTACAGCTCTGGTTAACCACTGCATTTTCTTGAGGGGGCGCAAACCAACGCTCGACACGTACTGAATGTTGTTAGACTCGTTTCACTGCCGTTCTTTCCACCGGTAGGTGATGTCATCTTCCAACAGTACAATACTCGCCCACACACTGTTCGTGAAACTCAATGTGCCCTGCGAGATGTGCAGCAAGTTCCCTGGCCAGTACGATCCCCGGACTTGACTCCAATGAATCACGTGTATGATATGACGGGACGAGAAGCGACTCGTCAATAAACAGCGCTTACAGGGCTACGTGGACAAGCCGAGCAGGCGTGGAATAACATATCCGAGGACAGCATACGCCAGATGTGTGATTTGAAGTATGCTAAAATCGGCACCTGCATTGCCAGCCGTGTTGGCTACAGCACATGCTAACATGGGTGTTTCAGCATGGGTCGATACCTGGTGCTTGTTTTGTTGACCTGCAAATGCAATCACTTCAGGTACTCCATATGCACTGTTGCAACAGTAAATCTTCAGTGAATATGAAACCTCTAAGAGAGTGTACAATTTTTTTCCAGCAGTTTATTTGTATTTGACAACTCTAATGGAGCTTTCAGCACCGCCATTTAACTAATAAACTTTACTGATTAATATTACATCTGCACTAAGCAGTACCCTATCTCAGTCAACCAGTGATGAAATAAGAAAATGATAGTCAGTCTCTCTGAAGGGCAGTAAGACAACGCACAGAAGCTATTGATGTGGTGTATATGAGAAATATACGGAAATGGGGTTTAAACCAAACTTGTCTAGTACTGTGGCTATCTACTATCTGGAACATAGTTCAAGTGCCCTGGCTAGCTGAGTCTGCAGTCGCGAAAAAACCAAGATGTGCGATGGGAAATAACAAATTGCAAGATCGTCCTGGTGGAAAATTCAAAATACCGGCTGACTCCGACGAGAAACTGAAAAATATAAGATGGTAGTGGTTGAAAATTAAAAAATTCAAGATTGTCCTAACAGAGAATTTTGTAAAATCTGAGATGAAAACCAGCCCAGTTGTGCTTTGGAAGCCCAATGATGCAACAATTCAAGAAGGCGCTATGTTCAAAACGTTTATGTCAAATATTGCAACTATTGTCTTACATGTGTGCACAAAGCATCAAAAAATACATACGCTTCGTATCCCGTAAATTAGCAACGTGTTAAGGAATATGTTGCCAATACTACAGTGTTTTAAATAATTACGTTATCTTTTCTGAAATGTGTAAATCGATACACACACACCTGAGTAGCTTTCCACTTCTGGATTTCTTCTCACAATCTCTCTTATTAATTTTCATCTCACATGAATGCACAAACTTGACGCTTACTGTATTTCCACACCTCTAATTCATTAGTAATTTTCATCTTCCTCTATTTTAGACTTCACAAGGCCTCTTTCATTACTTAGTATGAGATAGGAAAGTTATAAGTGAAGATTGAAATTTTAAGAAGAAAATAAATAAGACTAATGTTTTATGTGTGCTTATTTTCACACAGAAAAATAATCATAAATCGTGTTTAACATTTTTCATTTTTACACAGGCGCTAAAATCGATTATGATTCACATTTAATGTAAAATCACATTTAATTTTGCTGCAGTTTTCACAAGATATTTACCTCAAGCTTTGTGTTCACAGTAATCATAATTCACACTACTTACATTATTCACACATACTCCAAAATCAGTTATAAATCACATTTAATGATATTACATTTTTACACATACACTAACATCGGTTACAAGTCACATTTAATGTTTTTTCGTTTTCACACAATTATAGAAGTACACTACCGGCCATTAAATTTGCTACACCAAGAAGAAATGCAATTGATAAACGGGTATTTATTGGACAAAGATATTATACTACAACTCACATATGATTACATTTTCACGCAGTTTGGGTGCATAGGTCCTGAGAAATCATTACCCACAACAACCACCTCTCGCCGTGATAACGGCCTTGATACGCCTGGACATTGAGTCAAACAGAGCTTGGATGAAGTATACGGGCACAGCTGCCCATGCAGCTTCAACACGATACCACAGTTCATTAAGAGTAGTGACTGGCGTATTGTGACGAGACAGCTGCTCGGCCACCATTGACCAGACGTTTTCAGTTGGATAGAGATCTGGAGAATGTGCTGGCCAGGGCAGCAGTCGAACATTTTCTGTATCCAGAAAGGCCCATACAGGACCTGCAACTGGAAGTAGGCTGTTTAGGTTCTTATATTGGTAACGCCGCCGCCACGTAGCGCTCTCTGTATGAAAATCACTTGCTGTGCTGTGTGCAGTCTGTGGCTAGTTTGCATTGTTGTCTGCCATTGTAGTGTTGGGCAGCGGCAGCTGGATGTGAACAGCGCGTAGCGTTGTGCAGTTGGAGGTGAGCCGCCAGCAGTGGTGGATGTGGGGAGAGAAATGGCGCAAATTTGAAATTTGTAAGATTGGATGGCATGAACTGCTATATATATTGTGATTATTAAGGTAAATACATTGTTTGTTCTCTATTAAAATCTTTTTTGCGAACTATGCCTATCAGTAGTTAGTGCCTTCCGTAGTTTGAATCTTTTATTTAGCTGGCAGTAGTGGCGCTTGCTGTATTGCAGTAGTTCGAGTAACCAAGATTTTTGTGAGATAAGCGATTTGTGAAACGCATAGGTTAATGTTAGTCAGGGCCATTCTTTTGTAGGGATTTTTGAAAGTCAGATTGCGTTGCGCTAAAAATATTGTGTGTCAGTTTAAGCACAGTCTTGTACAATTTTTCTAAGGGGACGTTTCACAACATGTGGTCGTGCATTATCCTGTTGAAATGTAGGGTTTCGCAGGGATCGAATGAAGGGTAGAGCCACGGGTCGTAACACATCTGAAATGTATCGTCCACTATTCAAAGTGCCATCAATGCGAACAAGAGGTGACCGAGACGTGTAACCAATGTTACCCCATACCATCACGCCGGGTGATACGCCAGTATGGAGATGACGAATACACGCTTCCAATGTGCACTCACCGCGATGTCACCAAACACGGATGCGGCCATCATAATGCTGTAAACAGAACCTGGATTCATCCTAAAAAATCACGTTTTGCCATTCGTGCACCCAGGTTCGTCGTTGAGTACACCATCACAGGCGCTCCTGTCTGTGACGCAGCATCAAGGGTAACCCAGCCATGGTCTCCGAGCTGATAGTCCACGTTGTCGAACTGTTCGTGCAGATGGTTGTTGTCTTGCGAACGTCCCCATCTGTTGACTCAGAGATCGAGACGTGGTTGCACTATCCGTTACAGCCATGCGGGTAAGATGCCTCTCATATCGACTGCTAGTGATAACGCGGCCGTTCGGATCCAGCACGGCCTTCCATATTACCCTCCTGAACCCACCGATTCCATATTCTGCTAACAGTCTTTGGATCCTGACCAACACGAGCAGCAATGTCGCGATACAATAAACCGCATTCGCTATAGGCTGCAATCCGACCTTTATCACAGTCGGAATGGTAATGGTACGCATTTCTCGTCCTTAAACGAGGCATCACAACAACGTTTCACTAGGTAACGCCGGTCAACTGCAGCTTGTGTATGAGTAATCGGTTGGACACTTTTCTCATGTCAGCACGTTGTGGATGTCGCCACCGGTGCCAACCTTGTGTGAATGCTCTGAAAAGCGAATTATTTGCATATGACAGTATCTTCTTCCTGTCGGTTAAATTTCGCGTCTGTAGCACGTCGTCTTCGTGGTGTAGCAATTTTAATGGCCAGTAGTGTATTACTGCTTTTACATTTTTGCAGGTGGTAGTGACCTCAAGCTAAGGTATTCACATCAGTTATAATTTATATTTTTCACACATACGTTCTGCACACATACATAATAAAATCAATCATCATACTGAAGGTTTAATTTTTCATCTCTCAGGCCAAGGTATTCACATCATCATTATTATCATCATTTTTCATTCAGTGGTGACCCTAGGATAAAGTAGTCACAACGTCTGGAGGTGTGAAACATTTATCATTCAGTACTGATACACTTCCCGTGTGCTGTTTCATAGTAAAAACTACGTGGCACTTTGATTGAATTACGTACTGAACAGTGGTTTTAACTTCAGAGTGAAACGTTTATTGCCGGTTTTCGTCGACGGAAGCCTATTTCATACAATTTACTCTGTTCGATTCTTGTCCTATCTCGAGTGCGAGGGGTTACATTTTAGCTCATAGACCCAAAAATCCACCCTCCTGAAGATGAAATCATGTACGTACATTACTACTGATACTTATAAATATTTAGAATTTTAATAAAGTACATTAAGCTATCGGTATCTGTGTAGCCCAATTTTATATGCTTTGCTAGAATCTTGTTTAGTAAGCGGGATGAAAATAATTGAAAGAACAAACTCTGGGAGGTAGAGAAGGACACAAAAACATTATCTTTCTAAAATTACATATTTTTCGGTGAGGATTTTATAAACCGATAGAGAGAGTTTTGGCTAGAAGAAAATTAATTAAACCTACAATCTCTGGAGCCTTACCTGAGGCACTGAAAACACCTTTTCCAATTATTTTTCCTGCGAGGCACCATTTTACGTAGATATCACATCATACTTGGAAGATTCATCCAATGCGAAATACGCAGTATGAGGAAGCTGTCCTGCAGCAATAAAGCATGATCTTTTCATAAGGACTCGTGCAGTGGTTGATAACATGGGGAAGATCAGCCTACTTAGTCCAGGTGAATCGCTCTGTCAGTAAACAAGTACTGTGGTGGATCAAGATGTGCAAGATGTGGATTATGGATGTGAAACAGCTGTTTCAATTGACAAGCGAAGTATGCCCTCTATCGGTACATCGGGAACCGTTACAACAACAAAATCTGCCATTGCAACTGAGAAGCGAATACGCCCTCTACGGGATTAAATCAAACTCTCAGGAAATAATGACATTAGAGAAAGATACTTGTTCTGATGTCTCATGCACCCTCCCGGAGATTGTTAGACGTACATATACACCCAAACAAATGATAATAATTTCAGGAAAATTGGGTTACTTATTGAAGAGGAAGAGCTTCCCAAGTCACCAACGCGTTGGTACATCTCTGGCCCTTATGGAAGAAGTTATTCAGCTTGCCGTTGACTGACAGAGTAGTTTAATGTCCTCGTGACAGATGTGCGAAATTCTGCCCAACTGGCGCGGCTTTAGGTCATCAACATTCACAGACGGTTGGAGGGCCCTACCCACAATGCTCCAAATTGTGTAGGGCACATCAGGCACAAAGACGAGCGGGTGTCTGCGAGCGGTTGTTATCTTGCTGAAATGTAAGAGGAGGATGGCTTGCCACGAACGGCAACAAAATAAGGCGACTCCAGATATCATTTCGCTGAAGACAATTGTACTCTAGTCAATGAAATTTGAAGCCCAATGTGCCCGACACCACTGCCGACGGGCTTAGTGGTCTACAAAGGTCTGTGGAAGTCGGCGCCAGGGGCACTGTGGTCTCAGCCCCCTTTCTCTGAGCTGCCTACTACTGGCCCTTGTCATTCAGGCCCTATTTACAGGTCCGATCGATAATAATGACGAATCCGGAGTACAGACTGCCTCTCTGACAACTGATCGGTTCTCAGGTTCTATCGTCTCTCTAGGCTGACAGCTTCCTTCTTCATGCTGTATACGGCAACGGTTCACCCATTCCAGCCAACATTGTCAAGTAGTGGCATCGGTATTATACAAATCTCGAGCGATTCGCCGATTACTCCAACCAGCTTCTTTGAGCCAAACTACTTATTGTAATCATTTCTTTTGTTGATAAGGAATTGTAAATTATAAATGTAAATAATTATTACGTGTAGTAAATTAAATAACTATCAGTATTCATGAAATTTACATTAATATTAAAAAGTATTAAAATTATTAAGAAAGTAAAGATGTTAGGAATATATAGCTGTAACCAGCGTACTATCTCTTTTTTTCAGTATAGGTAGTACTGTAAGTCATTGTTTCGTTTACATTACTATTACTGCTGTTCTTTCTTCTGACCTGACCTTGAATTCAGTCTGATATTACGTTTCTTGTACGTATTATGAGAGAAAATATATCAATATGAAGGTGAAGGTAATATCTTTAAAGCGGCGCAAAAGATACCTTGAAGTGACAGATTAACTGAAAGTGATTTCAAATTTTATCAGATATTCACGGGCACTGAGAAAACGTAGGGACTGAAATAAGTCTATTTTACAATCAGAAAAACAAACCGACTTTATTAAAAAGGTTTTTTTTTACGCTATCGTTCTTCAGTTGTCAGGGTTAGTTGCATTTTCACTCAACAACGGATATCTCTGGACCCCATTCCTGTGCGCTAATCGGCTTTACTTAAATAAACTTGAATGTTTAGAAATTTTGTGCTGGACCAGCACAGAAAGAAGATTTTATTCAAATCAGGTACAGTTCCAGATACAAACTGCAAAAATAGTGTTTTATGAGTTGTACAGCATACTGCTGAAGAACTGTCTGTTTAGCGTAAACTCAGTAGCAATAAGTAAATCACGTAAAGTACAGAATTCTGTCTTACCTCCCTACAACTATAAAGGAAGAAGATATTCGTAGAGACAGTATGTAATTGTACTAATCACCTGTGAGTACAACGAAAATACGGTGTCCCTGAGATAAAAAAAAATCTACGTATCAGCTTAGCACTCACGCACGAGGGAAAATACTGACTTCTGCGTATATTGTTGACGCGCTGGTACGTCATGCATAGTTGCTGTCCAACTGAGTCCGTGGATTGAAATTCGCGAAGACTTTATGCCCTGGTACCATCTACATGTCCTTTGTTTTCTATCCTCGGCAGATGCTTCTTAAAATTGCGTTGCAGCGTTGCACATTCACCCGTCGGCCGCCAAAGTTTGAAATTTTACAATTTCCGTACATCAGGATTTGACAAATTTTCATAATTTTCACGCTGGATAAAACATAGCGATATAAGGACTGAGTTGCCTGCAAAAGCCTACCTCAGAAAACAGACGCGTACAGAAAGAAATGACGTGAAAGGATTC
The DNA here is from genome assembly GCF_023864275.1 of Schistocerca cancellata. Classification (NCBI taxonomy): domain Eukaryota; kingdom Metazoa; phylum Arthropoda; class Insecta; order Orthoptera; family Acrididae; genus Schistocerca; species Schistocerca cancellata. Next base: position 999,519,268 of record NC_064627.1, read on the forward strand.
AAAGGATATCAGAAGAATGAATACCTAAAATAGTATAGAGATATATTCCTCCAGGGGAGAGGAATGTGGCGTATTAGGAAGAGATGGAAAGATCATCTGCAGTCTACTTGGAATTGAAACACTCGCCACGACCACCACGATTAAACGAGCTTTTTTTCCGTCACACATAGGCAAACATTGCAAGAAATATGTGCGATATCGCGTGGCCTGTCAACGAATAAATTTAACCGGCACATTAGATGACATCTGGGCACGTTTCTTCCGCCCGATCGTAGATCTGAACAAGTCCATCTAAACCTCGTAGGACCTCACCCACCATGGGAGGGATACACGTAATCGTTTTACTCTATGGGCCCAGGTGCTCCCGATCGCCGACATTACCGCAAAAACCGTTGCGATTGCAATATTCCAGAGAGAGGCATCGCCCATTTAGGTGTACCTCTATGAATTACAACAGATCAGGGAAGACAATTTCAGCAGTATCTGTTGAAAGCGCATGCCGTCCTAGTGGGCATGAAGAGGATTAGAACTGCTGTTTAATAAACAGTGGCGAATGGTTTAGTTGCACTTACACACCACCAACTGAAAGTGTAGCTTCTGTCTCACAACCCACAGCGTTGGACACAAACGTTAGCCATCTTCCTCCTGGGTTCTGTGCATCACTGCAAAAATACCTGAAAGCCACGATTGCAGAGCTTGTTAATATCGAGCCGATACGACTGCCCGGCGAGTTCTATTCCAAGGTACCAAATGACTGCACTGACCCATCAGATTTCGTACCGAAGCTGCGTACACAAATCCAGAAGCTAAGCCCCTTTGCTTCAGGGGATCAGTAGACACAACGCCTCTTTGTTTCTGACGGGCTACTGGAGTTACGTCATGTCTTCGTACTGCCTGACAAAGTATGCAAGCCACTGTAAGTCACCCTACAACGGGTCTTACACTGTCGTCAGTAGGGATGTGAAGACATTCAATGATGATGTGATGGGAACACGAATCTCCGTCACCGCCGACAGGCTCAAACCTGCATTCGACGTACCTACATTGGTACGTCGACAGGCTCAAACCTGCATTCTGCGCACCTACATTGATACGTCGACAGGCTCAAACCTGCATTCAGCACACCTGCATTGGTATGTCAAATGGTTCAAATGGCTCTGAGCACTATGGGACTCAACATCTTAGGTCATAAGTCCCCTAGAACTTAGAACTACTTAAACCTAACCTAACCTAAGGACATCACACACACCCATGCCCGAGGCAGGATTCGAACCTGCGACCGTAGCAGACCCGCGGTTCTGGACTGCCATTGGTATGTCGACAGGCTCAAACCTGCATTCTGCGCACCTACATTGGTACGTCGACAGGCTCAAACCTGCATTCTGCACACCTGCTTTGGTACGTCGACAGGCTCAAACCTGCATTCTGCGCACCTACATTGGTACGTCGACGGGTTCAAACCTGCATTCTGCACACCTGCATTGGTACGTCGACAGGCTCAAACCTGCATTCTGCGCACCTACATTGTTACGTCGACAGGCTCAAACCTGCATTCTGCACACCTGCATTGGTACGTCGACAGGCTCAAACCTGCATTCTGCACACCTACATTGGTACGTCGACAGGCTCAAACCTGTATTCTGCGCACCTACATTGGTACGTCGACAGGCTCAAACCTGCATTCTGCACACCTGCATTGGTACATCGACAGGCTCAAACCTGCATTCTGCGCACCTACATTGGTACGTCGACAGGCTCAAACCTGCATTCTGCGCACCTACATTGGCACCGACTTATCTACATACGCCACGGACTCGACAAACGCTCCAGCCATTCCACCGACCAATGAGCCACATTGAATGTCGGCGACTATCTCTAATGTGTATCAGCAGTCTACGCATGACCCGTTGTTACCCGGTCTGGTGGAAACGTACTATTCGGGCAGCGAAGCTGTCCAAGGCACAATGTCTTGGCATGTGCAGAGTCGTTGCTAAGCAGTGCATACAGAAGGACATAGAGACGAGCGTGCATCATGCTAGTGTAAGAGCAGCCCAGCCATAAGTTTTCTTGGAATGCTTTTATTACATCATTACTAGTTTCGTACCTGACCCCATCGTCATAGGGTAGTGTTAACGTCTTGCAAGCTTTCCGTTTGTGTCTTCACAAGCAAGGCTTACGAAATGTTTTTCATTGTACGTTTGCATTCTAAAATTTAAAAGTTTCCGTGATTACATAGTGTTACGCTTATATATACTCTCTGTAAATAGTACTTACTTCGTGAAAATCCCTCCTTTGAATACCATAAGACAGAGTTTTTTTGTTTTTTCTGTTTTTTTTTTTTTTTTTTTTTTTTCAAATCTCTGACTTACAACGCGTAAAGGTCGGCTTTTCACGAAGTAAGTACAATGTATAGAGCATATACGAGGATTGGAACTTAAATAGTGGCAACTATTTATTCACAACTGATACAAAAGAGTTACACGTTTGCACCTGTTACTGTCCCTCAAAGTTGTCACCAGCGTTGTGTAGAACCCGTTGCCAGCGATGTGGAAGGCGTAGTATACCGTTAGCAGTGCTGTTCTGTTGATGGTGCGAATGGAGAGGTCTAAAGTTATGGTGATTCTCCTGTACCACTGTGATGGTGTTATCCTAACACATTACGTTCCTCCACGGCAAACCTTCAACGCACAGTTTTACTGTTCGGTTTTGGAGCATCACCTGCGACCAGCTTTGCAAAAGAAGCGGCGACACTTTCTGCACAACCCACACATCATTTTGCACGACAATGCGCAGGCGCATACAGCGCAAACTGTAGGTGCTCTGTTCGGCCGACCGGAACCGCGTGACTGCTACGGTCGCAGGTTCGAATCCTGCCTCTGGCATGGATGTGTGTGATGTCCTTAGGTTAGTTAGGTTTAAGTAGTTCACAGATGTTTAGTCCCATAGTGCTCAGAGCCATTTGAACCATTTTTTTTTTGTTCGGCCGATGGGACTGGTAAGTACTGTACCACTGTACTCCCCGGACGTAAGTTCTTGTGACTTTTATTTGATTCTGAAGATGAAGGAACCACTTCGTGGCAATCGCCTCACAACTGTTCCAGAAACTCTTTTGCATCGGTTGTGAACAAATAGTTGCCACTATTTAAGTTCCAACCCTCGTATAAGCGTAAAAAACCCACTCTGTCTTCAGGCCACAAGTGGTCCATCGGGTCCATCCGATCGCCGTGTCATCCTCAGTTTAGGATGCGGATAGGAGGGGCGTGAGGTCAGCACACCGCTCTCCCAGTCGTCATGATAGTATTCTTGACAGATGCCGCTACTATTCGGTCGAGTAGCTCCTCAACTGGCATCACGAGGCTGAGGGCACCCCGAAAAAGGGCAACAGCGCATGGCGGCCTGCATGATCACGCATCCAATTGCCGACCACGCCCGACAGCGCTTAACTTTGGTGATCTCACGGGAACCGGTGTATCCTCTGCGGCAAGGCCGTTGCCCCGTATAAGCGTAAAACTACGTTTCACAAAAACTGGTTTAAATTTTAGGACGTAAATGTAAAACCTTTTGTAAACCATGCATCACAAAAGCTTTGTTATTTCTAGAATACAAATGTAATACTTGCAAGACGTCAGACAAAACTACCATCTGACGACTGGCTCAGGCCCGAAACAAGTAATGGTTTAATAAAAGCATTTTAAGAAAACTTGATACTGTTTTCAGTATTTCCTACAGTGAAACAATTTTAGTTATTTCAAAGGCGCTTCTTATAGACTTTCCTATGGGTATACAGGGTGAAATCATCATCATTGTATCGAGTTTTGATTTAGGCACACTAGCCTGTTTCAATTCGAAGTAGACTGCAGATGATCTTTCCATCTCTTTCTAATACGCCACATTCCTCTTCCCTGGAGGAATATATCTCTATACTATTGGCGAAAGGCAGCCGTCACAAACGTCGTTTGTTAGTAGCGACGTCACTGTATAGTTCGGCATTTAATAGAGACAGCGTAATGCAACAGACTTGTAGGCCTGATGGTTGCGCCAACAAATCTCTGAGCGCACTATCTGATTGTTGCTCAGCAGTGAGAGCTACAAAATGAACTGCTTCAGTGATTATTTTAATCCGAGAGGAAGCGTCAGCTGACGCGTATAGTTCGCCTTCAGCGTGAGAAGTACTGGCAGTGAACTGTCCATTATAGTCCTGAAGTAGCAGCTAATGTGGTGACCTTTCTCAGGACGCTTCCAGGAAGCTGATCTGTGGTGAGGGTCAACTGCTGTCCCTCCCACATGTGAAGAAATCTCTTTGTACCATATTCATTTACAAACAACATACAGGTGACGTACAGTTCGAGAACTTAGGTGGACCAGTTCTCTCAAAGTGGCGATAACTTTTTACTAAAAAAGGCTAAGTTATGTCAGTGTTATCTGCTGTTGCAGTGAAGCATCGAATGCAGTGGTAGACTCGTCGACCATCATGGCGAGAGGCGCCTGTATTACTGGCTGAGCTAACAGTGTACCATCAGCGATGGTAATCTGTAGCTTGTAAGCGCCAACTCGGATTAAGTATTCCATTTGAACCATACAAGAATTTATTCACTATTGCCGCTATGAGGACAAGACTGCGAAAAAAAAACCGACATTATAAATTAGTTGTGCCAAGAAATCGTCGTGATTCTTTAACATTGGTTGACTGCAGAAAATTAAGTACAGCTTCTGCTTTCTCTTAAGGCGGCCTTGTGCCTTGCGCGTCGAGAGTATATCGGAACGATACTCCAGCAACTCCGAAGACGCATTTCGACGGTTGGATGAGCACGCCATGTGGATCTAGAGGAGTGAAGATCTGTCGTGTGTGTGATAGATGTTCTGACTGAATTTCACATGACCAGAACGACGCCGACGTACGTATAACAGAGGTCTAATTCGAGTGTGACTTCATCCATGAATCCTTCAAATGTTTGGATAGCATTAGCAAATTCAAAAGACATTCGGGTAAATTCAAACAGTCTGAATGTGCTCGATTGGTGGCATACTCCTTGCGCAAGCGTAGATCAGGATTCCTGGTTAACTGTCTTCAGTTTCAGGAGTGTCAAGCGGCAAGGTATAGAGCATGAAATGAATGAGCCAGGTGTAGTCAAAACACCGTGCACCGCAGAGAGCTGCACAGTTCACTGCGCAGGAGTCTGGCCCGTGATCACCGGGAACTGTCTGAGGAGCTCTATGAAAGGAGAATCAACAATAATCATCCATACTGCTGTGTCTCCCACACAACTTGCTAGGGTAGAAGTAGTTTCAACGAGGCGTCTGTGGTGGACGATGGGCACGAGTCCATAAAACATAAAAAGTCCGCTCCGAATATGAGGTGCAGCACGTCTGCTACAACGAACTGCCGTTCAGATTTGCACCGGGGGCCGATTTATTACTACGCCAATAGACACGTCTACGCTTGGTTGTGGGTCTAACATGGCGGAATTACGATTAAATGGGGGCGGAAGATGCGCGAACCGGCTAACGCGATATTTAGCGCTACGCGGTACGACACGAAACGTCAGTGATCGTCAGAAAACACGTCGGTGTCACCAACTATTGGGGGACTAGAGGAATGAACTTTACTGCAACATAAAACTAAACCGCGCCTCATTCGTCTCCGTGAAATAGCACATTCACTGTGGAAATAAAACACGTATAAAATCGAAGGGAAAACATAAGTCAGCGACAGCTTCAAAGATAATAGTTAGAAATAGTAGTAGAAGTAGTAGTAGTAGTAGTAGTAGTAGTATTAGCTTTATTCATCTGTAGATCTCTTTTTACAAGATATAGGACATGTCAAAGGATTTACAAATTTTGATCAATTTAAAATAAGATAATTCGTATACACATATATTTACAGACTTCTAGTTAGAGACAATCATTTGATTTACTCCTGGTATACAATACTTTTGTACAAATAACTTATTAAATAATATAATGCCACATTGTTCACTCGCATCTTACCATCAGTCACTGCACACACTATACACACATTGTTTCATAACACTTCACACACACACACACACACACACACACACACACACACACTGGTGATCTCTGGGCCATTTTCCGTACCGCAACTTCTCATTTGCTATCCTCAAAAACTGAGTCAGTATCCCTCTGTAATGAGTGAGATGTTGAGTTCAGTAAGAGGAAGAGGTGTTAGCATTGTGACATGCATAGTTTGGGGGTAAGTATTTCTAGAAAGGAAAAAAACAGAAGGAACAAAAAATATAGTGAAGGTGTTATGTGGAATGCTGGATGTTTTATAATCATTATTATTGCTACTTATTTGTACAACATGTTTTTCGTAAAACCCCTACTCTGTTTCAGCTAAGTAATCCTTCAATGTATAAAATGTATTCCATAACAGGTACGTTTTAGATGCCTTTTTAAATAAATGTATTTTTGCAATTTCTTTAATCTCTTTTGGTAATTTATTGTACGGTTTTATTCCTTGGTAGAAAATGCTGTTTTGAGTTTTACGTTTATTTTTTTCTTGGTAAATGTAAGTTAAGTCTATCTCTTGTTGCATGGTCATGGACAGAGCTGTTTGTCCACTAATTACCAATGTTATTTTTGATGTGTACAACTGACTGGTAAATGTATTCACATATAGCAGTTAAAATCCCCAGTGTTCTGAACAGATCTTTTCAATGAGCTCGCCAAATAGTTTTGGTTATTATTCTTGTGGCTCTTTTCTGGAGTTTGAAAACTGTGTTCATGTTTAGTGCATTTGTTCGCCAAAAAAGAATGCCATACCTAAGAATTGACTGTACATATGAATAATATGTAACTTAAAGACAATGCATGTTACACACTGATGATAGGATTCTAAGGGCATAACATGCTGATGACATTCTGTTTGCAAGTACTTTTGTGTTTTCACACCACTTCAACTGGGAATCAATATTCATTCCTTCAAATTTGGCATTTGTTACCCAGTCTATAGAGGTGCCATCTACATTTAATTTAACATTGTCATTTTACCTCTTCAAACTGAAATTTATGGCATTAGTTTTCTTTATGTTCAATGTCACTTTATTACTTATTGACCAATTATAAACTTCCTTTATAGTTCCATTTGCTTTCTCGGTAAGGAGTTCTCTTGTTTTCTCAGTGACTATAATATTGCTGTCATCGGCGAAGGGAATTCTTTCACCATGAGTAACACTACTGGGAAAGTCATTGATGTATATCAGGAAAGGTATTGGTCCTAAAATACTGCCTTGGAGAACCCCTATATTAAAGTATTTTGGTTCTGATAAGTGTTTTACATTCCATTGTTGCTCAGCAGTGAGAGCTACAATATCCCAGACTGCTTTGCTTTTATTCTCTGCATTATATGTTGTTTTGTCATTAAATGGCTTTTTGGCAGCAATCGGCTCCTTCCTATAGATCTCTTTGCACGTATGATAGAAATTTAAGAATTCTGGATCACTGCGAATCTTTTTCATGGAACTGAGGTGTTTAAGTGTTTGGGAGGACTTCTTATTACCTGCTCTTATCCATCTGTTTTTGTGAGATGTTGATACAGACGTGCATAGTTTTGGAAATGCCTTTTCAAAGTTCAATTTAAACAATGTGCAGAATTTACAGAATTTTATATTCACATTGGTTTCCTTATACACTTGATCCCAGCTTTGTTTTTCTAGTTATTTTGAAAAATCTTTGATTTTGATTTCTGATGGATGTCGTTTGTAGGCTTGTAGTTTATGGAATGATTCAGAGCCGTACTTTACTGTTGTTACTTGACAGATATGGTCTGATAGTCCGAGATCTTTTACAGCTACATCACATTTTTCTCTGTCCATATTTGTGGACACATGGTCAATTACTGATGAAGTCGTTGTGGTAACCCTTGTTGCACTAGTGGCTAATAGGGACACACCAAAACTCTCAAGGAGAATTATTAACGTGCTGCTGGATTCATTTATGATGTTGGTATTGATGTTAATGTCCCCACACAGAATTACATTGACCTATGTACTTGATTCCTTGCACGAAGAATTACGCTGCACATAACACTGTACTTTAAATTAAACACACTGAAGACGGTATAAGCAGTGGATTCATTACTTCCAATCGCAACATGTCACGAATTTCAACTGATGAAAATATTTTTACAAATATGATTAACATCAAAAGTCCATAAATAAATAGTTTCTTTAAAGAATAAACATTTTCCCTAATTCGCGCAACATATTTCAAATCAACATCTTGTACTAACACAGTTTCTAAAGCAGCCTCCGTTGTTCCTCAGGAATCAAGCTATCTTCGCACGAAGTTTCATCGAAATAGATATTTTTACACATATATCACACGTTTCTCTAGCGATTTTTGCCATGCTGTTCCGTTTTGACGCGACTCAATGTTTATGACATCATATCTCCTGAAATATGTCATACCGTGTTATACGTTTGTAGCTACATTCAGCGGCACATATGGCTACTGTGTGTTGGGAATATAGTTACTAGCAAATGAACAGCAAAATTGGACGTCATGCATGATACAGCAGTTTTCCACACATATCAATGTTTATAAAATCTTATCTCCTGAAGTATGTGCCGTACAATCGCAGGTACATTCAGTAACGTATAGGAATCTATCTATCTATCTATCTATCTATCTGTCTATCATCTCAGCGATCACAGGCCCTGTAGACCACGCGCTGCGTCAACGATCTGCTTCCACCGCCTTCTACCTCTCGCAGCCTCTGTCCACCCTGCGGAAGTTCCTAATGCTGCGATGTCCTTCTCTATGTCATCTTTCCACCTTGTACGAGGTCGGCCCAATGATCTTGTTGCCTGGAGAGTTCCTTCAAATGCTTTCTCGGTGATCCTGTTGTTTTCCATTCTGGCCACATGTCCAGCCCATTGCAGTCTCCTACTTTTTAATTTCTGAATGATAGTGGGTTGCTTCATTAACTGATAAATTTCTTTGTTCTTTCGAACTCTCCATGCACCATTCTCCAACACCGTATACTAATACTGTCTGAAAAATGTGACACAATTGTAGTTACTAGTAAGGAATTATTAAGTTAAAACTTCATACTTGAATCGGGAGTTTTACTGCATGAACAGAGAAAATGTAGTAAGCGATTAACTAACAATTTTTTTGCTTGCATCATTTCCTGGGGGTTATCTACGACAAAATTATCGTAAATGTCTGACATTATGTGTAAATTTGGTTGCAAACCACTAGGTGCGCCATTCTAAGATACTGGATGAATAAAATCTTGGTTTCGACTTTCCATGAGCTACACATTTTTTCTCACCTCTGGAATATATGGATGGTTCGCACGCCCACAGCATTTCATTCCAGGCAGTAAGTGGTATGTATACAACGTTTGATTGAAATGGGTCCAGTGGTGTCGGGAGATGCGGAATATACACACATGATACGTAGATTTTTATCACATGTGTCGATATCATTTTTATCCGATTCTGATGAAATAAAGCCTGTACGGTGCCCCCCGAAAAGCCAATGAAAATTCATCTCGTAGTTTTGGAGAAGCGTGTTTAAGCAGACAGGTCGACAGACACGAGATACTTTCAGTTTTAATATTTGTATATACACTCCTGGAAATGGAAAAAAGAACACATTGACACCGGTGTGTCAGACCCACCATACTTGCTCCGGACACTGCGAGAGGGCTGTACAAGCAATGATCACACGCACGGCACAGCGGACACACCAGGAACCGCGGTGTTGGCCGTCGAATGGCGCTAGCTGCGCAGCATTTGTGCACCGCCGCCGTCAGTGTCAGCCCGTTTGCCGTGGCATACGGAGCTCCATCGCAGTCTTTAACACTGGTAGCATGCCGCGACAGCGTGGACGTGAACCGTATGTGCAGTTGACGGACTTTGAGCGAGGGCGTATAGTGGGCATGCGGGAGACCGGGTGGACGTACCGCCGAATTGCTCAACACGTGGGGCGTGAGGTCTCCACAGTACATCGAAGTTGTCGCCAGTGGTCGGCGGAAGGTGCACGTGCCCGTCGACCTGGGACCGGACCGCAGCTACGCACGGATGCACGCCAAGACCGTAGAATCCTACGCAGTGCCGTAGGGGACCGCACCGCCACTTCCCAGCAAATTAGGGACACTGTTGCTCCTGGGGTATCGGCGAGGACCATTCGCAACCGTCTCCATGAAGCTGGGCTACGGTCCCGCACACCGTTAGGCCGTCTTCCGCTCACGCCCCAACATCGTGCAGCCCGCCTCCAGTGGTGTCGCGACAGGCGTGAATGGAGGGACGAATGGAGACGTGTCGTCTTCAGCGATGAGAGTCGCTTCTGCCTTGGTGCCAACGATGGTCGTATGCGTGTTTGGCGCCGTGCAGGTGAGCGCCACAATCAGGACTGCATACGACCGAGGCACACAGGGCCAACACCCGGCATCATGGTGTGGGGAGCGATCTCCTACACTGGCCGTACACCACTGGTGATCGTCGAGGGGACACTGAATAGTGCACGGTACATCCAAACCGTCATCGAACCCATCGTTCTACCATTCCTAGACCGGCAAGGGAACTTACTGTTCCAACAGGACAATGCACGTCCGCATGTATCCCGTGCCACCCAACGTGCTCTAGAAGGTGTAAGTCAACTACCCTGGCCAGCAAGATCTCCGGATCTGTCCCCCATTGAGCATGTTTGGGACTGGATGAAGCGTCGTCTCACGCGGTCTGCACGTCCAGCACGAACGCTGGTCCAACTGAGGCGCCAGGTGGAAATGGCATGGCAAGCCGTTCCACAGGACTACATCCAGCATCTCTACGATCGTCTCCATGGGAGAATAGCAGCCTGCATTGCTGCGAAAGGTGGATATACACTGTAGTAGTGCCGACATTGTGCATGCTCTGTTGCCTGTGTCTATGTGCCTGTGGTTCTGTCAGTGTGATCATGTGATGTATCTGATCCCAGGAATGTGTCAATAAAGTTTCCCCTTCCTGGGACAATGAATTCACGGTGTTCTTATTTCAATTTCCAGGAGTGTATTTGTATAGCTTATCTGTAAGTACCTTATTTCAGCTAATAAAAAACCAATAATGTTATTCTTTGGAAGCGCTGCTATTTTAGTCACAAATACGACACCTACTCTTACTTGCAACCTCCTTAAGTAAAAGAAATTTGCATTAAATCCAAATGCAGTGCAACTCACTTGCCATTGAAGTTGCAGCACCATACATCGGGCATATAACTAACGTTGCAGAACATGTTTGGATATGTAAAAGATACGCATTTCAGCAAAATCGCCAAAAACGGGTTATGAATAATGTCATCTGCGTAATGTATATAGGAAAGATTGGACAGTGGGTTTCTCATTCAGAATTGCGTCTACTAGCCAGAGTCGGAATTCGACAGTGGCAGGATTGCGAACTGCCGACACTGCAGTTTATCGCTCCACGACGACGATATTACTGGTCAAGTTGGCCAATGCACTACGATTGCCGTATGAATATGGAATCGATGACTTCAGGAATCCATTTTCAGTGCTATGCAGGATCTTCATCACCCCATGTGACTAACGCCCCCAGAGGACAGGTACATTACTTACTTGGCCGTGCGGTCTCATATAGCCACGCCATGACCCAAAATCCCAAAATGTACTTGTTTGCGGACAGACAGGTGCCCACATTGACAGGTATGAAGTCTGGAGCATCACATACTGTCAACAGAGGTCATTATTATAGCTTCCTTCATGCGGTAGCAGAGAGTGGTGTGCTGAGAGTGGTACACCAAACAACAACATTCGGAAGAGAGATGGCATCTCACTGTATATTCTATCCGTGTCTGAATTCTCCGAGGAAAACAAAACTTCAAGATTGCATCCGTTTTCGGTGTATGGGTCCAAGCCCTGGCACTATGGATTATTGTTGGTGACACAACAAAACCACCTCTGGTTTCATTGCCGCTAATTTGGACAGCATTTGAAATTTAAAGACTGCTGCTCGAGTTCATTGTTCGATGTCCCCTGAACGTTATCTTTCAGCAAGAGAATACAAGAATGCATGTCTTCAGAACTACCTCGATACAGAGGGTGATCCTCTTTGGTCCTGCCCAGGACTTTCTCCTGATCTCTGACCCACTTAAAGCATCTGGTCATGGGCTTCCGAGAGACAGGTACACCATCACTCGTGAGTCACTATGACTAATGACGTCAAACATGGAGTCGAAGCAGCACAAAATGATGCACCCGTATCTATCATCCAGGCTCAGTTCGTCACGATTTCCCATCATGGTGGGTTTATGTAGTAAATCACGAATTTAATCATGTCTTCTCCTATGTGCCTGTATTGGTCCAATAAGTAAAATTACATTGGTCGTTAGACTTCCCGGTGTTGTAATTTTAATGCCTAACAATGTATTTCATTCGATATAATATTGATACTATTAAATAGCTGCGCAGCTCCCCCCGTCGGTGGTTCGAGTCCTCCCTCGGGCATGGGTGTGTGTTGTCCTTAACAGAAGTGAGTTTAAGTTAGATTAAGTAGTGCGTAAGCTTAGGGACGGATGATCTCAGCAGTTTGGTCCAATAAGACCTTACCACAAATTTAGAAATTAAATAGTTCCATCGGTTAAGGATTTAACAGGCTTCCACGTAATTGTCATCCATAATATCTTCCTGCAGCAGATTAAAACTAACGTTTCATTGTGCGCCATAACTTCGTCACAGACCCAGAATTTGGCTATGGAAAGTCACCGATCAGAGTTTACAGTATTTATTAGCCCTTCATAATTAACAGAGACGGATTAGTCTTTCCACTGAATTCCGTAGTAACAGAAACATCAATGAATGACACGTACTGCTTGAAGGGTGACCCACTTTGTGAAATATTTTGTTTTATATAATTATAAACACATATTTCCATTGCTGAGGGAATTAGATTAGGAAATGAGACATTTAAAGTAGTAAAAGAGTTTTGCTGTTTGGGGAGCAAAATAACTGATGATGGTCGAAGTAGAGAGGATATAAAATGTAGACTGGCAATGCCAAGGAAAGCGTTTCTGAAGAAGAGAAATTTGTTAGCATCGAGTATAGATTTAAGTGTCAGGAAGTCGTTTCTGAAAGTATTTGTATGGAGTGTAGCCATGCATGGATGTGAAACACGGACGATAAATACTTTGGACAAGAAGAGAATAGAAGCTTTCGAAATGTGGTGCTACAGAAGAATGCTGAAGATTAGACGGGTAGATCACATAACTAATGACGAGGTATTGAATAGAGTTGGGGAGAATAGGAGTTTGTGGCACAACTTGACAAGAAGAAGGGACCGGTTGGTAGGACATGTTCCGAGGCATCAAGGGATCACAAATTTAGCATTGGAGGGCAGCGTGGATGGTAAAAATCGTAGAGGGAGACCAGGACAAGAATACACTAAGCAGATTCAGAAGGATGTAGATTGCAGTAGGTACTAGGAGATGAAGAAGCTTGCACAGGATAGAGTAGCATGGAGAGCTGCATCAAACCAGTTTCAGAACTGAAGACCACAACAACAACTACAATTTCCATTTATGTTATTAATTATATGATTCGTTCAAGACCTTTTAGAAGTTTAGACGTAAGGTTTATGCAGATAGAAGCTGAAGAGGGTGTGGCTTATTTATTAATTAGGTTTAGAGACAAAGCGACGTTAAACGCATATCTACTTTCACTTCCAAATGTTTCGACAGTCCTGCATATTTGAATTCATTATAAATTGTATTTAGAGCGGCACTCTTTGGCAAAATTATATCTTTTGTTTTTGTTCCCATACTTGCTTGACTGTATCCTTACACATATTTAGATTCCGTTTCGTCGTCATATGTGTTTGCTCTATAGTTAATATGCTGAAATTTTCGTGCCTGGTATTTGTAAGGCAATGACTAGAATTCGTTTTGGACAAAAATCAAGAACATTTAAATTTATCAAATAAACGTTGCGACTGTCTCTAGAGCTATCAGTTACAGCGCGTACGCAAATTACAGGAATATAAGAAAAATAATGACCACTTAAATATTGTTTTGCCTGTTTTCCGTTCGAAAACTCTCGTTTTAAAACATGTGTTTGAACTAATCACACATGTAATTGTTTCTAACAGCCTGTTGAATTAGGCAAAGTTAAATACTTCTGTCACGTTCCCCATCATATTATTAATACCATGACGTCACAGAATACAAATTAGGCATTTAGTTACCACCATAGTTATCATTTTGGAATGACTCATCACAGGATCATCAAACTCGTCACGGATATACATCTCACATAGTTTGCCCTTGATAAACAGAGTAACTTTCTGTGAAATTGCACATTATGCCGTCCTGGAAAGGTATATACGTAGCAGTAAACCAAACAAATGAGTTCGTAATAATTTACGCTCTGTAATCGATATAATGAACTGCAGAATGTTAGTTCAGCTTATTTTGGTGCTTCTCATGTTTGTTGACGTCAGCCGACGTGATGAACGAGGATAGACAATTACATCCAGTTAGAGTTGCCTGAAACGCACATATCGGATTTGCAAATGTTTTCGCTCATAAGCTGGAGTTAATTATAGCTGCGCATAAAACAGGTGTTCCCATACCAAATGTGTGCTCTTTCACTTATTTTGGGAGCACGGAGGCGGTGTGAAATTTCTGATATTTAGATTGTTACCACTAAGCGCAAGTAAACTCTGCTTGGAGTAAGACGAACATATCTAATAAATTCTTACGTTACGCTACATTGGGCTGCGTGTAAAGTACCCGAGGAGTGTACTACGGCTGAAATGTCTTACATATTGAAAAGAACTCAACAGAAGCGTTAAAAAAATATACAGCGAAACCAGCCTTGTTCCCACAGCGTTTGCAATCTACACCACTGTTATAAAGAATTATCCCCGGGATACCTGTATTACAATATTATTAGAAGAAATAATAGCTTTTAGAAAATGATGGTAATTCACGCGGTCCGTCTCGAATTCCTCCCCTGTGCCAACCTTTTCACCTCAGAGTACCAGTTCTAATGTACGTACTCAATTATTTGCCGGTGTTGTCCAATTACAGTCTTCTTCTATATTTTTACCATCTACTGTACGGCACTCATACAGTCATAGTTGGGGGTTACTTCAATCTACACTCTGTATGTTGGCGATGATACATATTTAGAATCGGTGGTAAGCATAAAACGTCGTCCGAAATCGTACTGAATGCCTCCTCAGAAAATTGGTTTGGGCAACTAGTTCAGGAGCCTACTCGAAGCCTAATTTTTTGCGAAAACAATATTGTTCTCTCGGCCACAAATAATTCTGACCAAATACGGAGCATCTTGACTCATACAGAGATTAGTGACCACAAGGCTGTTGTAGCTAGACTGAATACTGTAACATCTAGGCACACGAAAAACAAACGCAAAATACATCAATTAAAAAAAAAAGCAGAAAAAATTTGCTTGACGCCTTCCTGAGAGACAGTCTCCACTCCTACCAATGTGACTATGTAAGCGTAGACGAGATGTGGCTTAAATTAAAAGAAATAGTATTGACGGCAGTTCAGGGATATATACGAGATAAATTGAAAACAGATGGTAATGATCTCCCGTGGTACACAGAACGGGGCAGAACGTTAACGCAGATGCAATGAAAAATGGATACCAAATTTGTAGGAACTCAAAATCTTTGAGATTGGGGCAATCAATCTGAAACGCTTTTAATAGACTCCACAATGAGACTCTGTCTTGAAATTCTGGTCGTAGGTATGTAATGTACGTTGTGGCAAAACTCAGTCAGTACCTTCACTGCGCGGTATGGATGTGATGTCCCTAGGTTAGTTAGGTTTACGTAGTTTCTAAGTCTATGGGACTGATGACCTTGGATGTTAAGTCCCATAGTGCTTAGAGCCATTTGAACCATTTTGAACTTAGAATTAGATATCCCCGTTGTAGCGAAGCAGTGTAAAACTAGAAAGTCAAGGATTCCGGTCCTGATTGTGTAACTGTCACCTTCCTTTAAGAGTAAGCTGATACAATAGCTCTCTACTTAGCAATCATATAAAACCACTCGGTCATAGAAAGATCCGTACTCAAAGGCCGGAAAGCAAGTCACATCGATATTCACGAAAAGAAAAGGGAGTAAACCGCTGAATTACAGCCCCATATCACTAACGTCGCTTTGCAGTGGCATTGTGGAACGTATACTGTGCTCTAACAATATGAAGCACCTCGAGGAAAACGATTAATTGACAAGTAGCCGACACGGATTCAGAAAATATCATTTTTGTGAATCACAACTACTTCTTCATTCTCACGAAGTAATGAGCGCTATCGACAGGGGACGTCAAACTGAGTTCATAAATTTTGAATTCCAGAAGGCTTTTGGCGCCGTTCCTCACAAGTGACGTCTAATTAAATTGTCTACCTATGGAGTATCGTCTCAGTTGTTTGACTGGATTCGTGATTTCCTGTCAGAAAGGTCTCAGTTCATTATAACTGACTGGAAGTCGTGTAGCAAAACAGAAGTCCCCAAGGAAGTGTTATAGGCCCCCTGTCGTTCGTGACCCACATAAATGGTTCAGAAGATAATATGGGCATCTCAGATTTCTTTCATTTACCGTCATGAAAAGTGTGAAGCCAACTACGTGAACATTAAAAAGCATCTGCTAAATTTCACATTACACGATAAGTCCCACAAATCTAAAGTTTGTAAACTCAACTATATACTTAGGGATTTCACTTGCGAACAACTTAAATATAACTAAAATAGGAACGATCATATAGGTAATGTTATGGGGAAAGCAAATCAAATTCTGCGATTTATTGGCACAACAGTTAGAAAATGTAACAGGTCTCCTGAATAGACTGTTTACACAACGCTTGTCCTCCCTCCTCTGGAATAATGCTGTGCGTTGTGGGATGCGCTTCATGTGGAACTGACAGAGGAGATCTAGAAAGTTCAAAGAAGAGCAGATCGTCTTGCATTATCACGGAACTGAGGAGAGAGTGCTACGGATATGATATACGAATTGGTGTGGCAGTCATTAGAACAAAGGCGTTTTTCACTGCGGCAGGGCCCTCCGCGAAATTTCAGTCAACTTTCTCCTCAGACTGTCAAAATATTTTCCTGCACCAACCTACATAGAGAGAAATGATCTTCATAATAAAATAAGAGTTATCAGAGCTAGCCCAGAAAGGCTTTATGTGTTCGTTTTTTCATCGCGCTGTTCGACAATGGGACGGTGGAGAAGTAGCTTGAAGGGGGTTCGATAAGCCCTCTGACAGGCCCTTAATTGTGAATTGCAGGTTATCACGTAGATGTAGATGAACAAGCATTGAGGTCGGAGCGGGAAAATTATTGTGATGAAATTTCCATAAGTGTGTTTGCCACAGTTGTAGTCTTTTTGTTCGTATTGCTTCACGCAAACGGCGCGTAACTTCCATGTAGTATTCCTTGTTAACTGTGCGATCATAATGAAGGAAAACATGATATACTATCCCACTGTAATCGAAGAAAATGGTGAGAGGAGTCTTCACATACGATTGAACTTGTCGACCTTTTTTATATGGGCCTTGGTTTCGACGTCATACTGGTATGCCCATATTTCGTGACTTGTATTTTGTTGCTCGGCTGTAGCGGATGTGTGTTCCCTGCCACGTCTTTTACTGACCACGGCTAAATACGGATTTATGGTGAAACTATTATAGACCAAGTTGATCTGGCATAGTGAAAGAAGAAGGTATACAAACATTTATCGAGGGAAGTAAGACGAGAAAGTATGGTAAGCATGTACCGAAGCTATTGTTCATGATAAGTGCAGGATATATTATTGAAGCATCATTAAGCTAGAACGTGTAAAGTGCAAAATGACTCCCACTTTTATCGATCGTCAGCTCAGAAATTGTATCTTAAAAGAAATGGTTTTGTTTTGTGGGGAAGTTGCTTCACAATATTACATAACAATCGAATACATAAATCGATTAAAACAAAACAAAAATGTTGGAAGTGGCGCTCATAAGACACTTTGAAAGTCAACAGTGGAAACAGTGAGAATACGGAATAATGAATAGGTTTCCCAAGTAAAATTGAGAGTAGAGCGTAATGGAGTTCTACTTGTTGTTGAAGCGGCAGTGAAGCGGACGACTTGGCAATACTGGAAATAACACGTTACGTTAGGAATCAGGAAACGAGAGTGGAACCATCAGGACAACGAACCTTTGCTGTTGAGCCTGATATTGAAGTTCAGTTGAGATGGCGTCGTTGTCCGATGAACAACGCGTTGCAGCACTGATAGCTTTTTTTACGTGGCCGCGTAGCGTGTATTTCGTGATCATATCGGTCTCGCCCGTCCCCAGTCACATCGGCACATGCTGTCATAGTAAAGGTACGGAAATTGAAGAGATGGCTCATATTTTGCGAAAGAGGTGTGGAAGTGCAAAGCGCCAGAAAATATTGTAAGAGAGGAAGAAGCCTTTACCGGAAATCCCAGGTGTTTTGCACGCAGGCATGCGCTGCTATTTGACATACTGGATCACAGTGTAGGGCGAATATTTCGCAAGTAACTGCAGTACCACCCATACAAAAGTTCAGAATGTGCAAAAACTGAATGTGGAGACCACGATTTTGCCGGTAACTGTTGGAACTCACGCACAACAATCCAGGCCTGTGTGAAATCCGATCATTAGCGATGAGGCCAGTTTATACGTCTCAGCCTCTGTTAACAAGCAAAATTTCAGAAACTGATCACGTAAAAATCTCGAAGTGCTTCCTGATGCACCACTTCACAGTCAGAAAAAGGTACTGTGGTGTGGCGTATCTTCGTTTGCACTCATAAGGGTTTACCTTTTGTGAGTAGGCTGTTTAGGTTTTTTTTATTGGTAACGCCACATAGCGCTCTGTACGAAAATCACTGGCTGTGCTGTGTGCAGTCTGTGACTGGTTTGCATAGTTGTCTGCTATTGTAGTGTTGGGCAGCTGGACGTTAACAGCGCGTAGCGTTGCGCAGTTGGAGGTGTGCCGACAGCAGTGGTGGATGTGGGGAGAGAAATTTTTAGAGAGATCGATCTGGACGTGTGTCCATTAGAGGCAGTAAATTTGTAAGACTGGATGTCATGAACTGCTATATATATTATGACTTTTGAACTCTATTAAGGTAAATACATTGTTTGTTCTCTATCAAAATCTTTCATTTGCTAACTATGCCTATCGGTAGTTAGCGATTTCAATAGTTTGAATCTTTTATTTAGCTGACAGTATTGGCGCTCGCTGTATTGCAGTAGTTTGAGTAACGAAGATTTTTTGAGATGTAAGTGATTTGTGAAAGGTATAGGTTATTGTTAGTCAGGGCCACTCTTTTGTAGGGATTATTAAAATTCAGATTGCGTTGCGCTAAAAATATTGTGTGTCAGTTTAGTGTTGATCAGAATAGGTAAGGAGCAAAATGTCTGAGTACGTTCTATTCTGTTCAACTGTTTGAAAATCAAATAATGTAAGAGGTTTATCAGCAGAGTATTTCATTAATTTTTCTAAGGGGACGTTTCACTTTTAGATGACGATCATAGAAATATTCTTACTGTGAACTCAGAATGTTATGTGCTCTTGTCGAACGATTTTCTAATATTACAGGTTGCTTAGTTCCTTTAAATGCAAACACTTTCTTCCAACATGATGTGGTCACATGCCACACATTGCGGCATTCCGTTAACGCACTACAGAACATATTTCCTGGTCATTTCGTCTCTAAGAACGGGAACAGTTTATGGCCTCCCAAATCCCTTGACCTTTTAGGGCCATTTGAAATCTCAGATCTTCCGGTGTGATCCACCACACACAATTCAGGAACTGAAGGATCAAATTCCGGAGGAAATTAATCAAATTCCAATGCCAGTCTTGCAAGAAGTCTAATTTCCGTAAATGATATGAAGTGTGTGCTATCTACGTGATGTCGTTTTCAAGTAAAGGGCGTTTTAAATTGCAACCATTTTTAACTCATATCGTATTTCTTTTACATCACTGCGAATGAATTTGTATCGTTGGTGGACGTTTTTTCCCCCTTTTCACTACCGCATAGTAATCGAGGGAAAAGCTTTTTCAAATCCGATGTTGCAGTTCACAGCAGCACTCATCGAGCAAATGATAATGAGGTATCTGTATTAGCGAATTTCATTGATGCGTCTTTGGAAGTAACTGAAGAAGAATTACAGTTCGCACTCTGAAGAATTAAAATGGGTACTTCGCAAAGTGAGCGACGATACGAAGATGGTAGGTCCACAAATTTTATGAAAATTTCTTATTTGCTGGGAAAGAAAATCAGCACAAGAAAACCATGATAAGTTTTCGAAACACAAACTAACCTATCTGGTCTCACATGTGGAATGAAACCAGAAGCAAATACCAAAAAGAGGAACGCATCTGAATTGTAGAAACTGCTGCTGTAATCTTGAAGAGATTAGAATACGAGTTTGGACGTACGCGAGTGCAGACGTCTCGCTTCAAAATTGACCGTGTATAAAGTTGAAAGGGATATCAAGAACCACTGAAATTATTTCTTAGAATGATTGTTTGGTCGAAAAAGAAAGGAGATCGTTGGCAATAAACTTACTTTCACATTGTGTAATTTCAGTTACAAGACAGAGCTCCTACGTTTCTAATACCCAACTAAGTATTGAGAAAATAGAGTATAAAAAAATATGGATCAACAGATACTGTAGAAGTGCTGCCAGCTTTTGAATTGATATCAGGTAGCCTAAAGTATTCAGTACGCAAAATGCAATAGAGCTTTCTCAGCACGGCTCTTTTATCCAGTTTACGTTCAACAATGTGGAAGTTCGTATTGACAGCATTGAGAGTAAAAATAGCCAGTACCTATGAAAGCAAAGTTTTTGTCCTATATTTAATGTTTTTCTGTTAATTTTGTTAATTCCAAAACTACACTGGTGCGCAAAAGTAAAGGACGAAAGTAACTAGCTCGATGAAACTTGGACCATACACAGAAAGAACTGCTACAGTATAGCGCAGTAGGTAACTAAAATAAATGCACAGTGAGACGAACGGAAATGACACTGTTATTCCATGACAGTAACGACACTAAAATCACCGTGATGCATGATGATCTGCTGGATATTACAAAACGTGCGATATGGTTCTTAATAGAGCGTGTGGTCACCACAGACGGCAATGTATGCTCTACAGTATGTTCCTATGCCATCCACGACGTTTGTAAGGAGTTCTCCGACGTTCAGTTCCTCGACCATAGTTGTTGGCAACTACTGGATGGTCGCTACTTCTTGTGAACGTGTTACAGTAAGTCTGCCCAACGCAGTCCACTCGTAATCGATAGCACTGAGTCCGGAGAATGCGCAGGCCAATCCATTCACTCAAAATCCTCTACTTCCAGGAGCTCCTGAATCAGTGCTTTTCGAGAAGGTCGCCCATCCTCATCCACAAAAATGAAGTCAGGGTCGAATGCACCCCTGAAAAGAGCCACATTGGCAGTAAGTGCGTTGCCGTAATAACGTTGATTGGTGTTCAAAAATTTGGAGGTCAGCGTGCCTATGAAACGTTATGCCTCTCGAGACCATAACACGTGGACTATCAAAACGATTATATTTGATAATGTTCCTTGGTGCACTGTGTGTTCTGACCTCTGGCCATATGAGGGTAAGTCCAGCACTGTCGTCTCGGTGGTCCAGTTGTTATGGTGTGGGGAAGCATAACACTCACCGGTCGACGCTGTTGTGACAATAGTCTTTCTCCACGCACGTCTTTTCAGGGGCCCACAGGGACCTCACCTCATTTTCACGGATGACAGTGCGTGCCCGCATTGAACAGCACTGGTGGAGGAGCTCATGAAACGAGGGAGTATTCGAAGAATTGCCTGGCTTGCTCGTCCCCTGACTTAAATGCCAATGATCATGTGTGGAATGCGTCGGAGGCTTCACTGTTATTATTGTCTTTGAATAAAAGTGTCATTTCTGTTCGTCTCATTGCGCGTTGCTTTCAGTTACCTTCTGCGCTATACTGTAACAGTTTCTTCTGTGTATAGTCCAAGTTCCATCGAACTTTTGTTACTTGGGTGTGATATATCATGCGAATGATACCTCCATCCCTAAATATTGCACACCATTCTATTTTCTTCTGCGTGCTATTTGTATTAAATTGATAAAGGGCAATATTTACTTACAAACTATGAGTATGTCTTCTGTAACTCTCTTTGATTTTTCGAAAACTCACTTTGATGTTCTACAGCTTTTCTCTTACATAGTTTTGCGTCAAACCGATCAGTTCTCAAATGTCGCACTATCATGTAAATGTAAAACACTAAACTTGAAGAAAACAGATAGATTATTATATGTCGCACAATATCCGTTCCTCTCTTTTACATAAAATTACTTAAAATAAACTTTTAAGAATTACTCATCACGGCAGCAACAATAATTTCCGCAATTAGCAAGAAGTGCGACGAGACGATAGTTCTAAGCTGCTGCCATGCAAACGAATGTTCTCTTGCTGCACCAGCCACAGCAGGGATAGCGCTACCTGGACTCCCCTGAACTACAGGCAAACCGCATACCTTTGCGTCTCAGTCCACACAGTGGTGTCAGTATTGTTGCCAACTCTGTCTCGTCACTGTCGTATTCCTATTACGCACTACGCTACGCTGGCAAAAGAGGTTGTCTGAAAAAGCAGTAAATTTAACAGAAAGATTACACTGCAATTGATTTAAAGATCGCTCGACACTTCTTTTTTTAGCATCGTTAACATTTCTGGAGGGATAGGATCTTCACAGTCAGCCCCCCCCCCCCTCTCCCTCTACCCATGGGACCGGAAAAGATAGAAGACGTGAGAAGTAGCAGTAATGAGAACAGTCAGAAAGTTAACGTGAGGACTGCGTGTCACGAAATATACGAAGTTAAGGAATTCTGATAGCTTGACTGCAAAATAACTCATGAAGGACGGAGCAAGGACGACATAAAATCAATCTAGAATTGGCAAAAAGAACATTCCTGGCCAAGAAAGGTCTGCTTAACATAGAATTGGACTTTAGGACGAAATTTCTGCCAATATACGTTTGAGGCGCAGCATTGTACGGTAATGAAACATGGACTGTAGGAAAACCGGAACAGAAAAGAAGAAGAGCACTTGGGATATGGTGCTACAAAGAAACGAATATATGGAAAACTCTGATGAGAAGAGGGAACAGGATCGTAGGACACCTGTTACGACATCAGGCACTAATTCTCATGGTACTAGAGGGAGCTGTAGAGGGTAAAAACCGTAGAGGAAGACAGAGACCGGAATGCAAGCAACAAATAATTGAGGAGGTAGGTCGGAAGTGCTACTCTTAGACGGAAAGGTTTGTACAGGAAAGTAAATCATGGCGCGCCCGATCAAACTAGTCAGAAGTCTGATGACTCGACAAAAGAAAAAAGTTAATATGTCCAAACTGTCCTTAATTAGTGTGACTGTATGTTTCACCGAGGAGTCTCGGAATAAATTATACCGCTTATGCTATGAGAAGTGGAGTTATGCTGATAGGGAACGAGCCGCGAAATCTCAGGAGTGCTGTAAGTTACAAACCCACAATTTTATTTTGAAGCGAAGATTTCTATAAACAGTAAAAGACAATTCTAGCATGACAACTGATAGACCAGTACATCATATCGTTGCTAACGTCAAACCAGGAGTGACCCTAATGAGTGCACCAAAACAGGGAAATAATTTTTAACCAGATCTGTGAGGTTTTGAAGTCATTAACTTTTTATCTCCCACTTCAAACCGTCCACAAAAATTTTTTGAGAACTTCAAAAGCCTGGTGTTGCGTCCCTAAACAGTGAGAGGTAGCGCTCCTTATATACGTAGTGTACCGACTTTATGCTACTCTATATCGACTCTCTGTCCTGCCCCACGTATTTTGGTGCTGGGATCTTCTTTAATCGCTTTCAGTATAAACTTTTCATTAGAGTTCACCGATTCAGTGCTCGGACAAAGCATGGGACAGTGAAACGTTCCCTAGAAACTGAAGTTCTAAAAAGAAAAAAAAGGGAGAACACGTGAGCCCGGTGGTCCTGTTTTTCAAGGGATTTTAAAATCTTGCTGCATACTGCGCGCAGCGCTCTCTCTTGGAGCGTCTTTGCCAGGCGGCTGTTCTCACAAAGTGCGGCTTGCAGTGACCAGATAAAGGGTCTTTCCCCTCGTGGCGTTCAGTAGAATGAATCTCGCCAGCAGTACTGGCCACTTTTAGTGGCTCTAGTGATACCTCTTTTCCTCCCTGAATCGCTGAGGCGAGAACTAAAGTGAGTTGAAGTTGATGAGACAGGTACCCATCGAGTCGTCGTGAGCATGTGAGTGGAAGTATCTGCTACAAAAGTTCTCCTGGAAGTGGGAAGTTTTTGTGTAGCTTCTCTCAGCTGTCAGATAGTTTGTTCACTCATATGCGAATTGTGAAATTATCGGCTAGCATCGGTGCTACTGTACAAGTTGTAGTTCAGTGTTTGCTTCCTGCTACAGGCACCGACAGGCTGATCTCCGAGTGGTTTTGCGGTGAGTTCTGTGAGCCTATGTGCTCGATGTTGATTAAGGTATAACATTTTGGGAAACTGGTTCCGGCTTGCTTTTCGAGTTGCGTGTTGGTGATTTGCAACAGTTACTTTTTCCAGTATTAGAATAAGAATTTAAAAGAACTTTAATGGACTTAACATCAAATAAGGCAAAAGGGATAGATGAAGTTGCATCAGAATTTCAAAACCATTGGGCGAAGTGACAAAAAAAACGAGTATTCACGTTTGTGTGTAGAACTATGAGTCTGGCGACATACCATTTGACTTTCGGAAAAATATCCACACAATTCCAAAGACTGCATGAGATGACATGTGCTAGAATTTCTCACAATCAGCTTAATAGCTCATGCATCAAAATTTCTGAGAAAATATTATACAGAAGAATAGAAATGAAAACTGAGGATGTGTTAGATGAAGACAAGTTTGGCTTTAGGAAAGGTAAAGCCACCAGACAGGCAATTCTGACGTAGCGTTTGATAGAGGTTAGACTAAAGAAAAATCAAGACACCTTCATGGGATAAGTCGACCTGAAAAAAGTATTCGAAAATGTAAACTGCTGTAAGATGTTCGAAATTCTGAGAAAAATAGCGTTAAGCTATAGGGAGAGACGGGTAATATACAATATGTACAAGAGCCAAGAGGGAATATTAAAAGCGGACTACTAAGAACGAAGTACTCGGATTAAGAAGGATGTATTCTTTCGCCTCTACTCTTCAGTTGATTTCAACTAAGAAGCAATGATCGAAATAAATGAACGATTCAGGAGTGAGATCATATTTCACGGAGGAACGATATCAATGATACGATTCACTGATGACATTTCTGTCTTGAGTGAAAGTGAAGAAGAATTACATGATCTGCTGAATGGGATATATAGGCATTCCTGATGAAAAGAAGTCTACTACTGTCAAACATAAGCCTTCAGGATGAAATTTTGAGAATGTTCGATTGGAGCACATTGTTGTACGGCAGAGAAACATTGACAATGGGAAAACAAGATAAGAAGAGAATCGAAGCACTTGGGATGTGGTGCTATAGACGAATGTTAAAAATTAGGGGTTCTGCTAAGGTAATGAATGAAGAGGTTCTGCGTAGAACCGGAGGGGAAAGGAATATGAGGAAAACATTGACGAGGAGAAGAGACAGGAAGATAGGTCACCTGTTAAGACATCAGGATTAGCGTTAATTGTACTAAATGTAGCTGTAGAGGGCGAAAACTGTAAAGGAAGACAGAGATTAGAGTACCTCAGCAAATAATTGAGAATGCCGATTGCCAGTGCTATTGTAAGATAAAGAGGTTGGCACAGGAGAGGAATTCCTGCCTGGCGGCATCAAACCAGTCAAAAAAAAAAAGCAGCTACTTCAAGAAGAGAGACGCAAATGCTTTAGTAACCTAATAACCTAATGAGCCTACGTTTCGGACAGAATGTTCGGTGAGATCATATTCCTCAACATCTCTTACATACTGCACTTCCACGTAAGAGATGTATCATTTGGATATCAGTCTGAAGAAAAATGGAACATAAGTCACACTGACTAGAGGCAAACGTATCGAGGTCAATACGTCGTGACAGCAGAACACTATTTTGCCATTTACTGCAAAGCTAATATCAGTATTTTCTCTCTAATTCAGATCCTAGCTTTGTTCTTAAGCGTTGAAACGAGCAATAGTGAGTAATGGCTGTAACATGTTTTCGGTGTGCTGGTAATCACGTTGATACACACCGACATAGGGAAGAATCAACACACTCTTCAGAGGAACCTTCTTTAAGCACGCGTCTTCAGTATTATAGTGTTTCCCTAATATGGAAACGTGTGTTTTCTTTGTATAACCGGAACAGAACGACGTTACCGAAACATGCGTTCACTTGTACTTTAGTGAGCTCGTTCTCCTTACTTGATCATCCAGACCTTAGAAATCAATGCGAATAATCATTTACCAGTCTTTACGGTTGCTTAAAAGTTTGAAACATCTATTCAGATGGTTAAACGCAAGAAAAACTTTGGGGCACGCTTTTAATGCCTTCGTTGGCGACAATTTGGCGAAATGGGCGAATGCAGTCGAGTAAAGTTTTACAGTCGAGGCGGCTCCCTCAAAACCGCGGAGCAGGTGGTTACTGGCCAATAAGGGAGTTCATTGGAAAATTTAACTTTGGCGCATCTAAATTCAGTGTAGGTTCTCAACGGGCTCATATGCGACAAGAAATTAAATTACTGCTGCCACCTAAACTTGTTCACAGTGATAGCAGAAATGAAGAGAAATTGCTTAAACCCCTCACTAAATAGGTGTTAGTCTACTGTCCGACACAATAAATTATTTTTAGAACAAGCAGTCACTGATGTTTTGAGTATTGCTAAACGTTGTTCATTTTCAGCTCACGAAATCTCCTGCCCAACTACTTGTTGGCTGTGACCATAGGGCCGATGAACCATTGAAGACAAGCGATAATGAAACGCTCGGCATTACTTTATACTTTAAAAAACATACCGTAACTGGTTCGAAGTTTGCAAACTATAAAATCTTCCTCTTCTCGGGTATCTCATATAACTTCTGTGTGTCCCACAATTGTGTACCCTCTCAATTTTGTATCTGACTTTCTACGACATTTTGCTTTTTCTAAATGGTGAAAAACCTTTCTGCTATCGTTAGAAATGGTCCATATAACATGATGTTCTGCAGGAACTATACAACCGCAAAAAGGTACCTACCGTAGTGTGCCTATAATTCTGGAGGGAGGGTATATAAAATTTTTTGTGTGATTGAATGTCTTGATTGACGAGTATAGTCGAGTCTTCGGTACGTCATTTAAAAACACTGCGTGGTCAGTAACTGCGTCCAGTAACAGGAGAACATCAGGTAACCAGAGTTACCAGTGGTGAATAAAGGAACGCTACTGAACAATATCACGTTCTTCAAGAGATACTGAGACATGAATACTGCATCAGAACATCTTTAATGCCAATTTGGCCAAGGGAAGCACATATGTCTGCTTGCTCAAAAGCTGTTCTAAGTGAAAGGATTCGAAACGCAAGCACTCAGCCTGATCACAGATATAAAAAACTTACCTTGCTGCACCTATTTCTATACAAACCCATAGATACGTTGCACTATTAAAAACTTTATAGGCTAACTTAGAAACAAGTTATAACACTACTGCTCCGTTCATTATACTGACATGCAATTTACCTAGTGACGACAAAGTTTATTTTTGTCACAAGGCAGCCACGTACAACACTACAGCGATAGTAAATTTGCCAAATATGGCCTAAACTTACAGTAAATGGTACCCTCTGAGAGGAATTTAGAAATATGACCGAGTTTTAGAAATATGACCGAGTTTACCTAACGGAAAATTGGAATCGAACCTTAATTTCGTAAGAACAGTTGTAGGTAGATGACAGAAAGAAATAATTTTGCAAGGAGTAACAGTAACTGATTACTGTTAAATGAAATAGTTATACGGTCGCCAGCCTAATTAGGCATAATAATGCAAAAGCATTATTCATCAAGAACCTGTTTTTACTACTTCAAAGCCAACTTTCATTAAATACTGTTCTATGAAGTGCAATGAACACACACAAATGGACAAATTACACAGTGGGTAGCAGTTGTTGTCACATTAGTAGTTAAGTAGTCCCTATATTTGCAAATGAGCCCTCCTGTTGCTTACTTTAATCATTACTTTGTCTTTAACCAATACTGCTTAAACCTGCCCTTCACTAACCACACAAGGCCAGATAGCACATAATGATAGTCAAGTACAATTAATACATTCATTCACTATACAGAAGCGAAAAGGACACACAGTATACGTACATTCTATCTTTGTTTATCATTTTTTTTTGTTATGACGTAAAAATGTGATCCCACAAACTAGCCCTTTCATTGTAAGAACTAAATTCTATACACTTCCAAATGCATGTGTCATTAAGGTAGGTTTGGATTACTCTTTCTGTTTGAGATCATTAAATTTGTACTGTTTTAACACACTTTATCCAGACAATAACCTCTATAACCGAGACAATTTCCAGTAAAATTTTGCTTCAATCAACCGCTAGACAAAATGTTTATAGTATCACTTGTGAAACAAATTTTGAAAATAATTTTAAATCAGTAAACATTAGTATTCTCTTTTCCAACTAATACTCTTTCCTAAATCGATTTTTAAGTTAATTTTCTCGTTAAGTTTCAAAACATTCAAACATGGACAGTCACTGTTATATGTATGAGAAACAAGTAATTCTAGCCCAGAACATTAAGTGTACTGGCATAAATCTTTGCCACACATAAAAAAATGCACCATAGAATTGTTAATGCTTTATATGCAAAGGACATTCTCGGATTTCATTACTTAACGGAGAGGATCCTACTTGGAAAAGTGCATAGGATGGACACTTTGTTCAAACACGTTTTTGAACATTCTGATTATATTTCGATAGAACCAAACACAACATTACTGGCTCACACATTAATACATTTCTGACCTTTCGTGCGTGTGACGAAGTGGTTGCGCAATCGAGGTGGCGAGTATGTGGCGGCTAGGTGGTCTTTCCATTGGCAATAATATGGTCTATTTACCTCTTCTTGGTGTTGTTAATGATAATTTTTGAGCTTTTCCCAAATCGATATCACCATTTTACAGCTGCATATTAAATCCGAGGACAATTCATTCCACTTGTAATACCATAAGCCTCACTCGGCACCTGCGCTGTTTGCTCGTCAGTTACTTGCTGTCGACTGCCTACTGTGCTCTCTCGTTTGGCGCCCATACAAGCGCACATCCACCTTTTCCTAGCGCGCCAACTCGCTTCCGTTGCAGAGGGGAACTACATTGGGTTTTTCTTTATATAATGCGAAGTCATTATGTATGAACCAGTTACAATGTAGTTACCAACAAACACATTTTAAAAAATCTGATCATTTAAGTATATTAAGAAGTCAACACAATTAAATGTAATTAAATGCTACTCTCCTCCAAATAATACAAAGAACTTGACTTGCAAAGAGTAAACATGTCACAAAACTTTCACAATTTTTAAAGTAAATCAAAGACATTACATATTAATGAATATACGCTTTACATTACTCATAGTAAATCAATAGAAATTATTTGCAGTATTAAACTGTGGTGTTACAAAGTCAGCAAATCAAGTATGAGCAAGAGAAGAGATTCGACTCTTTTCAACAAAAAACTGAAAGAAACAAGCCAAAGCTAAGTCTCTCATTGATTCTGGGCATCTTTTTAAATAGGAAAAGCGTTAAGTTTCTCTGTGGCAGTCGCATCATTGAATCCGTGGACGCTTCGATAGAAGACGTGCCTCCAATTGTGATGGAGTTAGTGAGACAAGGAACTGCCGATTCTGATATGTGCGGCTCTGCTGAAATGAAATGCAACCATTGACAACAACGAGTATTGTAGAATCGGTAATGAATCATAGTAACTTTGTCATTCAGTCTGACAACGGCACCGACTGTGTAGGAGTGAAAGTGATCAACTATGACTGCGTGAAAAGGGATCCAATGAATTAGGAGAATAACTGAATGAAGTCTGGACATTGATACCAGTGGTAAATGGAATTGGATCACCGTAAACCAGCCAGACCAAATATCTTACAAAAGAGTGCTTCATATGTTGAACAATATGATACCATATGTAGACCATACAAGGCTCCACATCGGATTGCTAAAGCAACAGACAGTCCAATGACGGATTTCCTGAATAATTTTGCCCTGATGTGTCTGCATCTGCGTATATGTATAGTGCACAAGCTACTATAAAAATATTAGTGATCTGCTGTTCCATTCCCCTCACGTACTAAGCAATGCAAAATGACTGTCTGAAAGTCTCGCTCTTGTTGTTGCCTTCAGTCCGAATACTTGTGTAATGCAGCACCGCACCCCACTCCCTGTACAAGCCTCACCCTATCTACGTAACTACTGCAGCTGCAGCCCTCGTGTATTTAAACTTGCTTTTGCTATTCATCTCTCGGTTTCCATCTACTATCTAGCACCCCCCATCCCCCGCTACCTTCCTGGCATTTCCAAACGGACAATTCCATCATGCCTGTAACTGTGTCCTATCAACCTATCCCTTAGTTTAGTCATGTGTCGACACAAAATTCTTTTTGCACTTACTTTGTCACTCTTCACATCTCCAACATTTTTCTGTAGCAACACATTTCAAAAGCTTCTATTCGCCTCTTCTCTGAACGGCTTATAGACCACGTTTCACTTTCTTACAAGGATATAATACTTATCAATACCATCATTTTTTCTTTTTCGGAAACGCCTTTCTTGCTATAGACAGTCCGCATTTCATAGCCTTAAAATTCGTTTTCTACTTATCGTATTTCGTTTCCTAATCTAACTCCTTGAGCGTCGTTTGATTTAGTTAGACTCTATTCCATTGTTCTTGTTTTACTCTTCTTGTTGTTCATCTTACAACAAGACACTCTCCATTCCATCCAACTGCTCTTTGAACTCTTTTGCTGTCTGGCAGAATTACAACGTCATCGACTAACCTCAAGGATCTTAATTCTAGTCTCGAATATAATTCCCTCTCCAAATTTTCTTTAGTTTTATTTGCTGCTTTCTCGGTGAACAAATTGAATAATATAGGGGAAAGTTTACAGCCTTGTCTCACTTCCTTATCAACCTTTACTTCCCTTACATACCCTTCCACTCTTACTACTGGAGTCTCATGTCTGTAATAGTTGTATGTAACTTCTTCAGAGACAGCATTTCAAACAACATTCTCAAAAGGTTTCTCTAAATATACAAATAATAGAAATGTGGGTTTTCTTTTCTTCATTCTATCTTCTAAGATATCTGGGATGATCAGCAGTGTTACCTTATGTGTTCCTACTGTCTTCCAGAAACCAGGAAGATCTTCTCTTAGTTCCTCCGCTAGTTTTATCATTCCTCCGTAAATAATTCGTGCCAGTATTTTTCAAGCATGACTTGCTAAACTGATAATACGGTAATATTCACATCCGTGAACACCCGCCCTATCTGAAATTATTATTCTCGATGTCTGAGGTGAATCTTCTGTCTCATGTGTACCGCTCACCAGGTGGAATCGTTTTCTAATGGCTGGTGCTCCCAAGGATTTCAATAATTTTGCTAAAATGTCGTCTATTCGAGGGGCATTGTTTCGACTGAAGTCTGTCAGCGTTCGCGTTATCGTACCCCATTGTTATCTTCATCTATTTTCTCTTCCTTTTCTATAAAATTACCTTCAAGTTTATTTCCGTTGTACAGCTTTTGTATATATTCCTTCAACCTTTCAAAATACAAATGGCTATGAGCACTATGGGACTTAACATCTGAGGTCATCAGTCACCTAGAACTTAGAACTACTTAAACCTCACAAACCTAAGGACATCACACACATCCATGCCAGAGGCAGGATTCGAACCTGCCACCGTAGCGGTCGCGCAGTTCCAGACTGAAGCGCCTAGAACCGCTCGGCCACACTGGCCAGGTCAACCTTTCATTTTTCTGTTCTTTGTTTATAACTTACCATCTGAGCTTCTGATTTTCATACAGGTCCATCACTTTCCTCAAATGTAATTTTTCCATAGACGGTGTTTGACGTTCACGTAGTTATGTATTCTTCTGAATCCTTGCGTTTATGACCTAATCTTAACGTTTTGCAATTTTCCATTTCCTGTCAGTCTGTATTCCCTCTCGCCCGCTTCCTTTGCTGCATTTTTATATTTCCTCATTTCGTTAATTGCAGTCCGTATTTTCAGCATTATCCTAGGATTTCCACTGGAATTTCTCCTTTTGGATATTTGGTCCTCTTCTGCCATCACTATTTCGTATGTTAAGGCTACTCATTCGTCTTCAATTGAGTTCCTTACGCCGTGTTCAATTGTTGCCTAATACTCTATTAGAAACTGTAAACGATCTCCGTTATCTGAATGAATCGAGGTCCCATCTTCCTAAATTAGTTCATTTCCGCAGTATCTTCAGGTTTAATCTGCAGTCCATATCCATTAAATTGTGGTCACAGTCCACATCTGCCATTTGGTTTGTTTGGCAGTTTATAATCTAGTTCCAGAATTTCTATATGGCATTCACTACTGAAACGTTTAAGGAATCGGCGCTCCATTCTGCATCTGATAGTAGGCCGATCATCTATCTGCAAGGAGAAACAGAACGCTAGAAGTAGAGGGGAGACTGAGCTAATGTTAACAGTTCAGTGGCAGGATTGTTCTCATCAAAATCCACAGCAAACCAACGCCGAAAATTTCAGGTACACATGTGGATGTTGGCGGCAGATGATTAAGAAATAAAGAACTTGAGGATAATGAAGGAGCAATTCAGTACGTAAGGAGATGCGAAAACCTAATAATCATGGGAGAAAAGCGGTTGTAGAGGAAGGATTTAGAAGAAAGAGTTACAGAAGAATATGGGCTAGGCAGTAGGAATAGAGAGCAGAAAGCTAATTCAGTTCACCAACAAATTTCAAACGGTAACAGGGAAAGCATTATTCGAGAATCACAAGAGGAGGAAGTGAGTTTCGGAAAAAAGCCCGAGACATGTGAAGATTCCAGCTGGCTTACATCATGGTCAGATAAAGTTTCGCTAATGAGATGTCGGATTTTAAGGCGTACCCAGGAGCAAATACAGCCTCAGATCATAATGTAGTAATGATGAAGAGTAGACTGAAGCTTAGAGAATTGTATGGAAAACTCAGTTGGGAATGAAGTGGGACACTGAAGTCCAAATCGTTCAAATGGCTCTAAGCACTGTGGGACTTAACATATAGGTCATAAGTCCCCTAGACTTAGAAGTACTTGAACCTAAGTAACCTAAGAACATCACACACGTCCATGCCCGAGGCAGGATTCGAACCTGCGACTGTAGCAGCAGTGGGGTTCCGGACTGAAGCGCCTAGAACCGCTCGGCCACCGTCGCCGGCGACACTGAAGTACTGAGAAATAGTGATACGCGTTTGATGTTCTTTAACGATGTGGATACTCCGATAAGGAATATCACAGTATAAATTTCAGCTGCAATCTCATATGTTGGACAGTGAGGCATAAGTAGAAAGAAGCAACTCTGAAGAATCCTTCGGTAACAGGAGAAATAGACTGATCGATGGAACGAGAAAATACAAAAAATCTTCAGGGAAAGACTACATAAATCACTTACGTTTGAAATAAATACGAAGTGCAAGGCAGTCGAGGCGAAATGGCTGCAGGAGGGATGTAAGGAAATCAAGAAAGAAATAATTGTTGGAAGGGCTGACTACCATTCGTGTAACTAAAAGCAAGGGTGGTAACATTAAGAGTGCAATGGGAATTTCTCTGTCAAACGCAGAGGAAAGAACGTATGTGTGGAGAGAGTACGCTGAATGCCTCTATGAGTGGAAGACTTGTTTGACACAGCTTCGCAGCAAAAAATACTGCACTCGATCAATAAGACATAGGGTATCCAGTATTACAGATGGGATTTAAAAGAGCACTGGGAGACTTGAGATCAAATAAGGGAGAAGAGATTGATAACATTCTACCGGAATTACTAAAAGCATTGGGGGTAATGGGAACAAAACGACTATTCGCCTTGGTGTGTAGAATATATGAGACTGGACATATATGATCAGACTTTTAGAAAACGGCTTCCATATAGTTCCGAGGCAGCAAGGGCAGATAGGGACGGAAATTAATGCATAGTCAGCTTGACGTCTCATGCAATCAAACGCTGGCAGGAGTCATATACAGAACAATGGAAAAGGCGACGATGACTTTGGCTTTAGGAAAGCTAAGGCCACCAGAGAGACAATTCTGACTCTATGAGTGATAATGGGAGTAAGACAGAAGAAATGAAATGCTGACAAGATTTGTCTATCTAGGAACAGCTATAGACACTGTGATCTGTAGAGACATATTCGAAATTCTGAGAAAAATAGGTTTAAACGACAGGGAAAGACGGATGGTATACAATGTATAGAAGGACGAAGAAGGAAGTATAAGACTAAAAGATAAAGATTGAAGGATGGATAAAAAATGGTGTAAGGCATGGATGCAGTCTTTCACCTCTGTTGTTCAATCCGTACATCAAAGTAGTACTGACGGAAAAAAAAATTTGTTTCAAGATTATAATTAAATTTGAAAATGAAAGAATATCAGTGATAAGATATGTTGATGATACTGCTATGCTCGAGAAAAGTAAAGAAGAATAATAGCTTACAGTGTCTTTTGAATGGAATGAACAGCCTAATGCATACAGAATTTGGATTGACAATCAATCGCTAAAATGCAAAAATAATAAGACGTATCAGAAAGGAGAATAGAGACAATTGTAATATTAAAAGAGTAGACAAAAGTAAGGATTTAGCAACCTTGAAGGAAAAATGACCCATGACGGATCATGAAAGGCTGACATAAAAAGCTGAATAGCGCAAACAAAGAGGAAATTCATGGACAAGAGTAATTTACAGGTATCACACCTAGCCCATGACTTGAAGATGAAATTTCTCAGCATATATACACTACTGGCCATGAAAATTGCTACACCAAGAAGAAATGCAGATGATACACGGGTATTCATTAGACAAATATATTATACTAGAATTGACATGTGATTACATTTTCACGCAATTTCGGCACATAGATCCTGAGAAATCAGTACCCATAACAACCACCTATGGCTGTAATAGCGGCCTTGATACGCCTGGGCATGGAGTTAAACAGAGCTAGGATGGCGTGGACAGGTACAGCTGCCCATGCAGCTTCAACACGATGCCACAGTTCAACAAGAGTAGTGACTGGCGTATTGTGACGAGCCAGTTGCTCGGCCACCACTCACCAGACGTTTTCAACTGGTGAGAGATCTGGAGAATGTGCTCGCCAGGGCACCAGTCGAACATTTTATGTATCCAGAAATGCCCGTACAGAACCTGCAACATGCAGTCGTGCATTGTCCTGCTGAAATGTAGGGTTTCACAGGGATCGAATGAAAGGTAGAGCCACGGGTCGTAACAGATCTGAAATGTAACGTCCACTGTTCGAAGCGCCGTCAATACGAAAAAGAGGTGACCGAGACGTGTAACCAATGGCACCCAATATCATCACGCCGAGTGATACGCTAGTATGGCGATGATGAATACACGCTTCCAATGTGCGTTCACTGCGATGTCGCCAAACACGGATGCGACCATCATGATGCTGCAAACAGAACCTGGATTCATCCGAAAAAATTACGTTTTGCCATTCGTGCACCCGGGTTCGTCGTTGAATACACCATCGCAGGCGCTCATAACTGCGATGGAGCGTCAAGGGTAACCGAAGCCACGGCCTCCGAGTTGATGGTCCATGCTGCTGCAAACGTCGTCGAACTGTTTGTGGAGATGGTTGTTGTCCTGCAAACGTCCCCATCTGTTGACTCAGGGATCGAGACGTGGGTGCACGATCCGTTACAGCCAGGTGTATAAGATGCCTGTCATCTCGACTGCTAGTGATACCAGGCCGTTGGGATCCAGCACGGCGTTTCGTGTTACCCTCCTGAACTCACCCATTCCATATTGTGCTAACAGACATCGTATCTCGACCAACGCGAGCAGCAATGTCGCGATACGATAAACCGCAATCGCGGTAGGCTACAATCCGACCTTTATCAAAGTCGGAAACGTGATGGTACGCATTTCTCCTCCTTACACGAGGCATGACAACAACGATTCACCAGGAAACGTCAGTCAACTGCTGTTTGTGTATGAGAAATCGGTTGGAAACTTTCCTCATGTCAGCACGTTGTAGGTGTCGCCACCGGCGCCAACCTTGTGTGAATGCTCTGAAAAGCTAATTATTTGCATATCACAGCATCTTGTTCCTGTCGGTTAAATTTCGCGTCTGTAGCACGTCATCTTCGTGGTGTAGTAATTTTAATGGCCAGTAGTGTAAGTGTGAAAGTGAATCATGGGCTTTGGGAAAACCGGAACAGAAGAGAGTCTGAGCGTTTCAGATGTAGTATTTCAGAAGGACGTTGAAAATGGGGTCGACTGATGAGAGAGGAAATGACGAAGTTCTCTGCACAATGGCTGAAGTAAGTAACAAATGGAAAACACTGACAAGCCGATGTGAAAGTATGATATTAGATTTGTTAAGGCAACAGGAAATAACCATCTTGCTACTGGCATTGATAGTAGAGGGTAAAAACTGTGGAGATAGACACATAGTGGAATACATCTAGCATATAATTGAGAACGTAGGGTGTATATGCTGGTCTGAAGAGGAGGATGCTGCAGGAGAGGAATTCGTAGTGGTCTGCAACCAATTTCAAACCTGTCAGAAGAGTCGTGACTCCACTGAGGCGACAAAAGTCGTGGGGTACTTTAGAATATCGTGTCGGATCTCCTTTTGCCCATCGTAGAGCAGAAACTCGGTGTGGTGGACTCCACCTAAGTCGTTGGAAGTTCCTGCAAAAATATTGAACAGTGTGGTCCCTATCGTCGTCCATATCTGTGAAACTGTTGCCGGTGCAGAATTTTGTACACAGACTGACCTCTTGATTAACTCTTGATTAAGTCCCATGAATGTTCTGTGGGATTCATTTCGGGCGATGTGGTTGGCCAAATCATTCGATGGAACTGTACAGAACTTTCTTCACACCAATCGCGAACGATTCTGATACGGTGACATTGCCCACTACCAAAAATAAAAATTCCGTTGTTGTTTGGGAACACGAAGCACATGAGTATGCGAAGCCACAACCAGAATTTACTATATTATTATTATTAGACCATGCAGCATCGGACTTCCGGCAAGCCGCTCTCGTGTGTAATAGGTTTGAATAGACACCCTATGGTGATCCAACTACAACACGGAATTTTTGGACTAAATAATGAAAATGGCGCGTAAAAACTTCTTTTTACGCCTATATTTGATTATCAGGAGCACTGATAATCTCTTTGTAGAAACTGAACAGGGAGCACTTAAATCTGTATGTTTGATATTGCCTAGCAGGAGGAAAGTATTCATTCAAAATAATATCACAGCCTGAAATCGTTTCACAATACATAAACACACATGATAAACACTTGAACTAGTTTTAGATTAATGTAAACTACACAAACTGAAAATACTGAATTTAATGTTATTGAGCTTGCATTGTGCTGAAGGTACAATGTGTACTGTGGTGGCAGCAATTTCCCTGAACACTTAATTAAAGAACAATATAGATCTGCTTGCCAATATAGTTACTGAAAAACTAAATGAGAATCACGTTGCTCGGACGGAACTTGGTAATTTTTGAATATGGCAATGTACTGAAAAGCCACCATATCGAGCTGGATAGTAATTAAGCTGGCACAGTACTTGCCATCTTCCATCCGTTGCATGAAGTGGCGTCTGCTGGCAATTTCGGCGCTAATTCCGGCTATTCTCTCTTGCAATATAGCTACGCCGATAGTCACGCACCACAACTTTTCACTGATGTTACAGCATATAGAAAGCACTGGATGTGGGGTAGTAATGAGCTATTTCTTTTCAATAATTGCTTACACTCGGGGAATGCTATTTAATCCACAAAATTATTATTGCCTCAAAACGTTACAGACTGTAGGGAACTTGGTTTGACTATTACACAAACTGATTCACAAAATATAAATGTACTGGTAATGGTGTCGTTATAACAACCACTGTTCATAATAATACTCTTATAAGATAACTTCTAGTTCGTTTCTACCGAAGTGAGCTCACCAATGGACCTCATCAGTTATTGAGATCGCAATACGCTGTTGGATGCGGCTATTGGTCCATTCACACATCGCCATTGGCACAAGCAACTCGTCGCAATTAACACAGCATTGCATCACGCAGTGCCATGTATCTCAGAGCGGGAAACCGTACTATTTTGCCGCTCACAGTCCATCTCCGTCGAAATACCGCGTCTTACAAACCTTAGTGTCCATTCAGCTTGTAGCCATACGATGAACGACATCCATATCTGTTTTCAGCTCACTTCTAAATGGTCTGTTAGCAGCGTTAGCATAGCACACACCGGCAGTCACTTTTACGCCACTTAACACTTGTTCCGCCTCAGAGCTATGCCAACTTACTTCTACCGCCAATATTACTCGCTAACCTGTACACTGTTCTCACTCTTGGGGATTCCCCCCACACCTAAAAATTATTTTACATTACACCAAGTTCTCTATTTACAATTAAACATATCATAGCATTGCAATATTCAATTACAGTCATTTTCATATATTGAAGTATTATTCAATTTATATATTTACTGCATGCAACTATATAACTTAGTTTAATTCTTTTGTTATTTCACTGTCAGAGTGCAACACAAGCCAGACATTGTCTGCCTGATAGCGTTCTTTAATTTAGCTGCCACCAGGTGGAAGCACTTCTGCTTTGCCTTCGATTCTGGCCCACAGATGGCATAAGCGTCCACTTTCTCCACCGTTGCGCCTTGACTATGCCTGGCATTCACTAGATGGCAGGTTGTCACATTATATATGCCGCCCTATTTCATCCCGGTTTATTTATACAAGGTCAGGATGAAATACCAGCATCTCTTCTATCATGGTTACTATTATTTGAAGCAGTTAGTTCAATGTGCTACATTATTTTGAATTTTTCTTGGAAAGACAACATTTTACATAACACATACATTAATACTGTAGTTAAAAAATGATGATTAATAACTAATAAACAACATCATAATTTTCAGTTCAATTTGCCTATTCTAATTTAAGTCACACAGTAACATGTTAATTCCTTCATTAAGTACAGTCTAATATTACACATTTATTTTTTGTTTCTTTTTGCCATACCACCACAGTATCAAAATCTTCCCTATTATTATAGTCTTTACAAATTTTCACTAATACCTACTACCTATATACAATAGCTTTTTTTCTACTTTAAGAGTCTCTTTAATCAGTTTTGAATTTTTTTTTGTATTCTCTTCCTATACAGCTTTAAGTCCTCTTTGTTCGTTACACTGTATTTTTTCGTTGATTTAGGAAAAATTAAATAGTGTGCATTGGTATGAGGTATGTCAGACACCTCAAAGGGACCTTTGTATAAATGAAAAGCTTTGAAATCTCTGAAGTAATTTCTTTGGATTTCTCATGGGATTTGACCAACACAAGGTCTCCTACTTCTACTTTAGTTAACTTTATCTTCCCATCATGGTTCAAATGGCTCTGAGCACTATGGGACTCAACATCTTAGGTCATAAGTCCCCTAGAACTTAGAACTACTTAAATCTAACTAACCTAAGGACATCACACACACCCATGCCCGAGGCAGGATTCGAACCTGCGACCGTAGCAGTCCCGCGGTTCCGGACTGCAGCGCCAGAACCGCTAGACCACCGCGGCCGGCTTCCCATCATGTGTTTTCTTCGTCTGCAAGATATGTTTTTCCATACACTCTTTAACTAGCTCTTTCTTTTCCCCTAAAGTCGTCTCCTTTCTCGAAGGGAACATAATATTCTCTTCAACTATGTTAGCCTCTTTTACTCCCATCATTATTTCATTTGGGTTAAAGTCTGTACATTCATGCCCCAGGTTATTCAAAACATTTTCAGTGGCAGGTACGTATTTTTCCCTACAGCTTTGTTTGTCATGGCTGAATGTCCTACAGAGTCTACCTATCTCTCTCATATAGTGTTTGGCTGGATTGCCCGTTGCATGGTATGCTGCTATATATCTTAATTATACTCCTTGTCCCTGCATACTCGTTTTCCATTTCTTTGAAATGAATTGAGACCCATTATCTGACAGTATAGCACTTGGTTTGCCTAATTTTACAAAATAGTCCTTAATCATTTTGTCACACACTGCTTTTCCTGTGCCTTTTGTCAGAGGGTATAACTTAACAAATTTTGAAAATACATCTACTGCTACTAAAATATAACAAAACCCTCCTATAGTCTCAGGTAATGGACCATAGAAATTCAAATCCACGATTTCTAAGATATCTTTGGGTAATATGAATTGCACCAGACCCCCACTCTTCTGATTTGTTATCTTTGCTTCTGACAGAGGACACACGTCTTCAGTCTTGGATTGATGCTCCTTGCCATATTGTTAAAAAATATACTGATTCTGTTAATTCCTCTAAACAATTCGTTGTCCCACAATGGCCATAATTTAAATGTATGCAATCAGTTAATGCTACCACATGTTCCTTCGGCCAGCATACTCTCCATACATCTGACGCTTCCTCTCTCCTTCTGAACAATAGTCCATCAAAACCACAATAATAATTTTTCATTTTATCATTACCCCTTTTCCTAAGTTCTGTTTCCACCAGTACCAAAAATGGATCCTTATTTTGTTCCCTTCTTTAATTCTTACATATACTCTTGATTTCTTTCTGATTTTTCATTCCTTTTATGTATTGGATTCTCTTGTAACCCTCTTCTCCTAATACTCCTTCTTCTATTCTCATTCCTATAGGTAGCCTGGTCAAAGCATCTGATACTATGTTCTGTTTACCTTTTGATATATTTTATTTCGATATCAAACTGTTGAAAATACAACACCCATCGTGACAATCTTGTATATACTAACTTACATTTGTTAAGAAATGTCAGTGCCTGACGAGCAGTATACACTAATACTTTATGTCCCCACAAAAAGTTATAAAATTTTTAAATGCCCAAACTATTGCTAGAGCTTCCTTTTCCGAAAGAGTATAGTTATGTTCGTACTTACTCAATGTCTGGCTTGCAAATGCTATAGATTTTCATTCCTCATGCCCCTCCACACTGACTACCTGGAATAAGTGTGCACCTAATCCATATTCACTGCTGTCCGTTTCTAAGCAAAAGGGCAGACCTAAGTCTGGATGACTTAACATACTATCATAATTGAGTTTTTCTTTCAAATATTCAAATTCCTCCTGACACTCTGTTGACCAAATAAAAGCTTTACTTTTTTTCAGTAACTCATTGAGTGCTGGACTATTAAACGCCTCATCTGACACATATTTTCTGTGGAAACCACACAATCCTAGAAACGCTTTCAAATGTCTCCTACACTTGGGCACAGGGAATTCCTCTATTGCTTTAATATTCTCTGGATCTTTCTTAATTCCCTGACTACTAATTAGGTAACCTACAAACATAATCTCATTTTTCAGAAATTCAGATTTCTTTAATTGTAATGTCATTCCTCCCTTATGCAATGCATGAAACATTTCTCGCAATATAATACAATGTTCTTCCCAACTTTTGGTAGCTATGAGGATATTGTCCACATACACTGTACTTTTGCTACCCAACTCCTTTCCTAATACTTTGTCTAGAGCCCATATAAATATGGATACTGAAATATTCAGACCAAATAGTACCACGCAATATTGGTAACCTTTTCCACCAAACAAGAAAGCCATATATTTTCTATGCTCCTTTGCCAGGTCTATTTGCCAATATACCACTGTTAAATCGAGACTACCTAAGTATTTAATCCCATTAAAAATTTTGTATTGTATCATCTAAACTATCTAGTTTGTCACATTCTCTTTCAATTATTGAATTTAGCTTCCTGGCGTCCAGTACCACTCTTATCCCACCATCCTTTTTCTGTACACACATAATCGGATTGTTATAATCGCTATTACTTTTTTCTATCACTCCCAGTCTTTCCATTCTGTCCGATTCTGCGGCTACTGCCTTCTTCTTTGACATAGGTATATCAAATCGTCTTCTATAAAATGGTTCATGGGGTTTAATATTCCATCCACACTCAAAATTAATTGCTCTTCCTTGTTCTTCAGAAAACGACTGTTCGTTTGTTACTAACACATTAGACAGCTCCTCCTTTTGTTGTTCCTCTGTACTGTCCGCTTCACTCACTTTCTGATGGAACAATCTATTCTTGTCTAACCATAAATTATCATTTTCACCAACATTTCTTACCTCCCACTCTTCCCAACATTCAATTACTGACTCTTCCACTATTTTAGACAACCTCATGGTTCCTTATCATCCATCAGATGTCCTGCAAAATTCACTGTACAGTCAGTGACTAAATACTTAAATATCATCAGCCCTTGTTCAGAATTAATTATTACTTGATTTTCCATCATCCAATCTGAACCTATGATCATATTAATACTTAAATTAGGAATCACTAAAAACACACTTTCCATTTTACAGTTACCAGTTTTGAAAGACAAATACACTTGTTTCTTCACAGGTTTACTTAACTTCCCTGTGGCACCTACTATCTTGACTCCAGACACTGACATTACTGGAATCTCATATTCACTACTAATATGTCTCCACATAGACTCAGAAATACAAGTTATCTCACTACCTGCATCTAATAACGCAAATTCACTTACATCATACAACTGTACACTTAATAAAGGTTGGCGTAACCTAATTGAGGATTCATCTTCCTCTTCTCTTAGCAAATCCTGTCCATTGGCTTCATTAGTACTATCTGCGAACATTCCTTGGACTAATTTATCACTATACTTATCAGTTGGTTCCTTCTTCCTCTCTGTGACAATCTCTTTCTGGGGTATTTTCCTGTTCGTCTCTCCTACTGTGTTTTGACTCATTTCTAATGATGAGCCTTCAGTATAACCTTTCACACTTTCATCCTCTTGGCTCCATTCCCTACAATTACCTTTTTTGACAAGAAAAATTTGTGCTTCTCTTTCAGCACAGGTGGGATATTCTCTCTCACTTATTTCGGCTCTTTGGGTACCATATAACCCCTCCTGTTCTTGACTAGGTTCACCTACTATCACCATATCACATTTATCATTGAATACTTGCTCCTTCTACACTACTAATTTCATTACCAATGTCTGTCAAGCAGTTACTTTCCTGGTCACTATTTGAATTATTTCCTTTGAAACACTCTCCATGCAAACTGTGCTCAATATGTGTACTCACACTATACACTTCAATATTATCAATAGTGGAATTCCTTTCTATTACCTCCTCACTGCCCTCATCACTACTAGTTTCCTCATCACTGTGATCACTGGTACTACTTATTGATTTCTTCTCCATTTCACTACCCATTTCTGGAATATCTTTAATATTCTCCTCTAAATCAATTCTACCCCTTTCTTCAACTTTCTTGTATCTACTACGAGTATCCTCTCCTAGCTCCCTCTCATACTCTAATTCTCCTGTACCTAACTTGTATAAGTCATTTAAGCAGTGGTCATATACTTCCTCACAACTAGTATTATTGTGAGACTTACTCTCAATGACTACACTTCCTACTTCTTCTCCGGTACTACTATTGATAACCCTTCCTATATTTCTGCAAGGACCAACCATTTCATTTTTGGGTACCCCTTCTTTAACAGTGGTTATGTTATTATATTCATTTGCTGCCAAGATATCATCTATATCGACTTGATAGGCTTTTCTTAGCTTGCAATACCTATCTAGTTCCTTCTTTCTGCAAACTTTAGGTAAACCTTTTACCCATTTTAATTTAGAGTCCCATTCTCTCTTCCCCAATTGCTTCATATCTTTCT
This sequence comes from Schistocerca cancellata, assembly GCF_023864275.1. Taxonomy (NCBI): domain Eukaryota; kingdom Metazoa; phylum Arthropoda; class Insecta; order Orthoptera; family Acrididae; genus Schistocerca; species Schistocerca cancellata. Next base: position 999,563,288 of record NC_064627.1, read on the forward strand.
CACACCAAGTATGGTATTCACTAGGTCCACTCTGATTGCAATAATTTAATTTCTGCCTATTGTATTGCCTATTGTAATTGTAATGCTTATTTTGGTGATAATGTTAGTTCCTATTATACTGTTGTTGGGGCCTCCCCCCATATTCCATTCCAGTTCGACCCTCTACTGTGGCGGTTCTTCGTTTTCCGATTGATATTGTTGTCTACCATTGTAGTTACCTCTACTACCAAAACCTCTATAAGTTCTCATTGCTCTCGCCCCATATTACTGCCTCTGTTCATTCCTGTTATTATTATTGTTATTATTGTAATTACTATAATTGTGCCTATTCTGGTTATTATGGTTGGACTTGTTTTCATTGGTCCTATTCCATACATCCTGTTCACCTACCCTTCATAAGAAATCTTTCCGGTTGCTACTTGCTAAGCTAATCTACCCTTGTACATTCCAAGGTAACTTCCTATGCAACATATGTAGCAAGTGCTCCTCTGTTACCAAACCTGTTACATTATCTACTTTTCGACACAAGTCCTCACAGTATTCTCTCATGGTCTTGTTGCCACCTAGTTTGAATGGTGCAGAATCTAAGAAATACTGGTACATTTCACTCAAAAACACTTCTAAAGTTTCACAATTATCTGCGGCCCTACTTGCCCAATTCCTAGCTTCCCCAATCACCTTAGTTTCTGCTATTATTATTCTGTTTTTCTCAGAGAGTTCCCTGGGAATGAAAGTCCTACAAGCCTTCATAAAAGTTACAGGATGTATTTTGCTTTTTGGGTCAAATTTTTCCAACTCGGCACCTCCATGGTTGTGACATGCTCCTCCAAATGAATACATTATAGCTGACTTATTCACATTTTCCAAACTCTCAACCCTTTCAGCAATGTCAGAAGTTACTGTGATTAGTCCTTCTACCTCCTTCACTTTAAATTCAGAAATTTTTTGATGCACATGGTTAGCTAAGACTTTATTTTTACCATCTACATCTTGCTTCATTACTGTTACTGCATTAAAATTTTTGCTGTCTACTGCCTCTTCAACTGCTTGCATTTTGGTTTCAGTTCTTGACTGAACTTGAGCAATATTTGTATCTAACTCAGAAATGGATTCCTGTATTTCAGTTTTTATTTCCTGAGTTACAACCTCACGAGTTTCTTTCATCTGTTTAATTTCAAGGTTTACTGATTCTACACTATTTTCAACTGCATTAACACGTCCTTCATAGGTGTCTAGCCTCTCGTCCATTACTTTTAATGATGCCTCCATATTTCTGTTTACAATGTCTATCTTTTCGTCCAGTGTGCCTATATTTTCATTCATTTCCTCTTTCAGTAAGCCTATATTTTCATTCACTTTCTCTTTTATCAAGGCTATATTTCAATGAATTGTTCCTATGTTTCCATTCATTGTTTGCAACATGCCTACCAACATACTTAAATCCCAAGTGGGTTCCACTACATGTTCCATTTTTACCTTTCCTACGTATACTGGGTATACTGTTGCCCCTTCTGAGCTACGTTGGTCACTACCAGTGACTTCCTGCTTTATGATTTCAATCTATACTTTCTCTGTCTTTGGTAAGTCCCCTTCAACCCCACTAATCTTTAGACAACTCTCAAAAACGTTCTCATTTATTCTTAAATTTTGTGCCATCTCTGGTTTAACTGTGCTTACTTCCCCATTGTTATTATTTGGAATTCCGCCATCTTGCTCTACCTCTTCCATATCAATTAATAATTTTAGCTTGTCCGCCATCGAGAAATTTCACACAAACTTAGAAATTGTATTACTAAAAATAAACCGAATTTTAAATCCAAAGTTCGGGACACTACTCAAAGTTACCGTCCCTTTCGCCTACGGTCGCCACGTGGCAGTCAAATACCATAAAAAACTGGCTACTGTGACGAGTCCTGTCATGGCAAAGCCATATGCGATGCCACTACCCGAATTCACTTTATAATTATTGTTATTATTAGACCATGTGGCATCAGACTTCTGGAAAGCGGCTTCCGTGTGTAATAGGTTTGAACAGACACCCTATGTAATCTGTTTTAAGCGTCTGAAAAGGGAGCACTTAATTCTATAAGTTTGATATTGCCTAGCAGGAGGACATTATTCATTTAAAACAATATCACAGCCTGAAATCGTTTCACAATACATAAACACACATGATAAACACTTGAACTAGTTTTAGTTTAATGTAAACAGCACAAATTGAAATTACTGAATTTAATGTTATTGAGCTTGCATTGTGCTGAAGGTACAATGTGTATTGTGGTGGCAGCAATTTCCCTGAACACTTAATTAAAGAACAATATGTGCTTGTCAATATAGTTACTGAAAAACTAAATGAGAATCACGTTGCTCGGACGGAACTTGGTAATTTTTGAATATGGCAATGTACTGAAAAGCCACCACATCGAGCTGGATAGCAATTAAGCTGGCACAGTACTTGGCATCTTCCATCAGTTGCATGAAGCGGCGTCTGCTGGCAATTTCGGCGCTAATTCCGGCTATTCTCTCTTGCAATATAGCTACGCCGATACTCACGCACCACAACTTTTCACTGATGTTACAGCATATAGAAAGCACTGGTTATGGGGTAGTAATGAGCTATTTCTTTTCAATAATTGCTTACACTCGGGGAATGCAATTTAAACCACAAAATTATTATTGCCTCCAAACTTTACACACTGTAGAGAACTTGGTTTGACTATTACACAAACTGATTCACAAAATATAAATGTACTGGTAATGGTGTCGTTATAACAACCACTGTTCATAATAATACTCTTATAAGATAACTTCTAGTTCGCTTCTACCGAAGTGAGCTCACCAATGGGCATTATCAGTTATTTAGATCGCAATACGCTGTTGGATGCGGTTATTGGTCCATTCACACATCGCCATTGGCACAAGCAACTCGTCGCAATTAACACAGCATTGCATCACGCAGTGCCATGTATCTCAGAGCGGGAAACCGTACTATTTTGCCGCTCACAGTCCATCTCCGTCGAAATACCGCGTCTTACAAGCCTTAGTGTCCATTTAGCTTGTGGCCATACGATAAACGAACTCCATATCTGTTTTCAGCTCACTTCTAATTGGTCTGTTAGCAACGTTAGCGTAGCCCACAACGGTAGTCATTTTTACGCCACTTAACACTTGTTCCACCTCAGAGCTACGCCAACTTACTTATACCGCCAATATTACGCGCCAACCTGTACACTGTTCTCATTCTCGGGGATTCCCCCCCACACCTAAACATGATTTTACATTACACCAAGTTCTCTATTTACAATTAAACATATCATAGCATTACAATATTCAATTACAGTCATCTCCATATATTAAAGTAATATTACATTTACATTTTTACTACAAGTAACAATATTATTCAGTTTAATTCCTTTGTTATTTCACTGTCAGAGTGCAGCACAAGCCAGACACTGTCTCCCGCATAGCGTTCTTTAATTGAGCTGCCACCAGGTGGAAGTACCTCCGCTTTGCCTTCGATTCTGGGCCACGGATGGCATTAGCGTCCACTTTCTCTACCGTTGCGCCTTGACTATGCCTGGCATTCACTAGACGGCACATTGTCACATTACAAGTGGATGTAAATGGTCTCCAAGTAGTTGAACATAGCCATTTCCAGTCAAAGATCGGTTCCATTGGACCAGAGAAACCACATAGTTCCATGTAAACACAGACCACAGCACTATAGAGCCACCACCAACTTCCACAGTGCCTTGTTGTCAGCTTGGGTCCGTGACTTCAGAAGGTCTGTGCCACACTCAAACCCTACCATCAGCTCTTACCTACTGAAATCGGTACCCATCTGACCAGGCCATAGTTTTCCAGTCGTCTCGGATCCAGCCGATATGGTTACGAGCGTAGGAGAGACGCTACAGTTGATGTAGTGCTGTTAGCGACGGCTTTTGTGTTAACAGATGTGTTCGTCTTACTGCTCATGTTGATTTCTGCAGTAATACCACAGAGTTCCTTGCCTGTTAACACTAACAACTCTACGCATACACCATTGCTCTAGGTTGTTGAGAGAAGGCCGTTGGTTACCCGTGGTGAGGGGCAATGCCTGAAATTTGGTATTCTCAGTACACTCTTGACATTGTGGATCTGGGAATATTGAATTGCCTGACGATTTCAGAAATAGAATGACCCATGCATTTAGGGCTAACAACCAGTCCGTGTTCGAAGTCTGTTAATTTCCAACGTCAGGTCATAATCACTTCGAAAAGCTTCTCACATGAAATACCTGAATATATATATATATATATATATATATATATATATATATATATATATATATATATAATGTGTTCCTAGGTAAATGATCATCTGTCACTCGGATCAGTTCTTAATATTTGATAAAACCTTCTTTTCCATAATATTTTGTAATTCCAAAAAAAAAAAAAAAAAAACTCTTCCACGCATAATGTGAATGCCATCATATCAAAATAGGATATAAAAATATGTTGAACTCCTCATACAAGGCTGGCATCTCCAGCCAGCCTCTTTAAAGAAAGTGTATGTATTTTCTGACTCCATTCTAAAATGATTGCTTTCACATTGTATGTGGTACAGTGTTCAGTCTGAAAATTGTTCCAACGTACAACACTCTTCCATAGGCGTCATAGCAAACTGACGTTTTTTGTAATCGTTCTTCATAATGAGTCTTGGCATCCAGGGGTAGTTGACGAGCAGTTCAGGAAGTGTGATCAGCGTAGGTGCCGGCTTTGGTGGCCGAGTGGTTCTAGGCGCTACAGCCTGGAACCGCCAACCACTAAAGTCGCAGGTTCGAATCCTGCCTCGGGCATGGATGTGTGTGATGTCCTTAGGCTAGTTAGGTTTAAGTAGTTCTAAGTTCTATGGGACTGATGACCTCAGAAGTTAAGTCCCATATTGCTCAGAGCCATTTGAACCCATCAGCATAGGCACGGCTATTGTCTGTGATGTAGGTTTGAGGAAGTGCTGGATTAAGTTCTGTCCTTGTAACGCGATCATGTAATTGGAATTATCCAAGGACATTCACAGGCCACAAAGCAACCTCTCATCTCATCACTAACCTGTCTTCGCGCCATGTTTTCCTTCCTTTACACCAACCTAGAGCAGCTTCGAAGTGAGAAGTTTTGAGGGGAATTCTTGATAGCGGACCATTTCTTTGAGCGGTTTCACGCGGTAACAGTTGGCTCTCTAGGAACAACATTTCTCCTAATTTATGATTTAGAGTCTGTACTATCGCCTGTGTGTGCTTGTTGCAAACAACAATATAGGCCTGAATCAGCTGTCTCTATCTTCTGTCAGTAGCGCGACGAACATCTACGCATCGCAAAGTAACGGTGCCCACACCGATAGGCAGATGACGAACATCGTGTTATTTTAATTTTAAGACCACCCACTATAGACTCAAGATGAAATCTCCATTTAGGTCAGTTAGTAACATTAAATGTAATCATAGATGTCGACCTGGTTTGTCTGTGACGTTTACTTAGCCTGATCGTAATTCCGCACCCCTCACTCAGAAAGCCAAATACTGGTTCTTCATGGCTCAAATGGCTCTGAGCACTATGGGACTTAACATCTGATGTCATCAGTCCCCTAGAACTTAAAACTACTTAAACCTAACTAACCTAAGGAAATCACACACATCCATGTCCGAGGCAGTATTCGAACCTGGGACCGTAGCGGTCGTGTGCTTCCAGACAGAAGCGCTCAGAACCGCTCGGTCACACCGGCCGGCAGTGTTTCTTGAGCTCACTGTCTCATGTTCATTGTGTCCTTCCTCAAAAAACTTTCTGTGTGATTGTCCACCCACCACACTGCAGATGCGCCCCAAGTCTGCCCTTCTCCTATCTACCCTTCTGCCCACCTCTTAAAGAACCTCATTGTACCACATTCTTAGCTCAGTAGTGTAAACTCCAGTCCCAACACTCACTCCAGTCACATCTTAAGCCGTTTACCACTTCGGATGATCATTCAAGATAGGCATTTCCTAACCACAGGTAATAACAACAGGATGAATAATACACAGCTTGCTTTCTCATCTAACCATTTGTGCCTGTACTATTCAAACCTATTACACAGTAAAACATCTGAAACACTTGACTGTAAACTATATGCGAACCACACTGGCTACCATCGAACTAAAAGTGAACACCAGACCATAATATATTACCAGTAGCTGGAACATGGGGAGTATATCTTCTCCACGTCTATGATGCCTTAATCCAATCCATAAAGCCAATGGCGAACCAACATACTTCATCCCTTCGACATCCTTAAATGACGTTCACTCCGGTCTGATTACAGAATTCGCTTACGCTACTAAATCAAATTAACCTTCCTCCTCATCCACAGTGATCATCTCCATACATTACTTTCATCCCAGGAACTTGACAGCAGCAGTTCTATCGTTCCCCTGTAATTACTAACCATATCATATAACCCAGCACCCTCACTTTCTACACATTTTCTCCAATAGCAATTTCCAAAGCGTCTCCCTCGCAGTTATTGAAATCTGTCCTGTCTATCAGACCTGCTAACCTTTTCAAACATGACGGTCGCGACACATTCCATACTCAATGCCTCCATCCCTCTTTATGTACCACAGTGTGGCATTATCCTATTTTCTTCTACCCCAACTTTCATCTCACGTCACTCATTCACTGGCACCAAACATCCCCACAGATTCATCAAGCAAATAAATAGCCACCCCGAAACTCAATCATTGTTCAAAGCGCTTCTGAAACCTTTTTCTTCCAACGTTAATTCACAGTCAGCAGCTTTATATTTAGTGCAGCAAAGAGTTTCGTTCGTAGCGTAAATAGCACTTATTAGACATACTGCACTAGTGGAACATCCAACGATCTTGTAAAATGGTTTTTTATTATTTATTTCGGCCTCGATACATGCAAATGCTATAAATAGCGGTTCCGACATCTCAGCAAGCTTTACCGTCATGCCTTACTGTGTAATGTATTCACATAACTTGAAGATGTCCTTTATGCCAGCAAATTATGACACTTCTGAAGACCGAATATTTCCTGTGTAGCGATCTATATGAATTCTGCAACCAGCGGTCGTGTTCGTCCACGAGACTCCGAAGACAGTAGGCAGCGGCACTCATACAGCTGTCTTGTTTTTTGGCTACTAGAACACATTCGATACACACCCGTTTATTCTTCTAAAGAACAGTCGAACTTTGGACTGGACTGAGAAGTTCCTAGCATGTTATTCTTAAAGTAGGGAACTCTTCAGACGTGAAAGTAACTTCATGAATGCTATAAGACTCAGTTACTATTCGATATTTATACACTAACGGTAAAAAGAAGAATCTCACCGCCAAGACGGACACAAACGAAAGTATGTAGGGGTGTCTCTACATTTGCACGATGATATCTATTCAGATATCACACTACTCGCATAAGAGACACGCTTGTAGTTCCACTATGAAGAAGCAAATCAGATTTTCTCTAAATACACGCTGTAAAGGTAGTGAGTATGTGTTGTTTTTGAGATTGGACGTGGTGTGTTGACGTTAGTCAAGAATTCCTTTAAGGTGACGAAGACTCCGTTACGAACATATCATTCAACATGAGCGAGAACGTGTGAGAGGGCTATCAGAAGCTGGATGTTCCTTCTGCTAAACTGTAGAAAGACTTGGAAGGAGTGTAGCCACTGTGCAAGATAGCTTGCAGCAGTGGTAACGAAAATGTCCGTTAGCAAGAAGAACGGCTCCAGACGGGCGCAAGGCAATACCGGGAGGGCAGACAATCTTGTTCAGCATATGGCTCTGGTACACCTTACAGCATCTACAGTAGAAATTCCGGCAGCAGTTTCCACCAGAGTAACACAACGAACTATTGCAAATCAGTTACTTCTTCGACAGCTTCGAAGCACACGCTCTATAGTGTGGATTTCATTGACCCCAAACCATCACCATTTGCGACTTCAGTGGTATCACGTTAGAGGTCAGTGGAGGTCGGGGTGGAAGTCTGTTGTGTTTTCTGATGAAATCTCGTTCAGCCTCGGTGTCAGTCATGGCAGTGCTTGGTTAGAAGGACGCCAGTTAAGAGCCTGAATTCAACCTGCGTGCGTGCTAGACACATTGCCCCATAGACTTGTACTTACTGTGAGGGAGGCGATTTCGTATGACAGCAGGAGCGCTCTATTGGTTACCGAACACAGATTGATTGCAAACTTGTACGTGAGGGTGGTAATGGTTCAAATGTCTCTGAGCACTATGGGACTTAACTGCTGAGGTCATCAGTCCCCGAGAACTTAGAACTACTTAAGCCTAACTAACCTAAGAACATTACACAAATTCGTGCCTGGGCGGGATTCGAACCTGCGACCGTAGCGGTCGCGCGGTTCCGGACTGTAGCGCCTAGAACCGCTCGGCCACTCCGGCCGGCGAGTATGGTAATTCTACATGTTGTGCTGCCTTCACGAACAGCATTCCACGATGCGTTTTCCAACAGGATAACGCTCACCCACATACCGCTTTTGTAGTCCAGCATGCTCTACAGAATGTCGATATGTTACCTTGGCCTACATCATTACCAGATCTGAATCCAATTGAGCACATATTACACATTATCGGACGACAACTAAAGCGAGATCCACAGACAATATGAACCGCCCCTGTACTGGCCGACAAAGTGCAACAGGCATGGAACTCCATCTCAAAAACTAACGGACACTTGTACAACACAATGCAAGCATGTCTGCATGCTTGGATTCAACATTCTGGCGCTGATGTAAATTATTAATGTTCCAGCATTCCACATTTCCAACGCCTTATCTTTCAATACATTAACCTTTCAATGTTAGTCACTTAAAAATATGTTACCTAGGCAAATGTATTCCCAAAACTCCATTACTTAAATATTTTTTTGTTTTGCGATGTTTTCCGCCCGTGAGTGCAAAAATGACCTAGTCCTAGTAGATACGATCGAAAGTTACGTGAGGCTATTCGCAGAGGGTACTGTAACATACAGATAAACAGCAGTGGTGGAAAATTTTCTGGAAATGCTGAAAGACTAGCAGAAAATCGCCGCTTAGTGCAAGGATTGGCACGTGATCAACATAAACGTATGTTAACATCCGCTCATAAATAGACACAAAAACTCATTATTTTATGAGTACACTATTGCAGTACACTCACTGGAATCAGTCATGTGCATTAAATACCTAATAATATGAATACGAAATATTTTAATTGTAACGACCAAATAAAACTAATCGCTGTTAAGGCAGATGTGTGGTAAATGTGTAGTACATCCACGAAAGAGACCGTAACGACCAGCTTTTCAGTGGCGCACTCCGCGATCCCCGATGTGAATCACGGCAGTTAAATATTTTAAGAGTTGCGCTGTGGCCGCCAGAGGTCAGTGAGCGCGATCACTTTATCAGCCAGAGTGCGGCTGGCGCGCTGCCGGACTCTCAATGTGAGGAGCCGTCGCTCGCAGGTGGCCTGAATAACAAAAGGCCGCCCACAATAGAACTGCAGCCAAGGCGCAGCAGGGCCGGCTATACGGACAGGTCCGGAGGTTGACGAGGGGTTCGCTTATTGAACCCGATACCTGTGAGTGCAATTATCGCCGGTGTAGCTATCTGTTTCTTCCTCAGAAAAGCTATCTCGTGACAAGTGCCTTCCTAGTTCCGTTGTCACTGAGCTAGAAAATGACACATTAAAAATCTAATTTCAAAATGCAACTGCTAAGCTGCAAGTCAGCCGTAACATATCACAAACGTACCCATTTTATAACATAACCTTGTAGCAAATTTGTTCCTTGTAGTAAACAGTCTTCACGGGTTTGCCGCCGGATCACATTGCGTAAATTCCACAATATTTCCTCCGAGCAGCTTTCCGACACCTTCAGGTGGTTCAACCTTGCTCGTGGCTAGGTACAACTTGTAACGCCGGAAATGAATATCCTCCTATTTCCATATATTGTACTATAAATTTTTTCCTTATTTTGTTACATGAAGGAATGACATTTCTGTGTCTTTACATCTTTATATATTGTAATTGTTTCACTATATATATATATATATATATATATATATATATATATATATATATATATATATATATATATATATATATCGATGTATAATTGGTTTGTTTTGTAAATACTATTTGTATTTTTAGGCTGGGTCTTGCCTAGGGAAAACTACACTATCGAACGATTACATCGATAGGTCGTGTGGAGAATCAAAGTGTTTAGGATCATTGGTAGAGTTAACTCTGCCCCATTGAGCGCGGGCAGGGGGATTCTGGCGGGAGTAGGGCGGTGGAGCAGGTGTGTTGTGTGACGCTCCCGCGAGTTGCCGCGCTTTCGGGGTTTGGCAGCATGTAATTGCGCTCGACTTGCTATGATACTTTCTGACATGGTGTCGCGGACGGGAAGCATTAGCTGGCGCACATCAAGAGCCCATTTCGCCTGGTGACCGTGTCGAGCAGAAGGCGCGCCAACATGCAGCTTCTGCAACAGCGACGGCCGACAATGAGTGACTGTCGCCACCTCCCCGATCGACGACTGCAAACCTTCAATCAACCAATAACGAAGACTGGAAGCACGTAAAGTTTTAGAACAGTATGGCAGACCTCAGCTTTTGAAACTGTTGCATCAAAAAAAAAAAAAAAAAAAAAAAATACAGCAACTTAGCATGAACCATTGTTGCTCATTGTCCCAATTGCATTTCCAAGCAAGGTCCCTTCGTTTTCCGGAATGAACCCGAATGTCGTTGAAATTCAAACGCCAGCATTAAAGTAATGTCATTCCATTTCACTGATTTAACTTCAAAGTTCAGGTAAAGTATTCATAGCTGGCTACGATATTTTAGCTTACCTGTGACTGCAGCTCAGCTTGGTACGTACAAAATTTTACTATTGTTAATTGTTCAGAATCATTTAATTCAAGATCAAAGTTAAATCTCTTATTTCTAAATTGCGTAGATTCAAGTAGCTTTTGAAATGATTGTTGAGGTAGCCAAAGATTAACCTTATTTTACTGACTATCGTAGTGCTTCAGAAACATAGTTCACTATTAATTTCGGTTACTAAATTAACTTTCAGTTTTCCGGTTTTATTAATTTTTTTGCTAAATTAGGTCAGAGTGTAGCGAAATTTATTACTTCTGACAAACATTCAGTTTTCACACAACACTTGTCAACCTTCAGTTACCACACTTTTAGTGCTAATTGTATGTGCAATAACCTTTCTTTTACAGTTATTATAGTAGTTGTCCGTAGAACTGGCAACCGTAATTTTCCCCAAATCTCAAATGTCTAATTAACGCCAGTTAAATGTTAACGTAACGACCGCACATTTACTTTCTTTATTAACTTTACCCCTTTTCAAAATTGATTTCCACCAATTTCATTTGCATTTTTCCTTTCATTTACAGGTAACCCTTTCCTCCCTCTTTAGCGACAAATTAACTTCGGTGACGTTTGCTTTTCCCAAATTTCCATTAGGTGCACGCGGTTTAATTTTTCACTGCCATTAAGGTCGATAAGTGAGGGGGAGGTTACAAACTGACGGTATCCGCACACCGACGCTCCGTTTTTAGAACACGCACGCGAAGAATGCGCAGCCGCCGAAATGGCGCATGCGCAGTGATTTGCCATATTCTAACTCCCTCCGACGAAAATCGCAGAGCGGCTGTCCCGCGATTGGTCTGTACGCTGCGTTTGACAAAAATGCGGCTACACGTTACTTACCAACGGCCGTACTAGGCCAGTGTTATGACGGGCCTGTTATCGAAGTATCTTGATTTCCGCATCGTGACTTAATAGCAGCCAATGCAGGGTTCCAGGCTGTGCTCAGTTGAAATCCCGTATCCTTGTTGATGAGATTATCAAAAATGTGTGTGAAATCTTATGGGACTTAACTGCTAAGGTCATCAGTCCCTAAGGTTACACACTACTTAACCTAAATTATCCTAAGGACAGACACACACACCCATGCCCCAGGGAGGACTTGAACCCCCGCCTGGACCAGCCGCACAGTCCATGACTGCAGCGCCGGAGACTGCTCCGCTAATCCCACGCGACCGAGATTATCGGCTGTACGGATACGTATTGCTTCCTTAATGACGCAGTCCCAGAAAGATGATGCCGGGGATAAAATGTCCGTCTTTTCATAAATCATACGATATTCTGTGTTCCGGCACTGTCCCGCAATTGCCGACTTTTCCGGTCGTCGTGTATGACGCTGATGTTCATCGCAGCGTTCTTTTACTGTGCGGCATGTCCGGCCTATATACGCGGCCCCATACTGACACGGAATCTTGTACACACCACGTTTCCTCAGTCGAAGGTTATCCTTAACCGAACCCTACAGGTTTCTCAGTTTTGCAGATTTTTGAAAAACACACTTAATTCCGTATCTTTCGAGGACTCTTCCGATTCTTGACGACATGGCACCAAAGTGCGGCAAAAAGGCCAAGGTGGCGGGTGTCTTCGTATCTTCATTCTGTTCCATAGATTGAACTCGCTTGGGCCTGAATGCATTACGTATTTGTCTCTCAGAATAACCGTTTTGAAGGAAGACTGTCTTCAAATGTTGCATCTCACTCGGCAGGCTTTCAGAGTCAGATACCACACGCGCTCTATGAACTAGCGTACGCAATGCACTACCGCATTGTGCTGGATGATGAAAGCTTGTGGCCTGCAAATATAGATCTGTATGCGTTGGCTTGCGGTATACGCTGTGTCACAGGGTTCCATCTGCTTTCCTTCGTACCAAAACATCAAGAAAAGGTAAAGTGCCATCTTTTTCCACTTCCATAGTGAAGTTAATATTCGGATGGAGCGAATTTAAATGTTGAAGAAACGTAGGTAGAGTATCCAGTCCGTGTGGCCACACCACAAACGTATCGTCAACATACCGAAGAAAACAAGAGGGTTTGAGAGTGACTGACTGTAGTGCTTTATCTTCAGAGTCCTCCATAATTGGCCACCACAGCAGAAAGAGGGCTTCTCATGGCGACACTACGAAATATTGGTCTTGAAATAAGAAGTATGTTGAAGTAAACACGTGTTTGAATAATGCTGCTATGTCCTCCTCACACTTGTTGCTAATGAGCTCCTAAGAGTCCTGCAAGGGCACCTTTGTAAATAAATACACAACATCGAAACTTACTAACAGATGCGATGATTGCAGTCTGAGGGTTTTCAGGCGAGCTATGACATCTTCAGAGTTTCGAATGTGATGCTCGCACTTGCCTACGAGAGGTTCCAATAGTGAAGACAGGTATTTGGCAACAAAATAAGTAGGTGCTCCTTTGTTACTTACAGTGGGACGGAGAGGCACCCCATTCTTACGAATCTCGGGTAGGCCGTAGAGTCTTGATTTGTTTCTTGTTGCTTTCCAGTGATATAACTCGCCACCACATAATGCACCAGTATCTGTACTCAGTGTTCAGCTACAGCTGAAAAGTTTCTACCAACTTCGTAGACACAATCTGTCCCATGGGGAACTACAAAAGCAAAATGCCTCTCGCAATAAGTTCCTAAATTCCCACTAAATTTATTCTGACGAAGCAAATTTCAAAGACAGAAATAGTGCAGGCGATGTTATTGTCTCTCGAAACACGAGGTACGACCAGTAATTCCTTCTTAAAGGGACTACTGTCTCGTGTGTGGAACCGTAAGCCATACGAGAAATAGTCTAACCTAAGTACCTTCTAGGCGTACCAGATTTTATACTGTGTTTCAGTCTTTCCAGCCGTTCAGTATGGTGTAGGCGCGCGTCATAGGCTCGTTGTGTATACCAATATTTGAGTAATAGTCAACAACCGTGTGGATAGACAGACAAAATAGACACGCAAACAGGCAGTGAATACGCGAAAAATACATCATTTGAGACTCTAACGTATGGAAATCACTGTTACTGATAAAATATTGGCAAGGAATGAGCAGGAATCGCGCCGAGGTTTGCATATATACTTAGTTATGTGCACAGACCATTCATCCATCCGCGAATCAAGAATCTCTACGACTTTTGCCTGTTATCGATAGTGATAGGCGCTTGATACCAGTCCAGGTAATTCCAAGACATTCGAGAATATTTTAATTTTAAGTTTGAAGTCAGGTAACTGATTTAATCGTTTTATATAATTACAAAATAACACTTTCTGGAATTTTTCCTTTACTTGCTTCTTAAGAAATTTCTCGATTCTAGATCAGCGATAAGTTCCCAATAAGTTCTGGTGAGTGTGTTTCCCAGTATCAAAATATGTGAAATAATTGGCCGTATCTTTTGATAGCATTGACCAATGAACCTGCATCTATTACACCGCCAAGAGGCTACATACCTTAGCATGTGAGTTAATTTTCAAGTTGATACGTCTAACCGTTTTTGACAAAAAGGGTTTTTAACAGTCGCCGAGACAGAATGACAACAAAATAGTCCTGTAAGATGCTACAGAACACTAGAAAAGAGCCTTTCAAGAGGGGAGACACTTGCAATCAGTCTAAAATTACGAGTGGCAAGAGGTACACAAATATACAGGTGGATTGGTTCAAATGGCTCCGAGCACTATGGGACTTAACATCTTAGGTCACCAGTGTGTTAGACCTAGAACTACTTTAACCTAACTAACCTCAGGACATTACACACATCAATGCCCGAGGCAGGATTCGAACCAGCGACCGTAGCGTTCGCGCGGTTCCAGACTGAAGCGCCTAGAACCGCTCTCCCACACCGGCCGGCTATTGAGGTAGAGATTCCCCGAAATAATTGTAGCACTTCGTTTAAAGATGCTAAAAGAAAAATAATCTAATTAATGAGGATGAGAGTGAACCATGGTGCTACATCGATAAAAGGTATTGATTCCCTATTGTGAGTATGATGAAATTTGGGAATTGGCGTGTGATCTTTATCTTGCAAGTGGTACTACAGTCACCAAAAGAACATACTGACACTTTTAGAAAAATCTGGCTAACAGTTACCGATTGTTATCGATTTTTTACTTACAACGAACAATTTAAAAGTCTATAAAATATCAGATAAATTTTTGTGTGAATGTAATCTGAACAATACTGTGGTATAAGTTCAAATTGCTCTGAGCACTATGGGACTTGACATCTGAGGTCATCATTCCCCTGGCATAAGTATGCAACGAAACGTTGAAATATATTTGTGTTACTAATCCTGTAACGCGTAGGTAACTATCTGGTCAATATGAACAAATGTTAAAATAAGTAAATAAAAACTGTCAAATGTTTTTCTCTGTCTAGCACGTCAACAAATTGCTCTCTTCGTTATGAAACAGTTTACAATTTTTTTGTAGAAACTTCTAATAGGTTTGGATAATAGCAATTCAATATCCATATATCCATGTGGGGTACAAAATGCGTCTATCTCGTTGAGGCATACTTAACGAGTCATATAACAATTTTAAGGATTTTGAGATAACATCTATCCGTAACCACACAAATACAGTCTACAATTCGCCATACGCATTCCACCTTAACTAATTAACATGTGTATTCAGCTGCATAAAATATATTCACATTTACATACAGCATGTATCGTTTCATTTTTCGACTTGAAGAATAAGACGTCCTGCACCCGTATTTATTATTAACAAAGTGTCTACATGTTTTGTTTCTCTGGAGCTGGTCTTCTGATGCAGTTGAATACATGTTAGCCCAGCGTATATATCATTTGTGCATTCTGCTACCATGTTATTAACATCATTTCCTCGATATTATTTTCTATTTTCCAGTAATCTCTTATTTCAACCTTTATTTCATGAACGTCAAACGGCATTACCAGGAGAACTTCGAAACTGGGGTAAAAAATATTTTTATTCCAAATTACTGCCATGCCAGTGATACTCTTAGGTAAATACAAAGCCCCAAGCTATGCAGTTGCATATCCCGAAATGGTACGCAACGTTATGTAATCACGTTTGAGTGCGTATATCTTCACTTAAATAAATTGGGGAATCAATGGTATTGCTGTAAATATCACGCCACATCCCAGCAATATGACATCAATGTCTGCACAGTTAATAACACATGGCGATGACTAACCAGATCGCAGAAGAAGAAGAACGCGATGAACTGCCTGTATTGAAATTCTTGTGGAAATCAAACTTCCAGGACAATAACATTTGCCAGATGTCATTTCTACGCTTATTTTCAGAACTGAAACATATTTTTTCGTTGTCTGTTATTGGCTGCAAGCTGATATGGAACATAAAAGAACGATAAATGTAACAAATAAGCGCCAGAAATGCCTCTAGCAGGTGCTCTTATTGGGTTGAGCTTTTCTACTGCGGCGTTGGCTTGGACTCTCGAGTTCCTTCTGGAATGATAGAACTGAGTTCTCCCACATGCTGGTGTGTTTCGTAATACGTTACCTCGAGCACCCACCACCACAACATTTGTTAAGACCTTGACGTATACAGTAATACAATGAGCAACTAATAGCCTCACAGGCATTTCACGCCTCTTTACGTACTTCCAGGAAGCTTAATGAGGAGAATGACAATGAGCTATTACCGTATATAATAGTATGAAAAACTGAATAAACGCAAGATGTCAATTTCTTTTGAGTGTCTTACACTGCGAATATTGAAACATGCACTTTACTCTATACGATAGCAACTTCAAAATGTAGCGTTTTTTGTTCATGTGAGTAACTGGACGATTTTTCTTGATATGATAACAGTCCGCAATTGGTGCAATAATGTGAAACGGCAGGGAGCGCTTGGGAAGAGGTATTGAGTTGAAACTAGTGGAACTCACAAAAACATCTTATCAAGTAAAATTTTGTTAAGAATTTTTCAGATGCGGTGTGCAACACGGAAACAGACAGAAAATACACAATTAAAAACAGGAAAACAAAGAAACACACACACTGTTTTCAATAAACTCAATCGTGACAGAAATAAAAACTTAGGGTCATTATACGTTTGAAATTAACTCAGTTAAGCAGTACTCACAATGAAACATATTTATTTAAAATTACAGTGACTGACTGTAATACCTGTTCTTATGACGCTGGTCCCAGAATGTATTTAACTTTCTATTACCTGTATTCTTCAAAAGAGTCTCATGCCAATATGTTACAAATGTCTACTGACGGCAGACAGACAAGAACATTTCTGAATAAGCAAGACCCTCTGTATTTCAGATTAACAGTAATGAAGACTTTCACGAAGACAGTAAACGCAGCAAGAACCTACTAGAACAGCCTTAAAATGGGAGAAAAGAACAGGCAATAGGAAGAAAACAAGCCTTAAAACATTAATCTTATAATTGAAATTGCTACACAATTACAAATTTCCATTGAATGATAGCAGCAGTTTTGGTGTGACTGTAAATAGCAATGGCCCAAATTTTTCTTCTAGCAACTATTTCAAAGTTGACTATCTTTAAGTTAACCGGCTTTTGGACAGAAAAATTTCTAATCACGGCCCACCGGTCAAGTTAGTACACAACCACACACGAGATTAAAATATTCTCTAACTATTGAAGATGCAGTCTGATATTCTAAAGTAGCTTTACTGACACACAAGACAATATATGTGATCAATTGGCCAACGCAAGACTTTAAGCAGTTCGGAAAATATATGATAAATAAAAGATGTGTTTTCAAAATATTCAGAGATAACCCAATTTTTACTACCGTTTTAACCGATATAGTCGACGCCCGATCTTCAGTTTAATTTTATTTTTTTGTCATTCATGCATTTCGAGGAATATTTCATCATCATCCATTTTATTTCTCTGCTTCTCAATACTGCTTTATATTTTTGTTCGTAAGTGTAAATTTAGTAGCTTTACTAGATTTTCAGATCCTTTGTTAATGTTTCTATGCTGACTTTTTTCGGAATCCATTACCGTTTATTTCTCTAAAACTACGGTAATATTATTTCTCTTAACACGTGCGCATTCATTGCCTACAAATGTACAACTATTATCAGCCTTTAGCCTGGCATTACCTCCAACATTCATACAAAAATCGATAAAGTTTCTTATTACATATCATTTACCTTTGTTCGTTAGTACTTCACTCATTTAGGTATAAGGAGTATTTCTCGATTTCTGAAGATTTACTCTATCTTATAACGGGTGTCAAGGAGATTTGTGACTAGTCTGAGGATTGTTTGCTGCAGAGGACGCAGCGTGATATCTGGAATGGAGAGTCGTCTATAGAAGCAGAAGCAACCAGACGGTTCCTAGGAAAGTATATCGAGACCCTAGCTGGTCATCCTGTTTATTAATGGCCTTGCACACAATGTTAACAGGAATTTAAGACTTTTCACAGATGATGCAGTTATCTATAATAAAATACTATCTGAAAGAAGCAGAATATGTACTTCGTCGGACCTTCGTAAAATTTCGAAGTGGTCCAAGGCTCGTGAAGTTGCTTTATGTCTTTATACATGTGAAATCGTAAACTTCACGAAACGAAATGACGTTGTATTCTCTGATTACGGTATCAAAGCGTCACAGCTGGAATCGCCCTAATTATACAAAGACCCGGGTGTAA
This sequence comes from Schistocerca cancellata, assembly GCF_023864275.1. NCBI lineage: Eukaryota > Metazoa > Arthropoda > Insecta > Orthoptera > Acrididae > Schistocerca > Schistocerca cancellata. The sequence continues at coordinate 999,581,829 of NC_064627.1, forward strand.
CACTATAAGGACCTGAAATGGAACGAACATATAGACTCAGCCGTAGGTTAAGTGGTAGCAAACTTCGGATTATTGGCAAAATGTTGGGGAAATGTAACTAACATACACAGGAGATCGCTTACGAATCACTCATGAGAGCCCCGCTGGAATATATTCAAATTTGTGGGACCTGAACGAAATGGGAGTAACACTGGATGTTGAACATATACAGAGAAGGTCAGCACGAATGGTCACAGGTCTTTCTTACCCGTGGAGAGTGCCACGGAGATTATGAAGAAACTAAACTGCCAAACACTTGCAGACAGACGCATATACTCCAGAGATAGCCTAGTTACAAAGTTTCCAGAGCCGGCTTTAGACGGTTACTATAGGAATACGCTACAACCCCTGCTATACTTCCGTGAACATGTTTAGGACGAGATTAGAATACTTACACGGAGGCACTTAAACAATTATTCTTCCAACGTGAACTGAACGAGAAAAAGACCCAATAATAATAACTGGGGCGGTGGGACGTACCTTCTGCCATTCCGTGAACTTTCATTGGTTTGCAGAATATAAATGTGGACTGTGGCTTTTTTGACGGAAAAAGGAGCGGCGGGAGCATCGGACTGTGTCTTACTCCTTCAAATGATCGCATTTAGTCAGACTTCCATGGCTTTATACAAGTTACCATTTGACTTCCAGTTTAAATATGTTCCGAGTCAATAAACAGAAGGTGAAGTATGTTACAATATATCAACTTCTTTATCGTGCACTATTTGTGTATCGTAGGCTCGTGTTTCTCGCAGTCTGATAGCAGTGGATACTTCCACATCTGAAAGTCATTTTTTCCAGGATTTGTCCGTTGCCCCAGCTACCTTCCATATGTATGTATGTATGTACAAACATCATTGTGAAACCAAATATCTCCAGTCTTTTACAAACATCATTGTGAAACCAAATATCTCCAGTCTTCTAAGTCTCTTTTTTATTGTAGTTCTTTGAGATCCACTTACCTAGATGAGATCTTCAAGATATTTAACCCTTCTTATTTTTTGCCTGTTGTTGTTAGCGTAAGCTTCGGTGGATATTTATATTTCTCATGAATCTGGTGTTTTGTTCAATATTCCAGAATCAATTCTGTTTACAATCGGAGTGCTGACAATGGCTCCGAATTTTTATGTGAAAATTCTTAAAACCTTTTAAATCAAACAGACGTTATAAACATTCAACATAGTTATTATTCACGTCTATAGTCACCCTGGGGACAAACACAGACCAGTTTCTTGATACCGTTAATGTAGTATGTATGAGGACTTGTCACTATCAAAGTGAAATCCTCGAGGGTGTTCTTCAAGTTTTGAAAAGAATGGAAAATCTAATGAGGCCTAGTCGGGAGTGTATGGAGGATGATCAATGACAGTGAACCCAAGGTTTCGGATTGTTGCATGCGCGCAGCGCTCGTGTTGTAAGTAGGCTGTTTGGGTTTTTGTATTGGTAACGCTACCTCTGTATGAAAATCACTGGCTGTGCATACAGAGGTAGCGTTACCAATACAAAAACCTAATCAGCCTACTTACAGTGTGTGGTCTCGCAATTTCATGGTAAAAGTGAGGATGCTCCACGTGTGGAGGTGCTCATGAAATTTCAATCTCGATAACAGCAAGCTGTATGTCACCCACTGACATAGCAGCCCTACACACCGCCATGTTACACGCTGAAATTCGAGGCCCTCTAGTGGTAGTCAACTTAAATATGTAGACATGAAGAAAAAAGTTTCAGAATGTTAATAATGTTTGTTTTACATGAAATTCTTGAAGAGTTTTGACATAAAAGCTTCGAAGGCCTTGCTTTTAAGCACGCCCTCGTATTTCTCTCTTAGGGTACCTGGGGTCGGAGAAACCAGCTTAAGGAGGTATGGAAGTAAACTTGTCTACCGCTTTCTAGCATCACTGTTTTCCAGCTCATTTACAGCTGACATGCGAACTAGTTCGTACGTACTGTGCTGTTTATTTACATATGTATTCATTATTTCTATCAAGGAAAGAAGGAGGACGAGCCTGATTCCTGGAATATCATGATGCAGGTTTTGTTTACTTTATTTGTACAGAAGGTGACCCTGTTGAATTGTATTTACATCGTCCCACGGCAGTACGTGCGATGGATCAACGACGGACCCATTCATTACTAAGTACTATCGGAGACGTACAGTACAATGCGATGGAGCAATACCGGTACAGTTTCGCAGAACTCACTGACGTGCACCTTGTGTATGGTGGAGTACGTTGCAGTGTTTTCGCTGCTGCAGGGCTTTACAGGGAACGATTTCCTAACAGCCATCATCCGTCACGACGAGTGTTTATTTCCCTTGATCGACAAAGGTGGGAGACTCGTTTATTGGAAGGCAGAAACGAGGGACCAGCCAACATGAGGACAACTCGTATAACCTATTGTGAAGAAGAGGTACTGGGACGTGCTGCAGCGGACCCCTCTTGAAGTACTCGTCGTACTGCACGTGAAATGGACTCTACAATACTAGCGTGTGGCGAGTACTCCACGAAGAACAATTACACCCAGTCACCTATAACGAGTCCATGCAACGCTTATGTCTTTTCACCAAGGGTCGCATTGTGACAGTGATTACGCCATACAGATTGATCAACCAAATTTCCTTCAGATCGACTGGCGAGGCCTCATTTGATCATGATGGTATTTCCAACAGCAGGAATAGCATTTTATAGGGATGAGGAAAATACTCACTCTTTAGTAGAGTCACACCATCAGGTACGTTTCGCTGTGAATATTTGGGCAGGCACTGTAGGCGACGGTGTCATTGGGCCACATCTCCTAGTTGGCCGATTGAAAGGTCACCTGTATTTGAGGTTCGTGCGAAGAGTTCTGCCATAATTGTTCGAGAAAGTACCCTTGGCTATTGGTGAGAGGACGCGGATACAACATGACGGTGCACCGCCTTGCTGCAGTGTGAAAGTCCGCAACTATCTCAGTGCTGTATTACCTGGCCGCTGGATCAGGTCACCTGACGTGACCTTTACTAGGTACTAGGAATGAGCGAGGAAACGGACTCCCTGAGATGTGCAAACAGTTTCAGCTAGTACGAATACTAACATTTTCCCGACGAAATAAATATCTGAACCACTTTCAGGTTTGCAGTGTATCATGGTGTTCTAGACTCCATGATGTTTAGACTGAGCACTTACCAGTCTTCGATGGCTCACCGTCAGGACGACTGGCAGGTGCCAAGTCGGCATCTCGTGGACTGTAGCTAACGACGACGGCTGCAAGTCCGAAACTTCTCCAAAAGTTAATCTAGTGATAAAAAATACACGATTTAAAAACCGTATGAGAAGGAAGTATACCTGAAAAAGGCTTCGGGGTATAGGAAGATACCAGCTAGATTAAATTACCGTGAGACAGAGATTACACTATCTGGTTTTGCACTGTAAAGAAGCAGAAGACACTCAGAATACGATTTATTAACGATGGAGAGGGGGCTAAAGTTTAAAAGAATCTTCCTTCTGACAGATAAAGTCATTCATTTGTAAGGGGTACGTGACCATCCAGACTTGGCATTTAGTGATTCCTTGGAGACGTTTTGATCGTTAAATAATATATTTAATACGCACTTCGCGTAATCGTTATCAGATAACGGTGGCAAAATTTACACAAAAGACAAATTAGAAAAGCTAATAAGTAAATAGTATAAGTCTATTCTAACAGGAAGGAAAGGCCGTGATGGGTACAAGTATTTACAGTATGCTTAGAAACACTCATACAGGTGAGAAATACAGGAAACATTGACGTTAGGCTTGGGGACAAAAGATGTCATTTTGAGACGTCGCAATCGTTCATCTCAAAGATTGCGACGTACTGGGACGTAGCGTTTATAATATAGGAAACAATGTAAATATCCTTTACCGCATTACAACAATTTTGACAATAAGAGTCATATCGTCAATGATAAAACAAACATAAAATACGTTAAGAGTAAAACGTGTCCTGGGAGATAAACATAGAACGTCTAGGCACAATGAGCAAATATTTCATCGAGGAAGAGAGAGAGAGGTTTACATTATATTGAAAAATATAGGCCACAGGTGTAATTAATTTCATTGAATATACTGAACAAATAAAAGAAGGAGGGGTTGGGGTGGTTAGAAAAACGAAACAAGCTAAAAGTGACAAGAGGCTTATGAAGCAAAAGGGTTAAAAGAAGGAAGACCTGAAATACTTGAACTCTTTCATTGTATCTTCAGATAAATCGAAATATCAATTTATATTTAACATCTCTTGTTGATTCACCGTACGATGGATTTCACAAAAATGTTGCGTTCCCCCTTAATATCCAAAAATCGACCACCTGGAGCTAACTGTAATACCGAAAATCCATTTTACGCAATTTCTGTCCTCCTCTCTGCGTATACTGCCTACCGCACTGGCATTGCTATCATAGTCGTGCTCCCTGTACTGTGTACAGATATCCTTCTCCGTGTTGCCAGTATAATACTTAACGCATTATCCAGACTGTATCATATAAACCCCAGATTTTTCAACCAACTCCCTCCCTTTATATACGACATCGTGCCTCAATTTGTCGTATTTACTTTACTTGTGTGTTGAAAGTTACCTTAATCTTCATATTATTTAAAATATTAGCTATTCTTTCACAGTGCGGTCCATTGTACGTAGGGTGACATGTTTTCTATTGACTTCGTTACCTTTAGCTTACTTTTTATAAATTTGAATATCTTACGTATACTGCGCGCTGGTTATCCATTAGTAATTCCTACTTCAATAATTGTTGACGTTTCCTTTCCCTATCTTAATTACTTATTTCTATTATCAAAAGCCTGTGAATCATTGATCGGAGATAAACCCATTTGTAAGTCCATAGGTCATATAACTCGTTAAACATAATGACATCGGTACGAGCTGGTTTGTGCTATTTTGTCTAAAACTGACATGGTGAGACCGTGGCTGTGTACAATTAATGTAGGTTAAATCTTACAAAGAAGATAGCAACCAGCCACTATAAATAATGCTATTTATTTAAGTAAATAGCACCGTAAGCTGTTTCGAACAGACAATTTCATCATGAGACGGCTGTTCACAAGATGCACAAGATGCACTTTACACTATGGGTCAACTCTGCATGTGGCAAATACTGTATGGTGTGTGTGTATGTGTGTGTGTGTGTGTGTGTGTGTGTGTGTGTGTGTGTGTGAGTGAGTTGTGGTTTGCGCAGTATGCTGATATACAAATCATATAAGTGATGCATATACTTTGCAGTATTTCAAAAATACAATCCTGCAATTTCGCAACAAAATTTCGCGGAATTTTCGATGTAAGTACTATAACCACTTAACATCACATATTTGTTTACTCTGTATTACATCGTTTGGAGGTTAGTTATGTTCATATAGGGCACTTATAAAATTGTTTCCTACCGTAGAGCACCAACACACCAAGAATATTTCGCTACGGTGGGAGAATAAAATTCGAAAGCTGACTCGATTATGCAAAGTGCACCTTGTGAACCTTTTGAACAGCCGTCTGATGATGAACTGGTCAGTTCGAAACCGGTTACGGCGCTATTTACTTAAATAAACAGCATTATGAATAGTGGTTGGTGACTGTCTTTGTAAGAATCAGCCTACATTAATTACGAGCAGGTTTCCTAAAGATGGAGAATATTTTGCCTCGCAGTTGTTAGATTTAGATAAATTATTCCACAGGTTAACTTCCTGTTCTACTGAGAAACTAAGGTTTGCATGTAACGCGTTAAAGAAAGCACTAAGCTTTACTAATTCAGACTCGGTCCAGAAACAGTTATCAAAATATCGTCCAGATAGCTAAAATATGTTATAATTTTTGGTAACGGGGCTGAGTAAGACGCTAGTAATCCAAGCTAGTGCTTCTCCATGGGAATTACCCACTCCCAGTATGATTTCTTGGGTATAAAACTTGTCATTCGAAACAAGGGACTTAAAAGAAAGGAATATATGTAATAATTCAACAACTGAATTGTTTCCCATTTACTAAATTTTTTATGGTGTAATGAATTGTTGCGAATCATATCAAGTGTTCATCTATTGGAACACTGATGTAAAGATTTGGAATACCTAACGCTGCACATGGGGGTAGTTCGATCGCTTTTAATTTCCCCACCAGGTCATGTAAGTTTTTTAAGTTGCTCACTTTCCTGAAGGCACAATGCTCTTTGCGTTTACTGTTAAGGAACAGATTTATTTTAAAATTCAGACTTGAACATTTGTTGAAAATTTCTATGTACCCGGCAACTCTGATTTTGTAACATTACCTGAGATATTACTCTAGGTATTTTGAGATTAATCGTTATTACGTCTGTCTTATCACGTATCAGTGGGAATAAGAAATTACACTGCATGACAGATTTTCTTTTTAACTCTCTTGACGTTTTATCGTTGGGTTCCATCCAACCTCTTAAAACTGTGCTTCATCGAAAGAAACACGAAGTTTTAAAAATGTCATCTGAAATAATGATCAATGAAACTACATTTATGCGCTTTCGTGATTAATGATTTCCCATTTTGTAAATTAACGTTTTCATTGTCTTCTACTGTCATTCCTGTATGTGGACCGCTTAGGCAAGGACCTGAGAACCTGTTTCTGTTTGCTTAGATCTTGACACCTTAGTATACACACATACTAACTTAACTTCAATGATTCCTTTTTTAACCAAATGTCTGTTCACACGAGGGACATACCAACATACCATGTTTGAGTCCTTTATGGAAAACACTCATATTGACTTCTGTAAAGACAAGGTTGGCAAAATCAACCTAGAGGATACACTGAAAGAGTTTAAGTAGTTCAAGGTCTTCAGCTGTGTTTAACGCTTTTGCTTCATAAGTATACGTCACTTCTAGCCATTGTCGTTTTCGTAACGCCCTCCCACATCCCCTCCTTCTTTTATGAATTTATTCAATGAAATTAATTACTCCTGTGCTCAAGGTTTTCTTTAAAGATATTGTAAATACGATTGTGTAACTTGCAATTATGGTCCCTTATTTTACAGATTTTTCAATGAATGTAAGTACACCTGTGATCGATAATTGTTAATGTACTCGTATTCTAAATTTAGTCGTGTAACCTGCAACAGTCTACCACCCCCACCCCCCCCTCTTCACCGCCCTAACGCCGTGTGTTCCCTCCATATTACATGTTGGTCAGCTACCTTTCTAGGAAGAAGAATAACTCATCAATGATGAAGTAAGGAAGACATAATGTAATGTGCGCGTGGGGCACACAAAAGTCTGTACAATGGTAAATGAGCGGGGTTCACCTTATGAGAAATGATTTTTGTATAAATATCGACCGCGTGTACCTGAATGGTGGCAAATCAGACTTACACCCACTCTGTAATAACAATGATCCATCAAGCAAGTTCGAAATGCAATTGCACGTCAGGATGGACCAAAAGCAACACTGAAGATGCTACCAATTTAATAATAATACGGTCGCCAGCCTAATGAGGCATTAACTGAGTTTCTTCCCTGTACAAGGTGGTGTATATTCAAGCAAAATAACAAGTAGTAATACTGCATAATATAGTAGAATTTTAGAACCAGAAAATCTATTGAACTGATAGTTTCACATTCTGTACTGATATGGAAAAACCATGAATACATAACACTACACTATAATGTATACTACAAAACTTTATACTGTCTATTAATCTGATTAAAATCGGGAATAGGTTACCCTAGCAATAGCACTTTCGTGACACACACAAAATGTCAATTTTGATAAAGATGAAACACTGATAAATTTTGACTTTTATATTGATTTTAACTTTTGCTGGTCAAACCAATTTACAACACTTCAGAATTCAAATGAATAAAAAAAAGGGGGGGGGGGGGGACGACCCTGAAACTGTTATGATCACTGTACTAAAAAATTTGATTACTGAATTTATTATGCGTTCAAGATTTCCAGTATATGAGTTACTACTCTTCTTTTTATTATTTACTGTTCACTTAAATACCTCTATATCTGTCTCGAAATAATTAAACTTCATTACTATATCAATATTAAAGTTATCTTTCAACTTCGTTAGACCTTCGTTATTCATTTACTGGTTCATTAACAAAACAGTTCTTTAAACACCATTCTAACATAGTTAGGTCTGCAAGTAATTATTATTAACACAAAATTTAATTTTCATTTCGGGGCACTCGGATTGCACAACATTTGGAAAGGACCCTGTCTAGGTTAGTTGTGAGGATAATGAAAGGAGGGGAAAGTTCTGGTAAAATTTAGGTTATTATTGAACAGTTCACTCTATCGTCCATACGAATACAGTACTAAAAGTTTCAACCTGCTTTTATCGATGCAGCGGTTGGCGGGCGGCGAGATGGCGAGGCACAGAGCACACATACAACCACAGCTATGGCTCTTGACGTATCGGCACTTTAATTCTTCTTAGCGTCGCAATACTTTTCCACTTAGTGCCTATGGAATTTTGCCATGCTGTGTGGGCGTTGGAACAGCATACCCGAGGCTCAGTGAAACTACGTCTTCCAGGAGAGCCTCCTCGCTCCAGAAGGTGTTGCTCAGACCAATGCCAAACTCCAACTACTACTGCTGAGCCCGTTATGCCGTGCAGCGCTCGTGCGCATTTTCCCGCGCTCGCCTGCCATCCACCTTTTACCGCTCCCTTACAGACAGGGTATTCACCCGAGGTTTTGCATTCTACATATCCTAACACATTGCCTACATATGGACCAGACGCACAGTTACAATTTGAAACATCTTATAACAGTCTCAACATTTGTTACATTTCAATTCTATTACAATATTGCTTGACATTTGACATAAGCATTAATACTCACATTGAAACTTGTTTACAGTTTTCTTAACACAATGACATGAAACAAAAAAGAAATGAAATCAGAACATCAGTTACACTAATTTATCGAAAAATCAGATGGAAAAAAAAATTACTTATATGTACAATACTACAACGTCGTTGTTGTTACAATAAGACCTAGTCTAGCGCGTCAGAAGAGCCTCTGGGTGAAAGAAGGGAACTAGCACCAAGCTGAAGCTTCATTTAAGAAGGAAATAATCCGTCTGGCTCACATCGTCTGGAAGTGAATCACGTACTACCAGAAAACCGGAAAAGAAATTTCGGATGAGGTGTCCCAGGAAAATGAACGAAATTGAATGGACTGATAAGCAATTGTCCTCCGAAGAATCAGTAATGGAAGTATTATGTGGAGAACACAGGGTGACAGAACATGTATTATTGTATTACTGATTATCTCCCAAGGTAGTAGAGGAAAGCCCGCATCTCGTGGTCGTGCGGTAGCGTTTTCGCTTCCCACGCCCGGGTTCCCGGGTTCGATTCCCGGCGGGGTCAGAGATTTTCTCTGCCTCGTGATGGCTGGGTGTTGTGTGCTTTCCTTAGGTTAGTTAGGTTTAAGTAGTTCTAAGTTCTAGGGCACTTATGACCACAGCAGTTGAGTCCCATAGTGCTCAGAGCCATTTGAACCATTTTTAGTGGAGGAAACCTTGTTTGGATACAACTATAGGCGACGACAGAGGTACGAATATATCCAGCAGATAATCTTGCACCGCTGGTATATGTGTAACTCGATGATCAACAGATTAGTACCGCAGAGGTAGTCGTGGTATGTAGCATATAACGAGTCCTAAGTCTATTGTTTCACCAAATAAGTCATCATTTAAGTTCCACGTTTCAGACGAAATCAAACTTTTCAACCAGGTTCAATATGCTGAAAAAAAAACGCTACTCGGAGATTTATTTTATACAACGTATTTCTTAGAGTTACCTAGGTCTATCGGGAGGTTAAGTGCTTAAAGCAATCTCTTTCGGTATTTTTCAAAAATCAAATTCAAATGGCTCTGAGCACTTATCTTCGAAGAAAGATTAAGAAAAGGCAAACCTACGTTCCTAGCATTTTGTAGACTTAGAGAAAGCTTTTGACAATGTTGACTTGAAAACACGATTTCACATTCTGAAGGTGGCAGGAGTAAAATACAGGGAGCGAAAGGCTATTTACAATTTGTACAAAAACCAGATGGCAGTTATAAGAGTCGAGGGATATGAAAGGGAAGCAGTGGTTGCGAAGGGAGTGAGACAGGATTGTAGCCTAACCCAGATGTTATTCAATTTGTATATTGAGCAAACAGTAAAGGAAACAAAAGAAAAATTCGGAGTAGGTATTAAAATCCATGGAGAAGAAATAAAAAACTTCGAGGTTCACCGATGACATTGTAAGTCTGTCAGCATAGGACTTGGAAGAGCAGTTGTACGGAATGGACAGCGTATTGAAAGGAGGATATAAGATGAACATCAGCAAAAGCAAAACGAGGATAATGGAATGTAGTCGAATTAAGTCGGGTGATGCTGAGGGAATTAGATTAGGAAATGAGACACTGAAAGTAGTAAAGGAGTTTTGCTATTTGGGGAGTAAGATACCTGATGATGGTAGAAGTAGAGGGGATATGAAATGTAGACTGGTAACGGCAAGGTAAGCGTTTCTGAAGAAGAGAAATTTGTTAACATCGGGTATAGATTTAAGTGTAAGTCGTTTCTGAAAGCATTTGTACGGAGTGTAGCCATGTATGAAATAAATAGTTTGGACAAGAAGAGAATAGAAGCTTTCGAAATGTGTTGCTACAGAAGAATGCTGAAGATTAGATAGGTAGATCACATAACTAATGATGAGGTATCGAATAGGATTGGGGAGAAGAGGAGTTTGTGGCACAACTTGACAAGACGAATGGCGGTATTAACCTGCTACAACGTCTCATTAGAGGAAAGCGAACTGTGGGCTTATATTTCACCCACGACTTCTTATTTTCGGACAACAGGATGGTTTTAATTAAACTTTTGCTACTCGAGAGGGCACCCATAATAAATAAGTGATCGTAAGTCAATGAAACTTTGAGAAAACATTTGTAAGGACATGTGGAAGAGGAATAACGAATATACAATCGGAAGATACACATTTTTATCTCTGCATCAGACTTTACAATCTACAATTCTTCAATGTAGTGTTACAGTCTGAAACTTACTGTCTTGGGAATTTTGGTTCGTAACTAATTAGTGCTGCCATTATTCTGAATGTAATGCATTTCCTCTTATTAACTACTTAACTTATGTTTCCTTCAAAATGTATATTTGTAGTTACAGTGGTACATGGATTTTACATTGTTAAGCTCACAATGTCCGATTTCCTGTTACTAAAATCAATTCTTATTACTATGAATCTGATCACTGACATCAATGTTTTTAAATATCACACCGACGCTTTGTAGCCGCTCTTATAATAGAGTAAAATGTATGGCTAAGTACTCCTGACATCTGCAGAGAAATTCCAGAAACGGTTTAATCAGAGGAACAAAAGCTTTATACTAATGGCTCGAAACCTTTATGATTCATTTCGTGTGGTCAATTAGTTTTTATTCACTGAATATCACACTGATCGATGAATTTAGAAAGTCTCTATATCAATAGCGAGCAATTCCGCTAATGTTCTCAGTACTGCGTTGACTATCGATGTATGCACACGTTTTCGTTACGATTGATCTCATATGCTCGGGACGTCACGTGAACCATAAAGCAAATAAATGATGTTCATATAAAGCTGCCATGCTTACATCACTAATAGTAATCAGACACTCTCCTGGGAATGGGATAACTCCAAAACTTGGCTCAGATGTATTTCGTAATCAATTCCTATATAGGCCTGTATATGTATTCGCATGAAGTTTAATGGACGCTGTTGTGTAACATAAGAATGTAGATATGATACAATTATGTAGTTGTATGCATCAGTTGTATTCCGCATATTACTTTGTGTGAAGAGACTGAAGAAGTGTGGAAAACATTTCGTCTGAATTGCGTTTAATGAGGCATCCAGTTACTTGTGTATACAATACCTCTATAAGATGTTTTCGTTATAATTTTCGTGCACTCAGTTTCTATATGTCACATACGCTGTTGAACAGATCTGGCTAACACTTTTACCATTCTTATTCATCACCCGTCTCAATCTTCATTAGCCAACTTTCCCCTTGGTACGCAGTTACGTCAGAAGTCTCTCAGATGCAGATATGACACACTTTGACCGCTACCCGGCGTTCTGGCAGTTGCTGTCACATTGCGACTTCGTATCTCGTCTTTGAACAATTTTTCTTTAATCTTAACTGGTCTTACATTAAGAGACGCAGCTGTGGCTTCGATTGAGCCATACTTCCGACAACAGGTATGATATGTACACTGTCATACATAGCCTCTGAACATGGATTCATTCAAGCTATTTTTTCTGAAATGGACAGTGCCATTCCAGTTTTTTAGGACTAGCCTGGTTGCGTGTACCTATTTGGTGCTTGTTTGTTTTGTATATGTATGTGAGTAGGAAGAACCAACTGAATACGTAATTTCGAAGATATGTTACACTGTCTAACAAATGCCCATCCATCTGCCGATATTTTTGTGTGCTTGTCAATGATTTCTGCCAGCAGGTGCTAATCATCAACAACAAAAATAACAGAATCAACTTCCTGTGGTAACATCTTAAAGTACATGTATGTCCTCCACCTACTGCAATGGTCATAATTACAAAACAGTTACTGCCACTTTTCGAAGGATTAAGCTGCACTTGCCAGAAATGTTAAGAAACGAAGACCAATATGAGCGAATGTCATATACTTGTTCGGCTTTCAATATTCGCAGACTATCATTTTGCGTAATTTAAATGCTCTCTCAGAAGTGAATTTGATTAATGTAAATCATCGTGTTCAGTGTATGTAGATTTTAATGAGTGTAAAAAAAAAAGAAATTATTTAGGTAGTGAAGGGAGACGAAAATTTAATAGTCATGGGTGACTGGAATTCGTCAGTAGGAAAAGGGAGAGAAGGAAACATAGTAGGTGAATATGGATTAAGGGGGGGGGGGGGGGAAGAAATGAAAGAGGAAGCCGCCTTGTTGAATTTTGCACAGAGCATGACTTAATCATAGCTAACACTTGGTTCAAGAATCATAAAAGAAGGTTGTATACCTGGAAGAATCCTGGAGATACTAAAGGTATCAGTTAGATTATATAATGGTAAGACAGAGATTTAGGAACCAGGTTTTAAATTGTAAGACATTTCCAGGGGCAGATGTGGATTCTGACCACTGAAGAAACTGCAAAAATGTGGGAATTTAAGGAGATGGGACCTGGATAAACTGAAAGAACCAGAGGTTGTAGAGAGTTTAAGGGAGAGCATAAGGGAACAATTGACAGGAAGGGGGGAAAGAAATACAGTAGAAGAAGAATGGGTAGCTCTGAGGGATGAAGTAGTGAAGGCAGCAGACGATCAAGTAGGTAAAAAGACGAGGGCTAATAGAAATCCTTGGGTAACAGAATAAATATTGAATTTAATTGATGAAAGTAGAAAATATAAAAATGCAGTAAATGAAGCAGGCAAAAAGGAATACAAACGTCTCAAAAATGAGGTCGACAGGAAATGCAAAATGGCTAACCAGGGATGGCTAGAGGACAAATGTAAGGATGTAGAGGCTTGTCTCACTAGGGTTAAGATAGAAACTGCCTAGAGGAAAATTAAAGAGACCTTTGGAGAGTAGAGAACCACTTGTATGAATATCAAGAACACAGATAGCAACCCAGTTCTAAGCAAAGAAGGGAAGGCAGAAAGGTGGAAGGAGTATATAGAGGTTTTATACAAGGGCGATGTGTTTGAGGACAATATTATGGAAATGGAAGAGGATGTAGATGAAGATGAAATGGGAGATATGATACTGCGTGAAGAATTTGACAGAACACTGAAAGACCTGAGTCGAAACAAGGCCCCGGGAGTAGACAACATTCCATTAGAACTACTGGTGGCCTTGGGAGAGCCAGTCCTGACATAACTCTACCATCTGGTGAGCAAGATGTATGAGACAGGCGAAATACCCTCAGACTTCAAGAAGAATATAATAATTCTAACCCCAAAGAAACCAGGTGTTGACAGATGTGAAAATTACCGAACTATCAGTCTAATAAGTCACAGCTGCAAAATACTAACGCGAATTCTTTACAGACGAATGGAAAAACTGATAGAAGCCGACCTCGGGGAGGATCAGTTAGGATTCCGTAGAAATGTTGGAACACGTGAGGCAATACTAACCTTACGACTTATCTTAAAAGAAAGATTAAAAAAAGGCAAACCTACGTTTCTAGCATTTGTAGACTTAGAGAAAGCTTTTGACAATGTTGACTGGAATACTCTCTTTCAAATTCTGAAGGTGGCAGGGGTAAAATACAGGGAGCGAAAGGCTTTTTACAATTTGTACAGAAACCAGATGGCAGTTATAAGAGTCCAGGGTCATGAAAGGGAAGCAGTTAGTTGGGAAGGGTGTGAGACAGGGTTGTAGCCTCTCCCCGATGTTATTCAATCTGTATATTGAGCAAGCAGTAAAGGAAACAAAAGATAAATTCGGAGTAGGTATTAAAATTCATGGAGAAGAAGTAAAAACTTTGAGGTTCGCCGATGACATTGTAATTCTGTCAGAGACAGCAAATGACTTGGAAGAGCAGTTGAACGGAATGGACAGTGTCTTGAAAGGAGGATATAAGATGAACATCAACATAAGCAAAACGAGGATAATGGAATGTAGTCAAATTAAACCGGGTGATTCTGAGGGAATTAGATTAGGAAATGAGACACTTAAAGTAGTAAAGGAGTTTTGCTATTTAGGGAGTAAAATAACTGATGATGGTCGAAGTAGAGAGGATATAAAATGTAGACTGGCAATGGCAAGGAAATCGTTTCTGAAAAAGAGAAATTTGTTAACATCAAGTAAAGATTTAAGTGTCAGGAAGTCGTTTCTGAAAGTAGTTGTATGGAGTATAGTCATGTATGGAAGTGAAACATGGACGAAAAATAGTTTAGACAAGAAGAGAATAGAAGCTTTCGAAATGTGATGCTACAGAAGAATGCTGAAGATTAGATGGGTAGTATGGGTAGATCACATAACTAATGAGGAGGTATTGAATAGGATTGGGGAGAAGAGAAGTTGGTGGCATAACTTGACTTGAAGAAGGGATCGGTTGGTAGGACATGTTTTGAGGTTTCAAGGGATCACAAATTTAGCATTGGAGGCCAGCGTGGAGGGTAAAAATCGTAGAGGGAGACCAAGAGATAAGTACACTAAGCAGATTCAGAAGGATGTAGGTTGCAGTAGGTACTGGGAGATGAAGAAGCTTGTACAGGATAGAGCAGCATGGAGAGCTGCATCAAACTAGTCTCAGGACTGAAGACCACAACAACAACAACATAAATCCTTGCACCAGCAACTAGCGGCAATGGTTCTGCCGTACTTACCATCCCTATTTGCGAGACGAATCAGCAACAACTTTGCCATAAGACTTCACCCCTGCAGAGAGTACGTTTGGTGATCAGGGAATATATTATCCCCCGTGACCGGCTATACTTGAATGCTTTAGTGATTTATATCACGGAGAAACGGACATTCTCGGTTATCGGACTATTAACTTTAATTTTAAACAATACTTAATGTATGATCTTCAAGATACTATCTCGAAGCCATATACCGGGTGATCAATAGGTCAGTATAAATTTGAAAACTTAATAAATCACGAAATAATGTAGATAGAGAGGTAAAAATTGACACACATGCTTGGAATGACATGGGGTTTTATTAGAACCAAAAAAAAAAAAAAAAACAAAGTTCACAAAATGTCCGACACATGGCGCTCGACAGCAAAGCCTTCAGTGACTGCGCATGACAATCGTGTTTAAAAGGAGCTGTAATGAGAGAGAGAATCTGATGCTCCAGCAGTCGTAGCATGTTGACGTTACCTGAAAAGACGCTTTTAGTGATGGTGTATTATCAGAATGGGGAATGTGCTTTGCTTGGTCTTACTTTGTTATGATAATTAGTGCTAATCTGATCAGATGAAGCGCCATCTGTCGCACATTTTGAGAACTTTGTTTTTTTTTTTTGTTCTAATAAAACCCCATGTCATTCCAAGCATGTGTGTCAATTTGTACCTTTCTATCTACATTATCCGTGATTTATTCAGTTTTCAAATTTATACTGACTTTTTGATCAGCCGGTACTTAATGGCCTAATATAAAAATCATCTCGACCGTCAAACATCTTTGCATTGTTTCGTTCAACATTTTTACGGTAACAGATACACTCCACTTTCCCTGTGATATCTTATGCCAAATAATTCTTACGTTTGGTGGGAATATTTTCTTTTTTTACAGTTATGTCAAACAAAGCTTTGTAAATAAGTATTTATAACATACATGTTGCTGTTTGCCTTCGGACGACGAATTTTAATTTCTTGGGTGCACATTCTTCTAATTTTTTTATCCTTTATCTATTCTTCGGTCTTACATAGCTCCCCATTAAAATTACAACCTCCCAGTTTATCGTTGCCCTGCTCGGTGCGTCCTACATGTTAAACGGAAATCACATCCTTATCAATAAATTTGGTCGCTGAAATGGATCTGCTAAGCAATACAAGGTGTTGACAGAGAGTTTCTTTTAATTCCGAGAAGCGGTAGCTCCTAAGCCAGCACATCTTGTTCCATTAAAAGTACTCGGGATTCACCATGTCTTCTTTAGAAGTTTAATGGCGAACCTTAATGAACTCCAAGATGTGAATTACTGTTTTACTTTCTTATTTTCATTGGGGTTTATTTTGAAACCACCCTGCAGTCGTTGCAACGTATACATTTATAATTTTGACACTCTGCTATCAAGTACTTTATGAGGAGCAAAAATAAAAGTAGAAGTACCATTTGTCTAACAAAGCACTTATTCCGAGGGACCAGTTTTTTTCCCACCTGCATTTTTATACAGGATGAGTTCAAAAAATGGTTCAAATGGCTCTGAGCACTATGGGACTTAACATCTATGGTCATCAGTCCCCTAGAACTTAGAACTACTTAAACCTAACTAACCTAAGAACAACACACAACACCCAGCCATCACGAGACGGAGAAAATCCCTGACCCCGCCGGGAATCGAACCCGCGAACCCGGGCGTGGGAAGCGAGAACGCTACCGCACAGGATGAGTCACCTAACATTACCGCTGGATATATTTCGTAAACCACATCAAATACTTACGAACCGATTCCACAGACCGAACGTGAGGAGAGGGGCTAGTGTAATTGTTTAATACAAACCATAAAAACATTCACGGAAGTAAGTTTTTTAACACAAACCTACGTTTTTTTAAATGGAACCCCGTTAGTTTTGTTAGCACATCTGAACATATAAACAAATACGTAATCAATGCCGTTTGTTGCATTGTAAAACGTTAATTACATCCGGAGATATTGTAACCTAAAGTTGACGCTTGAAACCTCCGACGTTCAGTTGCGTGTTGTAACAAACACGGGCCACGGTCGGCGAGCAGCATCTGCAGGGACATGTTTACGATGACGACCGTGTTTAGGAGTGTGGCTGTAGTGCACTGTTGTGGTTTGGTCTAGCTGCCGCAGTGTCCGCATGTAGCGCTTGCTGCTGTTGTTATTCTGCATTCGTCTCCGCACGCAGACCAACTGTAGTACACCGTGTTACTAGACGTCTGTGATAGTGTAGTGTTGTAGGAACTGTGACCAAGGTGTATTCGAACTCTGAAAAGGCGGAGATGATACTCATCTATGGCGAGTGTCGACGAAATGCAGCTGTAGCCTGCAGGGTGTATGCAGAACGGTACCCGGACAGATAGCATCCAAAGTGCCGGACATTGCAATACATCTACCGCCAACTGTATGCAACAGGTATGGTCGTAGCACGCTAACGGGTCCGTAACAGGCCCGTCACAGGAGAAGCGGGTGCAGTTGGTGTGTTAGCTGCTGTTGCCATGAACTCACACATGAGTACACGGGACATTGCGAGAGCCGGTGGACTGAGTCAAAGTAGTGTCATGCGCATGCTGCATCGTCACCGCTTTCACCCGTTTCATGTGTCGCTACATCAGCGAGTACATGGTGATGACTTTAATCATCGTGTGCAATTCTGTCAATGGGCATTAACAGAGATTGCGTTGCAGTTCTACCTGTTTACCGATGACGCGGGTTTCACAAACCACGGGGCAGTGAATCTACGGAACTTGCATTACTGGTCCGTGGACAATCCTCGCTGGCTGAGACAGGTAGAGCGACAGCGACAGTGGACTGTAAATGTATGGTGCGGAATCATTGGCGACCACCTCATTGGTCCTCACTTCATTGCAGGGGTCCAAACAGCTGCAACATACATCGCGTTTCTACAGAATGATCAGCCAACGTTGCTCGAAAATGTCCCACTGGAAACGCGTAGACGTATCTGGTATCAGCATGATGGTGCACCTGCACATTCCACAATCAACACTAGGTTGACCCTTGACAGGATGTTCGACGGGCGTTTCATAGGACGTGGAGGACGCATAATTTGGCTAGCCCGTTCTCCTGATCTTACACCTCTGGACTTCTTTCTGTGGGGTACGTTAAAGGAGAATGTGTACCGTGATGTGCCTACAACCCCAGAGGATATGAAACAATGTATTGTGGCATCCTGTGGCGACATTACACCAGATGCACTGCCGCGTGTACGACATTCATTACGCCAGAGATTGCAATTGTGTGCAGCAAATGATGACCACCACATTGAACATCTATTGGCCTGACATGTCGGGACACACTCTATTCCACTCCGTAATTGAAAACGGAAACCACGTGTGTACGTGTACCTCACCCCTCATGGTAATGTACATGTGTGTCAGTGAAAAAGACCAATAAAAAGGCGTTACCATGTGGACGTAATGTGCTGTTCCAGTCTCTTCTGTACCTAAGGTCCATCACCGTTCCCTTTGGATCCCTACGTAATTCGGTGCTCTCCGATACACGCGATCGAAAAGCGGAGGAGTGGTACTCAAGCGTCAACTTTAGGTTACAATATCTCCGGATGTAATTAACATTTTACAATGCAACAAACGACACTGATTACGTATTTGTTTATATGTTCAGATGTGCTAACAAAACTAATGGGGTTCCATTTAAAAAACGTAGGTTTGTGTTAAAAAACTTACTTCCGTGCATTTTTTTTGTGATTTGTATTAACCAATTACACTAGCCCCTCTCCTCACGTCCGGTCTGTGGAATCGATTCGTCAGTATTTGATGTGGTTTACGAAATGTATCCAGCGGTAATGTTAGGTGACTCACCCTGTATACTGTTTCTTACAGATCATCGATTAGAATCCAACAGAATTCGTCACATGCTAAAGAACTTGCTTGAAAATCTTCCAGAAGAGCCGTGCGGGATAGCCGCGCAGTCTTAGGCGTCTCGTAACGGTCCGTGCGGCTCCCCTCTTCGGAGGTTCGAGTCCTCCCTCGGGCATGGGTGTGTGTGTGTCGTCCTTAGCGTAAGTTAGTTTAAGTTAGATTAAGCAGTGTGTAAGCCTAGGGACCGATGACCTCAGTAGTTTGGTCCCATAAGACCTTAGCACAAATTTCCAATTTTTTTCTTCCAGAAGAAACAGCGTTGGTATTCAAAAAGAATTAGATGATGCCACCGTTATTGTATAATAATAGTTTTTAGAGGCACACCACTACACACAGTTGGTAAAAGAAGTTGTAGAGTTTTAGCTGTCTGAAGTAACAATAATGAAATCAAAATATCCACGGGTGTGCTGCCGGTCTATAGTGTCCAACGGGCAGAATATTTCGGCGATCATACATGTCGCCATCATCAGGTGAGCTGACGGACTGAGCTCCTGTGAACGTGCCGGCACGGAGATCCGTACGCTATGGCTTCTCAGAGGGAACTGGGTTCGGTCGCGGCGGCGGCCGATTTAAATACCCTCCGCCCCCGGCGCACTCCCTCCGCCGTCCGCGCCCCGCGCCACGGTCGCGCGGTGGAACAGATTGCGACGGGGTCTGAGATGACGTCGGTGTGATGGCTCTGTCCGCCGTGGTCGTCACAACTATACGTTTGCTCGATTTACTCTTGATTAAGCCAATCGCTGGTTCCCAAGCCTTGCTAAGATTATAGCCACAGTCACAGTTTATGAGGTCGTCATTGGTGCGAATTTCGATGGCCCCTGTAACAACGCTGTCCCAGTATCTCGACGTCTGTACCAGAATCCTCGTGTGGTCATACTCCATGGCGTGATTTTCTGACAAACAATGTTCAGCGACCGCCGACTTGCTCGGATACATCAGTCGAGTGTGCCTCTGGTGTTCACGGTATCTATCCTCGACGGTACGCATCGTCTGACCAAAATACGACTTGCCACATTGACACGGAAATATTGTGCCCGTTGGACACTATAGACCGGCAGCACACCCGTGGATATTTTGATTATCAAATACGCCGGGAGAAACTCAAGAATCACAACAATAATGAAGTCAGCGATAGAGGTAATTAGAAACTATTGTCATATTTATTGTACTTGACTATGCCTGAAATATTAGTACCTTTATACGAATCGAAGGAGTTAGTGATAAAGCACCGAGGCGAGTGGTCTGGAAGTTTCAAGAAGTAACAGTTATACACAGTGTTTCCATAAGAGCGTTCAAAAATTTAACAGGACATAGAGGATGAACCATTGAACAATTCGAGGTAGGGAATCTGGGGTCGGCGAAGGCAGCTTAATGAGATAAAAGGAATTAATACACATTTTTATTTACATTTATTAACTGTGTGTTCTATTCGTTTCCTATGATGTCTACCGCGGGAAACTTCTGCGCCTGTATTTCGTCCATATCAGAGAGACGACGTGTCACGGGAAGAACACTGAGCGACAAGCCTTGCAGGCCCTTACCGATCCACGAACGCCGTACAAAACTTCGGAGACTGGATGATGTGCACATCTTCCTTCTCGGTGATGTGCCAGATGTTCGCAACAGAACGGAGTCACATGATCTGGGGTGCCCCACAAGAAACATATCGACTACGTCCATAGTGTGTCCATGAGGGCGTACTCTCACTATGTGATGGGATACTGCCCGCCTGCGGTGTATTGTAGATCAACAAATGGATAGAGACGATCGCGCAGTAGATTTCTGAAATGTGTCGGCGAGAGACTTATCAGGGGATTACATTTCATCGTATAAAACGTAGTATTCCGAAAGCAAATTCAGTGTTCCACCTCGTATTCAGTACCCCACGTGCAGAACGGCTTGTTTCTTTTATCAAACTTCGTTGCATGTTTGCAGCATCGAATGGCAACTATCCCGCGCCTATGCCAACTACTGTGCCCTTTGACGTTCAGTGGGCAGAAACGTGGGATCCCTGGCTTCCGTTGGTTGGTTGTTTTGAGGAAAGAGACCAAACAGCGGGGTCATCGGTCTCATTGGATTAGGGAAGGATGGGGAATGAAGTCGGCCGAGCCCTTTCGAAGGAACCATCCCAGCATTTGCCTGGAGCGATTTAGGGAAATCACGGAAAAGCTAAATCAGGATGGCCGGACGCGGGATTGAACCGTCGTCCTTCCGAATGCGAGTCCAGTGTGCTACCACTGCGCCACCTCGCTCGGTTAGCTTCCGTACAGCACAGCGAGCGGGTATTTCGCTTACCGTGTGGGTGGTCACCAGCTGTTGTTGTTCATTACTGAGATGGTGCGTGAAGACCTGCGACGTTGCTCTTCCGTCGCCCACTGCTACTCGTGATAATAAACGACAGGTGAGAGAGGATTTTGGTGAATTGTATCGACGTTTTCTGCTGCTGCACGAAAATGCTTAAAGAGAAGTGTTCATAAAAACAGCGGAATGCTAAAACATTATTCTCTTCCAAATATTCTATCCTAAGGCACACAAGATAAATATCATTCGATTCCACCACCGAAGAGACCAATTCGCAGAATTTGATAGTTTCAAAGTTGCCAGGTGAAAGCGTTCTCTATACAGGTGGATTCGGGACGTTAACATGCCTGTGACAAATGTTTTATCCCAAGTACATCCAGACCGGATAAGTGGCTTTTATAATGTGTGGACTACTTACCATTTCTACTCTCCTGCTGGACTTTTTATTCACCAGCTTTCTCTTCAAGCATAGAGGCTTTTGTATTGATGAAGAAACAAATTTTCGGTATGTGTCCGGAAGGAAAAATTAATTTCTTACGAAAAAAGTCTAGCTCGCTTATTAAAATGTCTTTTTATATTACGACGTTTCGGTATTTAAATCGTCGCACATATATATTTAGGATGTAATTGAGAAGAAAGTGTTATACAACATCAAGCTCCCAAAAAATGTACAACTTACGATATAACCTTCATTATAAACTGGACATCATCTATCAACTGATTGAAAAATTGTACACAAATTCAAGTTCTAACCGTGCTAGGCACCGATAGTTTGGGTGACGTTGCCCTCAAATTTTGCTTTCATTTTATTATTATTCTGTTTTTCCTTACACTTGAATTTTCAAAAAGGTATAATTCGAAATAAAAATTTAGTCAGTCACATTACAAAATAGGAAATAAATGGGAATATTTACAACCCACATTAACTTTCCACATGGGAACAATTAGTCCGTGTGAAGTTCATCTAGACTAGACAACAAATATTCACTGAACCTTTTAATAATGTCGTTGCAGCAATTGCATGAAACTATAGTATTAAAACATTTCACATTAAAATGAAGTTGCGATTACGGGAATTAGTATTAACTGTTTAATAATGCGTGCACAATAAGCACAAAATAGGTAAATGCAGCAAAATAACCAACAATGATGCGAACATGAAAGCGAAATCATGACATCCTAGAACGTACAAGGACGCGTTTATCAGGTCTATGATTCACAGAATCTTGAAGTTGCCTTTGAATTAGGACGAAATTGAGGCAAAGCTTCAAACTATTAAGCAAAGAGGTCGTGCAGATTTGCACAGGAATAGTGATATCGTCAAGGTGTATGAGAAAATTAAACACAGGAGAAGTACTTTAACAATGATGCGTCTGAATAATGAAAGATATGCACCGTTAATATTCAATGGTTCGAATTGTATCAACTAATGTAGACGCAGCTTTTCAAACCAGACGTAGCCTGGGAAATCCATTACGCAACAAAACTGGAAATAGATTCGACAAATACCGATATTCAGGAGCGCATTAATTAAACTACAACGCTTATGATTAGTTTTATATAAGACAAACAACGAGGAAAGTCACGGCAATGTTTTGAATGTACGCCTACGATGGGAACCCTGGCGCATTGACGGCGCGCTTGATATCGGAGAAGCAAAACTTAGCTCACATAAGTGAAAGCAAGGAAGTCTTGCATAGAGCCTCAAAGGGACATGATTTAAAGATGCTGGAGAACCAAGAAACTTTTCATCGCAAAAACAGAGCTCCACAAACAATCTTAAAAGAACAAAGAGAATTTAGCCCTAAGTGATTCCTTGTCATTTTTCGGGGATTTCCACTGTGACGTACGCGAGGTGAAAAAAGGCATGGGATACCTATTAACATGGCGTTTGACCTCCTGTGTCCCTGTGTAGTGGGCAACTTGATAGGGCTGGACTGAAAAAGCCACTAGAAGTTCCCTGCAGAAATATAGTTCCATGCGGCCTCAGCATCCGTCCGTAACTGTGGAAGTGTTGCTGGTGCAGGATGTTCTGCGCGATCTGACCTCTGGATTATGTCTCATAAATGTTCGATGCGATTCATGTCGGGCGATCTGGGTGACCAAATCATTGACTCTAATTGTCCAAGTCAGCACAACTTATTCACGAATAATAAAAGAAGGTTGTATACATAAAAGAAGCCTGGAGATACTGACAGGTTTCAGGTAGATTATATAATGGTAAGACAGAAATTTAGGAACCAGGTTTTAAATTGTAAGACATTTCCCGGGGCATATGTGGACTCTGACCTCAATCTGTTGGTTATGGACTGTAGAATAAAACTGAAGAAACTGCAAAAAGGTGGGAATTTAAGGAAATGGGACCTGGATAAACTGACTAAACCAGAGGTTGTACAGAGTTTCAAGGAGAGCATAAGGGAACAATTGAGAGGAATGGGACAAAGAAATACAATCGAAGAAAAATGGGTAGCTTTGAGGAATGTAAGAGTGAA
This sequence comes from Schistocerca cancellata, assembly GCF_023864275.1. Classification (NCBI taxonomy): domain Eukaryota; kingdom Metazoa; phylum Arthropoda; class Insecta; order Orthoptera; family Acrididae; genus Schistocerca; species Schistocerca cancellata. The sequence continues at coordinate 999,605,930 of NC_064627.1, forward strand.
GACAGCAGAGAATCAAGTAGGTAAAAAGACGAGGGCTAGTAGAAATCCTTGGGTAACAGAAGAGATACTGAATTTAATTGATGAAAGGAGAAAATATAAAAATGTAGTAAGTGAAGCAGGCAAAAAGGAATACAAACGTCTCAAAATTGAGATCGATAGAAAGTGCAAAATGACTAAGCAGGGATGGCTAGAGGACAAATGTAAGGATGTAGAGGCTTATCTCATGAGGGGTAAGATAGATACTGCCTACAGGAAAATTAAAGAGACCTTTGGAAAAAAGAGAACCACTTGCATGAATATCAAGAGCTCAGATGGAAACCCAGCTCTAAGCAAAGAAGGGAAAGCAGGAAGGTGGAAGGAGTAAGGAGTATATAGAGGTTCTATACAGCGGCGATGTTCTTGAGGACAATATTATGGAAATGGAAGAGAATGTAGATGAAGATGAAATGGGAGATATGATACTGCGTGAAGAGTTTGACAGAGCACTGAAAGACCAAAGTCGAAACAAGGCCCCGGGAGTAGACAACATTCCATTAGGACTACTGACAGTCTTGGGAAAGCCAGTCCTGACATAACTCTACCATCTGGTGAGAAAGATGTATGAGACAGGCGAAATTCCATCAAACTTCAAGAAGAATATAATAATTCCAATCCCAAAGAAAGCAGGTGTTGACAGATGTGAAGATTACCGAACTATCAGTTTAATACGTCACAGCTGCAAAATACTAACGCGAATTCTTTACAGACGAATGGAAAAACTGGTAGAAGCCGACCTCGGGGAAGATCAGTTAGGATTCCGTAGAAATGTTGGAACGCGTGAGGCAATACTGACCCTACGACTTACCTTAGAAGTAAGATTAAGGAAAGGCAAACCTACGTTTCTAGCATCTGTATACTTAGAGAAAGCTTTTGACAATATTGACTGGAATATTCTCTTTCAAATTCTGAAGGTGGCAGAGGTAAAATACAGGGAGCGAAGGGCTATTTAGAATTTGTACAGAAAGCAGATGGCAGTTATAAGAGTAGAGGGACATGAAAGGGAAGCAGTGGTTGGGAAGGGAGTGAGACAGGATTGTAGCCTATCCCTGTTGTTATTCAATCTGTATATTGAGCAAGCAGTAAAGGAAACGAAAGAAAAGTTCGGAGTAGGTATTAAAATCCATGGAGAAAATATAAAAGCTTTGAGGTTCGCCGATGACATTGTAATTCTGTCAGAGACAGCAAAGGACTTGGAAGAGCAGTTGAACGGAATGGGCAGTGTCTTGAAAGGAGGGTATAAGATGAACATCAACAAAAGCAAAACGAGGATAATGGAATGTAGTCGAATTAAGTTGGGTGATGCTGCGGGAATTAGATTAGGAAATGAGAAACTTTTGGGGAGCAAAATAACTGATGATGGTCGAAGTAGAGAGGATATAAAATGTAGGCTGGCAATGGCAAGGAAAGCGTTTCTGAAGAAGAGAAATTTGTTAACATCAAGTAAAGACTTAAGTGTTAGGAAGTCGTTTCTGAAAGTATCTGTATGGAGTTTAGTCATGTATGGAAGTGAAACATGGACGAAAAATAGTTTAGACAAGAAGAGAATAGAAGCTTTCGAAATGCGATGCTACAGAAGAATGCTGAAAATTAGATGGGTAGCATGGGTAGATCACATAACTAATGAGGAGGTATCGAATAGAATTGGGGAGAAGAGGAGTTTGTGGCACAACTTGACAAGAAGAAGGGATCGGTTAGTAGGACATGTTCTGAGGCATCAAGGGATCACCAATTTAGTACTGGAGGGCAGCGTGGACGGTAAAAATCGTAGAGGGAGACCGAGAGATGATTACACTAAGCAGATTCAGAAGGATGTAGGTTGCAGTAGGTACTGGGAGATGAAGAAGCTTGCACAGGACAGAGTAGCATGCAGAGCTGCATCAAACCAGTCTCAGAACTGAAGACTACAACAGCAGCAGTATCACAGTCAAAGTATTATACTTTCGCAAGTGTATCATGTAACTGTTAAGCAACATCAGTCCCTCAATGGGTACGGCTACACTGCAACTCTGTGGTGTGTGTGCTTCCTTCATAATTTTATTTGGGTGAGACTAAGTATTACAACCTTCCAGCGTATTGTGATCAATATCAATACACAATTCACTCAAAAAGAGAAATCTCTGTTGTGTGTAACGTTCATTTATGTGTCAGTGTTAAATGACAGGATGTTACAAGATGGCCCTGTCGTAGTCAAGCCCCTAAAGAAAAGTCGACCATGTTTTACGTGCGCACTGTATCTACAAGATCGAACGACAACATCCATATGATTCGTTGCTCACGAGTTGATATATGGGGCAGAAGCTTTACGTTACCCACCATTTTGGGGGTGTCACAAAAAAATCCCGACAATAACGTAAGGGAACTTAGTTTCAGTATTGTCGAGATTACGCAATATCTATTCTTCAGATATACATAGACAAAACAGACAGCCCGTATCATTAGATAACAATCTATCGTAGCTTAGTAGCAATGAAACACCTAAGTCGAAGAAACTCCCATGGAATTGGCGACACTCTTGCAGATTTATTAAGATTCTTGTGAGAACTAGCCATGATAGAACTATTCGCCCTGGTGTGCAAGACATATGAAATAAGTTTACATCCTCAGAAAATTCCCTTTAAAAAATGGTGACAGATGTAAAGATTAACACTATCGCTTTAATAAGGCATTATTGCAAAATACTAATACGAACTGTTTACAGCAGAATGTGTCCGACTTCGAGTAAAGTTAGTTTGGCATCCGCAGAAACGTACGAACACGCCTATTGATGACTTTTCATGCAACTTGGGACAAAGAACGACCTGCCGGCGTGTCGAAGCGGTTCTAGGCGCTTCAGTCTGGAACCACCCGACCGCTACGGTCGCAGGTTCAAATCCTGCCTTGGGCATGGATGTGTGTGATGTCCTTAGATTAGTTAGGTTTAAGTAGTTCTAAGTTCTAGGGGACTGATGACCTCAGACGTTAAGTCCCATAGGGCTCAGAGCCATTTTGATAAAGAACGGCATTCGTTTATACTGTTTGTAAATTTAGATAAACTTCTTGAAAATAGTCGACCACTCTTGGAAATCCTGAAGGCAGCAGAGATAAAAAAATTGGGAGCGAAAGTTTGTCTAAATCTTGTACAGAAACCTCATTAGAGTTTTAAGAAGTCGAATGACGCAAATGAGAAGCATTAGTTCAGAAGAAAGTGGGACAGTGTTGCAGTATCTCCCCGATGTTATTCATTATGTACATTGAGCGTTCTGTGAAGGAAACCAACAACATATATGGAAAAGAAAATTCGAGATTAGGAAGGAGAAATAAAAACTTTGGGTTTCTTTGATGACACCGTTATTCTTTCAGAGACGGTATAAGACTTGTTACAGCAGCTGTACGGAATGGGTATTGTCTTGAACAGAGCTTTTGAGATGAACAAGAACAAAACAAGAGTATTTATACAGGGTGTTACAAAAAGGTACGGCCCAACTTTCAGGAAACATTCCTCACACCCAAAGAAAGAAAATATGTTATGTGGACATGTGTCCGGAAACGCTTGCTTTCCATGTTAGAGTTCATTTTATTACTTCTCTTCAAATCACATTAATCATGGAATGGAGACACACAGCAACAGAACGTACCAGCGTGACTTCAAACACTCTGTTACAGGAAATGTTCAAAATGTCCTCCGTTAGCGAGGATACATGCATCCACCCTCTGTGGCATGGAATCCCTGATGCGCTGTGCAGCCCCGGAGAATGGCGTATTGTATCACAGCCATCCACAATACGAGCACGAAGAGTCTCTACATTTGGTACCGGGGTTGCGTAGACAAGAGCTTTCAAATGCCCCCATAAATGAAAGTCAAGAGGGTTGAGGCCAGGAGAGCGTGGAGGCCATGGAATTGGTCCGCCTCTACCAATCCATCGGTCACCGAATCTGTTTTTGAGAATCGTACGAACACTTTGACTGAATTGTGCAGGAGCTCCATCGTGCATGAACCACATGTTGCGTCGTACTTGTAAAGGCACATGTTCTAGCAGCACAGGTATGAAATCATGATAACGTGCTCCATTGAGCGTAGGTGGAAGAACCATGGGCCCAGTCAAGACACCACCAACAATGCCTGCCCAAACGTTCACAGAAAATCTGTGTTGATGACGTGATTGCACAATTGCGTGCGAATTCTCATCAGCCCACATATGTTGATTGTGAAAATTTGCAATTTGATCACGTTGGAATGAAGCCTCATCCGTAAAGAGAACATTTGCACTGAAATGAGGATTGACACATTGTTGGATGAACCATTCGCAGAAGTGCACCCGTGGAGGCCAATCAGCTGCTGATAGTGCCTGCACACGCTGTACATGGTACGGAAACAACTGGTTCTTCGTAGCACTCTCCATACAGTGACGTGGTCAACGTTAACTTTTACAGCAGCAACTTCTGTGACGATAAAATTAGGGTTATCGCCAACTGCACGAAGAATTGCCTCGTCCATTGCAGGGGTCCTCGTCGTTCTAGGTCTTCCCCAGTAGCGAGTCATAGGCTGGAATGTTCCGTGCTCCCTAAGACGCCGATCAATTGCTTCGAACGTCTTCCTGTCGGGACACCTTCGTTCAGGAAGCACCCATACATCAAATGGGCATCTGCCAACTCCGCATTTGTAAACCTTGCACTGACTGCAAAACTACATTCGGGATGAACACTAACCTGTTGATGCTACGTACTGATGTGCTTGATGCTAGTACTGTAGAGCAATGAGTCATATGTCAACACAAGCACCGAAGTCAACATTACCTCCCTTCAATAGGGCCAACTGGCTGTGAATCGAGGAAGTACAGTACATACTGACGACACTAAAATGAGCTCTAACATGGAAATTAAGCGTTTCCGGACACATGTCCACATAACATCTTTTCTTTATTTGTGTGAGAGGAATGTTTTCTGAAAGTTTGGCCGTACCTTTTTGTAACACCCTGTATACACTGGAATTAAATAAGTCTATGATGAGAGCAGCATTTTGGGGAATGTGATACTGAAATTGGTATATGGTTAGGCGTCAAAATAACTGATCATGAACAAAGTAGAGCCAACAGCAAGGGAAGCATTTCTGAGAAAGAATATACACCGAGACGACAAAAGTCACGGAATAGCGATGTGCACATATACAAATGATGTTAGTATACCGTACAAAAGATGTGAAAGTGCAGTGCTTTGACGGAGCTATCATTTATACTTAGGTGATTGACATGGAAAGGTTTCCGACGTGATTATTTCCGCACTACGTGAATTAATAGACGTTGAACGCGGAATAGTAATTGAAGCTAGGTGCTTGGTATATTCCATATCGGAAATAGTTAGGGAATTCAATATTCCAAGATGTACAGGCTAAAGCGTCTGCCTAGAATACCTGATTTCAGATAATACCTTTCACTACGGCCAACGCAGTGGCCAATGATCTTCACTTAAAGACCGAGAGCCGTGGCGTTTGTGTAGAATTGTCAGTGCTAACAAACAAGCAACACTGCGTGAAATGACCACTGAAAGCAATGCGGAGCATTTAGAACAGTGCGGTGAAAGCTGGCATTAATGGGCTACGGCAACAGACACCCGACGTGAATGCCTTTTGCAATCATTGCGACATCGCCTGTAGCGCCACTCCTCGGCTAGTGACATATCGGTTGGACCCCAGACGCCTGGAAAATCATTGCCTGGTCAGAGGAGTACCGACTTCAGTTAGTAGGGACTGCACATAGGGTTCGAATGTGGCGCAGACCCCACTAAGCAATGGACCCAAGTTGTCGACAAGGCACTGTGCAAGCTGGTGGTTACTCCAGGATGGTGTGGGCTATGTTTACATGGAAAGGACTCGGTCCTCTGGACCAACTAAACGGATCGTTGACGGCAAATGATTATGTACGGCTGCTTGGAGGCTATTTGCAGCATTCAAGGACTTCATGTACCAACGATGGAATTTGTATGGATAACAATGCGCCATGACACCGGGTCACAGTTATTTACAAGTGATTTGCAGATCATTCCGGACAATTCCAGCGAATGAATTGGGCACACAGATCGCCCGACATGAATCCTTTCGAACAACTGCGGTACATAATCAAGAGTTCAGCTCGTGCATAAAATCCTGCGCCGGCAAAACTTTCGCAATAATTGATGGCTACGGCCGCATCATGGCTCAACATTTCTGAGAGGGACTTCCAACGACTTGTTGAGTTCATGCCGCGTCGAGTTGTTACACTACGCATGGCAAAAGGTCTGACACGATATTAGGAAGTGTGCCCGACATTGTATCACTGTATTTTTCTCAGAGGATATACCTACGGATTCTAGCTCTGTACGGAAATAAAATGTGGACAACAGACAGTTGAGGCATGATGAAAATACAAGTTATTGAAATTACAATGAAATGAACACCCTTAGCAGCTTACAGGTGTTGATATACGTCAACGGGGAGAGATGAAAATGTGTGCCACGACGGGACTCGAACCCGGGATCTCCTGCTTACGTGGCAGATGCTCTGTCCAAATTTTTTTTTTTTTTTTTTTTAAATGAGCCACGGAGGACACAGAGGACAGTGCGACTGCAGGGATTTGTCTCTGGCACGCCTCCCGCGAAACCCACATTCTCAACTTACTTTCCCGCACTACATTCGTAGTGACCCTGCCCATTATACTCATTACTCGCGGCGCATTGCCGATTCCCGTTGAGTTCGGGCACTGTTTGTGCATTCGCACAGAAGAAGAAGATGGTCAAGTGGCCAGTGAGCCTTAACAAAATATTTACTAAGATGGTATCTGTTCTTTCGGACATGTCTGAAAGAACACATACCGTCTTAGTAAATACAAGTTATAGAATTGTGGTGCTATAGAAAAATGCTGCAAAGAAGATGGCTAGAGCGGAGCAAATAACTAGTGAGGAGATACTGAATGAAATTTGGGAAAGCTGAAAAAAAATGGCACACATTGACTAAAAGAAGGAGTTCGTTGATAGAAAGAAACCTAAAGTATCAAGAAATCGTGAATTTTGTAATGCAGTGACGAGTGGGGAGACAAAGGCTGAACCAATCTATGCAGGTTCAAATCGATATATGCATTATGAGCTCTAAATATTGTTACGAGCTTTCCACATTAATTGAAAGGCGTTTTTTTCTTTTTTTTTCTTTTTGGTACTTCAGAGGGTGGTTGCTAGCTAACCGAAACCAGATATCATACCATTACGTTATATTGCGATCTAGACTATTACAATTTATAATAAATGGATGTTAGTGGACGTAATTTTGCAGAGATGAAAAGACTTGCACAGGATAGACAAGCTTGAAGATTTGCATAAAGTTGCCTTCATACTAAAAACAAAAAAAACAAAAAATAACACGGTGGCCTCCTACAGAGTTTGAGCGACGTGCTAAGCACTGTTAGAAGTTTCATCAGCAGTGGTTAGCACAGCGGTAGTGGGCAAGCAGTTTAACATACTCGCAAACACGTTCTTGCTCTCCCTCATTTATGACGACTGACAGAAGCGAGACGAGGCTCACGCTGTATATTAGTGTACTTACCAAATACGTGTGGTTAGTAGTGGTCATGTTTAAAGTAAAACCCATTACACATGTTTGTAATCGTTCTCCCCTCTGTTCAAAACGTGCCCGTACGTCGTTTACTGCGAAACTGAAAACGAGTTACGTGCAAGAAGGCTGTTATACTATACTGGTCCTCTCTTTCACTTGCGTTTACAGATTCTAATATAAGGACAGGGTTCAACATTCGGAAATAGTCCCAAACTAATCAGCCACTACAAATAAATTCTCTCATTTAAATTTTGTGAGACGCCGTAGACACAATTTGAGAATAATCTCGGAAGAATCGTATTTAAGATCATATGTAACAAAGTAGAAGCAGTTATCATGTATCGGTTACTAATTACATGGAAAACAGAGACATTTACATTAGAAAATATGGAAAAACACAGATGATTTCCGAAGTGTAATGAGAAGTGACCCACAAAATGGCACCCACCGTTTGTGACAGTCATCTCAAATATTAAATGTCTATTCTCAATTCACGGTATGAATCATTACGGATTAGAAGTCAGAATATTATGATGAGGCTCCCATGCTTCAGCATTATTTTATGAATTGAAATCAATTTTTGCATGTTATATGACTCATATTCGCTGCAACTTTGCTGATATGGAACGTTTTACAGGGATTGCAAAGGAGATACTTCACTGTGAAAATGTAGCTGTGTGCTGATCACTTGTATACGTGGGTTTATTTAGGGTCAGTTTCAATCCCGAACCGAATGTGATGAAACTAACCTAACCACTTATATGCTTCTAGGGACTGGAAGGAGTTGTTGACAAGAAATGATTTAAGTTTGTTTTTAAATCTTTTATTCTCTTAGTTCCAATGTTATGGGGATATGATTGCAAAGATATTACCTGAAACCAAAAAATTGGAGACCACAGAAAATTAAATTTTAGAAACAAGTCTTTTCCGTGAAACTTCATGCAAGATGGCGAGCTACAAAATTCCCAACATTGAAAAAGTGTTTCTCTTAAATGTGTTATAAACTATAACTCATATCGAAAAATGTTAAATGGGAAAGCTGTATTGCTTAAAAAACATAAGGTTTAAAAAGTGACTTCAAAAAACTTGACATATTTGTTGGGCGTGTTCTTTTAACCAAGCATTTGAATTTTTATTTTATGAAAGTAGCTGGTAAAGGAAGAAACTACTGCCATTTTTTCAACGCACGCTGGTTACACCTACTCCACCGCCGACTACGGCTGATGCACTCCACGCTAGCACGCTTCAATTTCTTAATCAATTACTAATCCCGAAAATCAATTAAACACATTCTAATATTTTGTCTTAAGTGTTCAATATTAACCTCAATCAAGCAATTCACTGTGAATTGTTATTTGCATTCACTATTTCGGCAGAAGAAGATCGTAGTAAAGAATTTTTTCCAAATTCGTGAAAAAATATGCAATTTCTTCTTTTCAAAGTTATCTTCAGAAACTAAAAATTGAAATAGCTAGCTAAAAAATACGCCCAACAAAAGTGCAAGTTTTTCAAAGTAATTTTTGATCCTTACAGTTAATAAAATCGTAAAAATGTATACCGACGGAAAAAAATGACAATGTCAGAAGGAATTGTGCGATATAAACGGGAGTTGATAGGAACATTTCTACATCTTTAAGATGACGTCTATTGAAATTTCGCGGCAGAATCATACACTATGAGGATGGAAAAATGGTTCAAATGGCTCTGAGCACTAGGGACTTAACATCTGATGTCATCAGTCCCCTAGAACTTACAACTACTTAAACCTAACTAACCAAATGACATAACACACATCCATGCCCGAGGCAGGCTTCGAACCTATGACCGCAGCAGTCCCGCGGTTCCGAACTGAAGCGCCTAGAAACGCTCGGCCACCTCGGCCGGCTATGAGGATGCAAATCAGGTCGAGAACGTTAGTTACCTTTGAGACTGGAGGTGGTGAATTGATTGTAGTCAAGAATTGCTTTGAGGCGACAAACACGCCATTATCAACACCTTAGTAAGTGTGACTGAGGTCGTGTGATAGGGCTACGAGAAGCTGGATGTTCATTCTGTGATATTGTAGAAAGGCTTAAAAGGAATGTAGCCATTGCTCATAATTGCTGACAGCGGTGGTCGCGAGAATGTACATTCGTAAGAAGACAGAGCGCTGCCGAAAGGGAAGACTATCGTGTTCGGCGCATCGTGGAGTATCTGCAGCAGACATCTGAGCAGCAGTTGGCACCACAGCAATACATGAACTGCGGCAAATTGGTAACTTCGAGGATAGCTCCGAGCCAGACACCCCGTGCCGTCTATTTCACTGAAGTCAAACCACCGCCATTTGCGACTGTAGCGTGTCAAGTGAGAGCTCATTGGAGGGCAGGGTGTAAGTATTTTTTCATGAAAACTGTTTCTACTTTGGTGCCAGCGGTGGCCTTGTGTTGATCAGAAGGCGGCCAGTTCAGGACCTACAAACCACCCTGTGTGCTTGCTAGACGCACTGGACGTAACACTTGGAATTATGGTCCGGGGTGCTCTGTCGTGTGACAGCAGGAACACTCTCCTAGTTGTCTCACTAACCTTGACTGCAAAATTCAACGTCAGTCTGATGATTCGACCTGTTGTGCTGGCATTCGTCAACAGACTATCAGGGGTTTTCCAACACGATAACGCTTTCCCAGATACCGCTGTTGTAACCTAACATGTTCTACAGAGTGTCGACATGTTGTCTTGGCCTGCTCGATCACCAGATTTGTCTCAAATCGGGCACATGTGCGAAATCGTCGGACTACAAATGTGTTGACCGACCAGTAGCAATAGCGATGGAAGTCCATCCCACAAGCTGGCGTTCGGCACCTGTACAACACAATATACGCACGTTTCCATGCTCACATTCAGAATTCTAGTGACAACGCCGGTTATTGAATTACCAGGAGTTCCCATTTGCAATGACTTACATCGCGCTTACAATAACCTGTGATCTTGCAATGGTATTCACTTCAATATGCTACCTAAACAAATGTATTCCCGAAATGTCATTACTCTACATTAACAATTTTTTATGCTGCGATTTTTTACCCTCAGTGTATGTAATTGCATGGTAGCACAACACTTTGCGAAAAACATAAGCCTAAAACCGTCACTGTATGGCAATCCTCTGAGGAGGTATAGCTTATTATCGAGAGCCCCTTCCTTAAAAACACGATATATCTCGAAAAATAATTAGTAAGTTTTAATTTTTTAAAGGAGTACTTTTTTCACTTTCCGCGGGCTATACTTACGGTAAGTATAGGAACGTGAATTTTAACGAGTTATAGAGAATTCATTTTTAAATTCTTTTCTATATATTTCGAAAAGTAAGAAAGCAATCGACAGGTCTTTCTAAGCCCTACAACTGTGTCACTTAATATTTTCGTATCGCAGCTACAGTTTTTCTTATTTGAGATAAATCGTTTTTTTTTTTTAATTTCCGTATTTTTTGGCCATACTCGCTATCTTGAACAGAGTCCCATGAAAATCAAGCTCTGTTTAAAACTTAAATTCCTATACGCTCATACTCTTTTCTTTTCAAATTGGATTATCTGCCCGGTCCGCATCTCGTGGTCGTGCGGTAGCATTCTCGCTTCCCACGCCCGGGTTCCCGGGTTCGATTCCCGGCGGGGTCAGGGATTTTCTCTGTCTCGTGATGACTGGGTGTTGTGTGACGTCCTTAGGTTAGTTAGGTTTAAGTAGTTCTAAGTTCTAGGGGACTGATGAACATAGATGTTAAGTCCCATAGTGCTCAGAGCCATTTGAACCATTTTTTTGATTATCTGCCCTATATTTAATACACACGGGAACTGGCCAAAATTTGAGATGGTTGCGTATGTTGCTACTCTCTGTGCTCTAATATTACTGTTCCTGTATTTACGAACGCCACTATAATTTTCTAATTGTGCTGATTATTCACGACACAGTTCGTAAAACAACAAATGTATTCTGAGACTCTGGTTAATATGCCTAAATTTTGTAACAACTGACTCGTATGATGCTTGGGGAAGGAGACTCTTACAGGAAGTTCGAATGGTTCAAATAGCTCTAAGGACTATGGGACTTAACATCTGAGGTCATCAGTCCCCTAGAACATAGAACTACTTAAACCTAACTAACCTAAGAACATCACACACATCCATGTCCGAGGCAGGATTCGAACCTGCGACCGTAGCAAACGGGCGGTTCCGGACTGAAGCACCTAGAACCGCCACCGCGGCCGTCTACAGGAAGTTTCTGTGCGATTTATACTTCCTGCGTCGGCGATAACCGCTAAATAATAATACATATGACGGAGGTACGCAAAGTAAGCTAATCTTCCAGTGCTTCCGTAACCAAAATCAGCAATTACATCTAGAGAAAATGTTTCCGAATTTTGAAGTGGCTCGGAATACGAGGGATGTTCCATAAGTAGTGCAACATATTTTTTTCTGAAAGCTTATTGATTTTATTCAGGATTCGACTACACGATGTTATTCCTCTTCATATTTTTCAACGTAATCTCCATTCAACGCTACGCCCTTATGCCAGGTTACTGGGAGAGCCTGTACACCCACGTGGTACCACTGTACTGGTGCACGATGGAGCCAACACCTTGCAGCATAAATAATCTCCCCATCATCCACGTACTGCTTCATGTAGAGTGCATCCTTCATTCGGCCAAACTCTTTCCTCTTTACGGTCTTCTGCTAGGCGCTTGGAACCGCAACTGGTGGACGAGTGTGTCAGGATTGCAAACAGAGACGTCCAACTGTGAAGCGAGGTGTTTCATTGTTATCCGTCGATCACCTCGAATGAGAGTATCCGCAGGTTCCAAGGTTGCAGGATTCACAGCTACGTGCGGCCGGCCGATACGCGGGAGATCGGACATGTTTACGCGACCTTGTTGCCATGATGACTGACTCCTCGCCCAAAGACTCATATGCTTTGCTCTCCGCATACATTCTGCAAGCTTGCGCGGGGTGGTAAATAAAGAAGTGCGGTAGAAGCGTTTTCATACTGAATGAGCATATAAAAATGTTAGTTAAAATGTTATTGCAAATTTTGACTCTCACGTAAGTCTCATGGGATGATTTCCACACTTGGTGCATTCCACACTTGGTGCATTAGTACAATTCCACACCCGCGCATTTGTTATAGTCTATAAATTAATTATTCACTCAGACGTAGGTACAGTTAATGCTAGGGAACAAGAATTACGGGATTATTATACTAAAATCAGTTTTCACGACACAGTTTAATCACTATTTATTGGCGATGTCCTTTTCTTTCACACAATGAAATTAGCACTGTTGAGACTGTTTACTGTATTACTTTAATAATAATTTGACTCCAAGCACCCAATAGCAGTAATGTAAGCTGCTATAAACGAAAATTACACAATCGATTCGCACAGAACCACAAATCCTCCAGTCCTCTTTGTTCTAACAGTTTTGGGCACGAAATCACAGATCGCCACATGTTCACTTACGCCGATGTTTTTTTTTTTTTTTTTTTACTGACTGGTTTGATGCGGCCCGCCACGAATTCCTTTCCTGTGCTAACCTCTTCATCTCAGAGCGCCACGCCGATGTATACCCCGTAATTCGCACTCACACAAATAATCGTAGCACTTCCAGTTCACCAAATATATGCTTCCACACTTGCATTATTAAACAGTACTCTTTGTCGAAATAAATCGGAGCGAAAAAGAATTCTCAAACGACCACATGGGCCACCCTCAAGTGGGACTCGCTCGCCAGCCACCCTCCAAAACGACTGACCAACGACTGACCCCTGGCCAAGATGGCCGCTCGCTTATATAGGCTCGGACGTTAACCCCCTGGTTATGCAAGTACCAATCTCACCAGTTAAGGTTACAAATTTTGATACATACGTCCCTCGACAGAAATAAGTGCACCATCTGAACCGCGCTAAAATGTACATCTTATTTCCTGTTTCACATTAATTTCTAGGATAATTCTATGGCCCGTAAATCAAGTTATAGTTTTTGGAAAATTTCGCCACTTAGCGCAAATTTGTTTGTTTACATCTGTGCTGCAAAGTTTTAACATATAACTGCATATAGCATCATTTTTACACGTAATCAATAGCTATCTATACATTACGCTACTCAAAATCTTCATAACTATAATAATTGATTAATTATGGGTGATAAATGTTAATAATGATTTGCAAACAATGGAAACTACGTTGAGTTATGTCTATAGTATAACTTAACTGGTTTAAAATACGTGTGATGTCATCCAAAATATTATGTGGTGCCGTTCTTTGTGTCATGAATTTTCTATTGAATTTTTATAAACAATTTTCCCTCAAACTTTGTTTATTGCTCTTTACGGGCTTAATCATTTATGAATCTTAACATATGACTACGGCACTCGATCCGCTATGACGAAACGTTTGTAATGAGTGCGCGCTCATCCCTGTAAGTTGTTATTTACTATTTCTATTGATCTTTCAGTATTCGTGATATTAACCGATTTTGAGGTTACTATAACTTTTGCGTCTCGTGACTTGAAATAACGACCGATCTTTCAGAAGTTTCATATTACTGACCACAATCCACTGCCGCATCACTCTTCACCGTAAGTTACATAGTCTTCGCGTAATCTAGTAACGGGGTTTGTACCTTCACAAGCTTCTATGAACATCTGCGATGGCCTCGTTTTCCGCCAAAAGAACCTGTCTGACAGACTTCTCCTTGGAACGCATCACCGTAACAGAAGCCACTTTGAAAGCTATGTATAGCACCACCACCTATCAGAATTTCATGAAACTGTAGAAGCTGAAAGGGAATATTCCACGATGTCCCACAAAAAATTCCACATTTGATCAAAACTGGCAGAGAAAAAAATATGTGTTGCAGTGAATGGCCCTCGTATGTGGTTTCCAATCCTGGTTCTGATGGATATACACACCCAGAAATTTTGAACAGTCAGCTTTACTTATATCCTTTACCACGTACTGTATTACAGTTATTTATTTTCTTGCCTTAACCAAAACTGAATGAACTGTTTTTATCTTTTCTAACTTTCGCCATAACAATACTAATAGTGAGGCTCACTGCTTTCCCCAGTAATACAAATGGGAGACTTGAAAGTTTAACGTGGAATCCGAAACACCTTTAGTTCTAGGAGGATATTTAAATCTTTGAGAGACGAAGACTGGGTCAAAAGGAAACTTTATTCACTCTGCCGGATTCGACCCCACGATAATTCGCTTTCTTTCAAATTTATCCATGTTATATGGATGTTGTTTGAGGTCTGCGACTGTATTATAAGATTATGTGGAATCATTTTATACTGCTGCAGTCACTTTGTACTAATATTTTAGTAGCACAATGCATTTCGGCAGCATGCAGCCATCATCAGGTGCATTATACAGTTACTTATACATCAGCTGATAGGTTATGCACAGTAGCTGAGTGTGCCCGTGGGGTTAAGAATCGTCCCTGTTTGGAAGGCTAAATCTGTTAGAATGTGTACATTATGTGAATAGCATGATAAGGGTAATATATTAATACGTTTACTTACATTTTTGTCGGTGATTTCATTTTCTGGCACACAGATCACAGTAACAGATCAAACACAACTTAGCATTTTCACAAAAATCTGTTTACAACTTTCCAAAGAGTTTTAAAATCTAAGATAAACTACATAAAATTTTAAAGACTGTTTAGAACTTTCTAGAGAGTTATAAAATCTAATGTAAACTACTTACAATTTCAAAGACAGTAATATATTACTGTAGTGAAGATATATATTACTGTGGTCTGTATGCCAGAAAATGAAATCACCAACAAAAATGTAAGTAAACGTATTAATAAATTACCTAATCATGCTATTCACATAATGTACACTTTGAAACAGATTTATCCTTCCACACAGGTTTAATTTTCGATTCTTAACCCCACTGGCATATACAACTAATGTACATAACCTATCAGCTAATGTATAAGTAACTGTATAATGCACCTGATGATGGCAGCATGCCGCCGAAATGCATTGTGCTACTAAAATATTAGTAAAAAGTGACTGCAGCAGTATAAAATTATTCCACATAATTCGGTTTCGAGCTTCGCGTTTTACCACTAGACCACCACACCCATGTTCTACTTTATGTGACGGACTATATACCAACGAGCGAATCAGTAACATTTCTGAATATTTCATTTGTTGCTCGTTCTATTCTTGTAGCTCTGGTGGGCTTCATTTTGATGATTACACTTCTAGGAAAGAATACTATTTGTGTTTTATCATTGTACCATGGAAAGTCATTATTGTTTACGTGGTTCCAGGTACGTATGACTGTTATGCGGTGACGCCATGCCATGATAAACGTGCTAAAGTTTTTAACGTATATTAAATCCTTAGAACCATCAGCCACTGTCACAGGTGACCGGACTGATGCTCTTCTTGACGAAGACAAGGTCTCGGTTTAACGAAGTCACTGTGGGTATTGACCGGGCAGCCCTTGCGTCACCGTAAAGTACGCCTTCCCACCAGCTGGCCGTCGCGTAATTGCAAGGCCGAGACAAAGTGTCCCACCAGACGCACCTCAATATACTAACACGAACGGACGGAGCAGAGGCTAGAGGCTTCCGCCTCCTGACAAAAGCGACAAATCAGCCAAGCTGGACCATTTTCACTGCTCAAGACTTTTGCACGTCTTTTCACCTACAGCTGCAGCATTACTAGTGGAATCAGACGACTACTTTATTCTTGCCAGTAATTGTTTATTTATTTCCGCAAGGCATTTCGAATTTTTAAATCACCATCATCAGGTAAAGTTTCGTGGGTTAATGCGGCATGTACATGTTGCGTTACGACTTTGAGGTAAACTGTGGCACAGTCTAGCAGAGAAAACGAAAACTGTGTTTCAGAACATGGCTCATAGATTTGTGGAGGTCTTTGACTAAATATTGCACGAAAATGTAAATGTGAAAATGAACACTAGGGGTACAAAATTGGTATCTGAAAATTAAAGTGCAAAGAACATGAATCAAAAACAAAAATAATATTTCAAAGTGCAAAGAACATATAGCAAAACAAAAACACCACTTCGGAGCAAGTGGTAAACTATCGTTCAAATCTTTGGTTTTTAAATGAATACATTATATGTACATAAGTGTAAATATCTCCTGTGGTCACAAATTATTTTTGTCAAATTTGTCAGACTGATGCCGTGTTCCTTGACTTCAGCAATCCGTTTGACACCACCAAGCTGTCCGCCCTCGGTAGCTGAGTGGTCAGCGCGACAGACTGTCAACCCTAAGGGCCCGGGTTCGATTCCCAGCTGGTTCGGAGAGTTTCTCCTCTCAGCGACTGGGTGTTGTGTTGTCCTAATCATCATCATTTCATCCCCATCGACGCGCAAGTCCCCGAAGTGGCGTCAAATCGAATGACTTGCACCTGGCGAACGGTCTACCCGACGGGAGGCCCTAGTCACACGACCACCAAGCTCTGCCATCTACGGGAAAAAATGGCGAGATTGTCGAGTATCGCACTATATTTGAGACTGGAATAAAGACTTCCTTTCAGATAGAACTCAACATGTCGTTATTAACGAAACAAAATCCACAGAGGTAAAGATAATATCCGTAACTGTCTAAGGAAATGTGATAGGACTCTCAATGTTTCTAACCTATTTAAATGATCTACTAAAACGGACCAATAGCTATTTAAGACTGTTCGGATATCATGTGGCTGTCTTTAAGAAAGTAGCAAAGTGAGAAGATAGTATCGAGTTACAAAATGACCTACAGATGATTGATGAATGGTACAGGCTCTGGCGGTTGACACCGAACCTAAATAAATTTAGCATAGGAAAAGAAATCCACTACTGTACAACCACACTGTTGATGACCAGTTGCTGAAAACCGTATCTACAGAAAAATATCTAGGAGTAAGTATCTAGATCGACCTAAAACTTATTGACTAAATAAAACAATTAGTAGGAGAAGCAGGTGTCAGATGACGTACACAGGAAGAACCTTAAGGAAGTGCAACTCATCCACGACGAAAGTGGCTAATAAAGTGCTCCGTCGTAAGGCTCAAAAGTATTTTTCACCAATATGGGACCTTTACTAGGTAGGACTGATAGAAGAGATAGAGAAGATCCAACGAGGAGAGTCGCGTTTCGTCACGACATCGTTTAGTCAGTGTGAAAATGTTACCGAGATGCTCAAGAATATCCAATGGCAGAGGTCAGAAGAGAGGCGTTATGCATCACGGAGAGGTTTACTGTTGAAATTTATAGAGAGTACTTTCTGAGCAGAGTCGGACAACAACCTCCTATATAAATCTCGCGAAATGACATCTGCGAAAAAGTTCGAGAATACGCGCCAATTTCTACGCGCCATTCGCGAGTGGAACAGGGAACGGGAGGTGAGTTAGTGGTACTAGAAGTAAGCTCCACCACACACCGTCCGGCACCTAGCCGAGGATTAATGTAGTTGTAGATGTACAGATTTCACCTTGCAAACATCTATGTACACAGTATATTTCAGCATCACCATGATCCATGTACGACAATTTTGGTTGTAATCAGAACAAACATTGTGTGAGTAACATTTTTCAGAGTTAGTCAGTTATTCATATTAGCCTCACGCCTTTACTATAAACGCTATGTATGCATGGGTAGCTTATATAAAGCAGTAGACAATAAGTCAATGAGCCCATGAAAGTGTATTAGACTTGCTAAAATGGAGGTGTTTCGTTTTGAGTTCATTACTAGATAAGTAATCGGGGTGCACGGGATAGGATAATATCGACTAACAACATTCATTTAAGAAACTAGTTCAGCAAGGTCTTGTAGTGGATGTGCTGGATAACCATACCAAAATCTGACAGATAAAAGGTAGCTGCTTTCGCTGGCTAAATAGGCCTGTTATTTTCGGCGCCATAGGTCTAACAAAGGTACACATGTACGCGGAATAAAAATTTGCACCATACAGATGTCCGTATTGGTGAAGGGCAGAGACACGAATTAAGGTAAGCGACTTGGAACCATCAGGATGCATATGCTGGAACCTTGAGTACATGCACGTATGTAGTTCGGCAAGGTCTGAAAAACGCATCACCATGTAACACAACCACGATGATGTAGCGAATGTTACCAGATGAATTCTGAGTGTGGCACATATTATACGCTTTGCGTTCAGAAGTTTCCGGACACCTGGCTGAAAATGAATTACAAGTTCGTTACACCTTCCATCGATAATGCTGGAATTCAATATGGTGTTGGCCCACCCTTAGCCTTGATGACAGCTTCCACTCTCGCAGACATACGCTCAGTCAGGTGCTGGAAAGTTTCTTGGCGAATGGCAGCCCTTTCTTCACGGAGTGCTGCACTGAGGAGTGGTATCGATGTCGTCGGTGAGGCCTGGCACGATGTCGGCGTTCCAAAACATCCTAAAGGTGTTCTATAGGATTCAGGTCAGGACTCTGTGCAGACCAGTCCATTACAGGGATGTTATTATCGTGTGACCACTCTGCCACAGGCCGTGTATTATGAACAGGTGCTCGATCGTGTTGAAAGATGCAGTCACCAACCCCTAATTGCTCTTCAACAGTGGGAAGCAAGAACGTGCTTAAAACATCAGTGTAGGCATGTACTGCTGGACTGCTGAACAACCACCCACAAACAAGAAAACCACATTTGTTAGCCTTCCTTTCCTAGGGAAGATTTCTCACCAAATTGCCAACCTCTTCAAGACATACAACATAAAAATAAGTTTCTTCACCAACAGCAAAATACAAAATAAAATCATACACAGCACCAAAACCACTATACAACAGTATCAAAAGTCAGGTGTGTACGAGCTCACTTGCAACTCATGTCCAAGCTTCTACATTGGACAAACTGGTAGAAGCTTCACAACAAG
Source organism: Schistocerca cancellata (assembly GCF_023864275.1). Lineage (NCBI taxonomy): Eukaryota > Metazoa > Arthropoda > Insecta > Orthoptera > Acrididae > Schistocerca > Schistocerca cancellata. The sequence goes on from NC_064627.1 coordinate 999,625,423, forward strand.
ATTTAAAGAACACATTGATGCACTCCGTCTCAACAACCTGAACAAGTTCAGCTTTGCTTCACATCTTGCCCAACACAATCATTCTGCAAACAACATAGAACAAAATCTCTGAATACTACATTTTGCTAACAAAGGCACAATACTGGACCTTCTTGAAGAAACTGAAATATTTATCTACACAAAAACAGCACCTGACTACCTACTCAATGATCAAACTGAACTGAGAAACAAATTTTTCCTTCAGAACTTTGAAGATCTACTAGTTCAAAACAAGTAACCACCCAACAAACCCTACACTGGCTCCCCAACCCTCCCCTCCCCTCCCAATGAGCCACCCCTCCCTCTCCTTACATCCTAACCACACTGGTGTCAATGTAATATACTACCAGAAAATAAGACCTGTACCATATCTCTAAATGTTAAAGCTGTCCATTGCTTACATAAATCAGTACTTTATACATATTAATTATAGCTGGAACAAACAGAAGCTGCCTCTACCAATATCCCAGGACACTCTAATGTTAGAATCAAAATAAGTCAATAGTTAAAGAATTTTTGTTCATGATTTTTTAAATATTAAATGTACAGCCATACAAACAGCTTTAGTCCATTACAATCACTATTACTCTTATACATGTACCTTTAGCTAAAATAAACAGAATCTGCTCTTGATAATACCCAAGATCATGTTAACGTAACAACTGAAATAAGCCAACAGTTCATCTGTAGATTTATTATTCATTTAAATACACAGGCCCTAGTCATACAGACAGTTGCATCTCACTGCAGATACAATAACCCTGTATTGTTGATTCCTTGGGATTCATGTTAATGCCAAACATGATAACTGGTATTTAAAAAAAAAAAGAAAAAACTGCCTGTACTATAGAAGTAGAAATAAGATATCAGATCACCAGAAATTTGTTCTTGTAGTAATTTATTTATTTTATCTCGTGCTCTCATGTTATCGCCATTAAAATACTTGCCCTTATATCGCCTTTAACACATGTAAAGAACAACAAATTACATCTCTGTACAAAGTAGGTTATGCCATATCTTTCTGTCAAGATCTTTGTTACAAGCAACAGTTGTAAAGCGCATGCTGGATGCTGGTAAAGTGTAAACTAATATAGTTCATTTGAAAGTGTTCTGGACATCAAAATGGACGCAGACATATCCGAAAAAAGCCGCCTATACCGTCACAGTAAGTTAAATCTAAATTTACATCCATATCGACAGATAAGCTATAGTCATGGTGATACATTAAAGTATGACCCATCTTTCTGCCATAGAACCAGCACCCAGCATTATGCTACTACCAGTAATGATGTAACATCCCAGATCCTCCCAAAACCATCTGAAGATGAACCTGAAAGGGTTGGAAAACCGGTTTATGGAATAAAGCATTATTATTCAAAAAAGTGACTGGTTGCAGTTGTGTATAAATTATTTACATGTTCATTATTTGTTTGTCTTTACATGCACCTCGCATCTGTTTTTTGTGTGAATTCTTATGGGACCAAACTCCTGAGGTCATCCATCCCTAGATGTACTCAATACTTTAACCAACTTACGCTAAGGACAACACACAGACAGCCATGCTCGAAGGAGGACTCGAACCTCCGGCGGGAGGTGCCGCGCAATCCGTGACTTGGCGCCTCTAAACGCGCGGCGCTTCACATCTACCGATTGCCTTCGCATTCTGTTAATTGTTTCATGGTGTGTCTTATTTTCCTCTCATAGTGTATTTTCAAACCACAAAGCACCTTTGATCTTATATAAAGACCAGTTTTTATCTTTTCAGATAAGATCACAAGTGAGAGGGAATCTTCAACAACACCATCGCTACAATGAGAGCACGCACGCTCAACGTCTCAATCATATGACAACAGCCTGCACCGAAAACACGACGACCACCACCAGAAGCACCACCAACATCAATACTACTAGCAATGGTGGAGACAGAACTGTCGTAATTCCTCCCCCCCCTTCCCCCCCCCCCCCCCGAAAATCCGTCCTTCGGTCCTCATCAAGATGGAACGAGTGGCATGAAGCAAAATTAATAGTAATTCATATAACACCTAAGGGATCAGTCCTTTCTGTTACGATTCGGAATAAAGAATAAAGGCGTTTAGGACATTGCGTCATTATTCCAGATAAATTATTCGACATATTCAACTTGAGTAAAATGTTATTCAAGGCCAAACTTTCAATTTTCAGTCATGAAAGGAGATAAATATAAAAATAACTTCGCAGAGGGTGAGCGAGGGGTAATAAGGCCCAACTTTTGCGAGGAGAAGGCGACGAGTGCCATAATCCGATTTCCCAAAAGATTCGCTCCGTGGAAAAGGGGTCCACATAATTGAACACGTGTCTCGGCTTATCAGTAGATAGGTGGTGGTGGTTGTTGGGATGTTGAAGGGGGACTAAACAGCTAAGGTCATCAGACCCCCATTCCAAAAACAGGCGAGACGAAAATTTGCGGAGCAGGTAAAATCCCAAGGGGAAGGAGACTCCCCCCAGGCACTGAAAGAACACAAATGCGGCAACGAACACTACAGAGAAGAAGAGGACAGATGAACACCAGACAGGAAGAAACAGAAGAAAAGAAGATGGCCGGAGACTGGTTGACTGACCACGAGAACAAAAAAAAGGGAAAGAGTCAACCATCCGACTAGATACCAAAATCTGCAACCAAGTATGAGAGACTCGAGGACAAGAGACACAGAAAGGGAAAGGTGCAGGACCCCCCTAAATGGAACCATAAAAAAGACTACCACGGATAAAATTTCAAACGTCGTCAACCATGGAGGCATCGTCGCATAAAACCGAAGGCAAAGAGCTCGGGAGATTAGAAGACTGCCGGAGGGTGTGCAGTCTGGGACACTCCAACAAAATGTGGGCGACCGTCAGCCGGGACCCACACCGACACAGGGGGGGGGATCCTCCTGACACAAAAGATGGCCGTGCGTCAGGTAGGTTTGGCCGATGCGGAGCCAACACAGGACGACAGAGTCCCTGCGAGAAGCCCGCAGGGAGGACCGCCTCACGTCGGTCGTCTCCTTGACAGCCCGCAGTTTATTCGGGGATGTCAGGCCACGCCACTCATCAGCCCACATCCCAAGCACCTTACGGCGCAACACCAACTGCAGATCACGAGCCGGGAGGCCGGTCTCCAAAGCTGGGGCGTCGATCGCCCCTTTGGCCAGCCTGTCGACACGTTCGTTCCCCGATATGCTAACGGGACCTGGCGTCCAAACAAAGACCACGGAACGACCAGAGCGGGTAATGGCGGAAACAGACTCCTGAATAAATGATACCAGAGGAGAAGAGGTATAGCAGCGGTCGATAGCCTGGAGACTGCTCAGGGAGTCACTGCAGATGACGATGGACGTACCTGAGCAGGAACGCATATGCTCAAGAGCGCGCAATATGGCTACCAGCTCTGCAGTAAAAATTCTGCAGCCAGCCGCCAAGGAGCGCTGTTCAACATTGGCAGCGTGAGCAAAAGCGTAGGCAGTACGACCATCAACCAGGGAACCATCAGTGTAGACAGTCTCACAGCTCGAAAATGAGGCGAGGAGCGCAAGAAAATGGCGACGGAGGGCCACAGGCGGAACCGAGTCCTTGGGTCCCCGTGCCCAGTGCAGACGGACGGACGGCCGGGGCATACACCAGGGAGGCGTTGGTGCACGATATCAGAGATATCTGAGAAAACGACGGTCGAAGTCTTCGTCGTAATTTAGATGCCTTTCAGCGTGGTAGCGTCGTGGTCTTACACTTTTCAGCTCCGCATTCGAAACCCGATTATTGTTTTTATTTATAAACACATTTCCGGAGAAATACTCAGAACGTAGAAAGTCCGAACTCCATAAACATCAAACTTGTTTACAGTATGCACCGATTCTTTCGTGACACACTTGTCCTGAAGACTGGTGTGCAAGGACCCTGCTAAGGGCTCAGTTTAGTTATTTTTTCGCTTTAATTTCGCCGGATGCCCAGCCGCTGTTCGTTCGCTTTGAGAACTAACCCGGGAATTATGTGTCCCACTTACTGATTCCCTGAAGGGGCAAAACCAGCTGGGCAGGTGAAAATCAGTTGCATACACTCCTGGAAATTGAAATAAGAACACCGTGAATTCATTGTCCCAGGAAGGGGAAACTTTATTGACACATTACTGGGGTCATATACATCACATGATCACACTGACAGAACCACAGGCACATAGACACAGGCAACAGAGCTTGCACAATGTCGGCACTAGTACAGTGTATATCCACCTTTCGCAGCAATGCAGGCTGCTATTCTCCCATGGAGACGATCGTAGAGATGCTGGATGTAGTCCTGTGGAACGGCTTGCCATACCATTTCCACCTGGCGCCTCAGTTGGACCAGCGTTCGTGCTGGACGTGCAGACTGCGTGAGACGACGCTTCATCCAGTCCCAAACATGCTCAATGGGGGACAGATCCGGAGATCTTGCTGGCCAGGGTAGTTGACTTACATCTTCTAGAGCACGTTGGGTGGCACGGGATACATGCGGACGTGCATTGTCCTGTTGGAACAGCAAGTTCCCTTGCCGGTCTAGGAATGGTAGAACGACGGGTTCGATGACGGTTTGGATGTACCGTGCACTATTCAGTGTCCCCTCGACGATCACCAGTGGTGTACGGCCAGTGTAGGAGATCGCTCCCCACACCATGATGCCGGGTGTTGGCCCTGTGTGCCTCGGTCGTACGCAGTCCTGATTGTGGCGCTCACCTGCACGGCGCCAAACACGCATACGACCATGATTGGCACCAAGGCAGAAGCGACTCTCATCGCTGAAGACGACACGTCTCCATTCGTCCCTCCATTCACGCCTGTCGCGACACCACTGGAGGCGGGCTGCACGATGTTGGGGCGTGAGCGGATGACGGCCTAACGGTGTGCGGGACCGTAGCCCAGCTTCATGGAGACGGTTGCGAATGGTCCTCGCCGATACCCCAGGAGCAACAGTGTCCCTAATTTGCTGGGAAGTGGCGGTGCGGTCCCCTACGGCACTGCGTAGGATCCTACGGTCTTGGCGTGCATCCGTGCGTCGCTGCGGTCCGGTCCCAGGTCGACGGGCACGTGCACCTTCCGCCGACCACTGGCGACAACATCGATGTACTGTGGAGACCTCACGCCCCACGTGTTGAGCAATTCGGCGGTACGTCCACCCGGCCTCCCGCATGCCCACTATACGCCCTCGCTCAAAGTCCGTCAACTGCACATACGGTTCACGTCCACGCTGTCGCGGCATGCTACCAGTGTTAAAGACTGCGATGGAGCTCCGTATGCCACGGCAAACTGGCTGACACTGACGGCGGCGGTGCACAAATGCTGCGCAGCTAGCGCCATTCGACGGCCAACACCGCGGTTCCTGGTGTGTCCGCTGTGCCGTGCATGTGATCATTGCTTGTACAGCCCTCTCGCAGTGTCCGGAGCAAGTATGGTGGGTCTGACACACCGGTGTCAATGTGTTCTTTTTTCCATTTCCAGGAGTGTATAACATCCTCCTTGGTGACTGCATGAATGAACCGGTATACTTCCTGGGCGTCCGAACCCCACTTCTCGCGAATAATTACGCAATATCACCAGGAGTTTTAACGAAAACAGTTGCAAATAATTTTCTCATTCTCTGATAGTTTTACACATTCGTGTAATAATCTACTACGTACAATGGTAAATCAATCAAAAGAACTAATCAGGTTTCTTACTCTGGGAAAGTAAGTGCAAAGCCACAACTCTAGCCACTGTGGTACCACATCGGTGGAACTCTTTGGGCACCAAAAAGCACATCAAGTAACTTGAAAACTCGGACCGTCGTTTTATAGAAAATGGTCGGTTATCTACGGTTAACCCGAGACACAACTTATCCTCTTTTGACAGCTCATCCACTTAGCGAGATTGGGATGTTGGGTTATCGCAGTTTCCATGTACTCTCTGTTAGCACGGTTTAACGTATTTACGTGAATGGCTTATTAGTCATACCTCAAACGAAATTCAGACACATACCAGGAGAAGAAATCCGGAACACCTTAGAATTCAAACCAGGGTTCACATTTATTACACAGTAGGCGGTGGCACAAGTTACATTCCTTTGCCGAATAACATGGGGAACACTTGTGCTAAAGACAATATTTAGATTAAAAATGAAGATTGCGTCCTCTGGTCAGTGATTACTAGTTCGAGAGTGTGTGTTACGAACTCTCAATGTAAAAGCTGTAAACATATCCTTGATATTTTCAATGAGTTTCCACTTAAGCGACATCACTTGCCTGATGCAGGTAAATATATTTTTAAATGAGATAATTCCAGTTTACCCTGTTCAAACATTATTTATTGCGATTCTACGTTCAACACGTGGTTATTTTTAAGCATTCTGAAAGCAGTCAGTCATCAAAATTACGTAATTATGAAACTGACAAACGTTGAAAGTGAAATTTTAGAAGCTGTCTACATGGGATGTCACAACCCACTCAATAAGGCAAAGCTGTGACATGCTGTGTAGAAGCAACTGCATGTGGCTGTGGGAATGTATCTGCTGTTCCACATAGCTTTCACGTTAAAAAGCTGATAAAATAGTGATACAAACACCTTAGTTTAAATCTTGTGTAAGGAGTGGTAAATAGTTCACAAAAGCGGCAAAGATGTGAACGTACAAAAGTATGAGTTATGGAATGCTAAAATCCTGATATATGGAGATAACATCATGTGATTTGTCAGATCACTGGGTAGGAAAGGGAAAAGTGACAGAAATAAGTGTTACATGAAAACGAAATTCACAAATTATACTGAAAATACAGATAAAATGTAAGTAACAAGATGAAGTAAGAACCCTTTCACAATAGAACGATGTCAACAAGATACAAGTACAGAAGAGGGTCTAAAGCCTCAGATATAGATGAAAGTAGCGGTCCACATATATAAAACAAACGCAAGTACTACAGAAATGTAGAAAAGAAACGTGGCAAGGTCTGGAACACTTGCTAGGATTAACACTGCTAAAGTCAGTTACATCAACATACATTATGTTATAAGACGTTCCTGCAGCAGTCCAGTAATTTCGTATTTTTAAGGTCAGTTTGTTCATTCAAAATGTGTTCCGGCTGCTCTCTAAATGCTCTGTAAATTTCGATCCCTTCTAAGTAATCAAGCTGTCTTCCTCTTCCATTCTATGGACAATTTATAAACAGTTGCTGATGTTATCGGACTTGTGTTTATTCACCAGAATAATGTTCGCAAAGGATGATTTACAATAATCACTGGTGTTACTGTGTTCTCTAAGACGAATATTAAAATTTCTGTGAATTTACGTACATAAAAGTTATAGCATTCTCCACAGTTTATTTTTAAAACTCCCGATTGTGTGTAAGGTTTATTGTGTTGGATACTGTGTCATATGATCAGACCCAACGCTTTGTCAGTAAAGAAGCCTATCTTTACTTTGAGGTCACCAAATTGTTCAGCTATTCCATCAGAAACAGATCTGTTATATAGTAGGGATAAATATTTAGTTTTATTTTCTTCCTCTTTCTGAAATGTGATCTCATCAGTAGTATTGCGGTTTAGTAATTTTTCAGGAAAACGATTGCTCAGTGCTATATGCCTAAATATCATTACTTATTTATTAATTTCGTTTTGTTCTGGGAGAACACTGGTTAGTCTGTGACTGATAGAGTAGAATAATGCCTTCTTGTGCGTTTATGGGTTGCAGGAATTATTGTGTATGACATTATCAGTGCAAGTCGGCTTAGGATAGACGCCCAATCTATGAACACATTCTTTATAGTCAGATTCAAAAAGTTAATGGGGTATAGGTTTTCTAAGTCCGTAGTGTGAATACTATGGTGAGTTGTGATATCAGAATGTCAGTGTCGCCGGCTGCTGTGACCGAACGGTTCTAGGCGCTTCAGTGCGGAACCGCGCTGCTACTACAGTCACAAGTTCGAATCCTGCCTAGGGCATGGATGCGTGTGATGTCCTTAGGTTAGTTGGGTTTAAGTAGTTCTAAGTCTAGGGGACTGATGATCTCAGGTGTTAAGTCCCATAGTGCTTAGAGCCATTTGAACCATTGGATGTCAGTGTCATTTAGCGATCCTCTAAATCACGCTATCATATCACCCATGTATTTTCTACAATATTCAGTTTCATTAGTTGCATCCGGGAATTTCTTAAAGAACTTGTTTTAGAGATGGTTAACAAAAATATCATCAAGTTTACTTGCTACAGAACTACCCATGGCACTGCCCTCCAGTTACAGAAAATTTTTATTGTTAAACTTGAAATAGTTATAAGAGAGTATCAGAAGTAATACGCTAATGCTCTTATTAGTTTCCTGTAGGTCAAGCGTCTGTGCCATTGATAATTGTTCGAAGTCAATTGTCTGCGAGATATGTTCCACTCTGGACTGGACAAGCAACGATGTTCATCACCCTAATAATGTGTCGCTAGTCCATGGTACATTGGCGATAGCCTCCTAGTGCCTGAATTGACGTGGGAGCCGTTCTTGCTGAATGCGAATATGGTCGATTTATGATCGGAATAAACTGTGAATTCTCTAGCTTCAACTTATGGAAGAAAGTACCTGACAGCCTCATACACTGCGAGTAAGCACTGCATGTGACCTGCACCACAGCTTAGACGCTACATACCTTCTGTTGATTCATGTAGCTCTCTGTTTTGTTCAACATCCCATCGATGAACTTCTGTAATTAGTGTATGATTAATTCGATACTGTAATGAAGTGTAACTTCTGTAATACGCACAATATGAGCAAATGATATGTTTTGTCTTTGTAACATAATCTCTTTGGTTGTCTTTAAAACTGAATAATTTTATTTAAATAATTTTGTGTACAACTACCAATATGTGCAAACGATATCTTTTGTTTAAATTGATTGTTTGCTGTTATGTATACTACTGACCATCACTTAGGGTTCTTAGTTATTTTGTATGTAAAAGGTGTTGTGGCGCAAAATATGGTTGGCCTAGGTAGAAAAGGTGGAACAAAGAGCTAGTCGGGGATGAGCTACTGAACCACCAACAGCTCACGAAAAGTTTGTGAATTGTGCTGGTGCCGAGAGGGGCTTTTTGTGCCTCAGATGGATGCAATAACTAGCTGGAATTATGTTGGAACTGATGTCTATCATCGCCATCAAGAAACGACAGAGTCCAGAAATTCTAATTCCAGATCCACCTACCAACATGCACTCGCCACCGCATTGCGCAATCACTGTAATGGAACAGAAGATATACAGTAATGTATAGTGAAGGATCAGCTCATAGGATGTTATAGTGTACTCAAATATAAGGTAAATTTTAACTGAACTCTTCTACCTACCGTGATTTATCCTCAGTCACATATCCACTTAGTGTCCCTCCCACGCTAAAGTGCTTACCGAGTGTCCTTTATTGAAAGCATATTAACATTAACATGGCAGTAGAGCGTGCTAAAATTAATGTTGTTCGTTGAAAGGACCTTACTCAGTTTTGTGTTTCACTGCAGTAAAAGATAAAAACTGCAACTGTTGACAGTTATATGTTCATGTTTGCCAAGTGCTTGTTTCACTAATATAATGAAAGTGCGTTTATTTTACACTACTACGGGGCCAAGGTTAAGGCCCCCCCTCCCCCCATTGAAAGTAATCCAAATGCACAAATTTACTTAATTATAGAATGTTTCAGTTACTCTTGCTATTCCTGTGAAGTTCTGTACAGTATTGGGTTTCTCATGTATATTGAAAGTGCTTATTAATAGAGTAACAGTACCCACAGTTTGTCTATTGTGCTAAGCTAAATAACGATTAATAGAAAGACCACTATCTATGGAAACAGCAACTTCTTTTATTTAAAGGTCAGTGAGAAAGTATTTGTTAGTGAAATACATTTAACTTTCATTCTAAATAGAAAAGTATTTAGCTGAGAGAGACTTAACCTGTGCCCAGTTCATAATTTTGCAGTAAACTAAATTTACAATTTTTTTGTCGGATAGAAAAATGTTTGAAAAGTAATACTGAACCTATGTCCAATTTATGATTCTACAGTGAATATTAATAGTAATGTCATTGAGACCATTCATTTTGACTAAGTCCTGAAGGAAATAGTGTGTATCGTTATTTGTTATTATTGTGGAAATAGTTTATTCCGCTATGTCAGCTCCAAGCTTAACGTGAACATACGCAGGTGCCAGAGTTCATGGCGCTCTTGTGTGACAAAGTATAGGCTATGATTGCCCATTGAAGTTACTTATTTTCAGTTTGTTCAATAAAAATGTTACTCATTCTTATGCCTAACTAGGCTGGCGACCGTTTTTATTATCATTTGGTCAATGTGAATAGACAAATTATTGTTTGTTACTGTTTAAATATCTACGTAATTCTGACTTTCACTTCCGATAAGCCACCTCCGTTAGGTATATCACGGTCAGCCCAACTAAATTACTTTCAGAGGTTAACACTGCACTGTTGTTTTATACCATAATTGCTTTAACAAGATAGTTTCATTATACGATCTGCCTCCAACTTTAAGGTTATGGTATAACAGTAGCGGACGGTAGTGTTATAGCTTGCGCAAAAGAACGTGAAGGGCTGCTGGTGTATGTTCGCGTGCGTGCTGCTGGGGGGCCGCTCAGATCCTCTGTTGGCTGACATCGCCCAAAGTAGCTGACTGTGCCTGTGGAACGGGTTGTGCCGACATGATTGCCTCCCTGAAGCTAGATCCGACTTGCTCAAATGCCTTCTCCATTTCAGGGGCCAAATTCCGAGGCTGTCTGCCTATCGCGTCTTTGTCTGCTAGTGGTACTGTCACTAGTACATTCATTCCGGCTGTTCCTGGTAGAGGCTGCCGGTAGAAATTTACCGCTCCGAGAAGCCTTCTGAGATGCTGACAGTGAATAGGGTACGATATTTCTTCGATGGAAGTTACTTCGTCTGTCAGTGGCCACCCAGAAATGTCACTTGATGCTGCCAGAGTGTACATTCTACCTCGATTACTACGACACCGCATTTATTCGTGTACTTGAATACAACATTCACATGTTCTTCATATGAACTTTCTCACTTTGAGAACTTTAACAAATCAAGCAGGTGCGCTAAACAACACTGTTATGTAGTACCTCATCGGAAACTACTGCCATGTATGCTCCGTGCTCTTCCGTTCGATAGGCATGTGCATGTTCGCAGACAACCGAAGGGTGTTATCACCACTGTCTTCGGCATGTAGTTTTTTGTGACCGTAATCTGATGGTATACCTGTGGTATCGATAGTTCCGATGCCACAGCGTAGGTTGGCACTACGAGAGCGGACGAACTACGCCGACCACAGCGCCCTCTAGCCGACGCTGTACAGCTCAACAACCGCCGCTCTGCTTTCTGCCCATTTCATCAAGAGCGGACGGCCTGGTAACACCGTTTGTTTTGTGACGGCTCCCAAATCCAAGGTCCTCGGCGGTACTTTTGGGGCAGCCACCACAAATTGTATAAAGCGTGGGTAGTGACCAGGATGTAGCTATGTCTGTTGGCCGAAAAATAATTAATGGCAAGAATTGCGCCAGCTAGAATGAAGAGATAATTTATCTTTATTTCTGACGAAACGAGCACCAGCAATACAAGTCCGAGTATTATCCAAGAGTAATCCGTGTACTGAGCCTAGTCGAATACAACAGCAAATATCACACTGCAATGGCTCCGCTATAAACTCCACGAAAGTCTAGCGATAGACAATCGACAATAGACTGTCCGTCTCGGAGCCACCGTTCCTCCTTATATGCAAAAGGCAGAGGGCGCTGCGGACCCGAGCTCAGCCATGGCGCGACCTCGTCCGTCGGCGGTAACGCCCTGAGACGCCGACGGCCGCGACAGGAACTGTGGCCAGCGATGTCACGGTCAGGGCGCGCGTGCGCTAGTTGGTTGGTTGGTTGGTTGGTTGACTCCGTGGATACAACAGCTTCAACTTCAGAGTGCGTTACATGTTACTGAGACTTTGCACTACGTACGACGAGACTCTGGCTGCACACCTACGTGTTCATCACAGCCCAAGTTATGTATACCTTTGTTTTTGACTCTACTGAACCTGTTTAAGAATTACCGGCAGTACCGAAGTGCTCTACCTCAACTGCTCCTACTATTTTCATTCGTTCGGCCTATTTTCCAGATCACAGGAGCAGACCCAGGCTACAAAAATACACTCCTGGAAATTGAAATAAGAACACCGTGAATTCATTGTCCCAGGAAGGGGAAACTTTATTGACACATTCCTAGGGTCAGATACATCACATGATCACACTGACAGAACCACAGGCACATAGACACAGGCAACAGAGCATGCACAATGTCGGCACTAGTACAGTGTATATCCACCTTTCACAGCAATGCAGGCTGCTATTCTCCCGTGGAGACGATCGTAGAGATGCTGGATGTAGTCCTGTGGAACGGCTTGCCATGCCATTTCCACCTGGCGCCTCAGCTGGACCAGCGTTCGTGCTGGACGTGCAGACCGCGTGAGACGACGCTTCATCCAGTCCCAAACATGCTCAATGGGGGACAGATCCGGAGATCTTGCTGGCCAGGGTAGTTGACTTACACCTTCTAGAGCACGTTGGGTGGCACGGGATACATGCTGACGTGCATTGTCCTGTTGGAACAGCAAGTTCCCTTGCCGGTCTAGGAATGGTAGAACGATGGGTTCGATGACGGTTTGGATGTACCGTGCACTATTCAGTGTCCCCTCGACGATCACCAGTGGTGTACGGCCAGTGTAGGAGATCGCTCCCCACACCATGATGCCGGGTGTTGGCCCTGTGTGCTTCGGTCGTATGCAGCCCTGATTGTGGCGCTCACCTGCACGGTGCCAAACACGCATACGACCATCATTGGCACCAAGGCAGAAGCGACTCTCATCGCTGAAGACGACACGTCTCCATTCGTCCCTCCATTCACGCCTGTCGCGACAACACTGGAGGCGGGCTGCACGATGTTGGGGCGTGAGCGGAAGACGGCCTAACGGTGTGCGGGACCGTAGCCCAGCTTCATGGAGACGGTTGCGAATGGTCCTCGCCGATACCCCAGGAGCAACAGTGTCCCTAATTTGCTGGGAAGTGGCGGTGCGGTCCCCTACGGCACTGCGTAGGATCCTACGGTCTTGGCGTGCATCCGTGCGTCGCTGCGGTCCGGTCCCAGGTCGACGGGCACGTGCACCTTCCGCCGACCACTGGCGACAACATCGATGTACTGTGGAGACCTCACGCCCCACGTGTTGAGCAATTCGGCGGTACGTCCACCCAGCCTCCCGCATGCCCACTATACGCCCTCGCTCAAAGTCCGTCAACTGCACATACGGTTCACGTCCACGCTGTCGCGGCATGCTACCAGTGTTAAAGACTGCGATGGAGCTCCGTGTGCCACGGCAAACTGGCTGACACTGACGGCGGCGGTGCACAAATGCTGCGAAGCTAGCGCCATTCGACGGCCAACACCGCGGTTCCTGGTGTGTCCGCTGTGCTGTGCGTGTGATCATTGCTTGTACAGCCCTCTTGCAGTGTCCGGAGCAAGTATGGTGGGTCTGACACACCGGTGACAATGTGTTCTTTTTTCCATTTACAGGAGTGTACCTTCTTGCAGTCGATCACACTACATCTCGTATCAGCACGCTGGTAAAATCCCTCTTTTTTGGTGTCGGATAGCAATCTGGGACTCTATGGATTTTAAGCGCCTGGTAAATGCCACAACGTCTCCACGTACCGACCTTAATCAAATGCAGAGGCGACGTCCGCGGACTTTCGGACCTTTGCAACATGTCGATTTGCAGAATGTCTTCGAACTCTGTCTTCACTGTCACAAAACGTCTGAGCGGACCTCCGTGGTCGCTGCGAAACTGGTTCACCTCATAATATGGTGCGAAATCGGTGATAGCTCATTGAAACTTTGACGAGTTCAACCTGACAATCAATTTCGTCTCCAAAATGTTGATGTCCTCCCAAAAGCACCATTTCCATATAAGAAAAGAGGCCTTAATTACAATTTATGCCATCAAATGTGGTGCACCTTGGTGTGTACTATTTTTTGTATAGGTGACACTTCGATGCTACTCTACCCTCCTTGTACAGTTTGCGAGCTACAGGGAGTTTCGTCCTAATACGCCACTGACCACCTCACTGCCTTTGCAAACCTAGTTGGCAATACTGTTGATCTCCATTGTTGTGTGGTAAAGAAAATCCAGCATGGCGTCCGACATTTTGCTGTAACAAAGGTCCAGTCACAGCTCTGCAGGAAATCCAAACTTACTTTTATCGTACCCTTCCAGTGCGTGGCTATTGTTAAAAGCTGCTGCAGCGAGGCCTACATGAGAGGACCGTCCCTTGCTGCGCAGCTTCCGACCGGCAGCACACTGACGTTCGACTTGAAGTCTATGAGACAATAGCGGCCACATATTTGGGAAGGGGTAGGTAAGTGAGACAGACCAGTTACTCACCATGTAGGGCTACTTCCAGTACTTACCTCCCTGCTGCAGGTACTTCTGATCAGTCTCGCGGGCAGCCGCGTTACTACTTGCCTCTGACGCCGTTTCCATAGATCCATGGCGCCATGTATCTCATAGCCCTGTCGTCCAATTGCCAGTGATACCAACAGACCTGCTGCTGGAAACCACTCTGGTTTATCTATCTTTTGTTCCTTGCATCCCGTCTGGCAGAGCTGTACACCTGCCTCTGTAGGTGTCAGTCTCCTATTGCATCTCGAACAGCTGTTGCTTCATATCCGACTGGTGTCGGCCCTGGACAGATGCTGCCTCTTGTATTACGAAATCGTCACCAACCTATATGACAGCGGCTGCGCGTAAGATATTTAATCTCGCGTAAACTTTGTCTACTAGCGCTGTAGCAACACCTTTTTCGCACAGGACCACTGCTGTTTTGACAGGCTCCGGTAACTGCGGTAACCATATGTGCCGTAGCATGCAGTCCGGTAATACTGCTTCTCTAACGGTACCACGCAAGCATCTCGAATACTCGGAGGGAGTCCTGTACCCACTTGCTTCTTATGCAACATTTGTTGAATGCGCTGATCCACCGCTTTACGCATGCGCTCAGTTGATAACTTCTTCAAACATGCTTGTTGCTCTTCCTGCGGCTTGAGTATTAAGTCTTCGGCTATATCTGCCGCTTGATGTCAAATGCCTACACCGCTACTGCTAATTTCGTGCTTTCATCCCATACTTCATTCTGTCCAAACGCCAGCTCCAGCATTGCAAACCGAAGGGCTGACTTGTCTGGCAGGAACATCGGCGTCCGTACGTTCGTCTGTGCTTCATCGGTAACAGCACATCTGTTCCCACCATGTGATCGCAGACTGGTTATTGGTCTTCCTTGATCTTACATCAAAAACTGTAGGTCTGCGGTTTGACTCTGCAGAAAGTCCAGAATGGTTGCCAACTGCTTTCTCGTCCGTCCTCAAATCGTGTCTTGGAACGACGATGCCGTTTGATTTTGATCGCCTATTTTACTGTTTTTACTCGCTTTATAGCAATCCTAATTCCTTAATATTTAACCAAATGACACGCACCGGCTAGAACATCTCAATAACCATGTTTTATTAGCCTTCAACAAAGAAATTCCAGAAACATCGCTACTATAAAAGTAAGGAAATTTATGTAAACCAAAGAACAACCACACTGGACTCGCATTCGGGAGGACGACGGTTCAATCCCGCGTCCGGCCATCCTGATATAGGTTTTCCGTGATTTCCCTAAATCGCTCCAGGCAAATGCCGGGATGGTTGCTTTGAAAGGGCACGGCCGACTTCCTTCCCCATCCTTCCCTAATCCGATGAGACCGATGACCTCGCTGTCTGGTCTCCTTCCCCAAAACCAACCAACCAACCAACCAAAGAACAACCGAACTATAAAATCTGTTCTCATCAAAGCACAAGCTTCATTATGAACTGTGTGCTGTTTTGATCTGACAGCGACGACTTCCACAGTATGTTTACTTCTTTGCTGCCTTTGTGATCCATTTACTACGCCTGCTACACGAGACTTAAAATTAAGTATTTGCACAATTATTTCACCAACTTTCTATCATGTATGTTATACGTAACAGCAGATAAATTCGCACCACAACATGAATCTGCTCTTATACAGCGTTTCACAACTTTATATTATTGAATGGGCTGCAGCATGCCACGTAACTAGCTCCGATATTTTCACCTTCAGTGTTTGTCAGTTTCTTAATTACGTTTATTATCTTTGACAACTGGCTGTTTTCAGAATCCTTGAAATTTATTACGTGTCGAAACTGTAATCGTTATAAATAATGTTTTAACAGTCTAAGACAGAATGATTTAATTTAAACTGTCACGAAAGCTATGGGCTCGATCGTTATTAAACAAAAAAAAGTTCTTCCACTCGAGAGTCCCAGTATCTCTATTTATTTTTTCATTGCCCTATAAATACATAGCAACCGCATCTAATAACAAGACGGTTTCAGGTCAGTTTCATTCACATGAACATGCTGTGCCCTTTGGCGACAGTTGTTCAGATGTGTTTTCTCGTGAAGGTGTGATTGCCAATGCTAAATAGACTGCAAAATGGTAGTCTGAGTTAGCATTAAGTAACCTGATTCTAAGGAGAGCTTGATGAAGTTAAATATTTTAAAGGTAAGGAGCGTTTCCCAGTCGTTGTACGAGCAGACATGGAGAGCATAGTACCACGTGCACAGGCGCGTGAAACCAATCGTAATGTTTCACATCAAACGCAAGTCCGGGGACACTAAAGCTTGCGGCAGCTTACGAAATTTGTGTCCTCGTTAGACAAAAGCCGCTCACACTTCCGTTCATATCCTGTTGAAAAACGTGAGAAATCCCTGACGGAAGAACCATAAACAGCTAAACACGAATAAATATTATTTTAAAATACAAAAAATTGCTCTGAGCACTATGGGACTTAACTTCTGAGGTCTCAGTCCCCTAGAATTTAGAACTACTTAAACCTAACTAACATAAGGACATCACACACATCCGTGCCCGATGCAGGATTCGAACCTGCAGCCGTAGCAGTCGCGCGGTTCCAGACTGTAGCGCCTAGAACCGCTCGTCCACCCCGGCCGGCTTTAAAATACAGAGCTGTTTCTGTTCTCTCACGCTTCCACGCCATTTATCAATAAAACTCTGCATCTGTGAACATTTGGTGTTTGAAGGCTAAAATGTAAAGACAAAAGAAGCCTGAAGGAAAAAATACCATGCAGATGCTATAAGCAACACGCTTTCTACAGCCATAAAAGTGATATTATTTGACGGGAAAGGTATTAATATGCTAGAAAAAATATGCTACCACTTAGTCATATGTCCTAAAATTAAAACTGCTTCATTGCTGGGCGCTCTTCCCTTACTCGTCATCGAAGTGCCGATACCGAGGTGCAGGGAAACGGCGGAACGGGACGAGAGAGTTATGGGGCACTCTCAACATTTTCATCGTATCTGCACTAGGCCAGTATTGAAAGCTCTCCAACGTCCGAGGGCTTCTCCGCGCACCGGAAACGACCGCGGAGAAGCCCTCGGAAGTTGGCCAGCCAGGTACATATAGTCTGCGGCCGAGATCTCGGCTCCAGTCCACCGCCAGAAATGGAGGGTGAAACTTTGACATTGCCAGACACTCGTGCCGGCGAAACGTCAGAAAAACCATCAAACGAACGTCAGCCGAAGAACGCGAGACAGAAGCAAACAGGCAGTTTTTCAACAAGTGGCCACGAAAGCTTCAACAATTTTGTGGCATTGAAAGCCTCAGTGATCTAATTATCCAGATATTCATCACAATCAATTTCCGCACTGATTCAAGCATTTTACAAAACTTCTGCATCTACATTTCGATGATGAATGAGGAAAGAAGTGCGACAATACAGTCATTTCTACTTTGTACTTATAAGGATATGGTGTCTGTTCTTTCGGACATGTCAGAAAGAACAGACACCATTCATCACCTGCAGCGGTCTAGAACGAAAGTAGAATTATATGTTAATACCTTCAGCTGCTGGCGGGCGTTGATATATATCAACGGGGACAGGTGAAAATATCAACGGGACTCGAACCAGGGATCTCCTACTTACATGGCGGACGCTCTATCCATCTTTCTTTTATTTTGATTTGTTTATATTTGATTCTTTTTTTTCTCTTATTTGTTTTTTTAAGAAAGGTAGGAGAAACAGAAACCTTTATTATTCACAAAATAAACATAGTACGTCCTTCCACATTATAACTGTCCTGGAAGGAACCTCGCTGCCGTCCTGCCATGCAGCATGAAATAACAACAAAGTCAAAGTGGGGCCACCTCCAGCACCTAAAGAAAACTATTTGTAGATATGAAAACAAAACTGAAGTACATCCCATTGCTAACTGTGCAAGCGTTAGCTTCTCCCAGGTCGCATACTCGCGTAGTTGTCCTTAGCTGGTCACTTTACTTGGTCTGTTTCACAACGACAGCACCACCGCTCATCTTTGCGCACCGTGCACACCCCAAGTATATGGCGGGTCCGCAAAAACCGTTACTAGGAAATTGGCATTTCAATCCTTGTACTTTTGAAGCCATAATAGTTTTGTGTGTCCATCTTGCAAGTATTGTACGTTCAGACGTGTGTCTGTATAGATGGATCGTCATACCTGTGATCCACGCCACTGCGTTCGTCTTATGACGTGGAAAATACGTTTCCTCTGGAATAAATACTATGTCAGAAGAGACTGCTGTATAGATAGTGCGCTGCATGAACGCTATTATCTTCCTTGCGAGAGTCCAGACAGCCAATACCTCGCCGCAGACCAGCCGATGGTCGTCCTTATCGAGCACGCCGCATTGCTGACACATGGGCGAATCCGCCAAAAGTATTGCGTACTTTTTATCATTCGTAGGGTATATTTTCGGTTCACTACAATGTACGATGTTGATCTGACTGTCGTAGGTAGGTGGGTGAGGTGTACTGTGCGCCACACCACGTGCCAATTAACGGTTGGATGTTTCCGTTCCACCCTGTTCCGGGCGACGCAGATGGTACACGTCCTTCGATGTCGACTGTCGGGTAGTCGGCAAACGCTGTCGAACGCAACTGTGTTAACGGGGGCGATATATGGCCGACACTGACTGGAGGAAGATGCGATGTTGGTACTAGAGCCACCGACTGCAGGGACTATCTCGCCTCCCGTGTGCCTTATTAATAATGTCTTCCACGAGTAATAAGTGTTTTGGGTAGGGACACTAAGAATGTAGTGTATGGACATGTTGTTGTTGTTGTTGTTGTGGTCTTCAGTCCTGAGACTGGTTTGATGCAGCTCTCCATGCTATTCTATCCTGTGCAAGATTCTTCATCTCCCAGTACCTACTACAACCTACATCCTTCTGAATCTGCATAGTGTATTCATCTCTTGGTCTCCCCCTACGATTTTTACCCTCCACGCTGCCCTCCAATACTAAATTGGTGATCCCTTGATGCCTCAGAACATGTCCTACCAACCGATCCCTTCTTCTGGTCAAGTTGTGCCACAAACTTCTCTTCTCCCCAATCATATTCAATACTTCCTCATTAGTTATGTGGTCTACCCATCTAATCTTCAGCATTCTTCTGTAGCACCACATTTCGAAAGCTTCTATTCTCTTCTTGACCAAACTATTTACTGTCCATGTTTTACTTCCATACATGGTTACACTCCATACAAATACTTTCAGAAACGACTTCCTGACACTTAAATCTATACTCGATGTTATCTAATTTCTCTTCTTCAGAAACGCTTTCCTAGCCATTTCCAGTCTACATTTTATATCCTCTCTACTTCGACCATCATCAGTTATTTTGCTCCCCAAATAGCAAAACTCCTTTACTACTTCAAGTGTCTCATTTCCTAATCTAATACCCTCAACATCACCCGACTTAAATCGACTACATTCCATTATCCTCCTTTTGCTTTTATTGACGTTCATCTTATATCCTCCCTTCAAGACACCATCCATTCCGTTCAACTGCTCTTCCAAGTCCTTTGCTGTCTCTGATAGAAGTACAATGTCATCGGCGAACCTCAAAGTTTTTATTTCTTCTCCATGGATTTTAATTCCTACTCCGAATTTTTCTTTTGTTTCCTTTACTGCTTGCTCAATATACAGACTGAATAACATCGGGAGAGGCTACAACCCTGTCTTACTCCCTTCCCGACCACTGCTTCCCTTTCATGTCCCTCGACTCTTATAACTGCCATCTGGTTTCTGTACAAATTGTAAATAGCCTTTCGCTCCCTGTATTTTACCCCTGTCACCTTCAGAATTAGAAAGAGAGTATTCCAGTCAACATTGTCAAAAGCTTTCTCTAAGTCTACAAATGCTAGAAACGTAGGTTTGCCTTTCCTTAATCTTTCTTCTAAGATAAGTCGTAAGGTCAGTATTGCCTCACGTGTTCCAAGATTTCTACGGAATCCAAACTGATCATCCCCGAGGTCAGCTTCTACTAGTTTTTCCATTCGTCTGTAAAGAATTCGTGTTAGTATTTTGCAGCTGTGGCTTATTCAACTGATTGTTCGGTAATTTTCACATCTGTCAACACCTGCTTTCTTTGGGATTGGAATTATTATATTCTTCTTGATGTCTGAGGGTATTTCGCCTGTTTCATACATCTTGCTCACCAGATGGTAGAGTTTTGTCAGGACTGGCTCTCCCAAGGCCGTCAGTAGCTCCAATGGAATGTTGTCTACTCCGGGGGCCTTGTTTCGACTCAGGTCTTTCAGTGCTCTGTCAAACTCTTCACGCAGTATCGTATCTCCCATTTCATCTTCATCTACATCCTCTTCCATTTTCATAATATTGTCCTCAAGTACATCACCCTTGTATAGACCCTCTATATACTCCTTCCACCTTTCTGCTTTCCCTTCTTTGCTTAGAACTGGGTTTCCATCTGAGCTCTTGATGTTCATACAAGTGGTTCTCTTATCTCCAAAGGTCTCTTTAATTTTCCTGTAGGCTGTATCTATCTTACCCCTA
Source organism: Schistocerca cancellata (assembly GCF_023864275.1). Classification (NCBI taxonomy): domain Eukaryota; kingdom Metazoa; phylum Arthropoda; class Insecta; order Orthoptera; family Acrididae; genus Schistocerca; species Schistocerca cancellata. Next base: position 999,646,446 of record NC_064627.1, read on the forward strand.
GTGCGATAAGCCTCTACATCCTTACATTTGTCCTCTACCCATCCCTGCTTAGTCATTTTGCACTTCCTGTCGATCTCATTTTTGAGACGTTTGTATTCCTTTTTGCCTGCTTCATTTACTACATTTTTATATTTTCTCCTTTCATCAATTAAATTCAATATTTCGTCTGTTACCCAAGGATTTCTACTAGTCCTCTTCTTTTTACCTACTTGATCCTCTGCTGCCTTCACTACTTCATCCCTCAAAGCTACCCATTCTTCTTCTACTGTATTTCTTTCCCCCGTTCCTGTCAATTGTTCCCTTATGCTCTCCCTGAAACTCTGTACAACCTCTGGTTTAGTCAGTTTATCCAGGTCCCATCTCCTTAAATTCCCACCTTTTTGCAGTTTCTTTAGTCTTAATCTACAGGTTATAACCAATAGATTGTGGTCAGAGTCCACATCTGCCCCTGGAAATGTCTTACAATTTAAAACCTGGTTCCTAAATCTCTGTCTTACCATTATATAATCTATCTGATACCTTTTAGTATCTCCAGGGTTCTTCCATGTATACAACCTTCTATCATGATTCTTAAACCAAGTGTTAGCTATGAAACTTCCTGGCAGATTAAAACTGTGTGCCCGACCGAGACTCGAACTCGGGACCTTTGCCTTTCGCGGACAAGTGCTCTACCAACTGAGCTACCGAAGCACGTGCATCGGTAGTTCAGTTGGTAGAGCACTTGCCCGCGAAAGGCAAAGGTCCCGAGTTCGAGTCTCGGTCGGGCACACAGTTTTAATCTGCCAGGAAGTTTCATATCAGCGCACACTCCGCTGCAGAGTGAAAATCTCATTCTGGAAGTGTTAGCTATGATTAAGTTGTGCTCTGTGCAAAATTCTACCAGGCGGCTTCCTCTTTCATTTCTTAGCCCCAATCCATATTCACCTACTATGTTTCCTTCTCTCCCTTTTCCTACACTCGAATTCCAGTCACCCATCACTATTAAATTTTCGTCTCCCTTCACTATCAGAATAATTTCTTTTATTTCATCATACATTTCTTCAATTTCTTCGTCATCTGCAGAGCTAGTTGGCATATAAACTTGTACTACTGTAGTAGGTGTGGGCTTTGTATCTATCTTGGCCACAATAATGCGTTCACTATGCTGTTTGTAGTAGCTTACCCGCATTCCTATTTTCCTATTCATTATTAAACCTACTCCTGCATTACCCCTATTTGACTTTGTATTTATAACCCTGTAGTCACCTGACCAGAAGTCTTGTTCCTCCTGCCACCGAACTTCACTAATTCCCACTATATCTAACTTTAACCTATCCATTTCCCTTTTTAAATTTAGTAACCTACCTGCCCGATTAAGGGATCTGACATTCCACGCTCCGATACGAAGAACGCCAGTTTTCTTTCTCCTGATAACGACGTCCTCTTGAGTAGTCCCCGCCCGGAGATCCGAATGGGGGACTATTTTGACTCCGGAATATTTTACCCAAGAGGACGCCATCATCATTTAATCATACAGTAAAGCTGCATGCCCTCGGGAAAAATTACGGCCGTAGTTTCCCCTTGCTTTCAGCCGTTCGCAGTACCAGCACAGCAAGGCCGTTTTGGTTATTGTTACAAGGCCAGATCAGTCAATTATCCAGACTGTTGCCCCTGCAACTACTGAAAAGGCTGCTGCCCCTCTTCAGGAACCACACATTTGTCTAGCCTCTCAACAGATACCCCTCCGTTGTGGTTGTACCTACGGTACGGCTATCTGTATCGCTGAGGCACGCAAGCCTCCCCACCAACAGCAAGGTCCATGGTTCATGGGGGGGGGGGGGGGTCATACAAGGAGAGAATGTTGGTCTCGCGGGGGGCGTGCGCGTTATAGCCCGTGCAGTCGCACTATCCTCTGTGCCCTCAGTGCCTTAGTTGGATAGAGCGTCTGCCATGTAAGCAGGAGATCCAGGATTCGAGTCATGGTCGGGGCACACATTTTCACCTGTCCCCGTTGATATATATCAACCCCCGTCAGCGGCTGAAGGTATTAATATATAATTTTAATTTCTACTTTGAGTGACATGACTCTGTATGTACTGCTTGTGTCTCCGTAAAACGTTTTCAACTATTTACTTCATTATACATCGTTGACATGCTGGTTCTTAGACGTTTGAAGTAATGTTCTTCCATTGAAAGTTTAGGAACTGAGTAAAACGCGATGAAAGAGGGCATTGAACGGATATATGTTTGTCATATGAAGAACTCTCGCAATGTCGTAATATTCCTCTAAATACAAGTAACATCTAAAAGCTATTATAACATGCTCACAGAAATATATACCGGTACAACATTATTAAGTTAAACTGAATAGTAATGGTTTGATTAACGATGTAGTCCCCCGAATAGAAACATGAAGTTAATGTAAAGTGGAGAGTCAAACACGATGGTAACTAAACCCGTTATTAGTAAGTAGCTTAGTGAACGTCACATCTGGTGAAATTAATTACAATCCGAACACTAGGAGCACAGTTCGATGGTGCGAGTTACACAGTGTACCAAACCACAGCACAGTAGGTGCAAACGCCTACGTAGAGTTCTTATTTCATTTTTAAAGATTTCTGAGGTCCTAAAATACGCGTCTTGCGCTCCTAAGACCCGAGGCAGTGCACAGATGTGATGAATTAGTTTGTCTTGTTACGCACATTACAACCGAACATGAATATGTGCACAAGTGCTTGCAATACAAGGTTTCGGCGATACAGGTTTAATTTTCCCAGTTTCGTCTTCCTGTAGCTCCTTTATGCATTGCAGGAGATGCTTTGCTTTGATTGTACCATTTCAAATTCACACATGTTAGCATTACGCACAGCATGGAAACGACGAATGACATGTAATTACCGATGGCGTTGTGCTTACCTTTGGTCACTGACACAAATCACGTGATACAATTTAAGCAGCAAAAAGATATACATATTACTTTCTAAGATGTATGCCACTCTACCAAAAATTCCGAGACTTACAAAGGGGCCATCAGACCTGTCAATCGCTAATTTGGTGGGTCGTTTGTATGTTGCAGAAGGAAATGTCCTGAGTACCTGACTAGCTGTTCTTCAAGTGACGGCCGGTAGTTTTCAAGATGTTTTGTGCTTATCTCCTGTATACATAAGGTTAGTCAGATTTCTAACAAGCGACCGTAGTGCCGCGGCAAAGGTTCACGGGTACCATACTGGCGATTCGGGCTCAACCACAGCCCGTGTGCTACTTCTTTTTTTCAATTTCATCGCACAGAATGTTATTAAATGGTATATGTCATGCAAAATTATTCAAAAACAGTTATTTTTACCGCAGCAGTTTCATTAATAAATCAACTGTAACACAAAACTTTTTTTAAATGTGACATCTGTTTGTTCCAGAATAAACTACAGAATCGTGTTACCCGTTATTGTTGTCATCTCTTGCTATGCTAGAAGAGAACTTCAGATGGTATTTGTCGTAGAAGCAACCGGAACACAAATTCGTAGAACATCACGAACTTTCATTCAGAGATACTTCAATGATATGACACGAATATTTTCTCAGACAATACCTGAAAACACAGCTTGGTTGAATTCTAAACGATCGTTCTTTCTATAATGAACTTCGATGTGAACCATCCGCGTTTGATCACTCCTATGAAAACAAATGCACTAAATTGATGCGCAGTTACAGAATGTGTTTCCCTCGAAGCGATTTCTCTCTTAGTCTTTAGCAAGTCGGGAGCGTTTTAAATTTTTTAGTGAAAGTTTTAACCACTCTGTAAGACTAAACATCACAAGATTGTCAATGTGCAGTACATTTGGATGGGATAATTTTTACCTTGCAGATGCATACTTCAATCTCATTTGCAAAGATTTGATTACAAATTGTCCAGTCTGCTTCTAAGACGAATCAGTACTGTAAAGAAATTTTTCTTGTCCCACGCATGGAAGAATCACAGATTTTAAAAGCTCTTTGTGGAACACTTTCGTGAACTTACCTAATTTCCTGCAGGTCACTATTAATTTTAATTAATTTATGAGTCAATTTGTCAACACTTCTTTTTAACAGTCCGACCACATCTCCAAGATGGTTCTTGCATACATAAGAAAACATAAGGCATTTTCTTTTCTGACGCAGTTATAGTATACTGTGCTGGGAATGAATAACCAATCGTGTCGAAATCTTTTTTTATGATGAGATGGTTTTCTCACCAGGATCTGCAAGCGATCTATTGTACGTAGATTGATACTCATAGCTTGTTAGATCGGTATTAATTACATAATCGTGGTCAAAATTAAGGATGCGTACTTTCGCCTTTAACTGAAACACTTCCGCAGCTGGCAATACTTCGTCCATCGTTGTGAACTCTGTGGAACGGTCCAGATTATTGGAATTCGATTTACGGACAGCAAACGGAATAAACATTTGAAGATAATGTTATTTAATGACTTACTAATGACTAGTTTTGAATAATTTTACATGAAATATACTGTTTAATGATATTCAGTACGATGAAATTAAAAAAGAAAACGAAAAACGTTACACGTGAAGGATTTAAACACCAACCTTAGCCATAGTGCTATGCTCATTTACTCGAAACACTACTAACGTTATAAAGTACGTATGAAACTTCAACATCGACTTTAGCGGGAACTACAGGCCGTCGCATGAAAAGCCAATAGCTAGGCACACGGGACAGGTCCCTCTGTGCCATATCTAAGATTCACTAAAACCCATGATTAACAGGTCTGATTGTGTGCTAGCGAGTACATACCCGGCGGATAGGGGACGCCAGCGCAGTATTTACGGTAGCAACTAGAACTAACTGCAGTAAACAACACATGTGAATTCGACCAGTCAGTTGTGAGCAGGCAGTGTTAAGTATGTAATGTTAGCCTTCTCTAATGCGTTGGTATCTGTGAGCGACGACACTGTAGTAGGTTTGTGGTTGCAATGGACGGCTAAATCAAGTCTACTATCTATTCCCTTCAAGTGGTGATTTTTGGAATTTTCTTCCCCTTCTTGTTACACTCACGCTTGTGTGAACTAGTGCCTTAATCCCTAGGGCACTACTTTCCAGTTCCTCGGACATAATACTTCGGGATCTAATCATTACTGAGTTTCTTCAACTAGGTAAGGTATACCAGAAAAACGAGTAAGCCCTTTCCCGCGCCTAAAAACGTCCATTATCTCTGAGGAAGTGCGCAGCTCGTAGTCTCGCGATAGCGTTCTCACTTCCCGATCACGGAGTCCCGGGTTCGATTCCCGGCGGGGTGAGGGATTTTAACTTGCCTCGAGATTACTAGGTGTTGTTTTGTATCGTCTCCACCATCATCATTCATCCCCAATGGCAATGGTAATGTCAAATCCTCCCACATGAAAGACATATGCATGTCTGGCCATAGCTGGTACTATAACCTAAAATTTTTCTGAAGCTGCTGCAGAAGTCAAAACATAGCAAGGTACTAGTAGTGATACACATGTCTAGCAACAATACAAAGCGTAGCAATTGCTCGTAACATACCACTGCAGTTATTGTATTTTACAGTGAATCTAATCACAAATGCAACAGCAGAATTTACTTCGTTAGTTACGCTTCAACTGGAGAAAAAGTGCTGGGTTCATAATACAGGGTGTTTCAAAATGAATATACGTATTTTAAGGCTCTGTACCATTTATTACATTCAACTTACAATTATGAGCATTACATCAAATGAAAGAGCAACCCAAAGAGTTTTGTTTGTACACCTGTGTACAAAGGGAAGACTTTGGGACGACCAAGAGTGACAAGAATATGTTGAACGAGTTAGTCTTTCGGGCGTGGCCCCAGGAAATCAGTTCGAAGCCTAGTCGTGAATTAGCAGTTCCAGTGACTTCCATGTGGATACTTTTAACGAGACTCTTACAACTACATCCTTATTGTATACAGCTGTTACAAGTTCTGAAACCTACAGACTCCGGTTTACACGCGAATTTTGCACAAGAAATGTTGCTGTATGAGGACGAATATTTTCTGGGTAGCGTAGTCTTCAGTGATGAATCGACATTTCACCTAAGTGGAAATGTGAACACACATAATGTGCGCATCTGCGGGTCAGCAGATCCCAACTAGATGATAAATTCGGAAGAGAGAGCCCTAAATTGAATGTTTTTTGTGTCATATCCCGGGGAAAATTTTACCGGCGTTTCTTTTTCGGTGAAGCAACTGTAAGTGGTGTTTCTTATCTTCATGCGCTAGAACTATGGGTCTTTCTCAGCTGGAACAAGTTGAACTACAGAACTTCATTTGTCAGTCAGACGGTGCACCGCTTTACTGACGTAACTCAGTAAGCGACTTGTTGAACGACGTTGTATCCGACCGGTGGAATGGCGCACGGGCGCCGGATGTCAAGAGCTTGTTTTTCATGACCTCCACGTTCACACACTCTCTGCCGCAATGCGATTCTTACCTTTGGGTGTTTACAAAGTATCACATGTATGTACCTCCGCTACCAATTGAACTACCCGACTTCAGAAACAGCGTTGTCGCAACAGTTACTCCAGACACACTTATCAAAGTTTGGGAGGAACTCGCCTATCAGTTCGATGTGTCACGAATGGTGCTGACATTGAACACTCGTAGGAAAAACTGAGCTGCTCTTTAAATTGATATATTATTTGTAATTGTAAGGTGATTGTAACAAATGCAACAAAGTCTTAAAACTCGTACATTCATTTTGAAACACACTGTAGTGTCAATGGTGTGAGAAATCGGGCGAAACATATTATGGTATAGAAATAAACTTAAAATGACGTAATATGTTCTCGAAGCCTTCAAGGAGTACTACAGAGGCAGCGGTTAATTTATGGCACCTGCAGTTTCGAAAATGAAGATGAAAGAGTGGTTCCTGGTAAATGTGAGCAGTCGACTGAATCTAAATTAGCGGTCACATTCGCTAAGTAATGCAAACTGTCCATAGGTATTCTATAAGTAATTGTGTCGAGTCAGCTCGACGAGCAACGCCAGTAGTCTCTGACGAAGATGCCTGTTATAATCTAATCTAATCTATACCCAGAAATAACTGAATATGTACGTTAGAAGTGGTTCTGTGCGGTGAAAATGTTGGCAGAGGGGAGGAATTCGTGAGGGACCGCGTCAAACCAGTAATTATTCGTAACTAAACTTTGAAAAAAAAAAAAGCACACTACATGCAGTTCGGAGCTTGTAAGGGGTATCCCACGAGTATAAGCCCAACATATGATGACATTCAGACAGAAGAAGTGGACAGTGTTAAAGTAGTCTTGTGGTTAAAGCTTGATAATTACTTAAACTGGGAGGAACACAACAATGAACTGCTGAAGCGTCTACACAAATCTCTTAAATTTGCTATGGGAATTCTGTCAGACGTAGGGGATTTAAAAATGAAAAAGCTGACATACTACTCTTACTTTCACTCCATAATGTCATATGGGATTATTTTGTGGGGTAATTCATAAACCCAAGCTAGTTTTCTGGGCACAAAAACGTTCTATAAGAGTTATATGTGGTGTGAACTCAAGAACATCCAGCAGAGGCCTGTTTACGGAACTAGAGATACCAACTACTGCTTCCCAATATATTTAATCCTTAATGAAGTCTGTCATTAAAAATATATCACTTTTTCAAATCAACAGCTCAGCTCATGGAATTAATTCTAAAAATAAGTACAATCTTCACAAGGATTTCAAGTCACTTGCTCTTGTACAAAAGGGTGTGCATTATTCAGGAACATACATTTTCAATAACTTGCCAGCAGCCATAAAAAGCTTAACAACCGATGAAATTCAGTTTAAGAAAAGCCTAAAGGATTCTTTGGTGGCCAACTCCTTCTACTCCACTGACGAATTTTTCAGGAGAACCGACAGATTTTCTGCACCATTTCAGTGCAGTAATGTGTTCACTGTAAATAATCATTGTAGTAGTTCTATAATATGTTTATTATCTTATAAATGAAAATAATATTTTTTTAAATCAGTGCATTAATGGGATATTAGTAAACGAGTGTTGTATATTGATCCTTTTATAAAGTATTCATTAAAAAATGACGATCATTCCACTTGGGACCTGTGGAAGGTAGTTTTGTGGCGGCGTTCGTAGCGACAAACACTTCGCTGTAGAAACGGCTTACGAAGTCACCGCCACACTTTTAATAGCGGGCCGACCGGTCCGCTGGAACAGTGAAATGAAAGATGAAAACCCAAACACTCTGATTAAATAAAAGTCGGTACTTATCTTTATTAACGAAGATACAGAAACACAGTAGCGAACTCCGTGTCTACAGAAATCTGTCTAGTTCGAGTCGGAGCGGCTAGGTCAGCGTCGGCTGACGACAAGCAACAACTCTGCTGCGATGAACACACAACTGACTAGCAAGTACACAAATCGGTGGCGAGTATACAACTGAGCGGCGAATACAGAACTGTCCTAGCGCTCGCGACTCCAGCGCTTAAGAAGCCAGAAGCCAGCGGTGGCGCGCGCAGACTTGCGGCGATTTCCTGTATCGCTGGCGCTGCTTATGCGGACGGCGTCCGGACTTTGATGCTGCCAACCTTTTGGCAGCGGGCTCGGTTGGCATTACTGGCTAGGATATAACAGGTACATTAACTGATTTGTTTCAGTTGTAAATATTTGTCATGTATTATTGTTTTTCTGACATGTTCTACATCCTGGAGGACCTCCTCACTACTGATAAATTGGAATGAAAGTAAATCTAATGTAATCTAAAAACCTGAGATGTCGGAACAATGCTCTCAAAAATCCGATCAGGAACTCAGTTGATGGTGTGGTAATTCGTTATATCGTATCTGCTTTATACGCTCCCTCCTGTTGATAACAGTGGAGAAATACGTTTGGTGATCAACTGACGGGCCGTTCAAGATAGCAAAGACTTTCGATGTAGTTGAGATTGTTATAAAATACCGAAAGTAAATGGTTTATCCCTCTCCACTGCGTCTGCTCGATATTTAAGAAAACAATCCATTCACACAGATAAAGACTTTAAAATTTTCAGCGACAGTCTTATATTACGCTATCGACGTACTGTTTTATTGGTTCTTTTTACTTTAATAAAACAGATGGTTTGACATGTGACAACAGTGCTATTTGATAAGAATGATCTTCTGAAACCACGATTAAAATAAATTTTGTTTAATTGAAGTAACACGAACTATTTACGCACCGTTTGGAGTCAATTCCTAAGTGGATGTAACCTAATTATGTGTTTTAATGAACTTTTGTAATTGCAAACATACTTCCAGTATACCGCCGGGCACATAGTTGCCATTTCAGCAATTTTGTGTAGCTGTGCAGTAAACTCTGAGAATTTCCACGAGTGAAATTTCATTTGAACAACGACGGTACCCTTTACTGCCGCATTTTAACACGCTCTTGTACGTACGTCGGATCGAATCTCATTTCCCTCACACCATTTTCCCTTCCCCCTCCTACCACTCATTCTCTATCCCTCCTGTTCGCGCTCCGCCACCCCCCCCCCCCTCCCCCGCTCCTCCACCATGCGTACATTTAGGTATCGGGTATATTATGAAAAATTAGATTAGCGTTTTCAGTTGGTGCCTTTTGGCGTATACATTCCTCTAGTCCTTTAATTTGCCAGTCTTTCCTAATTTACCTGTTTATATTAGGCTCGATACTGGAGAAAATTCAGTTTCTTTCTGAAGCTTGGTAACTAATAAGAGAGTGGTGTATTTTGGGTTTATGGTGAATATCCTACAAGAACTTAGTTTTATAACATTTGACGTCTTTTTTTTTGCATAAGCTATTTTTAAGGTTGAAGCACTATTTTGGAATTCTGTCAGAAATAAGATGTTACATTAATACCCAGATGTTATTTTAATGATATGCTCTCCACATTCATATGCTGATACGTAAGGAATGGAGTCCCAAAAGTGGGATATAAAATGTACGTTGCGTCCGCTAATTTACAACGTGTGTAAATAAATGCTCTTTGTTATGAGTATAGGGCTAAATTTCCAAAAGTTTACAGGCAGATGTAACTCTAATGCTTATTCCATCCGTTTATGTCCGATTCTGCGTAACTGTTCTTTACCTAACTCTGTGATTTTACCTCCAATTTGTCTGGTTTTCATGTAAAGGCTGACTGTGTGATTTCATTCAGGTTGAAATTCCTTGTCTTGCCATGTTATCTTTTATTTCTGACTGTATGTAACCTTATACAGGTCGATGTTGTTTTACCACTGTTTTAGTCTGACTTTAGGTAATCGTTGTCTACCTAACTGTGTACTTTCAATACTGTCGGAATTTCTTGTCTTCCTTCTTGAAATAAAATTTCTCTATAAATTGGTCGCTGGATCTATTTGTTGCCGTTTTGAAAACCTGTTTTCGTGCTACGTGCGTCCTTGAGGTGTTCAATATCTGTTCCTTCGGCGTGTCGAGTATGGCTGGGATGATGACGTATTGACACCTTATTGTTTCTGTTTCAATTTGTAACACAAACATCTTCTTATATATTTCTCGTTTGGAAATTTATATTGTGTAGCGCTTGTTAACGTATGTGCGATTAATCAGTTTATAAGAAACTGAAAAAAAAATGGTTCAAATGGCTCTGAGCACTATGGGACTTAACATCTGTGGTCATCAGTCCCCTAGAACTTAGAACTACTTAAACCTAACTAACCTAAGGACATCACACACACCCATGCCCGAGGCAGAATTCGAACCTGCGACCGTAGCAGTCCCGCGGTTCCGGACTGCAGCGCCAGAACCGCTAGACCACCGCGGCCGGCGAAACTGAAAAAAGAGAGAAAAATGTAAAAATGTAAAATTAAGTTCCTGCTAGACGGTGCAGTTACGATAAGCGCCCCTACCCTGGTCTTTCTAATACCTTCTGCACGTGTCTCAGTTACTTGAATAATGTTCAGCCATGCGCTAATTAAGATGTGTTTCACTGGAATGAAGACGTATGTGGCTGTCATAACGGATGTTGTTACATAGCTTTGTGGTATGTACCAACTGTTATCAGTTATCTTTGTACTGTGTTACCGTTTTGTAATGTCAAAAGTACTCATTACTTCGTTTCTGCTTTTTCTGACGATTTGATAGAGAGCTTAGGCTCAAAACTAGTCATCAAGTAACAAAGAAATTAAAATTGCATCTTGGACGGTTCTCTGAAAACTTGAAGGTTTCAGCAGATACATTTAGTACCTATGAAACTCTGATATACAGCATAGGAAAAGCACCTGCACACACATACATTTTATTAAATAATTTTCCACATTTTTAACAATTGTTTCAAAACTATACCTTATATCTAGTACGAATTTATATTTTTTCTCTTACTTAGGGCTCATAGTAAACCTACGTTGCGTACTGTGTTTTGTGTGATCTATGTTGTACCTGGGGAGGAATGGAAAGTACAGCTAAGTGGGATTGTCCTTTGTCGCCTGTAAGAAATATACTATTGCCTCGAGGATTGAGCATTAGATATGTGTTGGGTATTGGCTCTTTCCCATTCACTACTTTTACTTAGTGATGATTAAAATTTATGTTTAAAATAGATATTTATCATTGGCTGTAGCTGCTTCATAACTTATATATTCTTCAGTCGCACAGACTTGCATGTTACTATCGGATTCTAAATGGACAAGTCAGGCATAAGTAGAGGAACATGACCTAAACATCGATGGGATGTTAACCCTTGACTTTCCATTTTTAGGGGGGGAAAAGAGAATCAAATCTTCAAGTGCCCTTGTGAAATAACAGTGAGGTATTTCTGTTATTATTAAAATCGTATCATGCAATAGATTGTAAGCAGTGCCGAATGGAATCCAGCCGACGGCAAATTGTGAGTTCCTTATCCATGTCCTGAGTGTATAAAATCAAAACATCATTCGCGCATGTGTGTGGTAGTAAATATTTGGACATCTCCTCTTTGTGAAGGAAAGAAGGAACACTTCCCTTCGTGTTTGTCTTTTTTATTTGAAAGGAAGCTGGAGTGCTTGAATATCAGACGATGCTCTTCTCCTGTAGTTATTAGCTAAGGCTAGTTATTAGCTAAAGCTAGCTTCTTTTTTTCATACGAGGCGGAGGATTTCACACAGAAAATACATTTCGAGAAGAACTAATAAAGCAATTCAAATATTAAGTTTTCTCCTAAGTACACAGATACGTGAATAGTAAGAACATATTTGTCACATATTAGAGACATGTTCTAGATACACCCGATACAACATATTTGTTGGTCTCTCTGCTGTTATATTTAATTTATTCACTGAATATTCAACTGGAACGGACTGCTATGGGCGCGCTCTAGTAAAAAAGAAATTTCCTATCTACACAGTCCTAGTACTGTTTGATACCCTATTAAAGAACACGTACTATGATACAATGTTTTTTTCACTTTTGAATTACTGTCCACTTCTGTTCTTTATAAATAACATCGATAGGTAAAAAAAGCCCTGTAGCTATGAGAATACTCGGACATTAAACATTCCTGATTTTATCGTTTAGTACTTCCTTTGTTTAACTGTTGGTATAAACCAGTAAACACCGATTATTTCAAAACTCGAAGTCTCATGTATAAAACAGCTTCAGACCTCAGATTCCAAATGAGTTACTGTGTTAAATATTTGATGTGAAGCACGTGAGCGAAGAAAAAAAGATAGAAAAGTTTTGCAATAGGGTAATGTTTAAAGTTTTGTAAGTTACTATGCCCTCCAATGACGGAGTCAGGCTTTTGTCAAAGAGGGGCCCAATTTGTTACAAAGAGCCTTAAAATCCAATATAGCTATGTTTGTGCTGCTCCCATCTCGTTTTTAAATTTCCGACTTACCTGCAACCAAGTCATAACTTCTTCAGCACATCAAAGCATCCCAAGTTCCTCAATTCTGTCTCAAATTTTCTTAAAGTATCTACCATTTTCTTAAAATTCTTCAGTTTAATCAAGTGATCGAAACCTTTTCTTAAAACTCTAATTTTCAAAATTCACCAGAAATCTATTTAGGAAACGAAACGTAATTAATAAATACTGTGAGGTATATTTTTCGGATCTTAATATTGATTCACGCGTTAATTTCAATTAAACTTCTAATGTGTGCGTCCTAGCTACATTTTTGTGATCTTAACACTGATTTACGCATTAATTTCAATTCAACTTCTTGTGTGTGCGACATCATAAATGATTTTGTATTTATCCAGGATATTACGAATGACACATTTCACAGCAGAACATAGTTCTTTTAGTAAAACTTGAAGACATTATATATCGCTCCTCCACAACAGATCCAGCTTTATGCACGGAAACATAGTACAAGATGACGATTGCAAGCAGCCTTACAATGTAAATATAGTTTTTCGAGCAGGAGTCTCCGAAGAGATGTTCGTCACGCCTTCGATGCAGCATTTTTCAATTAATCAGAGAGGCTGCATCTTTCAGAGAACTTGAATCTGTCAGGAAGGAAAGGAATTCGGAAAGTATGAGCTGTGGCCTACGGTAAGGGACCAACACAGACTCTAGCCTCAATTGAAAACGCGATAACACAGAAAACCATTTTGAAAGTTGCCGGAGGATATATTCGTACTACCTCGCCTCCCGAATCTAGGGATTGCTAACTAAGCCCTTCAAGCATCAGAGTTACCCCACTCGGTGGAGAATTTGGAAAAACTGGCTGTTGAATATTGTTTACAAACAAAATAGTGTGAATCGCAATAAAAGATGGAATTTAGACATTGCGTGTTTTTTCCTTTAATTGTAACTGTTTGGTCATCTAATAATGCATGAACGCATGCATATTTCAATTTTGGAGGAAATTCGTCGATTCAGCTGTTATAGTATTAAAGAGTGTGAATAGATTTTGGATGGAACAGGGAGGGATGGGAGGAGGGCGATGCAGGGTTCAGTCGCCTGTACAAACTGAAACAGTCCGCTGAAAGAATCATTTAGAAACGAATGAACTATAGTAAGTGATGTCATCACAAACCTCTTCCGCTCTGCACAAACCCTTCCCTGTTGTTCTGCATCGGAACTGGGTTTCACAACTGAGTACCGCTCGGGTGACCAGAGTGGGCGATATTTTGCCATTTGGGCTACTAATGAGAGAAGACTTAGTAAATGTTTTAAAGAAATGCAGCCACCGCCGTTTGTGCTTTAATTTTGTTGATCAACGTGATTTTCGGGTGACGGAGACAAATCCAGCTTGCCATATAACCTTCTAGCTGGATAGAGGGATCGCATAGGAGCAGTTCGGATTTAGAAGAGGAAAAGGAACAAGAGATGCTATTGGCCTGCTAAGAACTATAGGGGAAAGATTTATGTAAAAGGGTAGAGAAATCTTTGCTGTTTTTATAGATTTAGAAAAGGCTTTTGACAGAGTTCAGTGGAACAAGCTGATAGATATCTTGAAGAGGAAAGGAGTAGATTGGAAAGAGAGAAGACTGATACAGAATCTATATTTACACCAGAAAGTAAGGATAAGGATTGGAAATGAAATGTCAGAAGGAAGCAGCACTGGACGAGGTCTTTGACAAGGTTGTTGCCTTTCCCCACTGTTGTTTAACGTATAGCTTGAAGAGATTATTGCGAAAAGTTTAGATGATAAAAGAGGAATATGTATTGGTGGAAAGAGAATAGAATGTATAAGATTTGCTGATGACATGGTATTAGTGGCAGAAAGTGAGCGGACAGTGAATAACATGCTCAAAGATCTGAATGAAACTTGTGTGGAATATGGGACGCAAATAAACACAGCAAAAACAAAGAGTATGGTCATCAGTACAGGACGCAGACTGTCCAATATTAAAACAGGACAATCTACCATTAGCCAAGTAAGTGAATTTAAATATCTCGGAAGCACAATAACTGAAGACTTGAGATGTCACCAGGAGGTGAAAACTCGAATTGCCATAGCGATGGAGGCATTCAACAGAAAGAGGAGACTCTTGTGTGGCAAATTAGCTAAAGGACTAAGGAAAAGGCTTGGCAAATGCTTTGTCTGGAGTGTGGCACTATATGGGGCAGAAACATGGACACTGAGACGAGAGGATGAAAAAAGGTTAGAAGCATTTGAAATGTGGATGTGGAGGAGAATGGAGAGAATAAGCTGGATGGAAAGAGTGAGTAATGAAAGAGTATTGGAAAGGGTTGGTGAGAGAAGATGTCTGCTGAAGGTTGTAAGAGAAAGGAAAAAGAACTGGTTGGGACATTCATTGAGAAGGGAGTGCTTGCTAGTAGATGCTTTGGAAGGATTGGTTTGTGGGAGAAGACTGAGACGAAGAAGGAGATACAAGGTGATAGACGATATAAAGGGAAGAGGAAATTATGCAGACCTGAAGAGGATGGCAAAAGACGGGACAGCCTGGAGAACTACCATGTGAAAACCTTCCTTTAGGCAGAATGATGAGACAAATCCGAGTTTATTTTTATGCACTGATTTTAGTTTAATATTATTTTTAATGATGTTTAGGCCTCCGTTGCACTATAAAATACTGAACTATTGCAAGCTCGATGTTCTACCGGTCACCAAATAACGACATCAGTGCTAACATTAAACTGCAACATATAGGAAATTAGGCTATTATAGAAGTGCGTACTTATTTTCGAGTTATAATAACTCTAGTGGGCGAAAAAGAAATGGTTTTCCTCTTCATTCCTGTAACAAAATTCGGCACACTAGACAAAAACAACGAACAGCAGCACCTTCATTAAATTCATCTGCAGCTACGAACTGAACTGATTAACAAATAAACAACTGAACTCAATCAAATAAGGCCAACAATGTACAATAGTTGGTCTTGGCTGAGGGAGGGATAGGTGAAAGCCGATAGTGCTATCAATATATCTATGATTAAAATCTATCAACAGTCTGTTTGACTATCGATAGATACCCTTTTCGAAGCATGACTGAAAATAAAAATATAAAGGGCGATCAAAATGTTTCTGCTCTAAGGCCGTACAGTCCAGAACTGAAATGCCACTCAGTCAAAATCGCCGTTGGCACAGAAGATATGAGCCCACTGACGTATCAGGTTGAAAATACGTGTCTGATAAAACTGTGTCCCGCTGCGATAAGAAGTCTGTAACTGCCTGCTGCACATCCTCATCCGACAGGCATCGTCGACCCTTCGAGGCCTTCCTTTAAGGAAGGTATCATATCTCCTGAACAATCTGTCGTACAATGATATAATTTTGCAATTCATTCAGTGCCGTGTGTTTATACTGTCTGCAAAATGTGTTGCGAAGAGGGTTAGTTGCAAAGAAGCAATAAATAAGAACGTTAGGTCTGTTGCGAAATTGTGACAAGCGGAAAACCTTTTCCTTTTGTCATCTTGTGTGGGCTGTTAGCGACAAAAAGAGCTCGTGACGATCTGAAATCAAGTGTCAGGTTTATTAGATGTCACCAAGTGCTCTCATTCTCAGATACTGTATGACTGTAGTCGGAGCTATTTACGGGTTGGGGGCTGCGTTCCCATAAAACATATACACAGTTTCTAAATGAGATACTTTATTACTGTGTTAAAAACTTAACGTGAGGTTGTACCTCTCAAAGAGTAGATTATGATTGCATTTTCAATCTTTAATGTTGGTCAACAGTTATATGAAATTCTAAAAATAAATAATTTTCGTCCCTGGAAGCAATTAGATAGGCAACCTGCAACTATAAATGGAAGACTTGGCCTGGGGTTAGTCGTTTGGTAATATAAATATTCTACTACTTTTCTTCTTTGTGATACTGTTAAACTGCCAGCCACTGTGGCCAAACGGTTCTAGGCGCCTCAGTCTGGAACCGCGCTGCTGCTATGGTCGCAGACTCGAATCCTGCCTCGGGCATGGATGTGTGTGGTGACCTAGGGTTAGTTAGGTTTAAGTAGTTCTAAGTCTAGGGGACTGATGACCTGAGATGTTCAATCCCATAGTGCTTAGAGCCACTCTGATCTGTTACACTCGTACTTGTTTATATAGTTGTTGTTGCTGTTGTGGTCTTCAGTCCTGAGACTGGTTTGATGCAGCTCTCCATGCTCCTCTATCCTGTGCAGGCTTCATCTCCCAATACGTACTGCAGCCTACATCCTTCTGAATCTGCATAGTGTATTCATCTCTTGGTCTCCCTCTACGATTTTTACCGTCCGCGCTGCCCTCCAGTACTAAATTGGTGATCCCTTGATGCCTCAGAACATGTCCTACACACCGATCCCTTCTTCTTGTCAAGTTGTGCCACAAACTCCTCTTCTTCCCAATCCTATTCAATACCTCCTCATTAGTTATGTGATCTACCCATTTAATCTTCAGCATTCTTCTGTAGCACCACATTTCCAAAGCTTCTATTCTCTTCTTGTCCAAACTATTTATCGTCAATGTTTCACTTCCATACATGGTTACACCCCATACAAATGCTTTCAGAAACGACTTCCTGACACTTACATCTATACTCGATGTTAACAAATTTCTCTTCTTCAGAAACGCTTTCCTTGCCATTGGCAGTCTACATTTTATATCCTCTCTACTTCGACCATCATCAGTTATTTTGCTCCCCAAATAGCAAAACTCCTTTACCACTACTTTAAGTGTCTCATTTCCTAATCTAATTCCCTCAGCATCACCAGACTTAATTCGACTACATTCCATAATCCACGTTTTCCTTTTGTTGATGTTCATTTTATATCCTTCCTTCAAGACACTGTCCATTCCGTTCAACTTCTCTTCCAAGTCCTTTGCTGTCTCTGACAGAATTACAATGTCATCGGCGAACCTTAAAGTTTTTACTTCTTCTCCATGGATTTTAATACCTACTCTGAATTTTTCTTTTGTTTCCTTTACTGCTTGCTCAATATACACATTGAATAACATCAGGGAGAGGCTACAACCCCGTCTCACTCCCTTCGCAACCACTGCTTCCCTTTCATGCCCCTCGACTCTTATGACTGCCATCTGGTCTCCAGTCAACATTATCAAATGCTTTCTCTAAGTAGACAAATGCTAGAAATGCCTTTTCTTCGCCTAGCTTCTAAGATGAGTCGTAGGGTCAGTATTGCCTCACGTGTTCCCATATTTCTACGGAATCCAAACTGATGAGGTCGGCTTCTACCAGTTTTTCCATTCGTCTGTAAAGAATTCGCGTTAGTATTTTGCATCCCTGGCTTATTAAACTGATAGTTCGGTAATTTTCACATCTGATGCCTAGATCTCACCTCCATAGAACGTGTGTTGTACTGAAACGTCCCCTTAGAAAAATTATACATGACTGTGCTTAAACTGACACACAATATTTATAGCGCAACACAATCTGACTTTCAAAAATCCCTAAAAAAGAATGGCTCTGACTAACATTAACCTATACGTTTCACAAATCACTCCCCTCACTAAAATCTTGGTTACTCGAACTACTACAATACAGCGAGCGCCACTACTGCCAGCTAAATAAAAGATTCAAACTATGGAAGGCACTAACTACTGATAGGCATAGTTAGCAAATGAAAGATTTTAATAGAGAACAAACAATATATTTACCCTAATAGTCATCAAAAGTCATAATATATATAGCGGGTCATGACATCCAGTCTTACAAATTTCAAAACTCCGCCATTTCTCGCCCCACATCCACCACTGCTGGCGGCTCACCTCCAACTGCGCAACGCTACGCGCTGTTAACAGCCAACTGCCCAACACTACAATGGCGAGTATTACAACAATGCCAACCAGCCACAGACTGCACACAGCACAGCCAGTGATTTTCCTACAGAGCGCTACGTGGCGTTACCAATATAAAAACCTAAACAGCCTACTTACAGTACAAACGGAGACGTGAACTCTCTCCTAGTACCAGTATCCGAGACATCGGACCATTTACATCATTTATGGGACAAACCGAATACAGGCCATGTCATGCCTGCAAGTCTATCTTGTAAATTTAATGCTATATTGTAATAAATAAAATATCACTTACTGTCGCAACCTGTGAAGTTTCATTTCCTTCAATTCCAGGTGTTTCATTTATTTTGTCACATTGTGTGATTTATCAGGTGTAGAAGTGTGAAACCGGAATTTCCCTCTGTGTAACAGAGCCCGTGAGGCCGCGTCTGCAGCGCCATCTGCTTCCTGTAACAGCTGACGACGATTGTCAACACACACAGTGACCCAAGTTACATGCATCAGTATCTGTTTCAAACCCGTAAACATGAACTCTGCGGCTGTGAACTACGATTTGCGGACTGCATTAGTATTCTGGTATCATTTGAAGAAAACTGCTGCAGGGTCGCATCGAATGGTTGTCGAAGCTTTCGGAGAACATGCTCTTGGGAAAACACGGTGTTTCAAGAGGTTCAAAAAATTCAGAAGAGGTGATTTTGACGTAACAAACGACGAAACCACCGAAAAAGCTCGAAGACAACGAATTGCGTGACTTATTGGTTGAAGATGACAGTCAAACTCAACAGGTACTCGCGGAACAACTGAACGTGACGCAGAAATCTGTTTCTCTTCGTTTGAAAGCTATGGGAAACGTGCAGAAAGTAGGGAAATGGTATCCGCATGAACTGAATGAAAGACAGCAAGCAGATCGAAAGACCACTTGTGAAATGCTTCTCGCTAGATACAAAAGAAAGTCGTTTCTCCATCGAATAGTGACAGGTGATGAAAAATGGATACATTTTGAGAATCCTAAGCGTCATAAACCATGGGTGAATCCAGAAAAACCACTGGAATCTATTGCAAGACTAAATCGCTTTGGAAAGAAGACAATACTCTGTGCATGTTGGGATCAGAAATGTGTCATCTATTACGAGCGGCTAAAGCCTGATGAAACCGTTAACACTGATCGCTGCCAACAGCAAATGGTCGATTTAAATCGAGCATTACGTGGAAACCGACCGTAATATGGACAGGGCAACACAAAGTCATATTGCTCCACGATAACGTTCCAGCACACACAGCAAAAGGGGTCAGGGAACGACCGAGGCGTTCATTTGGGAAGTACTAGGGCATGTCCAGTCTTAGGTATTTCCGATTATTATCTATTTGCACCAATTGGACACTGTCTCGCTGAACAACGCTTCAGTTGGTATGAAAATGTACGAAAATGTCTCGCTGACTGATTCACTGCAAAAGACGAACCTTTTTTTTGCGTAACATTCATAGCCTGCCGGAGAGGGAGGAGAAATGTAGAACAATTAAAATCGCTCAAAAGAGGAAAGGCCTCTGGACCTGATGAGATACCATTTCAATTTTACACAGAGTACGCGAATGAACTTGCCCCCCTTCTTGCAGCGGTGTACCGTAGGTCTCTAGAAGAGCGTAGCGTTCCAAAGGATTGGAAAAAGGCACAGGTCATTCCCGTTTTCCAGAAGGGACGTCGAACAGATGTGCAGAACTATAGACCTATATCTCTAACGTCGATCAGTTGTAGAATTTTGGAACACGTATTGTGTTCGAGTATAATGACTTGTCTGGAGACTAGAAAGCTACTTCGTATGAATCAGCATGGGTTTCGAAAAAGACGGTCATGTGAAACCCAGCTCGCGCTATTCGTCCATGAGACTCAGAGGGCCATAGACACGGGTTCCCAGGTAGATGCCGTGTTTCTTGACTTCCGCAAGGCGTTCGATACAGTTCCCCACAGTCGTTTAATGAACAAAGTAAGAGCATATGGACTATCAGACCAATTGTGTGATTGGATTGAAGAGTTCCTAGATAACAGAACGCAGCATGTCATTCTCAATGGAGAGAAGTCTTTCGAAGTAAGAGTGATTTCAGGTGTGCCGCTGGGGAGTGTCATAGGACCGTTGCTATTCACAGGAATTGCCGACCTGGTGGATGACATCGGAAGTTCACTGAGGCTTTTAGCAGATGATGCTGTGGTGTATCGAGAGGTTGTAACAATGGAAAATGGTACTGAAATGCAGGAGGATCTGCAGCGAATTGACGCATGGTGCAGGGAATGGCAATTGAATCTCAATGTAGACAAGTGTAATGTGCTGCGAATACACAGAAAGATATATCCTTTATCATTTAGCTACAAAATAGCAGGTCGGCAACTGGAAGCAGTTAATACCATAAATTATCTGGGAGTACGCATTAGGAGTGATTTAAAATGGAATGATCATATAATGTTGATCGTCGGTAAGGCAGATGCCAGACTGAGATTCATTGGAAGAATCCTAAGGAAATGCAATCCGAAAACAAAGGAAGTAGGTTACAGTACGCTTGTTCGCCCACTGCTTGAATACTGCTCAGCAGTGTGGGATCCGTACCAGATAGGGTTGATAGAAGATATAGAGAAGATCCAACGGAGAGCAGCGCGCTTCGTTACAGGATCATTTAGTAATCGCGAAAGCGTTACGGAGATGATAGATAAACTCCAGTGGAAGAATCTGCAGGAGAGACGCTCAGTAGCTCGGTACGGGCTTTTGTCAAAGTTTCGAGAACGTACCTTCACCGAAGAGTCAAGCAGTATATTGCTCCTTCCTACGTATATCTCGCGAAGAGACCATGAGGATAAAATCAGAGAGATTAGAGCCCACACAGAGGCATACCGACAATCCTTCTTTCCACGAACAATACGAGACTGGAATAGAAGGGAGAACCGATAGAGGTACTCAAGGTACCCTCCGCCACGCACCGTCAGGTGGCTTGCGGAGTATGGATGTAGATGTAGATGTAGAAATAGAAATGGTGATTGTTTTGAATAAAATATTTTTATCAGTTTCATCTACATCTACAAGGAAACTGAACAAATCACATTTAAGTGCCTGGCAGAGGGTTCATCAAACCACCATCACAATTCTCTGTTATTGCAATCTCGTATAGCTCGCGGAAAGAATGAGCACCTGTATCTTATCGTACGAGCTTTGATTTCCCTTATTTTATCTTGGCGAGCGTTCCTCCATATGTAAGTCGGTGTCAACTAAATATTTTCGCATTCGGAGGAGAATGGTGGTGATCAGAATTTCGTGAGAAGATTCCGTCCCAACGAGAAACACCTTTCTTTAATTATGTCCATCCCAAATCCTGTATCATTTCCGTGACACGCTCTCCCATACTTCGCGATAATACAAAAATGTCTGCCTTTCTTTGAACTTTTTCGATGTACTCCGGCAGTCCTATCTGGTAAGGATCCCAAACCGAGCAACAGCATTCTAAAAGAGGACGGACAAACGTAGTGTAGGCAGTCTCCTTAGTAGGTCTGTTACATTTTCTAAGTGTCCAGCCAATAAAACGCAGTCTTCGGTTAGCCTTCCCCACAACATTTTCTATATGTTCCTTCCGATTTATGTTGTTCGTAATTGTAATTATTAGGTATTTAGTTGAATTTACGTCTTTCAGATTAGACTGATTTATCGTGAAACCGAAGTTTAATGAGTTCCTTTTAGCATTCATGTGCACGACCTCACACTTTTCTTTATTTAGGGTCAACTGCCACTTTTCGCACAATTCCGATATTTCTTCTAAATCGTTTTGCAGTTTGTTTTGATCTCGTGATGACTCTATTAGTCGATAAAAGACAGCGTCATCTGCAAATAACCGAAGACGGCTGCTCATATTGTCTCACAAATCGTTTGCATAGATAAGCAACAGGAAAGGGCCTATAACACTACCTTGGGGAACGCCAGAAATCACTTCTGCTTTACTCGATGACTTTACGTCAATTACTAGGAATGTGACCTCTCTGACAGGAAATCACAGATGCAGACACATAACTGAGCCGCAATTTCACTACAAGCCGCTTGTGTGTTACAGTGTCAAAAGCCTTCTGGAAGTCCAGAAATACGGACTCGATGAGAAATCCCTTGTCAATAGCACTCAGCACTTCATGTGAATAAAGAGCTAGTTGTGTTTCACAAGAACGATGTTTTCTAAACCCATGTTGACTGTGTGTCAATAGACCGTTTTCGTCGAGGTAATTCATTATGTTCGAACACAATATATGTTCTAAACCCTGCTGCATATCGACGTTAACGAAATGGGCCTGAAATTTAGTGGATTACTCCTACTACCTTTTTTGAATATTTGTGTGACCTGTGGAACTTTCCAGTCTTTGGGTATGGATCTTTCCTCGAGCGGACGGTTGTAAATGATTTTTAAGTATGGAGCTAATTCATCAGCATACTCCGAAAGAAACTTAATTGGTATACAGTCTGAACCAGAAGACTTGCTTTTATTAATTGATTTAAGTTGCTTCACTACTCCGAGGATATTTACTTCTACGTTACTCATGGTGGCAGCTGTTTTCGATTCGAATTCTGGAATGTTTACTTCGTCTTCTTCAAACAACAGACGTGTAATTATTGCAGCCAGATTCCTGTTTCTTGCTTCTAAACCTGATATCAACTTCATGACGATGAGAATGCTTAAGAATAGTTATATATCTTTACGAAGTCGTTAGGGAATTAATTACATCTCAGAAATCGTACATACATAAATGATATCGAGTTTCTTCACCGACAAGTGCCGTAGGTTTCTAACCATTGATGAACGTCAAACTCGTACGTGGAACGGCCCAGATACTGCTGCTCGTCATGGACACGCAGCCCCATAGCTGCGGCAAGCTGAGCCACCCACGTTTACGGCCAATGTTATATATTGCTGTCCGAAGCTTCTCACAGCTTTGGAGTACCCTTTGAGATCAGTGTAGTTTGACAGGGACCTTGAACCATCCTCCCAGCACTACAATCAACTGTCGACGAATGGTTCGTATATTTTGACGATCATTCACCAGTCCAGAACTCATGCCTCATGATGATTCGCCTCTAGGAGGCTGAAACCACCCGAATGGAATGGCTTGAGGTTGATACTGTCACGATGTAGGACGTCAGTCAACTGTCAGATGTGGGACACAGGCATGGATTCAAATAACCGAATGAAAGATGTAGAAGCCCTGCTTTTATCTTCTGGCTTTAACGTAGCAGAACTCGCATCGATACATTAACATTAAATACAATTCACCACTTGTGTTGATGTAGGGAAAAGATTTACATTAATCTCTTCGCATTCTTTTGCCTCTCTCTTTTCGAAACTGGATACGATGCCAGAGACGTCCAGTTCTAGTTCTTTACTACTAATAGGAAGACGCGTTTCCTAATCAGTTCGACCATTATCGTTTATCTGCCATTATATACATCGTAATTAAAGTGAAAGGAATGCAGGTTATTGATCAATAAAACATCTAAAGTCGTGTAAGAAAGTGTATGCTTGGAACATTTTCAAAATCTCAAAAAAAAAAAAAAAATAGATTGTGAGATACCGAATCGACACAACAAACTCTTAAGTCGTTTTAATAATCTATACCGGATGGACTAACCAAAACGACGATTACCACTCATGAACTCAGATACAGAAATGAATCTGTCATGCAACGGACTGTGTAATGACAGAAACTGGCCGACAGTAAGTAAGTGCAGGGCATCTGTTCTCACAGATTCATTGTGGATTAACAATTGTATGGGGTCAAATGTCTACATAATTGAAAGTCTTGGTCCAAATTAATCACAGTTCTATTTGGTCTTCATGAGCACACTCATAAAAAGGAAAAACTATGCATAAAATGAATAATAAATACGAAAGAGACAAAGAAAAAAGACAATATCAAGTTGATGAAATTCGAAAGAAACAGGTAAGATATTAGCGACCCTCATCTCAACAAATCAGTCTTTAAAGTGTATAATCACGATATGCGATGCAATAATTGCTCCAATCGTGCCAGGAAACAAGCTGTGGACTCCACACGCAAATGTTTAACCCGCTCAGCCATGCATAAGCCCTCGACAGAGAGAACAGGCATTGAACAACATTGCCTCACCACGTTTAGTACGAAATGCATTGGAGACAACTAGCCATGAACCTCTTGTGGTAACCTACACCGGAAACTGTTCTCACCAGAGTCAATCATGACTGATGCAGATCAGATGTGCATCTTCTGCATCTACCGGCACAGTAATTAGTCCGTGACGGTGTGATGAGCTGAGTCTGGAGACAGCAGGCTACAGTTCTCAGCCAAGGCTGTCTTCTTCCAAGTTTTTATCTAGAGTGTATTCCTAATTCTACAATTATTTTCAGCTCTACACAAAATCAACGCAAATAAGCAATGACTAACGAATGAATTTTTTATTAGCTTTGCTCCATCACCCCACGTAGGAGATATCTTCTTTGTCGCCCAATGTGCTGTTTTCCGTTCATGAATTTTTGGGACCTGGAGCTTGAAACACCCAAGTAACTGATATTTTTTTGAAGTTAACCAATGAGCCACCTTCCTCTATTGTGAGTGAAATTAGCAGTCTACGTTTAGTAGCATTTTCATGTCGCCAAAACTCCTCTACTAATAGGGGAAGAAAAAAAATCAGCACTAACTAGCGTCTAGCCTCCGACATGAAGGCAGCGTTATGGTTATCGGTCCACCAGAGAGGCTTGACTCAGTTTTCTCGGAAGGACGGAGGACGGTCGGTGAGACCGCAGCGCCAGGATGTCCTTAGAGGAGAGATTCCGACTTGTAAAATACTTTGCATTGGCCTCGATAAATGTCATTGTCCCTCAGACCGAGGTTATTAGAGTAAGTCCCCAACCGCACACTGCAGGGGCTGCAGTTCTGAAGAAGTTTGCATGCACGCGTTCGGCTGGCGCCAGAGAAGACAGTTCCCCACGTCCGGCGTATCTTATCTGCCTCCGAGAGGTCGGGCCATTGTCCCCATCACTCCAAACCTGACTGGCGCATTCCAAAAGGTGGCAAAGGTAATTTAAACAAAACTTTAATGTTTTCTGTAAGTTATTAATCCAGAGAGCTCTTTTATGTTTCCAGAACTCCATTCACCAGAGACATAAGTACAAATAATTAATTTATAATATAGCAAACGACATGGTTAATGATGGGACTAAATCTAAAACAAAAGGCTAAGAAATTTACTGTTTCAGTATACCAATGAGAATAAATAATAAAAGATAAGTTGGTAAAAATGAAGTTAGGTGAAACAATGAATTTAGCAACATGCGATACATTACATGGGTATTTTCTTTATTGTAGTTCCATAGAGAACGAAGATTTATAGTGTGTCAAGATATTTCCTAATAAATAGTTACATTGTTTCGTTTTGGTGGCCTTAACAAGTTTCAGACAAGTAATGAGTGACAACATCATGTGGTCATTTGCTAATAATTTGGTGTACATCAATGTGTTTTGACCTTATAATCTTCTTTAGTTTCTTCTAGTTACACTCGACTGAAATCACTATGACTTTGTGGCGTACAATGGACGTCTTCAGGGTCAGTACTTCATAGGCCGTATATATCGAATAAAGCGTCCACGATAGGCATTGTCTTACAAGAATGTGTGATAAATCCGTCGTTTATTTGTATAGACAAGATGTGAGTTTCTTCAAAAAAATACTTTTAGTTTGATAACGTCAAGTCCTCCTCGTTTTGTTATCTGCCAATCAACGTGTTTTCACATAGCAAAACAAATAATGATGTTCACCATTAAAAGTGCAATAACTTCCTAAGAGAAAGAGTTTTCAATTGCTTTGAAAGTTACTCACGCGTGATTCTATGAACGACACGACTGCCGGGAGCTCACACAATACATTCGTATATTTCGATGGAATTGCGTTTTTTATGGCTTATGAAAGTTCCGAGTGCCATGTTTTTCATCTTTCATTACCAACGGGTGGGCGCGAGGTTATTAAAAGGCTGGCGCAGAACTTTGTCTCTCTGACCTAAATATCGCAGCGGCAGAGAGAATCCCAGCTGGGAGTGTTTGGGAGGTGACTTCCAGTTCTGGTATTCGCCTGATGACCGTATGAAAATCTGTTGTAAGCCTTGGTCGGACGGCGGACTTGTGTTACTTTCTTTCGGAGACAATGCAGTTCATTGTCCCAGAGAAGAACTACAATTGTGTGCGTGCATGCGTGGGTTCTTGTCTGTGTGTGTGTGTGTCTGCTATGAGATTTACAAGAAATATGACTTTTCAATTCCATTTGAATACAAAAGCCTATAATAAAGTGGCATAGTGACTGCTCGATACAGCAGTCTCCTTCCCACCTGTATGACGTCAGAGGCGGTGTACTAAGCAGTCACGTCTTTGTAGTCGAACAGCAGATTGATGATTTGGTTAACGTTTCAGAGTAGGCCACTCGCGCTCTCAAAAGTGTGCGTTAACGAATCTTGAAATTAAATTACCAGCACAAACTCTCAAACAGCCTCTTCCAAGCTGCACACACGAGGTTTAGCGAGTTTTCAGAGCTCATCAGCTCCTACGCCGTTATAGCATCGACTAACAGTGTCTCTGTTGCGACGTGCTCCGTGTATTCACGTCTCACTTTTCCTGATTTTTCGTTTTAGCATCATGGAATACATTTGTGTTATTTTAATGTAGCACCACAGAGAAGGAACATTTATAGTGTGTCAAGATGTAACCTAACAGACAGTTATATTACACTCCTGGAAATTGAAATAAGAACACCGTGAATTCATTGTCCCAGGAAGGGGAAACTTTATTGACACATTCCTGGGGTCAGATACATCACATGATCACACTGACAGAACCACAGGCACATAGACACAGGCAACAGAGCATGCACAATGTCGGCACTAGTACAGTGTATATCCACCTTTCGCAGCAATGCAGGCTGCTATTCTCCAATGGAGACGATCGTAGAGATGCTGGATGTAGTCTTGTGGAACGGCTTGCCATGCCATTTCCACCTGGCGCCTCAGTTGGACCAGCGTTCGTGCTGGACGTGCAGACCGCGTGAGACGACGCTTCATCCAGTCCCAAACATGCTCAATGGGGGACAGATCTTGCTGGCCAGGGTAGTTGACTTACACCTTCTAGAGCACGTTGGGTGGCACGGGATACATGCGGACGTGCATTGTCCTGTTGGAACAGCAAGTTCCCTTGCCGGTCTAGGAATGGTAGAACGATGGGTTCGATGACGGTTTGGATGTACCGTGCACTATTCAGTGTCCCCTCGACGATCACCAGTGGTGTACGGCCAGTGTAGGAGATCGCTCCCCACACCATGATGCCGGGTGTTGGCCCTGTGTGCCTCGGTCGTATGCAGTCCTGATTGTGGCGCTCACCTGCACGGCGCCAAACACGCATACGACCAACATTGGCACCAAGGCAGAAGCGACTCTCATCGCTGAAGACGACACTTCTCCATTCGTCCCTCCATTCACGCCTGTCGCGACACCACTGGAGGCGGGCTGCACGATGTTGGGGCGTGAGCGGAAGACGGCCTAACGGTGTGCGGGACCGTAGCCCAGCTTCATGGAGACGGTTGCGAATGGTCCTCGCCGATACCCCAGGAGCAACAGTGTCCCTAATTTGCCGGGAAGTGGCGGTGCGGTCCCCTACGGCACTTCGTAGGATCCTACGGTCTTGGCGTGCATCCGTGCGTCGCTGCGGTCCGGTTCCAGGTCGACGGGCACGTGCACCTTCCGCCGACCACTGGCGACAACATCGATGTACTGTGGAGACCTCACGCCCCACGTGTTGATCAATTCGGCGGTACGTCCACCCGGCCTCCCGCATGCCCACTATACGCCCTCGCTCAAAGTCCGTCAACTGCACATACGGTTCACGTCCACGCTGTTGCGGCATGCTACCAGTGTTAAAGACTGCGATGGAGCTCCGTATGCCACGGCAAACTGGCTGACACTGACGGCGGCAGTGCACAAATGCTGCGCAGCTAGCGCCATTCGACGGCCAACACCGCGGTTCCTGGTGTGTCCGCTGTGCCGTGCGTGTGATCATTGCTTGTACAGCCCTCTCGCAGTGTCCGGAGCAAGTATGGTGGGTCTGACACACCGGTGTCAATGTATTCTTTTTTCCATTTCCATTAGTGTAGCTATGGTTATTCATTCATTATTACCCTAATCGAACCTTCATAGTTTCTTTAAACAGTTAGGACAAAACATTGAGGTGGAACCTAAAATCTTCATACCACTGTATTGCAACGAGTAACTCATATTTAATCAATGTTCCACCACTGCTCTTTTATCTAATTGTAGCAAGCGAATTTACTGGAAGTGTTGAGTGCTAACCTCACTAAGTGCTAGAGTTTTGTGAGCGATATATGAATAGCCACAAATCCCACCAAAGTTTTAAGGAGACCGGCGGTTTATGAAATGCGTTGGCAACACCTTGGATGTAAATACAAATACCTGTTCTTGGATTACTACATATCCTACTGGGTCATAAAATTTGCCACGAAATGGTACTACGGAAATGTTTTGTATTTATATAATGAATTTAATACTTGCGGAGACAGAATTGTGGTGCTCCAGCATTTGGTGAACTTCAATTCTCGTGAGGCTATACTACGAATGTAGCGTACAAGTACTTCTAGAGAACTGTTGCTTTTCAAACTTGCCAGATTTAGTGCCGTCTCATTGAAGTTTTCAACAAATACTCAGCCACGACGAGGGACACATGAGTTCACTTTGCGACTCTCTCAATCTGTTTATAAAAATTCACCAGTAGAGTGGTGTGAGCCCATCTTCAAGATATACCTTTACGCTGCCGTCCAGAGTCTATGCCGTGGAACAACGCGTGCATTCAGGTGTAGTATAAGGCCGCTCCTTGCACTGCGTCGTCAGCCTGTTGGCTCACTTCGAGGAAGGTCGGAAGACGCATGGGTGAATTATGAATGGGAAAGGTAATATCCATTACTTCGTGCAATTAGTGCTCGCGACATCAAAATTTAACGTGTAACAACGATAACTGCAGTATTCGATATCTTGGTTCTAAACTCAAACGGATCAGGCAGTCATCATCATCACGATATCTTGGTTCTAAACTCAAACGGATCAGGCAGTCATCATCATCACCATCATCATCTCAGCCTTTTCCTACGTCACGTGGGGTCGCGTTGCTCTCCTGGATCCTTCTATCTAGTGCTTCTTATCTGACCCATCCTTTCTCCCATAGGTCCCCTGCTACCTTGTCCTTCCATCTCAGTTTCGGTCTCATTCTTCTCCTTGGTCCTTCGATTGATAGGTCTTCAATTGTTATCCCCACGTAGTACTCCCCTCTTCTGTGCACATGTCCATACCATCTTAGCCTACTTTCTTGGATCTTCTTCCCTATGGGCCCCCTTTCACTGTTTCCCCTTAATGTACTCATTCCTTAGTCTATCCTTTCGTGTCACCCCATTCATCCACCTTAACATTCGCATTGCTGCCACTTCCACCTTTATTCTCTTGGGATTTTGTAATCGGCCAAGTTTCTGCGCTATACAGCATCGCAGACCTCACCATAGACTTGTAAAACTTTCCTTTCATTCTGCAGCTAACCTTCTTATCACACAGTACTCCGCTCAGTTTCCTCCAGTTCATCCATCCACTATTTATCCTGTGCTGTATTTCGGCCTCCAGTCCTCCATCACTTTGCATATAAGACCCTAGGTATCTAAATTTCTTGAACAGCGTCAGTTGTTCTCCTTGCAGGTTAATATATAAGTCTTTGGCATCCTTTGGACGCATATACTCTGTTTTCAGTCTGCTAATTCTGATTCCCCTTTTCTCTAGAGCTTTTCTCCACGGTTCAAGCTTGTCTTGAGGTACCTCCTGAGTGAGTTCACAGATCACATCATCGGCGAACGTCATGCTCCAAGGTGCCTCTTTTTTCACATCTTTGCCTAGTACATCCATGGAAAGGTGAAAGAGATATGGACTGAGAGCAGGTCCCTGATGTAGTCCTACTCTCACTGGAAATGCCTTTGTTGCAACTGCACTCTCCTGACTTGTGTCGTTGCACCTTCATACATGTCTTCTACCACCCAGATATATTTTCAGGGCAGGCATTTACTTCTCAGACATCTTCATATCTCTTGCCTCGGCACTCTGTCACATGCTTTCTCAAGATCGATGAAGGCCATATGCAGATCGGCTTCTACTTCTCTGTGCCTCGCCATCAGTTGCCTTGGTGCAAATATTGCGTCCGTTGTTCCTCTTCCCGGCATAAACCTAAACTGTTGTTCACATACTTCAGTTTCTAGACGCAACCTCTTCTCAATTATCCTTTCCCAGATCTTTATTGTGTGGGACATCAGTTTTATCCCTCTATAATTGCCACAGCTTAGGATATCCCCTTTCCCCTGCTCCTCCACGCATGCGGCATTCTTTCTCCTTTCGACATCTTCTGCATTAGATTCCAGAGAACATCAGTTCCCTTTTCTCCCAGACTTTTCCATGCTTCTACTGGGATTTGGTCTGTGCCTAGTGCCTTCCCATTTTTCATTTTTTTCATTGCGTCGTCGACTTCTACCCTACTTATACTTTGGGTCTTTTCTTCATCCTCATGCTTCTATCGTACATTTTCCTCATTCAATAGCCTTTCAACGTACTCCCACCACCTATTCAGGATTTTCTCAAGGTCGTGTAATATACACCTGATTCATCCTTTATCTGCCTCATTGATGTTATGTCCTCGGTCACCTTATCTCTTGTTTTAGCAATCCGTAGGTGTGGCCTACCGTCCTGTCTTCTCTCCAGCTCTTCATACGCCTCTTCCATTGCCTCAACCTTTGCTTTTTCCACTGCTCTTTTTGCCATCTGTGGTGTGCGAACTGTAAGACCTTCGGTACACACACCATCAGATTATTTGACTTGACGCTCTAACGAAGTAGGCGAGTGTCAGCAATATGTCTCGTGGTCTTATCGTGGCGTGTTTATCTTCTGCCATTAGGTAAGACGATAGAAATGCCACTTGCACGCTTAGATTAGCAGATTGACGGTGACCAACTTTAAACAGAACTTTATTAATTTTCGCACACATTTATTAAAATAATAACAATCATAAACCTTACTTAACTTGATTCTGGATGCTATTTACAAATGACAATCTGAAGTTCCTTTGGTCTTGGTACGTTAATCTTATTCTCACATATCTCTGATACTTGACAAAGTGTCTATACATTTCTTTTCATGGCTATGTACAGGAATATGATAATCTTATTAGGCGCAGACTGAAACTTCACTACAAACTAATGTAGACTAATGTAGACTGACTAATCAGAGGTCTGTACACTCGTTATAATACCTCGCGCGTTCAGGTATCACTGCGCGAGTGTGATCCGCGAGGAGAAAAGGTTCTACGTTCGCAGCAATCACATTGGCTGCGTTACATATTAATACGCGGATCGGCGGAAGCAGAATTTGGTCCGTTTCTGAGACACGCCATCTCGTAGAGCGGAGACAGACGAGCGCTGCGCGTGCGCTGTTGTGCTTAGCGGGGCGCGCTCTAGTGGGAAATTTGTGTACGCGCTGACTACGCGGAACTATGTACACAACACAATCTTCTTTGCAGTCTTGTAGGCTTCCCTATTCTCTTGTCTTCCAGTTAAGTCCCATTGTTTTGCCTCTTTCTTCACTTTTATCGCTTTATGAACCTCCTCATGCCTCCTTATCTTCTGGTGGTCGCTTTCCTGGTGTTACACACAGCACGTATTTTCCAGCTTTTATAATTACATTTTGTATCGAACCATATCCTACTATTAATCTTCCTTTATTCGTGACACTCTAAGCCGTGGCGCAATACAAATTTTGGTAAAACTTGAAGTACAACAGCATTCACAAATCATTACGGGGAAAAACACTGAGGGCCTTTGTAATAATTTTCAAAGGGCAGTGGATGTGAGTGTAAATATAGAAGACGCTTTCCACCGGCAACAATACGTGTTCCTGAACAGAATGACGTTAGTACGACAGTCTGTTATACAGGGTGATGCCCTAATGATGTTAGAAACTTTCAGGGGTGATGGAGAAGAGTAAATGTATCAGTTTGAGATAGTATGGAAATAAAATGTGTGCTAATTATGGGCTCTAAAATGTAAACCTTAAGAGCTACTAGCACTTGTTCAGTAGAAGAGGTGTGTATCAATATAGCAAAGAAGAACAACGAGTGCTCATAGCTGTTAAGGGGTGCACTTTACATCCCATGTTCACTGGACATTAATTTCTCGATTTGGTACATACAACCTCCTCTCAAAACATGGAAAGCAAAATGCTGGCAGTAGAAGTTCACTGTAAAACGTGTCTAGATAATATTCGTTTGTAACTTTCGACTCATTCGTTTCCGGAGCAGTATCCCCAAACTAAATATTAGACATTTACCCTTCCCCTGCTTTCTTGAAAGTTTGTAACATCACTATGGAATCAAGCTGTAAATTTTTAAAGTAATACTGCATTGTCCAGTATTGGTCTTATATGCAGCTTAATGAGATGTCTGCGTAATTTCACACTTTCTGCATTAGATGAGCATCCATAGCTGATAGTACTTCGTTCACAAAATAACCCACAGTTAATTTTTTAATTACCTGAAACCCTTTCTGGGAAGCTTGGAACCAGTATCTGTCTCTCGCTATGTTTACTCCACAATCTACTGGACTAGTAAAAAATGGTTCAAATGGCTCTGAGCACTATGAGACTCAACATCTTAGGTCATAGGTCCCCTAGAACTTAGAACTACTTAAACCTTACTAACCTAAGGACATCACACACACTCATGCCCGAGGCAGGATTCGAACCTGCGGCCGTAGCAGTCCCTCGGTTCCGGAGTGCAGCGCCAGAACCGCACGGCCACCACGGCCGGCTACTGGACTAGTAGGTCTGACTTCGTACATGCTACTGGATGGAGATGTGAATGTTAAGCAACTGTTTTAGTTATTGGATTATCTATGTCATATGCGAGTACGGCATCGAGGTAGAATAAAAGCGGACAGCCAAGTGTATTAAACCACG
The DNA here is from genome assembly GCF_023864275.1 of Schistocerca cancellata. Lineage (NCBI taxonomy): Eukaryota > Metazoa > Arthropoda > Insecta > Orthoptera > Acrididae > Schistocerca > Schistocerca cancellata. The sequence continues at coordinate 999,680,156 of NC_064627.1, forward strand.
TGACCGGTACTGGGCATCATATTGTGGAAATTCAAGGTCATTAGTTACCGTACGCCGTTGCTGTGGCCCAGGGTGCACTATTCAGTCGATTCCACTGCCTTTGCTACATTACCAAATTGATACGATGTTCCAACAGAACAGCGTCGGCGCAGACAGTTCTCATCTTTGGACTTCATAGTAGATTAAAATCCCGGCACATTCTCCGCTACAGAACGGAATATTACTTGTGGAAACAAACTATAGGCTGTCGATAAGGCATTTCTCCGTAATATGCTTTCTTCCACTCTTCCTTGTCTAAGGACGACATCCCAGGAGACCTTCCGTCGAGGGGAGAGGTAATGGTGGGGCTGTATGGGCAGCACGTGAGTCGATCTTGTGTAGCTGAGTAGGTACGACGAGCGCTTGCGAAACGTAAGATTATGGGGTCGAGTCCTGCTCCAGTCCTAATGCGGCAGGATGTTTTTCAGCATACTAATCTCGCACAAGCATACATACAGTGAGTCGAAAAAGTATTTGTCTAGCTGCATGTCTTTAAGAAAACAAAGTCTGTGCAACAAGAAAAATATCCCGCTTCCGGCCATCCTGATTTAGGTTTTCCGTGATTTCCATAATCGCTCCAGGCAAATGCCGGGATGGTTCCTTTGAAAGGGCACGGCCGACTTCCTCCTCCGTCCTTCCCTGATCCGACGAGGCCGATGACCTTGCAGTTTGGTCTCTTCCCACAAAACAACAACAACAACAAGTAAAGTAATCTATACAAAATCTAAAGAGGCAGTCATGTAAGAAGGACGTCGGTAAGTCATTTATGTTGAAAAGCAAGGAAAGAAATACATCCAAATCAACAGCAAGGTTAACAAAATAGAAAATGTAATACAAGAGCTAGTTCATAAAGTATTCGTCCACCATATGAAATTGCCTAAATTCTGGGCGCAGTGATTAAACTGTAACGCTGACCTGCTGCATACACAAGAGTCAACCGCGCGCGGCCCCACTTCATCGCCTATTGTAGTACAGAACGGCGTCGATATAGTGCAATTAGCGCCATTGGCTGTAAGGGTAGTGGGACGACGCTGATCGAAAGGGAACTTATTCTGCACTTACATAATGAGACAGGTAAAGAAGTCGGCAGACCTACATCGACGGTTCAGTTGATAATAGATCGATTTTGCGCAACAAAATCATTAAGAAACCAACCAAGTACCAGACGCTCTGATGCAGACGTGCGATTTATTGTTATAACTGCGACCATTACGGCCGCGGGGTAGCACAGAAGGAAGGCGCGGCGGGACCCGCGGAGAGTCCCGCGAACAAGAACACAGCGGAAGACGACGGACACGACCAACGCAGGACGGAACGAATACGACAAGACCGAACAACAGAGTCACAAGGAAACAAACTCGTGCAGGAACCAGGAAAAAAGCAGTCCAGCGCAAGTGAGGCGTAAACCGACGTAAGCGAGATTAGACTGACTGGCTGAGCATTTTTTTATTTTCTTTATTGTGATTTCATTCCCCTGCCCCATATGGGCAGGGGAGGGCTGTCAGCAGCACAATCCGCCGCTCTTCAGCCGAGTGACATGACAACTAAAACAAGAATAAAATGATACATACATTAGGAGATAAAAAAGGGGAACATGAAACAGAGTAAGGGGAGAAAATGGAGGCAAAATTACACTGACATGGAGGTGTTCATGGGGGACAGTTAAAAAAGTCACCAGAAAGTTAAAAAACATAGTTGGCGATTCTTAAAACACAGAGAAGACACTGAATACGCATGCACAGGTTAAAAGTCGGCCACAGTATTAAAAACACTTCGAAACAACACACTTAAAACCCACTTGGAGCACACATGACGAAGAATAAAACTGCCAGGTGGGACCTGCCGAGGGAAAGGTCAGAGAGAATGGAAAAGGAGGGGAGAGCATGGGGCAGCTGGGGAAACGGCAGGATGAAGAGAGGAGGGGCATCGGTGGGTTCACGAAGAGGCAGGAGACGTGGGGTGGGAGAGGAAGAGGGAAGACAGGGCAGGAGAGAGCGCAGAGACACTGAAAGGAGGCACAAGAGATGGAGGGGGAGTAGGAGGGGGAAGCCGCTCAGGAGGAGGGAGGGGGAGGAGAGGGAGCCCTGAGGAGGAGACAGGAAGATTGGGTTAGAGTTGGTAGGAAGGGTAGATGTCAGGGCGAAGCTCATTATCCGGGAGGGGTAGATGGTGGAAGTTGTGTTGGGAAAGGAGATGGAGGGTGTGGAGATGGAGAGAGGGTGGGACACAGCAGTAAAGGCACGGCAACTGGTTGGGTGTGGAGAGGAAAAAGATAAGTGTTCAAGGAAAAAGAGAAGGTGGGGGAAGGGGATGAGGTCGTAGAGGATGCCTGTGGGGGACGGAAGGCGGATGCGCAAGGCGAGGCGGAGTGCATGGCGTTCGCGGAATTGGAGGGCTTTATAGAACCGGGGAGGGGCGGAAATCCAAGCGATGCTGGCATAACAAAGGATGGGGCAGATCAAGGATTTGTAGGTGTGCAGGATGGTGGAAGGATGCAGACCCCTCATCCATCCGGACAGGAGTTTCAGGAGGCGGAGGCAGGTGTGAGCTTTGTGTTGGATGGTAAGGAGATGGGGAGCCCAGGTGAGCTGGCGGTCGAGTGTGAGGCCAAGGTTTTTGAGGGTAGGAGTGAGGTGGATAGGACGGCCATAAATGGTGAAGTAGAAATCATGGAGGCGGAAGGAGCGGGTGGTGCGGTCTATGCAGGTCGCCTGGGTTTTGGAGGGATTAACACGGAGGAGCCACTGGTTGCACCAAGCGGTGAATTGGTCAAGGTTGGTTTGGAGGGTACGTTTGGACCATTGAATGGTAGGATAAAGGGCTAGGAAGGCGGTGTCATCAGCGAACTGGAGAAGATGAACAGGAGGGGGAGTTTTGGGCATATCAGCAGTGTACAGGAGATAGAGGAGAGGGGAAAGGACAGAACCTTGGGGCACGCCGGCAGAGGGGTAGAAAGTACGAGAGTTGGAATTGTGGATAGTCACACAGGAGGGACGATGGGAGAGGAAGGAAGCAGCGAGACGTACGAAATTGATGGGGAGAGCATAGGTCTTGAGTTTGAAGAGGAACTGGCTGAGCGAGTGGCCGACGCTTAAGTGCGCTCTCGAGGGCGCCGCTATTGGCCGCTGGGACCACGTGTTTCACTGTGGCGCCCTCACACTAAAAGCGGGCCAGGAGGCGAGCGCCGCCACAGCTTGCGGCGTGATCGTGTAGAAACCTCTATGGGTCATCCACGTCCATGACGTCTGGCGCGGATTCAAATTCCGCGGCGCGCGGTACCAGATTTATCATGACGGAAATGACGAAGAAACCCAAAATCAGTGTTCCTAAGTTGGCTGGGGAGTTAAGAGTCTAGGGGAAAGAAGGTATGTGCCAACACAATTAGAAATACCCGCAAAACGTATGGGTATCACGGCCGGGTAGGGCGCTAGAAATTTTGGGTCAGTGAGCAGAATCGAAAGAAACATCTTCATTTTGCGATGGAACATAGATTCAAAAAGGAAGACCTCTGGACTAGAGTAATATTTTCTGATGAGAGTAAATATAACGTATTCGGGTCGGATGGCAGGCGAATGGTGCAGTGTAAGAAGAATGCAAAGATGTTGCCACGCAATCTTGTGCCAATGGTAAAACACAATGGTGGCTCCCTGATGGTGTGAGGCTGTATGAGTGCTGCAGGTGCTGGAAAATTAAATTTCATAGAAGATACAATGGATCACCATATGTATATCACCATTTTAAAGGACAATCTGAATCCTAGCGCCGAAAAATTTTGTCAGCGAGGAAATTACATTTTTCAACAAGATAACGACCCTGAGCATACAGCTCTCACTACAAGGCTGTGGCTCCTGTACAATAGTCCAAAACAACTTAGCACCCCTTCTTAGAGCCCAATCATTTATCCTATTGAACACCTTTCAAAAGTACTGGTAGACAGCATCAGGAGGAGACACATTTCTAATCAGAGAGACCTAAAAGAAGCACTTCAAGACGAACGGGACAAAATTCTAGCCTTTGTGACGGCTATCTACGACTACAAGCAGTAAAACCCACTATATATTAATTTATGTTACTGAAATCATATTTTCACATGGTAAATTTAAAGAAAATATGAGTGGACGGCAAAATACTAACGCGAATTCTTTACAGACGAATGGAAAAATTGATAGAAGCCGACCTCGGGGAAGATCAATTTGGATTCCGTAGAAATGTTAGAACACGTGAGGCAATACTGACCCTACGACTTATCTTAGAAGAAAGATTAAGGAAAGGCAAACCTACGTTTCTAGCATTTATAAACTTAGAGAAAGCTTTTGACAATGTCGACTGGAATACTCTCTTTCCAATTCTGAAGGTGGCAGGGGTAAAATACAGGGAGCGAAAGGCTATTTACAGTTTGTACAGAAAGCAGTTATAGGTGTCGCGGGTATGAAAGGGAAGCAGTGGTTGGGCAGGTAGTGAGGGAGGGTTCTAGCCTATCCCCGATGTTATTCATTCTGTACATTGAGCAAGCAGCAAAGGAAACAAAAGAAAAGTTCGGAGAAGGTATTAAAATCCATGGAGAAGAAAAAAAAATTGAGGTTCGCCGATGACATTGTAATTCTGTCAGAGACAGCGAAGGACTTGGAAGAACAGTTGAATGGAATTGACAGTGTCTTGAAAGGAGGATATAAGATGAACATCAACAAAAGCAAAACGAGGACAATGGAATGTAGTCGAATTAAGTCGGGTGATGATGAGGGCATCAGATTAGGAAATGAGACACTTAAAGTAGTAAATGAGTTGCTATTTGGGGAGCAAAATAACTGATGATGGTCGAAGTAGAGAGGATATAAAATGTAGACTGGCAATGGCAAGGAAAGTGTTTCTGAAGAAGCAAAATATGTTAACATCGAGTATAGATTTAAATGACTGGAAGTCGTTTCTGGAAGTATTTGTATGGAGTGTAGCCATGTATGGAAGTGTAACGTGGACGATAAGTAGTTTACACAAGAAAAGAATAGAAGCTTTCGAAATGGGGTGCTACTGAAGAACGTTGAAGATTAGATGGGTAGATCACATAACTAATGATGAGGTATTGAATAGAATTGGGGAGAAGAGGAGCTTGTGGCACAACTTGACTAGAAGAAGGGATCGGTTGCTAGGACATGTTCTGAGACATCGAGGGATCATCAATTTAGTATTGGAGGGCAGCGTTGAGGGTAAAAATCGTAGAGGGACACCAAGAGATGAATACACCAAGCAGATTCAGAAGGATGTAGGCTGCAGTAGGTACTGGGAGATGAAAAAGCTTGCACAGGATAGATTAGCATGGAGAGCTGCATCAAACCAGTCTCAGGACTGAAGACCACAACAACAACAACATGAGTGGACGAATACTTTTAGAAGTAGCCCTTGTGTAAATTCTCCGTTTTGTCAAATATGTTATCGCTATGTACACTCTTTGACATAAAACTTGACCGGCGGCCGGCCGCTTCAGAGGCTAAGTCCGCGCCGATCGCGACATGGGACAAAGAAACTGGCCAACTCGCTAATTCTCTAAGTCCGGTTATCTGCACAATCTGGCAACACTGTAGACTGCGGCACTTCCTGGAGGAAAACTTGTCCCAAGATAGAGAGACTCTAGGCTGATTACGCCTGTGGTCTAGCGGTAGCGTGCGTTGTTTCTGTTCATAATGTCAGTGGATCGAGAGCAGCTGGCATAAAATATTTTTATAGCCTCTTCTGTCTGAATGCTGAAGACGTGAATGTAATGGTAGCGCAGATTCAATCTATTTCGCTTTGTGACACACCGATATCAAAATTTTATCTAGTAACGATTTTGCGGCAGATTTCCTGCAGACTGTCCTCCTCTGGACGCCGTATGCGGCAAAGCTCCGGGATCCATTTGCTGGCTACTGGCAGCGGCCGTGGCGACAGCAGCGGCGCTGCACTCCCCCGTTCTTTATCGAAAGCGCCTGCTACCGCTCATCGCTTTTGATGATTTAAAACGCTTTATTATTAAATGTTGCTCCACAGAAAATTTCTACAATTTCCATTCACGCTCAAAAGCAACGGAGACAGACGCCCTGATTAGTAGGCGGGTAATCGGCAAGAGCTGAGTATGGCCCGAAATTAATTTTATAGACTGGGACGAAATTAAACCACCTCACTACATTCGATGAATTTATAAATGCTTCATACCTCGTTTCTTTTCCTTTCAAACTTAATTATTTGTGCAACTTTTGGTCAATGGTTGGATGTTTTCGTCAAGCCAGAGTGAGCGTCTGTGGTGTAAAGTGTATTACAGTTCTTGTTTCATTCCTTATGGTAAGTCTATGCGATAAACTGTGTGAATACCCTGCAATGCATGCTCTGTAGCAGTGCAGGCACACTGCACATTTGGAGTTCCATGTATGGGTTCATGAAGTATTTATTGTTGATCGGAAGTGATAGTTAAGGTCATCAGATTTAAACCAGAAAAATTTGTCGTTTTGAAGGTTTCAGAGAACGGAAAGGAATTGCTAACGCCGGTGTTAGAAAACGTCTACAGTTAAACGCTATTGCAAAAATTTAGAAGATGTGAACTATATTAATGAACATGTGCACTTCATAAACAACCTTCTGACATGTTAGACCTATATGACGAACAAAGCTCAAATTTATATCGTTGACAGTCGGTTTGAATCTTTTCAGGACCTATTTTACAGTGAAGCACCTTGGAATTTGCAAAGCAGAAATCCATGATATTAACTTAATTTACTAAGTCGACATCGGACGAAGATTGATGTTTAAAGGTATTCTTCAGATTTCGCATAAGAAATTTTTACTAGCAGTTTGCAACTCCATTAATTAAAATGGAAAATAAAAGGTTTTAGTCAGCGGCTTCTACCGTGATTCGAACTTATAGTACAAGCACTGCAACGCACAAGGGAACCTCTGAGCTAACGACACACTGGCGGCCAGGGGCGGACTATAGTCACTGCGATGTTGCCTGAGCCTCAAAACGCAACCTTAAACACAGAAACAGAGGAGGTGGAGATTACTGTTTTAACGTCCCGTCGACAACGATGTCATTAGAGACGGAGCACAAGCTCGGATTAGGGAAGGATGGGGAAGGAAATCGGCCGTGCCCTTCCTAAGGAACCATCCCGGCATTTGCCTGAAGCGATTTAGGGAAATCATTGAAAACCTAAATCAGGATGGCCGGGCGCGGGATTGCACCATCGTCCTCCCGAATGCACACACAAACAGGTGTTACTTATGTGAAGAACGCCGTTCTTGGAGTCCAGAAATTAAATATACTTTCTAATTGTGTCATCTTGCAGTGGATTATATCGTACGAGTCTTAGATGTGGAAAACGAATGTTAAGTGAATTTAGCGAGGTAACGCCGACCTACACCCGGAAGTAAATGCACTATCAGAGTGTTGACAAATACTTGCTACGACGCTGCCATTTCTCGGCTCTCTGACGAGGCAGCTCTTCAGCGAAATGCTTGCCGTGATTCTCCGATACGGTTCTTCAGAGTGGAGACGCGCGCGCACGTTTGGTTTTTATGCGGCGTTCTCCCCTGGTGGTTTCTGACGTCGCCTTGTGGGCTATGTATACATATGAGACATTCAATTATCATTAATCCAGAATGATACAAGTTTCAGCTTCCGGCGTGGAAGAAGGCTGTTGACGCCGACATTATATCATTTCAACGTAGGGAAAGCAAAACGGATCATTCAATGTTTCTCATTCAACATAAAGCATGTGAGATAAATTTCCGTAACGTTCATAATCATCTAAAAATACAAACGAAGTAAAAATACACCGGAATCTTATTCGAATTGAATATAATGTAAGATACCAACGCTTTGCACCTCGATGTCTAATTTGTCCACTTGCAATCGTTTGCAGCATGCACATAGATTGTCATGATTACCACGAGAATGAAGAAATATGTTGGTAAGGATGGAAGCAAGAAGAGACGCAGTCAACAAATATTCTATTCCTCATGGCATTCATTTCATTTGACACGTAAGAAGAGGTAAAGCGGGAATTTACTTTCGTTAACACGAAAGATATGCCGCACATATTGATAACGAGGAAGTCTGCGTCTTCATACGTTTCCTCCTTGAAATCTGTATGCTCTATTATATACTAAGTAGCCCGATCATTGTTTCAGTAATGTTACCCTCTTGTTTGACCCCGTAACGATGAACAGATTCCAAATGCATGTCTCTGCGTGAAAGTAGCTGTTCGAACCCTTCCTGGGTTGTTTTTTGTGTTTTATTGCTTGGAATTCCTGAAGCAGACCACTGTGCCTTCCCCCCTCGTGGGTTAGGTCTCAAAACTAAACCGCTTTGTATCCAATGGCATAATTTATTCATACAGCATCAGCATAAGACTCTTGCGAGTGAGAGAATGACAATAACAATCGTAACAAGAACAAGCAAATAATGAATGATGTTTATTCCAACGCAGAAAGAGAATGGCTTTAAATATAAAAATCTATATCTATATCCATATCTATTGATCTTCGAGTTGGCACAATGAAAATATATTCTTAGCATTTAGTTACTGAATTTAGTTCTGGATGTTTGCAGAGAAAAGGAAAAGTCGGTACTTCTCGCTAGTGTAATATAATGTGAACCAGCAACTACCCTTTCCTTAGAACACGACTCAAGCAGGTCCTCAAGTAGGCACTGCTGCACTCTGTTCCCTGACATTGCTCTGATGACGGTTAATGCAGATGGTTCCGATTATGAAATACAAAACGTATTGCAGGTTAGTTCCTAGGATAGTAACATTAAATTTGCGTTGTAGACGGCACATGAACGTGACGACTATCCATATTACTCATCAATATAAAAAGACAGTATTTTGGGAATTTAGCAGGATTACTCAAAATGAATTCTGAAATTGGGTGACTGACCGCACAGGTGCTAAACGTCGTCAAGAGCATACGATGTCCTAATCGCATTAGGAATATGAAGATCGTCTTCGACAGCTCGCAACTTTCACATAGCTAACCCCACCCTACTCCAGACAGCTCTCGGTGGAGTTGCACTACGTTGCCGATGTTATGGAAGGCCTTCAAACCGACAACAGACCACATATTGAAAAATACAAGCGAATTCTCTTGCAGCGTAAGCTTATTGTAACTAATCTAAAAATTATTGGAGAGGAACATTGTCCTATTCAAACAAGTAAAATGTTACACACTGTTGACGTCAAACGGACATTATCTATGTCCTGTCTTGTGTCCTACTCATCTATAATATCAAGTGTACTATGAAAATGATTATATATAATGGATTATAAGGTAATGCATTGATACCAGATGGTGGGGGCCGGCCGATGTGGCCGTGCGGTTCTAGGCGCTTCAGTCTGGAACCGCGTGACCGCTACGGTCGCAGGTTCGAATCCTGTCTCGGGCATGGATGTGTGTGATGTCCTTAGGTTAGTTAGGTTTAAGTAGTTCTAAGTTCTAGGGGACTGATGACCTTAGAAGTTAAGTCCCATGGTGCTCAGAGCCATTTGAACCATTTAACACAAAATGACATTAAAAATTTAAGTTATTCACGAGCAGCTAGTTGAGAATATGTATGAACATTAAATGACACGACGAACCGTCATGTTCTGCATATGGATTCAAACCCAGCTCATGCAGACTAAGCAAAGATTTCGTGACTGACGGAAACTAACAGTCATTCCTGATTAGGCATACAGAGAGTGATATACCTCGATTTTAGACAGTATCAGTTAGCAAATATCAACTTTAAATTGCATAACGCAAACATTTTTAACAGACGCGAATTCCTACCCAGCATCTATTGTCCCTGTTAACGAACTACGAGAGATGTTAAATATTGCTTCTTCACAAGTAACTTACTTGAAATGCCGTGAGGTAAAGCTGTGTGTTGGACACGGATTCGAACCCGGAACCTAATCGGATTGCTATCGAAGCACAGTCAAATGTGACATATCGGAATTTCGCGGCAGTAACTAGATGTTATAACTGAAATGACGAGACGAAAAATTAATTTTTTCCTTCCCAGGACTCCAACCCGGCACCTATCGCTGTTATATTCTAGAGAAAACTAACGTTAAATATGGGTTTGTTGCACCAGCAGTGACATGTGAGCATGTTTGAACTGAAATAATATGACGAAGAGTTCAGCGCTCACTGGGAATAGAGCCCCACACATATCGTTGTTGACTACACACAAAGAGACGTCAGCTACCGAATTTTTCTCCACCAGCTGCTCAGAATAGCATCTTGAACTTACAGTCATCTCGCAAATAGTTCTGTGTCTCACTGGGAGTTAAAAACGTCAGATATCGTTAGTGTGACAGCGAATGAAAATACATTAAAAATCAAAATTATTATCCACCAGCAGACAGGTGTTCTCATGCTAGAGCTTGATAATACATAATTAAATCTTTAGTGCCGGGCCAGGATTCGATCCCATTCACGCATAATATGTGAAGGTGTTGAGGAATCTGCAGTTTTGAACAAACAACAAATTGTAGCCGAGCTGTATTGCCACGAAGGGATCAAATTCCGCGTTAAGGGCGGTCTGAGTTGCATTCCCAGTTCAGAACCAATTTTATCGACATACAGAAGCTCAAATAAAAGATGGAATAAGTGTCCTGTGACCATACATAGCGTTTGTGTCGTCACTTGAAATAAATAACTAGTATAAGAAAGGTTACTGGTGGTAGAGTTTCTACATGTCGCCACTCCAGACTTTATTGTGGTTCAACCTACCGTCTACTTGGTAAAGAAGGAATGTCATCTTTAATGTGAATTTTCTGACCATGCAGCCATTATATCTCCTTCACTTGGTGTAGCCAGGAGAGAATGGAATCTGTCTCTCCCTATCTAAAATAATTGACAGAAGTGGGAATCGAACCCAGACCATAGGTATAACAACCTACCATCCGCCCAACAGACCACGAAATCCTCTTCTCTGCGAGTCATTTTTCTATCGTAACGCAGTTGTGCCACACTGGATGAGAATTCTGACACACAGGCTCCCTGTAGTAATTTGCAGCATGTTCAGTAAATTCATTTACTTGGTTGACCGAATCACCATGAACTAGCTGCCTCGGCTACCCAGTGCATACATTCGACTATTTTGTAATCACAGAAATAAAATCACGTTACTGCCACCTACACACAACTGCCAACATTGTAGGATGCAGAAGTTTAAATAAGAAGTGTTCCTTTTCACTTGAGCTATTCTATTGCGCTATCTGTTACTAGAAAACGTCGTTCAGTCCAAAAGAAAAGCTGTAACTGTTTGTCTCTCAGAAGTCAAGACATGGCCATATGCATAATCTCACAGTGCTGTGGAATCCAAAAGTTCTGAAGGAATAGTTGCTGAGCTCTGGAGCTGTTGTAGTTCCGTGTCAGCTTGTAGCATAGATAAGATGTCGCGAGTTCGAATACATTCAGTGCTACATTTTTTAAAACGCAATTCTGCTCTCTGCTGAAGTTATCAATCTAATGGAACTTTGAACAAATTCCCTTCACTTCTCAACCCAAAGTAGTCGCATGTGGAAAAAGGACTAACTACTGTGACATTTTGTCCTATTCAGGTTTAATAGACAGCAGGCAGCAGATGCATCTCGAAGATGTGCAGGGAGAGCGCATCGTGCCATAATATGTCAGAAAAGTATTTTCTACATTAGCCGTCGTGTGGTAGTGATATTTTATTCTTCTTCAAACTTTGATTGACAGCTTTAACTCAGAACAAATTTTCTACATGCATGTAATCAATAAACTGCATGTGCATTGTCAGACTGTCATAGGTAACATCAGAGAATTCGCATATATCGTTGATGATTAATTTCTCTCTCATGTTTACTATTGTTTTAACAACACTAAAGGAAACCTTACGAAAATTGTGCACTGTATTATAAGAAATGAAATAAAACTAACGATGATAACCTTACGACGAAAGTATCTGTACACAAGCATGCCTCTATCGACACGAATTAGTAAAATACTACTCACTTAGATTTTGATAGGGTCTGTGTTTAATTGGTATGCTGTGTCATACTCAAGAGGTATGCAAATGTGGCATTTCATAAATATAGTTACGTATTCTTAGAAACCCAAAATTCGCTTGTCAGCAGTGGAAAGAGGCGTTACCTGTTGTGCAGCATTGTAAGTTTTTCAACATTGCACTATGAGCTGAAAGCATTTTCTTACGATTTCCGTATTGATGTTTGATCTGACTGCTTGTAGCTCTTTCACAGAAGGGATAAAAACGTTTCAGTCAGTGAGACTGGAACTGCGAACCGTAACAGACGCTGTTTCACATGTCAGCACGTTACCACAGAGCTGGCGAGGGGGTATGGGTCTCAGTTTCCTATTACGACGGCAATAGTAACTAGAACTCGTAAACCGCTATTTAAAGGTCGAGATTAGTTGCGATTTCCACCTGCAACGACTTTCTTGGGCTGAAAACCGTAAATTTTCAATCTTTTGTTACCCTTCAAGCTATAATAACTCAGATTATTCAATGGAAATGACAGGTAAAATCAAGTGAACTTTGAGGCTTAATTCCGTGCACACCAGGAAGTAACTCGTCGATCACAGAGTTGCCAAACATACGTTGCCTTGTTGCCAAATCTCAGTTACAGTACCAGCAGGAAGAAGACGAACCGATGTGATCCTACAGCGGTCTGGGAAGTGACCATAGCTGGTGTCTCCAAGTCGCGGCTGCTACGGCCTGGAATACGTAATGCGTCTGATTCGCTTTCTGTAACTAGGTTTAGGGACTGGAGCGTAGTTACTAATAATACTCAGAACTGACTGCAAACTGAGCATCATAAATCAGTAACTCTCATTGTTGTTTTTATATTTCTTTCGTAAGTGCACTCAAAACTAAGAAAGTCATTCACAGGCGTTTTCCTGCCTCGCCGATAATCGAGCAGAACATACAAATAAAAATAAAAAAGAATGTGTGTGTGTGTGTGTGTGTGTGTGTGTGAGAGAGAGAGAGAGAGAGAGAGAGAGAGAGAGAGAGAGAGAGAGAGAAATAAAAAGCAATGAGAGAGTGTGTAAAAAATTGTTGTAAAGAAATTGAATCATGGTATTTAAAGAAATCTTTCATTAAAATGACACGTTCCACATCATTACGAAATGTCGTATTCATGATCTATGGAACAAGAGTTAATCTAATGTAATGTAATCTAATCTAATCACATCATATTGATTATTAGCCATGAAGAGTCATGAACTACCGAAAGTTTTGCCAATACCAGTAACCAAATCTAAACTTGAAAATAAAAGACGACAATTTTTGTAATAAACCGTGACTCCTATCAAGACCCTTTCATCCCTGTTATCTAACCACGAAAGATGTCTGATATACCTCCATTCTGAAGTAACAAAGTGTGCATGCATTTAAAGATGAAGTGCATGATGTGAAGTTCTGTGACGGAGATACGAACCCAACACGTAATCCGATTGTTAACTAAGAAAAATCAAATGTTACGTATCGGTTTTTCTTACGAGCCGCTAGGTGTCTGAATCTAAAATAAGGATACAAACTTTTGTGCCTAAGCGACAATCGAACTGCACACCTACCGCGCATCCACGAATATAGCTTAAGTATCAGTTGCTTACTCATGAACAGTAAGATGTGTGCGTGTTTGACCAGAAATAACGACACCTGTTGCGATTGTTGGCAACACATGAACAGACATTGAAATTGCGCGTTAATTTTCACTAGCAGGTGGGTGTGCACTTGATAAAGCTAGAAATGAAATTATGAATATTTTTGTACTGGATCAGGTTTCAGACCCACATACTTACCTTTGGAAGAGAGCTAGAGAAGATTGCAGTCTTGGGAAAAGGAACGAAATGACTGAACTATACTGTTCCGAGAGATTCAGATCCTCGAAAGAGGAGATACGAATTCGAATCACAGTCCAGCACCAAATTTTTAAACGTCTCTAGTTCAATCAAGTACAAGTAAAATAAGAGCCCTGTCCCTTTAAATGGCTATCGGTTCATCAAATAAAATAAAATTTTATAATGTAAGTAAGTTTACTGGCGACTGTATTTCTGTTTACCATGACTTCCGCTTTGTCATTTCCCAACGAAAACTGGCTCTGCTCAGTTGGTTATGAAGGAACGTGATGTTTAATGCGGATTCTGGATTATAACGTCTTTCTCTTGAGGTTACCAGAGGTAAAATAAATCTGTTTGTGCCTCTTAAAAGTAAATGCCTGAACCCACGCATTGCACCTGTGATAGCTCGTTCCACCAGACCATTGTGGCCACATTACCCAGCCCCAGGAGTGTGCTGTAACGGATGATGTGCTTAGCTTACAAAATTAGTCACGGTGGAAAAAATGCGAGTCTATTAAATGGTCAAGTAGAAGCAAGCTTCTGACGCAGAGATTATGCTATTCTCATGTCAGCAGGATGTAAAGACTCTTCTAGGCATCATAGGCTGGATGTGAAGCCATTTTGATTTTTCACAAATTCAGCAAATTTCTTAGTTCGAGAAAATCCACTGTGAAGTGTGAAGTTGCCGGATAATTCGATTATTACTGTTATTATTACTATCATTTTATTCGTACCGCTGATGGAACACGACCGTAGTCTTGAGGTAAAACGCGAGACCAGCTAATATGACGTCTGGCGACCGAAAGCACATATCGACAGAATTTTTATCGCCCCTTTCCTCTCGGTGCTGAAGCTATGAGTGTAATTCAAGCGAATCTACAATATCATATTAGCTGGTCTCGCGTTTAACCTCAAGACTACGGTCGTAGTCTAGAGTAATGTACTAAGACTGGAGTCAAGACTTCCTCTGGGAAGTGCCGCAGTCTACATGTTGCTAGATCGAGCATATTGCCAGACATAGAATTCTGAGAGGAGCATGACTGTATTGTCCACCTTACGTGAACGACTCGGCGGTCAATTTTTTGGTCTGAGACTGTATCTACAACACATATTGCTCGCTTAAGACCCAGAAGAATTTAAAAAAAAAGTAGTTTATGAGAGCAACGTTAACCATAGCTTTCGAAGTATTCATAGTATTGTATACGTGTGTGTAAACGCCTTCCAGTGACCACTCAAGAAAGACAAGGATACACAGTCTAGCTTCAATATTATAAATACGCCTCAGTTTGTGGATGAACTCAGACTTAAGTTGATAATAATTTTGAAAATATAGCAGCACTGTACCCATTGGTGTTAAACTCGTTTTCAACCAATGATTCCCACAGCTACAGGGATACTACTTGTGATACCTCTTAGACAAAATACGTAAGCAGTGTTATCAGACGAAAAGATCAACCTGACACAAACTGTGGGAAGTTTGTTTTACAACCTTCGTACCTGGATATTCAGCTTTTTCCTATTTGAGATATCTGTGAACGTTGCTGCTTAAGACGATTTAAGCAGAAAATAAATTCCCTCAGCTTCGACAATGTTTAAAGAAATCGTCTTATCGGCACTAAATCGTGATTTGTGATTTGTTTACCGGCTGTACTCTTCCGTATTTTGCCGGTTGGAAGGCGAAAGCTTATTGACAAATTTCACACAGAAATTACTGTTACAGTGTACTTATGGAGCCAAATGAGTCAATTGCGTATTTTCCGGTGAGAAAGAGCACTGGCAAACAGTCTTCGCTACATTAGGTTATTTAAACTGGTGTCACTCTGAGCTAGAATTTATGGTCAGCGACTAAGTGTAAGGTCAACGTTTCGGATGCGAGTTTTGCGACTGTGAAATACTTTTATACATTATAGAAGCGAATATTAAATGTGCACTAATATTGCGAAAATTTTGTACTTGGACAGCTTAGAATGAAAATACTTCTGTTTATTGCAAAGGGAAACAATAGATTTTCTAAAACACTGTCTGTCATACACTACTTGAAACAGGTCATGTCGACCAAATCATGTGGAAGAACTAACAGCAACGTATATCGGAAGGCAGTAAGATCTCTTGCCTTTTGGTTTGTCAGTACTCGATAGCCACTTCTAGGCGAAAGTAAATGAAGAAAGGCAGTGCGTTTTTGTTACCAAGTAACGTCTTCGTCAATTACTTTAGTTTTAATGTAATCTACGAGTAATTGCTGGTGTTTGATATTAACATGAAAAGGATTCCGTAGACAGGGAAAGAACCTGTTCTTGGGAAACTACTTCTATAGTGACCAAAAGATACTAAATGATGTTCAAGCACTTGTGTTACAGCAGCAGTATGAATAAAATGATATTAATAATAACAGTAATAATCGAATTATCCGGCAACTTCACACTTCACAGTGGATTTTCTCGAACTAAGAAATTTGCTGAATTTGTGAAAAATCAAAATGGCTTCACATCCAGCCTATGATGCCTAGAAGAGTCTTTACATCCTGCTGACATGAGAATAGCATAATCTCTGCGTCAGAAGCTTGCTTCTACTTGACCATTTAATAGACTCGCATTTTTTCCACCGTGACTAATTTTGTAAGCTAAGCACATCATCCGTTACAGCACACTCCTGGGGCTGGGTAATGTGGCCACAATGGTCTGGTGGAACGAGCTATCACAGGTGCAATGCGTGGGTTCAGGCATTTACTTTTAAGAGGCACAAACAGATTTATTTTACCTCTGGTAACCTCAAGAGAAAGACGTTATAATCCAGAATCCGCATTAAACATCACGTTCCTTCATAACCAACTGAGCAGAGCCAGTTTTCGTTGGGAAATGACAAAGCGGAAGTCATGGTAAACAGAAATACAGTCGCCAGTAAACTTACTTACATTATAAAATTTTATTTTATTTGATGAACCGATAGCCATTTAAAGGGACAGGGCTCTTATTTTACTTGTACTTGATTGAACTAGAGACGTTTAAAAATTTGGTGCTGGACTGTGATTCGAATTCGTATCTCCTCTTTCGAGGATCTGAATCTCTCGGAACAGTATAGTTCAGTCATTTCGTTCCTTTTCCCAAGACTGCAATCTTCTCTAGCTCTCTTCCAAAGGTAAGTATGTGGGTCTGAAACCTGATCCAGTACAAAAATATTCATAATTTCATTTCTAGCTTTATCAAGTGCACACCCACCTGCTAGTGAAAATTAACGCGCAATTTCAATGTCTGTTCATGTGTTGCCAACAATCGCAACAGGTGTCGTTATTTCTGGTCAAACACGCACACATCTTACTGTTCATGAGTAAGCAACTGATACTTAAGCTATATTCGTGGATGCGCGGTAGGTGTGCAGTTCGATTGTCGCTTAGGCACAAAAGTTTGTATCCTTATTTTAGATTCAGACACCTAGCGGCTCGTAAGAAAAACCGATACGTAACATTTGATTTTTCTTAGTTAACAATCGGATTACGTGTTGGGTTCGTATCTCCGTCACAGAACTTCACATCATGCACTTCATCTTTAAATGCATGCACACTTTGTTACTTCAGAATGGAGGTATATCAGACATCTTTCGTGGTTAGATAACAGGGATGAAAGGGTCTTGATAGGAGTCACGGTTTATTACAAAAATTGTCGTCTTTTATTTTCAAGTTTAGATTTGGTTACTGGTATTGGCAAAACTTTCGGTAGTTCATGACTCTTCATGGCTAATAATCAATATGATGTGATTAGATTAGATTACATTACATTAGATTAACTCTTGTTCCATAGATCATGAATACGACATTTCGTAATGATGTGGAACGTGTCATTTTAATGAAAGATTTCTTTAAATACCATGATTCAATTTCTTTACAACAATTTTTTACACACTCTCTCATTGCTTTTTATTTCTCTCTCTCTCTCTCTCTCTCTCTCTCTCTCTCTCTCTCACACACACACACACACACACACACACACACACACATTCTTTTTTATTTTTATTTGTATGTTCTGCTCGACTATCGGCGAGGCAGGAAAACGCCTGTGAATGACTTTCTTAGTTTTGAGTGCACTTACGAAAGAAATATAAAAACAACAATGAGAGTTACTGATTTATGATGCTCAGTTTGCAGTCTGTTCTGAGTATTATTAGTAACTACGCTCCAGTCCCTAAACCTAGTTACAGAAAGCGAATCAGACGCATTACGTATTCCAGGCCGTAGCAGCCGCGACTTGGAGACACCAGCTATGGTCACTTCCCAGACCGCTGTAGGATCACATCGGTTCGTCTTCTTCCTGCTGGTACTGTAACTGAGATTTGGCAACAAGGCAACGTATGTTTGGCAACTCTGTGATCGACGAGTTACTTCCTGGTGTGCACGGAATTAAGCCTCAAAGTTCACTTGATTTTACCTGTCATTTCCATTGAATAATCTGAGTTATTATAGCTTGAAGGGTAACAAAAGATTGAAAATTTACGGTTTTCAGCCCAAGAAAGTCGTTGCAGGTGGAAATCGCAACTAATCTCGACCTTTAAATAGCGGTTTACGAGTTCTAGTTACTATTGCCGTCGTAATAGGAAACTGAGACCCATACCCCCTCGCCAGCTCTGTGGTAACGTGCTGACATGTGAAACAGCGTCTGTTACGGTTCGCAGTTCCAGTCTCACTGACTGAAACGTTTTTATCCCTTCTGTGAAAGAGCTACAAGCAGTCAGATCAAACATCAATACGGAAATCGTAAGAAAATGCTTTCAGCTCATAGTGCAATGTTGAAAAACTTACAATGCTGCACAACAGGTAACGCCTCTTTCCACTGCTGACAAGCGAATTTTGGGTTTCTAGGAATACGTAACTATATTTATGAAATGCCACATTTGCATACCTCTTGAGTATGACACAGCATACCAATTAAACACAGACCCTATCAAAATCTAAGTGAGTAGTATTTTACTAATTCGTGTCGATAGAGGCATGCTTGTGTACAGATACTTTCGTCGTAAGGTTATCATCGTTAGTTTTATTTCATTTCTTATAATACAGTGCACAATTTTCGTAAGGTTTCCTTTAGTGTTGTTAAAACAATAGTAAACATGAGAGAGAAATTAATCATCAACGATATATGCGAATTCTCTGATGTTACCTATGACAGTCTGACAATGCACATGCAGTTTATTGATTACATGCATGTAGAAAATTTGTTCTGAGTTAAAGCTGTCAATCAAAGTTTGAAGAAGAATAAAATATCACTACCACACGACGGCTAATGTAGAAAATACTTTTCTGACATATTATGGCACGATGCGCTCTCCCTGCACATCTTCGAGATGCATCTGCTGCCTGCTGTCTATTAAACCTGAATAGGACAAAATGTCACAGTAGTTAGTCCTTTTTCCACATGCGACTACTTTGGGTTGAGAAGTGAAGGGAATTTGTTCAAAGTTCCATTAGATTGATAACTTCAGCAGAGAGCAGAATTGCGTTTTAAAAAATGTAGCACTGAATGTATTCGAACTCGCGACATCTTATCTATGCTACAAGCTGACACGGAACTACAACAGCTCCAGAGCTCAGCAACTATTCCTTCAGAACTTTTGGATTCCACAGCACTGTGAGATTATGCATATGGCCATGTCTTGACTTCTGAGAGACAAACAGTTACAGCTTTTCTTTTGGACTGAACGACGTTTTCTAGTAACAGATAGCGCAATAGAATAGCTCAAGTGAAAAGGAACACTTCTTATTTAAACTTCTGCATCCTACAATGTTGGCAGTTGTGTGTAGGTGGCAGTAACGTGATTTTATTTCTGTGATTACAAAATAGTCGAATGTATGCACTGGGTAGCCGAGGCAGCTAGTTCATGGTGATTCGGTCAACCAAGTAAATGAATTTACTGAACATGCTGCAAATTACTACAGGGAGCCTGTGTGTCAGAATTCTCATCCAGTGTGGCACAACTGCGTTACGATAGAAAAATGACTCGCAGAGAAGAGGATTTCGTGGTCTGTTGGGCGGATGGTAGGTTGTTATACCTATGGTCTGGGTTCGATTCCCACTTCTGTCAATTATTTTAGATAGGGAGAGACAGATTCCATTCTCTCCTGGCTACACCAAGTGAAGGAGATATAATGGCTGCATGGTCAGAAAATTCACATTAAAGATGACATTCCTTCTTTACCAAGTAGACGGTAGGTTGAACCACAATAAAGTCTGGAGTGGCGACATGTAGAAACTCTACCACCAGTAACCTTTCTTATACTAGTTATTTATTTCAAGTGACGACACAAACGCTATGTATGGTCACAGGACACTTATTCCATCTTTTATTTGAGCTTCTGTATGTCGATAAAATTGGTTCTGAACTGGGAATGCAACTCAGACCGCCCTTAACGCGGAATTTGATCCCTTCGTGGCAATACAGCTCGGCTACAATTTGTTGTTTGTTCAAAACTGCAGATTCCTCAACACCTTCACATATTATGCGTGAATGGGATCGAATCCTGGCCCGGCACTAAAGATTTAATTATGTATTATCAAGCTCTAGCATGAGAACACCTGTCTGCTGGTGGATAATAATTTTGATTTTTAATGTATTTTCATTCGCTGTCACACTAACGATATCTGACGTTTTTAACTCCCAGTGAGACACAGAACTATTTGCGAGATGACTGTAAGTTCAAGATGCTATTCTGAGCAGCTGGTGGAGAAAAATTCGGTAGCTGACGTCTCTTTGTGTGTAGTCAACAACGATATGTGTGGGGCTCTATTCCCAGTGAGCGCTGAACTCTTCGTCATATTATTTCAGTTCAAACATGCTCACATGTCACTGCTGGTGCAACAAACCCATATTTAACGTTAGTTTTCTCTAGAATATAACAGCGATAGGTGCCGGGTTGGAGTCCTGGGAAGGAAAAAATTAATTTTTCGTCTCGTCATTTCAGTTATAACATCTAGTTACTGCCGCGAAATTCCGATATGTCACATTTGACTGTGCTTCGATAGCAATCCGATTAGGTTCCGGGTTCGAATCCGTGTCCAACACACAGCTTTACCTCACGGCATTTCAAGTAAGTTACTTGTGAAGAAGCAATATTTAACATCTCTCGTAGTTCGTTAACAGGGACAATAGATGCTGGGTAGGAATTCGCGTCTGTTAAAAATGTTTGCGTTATGCAATTTAAAGTTGATATTTGCTAACTGATACTGTCTAAAATCGAGGTATATCACTCTCTGTATGCCTAATCAGGAATGACTGTTAGTTTCCGTCAGTCACGAAATCTTTGCTTAGTCTGCATGAGCTGGATTTGAATCCATATGCAGAACATGACGGTTCGTCGTGTCATTTAATGTTCATACATATTCTCAACTAGCTGCTCGTGAATAACTTAAATTTTTAATGTCATTTTGTGTTAAATGGTTCAAATGGCTCTGAGCACCATGGGACTTAACTTCTAAGGTCATCAGTCCCCTAGAACTTAGAACTACTTAAACCTAACTAACCTAAGGACATCACACACATCCATGCCCGAGACAGGATTCGAACCTGCGACCGTAGCGGTCACGCGGTTCCAGACTGAAGCGCCTAGAACCGCACGGCCACATCGGCCGGCCCCCACCATCTGGTATCAATGCATTACCTTATAATCCATTATATATAATCATTTTCATAGTACACTTGATATTATAGATGAGTAGGACACAAGACAGGACATAGATAATGTCCGTTTGACGTCAACAGTGTGTAACATTTTACTTTTTTGAATAGGACAATGTTCCTCTCCAATAATTTTTAGATTAGTTACAATAAGCTTACGCTGCAAGAGAATTCGCTTGTATTTTTCAATATGTGGTCTGTTGTCGGTTTGAAGGCCTTCCATAACATCGGCAACGTAGTGCAACTCCACCGAGAGCTGTCTGGAGTAGGGTGGGGTTAGCTATGTGAAAGTTGCGAGCTGTCGAAGACGATCTTCATATTCCTAATGCGATTAGGACATCGTATGCTCTTGACGACGTTTAGCACCTGTGCGGTCAGTCACCCAATTTCAGAATTCATTTTGAGTAATCCTGCTAAATTCCCAAAATACTGTCTTTTTATATTGATGAGTAATATGGATAGTCGTCACGTTCATGTGCCGTCTACAACGCAAATTTAATGTTACTATCCTAGGAACTAACCTGCAATACGTTTTGTATTTCATAATCGGAACCATCTGCATTAACCGTCATCAGAGCAATGTCAGGGAACAGAGTGCAGCAGTGCCTACTTGAGGACCTGCTTGAGTCGTGTTCTAAGGAAAGGGTAGTTGCTGGTTCACATTATATTACACTAGCGAGAAGTACCGACTTTTCCTTTTCTCTGCAAACATCCAGAACTAAATTCAGTAACTAAATGCTAAGAATATATTTTCATTGTGCCAACTCGAAGATCAATAGATATGGATATAGATATAGATTTTTATATTTAAAGCCATTCTCTTTCTGCGTTGGAATAAACATCATTCATTATTTGCTTGTTCTTGTTACGATTGTTATTGTCATTCTCTCACTCGCAAGAGTCTTATGCTGATGCTGTATGAATAAATTATGCCATTGGATACAAAGCGGTTTAGTTTTGAGACCTAACCCACGAGGGGGGAAGGCACAGTGGTCTGCTTCAGGAATTCCAAGCAATAAAACACAAAAAACAACCCAGGAAGGGTTCGAACAGCTACTTTCACGCAGAGACATGCATTTGGAATCTGTTCATCGTTACGGGGTCAAACAAGAGGGTAACATTACTGAAACAATGATCGGGCTACTTAGTATATAATAGAGCATACAGATTTCAAGGAGGAAACGTATGAAGACGCAGACTTCCTCGTTATCAATATGTGCGGCATATCTTTCGTGTTAACGAAAGTAAATTCCCGCTTTACCTCTTCTTACGTGTCAAATGAAATGAATGCCATGAGGAATAGAATATTTGTTGACTGCGTCTCTTCTTGCTTCCATCCTTACCAACATATTTCTTCATTCTCGTGGTAATCATGACAATCTATGTGCATGCTGCAAACGATTGCAAGTGGACAAATTCGACATCGAGGTGCAAAGCGTTTGGTATCTTACATTATATTCAATTCGAATAAGATTCCGGTGTATTTTTACTTCGTTTGTATTTTTAGATGATTATGAACGTTACGGAAATTTATCTCACATGCTTTATGTTGAATGAGAAACATTGAATGATCCGTTTTGCTTTCCCTACGTTGAAATGATATAATGTCGGCGTCAACAGCCTTCTTCCACGCCGGAAGCTGAAACTTGTATCATTCTGGATTAATGATAATTGAATGTCTCATATGTATACATAGCCCACAAGGCGACGTCAGAAACCACCAGGGGAGAACGCCGCATAAAAACCAAACGTGCGCGCGCGTCTCCACTCTGAAGAACCGTATCGGAGAATCACGGCAAGCATTTCGCTGAAGAGCTGCCTCGTCAGAGAGCCGAGAAATGGCAGCGTCGTAGCAAGTATTTGTCAACACTCTGATAGTGCATTTACTTCCGGGTGTAGGTCGGCGTTACCTCGCTAAATTCACTTAACATTCGTTTTCCACATCTAAGACTCGTACGATATAATCCACTGCAAGATGACACAATTAGAAAGTATATTTAATTTCTGGACTCCAAGAACGGCGTTCTTCACATAAGTAACACCTGTTTGTGTGTGCATTCGGGAGGACGATGGTGCAATCCCGCGCCCGGCCATCCTGATTTAGGTTTTCAATGATTTCCCTAAATCGCTTCAGGCAAATGCCGGGATGGTTCCTTAGGAAGGGCACGGCCGATTTCCTTCCCCATCCTTCCCTAATCCGAGCTTGTGCTCCGTCTCTAATGACATCGTTGTCGACGGGACGTTAAAACAGTAATCTCCACCTCCTCTGTTTCTGTGTTTAAGGTTGCGTTTTGAGGCTCAGGCAACATCGCAGTGACTATAGTCCGCCCCTGGCCGCCAGTGTGTCGTTAGCTCAGAGGTTCCCTTGTGCGTTGCAGTGCTTGTACTATAAGTTCGAATCACGGTAGAAGCCGCTGACTAAAACCTTTTATTTTCCATTTTAATTAATGGAGTTGCAAACTGCTAGTAAAAATTTCTTATGCGAAATCTGAAGAATGCCTTTAAACATCAATCTTCGTCCGATTTCGACTTAGTAAATTAAGTTAATATCATGGATTTCTGCTTTGCAAATTCCAAGGTGCTTCACTGTAAAATAGGTCCTGAAAAGATTCAAACCGACTGTCAACGATATAAATTTGAGCTTTGTTCGTCATATAGGTCTAACATGTCAGAAGGTTGTTTATGAAGTGCACATGTTCATTAATATAGTTCACATCTTCTAAATTTTTGCAATAGCGTTTAACTGTAGACGTTTTCTAACACCGGCGTTAGCAATTCCTTTCCGTTCTCTGAAACCTTCAAAACGACAAATTTTTCTGGTTTAAATCTGATGACCTTAACTATCACTTCCGATCAACAATAAATACTTCATGAACCCATACATGGAACTCCAAATGTGCAGTGTGCCTGCACTGCTACAGAGCATGCATTGCAAGGTATTCACACAGTTTATCGCATAGACTTACCATAAGGAATGAAACAAGAACTGTAATACACTTTACACCACAGACGCTCACTCTGGCTTGACGAAAACATCCAACCATTGACCAAAAGTTGCACAAATAATTAAGTTTGAAAGGAAAAGAAACGAGGTATGAAGCATTTATAAATTCATCGAATGTAGTGAGGTGGTTTAATTTCGTCCCAGTCTATAAAATTAATTTCGGGCCATACTCAGCTCTTGCCGATTACCCGCCTACTAATCAGGGCGTCTGTCTCCGTTGCTTTTGAGCGTGAATGGAAATTGTAGAAATTTTCTGTGGAGCAACATTTAATAATAAAGCGTTTTAAATCATCAAAAGCGATGAGCGGTAGCAGGCGCTTTCGATAAAGAACGGGGGAGTGCAGCGCCGCTGCTGTCGCCACGGCCGCTGCCAGTAGCCAGCAAATGGATCCTGGAGCTTTGCCGCATACGGCGTCCAGAGGAGGACAGTCTGCAGGAAATCTGCCGCAAAATCGTTACTAGATAAAATTTTGATATCGGTGTGTCACAAAGCGAAATAGATTGAATCTGCGCTACCATTACATTCACGTCTTCAGCATTCAGACAGAAGAGGCTATAAAAATATTTTATGCCAGCTGCTCTCGATCCACTGACATTATGAACAGAAACAACGCACGCTACCGCTAGACCACAGGCGTAATCAGCCTAGAGTCTCTCTATCTTGGGACAAGTTTTCCTCCAGGAAGTGCCGCAGTCTACAGTGTTGCCAGATTGTGCAGATAACCGGACTTAGAGAATTAGCGAGTTGGCCAGTTTCTTTGTCCCATGTCGCGATCGGCGCGGATTTAGCCTCTGAAGCGGCCGGCCGCCGGTCAAGTTTTATGTCAAAGAGTGTACGTATTTATTTTCTTGTCCGTCAATCAAAATGACTTACCAACGTCCGTTACATATGACTGGACGTCCACATTTTATGTTCCCTTCCTTTCATGTGACATATGATTAGTTAAAAAAAAAATTACAACTACACGAATGCTTTCTGGACTCACTGTAGTTCGTAACAGGATGGTGTCTGGTCTATTTCGTATTTCAGATGCAACAGCAAATGGAAACTGTGTTTTCGGTCATCTCAAATGATGAAATACGAGGACACTATGATAGACTCTAAGCACAACTGTATGGCATCATGGTACACAATGGACTCTACACAAAAAATTTTGAAAATGACGGTCAGTCCTGAAATGTAATATCACTCCGTAATAATAAAAAATGGTTCAAATGGCTCTGAGCACTGTGGGACTTAACATCAGAGGTCATGAGTCCCCTAGAACTTAGAACTACTTAAACCTAACTAACCTAAGATCTTGACACACATCGATGTCCAAGGCAGGATGCGAACCTGCGACCGTAGCAGTCGTGCGGTTCCAGACTGTAGCGCCTTGAACTGCTCGGCCACCCGGGCCGGCCCGTAATAATCAACAATTTGCAGTACATCACAGATAGTTACGGCTATGTAAGGTTGTTTGAGACTCTTTATGTTTCTTTTACCGTCACTTCGTGAACTTACTTCTCAGCTTTGTACTGTGATTCAGTAGCTGACGCTAAGGCTGGAGGAATTTGACTCTGTAGCGACAGGACGCAGGGACCAACGGAGTAGCGTCCGGCCAAGGCTGGCGGTGTCTGCGAGCGAACGTCGGCGGCGACTGTGTGCAGCGTCTGTTTGTGCTGGGGGGGAGGGGGGCGTCGCAGCAGGCGGGACTTGGATGTCGATTGGCGACGGGCGGCTGATGGCTGGCAACACGCAGATAGCGGCGCCGAGTGCGTGCCGGACGGACCGCCCTGTGTATTCGTTGCGCCTGGGAAGCCTCTGCCTGCAGCGCACTTACGGTATCTGCGCGTGGTGCTGTGTGCTCCGTACACTGGACTGTAAAAGGAAAGTCGCATACCGTTTTATAGTGTACCGTGTTGCCGCCCTCCGTCGATCTGCTGTCGTTGACTTCTCTGAAGTAAAATACTGAATTTGTTATCTGCACTACTGGCCATTAAAACTGCTACACCATGAAGATGACGTGCTACAGACTCGAAATTTAACCGACAGGAAGAAGATGCTGTCATATGCAAATGATTAGCTTTTCAGAGCATTCACGCAATGTTGGCGCCGGTGGCGACACCTACAACGTGCTGACATGAGAAAACCTTCCGTCCGATTTCTCATAACAAACAGCAGTTGACCGGCGTTACCTTGTGAAACGTTGTTGTCATGGCTCGTGTAACGAGGAGAAATGCCTACCATCACGTTTCCTACTTTGATAAAGGTCGGATAGTGGCCTATCACGATTGCCGTTTATCGTATCGCGACACTGTTGCTCGCGTTTGTCGACATCCAATGACAGCAAAATATGGAATCGGCGGGTTCAGGAGAGTAACAGGGAACGCCGTGCAGGATCCCAACGGCCTGGTACCACTATCAGTCGAGATGACAGGCATCTTATCGGCATGGCTGTAACAGATCGTGCAGCCACGTCTCGATCCCTTAGTCCATAGATGGGGACGTTTGCAAGACAACAACCATTTGCACGACCAGTTCGACGACGTTTGCAGCAGCAAGGACTATCAGCTCGGAGACCATGGCTGCGGTTATCCTTGACTCTGAATCACAGACAGGAGCGCCTGCGATGGTGTACTCAACGACGAACCTGGGTGCACGAATGGCGAAACGTCATTTTTTCGGATGAATCCAGGCTCTGTTTACAGCATCATGATGGTTGCATCCGTGTTTGGCAACGTCGCGGTGAATGCACTTTGGAAGCATGTATTCGTCATCGCCATACTGGCATATCACCTTGGCGTGATGGTATGGGGTGCCATTGGTTACACGTCTCGGTCACCTCCTGTTCGAACTGACGGCACTTTGAACAGTGGGCGTTACATTTCAGATGTGTTACGACCCATGGCTATATCCTTCATTCGATCCCTTCGAAACCCTACTTTTCAGCAGGATAATGCACGAACACATGTTGCAGATCCTGTACGGGCGGTTCTGGATACAGAAAATGTTCGACTGCTGCCCTGGCCAGCACATTCTCCAGATCTCTCACCAATTGAAAACGTCTGGTCAATGGTGGCCGATCAACTGGCTCTTGACAATACGCCAGTCACTACTCTTGATGAACTGTGGTATCGTGTTGAAGCTGCATGGGCAGCTGTACCTGTACACGCCATCCAAGCTCTGTTTGACTCAATGCCCAGGCGTATCAAGGCCGTTATTACGGCCAGAGGTGGTTCTTCTGCGTACTGATTTCTCAGGATCTATGCACCCAAATTGCGTGAAAATGTAATCACATGTCAGTTCTAGTATAATATATTTGTCCAATAAATACCCGTTCACCATCTGCATTTCTTCTTGGTGTAGCAATTTTAATGGCCAGTAGTGTACTTTATATGCCCGATCTACACATCAGATGTAGCAACCACAAACGTCTTCCCTGTAACGGCGACTAAACTTTGCGTTTTGTAATAATAAGTAATGTTCAGATTTTGCACAGTCGATCACCCATCATTTGTCGCTGTGTTACCGAAGATTATTATTTCCTCTTCCTATTTCAGACGTTAATACTTATCCTCACTGTATCTGATTTTGTATTATTTCTGTCCGATTGGAAATGAAATGTTGAATAGTCACAATTTACACTTCGTAGTATTTCATAATCGAACCTTCAGTCATCCAGAGATACAGTTTGCAGGCTGCCTATGATTATCGTTCACTAATACACACGCTATTGTGGAAATCACTTTAGTTTCTTAATTAAAAACATTTAGAAATGTTTAAGTGATCTTGAATGATTGCGTTTACTATATAGACAAAAGGAGGGTTGACCCTTCAATTACTCTCAGCAATTACGACAACTGAAATGCCCATGATTTTTATAGTTCGTCACTGAAAGATATTATAGCTATGATTATGGTCCATTACTATACTTCAATAGAGTCATTCAAACTTGGTACGCTTTTACTTTCACAAAGCTAAGAGTCCAATTCCCTTCTTATATTAAATTTAGTGGCCCTTCGTGTAGTCCACTGATAATATTATCGGTTATTCGGCATTTAACAGAGTTTAATACTGAGGGCTACTTTGTCTCGCACACACAATTTCTCAGATATTCTTAGTCCGTAACCTTACGGAAAAGTTCTACCTAGACCTCAGTATAAGTTTCAACGTAAGTCTCGGTCTGTGTAAATTAACTATAGTCACTTTTCTTGCAGTTTAACAGAAGCGCCCTGATCGCTTCCGTAGCATATCACACGGGAATGCCGGCTATATCGCACACCGCGGCTACGTAGACTTATTCAGAGAGCAGAAAACAAGAGATCTAACAATACCTGACCATTGTTTATATAGTAGAATTTAGAAACAAAAGTTATTCTGAGCCGGCCGCGTTGGTCTAGTGGGTCTGGCGTTGCAGTCTGGAACTGCGGGACTGCTACGGTCGCAGGTTAGAATCCTGCCTCGGGCATGGGTGTGTGTGATGTCCTTAGGTTAGTTAGGTTTAAGTAGTTCTAAGTTCTAGGGGACTTATGACCTAAGATGTTGAGTCCCATAGTGCTCAGAGCCATTTTTGAGTTATTCTGATGTGAGATTATATATCGATAATTTTAACTTTTTCAATGCTATTCATTATTTCCGATATCGATCACCCCTCCCCTATATGAGAATAAGCCTGAAAATATTCTCCTCAATTAAAAGGGCAGTTATAACCGTAACAGCCCTTTAATACTATTTAGACGTCCTCTTGCCACCACACAACCATTTTGCTTAATCCTCCGCAAATTTCTTTTTTAAATCTGCGCGATGCACAGCGCAAAATAGTGCGAACACAGAGATATGCGGCATACATTGGCCAAATGTTATTACAACTTACGTTTTCAGTAAATGCGGTGGAAGTCGAATTTTTCCACTTCTAAAACATTCCTAACAAAAACATGCCGAGGTTAGGACGAAGCTTCACATTACCTTTTTTTTTTGTTTTTGTTTTTAACTGATTCAGTTTGTAGTGGTAAGCCTACAGTCTGATATTATTCCATGATATGCAGTGAAAATGGATTTCAATTCTCATAGGAGTTAGCCCATTGTGTATAGCAAATTCTGTGCGTGTTTCTTGATATATACTTACACTTTGGACGTAATTTGGTCTGTGTTATTTATATCTTAATTGAGATGACATTGTTCTGGAATTGAAGTCATGATTCCAGCGCTTCCACTCTCCCATTTTTATTTAATTTTTTGAGGTTTACGAGAAATTCCAATTGTAACCGAATTCGGCAATGGATTTTTTGTAACGTGTTTTTGTAGTGTGATGCACGTCTAGTGTTATCTGAATTATACTCTTTGCGCTGACAAGGGAAACTCCCTATCGCACTCACCTCACATTTAGTAGTAAAATAGCCGAGTGGATAGCCTGTCAAAAACTGAATACAGGCCTGTGTTCGTATCAAGCATAAGAACAGGAAGAAGGTCTACTGAAGTATGAAAAAGAAGCAAAATATAAACAGTGCACGAGCCAAGCTTAGTATGTGCAACACCGAGCGAATTGCAAGAACTACGGCGTCGTGGTCGTGCGGTCATGGTATGGGACAAAAAGCGGAAGATGCATGTTCAAATTCCTCTCGTACCACTTTTCTTCCAGACATTTTTAACTGTCCGTCCGGTCATTGACATGTCTGCTCTCCTTCTGTATATTTTGCGATTTTCACACTGTACATTGGATATAGAATATGAGTCATACAGGAAGAATACATAACCGTAGGAAGTAAGTGTGATGAGTAGTGAGAGCAAGCGAGGTGTCACTTAGACCTCTCACAGAAATGAGAGCAACACATCAACGGGTGAAAACTATGTTACCAGAAAGTAATTCAAAAGTCAAAACTCCCAAAGGGGAACGAAAGTGTCACGTAGTTCCTGTGTGGAAGAAACAGGAGATACATATGTCTGGAGGTCCTTTCCTTACACCTCGCTGTTGCCATAAATTTGAATATAGGAAACATACACATCAGTGACCGGACAGTCAGTTCATAACTTTGTGAAAAAGAATGGGGGCCGTGACAGAGACTTGATCACAGATCTCGTCCTTCGCACGTTAACACAGTCACCATTTAACCACAACGCCGTTACGCTTGTTACCCGCTTGGTGTCGCATCGCTTTAGGTTGGGCCGTTAACGGTTTTCATTTTGTTTCTTTTATCATAGTTGAGTACACCTTCTTCCTTTTTTCATGCTTGATCTGCGTTCAGTTTTTGACGGGCTACTCATTAGGCCATCTTATCACAAATTCTGAGAGGCGGGGGGGGGGGGGGGGGTGGGATGGGGAGGAGGCTGCTATCGGGCGTTTCCCTTGCCAATGTAGATTTGATAATTTATTAAAAAGGAGTCCGTTACGAATTTATAATTACTGGGCTCATTCCATTATAACCGCTTACGGAAATTTTTTTACTTAAACCTTTTGGTAATTCTGATTCATTAGAAGAGGCGTTTGGTAATAAATGTGTATGACTACTAAAATGTGTTTGTGTGCCTTGTATGTCTTCATTCCGTACTATTTATTTGTTAACCGTTTATTATCAGTTACTATATTCGGGCTGGTTGGAATATTAGGCAAAAGACATTCATAAATAGCCATTCTTTGAGTGCGAACTTACTCCCAAGGTACATGCGCTAGTAACTGAAGTTCTGACCATGAGCCTACAACACCAGCACTATCTACTTATATTCTCCCTCACTATTCTATAACTTATCCCCTTCCAAAAATTCTAATAATAATGAAGTGGTTGCAATACATGAACACTTTTATACTTCAAAGATAATTTATTTCACTTTAAATTCAAGTATTACCTCCCTACGTGTTCTGATCGCATTCACCCTACCATTACACTCTTCTATCACGAGCTTATATAAGTTATCCATCGGCAATTTCTTACCGTACGACTGCCTTTTAAATATATAATAACTCTTCCGATACCAAATTAATCCTGAGCTTCGAAATTATTATTTTGACATAAATCGATTCTCTCATGCCATACTCATCGTACGACTGACTCACTCCTTTGCGCCAAACTATCTGCAGACGCCAACCAATCCCTTCTGGGTGTCCCCATCAACGATGCCACGGCGCTGCAGCAAAGAAGCTTAAGGGTAGATTCGACTCATCCAGTACACGACCCGTATCTGCACCCTTACACCCTGCAACCCTTAGACACTTCCAAACCTAAGCCTGTGTTGCTACGAAAGCAACCGTATCTGCTTCAATCACGAAGCTGTATTAACAATGCGAGTAAGGTTCTCCGATTCACATTAACCAGTGGTTCCTACAGAAGACTGTAGATCTTCTTATGTGGATTGTGGGACGGAAATTTCCGTCCCTTCTAAATTATAAGTACTAATTTGGTAATTATAACCGTTTTCGTTACTTATCTTAGGTTCCAGCAGCAATTTATGATAAACCTACTTACCAGTTTTTGTTTCCACATGTTTAAAATGTGAGTCAATACATCCATATGTATGAAAGTCGTTAGTAAATAAATTTCTTTTAGAAAATTTAGTGTATTATTTTGTGCACCTTGAATGTGTGAGTGTGTGAGTGCTCGTTGTTTATGTAGAACTTGAACTACAGTAAGTAGCTGATCAGTCTGTGCGGTCGTCGATTCCGTTCATGGGAGCAAACCAGTAACTATTTTGGTCAACAGCAGTTTCAGTCAATTAAATAACGACTGAAGGGCTAAATACGTCCAAGCAAAGAGATAGCAGCCCTGTTAAACTGACTGTAAAATCAGTGGAACGGTAGCTTAATACAGACCTCGAACAGCGCCTTCAATTGTTTGATAAAATGATTGTCATGAATAATAAGATACATCAGCCATAGTAAGTATACATCATTTTAAACGATGTGCTAATGAAAGGCAAAATACACATAGGTGCGATTGTTACAGTAATAATTGTCAGGATTCAACCGTTTTTTTGTGCTACATAAGGCTCAACAGTCAATCGCGATAGCTGAGTGGTCAGTGTGATAGATTGCCGTCCTACGGGCCCGGGTTCGATTCCTGCCTGAGTCGGGAATTTTCTCCTCTCAGGGACTGGGTATTGTGCTGTCTCCATTATCATTTCATCCCCATCTAGCGCACAGGTCGCCCAATGTGGCGTCGACAGTAAGAAGACCTGCACCAAGGCGGCCGGACCTGCCTCGAAACAGACCTCCCGGCCATTGACGCCAAACGCTCATTCCCATTTTTTTTCATAGCTCAACAGCGCGTTTCGAGAGAAAATGCTCTCATCGTCAGGTTGTAAGACTTAGATAATGAAATTGAAACACTAAAAAGGTTACCAACAATAATAATTATTGTGTTCATAAAATGAAATAGAATAAAAGCACGTTGTATTGTGGGTCCTCGTCTTTCATTAACGTCGTTGACATCTGTCAGTGACTGTCCCATCTCACACGGCACACTACGCCTGACGGCGTCCCAGTACACTGCAGTGGGCTACAAGAGTGTCAAGTTGACGCTGCAGCAGAGGTCCGGGTGCTCACAAGAAATTACATGCCCACTGTATTACTGTAAACTACAGCTGTCGGCACAGCCACAATGCTGTTCTATTGGTCGCCCACTTTTCCTCATTTACTCAGTCTCTAGCTATTCCTTCCCGGGTTCGATACCCAGCGGGGTCAGGGATTTTCTCTGCCTCGTGATGATTGGGTGTTGTGTGATGTCCTTAGGTTAGTTAGGTTTAAGTAGTTCTAAGTTCTAGGGGACTGATGACCATATACAGGGTGTTTCGAAAATGACCGGTATATTTGAAATGGCAATAAAAACTAAACGAGCAGCGACAGAAAAACACCGTTTGTTGCAATATGCTTGGGACAACAGTACATTTTCAGGCGGACAAACTTTCGAAATTACAGTAGTTACAATTTTCAACAACAGATGGCGCTTCATGTGATGTGAAAGATATAGAAGACAACGCAGTCTCTGGGTGCGCCATTCTGTACATCGTCTTTCTGCTGTAAGCGTGTGCTGTTCACAACGTGCAAGTGTGCTGTGGACAACATGGTTTATTCCTTAGAACAGATGATTTTTCTGGTGTTGGAATTCCACCGCCTAAACACAGTGTTGTTGCAACAAGACGAAGTTTTCAACGGAGGTTTAATGTAACCAAAGGACCGAAAAGCGATACAATAAAGGATCTGTTTGAAAAATTTCAACGGACTGGGAACGTGACGGATGAACGTGCTGGAAAGGTAGGGCGACCGCGTACGGCAACCACAGAGGGCAACGCGCAGCTAGTGCAGCAGGTGATCCAACAGCGGCCTCGGGTTTCCGTTCACCGTGTTGCAGCTGCGGTCCAAATGACGCCAACGTCCACGTATCGTCTCATGCGCCAGAGTTTACACCTCTAACCATACAAAATTCAAACGCGGCAACCCCTCAGCGCCGCTACCATTGCTGCACGAGAGACATTCGCTAACGATATAGTGCACAGGATTGATGACGGCGATATGCATGTGGGCAGCATTTGGTTTACTGACGAAGCTTATTTTTACCTTGACGGCTTCGTCAATAAACAGAACTGGCGCATATGGGGAACCGAAAAGCCCCATGTTGCAGTCCCATCGTCCCTGCATCCTCAAAAAGTACAAGCCTGGGCCGCCAGTTCTTCCAAAGGAATCATTGGCCCATTTTTCAGATCCGAAACGATTACTGCATCACGCTATCTGGACATTCTTCGTGAATTTGTGGCGGTACAAACTGCCTTAGACGACACTGCGAACACCTCGTGGTTTATGGAAGATGGTGCCCGGCCACATCGCACGGCCGACGTCTTTAATTTCCTGAATGAATATTTCGATGATCGTGTGATTGCTTTGGGCTATCCGAAACATACAGGAGGTGGCGTGGATTGGCCTCCCTATTCGCCAGACATGAACCCCTGTGACTTCTTTCTGTGGGGACACTTGAAAGACCAGGTGTACCGCCAGAATCCAGAAACAGTTGAACAGCTGAAGCAGTACATCTCATCTGCATGTGAAGCCATTCCGCCAGACACGTTGTCAAAGGTTTCGGGTAATTTCATTCAGAGACTACGCCATGGTGGATATGTGGAAAATATCTTACTATAGAGTTTCCTAGACAGCAGCGCCATCTATTGTTGACAATTGTAACTACTGTAATTTCGAAAGTTTGTCTGCCTGAAAATGTACTGTTGTCCCAAGCATATTGCAACAAACGGTGTATTTCTATCGCTGCTCGTTTAGTTTGTATTGCCGTTTCAAATATACCGGTCATTTTTGAAACACCCTGTATGTTAAGTCCCGTAGTGCTCAGAGCCATTTTTTGATGCCGCCGAACTGCAGCACGAACTACTGACTGCAACGTGTTCAGTTGGATATTTGCACATGAATGTACGATGGATTCTCGACGTTCATCCAGTGTGCGGGGCTTTTGTAGATAAACGACGTCCTTTAGTCTTCCCTACAGGGAGCTAGAGCAGCTAGGTCTGGGGAACGTGGTGGATACTTCATAGCACCTCTATGGCCTATCCATACTCCTGGCAGATTTTCGTCGAGATACGCCCTAATACGATTTTGGTAGTGGACTGGGGCACCATCTTGTTGAAAGGAAACCCTTCCGTCTCCATACAAGTCTCGAATGGCAGGTAATATGGATGTCTGAAGCTTCTGAAGGTACACGTGACCGGTAACTGTGCTGTCAAAGAAGAATGGCCCAATCAAGCCCCGGTGAGACAACCCACACCAGACATTTACTCCTGGCAAATTCACGGCTTTGTCTACATGGACGTTCGGATTTTCGGCGGCCCAGTAGATGCAATTGTGGCGATTTACTGTACCATTGAGTTTGAACTGTGCCTCATTAGACTACACAATCTTCTCTGCAGCCTCTTCATCGTTGCGCACCATGTTAGTAAACAAGGCGCAGCACTCCATTCTACGATCTGGGTCATCCTCGTTCATTGCGTGTAGCAATCGTGGGATGTAGCACTTCCACTTTGCTGTCTTCAAAATTCGCCGAACACTTGAGCGAGTCACTCCAGTTTCACAGGCACACTGTCTCACAGACTTCTGTGGTGAGCGAGTGAATTGTTACTGTTACAGGTCGTCCCGATCGTTGTTTGTGTTCCGCATCTTTAACACAGCCTTCGGCTTCAAATTTGTCTCGAATGCGACGAATCGTTAAACGTGTCGGTGGCTTTGTTTGATACTCATTTCACCATTGCCGTTGAACCTCATTAATGTTTTCGTACTTAAAATAGCATTTCAAAACTGACTTCCTTACATCAAATGTAAGCCTTGAGCCAGCCATGTTTGGTTCAAATGGCCCTGAGCACTATGGGACTTAACATCTATGGTCATAAATCCCCTAGAACTTAGAACTACTTAAACCTAACTAACCTAAGGACATCACACACATCCATGCCCGAGGCAGGATTCGAACCTACGACCGTAGCGGTCGCGCGTTTCCAGACTGAAGCACCTAGAACCGCTCGGCCACTTCGGCCGGCCATCATTGGGTAATACGTTTTATTTATCGCCATAGATGTAGGAAATATTAGAATTTAAATTTTTTAAATGGAATCATGTACATTTTGTTCAAGAATAAGCTCGCCACCTCCAAGAGCAATTTAAAAATACATCAGACTGTACCATTTTATTCACAAAACTAGTAGCTAAGGAAATGATAAATAATAGATAACTTCTATTATTCAAATATCTCTTCACTGCATTCCATTAACTAAATCATTTAACCTCTTCAAGAAGCATTTGAACATTTTACTAATTACCTATAAACACTGAATGTAACAATACTGTACAGTATTCGGATCTTCGTACTGTACAGTACCGTATTACAGTACTTAAGACAATGCAGAATAAACAGAACCCTTTGAAGGAACTTCTACTGTGATACTAGCACTTGATAAAAGCCAGAGCATTCACATCACATGCTCAGAATGATGACCATTGGCATTCGTACGTAGGGTCACTCTGTGGACGCCGGCCGGGGTGGCCGAGCGGTTATAGGCGCTACAGTCTGGAACAGCGCGACCGCTACGGTCGCAGGTTCGAATCCTGCCTCGAGCATGGATGCGTCTGATGTCCTTAGGTTAGTTAGGTTAAAGTAGTTCTAAGTTCTAGGGGACTGATGACCTTAGAAGTTAAGTCCCATAGTGCTCAGAGCCATTTTCACCCTGTGGACGAAGGGCGGCCAACATGTGCTACTGCTTCCCCTGTGATGGCCGTACAAGCATCATTAATGCGTTGCTGCGTTTCCTCTGTTGTTGTTGGAACGAACCTCCCCGGTATTCAGTTAAAGTGATACAATAAAATCTAAAACAAACTCTGAATGGAAACTAATGTCCCAAGCAGTTACCCACAGAGGCAACAGTGCTTCGCATTCGTAGAAGAGAAGGGGTTTTAGCAAAGCGCCTGTCTCAATCTTCTACACAGACGATCTTGGCTGTCAGTCGTTATTCCTGAATAGCAAACAACACTGCGATACGTTCCGCCTACCATCTGTCAACGTAGAAAGTCC
Source organism: Schistocerca cancellata (assembly GCF_023864275.1). NCBI lineage: Eukaryota > Metazoa > Arthropoda > Insecta > Orthoptera > Acrididae > Schistocerca > Schistocerca cancellata. The sequence goes on from NC_064627.1 coordinate 999,717,228, forward strand.
CGTTTGCTGTCGAAGCGGTGACACAGTGGCAGTCACCAGGGCCTCTAACGTCGACGCTCTGTAGTGCCGTTGGATGACGTTACCGGATTCGAGTCCGCATCCTCGATTTGTTGCTCAAGGGACCCTCGACGACCCCTCGAAGTTTCTCGCAACATGTCTGGGACACACTGTGGATGTCTTTCAAAATGGCAGCGACCTTTCAGCTTTCACCTTAACTTACTCGATACCGATCTTCTGGTTAGTGATGAAGAGTAGTATTATAATTCACAAGCGATCTGCTGTTAGTGCTAAGTTGTTACCAATAAATAAGTAGTGTTTCGTGGGTAAGACGATTTATTTTTGAAGAACAAAGCGTTTGTGTTATGTTCAGTGTACAACTGGGAGAGACGAAATCAGGAACTTCCAATACGTGCCAGAGCGTTTATAACGAAGACTGTACAGGTGTATCAAAGATATAGCGTCAAACTGTGAGACGCTGTGAAGACGAAAAGTGAAACGGCCGTACGGCGTTATTCGTTCCACCGTCTGGTATAAGGCTTTCAACTTCACACCACGTCGGGGACTTGCCGCGAAAATGAGATAATTACGACGACACAAACAAGCTGTGCCATAGTGCACAAAATCTCGGACCCGGAAGAGAATCTCAGGCAGCCCCCCCTCATTTGGAGGCAGCGACGCTAACTACTACACCACGAGACTCAGGCTGAGAAAAGTTCTGAGTGCTATTTTGAGCAAGGAACTGAGGATAGGTACACGTGCCGGGAAACTTCATCCAAAGATGCCACTGGGAGCACAAGTAAAAGCTGTTCGGATCGACAGGAAGCGATCGTTGCAAGGCGTTCAGAATGCCGTCAGGCGTGTGTAACGTCACTGGATTTCCGAACATGTGGTTTCGTGTCTCAAACCGTCAGCTACAGCCCCTCGTAGCTTGGCGGTATACCTTTGCTACTTTATATGAATGAGATACTGCGTTATTAGTAGTAACAATTCTTCAGGTTGTAAGGGGCCGATTGTTACGAAACTAGTAACTTATTTCGTAAGCCAACAAGAAATCTGCTCGTTGTCTGATTAGAAAACATTTGAACGCGCTACCATGGTCCTGAATGGGGGAAATTCTGCGATTTGTAGTGTTGAAAATTTTTTGCAGAAAGCACTGCGTATATCATTGGGCACTGCTGTCTATCTTGTAACCGGAGACTGGCCTTCGAAAGCAGAGAGCCAATGGCCGGGCTACGCAGATCAAAATGAAATAAATAGTATTGTTTCTTTCTGATCTGTTTTTTATGCTTTGCTATACTGCAAATTATTCAGGTCTTAGTTAGATTTGATTGATATTGCCTCTGAATTATTTATGTGACTGTGTGACAAGAAACGACTGGCGCTAATGTGCATTGAGTTGAAGAATATATGTCACTGTGTTACAGATATAAATTATGAAATGCGATTAGTCGGTTGAATTTATTGAAGTGTCTTAACTATCGCATAAGCGTTGACTCAGTCGATGTTTAGCCGTACTAGTTTATTTATGCCCGCCCCTATAGCTGAGTGGTACATTTTTGGAACACAACCTACGACCAGCCTACAGACAGAAGTGATGACATATTCTGCACGACCTGACCACTATTTTGCAGGACAATGCTTAAACATGTACAGTGCAAGCTACTACTGAATTGTTTGGCTGATGGGGCTGCTAAGTGCTATACCACCTACTGCACTCTTCAGACTTAGGTCCTCATAAGTTTTCTAAACTCAATGAAACACTTAACGGCATTCGCTTCATAACTGCTACAAATTCGTCCGACAATAGGCCGCGCCGGGCGAACTGTCAGCACAACTGGCACTGCTAAGAGTATCCTAAGACTTCCACATCGCTGGCAACGGGTTATACACAATGCTGGTGAATACTTTGAAGGTCAGTCAAACTTCGAAACAGGTATCTATTTTGTACGAGCTGAAAATAAATAGTTGCCACTGTTAAAGTTCCAACCCTCGTATTACTAGGCTGGTGCGTAAGTTCGTAGCGTTTTTGTTTTGCGTGTGGATACTGCGGTTGCTTTTGGTTTATTTATCGACTGTCATATTTATTTGCAGTTAAATGTTTCTATTTGAGTTTACTTATTGCCATTTTGTCATTTAGAGATAGTGGTCGGAGATGTAGATGCTATAGTTACAAGTGGGGAAATCGAAAGATTTCCGACAAATTCGCCTGTTTGATTTCAATGAAGTGTTGACAGTAGCAGAAACAGCCAAAAAAATTTGAGCAATTAATGTGGATAATTCCATTGGGCAGAGCACGGCAAGAATATGATTTACTCGTTTTATGGCGGATCGTTTTGACATTAGTGACTCTTGAGTTTCAGGAACACCTTCTTGGGTTACGATAGTTTGAAAGCATTAATCCACAACGACGCACTTCAGTGTACTCGAGAAGAGGCAGATGTGATGAACTGAGGACCCTCCACTACCGCTTGCAGTGGGGAAGGTTAAAAACTCTTATGTGGGGATACCGCATTCTCTAAACCAAAATGACGAAAATCAGCGTGTGGCCATATGTGCACCTCTGCATCCTCGTCATCGAGGTTGGCTCACGAATAACACCGGTTACTCCTAACCTGTATCGTTGCTGGAGACAAGAAGTGGTGTCTTTATGGCAACATAAGGAAAAGAAAGGTATGATGGAGCCAAGCAGCAAATCCCCGTAAAAAGACCTGCGTGCGCCCAGAAAAGATAATTCTAAGCAGCAAGTGGACCAGCGACAGTGTGGTTTACTAAGAATTGCTTCCCTGAAGTGTAACAAAGTAAGAGCCTACGGAATATCAGACCAGCTGTGTGGATGGATTGAAGAGTTTTTAGCAAACAGAACACAGCATGTTGTTCTCAATGGAGAGGCGTCTACAGACGTTAAAGTAACCTCTGGCGTGCCACAGGGGAGTGTTAAGGGACAATTGCTTTTCACAATATATATAATTAGCGGAATTAGAAAATTGCAGAGAAATGCAGTAAGATCTGCAGCGGATAGGCACTTGGTGCAGGGAGTGGCAACTGACCCTCAACATAGACAAATGTAATGTATTGCGAATACGTACAAAGAAAGATACTTTATTGTATGATTATATGATAGCGGAACAAACACTGGTAGCAGTTACTTCTGTAAAATATCTGTGAGTATGCGTGCGGAAGGATTTGAAGTGGAATGATCATATAAAATTAATTGTTGGTAAGGCGGGTACCAGGTTGAGATTCATTGGGAGAGTCCTTAGAAAATGTAGTGCATCAACAAAGGAGGTGGCTTACAAAACACTCGTTCGACCGATGTTTGAGTATAGCTCATCAGTGGGCTCCGTACCAGGTCGGGTTGACAGAGGAGATAGAGAAGATCCAAAGAAGAGCGGCGCGTTTCGTCACAGGGTTATTTGGTAAGCGTGATAGCGTTACGGAGATGTTTGGCAAACTCAAGTAGCAGACTCTGCAAGGCAGGCGCTCTGCATCGTGGTGTAGCTTGCTGCCCAGGTTTCGAGAGGGTGCGTTTCTGGATGAGCTATCGAATATATTGCTTCCCCCTACTTATACCACCCGAGGGGATCACGAATGTAAAATTGGAGAGATTCGAGCGCGCACGGAGGCTTTCAGACAGTCGTTCTTCCCGCGAACCATACGCGACTGGTACAGGAAAGAGAGGTGATGACAGTGGCACGTAAGGTGCCCTCCGCCACGCACCGTTGGGTGGCTTGGAAAAGATTAATGTAGATGTAGATGTAACCATCACTGCTGACATTTACTCAACAACTGAGGCGTCTTGCAGACGCTATCCAAAACAAGGACAACGAAGACTGCATGAAGTGATGTTACTCCACGATAACGCCTGTCATGTTGTGCTACATTGACAAAAAACACAATACAACAGTTGGGTTGGGACATAACTGCTAACTCACCCTACTCACCTGATCTTGCACCCTCAGATTTTCACGTTTTCTGCTCTGCCATTAAAGAACTTCCTTTCCGGATGGAAATGCGCTCCTAACACGGCTGGACGAGTTCTTCGCCTTCTTCTACAGTCCATAATCGAAAAGTCATCCTAGCGTTGGCAGACTATAGTAAATTGTAACGTGGAATATACACACATAAAAAAAAGTTTTGCATCACCCCAGTTCACAGAGCTCCTGAAGACAGACGTTGAATGTGGATATTGTATCACAGACACAGTCCCTTTGACTGTTCAGAGGTTCACTAAACCCTTCCAAAGATGTAAACAACCATGCATGAGCACCGCCTATTAGACAGAGGGGGTCCGACACACCATCAGTTCCCGTCATTCCACCAAGAAGGAGGTACCCGGCTCGTGTTGTTTGTAGTTCAACCATGCCTAGACGGTCATTACCGCGATTCGGTCGCGTCTGCATTGTTACTTTGTGCCAGAAAGGGCTCTCTACAATGGAAGTGTTAGGGCGTCTCGGAGTGAAAAATGGCGAAGTTGTTCGGACATGGAGGAGACACACAGAGATAGGAACTGTCAATGACATGCCTCGGTCAGGCCGCCCAAGGGCTACTACTGCAGTGGATGAGTGGTACCTACGGATTATGGCTCGGGGAAACCCTGGCAGCAACGCCACCATGTTGAATAATGCTTTTCGTGCAGCCACAGGACGTCGAGTTACGACTCACACTGTGCAAAATAGGCTGCGTGACGTGTAACTTCACTCCCGACGTCCATGTCTAGGTCTAGCTTTGCAACCACGACACCATGCAGCGCGGTACAGATAGGCTCAACAACATGCCGAATGGACCGCTCAGGATTGGCATCACGTTCTCTTCACCGATGAGTGTCGCATATGCCTTCAACTAGACAATCGTCGCTGAAGTGTCTGGAGGCAACCCTGTCCAGAGAGTGCAGCAAGGTCGAGGTTCCCCACTGTTTTGGGGTGGCATTATGTGAGGGCGACGTACGCTGCTGGTGGTCATGGAAGGCGCCGTGACGGCTGAACGATATGCGAATGCCATCCTCCGACCGATAGTGCAACCATACCCTGCAGCATATTTGCGAGGCATTCGTCTTCATGGACGACAACCCACGCCTCCATCGTGCACATCTTGTGAATGACTTCCTTCAGGATAATGACATCGCTCGACTAGAGTGGCCAGCATGTTCTCTAGACATGAACCCTATCGAACATGTCTGGGATAGATTGAAAAGCGCCGTTTATGGACTACGTGATCCCCCAGCCACTCTAGGGTATCTACGTCGAATCGCCATTGAGGAGTGAGACAATCTGGAGCAACAGTGCCTTGATGAACTTGTGGATAGTATGCCACGACGAATACAGGTATGCACCAATCCAAGAGGACGTGTTACTGGGTATTGGGGTTACCGGTGAGTACAGCAGTCTGGACCACCATCTCTGAAGGTCCCGCTGTATGGTGGTACAACATGAAATGTGTGGTTGTGATGAGCAATAATATGGACCAAAATAATGCTTATGTTGATCTCTATTCCAAATTCTGTACATGTTCCGGAACTTTCGGAACCGAGGTGATGCAAAACATTTTTGTGTGTGTATTACTGAAGACTAAAGTTTTGGTTATGTGTACCTATTGTACGAACAACCGTAAAAACTCTGGGGAATTCACTTAAAGCTTCATTTCTGTGTAGTTCTCCTTGGGTCATTAACAAAATTTTGAAGCACTCATTTTTCGCCAGGAAAGTTGGTTGAGTAAACATCTGCTCCTGAGAGAAGTAAAAAGCGAAGGTTACGAGAAAAACCGCATGGTTAACAAGCTCATCCACTGAACATCCATTGGAAACATAGCTGACGACGTTCATCACACGGCGAGTTAGGTTAGTAGGACGTGTGGATAGGCATCACTATTGGATTTTCGTACTGACCTTTTCATCACAAAATTTACAAAATAAAAGGCAAAATTTTCGCATTTCGTCTTCGGTGAAGAACCTAATGGTAGTCTGAGTCGGATATTATGTTCTGCGTAACTAAAGGGGTTTCACATGAATGACAATGAGGCTATTCGCAAGCGACACGCTCGTTTACAGGAAGCTAGAAATGCAGAGAGAGTTGATGGTCGGTTTACGATGCAAAGATTTACTGCTGACTCCCAACTTACATAAATTTGTTTCAGTTTCGCAAGAAAATATGAATTCATCTGGAAGGGTTTACTGTGAACCAATCACTTTCTCCTAAACGTGGGTAAGGCAGAGAGCAGACTCAGAATTAGTGGAAGCGATTTTTTGCATGTGTAATTCATACACGAAATCAGTCGATTACGAAACCTTCGCTTCACGACTTCTTGAGTGTTCATCGCGTCTCTGGGATCCGTACCAAGCTGAAAAGTAAGTTTCTAATGCCATGTAGACGACTAGTTTATTTCAAACTCTTCACAGGGTCGGACAAGGGAAGAACGAGCAAGAAAATTTGATGTTTGAAAGGAGCGATCGTTGCACTAGTGTTGAACTACGTAGGAAAACCATGGAGAATTCAAACCTTGGTTGACAGATACGGACATGAACTGCCGTCCTCCCGAATGGCAGTCCTTGGCTAACGACTGCTCCACCTCACTCCTTCCTTAAAATATTGAATTAAAAGGTCCAAAGAAGAGTTTTGCACTTCGTAAGGAGTGTCTGTGGTCAGTGTGGCAGTGCCAGAGAAATTCTCAGCAAATTATAGTGGGGGTAGTTGTGGGACAGACGAACTGCATCCAGAGAACCGTATCACAAAATATAGAGATCGCATTCCATAAGATACGAATGAACATACTTCCTCCTTCAACTTAACAATCGTGTAAGGAGACGTTTAAGAAAGTTAGACATATCCAAATGTCTTAGCATCTGTCATTTTTCAATATTACCACCCGTGAATGGAACAGCGAGGAGAAAATGATAGCAGTATTGCCTACTGATACTGTGTATGCTTCACTATATACGGTACGTCGCATAATGGGGAAATGGTATAGATGCAGAAGTCGGTACGGAACAAATCCTTCCCACTATCAACTCTGGACAAACGTCAAGTAAAACATTCCTAGACGGCTTATTCCGTAAACAAAATGCTATATCTAAGAGTTCTAGATACTAATGAAACCACGATCAACTCTACTTTGCCGCAGGTCATCTCTCTAACTTACGAAAGCGGTCGCAACTGCAGAGGGCACTATCAATTCCCCTTTCATGATACTAGAGAGCATAATCGCGGATCAGAAGCGACTCGTATAATGATCGCATTGCTTTCGCAGCATTCCACGTGTGATTGGAGAAGTTGTGTTCGCTACAGGATGTTGTCAGTTAGAAGCTTGAGGAATGATTGTTTTAAAATGAGGCCAATACGCCAGAAAGTAATAGAACAGAACGAAAAATAATTTAAAAAAGCAAGCAGGGTACCTGTGGAACGTCTATATGCCAAACAAAGACTTAATCAGCTATTGAAACGACAATCAATATATCATTGGGAAGTAATAAAGAGGATCATGGAGAACATTAGACATGTACATTTTCCTTTTAGAATCTACGTCCACAAAGAAATTAGAAACGAAACACATCCAGTTTTGAAGTGCAACATGGAACTTGCTTTTTTCACCGATTCTCTTCTGTGGCGGCCAAAGGTCTGTAACACTTTTGTGCAATATATTCTTATCTATAATATGTGACATCTGGGTCACCATGCTCTACGGTTATGCATTTAAATAAAGGTTTTTTCATATTTCGTGTCAGTTTACTTCATTGCAGTTAACCTGTGCATGTAAGTTTCAAGACTACATTCTGTTTAAATACTGTTATATTAAACTAGTGTTCGTAAGACTCGTTCATGCTCAGGGAACGTAGGTTTTTACTTATGTAAGACCTGCAGGGAAGTCCCTCCGTTACAAAACCCGCATGGCGAAAATAGAAAAGGTGTTTTCCGGTAGACCTTGCAAGGATTCTTTGTGGTGTCGTCAGTCGGTGACTTGCACGAAACGATTCACATATTGTCTGCTGTATGATCCTAGGAAAGCAGCAACATTTATTAATAATACCTCGGATGTGGAAAATAACTGGGTAATTATTCATTGCTTGTATTAGTTGAATCTGAATCACAAATATCCGCACCATGTAAATAATTTTTAAAGTTTTCGTACATCAAGAGCATGGGTAATTCAGCCGCGTTTATTTCAGGCACAGAAGACCACCACTACCGTCTCTTAAGAAAAAGCTCAGTACTTTATTTACTTGCATGGATCAGTTACCTGCTTTATTTGTAAATACTAATAGCTTTTAATCCAACTTGGTGTTGAGAACCTTGACTCATTACCGAACCACTTACCTTGAGATTGAAACAAGTATATGCAAAGAAAAGAACAATGCCCAAATGTCTTTCTTTCCAAAAGCTTGATTCGATATAAATAGTACATGAATAAAACAAGCCTCTTAAATAATGGATAATGGGTAATGAAAAAGAGCTCAATACCTTCTCCACCGAGCATGAGTGCTTTAAATTCCTTTCATAGAAGTAAATTATCGACGTCTTGCCCTTGTAGTATTAAAGGGAGCCGGCCGCGATGGTCTAGCGGTTCTAGGCGCTCAGTCCGGAACCGCGTGACTGCTACGGTCGCAGGTTCGAATCCTGCCTCGGGCATGGGTGTGTGTGATGTCCTTAGGTTAGTTAGATTTAAGTAGTTCTAAGTTCTAGGGGACTGATGACAACAGATGTTAAGTCCCATAGTACTCAGAGCCATTTTATTAAAGGGAGGTGATATACTTATCTTTAACGTCACAACAGGAGTTTTAGTAGCCATTAGTTTCCCCATGTTCCCCATCAATTATTCTCATCGAGTGCACTGAGGGCAGATTCGTCGTCTGCACTTCGGAGCGATCAACAACCTCAGCTAATGCGACGGTCTTATTTGGCTTGTAGGGCACGACGGTAATTCAACGCCAAGAAAATATTTTGAACGAAGAATCCGAGATAATAGACTGGCCGGATGACCTGTACATAGACAAATAGACATTTTGTGAAATTGACGTGGTGACTAACACGCTGCTAGTTTGTTATAAAAAGTGAAGAAGATTGAAGGATCTGTTCAACGGAATGAACGGTCTAATGAGTACAGAATATGAAGTGAGAGTAAATCGAAGAAAATGCATCATAATTGGTGAGCACGACGTAGATGAAGTTAAGCAATTCCGCTACCTAGGTAGCAAAGTAACCAATGACGGTTGGAGCAAGGAGGACATAAATAGCCGACTTGCACTAGCAGGAAGAGCGTTTCTGCCCAAGACAGGTCTAAGAGTGTCAAAAATAGGTCATAATTTGAGATAGACATTTCTTAGAATTTATGTTTGGAGCACAGCATTGTGTGGCAGTGAGATATGGACTGCAGAAAAACCAGAAAAGAAAGAAACAGAAACATTTGCGAAGTGGTGCTACAGAAGAATGTTGAAAATTAGGTGGACTGATAAGGTAAGGAATGAGAAGGTTCTTGCGTAGAAATGGAGATGAAAGGAACATAAGCAAACAATTACAGGAAGAAAGGCAGGATGAAATGATATCTGTTGAGACATCGGGGAATAACGTCCATGGTAATAGAAGGAGCTGTAGAGGGTAAGAACTGTAGAGTAAGACAGAGATCGGGATACATTCAGCAAATAATCAGCAACCGGCTGATAAAATATTTGGCGCAGAAGAGGAATTCGTGGAGGGCCACATCAAACTAGTCAGTAGACAAAAAAAGTACTAGTTACTATCATAAAGTCCCTGATTATCATCACTTGATATATGCTGCGACACATCGTAAGAAAGAAATTGTGGATGATCTGCATTTAGACTTTAAAGTTATTCAGATAGCTTCAGCAAGCAGTTGAAACATAACTCACAGTCATGCGTGTGCTATACGCTGCAGCAGAAAGGGCTGCAAATATCGTTTGCTTACGTATAGTCAAGGTCGCTTAAAGGTACAGTAGTCGCCTGGCAATCGATATTTTTCAATTAGTTTGGCACGAAACTATAGAGGTTTGTGATGCCGCTATTCTTTCATTAGGAGATGACATGTAAGCAAGTACTGGACGAAAAGAAGATTTTAAGGAAGGTTCATGCACTGCTTTGGAGGTTAAGAGGTAATTTTGTGTCCATCAATGTTACTGGCGAGGGTTCAGCCTGTTGTTACAATGTCCAGTGTTATTTACCGACAAAGCGAAAACACAGCGCTGACGTACTCTTTCCGGAATACACCGAAGCGTACTGCTTAGGAGTACACCACTGTAAACAAAAGGAATTCCTTTACATATGACCAATAAGGAAAACAGAGAATATTGACACAGGACATAAAGTAGCAGGAAACATTGCAAGACAGCAAGCGCAGTAGTGAACCTTGGAAATTTTGCTTTACAAGGGAGTGCCCTGTTTGAAATGTTCTGGCTTCCACACTGACCACCGAGAATATCGGTAACCAGACTAAGAAACGTGAAGGAGCGCTTCGTTTTCCAACAAGGCTTCCCGCACTCAGCAAATACAGGGTGTTTCAAAAATGACCGGTATATTTGAAACGGCAATAAAAACTAAACGAGTAGCAATAGAAATACACCGTTTGTTGCAATATGCTTGGGACAACAGTACATTTTCAGTCGGACAAACTTTCGAAATTACAGTAGTTACAATTTTCAACAACAGATGGCGCTGCAAGTGATGTGAAAGATGTAGAAGACAGCGCAGTCTGTGGGTGCGCCATTCTGTACGTCGTCTTTCTGCTGTAAGCGTGTGCCATTCACAGCGTGCAAGTGTGCTGTAGACAACATGGTTTATTCCTTAGAACAGAAGATTTTTCTGGTGTTGGAATTCCACCGCCTAGAACACAGTGTTGTTCCAACAAGACGAAGTTTTCAATAGAGGTTTAATGTAACCAAAGGACCGAAAAGCGATACAATAAAGGATCTGTTTGAAAAATTTCAACGAACTGGGAACGTGACGGATGAACGTGCTGGAAAGGTAGGGCGACTGCGTACGGCAACCACAGAGGGCAACGCGCAGCTAGTGCAGCAGGTGATCCAACAGCGGCCTCGGGTTTCCGTTCGCCGTGTTGCAGCTGCGGTCCAAATGACGCCAACGTCCACGTATCGTCTCATGCGCCAGAGTTTACATCTCTATCCATACAAAATTCAAACGCGGCAACCCCTCAGCGCCGCTACCATTGCTGCACGAGAGACATTCGCTAACGATATAGTGCACAGGATTGATGACGGCGATATGCATGTGGGCAGCATTTGGTTTACTGACGAAGCTTATTTTTACCTTGACGGCTTCGTCAATAAACAGAACTGGCGCATATGGGGAACCGAAAAGCCCCATGTTGCAGTCCCATCGTCCCTGCATCCTCAAAAAGTACTGGTCTGGGCCGCCATTTCTTCCAAAGGAATCATTGGCCCATTTTTCAGATCCGAAACGATTACTGCATCACGCTATCTGGACATTCTTCGTGAATTTGTGGCGGTACAAACTGTCTTAGACGACACTGCGAACACCTCGTGGTTTATGCAAGATGGTGCCCGGCCACATCGCACGGCCGACGTCTTTAATTTCCTGAATGAATATTTCGATGATCGTGTGATTGCTTTGGGCTATCCGAAACATACAGAAGGCGGCATGGATTGGCCTCCCTATTCGCCAGACATGAACCCCTGTGACTTCTTTCTGTGGGGACACTTGAAAGACCAGGTGTACCGCCAGAATCCAGAAACAATTGAACAGCTGAAGCAGTACATCTCATCTGCATGTGAAGCCATTCCGCCAGACACGTTGTCAAAGGTTTCGGGCAATTTCATTCAGAGACTACGCCATATTATTGCTACGCATGGTGGATATGTGGAAAATATCGTACTATAGAGTTTCCCAGACCGCAGCGCCATCTGTTGTTGAAAATTGTAACTACTGTAATTTCGAAAGTTTGTCTGCCTGAAAATGTACTGTTGTCCCAAGCATATTGCAACAAACGGTGTATTCCTATCGCTGCTCGTTTAGTTTTTATTGCCGTTTCAAATATACCGGTCATTTTTGAAACACCCTGTATATGGCAGTAAAGTACAGCAGCTTCCATATTTTGCCTGACTGCTACATCCACAATGAACATTTAACACTGTCTCCAACATATGTCAGCGCCCTTTCCTAGATACGGTTTGCATACGTATAGTTAGAAAGATTGTTGCTTTTTTTGTCACTGCCGTTTGTAGGTTTTCTGCAGTAAACATTAGTTTCGTCTGGATGAACAGCAGTTATTATCTGAAATATTATTAGCGGCAGATTAATCTGTTACCGTGTAATCGTTTTTCACCACTCTTAGCGTTCACGTTGAGCGAAGAGCTATTTACTTTTTCTGCATTTTTACTGGGTCCTGTTACCCGCCAGCCGAGCAGTATTTATAATGGAGTATTTAAACGAGAAAAAAAGGACAAATCTTCGAATTTGGCTCATTAGGTGAATGTCATCAAGAGACGTATTATTATTCGATAGAAAATTACACGTTTCTTCAGTTCTAATCTACTATCACCGAACGCCAACCATAGACATTTAATTTGACAAAGGGTGGTTTAACACCCACTTCAAAATTTATTGATTATTTGCGAGTTTTACAAATTAACAGTAGATGGCGTTATTCGTAGGTGGGATTGGCTCAAATGGCTCTGAGCACTATGCGACTTAACTTCTGAGGTCATCAGTCGCCTAGAACTTAGAACTAATTAAACCTAACTAACCTAAGGACATCAAACTCATCCATGCCCGAGGCAGGATTCGAACCTGCGACCGTAGCGGTCACTCGGTTGCAGTCCATAGCGCGTAGAACCGCACGGCCACTCCGGCCGGCGTAGGTGGGATTATTTATCCATTCATGTGTCGCTGGAAAATATATATACACCTGGTATTATTATTTTATTTTTGTACTGGGTTAATGTACAGGGTTTCCAAAACTGTACCGACAAATATCAAGGGGTTTTAGAGGTTGCTGTAAGGAACAAATCGAGGACACGAATGCGAGTTCGGAAAGATCATCCAGTTACGCTACACAGCTTACAGCCGCGCCAGCACCTGCCACTAGGCAACACCTTTGGCAGTAAAAGTGACTTTCTATGCTGAAGGACCATATGCAGAACGTGTCTAAATGTTGTTTGTTATTAAGTGTACGCTACTGACTGCCACAATCGCCACTGAAGAATGTGGAGGTAGCTACTGTGTAGACAGGCCTTGTTTCCTGTGAGAGAAATATTCTGTTTCCTTCATGGATGACGGCTATGCAAACGGGTTTCTATCTGCAGTTTACTTTTCTCCTGTATACTGAGAAAGCACCGGAGATTTTAGAAGTTCCAGGAGAAAAGTAAACTGTGGATGGAAAACAATATCTGAAACGATCATCTGCAAAGCAACAGAGCATCGCATGCACAGGAGGCAAGTCCTGCTATGCTGCAGCTAGCTCCATCTTCTCCACTGGCGATGCTGGCAACCAGCGACGATCAATGAACAACAAACAATATGCGAGACATTCTGCCAATGGTCTGTCAGAAAGCAAAATCACATTTTCTGCCGAAGGGGTGGGCTAGTGGCAGGCGCAGAGGTCAATGACTTTTATGCTCTGCAGTATCGTTGGAGGACGTGGGGTTCCTATACTCGAATTATTCATCACGACACCCACTACAACCTCTCCAAGTTTGTCACAGTATTTCTTGGACACCCTGCATCCACAGTTGTATCTGTGACAAATATCAATACCGTATTTATGTTTCTAAGTCTATATACTTGAGGTATTAATGAAAAAGTGAGTAACAATTTTAAAGGTTACCAGTGTTTTTGAGGCATTCGTCTTCGGAACTGGTTTTGTGTGTGGCTAGCATTTATCACCTATGGATTAAATACTAATGTCTTCTGATATAAACGATGCTATGTTAAATTCACAATGACATTTGATACGTTATAAAATCAAAACAATAGTTTTTTCTAAGCATATTTACAGCTAGTTTTCTTCACCGCCACACATATAAGCAAATAAATGTCCATGAATTCATTTCCAAGTGGGATCCAATTTTACTCATTGTATGCTATGTGCTTCTTCTAAAGAAGAATGAGCATTTCAGATAACATTGTTTCACATATGGTCTTGAAATTGTTAGCCGCTAAGAAGTACTTCTGTTGACAATAAAAATGCAAGCGATCAGTTAAAATGTGGAACTTGATGAAAACACATCGAACAGGCAATTAAATTAATAGGTATGCTATTTACTAAATTTTAGTTGCGTTTTCAGTTACATGGATCATACTGATATTCGTGAATATTTCTTTTAGATGTATGATAATGACATCATAGAAGATGCATAGTTCGATAGCACACGAATTTCTGGCTGATGGGAACAGGTTACAGATAAGCATACAGAAGGTTCAGAATTTGGAGGATATTCTGATGCAGATGACCTAGCTACTATTTCTACAATTTCAGGCACTAACACAGTAACTGATGGTAGGAGCACAGTGTCAAGTGGACGTGTGGGTGAAACACCCATTACAAATATAGCAGATAGGGTAGGCTGTTTGCCTGTGCTTGAAGAACCATTTCATGAAAGTCATGAAACTGACTCTGCTACGGAAATGTCTACATATGTGGATTTATATGTATGGTTTGCAGTTGCCTGTGAACCCTAGACAACTGGAAAATGCCTTTCTCTTGAGGGCATATGTTTATTAATAGAAGGTGACCTTGGTGATTCCCTGAATTTTTTTTTCAATCTTTTTCAGCACAAAATCTGTGTTCCTGATATTTTGGTGTGAATATTTACCAACCGATAACTCATAGTGGACTTAGAAATGCGGTAGTCTTGAACAAACTGTGACAGAAGCCCCAGCAACAGGGTACTGAAGTACTAGGACATGCACTGATACTACGGTACTGCATTGGTAAAGGCTAGGCACTAGCCGAAATTTAGATGCTTCGTAAAATCCGAAACGGAAGGACGACTGATTGCTGTGTTCCATCATTTTCAAAGTCATATCTCAGTCGTTGACTGCGTCCACATTCGTAACGGAAGATAAATTGATTTTGAAATGTATAACGAATTGCACAATTAAATTGATTACTGTTCGGAAAGAGAACACTGTGACATTTCACTGGCATGCACGATAAAAAATTGTCAAGTAATTGGTTAAAAAATAATTTTTTATTGTTAATACTATACCTGCTCAGATGTTGGTCGAATTTGTTTCTGCATTTAGTGTTTGAAGAAACTGTGGGTGAAAAAATTGAAAATTTTACGCGCAGATTTCAGAGGGATGGCTTTTTGCAGTTTGTATACAGTGAGTCATGACACTTCGTTTAGCTTTGGAAAATCAATCACTTATACAAAATTACTATTTACTGTTGTTAGGCAGAATGTTACAGTTGTCTAGTTTCCGGCGGCAATGGACTTCATGAAGATAGACTAAAATCTGTTATTAATTCTTCATTTATTTAATTAATTCAATTTTTAAATAGCAATACTTTAAGCAACGTGACTGAAGAGACTGGAATGCTTGTTACTGTGAGATGGAGGCACCCTTAGGTGTATCGTAAACTACAGTTTATTACATCTTGCATGAGCATTTAGTTGTGAAGAGACCTGTTCCCGATGAATGCCGCTCAGTTTGACCTAGAGATGAAGCAGTTGAGATGAATGAGGAAATGCAAACTCGCGTATAACATCGAATCACGAGATGGATCTTCGGTGTATTTCATACAAATTGAAAACTCAGTAGCAGTGAATGTTCGTGTGTTCCAAGAAAGCGAAACCAACGAATGACTTAGCTAAGCACTTCTAAAAGACGACCGCTTAGTTCTTTGGCTAGGGGATCGTAAAGCAGTTGTTGGTGAATATTACAAACCCACTTGTCGCAGTTCATCGTAGGCAAAACGATGTAAAATTCCGTATTATTTTTCAGCATAGCAAATCCAGCAATCACACGGGATTTCAAACTATTTTATTTATTAGGGTAACAACATTAATTTTAAACACGAATGGTTTGGGAAATAATAATCGATTTGTACTATTTTTTAACTTAAAAGTAGGTCTTTGGAGCAACAACTGGATAAACCCATTCATCCCTTCTCTAACTAGTAATAATCAGAATTCATGACATTTTTCTTGCTGTGACATCTGATCGTAAGAGTTGTGCGTCCTAATCGATGCGAGTGGCAGACATTTTCTTAATTCTGAGGCTTCTGGCTTTATATATTGCAATGCTGCTACTGTTCACATGACTGAAGTAACGTTGTTTACCCACTTTGTGAGATAAGTGAGACAGCGGAAGAATCCTACGTCACGCCTCTTCTGACGCCTAAAACTCGTACGGTTCGTGCTTTGGCGCCTCATAAATGCAGGGGCACGTGCGTGGTGCGCCAGTGGCCAGAACGTAAACCCACACACACATATAGCGCTCGCGCGCGCACACACACACGTATTACATATAGCTACGTGCGGAGGCACGCATTCCTGTTAATAATAAATAGCTCTCTTCGACAGTGGGCACTGACGTAATTTGCATTTGGAAGTAACATTCGTTATAAGTTATGTCGAATTGATGCTTGAAAGACTCGCATAGGAATACGAACAAAAGAACTGTTAAAAAGGGCAACACAATTGGTGGATTATTGTATATACAGATGTAAAATTAATGTCATGTGACTAAAGAGACAAAAGTAATTCTGTTCTTACCATTTGTTTTGTTTGATTTTAGCATTAATTGCGAAGGGAATTATCCTTCGGTTTGCAGAAGTTTTAGTTCTCAAATTAACTAAATCAAACACAGTTTGCTTACAACACTATTTTAGTTTATGACCTACTAGGTAGAGTTGTTTTTCATAAAACAAAATGTACACTATGTAGCAGCATGAGCTGTTTCTTATACTTTTCCTAAGATGTTTTAGTACAACAGAGAAAAATGAAATTAGGAACAGCTTGGAAAAGAAACTTACTTTTTAGTCACAGTTTACATTTCTCTCTTTACCTACAAGAATAATGAATATTTATATGCTAAAGAAAGTGTAAGAAATGCTTATATAAGTTTATACCATACTCGGCTTCTAGGCGCGGAACGGGAAGTGTATTAATTTCTACGAAGAACATGAAAGAGATATGAAATACTATTGCGAAGCTATGATCATTTAGCTTTGGACTTTTACGAAACGTTGTGCTGAGAAATCTGCCTGATGCAGCCAGCTGAATGCTTTGAGTTTAATTTTGCTGTTAAATGGTTTTGGCGTGACAAATGTTACTCATAATAATGCGTGAAAGATGTACATTACAAATTTGACAAAAATTCTCATAATGTAATTCAGATTTTTGTTATTCTGAATAATATACAAAAGCAAAAATAATGTAGATATTGCATTAGTAACGGTGTCTGGTTTGTATGGCACTGATTAATCTTTGGTTAAACCATCTTACACTCTTTGTGATCTGTTTACTGACAGATCATTATGTGCTTAACAAATGGCTACAGTGTGAGCCTGCTGAAGCTATTGATTGGTAACTTATTACAATTTACAATTCGAACAAAATGTGACGCACAATAATTATTTGAAAAATAAATGTAACTTTTACATCGGGAAGTAACACAAGTTCATATCGTCAACATCGACTGGTGCGTATTCATCTCTGTTGAAACGGGCACCGGCCTTATAAAAAGCTTTTGACTCGAGTGATTTCTTTTTGTCTTGTGTCACAAGCAGTTCAATGTGGAAAGAATTAATAAAACTCAGAATTTAAAGTTTATGAGAAATAATTTTCTTCTTACTCAGATTCCGCCACAAAGTAAGCTAATGTAGCGCCTTGAGTGGGTGAAACAGATGTCAGAAGAAACAGCAAACGCTGCACCCTCGGTGCACTGGACCCATCTACCAAACCAGAAAGTTTGTTCACAGACAGTATTTCCCTGTTCCTGAAATTATTCTTTGTTGAGTTCCAAATCGCAAATACTGTAGTGCGCTACTAAAAAGCATCTGTTTTCCCACAAAATATATGTTGTATCTCCCGTTACTCTATGCTCGTAATGGAATCACAATATAAATTTGACATAATTTCATCCGAAACAGGGAAACAGAGCATAACATCACTAGGTTAGAAAAAAATTTTTAGTGAAATATGTGTCTGATTACATATACACATTTGAAATGGACTCTGCGGGGCTCAGCTGCGTTCAAGTAAACCGACACAATTTGTTTAAACATACTTATTGATGGACACGGGCGTACTATTCCTAACGTCTTCATGACGAATCTCGAAAGGATATTTCTTTAAAGGGAAATACGGGGTAGCCTTTCCTCTACTTCAAGTACTTAGGTTCATTTCTTTCGCCAGAACATTTGTGGATATAAAGATGAGCACAAGACAAACAAGCCATATTTCATCTTCACACGCAAGTAAATGATTTTTAATGTTTCTTACTTAGTCCATAGTATGTTTCACGTTGAAAGATATAAAGTGCCATTGAAGTATTCGATACCTGTTCCACTCTGTTATGCTGAATTTTATAGCATTTAATGTGAAATGTATAGTATGGGTGAAATATGTTGAGTTGCTCTTTCATTACAATTCCACACGAATTTGTAGCACAGGAACAGTTTGCTAAATTAGACTATTTTTCTTCGTATGAAAAGGAAAGGTACCTTTTGCCTGGTTGCACGGAAAAGGAGTATAACATATTCGTGATAGATTACTCGGCACATATCTAATTATAAAATAAAATGAATGATAAAATTCGCCAATGTCTCTTCCATGCTTGCAGAAACTCTTATTGATAGGGATCAGAACGTCAGCTTGCAGGTGTCTTTGGATATTCAATGACTGGCAGACATACATCATCTATAAACTAATTTCAACAATAATTCAACGTCATGCTTTGGTACTTGCTCCACGAAGACGTTACTTTTAGCACTCAAAACTAAATAGTCGCCATTGGTTAAGACTGTTGTGAAAATAGCAAAGATATTTGGCAGAAGACTCTACACAGAGTACTAAAGCTGGTAGATGAAGCACTAGTTTGGATCCTTAGAACACGATTTTATATTCTTGAACTGTATTTTCCGTCAGTCTAATTTCCTTGAAATATAACGGAATTGAAATTAGTTGAAAAAGCTAATTTCTTTATTTGTAAATCACCTGTAATTTAAGTAATGAACTTCGAAAATTAATTTCATTTACGTCGTTACATTAAGTATTGGCTATGAGGTTACTTACTCAGATTATGAATCCGCTAAATCTTGGGACAATTTAAATACAGTCGTCTTACGTTCGATTATTTATATCTTTAAATATCGCATAAGCTGTGTTTTCAGTAGGAGAATTGGTACTGCTGTTTAAAAAATTTTATTGAAATGGTAAAAAGGCATTATGTAAACACCATAAGTTGTGGCAATAAGTATTTATACACGGATAAATATTTTCAGTTAGACGAATTCCTTAATGTCTCGGATTAACAGTGTCTCTAAATGATTAATGAAGGGAAACATGGCCCGTACTAGAGTGTAATGAAGACCATTTTTATTTATATAGTGCGATTAGCTAACTTCGGCGACTTGTCATTTTCAGGCACGTGTGTAATATTACGTATTACATCTTGTAATTGTCAAATTATTTTTCACTAAACGTAAGAAGCAGAGGTTGTATTCCATTCTTTCATTGCGACATTACAACTTGTCACGTTAATGTTGATGCATACGTTAATGTGAATGGATTCACAACGTAAGACGGAATATAACAAATGTCACACACGTGCTTCAAATAAGGCCTTGTCGAAATTAATCGCTCTATCTAAATGAAGTTCTCCATTGCAGCCGTCTATGGACCACGTTTTCTTTTAAAAAGCTGTAATGCATTTGACACCAAGGAACCAAGGAAGGACGACAAACTCGAAAGAATTACCTTGGCATTTGGCTTAAGGATGTGGACGGCAGGACGGCGATCTGATCCGCCGTGTTCACGGATGCGAATGTAGGGTAGCCAAGGAACCGCCCCTAAACTTAATGTACAGCAAATCTTCAGCGCGAAGGTGGCCTCTTGACCTAAATGGCTTATCTTTGAATAAATCGTAATTATACTGACTATTGGAGGTTTCAATGTGACATTCTTCACATAGGCTGCGCAGTGTACGGCAAATATTCCTACTTACAGCGTTAATTTATCCATCTAATAGTGCATACGCTCCGTGACTCTGGTTTACGTTACTTGAGGCAGTTCAGCAAGCAGCAACATTTTATATAGTTTTATTTGGCCGTTCATCCATATTCAGTTGATGTGATAGTTTAACAAATTCTTGTACATAACGTTTTTGTAGACTGCATCTTGAATGTCGATGCCGAATTTTATTCTGTAACTTATAGCTCTTTTTTCCTCCTCTATATGTCGAATACGTATATTTTTGGATTCGCTGATTAAGCGATGACGTGCAGCCATGTAGTCGATTTAAGACTGAACTATGACTTAAGGCGAATGTCACGCAGTGTTAGTGCATTCATGAAAATTGACACACATAAATGCGGGAAAAGAAGCTACAAATTACGGAATCTGATTTCAAGATACAGCCTATAAAAACATTGCAGTTATTAAGCTATATGTTTCAGATGTAACTTTACATGAAAAACCTGTTGAAACTGAAGATAAGTGAAAGCTCGAAACGCGTCTTGGCCTAATAGAGATATGCAAAAGTAATGTGTTGCTGTGTTACATTATCATTGTGTATCAGCAACAAAAATGGCCTTGATAAAAAAAGGATGCAGTGTACTGTGACCGACTGCTTCCAAGACACGGTTACTGTCACGACGTGCCGTTCTTCTGGCGTCTTTGAGAGACGCCCCTTTGGCAGGAGTGGAAAGGTACTCACGGCACAGCACGGGCAGCAGCATCAGCCAGAGCGTGGGAAGCCGACAGCGAGGGACACGGGAGACGGCCATCCCAAGGTTGGCAGGCGGCGCGGCTTGGGGGCGGGTCGCGAGTCTCGAGAGCGATCTGACGAAAGGCGAGGGCGGCGGCGGAAGCTGGCAGTCGCGAAGCGCACCCGCTGTCGGACCGCAGGTGAGTCGCCCACCACGACGCCTGCCAGAGCGGCAACCCGCGCGCCGCCGAGGCCGCGGGGTGGGGGCAGAGATGCGCGCGCACCCTCCATCCCTCAGGACTGCCAGCAGGGGCGATCGGCGTGCCACAGGGAGCACAAAGGCTCGGCCCTCGGAGTAAAGGCTCCGGAGGTTCGCCAGGCCGAGTGTGTATCGAGGGAAAAGTAAATATTCTGCTTCAACAAAGTTCCGGACCACCTGAATATCCGCGAACGTGTGTGGCTTACATTCAACAGGAGCAGGAAACCACATTACCTATTTCACTCTGTTTTTGAAAAACAGTATTTCGCCATCGACTGTTGAAAACTATTTGTTTCACTTCACTCCGACATTTATACATGTCATCGTCAAAGCTAAGCCTTTTCACTGTAGGAAAAATCTTTTGCAGTACCATTTGATAATGTACCAAAATGCGAAATTGCAATAGTAAAGTCAAATAAATAATTTTCTGTAGTCATAGGTGAAAAGATGTCTTTCAAGCAAATCGAACATATGTTTCAAAATATCATTCATCACTGTGAAGGCCGACCATGAAAAGTCAATCTGTTTTATTGTGTTTGTTGCGTTTACTATCATGCAATGCTTAAGAAAAGTGACAAACTGCCTATTGGCTTCCGTCTCGGGTTCTTCGGCCGACGTTCATCTAGTGATTTTTCTGACGTTTCGCCAGCACGAGTGGCTGGCATTGTCAAAGCTTCACCCTCCATTGCCGGTGGTGAACTGGAGGCGAGCTCGCGGCCGCAGACTATATGTACCTGGCGCGCCAACGTCCGAGGGCTTCTCCACGGTCATTTCCGGTGCGGTTCTCCTCTTGCTACCTGCGACGGTCGTTCGCTGCAGTACGGGAAGCCAGGATCCGTTTACCTTAAGGCTTTCCTCCTTCTTGTTGAAACTGTTCGCGTGTTTTTGGATTTCTACAGCTTCTCTGAACAAGCGCGTGTGATAGTGCTTCTCTACAGCCAGAACTTCCGTGTCGGCGAATTTTATTGCGTGGTCGGTCTCATTCAGTGCGTGCTCTGCCACGGCCGATTTCTCCACCTGCCCCAACCTGCAATGTCGCTTATGCTCTTTGATCCTGGTGTTAATGGATCGTCCAGTCATTCCGACATAAACTTTTCCGCATGTGCAAGGTATACGGTATATTCCCGACATTGCAAGTGGGTCTCTTTTCTCCTTCGCCGATCTAAGACACTCTTTGATCTTCCTTGTCGGTTTGAAAATCGTCTTTACGCCGTGTTTGCGCAATATACGGCCGATTCTGTCCGTCACTCTGGGAATGTATGGCAGAAAGGCCGTACCCGACATTTCTTTTTCTGGTTCTTTACTTCGCCGAGTGTTTGGCTCTGTTACACTTCTAATGTAATTTGTGGAGTACCCATTGCTCCTCAGAACAGTTTCCAGGTGTTGCATTTCTCGTTTGAGGTGTTGAGGCTCACATATTCGTCCTGCTCTCTTTACGAGCGTACTAATCATGCCTCTTTTCTGGCTCGGGTGGTGGTTTGACAGTTTGTGCAGGTATCGGTCCGTGTGTGTCGGTTTTCGATACACGCTGTGTCCCAGGTTTTCGCCGTCCCTTGTGACCAGCACATCTAGAAATGGCAGTTTCTTGTCCTTTTCTACTTCCATGGTAAATGTTATGTTGGCATGGAGGCTGTTCAAGTGTCTCAGGAATTCACCGAGCTGTTCTTCACCATGGCTCCACACCACGAAAGTATCATCGACGTACCTGTACCACACCTTAGGTTTGCAAGTCGCCGAGTCCAGTGCCTGTGCTTCGAATTGTTCCATGAAGAAGTTGGCCACCACTGGACTGAGAGGACTACCCATGGCGACGCCTTCCAGCTGTTCGTAGAAATCGCCATTCCACGTGAAATAGCTCGTGGTGAGACATGCATGGAAGAGCTTTTTGATGTCTTGCGGGAACATGGAACCGATGTGCTCCAGAGCGTCGCTGAGTGGTACTTTCGTAAATAACGAAACAACATCAAAACTGACCAGGATGTCGTTTGGCGCAAGTTTCAGTTTCTTCAGCTTCTCAATGAAGTGTTCTGAGTCCTTAATGTATGTGTCGGTCTTTCCCACGTGTGGCTGGAGCAGAGAGGCCAAGTGTTTCGCCAGTTTATACGTTGGTGAGCCAGGAGCGCTAACGATCGGTCTCAGTGGAACGTTGTTCTTATGGATCTTGGGTAATCCATACAGCCGAGGTGGTAGGGCTTCTGTGTTGCGCAGGTTTCTCTGTATGTCCGCCGGCAGAGAAGACGCCTTGATTAATCGATTCGTATTCCGAGTGATACGCTGCGTCGGATCTGCGCTTAGTTTTCGGTACGTCGTCGGATCTAATAGGTCTCGGATCTTTTGCTCATAATCTTCGGTCTTCATTACGACGGTCGCATTCCCCTTATCGGCAGGCAGTACCAATATACTCTTGTCGGCGTTGAGCTTCTTAATGGCTTGTACCTCTTCTTTCTTCAGGTTGCAAGCTGGTGGTTTTGCTCGGCGCAGTATCCTGGATGTTTCAGTGCGTATTTCCTCTGCCCTTTCACAAGGAAGGGTCCGAATGGCTGCTTCGGTGTTGGCAATGATGTCCTCCATAGGTATAGTTCTCGGAATGATAGCGAAATTCCCTCCTTTTTGAAGAACAGACACTTCCTCTTCGGTCAGTTGTCGTTCAGTGAGGTTGACCACTGTGTGTGACATGTCGGGAATCGCCTTGTCGGTCTGCTTCCGGCATCTTTCAAACTTTTTCTTTTGCCGCTCGGTGCAGCGCTCGAGTTCGTTCTGCATGCTCCTGTGAGTGATGCTGTCGATCTTGTCCCAGTCGTCTCGATGCATTCTGCTACTTAGTTGATAGAAAATGTCCAGAAGTTCCTGATCCGTTTTTGCCAAGTCTCTCCGTGTTGTATGTATTCGCTCACGAAGAAAAGCTCGTTCCATTCTGTCGTAGATACGATGTGCTTGGGCGGTGGTGAATAGGCGCTTGCATCTCAAGAACTTCGGTGTACCACTCAGCGACGCTCTGGAGCACATCGGTTCCATGTTCCCGCAAGACATCAAAAAGCTCTTCCATGCATGTCTCACCACGAGCTATTTCACGTGGAATGGCGATTTCTACGAACAGCTGGAAGGCGTCGCCATGGGTAGTCCTCTCAGTCCAGTGGTGGCCAACTTCTTCATGGAACAATTCGAAGCACAGGCACTGGACTCGGCGACTTGCAAACCTAAGGTGTGGTACAGGTACGTCGATGATACTTTCGTGGTGTGGAGCCATGGTGAAGAACAGCTCGGTGAATTCCTGAGACACTTGAACAGCCTCCATGCCAACATAACATTTACCATGGAAGTAGAAAAGGACAAGAAACTGCCATTTCTAGATGTGCTGGTCACAAGGGACGGCGAAAACCTGGGACACAGCGTGTATCGAAAACCGACACACACGGACCGATACCTGCACAAACTGTCAAACCACCACCCGAGCCAGAAAAGAGGCATGATTAGTACGCTCGTAAAGAGAGCAGGACGAATATGTGAGCCTCAACACCTCAAACGAGAAATGCAACACCTGGAAACTGTTCTGAGGAGCAATGGGTACTCCACAAATTACATTAGAAGTGTAACAGAGCCAAACACTCGGCGAAGTAAAGAACCAGAAAAAGAAATGTCGGGTACGGCCTTTCTGCCATACATTCCCAGAGTGACGGACAGAATCGGCCGTATATTGCGCAAACACGGCGTAAAGACGATTTTCAAACCGACAAGGAAGATCAAAGAGTGTCTTAGATCGGCGAAGGAGAAAAGAGACCCACTTGCAATGTCGGGAATATACCGTATACCTTGCACATGCGGAAAAGTTTATGTCGGAATGACTGGACGATCCATTAACACCAGGATCAAAGAGCATAAGCGACATTGCAGGTTGGGGCAGGTGGAGAAATCGGCCGTGGCAGAGCACGCACTGAATGAGACCGACCACGCAATAAAATTCGCCGACACGGAAGTTCTGGCTGTAGAGAAGCACTATCACACGCGCTTGTTCAGAGAAGCTGTAGAAATCCAAAAACACGCGAACAGTTTCAACAAGAAGGAGGAAAGCCTTAAGGTAAACGGATCCTGGCTTCCCGTACTGCAGCGAACGACCGTCGCAGGTAGCAAGAGGAGAACCGCACCGGAAATGACCGTGGAGAAGCCCTCGGACGTTGGCGCGCCAGGTACATATAGTCTGCGGCCGCGAGCTCGCCTCCAGTTCACCACCGGCAATGGAGGGTGAAGCTTTGACAATGCCAGCCACTCGTGCTGGCGAAACGTCAGAAAAATCACTAGATGAACGTCGGCCGAAGAACCCGAGACGGAAGCCAATAGGCAGTTTGTCAACAAGTGGCCACGAAAGCCTCAACAATTTCTTAAGAAAAGTGGTAATTTCATAAATTTTAATGGTACGTGTACTTCATTTGTTTCAGGATCTTTTACTCTGAAGTAAATTCTTTACTTCTGTATTTAACAAATTAGATAATTTCACCTCATGGGGGATTATGGAGATTATCAAGGTGAACAACAAAATAAAAAATAATGAAGTACCGCACAATTTGCTTTTCTTAGCAGTTTCATACTAAGCAGTTATTAACTGTCTGAAACTGTCAAAGTTAACGAACAATATGATGGGCTTGCAGATATTTTGGTTTTTAAATAATAGGAGATGAGAGACAATGCTTACATATGTGCTGCACAAATACGGAAACAATATACACCGTATGGTATTCTGTAGCGAAGCAGCGTAAAAAAACAAAAAAAAAAAAGCAGTAGAAGTCAACTGGATATAAAAACATTCGCG
This sequence comes from Schistocerca cancellata, assembly GCF_023864275.1. Lineage (NCBI taxonomy): Eukaryota > Metazoa > Arthropoda > Insecta > Orthoptera > Acrididae > Schistocerca > Schistocerca cancellata. The sequence continues at coordinate 999,743,143 of NC_064627.1, forward strand.
CCCAATCACGGCTTGAGGAAGATGGGAGTGTCGTAAGTACAAAAACCTTACTATCCGATCCGATACTTTAACACCGTTGACATGGTTTAGTCTAAAAAGAGTTATCTGATATGCTTCAAAACTGCATTACATGCTTTATAGTTGTTGTTGTTGGCCGGCCGGGGTGGCCAAGCGGTTCTAGGCGCTACAGTCTGGAACCACGCGACCGCTACGGTCGCAGGTTCGAATCCTGCCTCGGGCATGGATGTGTGTGTTGTCCTTAGATTAGTTAGGTTTAATTAGTTCTAAGTTCTAGGGGACTGATGACCTTAGAAGTTAAGTCCCATAGTGCTCAGAGCCATTTTTGTTGTTGTTGTGGTTGTTGTGGTGGTGGTCTTCAGTCCGAAGTTTGGTTTGATAAAGCTCTCCATTCTACTCTGCCTTGTACAATTCTCTTCATCTACGAATAACTCTTCTGCCAAAAATAGTCAGTTTGGCTGTCACAAATTTCTTTTCTCCCCCGTGGTATCCTGTAGCATCTCATCAGTTACGCACTACATTAATCTATTTTTCAGGTAAAACAGCCAAGTGAAATAGATTTTAAAAAGTTTTCCGCCTAATGACGTCATGCGAAGATGGGCGTGTCTTAATTATAAAAACGTACAGACCGAAAAACTGTTAATATGCCTTAGCTGAAAAAATATTATGACTTGTTTCCGAATTAGAATTCACATTTTTAAAAATAAATGCTGGAAGTAATTATTCTGAATTACTGAAGTGTCAAATATTTTCAATGAAAGGGATATGCAAGTCTAGCGTAAAGGTACGACCTTTAACGAGTAAATTTATGACCAGTGGGAACGTCGAAGGCTCTCGCGTAAGTTGGATTCCCCGTAGATTGCTTACAGAAGCATGTTGACGAAGAACTAGCTACGGTTGCAAACTTGCGGAAAATGTTTAAAGGAGGTAGCCATGACGTCAGTGGGCACGAAAATTTTTTTAAATCCACTTCACTTCTACTGTTTTTTCATTCCTGTTGCTTTTCTACACCATGAGGTAAGTTGAGTATTATTTCTAAATTGGTACAGAACGAGTATAAACATTGCCTTTCATCTCCAATTATAAAAAACAAAAATATCTATATGCCCATCATATAATGTATAAACGTTTGGCTGTTTCATATTAACTTCATAATGGCCTAATATAAAGGATAATGTGGCCTTAAGAAAGTTATAAAAGGAGCGGTTGGAGCGGCTTTTCGTTACCTGAACAGCAGTTGCACTATCAGCAGCATAATGCAGACGTGGAGGAACTAATAATATGCCCGTAGTAACCGTGGACACTACTGTAGCCGATGCTAGGTCAATAAATAAAGCTGAACGAATACAATCCTTAAACGCTTTTCGGCTGTATAACACATTAAAGTCCATTACTATACTGGCGCAGTGGCAAAAACTGCGTAAGTGTTACTGACCAGTGCACGTCTCATCTTCATGCCATTTATTGTTTGTCATCTTCTATTACGGTACTGCCGCCTCGGTTTCTTATTCATTTTACTGGCTTCACTAACTTTATGCCTTACTTGCCCGTGAGTGGCAACAGCAGCGCGTATCGATAATGCACTGTCGTATCATATCTGGAGCGACCGACAGTATTTCCGGGTCGTCGTGTGTTGTAAGTCAGTTTGGGAGATCGGACCTGGAGCGGTTGGAGTCGGAACGCGGCAGAAGTGCAGTAGGGACGTAGCAGCAGTCGGGGAGGGAGCGCTAGGGAGGCGCGGACAGCCAGTACTCGCCGACCGCTCGCGACACAGGATGAACTGGCAGCGGGATCGACCCTTGGTCGGTCGGTCAGTTGGTCGCCTGTTTGGGAGACGCGTGTCTGGTCTTTTGACCGTTTCTGGGCCGCGTCACTGGGTCATCTTGCTGGACTTGGCTCCGTTCCCTCTTGTGCGGAGACGTCGTGAACAATGGGCAAGAGTTACCTCTGCATGACTGGGTCCGAGCCAGCGTTCCCGGATCGCCGTCACTCCCAGTTCCCGACGGGCATCGGGCTGAGTCGAGTTGGGGCTGCAGTGAGCTCCGGATAGGCAAGACTTGCCAGACCGTTGCTCACATACACTGTAAGAGGCCCATGAGTAAGGAATAGAATGTACCTGTGCTCTAGGCGCCGGCACGGTAGCTCAGCGTGTTCGGTCAGAGAGCTGGTTCGCCTCTGTAATAAAAAAACTGAGTGAAAGGATCAACAACGAACTTAAATGGATGTCATGTGACGTCCGCAACGACCAAACACAACGATCAACAACAAACAAGATGGAAAAAAACTTGATTCATAATCAAAACGTCTTCGGTCCCGGGTTCGATCCCCGCCACTGCATAAATTTTGATAAATAATCAACATTGGTGGCCGAAGACTTCCGGCATAAGAAGACAGCCTCATTCTGGCAACGGCCTTGTCAAAGAGGGCGGAGGAGCGGATAGAGGTTCAGGGCACTCTCTTGTCCTAGGGGTGGGAAATTGCCCCTAAAGGCGGAAGAATCAGCAATGATCAGCGGCATGAGGATGCAAAAGGCAATGGAAACCACTGCATTAAAGACACGTAACGTGTATCCACAGGACATGTGGCCTGTAATTGAAGAAGTGTCATAATGATCTCTCCATTGGCAAAAGATTGCGGAATAGTCCCCCATTCGGATCTCTGGGAGGGGACTGCCAAGGGGGAGGTTACCATGAGAAAAAGATTGAATAATCAACGAAAGGATAACGTTCTACGAGTCGGGGCATGGAATGTCAGAAGCTTGATCGTGGTAGGGAAACTAGAAAATCTGAAAAGGGAAATGCAAAGGCTCAATCTAGATATAGTAGGGGTCAGTGAAGTGAAGTGGAAGGAAGCCAAGGACTTCTGGTCAGATGAGTATCGGGTAATATCAACAGCAGCAGAAAATGGTATAACAGGTGTAGGATTCGTTATGAATAGGAGGGTAGGGCAGATGGTGTGTTACTGTGAACAGTTCAGTGACCGGGTTGTTCTAATCAGAATCGACAGCAGACCAACACTGACAACGATAGTTCAGGTATACACGCCGACGTCGCAAGCTGAAGAGGAACAGATAGAGAAAGTGTATGAGGATATTGAAAGGGTAATGCAGTATGTAAAGGGGGACGAAAATCTAATAGTCATGGGCGACTGGAATGCAGTTGTAGGGGAAGGAGTAAGAGAAAAGGTTACAGGAGAATATGGGCTTGGGACAAGGAATGAAAGAGGAGAAAGACTAATTGAATTCTGTAACAAGATTCAGCTAGTAATAGCGAATACCCTGTTTAAGAATCACAAGAGGAGGAGGTACGGAGGTATACTTGGAAAAGGCCGCGAGATACGGGAAGATTTCAATTAGATTACATCATGGTCAGACAGAGATTCCGAAATCAGATACTGGATTGTAAGGCTTACCCAGGAGCAGATATAGACTCAGATCACAATATAGTAATGATGAAAAGTAGGCTGAAGTTCAAGAGATTAGTCAGGAAGAATCAATATGCAAAGAAGTGGGATACGGAAGTACTAAGGAATGACGAGATATGTTTGAAGTTCTCTAACGCTATAGATACAGCAATAAGGAATAGCGCAGTAGGCAGTACAGTTGAAGAGGAATGGACATCTCTAAAAAGGGCCATCACAGAAGTTGGGAAGGAAAACAAAGGTACAAAGAAGGTAGCTGCGAAGAAACCATGGGTAACAGAAGAAATACTTCAGTTGATTGATGAAAGGAGGAAGTAAAAACATGTGCCGGAAAAATCAGGAATACAGAAATACAAGTTGCTGAGGAATGAAATAAATAGGAAGTGCAGGGGAGCTAAGACGAAATGGCTGCAGGAAAAATGTGAAGACATCGAAAAAGATATGATTGTTGGAAGGACAGACTCAGCATACAGGAAAGTCAAAACAACCTTTGGTGGCATTAAAAGCAATGGTGGTAACATTAAGAGAGCACCGGGAATTCCACTGTTAAATGCAGAGGAGAGAGCAGATAGGTGGAAGGAATACATTGAAAGCTTCTTTGAGGGTGAAGATTTGTCTGATGTGATAGAATAAGAAACAGGAGTCGATTTAGAAGATATAGGGGATCCAGTATTAGAATCGGAATTTAAAAGAGCTTTGGAGGATTTACGGTCAAATAAGGCAGAAGGGCTAGATAACATTCCATCAGAATTTCTAAAATCATTGGGGGAAGTGGCAACAAAACGACTATTCACGTTGGTGTGTAGAATATATAAGTCTGGCGATATACCATCTGACTTTCGGAAATGCACACAATTCCGAAGACGGCAAGAGCTGACAAGTGCGAGAATTATCGCACAGTCAGCTTAACAGCTCATGCATCGAAGCTGCTTACAAGAATAATATACAGAAGAATGGAAAAGAAAATTGAGAATGCGCTAGGTGACGATCAGTTTGGCTTTAGGAAAAGTAAAGGGACGAGAGAGGCAATTCTCACGTTATGGCTAATAATGGAAGCAAGGCTAAAGAAAAATCAAGACACTTTCGTAGGATTTGTCGACCTGGAAAAAGCGTTCGACAATATAAAATGGTGCAAGCTGTTCGACATTCTGAAAAAAGTATGGGTAAGCAATAGTGAGAGACGGGTCATATACAATATGTACAACAACCAAGAGGGAATAATAGGAGTGGACGATCAAGAACGAAGTGCTTGTATTAAGAAGGGTGTAAGACAAGGCTGTAGCCATTCGCCCCTACTCTTCAATCTGCACATCGAGGAAGCAATGATGGAAATAAAAGAAAGGTTCAGGAGTGGAATTAAAATACAAGGTGAAAGGATATCAATGATACGATTCGCTGATGACATTGCTATCATGAGTGAAAGTGAAGAAGAATTAAATGATTTGCTGAACGGAATGAACAGTCTAACGAGTACACAGTATGGTTTGAGAGTAAATCGGAGATAGACGAAGGTAATGAGAAGTAGTAGAAATGAGAACAGCGAGAAACTTAACATAAGGATTGATGGTCACGAAGTCAATGAAGTTAAGGCAGTAAAATAACCAATGACGGACGGAGCAAGGAGTACATCAAAAGCAGACTCGCTATGGCAAAAACGGCATTTCTGGCCAAGAGAAGTCTGCTAATATCAAATACCGGCTTTAATTTGAGGAAGAAATTTCTGAGGATGTACGTCTGGAGTACAGCATTGTATGGTAGTGAAACATGGACTGTGGGAAAACCGGAACAGAAGAGATTCGAAGCATTTGAGATGTAGTGCTATAAACGAATGTTGAAAATTAAGTGGACTGATAAGGTAAGGAATGAGGAGGTTCTACGCAGAATCGGAGAGGAGAGGAATATGTGGAAAACACTGATAAGGAGATGGGACAGGATGATAGGACATCTGCTAAGACATGAGGGAATGACTTCCATGGTACTAGAGGGAGCTGTAGAGGGAAAAAACTGTAGAGGAAGACAGAGATTGGAATACGTCAAGCAAATAATTGAGGACGTAGGTTGCAAGTGCTACTCTGAGATGAAGAGGTTAGCACAGGAAAGGAATTCGTGGCGGGCCACATCAAACCAGTCAGTAGACTGATGACCAAAAAAAAAAAAAGAAGATTAAGGAAATTGTTGCTAGCCCACTCGAGCAGATGTAATTTCGATGGATTGCTCACGCGCTGCCTGCGATATGTAAGATATAAGAGAATCTCAGACCAGAGAGCCGTGTTGTCAGCAGTAGCAACTGTGTGTCAGTAGGAGTAAGTTGTAGCTAGTCGTCTGGTGTATCGAGTTGGCTGGGCCGGTCATGTGGAGCGATGGCGGTGCCTGAGCGTTGTACTATAAGGTTAAAGCAGCCTCGCGCATATGTACTATTGTTATATCAAGTCACATGTAAATGTTTTTGAAAAAGAATCTCTTAATAATAATCTTTCTTATAAAAATTAAGTTTCGCATGAGCGTGGCCAGAATAGGTTCACTTCCACTGTTAGCGTACGATGTCATTTACTCCCCCGACTGTCCCTCCCCATCATCTCTGCAAAGTTAATGTCAAAATTTCCTTCCCAATTATCCTTCGACGTTAGCATCCCGCCATGTCCCAATCCACTCCTTTCCGTTAATCGACTGTGTGAATGTCACCATCTGAAATGTTCAGTAGAATATTTTTACGTTCCGTTATGTTCACTGCGTGTCGAATTTTGTTCTTACTTTCCCTGTATAGGATATTAATTACATCATAATTTAAACATGACTGGTGACTGGCGCCTGAGATTCATGAGAAAAATGCACGATGGACAATGAGATTAGGTTGTGAGACAAAAATGGGTTCAGAGATCAGCACATGCTGTCCTGAAAATAGGTGAAGATTACTCTAATATAGAAGAATCACCACGCCTTCGGATGGTGAGGGGCTCAGTCTACAGTTGAGAATCTCGCCCTCGGATGATGGGTAGTAGTAGATCGGGGGGGAGGGGGCTTTTACGGAGCGGGGGGGGGGGGGGAGGCGGGAGAAGTTGAAAGTGTTTCTAAGGCAGTGGAACTGGACGGCATCTGCGGTGGTGATATGCAGAAAAGAGCTCTTTCCTATCTTCCTATCTTCAAATGGCTCTGAGCACTATGGGACTTAACATCTGAGGTCATCAGTCCCCTAGAACGTAGAACTACTGAAACCTAACTAACTTAAGGACGTCACACTCATCCATGCCTGAGGCAGAATTCGAACCTGCGACCGTAGCTTTCGCGCTGTTCCGGACTGAAGCGCCTAGAACCGCTTGGCCACCGCAGCCAGCTTCCTATCTTCTTAGTAAAAAACTGGATGGTTATAAGTATTTACATTTCTAAATTGGTTTCAGTTTTCCAAGCATATAAATCAGTCGAACTTTCAAGTACACGTCTTTTTACAATATTTGCCGCCGATACCACTGTAAATTTCTTGAAGAAAGTCCTTTTACTGCGTATGCTGCTGCTTCATTAAAAAAAAAAAACAAAAAAAAAAACAGATTGTATTTCATTATTTAAGAATAAGATAATATCACTCCTTTGGACATTATTAAGCTGCAAATGTTGTTATGCTTACAGGTCGTGTTTTCACAGCTTTTAATGGTATGTGCACTTCATTTTAAAGAAGTCTTAGTCCAGCATAGTATCGTCTATTTTGAAGTAATTCATTTTAGTGTTTATCAAGTTACCAAATTTCCCGCCTTGGGTACTACCTAGCTACACACAATAGAAACTAGTTCGAGTCTCAGTCCGGATCACAGTTTTAATCTGCCAGGAAGTTTCATATCAGCGCATACTCCGCTGCAGAGTGAAAATCTCATTCTGGAAACATTCCACAGGCTGTGGCTAAGCCATGTCTCCGCAATATCTGAAGTGCTAGTCCTGCATGGTTCGCAGGAGAGCTTCTGTAGAGTTTGGAAGGTAGGAGACGAGGTACTGGCAGAAGTAACATTGTGAGGCCGGGGCGTGAGTCGTGCTTGGGTAACTGAGTTGGTAGAGCACTTGCCTGCGAATGGCAAAGGTCCCGAGTTCGAGTCTCGGTCCGGCACACAGTATTAATCTGACAGGAAGTTACAAAAGAAACTGTTATGAGTGCAGCTTTTTATATTCCACTCACTAACATGAAGAAAAAGCTGTGTTTGGTGACCTCCCATACAATTGTCTCGCCGACAGTAGAAAATGGTGGCACTTCTATTATGAAATGTCAAGTCCATGTGTAAAATGGAAAAAGTGTGACTGAAACGCCACCGTTAGCAGGGTAGGGCGGATTAGGTTGTGGAAAAGCGACAAAATATGTTGCTGTCAGTTTCACTCAACATACAAACTTTATTTATCAACTCACAATATTACAACAAGGATGCCAAACACTCAAAACTTTAATCGACCTCCCTTGAATAACTTTAGATCGACTGTAGGCCACACTCAAAATCCACGACACAAGGCCTAAACAAGAAATTCAAATACTAGGTTCTTCTGGAGGTTTCAGCCAAAAATATATTCTAAATCTTCAATGCAAACAGACTGAAGGCCTTAGCAAATTTAATTTTAATGGAACTTGGCTGGAGGCCGCACATTAAGCAATAAGAAGAGTTTCAATCAAAAGACAGAGGGCCTTATCTTAAAACTTTTTGTGTAAATTCGGCTGAAGGCCCATACAAAAGCATCACAATCTTATGCCCTAAGGGCAAGACAAGAACATTAACTTAAGAGATATTAAAACTCGGCTGAAGGCCACACATAAACCAAATAACTAAAACTCAAACGGGAAATTAATATGTAACAGACAAGGAATGGCGCTCAGAAGTTTCCAAGGGTCGGCTTGGAATTGTAACACTAACGCCCGTTTAGGTGAGATGGGCAGCCTGACCAACAGTCTAACTCGGAAAACAACCCAACAGACAGACAGCCGACGAACCAACCAACTACCTGATTTCGGTCACCAAACCACAAACACTACAACCAAAATGCCAGCGAGGTGAAGAGACCAGTAACACTCGTCTTCAAGTATTGGTGTGTTAATAAGTCAAGGCACAATAACTGCTGACATACATGAACATCGCAACGGCTGTGGAACTACACGCCGTGGCGGACAGCATCAACACGGCAAGAAAGCACTCACACGCTGCTCTGTTACAGCCGTCCAACTGGCTACTGCAGTACGCAGACAGCATTACAGCACTTAAAGCATTGCTCAGTCGAACTGACACAGGGTACACAGTGTTGCTCGAAACACTGCCACAAGAAACTCGAACAGTCGTAAAACGAATCACTGATGAACATCTAGAACAAACTACCAGCGGACACACACATAATCCCAAAAGACGGTCGGTGACGAAACACACGTCGTCTGACCACACGACGGACCAACAACCAATCAAGGTCTTTGGCACTCAAACCATGTTGTAAGAGGTCCATGATTAAGGAATTTGTCGCTAGCGCACTCGAGCAGATGTAATTTCGATGGATTGTGTAACCTCCCCCTCTCTTATCGACCTTAATGACAGTTAAAAATGAAACCGCGTGTACCTAATTGGAATTTTGGAAAAGCAATCGTCACCGAAGTTAACCTGTCGGTCAAGAGGGAGGAAAGGGTTACATCTATATGAAAGGAAAAATGCAAATGAAACTGGTGGAAATTAATTTTGGAAAAGAGGTAAAGTTAATAAAGAAAGTAAATGTGCGGCCGTTACGTTAACAATCAACTAGCGGTAATTAGATATTTGAGATTTGGGGGAAATTACGGTCGCCAGTCCTAAGGACAATTACTATAGTAACTGAAAAAAAAGGTTATTACACATATAATTAGCACTAGAAGCGTGGCAACTGAAGGTTGACACGTGCAGTGTGAAAACTGAAAGTTTGTCAGAAGTAATAAATTTCGCTACACTCTGACTTAATTTAGCAAAAGAATTAATAAAACAGGAAAATCGAAAGTTAATTTAGTGACTGAAGTTAATAGTTAGCTTTCTTTCTGAAGCACATCGAAATTCAGTAAAATACAGTTAGTCTTGGACTACCTCAACAATCATTTCTAAAGCTACTTGAATCTACGCAATTTAGAAAGAAGAGATTTAACTTTGAACTTGAATTAAACGATTCTGAACAATTAACAATAGTAAAATTTAGTACGTACCAAGCTGAGCTGCAGTCACAGGTAAGCTAAAATACGGTAACAAAACTCGCACTCTTAATTCGTGCTTGTGTAATCTAAATATTGTAGCCAGCTATGTTTGCCTTAACTGAACTTTGAAATTAAAGCAGTGAAATCGAATTATATTTGAATTTCAACGACACTCGGGTTCATTTCGGAAAAGGTAGGGACCCTGCTTGGCAATGCAATTGGGACAATGAGCAACAAAGGTTCATGCTAAGTTGCTGTAATTTTGTGATTTGAACAGTTTTAAAAGCTGAGGTCTGCCATACAGTTCTAAAACTTTACGTGCTTGCAGTCTTCCTTGTTGGTTGATTGAAGGTTTGAAGCCGTCGATCGAGGAGGTGGCGACAGTCACTCATTGTCGGCCGTCGCTGTTGCAGAAGCTGGATGTTGGCGCGCCTTCTCCTCGACAGGGTCACCAGACGAAACGGGCTCTTGATGTGCGCTAGCTAATGTTTCCCGTCCGCGACACCATGTCAGAAACTATCACCGCAAGTCGAGCGCAATTACATGCTGCCAAACCCCGAAAGCGCGGCAACTCGCGGGAGCTTCACACAACACACCTGCTCCACTCGCTACCCCAGCCAGACTCCCCTCTGCTCAGCCCGCGCTCCACGCGACAGAGTTAACACTACCAAAGATCCTACACACTTTGATTCTTCACACGACCTATCGATGTAATCGTTCGATAGCAGTTTTCCCTAGGCAAGACCCAGCGTAAAAATACAAATAATATTTACGAAACAAACCAATTATACATCGACATAAATGCATAAATATATATATACAAATAGTAAAACAATTACAGTATGTAAAGACACAGAAACGTCATATATTCAGGTAACAAAAGTAAGGAAAAAGAATTATAGTACAATAGATGGAAATAGGAGGATATGCATTTCCGGCGTTACAATTGATCACGCGCTGCCTGTGATATGTAAGCAATAAGAGAATTTCATACCAGAGAGCAGTGTTGTCAGCAGTAGGAACTGTGTGTCTGTAGGAGTAAGTTTTACCTAGTCATCTGGTGTATCGAGTTGGCTGGGCCGGTCGTGTGGAGCGACGGCGGTGCCTGAGTGTTGTAGTATAAGGTAAAAGCAGCCTCGCGCATATGTACTATTGTTATATCAAGGCCCATGTACATGTTTTTAAAAAAAAAATTCTAATTAATAACCTTTCTTATAAAAAATTAAGTTTTGACTATCATTCATCTCAATTAAAAGAATTTACTAATTTCTCCAATCCATGATCATCCAAAAAGAGAAAAAATACTTAGACAATAAATCCTACGCTGTTCATACAAGACATCAAAATGATGGATCAATTTTCAGTGAAATCAAAGTTTTTTAATTATAAGTCAATGCGAGCTGTTTTTAAGTAAATGGATACTTAGAGGGAGAATTGAGAAGGTATGACAGAGAAATGGCTGTTGAGTGAAACTGCCAGAATCATATTTCGTAACTTTACAGTGAAATACAAATTTACTAACAAGACACGAATATTAATACGTAGGTGTTGTGAGGTATTTGAATCTCCATCCACATAAAAGACTAGTTTAGAGACTTAGATAAATCAGTATACGGACAGCGTATTCCGGAAATGCGGCGACAGACTTCGAGAGGTTGTAAATGGTTTCCGGAAACGACATCCATCGACGCTACACAGCGTCTAAGTTAAAGGTACCGGCGCCTGTCGCAAGGCCACCCCTTCGACAAAAAACGTCTCCTTAATCTACCCCATTTAGTCACAAAAGTGAGGTATCAACTTTTCACCTGTACAATAGGCTCTCAAATTACCAACCAAGAGCCAACGTTAGAGGGGAAGCATTACGGTTCAATGGCACGCCTGCTTATCTGGGTATGACTTTGGAAAGGACCCTAACATATAAAGTCCAGCTACGTAAATCTGCTGCAAAACTGAAGAGCCGTAATAACTTTCTTCAGCGTCTAGCTGGTACATTATGGGGAGCTGACGCCAACACATTGAGAACATCTGCTCTAGCACTCATCTATTCCTCAGCAGAGTACTGCTAGGCAGTATGGCTTAATAGCTGCCATACTCACCTTGTGGACATCAACTTCGTCACACTATGCCTATCATATCTGGAACATTACTTGCTACCCCAGTCCAATGGCTGCCGGTGTTGTGTAACATACCATCTCCTCCCATCAGAAGACAAAAACATCTTGGTCATCTGTGGTCAAGAATACTGAATAACTCGTCACTTCCAATTCACGAAGATGTGAGACAGCTGGAATCATCCAGGTTGAGGTCCCGTAAACCGACATGTAAAACGGCCATGGAATTGTTAAGCAACCACTTCGACTCAAAAGGCAGCTGGCGGAAAGAATGGACATCTTCTGCTCCACAGGGCATCTTGAAAGTTGAAGATCCAACAGTAAGGTTCAATGGTTTCAGCTTGCCAAGATACACTTGAAGCAGGCTTAACCGTTTCAGATATGGTGTGGGAAGATGTGCTTCGATTCTTCATAAATCGGGTTGGGTGGACACCCCATGCTGTGACTGTGCTGACGTTCCACAAACAATGAAGCATATAGAAGTGGACAGCCCCCACCGTGCCTTCCCTGGAAATCTAGTAGACTCGTTACTGGTTACTTCCAAAGTGGTGGATTGGATCAATGGCTTAGATATAAATATCTAAACTGTATTTTGATGTGTCTGCGGTACTGTACTTCATGTTGTGGGGCGGCGGATGGAATAATTGTCGTTAGTAATATTTTGTGTAATGTAGAAAAAAATGATTAACAAAACGTGAAGCCTGTAATTAGAATTCCTAGTGCCCACTTCATCTGCGAAATACATTTATAGCTACAGCTTATGGCTCTGAGGAATTAGGAGATTGTCTGGGATTCTTAATCAAAAACGATTCTCTCTAAAACGTTCACTGTATTCTGAAAGTCACAGACCAAAAAAAAAGATTCCTCATAATCCAACTAACAGAGCAGTTCTGAGTCTAATGCGCTGATACAACTATAACTTTTCAAATTAAATGTTTAAGTGAATGCTCGCCATAATTTGATGATAATGTTCATCAAACGCCACGCTAAATAATGGTAGAATGTCTGTCCCGCGACGGCACGTGAAAATACGGCATACGCAAACTGAAGATAGATCATTAAAGTCATCCCAGAATTAACACTTCACTCGAAAACGATTTCATGGTTACGCGTATCCCGAGTGACATTACGGCATCCGAGGCTGTTTATAGCAATTATACCGACGGGACGCGACTCCCGGCACAGGTGGTGTGCTATTCAGCGTCTGGAGAGAACTGGGGCCTTCTTCTCTCGCGCAGCGTTCTTATATATAAAGCCGCGGTGCGGACGGCTAAGGGAACGCCTGATCAAAATTGCTCTCCCGACTAGCCGCTGGGCTAGTAATGCACCACTGTAAGTTATCGAATAAAGCATTGCTTCCTTTGCTGATGGCCGATGAAGCTCTCAATTTAAATGTGCATTCTGCACACAGGTAAGTAATCATAATAAAAGTCTGACGTGGCTAAGTGAAATATTTTGGGCGAGAGAATTAATTTAATTACACTACACGCAGTAGACGAGCTCTGAACTTGCTCTTTGGAGATACGCTATAGCTATAGTTTTATAGTTGTTCTGTTGAAACTTCTCACATCTTTATGATTATAGCGGATCTCCCTTCTACTTAAATTTAAATGTCCTAGCCTTATTTCTTCGCCTACTTAATCTATCTTGCTTCCTTTATTTCTAAGAAAAAAACCAGAAAATCATGAATTTCAACTAAAGTTTTAATTTGTGAGATCCAGAATACTGTTTCTACTAAATTATTATGCAAAAGGAGTCTAAATACAAATTTTTAAGTTTGTAGCTCTTTTCTGTTGCGCCAATGATTTTTACAGAAAAACGTCCAAATTTCGAAAATGGTTAAAGTTATTGAACTGACATTCAACACATATTGATTTAGTATTACTTCTGACATGCTAGAAACGTTTCAGGTTATTTAATTGATTTTTAAAGTATTGCGCAACATTAATGACGTCAGAGCTAGTTACAGCGGACTAGGCTGGCACACAATGGAAAGACTGATGAGAATTTTATGCGGCGTGAGTAGGCTGCTTCCCTACATCACCCTCTACTTAATTTTTTTTAATGTAAAAATATTAATTACAAAAACGGAAGCAAAAGTACAGCTTAACTCCCTATGAAAAATTAAAATTTAAATGTAAACATATAGACATAATAAAAGAAAACTGATTACCTATTTCCATTATTTAAATTGCTGGCATGTTCACTGCCTCTTAGGCAACATTATCACTCAAAATTTAAGCAAAATGAATGAAAAACTTTGGCATACATATCGTTTTAGACAGACAAACACATAAAATATGTAAAATTATGAAAATTTTAAATGCAATAAATACATTTTTACATACACAAATTCAAAGAAAGTAACACAGTTATTCATGATACATAAACAGATAATTATATTTTAGGAGTCTTTTCTAAACCTGAAAGAAAATTTCACAAATCATGACAACTTCATTTTTACACACGTGGTTGTAGCCGCTTTGGCTGGCGTTCTACACTTCCATTCACAAGAGTAGAGGAGGGGAAGTTGCTATGGTGTGCGTTCTTCACGTTCACTCTAAATTACATGGGGAAAGGGGAGGGGTCACTGTGAGTTGTGTCCAAGTCACTCCATGCTTTCACGCAGCTACCAGGCTGCCATTATCTGGTTTGTCCTGTAGAACAACAAAATGAGTGCCTCAGACTCTGTTCACTTAATATCTAAGGGTGGGTCACAATGAAATAGGGATAAATACATTTTATCTTTCAATATGTTACTGGAACAAAGTTAACAGAACTTTTTCAATTTTACTCTCGCGGTTACTTAACTGTCATAAAATCGATAAACAAATGGCTCAAAACGCCGTTAGTCACGTACTAGAGAAGATTTATGCTCAAGGCATACAATCACTAATCCTATTTAATCTCAATTTATCATTTCTGGGCCGGAACACTGAACCAATGCTCGGTATATTCTTGATACATTTGTATTTTATTTACTTAGCTGACTCATCTTTGATTACCTTATTCCTAGAGATAGTATGAGTATATTTGATTAGTAGTTGTCTTCTCAGCTTCTTTGTACATGTGAGTAACTTGTGGTAATAATACAGTTCTGAGTGTTCAACACACACTACGTTTAGTCGACTACTAAATCCACTTATTGGTCCTCTGCTGCTGTGTCAGTTCCACATCTGCAATTATGTACTTACTTTATCGAAGTGTATTTATGCTGAGCTATAAATAATGTTTCACGTCTGCCATTATGTTACTCAATTATGTTGCTAGTGTATGTACCTATTTAACACTCACTCTATTAACATTTAACGCATAGGATAGCACATTTATTTCATATCTATAGTGTATTGCAGCTGATCAGTTTGCTCACGTGGCAATCCATTTCCACTCGATCGGACGCTGAAACCACAGGTAGTCTCTCTCCACCTACCACTAAAGTGCATTAAGTAATTGAGGACGAGCGTAATGCTAAATTCCTAAACCTGTTGGACATCATGAGCTGCTCTGTCTCATCTAACATAAGGGTACCTATGGTCGCATTCACGCCTCCAACTCATAACCTCAATACCTGTAGGTGTGTCACCGCACACCCAACACCAAAATAATGGCCAGCTCCAACCTTACAAATTCTTCAGGGACGTGTCCTTCACGTCTCAACCACAAACACTGTTTAATTCTATTACACTGCCATTCCTTGCTACACAAGGTGAGTACATTTTTACAACTTATCTACATATTTTTCATAACACTAAGCAATCTCTTTTACTATTAACTAGTTAGCTCTACAGCATACAACAGGTTTCACGGCCACTTCAGATCCTGCTTGTACACGAATTCGTATATGTTTTTAAATTACTGTTGGTGGACTATTTCAAATAAAACAACACTTTTTACTTACAATATTACGAGGGTTCTATACATAAGTGTTGCTCAAATACATTTGTATCTTAATTACGTCATACTTCTCTGTTGTTTATGTCACTGTTAGGTTTCTCACATTAGGTATTTTCTTCACTAATCGGTGGATAGAATGGTTACAAAACTCATGGCATGACAGCCATGACGGAAAATTTTTCTATTGCAAAGAACGAGTCGAAACTTTGGTGGATAGGGGAGATGAAGATTGAGTGAAATCTGAAATGGGAAGATCTCACACAGCTGGGACTGCACAGCTGCCACTCTGTGTAGAGGTTACAGAACAACCTCCTCCCTACAGAATTCATTAGTTCATTATTGGCTTGATAACCATAATGGAAAATTTAATGTGTTGGAAAGAAGAGGTCGAAATTTTGGTGGATAGAAAAGTTGAAGAATGAGTGAGACCTGAAAAGGAAAGAAGATCTCACACAGCTGGGACTGCACAGCTGCCACACTGTGTAGAGGTTACAGAAAAATCTCCTCCCTACAGAATTCATTAGTTTATTATTGGCTTGATAACCATAACGGGAAATTTAAAGTGTTGGAAAGAAGAGGTCGAAATTTTAGGTGGATAGAAAAGATGAAGAGAGAGTGAAATCTGAAATGGGAAACAAGATCTCACACAGCTGGGACTGCACAGCTGCCACACTGTGTAGATGTTACAGAACAACCTCCTCCCTACAGAATTCATTCACTACCTATGAATTTCTTTAGGTCGATCACGTTCCTGAGACCTAATAGCTTTTTACTCTTAGGGTACTCTGACCTATATGCATTGGCATGTGGTTTTCCTATGATCCTGAAAAGTCCTTGATATTTACTAAGATTAACACCTTCGTCCCAATATCTCCTATTTTTCAGAACTTGTATTGGCAGCTCCCGAGTTTCATCATTAGTTACTACATGTTTATCAATAAAAAGTACCGTAATTACTCCGGTTATCGGCAAGACCAATTTTAACTGGCTTTTTTCAAAGTCAACAACACTCTGATATTTCGACAAGAAATCTATGCCAATTAAAACCTCAATACTTAGATTATTTACAATTAAGCGTGGATGATAAATTAAATTACCATTAATGTTAAAGGGCAGCAAAGCTTCTTGTTTTACCGTTTTTGACACCTTGCCAGTAGCACCAATTATTCTCAGTCCTGATACCCTCATTACTGTAAGCTTATCTTCACCAGGTAATGCATCAAAGAAGGACTGAGATATCGCACTCACCTCACTTCCACTGTCTAAGAGACAACGTACATTGATACAAAACATATTCACTATTATTATAGGGTGGCTTATTCTAGTTTGTACAGGTGGTTCCTCAAACTTATCCAATAACTCCTTTTGGATTTGTCTCCAACTAAAGTGATCGATATCTGTCTTCATTACATTTAGGTCAAAGTATGTAGGGGTTTCCTGAATTACGTTTTCAGCTGCCTTTTCCAGTCGGTCTATTAATTTTAAATCGAAACACCGCACAACTTCATTACATTTAGTTTGCTGAACACGACCCAAATTAGTGTAGTCTGAGCGATTTTGCGCCTCCAGACCGGGCATAACACTAGTTACAGCTAAACCACTTTCACTATTATCGTCGGTTCCTTCTCCAGTGACAACTGGTCACAGCTACTGGGTTCATCGACCCCCAACAGGCTATCCTCTACATTCTCACTTAACTCCTGTCCTAAATCTATTAGTACAGAATCAACATCCTGCACAGGCACTTTAGATAAGAGCACATCATCCTCATCGTAAAAATAAGCATGAATTTCTTCTGCTTCTTCACCTGAAAATTCAGTATTTTGTAGCTCTTCCCTACCATTACACTGCTGCGCCTTCTCTTTATCTTCCCACTTAGAAAGCGTCTCTAACACGGTATCTGTCAAATACTGTGAGTGATCTAATATTTCTGCTGTATCCTTAGATGCTACCGACCCTTCATCCACATGTTCAGTTTGAGTATTCTGATCTGTCCTACCAATTACTGTAATTACTGGCTTAGGAAAAGTAACCGCCTGGTGAGCGCCAGTGTCCTCATTGAAGGGAACTAGTTTTCCTGCCTCGGCCTACCACTGTTTCCTTTATTTCCATTACAGTTAAGTGGCACAGCATTACTTTCCGCACTGTTGTTTACCTGCATAATTTTGTTCGGAACAAAATTACTATCATTTGGATGCCATTGTTTGTTCTGATAATTATTTCTCCAATTCCTACCTCTCTTAGGATGGCGAACACCTACTGTTCTGATGTTTACATTGCCATACTGCTCGTTCTTAAAATTACTGCTAGTGTTATTAGCATTTCTGTTATTACGTGCTTGCTCCTCATTGGCAGCCACACGCTCTACACGTTCCAAATATTCAATGAAACGATCCAGATTGTCTCTAGGGGCAGATATAATTCTAGTTTGCCAATACCATGGCAGTTTGGCTTCAAGACCTAGTATTATCATTTCAGGTTTTAGCTTTTCGTCCAAATGTGACAAACGTGAGATCCATGACCTGGCAAACTCTTTAATAGATTCCCTGCCTGCATTGAAGCGTTTTCCACTCCAAAATTCTTTCAACACTTCATTTTTCTTATTACTAGACCAATACCTATTAATGAAAGCTGTTTTAAATTCCGCTAATGTTTTACACTTCAACATAACATCAGCTGACCAACGCATGGCGTCACCTGCTAAATGGCTTCTAATAAATGAGATTTTACCTCGTTCAGACCAAGTTGGTGGAATCACATCTTCAAAATCGTTCCATAATTCTAGCGGGTGGATATTTTTATCTGGATCGAACCGCAAGAACTGCCGACACCCGATAAAAGCGGCGTTTGCAGCTACAATTTGTTGCATACTACCATTACCAGAAGTTACTGAAGCTACTTTACTCTCAATGTTAGCAATGTTAGTACTAATATTTTCTACTCTCATTTCAACATTATATACTCTTTGCACAATATGAGTAGTATCAGTTTTGATTGCGTCTACTTCTGCTTGACATATGTTTACTTTTGTATTAACATCTTTACACCTATCTGAGCACAGTTCAGATTCCGCCTCGATGTTTTCTGTTAACTTGTGCCCCAGCTTCGCATCTTCCATTTGGAAGTATTTGCGAACCTCAGCAACTTTGGATTTTACTGTTTCATACATTTCAGAAAATTGTTGAGCAACCTTTTTCTTAATATCCTCATGATTGTAATCAATTTTATAATTCAAACTGTCCCGATCCTCTTTCAACTTATTGCAACCAGCCTTGAAGGAAGTTTCTAATTCAGCTTTATTGGATTCTAATTTATTATCCATTAACTCAAACCGTTTATTAAAATTAATTGGTTTGGCTGGCCACAATCTCATACTTTAATTCAGCATTACTGCTTTTGACCTCAGTTATTCCAGACTTTAATTCAGCGGTCATTTTAGCATTACTGGTAGCTAATGCTTGTAATATAACATTTAAATCAATAGCCCCAGTATCTTTGGGTTGCTCACTAGCTGGATTTTTATGACACTCAGGTGACGAAAAACTAGCTCCAACACCAGAATCATCAAAACTAAATGAAACTTTTGATTGATCAGTCATATCTAGCTTCTCCTTTTTAAACTCTACCATCTCTGATGACTGTTTCATTTTTAATTCATCAGAGAAACTATCATCCAATAACTTAACAATTTCTAATTTCTGCTTTACTACATGGGTCTCTATTATTGAATCATTGCCCCTTTTCACACTACTGTCAGGAGACAATACTTCATATTTCACATTAACATTACTATTTTCATGCATATTTACACTTGAACCGTTGTCTGGATTTACAGTTCCTACAACAGACATAGGTCCTGCTTTGGGTTTAACTTCTGTTTCTCTTTGCGGCTCCATCGCCGACAGTCTTTTAGTGCAGGTTAGAAAAATTTTTAACAGCTTTTCACTTAACTTAGTTCCTTCTGCACGACGTATGGCGTTGCCGGCGCGGCGTATCACGATTACTGATGCGACGCGGCGCGTTGAACTGCAGACGGCACTCCGACGCCTCTTGTGTGTTTGCGTGGCCCGTAACACTATCACTGTTCTATTACTCAGTTGCGCGTCGCATTTCACTCCCGAATCCGAATATTTAAAATCACTTTCACTTTTACTCAGTTTCTATCCCGGCCGATGCACCATATGTGGGGCGGCGGGTGGAATAATTGTTGTTAATAGTATTTTGTGTAATGTAGAAAAGACACATTTCCCAGCCGATTAACCATATGTGGGGCGGTGAGTGGAATTAATTGTTATATAAATGTTCCTATTATTTATTTAAAGCTGTTGTTTTCCGTTCTCAAAACTGACTCTGTAACAACAATATTGGCCACCAGAAAAAGATTAACAAAACGTGAAGTCTGTAATTAGAATTCCTAGTGCCCACTTCATCTGAGAAATACACTCCTGGAAATTGAAATAAGAACACCGTGAATTCATTGTCCCAGGAAGGGGAAACTTTACTGACACATTCCTGGGGTCAGATTCATCACATGATCACACTGACAGAACCACAGGCACACAGACACAGGCAACAGAGCATGCACAATGTCGGCACTAGTACAGTGTATATCCACCTTTCGCAGCAATGCAGGCTGCTATTCTCCCATGGAGACGATCGTGGAGATGCTGGATGTAGTCCTGTGGAACGGCTTGCCATGCCATTTCCACCTGGCGCCTCAGTTGGACCAGCGTTCGTGCTGGACGTGCAGACCGCGTGAGACGTCGCTTCATCCAGTCCCAAACATGCTCAATGGGGGACAGATCCGGAGATCTTGCTGGCCAGGGTAGTTGACTTACACCTTCTAGAGCACGTTGGGTGGCACGGGATACATGCGGACGTGCATTGTCCTGTTGGAACAGCAAGTTCCCTTGCCGGTCTAGGAATGGTAGAACGATGGGTTCGATGACGGTTTGGATGTACCGTGCACTATTCAGTGTCCCCTCGACGATCACCAGTGGTGTACGGCCAGTGTAGGAGATCGCTCCCCACACCATGATGCCGGGTGTTGGCCCTGTGTGCCTCGGTCGTATGCAGTCCTGATTGTGGCGCTCACTTGCACGGCGCCAAACACGCATACGACCATCATTGGCACCAAGGCAGAAGCGACTCTCATCGCTGAAGACGACACGTCTCCATTCGTCCCTCCATTCACGCCTGTCGCGACACCACTGGAGGCGGGCTGCACGATGTTGGGGCGTGAGCGGAAGACGGCCTAACGGTGTGCGGGACCGTAGCCCAGCTTCATGGAGACGGTTGCGAATGGTCCTCGCCAATACCCCAGGAGCAACAGTGTCCCTAATTTGCTGGGAAGTGGCGGTGCGGTCCCCTACGGCACTGCGTAGGATCCTACGGTCTTGGCGTGCATCCGTGCGTCGCTGCGGTCCGGTCCCAGGTCGACGGGCACGTGCACCTTCCGCCGACCACTGGCGACAACATCGATGTACTGTGGAGACCTCACGCCCCACGTGTTGAGCAATTCGGCGGTACGTCCACCCGGCCTCCCGCATGCCCACTATACGTCCTCGCTCAAAGTCCGTCAACTGCACATACGGTTCACGTCCACGCTGTCGCGGCATGCTACCAGTGTTAAAGACTGCGATGGAGCTCCGTATGCCACGGCAAACTGGCTGACACTGACGGCGGCGGTGCACAAATGCTGCGCAGCTAGCGCCATTCGACGGCCAACACCGCGGTTCCTGGTGTGTCCGCTGTGCCGTGCGTGTGATCATTGCTTGTACAGCCCTCTCGCAGTGTCCAGAGCAAGTATGGTGGGTCTGACACACCGGTGACAATGTGTTCTTTTTTCCATTTCCAGGAGTGTACAATTATAGCTACAACTTATAGCTCTGAGGAATTAGGAGAGTGTCTGGGATTCATAATCAAGAACGATTCTCTCTAAAACGTTCACTGTATTCTGAAAGTCACAGACCAAAAACAGATTCCACACAATCCAGCTAACGGAGCAGTTCTGAGTCTAATGCGCTGATACAACTATAACTGTTCAAATTAAATGGTTAGTGACTGCTTGCCATAATTTAATGATAATGTTCATCAAACGCAACGCTAAACAATGGTAGAATGTCTGTCCCGTGGCGGCACGTGAAAATACGACATACGCAAACTGAAGATAGATCATTAAAGTCTTCCCAGAATTAACACGTCACTCGAAAACGATTTCATGGTTACGCGTATCCCGAGTGACATTACGGCATCCGAAGCTGTTTATAGCAATGATACCGACGCGACGCGACTCCCGGCACAGGTGGTGTGCTATTCAGCGTCTGGAGAGAACTGGGGCCTTCTTCTCTCGCGCAGCGTTCTTATATATAAAGCCGCGGTGCGGACGGCTAAGGGAACGCCTGATTGAAATTGCTCTCCCGACTAGCCGCTGGGCTAGTAATACACCACTGTAAGTTATCGAATAAATCATTGCTTCCTTTGCTGATGGCTGATGAAGCACATAATCATAATAAAAGTCTGACGTGGCTAAGTCAAATATTTTGGGCGAGAGAATTAATTTAATTACACTACACGCAGTAGACGAGCTCTGAACTTGCTCTTTGGAGATACGCTATAGCTATAGTTTTATAGTTGTTCTGTTGAAACTTCTCACATCTTTATGATTATAGCTGATCTCCCTTCTACTTAAATTTAAACATCCTAGCCTACTTATCTGTCTTGCTTCCTTAATTTCTAAGACAAAAACCAGAAAATCATGAATTTCAACTAAAATTTTAATTTTTGAGATCCAGAATGCTGTTTCTACTAAATTATTATGCAAAAGGAATCTAAATGCAAATTTTTAAGTTTCTAGCTCTTTTCTGTTGCGCCAATGATTTTTACAGAAAAACGTCCAAATTTCTAAAATCGTTGAAGTTATTGAACTGATATTCAACACATATTGATTTAGTATTATTCCTGACATGCTAGAAACGTTTCAGGTTATTTAATTGATTTTGAAAGTATTGCGCAACATTAATGACGTCAGAGGTGGTTACAGCGGACTAGGCTGGCCCACAATGGATAGACTGAAGTGAATTTTATTCGGCGTGAGTAGGCTGCTTCCCTACAATGTGTTACTGTGATTGTTATGTATCATACGTTAAATAAAACCCCATTTACTCAACCAGGGGAAGTTGACCTGCAGTTTAGCGTGGCATTTGAACCACGTGGCGCTGCTGGACACTCCTCACTTCGCTGAGAGGTGAAGACTATATAAAACACAGACTCAAAAAATGGCTCTAAGCACTATGGAACTTAACATCTGAGGTCATCAGTCCCCCAACTCAGACTCAAAATTTTTGCGGCCTCGCTGGGATTCGATTATGTGACCTTGCAGTTTCCCGGCGAGCAGTTTATCGCTAGACTCCCAGACCCGATGGAATGTAAATTTGATACTGTATGTAAGTCATCCTTTGTCGATTGACTCCTGTTACTTCCACGTGTGCTTGCAAAGTAAACAATGTCTATGACAAGTAGTTCTGTAACGAGTGGTTCACTTTCACGAAGTTCGGTATGAACAACAATTCATCGACAAAGAATTGAAATTGGACGTGGGTAGAGTTTGACAGCCTTTAGATGCCCTTATTATGGCTTCGCATGCATTTGTTGTCCGGAGCAAGTGTGTGGACTGGCGGGTGGAAACATTTTATTTTCTATTGTTTGTTGCCGTTCTCAACACAGACTCTCTAACTACAATGTTGGCAACCAGAAAGTGATTAGCAAAAACGTGATGCCTGCAATTAAAGTTCACTGTGCCCACTCTGATGGAGAAATAAAGTTATGGATCATTGAAGTTTATTACTCTGAGGATTTAGGATGTCTAGGATTCATAGAAAGTGCAGTTTACTATAAAAATTTTCACTATATTCTGAAAATGATAACGCGTAAAATTCCAAACAAATAAATGTTTAACCAAGCAATGCTACTATCAGCTGTTGTACTATCAGCGCTATTGCGCGGATCCTATTATCCCTGGTTTACAAATCTGTTCAATAACTATTATCGATGTAAATGTACAAAGTGAATGCCCGCCAAAATTTGATGTTAATACTCATCAGACGCCACGCTAGTAATGATAGACTGTCTGTCCTGCGGCAACACGTGAAAATATGACATACGCAAACTGAGAATAAATCACTGGGGCCGGCCGAAGTGGCCGTGCGGTTAAAGGCGCTGCAGTCTGGAACCGCAAGACCGCTCCGGTCGCAGGTTCGAATCCTGCCTCGGGCATGGATGTTTGTGATGTCCTTAGGTTAGTTAGGTTTAACTAGTTCTAAGTTCTAGGGGACTAATGACCTCAGCAGTTGAGTCCCATAGTGCTCAGAGCCATTTGAACCAATAAATCACTGGAGTCGTTCCGCAAATTAACACTTTACCCCAATGAGAACTCATTTTTACGTGAATACCGAGCTACATAATACGGCATCCAAGGCTGTTCCTGGCAACTGCACAAACGCGACGCGGCTTCCGACACGGAGTGCTCGCTAATACGAATCTAGAAGAGAACTGGGGCCTGACTCTAGGTCGCAGCGCTCTTATCTTAATAGCCACGGTGCTGTAGACCGCCAAAGGCGCAACCTACAACATTTGCTTTCCTAACTAGCCGCTCGGGCTAGTAAATCACCATTTCAAGTTACTAAATAATTAAATGCTTAATTCGCTGAAGGTCAATGAAGCTCTCAATTTAATTGTGCTATTAGCACACAGGCAAGAATCTGTAATAAAATTCTGATGTGGCAAGGCTAAATACTTTTGGCGAGAGAATTATTTTAGTTGCACTGCATGCACTAGATGAGCTCTGAACTTGTCCTTTGGAGAGATGCTACAGCTACAGTTTTATTGCTACCTTTTGTAAACTTATCACATCTTTGTTATTATAGCGTATCTCCATTCTACCGAAATCTAAACGTCCTAGCTTTATGTAATCACTTACTTAATCTATCTGGCTTCCGACTTTTAGGACACAAAAACAGAAAATCCTGAATTTTAACCAAGATATTACTTTGTGAGATCCAGCATGCTGTTTCCATTAAATTACAATGAAAAAGGAATCCGAATATGACATTTGAAGTTTCTAGCTCCTTCTTGTTGCGTCAATGATTTTTTCTTAAAACGTTCAAAATTTGAAAACTGAAACTTAACACATTATTATTTTAGCATCATTCCTGACATGCTATTAACTTTTCAGATCATTTACTTTACTTTTAATGTATTTCGCAACATTCGTGACGTCATAGCTAGTTAGAGCGGAAAAGGCTAGCACACAATGGAAAGCATATGAATTCTATATGGTGTGGGTAGGCTGGTACCCTACAGGTGGTTCTATATTTTATTCTTATTTTGTTTTGTTAAAAGAAAACATAGTGTCTTGAAGTTCTACAACGCATGCTTCCAAGGTGCCAAGTGAATTCTCAGAAATTTTTCGATATTTCGGAAAAATAATGTGGATGACATAATGGACTGCTTTTTATAATATTTCTTCCGATGTGTTAGAAACTAAGCTAGTTACTATCTACGGGCGCTGTATTTTTACGAAATGATTTGCTGTTCATGCAAAATACGTGTAAAACGATGCTGCTCCAAGTACTAGGATAGTAAGAACCTGTTTTATGCTACGGTTACCGTACATTGTTTCGGCTATACTTGTAAAAGATTGATTTAACGGAAGTTTTTTAGAATCATTTTGGTTCCAGAAGGTCACTAGAATACTACTAAACACGCACCACAGACTTACCGTACATAATGAGTTCCGCCTCATTACTCTCTTGGAGGTACACAAAAACTCACCACACGACTGTGTAAGACAGGGAAACAAAGATCGCTGCACAGGCGGAAGTATAACCGCCCAAAAACATTGTTCCTTAGGGAAAATTAACCTCCTGTGTTAGGATTAAGATCGGCACACAGGCAACACAGTATCGGCGGACTCCTGTATCACAGTAAACCTGACTGGCAGGGTCATCTGCGCTCATACGGCCTATTAACCGACAGTAAAAGGGAATATGAACACACGAAACACCAAACACTCACGAGTCTACACAACTTCCCTGATGACGACTTTGGCATGTTACAGGTACTCTGGAGATATTGTCGGAGATACCTACAACAGTAACATCACTCTACTAACATTTCGTAACACCCACGCATAAACCGTGGCTATTAGTACAAATCCGCCAGTAGCCCAACTAACCGCCCATACTACCACTGAGGCGTTTTTCAGCCACGGTGCTTGCCGTGGCACTTCCCCCGCCTCCCCCTCCCCCCCCCCTCTAAACCGTGCCTTTGAAACAGTTGTACTTCAGTTACCTTCAATCTACTATCTCCTCGATGAGACCGTACTAGTGGGTGATTAGACACAGACGTTTGGACAACGTCACACACCCGCATCCTCTGGCTCCTCGACTTACAGACTAAATGTTTTCGCAGGGGCGACAGTAGAATTTACTGTCCAATGACTACCGCTAATTCGGGAGTGGAAGGGCTCCATTTCGGAAAAATGAGAGTGTACTGTGAATTGGCGGGCTACAAGCGCATCAGTTCGTTTATGATTATTAAGGGAGTAGCGCAAACAGTTGCTGATGTAACAAATCTTTATCCTTTACCAATGTTAATGGAACTGATCGTCAAGTAACATAAAACCATAACAGCATCCTTTACAGCATCACGTCTAATGCAGTGTCAATAACTAAAAAAAATTGTGTTCTGCCTTACGGCCAGTCTTGTTATGGGGGAAGCCTCGTCAGAGAGGTCCACCGCATGAGAGTCTAGGGAAGTGATTCCACTGGTGGTTTCCCGTTGCCTTCCATTGGTGGCGATGAAACGATAATGAGGACGACACAGCACCCAGTCACCTGAGCGGAGAAACTCTCCGACCCATCCGGGAATTGAACCCGGGTCCCTTGGCGTGACAGACCACAGCGCTGACTACTCAGCTACCGGGGTGGACGTCAATAATAAAAATAAATTATAAAAATAGTTTGCTTCATTGTCGTGAAGGAGGTTGTAAAGCATACATTTCTACG
Source organism: Schistocerca cancellata (assembly GCF_023864275.1). Classification (NCBI taxonomy): domain Eukaryota; kingdom Metazoa; phylum Arthropoda; class Insecta; order Orthoptera; family Acrididae; genus Schistocerca; species Schistocerca cancellata. The sequence continues at coordinate 999,769,815 of NC_064627.1, forward strand.
TTCTCTGATATCATGAGGACTGCACCTCCTTATTTCGTGAACAGAACGATTTTGTCAGACTTCTTTGAGGTACATTGGACTCCGTTTTCTAGTCTGTGTTTCCCTATTAGAAACGATTACCTTGTCAGCTTTTGTAGGAAATCTGCACCCTATGTTAATTCTAAGAAAGGGCTTTGCATGAAAATGCTTCTGTTAAGTTTCATGTCAACAGCGTTTCGGTATTATGAATTCCGGTTTACGGTCTGATGTACCAACAGTTATCAACAAAGCTACAAGCTTCCGCACCATGTTCACTTAAATTAATAAAGACTAGCAAGTATCTGTATATTGTTGGGTAAGAATGTGAACTGACACAATGTCAAAAGATTTGAGAAACGGGATGTCACAAATAGCACAAGCATTTACAATCACGCTATATAAATACAATGTTTCACGGAACGACATCCATCGACGCTACACAGCGCCGAACTTGTACTTGCCGGCGATCTACCCCATTTATTCAACCAGGGAAAGCTGACCTGCAGTTTGGCGTGGCATTTGAACCACGTGGCGGTGCTGGAGACTCCCCACTTCGTTGAGAGGTGAAAACTATATAAAACGCAAACTCAAAATATTTGCTGTCTCGCTGTGATTCGATTACGTGACGTCGCAGTTTCCAGGCGAGCAGTTTACCGCTAGACTCCCAGACCCGATGGAATGTAAGTGGCATACGGTGTCGAACTCATCCTCTGTCGATTCACTCCTGTTACTTCAACGTGTGCTTGTAAAGTAGGCAATGTCTAGGACACGTTGTCCGATAACGAGTGATTCACTCTCACGACGTTCCATATGAACCACCAATTATCATCAAAGAATGGAAATTGGGCTTGGATAGCGTTTGACAGTCTTTAGATGCCTTTATTACCGCTTTGTATGCATTTGGTGTCCGGAGCAAGTGGTTCTATATTTTAACTTTATTTTGTTTTGTTAAAAGAAAACTGGTTTTAAATGCACATAGTGTCTCGAAATTCTACATTGTATGCTTCCAAGGTGCCAAGTGCATTCTCTGAAATTTTTCGATATTTCGGAAAAATAATGTGGATAGCATAATGGACAGCATTTTGTAATATTTCTTCCGATGAATAACAGCTAAACTAGTTACCAAGTACTGGCACTGTATTTTTACGAAATGATTTGCTGTTCATACAAAATATGTGTAAAACGATGCTGCTCTTAGTATTACGAAAGTAAGAACTTGTTTTATGCCACGGACACCGTACATTGTTTCGGATATACTTGCAAAAGATTGGCCTAATGGAAGTTTCTTAGAATCATTTTGGTTCCAGAAGTTCACGAGTATACTACTAAACACGCACCACAGACTTATCGTACATAATGAGTTCCGCCTCATTACTCTCTTAGAAGTACACAAAAACTCACCACACAACTACATAAGAACTCGAGACTCTCGAACAGTCCCTTCGGCTTAAGACACGGGAACTAAGATCGCTACACAGGCAGAAGCACACTGCTCCTTAGGGAAAATTAACCTCCTATGTTAGGCACACAGGCAACACAGTATCGGCGGACCCCTGTATCACAGTAAACCTGACTGGCATAGCCATCTGCGGTCGTACGGCCTATTAACCGGCAGAAACAATGAATAAGAGCACACGAAACACCGAACATTCACAACTTCTCCGATAACGACTTTGGCATGTTACAGGTACTCTGACGCTGTAGCCTTGGAGATATCGTTGGAGCAACCTACAATAGTAACACCCCTCTAGTAACATTTCGTAACACCCACGCATAAACTGTGGCTACTAGTACAAATCCGCCAGTAGCCCAACTACCCGTCCATACTATCACATAGTTGTTTTTCAGTCACGGTGCTTGCCATGGGCGCTTCCCCCGCCTCCCCCCTTCACCCCCCCCCCCCCCCGCGCCATTGAAACCGCTGTCCTTCGACTACCTTCGATCTACTATTTCCTCGATGAGACCGTACTAGTGGGTGATTAGATACAGACGTATGGACAGCATCACACTCCCGCATCCTGTGCCTCCTCGATTTACAGGCTAAATGTTTTCGCAGAAGCGAGAGTAGAATTTACTGTCTTGGTCACTACCGCTAATGCAGGAGTGGAAGGGCTTCACTTCGGAAAAAAGAGTGTGTACTGTAAATCGGCGCCCTACAAGCGCAACAGTTCGTTTATGATTATTAAGGGAGTAGGGCGAAGAGTTGCTGATGTAAGAAATCTTTATCCTTCACCAGTGTCAATCGAACTGATCCTCAAGTAACATAAAACCATAACAGCAGCCTATGCCGCATCACGTCCAATGTAGTGTCAGTAATAAAAGTAAATTATAAGAATAGTGTGCTTCACTGTTGTGGAGGAGGGTGTAAAGCATCCATTTGTACATTCGATGATATCATGAGGACTGGACCTCCTTATTTCGTCAACAATAACGATTTTTTCTATTCTGTTTTTCCCTATTAGAACCGACTTACTTGTCAGGTTTGGTAGGAAATCTGCACCCTATGTTAATCCTAAGAAAATGCTTCGCATCAAAATGCTTCTGTTAAGTTTCATATTAACAGTGTTTCAGTATTATGAATGCCGGTTTACGGTCTGACGTACCAGCACCTATCAACAAAGCTACAAGCTTCCGTACCACGTTCACTTACATTAATAAAGATCAGCATATATCTGTATATTGTTGGGTAAGAGTGTGAACTGACACAGTGTCAAAAGATTTGAGAAAATGGATGTCACAAATAGGACATTGCATTTACAATCACGCTATATAAATACAATGTTTATCCAAAGAAAATCGAAAATCGTTAACATCATTTCCTTGATTTACAATGCATCTGTATTAGTTTTTCTCCTTCAAAGATGAGTTACTTTGGAACGTGTCTCCTTAAACTGACAGAGCAGTGACTCTCACGCTACTGTCATTTCACCCTTTCCATCCGCCGGCCGGGGTGACCGAGCGGTTCTAGGTGCTACAGTATTGAACCGCGCGACCGCTACGGTCGCACGTTCGAATCCCGCCTCGGGCATGGGTGTGTGTGATGTCCTTAGGTTAGTTAGATTTAAGTATTTCTTAGTTCTTGGGGACTGATGACCTCAGAAGTTAAGTAACATAGTGCTCAGAGCCATTTGAACCATCGTCTCCAAAAACGACACCCTTCGGTGGTTACGTTCTACCGAAGAGAAGGAAAGAACAATTCAAAACCAAAATAATCGGGTAAACAACAATTTTTAATTAACAAGTCTTTATCTGGGAGTGTATAGTTGGAAAGATTTTTCAGTTACGAACAGTTTCAGCTTTAGCAACAGTCGACATTCGGTCTATAGTGGTTATAAAGTAATTCAACAGATTAGGAATCAAGCTGCCCTCATATGTAAAAGCGTAGAATTGTATGACATTAAGTCTATGAATCTAGAACATTACCTACAGCCAAATTCACGAATTATTACCCACATGTTGCAAAAGAAACAGGTCGGATGCGGGTTCTCGTGCCCTACAAACTGATTCCTAAGGTCAGGCAACAACAGCTGACGCATTTCACTCCACATGAAAAATCGCACATCATCTGTATGAGCGGACCGATTTTTGCTACTAGGACATATCGCTTCATGCGATTTTCTTACGTACTAGTATCGAACCAACTGTATGTATCGACATGTACTTTACTCTTGTCCCAGCTGTCCAGTAGTCATGAGAAAGGTTTTCTGCCCGGTAACGGGGAGGATGTTCTACATGTTATAGCTGCGATCCACTTATCAGGTCGACGACAGACAGGAACTAACAGATCAGCACGTTTGTCACCCGTAGTTTGGATCCTACCGCTCGGCGGTGGTATGCTGTGTAAGAGTAAACTCTTGATACTTGGCTTGTGAGAAAGCTCTGTGCCTCCACCACATCGGTACATCCCAAGGGTCTCGTTTCCACGAAATGCGCTGATATCACCGCTATGCCGACGGCTAGTGGAAAGTAAGAGGACTTAATAGTCGCCCGAAACGCTAGAGTTTTTCACCGAGTTGACCTGAGTGCTCTCGCCCTTCCAAAGTAGCTTCAGTTAAGCTGTCTGTGTGCTTATTTCTGATATTCCATTACATTCACTGCCATTCTTGTGAACTTTGAGTTTCAGCATCCAATAAGAAAACAAATAATGACTGCACCACCTTCCACTTTGTGGAACTTCTTGTGCAGTCAAAAGATCCGCGATATGTAACAGTAGAACATCGCGTTGTAAGTTCACTCTACGAGGGCAGCGCATCCGAATGTTTTATTGTCTTCTCAGTATATCAGTACCACGTCATGCAAATTAATTGGACGACATTCTAGAATCGCTGACGCAAGTTGCAATCCCTATGACGCTAGAGGGCTCCGAATTACAACGTGTAATGTGACAGTGTGAAATGTAACTGTGCAGGTGAGTGAGAGACCCTTAGAGGTTGCCCACACGTGGAGCAACCTCTCCTTGAACAACACAATGCCAGATCACACACGCACTACGTAAAATCAGTCATTCTCCATAAAGTTCCGAATTGACCCCATCTGATTTGTATTCAGTTTCCGAAATTTAAAGGACTTCTAATTGAAAGCGCCGAAGGCGGAAGTGAGGTTATGGCCCATCAACAAAGTCAAAAATTCTACAATCACAGTATCAGCAAACTAGTCTTTCATTGGTGGAAATGTGTTCGTCACCAGGGAAATAAATATGTATGATGATGATGATGATGTTTGGTTTGTGGGGCGCTCAACTGCGTGGTTATCAGCGCCCGTACAATTACCCAATCTTTGCTCAGTCCAATTTCGCCACTTTTCTGGATTATGATGAAATGATGAGGACAACACAAACACCCAGTCATCTCGAGGTAGGTGAAAATCCCTGACCCCGCCGGGAATCGAACCCAGGACCCCGTGCTCGGGAAGCAAGAACGCTACCGCGAGACCACGAGTGGCGGACAAATAAATATGTAGAAATTCTTCCAATCCTTACGTGGCATACAGCAAACCAGTGCTTAACAGTACTGGTTAAAAACAGTCTTGGTTGCAATTTTACTTTTTTTATTTTTCAACGACGCGTTTCGCCTTATTTAAGCATCTTCAGGTTATCTTTTCTAGATGGACGCGAGAGGCACCAAGATCTGCATAACGCGTTCCCGTTCACAGGAGCGAGTAACAGAGTAAGATGGGGGCCCAGGTAGTAAGCATAATGCACCACAGCGTCGTGTGCAAATAAGGCGAAACGCGTCGTTGAAAAATAAAAAAAAATAAAAACTAAAATTGCAACCAAGACTGTTTTTAACCAATAAATATGTAGACATAAAGAATGGAGATGCAGAATTTTATTAAAGTTCGCTTTTTATTTGAAAACCTTTTAGAGTTCTCATATAAAAAATACGGAGGCGTTACTTTTCATCAAATCGACATATAAGAGTGTATTGGGATGGCTTTTTACTATATTCCTAGTATCAAATCACACACCCTTATATGTATCCATCAGTGTTACCATCAGAAATTGCTGTAGTCTGTAAATTAAAGTACACGGTGAGAGACCTCCGCCGTAAACGTCGATCGTAGTTGTGCATCTACAGTCGGATCTAACTGGTCTGGTACCAGTACTAGGTCTCACTCAGAATAGAAGGCTGACTGTTGAAGTTACGGTACGGATTTTGGATAACACGATCTGGTGTGAAGTGTCCCAACCAATGTATCCTGATGGAGTCTCATTAAATCTTCTCTAACTCTTTTCTAAGACGTGACATTTAATGGCTGTGAAATTCAAGTCGACAATTACAATATCCAGAATTTTTCGCCTTTCCCTGCTCAAAAAGAGAGACGTAAGGCGGACGTCACGGCTCGTCCGCCAATGACAAGGTGTGTTATTTCTGCCTGCAATGGAGGTACAAAAGGAAAGAAATAGGTTCTGTTCTTTTAGCATCGCCTGAGAGATACAGCCGCACCTTTATAACGGCACATATCGTGTATTTTTTTATTTATTTTTTTGGTCATGTTTCCGAAGTGTTATCTCACTCCGGAGGCTATATACTCCTGTACGCCGGAATAACGTCTCTCCGAACTCCGCCATGTCGTCGGCTGTTTTTCCTCGCCCGCTTGCAAACGGTCTATGTCGTCTGTGGCCAGGGCAGGTGGAAACAAGGACGGGTGGTGATGAGCGGGGAGGGGGGAAGGGGTTCGTTCTTTTATCACCGTAGCCTCGTCTGTACGCATTCTCTTATGTCGGGATGTGCCAGTGATCGGTGCAAGGCCATCTGCCAGTACAAAAGCCTGACCTGCCGTTTTATCCCTATTGTGCGTTCACAGCCCAGATCTGAAAGAACACCGCCGCGGGCGTCCCAAGGGAGCAACCGTTGCATCGACCCTTCGCTGCCTCGCTATCGCCTGCTCTGAAAGGCTGAATGCCCGTATTTTACAACTCTAGTTATAGAATTTCAATAAAGAAAGCACAAGCATAGCTGGTTGTTACAGTTATATCTGTCCTTATGGTTCTATGTTTAATTGTTACTTCCTGTAATTTCTTTCCTCACCGGTGACAGACAGAATACTGTACATGTTATCCACCTTTCATAACTCCTTCCTTGGAATAAAAGTTTCGCAAAGGAGATGATACACTGAAAAAATAAGTAGTGTTGGTCTTGCGTAGCATAATGTTTTAAGGTTAATGCCTCCTCTTCATGTCATTAATTTACCTTACCTGTAAGGGATAAAAAGGATAGGATACGGCTGGTCCTGGCGGAGGTTCGAGTCCTCCCTCGGGCATGGGTGTGTGTGTTTGTCCTTAGGATAATTTAGCTTAAGTAGTGTGTAAGCTTAGGGACTGATGACCTTAGCAGTTAAGTCCCATAAGATTTCACACACATTTGAACATTTTTTGATACGATACATATTTCATCCTAGCCAACATAAATCTAAATACACCTTGTCAGAATACCGTGATTATTTAGGTATACTTATCAAGGTTGGTTGGTTTTGTGGGGCAGGGGAGGAGGGGTCTAAACAGGGAAGTAATCGGTCCCAATGGATTAGGGAAGGATGTGAAAGGAAGTCGGCCGTTCCCTTCCAAGGGAGACATCGGAATTCGCCTGAAGCGATTTAGGGTTTGAACCGTCGTACTCCCGAATGCGAGCCCAGTGTGCTAACCAATGTGCCACGTCGCTCAGTTTACTCATCAAGAACAACTTTATTAATCTACCCTTAGCACTGGGCCTGTTGTTGACGGTAATTGCAGTGTTGTCATGGCAGATATTTTCTTGCAGATATAACATAATCAAGTTTTACAGAAGGGTTCTAAGTAACGTTATCGCCATGATCCAGCCAATTTGGTACTCGTTTATCTGAAAGGGAAAAACGAAGAAGAGGATCATTTTACTACTACAAGGTAATCTCAACTCATTGTGCGTAGTTAATAATGGACACATATTTAATAAATCAGTCACTAGATGCAGCATGTAGGAGGATGACAACATAAGGCACAGTCTCATTTCCAAACATGTTATACTCACTGCCATACATATATATTATATCAAGCATCAATAAATATATTTGTGTGAACGTGTGACAGACAAACCCATAACTAACTACACTACTGGTCATTAAAATTGCTACACCAAGAAGAAATGCAGATGATAAACGGGTATTCATTGGAAAAATATATTATACTAGAACTGACATGTGATTATATTTTCACGCAGTTTCGGTGCATAGATCCTGAGAAATCAGTACCCAGAACAACCACGCCTGACCGTAATAACGGCCTTGATACGCCTGGGCATTGAGTCAAACAGAGCTTGGATGGCGTGTACAGGTACAGCTGCTCATGCAGCTTCAACACGATACCACAGTTCATCAAGAGTAGTGACTGGCGTATTGTCACGAGCCAGTTGCTCGGCCACCATTGACCAGGCGTTTTCAATTGGTGAGAGATCTGGACAATGTGGTGGCCAGGGCAGCAGTCGAACATTTACTATATCCAGAAAGGCCCGTACAGGACCTTCAACATGGGGTCGTGATTTATCCTGATGGAATGTAGGGTTTCGCAGGGATCGAATGAAGGGTAGAGCCACGGGTCGTAACACATCTGAAATGTAACGTCCACTGTTCAAAGTGCCGTCAATGCGAAGAAGAGGTGACCGAGACTTGTAACCAATGGCACCCCATACTATCACGCCGGGTGATACGCCAGTATGGCGATGACGAATACACGCTTCCAATGTGCGCTCATCGCGATGTCGCCAAACACGGATGCGAACATTATGGTGCTGTAACCAGAACCTGGATTCATCCGAAAAAATGACGTTTTTCCATTCGTGCATCCAGGTTCGTGGTTGAGTACACTCCTGTCAGTGATGCAGCGTCAAGGGTAACCACGGCCATGGTCTCCGAGCTGATAGTCCATGCTGCTGCAAACGTCGTCGAATAGTTCTTAGAGATGGTTGTTGTCTTGCAAACGTCCCCATCTGTTGACTCAGGGATCGAGACGTGGCTGCACGATCCGTTGCAGCCATGCGGATAAGATGCCTGTCATCTCGCCTGCTAGTGATACGAGGCCGTTGGGATCCAGCACGGCATTCCGCATTACCCTCCTGAACCCACCGATTCCATATTCTGCTAACAGTCATTGGATCTCGACCAACGCGGGCAACAATGTCGCGGTACCATAATCCGAAATCGCTACAATCTGACCTTTATCAAATTCGGAAACGTGATGGTACGCATTTCTCCTTCCTGCACGAGGCATCACAATAACGTTTCACCATGCAATGCTGGTCAACTACTGTTTGTGTATGAGAAATCGGTTGGAATCTTTTCTCATGTCAGCACGTTGTAGGTGTCGCCACAGGCGCCAATCTTGTGTGAATGCCCTGAAAAGCTAATCATTTGGATATCACAGCTTCTTCTTCCTGTCAGTTAAATTTCGCGTCTGTAGCACGTCATCTTCGTGGTGTAGCAGTTTTAATGGCCAGTAGTGTACTTGGAATTTCCATTGAGCAATAGCTCAGCATCTTTTATCCAAACATATAGTACAAGACAGCTCTTATCGCTGAATCCATATTATATAGTACACATATAATTAATTACAACAACACATGACGATGACCAACAAAGTTTTATTGTACCAACGGCTAGCAAGTTTATATGAAATATTATGAGTGAATGTTAAAAGCACGATTCCATATTACCTGTTATTATTTTCATGTTCAGTTTACCATCGATGTGCCTTTCTCAGTTAGTAATGACACACACGATGTAATAACGCTGTGGTTGGGGTACACAGAATCGCCTGTATGTCAATAAATAAAAGTCAAGTAAGTATCCGATCTCATCTCTAATACTGTCTTATTCAAATCTTTCTCTCTTTATCTTGTATAATCAATCTCAATGTGTGTTGATGTATCATGCATAAATAAACAGCACAAGTACCCCATAGGAATTAAGCCGCCAGACTACTGAAAAAGAAGAACACAGTTTATTCAATATATAGCAGACCATTCTGCCTCTACCTGACAGAAATAATACAGTAGTTCGGGTATGCATTGTCATTCCCGAGAAAGGCTATATGGCACTGGTATGTGAGTACATGTGATCAGAGGGTTCATACGGAAGGACGGTAGGGCGAATTCACGTCGTCCGTTGTCTGCTGCTCTGTGAATTTGTGGACATAGTAACATTCATCCTTTCTTCATAGCAACGGCATGTCTAGACAGTGGATCTCCTGCTGGCCATACATCGGCAAATACGTCCCAGCCTGTGTCCCATAGGGATTGGCATTACTCCAGGTATTTATATGTGCTGGAGTGCCACGTTGTGGCAGTGTCTCAGTACTTGCATTTTCACCTGTGCAATGAACTTGGACGTTCAGCACCTCTACACAAAACTGTCGTTCCTGTGGGCATCTTCAGTTACACGAATGCAGGAAGATACCATAGGGCTCCATGCAGGGGAATTGGCTTATCATCAAGCAGAGTAGTATGTAGGTCACTGCTTGAAGTCGCATTTTACGGCTGGAGGCGCGTATGTAATTCTCGCCAGCAAAAAGTCTACATACATTAGAGAAGTCCTGGTACAGTGCTACTAATGTTGCAGCCTAGCCAACTGGGCGTCCTCCTAAATGGAATGGTCTTGTCCCCTTGTGGTTTCGCCACTGTGCTGTGACATACAGCAGACAGAATTCATGAGACACCACCATCTTATGTTTGATAACCTATGCGACCGTATTAAAATCTTATGACCTACTTCATAATTCCCTGTCTTCGCACTCTTATCCGTCCTTTACTTTTGCTTGGCCACCGTCGTTTGTATGTGCTTAATAGGTGGTTCTATCACTTCTCTACGATGTAGCTGTTGTCTCTGAGGGAAACCGATTATCTCCATAGTGTTGCCTGATGCTGCCTTTTTCTCAAGTACTGTTACCAGTGCGAATCTTGTGACTTATGGATATGCCTTCTGTGTCTGTGTTACCTTTGTTTCCACCATAAATACTTCTCAAATATTCCATGTGCATTGTGTTTTATCGTCTGTTCTATTCTGAGTTCATTCACAGTCAACTCCTCCCTTTTACCATAGATGTTTCCCGTCAGTGTAATGATGACGGCCCTGAAAATTGGTTCATTCATGGTTAGCGTCGGTTTGTTTTAGTGCTTGTGCACGCTAATTTCCATCTCGTCTGTAGTCCATATTCCCGTTATTCGGATGGCCATTGTAGTTGTTGCTCTATCGATCGTTCTCATTACCTCATCCTCTGTTTTGCGGTTGATTTGGTCTAAAACGCGCATCTACGTTGGAATACACCTTATTGCTTCTCGAGCCATGGTGTCGTCCCCGCGTATTGCTCAAGTTAGTTATTTGTGTCACAGGCTGATTTCCTACACCAAGCTATAGATACTGCGATACCTAATAGGCCAGTAAGCAGCTCAGTTGCAGAGGAATGGATGTCTCTAAAAAGGACAATCAGAGAAACAGAAACAAACATAGGTACAAATAATATAGCGACTACGAAACTAAGGGTAACATAAGAAATACTTCAGTTGACCATTGAAAGACCGAAGAACAAAAATTGTTGGGGAAATTCAGGAATACAGAATTACGAGTCTCTGAGGAATGAAATAGATAGTAACTCCAGGGAAACTAAGACGAAATTCTCCATGAAAAATTTGAAGAAATCAAAAAAGATATGATTATCGGTAAGACTGAATTACCGTACAGAAAAGTCAAAACATTCTTCGGTGAAATTTAAAGCAAGGGTGTTAACAAGGGTGCAATGGGAATTCCACAATAAAATACAGAAGAAAGAACAGACATGTGGAAATAGTACACTAAAGACCTCTATGAAGTAGACGTGATAAAAGACGTGATAAAAGAAGAAGAAGGAGTCAATAGGGATGTGGTATGGGATACGGAATTAGAATCAGACCTTTGAAGGACTTAAGATAAAGGCAGGTGGGATAGATAACTTTGAATCAGGGTTTCTGAGATCACTGGGGGACGTGTCAACAAGGCGACTAATCACGTTGGTGTATAGAATGTACGAGATTGCCGATATACCATCAGACTTTTGGAAAGACATCATCCACACAAATCCCAAAATTGCAAGAGCCGACAAGTGCGAGAATCATCGTACAGTCAGCATAACAGCTCATGCAGCGCAGTTGCTGACAAGAATAATATACGGCAGGGTGGAAAAGGAAATTGAGGATCTGTTAGATAGCGACCAGTTTGGTTTTAGTAAATGTAAGGGCAAGAGGGAGACAGTTCTAACGTTGCGGTTACCATTGGAAGCAAGACTAAAGAAAAATCAAGATATATTCATATGATTTAAGGACCTAAGGACCAGGAGAACGTGTTCAAGAATATCAAATGGTGCAAGGTGTCCGAACTTCTCAGATGAATAGGGGTAAGCTGTAGCGAAAGAAGGGGGTTAAACAATATGAACAAGAACCAAGAGGAAACAATAAAAGTGGAAGACCAAGATAGAAGGATTCGTATTAAAAGGGGTATAAGACAGGGATGTAGTGTTTTGCCCCTACTACTCAATCTGTACAATGAAGAAGCGATGGCTGAAAAAAAAAAGAAACGTTTAAGAGTGTAATTAAAATCAAGGTGAAAAATTCGTTTATGACATTGCTTTCCTGAGTGGAAGTAAAGAAGGCCATGATATCTTGAATGGAATGAACAGTCTAATCAGTACGGAATATGGATTAAGAGCCAATCGAAGAAAGACAAAATCAATGAGAAGTAACAAAAATGATAACAGCGATGAACTAAACATCGTAATTGGTGATCACGAAGTAAGTAGAGTTAAAAAATTCTGCTACCTATGCAGCTACATAACTCGTGACAGATAGAGGAAGCAGAATGTAAAAAGCAGACTAGCACTTGCAAAAACGGCATTTCTGACCATGAGAAATCTCCTCATATCAAACATAGGCCTTAATCTGAGGAAGAAATTTCTCAGAATGTACGTTTCGTAGCAGACAGCATGAAACCAGTTGGAAGACAGATAACTAAAAATAACAGATGCAACGCCAAATCAGTATGTGTTGGTAACACTGGAGTAGCTTTTTGAAAAAAAACTGAACTCATGTCCTCATTACTATTTGACATATCTAAGAACTGGTTATTCTTCACCATCTCCTTGAAATATTTCACTGCACTTATTTGTCCTAACACTTCATAATCGTAGCCTGTAATTGTTTCATTCGCCACTCTTGCTTGCTTTTGCTTCGACCAGTAATTGGCTATAAATGATTCGTTAATCTAGCGATATAAGATGCACCTTAATTCTATTCGTCGCACCTTCAAGAAAACCACAGAAGTACTCCTATTTGTGCATTAGTGAGCAAGATCACGGGTTCACGTTATCAGTCTCTCCAGTCCTAGCCTGGAATTGGATCGTACTTCCGTTCTCCTTGAACACATGGTACTTGCGTACCGACATATTGAGGTAGTAATCGAATGATTCCAGTCCACGTATTTATGTCTTTCTGGATTCCTCTGTTGCACACTCTTCAGTATTTTCTGGAGATTCTGTTTCGATCCCTCTTGCCACATGTCCCCTTTCACTACCGTCACTGTCCTTATTCTCTTTAATCCTTCTTAGTGGCCCTCATTTGTGGATTCGTTCTGCGCTATTGCTCTTACTTGCAGCACCCGTCACTTGTGCTTCCATACAGTTTCATCCGTCTGACAACTGTCTTACATTTTTTCATTGTCTATCGGGAATGCCATCCTGCTTCTCGTTAAACGTTATCAACAGTCTTACTTCTTGCATCTCACCAACTGAAACTGCGGCACTGCCAACCCATGTGTTGCGCTCATTCTGATTCTGTTCTTAGATAATCTACAGGTTTTCAACACATAAATTCTACTCTGTATTTACATCTTCATGTGCTACTACATCTACCTGATTAATACGCAGTTCACATTTAAGTTCCTGGTAAGGTTTTTCAAACGACCATCAGACGGTATCTCTACCGTTCCATTCTCTAACAGTGCATGGGAAAAATAATGACCTAAACGTTTTTGTATAACCTCTAATTTCTCTTAGTTCATTACAGTGATCATTTCTCCCTATGTAGCTCGGTGATAATAAAATAATTGCAACTTCCTGGCAGATTAAAACTATGTGCCCCGGACCGAGACTCGAGCTCTGGACCTTGCCTTTCTCGGGCAAGTGCTCTAAGAACTTTTTTCTTTTTTTTATTTTTTTCATTTTTTAATTTATTTTTTAGCATGTTTTTGTTTTTGTAAAGAAAATTACCTCTTCCACTTCCACTAGCCACAGAAATCTATCTAGCCTAAAAACAAAAACAAAGCTAGTGCCACCGCCACTTTCATCCTAAAGCTAACTAGGACGGGCGTTCACCACCACCTCAGGTTCCGCCCACAAACAAAAATTAAATATGCATCTGAACATTTTATTAAAAAAAGAAAAGGAGAAAGGAAAGGGTACAATACTTTATCATATTTTATTTGTTGCTCATTTTGTTCCTATTTTGTTCTCATGTACTTATTTGTAATTCGTTTTTTTTTCCTTATTTCCTCGGGGGTGATCCACAGCAGCCTGACGGCGGGATGTCCTGGTCGTCTTCTCGTTCAACGAGGGTGAAATACCCTATAATTACCGTTGATGTTTCTCATCAGTCCATCATGTGCGATAGCTCAGTCTCTTCTCACACCTGGTACACCCCAATGATCTGCAGGGCGCGTAAACAACGACCCCAAGTAATAAGCTCTTCTCGCCAACGTCCGCAGGACCCCCGTACGCTGGAACGATGGATGTTAGCTAGAAGCATGCAGGTAACGGTCCGTGTGCGTAGGCTTTCGATAAACACTGTGTCCATTTCAGATGGAGAAAGCTTGACACAAGAATTGGACCATCTTAAGGTTGTGTTCAAGCAGAATGGCTATACAGATAAATAGATCCGTCGTGCTTTCCAGTTTGGACCTTCGCCTGAACCACCAGAAGATACCTGCAAATCGGTGGCTTTTCTGCCTTTTGCTGGGAGCATTTCCTCGAAGATAGGAAGAATTCTGAAAAGATACCATATCAAAAGTATTTTTCGTCCGCCAGCCAAGATTAGAGCGCTCCTTGGCTCTGTAAAGGATGACTTGGGTTTGAGGAAGCCCGGTGTGTACAAGATCCCTTGCCGCTGAGGGAAGGCTTACATCGGGCAGTCAATCCGGACCATTCAGGACCGATGTGTTGAGCATCAGCGGCACACACGGCTGCTTCACCCTGAGAAATCTGCAGTGGCGGAACACTGTCTCACCGAGGGACACAGAATGCTTTATGACAAGACACAAATGGTTGCCCCTGCATCTCGCTATTGGGACTGTGTTTTAAAAGAATCCATAGAGATTCGTTTATCTGACAATCTCATTAATAGAGACAAGGGCTCTCTTTTAAGTAAGACTTGGGACCCGGTGTTATCTGACATCAAAAAACAACGGTCTGTGTTTCGATCGTCGGAATAAAAATTTTTTAATTTTTGACAGCGATATCTCGATTTCGCCTATTTCCACCACTGGCGGCGCCGTATGTTTACTGCGCTAGAGGGCAGTTACGACACCTTCTCGCGCACGCGTTGTGGGTCTTCTGCGGCCTATATAGGGGCCGCAGCTTGCGCTAGGAAGTCAGTTCCGGCGAGATCGTGCACCAGCACTCTCACCTGAAGATGGCGGCCAGTTGGACCGCGGAAATATTGTGTCATGAAGACGTTATGATCCGGCTGCATACCCGAGAAGAATATTATCGATTCGCAAAGAGCGTACCATACGACGCATTGCGCCGTAAAATCGTGTAGTTACTCGTTAAATAACGCCAGAAATCTAACAACCCTGCAACGCTCTCGTTAAAAAAGGTATGAGAATGCCATACCCTTAACCCACACCGTGGCGTTATGACGAGTAGCAGGGAAGTAAGTGAGGTCGGGATAGATCAGCTCGGTGGACTCTACGGACTGAGGCGTCCGTCGCAGCGACAGTGCCAACATGCGCCGTGTGAGGAGCCAGCAGTCGGCAGCCGTACCACGAATGAAACGGTGCGTGTCGGTGCCGACAGCGGCGCGCATGGGGCAGAGAGGATCCTCGGCAAGATGGGTCATGTGAAAACGTTGTCGGGTGGGGAATGTTTTAGTCGTTATCACATACCACAGCACCCTGACCGTCGTGGGAAGGAAAGGGGAGTGTATGTTACTCCACACCCGTCTCAAGCCAACCGCCGGATGTCGGCGTTCAACCGCATTGGCAAGCAGCGTTCGTTGAAAGTAGCGGTAGAAGTCCTTGGTGCTAGGATCCCGGGTGGTCGGCAAGACACCCAACAGATAAATCATGTCGACCACATAGGTGCGAATGTGACACAGTGATATGTCCTACTGGAATCGGCGGACGGATGGATTGAGGCACCACCTCCTGTACCAAGGAGGGTGTTCTTGTCCGAAGTACGTAGGCGATGCATCATCCGCAGGAAGAGAGCGCGCGCCCTGTTGTGCACTTTTATCATTCCAATGCCGCCTGCGTGTGTGGGCAACGTTAGCGTGTCGTAACGGTTCTTGAACACCCTACCCTCGCTGACGAAATGACCGAAGGCCGCCTGGAACTTGACAGCGACATTAGCGTGTAACCTCCCTCTCACTTATCGACCTTAATGACAGTGAAAAATTAAACCGCGTGTACCTAATGGAAATTTGGGAAAAAGCAATCGTCACCGAAGTTAATTTGTCCGTAAAGAGGGAGTAAAGGGTTACATCTAAATGAAAGGAAAAATGCTAATGAAACTGGTGGAAATTAATTTTGAAAAGGGGTAAAGTTAATAAAGAAAGTAAATGTGCGGACGTTACGTTAACAATTAACTAGCGGTAATTAGGTATTTGAGATTTGGGGGAAATTACGGTCGACAGTCCTAAGGACAATTACTATAGTAACTGAAAAAGAAAGGTTATTACACATATAAATAGCACTAGAAGCGTGGCAACTGAAGAATGACACGTGTAGTGTGAAAACTGAAAGTTTGTCACAAGTAATAAATTTCGCTACACTCTGACTTAATTTAGCAGAAGAATTGATAAAACCAGAAAATCGAAAGTTAATTTAGTGACTGAAGTTAATAGTGAGCTTTCTTTCTGAAGCACATCGAAATTCAGTGTAATACGGTTAGTCTTGGACTACCTCAACAATCATTTCAAAAGCTACTTGAATCTACGCAATTTAGAAATAAGAGATTTAACTTTGAACTTGAATTAAATGATTCTGAACAATTAACAATAGTAAAATTTAGTACGTACCAAGCTGAGCTGCAGTCACAGGTAAGCTAAAATATGGTAACAAAACTCGCACTCTTAATTTGTGCTTGTGTAATCTGAATATTGTAGCCAGCTATGAATACTTTAACTGAACTTTGAAATTAAAGCAGTGAAATGCTATATTATTACTTTAATGCTGGCGTTTGAATTTCAACGACACTCGGGTTCATTCCGGAAAAGGAAGGGACCCTGCTTGGCAATGCAATTGGGACAGTGAGCAACAAAGGTTCATGCTAAGTTGGTGTAATTTTGTGATGCAACAATTTTAAAAGTTTGAAAAGCTGAGGTCTGCCATACAGTTCTAAAACTTTACGTGCTTCCAGTCTTCCTTGTTGGTTGATTGAAGGTTTGAAGCCGTCGATCGAGGAGGTGGCAACAGTCACTCATTGTCGGCCGTCGCTGTTGCAGAAGCTGGATGTTGGCGCGCCTTCTTCTCGACACGGTCACCAGACGAAACGGGCTCTTGATGTGCGCCAGCTAATGCTTGGTTCATGCTATGTTGCTGTAATTTTGTGATGCAACAATTTTAAAAGTTTGAAAAGCTGAGGTCTGCCATACAGTTCTAAAACTTTACATGCTTCCAGTCTTCCTTGTTGGTTGATTGAAGGTTTGAAGCCGTCGATCGAGGAGGTGGCAACAGTCACTAATTGTCGGCCGTCGCTGTTGCAGAAGCTGGATGTTGGCGCGCCTTCTTCTCGACACGGTCACCAGACGAAACGGGCTCTTGATGTGCGCCAGCTAATGCTTCCCGTCCGCGACACCATGTCAGAAACTATCATCGCAAGTCGAGCGCAATTACATGCTGCCAAACCCCGAAAGCGCGGCAACTTGCGGGAGCGTCCCACAACACACCTGCTCCACTCGCTACTCCAGTCAGACTGTCTCTGCTCAGCCCGCGCTCCACGCGGCAGAGTTAACACTCCCAAAGATCCTGCACACTTTGATTCTTCACACGACCTATCGATGTAATCGTTCGATAGCAGTTTTTCCTAGGCAAGACCCAGCGTAAAAATAAAAATAATACTTACGAAACAAACCAATTATACATCGACATAAATGCATAAATATATATATATATATATATACAAATAGTAAAACAATTACAATATGTAAAGACACAGAAATGTCATATATTCAGGTAACAAAAATAAGGAAAACAAATTTATAGTACAATAGATGGAAATAGGAGGATATGCATTTCCGGCGTTACAAGTGGCCATCGGGAGAACGTGTGTGTAATGATTAAGTTTCGGAGCGAGGTACACATTGACAAACTGTACCCGCAAGATCAAGTCATGTGTTAGAAAGTTATGGACGCGAACTTGCGTGCGGATCACATTAATTAGTCTGCGATACGTGTATGCTGCTGTACGCTGAACGTTTCCATGGAAGGTCACCTCCAAACACTTCATCGCCGGGACTTTGGTAATGGGCACTGGCGTACTCGTTTGCAATCTTCTGCCCACATCCATGTAGTGCGACTTTCGCATGTTGATACGGCTCCTGGCCACCTCTCCGTATTGCTGAAGCCACGCGATCGTCGTACATATATCTTCTGCGAACCTCGCCAAGAATACTACACTACTGGCCATTGAAATTGCTACACCACGAAGATGACGTGCTCCAGACGCGAAATTTAACCGACAGGAAGAAGATGCTGTGATATCCAAATGATTAGCTTTTCAGAACATTCACACAAGGTTGGCGGCTACAGCGTGCTGACATGAGGAAAGTTTCCCACCGATTTCTCATACACAAACAGCAGTTGACTGGCGTTGCCTGGTGAAACGTTGTGATGCCTCGTGTATGGAGGAGAAATGCATACCATCACGTTTCCGACTTTGATAAAGGTCGGATTGTAACCTATTGCGATTGTGGTTTATCGTATCGCGACATTGCTACAAGCGTTGGTCGAGATCCAATGACTGTTAGCAGAATATGGAATCGGTGGGTTCAGGAGTGTAATACAGAACGTCATGTTGGATCCCAACGGCCTCGTGTCACTAGCAGTCGAGATAACAGGCATCTTATCAGCGTGGCTGTAACGGATCGTGCACCCACGTCTTTATCTCTGAGTCAACCGATGGGGAAGTTTGCAAAACAACAACCATCTGCACGAACAGTTTGACGACGTTTGCAGCAGCATGGACTATCAGCTCGGACACCATGGCAGCGGTTACCCTTGACGCTGCATCACAGACAGGAGCGCCTGCGATGGTGTACTCAACGACGAACCTGGGTGCACGAATGGCAAAACGTCATTTTTTCGGATGAATCCAGGTTCTGTCTACAGCATCATGATGGTAGCATCCGTGTTTGGCGAAATCGCGGTGAACGCACATTGGAAGCGTGTATTCGTCATCGCCATACTGGCCCAATTAAAAACTATTTTAAAGAGGACATTGAAGGGAAATGGGTATGATAGTTATTCAATCGAGAGGGAGTTTAGGCGGAATATTTGTACCTCTAATAAGAATGACGAGGAACCACCTTCTCACTCCTTCATGTCATCGTTCGTTTCTGGGGTGGCTGACCGCATTAACAGAATTTTAGAGAAAAATGGCATTCACACATCTTTCTTTAGTCAAAACAAAATAAAAGACTTTTTCCGACAGAAAACGGATGCACTTGATTACCTCCACAATGCAGGCGTCTATCAAGTGTGATGTGGCTGCGGCAAAGTGTATATAGGCGAAACGGGAAGAACTCTTAAAAAACGGATTAAGGGACACGAACGGCACATGCGGCTAAAACAAAGTGCAAAATCGGAAGTAGCGGAACATCACGAGAACTGTGGCTCTGACATCAATTTTAATAACGTACCTGTACTGGCTAAAGAAACAAACATTTATAAAAGAAAGGTCCGAGAATGGGTTGAAATTTCTAAGAATGCATCTAATTTCAATAGAGAGGATGGATATAGGCTTCCGGCATCGTGGCTCCCCGCCATCAAGTAAGTAAACACGCGGCCGCGGTGTGTGAGCGGCATAAACAACGCGCTGCAAGCCACCTCGGCGGACAATAATGTTTTGGGTAAACATTCCCCCTGGCTTGCTCTGTACGTTTTGAATATAGCCACTGATGACAACAAACCAATAGCAGTAGCAGGCATTTCAACCAGTAACCCTTCTCCAGCATAGTGCCTTTCTATCCAATGACGATGACCGCCAATGGTATCCACAGGAGATGAGCTACCAACGCCCCTTCTTCTGTATTTGACTGTGAATATGGCCCACCAATGGTAGCCATATTAATTTTAACCAGTACTATTTCTCCAACACAATCGCCAGAAAATTCCCCCTTTATAAGTGGAAGCGACACTCATCTCTGAGAGTGTTCTAGCAGTTGTTGTTGTGATCTTCAGTCCTGAGACTGGTTTGATGCAGCTCTCCATGCTACTCTATCCTGTGCAAGCTTCTTCATCTCCCAGTACCTACTGCAACCTACATCCTTCTGAATCAACTTAGAGTATTCATCTCTTGGTCTCCCTCTACGATTTTTACCCTCCACGCTGCCCTACAATACTAAATTGGTGATCCCTTGATGCCTCAGAACATTTCCTACCAACCGATCCCTTCTTTTGGTCAAGTTGTGCCACAAACTTCTCTTCTCCCCAATCCTATTCAATACTTCCTAATTAGTTATGTGATCTACCCATCTAATCTTCAGCATTCTTCTGTAGCACCACATTTCGAAAGCTTCTATTCTCTTCTTGTCCAAACTATTTACCGTCCATGTTTCACTTCCATACATGGCTACACTCCATACAAATACTTTCAGAAATGACTTCCTGACACTTAAATCTACCCTCGATGTTAACAAATTTCTCTTCTTCAGAAACGCTTTCCTTGCCATTGCCAGTCTACATTTTATATCCTCTCTACTTCGACCACCATCAGTAATTTTGCTCTCCAAATAGCAAAACTCCTTTACTACTTTAAGTGTCTCATTTCCTAATCTAATACCCTTAACATCACCCGACTTAATTCGACTACATTCCATTATCCTTGTTTTGCTTTTGTTGATGTTCATCTTATATCCTCCCTTCAAGACACCATCCATTCCGTTCAACTGCTCTTCCAAGTCCTTTGCTGTCTCTGACAGGATTACAATGTCATCGGCGAACCTCAAAGTTTTTATTTCTTCTCCATGGATTTTAATACCTACTCCGAATTTTTCTTTTGTTTCCTTCACTGCTTGCTCAATATACAGATTGAATAACATTGGGGAGAGACTACAACCCTGTCTCACTCCCTTCCCAACCACTGCTTCCCTTTCATGTCCCTCGACTCTTGTTCTGTACAAATTGTAAATATCCTTTCGCTCCCTGTATTTTACCCCTGCCACCTTTAGAATTTGAAATAGAGTATTCCGGTCAACATTGTCAAAAGCTTTCTCTAAGTCTACAAATGCTAGAAACGTAGGTTTGCCTTTCCTTAATCTTTCTTCGAAGATAAGTCGTAAGATCAGTATTGCCTCACGTGTTCCAGTATTTCTACGGAATCCAAACTGATCTTCTCCGAGGTCGGCTTCTACTAGTTTTTCCATTCGTCTGTAAAGAATCCGTGTTAGTATTTTGCAGCTGTGGTTTATTAAACTGATTGTTCGGTAATTTTCACATCTGTCAACACCTGCTTTCTTTGGGATTGGAATTATTCTAGCAGTAGTGGACACCAAAAGATCCTGAGGAAGATCCCTGCAGAGGGGTCGAAACGTCGAACATTTTAGAAGAAACATGACGTGGCCTAATAACCCAGAAGATTTTAACTTCAGTGACAACGACCACGAAAGCCTGCATACTTATATACGTCGAAGAAGTCGTTGGCACGCTGCTTCATCTACAAGTTTCAGGTAAGCTGTACTGGAGATGATCGAAAGCTCTATACCGATAAGTTCCTGTGGATCGACGTGCATTACTTCACGCAGAAAACGTTCTACTTCGTATGCCGTAGGTCGTGCGTACTGGGGATCGAACGTTACTTTAATCGTGGCCTTTCTATAAGAAAGCGCCATCGTCGTTCTAGGTGGTCTGTTTACACTGCAGTACCACTACCCACGCGAGTTAACACTGCCCGCTTGCGGAGCGCCGTACAGAGCCCCGTGCGCGTCCGCTTCACAACACGGCTGAGAGCCGACCGCGCCAACTGAGCTACCCAAGCTTCATTGTAAAATAATTGCACGTTCAGTGATGAATGTTCGTCTCTGAAATGGCGTGAAAAGATCATGCAGCAACTCAAAACTCCTTTGTTGCTCTGTATGTTCTTCTCCTAGGTTTGTACTGCCTTCTACTGTAACTTCTCGACTTTCCACTTCACCCGTCCTCTTCTTCTGTTTCTTTGGCTTCTCGTCGATTGCATTTACTTTTTTATATATTATTAGCAGTTGCGCTAATATTAGCCCTAACTGTTCTCCCATTTGCTTCGTCCTTGCTTCCTCCAGCGCCTCCCGAGTTCGTTAGTTTATTCCGCTCGTTACCTCCCCTGTTCAGCCATTTTCTTATTTATATTTTCCGCTTTTCTTCTTTTTTTTCTCCACTCTGCTGTTTCCTTTTTGTACGTTTTCCATTTTTATAGCAAGAAAGGGGATGAATGCGCACATGTTCAGTTCGTTGCTTTAATTTGTCTTGTTGCTTCATGTTCTCGCTTAACTAAACTGAGTTTCCATTGTTTTCCTTGTGTGTTCCTGTATGCTTCCACCCCATCCTGATTTTGAGAAATATGCACTCGTTTTACTAAACTCGATCTCCTCCGCATTCGTATAAACCTCTTATTAATAAGTCTGTCCTCATTTCCTCTAAGCACTTCTGTATTCTCTCGGTTTATTACATATTGTATGTTCTTTGCCTTCTGTAACATCTTATTGTCTATGCTGTTTATACTCGTGTGCCTTGCTCCACGTCAATCCGCTCTACATTTCACCCATACCTGTGGTTTTAAGCGTACCTGTCTCACTTCATGTACACATTCGTTGCATGATTTGCTTTGATCGACTACCTGCTTTTAGCGCCAAAGCTAATCACTAATGCACTCCTTTCGGATATTCCTATCCAGCCTATACATCTGTTAAATATACCATTCCAAACTGTAACAATGAAGGTCAACGCCTTATTTCAGTCAACAGTTTGTGTTGATACCACAATCAACGTAGAAATATACATACACAGAAATATAAGTCGAAAACTGTTTGTGTGTTATAATACTAATTGGAAAATCTTTGGCTGCTGTGTAAAATGTTTGTGCTGTTAGTTCTTTTATGTGTAGCCATACTAGTTTTCAAATTTACAAACTACAAACAAAATATGAGATGGTAAAGAATCTTGACAGGGTCACCTAATGTGAGACCTTCACCATTTATAGTAAACACTGAACGCAGTTATATAGTTTTACAGTCATTCCTGACTGGTGTTGTACCTCTGGCAGGTTTCTCCTGAGGGTGCAATGCTAATTAATGAAGTTATGCAACAGATTTTGGATAAAGGGCTCTAAGCAAAATATCACGAGTTTACCTCTTTAAATCGTCTCTAACTCTTCACTATTATGAGAGATTTGGTTCAAATGGCTCTGAGCACTATGGGACTTAGCTTCTGAGGTCATCAGTCCCCTAGAACGTAGAACGTAGAACGTAGAACGTATAACTACTTAAACCAAACTAACCTAAGGACATCACACACGTCCATGCCCGAGGCAGGATTCGAACCTGCGACCGTAGCAGTCGCGCGGCTCCAGACTGAAGCACCTAGAACCGCTCGGCCACTCTGGCCGACTTATGAGAGATTTAATAGGTATAAAATTAGAGTGATATCTTATGTATATAGACTGAAGCGGCTACTGAAAATTTATACCAAGCCCGCGATTAATATCTGTATGAGACTAATAAAGTATATGAAATTGTGTCATTCCGTTTGTGTAAGTCCTTACACCTGGTTTTCTGGCTGGATACTCCATTTACGTTCGATGCTGAGGTGCTACACCAGAACATGGAGAGCCTTGGCAATTCTGTTCATGTGTGAGGGGTGAATTTAAAGTAGACTGGGGCGGCAGTGAGAATTTGGATTGAGGAAGGAGGCATGCAGTGGTAATCCGTGAAATTGCCTGAACTGCTGTAGTAAGGAGGCTTAGTGACTAACGCACCTGCCTAGTAAGCGCCATGGTGTCTACCGAGTCTCCTAAGTCTGTTCGTCGTCGAGCTATTGTTCGTTTCAGTTTTGACTAGAGTACTCGTAGTGTTCAACCTGGATCCTTAGAAATTTACGATTGGTTGGCTTATGCTATCCGTGTTACACGTGATCAGGTAGATATTGCTTAATTTGATTTGAATGCATTCTTTGTAAAGTTTTACGATCCTGCTCAAGTAGAACGGCTTCTCTCTCGGGTTGCTTGTAAAGTCTTCTTTACACATCGCGATGGTTCCGTTAGTCGTCCTCCTAGAAAATGCTGCATTCGAGTATACTTCGGTTAGAATCTATAACCTTCCTCCAATTGACGATTCAGTTCTTAAAACAGCGTTCCTTCCGTTTGGAGTAATATGGCATATTCGATAGGAACGCCGGTCAGCACAACATCGCTTCCAGTGTTATAATGGCATCCGGACTACGGACATGCGCGCTTAAAGGAATATTCCTTCCCACCTAACTGTTTCTGGCTACCGAATCCATGTTACGTATGCAGGGCAAGAAGGAACATGTTTTCTCTCTAACGGAGCGTTTGACACGTCCCCTTAGAAAAATTTGAAGATTCCAGGTTCGTATCCTGGCAGGGTCGCCATATGAAACGTCCCCTTAGAAAAATTTATACATGACTGTGCTTAAACTCACACACAATATTTTTAGCGCAACGCAATCTGACTTTCAGAGATCCCTACAAAAGAATGGCCCTGACTAACATTAACCTATGCGTTTCACAAATCGCTTACCTTACAAAAATTTTGGTTACTCGAACTACTGCAATACAGCGAGCGCCACTACTGCCAGCTAAATAAAAGATTCAAACTACAGAAGGCACTAACTACTGATGGGCATAGTTAGCACATGAAAGTTTTGAATAGAGAACAAACAATGTATTTACCTTAATAGTGTTGAAAAATCATAATATACATAGCAGTTCATAATATCCAGTCTGTACTCAAAAATCCGCCATCTCATTTCCCACATCCACCACTGCTGGCGGCTCACCTCCAACTGCGCAACGCTACGCGCTGTTCACATCCAGCTGCCGCTGCCCAACACTACAATGGCAGACAACAATGCAAACTAGCCACAGACTGCACACGGCACAGCCAGTGATTTTCATACAGAGAGCGCTACGTGGCGGCGGCGTTACCAATATAAGAACCTAAACAGCCTATCACGTTCATCGCAAATCTGATTGTCCGCGCCGTACTACTGTTCTGGCGTCGTCTTATCAAAAACGTCTTCCTCAACGTTAGCAGACATAGTATCTTCGCAGTCGGCTCTCAGTCAATCTCCGGCTTTAAGCGCTGTACGGGCAACATTACCCCCTACTCGTCGCGAATTTCCACCGTTGTCGGAGCGTCCCAGTGCGGCCTCTATGAGGGGACGACGGCTCCTGCAGCGCAAGTCAATCGCTGGCCAACTTAGGACGGTACAGATTTCGAGGACGCCCCACTCCAGTCTCGTTCATCCGGTACGGCGTTGACAGAGGGTGCACCGTCTGGAGGTAATTAATTGTCTACTGACGTTAATTATGATTCCAGTATTACCAGAGATGATGTAGCTGCTTCTGTTGACGTTGAAATGTGTATTGAATCTGCGTCCCCCTCTTTACCCGCAGGCGTGACGGTTCCCGTGGGTTCCGTTGTCCCCCCCACAGACGTCGGCTGCTGGCCAGCCTTAACAGTGTTCCAGTGCAGCACCACCCCTCGTCCACGCTGAGACGGTCGAGCAACAGGATTCTACCGGTTCTCTTCTTGATGATCAGGGAATGCCGTACGACACCGGCACTGCATTACCTGTCTCTTCTGTACCTGATGTTCCTGTTGGTCATTCTAGGTTGTGCTTCCCGATTCCCGATGAGTGCAGTGGCGATGGCTCCTCTTTCAATTTGGAGCTTGACGTGCCCCTTACCCCTCCACATCAAGAGTGTGTGTTTTCACGGAATGGTGTGAAACAGCGTTTTCTACTTGCACGTGCAGCGGGGCGTCGTAAAACAAAAAAAAAAAAAAAAAAAAAAACATCGGTGTGGTGTCACAGCCAGACACCCCACTTGCTAGGTGGTAGCCTTTAGATCGGCCACGGTCTGTTAGTATACGTCAGACCCGCGTGTCGCCACTGTCAGTGATTGCAGACCGAGCGCCGCCACACGGCAGGTCTAGAGAGACTTCCTAGCACTCGCCCCAGTGGTACAACCAACTTTGCTAGCGATGGTTCACTGACAAAATACGCCCTCATTTGCCGAGACGATAATTAGCATAGCCTTCAGCTACGTCATTTGCTACGACCTAGCAAGGCGCCATTACCAGTTACTATTGCTGCTGTAAAACATGTACCATCAAGAGCGATGTTCATCATTTATGCATTAAAGTTCAGTAATCCACAGCTACGTCCTTTTTTGCTAGTCTAATTTCCTTGACCTGATCCAGATCTCACGCCAGCCTGCGTGAGCTAAAACGCGTGCCTTTCGGCTTCCTCTCATACCGGGTTGGCTCTCTTGCCAATCCACAACACTCGGCATCCGGTGAGGAGGATTAGAATTATACCTTCTTTCCCCCGTCTCCGGACGTTGAGGAGAAACGGACGTGATGAGTGCTTTTTCCTTAGTGTTGTTTTACCGATCTTACATGCAGGTATATACATTTCTAACCCACAAAAGAGATCAGAACACTGTTGCAGAAACAACGAAATAAACTTGCCAAACTTAAACAGACGCAAAATCCCCAACACTGACGATCTTTTACAAAAGTTCGAAATTTAATGCGGACTTCAATGCGAGATGCGTGTAACAGTTGCCACAACAAAACTTGGTCTCGAAATCTGGCAGAAAATCCAAAGAGATTCAGGTCGTATGTGAAGTATGGTATTGGCAAGAAACAATCAATGCCTTATCTGCGCGATAGCAATGGAGATATTATCGAAGACGAAGCTGTCAAAGCAGAGTTACTAAACACAGCCTTCCGAAATGCCTTCACAAAAGAAGACGAGGTAAATATTCTAGAATTCAAGTGAAGAACAGCTGCCAGCATGAGTAAAGTAGAAGTAAATATCCTCGGAGTACTGAAGCAACTTAAATCACTTAATAAAAGGAAGTCTTCTGGTCCAGACTATATACCAGTTATTTTCCTTTCAGAGTATGCTAATATGATACCCCATACTTAACAGTCACATACAGCCGTTCGCTCGACGAAAGACCGGTACCCAAATAGTGGAAAGTCACACAGGTCATATCAATATTCAAGGAAGGTTTTAGGAGTAATCCACTTAAGTACAGGCCCATGTCATTAAAGTCGATATGCAGCAGAATTCTGGAACATAAAGTGTGTTCGAACATTATGAATTACCTCGGAGAAAACGGTCTATTGACACAAAGTCAACATGGATTTTGAAAACATCATTCCAGTGAAACACAAGTAGCTCTTTATTCTCATGAAGTGTTGAGTGCTATTGACATGGGATTTCAGATCGATTCCTTATTTCTGGATTTCCGGAAGGCTTTTGACACGCTAACACACAAGCGGCTCGTAGTGAAATTACGTGCTAACGGAATATCGTCTCAGTTATGTGATTGGATTCGTGACTTCCTGTCAGAGAGGTCACAGTTCGTAGTAATTAACGGATAGTCATCGAGTAAAACAGAGGTGATTTCTGTCGTTCCCCGAGGTAGTGTTATAGGCTCTTTGCTGCCCCTTATCTATATAAACGATTCTGGAGACAATCTGAGCATTCGTCTTAGGTTGTTTGAAGATGACGCTGTCATTTACCGACTAATAAAGTCATCAGAAGATAAAAACAAATTGCAAACCGAATTAGAAAAGATATCTGAATGGTGTGAAAAGTGGCAGTTGACTCTAAATAACGAAAAGTGTGAGGTCATCCACGTGAGTTCTAAAAGGAACTCGTTAAAACTTAGGTTACACGATAAATCAATGTAATCTAAAAGCCGTAAATTCAACTAAATACCTAGGCATTACAATTAAGAACAATTTAAATTGGAATTAACACATAGAAAATGTTGTGGGGAAGGCTAACTAAAGACTGAGTTTTGTTGGCAGGCAACTTAGAATATGTAACAGATCTACTAATGAGACTGCCTACACTACGCTTGTCCGTCCTCGTTTAGAATTCTGCTCCACGGTGTGGGATCATTACGATAGGAGTGGCGGAGCACATGGAGGAAGTTCAAATAGGGGCAGCGTGTTTGGTATTATCGCGAAATAGGGGAGACAATGTGACTGAAATGATACAGGATTTCGGTTGGAAATCATTGAACCAAAGGCGTTCTTTGTTGCTGCACAACCTTTTCGCGAAATTTCAATCACCAGTTTTCTTCTCCGAATGTGAAAATGTTTTGTTGACGCGGACCTACACAGGGAGAAACGATCATCATAATGAAATAAGGGAAATCAGAGCTCGCACGGAAAATATAGATGTTCGTTTTTTCCGCGCGCCACACGAGATTGGAGTAATAGAGAATTGTGAAGGTGGTTTGATGAACCCTCTGCCAGGCACTTAATTGTGATTTTTAGGGTATCTATCTAGCTGTAGATGAACACTTATTCTTAAACTCATCCATATATATATATATTCTAAGACAAAAGAACGCACCACGAAGAAATTTTCCGAATAGGGCGGACAAACAGACGATTATAACTTCCAAAAAAACTGGACGATTCATTCAATGACATCAATATTTTTTTAATTGACGATTTCTTGAAGAGAAAGAGCCTCACGAATTGAGCAGTTCAGTAATCTGTAGGTCCATGTCTGGCCCTCATGCAAGCAGTGACTCGGATTACGGTTGATTTACAGAGTTGGTTGCCCTCTGGAGAGATATCGCGCCAAATTCTTTCCAGCTGGCACGTTAGATCGTCGAAATCTCGAGATAGTTGCCCTGCCCAAAATGCTCCCAGCGTTGGCAACTACAGAGAGATATGGTAACCTAGCTGGCCTAGGTAAAAAATGGCAAGCCCGAAGACAAGCAGTAGAAGCTCTCACCGCTTGCAGGCAGGCATTTTCTTAATGAAATAAAAGCCCAGGGTGGTTTGCCGTGAAATTAGCTAAACAGGGTGTAGAAAATCGTCGACGTATCGCTGCGCTTTAAGGATACCTCGGATAACAACTAATTGCCTGGCAGTAGGGCGACAGACAGTCACACTGGCATCCCATCGCTGTCCGCGGATTATCTGGTCATCGGAGCAGAATTCTAAGCGGGTCTCGTCACAAGAAAATTGTGTTCCAGCGTGTTGGAGTAATGGCAGGACAGCAAGTTGTGTTGACCGGTACAACGGAAAAGCGGCGAAAGTTGCAAATTTGCAAAGTGAAATTTGCAACACTGGCTATTGTTCCGTTGTATTAATTCTACTCCACTCAATGGGATTCCAGGCCGAAAGAGTGCGACACTAAGGAAGACGGGCTTGTTGATGTACACAGGTCAGCCCGCATCTCGTGGTCGTGCGGTAGCGTCCTCGCTTCCCATGCCCGGGTTCCCGGGTTCGATTCCCGGCGGGGTCAGGGATTTTCTCTGCCTCGTGATGGCTGGGTGTTGTGTGCTGTCCTTAGGTTAGTTAGGTTTAAGTAGTTCTAAGTTCTAGGGGACTGATGACCATAGATGTTAAGTCCCATAGTGCTCAGAGCCATTTGAACCATTACACAGGTCAATCAGCTGCAGTCAACGCAAGGTGCGACGTGAGGTCAGCCCCCTTCCTCTAAACCACCTATTAATGGTAACTGTGGTCTCTGAAGCAGTAGTTGCACGTCGGATCGATCTACACGTACAATTACATCAACATGGTTACTCGTCAAATCACATTTGTATTACTTCAATCTCATGCAGCGCGCAAAAAACGAGCGCCTATCTCTTTCCGTTCAAGTTCTGATTTCCCTTACTTTATTATGATGATCGTTTCTCCTTATGTAGGTCGGCTTCAACAAAATATTTTCACATTCGGAGAAGAAAATTGGCGAGAAGATGCTGCCTCAACGAGAAACGCCTTTGGTTCAATGATTTTCACCACAAACCCTGTATAATTTCATTGACATTCTCTCCCCTATTTCGCGGTAATACAAAACATGCTGCCCTTCTTTGAACTTTCTCGATGTAATCCGTCAATCCTATCTGGTAAGAATCTCACACCGAGCAGCAATATTCTAAAAGAGCCCACATTAGCGTAGTGTACGCAGTCTCTTTAATAGATTTGTTGCGTATTCTAATTGTCCTGCCAATAAAACGCAGTCTTTGGTTAGCCTTCCTCACAACATTTCCTATGTGTTCCTCCCAATTGAAGTTGTCCGTTAATTCCTAGGTATTTAGTTGACTTCACGGTCTTTACATTTGACTGATTTACCGTGTAACCCAAGTTTAACGGATTCCTTTTAGCACTCATGTGGATGACCTCACACTTCTCGTTATTTAGCGTCAACTGCGAATTTTTGCACCATACACGTATCTTTGCTAAATCGTTTTGCAATTTGTTCTGATTTTCTGATGAATTTACTGGTGAATAGCGACAGCATCCTCTGTAAACAAGTTCAGACGGGTAATCAGATCGTCTCCTAAGTCGTTTATATACACTCCTGGAAATGGAAAAAAGAACACATTGACACCGGTGTGTCAGACCCACCATACTTGCTCCGGACACTGCGAGAGGGCTGTACAAGCAATGATCACACGCACGGCACAGCGGACACACCAGGAACCGCGGTGTTGGCCGTCGAATGGCGCTAGCTGCGCAGCATTTGTGCACCGCCGCCGTCAGTGTCAGCCAGTTTGCCGTGGCATACGGAGCTCCATCGCAGTCTTTAACACTGGTAGCATGCCGCGACAGCGTGGACGTGAACCGTATGTGCAGTTGGCGGACTTTGAGCGAGGGCGTATAGTGGGCATGCGGGAGGCCGGGTGGACGTACCGCCGAATTGCTCAACACGTGGGGCGTGAGGTCTCCACAGTACATCGATGTTGTCGCCAGAGGTCGGCGGAAGGTGCACGTGCCCGTCGACCTGGGACCGGTCCGCAGCGACGCACGGATGCACGCCAAGACCGTAGGATCCTACGCAGTGCCGTAGGGGACCGCACCGCCACTTCCCAGCAAATTAGGGACACTGTTGCTCCTGGGGTATCGGCGAGGACCATTCGCAACCGTCTCCATGAAGCTGGGCTACGGTATCGCACACCGTTAGGCCGTCTTCCGCTCACGCCCCAACATCGTGCAGCCCGCCTCCAGTGGTGTCGCGACAGGCGTGAATGGAGGGACGAATGGAGACGTGTCGTCTTCAGCGATGAGAGTCGCTTCTGCCTTGGTGCCAATGATGGTCGTATGCGTGTTTGGCGCCGTGCAGGTGAGCGCCACAATCAGGACTGCATACGACCGAGGCACACAGGGCCAACACCCGGCATCATGGTGTGGGGAGCGATCTCCTACACTGGCCGTACACCACTGGTGATCATCGAGGGGACACTGAATAGTGCACGGTACATCCAAACCGTCATCGAACCCATCGTTCTACCATTCCTAGACCGGCAAGGGAACTTGCTGTTCCAACAGGTCAATGCACGTCCGCATGTATCCCGTGCCACCCAACGTGCTCTAGAAGGTGTAAGTCAACTACCCTGGCCAGCAAGATCTTCGGATCTGTCCCCCATTGAGCATGTTTGGGACTGGATGAAGCGTCGTCTCACGCGGTCTGCACGTCCAGCACGAACGCTGGTCCAACTGAGGCGCCAGGTGGAAATGGCATGGCAAGCCGTTCCACAGGACTACATCCAGCATCTCTACGATCGTCTCCATGGCAGAATAGCAGCCTGCATTGCTGCGAAAGGTGGATATACACTGTACTAGTGCCGACATTGTGCATGCTCTGTTGCCTGTGTCTATGTGCCTGTGGTTCTGTTAGTGTGATCATGTGATGTATCTGACACCAGGAATGTGTCAATAAAGTTTCCCCTTCCTGGGACAATGAATTCACGGTGTTCTTATTTTAATTTCCAGGAGTGTAGATAAGTAACAGCAAAGGGTTTATAAAACTCTCTTGGGGAACACCAGAAATAACTTCTGTTTTACTCGACGACTTTCTGCCGATTACTACGAACTGTGACCTCTCCGGCAGGAAACCACGAACCCAGTCACATAACTGAGATCACATTTCATAAGCATGCAGTTTCACTACGAGCCGCTAGTGTGGTACCGCGTCAAGAGCCTTCCGGAAGTTCATATCTCTTGTCACTAGCACTCAACACTTCATGTGAGTAAAGAGCTAGTTGTGTTTCACAAGAACGACGTTTTATAGATCCGTGTTGAATGTGTTTCAATAGACCGTTCTCTTCGTGGTAATTCATAAGGATCGAGAAAAAGTTTGGAAATCTATGGTAACGTCTTATGGGACCAAACTGAAGAGGTCATCGATCCATAAGGCTACCCACTACTTCATCTATCTTAAACTACACTACTAGCCATTAAAATTGCTACACCACGAAGATGACGTGGTACAGACGCGAATTTTAACCGACAGGAAAAAGTTGTTGTGATATGCAAATGATTAGCTTTTCAGAGCATTCACACAAGGTTGGCGCCGGTGGCGACACCTACAACGTGCTGACATGAGAAAAGTTTCCAACTGATTTCTCACACACAAACAGTAGTTGACCAGCATTGCATGGTGAAACGTTATTGTGATGCCTCGTGCAAGAAGGAGAAATGCGTACCATCACGTTTCGAAATTTGATAAAGGTCAGATTGTAGCGATTTCGGATTATGGTACCGCGACATTGCTGCCCGCGTTGGTCGAGATCCAATGACTGTTAGCACAATATGGAATCGGTGGGTTCAGGAGGGTAATGCGGAATGCCGTGCTGGATCCCAACGGCCTCGTATCACTAGCAGGCGAGATGACAGGCATCTTATCCGCATGGCTGCAACGGATCGCGCAGCCACGTCTCGATCCCTGAGCCAACAGATGGGGACGTTTGCAAGACAACAACCATCTCTAAGAACAGTTCGACGACGTTTGCAGCAGCATGGACTATCAGCTCGGAAACCATGGCTGCGGTTACCCTTGACGCTGCATCACATACAGGAGCGCCTGTGATGGTGTACTCATCGACGAACCTGGGTGCAACAATGGTAAAACGTCATTTTTCGGATGAATCCAGCTTCTGTTTACAGCATCATGATGGTCGCATCCGTGTTTGGCGGGACATCGCGGTGAACGCACATTGGAAGCGTGTATTCGTCATCGCCATACTGGCGTATCACCCGGCCTGATGCCATTGGTTACACGTCTCGGTCACCTATTGTTCGCACTGACTGCACATTGAACAGTGGACGTTAGACTTCAGATGTGTTACGACCCGTGGCTCTACCCTTCATTCGGTCCCTGTGAAACCCTACATTTCAGCAGGATAATGCACGATCGTAGGTTGCAGGTCCTGTACGAGCCTTTCTGGATACAGATAATGTTCAACTGCTGCCCTGGCCAACACATTCTCCAGATCTGTCACCAACTGAAAACGTCTGGTCAATGGTGGCCGAGCAACTGGCTCGTCACAATACGCCAGTCACTATTCTTGATGAACTGTGGTATCGTGTTGAAGCTGCATGGGCACTGTACCTGTACACGCCATCCAAGCTCTGTTTGACTCAATGCCCAGGCGTATTGAGGCTGTAATTACGGTCAGAGGTGGTTGTTCTGGGTACTGATTTCTCAGGATCTATGCACCCAAATTGCGTGAAATTGTAATCACGTCAGTTCTAGTATAATATATTCGCCCAACGAATACCCGTTTATCATCTGCATTTCCTCTTGGTGTAGCAATTCTAATAGGCAGTAGTTTAACTTACGCTATGGACACCACACACACCTATGGCCTTGGGGGGAGCCGTGCCTGTTGGAACACAACATATGTTTCAAAATCCTGCTGAATATCGATGTTAATGATATGATCGATGATAAGAATCCGGGTTTCTAAGGACCGCTTTGACGATTGCTCGGTCCTCACCCTCTGTCACCGCTCTAGGTCGACCGCTACCTTTTTGAAGCTGTGTTCAGCCGTGGTTCACCCATTCCTGCCAACGTCGTCGAACAGTGGCATCGTCCCTATACAAACGTCGAGCGAATGGACAATTACTCCAACCGACTTCTTTGAGACTAACTACACATCCGCTATAAAATGTTGACATCTACGTACTTTGTTCAAACCCGTGTGTACGAGGCGCAGTTACTGCCTAACTGAGTACACGTAATGATATTCTCAAAGACTTGCTTCTAACGACACGTCCCTTGTTTGCTGTCCTTGCCAGCTGCGCGGTGAAACTCCGTGTAGCGTCACACATTCATCCATCGGCTGCCAAAAATTACAGTTTCACATTTTCCCCGATAACTGTATGAATATCAATTTGTGACCAATTTACATAATTACTTCGTGTTTTTTTTTTTTTTTTTTGACTGAATATAAGAAATGTCATGTTACTGAGTGGGAGGACCCTCGGAAGGAACCGTACGTAGAGGGTGGACCATTTTAATCCATAATGGGGAATAACTAGTGATAAAGAGGGGATGCAGCAAAGAGTTTCAGATTATAGGTGTAGGAGGCAAAGAGGTTGTGCATTGCTATTGATGACCGTGATCTTGAGCGTGTTTTTCAAGGTGATTTGTAGTTGAAAGTAGTTTCTTTTACATGGGAACCGCATTATTTAATTTAAGATTTGAGGAAAAGCGGTAAATTTTTGGTATAAAATGATACGTTATTCAAGGTCATGGCAAGGTTCAGTGAAGGTCAAATAAGCAAACATGCTTTTAGTTCAAGTAGGAATTAGCTCGGAATACAGGTGAACTAGATACGACTCGGATGGAGCATTCCGAGGTGTGAGAGACTAGCGGTCTCAGCCAGCGACATGTAAATCAATGATCTACGTTGCAAGGCTCTTTCCAAATGCGATGTTATAATTAGGGAATGCCAAGAAACAAAACTCAAACTTCGAATGACTTTCGATAAATACCTTTAATATAATGGTTGTAGGTAATGATGCGTTACCTTTGGGTTCTTCTAATTTGCATAAAACATTGTATTTTCCTGTATCACTATTCCGAGTGACTCCCCCATTGAACTAAAGACACACCGGCCGGAGTGGCCGTGCGGTTCTAGGCGCTACAGTCTGGAACCGAGCGACCGCTACGGTCGCAGGTGCGAATCCTGGCTCGGGCATGGATGTGTGTGATCACCTTACGTTAGTTAGGTTTCATTAGATCTAAGTTCGGGGTGACTGATGACCTCAGAAGTTAAGTCGCATAGTGCTCAGAGCCATTTTTAGAACTAAAAACATATTTGCCTATGTAACCTCGATTTAGCCTTGCCATGACCTTGAATAATGTGTTATTTTATACATAAAATTCGCCACTATTTTCAAATCTTGAATCAAATATTAGCGTTCCCACCCAAAAAAGTCGCTTTAACATCCAAATTACCTTGAAAATCACGATCATGACCAAGGCCAGTGGTATCAACGCGTGGACCTCTTCGACACGTGTAACTTTTATGTAAAACATTTTTCTTTATCTATGTCTAAGCTGTAGGAGGCAAAGAGGGTCACGCATTGTTACTAATATATGGTAATATATACCACCGCTACTGTCCCAAATCGTGAGCTGTGGAGCGGTCACATGCCCACATGCGGCGAGCACAGCTACGTGTAAAGTGAAGGAGCTGCCGGCGACTGACGTCACGAGGTACTGCAGCTGCACTCTAGATCCCTACGGAACGACTATTTGTGAAATCGCTCTAATTCTAATTTAATCTACATGAAATTAATCTGAATTACAAATTGAAGGCCATAAAAATGTAACAGCTGGCTAAGGAAGAGCCTGCTGTGGAAGAGGCTAGCAGAACAAATTAACGAGTAAATTTTGCATAAGTAACGAAAGAATTATTGATTGTTTTTTTTTTATTTTTACAGATTTTTTTGCGATGCAAGAGAGCTTACATCAGGTGATATCTTGTTTTTGCTGTGATGCACTGCATACTCTTCTTTTTCAGAAGCGTTAAGCAATGACCTTTCTTCAGTACTTACCTTCGCCATTGCAGAGAATGGCTGCTCGAAATAATATGTTGACCCTAACATGCACATAATTCCAGCTACATTCATATGCAGTCTCGGAAACGTTTCTTCCTTCACACTTTGATGCAATTGAGACAAATTCAAGAAACTGTAGTACATGTCCTATAAAAACGTTGAATTTTGTAGGTCAGTTCTAATTGTTTTGTCGGCAGCACATCACTAGATGTAACTGGAAAAGGAGTACTGAACAATTGCTGTTCCTTCTCTAAAAAGTTTTTTTTCTAGTAACAAATACTCGAAATTAAGTACTAGCTGACTAATTAGATTTTTTTCAGTAACTGAAGTATACAGCCACCAGGTTGCATGAGGCTATTATAATCCTTGACCGGGTTTCAATAGCGCGAAAGTTATCTTTTCAGAAGCAAAATCATCTATAACGTTTTAAGCATTCTTTTTATTTTTTGTGATTTCCTTCCCCTGTCCATATGGACCCGCCAGAATCAAAATCCTCCACTCTTCAGCCGAGTGGCATTACAAAGAAAAGAAAAACAGGACACTAGACATAAGAAAGCGAAATAAAGGGGTACATAAAAGCAAGATAAGTGGAGACAAAAGACTCTGTTTGTTTTTTCCTTTATTGCATTTTGATCCCCCCGCCCCTTCTCCCAGAGGAGGGGGCCGGGCTGACAGCAGTGTAATATGCTGCTCTCCAGCCTATATAAAAGTTAAAAAACCTTAACGAGAACACAAACAAGAAAAACTGGCGATAAAACGGTGGCATTGTAAAACACTGTAAAATGTCGGAAAGTTGTAGAATTTAAAATATAAAAACATAATGGTGACGATGCGGATGAAAACACACAATAAGAAGACAGGCAAAATTAAGAAAAACATGGCGACAGTCTGATTTCTGTTAGCACAAGATAAAAAAACACAACTAGCGACAGTACAGTGGCTGTTCGCAACACTGACAGGGGATACACAACACTGAACACTCACTTAAAACAGCACTAGACAGCCGAAAAGATGGTAGTTGGGGGGTGGGGGGTGTACCCGGCCGATGAGGGAGAAAATGAGGGGGAGGAGAGGAAAGGAAATAAAAGGGGAAGCTGATGGAGGGAGGGGACATAGAAAAAGGGGAGCTGGGTGGACGCGAGAAGGAGTGGGAAAGGCAGTGGAGGGGAGAGCAAAAAGGCTCAGGGGGGAGAAGGGAGGCAGAGAAAGGGTAGGTGGGGAGAAAACAGGATGGAAGGGGGCAGAGGGAACCCAGGAAAACGACAGAGCAAAGGAGGGGAGGTGAGGATCACAGTTGATAGGAGGGATAAATGGAGGGAGAGAGGGCGTCATATGTGAGGGGGAGTCAACATAAGCCCCCTTGGGAAAGGAGATGAAGGGTGTAGAGGTGAAGGATAGGAGGACACAATGGTGAAGGCGCGGCAGAGGGCACTGGGAGATGTAGACGTCATGGATATGTTCGAGGGAAAGGAGGAGATCGGGATAAGGAATCATCAGGTCATAGAGGATCTGTGTGGTGGACGGGAGGCATATACAGAAGGCGAGGCACAGTGCATGGCACTCGAGAATCTGGAGGGACTTGTAAAATTTGTGGGTGGGCTGGATGCTCATCAGCCAAAAACCATAATGATACAACAGAAGACTTTTACAAAGGAGAAAATATGGTGGACACAAATATAAAAGAACGTGGAACATAATGGATGAGAACAGGCAAAAAAGGGGCGACTGTAAAATGGAGACAAAAACCTTAAAAAGTATTAATCACAAAAAACCACACACTGGGACGATTAATAGAACACAAGGTGAAGTATGGCTTCAGCATGGACAGCAGAGCACATAGCGATCACTGACAGTAACACTATGTACAAGTCCAGCACACAACTAAAACAACAGCTCTTGACACACAGGAGAACAGCACCAAACATGACATTGACATAGTACACCAATGACGATGA
The DNA here is from genome assembly GCF_023864275.1 of Schistocerca cancellata. Taxonomy (NCBI): domain Eukaryota; kingdom Metazoa; phylum Arthropoda; class Insecta; order Orthoptera; family Acrididae; genus Schistocerca; species Schistocerca cancellata. The sequence goes on from NC_064627.1 coordinate 999,807,823, forward strand.
GCAAAACACAGGAAGTACCAGGGGCTTGGAGATAGGCTTGGAGAAGGGAAGAAGGGAGGGAGCGGGGTAGAGGGGGAGGCGGGCTGGGGCGCGACAAAGAGGGCTCGAGAGTGAAGGACATGGGAGGGACATAGTTGAGACGGAGGCGCAGTGGACTCAGGGAGGGAAAGGAGGAATATCTGCTCTGGGAGAAGGACAGGAAAGGAAAAGGGGGCCCTGGGGAGAGGAGGGAACAAGGTCAGTTACAATTGGAAGGAAGGGTAGATGTCATGGCAAAGTTCTACATCTGGGTGGTGGAGATGCTGGAAGTTATTCTGATGAAGGACATGGAGAGTGTGGAGGTGGGGAGAGGGAGGGATACATCAATAGAGGCGCGGCAGCAGGTGTGGGGTAGAGAGGAAGGAGGAAACCAGGGGTGGGGTGGATCAAGCATGTGGACAGTGCAAATTATGCAGAGATGTTGGAGGAAAAGTATGAGGTGGAGGAAGGGGATGAGGTCGTACAGGAGCCATGTGGTGGAAGGAAAGTGGATATGAAGGCAAGGCGGAGGACATGGCTTTCGAGGATTTGGAGGGCCTTGTAAAAACGGGTGGATGTGGAGATCCTGGCAATGCTGGTATAACATAGGATAGGATGGATGAGGGATTTGTAGGTGAGGAGGATGGTGGAAGGATGTAATCCCCTTGCCTGGCCTGATAGGATTTTCAGGAGGTGGAGGCAGGAATGGGCTTTCTACTGGATGGTCAGGAGGTGAGGGGTCCACGTGCGGTGATGGTCGAGGGTGAGGCCAAGGTATCTCAAGGAGAGGGTGAACTGGATAGGATGACCATAAAGGATGAGGTAGAAGTCATGGAGATGGAAGGAGTGGGTGGTGCAGCCTGTGTTTTGGAGGGGTTGAGACAAAAGAACCACTGGTTACACCAAGTGGTTAACTGGTCAAGGTGGGTCTGGGACTGTTGAAGGGTAGGATGGAGAGCCAGGAAGGTGATGTCATCAGCATACTGCAGAAGGTTGACAGGTGGGATTGGCTTGGGCATATCAGCGGTGTACAGGAGATAGAGGAGAGGGGAGAGGACAGAGTCCTGGGGGGCGCCAGTAGTGGGATAAAGGATACGGGAGTTGGTGTTGTGGAGGGTGACATAACAAGGACAGTATGAAAGGAAGTAAGCGATCAGATGGACAAAATTGATAGGCAGGGCGTAGGTTTCGATTTGAAAGAGGAGACCAAGGTGCCATACATGGTCATAGGCATTTTTGAGGTCAAGGGAAACAAAATTGGTGGAGTGATGTGAGTTAAGCTGGAGGGAGAGAAGGTGAATGAGGTTATGGAGTTGGTCTTTGGTGGAGAAGGAGGGTCAGAAGCCACATTGGGTAAGGGTGAGAAGGTGTTGTTGATTGAAGTGCTGATGGATACGATGGGAGAGGATGGATTCAAAGATTACGGAGGTGAGGCAGATGGGATGATAGGAAGAGGCAACTGAAGGGGGTTTGTTGGATTTGAGGAATAAGAGGATGCAGGAAGTCTTCCACAGGTCGGGGTAGAAGCTGGTAGAGAGGATGATGTCGAAGAGACGGGCAACGACAGTCCAGAAGGAGAAGGTGCTTTCTCTAAGGTGGTGGGAGGTGACACAGTCTTGATGAGGGGCCATGTTGCGTTTGGACCAGCTTGTGCTGTGATTGGAGTGTTGATGTAGGAGAGGGGCAACTGCCCCGAGTACTTGAGACTAGGAGCAAGTGGATGACTGAATTATGAGCACATTTCACGATGGTGGGGAAAAGTGGGGATCATCAGGGATGAAGAAGACTTCGGAAAAGTGGGAACCGAAGCAGTCGGCCTTACTGAGGTTGTCAGGAACAGGGCAGTCGTTATGCAGAAGGGGGTAATTGGGTGCAGAATGGAAACCAGTAAGGCAATGGAAAGTGGACCAGTACTTGAACGATTTGATAGGGAGGGTGACGTTGAGTCATGTATAGTTCTGGCGCCACTCCTGGCGATTGCTTGCTGTAATAAGGTTCTGTACGTGTTGCTGTATATGTCAGTGTTGTTAGAGTGTATCCCTGTCACTAGTGTGCAGGAAGGAGCGATAGAGGCAGTAGGATTTGGGATTCACAGAGGAGGAGGACAGCCTGCGGAAGGAGAGTGGGATGGTGGAGGTGGATGGTTTTAGTAGAGCACTGGCCTCCACAGCGTCAGTAATTACCTTCTGAAGGAAGGACAAGGTGTGGCTGATGTCATCAGGATGGTGATAGGTAAGAGGGGGGCTTTCGACCTGGCTGGCGATGGATTGCTGGTAGGCATCCTAGTTGGCATGTGGGTAGTCATGGACGACCTTGGGAGGGGATGCAGGGTGGGGACGCAGAGGGGGTGGTGAGTAGACATTATGGTGAGAAGGACAGGGAGGTGGTTGCAATCTGTGGGGTCAAGGACGTCGATGGCCATACGCCCAAGGAGGCTGGCAAATGTAACGACAACATCAGGGGTGGTGTCGCTTTTTGGATGGGGAAGGGCAACATGGTCACCTTGGATCGTGGAGAGGCACTGCTGCCACCGCCAAAGGGCGGCCGGGGAGCAGCTATGGATGTTTATGTCGTTGGCAGTCACATAGGTGGAGAAGGGGCAGTCAGTGTGAGAGATGAAGTCGTACGGAAGAGGAGCAGTGGAGTGGACATAGATGGTAGTGCAGGTAATGGGGAGGGAGGAGAAGAAGACACTGAGGATGAGGTGTTCTGTGGGGTCAGTGAGGAGGGGCTGTGGCCCACCAGGGATATGCTTAAGGTGGCCAATCGAAACTCCACCCTGGACTCGAGGCCCAGGAGCATCAGTGCAGAGGATGTTACAGGGAGAGGTGCTGGGGGCTGGAGAAACGTTTTGTTCAAGAGGAAGGTATCGAACTGGTGCTGTGAGAGGGTGTTCATGAGTGGGTATTTGCTGGTGTGGAAGGAACGTATGTTCTTGCAGAGGATGCAACAGTCGTGCTGTGCCATGACGGGAAAAGAGACGGGGGGGGGGGGGGGTGAGAGATGGAAGGGAAAAGGCTTAAACTAGAGTGTCGAGGTGGGTGAAGGTGAAGTGGGCTTGGTTGTGGGAGTAAGTGGCAAAGGTGTTCAGGTGGATAATGAAGCAGGTGGCAAGGGAGATCTGTTAGAAGGTGTGTGGGTGCTGAAAAGGGTGAATGTTTTGGAGGACAATGGTAAGGAACCGGATGATGACCTCAGCCATGGGGGAGGGGTGGATGGAGGGAATTTTTGTTTTTGGAGTGGACGGTGGCATCTAAGGACAGACAGGGACTGTAAACTCGGGGGTGGCAGGAAGAGGTTTAGCTTTACACTTGTTGGAATAGGTGGGATGGGGGCCATTGCAGGTGTTACAGGAAGGAGGAGCAGTGAGGTTGGGGCAGTTTTTAAGAATGTGGGAGGCCTTTCAGTGGGGACAGGTGGGGAGTTTTAGAAGTTGGGGTTCAGGTGATCGTTGTAAATGAGGCATCACTGGCAGTACTAGGACTGGGCATGGGATTTGGAGGATGCACTAGGGTGGCAAAGGTGGTAAATCAGGGCACCCGAGGTGAGTAGGCGGTCAATAGAGAGGGTGGACTCCAAAACGACCTGCATGAGGCAGGTGGGACTGGAGGCATTGTGGATAGTCGGCAGAGCGTATTTCCATGTCTGTGTGGGAATTGAGTTCCGCCAACACCTCATCCTCTGTAATCACTGGCCTGAGCTTAGTGATCACGACAGTGTAGGTGGGGGGACAATGGGCAGGCTGGAGCTGACGGGGAGAGCAATAGGAGAGGAAGAGAGTCAGGGACGCGTGGGGCCAAACATAATGCGTGGGAGTTTATGGAGGAGGTCAGTATGAAAGGAGGGGGAGGGAGACTGGTTGAGGACTGAGTCCCTGCGAGGAATCACCTGGGAGATGGGAGCACCAGGGAGATATTTTCGTATCTCCATAGTGAGGGTATGGGCATCATGGAACTTAGGGTCTGGGGTTGACAGGGGGCTGGGGTATAGGTGGCTGGAGGAGGGGTGGTGTCCATGGGGATGATGGGGGAGGGGGAGGAGGTGGTGATTTCTTGTGGGAAGTGGCGGGAGCAGAGTCGGTAATGACGTGCCTTTGGGTATTTTTGGAGGCTTTAGGGTGGGAGGAGGGGAGAGAGGTGGGGAGGAGAGGGAGGTGGCTGGTGGCAGATCCCAATGGTGTGGTGGAGCTGCCAGGAAAAGCAGCTGTTTCAGTAGTGGCGATTGTGGCCCAGCTTGATGTGATGCATGCGGGGGCGCAGATGATGAAGTGATTGGGGGGGGGGGGCGTTGGAGAGGGTACGCCAGCCACTTGAGGGGTGGCAGCAGAGGCGGAAGCAGAGGCATATGTGAGGGCAAGCAAGAGTGGGAAATGCAGTGGGTCTGGAGCCTGGAGAAAGGGTGTAGATGTGGGGATACACAGCAGGGAGGAAAAGTGGGAATGGGTGAGTGGAGGAAGGGGAGGCGAGGTGTAAGGGCAATCCAAGAAATTGGGAGAAGGGGAGTACAAATGGTTGAAATGGCTGTGAGCACTGTGGGACTTAACATCTGAGGTGATCAGTTCACTATAACTTAGAACTGCTTAAACTAACTAACCTAAGGACATCACACACATCCATGCCCAGGGCAGGATTCGAACCTGCGACTGTAGCAGTCGCTCAGTTCGAGACTGAAGCGCCTAGACCCGATCGGCTACCGGTACCGGCGGAAGAGGGGGAGGGGGAGGTGTAGATGGCAATGGAGGTGGGAAGGCTTATGATGAACGGACGGCGACAGACAGACAGCAGACGGCGATGAAGGCGGCGGCGGCGATGGACGAACAGCTGGCGGCGGCGGCGATAGACGGAGGCGGATGGACGAACAGCTGGCGGCGACGGCGATGGACAGCGGCGGCGACAGACGGACAGACGGACGGACAGCAGGCGACGGCGAGCACCGGGCGGCGTCTGCTGCGGCGAACAGGCAGGTAGGCAGTCGGATGGACGGACGGACGACAACAGCGGCGGCGTCGGCGATGGCGGACGGACGGCAATGGTAGGCAGGCAGGCGAACAAACAAACAAAGAGACAGACATTCAGACTGACGGACGGACGGACGGAATGAAGGACTGGAAGCAACAGCAACAGGTGCTTCGAAAGAGTGGATTTCACACTAAGAGTAGCCCAGGCTCTGGACTCTGACGTCTTCGAAGGAGGGGATCGCACACTTTTTTTTCTTTATTGTGATTTCTGGACTGTCAGCGGTACAATCCGCCGCTCTTCAGCCGAGTGACACGACAGCTAATACAAGAAGAAAATGATATATAGAAAGGAGATACAAAGTGGGTATATAAAAACACAGTAAAGGGAGATAATGGAGGTAAAATTACACTGACATGGAGACATTCATGGGTGGTCAATTGCAAAAGTCGACATAAGGTGTAAAAGCACAGTTGGTGTTTCGCAGAGCACAACAGAAGATACTGAAGTCACACATACAGGTCAAAAGTTGTCCACATTTTTAAAAATCACTCCTGAACAACACACTTAAAACCTATTGGGTGAGATGAAGTGCATAGTACAAACAATAAAACTGCCAGGAGGGACCTGCCGAGTGATACCTCTGAGAGGATAGAAAAGGGTGAAAGAGCGAGGTACAGCAGTGGAGGGAAACGCTTTGTGAGAAAAATGTCTAAAATACCTTACACCTCATAAAACTGGAATGAAGTACACGGAATAAAACTGGTATATATATAAATTATATGACGTTACATTTGTAAACATACATGATGAGCTACGAATCCCAAATCATATGGCACAAGATATGGAATAGTTCTCCACGAAAAGAGTAAAAATCTTTACAGAGGTAGAGTTTGTTAATGAAGTAGACACTGGACAGGAGGTGTGGCCACAAGTAGCGATGCCAGGTAAACGTGGTGTAGAGCGCGCCACTTACTGGACGCAAGTGGCACAATAAACCTTAGACAGTATGAGATACGCAACTGTTACAGTAATGCTTCAGTGTGATACATATTTAGATATTTTTAATGGTGTAATTTGTTTCCAATATAAATGAAAGGATGTATAAAAGACACAAAACAATCAATTTCATAATAATGGCTACAACATTAAGCAAAATGTGAATGAAATGGTTAATTACAAGTAAGTGCTGAGAATAAAGCACATAGTATAGCAGGATTTTATTCATCTCCGGCGGTAATTCTAAAGGATACCGCCCTTCGATTGTGCCATTCCAGCACTAGTCGAAGCGTTAGGGTTTCAGATGCCAGCTAGCCAGCCAGCCAGCCAGCCAGCCAGCCAAGCAGCAGCGGTCCAGCCGAGCAGCAGCAGGGGCAGCGGTCCCAGCGGTCCCGGCCGGCAGCAGCGGTCCCGGCCAGCAGCAGCGGTCCAGCCAGCCAGCCCTCCAGCAGCGTTAGCATCAGCATCAGCAGCAGCAGCAGCAGCGGCGGCCCCGGCCCCGGCCCCGTCCGCGGCAGCAGCAGCAGCAGCGTTCCTGCCAGCCGGCGCCAGCGCCAGCAGCGTGGGACTCTGGTCTTCGTCCGTCTTCGTCCGTTTTCGTCCATCTTCGTCTGTCTTCGTCCGTCTTCGGTTTTTTCCTCTCCTTTTGATTGGTTGGTTTGTGGGATTAAAGGGACCTCTCCTTTTCGTCCTGTGCTGTTTTAGTTTATCCCTGTCGTCATGTCAGCCCTCACCACCACTGCCACTACTACCACCACTACACTCTCACACTTCGCCCTCCGCCGCCACCACCACCATTACATGGTGTGCCCAGTTACCCCCCTCTTCTACCCCTCCCCTTCTAACTCTCCCTTCGCCCTCGCTCTTTGTCGCCCCCTCCCCAGCTTCTTCCTCCCGCTCCTCTCCCTCTGATCATTTCCCCTCACTCCCCCAGCCTGTCACTGCAGCTCCAGCTAGGGTGGAGGCCCATCGGGCCACTGCCCGTGCCCAGCACTCCCCATCGCCTTCCATCACCGCCACCACCATCGCCGTCGCCGTCGCCTTCACCATCACCATCTCTGACTCCGACTGCTGCGTCCACGCCAGGACCTGCCACTTCCTGCCACCTCCCTATAGCTCCCGTCCCTCATGTCACCACCCACCCTTCTGCCGCCGTTAAACGCCCTAGTGGCACCACCACCTCCTCCACTCCCAAAAAGACCACACCCCATCCACCTTCCACCCCCCCAGGATGCCATGGATGTCTCCCCACCTGGCCCTCCCCCTCCACGTCCTCCTCCTCCTCCCCCCCTCTTTATACAAATACCTCCTCTCCTATCCCAATCGTTCCCTTCTCGAGGCCCGGAACCTCTCCCTCCTCCTCTGCCAACACTTCCCTGGTGCCCCCATCTCACTCCTCACTCCCAGACGAGATTCATTTCTCATCTCCTCCCCCAGCCCTACCCTCCATACTGACATCCTCTCGCGCCTCCCCATCACCTGGTTTGGCCCCAACACCACCCTCACCCCTGCTACTTCTCCATCTCCTGCCCACCAACCCCAACCCCCACATCGCCCGCCGACCCTCACCGCCATGATCACTCAGTTTAGTCTGACGATCACGGAAGAGGAGGTGTTGGCGGAGCTCAAGGCGCATCCCTCGCTGGAGGTGCGGGCGGTCCACCGCATTTTTAACTCGGCTGGCCCCACCTGCCTAATGCGGGTTTTCTCTGAGGACACACCCTCCAATGACCGTCTCCTGAAGGAGTGTGCCCTCCTCTTCAACCAACGATATAAGGTCGACCCCTACCGTTCCCTCCTCAATCCCTTTGCTTCCAGAGGTGTCTGTGCTACAACGCGCACCCAACAGCTGAGTGCCGCGAGGCCCCCACCTGCTCGCATTGTAGGGAAGTGCACTTCCTCCGGCAGTACCTTAAGCTTCAATCCCCTCCCTCCTGTAATACCTACAATCTCCCCCATCCCACCTACTCTCAAAAGTGTAAAGCCCGACCCCCTCCGACCACTCCTGAACACACCGTCCCTGTCCGTCCTCTGGACGCCCCCACCCCTCCTAGCAATTCTCTTCGTCCCCTCACTGCTGAAGACATCATCATGTTCCTCACCATTGTCCTGCAAAACGTCCAGCGCCCTCACACCCTCCAACAGGTCTCCCTCACCACCCGTTCCGTCTTCCACCTAAAAATGTATGCCACCTACTACCACCACCAGGCCCATTTCACCTTCTCCCGTCGCGACACCCTCGTCTAAATCCCTGTCACGGTGCGACAGCACTGTACCCTGTTCAACAACATCCGTTCCCTTCCCGCCAACAAGAATCTCTTCATGTACGCCCTTGCAACCCACCACGTGATTGCCTTCCTCCTCAATGAAACCTTCCTCCAACCCCACCACACCATCCACACTTCACCGTACCTTCTCCACCGCTCTGATAATCCCCTCCCGATTGCGCGGGGCGGAGTTGCCATAGATCACCACCGCCAGATCCTGTTTCGGCTCCAACCTCTCCTTCCCGACCCCACCGAACAGCTGATGCTTAGTCTCTTCTTCCCCGGACTTACCGTCACCTGTGCCACCATATATGTCCGCCCTAACGCCCCTCTTCCTTTTTTCTTCCTCTCACACATTGATCGTACCTTCTTCTCCTATGTGATCGCCACCGACGTCAACATCCATAGTCGTTCTCCCACCCAGTTACGGCAGTGGCATTGGTTCCTCTCCACTTTAAGGCGACCTCGTCCCCATTCCCCAGCACACCCACCCTGAATCCAGCTCCACTCCCAATGTCATCCTCTCCTCGCCCAACCTCCTTGGCCTCATAGCGGTGGATGTCCTGGACCCCATTGGTAGCGACCATCTCCCTGTCCTCCTCACCATTTCAGGCGGTCGTCGCTCCAACCCTCGTAGACACTCCTCCAAAGTACGTCCATGACTATTCCTGTGCCGACTGGAATGCCTACCGGGATACCCTCTCCACCCAGGTCGAAGGTCACCCCTTCACCTAGCACCACCCTGATGACGTTACACATGCCGCCTCCTTTCTGCAGCAGACCTTGCCTGAGGCTGTGGAGGTCCATGTCCCTACTGTCGCCATCCACCCCCACCGTCCTACCTTACCTCCACAGGCCGTCCTCCTCCTCTGTGAATCCCGCCATCTCTACCGTGCCTTGCTCCACACGCATGACCCAGACACACTACGATCCCACCGACAACTCCAGCGACACATCCGAAACTTGCTCGCGGCTAAGAAACGCCGGGACTGGCGACAGACATGCACCCGTTTAAATGCTACCCTACCTATAAACTCGTCCAAGTTCTGGTCAGCATTCTATCATCTTACCAGAACTAAACCCTCCCCCTACTATCCTCTTCTCCATGATGGTCACCCATTCCCTGACACCTTTAGTAAGGCCAATCACTTTGCCTCCTACCTTTCTGATGTCTTTTCCATCCCCGACGATCCCCAGTTCGATTACTCCCTCTTCCCGGATGTCCGTGATCGAACAGACACATCTGTCCCTCCCCTTGCACCTGGTTTCCAGTACTTGGACAACATTGCACACATGGAAATCAATGCCCCTATCACTACACTGGATCTCATTGCTACACTCCGCACAAAACGCAACACCGCTCCTGGTCACAATCGTGTCACCTACAGCCACCTTTGTGAAGCTCCTGTCTCTTTCCTCTCCACCCTGGCCAGGCTCTACAATGTAGTCCTGTCCACCGGCTAGTACCCCAACCTGTGGAAAACTTCCCATATCCTGATGTTCCTTAATCCCGGTAAACCGCCATCGCCGTCTCCTCCTACCATCCCATCAGCCTTACCTCAGTCTTCAGCAAGGTCCTGGAATCCATCCTCATCTGAGGCATCCACAAGCATCTCCACCAGCACTGCCTCCTTCCTGTTACCCAATGTGGCTTTCGGCCGTCCTGCTCTTCTGATGATCTTCTTCTCCACCTCACTCATCTCCTTTCTGAACAGCTTAATTCCTGTCGCTCCACAATCTTCTCTGCCTGGACCTCGAACGTGCCTATGACTGCGTATGGCATTCCGGTCTCCTCTTCAAGCTCCAAACCTTCGCCCTTCTCATTAACTACGTCAGTCTGATCGGCTCCTTTCTCTCCCACCATCCTTCCTATGTCACCATCCATAACACGGATTCCTAGACCTTTTTCCCTCCACCGGTGTGCCCCAAAGCTCCGTCCTCTCCTCCCTTCTGTAACTTTTGTATACGGCGGACATGCCACCGCTGTCAGCCCCCGTCCACCTTCTCCAGTTTGCCGAAGACACCGCCTTCCTTGCCCTTGCCCCCACTGTGCAGCATTCCCAACACCTTCTCCAATCCCATCTTGATCAGTTCACCGCATGGTGCAACCAGTGATTGCTCAAGGTCAATCCCTCCAAAACCCAGGCGATCATTGTAGTCAAAACCACCCCTCCCTTCCGCCTCCTTGATTTCTATCTCACCATCTATGGCCGTCCTATCACCCTCAGTACCTCGGCATCACCCTCGACCATCGCGTCTCCTGGACCCCCATCTCCAGACAATCTACGCCAAGGCACGCTCCTGACTCCGTCTCCTCAAGCTCCTTTCCGGCCGTACCTATCTCACCATGTATGGCTGTCCTATCGCCCTCACCCCCATCCTTCAGTACCTTGGCGTCACCCTCGACCGTCTCGTATCCTGGACGCCCATCTCCAGACAATCCAAGCCAAGGCATGCTCCCGACTCCATCTCCTCAAGCTCCTTTCCGGCCGCACGTGGGGTCTGGACCCCTCCACCATCCTCCACACCTATAAATCGCTCATCCGCTCTATCATCTGTTACCCCCATCCTGCCTGGATCTCCGCCGCCCCCACCTTTTACAAGTCCCTTCAGAACCTTGAACGCCATGCTCTCTGCCTCGCCTATCGCATCCATCTCCCCTCCCCCACGCGGATTCTGCACGACCTCATACCGTTCCCTCACCTCCTCCTTTTCCTTGAAAGGATACGGATCCTCTACACCTCCCGTAAACTCGATCCTCCTCACTCGCTTGTCTCCCTCATTCTCTCCCACCCCCGCCCACTGCTGCACCTGTATTCCCATGTCCCACCTGCTCTCCATCTCTTCACCCTCCTTACCCTCTCCCAAGGTGGCTTCCGCCAGCTCCCCCTCCCTAATGATGCCATCCTCCCCTCCATGTACCCCTCCTACCAACTTTGATCCTCCCTCCCTCTTCCTGTGTTTGCTCCTTTGGGTATCCTCCCTCCCATCTCTCCCCCTTCCCTCCCTCCTCCATTTCACCCCACTCCTTCCACGGGCTTCCCCTCCCCTGTCCCTATACTCCTCCTCCCATCTCCTCAGCCATTGGCATCTTTGTTCTCCCCTCTCCACCCCTCCTCACCGTTCTTCCCCTCTTGGCAGATCCCCGGACTCGCACACGCTACGTGGACATTTGCGCGCTGGCGATCATCGCCATCAGTGTCTCGTGTGTGCCGTCGTGTTTAGTGATCAGTGTTCACCGTCGCACTCCATCGTTCACCTGTGCCATCGACATCATCGGTGTTTGTGCGTCGTGTCAACAGATTGTAGTGTGGATTATCGTCGAGTGTGAACGGCTCCGTGTTTGTCTTTGTGTGTCTACTGTTTTATTACCCACCGTTCTGTAACTAATGTGTATTCTTTCTGTTGTTTCTTTGTCTATTCTATTGCTGAAGAGCAGCGTAACACGCTGCTGATAGCCTGCCTGTTTGTACGGGTTTAAAAATAAAATAAAGAAAAAAAAACAGGCTTTTATCAAGATGTTACAACATGCAATTAGGGGGAAATATATTTTACATAAAATCAGCGAAATAGAAAGTGGTATACACAGCCGTGTGCCGTGCTATCTGTATGATTCCTTTATTTTATACGATATACAAAACTTCTAAACATGTATCATTGTGACATATTACTGTAACAGTTGCGTATTTCATATGGCTGAGCGTTTATCGCGCTATCAGCTCTCAGCAAATAAATGGCGCGTCCTTCGCCACATTTATCTGCCATCGTAACTAGTTGCCGGACCTTCGGTCCAATGGCTGCTCTTTTAACAAGCTCTATGTACGTAGAAATTTTTACTGTATCCATGGAGCATTTTATTCCATATCTGACTTGAGCTTCATAGCTCACCAAGTATGTTTGTAATATTAACATCATATAATTTACGTCATTATCAATATTATTGATTTTAGACATTTATCTTATAATATATTTAAAACATTATAGGTGACTTTCCTTCAGATACACTTATTGGTACTGAAACCTGGTCAAGGATTTACAACAAACTATCGGAACTGCTAGGATGTAAAGTTTATTTTTTTAATATTATTTTACGATGTCTGCTGTCGGCCGTGTTTAAAAGATGTGTTTAATTTTTCGTTGTTATTTTACAAAGTATTTACCTGAGGGTGAATTTGGAGAATAAAGGCGGGTGGCGAACGTCCGCTTTCCGTTTTCTGTTTGGCTCTGAAATAAACGTATATCTCGGAACGCTGTGGGTTTTGCATGCTTGTGCACAATCAACAAATCTTTACCCTGTAGTTTTACATTCAGTGTATTTAGATGCATCGTTATATCAGCTAGAAAAGCAAGGTCTGATACCTATTTTTGTTTATGAGGCAACAGCGTCTCGGCTTTCATAGATGGAATGCAGTTTCCTTTCGGATTTCCTTACAGAGCTTTAATATTTGAAAGATACCCTTTGAACTGACCATGGTTGACACTGCAACTTCATACAAGGTTCACACACTTCACCGCAGTATCAATTAGATGACGACAGTCCACATTTTTGGCGCACAATGCCTCCTGCTGAACGAAGCTGCGTGTACCACAGACGTCCTCTCCAAATTTGTGTCTGCAAATCATATCCCGTGTCAAGTGTTCGACGAGACTGTTTCCTTTGAGAGACAAATACCTTCTAAAATTGGTATGTCTCTTCGAAGTATGCATTCTGTTACTGCTGCTATAAATGACATAAATAGAGTCTCAAAGAGAATACCAGTCAGTGCTACGATGTGAGCTTCTTTGTAATCTACACGAATTACACCTACATTTAGGTTCCCTTCAGCAGGATTGAGCTGAAATTACATTAGTACAACTTGTGTTTTACAGTACTTAACACGCTTTGTCACCATTTTTCTACACTGATGTCTCACCGTACGTTTCCCTTTCAATTATAAACCAGTTAGTAGCGAGCATCCCTTTCCATTCTGTCATAATCTACTGGGTAAAGGCGATTGTAATATAAATTCTATCTTTTTGCAGCAACAGGCGTTTTGTGACACACCAGGTACTACAAAGATACGTCTCTGTTACTGAAGAGATAAGTTTCTTTTAGTGAAGCAGGCAGTGGGCTCAGGAGACTAGACAGTTTTCTTGCTATCACAACTATACATCCACGAGAACTAAAATTTCGAAGGCGCACGGGTTTAGTTGTGTCCCCAGAGTGATGCCAGCTGCCCTCGGCATCTCAGCTTCAAAATGGTTCAGATGGCTCTGAGCATTATGGGACTTAAAATTTGAGGTCATCAGTCCCCTAGAACTTAGAACTACTTAAACCTAACTATCCTAAGGTCATCACACAACACCCAGTCACCACGAGGCAGAGAAAGATGAAAAAAGGGCCTAAAATTCTCCACAATCCCGCACCATATTCACCGACCACGGTTTTTGGTGTGCAACTTGTCGCAGCCAACATGAATTTTCAGTTGCCCAATAGTGCATGTTATGCAAATTAACATTTCTAAGGTTCGTGAATGTAGCCTCGTCAGTAAATAAAATGTGTCATCCCTCTGAATCTGAAGTGTAGCCCATTGGCAGAAATCAATGCGACGCATTCAATCCGTACCAGTTAATTCTCGGTGGAGACTGATATCATAAGGACGATATTTATGGCGATACAGAACACGAACAAGTCTACTCTGGCTCATGCCAGTTTCCTTTGTGATTTGACGCGAACTAAAACAAGGATCTCGAACCACATTGGCAAGAGTATTAATTTTCATTTCCTCGTTAGTGACTTTCCTTTGCCGCATATGTTTCCGATGCGTTAAAGATCCAGTTGTATTTATCATACACATAATTAAATGTACGACGTGTAGCGTGAGTACATTGCGGATATCTTTCAGTTGAGGATATGTTTCAGCTTATAGGTCTCTAGCTCTCACTGGCTTTAGTTGGCATTCTCCGTAAAGGAGAAGCATATCGACTTGTTCTTCGAAGGAATACATCATTCACATTCGCTTGATTCGACGATACTATTCTTATCATTCCTATTAGTGTTGTATTGCGAAACAGTCGAATGGTGTTTACATTTCATTGCCACGTTAGATGGATACGCCGTATTCGGCGAGATTTACTTTTTGCACGATATACGAGAGAGGATTGTCTGAGCATGTGCTTCGATAAGTGCCGAAGTCATAAGAAATACCACTCAATCCGTGATAAGTAGACTGTAGCACTGCATTGATACCAATGGTCATCACTTTGATCACACTCTATGAATGGACGTTCGTGCCACCTTTTTGACCTTTGTTGGCCCTCAAAGACATTACTGTTACACATCACTGGATTCGTCTCGATAGCCGCTATCAGAAAATAAGTACCAAACTATAGCATTCCATTAAATGAAAGTTGTCCTTCATATCCCCGAAGTGACCCCATCTATAAAAAAAAAACCAACTTCATATCATACTTTCGGGGTTACTCTGGATGGCAATTGTAAGTAACTCGCACGGTATGTTCTGTACTGTTTTTCGGTAGTCAACTTCTTCACTGTTCCTCTTGTTCTGCTGTAAGCTGCCAACTTATTCTGGACAATTCCATAACAACAACATCCCCAGCTCAGCTCGACACTGTACAACAGGCCACACCCCGAGATTACGGCTGAGAATGCTTTTCTTCTGCACTGTATCCGTTACAACACCATGTCTGGGGCACTAGCACCGGTACTAGCCTATGGCCAGTGCCCTGTCGTCGTGTGCGTCATCACAAACAACCAAAATATTGGCACAGGTTGCGGGAGGTACAACTGTGCAACAGTGAACGAATTTGGCCCGATCTCTCCCACTGAATCTCTTCACTCCCTAAAATTTAACATCGAAAAACTACATATCTAATAACAGAGAGAAGACTGTCACACCATTTCAAATAGGAAGGGCTGCTGATGAAATTCTAAACGGTTCCAGTCAGAGACGGACGCTGTCACGTAATTTGACCCCCATCTAACGGTATCTGACAGTATGCCTTAGACCACATCTGAGGTCATAAGCACCTGGGGTCTGAGAACCATCCTAAAAGGTCTGTAAATCCACCAGTGGTAAGGACCAGAGGACGACATTCCTACTTAGTTCCCTCCATTGTACTATTGTGCTACCGGTCGAGATTTGTCTGATGGTTTCAGCGCCACAAACGTGTGGGTAGAGCATGGTGAGTTTAACAGGGGAGTGCCTTAAACAGGGGATTGACCCCTTGTTCCAACATCTCCTCCATGATCTTTCTAATGCCTTCATATGCGACAGAAACAAAAAAATTGGTAGTCGTTTCACCGGCACTGTATCATAAAACTTGGCCAACTTGTCAGGCAACACTTCATTGAATTCCTCACATAAATTTTCCTGGTGTTACAACCCATAGTAAGTAAGGCAGTTGAATTATATCACCTCAACGTTCCTCAAGGTGTAGCGCACCTTCTGGAACCTCGTGGTGGTAAAATTTGATCAATTGAAGGTAAGATGATCTTATTGGCAGTTCGGAATCAGTCCTGCCTACCTGATCACACCGGATCCCAAGATCAAATCGGTGGAAACTCCCCTTGCTACGTTCTCCTTGTGAAGGTTCGAATACATCCATTCCAGAACATGCAGCGAACTTGAATTAGCTGTAACATATGATGTCTCATTATGACGCAGCACTGACCAACAGCACGCCACTTACTGGGTACAGAGCGAACTTCCACTCAGTATCATCACTGAACTTGCTGATGATGAACATCACACTCTACTTCATCTTTAATTTCGCAGCACATGAATTGGGTCACAGGTCACTCCATTCCTTATGAAACCACGATCTGATCCTATTCGAACATTATTTGCTTTTGCTATGGGCAGTCGCACCTGAAACGAACGTTAGGCCACAGAAGAAACCACCTTCGAACTTACCCCTTGTTTCCGTCGACCTCTCCCTCCATGTTCCATCAGTTTCTTTTTACTTCCCCCCTTGCTTAACATATCAGAGCGCTTCATTTTGTCTCCTAATTCCTCTGTCCACTTGAACGTTAAGGGGGCAGGGAACATCACGTTTGAACTATCAGCATGTCTGAAGCCTTCCATCAAAACGTTTACAAATTCCGCCTCCGTGTCATGAAGGCAAAATGCCCAAGCAACTAATAATACCTGAGTTATCTATTTATTCGGCAAACGGCTCTCTTATTATCTATCCTCGCCCATAATGGGAATTTACAAATGTCCCTGCTGCTCTATGTAGACCTGCAATCGGAGTGGTTTCTAAGGTTGTGGAGGTATGGGACGGGTATGGTTGTGGAGGTATGGGACAGCAAGAATGAAACAAATCTACTAAAGTATTTCTATAATTGTGTTAAACAGTGAAAAAATTGTTCACGCTATGTTACCACACGCGGATAAGTACTTTCGATTTGTGAAGCCATGTGTGTTAATGTCCACAAGAACCACTTAGGTGAAAAGTGATTCTGTTCTTACGTGTATTCGTTTCGTAAAAAGTGGATGAATCCCATACCTCTGGCTGCTGAATTCTCTAAAGTTGATTCATGTTCACAGTTCTATACGTTAGTGCTGGTAGAAGGTAAATTAATATAGTAAGAGTCAAGCAGCTGCTTTTGATTAAATATGTACTAAACCAGCTTGTTGTGAAGGTTGTACGTCGTGAAGTTTATAATGCGACTACTCCGAGTGTCATGGGAACGGTTCACATTAAACAATAACGAGCGGATTCACTGTGGTGAAGCTAACTACAGTGAAGGCAGTGTTACCACTTACATACACTCCTGAAAATTGAAATAATAACACCGTGAATTCATTGTCCCAGGAAGGGGAAACTTTATTGACACATTCCTGGGGTCAGATACATCACATGATCACACTGACAGAACCACAGGCACATAGACACAGGCAACAGAGCATGCACAATGTCGGCACTAGTACAGTGTATATCCACCTTTCGCAGCAATGCAGGCTGCTATTCTCCCATGGAGACGATCGTAGAGATGCTGGATGTAGTCCTGTGGAACGGCTTGCCATGCCATTTCCACCTGGCGCCTCGGTTGGACCAGCGTTCGTGCTGGACGTGCAGACCGCGTGAGACGACGCTTCATCCAGTCCCAAACATGCTCAATGGGGGACAGATCCGGATATCTTGCTGGCCAGGGTAGTTGACTTACACCTTCTAGAGCACGTTGGGTGGCACGGGATACATGCGGACGTGCATTGTCCTGTTGGAACAGCAAGTTCCCTTGCCGGTCTAGGAATGGTAGAACGATGGGTTCGATGACGGTTTGGATGTACCGTGCACTATTCAGTGTCCCCTCGACGATCACCAGTGGTGTACGGACAGTGTACGAGATCGCTCCCCACACCATGATGCCGGGTGTTGGCCCTGTGTGCCTCGGTCGTATGCAGTCCTGATTGTGGCGATCACCTGCACGGCGCCAAACACGCATACGACCATCATTGGCACCAAGGCAGAAGCGACTCTCATCGCTGAAGACGACACGTCTCCATTCGTCCCTCCATTCACGCCTGTCGCGACACCACTGGAGGCGGGCTGCACGATGTTGGGGCGTGAGCGGAAGACGGCCTAACGGTGTGCGGGACCGTAGCCCAGCTTCATGGAGACGGTTGCGAATGGTCCCCGCCGATACCCCAGGAGCAACAGTGTCCCTAATTTGCTGGGAAGTGGCGGTGCGGTCCCCTACGGCACTGCGTAGGATCCTACGGTCTTGGCGTGCATCCGTGCGTCGCTGCGGTCCGGTCCCAGGTCGACGGGCACGTGCACCTTCCGCCGACCACTGGCGACAACATCGATGTACTGTGGAGACCTCACGCCCCACGTGTTGAGCAATTCGGCGGTACGTCCACCCGGCCTCCCGCATGCCCACTATACGCCCTCGCTCAAAGTCCGTCAACTGCACATACGGTTCACATCCACGCTGTCGCGGCATGCTACCAGTGTTAAAGACTGCGATGGAGCTCCGTATGCCACGGCAAACTGGCTGACACTGACGGCGGCGGTGCACAAATGCTGCGCAGATAACGCCATTCGACGGCCAACACCGCGGTTCCTGGTGTGTCCGCTGTGCCGTGCGTGTGATCATTGCTTGTACAGCCCTCTCGCAGTGTCCGGAGCAAGTATGGTGGGTCTGACACACCGGTGTCAATGTGTTCTTTTTTCCATTTCCAGGAGTGTATGTTCAGGCTACATTATTCACTCTTCAAAGCTTACATTTTACTTAAACATTTCAATCAGTTTCCTACAGTCACCATTAGAAAAGCGTTAACGTCAATCACGTAGTTTTTTGATACTGAATGAAACACGGGAGAACAGCCTTTAACTTGTATCTAAGACGCCATGTTCCCATTTCACGCAGACTACACTACACGAGAACTTATGGAGCTGATGATCAGAAATGGCTGCACATAAAAACGGGAAAAAGCAGAGGTGCCATTGATCTATTCTTCCAGGCATCATCATTTGAGGCGAGTGATAAAAAGAAGGAAAAGGATGTAAATTGTGGCAGTAGAGAAAAAAATTTTGGTACAGACACGAAGGAATTAAGTAAGTATTGCAGTATAATGGTGCGATATGTTCCAAATTCTAAAAGTGAAGTCAAGTTCTTTGCAATACGTATGTGAACGAAGAAGAATAACTCTTTGAGATCAAGAGACCAATGACGGCATTATAATAAAGGTTCAGTATTGAGATTGAAGCCCTGGGTCTTAAGTTATCAGTGACGAATGTGAAACAAGATTATATGATCATTTCAACGGAAGGATGAGTGTAATTAGTACATAACGTGTGAGAACAAATAAAATAGGAATAAATGTTTAAAAAGAAGCAGAAATTTGGTCAGCGACAAATTTAATATCGAATATGGGGCCCTAGTAGTAGTGATGCAATTGTCCTTCGTGGGAAAAAAAGCAATGTGGAATATACGAACAGCTTTGCTAAGGCAAAGAGGACGTTTCTCGCTACAAAGTGTAGTAGTATCAGTGATACTCCTCACTTTTAGGAACAGAATTGTGGGAATGTTGACTGTGGGGAAAAGAATCTTGGATCGTCTGTAATGTAGGTTACGGAAGGATGCTCATAATTAAGTGGAAACAAGGAATTCCTCCATAGAATCGACGGAGAATGGAATATGAGGTAAACACTGATGAAATGAAGAGAAAGGATAATACAACAATGGTTATGATTTGATATCATCCATGGTATAAGAGTGAACGGTATGAGACAATTATGGCGGGAAGACAGACATTGAAATACATCCAACTAATAACTGAGAACTAAGAACTAAGAACTGAGACCTAATCAGAGATGTAAAGATTACCACACGCCAGAAAGTCGGAAATGGCCGCAACAGCCCAGTCAGAAGACCGTGACTCAATAAAATACATACGTGTTGCGCAGTCTAATACTGTCTCATATTATTGTGTAGTAGGAACAATGTCCGGAAGGGACTCGACCTATTCAAGATGAAGGTGACAAGCATAAACACAAAAATAGCGGTTATTAAAGTGCATACCACTGTTTATGCACGGTTTGTGCCGCAGGATCCAGTGAGCAAAAACTCAGCACGACCTAGTCCTCCGCAAGTACGTGTTGAAATGGTGTGAACAATTAAGCAGCTCTGTACTTCGCGGAACATATTCAGCACTTAGGAATATAAGGATGGCTGGGGTTACTTCTGATTGTAGGTGGTTCTACTGCAATCAGTTTAAATTGATTAGTATTCGATCGTTTGGGATTTCTGATTGTACGTGTTTAACCGTGCGTTTGTTTCACAACTCTGTATGCAGTACGACTAGCAAAATTGCTCTTTTAATCTTTGCGTGATGTTCCTCTGATTAATTTTCAAGATAAAATCTACTATAGCCTTTATTTTCTCGCAGAGTGTTCTCACACGACAGTACGGTAACATTTCATAAAATATGATAGTGAAGGATTGCTATCAACATCGGTAGGAATTATTAAGAAATCGCTTTATGAGACTTCACCACCATGTTAACACGTGAGAAAGCCAGTTGCTCAAGACATCTCACCGGATAAAAAGTTAGTTACCTCTTGAGAAATCGTTAGAAGTATAATTTTATACGGTGTAATTACGTTACTGGCCCTGATAACCGCATGACGTCGATTAAATCCACAACGCATCCAGATTAAGTTACTGATCGCGCAGTTCCACCATATTGCGCACCCTAAATGGATAGACGGCATCACACGAGGCATCTTAACTTCTGCATTTGGAATGCCAACGGCCTGAAACTGAAGAAAATAGAATTCACGGACTTCTTACATCGCCACAAGATAGACGTAGCATTTGTCTCCGAAACACATCTCCGCGAGTCAACCGACCTCCGCTTGAGGAACATGCACATCTACCGGACGGACAGACGGGACCAACGGGGTGGAGGGACCGCAGTTCTGATCAAAAAATGTATTCGTCACCACCAAGAACGTTTACCCCCACTCCAGACTTTAGAGGCCACGGCAGTAACAATCCACACGACGCTCGGAAACATTACCTGTATTGCGGTTTACCTTAGCCCAAAGAAGCCTCTCCACCCAGAAGATCTTTACTCCGTTACAGAGGGTTACGACAAGATCCTCCTTGGAGGGGATCTTAATAGTAAACATGTTGCCTGGAATTCCCGTAAGACTAACCCAAAAGGACATATGTTGTGTGCACTGGCTGAGAATTTACATATTTCCGTCCATGGACCTCGGGAACCGACGAGGATACCTTACGTCCAGACACAAGACCCTGATGTTCTAGACATCGCCATAATCAAGAACATCAACCCGAATCTCCATCTGCGGACGCTGGATGATCTTTCGTCGGACCACAGACCGGTGTTAGGACTCATAGAGAGGGCTACTTTGCAACTCCCACTGCCGACGACAAGAACTTACGACTGGCAGCAGTTCCAAGCGTACCTCAACAACAATGTGCGACCAACCCAGGTTGTTACTACCAGAGAAGCGATTGATGAGGCAGTCGCAGTACTCACAAAGAAGATTAACAATGCGAAACAACGAGCACTCACGGAGCACCTGCAACCAGAAGTCAATTATGACGCGTTTCCACCACCACTGCAGGAACTTAAGGCAAAGCGCAATCGATTTCGGAAACGATGGGTCCGCTACCGCCATCCGGACGATAGACGGGAGACTCACAGACTAACCCGCGAACTCCGGCGGAAGGTTCAGGACTGGAAGCAACACACGTGGGAACTCAAAATGGACAACTTTCTATTACGCACCAAAGATGAATGGCGAATAGTTAAAAGTCTCAGACAACAGCAGCCCCTCAAAAGGGCTATTCGAGGACCCCATGGCCTCTTGTACGACTCACTTGCGCAGGCGGAGCTGTATGCGGATACATACCAACAACTGATGACTACGCCCCCCACGGAGGATGGAGATGATGCACTCCACCGTGCAGAGGAGGACACAGCGGCGGAATGGGAAGCTATTCGGGACGCCCCGACTACCGCTATGCCCCGGCTGACAACGCCGGAGGAAATTAGGAGGATTATCAAGTATAGCAAACACACCTCACCTGGAGCAGATAGAATCAGCAATGCGGAGTTGAAACACCTCCCGAGAAAGCCTGTTGTGCTTCTCACCCGGATAGTGAACAGCTGCCTCAGGACTGGATACTTCCCAGAGGCATGGAAGATTGCCAGAATAGTGCCAATACCAAAACCGGGCAAGGATCTCTCACACCCTGAGAGCTACAGACCCATAAGTTTACTGCCGACACTGGGAAAGGTACTGGAACGTGTCCTACTGAAACGCATGCTGGACATCCTTGTGGCACACAACATCATCCGGCCGGAGCAGTTTGGCTTCCAGGCGAAGCTATCGGCTGAGTTACAACTACTGCGCATCACGGAATCTATCCAAGACAATTTCAACAAGAAACGACATACTATTGGAGTCTTTCTCGATATAGAGAAGGCTTACGATAAAGTATGGCGACGCAACTTGATCGTCAAGCTCCGACGTACCACTCCCCTACCAGACTGCTATTTAAAACTTCTCGACAACTTTTTTCAGGATCGCAGATTATATGTTCGCATTGATGACAAGAATTCATCAACACGGCCTGTCCTTGAAGGACTTCCACAAGGATCGGTCATCTCTCCACTGCTGTTTAATTTATATATTAACGACCTCCCGACGGTGCCACATGTTACTGCCAGTTTCTATGCCGACGACACAGCGCTCCTGACTGCAGGCACCAGAATGGACCACCTCGTCACACGGATGCAGCGCCAACTAGATTTGGTGGACCACTGGACCCACATGAACAAAATAACGGTCAACGCAGAGAAAACCAAAGTTATTGTCTTCACACGTCGGAGACCCATCGTCAATGAACGCCTACGGATATCAGACCAGCCACTCCCCTGAGCAACAACTGTAAAATACCTGGGAGTGCATCTGGACGCCAAA
The DNA here is from genome assembly GCF_023864275.1 of Schistocerca cancellata. NCBI lineage: Eukaryota > Metazoa > Arthropoda > Insecta > Orthoptera > Acrididae > Schistocerca > Schistocerca cancellata. The sequence continues at coordinate 999,830,531 of NC_064627.1, forward strand.
CTGTTGTATAGTCATCACATTATGGAGAAGAAGACGTCTGGTCTCAAAATGCTGGGAGCTCTCCTCCCATTTCTGAAGAGCTTATACCTCAGCCAACGCACGAAACTCCAGTTGTACCATGCCACAGTCGAACCATCTATTTTGTATGGATCGACCTCTTGGGGTACTACGTGTGCCACTAACTACAAGAAGTTACAGGTTGTACAAAGCAGATGCCTACGATGGATCACAGGAGCCCAATGGTGGATCCGAAATCATGACATTCATCGAGCCTTAAGCGAATCTTACCTCTCAGACAAGGTCAAGGAGAAGGCACGAACCTTATTTCGGAAGTTGGACATGATACGTGACAGTACACCACAACTCACCACAGTAGGTACGGTAGAACCCTTACGCAACCACAAATATAAAGTACCGAAGGCGATAGTATTTGAGCCTCCGTAAATAATATCCCTACGTACTTCGTACTTCTCCATAATTTAAGGACATATCGTCCTTTAGCACTTCTCCACACATGTTTTCAAATACACACCAAAAGCAGCGAGTTAAAGGACCCTTCTGTGCGCCCAAACTAAAGCTGAAAGAATAATAAATAAATAAAGAGAAAATTTTTACCCCTTCCATTCCCTACAGAAATAAAAATCAACGAAGTTGATCAGACTTCAGCTCCACCACACACACACACACACACACACACACACACACACACACAAAACATATTGCGGGGATGCTGCTGTTGGCGTTTCTACCGCTGCTCCAACATGTCCCACAGATTATTTATGGATTTCAAAAAATGGTTCAAATGGCTCTAAGCTCTATGGGATTTAACATCTGAGGTCATCAGTCCCCAAGACTTAGAACTACTTAAACCTACCATGCCCGAGGCAGGATTCGAACCTGCGACCGTAGCAACAATGCGGTTCCGGACCGAAGCGCCTAGAACCACTCGCCCACAGCGGCCATGGATTTCAAGTCAGGTGATTTTGCATGCCAATCGAGATGCTTTAGGGTGCTGGAGTGTTCAGAAGATCAGTCACATATTCTTCCAGCCCCATGAACTCTGCTCTTGTAGTCTTGAATAATAGGACTATGAATAACATACATATAAATCAGACCTTGATTAAAAGGCAACACCTGATCATTCAGAATGTTTACATAAACACTTTGATTCCTGTTAGTGATCACCTAACCGAGAAGGCCCAATTTATGATAAGAAAAACGACCCTAAAATATCACAAATCCACTTCCAGCTTGCACTGGACCGGAATGCTTCTTTTGGGCTTCGATGCTCTCGATGACGTGCGTCACTTGAATATAGGCAACAACGTGGTTCGTCAGCCTAAATTACTTTACGCCAGTCAGCTATTGTCCAAGTTCGATTATTTCTAGCTCACTGAAGACCCACAGCAGTGCCTGTGTGAGTAATGGCCTCCTAAGAGGTGACCGTCTCCAAAAGTTAATTGCATGTTATAAAATCACTCAGCTATCTTCACTTACTGTTATTTGTATTTTGCCTATACTGAGACTTTTATACTGAGAATTTTATACTGAGACGTTTCCCACACCACCTTGTGGCTTTATATGTATGAGTGATTGTGTGTTCTGCTGTAGTGAACAAATGCACCGTTGCTGGGATACAGGGCGGTGGGTGAAAGTGCTTTCACACTATACGCTTCCGTTGTTATGGCGATCTGCTCCAGCTGCTGCAGATGCAGTACTGAAGCTGAAAGTGTTAATCAAAGTTGCGGAGAAATATTCGTCGGGGCTCTGTTGCAATAGCAATCAGGTTTTCCTTCAGTTATGAGGAACAATGAGGGGAAAAAAAAGAGATTCGTGAAATTACTTCTTTTTCGAAGAAAGCCTCAAATTATTTAATTAGAACTGAACGCTCCCGTCGTAATTGTTCTAGAATTGGTATTCATTAATAGATCACACTTGAGTATACGTCGATTGTGGAAATAACACATACCTTTTTGAAGTGATCGAAGTTTTATTGTCCTTAGTGTCAATGAAATTCTTCTCGCACATGAATCAGCGATTTTCTATGATATATAAAGATGTATATACAAATATCTTTCTTTATCTCACCGAGGCGTGGAATTGTACTACACAATGAAGAACCAACTCCCCTCTCGTGAATTTAAATCTCAACGAGAACAAAAACTTACTATCTAAGAATAATTATCTAAACGCACTACGCCACAGAGTTATAAAGAATATCTTTTACTCTCTCTCTCGTATTGTTATATAAATGCATAGCAATCTTATTACATGATACATCATGATGTTCCTGTCGCAGTATCCTCTCGCTAGCAGGTTGGAACAGACTTTCATTCACTGCCTGCAGCAATTCCTGTCGTGTTTGGAAGCGAGTTTGATTCAAAAGCCAGGAAACGCATAATCGGTTTCTCTTAGTCAGGATCTTTTTCTGACGAAAATTCTGGCGTCGTGTTTCACGGTCATCAGTGTTACACCACTACTTGTAGTCACGTTGAACAATCCGCCGTGAGGTACCATCTAATGTAGCAGCTTCGAACACTGCATGGCCGTGGTCACAGCCAAATGGTATTGCCCCATTTTGCCACTCTGTCTCGTCGTTACATTCACGAATATTTACGTACAATGTCCGCTAGAAACACAAACTGCCGTATTCTGATGTAGTTGGTTTAGCTCGTGAATCTGTCACTGCGCCATATGTAAAGGCAAAACGATTCAGGTGTGCTTGCGCACTTAGACGACTATTTCTTTTTTGTTTTGTTTAGTGAGCTTATCATCGCTGTGTACTTCATGACGCCATTAGCTTCAAATGTATGAGTGATTCGTTCACGATACGTTGTGTGTTATTCGTGTTGGACCGACTATTTATTGCGTGAAAAGCACCAATATTATTAAAAGGATTTAGCTAACGGAAATCTGATTCGGCAGTCGTAGCAGCATGTAAAATACATAACAGTCCGAAGCATATATCACGATATTTTTTTTATAGATTTGCAAACTTCAAAAGGATTACTGTCAATAAATAAAGAACGAAAAAAGCAATAACAGCATTGGATTAGCGAGGCTTATTTTATCAATCAATGAATTTTACCAGTTTACTGCTTCCGTTTAACGACATTTACTAACAAGATGAGCGCACGGAATATGTGTTGTGGTATCATTCTCTGCAATTGCGTATCGTAATAGTAACTACGACTCATTTGCCAACGTTCAGCACCTTATATTGAATATCGTTATACTCTTGACTGAGGATATCTCACTACAGACCTCTTGATGGCAAGCTGACCTATTAGGTGCCAAAGTTACAGGGTGTTTCAAAAATGACCGGTATATTTGAAACGGCAATAAAAACTAAACGAGCAGCGATAGAAATACACCGTTTGTTGCAATATGCTTGGGACAACAGTACATTTTCAGGTGGACAAACTTACAAAATTACAGTAGTTACAATTTTCAACAACAGATGGCGCTGCAAGTGATGTGAAAGATATAGAAGACAACGCAGTCTGTGGGTGCGCCATTCTGTACGTCGTCTTTCTGCTGTAAGCGTGTGCTGTTCACAACGTGCAATTGTGCTGTAGACAACATGGTTTATTCCTTGGAGCAGAGGATTTTTCTGGTGTTGGAATTCCACCGCCTAGAACACAGTGTTGTTGCAACAAGACGAAGTTTTCAACGGAGGTTTAATGTAACCAAAGGACCGAAAAGCGATACAATAAAGGATCTGTTTGAAAAATTTCAGCGGACTGGGAACGTGACGGATGAACGTGCTGGAAAGGTAGGGCGACCGCGTACGGCAACCACAGAGGGCAACGCGCAGCTAGTGCAGCAGGTGATCCAACAGCGGCCACGGGTTTCCGTTCGCCGTGTTGCAGCTGCGGTCCAAATGACGCCAACGTCCACGTATCGTCTCTTGCGCCAGAGTTTACACCTCTATCCATACAAAATTCAAATGCGGCAACCCCTCAGCGCCGCTACCATTGCTGCACGAGAGACATTCGCTAAAGGTATAGTGCACAGGATTGATGACGGCGATATGCATGTGGGCAGCATTTGGTTTACTGACGAAGCTTATTTTTACCTGGACGGCTTCGTCAATAAACAGAACTGGCGCATGTGGGGAACCGAAAAGCCCCATGTTGCAGTCCCATCGTCCCTGCATCCTCAAAAAATACTGGTCTGGGCCGCCATTTCTTCCAAAGGAATCATTGGCCCATTTTTCAGATCCGAAACGATTACTGCATCACGCTATCTGGACATTCTTCGTGAATTTGTGGCGGTACAAACTGCCTTAGACGACACTGCGAACACCTCGTGGTTTATGCAAGATGGTGCCCGGCCACATCGCACGGCCGACGTCTTTAATTTCCTGAATGAATATTTCGATGAACGTGTGATTGCTTTGGGCTATCCGAAACATACAGGAGGCGGCGTGGATTGGCCTCCCTATTCGCCAGACATGAACCCCTGTGACTTCTTTTTGTGGGGACGCTTGAAAGACCAGGTGTACCGCCAGAATCCAGAAACAATTGAACAGCTGAAGCAGTACATCTCATCTGCATGTGAAGCCATTCCGCCAGACACGTTGTCAAAGGTTTCGGGTAATTTCATTCAGAGACTACGCCATATTATTGCTACGCATTGTGGATATGTGGAAAATATCGTACTATAGAGTTTCCCAGACCGCAGCGCCATCTGTTGTTGAAAATTGTAACTACTGTAATTTCGAAAGTTTGTCTGCCTGAAAATGTACTGTTGTCCCAAGCATATTGCAACAAACGGTGTATTTCTATCGCTGCTCGTTTAGTTTTTATTGCCGTTTCAAATATACCGGTCATTTTTGAAACACCCTGTATATAATCTGTTGCCACAGTGAATTCTCTGTTAGCCAATTCCAGGTACTTGTATCCTGCTCTGTCTCTGGAGATCAACACATACGCAAAATCAGCACTCATCAACTGGAAAGCGTAAAATGAGGTTACAGTTAACATAAGCACCACAATCAATGAAAAGCATGTTTCGATTCCTTTTTTCGGTTACGTGTTTCGGTTACTTCATGCATTTAAGTGTTTTTCTAGATTTTCTATGACTGGCACTATCCTCAGCGAAACGTTTCTGTCCCTGTGGCATCGTTCAGCTCACATTGAAAATCAGTATTGACTGTTTAGTTATGATTCTCTAGAGATGGTATTCCAAAATAAACTCTTCTTCGTATTAATAGTTTAATTTTGGTTTCATCACGATTTAACGGTATAAGATATTGTGTGAATAGCCGATTAAATCCCAAAATTTGCAGAAAAACCTGAAACAGAGTTGTTACTGCCAAAACATTTTTGTTTTGACTCTGAAGACAATGATTCGATGAAATTAAAAATTAGTAACATTAGGAGTTAAAATAATCCTAGTAAGCGGGGAGGCGCAAAGATTAGCATATTTCACTCGCATTCTGGAGGACGACAGTTCAAATTCTCATCCACCATCCAGATTTAGGTTTTCCGTGATTTCCCTAAATCCTTCCAAGCAAATGCTCGGATGGCTCCTTTGAAAAGGCACAGCCGATTCCCTTCCCCTTCCATGAAAATTTCCGAACTTGTTCTCCATTTCTAATGACCTCGACGTCGATGGGGCGTTAAACCCTAATCTTCTTTCCTTATATTACAATAATCCTCAAGTATATCTCACAAATTCTATGCGGTGTATAATGGGACCTTCTAAACGTTTGGTATAAGTACTAATGAAACGTATTTAATCATTCATCAAACATCAATTATTCTGTCTACGGTACTAAATACTTTCGTGAACCAATAACTTTTGAGCAGCTTTTCTCTACAAACGTTTTTAATAAATTTGGATTTTTATAAGGTAACTACTCTTTCAGATCATTCATGAATACGGGAGTCCATAATCAGAATTTGCATTGTCATGAGACACTGTACTCACGTCGGAAAGAGCGTTATTTAAATCGCCAACTGCTTAATCTTATTTAGCTATTTAACGGTATTACTGCGTAATATTAGGTGCATGTTGTAATAAATGCAGCAATAAACCATGACTGATTGCGTTACTCATTCTCTTCGACGTGATGTACTGTCACGACACTCTCAAGGTTGTACACGAAATCGCCAAGCAAGTTTCGCCAGACAACGTCGTTTAAATACGAGCAGTACACACAGTCAACATGGTGCCGTTAAATATTCTAAGACCTTACACGTCTTAAGAAAACAAACTGATATTCTAAATGGGGGTTATCCACGACACAGAACACATTATGACATTACAACCTGCTGTGCTTTACTTGCAAATGCCGCACTAGGCAGGGTCACAATGTGTGAGGATTGTTTGTTATAGGCAAATCCCTGTCAGCTGAAATTTAGATGACACATCCTTGCGATGTGGGTCTTCCGGACGAGTTGATGCAACAGCTATGTTATTGTACTTTCACTCGTAACGAGGCATGTGATAATCTATATTTGGGCATACTAGTGTATACGTTTCGTGGTTTACCTGAACCATACCGGGCCAATAACCTAATGAATAGTGGAGAAATATTCAACTATTCTTCTACAACTTGTCCTGCACCGCCCTTTTTTTTTTCATTCTTCTGACTGTTTCCATACCGCCCGCCATGAATTCTTCTCCCGTACCAACCTCAGAGTAGCACTAGCAACCCATGTACACAATTATTTGCTGCATATATTCCAATCTCTGTATTCCTCTACACTTTTTGCGCTCTACAGCCCACTCTAGTACCATGGAAAATAATATTTAGTTTCTTGACACATGTCCTACCATCCTGTCCAATCTTCTTGTGAGTGTCTTCGATATATTCTGTTCCTCGCCTGATTCTGCGGAGAACCACCTCATCTTAACTTACCAGTCCATCTAATTTCAAACATTCTTCTGTAGCACCACTTCTCAAAAGCTTTGATTCTCTTCTGCTCTGGTTTTCCCACAGTCTAAGTTTCCCTACCATATAATGTTGTGTTACAAACGTACAGTCTCAGAAATTTCTTCTGCATATTAACGGCTATGTGTCATACTAGTACATTTATTTCATCCAGGAATGCCGTTTATGCCAGTGCTAGTCTCCTTTACATAACCTCCATGGGTTATTTTTCTGCCTAAATAGCAGAATTCCTTCACTTCGTCTGCTTCGTGATCCTCAATTATGACATTAAGTTCCTCGCGTTTTTCATTTCTGCTACTTCTCATTACTTTCGTTATATTCGATTTTCTCACAATCCAGATTCTGCTTTCAGTAGACATTTCATTCCATTCAAAACACCTCGTAATTCTTCTTTACGTTCACTGATGATGGCAATGTCATCCTTCCACCGAAAATTTTAATTCTTCTTGCAACGATACCACCGACCACCTTAAACGGCAATCGATGTTAACGTTATACCTCTGCGAGGAACTTTTGACAAAGCTGTGACCGTTGAGATAACCTAATAGAAACAGAACAATCAAACTGGGTTTCGCTTCCGTAACACTCCAGCAAATTATAACCAACAGTAAACGGTGGGTCAGGAATAGATGTTCTCCAACACAAAAGCAAGTTGTAACATCACATGGTAAAACTGGTCGCCAGCCTAATTAGGCATTCTTGTGTCAAACCAAATGATGAAGTAGAAGGCACTGCTAAGGCTAACTTAACCTTCCTTGACACACACACTAAACACTTTCCTTATATCTTTTCATGCTTCAACACAACCTAACCTTGCAGATAAATGTGCTACTAACAAACAAATGGGCCGGCCGCGGTGGCCGTGCGGTTCTGGCGCTGCAGTCCGGAACCGAGGGACTGCTACGGTCGCAGGTTCGAATCCTGCCTCGGGCATGGGTGTGTGTGATGTCCTTAGGTTAGTCGGGTTTAAGTAGTTCTAAGTTATAGGGGACTTATGACCTAAGATGTTGAGTCCCATAGTGCTCAGGGCCATTTGAACCATTTTTGAACAAACAAATGGCCAATGTGATAGTAAGCAGTAACATATGCCTCTCAACAACACGTACCTTATGCTATGGCAGTGACCAGTGCCAGTGACCAAAGTAGGCAATTCTGGAGCGTGGAACGGTGAGAGACAACACACTGGAGATACCGCAAACTTCTCGTGATCTCTCTGTGTGAAGAAACGCATCAGGCGCTCGCCTTCTCACTTTCACACCACTCTAAGTACTGTAGTCTTCAGAAGGCTATCATAATCAATGTACGCTGTCGATGACTTCCCTAAAGGTTGAAATTATCGCTCATTATAAAGTACATATTCTAGTGTCTGATTATCTGGAACACACGCAATACGTAACAAGCCTTTAGAGTAACGCACAAAGTGAAAAAATAAGGAGAGCTACAAGAAGGTATTTCCTGACATAATCAGCCACAGCGGCATTAACTAATCTCTTAAAATAGAGTTCAGTTCAAAGTACGATGTCTCCTGCTGATGTATTCAGTTTGTTTGTTGCGTAATACAGTGAGGAGATTGTCTGCAAACTTCGTAAAGCGGAACAGTAGAAGGGACGCGTGGGCCACCGGAAGCGTCAATGTCCGGGTCACGTTGTGTCTCCTCTGCAGACATTTGTGTGCTGATGTAGCCATTGAGGCTCTGCAGGGTGTGTAGTGAGATAGGAACACAATGCAGCTCGTGGCCTTAGCGGCGGTTCTACCGTCTGCTAGCCTCCCGGACGCAATTATAGGGCTACGCTCGCGCGTTAAGACGTAATCACGTTGCTCTTCAGTGTTCTGCCCAGAGGCCGGATTACGGCGATGCAAATAGCAACCGTGTGAGGCTCTCGATTTTCGTTAATGACGGTAGTGCTGTATCACCTTTCATTCACTGGGAGACGCTCAGTATAAGTCGGTATTCCTGTTCTCTCACGTGCAAGTTCATTGTCGTTTGATTATTCACCACAAATCCTTTTTAGAATGGAAACAGATGTATATATGTAACTAACAGTCGGCAGCGTCGCTGTGTCCCCCTGTAAATTATATTGGTAAAGAACTATCTAAATTATGGGCTGACTGAAAAAAGATTGCAAGAGAAAGAAGGTGTTGTGCGAAATAAACGAAAGTTGGTAGCGAATTTCTACATCTGGAAGATTTCCTCTACGCAAATTTCACGCCAGTTTCATAATAGTGGCACTAGTAGCCCCACAATGAGGATGAAAATCATATTTGCCTTAAATATCTACATCTACATCTACATCTACATCCATATTCCCCAAGCCACCTCACTGTGTGTAGCGGTTGGTACTCTGAGTACCTCCATCGGTTCTCCCTTCTATTCCAGTCTCGTATTGTTCGTGGAAAGAAAGATTATAGGTATGCCTCTGTGTGGGCTCTAATCTCTCTGATTTTATCCACATGGTCTCTTCGCGAGATATACGTAGGAGGGAGCAATATACTGCTGGACTCCTCGAAACTTCAACAAAAGCCCGTACCGAGCTACTGAGCGTCTCTCCTGCAGTCTTCCACTGGAGTTTATCTGTCATCTCAGTAACGCTTTCGTGATTACTAAGTGATCCTGTAACGAAGCGCGCTGCTCTCCTTTGGATCTTCTCTATCTCTTCTATCAACCCAATCTGGTACGGATCCCACACCGGTGAGCAGTATTCAAGCAGTGTACTGTAACCCACTTCCTTTGTTTTCGGACTGCATTTTCTTAGGATTCTTCCTATGAATCTCAGTCTGGCATCTGCTTTATCGACGATCAACTTTACATGGTCATTCCATTTTAAATCACTCCTAATGCCAACTCCCAGATAATTTATGGAATTACCTAATTCCAGTTGCTGACCTGCTATATTGTAGCTAAATGATAAAGGATCTTTCTTTCTTTGTATTCGCAACACAGTACACTTGTCTACATTGAGATTCAATTGCCATTTCCTGCACCATGCGTCAATTCATTTCAGATCCTCCTGCATTTCAGTAAAATTTTCCATTGTTACAACCTCTCGATGTACTACAGCATCATCCGAAAAAAGCCTCAGTGAACTTCCGATGTTATCCACAAGGTCATTTATATACAGAGGGGTCCAAAAAAATGTATCCACTGTTTAAAAGTCCATAACTTGCAAAATAATTGACGGAGTTGTCTCATTTTTGGTGAAAGTGAAGCTTAAAGTTCAGCTTAAAGATACCACTGTAGGTGTTCGAAATGGTCACCATTAACATCCACACACAAACGACGCCGCCGAACTGCAGCACGAACTACTGATTCCAACGTGTTCAGTTGGATATTTGCACATGAATGTACGATGGATTCTCAAGTTCATCCAATGTGCGTGGCTTTTTCGATAAACGACGTCCTTCAGTGTTCCCCGTAGGTAAAAGTCCAGAGGAGTTAGGTCTGGGGAAGGTGGCGGATACTCCACAGCACCACTACGGCCTATCCATCTTCCTGGTAGATTTCTGTCGAGACACGCCCTAACACGATTTTGGTAGTGTTCTGGGGCACCATCTTGTTGAAGGCAAACTCTTCCGTCTCCATTGAAGTCTCGGATGGATGTTTGAAGCTTCTGAAGCTCATCGACCGTAAGCTTTGCGCCAGCCATGTTTACTCGAGTAACTGGGTGCAACTAAGAAGAAAACACTGTCATCTGACAAAACGAAAACAACACAATACAACGCTTCTGTGGCGATTGCCGGAACATTCTGCGTTCTGTTATCTAGGAACTCTTCAATCCAATCACACAATTGGTCTGATAGTCCATATGCTCTTACTTCGTTCATATGCGCTATAATGCTCGTGAATGTTAGATACTTCTGCGACTGGACGTTGTCAGTTGATGTCTGTCAAGAATGCCTTTAAGACGACAAAGAGGCCGTTATCAACGCCTGACTGAGTTTGAATGAGGTCGTGTAATGGGGCTGGTAGAAGATGGATGTTTCTTCCGCGATAATGCGGAAAGATTTGACAGAATCGTAGCTACAGTAGATGACTGCTGGCAGCGGTAGCCACGAGAATGTACGGTCGCTAGAAGACCAAGCTCAGAACACCCACGTGGCGCTACCGAGAGGGAAGACCATTGTGTTCGGCGAATGGCTGACTCACGTTATATTGCGTCTGCAGCAGCAATTCGAGCAGGAGGGGCACAACGAACCGTTACTTCAAGGACAGCTAAAAGCCAGACAGCCTGTATCGAGCATTCCACTGAGAACAAACATTTGAGACCTCAATGGTGTCAAGAGAGGACTCATAGGAGGGCAGAGGGGAAGTTTGTTGTCCTTTCCGATGAAAGCTGGTTCCGCCTCGGTGCCAGTCTTGGCCGTGTGTTGGTTAGAAGGCCACTTGAACGCCTGCAGTCACCAGTCTGCGGCCTAGACACACTGTTCCTAGCGTGGAGTCATGGTCTGGCGTGCGATTTCGTATGATAGCAGGAGCTCTCTCCTGGTTACCCCACGCACCAATACTGCAAGTCTGTATGTCATCCCGGTGATTCGGCGTATTGTGCCGCCATTCAAGAACAGCACTCCAGGAGGTTTTTTCCAACAAGACAACGCTGCTGTAACGCAACATGCTTAACAGAGTGTCGACATTTTGACCTGGCCTGCTCGATCACCAGACTCGGGCACATGTGAGAGATCACCAAACGAGAACTCCAGCGGCATCCGCAAACAGCACTAACCGGTCATGTGCAACAGACATGGAACTCCATCACACAAACAGGCGTCCGGCATCTGTATAGCACAATTCATGCATGTTTGCGTGCTTCCATTCAAGGTTCTAACTGTGACGCCGGCTATTAATGCAACAGCATTTCACATTTGCATTGATGTTTTTCGTGTTTACATTAACCTGTGATCTTGCATTTTAATCGTATGTTACCTAGGCAACTGTATTCCAGGAATTTCATTATTCTACATTAATATTTTTTGGACTGGGTTTTTTTCTGTCAGTGTATTACAATTTGAACGTTAAAATGTGGCTTAATAATAGTTAAAGGGCTACAGAAAATAAACACATCCGACAAAATGTTAGCCACCTTCAAGAGACACCACGCTAGTGCCATGTAACACCACCAGCAACTCATAATGGCTTTAATATGGCGACGAAGGAAGTTTAAAGGTTTACTGAAGTGTATCACATCCATATGCCATAGGGCATATTCTGAGGCATCAAGCGATCACCAATTTAGTATTGGAGGGAAGCGTGGAGGGTAAAAATCGTAGAGGGAGACCAAGAGATGAATACACTAAACGTTTTAGAAAGATGTAGGTTGCAGTAGGTACTGGGACATGAAGAAGCTTGCACAGGATAGAGTAGCATGGGCAGCTGCATCAAACCAGTCTCTGCACTGACGACCACATACTATATCACATCCATCTGCAGCTAATCATGATTGTATCACATATAGCTACCAGAATGGGAGCTAATTGTTTCGCATCTCACACTGTTCCAAATAATCCCAGAAATTGTCCCTTAATTAAGCGCCTGAGTGTACGTTAAACCAGAAAGTATGCATGAAATGCTGTGAACACATGTTGTCGTCTTTAAAGATGGGAGTGGCCAAAGCATTCTCATCATAAAGGTGTAGTAGAAAGAGCAAAGCTTGTACGCCTGCAGTGTTCAGAAATACATTCTGGTTTATATTGACGGTAATCTCAATGTGTTGAGCCGTGTCATGGTACGAAAAACACATCCAAAAATCACACACACAACTCTTGCCAAATCTAAACCCATAAAAGGCGGTGCACTCTGTAATAGTCTCTCTTAACTGATGGTAAAATATTTTTCAATATTAAGTAACTCAGATTTTATGTCGTTGACTATGCCAAATGGGTACAGACGATCGATCTTGCCACAGAAGGTGTTACAACGAAACTTTGGCTGCATAATAATACTGGATAAAACTTTAGGTTTTGTACTAATAATGGTCATTGTTAGAGACTTTTTTCACATATCAATCTTCAGCCCGTTCGATGACAACCAGTGATTAATTCCTCTCTTCGGCTGATCCTTTCATCTCAGAATAGTTCTTGCACCCATTATCTTCATTATTCGTTGGATGTATCCTAATTCTGCATTCCACTATAGATTTCATCCGCAACACTCCCTCTAATACTGCGGAAGCTGTTCCCTGCTGTCTTGACAGAAGTTGTACTATCCCGCCTTTTCTACTTGTCAGTGTCTTCCGTATGTTCCTTCCTTAGTCGATGTTACGGTGAACCCCTTCGTTTCTTATTAGTCCCCTCTTTCCCCCCCTCCCCCCCCAAATTTCAGCATCATTCTACAGCATCACGTTTCCAATGCTTCGAATCTCTTCTGTTCCGGTTTTCCCACAGTCCATGACTCACTGACGTATGTGGGCGTGCTGAAAAGTAATGCCTCTGAACTTTTTATTCTGTTTTCAATTTTGGTACGACATGTCATGCATATCATTTACTTGCCTTCGCCGCTTTGCTACCGCAAGTTGCACCCCTCTCCCACTAGAGTGCTCCAATTCGTAGCATGTAAAATGGCGGTATGTAACATCATAATGTCGATGCGTCAGAAACAGCGGGCTGTAATCGTGTTTCTAGTTTCAGGAAACATGCCTCCAATTGCAATCCGTAGAATAATAAAAGCTGTCTACAGTGATGACTGTATCGACATCAGTAATGTGGGAGGTTGGGTGTTCGTGCTCGTAATGAAGGAAACAGTAGTGCTAACTTCAACGTGTGTTACAGAGGTTGGAGTGTTTGTAAAACTCAAAGAACAGCGTCGAGGACTTCAGTGTGACAGTGATGAAGCGGTACTAGCAGAGGTGACGTTGTGGCTCCGTCAACAATGTCATATATTCAACGGTGACGGTGTCAACAAATTAGTTTCTAGCTGGGACAAAAGTGTTAGTTGACCCCGTTCAGAGTTGTTCACTCGCCTGATGCTAGTCTTTCTGTATGATGCCACTTCGGTAATTTTTGTATCGATGAAGGTGAAATGCCGCCCGTGTGACCGAGCGGTCCTAGGCGCTACAGTCTGGAATCGCGCGACCGGTACGGTCGCAGGTTCGAATAATGCCTCAGGCATGGATGTGTGTGCTGTCCTCAGGTTAGTTAGGTTTAAATATTTCTCAGTTCTAGGGGACTGATGACCTCAGAAGTTAAGTCCCATAGCGCTCAGAGCCATTTGAACCATTTCTTGAAGGTGAAATGAAATGATTAGGACAATACAAATATTCAGTCCCTGAGCGAAGAAAATTTCCGACCCCGCGATATAGAGGCAGCGACCCTAACCCCTAGACCACGAGTTTCGGAATGTTTATATTGAACAGTAGGTTCGAAAGGTTTTCTCCTCAGTCCGACGCTTTTAATCCGAGCAATTCGCACTTGGTCTTCCATTCATATTGCTTCCTCATGGATCTCGTACATATTGTATACTGCTCCTCTTTCCCTACATGTTGCACAATTTTACATGGACTAACACCATACGAGTATATAGTTTTACAAGCCGAATGGAAGCTTATGGATTTTTCATGTTTCCTGTGATAGTCTCAGCACTGGAGCCTTAAGTTTTCCGAAATAAAAACTGATTGTCATCTAACATATCCCGGCCTCTGCGCAGTTACCAGTACCGTACCCCTCTCCACACAAATCCTAATGAACAATCGAGTGACTAATATTTTGTTCGGTGAGCTTATTACCTAATTATATATAAATATAAAGGTTAATCTCCGTATTGCAATTAGTGGTAAGTAGTTTGCGTAAGTATATGTTTACATTTTTTATTTTCATAGGTGTTTCTCAGAAGTGTTTCCTTTCAAAGAGATACTTCCCGTCAATCAACTTATATCGTATGTTATTTTGAACCTTATCTTAATCATTGTTATGCTAGAATATACTGTGCCCCTTTCTGTCACAATTTTTCAGTAACATCTTCTGAATAATAATTAATTTAACTACCAACACTGCTGTGCGGTCACCTGTTAACATGCGACTATATTATTAATGTCTGTCGGTGTGGAATAAATACTTGATGAGTCCTTTTATATGATATTTCAAGAGTGCAGTTTTGTAATGTTCAGCAGCGTCCTTGGCATTGATCCCTGGTAGTGTCTAGTCTTGCAATTCACAGCGTCTAGGTCTGATCAAAGAGGAAAATGTTCCGGAATACTGATTTGTCCGCGGGCGCAATGATCGTCGTCATCCTATTTCACCACGATATCCTCCGTCTACTGTATGTTCTTCAGTTGTCGTAAGGCGAGTGGTGACCGCCTTCTCTTTTTGTGGCACATTCTGGATTTAATAAGAACTTAATTAGAAGGACAACACAGAAAGAGATCATGGGGCAGATACTTTACTGTTGGCGAGGAGGTTTAGGTCTCTGACATGACCCAGAGAGCTTTGCTTGTGGGAGCTTGAGCCCCTGGTAGGGCCACCCAAGCCAGACAGCCTCTTAGGCAAGAGCCAACCGAAGAGTAGTTCACAACGTCTGGTGGCAGAGGGGGTGGGGGAGGGGGGATGAGGCTGGCTCTTAGGTGTAGGGAAGCCGGCTCTCTTAGAAGTGACAACCTTGATCAGCAACAGAAAAAGACATCCTACAAAACCTGAGGAGATGGATCCCCAGCAGTAATGAAGGCAACCATCAAGGGAGACAATCCCTAAAGAAAAACAAGTGTACTGGAACACCTGAAGGCGACAGCCCCACCACCAAACTATCCCAGCTACAAGCCGGCATAATGTAAAGGGGGAATCATCATATTGCTCAGAATCTCCAGAAAGAACAAGCCAGACGGATAAATTTAAGACAACCTTGGCTTACACCAAGAACAGACAAATTTGAATAGACATTGCATTCAAACTGGCTATTTGGGATTTTCACAGTCTAAAAGATAAAGAAACACAACTAGAAAAAGAACTAAATTCACAAAATATTGACATGCCCATCATAACGGAAACCAAAACGAAACCTAGAGGCTCCACAAACATAAATAAGTATGAAATAATCCACAGTGGAGTCCCTCGAAAGGAAACAGCCTATGCTGGAGTGGCTGTTATGTTAAAGAAGACTTTAACAGAGAAATTCCGATGACTGTTCAGTAAAGAATGATCATAATCTTTTTTTTTTCAACATACCTTTACTCATTCTCATAATTCTGATGTTCCTTCTCAAAGAAGTCTCCCATGGATGTGATGCCCTTGTCCCAGCGTTTTGCCAGTCCTAATACATGCTGGAAACCATTATTTGAGAGGTCCTTCATAAACGCCTACGCAGCCTTCACCACTGCCTCTGATGAAGGCGTTTCTTCATGTTAGGGAATAGAAAAAAGTCACATGGGGCTAAATCCTGACTATAAGGAGGTTGAGATATGCACTTCACGTTGATTTTTGCAAGATATGCAACAACAACATTCGCAGTATGCGGCCGCGCATACAGCCTTCTTCAAGGAAATGTGGTCCTTTGCCCATGGTATGGACTTGCAATGATTTCAGGACATCCGTGAAGTATTATATAGTTACTGATGTGTGTGCAGGTACAACCTGCTGATAAACCATTCCATGAATATAAAAGAATGAGATGACCATAACTTTCCAAGCAGAAGCAACCAATTTTGCTTTTTTTTTGGGGGGGGGGGGTGATGAAAGAGATTCCCACAGTGAGCTTTGCTATTTGCTCTCAGGATCAAAATGATGTAGCCAAGTTTCATCAGCAGTGATTACATTTGAAAAAAATTCCGGATCTTCTTCTAACATCAACTTTAACTGCATGCTGACCTGCACGCGAATGTCTTTTTGTTTGTGAATCAACAGTCTTGGAAACCATCGCTCACAAACACGTGTCATGTGTAATTTTTCTGTCACCAACGTATGGGTGGCACTCAATGAAATATTCAGTATTTCAGAAAGTGATCATAAGGTAATTCGTCGATCCTCTCTCACAACGACAGTAGCAGTGTTGCTGTTTTCTTCCGTAACAGCACTAATTGTAGCACCGTGTACACCTTCCTGTGAAATTGATTGTCTCCCCTCTTTAAACATTTTAAACCGCCTTCGAGATGTTCTGTAGGAAATAACAGACCCCCCATAGGCCAACTGCAAAATTGTATAGGCCTCAGCTGAAGACTTGTTGAGACGAAATCAGAATTTCAAAGCCACATACCGTTCCTCGCGTGTTACCTCCATTGCAGCGGTAGGCGATGCTGAACATCTCTGACCTTGCCTGCTTCCCACAGGCGGGAACCAGGAGACCCAACAATGAAACTACTACGAGTGTTTTTTTCACATTAAGCTAACAGAATATCATGTTTCAATTTTAGAGCGAGAAATTGTGACCATAAAAGATTATGATCATTCTCTATTGAACAGTCTTCGCACGCCTTCATCAATGAACGGATAATTGTGGTGAGAATAAAGATAACAAGAGGTAATCTATCGTCAATTGCAGTATATGTTCCAGAAGAGGGAGTAGATAATGACTCTTAATATTTCTATGATATCTTGCAACAAGAACTGTATGTAACATAGAAATTGTTATCTGACAATAACAGGAGGTTTAAATGTAATAGTGGGAACACCCCCGTGGAAATTTTTATTAGTTCTGAAGGGGAAAATGTAACATATAATAATGGACACAGATATCAAGTGTTCTCATTAAATAATGAGCTAAGAATAACAAACACATTCTTCAGGTATAAAGAGATCCACAAATACATCTGATAAGCTACAGATTCTGCCACCGTTACGAAGTATGTAATTGCAAATAAGAAGATTGAGTCCTCAGTGCAAGACACAAAGGTCTTCAGAGACCCAGATGTTTCTTCAGATCATTTTTGCTAGTCTCAAAAATAAAACCAGTATTTTTTATTTATGGTTAAAAATAAAACTACTTAAACTATGGATAATATCATCCAAAAACAAACAACGTAATGCAGACGCAACATTTAAAGCGCACATACTGCCTGAAGATTGTATCTGGTTATCCAGATACTGTATAAGAGAGGACTTGAAGATCACATAAGTTTAAATATAAAACTGGATAAAATCAACCAGGCATGGAATAATATAAAGAAAAAACTAATTTAGCAGCAACGGAAGAACCTGGCACAAGAAAGAACAGTTTTCTCAAAGGGGACCTGCAATAATGGGGTGATGAAAGACGTAGGCAAACTGCATGTAAGAAACGTGACTACTTACAAATTCTGTAGTCCTCAGAAGGTCAAGATCTGAGACTAGATTATTAAAGGGAATCAGTTCAAGACAAAATGAAAGACAGACAAGTTAAAAATCTTAGTTGGGAAAAAGATGTTTCCGATATTGAACATGGTGTAAGAGGAAGAATATAAATAAATGAAAGCTTGAAATGATGAAGATAATGACGATCTGCAAATAAACACAGTATCTGAATCTAGTTAGTTAGAATATTACAAAACACTCTGCAGTAAACTAAGTGATATTCCTCTTCTGTTGATCCAGCAAGCGATTCGCGAAGAAAAATTACATTAGATGTAGAATTTCTTGTGCTATTGTCGGAATTCGCACCGCGTGAAAGATATTTTTGACGGAAACTAGCGTCACCACTGTAAGTGATACGTGACGTTTACGCCAACCTTGATAGATAATGGACGGTGTTGTAACCTTGCTGGCGGCGAGATATTCAGTTTTTATTCCATAACATCTTGTCACATCTCCAGAAATATTGAACAGTGGAATTTTTCTGACACGAATTTCATAATACGGAGCAAGTAATATCATACTCCCTTTTCTAAAATAATTGTAACTGTTATGTTTCGCACAGTATGTCATTCAAGTGATTTTTTGGCAGTGTAAGCAGTTTTCTATATACTTTTCATTTATTTATTTATTTATTTTCCAACCAAGAAACCTACACCTGAAACTTCTCATCCTGGGATTAAAACAGCCGTAGTAAGTGAATTGTTCTAATAGAAATAGTTAAGACTGAAGGACCTGTAGCGCAAATGGTACTTGTATAATTCATAAGAGAAAATTGGGGGGTGGGGGTGGGGATAGAGTTCTCCAAACCTGGAACAATAGAGAAGTTACTGTGCATCATGTGAGATGAGAGAGGTAAGACAAAAAAAAAAATGAAAACATGTCGGATCATTCTCGGTAATGGACTAGCTATCATTAAAATTATCACCAATCGCATAAGAAAATACATTTTAATCAGCTAAAGGAACAAGCATAGTGGACTTATTGCAAGGCACGAATTAATCGAGAGAGGGGGTATTTAGTATTAATTACCACTTTGTCGGGAATCATGTCCAAATATAAATTTCTGTCTGCTCATAAATGTGTGTACGTTGTGAAAGACTGGCGTAAGGTTTTCTGTTTATGTCTTCAGTTTATTTTCCTCTATGGTAATTCGTTATGAAGTTGGTGTTGAGCAGTATTTTCCTTCAGTGCTTGACAGAACAAAAAACTAACATTAATAATGAACACATTAATGCAAATGCTACGTTAAAGTAGTGAAGTGAACTTTCATTTCCTATTTTTTGTTAAATATATCATCTTCCATATAACATTGAAAACTTTCAGAATTCACTTTTTGTCCCTGCGTAATATTAAATTAATACCTCGTTCCTTGTAAACATTCTGTATGCCATCATTATATGAATCATCTCCTTCAATAACATCTGTGTAGGTCGTACACCGTTTCATCTCTGGTTGCAACAATCATTTATCGCCTGTCAATGGCCTAAGAAGCGGGAAGCAGGTACGTGATCAAATAAATAATATATTTCGTAAAAACATGAACGTGTTACCTTTTTAGTACTATTTGTTAACATTGATTCCACTGTGCTTTACCATCACACAAATAAAGTCTTATAGCTTTCTCAACTTTAAACGGAAAACCAGAACTGACTGTTAGTCAACTTAATGCCAGCTCATGCATCATGTGGGCAACGTAATCTGATTTAACTCATGGCGTACACAACCGTTAACAGCTGCAATTTATACCTCCATTCGTCATTTTAAAACATTACAGCAGAATTTCAGTTCTAAAAGGAGCTAAATTCTTTAACAATTCTTAGATTGTTTTAAGTACTGGACGTTATCAAACCCATCAGTGCTTTTCCACTGTCAAATTACCATATTGTGCAAAGTGAAAAATTTGCAGGAGACGACGAGGCTTAAACCAGATTTATAAATTTCCCTCACACGTCGAAGTAAATGTGAAAATTTCAAAATTTCTTGGTGATTACCCCCCCATTCCTCTCTCCTCCTCTCCTCGTCCCTTGTTATCCTCTCCTCCTCCACCCTTTCTCTCTCTCTATCTCTCTCTCTCTCTCTCTCTCTCTCTCTCTCTCTCTCTCACACACACACACACACACACACAAACACACACACACTAGGAGCTCCTCCTTTCCGTGATCTTAGTTACAACACCGTTCTGCCTGGACGACCCTGCTATTGGGTCGCTTAGTTTACAACTTGCGATTTGCATATAGACACGGTCTCCGGTAAAGTGTGTCTGAGTAGGAAGTCTGTTTCCTTGGCAACGTGTTCCTGGGCTCGGGCACACTCACATCTACCGTCCCCAGTGTCATGCGGTATGCAGTTTCAATCGCATGAAGAAATTTCAAAGGGAACCCAATACGCAACAAAGTTATTTACCGGTTTTCTCAAAGACTTTTTGCGGAAGAGTGTCTGATCATGCGACTTCACGAGACGATGATTTCCTTATTTCTCTGCCAATCAACTAACAACTGAATAAACCATAACTCGAATGTGTGGCTATTAACCTGTTTGGTATAACAGTTTCGAGAAGAAGAGAAGATTGTGGCCATTGCATTTTCATATATTATTATTGATTAGTTAATTAAAATTATTCTTTATTTGTTATTATAAATAAATATTCTTTATGTGTACTTTTAATTTAATTATTGATTTAGTTATTAGTTTTAGTTGGTTTAGCTTAGTTCCTTATTTCCTTTTCTCTTTACTTCTCTGTAAAACTGGAAAAATGAATAATTTGTTTTAAATACATCAAAAGAGCAAGAGTTGTATTCCGCAGCGACGGTCTCGCAGAAATTCCTTGTCGCTATCTGCTCCACCTGAAGTCTCTAAAACCTTTACTCGCTACGCAAATCGCTTGGCGCAACTGTTTGCTCTGTTGTTTGATGAGTCTGCATGATAGGTCCAAGAACAGATAAAGTCAAAGATTTGTAATTCGGAGATAATCTCTCGACGAATAATTTACTATATACCGTAATGGCGTCTCACAACAACACAATCTCTCTCCTCCTCTCACGTCCGATCTCTCCATTTTCTTCACAAAGAGTCCATAAAACAAAATCTTTGGTTCGGTAAGACACAGAGATGCGTTCGTAGCACAGAACATCCTATTCTCGCAGTCGTATATGAGGTTCACCACAGTATCAATTCGTCGCTCCCAAACTATATCGTTACATGGTTAAATGTACCATACTTCCTCTCTCGAGCGCAAATTTCCTTTCCTTAGACATTTTGGGACCTAACGCACTATAAATAATGACTAATGTTTTGGTATTATTCTACTGAACAGAATGTGCTTATGGCGGTCGACTTTTGCTTCTTATGTAATCTGTGTACCTTTCGTAACTACTCGTCACTAATCATAAGGTTTAATAATTTGACATTAACCGTTTCAGCAATTCCGTAAAGGGCTAATGTGGCCATGGACTTCGATCACAATAGCCCTCCCATTCGGTTGACGGTTCCTTAGGAAACCCAGGAGCATGGCTAATTTAATCTTATGTTCAACCCAGTAATTTACAAAAAGTATTTAAAATTTTAACTGACAGATCTGAAAGTATATTTATATAATGTGTTCTTGCATTGGTGGGGTCAGGTATCAACAAACGTTAAGATATCTTGGTAGCGAGGTCAGCACGACGTCTCGTGGAAGGTGCGGACAGAGACGGAAACGACCCTCTTTCTACTGTGTGTGGGATGGTGAGGAACAGAATTGATCTTCAGGTAAAAGAAAGGCTGGATCAGACATTCATATGGTCTTTCACAGGGCGGTGATACGTGAACATGTAACATACCCCGAAAACAGTATCAATGGTAGTCATTACTGATGGAAAAGCTCTGTGAGAGAACGGGTTAGTACACACACTTTTCATTCTCACGCTACTGGTCTGAATTCACAGATTCGGAAGAAGTAGTACCCAACTTTATTACTCAGAATTCGGGTAATTTTTCGTCACATTTACCAATTTTTGTCTTTGTATAGTCACTTATGAATATCAGAGTACCATATCAACACACATTTTCCCAGTACCCTCCATACTTTCCTACGTAAGTCTGTGAGGTAACAGTACATTCTAAGTTTGTTTGCACATTTCGCAACAGAAAATGTAACCAGGTGTTGCGAGTATACGTTATTAACCTCTCCTCATATTCTTCGGGTACACACACGCACCAATTCTGATTCATATTGGTTCGACGATAAAACAGTACATCATTCACTACAGTATAGTACTGGCATATTTTATCTTTTTGTGGATTTTCTAATTTCTGTCTAACTTTTATCCACCTTGGATCACTTTGTTGGAGTCTCGTTACATCTGCACATTACTCTAAATAGTATCTTCGGTTTACCTGATCTTTCATCTATAACAATGGAAACACTTCATTTTCATCCAAGATGATGCCTTCTTCTAATCCTTCTTGAACACAGGATAACGCATCTGCTCTGATATTTTCCTTTAAAAATGGCGTATAGGCGATAAGAAATTGGTATTCCAGAAGAGCGACCGTCCACCTTCCTAATCTCGCATGTAGTACCTTACAGGTTTGTAAAAAGCTAAGAGATAGATGGTCATAGCAGTCTGTGTTTCTTGCTCCATAGAAATAATAATGAAGCTTTTTGAACGTCCACACTGCTGCAAGAGCCTCCTGTTCTGTCGTGTATAAGATCTGTCCCAACTTGACAATGACCTACTAGCGAAAGCTATTGGGCAAAAGGTGGGCTTGCCGTTTATTATTCGAATTTGGAACAGATATACACCTAAACCAACAGATGAAGCATCAACCATTAATAAAAATTTAGAAATATAGAATCTTTGCACTGGACATAGCTTACTTGATTGCTTCGAATGCTCGTTGTCGTTACTCAATCCACTGCCAATGCACATTCTTCCTTAACAAAATTTAATAATGGCTCAGAATTCATCAACTGGTTCTCAATGAATCGACGAACAAACGATGCAAGTCCTAAAATGGTCTTAACTGCCTTTTCGTTCTAGGAACGGGAAAATTTTTTATTGCACTGATCTTCTTTTCATCTGGCAAAATACCTTTTGAATTTATCAAATGGCCGAAGAATTTTATTTTCTCCAGGCATAAATGTGACTTTTGTAGATTCGCTGTTATTCGCACACTAGAAAATCTCTCTAATACTTGTGTCAGTGTATTCACATGGTGTTCCCAGGTATTTATAGCTATCAGGATGTCATCGACAATTTCTGTTAGCTGACTGCTTAGTTCAGGTCCTAATGCTGCATCCAATGCTGATATGAATATTCCTGCACTGATATTCAAACCAAATGGTTGAACCTTGAAATGATGACTCCTGCCTGTGTATACAAATGCAGTATCCTTTCTTGAATACTCATCTAACTTGACCTGGCAGTATGTAGCACGCAAATCAGTTTTTGTAAAATACTGCGCACCATTGAACTTTTGGATCAGTTCATCTGTATTTTCTGGGTGATTACATACTGGTACAATAATTGTGACACGAGCAGCGAGTACTGGACGTAATTTTCCACCTGGTTTTGCACAAAGATAAGCAGACTGCAGTAGGGACTGTTTGAAGTTTCAATCAGATTCCAGTCTGACATCCTATGTATTTCTTGGTCCACAGGAGTGCCTTGTTTCCAAGGAACGGGATAGAAATTGTGGCAGTATGTTCTGTGAGGCTTGACGTTCAGATTACATGTATAGCCCTTGATTATACCTGGTTGCTCTTCGAATACTCTCATATACTTGTATAATAGAGCAGACAATTTTGTCCTTTGCTCTTCTTTAAGGCGCTCTGACTCACTTAACTTCTGTTATGTCCACTCGGATATCTCTCCGACTTGCACTACTCTAACCTGACTTGCATTGAATTGGCAGCGCTCGGCAGTATCTTCTATGTTTTCCCTCTTTCCTTATCAAGCTTACCTGGGCTAGGGCTCTGTCGATTCAAAAATTTACCTCTCCGGTAGAGAAGTCTAAATTTGCGTCCTTCTGCCGGATAGTCTCTAATCAAAGCACACAGTCGACTATCAGTTTATCAACTAACAGGAACGCGCATGTTATGGCAGCATTTCCTAGATTTAATTTTAGCATCGACTGCATCCTCACGGGTTGAGATCGCGTGCCCAACGCTCCTAGTATCTTGCAATGTTGTGCAGGAAAAGTCGGTAACTGGGTATTCTTCAGCTGGTTAAATAGGTTCATAGATACTGCATTTACCGATGGGTCCGTATCCAAAACTAGTCACTGGAATACTCACTATTATATCTTTAGTTGCAGATATGGATACTGATAAGTAATCTTCTGTACATTTGGTTGTGTCAGCATGCAGCTCCTCTTCTATT
This sequence comes from Schistocerca cancellata, assembly GCF_023864275.1. Classification (NCBI taxonomy): domain Eukaryota; kingdom Metazoa; phylum Arthropoda; class Insecta; order Orthoptera; family Acrididae; genus Schistocerca; species Schistocerca cancellata. The sequence goes on from NC_064627.1 coordinate 999,855,038, forward strand.
AACTTTCCCTCGTTATATCTCATCATACGAACTTGTGAAACAAAACTAACGCTACATTCGCATGAAATGTTGAGTGCTATTGACAAGGGATTTCAGGTTGATTCCGTATTTCTGGATTTCCGGAAGGCTTTTGACACTGTACCAGACAAGCGGCTTGTAGTGAAATTGCTTGCTTATGGAACATCGCCTCAGTTATGTGACTGGATTCGTGATTTCCTGTCAGAGACGTCACAGTTCGTAGCAATTGACGTAAAGTGATCGACTAAAACAGAAGTGCTTTCTGGCGTTCCCAAAGGTAGTGTTATAGGCCGCTTGCTGTTCCTTGTCTATATAAACAATTTGGGAGACAATCTGAGCAGCGGTCTTCGGTTGTTTGCAGATGACGCTGCCGTTTATCGACTAGTAAAGTCATCAGAAGATCAAAACAAACTGCAAAACGATTTAGGAAAGATTCCTGAATGGTGTGAAAAGTGGCAGTTGGCCCCAAATAACGAAAAGTGTGAGGTCATCCACATGAGTCCTAAAAGGAACTCGTTAAACTTCGGTTACACGACAAATCAATCTAATGTAATAGCCTTAAATTCAACTAAATACCTAAGTATTACAATTAAGAACAACTTAAATTGGAAGGAACACATAGAAAATGTTGTGGGGAAGGCTAACTGAAGACTGCGTTTTATTGGCGGGACACTTAGAAAATGCAACAGACCTACTAAGGACACTACACTTGTCCGTTCTCTTTTAGAATACTACTGCGGGGTATGGGATCCTTACCAGATAGGATGGACTGAGTACATCGAAAAACTTCAAAGAAAGGCAGCGCGTTTTGTATTATCGCGAAATATGGGGGAGAGTGTCACAGAAATGACACAGGATTTGGGCTGGATATCGTTAAAAGAAAGGTGTTTTTCGTTGCGACGGAATTTACTTACAAAATTCCAATCACCAACTTTCTCCTCCGAATGCGAACATATTTTGTTGATACCGATCTACATAGGGAAGAACGACCACCACGATAAAATAAGGGAAATCAGAGCTCTTACGGAAAGATATAGGTGCTCATTCTTTCCGCGCGCTAAACGAAGTTGGAATAATAGAGAATTGTGAAGGTGGTTCGATGAACCCTCTTCCAGGCACTTAAATGTGATTTGCATTGTATCCATGTAGATTTAGATGTAGATGTAGATAACAAGTCGAAGTTTTGACGCTTATTTCAGTTTCAAAATTACATTCTTGCATTAGCGGTAAACAGCCGCAAAAATTCTTCACGATTAACGAATATCCAGTTCCACCTTCTGAGTTGGGAAACCTGTGCACCTTTCTGGTAACAGTGTTCTTACCATTAGTCACTCGCTGTCACTCCGTTTAGTGTATTACACTGACACACGTCTGGGATAACTGTTGTGTACCATGGTATCGTAAGGTTTATATTCATTCAATTATTACACGATCAGCAGTTTAATGAAAATCCTCTAACTGTTTTGTCTCTTCATGTTCGTTTTCGCATTATGCATACGATCGAGCGGAGACTCGCACCGAAATTAAAGAAACTGATGACTCTGAGTTGCCTGGTGACTAGTGTCCTCTTCTTTAGGCTTGGATGAGCTTATCATGGGTGTCGATTGACGTTCATACTTCGTAGGTATTATAGCTATTGCATTTGGTATATCTGTATTCTCCCAGCACATTATTGCTTTCTATTCCCAATCTCATTTTACTGACAATATTTTCTTCTCTCGATCACACTTTATGTTCTCATGTACATGTCTCATTACCTTAAAACAAAGAAGATTCTGGAATGATGCAATGCATTTTGTTTAGAGATACAGTGCACTCCAGATTAATCAAATCGCATATCGTATTCCGTCATTAGTTAATTAGCTATTTTATGTTTATTGTATATTATTAAGATGTGCTGAATACTTAGACGTATACATTCCAAATGAGATAATAGCACTTGATCGTCTGTTAGTAGGTTCTAATACACCTTATTATTCCTCAGCATTAATCTCTTCTGGATATAATGATAGCAGCAAGTGAAAAGAAATTATAGAGACAGGAGAGAATTCCAAGTTCTAATTTACTACTGGATACTCATGTTCTTATAACCTATCGATATTAAGATTCTTTCATACCGCAGGCACCAGTCGAAATGAATTTCTTTAGATGTGGTTTCACGTTTAACTAGCCCAGCTCATAATTTACATCTTATTATACCGTGTGCTTGCTAATAAAACAAAACCAACAAATAAATACACACATTGCATTCCTTCTATTTTCTAAGGCCTATAATATAAATAATAACTGAAATAATAGTCTCCATAGCATTGTTAGCTTTGCGTATGCACAATCCACCAATACCTATAGCCCCATAGTAGATTCGTATGATAACTTTTACGTATTACCTTTGCGAGAAACGTGTTTTAGCAGGTCACGTCTTATGTGGAAGTGCTATTTTGCAGCAGTGGATTGTAATTCATTCCCTGCCTGTGAGTGGAAGGATGTTGGGAAAAAATTCGTTTTGGGCTGTGCAGAGGCTTGAAAAACATCATTCTCCCGAGCTGAGTATGCGTAGTATTTTTCACAGGGCAACAAGATCCGATTAGTTGCAGAATAGGTTTTGGTGATACCGGCGTTAAAAACATATTTGCTCCGTCGGCTCCTCTGTATTCTGTGCTCTTCATACGGTTCAAGTGAAGGATATCACTTTAATCTCCCATGAGTATGAAAACAAGTAACCCCAGTTGCAATAGATGCATAGACAAAAAACATAAAGCATGCCGATAGATAACGGCATAATTGTGGGAGATATTTTACCTTACATCAGTCACAGGAATACAATATGGGTACTCCAACTAAATATTGAGAGTCTTTACTTAGTCTGACAGCAGCTTGTTCTAAATTTTATTGTAATTACAAATATAAATACGTTCTTATAACTTCGCATATAAGGGTTAGTCAAATCAGATCGAGCCAGATGGAAAAAAGAACTTCAGCTGCTTATTATTTCAAAATAAATAGCCATAGCTGTTAATACACATTTGGGAAATAACAGTCAGTGCACCCATGAAAAAAAGGTTTGTGGTTGCCTGAACACGCTCACATCTTGCCAAGGTTGTTGCAAGTATGCTGCAGACGTTTTTCTGGAAACCCCTTACATGGCTCCAATCGAGTGTCGATCTCTTCCCATGCTAGTTCCCTATTTTTGTAGCCAAGCTTTGGACAAAGATGTGAATAGCTGGGCATGGTACCATGGGCAAAGGCAAATATATTTTCATGAGGGAACTGAACATCTTGCCCCACAGTGGGGTAGATGTGTTAAAAGTTAAGCCGATTACTTTTGAAAAAAATAGCTTACTTACTTTTTCCATGTGTCTCATTTTTATTTGACTGCCCTTTGTAGCAACGCAGATTTAATAAATCTCTTTTCATACATTATTCCAAAATGGAATCTTTCTGGACACCCCTAGTCAGCTGAGTTAGAAACTAATAGCAATGAAATTCAGATATCTTGAGACAATTCTGATATTTCAGTTCCATGTTACGTATGTAAATGTTAGTACATTGTACTTGTAACGTGGGTGCTTATTCTAGGATTGAGAACAACTGTGTAAGTTGAAATGTCAAGTTTAATGTCGCAAATTTTAGCACAAAAATTACAGCTTTTACACAATTTTCAACTCGACAACATAGAAACAGATCAATGGATAATGCATCTTGCCCACATCCAAAATTAAAATAATTCTATACACAACACTATTAAATATTAACTTTCTGAAAGAACATCAGTCCTAAGCACAATAATATGAAAGTTTAATTGGAAGTTTCTTTTCAGAGTTGCTCCTACACATACGTTATGATGTTGGTCAGTACTACGAAAATCGTCCGATTCCGGTTCAAAGTTCGGTACTATTTAGGATGACAATCAAATCTACAGTGGATGGTTAGTTTGGTGACAAATTTGAGCGAAAGATTACCTAAGGCCGCTCGAGTTTGCAGTGGACGCAAGCTGGTGAGCCAACAAAGTTTACACCTCTGCACGCAATATTTACCTTAAGCTGTGACGAGCTGCCACCTGCAAGGCTGCTCTGTCCCACCGAAATACCTACAAAACTAATCAGGCCTTTGCAGAACTTTCCAGCAGAGACTTCCCCTATGTTTCTCGTTATGCGAGAAAACGTGTTCTCAGTCCTAGTCTTAGTCTTAGTGGCGATATACACGTGCATGGATGGAGCAGCATGCAAATTATAGTGCCCTCTCAGTTCTCGCCATAACAGTTAACTAATTTGGCTGGTTCGTGTCTCCACAGTTGGAGCTAAACGTTGCTACAGCTAATCTCTAGCTGGATTCTAGCCGCTGTGAACGCAGTGTCAATACAAATTTCTTCTCTGCGTTGTACAGAGTGTTAAGCACTCCGTCCTGCACTTGACGCCAGTTCAGAGAAGAGTCCACGAAAATTTCTCTCTTGTCCTACTCATGACAGAACTTCCTTCCCCACTAGGGTTCTTCACGTCACGGCCTTTTTTGACCAATAGGAGCGTTCCTCTTATTTTGTGGAAGCTTTCTCTACCAATCGCAATGTCCCTTCTATCAAACTGCGTTGGAACTTCAGTATTTTTCTCCTTCCTCGTGCGTTACCGCCAATCGGACGTTTTTTGCTCGTTCTAGACGTCTAAAGTACATTGATCTTTCTGTGTGTTGCACTCGCTGGACACATGATCGAAATGTGTTACTATTTTTTGTTTGCGTCCCGTTGGAATTCCGAAACGCAGCTTTCTAAAGCTTTCTCTCAGTCCCTTGTGCAGATGTGCCACTACACTTAGTCCTCCTTCCTGAATCACCTGGCTGGGGTTGCTGACCTTCCTCCTGCCACCCCTTTAAGTGGTTTCCATCGTAACCCCTGCAGTGCGCCTTCCCTACACCATTGTCCACCTGGTTTTTCAAACTAAAAACGACTCGAGTTATCTGTTCCACCTTCCGCTCAAAGACATGCATTGTATAACACCAGAGTGTTAATTACCGTCGATTGACTGTCATCCCTTTTTACATTATATACAAATGTTCTCATAAATGCCGAATTATGTTAGGTGTCATGTTCACCTTCTCAATGCGATGTATGAAGCTCCCATGTAAGGTGCGAATCGGACCATTTATTCTGCCACCTTATAGACTGTAAACATGATAGGAATTGTATGTTATACATTGCATCATACATGTTCCTCAGATGAGTCTGTAATATCTGTGAGTCTTGTCTATATGAATATTGGTAAAAAATTAAATATTATGTTATTCATATCTGGCTAAGTAGTAAGCAACGAGCTAGTTTGATAAAAGACATAATGGGGCACAAATAAGAAGCAGATCAGTGCTGCTCCTGAAATAATGGGGAGGATTTCTCTCCTTAAATAAACAAACCTGCCACTTGGCCTAGTGCCATTGTTTAAAGAAATCTAATTATTTTTTACCCCACTGTAAAGAAGCTGCTCACCTGAACACTTACCTTTGCTTATGCAAACGTCAAATAATGAGAAAATGCTTTTGACATAATCTAACTTACTGGTCACAAACATCAACTTATTTGCCATTATTTCTCATCCAACAGGGCGACAACCCTAAGTTTTGAAACTTCCTGACAGATTAAAACTGTGTACCGGACCGAAACTTCAACTCAGGGCCTTTGCCTTTCGTGGGCAAGTGCTCTACCATATGAGCTACCTAAGTACAACTCACGACCAGTCCTCACAGCTTCAATTCTGCCAATACCTTCTCTAATGTTTATGCAAGATTTATTCGTAACAAAATGATTTATTCTAATCTTAACAACCTATATTTATTACCTAAAATGACGGACACCCGGACTCCTCTCCCACAATCCTTTAGTGCGTTTCTACAGGTGCTGTACCACCAGCACTCTCCTCTGCATCAGCGCAGTCAGCGTCATCAGGTGGAGTTAGTACTGGTGTCCTGTACACATGTCGGTGAATAGCAAGAGCAGCTGCAAATTCAGATCTTATTGGCAATTTCATTCACACTATTTGCAGCAGAGTATTGTGGTCAGTGGCATTTTTTGCAATCATTCCAATGTATTACTACCTCCCCTTATTGTTATTTTCAATTTTGAGGGACATTTTTGCAGTTTTACTGACTTTCTCCCAGTTCCTCAAATACAAAAGTTTCCATGTTAAGGCACACATAGCTACGAGACTCTTAATGTTTAAAATTTATCACAATGCGATATTTTAACAAATTAAACCAATATCCAATGTTAAACAATTTCTGCTATGTGTTATTTATCAACAAATACACTTCTGGGAAGCTACCTCTGCAAGCACACCAACGTATGATCACCGTCGTAAATTGATATTTACAAGGAAAAGATCATAATTATTTCAGTGTGCATGGAGAGCCAGAAATCTGTAGCAATACGTATTTGTGAAGCATGTGCCGAGACGTATTGTTCTCTGCTTCCATGAGTACCTGCCGTTGCCTGGGATGAATTCATTGCAATCTCCTATTAGTCTGTCTCCTTTTCCCTCTCTCTGTCCATCTTCTCTTAATCATTCTGTCCGTCTTTCTGTCCATCTACTCCTCCTCCAGTGTCCATTTCACCCTCCTCCCTCTCCGTCCATCTCCTCTTCCCGCACCTCCCTCAAAGAATGTACAACTTCTCCTACCCCTATCTCCTCTTCATCACCTTTTCTTTCCATTTCCTCCTCTCCCTCTCTCTGACCATATCCTTCTCCCGCCTATCTGTACCCATCTCCTCCACCCCTTTCTGTCACCACGTCACCACCCCCACCCAATAGGTGGCTGGTTGTTCGTACCCTCAAGGTTCTTCGTTCCAGATAATAACTAACACGCCTATCAAATTTCGCTGAAATTGTTCCAGGGGTTTAGGGTGAGTATTTTACCCATGGTGTTGCCCGAATATGCACATGTCACATCTATTTTACAAATATTTAAAATATTTCAAAGGTATTTTTGCAGATATTTGACCTGAAGTATTTCTCCCTGAAGTTTTTTTTTTTTTTATGACGTCGTTTATAACTATGCGTTGTATGATGATATAATTTTGCAGATACATCCAGTGGTATATGTGGCTACTGTCTGTGAAGTAAGTCGCGAAAACAGTTACTAGTAAATGAGTAGTAAATTGAAAAGTACGCTGAATGCGACCGTTTCACTGCACGAACTGCGATAATGTAGTCAGCAATGAACTTTTTCCTTTGATTACTTCATTTTGTGCAATTCGTCAGCGAATGATTTATATTACGTGCAAAGTTCGTTGCAATTGACTGAGTGCTCTCAGTCCGAAATACTGGATGAATAAGCAGGGGGAATTCAGGCGTTATGGACTACACTTCTTCTGCCCCAACTCCTTCCCCTTTCATTGTAGGTGTATACGAGGTAGCCTCTGTGTTACTTCTGAGTATAAGCTATCTTCATTCCAAATTCCATCCAAATCCATCCACTTGCTTCAGCGTGAAGGAGTAAAACACGTACTAGTACACACACACCCACACACACTCACACACACACACACACACACACACACACACATACGCACGCACACTACACACACACACACACACACACACACACACACACACACACACACACACACAAAACACACACACACACACGTCTTTACGCTTTTATAATATATGCTAGGTGTTACCCAGTGCTTCGTTCACATATCAGTAATTTTGTTATGATGAGTGGTGATAAGTAAGTAAGCTAGTAATTTTACGAGATGTCTGTATATGTGGGTACAGTGGTGTAGAGACGATGTTAAAAATGTATGCGATGCTGGTATGTTGGTTGTTAATAAACGTGTTTCTGTTATTTTTCTGTATGGCGAATCTGAAAGTGTGCATTATATTTTCTAATTATATTTAGAAAGATGCCTCGATTCATTTCATCCGTGCAGAAGTAGAGTTTCTAGGAGTTTCTCTAGCTCACCTGGTACTGGACGTGAGATTTTGCTTCCACAGCAATACCAACCAACCACTTTTCCTTCCATTTTGGTGCGTTATCGTGCCTACATATTTGATACTTCCACTATAATTACTAATTTATCATTAACACAGTCAGTTAATAGATCACAATCAAATTCACCCTCATCACCTCACATGTAAAAGTATTATTCTCTCTTTGCCCTACGGCCTTAAAATGACGAATTCGTTGTGAGTCTTCAACTGTCTTGGAAGCTGTAACAGATGCGTGACACTCAGCGTCTTAAACGCGACGGGCTTGTGGCTGTTCTAATGCCTCCGTAGCTATTAAGGGTGCCTGACGTTCTGAATTCATGTTCCGGCGGACGCGAGATTGCTCGGAGGTTATTTGGATTCGAGCAACTCTTGCAGTTTGGGCTTGGATCTATGTTCTAAATTAGACTTAACGTTTGCGACGCTTATAGTAAAATGTTTAATTAAAATTCCCGGGCCTTCTGTAAGATTTTATTGTATCTCCACGAAAATTCTCCAGCTATGCCAGCCACACGCACAGTAACAATGGATTTACACTATTACGGAATTATCTATAGACGCAAAGAGTCGCGACCATCTCGCCACTGTCGTCTGTATGCCACTCACGCATACCATATTTAAAAATGTTAGTAATGTAAGTATTGCATCCTTTCTCAGCAATTGCAGTTGTATACAAAGAAGTAATAAGCAGCTGTTTGAATAAAGAAAATTTTCTTTCTTTTTCTTCTGAAGAAGGGCAGTAAGTGCGCGAAACCAGCAAGGAAATTAAACTTCTTTTATGCCACTAGTTGCTTATTATTTCGTTACGTCATGTAAATAATGCTCAAAAAGGTACAGCTCTCTAAAGGAGCGTATGATCTTCTCAGAGTTGAAGCTGTCTCCATACTAAATACTATCAGAATCGGTTCAGCGCTAGAGTCATAAGAATGTAACAGCGTGAGTTAATTTCGCAAGTAATAACACAGGTTTTAGTATGGAAGTACGAATTAAACACGTTGAAAATTGAATAAAGATTGTACTGATTACGCTGGATCATATTACGTGAAAGACATGAACCACTAAGAGTATTCTCATAAATATGATGAAGTTCAAAGCGAAAGAATATATAGATTGTTCAAAGGGTAAGTGTTTTAGTTTACCTTGCGTAGTATTCTTCAAATCAATTAATATCTTGCACTACACGGTTTGTAAAGTAACCTATCTTCTTCCTCATTATTAAAGCTGTAGCACGCCAAATGTCATGGACACCGGTTCAACGGTTTATGAGTGAAGACGGAACATAGTGACTTTCGCATTTATAATATTAGTAATGATGTAAGAGTTGTTAATGGCAACAATACGGGAAAAAGCGGCACCACGCATCACAAGACTAAAAACGAGGCGCTAGCGAAAGTAGAGGCGATTTCTTTGTCACTACTAAGTGTAGTTGGCCATAGACTTAGGAAAGAGCTAAGCGTTTTGCCGTTGGATAATTTAGTCAGTGCGACAATATTACAAGGATGGTGGACAAGGAACCTGTGAGGCATAGTCCATACCACAAGAGAGGCGTTACGCATATTGGTGGCTGGGAGAGCAAGGTGTGGCCGGTATGTTACTTCATCGTCCTCATGTCTCGTGAAATGACTACGCTAAGGAATAACGGATGTCCAGAGTCAATGGAGTAGGAAGAGTGATACTGTACTCTCCGATACACACCATAAAGCGCCAGGCGTGCATTACGGGTTTGATTTTTCAGTTCAGTCCCTGTGTAGATAATACACTACTGGCCATTAAAATTGCTACACCACGAAGATGACGTGATACAGATACGAAATTTAACCGACAGGAAGAAGATGCTGTGCTATGCAAATGATTAGCTTTTCAGAGCATTCACACAAGGTTGGCGCCGGTGGCGACACCTACAACGTGCTGACATGAGGAAAGTCTCCAAACGATTTCTCAAACACAAACAGCAGTTGACCGGCGGTGCCTGGTGAAACGTTGTTGTATTGCCTCGTGTAAGGAGGAGAAATGCGTACCATCACGTTTCCTACTTTGAAAAGGTCGGATTGTAGTGTATCGCGATTGCTGTTTATCGTATCGCGACATTGCTGCTCGCGTTGGTCGATATCCAATGACTGTTAGCAGAATATGGAATCGGTGGGTTCAGGAGGGTGTGGCGGTTTTCGTGTATCATTATCACTGGCAAGTGCTATGAATATGAATGATACGATACTCTATGGTATTTTTTTAGCAGTTGCATTGATTTGATTTGTAAATGACACTGACAATATTATACACATGTATAATGCATTATTCATATTACAACTTCTCCCGGATAATTATTTTGTTCAAATTGCACAAGAACTCCACCTGACGTAGTATAATAATGTTGACTGTAAGCTGTGTTCATATCGCTAAAATTACAGGTCGTATATCAAAGCTTTTATAATTTTTTGTCTTCGATGGATTTCATTATTCTTAGCAAATTGATCATGAGAAGGAACCACAGAATACCACCCGCACACAACACCGACGTATGCTCCAGAAATATTTTCCTCCGTGATTCGTGCGAAGTTTAATTCTGGCCACATACATCAGCAATGAAATCTTGTTAAAAGATAAATACCATCAGTACTGTTCTTAGAAAATGCAGTCTGATTCGATTAATTTTTTCTTTTATAAATAGAGTTCAGTACCACCGGTGCTCATTTATTTCTTACACATCGGAATATTGAAAGTATGCAGTTTCAAGTAATTTAAAATTGCCGCTGTAATAAAAGTTAAGATGGCGGCCAACAAAAGATAGAGGATTTCTTTTTTAATTAAGATTTTCCTTTTCCCAATAAATCATTTAAATCATTTAAATTGATGACACCAATGAAAAATTATTAATTTTTTTGCAAATTAGTTAACACAAACCCATACTATTTTTAACTAGAAGGACGAAATTGCTATATAATCGCAACTAAAAATGGCTGCGCTTCTTGCAGCTATGATAAAACAACTAACACAAAATTATAATTAAAAGAGGAAGTGAATTTTCAATAATTAATAATAAGTCGTTTTAACGCATTTGGCTCCATTTTTTTTACCAGCAAATGAACATAAAAGTACAATAATTTAACATTAAATGTTTTTCATTTAACAGACCTCAAATCGATTCGCGTCTTACGTCGGCGATGTACATCAGAAGAAGACGACAAAAGGGTACAAAACAAAAGAAAAAAATGACATACATTAACAAAAGAATGTGACACAAATATTGTCTCTGTTTTACATAATCATCATCTTTTTAAGAAATAATTACATAATTTAATGAATATTATCCACACGTTCACATTCCACTCGTAATATATATATATATATATATATATCGTGGATGTTATACCGTGCTGGGTCCCAACGGCTTCTTATCACTAGCAGTCGAGATGACAGGCATCTTGTCCACTTGGCTGTAACGGATCGTGCAACCACGCCTCGATCCCTGAGACAACAGATGGGGACATTTGCAAGGCAACAACCATCTGCACGAACAGTTCGACGACGTTTGCAGCAGCACGGACTATCACCTCGGAGAACCCTTGACGCTGCATCACAGACAGGAGCGCCTGCTATGGTGTACTCAACGACGAACCTGCGTGTACGAATGGCAAAACGACATTTCTTCGGATGAATCCAGATTCTGTTTACAGCATCATGATGGTCGCATCCGTGTTTCGCGACATCGCGGTGAACGGACGTTGGAAGCGTGTATTCGTCATCGCCATACTGGCGTATCACCCGGCGTCATGATATGGGGTGCCATTCGTTACACGTCTCGGTCACCTCTTGTTCGCATTGACGGCACTTTGAACAGTGGACGTTACATTTCACATGTGTTACGACCCGTGGCTCTACCCTTCATTCGATCCCTGCGAAACCCTACATTTCAGCAGGATAATGCACGACCGCATGTTGCAGGTCCTGTACGAGCCTTTCTGGATACAGAAAATGTTCGACTGCTGCGCTGGTCAGCACATTCTCCAGATCTCTCACCAATTGAAAACGTCTGGTCGATGGTGACCGAGCAACTGGCTCGTCACAATACGCCAGTCACTACTCTTGATGAACTGTGTTATCGTGTTGAAGCTACATGGGCAGCTGCACCTGTACATGCCATCCAAGTTCTGTTTGACTCAATGCCCAAGGGTATAAAGGCCGTTATTACGGCCAGAGGTGGTTGTTCTGAGTACTGATTTCTCAGGATCTATGCACCCAAATTGTTGAAAATGTAATCAAATGACAGTTCTAGTATAGTATATTTGTCCAAAGAATACTCATTTATCATCGGCATTTTTCTTTCTGAAAAGTTGTTGTATTTCTTCCAGCGAAACCACTTTAAATCCTGTACAACACACGAAATTGTCTACATACATTTCATCAAGAGCACGTGCACAATATAGATCACATAGAGCTCTATTAGGTAACTAAAGGGGGTTACGTTGGTGCTGGGTCCATGTGGGGGAGATACACTCCTGGAAATTGAAATAAGAGCACCGTGAATTCATTGTCCCAGGAAGGGGAAACTTTATTGACACATTCCTGGGGTCAGATACATCAAATGATCACACTGACAGAACCACAGGCACATAGACACAGGCAACAGAGCATGCACAATGTACTAGTACAGTGTATATCCACCTTTCGCAGCAATGCCGGCTGCTATTCTCCCATGGAGACGATCGTAGAGATGCTGGATGTAGTCCTGTGGAACGGCTTGTCATGCCATTTCCACCTGGCGCCTCAGTTGGACCAGCGTTCGTGCTGGACGTGCAGACCGCGTGAGACGACGCTTCATCCAGTCCCAAACATGCTCAATGGGGGACAGATCCGAAGATCTTGCTGGCCAGGGTAGTTGACTTACACCTTCTAGAGCACGTTGGGTGGCACGGGATACATGCGGACGTGCATTGTCCTGTTGGAACAGCAAGTTCCCTTGCCGGTCTAGGAATGGTAGAACGATGTGTTCGATGACGGTTTGGATGTACCGTGTACTATTCAGTGTCCCCTCGACGATCACCAGTGGTGTACGGCCAGTGTAGGAGATCGCTCCCCACACCATGACCCCGGGTGTTGGCCCTGTGTGCCTCGGTCGTATGCAGTCCTGATTGTGGCGCTCACCTGCACGGCGCCAAACACGCATACGACCATCATTGGCACCAAGGCAGAAGCGACTCTCATCGCTGAAGACGACACGTCTCCATTCGTCCCTCCATTCACGCCTGTCGAGACACCACTGGAGGCGGGCTGCACGATGTTGGGGCGTGAGCGGAAGACGGCCTAACGGTGTGCGGGACCGTAGCCCAGCTTCATGGGGACGGTTGAGAATGGTCCTCGCCGATACCCCAGGAGCAACAGTGTCCCTAATTTGCTGGGAAGTGGCGGTGCGGTCCCCTACGGCACTGCGTAGGATCCTACGGTCTTGGCGTGCATCCGTGCGTCGCTGCGGTCCGGTCCCAGGTCGACGGGCACGTGCGCTTTCCGCCGACCACTGGCGACAACATCGATGTACTGTGGAGACCTCACGCCCCACGTGTTGAGCAATTCGGCGGTACGTCCACCCGGCCTCCCGCATGCCCACTATACGCCCTCGCTCAAAGTCCGTCAACTGCACATACGGTTCACGTCCACGCTGTCGCGGCATGCTACCAGTGTTAAAGACTGCGATGGTGCTCCGTATGCCACGGCAAACTGGCTGACACTGACGGCGGCGGTGCACAAATGCTGCGCAGCTAGCGCCATTCGACGGCCAACACCGCGGTTCCTGGTGTGTCCGCTGTGCCGTGCGTGTGATCATTGCTTGTACAGCCCTCTCGCAGTGTCCGGAGCAAGTATGGTGGGTCTGACACACCGGTGTCAATGTGTTCTTTTTTCCATTTCCAGGAGTGTATATTGTACTATATATTGTACTATAGTTGAAGTGAGACGTCATGCGATTTAGAGGTGCATCAGCAAATCTTCTTTGATCCTTGCTGAGGGGGAACTATAGATTTGCCTTATCCTACAATCTCATAGACGTGGCAAGAGTTTTGAGTGCGGTAAAAAAAGAAAAAGTCGTCGATAGACGAGTACGATCTTCCACGATTGCCAAACTATTATGTAACGATTACAGAAATAGAAAAGCACTGACGACGATATGTAAAGTCCGTAAAATGTGTTTTGGAGATGCAAATGGCCTACACCGAAGATTGCAGTTTTCGTAGGAGGTTTGTTTATGGCAAGAATATGGTGAAAAGCAATATCACATTGCAATACTCTAATAAAGGGTCTGCTATTGAAAGTATACGGGATCTCTTCGTCGCTTCTTCTAAGCGTAGTGGACAATGGATTAACAAAACAGCTGAGCGTTTTTTAATACAACAGTTTTGTCAGTGCGAGAATTTGACAAGGTGCATTCAAGTTCTAAGGCCTCCGATTTTTTTCTTCTGGACTGGAAAGAGATAGAAACATGCGCAATTTTTTAAAATGAGGCCGCGTTTATTGACAATACGTCCCAGAGATGGCAGCACCGTACGGCAGATGGAATTTTACCGCCGGCGGCGAGAATGTGAACTGTTTTAAATACTTAAAATGGCGACGTTTTCCTTACTTGAACAGCGTGCAATCATTCGTTTTCTGAATTTGCGTGGTGTGAAACCAATTGAAATTCATTGACAGTTGAAGGAGTCACGTGGTGATGGAGTTATGGATGTGTGGAAAGTGCGTTCGTGGGTGCAACAGTTTAATGAAGGCAGAACATCGTGTCACAACAAACCGAAACAACCTCGGGCTCGTACAAGCTGGTCTGACAACACGATCGAGAAAGTGGAGAGAACTGTTTTTGGGGATCGCCGAATGACTGTTGAACAGATCGTCTCCAGAGTTGGCATTTCAGTGGGTTCTGTGCACACAATCCTGCATGACGACCTGAAAATGCGAAAAGTGTCATCCAGGTGGGTGCCACAAATGCTGACGGACGACCACACGGCTACCCGTGTGGCACGTTGCCGAGCAATGTTGACGCGCAACGACAGCACGAATGGGACTTTCTTTTCGTCACTTGTGACAACGGATGAGACGTGGATGCCATTTTTCAATCCAGAAACAAAGCGCCAGTCAGCTCAATGGAAGCACACAGATTCACCGCCACCAAAAAAATTTCGGGTAACCGCCAGTGCTGAAAAAATGATGGTGTCCATGTTCTGGGACAGCGAGGGCGTACTCCTTACCCATTGCGTCCCAAAGGGCACTACGGTAACAGGTGCATCCTACGAAAATGTTTTGAAGAACAAATTCCTTCCTGCACTGCAACAGAAACGTCCGGGAAGGGCTGCGCGTGTGCTGGTTCACCAAGACAACGCACCCACACATCGAGCTAACGTTACGCAACAGTTTCTTCGTGAAGTGATTCCTCATGCTTCCTACTCACCTGACCTGGCTCCTAGTGACTTTTGGCTTTATCCAACAATGAAAGACACTCTCCCTGGCCGCACATTCACCAGCCGTGCTGCTATTGCCTCAGCTATTTTCCAGTGGTCAAAACAGACTCCTAAAGAAGCCTTCGCTGCTGCCATGGAATCATGGCATCAGCGTTGTGAAAAATGTGTACGTCTGCAGGGCGATTACGTCGAGAAGTAACGCCAGTTTCATCGATTTCGGGTGAGTAGTTAATTAGAAAAAAAATCGGAGGCCTTAGAACTTGAATGCACCTCGTATGAGGATGATCAACAACGAGCATCTGAGGTACATGATACGTGATTACCTGGGGCTGTGTGGAGCGAACCAGGCGGTTACTTAGTAGATTAGAGGGTCTCAGGAAAATACAGAAAGGGCATTAGTCTAAGTGGGAGCAAGGAAAATACGGAAGGTAGGCCTAGGGATAATCAGTATGGTAGTTGTATATAGTGGTAGCTATGTTGGGAAGAACCAAAGCTCCAAGCACTATTAGAAAACACTGAAGCTCAGTTGTTATAGGTACGGGAAGTTGGCTAATAAGTTCAGCCGAGATTTTTACAAAGGTCCTAACTCTGTTCAGAAAGAATAGAGTGTATGCAGTTGGTGGTGGTGGAATGATTAGTGCTGTCACAGTTTGTAGCTTCTGTAAGTTACAATGGATAGAGGTGGTACTTGACAACAGGAATAATTTCATAATTCATTCCTTTATCCGAACTGTCCACTCAGATGATACAGTTGCTGAATATTTCATAAAGAATTTGAATCTCATTTTAAACGGGTACCCCAATCTTATCATTATAGTAGGTGCTGACTTCAGTCTACCCTCGATATCTTGGGGAGAGTACACTCCTGGAAATTGAAATAAGAACACCGTGAATTCATTGTCCCAGGAAGGGGAAACTTTATTGACACATTCCTGGGGTCAGATACATCACATGATCACACTGACAGAACCACAGGCACATAGACACAGGCAACAGAGCATGCACAATGTCGGCACTAGTACAGTGTATATCCACCTTTCGCAGCAATGCAGGCTGCTATTCTCCCATGGAGACGATCGTAGAGATGCTGGATGTGGTCCTGTGGAACGGCTTGCCATGCCATTTCCACCTGGCGCCTCAGTTGGACCAGCATTCGTGCTGGACGTGCAGACCGCGTGAGACGACGCTTCATCCAGTCCCAAACATGCTCAATGGGGGACAGATCCGGAGATCTTGCTGGCCAGGGTAGTTGACTTACTCCTTCCAGAGCACGTTGGGTGGCACGGGATACATGCGGACGTGCATTGTCCTGTTGGAATAGCAAGTTCCCTTGCCGGTCTAGGAATGGTAGAACGATGGGTTCGATGACGGTTTGGATGTACCGTGCACTATTCAGTGTCCCCTCGACGATCACCAGTGGTGTACGGCCAGTGTAGGACATCACTCCCCACACAATGATGCCGGGTGTTGGCCCTGTGTGCCTCGGTCGTATGCAGTCGTGATTGTGGCGCTCACCTGCACGGCGCCAAACACGCATACGACCATCATTGGCACCAAGGCAGAAGCGACTCTCATCGCTGAAGACGACACGTCTCCATTCGTCCCTCCATTCACGCCTGTCGAGACACCACTGGAGGCGGGCTGCACGATGTTGGGGCGTGAGCGGAAGACGGCTTAACGGTGTGCGAGACCGTAGCCCAGCTTCATGGAGACGGTTACGAATGGTCCTCGCCGATACCCCAGGAGCAACAGTGTCCCTAATTTGCTGGGAAGTGGCGGTGCGGTCCCCTACGGCACTGCGTAGGATCCTACGGTCTTGGCGTGCATCCGTGCGTCGCTGCGGTCCGGTCCCAGGTCGACGGGCACGTGCACCTTCCGCCGACCACTGGCGACAACATCGATGTACTGTGGAGACCTCACGCCCCACGTGTAGAGCAATTCGGCGGTACGTCCACCCGGCCTCCCGCATGCCCACTATACGCCCTCGCTCAAAGTCCGTCAACTGCACATACGGTTCACGTCCACGCTGTCGCGGCATGCTACCAGTGTTAAAGACTGCTATGGAGCTCCGTATGCCACGGCAAACTGGCTGACACTGACGGCGGCGGTGCACAAATGCTGCGCAGCTAGCGCCATTCGACGGCCAACACCGCGGTTCCTGGTGTGTCCGCTGTGCCGTGCGTGTGATCATTGCTTGTACAGCCCTCTCGCAGTGTCCGGAGGAAGTATGGTGGGTCTGACACACCGGTGTCAATGTGTTCTTTTTTCCATTTCCAGGAGTGTGTTTGTTAAAAGTCGGTGGGAGACATAAATGTCTTCTGAAATCGTACTAAATGCTTTCTCGGAAAATATTTTGAAGAACTTGTTCAAGAGCCCCTAGAAGTGGACAACAATTTATCCTGAGCGTATTGGGAGCATATGACGGATACAGGGATTAATAAACACAACAATGTTGTAGCGAAACTGAATACCATAAGATCGAAACACAACCAACATATACGTTAACTACATCTTTAAAAAAAGATAAAAATTAGCTTAACGCCTCCATGAGATAGTCTACACTCGTTCCAGTCTATGTAAGCCTAGACCAGATTTACTTTAAACGCAAAGAAACGGAATCATCAGCAAGTAAGTCATTTATACCAAATAAATTAATAGAGATGGTGCGGATCCCCCATGGAACAAAAAGGACAGGAGCATCGTTGCAGAAGCAGCGAAAGACGCTTGCTAACTTTAAGAGAAAGCGAAACTCTCAAGATGGTGGAAGTGTCAGAGAAGTTCGAAATTTAGCGCGAAATTCAGTGCGAGGTATTTTTAATAGTTCCTACAGCAAAACTCTCTCTCGAAATCGGGCACTAGGCGCTACAGTCTGGAAAAGCGCGACCGCTACGGTCGCAAGTTCGAATCCTGCCTCGTTCATGGATGTGTGTGATGTCCTTAGGTTAGTTAGGTTTAAGTATTTCTAAGTTCTAGGGGACTGATGGCCTCAGAAGTGAAGTCCCATAGTGCTCAGAGCCATTTTTTTTTTAAATCGGGCAGAAAATCGAAAGAGATTTTGGTCGTATGTAGAGAACACCAGCGGCAAGACGGAGTTAATACCTTCACTGCGCCATGACAATGGTGATGATAGTGTCACTAAAGCTGACTTACTAACCACCGTTTTCAGAAATTCCTTCATCAAAGATGACGAATGAAATATTCCGCAATTCCAATTAATAATATCAACCAACATGAGTAACGTAGCTTAAATCATATAATACAGCCAAGCCTCCGCTGCATGTTGTATGCCACTCAAGTTCCTTTCAGAGTATGCTGGTGCAGTAGCTCCATTCTTAGCTATCACAAACAACCAGTCGCTCCACCAAAGATCCATAACTAAAGTTTGGTACGTTTCTCAAGGCACATTAATACTATATAATAGAAACAGCAGTAAGCCACAGAACTATGGATGCATATCACTAACCTCGATTTTCCATAGGATTTTGGAACGTATACGGTATTTGAACATTATGAGTTACCTCGATGGAAGCGTTTTACTGACAAATAGCCAATACGGATTCAGAAAATATCGTTCTTGTGAAACACAACTAAAGTAATCAGTTCTATCGGTAGGGGATGTCAAACTGAATCCCTAGTTTTAGATTTCCAGAAGAGACTCAAAAGCGACTCACATGCGACTTCAGATCAAATAACGTGCCCGTGGAATATCGTCCCATTTGTGCGACTATATTCGTGATTTCTGCAGAAAGGTCTCAGCAATTATCGGGAAGTCATCGAGTAAAATAGAAGCAATATTTGCCGTTCCCTATGCTGTTCCTGATCTACATAAACGATTTAGGATACAAACCCTCATAGATTGTTTGCAGGTGATACTGTCTTTTACCGACTTTTAAAGTCTTCAGATGATCAAAACAGGTGTCAAAATGATTTAGAGTAGATATCTGTACGGATCTAAAACTGACAATTTACTTTAAACAATAAAAAGGGTGAAGTTATACACCAGAGTACTAAATGGAATCCGCTAAATGTCGGTTACACGACACATCATACAAATACAAAAGCTGTCAGCTCAACTAAATACTTTGGGATTACAATTACGAATAACCTATACAGGAACGATTATACATAACATCTTGTGGGGAAACCAAACCAAAGACTGCCATTTATTGGCAGAACACTTAGAAAATGCATCGGGTCTACTGAAATGACTACTCGCACTACAGTGTCCGCTCACTTCTGGCGTACTGCTGTACGGTGTGGAATTAGCATCAGACAGGATTGACGGAGGAAGTTCAAAGATTGGCACCTCGTTTTATATTATCACGAAATATAGGGGACAGTGAAACGGATATGATACACGAATTGGGATGGTAATCTCGAAAACAAATGCGTTTTCGTTGCAACAGAATCTTCCATTGAAATTTCAGTCACCGTCTTTCAGTGTGCAAAATCTCTTTGTTGGCGCCCATCTACTGTATGGAGAAACGTACATCATAAGAAAGCAGGAGAAATCAGACCTCACACTAAAAGATTTAAGTGTCCGTTTTTGCATGCTGGTAGCCAGCAGAACGGTAGAGAAATGTGGCCGATCGGTTGTAGGCGCTTCATTCTGGAACCGCGGGAACGCTACGGTCGCAGGTTCGAATCCTATCTCGGGCATGGATGTATGTGATGTCCTTAGGTTAGTTAGGCTTAAGTAGTTCTAACTTCTAGGGGACTGATGACCTCAGATGTTAAGTCCCATAGTGCTCAGAGCCATTTGAACCGTTTAGTAGAGAAGTATCATGAAGGTGGTTCGATAAACCTCTGCTAGGCACTTAATTTTGAATTTCAGACTAGTAATGAAGGTGTAGATGTTGATGAAGGAAGGTGCTGTGGATCATGGTCACGTATTGACTGATGAGAAAAAATTCCAGGATAGAATGTTGCAGATGATGTGTTAGTTCCTCATACACACGTCTTGTGAAATTTCGGATGCTTAACGTGAATGGAGCAGGGTCGGTGTTATTATATTCTCTGCCACAGACCATAAAGTGCCATGTGTGTGTTGCGAATTTGTTTTCCGGTACCGTCCCTGGATGGACACTAGGATCGTTTTGGAAATCTGTTGTATTTCTTTAACTGAAATCCGTTCGAGTTCCTACAAAACATATGTACATGTCTACAAACCTTTCGCCAAATACAATATGCACAATGTACATTTCACAGCGCTCTGTTGGGCAACTAACGGGGGTGAGTTGGTGCTGTGTCGAAGTGAGGGCGATATATACTTTACCGTACTTGAAGTCAGATATAATGCGGTTTGAAGGTGCAGTAGCAAGGCTTCTTTGATTTTTCCTCTGGAGAAATACTAATTTGCCTTTCCATTCAACGTCGCAGTGAAAAAACTACATTTTACATTCCGATCATATGGGAGCCTACCGGTTTCGTAGTTCTGGCAATAGTTTGAGTCTACAATAAAAAATAACGATCGGCAAGTACACTCTTGATCGATCTGCGAAATTGTAATGTAACAGTTGCGGAAAGAAAGATGTGCTAACGATAATACACAAATATCATTTCAAAATCCGGTGGATGTACGTTGGAACGGCAAATTCTATATATCGAACACGGTAGTTTTAATTAAGACAGTATCGTGTATCAGTTCCCTAAAAATGTAGCAGAAGTTCAGTTTTCGTAAAGAAATTTAAGTAAAAATAAGTTTTTTTCGATTCCCGGAGGAGGGGTTGGGAAGGATAAAAGATATGTTTTATGAGAGAAGGAAAGCCCATCAAATATGTTTGTCGGCGACACATGACTTGTTAGTGGACGCTGGAGTTTCTGTATCGGCGTTGGATAGGAGTTTCGTGGTATTTAAAGTTTGTGACCAAAGCATGTGCATAGGTCTAGAGAGGTAGTAAAAGTATGTTAGGATGCTGAAATGTTAGCAATAATATATCATTACTGACGATTGAGAATTAATTTTACAGAAGTAGAACGTAAGTGGCTTGGGCCTGCATGAACTTCTTGGTCTCTCCAGCGTGGTGAGGTGTGGTGTGGGATGATCCGCAAAGACAGATGCATATCGGGCAGGGTTGAGGGGTGGGTGCCAATATGTTTTCCCAAATGTACTCTGCCGTACGTGATCTCCCGTCGGTAAAAATTTCTATTGTACTGTTCGTAATACAAAGGATAATATGGGAGGGTGATAGCATGTGGAGAAGAGTGTGTAGGGATGTCTTCTACGGTCTAGAAGACGAAATACACTAAGCAATGTCGAAATGCTACCGCTGAGAGGTGACTAGATTTTTAGAGAATATTACACTACAGTACATCAAGAATAAACGCTCACAGTGCATCACAAATCCGGCGAATGTTTCTGAATCTGGTCAGCCCGGATTTTCTTTTTAAATATTGCACTTGATCAGACCGGTAGAGATATTTAGTAACTGTGGCAGCTAGTAGATGTCTGGATACTTTTGATCAGGTGTCACTTCACTAAAATGGGAGAAAGTCCTTAAATAAGTTTCGTTAGCATTCTCTCCAACTGTTAGCATTTATTTTAAATCTCCTGGTCCCTGCAGCATTCGATGCATCACCAGCGCCTACGCAAGTATCGAGAGGTCATAGAGCAGACAGACCCCCTATCGATACGCCCACTGCCAGCGCCACTTCTTCACGAACTTGTGTGTGTGTCTGGTGGGAGCATTCCCCCACCTACGCCTCACTATGGAAATCCCCGCAGAGGTACTGGCTGAAAAAAAAAAACCAGTACATACACATGATGGAAGTGACAGTGGCTGTGACTGGTGAAGCATGCTGCGCAGAAACAGGGCTACCACAGTAGAGTGCAGTAGATTTTGCACGGAGAGTGGGGATACATGCAGCATTTTATAGGTTTTATAATGAAGATGTAATTTCCCCAGTCCTATCCCAGTGCTAGTGGCACAAGTAAAGGATAAAAGTATAATTTAGAGGCGAGTACGCCTTTCTGTAGAAATATTCCCATTGTTATCTACAGATCCAGTATAATCGTAGAGTATTAGACTCCCCTTAGGCCACTTGATAGTGACATAATTGTTTTTAACACACTAATAATAAAGGGAGAAGTTCCTTAAAGTCAGATGTAGACTAGGTGACTAGGTACATAGCAAGAGCTTATACTCATCTGTTGTTCAATAATGCTTTCTGCTGCTATTGGAAATGATAAGTACGATATATTCTAGAGGCAAGAACGGAAACTTTTGATATTAAAGAGCCCTACTAACTTTGCAGGCTGCACTGAAGCGAAAAAGCTTTACTTTGCATCCAATGTTGTTAATCTAACCATCATTATCTTTACAGATGGCGAAATGAATGTTCAAAAAACGTACATGATAGTAGTTACTCGATCTCGGACTGCATCATTGAGCTGTTCTACCCAATAAGGATTGAATTCGCTTTCCACTTTTCACTACGGCCATCTCAGAACCTCGCGTTATTCTGAAAAAGTACTTGGAATAGTTCTTACACTTTATCCTACCACAACTGGGAATCGTATTGTATGAAATTCACCACCTGTTAAAACGATCTGTCATTAAAGCATGCATAGCGCCCCTTCTTGTTAAAAACCAAAGATTCACGTTTATCAACAGCCCGACTAAGAACAATTTCTCCCAATTGACTGACGAAGTCTTTCATTTTTAATGTATGTGATCATCCTGACTTCGGGTGTTGTAGTTCCATGGAAACGTCTTGATGGCTAAGAACTTTCTTTCTGAGGTCGTGTCACTTAGACATGACTCATCTTTGGTACCAATAGGTTTTAGCTTTGAAATTCATACTACATTTTAATTCAAACTAAAAGAAGTGTTCATTTCTTACTATTGTATTTGGGTTATGCAGACAATACTTCCTCTTGAAATAATATGTAGTTGACTACTGTTACATAGAGTCATATTGTATTTGAGTAATGTTATGTTCTGCATATTGCAGTTTGATCCCCCTTCCTCCTCTTGCCACTCCCCCTTCCTTCCCCCACCCCCTTCTCCACTTAGTAATATGCTTTAATGATTTTGTTATACTTGTAAACATATTTAAGAGGTTTCATCAAAATGGTCTACAAAATTTCATTATAAAAGCTAATATTGGAATGACAAAAAACACATTAATTTCTGTTGTAATGTAATTTTAATGTTATTATGTTTGTTATATTAAGTTAGTGTGAATGTACCATTGGAGCAACATTTCCTCCATCCCCTCCGTCCTTTGTTCCCCGCCGTTCCCTCCCCTCCAGTTCCTTGGTCTCTACTCCTCCACAACCACTGCCTATTTTCCTACGTACCTCCCCCGGTCCCTCTGCCCCTCCCCCTTGCAAGTAATTCAACTTCTGACTCCTACCCTACCACTGCCTTGTCCGTGGTGAGAGATAATGCCGACACTGTAGATCTTGCAATACTGAATTCCCTAACGATTTCCGAAATGGATCGTCCCATGGTGTAGATTCAACCACTTCCGCGTTCAGAGTCTTTTAATTCGCGCAGTATGGCCATAGTCACGTCGGATGCCTTTCCAGACGAAGCACCTAACTATAAACAACGGCTCTGCCAATGCATTGCCGTTTTATACTTTGTGTACGCGCTACTACCACCAGCTGTATATGTGTATATCGTTATGCAATGTCTTTGGTCACCTCAGTGCAGAGGGATTATTTCGATGTAAAATGGTAAAGCCGCACTCATGTGCGATTTCAGGTATACTGTAATGCTCTTACAATTCGACCACTACATGTTCTAACACTTCCGTCGTGACCAGATGACACGAATGTCCAACATTTAGCTTTAACCTAGGTCCAGTTGTTCAACTACATTACAACTGATTTTTACCTTTCTATTTTCAGTTAGAGGTAAATTGTAACTATGAGCTATTAATTATACGATTCTTGCTTTTTGTAAAGCCCAGCTATGAGCTCTTATTAGAACTTTTTGTGCTTTTTGTACATAGTTCTGGAAAGTTTTGATTTACATGTATATTAATGTCTCTCTGGGAGCTATAGATATTATTTAACAAAGGCTGTACACATAAAAATAAAGTTCGCAATATTTAAATTTTGATAAAATGCCAGATATTTACGCGTTTCTTATCCTTCATTACTAGAGTCTTTTACCAAGTAATGTATTCATTAAAGTATGTTTAAAGTTTTGTATCGAACACTTAATCTATCTGTACAAAAGGTATCGAGACGAATTAACAAAACATTTAGAGAAATGGTGTCAATGCTTCAGCTGTTCTACAGAGTCTTCCACCACACACGATTACTACGGGCTAAACGTACGTAAAAATATGTGAAACTGTCACAAATTTCCTTCTTTGGGATGTAGTTCAGCTCGTGCACCACTTTGACTTGAATGTTGATTATACCACCAAAGCCTTAAACCTTCATGTGAATTTCCGAACTTCGTTGTTTTGTGACATGTCCGAAATGATAACACCAAGTCTCGTCACCTATGTCGGTTTTGTCCAGAAAAACAATTGTCCGCATTTTGTATTTCGATCAAGTGCTCGCAGGCATCCACGTGGGGTTTTCTTTCTTTCCTTCTTTTCTTTTTTTTTTTTTTGTCTGGAGGCAAGTATGAGAGACAAAATTTACACATACTTTTCTCTTCTTCAAAAAATTCTACAGAACGCCTTGAACACTTGATATAGAATTTGTCGCTCCATTGCGAAATGCAACACAGCAAAGTTGACACACTGCGTCCGCACGTCCACTACGTAACACGGCCTGTTGACAAGTCGAATGCACATCTATTGTTTACAGTTGTCAGTTGAAGTAGCCAGCGTAGTTCCTGCTCTGACTCACTTATATGACAGGAATAAAATCAGTCTCGGATTTCCTTGGGAGGACAATGTATATTCATACGATCTGCTACCTGCTTTACTCTAGCCGTCCTCAATTTTTTACTTACTATTTGCCAGAAGAAATTAGTTACACCGCCGTTCCTAGAAGACACCTGCTAGGGCGGCACCTTGTTAGGGCCCGATATCCGGCGAGCAGGCAGCCCCAGCGTCGGACAGTAACGGAGGCGACAGCTGCCAGAAACAGTTGGGGACAGTTACAGGCGACGCTGCTAGCTTCTGGCAAGTCCGCTCTGAGAGGAGGATAGCGGGCTGCCGGGTAGAATCGTCTGGGTGCTACGGGCTACTTTTCACAAAAACCAAGGAAGGTCAAAACTGCCGTATAGGTCTTCACAGATTATTATATAAGAATGAGTATCTCTGGGTGAAGCTTAAGTGTCAGTTATCGTCCTATGACAAAAGTCACGGAGGTAATCTTAAGCAGAGGGTAAACCATGCCAAAAAATAAGTCCTTAAAGCAAGATATAGCGTTTGTTTTCGTTCTTATTTCCTCTAATGTTTCTTTATACTGTTAGCCAGTCTTCATTTGAGCTTGGGGCATCCTCGTTTCCCAGCCTATTGTACACCGATTTTACTTATTGTGAAGCACCGTAGCACTGCAGCACGCCACTAGAGGAGCCAAAACAAAATTAAGCAGCTCACACTATCAGTGACATGCTGATAGTACCGTTGTGTAGTTTGATCGTATAAATAATTTGAAGATCCAGTTGTCTGGCAAGAATCTTAAAGTGGCACAATGCAAACATATTTAACTTTGCTGTAATTGTAAATATCAAGAGTGCCTCCAGACACAGCTTCACCGGTCTTCGAGTCTCCATTCAAAGCGGGATTCATCACTGAAGACATTTTTACTCCAGTGAATGACATTTCAAGCCGAAGACGTATTTGGAGATACCCTGGACAGTGGTGGGATACCAACCTGGCTGCCACTCGCCATACTGTCGGACAACCAGGAGTGACAGTCTAGGATGCCATTGCATTTCATAGCAGGCAACTTTGGTCGTCATCCTTTGTGTCCTTACAGTATAGCAGTGCGTTGACGATATTGTACGCCCCGTTTGGTTGCGTTCGTGGAAAGCCATCCTGGGCTTACGTTTCGGCGGGATAATGCCCGATAGCACACTGTGAGAATTTCTACTACTGGTCTTCTAGAGAGTTTCTGCTACTGGTCTTCTAATTGCCAGACCCTGCCTTGGCCAGCAATGGGAGAACAGATGGAACATTACGGGAAGTGCCCTCAAACCAGCTTGGGAGTTTGACGATAGAATATTTCACGATATCACTCAGGAGGATATTCAACAGTTCTGGCAGCTAATGCCAACGAGAATAACGGCTTGCATAAGGGTCAGAGGCAGACCAAAGCTTTATTGATAGAATGGTACATACAAAAAAGATAATTGTTTGGAAAGTTGCGGAGCTCATTTCGCTCTAGAATAGGGACAATTTTACGGAAGGAAACAGATAGTCTGAAATGCTTCCAGAACACTTCCAACAACTAATACATCATAGTGAATTAATTCTTACGTGATAATCTCTTTGGTAATGGCCTGCGGTAAAAAGTGCAGGTGAAGGATTAATAAAAGTGCTTCATAGATTAACAATTTGTTGGGGATTGTAAAAACACTCGCCGCTTGATATGGTGCCCAAAATTGCTCCCAGACATATGACCAAAGAAACTCTTGGCGCTCTAGAGTGGAAGCAACTACGAGAAGTGAACTTTTACGTAAAGACAAATTTTTTATGAGTCTGTGAGAAGTATTTGATTTTGATATCGTTTGATCCCCAGAATTTACTGATGCTATCAAAAAGAGATGACCATAGGCAAAATCTGGAAAAGTCTCAGTATTAATTTGACGCCTACTCTTCGACTTCAATAAAGTTATTCAAAATAACACTCGAATAACATTTTCTGGGTACGTTTCCACTTCCACACTTGTCACAAAATGCCTTTGTACACTCCTGGAAATGGAAAAAAGAACACATTGACACCGGTGTGTCAGACCCACCATACTTGCTCCGGACACTGCGAGAGGGCTGTACAAGCAATGATCACACACACGGCACAGCGGACACACCAGGAACCGCGGTGTTGGCCGCCGAATGGCGCTAGCTGCGCAGCATTTGTGCACCGCCGCCGTCAGTGTCAGCCAGTTTGCCGTGGCATACGGAGCTCCATCGCAGTCTTTAACACTGGTAGCATGCCGCGACAGCGTGGACGTGAACCGTATGTGCAGTTGACGGACTTTGAGCGAGGGCGTATAGTGGGCATGCGGGAGGCCGGGTGGACGTATCGCCGAATTGCTCAACACGTGGGGCGTGAGGTCTCCACAGTACATCGATGTTGTCGCCAGTGGTCGGCGGAAGGTGCACGTGCCCCTCGACCTGGGACCGGACCGCAGCGACGCACGGATGCACGCCAAGACCGTAGGATCCTACGCAGTGCCGTAGGGGACCGCACCGCCACTTCCCAGCAAATTAGGGACACTGTTGCTCCTGGGGTATCGGCGAGGACCATTCGCAACCGTCTCCATGAAGCTGGGCTACGGTCCCGCACACCGTTAGGCCGTCTTCCGCTCACGCCCCAACATCGTGCAGCCCGCCTCCAGTGGTGTCGCGACAGGCGTGAATGGAGGGACGAATGGAGACGTGTCGTCTTCAGCGATGAGAGTCGCTTCTGCCTTGGTGCCAATGATGGTCGTATGCGTGTTTGGCGCCGTGCAGGTGAGCGCCACAATCAGGACTGCATACGACCGAGGCACACAGGGCCAACACCCGGCATCATGGTGTGGGGAGCGATCTCCTACACTGGCCGTACACCACTGGTGATTGTCGAGGGGACACTGAATAGTGCACGGTACATCCAAACCGTCATCGAACCCATCGTTCTACCATTCCTAGATCGGCAAGGGAACTTGCTGTTCCAACAGGACAATGCATGTCCGCATGTATCCCGTGCCACCCAACGTGCTCTAGAAGGTGTAAGTCAACTACCTTGGCCAGCAAGATCTCCGGATCTGTCCCCCATTGAGCATGTTTGGGACTGGATGAAGCGCCGTCTCACGCGGTCTGCACGTCCAGCACGAGCGCTGGTCCAACTGAGGCGCCAGGTGGAAATGGCATGGCAAGCCGTTCCACAGGACTACATCCAGCATCTCTACGATCGTCTCCATGGGAGAATAGCAGCCTGCATTGCTGCGAAAGGTGGATATACACTGTACTAGTGCCGACATTGTGCATGCTCTGTTGCCTGTGTCTATGTGCCTGTGGTTCTGTCAGTGTGATCATGTGATGTATCTGACCCCAGGAATGTGTCAATAAAGTTTCCCCTTCCTGGGACAATGAATTCACGGTGTTCTTATTTCAATTTCCAGGAGTGTATTTTCAATGCGTACTGCGTGTGTACCTATTCTTTGTGATTTTTTTGGGGGGACACATTGATGTACTGTTCATAAAACCGTTCTCAAATGTCAGAATTCGAGACTACCGACAGAGATACTCAGTGATTTGTCACCGCATTGCGGAAAAAGGCTACTGCAATTTATCCTACGAGAACCTTGTTAATAATACATTGGAGCATTTTACGTGAGTTCTGAGAACTATCACAACGCTAGAATCTTTCGTAACAGTGTGGATGACGAGTAGATATAAAACGAAACAAAACCAAAAGATACACTACGTGATCAAAATTATCCGGACACCTGGCTGAAAATGACTTACATGTTCGTGGCGCCCTCCATCGGTAATGCTGAAATTCAATATGGTGGTTGGCCCACCATTAGCCTTGATGATAGCTTCCATTCTCGCAGGCATACGTTCAGTCAGGTACTGGAAGGTTTCTTGGAGAATGGGAGCCCAATCTTCACTAAGTGCTACAATAAGGACAGGTATCGATGTCGGTCGGTGACGCCTGTCACGAAGTCGGCGTCCCAAAACATCCCAAAGGTGTTCTTTAGGATTCAGGTTAGGACTCAATGCAGGCCAGTCCATTAC
Organism: Schistocerca cancellata; assembly: GCF_023864275.1. Classification (NCBI taxonomy): domain Eukaryota; kingdom Metazoa; phylum Arthropoda; class Insecta; order Orthoptera; family Acrididae; genus Schistocerca; species Schistocerca cancellata. The sequence continues at coordinate 999,884,328 of NC_064627.1, forward strand.
AGGGATGTTATTGTCGTATAACAACTCCGCCACAGACTGTGCGTTATGAACAGGTGCTCGATCGTGTTGAAAGAAGCAATCGCCATCCCCGAATTGCTCTTCAACAGTGGGAAGCAAGAAGGTGCTTAAAACATCAATGTAGGCCTGTGCTGTGATAGTGCCACGCAAAACAACATGGGGTTCAAGCCCCCGCAATGAAAAACACGACCATAAAATCAACGCTTCCGAATTTTACTGTTGATACTACACACGCTGGCAGATGACGTTCACCAGGCACTCGCCATACCCACACCCTGCCATCGGATCGCCACATTGTGATTGGTCACTCCACACAACGTTTCTCCACACTCAATCGTCCAATGTTTCCGCTCCTTACCCCAAACAAGGCGCCGTTTGGCATTTACCAGCGTGATGTGTGGGTTATGAGCAGCCGCTCGACCATGAAATACAAGTTTTCTCACCTCCCGCCTAACTGTCATAGGACTTGCAAACAGTAGTGTAGTGCGGGCCTCGGTGCAATTTTGAGGTCAAATTGATATGTAAATTAATAAAATTGATAAATTAATATTTTTTTCAGCAATCGGATTACACACACCAGATAGGACAATTGTGAATCTATGGAGGGAACACGATGTTCCTTTCGAGGGACACTATTGAGAAATGACATTTGAAGCTGACCACGGAGGAATTCTACAGCCCACAACATACATTTCGCATAAGAACTGCGCTATTAAAACACGATCGTAGTGCCTACGTTACTGTCACTCTGCATAAAAAGCAGTCTTGAGTCTACAGTCACACACACGATTCGTTCACAGTGTTACGTGTTCACGCAGAAATGCTGCCTGCCATTTGGAATCAAGTCTACTCATTCTACCATGCACGCAAATTGTATCTTGTGCTTACAGCCACTGGTGAATCATATTCGTGCCACTCTCGTATCTCGAAATGAGTCACCCACTTTATTTCGAACTTACCTGCTAAGGATTCCGTACACGAAAAAGCGCAGGAATGCTTTTAGACAGTCCCTCTGCATCTTGTAACTGCTCCTAAGTTTCTGTACTGCCGCCTCTACAGCTTAGTCCATGTGATCGTCCCATTTTAAGACGACCTGTACGAAAGTCAGAGAGTGTTATATGTAAGACCTTCTGCGTCCTGTGAGGAAACATAACGAACTAAGTTAAGGCTACAGGAGAGCGTTTTGACCACTTAGTGTAATTGGGAACATGTTGCCATAGCTCCACCAACCATATAAAGTGTGTAAGGCCAACGCTGAACGCAGCTTTCCCCTGCAACATGAGGTAGCAGAAGAGATAGTATGAGCAGTTGGGTGGTGTTTCTTGTTGGAAAAATTAGGAAGACAACACATCATGCATGGCATGGAGGAAGGACAAAGATTTTGAGACACATCTCCAAACTACATACAGGTATACTATATCCAAGAGACTATTAATCACACGAGAGGGTTCCTATATTGCTCCTTCATAAGCAGTTTAATACATTGTTCTTTTCGGTTGTAACACACCCAATCAGTGTTCACTGCCATATACTATTTTTTCTACCTTGACTTAGAGAACTGTGTCGTTTTGATCCTCTAGCTCTCACAGAAAACTGAACGCCCCATTGCGTAAACAATACAGCTACCACACCGCAGGCTGGTAGAAATAAAATACAGATGCGGTGTACCGGCCAGAGTGGCCGAGCGGTTCTAGGCGCTACAGTCTGGAACCACGCGACCGCTACGGTCGCAGGTTCGAATCCTGCCACGGGCATGGATGTGTGTCATGTCCTTATGTTAGTTAGGTTTAACTAGTTCTAAGTAAATGGTAGACATCGCAACATATGAAAAATGGAAGAGTTTGCGGTATTGTAGAGCGCTTCCAACAACTATTCGAAGATGATTACCTGTACAGTTAATGTCATCTGACCATCGTAAGGGTAGTGGATGTCTCGGTGCTCCGTTTCTAAAGCACTGTTCCTTCATATACTTTGAAATATGGAGAAATTGAGGGAGCACTTGTATGTCTTGACTGCTGTCTTCGGTGCGTTCCTGGAAAAAAGAGAACCATCTGCCTGTAAACTTACTTGCATATGCGTTAAAGGATGACAGAGAGTGGATGGAGTGAGAGGGTAAGATGGAGTTGTCACAAGGAAGAATTTAATGGTAGAGCTATGATGTATTCTAGAGAGAGAGGGACATGTCGGTATAGATCATTTGACCACTTTTTCCGTTGTTTTGTCAGGATGCATCAGTTGTGTAACGTAACCTGCATTCGACCCGCATACAACTGCGTGTTCTGTGTATGACTTAGAGCACTGTCTACTTGCGATCGTTAACAGCAAACATCTCGGACATCAGAGGACTTCCATCCTGTTTCGTCACATTCCTCTACACGAACGAAGAGTTATGCAAGGCACTCCATCACCCTGCCATATTTGGGCCATAAAATCGAGTCTTCAGTTTCATAACAACGATGATTCTAAGTTAGCGACAGGTGTTTTTGAGGTACTACTATCCCCACGTATATATCTACATGACAGATGTCCTGTTTACGGAGTTAGTGGAGGCATGACGTGTTGTTTTACATGTCAAACACCGCTGCTATGTGTTTTTGCCTTTCTTTGTAAGAGGCATTCCCCGTTACTAACGACCATTATATAAAGGATTGATGCAAGCATAGTATAATTTATGAACCGGATGTGAGTAGTGGGGCTATACACCTCTGGAAAGCTATATTGTACGTGTATCACAAGGAGTCTATGTTCTAAGGAAGTAGTTTTTCATTTTACAGTTTATCGCCATAGTTTATCGTAGATAAACCTGCAAGGAGAATGTATTTCACGCGCTGGAAATATATTTCTTACATTGGGATAGTAACAGTGTTGCATTCCATCCGACTAATATGTCGGAAATCACAACGATCTAACATTGTAGCGTATTTTAAGTGTAGAACATTGTAGTCTTAGCAGTGCATGTGTTTATGTTCTCTCTTACCAGTACCTTCTTGGTAATTACCCCAGACACTAGAATAATGCTTTAGAATTGCTAGTGAAGTTGATTTATGTAAATGCAGCAAACTCTGTCCGTCTAAAGCTCCATCACGCTTAAAAATCACCCATTTCTTAGTCTTAACCGTCTGCTATATCATCACAACCGTTTCATACCTACTGTACATCGATAAGGGGTGCTAACCTCCTCCACATTTGCGCACCTGGACAAATCTTGTCCTCTTGGATGGGTGTGGGACAGCAGTTAAGCCTCGGTTCGCACTCTTCCTACACGAAACGTGTAATGTAGCGGTCTCCTTCTGGTCAGCTTCGGTCTCTAACTTTATTCTAAGGATGCGAGAATGCCCTGTGACTCCCATCCAAATACAGAAAGATCGTAAGTTAAGCGCTATGATCGAAATGCTAGAGACATGAAGGTCACTGTCTGGCATACTTTGTTGTATATGTTCGAGAATTAACAATGAATGAACATACTGTACAGTCATCTACTTAAATTCGCGATGGTACTCAGAGAGTAGTGGAGGGGCTGTCAGTAATGATACAGAAATCGGTAAGCATGCTGCCGTGTCATTTGTCGGTGTTGAAATTACGATAAAATTGCTAAAATTGATCTCACTATCAACTATGATGCTTATTATTACAGTATATTGACAGTGTATTTTCCATCACAATAGTCCAGGTACACTTTTGATTACCACATAAACGTGATTTACACCGTGCAATGTCTAGTTCCCTGGAGGGAGTCAATGGATCAAACATGTTAATGGAGGTTTAGAATCTGACACAGATGTCGAAGTCGAGGCGAAAAAAAAAAAAGTATGGCAGTGTACAAAGCGCGTTACAGCACAGAGAGTGGTGTATCAAACAACGAAACAGGGTCCCTCTCATGCAACCAATAACATCTGGGAGAAGGTTCTCTTACAGTACAGGCGATGAAACTTTACACAGGTCTGTGCAAGCGACGTCGATCACTGGCCACCTGCTCCAATGGATAAATACCTGTATATTCAATAGGATCGCCACATATGCTCAATGCCGGCACATATATGGTATTTGTTTTCGATATATCGGAGAGAAATAAATGCGGTACAAATGTATCAGATGAGATTAACGGAGCTTTTATTGTTCGTAATTTTTGGCAGCTGGATGGTTCAGAATAACAATGATAGAATGTTTGGGTGATAGACGTGAATGGATCTTGAGGGACGCGGATCTGCTTTGATGTTGAGTCTTCCTAATTTTCCCAGCAAGGAACACCACCGTAACTGTTCATACTGTCGCCATGTTGCAAGAGCATGCTTAATTTTACTTTGATGTTACATATAGTAATAGGTGGCAGAGCTACTACAATATGTTCCCACTGCCACTGAGCGGTCAAAACACGTTCTTGTAGCATTAACACAGCTCACTCTGTTTCTATACAGGTTGCAGAATGTGGTGGATATTGCTCTCTCCGACTTCTGGGTAAAATTGCTAAAATTGATCTCGCTATGAACTGCAGTGTGTATTACAGTAAATTGCTCCTGATCAGTGGCGTCTTTCCTATCCCGACAGTCCACTGGGTATGCCGCTGGTTACCGCGTAAAGACTGACTCCATTGAGTTGGAGGGAACCTCGATGGAACACTGGGTAACGGCTACTTGTTGCTGTGGAACGTGGGATTAAATGCAGTGGTCATCATTTTAATACAGCTCTTTGGAAGCATTCCACATTGCTACAGACTCATCCTATTTCCATATGCTGTGGTACCCTACTCATGTCTTTTTTACTTTTTTCACCAATAAGACAGCAGTACCTCCTTTTATTTATGTTCTCTTGTGTGCGTTGTGAACAGCACCTTCTGTCGATGGACACCACTGGAACAATAATCATGTACATGACTGCAAAATGAAGGAATAGCGCTTTTCGAAACGGAGCACCAAGACATCTGCTAGCCTTTCGATTATAAGATGAGATTAACTGTACAGGTAATCACCTTCGAATAGTTGTTTGTTGGAAGTGCTCTACAACACCGCAAACTCTTAAATGGTTCAAATGGCTCTGAGCACTATGGGACTTAACATCTGTGGTCATCAGTCCCCTAGAACTTAGAATTACTTAAACCTAACTAACCTAAGAACATCACACACATCCATGCCCGAGGCAGGATTCGAACCTGCGACCGTAGCAGTCGCGCGGTTCCGGACTGAGCGCCTAGAACCGCTAGACCACCGCGGCCGGCCGCAAACTCTTACAGTTTCCACATATAGTGATGTCTTCCACATTTTTGTCAACGAAAAACGTTGCGTCTTTATTTTATTTCTATCTGTCTCTGGTATGGTAGCTGTATAACTTATGCCATGGGACGTTCAGTTTTCTGAGGGTCAGAGATCGAAACGTGTTAATGTCGATTTAGCAGCTACTGACATGGGTCTCTAAGTCATGGTAGAAAGAACAATGATACGAGGCCGTTGGGATCCAGCACGGCGTTCTGTATTACCCACCTGAACCCACTGATTCCATATTCTGTTAATAGTCATTGGATCTCGACCAACGCGAGCAGCAATGTCGCGATACGATAAACCGCAATCGCGATAGGCTACAATCCGACCTTTATCAAAGTCGGAAACGTGATGGTACGCATTTCTCCTCCTTACACGAGGCATCACAAAAACGTTTGACAAGGCAACGCCGGTGAACTGCTGTTTGTGTATGAGAAATCGGTTGGAAACTTTCCTCATGTCAGCCCGTTGGAGGTGTCGCCACCGGCGCCAACCTTGTGTGAATGCTATGAAAAGCTAATCATTTGCGTATCACAGCGTCTTCTTCCTGTCGGTTAAATTTCGCGTCTGTAGCACGTCGTCTTCGTGGTGTAGCAATTTTAATGGCAGTAGTGTATAAGGAATTAGTGTATAAGGGATGCCTCTACCAACCACAGGACAGACCAGAGAGCCTGCATTAGAAACGTGAAAAATTACTCTTCCATCCCATATATGTTGTTACATTTTTCAGTTTGCCAGGGAAGTGTCTCCTACCGCCCCTCTGACGTCATGTACCTTTCTGTACATTTGTAAAGTCACAGTGTTGTTACACTCGATTTGAAATTTCTCTAAGAAAAGAAAATCTAAACCAAACAAGTGGTTAGAGGAAAAATTCCACTGGCCCTCAGATGCAATTCTAAAATTTAACTTCCTAGAAAGCCTCCCCAGCACCTAATGGGGAATGCTCGTCCATCCTGAAGTTCGGTGAAAAAGCGATGAGAATGGTTGTTCCGAATTTTCACCGGGCCTGAAAAACTGTTGTGTAATTGGGAGGCCAAAACGACTCTTTACGTCCATCCGTGCGCGGGCTGTGGTCCTCTGCGAAACAGTAGTGTCCATCCCAGTGGGTGGTGCCCCCAGTGTGGCACCCTCGCCTCGCCTCGCCGGCTGTTGTAAGAACATTTATCTAAAGGCCAGGGGGTTCCCCACTGGTGACCTCCCAGCGTGAGATATGACTTCTCGCTCAGCCCTAATAAAGTCTGCTCTGCCGGTAGGCAAACTGATTTCAACTAGCAGCTGAACTACAATTATCATAAGAAGTAGAAAGAATGCTACTGCAATTAAGAATAAAGAGAATAAGAAGGAAAGAACTTCTCACATTAAACACCTATCATCATTCCACAACCGCAATACCAGATCGGATACGTCTAGCATCTTGGCTGTACCTTTACATAACACAAAATCTTTCTCTGTGTCATTCTCCATCTCAGCCATACGACTATGGAACGCGCTCCCCTGTGATCTGCGTCTTATCCAGAACCACTTAACATTCAAGAGAGAACTCAAGACTTACATATTAGGGACGGTATAGCCACCATTGTCGTGCCCCTCTCATCTTTTTCTTTCTCCTCTCCATCATAGCTTCGAATTTTACCATTCTATTTCTTTTCCTCTAACCTATCTACCTCTTCTATATCTCTTTCACCCCATTCTATCGTCTTATGTCTCTGCTTGATGAGAATAACTCACAAGCTGCAAGAATATAACGAGAAAATTCCCAACTAGCAATAGGACTGACATTCATAAAAGAAAAAATATGTTTACTTTCCTATACATAGTCATTACCATTATTATTATTCTTGATTATTATAATTATTTTTTGATTGTTATAATTATCATTGTACTACTTCTATAATCTCTAATTTTTTTCTGTAACATTAATACTGTATAACATGTTATATGTCCTTAATGTTCTGTAGAAACTGAAATTTGTTGAATCTGAGTATGCCTGGTTAGGTGTAAGAGAGGGCCTGAAGGCCCTAATCTTGCCAGGTAAAATAAATGCATAAATAAATAAATAAATAAATAAATAAATAAAATGTATTCACACTTATTGACTACTCATACTAGTTACATAAAAAATTTGATTAGGTGTAATGCTCTGTACGGCACTTAAGAAGGTACTTTTAAATGGATAAAAATATGAAAAGCAGCGCATACGTTTTAACATTTTTCAACTGTTACAGAAATTATTGAGTGCGTCTGGATTTCCGGAAGGCTTTTGACACTGTACCACACAAGCGGCTCGTAGCGAAATTGCGTGCTTGTGGAATATCGTCTCAGTTATGTGACTGAATTTGTGATTTCCTGCCAGAGAGGTCACAGTTCGTAGTAGTTGACGGAAATCATCGAGTAAAACAGAAGTGATTTCTGGTGTTCCCCGAGGTAGTTGGTATAGGCCTTTTGCTGTTCCTTATCTATATAAACTATTTGGGAGACAATCTGAGCAGCCGTCTTCGGTTGTTTGCAGATGACGCTATCGTTTATCGACTAATAAAGTCAGCAGATGATCAAAACAAACTGAAAAACGATTTGGAAAATATATCTGAATAGTTTCGAAAAGTGTCAGTTGACCCTAAATAACGAAAAGCTGAGGTCATCCACGTGAGTGCTAAAAGGAACTCGTTAAACTTCGGTTATATATATATAAATTCAACTAAACACGTAGGTATTACAATTAAGAACAAGTTAAATGGGAAGGAACACATAGAAAATGTTGTGGGTAAGGCTAACCAAAGACTGTGTTTTATTGGCAGGACAATTGGAAAATGTAACAGACCTACTAAGGATACTGCCTACACTACGCTTGTCCGTCCTCTTTTAGAATACTGCTGTGCGGTGTCGGATCCTTACCAGGTAGGACTGACGGAGTACATCGAAAAACTTCAAAGAAAGGCAGCACGTTTTGTATTATGGTGAAATATGGGAGAGAGAGTCACAGAAATGATATAGGATTTGGGCTGGACATCATTAAAAGAAAGGCGTTTTTCGTTGCGACGGAATCTTCTCACGAAATTCCAATGACCAACTTTCTCCTCCGAATGCGGAAATATTTTATTGACATCGACCTACATAGGGAGGAACGATAACCACGATAAAATAAGGGAAATCAGAGCTCGTACGGAAACATATAGGTGTTCATTCTTTCCGCGCTATACGAGATTGGAATAATAGAGAATTGTGAAGGTGGTTCGATGAACCCTCTGCCAGGCACTTAAATGTGATTTGCAGATTATCCATGTAGATGTAGATGTAGAGGCACAATGTATTGTATCGGGATATAAGTACAAGACACACAAAACAATTTATACAGAAATAGCATGTAAATCATGTCAAGTTGTAAACTCTCCACTATACACTATGTGATCGAAATTGTCCGGACAGCTGGCTGAAAATGACTTTAGTTCGTGTCGCCCTCTATCGGTAATGGTGGAATTCAGTATGGTGTTGGTCCATCCTTAGCCTTGATGACAGCTTCCACTCTCGCAGGCATACGTTCAGTCAGGTGCTGGAAGGTTTCCTGGCGAATGACAGCCCATTCTTCAAGGAGTGTTGCATTGAGGAGAGGTATTGACGTCGCTCGATGAGGCCTGGCACGAAATCGGCCTTCCGAAACATCCCAAAGGTGTTGTGCAGGGCTCAGGTCAGGACTCTGTGGAGGCCAGTCCATTACAGAGATATTACTGTCGTGTAACCACTCCGCCATAGACCGTGTATTATGAACACGTGTTCGATCGTGTTGAAAGATGTAATCGACATCCACGAATTGCTCTTCAACACTGGGAAGCAAGAAGGTGCCATGTAGGCCTGTACTGTGATAGTGCCAAGCAAACCAACAAGGGGTGCAAGCCCCATCCTTAAAAACAAGACCGCACCATAACATCACCGACTCCGAATTTTACTGTTTGCAGTACACACGCTGGCAGATGACGTTCACCGGGCATTCGCCATACCCACTCCGTGCCATCGGATCGCCACATTGTGTATCGTGATTCGTCACTCCACACAACGTTTATCCATTGTCAATCGTCCAATGCATACGCTCTTTACTCCAAGCGAGGTGTCGTTTGTCATTTACCGGCGTGATGAGTGCCTTATGAGCAGCCGCTCGACCATGAAAACCACCTTTTCTCACCTCCCGTCTAACTGCCATACTTGCAGTGGATCTAGATGCAGTTTTGAATTCCTGTGTCATGGTCTGGATAGATGTCTGCCAATTAAACATTACGACCCTCTTCAACTGTCGGCCGTCTCTGTCAGTCAACAGACGTGGTCGACCAGTACGCTTTTGTGCTGTACATGTCCCTTCACGTTTCCACTTCACTGTCACATCGGAAACAATGGACTTAAGAATGTTTAGGAGTGTGCAAATCTAACGTAGAGATGTATGACACAAGTGACACCCAATCACCTGACCACGTTCGAAGTCAGTAAGTTCCGCAGAGCGCCCCATTCTGCTCTCTCACGATGTGTATTGATTACTGAGGTCGCTGATATGGAATGTCTGTCACTAGGTGGCAGCACAATGCACCTAATATGAAAAACGTATCTCTTTGGGGGTGTCCGGACACTTTTGATCACATAGTGTATTTGTTTTTTTCTGAAATTTAGCCCAACATTATCTCCCGTTCTATAAAGCCCTACATATTACCATAGCTGTGCACCCACAAATTTTTATCCAGCTTAAACTCGTAAGCTAGCCTGTGAGCAAAAATTAACTTAGTTTGAACTGAACTGCAAATAATCTGAGTGGAACTTGTCCTTACAGTAAATGAGCAACTGTAGTTAAGCAGTTACCTGGTCGTTATCAAAATATCCAGTAACCTCGCATCTTGACAACATTGTTAGGGATATCTCGAAAGCATGACAAGAAACGCTTGCAGGCCGCGGCTAAGCCATTTTCTATTACTAAAGAAAATTTCCAAATGTTACATACCACAGGTAATGATAAACCGTGGAACGGGGAGAGTGAGTGTACCTATGAAATGATATTCCAAGACAGTAATTTTAGAGTGAAGCATATATTCAAAAAGACTGAGTAAAGCTTCGCCCGATCTTGACGAATAACATGTGTGTGAACAATGCTCTGCTTAACAAAGAGGATAATGATCGAAAGAGGGCGCAATGTTAACAGAGAATTTACTATAAAAATCAAACAGCTTCATCAGTTGATATGTTAATGCATGACTCGGGGAAAGGGTTTGGTCTTTCTCTCAGCTCTGAGGAAGTGAACAGAGTTAACTAACTTCCAATAATCATTTCAACAAATTAGGTGAGCAGAGGTGTAATCTTAACTCAGACTTCTTTTCTTCAAAAAATATTATTATTCGACATCTAAATTCTCTTCGCGTTCTAACATATGCATCTTATTAATCCTTGCAGTCCTTTACAATTAATCCATCTTCATCTAACAGATACAATCACACTTAAACACAGCGCTGCAGAACACGCGATTCACCTACCACAATTCCATTAAGAATGTATCAGACTGCCCAGAGGCGAAGACTGTGCCAGAACAAGACCAAAGACTGTTCAACAGTAACGTAACTTAACAGTCTCCCTGACGTGTGCATCGATACTATACAAAAATGGAAATGAGATGACCACCTTACAAAAGTTATACACGTACATGTAACGAACTCTGTATTACAGCTTGCAATCATCAAAGATAAACAAATTAATATAATAAAAATACGACTCAGCTACCATTGCAATACAGAGTATCAATATCGGATAAGTTAATCCATTCCTTAAAAAAAAAAAAAAGATTATAATAGGATATCGCATGACTGGAGTTACATACGCTATTATCTGAAGCATGGGGTATAGTATCGGCAAGTGGCTTATGGGGATGGTAATATACCTCATCAGTGTATACGGGTTACATCATGGATGTTATGAATCTTTTTATATTCGACAGATGGCAAAAAACTTTGTAATGTTTTTCAAAGAAAACGAGAGCCCCTGTAATTGGTCAGCATTTGGACAGTACTTGAAGAATGAAGGTTGCTAGTTGGCAGTATTGGTAGTACTGTGAAGGTCTTGCACTAAGCACCAAACTGTATGCAGTTGGATATTTTGGAGGATCTTAAGATACTTAAGGGTAGAATAAAAGATCCTGACAAAATCCTAAATGAATGAGTTGATTTTCGGTTCAAACGATTTTTCGACTTATTCTGAATAAAGTTCCTCATCAAATATTTTGAGCGATACGAACGTAAGTTAATTAACCCCCCCCCCTTACATTAACCGCTCTATTACAATCGACCAGCCTTGCTTACACACATACCCCTTCAAATACCACCTCCTCCCGCTTTCTTTCTCTTCCAGAATGTACAAAGTGAACTTCTTTTCATCCCACCTTCCCTTCCCCCTTTCCGCAATCTTGCGGCAGAAATACCGATACAAGGGTTCTTTTTTCATAAGATGTACGAAATACCATTGCTTGCTGGTATTGTGCTGGAAAAAAATGTTTCTCTTGCTACATTAAAACAGAACTTGCGCTGTGACTCTGGCGCTGTTATCCTGACAAACTGTGGCTTCCAGTTGCACTTATCAATGCTTTTTAGTAGTCATAGACTCGCCAGCAATGCATTTGTGTAGGGACAGAAAAAATGCGACTTGCCAAGTAGAGATATTACATCCAACAAATATTTTAGCAAATACGGTCGCTAACGCGTATTTACAGCACCCAAATAGTTCATATGAAAGCGTTAGAGTGTCTAGATATATGTGGAGTACTTACAGAAAACTTCAAATTGTTTGCCTTTTCATACGAAGGACACTAATTCTGCTAGTATTGGCTACAATTTTGTAGGTTCAGTCACACACTGTTCGCCTAGAATACTTAAGATTTTTGTAGAATTCGTTAACACACCTAAACGTCGAAGTATAATTCCTTAATACTTGTCACCACTTTGTGGAATATGCTATGATACTGCACACACTGAAGTCTCAAAGTATGTCACCTCGCCGCTTTTTAACTCTGCCTCTCACTGCAGTTTGTATGGACGACACTGGTTGAGCGATCATTAATGCAGAGCATTCATTTTTTTTTTTTAGTTACAGATGCACATCTGCAAGAATAGGTATACTTACACATTCATCATTTATTTTTTTTCTTGTACATCTACATTTTGGTTTATCCTAACAGTTTTAATAATTTCCAATTTGGCAACACACCAAACTGTCAGTTTTATATCCAATAGTACCAAACAGATGACAGTTACTAGACTATGCTGCTGCAGGTTCAACTGCTAGCGCTTTATAATCTGCAAGTGTGTGCGCTGTTATTTGTTGATAGTGTCGAAAAAAAAAATTTAGGACATATTTGTCTGCACACAGACACAGACAGACAGACACACACACATACACACACACACACACACACACACACACACACACACACACACACAAAACGCCCATACACGCACAAACACACCCATACACACACACACACACACACACACACACACACACACACTTAACGGAAAGTTCAGAATGGAATGTAACAATATTATGAAAAGATTAGTTGCTACTCACCATATAGCGAAAAAATTGTGAGTCACAGATAGGCATTACAAAAAGACTCTCACAAAATGAGCTTTCGGCCAACAAGGCCATTGTCGAGAAAAGACAACAAACACACGCACTCAGGCAGAGGGAACTCTCACACAAGTAACCACAGCCTCTGGCAGACTAATTTCCAGATTTGGTGTTCGGCCGATATGCCAATTGTGTAACCAATACCAATTTCCTACCAATTTAAAAACGGTATGCAGCTGACAGTTACAAGACTCTGCTGCTGCAGGATCAAGTGCTAACTAGCTTTGATAAGGAATACCACAGATGACAGTTCTGCCAACATTGGGTTATAGGATTTTTGGTGTAGTGGGGATCAATGAAGCGAAATAGGATGAAGATGATTGCTGATCAGACGAATACGAGGTAATATCAACAGTAGAAAGAAATGGTATAACGGTCGTATGATTAGTTATGAATCGGAAGGTGGGTCAGAGAGTGAGGTACTTTGAACAGGTCATTGATACGGTGAAACACGTATGTGTTCAGTGTATTCAGTACAGCGATGGCGAGGCATGACAGAATCTCTGACCAGAGAGTTATTTATCGTTGCTAGTCTGCGGTTTACCGCGCGAGAGTTTAGTTGCATGTAGGGAGTTCGAGACTAGTAGTTGTAGTGAGTGGACGGTTGTACTGAGCGGGCGTCGACATGGATCGGCGGCGTGCTCTCCCTCCATCTCTGGTCACGATTCAGGACGAGGTATTTTGTTATAGATGGTAATGCAGCAGCATTGCGCTCAGCTAATAATGTATGGTAATTGTAATTAATTTGTTCAAGAAATGCCCCAATAATAATTTCGTTTTCAAAGCAATCGTTTTTAAGAAAAGAATCATTACAATTGAAACAATATTTCCTATGCTTTTCCTCCCTGAATCAATTTATCAGATTAAATATTGCACAGGGCCTAAGGTCAGCGCAGCTGGTCTTATAAAATTTATCAGGTTCACCTAAACGTTAATTTTGTGGGGACTTAACATTTTTGCACATTTTTATTATCATTGAGTTTTATTACTGTGGGAAGCTAACATTTGGCACTATCTGCAATTCTATTCAATTCTTTTCATTTTCATATTTTCACGGGGAGGTTACACTTGGTTCCATTTGTATTTAAATATTTTCATTTAATTTTGCGGGGAGGTTACAATGGTTGTTCTCACATGATTCCATGGAAAACTAAGGCCAACAACAACAATTCTGGAATACATGCCGATACTTAACGAGTCCTACACCAAGCAAAGAAAGATGAAAATCTAATAATCATTGATGAATGTTATGTGACTGTAGGAGAATGAATAGAAGAAAGACTTACGTAAGAAATTGGGCTTGATGGTACGAAGAGAGGGGATGAAGTAGTTACGTTCTGCAGTAAATATGATAGTAATAACAAATATGCTGTTCAGATACCACTAGAGGAAGAGAAACACTAGGGGAAGGCCTAAAGATGTGGAAGGATTCTCGATGGGTTATATGATATCAGACAGAGAGTCCGCAGTCAGATACTGGATATTAAGGGCACCCAGGAACAGATGTATATTCAAATCACAACTTAGTAACGCTTAGGAGTAGACTGAAGTTTAAGAGAATCTTGTGGAAGAATCATTGTGGAAGGAAGTGGGATATTGAGGCAATGGGGAAAGACGAGACGCGTTTAAAGTTCACTAAAATTATGGATATTGTGTTAAGGAATACCACAGTTGACATCGCAACTGAAGAGACGTGGACAACTCAAAGAAAAAGAAGAAAAGAGAGAGAGAGAGAGAGATCACAGATGTTAGAGCAACATATGTGCTAATATGGTAAACGCGAAGAAACCTGGGATAACAGATGAGATATTTCAACTTATCGACAAAAGGACGTAGTAAAAATATGTTCTGAGGATAAATAAGAAGTGTAGGCGAGCGTAAGCTAAATGCCTGCAGGAAAAACGGGAAAGTTAAAAGCAATGGCCGAAACATTAAGACTGGAACGGGAATTCCACTGTTAAAAACAGAGGAGAAAGTGGGAAAAGTACATTGAAGGGTTCTACGTCAGGGATGACTTGCCTGTTGATGTGACAGAAGAAGAAACTGGAATCGATATGGAACAGATAGGGGACCCATTATTAGAGACAGGCATTAAAAGAGCACTGGAAGACACGAGATTGATTAAGGGAGAAGGGACAGATAACAATCCACTGGAATCTCTAAAACCATTCTGCGAAGTGGCAACCAAACGACTATTCAAGTTCGTATGCAAAATCTACTATACTGTCGATGTATTATCATACTTTCGGGGAAAATATCATACATTCTTTTCGAAAGATAGCAAGAACTGGTTTGACCTTTCTCTTGATGATGGAAGCAAGACTGAAGAAAAATCAATACACTTTCGTAGGTTTTGTCGACCTGAAAATAACCGTTGGACAGTGTGAAATGGTGCAAAATGTTCTAAATTCTGAGGAAAATAGTAGTAATCTATAGGAAAAAATGGGTAATATACAATATGGAAAAGATCCAAGAGGGAATAGTAGGACTGGAAAACCAATAACAAAGTGCTCCGATTAAATAGGCAGGTAAGATAGAGCTGCAGTAGGGACGAACCATAATGCTGCATCTATACCTCGAAGAAGCTAAGACGTACATAAAAGAACCGTTCAAAACTGGGATTAAAATTCATAGTGGAAGGATATTAATGGCAAGATTCGCTGATGACGCAGCTATCCTCAGTGGAGATGAAGAAGAATTACCAGATTGGCCGAATGGACTGAACAATCTAATGGGTGTACGTCATGGAGTTAGAGTAAACCGAGGGAAAACAACACTAATGAGAAGTAACAGAAATGAGAATAACGAGTTTCTTAACATCGAAATTGTTGATCGCAAAGTAAACGGAGTTAAGGAGCTCTGATGCCTTGCAATCAAAATAACCAATGACTGATGGAGCAAGGAGGACAACAAAAGCAGACTAGTGCTGGCAAAAACGGCGTTCCTGGCCAAAAGAAGTCTAGTAGTACCAGTTACAGGCCTTAATTTGAAGAACAAATTTCTGAGAATGTATGTTTAGAGCACAACATTGTATGATATTAATCGTGGACATTGGGAAGATCGGAACTTAAGAGAATAGAAGCGTTTGAGATGTGGCGCTACAGGAGAATTTTGAAAATTAAGTGAACTAGTGAAATAAGCAAAGAGGAGTTGGCAGGAAAGGGGCACCTGGAAAACACTGATAAGAAGAAGGACAGAGTGATACAACTTGTGTTAAGACATCAACGAATAACTTTCATGGTACTAGAGGGAGTTGTAGAGTCTAAAGGCTGTAGAAGAAAACAGAGATTTGAATATATCTAGCAAATGAATGAGAGCGTAAGGTGCAAGTGATATTATGAGATGAAGAGTTTTGCGCAGGAGAGGAATTCGTGTTGGACCGCATCAAACCAGTCAGGACACCAGTACAATGAGATTCAGGTGCAAATATCACAAAGATGGGATTGGTGGGATGGTACTCTTGTACGCATCTCACGGGGTAATTATCCGCATTGCTTGGGGAATTACGCGTATGCGAAGGGAGGACTAGACGGACATTAGTTTAAAAATCGCCACATAGTTTGTCAAATTTGTGCTAGAAAAATAATCGAAGCGTATTGAAACTGTAGCAGTGAGTATGTAATCACTTTCATTCTCACATTTCAACGATTTGAGGCGCGCTCATTTCTTGCATAATCAGTCATCATAAACATAATCTTGAGGTGTCTCCCCCAGCATATACATTCCAATACCTACACCACAACTCATTGTTTATACTTTCTCCTTCACAGGTGCTACATATCTCATTAATTTGTTTACTATGTGTAGGTAGCGATTTTCAAGTGCCAATGTACTATCCACCGTAATCATCGTCATTGTCGTCATCACAGACAGTAAAAATACCCAGAAAAATATGACGGCTCTGGCATTTCCTTCTTACTTCTGTTTTTCCTTTCCATATTTTTCTGGCTAGACAGTGAAGCACTCACGTACAGATTTCCCGTTCTTGGTCTTTCACCACTCATCTTCTACCTTCGTGTTCACTCACCTTCTACCACTTTTTCATCGGGGCCCTTCATTATTCCAGTCTGGCATTGCGTACCAACGCGATCAAATTCTTTATGTTAAACTGTTATATTTAGAAGGTAAATAAATGCAACGTTACCATTAATTACAGGTTTTAATAACATATTCATATAAAAGTAAATCAGTAATAACTTTAAGCTTGCCTTCTTGTTTTATTTTTGTTGAAAATAATCAGGAAGTAGCCTGTTTTATTTGCCTTACACTCAGGAATTCCATGGCTAAAAGTCTCGCCTATCATATTTTTCTTGGTTGATACTTGCAGAAATGAGAAGAGGATGGCAATAGTTGACAGTCGTCATGTTTAACACCAGCTTCAAATATTGAATACATGTTATTAGCCACTGTGAATAACGCTCTAGCTCCCACTTAAAAACATTGATCGAAGGGTTGTTTTTAAATCTTCCGTTTTAATCTCATTAGCTATGAGTCTAAATTAATTGTGACCTTTCTCCCCTGTTCTTCTGGAGCAGGCGTTCGGCCACGCTGCTGGTCTGAGGAAACCTTTGTCCTTCAAGATGTAGTCACCGACACAGGGAGAAACCAAGCAAAAACAGAGCTTTAACTGTAATCCACGTAATTATTACGATCCTCAAAATCGTTAGTGAGCCCTGAATCGTCTCACTGTAATCTGACTAGTCACAAGAAGTCGAGGGGAACCATTCGTAACTATGACAGTTCGCGAAGACTTAACCAAAGTCCAAAGGTAATCTCACCGCCACTGAGTAAATAAATTGCCACGGACGTTAACTGCCCCCAGTCTTATTTTGTAGATCGGTTATGATTAAGTTCAGGTTTAAATCGCCACAACATCATTCGAAATCTTTCAAGAAAAACAGTATTTCACGTCCAAATTACTAAAAACTTTCAACAAAGTTCAGATTCGACATCGTTACATTTGCTTGTAACGAATACATTAGAGCCTTACTGAAAATCGCTAATTAATTATCGATTAAAACAGCTGATGAGAATCAGTCCACCATCCTAGCTCGGCACTGTAGGGATGAGTGTTGGACCAAGTGCGGTGTATCGGAGCTTTGTTTTTTATATTGTTTTACATTTTATACAAGTTTGATCTTCAGCCGTAGCGATTATCCGCTCCGTGATGCCTGCCACATTCTCGCAACGGTGTTGTTTGCTGCTACACTACCCAGTGATACATGTCGCACTTTATGTGACGCATTTTTCACAACTATCACACACAGATATTCCCACCTTGTAAAACATGGTTGCACCCTCAGCTGTCTATTTATCAAACAATGAGCAGGTCGTGAATGTGCTTACGAAATAAATGATCACAATCGCAATAATCGCTCTCTTACATCGTAGCTCTTAGCCTAATAAAGCAAACGACTAATAATTTTTCGTGTTAAAAGGTCTGAAATTAGTGAGATAGATTAAACAGCTACCAGTATACAAAAGAGTGCGCCTGTAAACGCAGGAAATCACCTGGTGCTGGTATTTCAGCTGTCAGGTGAAATAATGTCACACAATTTCATATGAAATAGAATAAGTAGAAGAGAGGGAAGAGAGAGGGGTGTTTTTGTTAGTATCGATATTTCACACATTAATCTGACAACAATTTTATAACATACTACTTTAAAAATCGAAGTGATGGAAGTTACTAACACAAATACTGTCAGTTCTTTTAATTCGAACTGCAGAACTCGTTGAAAACAAATACATGATTCACCACAAAAAAGGTGATTCTAAATTACGCTAGTGAGTTTCTATAATTGTTAATAATGAGAGGGTCACAGGAATTATGAAACGAATTCACGTTGGTTGCTCACAAGAAAAGAAACATAAATGCAGAACAACATTTTCTAGGGCTTTGTATAAGAAATATTATTACAGTAACCATTAATTAGTTCAAGAGAATTGTCTGTCACGGGACGAAGTGAAGAATCTCTGAGCAAGGAAAACATGATATACATGATGATCATTGGATTTTACTGCTATACATATTTCAAAGATGATCTCCCAAAATGCCTTACCACATAGGTCATCAGAATGAATGTGTCTGACTCCCTGATTGATACAAGCGTAACGGCAATGTTGAGAAATGGTCTCTAACAGGTGTTGATGAGGGATATTGATGGTGTGTTGTTGCTGTGATCGATGCTAAACTGCTGTTAAAAGAAGTGTAGTTTCTTTCACGCCGTATCTCATTTTGCATGTAGCCCGTAATAGGAGTTAGCCTTTCTCCAAAAAAACGATTTTAGTTTATTCTCTGTTGTGTGATCACTTATATCGATATAAAAGTCATAGGTCGAGCATGACTGGAATGAGCTACTGTAGCACGTTATTCCTCAGCGGATCAATTACTCTAACAACAACTGATATTTAGTATTACAGAATGCACCGTAACTGATAGCGACGTCCGACACAGCTGAAAATATAAAATCCGCATATTTACTCAATGCTGAGTGTCTTTATCTCCTTCATTAATTTATTTCTTACGTGTCTGAATCTTCGACTAGACGTCTCCATCCAAGTGATCTTCTGCATTTTTTAATATAAAGTGAAGAGGTAAGCTGAAAATCTTCTCCTCTTGGTCCAACCATATACCTGCTGCTCTTCTTCCTGGTCTTCCACCTTCGATTTTACCTTGCAAGATGGTCTTAGCTAAATCATTCCCATATCTTCTGAAATATCCCCAAGGAGCTAGAATTATCGTCGATGATGATGATGATGATGTTTGGTTTGTGGGGCGCTCAACTGCGTGGTTATCAGCGCCCGTACAATTTCCCAACCTTTGCTCAGTCCAATTTCGCCAATTTCCTGGATGATGATGAAATGAGGAGGACAACACAAACACCCAGTCATCTCGAGGCAGGTGAAAATCCCTGACCCCGCCGGGAATCGAACCCGGGACCCCGTGCTCGGGAAATTATCGTCGACGGACTAACGAAGCTGTTATGTTCTTCTACACTGAGCTGACAAATCAAGACATACTTCCTATTATCGTGGAGGACTTCCATTTCCCTGCGTAGTGCAGCAACTCACCGTGGCATGGACTTTGCAAGTCGTTGGAAGTCTCCTGCAAAAATACTGAGCCATGCTTCCTCTATAGCCGTCCATAGCTGCTAAAGTGTTGGCGGTGCAGTGTTTTGAACACGAACGGACCTCTCGATTATGTCCCAGACATGTTGGATGTGTTTCATGTCGGACGATGTGGGTGGCCCAGTCTTTCACTCGAACTGTCCAGAATGTTCTTCAAACCAACCACGAACAATTGTGGGCCAGTGACATCGCACGTTGTCATCCACAAAAATTCCATCGTTGTTTGGGAACATTAACTTCATGAGGCCGGCCGCGATGGTCTAGCGGTTCTGGCGCTGCAGTCCGGAACCGCGGGACTGCTACGGTCGCAGGTTCGAATCCTGCCTCAGGCATGGGTGTGTGTGATGTCCTTAGGTTAGTGAGGTTTAAGCAGTTCTAAGTTCTAGGGGACTTATGACCTAGGATGTTGAGTCCCATAGTGCTCAGAGCCATTTGAACCATTTGAACCATTAACTTCATGAATGGTTGCTTACGGTCTCCAAGTGGTAGATCATAACCATTTACAGTCAATGATCGGATCAGCTGGACCAGAGGAGCCAGTAGATTCCATATAAACAGAACACATACCATTGTGGAACCGTCACTAGCTCGCACCGTGACTTGTTACTTTTCACATACCTAGCAACTCCTCTCACAAACTGAAGTCGGGATCCATTGGATCAGGTCACTGATTTACAGTCGTGTAGGGTCCAACCGATATGGTCACAAACCCACGAGAGACGCTGCAAGTGATGTCGTGCTGTTAGTTAAGGCACTCGGAGTAGGTTGACTGCTGTCATAGCCAAATATCTTCACACTGTCCTAACGGACTCGGTCGTTGTACGTCACACATTGATTTCTGCGGTTATTCCACGCACTGTTGCTTGTCTGTAAGCACTGGCAACCTTACGGAAAGGCCTTTGCTCCCAGTCACTTTGTTGCCAGCCGGCCGGAGTGGCCGAGTGGTTAAAGGCGCTACAGTCTGGAACCGCACGACCGCTACGGTCGCAGGTTCGAATCCTGCCTCGGGCATGGATGTGTGTGATGTCCTTAGGTTAGTTAGGTTTAAGTAGTTCTAAGTTCTAGGGGACTTATGACCACAGCAGTTGAGTCCCATAGTGCTCAGAGCCATTTGAACCATTATTTTTTTTTGTTGCCCGTGGAAAGAGGACATGCCAGCAACTTGGTATTCTCGCCACACTCTTGACACTGTGGAACTCGGAATATTGAATTTCGTAACGATATCCAAAATGAAATGTCCCATGTGTCCAGCGCCAACTATTTTTCCGCGTTCAAAGTACGTTAATTCCCGTCGTGAGGCCATAATCACGTCGCATACTTTTTCACATGAATCAGTTGAATACAAATGACAGCTCTCTCTCCGTTTCTACCTTCTACATGCGATACTACCTCCATCTGCACATATGCATATCGGTATCCCATGACTTTTAGTCATCTCATTGTAAAATGGAAGCATTGGTTCTTCTTTCTGTCCATGGTACACATAACATCTTCCACCAGCACCACATCTCTTTACGCCTCAAATCAGCCACCCGCTTTTACGGCCCAGGTCTCGCAACCGTACAAAAACACAGAGAGCATCTGTGATTCCATCAACTTCACCTTCATATTACCAGGTTTTACCAGATCTCTTTGAGTTTATTCATTGCAGCTCTGCCAAGGACGAGTCGTCATTACATTTCTTTATCACGCTATCCTGTGTCATTGATGAAAGATCCTAGATATGCCGCACGCAATGAAAAAGTGAAATGATGTTATGGCATTGTTGGCTGGGAGGTCCCATTTGGATTCGACCGCCAAGTGTAAGTCTTATTTCAGGCGGCGCCACATTGGGCGACATGCCGCCGATGATGAGGATGAAATGATGATGAAGACAACATAACACTCAGTCCCCGAGAGGAGAAAATCCCCAACCCAGCCGGGAATGAACACGGGCCCAGTGCATGGGAGGCAAGCACGTTACCACCCAGCAGTCATTTCTATAAGTTAGATTTTATGTAAACCTTGTCTATTAATAACCATTAATTTGGACTTCTATCATGTTTATTTTTATACCGAAAATTAAGATAATAATCGTCACTCTGGAGGACACAAGATTCAGTTATTCCTCACATCTGCGATGAGGCAGCATCATCCACAAAACTTAGTCCTAGATTTTTTATATTCCTGCGGCCAATGGAAATTTCCCCATCCCAACCATCAAGGGGGACCCTGATGAAACCTCTCCATAGTGCAGCTGAGGCGGTAGTATACAATCCTGTCTGCCTTCATCACTGGAAAAACTCCGAGTATTCACGATCCACCTTCAAGGATGTAATATGACTCTTATAGAGAGGATTTTGTATTGATGTTAGATATTTTTGAACGAAAAACATAGTAAGAAGATTCCAAAACATGTCCTACACGAGACAGAAGACTTTTTTACAATAGTCGTACAGTATAATATATGAAAGAAGAAAAACATTCCCTTAAACAGGGGTCCACTAAATAGCCCCTTATGGGATAATAGCAATGTGTTGTTATGAGCAACCTACTTGACGCAAACTTACTTGAAACTGTTCAGTTAGATCCCGGTGTAATTGGCTCAACCGTCACCCAAGGTCTACCTCAACGAGAAATACATTACTGCTTTAGGATGTTACATGTTAAAATACACTCTTCATTCTAACCTGTTAATGAAAATATTCAATGTAGCACCGTCGCTCTTAGAGGTAAAGCTCCACTCGTGGATTTCGATTTTAGCAGACTAGACGTACTGCCTTAGTGAAACATAGTGATCGTTATGTTAAATTTTTTAATTATATATTTCAGCCTGAGGTCACACAAATAGTGTCATTATATGTATGGATCTATTACCAACTCAACGTAAGATGATGTGAATAAGTGACAATTGGGAGTCTTCTTTACTATGTGATGAGATGATGACAGGTCTTCAAAGTGTATGACTTGGATTTTTGTATGTCCTGACGATGATGTGAGTGGATTAATCACGCTTTAATAACCTGTACAGAAGGACATATCCTCTCCATGAACTTCATAGTGGTTTGCAAAGTATAAATGTAGATGTCGATGTAGATCTTAAAATGGCAATAAAGTACGGAAGAAGGGAATGTGAACATTGTAGTTGTCAGGCAATGTACACGTAACAAGGAACATAGACATACTTTTGACAGATAACTTAATCAGTGTTTTTTTTAAGTCGTCATACTTCCTCATGATTAGGCAACTATCTCTGTCTGGCGTAATTTTGCATTACTCCATTTACTTCACTACACATTAACTTATACAATTATTTTCTTTATCTTCTTTTGGCTTTGACGTTTATCACGTCTGGATTCATGGAATATGAAATGGCATGATGCAGGCTAGGCACATTGTTAAATAAAGTGTTGACTCATTTTACGGACAGTTTACACACTTCTGGTGTGCTTGGTGCACCTCCTCAATTTCCGTTGAAGTCAGTATTCTCTTCAGTAATTTCCTATGTTGGTGTATGCACCCTAACCAAACTCTGTTCTGACCAGTCTGTCTGTCCCAATCACCGTTGTTTTGCTTACCCTACATGCTAACTCTGTGCCTACTGACTTATCACCTTTTTAGCACTTCTAAGTGCTTTATTTATTTGTTGGATGATTACTGGGAGGTTGATAGATAGTTTCATTTGTCTTTCGAAGTTTCCACCTCATCAACAGGTCTGCGAGCTACGTAAGATTAACCACACACAGGAAATCTTACATAAACTGATTCTCTTTTGCATTTCGCTTTAATTAATGTCTCTTGATTTTTGGAGTTATTGTAGGTTGCTCAGCTGTATTCCCATTGTACTTAGGATTTTCCGTATTACATGAAGAACCACATAAGGACCTGCGGGCATCTTAAAATGAAGAAAATGAAAATCGTACTCCAAATTGCACCACCAAATGTTTTCTCAAGACACAATTTGCTACCAATATTTTATTTTTTAAACGATTTTTCCAAAATTTAAAAGAACATAGTTCTAATATTGGAAAACAGCGATCTGTAATTCTTATAAATAAACTGGAAGCAGTCTTGATGGCTTAACTTTTTTTAATGATTACCGGTTTCAATCTTTTTATAAAGATCATCTTCGGACCATAAGATGATGTGATAAAAAGATCGAAACTGGTCACCATTTAAAAAAGTTAAGCGATCAAGACTGCTTCCGATTTCTTAAAGAACTTTATTTTGCTATTGCTGTTTCGACAGTGAGTCATTTTTAAGTATCTACAAAAAAAGTACAATGTACTGACAACAATTTACATTGGAATTAACAGTACGTACAATCACGCTCGTAGTTTTTTGATTTTCATATACATAACTTACAAGATTTTGATATATAGTCAGAGATAATAAGGTAATATGCACGACGATACATCTGAGAACATCTAGTAGTCGATACTAGTCAACATTCCTTTTATGTGCTGCGATTTTGAGTGTATTGCATATATCACACAACTACAAGAATGCAGTTACAATACATTAGAGAAAATTTCTAGGACAGTGGAGAAAATGTTTGTTCCTGAGGTCAGTTGGTTCAATAAGTATAGACTGTGGTTGTTCTTTGAAGGAGATATAGATGTCAGTTTCTGCTACACCGTCCAGTACTCTGCCTTTCTCCACGCCGTTCAATTCCATTAAAGACTGGTCGATGCTGTAGGTGTCATGATTATAGTTTAATAGATGTGCATTAAATCAAGATTTACGTTCTAGAAGTTATTGAAATTTATTGCACCTTCAAAGAACAACCACAATACGTACTGAGTGGAGAAACAGACCGCAAAAATAAAAACTTTCTCCATTGTAGTAGGCATTTACTCTACTATATTGTAAGTGAACACTTGTAGCTGTGTGGTACATGCAATCCACTCAAAGTCGCAGCACATACAATCGAATATTGACTAGTACCGCTGCCTAGTTCTTTGATGTGCAGTTGTGCATATTAAGTTATTATCTCTGCCTATATGTCAAAATCTTGTAATAACGGTATATGAATGTTAAAAAACTGCAGAAGGGGTTATACCTACTGTTATTCTTACTGTAAGCTGTTCTCATTACGTTGTATTATATTTTGCAGATGCCTGAAAATGGCTTAATGGCGAAATTGCAATCGTAAAATAAAATTGTAACAGCTGAAAGCAAAATGAGATTTTCACTATGCAGCCGAGTGTATGCTGATATGAAACTTACTGGCAGATTAAAACTGTGTGCCGGACCGAGACTCGAACTCGGGACCTTTGCCTTTCGCGGGCAAATGGTAGAGCAGGAAGTTTCATATCAGTGCACACTCCGCTGCAGAGTGAAAATCTCATTCTGGGAACATCCCCCCACGCTGTGGCTAAGCCATGGCTCCGCAATATCCTTTCTTTCAGGAGTGCTAGTTCTGCAAGTTTCGCAGGAGAGCTTCTGTAAAGTTTGGAAGGTAAGAGACAAGGTAGTGGCAGAAGTAAAGCTGTGAGAACGGGGCGTGAGTCGTGCGTAGGAAGCTCAGACGGTAGAGCACTTGCCCACGAAAGGCAAAGTTCCCGAGTTCGAGTCTCGGTCCGGCACACAGTTTTAATCTGCCAGGAAGTTTCAGCTGAAAGGAAGGTGAAATCTTTTTAAAAAATTATAGTGGCTGTGGACCCTACCACAAGAAAATATTTTATTTTCTCCTTCCAGTTCTAAGTCCAAGAAATATTACTCAATAATTTCCTTTGTTCCTCCTACGGAAATTTTTTTCTCAGCTTTCAAATGTGTATCTAAACCAATGTTAATGAGCTCTTAATTGATTGTCTGTTTTCCCTCCTTCCTCTGCACAACAGGCCTGCGATGTACCTCTCAATACTGCTCGATTGCCCTTACGATTGCCAACACGAATCTGTCGTAAGAATGCTACCCCTCCCATATCCGTTTGCGGAGTCAGCAACATTCCGGATGTGAGGGCTGCGCTGCAAGCCCTGAGGCGTCAGACGCCCCCTGTGCGGGCACCCGCCACCCCGGGAGAAGTTTCCAGATATGAATGCAGAGCGCGATTCCGGAGAGATCTGCCGGGAATGCTGACGCCAGCAAATGGAGCCTCGACGGTTAAAGCAGGCCTCGTGACGTGCATAGCCGGCTAGTTCTCGCCGTCTACTAGATCTGCGGCTCTCAAAGTGTGGTGCAGACAGTGTGTATGTGTAGGGCGGAGGAGGGAGAATGGTGTGGAAGGGGGGTGAGGTAAATGAAAGAAAAACATTCTTACTAACGCTCAATACTGTTTATCTTTTCTTTCGATCTAATAAGATGCCTTTGATCTGGATTAAGTTTCGCTACATCGATGTTTCGCCAGACAAAGACAGTGAAACCGCCATGCCAGCCATATTGCCCGAGCGGTTCTAGGCGCTATAGTCTGGAACCGCGCGACCGCTACTGTCGCAGGTTCGAATCCTGCCGCGGGCATGGATGTGTATGATTTCCTTGGGTTAGTTAGGTTTAAGTAGTTCTAAGTTCTATGGGACTGATGACCTAAGAAGTTAACATTATTTGAAATGGCTGGGCGATTATCTTTGACTATCGCGCCGAGTACAAGCTTTGGCTCGTGTATCTCGATGGGTTCAAAAAATGGCTCTGAGCACTATGGGACTTAACATCTGTGGTCATCAGTCCCCTAGAACTTAGAACTACTTAAACCTAACTAACCTAAGGACATCACACAACACCCAGTCATCACGAGGCAGAGAAAATCCCTGACCCCGCCGGGAATCGAACCCGGGAACCCGGGCGCGGGAAGCGCGAACGCTACCGCACGACCACGAGCTGCGGACATTTTGTTTTAGGCTTCACCAAAATTGCAATCATTGGCGAAAACATCAACAATGCGTAATCTGTTTAATCATTTCAGCTGTGATAGCATGGAGCCTAACAAGTTAAACTGGCTGCTTGAAACGAAACATCCTGAATTAACGGGAAATCCGTACGATTTCTTTATGTCAGGATACTGTTTTATTCTCCACCCGGAACATATTTGCTATAACGACGAATGTGACTTCTATGGCCCTTTCAGCCCCTCACCGGATTTCATATACGATTGCTGAATGCCGGACACCGCTCACGGTTGCAGAAACTCTGGTTCTACCAGCAGCAGTTGATAAAGTACGAAGGATCCTCCGTGACTTACTCGCTCAACGGTTCAAACCTGTACATATCTCCAATGAGACTATCAAGATTTTCGATTTTTGGCGATTTACTCGAGCAGTTTAACAGTAAACTGCGGAACTACTCTTTTGAAATTCAAGTCGACGAAGCGCATGAGATTCATAAAGATGCAGGTCTCATAACTTACGTTCTATTACTGCGTTAGTTTAAAATTCGAGACGAATTGCCGATACTGTATACAGCTCCATCTCAAAGCCTTCTTGATGTCATCAATATTTTTTTCAATCAAAACGGGTATCATGGAATAGGTGCATTGGAGTAAACGGAGATCGCTCAATATCTGGAATTCAAGGTGGAATGCAAGCGACATTTATAGCTTTCGCTCCTGATGCAGTATGGACTCCCCGCATGATACGAGGCTCTGGCAGCTAAAGAACTCATACCAGTCCTTCATGAAGTGCTGCGAACGGATATAGAAACAGTTAATAGTATTAATCAAACTTTATATATTCACGGTTTTTCTAAGTGCTACGCGATGAGATGCGAGCCGAACACACTGATCTGCTCTTTTTTAGTAATACTCGATGTCTTTCAAGGGGTACAGTACTAAAATGGATATCTTAACTGCGGAAAGAGATATTCTGTTTCCTTAAGGAGAAAAGTAAATATTCTTAACGCTTCAATTCAAGGCAATGAGGCAGCTGTACTATCTTGGAATGAAAAAATGAAGGCTTTCATAAAGAAATTAGAGCTGTGGTGAAACCGAATGCAAAGTGACATGCTAGATATATTCCCTACTCTAGTGTCAATACAGGGATAATTCGATACTTCCACTGGAAGTCTGCCTCCTACGTTGCCTTGAAACAATAGAAACTCACTTCCAAAAATATCTGAGCTATGGATTAGAAAATCCAATCAAAAATACGCCTGGATCGTCACGTCTAAGTATAAAAGAGCAAGAACAATTTATTGATATCAGTTGCCATACTTTTGTGAAGAGTAATGTGAAATACAGACGGTAGCAGAGCCAGGATTTGGAAGGTGTAAGCACATTTATTTGGTCCAAGCCTTGTTGACACAAATTTATTATTTAATAATAATTGGTTATACATCCAAGTTACTATAATTAACAGTGTAAAGGAAATTTTAGCAACAGAAAAATCTTTTTTTTATTTTTTTATTTTTTTATTTTTTATTTTTATTTTTTAATTCTCCAGAAGAACATGCAGCCCCACTCTGAAACATTACATAAAGGTACTGTTAGTAAACGGTATATAACATATCATGTGCAGTCATCAAGAGCTCAAGAACACTGTTTTGGTTCAACGTAAGGTGAAAACACCAAAAATGCACATCTTCAAAACAACTTACAAATAAACAATTTAACACATCACTCACAAAACTACACAAATTATTTCGCACGTACAGTCTATTACGAGCTCAACAGCCATTTCTTCCAGACGTGTGATACCTAAATTTGATTGATACAGAATAAACACAGCTCAAAAGAATGCTCTGCCAACATGCTATAAAACAAATTTATAGTAAAAGATGACTGCCTTTTTTCCCATTCAAATTTCTGCATAACAGTTTTTGTACTAACAAGCTACAGTTACTGCCTCTTACTTGCTACAGACAGACAAACACATCTGTCAATAAATGACTGATGAACGAGGTGACAATTCAGAGCTAGCAACTTCTCGTAACAACTAACTCTCAAATGCTGCCACGAAAAACATTCTACAAAACAGAATCACACAAATTAAAGTTCCACTCACTACAAAATCCAACAAGTCACGCAATATAAATAATGGTCACTTCGTAACAATGGAACTGAAAAACATTACACACTCAATTGGGCTTCTCACTCACAACAGTCCTTTTAAGTGCATACACAACACAGCTCAAAATCTATATCTCAAGCAATATTAGTAGAATTAGGGAATTTGCAATTTAAACGCACCAAGTTTAACAAGATCTAATGTACTAATAATTTGGACAGAACTTTCATAAAATGATCGATGATAGTGGATACCGCGCCATACACTATGAAACAAATTAAGCATTATTCACAGTAGACACCTGGCACGTGATGATATTCACTGAATTATTCCAAATCACAAAATGTTGGCTACAAGTACCAACCCCATAACAAGTAATAAACATGAAATATAATAAAAGTATACGAAATTTTCGGCCTTAGCCAGGTGACGAGAACCACACGAATGCAGTTTCCTGTTACACTCGAGTGGTAGGCCCAACAAACAACAGCTGGTCATGGAGAACCACGCTAAGCAAGCGAGCATTCCGTCCTCCCCACATGCTCGCAAATAGCCACACTCCCTGCAGTCCTTAATCGGCGCCGGCCGCGGTGGCCGAGCGGTTCTAGGCGGTTCAGTCCGGAACCGCGCGACTGCTATGGTCCCAGGTTCGAATCCTGCCTCGGGCAGGGATGTATGTGATGTCCTTAGGTTAGGTTTAAGTAGTTCTAGGGGACTGATGACCTCAGATTTTAAGTCCCATAGTTGCTCAGGGTCATTTGAACCTTAATCGGCAGGCACCAGTTGACTCCTCGCCGCTTCCGTCCTGTCGCCCTCCGACGACCAGCAGACCGATCGACCAACGGCCTTCCGTCTGCGTCGACCACGGCCGCGGCGCGTACTTGCACCGTGCGGACCTACCTGCTGCTGACTGCCAACTCGTCCAACCACGGAGTAACGACGAACCCGACTCAGTGCACAACCCAACAGCGACTGAGACTTAGAGCCGACCGACTCAAATACGAGTGTCTGCCTTCTGACTGACTCTGTCGCCTCACTGCACCGACTCCCAGACTGAGCGACTAACCGACAGACCAAACTCGCCGAGACTGACTGGCTGGTCCCCTCGTCATCTCCCGACCGAGCCGTCCTCCAAAACTGTTGCTTCGCGCACCAGCGCCAACAGCTCTCAGCGATCACGCCCCCTATCGCTGCGGCGAAAACAAGTGAATCATCTCGCGGGTGGATCAAATGAGCTGAGCCGTGACACGGCTCAAGTAAATTTAATTTTCCAACGCTGAGCTAAAATGCAATGAAGGTACTCATTTCTTTGGCATCAACGTACTTCTGCGACACTGGCTTTTCCCTTTTCACAGTTATGAAGTCGAACTACCGTTCAGAGCTCACTGTAAACACAGAATTTTCTGCTATTATACTCATGTTGGAAACTTTCTTCTCAAAAGCAAACTTATCCACCGCACTAATCATTGTATTATATTTTTAATGCTCTTGTGATGCTCAGATGGAAACCCAGCAAGCAAAGAAGAGAAAGCAGAAAGGTGGAAGGAGTATATAGAGGGTCTATACATGGGCGATGTCTTGAGGACAGTATTATGGAAATGGAAGAGGATGTCGATGCAAATGAAATAGGAGATATGATACTGCGTGAAGAGTTTGACAGAGCACTGAAAGACCTAAGTCGAAACAATGCCCCGGGAGTAGACAACATTCCATTAGAACTACTGACGGCCTTGGGAGAGCCAGTCCTGACAAAACCCTAGTTCAGACAGAGAATAGAAGCTTTCGAATGTGGTGGTACAGAAGAATGCTGAAGATCAGATGGGTAGATCACATAACGAATGAGGAGGTATTGAATAGAAATGGAGAGAAGAGGAATTTGTGGCACAACTTGGGATCGGTTGGTAGGACATCTTCTGAGGCTTCAAGGGATCACCAGTTTAGTATTGGAGGGCAACGTGGAGGGTAAGAATCGTAGAGGGACACCAAGAGATGAATACACTAAGTACGTACTAGGAGATGAGGCAGCTTGCACAGGATAGAGTAGCATGGATTGCTGCATCCAAACAGTCTCAGGACTGAAGACCACAACAGCAACAGCAACTTGTAATGCTTGTTCACTGAATTATAATTCTTTTTCATTTGACAGTTGTTTAATAAATGAAAATATGATAGAGGCAAATAATTTGATCTGTTTTTCCTTATGTCAGTTCATGTAGCTATGGTTTCCATAGTGAAAAATACACTCCTGTAAATTGAAATAAGAACACCGTGAATTCATTGTCCCAGGAAGGGGAAACTTTATTGACACATTCCGGGGGTTAGATACATCACATGATCACACTGACAGAACCACAGGCACATAGACACAGGCAACAGAGCATGCACAATGTCGGCACTAGTACAGTTTATATCCACCTTTCGCAGCAATGCAGGCTGCTATTCTCCCATGGAGACGATCGTAGAGATGCTGGATGTAGTCCTGTGGAACGGCTTGCCATGCCATTTCCACCTGGCGCCTCAGTTGGACCAGCGTTCGTGCTGGACATGCAGACCGCGTGAGACGACGCTTCATCCAGTCCCAAACATGCTCAATGGGGGACAGATCCGGAGATCTTGCTGGCCAGGGTAGTTGACTTACACCTTCTAGAGCACGTTGGGTGACACGGGATACATGCGGACGTGCATTGTCCTGTTGGAACAGCAAGTTCCCTTGCCGGTCTAGGAATGGTAGAACGATGGGTTCGATGGCGGTTTGGATGTACCGTGCACTATTCAGTGTCCCCTCGACGATCACCAGTGGTGTACGGCCAGTGTAGGAGATCGCTCCCCACACCATGATGCCGGGTGTTGGCCCTGTGTGCCTCGGTCGTATGCAGTCCTGATTGTGGCGCTCACCTGCACGGCGCCAAACACGCATACGACCATCATTGGCACCAAGGCAGAAGCGACTCTCATCGCTGAAGACGACACGTCTCCATTCGTCCCTCCATTCACGCCTGTCGCGACACCACTGGAGGCGGGCTGCACGATGTTGGGGCGTGAGCGGAAGACGGCCTAACGGTGTGCGGGACCGTAGCCCAGCTTCATGGAGACGGTTGCGAATGGTCCTCGCCGATACCCCAGGAGCAACAGTGTCCCTAATTTGCTGGGAAGTGGCGGTGCGGTCCCCTACGGCACTGCGTAGGATCCTACGGTCTTGGCGTGCATCCGTGCGTCGCTACGGTCCGGTCCCAGGTCCACGGGCACGTGCACCTTCCGCCGACCACTGGCGACAACATCGATGTACTGTGGAGACCTCACGCCCCACGTGTTGAGCAATTCGGCGGTACGTCCACCCGGCCTCCCGCATGCCCACTATACGCCCTCGCTCAAAGTCCGTCAACTGCACATACGGTTCACGTCCACGCTGTCGCGGCATGCTACCAGTGTTAAAGACTGCGATGGAGCTCCGTATGCCACGGCAAACTGGCTGACACTGACGGCGGCGGTGCACAAATGCTGCGCAGCTAGCGCCATTCGACGGCCAACACCGCGGTTCCTGGTGTGTCCGCTGTGCCGTGCGTGTGATCATTGCTTGTACAGTCCTCTCGCAGTGTCCGGAGCAAGTATGGTGGGTCTGACACACCGGTGTCAATGTGTTCTTTTTTCCATTTCCAGGAGTGTAGTTCTAAATCGAATATTGTAAAACAGATAATAAGGCAAAGTAAATAAAGGGACTATCTTTTTTTGCTCGTGAAGGGGCCTCCAGAAACTCGTGGTACATCTTCGTCCTCAACACGCTGTCATCGCGCCAGTTTTCATAACAACGTACTGCAGGCAGTAGTCGCAAAGGAAAAGCAAGTTTACGTTGACGGGAAGACAGAAAGGAAACAAAAGAGTTACGATAAATTAGTCATGTCTCTCATAATGTTCCGTCATTTTCCTTTTTCTTCTTTTTATTTTACCGAGGCATTCAATTGTTTATTAGCTGCTTTTTTCCTTTCTTCTACATTTACACCTACATACCCCACAAGTAACCATTCAGTACAACGCATTGGGTACGTTGTACCGCTACTACTGATTCCTACTGATTACGCAATTGTTAACGCACTGAACTTGCATTCGGAAAGACGGCGATTCGAATCTCCTTACGGCCTCTGAAAGAGCATGGCCGATATCACTTTCAATCCTTCCTTAGTCCGAGCTGCTGCTACTACGTCTCTAATGGCCGCGTTGTCGACGGGACGTTAAATACCAGTCTTCCTTCTTTCCTTCGTTCCCTTTCCTGTTCCACTCGATAATGGAGCGAGGGAAAGCGAGTGTCTACATGCTTGTGTACGAGCCGTGATTTCTGTTCCATATTCTCCGTGGTCGTCACGGGAGGTATACAGGGGTGGTCCATTGATAGTGACCGATCCAAATATCTCACGAAATAAGCATCAAACGAAAAAGCTACAAAGAACGAAACTCGTCTATCTTGAAGGGGGAAACCAGATGGCACTATGGTTGGCCCGCTAGATGGCGCTGCCATAGGTCAAACGGATATCAACTGCGTTTTTTAAAATGGGAACCCCCATTTTTATTACATATTCGGATAGTACGTACAGAAATATGAATGTTTTAGTTGGACCACTTTTTTTCGCTTTGTGATAGATGGCGCTGTAATAGTCACAAACGTATAAGTACGTGGTATCACGTAACATTCCACCAGTGCGGACGGTATTTGCTTCGTGATACATTACCCGTGTTAAAATGGACCGTTTACCAATTGCGGACAAGGTCGATATCGTGTTGATGTTTCACTATTGTGATCAAAATGCCCAACGGGCGTGTACTATGTATGCTGCTCGGTATCCTGGATGACATCACCCAAATGTTCGGACCCTTCGCCGGATAGCCACATACGAAACTGTAACCTCCTCCTGACTTATCAACCTTAATGACAGTGAAAAATTAAACCGCGTGTACCTAATGGAAATTTGGGAAAAGCAATCGTCACCGAAGTTAATCTGTCGATAAAGAGGGAGGAAACGGTTACATCTAAATGAAAGGAAAAATGCAAATGAAACAGGTGGAAATTAATTTTGAAAAGGGGTAAAGTTAATAAAGAAAGTGAATGTGCGGCCGTTACGTTAACAATTAAATAGCGGTAGTAAGATATTTGAGATTTGGGGGAAATTACGGTCGCCAGTCCTATGGACAATTATTATAGTAACTGAAAAAGAATGGTTGTTACACATATAATTAGCACTAGAAGCGTGGCAAATGAAGGTTGACACGTGTAGTGTGAATACTGAAAGCTTGTCAGAAGTAATATATTTCGCTACACTCTGACTTAATTTAGCAAAAGAATTAATAAAACCGGAAAATTGAAAGTTAATTTAGTGACTGAAATTAATAGTGAGCTTTGTTTCTGAAACACATCGAAATTTAGTAAAATACGGTTAGTCTTGGGCTACGTCAACAATCATTTCAAAAGCTACTTTAATCTAAGCAATTTAGAAATAAGAGATTTAACTTTGAACTTGAATTAAATGATTCTGAACAATTAACAGTAGTAAAATTTAGTACGCACCAAACTGAGCTGCAGTCACAGGTAAGCTAAAATACGGTAACATAACTCGCACTCTTAATTTGTGCTTGTGTAATCTAAATATTGTAGCCAGCTATGAATACCTTAACTTAACTTTGAAATTAAAGCAGTCAAATCGAATGATATTACTTTAATGCTGGCCTTTGAATTTCAACGACACTCGGGTTCATTCCGGAAAAGGAAGGGACCCTGCTTGGTAATGCAATTGGGACAATGAGCAACAAAGGTTCATGCTACGTTGCTGTAATTTAGTGAGAAAAATTTAACAGTTTGAAAATCTGAGGTCTGCCATACAGTTCTAAAAGTTTACGTGCTACCAGTCTTCCTTGTTGGTTGATTGGAGGTTTGAAGCCGTCGATCGAGGAGGTGGCGACAGTCATTCATTGTCGGCCGTCGCTGTTGCAGAAGCTGGATGTTGGCGCGCCTTCTTCTCGACACGGTATCCTGCCGAAAAGGACTCTTGATGTGTGCCAGCTAACGCCTTCCGTCCGCGACACCATGTCAGAAACTATCATAGCTGCCTAACCACGAAAGCGCGGCAACTCGCGGGAGCGTCACACAACACACCTGCTCCACCGCCCTACCCCAGCCAGACCCCCTCTGCCCGCGCCCCATGCGGCAGAGTTCACTACCAAGGATCCTAAACACTTTGGTTCTCCACACGACCTATCTACGTAATCGTTCGATAGCATAGTTTTCCCTAAGCCAGACCCAGCGTAAAAATACAAATAATATTTACAAAACAAACCAATTATACATCGACATAAATGCATAAATAAATGTATACAATTATTAAAACAATTACAATATATAAACACACAGAAATGTTATATGTTCAGGTAACAAAATAAGGAAAAAATTTGCAGTGCAATAGATGGAAATAGGATATGCGTTTCCGGCGTTACAAAACGTCAACCACGACCTGCAAAAAATGATGGTGCCCAAGTAGGTGTTGTAGCTACTGTCGTGGTTAATCTGCACATTGGTAGCAGATAAATTGCGCGAGAATCGGGAATCTCGAAAACGTCGGTGTTGAGAATGCTACATCAACATCGATTGCATCCGAACCATATTTCAATGCACCAGGAATCGCACGGCGACGACTTTGAACGTCGTGTACAGTTCTGCCACTGGGCACAAGAGAAATTATGGGACGATGACAGATTTTTTGCACGCGTTCTATTTAGCGACGAAGCGTTATTCACCTACAGCGGTAACGTAAACCGACATAATATGCACTATTGCGCAACGGAAAATCCGCGATGGCTGCGGCAAGTGGAACATCAGCGACCTTCGCGGGTTAATGTATGGTGCGACATTATGGGAGGGAGGGTAATTGGCCCCCATTTTATCGATGGCAATCTAAATGGTGCAATGTATGCTGATTTCGTACGTCATGTTTTACCGATGTTACTACAAGATGTTTCACTGCATGGCAGAATGACGATGTACTTCCAACATGATGGATGTCCGGCACATAGCTCGCGTGCGTTTGAAGCGGTATTGAATAGCATATTTCATGATAGGTGGATTGGTCGTCGACGCACCATACCTTGGCCCGCACGTTCACCGGATCTGACGTCCCCGGATTTCTTTCTGTGGGGAAAGTTGAAGGATATTTGTTAACGTGATCCACCGAAAACATGTTCAAATGTGTGTGAAATCTTATGGGACTTAACTGCTAAGGTCATCAGTCCCTACGCTTACACACTACTTAACCAAAATTATCCTAAGGACGAACACACACACCCATGCTCGAGGGAGGACTCGAACCTCTGCCGGGACCAGCCGCACAGTCCTTGACTGCAGCGTCCAAGATCGCTCGGCTAATCCCGTGCGGCGTGATCCACCGACAACGCCTGACAACATGCGTCAGCGCATTGTCAATACATGTGCGAACATTACGGAAGGCGAACTACTCGCTGTTGAGAGGAATGGCGTTACACGTATTGCCAAATGCATTGTGGTTGACGAACATTATTTTGAGCATTTATTGCATTAATGTGGTATTTACAGGTAATCACGCTGTAACAGCATGCGTTCTCAGGAATGATAATTCCACAAAGGTACATGTATCACATTGGAACAACCGAAATAAAATGTTCAAACGTGCCTACTTTCTGTATTTTAATTTAAAAAACCTAACTGTTACCAACTGTTGATCTAAAGTTGTGAGTCATATGTTTGTGACTATTACAGCGCCATCTATCACAAAGCGAAAAAGTGGTGCAATTAAAACGTTCATATTTCTTTACGTACTACACGAATATGTAATAAAAATGCGGGTTCCTAATTGAAAAAACGCAGTTGATATCCGCTTGACCTATGGCAGCGCCATCTAGCGGGCCAACCAGAGCGCCATCTGGTTTCCCCCTTCAAGCTAGACAAGTTTTGTTCTTTGTAGTTTTTTTTCGTTTTACGCTTATTTCGTGAGATATTTGGCCCGGTCACGATCAATGGACCACCCTGTATATTGGTGGCAGTAGGAGTGTCCCGCATTCTGTCGAAAACGCAAGTTCTCCAAACTTTGTCAACAGTGCTTGGCGAAAAGAACGTTGCACTTGAGTTCACGGAGCATTTCTGTAAGAATCGCGTGTCCATCGAACCTACTGGGTACCAATAGAGGCCCGACCCTCTGAATTACAAGCCTCTAAATTACTTAGATGTCTTTTTCTGCTTTGAGGCCTCTCTTCCGAAATGGCCGTTTTACAAGTAATATGGTATTATTGCCACATTTTGATGCTATAAAGACAAATTTGGACCAAACTCGTTCCACTTTATTTAATGAATCTTCATTGAAACTAATCTCTTCTTTGAAATTGCATTTGTATTACGTTTTCGGGCTCTGACACTATTTCTAAACGTTCTTCTCGAGATCGGCTTTTAATGCGCTGTCTTGCAGTCAAACACAATATTATCTCGTTTGCATATTATTTCACCATGTGACCGCGAGTAATCACTGCCGATGCTTTGAATGAAGCCATCGGTCCCTAGTAAGACTTCACACATTCGCAAAAATACCATTGCTCCCATACTACATTCATATATTGTTTTTAGGTGTATACATGTACTCAACTGATCAGCAGTTCATTAATCAACTCAGATTATCTTGATTTAGAGACACACACGAAAATACTTGATATCTGTGGATGTAGATGTACAGACAAACAAATGACTACAATTTCACAGAAAACTGGACCATTTATTTATTCAAGAGGTTCACAAACTGAGCAAGTCAATAACGCGTTTGTCCACCTCGGCTCTTATGCAAACAGGTATTCGACTTGGTATTGATTAACAGAGTCGTTAGATGTTTTCCTGAGGTGTATCGTGAAAAATTGTGCCCAATAGGCGCGTTAGGCTGTAACCTCCCCACAATATAATATAATTATGTATAGCATTGACATTTAGCGTGACCTCCCAAAAAAAATAATTATATAGCATTCACATTTAGCATAACCTGCCAACAGATAAATTCCGTAACCTACCAATAATAAAAATCGACTAATCTCTCAGTAAAATTGTGGCTCACTTATAACCTTTCAATAACTGACTCTGAATTTAAACTGCTAAATTGGGACGTCTGCAGTGCTGCGTCATGGCACTGAAATAAGGTCGCCGGATAACACGTATAAATCTGCTCCTACAAGAAATTTTTCTGGCACAGTTCAGTGCAATGCTGGCCGATAGATTGGTCATGTATAAAAGGAAACAACTGACTTTTCTTTACAATAATCGGGATGACCATGGATTGGAGAAATTAGTAAAACCCTTAAATTGAGATGAATGATTGTCAAAAGTTAATTTTTATAAGAAAGATTACTATTAAGAAAAACATTTTTTGAAAAACATTTACATGGGACTTGATATTACATTAGTACCTATGCGCGACGCTGCTTTTACCTTCTACTACAACGCTCAGGCACCGCCATCGGTCCACACGACCGGTCCAGCCAACTCGATACACCAGACAGCTAGCTACTACCACACAGTTCCTACTGGTCTGAGATTCTCTTATAGCTTACATATCGCAGGCAGCGCGTGAGCAATCGATCGAAATTACATCTGCTCGAGTGCGCTAGCAACAAATTCCTTAATCATGGACCTCTTACAAGGTCTTCAAAACTCCGAGATGGTTGGACAGTCATGCAAACAGTGCTCCAAATCTTCTCACTTGGGGAGAGATCCGGCGACCTTGCTGGCCAAGGTACGGTTTGGCAGGCAATAAGACAAACAGTGAGACTCTCACCGAGTGTAGAACATAATTACCGTTCTGAAATATAAGCTCAGAATACTCTGCGGTGAAGGGAAACAAAATGACACGTGCAATATCGTCGACGTACCGTTGTGCTATAAGGTTGCCACTGATGACAACCAACACCTCTTCGCTGGTGATCGGTGACCCAGTTTGAAGCGGGACTCATCACTGAAGACAAATCTGCTCAAGTCAATGAGACTGTTCCGGTGTATTGACAAGCGCCGGCATGAAGATGAAGAACGGAAGAGCAGAGAAGGCTGTGAGAAGACGTCAGCCAATAGCCCGCTGACTAGGACCGCACCAAGACAGGGGCGGCCTCTAAAAAGAGGAGAATATAAGCGCCGCTCCTGCCAGGCTCGGCGGACAGGACACTAGTAGAAACCACGCCTTAAAAGAGACCACTACGATAGCAGTTATTAGTGATCCATATCCATTACTTACATCGACCCTGTATACAGTGAAGGACACTGACTTATTTGCATGTCGCCCATCGCTTGCGACAACTCATTGCAAATACAAAGTTAAGTTTTGCCATTCTGCTTTATTGTAATAAAAACCATTAATGTGATTTGTTTGAATTGTTGTATACCTATCTGAGAAGGCAGCATCCTTTAGGCTCCCTGTAAGAGACGAGTGGTGTGCTGTATTTCTTTTTTAAAAAAGGTATTTATATTTTGATCAAATTATTATTCTCTTGTGAAGATTCAGAAATCTGTTGTGCGTTTTGCACCACTTCTTCGTGGGAAGAGCAAAGACTTTGGCCTTGTTTCGACTTAGGTGTTTCAGTGCTCTGTCAAACTCTTCACGCAGTATCATATCTCCTATTTCATCTTCATCTACATTCTCTTCCATTTCTATAATATTGTCCTCAAGAACATCGCCCTTGTATAGACCCTCTATATACTCCTTCCACCTTTCTGCTTTCCCTTCTTTGCTTAGAACTGGGTTTCCATCTGAGCTCTTGATATTCTTACAAGTGGATCTCTTTTCTCCAATGCTGTCTTTAATTTTCCTGTAGGCAGTATCTATCTTACCCCTAGTGAGATAAGCCTCGACATCCTTACATTTGTCCTCTAGCCATCCCTGTTTGGCCATTTTGCACTTTATGTCGATCTCATTTTTGAGACGTTTATATTCCTTTTTGCCTGCTTCAGTTACTGCATTTTTATATTTTCTCCTTTCAATAATTAAATTAAATATCTCTTCTATTACCCAAGCATTTCTATTAGCCCTCGTCTTTTTACCTGCTTGATCCTCTGCTACCTTCATTATTTCATCTCTCAGTGCTGCCCATTCTTCTTCTACTGTATTTCTTTCCCCCATTCTTGTCAATCGTTCCCTAATGCTCTCTCAAAACCTCTCCACAACCTCTGGTTCTTTCAGTTTATCCAGGTCCCATCTCCTCAAATTCCCACCTTTTTGCAGTTCCTTCAGTTTTAATCTACAGTTCATAACCACTAGATTGTGGTCAGAGTCCGCATCTGCCCCTGGAAATGTCTTACGATTTAAAACCTGGTTCCTGAATCTCT
Source organism: Schistocerca cancellata (assembly GCF_023864275.1). NCBI lineage: Eukaryota > Metazoa > Arthropoda > Insecta > Orthoptera > Acrididae > Schistocerca > Schistocerca cancellata. The sequence goes on from NC_064627.1 coordinate 999,924,644, forward strand.
GTCTTACGATTATATAATCTATCTGATACCTTCTAGTATCTCCAGGGTGAAACGTCCCCTTAGAACAATTATACATTACTGTGCTTAAACTGCCACACAATATTTTTAGCGCAAGTCCTGATCGTTCATCACAGTAAAATGGCAAGTCTGAGCAGTGAAAGAAAATGTACACGGAGGTAGTGGAACTTCGACTGACTCTGCTGTGGATTTGCTCTGTTGTGGCCCATTATCTGTCTGCATGTCAAGTGTCAGCATTATCTTTCCGCTGAAAGGACAACACTACTTCTTCAAGACTGCATGGCAATCCACTACTTCCGTGTGCATTTTCTGTTACTGCCCAGACTTTGAGAAAAACACTGCAATTTTACTGTGATGAACGATCAGGACTGTCTTTATGGACTGTGAGAAAATTTTAGCTTTTGACCAACATTGTATCAAAAAGTGTGTGCATTTGATTTCTTTGTTATTGTAATTGTGATTATGAAAAATTTATTCAAATCTGTATTGGCCACTGCCCAAAACAATTTGTAAAATTTTTTGTGGGGAGCAGGGTGGCTATGTAAGAAGGCTGTTTAGGTTTTTTATATTGGTAACGCCACGTAGCGCTCTGTATGAAAATCACTGGCTGTGCTGTGTGCAGTCTGTGGCTGGTTTGCATTGTTGTCTGTCATTGTAGTGTTGGGCAGCTGGATGTGAACAGCGCGTAGCGTTGCGCAGTTGGAGGTGAGCCGCCAGCAGTAGTGGGTGTGGGGAAGTGAGATAGCGGATTTTTGAGAAAGGATGATCTGGACGTGTGTCTATCAGAAACAGTACATTTGTAAGAATGGATGTCATGAACTGCTATATATATTATGACTTTTGAACACTATTAAGGTAAATACATTGTTTGTTCTCTATCAAGATCTTTCATGCCCACCAGTAGTTAGTGCCCTCAGTAGTTTGAATCTTATTTGTCAAAGGTATAGGTTATTTTTAGTCAGGGCCATTGTAGAGATTTTTAAAAGTCAGATTGCGTTGCGCTAAAAATATTGTGGGTCAGTTTAAGCACAGTCATGTATAATGGTTCTAAGGGGACGTTTAAAGGGTTCTTCCATGTACACAACCCTCTGTCATGATTCTTGAACCAAGAGTTTGCTATAATTAAGTTATGCTCTGTGCAAAATTCTACCAGGCGACTTCCTCTTTCATTTCTTCCCCCCAATCCATATTCACCTACTACGTTTCCTTCTCTCCCTTTTCCTACTATCGAATTCCAGTCACCCATGACTATTAAATTTTCATCTCCCTTCACTACCTGAATAATTAATTTTATTTCATCATACATTTCATCAATCTCTTCGTCATCTACTGAGCTAGTTGACATTTAAACTTGTACTACTGTGGTAGGTGTGGGCTTCGTATCTATCTTGGCCACTATAATGAGTTCACTATGCTGTTTGTAGTAGCTTACCCACACTCCTATTTTACTATTTATTATTAAACCTACTCCTGCATTACCCCTATTAGATTTTGTATTTATAACCCTGTATTCACCAGATCAGAAGTGTTGTTCCTCCTGCCACCGCACTTCACTAATTCCCACTATATCTAACTTTAACCTATCCATTTCCTTTTTTAAATTTTCTAAACTACCCGCCCGATTAAGGGATCCGACATTACACGCTCAGATCCGTAGAACGCCAGTTTTCTTTCTCCTGATAACAACATCCACATGAGTAGTCCTCGCCTGGTGTTCCGAATGGGGGACTATTTTACCTCCGGAATATTTTACCCAAGAGGACGCCATCATCATTTAAGAATACGGTAAAGCTGCGTGCCCTCGGGAAAAATTACGGCTGTAGTTTTCCCTTGCTTTCAGCCGTTGGCAGTACCAGTACAGCAAGGCTGTTTTCGTTAGTGTTAAAAGGCCTGATCAGTCAATCATCGACACTGTTTCCCCTGCAACTACTGAAAAGGCTGCTGCCCCTCTTAAGGAACCACACGTTTGTCTGGCCTCTCAACAGATACCAGATACCCCTCCGTTGTGGTTGCACCTAAGGTACGGCTATCTGCTATCTGTATCGTTGGGGCAAGCAAGCCTCCCCACCAACGGCAAGGTCCAAGGTTCATGGGGGGAAGGGGATTCTATTCGCCTAAAAATATATGGGCGATGACGGAATAATCGCGCGTTACAAAGACAACTAACGTAACTGCATGCCAACCAAGTGGATTGACTCTAATTGACTTCAACAGGCAAAATTTAACTGATCTCGTCGCGAACCTACACGCTTTTCATATGAGTTGCTTTGCCCAGACAGCACAACTAAATCTCTACGAGCTGATCCTTGGAATAGGTTGTTTGAAGGATTATCAGAGGTCGGTATCTTGGATAAGATTTTATAAAGGAAAAAAAATCAGCATTTACATAATCTGGACATTATCAAAATAAGAAACCTTTACATGCAAGTGCTGATGCTGCTGCAATTGCTTTTTGCGTGTCATTCACTTAGAAAGTGTAATTGATTTACTTACATGCCTCTATGCATGTGCTTGTTTGACCAATCATTTACTTGCGTTCTTGACCCTGTAGCCTTCTACAAGAAGCTGTCAGACATTCTTTTTTTTTCTGTGGCATCATTCTGTGAAGCATTGTGGACTCCTGTTCTTAATCGCTACATTTAGTCTTGCGGCTGGCATTTCTTAAGTATAACATTTCCATGGAACTTATAATATAGTGTTATCTCTACCCCTTCTGTTACTTGCTACACCTTCGAATTTGCGTCAGCATAATTTTGTAAGGTGTTAGGCAAATCCAATGAATACCCTGACAAATAGCTCCGAATAATTCGTGACATTAAATTAACCAAAGTAATACGAGTAACGAGTGAGCAAATGGAATACTACAGACTAACACAAGAATGCCTAAATGCATGTCATACCTTCCCACCGTGAGACAGACGCAGTTCCGAGGGGAGAAACGAGAACAGAAGCCGAGAGCAGAACCGTGTTAAGCTAGAAGGCCCTATGGTAAGGGACGGACACCCACGTCGCCAGCTAACCGCTAGGACCACCCCCCAGCCCATGTTAAAAGCTAGAGCCCTCCAGAAGAACAGTATAGATCTAACGATAACACTAAAAGGGCCACCCCAGCCGCAAGTTTTAGCGTGAGACTTTTTCGTGTCTCTGTTACATTGCAAACTTTAAAAACATTGCCCCATCATGAAAAGTATAACGTTTCTCATTGGATAGTCAGAATTTTTGTAGGTGGAGCTTAAGGTTAACTTTGAGACCCTAATTGGTCAGATGAAAACACAGCCAGATAGTTTTTTTTTAAACCAACTTCGGTAAATTGCAGTAAGGAGAAGTTAGGAGAGAGTTGCTTCCGAGACGAGACGAGAGTGTCGATCATCAATTAAAGCTCATGGTGTTCACATTTACCACTTGAAGTAAAAATCTGAAACGCGATGATTTTTCTGTTATATAGTTATTGAGAAGCCACATCAGCCACTGTAATTTACGACAAATTAGATAAGTAATTAAAGATAATTGTGAGTCACTGTAGACCATTTTGATAGTTTTTTCTTTTGTGAAACTTAATTTAAACCTAGATTATAGATGTGATATGGCATAGGTCATCCTTCGATCCATTAGAGAACTTGGAAACCCATTCAGGGAATATTCGTTCACATTTTTGTTGAACGCAGTTGGTTTTTACCATCCTGTATTAAAACATTTCTTTTATCAATAGTGCAATTTATGAACAATGTTTTGTGAGTAGAATAAGATTTCCAATGGTAAACTTAACTGATTTTTCGACGTTATTTTACCAGCTCACTAAAAATAGGAAAGCCTTGAACCCCTTCCACTAAATTTAGTTAGTATTAAGATTCTTTTACAGGGAGTGCAGTGGAGCTGATGCTGAAATCATTAAGTATTTGGTTATATCATCGCTAGTCTCACTGAACTCTTCTGAACTCTACATGTCATGTGTGGTCTGACATCTCCTTACCAGCAACAGGTCCCAGGTTCAGACTAGTCAATTCCCTAAAAAACACGCTCAGAGTGTTGTTGCGCGAAAGTGGTAGGGAGACACGATATAGAACAACAGACAGCATGCATAATGTTAGAAAATGGCGACCATGCCAGGATGATAAAATACCATGATTGAAGGTCGACCACATGCCTAACTAGGTCAGAAAAATATCCTGTTACAAAATTTTCGTAAAAAAAAAAAAAATTTTTGAAAGGCATAAATAGTTGAAAACAGTAGCTGCAGCGATAGATAGTGAGACATTCTAGCAGAGACAATAGCATAATTAAGTTATGAATTTTAAAATTTGTTAGAATTAAGTCTTCTCCTCAATACAAGCGCACAGGTGGCGGATACATCGTTGACAAGTTGGTTCTGACCCAACAAGTAAGTGAATGAATTGTCAGTCTTGGGTATAATAAGTGTCAAGTCGTGTGAACAAAGAGTTTATGAAACGTGTGAGATCGTATGAGCGCATGTTGACTCGAAGTAGGGCGCGTGAATTGCTTTTAAAACAGAAAATAAGGGATTCGGAAAGATTAGCAATGGCAAATCGAGAAGTTGACCGAATTCAGGTAGAGAGCCAGCATGAAAATGGACAGAGAATAGAGGACAGTACAACAGACGATGCAGTATCGCGAGAAATGAGACATATCACGCACCCATAACGAGGATAATGTACGTTAAGGCATAGAAAACGTAAGTCAGCATACGACAGAGGAGCAGAAAAGTAGAGAGACAGTCGATGAGGATTCTAACTTGCGTCTTGAATACGTAGAACCCATAGTACAAGTAATCAGAGCTCCCTCACCACAGAGTACAAGGAATGCGAGCAGAAACGTGTCACAGCACAGTTCAATGCAATCGGTTGCGAACCAACACTTGGGCGAAAACACAGAGCGTAGGACGTCGGAAGAAAACGCAATAGAACCCACCAATCTGGAAGAATTATTACAACAAATTACGGAAACCATGACAAGGCAAAATAAAGACATAGCGAACCAAATTCAAATTCAGAATGCAGAAACCACGAGACAAATGCGTGCGATTAAAGAACAAAACAAAAAAATTCAGGTATACCTAAGTCATATTGAAGACGAGGCAAAAGAATGTCAAGAAGTGATAGGAAACTTAATAACAGGTCACAATCAATTGAGAACTGACATTGACAAGGTACAAGCGGAAATACAAACATTGCGTAATGACATTCAGGACGAGATCAAAACATTACGTAACAACACCCAGGGAGAAGTCAAGAAACTAGAGAAGCAGATAAACGAAATTACTAGACAAGCAGCAGGTACAGCACGTGAAGTTGTTGAAAAGAGTGTGTTACACAAACGTATCACAAAAGCAGCGCTAAAAGATATGATAACCGCATAGTCAAAATAGAAACGCAAACGAAGCGACAATTTCAGAAATTTGCCAACAGAGTTGTTGCAAACCATTGAAGAGCGCAGTGAACAGGATCGAACAAGCACAGAGTCTGCAACCACATCCGTATCTGTAACAGCACCGGAAAAACAAGCATTGCGATTCCAATCACAGGCGGAAAGTAACATACGTGAAATCAGACAGCCTGCACAGCAACAAACACGTTTCGAAATTCTTGATGAACAAACGTCATCACAAACACATGCGGAACCACAAATGTATGTTTCAAGACAGTTTGGATCGTGCAATGAAGCAGCAAGGTTAGCCAGACAAGATACCGAACCAATACCTGACAATGGAAAGCCAGGTCGCGAAGAGTACAGTGCAATGCATTCAGATACACGTTCACAACCTATGGAAGAAAATTATTGCGTACCACTCCAACGATACTACGCAAGGGTAGGGGAAAGTTACAGTGGACAATATCCAATGGATCCACCACAACCAGAAAGAACGATGGGAGAAATGATCAGAAACAATAGTGGCGAAGAATCTCGAATTTCATATGGAACTATGACGAAGTACGACAACGATCATTTCTTCACAGTCAGATAATTTCAACACTTTAGAGAAGGAAACTCATTACATCCACGAACTTTTATTGATCAATTCCGAGTAGGATTACCAGAACACTGGACGCTAGCACACAAATTAGACTTTATATGTGCACACATGTCAGGAACAGTCGCAGAAACCATGCAGAATGTTGCAGCGACATGCCGATCGTACGAAGATTTCAGAGAGAAGTTTCTCTCACGATATTGGCCCAGCGAAGCACAGAACAGAGTAAACTACGAATTATTACAGAACCCATACTTTGAAAATTCAGGAGAGAAGAGCCCCGTGAAATTTTTCGAATTAATGGCAAAGAAAATTCAATGCTTAGATGTACCATAGAGTGACGGAGAGTTGATTATATTATGTGCGATGAAGCTACCATTAAATTACCAGCAATCATTAGTAGGTCGCGGAGGCAATGACGTCGAATCATTTAATGGTATTCTAAGGGAACTAGAGTTCATATTTTCGGAGGATGACGCAAGAAAAAGACGAAGCGCACGTGAAAACGAAAGCAAAAAGCAGTGGTATCCACAAGACACAGTACGAAGAAACAATAATTACGAACCACGTAATAACTTCGCACCAAGAAACGACAATAGATTTCAACAAAGAACCGGTTATGGATTTAGAAGAGCATATGGCAATATCTATAATTCACCCAGGAACGGCAACAACTATTACAGAGGGAATAACGACAACCGGAACGGGTACTGGAGAACCAATAGACCGACAAATTATCAACAAAGAAACCACTATCAACAAGCTGAACAAGAAAAGAGAATGCAGATAGAAGAGGTGGAGGTAAGACCACCAAACCCCGATAAACGTTCGAATTGACAACTAAGCGCCCATGACAAAGGGAATGACGCACCGACCCAGGACAATTGCAGCACCTTGAACAGAGAAGTAAAAATCTTATCACGAAAAGAGAAGAAGGAACAAACAAATCCGCAGGGACCAGATGAAAACGAAGACAGGAAAATAACAATATCATGTTGGGACGAAATTAATTGGGAGAATACTGACGAGGAAGATGAATTACCAGAGGCATGCACAACGAATGTAGGAGGGAAGGACGAAGTATTGAGTATTGCGGAGCTATTAGAGATGGAAACCAGGGAAAGCGAATTCAATGAGGATAATGCGCAGTCGACAGAAGTTGAAAATAAGTTGCGAGTGGGCACACAACCCAACGTATATAATGAAGTAAGTTATGAAGCGATAATTAGTGCATTTAGATGCGATTGTGTGGAAGTAGCGACGAAGAAGGAGAAGGTAGACGAGGATGAGGAAAAAGTAGAGGATGTTGAAGAAAGCGTAAATGAAGGAAGAAATAGAGAAGAGGAAATAAAAGAGAGAAGTAGCAGTCGAAGCTTATCCTACAGAAAGTTAGAATTCACAAGGGAAATTACTAAAAGGACTCATGTATGATTCAGTGGAGGATTCGTTGATGCAAGAAGAAGAAGAACAGAACCAACCCTTTCAAATTCAACCAATTGTGATGGCCATGGTAAAGGATATCCCAGTCAATATTGTAATTGATAGCGGAAGTGAACTGACTGGGATCTCAGAAAATTTATTCATGCAGTGTAATGCCAGTGAGGAATTTCCAGTTCTGAAAACACGTAAGATTAAAGTAAGAGGTCGTATTAGAAATAATGCTGCGTAAGTTACGAGACAAACAAGGTTAACTCTTTCGTGTCAAGGTCAAAAGATCGAAGCCAACTTCGTGATTATACCTAAACTAACTGTAGATTTCATTATAGGTGCAGATTTTTTAAATGAGAGACGAGCTATAATAGATATGGGGAAAGGTAGCGTAACATTCGGGAATGTCACACTTCTCTTTGAGCAAAAGCTAAAATTAGAAGAAATACCAGTTATAAACAAACAATTAAGAATGACGCGAGATTAAGAGGATGAAGAATTAGAATGGTATGCATAAAAGTGGGAATCGCCTCAACTCATGTTAGAAGTCCATAAAGAAATCGACGAAAAATTGCAAGAAGTTCAAGGTATTTCGGAACACAGTAAAAGAGAATTAGAGGGTATTTTACGAGATAAAGCAGAGGTATTTTTACCTAAGACTGGCAGTAATAAACACTTTCAGTACAAGTTTGAAGTAAAACAGCACAAACCATTTAGAGTGCCACCCTATACAATCCCATTAAGCTACAGGAATAAAGTATTCCAGGAGATATCAAAAATGTTAGGTGACGATGTTATTGAACCAGCTACCTCCACATATAACAGCCCGCTCCATATTGTACAAAAATGAGATGGGAGCATCAGGTTAGTGCTTGATTCCAGACAGATCAACACAATCATAATCACTGAGACAGATCGCCCAGACAAATTAGAGGAATTGATACAAAACTTCCACGGTGCTAAGATATTTTCATCAATTGATTTACGGAGTAGTTTCTGGCAAATAGAATTGGCCCCAGAATGTAGAACATTTACAGCATTTATCGTATTCGGTAGGTGTTACCAGTTTAAACGATTGCCATTTGGTTTAAATATATCATCAGCAGCGTTTATTAGGGTTTTAATACTATACTCAGCCCTGAAATTTTACAAAAAATTACTTGTTATGTTGATGATGTGATTATAGCACAACCCTCTTGGGAACATCACAATGACACATTAAATCAGTTTTTACAGATCATGAAAGAGCATGGGGTCACAGTAAATATAACAAAATCCAAACGTGGAAGGCGAGTTGTCAAATTTATAGGACACATAATTTCAGAGAAAGGGGTAATGCCCGACCCAGAAAAACTAACGGCAATCAAAGAATTCTGTACTCCATATAATAAGAAAACTCTCAGAGGATTTCTAGGTCTCACCGGATTCTATAAAAAATTTATTGGGATCGACTCTGTCGCAACACCACGCTTATGTGCATTGACTGGAAAAAACACGGCATGGGTATGGGATCAACAAGCCAATGAAGAATTTTTAAAAGTGAAAAACGCACTAACAACAGCACCGATTTTAGCACATCCTGATATGACACAAAATTTTTGTATGACCACTGACAGCGCGAAAACAGGTTTAGAAGTTGTTTTATTCCAAGAATACGAACAAGCAGGGCTAAGATCATATAGAACAATTGCATTTGCCAGTTGGGTACTCACAAAAAGCGAGAAAAACTATTCAGTCACGGAGCTGGAAACATTGACCATTATATGGGGCTTCCAACGTTTTCGATACTTCCTATTCGGAAGAAAAACAAAAGTATACACTGACCACACAGCATTAGAATTTCTGTTATCCGCCAAACTAACTCATGGGAGGGTAGCCAGAAGGATGATAATACTGCAAGAATTTGACTTCACTATTACACACATACCAGGACCAGCGAATGTATTAGCAGATGCTTTATCACGATGTCCACAGGGTGCATCCCATAACATAGGTTTGGAAGCAGCAGAAGACCAGTTTACAATGTACTATATGAAACAAATACCTTTCGAAAACTACATTACGACAACATTGAAAAACATAGGCAAAGAACAGGACAAGGATCCCGAAATACTAGGAATCAAACACAAGTGGAGAAGTAAGGATTTTCCAGACATTCGATAGCACTATCTCGTAAAAAACAATGTTTTATTGTTTAGACGAAATGTTGCAATGAATGAATGGTTAATTTATATCCCAGATGAACTAATTAATAAGTACATATGGTATAGACATTTAAGTAATGGCAACTTTGGACCAAAGAAATGCTTTTTAAAAATAAAACAAACAAGCCATTTTCCTAATATGGAAAGACTAATTAGAACAGTATTAGTCAAATACAAAAACTGTATGAGGGCTAAACACATCACTTTCCAAACCAAACCAGCTATGTTTCCAATTATCCCTAAAAGATTAAAACAAATAGCTGCAACAGATTTGATGGGGCCCCTCCCATGCACAAATAATTGATATAGTTTCATATTTGTCGTTTTGGTACTTACTTCTAAATATGTTACCTTGACACCATTAAAACGGGCAACAGGTCTTATTATAAGTAAAGCATTTAGACAAGATTTTCTCAGGCAAGTAGGTGGAGTGGAACGAATAATTTTGGATAATGGCCCACAATACAAATCAGTGCTATGGCAGAACACGTTAAAACAACACAAAATAAAACCCATCTACATATCTAAGTACAAACCTAGTGTAAATCCAGCAAACGACCTATAAAGGACATAGGCACTTTATGCCGATTATATGCAGGCAAAAGACACAACACATGGGATATATACCTTAAAGATTTTCAAGAAGTAACAAATGAAATGCCACATAGCACTACACTACTACCTCCAGTTACTGTACTTAAAAATATTGAACCCCCAAACATAACCAGAGAAAATGTTAGATTTCCTATTGTGCCACGTAGGCAGCACAAACAAGTCATAGCAACAGCACTCTCCAACATCAGAAAGGCAGCCATTAAAAGAAAAGAAAGAGGAGATAGAACAGCAATTAAAAGAACATTCTCAGTAGGCCAGAAAGTATTTGTACAAACACACCATCTCTCCAGCAAACAGAAACACAAAACACATAACTTTTACGCTGCATACAAAGGACCTGTCATAATTAGCCGAATTGCTCAAGATAATGCTGTGGAACTAATGAACCCAAAAACAGGCAAAACCTTAGGACTTCACCATGTGAGCCATATCAAAAAGTTTGAAGATTAATTTTATTACTGGTAAATAATCAGCACAATATTTCGAGATTATGTTGCAGATAAGATCGTCAGGAGAAAGAAGAATGAAGAGAGAGGAAGGTGGGAAAAAGAAAGTAGTTTCAATAAAAACAAAAACAAAAATAACACCAATAGTCCAATAGATTAAGGTGAAGGGATAAAAGCGTAGATAGCCTAACAGCATGAAATACTAAAATGATATACACCACGACACTACACAAAAATAAAAAAACGAATTTGAGGATTCTTGTAGATGTTAAGACTCAAAATATCTTAGAATTGTAACATGGAAAGAGCACCGAAGTTTGTAAAGCTTTTAAGAAAGCATAGAACAATGTAGGTACTAGACATATGTTACATGATTATAAGAAAACTTTTTGTAATAACCATTGTAAAAACTCCAGCAAGGACGAGATGCAACAACCCACAGGTTGCAACGCGAGAAGTATCAAGAAAGGAAAGGACGTAATTAGCAAGACACGATTCCTACAAGGCAGAAGTGTCGAGAGAAGGGAAACGACAGCGAGACCAACAGAAGGCCCTTGTAGCCGAAGTGGGCAGTAAATAAATCTGCTGCCAAGCTGAACCATAGGGTGGTGGAACCCTGCTGGGATAGAACATGTTACCACACAGTGGCGGAACCCTGCAGAGACACGACAGGTTACCGAATGCCAGAAGCATCTCCGAACGCCCCGACTCAGCAGAGCGAGCAAAAAACGGCCCGACGAGAAGACCGCTTGGGCAAGCCACAATTGGCAAAAAAAATATGTGTTAAAGTCACACTACTGCTATTAAAGAGCACACTGATGCACGAAACTGAAGAAAACTTCCAAAAAGTAAAAATGACACGCACAAACGATTTATCAAACTGTTACTAAGAGGAGAACTTCAAAGTGACTAGTTTTCAATAAATATTTCCATATCCTGCCCAGAGAAGAACCAAGAAGCAAGTAAGAAGCAGAGAAAAAGCAGGAAGAACAGAAGTTGAAGATTCGCAAGATTGAGACCAAGAAAGAAGATGGGTGAAGAATAGATGACATACCTTCCCAAATCCCTATCCTATTGTAAACTAGTCTTCTGCGAAGTATTACAACGAAAAACGACCGCTTTCAGCGACACATAACGATGACTTTCACGCGTACAAAGCCTGTAAACCACGAGATTCTGCACTCACAGCTCCATTCCATTATGGGACCTCCACAACAGCAACACACACTTGCAAAGCCAACAAGGAACGACGAACGAAGCTGTACATCAAATACTTGCCCACATCCATCTCGCTCAAGTCCATCACCTTCGTGCAAAAACATTCGCCAACCTCATGCTTAAACATTCATAGGATTGTGTGAAATCAAATTATGTGATGTAGGAATTGTGCAAAAGAAACATGTTAAAAACTAAATAAGTTAAGCACACCAGACAGCTAATAAACTACAAAATAACAGTCATTGACTATGGACTTAAGTAAAAAACAGACTATCGATAAAAATAAGTCATTAGTTCTGAAATGGACAGTATATAAAGAATAAAAGTAAGGCATAATAAACACTAAAACTATATGCCTCTTATTTTCTCCTCATAAAAATAAAAGAATAACTATATTTTACTTATTTTCTCCTTATAAAAACAAAGAATAAAAAATTATCTTTTTGGATATTTACCCTTATTTTAAACATTTGTACCATTTGTTAGGATAATATCTCAATACTTGTGTATGTATATTTCTGTGTCAAAGAAATTCTTGGAAATAATTCTTATTTGTTAGTGTAACAATGTTGAAATGAGTGTCTAGAAACAAAAACATTTTACTTGTACATGATATTTAGAAAATGTGTTAGGAATAGATTTTACCTAATTACTACATTTATAAAAACAATATTTCTAAGAAAATTGATGTGAAAGACTCCTCGCTTTCGATAACAAACTTCTTAAGAAACAAACATCACAATTAAATAAACAAAGAAAATAATTAAAAACTAATAATTATAATAGAATAAAAATATTCTTCCCTTGTCAATATAAACATATTTTTGATAATAATGTGGAAGAACATAAAAATATAAATTAGTAATACAAACTAGCATAGAACAAACGAACATGGCTGAACAGTAGGCAACAAAATTTAGATAAAAGAATAATTTTTGACTGACTTTAGACAACGATTCAATCATTGCCTAACTTCAGTGCAAAAATTAAGTTCAAAGGGTGGTGATATGTAAGGTGTCAGGCAAATCCAACACCTTCCACGAAAAACCTGACAAATAGCTCCGAATAATTCGTGATGTTAAATTAACCAAAGTAATACAAGTAACGAGTGAGCAAACAGAATACCACAGATTAACACAAGACTGCCTAAATGCATGTCATACCTTCCCACTGTGACACAGACGCAGTGCTGAGGGGAGAAACGAGAACAGAAGCCAAGAGCAGAACTGTGTTAAGCTAAAAGGCCCTACAATAAGGGAGGGACACCCACGTCGCCAGCTAACCGCTAGGACCACCACCCAACCCATGTAAAAAGCTAGAGCCCTCCAGAAGAACAGTATAGATCTTACGATAACACTAAAAGGGCCACCCCAGCCGCAAGTTTTAGCGTGAGACTTTTTCACGTCTGTGTTACGTCAGGACCACCCCCAGCCCATGTTAAAAGATAGAGCCCTCCAAAAGAACAGTATAGATCTTACGATAACACTAAAAAGACCACACCAGCCGCAAGTTTTAGTGTGAGACTTTTTCGCGTCTCTGTTATGTTGCAAACTTTAAAAACATTGCCCCACCACGAAAAGTATAACGTTTCTCATTCGATAGACAAAATTTTTTTAGGCGGAGCTTAAGGTTAACTTTGAGACCCTGATTGGTCAGATGAATACACAGCCAGATATTTTTTTTAAACCAACTTCGGTAAATCGTAGTAAGGAGAAGTTAGGAGAGAGTTGATTCCGAGACGGCGAGGTGAGCGGAGCTGTGCTGCCCGCCGCCCCCTGACGAACACCGACAAGGTAATGAACGCACGCTATACCGCATAACAGCGCATAAAGCTTCACTCAGAACTGCAGAAATCTCATCTGTTACACCCCCTTTCTGCGTAATACTAGTGTCGATCGTCAATTAAAGCTCATGGTGTTCACATTTACCACTTGAAGTAAAAATCAGAAACGCGATGATTTTTCTGTTATATAGTTATTGAGAAGCCACATCAGCCACTGAAATTTACGACAAGTTAGATAAGTAATTAAAGATAATTGTGGGTCACTGTAGACCATTTTGATAGTTTTCTCTTTTGTGAAACTTAATGTAAACCGAGATTATAGATGTGATATGGCATAGGTCATCCTTCGATCCATTGTAGAACTTGGAAACCCATTCAGGGAATATTCGTTCACATTTTTGTTGAACCAGTTGGTTTTACCATCCTGTATTAAAACATTTCCTTTTATCAATAGTGCAATTTATGAACAATGTTTTGTGAGTAGAATAAGATTTCCAATGGTAAACTTAACTGCTTTTTCGACGATATTTTACCAGCTAACTAAAAATAGGAAAGCCTTGAACCCCTTCTACTAAATTTTGTCAGTATTAAGATTCTTTTACAGGGAGTGCAGTGGAGTTGACGCTGAAATCATTAAGTATTTGGTAATATCATCGCTAGTCTCACTGAACTCTTCTGAACTCTACATGTCATGTGTGGTCTGACGTCTCCGTACCAGCAACAGGTCCTAGGGTAAAAGTAGTCAATTCCCTAAAAAACACGCTCAGAGCGTCGTTGCGCGAAAGTGGTAGTGAGACACGATATAGGACAACAGACACCATGCAGAATGTTAGAACTTATCTGCCATAGACTAAAAACTTCGTAATTAAGTTTTCCACATCATTACTTCTTCTAAGCATCGGATCTTACACATGTTCTTTAGTATATTATAATTTACTCCTCTTTTTTATGGTAATGTGTCGCTCTCATTACGATATCCTCTGTTATTCTTTGATTTTACTCACGAAAAGCTGTGACCTTTTATTCTACACGGGACTACTACTTGTCCTCCGAGAGACTTCAGTTTCTCAATAAAGAAAAATGTCCTTCGATATAAGACCTGAGAGAAGGGCACTGATCACTCCTTCCTCTTTGATTTATACATCTCAGGGGCTGAATTACCACACGAGCATGCATCATATACTTATATGCTAACTTAGAACTAGTACTAAGTTCTCTCTTTGACATTTTCCTTTACCTGTATTCAATTAACAGGTCAGTACAAACTTTCCTCATACAGTCAGCACTGTATGAAGACCTCCAGACGTATTAACATCTGGCTTGTCATTTTTCTTGAGTTATCATTCGACATCGACAACTTACCTTGTTCTCTGATGATGCTTTGTAATTGCCTCATACTACTACCTGTAAATTTCATGTGTCAGCATTGTGGAATTTTCAGTCACTATGGTTTAACAGACCTTTAATCCTTCCAGTCACGGGGTCGGCTAGCAAGTAACTTCCTGTGTGCGGTTTCCTGACAATAACATATGGGCCTTCATAAAAGCGCTGTCACTTAAGATTTTTCTTTCGTAACTTCGATGGTTTAAAATGAGTCCTTAGTAAGACTCTCTCACCTTCCCTATATTCAATAACTTTATTTACCTTTTTGCCAAATGCTTTCTTACGGAGGTTTGCATACGTTGTCAGTGAAATCAACGCCTGCCTGATTTTGGTGTCAGTTTCTTGGTCTTCCACTGTATGAAGAGGATTGATCCATTCATTTCGCTCTTTGTTGGCTGACATGAGATCATGCGGTGCGAAGCCTGTTGACAAGTTTGGGAGGTTATTAATAATCTCTTCAAACGGAAAACAAATCCGACCCACTTGGTCTGCCTGTTAGGAACATAGGTCCTAATGAATCTATTGAATTCCTTGAATATTCTCTCAGTCGGATTCGACTGGGATCGGTAATAGGATATTAAAATTTTCTGAATGCCGTGGCGAGCGAGGAATTCACGCCAAGTACGACAAGTGAAGATCGAACCATTGTCGGACAGCATCGACACGGGTACGCCGAATCGTGGGAAATAATCACTTTCTAAACGCCGTACAATTGGCCTGGCGCAAGAAGATTTTGCTGCATACAATCTAATGTGTTTTGTGAAATTGTCGAGAATGGCTATTAGATACTTTGCACCTCCCCGTCCAGTCGGGAACGGTCCAGCCAAATCAGTACTCAGGAGTTGGTTTGGTGTTTTCTGAAGAATAGGATTGAGGGGAATCAACGTAGAAATATTTAAAGCTTTTGCTTCTGGTAGATGATACAATCTCTTAGCAACTTAAGTATTTCGTGATGCAGATTTGGAACACAACAATAAGAAAAAATTTTTCTTTTACATTTCTCCGGGCCATAATGACCCTAGGAAATGTGTGTGTGCCACAAAAGATGTTCAACAAAACCTTTTGGAATACATACGCACCATCTTTCGATCGGTCCGGACGTTTTGTGAAATAGAACCTGATTATGCAATTTATAAAATCTCGACACTTTATGATTAGGCTTTTCTGTGAGGATCTGCTTAACTTTTCTCCATTTTGGATCAGTATCTTGGAGAGCTCGGATATCTTTACACAACTGAAGAAAATATTTCCTGTGGATTGGGCCTTTCATTAAGAGTGTCCGGTAATTAGGCATTTGTTCCACTAACTCGCTGGTTTCAGGCAATCCTTCTCGTGATCGGGATAAAGCGTCGGCAATGATACTGTCTTTTCCTCTAATATATACTATTTGAAAATCATATTCCTGTAGAAACATGCACCACCTGGTTAAGCGACGATGTTGAAGCTTGCACGTTTGAAGAAAAGAGAGTGCCTGATGATCAGAAATGGCTTTTATCTTCTTACCGTAGATGTAGTAGTTAAATCTTTTAAATGCCCAGATGATGGGAAGGGCTTCGAGCTCCGTAACAGAATACGACTTCTCACATTCTGATAAGACCCGACTAGCGAAGCTGATTACTTGAACTTGCATCACGACCATCAACGATGTCGATTTGGAGCAAACAGGATCCAATTCCCACAGACGAAGCATCGGACATAATACAAAATTCTTTATCCATCTTAGGATGATGAAGAATACTGCTGTTAACAAGACTATTTTTAGTTTGTTCAAACCCTTTCTGACACTCAGAATCCCAATTCCAATACACATTCTTTCTTAACAGATTTTAGTGAGCTTCATTGTTCATTACCTTACTCTATATGAAACGTTTGAAAAATGACGCAATGCCTAAAAAACCTTTAAGCTGTCTTTTTCCTGTGGGTGTGGGGAAATTCTTAATCGCTGTTTTCAGGATCGAGCCTAATCGCTTCTGATGTGATGATATGTGCTAACAACTTGATCTCACTCTTACAGAATTTTGACTTTTGAAAATTGGCCGTCACTCCATAACTTATACATCATTTAAATATTTTCTCCAGTGTCATCACATGGTCTTCCCATGTTTTCGAAGCTATTAGGACGTCATCCACATACACAGTTACTTCATCCAATAACTTCGTTCCTAGAACATAGTCTAACGCTGAAATAAAAACTGCCGAACTCACATTCACTCCAAAGGGCATGACTGTAAAGTGATAATCGGCCTGCTGACATGAATGCCGTGTATTTTCCTGACTCAGGCGCTAATCTCACCTGCCAATAAAAGTTTTTTAAGTCAATTGCGCTGAGGAATTTAACTCCATTAAAGTTCTGCAAGTGTTTTTCCACGGCTTCGGGTCTCGTTCAAATCGGCGCTATTATTTTGTTTATCATCCTTGCGTCTAAAACTAATCTCACACTTCCATCAGATTTTAAAACTGATAACAAGGGGATCGAATATGGAGAAAGTGACGGCTCAATCACAGTCCAGAATGACATTTTCCTAATCTCACGTTTGACAGCTTCACGTCGTGATTGCGGAACTGCGTAGCTCGTTTTTCAGTAGGTCTTATGGGGAAGCACGTCCATACGATACTCATATCCCTTTATTACTCCAGGTCTGTAGGAGAATATCTCCACATGACTAGCTAGCAAGTCAAAAAGTTCACTCCTTTGATACTTAGTCAAACCAGTCACTTCAAAAGCTTTGTTATCTAACTCAATCTTGTTAGTTAGTAAGTCAACATATTCGTCCTCACGAATATCTACAGGATTGGTTTCATCATCTGCCTGTCCGTCACTTTGTCAGTGAAGTACCGCACCTGAAATTGACGTTTGTTAAGAACTGGTTTTACCTTGCTGCGTAACAATGTTATTGTAACCTCCTGCCGGTTCACCATTACTCTACAAGTCCTATTTTCAATGTCAATTTTCGCATTTGTCAGTCTGAGGAATTCCATTCCAAGGAGGCATGGTACCGATAGGTTCTTTACTATAAGAAAATGGCACATAACAGAAATAGAGTCAATATTTAATTGAAGTTGCGCTTATAAGATTACACGCTGTGTCATAGGCCCTATTACTCCAGACACTGTACAGCCTTATATAGGGAGCGATAAAACTTTACTCACTGAAGAAATCTGCTTGAACAAACATGAAGGTAAGACATTAACATTGGCTCCCGTATCAATAATAGCGATTATGGGCATGTTGACGAGTGAAATCTTGGTAGAAGCCTGAACTTATTCATCCCATATGTCGTCACTGTCATTATTGTCAGTCTCTTGCAATAAGTCATCACGTAAGTCGGTGCCTTTGTCATACCTTATTGCATCTACTTGAAATCAGTTGATAGATTCCGTGCTCCCATCTCGTTCTGCAGCATTCTTGTGGAGGCCAAAAAATGCTGTTTCTAGTTTTCCTGATTGCGGTGGTTCTCCCTATCGGCTATCGCCCTTAACGTCTCTTCCGTTTCGTGTTGGTCTTGTGACTGTGGCACGAAGGGTGGTGGACAATATTCTTGTCCCGTGTACGATCCACTTTGTGCGTAATAGATTTATGTAGTCCTTTTCCGTTTCGGCTTCGGATTTTCTGCATAATCATTTGAGTGACCGTAAAAATTTATATTTGTCGGAGGTCGGAATGTATTCTGGGCCATATAGTATATTGTGTTGTCATTATTAGCAAAATGTTGTTGTCCTCCACTGGCCCCATGCCATTTATGCGATTTCCACTCACGCGTCCTGTTAAAGGCTGGTCCGCTCTGATAATTTCCTTGCTGTAGTGGTTTCTTTCCCTAATGATTTTGTGGATAATTGTGTGTTGAGTTTCCGTACTGTGGCCGTTATGTACTATCCATTGGATTGCACCTTTGTTTATTATTATTCTTCGGCCGAAACTGTCCATTTCTGTACGACACCTGTTCATTTTTGTAGCCGCCGGACGGTTGGTAGTAAGCGTCGCTACCGCGCGCTCTTGCTCATTGCCATTGTTGACCGCTTAACCGCCACTGTTTCGCCTGCTCACTTCATTCGGAGCGCTACCAACATTTGCTACCGCGTCTTCGCGAATAAAATCCAATGAGTCCAATATGGAAAGAAATGCTTCGGTATCGTCCTTGGAAACATTAACTAATTTCTCCCTTATAGAGAAGGGCAATTTAGTTTTCAAAATCATCATCACGTCTTTATTTGTATATGGCGAGTCCCAGAACTTAATTTTTGCTAAATATTTTTCGAAATATCTTCTGAGACTGCCATGTTTCGAATGGAACATTTCGGCATTGAACACTTCTTTTCTTAAAGCGCTGCTGAACACCATCACTCCAAATTTGTTTAGGAACATCCGCTCAAATTCATTATAGGTCCTGCACTTGTCTGTCATTTCTATTACCCCTAAGGCGGCATCTCCTGTTATATACCCCGTTACAAACTGTATTCTTTGCTTGTCTGTCCAACTGTTCGGAAATACTCCAGAGAAGTTTCACAACAATACGATCGGGTGTATGTCTCGTTTTTGCGGGTGAAAGGTTGGAAATGTTTAGTGTTTCAACACACTTTATTCCTGCATTTGGGTTATGAATGCTGAGTTCGTGGACTGTTCACTTCAGTGTGGTTATGCACTGTGTCTGTCGGACTGTTGTATGATGTGTTATCAAGTGGAGTGCTGTAATGAACTTGCCTATTATCATTTCGGTATGGGGAGTGATTCCATTCGCTACCCATCGGATGTGAGGGACTTTCCACTTTTTTCTTTAGTGTCTGCACCTCTCCAATGATCTGCTGCTTCCATTGAGGAAGGTCTTGTGCCAAAGTTTGCCTTATCTGCCCTAGTGCAGATAACACGGTGTCTCCCGATTTGCCTGGTTCCGCCAAAAGATCATAAGTTACTTCCCTTACTACTTCCTTCAGTTCTGTCTTTACCTTCTTTTCTATCAGATGGTCTTTGGTTTTTATCCACTCTGTGTAGTGGTCGGATAACGCTTCGGCGTGAGCCTTTACCGTAATTTTTACCTGCTCCTCTATATCAAGTCATTCTACTTGTTTCGTCCAATCATCTATCTCCTTTCCCGTATTAGTGACAACCAGTTTCACAGCGCTGACCTCTTTTGACTTGGTATCACAATTACCTTTTAATGCTACAGTTTCGTTATGGTATGCTTCTACCATGGCATTAATTTCACCCTTGGCAGCTCCCAGTGCTGCGTCAAATTTACTACATACCTGCTTGATCTCAGCCTCAACGGATGTTGATCACGACCGGATATGAGTCATAGCAACTACGAACAGAGGAACCTAAGGGACCAGACAGAGCTGGAAATTTTCTTTGCTATACTACACCACACATTAAGAGAACTTGCATTTAAATCACAAACAAGGTGAAATAGCAATGCGCCTTCTGCCTTAACTACGACGTTCGCCGAGATGCACTCGGTCCCTGGTAGCTGTATGGAAACTATAAAAACGCTGTTGCTACTAATAGGAGATGGATAGCATAGAAATACTGTAATTAATAAGCAGGCACTACAGCATTTCAGAGCACAATAACCAATTTAATTACTTTAGTCAGTATTTCTAACAATAGGCTCCGTACATTTCCATTTTATATCTTGCTGGCTGTTTCTTTAAATAAAGTCCTTTAACATTTTCGACATTTCATCTTAACTGCACACATAAATTCTTACATAGCGCTGCACAATAGTACTATTTTATAATAACTAATTAGTGATTGTGGACCACGCAATATAGGCGTCGGCCGTCTTTAAAAAATATCACGATTGTGGTAACAGAAGAGGATTACAATTCTTCAGCTGTCAAAAAGTAAGAAACACAAAATATCTCTATCGATACAATTTATGAACAATTCGTATTCCGCGCCGTGGCGCGTAAGGTATTCTTTGAAATATCAGCTGGTCACCGCTCAGCGACGATCTAAGAAAATTTTACACATATTGTATGGGTTTTATGAGCGAGCATGGTTATATTGTCGAATGTAAGTTTATTTAATATATCTAAACAGATACTAATATTACAGTGGGCAGGACCCACATTGGCGATGGTTTATACGACGAACTAAGTGCTTAGTGGCCACGGAATGTTTATTTATTTACTTATTTCTTTTTTTCTTTTTTTCTTTGCTAGCGCCTTAATTCCCTCATGTTTTTTCTTTGCAGAGGAATTTGTTTTCTTCACCAGTCTCTTTTGCTAATCATTGTTTCAGGTGGGCGCTGCAGAAATTTTCTTTGCTTTTATCCTTATTTTGCATGCTTGCCTTGTCTGTTTGTTGCGTTTGTCACTTCCAACATGCCCACCCCACCTATGCCGCCCCCTGCTCAGGCGCCACAGACGCAAGTGTTAGTAGATACCACACAGCTAACGCAGATGTTTCGGTTCCCGATGCAGAAAATATCTACCTTATTCAACACAGTGCAGCAGCTACTGGCCAACGCTGTATGCCCGATGCAACAAGCATCTCTTACTACAGCTGCTATACCAGCTTTTCGACAGTTTTGTGAACAACACAAGGAATTGCTCCAGTGGTTGCCCCATTCTGAAGCGTACCTCCTAGCTCACAATGTGCCAGGTACTGTGAAACTTCCCTGTCAGTGTTCCGCTAAATTCAGAAGTTATTTCCTACCGCCTTGATTATGACCAGGTGGTGCAGTCGCTATGTAACTATTATAACCTAAAGGTTAATGTGGTAGCAGCTAGGTATCAATTATTTAATTGCAAAAGACGGTCTGAACAAACTTATCACCAGTGGGTAACAGATTTTCAGGATATGACACGGAAATGCAAATTCAAATGTGCTTGTAGTGTTTTATACTTAGATGTCATGTTGCGTGATGCGATCGTGTACGATGTGCCTGATGTCAAACACAGAGAACACACTTTGCAACAGTCTGATTCAACATTTCAGCAGGCAGTGCAAATACTAGATCAGTACAATTCGAGTGCCCTGTCAGCCATTAAATATGAGCAGCCGGCTATTTGTCAGGTTGAGTCCCCTGCTTGCGATCGTCCCATTCTACACCTGTGGTTTGCGGTAGCCACACTAATCAATGCTCCACGACGCGTAAGCAGTTCGCTAAACAGGTGGCTACACAGGCGAACAGAATTAAGTCTTGCCATAGGTGTTATTGAAGGCATAAACGCCAATACTGCCCCTCCCGACAAGCTCAGTGTTACGCTTGTGGTAGGACAGGATATGTACAATGCGTATGTTTGCAATGGAACAAACATAAGAATTCCGTTTACACAGTATAATCTTTTGCCGGCCGCGGTGGTCTAGCGGTTCTGGCGCTGCAGTCCGGAACCGCGGGACTGCTACGGTCGCAGGTTCGAATCCTGCCTCGGGCATGGGTGTGTGTAATGTCCTTAGGTTAGTTAGGTTTAAGTAGTTCTAAGTTCTAGGGGACTTATGACCTAATGTGTTGAGTCCCATAGTGCTCAGAGCCATTTGAACCATTTTTTAAAATCTTTTCACGAGGCCCATGTCATTAATGCAGTATCTTCAGTATCTTATAAAAAATGGTTCAAATGGCTCTGAGCACTTGAGCACTATGGGACTTAACGGATGGGGTCATCAGTCCCCTAGAACTTAGAACTACTTAAACCTAGCTAACCTGAGGACATCACACACATTCATGCCTGAGGCAGGATTCGAACCTGCGACCGTAGCAGCCGCATGGTTCCGGACTGAAGCGCCTAGAACCATTCAATCTGACTTCCAGTGTCTTGGTGATGTCTTAAACAGTCGAGGTGTACACCTCTTCAGTCGCATTTGTTAGCCACGTAAGATCTGCTAGTTCTTCGCAGTGTCACATAACTGCAGTCAGTCTTAGGGAAAATGAAACGTTATATTCCGTTCATACCCAATGCTGCACAAACAGCGACTCCATTGCATCACTTGCGTCACGGAAGGCGAAGGTCCCGAGTTCTAGTCTCGGTCCGGCACACAGTTTTAATCTGCCAGGAAGTTTCGTATCAGTGCACACTCCGCTGCAGAGTAAAGTTCTCATTCTGGAAGCTTTTCAGAAACTTAAAGACGCATTGCTCAGTGATCGGTGCTTAGTTCATTTTGATCCTGACATACCTGTTGTATTGCAAGTTGACGCTACCTCTTACGGAATCGGTGCAGTGATTTCGCACTGAATTGGTGATAAAGACTGACCTATTGCTTTCCTGTCAAAAATGTTGTCCAAAGCTCAGTGTAACTATTAACAAACTGAGATAGAGTCTTTGGCTATTTTGTGTGGTGTCGCCAAGTCCCACCACTATTTGTATGGCGGAAAATTCTACTTAATAACGGATCACAAGTTTTTGCAGTCCTTGTTTCATCCTGCGAAACCGGTTTCTGTACGAACTGCCCAAACATTGAAACATTTGTTATTGTCTCAATACCAGTGCGAGAATGTGTATCGTCAGACGGCTCAACGTGGTAATGCGGACGAACCTTCCCGTGTTTCGATTGGCCCTGATGCAGACTTTGGCGCTTCTGATGCATCTTGTCGTCTCATCGATGCTCAGAATTCTGAATTACTTCACTCTTTTCCGCTGAACTATAGGAAAATCACACAGGCCACGGAAGCTTATCCAGATTTGAAAGTTTTGCTAACATACATTCGCACATCTTCGCCTCGTTTCTTGCATAGCATAAAGAACTCTGTAGTACGCCGATACTTCGCCCTTCAGCATAGCATCACTCTACAGAAAGGAGTAATTCTTGTTCAAAATGACTGTGGACAGGCACATGTGTTGATCCCTAAGGGCCGGCCGGGGTGGCCTAGCGGTTCCAGGCACTACAGTCTGGAACCGCGCGACCGCTACGGTCGCAGCTTCGAATCCTGCCTGGGACATGGGTGTGTGTAATGTCCTTAGGTTGGTTCGGTTTAAGTAGTTCTAAGTCCTAGGGGACTGATGACCTCAGAAGTTAAGTACCATAGTGCTTAGAGCCATTTGAACCATTTTGATCCCTACGAGGTGCATTCAAGTTCAAAGGCCTCCGATATTTTTTTTAAATTTACAACTCACCCGAAATCGATGAAACTGGCGTTACATCTCGACGTAATCGCCCTGCAGACGTACACATTTTTCACAATACTGACGCCAAGATTCCATGGCAGCGGCGAAGGCTTCTTTAGGAGTCTGTTTTGACCACTGGAAAATCACTGAGGCAATAGCAGCACGGCTGGTGAATGTGCGGCCACGGAGAGTGTCTTTCATTTTTGGAAAAAGCCAAAAGTCACTAGGAGCCAGGTCAGGTGAGTAGGGAGTTTGAGGAATCACTTCAAAGTTGTTATCACGAAGAAACTGTTGCGTAACGTTAGCTCGATGTGCAGGTGCGTTGTCTTGGTGAAACAGCACTCGCGCAGCCCTTCCCGGACGTTTTTGTTGCAGTGCAGGAAGGAATTTGTTCTTCAAAACATTTTTGTAGGAAGCACATGTTACCGTAGTGCCCTTTGGAACGCAATGGGTAAGGATTACGCCCTCGCTGTCCCAGAACATGGACTCCATCATTTTTTCAGCTCTGGCTGTTACCCGAAATTTTTTGGTGGCTGTGAATCTGTGTGCTTCCATTGAGATGACTGGCGCTTTGTTTCTGGATTGAAAAATGGCATCCACGTCTCATCCATTGTCACAACCGACAAAACGAAAGTCCTATTCATGCTGTCGTTGCGCATCAACATTGCTTGGCAACATGCCACACGGGCAGCCATGTGGTCGTCCGTCAGCATTCGTGGCACCCACAAGGGTGACACTTTTCGCATTTTCAGGTCGTCATGCAGGATTGTGTGCACAGAACCCACAGAAATGCCAACTCTGGAGGCGATCTGTTCAACAGTCATTCGGCGATTCCCCAAAACAATTCTCTCCACTTTCTCGATCATGTCGTCAGACCGGCTTGTGCGAGCCCGAGGTTGTTTTGGTTTGTTGTCACACGATGTTCTGTCTTCATTAAACTGTCGCACCCACGAACGCACTTTCGACACATCCATAACTCCATCACCACATGTCTCCTTCAACTGTCGATGAATTTCAATTGGTTTCACACCACGCAAATTCAGAAAACGAATGATTGCACTCTGTTCAAGTAAGTAAAACGTCGCCATTTTAAATATTTAAAACAGTTCTCATTCTCGCTGCTGGCGGTAAAATTCCATCTGTCGTACGATGCCGCCATCTCTGGGACGTGTTGACAATGAACGCGGCCTCATTTTAAAACAATGCGCATGTTGCTATCTCTTTCCAGTCCAGAGAAAAAAAATCGGAGGCCTTAGAACTTGGATGCACCTCGTAAGTCTTTGCAAAAAGAAGTGTTGCAGTTGCTTCACCAAGGACACTGGAGGATTGTTCGTACGAAACAGATAGTGCTTCGACTCTGTACCTGGCAGTGTATGGACATCAAAATAGAACACATGACGTCACAGTGTCACGCATGTGCGGAAAATCAGTGCGCACCGCCACAAAAATTCTCTGCTTGGCCTAAATCGCAATGACCATGGCAACGTGTGCACATCGACTTTGCGGGACATTTTTGGAACACTTGTTTGTTGATTGTGTTTGACTCGTATAGCAAGTTTCCTTTTGCTGTGCCAATGAACTCCACGACGTCACATAGCACAATTCGGGTGCTGTCATCGATTTTTTACCTCGAAGGTTTATCTGAAGTAATAGTGTCAGACAACGGCCCACAGTTGACGTCAAATGATTTTTAAACCTTCTGTGAACGCAATGGCATACAGCATCTAACCAATGCATTGTTCCATCCAAACAGTGAAGCGAAACTTTTTGTCAGAACCTTCAAGCAGCAGATGGCCAAACTTCATTCTCCACACACCAGGGATAAATCACTGCAACTTTTTCTCGGCTCCTATCGTTCCCTCCTACAAGATGGGCCATCGCCGGCGGAATTGCTTCACGGCCGCCGCCATCGGACAGTGCTCCACCTGCTCCAACCTCCTCAGCATCCGGCGCCGAAGTAAGGCCGCAAGTACACTTCACGCGGCATGGTCTTCTTTTACAGGTTTTTAGCGGCAGCAGACGGATTTTGATTTTACTTCTGAACTCTTCTCTATCCTCTATTTCTTATATTGTTCTTAATGGTTTAGTGTTTCCCAGTTAATATAAATTTAAAAATTAACAGTTTTATTTAATGACAGACTGTAACTCTAGGAGAACGATCAAAGATTTATATGCATACCTACGTGTCTTCCGCTTATATCTTCATCGTTAGTGTACAGTGTAACTCATATGTAATTACTGAAAGAAAATTCTATAATTCAGTGTCAGATGCCAAATTATTTGCCGCTGTCATATCATCATGATACCATTTGTTTTTACTTCCTGTTTTCTTCTAATAACTTCTCTGATGAAATTTCCTAACAGATTAAAACTGTGTGCCGGACCGAGACTCGAACTGGGGATCTTTGCCTCTTGCGGGCAAGTGCTCTACCAACTGAGTTACCTAAGCACGACTCACGCCCCGTCCTCACAGCTTTACTTCTGCCTGTACCTAGTCTCCTACCTTCCAAACTCCTTTCTTTCAGGAGCGCTAGTCCTGAAACGTTCGCAGGAGAGCTTCTGTAAAGTTTGGAAGGTAGGAGACGAGGTACTGGTACAAGTAAAGCTGTGAGGACAGGGCGTGAGTCGTGCTTGGGTAGCTCAGTTGGACTGAGTGAACAGATCAACAAAGAAGCTGAACAGCTGTCATAGAACGTCCGCCACGAACAGATTCATCGACCAATTTAGAGCAAAATGAGATTAAAAAAAAAAGTTGGTGGAGAACTTCCTGCACTGCAACAAAAACGTCCGGGAAGGGCTGCGTGTGTGCTGTTTCACCAAGCCAACGCACCCGCACATCGAGCTAACGTTACGCAACAGTTTCTTCGTGATAACAACTTTGAAGTGATTCCTCATGCTCCCTACTCACCTGACCTGGCTCCTAGTGACTTTTGTCATTTTCCAACAATGAAAGACACTCTCCGTGGCCGCACATTCACCAGCCGTGCTGCTATTGCCTCAGCGATTTTCCAGTGGTCAAAACAGACTCCTAAAGAAGCCTTCGCCGCTGCCATGGAATCATGGCGTCAGCGTTGTGAAAAATGTGTACGTCTGCAGGGCGATTACGTCGAGAAGTAACGCCAATTTCATCGATTACGGGTGAGCAGTTAATTAGAAAAAAAATCGGAGGCCTTAGAACATGAATGCACCTCGTAGTATTGTACATATAAAACGAACTTTTAGAGTCCTGGATTTAAGCTTTAAGCCACATTTAGAGAGATTTTTCCTGGAACTATTTACTAAAGTCGTAAGGTATTTTTTTATGCATTACCGAGTCAGCTGTAGGCCACTTTGTTTTTATTTGTGACGTTGCTGGCGCTCTACCCACTACGGGACAAGCAGGCCCTTATCTATTACGTAATAATCATGACCTCACGAGATTCTATGACGTCATAATCAAGGTATCATACTCCAAATCTCCTGATGTACTGTCAAGTTGGCAAGAAATTCGTAACATATAAAACGCATATTTGAACCATCAGCTGTTTTTATTTTAAACCCAAATATCAAATGGTTTCGATCTTGGACCGTCTTCACAGACGAGAGTTATAATGATTTAAGCCACCATATTGCATCATTAATTACTTAAAACGGGCAGTGCAAGCTATGAATGTAAATATATGACACAGTACTTTAATAGAAAACATGTGAATACTAAATGTATACAGAGTATTGCTCTGTAAAGATTTTCTTAGTATTCGTATGTTTTCTTTTATAGTCCTTTGTCATATATTTACATTCTTGATATGCACTGCACATTCTAAGCAGTGGCTAAAGCAATATGGTGGCTTAAACTATTTTCATCCTCATTCGGGAAGACGCTCCAAGACCGAAATCGATAGATATTTGTGTTTAAAATAGAAACAGCTGTAGGTTCAAATATGCATTACTTAATAGCTGTTGACAGTCACCTTCCAAAAATGTTTAAAATTCGTAATACTGGCCACGAAAATGAAACAGGCAACCGGAGCAAAGTATTTTTCTGGTTGTTGGATAGGAACAGCCCGTCGTTAAGAATATATATTTTAGCTGATAGCTGACAAAAACCACGTAGAATTTAGGCGTAGTATTAACAACGTTTACTTTGGTAACAAGATCGAACTATTGTTAGTGGTAGCGTTTGAAGCTGTAAGTTACATCAGCAGTAATTCAAATTATGTTTTTAATGTCGGAAAGCTTAAGCATAGGTATTTTAACAAATAGTGAAGGCTATCATAGTTTCCTTAAGGTATGGTGCAATTACCATAGTAAGGTATAAGTCCAGTACAGTTTAATCTGTAAGTTAGATTAGTTGCGCTGCTAAGCGTAGAAAGTGTATATCTTCTGAAACTTCAACGATCAGTTAGGATGTGACAGCAATACCAAATGTGTTTTGTAGTCTAAATCGTTTTTGCGTTTTGATAAATGATACAGACGAAATCTAGTTTGATGTGAGGAGAGAATTTTCGTTTTCGATCTGTTAGGGAACTTGTTCATCGTTGTCTTTGGCCGTTTTGTGTGTTTAGATTCGGTATTTGGAAATTTGTATTTCTTTGAGTCATCTGTATTCTGACTGATTTGACGCAGCTTCTCACGTATTCCTCGCCTTTGCCTATCCTTTCATCTCACAGTATCACTAGTAACCAGTGTTATCAGCCTTATTATTTGCTGGATGTATTATTACGTCTGTCCTCATCTACAACTCTTACCCTTTACAGCTCCCTCCAATACCATGGAAGCTATTCCCTGATGTTTTAGAAGATGTCGTAACATCCTGGCCCTCATCTTAGTCGTCTAACGGATCCCCAGTTTCCTTTTCCATTCTTCTGTATATTATTTTTGTGAGGCATTTGAATGCATGAGCTGTTAAGCTTTCTGCAGAATAATTCTCGCACTTGTATGCTCTTACAACTTTGGAAGTCGTATGGATGCAGTAAATCAAGCAGACGAAAAAGAATACAAACGTCTCAAGAATGAGATCGACAGGAAGCGCAGAATGGCTAAGCATGGATGGCTAGCGAACAATTGTAAGGATGTAGAAGCATATATCACTGGGGTTAAGATAGATGCTGCCTACAGGAAAATTAAAGAGATCTTTGAAGAAAAGAGAACACTATATGAATACCAAGACCTCAGATGGAAAACCAGTTCCAACCAAAGAAGGGAAAGCAGAAAGGTGGAAGGCGTATATACCGGGTCTATAGAAGAGTGATGTACTTGAAGGAAATATTATGGAATATTATACAATGGGGGATAAGATACTGCGTGAAGAATTTGACACAGCACGGAAAGACCTAAGTCGAATCAAGGCCATTAGAACTACTGGTACCCTTGGGTAAGCCAGCTATGACAAAGCTCTTCCATTTGGTGACCAAGATATATGAGACAGGCGAAATATCCTCAGACTTGAAGGAAAGTATAATAACTCTAATCCAAAAGAAAGCAGGTGTTGACCGGTGTGAAAATTACCGGACTGTCAGTTTAATAAGTCATGGTTGGAAATTACCAACACGAATTCATTATAGGCAAATGGAAAAACTGGTAGAGACCGACCTCGGGGAAGATCAGTTTTGATTCCTTAGAAATGTTGGGACACGCGAAGCTATACTGACCCTACGACTATCTAAATTAAGAGAAAGGCATTTGTAGACTTAGAAAAGCTTTTCACAGTGCTGGCTGGAATACTCTCTTTCAAATTCTGATGGTTGCAGGGGTAAAACACAGGGAGTGAAAAGCTATTTACAATTTGTACTGAAACCAGTTGGCAGTTATAAGAGTTGAGGATCACGATGGGGAAGCATTGATTCAGAAAGGAATGAGGTAGGGTCTTAGCCTATCCCAGATGTTATTCAGTCTGCTTACTAAGCAAGCAGTAAAGGAAAGAAAGGAAAAATTTGGAGTAGGAATTAAAATCTGTGGAGAAGCCATAAGAACGTTGAGACTTGCCGACGACATTCTAATTTCGTCAGAGACAGCAAAGGACCTGGAAGAGCAGTTGAACTGTATGGACATTGTCTTGAAAGGAGGAGGTCAGCAAAAGGAAAACAAGGATAATGGAATTTAGTCGAGTTAGGGAATTAGATTAGGTAATGAGACACTTAAAGTAGTAGGTGAGTTTTGCTATTTGGGAAGCAAAATAACTGATGATGTTCGAAGTAGAGAGGATATAAAATGTAGACTGGCTGTGGCAAGGAGAGCGTTTCTGGAGAAGAGAAATTTGTTAATATTGAGTATAGATTTAAGTTCAAAAATGGTTCAAATGGCTCTGAGCACTATGCGACTTAACGTCTGAGGTCATCAGTCGCCTAGAACTTAGAACTAATTAAACCTAACTAACCTAAGGACATCACACACATCGATGCCCGAGGCAGGATTCGAACCTGCGGCCGTAGCGGTCGCTCGGTTCCAGACTGTAGCGCCTAGAACCTCACGGCCACTCCGGCCGGCTAGATTTAAGTGTCAGGCAGTCCTTTCTGAAAGTATTTGTATTGAGTGTAGCTATGTATCTAAGTGAAACATGGACGGTAAATAGTTTAGACACGAAGAAGATAGATGCTTTCGAAATGTGGTCCTACAGAAGAATGCTAAATGTTAGACGGATATATGACGTAGCTAATGAGGATGTACTGGATAGAACTTGGGGTAAGAGCAATTTCTGGCACAATTTGAGTAGAAGGAGGGATCAGTTGGTAGGACACGTTATGAGGCATCAAGTCATCACCAGTTTAGTATTGGAGGGAAGCGTGGAGGGTGAAAATAGTAGAGGGAGACAAAGAAATAAATACACTAAACAGATTCAAAAGGACGTAGGCTCCAGTAGTTACTCAAAGATGAAGCGGCTTGCACAGAATACAGTAGCAAGGAGAGCTGCATCAAACCAGTCTCTGCACTGAAGACGACAACAACAACAACACATGGATGATATTTTTCAGAAAGTCTAATGGTATATCACCAGTGGCATACATTCTGCACACCTGCGTGAATAGTCGTTTCGTTGCCACTTTCCCCACGATTTTAGAAATTCTGATGCTATGTTATCTGTCCCTTCTGCCTTATTCTAATTCTGATAACGGGTACCATATCTCTTCCCCATAGACTCCGGTCATAGAGACTTCATCTATCCGCTCGCTGCCCTGCGTTCAGCACCAGAATTGACATTGCACTCTTAATGTTACCGCACTTGCTTTTTATTCCACCGACGGTTATTTACACTTTCGTATATGCTGAGTACTCTGTGCGACAATATCGTAGTTCCCGATTTCTTCACATTTTCCAAAGAGTGATTCCGTCTTAGCTACCCTTCACATCATATTTGTGACTAGTTATTCTGTATTTCTGAATTTTCCTGAACGTTATTGTACTTCTTTCTTTCGTCGGCATCTGAAGTACTTCTTTTGCTTCCGAGTGCTTCTTCGTAGGTGCTTTCCTTGTACCTATGTTTTTTTTTTTTTTTTTGAACTTATGTTATTGGCCTTTTTGGTAATATCACTTCCGCTTCAACGAACACCCTAATGAGCTATTCATTATCACAGTATCTATGGTCTCTCAGAACTTTAACTGTATCTTCTCGTTTTATAATACTTTCGCAGCCCATTTCTTTGCACACTGATTCTTAACGACTAGTCTCTTGAACTCCTATCTATTCTTCATCATTACTAAATGATTATCAGTGTATTTGCTCCTGGGCAAAGATTACAAACTAATATCTGATTTCGGAATATCTGCCTGAACATGCTATAATATTACATCTGCATTCTTCCTGTATCTCCCTGCTGTTTCCAAGTGTACCTCATCGACTTGCGTTCCTGAAAAGCGTATTCGCTATTCCTAGGTGAAATTTATTGCAGAACTCAATTAGTGATTTCCCTCTCTAATTCCTATCACCGATCTCAAATTTCACCGTAATATTTTCTTATATCCTTCTCCTACAACGGCATTCGAATCCCCATGACTATTAGACTGTCATCTCCTTTTATGTACTGAATTACCCACACAGTGCCCCCACATACTTACTCAACCGCTTCATCCTTTGGCTACGATGTCACTATGTACACCTGAAGTCGTAGATGTTGGTTTGCTGTCGATTCTGATGAGAAGTAACATGTCGCTGAACTGTTCACAGTAACTGACTCTCTGTCCTATCTTTCTCTTCATAACAAAACCTATTCCCGTTATACAATTTCTTGCCGATGTTCATATTACTTGAAATCCTTATCAAATTTCCATTTACTGCACTGGCTTCAGCTGTATCTAGACTGAGTCTTTGCAGGTGTTCTAGCTCTCCTACCACGTTCAAGCATCTGACATTCCAAGTTCCGAGTCGTCGCATGTTATCCTCTCGTTGATGATTCAGTCTTTTTCTCATGGTTATTTACCCATTGTCAGTCCCCTCTCGGAGAGGAATCTTTCTCGAACGGAGAGATCATAATGTCACTTTTACAGCTGCAGGCCACGTGTTCTATAACAATCTTAAATGAACTAAACGTCCTAGTTGTCTCTTGTCTCTTGTAATCAAGGAAAGAACATCCTTGGACATTTACCATCCATTTATCTGGGTACATGGGTAACCTACTTCCATTAAATGTTACCTGAGGTCTTATTTATATCTTTCACTCCATGTTTCCCGCCGGCCGTTGTGGCCGAGTGGTTCTAGCAGCTTCAGTCTGGAACCGCGTGACCATCACGGTCGCAGGTTCGAATCCTGCCTCGGGCATGGATGTGTGTGATGTCAAATGGCTCTGTGCACTATGCGACTTAACTTATGAGGTCATCAGTCGCCTAGAACTTAGAACTACTTAAACCTAACTAACCTAAGGACATCACACACATCGATGCCCGAGGCAGGATTCCAAGCTGCGACCGTAGCGGCCGCTCGGTTCCAGACTGTAGCGCCTAGAACCACATGGCCACTCCGGCCGGCTGTGTGATGTCCTTAGGTTAGTTAGGTTTAAGTAGTTCTAAGTTCTAGGAGACTGATGACTTCAGATGTTAAGTCCCATAGTCTTCAGAGCTATTTGAACCATTTTTTCCATGTCTCCTCAAACGATTTTCAGCATTAACACTCAAATGCTTCCTATATAATACTGTGTGCTTGAACGATTACCACATTAAACGTACCAGAAACCAAACTGGTAACAGACGCAGATTGGCAAATTCCCTTTACTTAGACATATTCGTTTCAATCCTAGTGAAACAGAATAATTCAAGCCCTTGGTCTCTCCCGGCATATACAGTGTTCAAATAAATTACGGGAATGCAAAAAGCTGACGTTGTCTAAAACACTGATATTTCGACAGGGGCACGCCCTACCCCTTTCAAGGCCAATCTGTAGCAAGTGAGCACTGTGCAAGCGAATTTAAAACATCGGTATTCAGAGAAATTCCGGAAAGATGAAACACACCCACCGACACTCACACACACTGTAAGCTCTAGCACAACGAGAACCAAAGATCACCGACATTTGAAGTTGTCGAAAGTGAAATTAGTATCATCGTGTGGGGTAGCAGAAATTCTGTCCCACTGTTTTGTGACAATTGAGAGAGAAGGATTCTAAGCAGAATTTGAACAAAAGGCACCACTACTATTTTATAATAACTTGTTAATTTAATTTCAACATCTTCCTTAACAGATGGAAGTTCATGCAAGAATCAGGTGACCAGTGCCAAGACAATGTTCTGCGAAGGCGGATTTGCTCGGCTGCTGTAAGCATGTATGTCCTATGCTCAGTACACCGATTCTCCACAGTCCTCATATTCTGACCGACATATGACAAGCCACAACTGCTAGAAATACGGTAGATACCCAGCTTAAGCAAACCAATACCATCCTTTGTAGAACATAAAAGACGGTGGTCGAAAAACACACAGCATGTATACGTAAAATAATGCCAATCCTTCTTTTTGATTTGCAGCTCCTTGTATTGACCGTGTTTGCAGCTAAAATTTTTTGGATTTGAAGTCAGCCAGTTATGCAAACCACCGTTTTTCTCAGTACCCAAACATGTTTCGCCACCACTGTGCCATCATCAGTGGGTTTTCGTTGTTATTTTTCTGCAATGTCAACATTCTTGTTACATGATTATAAAATTATGTGCATTTTTAGTTCTAACAACAGGTCGTTTCTTTTTGTAAATACCTTTACACTTTGTGAGCATGAATTTTCTGGACCACTTTTGTGTTAATTATTACAGGTTGCTTGTCATCTGCTACCAAACGATGTTGATGAGAGTGTTTTTTTGCTGAGAGTTAACCTATCTTCTAGAGCGTAATTCAGTTTTTCGCGACGTTTTCGCTCGTATTTTCGTATTTACTTACGTTTTCGTGTGGCAAGCACTTCCATTCTCCGCATACTTGTTATAGCTACGTATGCATCACAACATCTCAGCATACTGTAACCGTTTTGAGGAAAGCTAACTTGGGGATGCGCAAACTCACCGGACAAACTCTCAGGGTCCGAGATGACATGCATCCTTAGAACCAAGGTACGAACTATCCTTTCACGTTAGGCTGAATGGTGACAACTATCAGACTGCAAATACAAGTCAGTGTGAGCAGGATTTCTATAAACGACATATGCCAACGTGCCATCCACCTTCCCTCTGACGAGCACATCAGTGAATGGAAGACAACCATCCTCTTCCACCTCCATTGTGAACCGAATGTTCGGGGTTTGGGTGGATTTAATTCAGTTGTTCTAAAATGCCGTTGAAATTGCCACTGCCATCAGGCCAAATAATAAAAGTATCGTCTACATATCCGAAAAAGACGCAGGTTTCAAAGTCGCCGAGTCCAAGGCACTTTCCTTGAAATCTTCCATAGGATTCGAAGTCGCCGAGTACAAGGCACGTACCTCGAAATCATCCATAAGAAAATTGGCAACTATAGGTGGCAATGGGCTTCCCATTTCAACTACATGTATTTTGCTCTTAGTAATGGTCACTAAAAACAAGTAAGTGGAAATGAACACATGCCGAAATATCTACGGCTCATGGTTCGCGCCCCTATCATGCGGCTGTCGGGCAGGCAACAGTTTCGGCCAACATGCAGTGCTTTGGAGCAATGATTTGGGTCTGTTACACTAATTAGTCGAGTACGTTACACAATTTTTACTGTCCTCAAGATGATATTTTAAAATGCCGAAAGTGTTCGTAGTTTGAACAAATAATTAGTACAACTAAAGCGATTTTCTGTAAATTAATTATAATTGTCTTACTAAGTTTCCAGTGTCGTCTCACATCCTTCCATACCAATTTCACACAGTTTTGCTGAATTAAATGTGTTATTTGCCGTTTTTACTACCGCTTGTTTAAAACTTTCTCATTTACTGTCTCCTTCATTCTGCGTTACGGCTTTGTAAAGACAACGATCAAATTTCATTTCATATTTCGTTGTTCCTCCCTTTTCATATTATATTGAATTATTTTTTATTAAGTTTCTGTTTCAGTTCTTCGGATCACTTTGAGCCTATTTTGTTTTCGTACTTCCCTTAGAAAGCTTCCATTTCTTTGAAACTTATCTCCTAATTATTCATCCTTCAAAAACTACTCCTTCCTTTGTGTCTTGAACGCAGGCAGTTGTTCAGTTTATTTTCCGGAAACATTTGGAGATCCTTTTGGTTAATATCATTTTTTTACTTTCCATTTTTTTAAATTTAGATGTTCTTCTAAAAATCATTGTTATTGATTTCCAAATTTTAAAACTTTTTAAGGACTTATTGTTATCCTTATAATTTTTGTCTCTAATACTGTAATTTTCAAAGCAAATAGTTCATTACTCAACATATCTTGACATGTAGACATTATAACATCACTATGGTTTGATATTGTTTTAGTTTTTTATATAGGAATTTTTTGGTTTAGCAATATCATTAGCTACCTGCATCTTGGGCATCCTTTCCTGCACAGCAAGTTTTTCTAAACTGTTGTCTTGGATTGTTTACACCAAATATTTAAATTTGTTTACCTTTCCTATGGGACCAACATCTGTACCGGCATATTTAGGAAGAGTTTAACAATTCCTATTAGATGTTTCATTTTGTTTTCTTTGGCGAGATGTTGTGTGCCTCTTCCAAAAGGAAGATTGGGGTTCATCATCCCATCGACAATGTGGTCATTAGAGAAAAATTTCAGACTATTGACGAGTAGGTTTACATCGGCCGTGCCGTCGCAAAGGGACCACCCCGGCATTATTCGTATGCTGATTAGAATAAATCTCGAAGGTCGAAATGAGATTCCAGCCACCGTTCTCCAGAATATGAATCCTTCCTTTTCCTACAAATTGAACTGTATTGCAGCATTTGTCAGGCTTTCAGAAAATACGGTAGAGTCATATGGGAATGCTAGGCAACACAGTCACTTGATTACCTTCTTTGCCCCATTTCAGATTTTCCTTTGTCTTCTTCCTACCTGTGACACATTTCTGTATTCACATTAATCCGTTGGTTAAATCGTGACCATTTATCTCTTTGCTTAGCCAACAGTTGCCAAATTATTATTTTTATTCGGTGCAGTTTTTGGTGTTCCAAAGTCACTGAACACTGAATCATAGCTCGTGTTGCTACGACAGTGATTTTTAAAAATGCTTGCGAATGATAAGGTAAATTTGGTTCTGGAGAAAGCAGCATCTGGTGGTACTTGGTTTGGGATCCTTACAACCAAAACACAGTACTAGGGGTCAGTATAATCCTTGTTGTTGAAGGCGGGCAGAGTTGTTCTAAATTTAATGAAGCACATAAGCGACTGCCCACCTCCAGCAATTTTGAATTGCGCATATTATTAAATATAAATTGTGTACGGGAACTGAAAGGCTATATCCACAATTTAGTCTAAGCTGGGAGATTCGCTGCTCCTTCTTCTTCTGCACTTCAGATATTAGGCCTTTGGCTGTTACGGTGTGTAGCTGTTCCTTGGCCTTTCAGAACTTCTTGAGCCTACCAATTTAAAATTTCGGACAATGTAAAGTGCTCTACCACTGTTCATTCTGTCGAAACGTTCATTCTATTGTCTTCAGTTGCCTGCAATTTTGTGTCTTGCGTTATCTCTTTGTGTCAATGTTTCTTCGTAAGTTTAGTCTGCTAAGGCCTTCCACAGGAATAAGCTGCTGCTTGGATCTTACATTTCTGTCGTTTGTAAATGTCCCATGAGTTACTTTGTAGAGTAATGTGTTGACAGATATTACCTAATTTCACTGTGGGCTTTAATGAGTGTGTCGAAATTTCCTTACTCCGTAAAAAAGTTGAAAATATTCAGAGCAATGGAGCAAACATGCGTTTACTGAGATATTTACTCAAATTCCTCGAATCCATGAATGTATGAGGAAGGGTAGTCTTTTTTTTTAAGTAATCAGTCTTCTGACTGTTTTGATGCAATCCTCCACAAATTCCTCTAGCCAACATTTTCAGCTCAGAGTGGCACTAGCAACCTACGTCGTCAATTATTTGCCTGGTGTATTCCAATCTCTGTCTTCCTCTACAGTTTTTACCCTCTACAGCTCCCTCTAGTGCCATGGAAGTGTTTCCACGATGTCTTAACACGTGTCCTATCATCCTGTCACCACTTTGTGTCAGTATTTTCCATATATTCCTTTTCTCTGGGAGTCTATTCTTCTAGTTCTCAGAGCAGATGAGATTTCGGGAAAACTAGTTACCGAATGTGGCAAAAATGGATGCATCAATCTTAAATTAAATGACCCAGTGGAGCAGCCCAATATGTGGTGTAACTTATCTGCGGTGGTGTAGCCATGAGGCTGTCACTGGCGATGGACAGTAAGCTACGGTTGGTCAGTCACCCTACTTAGTCGTGCTGCGTTTCAACTGTCATTTAGGCTGGATAACGCAATCACTCGATTAGCAATGCAGAATAATTCTATCTCGTATGGCATCCTGCTCCAACAATAACACAAAATTGTGGTACTGAGGCGCTCATATTTCAATGACCCATTTGTTGGCATTTTTAATATTATTATGAGAAAAGCGTGCAGAAGATACTTACTTCATGTACACTTGTCCTGCAGTTTAGCTAACAAGTGTAGTAATACTGTTATGATATTTGTGGGCAACACTAGACGATTCAGATTCGTGCGGGCTGTAAAGCTATCATTGTTCTGAGTCATGCGCTTTTTTGGTAACCGAAAATGCTACGTTAAACAAACTGAAACGGGATCCAACACAGTCTCCGCGTTTCAGTTTTAACAGTGGAATGCCACTGACATCATAGATCACAGCGCAATATAGTTATCGCTGTTGCCTGCACAGTGGCTTGAGTGAAAACGTTCTGCTCATAGTTCTGCATTTGGCAAGTAGCACGTGGAAACATTTATTCTTCAGACAACGTTGTCTTTCACCAATTTATTAGCAGTCGTTAACTGATGTATATGGAATGTTACAATAAGTAATGACCACGCTGGTGGACACGTGTGAAAAATTCATTTTATGTTGAAAATAGCAGTTCTCGGTCAAAGACATCTAACAAGAGGAAAACAGATAACCAGCTTTCGAACTTCAATGAAGAGTGTAAAACTGGCCCTGTTTGCCTAATTTGTGGACGAAGTGAGCCTCGTACTGTACGACGAATATGGCTTGAGGGTATATTACGAATTTCTGCATATGAACAAGTGTTCATCTCTTATAGGCGTAATACTCTCTTGAAGATGTAAATTTATCTCTTCTGAGTATGTATGAACAGTCTTGCTTTCATTCGTTAGTAAAATTGCTTTTTTTGAAAACGTTTTACATGTTCAACTAAATTTCGACACACGTTTCATCCGGTATAGCTTTCAACATTGTTGCTACCAGAAGCAAAATTTTGACTTGTTCTTTATTCAACACCTTCAAAACATTTGTTTGGAAATAAGTGGGCCCACGAGATGTTCAGGTCTTGACAATACAGCCAATGGTCGCCAACGCCTGTTCTGAAGAACAGGAGACGAGGTTTCTCTTTCTAGAGTGACCAGCTCATCAAGACTACTTAATTTGAAACAGAAAAATCAGCCAAATATTACGGATTTATTATTTTAGTCTTTTCTTTTTATCCGTGGACTGTCAGAATAAATGTGCTGGAGAAAAGGTACGACAATGGGAGAGATTGAGTGTGTCCTTAGTTGAGTTTATTTTTACGATTTTAAAGTTTTACAGATTTTGGCATGTCTTATGAGGAGCACTGATAGATGTATTACCAAAATAAGCAAACGGTAGGATTTTGTGTGACTTTCCTGAAATCTCATTATCACGAATTTCGAGTCTCGAAAATTCAGATAATGCCATCAAAGAGGAACTGGCTATGTTACCGTGTAAACTCCCTGCTGTTTAAATACGGACCCTGTACGACAAATCGTTATCGGAAGGGAATGGCGAAATATGGGGGGGGGGGGGGGGGGAAGGTGGCGTGGAGAGGGAAGAAGTGAAGTACTTACGTTGCATAGTAATGCTGAGTCAGTTATTAATGCAAGAAAATAGTCTGGCAATCTACGGTCACCATGGAAGTGTACAAGCTTCAAGTGAACTGTCTGTAACTTTCTTCTTTAATTTTATAGAGGATAACGTTGTATCTGAAGGGCAGTGAACGTAAGAACATATGACGTTCCCTGGTTTGTTTTTTAGTGAATAATTTTAGAATTACGAGAAGGAATGCGTACTAAAAATAGTATAATCAGTTTCCTGCATTTGCTACTGTTTTTGTTGTGCTACATGAGATTCTGCTTTGTGGAGCGTTTGTAAAGTTACTGCTTCTTCATATTTAAGAGCTGCATAGCAGACTCAATTTATTTGAAGGATTTTGTTGATTCTTCAGTTACAAAGTTTTAAATTGAGTAAAATTCTGTGTATTTTTAAAAGTAGTTGCAAACGTTTGCGAGTTTAAACAATATTTCGTCACTGATGCACCACCTTGCACCTTGAAACGGAAGGTCCTCTACCATGGAAAACGTTATATTTGCAAATGAACAAAGCTTCTTCAAATTCCTAACAATTTCGCCTATCTTGAAAATGGAAATTTGCTTCAGTTGCAAACAGTTTCTGTCTCAAAATAATTTTAACGTACAACTGATTTGTGATAGGAGCCCTTAATTTCATTCCTCTTACTAGTTATGGGTGTGCAGAATATAGTGTAATACATGGACAATTCAATACAGTATTGAGAAGATTTTCTCGACTGCAGCACTTACAAATTTGAACAGAATAGTTGCTCCAAGGTACGTGAGATGTTGAATCTTGAAGTAGTTTTTCAAAATAGGAACATCTTAATTTTCTAGAATAATTTTTGTAATTTCAGAGAAATACTGTTGCACACATAAAGTGAATGATATCACATCAAAATAGAAATAGAAAATGTGTTAAACTGCAATTAGAGGACTGACTGGAGGCGAAAGTCTGAGCAATCTCTGTATAGTTGCAAGGTGTTACAACGCTGTAACCTCACTGTGGATGATGCCTTAATTGATAACGACTAGCAAGCGTAAATGAAAAGCAAACAATGACACTTCATGATCAGCTGCTGTATTCCCATGTACGTCTGTCTATAATTGTTCGCCCAAAATATTTCACATAACCACTCAGCATCACAACGACTGCGTCACTGTGCTCATTGATCAGATAGGTGACGATAGACGCTGCACAAACTGAAGACGACGCCAAAACAGTTAGCTCCAGTTGTCCAGTCGGCAGAAGACTCTCTACGCAAGAAGATGGAACGTGTTCGTAGTGCTCCAGTATCGATCAAATACACCGAGCCAGGTGGAGCAATGGTTGAAACTGAGAACGACGGTTCAAATCCCCTTCTGTGATTTCAACAAGTCGCTCTGCAAATACCGGAATGGTTCTCTTGAAAGGGCGCGGCAGATTTTCTTCCCCATCCTTGAAACGTTCCAGGCTTGTGCTACGCCTCTATTGACCTTTATGTCGACGGCCCGTTAACCCCCAATCGTCCT
The DNA here is from genome assembly GCF_023864275.1 of Schistocerca cancellata. NCBI lineage: Eukaryota > Metazoa > Arthropoda > Insecta > Orthoptera > Acrididae > Schistocerca > Schistocerca cancellata. The sequence goes on from NC_064627.1 coordinate 999,965,704, forward strand.
TCCTCTCTTCAATCGAGCCAACGCGGACGGAAATGTGGGCACCATAGTATAACAAGTTTGTGAGTACTATGTTGGAGCGGGATGCCATACAAAGTAGAATTGTTCTGCATTCATAATTAAGTGAGGGCTACGCACTGAGGTGACAAAAGTCATTGGTTAGCGATGTGCACAATTACAGATGGGAGTAGCATCTCGAACACAAGGTATAAAAGGGCAGTGCATGGGCGGAGCTATCATTCAAGTAAAAAGGTTTTCGAAGTGAATAAGGCCGCATCATGGGAATTAACATACCTTGAACGAGGAATGGTACTTGGAGCTAGTCGGATGGGACGTTCCATTTCGGAAATTGTTAGGGAATTCAATATTCTGAGATCAATAGTGCGTCAGGACTGTGAAGAGAATAACAACTTTCAGCCATTGTCTCTCAACATGGATGGCGTAGTGGCTTACGGCATTCACCTAACGAGCGAGAGCATCGGCGTAAACTGTTAAGTGCTAACAGATAAGCAATACTGAGTGAAATAACCGCACAAATCAATGTGGGACGTACGACGTACGTATCCATTGGGACAATGCGGTGAAATTTGGTGTTAACGGGCTTCTGAAGCAGACGACCGACGCGAATGACTTTGCTAATAGTACGAAATCGACTGTGGCGCCTCTTCTCGGCTCGTGAACATATCGTTGTAGCCTGGCGACTGGAACATCGTGGCCTTGGCAGATGAGCCCGGTTTCAGTTGGTAAGACCTGATGGTAGGGTTCGAGTGTAGTGCAGATCCCATAAAACCAGGGACCATACTTGTCAACAGTTATCTGCATGCGCTGTATCTGTTCGTTTGCACATTTTTCAGACAGTTTTTGCATTTTCAGAAATACTATTTCTAACTGTGTTATGACGATTTGAATATAGGTCCCGGCCTGAAAATAGTCATCGAGTCAACAAGAAAAGTGTAACTTGCAGCTCTGGGCAGGTTTCTTCGTTGTACTTGTTAACAAAGCACTATTGAAGCTGGAGGTTTCTTCATAATGGTGGGGGCTGTGTTTACACGGAATGGACTCTGGTCACCATCCAGAAGAAATTGTTCACTACTGATTTGGAGAAAATTCTTACAATTTGAGCGAATGGTTTGGCCACCCCGATCACCTGGCATAGATCCCATAGAACATTTGTGGAAGATAATCGATAGTTCGCAATTACGGACAGCTGCAGAGACAGCATTTCTGCAGGAGACTTCCAACGATTGTTTAGTCCATTTCAAGTCGAGTCGCAGCACTATGCCGGTGTAAAGGAGGCCCGACACTATATTATGCTCTCACCGCAGGCAGCCACAGCTGGCTCAGAGAAAAATTACATAGACGTTAACCTTGAGAAAAATTTTAGCGTTTCTTACCGACGTATAAAACATGATAACTACTTTGAAGTTGAAACTCTGTGTACTACAAAGGGTAAAGGATTACATCACATTTCACATGTAAAACCGTTTATTGAAAGATAATCTGTTTTTTTAACTTTGTCTTTGCCATAAAACTTTTCACTTTACATTACTAGTATGCTCTGTCAGACTTAGAATCTGTTAACATGCAACAATGTTTGTAGTTAAATATCCAGTCAAAAACCAAGAGTACTTATTTAAACAGAAATTACGAATGCATTGTTATAGTGAACAGATGACACGGTGTTATTGTGTGTGTATATTCTTGCTTGTTAATTGCACGATTACGTAACGACCATAAGGCTTACATACTTAGAACATATACTGCTAATGAGATTTTAATGCAACATTTTGGTTTAGTTCAAAAGACATTCTTTATTTGAAGTACTTTCTGTGAGATTAAAGAAGACTTAGTATTTGGTTTCATTGACAGCTACACGATTATATCACGACGCTATTAATGTGTGACACAATTTACATTGTTGCTTTTGCGGTGTATCTGTTTTATATCTGCACAGTTTTTATGTATTATTCTGGAAAGTAAAACATGTTTTAGTAGTAACTTTTGTGGTATAGCTACAATGAGACGGCCTTTTCGGTAGCACAACAATACGTTACAGTACAGTACTTTCTTCATCACGGCAATAAGCTTTATAACTACAATATCTATAAGCAAAGCATTTCACTTTTGTTTATGATGAAGTGATTACATTGACTTCAACAGAACTTTGCTTACAGAGGACGATAACTACGACACTTCCACAAAATTATCTTACAGCGCCCGTATCTCGTGGTCGTGCGGTAGCGTTCTCGCTTCCCACGCCCGGGTTCCCAGGTTCAATCCCCGGCGGGGTCAGGGATTTTCTCTGCCTCGTGATGGCTGGGTGTTGTGTGCTGTCCTTAGGTTAGTTAGGTTTAAGTAGTTCTAAGTTCTAGGGGACTTATGACCACAGCAGCTGAGTCCCATAGTGCTCGGAGCCATTTGAACCATTTTTTTATCTTACAGCAAGACGCACATTTAGCGCTACAGGACACGCATTTGAGTGATTAATTTTGTACTTAATACATTTATTTTTGAAGATTTTTGAATCACAAAGATAGGAAGAAAGATTTCGGTGATATATTTCATTCGATTGCATTAATCTGTAACACCTGAGGGTATAATTACATTAATCCTCAGGAGGCTACACGCCTACATTGTGTACTATGTGTCTGGCAAGCACAAGGAGCCCTAGCTAATATGGTATTTGTTTATACAACTTTACACATTGGTACCATATTTCTCTAACACATAAATGACACAGTTATCTTACCATTTAACTGAGAGATAAACATTTTTTTTACTACGTCAGTGACACATGTTTACGCAAATACACAGTTGGATAACTTCACACTTATGAAATTGTATTTTGTCTGCACTGTGTGAACTGTTCACATTTTTTTGGAACCATTGTGATACTATGAGAGCTTTGAATATCGCATTTGGTATGGGATCATGATTTTTAAAGTACGTTTGAGGTAGATGACACTATTGAAATGAGCAGAGGAATTTCTTTAGGTTTTGACATTATTGCAGAATGCTACGAAGTTTTTGAGATTTGACTGAGGTCTTATAATGTTATTTTTATGACGACAATGTGTATTATGCTGTTGAGGTATGTTTATGATCAATAAGCTGATGCTATATGAGGAATTTGATTATGCTACATATCTATAATAATGAAATATTGAAGAATGTCGACGAATATGTATATGTGTAATAAGGTAAGGAATAATGAGTAGTAGTTAGGGACTCTGACTTGTGAAAAAGGATGTTGGAAAACAAGAATCGTACTTTAAGAGTTATGAAATGTGTGTAAATGCGTGAATGTATCACAATGCCAGCGAAAATGTTTTGAACACTTATATTTATAGGATTTTGTTTCTACACATCTGTAATGCAAATTATCGACCTGTGAAATTATTTTGTATGGGACTGTCACTGTAGTGGAAACTGCTGCCATAAATATTTCAGTAAAGAAGGTAGATAACCTTGATGTAATGTGCTGTGGAGGCCCATCTGAGTGACAGTCACCTAGAAAAAAGAGCCATTAGTGTGTGCCTTTCAGAGGCACAGGGGGAGAAAAATGGAGGCCATTATCCTCGCTATTGACATTTCTTTGTAGAAAGCATCGCAAATGCAACACGCTCAATCTTGAAAACATTTGATTACACTGTGCAGCTCTTAATTTATGATATTTACTAAAATGCCTAATGAAATGATGAGAAACATTTTACATCTATTGTCTTTCTAGTTGAGAGATTGCTCATTTTGTTTAATATCTAGTTTCTAGCTGCACTGCAGCATTGGTTAAAATAAAATTTAATAGCTGTACTAATATAAATATTTTCTTTCTACAGATCTAAAATTTAATAGATGTACTAATATAAATATTTTCTGTCTACAGATCCAGTATATAATAATTTTGTGATATATGTCCAAAAAAATGAGAGAGCACGAAAAGACATTTCCCTTCACAGCAATTCCATACATAATTTTCTTTTCAAGTACTTGGTAGTTTATTTTGTAGAATAAGTTGTGGTGCACCATTTAATTACATAGACATTAAGATGTGAATACACATCTCCCTTATCTGCATTGTTGTATTTAGTGTACTATTTTTTCTGCTTGAGCTTTGTCATGTTTATATGTTAATTATTGCATTTGCTTCTGCTGTTTGCCAGGCATTGTGCTACTAAATTTCACTTTGTATTACTCTGTTAAACCAGTTTTACTATTGATTTATTTTTCTTGTTGCTGCACATTGGATCATATTAGTTGTAATGTTACTTTTACTTTGCTAATTTATATATTTTGCTGTTTGCTTTGCCAATTTGCATTTTTTGGTCATTGCTATTTGTGTTAATTGTTTTGTGCTGCTGCATTGCCTCGTCCCTTAGTTTATGCATCTGAGCTCAGTAGATTTAAGTTAGCTTAAGATGGGGTAGGCTATATGAGAGAACGAGTTGCAATGAATTGGAAGAAATGCATTGAGAAGCTATAAGAAAATGGTTTGGCCAAAAATGTGTTTTGAAAGAGGATATGAACAAAAAAGTAGGGTTTAGGGACAACAGGTTTAGGTAGGATTTTCTTGGAAATAAATGATGAGGTAAGATAATAGAAAATAAATAACGAAGTAAGAAATATGTGAACATATAAGTACAGAAAGCATACTTGGATGGATTTTTTTGGTGGAAACAAATGTTGAAATAAGACGAAAGATCTATGGAGTGAAGTTTTGGGTTGGACTGCAGTACCAAATCTTACACTGAAAACAAACCTTGCCCTTTCCTCTTGTGTTATTCTGCTATGTGTTTGTGTACCCTTGTGTATTTGTGTTTTTCCTGTCTTTATGTGTTTAGCTGATGAGAGTTATATTGTAGAATTTCTCTAATACTATGTTATTTACTTTGTAAAGATATTTAGACATTATTTATCTGTTCTCTTTTGTTGCTCATGTGTGAAGTTGATGTTTCAAAAGATATTCTGATCATTTATGTGTACTTATGGCATTATTCCTGTAACACTGATGTAAATGTTTATTTCTATTCTTTTGTAAGGCCTGTGTTACTACAAATGTTATCTGTATTATTATGTTTTAATGATGTTTTCTGCATCACTGTAATTGTAGTCTCATGTCATAAATTTATAGTTGTATAGACACCAGTTCTTCAAATTAAGTTACATTTCACTGCACACGTTTCTGTTGGTCATAGTAATGCACAATATGTGAGAAGTTGGGACTGTTAGTGTTTGCACATGTGTTAATAATTCAGCAAGGGACTGGATAACAGCATTGCTGGCTCTAAGGACATCTCAAAAAAAATTTTTATAAGTGCATAAGCGGTGGTTCATGGACTTGCTATATTGTCCACAAGACTCTTCAATGGTGATTGTGCACTTGCACAATCGCAACGGATGGCTGCTAGCCATCTCTACGAGGACTAAAGTGGGTCTACACCTCTGATGACTCACCAATACCGTTATTTCTACAAGGACAGCAGTGGGTCTGCATCTCTGGTGGCCCATCGAATACCATAATCTCTACCAGGATTACAGTGGGTCTGCTCTTTGATGACCTACCTACCAAGATTCTTCAAAACTTCGACTGACTCTGCAGTGGGTTTCCTCTGTTGTGGCCTATTACCTGTCTGCATGTCAAGAGTCAGCACTGACTTTCCGTTGGAAGGACAACACTACTTCTTCAAGACTGCATGGAAATCAACTACTTCCGTGTGCATTTTCTTTTACTGTTCAGACTTTGAGAAAAAAACACTGCAATTTTACTGTGATGAATGATTAAGACTGTCTTTATGGACTGTGAGAAAATTTTAGCTTTTGACCAACATTGTATCAATAAGTGTGTGCATTTGATTTCTTTGTTATTGTAATTATGAATTTTTTTTCAAATCGGTATTGGCCACTGCCCAAAACAATTTATAAAATTTTTTGTGGGGAGCATGGGGGCTATGTAAGTAGGCTGTTTAGGTTTTTATATTGGTAACGCCATGTAGCGCTCTGTATGAAAATCACTGGCTGTGCTATGTGCAGTCTGTGGCTGAGTGGCATTGTTGTAGTATTCGCTATTGTAGTGTTGGGCTGTTGGCTGTTAACAGCATGTAGCGTTGCGCAGTTGGAGGTGAGCCGCCAGCAGTGGTGGATGTGGGGAAGTGAGATGGCGGATTTTTGAGAGCGGATGATCTGGACGTGTGTCCGTCAGAAACAGTACATTTGTAAGAATGGATGTCATGAACTGCTATATATATTATGGCTTTTGAACACTATTAAGGTAAATACATTGTTTGTTCTCTATCAAAAACTTTCATTTGCTAACTATGCCTGTCAGTAGTTGTGCCTTCATTAGTTCGAATCTTTTATTTAGTTGGCAGTAGTGGCGGTCGCTGTATTGCAGTAGTTCGAGTAACGAAGATTTTTGTGAGGTAAGTGATTTGAGAAAGGTATCGGTTAATGTTAGTCAGGGCCATTGTTTTGCAGGGATTGTTGAAAGTCAGATTACGTTGCGCTAAAAATATTGTGTATCAGTTTAGTGTTGATCAGAATAGGTAAAGAGTGAAATGTCTGAGTACGTTCAGTTTTGCTCAGCTGTTTGAAAATCAAATAATGTAAGAGGTTTATCAACACATTAATTCAGTATTTTTTCTAAGGGGACGTTCCAGAATATGTGCCTCTTTCAAGTAATTTTCAGCTTCCAATTGTGGTGAACCTCTTTCGCCTGTCTCTGTATGTCCATTGCTTCAGACACGGTTGAAAGACTCGGGTGTTCGATACAGCACTTCAAATCAAACTGCTTTCAGCCATCAAGTTTCCAAACTTGTTTTATTTGGCTACCAGTTTGGCGATTTCCTACGCAGGTGATGACTGAAAGGATCACCACAGCAAGCAGAAATCTGCTAATACCATTGTTTCTGGCCCCTGTTTTGACCGGAACCGAGGTGGAACCTTCCCACAAGTCGGTCAGGGGACTGAAGATGCAGTAGTAAATCGCCGAAACTGGTAGCCAAATAAAATAATTTTGGAAACTCGATAGCTGAAAGGTGTTTGATTTGATATCCTCTTGGGTTCTACTCAGCAGTATGGGTCGCCATGGAGACTCTATCAATGGTTGGCATACCTTACCCGCTCTTTATAACAATATTATAGAAAAGACAGTTGCTACTCAACGTATACACACACACACAAACGCAACTCACACATATATGAACACAAACTGTGGCAGGTGAAGCCAGAGTCTGGCTTCAGCTGACAGACATCGATCCTGTGTGTGAGTTGCGTTAGTTTAATTGTGTGTGTGTGTGTGTGTGTGTGTGTGTGTGTGTGTTTGTGTGACTATTCTTTGACAACGGCCTTGTTGGCCGAAAGCTTATTTTGTGACAGTCTTTTTGTTGAGCCTATCCGCCAATCAGAATACGGTGAGTAGCAACTGTCTTTTCCATAATATTGATTCTTTCCATCCTGAATTTTCCATTGTTTCATTTTATCTGCTCTTTGTTATGTTGTGAATTACATGTTAGAACAGTAGATTTCTGACTTAAGACTCATGTTAAATACGTGGTACACTCTGGTCTGATGTCCGACATTGGCGGCTGTTTTTTGTGCCGAAATGTAAGGTAGTGGACTATTACTCACGTAGTATGTCGCTGTTTCGTCACATACATTTAACACTGCTGGCGTTTATTTCATAGGAATGGTGTGTGAGCCGCGTGGCTCCATCAGTGATATTCCTGCCGCCCGTACGGATCGTCTTTCCGGCGGTGTGTGCAGAGCGCGCGGTGGCGCTACCTACCGGGCCAATCGGGGAGTAAGGGGTAAGCTCCAGCAAGTAACGGGGATTTTTTTTTTCTTTTTGCTTTGGGACGTCTAGCAGTAACCTCGTTTGGGATGTCGGGCGGACAGTGCAGGCGTTGTGCGTGGCAGCAGGAAGAGCACATCTAAAAGGGGCTGTTTACCCGGGTGATGGCGCCGTAGGAAACATCGCCGGCGTGGAAGCAACCACACTACTGGGAAGCCGTTGGTGTATTTCGCTTCCTGCATGTCCCCTGGCACCGGGATCTGCGGTGGCTGGCTTCGTCGAGCAAACAAGAGGATAAGGGCCTTGCTTGTGCTGCAAATTGTGGCCGAAACAACTGCTGGGTCAGTGCTGTTGACTTCATTTTCTTGGCTGGCCATTACTGCTCCTACTGAGTCTGTCCTTGAATGTGTTAATTTCAACTTGCTTAGTACGCAAGGTTGTAGTGAGAGCTGTATGTGATGTGATGATTAATATTTACTAGGGAGTGAACTGCTGATACACATGGTTTGTATTTTTTGAAGGACATCATCTTTACAGCAGTGACTGTTATAAGTTTTTATTACAGTATTGCAATTTCGGCCTTAAGCCATTATCAAGTGCTGATATTATGGCTTTAAGCCATGTCAACATAATGTAAGCTGACACATTTGTACGTCGTTGTCAATACTGTTAAATACATTCGTGACGTTGTTACACAGTGCAAGCACACGTATTCAGACATCGCAAACCAACATAATTTTTAATTGCTCATGTTCGTTAACCAATCACTAGTCACAAATGCAATAGACCACAAATGCAGACTACTGTTTGCAGGCTACTGAAACAGTAGTCTGCAGCTGTGGTCTAATGCATTTGTGACTAGTGATGGGTTAACGAACATGTGCACTTAAAGATTATGTTGTCTTACAATGCTTTAATACATGTGCTCGCTCTGTGTAACAACGTCATGAATATATTTAATAGTATTGACAACGACATACAAAGCTGACTGTAATGCCTACCAGGACACCCTCAATACCCAGGTCTAAAGCAACCCTCTCACCTCATGACATCACCCATGTCGCCTCCTTTCTCCAGCAGACCTTGTCTGAGGACATTGAGGCACATGTTCCCACTAGCTAAATTTATCCACACTGTCCCACCTTACTCCCACAGGCCATCCTCCTCCTGAGAGCATAGCGTCGTCTCTACCATTCTTTCCTCCACACACAAGACCGGGACACTCTCCAACGCCACTGGTAACTCCAGAGACACATTCGGAATTTGCTCCTAGCCAAAAAACGCTGGGACTGGCGCCAGACCTGCACCCATCTAAATGCTACCCTACCTATAAACTCGTCTAAGTATTGGTCAGCTTTCCACAGCCTTACTGGCTCTAAACCATCCCCACAGTATTCTCTTCTCCGTGATCACCAACCTTTTCCTGACAACTCCAGTAAGGCCAACCAATTCTCTTCCTACCTCTTTGATATCCTTATTATCCCTGATGATCCCCTGTTCGATTACTCCCTCTTGCCTGATATCCATGACTGTACTGACACCTCTGCCCCACCACTAGCTCCTACTTCCAGTCCTTGGAAAACATCCCACACATAGATCTCAACACCCCCATCACCACACAAGACATCATAGCCACACTGCACACTAAACGCAAGACTGCTCCCAGTCATGACAGAGTCACTTACTACCATCTCCGCGAGGTTCCCATTTCCTTCCTTATCTTCCTGGCCAGACTTTATAATGTGGTCCTCTCTACTGGTTTCTACCCCAACCTGTGGAAAACCGCCCAGATCCTGATGTTCCCCAAGCCCGACAAACCGCTTTTTGATGTTTCCTCCTACTGTCCTATCAGCCTCACCTCAGTCTTCAGCATGGTCTTGGAGTCCATCCTCACCCAGCGTATACACCAACACCTCCACCTGCAGTGCCTCCTACCCCTTACCTAATGTGCCTTCTGACCCTCCTCTGCTGATGACGTTCTCCTGCATCTCACCCACCTCCTATCTGACCAACTAAATTCCAGTCAAGCTACCATCTTCATCTCCCTCAACCTAGAACGTGCCTATGACCGTGTCTGGCATTCTGGTCTCCGATTTAAGCCCCAAACCTTCGCCCTTCCCATTTATTATGTCAATCTGGTTTCCTCCTTCCTCTCTTATCGTCCTTCCTATGTTACCCTCCAAAATAAAGACTCCTATTCATTCTACCCCTCTGCTGGCATGCCTCAAGGCGCTGCCCTCTCCCCTCTTCTCTACCTCCTCTATATGGGGGATATGCCATCATTCCAACCCCCATCCACCTCCTCCAATATGCCAATGACACCACCTTCCTTGCCCTCACCCCCACCCTCCAACGCTCCCCACCTTGACCAGTTCATCACTTGGTGTACCTAATGGTAGCTGCCGGCCGCGGTGGTCTAGCGGTTCTGGCGCTGCAGTCCGGAACCGCGGGACTGCTACGGTCGCAGATTCGAATCCTGCCTCGGGCATGGGTGTGTGTGATGTCCTTAGGTTAGTTAGGTTTAAGTAGTTCTAAGTTCTAGGGGACTTATGACCTAAGATGTTGAGTCCCATAGTGCTCAGAGTCATTTGAAACATTTTTTGAACCTAATGGTAGCTCAAGGTCAATCCTCCCAAAACCGAGGCAATCATCATAGGCAAAAACGTCCCTTCCTTCCATCTCCTGGATTTTTACCTATGGCCATCCCATTGCTCTAACCTCCACCCTTAAGTACTTTGGTGTCACCCTCCACCGCCATCTTTCCTGGGCACCCAAATCCGGTCAGTCCAAGCCAAGGCATATACCCGACTCCACCTCCTTAAACTCCTGTCCGGCTGTACATGGGGTCTAGACCACTCCACCATCCTCCACACTTACAAATCCCTCATCCGCCACCATCCTTTGCTATGCCCACCCCACCTGGATTTCCGCCCCTTCCACCTACTACAAGTCCCTCCAAATCCTGGAATGCCATGCACTCCACCTCGCCTATCGCATCTGTCTCCCATCCCCCACATGTATCCTATACGACTTGATTCCCTCCATACATCTCCTCCTTTTCCTTGAATGGATACAGATGCTTTACACCTCCCACAAGATTGATCCTCCCCGTTGTGACTTGGAAAGACAGCCAAGCCACTATGATTGGTAGCTGAAAGGCACGCGTTAAGCTCACGCAGGCTGGCGTGAGATCTGGAACATTTAAGGAAGTTAGACTTTAGCAAAAAAGGTCGTAGCTGTTGGAATACTTAACTTTAATCCATAATTGGTGAACATCGGTCTAACGGTACATGCATCACAAGATAAATAGCAAATGATAAAGGCGCCTTGCTAGGTCGTAGCAAATGACGTAGCTGAAGGCTATGCTAACTATCGTCTCGGCAAATGAGAGCGTAATTTGTCAGTGAACCATCGCTAGCAAAGTCGGCTGTACAACTGGGGCGAGTGCTAGGACGTCTCTCTAGACCTGCCGTGTGGCGGCGCTCTGTCTGCAATCACTGATAGTGGCGACACGCGGGTCCAACGTATACTAACGAACCGCTGCCGATTTAAAGGCTACCACCTAGCAAGTGTGGTGTCTGGCGGTGACACCACACTCCCCACTCGCTTGTATCTCCCATCCTATCCCACCCCACCCCACTGCTGCACCTGTACCACTGCATCTCACCTGCCTTCCATCCTCACACTCTCCATACCCTTGCCCCTCTCTGCTGATGTCTTCGTAGCTTCTATATACCCCTCCTACGAGATCTAATCCACCCCTTCCTCTCCCCCTTCCCCCCTTTCCACCAGGGCTCCCTCTCTCTTCTTTCTCACCATCCTTTTTTGTCCCCACTCCCCTCTCCCATTTTTTCCACTTCCTCCTCCCCTCTCTGGGCTTCCACACCTACTCCTACCTTCCCCCCTCCTCTCTCTCTTCTTTTCTCCCACTGACTTCTTCCCCCCTCCTTCCCCCCTGCCTATCCCTTACACCCAGTGGCAGCCCCCCCCCCCATCCCCTCATCAAGTGTGTTCAGTGATTCCTGTGCCAGAGATCGTCACCAGTGTTGTAGTGTAATGGGGTTTTCTTCATTTCTGTGCGTCAGTGTTATCTTCAGAGTGCTGCTTCATTCGAGTGTAAAACTGATTACCTTCGTTTGTGTGCACTGTGGACCTTGATTCTGAAACCAATGCCTTCCAAAGAACGCCTTCATTACTATTCTTGTGTGTGTCTTCTGTATTTAATATTCATGTATTTCTGTTTCTATGTCTCCATGTTCGCTATATGTATTTTCTGTTGGCCGAAGAGCGGCCTCTGTACGCCGCTGCCGCCCCACCTTTATACAAAGGGAAAATGCAATAAAGAATAAAAAAAACATACAAAAGTGTCAGCTTGCATTACGTTGACATGGCTTAAAGCCATAATATCAGCACTTGATAATGGCCTAAGGCCGAATTTGCGTTGGTGTAATAAAACCTTATAACAGTCAATGGCGTAAAGGCGATGTCCTTCAAAAATATTTTATGTCTGTGAATCCCAGCTACAACACGTTTATCCTGTTTGTAGATTCCTACTGTTAATGTAAACTGCCATTGAAAACAGTTTGGTTGGTCCTTGCCTAAGTGCCGCCTCGTTATTGTATTTATATCACGTGACGGAATTAAGCTGGCCAGTTGCTATAGATGTACGTGGATAAATTTTTCTCTGTATATATTATGCAGCGAAATGCAATAACATTACTGTTGCGTTTCTATCTGAAGTGATAGTGTTTCTGATAGACTCGTGTCTAATTCTAAATGAGTAGTTTCGTAAATTCTTACAAGTTAGTGAGAGGCTAGAAGTTATTGTGTGTTTAAATAGTTTGAAAGTGGTTCTGTTAATGAAAGTACAAGAATCCCTTCAATAACAGTATGTGGATATGGCAATTAATTCTGATTTAATCACACAGTCAAGTGTGGCTATTTGCTGTAAGTCACCTTGTGGTTCAAAATGGTTCAAATGGCTCTGAGCACTATGGGACTTAACTTCTGAGGTCATCAGTCCCCTAGAACTTAGAACTAGTTAAACCTAACTAACCTAAGGACATCAAACACATCCATGCTCGAGGCAGGATTCGAACCTGCGACCGTAGCGGACGCGCGGCTCCAGACTGTAGCGCCTAGAACCGCTCGGCCACCTCGGCCGGGTAAGTCACATTGTGTTTGGCGTCAGGGGGAGGGGCGGACTCGATATACCGTCAGCGTGCACGCTAGTTACTTGCATTTGATTTCGTTTTAATGGGACTTCTGCTTTTTGTCTTGGTAGCGGATGCGGGGTCCGGGGTTGGTCCAGCTTGTGCTGTTGGGTATTTTCCGCCACATTGCCCGCGCTTGCCGTCTGTCCGAGTATCTAGTTCGCTCGCATCTTAATGTATAATTGGCCTTACGCACATAAGATACTAGATTTGTACTGTTTAGCTGATGTTCATTAATAGGTTGATTAATTCTACAGATGATGTGCTATAGTGAATTTTAGTGTTTCTAGTTACTGAAGGCAGATGTCAGTCTGTTGTAGATAGCCATTAGTTCTGGGATTTTTCGTTCCTGTTCGTGACCGTTGCTGCTTCCGTTTGTTCCATTTGGGGGTCCATGCCGAGCCTGTATTGGAAACAGCTGAGTGAGCGGGCGTCCGCTTCTGGGCGTATTTTGTTGAATCTCGCAAGGCTGCTTGGTCGCATGAAATTTTACATTATATATCCTACATTGTAGGGTGCCTGTCATTTAAGTAACGTGGTTGCGTGCCATGGTATCTGATTTGTTGTTGCCTGTACTCTGAATTACTTTGGTGATACCAATCACTGCAGTAACGGAAGACTACATATCCTTGTTAAATTTTAGTAAAATGTTCTTCAGGTTGATCACAGTTTTTGAGTAAATAATTCTTAACTCATTTCACTAAACGTGTAATAGGCCATAAGTGCCATGATTTATGAATGTTTAAATTTTGAATTAACTTGCTCTCACCTAAATGGTAATTTTAAGAATGTGTGGATGGTTTTATTTGTTATTTGTCTTGTTTAAATGTGCCTAATAAATGATCATTGCAACTGTCGATGGTGATTGCCTGATGTTTCACTTGGTCCATTCCTACCACCCGACAGCCTATTGTGCTGAGCTTGTGTCGTTGTGTAAAACTTGAATTCCATGCTGTGCTGACAAATCAGTGTGAGCATAATACCATTTCCAAACCGTAATCAGACGTGAATTTCCTAAAAAGATCAAATTATACACCTCCAGAAACCTATAAATAGTTTGTATCAGAGAGAATCAATCTTGTATTTGGTTTCCTAAGTGGTAATTTCACCCTCTAAAGGTTCGATATCGTAGTGTGTGGAACTTGATAGCTGAATATATGTTTAAGAAATTTCTTTCCTCCAACTGCATAAAACAGTGAAGAGTGTTAGAAAACTATACAAGCTGCTACAGTGTGCTATTGGGATTGAAAGTTAGGACTCGTGCTTTATAGTTTGACAACCAGCTCGTCTCCCGTCATTGTAAACTTGGAGCGAGTGGATTTTCTCATTATTTGAACTTACGAGAACATGAGGTGGAGAAAGCGAGCTGGCAGGAGCTGGATGAGTCTTTCCCTCCCTAGATTTTGTTTACGATACAAATTGGAGATATACAAACTTAGATGGGGCCAGTATGCAGGTATTATAAATAGTCCGACAGGACTAAACTGGACTATGACGTCCAAGAACCAATGTCAGTTTCAAAATTGTGGCTTCTGACGTCATACAGCTGCATCACTATGCCCTGGTGGACGTGCCGCTCGCCATACAGTATTCTGGAGGCACAGAGCTTACCCCAGTATCCGAAGTCTTGGATTCCAGCGTCGAAGAGCCAGTATTCCAGGTCATCTATCTTGCATCACCATCTTTCATTCTGACGTCATGGCTCTAGTGGAAACGTTTGCTGCCATAATTTGCGTAAAACATACCAAATCATCGTGTAACGCTACTTCAGCGAAGTTCTTACATGAGACGTGAATCGTTCCGCTCAGTATTTCAACTGTAGCTTGTGTTATTAGTATTAATAAACGTCCACACACCTCTAAACCGCTTTGTAATCGACTGGGTCGTGTCTGAACACAGAGATGAAATCAGGATCTTGCTTGCTCGTCATACGACAGTGAAAATTTTACTTATGCGTTCGCCATATAAGCTCTTCAAAAAACATACCACGCCATCAAACAGAAGACTCATCTCCCATCAAGCTGTTATGATCTCGGAAACCTTTCGCACCTACAGTGGCATATATCCTTGATTTCGTAAAGTACAACTCTTATTGGAAAATATTATGCAGCAAAGGATCGTTTACAAATTTTGCATGTCAAATTCGAAATATGTGAGTGTCATCAGCAACATCCTCTTCTTTTGTAATGGAGAATCGAGGCTTGAATATATTCCGATATGCTATTGAACAAAAATTCCTATTATCAGTAACCGACAGTAAATATCATATGTTTTCCGCCGCCTGTAGGAACGACACCAGTTTTCTCGCCGTATTTCGGCGTCCGACTTTCAGTGGAAACGTCTGATGGAAGCCTTAGAGAAAGTACTCTCTCTATCTACCTATTTTCGGATCCCGCTTCAGTTACTACCGGGTCTGGGTGCTGACGAGTCCCCTCCAATTGGCTCGGTTCTCCCACCACTTTTCTTCCTCCACTTGCTGCCAGGCCACACCTCTCCTTTCCTACATATATTCTCACTCACATTTTCTACCGTGTTCTTGGGCGCCCTCTAGGTCTTTTTCCATTCATCTTTAGTTCTTCCATAACTTTGGGGAGTCTCTGCCCATGCATCCTCTTAACATGCCCATACCATCTTAATCTCTTTTTTCCAATTATTTTCTCATACTTTCTTGTAAATCCTGAGTGGTTCTTCCGAGGCTCGTCTGTGTTTTGAAAGCAATATATGAAGACCTTCCTACTGGCTTGCTAGGCCTAACGGAATAAAGAATTTTATGTTGGGGTTGTCTCCCTTAGCCTTTGGAGTTTCTCCTCCACCACAAGGCAGTGGTTCCCTTCTCGTTTAATCCCCAGAAAGGAGGGTTGCCTCATCTGCCAGCTACGCCGTTCCGAAGTCTTTCTTCTCTGCCGTCGCTGCTATTAAGGTCTCTATACTCTGCAAACCTCTACGCAGCGGCGACTTCAGACGGGAGTCGGCGTGCGCGCCCTCGTCACAGACATCTCTCCACCCGGTGAGGCGAACTGCAGCCTCCAGTGCTTGCGTGCGTAAATCACACGCAGTGCTACGAAATGGCTCGGGCTTTCAAATTTTTCTCTCATTAGACTCTGGTTGCACTCTTGAGGCATAGAACCCATATTAATTCCATCAGATACATGTAGCAATCTCTGCTGTGTCACTGGGGGATGCTACTGTCATCTGCCATCAGTTGGCGCTGGACTCTGTTGTGACAGCAGTACGAGACGAGTTTTCTGCAAGTAAAAATTTCATTCTCAAACCATGCCGCTACGTACCTAGTTCAAATAAGTTCGCATGTTTGGCGGCCCTGTGATCACTGTTGCGCTAAGGTGGGTAACAGGCACTGTGCATTCCATGCACATTATATTTTTGTGGTGAACTTTACAAGCATATAACCTTAACATTTTTTTTCTTTCAGCGCCCCCTGCACAAATGTGAACTGTAGGTGGCGTTAGGTTACAGAATCGGCAGTGGAGGAGTTGTTTCCCTCTCTGGCTGGAGCTGTCACTGATGGATTGTGAGCTGACTGTCAGCTGTTGCACTCATGTATTATGCGACCTCGGCGATTGTAAGTTCTGCCCAAAGTCCTGAGAGATGGCAGTTGTGCACTCAAGTGTTACTACTAAACAGTGTAGAGTTAGGACTATAGCGTAGGGGAACAAGGCGAGGGAGGGGGGGAGAGCATGCCCACAAATACTGCCCCTCCTTGTGTTTGTTTAAATAAAGATACATGTGGAGAGTGGACAAAACATGTCAAATAGGTCAGCAGACAGGCCGAGACCAGCACAAACATCCTTCGTCTCTGGCATCATAGTACCAGTACTCCAAAACGTAGAGCCAGTCCTAGTATGCTCTGGTCGCTGTGTTCCACTGCCATTTTGTCTTCCAGGCCACCTGTCTCGGATTGTGACACCACAGTAGACAGTATGACACAATTCCACACTGTTATAAATAACCCTGAACGTCTGAGCTGGATTGTGACGTCGTAGAGCCCATCCCAGTAAGCCCAGTGGCTATGTCCAATAGCCATCATGTATTCCAGACTGGCCACCTGGGATTCAGATGTCATAGTTAGGTTGGCGCTCTTGTCGCAAGTCGTGGATTGTGACACCAATAGAACCAGGACAGATACAAATTTAGCCACCATGACAATGCAGTGTTTTGAATTTTCCACCAATTTATACTTAGGACAACAGCCCTATTTCCATAGGAAACACAATAGCGCGAGTGAGTTGTTTTTTTCAATTTAGGACTGATATTTAAATTTACAATCAAAATTAGAAATTCCAGTCGTTTAGGACATTGGGAAATTGGTCTTTGTCACAGGGGCAAAGGGCTGGAGAAGTCCCGTGAATCATCGATGACGTCATAGATGACACACACTGTGCTTGAACCTGCAACTTCAGTTCACTTTTTCACATGTTTTTCTTTTAAGATCCTCATAGATTTTTCGATGGAAAAGTTAAACAAATAAAGGTATAGTAATTTCCTTTTTCTTCTGTCTTATCTAATGTTGTCTATAGATCGTTCTCTGTTAACATATGTTCTTATATTTTGGTTCATGTATTTGTTTAGTAATGGTCTTTCACAGTGTATTTTCTAATTCTTCATGATTTTTATTTCGGTTAATAGTCTCAAATACTTTTCCAGATCAATATAATCAATGTACTTATCCCTACCTTATTCTGCACTTGTTTCTAGCAAGAAGTCAGGACTCACGCAGAGGAAGGTTCACAGTTAAATAGCGCTACTCACGCAGGTCTTTGACAGTGTTGGGATGAACAAACTCCTCGCTATTTTAAAAGAAAAGGAGTGAGGTTACAAAGACACAGGAACATATTAAACATATACAAAACTAGTGCCTGAGTATTCTAACCAAAACAAATCATTTGTCACACAGTGAAATAGCAGACGAGATATTGCAATGCTATGCACTGTACCATCCACTTTATGACATTTAAATTTAAAAATGAAGATGACACAGAACTCTAAATCACAGCGTTAACGAAGACAGGAATCTAATAACGTAGTGCCTCTGGGTGCTTAATTCATTATTGTCCACATACATTATAGTCACTCATTCTGTCAAAATAAAAAATTAAATAGCATCGTAGAGACACAGAGCAGCTGTGCATGTATTAAAAATTGAGCAAACGGATATCACACAATG
The DNA here is from genome assembly GCF_023864275.1 of Schistocerca cancellata. NCBI lineage: Eukaryota > Metazoa > Arthropoda > Insecta > Orthoptera > Acrididae > Schistocerca > Schistocerca cancellata. The sequence goes on from NC_064627.1 coordinate 999,983,882, forward strand.
CAGTGAATAGTATCAAACATTACAGAGTGCAAGATGTTTCAAAGACTTATCCTATTTCGTAAGATTATATCTTATATATGAATGAAGACAGAAACTTGGACAAATTTATTCTTAGGCAGGAGATTACAAAGTTGTAATTTGCAAAAGAGGCATCGGATTTTGCGAGGACATACATTTTATATGCATGACCGTAAGCCATGCACATAAAACCCGAGCTTTCATTAATCTTTCCCAGATTTACAATGTAACCTCCCGAAAACGTACAATAAACATCCAGACGATAACCAAAATCGTCCCGTACCTTTCCGAGCATATCTAGAATTACTGAGTTTACTACTTTTGTTAGGCGGCGCCGCATTTCATGCAAAGTTGTACTGATGAATGGCATATACGCGTGGACATAGACTTCATTAGAACAACACATTCCGTGAGATTTTGCACTGCAAGAGCCATATGCCCCTTGTAACAGGTCCACCGTGGAGGCAGCTCAAAGATAACAGATTCTGTCACCTGCAATTGCCAGTGCTGCGGTGCTCCATCGTGTAGAATCTGAAATTTTCGACATGATTTATGATTTGTGGAAAAAGTCCGGTCTTCGAAACGTCTTCAAAACTGCATCATGGGGGCCCCAAAAATTTCTTCGAGAAGGGATGACATTCAAAATTTTCTAGTTTTAGACAATTGATTCGATGAGTCGAAATGTGACACATCCCGTGAACTAAGATGACAAGAAGTACAGGAATTCAAAAGATTGACAGTTACCTACCTAATACTTATAAGTTAATATCTTTTGGTGGCCAAAGAGAAGGCACATTTCAGTGGTAAAAGCAAAAAGCAAAGAGAGCATTTTTATGTTGTTACTATGAACATGGATGCCTCTTTTTGATTCCACTATCTCAAATTACATTATCATATGATCACATCCAGGGATCCAAAGAGTTAATAAATAATGTTAGATATCATCACAAATATAAATTATTCACACGCCCCTAATAATAGCTTAGAAATGAAAATCAAAAATCTGAAATTAAAAAAAAAGGTATGTGGAGCACATGCAGAAGATAATAGTAAGCAGGTAAAATATTCGTGCATAAATTATGTATTGCATGCGCCCTTCGTTTTAAATTCTACAAGTATTTTCGTAGCTATTAAAAATTCACAAGCACAAATTTTCAGGACTGTCTGTATGAGACTATGAATCTCTGTGGGGCCAGTTTAAAAACTTGTTATATTAAAAAAATTTGTTTAAATAATTATATTCTGCTTTTTAGTCTAGAGTGTGTCAAATATTTCATCCGATTTCAAACATTTTGATGAGATTACAACAAAGGCATGTTGTTAATTTCAGGATTGTTTCAGTTTCTCTTCGCCTGAGTGATCTAACACACTGCTTCCCCCTACGATTATCTCACTAAACGACATCGAAGGTAAGAAATAGCGACATTGGAGCGCACAAAAGGGACTTAACAAACCGGTCTTATCAAGAAACTTCCGCAAGTGAATCAGTAAAACTGGATCAGTGGTACCCAAAATACCCTTCGCCACACACCAGGCACGAAAGAGGGTTAATGTTGCATTTTCATCCAGTTCTGAGCTATGTTAAATATTTGAAGTCTCTGTCTACTGAGGAAGTTAGTTTAAATCACTTGCACAAACAGACAAGAAAACAATCTAATAGAAACTTACTTGAGAAGGCTTATGTAACTTTGATGCCATCTATAGCTCTTTGTTTGCTTGCGCGTTTTCACATATGTTCATGTTAACGGATTTATTTCATGGACATTATATCTATTTTTAGTGTAGAATTGCATAATTAAAGTCGAAAAAACGGCTTTTGATTACTACATTTGTGTCGATTCATTCGATAAATTGTAGCTCAGGGCCCATATACTACTAGATAAATGTCCGACACCACCCAAAACCGTCCTAAAATTGGTCCGTAGAATCTACTTTTAGCAACCCGGGTCGACTCCGAGCTAATCCACGACACTCGTTTGTCACGTTGTTGCGCACCATGCCAGCTGAAATGCAGAATTCGTAACTCTGCGAGTGCATGTGGTGTTGTGTTGCATCCATACCAAGATCACTTTTCTCCGATCTTGAAATTTCACACTTTTCCCGTTCTTTTATAGCGCAGAAAATTGTTTCTTTTTTCTATCGATTGATTTGTTTGAGGTGCGGGAGGGGAGTGCCAAAGGGGAGATGACCGTCAGAAAAAGACTGAATAATCAAAGGAAGGATAATGTTCTACGAGTCGGGGCCTGGAATGAGAGAAGCTTGAACGTGGTAGGGAAACTAGAAAATCTGTAGAGAAAAATACAAATGCTCAGTCTAGGCTCATTGAAGTGAAATGCAAGGATGACAAGAATTTCTGGTCAGATCAGTACAGGGTAATATCAACAGCCACAGAAAATAATATAACTGGAGTAGGATTCGTTACGAATAGGAAGGTAGAACAGAGAGTGTTACTGCAAACAGTTCAGCGATAGGGTTGTTCTTATCAGAATCAACAGCAAACCAACACCCCAACGATAGTAAAGATGTACATGCCGACGTCGCAAACTGAAAACGTAGAGAAAATGGATGAGGATAATGAAAGGGTAATACAGTACGTAGAGGGAGATGAAAAGCTAATAGTCATGGGGGACTGGAATGCACTTCTAGGGGAAGGAGTAGAAGAAAAGATTACACGAGAATATGGGCTTGGGACAAGCAACGAGAGAAGAGAATGACTAATTGAGTTCTGTAATAAATTTCAGTTAGTAATATCGAATACTGTGTTCAAGAATCAAAAGAGGAGGAGGTATACTTGGAAAAGGCGGGGTGATACGGGAAGATTTCAGTTACATTACATCATGGTTAGACAGAGAGTCCGGAATCAGATACTGGATTATAAGGCGTACCAAAGAGCAGATATAGACTCAGATCACAATTTAGTAGTGATGAATAGTAGGCTGAAGTTTAAGATATTAGTCAAATGGTTCAAATGGCTCTGAGCACTTTGGGACTTAACATTTGAGGTCATCAGTCCCCTAGAACTTAGAACTACTTAAGCCTAACTAACCTAAGGACATCACACACATCTATGCCCGAGGCAGGATTCGAATCGTAGCGGTCGCACGATTCCAGACTGTAGCACCTAGAACCACTAGACCACCCCGGGCGGCAGATATTAGTCAGAAAGGATCAGTAAGCAAAGAAGTGGGATACGGAAGTAACAAGGAACGACATGATACCCTTGAAGTTCTCTCAGGCTGCAGATACAGCAATAAAGAATAGCTCAGTAGGCATTACAGTTGAAGAGTATAGGACATCTTTACATAGGGCCATCACGGATGTTGGAAAACAAAACATAGGTACAAACAACTCCAGTTGATCGATGAGGGAAGGAAGTACAAAAATGTTCCGGGAAACCCAGTACTACAGAAATACAAGTCGCTAGGAACGAAATAAATAGGAAGTGCAGGAAAGCTAAATGAAAAATGTGAAGAAATCGAGAATAAAAGATTGTGTGAAGGTCAAACTCAGCAAGCAGGAAAGCCTGTAGTTTAACAGAGTCGCCGACAGTGATTGATAGAAATTGGAGAGAACTTTATAGTGAATAAAACGCTTGATTACAGGTATGGACAAGTGTCTCCCCTTGCAGCCCCGTCCCCTACCCAATTTCTGACGCCTGTGTCTGTGATTGCTGTAACCGTATTTAAGAAAAAAAAAAGGCAAATGCTTTCTCGTGAACAGTGAAGACAATATGGAGCTATCCGGATGTTCTCTCGTTCTGCATATGGTGTGTGGCTGCTTGGTTCCTTCTTACGAAGCGGAGGTTTACTTTTCCACTTAAATGGAACAGTAAACAAACAAATAAAGTTATCATCCATCTTCACGCCAAGAATGCACTCACAAAACTCTACAGTGTCGTTTATCATGATCGTGAAGAGCTTTCAACAACTGGTCTTGTATGATTTGCGATAGAAACGCCGCCACAAAAGATGGAAGATACATGAGAAATGGCTAACTCTCGGCTTACACGAAAAGTAGACTTCTGTGGGCTAAGTGCAAATCATTGCTAAAATGCGCTGCAGTCTTGAACGAACTCGTAGTGGGCGACCTGTGGATTTTTCCTGTATAACTAACCATTGTTTTGAAACTACTGGAGCCGTCGTGAAACGCTTAGAGCTAGACGATATGATGAAAATCACGCCAGACAGTCGTAAATCAACTGCATCTGTGGCAACGGGGAACGCAAAATTCCTTCCGTTAATACATTATGATCTCCACTCTATGCAAAGTCAGCAGGAAAAGTTGTAATTGTAGAACGGCTACTGATCGTCATTGATGACGTGACGGGCGTGGTAAAAGCTTTTTGAGCACTGTCTGGACTCCAGCCTCTGCTGGAGATATTACTGTTGCAGATTGGTGGATCATACCAGCTCATCCAGCGACAAGTCAGCCAAGCTAAGCCTAATACCTATCTACTTTAACCATGTTAACGGAATACCGTTTTATATCTACTTTAACAATGTTAACGGAATACCGTTTTGTAAATTTTAGAAAGGATGAAATGCGCCATTTAAGTATCTCTCTCTCTCTCTCTCTCTCTCTCTCTCTCTCTCTCTCTCTCTCCGTCTTTATCTCCTCTTATGTATGTGTTTTGTGCATTTTGTACTTTAGTTACAGTTAAATTATACATATTCTGACACCTTTATCTACATCCAGGTGTTAAATATCTAGTTGCTCAGCGCCCAAACCAACACATTGTCGCCATCACCATTATCGTCATCGACGCATACTGGGTAATTAACGCGATAGCATGCTGAGTAGCTGCATTAGGGAGACCCCTATTGACGACCATATTAACCGGCTACTTACAACTGGCGCCGTAGGGGAATTTTAGTATCGGTGCGTAAATTAAAATCTACCCTTTCTTTCGTTTACACAGAAGATATAGTTCTTTGAAAAAGGATGAATCTTTCTGAAGCTCCCTGTACGGTGTACAGGAGTTGAGGACTCGTAGCGCTGCTGTGGACTGCTGCAGGCGTAACTCAGCTTGTCGCATTCCGGTGCGCCATCGTAGTTCCCCAGATGCTTCGCAAATTGCCACTGTCCTGCCCGTCCCCTGCAGGAGGAATGTCCCGTCGAGTAGCGTCCCTTTCGCTTGAGGCGGGATTCCAGCTATCACACTGGGGACGTATCGAGTGGGTAGATTAGTCAATTGCTGACACATCTCAGATGCTGCTGTTCTTGGTACTATTATTTCTGCCGCTGCAGCTCTATTTCGTGTCCAGCTCGACAAAGTAAAAATTTACCACGTATGTAATAGCAGCAGTAGCATTTTTATTCGTCTGCGAGCCACTTTTAGAAGGATGTGAGCAAACTTACGGTTTTACAGCTCAAGAAGATAAACACGTAGTTCATATAATAGTCATTTACTTACAGAGCCAGTGTGACGAGGAAGCGAAAGGTAGTCCGACATGACCTTGTATTACGAACCATCCCAGCTTTTACTGACGTAATGTAGGATCACAATGGAACCTAAATCAGTTTGCCCATATCGAGACTGGAGCCCCCATCCTCCCGAATACAAAGCCAGTCAGTTTAGAACAGAGAAATTTCATTATGTTTATGCCTAGAGTAATATCCTATTATGTTTATATTACTGCAGCTAAGTTAATTCATAATGTAGAAAGCTAGTGGTTCACTGGACAATCGTTTACCAGCACCAGTCGTTGCGCACGCTACACACACTACTCATACGCTACCAGCTGACATTAAACCCATCAAGATGACGTTTGGTTTCCTTTATAATTATTGTATTCATTTTAAGAACCAAGCAAACATCACTCAATAACGAGTAAGAGTTCCGGTGTTTACCCAGTTCCATGATCAGTTACGACCGCAGTGTTTCTTGTGACATCAGAACAATGGTCGTTTAGAAAACGCCCTCATCCAGACACGCACCGCAACATGACCACAGCCTGGTGGTGAGAGTATTGTGATACTGTAAATCCAAGATTGTTTTCTTTCCCAAACCGTCTGTTCTTTGTCTTCTCGCAGTTAAGTGGTCTTAGCTCCAGAGAATTTCACCTCTCACCACTAACGTGATAGTTTCGGACGTCTTCGCATTCTGCACTTGTTTCTGGGAAATTTGCTGTATGAATGTACTGGTATAGCTGGCACGATTACAGACAAACAGTAGAATTTTAAGTTGGTTCAGCTATATTCTTCAATACGTGTGAGAGATGAGGAAGATTTTCGATTTTGGGACACACTAATCCACAATACCTGCTTATTAGTGAAAGTAACCCTGTCACACACGGGAAACTGTTAGAACGAAACAAGAATTAAAAAGAAAAGTTCCTTCACACCAGGACGTATCATGTTAAAATCGGATCGACAAGATGACAGGTGGACAGTTAACTACCAGGCTTGTGTATGAATCATAGGAAATACAGCTTCAAACGAACTCTTGGACAAAACCCTGCCGAGAGCGAATGGGAACTGGTAACAAAGCACAAAAGTTCTTACCATACGTTTGCAAGTGGGGCCGTAGACCGTATTGTTCAACACTAGTCAAGACCATGTAAGTGAACGACAAGTTGTAACGTAGAACTCCTCTACCTGTGATTGGTCTCTACTCCTGCGTTGGTCGATGCCATATCTCGCGATACGACAGATTTTCAGTAATCCTGGACGCTGACTCAATCTCACAGGCAAAAGAGTTTCAGGGAAAAATTTGCGTATGAATTTTATTTACACTCTGTTAAGTAACATTGTCATCGGGTTAATCAGTATAAAAACGTATTTGACAACAAACTAAAACATATACATACGTCACATATGAACAAAAGAAAAATGCAATTACAGTTAATAATACGTCCAGTCACCCACATCGTCGATAGTTGCTTAACATCTCCTAGGCATGTTTGAAACGGAGTTTTCCACGTCTTCATGTGGAAGACACATCCAAATGCGTTTAATCTGCTTTGACGCCTGTTTCAAAGTGAATTCTGCTTGTTCGTGACGCAATGTTAAGAATGTGTTTCCTGAAAAAATTAATACTAAATATTTTTTCCACTTTTCGCCTAACTTTACGGACTGAGCAACGTTTTTCGAAATCATCCATGTTTTTAAAAAAAATTATAGCGTTTTACCAACTTTATTATAAATTATATACAATGTTCAACAAATCTGCGGAATAATATCGTAAAATAAAGTCTACGATACAAGAGGTCTCACTGAGATAGGCACGTCAAGCATTATCCAGCTAGAGGTCACATACCGGACAGTGTTCGCTATTGGCATGCTTCGCGGCCATGTAGCCGGCCACAGTGACCGAGCGGTTTGTAGGCGCTTCAGTCTGGAACCGCGCAACCGCTACGGTCGCAGGTTCGAATCCTGCCTCGGGCATGGATGTGTGTGATGTCCTTAGGATAGTTAGGTATAAGTAGTTGTAAGTTCTTGGGGACTGATGACCTCAGAAGTGAAGTCCCATAGTGCTCAGAGCCACTTGAACCATTTGCAACATAAGCAAGAGCAAAGAGGGAATAATAAGATTGGAAGACCGAGAACGAAGTGTCGGATTAAGAAGGGACTAAGATAGGAATGTAGTCATTCACCCATACTGTTCAATATATACAATGAAGCAGCAATCATGCAAATAAAAGAAAGGTTCAAGACTGGAATTAAAATTCAAGGTGAAAGGACTTTAATGATTCGATTCGCTGATGACATTACTATTATCCCCAGTGAACATGGGGAAGAATTATACTATCTGCTGAATAGAATGAACAGTCTAATGGGTACTGAATATGGATTGGGAGTAACCCGAAGAAAGACTAGTGTAGTAAGAGGTATCAGAAATGAGAACAGCGAAAAATACACTCCTGAAATGGAAAAAAGAACACATTGACACCGGTGTGTCAGACCCACCATACTTGCTCCGGACACTGCGAGAGGACTGTACAAGCAATGATCACACGCACGGCACAGCGGACACACCAGGAACCGCGGTGTTGGCCGTCGAATGGCGCTAGCTGCGCAGCATTTGTGCACCGCCGCCGTCAGTGTCAGCCAGTTTGCCGTGGCATACGGAGCTCCATCGCAGTCTTTAACACTGGTAGTATGCCGCGACAGCGTGGACGTGAACCGTATGTGCAGTTGACGGACTTTGAGCGAGGGCGTATAGTGGGCATGCGGGAGGCCGGGTGGACGTACCGCCGAATTGCTCAACACGTGGGGCGTGAGGTCTCCACAGTACATCGATGTTGTCGCCAGTCGTCGGCGGAAGGTGCACGTGCCCGTCGACCTGGGACCGGACCGCAGCGACGCACGGATGCACGCCAAGACCGTAGGATCCTACGCAGTGCCGTAGGGGACCGCACCGCCACTTCCCAGCAAATTAGGGACACTGTTGCTCCTGGGGTATCGGCGAGGACCATTCGCAACCGTCTCCATGAAGCTGGGCTACGGTCCCGCACACCGTTAGGCCGTCTTCCGCTCACGCCCCAACATCGTGCAGCCCGCCTCCAGTGGTGTCGCGACAGGCGTGAATGGAGGGACGAATGGAGACGTGTCGTCTTCAGCGATGAGAGTCGCTTCTGCCTTGGTGCCAATGATGGTCGTATGCGTGTTTGGCGCCGTGCAGGTGAGCGCCACAATCAGGACTGCATACGACCGAGGCACACAGGGCCAACACCCGGCATTATGGTGTGGGGAGCGATCTCCTACACTGGCCGTACACCACTGGTGATCGTCGAGGGGACACTGAATAGTGCACGGTACATCCAAACCGTCATCGAACCCATCGTTCTACCATTCCTAGACCGGCAAGGGAACTTGCTGTTCCAACAGGACAATGCACCTCCGCATGTATCCCGTGCCACCCAACGTGCTCTAGAAGGTGTAAGTCAACTACCCTGGCCAGCAAGATCTCCGGATCTGTCCCCCATTGAGCATGTTTGGGACTGGATGAAGCGTCGTCTCACGCGGTCTGCACGTCCAGCACGAACGCTGGTCCAACTGAGGCGCCAGGTGGAAATGGCATGGCAAGCCGTTCCACAGGACTACATCCAGCATCTCTACGATCGTCTCCATGGGAGAATAGCAGCCTGCATTGCTGCGAAAGGTGGATATACACTGTACTAGTGTCGACATTGTGCATGCTCTGTTGCCTGTGTCTATGTGCCTGTGGTTCTGTCAGTGTGATCATGTGATGTATCTGACCCCAGGAATGTGTCAATAAAGTTTCCCCTTCCTGGGACAATGAATTCACGGTGTTATTATTTCAATTTCCAGGAGTGTATAATACCAGGACTGATGCTCACGAAGTAGATGATGTTAAGGAATTCTGCTACCTTGGCAGCAAAATGGCTAATGAGAGACAGTGCAAGGAGGAAATCAAAAGCAGACTAGGACTGGCAAAAATATTTTTTCACCAAGATAAGTCTACTAGTATAAAAGACAGACTTTAATTTGGAGATGACACTTTTGAGAACGTACGTTTGGAGCACAGAATTGTATGGTAGTGAAATATGGACTGTGGGTAGATATGAACAGAAGAGAATCGAAGCACTTAAGATGTGGGGTGCTACAGACTAATGTTGAAAATTAGGTGGGCTGATAAGGTAACGAGTGGAGAGGTTCTGCGCAGAATCGCAGAGGAGAAGTATATGTGGGAACCACTAAAAAGAAAAAGGGATAGAATGAGGCCATGGTACTACAGGAAGCTGTAGAGGGTAAAAATTGTAGAGGAAGACGGAGAGTGGAAAATATCGAGCTATTGATTGTATACTGGTTGCAACTGCAATTCTGAGGGTTTGTCACAGGAGAGGAATTCGTAGACCAGTAAAATACTGATAACATATGAATTTAAAAATAAAAAAGAAAAATACGGACCGGAAGTAAACCTGAAGAGTACAAAAACGTAAATGGAAGTAGTAGACATGAGAATAGAGAGAAACTAAACATCAAAGTTCGTGACGAACAAGGGGAAAGTTGAGGAACAGGGGTACCTTGGAAGCAAAATAACACATGCTAGTGCGTAGTCAAAACTTCACCATCCACGCTGGCGGTCGCCTGGAAGCTTTGACAATGTCAGCCATTCGTGCAGAAAAGTCATGTAACAAACGTCGGTCGAAGAAACCGAGACAGAAGCCAACAGATAATTTGTCAAGCTGTGAGTTGTTGTGCGTCGGGTGTTTCCAGTCATTAGCGGCAGCGATAAGTACATCGCGCAGCAGCTGACAACTGAGTAGGTACATATGCGACAGGCAATGATAACACTATGTTAACTATTTAAAGAGCTGGTAGCGCTTATATGTCATCCATTGTAATGGTTCACAAGAATTTTAATATGGTTGTAATGGCAGTGTAGCTCCGTTCAGAATATGGAAAAGTTCTTTGCCCCTAAGGATCTGTCCCTCTGGATACAGTCATGTTGACGTTACGTATTATGAGCGGGGATAACTATAGTCGTCCCGTCATAACTGTGGGTTCTGTGATTGCTCTAGGAGATAACACATCGAAACTACAACCTATGGGATATTAGTTCGCTTTATTACACAACTGATAAAGAGTTTTACTTCTGTTGTTACGAAGTTTTGCCAGAGGAATGCTTGATAATATACAATTGTTACGGGCTACCGAAGCATCACTTGACACACTACTTAACAAACCTTTCTCTTGAAGTATAATGTTCAACATCCTCAGACATAAAGAAAAATACTAATTTGATAACGCAAGTGTGGGGAGCTAAAAGTGTTGAGAGAGTCCAAGGCTCGATTACGGTAAGCAGTTTCAGAGTGATGTAGGTTAGAGTAGTTAGACAGAGATGGATAGCCTTACATATGAACACCATTACAACATACTGTAACAGCTGAAGGGAGACAGTATGACCACCTTCAGGCCACCCTCACTTTTTCCTCAGAAACGATTTATTAACAGTAACTGTACAACTTATCAGCGTAATAGAGACATACATTAAAACGCACACTAAATGTGTTTGTTAGGCACTTTCAAAGGTTGTAGGTTTTTTCACAGTGATTTGCATATCTTTCATTAATAGGTCAGAGATACAGCATAATCATGGCCAGCTCCCGATCTTCTTCCTTGTACTTTCCATCTTCCTCTTATATTTGTGATCAATTCACTATTTTTAACATATTGCCATTTTTTCCATATATTTGGCGTCGGGTGTAATTTTTCGTGGTTCGTTTTTAATATATGATAGTTATTCGTAGTGCGATGCTGCTCATTGATGTATTATGTATTTTGCACCATGCTCAAGCATTCGGATTGAAGCGTTGCTCTTTGTCCTCAGGTATCTGAGTCTTTTTGGTCATATCGTTCCAATTATATTTTGTCGATCACTACCAATTTTTGACGGTAGAAGTTCCCCACATCACCTGCTTGTTCACAAAGAAATCTGTGGATTAATGTGCCAACAGTTCTACAAAAAAAGCAGTCGCTGGTCTGATTTATGTGTATTTTGTGGAGCTTCCATTTCCATCGAGGATATTTGTCTTAGATTTGGATACAGTGGGCTGTTGATGTCAGGGTATTGTAAAAGTCTCTGTTGGTAAGTAATTTTGGTTTGCTAGTTTTGCTGTTTATACAGCTAAACTCACCTAATATTGTCTAATGCTCTCATATAAAATGTTAATTTCACATTGGTTTGTCGGTGTCGTGGTACTTTCCGGCCTGTGTTTCAGTACGACATTCAGGATTAGGCATAGAATTTGCTTTCTTGCGTCTTTCTTTATACAATTAATTGAAAGTGTTCCGTACTTACCCCTCACGCTCACAAGTTTAGGGTCCCGCTTTCCATATGGTAGAGTCAGCGTGTGAAACCGTACTTCAAATGTTTTCTCTCGATTAGGGCCAACTGAAGGCTAGTGAATGGATCTGAGACAGGCATATGTACGTCATGTATCATAGTTTGTTTGCTACTGATATGTCTATACTCTCCACTTTTTGCAGTAAGTTTACTTATCTGTCAAAGTGAACGTTCAAAACGTCTCGCGCTGGAAATGCATTTCGGTAGACACCAAATGAGTTATACGATGTACTAGTTTTGCACCAGTCCATTCAGTCAGTAACGTGAGTGTTTTGTCCCATGTTTAACACAGTCAATATTTTTGTACTGAGCTACACACCTGTCGCTCTTGTGAAGTCTCTGAGAATATGAGGTCTTCAGACTATGAGACAATTACACGTATTTCATCTGTGTATATATAATTCAAGACATTTTGATGTTATGGGGAGTTAGACCTTGTATCTGTGGTGCTATGTTAACGAATAACTGATCGACGGCGATATCATACATCACCTAGTGAACATTCTTGCCTCACTAATTGACCAATAGAAACGTCTTTGCTCAGGGGTCCATTGAGTAAAAACTTTGACCTATGGTTCGTGAGTAGTTTTCTTATGATCTGCACCAACGATCTCTATAACTCATTTCCTGGAGCGTCTCTAGCAGCTACTCGTGGCTGACGCGATCGGAAGCGTCTCCAAAGTAGATGTGTAGTAACCCGTATTTGTTTTTACTTTCTCCAGCTGTGTAGACGACATGCTTCGCCCAGGTATGAAGCAGTGCTGACACATCCCGTAGCTTTTACTCAAAATTGATTACATCTTCCGCTAGACCTACTGCGTTATTAATTTGAAATCAGTATGTAGGAGTATGATAGACATCACTTGTTCCATCGTCGTAGCGTTTTCCCCTTTGGGAATTACTAATATAATTGGGTATTACAACTATATTTGCCTCTTTCAGTTCCTCGGGTATTCGGCCAGTGTGCTGTATGCCATTTGTCAGTTCCAGTTATGACCTCGAGACAGTCTACAAAAATGTTGTAAAGTTTAGAGGAAATCCCACCAAGACCTGTTGTTTTTCCTCTCTGTGCCTTGAAAGCTGCTATTTTGATTTCCTCGTTCATAAAGGGTTTTTAAAGAAAGATTCTCTATTCCGCCGTGAGGTTGTTTCCCATCTTTCGAAGTATTTTGAAGCGAAGTCGTGCACTACTGGTTGCTTGTTGGTAAAGAACACTGAAGTGGCTATGCGCATGAGACATCATTTCTAGTTGTGTATGACTTTGTGTATAGACTTTTTCGGCCATCATGACGTTCCGCCGTCTCACTGGTCGCAGAATATGAAATATAACCAAGTTTTCTCTTCGACCGCGTCTTCCGGTTTGGATCTAAAAATAATGCCTTTCTCTTGGTACCGTCTAATACTTGTAATGTTGTCTACGCATTTCATTGTTTTGTAGTGATGTCAGCGTTAAGAGTGTAAATAACTGTTGAATAACACACTGAGATGGGGAAAAGTCATGGGATAACTCATAAGAACGTGTCGGACCTCCTTTTGCACAATGTAATGTAGCAGCTCGACGTAGGTTGCGCTCCCCAAGTCACTGGAAGTTACCGACAGAAATATTGGGGCACGTTGCCTCCACAGCCGTTCATAACTGCGAAAGTGTTGCCAGTGCAGGATTTTAAGCACGAACTGACCTCTAGGTTACGTCCAATGAATGTCCGATGGATTCATATCGGGCGATCTAGGTGGCCACACCATTCGCTTGAATTGTCCAGAATGTTTTTCACGCCAACTCGAACAGTAGTGGCCGGGTCACATGGAGCAATTTCATCCATAAAAATTCCCTTACTACTTGGGAACACGACGTCAGTGAATGGGTGTGAATTGTCTCCAAGCAGTAGAACATCCAGATGACTTAGTTAATTCCATGTAAATAAAGCCCACACCATTGTTGAGCCACCACAAGCTTGCACAGCACCTTGTTAACAACTTGGATCCATGGCGTCGTGGAGTCTGCACCCATCAGCCCTTACCAACTGAAATCTGGAGTCATCTTGTCATGGCTGGGGTCCAACCGATAGGGGCAAGAGCCCAGGAGAGGCGCTGCAGGCGATTTCGTGCCACTAACCACGGCACTTGGGTCGGTCGTCTGCTTCCATAGCCCATTAACGCTAAATTACGCCCGTCACAACGGGTACGTTTTTCGTACACCTCGCATTGATTTCTGCAGGTATTTCGACCAGTGTGGCTTGTCCGGTAGCAGTGACAACTCTATGTAAACGCCGCCGCTCTCGGTGAAGGCCGTCGCTGGTGAGAGGCAATGCCTTAAATCTGACATTCTTGGCACACTGTTGACACTGTGAATCTTGAAATATTGAATTCCGCAACGATTTCCGAAATTGGATGTCTCATGCGTCTACACTACTGGCCATTAAAATTGCTACGCCACGAAGATGACGTGCTACAGACGCGAAATGTAACCGACAGGAAGAAGATGTTGTGACATGCAAATGATTAGCTTTTCAGAGCATTCACACAAGGTTGGCGCACGTGGCGACACCTATAACGTGCTGACATGAGGAAAGTTTCCAACTGATTTCTCATACACAAACAGCATTTGACCGGCGTTGCCTGGTGAAACGTTTTTGTGATGCCTCGTGTAAGGAGGAGAAATGCGTACCATCACGTTTCCGACTTTTACAAAGGTCGGATTGTAGCCTATCGCGATTGCGGTTTATCGTATCGCGACATTGCTGCTCGCGTTGGTCGAGATCCAATGACTGTTAGCAGAATATGGAATTGCTGAAGTCAGGAGGGTAATACGGAACGCCGTGCTGGATCCCAACGGCCTCGTATCACTAGCAGTAGAGATGACAGGCATCTTATCCGCATGGCTGTAACGGATCGTGCAGCCACGTCTCGATCCCTGAGTCAACGTTTTCAAGACAACAACCATCTGCACGAACAGTTCGACGACATTTGCAGCAGCATGGACTATCAGCTCAGAGACCATGCCTGCGGATACCATTGCCGCTGCATCAGAGACAGGAACGCCTGCGGTGGTGTACTCAACGACGTACCTGGGTGCACGAATGGCAAAACATCATTTTTTCGGATGAATCCAGGTTCTGTTTACAGCATCATGATGGTCGCATCCGTGTTTGGCGACATCGCGGTGAACGCACATTGGAAGAGTGTATTCGTCATCGCCATAGTGGCATATCACCCGGGGTGATGGTATGGGGTGCCATTGGTTACACGTCTCGGTCACCTCTTGTTCGCATTGACGGTACTTTGAATAGTGGACGTTACATTTCAGATGTGTTACGACTCGTGGCTTTACCCTTCATTCTATCCCTGCGAAACCCTACATTTCAGCAGGATAAAGCACGACTGCATGTTGCAGGTCCTGTACGGGCCTTTCTGGATACAGAAAATGTTCGACTGCTGCCCTGGCCAGCACATTCTCCAGATCTCTCACCAAATGAAAATGTCTGCTCAATGATGGCCGAGCAACTGGCTCGTCACGATAACCCAGTCACTAGTCTCGATGAACTGTGGTATCATGTTGAAGCTGCGTGGGCACGCCATCCAAGTTCTGTTTGACTCAATGCCCAGGCGTATCAAGGTCGTTATTACGGCCAGAGGTGGTTGTTCTGAGTACTGATTTCTCAGGATGTATGCACCCAAATTGCGTGAAAATGTAATCACAATTTATCTCTAGTATAATACATTTGTCCAATGAATACTGGTATTATCTGCATTTCTTCTTGGTGTAGCAGTTTTAATGGCCAGTAGTGTAGGTCCAACTGCCATTCCGCGGTCAAAGTCTGTTAACGGCCATATCACGTCGGACATATCGCCACATGAATCACCTGAGTATAAATGACACCCCCATCAACCCACTGCCCTTTTATGCCTGGTGGATGCGATACTACTGCCATCTTTATATGTGCATATAGCTATCATACGGCTTGTGTCACCTCAGTGTAATAAAGACATCCAACACACTGGGTTTCTGCCTCACTCCGGTACTGCTGTGAGGTTATTACTTGACTGCGACTTTATAATCACTTAATCGATCAGTGTGACGTTAAGCCATGGCCACTGAATTTAGTTAACGGCACCAGATTTTCGTGCTCTTTGACAAATCAAGCAGCTAAGATGAAACCATTAGTGAAATCTCGGACACTGGTAAGTTATGCAAACAGTCATATGGTGTTAAGCATAATGACTAATTTGGTGAAACTCTACTTTGCAATCATATCGGCTTGCCTCTTTATAACAACTGCCAAATGCCTTTGCAGGAAGCACACCATTCTATTTGATAAACAGCGATTCGCTCAGTAGCTCTATAAATAGGAAGTTTACGTCCGTTAAGAAAGCTATAAAATTCTCAACCCCTTACAAACTATTTCTGGTTGTCAATAGTGTTGTGCTATCTAGAAACGCCCACGAAATGCGAAAGAAATTAACCTTTCATATGTAAATAAACAAGCGTGGGGTGCAAGCTACATAAGCACAAAGAAGAGGAACGTTTTTCACCTCAACACGGCTAACGGCCAGGGGCGCCCGCTATGGATTTGTTTACTACATCGAAGGTGGTCAGCGAACCACAACAACTAGCAGGCGCTCCGTAGGGGGTGCCCGCCCGTGACGTAGGGAATGGATGCGACGTGGTGGGAAGCGGTAGGATGGGGAATTTGACGTCGAAAGCTGCTGAGAAAATCGGCGAGCAACGACCTGCCTAATGACTTGCTTACGGTGAGTCAGCGACACGGAACGATACATGAAAAGGAAAAGTCCTACCGATCCTACTTCTGTAAATGTCATGAATGATAAAGTTTACTTACAAAAATTATTATTGACTCATCGAATAAGCTTACGCGTAACATATGCAGAAGTAAATTGAAGCGTGCCACACAGAGCTGTGGAAGGTCCCTTGCTATTTATATTGCACATTAACGATCTGACAGACAATATTAGTAGTAACGACTGATTTATGTAGACGAAGAAGTTACCTATAACGAAGCACTGCAAAAAAACCTTTGAATGTGCTAAGTAAGATGTTAGTAAGATCTAAAAGCGGTGCAAAGTTTGAGTCAGTTTTAAATGTTTATTAAAATATGATTGTGAACTGCCAAAAATAAAATAAAATAAAATAAAAATAACAGTATCCCACATGTTTAAATGTGGTTCCGAACAGCGGCTGTGTAAGTCTGAAGAGGTTGAAAAATCAGCCATCCAGTTGCTAAACAAAGGTTTATTAGCCCTTGACCTAGTTTTGGATATTTTTAAAAATATCTTCTTCAGAATGAATAGACCTTGTTACATTACATGATGGTACATCAGATGAGATGAAGCCGAGCGACTCTTGTGATACATAAAATTCACAAAACAAAAATTATCTCTAACCACGGCTTTAGATAGAAGCCAGATTACATATATCGTATTTTAGAATGAATGCTCACTAGTAAATGCCCGCAGGTAGAGGATCTTGTCAACATAATATTGTATCAGGAGTCACAGGATAAAATATTTGCGTACGTTACGCTTACGTCATGTGAGAGACTAAGGTCAACTGTTGACCACCAACTGCAACATGTTACGGACTGTCCACACTAATTAAGGCGACAGAACCACGGTCTTTTCCGAATGCACTTCTAAAGAAAAGGCAATTCTGGTAGCTGGAATCGGAGCTCTTTGTTCATCCTGCCTTTTCATTTATAGTGGTGATTTTTCTGCAGAAAGTTTCGTCCTATTACACATATTTCTTTAGAACACAAATAAAATTTTTTATAGATAGATATCTTTATTTTTTATGTTGCTAAATCTTTTCATAAAAATTTTCTTCCTCTATTTCACCCACTTAGAAGCTGAATTTCCCAAAAACATGGAATCGCGTTTTTTTTTTTTCCTAAGCTCCAAGTACCATCATCATAGATGTTGCTTTAAAAATTCCTTAGCAGTATTTTAATACTGAGTTATTTAAAAATAATAATTTATTTTGAAAAAATTATCCCCTATCATTTCACTCAATACGGGTAAAATATGCTGAAACACGCATTTCTTTATTTCTGTCGGAGAAATCAAATACCGATTTTCACAGGTCTCGCTTCGAAATTCCTTAATAGTGACATATTTTCAGAAAACCTCTCATCGCTTGTTTCACCATCTTAAGGGTGGAATTTCGAGAAGTGCCTTTTTAAACGAGGCCTGCGCTATAACATCAATGCCCTACCCAGATTTCAAGTTTCTGTCGTCAGACATTTGGGCTAGGTGATGTGTCAGCCAGTGAGGACATTGCGTACAGAAGACGTTTGCGTGTGTTTCACATGAATCAGGACTATCAGAGAGTACTGAACGTTTACAATGACAGGCATCACGAAGATGAGGATATACCTGAACTGGCAGACGCTTGAAGACAAAGGCAAACTATCTCCATCTACATCTATACTCTACCAACCATCTTACAGTGTTTGGTGAAGGATTTTTCTGGAATTACTATCTTTCTCGCCTCCTCTAATCCATTCGATAACTGCGCGTGTGAAAAACAACTGTCGGTAACCTTCTGTATTAATTCTACTTTCTCCAATATTGCATGAAAGCCCACTTATAAAGTTTCAAGAAGCAGCTTTATAAGAGGAATGTTGGGATGTGCTACAATCCCTCACGTGTCGCTCCCGTTAGGAGCGCAAAGACAAGGCATATTTTAGCAATGGATCTTCCCAAACCGCATAAGCTCTGTTAGAAAAACCAAATAAATGATACAAAGAAGTACATTTTGCCATGCATTTTACGGTAATTTTCGAAGTATGGTGTACATGTAGATTACAGTGTTTGGTAAATTTCACCGTCTCTGAAAGTACAAGAAAGAGAAATAAACGTGACTTTGGGTGTATATGCGGAGGGTTCGATTAGAATGGTGAACTGAAAACCAGGTGATAATGGTGAGGTAGAGACTTTGACGCTATCAATATGCACATTCTTCGTAACCGCAGTAGCAAAAACAATGTCTTAAAAATTGTATGCGATTAACAGCATATGGGACTGCATGAAGCCTGCCGGAGCGGTTCTAGGCGCTACGGTCTGGAGTTGCGCGACCGCTACGGTCGCAGGTTCGAATCCTACCTCGGGCATGGATGTGTGTAATGTCCTTAGGCTAGTTAGTTTTCATTAGTTCTAAGTTCTAGGGGACTGATGACCTCAGAAGTTATGTCGCATAGTGCTCAGAGTCATTTGAACCATTTTTTGACTGCATGTAAACGCTACACCTGTTTTAATGTGGGGAGCACCTCTATTTGAGAGGTAGCTTTCTCAACTTTATTGTTTTTTTAATAACTTCGTAGGGGAGAAGGCTAGAACCCTGATAGCAGTGTTTGGGAAGTAGCTTCCTCAATCTTATTCTTGTTTAATGATTCTTTTGCTCGAGAAGGTTAGATCTCTGGTAGCAGTCTTGAACACCACAATGATTTATTACATTACAGTCTTACTGGAGATAGTACGGTCTTATCATTCCTCTGATCTTGTAAAGAAACTCTCACAGAGCAACACTGCTAAAATAGGCGTTGCACATTGCTGGGGGAATCACAAATTTGGTGATTATCATTATTAGCCACATTACATACGTTGCTAGGTGCAGAGATATGCAGAATTATTTATGCGTTAAGGCTGTAATTCCCGCGGTTGTTGTTAAATTCTGATTACATGTAAGAATATATACACAAAATGGGGGGAATGTTCTCTATCCTTTAAGCCTTATTTGATTTTAAGTCTTCCACAGCTCTTTTAAATTCTGATTGTAATACTTGATCCCCTATCTCTTATCTATCCGCATCCATTTCGTCCTCTATCACATCATCACACAAGTCTTACTCCTCAGAGATGCCCTTTCGAATTATCTTTCTAAGACGGCTATTTAACCACGGTGGTCTATTATATGTATCGCAAACTTGTTCGGTATCTGATTTAATCCATTATATATGGTTTTTGAGAGCCTGCGACTGTAGAAACAAAAAGTTCGTCTATAAATAAATAAATCTTCCGCTACTAGTTACGATTTTTCTTTATTTTACTTTTCGCATGACACGTTTCGAGAAATAATTCTCAATTTGAAGTGCGTTATTTTTATGTGTATTAAGCCATTTCTTTTGATGTTGTCAATGTGTGTGAGTCTGCTTCATTTCGTTGACTTTTACAGCAATCATAAGAAACATGCGATTTTTTTTAGTTGAGTATCTTTGGGTGAAGTTAATGGCGAAATTTGGAAGCTTTGCATGGTCTGCTCGGTGTGAAAGGATAACGGAGAATAATGCTCACTACAGTAGGAATTGCTGCAGGCTGTTGGTCCCCTGAGGCTGCGGGATCTGGTGCCCTCTTCGGTCTGCAGCACTGTTACTCGCTGGAACTCTGCCTCGCCTCATGTTTGAGGACCGCTACACACGGCATTTGGGGTTGTGTGGACTGTATGCTTACAGATGGAACGTGACTGTGTCGCATTCTGTCACCAATTCGCAATCAGAGAGCGTTAATTCAGCTGTTTTTCACTGAGTAAGGCTTCTTAATGGACTGAAGAAAGCAGCTTGCACTGTACGCCTCTAAGCTACAAGGCTTATAAGCTAATATTCAGACTTGGATGATTTTTCTGTGTTTGTCTGACACTCTTTCATGATTCAGTTATTACAATTGAAAATGTCATTCCACGAAACTTTAAGTAACTGGAAGTAGTACCAGCATTCTTTACTGTGAATAATATAATTCCGAAAATTCTAAAAAAAAGCTCATATTGTCTTGATGGGATTTCAAATACAGTTCTGAAAACTTATTACAACTTAACACTCAATGCCCTTAATGATGTATATATAATGAACCACTGGTAAAAGAGGTCTTTGCAGAGGGACTAAGGCATTCGGTTGTTAAACGTCTTCATGAAAAAGGTGACAAGAATGGTTTAATTAATTATTGTCCAATTTCCTTTCAGACAAATTTCGTCAAAGTGTTCGAATGAGTGCTATAATCGCAAATAATCTTGAATTTATGTAAAAACAGTTTACTTAGCGTATCACAGTTGGGATTCCGGAAGTGTTACTCGACTGAGAATGCTATTTATACGTTCACCCACGAAATGATGAATTTCTTAAATAATAAAATATCGTCATTTAGTGTTTTTGTGATCTCCCAAGGCGTTTGACTGTGTAGATCATGTTACACTTTCATAACATCTTAAGTTCTGTGGAACTGATGACGTTAACACAATGGTGGTTTGTATCATACTTAACATACCGAATGTCAGAAATTACGATGAACAGTGAAAGATAGACAATTTTAGTGAGAGCGCAGAAATCACGGAAGGCGTCCCACAAGGTTCAATTTTGGATCCATTCATATTCTTCACAAATGTGAATGACCGTCAGCTTAACATTCAGCAAGCAGAATCGGTATTTTTCTAATTAATTCCATTAGAACGAAGGCAGCAAAAGAGATTGTTCGTCATGTTTTTCACATTATTCTTAAGTGATTCTCTGAAAAATGGACTCTCCTTAGATTCACCTCAGGTGTGAATTGAAGTCTGTGTTAAGTAGGGCGCTGGGGTATGGTATTACAGGCAGTTGTGTTAGCCATAGTACCAGGGGTGTTCAGTGGATAGCACACTTGCCTAGTGAGTAGGGAGCCCAGGTTCAAGTTCTGGCATTGGCACAGGTTTTAGTTCATTCCTTCAGGTTCTACCCTCTTCAAACAGTAAATACAATTCTGTATAACAAATAATCTAACCAACAACTGCCGTAGCACATGAGAAGGAATCAATAAATAGTGCACAATGTACCAATTTTTTGGGCGTACATGATGATGAAACTCTGAAGCGGAAGAAGCATTTTACTGAGCTTCTCATAGATTAAAGTTCAGTTACTTCTGCTCTTCACATAACTGCTGTTCTCTGAAACAGATCAGTCATTCTCCTGACATATATTGCATACTTTCACTGAATAACATTGTGCCATGCAAGCGGGGCTTCTATGGTGGTTTAGTATCGAGTCTATGTGCCCTGCGTTCGCCTTTGGCCTGTTGCTGTGAGATGAGAATACAATTGGGGCGCGTGTTAGCAACAGCGGACATGGTTGTAGGTCCTTGTTCGACTAGTAATAGGAAAGCGATTTGCTGGCAGTAACGGGAATTTGGAGAACAGCGTTTAGCGACGATGTGTGAACGTTCTGTTTTACCAAATATAGATCGAAAGAGGCGGCTTGGCCTGTGAAATGCTTTCGGAGCCGTACGCCGGATGGGAGCTGAACTTTCAGCTAGTCGACTACTGAAGAAAGCGAGCCTGCTGGCGGAACCGTTGCCTACGCAATTTGTGGACTACGGTGAGACCTTTTGGGGGCGGGTATTAAATCTGTTCTTAACTTACGCGTGAACATTGGACCCTGGTTCGTTTCTCGCGTACTTGATACTTGTGTCATTACACAAGTCTGGTGGTGTGAGCTAAAGGAGCGCACTTGAGTTTTCATGCTGGGCACGCATTCGAGATTTGTAGCGAAAGTGTATTAAAAACACTAGGTAACAAGTAAGGTAGGTAGGTTACAGTTAAGCTTAACGGTAGGTGCCTTCAACACTGCTTTAATAAAATACTAAACACGTTAAAGAAAAGTGGTAAACATGACGCAAAAGGAACAGGGCAGATAAATGCACAAGAACCTATCGTGCACACGGCAAGTCAGTCACGCTGCTAAGTAAAGTGACGAGTAGACAACATTTGAAATCCGCCGCTTTATGGTTTCGACATTTCATTAAAATACTGTTTGGCTCTTACCTTTTATCAGTTGGCATTATTTTGTTAGGATATTGTGTCATGCTTTCAGTGTTTTTCAAACCTGTTTTAATGCATTGGTTTTAATTAGATTGGTGTTTAGTTCTGCCTAAATGTGCGTGTTTTAAAGGGCAGATTAGTTATTATTTAATGCGTTATTTACCATGGGCCCTATGTTAGCTCTACGCCATCCGTTGAAATTCACCAGACTGATTTTGTAATATACCTGTAAAAAGGGTATTTATTTTGGTAAAGCAGCTGGATAGTTGATTTCATGAAATCCGTATTGCTTGTCATTTGCATTTCATGTTTCAATTTGAAATCCATTAACCATTATAATGAGAGAAAGTATTTCCCTTACTTGAAGTTCAAATGCTCTATAGCTTTCCGATTAAGACTCAACATTCATTCCCTTAATTTGTAACATACGTGCAAATGGCAACAAACATGCTCTTCAGGTGTTACTGGTATGATGAAACCCTCCCTACTAACCACCCACACTTCGAACAAAGACCCCACATTTAGTCTCTTGCATTGTAGTATACAAGCTATCTTTTTTTCCCATAGCGTGAAATATTTAAATTTTTTTATTCGCATACGGCATGTTGGCCTAACACGTGCTGTTTGCTGCTTAAAAGGGTACTTAAGCTTGCTCAACAGTTCTCTTTGGCACAGTAATGTCATTCTTTTCTTTGTCTACTTACATACTGTAGTTAGTTTCATCAAACACACGTCCTTGTTGTGATAATCAGTCCAAAGATTGGTTTGATCAACCTCTTCATCTCAGCGTAGCACTTGCAACCTACGTCCAAGATTATTTGCTGGATGTATTCCGATCTCTGTCTTCCAGTACAGTTTTTACCCTCTACAGCTCCCTCTACTACCATGGAAGTCATTCCTTAATCCTATCATTCTGTCCCTCCTCATTGCCAGTGTTTACCATATATTTCTTTCCTCTCCGATTCTGTGCAGAGCCTCCTCGCTCCAAACCATATCAGTGCACCAAATTTTCAACATTCGTCTATTACACCGGTATTCAAATGCTTGGATTCTCGTCTGTTCCGGTTTTCCCACAGTTCATGTGATGTACTCCAAAATTATATTCTCAGAAATTTCTTCCTCAAATTAAGGCCTATGTTTGATACTAGTAGACTTCTCTTTGGTATGAATGTCCTTTTTGCCGTTGCTAGTCTGTTTTTGATAGCCTCCTTGCTCCGTCCGTCATTTGTTATTTTGCTGCCTAGGTAGCAGAATTCCTGAATTTCACCCATTTCCTGACCATCAGTCCTGATGTTAAGTTTCTCGCCGTTATCATTTCTGCTACTTCCCATTACTTTCGTCTTTCTTCGATTTACTCTCAATCGATATTCTGCTCTCATTTAGTTCTACTCTCATGTAGTTTCTCTTCGCTTTCAATCAGGATAGCAATATCGTCATCGAATCCTATCATTGATACCATCTGACCTTGAATTTTGATTCCACTCCTGAATCTTTCTTTTATTTCCAGCATTGGTTCTTCGAGATACATACTGAACAGTAAGGGCGAAGGGGGGAAAGACTACATCCCTGTCTTACACCCTTTTTAATCTGAGTACTTCGTTCTTAGTCATCCACTCTTATTATCCCCTTATGGTTCTTGTACATACTGTATATTACCCGTGTCTTCCCCTATAGGTTACCCCTATTTTTCTCAGAACTTGGAACGACTTGCACCATTATACATTGTTGAACGCTTTTTCTAGGTCGACAAATTCTATGAACGTGCCTTTATTTTTCTTTAGTCTTCCTTCCATTATCAACCGCAACGTCAGAATTGCCTCACTGGTGCCCTTACCTTTCGTAAAGCCAAACCGATCGTCATCTAACACCTCCTCATTTCTCTTTTCCATTTTTTGTATATTATACTTGTCAGCATCTTGGATGGATGAGCTGTTGAGTTGATTTTGCGATAATTCTCACTTGTTATCTCTTGCAGTCTTCGGAATTGTGTGGATGTTATTTCTCCGGAAGTCAGACGGTATACCGCCAGGCTCATACAGTCTACACACCAACGTGAGTAGTCGTTATGTTCCCACTTCCCCAAATGATTTTAGAATTTCTGATGGGATGATATCGATCCCTTATTTAATGTTAAGTCCTCCAAAGCTCTTTTAAATACTGATTCTAATTCTGGATCCCCTATCTCTTCTAAATTGACTCCTGTTTCTTCTTCTGTTCTACATTATGGTCTCCCTCTACGATTTTTACCCTCCACGCTTCATTCCAGTACTAAATGGATGATCCCTTGATGTCTTACAATGTTTCCCATCAGCCGATCTTCTTTTTTTTTTAGTCAAGTTGTGCCTAAAATGTCTCTTATCCCCAGTTCCATTTAGTATCTCTTCATTAGTTGAGTGATGTACCCATCTAATCTTCAGCATTTTTCTGTAGCACCTCATTTCATAACCTTTTATTCTCTTCTTCTCTTAACTGTTTATCGTCCATGTTTCACTTCCATAAATGACTACACTCCATATAAACACTTAGAGTAAAGACTTCCTGACACGTAAATCTATACTACATATATAAGAAGTACTTAAAAATATTTCTCTTGTTATATTCATCATGCTCATACGAACATTTAAAAACAAATCTCTATTATCATTATACATTTCACCTTGGAAGCTGAAACGTATTTTGAAAAAAAAAAAAAATGTCTGCTGACAACTTGAGAATTTAACTGTGGAAGCTCTGCGGAAAGATACTACTCATCTATTAACTAGTGTTGAGATTCAGACGAATATATTTTTCCCACACTGAACTTCCACAATATTTCTTCTTCTTGTCCACTTCTGATTGGAATACATTTGTATTGTGCAAGATCAAATCCATTATGAAAAAGGAAACGTTATCCTTTAATGCAATTCTGATAATCTCTCACCCATTATACCTGTTATCTGGTTACCCACATAGATCTGCGTAAAGGATACAAACGGCAGTGCAATGGCGTATAGCACGTGGTTTCATAGCTCGGACATTTATCTAGTTCTCTATAATGGGCTCTTGGCCACTGAAAGTAACGAAATTATGGCCACTTAAAAAACATCTCCCTCTTACTGCCACAGGTTACACGTTTTAATTGCTTGCAGCTCTCTCCACTAGCTGGACGAAGCAAGTAGTTAGCTACAGTAACTTTTCAATACCGAGACCGCCCGCTGGGCATCCGAAGGGAGCAAAGTTAAGCTCGGCAGAGGGAACTGAGTTTCACCGCTGCATGGCCACATCCATCACTGCCGCTGTGTGCTCTTCCAATCCCAAGTTTTCTGCACTTGTCGCTCTTGGACTGAAAGCAGAAGCTTACCCACATTAATTTTACTAATGCACTCTTTCTAATACGTGCATGCTCTCCAAGTGAGTCGTACGAAATGGAGCTGCATCCACACACATGAGATCCGTTAAATATGGGGTATTCAAGGATGCTCTTAGTTACTGTACAAAAAATTTTATAATTGTTTTATTACTGCACTGCAAGCCTTTCTTTCTGTCATTGCCGGTATGTAGACCCCCTTCTAAAAAGCTCCATGTACTGTAATTAATCAGCACTAGTCTCTCTGCCCGCATCTCGTGGTCGTGCGGTAGCGTTCTCGCTTCCCACGCCCGAGTTCCCGGGTTCGATTCCCGGCGGGGTCAGGGATTTTCTCTGCCTCGTGATGGCTGGGTATTGTGTGCTGTCCTTAGGTTAGTTAGGTTTAAGTAGTTCTAAGTTCTAGGGGACTGATGACCGTAGCAGTTCAGTCCCATAGTGCTCAGAGCCATTTGAACCATTTTTGAACTAGTCTCTCTAAAGAACGTAAGCAAAGGTGTTAAGGGAAAAATGATACCTTGAACTAGTTTACCACTGTCGACTGATTAAGGCTCTTTGGTGAAATATTTGTCTAGTATTGTAAAAAGTGAACAACGCCAGTCTGCTGCTGTGTAGTTCACTTCAATATCTGTAACAAGCGTAGGTTTCCTCCTGGTATGAGAGTCACATTTGCAAAACCCTCACCTGCATCAAGTTAAACGAACGTTTTCTCTAAATATAATGTACTTCCTGCATATTGTTCAGGAGAATGCCTCAGGTGATGCCATCAATTGACCGGCCGGAGTACAATGCTTCAAGTTATAATTCTGTGCCCGTCACCCGGATATAGTTTGTTCTAATGCCGCTGTTGTTACAATAACTGTATTAAAACCAGGTTGATTGTAATGAAACGTATAGGCTTAATGAAGGTATATATTATTATTTTTATTTCGTAAATTTTTTGTTGCGTTGTCTGTACTGCACTGTAAAAGTCGATAAGCAGTATTTCGCAAATGTTCGATTCTTTACGTTGTCTGAGATGAAAAGGTTGTCCTCACAAATCACATGATGGTGTTTCAAATGGTTCAAATGGCTCTAAGCACTATGGGACTTAACATCAGACGTCATCAGTCCCCTAGAACTTAGAGCTACTTAAGCCTAAATAACCTAAGGACATAACACACATCCATGCCCGAGGCAGGACTCGAACCTGCGACCGTAGCAGTAGCGCGGTTCCAGACTGTAGCACCTAGAACCGCTCGGCCAAAGCACCGGCTGATGGTATTTAAGTGTCTGCGTTTCTTTGACATCGAGCGAGGTAGACCAATGGGTAATATGGTTAATTAGTATTCGACGGATAAGTTTCTTAAGCCCTGTACGGTTATCCTGGGGTTTTCGGGTCCGTTAATCATCTAACGACAATTCTTAAAGGTGTTTTAGTAGTTATCGTTGATCATCTAATCTGAATGCTGAAACACGTCCGTAACTTCCAACTGAGCTAGTACACTATCTTGATGCTCGGGGAAATAATGAGATAAAGTTTAAGTCTACTCCCTTTTTCTGTTACGTTAACTGTGAGAAAAGCTCAAGCAGTGCGTTATAGGAGTACATAATAGACGTGACTAAATGCCCTTACGAGGAAGACTCAGATCTAACATCTCTCTGTTCGTCTCACATTCTCTTTCAGTCTAGCAGGTTGTATATAAATGATGTAAAATACAAAAACACACAGAACAATAATAAATAAGCGTAACTGTACTTAACGCAAGGAAAGGTATGAGATTATCCCTCATAGAACGGTCGATGGCAAGTGACTGTTGATGATGATTACGGTGCTGTATATATCTTCTTGCTTCACTCTTTTTTTAATCACAGTGTAAGTACTAACACTGCCTGAACAGACGATCATTGTTTATTAACAACGAAATTTTGAAAATAGCTCAAGGCAAAGTAAAGTCGGAGATGTTACCATGAACGATCTCAGTCTTTTGGTAAAGTATTACAGTAAACGGAATGAATCGTTATTTATAGACCTGTTGTTGATCTGCCATGAATGTGATTGACATCAGGGCTCTATGGAATAACTCTAGAGTAAGATTACTACCACCCGTATTAGATCTTTGTATAGTAAACTGTGACATTTGAGAGATAGATCTCATTACTCAAAAATAAGAGTAGTTGTGGGTCACGTAAGTTCTATCCTTTATTGTTAAATATTAAACATTATTATTACTTGACCTATGTCCGCTACAATCGTAATGGAAATGCTTCTTCAATGAGCTATGAGTTTTGACTACTGTTCCACAATACATTAATTCGCTAACAAAATTTCTGTAACTCCATCACAGTTTGATAAAAACTGTGAAATCTAACGCTACAGTACTGGTAGAAAAGCTGCCCTGTATTATTCGTTAATAAAGTTGTCATTGGCTCAGAATGAAATGGAATATGGTGCCACAAAATATTTGGT
Source organism: Schistocerca cancellata (assembly GCF_023864275.1). Taxonomy (NCBI): domain Eukaryota; kingdom Metazoa; phylum Arthropoda; class Insecta; order Orthoptera; family Acrididae; genus Schistocerca; species Schistocerca cancellata. Next base: position 1,000,012,293 of record NC_064627.1, read on the forward strand.
CATTTGTTGGAAAACATAAAAATGTCTGACATAGAGCAACGTAAATTTTTAAACTTAAGCTGAACATCTGGACTGAGTCTATTCCACAGAGTAATTTTAAAACACACGTTTCTCTTGACGGACATCTACAACGTTATTCGTCGTCAATGATAAAATCGTCTCCAGTTGTAGAAATTGTGTATTACTAAAACGGAAAGTACTACCCGGTCTCAGGACGTATATCCCATCTTCAGATTCATATTAAAATGTAAGTCCCAAACAGATTCATATTAAAATGTAAGTCCCAAAAAGATGCGTAAGGTCAAATAAGGTTAAAATTATGTTAAAATAGTAACTCCCTGTTAAATGGCTGCAAGGGAATATCCTCTGCTTTCTGGTAGACGTAGGGTTGAAGAGGATATCTTTTTCATGCTACATGCCAGGGATGCACTGTTTTAACCCTAGTACTGCATCCTTTGGGGACTGAGATTTTAGTGTGAAGCTGAAAATGGGACATCTGAAACCTGATAATGGTTCAAATGGCTCTGAGCACTATGGGACTTAACTTCTAAGGTCATCAGTCCCCTAGAACTTAGAGCTACTTAAACCTAACTAACCTAAGGATGTCACACACATCCATGCCCGAGGCAGGATTCGAACCTGCGACCGTAGAGGTCGCGCGGTTCCAGACTGTAGCGCCTAGAGCCGCTCGGCCACTAGGGCCGGCAAACTTGATAAAGTTATGCTTTTTAGTAATAAATAATTTTTAGAACTGTAGCAGATTTTTTTTACTGACACATTTTAAAACGTTGACATTTTAAAACGTTGATAGCGGCAAGCATACTGACGGACGTTTCACCGCCAGACCGGGCATGGCGCTGGGTGTGAGGTCCTGCCATGGCCGCTTACTGCAAATGGTAGTATTTTCTTCTTGAAAAATAAATTTATCACTTGTTACATGAACAGTATCAAAGCTTAATAATGTGCTCATTTTAAGACCAAAACCTACTCCGTACCGACGCGTTGAGCCTCACCTGAGTAATGTGCGCGGTCTCTCAGCGCCATCCTCACTGCGCCAGCGCGTCCCTTTGTTCTCGCCGGAAAAACTGACAGCAGCCGCTTTCCACGCTAGCTGTTCGTGAGCTGCTCGGCTCACAACTGGTGTGCGCACCTTTAGCAACGGCGGCGTGTTTCTCATTATTTTGCGGCCGTTAATGTTCTCTGAGCTGCATCACGACTGGTAGAGTCTGGGACCTTATCGTTTCTCGGAACGACACTCGAGGTTTTGAGAGAGATCCGTGGTTGTACTGGAAGAGCTGTATGTGTACATATGATGATACTGTGCAAGCCACGCACGAGGGATATGTGCCTAGTGGGTACGGCGAGCTTTTTACAGAGATATTCATATTATTCGAGCCTCAGATTTTTCCTGATAATCGTATTGAAAAGTATGAAGTATCGCTAATTATTAAAGTGAGACAGATTTACTGAAATTATTATTTTTTCATCAGTATACGATATTGTTCAGATTGCGTGGTTATACTCTAAAATACTTCTCAAAAACAGCTGCCAAAAATAATTTAGTTCAATTGACCTACTTTCAATTCTGTGCAATCGTGATTTTAATGAGAAAAACAACGCAACGTAGAGATACGTTTATCAATACAACACTACTAGAACTCGATATTTCAAAGCTGTCTGTATACCCCTACTGGTGCCATGGCATGAAAAGCATTCGAAGGGCTTATTAGCACTTTGTCCTCTAAACACTATGCAGACATGTGAGGGTGAATAAAACGTTCGGAATCGGTAATGGTAAATACCGATAAAACGTGCTGACGAGAAACATCATCATGTCGGTGTTTGGTAGCTGATGTGAATACGCGGTGTCTGAATCCATAGCTGTGAAACATATTATGTAAAAGAAATAGGGGAGAGAAAGGAAAGAAAAGGGAAGGCGCGATTGATTTCGGCTGAATCAGGACTTCGTGCGGCATCACCGGTGTTGAGTAAAAATGTATGCCGGACAGGGATTCGAATGTGGTATTTCCTGCTGTCCACCCAGACATGGCGTTCATTATAACTCCAGTGTCGAGATACTCAGCGCAGTTTGCCACTGCTAATCTGCTTTCGAAGTTCTCATGGTGTAAGTAGGCTGTTTATGTTTTCTTTATGTAAGTAGGCTGTTTAGATTTTTATATTGGTAACGCCGCCGCCACGTAGCGGTCTCTGTATGAAAATGAAATCACTGGCTGTGCTGTGTGCAGTCTGTGGCTAGTTTGCATTGTTGTCTGCCATTGTAGAGGGGCAGGTGGATGTTAACAGCGCGTAGCGTTGCGCAATTGGAGGTGAGCCGCCAGCAGTGGTGGATGTGGGGAGAGAGATGGCGGAGTTTTGATAATTTGTAATACTGGATGTCAATTATGAATATTAAGGTAAATACATTGTTTGTTCTCTATTAATATCTTTCATTTACTAACTATCCCTAACAGTAGTTAGTTCCTTCAGTAGTTTGAATCTTTTATTTAGCTGGCAGTAGTGGCGCTGGCTGTATTGCAGTAGTTCGAGTAACGAAGATTTTTGTGAGGTAAGTGATTTCTGAAAGGTATAGTTTAATGTCAGATCCAGCTTTTATCAGATCGAACTTCATCCAGAATGCAGAAAATACACAGCTTTCCTTTGTTTCGGCGTTTGTTATCAGTTTCGGAAACTTCCTTTTGGTTTGAACATTTCTTCGGCAGCATTCATTCGTGGGTTAAATTCCATATTACCTGAGTTCTTAAAACGTCACATCACCTTATATGTGGACGATATTCTAATAGCAGAAGCTTCATGGGAACAACATAACCGCATCCTCAACAGTTCGTTACGTATTTTTGCAGAATCTGGAATTACAGTTAACTTGGAAAAGTCTGAATTTGGTAGGAAAAAGGTGAAGTTTTTGGGACATATTATTTCTTCTGAAGGCATTCATCCGGATCCTGAAAAGTTAGAAGCAATGAGAGCCATTCCAGTTCCATCCACAAAAAAACAAGTCCGTAGTTTACAATGGACCTTACAGAATCCGACGTATACCACATGATAATTGCGTTGAAGTTGAAACTCTGCGTACTAGGAAGAGTAAAAGTTTACACCACATTTCACATGTAAAACCATTTATTGACAGATAATCTGCTTTTTAACTTAGTCTTTGCAATTTTCACTTCACGCTACTTGTACAGTTTGTCACACTGAGAAACTGTTAACAGACAACAATGTTTGAAGTTAAATATCCAGTCAAGAACCAAGAGAACTTATTTAAACAAAAATTACGAATGCATTGTTATTGTGAACAGGCGACACAGTGTTATTGTGTGTGTGCATTCTTGCTTGTTAGTTGCACGATTATGTAACGACTATAAGGCTCACATACTTGGAACATATACCGGCACAGCTAATGAAATTTTCATGCAACAATTTGGTTTGCTTGAGAGTGGATTCTGGATTTAAGGTACTTTCAGTGAGATACCAGATGAGACAGTGGTTAGTTTATGTGACAGCTACACGATTTTATCACGACGCTACTAATGAGCGACAATTTACAATGTTGCTTTTGCGGTGTATCTGTTTGATATCTGCACAGTTTTCCTGAATTCTTCTGAAAAGTAAAACATGTTTTAGTAGTATCCTTTGTGCTATTGCTACAAGGAGACAGCCTTTTCCATAGGACAACAATACGTTACAGCACAGTACTTTCTTCATCACAACAATAAGCTTAATAACTAAGAAATCTATACGCAAAGCATTTCACTTTTGTTTATCATGAGGTAAGTACACTGACTTCTGCCGAACTTAGCTTTTGGAGGACGATAACTACGACACTTCCACAGAGATTATCTTACAGCAAGACGCACATCTATCGCTACAGGACACGCATTTGAGTGATTAATTTTGTACTTAAAACATTTATTTTCAAAGATTTTTGAATTACAAAGAAAGTTTTCCGTGATACATTTCATTCCATTGCTGTAATCTGTAACACCTGAGGGTATAATTACAATAATCCTCAGGGGGGTACATGCCTACTTTGTGTACCATGTGTTTGGCAAGCACAAGGAGCCCTAGCTAATATGGTATTTGCTTATACAACTTTACACATCGGTACCATATTTCTCCAACACAGAATTACACAGCTATCTGATCATTTAACTGAGAGATAAACATGTTCTTTACTACGTCAGTGACAGATGTTTACGTAATTACACCGTTGGGTAACTTCACACTTACGAAATTGTATTTTGTCTGTACTTTGTGAACTCTTCATATTTTTTCGGAACCATTGTGATACTATGAGAGCTTTGAATGATGTATTTGGTAAGGGAGAATCAATTTAAAGTACGTTTGAGGTAGATGACACTGTTGAAATGAGCAGAGAATTTTCTTTAGGTTTTGAAATTATTGCAGAAATCTACGACGTTTTTGAGATTTGACTGAGGTGTTATGATGTTATTATTATGACGACGATGTGTATTATGCTGTTGAGGTATGTTTATGTCAATAAGATGATGCTACCATATATGAGGAATGTGATTACGTGTTTATATGTATATGAATAATGAAAGAAGTTAAGGACTCTTGACTTGTGAAAAAGGATGTTGGAAACCAAGAATCGTACTTTAAGAGTTATGAAATGTGTGTGTAGATGCGTGAATGTATCACAATGCCGGCGAAAATTTTTTAGACACTTTTATATTCATAAGATTTGGTTTCTACACATTTGCAACGCAAATTCTCGACCCGTGAAATTTTGTATATGAGACTGTCTCTGTAGCGGGAAAATGTCGTAAATATTTCCATAAGAATGTTAAGTGACTACCTGCACGTGCGTTGTCGGCACACAGCTGTGTCAGACACCTGGAGAACAAGCCATTAGGGTGTGCCTTTCTGGAAGCACAGGCAGAAAAAAGAAGGAGGCCTATACACCCGCTAATGACATTCCTTTGTAGAAAGCATCGCAAAAACGACATGGTCGAACTTGAAAACATATGATTACACTGTGGAGCTCGTAATTTATGATATTTACTAAAATGCCTAATGAAATGATTAGAAACATTTTACATCTATTGTCTTTGTAGTTAAGAGATTGCTCATTTTGTTTAATATCTGGTTTCCAGCTGTGTTGCAGCATTGCTTTTATAAAAAAAATGCATTTGCTAATGTGAACACTTTCTGTCAACAGATCTATTAAATAATTATTTTATGATCCACATTCTTTAAAAAAAGGAGCACTTGGAAAGGAAAGAACAATAAGAAGGAACTAGTAACAGTAACAAATAATTTTCTTTTCAATTACATGGTAATATTTCTTTTTACAATAAGTTGTTGTGGTGCACCACTTTAATTACATAGACATTAAGATGTGAATATGCATTTCCCTTGTCTGCATTGTTGTTTTTACTGTAATATTTTTTCTGCTTGAGCTATGTCATGTTTAGGTATAAGTTGCTGCTGTTTGCCAGGCATAGTGTTATCGAATTTGACTTTTGCTAATTTCTTAATGCTGCTTGCTTCGCAACTCTGCATTTTTTTCATTGCTGTTTATATTAACTGTTTTATGTGATGCTGCATTGCCTCGTTCCTTGGTATATATATCTGAGCTCAGTAGATTTAAGTTAGCTTAAGAGGGGGTAGACTATATAAGAAACTAACTATGATGAATTTATAAGAAATGCATTGAGAAGCTATCAGAAAATGGTCGGGCAAAAAAAAAAAAAAGGCTACTGTACAGTGGAGAAAAACTATTTTTGACAGAGGATGTGTACAGAATAGAGAAAGCAGGCTTAGATAGGACTTTTTGGGAATAATGATGAACGAAGGGAGATCTCTATGCAAAATACTGCAGTAAAACAAACCCTGTCCTTTCCTTTTGTGTCAGCCCTCTATATGTTTGTGTACCCTTGTGTATTTGTGTTTTTCCTGTCTTTATGTGTTTAGCTGATGAGAGCTATGTTGTAGAAATTTTCTATGTTATTTGCTATGTAAAAATGTTGAGACATTTTTATTCTGTTTTGTTTTAATGCTCATGTATAAAGTTGATCTTTCAAAAGTTATTCTGATCGTTTATGTATCTACTTATCTCATAATTCCTGTAACATTGATGTATATGTTTATTTCTCTTCTTTTGTAAAGCCTGTTTTACTACAAATGTTATCTATATTGTTATGTTCTTTAATGGTGTATTTTGTATCTTTGTAATTGTATTCTTATGTTATAATATTGTAATTGACACCAGTTCATCTAATTAAGAAACTTGTACGTTACATGCTGACAGGTAATGGGCCACAATGGAGCAAACCCACAGCAGAGTCATTCGAAGTTCTGGCGAATATTGGTAGGTAGGTCATCACAGAGCAGACCCACTGTAGTCCTGGTAGAGAGTATGGTATTGGTGGGCCACCAGAGATGCAGACCCACTGTAGTACTTGTAGAGATGGCCAGCAACCATCTGCTGCGACTGTGCAGGTGCACAATCACCATTGAAGAGTCTTGCGGATAATAGAGCAAGTCCATAACCACCACTTGTGCACTCACAAAGTTTTTGGAATTGTCCTTAGAACCAGCAATGCTGTTATCCAGTCCCTTGCTGAATGAGTAACACACGTGCAAACACTAACAGTCCCAACTTCTCACATATTGTCCACATACTATGACCAACAGTAACGTGTGCAGTGAAATGTAATGTACAAGTTTCTTAATTAGATGAACTGGTGTCAATTACAATATTATAACATAAGAATACAATTACAAAGATACAAAATACACCATTAAAGAACATAACAATACAGATAACATTTGTAGTAAAACAGGCTTTACAAAAGAAGAGAAATAAACATATACATCAATGTTACAGGAATTATGAGATAAGTAGATACATAAACTATCAGAATAACTTTTGAAACATCAACTTTACACATGAGCATTAAAACAAAACAGAATACATAATGTCTCAACATTTTTACAAAGCAAATAACATAGAAAATTTCTACAACATAGCTCTCATCAGCTAAACACATAAAGACAGGAAAAACACAAATACACAAGGGTAGACAAACATATAGAGGGCTGACACAAAAGGAAAGGACAGGGTTTGTTTTACTGCAGTATTTTGCATGGAGATCTCCCTTCGTTCATCATTATTCCCAAAAAGTCCTATCTAAGCCTGCTTTCTCTATTCTGTACACATCCTCTGTCAAAAATAGTTTTTCTCCACTGTACAGTAGCCTTTTTTTTTTTTTGCCCGACCATTTTCTGATAGCTTCTCAATGCATTTCTTATAAATTCATCATAGTTAGTTTCTTATATAGTCTACCCCCTCTTAAGCTAACTTAAATCTACTGAGCTCAGATATATATACCAAGGGACGAGGCAATGCAGCATCACATAAAACAGTTAATATAAACAGCAATGAAAAATATGCAGATTTGCGATGCAAGCAGCATTAAGAAATTAGCAAAAGTCAAATTCGATAATACTATGCCTGGCAAACAGCAGCAACTTATACCTAAACATGATATAGCTCAAGCAGAAAAAATATTACAGTAAAAACAACAATGCAGACAAGGGAATTGCATATTCACATCTTAATGTCTATGTAATTAAAGTGGTGCACCACAACAACTTATTGTAAAAAGAAATATTACCATGTACTTGAAAAGTAAATTATTTGTTATTGTTACTAGTTCCTTCTTATTGTTCTTTCCTTTCCAAGTGCTCCTTTTTTTAAAGAATGTGGATCATAAAATAATTATTTAATAGATCTGTTGACAGAAAGTGTTCACATTAGCAAATGCATTTTTTTTATAAAAGCAATGCTGCAACACAGCTGGAAACCAGATATTAAACAAAATGAGCAATCTCTTAACTACAAAGACAATAGACGTAAAATGTTTCTAATCATTTCATTAGGCATTTTAGTAAATATCATAAATTATGAGCTCCACAGTGTAATCATATGTTTTCAAGTTCGACCATGTCGTTTTTGCGATGCTTTCTACAAAGGAATGTCATTAGCGGGTGTATAGGCCTCCTTCTTTTTTCTGCCTGTGCTTCCAGAAAGGCACACCCTAATGGCTTGTTCTCCAGGTGTCTGACACAGCTGTGTGCCGACAACGCACGTGCAGGTAGTCACTTAACATTCTTATGGAAATATTTACGACATTTTTCCGCTACAGAGACAGTCTCATATACAAAATTTCACGGGTCGAGAATTTGCGTTGCAAATGTGTAGAAACCAAATCTTATGATTATAACAGTGCCCAAAAAATTTTCGCCGGCATTGTGATACATTCACGCATCTACACACACATTTCATAACTCTTAAAGTACGATTCTTGGTTTCCAACATCCTTTTTCACAAGTCAAGAGTCCTTAACTTCTTTCATTATTCATATACATATAAACACGTAATCACATTCCTCATATATGGTAGCATCATCTTATTGACATAAACATACCTCAACAGCATAGTACACATCGTCGTCGTAATAATAACATCATAACACCTCAGTCAAATCTCAAAAACGTCGTAGCTTTCTGCAATAATTTCAAAACCTAAAGAAAATTCTCTGCTAATTTCAATAGTGTCATCTACCTCAAACGTACTTTAAAATGATTCTCCCTTACCAAATACATCATTCAAATCTCTCATAGTATCACAATGGTTCCGAAAAAATATGAAGAGTTCACAAAGTACAGACAAAATACAATTTCGTAAGTGTGAAGTTACCCAACGGTGTAATTACGTAAACATCTGTCACTGACGTAGTAAAGAACATGTTTATCTCTCAGTTAAATGATCAGTTAGCTGTGTAATTCTGTGTTGGAGAAATATGGTACCGATGTGTAAAGTTGTATAAGCAAATACCATATTAGCTAGGGCTCCTTGTGCTTGCCAAACACATGGTACACAATGTAGGTGTGTACCCCCCTGAGGATTATTGTAATTATACCCTCAGGTGTTACAGATTACAGCAATGGAATGAAATGTATCACGGAAAACTTTCTTTGTAATTCAAAAATCTTTGAAAATAAATGTTTTAAGTACAAAATTAATCACTCAAATACGTGTCCTGTAGCGCTAGATGTGCGTCTTGCTGTAAGATAATCTCTGTGGAAGTGTCGTAGTTATCGTCCTCCAAAAGCTAAGTTCTGCAGAAGTCAGTGTACTTACCTCATGATAAACAAATGTGAAATGCTTTGCGTATAGATTTCTTAGTTATTACGCTTATTGTTGTGATGAAGAAAGTACTGTGCTGTAACGTATTGTTGTCCTACGGAAAAGGCTGTCTCCTTGTAGCAATAGCACAAAGGATACTACTAAAACATGTTTTACTTTTCAGAAGAATTCAGGAAAACTGTGCAGATATCAAACAGATACACCGCAAAAGCAACATTGTAAATTGTCGCTCATTAGTAGCGTCGTGATAAAATCGTGTAGCTGTCACATAAACTAACCACTGTCTCATCTGGTATCTCACTGAAAGTACCTTAAATCCAGAATCCACTCTCAAGCAAACCAAAATGTTGCATGAAAATTTCATTAGCTGTGCCGGTATATGTTCCAAGTATGTGAGCCTTATAGTCGTTACATAATCGTGCAACTAACAAGCAAGAATGCACACACACAATAACACTGTGTCGCCTGTTCACAATAACAATGCATTCGTAATTTTTGTTTAAATAAGTTCTCTTGGTTCTTGACTGGATATTTAACTTCAAACATTGTTGCCTGTTAACAGTTTCTCAGTGTGACAAACTGTACAAGTAGCGTGAAGTGAAAATTGCAAAGACTAAGTTAAAAAGCAGATTATCTGTCAATAAATGGTTTTACATGTGAAATGTGGTGTAAACTTTTACTCTTCCTAGTACGCAGAGTTTCAACTTCAACGCAATTATCATGTGGTATACGTCGGATTCTGTAAGGTCCATTGTAAACTAGAAAGAATTTGTGACTCAAGTGTTTCTTCTTATGTGACAATGAATGAGCTTTAATGAGAACTTTCTGACCAATATATAATTTCTTTGCATTTGCTTTACCGTATAGTTTTCTCCTTTTGTCTGCTGCAGATTTTATATTTTTAAGAGCCAAATCAATTATGTCTTTGTGTCGAAGTTTACGTGTATTCGGGAAAGGTACAAGCTCTCTGATTCTGTTCGGAGGTTCTACATTCTTCAGTACAAGAGTAGGTGGTAAAGCAGTGGAATCATGAGGCATTTCATTCAGCACATTTTGAAATAAGTGTAAATATCTATCCCAATGCTGATGCTTTCTGTGACAATAAAGTCTGCAAAGCTTATTGATTTCTTTCATAATCCGTTCAGACGGGTTACAATGTGGTGAATACAATGAAATAAAAACAGGTTTGATTTTATGATTCCGAAGCATGCGTGACCAAACAGCAGATCTGAATTGCGGTCCGTTATCTGAAATGACTTTACTAACGTGTCCAACTTCACGTAAGAAATTTTTAACAAAGGCGTTGGGTACAGACCGTCCAGTGGCTTTACGTAACGGAGTGAAAGAAACAAATTTTGAAGTAAGTTCAACAGCGACTGGAACGTACGAAAATCCATTCGATGTTCTGACAAGGGGTCCCAAAAGATCAACAGCAGCAAATTCTTTTAATTTAGAAGGAATAATTGGAAACAACGGAGCACGATGTGAGATAGTAGATGGTTTCGCCTTTTGACGAAGTTTACAAATAGTCAAGACTCTTCGAATTCGCTTTTCCATATTGTTAAAATAACAAGTCGTTCGAAGAATATGATAACATTTTCGTGGGCCAAAATGTGCGTAGCTGAAATGAATGTACCAAATGAGCTTATTAACAAAATCGTCTGGAATGCAAAGTACCCATAGCTTGTCATCAACAGTGCAGCGTTTGAAGAGTATGTTGTTTGTAACCAGGTGATAATGCCGAATCTGAGTGTGTGTCTTTTCATGCCATTTACTTTTGATGTCTTTCCAAATCGGATCTTTATCTTGTTCATGAGCAATGTCCTTTAAAGATGTGGTGATGAAGTTTTCAAAGGCGACTTTCTGAATGTAAAGAATACTGAAATTTTTCTCGAGGTTGCCTTCTGTGTTACTTTTCTCAAGCCCAGCCGGTGCGCGTGACAGCGCGTCCGCAACAATGTTCTCCTTGCCGGGAATGTAGACTATTGTGAAGCGGAATTCTTGCAGAAACAATGCCCAACGTTTTAACCTATCATGATTTAATTTTGAAGACATAAGACATTGTAATGCACGATGATCACTGTATACTTTTACGTGCTTACCAGAAAGAAAGAAACGGAATTTGTTAAATGCCCAAACGATAGCTAAAGCTTCTAATTCAGTAACGGAATAATTTTTTTCAGATTTTGTTAGCACTCGGCTAGCAAAAGCAATGGTTTTCTGAACAGTAGTGTCATTTTCTATGGCTTCTTGAAATAAGTGGGCACCAAGACCGATTTTAGAAGAATCCGTGCTAAGGCAGAAATCTTGTGACAGATCTGGATGAGCTAGTATTGGCGCGTGAAGTAACGCTTCTTTGCAAGAATTGAATTCCAACTGTGCTTGTTCGTCCCAGTTCCAAATAGTATTTTTTCCAGTGAGAGAACAAAGTTTTGGTGTAACTAGAATTTGCATATTCAGAAAACGACGGTAAAAATTTACGAGACCTAGAAAACTACGGACTTGTTTTTTTGTGGATGGAACTGGAATGGCTCTCATTGCTTCTAACTTTTCAGGATCCGGATGAATGCCTTCAGAAGAAATAATATGTCCCAAAAACTTCACCTTTGTCCTACCAAATTCAGACTTTTCCAAGTTAACTGTAATTCCAGATTCTGCAAAAATACGTAACGAACTGTTGAGGATGCGGTTATGTTGTTCCCATGAAGCTTCTGCTATTAGAATATCGTCCACATATAAGGTGATGTGACGTTTTAAGAACTCAGGTAATATGGAATTTAACCCACGAATGAATGCTGCCGAAGAAATGTTCAAACCAAAAGGAAGTTTCCGAAACTGATAACAAACGCCGAAACAAAGGAAAGCTGTGTATTTTCTGCATTCTGGATGAAGTTCGATCTGATAAAAGCTGGATCTGACATTAAACTATACCTTTCAGAAATCACTTACCTCACAAAAATCTTCGTTACTCGAACTACTGCAATACAGCCAGCGCCACTACTGCCAGCTAAATAAAAGATTCAAACTACTGAAGGAACTAACTACTGATAGGGATAGTTAGTAAATGAAAGATATTAATAGAGAACAAACAATGTATTTACCTTAATATTCATAATTGACATCCAGTATTACAAATTATCAAAACTCCGCCATCTCTCTCCCCACATCCACCACTGCTGGCGGCTCACCTCCAATTGCGCAACGCTACGCGCTGTTAACATCCACCTGCCCCTCTACAATGGCAGACAACAATGCAAACTAGCCACAGACTGCACACAGCACAGCCAGTGATTTCATTTTCATACAGAGACCGCTACGTGGCGGCGGCGTTACCAATATAAAAATCTAAACAGCCTACTTACATAAAGAAAACATAAACAGCCTACTTACACCATGAGGACTTCGAAAGCAGATTAGCAGTGGCAAACTGCGCTGAGTATCTCGACACTGGAGTTATAATGAACGCCATGTCCGGGTGGACAGCAGGAAATACCACATTCGAATCCCTGTCCGGCATACATTTTTACTCAACACCGGTGATGCCGCACGAAGTCCTGATTCAGCCGAAATCAATCGCGCCTTCCCTTTTCTTTCCTTTCTCTCCCCTATTTCTTTTACATAATATGTTTCACAGCTATGGATTCAGACACCGCGTATTCACATCAGCTACCAAACACCGACATGATGATGTTTCTCGTCAGCACGTTTTATCGGTATTTACCATTACCGATTCCGAACGTTTTATTCACCCTCACATGTCTGCATAGTGTTTAGAGGACAAAGTGCTAATAAGCCCTTCGAATGCTTTTCATGCCATGGCACCAGTAGGGGTATACAGACAGCTTTGAAATATCGAGTTCTAGTAGTGTTGTATTGATAAACGTATCTCTACGTTGCGTTGTTTTTCTCATTAAAATCACGATTGCACAGAATTGAAAGTAGGTCAATTGAACTAAATTATTTTTGGCAGCTGTTTTTGAGAAGTATTTTAGAGTATAACCACGCAATCTGAACAATATCGTATACTGATGAAAAAATAATAATTTCAGTAAATCTGTCTCACTTTAATAATTAGCGATACTTCATACTTTTCAATACGATTATCAGGAAAAATCTGAGGCTCGAATAATATGAATATCTCTGTCAAAAGCTCGCCGTACCCACTAGGCACATATCCCTCGTGCGTGGCTTGCACAGTATCAGCATATGTACACATACAGCTCTTCCAGTACAACCACGGATCTCTCTCAAAACCTCGAGTGTCGTTCCGAGAAACGATAAGGTCCCAGACTCTACCAGTCGTGATGCAGCTCAGAGAACATTAACGGCCGCAAAATAATGAGAAGCACGCCGCCGTTGCTAAAGGTGCGCACACCAGTTGTGAGCCGAGCAGCTCACGAACAGCTAGCGTGGAAAGCGGCTGCTGTCGGTTTTTCCGGAGAGAACAAAGGGACGCGCTGGCGCAGCGAGGATGGCGCTGAGAGACCGCGCATATTGCTCAGGTGAGGCTCACCGCGTCGGTACGGAGTAGGTTTTGGTCTTAAAATGAGCACATTATTAAGCTTTGATACTGTTCATGTAACAAGTGATAAATTTATTTTTCAAGAAGAAAATACTACCATTTGCAGTAAGCGGCCATGGCAGGACCTCACACCCGGCGCCGTGCCCGGTCTGGCGGTGAAACGTCCGTCAGTATGCTTGCCGCTATCAACGTTTTAAAATGTCAACGTTTTAAAATGTGTCGGTAAAAAAAATCTGCTACAGTTCTAAAAATTATTTATTACTTAAAAGCATAACTTTATCAAGTTTGCCGGCCGGGGAGGCCGAGCGGTTCTAGGCGCTACAGTCTGGAACCGCGCGACCTCTACGGTCGCAGGTTCGAATCCTGCCTCGGGCATGGATGTGTGTGACATCCTTAGGTTAGTTAGGTTTAAGTAGCTCTAAGTTCTAGGGGACTGATGACCTTAGAAGTTAAGTCCCATAGTGCTCAGAGCCATTTGAACCATTATCAGGTTTCAGATGTCCCATTTTCAGCTTCACACTAAAATCTCAGTCCCTAAACGATGCAGTACTAGGGTTAAAACAGTGCATCCCTGGCATGTAGCATGAAAAAGATATCCTCTTCAACCCTACGTCTACCATAAAGCAGAGGATATTCTCTTGCAGCCATTTAACAGGGAGTTACTATTTTAACATAATTTTAACCTTTTTTGACCTTACGCATCTTTTTGGGACTTACATTTTAATATGAATCTGTTTGGGACTTACATTTTAATATGAATCTGAAGATGGGATATACGTCCTGAGACCGGGTAGTACTTTCCGTTTTAGTAATACACAATTTCTACAACTGGAGACGATTTTATCATTGACGACGAATAACGTTGTAGATGTCCGTCAAGAGAAACGTGTGTTTTAAAATTACTCTGTGGAATAGACTCAGTCCAGATGTTCAGCTTAAGTTTAAAAATTTACGTTGCTCTATGTCAGACATTTTTATGTTTTCCAACAAATGACCAAATATTTTGTGGCATCATATTCCATTTCATTCTGAGCCAATGACAAGTTTATTAACGAATAATACAGGGCAGCTTTTCTACCAGTACTGTAGCGTTAGATTTCACAGTTTTTATCAAACTGTGATGGAGTTACAGAAATTTTGTTAGCGAATTGGTGTATTGTGGAACAGTAGTCAAAACTCATAGCTCATTGAAGAAGCATTTCCATTACGATTGTAGCGGACATAGGTTAAGTAATAATAATGTTTAATATTTAACAATAAAGGATAGAACTTACGTGACCCACAACTACTCTTATTTTTGAATTACGAGATCTATCTCTCAAATGTCACAGTTTACTATACAAAGATCTAATACGGGTGGTAGTAATCTTACTCTAGAGTTATTCCATAGAGCCCTGATGTCAATCACATTCATGGCAGATCAACAACAGGTCTATAAATAACGATTCATTCCGTTTACTGTAATACTTTACCAAAAGACTGAGATCGTTCATGGTAACATCTCCGACTTTACTTTGCCTTGAGCTATTTTCAAAATTTCGTTGTTAATAAACAATGATCGTCTGTTCAGGCAGTGTTAGTACTTACCCTGTGATTAAAAAAAGAGTGAAGCAAGAAGATATATACAGCACCGTAATCATCATCAACAGTCACTTGCCATCGACCGTTCTATGAGGGATAATCTCATACCTTTCCTTGCGTTAGGTACAGTTACGCTTATTTATTATTGTTCTGTGTGTTTTTGTATTTTACATCATTTATATACAACCTGCTAGACTGAAAGAGAATGTGAGACGAACAGAGAGATGTTAGATCTGAGTCTTCCTCGTAAGGGCATTTAGTCACGTCTATTATGTACTCCTATAACGCACTGCTTGAGCTTTTCTCACAGTTAACGTAACAGAAAAAGGGAGTAGACTTAAACTTTATCTCATTATTTCCCCGAGCATCAAGATAGTGTACTAGCTCAGTTGGAAGTTACGGACGTGTTTCAGCATTCAGATTAGATGATCAACGATAACTACTAAAACACCTTTAAGAATTGTCGTTAGATGATTAACGGACCCGAAAACCCCAGGATAACCGTACAGGGCTTAAGAAACTTATCCGTCGAATACTAATTAACCATATTACCCATTGGTCTACCTCGCTCGATGTCAAATAAACGCAGACACTTAAATACCATCAGCCGGTGCTTTGGCCGAGCGGTTCTAGGCGCTACAGTCTGGAACCGCGCTACTGCTACGGTCGCAGGTTCGAGTCCTGCCTCGGGCATGGCTGTGTGTTATGTCCTTAGGTTATTTAGGCTTAAGTAGCTCTAAGTTCTAGGGGACTGATGACGTCTGATGTTAAGTCCCCATTTTCAGAACGTTAGGTACATATAACTTCTCAATGGTTTTATCCATGTTCACCAAATTTATCTCAAGTGAAGAATCGGATAGTATCCTTGTATTGTGCCGAATACACCGCAGAAATGATCTTTGTTTGTCATTCTGTACATAATTTTAGCAGTATTTTTTAGACAAAATAGTAATGTGGTATAATAAGGGTTTTTCTATTTCCTCAGATATACTCCAAATTTCAAAACGAGAGGCATAATGTGTTCCTATGAATGTTGACATCAACCTGCCACAGTTTGGATGCTATTAGACTGATGAAGGACCACAAAATGCTACCAGAATGGTACCAACACCACCTAGACCTTAACTGAGAGTCCCGCCCCGGTGAGCACTGAGTTTAGGTGCTCGAAAACTAGCAACATCACTGTTGAGCCCACAGATGCTTACCAGAGAGCTACCGCACCTCATGGAGCTTGTACAGAGTGGGCCCAATAAAAGTGGCCTGGGCAAGTGGATGCGATTGGACGTGAATGTATGCGTATAACCATACCCTGTAACGCGCACACCACGTGTACGCCCGCCACACAGGTTCATCTTGTAAGGCACTTACACAGACTTCCCGCCTGACAGAGCTGTTAGCACAGCTGAATCTGGGCGAAATCACCTGATCTGCCAGGGCGCGATTTCTTTTTCTGGGGATCCCTCAAGTCTACCGTGTATCACAAAAACTCTCATAGTCTTCACGAACGGCACCAGAACGATTCGGATGAGTTTGCAGCAATACCAGCAGTCCATCTTTGATCCGCCTTCAGCAACTTCACGACCAAAAAGTGCCACGTGTGATCACATCCATATCTGCTATCAGCAGGTTAGTACTGTATTTCCTTTTCTCTGCTGTCTTTCTTTGTACCCTGGAACTCTGTTCTACGGGCTATTTTTATTTGACCCACGCTGTATTTGTTCTCGTATCGATCGATACGCATCGATGGTAATCTCACAAGGAGCAACTGGGTGACTCATTTGAACTTTCATTAACAAAGAATATGGCCTAAATATAATGGCACTGAATGAGTGACAGCAATAGAAAAGTATTATTGTATTGAGTCATCAGTCTTTTGATCAGCCACGAATTCCTCTCTTCTGCCAATATCTTCATTGCAGACTAGAACGTGCACCTTACATCGTCAGTTACTTTATCTATTGGATGTATTCCAATCTCTGTCTTCTCCGGCAGGTTTTACCCACAACGGTTTCCTCTAGTGCCATCGACACTATTCCCTGATTTATTAACAGAGGTCCTATCATCTTGTCCCGTCTTTTTGTCTGTGTTTTGCAAGTTTCTTTCTTCGCCAGTTCAGTGGTAAATGTACTGATTCCTCATCAGTACGCACAATTGTCAACATCCTTCTTACAGCACCAGATCCCAAACGGTGCGAGTCCCTTGTTTTCGGGTTTTCCCGTAGCTGCATTCACTACTATTTAGTCATATACTCCAGACGTTCATATGCAGAAAGTTGATACCAGTAGATGTTTACTACCAATAGATTTATCCTGGCCAGAAATGTCCTATTCGCCTGTGCTCGGCTGCTTCGTATGTGCTCCTTGCTCCGTCTGTCGTGCGTTATTTTTCATCCAAAGTTGCACAGTTCAATAGCATCGTCCAACTTTAATTTTGAGTTTATCACTAGTCTCATTTCTGTTTTCGTTTTCCTTAGTTTTGCTCCAAATCCATATCCTGTACCAATTCGGCTGAATTCAGTATGTGTTGTAATTCTTCTTAATTCCTTTAAATTTTCAATGTGGACAAGGGAGAAAAGTTGTCGGAAGAAAGGTGCGAATTCCTGTCCTTTACCCTCTTTAATCTGAGCACTTTGTTCTTGGTTTAACATTCTTTTTCCTGCCTTTGGTTCTTGTACGTATATTAACTGCTTTTACCTTAAGCGTAATATTATTTTGCTCAGAGTTTCAAACAGCTACCATCATTTTACACTATCGACAACTTTCTCATAGGTCGATAAATCCATTGAACTTACCTTGATTCTACTCAGTGCTTCCTCCTATTTTCAGCTGCAATGTCAGAACTGCTTCTCCGATATCTTTACCTTTCAAAAAGACAAACTAATCGTCATCGAAGAATTTCTTTACTTTTTCCATCCTCCTGTCTACTAACCTTATCAGAAATTTGTATATCACAAACTGAATGACCAATAGTTCTGTAATTTACCCGAAGTTGATGTGTTCGGGAGTATGTAAATGACTTTTTCCCAAAATTTGATAGTGTATCTCCAGTCTCATAGATTCTACACACCGACCTGTATAGGAATGTGGTGGCAATTTTCTCGAATCGTTTTAAAAATTCTGATGCAGTGATATCCATCCCTTCCATCTTATTTGAAATTAAGCTCTGTTAAACTCTGACCATAATCCTGCATCCTCTACGTCTTCTATAAAGACTCCCCTTTCTGTCATTAGTCAGTTCTTTCCCCTTGGTACTCTTTTCACCTATCCACTCTCTCCTCTGCTTTTAGCACTGAAATTCGCGTTGCACTCTTTTAACTTTGCCACCCTTGCTTTTAATTCCAGCTAAGGTTGTTTTGACTTTACTACATTCTGAATCAGTCTTTCCCACGAACTCTTCGTTTGCCACTGCTTCACATTTGCCCTGCAATGGCTTGTCTGGTCTTCGGATTAATTTCATTTTTAAGTGATTTTTTGCGTCTTTCTCTGAATGCTTTTGTACTTCTTTCTTTCACTGATTAATTGAAATATTTCTTCCGTTTCCTAAGTTTCCTTTGCAGTTATTTTTCTTGCACCTATGTTTGTGTGTCCAGATACTGTAGATGTTCATTCCTCTTCAGTTGAACTTTTATTATGGTATTTGATGTATTGGCAGATGTGCCAACACCTTGTAGTTAGTGGAGGCCGAAATGCACGCTATAATCTAACGCAGACTGGCGTGAGGTCTGGAACAGGATACGTAATGAATGCTATAAAGAAAAGTACGTAGCTGC
This sequence comes from Schistocerca cancellata, assembly GCF_023864275.1. Taxonomy (NCBI): domain Eukaryota; kingdom Metazoa; phylum Arthropoda; class Insecta; order Orthoptera; family Acrididae; genus Schistocerca; species Schistocerca cancellata. Next base: position 1,000,031,358 of record NC_064627.1, read on the forward strand.
TGGAATACTTAACTTTAATCCATCATTTGGATACAGCATTCTTGATGATACAAGTGAGACTCTTTAGATACATGCAATGTAATTAAAATGGCGCCTTGCTAGGTTGTAGCCATTGACTTAGCTGAAGGCTATTCTAACTATCTCTCGGCTAATGAGAGAAAGGCTTTATCAGTGCAATCGCTAGCAAAGTCGTCGTACAACTGGGGCGGAGTGCTAGTACGTCTCTAGACCTGCCGTGTGGTGGCGCTCGGTCTGCAATTACTGACAGTGGCGACACGCGGGTCCGACATGTACTAATGGACCGCGGCCAATTTAAAGCTACCACCTAGCAAGTGTGGTGTCTGGCGGTGACACCACAGTATTGATAATCTCAGTAACTGCAGTCTAGGAGAACTTAAAACGCACGTCATTATGCGTCAGTACTTCAGTATCCCTCTTCTCGCCACAGTGAATCACATATGATTCTTTTGAACTTCAGACAACTCTTCATCATTATTTTTTGTGATCTGTGTCTCTGGCGGCTCCGGGGTACGCCTTAGAATGTAGTGTGAAGACCTCGGCTGTAAGCAGTGATAACGGGCATTCGACGAGACAGTTACTGCATGTGAAATATGCTAACATATATTTCTGGTTATTTTCGACGGGTGCCATCATATACTTCAAGAATTTTCACAGTTTATGCTGCTGTGCGTGAACTATTTGATAACAACTCGGCGTTTGTGATTTATAGTTACTCTAAATAACTAACATACCATGCCACATTAGTTTTTTCTCTTAACACGTGGATAAATCGACTGTATTTATAATAAATTAACTTTGTTGTCGAACATGTTGGTGGCCATAACTTGAGAACGTTTCAGAGAAATTTTGTAGCCACGTAGTCTTTCAGTTGTAACAGGTATCTAGATTTTTGGTTCAATTCAAGGAAATTACTGGTAGCACTTGCAGCAAAACAGACCTATAAGTTAAATTAAAAGAGATCAGCAAGCTTCGATTAAAGTTATGTGTTTACTGTGCTGTAAAATATTGTGCCTGCCACAATGTGGCCCCACTGGATATACTGTTCTGGGATGCGGGATGACCGAATTGTTGAAAAGCAGTTCGAAATCTCCTTGACCACCATCAAGCGACTGTAGTCTGCTGCGAATGGGTATGTTGGACGGTCTGCCGATTGTCCTGTACCAGAGCGACCAAAAGAATTGGAAGTTCTATCCTCTCCTGTGGATACTGTCTGTTCCGTAGAAAATTCATAATCTGTCGCTACTCGTCCACTTGACTGTGGGTGTTGTGTCGTTGGCCGGTCTGGACGTGCTGTACAGAGAAGATAGGGACCAAGAGGAACTCAGGACGTTACACCCATCACACTAATCAACGAGTTCGAGATGCTGGTTTCCACCGAACCTAAGCCATTGACGCTTACTGCACTTGTTGGGGAACGTGCTGCGTCCCGTGTCAAGAGGAGACAAACACGAAAGGATGGGGTCTACTGATCGTCTTCATTTCAGATCTACTGGGAATAATGATTTTTTTTTTTGGTCATCAGTCTACTGACTGGTTTGATGCGGCCCGCCACGAATTCCTTTCCTGTGCTAACCTCTTCATCTCAGAGTAGCACTTTCAACCTACGTCCTCAATTATTTCCTTGACGTATTCCAATCTCTGTCTTCCTCTACAGTTTTTGCCCTCTACAGCTCCCTGTAGTACCATAGAAGTCATTCCCTCATGTCTTTGCAGATGTCCTATCATCCTGTCCCTTCTCCTTATCAGTGTTTTCCACATATTCCTTTCCTCTCCGATTCTGCGTAGAACCTCCTCATTCCTTACTTCATCAGACCACCTAATTTTCAACATTCGTCTATAGCACCACATCTCAAATGCTTCGATTCTCTTCTGTTCCGGTTTTCCCACAGTCCATGTTTCACTACCATACAATGTTGTACTCCAGACGTACATCCTCAGAAATTTCTTCCTCAAATTAAGGCCGGTATTTGATATTAGTAGACTTCTCTTGGCCAGAAATGCCTTTTTTCCCATAGCGAGTCTGCTTTTGATGTCCTCCTTGCTCCGTCCGTCATTGGTTATTTTACTGCCTAGGTAGCAGAATTCCTTAACTTCATTGACTTCGTGACCATCAATCCTGATGTTAAGTTTCTCGCTGTTCTCATTTCTACTATTTCTCATTACCTTCGTCTTTCATCGATTTACTCTCAAACCATACTGTGTACTCATTAGACTGTTCATTCCGTTCAGCGGATCATTTAATTCCTCTTCACTTTCACTCAGGATAGCAATGTCATCAGCGAATCGTATCATTGATATTCTTTCACCTTGTATTTTAATTCCACTCCTGAACCTTTCTTTTATTTCCATCATTGCTTCCTCGATGTACAGATTGAAGAGTAGGGGCGAAAGGCTACAGCCTTGTCTTACACCCTTCTTAATACGAGCACTTCGTTCTTGATCGTCCACTCTTATTATTCCCTCTTGGTTGTTGTACATATTGTATATGACCCGTCTCTCCCTATAGCTTACCCCTACTTTTTTCAGAATCTCGAACAGCTTGCACCATTTTATATTGTCGAACGCTTATTCCAGGTCGACAAATCCTATGAAAGAGTCTTGATTTTTCTTTAGCCTTGCTTCCATTATTAGCCGCAACGTCAGAATTTCCTCTCTCGTCCCTTTACTTTTCCTAATGCCAAACTGATCGTCACCTAGCGCATTCTCAATTTTCTTTTCCATTCTTCTGTATATTATTCTTGTAAGCAGCTTCGATGCATGAGCTGTTAAGCTGATTGTGTGATAATTCTCGCACTTGTGAGCTCTTGCCATCTTCGGAATTGTGTGGATGATGCTTTTCCGAAAGTCAGATGGTATATCGCCAGACTCATATATTCTACACACCACAGTGAATAGTCGTTTTGTTGGCACTTCCCCCAATGATTTTAGAAATTCTGATGGAATGTTATGGTACTCTTCGGAAATGGTAGCAAAAGATGGGAAGGATCACCTTGTGCACTCATGGTGTATGCCTGGGGACCTCATTCGACATGCCGAAGAAGCCATTATGGCAGTCATTGAGAGAACAAGTTGCAAGTAACTGCATACTGTGGCGCACGTTAGAATAAATGATGCCTGTCATCTGGGCACCGAGGTCGTACTTGGAACATTTAAGCGATTAGCGGACAGCCTTGCTCATGGACTTTCAGGGAATCTCACTATCTGAAACACTGTCCTCAGAACCGATCCTTGTTCCCTGGTGCTGAGTGGAGTGGAAGGCTTTAACTAGAGACTTACAGGGTTCTGCTGCAAGCAAGGCTGTTACACCCCACACTTGCGCCCTAGGGTTAGAGCTGTAGGTTCCCTCAAAACGGATCAGATGTGCACCACATCAGACGATTCTACCCAGATAGCCGACTGCCTGTAGGGTACACACAAGTGACTCTCCATCCCATCCAAATAACATAGCTGTAGGAATCCCACTTGAATATCCAGAGAAACGGGCCACACAGTTGAGAGTGTTGAAATACTAGTCGTTGATAGACGACTCAACAAATTTCCCGAGTTTGAAGCGCTACTAAAAGGCAATGAAGCTCACATAATACAGGTACATAAATCTGCTTAAAACGTAAAGTTCAGAGAAGTCGTATCTCTTGGAAAAATTTAAACGTTTACCGGAAGGGTACACTAATGGGAAATGAGAGTGGTGTATATATCGCAGTAGACAAGACACTGAAATCCACCTGACAGAAACTGAAGCGGCATGCGATATTTTTGGACAAGTCTCAATATCAAGGGTGACCATAAAATTATAACTGGATCTTTCTATCGACCGTCCGAGACACCTCCTGATATAATCGAAAACTTTAGAGGAAACCTTACTTTTCATTTACGATAGTCCCCTAATTATACCGTATTCAATGAAGGTCACTTTACACCAACAATCAAATGGGATAATTACAGTTTTTTTAGTGGTGGACATGATAAGACCTAATGCGAAACATTATTAAATTTCTTCTCTGAAAACTACGTAGAATAAGTAGTTCAGAACCCCAATCCTGATGGAAATTATCAATGTAAGTGCAACAAATAGACCTGGTCTCTTTCAGGATGTCCGCATCGAAACTGGAATCAGTGACCATGAGGCAGTTCTAATAACAATGAATACCAAAGTACAAATGACACCTAAACGTAGTAGAGAAATCATAATGCTCACTAAACTAGACGAAAAAGCCATAGTGTCATATCTCAGTGGGGAACCTGAAAAAGCATGTAGAAGAGCTGTGGCTCCAGTTTAAAAGCATAATGGACAAAGAGTTAGAGTAGATATGTACGCAGCAGAACAGTTTATGGTGGTATACAGTTACTGTAAAGAAACTTGTAAAGAACGAAGACCACATCATAGTAGGTACAAAACAAACTATAGGACTACACATACAGCGCAGCTGGATGAAACGTGTTTGGCTGTCCAGACAGTAATGCGTAAGACCTTAAGTTACTAACGTAGCAAAATACTGTCCAATGATCTTTCACAAAACACAGGGAAATTGTGGTTGTATTCAAGGCTTTTAATGACCACAAAGTTAGTATCAGACATTTATGGACGAGAGTCTATACTTCGTCACACGAGAGTGCAATGAACTGTGGGACCTGCATATGTTCACGTTAAAGAAAATGCTAACAATTATAAGAAAACATGGCTATTTGCATAATGGTAACAGAAAATGACATATACTTTTGCCTTCAAGGCTTGGTCAATTGAATGGTCTCAATAATATTACTACCAATATTCACTGTAGAATCATAATATAGGCTAGGTTCAATATTACTTTTCAAACATTTTCGTATCTGACAAAAAATTGTAAATGTAGTTCACTGCAAATTATAAACTGATCATAGGTTAAGTCCCTCTCAGCTAAATACCTTTTTATTTAGAATGAAAATTAAATGGAATTCACTAACATATTACTTCCCGCTGTCTTTTGAATAAAGAAGTTACTGTTTTCATAGACAGTTGTCTTTCTATTAATCGTTATGTAGCATGAGCACAATAGGAAAGCTATGGATCCTGTTACAACATTAATATGCACTTTTAATACACAAGAGGAACCCAATATCGTACAGAATTTGACTTGAATAGCAAGATTAATTGAAACTTTCTATAATTAAGTAACTTTATGCCTTTGAAATACTTTCAATGGAGGGGGGCCCTTAATCTGGACCACTGTAGCAGAGCTAACTAAACACACTTTCATTACATCAGTGAAACACTTAGCAAGCATGAACATATAACTCTCAACAGTTTCAGTTTTGAACTTTTACCGCAGTCAAACACAAAATTGAGACATTTGTTACATGCTTTCAACAAACATTATTGATCTTAGCACACTCTATTGCCACAATAATTTTGATATTCTTTCAATAAAGGACGCTCGGTAATCACAGTTCAAACGGAGAGGAAACTGATAGGTGTTGTGATAAGGAAAAAATCAAGGTAGGTACATAAAGTCAGTTATAAATTACCTTATATTTCAGCACACTAACACATCAAATGAGCTGATCCTTCACTGTACGTTACTATCGTTCTTCTGTTCTATTACAGTGATTGCGCAATGTGGTGGCTTGTGCATGTTGGCAGGTGGATTTGCAGGTAGAATTGTTGGACTCTGTCATTCCTTGGTGGCGATGATAGATACCAATTTCAGAATAGTTCCAGCTCCTTATCTATCCATTTGAGGCATTGGAAAGCGTCAGGAAAAGCCTCTCTCTGAACCAGCACAATACACAGCTTTTACATGAGCAGTTGATAGTTTGGTAGCTCGTCCCCGACTGACTCTCAATTCCACCTTTTCTACCTAGGAAAACCACAATTTGCGCGCGCTGCATGCTTCCTTTCCCGAGGGGAACCACAACACCTCTTACATACAAAATAACTAAGAACCCTAAGTGAGGATCAGCAGTTTACATAACAGCAACCAAACACATTAAATAAAACAGAACATTTGCACATATTGACATTTCCAAAATAATTATTGAGAAAGACAAAACATCATTTGCTCGTATTGTACATATTACAGAGATTACACTTCATTACAGTATCGAATTAATCATACACTAATTACAGAACGTCAACGATGAGATGTTGAACAAAACAGAAAGGTAAATGAATCAACAAAAGGTATGTAGTGTCTAAACTATGGTGTTACAAACTCCTACTTTTGTCACATGACACACTGATAGCTATGGATCACGCGAGCCTGGTATATGCAGTATTATCTATTTCCGATAGGACCTTGAATAAGTACCACACCTACGCTCATTATCAGAAGTATCATCATGTGGGGTATCAAGAGAAATTTGTGACTGAATTGAGTATGGAGAGGCATCGAGGGATGTATAGGCAACTTCGAATGTCTCCCTGGGGAGTATGTAGGATACCTTGCTATTCATATTACAAATTAATGACCTTGCGGACACTGTAAACAGTAAACCATGGTTTTCGAAAACTGTGTACTTCACACGACAAAGGAACTTAGTATTCTGTGAAAATAATATCAAGAAGTGACAACAGCAATCTGTAAACTCATACAAATATTCGGTCTAACAGTTTGTAGTGACAGGAAGTGGAACGATCACATAGGCTCAGTTATGGGTAAACCAGACAACAGACTTCGATATTCTGGTGGAATATTAGGGTGATGTAATCAGTCCACAAAGAAGATTGTTAAAAAATTATAGTGTGACTCATCCTAGACTACGGCACAAATGTATGGGATCCATAACAGATAGGGGTGGCGGGAGGTATCGAACGTACTCAGAGAGGGTCATCATGAATAGTCACAGGTTTGTTTGACCTCCAGGCAGTGTCACAGAGATGTTGAAATATCTGAAATGGCAGACTCTTACATGTGGATGTAAATTATCCCGAGGCAGCCTAATGAAAAAATTCCAAGAACCTGCTTTGAGTGACGGCTCTAGAAATACATTAAAGCCGTACATCGCTCCCATAGGGATCGCCAGGACAAGACCATACTAATTACAGCACGCACAGTGGCATTTAAACGCTCATTTTACCAGTGCTGCATAACCGAACGGGACGGGCATAAGCCCTAGTAACTTGTACAATGGGGCATACCCTCTCCCATGCTGTTAGTGGTGTCAAGAGTATGTATACAGGGTGTTACAAAAAGGTGCGGCCATACTTTCAGGAAACATTCCTCACACACAAGTAAAGAAAATATGTTATGTGGACACGTGTCCGGAAACGCTTAATTTCCATGTTAGAGCTCATTTTAGTTTCGTCAGTATGTAGTGTACTTCCTCGATTCACCGCCAGTTGGCCCAATTGAAGGAAGGTACTAGCATCAAGCACATCAGTACGTAGCATCAACAGGTTAGTGTTCATCACGAACGTGGTTTTGCAGTCAGTGCAATGTTTACAAATGCGGAGTTGGCAGCTGCCCATTTGATGTATGGATTAGCACGGGGCAATAGCCGTGGCGCGGTACGTTTGTATCGAGACAGATTTCCAGAACGAAGATGTCCCGACAGAAAGACGTTCGAAGCAATTGATCGGCGTCTTAGAGAGCACGGAACATTCCAGCCTATGACTCGCGACTGGAGAAGACCTAGAACGACGAGGACACGTGCAATGGACGAGGCAGTTCTTCGTGAAGTTGACGATAACCCTAATGTCAGCGTCAGAGAAGTTGCTGCTGTACAAGGTAACGTTGACCACGTCACTGTATGGAGAGTGCTATGGGAGAACCAGTTGTTTCCGTACCATGCACAGCGTGTGCAGGCACTATCAGCAGCTGATTGGCCTCCATGGGTACACTTCTGCGAATGGTTCATCCAACAATGTGTCAATCCTGATTTCAGTGCAAATGTTCTCTTTACGGAGGAGACTTCATTCCAACGTGATGAAATGGTAAATTTTCACAATCAACATGTGTGGGCTGCCAAGAATCCGAACGCAATTGTGCAATCACGTCATCGACACAGATTTTCTGTGGACGGTTGGGCAGGCATTGTTGGTGATGTCTTGATTGGGCCCCGTGTTCTTCCACCTACGCTCAATGGAGCACGTTATCATGATTTCATACGGGATACTCTACCTGTGCTGCTAGAACATGTGCCTTTACAAGTACGACACAACATGTGGTTCATGCACAATGGAGCTCCTGCACATTTCAGTCGAAGTGTTCGTACGCTTCTCAACAACAGATTCGGTGATCGATGGATTGGTAGAGGCGGACCAATTCCATAGCCTCCACGCTCTCCTGACCTCAACTTTCATTTATGGGGGCATTTGAGAGCTCTGGTCTACGCAACCCCGGTACCAAATGTAGAGACTCTTCGTGCTCGTGTTGTGGACGGCTGTGATACAATGCGCCATTCTCCAGGCCTGCATCAGCACATCAGGGATTGCATGCGACGGAGGGTGGATGCATGTATCCTCGCTAACTGAGGACATTTTGAACATTTCGTGTAACAAAGTGTTTGAAGTCACGCTGGTACGTTCTGTTGCTGTATGTTTCCATTCCATGATTAATGTGATTTGAAATGAAGTAATAAAATGAGCTCTAACATGGAAAGTAAGCGTTTCCGGACACATGTCCACATTACATATTTTCTTTCTTTGTGTGTGAGGAATGTTTCATGAAAGTTTGGCCGTACCTTTTTGTAACACCCTGTATAAATGTATGTGTACAAAAGGTGCTTCAGAGGTGATTTTCACGAAAGTGAGGATGTTGTGGATATTTACTACTTAGATAAGTACCCTGAAAAGTATCCTTGAAAAGTTATTGCTAATCAGATAAATGTGCATATTTCTTTAAGCAAGTAAACAGTGGGAAGTTTTGGCCCTTACCACAGGTTACGTAAATTTACATGACGGGGTGATTTTAAAAAGTTGAGTAACACTGTCTACATGCTGTGTTAAGGTGCTTGATAAAATTAATTTTATATTATACTGGTCAGTAGATTAATTTCTGATGGTATTATACTTTTACTATTGCAAAAATTATTAATTTAAATATGAATATCAAAAACTAAAACAGCTGGAAGATTCTGCAGTAAAATTTCGTTAATTCGTCCCCACGTAGAGGGTGATAGGTTAATGCTAATCCACGTTAAGCGCATTCTGTTTGCAAGTAAACTGAGTTGAGTACTCATTCACGAATTTTAAGCAAAGATTTTTAGTAGAATTTGTTATTTTGCAAGGAAGGTCGTTACTGTAAATGTATTTGAAAACAGTGACTGAATAAAAATGTCACACGTATTTCGTTCAAATGTTTTATTTATGAGATTTTACTGAAACCGTACAGTGAAATTACTCAAAACAAACAACTTGTCACATACCGTTGTTTCCAAATTTCTCCTTGAGCATGACGTGATACAGCTGGAATCCCTCCCTGTCCCAGGTGACTCCAAGTACACATCCCCCTGTTGACATTCTTGAACAATGTAATTCTTATTATTGACTGAAAACTATTGCAGAATTAAATTATTGATTCTTCTCTCTCACTTACACTACCAAGCCCATATTCTCGCAGATTTTCCTTTATTCCTTCCGCTCCTACTGCGTTCCAATCTCTTATGATTATTAGAATTTCATGTGCTTTTACATAATGAATAACCCATGTAGTAATCTTATATATTTTATCTTTTCATCTTATGTTTGCGCTGTCATGTGTACGTGAAATATTTAGTTGTTGGTTTTTAATCGATACTGATGAGAACCGTATCAATCACTCTATACCCTCACTGCTATTTATAACAAATCCGAATCCTGTTATACCATTTTCTGTTGGTGTTAATGTTACCCGATATTTGTCTGACCAGAACTCCTTGTCTTCTCTCTGTTTCACTCAGTGATGCCCACGATATCTAAAGTAAGCTTTAACACTCCCCTTTTCAGGATTTCTAGCATAACTACCATATTCGAACATCTGACATTTACGTCCTGACTGGTTGGATATTATCCTTTCGTTAGTTATTCAATATTTTTTCTCGTTGCTCCCCCCATCTCCCGAAGATCAGTTTGGGAGACTAATATGGAATCCTTTGTTAATAGGGGGGATCATCACGACAATTTTTCAGTTACATGTTGTATGTCCTGTGGATAGCCTGTTACATATCTAAAATTGGAACACTTGACGGGCAAGAGAACAGCAACCAAAATGTTTAAGTTTTCTAGAACGTACTCGCAGTACAAAGGGGACGCCATAGGAAGCGTGTTGGTTATTTCCTTGGCAGAAGAAGTTGTGTCGATTCTTGAGGTATCACGTCACCATATGTGGAGAACCTGCGAGGAACAGCAGTGCCTTGGCGGTGACCAAATACGGTCACACACAAGGTCCCACAGAGTAGTTGAGGAAAGCGCCAACGTGGAAGGGGGGATGTGGAATATCGCACAGTATAAAGGCGGAGGGTGCGGTGTCTGAAAGGCAGAATCAATTCAGGTAGCTCTCCATGAGGGACATCTATGCAGATAAGGCCAGGGGCCTGGACATTAATATTTGCTCTGGCTCTGCTCGCGTTCAAACTTAGTCGCGAACCTCTCTCCAGAGAATTTTTAGATAATCAGGAATAGTGTGCTATGATTCAGGCCATTTATTCAGTTTTGACAAGACAAGCATTAATGTCTTGCCTATTTGTTCATATATTTCTCGACCGAGTACCACACAACTCCTTCAAAGTATTCAGTTAGCCTAAATGGACCATCCTCAGATTCCTACCTCATTAAGCTCCTGACTAGTCACTGGAAGCGACATTAAGACTCCATTTAGTGGTGCCGGGTGTCGGGTTAGTAATTGATTTGCCTGCAGGTGGCACACTGCAAGTTAAAGGAAAACGTCGCTTTTCTTTGTAGTATCAAACCTGGTCTGTCTGACGTCTCGAGAAAAGGGTGGAATATCTCTGAGAACACATCTTGCATTACTGGAATAATCGCTACGCAGGTCAGCGGCGGAATCACGAGACTGGAAGTGAAAGAGCTCCCGATAAGAAGACGCTCCCTCTCCAGCGCCAAGGAGCGGATGGCGCCTGGAAGAAACAGGAGAGTGTGCTCCCTGCCGCCGTTGGATAAGCAGCTGCCAGTAGCACGTCGTATTCTCTTAGCTGACGTAGTTGTTACATAGTTGAATTCTTAATTTCTTTGCGTGTTTTTGGTACTTGCATTGTTTAATTCATAAATTTCGGGCGTATTATAGTACTTGAGAGTTGTAGCATCGCGTTTTAGTACCTGAATAGTGTAAAATTGCGTAGTCTCCTTCCGCCGCCGAGCAGTGTGTTAGCAGTGCGCAAGTAGCAGCATTACTGCATTTACTAGGCAAACTTGTATTTTAATAAACGTTTAAATTTTGTGTCGATTTGTTTGTGCTCTCTGTAGATTAGTTCAGACGCTCTTTGCACAACAATTTTTAGCATGGATATGGACTGCAACTGCTGTGTTCGGATGCAGGCTGAGTTGGCATCCCTTCGCTCCCAGCTTCAGGCAGTGTTGGCTTTGGTCACACAGCTTGAGGCTGTTGCCAATGGGCAATACTGTGGGGGTCCGGATGGGGGTTTGTCGGGGACGGCCAGATCGTCCCACGCATTCCCCGATCGGACTACGACTGTGGCTGCCCGGGATACTGCCCACATTGAGGCTGATCCCTCACCTGTGGTAGAGTGGGAGGTCGTCTCGAGGTGTGGCAGGGGGCGAAAGACATTCCGGAGGGCTGAACGGAAGGCCTCTCCAGTTTGTCTGACGAACCGGTTTCAGGCTCTGTCTCAGGCTGATACTGATCTTCGGCCGGACATGGCTGCTTGTCCTGTTCCAGAGGTTCCCCCTCAGTCTGCAAGATCCGGGCAGTCGCAGAGGGTGGGCTTACTGGTAGTTGGGAGCTCCAACGTCAGGCGCGTAATGAGGCCCCTTAGGAATATGGCAGCAAGAGAGGGGAAGAAAACCAATGTGCACTTCGTGTGCATGCCGGGAGGAGTCATTCCAGATGTGGAAAGGGTCCTTCCGGATGCCATGAAGGGTACAGGGTGCACCCATCTGCAGGTGGTCGCTCATGTCGGCACCAATGATGTGTGTCGCTATGGATCGGAGGAAATCCTCTCTGGCTTCCGGCGGGTATCTGATTTGGTGAAGACTGCCAGTCTCGCTAGCAGGATGAAAGCAGAGCTCACCGTCTGCAGCATCGTCGACATGACTGACTGCGGACCTTTGGTACAGAGCCGAGTAGAGGGTCTGAATCAGAGGCTGAGACGGTTCTGCGACCGTGTGGGCTGAGTCTACTACACGCAGCAAGCGGCTACACGGGTAGCAGGGGTTTTGTGGCGTGGACTCGGTGGTTTTTTAGGTTAGATGGCCTCGGGCAACTACAGAAATGGCAACAGCCTCAAAGGGTGCGGGGCAAAGTCAGGACATGCGGGGACCAAGCAGCAATCGGTATTGCAATTGTGAACTGTCGAAGCTGCATTGGTAAAGTACCGGAGCTTCAAGCGCTGATAGAAAGCACCCAAGCTGAAATCGTTATAGGTACAGAAAGCTGGCTGAAGCCAGAGATAAATTCTGCTGAAATTTTTACAAAGGCACGGACGGTGTTTAGGAAGGATGGATTGCATGCAACCGGTGGTGGCGTGTTTGTCGCTGTTAGTAGTAGTTTGTCCTGTAGTGAAGTAGAAGTGGATAGTTCCTATGAATTATTATGGGTGGAGGTTACACTCAACAACCGAGCTAGGTTAATAATTGGCTCCTTTTATCGACCTCCAGACTCAGCAGCATTAGTGGCAGAACAACTGAGAGAAAAATTTGAAATACATTTCACATAAATTTTCTCAGCATGTAATAGTCTTAGGTGGAGATTTCAATTTACCAGATATAGACTGGGACACTCAGATGTTTACGACGGGTGGTAGGGACAGAGCATCGAGTGACATTATACTGAGTGCACTATCCGAAAATAACCTCGAGCAATTAAACAGAGAACCCACTCGGGGAGATAACATCTTGGACCTACTGATAACAAACAGACCCGAACTTTTCGATTCTGTAAGTGCAGAACAGGGAATCAGTGATGATAAGACCGTTGCAGCATCCCTGAATATGGATGTTAATAGGAATATAAAAACAGGGAGGAAGATTTATCTGTTTAGCAAGAGTAATAGAAGGCAGATTTCAGACTACCTAACAGATCAAAACGAAAATTTCTGTTCAGACACTGACAATGTTGAGTGTTTATGGAAAAAGTTTAAGGCATTCGTAAAATGCGTTTTAGACAGGTACGTGCCGAGTAAAACTGTGAGGGACGGGACAAACCTCCCGTGGTTCAACAACAAAGGAAACTACTGCGAAAGCAAAGAGAGCTTCACTCCAAGTTTAAACGCAGCCAAAACCTCTCAGACAAACAGAAGCTAAACGATGTCAAAGTTAGCGTAAGGAGGGTTATGCGTGAAGCGTTCAGTGAATTCGAAAGTAAAATTCTATGTACCGACTTGACAGAAAATCCTAGGAAGTTCTGGTCTTACGTTAAATAAGTAAGCGGATCGAAACAGCATATCCAGACACTCCGGGATGATGATGGCATTGAAACAGAGGATGACAGGCGTAAAGCTGAAATACTAAACACATTTTTCCAAAGCTGCTTCACAGAGGCAGACCGCACTACAGTTCCTTCTCTAAATCCTCGCACAAACGAAAAATGGCTGACATCGAAATAAGTGTCCAAGGAATAGAAAAGCAACTGGAATCACTCAACAGAGGAAAGTCCACTGGACCTGACAGGATACCAATTCGATTCTACACAGAGTATGCGAAAGAACTTGCCCCCCTTCTAACAGCCGTGTACCGCAAGTCTCTAGAGGAACGGAAGGTTCCAAATGATTGGAAGAGCGCGCAGGTAGTCCCAGTCTTCAAGAAGGGTCGTCGAGCAGATGCGCAAAACTATAGACCTATATCTGTAACATCGATCCATTGTAGAATTTTAGAACAGGTTTTTTGCTCGCGTATCATGTCGTTTCTGGAAACCCAGAATCTACTCTGTAGGAATCACCATGGATTCCGGAAACAGCGATCGTGTGAGACCCAAATCGCTTTATTTGTTCATGAGACCCAGAAAATATTAGATACAGGCTCCCAGGTAGATGCTATATTCCTTGATTATCGGAAGGCGTTCGAAACAGTTCCGCACTGTCGCCTGATAAACAAAGTAACAGCCTACGGAATATCAGACCAGCTGTGTGTCTGGATTGAAGAGTTTTTAGCAAACAGAACACAGCATGTTGTTATCAATGGAGAGACGTCTACAGACGTTAAAGTAACCTCTGGTGTGCCACAGGAGAGTGTTATGGGACCATTGCTTTTCACAATGTATATAAATGACCAAGTAGATAGTGTCGGAAGTTCCATGCGGCTTTTCGCGGATGATGCTGTAGTATACAGAGAAGTTGCAGCATTAGAAAATTGTAGCGAAATGCAGGAAGATCTGCAGCGGATAGACACTTGGTGCAGGGAGTGGCAACTGACCCTTAACATAGACAAATTTAATGTATTGCGAATACATAGAAAGAAGGATCCTTTATTGTATGATTATATGATAGCGGAACAAACACTGGTAGCAGTTACTTCTGTAAAATATCTGGGAGTATGCGTGCGGAACGATTTGAAGTGGAGTGATCATATAAAATTAATTGTTGGTAAGGCGGGTACCAGGTTGTGATTCCCTGGGAAAGTCCTTAGAAAATGTAGTCCATCAACAAAGGAGGTGGCTTACAAAACACTCGTTATACTTGAGTATTGCTCATCAGTGTGGGATCCGTACCAGATCTGGTTGACGGAGGAGATAGAGAAGATCCAAAGAAGAGCAGCGCATTTCGTCACAGGGTTATTTGGTAACCGTGATAGCGTTACGGAGATGTTAAGCAAACTCAAGTGGCAGACTCTGCAAGAGAGGCGCTCTGCAACGCGGTGTAGCTTGCTCGCCAGGTTTCGAGAGGGTGCATTTCTTGATGAGGTATCGAATATATTGCTTCCCCCTACTTATACCTCTCGAGGAGATCACGAATGTAAAATTAGAGGGATTCGAGCGCGTTTGGAGGCTTTCAGACAGTCGTTCTTCCCGCGAACCCTACGCGACTGGAACAGAAAAGGGAGGTAATGACAGTGGCACGAAAAGTGCCCTCCGCCACACACCGTTGGGTGGCTTGCGGAGTATAAATGTGGATGTAGATGTAGATGAGAAGAGACTGGGACTCGCCCAGATGAAAGAAGGCACCTGGGGACAAAGTCGTCATCCCAGGAGGCAGCCAATGGCAGTGCCGCCTTAGCAGCATTGCTCCAACTAAACTATTAAACTCCGTCCGAACAGGCCACGAAGGATGAACAGTACAGACCAGCCGCCGTTGTAAAGTCGTGAGTCAACCCGAGTATTTTAATGCAGTACGGGCTCGTAGCTTTGGCGGTGACAGCCACTTGTATCTCGGTGTGATTTACTCGCACCTGTTGCGGCAGAAAATTCTAGCCCCTATGAATCTATATAAATGATACCAAATATTATTCAATTTTGATGAAACTTAATATGTAGCCTTTCGTTATTAAAAAGAAGCTGGCTGCAAAATCTCAGCTCTCTGGCTGGGGTATTTTCGAAATTAGAGAACATTACCAAAATACCAAAAATTGACACTTAGGAAATTATCTTTTGGTATTATTGGAAAACATAAACAGAACTCTCAGAGTGCAGAATTAATTAATTGAGATTTTGATATTAAAACTTTTATTTTCATTTTCGGATTACAAAAGTTAGACAAAATTATTATTTGTGTCTTACGTCGTTGTGGGAGTAAATGAGAGTGAGTGAGAGTGTGTATGTGGGACATATGTTAAATTTCAAGATTAATTTTATGTAATGCATTACACAACCATAGTGTGGGAATGATGTTTCTACCCACATTGCCGATGTATGTCCAGGCATAATTGTTTTTGTCCAAGGGAAGCCAGAATAGTTATTTGTAGAGTAATGTTTTTCTAAAGTTATCTCTAATTTTCGTTTAGTTTCAATTAATAAACATCATAGTAATAATTTGCTTGTTGAAATGACGCCAATGAATCTGATGTAGTCATTGGCTCAGAACAGTTTAAGCGCGAATATGTTCTTGAAATACTGATCTGATTGGCCGTTCATTTCATCAACCAATCAGAGTGAACTCTTACCCGCGCTCTATCAAGTAGTATATGCGCTGTGAGCATCGGCATTGAGAGAGTCGTGGACTAGCTTTTGGGATGCGCAGGTAATGTTAAATGTGTCCGTTCATAAAATGTGTAAGATGTAGAAATGTTCGGTCCTTCACGTTCAGATGGATATGAAATGGTAGCTTTTTATTGCTACGAACATTTTGTAAAAGTATGAGAGTCGTGGGGTATTTTGTGGGGGAGATATACGCAGGTGACTTGTTGGGCTTGGAAAATTCCGGGTGGCGATGTTGTGTGTTGTACTACAGAATATATGTGGCGAGCTATCTTTGTGGAAGAAATCCACTGAATGACTTACGTAAGAAATTAACATTCTGTGTAGAAAGTGACTGTATATTAGCGAGATTATTCTCGGTATGGACTTGGGAGAATTCTTGCTGCTTTACGTGTGACATAAAATTGGAACTTATAATAGCAGTTTTACATACTAAACGCTGGCTGATGACACATGTTCAAGCAATGAAAATAAAACCTCCTTTTGCCAGATTTCCGAACTTTCAATGAAGATCAGAACTCCGTTTTCCACCCGAAAATTTATTATGAATATTTGCAGGAGCAATCATAATGAGATTTACGACGCCTCAGCAATTGTAGATATTATGTGCTGTTTTCATCAACGCTGCTTTTTCGTCACATTGTATCTACGTTGCAGAGTGAAGGGACACTGAGCAGACGCCGATCTGAGGTAGGTGAATATCAATTTGCAGCTTGCTTGAGTGACAGTGAAACTCAGAGGCAGTTCTGTTACCGCCGTGTCATCCTCAGCTCATATCGTCCTCAGCCCACAGGCGTCACTAGATACAGATATGGAGGGGCATGTGGCCAGCACACCGCACTCCCGGCCGTATGTCAGTTTACGAGACCGGAGACACTACTTGTCAATCAAGTAACTCCTCAGTTTGCCTCACAAGGGCAGATGCGAACAGTGCTCGGCAGACTTCTATGGACATGGCGTCTGTTCTTTCGGACATGTCCGAAAGAACAGACACCATTCATGACCTGCAGCTGTCTAGAACGAAATTAGAATTGTATTAAAACCTTACAGCTGCTAACACGCGTTGATATATGTCAACGGGAACAGGTGAAAATGTGTGCCCCGACCGGGACTCGAACCCGGGATCTCCTGCTTACATGGCAGACGCTCTATCCATCTGAGTCACCGAGGGCACAGAGGATAGCGCGACTGCAGGGAATATCTCACGCACGCCTCCCGCGAGACCCACATTCTCACCTTTTATGTCCACACACTACATTCGAAGTGTCCCACCCCAACACACTCATTACTCGTGGAAGACAATCTTACCAAGTCCCGTAAGAGTTTGGGGAATATGTGTGCATCCGCACGGAAGATGAAGGTCATGGCCGGTATTGCCACAACTGTATCCTTTTATGGATATGGTGTCTGTTCTTTCGGACATGTCTGCCATTTAAGCAGGAGATCCCAGGTTCGAGTGCCGGTCGGGGCACACATTTTCACCTGTCCCCAGCAGAATGACGGCATTTCGGGACAGAGTGGTCTTCCTGGGAGGCGGCCAGATGATGATGATGATGATTTGGGTTGAGGGTGCGCTCGACATCCTGGTCATCAGCGTCCTGACGAAAAGTCAACATGAAATCTCATGGGTGGGGACGAAGGCAGTGCTCACATGCGGAGCAGTTTATAGTGTACTAAAGTCTGCCGAGAGGCGGTCAGAGGCAGTGCGGCCTCAGCAGCAGCGGACGGACGGCGTCCAGGATCGAGGTGGACGTCTCGATAGGTGGCCAGGGGATTCTGACAGCGGCGCGAGGGCGCAGACGGCGGGCAGTGCCGCGGCACCAGGAGTTGTCAACACTGGCGCGAGGTCGCTGACGATAAAGCGAGGGCAGCCGGTAGCAACGGCAGCCGCGGAGTGCAGTGCAGGGTTGCAGACGACGCAGGGGCTGTGCAGCGGCACCAGCGACAGCAGACTTCGACGCGAGTCGCACGGCACGGTAGCAGGCAGCAGCGGCGGCAGCGCAGACGGATGCTCGATTCTGCAGCCAGCAGCGTAGCACAGTAGAGCTACACAGGCGACGACAGACGGCGGTGCAAAGGCAACGCTTTGTAGTGGACGGCGCACGGTAGCAACGGCAGCAGTAAGAAATGATGTGGTGTCGACGTCACACTGCACTGCCTGTGTTATCCTACAGCACATTTTGTCCGCCCCCGTAGCTGAGTGGTCAGCGCGGCAGAATGTCAATCCTAAGGGCCCCGGTCCGATTCCCGGCTGAGTCGGAGACTTTCCTCCGCTCAGGGACTGGGTGTTGTCATAATCATCATCATTTCATCCTCATCGACGCGCAAGTCGCCGAAGTAGCGCCAATTCGAAAGACTTGCACCCGGCGAACGGTCTACCCGACGAGACGCCCTAGTCGCACGACATTTACATTTTTTACTGCTCAATTTGATTCAGCACACAAATAAGAACCATACACGCAAGTAACGAAGTTACAGACTTCACCCGGACTGTATTACTATAGTATAGAACAATATTATAACTTGGAAAATTGTGAGTTATTTCAATTTGAAGAAACTGAATAAAAAATTTGCGCACATTGAAGTTCTTGTGAGGTAGGCAACCCGATACTGTAAAGAGAGATTAGCATTACTGAATATGAGTGCAGCAGAATGTAAAAGTGCGGAACTAACGTTAAAATGACACACAGGAAAAACTTAAAAGGCCAGTTGCATTAACCCTGCATAAAGAAATGACGGATCTTAACCTTTCTTGGGGAGGTCAGTAAAATTTATCTTGCAATACTGGACGGAGATAAGGCTACGTATTTGAAAGCAAAGATATAGGTAGATGTCCCAGAAGAGGAACAACTGCTAGACTTTCGAAGGGGCAAGTGGCCATAGTTGTAGCAACCTTCACTAGTTTCAATCAAACGGTGAACTCCATAGTGAATAAGTAAGAAATTATCAGGCATGGAATGAATCAATTAGGCCGGTACATAGTAGAGTCTGAGAACAGTACTGACAAACGTTTGCAGGCTACCGTCATCTTGATCACTGTTAACGAACAGCTAATAGTATACATGGGCATTTTAAATGACCTAGAGCAGGAATATATATATATATATATATATATATATATATATATATATATATATATATATATATGTGTGTGTGTGTGTGTGTGTGTGTGTGTGTGTGTGTGTGTATATATATATATAGCGATTGTCAACGATCAGAAAGGAAACCTGAAGCCGCATCTGATCAATCCAGTTAAGATCGTAAAGTATAAAGGACTAGAATTATAAAGGACTGATTAAAGAAGACAAGGACAAGCTGCTCCCTGTCGCTCTTACGGCAGACAGCGGTTACCATTTGATCATAATCATTAATCCGGATTTTTCATTGCTGGAAACACCTCGACTTACGTGTAAAATATCCTGCTAGTAGAGGACAATTTGTAGAATCCTATAGAAAACTACTGTTACCGTCAGAAGTAGACGGAACGACGCATTTATTTATGTACACTACTGGACATTAAAATTGCTACACCACGAAGATGACGTGCTACAGACGCGAAATTTAACCGACAGGAAGAAGATGCTGTGATATACAAATGATTAGCTTTTCTGAGCATTCACACAAGGTTGGATCCGGTGGCGACACCTACAACGTGCTGACACGAGGAAAGTTTCCAATCGATTTCTCATACACAAACAGCAGTTCACCGGCATTGCCTGGTCAACGTTGTTGTGATGCCTCGGGTAAGGAGGAGAAATGCGTACCATAACGATTCCGACTTTGATAAGGTCGGATTGTAGCCTATCGCGATTGCGCTTTATCGTATCGCGACATTGCTGCACGTGTTGGTCGACATCCAATGACTATTACAGAATATGGAATCGGTAGGTTCAGGAGGGTAATACGGAACGCCGTGCTGGATGTCAACGGCATCGTATCACTAGCAGTCGAGATGACAGGCATCTTATCCGCATGCCTGTAACGGATCGTGCAGTCACGTCTCGATCCCTGAGTCAACAGATGAGGACGTTTGAAAGACAACACCCATCTGCACGAACAGTTCGACGACGTTTGCAGCAGCATGGACTATCAGCTCTGAGACCATGGCTGCGGTTACCCTTGACGCTTTATCACAGGCAGGAGCGCCTGCGATGGTGTAATCAACGACGAACCTGGGTGTACGAATGGCAAAACGTCTATTTTCGGGTGAATCCAGGTTCTGTTTACAGCATCATGATGGTCGCATCCGTGTTTGGAGACATCGCGGTGAACGCACATTGGAAGCGTCTTTTGTAATCGCCATACTGGCGTATCACCCGGTGTGATGGTATGGCGTGCCATTGGTTACACGTCTCGGTCACCTCTTGTTCGCATTGACGGCACTTTGAACAGTGGACGTTACATTTCAAATGTATTACGTCCCGTGGCTCTGCCCTCGATTCGATCCCTGCGAAACCCTAAATCTCAGCAGGATAATGTACGACCGCATGTAGGAGATCCTGTACGGGCCTTTCTGAATACAGAAAATGTTCGACTGCTGCCCTGGTCAGCACATTCTCCAGATCTCTCACCAATAGAAAACGTCTGGTCAATGGTGGCTGAGCAACTGGCTCGTCACAATACGCCAGTCACTACTCTTGATGAACTGTGGAATCGTGTTGATGCTGCATGGGCAGCTGTACCTGTACACGCCATGCAAGCTCTATTTGACTCAATGCCCAGGGGTACCAAGGCCATTATTACGGCCAGAGTTGGTTGTTCTGGGTACTGATTTCTCAGGATCTACGCACCCAAGTTGGATGAAAATGTAATCACATGTCACTTCTAGTATAATATATTTATCCAATGAATGCCCGTTTATCATCTCTTCTTGTTTTAGCAATTTTAATGGCCAGTATTGTATATTACCCATGAGAAAGAGCTACTGCTAATTGATGGCGCCAAACGCCGCTATGCAAAGTTAAGCATTAAGCAGTTACAATATAAACAGTAGATCCGAGTCTTATAATGCACATGAGGGAGTTCATTCTTTAGTTCACGTATGATCGTGAGGGATTTGAGGCGGAGATGCTGCAACGAGGATTGCGTGCAGAAGCCATTGGTGGTGAAGGAAAGTCTATGGACACCGTTAAGAAATAATAAATGGCTTATTGTAGTCCGTGTGGATGAACGAAGGAAGGAAGGAAAGAAGGAAGGAAGGCTGCTATCAACGGCCCGTCGACATCTAGGTCATTAGAGACGAAGCACAAGCTCGCATTGTGTCAAAGATGCGGAAGAAAATCGGCCGTGCCCTTTCACGGGAACCATTTCAGCATTTGCCTAGAGAGATTTAGGGAAATCACGGAAAACCTAAATCTGGATGGCCAGGCGCAGATGTGAACCCTCGTCCTTACGAATACCGTTGGATGAGGGCATTACCCTCATCTGGCAGGAAGACCCACACATATCGTACTCCTAGGCACAGGGAAGATAAATTTTTATTTGAATGTACAGCTTAAATGGTGATACAATCCGCACATACAAAGTAGTGACATTGTGCCGCACTTGAGCAAGAAAACAGATTTCTACATAGTAAATAATGAGAACACAAATACAAGTGAACTTCAGCTGGAATTGCCAATACAGCCTGCAGTTAGGTAGCTAGATTACCTAAAAGCTGTAGGACGTAAGTTGGATGAGTCGCATAATCGATATTGAGTATCAGAGAGAAGTGCCTTCTGCAACTTCGCGGTTAGTCATTTCTCTTTCTGGAGTTCTATGAGTTCTGCTGTACTGACGAAAGTAATTATATGTTGTTTATTCAAGTATCGTAAATGTTTCAGAGATTGATTCATATTTGTTTTCTAAACAATGTTTGATGATTGTTGCAGGAAAATTTGTTTTAAAAACACTATCGTATATCAGTGCACAGAGAGGGATGTAGCCGGATATCATCCTCCTATAAGGACGTTTCGAGGCAATAAAAGATAATTTTTGATAGCCTCTTAAAGCCTGCTAGAAGTAAAGCTGTGAGAACTGGGCCTGAGACGTGCTTCGGTAGCTCAGATGGTACAGCACTTGCCCGCGAAAGGCAAAGGTCCCGAGTTCGAGTCTCGGTTGGGCACACAGTTTTAATCTGCCAGGAAGTTTCATATCAGCGGACACTCCGCTGCAGAGTGAAAATCTCATTCTGGAAACCTCCCCCAGGCTGTGGCTAAGCCATGTCTCCGCAATATCCTTTCTTTCAAGAGTGCTAGTTCTGCAAGGTTCGCAGGAGAGCTTCTGTAATGTTTGGAAGGTAGAAGACGAGATACTGGCAGACGTAAAGCTGTGAGTACCGGGAGTGAGTCGTGCTTTGGTAGCTCAGATGGTAGAGCACTTGCCCGCGAAAGGCAAAGGTCCCGAGTTCGAGTCTCGGTCGGGCACACAGTTTTAATCTGCCAGGAAATTTCATATCAGCGCACACTCCGCTGCAGAGTGAAAATCTCAATCTGCTATAGGAGATGTTTATCAAAGTGTTAAAGTAAGAATGGACAAAGGCTTCAGAATTATAACACTGGAAGAAAATGCCAATTAACTTGTGTAATTTTTTTCTGTTTCGTGTATTCGCATAGTAATTATGTTATGAAGCGTACAACAATATATGAAGCGCAACGGATTGTAAAGTTGATTGTAAAAGAAAAATGTATATCATTCCTAGCAGAAAAGGAAATTTGTAATAGTGCTATGAAATGCCCCATGTTGTAAGCAAAATGCAACTTTTTTCAGGTGTCAATTCCATTGTGTGTGTGAAATCTTATGAGACTTAACTGCTAAGGTCATCAGTCCCTAAGCTTACACACTACATAACCTAAATTATCCTAAGGACAAACAGACACACACAGACACACACACACACACACACACACACACCCATGCCCGAGGGAGGACTCGAACCTCCGCCGGGATCAGCCGCACAGTCCATGACTGCAGCACCTGAGACCGCTCGGCTAATCCCGCGCGGCTTCTGGTATCAGAATGTAAGAACGATAGAAAGTGTGAAATGTTAATATGTCAATGTGTTCTTCAACAGAGAAAGATTGGTTTGTATGTATCATTGTTGTGGAGAACTGTGAAACATTTATTTATGTCTTTTGAGTGTTACTTCAGAAGAAATATGAGTGCTTCTTGTTAACAGAATAAAACATGTCAAAAATTTTTGTAAAAATTTAAACCTGAAAGGCAACAGAACAGCCGGAAGCTGTGGTCGAGCGGTTCTAGGCGCTTCAGTCCAGAACCACCCGGCAGCTACGGTCGCAGGTTCGAATCCTGCCTCGAGCATGGATGTGTGTGATGTCCTTAGGTTACTTATGTTTACGTATTTCTAAGTGTAGAGGACTGATGACCTCTGATGTTACGTCCCATAGTGGTTAGAGCCATTTTAGCCTTTTTTTTTTCTTTTTGCCACAGAACAGCACCCAGGACGAGTAAGTAGTCCAGAAAGTACTCAGAGTACAATGAGACGGCAAAGGAGAGTGTTGGTTTGGGCGTTGGCAGGAAAATTAGTATGGACTCACAACGTATTATGTAAGCTCACGTGGAGAAATCGCGAGGTGCAGCTGTGTATAGACAGAGACCATATGTGATCACACAGAAGTGGGGGGGAGGGGTTTGTGGACCACGATACAGCATAAAAGTGGAGGCAGCGACGTCTGAAAGGGGGATTTTATTTCAGATAGCCGTCCACGAGGCAGATCTGTGCAGGTCACTCGGGGACTTGGAATTTTAGTATTCGCTCTGCCTCTGCTGGCATTCACACTCGGCCACTTCCCTCCCTCTTGGGAATTTTGAGCAATCGAGAATAGTGTACTTTCATGCAGGTCACTTATTCGGTTTTCCTCGGACGAGCATTAAAGATTGTAGTTATTCAAGTCTTCCCTCTTTGGTCGTATGTTTCCCGACAGGGATCCATAACTCTTTCCAAATATTCGTCCCCAAATTCCGTTGTAACTGAGTGTCTACACAGTTCGCTGGTCACGATATTTAGACTCCATATGCTGGATCACGGCTGCCACTGCTGCTGGCTGCCCACGCACCGTCGTCTGAGATCTCCCGCCTCTTTCAGCAGCCACTTCCCCTTTGTACTCTGTAGGGTGGCCAACATATTACCCTAGCTCCAGCTTCCGGCAGTAGTTCGGTTTCGTTCCTGATACCATCTGTACAGGACGATTTATCTCGAGGGAAACGGAAAACATCGCAGTCATATCTCTGTAACTGCTGCCTTCTCTGCTGTATTCAAAATGGCTTAGTCGAATATTTTCCCTTATGATACTTACTCTCGAATTCAAGTGAGGCGGCCGGCCGAAATGGCCGAGCGGTTCTAGGCGCTACAGTCTGGAGCCGCGCGACCGCTACGGTGGCAGGTTCGAATCCTGCCTCGGGCATGGATGTGTGTGATGTCCTTAGGTTAGTTAGGTTTAAGTAGTTCTACGTTTTAGGGGACTGATGACCTCAGCAGTTAAGTCTCATAGTGCTCAGAGCCATTTGAACCATTTTTTTCAAGTGAGGCTTATTTTTACTGACATGATTCGGTCTGAATGATTCTCGCAACAAATTCCACTCCACGAACGGCTTCTGCTACTAACTGTGGGCATTCTGTTGACACTAATAAGCAGTGTTCAGCGCACTTGTTAAAAAGTCTTCGGATTCTACTTTCACTAAGGCCTCAGGTAGACACACGCCCTTTGTGATCCCCTTTTCAGGAATTGTAGCCTTTCTCATTCTGTTCTCTATTTTTACACTACTGGCCGTTACAATAGTTACACTAAGATGAAATGCAGATGATAAACTGGTACTCATGGGACAAATATATTACACAAGAACTAACATGTGATTACATTTTCAGCCGGCCCGAGTGGCCGAGCGGCTCTAGGCGCTACTGTCAGGAACCGCGCGACCGCTACTGTCACAGGTTCGAATACTGCCTCGGCCATGGATGTGTGTGATGTCCTTAGGTTAGTTAGGTTTAAGTAGTTCTAAGTTCTAGGGGACTTACGACCACAGCAGTTGAGTCCCATAGTGCTCAGAGCCATTTGATTACATTTTCACGCAATGTGGGTGCAAAGATCCTGAGAAATCAGTACCCAGAACAACCACCTCTGGCGGTAATAGCGGCCTTAAAACGCCTGGGCATTGAGCCAAACAGAGCTTGTATGGCGTGTACAGGTACAGCTGTCCATGCAGCCACACGATACCACAGTTCATCAAGAGTAGTGACTGGCGTATTGTGACGAGCCAGTTGTTTGGTCACCATCGAACAGACGTTTTCAATTGGTGAGAGATTTGGAGAATGTGCTGGCCAGGGCAGCAGTCTAAGGTTTACTGTATCCAGAAAGGGCCGTACAGGACCGGCAACATGCGGTCGTCCATTATCCTGCTGAAATGTAGGGTTTCGCAGGGATCGAATGAAGGGTAGAGCCACGGTCGTAACACATCAGAAATGTAACGTCCACTGTTCAAAGTGCCGTCAATGCGAACAAGAGGTGACCGGGACGTGTACCCAATGGTATCTCATACTTTCAGGCCGGGTGATACGCCAGTATGCGATGACGAGTACACGCTTCCAAAGTGCGTTCACCGCGACGTCGCCAAACACGGATGCGACCATCATGATGCTGTAAACAGAACCTGGATTCATCCGAAAAAATGACGTTTTGCTATTCGTGCACCCATGTTCGTCGTTGAGTACTCCATCGCAGGTGCTCCTGTCTGTGATGCAGCGTCAAGGGTAACCGCAGCCATGGTCTCCGAGCTGATAGTCCATGCTACTGCAAACGTCGTCGAACTGTTCGTGCAGATGGCTGTTGTCTAGCAAACGTCCCCCTCTGTTGACTCAGGGATCGAGACGTGGCTGCACGATCCGTTACAGCCATGCTGACAAGATGCCTGTCATCTCGACTGCTAGTGACACGAGGCCTCTGGGATCCAGCATGGCGTTCCGTATTACCGTCCTGAACCCACCGATTCCATATTCTGCTAACAGTTATTGGATCTCGACCAACGTGAGCAGCAGTGTCGCGATTCGATAGACCGCAATCATGTTAGGCTACAATCCGACCTTTATCAGAGTCGGAAACGTGATGGTACGCATTTCTCCTCCTTGCACGAGGCATCACAACAACAATTAACCAGACAACGCCGGACAACTGCTGTTTGTGTATGAGAAATCGGTTGGAAACTTTCCTCATGTCAGCACGTTGTAGGTGTCGCCACCGGCGCCAACCTTGTGTGAATGCTCTGAAGAGCTAATCATTTGCATACCGCAGCATCTTCTTCCTGTCGGTTAAATTTCGCGTCTGTAGCACGTCATCTTCGTGGTGTAGCAATTTTAATGGCCAGTAGTGTATTTGGCACACTATTTTCTCTCAGCATCCTATTGTCACTGTTGAAACACAGCTAACAAATTGCCTTCTGTCGCTTTTTGCCTCTCTCCGGAAATCAATGTTGTCTGCTCCTGCAGTGGTTCGGTAGTTAATGATTTTCTGTCTTTGTTCACTTTCGCCTTTCACGTGTTTCTCGCTTCACACTTAAGCCTTTCTCGAAATACTCTTCAGTTTCTTTTGAATTTACTGTGCGGAGCTCACCCTGTTACTCCATCATCGTCTCTTGACATACTTTTCGCTCTGAGCTTTTCTTGAAACAGCCTCCTCTTTCCTGTACTGGTACAGTCTTATTATCAACTGGAATTTTTGTAATACCTAATTGCTCTGTGCCCTCGGCCCTTCGTCCTGTTAAACAGAAATTCCTCACCTTCCCCAGTTACCTGGAAGCAATGCCTTACTCGCATTCCGCTTCCCACTCGCAACCAGAGGTTTAAAATACCTTCTGCCCTCGAAACCGTGTTAGTGATTCCCAGAATGTTCCGCCCGATAACACTTTGTAATGTTTCTTAGGCTACGTCTCTGAACTGCGCTTATATGTGCTCCATTGTTCACGAGAAACGTCAGACGATTGTTAGTGGCTTCCTTACTGTTAACATCTATTCAGGCAAGGCGTAATGCGACCACTCTCTTACGACCATAGTTAGTTTTCCTGACTTTTACTTTTCTTATGCGCGTTTTGGCTAGTGCTCTCTGCGGACAGTCTCTTGCATAATGACTGGTTAGTTTGCATTTAAAGCACGTTACGGACTTAGGCTGCAACCATGGGCTTCTATAGCTTGGAAAAATGCGTTCTGAGCATCTCTCTACTCGCGATAGGTCACTTTCCTTGCCGTTTGCTGATGCAGCCGGAGACGCCACAGGAAGGGCAGTGGTTTACGTTCTGACAGAAAGTGTTGCGTGGTCTCACGAGGTATCGTGGGGGCTTACGTAAGGAAGCTGTGAGGCACGGCAGTGCTCTGGTCGCGACCATACATGATCACACACTAGGCCCCACAGGGTAGTGGGCAGAAGTGCCAACTTGGAAGAGGCGTGGCCAACAGAACTGTATTAAGGCGGAGGTGGTGGCGTCCGAAAGAGGACGTTTGGTTCAGATAGCCGTCCAGGAGAGACATCTATTCTGGTCACGCCCAGGGCTGGGACTAGTTGAATTTTTTCTCGCTCTACTCACATTCGCATTTGCCACATACCTCCTCCCAGGGGATTTTAGGACAATCAGGAATAGTGTAGTTCCATTCAGTTCATTTATTCAGTTTTCCTCAGACGAGCATTGCAAATTACAGTTGTTCAGTCTTGTCTTTTTGTTCATATATTTCTCGACGGAGTTCCATAACATCTTCGAAATATTCAGGTAGCCTTCTCCACGTCAGCTGACTAGACGGGCAATTCTCAGATTCCTAATCCATTGACTAGACCGCTCGCTGGACACGACAACACATCATGTGTCATGGTTCCCATCGCCAACTCTACGCTCTCTTCGTTGATCATTGCTCATTCTTCCATCTCTCACGGGCATGGCCCGACGTCAGGGGCATAGATAGCCCCGAAACTTTGTACACTTCTCTAAACTCGTTTTCAACGCAAGGAAAAGTAAGAATGTCTTATCTCTCCATTGTATCGTTCACTGTAAACATGTTCTTAGGTAGTAATACATAGTCTCCCAGTCGGATTTCTAGGCGGGAAAAGCAGAACTGGTGCTCTACAGATCGTAGAGTGAAATTATAAACCACTTAATCAGGTAAGTAAACTACAAAATTTAAAAACAGGAATGGATAATTTGTAGTTAGATACAATACGAGTTAGTGAAGTGGTAAACCCTCTGGTCAGATGAGTGCAGAATTACCAAGAGGAATAAAGTAGGGCAGACGTTCTACAGAATCATCAACATAAAATCAAATAGACGTAATACTGCAGTAGCTCTATTTATAAATAAGAATATAGGAATGCAGATACTTGCTAGGAACAGCACAGTGAGCGCATTATCTTAGTCAAAAGAGACATAAAAATAATAACGTACGCAGTACCACACTATTATGTGCTTACTACTTCCACAGAATATGAGAGTGTGGGAATGGATTACGAGATACAATTAATTCTGATGTAAAGTGACGAAAATTTAATTGTGTTGGGGAATGGAACTTGATAACAGGAATTTCAAGGTTCAAAAAATGGTTCTGAGCACTATGGGACTCAACTTCTGAGGTTATTAGTCCCCTAGAACTTAGAACTAGTTAAACCTAACTAACCTAAGGACATCACAAACATCCATGCCCGAGGCAGGATTCGAACCTGCGACCGTAGCGGTCTTGCGGTTCCAGACTGCAGCGCCTTTAACCGCACGGCCACTTCGGCCGGCCGAATTTCAAGGAAACGATAATAAGTAGGAAAACAAGGCTGACATCACGGGATGAAAGGTTACGTCGCCTGGTTGAATTTTGCGCAAAGCACCGAATGACATTCCTAATAATTGGTTTCAGATATATGAAAAAGTTCTGTGTGCACGGGTGGTACCTGGCACCACCGAGCTCGTATTATGTTAAGACAGAGATCAACACCAAATTAAAAAACTGTAGAACATTACCAGGGCCAGACGTGGACCCTGACAATAATTTATTGGTTAAGAATTTCAGATCCAGTGGAGTTGCTAGTCTCCCGTCAAGCGCCTCCCTAGGTGGCGTTTAGGAGAATTCTCACTAGATACAGTGTCTACCGGGGGAATAAAATACCTGGGTGGACCAAAGCAAGTAGCTGCTGTCTTGTAAATCGATATTGGCTTATTAAAGGCTAAAGAAAGACATACTTGAGAAACTAACCTGGTCCTCCACGTTGGGGTCTGATATAATGGGCCAACTTCCCATTCACTGAAAAAAAAAAACATACAGTGTTAAAAGACCCAAGATGATACAGCCGGATGGATTAAATGGTGAACGGATAAAGCTGCGGAAACGGACAATGAAAATGGGAACATGAACATTAGAGGACTAAGAAAGAAAGAAAGAAGGGAAAATAAATACAGACTTAGAAAACAGAAAACATAATATTATTGCGTTATTGGGAACGAAAAAGAAGGGAAACTGCATAGAAAATAGAGAATACTACATACACATATACGGCGTGGTGCAAAGACATCAAAGGGCAAAGCGACGAGTGTCAGTATTGATAGAGAAAAAATTACAGAAACATATTACAAGTTGGACACATATTGATAAAAATCTGATTAAGTAAACATAGCTTTATAAGGACACAACACTATTATAACGGGAGTCTATGGAGTAAGTGAGAACGAACCAGATCATACAAAAGAAACATTCTTCCATAAATGAAATGACTTAGGAGAAAGGATACGAAATAAAGAGAAATAATAATTGATAGGGATTTGAGTAATAGAACTGTGTGACAAGTAGGAAATTAGATAGTAGGACCACATGGAGAAAATATAGTAAATGATAATGGGCGAAGATTAATTACTGTATATGAACAAAATTCATGACAAACTTTGAATGGTTTCTATCCGCATAAGGAAATTCATAAATATAAATAGCATCAGCAAACACTCCAAGTAAAATCAGTAATTGATTACATAGTAATTCGGAAAAAAACAGTTTTAAAAACACAAGTCGTCAGGGCATACAGAGGAATAACCCAGAGTGACCATCATCTGGTTATCTGTAAAATCATGTTTCCATATGTAGATATAAAAAGTAAAGAAGTTACTGTTAATGAGGAGGAAAATTTTAAAACAAATAAATATCCCAATGTATAGTGTACATGGCCTAGAAAATGAAAGTACAGTGTATCTAGTCAAAAGCAGTTGGATGAAGAGTTAACTGAAACAGAATTTGACAACACAGATACACAGTATAAACACATCATTAAAGCTCTAGACGAAGCAGCCAAAGAAACCCTGAGCGAAGAAGTTAAGTATGAGAAAAAAAACTTTATACCATTTTGATTCAGAAATAGAGAAATACGTACAAATAAAGAAAGAAAAAATACTTAAAGTAGCTAAATACACAACGTACCCAGCTCAAGATAGAATTAAGAGCACATCAAGCAAAAATTAGGAAAATGGTGACAGAAGTAAAAATTAAGAACTGGGACAATACATGTAAGAAAGTGGATTATCTAATCGGAGGTAAGAGAAACTCAGAGGCATGGAATACATTGACAACACTGAGAAAAAATTCTAAAATACTCAACAAATTAACTACATTAGTATCCAGACTTGGGAAAAGTATTTCAAGGGATTATTGACTGAAAATAACGGAGAATTTTTGGATACAATTAATAACGATTCAGAAGAAACAGAAAATAATGGAAACATTTCACTGGACATTGAAAAAGTACTACTGGAGTTGGAGGAGTACTTACTGAACTGGTGAAATATGCTACAGATAACTTACATGAATTTTTGAGAATCTTTTTCGAAAAATGCTTAAATGGCGACGCCATACCAGAAGACTTACAAGTAGGGTTTGTATCAAGAATCCACAAGAAAGTAGGATTGGTATCAACAATCGACAAGAAAAGAAGAAAAGATGAGTGTGAAAACAACAGAGGAATAACTGTAACTAATGTATTTAGCAGTTTTTACGGAAGGATTAACAATTATTTTTAGGAAACACAATTTAAGGAAACGGTGGCCGAGGAACAGGCTGGCTTCAGAACAGAGAGATCAACTATCAATCATATATTTTGCTTCCAACAAATAATAGAAACGAAACAAGTTAGAAATCAATCCCATCATTTAGTATTTGGAGACATAGAAAAATCGTGTGATAATATTCCCATATGTAGCTTTTCGAAAGCTTTGAAAGCGTTTAATATCAGTTACATCAAATTACAGCAGTTCGGATCCTTTGTGAAAACTCTGCAGCAAGAATAAAAATATAAAACATCACTCATCTGGATTTAAAGTTACAAAAGAATCACGTCAAGGATGCAGTCTGTCTCGAACACTTTACAAAATATGTAAAGGGAAAGCATTGGAAAACTGGAAAGAAAATGTAAAAACTTGGGGATCCCAGTGAATGATATTACGATGTACCCATTATAGTTTGCTGATGACCAACAAACTTTGTGGCACAAGATAAAGAAGACAGAGTGCATTACAAGGGAATTAATAGAGGAGTATAAAAATGGGGACTTCTGGTCAACAGGAATAAAATAAAATTGATGGTAATAGGAGACACAAATCAAGATTTGACAGTGGAAGAAAAGATGGGAACTACTGAACACACTGAAGAGTAAAAATATCTGGGAGGCAATACCACTCAAGATGAGAAACAAGACAAGGAAATTAACTGAAAAATAGATGCTGGGAGGTTTACTATTGGAACAGTAAACTGTCCCAAAAAGGCGGAAGTCGTGGTAACGGTCAACGGCATGACGATGCAGAAGGCGACGGAAACCACTGTAATAGAGACATGTAACGTGCTCCATGGAATATACGGCGTTTAAATGAAAACGTGTTACGATGATCTTTCCAATAGAAAAAGATACCGCGTTAGTCCTCTGATCGGATCTTTGGGAGAGGACTGCCAATGGGGAGATACCCTTCAGAAGCAAGTGGTTTATGAAAGAAAGATTAGCATCCAATGAGTTGGGATTGTGGAATGTCAGTAGTTTGAACGTGGTAGCAAGGCTAGAAATCTAGATTTTTGGGGGTTCAGTGAAGTGAAATGGAAAGAAGAATAAGAATTCTGGTCTGGTACATATCGGGTGATATCAACACCAGCAGAAAATGTTACAACAGGAGTAGGTTTCATTATGAATAGGAAGCTAGTGCAGAGAGTGAGTTACAGTAAACAGTTCAGTTGTAGGAGTGTTCTGTCCAGATTCGACAGCAAACCATCGCTGACAACGATAGTTCTCGTCTACATGGTAAGCAGTAGATGAAGAGAGAAAAATAACATACAGGGATACTGAATGGGTAATTCAGTATGCAAAGGTATATGAACATCTAATAATCAAAGGTAACTGTGTAACACCATAGCTCTAATGCTCTATTGATTTTTTTTTGTTCTATTTAATCTTACATCGTTGAGTTTCTGTAAATGTTGTTTCATTGAATCAATATCACAAAATTGTATACTCCTTCCTATGTAAAAACTTTGATGTCGTGGTTTGATTCTATGCAATGTTGTATATCTGTCGTTTAAATTCCTTATCTCATATGGAGGGAACAAAACTTAATGTATATACTTGTAATTTTGTTTAAATAATTTTTTGTACAAATACCAATATGTGTAAATGTTCTGTTTTAATTAATATGTTTGCCTGTTGTTATGTAATTGCTGATCCTCACTTAGGGCGTTAGTTGTTTTGTATGTAAAAGGTGTTGTGGTTTCCCTCGGGAACGGAAGCATGCAACGTGCACAATTGTGGTTGGCCTAGTTAGAAAAGGTGGAATTAAGAGTCCGTCGGGGACGAGCTACCAAACTGTCAACTGCTCATGTAAAAGTTGTATATTGTGCTGGGGCCGAGAGAGGCTTTCCGTGCCGCTTTTCAATGTCTCGGATGGATGGATAAAGAGACGGAACTCATTTGGAATTGATATCTATCATCGCCACCAAGAAATGATAGAGTCCACCAACTCTACTTGCAAATCCACCTACCAACATGCAATCGCCAGCACATTGCGCAGTCACTGAAAAGGAACCAAGGAATAGTAGAAATATATGGTGAAGGATCAGCTTATTGGATGTTTTAGTGTACGCAAATATAAGGTAACTTATACTCGAACTCTTGTACCTACCTTGATTTTTATCCCTAGTCACTCAACCACTTATGGTCCTTCCCACGACAAAAATGCCTACCGAGTATCCATATTGGGAAAATAGGAAAGCCCAGTGGTTTACTAATTAATACCACTTCAACGTAGTAAAATAAAAGTTAAAGTTTATGTAGCAGAACTGAGTAATATAGTACATGATGTTTGTTGAAAATAATTTATTTATTAAAACTGTTTATTAATATTTTGTTGCCAACTTCTAAAGTGAATGTTCTCAAAACTGTGGCTTATAGAGTTTTGCAAATTAAGGGCTCACAGAGCAGTCTGTTGAAAATCACCCAAAAATGAGCTATTGTATTATAATCACATCAAGTTGTGTTCTACTGCAGTAAAAGTTGAGAACTTTTACTGTTGAAAGTTGTATTTTCATGCTTGTTAAGGACTTGTTTCTTTAGTGTATTGAAAGCGTATTTAATTTGCTCTGCTACAGTGGTCAAGATTAAGGGGCCACCCTCCATTGAAAGTAGCTTAAATACACAAAGTTACTTAATTATAGAAAGTTTCAATTACTCTTGCTATTCAAGTGAAATTCTGTACAATATTAGGTTCTTCTTGTGTATTAAAAGTGCATATTAATGGTGTAACAGGATCAACAGTTTGTCTATTGTGCTCATGCTAGATAACGATTAATAGAAAGACCACGATCTAAGAAAACAATAATTTCTTTATTCAAAAGACAGTGAGAAGTAATCTGTTAGTGATTTCCATTTAATTTTTATTCTAAGTAAAAAGGTGTTTAGTATTGAGAGACTTAATATATACATAGTAACTAATTTTGCTGTGAACCATATCCATATTTCATGACAGATAGGAATATGTTTGAAAAGTAATATTGAACCTATGTCCAATTTACGATTCTGTAGTCAATATTAATAGTAACATTATTGAGACCATTCAGTTTGACTAAGTCCTCAGTGTAATAGGATGTTTCGTTATCTGTTACATTTATGCAATAGTTTGTTCTTATCTGTTACCTCCAACCTGAATGTGAACATACTATATGTAGGTGACACAGTTCACTGCACTCGCGTGTGGCAAAGTATAGGTTGTGTTTGTCCAGTGAGGAGTTACTCATACCATTTTTCTTGAACAAGAATGTCAATCATTCTCATGCCTAATTAGGCTGGCGACCGTTTCCTTTATTCTTTGAACTGTGTAGATAGGTAAAATATTGTTTATTACTGTTTAAATATTTACGTAATTCTATCACTTCCGATAAGCCACGTCCGTTACGTACAACACGGTCAACAGAACAAGATTCCTCTCAGAGGGTAACACTGCTCTGTTGCTTTATACCATAATTGCTTTTACACGGTAGTTTTATTTCACGATAAACAGCCAACTTCAGGGTTACAGTATAGTAAAAGCAGACGTGTTATACGTGTCACTGCGTGACAGGACGTTACTCGCTATTACAGCTACTGACTGGAAAAAGGGTAAGTATTAATTGTTTTACAAAAGTAGAGTGAGCGTAAAACGTCCAGCGGCACGAACCTGTAACATATTTGACACAACAAATAGTGAAACTTCAGCTTAAATTGAAAATTAAAGATATGAGTACTTAACCGTAACTAAAATGGACAGGAAACTGGAAATAAATCTCGACACGCGAGAACAGAATGTAACCCAGAGCAGTTCAGACAACACACCAATAGATGGCACTACGCACGAATTTAACTACGTACGATATCACGTTTTTTTTTTTTTTTTTTTTTTTTGTGGTGGTGCTGAAGTCTGATCAACTTCGTTGATTTTTACTTCTGTAGGGAATGGAAGGGGTAAAAATTTTCTCTTTATTTATTTATTCTTCTTTCAGCTTTAGTTTGGGCACACAGAAGGGTCCTTTAACTCGCTGCTTTTGGTGTGTATTTGAAAACAAGTGTGGAGAAGTGCTAAAGGACGATATGTCCTTAGATTATGGAGAAGTACATAGGGATATCATTTACGGAGGCTCAAATACTATCGCCTTCGGTACTTTATATTTGTGGTTGCGTAAGGTTTCTACCGTACCTACTGTGGTGAGTTGTGGTGTACTGTCACGTATCATGTCCAACTTCCGAAATAAGGTTCGTGCCTTCTCCTTGACCTTGTCTGAGAGGTAAGATTCGCTTAAGGCTCGATGAATGTCATGATTTCGGATCCACCATTGGGCTCCTGTGATCCATCGTAAGCATCTGCTTTGTACAACCTGTAACTTCTTGTAGTTAGTGGCACACGTAGTACCCCAAGAGGTCGATCCATGCAAAATAGACGGTTCGACTGTGGCATGGTGCAACTGGAGTTTCGTGCGTTGGCTGAGGTATGAGCTCTTCAGAAATGGGAGGAGAGCTCCCAGCATTTTGAGACCAGACGTCTTCTTCTCCATAATGTGATGACTATACAACAGTTTGGCGTCCAGATGCACTCCCAGGTATTTTACAGTTGTTGCCCAGGGGAGTGGCTGGTCTGATTTCCGTAGGCGTTCATTGACGATGGGTTTCCGACGTGTGAAGACAATAACTTTGGTTTTCTCTGCGTTGACCGTTATTTTGTTCATGTGGGTCCAATGGTCCACTAAATCTAGTTGGCGCTGCATCCGTGTGACGAGGTGGTCCATTCTGGTGCCTGCAGTCAGGAGCGCTGTGTCGTCGGCATAGAAACTGGCAGTAACATGTGGCACCGTCAGTAGGTCGTTAATATATAAATTAAACAGCAGTGGAGAGATGACCGATCCCTGTGGAAGTCCTTCAAGGACAGGCCGTGTTGATGAATTCTTGTCATCAATGCGAACATATAATCTGCGATCCTGAAGAAAATTGTCGAGAAGTTTTAAATAGCAGTCTGGTAGGGGAGTGGTACGTCGGAGCTTGACGATGAAGTTGCGTCGCCATACTTTATCGTAAGCCTTCTCTATATCGAGAAAGACTCCAATAGTATGTCGTTTCTTGTTGAAATTGTCTTGGATAGATTCCGTGATGCGCAGTAGTTGTAACTCAGCCGATAGCTTCGCCTGGAAGCCAAACTGCTCCGGCCGGATGATGTTGTGTGCCACAAGGATGTCCAGCATGCGTTTCAGTAGGACACGTTCCAGTACCTTTCCCAGTGTCGGCAGTAAACTTATGGATCTGTAGCTTGCCCGGTTTTGGTATTGGCACTATTCTGGCAATCTTCCATGCCTCTGGGAAGTATCCAGTCGTGAGGCAGCTGTTCACTATCCGGGTGAGAAGCACAACAGGCTTTCTCGGGAGGTGTTTCAACTCCGTATTGCTGATTCTATCTGCTCCAGGTGAGGTGTGTTGACTATACTTGATAATCCTCCTAATTTCCTCCGGCGTTGTCAGCCGGGGCATAGCGGTAGTCGGGGCGTCCCGAATAGCTTCCCATTCCGCCGCTGTGTCCTCCTCTGCACGGTGGAGTGCATCATCTCCATCCTCCGTGGGGGGGCGTAGTCATCTGTTGTTGGTATGTATCCGTATACAGCTCCGCCTGCGCAAGTGAGTCGTACAAGAGGCCATGGGGTCCTCGAATTGCCCTTTTGGGGGGCTGTTGTTGTCTGAGACTTTTAACTATTCGCCATTCATCTTTGGTGCGTAATAGAAAGTTGTCCATTTTGAGTTCCCACGTGTGTTGCTTCCAGTCCTGAACCTTCCGCCGGAGTTCGCGGGTTAGTCTGTGAGTCTCCCGTCTATCGTCCGGATGGCGGTAGCGGACCCATCGTTTCCGAAATCGATTGCGCCTTGCCTTAAGTTCCTGCAGTGGTGGTGGAAACTCGTCATAATTGACTTCTGGTTGCAGGTGCTCCGTGAGTGCCCGTTGTTTCGCATTGTTAATCTTCTTTGTGAGTACTGCGACTGCCACATCAATCGCTTCTCTGGTAGTAACAACCTGGGTTGGTCGCACATTGTTGTTGAGGTACGCTTGGAACTGCTGCCAGTCGTAAGTTCTTGTCGTCGGCAGTGGGAGTTGCAAAGTAGCCCTCTCTATGAGTCCTAACACCGGTCTGCGGTCCGACGAAAGATCATCCAGCGTCCGCAGATGGAGATTCGGGTTGATGTTCTTGATTATGGCGATGTCTAGAACATCAGGGTCTTGTGTCTGGACGTAAGGTATCCTCGTCGGTTCCCGTGGTCCATGGACGGAGATATGTAAATTCTCAGCCAGTGCAAACAACATATGTCCTTTTGGGTTAGTCTTACGGGAATTCCAGGCAACATGTTTACTATTAAGATCCCCTCCAAGGAGGATCTTGTCGTAACCCTCTGTAACGGAGTAAAGATCTTCTGGGTGGAGAGGCTTACGATATCACGTGGACGTGAATAAACGGATCGAAGCTATGAATGTCGCATGTACTAAGCAAGATAATATAGGCGATGTTGTCGAAGACAGTGGCTATGCTAGTGAATCGAGGGATATATTTGAATCGCCAAAAACAGAAAGGGATGTAGGATTTGAACACGAAAGTGCAGTAGAAACTAAAAGTGAAAAGACACCAGATCTGACTGATTTGCTTCCCCCCACCTGCTCTCGACTGTGGTATGTCACATTTGCCAACTTTTTAGTGCAGTGTTCCAGTGACTATTCAGTGTTGTTTGTCTTTCTCGTGGTACGAACAGAAACCATGCTGTCGCTAGGTGTGAATTTTATGTCTTTTGCGAACAGAATCCAGACTGTCGCCGTGTTTTTTAATTGTCTGTCTATTGTTTTCCCTGTCTGCTTCGTATGTATTTTATTAGCATCATCGTCCCTCTGTTCTTTGTTTTAAGCTCCACGATTTCTTTTCGCCGTGTTACTCTTTAAGTCTCCGATTTTACCGCCTGTTTTTTATTAATTATTCTCTTGATCTTTCTCACAAAGTCTGTAGGCTGAAGAGCGGCATACTAAGCTGCTGCCAGCCCGCCACCTTCGGGGGGAATTGAAATTCAATAAAGAAAAAAAAATGATTTGCTTAGAATACTGCACAATTTGCAACGCAATATGACAATATTAAGGCACAAACTGGAGCACACAGTGACAATATTAATGCACGAATAGCAGCACAAGGTAGTGATATAAGTCGACAACTGAAAGCGCAAAGCAAGAATCATAGGGAACAAATCGAGAAGGTAGATGTATAAGTAGACTTTTTGAGTAATGAAATTAAACACCTCAAAAGCGAAATTACTGTCATCAATGGCAATATTGCCAACGTGGACTGCAATAAGGAGTATCACATTAGGCAGTTCAGTTTAACAGTAGTGGACATCTCTAAAACGAAATCACAGATGCTGGAGATAGGTATAAGTAGGGTAACTCTGAGGAAAGCTTGGGACACAGAAGAAATACTTCAAATGATCGATGAAAGAAGGAAGTATAACAATGTTCGGAGAAAGACAAGAACATACAAATACTGATTTACGAATTTCATGGCTTCAAGAAAAAGTGAAGAAATCGAAAAAGGAATGATTGACAGAAGGACTGACTCAGCAGATAAAAAAGAAAAACAAACTTTGTGTTCCGGCGTACGTCTAGCCCCGGCACGACGATCGAGAACGGAAGAGCAGAGAGGGCTGTGAGACATCAGCTAATAGTACGCTGACAGACCCCTCTCTAGCACAACATCGGGACAGGAGCGGCCTCTACACGAAGAGAATATAAGCGCCGCTCCGCCTGACCACGGCCACTATTCTATCCTTTTCTCTTTCTTAAAAAAAAAAAAAAAAAAAAAAAAAAAAAAAAAAAAAAAAAAAAAAAAACAAACGCACAACTGTCAAGTACCAGCCACCACTACCAAGTCATCACTCCTCCTCACCACACCATGCAAGAAGGCGAAGCGCAGCACGCGCTAGAACTTCGTCCCCGGCAGAAGGTTCAACCCTCAGTCACGTGCGACTGCGACCACGGCCAGACTAGAAGACGAGCTGTCCTCTGAACGCTGCAGTAGTGATTCAGGAACTGTACTGTTCTGCTTGCAGTGAAATTCTGTATACCTAAATACACTGATTATTTGCATATCGCTATTTGCTTACGACACACCTTTGTGAATACGCAAAGCTAAGTATTGTCATTTACCTTACTGCAATAAAAATCTATTCGTATTTGTTCGAATTGTTGACTAGCGATCCGAGAAAGCTGGTTTGGTAGTCACCCTAAACGAGACGCGTGCACAGAACACAAAACTTTTGTGTGTAGGGAAACAAGCAGGCGATAGTGTGAGATGTGAGTTACTGATTTTTCACCATCGCTCTGCTGATGTCAGGACAGCACTGCGTAATGTATGCTGCGAACAAAGCTGCTAACAAACATATAGAATACTTATGATAAATAGAGTGTTTGAATATTGTTTCAGGACTTGGTCAGCTTGTGTAAGACAATGAATCTCAGTATAATTCACTAATTAGTTAGTTCCGGAATCCATCTTTGGTTAAATGCTAATAAGGGTTTAATATTAAAGATAGGAAGTCCCACTTTTGGAATTAGATGTAGTTTATCAAAACATCAGATGCTAGGCGATTCTATGAAGCCATCTCCTTAACTTTTTGAATTATTCCTTTTTCTCGAAACTTTAGAAGCACGTAATATTAAAATTACAGAGCCCTGCTTCTGCAACTAGTTTCAATTTATCGTAAAAAGTGTGGTAGCATTTTCCATTATGCTGTCTTATCTATTCTTTGAATTAATAAGTATGTACCAATTTTTGTACTAAAATTTGCTAAATGAGTTAGGTTTGTTAAGATATAAAGCAAAGACTTGAGCGATATATTGAGTATATATAATAACGAAGCTGTGTCGTATTTGAAGACAATATGGTAAATTTACAAAGCTTCAGAGACAATCGTCTACCCGTGGTTACATTCGAGAAATTCAGGAGTTCAAAATGGTAGAGTTATTGGGATAAAGATTTCATATAACCGAAATAAAGTGCAGATTTACTTAGAGCCTTCAACTAAAAATAATATAAACAATTTTGTAGTCATAAACGGTGTTAACTGGGCAGTGTTGCTGACGGTTGAAGAGACTTCGGAGCTGATGCTTCATCCGCCATCCGCACCAACCATATATGACGAACGAGGTGTCTCAACCGGAGAATTTACTCGATCGCAGTCACTCATATGTGCTGTCTCGCCACGCCGCAGCATGTTCTGTGAGTACTTCCGTAACCTTTTCCGGTTAAGCCTCAGATAACGCTAACGCCGACGAACGTGATTGTTGTTCTTAACAATGACTGACATGACTGTTTCTCGGTCGGTTTAAATATCGTGCTTACCTAGAGCAAAAAAATAAAAGTGAGCTTTCGTGGATTCAGTTGTTGTTGTTGTTGTTGTTGTTGTTGTGGTCTTCAGTCCAGAGACTGGGCTAATGCAGCTCTCCGTGTCTATCCTGTGCAAGCCTCTTCATTTACGATTAGCTACTGCAACCTAGACCCTTCTCAACCTGCTTAGTGTATTCACGTCTCGGTCTCCCTCTACCATTTCTACCCTCCACATTCCCCTCCAATACTAAATTAGTGATCCCTTTGTAAAAACAACGGCTCTGTACTGTTGTAGATATAAGTAATTATTTTCATCTAATTTTACAATAAACTTGTGTAAATGATGTTCTGATTTCATTTCTTTTTGTTTCATGCCATATGTTAAGAAAACTGTAAATAAGTCTCAATGTGAATATCATTGTTTACGTCAAATGTCAAGTAATATTGTAATAGAATTGAAATGTAACAAATGCTGAAACTGTTGGAAGATGTTTAAAATTCTAACTGTGGGTCTGGTCCATACGTAGGCAATGTGCTTCCCTTACATGCCCCTCGACTCTTATAACTGCCATCTGGTTTCTGTACAAGTTGTAAATAGCCTTTCGCTCCCTGTTTTTTTAGAACTGCCAGCTTCATAATTTGAAAGAGAGTATTCCAGACAACATTGTCAAGAGCTTTCTCTAAGGCAACAAATGCTAGAAACTTAGGTTTGTCTTTCATTACCCTATCTTCTAAGATAAGTTGTAGCGTTAGTATTGCCTCGCGTGTTCCTAAATTTCTCCGCAATCCAAACTGATCTCCCCTGATGTTGGCTTCTACGAGTTTTTCCATTCTTCTGTAAATGATTCGTGTTAGTATTTTGCAGCCGTGACTTATTAAACTGATAGTTCGGTAATTTTCACACCTGCTTTCTTTGTAATTGGAATTGAAGTCTGAGCGTATTTCGCCTGTCTCTTCAATCTTGCTCACCATTGGGAAGAGTTTTGTCGTGCCTGGCTCTCCCAAGGCTATCAGTAGTTCTAATGGAATGGGGCCTTGTTTCGACTCAGGTCTTTCAGTGCTGTGTCAAATTCTTGACTTAGTGCCATATCTCCCATCTCGCGTTCATCCGTGTCCTTTCAATTTCCATATTTCCCCTCAAGTACATCGCCCATGTATAGACCCTCTATATACTCCTTCCACGTTTCTACTTGCTCTTCTTTGCTTCTAAAGTTTCGAGAAAAAGGAATAATTCAAAAAGTTAAGGAGATGGCTTCATGGAATCGCCTAGCATTTGATGTTTTGATAAACTACATCTAATTCCAAAAGTGGGACTTCCTATCTTTAATATTAAACACTTATTAGCATTTAACCAAAGATGGATTCCGGAACTAACTAATTAGTGAATTATAATGAGATTCATTGTCTTACACAATCTGACCAAGTCCTGAAACAATATTCAAACACTCTATTTATCATAAGTATTCTATATGTTTGTTAGCAGCTTTGTTCGCAGCATACATTAGGACTGGTTTTACATCTGAGCTCTTGATACAGTTGTTTCTCTTTTCTCCGAAGGTCTCTTTAATTTTCCTGTAGGCAGTATCTATCGTACCCCTAGCGATATATGCTTCTACATCCTTACATTTGTCCTCTTGCCACCCCTTCTTAGCAGCCATCTCGGCTTAACCATTTTGCACTTCCTGTCGATCTAGTTTTTCAGGTGTTTCTAATCCTTTTCGACTGTCTCGTTTAGGGTATTTTTATATTGTTCTTTCATCAATTAATTTCTATATCTCCTGTGTTACCTCAGGATTTCTACTAGCCCTCGTCTTTTTACCTACTTGAACCTCTGTTGCCTTCACTGTTTCATCTCTCAAAGCTGCCCATTCTTCTTATTCTGTATTTCTTTCCCCTGTTCTTGGCAACCGTTTCCTAATGCTCTTCCTAAAACTTTCTACAACATCTGGTTCTTTCAGTTTATGCAGGTCCCACTTCCTTAAATTCCTTTCTTTATGCATTTTCTTCAGTTTCAATCTACAGTTCATAATGGAAAAATTGTGGACAGAGTCCACATCTGCCCCTGGTTACTAAATCTCTGTCTTACCATTACGTAATGGTGGATTCAGTAATTAAATTTAAAAGACGTGTTTCGTTTTTCGATGTTCTGTTCCGTGTGTCGTTCACTTTATTATAGCAAACTGTGTCACAAGTAGCCTACACCCCAATTGGAGAGCGAGCCGTTAAACGTATGTAACTGTGAACAATGGGTATAAATCGCCTCTGAAGTGTGTCGAGCGATGAGTGCTGATGGAACAAGTTTTACTGATATATAAAAAAAAAAAAATATTCTTGTGTGTCTGAACATTGATCACAAATATTGTTTCGTTAAACGGCTCTAAAGTAATTCATCATCATAATTCGTGATTTCTTTGCACTATTCATAGAGAGTTAGAACATTTCATTTCAGTTTCAACGAGCTGCATTGAGGATCTGTGAACTGCAGGTTTGTACCTGTAGATTTTCCATCACTTTCTGACTGTTCACACAAATACGTTTCCAGGTGCTTATGAAACGCCATGGTATCTATAATGAACGCAATACTACCAAACGTTCCGAAACTGTGTTCAAAATCAAAGAACAAAGGTGATAATTTTCAACCGCTGGCCCACAGGTGAAATTAAAAGCAACGGTGGTAGCATTAAGAGTCCAATAGGAATTCCACTGAGAAATTAAGGAAAGAGCAGGTAGGTGGGAAGGATAAGCTGGAGGCTCTTATGAGGGGAGGACTTGTCCGAGGACGAGTTAGAAGAAGAAATTGGAGTCGATTAGGAATAAGTGGCTTTATGGAGCTAGGTATGGAGCGAAATAAGCACACTCTTACTTCTCCGTTCGAACAGGTCTTGAAAGGCCCGACGGTACCGACCAACCTACCAGCCTCCGTGCTATCAATAGCCAACAGACGCCACTGCATGCTGGTACGGAGTGGTATGTGGTCAGCACACCGCTCTCTCGGCCGCTGTCAGTTTTCGTGACCGCAGGCGCTGCCTCTCAGTCACGTAGCTCCTCAATTGAGGGCTGAGTGCACTCTGGTTGCCAAAAGCACTCGACAAACATGGACGGTCACCAATCCAAGTGTTAGCCCAGCCCACAGCGCTTAACTTCGGTGATCTGACGAGAGCTGGTGTCATCACTACAGCAAGGGAGTTGGTAAACGATGTCTAAGATTAACAGTACATTTATGAGAAATTTCAGAAAAGAAGGAATTCCTTCCAGAACTCCACAAACTTCAGAGCACACATTTCTAGAAAATGATTTTTTTTAAGGACACACAGGAGACAGAGAGACACAGAGAGGCAAAATAAATCTCACTTCAACTTAACCGTGCATCCACACCTCAAAACTTTCATTAATGTCTTTCATGTAGAAAATTTTAAATAATTTAAATCGTGGAGACACACTAAAACAATTAACGGCTGTCCTAATTTAGACACAATGGTCAAACACCACACAGGTAACAATACTTACCATA
This sequence comes from Schistocerca cancellata, assembly GCF_023864275.1. NCBI lineage: Eukaryota > Metazoa > Arthropoda > Insecta > Orthoptera > Acrididae > Schistocerca > Schistocerca cancellata. The sequence continues at coordinate 1,000,075,501 of NC_064627.1, forward strand.
CAAAGTACAATAAAAAGCAACGGACCCATTACTGTCTCAAGGGCGGCTGACACAAGCGTGGCATACTTCTAACCCGAAACATAAAGCAAGCCCCAATATAAGGAACATACAGTACAATAACAATTACCAGAGGTTGGTGACAACTAATAATCAGTAAAATACTTTCAGTACGACAAACTTTAAAGTAATTATCTAACCAACATGACCTCGACCTAACGAAATTCATGTTCGAGTTTCCATTTACCAAAGTACTTCTAAAAAACTGCTGTAAATTAAACGCCTAAAGCGTTATTCGAACAGCCACACAAGCTGGGTCTTCAGAAACAAGAAAATGCTTTAAAAATTTATACAGGTGCCAAGATTAATATGGCTCATGAAACAAGAACCTTAAGATTGGTAACCAAGAACTATAAATCAACCTACCTACACAGCTAATTTCAAGGCACGCTAGCACCAATCTATTAGCGGAATTCCACCATGTTCCAAGGAAACAACAAACAACCGTCCACACGCTTAAACGGCATCGTTAAAGCAGCGAAAGTAAGTAGTAGTTAAGAGAAAGCAATCAAGTCGTAAACTATTATCCTGGAAGAGTAATATACTGATCTCTATACAGCAAGACGAGTTCCGAAAAAGAGTAATCACAAGGTAAAACTTGAGAACAAATTCTACCGTTTTTCGCCGCGGACGTTTCCTTCCTGGTGTGAACGCATGCTTCTTAGAAAGTCGTTCAGTGCCCAATGCTTCGCCTTTGGAAATTGGAAATTTGTGGTAAGTTCCTCTGGGACCAAACTTCTGAGGTCACCGGTCCCTAGACTTACACGCTATTTATTTTATTTATAAGTAACTTATTTAAACTAACTTACGCTAAGGACAACACACACACCCATGCCCGAGGGAGGACTCGAATCTCCAACAAGGGCAGCCGCGCGAGTCGTGGCAAGGCGCCTCTGACCGCGCGGCTGTTTCGCCTTCTTTACTGACAAGCGTTGAAGCCACTACGGGTCTCCAATTTCGGTAACATCATTAATATGAAGCTGAAGGGATTGAAACATAAAAAGTCATCTTAAACAACGGTAAATCACAACGTACAACGGAAATTTGCCAAAACTGAGTAGAAAAGTCCATAGTCTCAAGAGGCCAGCTACTATACAACAGAGGTATAATTTCCAACAAAATATACCTATTACGCAATGGCCGTTCTTACTCAAGACAATTGCTCAAAATTCTGTAGCCAGTAGGATGCTTGAGTCGCGCGATTTAAACGTAACACGCCAACCTCGCGCAGACAGCTCTCTGCCAACCGCACAGTAAAACAGTTGCAAGACATATACATAAATCCAGCTAACGAACTAGAAAAACTCATCTACCAAGCCGCTAGCTGTTCACCGCCGAACACTAAGCAGAATAACGGAGTTACAACAACCGGGATGACCTGCCAAACAGTTCACTCAGGGCTGACGAACGTAAACAACTCTAACAACTTCTGCGGTAGAATCACATATAAAACTAGTGATGTACGCGAATAGAAGTACATAGTCGTTCACTGTAACTCTGAACACTTAAAGGTACGAAGTTGGAACCCAAAACAGCAGTGTGTCTTTCCACGCAGTTTAACCAAGGTACATGACCGCGAACAAATACAAATAAGATGCAGCAGATCACCAGTTAAACAGAAATAAGGCACTGAGAAACTACCTCTAAAATTATTTTCAGGCCGTACGGAGTCAGCACAAATTCAAGAAATGACCAAGGTTTCGCATTTACTAACCACAGGCCGAAAAAAAAGTCGTCGTCAATGAAGTAATTATTCCACTAGCAAATAATAAATTCAAGTCTTTCTGTTAACTCCGGTACATGTAGCCACGCAGCATAACTGCTTCGATGCCCAACAGCTCCTGCTCTCAATGGATTCTGCAAAGGAAATATTCAACCTTCTGCAGCAAAGTGGCAAAGTGACAGATTGCCCACCGATACTGGACGCGTACAGGCGTCCTCATGGAGTTAACATTTCGAGCAATCTGGAACACCAACTCCTCTACCCAAGCGAACTCCGGTCTTAGATACGCGTTCCCAACTGCTTTCCTGCACTCTTTACGGGCCTCGAGTCGTATTTATGACATTGCGCTTCATAGTGGAAGAAACACTGAAGGCAAGTCACGATTCGCTCATAAGATTTATCGATATACAAAAAGCGTTCGACAGTGTGAAATGGTGCAATATGTTTGAAATTCTGAGAAAAATTGGAAAAGGCTGCAGGTAAAGGAAGGTGATACACTAAATGTACAGAAACATGAAGGAATAATAAGAATGAAAGACCAAGGACAGAGTGTTTGGAATAGAAAGGGCATAAGATAGGGGATGCAGTCTTTTCCCACCACTGTTCACGCTATACTTCGAAGAAGCAAAGACGGTAATAAAAGAAAAGTTCAAGAGCGGAATTAAAATTCAGGGTGAGGGGATACCACGATAATATTCGTTAATTACATTTCTATCCTCAGTGAAAGTAATAAAGAATTACAGGATCTGTTGAACGGAATGAACAGCCTAATGAGAACAGAATATGGATTGATAGTAAGCCTGAAAAAGACAAACATAATGACAAGTAGCAGAAATGAGCATAGTGAGAAAATTAACATCGAAATATGTGTCCACGAAATAGAAGTTAAGGAATTTTGCTACCTTGGAAGGAAACTAACACGTGATGGACAGAGCAAGGAGGAGCTAAAAAGTAGAGTAGCCCACACAAAGAGGTCATTCCTGATCCAGAGAATTCTGTTGATATCAAACAAGCCTTAGTTTGAGGACGACATTTTTGATAACACGTTTAGAGTACAGCATGGTATGGTTGTGAATAATGGACTGTTGGGAAATCAGAACAGAAGAGAATTTTGAGGCGTGTGCAACAGAATGTTGAAAACTGGATTGTAGTACAACTTAAAGATGAGGAAGAACTCCGCAGAATCGGGGAAGAGAGGAACATACGTAAAACGCCACCCCATAAGTAGGACATGGAATGTCCAGTTAAAGTCGTTCTAGGAAGTTTATTTATTTTAATTTTCCTAGGTTTAGATTGTGCTATCAGTATGTTCTTCATTAGTTTATGGAGCTAACTAGCTCAAGTAAATGGAAATGAGAGTTTGGCGTCATTGGCCGGGAGGCCTCTTATGGGGCAGGTACGGCCGCCTTGGTGTAGGTCTTACTACATTCGACGCCACATTGAGCGACCTGCGCGCGGTATTGGAATGAAATGATGATGAAAACAGCACAACGCCCAGTCCCTGAGCAGAGAAAATCCCCGACCCAGCCGGGAATCGAACCCGGGCCCGTTGGACAGAAATCCGTCACGCTGACCACTCAGCTATTTTTTTAACCTCATATTGTTCTTTATTTTTCGTCGCATTTGTTTGGGGCGGAGGTCCTACGACACCTGTCAAAGGTGTTCGTTGATCCATTCACTCAGTTTTTTTTTATTACAGAGCGTAGTTAATCCTCTGGCCGAGCACGCTGAGATACCGTGCCGGCGCTATCGGGGCGGACACTAGCTCAAGTTACATGGAATAACCATAAATAAAACTTCCATTGAACCTGTAAGAGTGAATAAAGGGAAACGTCGAACTTTCTTCTTTCCTTTCCTTGTTGAACAGCCGTACGTATTTCACTCTTTCATTTTGAATGGACATTTTAATTATAATTACTTCACGCGACTTGAGCTGGTTATCTCGTGATCCATGTAACATGTTTTAATTAATGTAACAAAGTAACACCATGTACGTCTGGAGCACCTACTCATAGCAGTAGGGAAATTAAAGTCAATCTTTAATAAATAAACTTCTGTCTACTGTCTGGCTGGTTACTTTATTAATCCAAGCTAATCACAGTTGCTATTAACAGATATGTTCGAGATCATGCCAAATCCGTTAATAACCAGACGACCCTGCGCCGAAGTGCGGCAAGAGTCAAGAAAAAGGAGTAAGGCACAGGTTATGTAGTGTATTCTGGTGGTGCTGGATGAATTACAACATGCGATCAAAGGTGTCCGGGAACCTATATGTATTGCTGAAGTGGCCACTAGATGTCACGGCAGATGTACCCACCAGCATCCAAGGAGACGGGGACTGTTGTGTTGTCAGGAGAGAAGCGGCAACAGCAGAAGCAGTGGGTTTGGAGAGCTCACTGACCTTGAACGAGGACTATTCACTGATGTGACCTGAGTAAGAAAGTCATCAGGGGCATTTCAACCCTTGTAAAGCTGCCTAAGTCGACTGATGACTGTGTGATTGTGAAGCGGAAACACGAAGGAATAACCACATTTAAATCAGCACCAGACATGTCATATGAACAAACGAACAGGAAACGTCCAACATTGCGGAGGTTAGCTATAAACGTGGCATTTAATCAGTGAAGGATGAGATCCAAAGTGCCACCAGCAGGCTATAATGACTGTGCATAGGAAGTTAAAAAGAATGGTCCTCAGTGGTGAAGCAGCTCCTCATAAGTCATACATTTCTGTATCCAGTGCTAAGCCATGTGCGATGTAGCGTAACGAGCGGTGCCGCTGGAGAGTGTACGGCTGGAAACTGATGAATCCGATGGAAGGGTTTGATTTTAGTCGATGCCTGGAGTACGTTACGCGCTATCATGTGTAGAGCCAACACAGAAGCATGCAGAAATTGTTGTAATGGTGTGGGTTTTCCCTTGTTAGTGTGTGGTCCCCCTAAAGCCCCGAACAAAACAGTAAATACGGAAGTGAATGAAAACATTTTACAGCACATTGTACTGCATACACCAGAATAACAGTGAGGAAACGATGACTTTCTATTAGCATGACCATGTATCCCGTTAAAAAGCAGCAATTGTAAAGCAGTTGTGTACAATAACATTCCTGAAATGGCCTGGCCTGCTCAAAGCCATTATCTGAACCACCGTACCAAACATCACTACCTTCTTTGGTTTAGAGTTTTGAAGACAATCGGGATGCCATTCCCCCGTAGACATTAGTCACCTCATTGGAAGTGTCGCCAGCAGAGTTGAAGCGGGTGTAAAGGAGAACGCTCGACACACCCCTCATTAATACCACTGACTGGTGTTCGGAAGCTTTCGGTCTGATAGTGTAAGTATAAGGCAAAACACGGCTCAGTGAATATGCGAGTGCAAACCACTGCCTTGGTACCGATCATCCAACGAAATGTACAGAGGTCGCAGTGTGCCTCTCCAGTTATTCAGATAGTGTTGTTACAGAAGGTGGTGCGATTAAACCAACAACTGACATAAACAAAAACGGACGTTGTGGTTAAATTGTGCTAGGAAGCTTGCTTCTTTCACGGTTCAAACAACGCTGGGACATAGTTAAAGCTACCAGCTCATCTGTTGTCAATCAAAGCCGCACTATCGATAACTTCTGATGTTGTTCAACTTTTGTTGTGTGGTGCATTACTTACATACGATATATGCTGGCTTTAAGCATATGCCTAACCTCACCTAATTGCCACACATACCGAACTAGCGTTTCATCTGTGCCCTGGAATGACGCGATGTTCACCTATATAAATGTCGACAGTTGTCGGAACGTTACCCGGCGGTATCCTGTAAATTGTGTAAGGGGCAGTCAAATGAAAACGAGGCAGACGGAAAAAAGTAAGTAAACTGTTCATTTTGAAAGTAATCGCCACAACTGTTACTACATTTTCCCATTGCGAGACAAGTGGTCAGCGCCCTTGTAGCGAAGTGTCTGTGGTGGCCTACGGAACCACGAGCGTAATCAGGCGTGCTCCTCTTCGTTCGGAGGAAATCTACGGCCACAAATGTATTTCATGAGGGCACCAAAATGTGGGAACCGCACGAGGAGAGATCGGCACTGTTTGGAGGATGTGTTCGGGTTTCCCAGCGAAACTTCTGCAACATGGTCGAAACAACTTCGGTAACATGTGGGCCCGCCCACAAAAGAAATGAGCCTTGTTGCCAAGACTAGAAAAGCGGTGGCTCGTTATTTTCAGGTTACTATTCGTTGCTGTAGGTGCTGTGATTTTTGATAATTTTTGTCTAAACCAGCAAGATAAAACAGAGGCCACTACTTCCACCACATCAAGTGATTTAGTGCTCACGTATTCACACTGAGCCGTGAACACTTCCCAGTTTACCAATGGGGAATAATTGACATGATTACTACTGTTATCGGTGCCATGCGTGCAGTGGTCGTGCCAGGCGCGCGATATTGAATCTTTATACTATCGTTAGTGGCGCGAGACCTGCACGACCTTATAGCAACCGTTATAGTTCTGCATTATTCTGTTACACTAGGGGTCAGTTCACGTAATGAAAGAGAATGTAAGATTAACGGACTTCTCTATTAAACAGTTGAGAATCGAACAATAATACAAACAGATGGGGGTGGGGGAAGAATGATTCGAGTTCAGCAGCCTGCTCCAACGCACGTTCATAACAAGCCACGACAGCAGGAGGAAACGTATTTTAGTAACGATCGCCGTATTATCAAATGGGGTCCAATTTCCTAAAGGAAGGGGTTGCAGGCATTCAACGACCACCACCAGGAATCAGCCAATTACTAAGAGGATGCTAGTGTGCGTGAATCGCTAGGTAGCGTCCCGTACCAAAGCAGTAAAACCCGCAAGACGCGAAAATATTCACAATGACCTATCAGCTTCACTCTGGGCCGAAGGGCGCAAATTTATAGCGCACGTCGGCGCTCATGCTTACCGAACTTCATCTCCTGGAAGCGGCACCTCCGGTCTCTGGCACGGTCACACTAGAACTCCGCGACTGCCCCATTGTCCACCACCCATCACCGGAGGGCGGTTGGCGCCCGCCCGCGAAAACGGGCGCGCACCTGAACTAGCCAATCATAGGGCCGGAATTTCACAAGGAGGCGACCTCGCGACGTCAAAATTGAGCAGAAACAGCGGTTACAAGGTTGGTAAGGCAGGTTGGGGAACTGAGAACAGGAGAAACTTTGGCCACTACTGAATGTTCAAACGACACCACGTGCTACCTTGGCGTTCGAAAAGGGATAGGAAAAGGGAAGCCATCATGGCTGCTAGGAAGACTGCTGCCCTTGCCCATAAGTAAAGAATATTTGTCGCGCCAAGCTCCTCTCACAGATCAGTGTGAGACAAGCTGTAAAAATCGTCAAATAAATCAGGCAACCCATATAAATTATTAATATTACCTGAATTCCAGAATGCTGGGATTAGAAATATCAAATACGAGCACTGAACAGTGAATGAAGTGCATGTCTTTCAACTGTTTCGACTATGGCATAGACGTTTCGCCGCAATACCGTTGTAATCCTTCATAGAGTCCCGATGTCCCCCGATGCAATATCCATTTTTTGGAGCCCTGATGAAAAACATTCGTTGCCGTCGATTTCTTTCAGCCGAAGACGGGCAAGTCTGGGCAAATTCATGTTTCCGTAGGCAACCGTCAATATTTTTTCATCAAGCCATGACCGCCTTGGTTGACAGTCCTATAAATAAATTATGGCGATTACTTCTCAGATAATAGAGGGTTTATTTCCTTTTTTTTTCATCTATCTCGTTTTCATTTGAGTGCCCCTTACACTCAGATGACAAAAGTATCTCTTAATGTTGTATCGGACAATCTCTTGCCGTCTATAGTGCCGCAACTCGATGTACCTTGAACTCCGTTGGAGCTCCCCTGAAGAAACATTGAGCCATGCTGCTTTTATAGACGTCCATAGCTGCGAAAGTATTGCTGGTGCAGGATTTTGTGCACGACCTGAACTCTCGATTCACGCGATCTCGCTGGCGAGATCATCTGCTCCAATTTTTGAGAATGTTCTTCAAAACCAATCGCGGACAACTGTGTCCCGGTGACGTGGCATCGACGTCTGGGAAAATCAAGTCCATGAATGGCTACCAATGGTCTCCATGCCGGCCTGTGTGGCCGAGCAGTTGTAGGCACTTCAGTCTGGAACCACGTGACCGCTCCGGTCGCAATTTAGAATCCTTCCTCGAGCATGGTTGTGTGTGATGTCCTTAGATTAGTTAGGTTTAAGTAGTTATAAGTTCCAGGGGACTGATGACCACAGCAGTTAAGTCCCATAGTGCTCAGAGCCATTTGAACCATTTCGACCAGAGTACCTAGAGCACCCAGTCAAATGGTTCATATGCCTCTGAGCACTATGGGACGTAACTGCTGTGGTCATCAGTCCCCTAGAACTACTTAAACCTAACTAACCTAAGGACATCACACACATCCATGCCCGAGGCAGGATTCGAACCTGCGACCGTAGCGGTCACGTAGTTCCAGACTGAAGCGCCTAGAACCGCACGGCCACACCGGCCAGCACCCAGTCCATTCCATGTAAACACAGCCCACACCATAATGGAGCCACCACCAGGTTGCACATTACTTCGTTGAGAATTTGGATCCATGGCATCGTGGGGTCTGCGTCACGCTCGAGCCCCACCGTCACGTCTTACCAACTGAAATTGGGACTCAACCGACACGACCACGGATTTGCAGTCGTTTAGGGTCCAATTGATATGGTCGTGAGCACGGGAGAGGTGGCGCAGGAAACATCGTGCTAATAGGAAAGGGGCTCCCGTCAGTCGTCCATTGCCATAGTCCGTTAACGCCCCGATAACTAAGTGGCCAGCATGACGGATTGCCGTCCTAAGGGCCCGGGTACGATTCCAGGCTCGGTCGGAGATTTTCTCCGCTCAGAGACTGGATGCTGTGTTGTTTCCATCATCATTTCATCCCCATCCGGCGCACAGGTCGCCAAATGTGGCGTCGAATGTAATAAGACCTGGACCAAGGCGGCTGGACCTGCCCCGCAAGGTGCCTCCCGGCCAATGACGCCAAACGCTCATTTCCATTTCCATAGTCCGTTAACGCCAAATTTCGCCGCACTGTCCTTACGGATATGTTCGTCGAACGTCCCACGTTGACCTCTGCGTTTATTTCAAGCAGTGTTGCTTGCCTATTAGCACTAACAACTCTACACAAATGCGCCTCCTCTCGGCCGTCAAATATATTGTTCGTGGTGAGAGGTTGTGCCTGGGATCTGCTGTCCTCGGCACACTATTGACGCTGCGTATCTCGAGGTATTTAATTCAAATGGTTCAAATGGCTCTAAGCACTATATGACATAACATCTGAGGTCATCAGTCCCCTAGAACTTAGAACTACTTAAACCTAACTAACCTAAGGACATCACACACGTCCATGCCCGAGGCAGGATTCGAACCTGCGACCGTAGCAGCAGCGCGGTTCCGGACTGAAGCGCCTAGAACCGCTCGGCCACAGCGGCAGGCGGTATTTAATTCCCTAACTTTTTTCCGAAATGGAATGTCCTATGCGTCTAGCTCCAACTACCACTCTGCGTTAAATGTCTATTAATTCTTGTTATGTGGTCATAATCCTGTGGGAAATCTTTTCGCTTTAATCACCTCCGCCAATGTACTGCCCTTTTATGTGTACGCGATGTTACGGCCATCTGTATATGTGCATATCGCCATCCCATGACTTATGTCACTTATGTGTATTAACATGTGGGGGCAATAAGACTGTGTTCTGTAAGGCGAGCCAAAATTTTATCGCTGACGCACTCGGTGTACAACAGCGACGGAGGCAGTTTCCGGGAGAGTCGTGCTACACGCTTCCCTGACAGCATTCTCGGAGGCCTGCCGGGCGCAGCAGGCGAGAATTCAAATCCACGGCCGACGGTCGCATTAAAGCCGACGCTCCCGACAAGGCCTGCGCCGAGCCGATATACGATATTGTCAGCTCCTGCCCCCCCCCCTCCTCCTGCCCAATCCTCTCCCCCCCTCTCCCCCCCCCCCCCCGGTTCCCACAACACCAACACACTGGCATGTTCTCTGTAGTGGTCCAGCACTGCGGACACCAGATGTTTCGGATGGCTGGTGATTCGGCATGGCTGCATAGAAATGTGTCTCACCGAAGGTGGTCTCCACATTGTGACACTATAGAGGATACCTCTCAGACGTACAAGTATTTCTGAATCTTCCGATTCCAAGAAAACGTAATAATATTAAAGCTTCGTGCGCATACAATTTTTTACGGAGGTAAATTTCGTTTTTATATTTCTTCTCTGGATGCACGGTAATTTAATTTTCTCGCACCCTTGTATATCAGAAGCTACACAGTATGTATTTCAGGTTTAATGTGCTCTCTAGTATAGTTATAAAGTCGTCAATTCACATGAGGTTCACAGAGAATAATGTTAACACATTCCCGTGTTAAGCGTCCTCATCAAGCAAGCGTGTGCAGGCCGCCGAACGAATTCAGCCACACTGGTACGGTTGTAAGAGACCTGTAAAACCCTTAAGTTTAATTTACGTATTCAGGCAACTAGAATAAGAAGCTTTCGAAGAAACGTCTTACTGTTTTCGAGAAAGCCAATTGCGTATATTTGGGAAACAAGTTTTCTAAAAGGACCGTGTCAATACTGCTGCTATCATCTCTCATCTCCTGAGAAAGAGACACATTACACGCCTACAGTACCTCATTGAATTTTTTTTCTCGCTCAGTACGCGAATAAAATATGTTATAAAATCGCTAACGTGGGTACGGGTTACCCTTCACAATGCACTACACAGATGCTTCGAAATTCTCTGTCTAATTCCAATTCCAAAGAAAGCACTTCCTGACAGGTGTGAATATTACCGAGCTATCACTTTAATAAGTCATGGATGCAAAATACTGACACGAATTTTTTGCAAAACATTGGGAAAACAGCTTGAAGCAGCCTCGGAGAATATTAGTCTGGATTCCGAAGAAATGTAGAAACACGCGAGCCAATATTGACCCTACGTCTCATATTAGAACATAAGTTAAAAAATGGTAAACCTACTTAACAGCTTGAAGCAGCCTCGGAGAATATTAGTCTGGATTCCGAAGAAATGTAGAAACACGCGAGCCAATATTGACCCTACGTCTCATATTAGAACATAAGTTAAAAAATGGTAAACCTACTTTGTCGCATTTGTAGACTTAGAGAAACCTTTTAAAAATATTGAGTGTAATACTCTCCACGAAATTCGGAGGCAGCAGGGGTAAAATAAAGGGAGAAAAATTCTATTTTTACCTTGTACAGAAACCACACGACGTTCATAAGACTGAAGCGGACAATGGGAAGTTGTGGTTGAGAAGGGGGTGAGTCATTGTAGCCTATCCCCCATGTCATTCACAACGTATACTGATCAGGCACTAAAGGAAACCGAAGAAAAATTTGGAGTGGGAATTAAAGTTCAGTTAGGAGATATAAAAACTTTGATGTTTACAATGATATTGTAATTCTGTCAGAGACAGCCAAGGACTTGGAAGAGCAGATGAACTGAATTTTACAGTGTCTTGAAAGTAGGATATAAGATGAACTTCAAAAAAAGAAAGAAAGATAATAGATTGTAGTCAGGTGATGCTGCAGGAATTAGATTATGAGACTCTTGAAGTAGTAAATGAGTTTTGCTATTTGCACAGGAAAGTAATCGATGATGGACGAAGTAGAGAGGATATAAAATGTTGACTGTCAACCGCAAGAGAAACGTTTCTGAAGAAGATAAATTTGAAGTTGGCTGGTTGGTTGATTTGGGGAGAGGACAAAACAGCAAGGTCATCGGTCCCACCGGATTAGGGAAGGACGGTGAAGGAAGCCGTCCATGCCCTTTCAAAGGAACCACACCAGCATTTGCCTGAATCGATTTAGGATGGCCGTACGTGGTTTTCAACTGTTATCCTCCCGAATGCGAGTCCCTTGCACTAACCACCATTCCACCTCGCTCAGTAGAGAAATTTTTTAACATCATATATCGACAGAAATGTTAATGTTGTAACGGCGACAGCAACCGTCACGGGGTTCCCGCTAACGAAAACGTGGCAGGACCGAGGGGAGCGGCCTGCGAACAAACAAGATGGACGAACAGGAATGGAAGGACAGGAACGACGACAGACAACCGAGCAAGACACCAAGATCAACAACAAAGTATTAAGCAATGGGGTCACAGGAACAACCTCACGAAATCATAACAGCGCCCACTCATAAACGGGAAGTAAGCACACGCAACGTAAACCCGATGTCTGTGAGCGAGATGTCAACTTGATCATAGCGAATACCAGACTGCCTCACTAAGTGAGATACAGCCGCAATAATACACAACAGGGTAGTCGCTATTGGCCGCTGGGACCACGCGCTACACATTGGCGCCCTCACATTAATCTCAGGGCCAGGAGCGTGCGCAGCCACGGCTTATAGCGTGACTGCTGCATCGACCTCTAGTGGTCATCGAGTTTCATGCCATCTGGCACGGATTCGAAACCCGTACCGTCCAGTACCAGATCCTTCCCCCATTAAACTTGCGCGTAGGGGTGGATTCGCCACCGACGGTGCCGCGTTGGCGGTCGAAGGAAGAAGACCCAGACTCATCAACTGCTGTCGTCGGGAAGAGACGCGCGAGGTGTCCATGACAGCCGACATAGAGGCCAGGGCGTCGGAGGGAGCCTCTGATCCACCTGGGGGTGGGGAGGGCTGGTGGCAGGTTCGCAGGGAGGTAGCAACTGGGGCATGGCGGTGACTCGAGGACCACATCCATACCCGAAGGAGGGAGTGTAGGAGGAGGTGGAGTTGGGAGTCCTGCGGGAGTATGCAGGCAGAGCTGGTTATAATGGCGGCGCTCCAACCCTTTCGTCGTTTGCACTGACGTCACAAGCTGCCCATGGGCCGCGACGACCATGGCGGGGGTCCAACCCGCCTTGCTCCCATACATGCAGGCCCACACGGCCGCGTCGGGGCATAACGCTTAGAGGGCCAGGAGTGGAGGTGGGAGGGTGACGGCATCAGCAAATGGAGCAGGGTCTGCGCTGTCACCGGTGGAGGAGTTCCACATGGCTGTGTCCACCAACTGGTATGGTGCGATTTGTGCTCAAGAACAGGGTGATGGCCGATGTGATTGGAGATGTTTCGTCCACCTTTGTCAACTGTTGTTTACATGTGCGAACAAGCCTCTCAACTACGCCATTGGAGGAAGGGTGGAAAGGTGGTCTACGGATATGTTTGATACCATTGGCCTGATAGAAGTTGTGAAAGAAGGATGCCATGAACTGAGGGCCATTATCAGAGACCGTGTGTGAGGCAGGCCCTCGATGGCGAGAACCTGGGGCAGGTCTGTGTGGTGGTGGTGATGGATGCCATGTGGATTAAATATGGGATTTGGAGTAGGCATCAGCAATAATTAACCACATGGGCCCCAAAAACGGGTCTGCAAAATCGATGTCGATGCGATCCCAAGGGCTGCAAGGCACAGGCCAGGGTGCGAATGACTGATGGGGGCTTGCCTGGTGACGCGCGCACACAGTACACCCGTGGACCAGGTGACCAATATCGACATTGATGCCAGGCTAATACACGTGCCGGCGAGTCAAGACTTTTATGCGGGACATACGCCAGTGCCCACAGTGTAACAAACTGGGCATGTGACATCGAAAATCCAGAGGGATGACCACCCGATGTACATCCGACTCCATGGCCAACAGAAGGACATAATCGACCACGGAGAGCCTGTGGGAAAGGTAGCGCCAGGGGCTGAAGTCAGTCCTCATCCAACGAGGAATATAGGAGGGCCAAATGTGGACCACGTAGTGGAGAACCTGCCACAAGATAGGGTCTTGGCGTGTAGCTGTGGCAGTGTGAGCAGCTATAAGAGGCAGGCTGTCCAGTGCATCCTGGTGGGCTGAATCAGTGTGAAAGCTGAGGACCTCCTGTTGGTCAGACGCAGGGTCGGGGCCTGCTGTGAGATGTGACAAAGCGTCTGCGTTAGCATGGTGGACGGTAGGCTTATACTAGATGGTGTAAGTGTTATTCCGCAAAAATAACACCCAGCGCTGGAGATGATGAGCCGTCCGCTCTGGGAGGTGAGACTGGTGTCCGAAAAGCGTAACTAAGGGTTTATGGTTTGTCAGGACGGTGAACTTGGCCCCAAAGACGTAGATGTGAAATTCATGGACGGCGAACACTGTCTCCAGGGCCTACTTTTCAATCTGGGAGTAGTTCCATTGTGCTGGGGTTTACGTCCTAGATGCATAGACGATGGGCTGCTCTGTGCCATCGGCATTCCGATGTGTGAGCAGCATCGTCTTTAAACAGATAAAAGCTTGGTCACAGGCAGGAGTCCAATCAAAATTCTCACCTTCGCAATGCAAGTGATTGAGTGGCTGAGCAATGGAGGCAGCTTGGGGTAAGAACTTTAAGTAATAAGTCAACTTGAACAAAAACACCTGGAGTTCAGGGAAGTCCTTGGAATGAGGAAGGACCTCAATAGTCACAACATTGCAATTCAAAGGGCAAATGCCCTGTTTGCTAAGGCAGTGGCCTAAGTATTCCACTTCCAGTTGGAAAAAACTTGTCGAGCCGAAAGTGTAAACCTAAATAAAGTGCTTAGGTTGTGCAAATGTTCCTGGCAGGAACACCCAGTGACCAAGATGTCATCCAGATAATTCACACAGGCTGGGATAGGCTCCATACGCTGCTCCAGGAACCGCTGGAAAATTGCCAGCGCCAAATGGAAGGCGTTTGTACTTGTATTACCCAAAAGGTGTGTTAATAACCAGGATGTTATGGGAATCGGCATCCAAAGTTAACTGGTGGTATGCCTCAACCAGGTCGATCTTAGAAAAGTGCTCACCCTCTGTAAGCTTGGCGAGAAGGTCTTCCTGTCGGGGAATGGGGTAAGTGTCAACTAGGGACTGAGCATTGATAGTAGCGCTGAAGTCCCCACTCAGCCGAAGGGACCCATTGGGTTTCTGTAGGACCACCAATGGTGTCGCCCAAGCACTGTATGTCACAGGCTCTAGGGCGCCAGCAGCCTGGAGCCGATCAAGTTCCTGCTTGGCTGCTGGCCGTAAGGCCACCGGAATGGGTCTGGCCCTGAAAAAGCGAGGCTGCGCGTCTGGCCGAAGTGAGATGTGCACCTGAAAACGTGAAGCACACCCGAGATCTGCTGCAAACAATGATGCAAAAGCCGAGCACAGAGCGCCCAGAGCCTGAAAAGGAACAGCCGTGGAAACAACCTACACTATATCGGAAATGTAAAAGTCAAACAGTTGAAACGCATCCAGGCCAAAAATATTCGAAGCCGACAGATGGTCGACCACAAATAGGGTAAGGAGCCGGGGAACATGTTTGTATGTCCCCTGGACGACGAACTGCACCCGAAGGGGAATGGAACCGTCGTTGTAGGCGACAAAACGCCGAGAGGGAGCGGCAACTGACAGCCTTGGGAGAGCAAGCCCTGACAAAACTCCACCATCCCGTGAGCAAGATGTATGAGACAGTTGAAATACCCTCAGACTTGAAGAATATAATAATTACAATCCCAAAGAAAACAGGTATTGACAGATGTGAAATTTACCGAACTATCAGTTTAATAAGTCACGGCTGCTAAATACTAACGCGAATTCTTTACAGACAAATGGAAAAACTGGTAGAAGCCAATCTCGGGGAAGATCACTTTGGTTTCCATAGAAATGTTGGAACACGTGAGGCAATACTGACTCTACGACTTATCTTAGAAAATAGATCAAGGAAAGGCAAAACTACATTTCTATCATTTGTAGACTTAAAGAAAGGGTTGGACAATGTTGACTGGAAAACTCTTTTACAAATTATGAAGGTGGCAGGGGTAAAATACAGCGAGCGAAAGGCTGTTTACAATTTGTACAGAAACCAGATGGCAGTTATAAGAATCGAGGGACATCAAAGGGAAGCAGTGGTTGGGAAGGGAGTTATTCAATCTGTATATTAAGCAAGCAGTAAAGGAAACAAAAGAAAAATTCGGAGTAGGTATTCTAATCCATGGAGAAGAAATAAAAAATTTGAAGTTCGCCAATAACATTATAATCCAGTCAGAGAAGCAAAGGACTTGGAAGAGCAGTTGAGCGGAATGTACAGTCTCTTGAAAGAAGGATACAAGATGAACGTCAGCAAAAGCAAAACGAGGATAATGGAATGTAGTCGAATTAAGTCGGGTGATGCTGAGGGAATTAGATTTGGAAATGAGACACTTAAAGTAGTAAAGGAGTTTTGCTATTTGGGGAGCAAAATAACTGATGATGGTCGAAGTAGAGAGGATATAAAATGTAGACCGGCAATGGCAAGGAAAGCGTTTTTGAAGAAGAGAGATTTTTTAACATCGAGTATAGATTTAAGTGTCAGGAAGTCGTTACTGAAAGTATTTGTATGGAGTGTAGCCATGCATGGAAGTGATACATGGACGATAAATAGTTTGGACAAGAAGAGAATAGAAGCTTTCGTAATGTGGTACTGCAGAAGATTGCTGAAGATTATATGGGTAGATCACGTAACTAATGAGGATCTGTGGAATAGAACTGGAGAGAAGAGGAGTTTGTGGCACAGCTAGACTAGAGGAAGGGATCGGTTGGTATGACCTGTTTTGAGGCATCAAGGGATCACCAATTTAGTATTGGAGGGCAGCGTGGAGAGTAAAAATCGTAGAGGGAGACCAAGAGATGAATACACTAAACAGATTCAGAAGGATGTAGGTTTCATTAGGTACTGGGAGATAAAGAATCTTGCACAGGATAGAGTAGCATGGAGAGCTGCATCAAACCAGTCTCAGGACTGAAGACCAGAAGAACAATAACACGTAAACACCTATATAAAAAAAAAATGGTTCAAATGGCTCGGAGCACTATGGGACTTAACATCTATGTTCATCAGTCCCCTAGAACTTAGAACTACTTAAACCTAACTAACCTAAGGACATCACACAACACCCAGTTATCACGAGGCAGAGAAAATCCCTGATCCCGCCGGGAATCGAACCCGGGAATCCGGGCGCGGGAAGTGAGAACGCTACCGCACGATCACGAGCTGCGGACAAACACCGATACATTTCCCTCCTATAGAGATAAAAAATGTGAGACCTGTGTTTCTCCTGGCGTATACAAATTTCAAAATTCAGCCAGGTAACACTTTGTCACTAGCAGAAATCTGGGAAGGGAGTGACCCAAGGGACCCCTTCCTAGCGAGAGTAGCCGAAGAAGACGTACGCTTCTCTCGTGATATCCCCGATGGTTGGGGGTTGGGGGGGGGGATTGTTGCTCCTAAAGTAGGTGGTGCAGGAGCAACAGGGAGTGAAGTGTCCCCCCCACCACCATAAAGGGGGCACCTGTAGTTGTCTGGCTTTGAGGTGACTGGGGTTGGAAGAGGTGATGTGGCTAGAACTGTTGTATCAGCGGCGTAAGACATTGTCATACATACAGGATGTAGCCATTCAAATTTCCTCTTAGCCTAAGTATAGATCAGTAGGTCCAGGGTCTTGTACTCCATGATTTTCCTTTCTTTGTGGAGAATCCTGCAGTCAGGCGAGTAAGGCAAATGGTGCTCTCTGCAGTTGACACAGATGAGAGGCGGGGCACATGGAGTATTGGGATGTAATGGGCGTCCGCAAACTTGACATGTGACGCTGAAGTACAGCCGGAAGACATATGGCTGAACTTACAGCATTTAAAGCACCGTATTTGGGGAGGGATATAGGGCTTTACATTACAGTGGTAGACCATCACCTTGACCTTCTCGGGTACCACCCTCAAAGGCCAAGATGAAGGAGCCAGTGGCAACCTATCTCTCAGACCCCAGTGGACACGCCAAACTAAATGCACACCTTGCCGTTCTAAATTGGGGCACAGCTCATCTTCAGACTGCTAAAGAAGGTCCCTGGACCATATTTAAGCTCTTATGGGTTGTGATGGTTACAGCAACATCCCCAACTTGTCACAAGCGAGTAACACACGTTACTGGGCAGAGAATGCTGTTTTGATGAAGACTGACCCAGATCTCATTTTGGACAAGCTCTTCACCTCACTTAACTTGTTCTCTAAATGCTCAGCAAAATACTGAAGCTTCATCATCACGAAAGATTTCCCATCAGCTCTCGTACGTATAAGGTACTGGGGCGAATAAGAGCTGCAGCCATCCTCAGCCTGACGTTGCTCACATGGTGTGTCAAAGAAGGGGAACCATTTGGGGTTGTACTTCCATGCGTTGAATATAGCCCAAGAATACCTAGACACTGCTCGTGTTTGACCACCAGCAAGAGATGATGTACTGTGCATCATCACGTGTCATGCACCCTGATACCACCCACTCAGACCAGGGGCCCTCCCCACAGGCGCCACCCAGCCGCAGCAAAGGCCACATGGCAGGATGGCCATTGCCAGGAGTTCTGACGCCCCAGGGTGACAGTCATCTACTCCTCGGCATACGTGGGGAGTTAATGGCACAGGCATCAGCAGAGCAATCCCTGTGTTGTAAGGGGGCTACAATCAACAGGGTACAGGTGGCCCCACCGCATCGGACTGGATACCGTGCTAGGTATCAGGTGCAACGAAGTAAAAACGTCCATTACCATTGTCAGCGTGGAAAACGATACTGCACAGTTGATGGAGAAATACGCATTCAGGAGGGTGACCGCGCCCAACAGTTGGAGAATGTGCAGAAGTGTAGATCCATGTTGACAAAGGATGCGATACGTCTCAGCGCATGATGGACACGATGGACCATGTAAGGCGCCATTCAACAATTGTCTTTCTCTTTGAGAATTTGAAAAATGGAGGTCAGAGCCTACAGGAGACCATCATGAAGCCGAAACGTGTGAGATTCCTTTCAGTTGCCTCTTACGACAGGCAGGAATAACTCGGGCCTATTCTAACCCCCAGACCCGCAGGGGGAGAAGAATGTGTAGCGATCCCTCCACAGACACGCAGACAACTCGCTGGAAGTGGTCCCAGTGGAGTTATACGAGCCAAGTGTGAACGCACCCCTTATGAAAATCCACCGACGGGTCTGCAGATAACTTTCATCACGTAGCGTACATCCCTTACATTCTTTGTGTATTGGGTTTCCAAATGTGGATACTCCACCTTCTCTTACCTATTATTGGTCTACCTTCTCTTCCGTAGTAAAAGCTCTGCGCATTGTTAAAAACTAATTTCTCCTACTGAACTGGTTCCAGATTTCCTTGTATGTTCGCGCTGTATTAACTTTTAATATGTTCTCACCTTTATAGCTTTATTCTGAAATGGATCTTCGAGTTTTTTATACGTCCTTACGTCAGTTAACTTACTAAATCACACATTTCCAATCTAATCTCCAGCTATTTTCGTTTGCTCATTTCTTTCGTCATGTTAGGGCTATTTTCTGTTATTAGCCCGCCTTGTACGACACCTTTGTCTCCTTCTCGAAGGATCCCTCCATTCGTTTTGGCTTTACTTTAAAAAGTTTTGCATTTATTGCTGCATGCCAATTCCTGTTCTGTTTTTGCATGTGGGTTCATCCGTCATATTTCTGAATGAGTTCATCAATTAAATGAAATTCTAGTGTTGATTTTCTTTTTTTCTGATACATAACTGAGTGTCCATCACTACAGTGATTATGATTTGACTTTATATCGGTTCGAGGTTTACATAACTGTTATTAAAAACTGTACAAGCAACCAGTGGATATTCATTCGTGTTGAATAACGTTCGGTTCTCGACGATTTTTTAACGTAAATGTATGTGCATCAGATTTAGTCTTCTGTATCTATTGACACCTAGTGCAGATTATACCAGCAAATAGTCGAATAGAGTTTGTTTTATTGTACAACTGATAGAGCGCTTAATCTGTACGGTGCCTGTAATTCAGAATTATTTGAGATGAGATTCTGTTAAATTGACACAAAAGTAACGTTTCGTACCTAAATAATATCGGGACTGATTACAGGGCTAATATAATCACATCAGAGTGATCCGAAATTAATTATGTCATATATTGCTTCATCAGATCTGATGGTACTTTGCAGTTGGCAAGATGAAGTGTATGTCGAACACAATTAACAATGACATTCTCCTGAAACATCTAGTGTTCACGATACGGATGTGCACGCAGTGTCGTTAATTGTGTTGCTGAAACATGCGAAAAATATATTTTTTTTTTTGCCATGTTGAACAGATCACAGACATCGTTAGATATTGCATGTGAACAGGATATTACCGTAAGAGCATTACAAGTAATATATTTCGTGATTAATTCCGTGTAGAAGCATGAAGAATTGTTATCGTTACATACCCATCCCCCCCTCCCTCTCTCTCTCTCTCTCTCTCTCTCTCCCTCTCCCTCTCTCTCTCTCTCTCTATCTCTCTATCTCTCTCTCTCACACACTCACACAGATACACACATCGTGTAATGGGTGTAAGTGCAGGTGCACTGTATATGCTGGAGACCGGACGCTGTACTGACCAATATTACATGAGTATTCACGTCATTAGCAGGCAAATAATTATAGCTATTATAAGTGATTTGTTTTTAGGTTGCGTAGTACTTCCTAGTACATGTGGCAAGGAAAAGAAATTAATGACCGCTTTCCCTTGGCCGACAGATCAAGTGGTGAAGTGTTGTCTGTACTATCAGGGGTAGTCCATTTAGTTGTTACTAAACTACATAACATAGTAAATGATGTTTGTCGGAAGACTCTTCGACGCAGAGAAAAAACAAGCAACACACTGTTTTGTGTACATATAAAAATACCTGCACTTATACAAGTCAGAACGTGTATATGTATACAAGGCGTTCGGATGATTTCCCTAAATCGCTTCATGCAAATGCCAGGATGGTTCCTTTCACAGGGCCCGGCCGATTATCTTCCCCACCCTCCCCTAATCCAAATGGTTCAAATGGTTCTGAGCACTATGGGACTTAACATCTCAGGTCATCAGTCCCCTAGAACTTAGAACTACTTAAACCTAACTAACCTAAGTACATCACATACATCCATGCCCGAGGTAGGATTCGAACCTGCGACCGTAGCGGTCGCGCGGTTCCAGACTGGACGCCTAGAACCGCTCAGCCAGTCCCCTAATCCGACGGGACCGATGATCTCATTGTTTGGCCCCCTTCCTCAAACCAACGAACAGGGCGTTTGGGGTGTGACATTGTAAGCGTTGGCACCTTAATAAGTACCAACTTCAGTGTATCAATTTTTTTTCTCTTCCCTCAAACGCTTGACATACCTTTGTAACACCTCCGTTTCAATTTTTAGTCGATCTGATCTGACCGAATAGCAGCCCAATAATTATTACTAATGTGACCGTGTACCTAATGGGGCTGGCAATCGGAATTGACTGCTACAGAGTTGTTACTTTCCAGTTTGTCCTTCTCAAATGCTGTAATAATGAAATGTCTGGTAACAAGAAGAACACCAACACAGTTTCACTAATCAAGAACCTATATTCGTCTCAAAGACACAAAAGGAGGAGACAGCCACTGCCTTCGTCATACATATCTAATTACGGCTAATCTCAGCACAGGCTTCTTCGTTATTCATCATCGTCACACGCTAATCCATCACTGCAATCCAACACTGCAATCCAACACTGCAATCCAAAATGATGCCGGCGCGGTAGACGCGAAACCATAATATCGGCACAGAAATATCAGTGATCACTCTCGTAATTATACTTCTTCACTTTCCCAGTATTATTCTAGCACAAAGGGGTTAAACCGCGGCGATGGCCACTGCCTTTGTTGGTAAAGCCTTGCATTATAACAACTGACCTCCACACAGCTCGGCCCGCAACATGGGACTCACTCAACTCACACTCGCTCTCCCAACACGACACAATCGATTGTTTGCCCTATCGACCTGTGCCGAGTGCAAACTCATACTAAGGGCCTACGGACCCCTTACACCTTGTGTTGTCTGCCAATCTATCCTCTCATTCCCAAGTGTGTGTTACGTAGAATTAGACGACATAGGCACTGCTGCGTGGGCTTATCATGCGTCCTGACTCATCCTTCAGCTCTTCCTCGCAGTGAGTAAAACACCGTTTCAAAATGAGCTGGCTCTACTCGATTGACACCAAATGAATTTCTCACATGCTCCTTCAAGGTTTGCATATTTTGGGGGGGGGGGGGGGGTTGGGCATGTGCTGATGCCTTTAAATGTCCCCACAGCCAGATATCCAACGAATGTCTGTCCAGTGAGCAGGAAGGCCGGACCTCCTCGACAGGTTCATCGCCTATGGAACGTTCCGATGGAGAACCTCCGCATGATGCCCGGAAAACAGCGTGGTGCCCAGACGAGCATCAAGCACAGTCGTTGTCGCTCTGCATCGGTCTGCCCTATCATCAGCGTAATACAGACTCCAGCCATTCAGACATCCACATAATTAACTGCAACGGTAAGATGGCTCACACCACCGAGTATACACCATTCTCGTCACAAGTAAAACAACGCATATTTCCATTTGTATTGGGTTTTGAAGATTTAATTACTCGAATTTTTTCCTGCTTTTACCAAGTTTACTTCCTGCAAGAGTATGTGACACATTGTTTTAAATGAACCATAACTCCGTCGACATAATTTAGTAGGTTGTTCAGTGATAATTTCTGAGCATTTTGGTTCGAGATCTCCATGGTTGCCGATGGCATGTTTCAGAGCGAAAATGTGTTCGGTTTGTTACCCCAATTACTTTTGTTTATGCGAAAATATATTTACAACGACAGCCCTATAATGTGCAATCACCAAAGAATACAATGTAAAGCACATAGGAACATAACAGCCCTCATATACGGAAGTAGTGTAATGTGGTAGCTGTCGTACAACTACTAACACTGCCGGAAAAACTAGTTCACATGTTCACATGTGTGTGAAATCTTAAGGGGCTTAACTGCTAAGGTCATCAGTCCTAAGCTTACACACTACTTAACCTAAATTATCCTAAGGACAAACACACACACCCCTGCCCGAGGGAGGACTCGAACCTCCGCCGAGACCAGCCGCACAGTCCATGACTGCAGCGCCGAGACCGCTCGGCTAATCCCGCGCGGTAAAAACTAGTTCAAGAGAGAAGCGAGCAATAATGAATTTAACTTGGAGGGCAGATAGTAAAACGTTATCAAGAGCCACTAGCTTGATTGAATTGAAGTATTATGTTAGCAACCAGGACAAACAGCACGTAACATCGATATTCGCAGTGTTGTCTATAACGATATGTTTACGTTATGTGTATACATAAACATACAGTTATAAATGTCCCCGTTAATAGTCGCTAATTATAACAATATGTTTACTTTTGTGCTGTAACATCTAGCTATAATCAGCGGTGGAAATATATTTGTGAACGCCGACCGTGTGCGACTATTTCTTGTTGGATCGTCTGGTCAGTGGGAAGTTGCAGTACAGAGGAGAGTAAATGCCTATTCAAAATATAATTATTTTTGGACAGCTCAACATGAAATTCCTAAGGGACCGTAGTTTATCATGCATTTACCAGTAGAATATGGCGCGGAGAAAATATTTTGCCGCATGCAACTTCCGTCCGATTTCGACGAAAGAATTCGTGACTGTGAACTCTCTATTAGGCACAAACGTAAAGAAAATTAAATAACTTCATGAAGGAGTGAGACATAGATTCTATACTAAACAAATAGTCCATACACCAGTTCCAATTAACTCTGAATTTGTGACAATAAATAGATGAACTTACACTGCAATGAAGGATTTAACATGGATGTCGTTTTGACTGGCACTTCTCGTAATGAAAACAATCCTTTGACGTTTTCACGTACACATCGCACAATAAATCTACTGCTATGCAGTATTGCACTTTTACTTTAGATTAAAATTGTGGAGTCGCCGCCAGACACCACACTTGCTAGGTGGTAGCCTTTAAATCGGCCGCGGTCCACTAGTATACGTCGGACCCGCGTGTCGCCACTATCAGTGATTGCAGACCGAGCGCCGCCACACGGCAGGTCTAGAGAGACTTCCTAGCACTCGCCCCAGTTGTACAGCCGACTTTGCTAGAGATGGTTCACTGACAAATTACGCTCTCATTTGCCGAGACGATAATTAGCATAGCCTTCAGCTACGTCATTTGCTACAACCTAGCAAGGCGCCATTATCATTTGCTATTTATCTTGTGATGCATGTACCATCAGACCGATGTTCACCAATTATGGATTAAAGTTAAGTATTCCATAAGCTACGTACTTTATTTGCCAGTCTCAATCCCTTAAACTGTTCCAGACCTCACGCCAGCCTGCGTGAGCTTAACGCGTGCCTTTCGGCTACCAATCATAGTGGCTTGGCTGTCTTGCCAGGTCACAACAAAAATAATATCATTTTTAACAACAAGACATGCGCGTCCGACACAAGTTACAAGAAACAAGAGAAGAAAAAAATGAGTACCTGAGTAACTGTTATTCGAGAATATCTTGTACATCAGAAGAATGTGTAAAAGTGTTCTTCTTATGTCCGTTTTTCGCGCCGCGGTTTTCAAAGTCAGTAACTCATTGCATCTCTGACGGCGCTTCGACAATAAACAAGTTACGTCACAGGTCGTTCACCTTTTACATTCTCGCAACATTATTTGCTAACTGTAGCCGTTGCCAAGCGACTGCTCGATTAGTGAATGTTTTAAAATGATAAGGCAATCACATAATGTTATATGTCCCAGACAAATACAAAAACCAAATGGGATGGAAAAAGAAACGTAATGCAGTTCACTGTAACGAGCCAACGAGCCACCAGAGACCAATGGTCACTAACACCAAAATATTGAGACATCTGCCACATCTGAGGGACAACTTCTGTTACATACAAAATATTCGCTGATGCTTTCTGACGACAGTAGCCGAGTTTTCATTAAATTCGCCGGCCCTGGGACAATGGCATTTCACCAAAGTAGCAGATACAAGCAGACAGGTACGTTGCATACTAACTACCCGAATAAATTGATAGAGTGATTTCCAACAACAAAAGAACCGTTAGAAGTAGAGACTCGAATTTGAGAAAAAAAGATTTTCGGAGGGAACCAGAACCTTTTATTCTACGCTTAACACATAACGGATGACTGGGTTTTAGGCAACACACATTACACACACAGACACACACACACACACACACACACACACACACTCACATACACACAACATGGTACCAACGCACAATGGGTATTAAAGATACCTAGCACCACCAGGAAGCGTGATTGAATACTTTGTTCTATCATCCTTAGATGTTTGATGCAACCCTGTATATATAGGGTGAACGACAACTTAGACAAACTTCCAGAAGTGTCAGTATGGACCGAAACAAGAAAAAGAAGTCCAGTCTGTTCCGCCGGTAAGTGGGCCAGGAACGTTACAGCAGAGAGGGCTTTGAGACGACGTCAGCCAGTAGTACACCGACAAATCCCTGACGGCACCGACACAGGAACTGCATCTAGGCACAAGTGGATCAAATGGCTCTGAGCACAATGGGACTTTACTTCTGAGGTCATCGGTGGCCTAGAACTTAAAACTAATTCAACCTAACTAACCTAAGGACATCACACATGCCCATGCCCGAGGCAGGATTCGAATCTGCGACCGTAGCTGTCGCTCGGTTATAGACTGCAGCACCTAGAACCGCACGGCCACTTCGGCCAGCGGCATCTACGCCAAGAGAATATAAGCGCCGCTCCGGCTGGCCGCAGCCCAGAGAAAGTCTAGCCGATCTATGAACCTAGAGCCGCGACTTAATAACTATATTGTTTCGCTTGTGTTACCAATTGTATATACTGAAGACGTTGCTTATGTTTCGTGTCGCCCTTTGCCTGTGACATCTCATTGTACATGTCTCAAAGTACTGCCATTTATCTTACTGTAATAAATTTAATTAATACGATTTGCTTGAACCGTTGTCTAGCGATCCGAGGAGCAGGTTCCCTGAGCACCGTGTATTAGACGAGTGCGCAGAGCAGAACTTAGTGTGAAGTGCGTACCTTAAGAGCCATGGCCATTTGTTCTTCCTCGGTGCAGTGAACCGCACCTCTTCCACTGAACAAGTGCTCACAGCCCTTAAGGTATACACTTAGAGCCCATAAACACGTTGATGGAGTCAGCCCCAAAAGTACTGCTCATTGCGTCTTTCATGCGACGCCAAGCGCCGATGAAAAACGTCGGTTTGCTTCCCATTACAAATAAAACTACGCTACTGGCCATTAAAATTGCTACACCACGAAGATGACGTGCTACAGACGCGAAATTTAGCCGACAGGAAGAAGATGCTGTGATATGCAAATGATTAGCTTTTCAGAGCATTCGCACAAGGTTGGCGCCGGTGTCGACACCTACAACGTGCTGGCATGAGGAAAGTTTCAAACCAATTTCTCATACACAAACAGCAGTTGACCGGCGTTGCCTGGTAAACGTTGCTGTGAAGCCTCGTGTATGGAGGAGAAATGCGTGCCATGACGTTTCCGACATTGATAAAGGTCGGATTGTAGCCATCCGTGACTGCGGTTTATCGTATCGCGACATTGCTGATCACGTTGGTCGAGATCCAATGGCTGTTAGCAGAATAAGGCATCGGTGGGTTCAGGAGGGTAATACGGAACGCCCGGTTGGATCCCAGTGGCCTCGTATCACTAGCAGTCGAGATGACAGGCATCTTATCCGAGTGGCTGTAACGTATCGTATAGCCGCGTGTCGATCTCTGAGTCAACAGATGGGGACGTTTGCAAGACAACAACCAACAGCACGAACAGTTCGTCGACATTTGCAGCAGTATGGACTATCAGCTCGGAGACTATGGCTGCGGTTACCCTTGACGCTGCGTCACAGACAGGAGCGACTGCAATGGTGTACTCAACGACGAACCTGGGTGCACGAATGGCAAAACGTCATTTTTTCCGATGAATCCAGGTTTTGTTTACAGCATCATGATGATCGCATCCGTGTTTGCCGACATCGCGGTGAACGCACATTGGAAGCGTGTATTCTTCATGGCCATACTGGCGTATCACCCGGCTTGATGGTATGGGGTGCCATTTGTTGCAAGTCTCGGTCACCTCTTGTTCGCATTGACGGCACTTAGAACAGTGGACGCTACATTTCAGATGTGTTACGACCGTGGGTCTACCCTTCATTCGATCCCTGCGAAACCCTACATTCCAGCAGGATAATGCACGACCGCATGTTGCAGTTCCTGTACGGGCCTTTCTGGATACAGAAAATGTTCGACTGCTGCCCTGGCCAGTACATTCTCCAGATCTCTCATCAATTGAAAACGTCTGGTCGATGGTGGCCGAGCAACTGGCTCGTCACAATACGCCAGTCACTACTCCTGATGAACTGTGGTGTCGTATTGAAGCTGCATGGTGCAGCTGTACCTGTGCACGCCATCCAAGCTCTGTTTGACTCAATGCCCAGGCGTATTGAGGCCGTAATTACGGCCAGAGGTGGTTGTTCTGGGTACTGATTTCTCCGGATCTATGCACCCAAATTACATGAAAATGTAATCACATGTCAGTTATAGTAAAATATGTTTGTCCAATGAATACTCGTATATCATCTGCATTTCTTCTTGGTGTAGCAATTTTAATGGCCAGTATTGTATTTTTGAAGTGGAATTGTGCAGGCCCATTCGACAAACTGGTCCTAGATTAGTATAGTACAATATTCGTTTCATCAATATGTGTGAACAGGGACAGTAAAACACGAAGAATAACGAGTACTCCAGCAGCGATACCATTGCCCTGACCTGTCCTGGCTGCTACCACATGCTGTTCGGTCACTGCAGGAGTAACAGCTATCCCTCCTGTTTCACTGTTTGTGTTACTACATATCGGTAAAACGAATATCGCAACATATCGGTAAAACGAATATCGCAACAGACTAACCCTGTAGCGCTCTATTGAAAATTCCGATTTAAACATAGTTTTGTCTGAAACAGGAAACAGTGCTGGACATTGCATGAACAGTATTTGTTTTTGCTAACACCGCCGGCCCCTGGTGGCCGAGCGGCCCTAGGCGCTTCAGTCTGGAACCGCGCGACCGCTACGGTCGCAAGTTGGAATCCTGCTTCGGGCATGGATGTGTGTGATGTTATTAGGTTAGTTAGGTTTAAGTAGTTCTAAGTTCTAGGGGACTGATGACCTCCGATGTTAAGTCCCCTAGCGCTCAGAGCCGTTTGAACCATTTCTGCTAACACCAGATGCACGTTGCAAGAAGTAAATTTCAAATATCTGCCGAAAAACCAGAGAAAATGCGCCCGACGTCTCACGAGAGACATATGCAGATTTTCATATACATACGAAGAGCATTTTTTTTTAATGAAATCATGTTGATCTCCTATAGGATCTCAATACACCACATTATTCCCCTCTCTCCTGGCTACAGAATCGCATCTTTGAACATTATCGTTCAGTGCGACGGCGTTACACCGCCTTACTGGAGCCGGCCGTGGTGGTCTAGCGGTTCTGGCGCTGCAGTCCGGAACCGCGGGACTGCTACGGTCGCAGGTTCGAATCCTGCCTCGGGCATGGGTGTGTGTGATGTCCTTAGGTTGGTTAGGTTTAAGTAGTTATAAGTTCTAGGGGACTTATGACGTAAGATGTTGAGCCCCATAGTGCTCAGAGCCATTTGAACCATTTTTGAACCTTACTGGAAGGTACCACTCCACCGGTCGACCTCGGCACCAACGTCTTGCTGCATCAATAACCTCCTTTTGCGCGGTCGGCGGTCGAACCCAGGACTCTAGACGGCCGAGCTGAAGCCAGGACCAACCGCGCCTTATTTCGTCAGGAGGCCAAGCCAGTTCAAGAGCGTCGAGGGGCAGTGCACAGTTTTACAGCGGTATTTGGTAGCATTTCTTTATTCCGCTAACTTACAGTATTCGATGGCTGCAGCTTAGTGTCGGCGTGTCACCCACAGCGCTGCCCCGCGAGTCCCGCCAGCTCAGCGATTCCTGGTAAGCCAACGCTGCTGCTGCTGTCATCAAGGCCGCTTAGCTGGAAGTCGACCGCTCTCTCCCCAGTCGCCGCCAGCCGATGCGTCATGTCTTGTGCCGCGCTGCTGCCCATGATTCCGGAGGCTGCTACGGTTCCTGGTCCTCGCCGCCTTGTGCCCCATTTGGCCTGCTCTGTCTGACCATGGGACGAAGGTGGATGTACTGGTCGCCCGTACCCCTTGGGCCACTGCCGCTCCCAGGACAGGATCGGACTCGGACCCTCGCCCTCCTGGACACTGTGCCGCAACTTGCCGCTAGTTATGCTTGCCAGATGGCCACACTCACTGCCGTCTCTGGCGCTGTCACAGTGCTGCTGCGCCTCCCGCAGCATATGCCTCACTCTGATCTCGGTACACCAGGTGGGAAGCGAACGTGGACCATAGACTGGAGCGGAACACCGTCCCTCCTGGACCTGCAGCTGACTCCTGTCACTGCCCTTGTAACGCCGGAAATGCATATCCTCCTATTTCCATCTATTGTACTGTATTTTTTTCCTTGTTTTGTCACCTCAAGATATGACATTTATTGTAATTGTTTTACTCTTTGTATATATATATATATATATATATATATATATATATATATATATATATATATATATACTCCTGGAAATGGAAAAAAGAACACATTGACACCGGTGTGTCAGACCAACCATACTTGCTCCGGACACTGCGAGAGGGGTGTACAAGCAATGATCACACGCACGGCACAGCGGACACACCAGGAACCGCGGTGTTGGCCGTCGAATGGCGCTAGCTGCGCAGCATTTGTGCACCGCCGCCGTCAGTGTCAGCCAGTTTGCCGTGGCATACGGAGCTCCATCGCAATCTTTAACACTGGTAGCATGCCGCGACAGCGTGGACGTGAACCGTATGTGCAGTTGACGGACTTTGAGCGAGGGCGTATAGTGGGCATGCGGGAGGCCGGGTGGACGTACAGCCGAATTGCTCAACACGTGGGGCGTAAGGTCTCCACAGTACATCGATGTTGTCGCCAGTGGTCGGCGGAAGGTGCACGTGCCCGTCGACCTGGGACCGGACCGCAGCGACGCACGGATGCACGCCAAGACCGTAGGATCCTACGCAGTGCCGTAGGGGACCGCACCGCCACTTCCCAGCAAATTAGGGACACTGTTGCTCCTGGGGTATCGGCGAGGACCATTCGCAACCGTCTCCATGAAGCTGGGCTACGGTCCCGCACACCGTTAGGCCGTCTTCCGCTCACGCCCCAACATCGTGCAGCCCGCCTCCAGTGGTGTCGCGACAGGCGTGAATGGAGGGACGAATGGAGACGTGTCGTCTTCAGCGATGAGAGTCGCTTCTGCCTTGGTGCCAATGATGGTCGTATGCGTGTTTGGCGCCGTGCAGGTGAGCGCCACAATCAGGACTGCATACGACCGAGGCACACAGGGCCAACACCCGGCATCATGGTGTGGGGAGCGATCTCCTACACTGGCCGTACACCACTGGTGATCGTCGAGGGGACACTGAATAGTGCACGGTACATCCAAACCGCCATCGAACCCATCGTTCTACCATTCCTAGACCGGCAAGGGAACTTGCTGTTCCAACAGGACAATGCACATCCGCATGTATCCCGTGCCACCCAACGTGCTCTAGAAGGTGTAAGTCAACTACCCTGGCCAGCAAGATCTCCGGATCTGTCCCCCATTGAGCATGTTTGGGACTGGATGAAGCGTCGTCTCACGCGGTCTGCACGTACAGCACGAACGCTGGTCCAACTGAGGCGCCAGGTGGAAATGGCATGGCAAGCCGTTCCACAGGACTACATCCAGCATCTCTACGATCGTCTCCATGGGAGAATAGCAGCCGGCATTGCTGCGAAAGGTGGATATACACTGTACTAGTGCCGACATTGTGCATGCTCTGTTGCCTGTGTCTATGTGCCTGTGGTTCTGTCAGTGTGATCATGTGATGTATCTGACCCCAGGAATGTGTCAATAAAGTTTCCCCTTCCTGGGACAATGAATTCACGGTGTTCTTATTTCAATTTCCGGGAGTGTATATATTTATGCATTTATATAGGTTTGTTTTGTGGATATTATTTGTATTTATGCGCTGGGTCTGGCCTAGGGAAAACTATGCTATCGAACGAGTACATCGATAGGTCGTGTGGAGAACCAAAGTGTTTAGGATCTTTGGTAGTGTTAACTCTGCCGCGTGGAGCGCGGGCTGAGCAGAGAGAGGGAGTATGCCTGGAGTAGCAGTGGAGCAGGTGTGTTGTGTGACGCTCCCGCGAGTTGCCGCGCTTTCGGGGTTGGGCAGCATGTAATTGCGCTCGACTTGCTATGATAGTTTCTGACACGGTGTCGAAGACGGGAAGCATTAGCTGGCGCACATCAAGAGCCCGTTTCGCCTGGTGACCGTGTCGAGAAGAAGGCGCGCCAACATCCAGCTTCTGCAACAGCGACGGCCGACAATGAGTGACTGTCGTCACCTCCTCGATCGACGGCTTCAAACCTTCAATCAAGCAACAAGGAAGTCTGGGAGCACGTAAAGTTTTAGAACTGTACGGCAGACCTAAGCTTTTAAACCTGTTCAAATCACAAAATTACAGCAACGTATCATGAACCTTTGTTGCTCATTGTCCCAATTGCGTTACCAAGCAGGGTCCCTTCCTTTTCCGGAATGAACCCGAGTGTCGTTGAAATTCAAACGCCAGCATTAAAGCAATATTATTCTATTTCACTGCTTTAATTTCAAAGTTCAGTTAAAGTATTCATAGCTGGCTACAATATTTAGATTACACAAGCATAAATTATGAGTGCGAGTTTTGTTACCGTATTTTAGCTTACCTGTGACTACAGATCAGCTTGGTACGTACTAAATTTTACTATTTTTAATTGTTCAGAATCATTTAATTCAAGTTCAAAGTTAAATATCTTACTTCTAAATTGCGTAGATTCAAGTAGATTTTGAAATGATTGTTGAGGTAGTCCAAGACTAACCGTATTTTACTGAATTTCGATGTGCTTCAGAAACAAAGCTCACTATTAATTTAAGTCACTAAACTAACTTTCAATTTTCCGATTTTATTAATTCTTTTGCTAAATTAAGTCAGAGTGTAGCGAAATTTATTACTTCTGACAAACTTTCAGTTTTCACACTACACGTGTCAACCTTCAGTTGCCACGCTTCTAGTGCTAATTATATGTGCAATAACCTTTCTTTTTCAGTTATTATAGTAATTGTCCATAGGACTGGCGACCGTAATTTTCCCCAAATCTCAAATATTTTATTACTGCTAGTTAATTGTTAACGTAACGGCCGCATATTTACTTTCTTTATTATCTTTACCCCTTTTCAAAATTAATTTCCGCCAGTTTCATTTGCATTTTACCTTTCATTTAGATGTTACCCTTTCCTCCCTCCTTACCGACAGATTAACTTCGGTGACGATTGCTTTTCCCAAGTTTCCATTAGGTACACGCGGTTTAATTTTTCACTGTCATTAAGGTCGATAAGTGAGGGGGAGGTTACACCCTCTTTCAGGAAGACTGTGCGATCTCCAAGTTACAGGTTGCCATTCCGTCCCGTCCCCGTGTTGTGTCACCTGGGGCGGAATATAGCCCAAACAAGTACATAGAAACGAAGTACAAGTTTATGTAGAACACTTATAACATTGCTGCCAGACTGTCACCTATAATAGTAGACCAGCACAGGTCCTTCCTGACGCTCGACTGACCTGGCACACTTTCCCAAGCTAAACTTGCCTGTCTATTTATATTGGTTTCTCCTCGCTTCTGACGTAGTGTCAGAGAGAGACACAACTATGGCTGTGATAAATTCCCACATGTCAGCCATTTACAAATCGCCCTCCTGGCTCTGGCCTAGTGCCCCGCCTCATACACCGCAATAACTTAAAGCAACGCAGCGGTTTCCTGCCTCGTTGTTGCTCCTTTCAAAACAACTCGTGCGTGCAATACCGCCGTCGCAGCCCCGCGCCCGCGAGTGCCACGTTTAACTTGCCTGGCCTACTGGCTGTAGTCTGTTACCACACTCTGCCAGTGCTACGAGATTTCATCGCCCAACCGCGCCTTCATTGAATTTTGATAAAATTTATCTTTCCCTTGACTAGTACTGACACTAGCGCAGCACTCCCCATCATCGACGTACTGCTTCTCGCGGATTGCATCCTTCACTAAGTCAAGCAAAAGGAAGTCGGAACGTGAGAGATCACGGCCGAGGGTGACCTATTCAATGAAGTTTTGCAAGCTCCTCTCGGATGCGTGACTTTCTTATAATGATGACAGACTCCTCGCTCAAAGATTCAGCGTGCTTTTGTACACTGGCAGGTCTTTTTAAACATTCTGCAAGCGCCTGTGTGTATCTGCTATGCTATCGTTTTCTGCCAAAATAAACTAAATGACAGCGTTTTGCTTGGAACATAAACCATAGGGGCTGAAGCGGGATTATTCGAAGATGTTCCACAAAAAATACATTTATTTTTCAACGGAAATTTGCCTAGAAAAGTCAAAGCGTTGGATTACTTATGGGGCCGCAAAAATAGGGAACAAGCGCAAAAGTGGATAACAATTGTTTAACATGTGACGTCAAGAAATGACATACATCGCCAGACGTGGAGGGGCTGGGCTTATCGATAACACTCTCGCTGGTAGCAGGCATTACTACACATCAATCTCTAGGCTTCTCTTTCTTCATAAATGTTAACAGATTCACCGTAGTATTGTATTACCATTACCGCGAGCGCTACCATATCACATCGGATAATGCAAGAGTAAAAACAGAATACCCTAGGTTAAGTAATAGGTAGAACTGCCGCCTATCGGCGATGTTAGGATCGACTAAGTTAATCGCTGCACGTGAAGCATGTCATCTGACGATGCCACATGTCCAACAACTCGGATCCACTTGTGTGGTTTTTCCCGACATTTGCAGCCCCATGTGTCCTGTATTACGCACGTTCCAATCCTGTCTCGGGCATGGATGTGTGTGATGTGATTAGGTTAGTTAGGTTTATGTAGTTCTAAGTTCTAGGGGACTGATGACCGCACCAGTTAAGTCCCATAGTGCTCAGAGCCATTTGAACCATTTGTCCTGTATTATTTATGTGTTCTTCCGTCGCTTCCTGATAGAACAATTCCATATTGAGGGTTGAATAGCACTTAGGCGATACATTAATTAATACCAAATATTACATTGTTACAGTTGAGTTACAGTTAGGAATGTAAACACATAAGGGATATTAGATTATATTGGGGTGTGAATTTGTTTACTATTGGGAAACATCGTGGTTAGTAGCAGGTTTACTGTATTTTGTAAAGTTTAAGAGTGGTGATGTACTCAGTTGCACTCGGTCATTTAGGACCAGCTGGGGATTTAGGACTAAGTGTTTGTTAATTTCAAGTGCTTGTTGTAGGCTGAGTTTTCTTCCTTTGTTGGCTATATGTAGCACTTCTGTGTGTGTTAGATCTTTTGTCCTTTGAGCACAGGTTCATAAAAGGTGGAGTCTGATTTATCTAATCTCCAGCTGCGTTCATGCTCAATCAGACTTGTTGATATGGCCCGGCCCCTTTGACCAATGTACAGTTTGTTGCAGTCAGTACAGGTTATTTTGTAGACCCCACTGTTGCTTAGTTTATCTGTTTTGTCCTTGCTGTTGAATAGGAGATTAGCTGCAGTGCCTCTTACATAAAATTACGTTTTATAATTTTGCGATTTTAATGTTTTGGCTAGTTTGTCTGATACCTTACCTAGATATGGAATAGTACACCAGTTGGTTTTTGGTGTGGTTTTTATTGCAGAGGAGGCATAAATGTAGGGCAAGATTTCCCTTCTGTGTTTCTTGTGCAGGATTTTCTCAACTAATTCAGGGTTATAGCCATTGTTATATAAATATATTTAATAGTGTCTACTTTGGAAATTCTGTTTTGACAGTGGTATGTTCTGAAACATCATATTTCACCTCCAAGCTTCGAGGGGATGTTGAAGGTGTCTTAAGGTAGGAAATGAGGATAGGACGTCATCCAACGACGCTACAGAGCGTCAAAGCTATAAGCTCCGGCGTCCGCGTCTGTGTCTCCACTCCAGAAAAAGCCGTGACTGTTGTCC
This sequence comes from Schistocerca cancellata, assembly GCF_023864275.1. NCBI lineage: Eukaryota > Metazoa > Arthropoda > Insecta > Orthoptera > Acrididae > Schistocerca > Schistocerca cancellata. Next base: position 1,000,110,422 of record NC_064627.1, read on the forward strand.
GCGATCGCCAGCAGATCAGATGGAGCTAGCTGCTGCATAATCAGGCCTTGCCTGCTATGAATGCTGGGCTCTGTTGCTCCTGCGGCTGACAGTGCCTGACGAGGGCTTTAATATGCAGTGTATCGTCTCCCAGAACTCTCTACACAATCTCCGCTATTTTCTGGTACGGTATACAGGATGTAACTGACAGAATGGCAGCGGCGAAAGTACTGGAGCGAATGTCGGCCTACGAAGCAGCCTCCGCCCTGTACTCCGTTACTGTCTGCTGCAATCGGCCACATTACATTAGTAACTGGAGATATTTACTGAATTTAAGGAACAGGAATCACAATTGCAAGAAAACCGGGAAGACCCATACGCGTAGACACTTTGGCAGGCTTCGAATAACAGGATCCAGGAATGTACATTAACATACACTCCTGGAAATTGAAATAAGAACACCGTGAATTCATTGTCCCAGGAAGGGGAAACGTTATTGACACATTCCTGGGGTCAGATACATCACATGATCACACTGACAGAACCACAGGCACATAGACACAGGCAACAGAGCATGCACAATGTCGGCACTAGTACAGTGTATATCCACCTTTCGCAGCAATGGAGGCTGCTATTCTCCCATGGAGACGATCGTAGAGATGCTGGATGTAGTCCTGTGGAACGGCTTGCCATGCCATTTCCACCTGGCGCCTCAGTTGGACCAGCGTTCGTGCTGGACGTGCAGACCGCGTGAGACGACGCTTCATCCAGTCCCAAACATGCTCAATGGGGGACAGATCCGGAGATCTTGCTGGCCAGGGTAGTTGACTTACACCTTCTAGAGCACGTTGGGTGGCACGGGATACATGCGGACGTGCATTGTCCTGTTGGAACAGCAAGTTCCCTTGCCGGTCTAGGAATGGTAGAACGATGGGTTCGATGACGGTTTGGATGTACCGTGCACTATTCAGTGTCCCCTCGACGATCACCAGTGGTGTACGGCCAGTGTAGGAGATTGCTCCCCACACCATGATGCCGGGTGTTGGCCCTGTGTGCCTCGGTCGTATGCAGTCCTGATTGTGGCGCTCACCTGCACGGCGCCAAACACGCATACGACCATCATTGGCACCAAGGCAGAAGCGACTCTCATCGCTGAAGACGACACGTCTCCATTCGTCCCTCCATTCACGCCTGTCGCGACACCACTGGACGCGGGCTGCACGATGTTGGGGCGTGAGCGGAAGACGGCCTAACGGTGTGCGGGACCGTAGCCCAACTTCATGGAGACGGTTGCGAATGGTCCTGGCCGATACCCCAGGAGCAACAGTGTCCCTAATTTGGTGGGAAGTGGCGGTGCGGTCCCCTACGGCACTGCGTAGGATCCTACGGTCTTGGCGTGCATTCGTGCGTCGCTGCGGTCCGGTCCCAGGTCGACGGGCACGTGCACCTTCCGCCGACCACTGGCGACAACATCGATGTACTGTGGAGACCTCACGCCCCACGTGTTGAGCAATTCGGCGGTACGTCCACCCGGCCTCCCGCATGCCCACTATACGCCCTCGCTCAAAGTCCGTCAACTGCACATACGGTTCACGTCCACGCTGTCGCGGCATGCTACCAGTGTTAAAGACTGCGATGGAGCTCCGTATGCCACGGCAAACTGGCTGACACTGACGGCGGCGGTGCACAAATGCTGCGCAGCTAGCGCCATTCGACGGCCAACACCGCGGTTCCTGGTGTGTCCGCTGTGCCGTGCGTGTGATCATTGCTTGTACAGCCCTCTCGCAGTGTCCGGAGCTAGTATGGTGGGTCTGACACACCGGTGTCAATGTGTTCTTTTTTCCATTTTCAGGAGTGTATATTCAATTGGTACAGGAAATTAAAAACATTGTGCAATGTAAATAACACGTGAAAGAATTTACAACACAGTGCTCCAGTGCCATGGAATTACTTTCTTCAGCTGTTCAAATTTGTTTAGCGGATCACTGGTACTCCAGTCAACAATGAGCCATTGCAAATGTGAAACACTGTAACTGCTAGACTGTTGAACTCAAGCATGCAAACGGTTAATGCTGTTAGTTGACGACGCTGCAGTTGTCGCCTGATGATCTTCTATATGTTCTCGATTGCAGACAGCTCTCCTGATCGGGCAGGTCAAGGCCAAGGCAACATGGCGGCACCGTGTAGACCATCTTGGGTAACAGTATCGGTATGTGGTATGTGTATCATTTTGGAGTGTTCCTGCTGTTGTACTAAATCGGACTCCAGACTATACCTGCAGGTTATGTCCAATGTGTCTAGCACACAGACAGGTTAGCTACAGGTTCACAACTTGGCTCCTTCTAACCAACATATAGGCATCATTCGCACCAAGGCAGAACCAGATTTTATCATAAAACCCAACGACCCTCCACCCTGTGCGGCTGAGCGGGGTTTTAACTGTTGCGTAAATGTTTGATAACCGCCTCTCGTCGTACTGTGCACTACACAAGTTACACCTGCCTCAGTCCGGCTTCTGATCAGCAGCCTGTTTCTCTGCATGCGTAGATACTGTCCAGACGGCGTTAAAAGCAGCGTTGAAGAAAGACACCGCCAATACTTACGTTTGCAAAGTCCGCGTAAACCCTGGTAGCTAACTACCCTGTAATATCTTCGTCTCTTTAGAAAAATGTCAAAATTCTGCAACGATTTCTTTTATTTCTTTAGGTTCAAAGTAAAATTTGCCATCAGCCCGTCTTAAATTAACGAATAATATCACTGTCCTCAGCTCACAGTTCAGACAATCTAGTTCACACACAAGGCATCCCGGAATGTACTTAAGGCCAACCCGGAATATTAAGCGGTTTACAGTCATTACTCTGCTACAATATACGAGATTCACATTCAGTGGATATCTAATAAAGAAATTGCTCGCCAAATATTCCATAGACGAATATGAAACACGCCACGCCGAATCTTACAGAAGCCGAAAGTTCACACGCGGTTCTCTTTCCAACAAAACAATCCAAAAACTTACAAACTTCACGAAATTGTCCGTAAATGCAACTGCTATTACGGCCACACAATCTGAACGCGAGAATCCAATTATTTCTTCATTTTACACATAATAAGGAGGAGGAGGAGATTAATGTTTAACGTCCCGTCGACAACGAGGTCATTAGAGACGGAGCGCAAGCTCGGGTGAGGGAAGGATGGGGAAGGAAATCGGCCGTGCCCTTTAAAAGGAACCATCCCGGCATTTGCCTGAAGTGATTTAGGGAAATCACGGAAAACCTAAATCAGGATGGCCGGAGACGGGATTGAACCGTCGTCCTCCCGAATGCGAGTCCAGTGTGCTAACCACTGCGCCACCTCGCTCGGTACATAATAAGGACGGAAGTGTTCAACATAACCTGCACGTCCGATATCTGATTAGCGTCTCATTAATGCCGTTCCTTCCAGAGCCTATAACTACTTCCAATGTGTGGGAAATGCTTAACTCTGATTCGTTGTTCAAATTGACCAGCCAATCAAAACAATCCTTCGAGACCATTTTAGCGCTAAAACTGTCCTACGCCAATCATGATTCACAGATGCATTTACATCGCTTCATCATTCAAACATTAACAAAATGTTTTACAAAACCAAACGAAAAGAAAACTAATCTTGAAATAACTTTAGAAAACTATTACTCTACCTACAAACGACTATTCTGGCTGCTTTCTTACACAATCAAGTACCCTTGGACATACGTCATCAGCAAGGTGGGGAAAACCCAGCTTTCCCATGACACAGTTACGTAATGCTGTACATCATATAATATTCAGTCTTTATGTGTGTCCCACACACTCACTCTCACTTACTCTCATTTACTCACACAACAACACATTAAATAAATACTGATCTTTTCTGAATTTTATATTACAAAAAATGAAAAGTAGTTAAAGTTTTTAATTATGAAAATACAAGCAAACTGACCGAACATTTTGTGAACCTCAGTAATGATTCCAAATGATACTAAAGGACAGACTGTTAATAATCCTAACTGACTTTAATCTTACAAGTGTCGGTTTAGGGTGTTTTAGGTAATATTCTCTAACTCTGAATGTATGGCAGCTAGAATGTTGAAATTTTTTCACAATCTTCTTTTTAATAACCAAGGGCAGTATATTGACTTTTAACTAAATCGAATAATATTTAATATAGTTTATTTAGATTCTTAGGGGCTTGAATAGTCTGTAGCTCGAATTGATACAATTACAGCTTCCCACGGCTAGACTAGCGACAGGTGCGAATGACTCACGCTGAGACACAAGCGGCTGTTTTATCACCACCAACGGCTTCAAAGCTACGAGCCGTACTGCAATAAATAGCTTTTGCGTATTGTTTCGCGACGCTACACCTGCCCTCCATTAGCTCTCGCTAGACGCCAATGAAGTCGCAAATGGCGATGGTTTGGGGTCGGTGGAATGCAAGCTATAGAGCGTTTGGCTCGGAGTTGTGCATGCGGGAACCTATTTGTAACAGTTCGTTGTGTCTCAGCGGTGCCAACTGTTGCTCAAACTGCAACTGCAGATGCAATACGAAGGATCAGAGCCATACAGCAAACGCGATTGTCTTCCCTTTCGGTGGTGCCACCTGACGGTCCAGAGCTTAGTATTCTCGTGGCTGTGCAATCTCGTGGTCACCTTGCCAGCAGCCATTTACGTTGACTACATTCCTGTCAAGTCCTGCAGTGTCGCGGAAGGAATATCCAGCTTCTCGTAGCACTGCTACCCGACCTCCTTGAAACTCTGCGAGTTGATAATAGTGGCGTCGTTGTCGCCTCAGAGGCATTCTTGACTAACCTCAACTCATCCCAACCAATCTCAAAATGTTTATCCTAGCTTACAATGACTTCATCGCAATGACATTGTACTGTACGTTGAAGGTGTGGCCATGCGACTTGAAGTCCCGTACCACCCTCCGACGGTGGAAGTCCACGGCTGCCGGGAAGAAGTGACGCAACTACATAGGTAGTTATAGTGGTGGTCGCTCCTACGATTTCACATAATCAGTGGCTATATTGAAGCTGACTTATTATTAGTGGGCGTACCATATGCTCTCGACCGTTACAGCGTGTAATTGAAGCATATCTGATTTGCATCCTCATAGTGGTGCTACTAGCGCAGTTGATATGCGACAGGTGCGAAATCTGAATAGATATAAACTTTCAGGTGTAGAAACATGCCTACCAACTTTCCTTTATGTAGCACCACATCTTCTCCATTAACTGAAGAGAAGCACATATGTTGCTGATGGAAATTTTTTATTCATTAATTTTTTTTTTTTTTTGCTTTGGGCAGCAAAGTCATATAAAATGAAAACACAGAAAGACTAACACCACACAGCCAGCAGTAGTTACAACAGTGCACAGTTAGCGCAATTGTCGCAATAGAACGATGATAAGTGTGTGAAGTACAAAGATAAGTTCGCTATATAAAATAAAATAAAAACACAAAATTACCACCTAGTATTCGAACTGGGCCAGTTTCAGAGAAGAATGGTGTAGTTTACAGAGCTAAGTTCTTAATGCAAAGTAAAAACACGAACAAATGTCACGGTATTTTAATCGGGCTAGTTCCATAGGTTGGACCAAATTCACACAACTTATAGGTCAAAATTGAGTACAGGCGTCTTTTAAACAGCTTACGAGCAAATAATACCTTATATATCGAACTGGTGAAGTAAAGCAGTTACGTTTTCTAGGGAGGGAGTAGCTCCTCGCAACCAGTTTTTTTGTACATGACTGTCTTAGTAAACGCCAATATGAGATGGTTCAGATCTGCCACTGCCGCTGTGTCCTGTCACAGTGTCCATAAACGATGACTTCGAGCCGGTATACGTGCACGAGGCTATACCTGTGTCCCAGCCTCATGCGGATGAGAGAGGTCACATGAGATCTACTAATCGTCAACAGGTTAGCCATGGCCGAGATGAGACTTCCGATTGTATGGCCGCTATATGGCCGCCTTTGTAGTGTTACCCTGCAAAATTCTAATCGTAATAACCGGTTTCTTGACCGTTGACCTAAAATCTGTATAAGGGATTAGTGTTGGGTGTAACTGTCATTCTGTAATGCTCTTCTTAGTTACACGAAACGTTCTGTAAGCTGGTTAGAGTATAACAGACTACGTACTTCGCTTTGTGTTATGATAAATTTAAGCTGTTACCTCTCATGATGTGTAAAGATTATTTTTCACAATGATTTGTGTTTACATACTCCCAGACTTTTTCGTCAGCTTGTCTACCCACTGCTAGAATCGTAGATTGAAAAGTTGTCTATGTATGCTTTTGATAATATAGTGTATGTTCTTCTGAAGAAATTAACATCTAATCTATCAAAGACATAATATAGAATTACAAATATTTTCCATGGTGTATAAAGTATGTTTGTAAACACAGTTCTCGCGATTTTATTTGGCCGAGAAACCCATAATTCCTTTTATACTGTAGCGGCACCACCGTTTAGGATAGGGAAAGTTAGTTTTGTTCAATACTCTGAGCACAAGTTACAGACAGGTGTGGGATGGATTGCAGTGAGTTACACATACCAACAGCTGCGAAGTAGAATAGAGGCCACAGGGCTGTCAAATTGCTGAAAGAGTATACGTAGCGGTTTTGCATGTCCCAAATCACAGGCAGAAGGGGTCCACTGGCAAACCTAGCGTGTTATGAGTACGTGACGCAAAGTGGCATGTATGACAAAACAGAGGCGCACAGCAATGTATAAATAGGTGCGGGTTTCTAACGAGATTCATTCAAGTGTAGCAGCTCTCCTGGACGGCGGGGCGTGTCACACCACCAGCTACATGCAGCAACAGATGGGCCGCCAGCGTTCCAGTCCACGGCAGGTCACTGGTTCGACCCTCTGAGGCCGACGCAGGGTCCGTAGCCAGCCAGCAGGGGGCCACTACATGGCTCGCTACCGCGGCCACTCGTCCAGATTTCCAACACATGCCGGAGGCATCCCGAGGCGAGGACCGCAGATTCGGACTCCGGATTGCGGGTGCTTGGGTGCTTGTTGTCGCCGTGATCTCAGCCACGCCTGCGAGAAGCACGCAACTGGCCACCTATGGCTCACACTGAGCAGCTCTGAATCAGCAGGGATACAGACCACTGAGTTTACTGCCGGCATCCTGATGACACCACAACCCCGCTGGCGTACAAGGCCGACACACAGTGTGTGCACGGGTTGCTGAGGCAGCCATTCCGCCCCAAGCCATTCTGCAGACAGTGAAGTGGTGTCCTCAGCATTGTGGGACCTGGTGATGCAGATCGAGGGGAACACGACACTCTGGTTGGAAACAATAAATAACTTGGAAATATTGGACGAGTCTTAATACGGTTCCTTCTACCTCTTCCCACTACATTTGGTCATCCTGGTACATTTGGTGGCAGAAGTTCTCACTACAGTACAATCCACCTGAGTATCCTATGCAGTTCGGCAGCCATTCTGTTGTTTTGTCTCACTAAAGTAGCTGCTGAAGTAAGATTCACTTTTATAGTTAAGTCTAAGGCACATGGTTGGACCACAATGCTAAGAAATAAAAATTCTCTGTATGATACTTACTTGTTAGGTCACAGCAAACGATGACATGTTCTATTAATTAGATTTAATCTTAATTCTGAACTGTAGCACTATTCCAGTCACGGGATACTCCTTTTGACATTTATAATGGACTTGTTGGAGGTGTCTTGCAATCGAGACGAGTCAGTGCCTCTGTACTGGAATATTTCGCTGAGTAGAATGCCGTCTGAGGCCTGTAAGATTTGTGAAATCTGCAGTGGAAGGTAAGTAAACGACTTCAGTACGACTAATCAGAGAATGACTTTCATTGATAATTTAGAGAGAAGTTTCTCAAGCAGAATAGCTATTCTCATTAATCACAGGAGGTGGCAAGGACATAGGTGAAGGACTAGTGAAGCATGCTCCATGAAAATGAACATTTACTAACATGAGGCATACTTTCCCAATTTTCAGCTGTCCAAAAATAAATACCTAGTACATATAAAAGTTTCTCACAGGGGATCTTTTCCCAACAAATACTTTGGACGCTTTTCTGTCAGCGAAGTATCGTGCCGTCAGTTATGGTGTATGTTTGTACTTATGAAAGCATTAGAAACTCAAGCAGCCTCTAGAGCAGCGGAGGAGAGACACTAGAAGGTAATTTCACCAATAGTTACACCGAATTGCTAGCAGTTGCCGTCAAACCTCGTTTGGGTCCATTAATTCTGCTTGATAAAATCTACAAAGCGTACTGGGCAAAGCCTGACAGGAGTCACCAGCGCAAAACAAGTAGCCCTTCCAAAATCTAAGTTGAAAAGTAATTTTAAACATCTGAACTTTAGTTACCAACTCTCTAACAATGCTTGAAACTTTCTACCAATGTTCTCTTGTCGGATTTCATCAAGTTCAAAGTCAATAACATCTGCGATTGCTGGGAACTATTCCGTCGACTGCCCGGACATTGTCGCCTTTGGTCAGGGCCCATGTCGACGGCCTTCCTTTACGATCAGCATCACCTGAGTCTACGTGGCCTTGGTAAAATTATTGGCACCACTTCTCCACGGTTGCACGCAACATTCCATATGGTCCGCAGACTGCCAGAATTCGAGGTGAACCTATGTGCACTTTAGAGGCTTTCCCCGTGAAACTTTTGCTGCCCCTCATACTACAAATTTTGAATAACTTTCCTGTTGTCGCTCCATTTCACTCTCATGCTGTGCTCCACCTGTTACCCGTAACGCATCATAACTGAGTCTGCAGGAAACCCAAAACACGTACTTTTTTCCGGTAGTGCCACTCCTGGTGCGCAATTATCTTAGCGTGGGACGGCTGCTATGGTAGCAGGTTCGATTCCTGCCTCGGGCATGGATGTGTGTGGTATCCTTAGGTTAGTTATGTTAAAGTAGTAGTAAGTCTAGGGGACTGATGACCTCAGATGTTAAGTTTCATAGTGCCTAGAGCCATTTTTTAGCGTGAGACGAAACGTGTAACTTACTTTCTAAAGTCCCTAGGTGTACCCGTCTGTGATTTTGTTATGGAATTACAAACAAAGAGTCTCTGTGTCATGTGAAACAAAGATAAACATTCCATTTTGTATGCTGCATAAATGTGAAAGCGTTACACCGAGGGAATCTACACCTGTAAGGCTTTTTCTGCTTTCCATTCATCATATAAGATGGATACATGGCATTTTCTGTGGTCTTGCTATTGGTAGGGTCTTTGACGTTCCGGATACCTTTCCATCACATTCATGTTCTTCCTCTCCACTCTTCTTCCACTTCTTTTCTCTTTTGAAAACGTGTAAGTAGAGGTTGTTGATGAATGTAGACCCAGTATTACATCAAAAGAAAAGTATTGGTTTATTGTTGTGAGTGACTGTTTATCACTTATTTCACAGTATAGGGTGTATTAGCATATTACAGTATATTCTAAACATATTCGCGTTCAAATTTGCTAGAAACAAGCAGAAACTACCTTTATTTCTCGAAACCATGCTAACACTGTGACAAACATCATTACTCAGTCAGATACAGAAAGCTACTGGGAGTCTGCAGAAACGAAAGCAAGTGACGAAGAGAAAGCAAATGGTGTGAATTACAATCTAAAACCAGCCACAGCAAACTGAGTCTATTATCCGATCTGAAAAACACGGAAGTTTGATGAAGTATGTGAGAACTGAGGAGGGTACACCGAAGAATAAGGCCTTCGCCTTCACTTCTCCAGCCACTGTGATTTCATCTACATCTATCCATGGTTCTAACAGTTCAAACATTATATTAATTGGTAGAGATTTTTTATAATGATATTAATTAACTTCTACCATTTCTTGAAATTGTCTCTAAATATTTCATACATGTTTTTAACTACAAATGTTAAGTGCTAATCGTGTAATCACACACTTCTCTTACTAATCATATAATGTCTGTGACTATTAAGACAATACTACGATGAAGTGATGGCAAAAAAGTAAGTAGTGCAGAAGCCAAAAGAAGAATATGGAAACAATGAACAACGAATGTTTGACGATCTGCACTTTGATACCCAAACATGTCGCAAATGATGATCATAAATTTAAATGACCTGTAAATGACATAAAGCATCACTCCAGATTCTGTTTGTGTTCTTCACCTAAACCGACTGGATTAGTAATTGCAGGCCGCGGTGGCCGAGCGGCTCTAGGCGCTTCAGTCCGGAACCGCGCTGCTGCTACGGTCGCAGGTTCGAATCCTGCCTCGGGCATGAATGTGTGTAATGTTCTTAGTTAGGTTTGAGTAGTTCTAAGTCTAGGGGACTGATGACCTCAGATGTTAAGTCCCATAGTGCTTTTACCCATTTGACCAATTTTTTGTTTAGTAATTCTCTTCCACGGCGCAGTAGCAAAACGATGAATTCCCGCAAGTTCAATTTCCGTAACTGTCACGCTAAATAACTACAAACACTGGCAAATATATGAATTTCGCTTCAGGGTCGTTCTAATAAACAAGCTAATTGATGTTAAATTTTTTGGAGCGTGGCAACTTTGTTATTTGATAGTTTCTTTTCAGAAAAGAGGAGCATGTAAACCAAGGGAAGGTTTCCAGAGGAGAGGTCATGCAAAATCCTTGTCTCCTGAGAAACATCTCGGAATGGATACACCGTGCTGATGCGAAGAAGCAAGCGAGGGCGCTTTAAAGTTCACGAAGCCACGGAAAGTGTTCCAGGAAACTTTGCCGACGAGATACTTATAAATTTTATACTAGGTCGACGACCCCCACTGGTACAGCACAACCTGAAACTCTGTCGTGGCTGTTCAGGATTCAACACATCACAGGGACTAGCTGTGGTGGTGTAGCATCATGTAAGTTTGAACGCTAGTCATTGCGATGTAACGTCAGATATCTGTTCCGTCAGTTTAAATACTAGCAGTTAACAGTATTTTTACACAACAAATTTATTATACATAAATCACATACTTATTTTGTTGACGGCATCAGGTTAATTTTAGAGAGAGCGGTAGCTCTCCAGTACCTTGCTCGCTAATTCCATCTAGGAAACCAGTAGACGTTTACACGATGTTCATATGGACGTATGCCCTATTCCGAATGGTTTGCGAGATAGAAGATATTTGATATCACTTTTGTTGTACCTGTTTCTTGAATAACTCTAAACCCGCACCCTCCAGCGAAAACGTGTCGCTGTACAAAATTAGAGTACATTAAATTTCCTACAAAAGTTCATATCCACTTTTTACTCTAGAACTAATGGTCTGTGAGAAGAGAGCGCGAGAATGTTAAAAAACTCCCTCGGCGTGCATGCGCTGTAGCTTCCGTACAATTTGTAGGCCACTGTGAGGTAGCATATTGAGATAGCAAGTTGAGACGAACAGTTTTATCCGGAACGCTTGTGATCTAACAAGTCGAGAAACTACCTCAAACTGTCTAGTGGCTGTCCTACAAAAACTACGTGAGCTAGAGCTCTTGCGCGTCGAGCGAATTTTTCAACATTCGAGCGCTCTCTTCGCACAAACCATTAGTTCTAGAGAAAAATGAATAGGACCTTTCACGTAGGGAATTTAACGTAGTTCGATTTTGTACTGCGATACGTTTTCGTTAGTGGATGCGGTTTTCGAGTTATTCAAGAAAAACGTTCAAGTCATATTAAGTGCGTTCTATCTCGGAAACCATTCGGAATAGGGCATATGTCCATATGAAGTTCTTGTTCAGAATCACTAATACTATCACCCCTCAAAGCATGTACCTTTCCTTCTGATTCACCCTGTATATAGAGACATCAGTCTGAAACTTGATTTAAAGATGAATATCGTATTTGAAAAGTCTTCATCTCGTCCTGTGTTACATGTGAAGACAAGTTCTCTAGGTCATGATAATGCTGTGATGGATTTTGTTGCAACTGACGCAAATTACTGCATAACCTACCAAAACTTCATAATGGAGCTAGAAAAACTCTCCATGAAGTTCAATAGCATCCATAAACAAATTCTAACCAATTAATGAGAGATTATACCACGTGCATTATGTACGAAGTGTTACTACCAAGTTAAAGTCTAGTTACGACGTATGTGTCAGTAACATTGTCTAAACATGTAAGTAGACACAATGAATCCGTAGACGCAAATTTAAAAAATTAAGTTTTTAAGAATATGTTAGATAGTAAAAAATTGTTAATAGGCCATACGACTGCCTAAAGCTGTTAACGCACATCGAGAGCAAAGTGTTTGAAGCATTGTAGCCGCAGAACAAATTTCTCAAACTGACACTTATTGTGACGTGGAAGATTCATTGGCTGCAGCTAACGGGTTACATTCGTCTCCCCAGTGCATGCTGTCCATCTTGTATCCATAGACGGGACATTCTGGTACACGCAGCCTGTATCTCTATGTACGAAACATTCACACACGAAGCAAATGAACATAATCAGCCATGCATAGCAAGCCTACAACAACTGCACTTCTGAGAATTCGGACATGTGCCTGCAGTACCTCATCTCTACCTGTGGATGTTAACACTATTCGTAAGACTGACAACGCAACCGTGCAGCTACACATCCTCACAAAAAATGCCTCGCCAGTCCTGCCCCACTTCACATAACTGGTCTCTTTCCACTGTGCTCTTGCGATGGTACCGGCTTCAGCTAAACATTCAGTGTCGTTCCGTAAGTTGCACATTTCTCCAGTCTCTGATGTACCACTCCAAATTTAGTCCGAAAATGGATAAGTCAAAGGTAAAGTAGTAACATGCTCAGAGAATGACTGTAGGGGAGCAGATACAGCAATACTTCATCGCCATTCTATGCAACGTTCTAGTGGCCTTACTTCTACCTGTTATGAAGTGACGTGTGTGTATCTGTGTCGTGCGGATGACTGATGAGTGTTTCTGTTGTGGAGTGTAAAAATGATGATAATTATGATGATTTTGGTTTGTGTGGTACTCAGCGACATAATTATCAGCGTCCGTACAAATTCCCAATCGTTCCACATTACAGTCTTTGCCATTTTTATGAATGATGATGAAGAGCTGAAGACAAGACAAACACCCAGTCTCCGGACAGAAATCCCCGATTCGCCCAGGAATCGAACCCGGAACCACGTGGTCCAGAAGCAGCAACTCTAACCACTAGACCACGATCAGTGGACTACAGTGTTTGGTTTCTGTTCTTAAGGGTGAACGGAATAGAGAGGGTGGATTCCGGTGCCGCCATATAGTCTAATACTATCGAAGAGGACGAAGTTCCGTCGGGCTTAACGTCCCCGCCTGACGGTCTAAACACAATCAAAAGTTACTCCACCACCATGATTCCAACTAGGTTACTCCGAGTCGAGTGTCATCGCTCAAGACTGCATTAACAACCTCGTCTAAGAAGGCGCGTAGAAAGACAAAGTGTCACAGCGACATGTCATTGCGGCTTCAAGTATTATTATGTCAACAAATTTGATTCTGGTATGTACGTTCTGTAACATATGGTTAATATAAATACAAATTGTTTTCTTGGCATTTCAAATCTCTTCCGACGACATTGAAACACCGACAGGCAAAGCTATGACCACTAGTACTACAAAGCCTCAGAGACAATATTGTACAAATGTCCAGTTTCAATTATTATACAGCACTCCGCACGTGATCTTCATCGCATCCACGTACGTGGGACACATTTCTCTAAAAGTCTGATTTATTGTTTCGATCACACAATTTGTAATACGTATTAAGAAAGGAACGCACTGTTCACACCCCACAGAATTAGGTGGAACGAGTGCTGTAAATATTGTATTCTCTAAACATTTTACACTTACCATTTACTTAATGCTGCATTGCACATACGAGACATGTACTGTGTACTGTTCGCAGATCGTGACGAAAACGCTACTCTAGAATATATTCCACAGTAGTCAGTCCTATCTCAGACTTATAACTTTCTAGAGTTCTGTACATGACGCCCTACTTATAGGGTAGGCACTCCATGAACCTATACGACCTCTCCGCATCAGGTGCAGCATTTCTCAGTTGGCACGGCTTTCTACGGTTCGAGCAGAATCATGGTATCACAATTGTTTACCCTTTACTACGTGTTCGTAGAATAAAAGAAGTTAACAGGTCTAGTGGCTGCTCAAGAGGAGCCAGTCTAGCGATCTACCTTCACAAGCCTTTAAAATGAACTGGAATGGCAGAAGTGAAGGTCAAGAATTCTCAATATCCATTGCGTTATAAGCACTCGCATACTCGACAGGTACGGCAAGTTTGTTATGGAAAGAGGTTACACCACCATGCAGAATGAATTTAACTATTTAACTGACGATGAAAGAGCAAAAAACTACACCGATCGTCAGACTGGATTCATTGTTATATGAATCAAGACTCATTTTGTGGTAAATTTTCGGATATGGACACGTGATGACATTGATGCTACAAATAGTATATTTTGTGAAGTCGCATGAAATATTCCACTGTCAGTTCGAACGGTTTTGCGGTGCAATTGAACGAACAGTAGTCAGTCTCTACAAATTAGTCCAAAGTACGTTAGCTATGTCAAGGTGCATAACTGAAATGACTTTTCGATCTAAAGCCAGCTAATACTGTATATACGAAGGGAAAAGGAGGGCAAGAAAGAAAATCGGAAAATCCGTAATTGATGCAAAACTCGCATTTTAAGTAGATTTGACTGCACACTGCCTGTGACGACGACCGCAGGTTCTACTAGTGCTGTCGTGAACATGTGCGGTTAGTGTGCTCTTTTAAATATGTTTTAGGTTCTGATCTGGCCAGATGTATTAGAGTACCAGGTACGATGCCGGAGAACAGGGAAATTGTCTGTGTTGGCACCCATGGATATTGTAAGACGACGTTCGTTACCTGGTTCTTGGAGCTTGATAGGATCTGCGGATCGTCTTGTGCTGCTATCTGACCGTTAAATCATTAACAGAAGACAAGGGTTCCAATAGGTAAAGGAAGTTCAAAATAGTTATTTAATATCTGCTTAAACTATGTTTGTAGCTCCATTATGTTAATATGTCCGCAGCTCGTGGTCTCGCCGTAGCTTTCTCACTTCCTGAGCACGGGGTCCCGGGTTCGATTCCCGGCAGCGTCAGGGATTTTCACGTGCCTCGAGATGACCAGGTGTTGTTGTATCGTCCTCATCATCATCATTCATCCCCATTATGGTCGGAGGAAGGTAATGGCAGACTATCACCGCAAGGATCTTGCCTAGTACGGCGGTGCAGGTCTCCTGAATAATTCTCTACACTCTGTCAAGGAGTATGAGACTCCATCATCTTCATCATCATCATATGTTAATATACTTACTCTTGGTTTTCGATAGTGCTTAAATTCTAATATCCTTGAAATTCTTGGCTTAGTCTATAATCGCCGTTTGCAGACTGTTGTTGGGCATTATTCTGGATTGCTTGCTCAGGCAGCTGTTTGCGGAAAGTGTGTTATCAAGCTGATTGACCTGTTGGTACTTATAGTCGCCTTCTTGTCGCATGACGCTTATTTTACTAGCGTCCTGCTGTTGCCTGATGGATCAGCTACTGTTTTTGCAGCTCAGGAGTGAAATTCGTTGTAGAGTCTTGTACCGCAGGGAAGCAAGGGAGAGGATGTTATGGGTGGCCAATATCCTCTTTCTAAAACACAAATGCATTCGTGGGTTAATACAGGTCTTTATTTACATGAGCTGGTACATATATGGAATAGAGGCCATGTGTTGCGGTACAAGCTCATCAGTAGTAGACCCCTTGCCGACAATATTGCTAATGTTGCTATTACAAACTTTAGCATCACTGCTGGTAGAGTACAGGTCCCTCTGCAGTCACCAATCTGGTCTTTACGAACTGTAGTAGCCTGTTATGGACTATTCCACTCCGTGGATATACTGACAGACGCCAAACTGGGAGATGAGTGGTTCAGTGACGCTCTCCGGTCAGCGACGGCGGCTACATACATACCGTCGAGAGCGCGTTGGCGGCGTGTTGCTTGTTGTTGTATCTCTGACCTCTCTCGTGATAGGCATGCTTCATCCAGCGCCTACTAATTCATTTTCGCTTCATCTTTTCCGACTAGTGTGCTGGCGACAACTTACGCCAGCACATTTCTAACTGCCTGCTACATATCTTGTCCTTTGAAAACTAAGATTTATTCCAACTAATCATGAACAATTCCCATATTTCATATAAAATCACGAATTCTGGTCTTAAAGCAGAGAAAATTAAGTAAAACAAAAAGAGCTAAAGAGAACGACTTGTATGAATATCAAGAGCTCACATGGGAACCCAGTTCTAAGCAAAGAAGGGAAAGCAGAAAGGTGGAAGGAGTATATAGAGGGTCTATATAAGGGCGATGTACTTGAGGGCAATGTTATAGAGATGGAAGAGGACGTAGATGCAGATGAAATGGGAGATATGATACTGCGTGAAGAGTTTGATACAGCACTGAAAGACCTAACTCGAAACAAGGCCTCAGGAGTAGACAACATTCCATCAGAACTACTGACAGCCTTGGGAGAGCCAGTCCTGACAAAGCTCTATCATCTGGTGAACAAAATGTATGAGACAGGCGAAATACCCTCAGACTTTAAGAAGAATATAATAATTCCAATCCCAAAGAAAGCAGGTGTTGACAGATGTGCAAATTACCGAACTATCAGTTTAATAAGTCATGGCTGCAAAATACTAACGCGAATTCTTTACAGACGAATGAAAAAACGGGTAGAAGCCGACCTTGGAGAAGATCAGTTTGGATACCGTGGAAATATGGAAACACGTGATGCAATACTGGCCCTACGTCTAATTTTAGAAGCTACATTAAGAAAAGGCAAACCCACGTTTCTAGCATTTGTAGACTTAGAGAAAGCTTTTGACAATGTTGACTGGAATACTGTCTTTCAAATTCTGAAGGTGGCAGGGGTAAAATACAGGGAGCGAAAGTCTATTTGCAATTCGTACAGAAACCAGATGGCAGTTATAAGACTCGAGGGACATCAAAGGGAAACAGTGGTTGGGATGGGAGTGAGACCGGGATGTAGCCTCTCCCCAATGTTGTTCAATCTGTATATTGAGCAAGCAGTAAACGAAAGGTTCAAATGGCTCTGAGCACTATGGGACTTAACATCTATGGTCATCAGTCCCCTAGATCTTAGAACTACTTAAACCTAACTAACCTAAGGACATCACACAACACCCAGTCATCACGAGGGAGCGAAAAATCCCTGACCCCGCCGGGAATCGAACCCGGGAACCCGGGCGCAAGAAGCGAGAACGCTACCGCAGCAGTAATGGAAACAAAAAATTCGGAGTAGGTATTAAAATCCATGGAGAAGAAATAAAAAGTTTGTGCTTCGCCGATGACATTGAAATTCTCTCAGAGACTGTAAAGGACTTGGAAGAGCAGTTGAACGGAATGGACAGTGTTTTGAAAGGAGGATATAAGATGAACATCAACGAAAGCAAAACGAGGATAATGGAATGTAGTCGAATTAAGTCGGGTGATGCTGAGGGAATTAGGTTAGAAAATGAGACACTTAAAGTAGTAAAGGAGTTTTGCTATTTGGGAAGCAAAATAACTGATGATGGTCGAAATAGAGAGGATATAAAATGTAGACTGGCAATGGCAAGGAAAGCGTTTCTAAAGAAGAGAAATATGTTAACATCGAGTATAGATTTAAGTGTCAGGAAGTTGTTTCTGAAAGTATATGTATGGAGTGTAGCCATGTATGGAAGTGAAACATGGACGACAACTAGTTTGGACAAGAAGAGAATAGAAGTTTTCGAAATGTGGTGCTACAGAAGAATCCTGAAGATTAGATGGGTAGATCACATAACTAATGAGGAGGTACTGAATAGGATTGGGGAAAAGAGGAGTTTGTGGCACAACTTGGCTAGAAGAATCGATCGGTTGGTAGGACATATTCTGAGGCATCAAGGGATCACCAATTTAGTATTGGAGGGCAGCGTGGAGGGTAAAAATCGTAGAGGGAGACCAAGAGATGAATACCCTAAGCAGATTCAGAGGGATGTAGGCTGCAGTAGGTATTGGGAGATGAAGAAGCTTGCACAGGATAGCGTGGAGAGCTACATCAAACCAGTCTCAGGACTGAAGACCACAACAACAACATGCAAAGATTCAAGGGGACTTATTCAATGAGTTTCTAACGAATGTCCATTTTGTTTCATAGCTACTATAAAAACCTAACTCATGGACTGTTTCCTTCTTTAGCATTTGGGAGTCTTTAGCGTTTGAGATTTTCTAGCATCTGGGAGTCTTTGTATTCGAAATTTTAGTGTCCAAGCTTTTGATGTCTGAGGCCTGAGTATTCGCATCACTTACGTTCATGTGTCACTGCATGAAACAGTTAATTTAATGGGAAGCTGGGCCAATTGAAAGTATGTTTCTGTTCGTTTAATTTACTGTCAAACCTATGAAAACTGACAGTACTGAGATAACGCTAATATCCGGTGAACATCTCAGTCGATAAAAGAATGATATCAGTAATTCCAATTTAAGAACTTCAGTTGTTGCCAAAGTTAATTTTCAAACATCGTGTCACAACTTGACTTTCGATCATATACCCTATATGGACTTTTATTATCCGGCTAAAGTTTGACCACACATAGTAGTGAGTCATACAAAAATGTTAATGAAAACCGAGTTAACGAAAAACTATAATGCCCTACGATTTCGAAAGAGTATCACGAGAAGTGAATCATGTATCAGATTATCTCTGGATAATAATAATAATAATAATAATAATAACAAATAGGGAGAAGGGAGGACGAGGAGATGGACAGACGGCATTGGCGAAAGAGTCAGAGAGAGGGAGAGAGAGAGAGAGAGAGAGAGAGAGAGAGAGAAGAGGAGGATATAGACAGAGAAAGGAAAGAGGCGGAGATTGACGGGGACAGGAGAGGAAGAGATGGGCAGAGAGGTGAGCAAGGAGGAGATGAGCCGATAAGGAGAAGAAGAGATGGGCAGAGAGGTGAGCAAGGAGGAGATGAGCAGATAAGGAGAAGAAAATGGACAGAGAAATGGAGGAAGAGATAGACAGAGAGAGGGGAGAGGAGGAGAGGGAATTAAGGGGAAGGAGGGGGAAACAACAGACAGACAGACAGAGGGAGTGAAGGAGCAGATAGACAGAAGGGATAGGAATAGGCTGTCAGAGGGGAGGAGGAGTTGGACAGAGGGGGGACAGGAACAGGTGGACAGAGAACGGGGGCTGGAGGAAGTAGACACAAAGCGGGGATTGCAGGAGGTGGACAGAGAGCGCGGATGGTGGAGATGGACAGAGAGGCATGTTAAAAGGAACAGGAACATAAGGATCTGAACCTCGAACCAGACGAATGTGGAGTGCTAAACGCGATTTCATTCCCGTCATCACTGGTGCCTTGTGATCAGTAGCAAACGGCTTGAAGAGTGCTCTGCGTATAATCGCAATGGGCAGTCATGGCAATAGAATTCAAGTAAAACTTATCTTGGGAACCACTCGTATCTTGCACGATCAGTCTATATCACTTACAACGCAAAGTTGAGAAGAATTCTCGTGACAAAAATGTGGCAGCGATTATTTTGATGTGCTTTAGACAGGCATTTTCATGAATGCAAATACATCAACATCGTAAAATGACTGAATTGGGTCCGCAGCTCGTGGTCGTGCGGTAGCGTTCTCGCTTCCCGCGCCCGGGTTCCCGGGTTCGACTCCCGGCGGGATCAGGGATTTTCTCTGCCTCGTGATGACTGGGTGTTGTGTGATGTCCTTAGCTTAGTTGGGTTTAAGTAGTTCTGAGTTCTAGGGGACTGGTGACCATAGATGTTAAGTCCCTTAGTGCTCACAAGGGAACCTCCCCTTCGCACCCCCCTCAGATTCAGTTATAAGTTGGCACAGTGGATAGGCCTTGAAAAACTGAACACAGATCAATCGAGAAAACAGGAAGAAGTTGTGTGGAACTATGAAAAAATAAGCAAAACATACAAACTGAGTAGTCCATGTGCAAGATAGGCAACAGCAAGGACAGTGGGCGCCGAGGAGTGCCGTGGTCCCGTGGTTAGCGTGAGCAGCTGCAGAGCGAGAGGTCCATGGTTCAAGTATTCCCTCGAGTGAAAATTTTCCTTTTTTTATTTTCGCAAAGTTATGATCTGTCCATTCGTTCATTGACGTCTCTGTTCACTGTAATAAGTTTAGTGTCTGTGTTTTGCGACCGCACCGCTAAACCGTGCGATTAGTATACGAAAGGACGTGCCTCACCAATGGGAACCGAAAACATTTGATCGCAAGGTCATAGGTCAAGCGATTCCTCCACAGGAAAACACGTCTGATATATTCTATACGACACTGGTGACGGCATGTGCGTCACATGACAGGAATATGTTGTCGACTCACCTAACTTGTACACTTGGAGAATGGGTAAAAAGATTCTTCTACTTTGCCCGATTTAGGATTTCTTGTGGATGTGATAATCATTCCAAAAAAAGTGATGAAAACATAAGAGTTTATCACATAATAACTGTCTGAAAAGAAAATTAAACTTGTCACTCGAGGGAAGACTTGAACCTAGGACCTCTAATACCGCAGCTGCTCACGCTAACCACGGGACCACGACGTTCCTGAGCTCATATTATCCTTGATGTTGCCTATCTTGGGCATGGACTACTCAGTTTGTATATTTTGCTTATTTTTTCGTAGTTCCACAGAACGTCTTCCTGTTTTCGCGATTGATGTGTGTTCAATTTTTCAAGGCCTATCCACTGTGCCAACTTACAACTAAATCTGAGGGGGGTGCGATTGGGAGGTTCCCTTGTCAGAGCCATTTGAAATAATTTTTTTTTGGTCATCAGTCGACTGACTGGTTTGATGCGGCCCACCACGAATTCCTTTCCTGTGCTAACCTCTTCATCTCAGAGTAGCACTTGCAACCTACATCCTCAATTATTCGCTTGACGTATTCCAATCTCTGCCTTCCTCTACAGTTTTTGCCCTCTACAGCTCTCTCTAGTACCATGGAAGTCATTCCCTCATGTCTTAGCAGATGTCCTATCATCCTGTCCCTTCTCCTTATCAGTGTTTTCCACATGTTCCTTTCCTCTCCGATTCTACGTAGGACCTCCTCATTCCTTACCTTATCAGTCCACCTAATTTTCAACATTCGTCTATAGCACCACATCTCAAATGCTTCGATTCTCTTCTGTTCCGGTTTTCCCACAGTCCATGTTTCACTACCATACAATGCTGTACTCCAGACGTACATCCTCAGATATTTCTTCCTCAAATTAAGACCGGTATATGATATTAGTAGACTTCTCTTGGCCAGAAATGCCTTTTTTGCCATAGCGAGTCTGCTTTTGATGTCCTCCTTGCTCCGTCCGTCATTGGTTATTTTACTGCCTAGGTAGCAGAATTCCTTAACTTCATTGACTTTGTGTCCATAAATCCTGATGTTACGTTTCTCGCTGTTCTCATTTCTACTACTTCACATTACCTTCGTCTTTCTTCGATTTACTCTCAGTCAATACTGTGTACTCATTAGACTGTTCATTCCGTTCAGCAGACCATTTAATTCTTCTTCACTTTCACTTAGGATAGCAATGTCATCAGCAAATCGTATCTTTGATATCCTTTCACCTTGTATTTTAATTCCACTCCTTAACCTTTCTTTTATTTCCATCATTGCTTTCTCGATGTACAGATTGAAGAGTAGGGGCGAAAGGCTACAGCCTTGTCTTACACCCTTCTTAATACGAGCACTTCGTTGTGATCGTCCACTCTTATTATTCCCTCTTGGTTGTTGTACATATTGTATATGACCCGTCTCTCCCTATAGCTTACCCCTACTTCTTTCAGAATCTCGAACAGCTTGCACCATTTTATATTGTCGAACGCTTTTACCAGGTCGACAAATCCTATGAAAGTGTCTTGACTTTTCTTTAGCCTTGCTTCCATTATTAGCCGTAACGTCAGAATTGTCTCTCTCGTCCCTTTACTTTTCCTAAAGCCAAACTGATCGTCACCTAGCGCATTCTCAATCTTCTTTTCCATTCTTCTGTATATTATTCTTGTAAGCAGCTTCGATGCATGAGCTGTTAAGCTGATTGTGCGATAATTTTCGCACTTGTCAGCTCTTACCGTCTTCGGAATTGTGTGGATGATGCTTTTCCGAAAGTCAGATGATATATCGCCAGACTCATATATTCTACACACCAACGTGAATAATCGTTTTGTTGCCACTTCCCCCAATGATTTTAGAAATTCTGATGGAATGTTATCTATCCCGTCTGCCTTATTTGACCGTAAGTCCTCAAAAGCTCTTTTAAATTCCGATTCTAATATTGGATCCCCTATCTCTTCTAAATCAACTCCTGTTTCTTCTTCTATCACATCAGGCAAATCTTCACCCTCACAGAGGCTTTCAATGTATTCTTTCCACCTATCTGCTCTCTCCTCTGCATTTAACAGTGGAATTCCCGTTGCACTCTTAATGTTACCACCGTTGCTTTTAATGTCACCAAAGGTTGTTTTGACTTTCCTGTATGCTGAGTCTGTCCTTCCGACTATCATATCTTTTTCGATATCTTCACATTTTTCCTGCAGCCATTTCGTCTTAGCTTCCCTGCAGTTCCTGTTTATTTCATTCCTCAGCGACTTGATTTCTGTATTCCTAATTTTCCCGGAACATGTTTGTACTTGCTCCTTTCATCAATCAACTGAAGTATTTCTTCTGTTACCCATGGTTTCTTCGCAGCTACCTTCTTTGTACCTATGTTTTCCTTCCCAACTTCTGTGATGGCCCTTTTTAGAGATGGCCATTCCTCTTCAACTGTACTGCCTACTGCGCTACTCCTTATTGCTGTAGTTATAGCGTTAGAGAACTTCAAACGTATCTCGTCATTCCTTAGTATTTCCGTATACCACTTCTTTGCGTATTGAATCTTCCTGACTAATGTCTTGAACTTCAGCCTACTCTTCATCACTACTATATTGTGATCTGAGTCTATATCTGCTCCTGGGTACGCCTTACAATCCAGTATCTGATTTCGGAATCTCTGTCTGACCATGATGTATCTAATTGAAATCTTCCCGTATCTCCCGCCCTTTTCCAAGTATACCTCCTCCTCTTGTGATTCTGGAACAGGGTATTCGCTATTACTAGCTGAAACTTGTTACAGAACTCAATAAGTCTTTCTCCTCTTTCATTCCTTTTCCCAAGCCCATATTCTCCTGAAACCTTTTCTTCTACTCCTTCCCCTACAACTGCATTCCATTCGCCCATGACTATTAGATTTTCGTCCCCCTTTACATACTGCATTAATCTTTCAATATCCTGATACCCTCTCTCTATCTGTTCATCTTCAGCTTGCGACGTCGGCATGTATACCTGAACTATCGTTGTCGGTGTTGGTCTGCTGTCGATTCTGATTAGAACAATCCGGTCACTGAACTGTTCACAGTAACACACCCTCTGCCCTACCTTCCTATTCATAACGAATCCTACACCTGTTATAACATTTTCTGCTGCTGTTGATATTACCCGATACTCATCTGACCAGAAATCCTTGTCTTCCTTCCACTTCACTTCACTGACCCCTACTATATCTAGATTGAGCCTTTGCACTTCCCTTTTCAGATTTTCTAGTTTCCCTACCACGTTCAAGCTTGCTACATTCCACGCCCCGATTCGTAGAACGTTATCCTTTCGTAGATTATTCAATCTTTTTCTCATGGTAACCTCCCCCTTGGCAGTCCCCTCCCGGAGAACCGAATGGGGGACTATTCCGGAATCTTTTGCCAATGGAGAGATCATCATGACACTTCTTCAATTACAGGCCACATGTCCTGTGGATACACGTTATGTGTCTTTAATGCAGTGGTTTCCATTGCCTTCTGCATCCTCATGTCGTTGATCATTGCTGATTCTTCCGCCTTTGGGGGCAATTTCCCACCCCTAAGACCAGAGAGTGTCCTGAACCTCTATCCGATCCTCCGACCTCTTTCACAAGGCCGTTGGCAGAATGAGGCTGACTTCTTATGCCGGAAGTCTTCGGCCGCCAATGCTGATTATTTATCAAAGTTTAGGCAGTGGCGGGGATCGAACCCGGGACCGAAGCCGTTTTGATTATGAATCAAAGACGCTACCCCTGGACCACGGGTACAATTTTTAATTAAAGCGACGCAAATAAATGGTCCATTCACGTAAATGAGACGACCGCCTATGTTAGACGTCAACGTGCAACGATTGCTCACTAACTGCAGGTGGCAGCTTTAACAGTGAAGGGTATATAAGACGTGCAGGGAGACGGGGCGACGCGGAAAACAGCGCAGTCTTTGTGGCAACGCCGAAATGGAGCGATTTACTTGAACTCCAAAAGGGCATGATACTGGCTGTCGGACCAATAGTGGAGGCATTTCTGAAACGTCTAAGTTTGTAAACTGTTCACGTGCAACCGTGGTTAAAGCGTACGGCGCGTGGCCAAACGGAGCTATCCAAAACTGGCGTTGAGACAAATGTGGTGCACCAGGGGCCATAGATGACAAGGGTGAGCGACGGATGTGTACGGGTGAATAGAGTTGCAGCTGGTCATCCAGATGAAAAAAATCGGCTTTTAACTGCGTCTCCTCAACGACCGTTCAGCGAACGTGCCATTTTCCGATGAATCACGTTTTCTGCTCTTCTGGATAGACGGCCGTTGGCGGGTAGGGTGTGAAATGTCTGGCAGCATACCGAGTCCACGGTGTAGACAGAGAATTGCAGGTATAGCAAGTACGTCATCTGCACAGCGGCCATCGCCCCTGGGAGTTGATCATCGGTACGGTACGACTGTTGTCCATACTTCAATAGTTGGCATGCACCCTCAGGTTCGGCGGATGGGGAAACACTCATAGTAAACGTTTAGAGTTCCGTTTTCTAGTCCACTGAGTCAGGAAAGTGCCAGTCAGTGTGTATGACTTCCGTTTCTGATCAGTATCAGCCACCTTCTGTCCGTCTAATAACGGGGGAACGGGGAAGGGAGGGGGGGTCACGGTCGAAAGAAGGTCAAACATATGTTATCCACATTGTGATTCATTGTACTAATATCGCGACAGGACTAATTTGTTTAATGTGTTAAACTCAATTAAAACCAAAAAATGATACTTCAAGTTACTGAAAACCGTAGGTGTAGGTTGTCAATGGCAGCATCATATTAACCATTTGTAGGCGCGAGGATTCCATTGCGGAACAACCTAGGCAACCACACATACAGACTATAACGGGACGGTAGCCAGGAGCTAGGGTGGTGCAGCGTTGAGGTGCTGCATTAGCTAATACGTAATACTATCAAAGACATTTATTACATATAAAATTTCCCAGAGGATAAATAGGATCTTAATTATACCTCTAAATTATCACGTCCACAGAGGAGTGAAATAAACAAGTGTTACAGTAGAAAACTCAATCGAAACTTCTCATTTAAAATTTGAAATGCTCAGTTAACTTTAACCCCCAGAAAATCGGCTACAAGCCAAAGAGTTCGTACAGTGATAAAATTTACTAGTATCCAAAGTAAAGCTGCGAGACACTAACAAAGTTAACAAAAACCAATTAAAAGCTTACAAAGCGTTCTATTAATGCATCCTCAGTCACTTAAAGAATTACATTTCACACATCTGTAAGGCTACACGGTATCTCAGTAATAACAGACTCAGGCATAGGTCGCAGAAACATGGGGCGTAGCTACTGATATCATGTGGCGGAATAAGTACATGTAGAGGTAACAAGGGAGACAAAGCCAAGACGTACATAATGCTCCAGGATTTACAAGCACGTTATTAACTTACCTGGAACACATGAATGAATTATAAGCACTTGCTCAGGAGAAATGAAGATGCACTATTTAAAGGGAACACGTCAGATTTCTACAAATGAACAAAATTTAACTACTTGGGCTTCAGCCCGTACAACATACACTCAACTCGTTCCAAGACTCATTTCCTTTCAAAGAAATAAAAAAATAAAAATAAAAAAAAAACTTACGGTGACGGACAATGAGAGTGCGATATGGCAGGTAGGTTTCCCATACGAATATCAATTTCGCAAGGAAATTTATCAGAGCTCACCATTAAAGAATGGAAGTCTGTGTAACAAGCGGGTGGATAAAGCTGGATCACAACGGTCATGGCTTCTGCCAAGGCGTGCAGTAGAAGTTTCCGTTAGTTACGCCCCAGGCCAGCGAACTCTCTCACCGCGAAACGCTTCAAAACACCACGGCAGTATACATGTGCTCCATCCGTTGGCCACTGAAGTCCGTAGCAAGTGCACAACTACCACTAGTACCGCACGTGAGCTCACACCGTCTCAACGAACGCCATCCAGCCTTATTTACCTCTCGTAATCGTTCACCAAGCGAGCACAGCTAGGCGTCCACTCCCCTCTTCATACCCCTTTGTCGTAAACAAAGAGCTGATCAGTATCGATGTATGAGACAAAGAGGATTTCGCGGGAAGGTAAATCGAACTACTCGGCCACTGCTCGCACACTCTATATGTTACAAACACCATTCGTGTTTACATCTGTAGTTGCGATATCTTCATGTAAATTGCAGTTATATCCTCCTGCTAGTCACAGACGGCGGACGATAAAAGTTAACAACAGCTACACCGTGAGGAAGCGAGCGAGTGGAATGACTGTTTTCCCGCTTACCGCCTTGCGCCTCACAGGCATTCTTCTCAGTTCTCTATTTTGAGTTAGGAGGCTTTCTCCTCAAGGAGCTGGAAGTAATCCGGCTCAGAGGAACATGTTTTCTCACACAGAACTGTAATCCCTTTCATGATAAAGTAATAATAATAATAATAATAATAATAATAATAATAACAATATGTATGTTCTGCCAGTCGTAAAAGGCGACGAAAACAACAAACCACTAATAGGGCTAACCCCCCTTTTAGTGTGATTACTTGATTCAGGACAGAACTAAAGAAGCCTCGGACAACCGCCGTCATGGTCGGGAACGACGCTTGAACCCTATGCCCGCCCACAATGGTAACGAAACTGCTAGCCAACTGCTAAATGATTTAAATCCAAATAGAGGTGTTTTGCAGGATATTCTTCCTGCAACCACCCTAGAAGGAAAACAAAGACAGAGGATGAGATGGTCAGATGAAGTTAATCGACACCTCATGTTCTGTTACTACCAAGCAACAAACCTAGGAACCAACACAACTGGATACAGATCACAAGTATACACAACATTTATTACCAGATACCCAGAATTAAAATTTTTAACAGAACAACGACTAGCTGATCAGATCCGTGTAATAATCAAAAATAACAGGATACCCCAGTCAGAATTAGAAAACATCAAACAACAAGTACAACAAATACTGGAACAAAATAATGTGCAATCAGAAGAAGAAGAAAATACCGTAATGGACTCAAACATCCCAGAGCAAACAAACAAAGAACAACACGCATCAATTAAACAATCAGAGGAAAACGACATCTTAAGACAGCCACCAGAACAAGCACAAATAGAACACGAAGTGACACACATGTTAGATATAGAAGAAAAATTTCAGCTGACATATATAGAATACAAAGACACAAATACAGACATT
Source organism: Schistocerca cancellata (assembly GCF_023864275.1). Classification (NCBI taxonomy): domain Eukaryota; kingdom Metazoa; phylum Arthropoda; class Insecta; order Orthoptera; family Acrididae; genus Schistocerca; species Schistocerca cancellata. Next base: position 1,000,137,990 of record NC_064627.1, read on the forward strand.
AGACCATTCTTGCATAGACCACCAAATAACCCAAAAGTCGAAACAACAATAACAACTATCAACACAATCATACTCAACAAAATAAATGAAAATACAACTATGGAAGAGTTACAACTACTAATTTATGTAGGAGCACTCACTACACTAAATATACACACTAGGCAGAGATCAGAACCAACCAACACACAGAAGAAACCCACAAAACCAGCATGACAACACAGGCTACAGATTAGAATAGAAAAACTGAGAAAAGACATCGGACAGCTAACACAATTTGTAAGAAATTAAATATGAGACATAAAACGAAAAAGGTTAGGTAAAATCTCACAACAAGAAGCAATAGAGCAATTAGATGAAAAGAAGCAGAAATTACAAGCATTGGACAAACGACTTACAAGATTAAAAAAAATGAAAATAGAAGGAAACAAAACCAAACATTCAACACAAACCAAAAGAAATTTTACCAGACAATAGATAACACACACATTAAAATAGACAATCCACCAAACATAACAGACATGGAACACTTCTGGAGCAACATATGGTCAAACCCGGTACAACATAACAGGCATGGACGGTGCATACAAGCAGAAACAGACTCATACAAGACGATACCACAAATGCCTGAAGTGATAATTTTGCAACATGAAGTCATCCGAGCAATTAATTCTACACACAATTGGAAAGCCCCTGGAAATGATAAAATAGCAAATTTCTGGCTAAAGAAGTTCACCTCAACACATTCACATCTAACTAAATTATTTAACAGTTACATTTCAGACCCATACACATTCCCTGATACACTTTCACATGGAATAACCTATCTGAAACCTAAAGATCAAGCAGACACAGCAAACCCAGCTAAATATCGCCCCATAACATGCCTACCAACAATCTACAAAATATTAACTTCAGTCATTACACAGAAATTAATGACACATACAACACACAACAAAATTATAAATGAAGAACAAAAGGCTGCTGCAAAGGAGCACGAGGATGTAAAGAGCAACTGATAATAGATACAGAGGTGACATATCAAGCTAAAACTAAACAAAGGTCATTACACTACGCATACATTGATTACCAAAAAGCTTTTGATAGTGTACCCCACTCATGGTTACTACAGATATTGGAAATATACAAAGTAGATCCTAAATTGATACAGTTCCTAAACATAGTTATGAAAAACTGGAAAACCACACGTAATATCCAAACAAACTCTAATAATATCACATCACAGCCAATACAGATTAAGCGTGGAGTATACCAAGGAGACTCATTAAGTCCTTTCTGGTTCTGTCTTGCTCTGAACCCACTATCCAACATGCTAAATAATACAAATTATGGGTATAATATTACTGGAACATATCCACACAAAATCACACATTTGCTATACATGGATGATCTAAAACTACTGGCGGCAACCAATCAGCAACTCAACCAATTACTAAAGATAACAGAAGTATTCAGCAATGATATAAATATGGCTTTTGGAACAGACAAATGTAAGAAAAATAGCATAGTCAAGGGAAAACACACTAAACAAGAAGATTACATATTGAATAACCACAATGCCTCCATAGAAGCGATGGAAAAAACAGATGCCTATAAATATCTAGGATACAGACAAAAAATAGGAATAGATAATACAAATATTAAAGAAGAACTAAAAGAAAAATATAGACAAAGACTAACAAAAATACTGAAACAGAATTGACAGCAAGAAACAAGACAAAAGCTATAAATACTTATGCTATACCAATATTGACCTACTCATTTGGAGTAGTGAAATGGAGTAACACAGGCCTAGAAGCACTCAATACAATTACACGTTCACAATGCCACAAATATAGAATACATCACATACATTCAGCAACAGAAAGATTCACATGAAGCAGAAAGGAAGGAGGAAGGGGATTCATCGACATAAAAAACCTACATTATGGACAGGCAGACAATTTAAGAAAATTCTTTCTATACCAGCAGAAACTAGCAAAATACACAAAGCAATCACTCATATAAATACATCGGCTACACCACTGCAATTTCATAACTACTTCTACAACCCTTTAGATCACATAACATCAACAGATACGAAGAAAGTGAATTGGAAAAAGAAAGCACTACATGGCAAGCACCCGTATCATCTAACACAGCCACACATCGATCAAGACGCATCCAACACATGGCTAAGAAAAGGCAATATATACAGTGAGACGGAAGGATTCATGATTGCAATACAGGATCAAACAATAAACACCAGATATTACAGCAAGCATATTATTAAAGATCCCAACACCACAACAGATAAATGCAGACTTTGCAAACAACAAATAGAAACAGTAGATCACATCACAAGTGGATGTACAATACTAGCAAATACAGAATACCCCAGAAGATATGACAACGTAGCAAAAATAATACATCAACAGCTTGCCTTACAACATAAACTTATAAAACAACACGTTCCCACATACAAGTATGCACCACAAAATGTACTGGAGAATGATGAATACAAATTATACTGGAACAGAACCATTATAAGAGATAAAACAACACCACATAACAAACCTGACATCATACTCACCAACAAAAAGAAGGAAGTAACACAACTAATCGAAATATCAGCCAGCCGCGGTGGCCGTGCGGTTCTGGCGCTGCAATCCGGAACCGCGAGGCTGCTACAGTCGCAGGTTCGAATCCTGACTCGGCCATGGGTGTGTGTGATGTCCTTAGGTTCGTTAGGTTTAAGTAGTTCTAAGTTCTAGGGGACTTATGACCTAAGATGTTGAGTCCCATAGTGCTCAGAGCCAATCGAAATATCCATACCCAATACAACAAATATACAAAAGAAAACAGGAGAAAAAATTGAAAAATACATCCAACTGGCTGAGGAAGTCAAGGAAATGTGGCATCAGGATAAAGTTGACATTATACCAATTATACTATCAACTATGGAGTCATACCACACAATATCCACCAGTACATCAATGCAATACAGCTACATCCAAACTTATATATACAATTACAGAAATCCGTAATTATTGATACATGTTCAATTACCCTAAATGCAATATAACATATACCGTACAGTTAAAAGGAAGTGACGCTTGATCAAGGTCCGCGTCACTTTCCATTTTTAACCAGACTTAACGTCTGAGAAAGTAAAGAAGTAACAATAATAATACTCATCAGGTTACCTTCCGTTCAGAAAGCTGTTGCACTCAGCGACTGTTATATTGACTTGTAAGATATAGATTGCAGCGATCAGCCGTCGTTTTAAATTTTATTGTGCAGATGTAGACTTCGGCTTGAAGCTACGCTTTCTCAATGCACTATTATTTTTGCTCAGTTCAGTGAACTGTGGTTGAAGCCCGACCAACAGGGAATTACATGCATTGAGCCAAAATAATAGTGCATTGCGAATGGCTAGCTTCTAGCCGAACTCTAGATCTGCACAATAAAATTTAAAAAGGACGACTCATCGCTGCAATCTGTATTTTACAAATAATAATGCTGACATCTAAGGTGAAGTTCAAGGGGGAAATCTCCGAATGCTTTGAGATCAAGACAGGCGTTCGCCAAGGTGACGCATTCTCATCGCTCCTCATCATCCCAGTGCTGGATAAGGTCATCAAGGAATCGGAGAAAGAACTGCAAATACAAGGCAATTGGAAGCCAGTGCCACTTGGACGACCCAAGGACAAGCTGGAGGTTGGCTGTCTAGCCTTCGCAGACGATCTGGCACTACTCACAGATAACCAAACTACAGCAATCAGACAGACAGCAGTACTCAAAGAGTGCGTAGAAAAAGTAGGGCTACATATTTCCTTTCGGAAAACTGAGTTCTTCTGCACGAAATTAAGCATTCCAAATTTGAAGACAAAGTATGGCTAGATGAACAGGGTCACTCACTTTAAGTACGTACGTGAAGTGCTCGAACCGACAGGAAAGGAGAAAATTGCCCAGGACACTAGGTTATTGAAAGTGAGGAACGCCTTACACAAGACACAGGATATTTACAACAAGAAATGTCTGTCCACCTGCAACAAAATTCGTCACTAAAACACTGTAATAAAACCTGAGGTGCTATGCGCCAGTGAGACAATGATAAGGCCGACCTTGAGAAGATTCTCACACAGGGAAGAAAAATCATTAGGAAAATTATTGGGCCAAAATGGGTTGGTTCAAATGGCTCTGAGCACTATGCGACTTAACTTCTTAGGTCATCAGTCGCCTAGAACTTAGAACTAATTAAACCTAACTAACCTAAGGACATCACACACATCCATGCCCGAGGCAGGATTCGAACCTGCGACCGGAGCGGTCGCTCGGCTCCAGACTGTAGCGCCTAGAACCGCACGGCCACTCCGGCCGGCTTGGGCCAAAACTCACGGACAATGGATATAGTCTTCACTCCAGGGACACCACAGAGAAGTTCTCCAACTTCGCAGCGGATATTAGAAAGAGGCGACTAAGATTTTATGGACACATAAGAAGACTCCCACAGACCAGACTCACCAACAGAATCCTCAGCTACATCCACAAACTCAAGACCACTCCACACTGGATGACACAAATCAAAACTGATCTGGAAAGAGCTCAAATAGATTCAGCGGTCGTCATGGACAAAGGCGTCTATAGGCACAAGGTGTACAAGTGGGAAGCGATGTCAGAGAAAACCGCACCTAAAGGTCAAAGGCCAAAGTGGACGGAAGAAAGGAAGAGAGCCTTTAGTGAACGAATGAAGGTGTACTGGAAGAACAGGAAGAACAAGTAATTATGGATTGGAAGAACAGAGAGAACAAGTAGACATGGATGTTTCGCGTGGGCTGATAAAAGTCCTGTAACGTGTGTAACGACAATAGTAATAATAACAATAATAATACTAACAATAATCATAGTGATTGTTGCAACTGTACACTACTTCAGGAGGAGATCGAACAGGTTCTACAACACACACAAATTATTATTAATTTGTAAAAACTTGACAATGGCAAACACATAACTTCGGAACCAAATATTGTTCTCACAGATGACATTGGCATGATACTGTCACAGACTGTTGTAACATTTAGCACATTGTTCATTGCAGAATGATACTTTCAAAACAAAGTACAACTGTCCATAACTTCATACAAATTGATTGCAGAACGATAGTTTCAAAACAAAGTACAACTGTTTATAACTTCATTCAAAATTCTGAATAACTGTTTTATAACACGCAGACAGATATGTGCTAAGACGATACCGTCAACTTTAGTGATGATTATAATTTGTCGATAATTCGTAAAATGTCCGCCAACCGACTGCACAACACTTTTTTATTTTTTTATAAAAATACATGAACCAGGTTTCCTGATAAAGTTACGTGAACTAACACGGCAACTTTTAAATTTTGAGCAATAGTACTATCGTCAAATAACATGGTCCCTAATTATACACGGACTGGGCTGGGCGACACCGAAGTCTCCGGTTCACTGATGCGTCTGGCAGCGACTGTGTTTAATTGTGGCGATGTCATGAGGTACCAACTTTCGCATGAGAACTCATTCTGTGGGCGGCACCACAATAACAATAATAATAATAATAGCGGCTGGAAACAGCAAAGTCATGGGGGAAGACTAGAAACATGTGGGGGTAAAATCATCATTAATGCCTTGTCAAGGCATGAAAAATTGCTGGGAGACTGTAAAAATATTTGGTGAATGGATAACAGTATATACAAAAAAAAGGTGATTTGACCGAAGTCCAAAATTATCACGTAACGTACGAGGGTAAGTCAACTATTAGCCGTAATTTAGTTACATTTTTGTTTATTTTGGTAGTACTGTCGTTTTACGTTGATGATACATGCTTCGTTTATTTGTTGTTGTATCTTTGCTATTTTCAAGCTGCTAGGTTAGTTTCGTTATCGCTGCTGTGCTATTAATCATGGCTGCCCCTCTGTCTATTTGCACCAAAGAAGAGCAACGTTCAATGATCCGTTTTTTGTGGTCGGAAGGAGTATCAGGGGCTGAAATTCATCGAAGAGTTTTGGTACTGTACGAGAACAGCGTTTCGCCTCAACGGAGTGTCTACGAATGGTCTGAAAAATTCCGAAATGGTCGCACAAGTGTTACGCACGATGAAGGAGCCGGACGACCGTTTACCGCCACAAATGAAGAAACCATTGAGCGTTCACGTGAAATGATTCTCTTAGACAGACGATTAACTACTGACGAAGTGGCACATAGTCTGCAAATTAGTCACGGCTCTGCCTACGAAATCATCCACAACAGACTTGGGTTTCATAAAGTTTCTGCAAGATAGGTCCCATAACAACTCACACAGTTGCATAAAGAAAAGCGCTTGGACATCTGCCAAAACATTTGGATCACTACGGTACCGAATGGGACAACTTCTTGGACAGGATCAATACTGGTGACGAAACATGGATCCATCATTACGAGCCGGAGAGTAATCGGCAGAGTATGGAATGTAAACATCCAAATCCGCCGTGCAAGAAAAAGTTCAAGACCCAACAGTCCGCAGGAAAACTGATACTTACGGTGTTTTGGGGACGCACAAGGTCCAGTACTGGAACATTATAGGGAAATGGGCACAACAACAATCAGTGTGCGTTCCAAAGACATGCTTACCGCCAGGCTAAAGCCTACAATTCGAAGCAAACGCCGAGGATTGCTGTCAAAAGGTCTTGTGATGTTTCACGACAATGTTCGTCCGCATACTGCTGCCCACACTGCTGAAACGCACCAGAAACTCAAATTTGAAGTACTGGATCATCTTCCATACAGTCCCGATCTTTCCCCTTCTGACTATCACTCGTTTAGTCCACTCAAACAGGCATTTAGGGAGCCGTCGATCTACCTCGGACGGAGCAGTGAAAGAAGCGATGCATTCCTGGCTCGCAGCTCAACCGAGAACCTTCTTTTATGAGGGCATCATGAAGCCTGTACAACGATGGACCAAGTGCGTTGAAACGCGGAGACTATGTCTACAAATGATGTTATTTTAAGTTTACTATTTGATTACAATAAAATTTTATAACTACACTACTGGAAATTGAAATAAGAACACCGTGAATTCATTGTCTCAGGAAGGGGAAACTTTATTGACACATTCCTGGGGTCAGATACATCACATGATCACACAGACAGAACCACAGGCACATAGACACAGGCAACAGAGCATGCACAATGTCGGCACTAGTACAGTGTATATCCATCTTTCGCAGCAATGCAGGCTGCTATTCTCCCGTGGAGACGATCGTAGAGATGCTGGATGTAGTCCTGTGGAACGGCTTGCCATGCCATTTCCACCTGGCGCCTCAGTTGGACCAGCGTTCGTGCTGGACATGCAGACCGCGTGAGACGACGCTTCATCCAGTCCCAAACATGCTCAATGGGGGACAGATCCGGAGATCTTGCTGGCCAGGGTAGTTGACTTACACCTTCTAGAGCACGTTGGGTGGCACGGGATACATAAGGACGTGCATTGTCCTGTTGGAACAGCAAGTTCCCTTGCCGGTCTAGGAATGGTAGAACGATGGGTTCGATGACGGTTTGGATGTACCGTGCACTATTCAGTGTCCCCTCGACGATCACCAGTGGTGTACGGCCAGTGTAGGAGATCGCTCCCCACACCATGATGCCGGGTGTTGGCCCTGTGTGCCTCGGTCGTATGCAGTCCTGATTGTGGCGCTCACCTGCACGGCGCCAAACACGCATACGACCATCATTGGCACCAAGGCAGAAGCGACTCTCATCGCTGAAGACGACACGTCTCCATTCGTCCCTCCATTCACGCCTGTCGCGACACCACTAGAGGCGGGCTGCACGATGTTGGGGCGTGAGCGGAAGACGGCCTAACGGTGTGCGGGACCATAGCCCAGCTTCATGGAGACGGTTGCGAATGGTCCTCGCCGATACCCCAGGAGCAACAGTGTCCCTAATTTGCTGGGAAGTGGCGGTGCGGTCCCCTACGGCACTACGTAGGATCCTACGGTCTTGGCGTGCATCCGTGCGTCGCTGCGGTCCGGTCCCAGGTCGACGGGCACGTGCACCTTCCGCCGACCACTGGCGACAACATCGATGTACTATGGAGACCTCACGCCCCACGTGTTGAGCAATTCGGCGGTACGTCCACCCGGCCTCCCGCATGCCCACTATACGCCCTCGCTCAAAGTCCGTCAACTGCACATACGGTTCACGTCCACGCTGTCGCGGCATGCTACCAGTGTTAAAGACTGCGATGGAGCTCCGTATGCCACGGCAAACTGGCTGACACTGACGGCGGCGGTGCACAAATGCTGCCAACACCGCGGTTCCTGGTGTGTCCGCTGTGCCGTGCGTGTGATCATTGCTTGTACAGCCCTCTCGCAGTGTCCGGAGCAAGTATGGTGGGTCTGACACACCGGTGTCAATGTGTTCTTTTTTCCATTTCCAGGAGTGTACTTTGCGGATAATAATTGACTAACCCTCGTATGTAATACTTCCAACCTACAAGGCAAAGTACCACAGTCTACGGTGGTGTAGGCACATATCGTACAATATCAAGTTAGCGAAAGAGAGCTGCTGGATCGATAATATCTGTAGTCTGGAAACATCAATGAATATTTAAATGTATAAGGATCTGGTAATGGTCCTGGTCGACTTTAAGAAAGCTTATGAGTCAGTCGATCGGGAAATACATTGACGTCTTAATAGAATTTGGAGTGAACCGAATAGCAAGCAAACAGTAACACAGACACATTCAAAAATACAATTAATGTGACAAATCTCCAAAGAGTTCTACCTGTGTGCGATGGGGTGATTCACTCTTCCTAGTTCTCGCGTACTGCGTGTGAGAGGTCATCCGAGAATAGGAAAAATATTAACTGGCCAAACGTTACTGGAGATGGGAGGTTCCAAGCATAAGGACAGAGTCGATCGCCTTGGTTTCGATGAGGATGTGGCGATTCTCTCAAGAAACTCAAAGACAGCTGCGGAACAACGTTTACCTCGAAAATTTATTTCGAGAAAACGAAGTAACGCGGCAATCCCTCATCATCTAACAGAGTATGGTAAAATAGAAAAAGTGGTCGCTTTCGGATACTTCGATGAAACTGTGCAGATGAAAACTAGCGAAGAAGAACTCACTGATCTTTATGAACCAGGCTAGGGATAATTTGACCCACTCTCTAACTACAGCTCATTTTATACACCAATCACGATGCTCATGCGGCGTCTCCGCCATGTTGCCGTCCGGCGCCATCTATTGGCCAGTTTTTACACTCGTGTTTGGTTTCAATAGAACCCCATGCCGTTCCAGACATGTGTGTCCAATTTACCTCTCTGCCTACATTATTCAGTGATTAAGTGCATTTTTCATTTTTCAGATGTTGACGAACTTATGGATAACTCCCTAAAGATAATCGCTGAACAACTTTTAAGCGCTTTCACAACAAGCAGAAGCAGATCAGTGGCCGGACAGATGAGGAGTGGTAGACGCCACGAGAGAGAAAAAATTAAACACTTCTGGGCTAGAAAAGGAACTGCCAGAAATACCTCATAGTTACTTGACGTCTTCTCTAATGGCCCTAGTCTAAATAATAACAGTAATAATGATAACAAAAGTTGGAAAATATGGACAAAAGCTGAACTGAGAGCATGTGGAAGGCGTAAATTGGAAAGCAAATATGGCACACGACCTGATCTCTACAAACCGAGGATGTTGTGAAATCACTCCGGCTGCCCTATCTGTTGCGAGGAGTCCCTCGAGACGACCACGGGGGATGGAGGCAGAGGCCAACCTCCCGCAGCCGCAATACGCCTGTCCCTAGCCTAAGCACCGCTCTAACCGAGGCAAGACTCCCACACAAATTGAATTGCTGCCCCGCCGCCGTGCGCTGTTTGGTAGCCAACGGACGCAGTTGTTGCTCCTAGTTTCCTGACCACAATTGCTAATTTGTGTGAACGCCGCTGTAAGCGAGTGAATGTGCACGTGTGTGTGTGTGTGTGTGTGTGTGTGTGTGTGTGCGTGTTTCTGTGTATGTGTGTAAGAGACAGACAGCAGAGAGAGAGAGAGAGAGAGAGAGAGGGAGAGACAGAGAGAGGAAAAGAGCATTTCTGCTCTCCTAAGGAAAACAAAACAGATATTTGTTTCACGGAGAAAGCGAGTAAATTCTGTTTCTCTTTCTTCTTTTGGGCTCGTCTTGATACCCACGTTTTCCATCACAACTGCAAAAGCTATACTTTTATTACAGAAGTCAAATAACGAGAATACTTCCAACTCTTTCAATCACGCTATTGCGTGCAGCCGGTGCTGTTTTTATCTCATGATAACATTATTCCACTAATAATGTTGGTTGACATTATTCCACTAAATCTTCCCTGACGTTTCTCAGTGTTTGTATTGAGTTAAGAGTGTTTGATAGAAAAGCTATAGAAATACGCTACTTAAGACATAGCTTATGCACCTAGCAGTATCGTTGTACAACGAAAAAGAATATCTTACAAGAGATCTCAGAACGAGCACTAATATAAAAAATGAGTTTCTGGGGCTAGAGCACAAAGGCTCCTTGCAGAACTAGCATGCAGACCTAATTCCTACAATATTTTTTATAAGTATTATCAGATATAAACGTTCACCATTGACCGAAGTCTATGCTGTTTCCTGACAGATTAAAATAGTCTTCGGACTCAATTCTCATCCATTAAACCGTAGTTTCAAGGAAGTATTAACTTAATAGGACAGGGCGTCATCCTGTTTTAGCGAACCTCGAAACTTTCTTCCTTTACTTCCCCAAACATGTCTCGGCACATCTGCGTGTTGGTGTTGCAGAGAATCAATATACTCGTATTTAAGAAAATCAAAGATCGCATCATATGCCTGAAATATAATTTATCTCTATGTAATTAATTAATAAGTTTTTTCCGATCTACGCTCACGTCCAGTTTTCTTGTGAAGAAAAGTGAAGTACGAAAACTTTTCTGTCTGTTATACTTGTGATGTTTCGACCACCATGTTGTAAACTCATGCATCTATTACGCTATTACGCTTTTCTAGCTTGAATAATAACTAACGTAATTAAGTTTTAATTCTTTAGCCATGTATCTGATCTTCTCTACTAATGCTATATATGAAGCACATATTAATGCTTCAGCCAGTCAAATTCGTTGAAAGTGGTTGGTTTGGCGAGCAGCAATTGGGCGCCATCAACCTGGTATCATTTATGCAATTTCGTTTCTACAAGTCGGGCCTGCAACCTAATATTTTTTTATGAAGTCCGATTATACCTGTTATTATCGTGCACATTTTTTTTTTTTTTGCATTGAAACTAAATATGAACATGACGTTACAAAGAATTCCGCTAAGAGCTGGGCAATATTATTGTTCATTGTAACACAACTTTGACCACAACTGCTTGCCCTGCCATTAAACGATGCAGGGAAACTTTAGAACATGGTTCTGTGACCGCAAGTCTCACCTATATGTAATTTGTCGTAAATAAGTGGAGCACGTCTTCGTTACCTCCCGTTGGCCATAGTATTGACAAAAATTACTGAACAGCAAATTGTCACTAGGAGGCATTGGTATGTCCATGACCATAAATGTTGTTGTACCTGACAATGCGGCTTCAGGCCGCTAAACAGATTGTGTTTTAATAATTAACAGTTTTACCAGCTGTTGGTGGAATTCTTCCAAAAATCATGCATTTCAACATCTGCAGGTGCTCGGAACACAAACAGTTTGGGGTAAACATCAAATGGTTTTGTGACGTCAAACATATCCCATCTCTAACAGTAACTTCTGCATCTCATCAGTGGTTTAAATGGAGTTCACTAGTATGTTATCTTCTCCAAATATTAGACGAAGACTTAGATCATTAATTGTAAAACCTAATTGTTCCTGAAAGGAATATTCTCCTGGTGTCATTAGTGTGATGCGTGATGCAGCCTCATTTCAGAAACGTTTTAGTCCAATTCTGCACATTTGTAAAATATGCACAGGTGTGAATACAAAGCTGGCATTGTGTGTGTGTGTATGAGTGTGTATGTGTGTGTGTAAAACTTAATTGTTATTACATTGTCACAACTTTTCTTGTTTTTGAATCAAAAAATTGATGAGCAATAGATAACAGATGAGCAGTCACACAATAATCTGTTTCTAAAAAAGAACTTAACAAACAACTGTAATTCAAGAACTATTTATCAGAAGAAACGAAATTTCCAAAAAAGTTGTGAATACAAATTTATGTTTCGACTGGATATAAAAGGTAAAGTCAATACTGTTTATTCTCCTTTACTTATGAACACAGTAGATTTTCTGAACATCTCCAGTCATTGAGGGCCAAATTTTGATTACTGTTCAGATGGTTCAAATTGCTCTGAGCACTATGAGACTTAACATCTGAGGTCATCAGTCCCCTAGAATTTAGAACTACTTAAACCTAACTAACGTAAGGACATCACACACGTCCATGCCCGAGGCAGGATTCGAACGTGCGACCGTAGCGGTTGCACGGTTCCAGAGTGAAGCGCCTAGAAACTCTCGGCCACACCAGCCGGCTTGCTTGCTGTTTGAATGTTTTAAAATCTTTGTGGTAATTTGTTTTGATTATAGTGAATTTAGTTTGTAGAAGATGGCTGATTTACACTGCAAGGGTGAGTAATGGTGTACTGCTTCTTTGTTATTTAAACTCATTAATCTAGTTTTTTCAGAACATTCATACTCACCAATAATGCTGTTTGTGTGCTGATACAAACGTGAAGTACCTGATTTTACATGCCGTTTCAGTCATGTACACTCCTGGAAATTGAAATAAGAACACCGTGAATTCATTGTCCCAGGAAGGGGAAACTTTATTGACACATTCCTGGGGTCAGATACATCACATGACCACACTGACAGAACCACAGGCACATAGACACAGGCAACAGAGCATGCACAATGTCGGCACTAGTACAGTGTATATCCACCTTTCGCAGCAATGCAGGCTGCTATTCTCCCATGGAGACGATCGTAGAGATGCTGGATGTAGTCCTGTGGAACGGCTTGCCATGCCATTTCCACCTGGCGCCTCAGTTGGACCAGCGTTCGTGCTGGACGTGCAGACCGCGTGAGACGACGCTTCATCCAGTCCCAAACATGCTCAATGGGGGACAGATCCGGAGATCTTGCTGGCCAGGGTAGCTGACTTACACCTTCTAGAGCACGTTGGGTGGTACGGGATACATCCGGACGTGTATTGTCCTGTTGGAACAGCAAGTTCCCTTGCCGGTCTAGGAATGGTAGAACGATGGGTTCGATGGCGGTTTGGATGTACCGTGCACTATTCAGTGTCCCCTCGACGATCACCAGTGGTGTACGGCCAGTGTAGGAGATCGCTCCCCACACCATGATGCCGGGTGTTGGCCCTGTGTGCCTCGGTCGTATGCAGTCCTGATTGTGGCGCTCACCTGCACGGCGCCAAACACGCATACGACCATCATTGGCACCAAGGCAGAAGCGACTCTCATCGCTGAAGACGACACGTCTCCATTCGTCCCTCCATTCACGCCTGTCGCGACACCACTGGAGGCGGGCTGCACGATGTTGGGGCGTGAGCGAAAGACGGCCTAACGGTGTGCGGGACCGTAGCCCAGCTTCATGGAGACGGTTGCGAATGGTCCTCGCCGATACCCCAGGAGCAACAGTGTCCCTAATTTGCTGGGAAGTGGTGGTGCGGTCCCCTACGGCACTGCGTAGGATCCTACGGTCTTGGCGTGCATCCGTGCGTCGCTGCGGTCCGGTCCCAGGTCGACGGGCACGTGCACCTTCCGCCGACCACTGGCGACAACATCGATGTACTGTGGAGACCTCACGCCCCACGTGTTGAGCAATTCGGCGGTACGTCCACCCGGCCTCCCGCTTGCCCTCTATACGCCCTCGCTCGAAGTCCGTCAACTGCGCATACGGTTCACGTCCACGCTGTCGCGGCATGCTACCAGTGTTAAAGACTGCGATGGAGCTTCGTATGCCACGGCAAACTGGCTGACACTGACGGCGGCGGTGCACAAATGCTGCGCAGCTAGCGCCATTCGACGGCCAACACCGCGGTTCCTGGTGTGTCCGCTGTGCCGTGCGTGTGATCATTGCTTGTACAGCCCTCTCGCAGTGTCCGGAGCAAGTATGGTGGGTCTGACACACCGGTGTCAATGTGTTCTTTTTTCCATTTCCAGGAGTGTATTATTTAAAAACAGGGAAATGCGCTACAATGGAAACTGAAACATGAGAGATGGAGGATCTATTGGTGGAGATAGCGAATTTCCTGATGTAACCATTGAGAATGTTTTCACGAAATTGAATCATATTCTCAGGGAGAGGATATAAATCCAACCACCAGACCCATATAAGTCTCAACTATCGCAATGCATCGAAATTTAGCCGATACGATGAGACAATTTTTATCTGAAATACTGAATAATGAAATGTAAACCAAGCACAGTGAAATGTTGACCAAGCACAATTACACATCGTCTACACTGACAAACTGTCCGCCTCCAGTAGTTGCGTGGTCAGCGCGACTAAATGTCAATTCTAAGGGCCCGGGTTTGATTCCTGGCTGGGTTGGAGATTTTGTCCACTCAGGGACTGGGTGTCCTGTTGTCCTAATCTTTACCGTTTCATCCCCATGTACGCGCAAGTCGCTGAAGTGTCGTCAAATCGATAGAGTTGCACCCAGCGAACAGTCTACCCGACAGTAGGCCCTAGTCACACGACATTTATTTATTTTTACTGACAAACTTGTAAAATGAAAAGTGTACAACACGGTAGAATGTTATAAGCTCTGATGAAAATAGCTACAGGTGTGACAAATTTGACATTATAATAAAGGGCGTTTACCTATTGAAAGCACTTCATTTAAAACTGCATATGGAAGCATTTTTGTGCTTTAAAACAATTGCCTGACGTACAGGGATTCATAAAGGAATTAGTTTGCAAGACAGATCGAAAACTAGAGATTTTGCTGCTGTGCAAGAAGTTTCATTAAAAATCCAGTCTGGCTCATGATCTGAAAGTTTTTTCTAATTTTTTTTCCACCTAAATTTCAAGTAAGGAATCGAATATGAATGAACGATCAGATTCCAAACTGCCACATGTTATTCAGCAGACTGGGGTGTTATCACAGCGAACGTAACACAAATATTTTGAGAAGGATTTGAATGAGACAAGGTGTTTGCATGATCTCATATAACACAGGGGTGTTTCATGACTATTCAAAGTATCTAAGTGACAAGTCAGTCCATGTTCGTAAAACCAGTCTCAAGCAATTCTTATCTACGTGACATTTACTTGATTTCATACATAAATGTTCAAAATTGAACTCTAACATTAATAATAATAGTGCCCGTCAGTCCTCTTAGTTGTGTGTGCAATCTTATAACTAGGTGAGAACAAAGGACTGTCACCTAAATTTTGTTATGCAGCTAGCGTCGCCCCAGCTGTGTAATACGTAGTCGATCACAGTACATAAGACTTTAATAAGAAGAGAAGAAATATAGCAGCTAGCACCCTAGTTACTACAGTAAAAGTAATTGCCACTGTTAGAACAACAACAATAACAATCAGCAGAACCTCCCCGATGGGTACCTGCAGAAATCATGAGCAATATCGTAAT
The DNA here is from genome assembly GCF_023864275.1 of Schistocerca cancellata. Lineage (NCBI taxonomy): Eukaryota > Metazoa > Arthropoda > Insecta > Orthoptera > Acrididae > Schistocerca > Schistocerca cancellata. The sequence continues at coordinate 1,000,153,636 of NC_064627.1, forward strand.
ATACAAGACATCCCATTAAATATACGCGGAAGACCATACTTTTGAAACCAGATATGTTACAGAGGTGGCGGAACGGTCTTCCCACACCCTCCCCGCCAATACCACCATTTCGTATCTGAGAAACTGCAAAGTTTTGATGCATTTAACCTCAAATGCTACCCACTGTGTGGCCCAGGGGCAATCTATGTAACTCCCTGAATCTATTACGGTACAACAACGACATAGATGTTACGGAAGAATTAACAACTGACTGCTACAGACACTTCAATCATAGTGAAGAAATTGATCAAGCTACTGTACACAGTATTAAAGGGAAGGTACGGACTATAATATATCAAGATAGACGTGCCTTCGTAAATGTTATGTCAGTCAGTTTATTTACTAAGATTTGTGAGGTCATTAAAATACCTACATTTCCTGTACAGAATTGTAAGATTATAAGAGCTATTGGTGTTAGGTTGTGATATGTTGAAATGTAAACAGATGGAAGTTTAAATAGGTTCAAATGGCTCTAAGCAATATGGGACTTATCATCTGAGGTCATCAGTACCCTAGACTTAGAACTAATTAAACCTAAATAACCTAAGTACATCACACACATCCATGCCCAAGGCAGGATTCGAACCTGCGACCGTAGCAGCAGCGCGTTTCCGGACTGAAGCGCCTACAAAAATACCTACATTTCCTGTACAGAATTGTAAGATTATAAGAGCTATTGGTGTTAGGTTGTGATATGTTAAAATGTAAACAGATGGAAGTTGAAATAGGTTCAAATGGCTCTAATCAATATGGGACTTATCATCTGAGGTCATCAGTACCCTAGACTTAGAACTACTTAAACCTAAATAACCTAAGAACATCACACACATCCATGCCCAAGGCTGGATTCGAACCTGCGAGCGTAGCAGCAGCGCGGTTCCGGACTGAAGCTCCTAGAACCGCTCGGGCACAGTGGCCGGTGAAGTTGAGATACGAAATTCAGTTACAAACTGCCCATTTCTAATAGTGAGTGGGTTGATTAACTTAGCAAAAAGAAAGACAGAGCATGGTAAATACTGTCAAGGATTAAAGATACAGTTCCTTCAGACAAAGTGCCCATCGATTGCACTCTATCACACAGTAGTCTGCTTCAAATTATTGAATATGAAATAAAAGATAAAGTTATAGGATCTACAACCAGTGACCCCTTGCAGCAAGCAGAATAAAGGAAGAGACTGGGTGTGGGCGGAAGCAAAGCTGTGAGGATGTGTCATGAGTCATATTTGGGTGACTCAGCTGGTAGAGCACTTACACATGACAGTCGTGGTTCCTTAGTTCGACTTCTGGAGTGGCGCATAGTTTGAATCTTCCAGGAAGTTTCAGAATTACAGAAATTGATTTTAAAGTATGTACATGTATTTGAGAAAAAACTTGATGTTCTTAACATGATCCAAGATGACATGGGAATTCATCCTCATGACATATGCTACATCCCATGGTCACTGCTGAAATGAGGCAAATCCTCATTAGAATTGTAGATTCATTGATGTCACCATATAGTAACCGTCCACTATCTTTGTCAACGACCAGTGGAAACATTCATCTAGTTTTAGATGCAAGAGACATCAACAAAATAATTATTCTCCTAAGACGTTGACCAGAAAATTCAGGTGAACAGTTGTAAAAGTTTCAGGGGTTACATACCTTATCAGCATCGACTTGAGGTGTTCATTTTAGCAGGTAAGCCTATCTAAAGAATTTAGAAAATATACTGGTCTCATCTTGGATAGAAGCACTCATCAATTTTGTTTATTGCTATGGAAATTAAATGTAAGTTTTTGTGCATTCGTTACTGGCTTGTACACAGTCTTAGGGCCGGATTTACTAGATAAAATAAGTTTACACATTTATTACCTATTAATAGGTACACCTCCATGGGAAAAGGACGTCAATTTGTAGGAAAGAACTTTACACAAATTTTCAGAAGCAAGAGTTAGAGTAAATCAACAGAAATCTAAATCTGTGAGGGGTAATGTTATCTTTATATTTTTTCAACACATGTAACATCAGACTCAGATCAAATCAGTATCAAAAAGTTTTCTTCTTCCAAGAATTAAGAAACTGCTTAAGGCATTTTAGGACGATGCTGAATTTTCAGACAATTTGTGCCAAATAAGTTTTGAATACCACAGTCTATGTTGAATTTATTAAAGAAGTCTGCACTGTGAATATGGGCAAGTGACTGTCAGAAAGAATTTCATTCTATACAAAATGCATTCGTTAACTGGGACATTTAAAGTCACCCAAACGTATCCAAGCGTTTGCGTGTAGTGACGCCTCATTCACAGGTTTGGGAGCATGTTTATTTCAAGTTAATAATGAGGATGAAAAATAAGATAATCACAGTATACGTTTTGCTGTCCACATATTGTCAGAATGTGAGCGAGTTTACTCTGGCTACTAAGTTGGAAGCTCTAGCTGCAGTTTGAATCTTTGAGATGTTCTTTTACTAAATTTATGAAAAAAATCTAAGTCATCTGTGATCATCAGGTAGTAAGTTTTCGTACGTCTTGGTAACTGCTACTTGAGCACCTAGCACTATTTTTGCAAGACTATAGTTTTGAAATAAGACATATTTCATGAGAAGATAATATAGCGGCATATGCTTTGTCATGTCTACCGCAAGGTTTACCTAAGTACACGGAACCTATAATAGAAAACAGTGGTTATCACGTTTTGCTAACTAAAGTTAGTATTTTCAGCAGTACTACTTAGCTTTGCACAAAAATATGGCTGGTTTACCAAATTCTGGCCAATATTCATGTTAAGTTAAAATATTACTTTCACACTATGAAAAATTTAATAACATTATAAAATACATAATGAGCCCCTATTCTATAGATGGGATGTAACCTCTGACATATGGTTTGTCTGCATTTCAGTAGCATGTTAGGATGCCTTTATTTGGGTCATGCATTACATATGATGGCATTATAGCGCTACTAAATGTGCAAGAATGGAGATTTGTATTGCTATTTTTCCAACATGAGGACGTGAATACAGCTGCTTGAACATGTCCAATATCTCAGAAAACAAAACACACAAACAAGTATTGCATGCAGAGTTACATCATATCATACCAACAAAACTTATAGAAATAAAGTCAAATGATATTGCAGGACATTTTTCCTCTGCAAGAGGCATAGGTAAATATTTAGTAGATCTTTGTGATATTTTCACAAAATATTTAAATTATATGTCACAGACTCTACTGCAGTTGGTCCATTCACTCAAAGAATTGTAAATAGTTACATGCCCACAGCGGGTAAGTCTGCTGCCCAACTGTCAGTCATTGCTTCGGACTTTAATTGTCAAGGATGGAAAACATATCTATGTCAACAAGAGCTTAAACAAATACTAATAACGCGATTTCACCCAGAAGGAAACAGCACAGGGAAAACTTTCTGTGAATTGAATAAGTTCCTACCCATGTATCCACACATTCGCAGTCAAGTTGGGAAGAATATGTAAAATTAATTGAAAAGTCATAAGCAATTTGCCGCTGTACCACATAATACATTCCGGCTGTGTTAGTATGCAAGATGTGAGGGAAGACTCAACGGATACATCTACATCTTCAGAGAAAAGAATGTTCCTGGGTAGAAAAGGTAAGAAAAATCTTAGTCGCACTCACAGAACAAGCACACATGAGAAAAGCCTATTATGATAATAAATTACGGTAGGTGCAAAGATATAGGTTGCTCAATTCTTTTGAAAATTCACCTGAAATTTATATTACTAACGAAAAGTAACTGCAAGTGAAAACTATTATACACAAATTCTTATACAATAGTCTGGATATCGCATGAAGGCAACTATTTGCAAAGGTATGTTAAAACCAACAGATGGTATTCCCACCATGTTCTTGAAAAATTTTTACACATATGATTAATCTTATTTGTATATACACTCCTGGAAATTGAAATAAGAACACCGTGAATTCATTGTCCCAGGAAGGGGAAACTTTATTGACACATTCCTGGGGTCAGATACATCACATGATCACACAGACAGAACCACAGGCACATAGACACAGGCAACAGAGCATGCACAATGTCGGCACTAGTACAGTGTATATCCACCTTTCGCAGCAATGCAGGCTGCTATTCTCCCATGGAGACGGTGGTAGAGATGCTGGATGTAGTCCTGTGGAACGGCTTGCCATGCCATTTCCACCTGGCGCCTCAGTTGGACCAGCGTTCGTGCTGGACGTGCAGACCGCGTGAGACGACGCTTCATCCAGTCCCAAACATGCTCAATGGGGGACAGATCCGGAGATCTTGCTGGCCAGGGTAGTTGACTTACACCTTCTAGAGCACGTTGGGTGGTACGGGATACATGCGGACGTTCATTGTCCTGTTGGAACAGCAAGTTCCCTTGCCGGTCTAGGAATGGTAGAACGACGGGTTCGATGGCGGTTCGGATGTACCGTGCACTATTCAGTGTCCCCTCGACGATCACCAGTGGTGTACGGCCAGTGTAGGAGATCGCTCCCCACACCATGATGCCGGGTGTTGGCCCTGTGTGCCTCGGTCGTATGCAGTCCTGATTGTGGCGCTCACCTGCACGGCGCCAAACACGCATACGACCATCATTGGCACCAAGGCAGAAGCGACTCTCATCGCTGAAGACGACACGTCTCCATTCGGCCCTCCATTCACGCCTGTCGCGACACCACTGGAGGCGGGCTGCACGATGTTGGGGCGTGAGCGAAAGACGGCCTAACGGTGTGCGGGACCGTAGCCCAGCTTCATGGAGACGGTTGCGAATGGTCCTCGCCGATACCCCAGGAGCAACAGTGTCCCTAATTTGCTGGGAAGTGGTGGTGCGGTCCCCTACGGCACTGCGTAGGATCCTACGGTCTTGGCGTGCATCCGTGCGTCGCTGCGGTCCGGTCCCAGGTCGACGGGCACGTGCACCTTCCGCCGACCACTGGCGACAACATCGATGTACTGTGGAGACCTCACGCCCCACGTGTTGAGCAATTCGGCGGTACGTCCACCCGGCCTCCCGCTTGCCCTCTATACGCCCTCGCTCGAAGTCCGTCAACTGCACATATGGTTCACGTCCACGCTGTCGCGGCATGCTACCAGTGTTAAAGACTGCGATGGAGCTCCGTATGCCACGGCAAACTGGCTGACACTGACGGGGGCGGTGCACAAATGCTGCGCAGCTAGCGCCATTCGACGGCCAACACCGCGGTTCCTGGTGTGTCCGCTGTGCCGTGCGTGTGATCATTGCTTGTACAGCCCTCTCGCAGTGTCCGGAGCAAGTATGGTGGGTCTGACACACCAGTGTCAATGTGTTCTTTTTTCCATTTCCAGGAGTGTATAATTGTGTATATAAGAATTACTGAATAAGTGATTGGCAGGCAACTCAGTAAGTGAGGTTTGTAGAAATTTTGGAGCCACATACAGGCATTGTATCCAAACGGAGTGAAACAAAGTTATTTCATTAGTAGTACTGGTATTTAAGCTTTTCTTGCATAAGTGAAAATATTATTTAGGTGATCAATTTCTGCTACACCAGTTGTGTTGTATTTCAAATGAACTGATTAGTAAGTCCTACACTGTTTGTGCCAGTCAAACACTAATAGTAGTCATTAGGAATGCAAAACCACAAGACATTTTAGTGGTAGTACTTGTACTGTAGGAACAGTGCATTATGATAAACAGAAGCTACACGTATTGATATTGTCCTACTTGAGACGAATACCAATACGATATTGTTCTTGAAAGACAAGCAAGGCATTTCTCTCTCTCTCTCTTTCTCGATATATATATATATATAACTATTATTTGAAGTACAAATGAAAGGAAAGATCGCTACCAGAGAACTATGCCTTCATCACCAATTTTATATTGATTAGTAATGTCTCACAATGCTTTATTATAATAATGGAAATCTGGTTTGCTATTAGAAATGTTCAAATCCATGTGAATAATAATATTAACAATGTTTGCATGCTTAATGGTTACATTTATCTTGGGATCTTACGAGTTACAAGTACATATTCCGCTCTCTTTGAGCGTGTGTTTTGCTCTTTGACTCTATTTTGCCAGTTTTTTCTTCTGGTTTTGACATGATACACATTCATAACGCAGAGTTTGATTTTTGCTATCTACTTACAATGATGTCCTGACATATACGAATCTCGGTTCATCGAGAACGATAAGGTTTTACAAAATTAGACTACAGTCATGAAAGAAAACTAGGAAAGGAAGTCTTTGATTAGCCTTACCCACAACATTTTCTATTTATTGCTTCTAACATAAGATGTTCGTAATTGTAATTCATAGGTATTTAGTTAAATTTATGGCTTTCAGATTTGACTGATTTATCACGTAACTGAAGTTTAAGGGACTCCTTTTACCACTCTTGTGGATGACCTCTCACTTTTCGTTATTTAGCGTCAACTGATCTTTTCTGTACGATACAGATATCTTTTCTAAATCGGTTTTCGATTTACTTTGATCTTCTGGTGACTTTACTATTGGATAAACGACAGCATCACCTGCAAAGAACCTAAGACGGCTGCTCAGATTATCTCCTAAATCTTTTGTGTAGATAAGGAACAGTAAAGGGCCTATAGCACTTCCATGAGGAACGCCTGAAGTGACTTCCTGTCAGTTACTGCGAGCTGTGACCTCTCTGATAGGAAGTTACGAACCCAGTCGCATAACTGAGGCGATATTCCATAAGAACGCTGTTTCCCTATAAGCCATTTCTATGATACAGTGTGAAAAGCCTTCTGGAAATCTAGAAATACGGCATCAATTTGAAATCCCTTGTCAATAGCGCTCAACACTTCATATGAGTAAAGAGCTAGTTGGGTCCACAGTACCTGCTCATTGCTAACAAAATATACAACCGTCACTACCATAAACACCTATTGATTTCTGACACTCATTACTACTAAACACAAAATTTTAACTTTTATATCCCTCTAGACGTCCTATCTATTATAGGATGTTCACGCGAGAGTATCTGTGAGATACCATGGAAAGAAAAGTCAATAATGAAGACACCAACTAAAGTCTATATATGAATAAATGTTAAGTACATTGACTGAAAGAATTTGTGACTAATTTAAAGCTGGAAACAAGAACTTTAAACCGAATAGTAAGTGATAAATTTATTAAACATTAGTCTTCCATAAACCGTTTTATCGAGACCCACACTCAACAAAATCTGTTCCATATTCTGTACTGATTTCAATGTTAAATGCCACGTTACATCAATCATTCTGTAAAGTGTTAATGACTAAAGGCTGTGTAGCAGTCTTCTATGGTTGTACGTTTTCAAGAGATTTTGATATGTAAATAAGGATTGAACATTAAACATTCGAAAATATTCATTGTGGAAAGTGATACCTACTACTCAGACTTAAATTTTTGAGTTCAGTTTAAGTGCAAAGTTTCAACATTTACCGAATGAGGAAAAGAATATTCTTCCTAAAATTTAAAAAACAGATTAACTAAGTACCCCTCCTCCATTGAGGTTCTCCCCAACTGAGATCATTTGGAGCATTATGGGTAACTCCCTATACCTAGCTCGAGATTCTGACGATCCAACGCTGCCATTGGGAAAGAAAGTGGCACGATATCCCCCAGGCGGACTTCCATCAACTCTATCAATCAATATCTAGCCCAATAAATGCTTGAGCAATTACCCGAGGTGGATCACTGCGTTATCTTTGGTGTGACGTCATTAGCGAGTGACTGCGTGTGAGATCGCTCTCTAAGTTTTCATATATTTTTAGGTTTCAGATACATATTTTAACGGTTTTTGTGATAATATTTACTATATAAGTGACGTATTAGTGGTTTCTTCATTCACCTCTGCCTTTCTTGTGTTGTGACGTGATATTTGAGAGTGTTTCGTATCGAGCAACTTAACCTCTTGCCTGTGTTTACATTCCGCGCTGACCAGTTGCAGCTGTAGCGGCGCATCGAAAGCTAAGTACTAATTAATTGTTTGTGCATAGTGGTTTATTTAGGAACTTTAGTAGTCTTCAACCGGTGTTCTTGGTGTTTTCTGGTGAAATAATTTCAGAAGAACCTTTTGGGAACTGTTTACAGCTTCGTTACTGTGTCATTAGACGTTTGATTCTCTTTCTATATTAGTCTTTTGTTATATTCACATTTGTTGTTTATTAATACTGTTAATAATAGTAGTTACTTCCCTTGTAGAGTAAGTTTGTGATTATTGTAGTCAGGTTTTTAGCATCTTCTTATTGTAGTAGCGGAACTTAGAAAAAGTAAAATTTTACCATGAGTGAGAAGTGTGGGCTTTGCCGTAGGTTCGTGAGTAGTGGATTGCGGTGTGAGACTTGTTCGAAGTATTTTCACTGGGGGGAATGCAGTGGGGAAGCCAGTGGGCATTCTGGTGAGATCCTCTCCTGGAACTGCAGGTTATGTAGCAAGAGTAAATTGATAGAGGAGCAGGAGCGTAAGATCTGTTCCCTTCAGGTGCAGTTGAAAAACGCACAGGAGGAGCTAGATAGGATGAGGAGGGAGAAGGGGGTTGGGGAATGGGAGCTGGCTGTTGGCAAGAGATCTGCTAGGAGAAGAAGATTTTCTGATAGTTTTACTATTGGTCTTTACAATAGATATGACCAACTGTCAGAGTCTAGTGGAGAGGAATCTCTAGTAGCTGTAGATGTAGGAAGTATGCAGCAGACCTCAGTAGTTACTGTGCCTAGAACAGTTGCAAAGTCGAAGAGGAAGAAGAAGGTTCTGCTGTTAGGTAGTTCTCATGGCAGAGGTGTAGGCCAGCAGTTGCAGGAAGTGCTGGGGAGTGAGTACCAGGTCAACAGCATTGTGAGGCCTAATGCAGGGTTGGCTCAGGTGACTGTTAACATAGGGGGGTTATGTAGGGATTTTACTAAAGAGGATCAGGTAGTGATTGTGGGTGGGGCTGGTAATAGTATTGATAGGGATGGGGAGTATAACATAGATGGTGACCTGGAAAAGATAGCCACTCAGACTGGCAACACGAATGTGCATTTCGTGGAACTGTTTCAGCGTCACGATCTTAATACAGCCGTCAGGTGTAATAACATGAGACTTGGGGGTGCACTGATGACAGAAAGCATGGGTCACATTTCAGTGGTGTCGGTGGAGTCTATCAGCAGGACGGGTTTCACTAGACACGGCCTGCACCTCAACAGGTATGGGAAGGGGAGGTTGGCAAAGCTTATAGGTGACAGCATAGGTGGGGTTGGTGGGATCACTCATGGGAAAATTCCTGCAGTAGTGGGTGTTAGAGCTGCACCTTTTTTAGATTGAAGTCAGCTGATAGGTATTCCTGCTTAAGGGAAGTCTCTCTAACAAGGGAATCACTTTTGACAAAGCTTAGGTATCCGAGTAATGAGGGAATTAGTATATTTCATCAAAATATACAAGGTATTAGAGATAAAGTTAGTGAACTGCTTATAGATGTTGACTCTGAAATTATTGGTATATCTGTACACTTCTTAAATAAGGAGATATTTCAGAGGCTTCCTTCACCAGGATACAGGTTGGCTGGCTGCTTTTCGAGGAGCTCTTTGCGGCGTGGGGGAGTAGCCATGTATGTGAAAAACGGCATCGCATTTGAGTCAATTGATGTTTCAAAGTACTGCACTGAAAAGGTGTTTGAATGTTGTGCAGGTGTGGTTAAATTTAACGGAGCTAGACTTGTAACTGTTGTTATTTATAGATCCCCAGGCTCCGATTTCACAGCATTTTTGCTAAAGCTAGAGGAGGTTCTTGGTTCACTTTATAGGAAATACAAAAAGTTAGTTATATGTGGTGACTTCAATATTAATTGTATAAGTGATTGTGCAAGGAAGAGGATGCTGGTAGACCTCTTTAATTCATATAATCTTATGCAAACCGTATTCTGTCCAACGAGAGTGCAAGGGAACAGTAGAACAACCATAGACAACATTTTTGTTCATTCCTCATTACTAGAAGGGCATTCTGTTAGCAAAAAGGTGAATGGCCTTTCAGATCATGATGCGCAAATTTTAACTTTAAAAGATTTTTATGCTGCAACACGTGTTAAATATAGTTATCAGCTGTTCAGGAAAGCTGATCCGGTTGCTGTAGAGACCTTTGTAAACATTATAAAGGAACAAGAGTGGCAAGATGTTTATAGCGCTGAGACAGTAGACGATAAATATAATTCTTTTCTCAAGACTTTTCTCATGCTCTTTGAAAGTTGCTTTCCGTTACAACGTTTAAAACAGGGTACTAGCACAAACAGGCAGCCTGGGTGGCTGACTAGAGGGATAAGAATATCTTGTAGAACAAAGTGGCAATTATATCAAAACGCTAGAAACAGTCAAAATCTAAATGCAGCAGCCCATTACAAACAGTATTGTAAGGTGCTTAAAAATGTTATTAGGAAGGCAAAAAGTATGTGGTATGCAGATAGAATAGCTAAGTCTCAGGATAAAATTAAAACCATATGGTCAGTCGTAAAGGAAGTGGCTGGTCTGTAGAGACAGGTCGAGGATATAGAATCAGTGCGTAGTGGGAATGTCCGTGTTACTGATAAGTCGCATATATGTACAGTATTTAATAATCACTTTCTGAATATAGCAGGTGAACTAAATAGAAACCTAGTCCCAACAGGGAATCATATAGCGCTCTTAGAAAAAAGTGTTCCGAGACTGTTACCTGAAATGCTCCTCCATGATACTGACAAGAGGGAGATTGAGTTAATAATTCAATCACTAAAGACCAAGAACTCTCATGGATATGACGGGGTATCTAGCAGAATACTGAAGTATTGTTCTATGTATGTTAGCCCGGTACTTAGCCATATCTGTAACTTTTCCTTTAGGAGTGGTCGGTTTCCTGACCGATTAAAATACTCGGTAGTGAAGCCACTTTATAAAAAGTGAGACATTGATAATGTTGACAATTTTAGACCTATTTCTATGCAATCGGTGTTTGCTAAAGTTATCGAGAAGGTTGTATATACAAGGTTACTGGAGCATTTAAATTCACATAATTTGCTGTCAAATGTTCAGTTTGGTTTTAGAGATGGTTTAACAACTGAAAATGCTATATTCTCTTTTCTCTGTGAGGTTTTGGACGGATTAAATAAAAGGTTGCGAACGCTAGGTGTTTTCTTTGATTTAACGAAGGCTTTTGACTCTGTTAACCACAAAATATTACTGCATAAGTTGGACCATTATGGAGTAAGGGGAGTAGCTTACAATTGGTTCGCCTCTTACTTTAAGAACAGAAAGCAGAGGGTAATTCTCCGCAATATTGAGAGTGGTAGTGATGTTCAGTCCCAATGGGGCACTGTTAAGTGGGGCGTTCTCCAAGGGTCGGTGCTGGGGCCACTGCTGTTTCTTATTTATATAAATGATATGCCTTCTAGTATTACAGGTGATTCAAAAATATTTCTGTTTGCTGATGACACCAGCTTGATAGTGAAGGATCTTGTGTGTAATACTGAAACAGTAACAAATAATGTAGTTCATGAAATAAGTTCGTGGTTTGTGGAAAATAATTTGATGCAAAATCACAGTAAGACTCAGTTTTTACAATTTCGAACTCACAATTCAACAAGAACCGATGTTTTGATCAGACAGAATGGGCATATTATAAGCGAGACGGAACAGTTCAAATTCCTAGGCGTTCGGATAGATAGTAAGCTGTTGTGGAAAGCCCATGTCCAGGATCTTGTTCAGAAGCTAAATGCTGCTTTATTTACCATTAGAACAGTATATAAAATAAGTGACACTTCAACACGAAAAGCAGTCTACTTCGCATATTTTCATACGATTATGTCGTATGGTATTATTTTTTGGGGTAATTCTTCTGATTCAAAAAGGGTACTTTTGGCTCAAAAATGGGCTGTTCGAGCTATATGTGGTGTAAGTTCGAGAACCTCTTGTCGACCCCTATTCAAAAATCTGGGCATTCTGACATTGCCCTCACAGTATATATTTTCTTTAATGTCGTTTGTTGTTAGCAATATTAGCCTATTCCCAAGAGTTAGCAGCTTTCACTCAGTTAATACTAGGCAGAAATCAAATCTGCATGTATAATGCACTTCCTTGACTCTTGTGCAGAAAGGAGTGCAGTATTCTGCTGCATCCATTTTCAATAAGCTACCACAAGAACTCAAAAATCTTAGCAGTAGCCCGAACTCTTTTAAGTCTAAACTGAAGAGTTTCCTCATGGCTCACTCCTTCTATTCTGTCGAGGAGCTCCTAGAAGAGCTAAAAAGTTAAGCAAATTCCAGTGTTACATTGTTGATTGTCTTCATTTAAACTTACGACTTGTCACCTGAATATGTTTTTTTATATTTCATTTTATCTGTTTCTAATATCGTCTTATAATTTCATGTATTGACTCGTTCCATGACCATGGAGACTTTTCCTTTTGGTCCCACGGAACAATATATAAATAAATAAATAAATAAAAATCGACTTTCTCAATTTGTGAAGTTCTTTCCATTGAATAAATAATCCAGTTTTTCTGAATCCGTAATCATTTATTTGTGAGTACATTACAATCAGCGATCTTCATCCTATTCAGATAGTTATTTCATGTTGCATCTTTTTTTCGTAGAGTGTAAATATGGTTTGATTTTAACGGTGCTAAACTTCAAAAATGGTTCAAATGGCTCTGAGCACTATGGGACTTAACATCTGTGGTTATCAGTCCCTAGAACTTAGAACTACTTAAACCTAACTAACCTAAGGACATCACACACATCCATGCTCGAGGCAGGATTCGAACCTGCGACCGTAGCGCTCGCGCGGTCCCGGAAAGAAGCGACTAGAACTGCTCGGCCACACCGGCCGGCTGCTAAACTTCCATAACACTTCATCATCAGATTCGGAACAGTCGGTGCGTTCAGTAATGTTTCATTTCATCTATTTTCTAAGGAATTCGTATTCCCCGTCGACCACAAAAGTTATTTATTTGCACTACTGTAATTTTGGCCATGGGGCTACTATCATCTGGTGTAACTGTGCTTTACAACGTGCCCTAATCTACTAACTTATTCGGTGTCGTATCGGTAGTTAGGTCTTACACTAAATCAATTCTTGTGTCTACTACATGTCACAAATAATGGCCATGAGGCAGAAATTTCAGAAGAGCAAATAAATAACGGCCCAAGGCAACTATGACATCAGTTCGGAAACTTTACATGAGTGTGAATCCTAATAATGAGAAGTTATTTAATTCTTTAGAATTGATTTGACTTGTATTACTATGGTATTTGGTGAAGGTAACGAAAGTCTTACTATATCTTTGAGATAAAAGAAAAGAAAAGACGTAACCACCGCCAGTTTGCTGTAACTTCAGCCGTCCAATTACGTTGTCTCTTTCAATACTTCATGTAATTTTCCTTTCAGCTGAGGTTAATTGTTTTTCAAGTTTTCGTAGTTCCATGTATTTCCATTAATGACAAAAAATGGCTCTGAGCACTATGGGACTTAACTTCTGAGGTCATCAGTCCCCTAGAACTTAAAACTCCTTAAACCTAACTAACCTAAGGACATCACACACATCCATGCAAGAGGCAGGATCCGAACCTGCGACCGGAGCCCATTAATGACTTCTTACCTTTAGTTGCGCATTTCGACGCTACAGAAAACGTAGATCCAGAGCAATCTCATTTGTTTGCTCCTTCAGTTTTTGATCTGAGTGTGTCTGAATTTAAAATTTCCACCATTATACCTCACACTTCTTTGATATATTCTAACTGAAGCTATAAGAAAACTTGAGGAAATTACCGAACTTGAAAGAATCTAAAATTAAACCGCAGCAACAGGGACTTATGTAGGAATTTTGTTTCCGTATCCACCAAAATTCACATTCCTCTTTGTTACAAGCGACTTTCGTTATTAGAACTGAATCTCTGACGTAGACGACTACGAGACATTCGTGTGAGCTGTACACGTAAAGGTTTTAATTTAATATCACTCTTAACTTCTCCTCCGCAATGAAGTTCCACGAGTTATTGGCTTTCCTATAACGGCAGACCGTTACGCAACTATGCGTTAATGGCGAAGTTCCTTAATGCCGCTGGATATTGAGCAGGCTGCCAACGAGTGGCAGGCGTTAAAAATAGCTGCACAAATTAGTCCAGTCATCCACAAAAGAGTGTAGCTGCAGCATATGAAACTTTCGAACGGGAGGGACTGGTTTATTTCAACATCTTATCAACTAAAACGCCCCAGTTGACACTACTTGGTGATCTACATATTCTGTAAATATCGTATGGCATCGAAACTAGTCAGATATTCTACAGCAATAATGTGGACCTGATTTACGCTGTAAGAGAATTAGTTTCAATTTTGGCCACCAGATGCAAATCTGGCGCTGCACACCGTTCGTACAACACTCACGTTGTCATTTGGCAAGCCGTAACGTGAGTGAAGCGTGTGGCTCTCGAGAAGAGAGACGGTGCACTGTTAGTGAAACTGTTTTCTTTGAACGGCAGCAATTACACTACTACACTGAGAGTTTCGCTGACTGAAAGATCTGAGGAGAGTGTAATGCATCAAGTTATTACGAGATGACATTCGTTGCTGTAAGGCACGCAGCCGTTTGGTACGGTGGCTGCAGGATGACTACTTTTTTTTCGCTTTGCAGCTGACGCTGCCTGCTGTGAGAACAGCATAACATTCAGTCCGTACCATCCACGAATCTAAATAATCCGTATAAGTTATTATTCGATTTTGTTCGAGTTTGGCACACAGATTTTTATTTATTATGGTTTTGGAGATAAACAGAATCACTTAAAATTCCTAAAACCGACGCTTATGTTTTAAAACCCAGTAAATTGCAAGTGTCATGTGACTAGGGTCTCCTGTCGGGTAGACCGTTCACCGGGTGGAAGTCTTTCGATTTGACGCCACTTCGGTGACTTGCGCGTCGATGGGGACGGAAGGATGATAGTTAGGACAACACCACACCCAGTCTTTGAGCGGATAAAATCTCCGACGCTGCCGGGAATCGAATCCGGATCATTAGAATTAACATGCTGTTGCGCTGACCACTCAGGTACCGGGGGCGGACTTAAACCCACTTAGGAACAATAACAAAATGACTTTCATTATCTTTTGAAGCCTTTACAAAGTTAACAGTGCATAAAATCAATTTACTAGAACTTTCTTTTCAAAACTTTACTTACTTTATATTACGTAATGCCTAAAATCACTCAAAATTATTATTTGCTTATAATTTTTGCTGTGTGAGTGCATCAGAATGATTGAGAGAGTGTATGTGGGAACACGTTAAAACTTAATATGTTATTTTATGTAAGACCTTGTACAAAGAAACCGTGGGAAAGTTATGGTGCAACACAATTCAGATGACGTACGTTGGGGTGAGCTTGCTTTAGTATAAAAGCATCCAGAAAGAAAGTTAGAGGAGGAATAAGTTTGTTTATCAATCTTGAGAATATTTTGAACTTCGCTTATTTCGATTAAACGATATACTAGAAATTGAACTTTTAATGACATTAATTACTATTAGATTAGTGATTGGATAAGGCAAGTTTTGCCGCGAGAATGATCTGGAAGGCAAGTTCTGATTGGTCGTTTAGATCAACAGCCAATTAGAATCAATCTGCTCCCGCTTGAATACAGTGAGATGGGCAGAGAGTAGAGAAGCTCGAAACAGTCGCTTGCTGACCGGCCTACACGTTTGTTAGATACCTCCGTAGAAATAGACTGCAAGATGAAGAACTAGTGAGTTCATTTCGGTTAAAATGTGTCGCGACTGAAGCGACTGGAGTCACGAACATTTTAATAAAAGTTTGGTGTTTCCAAATTAAATATTTGGAGATTTATGAACGTGTGAGCTTTCTGGTCGTAGTAACAATTCCACGTGGCATATTTCGTGCTCTATACGGAACGCTTTGGCGACCACTTCCTGCTAAGAAGACCACTGAAACGACCAAATGTTTAAATCGCGAAGAGTGGTGGATCTGTGACTGTTAGATCGTGAAAATTAGTCGGTCGGACTTGCAAAACTCTTGCTACTTTTTTGAGTGAAAATGTAATTTACAGACAGTGAATTATAAAAGATAAAGTTTACCATATTAAATACGTACTTGATAGCCGTTTCATGTGTTTCCGTATGGATATAAAGCAGATACAAAGTAAATTTTAAATGCTTTCTGCAAGTAGACTGCATTCACCGAATGCCCGATTTTTTGGGTATGATCTTTCAGGAACTGACTTTCAACTCGAGTTACGCGACCTCTTCGTGTTAGGTATTAAGATAGTGGTTTCATCAACGCTGCTTTACAATGCCTAGCACGTATCTGCTACTACAGAGTGAAGGGACGTCGGAAGGAAGGAATATCGAGGTAGGTTGACTTCCGATAGTTCAGAGAGAAAACGAAGACGACCGAACGCCACCCCGCCCCAAGAGGCCCGATGCCTTTAAACGGTTTATAGTAGATGATAATTAAATCAGAATACCCGGTGAGCTTCTTGTGGCATCTGGAATATGAAGGCGTGCTATCCCGGTGGAAGTTACAGACCATGTTGTTGTTACCTTGAAACTATGTGACGTTTGGCTCTGGGGAATCTAAAAGACGCGTTTACCAGGGACACGTTCGGTCTGAAGGCCATTATATAGGAACACGTTGGAACATGGGCATTCTGTTAGTAAAAGAGTGAATAGCCTATCAGACCATGATGCATGAATTTTAACACTATAAGGCTTTTGTACTCAAACGAATGTCACATATAATTACAAACTATGTAGGAAAGTTAATCCAGCAGCAATAGAGAGTTTTTTAAACCTTGTCAAGGAACAAGAGTGGCAGGATAATGCCGATACCATAGATGACAAATATAATTCTTTCTTTTACTCATATTCTTTGAGGGATGATTTCCACAAGAACGTTCTAAACGGGGTACTAGCAGTAAAAGGCAACCTGGGTGGCTAACTAGTTGGATAAGGATATCATGTAGAATAAAGCGGGAATTATATCTAAATGATAGAAGTAATCACAATCAGGCTACAGTATCCGATTACAAACAGTACTGAAAGGTACATAAAAATGTTATTACGAAAGCGATGAGTATGTGGTATGCAAATAGAACAGCTAATTTACAGGATAAAAGTAAAATATAGTCAGTGGTGAAGGAAGTGTCAGGTCAGCGGCACAAGGTTGACAATATAAAGTTATTTCATAGTCAAATTATTTCTGTTACTGAGAAATCAGATATATGTACAGTATTTAACAATCATTTTCTGAGCATTGCTGGTGAATTGGATAATAATTTAGTTTCTGCAGGGAATCATATAACTGTCTTGGCAAATGCCTTTCCAAGATTCATGTCTGAAATGCTCTTGTGTGATACAGACAAGGAGGAGATTGAGTCAATAACTGAATCACTGATGACTAAAGACTCGCATGGATATGGATTGCCTAGCGGAATAATAAAGTACTGTGCTGCCCATGTTAGCCCTGTACTCAGCCATTTTTGCAATTTTTCCTTTAGGAATGGTTCGTTTACTGAAAGATTAAAGTACTCTGTAGTAAAGCGGCTTTACAAAAAGTAGAAAGAGTGTAGACAATTTTAGACCTATTTTTATGCCATCAGCGTTTGCTAAAGTTATTGAAAAGGCTGTGTATTTAAGAATAATTGATCATTTTACATCACACGATTTGCTATCAAATCTACAGTTCGGCTTTAAGAGTTGCTTAACAACTAAAAATGCTATATTCTATTTTCTATGTGAGGTACTGGATGGGTTAAACAAAAGGTTTCGAACGCTAGGAATATTTTTTGATTTAACTAAGACATTTGACTGTGTTGATCACAAAATATTGCTCCAGAAGTTGGACTATTACGGAATACGGGGAGTAACTCACATTTGGTTCAACTGTTAGTTTAGCAACTGACAGTAAAGGTCATTATTCACAGTGTGAAAGCCCACGTTCAGGATCTTCTTCAAATACTTAATGCTGCCATTTTTACTATTCGAACCGTATCTGAAGTGAGTGATCGTTCGATACGACAATTAGTCTACGTTGCTTATTTTCATTAGCTTATATCGTACAGTATTATACACTCCTGGAAATTGAAATAAGAACACCGTGAATTCATTGTCCCAGGAAGGGGAAACTTTATTGACACATTCCTGGGGTCAGATACATCACATGATCACACTGACAGAACCACAGGCACATAGACACAGGCAACAGAGCATGCACAATGTCGGCACTAGTACAGTGTATATCCACCTTTCGCAGCAATGCAGGCTGCTATTCTCCCATGGGGACGATCGTAGAGATGCTGGATGTAGTCCTGTGGAACGGCTTGCCATGCCATTTCCACCTGGCGCCTCAGTTGGACCAGCGCTCGTGCTGGACGTGCAGACCGCGTGAGACGACGCTTCATCCAGTCCCAAACATGCTCAATGGGGGACAGATCCGGAGATCTTGCTGGCCAGGGTAGTTGACTTACACCTTCTAGAGCACATTGGGTGGCACGGGATACATGCGGACGTGCATTGTCCTGTTGGAACAGCAGGTTCCCTTGCCGGTCTAGGAATGGTAGAACGACGGGTTCGATGGCGGTTCGGATGTACCGTTCACTATTCAGTGTCCCCTCGACGATCACCAGTGGTGTACGGCCAGTGTAGGAGATCGCTCCCCACACCATGATGCCGGGTGTTGGCCCTGTGTGCCTCGGTCGTATGCAGTCCTGATTGCGGCGCTCACCTGCACGCGCCAAACACGCATACGACCATCATTGGCACCAAGGCAGAAGCGACTCTCATCGCTGAAGACGACACGTCTCCATTCGTCCCTCCATTCACGCCTGTCGCGACACCACTGGAGGCGGGCTGCACGATGTTGGGGCGTGAGCGGAAGACGGCCTAACGGTGTGCGGGACCGTAGCCCAGCTTCATGGAGACGGTTGCGAATGGTCCTCACCGATACCCCAGGAGCAACAGTGTCCCTAATTTGCTGGGAAGTGGTGGTGCGGTCCCCTACGGCACTGCGTAGGATCCTACGGTCTTGGCGTGCATCCGTGCGTCGCTGCGGTCCGGTCCCAGGTCGACGGGCACGTGCACCTTCCGCCGACCACTGGCGACAACATCGATGTACTGTGGAGACCTCACGCCCCACGTGTTGAGCAATTCGGCGGTACGTCCACCCGGCCTCCCGCATGCCCACTATACGCCCTCGCTCAAAGTCCGTCAACTGCACATACGGTTCACGTCCACGCTGTCGCGGCATGCTACCAGTGTTGAAGACTGCGATGGAGCTCCGTATGCCACGGCAAACTGGCTGACACTGACGGCGGCGGTGCACAAATGCTGCGCAGCTAGCGCCATTCGACGGCCAACACCGCGGTTCCTGGTGTGTCCGCTGTGCCGTGCGTGTGATCATTGCTTGTACAGCCCTCTCGCGGTGTCCGGAGCAAGTATGGTGGGTCTGACACACCGGTGTCAATGTGTTCTTTTTTCCATTTCCAGGAGTGTACTTTGGGGTAAGTCTTCCGGTTCTAAAAGGATGTTTTGGCTCAGAAACGGGCGGTTCAGGCAATAAGTGGTGTAATTTCACGAACCTTACACCCACCCACACACACACACACACACACACACACACACACACATATATATATATATATATATATATATATATATATATATATATTCCTAAATGTCATTTCTTGTTAACAATATTAGACTATTCCCAAGAATAATCAGCTTTCACTCAGTTAATACTCGGCAGAAATCAAAGCAGCATTTGGATCGGGCTTCCGTAACTCTTGTGCAGAAAGGTGTGCAGTATACTGATGGATCCAATTTCGAAAAGCTACTAGTAGAAATGAAAAATCTTAGCAGTACTCGACGCGCTTTCAAATCTAAACTGAAGACTTTCCTCATAGGTCACTCCTATTTTGTTGAGGATTTCCTTGAAAAATTAAGCTGATTCTTCTTATATTGTTGATTATGTTTACTTTAGCTTATGGCTTGACTATTTTTGGGGAAGAAAAAATTTTACTTTTATCTGTTATTACTTCTATTTTGTTATTTCATGTACTGACATGTTCCATGACCTTAGAGATTTTTCTCCTCAATTTGGTCTTACGGAACGTTAAGCGTAAATAAATAAAAAAACATCTCTCAGATACCACCGGGACTGCTGCCAGCAAGTTTTGATCACGTTGTTTCACGGATACAGCGTCTCGTCGACGACTCATGTGCTCATATTGAACAAATAGTGTAACCAAAGGTTAGTAACCAATTTAGCATTATGTCTTTCTCACTTGTTTGATCTTTTCTGCTCCATATTCCTAAGCCGTTACATATGGAAACATTTCTATACATCGTTCTTGCATTTACAACACCAGATTTGCTCCTGGTGACAGAAGTTGTAACTGGTTTTTTTTTTTTTTTCAGTGTAAATCGGTTCCGCATTAACGCAGTAGAATATCTACCAAGTATCGTTGTCTTACGATAATTACAGCATACATACAATACTTACAGCATACGCGGGACCTCTGTGAGTAACAGCACTTTAATTGTAACTTCCTGCTATTTAAAGTCAGCTTCCTGTTGAAAATTATCTTGCCGTCTTCCCACCAACATACACTGTCTTCCCAATATGGTTCAGGTTCACTAGACGAAACTCCGAATAGAAATAAGGTGTTGTAGCTTTTGAAATGTGTTAGCCCTGCAACGTCAATAGGTTGCGTCAATAGGTTGCGTCAATAGGTCCTTTTATAATAAGAGTTACACTAACATTAGGCGTTATTTAATGACTCGTACTCAAAATTTTTCGTATTCTGAAATTCAGAATATCAGTCGCTGTCGGGGTATAGTAAAGAGCCATAGAGGCATAAAACGGGGACTTAGAACTATAGACTTACCCTTTACTTTGTTTTTAAGAAGGCGGAGTCATGTTAGATGGCCCAAAACATAAGCAGAATACTTTTTACGATTGGTCCTTGTTTTTCATTCCTGTAGTGAGCAAGCAAAATTCGTTTTAAACAGAAAATGTGACATGGGAGACGTTTGTGTCAGTGTCATGCATATTGTGTCATAGGTCTAATCCAGAGGAATCAATCGCGTCCACTGTGCCGACCGCGGTGGCCGAGCGGTTCTAGGCGCTTCAGTCCGGAGCCGCGCGACTGCTACGGTCGCAGGTTCGATTCCTTCCTCGGGCATGGATGTGTGTGATGTCCTTAGGTTGGTTAGGTTTAAGTAGTTCTAATTCTAGGGGACTGATGACCTCAGCTGTTAAGTCCCATAGTGCTTAGAGCCATTTGAACCATTTGAACAAAATGTCCAAATGATACTAGTTGTAACAACTATCAGAGAAAGACCATTTGCACGCGCAACGGAGGTGACGCCCTAGACCACCGTTGCTAACTGTGAGTTATTTGAAATAACGGTATGACATCTACAATTAGCACAAATTGGGACGACGGGAACAGAACTGTCGATTAGCATCTCGTGGAGTTTAACATATTAGACACTTTAGCACAGAAGAACGTATCGTAAAACTCAGTTGCAAATCTAGATGTAACTAGACAGAAATAACGCTCCTCTTCCGGGAGTTTCTCCTGCAAAATTCATGCACTACCGCTTGTAGTCGTCTCCCATTCCGTCAGTGTTACTAGAGCCAAACCAACAACCTTCTAACATGGCTCTGCCGCCGAACAGCAGCACGGTAGCTCACCCCATCATTCCGCCCTCCATTTCGGGCCCAGCGACAGACACATCTCGCGCCACTTCCAGCTCCTCCCGGACTGCCTCTCCCAGCTTCAGCATACCCAGCACGGCCTGTCGGTGGCGCCACTGCCGTGTGCAAAGAATCTAGGAATTAGTGATGAGCCGCATCACAGATGTAGCAGCATCCGGCACAACTGTCACCTTATTAGCAAAAAAGTATCCCACGGATCATCCTATCATGTGTGTAATTAGATCGAAAAGTTACTTACAGGTACACTTCAGCATGTCGTTCTTCACGGAGATAGATCTTGAGATCTAAGTCCGGTAAGTGTTATAATAAAACTAAACTACTCCAGAACAGCCCATGAAGGCCCAATGGTACCGACCGGCCGCCTTGTCATCCTAAGCCCACAGGCGTCACTGGATGCGGATAGGGAGGGGCATGTGGTCAGCACATCGCTCTCCCAGCTGTATGTCAGTTTCCGGCAGCTACTTCTCAATCAAGTAGCTACTCAGTTTGCCTCACAAGGGCCGAGTGCACCCCGCTTGCCAACAGCGCTCGGCAGACAGGATGGTCTCCCATCGAAGTGCTAACTCAACCTGACAGGCTTAACTTCGGTGATCTGACGGGAACCGGTGTTACCATTGCGGCAAGTCCGTTGACAAGTGTTATAATACCGCTCGCAATACAGGGCTATTACAAATGATTGAAGCGATTTCATAAATTCACTGTAGCTTCGTTCATTGACATATGGTCACAACACACTGCAGATACGTAGAAAAACTCATAAAGTTTTGTTCGTCTGAAGCCGCACTTCAGGTTTCTGCCGTCAGAGCGCTCGAGAGCGCAGTGAGACAAAATGGCGACAGGAGCCGAGAAAGCGTATGTCGTGCTTGAAATGCACTCACATCAGTCAGTCATAACAGTGCAACGACACTTCAGGACGAAGTTCAACAAAGATCCACCAACTGCTAACTCCTTTCGGCGATGGTATGCTCAGTTTAAAGCTTCCGGATGCCTCTGTAAGGGGAAATCAACGGGTCGGCCTGCAGTGAGCGAAGAAACGGTTGAACGCGTGCGGGCAAGTTTCACGCGTAGCCCGCGGAAAATTGGCTCATGCCAGAACTGGAGACCGACAGTGCCGACTTCATCTTTCAACAGGATGGTGCTCCACCGCACTTCCATCATGATGTTCGGCATTTCTTAAACAGGAGATTGGAAAATCGATGGATCGGTCGTGGTGGAGATCATGATCAGCAATTCATGTCGTGGCTTCCACGCTCTCCCGCCTTAACCCCATGCGATTTCTTTCTGTGGGGTTATGTGAAAGATTCAGTGTTTAAACCTCCTCTACCAAGAAACGTGCCACAACTGCGAGCTCGAATCAACGATGCTTTCGAACTCATTGATGGGGACATGCTGCGCCGAGTGTGGGAGGAACTTGATTATCGGCTTGATGTGTGCCGAATCACTAAAGGGGCACGTATCGAACGTTTGTGGATGCCTAAAAAAACTTTTTGAGTTTTTGTATGTGTGTGCAAAGCATTGTGAAAATATCTCAAATAATAATAAAGTTATTGTAGAGCTGTGAAATCGCTTCAATCATTTGTAATAACCCTGTATATGTAAATGGCCTTGTAGAAACTTAGGACGCTCCATGAGGCAGCTCGCGGATGACGCTGTGGTATATACAGGAATACCAATACTGAAAACTGTAGCGAATTCCAGGGGGTCCTACAGAGGATCAACAATTGATGTAGGAACAGGCATTTGACCGTCAACATACATGCATGTCTTCAGGAACATTTTGTCGTATTTTGGAATAACACAAGCATTGCAATATCATATTCCCTGAAGAACACAGGCACCACAATATCGTACTCCCTGTACGGGAATATTCATAATGGATGTACGAGTACACGTTGTAGACGCGTGGTTAACGACATATGGAAGTCTGGGTCTGCCCGTGAGTCGTGGTCGGATAGCTTAATGGTAAGGCGACCGCTCCAATAAGTGGGAAATATGGGTTGGAGTCCACGTGTGGCACAAACTTTCGTTGTCCTCTATCCATTAAACATATTATGGTTGTCCATATTCGCAACTGCAAATACATTCCACTTATTACCAACAGTCGTTCTTCTTGTGTACCATTTAGGATTCGAAATGAAAATGGGGAACGATGACAGAGGTACACAAAGTACCATCCACCATACATCATGAGGTGGCTTTCGGAGTTTAGACGTAGATGTAACTTGTTGACTACAAGTATATACCTTGTGCTGTGTGCTGGTTCTTGCGGCTTCGACCGCCTTAGTACTTTCAACTACGTGTGCCACCAGTTACATCGCCGCGTTTCCTACAGCCGCCAACGAGGCACGAGGGGGCTGCCACGAACCATTATACCACGGCCAATGAGATGGAAGCATCCCGTCTCCGGAACTCCAGCAGCTATTGTACTTCGAACATTCATGGGCTGACCCCATATTTGTGTATTTGCCTGTTGATAACGTTAATAAACTTTCATCCTGACCATAGCTCGACATCTTCTGAACAGACATTGTATTCAAGAGTAAGAGATTGATAAATCTTTTGTATCTGGATATATTTCTACATTTAAAACTACTGTTAGCAACTGATATTTTCATTTCGGCAACAAGATTATGTACTATTCTTACTATTTCGTATTACATGTGGAATAATGACTGAATTTTCGCTTCATGAACAACGTCTGTTCCTCGTTCCTGTATCCACGAAAGAACCATACAGCGTACAAGGCAATCATGACAGAGTAGCGACGAGATAAAGGAAAGTGGAACAAAGAGTGCTGGACACCATAGCAGAACAGTCCTTTTTTTTTTCATTCTATTGCATTTATGTGTGTGTGTGTGTGTATGTGTGTGTGTGTTTGTGTGTATGTGTGTGTATGTTTATGTGTGTGTCTATTAATTTGAAATACATAAGCTGAAATAATCAAGTTTCGATGTTTAAGAAATCATAACAAACCAGGTAGAGGAGCATTTAACTGTTGAGCAGAGTCTAACATCTCTTGCTCAACTTCAGAGTCAACAAATAAAAGAACTGCTGTCAGTAGTTTCTTGCCTCGTACAAGTGCAAGCAGTCCAGGAGTAAAAGGAGCCAGAAGCTGAAGAAGGAATTCAACTGCCGCCTCTGCCGTTCTGGTATTTCGATTAGATGGAAACATGGAAAGAAAATGTAACACAGCTGCATCAACATTTCGACGCCTACAAAATCAAGGGTGCATCAAGTCGCGCATTTTTTTTTTCATCTGCAGGAGAGTGCATCTACCAGCTCTTAGTGAAATTGTGTCCCTTCAGTGAGCTCTATACCTAGCCCTACGAGGTGATAACTCCAAGTGTACACAAACTTTTGATAGGCAAATACACGTTAATGCTGTGCGGTATAAATTTTTCCTCACGCAACATCGTAGAGATCAGTCCTGTAAAGAAAAAAATTACAGAATGCAGGTAAACCGTGCTCCCCCCAACCATGCGTTTCCTTGAACTTGGCTATCTGCGTTTCATTTCCCGCCGTTGTTGCGGTTATGCCGTGGTTCTTCCTCCTTCTACCTGTGGCAACAGCGATGTGTATCGATATTTGCACCTCGTACCACCTTTGGTCTTGTGCATATAGTTTCCGGCTAGGCTGTGTGTGGGCAGTCGGTCGGTTGGTGCGGACCAGAGAGTATATCTCCATGCGGCGCAGTCAGCTGGGTCCGCTGCCTTTCCCTGCTCAGTGTCGGAGCGTGTGTGGATCTGTCCGATCGCTACGAGCTTCGTGGCTCACCGACCCAGGACGTCAAACTTGAGTGGTGTCGTAAGTGCCCAAGCCACGTCCATTCATGTTGTGTCGTTCGTTTCGGTACTTCGCTGTTGGGGAGCTTTTCCTGTGAGCAGTACCGAGTGGCTGTAGTGGTGAAATCGAGCCACCATGCGGTAGAATTAACTATATTGGTTCACCACAGTTCAAGTGCACCAGCGAAATTTTCTTCCTTGTGGCCGTTAGTGTTCTGGTTACCTGCCCTGGACACTGACGTAAATTCAGTCAGTGTTCTTTTTTGGTGGCGTTCCTTTGAGGCTTTCTGCCTATGTGTGATTTAATTATTTTATTAGCAATTTTAACTGCGTGTCTTCAGTCATTTGAAATCTATCTTGTTGACTTTTAAGATTTCTTGTTTGGAGGCCTTCAGCCGTCGAATAGTTATTAAATTACAATTTTGAAGTGAAAGTGACCGCCATCTTATTTGGCCCTTCCCACAATCCTAATAACCTGTTCTGGCCAGCGGGTTAAGCGGGCGATTCACAGGGCTTGACTGGATACTGTAAATTCAATTGTACCCATGACGCAGCTTGTTGTTGTTGTTGTTGTGGTCTTCAGTCCTGAGACTAGTTTGATGCAGCTCTCCATGCTACCCTATCCCGTGCAAGCTTCTTCATCTCCCAGTACTTACAGCAACCCACATTCTTCTGAATTTGCTTAATGTATTCATCTCTTGGACTCTGTCTACGATTTTTACCCTCCACGCTGCCCTCCAATGATAAATTTAGGATCCCTTGATGCCTCAGAACATGTCCTACTAACCGGCCCCTTCTTTTTGTCAAGTTGTGCCACATACTCCTCATCTCCCCACTACTTCATCATTAGTTATGTGATCTACCCATCTAATCTTCAGGATTCTTCTGTAGCACCACATTTCGAAAGCTCCTATTCTCTTCTTGTCCAAACTATTTATCGTCCATGTTTCACTTCCATACATGGATACGCTCCATACAAACACTTTCAGAAACGACTTACTGACATTTAAATCTATACTCGATGTTAACAAATTTTTCTTCTTCAGAAACGCTTTCCTTGCCATTGCCAGTCTACATTTTATATCTTCTCTACTTCGACCATCATCAGTTATTTTGCTCCCCAAATAGCAAAACTCCTTTACTGTTTTAAGTGTCTCATTTCCTAATCTAATTCCCTCAGCATCACCCGAATTAATTCGACTACGTTCCATAATCCTCGTTTTACTTTTGTTGATGTTCATCTTATATCCTCCTTTAAGGCACTGTCCATTCCGTTCAACTGCTCTTCCGAGTCCTTAGCTGTCTCTGATAGAATTACAATGTCATCGGCGAACCTCAAAGGTTTTATTTCTTCTCCATGGATTTTAATACCTAATCCGAATTTTTCTGTAGTTTCATTTACTGCTTGCTCAACATACAGATTGAATAACATCGGGGAGAGGCTACAACCCTGTCTCACTCCCTTCCCAAACACTGCTTCCGTTTCATGTCCCTCGACTCTTATAACTGCCATCTGGTTTCTGTACAAATTGTTAATAGCCTTTCGCTCCATGTATTATATAATTTATCTGATACCTTGCAGTATCTCCACGATTCTTCCATGTATACAACCTTATTTTATGATTCTTGAACCTAGTTTTAGCTATGATTACGTTATGCTGTGTGCAAAATTCTACCAGGCGGCTTCCTCTTTCATTTCTTACATCCAATCCAGATTCACCTACTATGTTTCCTTCTCTCCCTGTTCCTACACTCGAATTACAGTCTCCCATGACTATTAAATTTTCGTCTCCCTTCACTACCTGAACAATTTCTTTTATCTCATCATACATTTCATCGATTTCTTCATCATCTGCAGATATAGTAGGCATATAAACTTGTACTACTGTAGTAGGCATGGGCTTCGTGTCTACTTTGGCCACAATAATGCGTTCACTAAGCTGTTAGTAGTTGCTTACCGCACTCCCATTTTTTAAATTCATTATTAAACCTACTGGTGCATTACCCCAATTTGATTTTGTATTTATAACCCTGTATTCATCTGACCAAAGGTCTTGTTCCTCCTGCCACCGAACTAATTCCCACTATATCTAACTACTTTAACCTATCCATTTCCCTTTTTAAATTTTCTAACCTACCTGCCCGATAAAGGGATCTGACATTCCACGCTGCTTATCACGACGAAATACTTCGCGATGCTATTATTCAGAATCTATTAAATAAGAGAGTGAGTGCCGAAATACTGGATCATCGCAACCTTAGCTTCAGTGAAGTGCTTAAATTTATCGATGTACACGAAGCTCAAGATTTAGCCGAGCAAGATTTCTGCGAGCCAGTTATCGTTTCACTTTAGACAAACAGCCCGTGTACAAGCCACAATCCCGTCCCCAGCACTCGCAAGCCAGCACCGCATAAACGTGGCCGGACACCCTACATACAACGTTTGCCCCGCCGGTGCATCGAGAATTACATTGCCCTGGCTCTGCGCGAAACAATGTCATGTGTGGAAGGCTATGTCGTGCAAGATGAAAAGAACTGTTCCTTCAGACAAGCTTAATGCAATTTTTGCCAGCGCACCGGACATACAAAACCGGTCTGCCTGAAAAAGACTAGAAAGGCCCTCTGTTTTACGCGGGAATAAACTAAAGCTGGAACGGCTGGAAATCAATATCATTTCATGTTCAGACTCTACGCCTCCTCCTGCTCAAAAATACGACAGGCAAAGTCGCAGAGAATGCGCACACACTTGTGTTTAATACGAGAACTACATACACACTTCAAAAAGGCTCTCCCAATCTCGAAATTCGAGAAAGCGCTCTAATGTGCAAGTGGAGACAGAAAAGTTTCCGCACCACGGAATGGACAATTGTATTCAGAGAAGACACCGCAAACTGTGGATTACGTTGCAAATTTGTAACCATTCAGTGTCTTTTCAACTAGGGACCAGAACTTCTGTCTCGTTTCTTAACTTAGATACTTACGAAAAAATTGGCCAACCATCTTTGCAAACATCAAGTAGGCATCTCACCGCCTATAATGGTGACAGACCTTCAGGCCTTGGAACGTGCCGCTTACCTGCAAAATACAATAACACGAATAAGAAAGTCCTTTCACTGTAGTCCGCTCATGCATGAGACCAAATATTTCCGGCGTGGACGCGATTCATATGGTTCAAATGGCTCTAATCACTATGGGGCTTAACATCTGAGGTCATCAGTCCCCTAAGAACTACTTAAACCTAACTAACCTGAGGACAGCACACACACAGCCATGCCCGAGGCCGGCTCCGTGGACGCGATAGATTCCTCTGGATTAGACATATGACAATATGCATGCCATTGACTCAAACGTCTCCCATGACAAAGTTCAACACCTCTGTGACAAGTATTAATATTTTTTTCTACGGTACTCTAGTATATGCTAGATATTTTCACGCTCACATTACGACGAAAGACAACGTGCAACCCAAACTTTGCAGATCACACTCCATACCGCATGCGATACGTAACGACGTGGATACAGAAATTCAGTGCCCGGAATCAGCTGGTGTCTTAGATTCTTGTTCAGCAATTCAGTTGTCACCAGTTGTCGTTAGTAAGCCAAATGGGAAGATTTGTGTTTGTGCGGATTTCAAACACACGATAAACTCACAGACATCCTACCCGCTCCCATGTACGGAGGAAATTTTTTATCGCCTAGCAAGAGGACAGTTCTCCTCAAAAATGGACCTTGTGGAAGCCTATCTTCAATTACCATTCAGCAAAGATAGAAAGAAAATTTTTGTTGTGAATACTCATATCGACTTGTTTCAGTACCAACACCAACCTTGCAGAAGAGCTTCCGCATCTATCTTGTTTCAAAAATTTCTCGAACAAGTAACGCCCAAGACGCCTTCTTGTATTAAGCAGTTTGACGACATCATTGTCTCTGGACAAACACCGAAACAACACCTTAAAAATTTGGACTGTATTTTTCAAGTTTTGACTGAGGCGGGCCTCAAATGTAACTCGCCGAAACTTCTTTCTTCAATTCAGCAACTGAATACTTCGGACATATCCTCGACGCCAATGGCGCTCGTCCTTCGACGAAACATTTGCAAAGCAATTCAGCAGTTCCCATCTCCTAAGAATCTACGTGATCTGCAGTCTCAGACGCAAAACTGTTCCGTTCAATTGGACAAAAGACTGTGACCAAGCGTTCCAAAAACTGAAAAATGCATTGCTTAGTCAATCTTGCCTTATGCACTACAATACGCTCAAAATACTTGTGATTACAGTCGATGCCTCGTCCCATGGCATCGGAGAAGTTTTATGGAAAAATATTGGCAAGAGAGTGCGTCCCATAGCGATTTCTTCCAAAACTTTGAATCGTGCTCAGATTTATTATTGTCAGCTGGAAAGCCATGTCTCTAATATATATATAGACCACTTTTGTAGTAAACTGTTGATCCATATTTGAAACCCGATACACTACTGGCCATTACAATTGCTACACCACGAAGATGACATACTACAGACGCGAAATTTAACCGACAAGAAGAAGATGCTGTGATATGCAAATGATTAGCTTTTCAGAGCATTCACACAAGGTTGGAGCCGGTAGCGACACCTACAACGTGCTGACGTGAGGAAAGTTTCCAACCGATTTCTCATACACAAACAGCAGTTGCTGGCGTTGCCTGGCAAAACGTTGTTGTGATGCCTCGTGTAAGAAGGAGAAATGCGTACCATCACGTTTCCGACTTTGATGAAGTTCGGATGGCAGCCTATCGCGATTGCGGTTTATCGTATCGCGACATTGCTGCTCGCGCTGGTCGAGATCCAATGACTGTTAGCATAGTATGGAATCGGTGGGTTCAGTAGGTAATACGGAACGCCGTGCTGGATCCCAACGGCCTCGTATCACTAGCAGTCGAGATGACAAGGATCTTACCCGCATGATTGTAACGGATCGTGCAGCCACTTCTCGATCCCTGAGTCAACCGAGGGGAATGTATGCAAGACAACAACCAGCTGCACGAACAGTTCGACGAAGTTTGCAGCAGCATGGACTATCAGATCGGAGACCATGGCTGCTTTTATCCTTGATGCTGCATCACAGAGCGCCTGCGATGGTATACTCAACGACGAACCTGGGTGCACGAATGGCAAAACGTCATTTTTTCGGATGAATCCAGGTTCTGTTTTCAGCATCATGATGCTCGCATCCGTGTTTGGCGACATCGCGGTGAACGCACATTGGAAGCCTTTATTCATCATCGCCATACTGGCGTGATGGTATGCGATACCATTGGTTACACGTCTCGGTCACCTCTTGTTCGCATTGACGGCACTTCGAACAGTGGACGTTACATTTCAGATGTGCTACGACCCTAGGCTCTATCCTTGATTCGATCCCTGCGAAACCCTACATTTCAGCAGGATAATGCACGACCGCATGTTGCAGGTTCTGTACAAGTGTTTCTGGATACAGAGAATGTTCGACTGCTGCCTGGTCAGCACATTCTCTAGACCTCTCACCAATTGGAAACGTCTGGTCAATGGTGGCCGAGCAACTGGCTCGTCATAATACGCCAGTCGCTACTCTAGATGTACTGTGGTATCGTGTTGAAGCTGCATGGGGAGCTGTACCTGTACACGCCATCAAAGCTCTGTTTGAGTCAATGCCCAGGCGTATCAAGGCCGTTTTTACGGCCACAGGTGGTTTTTCTGGGTACTGGTTTCTCAGGATCTATGCACCCAAATTGCGTGAAACTGTAATCACATGTCAGTTCAAGTGTAATATGTTTGACCAATGAATACCTGTTTATCATATGCATTTCTTCTTCGTGTAGCAATTTCAATGGCCAGTTGTGTATATCACCGATTCTGATTATCATGGTTTTTTTGGCAGGTTTGCGGGGCTATGTTGCACCTGCTGTTTCAACGCACAAACCATGTAATTTCCTTAAACAGAGGGCTGCTGATTTGTGATTGATGGCCCACGATTGTCATCCAGATGGGTTCCATTGTATTCATATCAAGCAAATTTCCTGACCAAAACATCAACGTGAGTACACTAGCATGCTCCTCAAACCAGTATAGCACAGTTCTGGCTTTGAGGCGTGGACAGTTATCCTGTTGGGAGATGATATCGCCGGCAGGGAAGACATCAAGCATGAAGGGTTGCAAGTGGCTCACAGCTGTCAGCGCGTCATCGATTATTGCCACAGATCCCATGCGAGTGCAGCAGATTATCTCCCACATCACCCTGCTGCTCCCACCAGACTGTTTCGTTGCCGTAGTGCACGTTTCGAACCACCGTTCGCATGGATAACGGCGTTTGTGGAGATGACTATTGACGTGATGTAACAAAAATGTGATCCTAAGAGACGACACGTCTCCATTAATCTATGATCCAATCTCGACTATGCTAATGGGGCCAGCATGTAAAAACATAGTGGTCGTCTGTTGTGAAGCCCCATTTTCGAAAACGTAAAATAAACGGTGTGCTCGGAATCACTCATGGACGCCACTAGCGTTGTGCCGTTTCGGCAGAGATGCCACAGACCATCACCTGCTCTATAGAGCAGGGAACATTTGATCAGCTAAGCCGCTTTCAAGATACTCGTTCACGGGCTCTAGGTAAAAATAATATCACCTTTATCAAAGTCACTTATGAAGTAGATTTGCCCACTTGCGTCCGCTGTCGTTGCTAGAATTATTCCCCATCTGTCTTTGATCCATTTACACACTTTTCTTGCCATGTCACGTTCCCACGACGCCACCGAACGACATCCAACATCGCTGTGTGTAACGCCGAAAATGCATATCCTCCTATTTCCATCTGCTGCACTATAAATTTTTTTCCTTATTTTGTTACCTGAAGATATTACATTTCTGTGTCTTTATATATTGTAATTGTTTTACTGTTTGTTTATATATGCTTTTATGTCGATTTATAGTTGGTTTGTTTTGTTAATAATATTTGTATTTATACGCTGGGTCTGGCCTAGGGAAAACTATGCTATCGAACGAATACATCGATAGGTGGTGTGGAGAATCAAAGTGTTTAGGATCTTTGGTAGTGTTAACGCTGTCGCGTGGAGCGCGGGCAGAGCAGACGAGAGTCTGGCTGGGGTGGTGCAGTGGAGCAGCTGTGTTGTGTGAAGCTCCCGCGAGTTGCAGCGCTTTCGGGGTTGAGCAGCATGTAATAGCGCTCGACTTGCTAAGATAGTTTCTGACACGGTGTCGCGGATGGGAAGCACTAGCTGACGCACATCAAGAGCCCGTTTCGCCTGGTGACCGTGTTGAGAAGAAGGCGCGCCAACAGCCAGCTTCTGCAACAGCGACGGCCGACAATGAGTCTCTGTCGCCACCTCCTCGATCGACGGCTTCAAACCTTCAATCAACCAACAAGGAAAACTGGAAGAACTTACCAAAGTTTTAGAACTGTATGGCAGACCTCAGCTTTTCCAACTGTTCCATTTTCATAACTAAATTACAGCAACGTAGCATAAACCCTTGATGCTCACTGTCCCAATTGGATTACCAAGCAGGGTGCCTTCCTTTTCCGGAATGAACCCCAGTATCGTTGAAATTCAAACGCCAGTCTGCAGTCTGGAACCGCGAGACAACGGTCGCAGGTTCGAATCCTGCCTCGGGCATGGATGTGTGTGATGTCCTTAGGTTAGTTCGGTTTAACTAGTTCTAAGTTCTAGGGGACTAATGACCTCAGCAGTTGAGTCCCATAGTGCTCAGAGCCATTTAGCCATTTCAAACGCCAGCATCATTCGATTTCACTGCTTTAATTTGAAATTTCAGATAAGGTATTCATAGCTGGGTACAATATTTATGTTACACAAGCACAAATTAAGAGTTCAAGTTTTGTTACCGTATTTTAGCTTACCTGTGACTGCAGCTCAGCTTGGTACATACTAAATTTTACTATTGTTAATTGTTCAGAATCATTTAATTCAATTTCAAAGTTAAATCTCTTATTTCTAAATTGCGTAGATTCAAGTAGCTTTTGAAATGATTGTTGAGGTAGTCCAAGACTCACCGTATTTTACTGAATTTCGATGTGCTTCAGAAAGAAAGCTCACTATTAACTTCAGTCACTAAATCAACTTTCGATTTTCTGGTTTTATTAATTATTTTGCTAAATTAAGTCAGTGTAGCGAAATTTATTACTTCTGACAAACTTTCAGTTTTCACACTACAGTGTAAACCTTCAGTTGCCACGCTTTTAGTGCTAATTATATGTGCAATAACCTTTATTTTTCAGTTATTATAGTAGATGTCCATAGGTCTGGCGACCGTAATTTTCCCCAAATATCAAATATCTAATTAGCGCCAATTAATTGTTAACGTGACGACCGCACATTTACTTTCTTTATTAACTTTACCCCTTTTCAAAATTAATTTCCACTGGTTTCATTTGCATTTTTCCTTTCATTTAGATGTAACACTTTCCTCCATCTTTACCGACAGATTAACTTCGGTGACGATTGTTTTTCCCAAATTTCCATTAGGTACACGCGGTTTCATTTTTCACTGTCATTAAGGTCGATAAGTGAGGGGGAGGTTACACATGGCGACCTGGTGACAGGACTATCTTCGGATTTGAGGTTGTTCTGGACACGAATTTTGCATTGTGCAAATCTCGTAACAAAGTACTGGTTACGAAATGGTTGATACGTCACCAAGAATATTAGTGTGAGGAGTCCTAATTAGATTTGAGGTTTGGCATTTATATTGAAAATTATTAAAATGAGTGAAGGCAACAATTGCCAAAATTTGATAGACTTGGATACGGAACAATCGGTCGAACAGTGGGAAACGCGCACCGCGGTACCCATTGTTCAGGAGCAGGCGGCTAGCATGAAAGACGCGACCGCCGAAACGCAACAAAGAGCAGAAATGGAATTCCTAACTTTAGAAAATGTTTCGGAATCGGAAGTGAAAATCAAATCTGAATCCCTTGATGACGAATACGGGGGGATAATTAAAGAGGAAGCCGCTACGGAAGTAAAAACGGTAATTTCCGGGAATTTAACTTATTTATTGAATGTTTTGATTAACGAAATCAAGAGGCAATCGGCAGAAATTAAAGCTCGGACTGCCAAGCAAGAAGCTCAGGCTGCCAAGCAAAAAGCTCAGTCTGAAAAAATTGAACGGAAGCTAGACAATCAGAACAAAGCTATTAATGTTGTTAACAACAATGTTGGAGTTGTTAACACAAAAGTTGTTAAAATCAAAGAAGATATTGTTGTGATTAATACCGAAATCGGTAATCTTAAACAGGAAATGATAGGCGTTCAGGCGGAAATTGCGAGCATAAATACTCGTTTTTATTCCGAAATTAGCAGAATCCAGAAAAGTGTAGGAGACGCAGTTGGTCCGATCATCGAGAATAAGGTGACGGAACAAATTCAATTAGTGAAAAAAGAGGATCAAAAGAAGGTGGAAACTTTAAAGGCTTTAGTATCCGAAGTAGATACCAAAGTGACGAAGCAGGCTAATACCTGCGAAGAGAAAAAAAGGGAAGTAGAAACGCTTGCGACAACCACTTGCCAAGTAATTAGGAGAGTGTCGGAATTAGAAAAGAAACTTGACGAAAAACTGAGCTATGTGCCAATCTGTGCACATAGCTCGGAATTGTTGACGAAAGAGGAGTGGTTCGACCCCTTGAAAAAAAGCGGTATACACGCGACGGATTTCATTAAATATTGTGAAAGAGTTTTACCCAGATCGTGGACTAATGAGAGAAAAATTAATGCGGTTATTGATGTGTTGGCTGGTGATGCCAAGCGTTGGGGCTTAAACCTCAACATTACGAACCTGACTTTTGACGAGTTTAAAAATTTGTTTCTGGCTGAATACTGGTCAGAGCAAAAACAGCAAAGTGTCTGGCGCGAATTTGTCGTATCGACGCCTTTCGATGCGAATTCGCGCGGCTCGATGAAGGCGGTTTGTGGGGGGTGGATCCGCAAGTTGGAATACTTGTGTGATCGCCGCACGGAATCCGAAATAGTCTGGGAACTCTACAAGAAGCTCACAGATGATACAAAACGCAACGTAGGAAGCAATTACAGGACAATTAATGATTTCCTGGAAAGAGTTGAGGACGAGGGCAATTGGCGCAATAATCGTGATAGTGGTAGAGGCTGTGGTAATAACAACGGGTACCACAGCAACCACAACAATGATATCTATGAGAATAATGCATACCGCAATCTTGGTAGCAATAACAATGGTGGTTTGGGCCGTAATGACAATCGGTACAATGCAAACAATAACAGGACTGACGGAAACCAGTATCATACTTGCGTGATACGGGCTTCGCGGAATAGTAATAACGCCAGAGGGTGTGATCAGCCGCCTCAGCAGAATCCGGGGAGCGTACCTGCTGGGACGAGACAGGGCAACCATTAGCCGTGCCGGTGAGGAGCCGACGGGCGTGGAGAAATTTTGGCGGCCCAATAACAGGAGAAAACCCAGGTGTCGTCGTTACGAAAATTCCGTATGGAATATTCAACGGTGGGACAGTGTGACAGTGTTAAGAGAAAGGAGTGCGCCCACAAGTAGTAGATCAGCTGTAGACACGGCAGTAGAAAATACATTCACTGTCAGTGAGAACAATTTAAGTAGTGTTCCGGAAATCGATTATAAAGTGGCAGCTGTAACACCCACAGCTGAAATGGAGATTGAGTTTAAGAATGATTCGCAATTGTTGAGAGAAGATCAGATGTCGGATAACACGTCCGTCATTGGGCGAGGGGATGCAGAGAGGTATGAGGTCTGGTTAAGACAGTTCGGTCGCTTATACGACGAACTAAGAGATTATAGGGGCCTGTACGGGAGAAGTGTTTATGGGGAGCGCGTGCAGGATTTGCCGCGTCTCGTCCCACAGGAAGATAGTATTTGTGAAGTGATAGAAAGTTCTGGCCCTAACCGGCAGACTTTACTAGAAATAGTTGATGTTAATGGGGAGCACGAGCAAGGTTCGTCGTGTTTCGTCCCGCGGGAGTTGGATGTTAAAGTAGTAACGGAAAGTTCTGGTCCTAACCGGCAGACTTTACCGAAAGTTATAGTGGTAGAAGTAGCCGACCCATTCGACGCAAACCTCCAGTTTAAACATTGCGAGAGTATTAAGGATAGAGATTACGAAAATTTTAGTGATAGCCGGACAGGACTGGTAGAAAAGCACATAGATTACAGCGCGTATGAGGTTAGAGCTGACATTATACGGTCAGATGATAGCAGTGTGGGTTGCGCAGATCTAGAGGAAGTAATTGCAGTTACTACTGGGCACATTCCTCCAGGTAGATTGGCAGATGAGATCAATCTGACCAAAGAGGAATCAACGAAGGTGACAATTAATGAATTGAAGGCAAAGCAACACTCACTAGTTGACGAGTTACAGGATAAGTTTTCGGTATTGGAGGCGAAGCTACTGACTAAGCCTCATAACAAACGTGTTGAAATTAAAACTGTATGTGAACAGAGGCTGAAAAAGCCGCCAGATAAGTCGAATTTAGAATCAAAGCCTGATGTTTTTTTTTTCTGGAATGACCTGGATATAGACGAGGATTTACTGTGGGAAAATAAAGAAACAGTCGAGGACAAGTGTAGACAGATAGTAGTGTCTGTTAATATACACGGCCTACAACTAAACGTGTTGATTGACACCGGTGCAGAATTGTGTGCTGTATCTGGGAAAATATTTGAGTTACTGAAAGACAGACCTGGCATCGTAGTTATGCCAGTAACAGGAGGGAAAATTATCGGTGCTACTGGGAAGGCCAGTAAACCGATCACAAAACAAATTTTTGTCAACTTCGAGATATGTGGGGCACGATTTGAACAAGAGTTTGTCGTCGTGCCAGACTTAACTACGGAAGTAATTATCGGGTTAGATTGGCTATTAAAGTACCGTGCAGTGATTCATTGCGAAAGCAAAACTTTGACATGTGCGTCACAAGATAAGACAATAGTAGTTAGTTTCGACAAGGCAGGAGACGGTGTGCATAGGCAATACCAGCCTATACACATTGTTAACTGGCCGGCTGGTATTGAAGTAGGTATGAATTTGAACTACTGTAATGTGAGGAATCTCGGCATTGACAATAGTGTAGAAAGTGAATTGGAAAGTATTGTAGACGGTGTGTCAAACGTAACACACGAACAAAGACGAGGCCTGTATGAAGTAATAATGAGGAATAAGAGTGTGTTTCCAGACAATCCGAGCATTGGTGTGGAAAAAGATCGTTTGCCAGAAATAATGAAGCTAAAAACCGATGGTCGCACACGTCGTCATGCCGTGTACGGGCAGCTGGGGTGCCAACATTGAACATGGATTGGTTCAGATAAGCAAATACAATGTGTGGAGGTACACTGTCGCCCTTGCGTGGACGATCGGGCCGTTATGCGGCAGCGAGCGAGGTGGCGCAGTGCTTAGCACACTGGACTCGCATTCGGGAGGACGGTTCAATCGCGTATCCAGCCATCCAGATTTAGGTTTTCCGTGATTTCCCTGATTCGTTTCAGGCAAATGCCGGGATGGTTCTTTTGAAAGGGCACGGCCTATTTCCTTCCCAATCCTTCCCTAACCCGAGCTTCCGCTCTAATGACCTCGTTGTCAACGGACGTTAAACACTAACCACCACCACCACCGTTACGCGCCAGGAACTTTTCTCCTGGCCACATTCCAATACCTCATGAAACGCGTCCGTATAGACGTTGCTAGCTCTTTTGGAAAATACCTTGGTTGATTATTGTAGATGCCTACAGTAAATACCCTTTTTTTATCAAAATGGATTCTACAAATCCCACCAACACTATAAAGGCACTCGCTTCCGTATTTTCTCCCGAAGGCTTTCAACAAACAATTTGTTTCTGACAGTGAACCTCCTTTTTCTTCCAAGGAATTTGCACACTTTTGCAGACACAATGAAATATAGCATGTCAGGGCAGCACAATTGTCGCCAAAGGCTGGCGGTGAGGCTGAACATTTCGTTCCAACGTTCAAGACGAAAACATCAAAATTTCAAAATTCACTTTCATGTGACGATGACTTACTGATGTTTCTGGGTTCCCGTCGTACCTTGCCTGCTCCTGACGTTGTTGGCAATGAGAGCAAGTATCTCCAGCAGCGAATGTACTTAATTTGGAACATTCATGGACTTGTAGGGGATCGAAATTTTACGGACGTTACATGAGCTTGATCTATAACGATAGGACGATACAGTATGAGACCCCAGAAAATAGTACTTATTTCAGATCAACAAAAGGCAATTGCAGTTAATCTCATGTACCAAGAACTAACAAAACAACCTGTTCCAATATGGACAATGACGTGGAACAAACAAGTTAAAGCGAAACGTAATTTGGAGACAAACCAAGCAGGTGGTTAATGGTATCGTAAAACTCCCATTCAGCAAGAGAACGGCGAGTTTCAGCGCAGAAAGGGATAAGGCCAGAACACAGAACAATACATTATTACTTTTAACGTAAATAACGCTGGGAATGAGCGTAAGTGGCTGCACGTCATTAACAGGGCTAGGCTGCAACCTGACATGAAAAATATAAATGTATTCAACTCTAGCGAGACGGTGACTGGCTGAAGCCATACTTGGCACGAGGACGCAACAAGGTGGGGAGATCCACAAGGGCGTTGAGAGCTTTGCTTTCTGCAAAGTGAGTAAGATATGGTTCACTTATGATGGTGACAGATTGCAAAAAGGCAGTTAATTAATCCTGCAGGAATTTTTGCAGGCAAAAAATTGTGCACATCGGTCCAACCCATAGCAAGTGTGCTATAGCCATTATTTCGACTAGGGAAAGATTAACTTTCTATGGAACCCAGGAAAGTTGCGACTGAGTGAATTCAGTCAAGGCCAGAGCAGGCAATTAGTGTTTCAGATCCAGCACAGAGACAACGCTGTTGCAGACGCCGCTTGGTGAAGTACCATCGCACATTAGGCCACGGTAAATACTCAGTCTAGATTTTGCTCACTCTAGCTCGTGTACGCTTTCACCACTGAATATCAAAAGCTATGATACAAACCTACCCTCATATTGAGTGTATGAGAGTTTTTTCATTGATCCAAAAAGTAAATTTACTCTCCACCTACTCAGTGCATTGACCAGCTATGACAACAGATTTAAAAGAGCTGATGAGGATTCTTATAATCATTCGTTCCTGTGAAAGAAAACTTTTCATGTGTAGAGATAACGATCTTAATAATCGACATTTCAATATGTCCAAGAATTAAATATTTTGTTATTGAGTGCCAAAAGTAATTTAATATGGTTGTTGTTTATCACTTTACCCCTGAAAGCAACAGTTCATATATTATAAGTAGAAAAGAAAGGATATATCCTTTATGTCTTTCTAGAATAGACCTCAAACTTTCACTTTTATTAATTCGTGCATTCTAGTTACGTGACAGTAGCATTTCTAATGGTTTTTGTTACAATCCGCTCCTGATATTAGCTGTCTTACAGGGCCAGGGTCATATTTATTTAGAATGTCTGTTTGACACCCTGAGCTTGAGGAGACAGTTCAGATGTTTTGTCCATTTGCACACTAAGTGGTAAGCTAAGTTTGCACACATTAGTTCACTCACTGTACAGACACGAAGGTTGCACATACGACAGACTGATCTCTTTTTTGAGTGATTCCTGTCTAATAACTCTTATAGACTTTCATAGTGACCAGGGCTTGACCACCTTCTGATTAGTCATTGTATTGAAGAGTGACAGATTTATAAATCTTTTGCACCTGTAAACCGGGTGATTTTTTCCACTGTGCACAAACACTAGGGATTAATTGATGTGAGGATACTGAACAAAAAAGTTCTAATGAACTTGTATCTGGATATGCATCAATCATGCATTTATTCAGTCATACATTGTTACAGACACTGTGGTCTAGTACGCACTGTACCATGCAGCTACAGTTAGTCTATGTGTTGAAAATGGCTTCCATGCGGTCGCAGGTTCGAATCCTGCCTCGGGCATGGATGTGTGTGATGTCCTTAGGTTAGTTAGGTTTAAGTAGTTCTAAGTTCTAGAGGACTGATGACCACAGATGTTAAGTCCCATAGTGCTCAGAGCCATTTGAACCATTTTTTGGCTTCCATGTGCCTCAACACATGCATGTACATGCCGTAGCATGTTCTGTCTCACATGTTCACATCGGTCACGCTCCATCCGAGCAAAGGCAGTGTGAATACCGTGCTCCAGTGTCTCCATGCCTGGAATGTGGTCTGCATACGTGATACTTTTATAACCTGAAATGGCTTAGTTTCAGATCTGGTGAATGAGAAGGCTATGCAATTGGATCCCGTCGTTTGGTCCGTCGACCAGGAAAGAAACGATTGAGAAGTGACCAGACGTTAACGGTGAAGTGGGTTGGAGCACCATCATGTAGCAGCCACTTAACCCTTCGAATCATCACTGGCACTTCTTCCAGCAGGGGAGGCAAAGTCACTCACAAGGAAAGTCGATAGTTTCGGCCTGTTAGGCAACATG
Organism: Schistocerca cancellata; assembly: GCF_023864275.1. NCBI lineage: Eukaryota > Metazoa > Arthropoda > Insecta > Orthoptera > Acrididae > Schistocerca > Schistocerca cancellata. The sequence goes on from NC_064627.1 coordinate 1,000,194,686, forward strand.
GATGGAAGACTGGTTCCAAAATACAGTCGCCAGTGATCCTGGCCGACACATTCCAGCTGCACCGATGATTATGATTTGCTGTCACCAAATCATGGGGCATCTGCAAATTATCCCACAGATGACTGTTATAAAAGTTGAAGATACCACGCAGCATAAAGGTGGCCTCATCTATAAATAAAATGGATCACACAAATGCTGGAATCGCGGTTGCCTGGTGACTAAACCACTGACAAAACTGCTCTTGACGTGGAACGTCTGTCGCTAGTAAACCCTGCAGACACTGCATATGATGAGGGTAGTTAATATTGTCACAGAGAATGTTGCACATGGCAGTCTGGCTTAATTTACATTGGCGGGCAAGCTGCCTGGTACTGATACGGCGCTCGGCTTCCGCAGTGTTAATCACTTTTTCCTCCAAGTCAGGTGTCCAAACATTTTGGGTTCGTCCTGCATGATTTCCTGCTTCCTGAAACCACACTGTCTCAGACAAATGGCGAAACACTGTTGGGAATATTGAATGCAGTGGTTGTTGTCGGCGGGGATACGTCTTCTGATTCAACCTTGCTCCCCACAGCCCGTTGCCATTTCCTTTCAGTGTGTGAACACCAAATCGGCAAGCTCTCAATTCGAATACGGAACCGTTGAGTACAACGCTGTCTCACATCAACTACAAGGTGTTGTAACCTCCCCCTCAGTTACCGACCTTAATGACAGTGAAAAATTAAACCGCATGTACCTAATGGAAATTTGGGAAAAGAAATCGTCACCGAAGTTAATTTGTCGGTAAAGAGGGAGGAAAGGGTTACATCTATATGAAAGGAAAAATGCAAATGAAAAAGGTGGAAATTAATTTTTAAAAAGGGTTAAGTTAATAAAGAAAGTAAATGTGCCGTTACGTTAACAATTAACTAGCGGCAATTAGATATTTGAGATTTGGGGGAAATTACAGTCGCCAGTCCTATGGACAATTACTATAGTAACTGAAAAAGAAAGGTTATTACACATATAATTAGCACTGGAAGCGTGGCAACTGAAGGTTGACACGTGTAGTGTGAAAACTGAAAGTTTGTCAGAAGTAATAAATTTCGCTACACTCTGACTTAATTTAGCGAAAGAATTAATAAAACCGGAAAATCGAAAGTTAATTTAGTGACTGAAGTTAATAGTGAGCTTTCTTTCTGAAGCACATCAAAATTCAGTAAAGTACGGTTAATCTTGGAATACCTCAACAATCATTTCAAAAGCTACTTGAATCTACACAATGTAGAAATAAGAGATTTAACTTTGAACTCGAATTAAATGATTCTGAACAATTAACAATAGTAAAATTTAGTACGTACCAAGCTGAGCTGCAGTCACAGGTAAGCTAAAATATGGTAACAACCCTCGCACTCTTAATTTGTGCTTGTGTAATCTAAATATTGTAGCCAGCTATGAATACCTTAACTGAACTTTCAAATTAAAGCAGTGAAATCGAATGATGCTGGCATTTGAATTTCAACAACACTCGTGTTCATTCCGGAAAAGGAAGGCACCCTGCTTGGTAATGCAATTGGGACAATGAGCAACAAGGGTTGATGCTACGCTGCTGTAATTTAGTTATGAAAATGGAACAGTTTGAAAAGCTGAGGTCTGCCATACAGTTCTAAAACTTTACGTGCTTCCAGTCTTCCTTGTTGGTTGATTGAGGGTTTGAAGCCGTCGATCGAGGAGGTGGCGACAGTCACTCATTGTCGGCCGTCGCTGTTGCAGAAGCTGGATGTTGGCGCGCCTTCTTCTCGACACGGTCACCAGGCGAAACGGGCTCTTGATGTGCGCCAGCTAATGCTTCCCATCCGGGACACCGTGTCAGAAACTATCATAGCAAGTCGAGCGCAGTTACATCCTGCGAAACCCCGAAAGCGCGGCAACTTGCGGGAGCTTCACACAACACACCTGCTTTACTGCACCCCCTCTGTCAGACTCCCCTCTGCTCCGCCCGCGCTCCACATGGAAGAGTTAACACTCCCAAAGATCCTAAACACTTGGGTTCTCCACATGACCTATCGATGTATTCGTTCGATAGCGTAGTTTTCCCTAGGCCAGACCCAGTGTATAAATACAAATAATATTCACAAAACAAACCAATTATAAATCGACATAAATGCATAAATATATACAAATAGTAAAGCAATTACAATAGACAAAGACACAGGGATGTCATATCTTCAGGTAACAAAATAAGGAAAAAAATTGTTGTACAATAGATGGAAATAGGAGGATATGCATTTCCGGCGTTACACGTGCCCCACATTGTCTGAGGATGTTCGTGTAACGTAAAAAGACTTAGAAAATATCCCAAAAAGAAAAAACAGCGGAAATGCATATGCTCAAAACATCAAGTAAATTTAGCATTCGTTTAATTAACCATAAATCAATTTATAGACCGTTATAATTGAGTGGAGACAATCCTAACCTTAATCCACTCAGTCATCTTACTCAAAAGAAAACAGGTTGACAACATATTAAAATTCATAGGAAACATAGGAAATGGTTTAGCTATTCTAAAATCATCAGAATTCCTAACAGTATCAAGAAATGGAATTCTATTTACAAAATTAACCAGAGTACATGGTCATAAAAAACAGGAATATTATAATACGCAAATTAACAATTAATTACATAGAATACACATTTTATATAACCTTTTCATAATTAACATTCTCGTAATGAGAGTCCACTTACGGCTAAACAAGAAAATAATACACAGCAGATCGACAAAAAACATAAATATTGACAACAGAATTCTTTCACTTAGGCTGTCCGGGAAGAAAAACAACTCCGCCTTCCTTACCTGCAAGTACAAAGAATGCCGACAGCGGCACAAGAGCCGACAGAGGCTCAAGAGCCGACAGCGGCTGCGCCTCGCAAGTATTGTTGCGCCCGCCTGTGCGGCACGCTTGATCTCACTCGCCTTGTAATGGCATTTCCAGAACATCCGTTTCACTGAATTCTTTCGGAGAAACCCACTCCCGAGTAAACTCAAGGAGTCCATTAACATCATCACAGTGGATAACTCAACACTGTCCATCATCACACCCATGTACTAGCCTGAAACTTAAAACAGCGTCTAAGTACATCAGCAATGACTAGTAAAACACGTATTCATGAAATCTTACAGCGAGTTACAAAATCATATTTACATTGCTTAATCTACTGTGACTCAGCTGAAAACTTAAACTAGCAGCTTGGATTCTTCATTTGATAAATAATCACTCTCTCTTAAATCATTTACTTATTAAATTCAACTTCTGTAATGTCCTCTTGGTCAGGCAAAAGCATGGCAATCAAGCAAATCGTTTAATTCTTACACTCTATATTTACATACTGTACAAACTACCCATTGTGTGGTATTAATCGATCCTAGGTTGGTACAATTTCAAGTCTACAATATTCCATATACCTAATAGTTTTCCAGAGCTTGGATACTCTAAGCAATAAGCATTTGTGTGAGGTATACCAGTGACTTTATATGGTCCATTACAAACAAACTTAGAGATTTCATTGTCTATCTCGCTCGATTTCTCATGAGCTTTTACAAGTCCTAAGTCTCCGCTTGCAAACTTAGCAAAACGCGCATTAGCGTCATGACGACGTATGCGAGCATCGGTTTTAGTTTCATAATTTCTCGCAAACGATCTTTTTTTTACACCAATACTAATGTCAATCCGCAGAGGGAATTTAATTATCTCTTCCATAAGGCCCGGTGTGTCTGAAAACACACTCTTATACCTCATTATTACTTCATACAGGCCTCGTCTTTGTTAGTGTGTTACGTTTGACAAACCGTCTACAATACTTCCCAATACACTTTCTACACTATTGTCAATGCCGAGATTCCTCACATTACAGTAGTTCAATTTCATACCTACGTCAATATCATCCGGCCAGTTAAGAATGTGTATAGGCTGGTATTGCCTATGCACACCGTCTCCTGCCTCGTCAAAACTAACTACAGTTGTTTTATCTTGTGACGTACATGTCAAAGTTTTGCTTTCGCAATTAATCACTGCACGGTACTTTAATAGCAATCTAACCCGATAATTACTTCCGTAGTTAAGTCTGGCACGACGACAAACTCTTGTTCAAATCGTGCCCCACATTTCTCAAAGTTGACAAAAATCTGTTTTGTGACCGGTTTACTGGCCATCCCAGTAGCACCGATAATTTTCACCCCTGTTACTGGCATAACTACGATACCAGGTCTGTCTTTCAGTAACTCAAATATTTTCCCAGATACAGCACTCAATTCTGCACCGGTGTCAATCAACACGTTTAGTTGTAGGCCGTGCATATTAACAGACATTACTATCTGTCTACACTACAGTAAATCCTCGTCTATATCCAGGTCACTCCAGAAAAAACCATCTGGCTTTGATCCTAAATACGGCTTATCTGGCGGCTTTTTCAGCCGCTGTTCACATACAGTTTTAATTTCAACACGTTTGTCCTGAGGCTTAGTCTGTAGCTTCGCCTCCAATACCAAAAAACTTATCCTGTAACTCGTCAACTAGTGGGTGTTGCTTTACTATCAATTCATTAATAGTCACCTTCGTTGATTCCTCTTTGGCCAGATTGATCTCATCCGCCAATCTACCTGGATGAATGTGCCCAGTAGTAACTGCAATTACTTCCTCTGTATCTGCGCAACCCAAATGGCTACCGTCTGACCGTATAACGTCAGCTCTAACCTCATACACGCTGTAATCTATGTTCTTTTCTACCAATCGTGTCCGGCTATCACTAAAATTCTCGTAATCTTTCTCCCCAATACTTTCGCAATGTTTAAACTGGAGTTTTGCGTCGGATGGGTCGGCCACTTCTAACACTATAACTTTCGGTAAAGTCTGCCGGTTAGGGCCAGAACTTTCCGTTACTACTTCAACATCCAACTCCTGCGGGACGAAACAAGACGAATCTTGGTCGTGCTCCCCATTAACATCAACTATTTCTGGTAAAGTCTGCCGGTTAAGGCCAGAACTTTCTATCATTTCACAAACACTATCTTCCTGTGGGACGAGACGCGGAAAATCCTACACGCGCTCTCCATAAACACTTCTCCCATACAGGCCCCTATAATCTCTTAGTTCGTCGTATAAGCGACCGAACTGTCTTAACCAGACCTCATCCCTCTCTGCACCCCCTCGCTCGATGACGGACGTTTTATCCGACATCTGATCTTCTCTCAACACTTGCGAATCATTCTTAAACTCAATCTCCAGTTCCGCTGTGGGTATTACAGCTGCCACTTTATAATCGATTTCCGGAACACTACTTAAATTGTTCTCACTGACAATTAATGTATTTTCTACTGCCGTGTATACAGCTGATCTACTACTTGTGGGCGCACTCCTTTCTCTTAACACTGGCACACTCTCCCGCCGTTGAATATTCCATACAGAATTTTCATAACGACGACTCATCGGTTTTCGACTGTTATTGGGCCGCCAAACCTTCTCCACGCCCGGTCAGCCCCTCACCGGCGCAGCTAATGGTTTCCCTGTCTTGCCCCAGCAGATCTCCACCCCGGATGCTGCTGAGGCGGCATATCGCACCCTTTGGCGTTATTACTATCCTGTGAAGCCCGTATCACGTTAGTATGATACTGGTTTCCGTCATTCCTGTTATTTGCATTGTACCGATTGTTATTACGGTCCGAACCATTATTGTTATTGCTGCCATGGTTGCGGTATGCATTACTCCCATTGTTATCTTTGTTGTGGTACCCAGTGTTGTTACCACGGCCTCTACCACTATCGCGATTATTGCGCCAATTGTCCTCGTCCTCAACTCTTTCCAGGAAATCATTGATTGTCCTATAATTGCTTCCTATGTAGCGTTTTGTATCATATGTAAGCTTCTTTTAGAGTTCCCAGACTATTTCGGATTCCGTGCGGCGATCACGCAAATGTTCCAACTTGCGGATCGAGCCCTCACAAAACTCCTTCATCGAGCCGCGCTAATTCCCTTCGAAAGGCCTCGATACGACAAATTCGCGCCAGACACTTTGCTGTTTTTGCTCTGACCGGTATTCAGCCAGAAACAAATTTTTAAACTCGTCAAAAGTCAGGTTCGTAATGTTGAGGTTTAAGCCCCAACGCTTGGCATCACCATCCAGAACATCAATAACCGCATTAATTTTTCTCTCATTAGTCCATGATCTGGGTAAAACTCTTTCACAATCTTTAATGAAATCCGTCGGGTGTATACCTCCTTTTTTCAAGGGGTCGAACCGCTCCTTTTTCGTCAACAATTCCGAACTATGTGCACAGATTGGCAGCTCTGTTTTTCGTCAAGTTTCTTTTCTAATTCCGACACTCTCCTAATTACTTGGCAAGTGGTTGTCGCAAGCGTTACTACTTCCCTTTTTCTTTTTGCTTCGCAGGTATTAGCCTGCTTCGTCACTTTGGTATCTACTTCGGATACTAAAGCGTTTAAAGTTTCCACCTTCTTTTGAATCTCTTTTTTCACTAATTGAATTTGTTCTGTCACCTTATCTCGATGATCGGACCAACTGCTTCCCCTACACTTTTCTGGATTCTGCTAATTTCGGAATAAAAACGAGTTTTTATGCTCGCAATTTCCGCCTGAACGCGTATAATTTCCTGTTTAAGATTACCGATTTCGGTATTAATCACAACAGTATCTTCTTTGATTTTAACAACTTTTGTGTTAACAACTCCAACGTTGTTGTTAACAACACTAATAGCTTTGTTCTGATTGTCTAGCTTTCGTTCAATTTTTTCAGACTGAGCTTCTTGCTTAGCAGCCAGAGCTTTTTGCTTGGCAGCCTGATCTTCTTGCTTGGCAGACCGAGCTTTAATATCTGCCGATTGACTCTTGATATCGTTAATCAAAACATTCAATAAATCAGTTACATTCCCGGAAACTACCGGTTTTACTTCCGTAGCGGCTTCCTCTTTAATTGTCCCCCCGTATTCGTCATCAAGGGATTCAGATTTGATTTTCACTTCCGATTCCGAAACATTTTCTAAAGTTTGGAATTACATTTCTGCTCTTAGTTGCGTTCGGCGGTCGCGTCTTTCATGCTAGCCGGCTGCTCCTGAACAATGGGTACCGCGGTGCGCGTTTCCCATTGTTCGACCGATTGTTCCGTATCCAAGTCTACCAAATTTTGGCAATTGTTGCCTTCACTCATTTTAATAATTTCCAATATAAATGCCAAATCTCAAATTTAATTAGGATTCCTCACACTAATATTCTCGCTGACGTATCGACCATTTCGTAACCAGTACTTTGTTACGAGATTTGCACAATGCAGAATTCGTGTCCAGAACAACCTCAAATTCGAAGATTGTCCTGTCACGAGGTCGCCAAGTGTAACCTCCCCCTCACTTATCGACCTTAATGACAGTGAAAAATTAAACCGCGTGTACCTAATGGAAATTTGGGAAAAGAAATCGTCACCGAAGTTAATTTGTCGGTAAAGAGGGAGGAAAGGGTTACATCTATATGAAAGGAAAAATGCAAATGAAAATGGTGGAAATTAATTTTTAAAAGGGGTAAAGTAAATAAAGAAAGTAAATGTGTGGCCGTTACGTTAACAATCATCTAGCGGTAATTAGATATTTAAGATTTGGGAGAAATCACAGTCGCCAGTCCTAAGGACAATTACTATAGTAACTGAATAAGAAAGGTTATTACACATATAATTAGCACTGGAAGCGTGGCAACTGAAGGTTGACACGTGTAGTGTGAAAACTGAAAGTTTGTCAGAAGTAATAAATTTCGCTACACTCTGACTTAATTTAGCAAAAGAATTAATAAAGCCAGAAAATCGAAAGTTAATTTAATGACTGAAGCTAATAGTGCGCTTCCTTTCTGAAGCACATCGAAGTTCACTAAAATACGATTAGTCTTGGAATACCTCAACAATCTATTCAAAACCTACTTGAATCTATGCAATTTAGAAATATGAGATTTAACTCTGAACTTGAATTAAATGATTCTGAACAATTAACAATAGTAAAATTTAGTACGTACCAAGCTGAGCAGCAGTCACAGGTAAGCTAAAATACGGTAACAAAACTCGCACTCTTAATTTGTGCTTGTGTAATCTAAATATTGTAGCTAGGTATGAATACCTTAACTGAACTTTCAAACGAAAGCAGTGAAATCGAATGATGCTGGCGTTTGAATTTCAACGACACTCTGTTTTTCGTCAAGTTTCTTTTCTAATTCCGACACTCTCCTAATTACTTGGCAAGTGGTTGTCGCAAGCGTTACTACTTCCCTTATTCTTTTTGCTTCGCAGGTATTAGCCTGCTTCGTCACTTTGGTATCTACTTCGGATACTAAAGCGTTTAAAGTTTCCACCTTCTTTTGAATCTCTTTTTTCACTAATTGAATTTGTTCTGTCACCTTATTCTCGGGTTCATTCCGGAAAAGGAAGGCACCCTGCTTGGTAATGCAATTGGGACAATGAGCAACAAGGGTTGATGCTACGCTGCTGTAATTTAGTTATGAAAATGGAACAGTCTGAAAAGCTGAGGTCTGCCATACAGTTCTAAAACTTAACGTGCTTCCAGTCTTCCTTGTTGGTTGAGTGAAGGTTTGAAGCCGTCGATCTAGGAGGTGGCGACAGTCACTCATTGTCGGCCGTCGCTGTTGCAGAAGCTTGATGTTGGCGCGCCTTCTTCTCGACACGGTCACCAGGCGAAACGGGCTCTTGATGTGCGCCAGCTAATGCTTCCCATCCGGGACACCGTGTCAGAAACTATCATCGCAAGTCGAGCGCAATTACATGCTGCCAAACCCCGAAAGCGCGGCAACTCGCGGGAGCTTCACACAACACACCTGCTCCACTGCACCACCCCAGCCAGTCTCCGCTGTGCTCTGCCCGCGCTTCACGCGGTAGAGTTAACACTACCAAAGATCCTAAACACTTGGGTTCTTCACACGACCTATTGATATATTCGTTCGATAGCATAGTTTTCCCTAGGCCAGACACAGCATATAAATACAAATAATATTCACAAAACAAACCAATTATAAATCGACATAAATGCATATATATATATATATACAAATAGTAAAACAATTACAATATACGAGACACAGAAATGTTATATCTTCAGATGACAAAATAAGGAAAAAATTTATCGTACAATAGATGGAAATAGGAGGATATGTATTTCTGGCGTTACAGTGTGTCAGCAAGAGAAGTGAATAATAACATTAGCAATTACAATGGCAGGAAGGTGCTAGGGCGTAATGTACGAGGAACAGTGCCACCGTCTAGGAGGAAACCATACATTCTGTATCTGTGGCTACGTGGCTCAGCGCGTATTAGACCGCTGTCTCGGAAACAAGTATTATTGAATAAATGGTGCATTTCCCGTCATACATTCATTACATCTCTTTTGTGCAGAATCCTCTCATCGGCAAATCCCTAGAGTTTGTGCACGGTGGAAAAAATCACCCTGAATATTTCTACATTCAGATCTACTGTTAGCAACTGATGCTGCCACTTCAGCAACAAATTTATGTATTATTTTCTCCATTAGCGCATTGCGTGCAGGGAAGAAATGACTGCCAGCTGGTGTGGCTGAGCGGTTCTAGGCACTTCAGTCTGGAACCGCGCGACCGCTACGGTCGCAGGTTCGAAACCTGCCTCGGGCATGGATGTGTGTGATATCTTTAGGTTAGTTAGGTTTAAGTAGTTCTAAGTTCTAGGGGACTGATCACCTCAGATGTTAAGTCCCATAGTGCTCAGAGGTATTGGAACCATTTTTGAAGATATGACTTTTTTGGTCGGATGTTCTCTGCAGGCAATCGTGTTTTTGTTTATAGAGTTTACTTCCTGGGTAGCAGATTACACGTGAAGCCATTTCAGAAGTTAGTGACCCAATTCTCTGACAAATGCCTAGAAGATATGTTTCAGTTAGGCTACCACCTGCCACATCCATGAAATTTTTAAATGATTTTGTTGAGTTGATATACGAAAAAATTATCAAACATTAGCCACACATGGGGCTATACACCGTATTGATACGAGTCAGTCCATTTCTAGACTGGCACGTGTCTTGTTACATTCGTAACTTATTTAAATTCATCACAGTCTGAGTTGTATCACTCACAGATAATAAATATTAAATGCAATTATTAAGTAACTTCAGTGACTACCATTAATCCGTCCACTATTATATTAATTCCTTCTCTTTCCTTTCCTCGTGGTCTTGCGGTCGCGTACTCGCTTCCTGCGTATGGGGTTACGGGTTCGATTCCCGGCGGGGTCAGGGATTTCCCTGTCTCGAGATGACTGGGTGTTGTTGTGTTGTCTTCATCATCATCATTTATCCCCATTACGGTTCGTATGAAGACAATGGCAAACCACCTCCGCTACAACCTTGCCTATTGGGCGGTGTCGGTCTCCCGCATAGTTCTCTACGCTGCTCGGAGTATGGGATCTCATCATCATCTCTTTCCTTCTGATGGTTTTGCGTGTAACATTCTCTGTGCCTCAGCTCGATCCATAATGATAGGGGGAGAGGCTTAGGACAGTGACTCGGTGCTCAGTCAAACCACCACCTCCATCCCACCCCTTGGCAGCTTCGGCTAGCCTTTAGAGGAGAGTGAGGGGATGTAGCGAAGTTTCCACTTGGAGCGTGTACAATGCTACAACCCAAGCAGTGCTTAGCCAGGGAGTCTAGGAGTCACATTCCTACCAGTCATTCGCACACAGTACCCCCCGCAATATGGCGTTCCAGTCTCCAGTCTAAGAGTTCATATAACATGCCATGACGAACACCAAGGCTCGTTTAGAATCGGGCCATAATGTCCAACCACAATTCCTAATAACCTTGTTTTTCGCCGATGGGTCACTTTTTAGAACGCTATGTAGGCGAAAGTCTGGCAAGGATTCAGGTCTCTGAGTTCAGTGAGTAGCGACACAGCTACCATCTATTCAGGAAATTTTTCTGTCTTTGTAGAGAGATGGGCCAACTTCCCGGCGCAGCATTATGCGCTATGAGCTCCCTCTTGTCTATAAAGTTGTCACAGAGATCGTTACTGATTAGTCTTAAAAATTGTGTAAGAAGGGGAGGTCAGGGCACTAGTTTTCTAGAAATTCGGACGTGGAGACGAGCACAATGGCTTAATTAAGAAACTTAAGTGAAAAATGGGAGTGTAACACAGAATGTTTAAGTCTGCGTACTCGGCAATTAGAGGGTTGGTTAATCTTGTAAAACTTTTCCTAGATTGCAAGTCAGTCATTTTGTTAATAACAATAATATTTGCCAGAATTTGGCACAGCCTTTCTCAATGTCACAGGCGAATACCATGAATTTATACAGAGAAGAGATGAATCCGTTTCTATAGAGAATTTTTGCTCTAGAGATACTGAAGAGAGCACTTTACCTTGGGATTCTGAACGGAAGACTTCGTCTGGGAATCTTGAGGGAGCTGCTAGCGGTATACTTCGCCTGCAGAGGTTGTGATCTGCGGCCTCCTTCCAAATTCCATCTATTGTCCACATTAGTCTTTTATGAAGATTTGAGAGGAGCGAAGATTACAATAAATTTCCATTTTATTTAGCTTTTCATGTAGAGTTGGCCCCAGTTCTTCTTGTCTACGGGTCTGATTCTTGAAGCTGAAAATGTCACATTTTAGGTCCTCGCGGTAGGATTGAATTAAAAATTTTAAAGATTCTTGTTGCATAGATTTTGCTTTTCAAGTAAGTATATTTTCTCACCACAGAAGCTGGAGACTGAAGAAGCCTGATTCAACCTTTGCAGAACATTGCCTAAACAACAACCACATGTACACAATAGATGTACAGATCCACCACGCAGACGAGTAGGGGGCCAAACACAACCAACTAGGAATTTCAAAAATTAGAAAACAGACTTGTATACCCCACACCTATTATTTAACGAGCAAACCCAATACAGTTATTCATCTCTTTTAGACGAGATCAAAACCCCAGGATAGAAGCAAAACTTTCGGCCCCAGTCCATTGTACTAAAAAGCTCCTGGCTGATGCATTACTTTAGCCCAGTCATTGTAGTGTAATTGGTGAATGTGTAACAATGTATGTTATCGATTGAAAAATGGTCATCGACGTAATTGTACATTATGCTATGGATAGATACCTTAAGAAATTGAGATGATTATCTTTGCCTTGTCATCACGTTTATCTGTGAATTATTATCTTTGGGGAATCAGTAATGTACTTCTAAATGTGCTTAGAACCCGAAACCTAGATTGTGCAATAACCCAATAACAAACTGTAAAAGAAGGCTAAAACAATGTTTTTTTAGTAAATCACATTTTAGTATATCATACAGTCTTTTGAGTTTTGACATTAACGAAGCTGAAATTACATTTTTCGCACAAAATGCTTTTATACGTGCTATTACATCAGAGGCATGCTTTCGTCTCTCCCACCCTGTGGAAACAACGATATTCCAAAGGATTTACAATTTTTCTTGACAAATGAATTTCTACTAGTTTCTGATAGATCATTACTTTCGATTATTATTTCATAAACGAATCTAGAAATAAACGAAGTAACCAGTACAGTATTGCATAATTAATGATGGAAATTTTAAGTGTGCCAACAGTTCGTTATTTCAAATGTTTCTAAAAAGTATAATTTTAACTGTACTTTCAGAACTAGTACTAACCGATTATAACAAAGAGACTAAAATATTTTATAAAGTGACTCACTTCCAAAAATTTTACTTTGAAATACACTCCTGGAAATGGAAAAAAGAACACATTGACACCGGTGTGTCAGACCCACCATACTTGCTCCGGACACTGCGAGAGGGCTGTACAAGCAATGATCACACGCACGGCACAGCGGACACACCAGGAACCGCGGTGTTGGCCGTCGAATGGCGCTAGCTGCGCAGCATTTGTGCACCGCCGCCGTCAGTGTCAGCCAGTTTGCCGTGGCATACGGAGCTCCATCGCAGTCTTTAACACTGGTAGCATGCCGCGACAGCGTAGACGTGAACCGTATGTGCAGTTGACGGACTTTGAGCGAGGGCGTATAGTGGGCATGCGGGAGGCCGGGTGGACGTACCGCCGAATTGCTCAACACGTGGGGCGTGAGGTCTCCACAGTACATCGATGTTGTCGCCAGTGGTCGGCGGAAGGTGCACGTGCCCGTCGACCTGGGACCGGACCGCAGCGACGCACGGATGCACGCCAAGACCGTAGGATCCTGCGCAGTGCCGTAGGGGACCGCACCGCCACTTCCCAGCAAATTAGGGACACTGTTGCTCCTGGGGTATCGGCGAGGACCATTCGCAACCGTCTCCATGAAGCTGGGCTACGGTCCCGCACACCGTTAGGCCGTCTTCCGCTCACGCCCCAACATCGTGCAGCCCGCCTCCAGTGGTGTCGCGACAGGCGTGAATGGAGGGACGAATGGAGACGTGTCGTCTTCAGCGATGAGAGTCGCTTCTGCCTTGGTGCCAATGATAGTCGTATGCGTGTTTGGCGCCGTGCAGGTGAGCGCCACAATCAGGACTGCATACGACCGAGGCACACAGGGCCAACACCCGGCATCATGGTGTGGGGAGCGATCTCCTACACTGGCCGTACACCACTGGTGATCATCGAGGGGACACTGAATAGTGCACGGTACATCCAAACCGTCATCGAAGCCATCGTTCTACCATTCCTAGACCGGCAAGGGAACCTGCTGTTCCAACAGGACAATGCACGTCCGCATGTATCCCGTGCCACCCAACGTGCTCTAGAAGGTGTAAGTCAACTACCCTGGCCAGCAAGATGTCCGGATCTGTCCCCCATTGAGCATGTTTGGGACTGGATGAAGCGTCGTCTCACGCGGTCTGCACGTCCAGCACGAACGCTGGTCCAACTGAGGCGCCAGGTGGAAATGGCATGGCAAGCCGTTCCACAGGACTACATCCAGCATCTCTACGATCGTCTCTATGGGAGAATAGCAGCCTGCATTGCTGCGAAAGGTGGATATACACTGTACTAGTGCCGACATTGTGCATGCTCTGTTGCCTGTGTCTATGTGCCTGTGGTTCTGCCAGTGTGATCATGTGATGTATCTGACCCCAGGAATGTGTCAATAAAGTTTCCCCTTCCTGGGACAATGAATTCACGGTGTTCTTATTTCAATTTCCAGGAGTGTATAACATACTGTGTATAAAATTATCTGAACGTTTTCAGGAACGCAACTGAGATAATACTGACCTGTCCAAAAAAAAAAAAAAGAATACTGATATCGACAACTCCTGTTGAGGAAAAGTAATGCTAGAGGAGGATGTGCCGTTACAAGGTAGAGAAGGTAAGTCCCCACAATTGGCAGCTGATGTGTTAAAATTGCAGCAGATAATGGCGCTCACAACTTTTCACGGTACTGAATGCGGAATATGGTGAGAAATTTACTGCTTGGGCGAGCGGGGTATGAACATTACCGAGCATTTGTAGGAGCCTGTTTAGACCTAAGTAGGTTGTGCGAATCTTACGTTTTCCTCGAGTGACTTACGTCTCATTCATGACATGTTGTTTGTACATCATAGATCCTCATTGTGGCTCAATCAAGCAGTCATGTGAGTCAACAGCGGATTTGTCTTTTCCTAACTCAGTGGTAATATCCTGGTATTGTCCCATTCATTTAAGCTGTCTGGTCTTTGCTAGGTCATTTAAGTGTTCAATTACAACTAATCTATGTTAATACCTGCCTAATTTGGTATTCTTTGCGTTTTTCAGACTCGAATAGACACTGTGATATTTTCTTGTTTATATTTGCGGTTAGTAGGGAACTTCATAACAAATAGGGGTTAACGTGAATCAGTATTTCATTTCATACTTTGATGAGCCCCTTGTACGTTAACTTTTCTTACGTGCAACAGCCATACCACATAATTGTTAGGGTCACTCCTGGCCTATTAGTTACCCGTCACGCTACGGTTATGTTAAAGCTTAAAAGCCCATTGGGTGTGATATGGCTATCGGCCAGTGCAACATTTGCAGATCATTTTGACGTCCATAGCAGTAGGTCAAAACCTTAGTTGGCCCCCCATAATATTACATGACAATAATTTGTCTACTTTGCCTGCTTCAAAGTTATTCTTCTGATACAGATATTATTTTTTAAGACCTTGAAAGTCATTCGACTGAACATAAAATATTTTGCTTCGCATGACAAGTTAAAACTCTTCTGTAATCGTTACTGCTCGTAGGTGAGTATTTTGAGCGACAAATAAAACCACATGTCGCTTCCAGAGAACAACAGGAGGGGCTACCAGTTTTACGAACAGTAAGGTTGGAGCTTTACTTTATAGCTGCTTGTTTCGCAGAGAACGGCTAGTATCAAGTAACTTTAGTCGAATGCGTACGGGTAAC
Organism: Schistocerca cancellata; assembly: GCF_023864275.1. Classification (NCBI taxonomy): domain Eukaryota; kingdom Metazoa; phylum Arthropoda; class Insecta; order Orthoptera; family Acrididae; genus Schistocerca; species Schistocerca cancellata. The sequence continues at coordinate 1,000,210,079 of NC_064627.1, forward strand.
AGGAATTCCATTAGAGGCTTCACGACAACCAACGATCCTGACACACCCTACCGTATTAAAGAGAATGGAATTCAACCCGCTACCAATCTGACCTGATACTGGAACGTATCAAGGAACGAACGTTAAATTATTTGTGCCACGTTAACGTCGTTATCACACACGGGTTACACTCTTGGTCGAGAAGCTGTAACGAAATTCTGTGCAACTTTATCTTCCCTGCCATTCGCTATTAACCCCACTACGTCATAAGCGGTAGCAGAAATTTATCCAAGCGGAGAAAACGTTTGAAAATTACCATTTTTGTGCAGATGAGTCAGTGTGATATCTTGGGCCTCAAGCAACCACTTGTATCCCGAAGGGAAGATATTCGTCAATACGTCTATCTGACCGCGAGACAAGATGTTCAATGCCTTCGTGGAAGAAATGATTGCGGTTGCCTATAAAATCATGATTGTACCCTGGCGTACATCTCTTCATCCGAAGCAAATTGACGTCCAGGAATGTCTTTCTTCAGGGTTTCTAAAATAAGAGATTGGGGAGGGATCAGCATTTTATGTAGGATGTGTAGAGGCCCACACGTTGCCCTTCTTGTAGCGACTACACTGCTGAAGTTTCCCTCGGGAGACGATACACATACAGTCCCCATCTCTCCCCACGCGATTTCCATATTTTTCGAGCCCCGAAGAAAGACTTTTGTGGCCATCGATTTGCTTTGGAAGAAGAGCTGGACTCCTGGGCACACTCATGCTTTCATGTTGTTGTTGTTGTTGTTGTTGTTGTTGTAGTCTTCAGTCCCGAGACTGGTTTGATGCAGCTCTCCATGCTACTCTATCCAGTGCAAGCTTCTTCATCTCCCAGAACCTACTGCAGCCTACATCCTTCTGAATCTGCTTAGTGTATTCATCTCTTGGTCTCCCTCTACGATTTTTACCCTCCATGCTGCCCTCCAGTATTGGTGATCCCTTGATGCCTCAGAACAAGTCCTACCAACAGATCCCTTCTTCTAGTCAAGTTGTGCCACAAACTCCTCTCCTCCCCAAATCTATTCAATACCTCCTAATTAGTTATGTGATCTACCCATCTAATATTCAGCATTCTTCTGTAGCACCACATTTAGAAAGCTTCTATTCTCTTCTTGTTCAAACTATTCCTTGCCATTGCCAGTCTACATTTGATATCCTCTCTACTTCGATCATCATCAGTTATTTTGCTCCCCAAATAGCAAAACTCCTTTACTACTTTAAGTGTCTCATTTGCTAATGTAATTCGCTCAGCATCACCCAACTTCATTCGACTACATTCCATTATCCTTGTTTTGCTTTTGTTGATGTTCATCTTATACCCTCCTTTCAAGACACTGTCCATTCCGTTCAACTGCTCTTCCAAGTCCTTTGCTGTCTCTGACAGAATTAAAATGTCATCGGCGAACCTCAAAGTTTTTATTTCTTCTCCATGGATTTAATACCTACAACGAACTTTTCTTTCGTTTCCTTTACTGCTTGCTCAATATACAGATTGAATAGCATTGGGGTGAGGCTACAACCCTGTCTCACTCCCTTCCCAACCACTGCTTCCCTTTCATGTCACTCGGCTCTTATAACTGCCATCTGGTTTCTGTGCAAATTGTAAATAGCCTTTCGCTCGCTGTATTTTACCCCTGCCGCCTTCAGAATTTGAAAGAGAGTATTCCAGTCAACATTGTCAAAAGCTGTCTCTAAGTCTACAAATGCTAGGAACGTAGATTTGCATATCCTTAATCTTTCTTTTAAGATAAGTCGTAGGGTCAGTATTGCCTCACGTATTCCAACATTTCTACGGAATCCAAACTGATCTTCCCCGAGGTCGGCTTCTACCAGTTTTTCCATTCGTCTGTAAAGAGTCCGCATCAGTATTTTGCAGCTGTGACTTATTAATCTGATAGTTCGGTAATTTTCACATCTGTCAACACCTGCTTTCTTTGGGATTTGAATTATTATATTCTTCTTGAAGTCTGAGGGTATTTCGCCTGTCTCATACATCTTGCTCATCAGATGGTGAGTCTTCTCAGGACTGGCTGTCCCAAGGCTGTTAGTAATTCTAATGGAATGTTGTCTACTCCCGGGGCCGTGTTTCGACTTAGGTCTTTCAGTGCTCTGTCAAACTCTTCACGTAGTATTATATCTCCCATTTCATCTTCGTCTACCTCCTCTTCCCTTTCCATAATATTGTCCTCAAGAACATCGCCCCTGTATAGACCCTCTATATACCCCTTCCACCTTTCTGCATTCCCTTCTTTGCTTAAAACTGGGTTTCCATCTGAGCTCTTGATATTCATGCAAGTGGTTCTCTTTTCTCCAAAGGTCTCTTTGATTTTCCTGTAGGCAGTATCTATCTTATCCCTCGTGAGATAAGCCACTACATCCTTACATTTGTCCTCTAGCCATCCCTGCTTAGCCATTTTGCACCTCCTGTAGATATCATTTTTGAGACGTTTGTATTCCTGTTTGCCTGCTTCACTTACTGCATTTTTGTATTTTCACCTTTCATCAGTTACATTCAGTATCTCGTTACCAAGGATTTTTACTAGCCCTCGTCTTATTACCTACATGATCCTCTGCTGCCTTCAGTATTTCATTCCTTAAAGCTACCCACTCTTCTTCTACTGTACTTGTTACCTTATGCTCTCCCTGAACTCTGTACCACCTCTGGTTTAGTCAGTTCATCCAGGTCCCATCTCCTTAAATTCCCACCTTTTCTGCAGTTTCTTCAGTTTTAATCTACAGTTCATAACCAGTAGATTGGGGTCAGAGTTCACATCTGCCCCTGGAAATGTCTTACAATTTAAAACCTGGTTCCTAAATCTCTGTCTTACCATTATATAATCTATCTGAAATCTGTCAGTATCTCCAGGCTTCTTCCATGTATACAACCTTCTTTTATGATTCTTGAACCATGTGTTAGCTATGATTAAGTTGTGCTCTGTGCAAAATTGTATGATGCGGCTTCCTCTTTCATTTCTTTGCCCAAATCCATATTCATCTACTACGTTTCCTTCTCTTCCTTTTCCTACTATCGAATTCCAGTTACCCATGACTCTTAAATTTTCATCTCCCTTCACTACCTGAATACTTTCTTTTATCTCATCATGCATTTCAATTTCTTCATCATCTGCAGAGCAAGTTGGCAAATAAACTTGTACTACTATAGTAGGCGTGGGCTTCGTGTCTATCTTGGCCACAATAATGCGTTCACTATGCTGTTTGTAGTATCTTACCCGCACTCCTATTTTCTTATTCATTATTAAACCTACTCCTGCATTACCCCTATTTCTTTTTGTATTTATAACCCTGTATTCACCTGTGACTCCTCAGGGAGTCACGCCTAGTGATACGTGGCTGGCGACCACGGGGCCCCGAGCTGAGTCCTGGCATTGCTTCCACTTACTTATGCCAGGCTCCTCACTTTTATCTTTCCTATCTGGCCACCCTCGGCCAGCTCTTGTTATTTTCCGACCCTGACGCTATTAGGTTTCGAGGGTTAGGGGTCTTTCATTTTCCATCCTATACTTCTCATGCAGCGTCTGACCCGGAGCGGGCGGCTGCAAAAGGCGTCTGTATCCCATGTTAGGGGCGGCCTCCAGAACTGCGGAAGGCAACGGAATACCACCGCAGATTATCTTCCCTGCATAACGCAGTCTCCATTTTATGCACAAAAAATGGCTTCCTCTCATGTTAAATCAGTGTCCGGAGGTAAAATAGTACCCCATTCGGATCTCCGGGCGGTACAACTTGAAAGGAGGCAGAAAATCGAAACGAGAATTGGTACCTGGAATGTCAGAACTCTGCTACAAGCAGGAAAACTAGAAAACCTTAAAAGAGAGATGGAAAAGAATCATATGGACCTCGTAGGAGTTGCTGAGGTAAGATGGAATGGACATGGAGAGTTGCAGTCAGATGAATATGTATTCTACTACTCAGCAGGAGAAGTAAAAGGAATTAATGGAGTAGGAATGATTATGACAAAGGAATTGGCTAAATGTGTGGAATATGTAGACTATGCAAAGGACCGGGTTATTGGTGTAAGGCTGAAAGGAGCACAAAAAGATTTACTGATTGTCCAGGTGCATATGCCAACTTGAGAACATGATGACCAAATTGTAGAGGAAACGTACAATGTAATAGAGAGAATAATGGACGAAAATAAAAAATGCTGCAAAAAAGTAATGGGAGACTGGAACGCCATTGTGGGAGAAGGGAAAGAGGGAAACATAGTAGGCAGTCATGGTCTTGGAAAGAGAAATGACAGAGGTGACTGGTTAATTGACTTCTGCAGGGAAAGGCAGCTGATAGCGGCAAACACATGGTTCAAGAACCAGGGGATAAATACAGAAACCAAATCGATTTTATACTGGTAGAAGAAAGATACAGGAATGGAATCAAGAAGGTGGACACATTACCAGGTGCAGATATTAAAAGTGACCACAACTTACTTATGGCAGAAATAGAAATAAGAATGAAAAAACTGAAAAAGGCGACAATGGTGAAGAAGTGGGATCTAGAGAAGATACGGTCCAACAAAGAACAAATTATAGAAATGCTGTCTCGGGACTTTCTAAACACATTACGAGACAAAGAAGCACCTGATAATGCCAACGAGTACTGGAATATGCTGAAAGAAGGAATCATTAAAGCAGGACAGCAAAATATAGGATATGTAAAAGGGAAAAGGTCAAAAAAACCATCGGTCACACAAGAAATGATTTCCAAGATGGAGGAGAGAAGAAAATTGAAAAACAAGAACACTGAAGATGCAAGAAAGATATACCGAAGGTTAAATAACGAACTGCGAAGAGAAACAGAGCAGGCTAGGAAAAAATGGCTAAAAGAGGAATGTGATGAAATTGAAGAACTGGACAGGAAGGGAAGATGCGACTTACTATACAACAGAGTAAAGACTATGACATGGGAACAAAACAGAGCAGGAAGTGCTACTATGGAAATTTTGAGTAAAGACAAAGAGGTAGTGTACAAAGATCGCGACGATGTCCTCCAGAGATGGAAAGAATATATAAAAGAGCTATATGACACAAATAGCAAACCAAAAACTCTGGAACTTGAATCACACAACAATGTAAGTGATGAAGAGAAAGGACCGACCATCATAATGGAAGAAGTAAAGTCCGCCATTGCTGCAATGAAAAATGGCAAAGCAGTAGGTACAGATACAATACCGGAAGGAATACTAAAATGCTTGGACAACAATGGAATAAGAGAAATACTGAGGTTATGTAATAAAATATATGACAGTGGTTAATGGCCTGAGGACTTTTTGACAACAGTAATGATTCCATTACCGAAAAACAAGGAACCAAGAAATGCAGCGAGCACAGGACAATCAGCCTCATTTCACATGCAGCCAAAGTGATGTTAAGAATAATTAATAAAAGACTTGAATAAGTAATAGAGGAGAATCTCGGCGAGAGCAGTTTGGCTTTAGACGGAATACGGGCACCAGAGATGCAATAGGGCTCCTACGAATCTTGGAAGAAAAGTTTATTGAAAAAGGAAGAGACCTATATATGTGCTTCATCGATTTAGAAAAGGCATTTGACAATGTGGTTTGGGACAAGCTGGCGACTATTATGAGGGAAAAGAGAGTGGACTGGAAAACCAGAAGACTTATAACTCATTATACCTTAATCAAAAAATTTCACTTAAAGTGAGAGGAGAAAGTACAAACTGGATCAGACTACGGAAAGGAGTAAGACAAGGATGCTGTTTATCACCTACTCTTTTCAACCTGTACTTGGAAAATATGATTGACCAATGCTCACTAGATGACAAAGGAGTAGAAATTGGAGGAAGAAGAGTAGGGTGCTTGAGATTTGCTGATGACATGGTCCTTCTAGCCACAGGGGAGAAAGAATTACATGATTTGGTGGACACCATTGCAACTAACGGAAAAAAATATGGAATGAAAATTAACACAAATAAAACAAAAGTATTGTGCAATAGGAGGAAATAAGGAAATAAAAATTGTGCTGAATGGAGAAACACTAGAACAGGTGCAAAATTTTAAGTATCTTGGAAGCAGGATAGACACCGACTGGAAGTGCACCACAGAAATTAAAACAAGGATAGCAATGGAAAAAGAGGCGTTTTATAAGAAAAGGAGAATCTTCTGCAGCGGTCTGGACAGAGAACTCAGAAACAGACTCATAAAATGTCTTGCATGGAGTGTTGTTCTATATGGCGCTGAAACATGGACTATGAGGAAAAAAGACGGAGAAAGGCTGGAGGCTTTTGAGATCTGGACATGGAGAAAGATGGAAAGAATAAGTTGGATGGACAGAGTAAAAAATGAAGAGTTACTGAGAAGAGTGGGAGAGAAAAGACAGTTGCTAGATGTAATAAAGAGAAGAAAAAGAAATTGGATTGGGCATATATTAAGAAAGAATGACGGACTGATAAAAACAGTTTTAGAAGGTTATGTAGAAGGGAAAAGGAAGCGAGGAAGGAAGAGATTCCAGATACTGGATGACATGATGGACGGTACAACATACAGCAGCCTTAAGAAGGAAGCAATGGATCGCAGAAAATGGAGAGGCAAAGGACCTGCTAATATAGCAGATAACTGATGATGATGATTCACCTGACCAAAAGTCTTGTTCCTCCTGCCACCGAACTTCACTAATTCCCACTATATCTAACTTTAACCTATCCATTTCCCTTTTAAAATTTTCTAACGTACCTGCCCGATTAAGGGATCTGACATTCCACGCTCCTATCCGTAGAACGCCAGTTTTCTTTCTCCTGACAACGATGTCCTCTTGAGTAGTCCCCGCCCGGAGATCCGAATGGGGGACTATTTTGCCTCCGGAATATTTTTCCCAAGAGGACGCCATCATCATTTAATCATACAGTAAAGCTGCATGCCCTCGGGATAAATTACGGCTGTAGTATCTCCTTGCGTTCAGCCGTTCGCAGTGCCAAAACAGCAAGGCCGTTTTGGTTAGTGTTACATGGCAGATCAGTCAATCATGCAGACTGAAAAGGCAGATACCCCTCCGTTGTGGTTGCACCTACGGTACGGCTATCTGTATAGTTGAGGCACGCAAGCCTCCGTACCAACGGCAAGGTCCATGGTTCGTGGGGGTGGCATGCTTCCATAGTCAGTTTATTGTTTCAAGTTTATTGTTTCAAAAGAAATCGCTACTGCTGTTGTCCCAGTGCCATACAACACGGTCAGTGCCTTCACGAAAATGTTATCGGTGGCCTATGGAAGCATAGGCCACACACAGATAACATTTTCGTGAAGGCACTGACCGTGGTATCTGGCAGTGGGACAACAGGTGTAGCGATTTCTTTTGCACCAATAAACTTCACTTACATTTCTCCATCTGCCGCATTTACATTTCAGTGCCTTGACATATCTATCTAAATGCCAATATTGCAAGTCTGACGGCTAATTTTTGATTATTAATTGCAGCCATAAAATGCCGAAATTGCACTAAGGTGGGAAATTAAGCCCACGGGGTCTGAATAAATTGACGGACACAGTGGCAGTCGGGAGTTCCTAAGCGTGTTTTAGGCAACGATTGACTGCTATATTGGTAAATTAGCACAATGTAAGATGAATGGGTAGCTCAGAGATACGAAAAGACAAAGAGTCAGATAGATAAAAAGACAAGGCGTTGTAGAAATCATAGGATAACGAAGAATGAGGTATTTAATTTAATTGATGAATAGACGAAATATTAAAATGTAGCAAATAGCACTAGGAAAAGTAAATATAGATGCCTCAAGAAAGAAGATACCAGGAAGTGCTGAATGGCAAAGTGGAATATGCTAGAGGAGAAATGCAGAATTGTAAAATCAAGCATGACTTTAGAAATTATAGATAAAGTGTATAAGAAAATTAAAGAAATATTATGAGGAAACAAAAGGAGTTGTATGGTTACCTACAGCTCAATCAATAGTTCAGTACTAACAAAAAAGGAAAGGCTGAGAGGCGAAAGGAATGTAGGAAGAATTATGCAAAGGAAACGAACGAACTTGAAGACAGTACTATGGAAAGTAGCTGCAGATGAGGTGAGACATACGATACTGCTACATGAATTCGTAAGGTCAATTAAAAACCTAAGCCGAAACAAGGCATGTGTTCCTCAGTCACCATGAATACGATAACAGCAAAGACGGCACAAAATCAGTTTTTGTAGCCTCCATAAGCTTAAAAATTTTGCGACCTATTGCTTCGAAGAATTTTATTCAAATTGGTAAATCAAGATTTGCTCATACGCCTAACCAGAAACAGCCCTTTCTGCTTCGTGTCAATACAGCTATAAACACACGACCCGACCTGTCACTACAGCAAGTGATTAATAAACAGGTATCATCAGCAGGTGATTACATGGACATTTGGTATATCTATATCGTTCAGGTGATTTCATGGACAGATTGTATATCTATATCGTTGTTCTAGGCGGAGGAAAACCACTAAAATGGGTTTGAATCATCGGTCGCGAAACGGAGAAAGACAAAAGGAAGGCCGAAATACTGAACATCCTTTTCCCAAAATTACTTCAGGGAGAAAAATCGTACGGTCGTTTGTAATTGTGACATGAAGTCACCCAGGAATAATACGAACATATTTGCAGATCAATAGTTCTGCTCAACTGCTGTACTGGTCACTAAACAGGGAACCACCAGCTGATAAACCAATAACTTTAATTGAAGCGTTTTGGCAAATAACCCATCCTCAGACTCTCATGAATGCTCTGTATGTCACATACTCTCTTTATACATATGATCGCAAAGATGTTCATGACAATCTGAAAATGGATTCCAACTGAAAAGTATTAAATGCAGAAGTTGTGCAGTACTCCTATTGGCGCAGTGTGGTTCCTCTTTTAAACCGTCGCAGGAACGGCAAAAAGACAAGAGTTGGAATAAGTGGCCACGGGATAGACGAGAGAGAAGGCCACTGGTTTTGATGGGATACAATACGATTCTACGTGAAGAAAGCGAAAGAAATTGTTCCCCTCCTAGCCGCAATGTACCGTCAACCTCTGGTTAAGCAAAGATTCACCAGCGATTGGAAGAAACCATTTTCAACAAGGTTCATCGAAAAGACGTAGAAACTACAGGCCTGTGTCTTCGACGTCGGTCTGTTGTAGAATTTTCTACCTGTTTTATGCTTGCGTATTATGACGTTTTTGGAGACCGATAATCTCCTCTGTAGATATCAACATGAGTTCCGAAAAGAACAATCGTGTGGAACCAATTCCCTCCGTTTGTCCACGATACACAGAAAGCAGTGTATACTGCCGTCCAGGTTAATGCAGTGACCTTTACTTCTCGAAGGTGTTCAGTAGAGATCCACATTGCTGCTAAATGAAGAAAATACGACCGGCTGCAATATCAGAACTTCTGTGTGACGGAATTTAAGAATTTATTGCAAGCAAACCACAGCACTTGTTTCTTAACGACGAGGAACTTTCAGACATAAAAGAAACGTCGAGTATAGCCCAAGGGAGTGCAACGGGACCATTACCAAATCTCAAAAATGATACATCGTACGATAAAATGTTCTATATGAATAGTTAGTATCGGGATAGGCCACACACCGTCAGGTGGCTTGCGGAGTATGGATGTAGGAAGACTTACAGGTGTTTATTGTCAGTGTTACAGTAGATATTGATGTTCAGACGGTACTTGAGTGAAGGAATGGCGATGGTTATTATTGTTGTTGTGGTCTTCAGTCCAAAGTCTAGTTTGATGCAGCTCTACATGCTACTCTATTCTGTGCAAGCCTTTTCATCTCCGAGTGACTACTGCAAGCTACACCCTTGTGAATCTGATTCTGTATTCGTCTCTTGGTCTTCCTCTACGACTTTTACCCTACACGCTTCCCTCCAGTACTAAATTTGTGATCCCTTGATGCCCCATAATGTGTACTACCAACCGACCCATTCTTCTTGTCAAGCTGTGTCACAAATTCCTCTCCTCCTGAATCCTGTTCAACACCACCTTATTAATTACGTGATCTACCCGTCTAATCTTCAGTGTTCTTCTCTAGCACCAAATTCCAAAAACCTCTAGTCTCTTCTTGTCTAAACAGTTTATTGTGCATGTTTCACTTCCAAACATGACTGCACTCCATACAAATACTTTCAGAAAAAGTCTTCCTGGCTCTTAAATCTATACTCAATGTCAACAAATTTCTTTTCTTCAGAAACACTTTTCTTGCCCTCGCCAGTCTACATTTTATACCCTTTCTACTTCAAACATCATTAGTTAGTTTGCTGGCCAAATAGAAAAACTCGCCTGTTACTTTAAGTGTATCATTTCCTAATCTTGTTCCCTCAGCATCACCTGATTTAACTCGACTACATTCCATTGTCTTCGTTTTGCTTTTGGTGATGACAATCTTATATCCTCGTTTCAAGACCCTGTCCATTCCGTTCAACTGCTCTTCCAAGACCTTTGCTGCCTCTGACAGGATTACGAACCTAAAAAGTTTTATTTCTTCTCCCTAGGCTTTAGTTGTACAGTGCAAATAATAAGGCTAGACATAGTCATTTCTGGCAAGCAAGCTACCTGATCAACGGCATCACGATGCAGAAGGCAGTGGATGCCACTGCATTAAAGACACATAACGTGTATCCACAGGGCAGGTGGCCTGTGATTGAAAAATTGTCATGAAAATCTCTCTATTGGCAAAACATTCCGGAACAGTCTCCCATTCGGATCTGCGGGAGGAAACTGACAAGGGGGCGGTGGGGAGGGGGGGATGACCATGAGGAAAAAAATCAATAATCGGCGAAAGCATAACGTTCTACGAGACGGGGCGTGGAATTTCAGAAACTTCAATGTGGTATGGAAGCTAGAAAGTCTGAAAAGGGCAATGTAAAGGCTCAATCTAGATATAGTAGGGTTCAGTGAGATGAAATGGAAATACAAGGATTTCTGGTCAGATGAGTGCAGGGTAATATCAACAGCAGCAGAAAGTGATATAACGGAGTAGGATTCGTTATGAATAGGAAGGTATGGCAGAGAATTTGTTACTTTGAATAGTTCAGTGATAGTGTTATTCTTATCAGAATCAACAGCAAACCAACACAGCCAGCGATAGTAAAGGTGTACATGCCGACGTCGAAAGCTGAAGACATAGAGAAAATGCATGAGATTATTGAAACGGTAATACAGTACGTAGAGGGAGATGAAAACCTAATAGTCATAGAAGACTGGAATGCAGTTGTAGGACGAGGAGTAGAAGAAAAGGTTACAGGAGAATATGGGCTTGGGACAAATATTGAGTTATATAATAAATTTCAACTATTGATAGCGGTGTTCGAGGACCACAAGAGGAGCGGGTATACTTGGAAAAGACCGGAAGATAGGGGGAGATTTCAGTTAGATTATATCATGGTTATACAGAGATTTCGAAATCAAATTCTGAATTGTAAGGGGTGCCCAGGAGCAGATTTAGACTCAGATCACAATTTAGTGGTGATGAAGAGTAGGTTGAAATTTAAGAGGTTAGTCAAGACGAATCAATACGCAAAGAAGTGGGATACGGAAGTACTACAGAAGGACAAGATATGCTTGAAGCTCTCTAAGGCTATAGATACAGCAATAAAGAATAGTCCCATAGGCAATACAGTTGAAGAGGAATGGATATCTCTAAAAAGGGCAATCACAGAAGCTGTAAAGTAAAACATAGGTGCAAAGAATGTACCTGACCAGAAACCATTGGTAACAGAAGAACTACTTTAGCTGACCTATGAAAGAAGTAAGTGCAAAACCGTTCAGGGAAATTCAGGAATACAGAAATACAAGTCGCTGAAGAATGAACTAAGTAGAAAGTGCACGTAATCTAAGACGAAATGGCTTCATGAAAAATGTGAAGAAATAGACGGAGGGACTGACTCAGCACATAGGAAAGTCAAAACAACCTTCGGTGAAATTAAAAGCAAGGGTGGTAACATTTACAGTGCAACCGAAATTCTATTGTTAAATGCAGAGTGAAACACGTATGCATTCAGTACAGCGATGACGAGCCATGACAGAATCTCTGACCAGAGAGTTATTTATCGTTGCTAGTCTGCGCGTAACCGCGCGAGCCAGCAGTTGCGAGTAGCGAGCCGGCAGGAACAGTAGTGGTACGTAGCGAGTCGCGAAAGCATGTAGTTCAGTTGGAGAGTAGTAGCGCGCGGGAGAAGTAGTTGTGTGTGAGGAGTCGGCGGGCGTCGACATGGGTCTTTGGTCACGATTCAGGACGAGGTGTATTGTTAAATAAGGTAATGAAGCAGCATTGCGCTCAGCTAATAATGTATTGTAATTGTAATTAATTTGTTCAAGAAATGCCCCAATAATAATTCTGTTTTCAAGGCAATCGTCATTAAAAAGAAAAAAATCATTACAATTGAATGTTCATTTCTCAATTTTTGTGTCGAGTTTACATTGGCCCATTATTTTTCAATATTTTTGTAGCGAAGGTACAGTCGCTTTTATTTCAATTTAACGATGTTTTGTGGGAGCTCAACAACATTTGGGTCATTATTATTCAGTAGTCTTGTGGGGAAATAACTTTTGGCCCGTTTTCATTATCATAGACTTTTCTTTTTAGTTTTGCTGGGAAATCACACTTGGCTCTGTTTACATTAACATTTGTAGTGCCTTGTAAGAATTTGCTGGGAGGTTACGTTTAACACGATTACCATTAACATTTAATTATTGTCCTTTCTTACATTTTTGTGGGGAGGTTACACTTGGCGACCCTGCCAGGATCATATTTCTTTGAGAATCTTCTGAAAAGTAGCCAGATATCTGCTCTTATTTACTTAATATAATTAGTATTTGGCGCAACGCTTTTACTAATTTTGTGATTTTCTTCCACAGATCATCGGCAATTCGTTGCTCTCTGTTGTATTTTTGTTTGTTGCTTTTTGCATTGTGCTTATTTCATTTGTGAATAATAGTGACTATTGTAAAAATGCCGCGAAAGACTGTGAATAGTGCATCGCGAGGTATAATGAGTGAAATATCCGACTTAAACAACTTGACCGATAGTAATTGTGACACGCAATGTAATGATGACAATCCTGCGTTCACTGACAATCAGTGCGTTCCAACCACTAATGATGATTTATATCTTAATGATGAACAAACGAACTCAATTGTGTCCTCTGTTAATTTGACGACAATTGATGACGCGGGGCGCTCTATTGTAATGAGCGCTGCCCAGCTTAACACACCCGGTTTGGAAAATTCACGTAACCGACAGACGAATTTTTCTAATGAAAATGAGCAGGATACTCACAGTAAGAGAGATTTATTTAATTCCAAGGTAGTGACGCACAGTGCACATCCGATAAGCAAACCTTTTTGTGAGTCACAGAATGACCAAATGGTCACACAAAATGTGACAATTGCAGGTACTTCACTAAACAGCACGGAGAATAGAAATGCTAATATTGACTTTGAACAAATTATGGTAAGGTTACTACAACAACAATTTAGTGAAAGTAACAAACAACTTAAGGAAGATCTCAAACAACTTTTTGATGACCATTTCAAACAACTTAGCGAAACAATTAATGAAAGCTTCAAACTGTCGAACGAAAAACACGACCACCTTAACGAACAGAACAAACAAGCTAGCGAACAGATTACAGCTGTTACCGTGCAATGTCAGGACAGTAAAGAACAATTACGTGAGGATACTAAGGCTTGTGCTAATAACAGTAATGAAGAAGTTGGCACTGTTGCACAAGAATTAAGTAGTACACGTGTAGGCACAACAGAATCACATAAAGACGATATTAATGCAGTCACTGAACAATGTTCAGTAAACGCAACACAGATACACGAAATTAATGCAGTCACTGAACAATGCCCTAAAAGCGCAGTACAAATACGCGACGAGTTTAATTTAAACTCACCAGAACTTTCACACATTGTGGATACGGAAGTCGACAAGAAATGTGAACAACAGATCAGCGAAATTGACGAACGTATTAAAGTAACAGAAATGAAAAATGTTTCAGTTGCTAACGCGTCACAGTGTGCGGCACATTCCGAACGTTTGTTGCACTCACACAGCCAGTGTAACTTAGGCAATTTACACAGCCTACGCGAGTTAAAATCCGAAAAGCTACGCGACTTAAAATCCGAAAAGACACAGAAAAACGAATTCCTATGTAATCGTGAACCTGTTAACACATTCAGTGACAAGAACGTTGATTATAAGCAATTTGTATCTGTAATAAAATCTAAGGTATTTAATAATGACAGAGCACTGATACACGATTTGAACTGGACACGACAATTTATTTTTGTACTTTCAACAGCATTACCTGTAATGCAGAAACTAGCTTTGGACTGGATACTACAATTTTCTTTCGAATTTTTACTGCCATTGCCTGTAATGCAAAAGCTAAAATTTATTTGTAGCGCGTAATAGACCTCAGGGGATTCATTACGCTTTAATGAATATGTGCCGTAGCGTGCATAGGGCCCCGAGCTATAGTAGTGCTGTTTCATCTTTAGTTTTCTGCACTGCTGCCTTCTCTTCTACTATCCTTTATATCTATCAAAACAGCTCTTTTACTATCGCTCTATCTAGTATTAAGAAACGAGTAAAGTAAACCTGATGTGACAAATTATACCGAAAGAGACACTTCTCTTTAGACACTCTCGAAATGACAAGAACTACCAGCGTAATTATAATGTCAGGAAAAATTGTAATCATCAGTATGTGTAAAAAAATTATCAGCAACAGGAAACACATTTTGGTAACAACAGACGTTCTTCACCACAACAGCATGAAAGCGAGCCGGTTAGCATACCTAACCAACAATGCAGTCTACAAGGTCAACCAAACTTTAATGTTTCGCCGCGTGCACGTGTAGTCACGGCAGCAATGAAATGACTTCGTACAGAAAACACAATATTTAAATTCCTATCGCAATGCGCCGTATAGAAATGACTATCACGACAGACGTAATATTAATGAGCACAATTATCAACATACATTTAATAACAGTCGGTCCTACCAGCAACAGAATGATCAGCAACAACATATTCTCATGAATTCATGAATGAACCCGACAGTAGGTATCATCCAGAGCGTAATATGTCTAAAAAAAAAAAAATAACAGAACAGTTCAAATAGTCGAAATGCCACAACATCCTCCAGAAAATAATAACACGTCAGATAGAATCTGACTAGATACTGTACAGGTCGTATCTTCCAGTAACACAAGCACTAGTTTTGACACGCAGAATGTTGTTCACGAAAATGTTATTACTTTTGACGACATCCGAGACACTCTTTTACATGAAAGACCAGTTGTTCAGAAAACTATTTCACACCCCGTCATCGAAATAAAAATTGGTTCATCGAAATTTTCAGCAGTAATCGATTCCGGATTACCTATGTCAGTAATAAATGAAGAAACTTTTAACGAGTGTAACAAAGAGAATACCTATCCTACTTTACCATTAGGCAAAACGAAAGTGAAAGGAGCAGTGTCGAGTAAAGGAGTATATGTTAAATTACAGACACATTTATCATTTTGTATTGCAGGTCACACATTTCACTCAAATTTTTGGATTGTTCCTTTATTGACAACAGACGTTATTTTAGGTACTAATTTTCTGGTACAACACGACGCAGTTATTGACTTTCAAAATTCCTACTTAATGTTGAAGGACGAGAATGTACAATTGGCTTTGGAATTTCAGCACTCATTATCTGCAGAAGAACAGACAATTAATCGCACAGAGGTCGTTTCCGTATCACGTAGCATAGACTGTAACTCAACATTGTTCACAGATACGTACGTACACAATTATAATACTCCAGACGAAGCCGACTATGACGTAATACAGACGATTTCAGATAAAGTTAAGCAAACCAGTGCAAGTGCAGACGACGAACGCACGCAACTACACAAAACTCTTTTTACAGCAAGCTCCAGTTTTTCGACAACAGATACACACATACTCTCATTCCAGGATGTAATTAATTCCATACTAAATGAATCCACTATGCTATCTCCGTCTGTAATACTGAAAAACGTCGAAACACCTAACAAAATTAAAGAACTAGTAAACTTTCCTACGTCTCGTCGACTACGACACCGTGAAATAATTGACATTGCGCTGAACAACATCAAATGTGCCGCGGAGTGCCGGAGAAGACAACAAAAACAGGTTTGTATACGCCGTGACTTTCACGTTGGAGAGAAGATGTTAGTACGTACATACTATTTATCCAACAAAATTAAAGGTAAGTGCAGTAAATTTGAAGTTCTATACGCAGGTCCATATCGGATTCGCAGCATTCCTCACCGCAATGTTGTACACGTCGAAACTTTGAGAACCAGAAAATCGAAAGGGAACCACCACATATCCAACGTCAAACCTTTTATTGAGTGAAGATACTTTATGATTTATCACAGTGTAATGCCATTTTCTAATTTTTTTTTTATGACCGCTTATGCAATTATATTCACATGAACACTTACTGATGATTATCGTATTTTTTCTTGGCATGTGCCCGGCAAGGTAAGGTTAGCAGGTCGCTCTTCTTGTCGTTACACATCAGACCGTGCATATTTTTCCAGATGAATTTACACATTTTATGGCCACTTATGCAATTATATTTATGTGATTACCTACTGATGACAGTCGTATTTTTTTTCTTGGCAAGTGCCCGGCGAGGTAAGGTTAGCAGGTCGCTTTTCTTGTCGTTATACACCTTAGACCGTGCATATTTTTCATTTTTTGTGTGTATGATTGTTTTCCTGTTTTGTTTGTATGCATTATGAAATAGCTAAGACATAGCAAACACCAGTTGACTTTGACATTTTTGCTTTAAGATATCTGAACATCGTGACTATTTTTACATTTTTTGCGGCTGCATTATGATATTCTGTGTACATTTTTGCCTCTGAACACTATCTATGTTTTTCACATGTTACGTTTTCTGTCATGTTATGCTGTATGCTCAGTTATGTTACTATAAACCAGTTTTTATCTTATGAGTATATGATTTAAATGCAAGACATTAATCTTTGTTCATCAATTTCAGAAAGAAATGATACGTGAAAGAAATAAATTAAACAGAAATGGGAATTTCACCTACGGAATAGACGAAAGAAGATGCAAAAACCTTATGAGGAAGAGTAAATGGATCAGGATTGACAAGCATTAACAAGAATATACTGTACACATCGTAGAATAGCAGTCTTAGCTAATTTTTTCTTTCAGAATACGAGGCGATTGATGCAGGCCGTCAGACAGAACTACACATCTTAGTTTTAGTGATGAAATATGATAGAAATAAGGAATAATTGTATAATGAATAATGAGGTGAATTTTTGCAGATGATAATGAATTATGATGAATAATGATGAAGAATATGATAATATGGATAATGAAGTTTTTCTTTACAGGTGATGATAGTGATGGAGTTATGATAATGAAGTGATGGATAATGAAGTTTTTTCTTTACAGATGAGGATAATGTTCAAGTTGTGTATATATGCTATGTAGTTATTTAAGAATTTGTTGCAGTTCGTTTTTACAGTATGTATTGTATTGCATAGTAGGATGAATGAAGGTTTTGGAAGGGACAGCTATGGAACACATTTTTATACACATTTCACTACCTGTTAATTCGAAGTTCACTACTTTTCAGCATAGTATGCGCTTCTTCTTTCAGCTCAATAATCCATTTTGTATTTTTTCCAGGAGAAGCTTTTCATGATACTTACTAAACCTGTTACTTATTAAACCTGTACTAGTACTTGCATTTTTTTTTACCTAGTTGTGTCTATCATTTATAAATGTGATCACATATACTGCCTTGTTCCATAACCTTGCTACAGCTGACTCATGACGAATGACGTTACACATCTTCATTTTCAGCAATAACTTAAAAGCAAACAAAGTAATTACCAGTCCCAAATACTGCTACTAGTTTAAGAGAATTCTGAATAATACTGATCAGCTCTGATTAGTATGTCACTTCAGTAATGACTTCTTAATGATACAAAAAAATGCTTTGTAACTGGCCAATAAATGCCACTGTTTATTGTAATAAGATTACTTATGATGCCCATGATTATTATTTATGTATAAATGCTATGCCAATAATTAACTCATTTTGAATAATGACTTCTGTTGGTTTGTAACTGGCCATTGATTGCCACTGTTCACTGTAATCAGATGATTTATGAACATTATTCTGTAATACTTCTTACATGGTACAGAAATGTTCAGTAACTGGGCGATGAGTGCCACTAATTACCTAAATCAGTTGTTAGACTAGTGTAATTCTTATTGAAGACTAATATGTGACTTAATGTCCTTCACCTTCTGACCTGACTACCCTGAATTACTGCAATATCCATTTGTCCTGTATATCCTCTTGATCATGGAGCACTATATTTGGTTTTGCACTAATTCTACGTTGGTGTGCCTTGTAAAAGCGTGGTGTTGACACGACATGCTGTCCACCACCGTGAGCGATGGAGACGTTATTATGGTCCCACTGTTTGGTGTACCTGATGTACTGCCAAAATGATAACATGGAATATTACTACGACATTTCAGTGTCTTGGCTACGCTGATAAATACTTCTGGGAAAAGAACTGCAGAGTGTCTCACTTGGTGTTGTACTTCTGTGGATAGATATGGACTTTCAGTGCAGCTGCGTGCAACCTAAAGTGCTACAACCATGATGCAATCCTTCCCTTTCCTATCCTAATTCTTGTAACATAGTGAAAATCATTTTCGATAACATGATTTATATTCATGGCCTATACATTTTTTGTTAATTTGATGACATATTCTGAATTTCAGTGCGTGTGCACTTTTGTCATTTTATAACATGATTACTACTCATTGTACGTACATTTTGATTTGCTGATATGTTCTGAACTGCAGTGCATGTGCACTCATGTCACTTGTCAACATGATTTTTTGCCATTCTGTTTATTTGTTCTGAAAATGCTAAAGAGTTTTTTAGTGCATGTGCACTTTTGTTATCTATCAAATAATTTGTATATACATTTTTCTGATTTGCTAATATGTTTTGTACTCACATTTTGTCATTGTCTGATATGTTTTGTACTCGGTGCATGTGCACCATATTTACTTCATGTTCTACATCTATATATTCTCTGTAATTGTAAAGTTAATTAGTTAAGAAAAAATTTGTTGCTCATGGCAAGTCCAAATGACTCACCATCGCTGCCAAATTTTTGCCCCCCCAGTGGAGGGTTATGAAACACGTATGTATTCAGTACAGCGATGGCGAGCCATGCCAGAATCTCTGACCAGAGAGTTATTTATCGTTCCTAGTCTGCGCTTAACCGCGCGAGGCAGCAGTAGTCAGTAGCGAGCCGGCAGGAACAGTAGTGGTACGTAGCGAGTCGTGAAAGCATGTAGTTCAGTTGCGAGTTAGCAGTTCGAGAGCAGTAGTTGTACGTAGCGAGTCGCGAAAGCATGTAGTTCAGTTGGAGAGTAGTAGCGCGCGGGAGAAGTAGTAGTTGTGTGTGAGGAGTCGGCGGGCGTCGACATGGGTCTCTGGTCACGATTCAGGACGAGGTGTATTGTTAAATAAGGTAATGAAGCAGCATTGCGCTCAGCTAATAATGTATTGTAATTGTAATTAATTTGTTCAAGAAATGCCCCAATAATAATTCTGTTTTCAAGGCAATCGTCATTAAAAAGAAAAAAATCATTACAATTGAATGTTCATTTCTCAATTTTTGTGTCGAGTTTACATTGACCCATTATTTTTCAATATTTTTGTAGCGAAGGTACAGTCGCTTTTATTTCAGTTTAACGATGTTTTGTGGAAGCTCAACAACATTTGGGTCATTATTATTTAGTAATCTTGTGGGGAAATAACTTTTGGCACGTTTTCATAATCATAGACTTTTCTTTTTATTTTTGCTGGGAAATCACACTTGGCTCTGTTCACATTAACATTTGTATTGTCTTGTAAGAATTTGCTGGGAGGTTACGTTTAACACGATTACCATTAACATTTAATTATTGTCCTTTCTTACATTTTTGTGGGGAGGTTACAAGAGGGGAGACCGAATAAGTGGGAGCAGTACACTGAAGGCCTCTATGAGGAAGAAGATTTGTCTTATGTGATAGAAGCAGAAACAGGAGTCGATTCAGAAGAGATATGGGATCCAGTATTAGAATCAGAATTTAAGAGAGTTTTGGAGAACTTAAGATCAAATAAGGTAGCAGGGATCGATAACAGTTCATGAGAATTTCTGAAATCGTTAGGGGAAGTGGCAACAACACGACTATTCACGTTGGTGAGTAGATTGTATAAGTCTGGCGACATATCATATGACCTGCGGAAAAGCATCATCCACAGAATTCGGAAGACGGCAAGCGCTCACAAGTGCGAGAATTATCGTACAATCGGCTTAACAACAGGATGAGTGATTTCTGTGAATGTTCCTAGCCAGCGGAATTAAATCTCGTGCAGGTCGCTATGCGCCTACGGCGGAATCGTTGACAGGGGACAGTATTTACTCCATTTACAGACTAATAATTACAGCTATTAGCAGTAGTCTGTTTTGAGGTTGGTTGCTGGTAAGACTAATATACAGAAGAATGGAAAAGAAAATTGAGGGTGTGCTAGATGACGATCAGTTTGCCTTTAGGAAAGGTAAAGGCACCAGAGAGGCAATTCTGACGCTGCAGTTGTTAATGCAAGCAAGACTAAAGTAAAATCAAGACTAGTTCATAGCATCTGTCGACCTAGAAAAAGCGTTCGACAGTTTAAAATGGTGCAAGATGTTCGAAATACTGCCGAAAGTAGAGGTAAGATATAGAGAGAAACGGGTAATATACAATATGTACAAGGACCAAGAGGGATCAATAAGAATGGCCGACCAAGTTCGAAATGCTCGTATTAAAAAGGGTATAAGACAGGAATGTAGTCTTTCGCCCCTACTGCTCGATTTGTATATCGAAGGAGCAATAAGGGCAGTAAAAGACAGATTCAGCATTGGAATTAAAATTCATGGTCAAAGGATATCAATGACGCGATTCGCTGATGACATTGCTAGCCTCAGTGAAAGAGAAGAAGAATTACATCATCTGCAGAATTTAATGGACAGTCTTATGAGTACAGAATATGGATTGAGAGAAGTCGAGTAAAGACGAAATTATTGAGAAGTAGAAGAAATGAGAACAACGAGAAAATTAACATTTGGATTGATGAAGTTACAGAATTCTACCACCTAAGCAGCAAAATAACCAATGACTGACGAAGCAAGGACATCAAAAGCAGACTAACACCGGCGAAAAAACCGGTATACTAGTATCAAATATAGGCTTTAATTTGAGGAAGTAATTTCTGAGAATATACGTTTGGAGCACAGCATCGTGTGATAGTGAAACATGGGTTGTGGGAAAACCGGAACAGAAGAGAATCGAAGCATTTGAGATATAGTGCTACAGACGAATGTTGATAATTAGGGGGACTGATAAGGTAAGGAATGAGGATGTTCTAAAAAATCGGAGATGGAAGGAATATTTGGAAAACACTGACAAGGAGAAGGCACAAGATAACAGGACCTCTGTTATGACATGAGGGAATGACTTCCATGGTACTAGAGGGAGTTGTAGAGGGCAAAAACCGTAGAGGAAGACGGAGATCGGAATACATCGAGTAAATAATCGAGGATATAGGTTGCAAGTGGTATTCTAAGACAGAGAGGGTGGCACAGGAGAGATATCCGCATCAAAACAGTCTGAAGACTGACTAAAAATATGCAGTGTGCCTGTAAGGTAACGAAGTTTCCTGTTCCCTACGGGGTTGACAGTGGAAGGTTCCCAAACAATCGGAATGTCTGATTTCGATGGCCGCCCTCGATCCCCGCCGACAGGATGAGTGATTTCTGTGTATGTTTCAAGCCAGCGGACATAACTCCCTTGCTGGCCGCTATGCGCCTACCGGCAGAGTCGTTGACTGAAGACAGTATTTACTTCATTTACAAACTAATAATTACAGATGTAAGCAGCAGTCTGTTTTCAGGTTGGTTAGTAACTGTAAGTACATGTAACAAGAGCAAGCCAATAATGATTAATTTGCCCTGTGAAGCAAGTCAGTGACACAAAATTGTTAATATATACTGACAGGCGTAATTCAACAAGTGATGCAGTTACGACCATGCAGAAAACTTCAGGAAGAGAATTATGTAACTTACCTGCGAGAAAACTGGGTAAGACGCAGAGAAAAAACAACTATTACATAGAAGTGGGTACTTATTGAGACACAAATGGTGACAATATCTGCCCTTATACCTCTAAGACCTCTACATAGTTAGCTCCCACTCTATAACGGGCTAGTGTTACCAGAACTATGTCCCACATACAGTTATCCAACTTAAACTCGTGCGCTAACCTTTGACCAAGCACAACATAATTTGAACTGAACTGTAACTGATCAGAATGCCACTTTTCTTTATATTAAATACGCAACTGAAGTAAAACAATAATCTGACCCTAATCAAAATTTCAGCTTACCTCTGTCTTGATAATATTGTTGCAAATTTCTCGAAAGCATAACAGCAAACAGCAAGCAGGCAGCGGTTAAGCCAGATTTCTGTTTCAGATATTCATTTTGAAATTGTTGCATGTGGTAATACGTAATGATAAACAGTGAGGTGGGGAGAATAACTGTTCTTGTGAAATCATGTCCCAAGAGAACGATTTTAGAATGAAGTATACATGGTGGTCCATTGATCGTGACCGGGCCAAATATCTCACGAAATAAGCGTCAAACGGAAAAACTACAAAGAACGAAACCTGTCTAGCTTGAAGGGGGAAACCAGATGGCGCTACGGTTGGCCCGTTAGACGGCGCTGCCACAGGTCACACGGATTATCAACTGCGTTTCTTCAAATAGGGACCCCCATTTTTTATCACATATTCGTGTAGTACGTAAAGAAATATGAATGTTTTAGTTGGACCACTTTTTTCGCTTTGTGATAGATGGCGCTGTAATAGTCACAAACATATGGCTCACAGTTTTAGACGAACAGTTGGTAACAGGTAGATTTCTTAAATTAAAATACAGAACATAGGTCACTTTCAACACTTTATTTCGGTTGTTCCAATGTGATACATGTGCCTTTGTGAATTTATCATTTCTGAGAACGCATGCTGTTACAGCATGATTACCTGTAAATACCACATTAATGCTATAAATGCTAAAAATTATGTCCGTCAACCTCAATGAATTTGGCAATACGTGTAACGACATTCCTCTCAACAGCGAGTAGGTCGCCTTCCGTAATGTTCGCACATGCACTGACAATGAGTGACGCATCTTGTCAGGCGTTGTCGGTGGATCACGGTAGCAAATTTCCTTCAACCTTCCCCACAAAAAAGAAATCCGGGGACGTCAGATCCGGTGAACGTGCGGGCCATGATATGGTGCTTCGACGACCAATCCACCTGTCATGAAATATGCTAATCAGTACCGCTTCAACCGCACGCGAGCTATGTATCGGACACCCATCATTTTGGAAGTACATCGCCATTCTGTCATACAGTGAAACATCTTGTAGTGACATCGGTAGAACATTACGTAGGAAATCAGCGTACATTGCACCATTTAGATTGCCATCGATAAAATGGGGGCCAATTATCCTTCCTCCCATAATTCCGCACCATACATTAACCCGCCAAGGTCGCTGATGTTCCACTTGTCGCAGCCATCGTGGATTTTCCGTTGCCCAATAGTGCATATTATGCCGATTTACGTTACCGCTGTTGGTGAATGACGCTCCGTCGCTAAACAGAACGCGTGCAAAAGATCTGTCATCGTCCCGTAATTTCTCTTGTGCCCAGTGGCAGAACTGTACACGACGTTCAAACTCGTCGCCATGTAATTTCCGGTGCATAGAAATATGGTGCGGGTGAAATCGATGTTGATGTAGCATTCCCAACACCGACATTTTTGAGATTCCCCATTCTCGCGCAATATGACTGCCACTGATGTGCGGATTAGCCGCGACAGCAGCTAAAACACCTACTTGGGCATTTGTTGCAGGTCGTTGTTGACGTTTCACATGTGGCTGAACACTTCGTGTTTCCTTTAATAACGTAACTATCCGGCGAACGGTCCGGACACTTGGCTGATGTCGTCCAGGATACCGAGCAGCATACATAGCACACGCACATTGGGCATTTTGATCACAGTAGCCATACATCAGCAAGATATCGACCTTTCCCGCAATTGGTAAACGGTCCTTCTTAACACGGGTAATGTATCACGAAGCAAATACCGTCCACACTGGCGGAATGTTACGTGATACCACGTACTTATACGTTTGTGACTATTACAGCACCGTCTATCACAAAGCGAAAAAAGTGGTCCACCTAATACATTTATATTTCTTTGCGTACTACACGAATATGTGATAAAAAATAGGGGTTCCTATTTAGAAAAACGCAGCTGATATCCGTCTGACCTATGGCAGCGCCATCTAGCATGCCAACCATAGCACCATCTGGCTTCCCCCTTCAAGCTACACGAGTTTCGTTCTTTGTAGTTTTTTCGGTTGATGCTTCTTTCGTGAGATATCTCCCAGTCAGTATTAATGGACCACCCTGTATATTCAAAAAGACAAAGTATAACTTCGTGTGATCTTCACACGTAAGTGTGAACAGTACTATGCTTAACAAAGTGAATAACGATTTAAAGAGTGTACAATGTTTAAAAAAATTCTATAAAAATCAGACAGCTTAATCAATTAATATGTCAATACATGACTCAGGGAAGTGAGGTGGTCTTTCTCTAAGCTCTCACCACATTAACTAGTGACAATAATTATTCTGATAAACTAGGTGCGCAGTGCTACAGTCTTACTTAAAATTTCTTATCTTCAAAAATACTGACATTATTCAAATATATATTTTCTTCTCTTTCTAATATACACATCTTATTCATCTTTGCTGTCCTTTACAATCAATCATTCTGCATCTAACAGATACAACCATAAGTCCACACAGCATTACTGTTCCATCACCTACCACACTTCAACTAAGAATGTATCAGATTGCGCAGAGGTAAAGATTGTGCCACTACAAGATCAAAGATTGTTTAACAGTAACGTTACTTGCTCTGTCTCTCATGTGCACATCGATGACATACAAAAACCAAATGACGTGACCACCTTTCGGAAGTTTAGTGATGTATGGAGACTTGTATACAGTACTGTATGTAGAGATGTCGCAGCTCTAGAAAATTTCATCTAAATGTAGCAAGACCTGCAGGAGATCTACACATGGCGTGGGGCAAAAGAGAAATGTAATGGAAAGATAGAAAGTTATTACAGAGCAGTCTCTGGCAATATCATATTTGTAAAATATATAGAAGTGTGAGCATGATCACATGCAAGTAATCGAAGGTGAAGCAAATGCGAGGTAGATACATAGGAGGTATCCTCAGGAAATGTAGTCTACCTGCAAAGAAAGTAGTTTACAAAACATTTATTCAACATACGCACGAATCTGATAGTCAGTCTGGGATCGGTACCAGATACAATAGAGAGAGGGCAGGCCCATAGAAGCCCAGCGATCTTTCTTAGACGTTCATTTAGTAAATGCGAAAGTGTGACGGAGATGCTTTGACAACTCCAGCGGCAGACGCTCAGTTGAAGAGCTATGCATCAAGATGTGGTTTATTGTTAAAAGTTCCGAGAGCATACGTTCATACAACAGTCAACCAAAATGTTGCTTCCTGCTTCTGCGTAAAATCACAGTGATTAGAGCCTACACGGAGTGTTATCAACCACCATTCTTCCCGCGAAACATTCGCGAATGGAACAGGAAAAGATAGGAAATGACACGGGTGCACGAAGTACCCTCCGCCACACATTCTAAGTTGGCTTGCAGAGTATAAATGTAGATGAAGGTGTAGAGTTGGCTTTAACTTCAGATTAAGATTAATATACAGGTTGTAAATGTAGGTGACGGTCTGCTAGGTCCACATTACAGGTGCTGTCTACATGGACCTTCAGATTACCGGATAAGCCCCGAAAACAAGGGAAAGCAATTGGATAACGATGATGCTCCAGTTCATTTAAATGACACGGAAGATGTCTTCAATCACAGGTGGATAGGTAATTTAACATCAGTTCCATGACGTGCACGCTACCGCAAACTTACTCCTTTATAATGTTATCTCTGAAGTCATGTACATTAACTGGTTTATGTAGCTGACGCTTGATGGAAGAGCAATGGAAGCTCACAAAACCATCTGAAATCATCCGTAAATCTCTAAATGTGTGGACACTTAACGATTTTACGAGTGAATACCTAAGTAGGGTCACGTATAGAACTTTTTGTATCAGTTTCTGATTAGACAATGTTGAAAAACAATCTTTCGTTAACAATTTAGGGTGAAGGCGTTTCGAATACACGTTTACTTTGATTTATTTTTGGTTCTAGCCTCCAACAATGTGGCTGATTACAAAATGTCAGACATGATCATTTTAATGGATTTTCTTTGCATTACTTCCGCGGCTGGCATCATTACAGTTGCACACAAGAGTCTTGAAAGCCATTTTGGGTTGACGGTGTAAAATTTAAGCAAGACCCTGAATTTGTATAAATTAATGTGGTATATACACAAAAATCACACTAAAGTAGCCTGACTGAGCGAAGCCGTAAGAGCCTAGGATAAAACCAAGCCAAACTTTGTATCACTAGCTTGCCGTGATATTTTTCAGTTATAGCATGAAGCCATGAAGGGCAAGGATTGGTTACGAAATGTACTCCACGTCTTTCAAGTGGTCTATGAAACAAAACGTTTGACAAAAAAGGTTATCTTTTACTGCATGCCATGTGATTTGGGCATAAAAAAATTTTCAGTCTGAGAGCTCACTTGTTAGAATAGCCTGCAGGATATAGCAAATACAATATATCCATTGAAATGAATTAAGACATACTATTGAAGACGGTTACACTGATTGTGGTCGTTTCGAGAAATACAGACGGCACAGCACGTGTTGTTGCGTGAAGCCAAACAATTATCCAAGAAGCGCTGTACTGAGTCACCTTGACTGTTGATGATTACGTAAGAAGACTGTGTCTGGGAATTTGATTAACTTAACTGTGGCATACGCTTCTGTTGAATTTAATAATGCATCGAAGGAGGTAATAAATGGAAGTCGGCATCGCACAATAGAGCAGCTTGTAATTTCGCTTTCCTTTGTTCGGCATCCCAGCAGCGACCTCAGTAGTATGAGAACGACACACAAATTAAATTTCATAACGTCAGACTAGAGCAAGCGATCTATTTGAGAACAAGAGAGCAGACCTAGGAAACCCTGGCCCTATAATCGTCCGATGTCAGATTATTGCGTTTAAGTTTTTGTATGTACATCCTTTCCGCAGGAGGTCTCTGGGACGCCGGCCGCTTACTATTGTGACAAAATAAAACACCTACAGCAGTCCTTGTGATTTTATTTTATTGCAACCAGTTTCAACGCTTCAATGCGTCATCTTCAGGTCTGTATGCACAAAACAATAACGATAGCATTATCAACTTATCACTCAAGTTACATAGAAAGAGATTACAACAGATTGAGAACCAATCGCAAGAGTCAACAAGTGAATTTACACTGAACATTTGATAGAACGAACAGATACAACCATTGTCAAGTATCTAAAGTATACCATAACGAATTTCCACTCAATACGTTGTACAATTATAGTATCTATTAAAAATTTCTTTAAATAACTATTCAAGATTTTTATTGGACAGTCGGACATACATTATCGGCACAACCCCGAAATAACCTACTGTAAGACAAAATAACTGTAGAAGATTATAAATGAAAGGAAACAATACCTCACAAACAGGTAAAAAGAAGGAACATGACCTATGTGCCATGTCAAAGTATAAAAAGCATAGTTGTACGCAGATGGGCATACACTATGTCATGTCTATAAAATGAATGTCCAAGACGTGTTATAAACCGAATGTAAGACCCACCTCAGATCCTAACATACGTGAAACATATGAAAGACGCGCACAAGGAAACTGTTCATGATGCAAACATGCATATGCGAATGCATCATTTATCGTGTACTGCTGTGAAACAATCACACACAGGGATACTAAGTAGCCCGCAACGATGCAGTGTATAATAAAGGATGACTCAACAATATATATAGAGCTTTACCTCATTACAGAGGCTTATCTCCAACGCAATAGTTCACTCGTAAAGTACTATACAAAGAGTAAAAGTTCTTAAATTGTATTTTCAAAATATTCCTCCAGGTGTTTCGATCTCGTGTGTCCTCTTCTTCTGCACCCGTTCTCCTCACTGCGTGCTGTGCATTTTGGAGCCATGTGGTCATAGGTCGTCCTCTTCTTCTTCTCTTCACCAGTCCCCACTCCAAGCCAGTATTCTGGCTTCCTCCATTCGTCGTAGATGCCTGTACCACTGTAATTTCTTCCTATCTATTACGTCATATATTCTTTCTTTTATTTCCATTCTCCTTATTATTTCAGTGATCTTTATCATCTCTTTCCTGGAGAGTCTTGCCGGTCTTCTCCAGAAGATCCTCTCTAGAGCTTGTAAATTTTTAATGTGCTACACGTTAATTGTCCAGGTCTCCGTTCTATACAGAACCACACTCTCTAATATGGATTTGTATATTAATTTTTTAGTTCTGCTCATTGCATTCCTGCTCCATAGGACTGAGTTAAGCATCCCAATGGCCTTTCGTCCGCTACTAATTCTTTTATTGATTTCTGACTCTGATTTTCCCTCGATTTCTGAAATGGATCCCAAATAATATAAAGTGTTTATCTTTTTGATTTTCTTTCTTTCAGAGTATAGCTCATCTGAATCATTAGTCAAGTATTCTGGTTTTTGGTAATTAATCTGCAAACATCAAGTTTTCTATCTTACTGCTCTTACTGCTAGTTGATTGCACTAAACTAACCTAAGGACATCACACATATCCATGCCGAGGCAGGATTCGAACCTGCGACCGTAGCGGTCGCGCTGTTCCAGACTGAAGCGTCTAGAACTGCTCGGCCACACTGGTCGGCGATTTGGGAGACAATCTGAGCAGCTGTCTTCGGTTGTTTGCAGATGACGCTGCCGTTTATCGACTAATAAATATCTATACGCATACATCGGCGTGTTCACTGTCATTTCTCCATTATTATGGGGATGGATCTTATTTACACCTGGGATGACCTTTCCTTTATTCATTCCCCTCCTCCCCCCCCCCTCCCCCCACCTATACAGTCCTTGTGCGAGGAAAGCCTAGCAAAACCTTGACTGTACTTCAATCTCGAACAACTTTTGTTATTCGTACAAGTTTATGATTAATGGTGGTATCAGTTCTTTTAAAGGGTGGCTTTCGCAATCAAGACACTCATTTTGTAGTTTGTTGAACATCGGTGTTCTTTGAAAGGTACAACACTACTGGTCTCCTGGATGAGGAATATAGCACGGATTTACAGAATGAGATTTTCACTACCAGCGGAGTGTGCGCTGATATGAATCTTCCTGGCAGATTAAAACTGTGTGCCGGACCGAGACTCGAACTCGGGACCTTTGCTTTTCGCTGGCAAGCGCTCTACTACGGATTTAGTTCTCAGTGATGAGAGTGAAACACGCAATTTTCAAGGCCCAAGAGGGTATCAAGGAAAAATTGTCTGCTTCTACCGCGACATTATGTTCGAATAATCGAATCTCGTTTGTGGTTGAGATCCCTTTGACAATTAAGCTGCCATCTATTAATTTCTAACCGTACTCTGGAGACACTGAGAGCTGGCCCAGATTGTGGGAACAATTTGAAAGTTGTATCGATAATAATACTTCTGTGTCTCTTATTAATTAACACTTGATCTTAGAATGATATTTCGAAGGCGAGACCAAACAACTGTTAGGCGACACTGCAGTGGCTCCTTCGACTTATGAAGACATTAAGCGAATACTTCAGGAAAAGTGTGAAGACGGCAGCTCCACAATACAGACTCACTTGGACAACTTGTATAAACCACTGTAGGACCCATTCGAGTTGAATGCCCTAAATCTATTAATACAAAACTCATAGAATGAAAAAGACGTGCCCAAAGCTGAAATCCCCGGTTGAGGTGAACGGTCCCCTTAGGAAAAATTATGAATGACTGTGCTGATAAACCTCTTACATTACTTGATTTTCAAACAGCTGAGCACAACTGAACGTACTCAGACATTTCGCTTTTTGCCTATTCTAATCAACACTAAACTGATACACAATCTGATTTTCAAAAATCCCTACAAAAGAATGGCCCTGACTAACAATAATCTATACCTTTCATCAATTCTTACCTCATAAAAATCATCGTTACTCCAACTACTGTAATACAGCGAGAGCAAATGAAAGATTTTGATAGAGAACAAACAATGTATTTACATTAATAGTGTTCAAAAGTCATTATATATATTTTTTTTTTTCATGACATCCAGTCATACAAATTTACTGTCTCTGTCCAGATCATCCGCTCTCAAAACATCCCCATCTCACTTCCCACATCCACCACTGCTGGCGGCTCACCTCCAACTGCGCAACGCTATGCGCTGTTAACAGCCAACTGCCCAACACTACAATAGCATATACTTCAACAATGAAAACCAACCACAGCCTTCATACAGCACAGTCAGTGACTTTCATATAGAGCGCTACGTGGCGTTACCAACATAAAAACCTAAACAGCCTACTTACATAGCCCCCATGCTCCCCACAAAAAAATTCACAAATTGTTTTGGGCAGTGGCCAATACAGGTTTGAAAAAAAAAATTCCTAATTACGATAATAAAGATATCAAATGCACACACTTATTGATACACTGTTGGTCAAAAGCAAAGATTTTCTCACAGTCCATAAAGACAGTCCTGAACATTTATCACAATAGTAATTACTGTTTTTTTCACAAAGTCTCAATAGTAAAAGAAAATGCTCATGGAAGTATTGGATATCCATGCAGTCTTGAAGAAGTAGTGTTGTCCTAACAGAAAGACAGTGCTGACTCTTGACATGCAGACATGTAATGGGCCACAACAGAGCAAACCCACAGCAGAGTCAATCGAAGTATTGAAGAATGTTGGTAGGTAGGTCATCACAGAGCAGACCCACTGCAGTCCTGGTAGAGATTATGGTATTGGTGGGCCACTAAAGGTGCAGACCCACTGCAGTCCTTGTAGAGACGGCCAGCAGCCATCTGTTGCTACTGTGCAGGTGCACAATCACCATCGAAGAGTCTTGCGGACACTATAACAAGTCCATAAACCACCACCTGTGCACTCACAAAGTTTTTTGAATTGTCCTTAGAACCAGCAATGCTGTTAACCAGTCCCTTGCTGAATTATCAACACACATGCGAGCACTAACAGTTCCAACTTCTCACATACCGTGCATATGCTATGACCAACAGAAATGTGTGCAGTGAAATGAATGCTTACAAGTTACTTAATTTGATGAACTGGTGTCAATTACAATTTTATAACATGAGAATACAATGACAAAGTTACAAAATACATCATTCAAGAACATAACAATACAGATAACATTTTTAGTACTAGGGGCTGTACAAAAAAATAGAAATAAACATATACATCAGTGTTACAGGAATTATGACATAAGTAAATACATAAAAGGTCTGAATAACTTTCGAAACATCAACTTCAAACGTGAGCATTAAAACAAAACAGAATAAATAATGTCTAAACATCTTTGCAAAGTAAATAACATATTATAAATGCAAATTATGTTTGAGGATAACAGTATTCCTCATCATAGTGAATGTAGCTGAGTATGAGAAAAATTCTATAACATAAGTCTTATCAGACAAACACCTAAAGACAGGAAGAACACAAATACACAAGGTACACAGACACATAGTGGAATAACACAAAGGAAAGGACAGGGTTGGTTTTACTGTAGTAATTTGCAAACAAAACTTTCTTTACTTCTTGGAGATCTCCCTTCGTTCATCATTATTTCCAAAAAGTCCTATCTATACCTGCTTTCTGTATTCTATTAATCCTCTTTTAAAATAATTATACGTCATTGTACAATACTCATTTTTGCCCAAATCTTTTTCATATAACTTCTCAATGTATTCTTTCCCTATTCTTCATAGTTAGTTTCTTATATAATATCCCCCATCTTAAGCTAACTTAAATCTACTGAGCTCAGATGCTAAACTAAGGGACGAGGCAATGCAGCAGTACAAAAAATTAACACAAACAGCAATGACAAAAAAATGCAAATTGGCAAAGCAAGCAGCAGTAAATCTAAATTAACAGAGCAAATGCAACATTACAACTAATATGAGCCAATGTGCAGCAACAAGAAAAATAAATCAGTAGTAAAACTGGCTTAACAGAGTAATACAAAGTGACATTCAGTAGCACTATGCCTGGGAAACAGCAGCAGCAAATGCTATAACTTATACCTAAACATGACAAAGCTCAAGCAGAAAAAATATTACAGTAAAAATCGGAAATGTCAAACACCTATGTCAGAACTTAACACTATATTAATGCATCACCTTAACTACTAAACAAGTTACCCAGTCACCGACAAAAATTATGTATGCCATTCCTGTGAAGGGAAATGTCTTTTTGCGCTCCCTCGTTTTTTTGGAGGTTTTTTTGGAAGTAGATCATAAAATTATTATTTACTGGATCTGTAGGCTTAAAATATGTATATTAGTACATCTATTAAATTTTATTTTAACCAATGCTGCATTGCAGCTAGAAACTAGATATTAAACAAAATGAGCAAATAAATACATAAAGCAAGGGGTGAAACATCATTCACTAGCCATATGGCATTTCATAAGGCAATAAAAAATCTCTCAACTAGCAATACAATAGCCGTGAAATGTTTCTCATCGTTTCATTAGCCATTTCAGTAAATAACAGAAAGTGTCGTACTTGCAATGCTTTCTACACAGGAATGTCAATATCGAGGTTAATGGTCTCCTTTTTCTTCACCTAATGGCTTTTTCTCCAGGCGACTGGCACACCTGGGCGCCACCTGAGTCACTTAGCTTCCTTACCGAAATATTTACGACAGCAGTTTGTGCTACAGTGACAGTCTTATATTAAAAATTTCACAAGTCGAGAATTTGCTTTACAAATGTGTAGAAACAAAATCCTATGAATATAACAGTGTCCAAAAAATTTTCGCGGCATTGTGATACATTCACACATTTACACACATTTCAGAACTCTTAAAGTACGATTCTTGGTTTCCAACATCCTGTTTCACAAATCAGAGTCCCTAACCACTACTCATTATTCCTTACCTTATTATACATATACATATTCGTCGACACTTCCTCAATATTTCATCATAATAAATACGTAGCATAATCAAATTCCTCATATATGGTAGCATCATCTTATTGATCATAAACATACCTCAACAGCATAATACACATCGTCATCGTAATAATATCATAACATATCAGTCAATTCTCAAAATCGTCGTAGCTTCCTCCAATAATTTCAGAAACTAAAAAAATTCTCTGCTCACTTCAGTAGTGTCATCTACCTCAAACGTACTTTAAAAATCATAATCCCATACCAAGTACGACATTCAAGCTCTCATAGTATCACAATGGTTCCAAAAATATATGGAGAGTTCACAAAGTACAGACAAAATACAATTTCATAAGTGTGAAGTTATCCAACTGTGTAATTACGTAAACATCTGTCACTGATGTAGTAAAATGAATGTTTGTCTCTCTCAGTTAAATGATCAGATAGCTGTGTAATTTATGAGTTAGAGAAATATGGTACCGATGTGTAAAGTTGTATAAGCAAATACCATAAATACCATATTAGCTAGGGCTCCTTGTGCTTGCTACACACATGGTACACAAAGTAAGCGTGTACACCCTCCTCCCTGAGGATTAATGTAATTATACCCTGAGGTGTTACAGATTACAGCAATGGAATGAAATGTATCACGGAAAACCTTTGTATCTTTGTAATTAAAAAATCTTTAAAAATAAATGTTTTAAGTACAAAATTAATCACTCAAATACGTGTACTGTAGCGCTAAACTGTGCGTGTTGTTGTAAGATAATCTCTGTCATTACTTAAGGGTAAAACTATGCCAAGTGTCCTAATTATCGTCGTCCATAAGCAAAGTTCTGTAGAAGTCAATGCACTTACCTTGTAATAAACAAAAGTGAAATGCAATGCGTATAGATATCGTAGTTATTACGTACAGTACCGTGATCAAGAAAGTACTATACTGTAATATATTGTTGTGCTACGAAAAAGGCTGTCTCATTGTAGCTATACCACAAAAGTTACTACTAAAACATGTTTTCCTTTCCATAAGAATTCAGAAAAAACTGCAGATATAAAACAGATACACCGCAAAAGCAACAGTGTAAATTGTGTCAAACATTAGTAGCGTCGTGATATAATCGTGTAGCTGTCAAATAAACTAACCACTGAGTCATCTGATATCTCTCAGAAAGCACTTTAAATCGATAATGTATTTTCAAGTAAACCAAAATGTTGCATTAAAATCTCATTAGCAGTACCGGTATATGTTCTACGTATGTGAGCCTTATAGTCGTTGTGTGATCGTGCAACTAACAAGCAAGAATGTACACACATAATAACATTGTGTCGTCTGTTCAGTATAACAATGCACTCGTAAATACTGTTTAAATAAGTTCTCTTCGTTCTTAACTGGATATTTAATTTCAAACATCGTTGCATGTTAACAGTTTCTAAGTCTGACAAAGCATGCTAGTAACGTGAAGTGAAAAATTTTATGGCAAAAACTAAGTTAAAAAGCAGATTATCTTTCAATAAACGGTTTTACATGTGAAATGTGGTGCAATCCTTTACTCTTCCTAGTACGCAGAGTTTCAACTTCAACGCAATTATCATGTGGTATACGTCGGATTCTGTAAGGTCCATTGTAAACCAGAAAGAATTTGTGACTCAAGTGTTTCTTCTTACGTGACAATAAATGAGCTTTAATGAGAACTTTCTGACCAATATATAGTTTCTTTGCATTTGCTTTGCCGTATAGTTTTCTCCTTTTGTCTGCAGCAAAATTTATATTTTTAATAGCCAAATTAATTATGTCTTTGTGTCGAAGTTTACGTGTATTCGGAAAAGGTACAACCTCTCTGATTCTGTTTGATGGTTCTTCATTCTACAGTACAAGAATAGGTGGTAAAGCAGTGGAGTCATGAGGAATTTCATTCAGCACGTTTAGAAATAAGTGTAAATATTTGTCCCAATGCTGATGCTTTCTGTGACAATAAAGTCTGCAAAGCTTATTGGTTTCTTTCATAATCCGTTCAGACGGGTTACAATGTGGTGAGTACAACGAAATAAAAACAGGTTTGATTTTATGGTTCCGAAGCATGCGTGACCAAATATCAGATCTGAATTTCGGTCCGTTGTCTGAAATGACTTTACTAACGTGTCCAACTACACGTAAGAAATTTTTTAACAAAGGCGTTGGATACAGACCGGCCCGTGGCTTTACGTAACGGAGTGAAAGAAACAAATGTTGAAGTAAGTTCAACAGCGACTAGAACGTACGAAAATCCATTTGATGTTCTGACAAGGGGTCCCAAGAGATCAACAGCAGCAAATTCTTTTAATTTAGAAGGAATGATGGGAAACAACGGAGCACGATGTGAGATAGTAGATGGTTTAGCCTTTTGACAAAGTTTACAAATAGACAAGACTCTTCGAATTCTCTTTTCCATATTGTTAAAATAACAAGTCGTTCGAAGAATATGATAACATTTTCGTGGACCAAAATGTGCGTAGCTGAAATGAATGTACTAAATGAGCTTATTAACAAAATCGTCAGGTACCATAGCTTGTCATCAACAGTGCAGCGTTTGAAGAGTATGTTGTTTCTAACCAGATAATAATGCCGAATTTGTGTGTGCGTCTTTTCATGCCGTTTACTTTTGATGTCTTTCCAAATCGGGTCTTTATCTTGTTTATGAGCAATGCCCTTTAAACATGTGGTGATGAAGTTTTCAAAGGCGACTTTCTGAATGTAAGGAATACTGAAATTTTTCTCGAGGTTGATTTTTGTGTTACTTTTCTCAAGCCCAGCCGGTGCGCGTGACAGTGCGTCTGCAAAAATGTTCTCCTTGCCGGGAATGTAGACTATTGTGAAGTGGAATTCTTGCAGAAACAATGCCCAACGTTTTAACCTGTCGTGATTTAATTTTGAAGACATAAGAAATTGTAATGCGCGATGATCACTGTATACTTGTACGGACTTACCAGAAAGAAAGAAACGGAATTTTTTAAATGCTCAAACGATAGCTAAAGCTTCTAATTCAGTAACGGAATAATTTTTTTCAGATTTTGTTAGCACTCGGCTAGCAAAAGCAATGGTTTTCTGAACGGTAGTGTCATTTTTTATGGCTTCTTGAAATAAATTGGCACCAAGACCGACTTTAGAAGAATCCGTGCTAAGGCAGAAATCTTGTGACAGATCTGGATGAGCTAGTATTGGCGCGTTAAGTAGCGATTCTTTCAAAGAATTGAATTCCAACAGCACTTGTTCGTCCCAGTTCCAAATAGTATTTTTTACAGTGAGAGAACAAAGTTTTGGTGTAACAAGAATTTGCATATTCAGAAAATGACGGTAAAAATTTACGAGACCTATAAAACTGCGAACTTGTTTTTTTGAGATGGAACTGGAATGGCTCTGATTGCTTCTAACTTTTCAGGATCCGGCTGAATGCCTTCAGAAGAAATAATATGTCCCAAAAACCTCACCTTTGACCTACTGAATTCAGACTTTTCCAAGTTAACTGTAATTCCAGATTCTCCAAAAATACGTAACAAACTGTTGAGGATGCGATTATGTTGTTCCCATGAGGCTTCTGCTATTAGAATATCATCCACATACAAGGTGATGTGACGTTTTAAGAAATCAGGTAATATGGAATTTAGCCCGTGAGTGAAATGTTCAAACCAAAAGGAAGTTTCCGAAATTGATAACAAACGCCGAAACAAAGAAAAGCTATGTATTTTCTACATTCTGGATGGAGTTCGATCTGATAAAGGCTGGATCTGAGATCGGTAGAAGACAACACTATTACACCTTTAAAATTCTGAAGAAGTTCTTCCATCGTTTGGAGCCTGTCTGCTTCAGGAATGATGATAGTATTGATTTGTCTCGAATCTAAGACAAGCCTGATCGATCCATTTTTCTTCTCAACAACATGTAATGGATTGTTGTATGAGCTTACTGCAGGCTCAATAATGCCCTCGTCAGGCATAGATTGTATTTCTGTTATAACACGATCCCTATAATGTCCTGGAATTACGTATGGTCTAGCACAAAATTTAGTATGCTCATGAACACGAAATTGGTATTGAAATCCCTTGATTGTTCCTGTTTTGTGAGTAAAACCAGTGGAATATGCTTGTAAAATCTCAAAAAGGTCCTGCCTATCAGTGTCATTACAGTTCTCAATTGTTTGAATTCTATTGTGAATTAACTCATTAGTATCAAATATGCTGTCGATATCATCCCTGTCAGTACTTCTAGAGTGATTGTTAGTGTCTAGTTCCGTCGAAAATTCCGAACTATTGTCTAACAGAAGGTAAAGCCGATTAATTTCCTCGTCATCGTTTGAGATCCAATCTTCAAATTTCAAAGCTATTGACTTACCTTCTTTCTCTAAACTTATTTCAGCATCATGAAAGTTTAAGATTGCTTTGTATTCATTCAAAATGTCTACTCCCAATATAATTTCCGTCGATAATAATGGAACAATAAGAAAGATCATAGAGTACCTGTGGCTTTGACAAAAGAATTCTAAATTGGTTTGTTGGTGTACATCTACACTTTTTCCAACGATTGCACTTTGTAATTTAGTCTTACATAACGGAAGTGTGTGTGTGTGTGGGGGGGGGGGGGGGGGGCAATCGTTCGATTTATTGCATTTTCTAAACGCTGTTTCACTAATTACTGAAATGGGACTGCCAAAGTCAAGTACTGCCATAAATTTTACATCATTTACTGTAATGTGAATTACAGGATATGCAGTGTTGTTACGTTTTATGTCGTGTTCCTGGAGTAAGATGTCCCTAATGTCTTCCATTTTTACGTAATTACTAGCTACGGCAGCTGCGTCGTCAGTTTCATAAGTACGTCTTGTGGCTGTCAGTGGTGTGAGTCATTGCCTATTGTCTCTTTGTTGGCGTGCATCGTTATTGGGATTTGGAGATCTCGCTTCTACAAATGCACCTTGTCGAGAGGGCCATGCCCTGTTTGAATCCCGCCATTTCTGATGAAATCCAGGTCTGTCGTTTTGTCGGTAGTTTACATAGTTTCTTTTTTGTCGGTCATGTGGTGGAGAATTTCTCCCGGAATCGTAACTGCGTGGTGAACCATTGCGTCTGAAGTTATTCTGTCTCCCTTGATAATAATTATTTTGGTTCCCATATTGTCTGTTTCTCTGACTGTCTCTGTGATAGTCATTAACGCGGTGAGGTGATCTTTCCCTGTAATTATTACTACTCTGCCAACGGCTGTCATACGGGTTGTGTCCGTTTTGGTCACGATTTACCTTGTAAGAATAGCCTTGTCGTGTCCAGTTATTATTTCTTTCATCGTGGAATTGTGTCAGATGTGACCTGTAATTGCTGTGTTTGTCTCTGATTTTGTTCGATTGTGTCCAACTTTTGAAGCTTTTGCTGTGTTTGTCTCTGATTTTGTTCCAGTGTGTCTAACGTTTGAAGATTTTGTCCCATTTGTTGTATTAACTGTAATAACAATGCACTGGTGTCTGAATCAAGTTCCTCAGTGCTTTTCGGCAGTGCATTTGCACCCGCAACATTCACATTTTGACAAGCAGAACATGTGTCTTGACTTATCTGAGAAAACGGTGAGGACCCAAAACCTGAATCTACAACATTTGCGAGATTGTGTCCTGTCCTGTCATTTCGAATTCCTGAGGCGAGCTGTTGCCGACCGATCGATCGATAATGCTACCATGTTCACTAATTGTTTCACTGCCTACACCATTATTTGCAGCCTGCTCCATTTCCCTACGCACAATTACCAAATTACTAGTTTCAACATTAGTTAATTCATTACACGGTGGCGCTAACACACTGCTTTCGTCTTCAATGTCATTTCTCAGTTTACTTTGGAGCCTAGTATTACGTTTTTCACACGCCATTATTGTCACAATATTTCACACGATAACACAGAAAGCACAATTTTAAGAGCAAAATAAGAAAACACATTAACATAGCATGGAAAATAATATCTCGTTAATTGCAAGCGCAGCTGCGAAATACTTGGTGCAAATCTACATGCATGCCACAACTGCTTTACCATACAACAATGAAAAACTACAACTACAATGGAAATTATCTCTATAATTACGCTCTAGCAATAAACAATAGCTACATAAGATACGTCCCCTTAGAAAAATTTATGAATGACTTTGCTGATAAACCTCTTACATTATTTGATTTTCAAACAGCTGATCAGAACTGAGCGTATTCAGACATTTCGCTCTTAGCCTATTCTGATCAACAATAAACCGACACACAATATTTTTAGCGCAACGCAATCTGACTTTCAAAAATCCCTACAAAAGAATGGCCCTGACTAACAATAATCTATACCTTTCATCAATTCTTACCTCACAAAAATCTTCGTTACTCGAACTACTGCAATACAGCGAGCGCCAATACTGCCAGCTAAATAAAAGATTCTAACTACTGAGGGCACTAACTACTGGTAGGCATAGTTAGCAAATGAAAGATTTTGATAGAGAACAAACAATGTATTTACCTTAATAGTGTTCAAAAGTCATTATATATATATATATATATATATATATATATATATATATATATATATATATATATTTCATGACATCCAGTCATACAAATTTACTGTCTCTGTCCAGATCATCCGCTCTCAAAACTTCGCCATCTCACTCCCCATCCCCACATCCACCACTGCTGGCGGCTCTCCTCCAACTGCGCAACGCTACGCGCTAACAGCCAACTGCCCAACACTACAATAGCATATACTTCAACAATGCAAACCAACCACAGCCTTCACACAGCACAGTCAGTGATTTTCATATAGAGCGCTACGTGGCGTTACCAACATAAAAACCTCAACAGCCTTCTTACAGGGGGTGTAATTGCGTACTGCAAGGTTCTCATACCAATCATTTTGTACGCCTTCCCCCCACACATCTGTCAGCGATAGATAATCCACGTCAAGAGGAAGAAACTAACTGAAGGAGACGTAATACGTTTAATGGAATTTTTATGCGAAGAGTTCGATGCTGCTCTCTCTGTAAAGAGATAGCAAGTGCATGCCATTCACGAGCAGTTATCTCCTGCTGCAGCCATTCTTAACGTCAGTTCCAGCTGAAGACCGCAGGTAGCGTGAAATCTTATTGCGTCTTTACAAACATAGTGACTACTGGGCACGAGATTGGTATATAGTAATAAATAATCCAGTGCGACTCAGGATTCTAAGATCTAGAGACCGGTGTTTTATTTCAGACAACGTCACACCATCAGAGACTCTTCGAAGACAGCGAGAGCAGCATGAACTTAATGCAAAGGAAGTCATTACCGATGAATTTGTGACGATTCGAATCAATCTAAGACATCCCGCAATAGATGTCAATCTCTCAGCCTCGCGATTAACAGACCAGTGGGCAATGTCGTCATGAAACGCTAGAGTTTCACCCAACTTCAGATGGCACGCATGTTTGCATATTTAAAACGTTTGGATAACAGCCATTAGTACGCACAACATAACCCTTTGTGTTTGTGTAACAATTCTGTGTTTGTCATTTTCTTTTATGATGTTGGCTTTGATGGTTTCTTATTTAAAATTCGACGTGCCCATTCGCCGCGGACGCGTACTTGAATACGAGGCATGAAATTAGCGTCATTGAACATTTCCTGGTACTACTGTTGACTACGTTTGCCTTTAGTTTGATTCTGTCTTTTACAGTAAGCGTACAGATGCGTATTTCGTGTTACCTACTGTCACTGTGTGATGCATGTGTTTATTAATTAAAAACTTATCTAATGTTCATATTTGTAATTAGGTATCTGTAGTTTACATTTCACATACATCTGTTTTTGTACTGTAGGCTCAGTAGATCAGGTTTGTGCTTGCACCGATCGGTTAGAATCTAGTCGCCAAAATGTACATTGGCGGAAAGGAACTAACAACACCAAGAAGGAGTTGTGTGACATAAATGAAAGTTGGTAGGCGTGTTTCTACATCTGAACGATGGTATCTCTTCAGATTTCACGCCAGTCGCACATTAAGGATGCAAATCAGGTTGCTGTAAACTTAAACTGTAACGGCCGTGAGTGTTAATTACCTCCGAGACTGGATACGATGAGTTGATGTTAGTCGAGCACAACTTCAATGCGACACGGACGTCATTATCAACACCTAGCTGTGAAAGAAGTCGTGTGATAGGGCTACGAGAAGCTGCATGTTCCTTCTGTGATACTGCAGGAGGACGTGGCAGGAATGTAGCCACTGTAAATGATTCTTGGCAGCGGTGGTGACGAGAACTTTCGGTCGTAAGAAGACCGGGCTCCGGACAGCAACGTGGCACTGTCGAAATGGAACACCATCGTGTTTGGCGTATGGCTCTGGCTCCTCGTACTGCATCTGCAGCAGCTGGTGCAGCAGTTGGCACCACACTGTCACAACGAACTGTTAGAAAGCTCCGACCTAAATGCGCTGTAAAGTACATTCCACTGTCCGCAGACCACCGCCATTTGCGACTTTAGTAGTGTTGGCTTCCATTGGGCTAGAGCTCCGTGGAGGACAGGATGGACGTCTGTTGCTTTCTGTTAGAAATTCAATCTGTCTAGGTGCCCTTGATGACCAAAGGTTGGTTGAAAGGAGGACAGTTGAAGACTCTCTAAGTGCTTGGCGCACTGGACCTACAGCTGGAATTTTGGTATGGAGTGTGATTTCCTAAGACAGCAGGAATATTCCACCAGTTGTGCTGCCACGCATGAGCAGCATTCCAGGGGTGTTTTCTAATAGGATGACGCTCCCCTGCAAATCGCTGTTGTAACCCAATATGCTCTTCACACTCGGCACGTTACGATCACCAGACCTGTCTCCAACGGAGGACATATGGGGCAACTCCTGCGTCATCCACGAACTGCGTTAACCGACCCTGTATTGATTGCCAGGTGCTACAGACATGAAATTCTCTGTCTGCGTCTACAGCTTTTCCCTCGATGCCTCGCTCTAGTATCATGGAAGCAGTTGCCTGAGCCTTTAACACATGCCATACCATCCTGTCCGTTTTTCTTCTCAGTGTTTTCCACATGATCCTTTCATTGCCGATTCAGCAGAGAATCTCCACATTTTTACCTTATAAGTCTACCTAATTATCAAAGTTTATCTGTATCACCACATCTGAAATTCTTCGATCCCCTTTCTTCCAGTTTTCCACAGTACATGTCCCACTACCACACAGTGCTGTGCTCCAAACGTACATTTTCAGAAATTTCTTCTTCAAATTAAGGGCTATTTATGACACTTGTAGACTTCTCTTGGCCAGGGATGCCCTTCTTCATCATGGGTTATTTTACTGCGTAGTTAAAAGAATTCCTTAATTTCATCTTCTTCGATATCAATAACCCTGATGTTAGGTTTTCCCTGTTCTCATTTCTGCTGCGCCTCATTACTTTAGCCTTTCTTCGATTTACTCTCCATTCATACTCTCCTGGAAATGGAAAAAAGAACACATTGACACCGGTGTGTCAGGCCCTCCCATACTTGCTCCGGACACTGCGAGAGGGCTGTACAAGCAATGATCACACGCACGGCACACCGGACACACCAGGAACCGCGGTGTTGGCCGTCGAATGGCGCTAGCTGCGCAGCATTTGTGCACAGCCGCCGTCTCAGCCAGTTTGCCGTGGCATACGGAGCTCCATCGCAGTCTTTAACACTGGTAGCATGCCGCGACAGCGTGGACGTGAACCGTATGTGCAGTTGACGGACTTTGAGCGAGGACGTATAGTGGGCATGCGGGAGGCCGGCTGGACGTACCGCCGAATTGCTCAACACGTGGGGCGTGAGGTCTCCACAGTACATCGATGTTGTCGCCAGTGGTCGGCGGAAGGTGCACGTGCCCGTCGACCTGGGACCGGACCGCAGCGACGCACGGATGCACGCCAAGACCGTAGGATCCTACGCAGTGCCGTAGGGGACCGCACCGCCACTTCCCAGCAAATTAGGGACACTGTTGCTCCTGGGGTATCGGCGAGGACCATTCGCAACCGTCTCCATGAAGCTGGCCTACGGTCCCGCACACCGTTAGGCCGTCTTCCGCTCACGCCCCAACATCGTGCAGCCCGCCTCC
Source organism: Schistocerca cancellata (assembly GCF_023864275.1). Classification (NCBI taxonomy): domain Eukaryota; kingdom Metazoa; phylum Arthropoda; class Insecta; order Orthoptera; family Acrididae; genus Schistocerca; species Schistocerca cancellata. The sequence continues at coordinate 1,000,253,549 of NC_064627.1, forward strand.
AGTGGTGTCGCGACAGGCGTGAATGGAGGGACGAAGGGAGACGTGTCGTCTTCAGCGATGAGAGTCGCTTCTGCCTTGGTGCCAATGATGGTCGTATGCGTGTTTGGCGCCGTGCAGGTGAGCGCCACAATCAGGACTGCATACGACCGAGGCACACAAGGCCAACACCCGGCATCATGGTGTGGGGAGCGATCTCCTACACTGGCCGTACACCATTGGTGATCGTCGAGGGGACACTGAATAGTGCACGGTACATCCAAACCGTCATCGAACCCATCGTTCTACCATTCCTAGACCGGCAAGGGAACTTGCTGTTCCAACAGGACAATGCACGTCCGCATGTATCCCGTGCCACCCAACGTGCTCTAGAAGGTGTAAGTCAACTACCCTGGCCAGCAAGATCTCCGGATCTGTCCCCCATTGAGCATGTTTGGGACTGGATGAAGCGTCGTCTCACGCGGTCTGCACGTCCAGCACGAACGCTGGTCCAACTGAGGCGCCAGGTGGAAATGGGATGGCAAACCGCTCCACAGGACTACATCCAGCATCTCTACGATGGTCTCCATGGGAGGATAGCAGCCTGCATTGCTGCGAAAGGTGGATATACACTGTACTAGTGCCGACATTGTACATGCTCTGTTGCCTGTGTCTATGTGCCTGTGGTTCTGTCAGTGTGATCATGTGATGTATCTGACCCCAGGAATGTGTCAATAAAGTTTCCCCTTCCTGGGACAATGAATTCACGGTGTTCTTATTTCAATTTACAGGAGTGTATTCTATACTCATCAGATTGTTCATTTCATTCAGAAAATCCTGTAATTCTTCTTCACTTTCACTCAGCATAGCAATGTCATCACCGAATATTATTGCTGATATTATTTCACCTTGAATCTGAATTCCACTCTTGAGCATTTCATTTCCATCTTTGTTTCTCCGATGTATAGATTGAACAGTAGCGGCGAAAGTCTATATCCCTGTCTCACAGCATTTGTATCCTCAGAACTTCGTTCTTGGTTTACCACTCTTACTGTTCCCTCTTTACTCTTGTACATAGTCTAGATTACCTGTCTTTCCTTATAGTTGACCCCTAATTTTCTCAGAATTTCGAGCATCATGCAACATTTGACATTGTCGAACCCTTTTAACAGGTCTGCAAATCATATGAACGTGTCTTCTTTTGTTCTTTAATTATGCTTCCATTATAGAACGTATCAGAATTGACCCTCTGGTAACTTAATATTTATATGACTGCCTTTTTTCGAAATAAAAAATTGTAAATGTCGTGTGACTAGGGCCTCCCGTCGGGTAGACCGTTCGCCAGGAGCAAGTCTTTCGATTTCACGCCACTTCGGTGACTTGCGCGTCGATGGTGTTGAAATGATGATAGTTTGGACAACACAACACACAGTTCCTGAGCGGAGAAAATCTCCGACCCACCCGAGAATCGAACCCAGGCACTTAAGATTGATATTATGTCGCACTTACCACTCAGCTACCGGGGAGGACTTTTTCGAACTGTCCACTTCTCTTCAGCTGGACTGCGTACTGAGCTATTCCATATTGCATTTTCTATGGCCTCATAGAACTACAAGCATATCTCTTCATTCCTTAATACTTCCGTATCCCACTTCTTTACGTACTGATTCTTCCTAACTAGTCTCTTACACTTCAGTCTAATGGTTCTAATGGCTCTGAGCGCTATGAGACTTAACATCTGAGGTCGTCAGTCCTCTATAACTTAGAACTACTTAAACCTAACTAACCTAAGGACATCACACACATCCATGCCCAAGGCAGTATTCGAATCTGCGACCGCAGCGGTCTCGTGGTTCCAGACTGAAGCGCCTAGAACCGCTTGGTCAGCTTCAGTCTACTCTTCATCAACACTAAATAGTGATTTGAGTATATATCTGCTCCAGAGTACGCCTTACAATCCAGTATCTAATTTTGGAATCTCTACCTGAGCATGACGTAAGTTAACTGAAATCTTCCCACACTACCCAGCCTTTTTCTCTTGCTATGCCTGAACATAGTATTCGGTACCAGTAGCTGAAATTTATGCAGAACTCAATTAGTCTTTCTCCTTTACGGTTCCCTGTACCAAAGCCTCATTCTCCCATAAACCTTACATCGTTTCAGAAGGACAGTTTGTTAGATTCTGGGCATTGTCATTCAGCATCAACTCCATCCACGTTTACCGAGCTGTTATAGATCTCATTGCATGGTAACCCAATTATAGCATCGAATTCTCTACTATGCGCAGTAGACAGCTGTGATTGTTTTCACATAGAGAATACTGCCGTTGTCACTCACAATAACCGAATTCTACGTCATTGTGCAATTTAAGTCCCCAGAACGCTTCTACTTTGACGTGTCAAATGTGTTTAACCTGAGAATAAAACCTGTGTCCGCTGACCATGCTGGATTAAAAAAAAAATGGTTCAAAAGGCTCTGAGCACTATGCGACTTAATTTCTGAGGTCATCAGTCGCCTAGAACTTAGAACTAATTAAACCGAACTAACCTAAGGACATCACACACATCCATGCCCGAGGCAGGATTCGAACCTGCGACCCTAGCGGTGACGCTCGGCTCTAGACTGTAGCGCCTAGAACCGCACGGCCACTCCGGCCGGCTGCTGAATTTACAATCACGCTCATCGCCCATTTTCCAGCGCACTGGCCTTGCGTGTTTCTGGTTAAGATACGTTTCTTCAATTCAAAAAATGCGAGACGCTGTTCGAGTGCCTTCAAAATGCAAGACTTCGAGGAACTGTGTTATATGCACTCGGATATTCGCATCTCTACTACATATCGAAGATTGTGCGACGCTAAACGTTCTTAGAAAAAATCCAGGTTACCTGCTTCGTTATTACGACTGCGTTGCTTCCCAGACGATTTGGAAGACGAGGATCGACTAGCTTTGATAGACACGTTCGCTTCACCGAATATCCACTGCACGATTTTCATATCATTTGTGCGCCACGCGCTTCACGTTCTTTCGCCAGGCAATTGGCGACGACGTGGAAGACGGCACGTGGACTCTCATCACCTGCTTCCTTTATCCTCCTGAAGAAATAGTGCACGTGGAACATTATGGCACTAGCCTTTTCTCGTGATACCTGTCCAGTCACTCGCAGAAACAGTATCCAGTCAATTAATTTTTGGAGAAGGTAAGTAAGAGTTCGGGAGTGGTAAGGTCTGATAGGGCAGAAAACAAAATTAAAATTCTCAGAAGATATTTATTTTAACTCAGAGACATGCTGCAAGGCGATTTGACATTTTACAACAACCAGATAGTGTAACACATAAATTTATAGGCCTTTTTCAAAATTTTAAATAAGTATGATGATAAGTTTATTTTGATTTACACCAAATCTGATATGACAGCACAATAAAACTTAAATAATAATTTTACTGAATCTAAAGAGTCACGTAAGCGAAGATAAAAAAAATGTTTCCTTCTTTTTTCTTGGCAACGAATCTACATCTACATCTACATACATCCTCCGCAATCCACCATACGGTGTGTGGCGGAGGGTACCTCTTACCACAACTAGCAGCTTCTCTCCCTGTTCCACTCCCAAACAGAACGAGGGAAAACCGACCGCCTATATGCCTCTGTACGAGGCATAATCTCTCTTATCTTATCTTTGTGGTCTTTCCGCTAAATGTAAGTTGGCGGCAGTAAAATTGTACTGCAGTCTGCCTCAAATGCTGGTTCCCTAAATTTCCTCAGTAGTGATTCACGAAAAGAACGCCTCCTTTTCTCTAGAGACTCCCACCAGAGTTCCTGAAGCATTTCCGTAACACTCCCGTGATGATCAAACCTACCAGTAACAAATCTAGCAGCCCGCCAATCACAAATCCTGTTCAAGTCATCTTGTATCCTCCTTCAGTCACTCAACGACGACACCTTCCCGTACACTACAGCATCATCAGCAAACAGCCGCACATTGCTATTCACCCTATCCAAAAGATCATTTATGTAGATAGAAAACAACAGCGAACCTTCCACACTTCCCTGGGGCACTCCAGATGATACCCACACCTACGATGAACACTCACCATGGAGGACAACGTACTGGGTTCTATTACTTAAGAAGTCTTCGAGCCACTCACATACTTGGGAACCAATCCCATATGCTCCTACCTTAGTTAGGAATTTGCAGTGGGGCACCGAATCAAACGCTTTAGTCAAGGAATATGGCATCCGTCTGATACCCTTTATCCATGATTCGCAAGATATCATGTGAAAAAAGGGCGGCCGGCTTTTCGCAGGAGCGATGCTTTCTACAGCCGTGCTGATGCATGGACAGCAACTTCTCTGTCTCAAGGAAATTCATTCTATTCGAACTTAGAATATGTTCGACAATCCTGCAACAAACCGATGTTAAGGATATTGGTATGTAATTTTGAGGATCCGTCCTTTTACCCTTCTTATATACAGCTAGTAAAGTAACTGTTCAATAAAAACAATACCAATCGCCGTTGAATAGGTTTATTTCTAGGCAACCAGTTTCGACGTTACACTACGTCACTTCAGGCCTAAACTGCTCCAGTCCAGTGTAGGCCTGAAGATGACGTAGTGTAACGTCGAAACTGGTTGCCTAGAAATAAACCTATACAACTGCTATGGTATTGTTTTTATTGAACATTGAACAGCCGTTGTCTCATACTCCACCAGAAGTTGGAGTTACATTCATTTAATAAAGTAACATCTGATAAATATAAGATATCCATTTAACGATATGGAAATTCTGCGAGTCAGTTATCTTTTCAAGTGAAAATAATTGTAGCAAATGATTTTCGATACAACGGATACAAATAGATTCTTCCGACACCACACAGACCGGTGAAACACAGTACTAGGAATAGCAGAGTGACACTTACAAACAATAGTGAAAACCTTGTTTGACGGCATAACACACCAATTACCATAACAAATAGGCAATCAAATTCTTCGCAACATAAAAGTTCAGAACATGTAGCAATAACTTCAGCTGTATCACTCCGTGAAGTCCATAATTATATTTTTAAAATGTACTTCAAAGGACAACAGAGCATGACCAGGACACATAGCTGAGCGTACGTAGGCCTACCTTGAGTTTGTTTCAGATTAAACAGTAGTACCCATAGCTCACAGAGGAGGAGCAGATCAATTAACTGTAACCGAGACCGGCCTATGGCTATAATCGGACAACAACCAGGACCAAACTAGATATCAGGAGACGCAGTGTTGAATGTTTTCAAACGCAGAACCTCACCAGTACCAACGACCGGTGTGCAGTCACTCTGATGTAGTTGTCGGTTGGTTGGTTGATTTGGTGTTAGGTACCAAACAGCGAGGTCATCTGTCCCACCGGATTAGCGAAGGATGGGGAAGGAAGTCGACCACACCCTTTAGAAGGAACAATCTCAGAGTTTACCTGAAACGATTCAGAGAAATCACGTCGGAGGTTCGAGTCCTCCCTTGGGCATGGGTGTGTGTGTTGTCCTCAGCGTAAGTTGGTTTAAGTTAGATTAAGTAGCGTGTAAGCTGCAGTTTGGTCCCATAACGACTTACCACAAATTTCCAATTTTTTTCCGATCGGAACTTACTTCCTGGAAAATCCCTTGGTATACTATCTCTTGCCGCTGTCTCTCCCCTCCCCCCTCATTTCTCTTGGAGTGTCTCACGACAGTATGCACTTGCATGTTTTGACGTTTACTGCTGGAAGTTGACGTCACGTGACTGTCCCTTCAGTAAAAAACTTGGCTGCGATCTGCGATGACTGTTTTCCTGCAATCCCGCCCCTAGCAGTAGCTTTTGGATCGACTGAAGCCTTCAATTTAGCAAGACCCGCACCATTTTCATCTGAACGTTTATTCGTTCCAATACACGTAGAAAAACAAAACGGGGCAGAAGTTACGCAATAGGTCCTAATTTACGTACAGTATATACAATATATATGTACAAGATGCACCAAAATACTCTGTGGAGTCGTATCTTTTGCTTTATGTGTTTATGTTGCAGTTTCAGATGTTGTAACGTAATGTGAGTTAAATATGAAGAAATAAACGTGGCGGAAAAGTTGACGTAAAACCTCCATTTTCAGATGGGTCTGCTAACACGGCTTATTTCGCAGTCACATTACTTGGATTCATCATCTCAACATATTTGTCAGTTTCCAACGTAATCTACATCTCAGGCAGATGTCTTGGCACTACAACCAAAATTTCAGGTTTAAGCTATTCACTACCACACTAGCCCAAAGCAGGCCATACCCTTAACTGATTTAATTGTCAGCCGGTGTTATGTTTATCCACAGGACCAGTGGCCTGCAACTGAAAGAGTGTCATGATCGTCTCTCCACTGGCAAAAGATTTCGGGCGAGTCCCCCATTCTGATCTCTGTTAGGGGACTGCCAATGGGGAAGAGACTATGGGATGAAAGTTGAATAATATAAAAAAGACAAGCTTCTACGAGTCGGAGTACAGAGAGTCTGTTCCCTGACTCCGTAGGGAACCTGTAAAATCTCAAAAGGGTAATACTATGGCTCAATCTGGATACAGTGAGCGCCAATGAAGTGAAATGGAAAGAAGACAAGGATTCCTGGTCATCCAAGCATAGGGTATTACCAACAGCAGCAGAGAACAATAGAACGGAAGCAGCATTCGTTATGAATAGGATGGTAGGTCAGAGAATGAGTTATTTTGAGCAGTTCAGTGATATGGTTGTTACTGTTATGGCAGAAAACCAACACCGAAAACAATAGTTGAAGTACACATGCCGACCTTCCAGGCAGAGGTTAAAGAGATTAAGTAGATGAGGATACGGAACGGCTAATGCAGTAAGTAAAATAAGGTAAACATCTAACAGTCATGGTGAACTGGAATGCGGATGTAGGGGAGACAGTAGCAGTTCAGTTAGTGATAGCAATTACTCTGTCCAAGAATCACTATTGGAGAAGGAATACTTGTAAAAAGACAGGGAGATACGGTAAGATTTCTGATAGGCTACATGACGTTCCGAAATCAAATATCGGATTGTAAGGAGTACCCAGGAGCAGATGTACACTCAAATCACAATTTAGTAATGATAAAGAGCAGGCTGACGTTTAAGAGACAAGTCAGGAAGAATCAGTGCGCAAAGAAGTTGGTTACAGAAGCACTAAGGAATGAAGAAATACGCTGATAGTTCTCCGAGGATAGAGATATGGCGTTAATGAATATCTCAGTAGGCACTTCAGTTGAAGAGCAACGGAAATATACACTCCTGGAAATGGAAAAAAGAACACATTGACACCGGTGTGTCAGACCCACCATACTTGCTCCGGACACTGCGAGAGGGCTGTACAAGCAATGATCACACGCACGGCACACCGGACACACCAGGAACCGCGGTGTTGGCCGTCGAATGACGCTAGCTGCGCAGCATTTGTGCACCGCCGCCGTCAGTGTCAGCCAGTTTGCCGTGGCATACGGAGCTCCATCGCAGTCTTTAACACTGGTAGCATGCCGCGACAGCGTGGACGTGAACCGTATGTGCAGTTGACGGACTTTGAGCAAGGGCGTACAGTGGGCATGCGGGAGGCCGGGTGGACGTACCGCCGAATTGCTCAACACGTGGGGCGTGAGGTCTCCACAGTACATCGATGTTGTCGCCAGTGGTCGGCGGAAGGTGCACGTGCCCGTCGACCTGGGACCGGACCGCAGCGACGCACGGATGCACGCCAAGACCGTAGGATCCTACGCAGTGCCGTAGGGGACCGCACCGCCACTTCCCAGCAAATTAGGGACACTGTTGCTCCTGGGGTATCGGCGAGGACCATTCGCAACCGTCTCCATGAAGCTGGCCTACGGTCCCGCACACCGTTAGGCCGTCTTCCGCTCACGCCCCAACACCGTGCAGCCCGCCTCCAGTGGTGTCGCGACAGGCGTGAATGGAGGGACGAATGGAGACGTGTCGTCTTCAGCGATGAGAGTCGCTTCTGCCTTGGTGCCAATGATGGTCGTATGCGTGTTTGGCGCCGTGCAGGTGAGCGCCACAATCAGGACTGCATACGACCAAGGCACACAGGGCCAACACCCGGCATCATGGTGTGGGGAGCGATCTCCTACACTGGCCGTACACCACTGGTGATCGTCGAGGGGACACTGAATAGTGCACGGTACATCCAAACCGTCATCGAGCCCATCGTTCTACCATTCCTAGACCGGCAAGGGAACTTGCTGTCCAACAGGACAATGCACGTCCGCATGTATCCCGTGCCACCCAACGTGCTCTAGAAGGTGTAAGTCAACTACCCTGGCCAGCAAGATCTCCGGATCTGTCCCCCATTGAGCATGTTTGGGACTGGATGAAGCGTCGTCTCACGCGGTCTGCACGTCCAGCACGAACGCTGGTCCAACTGAGGCGCCAGGTGGAAATGGCATGGCAAGCCGTTCCACAGGACTACATCCAGCATCTCTACGATCGTCTCCATGGGAGAATAGCAGCCTACATTGCTGCGAAAGGTGGATATACACTGTACTAGTGCCGACATTGTGCATGCTCTGTTGCCTGTGTCTATGTGCCTGTGGTTCTGTCAGTGTGATCATGTGATGTATCTGACCCCAGGAATGTGTCAATAAAGTTTCCCCTTCCTGGGACAATGAATTCACGGTGTTCTTATTTCAATTTCCAGGAGTGTATAAGGAGGACAGTCAGAGAAGTTGGAAAGAAAACACAGGTACAAGGAAGGTAACTGCAAATAAACCGTGGCTAACAGGAGAAATACTTCACACCATCGACGAAAGGAGCAAGTACAAAAATGTTCAGCACACTTTGTGAGTACAGAAATACGAGTCACATAGGAATGAAATAAACAGAAAGTACAGGGAGCTATTGTGAAATTGCTGAAAACTAAATAACTTGCTCTGCATATTAAAGGCATAAAAACAACCTTTGGTGGAATTAAAAGCAAGGGTGGTAACATTAAAAGGGCAGTGGGAGTTCCAGTCTTAAACAGAGAAGGGTGAGCGAATAGGTGCAAAAAATAAAAAAAGTACATAGAGGCCTTTATGTGGGAGAGGAGTAGCCTGATGAAGTGGCAGAAGCAGAAAAGAGAAATGGGATGCGATATTAGAATCAGAATGTAACAGAGCTTTGGAATACTTAAGATCAAATAAGGCAGAAGTGATGGTTAACATTACATTGGAATTTATTAAATCATTGCTAAGAATGGCAACACAACAGCTATTCATGTTGGTGTGTAGAATATATCAGGCTGGCGATATAGCATAAGACTTTCGGAAAACGTCCTCCACACAATTCCGAAGACAGCAAGAGCCGAAATGTGCAAGAGTTATAGCACAGTCAGCTTAACAGCTCGCGCACTCAAGTTACTGACAAGAATAATACAAAGAAGTATGGCAAAGAACATTGACTATATGTTAGATGACGATCAGTTTGGCTTTCTGAAAGGTAAAAGCTGTGGACAGGGAATTCTGACGTTGAGGTTGATAATGGACGCAAGGCCAAAGAAAAGAATTTAAAATGTTGCAAGATGGTCGAAATTCTGAAAAATAGGGGTTAGCTACACGGAAAGGCAGGTAATATACAATATCTACAAGGACCATTGGGGAACAAAGAGACTGAAGGACAAAGGACGACGAGTTTGTATTAAAAAGGTTGTCAAATAGGGGCATAGTCTTTCGTCAAAACTTATCGAAGAAACGATCACGGAAAATCAAAGTGAAAGTATGTCAATGTTAAGATTCGGTGATCATACAGCTATCCTCGATGAATGCGAAGAAGAATTACAGGATTTGTTGAATGGAGTGAACGTTCTAATGAGGACTGAGTGTGTATTGAGAGTAAATAGGAGAACGACGGAAATAATGAGAAGTAGAAGAAATGATGTAAGGTGGCTATAATTTCGCGCCTTACAAGCACCCATCCACATACATTGCTGTGATCTACAAACACAATTGCTACGGTCGCAGGTTCGAATCCTGCCTCGGGCATGGATGTGTGTGATGTCCTTAGGTTAGTTAGGTTTAAGTAGTTCTAAGTTCTAGGGCACTGATGACCACAGAAGTTAAGTCCCATAGTGCTCAGAGCCATTTGAACCATTTTGAACAAACACAATTAGGTATCATGTGATAGGTTGTACATCATACATACGAATATATATAGGAGACTGATATTGTCACGTACGGCTTGCAAATAATTGTTAACGCTTATTGCATGAAAGGTGACGGAGTGTCTTTATTATCATACTAGAAGAGGTTGGAACGACATTGGAAATGAAACGGCAGGCGTAACTCAAGCCCTGGGTGGAACGCGCACACAGGTGTGTTGGTCCTGCTTCATCACAGGTAGTAGCAAGACGGACGTTGTGACACCTGAGTGCTGGGGCACAATAGAGTCGCGACCGGCCGGCTTGTAGCCAGACGGGAAGGATTATACTTCGGAAACTACGAAAATCTTCGACATAGCTGAGAGGAACGAAGAAGCGTCACCTACGAAACCATGTATGCAGGTTTATTTCCAAGAATTTTTACTCAGAAGCGTACCATTGTACGAGCTTAGGTTTTTCCTCGCAAACTTTCCGCGCTGGACGACAGAAGACTAAAATATGGTTGGTCGGCTTTCGGAAGAATCTTTAGAGAGGGAGAATATTCCGTGGTTTCCGGAATACGATTCCTTTTCGCAGTTACGATGGTGGGGAGCTGAGCCTTGCTGGGAGGCCAGTGGTAGAGAGGTCTTCCGTTGTGAGCGCCTGTGTGTGACGGTGGCACCATATCAGCTTTGTTGGTACATACGGACTTGCTGTCTTTGCCCTCAAGAGAGTTTATAGTTAGAACAGTTAGGCACTGTACTGTTGCGATTCTGGTCTTCACCTCAGGGTTGGAAGTCGTCGTTGAGTATGAAGCGTTCAGTAATTGAAAGCACTTCCTCTGCTTGTATTTACGTTGAGACGTTACCTGAACTTCGTCCTTGTGGCTGGGAGTTCGCGTTTCTCGTCTGTAGAGCACAGAGAGGAGAAGACAGTATTAGAGTATATTAGTAAGAGGACCACCTTCTGCCGTCCTAGTGTTTGAAAGAGTTTATTTGTGGCTGGACTTCTTCCATCGTCGCAGACGAGTACGAGAACCACCACTTCGATGAACCGAACGCAGTACATACCGTGATATTGTAAATTGCTTCGGCTTACTAGGGCTATAAAAGCTAAACAGCTGTCATCACGTTAGTTTATTTCCACTGAGGCTCCACACCACCGTAGATCATATTTGAAAGTAGTGTCTTTTAGTGTTTGGTACGTAGATGATGTCAGTCATTTCGCGTTATTGGTATTAGGTCGCGCAGTCATAACAAGGAGCAGAGTTGGGCAATTGATTAATTGCATTCATCGTTCATTTATGTTTAGATTGTAATTTATAGAATTAAGAGTTCCTAAGATCTGTTTCAGGGGGTAGTCAGACGGGCTAAATTTTCATTTTAGCGTTTATTAGTTTCCGTTGCGCACATTCATTTTACACCCGCCTGGAGTAGTATCTTGGAATGAGAACAGCGAGAAAGTTAACATCCGATTTTCGGTCACGGAACAGGCGATTTTGTGGAAATCTGCAATATCTACAGTAAAATAACCCATGACGGACGGAGCAAGGAGGAGGTAGAAGGCAGACTGGCTTACTTGCTTAATGGGTATTCGTGGCCAAGAGTAATGTACTATTATCAATGTGAGGTAGAAATTTCTAAGAATGTATCTGCTACAGAAGAATGCTGAAGATTAGATGGGTAGATCATATAACTAATGAGGAGGTATTGAATAGAATTGGGGAGAAGAGGAGTTTGTGGCACAACTTGACTAGAAGAAGGGATCGATTGGTAGGACATGTTCTGTGGCTGATATCCTGGAGTTTTGAGGTTAGAAGAGTTATGGACAGTCATCATGGGCCTCGGATGCTGCATTTGGCGATACCATTAACATGACACTGTTTTTTGCCCCATAAAAATATAATTTCGACGCCAAGAAGATATGTAACAGGGCGAGGTCTGCAGTATGCAATGACAGCATCGCCGCCAGGTTAACAGCCACTGCAAATTGCACCACCAACGCCACCAACCTTACACTAAATTGTTTATATTTGCCACTCTGTAAATGGACCAGGTATTTGTAAAATTTGGTTAGTTTTAATAATAATCGTGGTGTTGCCAAAACTCTATCTTACACCCGTAATTATCCTGAATCACAAACCTGGACGGGAATCTTATCCTAATGAATTTAATTCCGAATCGCGTCCTTTATTATGAGAAAGTGGACGACCTAGAATTTAATGTTGTGTTATCATTTTCACAGCCAATTATAACTTTTGAGTAGATTAAAAGACTTTATCAAAGCACATTTGTTATTTAAAGAGTTATATTTTGTTGTACTTTTCTTAATTAATGATAAGAATACTTACCATTTCTCATATATACTTGCGTAGGTTTCTTAAAGTGCTTGGTTCGTCAGACCATGAAAGTTTAAGGGCCCTCATGTACTAGGCTAGTTAGTTGATGAAGCAATGCAAATGCTCCTTCAGAGCTAGCCAGTGTTGTTAAATTTGCATTCTGTTTAGTTGGTTCAGTTTGAGTTAAAGAAGGAACTACATATTTCAAAAAACTTTTGCATCACCCCGGTTCCCAGAACTCCTGAATGTAGACGTCAACTGTGGATATTGTATCACAGGCACTGTCCCTTTGACTGTTCAGAGACGTCACTTAACCCGCCCGAAGATTTAAACAACCATGCATCAGCAGCACCTATTATACGAAGGGAGTCCGACAGCCGATCTGTTCCAGTCATTCCACCAGGAAGGACGTACACGGCTCGTGTCGTCTGCAGTTCAACCACGCTTAGACGGTGAATACCGCGGTTCGATCAGGTCTGCATTGTTAGTTTGTGCCAGGAAGGGCTCTCAACAAGGGAAGTGTCCAGGCGTTTCGGAGTGAAACAAAGCGATGTAGTTCGCTCATGGAGGAGATACAGAGAGACAGGAACCGTCGATGACATGCCTCGCTCAGGCCGCCCAAGGGCTACTACTGCAGTGGATGACCGCTACCTACGGATTATGCCTCGGAGGAACCCTGACAGCAACGCCACCATGTTGCATAATGCTTTTCGTGCAGTCACAGGACGTCGTGTTGTCCATCTTCGCAACCACGACACCATGCAGTGCGATACAGATGGGCCCAACGACATGCAGAATGAACCGCTTAGCATTGGCATCACGTTCTCTTCACCGATGAGTGTCACATATGCCTTCATTCAGACAATCGTTGAAGACGTGTTTGGAGGTAACCTGGTCAGGCTGAAAGCCTTAGACACTGTTCAGCAAGTGCCGCAAGGTGGAGGTTCACTCATGTTTTGGAGTGGTCGACGTACGCCGCTGGTGGTCATGGAAGGGGCCGTAACGGCTGTGCGATACATGAGTGCCATCCTCGGACCGATAGTGCAACCATATCGGCAGCATATTGGCGAGGCATTCGTCTTCATGGACGGCAATTCGCGCCGCCATCATGCACATCTTGTGAATGACTAGTGTGGCCAGCATGTACTCCAGGCATAAACCCTATCGAACATGCCTGGGATAGATTGAAAGGGCTGTTTATGGACGACGTGACCCACCAACCACTCCGGGGGATCGACACCAAATCGCCGTTGAGGTGTGGGACAATGTGGACCAGCATTGCCTTGATGAACTTGTGGATAGTATGTCACGACGAATACAGCCACACATCAATGCAAGAGGACGTGCTTCTGGGTATTAGAGGTACCGGTGTGTACAGCAATCTGGAGCACCACCTCTGCAGGTCTCGCTGTATGGTAGTACAACACGCAGTGTGTGGTTTTCACGAGCAGTAAAAATGGCGGAAATGATGTTTATGTTGATCTCTATTACAATTTTCTGTACAGTTTCCGGAACCCTCGGAACCGAGATGATGCAAAACTTTTTTAAAGTGTGTATTAACTGTGTTACCTATTCTAGTGCAAGTTGGTTGATGCATAGGCATAGAGACCCTGTACTCCGCAATGAAGTTATAGATTATGATCATTAGCAGACCCTCTGATTTAAATTTAGAATCATTTCAAGCTTTTCCCTATTCAGTATTGCTACTAGTTTTCTGTGCGTCGGTAATTGTTTTATAATCTGTTACACCTAGTGTATTTAAGGCACGTGTTGTTGAGAGGCATATGTTATTTTTTACTATCTCATCGGCCATTTGTTTGTTAGTAGCGCATTTATGTGCGAGTTTAGGTTACTGTGTGGTGGGTGGAACAGATGTAAAGAAAGAGTTTAGTGTGTGTGTTGTGGCGCGTATTGTTTGATTGCGTGTTGTACAGTTTCAGCAAGATTACAATAAAAATAGTTACTTATAATTAATGTAACTTAAGGTTTTATTTAATCATTGCTTTTCCCGGCTAATGATAGTTATTTTGTTAAAGAAATCTCCATCTGGGAATGTATAGCAATGTTGTCTGTGAAGCAGTATAAATGGCACCAAGTTCATGCATAAAGATACTAATATTTGAGCAGCAAACACGCTAAATGTATGATAAGTAATCTGAACAAAACGAGAGTAATGATTTTTAGTAATTTTCAGTGCTATTGTATAACAGTCTCTTTACTAGTTGCAGATCATTTACCGAATTTAACGTTATCGTTATTCGAGGTGACAACACTTTTCTTTAAGTAAAATGAACAGTTTTGTGACACCACACGTACACAATTCTAATCTATTTTTCCTGTCAAAATATTTCATAAAAGTTGTTACGAAATAACCACGCATCATACATCTGCAGATAAGGGTTTATATCACATAAGATACTGTTGACCTTTATAGAAGTTCATTGTATTCACAGTCTAACTGTAATTTGTTACCTCATAGTAGGTTCCGGGCCACCAATACACAATTATTATCGCAATTATGACCAACAACATTTATGTCTGTATAGAAAATCAATTTAAAACTGCCCCTGTAACGTTTCACTAAGATGGTGGCTAACATAAGACAATCTCTTTGGATTCTGCTTCAGGCCCTGCTTTATTACTAACAAATAATATATATTAAATTTTTTTGTACCTCCACTATATGCATTGAAAATTAAAAATATTTCTCAATCTTAGTCGCTTATTATTTAGCACTTAAGAATAATCCGCGTTGTAGATCAATAGTGCTAATGGCTGCGCTCTTTTGTAGTTGAGCGGAAAGCTTAACATTTATATAAGACGAGAATCATAATGAAATAAAACTCCAAACAAGAAGTTACATATCAATGACACAGAAACTCAATTTTTCAAATATCAAATAACAACATAATACAGTTTTTTCAGACCTCTGTGTTACGAGACGTCAATCACTTCCGATCAGTACATCAGTTCGAACAAGAAGAAGGATTATTCTACAAGACTCATAGATAACAAAAGATTGAGATTTTCATCATCTTTTTCCAAGGGTATTGTCTCAGATATAATTTCTTACAGAATATTAAATTATGTCACTAGCAATAATTATTTATTATTTTACTACCGATGAAGTCCTTTTTATTAATATCACGAAAATATTCATTCGCGTTCCAGACACAGCGCTGTCAAGAAAATGATTCTGAATAAAATATAGGCGTGGATATCACACTTTCAAGGAACGTTAGGTTAGCCTTATCACTGCCTTCTGCTTTATCATTTTGCTTGACCCAAGAATAACTAATTATACTGGCGACCGATATTAGAATAATAATAATGTCGTATGACGAGGGCCTCCCGTTAAGGTAGACCATTCGCGGGGTGCAAGCTTTCGATTTGATGCCACTTCGGCGACTTGCGCGTCATTGGGGATGAAATGATGATTTTTAAATCAACACAACACCCGGTCCCTGGGTGGAGAAAATCTCCGACCCAGCTGGGAGTCGAACCCGGGCCCTTAGGATTGACAGTCTGTCGCGCTGACCACTCAGCTACCGGGGCGACAGATAGTAGTATGTAATGTTAAAACTTGCATGGGTTTTGGGAGAACGTCTGTTCCAGACCCACCGTTTACTATTGTTTATACGCTGCTGGAGTGTTTCGGAAACGGTTCCCAGTTTGATTGTTCTGTTTCCATTAGGTTATCTCACGGTCACAATTACTTAAAAATTCCTCGCAGAGGTATAACGCTAGCATCGATTGCCGTTTAAGATGGTCGGTGATACCGTTACAGTACAACACAACAACGTTGAAAATTACCTTTACTGATAAGGTAAGAAATGAGGAGGTCCTCCAGGGAATCATCGAAGAAAGGTATATAAGGAGAGCACTAACAACAAGAAGGGAAATGATTGAAGGACATCGACCTGACGTGGTACTAGACGGAGCTGTGGAGGTTAAAAACTGTATTGGAAGACGGAGAATGGTATAAAGGAAAAAAAAAAACAATTGAGGATGTTGATTGCAAGTGATACTCTAGGATGAAAAGTTTGGCACATTTTAGAATTCGTGGCGGGCCGCGTCAGACTAGTCAGAAGATTGATGACTGAAAATAAAGAAAGGGGGGGAAGGGCAGGTTACAGGTATATGCTCACCAATGTAGTACTGCTCAGCGTGTAAAATGTGATCTGTTCGTAGGTGCTTAACTGTCAAAACCGCAAACAGTGCATCCATGCAACAAATTGGGTGGAGAATTCCGGATGGCGGCCGCTCACAACCAACACTATAACTCTCGGGCGGATGTTCACGGAATACCCCAGAAATGTTCCCCTGCTTCGCTTCTCAGCACCATCGCTCCACGAGGAGCATCACAAAAATGTTATCACCGTCGAGCGATGGGCGTACATCGTGCTAATGGCGTAATCATAAAAGCCCACCAGAGCTCGCTCTAGAGCGGCATGAAGCATTCTTCCAATGCGGAAATTTGACCTCAGAATCTATGTACACTTACACAACGTGTTCCGACGTTAACGGCTGTCCTATTGCGCTGCATTATTTCTCCGCGCGGGCGGAGATCGTCCCACGCCAGAAACGTTTTGGCGGGCTTAGGCTCCCACGCTATCCTGGCGCCACTGAGTGGCGGAAAACTTTCTCCACCGGTAGACAATGCTCCTCTCTCCCGAGCGATACTTTAAGCAGGCGCCACAGGGTCCTACGCGACGTCCTGAACTCCGCAATTTCGGTCGCCGCCCAAGCCGGACAATGCGTCCCACAGCTAAACACAAGGCTCAGGACGATGCCCTGTGGCCTGCCGGTCGCTCACCTGGCCTCCCAACTGATCAGCCGGCTAAACATGAAAGGATCCGGACGACGCCCGTGTCCACAGCACGGTTCCTGCTTTTGTGATCCCCGAGCGAACCGCCCGCACCTTCTGAGAAACTGCTAATCGCTGGCCCGTGAATCGCTTCGCATAGTGCGATAGATCTCCGAGCCATATTTGTCGATATAAGCATTCCTACTCAAATTATCAACTGCACGTAACTACCGGTCCTAGCGATAAACAAACTATGTCTTTCCAACAACAGTTGCGAAATAAAAGCTTCTTTAAGGATTTTAAGCCATTGCTTGCAGCCACATGCTACTTTGGTTTATGTTTCAGTTCCCTTCCATTTCGGAACCGTTTTTCTCCCTTTTTCTTTACGGGCTCTTCATTTCCTATGACCGCACGCTAGTGGGCATTATGTATCACATTATGTCTGAAGATTTTATGTAAGGCCTATGTCTCCCCTTTTTTGCTTGTTCTAACATCTACATTAAAATCTTGCTACAGTACGTTCTTTATTCCCAGCACGTAACTGTAATTAATCATTTTATTAATTTTTTTACACATCGCCGTAGTCATTTTCGTAAAAATTATTTTATTCTTTTTGCGCTTTTACACATCGGTTTAGTACCACATAAGATTTAAATTGTTTAAAACATCTGAGTCTGTAAGGTATGCATGTATGTATATATTAAACCAGAGACGTAGAAACCACGGAGAGGCTTCGTCCCGCCGTAGCCCTCAGTGGTTCACAACCTCACAACATGCCACAGCAGTCCACCCGCCCCATCACCGCCCCACACCGTTCCCAGGGTTATTGTGAACTTCACCCCCAGTGGACTCCCCTGGGAACGTCTCACACCAGACGAGTGTAACCCCAAACGTTTGGGTGGTAGAATAATTATCGTGTATGCTTACTTGGAAACGGTGTTTGCGCAGCGGTCGCCGACACAGTGTAACTGAGGCGGAATAAGGGGAACCAGCCCGCATTCGCCGACGTAGATGGAAAACCGCCTTAAAAACCATCCACAGGCTGGCCGGCAAACCGGACCTCGATACGAGTAAGGCAGGCGAAGCAGCGCGTTAGACTGCGCGGCTAGCCGGATGGGCTGAGTCTGTAAGGTACTGATGTATTACTGTAACAGTTGCGTATTTCGTCAAACCTCCTACCACGCTACGACAGCCCAGTGTAATTGGGCGCTCTACACCATGTTTACCTGGCATCGTAACTAGTTTCTACATGTCCTGTTCAATGGCTGCACTGTACATGTCTAAATATTGCTGTTGCCTGGAAGAATTTATTCCAGATTTTCTACTGGTTGACTTGATCTTCTTGGCTCATCATGTATGTTTGCATTTTTCACATCACGTAACTTTTCTAAGTACCAGTTTCCCCCAAGTTCTCCTTTTCAGTCTTGCCAAGTATAAATATTTGCGACGTTTCATTTATAATCTGTTCACCTTGAAAGCCATGCACTCTGCCTCGCCTTCTGTATCCGCCTCCCAACCCCCACACCTATCCTTACGAGCTCATCCCCCTCTGACATCTTTTCCTTTTCCTCGAACACATCTGCACCCTGTACATCATCCCCCCGACCCCCTGGTGCTTACTACCCTCTCTAACCCTAGCCCATTGCCGCGCCTTTACCGTGATGTCCCACCCTCTCTCCATCTCTATACCCTCCACCTCCTCTCCCAATGCAACCTAACCCTTCCAGATGATGAGCTTCGCCCTGATATCTACCCCTCCTACCAACTCTAACCCCACCTTTTACCCTTCCCCTCCTCAGGGCTCCCTCTACCCTCCCCTTCCCCTGAGCGGTTTTATCCTCCCTCCTCCACCATCTCCCTTTGATGTGTACCCCTCTGCATCTCACACCCTCTTCTGGTTGCCTTCCCCTTCCGTCTCGCATCCTACCTGTTGTGGACTGGCAAGACAGCCAATCCACTAGGACGGGAGGCCGAAGGGCACGCGTTTAAGCTCATGCAGGATGGCGTGAGGTCTGCAACAGAACAAGGTCTTTATAGTAGCAAAAATAGTTCGTAGCTTCTGGAATACTTAACTTTAATCCATAATTGGTGAACATCGGTCTGACGGTACATGCATCACAAGATAAATAGCAATTGATAATGGCGCCTTGTTAGGTCGTAGCAAATGACGTAGCTGAAAGCTATGCTAACTATCGTCTCGGCAAATGAGAGCGTAATTTGTCAGTGAATCATCGCTAGAAAAGTCGGCTGTACAACTGGGGCGAGTGCTAGGAAGTCTCTCTAGACCTGCCGTGTGGCGGCACTCGGTCTGCAATCACTGACAGTGGCGACACGTGGGTCCGACGTATACTAACGGACCGCGGCCGTGTGGTGTCTGGCGGTGACACCACACTACCTGCCTCCTGCCCCTAGGTGCGCCCCCAACCACCTTACTTTTCCTCCCACCTTCTCCAGCTCCCCACTGCCCCCTCCTGTCCCCCCTTTTCCGTCCTCTCAGGCCTGCCCTCCTTCGGAAGGTCCCTCCCAGCAGGTTTTACTCTTTGCCGTGTGTTATCTGTCTCGTGCAGTGGTTTTTAAGTGTCGTTGTTCCGGAGTGTTTTAATTCTGCTGGAACTTTTAACTTGTATGTGTGCATTGAAAGTTTTTACTTGCAACACAAATCCCCCATTGTGTTTCTTAACTTTATGTGACTTTTTTTAAACTATCCCATATGACAGTCTCCCTGTATGTGTATACTTCAACCCTCAATGTCTCTCCTTACTATGTTCTCATGTCCCCCTTTATCGCCTTTTATACGTCTCGTTTTCCTCTTTTTATCAAATGTATCGCTCAGCAGAAGTGCGGTAAATTGTGCCGCTGCCAGCCCTCCACTGTCCATATGGGGCATAGAAATCAAATTGCAATAAAGAAACAAAAATATACTGTTTCAAATATCATAGGTTGCCTTCTTCTAAAGAAGATTCCCTTAGAAGAAGTGAAATCTGGTCAAGCCTTTTACAGTACACTTATGCAACCGGTTGGCTGAATACTTTTTATGTGGAAAGGTCTGTCTTTCCACGTTATGCATTCATTTAATTTCCCTGATGATTCAATATGTAGCTGAGGTGGCAATAACGTCTTGGTATTGATTATTTAACAAACGAAGGTGAAAGGAAACGCGCTCACATGTTAGCTACCTTTGAATATAGCTAACCTAATTTAGGTACTTAGAGTTTGTAAAATTTATTCCAATGAAAGTCACTTTACTATCTGTTGTATATTTCATTTTGTTTTGATGTTTATCTCTTGTATGTACGTGTAGTTTCTAACAGACTTGTTTAATTTAGTTCAGAACATTAGAATGACATTTTGTTTAAACTGCGAGTATTTGGACGTAACTTGTTTCAGTTTGCACACTCTTTCAAAAGCATAGTAACTGCCACAAACATAAGCACTGTTCATCGTTTGGTGTCCTTATCAGTGACTCAAATTGCCTGCTGGGGCACGTTGAATTATTTCCGTAGAGTCGGACACATACGAAATATCCACACAACTATCAGCTATTACTTACATATTTATCCCTATGAAAGTCCATTTCTTTGCAACTACATTTTTTTAAGGAATTAAAATCTTCTGGGTTGTTAAGCAGCGTCATATTCCTTATAAACGATACACATTTAGATCCCTCTGCTGGGAGCTTCTTTAGGATTATGTGGAGTCCATTGTAGAAGATCCCAGCGGAGGGGTCGAAACACAGATTGATTGTAATAAATATGAAGTAGCCTAACAACCCAGAAGATTTGAAATTCACTGGCAATGACACGAAAGCCTGGAGACATATATTTTTTATTTATTTCCATCTCATGTTCATAACAAAATAAAAAATACAGTTTTAAGGAAGTTGACTTTATTTGGAGCAAATAAGTAATAGCTTTTAGCTCTTTTTTTATTTAGTACACAGCCAGCTCCACCAAAGTAACTGATAGAACAGTCATCCAGCATTTAATCTGTACTTTGGTGTCAAAACTGAATTGTCAATCCACATATAAAGTTCAAAAGTTCATCCAATACACACACACAACAGTGATGCACAAATTTTGCACAAGGGGAAACAGTTTCTGCTTGTGTCATGAAACGGTAATTTTGCGGCACGGCTCTCTTCCCGATATACCAGCCGGGCATGCCGGCATGGGTGAGTTTCTGTTCTCGCACCAGAGGGCACGTTTGATGACGTGTCGTCTGCAGCAACGCCACTACAAAGCTTTCTGCGCGGCGCAACAGTGCGGAATAGAGATGGGTCGAACTCGTTCATTCCCGTGAACTGCTTCATTCATTTCACTCTTTGCCGTGAAGTGTTCAAATGAAGTAGTTCATTCATGAAGTACGGAAGCCTGGCGAAGTTGCCCAGTTCGCCGCTCAGCCGCGGCTACGCTCGCTTCGCCTCGCTCGTACAATAAAGCTTCGTAATACTTCATAATTTTACCAACAGATGGCCGAACTATGCAGTAACGTGCACGCAACGTTTTACGCTCTTACAACGTCTGAGCTACCTTAAATAGAGTATGGTATGGTCGAAGGGGACAAAGGAAAGATAAACAGAGAAGCCTGTCACATATAAAGAAGGTATTACATCTAATCTTGCTCGACATTTTCTCATGAAGCGCCCAAAAAAGTCTTTATCTGCCAAGTGAAACATTATTTGTTGTATTCATGGACTGAAAACTAGGGCTACCAACGAAATGCAGTCCAATTTTATGTTCCTTTTAAAATTTAATCCAAAATAGAATGTGTATGTTTACCACTGTCACAAAGTCTATATATCTACTTTAAGTAATAATTCAGACGTTTTCCTGTAGATTTATTTTTGTTGAGAATAATAACCCTCCAGATTCAAAACGTAAACTGTCACCTGTAGTCATTGGTACGATTTCAGTGTTATTAACATGTTGGGTGTGCGTGCTCACACAGCCAGCCCGTTTGTATCTGTAATATTCATTTGTCCGCAAGCGCTGCCAACGGTAGGCTACCGGTAGACGCGAAGTATAACTGAACTGCACAAATAGTCACGGGTAAAGATGTCAGCACTGCAGGAAGCAGCTGACGCTGCCTTCCCTTCGCCCCTCACCTATAAAACCACAAGCAAACCTATCGTTTCCCACAAACGCCGCGCGATTCGTCGACAGGCAGTACAGGGGGAACTGAAGTGAAGGGAGAATAAGTGACGTAGCGCCGATGTAATGGGATGAGGGAGAGGGGAAGAGAGTGAGTGAACTAGAAAAAAGTGTGGAGTGTGTTACCTATGAAGAGTTTGAAGTACCAGTTTATTGAAATTGAGTAGTTAGTTCACACTTCACTGGAGTGAAGCGTTCATTTAAACGACTCATTCACAAGCTCCCCATCACTAGTGCGGAAGGTAGTCTATGCTCCGGAAAGGGAATACACAACGTAGGCAGGAGGCCATTGTTAAAGTGGCCGACAATCATGTGACACATCCCCTGGGACAAGGCACTGGGCTCACTAATGAGGCTGTCTCTATCGGCAGGCTGCCCCTGCATGACATGGTCAGCAGTTCACAGCAAAGCAGCGCAAAGTTTCTTCGTTGATGGCCAGGCAGCAAATGCGGAAGAGGGAGAGAGAGAGAGATAGGAACGTGAGTGCCATGGATCCACGCAGAGTGTTTGCAGACTCCAAACTAAGAACACTGGCGTGACCCAGATGTATAGCCTTCGGCATAGAGCCCACACGATGACCTGCCGCCACGAAGACTAAGACGGAGTCATCCACTTAAAGAGGTCAATATGACCAGCCGCCCTCAGAATTGTATGTCCAGCCATATGCCTGGTCTGGCAACACGGTAGGATGCTGAAATGTAGATGTGCTATCCTTCTCTGTGAGCCTCTACAGACCTGTGTCTGTTCGCGGTCTGATGGTAAACGTAGCGCAATGAAAATATAAAGTTGCGAGTTCGCGACCTCTCGATGCCTTACTTTTTAAGTCGTACTTCCGGTGTCTCCAAAAGTTATGTGTGATTCGCCGATCAGACGAACGCAGTGGGGCGCTATTCTAGTGTTTGTCTTGCAGTTAGATTTTGTATTTTGCGTGCTTCAGTCTTATGAACATTGTTCAACATCTATAAATAGAGTTGCATGTAGGATAAGGTCTAACATTTGAGACATATTATTCGCTGCTGGTCTAATACAGGGATGAAGACAAAAGAGTCAGCTCGGAACCTTTGCATAATAATGGGGTGAGTGCTTTTGGAAAAAAAAACGTCAGAAAAGGATTTACTTGTTTCCAGATAGATGGTTCGGGCATGAATGATTTTTCACATTCATGAAGTCTCCATAACAATCATATGTAATGAAGTGCGACCTCTTAAATGTCATGTGACATTTGCATTCAGTAAGCAAGGTTCAGAAGTCTGGAGTAGGAGTACGGTATGATCTGGTTCATAGCAATAAAAGTCAAAAGGATGATTGCTGCTGCATTTTTGCTGCAACGCCATCAGGTCGTTCACTGTGGATTCCTACGCAAAACTGTTAATGGCTGAGCACTAACAGAAGACATATACTTGAGCAAACAACAGTCTGAACATTATATTGTGCATCCTCTGCCTCACAAAGGGTTTTGTGTACCACGAGCCACTCCGCAGGGGCATCCCTATCGCTTCTGTTATTTGTTGCCAACAACTAAGACACCTTCCGGTCGCAGTGTGAGAAAAGCAACCTACAAAACTGCATCACCAGTTGCTACTGAAAACATAACGCACAGTGCTAACTTCACAGACTGAATTATCCAGGGGTTCGTTTAAAAGCACTTATGCTTCTGATCTTATATCCTCAAAAGTTTGCCATTTTCGTTCCTTGTCGAAAAACTATCTAGGATATACGTATCTGCTCGAAAGTAATATAAATGAAATACGGCTTACCACGAAAACCATACACAGAAAATCTTCTGCAATCAAACATATTGTATCTGTAACACGAATTAGCAAGATCTTACGCTGGACACAGAAATGGTCAATGTTTATTTCCCGTTTTGTGTCACTCTCGAGTAGTATGCAAACTTGATAGTTCATAAATAAAAAAAAAATGATAACCTAAATCCGATTTCGCAGGACAGAACGGATCAGGTTGTGGAAAGACGCCAAGATCAGTTACTGTTAGTTACACAAGAGCACAGAACTTTATTCCTCGAAAACACAATGCATTGTTTTCTCTTTAAAACAACAAGGATCAATTCACAGCTGAGGGCCCAAGTAACTTCTCAATAATAAGGTTTAAATATTTCCTTTTAAATCACAAGGATTTAGAGAAACAGTTGAAGGCCTTACTTAAGTAAAATTAAAATATCCTTAAATAATTCCTTTTAAGGCAAAAGAATTTCGGCTGGAAGCCATATTAAGGAAAATTTAAATTATTTCCTCGGCTGAAAGACCAATAATATTTCAACATAATAGAAGGCAACCTTCAAAGACAAGCATTTACACAGCACAACAGAAAACCATCTTAAGAAAAGTTGAAAGATCTTGTCGGCTGAAGACACAAACAATTATTCAAAATAACTAAAGACAAACCTTAAGATAAACATTTACATTAATCTTAAAATACTTCACATAAGGTTCGCTGAAGTCCATATACTAAACATAGAACAGACAAAATTAATACACGGCTGAAGACCTGGCACAGTACTTGCGACAAAAGAAAATCACAAACAGCAGAATGGATTAGATTCGATTAGATTAGATCAGTACATGCTCCATAGATTATGAAAACGACACTTCGTAATGATGTGGAAAGTGTCATGTTAATAAAAGGTGTCTATACAAGATATTACATAATACAAAATATTACATGACACTCAATATTTTTAATTTTTTTGTGGGGGTTGGGAAATTACCCACTTAATATATCCAAAAATTCATCTAATGAGTAGAAGGAGTTGCCATTAAGAAATTCTTTTAAGTTCCTTTTAAATGCTATATGGCTATCTGTCAGACTTTTGATGCTATTAGGTAAGTGACCAAAGACTTTTGTGGCAGCATAATTTACCCCCTTCTGAGCTAAAGTTAGATTTAACCTTGAGTAGTAAAGATCATCCTTTCTCCTAGTGTTGTAGCCATGTACACTGCTATTACTTTTGAATTCGTTCGGATTGTTAACGACAAATTTAATAAGTGAATATATATATTGTGAGGCTAGAGTGAAGATTTCTAGCTCTTTAAATATGTGTCTGCAGGTTGATCTTGGATGAGCTCCAGCAATTATTCTGATTACACGCTTTTGTGCAATGAACATTTTTCTACTCAGTGATGAGTTACCCCAGAATATGATACCATACGAAAGCAGAGAATGAAAATAGGCGTGGTAAGCTAATTTACTCAGATGCATATCGCCGAAATTTGCAATGACCCTAATAGCATAAGTAGCTTAACTCAAACGTTTCAGCAGATCCTCAGTGTTTTTTTTTCCAGTTCAACCCCTCATCAATGCATACACTTAGAAATTTTGAATATTCTACCTTAGCTACCGATTTCTGATCGAAGTCTATTTTTATTAATAGTGTCATTCCATTTACTGTGTGGAACTGTATATACTGTGTTTCGTCAAAGTGGTGCTCAGAAGTGTTCCAAGGGTCGACCTGGGGAGGAAACTGTAACAACAGTTTAGGTGAGACAGGCAGCCAAGCGTAACATTAAATAATCTGGTGGCAACAGGACCTAGGGACGGCTGACGAACCAACCAACAACCTAATCAATTCCCTGTTTTGCAACCGTCTGACTGGCTACTCCAGTACGCAGACAGCATTCATCTGCTCAGCGGAAATCACAGAAGCTGCACACAGTTCTACGTAAACACTTACACCAAGGACTCCGACAATCCTAAAACCAATCAACAATGAGAAACGACAAGTCATACACACAGAGTGTTTCCATAAGCGGTCGGCGACCAAATACACTTCGTCCGATGAGACGACCGACCGAGCGACCAACTAACGGTCGTTCCCGCCCCAGTCTCCTTCCGTCGGACAGTTCATGTGTGTCGCCAGCGTCGGCGAGTACTGGCTGTCCGGAACTCACTGGCGCTCAGTCCCCACTGGACTCCAAACATACGACGACCCAGAAATGCTAGCGGTCGCTCCAGAGATGGTACGACAGTGCCCTTATCGATAAGCGCTGCTACTGCCACTCACGGGCAAGCAAACCAGTAACCTAGTGACGTCAGTAAATCGAATTACAGGAAAAACGAGCTGACAGAACCACCAAAACAAGATGACGAGCAATAAACGGCATTACCGACAGCCGCGCACGGTCCAATTACCTTATCGATTTGCGATCTGGCTGCCTGTAGCTCTGTCACAAAACTAGTAAAGTCTGACCTCCAGCGATACTGGAAACGTGAATTAAAGAAGTGTACGTTTCACAGATGAACATCGTACTTAAGAGCTAGCGAATAGCTGCCATATTTGTCCCTCACTTCTTATGCCAGTGGTGTCTACGGCCGCTAAACAGCGGAGTAAAAGATGAGATTAGTTGCAATTTCCACGTGGAACGGCTTTCCAGCACTCAAAACTATAAACTGATAATCTTATTTCACACTTCATGTGCGAATCACTCAGGTTTTTCAATGAAAATGATACGAATAGATCAAGTGAAATTTTCATAAAATTCTGTGCCATTCAGGAAGTAGTTCTTCTTTCACAGAGTTGCCAAACTTATCCTGCTTTGCTTCCAAGATTCACTTATACTACTTGCAGAAAGAATACCAGTAGACGTGTTCCTCGAGTCAGCTGCAAAGTGACTACAGATGTCTCAAAGATGTGGCTGCCTAGGGTCGGAATACCAAAAGTATATGTCACTGAGCCTTAGTCGCATTTCTGTAACAAGGTTTAGGGGCTAGAGCGTAGTTACTAACAACACTCAGGTACATCTACTGCAAACTAAACATCATAAATCAATAACTGTTACAATTATCTGTAGATCTTTAGCTTACGGCAAATAATGGAGAAGTGTTATGAGTGGAACAGGGAATTGTATCTGTGCTTTATAGATCTAGAAAAGGCATATGTCCGGGTTCCTAGGAGGAAGTTATTGTCTGCTCTACAAGATTATGGAATAGGAGGCAAACTTTTGCAAGCAATTAAAGTTCTTTACATGGATAGTCAGGCAGTAGTTAGAGTTGACGGTAAATTGAGTTCATGGTTCAGAGTCTCCACTGTTGTTCATATTATTTATGGATCATATGTTGAAAACAATAGACTGGCTGGGTGAGATTAAGATATGTGAACACAAAATAAGCAGTCTTGCATATGCGGATGACTTAGTTGTGATGGCAGATTCGATTGAAAGTTTGCAAAGTAATATTTCAGAGCTAGATCAGAAATGTAAGGATTATGGTATGAAGATTAGCATCTCCAAAACGAAGGTAATGTCAGTGGGAAAGAAATATAAACGGATTGAGTGCCAAATAGGAGGAACAAAGTTAGAACAGGTGGACGGTTTCAAGTACTTAGGATGCATATTCTCACAGGATGGCAAAATAGTGAAAGAACTGGAAGCGAGGTGTAGCAAAGCTAATGCAGTGAGCGCTCAGCTACGATCTACTCTCTTCTGCAAGAAGGAAGTCAGTACCAAGACTAAGTTATCTGTGCACCGTTCAATCTTTCGACCAACTTTGTTGTATGGGAGCGAAAGCTGGGTGGATTCAGGTTACCTTATGAACAAGGTTGAGGTTACGGATGTGAAAGTAGCTAGGATGATTGCAGGTACTAGTAGATGGGAACAATGGCAGGAGGGTGTCCACAATGAGGAAAGCAAAGAAAAACTGGGAATGAACTCTATAGATGTAGCAGTCAGGGCTAACAGGCTTAGAAAAATGGCTCTGAGCACTATGGGACTTAACTGCTGTGGTCATCAGTCCTCTAGAACTTAGAACTACTTAAACCTAACTAACGTAAAGACATCACACATCCATGCCCGAGGCAGGATTCGAACCTGCGACCGTAGCGGTCGCGCGGTTCCAGACTGTAGCGCCTAGAACCGCTCGGCCACTCCGACCGGCGCGAACAGGCTTAGATGGTGGGGTCATGTTACACGCATGGGAGAAGCAAGGTTACCCAAGAGACTCTTGGATTCAGCAGTAGAGGGTAGGAGGAGTCGAGGCAGACCGAGGAGAAGGTACCTGGATTCGGTTAAGGATGATTTTGAAGTAATAGGTTTAACATCAGAAGAGGCACCAATGTTAGCACTGAATAGGGGATCATGGAGGAACTGTATAAAGGGGGCTATGCTCCAGACTGAACGCTGAAAGGCATAATCAGTCTTAAATGATGATGATGATGGTTGATGATGAATTATTTGTATTTTTCTGTCTTAAGCATACTGGAAATTAAAACGTTCATCACCAGACATGATTCACATTTTAGGAGCACTTATTGTGTTTGAATGTCTACGTTATGTATAAGAAACGCACCTTTTTTGTAGTTATAGATTTAGAAAACTTTTTTTTTTTTTTTTTTTTTTTTTTTTTTTTTTTTTTTTTTGAGATCGTTGCCATTGGCGCTATCCCCAAGAGAGAGAAACGAAGAGACAATAACACGACTTTAACTGCAAAGCGTGGCCTTCCATGGGGAGACTTCGTAAGCTACGAACAGCAAAGTTCTAATCCAGACACGCTATTGTGCCAGAAACCATACTCAATAACAGTAATCAGGGCTCAAAAAACTGTTGAAGATTAAACCAGTCACATCTATCAAGGCATCAAGAATGTCAACATTGTATTATTATGTTAACAGAATCTTCCGTCGCTTCTTGGTATAACAACATTATCATAGATGTAAAGCACTATTTTGCTTTTGTTCTACAGTATTAATTTTTATTGTGACAACGGGTTTTCAGCTTACAAGGCCATCTTCAGACATTTACTGAGTATTGTCCCCAAATAAGTTACAATATTTGCGAACAACATTGGAAGAGAAGTAACACGTCTAGACTGAAGCAGGAACATACAGTAAGTAACATGCTACTTACTGTACTTTCCTGCTTCAGTCTAGACGTGTTACTTCTCTTCCAATGTAGTTCGCAAATATTGTAACTTCTTTGGTGACAATACTCAGTAAATGTCTGAAGATGGCCCCATAAGCCAAAAACCGGTAGACACAACAAAAATTAATACTGTAGAACAAAAGCAAACTGGTGCTTCACATTTACCATTCTCTTATTGCTGTAGCAGAGGCAGAAACAAGCAGGTTTCCCACACGTATAGGACAATTCAGCTCCAGTCCTGGAAATCCGTCAACTATCTGTGAATCACCAAACACTTACTGAATGTCATTTTTATAGAACTGTTTTCTGAGATAATACTAATGATATGCGAACATTTGTATTGCCACCTGTGTAATAACGCTTTGACGGCATCCTTTTCTTAATCAGTGTTTTGTGATGCCATTAATTCTTGTCAGATACGTGCAGATACATGCGAATCAGAAAGTATTACCTGTATAGTCAAATAACTAGTGGTCAGTATCTTTTGAACAGTGGAAATGCGTTTGCAGCGACCTTATTACTTAAACAACTGTGACAAGTAAAGCATGTGTAGTGACTTCCATTTCAGTTGCATAGCATGCGATAGTAGTTGTTAAATAATTATCTGCAGAATAAATTTAATCATCACAAGGATGAACTCTGTGCCTACTTGGTGCTAATGAGGCAGCTGTCTCGTATATTGGATTGGGCAGACTCAAGGGTGTTCCAAATTTTAGTTTTTGGTTCAATTCTCTGCTTGTTCTTTATGAACACGTGAGACGGTGTAGCAGGGCAGGTATTCCTAGTCGCCCATCAGAGTACAGCATATGCTGGCTCGCAGAGCAGGATGAAGTTAAGTAGGGCTTAATCAGATTTGTTGCTCATAAGAGGCACCGACGCCCCCACGCTATCTCTACGAAGGGAGACAGCGCTATAGTAAGTGCGTTACCACTAACGTCATCAAACCATACGATATTGCAGCGCCGGTGTTGTTAAAAAGAATGACGCAATTTTCCTTCAGACACGCAGGCAGGTCCGAAGGAAAGGGCACTACCGCAACTACAGCCGTTATGAAACGCAGGCGTTGGATACGTATTTATCCGCCGATACGAGGCAGCGGCTTTCAGTGAGAATGTTGTCCCGCGTACTGGAATTACATAATTTGTGTGAAAATATTCTTTGTGACA
Organism: Schistocerca cancellata; assembly: GCF_023864275.1. Taxonomy (NCBI): domain Eukaryota; kingdom Metazoa; phylum Arthropoda; class Insecta; order Orthoptera; family Acrididae; genus Schistocerca; species Schistocerca cancellata. The sequence continues at coordinate 1,000,283,965 of NC_064627.1, forward strand.
CAGGAACGATGATATACGAAAGTCTGGACGTCGCCGAAAGCCGTACACGTATAGTGAAAACGGGTAGACGACCCACCGCTTGTAGTGAAAAATCCGGGTTAGAGTCCCCGTCCAGCACATATTTTCATTGTTTTCATTTCATTAAATAGCTGACGGTTTTCCGTATTCGCAATTGCGGATCCATTTCACGTACTTCTTTCAAACCTTGTGGACACCATAACACCATGACGTTCACTGATCACGCATTGTCACAATTGCTTAAATAATCTGCGAGTGTTGGTAATTCCTGAAAGGAGATAGCGTGTTGGACGAAAGAATGGAAAACTCCTTGGTTCGTCCCACGTCTTTTTCGAGGAGCCGTTTCTCAGAACTTAGGAATAGCAGCGATACTGCAGCTCGTTTCCGGCTATCGACTGGCTGGATGGCCGTCTGACATGGCGCATTTGCGTCCGTCTCCGTGAGATGCAGACAGGTTTATTGTCCCTCATAGACGCAGACTTATTTACGACAGTTTCCACTCCCTTCAAATCACCCCTCTTCCAAGGCTGACGAACCGTGAAACTAAGTTGTCAGTATCAAGATACAAAATAAAAATTTCGGCGTTTACTACCGTCAAATGAACAGTTCATGTCAATTCGAATATATTGGCACATTTACTCGTCCAATGATTATGTGATTAAGTGTAGTACCCATCAGCATTCTGACATAAATTTACGTAATTTTACCTTCATTAATTTATCTCTGTTGGAAAAATTGTAATGCTTTCAAGGGGGATGTTAAATGACTGGTAGGAGTGTGTCTGCTAGCGCTTGTTTTATGCAGTCCGATTTTATCTCTCTTCTTGTGGTCGCGGCCTTGTATGAAAGTGCTAGCAGTCAGTAAGCAAAATTTTTCTTGCTTTCCTTGTCGCTCACACACTTTTCCAGTTATAAACGGTGTATCAAAAGGAATCACATGACTTAAAAATCATAGCTATTATGTTATTTGAGATACGTGCGTGAACAACGTACTGTTGGAGAGAGGAAACTCTCGAGTTTTACATGGCTGCCGCTACGTAGCAACAGTATGCGCCCACTTCACTTCTAGTAAAAATGCTGTTCGGACAACAGAAAGCGTTTTGTGTTCTACATTTTGCACAGTGCGGGTCAGTAATAACTGTTCAGAGTGACTTTCGTACTAGGTATGGTGTGGATTCTCCCACAACACAGAGCACTAGAACTTGGTGTGAACAATGCGGAGAAAAAGGTTGTTTGTGTAAAGGCAAATCACCGGTCCGACCCCGAGTGTCTCACACAGACGTCGAACGCATCCGCCATAGTTCCACAAAGAGTCCGCATAAATCTGTTCGCAGTGCAGCTCGACACCTCAAAATACCACGATGTTCGTCTGGCGTGTTTTGTGACGAAGTTTACAGATGAGACCATACAAAATCGGCGGCTGCAAACTCTTCGTGAAGTTGACAAACTACAACGAGTGGAATCCGGCAATTTCGATGTTGGAAAGATGGAGGCCGATAGTTTTTCCACGCTTAGTGTTTAGTTAAGAGCCAACATTCCATTTAAATGGAAAGGTGAAGCGTCTTAATGTGGCATTTATAGGTAGCATATATCGTCCAAGTAGAGAGGATATAAAATGTAGACTGGCAATGGCAAGGAAATCGTTTCTGAGGAAGAGAAATTTGTTAACATCGAGTATAGATTTAAGCGTCAGGAAGTCGTTTCTGAAAGTATTGGTATGGAGTGTAGCCATGTATGGAACTGAAACATGGACGATAAGTAGTTTGGACAAGAAGAGAATAGAAACTTTCGAAATGTGGTGCTACAGAAGAATGCTGAAGATTAGATGGGTAGATCACATAACTAAAGAGGAGGTACTGAGCAGAATTGGGGAGAAGAGAAATTTGTGGCACAATTTTACTAGAAGATGGGATCGGTTGGTAGGACATGTACTGAGGCTTCACAGGATCACCAATTCAGTATTGGAGGGCAGCGTGGCGGGTAAAAATCATAAAGGGAGACCAAGAGATGAATACACTAACCAGATTCAGAAGCATGTAGGTTGTAGTAGGTACTGGGTGATGAAGAAGCTTGTACAGGATAGAGTAGCATGTAGAGCTGCATAAAACCAGTGTCTGGACTGAAGACCACAACAACAACAAAATATATCTCCATATGCTTGAGAACTTTCTTTTCCCACAGTTGGAGACTCATTCGAACGACTTCATTTACCAACAGGATGGGGCACCGCCACAGTGGTATCTGGAATTGCGGGAATTTTTAAATCAAAGGATTACTGAACGATGGCTCGGTTGCACTGGACCAAATGATCCAGCCTTTCATTACTGGCCTCCAAGATCACTGAACCTGACTGTACGTGACTGTTTCTTGTGTGGATTTGTAAAAGACTCTGTTATGCGCCGCCGCTACCTACAACAATGTATGAACGGAGACATCGCATAACACCAGCTGTGGAACATGTAATTGAAGATATGCTCGCTGCAGTGTGGGAACAAGTTGAATACTGCGTTGACAGATGCCGTGCGCCTCAAGTGGAGAATATTGAACACCTGTGAAAAGGTATGAAAATAAAAACTTCTTGTTTTTCCCGTTCATCAAAAAACAAAGTTGATTGTATATGTTTATTAATTGATAAATTATAGATGCGCCAAATTGGATGATTTTTTTACCTGTGTTCTGATTAGAAAACCTATTAATCATAATAGCTTCCTGGTAATTGAATTCAACATGCTTTTCAGTACTTGAGACACGCAGTCAACAAAATCCCGTTATCAGACTGCTTGTGAGCTCTGTTGAGGAAGAAGTATATGAGTGTATCATTGTTCACTGGCATTAATCGCAACTGCCAGTATTAACCATAGATGTTTTGGCATGACCAAATTGTTACAACAGCAAAATCTAGAGACAATCAATAATTTGAGGAAGCATTTTATTTATATTTTTTTCGACCCCTGTGGGTCCTACGTCGTTCAGAACTTTACGTGGAAACTTAACAACCGAAAGAGTTTACCGTCTGACAGCCGTCATGGTGTCTGCTGGCTGTCATTCAGTCAGTGAACACTCGCTGCCAGCTCTGCATACCAACTAGGATATCAGACTGGATGAATGAGGTCTTTTAGAATACTGATCCTCGTAAAAATAAACAAGTACGGTTCTCTGGCAGCAGCAGTTGACTGACAACCACTATCTAGCAGGAACAATACGGAAGTGGTTACGTTAAAGCCTGCAGTCAGCGCATGTGCACCCAGGGTGTAAACAGACCGCACGTAAATGCTGTAGTCTCATTTTACCTGCGATCTCATTCAGAATCCACAGAACCCTGGCTACTCATTCCGCTGCAAGTGTACGAGCGAGCGATAGCCATTGCATTTCAGTTACATTCTCGAGAAAATAAAATTATATAATTAAATTGTTTGTTTGCTTGCTCATAAATGTCGACATTCGGCAGCCGAACAGCCCCGCGAGGTGTCTCCCGGCCACTAATGCCATACGCTCATAATTATTTAATGTCTGCAATGGTGGTACACAATTAAATACCCGTGTCACACTACAGTAACACGCCAGTAGAAATCCAAAACAAAATGGCGCGCCCCACTTGAGGACGTATGACTCGACTACTCTCAGACACACGTAGTTAGCGAGGACCTATTGAAGCACACTGCCAAATGGTTAACGCAGATCAGAAAGATCTCTGGACGCCACTCAATCCAGACACTTCAAACGCGTACACAGCTGTCACACCCGTTTTCACTGTTTTCGTTTATACCTGACCTCCTGGGCTGCGTGAGGCACGGACGGAATAAAGGATGTTTAAAACAGACGAGAGACCAAAAATGGTTCAAATGGCTCTGAGCACTATGGGACTTAACATCTATGGTCATCAGCCTACTAGAACTGAGAACTACTTAAACCTAACTAATCTACAGACAACACACAACACCCAGGCAGAGAAAATCCCTGACCCCGCCGGGAATCGAACCCGGGAACCCGGGACGAGAGACCAAATTCTTCCTCTGAGAACTGGCTGAAGGGTACGAAAATAAGTGTAAGTTTAGTAAAGTGTACTAATGAGAGACAGGTAGTTGAGTTCAAGGTGCCTTAAAAGATCATGAATCACATGTGCGGCTCACGCATTCGAGCAAGTCATCCAAACTGTATGCAGTGAAACATGTGATCAGGATATAGACATCGCGTGTACGTAGTAAAAAATGTGATTAGAATATAGACTTTGCATGTATGTAGTGAAACGTCCATCAAGATATAACTTTGCACATATGTCGAAAATCATGTGATCAGGATATAGAGTTTGCATGTATATAGTGAAACGTGTGATCAGGATATGGACTTTCACAACATAAAAGGAAAAACAATGTTAATGTAAACAGCAGAGAAACTTTAATCGAGATAATGGTTACTGACACCACCTTTACACTCAAGGTGAATAGACGGACGTACCTTAGAGCTGGTAAGCTAGGATACAAGGTCCCAGAGTGAAAGCGACTGGAATTTTAGAGCAATACTTTATTAACAAACGAAGTTACACACAATTTTTCAATGAGCAACAGTTATATCAAAAACTTTTCCAAAGTGAAGTTTACCGGGACTATCCCACGGCACCAGTTATTTTTTTAAAGTTAACATATACTGAATAGCAAATAAACTCACGAGCTCTAGCCCACAATTATTTTGAGTAACGTACGCTGAATATCAAAATCTTTAAAATATTAGAATATTAAGATTTTCCTCAAGATGAAAATTACGGGCACTAGAATAAGTAACTCTTTCTTGAAATGAAAGTATTTAACTTTCAAAAACTGATTCAAATGGCTTTAAGCACTATGGGACTTAACATATGAGGTCATCAGTCCCCTAGACTTAGAACTACTTAAACCTAACTAACGTAAGGACTTCACACACATCCATGCTCGAGGCAGGATTCGAACCTGCGATCGTAGCAGCAGCGCGGTTCCGGACTGAAGCGCCAAGAACCGCTCGGCCACCGCTGCCGGCACTGTACCTCCAAAGATCTTACAGGCAGCAGTTTACAGGCACAGTTGCCTTCAAAGAATGAACCCGTGCATATACTCCGTGCAAACAGTCCAACCATTAACGGTGTATGACATGCTTCGACAAGAATCAAAATTCACCTCTATTTACGAACGCTACGGACAGGTTCCGTTACTACCAAAGTAGTAACAGTTTTATACAGTCCTCATCAAATGAGTTAACCACCACTAACAACAGTATTAGGTGGTTTGTAGCTAGAGACACACATTCAAATACATTTACGAGTTCTAACACCCAGTAACAGCTACTGTCAAACAGAAACGGTGTGTGTTTGCTGTTCCAGTGAGCTTTTCAGCCATTCACACACTGAACTTTAAACAAATATTCAGATGCGTTGACGTGCGCTAATACATTGTGGCAGTTACTCTCAGAACAGTCACAGTTTAATAGTGGCTATTCAAAAGCATTTTCGTCCAATAACGACGGTGACATCTGTTCTTTAAGTTGCAAGAGATATTGAAATACAGTTACGCGCACAAACACACTGTGGGACTTACAAAGCGATACAATTGAGGTAAACATCGTGACAGTTACTACACCAAAATCAAGGAGACAAACCAACGACTAATTATAGGAAGCCTCAGTCAGAACCCTGTAACCGGCTTTCACATAAACGGTGAAAGATACGTAATATACTCTCGAAATTTGGTAGAAAATCCGAAGAAATTCTGGTCGTATGTAAAGTACACAAGCGGCAAGACGCAGTCAATACCTTCGCTGCGCAGTGCCGATGGTACTGTTACCGACGACTGTGCCACTAAAGCGGAGTTATTGAACGCAGTTTTCCGAAATTCCTTCACCAGGGAAGACGAATGGAATATTCCAGAGTTTGAAACACGAACAGCTGCTAGCATGAGTTTCTTAAAAGTAGATACCTTAGGGGTTGCGAAGTAACTCAAATCGCTTGATACGGGCAAGTCTTCAGGTCCAGACTGTATACCGATTAGGTTCCTTTCAGATTACGCTGATACAATAGCTCCCTACTTAGCAATCATATACAACCGCTCGCTCACCGATAGATCTGTACCTACAGATTCTAAAATTGCGCAGGTCGCACCAGTGTTTAAGAAGGGTAGTAGGAGTAATCCATCGAACTACAGACCTATATCATTGACGTCGGTTTGCAGTAGGGTTTTGGAGCATATACTGTATTCAAACATTATGAATCACCTCGGAGGGAACGCTCTATTGATACGTAATCAGCATGGTTTCAGAAAACATCGTTCTTGTGCAACGCAGCTAGCTCTTTATTCGGACGAAGTAATGGCCGCTATCGACAGGGGATCTCAAGTTGATTCCGTATTTCTAGATTTCCGGAGAGCTTTTGACGCCGTTCCTCACAAGCCACTTCTAATCAAGCTGCGGGCCTATGGGGTATCGTCTCAGCTGTGCGACTGGATTTTTGATTTCCTGTCAGAAAGGTCGCAGTTCGTAGTAATAGATGGCAAATCATCGAGTAAAACTGACGTGATATCAGGTGTTTCCCAGGGAAGCGTCGTGGGACCTCTGCTGATCCTGATATATATAAATGACCTGGGTGACAATCTGAGCAGTTCTCTTAGGTTGTTTGCCGATGAAGCTGTAATTTACCGTCTAGTAAGGTCATCCGAAGACCAGTATCAGTTGCAAAGCGATTTAGAAAAGATTGCTGTATGGTGTGGCAGGTGGCAGTTGACGCTAAATAACGAAATTCCACATGAGTTCCAAAAGAAATCCGTTGGAATTCGATTACTCCATAAATAGTACAATTCTCAAGGCTGTCAATTCAACTAAGTACCTGGGTGTTAAAATTACGAACAACTTCTGTTGGAGAGACCACATAGATAATATTGTGGCTCAAATGGTTCAAATGTCTCTGAGCACTATGGGACTCAACTGCTGATGTCATTAGTCCCCTAGAACTTAGAACTAGTTAAACCTAACTAACCTAAGGACATCACACACATCCATGCCCGAGGCAGGATTCGAACCTGCGACCGTAGCGGTCTCGCGGTTCCAGACTGCAGCGCCAGAACCGCGCGGCCACTTCGGCCGGCGATAATATTGCGAGGAAGGCGAGCCAAAGGTTGCGTTTCATTGGCAGGGCACTTAGAAGATGCAACAAGTCTACTAAAGAGACAGCTTACACTACATTCGTTCGTCCTCTGTTAGAATATTGCTGCGCGGTGTGGGACCCTTACCAGGTGGGACTGACGGGGGACATCGAAAGGGTGCAAAAAAAGGGCAGCTCGTTTTGAATTATCACGTAATAGGGGAGAGAGTGTGGCAGATATGATACGCGAGTTGGGATGGAAGTCATTAAAGCAAACACGTTTTTCGTCGCGGCGAGATCTATTTACGAAATTTCAGTCACCAACTTTCTCTTCCGAATGCGAAAATATTTTGTTAAGCCCAACCTACATAGGTAGGAATGCTCATGAAAATAAAATAAGAGAAATCAGAGCTCGAACAGAAAGGTTTCGGTGTTCGTTTTTCCCGCGCACTGTTCGGGAGTGGAATGGTAGTGAGATACTATGATTCTGCTTCGATGAACCCTCTGCCAAGCACTTAAATGTGAATTGCAGAGTTATCATGTAGATGTAGATATAGATACTGTATCACCCTGTGTCCTCGGCTCGTAGCACTCTGTGCCATTGTCCCGGCGCATCAGTGAAATTGTACTTCACGACCGTGGAGGCCACCGCCGCTTCCTCTCTGCCGCTTCGTACACCAGGCCCCAATCGGCAGTGTTTTGTACTTCAAATAGGCGGGTCCTCCTGCTAGTCGCTCGCACACGCCGCTGCTTTCCGTCACCAACCAACGACACCTCGCACCACACACGGATGTTACCACAGCGGCTCCTCTCCTAGCCGGTGCGGGGAAACCTCTGATGTACGTCGATACTAAGTGCGTATCGACAGAGATGCATCAGTTATAAATTACCGACATCACCTCCTACCCTTCGTGTTCCGAAGACATAAGCAGTGTATGTAAACAAACAAGGTGCCACGTAAGCAACGTCCTCAGTCCACTACGAAAGCTGTTAACCCATACCACAAACCTAATTACGTTGTCGAATAGTTAGTCAATTGCTACGATAAACGCACACAGAAAGAACCTTCACTACCCGTACCACCCCATCCCATTCTATTCCAAATATAGGATGCACACCGTTTCCTTGCCCAGATGACAAACCGCCCATCTCCTGACACCTGCAACCCACCTATCAGTTCTTTCCCGTATAGAAATCCGACATCGTTTTCCATAGAATTTTCTCCCCAAATACCTTCCACACTTCAATCCATACCCACAGTTACAAGACGTCACCATCGAATCATGTTCATAGTAGAGATAATCTACAGCACATAACAACAAACCTTACCACCGCTTTTATTTTCTATCACATTTTATTTTAAAACTGTAGAAATTTCAATGCAAAGGCTTAGGAGTGGCAATTTGGCTACTGGCAGTCCGCTATTATGGGGTGGACTGCAAATATCTTATTAATAAAGAAATCAAGAGAAAATTGGGTGCCACGGCGTGCAGCTAGTCCCTGGAGGAAGGCCTCAGTACGAATACCAAACCATACGATCAGAACATTCAACAACAGTGAAGCGGTTGCCCAGCATGTTTTAAAATCACCGTCAACAGCCACCATGCCATCTCCTTACATACCCGGCAAACTTTTGATTTATCAGTGCATGTTATGCCCAGATACTTCAGATGAATCATTCACAAAGATCAAAATGTGAGTGATGCACATTTATGTGCCAGACACTGATGAGAAACGTATTTGCCTTTCAGCAGTTACAAATGTTCAAATGTGTGTGAAATCTTATGGGACTTAACTGCTAAGGTCATCAGTCCCTGTCCGCCCCCGGTAGCTGAGTGGTCAGCATGACGGGATGTGAATCCTAAGGGTCCGGGTTCGATTCCCGGCTGGGTCGGAGATTTTCTCTGCTCGGGGACTGGGTGTTGTGTTGTCCTAATCATCATCATTTCATCCCCATCGACGCGCAGGTCGCCGAAGTGACGTCAAGTCGAAAGACTTGCACCAGGCGAACGGTCTACCCGACGGGAGGCTCTAGCCACACGGCATTTCATTTCATCAGTCCCTAAGCTTACACACTACTTAACCTAAATTATCCTAAGGACAAACACACACACCCATGCCCGAGGGCGGACTCTAACACCGACCAGAGTGGCCGAGTGGTTCTAGGCGCTACAGTCTGGAACCGCGCGACCGCTACGGTCGCAGGTTCGAATCCTGCCTCGGGCATGGTTGTGTGTGATGTTCTTAGGTTAGTTATGTTTAAGTAGTACTAAGTTCTAGGGAGTTGATGACCTCAGAAGTTAAGTCCCATAGTGCTCAGAGCCATTTGAACCATTTTGAGGACTCGAACCCCCACCGGGACCAGCCGCACAGTCCAGACTACAGCAGTTACATCTTTACCGATAATCCTCTGACAGTGTAACCAGGTGCGATACGGATATTACGCATCGTAATCATAAATTAATTTCTAGAGAACATAATATAACTGCAACGATCCACTTACGATGAGAATCTATGAGCTTCGAAAAAATGGTTCAAAAGGCTCTAAGCACTATGGGACTTAACATCTGAGGTCATCAGTCCCCTGGACTTAGAACTACGTAAACCTAACTAACCTAAGGACATCACTCACATCCATGCCCAAGGCAGGATTCGAGCCTCCGACCGTAGCAGCCGCCTGGTTCCGGGCTGTGGCGCCTAGAACCGCTCGGCCACCCCGGACGGCCATGAGCCTCGAAAGACTGTCACTTGATATGATGAGTATTAGTCAAATGGAAAATTTGGCATACACAATAGTCTTCAGAATTGAAATTAATCCACGAAAACCCATTACCAAATCGTAATGCGTGTTCTCACATGGGAAAGGAAATAGCCAACAACTTGTAGAATTGTCACTGCAGGAAACGAAATTTAACGTCCCACTGACGAAGCGTTTATTAAAAGAAAGGAACATGGAATTTAACGACCCGCCAACGTCGAGGTCGTTACAGAGGTTGCATAGACTCATGTTGAAGGGAGAAGGACTGAATTGTATCAAATTTAAGACAGGCATAGATGCATTTGCACTGATTTGCTTCATGAAAGCATGGAAAACCTGGGTGGCCAGATGGAGAACTGAAATCTTTCCCTTCGTATGTTTCATCCATGGATCGTATGAGCGGTTCACTCGGTTTGTCTTATTACGAGAAACATAGTGCTCTGATATAGGCCCATCGGGCTGTAGAACTTCAATCCAGCTGTTTCACCTCATCTATGACGCTTCGGTTTTTGCTGGTGAGTCTTCATACATGTGAGGCTTCATCGGTGATCTACAACAGTATTGCATACGCGATACACTGTCAGAGGAACAGTAGTTCTCTGGAAGTGCACTGAGTATCTACAGCTGAGGCGTCAGGGATGCCACGATTACTTGACGAGTGCCCCCTCCTGAATAGCAAGGAATGAAACATCAAATTCAATTTCGAATGTCTACATTACATAAAACAGAAGCGAAGCGGAATAGACAATAGGCACAGCGCATGAGAGCTGTACACGTATAAAATGTTGAACTTTTAAATCAATAGGTTATGTAACAGTTGTGAAAGTAATACTGTACGCAGTTTAGAATGGCATCAGCTACCATACCATTGTAGTCTCACCAAATGGAGCAAGCTGTTACGAGTGCCTCAACCAGAACGCTTTCTAGAGCCTAGTAACAGGCATCGCCAGTTAGCTGATGCGAACGAACATATAGGTACGACTATTGACTACAGTCGTTGCAACAGACTTGACAAACACATCTATAATCTGAACTGACGATGTTTTGTCTTATGCAATCGATCAGCAATAGTTTATCACGAAACTGGGGAAGTATGAGCCACACCAAATGATCACAAACATTGGCATTGCCACCCCATGACTAATTAATAAAGCCATTTGTAATAAAATTAATCATAAATTAATATTTGATTCAAAAGGACGTATAATATGAACTAACTGAAGATATGGAAAACTTAATTCATGGACTACTTGTCGAATCAGTGAAGTACACTTTGTGGTGGAAAAGATCATTAGGTGGCGTTAAACATGTTCACCAGAAGCGTGGTTCTTCCATTATTGAAAACAGATTCAGCAGCTTGCAAAAATAAAGTGTCCTACCGAGATCACGAAAATACAGCAAATTCAAGTGATCGTGCCATTAGAAAGTTATGAGTATGATGTTGCACAGCCAGTCTATAATGATATTCACTATGCATCTGCGTTTCTTGAATTTGTGCAATTATCTGACTCCCATATATTTGCATGTTGGCGTGTTGGAGTGTGATGGTTGTTGTTGCGAGGAGCGCCCCATATTCAGGCAGATGGAGATAGCATGTTAAGCATTCCCAAAGTACACTGTTTTAGTTCATTTAAGACTGTATAAGACACACTTACACAGAGTGTCCGGGATAGGGGGTATACAAAACCACTTGTTTACATTTCTGCATTTAATAAGGTGTACAGCTTTATTTGCCCAGTCCTGTAGACCAGAACTGAAACATTTTTCTGCTTATTGTTGCAGTTCAGTGTGGACACCGTCCGTAGCTCGACAGATATCGCAAGAGTACTTCCAGTTCTCGCCACATGTTCATGTGCATGATAGGTGCAATGAAACGCCAAAGAAACTGGTATAGACATGCTTATTGAAATACAGAGATACGTAAATAGGCAGAGTACGGCGCTGCGTTCGGAAACGCCTATATAAGACAACAACTGCCTGGCGAAGTTGTTAAATCGGTTACTGTTGGTACCGTGGCAGGTTGTCAAGATTTACGTGAGTTAAAACGTGATGTTATAGACGGCGCACGAGCTACAGGACCGAGGTAGCGATGAAGTGGGGATTTTCTCGTACGATCATTTCAGCAATGTACCGTGAACATCAGTAATCCAGTAAAACAGCAAATCTTCGAATCTCCGAATCGCTGCGGACGGGAAAAGATCCTGCAAGAACGTAACCAAAGAAGACTGAAGAGAATCGTTCAACGTGACAGAATTCCAATCCTTCCGCAAATTGCTGCAGATTTCAATGTTGGGCCATCAACAAGTGCGAATCATTAAACGAAACATCATCGATATGGGCCTTCGGAGCCGAAGGTCCAATCGCGTGCCCTTAATGACTGCACGACACAAAGCTCTACGCCTCGCCTGGTCACGTCAACACCGACATTGAACTGTTGATGACTGGAAACGTGTTGCCTGGTCGGACGAGTCTCGTTTCAAACTGTATCGAGCGCATGGACGTGTACGGGTATGGAGACAACCTCATGAATCCATGGACCCTGCATGTTAGCAGGGGACTATTCAAGCTGGTGGAGGTTCTGTAATGATGTGGAGCATGTGTAGTTGGAGTGATATTGAACCCCTGATACGTCTAGATATGACACTGACAGGTGATACCTGCGTAATCATCCTGTCTGATCACCTGCATCCATTCATGTTCATTGTGCATTCCGACGGACTTGGGCAATTTCAACAGGACAATGCGAGACCCCACACGTCTAGAATTGTTACGGAGTGGCTGTTAGGTATTTATGGACGGCCCTGCAGGACTCATGGTGTCAGTTCCCTCCATCACTACTTCAGACATTAGTCGAGTCCATGCCACGTCGTGTAGCAGCACTTACGCGTGCTCGTGGGTGTCCTACACGAATTAGTACCAGTTTATTTGGGTTTTCAGTGTGTAATGGCCTCTACTGCAGCGTAGATCCGGTGTCTCAGATCAATCAGATCTCTAACCCTGTTCTGTAAAGAATGTCCTTGATAAACCCCCATGTACTGAATTTCATCGTATCGGAAGACCGAGCAGTCTGGGCAATGGGATAGGGCACCATATCGCTGGTAACAAAGGTCTGGAGATTTAGCTAGCCAATATGTTGGGATAGGTGTACACTCTCACTGGCGAGCATACACCATGCTGCTCAGCGCTATTATTGAAATGGTGAAGGTCACACCTTCGAGAGTGTCTCTATCGACTGCATATTTCCCAATAATATGAAACTTAGAATTCTTCCGATATAAAAGTTTGTTAGTATGTGTAACACCCCACCTGTCACTTATCTGGTTTTGGCGTGTGTTCACCCCAGGTAGTTGACTAACAGATCAACAGAGAGTGCAAAACTGCCGCAATGTCGGATAATGCAAAGAAAGTAATAAGGCCCTGTGACTCCTGATTGAACTGCGATGTCAGTGTTGACATTAATTGATTCAGAATTGATCCCTTATAATTAAAAAGGGGTGCACATTGACGTTATATTCAGCTATTGAACATCAGATGCAAATGTTGAACATAAAATTAATTAAGAAAGTGACTTGGGATTTCATCCACGTGATTGAAAAGAGATGCAGTCGATTAGCACAAATTTATTTTAACTCACGACCATCAATCATCACATTACATCACTCTCCTAACAGGCAGTGGTAATAAATTGCGTTTGCGTGGAGTAAAGCGCGATAAATCAAAAGGAATTCCTATCGACTGACCCAGTCGTAATGCTAAGTGCGAGAAGAATTCTACAATACACGGCCCATGAAACCCTCCTGGAAACTTTGACAACGTGATCCAACAAATTAATCAGTGACCTAACTCAAGCTGGAGCGGGAGCAATATAACCGAATTCAGCATGGCGGGGCGGCATCGTTCTGCGGGCGTCGGACGACCTCGTGGTGCTGCAAGGCTGTGCTCATCTATTCACTCCTAGCTATCTTGCTCAGTACATAGCTGAGTGAAAACTTTCTGTCTCCAGGCTCAATCGTTCCATTTGCTAAGTCCTAAACTGAAGAGATGCTCACTCTCTCTCAGGCAAGCTGAGTAAAGAACGCCACATCCGCACTCTACGCAAGCTGGGAATGGAAGACTTCTACAGAGACTTCTGCCAGTCCACTCTTCGCCTCGGTTTCCCCTCCAGCAAAATCACTTACGCCAATTGCAGCGCAATTCCCACAAAATTTTCCTTCCTCTCAACTTCTGCTATTTAGCTCCTCCCAGGCCACCCATCAAGGTTATCATCTGCACAGAACACCATTTTTTCCGGAATTCTGACTCCCAGGAGAGTACTTGAAATTCCTTGGTCCTATGTTCCCATCAGAGGCCGGTGTATCTCATTCTGTAGCTCTTCAGCTGGTTTACTTCAGACTCTGCGGATCGTGAATTCAGCGTGAAGTTGCTATAGTCACGAACACGCATATTTTGGCCTCTGTTGACCGCTCCACCGTAGCTTTGCGCGGCCTTCTCGCATGTTTCACTGAAAACGGGACGACAGGCATTTATCAACAGCCGTACAAGTTCTCTGTCTGCTTCCCAGTACACCAGCATGGGGTCAACCACCCCCTCTCAATGTTACTCATCTTAAGGCAGCTGGAGGCCGTACCCCATTACTGCTTTCTCAGAGTTTGAACTATCCTAAGCTGCCTATTGTCGCTTCCTTTCGCTGCTCCCCAGCCCAGCCACGGTCAACTCTGAATACTTCCTTGGGATAAACTAGCGTCCAGTAAATCGACTCATTTCCACAAAGTTTTCATGTCGTGTGAATTACTTTAAAACCATCACCCAACATTAATTATTCCAATACGTCTATACTATACCCTCTACAAGATGCATTGTGCCTTGTCAGTCACTTCTGTTCAGCCCTACTGTTCACTCAACGTGAGTTTGGTGATCTTTAATGACTCCATGTAAGGGGCATAGTTCTTGCCATCTTACATATCTACCTCTAACTCGGACACTCTGTATATTTTTCATTGTGAAATGCTGAGCAACTTTAGCTTGAGTAGATTTTGTAGGCTATGGTTTCTGTGTGTCATGCCAAGAGACACTTTTTTGTGCACTTATGCGTGCTGCTTTCACTGCTCTGTGAATGTTGATCGTGACTCAGATCACCATATCATGCCTACCCCGTGTAAGAAATTTTACTATCGTTATTAACTATTATCTACCCTCTGGCAATCAGTTTTACAGAACTTCACTCTCACTTCCATTCTAATTAATATTCCTGTCCATATCTCTACAATACTCTCTGTTCATTTGTGTCTTGGAATTCCTTCACTTCAGTCAAAGTTACACCTGACACTGGATCTGTCACAAAATGAGTAAAAATAGCTTTGCAGATTGCCATTCCACTGATAATTAATCTGTTGTGGAAAGCGGGGAGGGGGGGGGGGCTAATGCTGTGGCCAATCCCTTTGCTCCATGACTAAAACATGGAAACACCAAAAACGCAACACACTACTGTGCCCAATACGTTGTAGGAAAACCGTTGGCATTAAAAACTACCTCTAATCGTCTCCGAATGGATAAATACAGGTCCTGTATGGCTTTCAAGGGCATCCTATAACACTCTGTCGCAAAAACTGTGACACGTTGGAGGTGAGTAATGAGCCAGCATCCATGTCTCCAAGAGTAGACGACACTGGCTCAGTATTATTCCATTATGGCTACTGTGATAGCCAGGGGAGATGAGACAATTCATCCTCGCGCAAGCAAAAATCAGTCGTGGACGATGTGGGGCCCACGGATTATCACGATGTGGCTGCCAAAATCACCACCTAACCGCTTGTCATGTTTTTCTCCTGGGACGTGAACTCAGTCAGAAGTTGAAAACAGTGTGCAAGAAGATTCATCTGAGAAAATGACTTTCTTACACGTCTCCACAGTCCGGGTTTTATAGTTTCGGCACCAAGTTTTCCCGTTTTTGTATCACTGATGAGTTGTGTGAAATTCCAGGTCACCCTCCAATTCCCTGCTTACGTTCCTCACTTCTTATTCTTTTTGTGCTGAGAGGGTTCGCGAGTACGATATTCGTTCCTGCAGTGGCTTTTGCTGCTGTCATCCGCTTATTACCCCATTCATCGCAGACATGTTCAATGACCGCCTGTCACAGTCACTTTCGTCAGCGTTGTCACTTAGCTGATGATGTTTCTCTAGTTTTCCTGTATTCAGTGTAATCTTAAGATAGCGCCTCTTCAAACACAAGACATTTCAGATACCTTGGCTACAGAAGCACTCACCATACGATCACCAACTACACTACTGGCCATTAAAATTGCTACAACACGAAGGTGAAGTGCCACAGACGCGAAATTTAACTGACAGGAAGAAGATTCTGTGATATGCAAATGATTAGCTTTTCAGAGCACTCACACAAGGTTGACGCCGGTGGCGACACCTATAACGTGCTGACATGAGCAAAGTTTCCAACCGATTTATCAAACACAAACACCAGTTTACGGGGTTGCATGTTGAAACGTTATTGTGATGCCTCGTATAAAGAGAAGAAATGCCAAAATCACGTTTCCGACTTTGATAAAGGTCGGATTGTACGCTTTCACGGTTGCAGCTTATCGTATCACGACATTGCAGTTCACGTTGATCGAGATCCAATGACTGTTAGCAAACTATGGAATCGGTGGGTTCAGGAGGGTAATACGGAACGCCGTTCTGGATCCCAACGGCCTCGTATCGCTAGCAGTCGAGATGACAAGGATCCTACCCGCATGGTTGTAACGGATCGTGCAGCAACGTCTCCACCCCTGAGTCAACAAATGGGGACGTTTGCTAGACAACAACCATTTGCACGAACAGTTCGACGACGTTTGCAGCAGCATGGACTCTTATCGAGGAGACCATGGCTGTGGTTACCCTTGACGCTGCATCACAGACTGGAGCGCCTGCGATGGTGCACTCAACGACGAACCTGGGTGGACTAATGACAAAACGTCATCTTTCGGATGAATCCAGTTTCGGTTTACAGCATCATGGTGGTCGCATCCGTGTTTGGCGACATCGCGGCGAACGCACATGGGAAACGTGTATTCGTCGTCGCCATACTGGCATATCACCCGGCGTCATGGTATGGGGTGCCACTGGTTACACGTCTCGGTCAGCTCTTGTTCGCATTGACGGCACTTTGAACAGTGGTTGTTACATTTCAGATGTGTTACTACCCGTGGCTCTACCCTTCATTCGATCCCTGCGGAACCCTACATTTCCCTGTACGGGCCACTCTCGATACAGAAAATGTTCGACTGCTACCCTGGCCAGCACATTCTCCAGATCTCTCACCAATTGAAAACGTCTGGTCAATGGTGGCCGAGCAACTGGCTCGTCACATTATGCCAGTCACTACTCTCGATGAACTATGGTATCGTGTTGAAGCTGCATGGACAGCTGTACCTCTTCACGCCATCCAAGCTCTGTTTGACTCAAATGCCCACGCGTATCAAGGCCGTTATTACGGCCAGAGGTGGTTGTTCTGGGTACTGATTTCTCAGGATCTATGCACCCAAATTGCGTGAAAATGTAATCACATGTCAGTTCTAGCATAATATATCTGTCCAATGAACAGTCGTTTATCATTTGCATTTCGTAGGAATTTCAATGGCCAGTAGTGTACTTAGCGCCGACATAACGCACTCACAACTAAATCCAACACTGTCCTGACCACAGCTGACACATGCAATATATTACGGACATGGCACAGGTGCCGTGGTCAAACACAACAACGCAACCTGCAGACGCAGCTAGCATCTACATTTATGTTCAAGCATACATTTACCGCTGTGTCCACGTCTTTTGTCAAAGCCTCGTACCACAGTCGGGTACGAGAGAACGTCTACAAAACTTCTTCTGAATTACGGCGTTTCCCGATATAATGATTACGGCCAGATCTCTTTGTAGGTAAGGTTTTCAAGGCAATCGCAAACCTTGATATATACCTTGAAGATCTGGCTTTATCCACAATTTAGGACAACAGGCCAAAAATTAATTTTTAAACGGGATAGACCATTTAAAGTGTTCGATTTTCTTAATAATGCTCCATCGCAAGAAGCGTGCAGACCTCACAGTGAACCGTTCGTCTCCGAAGTAATTTGATCATACGATATGTAACCATTTTTGTGGGATTTCTGAAAGACTCCGTCTATGTGTCTCCCCTTCCAATAATTCTGGGGTACTTTGGACGCCTCATAGCACCAGCAGTGAGTACAGCAATTTTAAACCTGCCAGGAGAATTTTGAGAGCATTGTGATAGTCGTTTGGCTGTTTGTCAAGCGTCTGGTGGAGAGCACATTCATCATTTGTGAAAGCAAATAGGAACTTTAATTCTAACGGCAATTAAGGAATGTACCATAAGGTGATACATGTACACTCGTAAAGGAGCGATGGCCATGAATTCTACCTTAGCCCTCAGCCAGTCTCCTTTCTACCCCCACCACCACCGCGCACTATCTGAGCCTGAGGATTGCGAAGAGGGCGAAACTGCCGACGGGCCGCATTTTAATAGCAATGCACTTGCAGTGCATACGACTTGGTTTTGTAATATTCAGCGACATTTTCAGAGAACAGCGATCTTGTAATCTACCGGGTGATCAAAAAGTCAGTATAAATTTGAAAACTGAATAAATCACGGAATAATGTGGATAGAGAGGTACAAATTGACACACATGCTTGGAATGACATGGGGTTTTATTAGAACCAAAAACATAGAAAAGTTCAAAAACTGTCCGACAGATGGCGCTTTATCTGATCAGAATAGCAATAATTAGCATAACAAAGTAAGACAAAGCAAAGATGATGTTCTTTACAGGAAAGGCTCAATATGTCCACCATCATTCCCCAACAATAGCTGTAGTCGAGGAATAATGTTGTGAACAGCACTGTAAAGCATGTCTGGAGTTATGGTGAGGCATTGGCGTCGGATGTTTTCTTTCAGCATCCCTAGAGATGTCGGTCGATCACGATACACTTGCGACTTCAGGTAACATCAAAGCCAATAATCGCACGGACTGATGTCTGGGGACCTGGGAGGCCAAGCATGACGAAAGTGGCGGCTGAGCACACAATCATCACCAAACGACTCGCGCAAAGATCTTTCACGCGTCTAGCAATATGGGGGTGGAGCACCACCCTGCATAAACATCGTACGTTCCTGAAGGTGTTTATCAGCCAGGGTGGGGATGATGCGATTCTGTAACATATCGGCGTACCTCTCACCAGTCAAGGTAGCAGTTACAAAAGCAGAATCAAGCATTTCCTCGACGAAGAAAGGCCCGATAACGGTAGATGTGGTAAACCCAACCCATACCGTGACTTTCTCGTCGTGCAATGGAGTTTCCACGACAGTTCTAGGATTTTCGGTAGCCCAAATTCTGCAGTTTTGGGCGTTAACAGACCCTCGGAGCGTAGAATGAGCTTCGTCGGTCCACAGCACGTTACTCAACCAATCGTCATCTTCCGCCATCTTTTGGAACACCCACACCGCAAATGCCCTCCGCTTCACTAAATCGCCAGGTAACAGTTCATGATGCCGATGGATTTTGTACGGATAGCATCGGAGGGTACGCCTCAGTGCCAACCAAATACTAGTGTATGGAATGCCGGTGCGACGTGCGACTGCACGAGCGCTGACTTCCCCGTGCATAGACGAACCCGCTACGGTCTCCATTTCTTCCTGAACTGTCTCAGCAGCATTACGCCTTGTGCTCGGTCGTCCACTACGGGGTCTATCGTCTAAACAACCCGTGGCTTCGAACTTCGAAATCATTCTTGCCACAGCTGCATTTGTCAACGGACCTTTACCCGTTCGAATCCCCTTCCTATGGCGATAGGATCGTAACGCTGAACTAGGACATTCCCCATTCTGATACTACAGCTTCACTAAAAGCGCCTTTTCAGGTAACGTCAACATGCTGCGACTGCTGGCGCATCTGATTCTCTCTGCACTGCACTGCACTCTAAATCTCTGGTTGCATCTACCAGGAGGGAGACAGGCTAAGCAGCGAAGCTGCTGTTCCTGTGTGGACCTCAAGAACTATTGTGTGGCCTCACGGTTAGGATTGGCCTATGTGAGCGTCCGCGTGGGGGCGGACGCTGCGTCAAAGAACGTCATAGGGGCCGCGGAAGAAGCTACTCCCGCAGCAGATCAGGCCAACGCGTGGTCGGCCTGCGGTGGACTGGGTGGCCCAGTCCACGTATAAGACGATTGCCAGAGCGTTCTGCAGAAGCATAGAACACCCTGGCGGACTGCCTGATGCGATCCCGCAGCAACGGGACGCCAGCTTCCTCATGAAGCAGCCTCGTGGAGTAACGAGGCGGCTTGTGGAGAGCGAGTCGCAGCGCCCGATTCTGGACACGCTGGAGCATCGCAATGTGCGACGGAGCAGCATTGCCCCACACGACGGCGGCGTACTCGAGTACCGGCCGGACGAGGGCCAAGTACACGGTCAGGCCGTGCCGAGGGGGGAGGGTGGATGTCGGGTTCAACAGCGGGTAGAGCGCCCGGAGACGCCCAATCGCCCGCCCCCTGATGTCACGGATGTGCGGCAGCCAGGTGAGACGCCTGTCCAGCGTCACACCGAGGTATCGGCCGGCCGGTGACCACGGGGTGGGGCCTCCCGAGATCGAGAGAGGCGGCAGGGCAGGAGGCAGCCGTCTCCGAGTGAAGACGACCGCCTGGCTCTTGGCGGGGTTAAATTTGAGACGCCACTTGGTGGACCACGCCCCCAGGACGTCGGACGCTAGTTGGAGCTGGCGGCACATCGCGACCACGTTCATGCTGCGGGTGAACAACGCAGTGTCGTCGGCGTAAAGAGCCAACTCCACGCGCGCCACCCGCGGTGCGTCAGCGGTGTACAAGGTGTACAGCAGGGGGCCAAGAACAGACCCCTGCGGCACACCCGCACGAATCGGCCGGTCGGTGGAGGTGCCGCCGGCGGCCCGGACGTGGAAGGTGCGGCCCGCGAGGTAGGACCGCAGCAGAAGGGCGTGGGACGTCGGGACCCCATGTACAAGGAGCTTGTACACGAGGCCCTCGTGCCACACGCAGTCGAACGCCTTGGAGACGTCGAGGAGTACCGCCCCAAGGTACTCCCGCGACTCCAGCGCCCGCATCGTCGGTTCCACCAGGCGTAAGAGCTGATGCGTGGTCGAGTGGCCCCGCCGGAATCTGAACTGCTCCGCTGGAAGGAGCCCTTCGGCAGCGACGTGGCGCCACAGCCGCTCCACGTACAGTCTCTCAAAGATCTTGGAGAGAGACGGGAGCAGGCTGATCGGCCGGTAATGCTCCACCAGACGAGGATCCTTGCCGGCCTTGGGGATAGCCACCACTTCCGCGTGTTTCCACGCGGAAGGGAAGATCCCGGAGCGGAGAACGCAGTTGAAAATGTCCGCCAGTGATTGATGGAGCGCCGGCGGCAATAACCGCAGGAGGTGGTTCGTGACACCATCGGAGCCACCCGCCTTCTTGGGGTTGAGGCGGCGAAGCTGGAGGCCAACCTCATCGGCGGTGACGGGTGCGATCACATCGTCAGCGGCCCTGGCGGCGAGGAAGACAGGCAGGCGGTCGACCACGAGACGGACGTGGTCGGCATCGACGACGTCCGCGATCGGGCGGAAGTTGTCAGCAAACACGTCGGCGAGGGCGTTCGCCTTGGCGTCTGGGGCACAAACAAGCTCGTCGCCGACGTGGAGCGGAGGTACAGGCTGATGGCGGCGGAGGAAGCGCTTGGCGGTCCGCCAGGCACTCCCATCAGTCGTGTTCAGGGTGGCCACAAGGTCAGCCCAGTCACGGTTGCGGTGGTGGTCGATAGCGGCCCGGATTTCGCGCCGCGCCCGATTGAGGCGGCGCTTGGTCTCAGGCTGGCGAGTGAGCTGCCACTCACGGAAGAGACGGTTTTTGGCCGTTATAGCCTCCAAGATGTGTGGCGGAAGCTGCCGGGACATCTCGTGAGGCCACCGCGGCTGGCGGGGAGACGCAGCGGCAGCAGCGCTGAGCGTGTGCCGCGTAAAGAAGGCCAGCGCAGCATCGGCCCCCACCAGGGCAGGATCTGGAGCACCGGTGAAGCGACCGAGCAGGTCAGCCTGAAAGCGGGCCTCGTCAATGCCGCGGAAGTTACGGCGGTAAGGCTTCAAGGAGGCACCGACGACGTCCATGTCGTAGACCACCGGAAGGTGGTCAGAGGACAGGGCGCAGCGGACGGTAGCCGACTTAAAGTGCCCGACGCCCTTCAGGACTGCGACGTCGAGCACGTCGGACTGGCCTCGACTGGGGAAGAAGGTGTGGTCAAATGGACCCAGGACGACAGCGCCATGACGTTGTGTGATGCGAAGAAGGCGCCGCCCGCTGACGTTGGTGACGCGAGAGTTCCACTGCGGGCTCTTGGCGTTCAAGTCACCCGCAATGAAGAGTTTCCCACGCAGCGTCAGCAGGGCATCAAGGTCGGCCTCCAGGAGGTGGCCCCTCGGGGACCTGTAGACGGCGATGAAGGTAATGACCCCCGCTGTGGTGGTGACAGCCACCCCAGTGGCCTCCACCGCAGCGAGAGGCGGCAGCAGGACGGCATGGTGCTTCAACGAAGTCTTCATATAGATGGCGGTGCCGCCGCCATGGGTGGGCCGGTCGGTACGGTAGCAGCGATAGTTCGCCACACCGACGGCCACACCAGGTTTCATAAACGTCTCGCAGACGAGACAAATATCTATCGCTTCATCCCGGAGGAACTGGCGGAATTCCCCTTGTTGGGGAACCAAGCCGCGGGCGTTGAAACCGCACACGGTGAGCCCATGGACATGCTCATTATCCATGGTGGGCAGTAGGAACAACGCCGGCCTGGAGGGCAGACGTGACGGCGGTGACGAGCACCGGGAGCTGCTCGAGCAGCTGGCTCAACGAACGCAGGAGCGTACGGAGCTCAGCCGCATCGGGAGCCGTGGGGGCCTCTGGGGCGGCCGCCAAGGCAGGAACAGGAGGCTGCGGCGGGACCGCAGGAGGCGGCGTTCGCGGGGGCACAGCCCGAGGTGCAGACTGCCTTCGTGGGGCAACAGCGGCTGGACGTACCGGCTTGGTACGCCACGGTCGGCGGCTGCGCCGGCGGGGGGCTGCGGCTGATGCGGGAGGCGTGGGCGCAGGGGCAGCAGCCGCATCGGACGAGGCAGGCTGCTGTGGCAAAGCGCCATCGGAGGTAGCAGGACGCTGAGGGGAGGGGGCGGGCGCCCTCCCCTTGGCGGCATCAGCGAAGCTGGTGCCAGGCTGGACCTTGCGGGAAGGGGCAGCCGGGCCACGGCGCTGAAGGCGGCCACGCTGGAAGGCTGGACAGCCCCGGTACCTCGCGACGTGCGCGCCACTGCAGTTGCAGCACGTCGGTTTATCCTCACGTGGGAGCGGGCAGTCCTTGCTCTGATGCTGGGCCCCGCACTTGACGCAGCGGGGCGGCATCAAACAGTAGCGGGACACATGGTCGAGCCGTTGGCAAGAGAAGCATTGGGCCCTCCTGCCTTTGGCCCGCAGCGGCTCCACTTCGACGTCGACCCGCCGAACCCGCCGTACCTGAAAGATCTTGCGATTCCCCAGGTTGTCAACGAGAACGACCAGGTACAGCGGCATGGGGCGGTGGGTGCTCGGGGAGGTCATGAGCCCCGTGTGGCGGATGCCGAAGCCCATGTCCTCCAGTTCTTCACGGAGGTAATCCGCCCCAAACTGGAGTGGAAGGCGGCGGAACACCACCTTCAACAGCTTGAGCGGTTCCGACGGGTGCGTGTAGCAAGGGAGGCCATCTTTGCAGATGACATCCATGACTGCACGGTAGTCCTCGACAGACGTCGTGGAGAGCCGGTAAAGATCATTGCCGGCAGTCCTGACGCTGCCAGTGAGCGCCACCCGAGCGATCTTCTGCTCGAACGGCTTATAAGGGCCGTCCCATTGGACCACAATCGGTGGGGGGCGCGGCGCAGCTGGCCGGGGCGGAACCCCGTCGTCGTCGGGGACGCCAGCAGGCGCGTCCTGGTAGGCGTTGGCGGTCGGCAGCGGCAGCGCAGGCTGTAGGACAGCCGCCCGCGCCGTGTGCCGCCTGGCAGGGGCGACGAAACCGTCCTCATCAGGTTGGCGCACAGCAGCAGGCCCTGTGGAGGACCGCTGCTCCCTCGCGCACACCGTTGGCGCGACCGTCCGGGCCGCAGAGGCAGCGGCGGCGCGGGAGGATTTAGTGGCCTTCTTCCGCGGCCGAGCCGTGTCGGAGGCTAGGGAGCGGACGTCAGAGTCGTCAGCCGCGTCAGCACGGCGCTTCCGGAGCGCACGAGCAGCGTCAGCGTCACATCTGTCGGCGTCAGCAATGGCCTCCGCAAGATTTGCGTAGGGCAAATCGTCGTCGGCGGCAATCACGGCGGCCTCTTGAGCTGGCTTTGCACCCGCCCAGACCGCGGGGATGTCCCTCGCGCAGGGCGAGGCAGAAACTGGCGTGGCTACGGGTTCTTGATGTTGCAGGGCCGTGGGAGCAGCCACTAGAGAACCGACCTCTTGCGTGGCCGGCCCCTGTGGCGCACCCAGTGAGACCGCCGTCGCCAGGGACGCAGACTTTGCGCCTGGCGAGGCCCCCACCGGCTCACCTGCCGCTTGTCGCCCAGTGCCCGGCAGTGCAGCAGCCTTCCAGATCCTGCAGTACGCAAGCACGGCAGCGGCGTCGTCCTCACGACCGGGGTAGTCACCCCCATGTGCAAGCTTGTGCATGCGCAAGAGCATGCGTTCCTGGGAGCGAGAAACATCACCAGAAGAGACATCCAAGTGATTGTCAGGTAGTCGGCGCCGGTTCGTCATAAGTGGGGGGCCGGATGGGGCCGCCGACGGGAGCAACTCAGTCGCCTGAGCTGACCCCGCCGGACAGCGATCCGCCACACCCTTCGCTCGATCGTCAAACACGTCCTTTCGCCTCGACATCGCAACTCGGAATGACAACGGGCTCTGATTCTCTCTCTCATTACAGCTCCTTTTATACACGAATGCCATGCACAGTCACTGACGCTTTGCTGTCCAGCGCCATCTGTCGGACATTTTGTGAATGGTGTTTTTTTTTTGGTTCTAATAAAACCCCATGTCATTCCAAGCATTTGTGTAAATTTTTACCTCTCTATCCACATTATTCAGTGGTTTATTAAGTTTCCAAATTTATACAGACTTTTTGATCACTTGGTATATGAAATTAGTGAAAAACAGGCTAGATAGCAATGTTTATTTTCTTTAAAATTACAGATTTCTACCCAATCTTAGACCATCTTCAGAACAGCACGATTACCTGAAGTTAACAATGTCCACAACAGTCAACAGACCTCAGTCGCTGAAACTGCTACAGATCGAGATCTAACTGTAGTTCCTTCTCTAGATTGTCGCACAGATGACAAAATGGTAGATATCGAAATAGACGACACAGGGATAGAGAAACAATTAAAATCGCTCAAAAGAGGAAAGGCCGCTGGACCTGATGGGATACCAGTTCGATTTTACACAGAGTACGCAAAGGAACTTCCCCCCTTCTTGCAGCGGTGTACCGTAGGTCTCTACAAGAGAGTAGCGTTCCAAAGGATTGGAAAAGGGCAGTGGTCATCCCCGTTTTCAAGAGGGGACGTCGAACAGATGTGCAGAACTATAGACCTATATCTCTAACGTCGATCAGTTGTAGAATTTTGGAACACGTATTATGTACGAGTATAATGACTTTTCTGGAGACTAGAAATCTACTCTGTAGGAATCAGCACGGGTTTCGAAAAAGACGGTCGTGTGAAACCCAGCTCGCGCTATTCGTCCACGAGACTCAAAGGGCCATAGTCACGGGTTCACAGGTAGATGCCGTGTTTCTTGACTTCCGCAAGGCATTCGATACAGTTCCCTACAGTCGTTTAATGAACAATGTATATGGACTATCAGACCAATTGTGTGATTGGATTGAAGAGTTCCTGGATAACAGAACGCAGCATGTCAATCTCCATTGAGAGAAGTCTTCCGAAGTAAGAGTGATGTCAGGTGTGCCGCAGGGGAGTGTCATAGGACCGTTGCTATTCACAATATACATAAATGACCTTGTGGATTACATCGGAGGTTCACTGAGGCTTTTTGCAGATGATGCTGTGGTGTATCGAGAGGTTGTAACAATGGAAAATGGTTCTGAAATGCAGGAGGATCTGCAGCGAATTGACGCATGGTGCAGGGAATGTCAATTGAATCTCAATGTAGACAAGTGTAGAAAGAAAGATCCCTTATCATTTAGCTACAAAATAGGTCAGCAACTGGAAGCAGTTAATTCCATAAATTATCTGGGAGTACGCATTACGAGTGATTTAAAATGGAATGATCATATAAAGTTGATCGTCGGTAAAGCAGATGCCAGACTGAGATTCATTGGAAGAATCCTAAGGAAATGCAATCTGAAAACAAAGGAAGTAGGTTACAGTACGCTTGTTCGCCCACTGCTTGAATACTGCTCATCAGTGTGGGATCCGTACAAGATAGGGTTGATAGAAGAGATAGAGAAGATCCAACGGAGAGCAGCGCGCTTCGTTACAGAATCATTTAGTAATCGCGAAAGCGTTACGGAGATGACAGATGAACTCCAGTGGAACACTCTGCAGGAGAGACGCTCAGTAGCTTGGTACGGGCTTTTGATAAAGTTTCGAGAACATACCTTCACCGAACAGTCAATCAGTATATTGCTCCCTCCTTCGTATATCTCGCGAAGAGACCATGAGGATGAAATCAGAGAGATTAAAGCCCACACAGAAGCATACCGACAATCCATCTTTCGCTGCTTTGAAGATGGCCTAAGACTAGGCCGAAAGCGATCATTTAAAATAAAATAACCATTGCGATGTAAACTGTTTCTCATTAATTTTATATTACTTGGTTCTGTATTTCATGTTTCAAGGACGTAGACCACAAACAAATCAAGTTTTGAGTATTATCTGTTTTTGGTGTGCTGAAGACATTACACAATTTTCGTTTTGTACAAAATGTCGGCATACGGACAGACGCAGACACTTACAAAGATTTTTGCACTCTTCTTGCCACAAAATGTTCACATACTTAGTTTCACAATCGAAAATAGGTCTTTAGAAGCATATGTTTGATCGAAATACCGTACAGCTGTTGCAACCTCATTATAAGGACTTGGAAACTGTTCCTGACGAAAAGAGTGTAGACATCCTGAATAGTTTTAACGTAAAAGGATTTGTCTTTAAAACAGGAGCTGCACTGATGATCAGTTAGTTACATCTGCACTTGCAAAGGGGCGCTTTCAACTCAAACGGCAATGGTCTCGAAAAAACAGCTCGAAACCACATATAAGATTGGTAGAGTCATAAAAACGTTTAGAATAATATTCTTGTAATTCTTTCAAGACCACGATTTATTCTTCAAACCTCGCGTTTTCTGAAACACTAGGAGCTTTGTGAACTGGGCCGTATTCCGCAAAACTGGTCCCTTTTAGAATGTGATTTTCTTTTTAAATACATCCGCACCAAATCGGAAATTAGTTGTTTCTCACGTAATGCATGACTACGGGCAGTGCGCAGTCAAGTCCACCTAAAGTGCAAGTGAAACGTCCCCTTATAACAATTTATACACGACTGTGCTGATAAACCTCTTACACTATTTGCTTTTCAAACAGCTGAGCAAAACTGAACGTACTCAAACATTCACTAAAGTGACACACAATGTTTTTAGCGCAACGCAATGACATTAACCTATACCTTTCACAAATCACTTACCTCACAAAAATCTTCGTTACTCGAACTACTGCAATACAGCGAGCGCCACTACTGCCAGCTAAATAAAAGATTCAAACTACTGAAGGCACTAACTACTGATAGGGATAGTTAGCAAATGAAAGATTTTAATGGAGAACAAACAATGTATTTACCTTAATATCATCACTAGTCATAATATATGTAATTTCAAAACTCCGCCATCTCTCTCCTCACATCCACCACTGCTGGCGGCTCACCTCTAACTACGCAACGCTACGCGCTGTTCACATCCACCTGCTGCTGCCCAACACTACAATGGCAGACAACAATGCAAACTAGCCACAGACTGCACACAGCACAGCCAGTGATTTTCATATAGAGCGCTACGTAACGTTGCCAATAAGAAAATATAAACAGCCTACTTACATAAAGAAAACATAAACAGACTACTTACATAAAGAAAACATAAACAGCCTACTTACATAGCCCCCATGCTCCCCACAAAAAATTTTACAAAATATTTTTGGGCAGTGGCCAATAATAATTTGATAAAATTTTTCATAATTACAATAAGAAAGATATCAAATGCACACACTTATTTATACAATGTTGGTCAAAAGCTAAAATTTTCTCACAGTCCATAAAGACAGTCCAGATTGTTCATCATAATAGTAATTACAGTTTTTGTTTTTCACAAAGTCTCATTAGTAAAAGAAATTGCACACAAAAGTAGTGGATTTCCATGCAGTCTTGAAGAAGTAGTGTTGTCCTTCCAACGGAAAGACAGTGCTGACTCTTGACATGCAGACAGGTAATGGGCCACAACAGAGCAAACCCACAGCAGAGTCAGTCGAAGTTGATGAATATTGGTAGGTAGGTCATCACAGAGCAGACCCACTGTAGTCCTGGTAGAGAGTATGGTATTGGTGGGCCACCAGAGGTGCAGACCCACTGCAGTCCTTGTAGAAAGTGTGGACAGGCCCACTGTAGTCCTGGTAGAGATGACCAGTAGCCATCTGTTGTGACTGTGCGGGTGCACAATCACCAGTGAAGAGTCTTGCAGTTAATATAGCAAGTCCATAAACCACCACTTGTGCACGCACAAAGTTTTTGGGAATTGTCCTTAGAACCAGCAATACTGTTATCCAGTCCCTTGCTGAATTATTAACACACATGCAAACACTAACAGTCCCAACTTCTCACATATTGTGTATTACTATGACCAACAGAAATATGTGCAGTGAAATGAATGCTTACAAGTTACTTAATTTGATGAACTGGTGTCAATTACAATTTTATAACATGAGAATACAATTACAAAGGTACAAAATACATAATTAAAAACATAACAATACAGATAACATTTGTAGTACAAGCTTTACAAAAGAATCGAAATAACATATACATTAGTGTTACAGGAATTATGACATAAGTATATACATAAAAGATCAGAATAACTTGCAAAACATCAGCTTTACACATGAGCATTATAACAAAACAGAATAATGTCTCAACATTTTTACAAAGTAAATAACATAGAAAAATTCTACAACATAGCTCTCATCTTAAACACATAAAGACAGGAAAAACACAAATACACAAGGGTACACAGACATATAGTGGGATGACACAAAAGGAAAGGACAGGGTTTGTTTTACTGCAGTATTTTGCATGGATATCTTCCTTTGTTCATCATTATTCCCAAAAGTACTATCTAAGCCTGCTTTCTGTATTCTGTTCACATCCTCTTTCAAAAATAGTTTTTCTCCACTGTGCACTACTTTTTTGGCCAAACTATTTTCTTATAGCTTCTTAACACATTTCTTCCAAGTCATCATAGTTAGTTTCTTATATAGTCTACCCCTCTTAAGCTAACTTAAATCTACTGAGCTCAGGTGCTAAACTAAGGGACGAGGCAATGCAGCAGCACATAAAAAATTAACACAAACATCAATGCAAGCAGCAGTAAATCTAAATTAACAGATAAAATGCAAAATTACAACTAATATGAGCCAATGTGCAGTAACAAGAAAAATAAGTCAGTAATAAAACTAGCTTAACAGAATAATACAAAGTCAAATTCAATAACACTATGCCTGGCAAAAAGCAGCAACTTATACCTAAACATGACATAGCTCAAGCAGAAAAAATATTACAGTAAAAATAACATTGCAGATAAGGGAAATGTATATTCACATCTTAATGTCTATGTAATTAAAGTGGTACACCACAACAACTTATTATCAAAAAAATATTACCATGTAGTTGAAAAGAAAATTATGTGTCCAGTTACTGTTACTAGTCCCTTTTTATTGTTCTTTCCTTTCCAAGTGCTCCTTTTTTAAAGAATGTGGATTAAAAAATTATTTAATAGATCTGTTGACAGAAAGTGTTCACATTAGCAAATGCATTTAATTTTATTTTATGAAACCAATGCTGCAACACAGCTGGAAAACAGGTATCAAATGAAATAAGCAGTTACGCAAACCAAAGCATAAATACATCATTCAATAGCTATGTGGCATTTCGTAAGTCAGTAGCTCTCAACTCTCGTAGAAAGACACTTGTCATAATCAGGTGTGCCGATGTACGAATATTTCCCATCAATTCATAAGTATTTCAGTAATTAGCACAAAGTACGAGTAATCATATGTTTTCAAGTAATGAGCGTGTAATATTTGCGATCCTTTCTACAAAGGAATGTCAATAGCGAGGTTAATGGTCCGCTTTTTTTTTCCACCTCTGCCTCTGAAATGCACACTCTAATGGCTTTTTCTCAAGGTGGCTGGCACACCTGGACGCTCACAACGCATTACGTGCAGGTGGTCACTTAACTTTCTTACGGAAATATTTACGACAGCAGTTTCCGCTACAGTGACAGTCTCATATAAGAATTTCACAGGTCAAGAATTTACGTTGCAAATGTGTAGAAACAAAATCCTATGAATATAACAGTGTCCAAAAAAATTTTCGCCGGCATTGTGATACATTCACTCATTTACACACATTTCATAACTCTTAAAGTACGATTCTTGGTTTCCAACATCCTTTTTCACAAGTCAAGAGTCCCTAACTTCTATTCATTATTCATATACATATAAACACGTAATCACATTCCTCATATATGGTAGCATCATCTTATTGACATAAACATACCTCAACAGCATAATACACATCGTCCTCGTAAAAATAACATCATAACACCTCAGTCAAATCTCAAAAACGTTGTAGCTTCCTGCAATAATTTCAAAACCTGAAAAAATTCTCTGCTCATGTCAGTAGTGTCATCTAACTCAAACGTACTTTAAAATCATGCTCCCTTACCAAATACATCATTCAAAGCTCTCATAGTATCACAATGGTTCCAAAAAAAATATGAACAGTTCACAAAGTACAGATAAAATACAATTTCGTAAGTGTGAAGTAATCCAACTCTGTAATTGCATAAACATGTGTCACTAACGTAATAAAAAGTTTGTCTCTCTCAGTTAAATGATCAGATAGCTGTGTAATTTATGTATTAGAGAAATATGGTACCGATGTGTAAAGTTGTATAAGGAAATACCATATTAGCTAGGGCTCCTTGTGCTTCCCACACACATGGTACACAAAGTAAGCGTGTACCCCCCTGAGGATTAATGTAATTATACCCTCAGGTGTTACAGATTACAAGAATGGAATGAAATGTATTACGGAAAACCTTATATCATTGTACCTCAAATATCTTTAAAAGTAAATGACTTAAGTACAAAATTAATCACTCAAATACGTGTCCTGTAGCGCTAAATGTGCGTCTTGCTGTAAGATAATCTCTGTGGAAGTGTCGTAGTTATCGTCCTCCGAAAGCTAAGTTCTGCTGAAGCCAATGTACTTACCTCATGATAAACAAAAGTGAAATGCTTTGCGTATAGATTTCTTAGTTATTACGCTTATTGCCATGATGAAGAAAGTACTGTGCTGTAATGTATTGTTGTACTACGGAAAAGACTGTCTCCTTGTAGCTGTACCACAAAAGTTACTACTAAAACATGTTTTACTTTCCAGAATAATTCAGAAAAACTGTGCAGATATAAAACAGATACATCGCAAAAGCAACAATGTAAATTGTGTCACACATTAGTAACGTCGTGATATGATCGTGTAGCTGTCACATAAACCAACCACTGTGTCATCTGGTATTTCACAGAAAGTACTTTAAATCCGAAATGTATTTTCAAGTAAACCAAAATGTTGCATTAGAATCTCATTAGCAGTACTGGTAAATGTTCTAAGTATGTGAGCCTTATAGTCGTTACGTAATCGTGCAACTAACAAGCAAGAATGTACACACACAATAACACTGTGTCGTCTGTTCACAATAACAATGCATTCGTAATTTCTGTTTGAATAAGTTCTCTTGGTTCTTGACTGGATATTTAACTTCAAACATTGTTGCATGGTAACAGTTTCTAAAGCGTATTAGTAACGTGAAGTGAAACGTTTTATGGCAAAGACAAAGTTAAAAAGCAGATTATCTTTCAATAAACGGTTTTACATGTGAAATGTGGTGTAAACCTTTACTCTTCCTAGTGCACAGAGTTTCAACTTCAAAGCAATTATCATGTTGTATACATCGGTAAAGAATGCTAAAATTTTTCTCAAGGTTAGCGTCTATGTTATTTTTCCCTGAGCCAGCCGGCGCACGCGGCTGCCTGAGGTGTGAGTCATTGTCTGTTTCTTTGTTGGCGCGCGTCGTTATTGGGATTTGGAGACCTAACTTCCACAAATTCACCTTGCCAAGAGGGCCCAGCTCTGTTTAAAGCTCGCCAGTTCTGATAGAATTCAGGTCTGTCGTTTTGTCGGTAGTTTACACAGTTTCTTTCATGTCGGTCACGTGGTGGAGAATTTCTCCCTGAGTCGTAACTGCGCACTGAACTATTGCGTCTAAAATTATTCTGTCTCCCGTGATAATAATTGTTCTGGCGGAGAGGTGATCGTTCCCTGTAATTATTACTACTCTGTCAACGGTTGTCACACGGGTGGTGCCTGTTTTGGTCACGATTTGCGTTGTAAGAATGGACTTGCCGTGTCCAGTTATTGTTTCTGTCGTCACGGAATTGTGACGGATGTGCTCTGTAGTGATTGTTTTCCCGTTTTCGCATCCCGCGACTGTCTGTGTCAATTTCTAATTCTTGTAACAGTCCCTGAAAAGCTTCAATGTCGTCTTTGCAACGTCCTGCTAAAATAATATGTCGTAAATGTCCAGGCAGTTTGATTAAGCAAATGCGGATGAGTTCTGAGGGGCTATATGGGTTTGACAGGTACTGATTCTTGTGCAACATGTCTTCAAAATATTTCACAAGACTGGAAAATTCAGATTGTTCGAAACGTTTCATCATTATGATGCTATGTTTTACTCGGTCTTGTGTAGCTTGTGACCAATATGCTGAGAGGAACACATGGTAAAATTCTCCTTCACTGTGACAATCGTGAATGACTGATTGCATTCTTACAGCTGGTTCATTCTCCAAGTAGCCTCACATATATTCTAACCTGTGCTCCAATGACCAGTTAGGAGGGAAACAATGAGCGAATTGATGGAGCCACGCTTGTGGATGAATGTCGTTGCCAGCGTTCTTAAATGTTTTGAATTTACGTGTAGTAATGAACAGCTTATAGTCAAAATCATCATGTCGGCGAGTCACATATCGGTCATTGTTACGTCATGTCGGCGGTTCCATCTCAAAATTCGGTGCACCTTGCCAATTCCTTTCATAATTTCCGAAATTCCCTGTGTTATTATTTTGTGGCTGTTCCGTATTTCTATGTCCCTCTTCCCGTATTGGGGTGCGAGTGTCCTCTGAAATACGTAATTCTTGTATTACCTGTGTCAGCTGATCTTGTACTTCCCGGATTTCTCTTTTGTACTGTGTATTGATTTGATTCAGATTTTGTTTCAGTTTCCTAATTTGTTCGCACTCTTCTGTGTCATTAAAGACTACCGGTTTTGTGTCATTCAGATTATCATCTACCTTCGTAGATAAGTTAGTGACCTGACCCGAAAGTTCGGCTACTTTCTCCGATAGTGAACACATTTCCTCAGTGTGTTTTTCTGAACCAAGTTTCAGAGTGTCCATTTGTGTTGAAATCGAATCTACTGTGTCCTTTAAATTTTTCTGCGTTTTTGCAAGTTGCGTAACCGAATCGGTAGATGCAACTGAGTCAATTTTAGCTTGCAAGGTGTCGTGATTTTCATGAACAATAGTTTGCAGTTCTTTTATGGCTGCTTCATGATTCTGTAATGCATTTTCATGACGCGGAAAAATAGGTTGGAAATGCTCACAAATTTGTGTTTTTACGTCATTACAGACTTTCTGACATTTCGATTCGATTTTATGTAACTCAGTAGTTAAATCTTCACGTGTTTGTTCAAGCGTATGTTCCACTGAGTCTAACTTTTGAAGCTTTTGTTCCATTGTGTCTAACTTTTGAAGCTTTTGCTGTGTTTGTCTCTGATTTTGTTCCATTGTGTCTAACTTTTAAAGACTTTGTCCCATTGTGTCTAACTGTTGCTGTGTTTGTCTCTGATTTTGTTCCATTTGTTGCATTAGTTGTAATAACAATGCCTTAGTGTCTGCAATCTGTTCCTCTATGCTTTTCGGCAGTGCATTTGCACCGGCAACATTCACATTTTGACAAGCAGAAAATGTGTCTTGACTTATTAGAGAAAAGGGTGAGGACGCAAAACCTGAATCTACAGTATTTGCAAGATTGTGTCCTGTCATTTCGGATTCCTGAGGCAAGCTGTTGCCGACCGATCGATCGATAATGCTTCCTTGTCCACTAATTGTTTCACTGTCTACACCATTGTTTGCAGGCCGCTCCATTTCCCTATGTACAATTACCAAATTACTACTTTGAACATTAGTTAATTCATTACTCGGTGGCGTTAACACACTGCTTTCGTCTTCACTGTCATTTCTCAGTTTACTTTGGAGCCTAGTGTTACGTTTTTCACACGCCATTATTGTGACAATATTTCACACGATAACACAGAAAAACACAATTTGAAGAGCAAAAATAAGAGAACACATTAACATAGCACTGAAAATAATATGTAGTTAATTGCAGCTGCGAAATACTTGGTGCAAATCTACATGCATGCCACAACTGTTTTACTGTACAACAATGAAAGGCTACAACTACAAAGGAGATTCTCTCTACATTTATGCGCTAGCAATAAACAAAATCTACACTAATTACACAAACTACAAGAAAAAAATCAGAAGATTCCAGTGAGGTATCCTCGGCTAAGGGTCGACATATGAAACGTCCCCTTATAACAATGTATATGTTTATTTCTATTCTGTTGTACAGCCTGGACTACAAATGTTCTCTGTATTGTTATGTTTTTAATGATGTATTTTGTACCTTTGTAATTGTATTCTCATGTTATAATATTGTAATTGACACCAGTTAATCAAATTAAGTAACTTGTAAGTTCCATTTCACTGCACACGTTTCTGTTGGTCATAGTATATGGACAATATGTGAGAAGTAGGGACTGTTAGTGTTTGCATGCGTGTTAATAATTCAGCAAGGGACTGGATAACAGTATTGCTGGTTCTAAGGACAATTCCCAAAAACTTTGTGCGTGCACAAGTGGTGGTTTATGGACTTGCTATATTAACTGCAAGACTCTTCACTGGTGATTGTGCACCCGCACAGTCACTACAGATGGCTGCTGGTCATCTCTACCAGGACTACAGTGGGCCTGTCCACACTTTCTACAAGGACTGCAGTGGGTCTGCACCTCTGGTGGCCCACCAATACCAATACTCTCTACCAGGACTGCAGTGGGTCTGCTCTGTGATGACCTACCTACCAATATTCTTCAAAACTTCGACTGACTCTGCTGTGGGTTTGCTCTGTTGTGGCCCATTACCTGTCTGCATGTCAAGAGTCAGCAATGTCTTTCCGTTGGAAGGACAACACTACTTCTTCAAGACTGCATGGAAATCCACTACTTCTGTGTGCAATTTCTTTTACTAATGAGACTTTGTGAAAAACAAAAACTGTAATTACTATTATGATGAACAATCTGGACTGTCTTTATGGACTGTGAGAATATTTTAGCTTTTGACCAACATTGTATAAATAAGTGTGTGCACTTGATATCTTTGTTATTGTAATTATGAAAAATTTTATCAAATTATTATTGGCCACTGCCCAAAAATATTTTGTAACATTTTTTGTGGGGAGCATGGGGGCTATGTAAGTAGGCTGTTTATGTTTTCTTTATGTAAGTAGTCTGTTTATGTTTTCTTTATGTAAGTAGGCTGTTTATATTTTCTTATTGGCAACGTTACGTAGCGCTCTATATGAAAATCACTGGCTGTGCTGTGTGCAGTCTGTGGCTAGTTTGCATTGTTGTCTTCCATTGTAGTGTTGGGCAGCAGCAGGTGGATGTGAACAGCGCGTAGCGTTGCACAGTTAGAGGTGAGCCGCCAGCAGTGGTGGATGTGAGGAGAGAGATGGCGGAGTTTTGAAATTACATATACTATGACTTTTGATGATATTAAGGTAAATACAGTGTTTGTTCTCTATTAAAATCTTTCATTTGCTAACTATCCCTATCAGTAGTTAGTGCCTTCAGTAGTTTGAATCTTTTATTTAGCTGGCAGTAGTGGCGCTCGCTGTATTGCAGTAGTTCGAGTAACGGAGATTTTTGTGAGGTAAGTGATTTGTGAAAGGTATAGTTTAATGTTACTCAGGGCCATTCTTTTGCAGGGATCTTTGATAGTCAGATTGCGTTGCGCTAAATAATATTGTGTGTCAGGTTAAGCACAGTCGTGTACAATTGTTATAAGGGGACGTTTCACAAGTTCTGGAATCGGCTCTGGATGCTCTAACATCATTCCTGCACTCCTTTTTCTTTCATGAATGCTAGAATAGTTGTTCTAAATAAAATAAAATTGTTGCAGACATGTACATTAATTTTACCAAAGTACCTTGCAGAAGTACAGTAGTCTCCATACACTTCGTTCAGTTCCATAGAAAACTGTTGCAGCAGACAATTTCCACTTCAGAAACCTTTATTGTTACCAAAAGTTGCTTCACGTGCTCCACGCTTGCAAATTTGACACATGACAATGAAACCTTTAAATTTTTTCTGTTTGGTACTGCAATGACATTTTACAGCACTGCATAATAGATACTGAGAATTCTCAAACCTCTCTTCTTTCATATCAATTCATTTTTGAAGGCTTGTAATGACAGATCGAGAGAGTGCCTCTTTTTGGGTGAACAGCCAATGGCTCTGCAAATGTCCTTCACATCACAAACAAACAGCGAAGGGTAAACATCGCTGACCCCACGATTCCGCCGAACTGGAGAGAGCTGTGGCGACCATAAAAATGTTACACTGCAGTACTAAATCAAATGTGGCGCTGTAACGGGTACTTGGGAGATGGACCGAAGAAAACCGAGACAGGCCCTGTTTCGGCTCGCACGCAGCTTGCACATTTGACTCGCATGCATTTTGGCACGCCATGGGCAGCCCTGTTGTAAAAGATATACGCTTGAAAAAATGAATGGTACTTTTTAAAATAAAAGCTTTCTACTTCTATACGGAACTTCAAATTTATCCCAAGTGCTATCTCCGTAGAAGATCTGGTTGAATGAAAACGGATGAATGTCTTTAAAACACCTCCTTTATATTATTATCTACCTCTCGAAAAAAAGTTTTGAATGAGGAGATATTCATTGACAGAGAAGGGTCGTATTGCAACGTGTTACACAACAAGCTGACAAGCTGGTTAAGTGCTCAGACTAATTTAAGGCGCGGAATTAACTGTTACATGGCTGATGGCGCGGAGCTCGGTGTGCCCTTGTGAGCTCGCGCGTGTGCTGCGGGTGGCCTGGAGAGGCAGGCGAAGGCTCAGCCGTGTGTGGCAGCTGCCAACCCCAATTAGCGCATCAGCCGCTGCTTTTGCTGCAGCTGCCGCCTCGCTACGCACCGCAGAGCCCCAAGAGATTAGCCGTCTGAGTCTCTAGAAGCCGGCTCTGCGAATTCTGTGTCCTCCACACGCCCGCAATCCTTCTTAGTTTCTGAGTGGCGCACAAGGGTAAAAGAAAATACTTCACTCCTAAAAAAAAAAAACTCGTCGTCCTTCTGGAAATATTTATCACGCAATAGTTCCTTTATCAAACAAAAAGAAGTCCCGGATTGCCATGTCAGGGGAATATCAAGCGTTGAGTTTCAATTTCATTGCCCGAAGTACCAGCATTGGTGGTTGTTCCTTGTCGAGATAGAACTGGGTTGCGCCACTGGAATAAAGTCAAAACTTTCCACGACTCCTTCGTCTTGACAGCCTAACCGGAATAACGTCAGGAGGTTTCGATAGTGTGTTCCTGCGACAATTTTCCTCTAACGAGACTATTCCGTTAGTACCACCCCACGACAGTCCAAAACAATTCTGTGTAACAACTTTTCGGAGGAAAGCCTGGTCTGTGCCTTTGCTGTGATTGGTGAATCTTCATGTTTCCACTGACTGCTGTGCTCATTTGAAGCGAAGTCAAAGTGACAAATAAATCTCTCGTCTATGGTAATTAAGCACCTAAGATGTATTATGGACTGGTATGATACAGCAACAGCTCCAACGCTGCCTCGATACGGGAGATTCAGAATTGTTTTGAGTTGCCGCGTGTAACGGAACATATTAAAGGCTTTACTGTACCGAAGTATGCGATACCCTCCAAATTCAACCAGTTTAACGAGTACTTATGATTATAGGAAAGGTATTGTGTATGTTAACAATGATTGCATAACATGTCTCCATAAACAGTCAACCCATTAAATTATACTGAATAACTGACCCACACAAAAGTATATATCACTTGATCACTGATACAGTAAATGTCATCATGTAAAACCACTAAGTTCATCTTAAATAATTAATATGAAGTACGAAAAATAGTGGACAACTTAGGTATTTTGGATCTCCTTAAATAAAAATCACCCAGTGAAACCTATTTGTTCACTAGGAGCGTTTTCACTCAGTATTCACGTAATCAATCCTATTTTAGACGAAAACCAATGTAATTCTTAATTATTCATGTTATTTACTTATTTATGCAAATTAGAGAAGTCAATTGACAAACTTCTAAAAAACGGCCTTTTTGTAACAAAGAATTATTCTGTCAAGTCAACAAATCAGTCTGTCATTTTAACAACATGTTAAATTATGTCACTCGATGCAAATTAATAACTTTTCTGCACAAATTATGATAACAGA
The DNA here is from genome assembly GCF_023864275.1 of Schistocerca cancellata. NCBI lineage: Eukaryota > Metazoa > Arthropoda > Insecta > Orthoptera > Acrididae > Schistocerca > Schistocerca cancellata. The sequence goes on from NC_064627.1 coordinate 1,000,322,872, forward strand.
TATACATGTGACTTGTAAACTATATCACTTTTTAGTAGTTCTCTGACAATGTTATAAATACAAGCAGCAAGAACGGTCGGGAGGCAGTCGGAATGTCACTTTGCTAAAGTGTGTTTGTGTGTCATTGTTTGAGGTGGATAAACAATGCAAAGAAAATGTAACAGAAGTATTACTTTATGTTGTGTCATGGTCTTTGGTGGACAGTGGAATTAAGATGGCCACCAGAGTAATAAATACACTCCTGGAAATGGAAAAAAGAACACATTGACACCGGTGTGTCAGACCCACCATACTTGCTCCGGACACTGCGAGAGGGCTGTACAAGCAATGATCACACGCACGGCACAGCGGACACACCAGGAACCGCGGTGTTGGCCGTCGAATGGCGCTAGCTGCGCAGCATTTGTGCACCGCCGCCGTCAGTGTCAGCCAGTTTGCCGTGGCATACGGAGCTCCATCGCAGTCTTTAACACTGGTAGCATGCCGCGACAGCGTGGACGTGAACCGTATATGCAGTTGACTGACTTTGAGCGAGGGCGTATAGCGGGCATGCGGGAGGCCGGGTGGACGTACCGCCGAATTGCTCAACACGTGGGGCGTGAGGTCTCCACAGTACATCGACGTTGTCGCCAGTGGTCGGCGGAAGGTGCACGTGCCCGTCGACCTGGGACCGGACCGCAGCGACGCACTGATGCACGCCAAGACCGAAGGATCCTACGCAGTGCCGTACGGGACCGCACCGCCACTTCCCAGCAAATTAGGGACACTGTTGCTCCTGGGGTATCGGCGAGGACCATTCGCAACCGTCTCCATGAAGCTGGGCTACGGTCCCGCACACCGTTAGGCCGTCTTCCGCTCACGCCCCAACATCGTGCAGCCCGCCTCCAGTGGTGTCGCGACAGGCGTGAATGGAGGGACGAATGGAGACGTGTCGTCTTCAGCGATGAGAGTCGCTTCTGCCTTGGTGCCAATGATGGTCGTATGCGTGTTTGGCGCCGTGCAGGTGAGCGCCACAATCAGGACTGCATACGACTGGGGCACACAGGGCCATCACCCGGCATCATGGTGTGGGGAGCGATCTCCTACACTGGCCGTACACCACTGGTGATCGTCGAGGGGACACTGAATAGTGCACTGTACATCCAAACCGTCATCGAACCCATCGTTCTACCATTCCTAGACCGGCAAGGGAACTTGCTGTTCCAACAGGACAATGCACGTCCGCATGTATCCCGTGCCACCCAACGTGCTCTAGAAGGTGTAAGTCAACTACCCTGGCCAGCAAGATCTCCGGATCTGTCGCCCATTGAGCATATTTGGGACTGGATGAAGCGTCGTCTCACGCGGTCTGCACGTCCAGCACGAACGCTGGTCCAACTGAGGCGCCAGATGGAAATGGCATGGCAAGCCGTTCCACAGGACTACATCCACGATCTCTACGATCGTCTCCATGGGAGAATAGCAGCCTGCATTGCTGCGAAAGGTGGATATACACTGTACTAGTGCCGACATTGTGCATGCTCTGTTGCCTGTGTCTATGTGCGTGTGGTTCTGTCAGTGTGATCATGTGATGTATCTGACCCCAGGAATGTGTCAATAAAGTTTCCCCTTCCTGGGACAATGAATTCACGGTGTTCTTATTTCAATTTCCAGGAGTGTATTTGAAGTTTACATATTTGTTGGTTTCGCTCGTTCTTTATCATCAAAAGCATATAAAAAACACGGGACCTCATGTTTTTAACCCTAGACAACCAGATTTAGAGCCAGCATCAACATCGAGACAGCAGCGATCCAGCAAGCAGCAGTGATTACTACAATGCATTTTAATGGCGCCAACCTAACATCAAGTGCTAACAAGCTCCGTAAATGGGAGTGAAATAGTGCGATTATAGCAATTAGCAATATCTACGACCAGGCGACCATTACAAAAGTGGGGGCCTGTCCGGGATCTTTAAGTGCATCGATTATAATAATGCAGCGATAAATTTCGTAAGTGCTTATCATTCCAAAAAAGTTTATTTGTGCAGTGTGGCAACAGTAAAAATATGTCAAAAATACATAAATAAATAAAGTGTGTTTGTGCGACTACGCCGCTCGGAAGATTAACGTCTGGATTATGTCAATGGAATTCATCAGTCCAGACTTCAGCTTCGATAAAACCGAATAGAAGTGAAGAAAGCCAACAGGAACACCGATCACGACATAGCTACATATAGCAAGGTATTTTGTTGTTGTTGTCATTTACAAAATTAATAGTGAACATGTCTCTACCTGAGAGTGATGAGATCGTAGGAAATGTAAAAATTGAACCAGGGGGTGGTGAACAATTAAACTTAACAGAGTGGTTAGCAGAGTTTCCAACTCAAATAAGCTCGCAACTTAAACAATCGAGTGAACAAGTAAGTTTGAAACTTAAAGAAAACACAGATAGTCTGGATAAGTTAAGTTTGAATTTTGATCTATTAAATACTCATCTCAATGAGAAGTGTGAGGAAATTAAAACTACCCTCAGTAAGGACACTAGAGAACAGTTGATACACTTCAGAAAAGAATTTCAAGTTAAAGTTGAAAGTTTAAATGAAAACATACAAACTAACACAGACAGCATTGCTGTCATCTACAACAGAGTAGATACTGAAGTTGAAAGATTAGATCAGAGAATAGACAAAACATCAGAAACCCTTAAACAAGAATACAACCTGTATACCACTAATGTAGATACAAAAGTAGAAAATATACACACTAAATATACACAATTGGAAGAGGCATTGATGTCAAAACAAATGATTTACAATCAAAATACAATGTATGGGCACATCCAAGTGAAATGCTTTCCTGGTAAAAATCTGCACCCTATTGACTTTATTCACCAATGTAAGGATATGTTTGTTGTAGGAATGTCAGATAACATAAAAATTAAGTTAGTAAAACGGCTTCTAGAAGGGGAGGCCCTATCCTGGGCAAATGAGAATAATGATTCTTGGAATACTTTTGAAGAGTTTGAAACTAAGTTTATTAGCAAATTTTGGTCACAATCCATACAAGCCAGATTAAAGTCAGAATTTCTAAATGGACCAGTGTATAGAGGGAAAGTAGGGGGAATGCAAAAATTTTGCAGAGATCAATTGAAAAAACTTGCTCACTTGAATAACTCTTTTGATATTATGACACAAATTGACGTTTTAAAAAGAAGGTTACCAGAGAGACTGCAGTGGGAATTGGTCCATGGACCAGACGATTCAATGGAAGAATTCCTGAAATTTGTAGATAGATTAGATAGGGCCTTGGAAAGAGAAAATAACCAAAGTTTTGGCTCTGGCAACATCCAGTATGGGGGGTGGAACAGGAATGTAAATAGACATTATTATGGGAGGAGAGACTTTGAAAATTCTGGAAATAATGCTCCAAATAGGGGAGATAGGAGATATGAAAATGATTTCCGAAACAATACACAGGAGGGAGGATGGAGGAGAGATAACAGGAATGATAGAAATAGGTATTGGGGAAGAGAACAAGATAGAAGGGGGTTTGTTGAAACTAGTGAACAAAACAACTACTAACGGACAGACCAAGGGAACCAGCTGGGAAACGGTGGACAGTCCCACTAGATGTCCGTAGGTTTGGGGCTAGACAATATTATGACAGGACAACACATAACCGAAACTGGAAAAGGAGAGGATACAATGTAAAGAGTAAGTACCATGAAAATACTGATGTTGTTAGAATGAATAAATTAGAATTTAATAAAAGGTTTTGGGATACTATGAGTAAAAGTGATACAGTTAATAGGAACAGTGTTCAAGCACAGGTAGTTAGTGAAAGTGCAGAAGTTGAAGGTATTGCAGAGTTCCATAGTTGGGATACTGGTGTTAATAACAAGTCAGACACACCACAAATAGAATCTATTTTGGGGGGTTTATTTGATAAGAAGGGGGATGACGAAGTGTTTAATGGAGCCAAAGACTCAATTGCTGAGATTCAGATACATAGGGGGGAAACTGAAGATGGGGTTGTTGTGGAGGAGGAGGAAGAAGTAATAGAGGGGCATTTAAATAATGATCCTAAATCAAGTGATGTTATTGATGAGAGTGTGGAGGAAGAAATAAAAGTATTTGTAGAATTGAAAAGTGATTATGTGGTAAAGGTAAGTGATGTGACAAACATGGGTAATAATGAGGTTAATTTAACTGAAATGCAGACTAGGGAATGTGTATCTGAGGACAAGCTATTGCCTATTGGGAACTATGAAACACTAATCTATGAGAATGGTAATAATAATAATATTAAAGAAAATATAAAGGGATGGAATGTAAATGTGTGTTTTCAAGAAAAAGGGGAAAAGTTTTTAGAAGTTTTGTGGAACAACTATGGAAACTGTATAAACAAAGACGCCTTTTGGAAAGAATTAGCAAAGGTAAGTGCAACCTTGTATCCTACATGGTGGACAAGAATCCGTAGTGGACTTTATAAAAAAGGGGGTGAAAACAGTAGTTTGTTAAGTGACAACACAGTGTTAAAAGGAACAGATGAAAACAAAGGTTTGTTTAAATGTCAATGCTTTGCAAACAGAGAGGGATGTGTCTAAGTGTAGGAAAGAGACATTAGACTTAGGAACTAAAGAAATTGAAAATGATCTATTGTTTGAAAAAACTGAACTAGACAAAGATGTTAAGCTAGGTTGTCCATATGTTAAAGTAAACATTGACATTTGTCCATTTGAAATAAAAGAAAGCCCACATCCTAATGTGTATAGACTTATCTTTCCCAGATCAAGAAGGTTACTTGGATTAAGAAACATCACTGAATTGAAACCATATAAACATGATTAAGCACATTTCCCTGTTTGGATACAGATACTTACCCATTTTCCATAAAGCATGTTATCAGCAAAGATTTTTACTGGGTGTGTCAAATAGCAACTACCACTCATACTACAGACCCTGGAAAAGTTCCAGATCTCTGAGAGAATGTTTTTATATTTTTATTGTCACTATTGAATATTAAATTTTGAGACATCATCTTTACTTGCAACGGGAAAGAAGGTGACAAACATTTATTACTTTCTTTTTGTATTGTTGAATATGGAACATACTTGCACCCAATAAAAGACAATGAAAAAATTATTGTGCAAGGCCCATCATTTTGTTACTATTGTGTTCTTAGGCATAAGATTTGTGTACAATTTTCTACAGCTAATCAGATGTTCACCAAGTTTGATGTTTGTGTTATGTTGTGACCAATTTAAGTGTCCAGTTTTGGTATTCATATGTTCTTGTACTATCTTGATTGTGTCTCAATAGGAGACAATGTTTAAAAAACTCTTCTTTTTTTTGCAAATGCATATTACATTCATACATGTGACTTCTCTAGTGTTTGTGTTTATATATCATGTCCATACTTATAATTCTGTTCTTTGTTTTCATTTCTTTTATGTGGCTCAAAAAGAGCAGACAGTTGCAATATTTTCTTATGGACATATGACCTGTCCATCTATGTAAGATATTTATGTTCCTTCTATTATCTTGATTAATCTGTGACTTAACGAGAACTGACTTTGAAATAATTTACATATATTTTTTATATATCTTAAAATCGCATGTGATATATTTGTGTCTGTTTTTGATCATTTTCCATGTGGCTCACTGGGAGCAAAGATTAACATTTTTTTTTTTACTTTCATATATTACTAAATATTTTTATTATGCTGTCATACTGAGAGCCATAACACAAAGTGCATTTGAAACAACACACCTAAAATATTTGCAGGAAAAAGTCATTTTGAAATGGTGTAACGGTCCTTGTATACATACACATTATGCATAGTAAAACAAAAAAAATTTATTAAAGTTGTACTTTTCCAAATTTTAACAATTTGACACATTTGTCCTAGTCGGCTAATATCATTAACGTTCTGTAAATGATATTATCCGAGGGGGGTATTGTAACGGAACATATTGAAGGCTTTACTGTACCGAAGTATGCGATACCCTCCAAATTCAAAGCAGGTTAACGAGTACTTATGATTACAGCAAAGGTATTGTGTATGTTAACAATGATTGCATAACATGTCTCCATAAACAGTCAACCCATTAAATTATACTGAATAACTGACCCACACAAAAGTTTATATCAATTGATCACTGATACAGCAAATGTCATCATGTAAAAACACTAAGTTAATCTTAAATAATTAATATGAAGTACGATAAATAGTGGACAACTTAGGTATCTTGGATCTCCTTAAATAAAAATCACCCAGTGAAACCTATTTGTTCACTAGGAGCGTTTTCACTCAGTATTCACGTAATCAATCCTATTTTAGACGAAAACCAATGTAATTCTTAATAATTCATGTTATTTACTTATTTATGCAAATTAGAGAAGTCAATTGACAAACTTCTAAAAAACGGCCTTTTTGTAACAAAGAATTATTCTGTCAAGTCAACAAATCAGTCTGTCATTTTAATAACATGTTAAATTATGTCACTCGATGCAAATTAATAACTTTTCTGCACAAATTATGATAACAGATGTACATGTGACTTGTAAACTATATCACTTTTTAGTAGTTCTCTGACAATGTTATAAATACAAGCAGCAAGAACGGTCGGGAGGCAGTCGGAATGTCACTTTGCTAAAGTGTGTTTGTGTGTCATTGTTTGAGGTGGATAAACAATGCAAAGAACATGTAACAGAAGTATTACTTTATGTTGTGTCATGGTCTTTGGTGGGCAGTGGAATTAAGATGGCCACCAGAGTAATAAATATTTGAAGTTCACATATTTGTTGGTTTCGCTCGTTCTTTATCATCAAAAGCATATAAAAAACACGGGACCTCATGTTTTTAACCCTAGACAACCAGATTTAGAGCCAGCATCAACATCGAGACAGCAGCGATCCAGCAAGCAGCAGTGATTACTACAATGCATTTTAATGGCGCCAACCTAACATCAAGTGCTAACAAGCTCCGTAAATGGGAGTGAAATAGTGCGATTAGCAATATCTACGACCAGGCGACCATTACACGCGGTAACCAGTAAGCAGTGAAATTTTTCCTTTTGAAAATGTTATGTGAAATATAAATTCTTACAGTGGGACAAGTGACTGTGGTTTGGAATAAAAGGTAATTAAAAGTCTAGAATCACAATGGTTGATTTTGTTCATTAGTAAAGTTTTAGATATTTAACTTCTGAGGAACAGATACGATCTGAATGTCATAAAAAATGTGATGAAATAATACTGATGTATAACTACGAGAACCCGTAGTGAATGTCTTCGACAAGTGATGGAAACATTATCGGATTTTCAAACGACCTAGAGCGCGTTGGAAATGGTTTTGAGCTAATCCATGTGAGAATTTACAAAAGAATTTCATTGAGCAACATTTATGCAACAATTATGCAGATCCATTATGCACCACGGACGCGGTCAGAGAAAAGGCAACCAAAAAAAGGTTACACACAGCCTGTAATAAACGCAACCTTCATTCAATTAAAAACGTAAATTTATTACACCTACAATAAACTCTACTAAGAAATATTCACAACTAAATATACACACAGGAAAGAAGTTTTTCATCACCTCGGTTCCCAGAACTCCTGAAGATAGACGTTGTCTGTGGTTATTGTATCACAGATAGAGTCCCTTTGACTGTTCAGAGATGTCACTAAATCCTCCCGTAGATGTAAACCGCCATGCATGGGCAGCTCCTATTAGACGGAGGGGGTCGGACAGCCGATCAGTTCCAGTCATTCCACCAGGAAGGAGGAACACGGCTCGTATTGTCTGTAGTTCAACCATACCTTGACTGTCAATACCGTGGTTCGATCGCGTCCGCATTGTTACTTTGTGCCAGGAAGGGCTCTCAGCAAGGGAAGTGTCCAGGCGTCTCGGAGTGAACCAAAGTGACGTTGTTGGGACATGGAGGAGATACAGAGAGGCAGGAACTATCGATGACATGCCTCTCTCAGGCCGCCCAAGGGCTACTACTGCAGTGGATGACCGCTACCTACGGATTAAGGCTCGGAGGAACCCTGACAGCAACGCCACCATGTTGAATAATGCTTTTGGTGTAGCCACAGGACGTGGTGTTACAACTGAAACTGTGCGCAATAGGCTGCATGATGGGCAACTTCACTCCCGACGTCCATGGCAAGGTCCATCTTCGCAACCACGACACCATGCAGCGCGGTACAGATGAGCCCAACGACATGCCGAATGGACCGCTCAGGATTGACATCACGTTCTCGTCACCGATGAGTGTCGCATATGCCTTCAACCACATAATCGTCGGAGACGTGTTTTGAGGCACCCCGCTCAGACTGTATGCCTAAGACACACTGTCCAGGGAGTGCATTAAGGTGGAGGTTCCTTGCTGTTATGGGGTGGCATTATGTGGGGCCGTATCCGCCGCTGGTGGTCATGGAAAGCGCCGTAACTGCTGTATGATACGTGAATACCATCCTCCGACGGATAGTGCAATCATATCACAGCATATTTTCGGGGAATTCGTCTTGATGGACGAGAATTCGCGCCCCCCGCCGTGCACACCTTGTGGGTGACTTCCTTCAGTATAACGACATCGCTAGACTAGAGTGGTCAGAATGTTCTCCAGATATGAACCATATCGCACATGCCTGGGATAGACTGAAAAAGCCAGTTTATGGACGACGTGAGCCACCAACCACTCTGAGGGATCTACGCCGAATCGCCGTTGAGGAGTGGGACAATATGGATCGACAGTGCCTTGATTAACTTGTGGATAGTGTGCCACGACGAATACAGGCATGCATCCAAGCAAGAGGACTTGCTACTGGGTATTAGGGTTCCGGTTTGCACAGCAATCTGGACAACCACCTGTGAAGGTCTCGCTATATGGTGGTACAACATGCAATGTGTGGTTTTCACCACCAATCAAAAGGGCGGAAATGATGTTTATGTTGATCTCTATTCCAATTTTCTGTGCAGGTTTAGAAACACTCAGAACCGAGGTGATGCAATCCTTTTTTTGATGTGTATACTTACTATGAAGTATCGCTGAATCAGCAAGATCGGTACGCATGAGGCTGCCGGAACAGCATTATAATTATGTTAATTGTACCCTATAGAAGAGTGTGGCTCGGAATGCTACAAATGTTTAGTTACGACAGACTGCCCCGGAAGTTTCTTAATAAGCAAGAGCCTCATATTTTTGATGAAGTCCTTTTGGATATACCAAATAAACAGTGTTGAAGACTTTCACCAAGATAGTAAACGTAGAAAGAACCTAACAGAACAACCTTAAGACCGGAGAATAGAACACACAATAAAAAGAAATCAAACCTTAAAACATTAGTCTAGTACTTCAAGTTAGTGTACAGTTATATATTTTCGTTGGAAGAGAGCAACAGTTCTGACCTGACCGAAAACAGCAGCGGTCCACATTATTATCCTGTTGTTTAAGAATCGAATGATAAGTGTGTCAAAGCAGTCGGAATACCATGTGTCTGCACAGGCGAGCAGTGCAGTGATGACAAAATCGCGCACAGCGCGGAATGCGGGGAGCACGCCTCTGTAGCAGGTAAAGGGTTAATGAAGAGACAAAGCACCAGACATTTAAAAAAACTACATTCAAACGAATAAAATTCATGAAGTAAGACACCTCGATATTGTTTTTAAATAAAGAAAATGTTAAGCATCGCACAAGGTCTGAACTCAAATCCATTCGCTTAGCACACCGACACCTTATCCATTACGCTAACGCAGCTCGTCATTTAATGAAACTCCTGGAGGAGTCTAAAATGTCACTCAAAATACAGAAAGACACTGTTGGTATGACTGTGAATTACTCACGCTTCGTCGAAGTACAATAGGAAATAAACAATTACCACTGTTCTTTATTGTGAAAAACCGTTTCGTGAGAACGATACAAACACCATTCTTTGCTATCTTCTGAATTAGGTGGCTTATTGCTTGTTCGGTTTAATTAATTAATAGAATATGAAGGAATTGGTATAAAGAATGTTTTTCCATACTTTCTATAAAAGAATGTCTGCTATCAAGACATTGCTTTTGTTCTATTACTTTATTTAAGACTGAACGTTTCTAAAACTGAAAACACTCGTCCGTGCTCTGCACTGCAGTCGAGCTCTGGCAACGTCGTTCTCTGTTCATTGGCTGACTGTGTTTTGTGACGTCAGATGCGCAGAACGAACCTAAACTCGGCCGCCGTCATAAATGGCGAGCACTATAGTGGTGGCCGTGGTGGCTTTACTTCATTAACTGCGCGCTCCCCCCTAAACGTAAGTTTGCGAACTATACTATACTATGGCGGTGCTTCTCTTGGTGCGTGCGTCGTTTGCAACTGACAACGCAGCAATCTCCCGCGTCTGGGCGGGCATGCGCGAACCGCAAAGACAAAAGAATTGAACTATAAGAGCCAGAAAATTCGTTCAGACAGAACTGTCCAAAGAGCATTAGCTAAAATGGATCGATAGTAGTGGAAAAGTAACAAGGATTGCTGGCTCATGGCACAGATTAGAAATCAGCACCAACGGAAGCTGAAGAGTCATTCTCGTTCTGCCAGTAGCCTTGTCAAACAGAGCACAGAAACGTACTTCAGTCAACCCCTTTCATTTACGTTGGGAAACTGTCCCTAAAAGGGGGAAGACTGCAGCCTTTTGGAAAACGGCCAATTGCAGAGCCTGAATTAGAGCCTCATATGATTCTGTGACATCTAGGCTTGCAGATTCCTTGACTTGATCCATTGGCTGTTAGGGTATCGGAGTGTGTTTAAGAGTTCAAGGGTGCATTACAGACACGAGGCCGTCCATTACAAACAGGAGGCTACTAAAAAGGTAGTGAAACTGTGTGGAGTGGACTGGGCGGTTTTTCAGATTATAGGGCCTTAGGAAGGAACCAGAAGGGCTTCAGTCTCGAAGGGCGCAGGTCAAACACTTGTGAATGATGGTCGTTCCAAGACGGTCGTGATTCCGGGGCATCCGGCTAAGAGGATGTTGCAATAACAACGAAGTAATCATACTGTAAAACTGGCCGATTCTCCACCTTTCTGGCTAAAGACTATAGATACATCAGAATCTGCGGAGGCGTTCGACTGACTGAGTGGAGAGAAAATAGGAAAGGATCATCTTCTCGGCTCGAAACCTGGCAAGAGACGCAGACCTCTTTGTCGCAGCACGCTCCCCCGTGTACTTCCTGCCCTCATGTGGCCGTTCCTAGCACCTTGATGGGCGGACTCCATCAGCCAATGCTATTGTGAAAGCATTAACTCGTCAGCAAAGCAGAGCCACACCATCATCTCGTCAGCAATGCCAGCTGTGAGAGTGGAGTTTGAAAATAGGCACCTGAAAAGAGCGTAGGTTGCGTTCCCGCGCAGCTGCCCATGCTACGGGAAACGTATGGATGCAGTAACACTCAGGCTCACAACTAGCACAAGTTACAGGTAGAAAGATCTGCGTAATAAAGGTGGCACTAAGTTGAGACGAGAGTACTGTAGCAACAGTGTAGTAGGAAGGTAGAGATGATTCCCAGATGGGATTGATTATTTGCATTGGTGCCAACAAATGAAACTAAATATTTTTAAGACATGTAAGTAAGACTAATGGATTAGAACAAAGTTTTTATAGCAGTTCTAGCTGCTAACTGAATAATGGAGTACAGTATGCTGACGTGTTACTGCGTTGCATGGATGTTATACAACAGAAAATGCAACGTATCTGTCATTTTCAGTGTATCCTTTAAGTTGAACAGCTGCTTGTTGATGGTCAATAAGTCATGCTAGATCGAATTCCTGACCTCTTCGTCCTGCTGAATCTGCTTATTAGTAGCCAGAAGCTTATCTTCCTCCTGATCTGGATTACCAAATATTGACTTAGTACTATTCCACTTGCTGTGAGACATGCTCGATTAACAAGATGGAGTAGTACAGCATCAGGAATGTTTCGCAGCGGCCTTTGGGTGTCAGTAATTAACTGTCTTAAGTCCTATAGAGTACGAAGGATTCCTTTGTGTTCAGACTACTCCAGCAAGGATTCACTAGGTAACAGGCGCCTTGTAACTTGTTGCAACGCTAAGCCTTCTTCCTTCCGTAACGTAACGTCAATGTCAGCAATTATAACAACCTGATGAGAGGTATACAGTTGATTGTCCAGGCATTCGAACATCATAACAGAAGTCGAAGGATGGTTTTGGAAATGCAGAGTACCAAAAAATACTAATAAACAAAGAAAATAAAATGTAGCACCTCATTTCCTTTGGATGGTGACGATCTGTGAAGACAAGGCAGGTCAGGTAGAGAAATCGACGTGCGGGGCTATCGCCAGTTGAGGCACGCTGGTAGTGACACCACCTCACACCTAAATACCTAAATTTGCAACAAAACGCAGTGTTAAAATTCGAAAGGAAACTCCCTTGACTGGGCTAAATTTGAAACAATAAAATGTTATACTCCACACAAGAGATCTAGCAGTAAATAGGGGTATTAGTGGTTACCTGTAACTTGTTACAGCGAACGAGAAAAAGCTGGTTCGATGGAGATAAGGTTGTGTGGTCTTGCACTCCTACACCCAACTTATCTATCACGGACCGAGCACCGTCTGTAGTATAGCGAAATGAAACAAGTAGATATTAACGGGGCAGCCATTGTCATACTAAATTTGCTTACAGCACTGCAATAGTCTGCTCTCAAGAGGAGTAACAATCGGTTCCCTGGCCTGCATGATGGATCAGCAGACTTTGTAATATATCCGAAGAATTTAAAAATTCCACACTTACACAAGACTTGCAAACAGATCTGCAGAGCTTTTACGAGTATTTGTCTGGAGTTTGCAAGGACTATGATGTTCAGACTGTCCTTTGATGAAGCGTAGAAGCTTCGTATTATTAACATGTGGACTCATAAACGTAAAGAGAAGACAGAAAATTCTTGCGCGTGTAGGGAGAATAGAATGAGGAAATTTGGAGTTACGCTGGAGAAACACTCGTGATCATCTGTTCAAGTTCGTAACGTCCTTTCCATCCATTACTTATAGGTGGAGACTTTAATCTAGCATCCATTGACTAGGATAATTACACGTTTATCACAGGGGGCAGAAGCAAATATTCGTGTGAAGTTATTCTAGGAGCGCTCTCAACATACAACCTAGAGCAATTGGTTAGAAAACCATCTCGAGATGGGAGCATATTAGATATCTTGGCGACAAACAGACCTGATGTTTTTGAGGAAGTTAATCTAGAAGAAGGTATTAGCGACCATAATGCTGTTGTGGCAAAGGATCCACCTTGGTACAACAAGTATATTAGGAAGTTGCTGAGAAAGCAGAGAATTTTGCACAGTCCTTTTGAAGATAGTTACTGCCCCACTGACAAACAGAAATTATGCGAAATGAAAGCAGCTGTCAGATGGACAATGAGACACTCTCTTAACGAATTTGAAAGCAATATTTTATCTGCAGAGTCTAAAAATAAGCCCACAGAATTTTGGTAAAATCTATGAACGCTACAAATAATTCAATACCTTCTCTTGCTGACAGTATGGGTAATATAACTGATGATGATAAACGGAAGGCCGAAATTCTAAACCTAGCTTTCAAAAATTCGTTTAAGATAGAGGACTGTAGCACCATTCCCTCTTTCAGTTATCGAACAAACGAAAGGATGGCTGACATAGTGTTTAGTGTATCTGGGATTGTAAAACAGTTAAGATCCTTAGACGCCAGAAAGGCATCTGGCCAGACGGTATCCGCGTAAGATTTTATGTTGACTATGCTACAAATATAGCACCTTTCTTATCCGTCACCTATCAGAGATCATTGGAACGGCGGAAAGTTCCATTGGACTGGAAGAAGGCCCAGGTCATAGCAATCTATAAAAAGGGTAGAAAATCGGATGCACATAATTACCGGCCAATTTTACTGACTTAGATTTGTTGTAGAATCATGGAACATATTTTGTGTTCAGACAGAATGACCTTTCCAGACTCTGAGAAGCTCATCTGCAGAAACCAGCATGGTTTTAGGAAACAGCGGTCTTTGCGAGACGCAGCTGGCCCTCTTTGTGCATGATATACAACAGGCTCTAGATGCCGGCTCCCAGGTTGATGCCATATTTCTCGACTTTCGAAAGGCGTTCGACTCACTGTCGCTTGCTACAAAAAGTGCGTGCTTACGGTATACCCAGTGACATATGCGGTTGGATAGAAAGTTTTCTAAAAGACAGGGAGCAGTATGTCGTCCTGAACGGGGTAACTTCAACAGAAACAAAAGTAACATCAGGTGTTCCCCAGAGCAGCGTAATAGGTCCTCTGCTTTTTACGAATTACATAAACGATCTGGTTGATGGTATTGACAGCGGCCTTAGACTGTTTGCCGATGATGCTGTGATCTACAGGAAAGTAGTATCACAAGAAAGTTGTGAACAACTCAATGTGGATTTGCGTGGTGTAATGACTGGCAGTTATCTCTCAATATTAGTAAGTGTAACCTACTGCGTATAACACGGCGAAAATCCCCATTAATGTGTGAGTACAAAATAAATGATCAGTCTTTGGAAGCGATAACATCAGTCAAGTATCTGGGTGTGACTATTCGAAATGATCTCAGATGGAATGATTAGATTATACAAGTAACGGGTAAGGCGAACTTTAGATTGCGGTTTATTGGTAGAATCCTGAAGCAATGCAGTCCTTCAGCAAAGGAAATAGCTGACAATACGTTAGTTCGTCCAGTCTTAGAGTACTGTTCGTCTGTATGGGACCCTCACCAGTGCGTCTGATTCAAGAGATTGAGAAGATCCAAAGAAGAGCGGCAAGATTCGTGACTGGTACATTTAGCCATCGCGAGAGCGTTACAAATCTCATAGAAAGTTTGAAGTGGGACACACTTGCAGATAGACGACGCGGTAAACAGAAGGGGCTGCTCACTAAATTCCGAAATCCAATCTTCACCGAGGATGTAGAGCATATATTATTACCACCAACTTTCAAATCGCGTAATTATCATCATTCAAAGATAATGGAAATAAGAGCTCGCACTGAGGCGTTCAGACAGTCGTTTCTCACTCGCGCGATCCGCGATTGGAACAGAGGGGGAGGGGGGAGGGGATATGACTTTGGCGCGAGCGAATTGTGCCCTCCGTTACACACCGCTTGGTGGCTAGCGGAGTATATATGTAGATATAGAAAACGGTACCTCCGTCGCATTATGTTGGCATCAGTGTCGAATCAGATAACGCCAGAGTTGTAGAATTGATGCTGGCGATAATACGGTTACAGGAATAAAGCACTAGGACACAGAAAGAGATGATTAGCGTACCCAAAGAGATACAATCACACATACCGATTTTGCCAGTTCAAATTATAACTAGTAGTATTGAGCGGAGGCTCCTTAATTTTGAGACAGTACAACATCAACGGAACTAAACAAGTTTAGAATGAGATGAAAATTTGTATGGTAGGATTTCAAACGTTGGTAAAATCTGCGTCAGAACAAAGAAAATCAGTTAGCAAAGGTAAGCAGTATAGTGCCGAGTGACCAGATCACTCAAGTAAATGAACAGAATGGACAACTCGATGCTATTATTCACGAAGCACATGATGAAAATTAAGCTTGAGAATTTGCGGATGGAAACAATGAAAGAAGAACTGTGCACCATTGTTAAGAAATTTGACGATCTTAACTGCGAAAATGACAAATTTGTCAACGAAAGCAGACAGGGTTCGGGTAACACTTCACAGGTTCAGTTTTTGGAAACGGGAGAATGCAAGGCTTTGAAATAATTGGAAGATGGTTAAACGAAAATCAACCAACAATATAAACAGGAAGTAATTACGCTGCATCGCACTTCTTAGAAACAGAGGCACCGCTCTTTCGAATTTATTTGCCATTACCACGCCCTCGACTTTCAACAAATGTGTCCTTCCTGGACGGGAATATACGTAAAGTACGAGTGCAGGGTGTGACTCAAAGGACGACGACATATAGAAGCTGGGTAGGGCCGTGATTCGTCCATGGATAGCCGAAGTAGTTACTGCACGGCTCTTGTTAAGCAGGAAATCCCTGTTCGAGTCTAGGTCCGGCACAAATTTTGACTGTCGTAATTCCAATATACAGCCTAAGGTGTTTCATATTCTCGACTGCGAATATCTTTCCTGTGTATCTTAAGAATCCCCCAGTGCGGCAGGGGAAGGCTGAGTACGGCCGAGTGTTTGACGGCGCTGGCGGCGATACAGCCCACGAGAGTTCTTTAAAAGGCTGTATGAAGGGCAGGTAGTCTCTAATGACGTCACATAAGTTGGGAGTTGGGAGTCGATATGGAAAGGGAAGGGGATCCAGTGTTAGAATTTGATTGAAAGGGCTTCGGAAGAATCGCGATCAGATAAGACAGATGGGGTAGATAACAACTCTTCAGAATATCTAAAATTAGTGGGGAAAGAGGCAACCGAACCTCTGTTCCCGGTGGTGGGTGACATTCGTGAGTCTTGAGACATGTTATCTGTCTTGCCGAAAGATATCGTCTACACGGTCCCCCATAACAGCAGCGGCAGGTAAGTGAGAGCACAATCATGCAACCAGCTTAACATCTCGGCAGCTAGGGTTCTGACGAGAATAATACACAGAAAAATGAATAAGAAAACTGAGGGTCTGTTAGACGACTATCACTTGGCTTTAGGAAAGGTAGAGGCAACAGAGGGGCAGGCACGATATTTCTTTTGATAAAGGAAGTAAGATTTAATAAGAACGGTAATATTACTCGTGAACCTAGAAAGAGCAGTAGACAGTGTGAAATGGAACAAGATGTTCGAAATTCTAAGGAAAACTGGCATAACCTATCAGGACAGACGGGATATGTACTATACGCGTGTGAACGAAGGAGGAACGATAACAAAGGTCCGACTGGAAAGGATGTATTACATGACTCCGTCTTTCAACGCTGCAGTTCATTATATACATCAAAGAAGCAATGACGGAAATAACAGAAAATTTCAAGAGTAGGAATAAAATTCAGCGCAAAAGGATTTCAATGATAAGATTCTCTTACCACCTTGCTATTCTCAGTGTATGGAACCTGTTGAATGGATTGACCAGTCCAATGAGTACAAACTATGGACAGAGGGTAAACCGAAGCTAAAAGGAAGTATTGAGGCGTAGCGGAAATGTAATTAGCAACATACTTAACTTCAAAATTGGAAACCATAAAGTATACGAAATTAAGGAATTCTACTGTCTCGGAAACAAAGTAAGAAAAGCCGCACCAAGCAGGGAGGATATAAAAAAAAAGACAAGCAAAGACAAATAAAGCATTAGTGGCCAAAATCAATCTACTAGTATGAAACATAGATTTTAGTGGCAGGCTGTATCAGACTAATAAGAAGACTGATGACTGATAAAATAATAATTAAAATGAAAAAAGCAATATATTCTAATGGTCCGAACTTATCATCACCATGCTGCTGCACTGACAACTTGGACTTATGGTAAATTACTCCCTAAGTAAGTACCCGCCGTCTGATAGTAGGTACCTCATAACTGAGCTCTTCTGGTGGATAACTGGGCCTTATTAGAGAATGGACTCTGCTCCATCATGTTTCAGTCGACCAATGAAAGCGTACACAGTTTATACTGTGTAATTTTGTGAGAAATTTCTCCATGGAGTGATTTCTGTACAAAAAAATCTTATGTTATTGACGTCCAGCTGTTTATATGTGAAAAAGGTATCATTAATATGTTAGTGATAATATACATATTCATGTTTGCACATTCAAACCAGTAGTTTAACTTCTCTCTCTCTGAAACTAAAGTTAAATTGTTGTGACTGAGTAATATCTACTCGTTTGAATGGAAACTTCTGGGCGATAGAAGTATCATCCACAATATTGTTACACAATTATCTCCTGCACTTCCAGGTAGAAATTTTGTTACTATTTTGAATTTTCAACTCTATAAGACAAAAAGATTAGAACTTCCAGTTCATGGTCATACTGTGTCATAAGCTCGTTGTCGAAGTCAGCATCTGGAATAAAATCTCTGTGGTTCTGCAGAATTCCGGCGATCGTCGACTCTGAAAAATTCTTAAAATAACCACCACTTAAATTCTAAGCAATAATCAGCTTTGGCGGCAGAAGACTTCTGGCATAAGAAGTCACCCGGCAGGAGCTGCCGTGCGGTTCTAGGGGCTACAGTCTGCAACCGAGCGGCCGCTAAGGTCGCAGGTTCGAATCCTGCCTCGGGCATGGATGTGTGTGATGACCTTAGGTTAGTTATGTTTAATTAGTTCTACGTTCTAGGCGACTGATGACCTCAGAAGTTAAGTCGCATAGTGCTCAGAGCCAAAAGAAGTCACCCCCATTCTGCCAATGGCCTTGTCAAAGAGGGCGGAGGAGCTAACAGAGGTTCAGGGCACAATCTTGTCCTTGGGTTGTGAAACCACCACTAAAGGCGGAAGAATCAGCAATGATGAACAGCACGTGGATGCAAAAGGCAATGGAAACCATTCCATTAAAGACACATAGCGTGTGTCCGCAGGACATGTTGCCTTTAATTGAAAAATGTCATGCTCATCTCTATATTGGCAAAATATTCCGTAGCACAGGGCAATCAGCCTCATTTCACATGCAGCCAAAATGATGTTAAGAATAATTAATAAAAGACTTGAAAAAGTAATAGAGGAGAATCTCGGCGAGGAGCAGTTTGGCTTTAGACGGAATAAGGGCACCAGAGATGCAATAGGGCTCCTACGAATCTTGGGAGAAAGGTTTATTGAAAAAGGAAGAGACCTATATATGTGCTTCATCGATTTAGAAAAGGCATTTGACAATGTGGTTTGGGACAACCTGGCGACTATTATGAGGGATAAGAGAGTGGGCTGGAAAACCAGAAGACTTATAAACTCATTATACCTTAATCAAAAAGTTTCATTTAAAGTGAGAGGAGTAAGTACAAACTTGATCAGACTAGGGAAAGGAGTAGGAGAAGGATGCTGTTTATCACCTACTCTTTTCAACCGGTACTTCAAAATATGATTGACCAATGCTCACTATATGACAAAGGAGTAGAAATTGGAGGAAGAAGAGTAGGGTGCTTGAGATTTTCTGGTGACATGGTCCTTCTAGCCACAGGGGAAAAAGAATTACAGGATTTGGTGGACACCATTGCAACTAACGGAAAAAATATGGAATGAAAATTAACACAAATAAAACAAAAGTATTGGCAATAGGAGGAAATAAGGAAATAAAAATTGTGCTGGTTGGAGAAACACTAGAACAGGTGCAAAATTTTAAGTATCATGGAAGCAGGATAGACACCGACTGGAAGTGCACCACAGAAATTAAAACAAGGATAGTAATGGAAAAAGAGGCGTTTTATAAGAAAAGGAGAATCTTCTGCAGCGGTCTGGACAGAGAACTCAGAAAGAGACTCATAAAATGTCTTGTATGGAGTGTTCTTCTATATGGCGCTGAAACATGGACTATGAGGAAAAAAGACAGAGAAAGGCTGGAGGCTTTTGAGATCTGGACATGGTGGAAGATGGAAAGAGTAAGTTGGATGGACAGAGTAAAAAATGAAGAGGTACTGAGAAGAGTGGGAGAGAAAAGACAGTTACTAGATGTAATAAAGAGAAGAAAAAGAAATTGGATTGGGCATATATTAAGAAAGAATGACGGACTGATAAAAACAGTTTTAGAAGGTTATGTAGAAGGGAAAAGGAAGCGAGGAAGGAAGAGATTCCAGATACTGGATGACATGATGCACGGTACAACTTTTTAGAACAATTGTACACGACTGTGCTTAAACTGACACACAATATTTTTTTAGCGCAACGCAATCTGACTTTCAGAAATCCCTACAAAGGAATGGCCCTGACTAACATTAACCTGTACCTTTCACAAATCACTTACCTCACCAAAAATCTTCGTTACTCGAACTACTGCAATACAGCGAGCGCCACTACTGCCAGCTAAATAAAAGATTCAAACTACGGAAGTCACTAACTACTGATAGGCATAGTTAGCAAATGAAAGATTTTAATAGAGAACAAACAATTTATTTACCTTAATAATCATAATTGACATCCAGTCTCACAAATTTCAAAACTCCGCCATCTCTCTCCCCACATCCACCACTGCTGGCGGCTCACCTCCAACTGCCCAACGCTACGCGCTGTTCACATCCAGCTGCCACTGCCCAACACTACAATGGCAGACAACAATGCAAACTAGCTACAGACTGCACACAGCAAAGCCAGTGATTTTCATACAGAGCGCTACGTAACGTTGCCAATAAGAAAACATAAACAGTCTACTTACATAAAGAAAACATAAACAGCCTACTTACATAAAGAAAACATAAACAGCCTACTTACATAGCCCCCATGCTCCCCACAAAAAATTTTAAAAATTGTTTTGGGCACTGGGAAATACATATTTGTTAAAATTTTTCATAATAACAAAGAAATCAAATGCACACACTTATTGATACAATGTTGGTCAAAAGCTAAAATTTTCTCACAGTCCATAAAGACAGTCCTGATCATTCAAAACAGTGAAACTGCCATTTCTGTTCTCAAAGTCTGAGCAGTAAAAGACAATGCACACGGAAGTAGTGGATTTCCATGCAGTCTTGAAGAAGTAGTGTTGTCCTTCCAACGGAAAGACAGTGCTGACTCTTGACATGCTGACAGGTAATGGGCCAGAACAGAGCAAACCCACAGCAAAGTCATTCGACGTTTTGAAGAAGATTGGTAGGTAGGTCATCACAGAGCAGACCCACTGTAGTCCTGGTAGAGATTATGGTATTGGTGGGCCACCAGAGGTGCAGACCCACTGTAGTCCTGGTAGAGATTGTGGTATTAGTGGGTCATCAGAGATGCAGACCCACTGTAGTCCTGGTAGAGAGTATGGTATTGGTGGGTCATCAAAGATACAGACCCACTGTAGTCCATGTAGAGATGGCCAGCAGCCATCTGTTGCGACTGTGCAGGTGCACAATCACCATCGAAGAGTCTTGTGGAGAATCTAGCAAGTCCATAAACCACCACTTGTGCATGCACAAAGTTTTTGGAATTGTCCTTAGAAGTCTTGCAGACAATATAGAAAGTTCATAGACCACCACCTGTGCACTTACAAAATTTTTTTGAAATGTCCTTTGAACCAGCAATGCTGTTATCCAGTCCCTTGCTGAATTATTAACACACGTGCAAACACTATCAGTCCCTACTTCTCACATATTGTCCATATACTATGACCAACAGAAATGTGTGCAGTGAAATGAATGCTTACAAGTTACTTAATTTGATGAACTGGTGTCAATTACAATATTATAACATGAGAATACAATTACAAAGGTACAAAATACATCATTAAAGAACATAACAATACAGATAACATTTGTAGTACAGGCTTTACAACAAAATAGAAATAAACATATACATCAGTGTTACAGGAATTATGACATGAGTACATACATAAAAGATCAGAATAACTTTCGAAACATCAACTTCACACATGAGCATTAAAACAAAACAGAATAAATAATGTCTAAACATCTTTACAAAGTAAATAACATATTATTAATGCAAATTATATTTGAGGATAACAGTACTCCTCATCATAGTTCATGTAGCGGAGTATTAGAAAAATTCTACAACATAGCACTCATCAGCTAAACGCATAAAGACAGGAAAAACACAAATACACAATGGTACACAAACACATAGTGGGATGACACAAAAGGAAAGGACAGGTTTTGTTTTATTGCAGTGTAACATTTGGTACTGCAGTCCAACCCAAAACTTCATTCCATAGATCTTTCGTCTTATTTCAACCTTTGTTTCCACCAAAAAATCCTATCCAAGCATGCTTTCTGTATGTTTTTCGTATAACCTCTCAGTGCATTTCTTCAAATTCATCGCAACTCATTCTCCTATAGGCTACCCCCTCTTAAGCTAACTTAAATCTAATGAGCTCAGATGCTAAACTAAGGGGCAAGGCAATGCAGCAGCACAAAACAATTAACACAAACAGCAATGACAAAAAATTCAAATTGGCAAAGTAAGCAACAATATTACAAATAATATGCAATGAGCAGCAAACAAGAAAAATAAATCAGTAATAAACTGGCTTTGAAGAGTAACACAAAGTCAAATTCAGTAACACTATGCCTGGCAAACAGCAGTAACTTATACCTACACATGACAATGCTCAAGCAGCAAAAATATTACAATAAAAATGGCCATGTTTAATACCTATGTCACATCTTAACACTAGAGTGATGCATCACAATTTATTCTACAAAAGAAATTACCAAGT
This sequence comes from Schistocerca cancellata, assembly GCF_023864275.1. NCBI lineage: Eukaryota > Metazoa > Arthropoda > Insecta > Orthoptera > Acrididae > Schistocerca > Schistocerca cancellata. The sequence goes on from NC_064627.1 coordinate 1,000,345,172, forward strand.
AGTTGAAAAGTAAATTCCGTATGCAATTCCTGTGAAGGGAAACGTCTTTTTATGCTCCTTCGTTTTTTTGAATAGATCATAAAATTATTTACTGGATCTGTAGGCATAAAATATTTATATTAGTACATCTATTAAATTTTATTTTAAGCAATGCTGCTGCAGCTAGAAACATGATATTAAACAAAACGAGTAAATAAATACATAAAGCAAGCCATATGGCATTTTTTTCAACTAGCAAGACAATAGCCGTGAAATGTTTCTCATCGTTTCATTAGGCATTTTAGTAAATATCATAAATTAAGAGCTCCACAGTATGCTTTCAACAAGGAAATGTCAATAGCGAGGATAATGGCCTCCCCTTTCTTTTTTTCTACCTGTGCCTCTGAAATGCACACCCTAATGGCTTTTTCTCAAGGCGGCTGACACAGCTGGGTGCCCACGACCAATTACGTGCAGGTGGTCACTTAACTTTCTTACCGAAATATTTATGACAGCAGTTTCTGCTACAGTGACAGTCTCATATAAAAATATTTCACAGTCAAGAATTTGCGTTGCAAATGTGTACAAACAAAATCTTATGAATATAACTGCGTCCAAAAAAATTTTCGCTGGCATTGTGATACATTCACGCATTTACACACATTTCATAACTCTTAAAGTACGATTCTTGGTTTCCAACAACCTTTTTCACAAACCAGAGTCCCTAACCACTACTCATTATTCCTTACCTCATTCGTCGACACTTCTTCAATATTTCATCTTAATAAATATGTAGCATAATCAAATTCCTCATATAACATTGGCTTATTGATCATAAACATACCTCAACAGCATAATACACATTATCGTCGTAAAAATATCATAACATCACAGTCAATTCTCAAATTCGTCGTAGCTTCCTCCAATAATTTCAAAACCCAAAAATATTCTCTGCTCATGTCAAAAGTGTCATCAGCCTCAAACGTACTTTAAAAATCATGATCCCATACCAAATATATCATTCAAAGCTCTCATAATATCACAATGGGTCCGAAAAAATATGAACAGTTTACAAAGTACAGACAACATACAATTTCGTAAGTGTGAAGTTATCCAACGGTGTAATTACGTAAACATCTGTCACTGCCATAGTAAAAAAGTTGGTCTCTCTCAGTTAAATGATCAGATAGCTGTGTAATTATGTGTTAAAGAAATATGGTACCGATGTGTAAAGTTGTATAAGCAAATACCATATTAGCTAGGGCTCCTTGTGCTTACCAAACACATGGTACACAAAGTAAGTGTGGACCCCCCTGAGGATTAATGTAATTATACCCTCAGGTGTTACAGATTACAGCAATGGAATGAAATGTATCACGGAAAACTTTCTTTGTAATTCAAAAATCTTTAAAAATAAATGTTTTAAGTACAAAATTAATCACTCAAATACGTGTCCTGTAGTGCTAAATGTGCGTCTTGCTGTAAGATAATCTCTGTGCGAGTGTCGTAGTTATCGTCCTCCGAAAGCTAAGTTCTGCAGAAGCCAATGTACTTACCTCATGATAAACAAATGTGAAATGCTTTGCGTATAGATATCTTAGTTATTACGCTTATTGTTGTGATGAAGAAATTACTGTGCTGTAACGTATTGTTGTGCTACGGAAAAGGCTGTCTCATTGTAGCTATACCACAAAAGTTACTATTAAACATGTTTTACTTTCCAGAAGAATTCAGAAAAACTGTGCAGATATAAAACAGATACACCGCAAAAGCAACATTGTAAATTGTCACTCATTAGTAACGTCGTGATATAATCTTGTAGCTGTCACATAAACTAACCACTGTGTCATCTGGTATCTCTCAGAAAGTACTTTAATTCAGAATGTATTTTCAAGTACATCAAAATGTTGCATTAAAATCTCATTAGCAGTACTGGTAAATGTGAGCCTTATAGTCGTTACGTAATCGTGCAACTAACAAGCAAGAATGTACACACACAATAACACTGTGTCGTCTGTTCGCAATAACAATGCATTCGTAATTTCTGTTTAAATAAGTTCTCTTGGTTCTAGAGTGGATATTGAACTTCAAAACATTGTTGCATGTTAACAGTTTCTCAGTGTGACAAATAGTACAAGTAGCGTGAAGTGAAAATTGCAAAGACTAAGTTAAAAAGCAGATTATCTGTCAATAAATGGTTTTACATGAGAAATGTGGTGTAAACCTTTACTCTTCCTAGTACGCAGAGTTTCAAATTCAACGCAATTATCATGTGGTATACGTCGGATTCTGTAAGGTCCATTGTAAACTAGAAAGAATTTGGACTCAAGTGTTTCTTCTTATGTGACAATGAATGAGCTTCAATGAGAACTTTCTGACCAATATATAATTTCTTTGCATTTGCTTTACCGTGTAGTTTTCTCCTTTTGTCTGCTGCAGATTTTATATTTTTAAGAGCCAAATCAATTATGTCTTTGTGTCGAAGTTTACGTGTATTCGGGAAAGGTACAAGCTCTCTGATTCTGTTCGGTGGTTCTTCATTCTTTAGTACAAGAGTAGGTGGTAAAGCAGTGGAATCATGAGGCATTTCATTCAGCACATTTTGAAATAAGTGTAAATATTTGTCCCAATGCTGATGCTTTCTGTGACAATAAAGTCTGCAAAGCTATTGATTTCTTTCATAATCCGTTCAGACGGGTTACAATGTGGTGAGTACAATGAAATAAAAACAGGTTTGATTTTATGATTCTGAAGCATGCGTGACCAAACATCAGATCTGAATTGCGGTCCGTTATCTGAAATGACTTTACTAATGTGTCCAACTTCACATAAGACATTTTTAACAAAGGCGTTGGATACAGACCGTCCAGTGGCTTTACGTAACGGAGTGAAAGAAACAAATTTTGAAGTAAGTTCAACAGCGACTAGAACGTACGAAAATCCGTTTGATGTTCTGACAAGGGGTCCCAAGAGATCAACAGCAGCAAATTCTTTTAATTTAGAAGGAATAATAGGAAACAACGGAGCACGATGTGAGATAGTAGATGGTTTCGCCTCTTGACAAAGTTTACAAATAGACAAGACTCTTCGAATTCTCTTTTCCATATTGTTAAAATAACAAGTCGTTCGAAGAATATGATAACATTTTCGTGGGCCAAAATGTGCGTAGCTGAAATGAATGTACCAAATGAGCTTATTAACAAAATCGTCTGGAATGCAAAGTACCCATAGCTTGTCATCAACAGTGCAGCGTTTGAAGAGTATGTTGTTTCTAACCAGGTAATAATGCCAAATCTGAGTGTGTGTCTTTTCATGCCATTTACTTTTGATGTCTTTCCAAATCGGATCTTTATCTTGTTCATGAGCAATGTCCTTTAAAGATGTGGTGATGAAGTTTTCAAAGACGACTTTCTGAATGTAAAGAATACTGAAATTTTTCTCAAGGTTGCCTTCTGTGTTACTTTTCTCAAGCCCAGCCGGTGCGCATGACAGCGCGTCCGCAACAATGTTCTCCTTGCCGGGAATGTAGACTATTGTGAAGCGGAATTCTTGCAGAAACAATGACCAACGTTTTAACCTGTCATGATTTAATTTTGAAGACATAAGAAATTGTAATTCACGATGATCACTGTATACTTTTACGTGCTTACCAGAAAGAAACGGAATTTGTTAAATGCCCAAACGATAGATAAAGCTTCTAATTCAGTAACGGAATAATTTTTTTCAGATTTTGTTAGCACTCGGCTAGCAAAAGCAATGGTTTTCTCAACAGTAGTGTCATTTTCTATGGCTTCTTGAAATAAGTGGGCACCAAGACCGACTTTAGAAGAATCCGTGCTAAGGCAGAAATCTTGTGACAGATCTGGATGAGCTAGTATTGGCGCGTGAAGTAACGCTTCTTTCAAAGAATTGAATTCCAACTGTGCTTGTTCGTCCCAGTTCCAAATAGTATTTTTTCCAGTGAGAGAACAAAGTTCTGGTGTAACTAGAATTTGCAAATTCAGAAAACGACGGTAAAAATTACGAGACCTAGAAAACTGCGGACTTGTCTTTTTGTGGATGGAACTGGAATGGCTCTGATTGCTTCTAACTTTTCAGGATCCAGCTGAATGCCTTCAGAAGAAATAATATGTCCCAAAAACCTCACCTTTGACCTACCGAATTCAGACTTTTCCAAGTTAACTGTAATTCCAGATTCTGCAAAAATACGTAACAAACTGTTGAGGATGCGATTGTGTTGTTCCCGTGAAACTTCTGGTATCAGAATATCATCCACATATAAGGTGATGTGACGTTTTAAGAACTCAGGTAATATGGAATTTAACCCGCAAATGAATGCTGCCGAAGAAATGTTCAAACCAAAAGGAAGTTTCCGAAACTGATAACAAACGCCGAAACAAAGGAAAGCTGTGTATTTTCTACATTCTGGATGAAGTTCGATCTGATAAAAGCTGGATCTGAGATCAATGGAAGACAACACTTTTACACCATTAAAATTTTGAAGAAGTTCTTCCATCGTCTGCGGCCTGTCGCTTTCAGGAATAATGATAGTATTGATTTGTCTCGAATCTAAGACAAGCCTGATCGATCCATTTTTCTTCTCAACAACATGTAACGGATTGTTGTATGAGCTTACTGCAGGCTCAATAATGCCCTCGTCAACCATAGATTGTATTTCTGTTCTAACACGGTCCCTATAATGTGCTGGAATTATGTATGGTCTAACACAAAATTTAGTATGCTCACGAACACGAAATTGGTATTGAAATCCCTTAATTGTTCCTGTTTTGTGAGTAAAAACTGTGAAATGTGCTTGTAAAATCTCAAAAAGGTCCTGCCTATCAGTGTAATTACAATTCTCAATTGTTTGAATTTTATTCTGAATTAACTCATTAATTTCAAATATGCCGTCGATATCATCCCTGTCAGTACTTGCAGAGTGATTGTTAGTGTCTAGTCCCATAGAAAATTCCGAACTGTTGTCTAACAGAAGGTAAAGCCGATTAATTTCCTCATCATGGTTTGAGAGCCAGTCTTCAAATTTCAAAGCTATTGACTTACCATCTTTCTCTAAACTTATTTCAGCATCGTGAAAGCTTAAGATTGCTTTGTATTCGTTCAAAAAGTCTACTCCCAGTATAATTTCCGTCGACAATAATGGAACAATAAGAAAGTTCATAGAGAAGCTGTGGCTTTGACAAAAGAATTCTAAGTTGGTTTGTTGGCGTACATCTACTCTTTTTCCAAAGATTTCACCTTGTAATTTAAACTTACGTAACGGAAGTGTGGGGCAATCGTTCGATTTGTTGCATTAGCTAAAAGATGTTTCACTAATTACTGAAATGGGACTGCCAGAGTCAAGTACTGCCGTAAATTTTACGTCATTTACAGTAATGTGAATCACAGGATATGCAATGTTGTTATGTTTTACATCGTGTTCCTGGAGTAAGATGTCCCTAATGTCTTCCATTTTTACGTAATTACTAGCTACGGCAGCTGTGTCGTCAGTTTCATAAGTACGTTTTGTGGCTGCTAGCGGTGTGAGTCATTGCCTATTGCTCTTTGTTGGCGCGCATCGTTATTGGGATTTGGAGACCTAACTTCTACAAATTCACCGTGATGAGAGGGCCCTGCCCTGTTTAAATCCCACCAGTTCGGATGCAGTTCAGGTCTGTCGTTACGATCATATCGTCTGTCGTCGTGTCAGTAGATTCCATAGTTTCTTTCTTGTCGGTCACGTGGTGGAGAATTTCTCCCTGAATCGTAACTGCGCGCTGAACCGTTGCATCTAAAGTTATTCTGTCTCCCTTGATAATAATTATTTTGGTTCCCATATTGTCTGTTTCTCTGATTGTCTCTGTGATAGTCATTACCACGGAGAGGTGATCTTTCCCTGTAATTATTACTACTCTGCCAACGGTTGTCATACGGGTGGTGTTTGTTTCGGTCACGATTTACATTGAAAGAATAGCCTTGTCGTATATTATTTCTGTCATCGTGGAATTGTGACGGATGTGATCTGTAATTGTTGTGCTCCTGTTTTCGCATTCCGCGATTGTCAGTGTCAATTTCCAGTTCTTGTAACAGTCCCTGAAAAGCTTCAATGTCGTCTTTGCAACGTCCTGCGAAAATAATATGTCGTAAATGTTCAGGTAATTTTATTAAGCAAATGCGTATGAGTTCTGAGGGGCTGTATGGGTTTGACAGGTACTGATTCTTGTGCAACATGTCTTCAAAATATTTCACAAGACTGGAAAATTCAGATGGTTCGAAATGTTTCATCATTATGATGCTATGTTTTACTTGGTCTTGTGTAGCTTGAGACCAATATGCTGAGAGGAACGCATGGTAAAATTCTCCTTCACTGTGACAATCGTGGATGACCGATCGCATTCTTACAGCTGGCTCATTCTCCAAGTGGCCACACATAAATTCTAACCTGTGCTCCAATGACCAGTTGGGAGGAAAGCAATGAGAGAATTGATGGAGCCACGCTTGTGGATGAATGTCGTTGCCAGAATTCTTAAACGTTTTGAATTTACGTGTAGTAATGAACAGCTTATAGTCAAAATCATCATGTCGGCGAGTCGCATGTCGGTCATTGTTACGTCGCTTCGGCGGTTCCATCTTAAAATTCAGTGCACATTGCCAATTTCTTTCATAACTTCCGAAATGCCCTGTGTTATTATTTTGTGGCTGTTCCGTATTTCTATGTCCCTCTTCCTGTATTGGGGCGCGAGTGTCCTCTGAAATACGTAATTCTTGTATTACCTGTGTCAGCTGATCTTGTACTTCCCGGATTTCTCTTTGGTGTTGCGTATTAATTTGATTCTGATTTTGTTTGAATTTCCTAATGTGTTCGCACTCTTCTGTGTCATTAAAGACTACTAGTTTTGTGTCATTCAGATTATCATCTACCTTCGTAGATAAATTATTTAGCTGATCCGAAAGTTCAATTACTTTCTCTGATAATGAACTAATTTCCTCCATGTGTCTTTCTGAACCAATTTTCAGAGTATCTACTGTGTCCTTTAAGTTTTCTTGAGTTTTTGAAAGTTGCGTAACCAAATCGGTAGATGTAACTGAGTCCATTTTAGCTTGCAAGGTCTCATGATTTTCATGAACAATTGTTTGCAGTTCTTTTATGGCTGCTTCATGATTCTGTAATGCATTTTCATGACGCGAAAAAATAGGTTGGAAATGCTCACAAATTTGTGTTTTTACGTCATTACGGACTTTCTGACATTTCGATTCAATGTTATGTAACTCAGCAGTTAAATCTTCACGTGTTTGTTCGAGAGTTTGTTCCAATGAGTCTAACTTTTGAAGCTTTTGCTGTGTTTGTCTCTGATTTTGTTCCATTGTGTGTAACTGTTGTTGTGTTTGTCTCTGGTGTTGTTCCATTGTGTCTAACTGTTGCTGTGTTTGTCTCTGATTTTGTTCCATTTGTTGCATTAATTGCAATAATAATGTATTAGTGTCTGGAATCTGTTTCTCTATGCTTTTTGGCAGTGCATTTTCACCGGCAACATTCACATTTTGACAAGCAGAAAATGTGTCTTGACTCATTTGAGAAAACGGTGAGGACCCAAAACCTAAGTCTACAGTATTTGCAATATTGTGTTCTGTAATATCGGATTCCTGAGGCAAGCTGTTGCCGACCGATCGATCGATAATGCTTCCCTGTTCACTAATTGTTTCACCGTCTACACCATTATTTGCCGCCCGCTCCATTTCCTATGCACAGTTACCAAATTACTACTTTGAATGTCTGTTAATTCACTACACAGTGGTGCTGATAAGCTACGCTCGTCGTCACTATTATTTCTCAGTTTACTTTGGAGCCTAGTGTTACGTTTTTCACACGCCATTATTGTCACAATATTTCACACGATAACGCAGAAAAGCACAATTTGAAGAGCAAAAATAAGAGAACACATTAACATAGCACTGAAAATAATATGTAGTTAATTGCAAGCGCAGCTGCGAAATACTTGGTGCAAATCTACATGCATGCCACAACTGTTTTACTGTACAACAATGAAAGGCTGCAACTACAAAGGAGATTCTTTCTACAATTAAGCGCTAGCAATAAACAAAATCTACACTAATTACACAAACTACAAGAAAAAATCAGAAGATTCCAGTGAGGTATCCTCGGCTAAGGGTCGACATATGAAACGTCGCCTTGCAGCAATTGTACACGACTGTGCTTAAACTGACACACAATATTTTTTTAGCGCAACGCAATCTGACTTTCAGAAATCCCTACAAAGGAATGGCCCTGACTAACATTAACCTGTACCTTTCATAAATCACTTACCTCACCAAAAATCTTCGTTACTCGAACTACTGCAATACAGCGAGCGCCACTACTGCCAGCTAAATAAAAGATTCAAACTACGGAAGTCACTAACTACTGATAGGCATAGTTAGCAAATGAAAGATTTTAATAGAGAACAAACAATTTATTTACCTTAATAATCATAATTGACATCCAGTCTTACAAATTTCAAAACTCCGCCATCTCTCTCCCCACATCCACCACTGCTGGCGGCTCACCTCCAACTGCCCAACGCTACGCGCTGTTCACATCCAGCTGCCGCTGCCCAACACTACAATGGCAGACAACAATGCAAACTAGCTACAGACTGCACACAGCACAGCCAGTGATTTTCATACAGAGCGCTACGTAACGTTGCCAATAAGAAAACATAAACAGCCTACTTACATAAAGAAAACATAAACTGCCTACTTACACAACATACAGCAGCTTTAAGAAGGAAGCAATGGATCGCAGAAAATGGAGAGGCAAAAGACCTGCTAATATAGCAGATAACTGATGATGACGATTCCGGAATAGTCCCCCATTCCGATCTGCGGGAGGGGACTGCCAAGGAAAGGGTGACCATGGGAAAAAGACTGAATAACCAACGAAAGGATAATTTTCCACGATTCGGAGCGTAGAACGTCAGAAGCTTGAACATGATACCGAAGCTAGAAAATCCGGAAAGGGAAACGCAAAGGGTCAGTCTAGACGCAGTAGGAGTTAGTGAAGTGAAACAGAAAGAAGATAAGGATTTCTGGTCAAATGAGCATAGGATAATATCAACAGCAGCAGAAAATAGTACAACGGGAATGGGATTCGTTATGAATAGGAAGATAGCAAAAATACTGAGTAACTGTGAACAGTTCAGTGTTACAGTTGTTCTTATCAGAAACGACCACAAACCAAGATCGAGAACCATAGTTCAGGTATACATACTGATGTCGCAGGCTAAAGAGGAAGGGATAAAGGAAGTATATGAGGATATTCAAGGGTAATACACTACGTAAAGGAAGATGAAAGTCTAATAGTTATGGGGGACTGGAATGCAGTTGCAGTGGAACGAGTAGAAGAAGAAGTTACAGGAGAAAATGGATTGGGGACAAGGAATGAGGAAGTAGAAAGATTAATTGAGTTCTGTAATACATCTCAGCTTGTAGTAACGAATACTCTGTTCAAAAACCACAAGAGGAGGAGATATACATGGAAAAGTCGGGTATGCGGGAAGAATTCAGTTAGATTCCGAATTCAGATACTGGACTGTAAGGGGTACCCAAGAGCAGATATAGATTCAGATCGCAATATAGTAGTGATGAAGAGTAGGCTGAAGTTTAAGACATCAGTCAGGAACAATCAATACGCAAATAAGTGGGATACGGAAGTACTAAGAAATGACGATATACGCTGGAAGATCTCTAAGACTGTAAGGAATAGCTCAGTAGGGCGTACAGTTGAAGAGTAATGGACATCTCTAAAAAGGGCAGTCACAGAAGTGGGAAAGGTAAACATGGGTGCGAAGAAGGTACCTACGATGAAACCATGGGTAAGACAAGGAATACTTCAGTTAATCGATCAAAGAATGAAGTACAAAAGCGTTCAGCAAAATTTGGAAATACAGAAATACAAGTGTCTGCCAAATGAAATAAGTAGGAAGTGCAGGGAAGCTAAGATGAAATGGCTACATAAAATTGTGAAGAAATCGAAAAAGAGGTGACTGTCGGAAGAATTGACTCAGTGTATAGGAAAGTCGAATCAGCCTTCGACAACATTAAAGCAAGGGTGGTAACGTTAAGAGTGCAACGGGAATTCCACTGTTAAAAGCTGTCGAGCGGGCGGATAGGTGGAAAGAGTACATTTGAGGCCTCTAAGGGGAGGAGAAGATTTGTCTGATTGTCTGATGTGATAGAAGAAGAGATTGGTGTTCCATTATTAGAATCGGAATTTAAAAGGGCTCTGGAGGACTTAAGATCAAATAAGGCAGAAGGGATAGATAACATTTCATCAGAATTTCTAATATCATAGTGAGAAGTGGCAACAAAAAGGCTATTCACTTTGGTGTGTAGAATGTATGAGTCTGGCGACATACCATCTGACTTTCGGAAAAATATCATCCACACAATTCCGAAAACTGCAAGAGCTGACAAGTGCGAGAATTATCGCAAAATCAGCTTAACATAATATACGGAAGAATGATATACAGAAGAATGGAAAAGAAAATTTAGGATATGTTAGATGACGATCAGTTTGGCTTCGGAAAAGGTAAAGGCACCAAAGAGGCAATTCTGTTGTTGCAGTTGATTGTGGAAGGAAGAATAAAGAAAAATCAGTACACGTTCGTAGGATTTGTCGACCTGGAAAAAGCGTCCGATAATGTAAAGTGGTACAAGATATTCAAAAACCTGACAAAAATAAGTGTAAGCCATAGGGAGAGACGAGTAATATACAATATGTACAAGATCCAAGAGTGGACGACTAAGAACGAAGTGCTCGTATTAAAAAGGGTGTAAGACAATGACGTAGTCTTTCGCCCCTACTGTTCAGTCTCTACATCGAAGAAGCAGTGATGGACATAAAAGAAAGATTCAGGAGTGGAATTAAAATTCAAGGTGAAAGGATATCGATGATACAATTCGCTGATGAAATTGTTATGCTGAGTGAAAGTGAAGGAGAGCTACATTATCTGCTGAATGGATTGAACAGTCTAATGAGAACAGAGTATGGATTGAGAGTAAATCGAAGAAAGACGAAGGTAATGAGTAGTAGTAGAAATGAGAACAGCGAGAAACTTAATATCAAGATCTATGCTCCCAAGGAGATGAAGTTAAGGAATTCTATTACCTAGGCAGTAAAACAACGAGAAACGGACGGAGCGAGGAGGACATAAAAGCAGACTAGCAATGGCAAAAAAAAAAAGGCATTCCTGGCCAAGAGAAGTCTACCAATATCAAATATCGACCTTAATTTGAGGAAGAAATTTCTGAAAATATACGTCTGGAGTACAGCATTGTGTGGTAGTGAAACATGGAAATATGTACAAGACCCAAGAGGGAAAACTAAGAATGGACGACCAAGAACGAAGTGCTAGTATTAAAAAGGATGTAAGACAAGGGTGTTGTCTTTCGCCCCTACTGCTCAATCTCTGCATCGAATATGGTTCAGGAGTGGAATTAAAATTCAATGTAAAAGTGTATCAATGATGCTATTCTCTAATGTCATTGGTATCAGGGGTGAAAGTGAAGAAGAATTACATGATCTGCTGAATGGAATGAAAAATCTAATCAGTACAGAATATGGATTGAGAGTAAATCGAAGAAACACGAAAGTAATGAGAAGCTTCAGAAGTGAGAACAGCGTGAAACGTAACATCAGAATTGATGGTCACGAAGTAGATGAAGTTAAGGAATGATATTTTTCCATGAATGATCTTCCTAGCTACATTGCGGTATATATCTCTTTTACGAGATAGTCAGTCCATTGTAGACGTAATGTTCCACATTATATCCACAGAGCTTTCATATTACGAGTTACAGATAATGTGTCTGTCGCAGTCGTAATGAGTCTTCCAGCCATGTAAATAATTTTCTCGGTTATGGAACGCACTTGTGCTACTTGAGAAAATGCATGACGGAAAAAGATGATTATACAATAGTATGACAACTAAATTCAATACAGTTTTGTCTTTTAGGTATGTATTGCATTGTATACAATGCTTTATAATAATGTTTATATGTTTATTACGATTTCATATTGTTGTCATCGTCTGTTTAGTTTCTGGTTATAAGATACTAGTAAATGGTGTATGCAAACCGAAACTAGTAGCATATTTTATAAGATACACACAACGGGTAATGGTGTGTATTAACATGTCTTCTACTAAACATATTACAGGAATGGAACGACACCATGCAAAAATGTGTAATAGATAGATGAAATATGAAAACGACATAACCACGATGAAATGGATGTTAAGAAACTTAAGAACTGACTGCAATGAATAAAATTTTTCTACAGTTATAACCGTCAGTAAATTTATAACAGAAATGTTTCTCCTTTAACTCTACCTGTCCACTCAGTAAGTTTATAATTTCAGTTTCTTAAGGAGCATTCCTTATGAGAACTTCGTTCCCAGTTTTTTAATTCTGTACATTTATGTTAATGCTATATGCGGAGTGATTATTGTTAGACAGTTATTACAAATGATGATTTATTATTTTCTGTGCCTACACTATGCTAATTGTATCCAGAAATAGAATTGCAACCTGTATGAACATTATTGAACTTATCGTATGCACTACAAGTAAATTTACACTCGTCAAATTTGGCGAGTTTTCCTAGATTATGTCGTACTATGTCTTCGAGCAATGTGTTTGTCCTGGTACACATTTATGAATTATGCTTGTGGAGCATCCTGCACTCTTATAACAAATATCACCTGATTACGTCAAGTTAGTGTATATCGATTTACTGCTGCTACTGCATGTCGCATTCTGGTTTTTAACTTTTATGGTTTACTGCTTCTTTTTAGCATCTGCAATTTGCTTTAGTATAGTAAGATCTTTTATTATTTCATCCCACTATGGTGTTAGTTTTAATATCTTGCAGATCATTACACCAAGAAAAGTGCTTTTTGTTGACTTGTATAATTTGAAAGCGAATTTATAGTAGTGTCTGTAGATGTTGACTTTCTGTGAATGGCGAAAGTATGTCTACCATCTTTCTTAGCTACTTTTTAAATCTAAAAAGGTGAGGTACTTCTTTCAGAGATTTAATGTAAATTCTAATCACCCGTGCAAGCAACTGTTCAAGTATCTCAAGGGAAGAAAGTGTACTTGGAATGGGTTGGGAGCTATGAGAAGATTTCGGGGATATAGCATGTAATATAGATTTCAGTTAGGTTTCGTCATGGTCTGCGAGAGACTCCGAAATCAGATACTGGATTGTATGGTGTACCACGGAGCAGATATTGACTCAGATCATAATTTAGTTGTGATAAAGAGTAAGCCGAAGTTTACGGGACAAGTCAGGAAGAATCAGTGCCCAAAGGAGCGGGATACGAAAGTACTATGGAATGAAAAGATACGCTTGAAGATTTCTGAGGCTATAGATACTGCGATAAGGAATATCTCAGTTAGCAGTTCATTTGAATAGGGATGGACAACTCTGAGAAGGGCAGTCACGGAAGTTGGAAAGAAAAACGTAAGTACAAAGAATGTAATTGCGAAAGAACCATGGGTACAGCAAAAATACATCAGCTGATCGATGAAAGGAGGAAGTAAAATATGTTCAGTTACATTCGGGAATACAGATACACATGTCGCTTAAGAATGTAATAAACAGGAAGTGAAGGGAAGCTAAGGCAAAAAGTCTGCATGAAAAAATGTGAATAAATCGACAAAGAAATGATCTTCTGAAGGGCTGACTAATCATATAGCGACGTTACAACAGCATTCTGTGAAATTAAAAGCGAGGATGGTAACATTAAGAGTGGAATGAAAATTACACTATTAAAAGCAGAGGAGAAAGCTGATATGTGGAAAAAGTACTTTGAAAGCTTCTATCAGCGGGAAGACTGGTCTGATGATATGATACATGACGAAACAGGGAGCCATACAGATTAGATAGGGGATTCAGTAATACGGACTGAATTAAAAAAAAAAGAATACCTTTGGTGGACTTATGACCAAATAAGGAAGAGGGAAGCGACAAAATTGCATAACAATTCCGTAAACCACTGAAGAGAGTATTCGTGGGGATTGGCATTACATAGGTAAACGAATGACATGATGTATATGGTAGACGAAATTCATAGCCAAATACATTTACACGAAGAAGTCTGATGAGTCAAAAAAAATCAGCTGCACCAAATCCTAGATTAATTACAAACTGTGCCCTATCCGTTACGCAATTAGTCATTCAATATAACGAGCATGCTGACCAGCGCATGTCATACAGCCAGAGGCGCATGTATTCGTCAATATTTTGACGAAAATCCAGCCCTTTTTGTTTAGAGTCTGTGTTCAGGTCTGCCGGCCGGAGTGGCCGAGCGGTTCTAGGCGCAAACAGTCTGAAACCGCGCGACCGCTACAGTCGCAGGTTCGAATCCTGCCTCTGGCATGGATGTGTGTGATGACCTTATGTTGGTTAGGTTTAAGTAGCTGTAAGTTCCAGTGGACTGATGACCTCAGAAGGTAAGTCCCATAGTGCTCAGAGTCATTTTTTGTGTTCAGGCCCTGTTTAGCACCAATAACAGCAACATATCTACAAGCACACACCTTTCAGTACAACATACATGCTCCTATGTGTTCCCTTTTTCAGAGAAAACTATCTTCATGAAGCACATAGAAAAACTATAATTTCAAGATATAATAGATAACAAAGGCTATAAGGTTATCCATTGGTACACGTAAATGAATGACATGATGTATATGGTAGACGAAACTCATAGCCAAATACATTTACACGAAGACAAAAGTACAGTGCACAAGAACGCCAAGCTTGCTATAGAAGGCGAACAAGAAAACTGCGGTGTCGTCGAGTATCGAGGGCGGCGGAAGAAGCATCGAGCATCGCAGAGACACTGCACGGAAAAGCGGAATCACTAGGAGCCAATGAGATGTTAGGAAGGAGCAGCGTCTCCCATTGTTCCGAGGCAGCGCCACCGCGCCTGCGCTCTGAGACAGCGTCTCCAGAGGCCAGGAGGGCAGTTCTGTTCGAGCTCGAATCCTGTCTGAGCTGTGGCGGGGCCGCAATCGATTCTATGTGCGTGCATTTCGAGCATTATTCACTGGAGCCGCTATTGGCAGCGTGAATTGACTGTAGCTCGTCGCTGATCATCTCCGGCAGACAGAGTCCTAAAGTACGCCTTGAGCATCGTTTCGAAGGCAATAAGAGCCATCCAGCGAGCCGCAGCGGACTCGAGGGCAGTACAGACAGAGATCCGGACACAGCAGGTCACTCGGCTGTTAGCTCTGTTTATGTGCAGGCTTCCTGTAGCTGGTGAAGTCAGAGTTACGACATCGAGCTGAGGGCGGCGTCCTTTTGTCCGCGGCCGTGGATTTGTCTGGCTTTTATATTCCATGCTGGCGGGTTTTAGTACTGGTAGCTGCACTGGGTATTTCCAGGATTACCAAACATTTTCCGTCTCGTGCTTTTATGGTCAATATTTGTCAAGCTACGATACGCTCAACGCTATTGTCTGCACTTAGTGGCTTGCTGAAATATTTGTGTGGGTGTAATTATCCGAGCCAAGGCTCTGTTCTTTCAAATTATTCATATTTCTGATCAGTCGAATTTGGCTATATACATATATATTATATGGGAGACGCTATATATGTATATATATATATATATATAGCCAAATTCGACTGATATATATATATATATATATATATATATATATATATATATATATATATATATATATATATATATATATAAATTAATATAATATAATATCATGTAATATTAATATAATATTAAATTAATATAGTATTATATATACATGCATAATTTTATTTTTATTGTTTTTAAGAATTTTGCATTTAATCTTTTATTTTATGTTTGTTTGTGATAATCCCATTACTTCCAATGGAGGCAAATCTGAATCGTAATGTCATTTGTCATTTGATTACATTTATTTAAACAACAACGAATAATATTCAGCACAGTAATGATCAGACTCCCCACTAACATACAACAACCAAAGGGCAAATATGTCAAAAGTGTATAACAGATATATATACAAAATAGAGAACAGCAGAATTTCACATTAGGAAAAAGGTGAGGATGAGGCATCGGGGCCTATTCCCACATTCGGTCCGCACTCGACCATGCTAATCTCGTAAAAGGCAAGTAATTTCATGGTAACATTAACAGTTCCTTACACTAAGAAAAGAAACGAATATAGTGTTTAGCAGCCAGCCAGTGTGGCCGAGCGCTTCTAGGCGCTCCAGTCTGGAACCGCGCGACCGCTACGGTCACAGGTTCAAATCCTGCCTCGGGGATGGATGTGTGTGATGTCCTTAGGTTAGTTAGGTTTAAGCAGTTCTGAGTTGTAGGGGACTGATGACCTCAGATGTTAAGTCCCATATTGTTTAGCAGAATATTCCCCTCCCTCCTTTTTTTAAACAATTTTTCTTAGTTTAATAACATTAAAGTGCTTCTAGAGGATACAAGGTGAAAGCAGTACAGTGGCAGCGTAGTCTAAAGCCAGTTAAAGGATACACCTTCAAAAATGAAGTGTGAATCCCTGATGGTTGAAAGAAAGCTGGTAGAGCAGAGTTACTTAAATCTAAAACTACAATAAGCAAGACGTTGCGAGCGAAAGGGTACGATTCTGAATAAGAATAGAGGGGGTCAAATACACAAGAGACGTCAAATTGCTCGTTCCAACGGACGGCCTGGATCACTGTGCTTAGGCCAGTGGCCAGCGCCACAACACAAGTTAACAAACAAGACGACGTGTAACATCAACAGGCTCCTTCGCCCGTCAGGCGAAGAGAAGTCGGATGCAAGCTGAGGCAAGTTAGCTGCGTTAATAAAAGGCACTAAATAAGTGAGGGCAAATGAAGAGATTTAACAGTTACAAATGAAGCCCTTACAAGAACATACCAAAGAGTAGCAACTTATCTTTAACTCTCGCAGCAAATGTCTCTATTCAGGAAAAGAGAGCACGAGAGTTAAACGCACCCTCAAGCTTTAATCAACTGGCTAGGCACAATTATAGTCAGAGGCTCAACTGACAACTGTCAGGACACCAAGCCGTCTGTTGGCGTACATTAGAATAACGCAAGAAGGAACGAGATTACCTCTACAGATCTGGAATCAAACAGATTCTCACGCCCATCAGCTGCTTCAAGCAACGAAATCTGTAACACAATTTTCATACGTATTAGACATACAAGGTTTAAATCTACTCTCCCACAAATAAAAATAAAATGGCAACAGTTAAAATAACCAGCTGCTGAAAACACAACTTGAGAATTTGACTTTAGACTCAAAGTGTTCATATGGCTAATCAAACATTTCAGTTTAATCAGAATTTCACGTAGCCATCCATAACTAAACTTAGGCCAAGTTACATCAGAATATGGCTCTGAGCACTATGGGACTTAACATCTGAGGTCATCAGTCCCCTAGAACTTAGAACTACTTAAACCTAACTAACCTAACGCCATCACACACATCCATGCCCGAGGCAGGATTCGAACCTGCGACTGTAGCGGTCACGCGGTTCCAGACTGAAGCGCCTAGAACCGCATGGCCACAACGGACGGACGCATCAGAATATCTTTTGACGAATATTAAAGGACTAAACTTCAATTAACAACACTCTTATTAAATAAAGAAAGGGCGGCCACCAACATTTAAATAAAACAAGGCAAACTATTACGTGATCACCAATACAATAAAAGGATAAATAATATTAGTTAAATGACTGACTTGGAGCACTGTAACTGGACTTAAGCAACCAAATTACACGTGCAATAAATAACGCAGGAAACCACCTTTAGAGCGGCATTGAAAGGTACAAGTACACAATTAATAAAAAATAACAATAAATAAACAGCGGCTCAGTCAGTAACCGTATTAAATCCAGCCCTTCAGAAAGCCACCAAGACCAGAACCTCTCGTTGTACGTCCACTGCGCATGAAAAGTGCCAAAGGCGAAGGCAAGCTGAATGTTGTCAGGGCAGCATTAAATATCCAGCCGCACACCGCACTGAATCGCCTGAGTCACAAACCAGAACTCATACAGCCGTACGCCATCTCCCCAAAACTTGCACCAGGCTAGAAACGCTAAGGCCGTGACCAAAACAAGCACCCGATAAATACAATAGTCCTGGCCACTTGTCGTCCTGGTCCGCCGTAACGGAATGTTCGCATGCCGTCATCGTACTGCCTCCCTCCGCTTTCCACCGCCTCTTCAATGGAACGCCAGAAAAAAATTGAATGATTGTGTGGCATTGATGAGGTGTTGCTTCACAAGGAGAATCGTTACACAGTGGGAAATGTGGCACCATACACTCCTACGACTACGGAAGGCAGGGAAGAATCGATAAGGAGCCGTCGCCACGACTCAGTTTCTTTTAAGAGAAATTTGCTCTACACAGTATGTGTATTAAAATTGTGTTGTTGGTTTACAGGTCTAAATACCACGAAAGGAGCCATTACTTGTAAGATCTAAATTTACCGCCTGGCAGGGGTAAGCTTGTTATTTTCCTTACGTTACTGTTTGCTTCACGCAAGGTTCATTGCCGTTTGGTTTGGCTAAATTACTGCCAGGTGTTATTCTTACCATTTATCAAGTTTTCCTGTATCAAATTTTATTCTGCTAAATGCTTTAAGAGACTTTACATTAGCCACTACTACGCTTTCAGATGAAATGAAAATTTGGTTAAGGATAAATTTTTAAAATTTTGTGGCGGATTAAGATCCCTTGTGCTGACCATTTCTCGAGATGGTGGCCATTAATATTTGGCTAAGTTGTTTGTTTGGCCTATGTTTCACCTAGTTGGCCTTTGTTGACAGCCCTACATAGTCTTCTGACCTTCCGCCGGGTTTTCAGCGGCTGGTGGCTGCGTGAGCCCGTTGCTATACGCACGCTTTGGTGCTTATCTGCCTTTGATGCGTCTTTGTGATCGCGTCAGCCCGCTAGTTCGCGCTGCATGTGAAAAGATTTTTATTTGTGGCTATATTATTTAATGTGCTGATTTATAGAAACTTATTTCAACTTTTAGATTTCCTTTGGATTACGGTTGTATTGCACGTTTAATTTCCGTGCTGCTATGTTTTTTCCGCAAACAATTCACTGTTTTCATTGCTATGTTATGCGAATGTTTCCAAATCATTTAACCATAATAGCTGTTTGTGTCAACTTGACATTTTACGTCCCTCACGTGTGATTAACCTAAACCCATTTGCTGTTTTGTTACTTGCTAAAATTTTCAGTAGATTTTATGTCGATTTATAACAATGTAATTATCCTCCTTTGTTAACGGCCTGTTTGTTTAACAAACATTGTCAACTAGTTTCCCGAAAATTCTTTGAATGCCTTGTCACCTTTTCTTAAATTATGTTAAGAGATTGTTGCTGTCGATCTTTGAGCGGTTTCTGTATTAAGAGATAAGTTTTTAAAAAATTTTTACTGTTTTATTCTGACACTCAGTTTTGTGGCTTGTTGCGGTAAAATCAGTTGCTAAAGCATATTGATAGTGTAACCAGCTAATTACTTTAATCTGTTTAATTGTAGCAATTTATTCATGCTATAATGCGGTAGTTAAATAAATGTCAACAATCAAGCGACAAAGGACGCTTCCATCCTGGGTTCGCCCTTCCATGCTTTCCTTGTCCTGCCCCATCCTGTGCTTAGGGATTTCACTGCCCTTTTCCAGGAAGTTCCTGTCGGAATAAGGTCGTTGCGCTGCCTACACGCCATGGCACAGACCACGTCAACCGTCGGGGAGAGAAGAGACTTCGTCTCCCGTGCGTACGTGCCAACGCTGTCAGAACTGCGTCAACAAGTGTCTACGAATTTGCGCTTTCTAGTGACTAGTGAAGCCACGGTGTGGTCATTTTGAACTTTTATCAGTTCGCCACTTAGAAATCCTGCTCATTTAGTGTGTTCCTAACAGCAAGTTCACGTGTGCAGTTTCATAGCTACAACCGAGCCTGACGAGCATAGGTAAGTTCTGTTGTAATTATTTAAGTATACTTATTCAGACTGTTCTAATTAAGTGTATCATTACCAGCCACCTTAGTGTCGAAGGAGTCGGACACAATAAAAACAACCTTCGCTTCCTAAATTTAATCACGATGAAGAGCAGTCACAAAGTCACAACCACACCTTCGACATGTACAAAGGCCACCATCAACAGACACCATAAAAAAACGCATCCTCAGCCTATCCACAGAATAACAAACGAGCAGAAATCAGGTACGTGTTAAACAGACTCAATAGCATCCCTCCAAACAGCTTTCAATTAGCAAAACGGGCTAGCTAGTATAAAAGAGCCAATATTAGAAACAGATGCTACGAAACACGAGTTCTCGTTTCTATTGTGCTTCGTCCCACTATTCAGCTACAGCATCGCAATTTCATTTCTCATACAACAGGTAAGACTGAAACAGTGACAACTCATAGTGCATTCTGTGGTGTCACCGCCAGACACCACACTTGCTAGGTGGTAGCTTTTAAATCGGCCGCGGTCCGCTAGTATACGACGGACCCGCGTGTCGCCACTGTCAGTGATGGCAGACCGAGCGCCGCCACACGGCAGGTCTAGTGAGACGTACTAGCACTCGCCCCAGTTGTACAGCCGACTTTGCTAGCGATGCTACATTGACAAATACGCTCTCATTTGCCGAGACGATAGTTAGCATAGCCTTCAGCTACGTCATTTGCTACGACCTAGCAAGGCGCCATAGCATTTGATAATTAATATTGTGAAGCCTGTACAGTAACGAGAGATGTTCTACAATTGCGGATTAAAGTTAAGTATTCTACCAGTTACTCTTGTTTTGCTAGTCTTATTTCTCTGACCTGTTCCAGACCTCACGCCAGCCTGCGTAAGCAACCTTCGCTTACCGTCGGGGAGCCAATTCACAACACATTCAGCTTGTCCCAAAGTCGTGTGTAGAATACGTAACAGAAATGTATATCTACATGTAGTCCACCGTACGGTACAGCGCAGAGGATAACGTTACCATTACTAGTCACTGCCTTTTCATTGCGTCACTTATTCACAAATGGGAATTCTTTTGACATCAGCTGTATTATGTATGGAAATGTTACCTGCTGGTGACACACGAACCGGGACTCGAACCTGGGGTTCTCGCTTATCGTGAGTGTCATCTTAACCATGTCGGCTCTCTGTGCTCGCTTCGTGGAACCTCCATATGCCACAATGTCTGTGCCCCTATTGCCTGCAATGTTATTTGGAGTCCTGCAAAGGGTTAAAGCAACAAACGTTTTCAGCTCTAGCATTATTATCGTCGTTTCGCCGTTCTAGGATTGTAATAATACTTATTCTATTACGTCTGTTCTTTCGGACATGCCGTGTTAAGTTCTCTCTTTTCTGTTCCACTTGAAAATGCGGCGAGGATAAATAGACTGTCTATATGCTTTCGTGCGATTCTTTTGTCTCCGCGGTCCACCTGCAGATGAATGTTGACGGCAGTAGGATTTCTCAGCAATCGGTCGCAAATGTCACTTGTCTAAACTTTCTCAGCAGTGTTTCGTGAACAGAAACGTCTCCTTTTCTCTAGGGACACCCCGCTAAGTTCACGGAGCGTTTCCGTAAAAGTCGCGTGTTGATCGAACCTACCAGTAGCAAATCTAGCTGTACACTTCAGTACGATTTCAATATCTCGAAAGACATCCACCCCAATGAAATTTTGTATATTTGACGGCACTCCTTTACATCCTATTCACCACACTTATTTGAGCAGAACAAGACAAGTACTCGATCGTGAACGCCAAAGTAAAAGTAATTGGCTCAAATGGATCTGAGCACTATGGGACTTAACATCTATGGTCATCAGTCCCCTAGAGCTTAGAACTACTGAAACCTAACTAACCTAAGGACAGCACACAACACCCAGTCATCACGTAAAAGTAATTTCTTTTGTTCATCATTTAATCAGTGTAAATTAAAATCTGTGGTAGTTTTATTGTCTTTTGTTTCCTTTCTACTGACTTACAAAAAAAAATGCCATTTGTGATTCACCCTAGCAGATTAACACTGGTTGCAGGATTGGGACTCTGATCAACTGAGATACCCAGGTGGGATTAAAGAGCAGCCCTCTTGGCTTCTGCTATAATCTGTCTGCTAGTTTCCATGCTCCAAAAAACTGTCCTGCATATCTTGCTCAACCAGTAGGCATACTTCTGCACCAGAAGATCAGTTACTGGTTTCGTTTCCTTGCCCTGACCTCTTAGCGAATTTCCCTATGTCATGCAGATTATTAAATTCCGATGTACACCAAGTAATATGTTCCACATCACACTTTCACTGAATATTGTTTCCGTGATACCAATATACGTTCGTGCATAAAATTTAATTGTAGTTTCGGACGGTATCACGAACTAGAATTTGGGTAGCGCTCATTCCAAATCGTTCTTCGAACTCTAATGAAACGACTGTCCTGAGGAATAAATAAAAGGGATTTTTTCCTTTTACTACCGCGTTGTGTACCGCGAGCGACTGAAGCGGACGTTATCGAATTTGGAACTCTGATTGTGTGCAGAAGGCTCTTATCTTGGGTCTGTCATTTCATTCGAATTGGAAACTTCTGAATGGGTGCAGGTTTCCTTATCTATATGAATGCTTCCGTCACTGTTGGTACAGCCTCTGATTCTTTCACAAAGCACTGCCAGCAATTGTCCCATAACACAACGGTAACTTCTTTTGTCACCTATTTATAATGCACTCGGCTTGATAGCATTCCAGTACATTTCGGACATTTATCGCAAACATCAGTATTAATTTTTCTATGTAACCCCGCATCTGAGTGCGCTACGAAACCTTGAGCTCTGGCGACAGACGTGCTTGTAGGAAAATTATGTAATCGCATGTGTGTGGATAGTAAGGGGAACGAATCTGGGGTGAACAGGTCCTAATTACTAGCGTTCTCATTTGATCTGTGAGCATCTCCGCGTGAAGTGAAAGTATTTGATACACAGGAGAGGATAACCATTAGCGTTCGATTAATCACTGCAGATTGTGCCAACCGTAAAATACCCAAGAGTAAACACCGACAGCGATCTAAACTGGAATTATCTCTAAAACTAGTTGCAGTAGTAGTAGACACCACAGTGAGATTGAAAGACTCTTAAGGAGGAGAAATTACTAAACAAAATACGTAGCTTAAGCAATCGTGCGACCGATTTTCGAATATTTTCTATCAGTATGGATACCCAATGAGATTGGATTAATAGGAGAGTTAGGGACGATACAACGAAAAGTTTCTACAGTCATTTTTTTTTCGAATGGAGGGGAGGGCAGAGTGGGCAGGGGCCGTAACCCGTTTCCTGGCCACATTGTCCCCGGGCCCTTCAAGCTATCAGGGATGGTAATGGGGAATCAATTGTGGGATTTTTTTTATTTATTTTTTTATTTAATTCTTTTAATATACTCGTAATTTGTATTCATCTTATACCACAACAACAATAAATGTACCTAGCGCCGCACCGTGCTCTAAGTAAACGAAACAATATCTCGGTACTTTCCTACACTGAGGTAATATATATGGGGAAAACGAAAAAAGCGCCTCGAACACGATGCAGAGGGATGTGTCGCTACTCTCCTTACGCTTCATCATCCAGGTACACCTTCACTTACGTCGTATGTTATTCCACCGGTAATCAGACATATTCTTGTCAGCTCAGTCAATGGGTATCTTCTCCTACCTGTTGATGACCCAGCTGCTTGGAGGGTCTCGTAGGGCATTCCCTAAGTAATTAGAAAAATAGTGTCCGTATTTTGGGTTCCGTACAATCTTGGAATAAGGTTCTTGTGCGTAGTTCCGAAAGTCTAATACATCTTTAGCTCCATCGTGAAATAAGTATTATACCGCATGCCCAAGGATCCACGTGACTGCGTTGGTTTTGGTACTCGGTAAATACTGTCCATGTGGAAATAGTAGAAGTCGAGGTGTGGTGTGTTCCGGAGTCAGTCGTAGAAAATACGACAAATTTGTCGCACCAAGCGCCATACGTCTTCTGCCGCGCCGCACGTGAGACGGTGCTCGTATGTGTCCGGTATTCCGCAGTCTACACATAGAGGCGATTTCGCCATATTTGTCTTGTAGGGGCGTCACTGGGTGATCTGTTTAACGTTGACTCTGATGTACCATGTGGATCGGACGTCTGTATCCAGCGTAACCGTGTGTATCGTCCGCCACACCACCTTCCAATTAACCTGAGGGATTTTGGGCCTCCACGATGTTTGGCGGGCGCTTCTGCTGTAGGACATGATATACATCCCGTGCCGACGCCTGTTTCGTCGAAAGTATTGCGATACGGACATAACTGTGCTCAATGTAAAAGTTCTCAAAATAGTAGAAGTGGGGGAGTATGTCTTGTGTCGTCAGTGGGGGCATAAGGGAGGACGGAGCTAAGGACTCCCACAGTAGACCTGTCAAACGTTGCTAATGGTGGTGCCACAGCTTGATAAGCAAGCTGACAAACAGGGTCACAGCTCTGTCGTGGACATGGACTAGGCCAAGACCTCCCCTTTTTGGGGGAAGGGTCAGCGACTCATATCTGACTTTGAAGGGCATGCCTGTACCGACGTAGGCTCCGAATGCCACTAACATACGTCGAGCCATCAGTAACGTTATTGGAAGGACACGCGTTATATATGTGGAAGGCGCGATGCGAGGTATACATTGACGAATTGTGTCTTTTGAAGAATGTCGAAGGTCCGCAGACGAAGGTTGAAGATATGGACCCGAATTTGTTGTAATGAGCGGAGGTGCGCCGTATGTCATCGTGGAACACTATGCCGAGACATCTGACAGTCCCACTAAGCTGTAGGAATTCGACACACGCTGGAATCAACCCGTTTCCTGTGGCCATAGCAACCGATTTGGTTCTGTGAGGCGTTGACGGAGGCCACAGAGGAGCGGTTCCAGTGTCAGAACGTAGAGTAAGGTCGAAAAAGGGCAGCCTTTTTGCACCTATCGGAAAGTCGGGAGAGACTGCGTTAGACGTCCGTTAACGAGCACTTTGGAAGTCGACCTTCGGAGGAAGCGCATCACGACGTCTGTGAATTGCTGTGGGTACTGTATGTGTTGGAGAACGGACGTTAGGTACGCGTGATTCACTCGATCAAAAGCTTGGCTAAAATCTAGTGATGCGGCGGTAGGTCGCTATGGCTAGTACGAGGTGCATTCAAGTTCTAAGGCCTCCGATTTTTTTTCTAATTAACTACTCACCCGAAATCGATGAAAATGACGTTACTTCTCGACGTAACCGCCCTGCAGACGTACACATTTTTCACAACGCTGACGCCATGATTCCATGGCAGCGGCGAAGGCTTCTTTAGGAGTCTGTTTTGACCACTGGAATATCGCTGAGCCAATAGCAGCACGGCTGGTGAATGTGCGGCCACGGAGAGTGTCTTTCATTGTTGGAAAAAGCCAAAAGTCACTAGGAGCCAGGTCAGGTGAGTAGCGAGTACGAGGAATCACTTCAAAGTTGTTATCACGAAGAAACTGTTGCGTAACGTTAGCTCGATGTGCGGGTGCGTTGTTTTGGTGAAACAGCACACGCGCAGCCCTTCCCGGACGTTTTTGTTGCAGTGCAGGAAGGAATTTGTTCTTCAAAACATTTTCGTAGGATGCACCTGTTACCGTAGTGCCCTTTGGAACGCAATGGATAAGGATTACGCCCTCGCTGTCCCAGAACGAGGACACCATCCTTTTTTCAGCACTGGTGGTTACTCGAAATTTTTTGGTGGCGGTGAATCTGTGTGCTTCCATTGAGCTGGCTGGCGCTTTGTTTCTGGGTTGAAAGATGGCATCCACGTCTCAACCATTGTCACAACCGACGAAAAGAAAGTCCCATTCATGCTGTCGTTGCGCGTCAACATTGCTGGGCAACATGCCACATGGGCAGCAATGTGGTCGTCCGTCAGCATTCGTTGCACTCACCTGGATGACACTTTTCGCATTTTCAGGTCGTCATGCAGGATTGTGTGCACAGAACCCACAGAAATGCCAACTCTGGAGGCGATCTGTTCAACAGTCATTCGGCGATCCCCCAAAACAATTCTCTCCACTTTCTCGATCATCTCGTCAGACCGGCTTGTGCGAGCCCGAGGTTGTTTCGGTTTGTTGTCATACGATGTTCTGCCTTCATTAAACTGTCGCACCCACGAACGCACTTTCGACACATCCATAACTCCATCACCACATGTCTCCTTCAACTGTCGATGAATTTCAATTGGTTTCACAACACGTAAATTCAGAAAACGAATGATTGCACGCTGTTCAAGTAAGGAAAACGTCGCCATTTTAATTATTTAAAACAGTTCTCATTCTCGCCGCTGGCGGTAAAATTCCATCTGCCGTACGTTGCTGCCATCTCTGGGACGTATTGACAATGAACGCGGCCTCATTTTAAAACAATGCGCACGTTTCTATCTCTTTCCAGTCCGGAGAAAAAAAAATCGGAGACCTTAGAACTTGAATGCACCTCGTATGTCACGGTATCAATACACTGCTGTGTGGATGTGATTGATACCCCCTAGGGACGCCTGATCTTGTGAGATGACATGAGGCAGGGTCGGTCGTATACGCTTTGCTAATAGTCTGGTGAATATCAACAGGTCGCAGTTGACGGGTGTTAGCGGGCTGTTATCACGTACTCGTCTGCCATCCCGCCGTCAACTGGAGAAGACATCCGCTAGAGGCAATTGGCTGAGGGTGTTCGACGTCGCTTTTTATGTTTTCTCGGTGATCTTTGTTTGCGGACGTGGGTTTCTGTTTCCGAAAGAGTTTGTGATTCCCGCAACGCATTCCCCTTATGGAGAAAAGCAGAGGTCGGTACAACCGTAGCGTCGAGTTCCATTCTCTCTTACGAACCTTCTTGTGCAGTCGAAAACGAAAAGGTGGCTTTACGTTTATGAACGAGTATAATTATTCCTTCTACGGAGGTCACGGGCAGCGACACCGCGGGGGACATAAGCTCCCGACAGATGTCTGTCAACTTGGGAGCCAGTAAATACTGGGAAGTTCTATAAAACTCCACAGGGAGCCCGTCTGGGCCAGGAGACTTACTCGCCGCTCCTATACCTATGGCGTCTTCCGTAATGTCGTTCAATAATTCAGTTTGTAAATCCTGTGGGACAGTGCCATAAACCAGTTGCGAGACTCCTGTCACCGTCATCGGGTCGGAACATGGTGCAGTATAAAGTCATGCGTAATGGTCGAAGAAGGCTGCACAAATATCGCGTTGTGTTGTGTGGTGACTGCCGTCCTCCGTGGTTATGGCCTGTATCAGCGGCCGTCTTCGCAGTTTACGTTCTCGAATGACATGGTGCATTAGGTCGTTCCGTTGCGAGTCTGTCATGTGTTCGCACCCGGACGATCGTCCCTTTGAGGTGTCAGTACATGTGCCTTCGCACGCTGTACTGTCATCTGTCACTCCGATGTGGTTGGCAGGGAGGCACATTCGCGAAGGCGGTGAAATAGAAATCGAGGGTCTGCCACCTCGAAGCAGCGGTTTCACGACCATTCGTAATAAAGGTTTTCCGTAGGGCCGGCTTGGTGCAGTTTAACCACCAACTGATCGATGTAGGATACGTCGGGAGGCGGCGGACGCACGAACTCCACGTGTCTTCGATGGCGCGTCGCAATCCGGAGAAGCGAGATGAACAAGTTTTAATTTCCAGGTATGTCGGCTGCGCCACATCCGTTGGCGACAAAGGTAGACGGCATATATATAGGCCTCGTGATCACGAAAGGCTACTGACCACACCTCCGCGTCGCTCACTGTTGTCAAGAGAGAACGGGAGACGGGAGTCCTATCGATGCTACTAGAAGAGTGACTCGCGAAATGTGTGTACCTCGGTCGATTTCCTTTGACATGTTCCAATGTATCTACCAGCTGGAGATCGCTGATGTGTGTCCCCAGTTCGGGGCACGGTGAATGGCGTGGCAGCTGATCTTTAGGTGCTTGGGTACTATTGTATTCGCCCCCTAATACCAAATCATCGTGCCTATCCCGAAAAAGCGGTGCAATTCCTTCTACGAAGAAGAGCGATCTGTTGCGATGGCGATTCGTTCCAGAAAGGGCGTACACACTGATAAATTGGTCACCTATCACCGTTACGGCCATTCCTCTAGCGTCGGGGAGATATCGTACTTCATCCGCCTCGAGGGCCTCGCTGAGGTGAACTCCACTGTCAGGTAGGGAGGCGTGGGATGCATGAGCCTTGTAATCATACACATCCTGGAAATCGGCGACGAAGGCTTCTTGGAGAAGGACAATGTCAACGTCTGCTTCATTGAGCATATCTCGCAGTAGCGACAACTTCGTACGCTAAGCGATAGGTCTGTAGATCGTCTCTTGCAGCGTGGGAGGGGGGGGGAGGGGGGGGGCCACCTTCAGAGTCGCCGTAGAAATTAGGGCTTGTGATCTGCAGGGTGCTTCCGCGCCGTCATCTGTTGCTACTCGGGAGGGGCCGAGGTGTGAGAGGAGAGACCCCTCTCCTCATCCACCACAGCGGGCGTAGAATCGTCTTCAGTGTCGTCTGCCCAAGGTCCGTAAGTTAACGGTGGTTGCGGTAGAACACTTGTGGGCTGAGTGACTAAGGGTGTATCCGCAGTTGTTTCTGGATGTGTACCAACGGCGGGCGCTGTGCTTGTGATCTGTTTTCCCTTGGGAGCGGAATCGGGTTTGTCGAAATCAGACAAAGTGACGGGTGAGGGCGATCCTGTGTCATCCATTTTTCTCATCTCGTCGTCAACTGGAGAAGACGTCCGCTGGAGGCAATCGTCTGAGGATGTGAGACAGCGGACGTGGGTTTCTGTGTCCGAAAGAGTTTGTGATTCCCGCAACGCATTCCCCTCACGGAGAAAAGAAGAGGTCGTTACAACCTCGTCGAGTTCCATTCTCTCGTACGAATCTTCTTAAGGAGTCGATGGGCGGCTTTCTTCAATCTCTGTGGACTCCGTAATGTTGTTGGTCAATCCAGGACTGGCGACAGGTGTGCATTCTTGCGCTTCCTGTCTTCCAAGTGGTCTTTCGTCTGTCATGACGGTCGATCGTGTCACCCCTGCGTAATTGAGGGGGAGGACCGTGAGCTTAGGAGGTGGCGCCGCTTCATGTAACGGAATTTGTGTAACCTGACGTTGAATATACGTCGAGCGCAACCAGAAAAAGCACGAGGCTATCCATCGTACAGAATGATTGCTCGACATCCATCTATGACTAAGTAGGATGGCACGTGTCTCTTTAATTCAATTTCGACTTGTCGGACGCCCTTGAGGACCTGATATGTCTCGAAGGTGTTCCATTATGCAGTCAAGTGGCTAATTACCGTCCCATACGGGCGGAAAGCTGAGGTAACTACGTCCGGTGCCACTTCGAATGGGAGTTCGAAGACTCTTAGTGTGCGTAATTCTAGTCATGCATGGTCAACGGTAGCCTCCCTCTTGTGACCACCGGAGTGTTTGAACTTGAGAGTGTTCGCAAATCTCTTCACAACTGCGTGACACAACTCGTCATCGACCATCTTGACGTAAACGACGCTACTTGTGATGGCTAGGTGGATACCGACGATGTGCTGTGGTGGTATTTGAACTTCGTCACGGACGAATCGTTCGATTTCAAAGTCTCGTGGTCTCGCGTAGTCGGGCTGGAAGCTGATCTTGATGGTAGTTTTTCTGTACGAATGAGCCATAGCGACTCTGTGTCAAAGGACGCGAGTATTAGCTGCGACGAGGAAGTAAACAGACTACGCACGCTCGCGACTCTGCGGACGGGACGTACAGAGGGCGTCCTCGCCGCTCACCGGGTAAAAGCAGACTGACTCGAACTCGGGACCTTAGCCTTTCGCAGGCAAGTGCTGTACCAACTGAGCTACCCACGCACGACTGACGTTCCGTCCGCACAGCTTCACTTATATGACTTGGCCACAGCCTGGGAGATGTTTCCAGAATGAAATTTTCACTATGCAGCGGTGTGTGCTTTGATATGAAACTTACAGGCACATTAAAACTGGGTGTCAGATCGAGACTAGAACTCGGGTCCCGAGGCAAAGGTACCGCGTTCGAGTCTCAGTCCGGCACACAGTTTTAATCTGTCAGTAAGTTTAATATCAGAGCAACTCTGCTGTAGAGTGAAAATTTCATTCTGGCAACAGTAGCAGCTGTTCCCTCCACCCTTACTAAATATAGATGGAGATGTTGGTGGTTAAGCCTTCTTAGGATAGAAGCTTTAAGCTCAGTAGTGCTATTAAAGGCAAGCAGTCTATTTCCTGGTACAGTTTTTCTCTTTCTCCCTCCGTCCACAATTACCAACAACAAGCTCTACACAACACACACGCTTTAGCCACCTACGCTTCAGGCACCAGTTAGATACTACACATGTGCTTTCTGCTTGTCCTACTGTATTTAAGTGGAAAATTTGTCAAGCAGTCTCAACATCAGTCATTGTCTGCCTTCTGAACTTGATAATGGGTTCAGCTATTCCTTAAAATATTCCAAATTCACCTGTCTAGAAAATAAACAAATTCACAGTGTATAAATCACAGAAAACAGCACAAATTGTAAATTAAACGTCTCTGCCGACCGCAAAACGATGCAACTTCTGTTTATAAATAATCACAGAGCTGCTTAGCTGTAGACACAAATACACGATTTAAATGACTGTAACGATCCATCTTTCGAATTTGTGAGAGAAGTTGTAACACGAGACTACGAAGCCTTTGCATCCATGGGAATATTACGTTTGTGATGCATTGACAGAGACGCGGTTGCCCATTGTTTTCAAAAGTGATACACTGACGGAAGAAGATTTTGACGCTGAGTTTCTCGCAGAAGTGTTTGTCCTCCTTGCTACGTCCGTCAATGGTTATTTCGCTGCCTAAGAATCAGAATTCTTTAACTTCATCTGCTTCGTCACCATCAATCCTGATCTTAAGTTTCTCATTGCTCTCATTTCTCGTAACTAACAATAATCCCATCCTCTGAAATTTCCTGGCTCTTGCAGGGTGAGAGGTTTCCTCTGAAACAGGACAAGTGAAAACATCTGGCTAAGCGACAGTGTCAACCACAGACGGCACCTGGAACTTGTATTCAGACTAACAGAGAGGCCTTACGTTCGGTCCCCAGGGAAGTCGTCGACGCCTGCACGCCCCGAGGCGACATCTCACTCGATTACAGGAGAGGGGTCAACCTCAGTGCGAGCTGCAACTGGGCCGGCCACCAGTACGAACCGATCGTTGGACTCGTTAGCCGTATGGCCGTCCGTTGGATACCCACGGCCGGCCCACAACGGTGATGCCCAACCTCTGCAGCCTCAAGCTGTGTAACGGACCGAGAGCGAAGCGACATCAACTCGGCTTGCATCCGCACACAGCAATCGTAAGAACTGTGTCTAACGGATTGGATTAACATGCAAATATTTTAAAAAAATAGACTAATAAAACTCTCAGGTGAGACTAAATAATTCGCTTCTGATTGAGAACTTGTAATACGTCAAAAAATCAGTTTACTTTCCGATGCATACGTAAACGCGAGAACTGTATCTATTAAATATTAACTAAACTAACAAAGCACAAAGATAAAACTATATAATTCATTCCTGGTTAGGAACTCGTGAAACGTCACAAAATTGTTTACTTTCCTGTTGCTGCTTGTGTCTTGCCAGGCTGCTGATGCCTACGTCTTTCCAACAGCAGATAACACAATTGTTGGCACTTTCGCAGGTTATTACAAGATTGGAAACCATCAAACAATGACTCGCGACTACGGACAGCACTCAGAAATCTCGAGCCCTTGTCGGAGAAATGCTATGTTAAGGCAAACATCGACCTCGGGTCATACAGAACAAGGTACGGCGTATCACAAACCATGCTCTAACAGACACACACCACCGACTTACGTAGGCAGTTTATAACGATATGTTTACATAATGTGTATACATAAACATACAGTTATAAATGTCCCCGTTCGTCGTCTGATCAGTCGGAAGTTGCATTGCATAGGAGAGTAAATGCCTATTCAAAATATAATTATTTTGGATAGCTCAACATGAATTTCCTAAGGGACCGTAGTTTATCATGCATTTACCAGTAGAATATGGCGCGGAGAAAGTATTTCGCCGCATGCAACTTCCGTCCGAACTCGACGAAAGAATTCGTGACTGTGAACTCTCTATTTGGCAGAAACATAAAGAAAATTAAAAAACTCCATGAAGGAGTGAGACATAGATTCTATATTAAATAAATAGTCCATACACCAGTTCCATTTAAGTCTGAATTTATGGCAATTAATAGACGAACTTACACTGCAATGAAGGATTTAACATGGATGCCGTTTTGACTGGCACTTCTCTTAATGAAAACAATTCCTTCGACGTTTTCACATACACGTCGCACAATAAATCTACTGCTACGCACTTTTAGTATTACACATTCACTTTTCACAATAACAATATTATTTTTAACGATAATAATACGGCGGCAAGACATGCGCGTCCGACACAAGAGACAAGAGAAGAATGAGTAAGTGTTCATCGAGAGTATCTCCTACCTACAAAAAAAAAATGTGTAAAAGTGTTCTTCTTCTGTCCGTTTTTTTCGCGCCGTGGTTTTCAAAGTCAATAACTCACTCATCTCTGACGGCGCTTCGACAATAAACAAGTTACGTCACAGGTCGTTCACCTTTTACATTCTCGCAACATTATTTGCTAACTGTAGCTGTTGCCGAGCGACTGCTCGATTAGTGAATGATTTAAAATGATAAGACAATCAAATAATGTTACAAGTTCCACCACTATACTATCGTAGATGTTTTGAAAACCCTTGCACCACAGCTGTACAAGAACTCAACACATTCCAACAACCGGTTCAAACTGAGTGTGGGAAACTACGGCCACAACCACATGTGAAAGCATATCCACCCAAAAAATAATTGTCGTTAGGGACAATTAACCACACGTGAAAGGTCTGGGCTAAGCAAACAAGCTATGCGATATCGATGAACCCCTGAATCACGGGACATCAGATTGGTAGCGTCAGTTGCGCTCATACATCTGTTAACCAACAAAAATAGGGAAACCGAATACACGAAATACAAACAAACCCACAGGACTGCGCGTAACGAGCGGCCGATTTTGTAATGAAACTTGCCTCTTTAGTAACGACTCTGGTATGTAACAGGCGCGCGGACGCTGAATCTGGACTAGGAGATATCGTTGATTCCCAGCTACAACGGTAACTTCCCTCTATTAACATTTCGTAACACCCACACATGAACTATCGCTACTGAAAAAAATCCTCAGGATGCCCCATTACCCATTTTTCCCCATGATGCTTGCTGTGGCATTTTTTCTCTCTCTGTCCTTAAAACTGCTACCCTTCAATCCATTTTCTGTCTAGTCTCTCCTAAGTGGGACTGTATTAATGGGTGATGACACACAGATATACGGACAACATCACAATTTCCTATCCTGCGATGCAGCGATAAGCCGTTTTGCGTTGGCCACCATGCTAGTGAAAGCGTGGAGGGAGCCTACTTTCTTTTATGAAGATAAGGTAGTCTACCGTATCTTCCTTCGCCGTCGGCGTTGTCGTTGTTACCGTGAGACACCGTTATACCAAGAGGAAAGGCGCGTCGATCTTAGAGCATGAGATATGATGACCTTAAGCCATTGACAACACACAACGGTCACGGTAGCACCTGATTCCAGAATAGCTGCAGTAGCTAAGATCTACAAACTATCCCTTGTTGACCAGGTCCCCAAAGCTTAACTCGTAACGAGATCCCTTCAAAGCAAATTGTCATAACGATCGTCTATAAAGGCTTCGTACAACGAGAAGAAATGTTACGGTTTATGGAATAAAAAAGGGAGATGGATAGGTTAAAGTTAGATATAGTGGGAATTAGTGAAGTTCGGTGGCAGGAGGAACAAGACTTTTGGTCAGGTGATTACAGGGTTATAAATACAAAATCAAATAGGGGTAATGCAGGAGTAGGTTTAATAATGAATAAAAAAATAGGAGTGCGGGTAAGCTACTACAAACAGCATAGTGAACGCATTATTGTTGCCAAGATAGACACAAAGCCCATGCCTACTACAGTAGTACAAGTTTATATGCCAACTAGCTCTGCAGATGATGAAGAAATAGATGAAATGTATGACGAGATAAAAGAAATTATTCAGGTAGTGAAGGGAGACGAAAATTTAATAGTCATGGGTGACTGGAATTCGTCAGTAGGAAAAGGGAGAGAAGGAAACATAGTAGGTGAATATGGATTGGGGGGAAGGAATGAAAGAGGAAGCCGCCTTGTAGAATTTTGCACAGAGCATAACTTAATCATAGCTAACACTTGGTTCAAGAATCATGAAAGGAGGCTGTATACATGGAAGAAGCCTGGAGATACTGACAGGTTTCAGATAGATTATATAATGGTAAGACAGAGATTTAGGAACCAGGTTTTAAATTGTAAGACATTTCCTGGGGCAGATGTGGATTCTGACCACAATCTATTGGTTATGAACTGCAGATTGAAACTGAAGAAACTGCAAAAAGGTGGGAATTTAAGGAGATGGGACCTGGATAAACTGAAAGAACCAGAGGTTGTAGAGAGTTTCAGGGAGAGCATTAGGGAACAATTGACAGGAATGGGGGAAAGAAATACAGTAGAAGAAGAATGGGTAACTCTGAGGGATGAAGTAGTGAAGGCAGCAGAGGATCAAGTAGGTAAAAAGACGCGGGCTAATAGAAATCCTTGGGTAACAGAAGAAATATTGAGTTTAATTGATGAAAGGAGAAAATATAAAAATGCAGTAAATGAAGCAGGCAAAAAGGAATACAAACGTCTCAAAAATGAAATCGACAGGAAGTGCAAAATGGCTAAGCAGGGATGGCTAGAGGACAAATGTAAGGATGTAGAGGCTTGTCTCACTAGGGGTAAGATAGATACTGCCTACAGGAAAATTAAAGAGACCTTTGGAGAGAAGAGAACCACTTGTATGAATATCAAGAGCTCAGATGGCAACCCAGTTCTAAGCAAAGAAGGGAAAGCAGAAAGGTGGAAGGAGTATATAGAGAGTTTATACAAGGGCGATGTACTTGAGGACAATATTATGGAAATGGAAGAGGATGTAGATGAAGACGAAATGGGAGCTAAGATACTGCGTGAAGAGTTTGACAGAGCACTGAAAGACCTGAGTCAAAACAAGGCCCCGGGAGTAGACAACATTCCATTAGAACTACTGATGGCCTCGGGAGAGCCAGTCATGACAAAACTCTACCATCTGGTGAGCAAGATGTATGAGACAGGCGAAATACCCTCAGACTTCAAGAAGAATATAATAATTCCAATCCCAAAAAAAGCAGGTGTTGACAGATGTGAAAATTACCGAACAATCAGTTTAATAAGTCACAGCTGCAAAATACGAACGCGAATTCTTTACAGACGAATGGAAAAACTGGTAGAAGCCGACCTCGAGGAAGATCAGTTTGGATTCCGTAGAAATGTTGGAACACGTGAGGCAATACTGACCTTACGACTTATCTTGGAAGAAAGATTAAGAAAAGGCAAACCTACGTTTCTAGCATTTGTAGACTTAGAGAAAGCTTTTGACAATGTTGACTGGAATACTCTCTTTCAAATTCTGAAGGTGGCAGGGGTAAAATACATGGAGCGAAAGGCTATTTACAATTTGTACAGAAACCAGATGGCAGTTATAAGAGTCGAGGGGCATGAAAGGGAAGCAGTGGTTGGGAAAGGAGTGAGACAGGGTTGTAGCCTCTCCCCGATGTTATTCAATCTGTATATTGAGCAAGCAGTAAAGGAAACAAAAGAAAAATTCGGAGTAGGTATTAAAATTCATGGAGAAGAAGTAAAAACTTTGAGGTTCGCCGATGACATTGTAATTCTGTCAGAGACAGCAAAGGACTTGGAAGAGCAGTTGAACGGAATGGACAGTGTCTTGAAAGGAGGATATAAGATGAACATCAACAAAAGCAAAACGAGGATAATGGAATGTAGTCAAATTAAGTCAGGTAATGCTGAGGGAATTAGATTAGGAAATGAGACACTTAAAGTAGTAAAGGAGTTTTGCTATTTAGGGAGTAAAATAACCGATGATGGTCGAAGTAGAGAGGATATAAAATGTAGACTGGCAATGGCAAGGAAAGCGTTTCTGAAGAAGAGAAATTTGTTAACATCGAATATAGATTTAGGTGTCAGGAAGTCGTTTCTGAAAGTATTTGTATGGAGTGTAGCCATGTATGGAAGTGAGACATGGACGTTAACTAGTTTGGACAAGAAGAGAATAGAAGCTTTCGAAATGTGGTGCTACAG
Organism: Schistocerca cancellata; assembly: GCF_023864275.1. NCBI lineage: Eukaryota > Metazoa > Arthropoda > Insecta > Orthoptera > Acrididae > Schistocerca > Schistocerca cancellata. The sequence goes on from NC_064627.1 coordinate 1,000,381,524, forward strand.
AAGAATGCTGAAGATAAGGTGGGTAGATCACATAACTAATGAGGAGGTATTGAATAGGATTGGGGAGAAGAGAAGTTTGTGGCACAACTTGACTAGAAGAAGGGATCGGTTGGTAGGACATGTTCTGAGGCATCGAGGGATCACAATTTTAGCACTGGAGGGCAGCGTGGAGGGTAAAAATCGTAGAGGGAGACCAAGGGATCAATACACTAAGCAGATTCAGAAGGATGTAGGTTGCAGTAGGTACTGGGAGATGAAGAAGCTTGCACAGGATAGAGTAGCATGGAGAGCTGCATCAAACCAGTCTCAGGACTGAAGACCACAACAACAACAACAACAACATGGAATAATAACAGATACGACCAAACTGTCTTGTCTCTTCTGCTTTATTTAACATAACTTCGTTCACAGTTTCATTTCGCATTCACCACTCATTCACCGAAACCCTTTGATGAACAGTTTTGGTTGCTTAACACCAACAGTCAATGATAATGATACAGCTTTTCTCCTTTTTATAAATTGGAGCCCGCTCTCCGCGATATAATAAAAAAAAACGGTCTCAATGCCACGTCCCTCGTGAGATGCGAATAGACTTATCCCGGAATTGACCGCCCTGTAGGTGTACTCAATTTAATGACCACACTTCGCTGTCCGCTATTTCGCGTAACTGAATGTCCATTTGTTAGTGTGATTATACACTGTAGCTGTTTAAAATTCGCCCCTATATTTTTCACAACGCACAATTAGCACTTCGTTACTTTTTTTTTAAGAGTAAACGAAAAAAAAGACGCCGTATAATCGGCTTAGTCGACATAAAGCAAAACATCTTAATATGCCCAATTTCACCTCTTCTTATAGGATCGGCTACCTTACTCATTAATTTACTACATATTATTTCCAATAACACTAAACAGGTATCGCCGTTATATTTTATTTGTATTCAAAAGCATGTTACTACTATTATGACCAACCAAATCGTCACAAATCGCGCGGCGTGCGTTTTTAATGATAACTTTACGCTATTCAATTAAATCGCGCGGCGTGCGTTTTTAATGATAACTTTCCGCTATTCAATTTCCGTTACAGCTATCTTGACTCGTAATGTTACAGTAAACCCCTCTGGAACTTCCACAAACTTTTCAAAGACCACAGAGGGTGATTTCTGTTGTTGCAAAAGTTCTCATGTTAACCGAGTGCATTTAGCTGTGTACAAGACGTTAGAAATGCTATGTACATTTGGAATTGCCGAACGAAATGTAACTGATACACATTCGTTTATATGTGGTATGTAGACACTTTCTGGATTTCTCTTCAGGTGGAATGAAATACGTTCTGTAGGAAAGAGAGTCGTTGAGGGAGACCAAATTCGCTAACTTCTATGTGACAGTTATATGTATTAATCCCGAATTTGCTCTCACCAATAATGAATTGTTACATTAAAACAGATTTGCGGTCAAATGACAGCCTAATTTCAGCTTAGTATAAAGAGTAGCACCGTAGGAGGGCCTACGTACAGACACTCATATACTTTCCTAAAATTAAAAATTCATTGTGATATGCAGAACTAATAAATCTGCGAACATTTAATATCAGTTTTGAAAATAACGACGTAAGTTGACGGGAAGTACACTGACAAATAGATTTGTTCATAAAATAAACCGCTATTGATGAACAGGATATCTAAGCTATGTTTTGTATCTAAAAGAACTTGTGGCTGAAATATAGTGCTTACGCTGTACGGTTGCTCGCGGTAGTGAAATTCAGTCGAGAAACGACTCCTAGCCAATATCGAGAGCGTGTAAATATATGTAGTGACGAAGAGTAAACTGAATTTAATAGAACCGAATTTCATAGAATTGTCAGGGTGTGAAATACTGTACTGCAGTACCAAAGAATGCTATCATGCGTTTGTGGCTCTGTCCTGTAGAAATTGTGAAGATTAAAACCAAGCGCCATTCGAAAATGAACCAGGAAGGCGGAGGGGGAAATGTTGTGCTACCTGAAAAACCCTTCGCCACGCATCGTAAGGCGGCTTCGAGAGAATAGATGCAAATGTAATCAGGCAGTTCACTTCAGGAGGAATGGACGTCACTGAAATGTTTAATCACATAAGTAGGACATACGAATTTGGGTGTAAGAAGGGCAATTGTAAAGATATTGCGGTATACAGAAGAAATACTTTAATAGGTCGCTGAAAGTAGTGAATACTGAAATGCTCAGGGTAAAAAGGAAAGTAAAGCAACTTAAGTCACTCATAAATAGTATCGATTGGACTGGAAAGGCAGCAGAATCTCAATTACTTCCGGATAACTGACAATTATTAATGTGTATAATCTATCAGTCTGGAGATGTACTGAACCATCGGATTCTCGAACGAATGTAGTCTACATAATTCCATTGATCGGAAGTATTGATAAATATGAGAACTGCCGAAAAATTGTCTTGATATCTCATGCTTCAAAGATACTAACCATTATGAAAAACAAAAGAACAGAAAAGATATCTGAGAGGACTGTCGCAAAGGTAAAGGCACAAGAGAGTTAGGTCTGATGTCAGCGTTTAATGTGCAGGGAAGTCTTAAGAAAAAGCGAAGCTTTTAACAGGGCTCTTCACCGTGTGAAATGAGTTCTGCGATATCAAGTGTTAAAAGGTGGTGTAAATCTTCACAAAATAAGTAACTCCTACCGGGAGGGTGATATACCATACGCAGGAAAAAGGGCTGTATCCTCTTCAGACTTCTGTCTCTATCCAGGCATGTATAGAAGTTTAACATAAATTCTTATACCGTTTCTAAACGATGGCATTCGTTTTTTGGTGCTGCAGTCTTCCTATGAAATTACAAAATTCGGTACCGAGAAGTAAGGGTTTTACTAAAGTGAAAAGTGAGCCAAGGTTCAACACGCTCTCGTACCTAGGAAAAAATATTCCAGTGAAAGAGGAAAATGTTTGCGACCACGAAAATGTTGTCAAAGCTATATATTGTATGTGTATATTTATTTTACATTATTACTCTACTTAACATCAACATCAGAAAGTGACAGTTAATGAAGTAGAAGTACAATCAAAAACCTGTTATAAATTAGATATATTCTGAAACAGAAGCAGTTGGAAACTTGCATAAATTTTCATTTTGATGAAGAGATAAAATTCGCAAGATTAAAAAACTCCGTTCATTTGCGAATATCGCATGTTTCGTGAAAAAAGACGTACCGTTTCATTTTACCGATACAAGTTGTGCACGCCCGACGATGTATGGCTTAATTGCCCATATATTATAAAACTGGTTTCAAAAATATACAGAATTTTATTTGCCATAAAATTTTCTAACTGAAGAATTAACAACGTCTTCCAAATGGCTTTAATATTTATTTATTTATTTCTTTGTTCGCATAAACATTTAGGATGATACTATAAACCAACTTTGATTTTGCTTCTAGCTGTTTGATTGTCGTTACTCCCAGACTTCCGTCATCGTTCGAGAACTGGTGTTCCTCTTCTTCCTAGGTCCACTTTCTTCCTTTTGCAGACTTATTTCTTCCCTGTAATACTGCCTTTTGTGTTGCTTCTCTGAAGACAATTCTGTTATCTGTCTCGTCCATTCTGGTTCTGGTGCTTTCATGTCTCTGTGAATTTCGATTAACTATATGGGTTTGAATTTGGAGTTGTTTAATAAGTTGAATTTCTGCTTGATTAGTCTATTACCAACCACTGGGTATATGTATCTATAAAACTACAACTTTCGTTTCCTGGAAACGTCAGTTAGCTTTTCCATTTTCAAGTGGAGCTATCTTTGTGATTTTGATTTCTATTCAACATTACTATCACTTTCAGGTCCAAGAATTTTCCCTAGTATTCTTCTTTCAACGTTTTAATTTTTTTTAATATCACTTAATCTTGTTACTTCATGTTTTTCTGTTTTATACAGTGTTTCAGACCTTACCATAGTCTGACGGTGTCTTACTTTTGTGTTCCAGGCCAGAGCTTTTTGTCATATAATTTCTTTGTCATCTGGAATGCCCTTTCCATTTTTTGTACTTTATTTTGCATGGATATCTATTCTTGTGGTTGCTTGTTCTCCATTTCCGTGGTAATTAAAAGAGTTTGTTTCAGATATTATGATCTTGTGAGTTTTAAGATCTCGAGGGGCGTCATTGATATTTGTCGTGAAGTTTTTTTTTCAAATGACATTTTTTGTCCTCTTTTACCTACTTGTTTCAGTATTTATGTGATATGTTCTTCGATACTATGTAGTGGTTCAGTAATTATTGCCGTGTAACTTAATTTTACAGGTCTGCCTAGAACACATAAATTTTTACATTTAACTATGACCAGTTTCGGCTACTGCAATCTTCAGATCTGTTAGAAAAACATAAACAGTGTGTACCCAATTATGATAATTTACTGATGGCAAATCTATAAAAGTCCAGGTTCCACATATGAAAGATAAAAGGTTTATATGAATACCAGCCATACATACCATAAAATATTCTGATGTAGTATCATGTAGTATAACTTTCAGACTTTATGTCTCCAATTTATAATGTTGTGTCAGCTATAAAAGCTAGGCAATCTATGATGAGTTAATTTGGGTTTCTTCCAAGTCGAACACACTTGGTATTGATGGATTTTCTCCATTCTCTCGCTGCCTTTGTAGGGAAGCAGCCTTCTCACGCCATATATAATTCGTATGTTTTTCATTGTGTGCCAGCCTAGTCCACTGCTACTAGCTATGACATCACGAATGTTGCGCAATACCTTAAAATTAAAGTAAATACTCTGAAACGTTGATAGCATGTCAGTAGTCATGCTAAAATTATAATGTGTTAAGTTTCAGTTTAGTAGCTTTAACAGTTTTCGAAATTTGTTTCTTTTACATAAAAATCATCGGCGCACCGGGAAGGAACTATAAACTTCAAAATTTATATTCGGATTCCTTTTTCATTTTAATTTAATGAAAACAGCATGCTGGATCTCAGAAAGTAATATTTTGGTTGAATTTAATTCTTCTTGTGTCCTAAAAGTACAGAATCAAGATAGATTAAGTAAGTGATTAGATAAAGGTAGGATGTTTAGATTTAGGTGGAATGGAGATACGCTATAATAACAAAAATGTGAGAAGTATCAAAAAGGTAGCTATATAGCTGTAGCCCCTGTAAGTCTGCAGGCTATCATGGCCGTTGTCACTGAAGTTAAAACCTTCTGGGTTATTAGGCCGCGTCATGTTTCATCAAAAGTGTTCGACGTTTTGACCCCTCTGCTGGGATCATCCTCAGGATCTTTTGGTGTCCACTACTGCTAGAACACTCAGTGTTCTAATAACCCAGAAGATTTTAACTTCGGATTCCGTAGCTGTAGCATCTCTCCAAAGGGCAAGTTCAGTGCTCATCTATTGCATGCAGGACAACTAAAATAATTCTCTCGCCAAAAGTATTTAACGTAGCCACATTAGAATTTTATTACAGATACTTACCTGTGTGCTGATTGCACAATTAAATCGAGAGCTCCAATGGCCTTCAGCGATTGAAGCAATTAATTATTTAGTAACTTGAAGTGGTGTTTTAGTAGCTTGAGCGGCTGGTCAAGAAGGCAAATGTTGTTGGCTGCGGACTCGGCGGTCCGCACCGCGGCTATATAAATAAGAGCATGCGAGATAGAGTAAGGCCCCAGTTCTCTTCTAGATTTGTATCAGTGCGCACTCCGTATCGGAAGCTGCGTCGCTTTTGTGCAGTTGCCAGGAACAGCTTTGGATGCCGTATTACGTAACTCAATGTGCACTTAACAATGAGTCTGAATTGTGGTAAAGTGTTAATAATGGAACGACTCCAGTGATTTAGTCTCAAATTGCGTACGTCGTATTTTCACATGTCGCCGTAGGACAGACGTTTTATTATTACTAGCGTGGCGTTTGATGGGCATTAACATCAAATTTTGGAGAGCATTCACTTTGAATTTTACATTGATAACGATTATTGAACAGTTTCGTTATCTAGGGATAATAGGATCCGCGCAATAGACTCTGAATAGCTCTGATAGTACAATAGCTGCTATGGGTAATCATTTGTCTGAAATTTAACATTTTATCGTTTTCAGAATATATTGAAAATTGTTATAGTAAACTGCATTTTCTACGAATCCCAAACATCTTCCTAAATCCTGAGAGTAATGAACCTCAATACTCAGTAACTTTTATTCTCCATCAGAGTGAGCACAGTGAACTTTAAGTGCAGGCATCATGTTTTCGCTCATCACTTTCTGGTTGCCAACATTGCAGTTAGAGAGCCTGTGTTGAGAATGGCAACATATAACACAAGTATAATAATTTTCCACCTGCCGCCCCACATATGGAGTATCGACTGGGAAAAACACTGTTGAACTGAGTGAAAGTGATTTCACTTATTCGGATTCGGAGGTGAAATGACACACACAACTGAGCAATTGAACAGTGATGAACAGTGTTACGTGTGCACATTGATGAAGCAATTGGATAATGACGCCTTGGATTACAACACATTTGGATTGATGAAACTGGCGCTTAATCTAGGTGTGCCGCCGGCATCGCAAGAAGCCAGTCCTGCCCCACTGCAGTCGTCTGTTGCGGCCGGAGCCGCGCCTGCTGTTGCGAGCCATGCACACACATCAACTGTCGAGGTACCATCTGCAGTTCAACGTGACGTGCCGCATCAGTAATCCTTGTACGCCGCACCAGCATCGCCATACGCCGTGCAGAAGAAACTAAGTTAATTGAAAATCTATTCAACTTTTTACTAACCTTCGCTAAAAGGCTGTCAGCGATGGAACAGCTAAAGGAATCTGAGGTTAAAATTAAATCAGAACCAATGTCTGGTGGAGAAAGCGCAAATGCAGACAATAGTTAAAATGTAAATATGCTTGAAAATGGTGATGTTGAAGTGAAATCCGAACCATTCTCCCCTGACAATAATGTAAAATGAGGCATTGATTCAATAACAGAAACCCCTGCAGCAAAGAAGAAATCAGAGGTTGTTAATGTACTGGATGATAGTTTCTCTGATGATTTAAAAATGAAACAGTCATCAGACATCAGAAGTGGTAATGTTTAAAAAGGAGAAGTTAAATATAGCAGATCAATAGTGTTACGTCAACTGAGTGTGATAAGAAACCAGGTAATGAGCAACCCAAAGGTACTGGGTCAATTGATTTACATGTAATATTGCAGAAAATATCAGCCAGTAATGCTAAAATGACAGCCAGTAATGCTAAAATGACAGCTGAATTAGAAACTTCCTTCAACGCTGGCTGCAATAAGTTGAAAGAGGAAATAGATAACAGAATCTACGCCAGCCAAACTAATTTTAATAGAAGGTTTGAGGTAACGGACAATACGTTCAATGTTGGCTGCAGTAAGTTGAAAGAGGATTTAAAAGCTGAGCCGAAAGCAGATCTGGACAGTTTAACATATATGATTGATTCCAACCATGCTGACATTAGGGAAAAGGTTGTTCAGCAATTATCTGAGTTGCATAAAAAGGTAAAGTCCGAAGCTGCCGAGGTTCGCAAAGACTTCCAAAAGGAAGATGCGAAACTGGAGCAAAAGTTAACAGAAAAGATAGAGGCGGAATCCGATTTGATTTGATTTTTTATTGGTCCAGTTTTATCATATAGCACAAATTGTACAATTGATATTGGAGAGGTCAAAGATAAGTTACAATGATACATAGTATTAGCAATTAAAATTAGGTACCTACTACAATTAAATTTGTTACTTATTCAGAAATTCTCTGACAGAATAGAAACAGTGCTTTATTAGAAATGCCTTTAGTTTAGCTTTAAATATTGAACTGTGCTCAGATAGATTTAAAGATTTTTATGTAAAGCAGCAATAAAGAAGCAATTAAGACTGATACTACTCATATTGTGCAAAGAGTAGGTAATGTTGAAATGAAAGTAGAAACTATTAGCACTAACATTGCTAAAATTGAGAGTAAAGTAGCTTCAGTAGCTTCTGGTAATGGTAGTGTACAACAAGTTGTACCTGCAAACGCCGCTATTATCGGATGTAGGCAGTTCTTACGGTTCGATCCAGACAAAAGTATCCATCCGCTAGATGTCTGGAACGATTTTGAAGATGTGTTTCCATCAGTTTGGTCTGAACGCGAGAAAATTTCATTTATAAGAAGTAATATGGCAGGTGAAGCAGTGCGTTGGTCAGCTGATGTAATGTCGAAGTGTAGCACATTAGCGGAATTTAAGACTGCTTTCATTAATGAATGATGGTCTGTTCATAAGCAGAATGAGGTTTTGAGAGAATTTTGGAGTGAGAAACGCTTCAATGCAGGCAGAGAATCTATCAAAGAGTTTTCCAGATCTTGGATTTCACGTCTGTCACATTTGACGGAAAAGCTGAAACCTGAAATCATAATACTAGGTCTTGAAGCTAAATGGCCATGGTATTGGCAAAGTAGAATCATGTCCGCCCCTAGAGACAATTTTGACCGTTTCACTGAATATTTGGAACGTGTAGAGCGTGTTGCAATCAATGAGGAGCAGGCACGTAGTAGTAGATATAGTAATAGCACTAATAGCAATTTTAAGAATGAGCAAAATGGCAATGTAAACATCCGAACAGTAGGTGTTCGCCCTCCTAAGAAAGGTAAGAAATCGAGAAATAATAACCATAACCAACAATGGCAACCTGATGGTAGTAATTTTGTTAATAATGGAAATGTGCAGGTAAACAACAATGTTGAAAGCAATGTTGTTCCAGTTGACTATAATGGCAATAAGGGAAATAGTAGTTGGCAGAGGCAGGGAAACTACTTCCCGTCTATGAGGACACTGGCGCTCACCAGGAGGTAACTTTTCCTAAGCCAGTAATTACAGCGGTTTGTGAGATAGATCAAAATACTCAAACCGAGCATTCGGATGATGAGCCGTTAGCACCCAATGATACAGCAGAAATATTAAACCACTCACAGTATTTAGTTGATACCGTGCTAGAGACGCTTTTTAAGTGGGAAGAGCAAGAGAAGGCTCAGCAACGTAATGTTAGGGAAGAGCTACAAAGGACTGAATTGTCAGGTGAAGAAGCAGAAGAAACTCATGTTTATTTTTACGATGAGAATGATGTGCTTTTATGTAAAGTGCCTGTGCAGGATGTTGATACTGTGCTGATAGATTTAGGGCAGGAGGTAAGTGAAAATGTAGAGGGTAGCCTGTTTGAGGTCGATGAACCCAGTGGCTGTGGCCAGTTGTCACTTGAGAAGGAACCCGACGATAATAATGAAAGTGGTTTAGCTGTAACTAGAGTAGTACCCGGTTTCGAGGCGCAGTGTCGCTCCGACCACAATAATTTGGGTCACGTTCAGCAGACTAAACGTAATGAAGTCGTGTGGTGTTTTGATTTGAAATTAGTAGACCGACTGGGAAAGGCAGCTGAAAATGTGGTTCAGGACACCCCAACACACCTTGACCTAAATGTAATGAAAACAGATGTCGATCACTTTAGCTGGAGACAAATCCAAAAGGAACTGTTGGATGAATTTGAGGAACCACCTGTACAACCTAGAATAAGCCAGCCTATAATACTAGTAAATATATTAGGTATCAATGTACGCTGTCTCTTAGACAGTGGCAGTGAGGTGAGTGCGTTGTCTCAGTCCTTCTTTGATGCCTTACCTGGTAAAGATAAGCTTGCAGTAATGAGGGTATCAGGACTAAGAATAATTGCTACTGGCAACGTGTCAAAAACGGTAAAGCAAGAAGCTTTGCTGCCCTTTAATGTTAATGGTAATGTAATTGATCACCCATGCTTAACATTAAACAGTCTCAGTACTGAGGTTCTAATTGGCATAGATATCTTGTCAAAGTATCAAGGTGTTGTTGACTTTTAATGAAGCCAGTTAAAATGGTCTTGCCAATAACCAGAGTATTTACGGTACCATTTATTAACAAACACATAGTAACTAATGATGAGACTTGGGTGCTGCCTCTGCGAGTTCTGAAAAACAGAAGGAATTGGGACAATGATGTTGATATTAGTAAAGGTAGGTTGAACGCAGCAGAAGCAGAAACAAGGATATTCATGTTCATATACCAAGGACCTTTCAGGATTATACGAAACCCGCATGCAATTGGGTATAGGCTGGAGTACCCGCAGAGTAAAGAAGTATTAGTTCTCTGAAACGTGATCGACCTAAAGTAATTCATTCATAGTAAACGAATTCTGTAGGGAGGAGGTTGTTCTGTAACCTCTAAGCAGTGTGGCAGCTGTCTAGTCCCAGCTGTGTGGAATCTTCTTTCCCCGTTTCAGGTCTCACTCATTCTTCATCTTTCCTATCCACCAAAGTATCGATCCCTTCTTTCCAATACTAAAATTTCCCGATATGGCTATCAAGCCAGTAATAAGCCAATGAATTCTGTAGGGAGGAGGTTGTTCTGTAAGCTCTACACAGTGTGGCAGCTGTGCAGTCCCAACTGTGTGAGATCTTCTTTCCCCATTTCAGGTCTCACTCGTCCTTCATCTCTCATATCCCCAATATTTCGAATTCTTCTCCCCATAACAAATTTTGTGAATAGTGCCAGCAACAAACCACGAGTTCTGTGACCATTATATCCACCGGTTAGTGAAGAAACTACTGGTTGTGACAAACCTGATAGTGACAAGTAAACAATAGAGAGGTATGAAATAATGAAGACCTAAATGTGTGTGAGTAACAGGTATATGTTTAGGAAGAACCTTGGTAATATTATAAGTACAATGTGTTGTTTTGTTGGAAATGGTTCCACAGTAAATTAAAGAGATATGCAAATTCGTTTGTTAGCAGAAGCTGTAGTGGCAGTGAGACCTATTATCTGCATTAGAGCTAACTGTAAATAGCAGAAGAGATTGCTTAGTGTTATGGAATATATGCAGACAGGTTGTAATGATAAACTCACCTTGTATAGCACGGAATGGCAATAATAATGAAATTAAACAGTGTTTGTGGTTGAGATGTGAAGGACACATCCTAGAAGTATTTATGAGGTTGGAGGCGACCATTATTTTGGTGTAGTGTATGCGAGGACATGCCTACACGTATCAAGGCTACGAGTTGGAAGCGTGAATGCGACTGTAGTTACCCATACGTTAGATGAGACAAAGCAGCCCATAGTGTCCTATAGGTTTAAGGAATTTAGCACAACGCATATCCACGATTACTTAATTCACTTTAGTGGTAAGTCGAGAGAGACTACCTGTGATTTCAGCATCCGATCGAGTGGGAATGGATTGCCACGTGGGCAAACTGATCAGCTGCAATACACCATAGAAATGAAATCAAGGTGCTATCCTGTGCTTTAAATTGTTAATAGAGTGAGTATTACATAAGTACATACACTAGCAACGTAATTGTATAACATAAATGCAGACGTGAAACATTATTAATAGCTAAGCATAATTAAATGTCAATGAAATGTGGAACTAACACAGCAGCGGAAGACCAAGTAGTTAATTTAGTAATCGGCTAACCATAGTGTGCTTTGGTGTCTCAGCAGTTGTACTCCTATTACCACAAGTTAATCAAATGTAGAGAGAAGCTAAGAAAGACATCTAATATTTAAGTATAATCATACCATCTCCAAGAAAGAGATAGTTGAAGATGAGTCAGCCTGTAAATAAATACAAATGTGTCAGTAGTGTACCGAGCATTGGTTCAGTGTTCTGGCCCATATTTAATAATTTTAGATTTAAAGGTTTCATGACTGTATGCCTTGGGCATAAATTTTTCTTTAATACATTATTAATGGCGTATGGAGCCATATGTATATCGATTTAATTACAGAAAAGTAACCACGAGACTGAAATAGAAAACCGTTCTGTTAACTTTGTTTCAGTAACGAGTGAGAAGTAAAATGTATATGTCCCCATTCCTTGTGACCCTCCCTTAGTTATTAAGTGAACGGTGTCTGAGGCGCTCTTTTTGTTTATTCTACATGACAAGCCAGATAATGGCAACCAGGTAGCTAAAGAAAGTGTGAAGTGACTTGGATACAGCTCACAGTGACCCCTCCACTTTCCCCATTGTAGTAGAGTGGACGTGAAGGACGCACACCATAGCAGCTTCCCCTCCCCTCCCTCCCTCCGCCCTTGTGAATCAAAATGTAGAACGCCAGCCAAAGATGCTACAACAACGTATGTAAAAATGGAAGTGTTATTATTTGTGAAATTCTCTTCCAGGTGTAGGAAAGACTGCTAAGACTTCATTATTTATTTATGTAACAAGAATAACCATGTCATATTCTTTGTACCAATTTATCTAAAAATATTTGCAGACAGTTTAAAAGGTTTAAGATTTCCACCTAATTAAGTGAAACTTGAGCAAGACATTTTCATAATTTTACACATTTATGTGTTTATGTATTTGAAGCAATATATATACCAAGTTGTTTCAAAGTCTTTCGAAACTATGTAAAATGTTGAGTGATTTTATAGGCAGTATCATGACGTCCGTTTAATACCTGTTTAATGAATAATTTAATATGCAAGGAATTAGTGCCACGAATTTTGCACACTTGCAATATAAATATTTCATAGATGTTCTTATCAGTTTTGTAATTTTTCTTAAGAGACAGTGAATATGCCAGCAATCTAAATAATTGAAGTAGATAATAAGTTTTCTTTTAATATTTCTAAATGTTTAAATTTCAGTTTTTCCACTTTCTTAGAGAGTTAAACTGCACTCTTGCTACCCTTTTTGTAATTAATTTTTTTTCATTTACATTATAAAAAATTACTCACGCCATATAAAATTCATATGCTTTCCTTTGTGTGCCAGCCTAGTCCGCTGTAACTAGCTATGACGTTAACAATGTTGTGCAATACTTTAAATAATCTGAAAAGTTGATAGTATGTCAGGAATGATGCTAAAATAATAATGTGTTAAGTTTCAGTTTAGTAACTTTAACAGTTTTCGAAATTTGGACGTTTTACGTAAAAATCATCGGGGCAACAGGAAGGAGCTATTAACTTCAAAATTTATATTGGGATTCCTTTTTCATTGTAATTTAATGGAAACAGCATGCTGGATCTCAGAAAGTAATATTTTGATAGAAATTCATGATTTTCTGTATTTGTGTCCTAAAAGTAGAGAAGCAAGATAGATTAAGAAAGTGATTAGATAAAGCTGAGATGTTTAGATTTAGGAAGAATGGAGATACGCTATAATAACAAAGATGTGAGAAGTTTCCAAAACGTAGCTATAAAACTATAACTGTAGCGTCTCTCCACAGGGCAAGTTCAGAGCTCATTTGTTGCGTTCAGTACAACTACAATAATTCACTCGCCAAAAGTATTTAACCTAGCCACATTAGAACTTCATTATATATACTTACCTGTGTGCTGATTGTACAATTAAATCGAGAGCTCCAATGGCCTTCAGCGAATGAAGCAATTCATTATTTAGTTACTTGATGTGGTGTTTTACTATCCCGAGCGACTCGTCAAGAAGCAAATGTTTTTGGCTGCGCATTCAGCGATTCGCACCACGTTGATATAAATAAGAGCATGCGAGATAGAGTAAGGCTACAGTTCTCTTCTAGATTTGTATCAGCGCGCACTCCGTGTCGGAATCCGCGTCGCTTTTGTGTAGTTGCCAGGAACAGCCTTGGATGCCGTATTATGTAACTCAATATGCACTTAACAATGAGTTTGCATTGGGGTAAAGTGTTAATAATGGAACGACTCCAGTGATTCAGTCTCAGTTTGCATATGTCGTATTTTCACATGTCGCCACAGGACAGAGGTTTTATCATTACTAGCGTGGCGTTTGATGGGCATTAACATCAAATTTTGGCGAGTATTCACTTTGAATTTTACATCGATAACGATTATTGAACAGTTTCATTATCTAGGGATAATAGGATCCGAGCAATAGACTCTGTACAGCTCTGATAGTACAATAGCTGATATGGGTAATCATTTGTCTGGAATTTTCAGTTTTATCGTTGTCAGAATATATTGAAAATTGTTATAGTAAACTGCGTTTTCTATGAATCCCAGACATCATCCTAAATCCAGAGAGTAATGAACCTCAATATTCAGTAACTTTTATTCTCCATCAGAGTGAGCACAGTGAACTTTAATTGCAGACATCACATTTTTGCTAATCACTCTCTGGTTGCCAACATTTTAGTTAGAGAGCCTGTGTTGAGAACGGCAACAAACATAGATACAATAGAAAAAATAATAAGTTAATTTTCCACCAGCCGCCCCACGCCTTTTCTAATGAGCAGTTACAAAATAGGGAAGATAAACCATCTCCCTCCATTCAATTTGTTTCAAAAGGTTGTGACAGTTACACATGAATTTTACTTTTGATGTCGTGTTTGTAAAAGTTCCTTTAATTGTTCCTCTTGTTTTATCGTCGAGTCCGAATTCCTTTGTACCGCTGATTAGCATCTTGTTATCAACTGAGCCATTTATTTCTTTTTAATCTTCAAAAATTATCACGTATTTGAAGTTTTTGATTTCATTCATTTCTGTTATGTTCTTTAGATTTAGTATTTGCTCTGCAAAATACCCCCTTTCCTAAATTTTGCTTTTGCTTGATACTCTCCTTGTTGTGAGTCGTGTATTCCTTCAGCTCTCCTTCAAAATGCTATATGCTAGATCCTTCAATTCACTGAAAAGAGGGAGATTCCTCTGTAACTGTTGGATTAGTTCTCTTACATTGTGTATCAAGTGGATGTATTAATGCCGATGACCATTCCAACGGTAAGCTGTTTGTCGTTCAGACTTCATTAATGATTTCTTTTAGATATATAATAATATTGACAATAGCGTGTTTCCACTGTTCAGCAACTATACTGTCTTTTCCTCATGATTTGTTGCGTGTAAGTTGTCTTAAGTTATCTCGGGTCTTCCTGTTGTTGTGGCTTTGAGTCTGGTTACATTTGGGTTACATTCTCAAAATGAAATTAGTCTTTCGGTAGATGGCAGTTGTGTATCTCTTTAAGATAGTTTGCAAGTATTTTGTAGTTAGCAGTGTTGTTGAATGGATCTATTAACCTTAAACTTGGTGTTGTGTATTTCTCAAAACTGTTTTTGAATCTTTTATAATAATTCCTAGTGTTGTTCTGCTTAAAATCTTACTCAATTGACATTTGTTGAACGTTTTTTTGTTGTACGCTGATCTTTGTGAGACCTCTTGAAGTATGTTCCCTGTTTCTGTAAAATTTGTCCTGTTCTTGTCATTTTTGTGCGCATTCCATATATTCCAAGCCCATTGTATGTTTATAAATAACACATCGCATTTAATATTCTACCAAACATGTTTCCATTTATTTTTAAGCGGAATATTTTCTTAGAAGTCTGAATAATGTCTTTTTAAAGTTCTTCCCAACATTTAAGTATTAATTTACCTAATTGAATTTTGTTATCATTTTCTGTAGATAACTTCTATATGTCAAAGGGTCTGCATTGACAGTGGCTCTTTTTTCTACCTTAACTTTAATGATAAATTTAATGATAAACAGGTAGTGATCTGAAACTAAACTGGTACACTAGGCAACTTTTATACTGAGTACCTCTATTGCCTAATGTCTACCTATAGAAATCTCACAGAGGCTTTTTTGTTTTTCTTCAGCACACTTCTTATTTGGTGCTACTCACTTGGCTTGTTTCCTAAGAAGTATTTTGGAGAATGTAGAGCTCAGTTCTACGTTTAACTGTCTGCACAAGCTTGAGACTCTTTGTCTGTTTCGTTGATACCTTTATGCGCAGAGAATGTTCGTACCATCGATCTGCGCTGAAGATCTTTACCAGTTTGTGCATTAAACTCTCCAAGTAGTAATACTGTGTTTTTTCGATGCAATGTGATCCAGGATGTTTGGCACATTTTAAGAAAATGTTCTGTTTGCTCTTTCTCTGTTCTGTGATCCGCATTCTTTGGTGTACGTACATTTAAAATTGTGTTGTAATTTAAATGTTAGCGTGGAAAGTTTGCATTGACTGATTTAAATTCTATATTCAGTTTCTACATCTGTATCTACATGGATACTCTTTAAAACACATTTAAGTGCCTGGCAGAGGGTTCATCAAACCACCTTCACAATTCTCTATTATTCCAATCTCGTATAGCGCGCGGAAAGAACGAAAACCTATGTCTTTCCGTACGAGCTCTGATTTCCCTTCTTTTATCGTGGTGATCGTTTCTCCCTATGTTGGTCGGTCTCAACGAAATATTTTCGCATTCGGAGGAGAAAGTTGGTGATTGTAATAGCGTGAAGATTCCATCGCAGTGAAAAACGCCTTTCTTTTAATGATGTCCAGCCCAAATCCCGTATCATTTCTGTGACACTCTCTCCCATATTTCGCTATAATACAAAAAGTGCTGCCCTTCTTTGAACTTTTTCGACGTACTCCGTCAGTCCAATCCGGTAAGAATCCCACACCTCGCAGCAGTATTCTAAAAGAGGACGGACAAGCGTAGTGTAGGCAGTCTTATTAGTACATCTATTACATTTTCTAAGTGTCCGGCCAATAAAACGCAGTCTTTGGTTGGCCTTCCCCACAAAATTTCCAATGCGTTCCAATTTAATTTGTTCGTAACTGTAATAACTAGGTTTTTTGCTGAAGTTAGTACTTTAGGATTAGACTGATTTATCTTGTAACCGAAGTTTAACGAATTCCTTTTAGCGCTCATGTGGATGATCTCACACTTTTCGTTATTTAGGGTCAACTGCCAATTTTCGCAACATTACGATATCTTTTCTAAATCGTTTTGCAATTTGTTTTGACCTTCTGACAACTTTATTAGTCGATAAACGACAGCGTCATCTGCAAATAATCTAAAACGGCTGCTCAGATTGTCTCCCAAATCGTTTATATAGATAAGGAACAGAAAAGGGCCTATAACACTACATTGGGGAACGCCAGAAATCACTTCTGTTTTACTCGATGGCTTTCCTTCAATTACTACGAACTGTGGCCTCTCTCAAAGGAAATCACAAATCCAGTCACATAACTGAGACGATATTCTATAAGCATGCAATTTCAGTACAAGCCGCTTGTGTGGTACAGTGTCAAAAGCCTTCCGGAAATCCAGAAATACGCAATCGATCCGAAATCGCTTCCCAATAGCACTCAACACTTTATGTGAATAAAGAGCTAGTTGTGTTTCACAGGAACGATGTTTTCTAAAACGATGTTGACTGTGTGTCAATAGACAGTTTTCTTCCATGTAATTCATAACGTTTGAACACAATATATGTTCCAGATTCCTGCTGCATATCGACGTTAACGATATGAGCCCGTAATTTACTGGATTACTCCAACTACTTTTCTTGGATATTGATGTAATCTGCGCAACTTTCCAGTCTTTGGGTGCGGATCTTTCGTCGAGAAAACGGTTGTATATGATTGTTAAGTATGGACCTAATGCATCAGGCACACTCCGAAAGGAACCTAATTGGTATACAGATTGGTCCAGATGACTTTCTGTTATTAAGTGATTTAAGTTTGTAACCTCCCCCTCACTTATCGACCTTAATGACAGTGAAAAATTAAACCACATGTACCTAATGGAAATTTGGGAAAAGCTATCGTCACCGAAGTTAATCTGTCGGTAAAGAGGTAGGAAAGGGTTACATCTAAATGAAAGAAAAAAAGGTTAAGGAAACAGGTGGAAATTGATTTTGAAAAGGGGTAAAGTTAATAAAGAAAGTAAATGTGCGGCCGTTACGTTAACAATTAACTAGCGTTAATTAGATATTTGAGATTTGGGGGAAATTACGGTCGCCAGTCCTAAGGACAATTACTATAGTAACTGAAAAAGAAAGGTTATTACACATATAATTAGCACTAGAAGTGTGGCAACTGAAGGTTGACACGTGTAGTGTGAAAACTGAAAGTTTGTCAGAAGTAATAAATTTTGCTACACTCTGACTTAATTTAGCAAAAGAATTAATAAAACAGGAAAACGAAAGTTAATTTAGTGACTGAAGTTCATAGTGAGCTTTCTTTCTGAAGCACATCGAAATTCAGTAAAACACAGTTAGTCTTGGACTACCTCAACAATCATTTCAAAACCTACTTGAATCTACGCAATTTAGAAATAAGAGATTTAACTTTGAACTTGAATTAAATGATTCTGAACAATAGTAAAATTTAGTACGTACCAAGCTGAGCTGCAGTCACAGGTAAGCTAAAATACGGTAACAAAACTCGCACTCTTAATTTGTGCTTGAGTAATCTAAATATTGTATCCAGCTATGAATACCTTAACTGAACATTGAAATTAAAGCAGAGAAATCGAATAATGCTGGCGTTTGAATTTCAACGACACTCGGGTTCATTCCGGAAAAGGAAGGGACCCTGCTTGGTAATGCAATTGGGACAATGAGCAACAAAGGTTCATGCTAAGTTGCTGTAATTATAGTTACGAAAATGGTACAGTTTGAAAAGCTGAGGTCTGCCATACAGTTCTAAAACTTTACATGCTTCCAGTCTTCCTTGTTGGTTGATTGAAGGTTTGAAGCCGTCGATCGAGGAGGTGGCGACAGTCACTCATTGTCGGACGTCGCTGTTGCAGAAGCTGGATGTTGGCGCGCCTTTCTCTCGACACGGTCACCAGGCGAAACGGGCTCTTGACATGCGCCAGCTAATGCTTCCCGTCCGCGACACCGTGTCAGAAACAATCATAGCAAGTCGAGCGCAATTACATGCTGCCAAACCCCGAAAGCGCGGCTCCCTCTGCTCCCTCTGCTCAGCCCGCGCTCCACGCGACAGAGTTAACACTACCAAAGATCCTACACACTTTGATTATTTACACGACCTATCGACGTATTCGTTCGATACCATAGTTTTCCCTAGGCAAGACCCAGCGTAAAAATACAAATAATATTTACAAAACAATCAATTATACATCGACATAAATGCGTAAATATATATATACAAATAGTAAAAGAATTACAATATGTAAAGACACAGAAATGTCATATATTCAGGTAACAAAAATAAGGAAAACAAATTTATAGTACAATAGATGGAAATAGGAGGATATGCATTTCCGGTGTTACAAGTTGCTTCACTACTACGAGGATGTTTACTTCTACGTTGCTCATGTTGGCAGCTGTTCTTGATTCGAATTCTGGAATATTTACTTCGTCTCCTTTTGTGAAGGCATTTCGGAAGGTTGTGTTTAGTAACTCTGCTTTGGCAGTAGTGTCTTCGGTAGTATCTCCATTGCTATCGCACAGAGAATGCATTGATTGTTTTTTGGAGCTAACATACTTCACATACGACCAGAATCGCTTTGGACTTTCTGCCAGGTTTCGAGACAAAGTTTCGTTATGGAAAATGTTATAACCATCTCGCATTGAAGTCCGCTCTAAATTTCGAGCTTCTGTAAAATATCGCCAATCTTGGGGAGTTTGCGTCTGATTAAATTTGGCATGCTTGTTCCGTTATTTCAGGAATAGTTTTCTAACCAGTTTTGTGTGCCAAGGAGGATCAGCTCCGTCGTTTGTTAATTTATTTTTTATAAATCTCTCAGTTGCTGCCGATACTATTTCTTTGAATTCAAGCCACATCTGGTCTACACTTATATTATTAATTTGGAATGAGTGGAGATTGTCTGTAAGTTTCATATGTTTTATGTTCCAGTGAAACCTGTAGTGCATTCTTCATAACTCTTTTTCCGCGCTTTCCGTTAATTATTCTGAATTCTTTTGAATCTAAACGATATTGATCACTAAATGTTGTTTCTAGCATTTTTCCTTTAGAAAGCTTATTAAAGTTTTTCTATTCCTCAGAGTTAATTCGCATTACAAGCGGCCAGGTAATTTATGTTTGTATGTTTGATTTTATTGGTTTGTTGTTTAAGGCAGCTTTCAGAATGCTCCGATCATTCTTTGAGCAACGCCGTAGGCCCCCAGAATCCGAATACCTACTTTTCATTTCTCTCGAAATGGAAGATTGGTTATTCCCTGAGTAAAATATTTTAGAAATTTCATCTCCATTGCTGACAGGTTATTGAGTACCTTAGGTTTGTTAGCTTTGAGAAATATGTCTCCACCTGCAGCTCTGGTTAATAAACGGCGACCACATAGTCGCTTGTTAGAAGTCAGACGCAAAGTATATTTTTTTTTTTTTCCTGGGTTCCTTCTTCCATTGATTCCGCCGATCCGAGGGCCTTTCATTCCTTCACAACCGGTGACGTCTTCATTGTATGGAGCCCTCACGACATGCCATTTCCCGGACCAAGTGAGCCGTGGTTCTTTTACGAGGTAGTTACTCTTTCCTCTCCTCCTTCCTTGACATGCTAACAGCCGTGTACCGCAAGTCTCTAGAGGAACGGAAGGTTCCAAATGATTGGAAAAGAGCACAGGTAGTCCCAGTCTTCAAGAAGGGTCGTCGAGCAGATGCGCGAAACTATAGACCTATATCTCTGACGTCGATCTGTTGTAGAATTTTAGAACATGTTTTTTGCTCGAATGTCATGTCGTTTTTGTAAACCCAGAATCTACTCTGTAGGAATCAACATGGATTCCGGAAACAGCGATCGTGTGAGACCCAACTCGCTTTATTTGTTCGTGAGACCCAGAAAATATTAGATACAGGCTCCCAGGTAGATGCTATTTTCCTTGACTTCCGGAAGGCGTTCGATACAGTTCCGCACTGTCGCCCGATAAACAAAGTAAGAGCCTACGGAATATTAGACCAGCTGTGTGGCTGGATTGAAGAGTTTATAGCAAACAGATCACAGCATGTTGTTATCAATGGAGAGATGTCTACAGACGTTAAAGTAACCTCTGGCGTGCCACAGGGGAGTATTGTGGGACCATTGCTTTTCACAATATATATGTAAATGACCTAGTAGATAGTGTCGGAAGTTCCATGCGGCTTTTCGCGGATGATGCTGTAGTACACAGAGAAGTTGCAGCATTAGAAAATTGTAGCGAAATGCAGGAAGATCTGCAGCGGATAGGCACTTGGTGCAGGGAGTGGCTACTGACCCTTAACATAGACAAACGTAATGTATTGCGAATACATAGAAAGAAGGATCCTTTATTGTATGATTATATGATAGCGGAACAAACACTGGTAGCAGTTACTTCTGTAAAATATCTGGGAATATGCGTGCGGCACGATTTGAAGTAGAATGATCATATAAAATTAATCGTTGGTAAGGTGGATACCAGGTTGAGATTCATTGGGAGAGTCCTTAGAAAATGTAGTCCATCAACAAAGGAGGTGGCTTACAAAACATTCGTTCGACCTATACTTGAGTATTGCTCAACAGTGTGGGATCCGTACCAGATCGGGTTGACGGAGGAAATAGAGAAGATCCAAAGATGAGCGGCGTGTTTCGTCATAGGGCGTAAGTTATCGAATATACTGACCATTTTTCAGCTAGAGTAGGCAATCTTGAAGTGATTTTGCGCCAGAATGGTTACAGTGATAACATATCAGACGGTCTTTAATTATACAATATTGTGTTGTGTTACAAAATCTACTTTTTGCTGGAAATTACCTTCTCCAAATTTGTACCATTTATTGACGTAATCACCACGTAATCAAACACCTATAGGAAACAAATCAACGTTCTGGACAGAACACATGCTTATTTTCTATTTCATCTCTGTGAGATTTTATAACCATATTCTCTAATGACAAAATCATTGATCTTACCATAGATACATATGATGTTTATACCAAAACTGAAGGAAGTCAGAACCCACGTATGGGTAGTTTTGCGAAGAATAATTCGAAACCAAGATGTTAGTTGCTGAAATGCCAAAAAACCCTAAAGAAGTTTAGTGTTACGTAAAATGAGCAAATCCAAAAATCTTTTTGTGCAAAAATTCATTGATCACGACGACAGCGTAACAGAGGATCAAACTGTGGAGAGCGACATGTTAACTTCAGTATTTCGAAACTACTTCACCGAAGAATATCACATCGTAGTTCATACGAATTCGACCGAATCACCGATGCAAATACACTCCTGGAAATTGAAATAAGAACACCGTGAATTCATTGTCCCAGGAAGGGGAAACTTTATTGACACATTCCTGGGGTCAGATACATCACATGATCACACTGACAGAACCACAGGCACATAGACACAGGCAACAGAGCATGCACAATGTCGGCACTAGTACAGTGTATATCCACCTTTCGCAGCAATGCAGGCTGCTATTCTCCCATGGAGACGATCGTAGAGATGCTGGATGTAGTCCTGTGGAACGGCTTGCCATGCCATTTCCACCTGGCGCCTCAGTTGGACCAGCGTTCGTGCTGGACGTGCAGACCGCGTGAGACGACGCTTCATCCAGTCCCAAACATGCTCAATGGGGGACAGATCCGGAGATCTTGCTGGCCAGGGTAGTTGACTTACACCTTCTAGAGCACGTTGGGTGGCACGGGATACATGCGGACGTGCATTGTCCTGTTGGAACAGCAAGTTCCCTTGCCGGTCTAGGAATGGTAGAACGATGGGTTCGATGACGGTTTGGATGTACCGTGCACTATTCAGTGTCCCCTCGACGATCACCAGTGGTGTACGGCCAGTGTAGGAGATCGCTCCCCACACCATGATGCCGGGTGTTGGCCCTGTGTGCCTCGGTCGTATGCAGTCCTGATTGTGGCGCTCACCTGCATGGCGCCAAACACGCATACGACCATCATTGGCACCAAGGCAGAAGCGACTCTCATCGCTGAAGACGACACGTCTCCATTCGTCCCTCCATTCACGCCTGTCGCGACACCACTGGAGGCGGGCTGCACGATGTTGGGGCGTGAGCGGAAGACGGCCTAACGGTGTGCGGGACCGTAGCCCAGCTACATGGAGACGGTTGCAAATGGTCCTCGCCGATACCCCAGGAGCAACAGTGTCCCTAATATGCTGAGAAGTGGCGGTGCGGTCCCCTGCGGCACTGCGTAGGATCCTACGGTCTTGGCGTGCATCCGTGCGTCGCTGCGGTCCGGTCCCAGTTCGACGGGCACGTGCACCTTCCGCCGACCACTGGCGACAACATCGATGTACTGTGGAGACCTCACGCCCCACGTGTTGAGCAATTCGGCGGTACGTCCACCCGGCCTCCCGCATGCCCACTATACGCCCTCGCTCGAAGTCCGTCAACTGCACATACGGTTCACGTCCACGCTGTCGCGGCATGCTACCAGTGTTAAAGACTGCGATGGAGCTCCGTATGCCACGGCAAACTGGCTGACACTGACGGCGGCGGTGGACAAATGCTGCGCAGCTAGCGCCATTCGACGGCCAACACCGCGGTTCCTGGTGTGCCCGCTGTGCCGTGCGTGTGATCATTGCTTGTACAGCCCTCTCGCAGTGTCCGGAGCAAGTATGGTGGGTCTGACACACCGGTGTCAATGTGTTCTTTTTTCCATTTCCAGGAGTGTATGTATGACACAGGGTGCGCGCGGAATTGGAAATCAGGACCCACTCGATAAAGGAAAGGTTATACGAAACGATAGGGTGCCTATCTGGTTCTATATCGAATATGCCGAGAAAATGCGTCTGCCATCACATTACTGTAGGTCGGTGGAACAGCAGCGCGTTGCACGTGAGAGGAAGAAAGGCAGGTCTTTCCAGTCTATAAGATGGGTGGCAAGAACGAAGGGCAAAACTGTAAGCCACACTTGCAGACGTCAGTTTCTTGATACAAATCAAATACTGTGCTGTCTTATTATGATTTTCCTGGATACTGAACAATTCCTTTCCAGGAATAAATATGTTTTCCGCATGTACCGAATGTGTGAGACACAGAATGCTTAGTTCATTCGTGAGATGCGTAAGGCTGTTGACAGCGAACACTAAATTCCAGGTTAATGCCATGCCTGTTCTTTTTTTTTAATTCTTGTCTTTCTGTATAGAAAGCCTCAGATGCAGTCTGCACCATCGGCTGGTAAACAAAGTAGATTCGTATGGAACTTCCAAAGTCAACTGCTTAGTGAGGGGAATATCAACCAAGTGAGATTCTTCTTATTTCTTCTGTCAGTCCTCTCAACAATATACCGGTACCTCAAAGGCTTCGAGTTTTTATTTCTCGGTTTTCTATAGACAGTAATTCACTTCCATACAATGCTGTACTAGCCGAATACTCTCGGAAATTTCTTACTCAAATGAAGGTATGCATTTGAATCCCTGTATTAGGTGTTTTAACAGTACATTCTTTGCCAGAAGCAGTCTGGCCATTTTTCCAGAGGCAGCCTGGTAACTAATTTTATGGATCAGGTGTTATTTATTTCCATTGTAGAAACTTCCTTCACTTCATCTTTTGCCAGATCGCGTATTGTTTGTTGTTAGTATCATTTATGTAGCGCCTCAACTACTTTATTCTTTTTTTGGTTCACTTCCAATCCACAATCAGTGTTCAACAGACCGTGTTAGACAGGTCCCGTAGTTCTGTCTCGCTTCGATAAGGGAACAGCAGTGACGTCAGTGAATATTATCACTATCATCCTAACTGGGTACCTTTCCCACTGTTCGTACTTGCTTCTTTGAAAATGTTGCATTTTAAGGATAGTGTACCTACGAAAGCATGATGTTTCCTTGCAGTGTTTCAGTTTAGTGACCGACTTTAGATTTACATGAATTAATACGCAACAGAGACCGCCCTCGGCAGTTACCGACATTTCTTATTGTTTTTGTTGTTGTCAGAAATGAGGTTATCTTTTGTGCATACTTTATAAAGGTTTTAAGTTCTACATATTTAAGTACCACGTAATGTATCAAAACCATAACTCCGCTATGCCGGTCCCAAATCCGGGGCCTCATCATGCAAATGTCTACATCTACATTTATACTCCGCAAGCCACCCAACGGTGTGTGGCGGAGGGCACTTTACGTGCCACTGTCATTACCTCCCTTTTCTGTTCCAGTCGCGTATGGTCCGCGGGAAGAACGACTGTCTGAAAGCCTCCGTGCGCGCACGATTCTCTCTAATTTTACATTCGTGATCACCTCGGGAGGTATAAGTAGGGGGAAGCAATATATTCGATACCTCATCCAGAAACGCACCCTCTCGAAACCTGGCGAGCAAGCTACACCGCGATACAGAGCGCCTCTCTTGCAGAGTCTGCCACTTGAGTTTGCTAAACATCTCCGTAACGCTATCACGGCTACCAAATGAAAGTACTGCTTTGAACGGTAATATCCGTAGATGGGAGTAATAACAGTTAGAGAAATCTTTGTCGAACTGAGTTCAAATAATGTATGTAACATGGTCACAAAAGTGGAAAAACACAAATATAAAATTATAGTGAAGGAAACCAACTGTATAATCAAGACGAGTGCATACAGAACCATATTTAAACTTCATATTATGGAATGAAGGGAATTTCAAATTGACGAAAGTAATAGCTTGGCGAAATTTGAATAAGTGAATGCTTAATACTTAGTTTGCAGTTCTGCTTACACAAAAATCACACTTACAGTAGTCTGGTTCATCACACCCTCAACAATATGAATGTCCCCACAAGTTGTCCACCTGTATCATATTTTAAATTACAATTAAATCAACGCCTGTAAGCAGCTGTTGATGATGTGGTCTTCAGTCCTGAGACTGCTTTGATGCAGCTCCCCATGCTACTCTATCCTGTGCAAGCTTCTTCATCTCCCAGTACTTACTGCAACCTACATCCTTCTGAATCTGCTTAGTGAATTCATCTCTTGGTCTCCCTCTACGAATTTTACCCTCCACGCTGCCCTCCATTGCTAAATTGGTGATCCACTGATGCCTCAGGACATGTCCTACAAACCGGTCCCTTCTTCTTGTCAAGTTGTGCCACAAACTCCTCTTCTCCCCAATTCTATTCAATACCTGCCCATTATTTGTGTGATCTACCCATCTCATCTTCAGCTTTCTTCTGTAGCACCACATTTCGAAATCTTCTATTCTCTTCTTCTCCAAACTATTTATCGTCCATATTTCACTTCCATACACTTCCATACACTCCATACAAATACTTTCAGAAACGGCTTCCTGACACTTAAATCTATACTCGATGTTAACAAATTTCTCTTCTTCAGAAACGCTTTCCTTGCCATTGCCAGTCTACATTTTATAACCTCTCTACTTCGACCATCATCAGTTATTTTGCTCCCCAAACAGCAAATCTCCTTTACTACTTTAAGAGCCTCATTTCCTAATCTAATTCCCTCAGCATCACCCGACTTAATTAGACTACATTCCATTATCCTCATTTTGCTTTTGTTGATGTTCATCTTATACCCTCCTTTCAAGACACTATCCATGCCTTTCAACTGCTCTTCCAAGTCCTTTGCTGTCTCTGACAGAATTAGAATGTCATCTGCGAACCTCAAAGTTTTTATTTCTTCTCCATGGATTTTAATACCTACTCCGAATTTTTCTTTTGTTTCCTTTGCTGCTTGCTCAATATAAAAATGGTTCAAATGGCTCTGAGCACTATGGGACTTAACAGCTGCGGTCATCAGTCCCCTAGAACT
Organism: Schistocerca cancellata; assembly: GCF_023864275.1. Taxonomy (NCBI): domain Eukaryota; kingdom Metazoa; phylum Arthropoda; class Insecta; order Orthoptera; family Acrididae; genus Schistocerca; species Schistocerca cancellata. The sequence goes on from NC_064627.1 coordinate 1,000,407,974, forward strand.
TAGAACTACTTAAACCTAACTAACCTAAGGACATCCACATCCATGCCCGAGACAGGATTCGAACCTGCCACCGTAGCAGTCGCGCGGTTCCGGACTGCGCGCCTAGAACCGCGAGACCATCGCGGCCGGCTCTTGCTCAATATACAGATTTAATAACATTGGGGAGAGGCTAGAAACCTGTCTCACTCCCTTCCCAACCACTGCTTCCCTTTCATGCCCCTCGACTCTTATAACTGCCATCTGGTTTCTGTACAAATTGTAAATAGCCTTTCGCTCCCTGTATTTTACCCCTGCCACCTTTAGAATTTGAAAGAGAGTATTCCACTCAACATTGTCAAATTCTTTCTCTAAGGCTACAAATGCTAGAAACGTAGATTTTCCTTTTCTTAATCTTTCTTCTAAGATAAGTCGTAAGGTCAGTATTGCGTCACGTGTCCCAATATTTCTACGGAATCCAAACTGATCTTCCCCGAGGTCAGCTACTACCAGTTTTACCATTCGTCTGTAATGAATTCGTGTTCGTATTTTCCAGCCGTGACTTATTAAACTGATAGTTCGGTAATTTTCACATCTGTCAACACCTACTTTGTTTGGGATTGGAATTATTGTGTTCTTCTTGAAGTCTGAGGGTATTTCGCCTGTCTCATACATCTTCCTCACCAGATGGTAGAGTTTTGTCAGGATTGGCTCTCCCAAGGCCGTCAGTAGTTCTAATGGAATGTTGTCTACTCCCGGGGTCTTGTTCCGGCCCAGGTCTTTCTGTGCTCTGTCAAACTCTTCACGCAGTATCGTATCTCGCATTTCATCTTCATCAACATTCTCTCCATTTCCATAATATTGTCCTCAAGTACATCGCCCTTGTATAGACCCTCTATATACTCCTTCTATCTTTCTGCTTTCCCTTCTTTGCTTAGAACTGGGTTTCCATCTGAGCCCTTGATATTCATACAAGTGGTTCTCTTTTCTCCAAAAGTCTCTTTAATTTTCCTGTAGGCAATATCTAAATTACCCCTAGTGAGATAAGTCTCTACATCCTTACATTTGTCCTCTAGCCATCCCTGCTTAGCCGTTTTGCACTTCCTGTCGATCTCATCTTTGAGACGTTTGTATTCCTTGTTGCCTACTTCATTTACAGCATTTTTATATTTTCTCCTTTCATCAATTAAATTCAATATTTCTTTTGATACCCAAGGATTTCTACTACCCCTCGTCTTTTTACCTACTTGATCCTCTGCTGCCTTCACTACTTCATCCCTCAGAGCTACACATTCTCCTTCTACTGAACTTCTTTCCCCCATTCCTGTCAATTGTTCCCTTAATGCTCTCCCTGAAACTCTGTACAAGCTTTGGTTTAGTCTCTTTATCCAGGTCCAATCTTCTTAAATTCCCACCCTTTTGCAGTTTCTTCCATTTTAATCGGCAGTTCAAAACCAATAGATTGTGGTCAGAGTCCACATCTGCCCCTGGAAATGTCTTACTGTTTAAAACCTGGTTCCTAAATCTCTGTCTTGTCATTATATAATGTATCTGACACCTTCTAGTATCTCCGGGGTTCTTCCATGTATACAACCTCCTTTTATGATTCTTGAACCAAGTGTTAGCTATGATTAAGTTACGCTCTGTGCAAAATTCTACCAGACGGCTTCCTCTTTCATTTCTTACCCCCAATCCATATTCACCTACTACGTTTCCTTCTCTCCCTTTTCCTACACTCGAATTCCAGTCACCCATGACTATTAAATTTTCGTCTCTCTTCACTATCTGAATAGTTTCTTTTATCTCATCATATATTTCATCAATTTCTTCATAATCTGCAGAGCTAGTTGGCATATAAACTTGCACTGCTGTAGTAGGCGTGGGCTTCGTGTCTATCTTGGCCACAAAAATGCGTTCACTATGCTGTTTGTAGTAGCTTACCCGCACGCCTATTTTTTTTTCATTTTTGAACCTACTCCTGCATGACCTCTATTTGATTTTGTATTTATAACCCTGTATTCACCTGACCTAAACTCGTGTTCCTCCTGCCACCGAACTTCATTAATTCCCACAATATCTATCTTTAAGGTATCCACTTCCCTTTTTAAATTTTCTAACTTACCTGCTCGATTAAGGGATCTGACATTCCACGCTCCGATCCGTAGAACGCCAATTTTCTTTCTCCTGATAACAACGTCCTCTTGAGTAAAGCCCCTCCCGGAGATCCGAATGGGGGACTATTTTACCTCCGGAATATTTTACCCAAGAGGACGCCGTCATCATTTAACCATACAGTAAATCTGCTTGCCCTCGGGAAAAATTGCGGCTGTAGTTTCCCCTTGCTTTCAGCCGTTCGCAGTACCAGCACAGCATGGCCGTTTTGTTTATTGTTACAAGGACAGATCAGTCAATCATCCAGACTGTTGCCCCTGCAACTACTGAGAAAGCTGCTGCCCCTCTTCAGGAACCACACGTTTGTCTGGCTTCTCAACAGATACCCCTCCGTTGTGGTTGAACCTAGTACGGCCATCTGTATCGCTGAGGCACGCAAGCCTCCTCACCAACTTCAAGTTCCATGGTTAATGGGGAGCTTTTGTTGATGTTCATCTTATATCCCCTTTCAAGAGACTGTCCATTCCGTTCAACTGGTCTGCCAAGTCCTTTGCTGTCTCCGACAGAATTACAATGTCATCAGCGAACCTCAAAGTGTTTACTTCTTCTGCATGAATTTTAATACCTACTCCGAATTTTTCTTTTGTTTCCTTTACTGCTTGCACAATATACAGATTGAATAACATCTGGGAGAGGCTACAACCCTGTCTCACTCCCTTCCCAACCACCGCTTCCCTTTCGTGCCCCTCGACTCTTATAACTGCCATCTGCTGTATGTACAAATTGTAAATAGCCAGCCGGCCGTGGTGGTCGAGCGGTTCTAGGCGCTACAGTCTGGAACCTCGCTACCGCTACTGTCGCAGGTTCGAATCCTGCCTCTGGCATGGATTTGTGTGATGTCCTTAGGTTAGTTAGGTTTAAGTAGTTCTAAGCTCTAGGAGACTGATGACCTCAGATGTTAAGTCCCATAGTGCTTAGAGCCATTTGAACCATTTTTGTAAATAGACTTTCGCTCCCTGTATTTTACCCCTGCCACCTTTAGAATTTGAAAGAGAGTATTCCAGTCAACTTTGTCAAAAGCTTTCTCTAACTCTTGAAATGCTAGAAACGTAGGTTTGCCTCTCCTTAATCTTTCTTCTAAGATAAGTCGTAAGGTCAGTATTGCCTCACGTGGTCCAACATTTCTACGGAATCCCTTAATCTGTAACGCCGAAACGGCCACTACGGTTTTCCTAAGTTCCTCCCAAGTAGACGAACAACCACTGAAAACAAATTGGGCTTCATCAATGGAGCGCATACCTGCTAGCACCGCTGAGACTAAAATTTGCTCAGGCATATCAATCAGTAACGCCGAGGATGCTAACTGCACTCTCTCCATGTACTCTAGTAACCCTTCTCCCTGCTGCTGGACCTTCCAAATATATTCACATTCCAACTGCTTGCGTACACCCGGGCTCAACCACGTATTAATGACCTCTTGCCTTAAAACCCGAAGTGACCAGTGGCCAACCATAGCCTCTGACAACAACCGCCCAAATTCTCCCACCGCGTGTGACTACAGAATTCCCAGTATCACCTGATGTGTATCCCAAACGCGCAGTCATGTCCTTCCATTTGCACTAGCAGCCATAGCAATTTGTCCCAATTCCTTAACATCTAACTGTCTTAAATCCTTAAACGCATTAATCAACGGATTTGGAAACTTTGCAAACATTTCATTATTAGATTGACCTGGGGTTTGTTTACCACCAACCAGGCTACCACTTTCAGTTCCTTGCTCCAGCAACTTCCTACCCCCCAATTCCAAACACGTCACTTCCAGTTGTAATGTATTAACCAATTCCCCTAATTCCTTAACTCATTATCCAAATCATCTAACTTAACTTTAGTACGGTCTGTCACTCGATTTGCAAAATGAGCAATCTGCGCCTTTAACCTTTCCAACTGATTACTACTAGGTTGCGAACCTTCCCAAAACGAGATGTTTATAGCTTTAAATAAATTCTCAATCGCTATTTTTGTCTCACCAATAATTTCCGGTTTAATTTCCACTGGCAACTGCAATGCGGCTCGCAATCGTGTTGCTAATTCGGCCACACTACCCTACCTTCATTGGCACCGTATTGCTAGTTCATACAGCAACTGCTCACGTTTCAAGAAGCCTATTCCGGGACACCTATGTGCCTCAACCGTCATCCTGTCAACCATCCAGGAATATACAAACAAGACCAAGAAACTCGATTCTAAAACTCCACTATGCACAAACAGAATGACAACTCTATAACTAAACCAATTTATCAATCACGTCTGATAGTCACAGAATTAGACAATGATCAGAACCACGCTTTGCTACCAGCTGGAACGGTGGTCTGATCATTTAATATTAAAAGGCTACGACCAAGGTGTGGACGGGACCAAGGAATTGACATATTAGACGTGATTTAACACATAAATAATTTATTCATAACATACAATACATAACACCAACTACGTAAATCCTGGTTCGATGCTTACAATTGCCCAAAATGGGAGGGCCACCACTTTCGAACTGGAAAAGCCTTAATTTAAGAAACTAAAACGCCTGTTATAATTTTTAAAAACAATAATAACACAACACATAAGTACGCGCTAAGTGAACGCACTCTTAAATCTTTAATTATTAACCACAAAGCTTGGGTTTACCACATTTAAATTCTCATTGCAATATAAATATAAATTATAAGCACGTTTGGTAAAATACAAATGTTTGCACTATAATAAATTTTAATAATCCACAATCATTCAAAAAACAACATCAGAAGTTCGATACGGAGCATGTAAGCCTGTTTATACAATATTTCGGATCAAAACAGACACGAGGGCCACCATAACAGAAGTGCGCTAGTTGCTTTTGGGACAGGTGCTCACATTAGCTTAATCACTGAGCAGATATTTACTTAAGCGACAGGTAAGGTAGTTAATGCAAATAGAAGGTATTTCTAATTTTTTTTTTATTCCTCACTTTTAACAAGGGGTTTTTAGTAAGGTGGAAATTACACTTCGTGGAGACGCAATAGCAATCTAGCGGGAACGCCTTCACGAGGACGCCATGTCACTACACAGGTACTAAACTAGCCGCGTATCCGCTGTTCAAGCCAAACATTACCAACACAGTTCCATATTCCTGACACCCAAATAGTCGGGATCAAAACAAAAGCAAAAATCCCAAGAGCGCAAGATCCAGCATAGCTTCAGAACAGGTCTTGCTTCATGCGGTTGGCTTCACAAATACAGGTATCTAAATGAAAACAAGAACGTGTAACAGCATTCCCTAATCAGCACAATGTTCTTCATTAGGTCCCGGTAGCGCTAGACAACGCTGACATGCAAATGTTGACAAACCTCTAAGGCAACACTCTCCAACTGACAAGCCGAAACCAATGTGACCCCTTATCAGCTCCGTGACAGGACTCGAACCCCAGACTACTGTCAGAGCAACTCACTTAGAATAAATACAGCGCAAATAGTATGGCGGACACATATAACCAGGGATTAACAGAACACTAGACTGAACTAGAATTAACCTAAATAATACAGCACTAGATCTTGGGAGACGAGGAACTAACTCCCCACCCGAAATTCTGCAACCACAGGGCGGGAGGATGAACTACCAAAACATAGAAGTGCAAACGTACACAAATAACTAACAAAATACACCAGTACACCGGTTAGCAACGATGCGTGGAGGAATCTGCACTGTCAGAATTGCACCAGTGAAGAGAACAGAGGATTGCCACAGCGGTGGCTACTAGACGACTGGATGAACTTAATCCCAAAGGACGATCAGCTTGAAACAATGTCACTTAACTTCTTTTCTCCTTTCCCTCGGCGCACTTCGTCGTTTGTCCGGGACTGCTGTGCACAATTCTGAGCCGTCACCGGTCGTCCCGGCAGACACCGACCCAGCCGAACTGCTCCCGGGCTCAAACCCTCTCCGAACGGCGGCTCCACCGCCCCATGATGGTTACTGTTTGCCTTCGTCGACGCAGGCGATGATTAGACTGCCATCCGCCTCCCTCAGACAACCAGTGAAGAGCGGACAGAGGGGCCCAACCAGGCCGGCGTTCCTCCACGGGTAGAAGTGCGGGTTTGATCACAACACCCATATGCGGAAGGCAGGATGTCGATGTCACCAGAGCAGACACGAAGGCCACTGCGTGACAACCTCCCCCAGTGTGACCGCGCTCGCCTATAAATAGTACAGGCCAGTAAACACGTGAGTCGGTCGTGTTACCAACTGACGGTTTCTAACAAGGGAATGGTCAGACTTGTCATGCCGAAACATGTATTGCTTTTTTAGCACTGTTATTTAACTGTGCAAAAGGTCCGTATGAAAAATTGTAGCTGCTGACATGAACTGGAAGTCACCTAAAAAAAAATCAGGAACATGGCTGTGTTTTCTGCTTGGGGCTTGCAGTGATGGCTGGCCACCCCTGGAAATGGCGAGTCGCGAGCGTTGTGCGCATGGTCGGGAAGAGCGGCCGTCTTATCGCGTCGTTCACTAAAGAGGAATATCGCTGCATGGTTTTGGTGGAAATTTCTGGTACGTATTTCGAAACATACCGTCCTGAAAATGGTTAGAGATGTGAAAGATGTTCTGTACATGTTCATCTACACTCCGCAAGCCACCTTACGGTGAACATTCAATCTCCCCTCACAGGTGATGGCGAACCCTGTAAATGTTTTGCTGCTTGCCATGGAGATATACCACAGACGCCAAATGAAGCAATCAACAGAAAACACGCGTGAAGACTATGTGTTGCGCGACATGATTGTTAAACTTCTAGACGAGCATGTAAATGGCGCAGACATGTGGCTAGAAACAACTGAAACACTCGATATTGCAGACTGTGAATCTACAGACGGCGAAGACACCGACGAAAGTTGCACTCATGAAGACTCTTCGAGTGATAGTGCCACGTAGCATCATCAATTATCTCCGAAAGTAGCACCAGCAACTACAATTACCTTATCAGACAAAGAAAAAGCGGTGACGTATCGGTTGAACGAAAGTGGTAAGAAACGCCTACGTGTCAGTACTGTTCAAAATAAGTATCACTTTGTCCGTTCTGAACGTGAATTGTATAGATGGAAAAAGGAAGTCGCTGGACGACGTAAGAGTCGACTGGACATTGCGACGGAGATAAATGCGCGACTTTTTGAGCTATTTACCGATTCCAGACAACAGTCATTGAATGTCAGCGATACAACTTTGCGTGATTGGGCGTTATGGATTGCCAACGCGATAGGAGCTAAAGAATTTACAGCTTCTCAAATTTGGATTAGTCACTTCAAAAGATCACATATAACTGTGGCAAGAAAAATAACAAAATTTGTATCGAGGAACAGGTCGGAAAATGAAGTGACACAAATGGAAATGATAGAAGCTTTTCTTACGAATTCAAAAAATAAGATCTCTAGTTTTAGTGAATCGTACGTGTACAATGAAGATCAGTCAGGTTTTCAAAAAGAAATGCGTGCGAAAAGAACACTGTCATTCAAAGGGGAAAAACATATTGAGGTGATTGCGCAGTCCACGACTGCAGTCACCCATTCATACACTATAATGCCCATAATTAGTCTGGATGGTTCATTTCTGCCTAAACTACATGTGTGTCTTCAAGAACCAACTGGACATTTTGGACCACGTGTAAAAATGGTTCAAATGGCTCTGAGCACTATGGGACTTAACATCTGAGGTCATCAGTCCCCTAGGACTTAGAACTACTTAAACCTAACTAACCTAAGGACATCACACACATCCATGCCCGAGGCAGGATTCGAACCTGCGACCGTAGCGGTCGTGCGGTTCCAGACTAAAGCGCCTAGAACCGCTCAGCCACACCGGCCGGCATCACGTGTAAAAAGAACAATGTTCTACGCAAACAATCTTGCGGTAGACGCATCGAAGTCTGGAAAAATGGGAAAAGAAAACGATACACTTTTCATGCGTCACGCTTTTCTTCCGTTCTGCGGGAACAAATCGCTTCTCCTCCTAGATTCGTGGTCAGGTCATAAAAGGTCTGATTCATTAAAAGCTGTATTTCGAGCCCACCCTGACAAAGAAGTAGAGACACTTAGGATTCCACTCGGCACGACGAACGTAATTCAACCTTTAGACAGAGAATTTTTCCATCAGTGGAAGGCATTTTACAGAAAACTAACAGAGAAAATTATTGCGTGCAGATCACTGCAATTTCCTGTCTATCACCGTGACAATATTCTCAAGCTGCAATCAGTAGTAAATTATCAATTTTCCTCCCCACGGTTTCAGAATTTGGTTAAATATGCGTGGCACTCCTCGAAGTATACTGATACTAGGCCTGATTCATTCCTAACACCAGCCCAGTTTTGTCTACGGACAGCTAACAACGTCTGTGATTCGCAGGGCTGTCATATGTCGTCTTTGCTTGTATATTCTTCGTGCACAAAAAACCTATTTTTTAACATTCTATCAATATTTCGCATTTTTGCGGTAATTACAAGAAATAAAATTTGGACGTGTTCTAAACCGTATATTTATTTCTGTCTATTTCATAGCTATTTGGAAAGAATGTTGTAGATAACATATCAGCCAACGAATGTTTAATTATCATACGATCGCTTTCAGTGGGGGAATCACCTCTCTCACTGCTGTGGCAAGAGAGCGACGCGTAGCTAACGCCATCTTGTTCCTAGATGGCGTTGGTATAACGTAGCGAGAGCGGTCAGGGTTGTACAAGAGGCAGTTATAAGCGCGGAAACCATGCGACAATAATGTCTTACTTCATAAAATTGTTTACAGACTTCCAGGTCATGTCAGCAGCTAAACTTCTACTTACAGACTTCTTGCAATGTTAACTCACATTGGTAAAAAAAAGCAACACAGGTTTGGACATGACAAGTCTGACCATTCCCTTGTAAGTACACCAAAAACAGAACTCGCAATCGATAGTGGGTACACTTTCAAACGAAAGAGCTTCATAAAAGACCAACCCTGAACAACCGCGAAAAAACGAAATAGAAGGGAAGCAATAAATGACAGCAACGAGATGCTAGAGCCCGATCGCGCCCAAACACTGTCGATTACGAAAAATATGGGCTCCACGCGACGCTCAGGAAACGAGCCGTGGAAAGATGGAAGTACACACGGCTCAGTGTTGTTTCTACTATTGTACCATAGACGGAAGTACCAATCAGAACGAACGTTTCACTAAGTGACATGTGTGATCGACAATTATCTGCAAGACTGGGATTCCCACTACCTCCTAAGCTACCCTCAACAGGAGTAACCCGAATAAAAAAGATATGAAGTTTGTTGTTCGTTTACCGTGTAAGTTGAACGCCCTGTTGAAGTCTGTAGATATGATGATCTTGGTTTACGTAGGGCGGGAGTCTACATATCCTTTGCAGCTATGGCTTGTCATACATCGGTCAGACGAAAATGACCTATGTATATACATAAGAGTTATACATGCCTGCAACAGCTGACACGCTACAGACAGGTAAATCTGTTAAAAACGTTCAGTGTCAAAACGTCGGTTATTGTCGAGGAAATCACCCGGCAGCATTCCCGTAAGTTAACATTGGACGCACCTTGAGATACAGCTTGAGATCTTCAAGGTTTACATCAAGTACAATTATGACCGCATTACGACCGTGTTTCTTCCGCTTAAGGCAGGCTGTTCCAACCGAGCTCCAGGGAGCCAGAGCGCTCGGGAGCGCTCACTGCGGCAGCTCGGAGCCCGCGTGGTGGGGGAAAGAGAACTCACTGCCCCCTGGCCGCATGTAGCCGCAACTGACGCAGTAATCCGTGTACAATGACAGCTAGGACTAGCCGTGGGAGCCCTGTACCTCTATTGGAGGATACCTTTCTATTCATTGAGAGGGATGGTCGTCCGCAGTGTCTTGTATGTCATAAAGTATTTCATTCTGCGAAGAGGTACAATATACAACGACATTATACACCTCTTCACGCAGCGCACTACGATCAGGTAGAAGCCATTGCACGCAGAGAACTGGTAGCCAGGCTTAAAAACGACATACCAGGAGATGTAAATTTAAAAACGGTTTCGTAATACGGAGTATATCAAAATATGCAACATAGTTCTGTAATGCGTTTATAATTTTCAGGTGAATCAGAGCGGAGAAAACACTACTGAATCTGCAATTCGAGCAAGCTGCAGGGTCGCTCACATCATTGCGACGAGTGGCAAGCCGTTTTCGGTGGGACCACTCGTAAAATCGTGCATGGTAGCAGTTGCAGACTGTTTGTTTCCAAGGAAGGTGCAGGCAATTGAAGGGGTTTGCCTGTCGAAGCAAACAATGTCTCATCGAATCCTGGACATGGCAGCAGTTTTAGAGACACAACTCAGGAAAAAGGCGGAGAGCTTTGTTGCATTTTCGCTAGCGCTTGACGAAAGCACCGACACATCGGATTGTGCTCAGCTTGTAGTCTTTGTGCGTGGTGTCGACATGGAGTTGCAAGTAACTGAAGACCTCTTGGATGTTGTACCACTCGATTACACCGCAACAGGATGTGACATTTTTGAAACTGTTAGTGAATCTTGTAAGACGCAGCTGGCATATCGAAACGCTTGCCTTGCCGCCTGCCTCAGCCCGCCGTGCCACATGCCGGCGTGCCGGCGTGCCACAAGGCTCCCTGGAGCAGGGAGCGCTCCGCGGCTCACAACGGAGCCGACGAGCTGGAACAGCCTGGCTTAAGGAAATCGAAGCATATTGCTCTTTGTGAAGAACGGCTTCGAGTCCCAGGACTTCATATTATTTCCTGCGAATGTGACAGTAACTTCGTGTAGCAATCTGTTCGAATCGTTTGTTAACTTCATGCTGATCTTTAGCAGCACATAAAGTACAGATATTTTGTTCCCAGCACAGATTTAGAGATACAGCTTTAGAGATAAGCACAATATCTTCTTTGAGAAGACGTGGATTACAGCTAATAGCAGAAACTACTTTGATTGAAACATCAAGGAAACTACGAGGGATATTCAGAAAGTAAGTTCCGATAGGTCAAGAAATGGAAACCACTGTGAAAATCTAATAAAGCTTTGCACATACGTGTTCGACAGTGTCTCTGGTATCCTGTCGGTTGCATCACTTCGCTCTTTTAAGTTTTGTGCGCTTGGGGAGCACATAAAGATGCGTAGAAAATAGTGTCTCCCGCCCCCCTCCCCAAGTATGAGGTCCTGATGAGAGATTTAGTCTGATGTTATGCAGCCCACATTACAGAAATGTCATTCGGTTCCTACTTCGTGACAATTCTCGGTCGCAATCTGCAGGGGCAATAAAAATGCTCCTGCAGCGTTTTCGATAGGAAGTGTTCACCAGCACTACAGCCAGTAACTGGCTCCCTCTGTGTTTCATCTCTGCTCACATTAACTACTGGCTATGAAGACAACATTTTGCACAGACAACGAGCTATAGATGAGCGTAGAGAATTGGCGGGACGGACAAGCGGCTGCCTTCTATGACGAGGGTAGTGGAAAGTTGGTATAACGGTGCGACAGATGTCCTAGCTGGAACGGCGACTATGTAGAGAAGTAGCTGGAAGGTGGAGCCAACTGTCGCAACTAAAACATTTCTGATTTTCAATGTAGTTTCCATTTCGTGACTCATCGGAACTTGCTTCCTGGACAAGCCTTGTATAGAAATTAGAATGTGTTTCAACAACCTAAGAGAGTTACGGGCTAAAGACTCAGGAGCAAATAGAAACATGTAGTTCATAAAGAAAAACTACACATGAGCACGTTCCATATTATAGATCCTGATCCAAACGAAGAGCTATTCATGAGACATTATCGTTAGCACCAAAGTAATCTCTGTTCACAATGACAATTAGTACAACAGTTGCATCCATGGAGGCAAAAAAAAAGAGGGAGGTGGCATTACGTCAGAAATTTGAAACCGATGTCCGCCATTCTAACAAACCCAAAAGTTAGATTCACTGCATTAAAACCCCCACAGTGCGCTGCGGTGACACTTCCCTGTGTCGTCACTATGACTGTGTCGTATTACTAGAGCAAATACGCAGTCAACAACAGACAAAAGTTCTAAATTGTCTTCCTGTCACTATGTTATTCACGTATGCTCTATAAAATGCTCTATAGTATTTAAAACAGTTACAGTGCTCACACGACAGAAATAGTGAACAAGAAGCATTCGTCAACAGTAGTCTCCTAATGTTTCAGGCTACTCTAAATAGGGTCCTCCCTGGCTCAAAACAACGTATAATGTAAGTCTGTAGTGCCACCTCCTTTTTTTCCCTCCGTGGTTGTATCTGTGTCATCCCGTTACTCTGATGACAGTTACTTGTAGTTTTCATGAAGATATTGGTGTGATATTGTCTAAAGCTCTTATATACATATCGAATAAACATAACTACACTGAGAACATTTAAGACAACAAACCATTAAACTTTTAGAACAAATTGAAAATGGAAGGCGAAAGAAAAAAAAAACAAGAATTAAAAGACAGAAGTTGGAAGTCAAAGGATTGTAAAATTAATGAATAACGTTCAGCAAATTAATGAACGGGAATGAAATTAAATAAGGTAAGTTGTCATTTATAGCTCTTCTGCATAAGGATCGTATTTTAATGTAAGTATGTGAAGTTACGTCCACTGAAGTCCAATAAAATTCAACAGCATTTACATAGCCGGTAAACATAATTGTGGAAGTACATCTAACATAGGCAGGTACGTGATTCTCGTAAGCTTCTTTTCCTCACAATATGACGGGTCGTATATCTTTCCTCAGAAACGACGCAAAACACATGTTAGGCCACAAGGTAGGGGACAGTCAGGTGTCCGGGGTGTCTCCAGACACTACTTCGCTGGTCAGTGTGTCTCCATTCCTGGTACATGCCAGTTTTTATAAGAGTTTGATTTGTACGGACCGGAAAGCTGACGTCTCCGTTGTTTCACGATCAGTGGAGTGTGCTCCTAATGGACCATGAATCACGCGGTCTCTATGCATTGTCACTGTTATGAGTGGTTTAGCAATCGGCGCGTCATTTTGATTAGGAATACATGTTGCGTTCGTCTTGTGTGAGAGTCAAAACTGCGTATAGTCACTGACATTTGTCAGTCTCATGTTTTAAACCATTGAGTATGCGGTTTGCCGGCTGGTTTAGGCACCTCGACTAATGAAACCGAACTGATGGCTTTGCGAGGTTTTCAATGTGATGTGCCGTTCCTAATGACATATTTACGTTTGCACCTGCGAAGGTTTATCCCAGATGCTTGGATTTTTCAGCTATACATTGAGATCTGGCTTTTGCTATCCGATTGAAATCCTGTGTTTGGTTTCTGCAGCAGTGACTGCATCTTTCATGTAGTGAGTTAAGTCACATGCAACGAAACCTGGTCAGAGTTAAATGCTGTACGGCATACCCTGGAAGTGAGAGAATATTTTTTTTTCTTGTGTCATAGTGGTTTTTTATTGGCTTATGAAATGTGGAAGTACTCGCTAGCCTCGATTATGTTTCTCCCTGCTAGGGGTTTTTTCCTGCGGCACGCAGTCACAATGAGGGTTTTGAAGTCTTGCAACAGCGTGTGGGCTCCTGGTCTGTCACGTGTTTGGCAATCGATTATATCTTCATTTTGACTGCTTGCTCTGCGAATAGGTTATAACTCCATTGTGAGTGTTTCCATTGGGAGGTGTGATGCGTGACGAGGCACACGCAGTCGTGTTTTGCCATTCCGATTACGTGAAATATCAGTGGTTTAAAATTGTCAGGTGTGTTGTATCACCTGTTGTCTTGAGATCTCGTAGCTTCTGTTTGAAATTTGATTGACTCCGTATCTCAGTGGTTTGTTGCTAGTGCAGTGTATTGGCAAGCAAACAGGTTTAGCATGTAATATGGGAAGACGGGCCAGAAGCCCCACGTGTTTTCTTTGTCGAATCTGGAGTGACTGCCGCAAGTCTGGAGGCACCACTGTATCTTGAGTGGTTACTCACTTCCGTTGTTCAACAACTTGTGGTTTGCGAGAACCGCGTTTCACAGACTATTTAGTTTGACTGAAAGTATCTCATTAATTTCTTATGATCATGTTGTTCGTTGTTGAATGATCATGGGTACGCTTAATTGTGTCACCGCCTTGTGTTCGTCTGTTTGTGAGGAGAGTTCTCATTGTGACTTTGGTATTACTTGCCTGTTCTGGACTGCCGTTGAGCGTTTTGAGTGGTTTTAGGAACCGAGATCTTTGATGGTGGTTGTATGAACATGTTATATGTTTTTCTGTGCGCGTATTTTAGTCCATGTATTACGCAAGGAACAACGGACAGGTGTTCGTTGTCGCAATGATCCACTTTCTCAGTGGCGGTATTAATGTCGTATGCCACCAAGAACGGTTCTCATTGTGTATTGATTAATTAGCCTAAAGTGTTACTTATCATTATGGCTACCGCAATACTGAGGGTTTTTTACTGGTACTCAGGCTTAGGTCCCAGCTTTCAGCTGAAGAGCTAGTTTAAGCTAAGGCTAGGGCCGATTATTGTCTGTCATAAGGGCCTATTCGCATATATATATAAGTAACGCCTAGCTCGTTAACGTTGACTAATTTTGAATACTCTGCTTTTAGTAGCTTTGGAGTAGTCAGAACAACCGCTACTATCTATTAATGTCCGGTAACTTCCGCTACTAACGGGCTGTATGGATAGGTTCTCACTACATCATTACTTGATGGTGAATGCTAGTCTCTTGCCTATTGTGCTTGCAGTGCATATTCCGTTGGCGACGGGGTGGCATTTTGATGCGCAAAGCGTATGCGCGCCCGAAAGCTGCCGATACCTCAGTGAGAAATTCCAGCATTCTCATCGACGCAGCATGAATGCAAATATAACTCAAAGCATATACCCAGTTTCACTAGACTGTTTCCATTTGTTCATTAGCACGTCTTCGCCCTAAAAGTGGTATGATACCTTATTAATAAAATTATTAATTTATGATATGTGAAGCATAAAAAGTCGATTATCATTGTGTGACAGTCATAGTAGCCGTCAGTGACTGTTTAAGTTAACCAGTTGCTTGTTTTGAAGCTTCCAGACCTTGGTTATCTCCAAAGGCACCATTCTACGAATATGATATACATCTCCAAATGAATAACTGTCCAAGACATATTTTAATGTAGTTTGACCGTTTCAATGAAGGAACCGTTCAGGATAATGGATTCATATTTTTACTTCCAGAGAAGTAATAAGAATATAACTAGAGCGGAACGAGCAGCGGCCCTAAAATACGTTGGGGATGACAGGAGCACTTTCCTTTTACCGACATTCACCTACACGGATTTAAGAAAACCTAGCAGAAACTATTTATTTATTTTTCATTTGTCATCACTTATACAAAGGTCACGTAATTACACTACTGGCCATTAAATTGCTACACCACGAAGATGACGTGCTACAGACGCGAAAATTAACCGACAGGAAGAAGATGCTGTGCTATGCAAATGAATAGATTTTCAGAGCATTCACACAAGGTTGGCGCTGGTAGCGAGACTTACAACATGCTGACGTGAGGAAAGTTTCCAACCGATTTCTCATACACAAACAGCAGTTGACCTGCGTTGCCTGGTGAAAAGTTGTTGTGATGCCTCGTGTAAGGAGGAGAAATGCCTACCATCATGTTTCCGACTTTGATAAAGGTCGGATTGTAGCCTATCGCGATTGAGGTTTATCGTATTGCGACACTGCTGCTCGCGTTGGTCGAGAACCAATCACAGCAGAATCGATGGGTTCAGGAGGGTAATACGGAACGCCCTGCTGGACCCCAACGGCCTCATATCACTAACGGTCGAGATGACAGGCATCTTATCCGCATGGCTGTAACTGATCATGCAGCCACGTGTCGATCCCTGAGTCAACAGATGGGGACGTTTGCAAGACAACAACCATCTGCACGAACAGTTCGACGACGAGACCATGGCTGCGGTTACCCTTGACGCTGAAACACAGACAGGAGCACCTGCGATGGTGTAGTCAACGACGAACCTGGTTGCACGAATGGCGAAACGTCATTTTTTCGGATGAATCCAGCTTCTGTGTACAGCATCATGATAGTCGCATCCGTGTTTGGCGACATCGCGGTGAACGCACATTGAAAACTTATATTCGTCAGCGCCATTCTGGTGTATCACCCGGCGTGATGGTATGGCATGCCATTGGTTACACGTCTCGGTCACCTCTTGTTCGTATTTGACGGCACTTTGAACAGTGGACGTTACATTTCAGATGTGTTACGACCCGTGGCTTTACCCTTCATTCGATCCCTGCGAAACCCTATATTTCAGCAAGATAATGCACGACCGCATGTTGCAGGTCCTCTGCGGGCCTTTCTGGATACAGAAAATGTTCGACTGCCTCTCTAGCCAGCACATTCTCCAGATCTGTTACCAACTGAAAACGTCTGGTCAATGGTGGCCGAGCAACTCGCTCGTCTCAACACGCCAGTCACTACTCTTGATGAACTGTGGTATTGTGTTGAAGCTGCATGGGAAGCTGTACCTGTACACGCCATCCAAGCTCTGTTTGACTCAATGCCCAGGCGTATTATTACGGCCAGAGGTGGTTGTTCTGGGTACTGATTTCTCAGGATCTATCACCCAAATTGCGTGAAAATGTAATCACATGTCAGTTCTAGTATAATATATTTGTCCAATGAATACCCGTTTATCATCTGCATTTCTTCTTGGTGTAGCAATTTTAATGGCCAGTAGTGTACATGTCATCATTTAAAAACAAGCTCTCCAGAATAAAATGAGAAGCGGCTGTATAGGGATACCAAGGTCCTTTATGTATTTTATCACATCACTCTTCGCTGCGAGACGTGTTGATACAACACGAGCAACTTTCTGTCATTTCGCGATGGTGACAAAGATTTTCCCCGCTCGTGGAGTGTGTCTGCACATCTTCCTTGGCCCGTTAGTCCAAATTACCCGAGGCTCGTCAAATCCGGGGGCTTTCTTCCAGATGAAGGACAGTTTCAGGCATTGTTGAGGATAGTTTTGATGCTAGCAACGTCTTCATTCATCGATGATGTTGAATTCAGTTTCTATGAGAGTCCTTGCTGTGATAAAAGTGGAAGGTCTTGATCTTAGACTTTTTTGCTTTGCAAAGGGTACATCGTTCAGTACTGGAAGATCGGTGTTATTAGCAATCTTCTGGTACTGACGCAGTAGCGCAGTCTTCCGTCTGATATCATTAGGCGGAATGTGGCTCAAGATAGGTACCCAGTATGTGGGTGTCGATCATACTGACCCACTAACAATGCGTGTTGCCTCATTAAGTTGTACGTGTCTACTATTAAGCCAGACAGGCGCACAGTATTCTGCTGCCAATCCGAGAGCTGTTACCCAAAGAGTGACCGACATCGATTCCCACCTACTGCCGCGGAGTTAACAAAGAATGTTGTTTCTGCTTTTGAGCTTAACGGATGTTCCTGTCAGGTGTCCCTTAAAAGAAAGTACCTTAGATAATTTTTGTTGGATGTTGCAATGAAGTTTTTTTCCCTCAAAACAGACATCGAGTGCTCTGTGTGCCAACCTATTGGGCAGATGAAAACATGAAGCTTCTGTTCTATTGAAGCTTAATTCTAACCTCCATTTACTGCTTAAGATGTTTAAATCAGAAGTTAGGATTTCTTCAGTTGTTTCAAAGGTTTTTTGATGGGGATCTGTTGTCCAGTAATCCGCTTAGTCAAACTATCTGTACTATATTGGAGAAATATCAGATACATGCAAATTAAACAATGGAGAAGCAAGGACGGAACCCTGTGGTAAGCCTTTATACAATTCTTTAGGACGCCTAGTGTCTTTTCCTGTGATTACTGTAAATGGCCTTCCAGCTAACATGTTATCAATTAGGTTTGCTGTCCGCCTACGTGGGACAAGTTGTAATAATTTATAAATGCCTCCAAGCCTATTATCTGCTGCTGTCAAGTAAACGAAAGCAACTTACATTTTCTGCTTCAACTGGTATCATGTTTCAAAAAAATGATGTTAAAGGTAAGACTTGATTACCGCAGTCAATCTTCGTTAGAATCCAGCTTGCTTAATAGGAAGGTTGTGCAGTAATCCAATTGTATAGAATTTTTTCAAGGAACCTGTAAATAGTGCTCAATAGTGTGACTGGACGATAGATTTTGGGGTCTGATGCCTTTTTTTTCACTGCTGCTACTCTTTTTTGACCCGCCGTCTTTGTACATAAGACGGGTCTTCAAGCCTCATGTACTGGTCTCTCACCCGCCACACAGAACATGCCTGCTCTGCGTGCCGTTGTCCGTGTCCCACCGCGTGTAGATGGACCGGTGCATCTGCGTCTAGGTGGATTGTTTGCAGCTTTTTAATACCTGTAATGGTTGAATACTATTTGAGTCGTGGCGCTCGTTACTGGCGTGCCAGTCTCTTGGATGTCCATTATCGATCCTTCGATGTTTCTTATCTTTGCTTGCCTTGTTTTTTTCCACATTCGAGGGGCGAGTGGCAGTTGACGTTTGCTCAGGCTACCTGCTGAGACGCCGCGAGATACGAGGTGGGTAGCAACCATGCATATGTGGAGTTGGTTGTACGCGGTCTGCCGGTTCAGGATGGAGGATATGTGTTGGCTGCCTGCCTGTCTGCTCTCCTGATTTTGCTCGCCGTGCCTTGCGACCGACTAGCTTGGGTTGCTGCCTGGTGTATCCTACACGAGCCATACCGGACGTCCAGCAGAAGTTAAGCAGCCTGGTGTTTCTTTTAAAGAAAAGGAGCAAATGTATAAGACTTTTTGTAACCAATTTTGGTGGCTTCTTAAGTGTGGCCTTAGCGTTTACACTGCATTTGGGGAGAGCTAATCCTTTTAAATTTAAATAGTTGGGCGTTCCCTGACCTTTATAATCGTTTGGGGGTTTTATTTGAATTTTCTCCTTGGGGTTCCTTCCTTGTGCTTGGTTAAATGCTTACTTGTATAGCGGGAAGTGACTCCTGGTTAGAACTCGCAGAAGGTGTTTGATTTTACTGCCGCCCCCGGCATTCGTCTTTTCAATTAAGTGTTGTCATCCCTTCGAACGACCTGGTGTCACTCCTCGTTATTTAATGCTGATTTATGTGTACTTAATTTTGAATTGGTCATTTGAATTAATATTTTGGAGCGCGGTATAGCACTAAGGCAACCTCATTGTATACCACCTTGTGCCCCAGTCTAGTACCTTAAATTCAGTGGCACGAGTTAGCTCCACTACCGGTTTACTGATGTGCTCCCTTCAAAATCTTGTCTTGTATAAGTTTGCCCCATGTGTGTCTGGGAACACAGAGATGAACATTAGTGAGACTTTAGTGCTAGTCAGTTAATGGAATCTTCATTTTGGCTTGGCTTCCACTGCAGAGTTTGAGTGGGGCGTAGTATGTTTGATTTGTTATTCATTTAATTACTGTAAGTTTGTTTATTTAATGGCGAGCAAGACATTTAAAGACTGTTGGTATTAACTCCCCTAGTTGCTGGGTGTTGCAAATTCGTTCCAAATGGCGTACTACTTATTCAATAGCAAGGCTGTTGATTAGTTGGTTACCGTGAGTACAAATTCACGCTATTTATTTGTTGCCGAAATTGTTAAAGTGTCTGTGTCGTGATTTAATCACTAGCTACGTGTTTGAGCTGAATTGATATAAACCTTACATTGCCTCCTTAAAATTTGTTGCCAGCAGAAATCCTTAAGAGAACTGAGTTTTGTCACTGCTTATATTAACCTTTACTGGGAGCAATATTTCATGTAGTTAAACTTTGTCTTAAGAAGTGTATTTCTCTGATGTAATAATCGAGTGATAAAAGAAAAAAGCACAGGGGCTTGGTCCTTCTTCTTGTGTCCAGTTTGTAACACGTATCACTATTAACGTACAAAAAAGAAAATAATTAAATTAAAACGATTTCCCGTTAACAATATACTTAAATATAATCAAATAATTAACTAACTAATATTATTTACAACAATGGCTTAACTGGTAATTATATTGATAATTTCCATATGTTGTGGCTCTCCGATCCCTGTTACCAGAAATAGCGTTTTAATAAAATTAATTAACATCAGTTTGAATATTCCTGTCAACTAGACCTCGATTTTAGTTGCACTGATTATATCTATAATAAGAATTTCACTGTAGTTAACACATGATCTATGCTAAAACATAATACACTAATTATAATTTGTTATGAATGAAGAGAGCTAATTGTTTGACATTATTAAAATATTCAAGTCAAAATACTGTAAAATTTTTGTAATGGTCAGTTTCATCAACCAATTTTAAAATATGAATAGCAGTTATTTACACTAATACAACTGGCAAGATAGTATTTGATAATACAGGTAACAAGGAGTATATCTTTAGTCTTCAGAATTACTGTCTCTTTCACTTTCTTCTGGCGATTCTGCGCCATCGCTGCATTCCCCGCTCTCCTGGTGATGCGGCACCAGCACAGCTTCCCTTTGTTGCCCTATGTTACGCTTGTAATGACCTCGAGATGATGTCGGTTGTCTCATTTAGTTCCTTCCATTTTTCTGGATCTCTTAGTAACTGATTGGCGTTATCATACGTCAACTGGGTATGCCTTGCTTCTGCATGTCTTATACGATTTAACACGACATGCTCTGGCTTGTCATGTTGTCCACGTTCGTAGATGTCGCTGTCGCAATACTCAGGTTCATGCGATTTAGGTATACCGGATAAGCACCATGGCCGGTGAGGAAATGAATCATACCTCGGCTTGGGTCTCTATGCTCCATGTTTAAACGCTCCCTTATGTCGGGGAAGAAGGTATACACTCGCCTGCCCTTTTCAGTGTTGTCTCACTCGCGTTGCCACGCATTTGTCCTCCAGCACTTTAATTCTTTCTTATTTCGTATATCTTCACCTGTTATTTGGAACACCTTGTCATGCTGGCTTAGCCTTAGCCAATACACTGATGCTCTGTACCTGATCGTTAAGTCAATAGGATAAATGCCCCGTACTACACACAGGGCTTCTACTGATGTAGTACTAGAAGCTCCTGATGATCGTAAGAGAATTTTTCTTTGGCCTCTGCGTGCAGCTGTGATATTATATGATAAGATGAGCCGATGCACCCATGTACTCGCCGAGAAACTCACTATCGACTCGTAAACTGCGTAGTAATACGTTCTTGTTATTTTTAAATGCATTCTGTATTGAGCAGTATTTATCCTTGCTAGTTTATGCATCACCGTGACTGCTTTCTCAGTTATTATCCTTATGTGGTTACTACATTTAAATCAATCATCTAGGTGGACTCCGAGGAATCTGGTGATCTTCTTCCTGCCGATGTTGTTGTTCATAAGACGAACTATAGGGTCTCGTTTTAAACTCCCTCTTAGCAGCATATAATGTGATTGGCTTGTTGCTATGGTTAGTTTTTTGGTTTCGCACCATTGATGCGTTTTCAAGAGGGTGCTACAGGCCCTGTTCTCTATTTCGACTCTGGAGTCGGCTGATACTCGAACTAAGAGGTCGTCTGCATATGCCACTATACCATCTATATCACTGTCTTCCTCCATAAGGTTATTTAGAGGCTCTATGGTCAGGACCAGAACACTGGTCCCAAGATAGAGCCTAGTGGGCACCCTTTTGTTATCATCTCCATTCTCGTCGGTTTCCCGCAAGCCTTTGTGCCACTCTGTCCCGGCAGAAATCTCTCAGACTGTGGTGTAGGGACGCTGGAACTTGAAGCTCTCTAAGACGTGCGAAAAGTGCAGGCCGCCACATATTATCAAATGCCCCTTGAATATCTATGAATATGGCAATGACATATTTCTTTTCTATGCTCTGTACTATTTGAAGCACTCGATTTATGGCATCGTCTATTGACTTTTTCTTCCTGAATCCAAACTGATATTGACTTAGGCCCATACTTTCTTTGTGTGATTGTAGGCGATCACATAGTAGCCGCTCCTGAACTTTGGCTAGAGTATTCGAAAGACATGTCGGCCTGTAGGACCTTGCCTCTGAGGGGTTTTTATCCATGGACTTTTCAATAATCATAGTATTAGCTGTCTTCCAAGCTATAGGTACTTCGCCTAGATTCAACGCTTCATTTAGTGTATTTGTCAGAAACGGCGTTATCAACGGAACAACTTGATGTAGCGTCTCTGAATGGAATTGCGTCAGGACCTGGCGCCTTTTCCTTTTTCTGTTGTAGAATTGCATTTAATATTTCTTCATTAGTGAATGGACTAGTCTCCCTGTCAGTTGTATACTCAGGGTCGATATTTCTTAGTGTTTCTGCGTGTCTTTGATCATCTGTTGTTTGGTCGTCGCCCGGAAGAAGTTGAAATAGCAGGTATTCTGCCGCGCTCCCCCATCCTTTTGTCTCTCTTCTCAATGTAGATAACACCATTGAAGAGTTTACTTTTTCAGTTAGTAGTTTATATGGAATTCCCCAGATGTTGTCTGCCAGCTGTGTCCTTAAGTAACTATCCCAATGCAGTTGCCTTGTTGCAATGAGTTTGTCTTTCTATTTTAATTTTGCTTGCAGTTATTGTTGCAATCTTATTTCTCTATCTTTTTTAATTTTGCTTGCAGTTATTGTTGCAGTCTTATTTCTCTATCTTGAGCAGATATTGGCCTTTGATAGAACTTTCGCTTTTTTCTTGTTTCTCTTCTGAGAACTGTTAGTTCTTGCGTCCAGGATATTCTTAATTTAAATCCGTTTTTAAACTTCGGAATTGCTTCACCCTGCGCCGTTTGTAGCAAATCAGTGAGAACATGGATTTTATATTCTATGCTCCCATCTATCGTCTGTAAGACCATTGTTTCTATTGTTTGTCTGACCTTCCTCCAGTCGGCTTTTTGCAAATGTAGTCGCTTCTCGTTGTTTGCCTCGCGTTCATGCGAAGACTAAAATTGTATTATAATTCCGTTGTGATCGCTATGCGATATACTTTGCCGAACTTCCCGTGTGTTGCAATACGGTAGATAAATGTAAATTAATGCAGATGAATAGCAAAAAGAATCCCATAATGTTTGAATACCCCATTAGTAGTATAGCGCTTGACACAGTCACGTCGATTAAATATTTGGGCGTAATATTGCAGAGCGACATTAAGTGTGACAAGCATGTAATGGCAGTTGTGGGGAAGGAGGGTAGTCGTCTTCGGTTCATTGGCAGAATTTTCGGAAGATGTGGTTCATCTGTAAAGGAGACTGTGGGGCGGCGAGTTACTCGGTTGTAAAAATAACTTTGCTGTATAAATGTTTGCAATTCAAAATGTTTGAATGTTGAATCAGTTTCAGGCTTTTAGAATGTTGTTAATGCTGTCTTTCGCCGTTCTCAACACTGGCTCTCTATTTACTTTTTTGGCTCCCAGAAAGTGATTTAACCAAACGTGAAGCCAGTATTTAGAGATCCTAGTGCCCACTTCATCTGAGAATACCATTATAGCTGCAGCTTATATCTCTGAGGAATTAGGAGATTGTCCGGGATTTCTAATCAAAAACGATTTTCCAAAATTGAGTATATTCTGAAATTCACTGATAAAAAACACAAGTATCCCTACAACCTAACTAACAGAGCAGTTCAGAGTCTAATGCGCTGATGCAACTATAAATGTCCGTATTAAATGTTAAAAAGAATGCTCGCCAAAATTTGATGAGAATATTTCATCAAACGCCACGCTAAAATAATTGGTAGAATGTCTGTCCCGCGACGGCACGTGAAAATACGACAATACGCAAACTGAGGCTAGATAATGAAAATCATCCCAGAATTAACCCTTCACTTGAAATGATTTCATGGTTCCGCGTATCTCTAGTAACTTAATACGGCACCCGAGGCTGTTTGTAGCAGTGCTACCGAAGCGACGCGACTCCCGACACAGCTGACGTGCTATTCAGCGTCTGGAGAGAACTGGGGCCTTCCTTCCTCGCGCAGCGCTCTTATATATATAGCCGCGGTGCGGACGGCTGAGGGAACGCCTGCTCAAATCGGCTCTCCCGACTAGCCGCTGGGCTAGTTACGCACCACTTCAAGTTACATAATAATTTATAGCTTCTTTTGCTGATGGCCGATGAAGCTCTTAATTTAAACGTGCATTCAGCACGCAGGTAAGTATTGATAATAAAATTTTGACGTGGCTAAGTTAAATATTTTGGGCGAGAGAATTAATTAAATTACACTGCACGCAGTAGATGAGCTCTGAACTGGCCCTTTTGAGATCCGCTATCGCTATAATTTTACAGGTATTCAAAAGAAACTTTTCACATCTTCACAGTCATAGCGGACCTCCAACCTATTTAAATCTAAACATCCTAGCCTTATTTATTAGCCTACTTAATCTATCTTGCTTCCTTCAGTTTTGAGACGAAAACCAGAAAATCATGAATTTCCACTAAAGTCTTAATCTGTGAAATCCAAAGTACTGTTTTTATTAAATCATTATGAAAGATGAATCTAAATATAAATTTTGAAGTCTCTAGCTCTTTTCTGTTGCGCCAATGATTTTTTCAGAAAAACGTCCAAATTTAAAAAATGGCTGAAGTTATCGAAGTGATATTTAACACACATTAATTTAGTATTATTCCTGACATGCTAGAAAAGTTTTAGGTCATTTGCTTGATTTTTAAGGTATTGCGCAACATTTATGACGTCAGAGCTAGTTACAGCAGACTGGCTGGCACACAATGGAAACTGATGTGAATTTACTACAGCGTGAGTAGGCTGCTTCCCTACATCACCCTTTACTTAAATTTTTTGTTTATGAATGTTAATTAATGAAAAAAAATTTAATTACAAAAAGGGAAGCAAGAGTACAGTTTAACTCCCTATAAAAAATCAAAATTGAAATGTAAACATGTAGAAACATTAAAGAAAACTGATTACCTACATTAATTATTTAAATTGTGGGCATGTTCACTGCCTTTTAAACAATGTCATTACTCAAATTTTTACGCAAAGTCAATGAAATATTTTGGCATACATATTGCCTTAGACAAACAAACACATACGAATTGAAAAATTATAAAAATCTTAGATCCATTAAATACATTTTTACATACACAAATTTAAAGAAAATAACATGATACATAAACAGATGATTATCTCTTAGCAGTCTTTTCTAAAGCTGAAAGAAAAGTTCACAAATAATTTTTACACACGTGGTTGTAGCCGCTTTGGCTGGCGTCCTACACTTTCATTCACAAGGGTAGAGGAGGGAAAGCTATTATGGTGTGCGTCCTTCACGTTCTCTCTAAATTACATGGGGGAAAGGGGAGGGGTCACTGTGAGTTGTGTCCAAGTCACTCCACGCTTTCACGCAGCTACCAGGCTGCCATTCTCTGGTTTGTCCTGTAGAACAAACAAAAAGAGTGCCTCAGACTCTGTTCACTTAATATCTAAGGGTGGGTCACAATGAAATGGGTATATATACATTTTATCCTTCAGTATTTTGCTGGAACAAATTAACAGAACTTTTTCAACATTACTCTCGCGGTTACTTAAATGTCATAAAATCGGTAAACAAATGGCTAAAAACGCCGTTAGTCACGTACTAGAGAAAATCTATGCTCAAGGCATACAATCATGAATCCTATTTAACATCAATTTATTATTTCTGGGCCGGAACACTGAACCAATGCTCGGTACATTCCTGACAAATCTGCATTTTATTTACTTAACTGACTCATCTTTGATTACCTTATGCTTAGAGATAGTATGAGTATATTTGATTAGTGGTTGTTTTCTCAGCTTCTTTGTACATGTGAGTAACTTTTGGTAATAGTACAGTTCTGAGTGTTCAAAACACACTACGTTTAGTTGACTACAAAATCCACTTATTGGTCCTCTGCTGTCGTGTTAGTTCCACATCTGCAATTAGGTACTTACTTACTTTGAAGTGTATTTATGCTGAGCTAAAATTAATGTTTCACGTCTGCTATTATGTTACTTATTTATTTTGCTAGTGTATGTACTTATGTAATACTCACTCCATTAAAATTTAAAGCATAGGATAGCACATTTATTTCATATTCATAGTGTATTGCAGCTGATCAGTTTGCTCACGTGTCAATCCATTTCCTTTTGATCGGACGCTGAAACCTCAGGTAGTCTCTCTCAGACCTACCACTAAAGTGCATCAAGTAATTATGGACGAGCGTAATGCTAAATTCCTTAAACCTATAGGACACCATGAGCTGCTCTGTCTCATCTAACATAAGGGAACCTATGATCGCATTCACGCCTCCAACTCATAACCTCAATACATGTGGGTGTATCCTGACACACACTACACTAAAATAATGGCAAGCTCCAACCTTATAAATACTTCAGGGACGTGTCCTTCACGTCTCAACCACAAACACTGCTCAATTCTATTACACTGCCTTTCCTTGCTACACCAGGTGAATTTAATCTTATAACTTATCTGCATATTTTTCCTAACACTAAGCAATCTCTTTTACTATTTCTTGGTTAGCTCTAATGCATACACTAGGTTTCACTACCACTTCACATCCTGCTTGTATATGAATTCATATATCTTTTTAAATTACTGTTGGTGGACCATTTCCAATAAAACAACACTTCGTACTTACCATATTACCAGGGTTCTATACATACTTGTTACTCAGATACATCGTATCTTAATTACATCATACTTCTCTATTGTTTGTCACTATTAGGTATTTTTCTTCACTAATCGGTGGATAGAATGGTTACAGAACTCATGGCTTGATAGCCATGACAGAAAAATTTCATGTCTGGAAAGAAGAGGTCGAAATTTTTGTGGATAGGAAAGATGAAGAATGAGTGAGACCTGAAAGGGAAAGAAGATCTCACACAGCTGGGACTGCACAGCTGCCACACTGTGTAGAGGTTACAGAACAACCTCCTCCCTACAGCATTCATTAGTTTAATGCTGTATTGATAACCATACCGGAAAATTTAATGTATGAAAGGAGAGGTCGAAATTTTTGTGGATAGGAAAGATGAAGAATGAGTGAGACCTGAAATGGAAAGAAGATCTCACACAGCTGGGACTGCACAGCTGCCACACTGTGTAGAGGTTACAGAACAACCTCCTCCCTACAGCATTCATTAGTAACCTTTGACTATGCCAGGTCGATCTGAAAATACCTTATGATGCCTTTTTAGAACCTGTCTCAGTTCTTCCTTTTGACTGTCTGAAATCTCATCGATTTCTTGCAATTTAGCTTCTATTTTGTCTAAAATAATTGCTTCTTCTTCTTTTTCTGTGTTCAGCTTACTGTTACTAAGATTAACACCTTCGTCCCAATACCTCCTATTTTTCAGAACTCGTATAGGCAGCTCCCAAGTTTCATGATCAGTTGCTACATGTTTATCACTAAAAGGTACTATAATTACTCCGGTTATTGGCAAGACCATTTTTAACTGGCTTCTTTCAAAGTCAACAACACTCTGATATTTTGACAAGAAATCTATGCCAATTAAAACCTCAATACTGAGATTGCTTACAATTAAACATGGATGATCAATTAAATTACCGTTAATGTTAAAGGGTAGTAAAGCTTCTTGCTTTACCGTTTTTGAAACCTTGCCAGTAGCACCAATTATTCTTAGTCCTGATACCCTCATTACTGTAAGCTTGTCTTTACCAGGTAATGCATCAAAGAAGGACTGAGATATTGCACTCACCTCACTTCCACTGTCTAAGAGACAACGTACATTGATACCCAACATATTCACTATTATTATAGGGTGGCTTATTCTAGGTTGTACAGGTGGTTCCTCAAATTCATCTAGTAGTTCCTTTTGGATTTGTCTCCAACTAAAGTGATTGACATCTGTCTTCATTACATTTAGGTCACAGTGTGTAGGGGTTTCCTGAATTACATTTTCAGCTGCCTTTTCCAATCGGTCTATTAATTTTAAATCGAAACACCGCACGACTTCATTACATTTAGTTTGCTGAACATAACCCAAATTACTGTAGTCTGAGCGATTCTGCGTCTCCAGACCGGGCATAACACTAGTTACAGCTAAACCACTTTTACCATTATCGTCGGTTTCCTTCTCAAGTGACAACTGGTCACAGCTACTGGGTTCATCGACCCTCAACAGCCTACCCTGTACATTCTCACTTATCTCCCGTCCTAAATCTATTAGTACATTATCAACATCCTGCACAGGCACTTTAGATAAGAGCACATCATCCTCATCGTAAATATAAGCATGAATTTCTTCTGCTTCTTCACCTGTCAATTCAGTATTTTGTAGCTCCTCCCTATCGTTACACTGCTGCGCCTTCTCTTTCTCTTCCCACTTAGAAAGCGTTTCTAACACGGTATCTATCAAATACTGTGAGTGATCTAATATTTCTGTTGTATCCTTAGACGCTACCGACTCTTCATCCACATGTTCAGTCTGAGTATTCTGATCTGTCTTACCAATTCCCTTAACTAATGGCTTAGGAAAAGTAACCGCCTGGTGAGCGCCAGTGTCCTCATAGACGGGAACTAGTTTTCCTGCCTCGGCCTACTGCTGTTTCCTTTAGTTTCATTATAGTTGACTGGCACAGCATTACTTTCCGTACTGTTGTTTACATGCATATTTCTGTTTGGAACAAAATTATTATCCCTTGGACGCCATTGTTGGTTCTGATAATTATTTCCCCAATTCCTACCTCTCTTAGGATGGCGAATACCTACTGTTCTGATGTTTACATTGCCATTTTGCTCATTCCTAAAATTACTATTATTGTTATTGGCATTTCTGTTATTACGTGCCTGCTCCTCATTGGCAGCAACACGTTCTACACGTTCCAGATACTCAATGAAACGATCCAGATTGTCTCTAGGGGCAGATATAATTCTAGTTTGCCAATACCATGGCAGTTTGGCTTCAAGACCTAGTATAATCATTTCTGGTTTTAGCTTTTCCGCCAAATGTGACAAACGTGAAATCCATAACCTAGCAAACTCTTTAATTGATTCCTTGCCTGCATTGAAGCGTTTTCCACTCCAAAATTCTCTCAACACTTCATTTTGCTTATTGCTAGACCAATACTCATTAATGAAAGCTGTTTTAAACTCCGCTAATGTTTTACACTTCAACATAACATCAGCTGACCAACGCATGGCGTCACCTGCTAAATGGCTTTTAATAAATGAGATTTTCTCTCGTTCAGACCACGTTGGTGGAATCACATCTTCAAAATCGTTCCAGAAATCTAGCGGGTGGATATTTTTATCTGGATCGAACCGCAAGAACTGCCGACACCCGATAAAAGCGGCGTTTGCAGCTACAATTTGTTGTATACTACCATTACCAGAAGTTACTGAAGCTACTTTACTCTCAATGTTAGCAATGTTAGTACTGATATTTTCTACTTTCATTTCAACATTATCTGCTCTTTGTACAGTATGAGTAGTATCAGTTTTGATTGCATCTACGTCTGCTTGACATATGTTTACTTTAATATTAACATCTTTAAATCTATCTGAGCACAGTTCAGATTCCGCCTCGATCTTTTCTGTTAACTTGTGCTCCAACTTCGCATCTTCCATTTGGAAGTCTTTGCGAACCTCAGCAACTTCGGATTTTACTGTTTTATACATTTCAGAAAATTGTTGAGCAACCTTTTTCTTAATATCCTCATGGTTGTAATCAATTTTATAATTCAAGCTGTCCAGATCCTCTTTCAACTTATTGCAACCAGCCTTGAAGGTATCGTCCATTACCTCCAATCGTTTATTAAAATTAGTTTGGCTGGCCATAATCTCATACCTTAATTCAGCATTACTGTTTTTGACCTCAGTTATTTCAGACTTTAATTCAGCTGTCATTTTAGCATTACTGGCAGCTATTGCTTGTAATATAACATTTAAATCAATAGCCCCAGTATCTTTGGGTTGCTCACTAGCTGGCTTTTTATCACACTCAGGTGACGAAAAACTAGCTCCAATACCAGAATCATCAAAACTAAATGACACTTCTGATTGCTCAGTCATATCTAATTTCTCCTGTTTAAACTCTACCATCTCTGATGACTGTTTCCTTTTTAATTCATCAGAGAAACTATCATCTAATAAATTTACAATTTCTACTTTCTGCTTTACTACAGGGGTCTCTATTATTGAATCATTGCCCCTTTTCACACTACTGTCAGTAGACAATACTTCATATTTCACTTTAATATTACTATTTTCATGCATATTTCCACTTGAACCGTTGTCTGGATTTATAGTTCCCTCAACAGACATAGGTTCTAATTTAAGTTTAACCTCAGTTTCTTTTGGCGGTTCCATCGCCGACAGTCTTTTAGTGCAGGTTAGTAAAATTTTTAACAGCTTTTCACTTAACTTAGTTCCTTCTGCACGACGTTGTTGGCGCGGCGTACCAGGATTACTGATGCGACGTGGCACGTTGAACTGCAGACGGCACTCCGACGGCTGTTGTGTGTTTGCGTGGCCCGTAACTGCAGGCGCTGCGCCGGCTGCTGCGGCGGACGACTGCGGTACGGCGAAACTGGCTTCTCGCGATGCCGGCAGCACCGCTAAACTCAGTGCCAGCTCCGTCAATCCAGATGCGTTGTCCACATGCCCAAGTAACACTTTCACTGTTCTATTACTCAGCTGCGTGTCGTATTTCACTCGCGAATCCGAATAGTTAAAAATCACTTTCACTTAGTTGGTTTCCCGGCCGATGCACCATATGTGGGGCGGCGAGTTACTCGGTTGTAAAAATAACTTTGCTGTATAAATGTTTGCAATTCAAAATGTTTGAATGTTGAATCAGTTTCAGGCTTTTAGAATGTTGTTAATGCTGTCTTTCGCCGTTCTCAACACTGGCTCTCTATTTACTTTTTTGGCTCCCAGAAAGTGATTTAACCAAACGTGAAGCCAGTATTTAGAGATCCTAGTGCCCACTTCATCTGAGAATACCATTATAGCTGCAGCTTATATCTCTGAGGAATTAGGAGATTGTCCGGGATTTCTAATCAAAAACGATTTTCCAAAATAGATGAGTATATTCTGAAATTCACTGATAAAAAACACAAGTATCCCTACAACCTAACTAACAGAGCAGTTCAGAGTCTAATGCGCTGATGCAACTATAAATGTCCGAATTAAATGTTAAAAAGAATGCTCGCCAAAATTTGATGAGAATATTTCATCAAACGCCACGCTAAAATAATTGGTAGAATGTCTGTCCCGCGACGGCACGTGAAAATACGACAATACGCAAACTGAGGCTAGATAATGAAAATCATCCCAGAATTAACCCTTCACTTGAAATGATTTCATGGTTCCGCGTATCTCTAGTAACTTAATACGGCACCCGAGGCTGTTTGTAGCAGTGCTACCGAAGCGACGCGACTCCCGACACAGCTGTCGTGCTATTCAGCGTCTGGAGAGAACTGGGGCCTTCCTTCCTCGCGCAGCGCTCTTATATATATAGCCGCGGTGCGGACGGCTGAGGGAACGCCTGCTCAAATCGGCTCTCCCGACTAGCCGCTGGGCTAGTTACGCACCACTTCAAGTTACATAATAATTTATAGCTTCTTTTGCTGATGGCCGATGAAGCTCTTAATTTAAACGTGCATTCAGCACGCAGGTAAGTATTGATAATAAAATTTTGACGTGGCTAAGTTAAATATTTTGGGCGAGAGAATTAATTAAATTACACTGCACGCAGTAGATGAGCTCTGGGCTGGCCCTTTCGAGATCCGCTATCGCTATAATTTTATAGGTATTCAAAAGAAACTTTTCACATCTTCACAGTCATAGCGGACCTCCAACCTATTTAAATCTAAACATCCTAGCCTTATTTATTAGCCTACTTAATCTATCTTGCTTCCTTCAGTTTTGAGACGAAAACCAGAAAATCATGAATTTCCACTAAAGTCTTAATCTGTGAAATCCAAAGTACTGTTTTTATTAAATCATTATGAAAGATGAATCTAAATATAAATTTTGAAGTCTCTAGCTCTTTTCTGTTGCGCCAATGATTTTTTCAGAAAAACGTCCAAATTTAAAAAATGGCTGAAGTTATCGAAGTGATATTTAACACACATTAATTTAGTATTATTCCTGACATGCTAGAAAAGTTTTAGGTCATTTGCTTGATTTTTAAG
Source organism: Schistocerca cancellata (assembly GCF_023864275.1). Classification (NCBI taxonomy): domain Eukaryota; kingdom Metazoa; phylum Arthropoda; class Insecta; order Orthoptera; family Acrididae; genus Schistocerca; species Schistocerca cancellata. The sequence goes on from NC_064627.1 coordinate 1,000,440,191, forward strand.
GTATTGCGCAACATTTATGACGTCAGAGCTAGTTACAGCAGACTGGCTGGCACACAATGGAAACTGATGTGAATTTACTACAGCGTGAGTAGGCTGCTTCCCTACAAGACCGCTTATAAAACACTAATACGACCTCTTCTTGAGTACTGCTCGAGCGCTTGGGATCCCTATCAGGTCGGATTGAGGGAGGACATTCAATTCAGAGGCGGGCTGCTAGATTTGTTACTGGTAGGTTTGATCATCATGCGAGTCTTACGGAAATGCTTCAGGAACTCGGGTAGGAGTCTCTAGAGGAAAAGAGACGTTCTTTTCTTGAATCGCTACTGAGGAAATTTAGAGATCCAGCATTTGAGGCTGACTGCAGTACAGTTTTACTGCCACCAACTTATATTTCGCGGAAAGACCACAAAGATAAGATAAGAGAGATTAGGGCTCGTACGGAGGCATATAGGCAGTCATTTTTCCCTCGTTCTATTTGGGAGTGGAACAGGGAGAGAAGATGCTAGTTGTGGTACGAGGTACCCTCCGTCACGCACCGTATGGTGGATTGCGGAGTGTGTATGCAGATGTGGATGTAGATGCTTCATCATTTACTACTGTAATGTCGATGTTACTTTGCGCCCTACCGTTATCAAATAGCCGGCCGGTGTGGCCGTGCGGTTAAAGGCGCTTCAGTCTGGAACCGCGTGACCGCTCCGGTCGCAGGTTCGCATCCTGCCTCGGGCATGTATGTCTGTGATGTCCTTAGGTTAGTTAGGTTTAAGTAGTTCTAAGTTCTAAGGGACTGATGACAGCAGATGTTTAGTCCCATAGTGCTCAGAGCCATTTGAACCACTTTTTCGTTATGAAATGTAGGTGGCTCCCCTGCTTTGTTAAGGACATATAGGTTGAGCTCAGCGAGTGTTTCATCTATATTGATTCGTTTAGCATCTGTAGTGTCACAGCGCCACATCTGCGACAGCGCATTTATATGGGCGGCAATCAGCTGCTTGGTGCCTCTCGCATATTCTGCTGCTGTTTTAATCCATTCTGCATACGGGTTTATATGATGAGAGTACTGGGCATAGAGTGAGGCTGTTATCCAGGTATCGTTTCCTGTCCTTATGTCGACTGCTACAGTATATCTAGTAGACAGTTTGGTTATTTTGGTAACTGTTACATTCATAGCGACAATTATGGCCGCCGTAGGTTCTCACCCACCAGTTATGGTCATACTACCTTCTGAAATGCAGATCAGCCTATTATTAAGTGAGTATGGTTCTTGTACACACACAACGTCTACTTCTTCTTCTGCTATAATTTTAGGAAGCTCGTAGCTCACAAACTTCATGTGCCTCATGTTCAATAGTAATATCCTCATCTTGTCATTTTTGATGCTGTAACTACTCATACTCAGTCTTAGTAAAAAGTCTGTCATGGAGTTGTCGGTATATAGGGCCGGTATGCCTTGCCGAACTTTAGCATTGCTATGATTTATGATTTCATCATTCCTTGTCGGATAGAATCAAATATCATAATGCCAGAGAAGAAATCCGCCAGCCATAATTTTGCGTAATTATGCAGACTAAAATCTTGGTGGATTCTATAATTTTCCGGTGCCTTTCCATGTTTTTAGAGTTTTAGAAGCAGCACAAATTTCAGATACACAGAAAATTCTTGACATCTCAGATTCTTCATTAGCATCTGATGTATATTGTATGAGTCTTATCCCGTGATGCTCTTTATGTGAACAGTAAATGTGACGCAGTTATAGTTCCCAGCCAACTTCTCTTGTAATGACTATGTCTCTTTACTTCATGTTTGAAAACCGAATGATTCAACAGTCTGTATCCACCTGGTACGTCGGGCTGTATTGAGCCTATGAAGTAGGTTATCCGCTATTTCGGAGTTCCAGCTTTTTATAAATTCAGCGTACCTCACTAGTTTAATTCCAGTCTGGAATACGTTGCTTACGGTAGCCCCTAGGGATCGCCTTCTTCGCTGCACTTACCATAACTCCAATAAGCCTCTAAAGGTTTTTGCTTTTAGGGGGAACCGAACCAGGCCATTTGCCAAGATTTTCAGGAAATATGTCCCACTTTCCTTTTTGAAAGTTTCTTCTAGGTTGTGGAACGGATGATACATGTGGGGATAGTTGCCCCTGCTTCAATCAAGAGTCACCGGTGTTGGCCGTGTAGGAAGTTGTATAGTAATTTATACGGTTTTACTACCCATATGATAGACAAGTTAAATCAAAACAGATAGTACAAAAATGAACATACCTCTCACACGCAAATCCTCACCCAGCACAGACCAAAACAAAACACCAACGATAACCACACGCAAGACACAACAGAGAAGCAACACACACACAAAACCAAATGGCACATACTCACCTACAGTAACAAGACTGTTCACAGAATAGGCAACATATTAAAGAAACAGGGACTCCAAATAGGATACAGGACAGAGAACACAACACAGAAAAAGATCAGAACACAAGAAACACCCATGGATAAATTTAACAGATCAGGCATATATGAACTCACATGCAACACTTACCAGTCAGTGTACATAGGACAAACAAACAGAAACTTCAAAACCAGATATTCAGAACATCTCACAGCTTTGAAAAGCAACAGCTCCCATAGCACATTTGCTGACCACCTTGTAGCCAACAGTCACAACCCTACCACAATAGAAACAGACTTAAGAATACTAAATCCCAGCCACAGCCTATACAGCAAACTGACCATTGAGGAAACCTTCCATATACAGAATGCAATAGCAGAAGTTAAACAGGTCATAAATGAATACACTACACTCTGCAAGGGCACACTATTTAATACATTAAAGGAACTTTTCAAATAAAAACAGCATAAACGGATAAAGTCAACCCCCCTCCCCCCCCCCCCCCCCACACACACACGAAAAATAGATACACTAAAATCTGGAAAGACGCACCATTCACACACAAAAGGAATACCATATAAAAGATAACACACACAGCTAAGAAGCGTAATGAAAACGCACACAGAAACAAACATAAAATGCAAACAAAATTCAAATTTGACGCCAAACTCTCTGGTGAACAAATTGACACTGACTTGGCTGGGACACACAACAAACCACAATCACAATCTTTTGGTGAAGAGAAAAGTGTTTTAGTACGTTATTTGTGGAAAATACTCGTTATAGTTACGTGTGCATCACAACACCTCAGCATGATGCGGAGAACTGCTTACCACACGAAAACGTAAGTAAAAACGAATATAGGCGCGAAAACATCGCGACAAAGTAAATTACATGTTAGAACGTAGGTTAACTCCCAGAAAAAAAACTTTCTCATCAACATCGTTCGGTTGCAGATGACAAGCTACCTGTAGTAATTAACACACAAGTGATCCAGAAAATTTATGCACACCAAATGTGTAGGTATTTACGAAAAGAAACAATCTGTTGTTTGAACTAAAGAGGCGCATAATTTTATGATCATTTAAGAAAAATGTCCACATTACAGAATAAATAAAAACGAAAACCCACTGATGATGCCACAGTGGTGCTGAAACATGCTTTGGTACTGAGAAAAAACGGCGTTTTGCATAAGTGGCGGACCTCACATCCAACAATTTTAACTTCGAACACGGCGAACACAAGGAGCTGCAAATCGAAATGTTGAATATGGAGGTTTTTATCTACCAATTACTATTAGTTCTCTACTTTTTACTGTAATCTGGAGGATGTCATTGAGATCAGATACAAAACATAGATGTGCATTCTTGACTGACTATTGTACGTCTGTTTCCACTCCATAACCACGATGGTACGTTGCTCGTAGTAATTCCAAGCTAGGAAATCATCCTCTGATTCATTTTCTCCTCATTTTCAGTATTCATTTCCTGAACAACAACAACATCGATGTATATTTTGAGAAAATCTTCTGTACGACTTGACTGATAGATCTTGATAATAGGACCAAAGTTTATAGTTGGAGGGTCCTGAGAAAACTTGTCTTGTGACAAGTTCATTCTACCCAAGAGATCTTTGAAATTATCTGGCTGCCTCTGCTTCTTGGCTTTAGATATTCATCTTGAAGTGACTTTTATTTAGTACCATCTAGAGGACACGAGTGACTTACGGAATGTCACTGACGCGAACAGTCATTGTCCCCCAAATAAAACCTTTTTCAGCACGAATGGAATTACTTAAGAAACTTGTTCATTCTGAACAGTGTCAAGGGCTATGGTGCGATACCCAGCATTAGATCTGAGATCACAGTCACGTGTGTGTTATACTTATTCCCACACGCACACACTAAAAATACTTTTACTCCATCGTGATTAACTTTTTGTAAGAACTGTTCGTACAGTGTAAGACTGATAACACAGAGTAGGAAAATATACATTCATTTTTATGAGTGAAAAATGGAACTAAGTGATCAGTAACGGTTCGAAACAGTCATTGCTAATCAGTGAATGAAGTATACATGGATTACCTATTTTATAACTCTTTGGGTGTAAAACCTTACTTCCGTTTGCTAGATCGTCTACTCGAATTACGTCCATAGCTGACACTAAGCATTCTTTTCCTAGAATTGGTGTCAAGTTCAAAATTTCATTTCATACAATTATTACTAGGCATAAAACTATGTCGCATGCAAGGACAGAAGACAGATTATCATATTTAAATACAGGGCTATTACAAATGATTGAAGCGATTTCATAAATTCACTGTAGCTCCATTCATTGACATATGGTCACGACACACTACAGATACGTAGAAAAACTCATAAAGTTTTGTTCGGCTGAAGCCGCACTTCAGGTTTCTGCCACCAGAGCGCTCGAGAGCGCAGTGAGACAAAATGGCGTCAGGAGCCGAGAAACTTGTTTTCAGTGATGAAGCAACATTTTTTCTTAATGGTGAAGTGAACAGACACAATGTGCGAATCTGGGCAATTCAGCAAAAGTTAACGTGTTTTGTGCAATCTCACGGTTTAAAGTTTACGGCCACATTTTCTTCTGCGAAAAAACGTTACAGGACACGTGTATCTGGACACGCTGGAAAATTGGCTCATGCCACAACTGGAGACCGACAGCGCCGACTTCATGTTTCAACAGGATGGTGCTCCACCGCACTTCCATCATGATGTTCGATATTTCTTAAACAGGAGATTGGAAAACCGACGGATCGGTCGTGGTGGAGATCATGATCAGCAATTCATGTCATGGCCTCCACGCTCTCCCGACTTAACCCCATGCGATTTCTTTCTGTGGGGTTATGTGAAAGATTCAGTGTTTAAACCTACCAAGAAACGTGCCAGAACTGCGAGCTCGCATCAACGATGCTTTCGAACTCATTAATGGGGACATGCTGCGCCGAGTGTGGGAGGAACGGCACATATCGAACATTTGTGAATGCCTAAAAAAACTTTTTGAGTTTTCGTATGTACGTGCAAAGCATTGTGAAAATATCTCAAATAATAAAGTTATTGTAGAGCTGTGAAATCGCTTCAATCATTTGTAATAACCCTGTAATGCTTGTAATCACGTATTGATAACAAACACCTTTATTTCCATGTATGTGAATACATTCCCATAACAGAGAAGACATATAGGGTGACAATTATGGAAGTATATGAAATAAAATCCTGATGCCTTCTGAACGGTTTGTGTTAGCACGTTCAAATTGCACGCTTAACCGCGGGGCATGATGGGCATTAGTATTCGCTGTATGGTTTGGTTTACGAACGAAGCCCCCTTTCATGTGGATAGTTTCGTCAATAAGCAAAACTCGCGCATTTGCGGGACTGAGAACTCCCATTTCGCGATCGAGAAGTCTCTTCACCCTCAACTGGTGACTGTTTGGTGTGCAATGTCCAGTCACGGATAATCCGTGCGATATTCCTTGATGGCACGGTGACTACCGAACGGCACGTGAAGTGTTCGGAAGATGATTTCATCAAAAAAAATGGCTCTGAGCACTATGCGACTTAACTTCTGAGGTCATCAGTCGCCTAGAACTTAGAACTAATCAAACCTAACTAACCTAAGGACATCACACACATCCATGCCCGAGGCAGGATTCGAACCTGCAACAGTAGCGGTCACGCGGTTCCAGACTGAAGCGCCTTTAACCGCACGGCCACATCGGCCGGCGATGATTTCATCCCCATTATCCGAAGTGACCCTAATTCTGACACGATGTGGTTCATGCAAGTCGGAGCTCGACCCCGTCGAAGCAGGAGAGTGTTTGATGTCCAGAAGGAGCACTCTGGGGACAGTATTCTGATTCTGGGGTACCCAGAGGTCACTGGCATGGGCCTCGATTGGTCGCCATATTCTCCGTATCTGATATCACGCGACTCCTTTTTGTGGGGCTATGTTAAAGAAAATGTGTGCAGCAATAACCTCAAAGCCTTTGCTCAGCATTCAGGAGGTCATCGACAGAATCGACATTCCGACACATAGGCAGGTCATACATAACTTCGCTATTCGTCTGCGTCCCATCGTCGCCAGTGATGGCAGGCGTGTGGAATATGTCAAAACCTAAATTTGAATACCTGTAGTGACGTTTAGATGTTGAATAAAGTGTGTGCACGCCGTAGGTTGTAACTAATTTACGTTTTCTTTCATATCGTTCAATAATTGTCATCCTGTATGATTAAAACATCAATGGTAAATTTCTGGATCGGGTCACAATTAACTATCCCGAAGTTATAAAACAGACCTACTATGCAATGGGACGGACGTGAGAAATTAATAGATAAGAGGAAGGGTACACTTAGATTTGTTAGGCTTCTGGGAAACCGTAATGCCTCATTAAAGGAAATAGCGTATAAGGGTATTGCAACTGTGGTTGGTGTCTTTATCGAGTAGAATCAAATAGCCATTGATTCCAGGGGGAAGGTGAAATGGTCGCAACAACTCCCTGCAGTCCGTAATAAAGACAAACAGAGTCTGAGGGAAGGTAGATGGATACTTCTGGAAGATGACATCGTTCACGTGAAACTCTTTCGGGTAATTCACAGATTCAGTATTCGTGAAAGATTTTCCCACCTCGTGCTCTTTTAAAGGACAGTCAGATAAGTAAAATCATGGCATTGGAACGAAGAACTCATCAACATGCGCTATACACAGGATTACGGAGTATACACGTAAATAAATATACATACATATATCCATTTGGTAATCAGAATATTAAATATTTCCTGTGGAAATCACATTTTGAGATAAACAACAATATGCAAAACCAGGATAAGTAGTTATGCGTATTCACGTTCACATACATCGAAAATAAAAATGGGTCAAGGAGCGACGTTTATGTTCCGCGGCGGATAACTTGTGCACAGCTGTACTCTGACCTACTACAGCACAAACTGCTGGCGATACGTCACGTATGGTCCGACACGGCGCACCGAAGTTTTTCTGCTTCTTCCGTCACCGTCGTATCAATCACTGTAGCACCTGCCGACAGGAAAATAAATCCTTCTGGAGCCAGTCTTCTGTTCCGAGAGACGTTAGACTCAGCAATCACAGCTGTTTCTGGGTCAAATAGATTTCCGCTTCCGTCTTCGCCCGCATCAGCACAAAGTAAGCAGTTATGTTTCGTATTGTATTCTTACGAACTTTGGGGCAGAATTTTTTTATATGTCGTTTATGCTACTAAACGTATATTTTCTAATGTAAAAGTACTAATACAAGAGAAATCAAAATTAATGTGAAATCACAGGAACAGGATGCAGTTCAATGATAGTTAGAGAAGAGAGACGAATGGATGTCCCGTCCCATTACTAGCCGTGATGCCACATTCTACTGGTTGTGTACCCTCTCCTTTGAAACAATTACAGTAATTGAAAACATCTTTCCCTTCAATAGCTCACCGAACCAGGCTGGTGTTCTCAGCGTGAGATAAAACGTTGTTCTCTTATTTCAGGTGTGGACTGGGTGTTTGTGATGCCCTCATCATTTCATCATCATCATAATTCGTGACAGTGAACAGATTTGACTGTGTACAAAACTGGGCTGTGAAACAATTGGGACTTAGTACGGGTGCTTATGACCGCGCAGTTGAGCGCCCCACAAACCAACCACCATCATCATCATCTCTCTTCAGGTGCACCAAAATTTAATTGATGTTCTTCACAGATTCTTTCCGACAGTATAAATGACTGTGTTCATCGGCTGAGACCACATCCCGTACAGAAATTTGTTCGTAAATAATTTTATATCTTCTTTAATATTAATATATGTATGGTGGTCAGAAGCAGTATGAAAAGCTTGTGAGGGTACTGAAGGAGAGGCTGTGCTGAGAAGTAATTGTTAAGAAAAAAATCGATAGGTTGCGCCGTTTCAGAGTTATTTACCACTGAAGTTCGCCAGTCAGGTCGTCTCCCGCACAAATTCAAGTAGCCTGCCAACGACAGTGTCGGCAAACGTATTCTCCATATGGTTTCCTAAGACCGAACAAAAGTTAATTTTGCTCACCTAGATTTTGCTTATCACTTCCGAAAAAGGCATGTTTTAACTGAATTAAAAGGAAGGTCAGCGTTGGCCGTAATATTTATGGTTTATTGATAGCAAAATCGATTTTCAATCACATAGTGAACATCTTCAGTGCTGTGGTGCACATATCAAACTCATAGACACTGGTATCAAGTTATCAGTAACCAAAACTGAGAAGCGATCACAATAACTGAAGCCGCTGTTTACATTCACCTATACATCGGACCTCGGTGTAACAGGGTCTAGTGCCACATAGAGGGCGTTCCAAAACCCTGTCACACCGAGGTCTGATGTATAGGTGAATGTAAACAGCGGCTTCAGTTATTGTGATCGCTTCTCAGTTTTGGTTACTGATAACTTGATACCAGTGTCTATGAGTTTAATTTGTACACCACAGCACTGAAGATGATCACTATGTGATTGAAAATTCATTTTGCTATCAATAAACAATCAATATTATGGCCAACGGTGACCTTCCTTTTAATTTAACATATATGGTCGTTGTGCACACAGCACTCCATGGGGTCGCCAATCAGTATTTTAACTGGTAATTATCATTTGAACAAGTGGTAACTTACTGACACAGTATATGTCTGTGCATTACCGCATTTTAGCGCGTGCGAATGCTTGAATTTGCGCGCCCAAAGACCTGACTGGCTAATACCAAAGCTAAATAATTCGGAAACGGCGCAACGTATCAAACTTTTCTTTTCGTCACAGGATCGTTCAAGCTGCTTACCTGTTTTCTTTTTAACTGTGAGCTGTGCTGAAAAGTAATTGTTAAGAAAAAACTGGATACGTTGTGCCGTTTCCGAGTTACACTATGTGATCAAACGTGTCTGGACACCTGGCTGAAAATGACTTACAAGTTCGTGGCGCCCTTCGTTGGTAATGCCGGAAATCAGTATGGTGTTGGCCCACCCTCAGCCTTGATGACAGCTTTCACTCTCGCGTGCATACGTTCAATCACGTGCAGGAAGCTTTCTTAGGGAATGGCAGCCCATTCTTCACGGAGAGCTGCACTGAGGAGAGGTATCGATGTCGGTCGGTGAGGCCTGCCAAGAAGTTGGCGTTCATAGGATTCAGATCAGGACTCCGTACAGGCCAGTCCATTACAGGGATGTTATTGTCGTGTAACCACTCTGCCACAGGCAGTGGATTATGAACAGGTGCACAGTCATGTTGAAAGATGCAATCGCCATCCCCGAATTGCTCTTCAACAGTGGGAAGCAAGAAACTGCTTAAAACATGAATGTAGGCGTCTGCTGTGATAGTGCCACGCAAAACAACAAGGGGTGCAAGTCCCCTCCATGGAAAACACGACGACACCATAACGCTACCGCCTCCGAATTTTACTGTTGGCACTACACACGCTGTCAGATGACGTTCACCCGGCTTTCGCCATACCCACACCCTGCCATCGGATCGCCACATTGTTATTCGTGATTCGTCACTCCACACAACGGTTTTCCACTGTTCACTCGTCCAGTGTTTACGCTCCTTACACGAAGCGAGGTGTCGTTAGGCATTTACAGGCATGATGTGTGGCTTATGATTATCATCTCGACCATGAAATTCAAGTTTTCTCACCTTCTGCCTAACTGTCATAGTATTTGCAGTGGATCCTCATGCAGTTTGTAATTCCTGTGTGATAGTCTGGATAGATGTCTGTCTATTACACATGAAGACCTTCTTCAACTGTAGGCGATAGCAGTCAGTCAACAGACGAGGTCGGCCTGTACGCATTTGTGCTGTACGTGTCCCTTCACGTTTTCACTTCACTATCACATCGGAAACAGTGGACTTATAGATGTTTCGGTGTGTGGAAATTGAGCCGTGGTAAGAATTGCTGTTTTGAAGAGAGTGCAGCAGTGCGTAGTGTGAAGCAGTCGCCCTCCGTTCCTGGCGGTGGCGCCGCTGTGGCAGTCGCAGCTTTGGTGTCTCCCTCTAGTGGTAAAGGGGAAAGGTTGCCTGTTCACGTGCATTTAACGTGCGCTATGAGCTCGCCAGTGGGTCAGTCTGGGTCAATCTCTCGTCCCCAGCTTGATAGTCTGTCTCCCGTCCGCATTTATGTTAGTGTCTGTTAGTGTCTGTCTGTCGTTCGGAGTGCTAGTACGTCTGTCGTTCGGATCAACCTTTAAAGCCGGCAAAATGAGATTCTTTCCATTCCGCCAGTAAGAGAACTCAGCGAGTCGTCGCCCGGTCGGGGCTTAGTGCCTTAATCTGAGTCTGCGCGTTAGACCGCCAGTCTGCTCGAGTTTGCTCAGGCAATGGATCTATCGGTTGGTCGGTCGCGCACTGAGACACAAGATGACTTGTCCGTCTTGAGCGTCGGCGCTTGTGAGGTCGCCACGTGAGTCCAGTGGGCCGCGGCGTGTAGCGAGGGGTAGTGACTTCGCGGTCGACACGAGAGCAACAGGAGTCAACCCACGACATGTCTGGCCAGGGCGACCTGCGACGCCGTGAGACGGGAGATCGGCGCGCCTTCCTGCGTCCGTTGAAGCGGCTGGCAGCGGACGGTTCGGGAGAGCGATTTGGGGATGCTGCGCCAGGTCTTCTCGAGAAATCGCATTTTGTTAGAAGTTAAGTGATTGGTGATATGTTGTTTGATTTACTCTTGTTAAATTCTACTTGCTTTCTTGGTGAGATCACTAGCTGTTTTGCTTTGGGCTCGTCCCACCATTATTCTCCGTTTGCCCACCAGCGGGAAGTGGTTGTTTATAAATTGGGTGTCCGTTTTTCCCTTGTGGAGTAGGACCGGGTTAGAGCAAACTGCGGTTCGCGTTGTTCGGTAATCTCCCTATCAATCTACTGTACGTAGGTAGCTGCCTCTGTCATATTTGTCGGATTTGGTGTGTTAACGAATTTATTGCTTGGAGTGTAACGGCCCAATACCTGAAATATGTTTTGATGTTTGGAAACTTTGATATTATTGCCTATGATCTTGAGAGGTGCTATCTGCGTACTGTAGAGCATCTTAATTATTGTTTGGCCAATTTTGTAGAATTTTATATAAGATTGCGTTTCATGGGCTTTCATTTAAATGATCATCGTAGTACCTATATAAAGTTGCCACCCTTTCACCGTAAGAGTTTTCTTAGAAGTTAAAATCAAGTTGCACTTTCGGTGGCAAGGTTAATATTTTAACTGTTAGTGTTTTGTACTGTTTCCATCCCTCCTACGGGGGGGTGCATAGTTTGTGTGCTTGAGTAAATTGTTAAAACTCTTAGTTTAAAGTAATTTGGTGTGTTGCAGATTTCCAACAGTGTAGCCTTTCAGAGGCTGTTGTGAGCGGTCCTAACTACGGCCGTGTCAAATGAGAGCTGCAAGGTTCTCTGCCCGAAAGCTCATGCAGACAAAACTGGTTTCTTTCTGCCTCTGATTAAATTGTAATTTTGATATTTAGAGGGTGCTTTCTGATTATAATTTTAAATCTGTTTCTTTAAAAAATGCTTTCAGGCACTATTGAAGTGAATAAAATTCCCATTTGTTAAAAGGAATTTGGTTATAATTTCATCAGTTACTTCCTGACAACTACTTCCATGCTTACATAGTGTGATTAAATGTGTTAATGTTCTTGATGAATCGCTAGTAAATAAAATAAATTCCTAAGAATATTCTTTGAAAATAAATCTCGGTTCAGAAATCTTCCGTACAAACTTATGACTCAAGTGACACCCTGTCACCTGACCACGTTCGAAGTACTGAGTTCCGCAGAGCGCCCCATTCTGCTCTATCACGATGTCTAATGACTACTGCGGTCGCTGATAAAGAGTACCTGACAGTAGGTGGCAGCACAATACACCTAATATGAAAAACGTATGTATTTGGAGTCGTCCAGATAGTTTTGATCATGAAGCCTATTTACCACTGAAGTTCGCCAATCAGGTCGTCACCCGCACAAATTGAAGTAGCTTGTCTATTATAGTGTCGGCATTTGGTTTCCTAAAACCGAACGAAAGTGAGAACGTAAGAATTGTCACTCTTTCAAATTCCCATGTTCACTTTATTGTCAAACACGTCTCTAATCTGAAACTGCTAGTAAGTAAGCTTCACAGATTCTACTGCAGGGTGGGAACATTTCGCTTAGTTGGATTGTCCAGTGATTACTTTTGAATAACCACCAAGATGAAATGTTTACTCAAACAGTAAAATGAAACTACTTTGTTACGTTGTTTGAAGTTCGTCACTTTAAAAGAAGTTAAGAGTTTCAGTAATTTAACGTCCCTAAAATCTAATCCAGGAACTTCTTCACAGATCGGAGAAAACTTTTACTATATGTCCCGACGTATTTAAACATTTATAAAACTAACCTCACCACTGATAACTTTGATAGTAATATTCACTGATCAGCACCAGGTTACACTAAAGACCTATACTTCGTTCAAATGTATGAATTATTTATTTTAAAAGTTATTTTGAAGTAAGTCAAATTGCAACAGTGTAATCAATAGACGTTCTCAACACACATTTAACTAACACTCTTTTTATTTGCAAAATGTTAACAACATACAGTGGTCATAAAAGCTTGAGACCTTCTGTAGGACCAATACATTTCGTACATTTATTTTAAATGTCAGTTTCAACGGTATACAAAAGTGATGCTTGTAACGATGTCCCGATGTGCTCGCCGTCACGGACCGAAGGCACTCTTCTAATAAGTGGGCAGCATTGATCTGCTGTGTCGGTGGAACACCGGTGAATTGCCCGACAAGATCTCCTCCGTACAATCTGGAACAAACAGAAAAATATTTCAGGACACACAATATATAAACAAATATAATGTAATCATACACTATTATGGCCTACCTGATACCGCTCAAGGGGAAAATAAGGATGGTGCTGCTCAAAAAAATGGGAACACCACTCAAGTAACGGCGTTAGTTGTCCACATTAGTGGCAGGATGTGCGACAGGAACAAAAAGTTACGGTAGAGAACACTAAGAGTCAATTATTGGTTTGAAATGTGATGACAAGTGAGCACTTACTGTTCTGGGTTCTGGTAAGTGTATGGGTACTTGTAATGAAATATGTTGGACTGATTAGGAGTTCAGCTAATGATAGGGGCACAATAAGTAATAATAACAATAACTTAATAATTAATCATTGGTGTGAGAAGTGTAATGTGAGCATAGTGTGTTGGACATCGATTTCCAATATTTAAAAGTAACTGCATGCTTGTGGTATGGTGTCCTTATTCACAGCAATAATGTTATGTTTCGGAAGACAGTACTATGATATGAAGAATATATAATAACAGTGTGATGGTATGGAACAGATAATTACTTGTAGTTAAAAATTAAGAAGCTATCGTCGATGTTCTATAATATAAATTGCGTGCGAGATCTTACTGTTAAGCCACAGAGTAAAAATGGGGAAGAAATTAAAATTTTTCTTAGGTACATGCCAGCACAGCCACAGACGACGCCAGAGAGAGGATGTAAATATCTATGGAGCTGAAAGAAACAAAAACACTATACGTCGGTTCGACATGATAACACATTGCTGCATCGACACCAATGGCCAGGTGCCAGTTACACATTCAGCAAAACGTCCATTGATAGACGAAGGTGGAGATATATTCCTTAGCTCTAGCTGCGTGAAACAACAAACAATACCTCTGGCGCAATAACACCTTCATAGGCCTGACAGCGCAGTTAATATCCTGTAACAAATTACTAAGCAAACGCAGCGGAGGACCGCTAGTAAAGAAGCAGGCCATCTGTCTGTCTCCATAAATACCGCTACGAACTGAGCTGGTCAACGGGATTGATGGCATTCACACCGAAGCACTCGATTCAATGATTATTACAATTGAGTGATATCCATGTCGTAGATGTTCCAGCACTTCTCATGAAGATGGCAACATCCAAGTAAACACAACGTAGGACTTCGCATTGACCGTTGCTTACCACATCGCCACCACGTGCCATCGTCATCTTCCAGAGCTTGATGGACGACGCTCTGATGCAGTGTGGGGGCATAATCTTAAGCTACGGCTTAACCTGCAGAATGTGGATGACAACCCGCTAGATTTCACTCTAATTGCTTTTGTAGCACTCTTGATATCCGAGGCAACAACAAAAGTCAGTGGATTTTCTTTGTGTCACTGGCAAAAGGAAACAACCAAGGCCAACGAGAAGACACAGAACTGTAAATCTGAGTGAATAAATATTAGGTTTCTAATCATCCTTTATGAGCATCGAAAGACACTCCATCTAAGGCGCTGCAGTCATGGACTGTGCGGCTGGTCCCGGCGGAGGTTCGAGTTCTCCCTCGGGTATGGGTGTGTGTGTTTGTCCTTAGGATAATTTAGGTTAAGTAGTGTGTAAGCTTAGGGACTGATGACCTTGACAGCTAAGTCCCAAAAGATTTCACACACATTTGAACATTCGGCACCCTTACAATCGGGCGCCAAAATTGGCTCTTCGGCGACGTGATTATGACACTGATATCCTGAAGTGTCTGACGAACCAGGAGAGAGCGTTACAGCATCAGCAACAGCCTTCTGACGTTTCGAATGCTTCTACACGCCTCAGCTACGACAGAAATGCTCAAAGAAAATTTTCTACTGGCCTTTTTATTTTCTTTTGTTTTGGTATTGGAGTGGATGTAGAAATTCGTCATGTCGAAAGTGACTCTGGTCAAAGTTGGAGATTCTGTAGATCACTCACAACTTACAAAGAATTGTAAGGACACTTATTTGGTACCCGTAAGACGAAAGAGCTGTAATTTAACTGGTCATGTATGAGAATGATACCAGTAACTTGCACCACTTCTAAGCCTTATGGTCATGTGGGAAATGATCCTATCGAATGTCCCTGGACAATAATGAAACGCAAAGATTAGTTAAGATTATTTATGTGAGTTTGGATGGGATTATGTCTGTTGAGTTTTTCTGTTTGATTTTAAAAGAGGATTTGTTTCACTCGTATTAATCGTGGAAGTGCAGAATTAGTAATACATTGCACAAAGATGTCGGACACGAGATCAACTAATACGAGTGATATCGTAGCCGTCCTGGTGGAGCAGACATGGAAATTGTTAGAGTAAAATGCTCAGCAGAAATTGTATAATGAGGTGTTAAATAAGCGAACAGAAGTTTGTAAGCTGTACAGCAGTCACAGCTGGGTTCATATGAATTTAAGGCAGTAGTGACTACTCCGTCCGTAAAATGTTTAGCAGCCAACGTAATAACACGCTCCTTTGGTAAAACAAGTGTGACAGCGCTCGTGATCGATGTTTTAGCCACAGCCGAACTGAGTAATTGGTCACATGAAATGAGTCAGTGGGTGACCAGTCACTGTATAGCGAGTGAGGTTAAAACATGTATTATGAGACACTTACCTGTAGCAAAGCTCACGCATTCGAACAATTATCAGAGGATTTATGGCAGGAATACCGTAAGCAGAATAGTGCTACGTTTGGTAGAGAGATGTTGATTAGATTAGTGCAGAAAGTCAATGAAACTGGCGAATCTTTTCCTTGAATTATTCGAAAACTGACATATGAGTTGACACAGAAAGCAGAAACGGTTAAGTCGCACTCAGAGAAGAGTAAAATAGGGCTCTAGACGTGTTTCTACGGCAATTCTTGTAGAAGTTTCACGTAGGGTCCGTATGGAAAATCCGGATGATTCAGCCGCAGCGCTTCGCATTGCCACGCACTTACAGGAAATCTGTATTGCTATGATCGAAGAATCTAAGCCTCCGAAATAGAATTTTGTCAGTGTGGAAAGGTAGGACATTTGCAGACAGAATGTGGCCAGCCACAGCGTTATAGTTGTGAATCCTTTTAACGACAAGGCAAAATAATGTAAGAAGCAGGTTAGCCGAAATTCACAGAAGCAGGCTTTTAATGCAGAAGGGAATGTTTTTTGAGTGGGAAACATTCTTAGTAAACCATAATGCTGCAGCCACGTGTGCAGAGACCGAATGCTGCTTGATTGGTTCAGTACAGGGCGTGGAACGCCAGTTTCTGGTAGACGCTGGTGCACACGTGTCTGTCGATAGTCTGAATCTCGTGGGCAAGAGCAGACTGAACGTCAGAGATACAGATTACGTGAAGTAGTAAATAATGACAGCGTGTCTTTGTGGACAAAATATCTCAGCTTTAAGTTAGAAATTAAAGGGTTCCACGAGCACATGGAAGTGTCGCTTGATGTGGAACAGGGACATACCGCGATTCTCGGACTTGACTTCCTCGATAGGCATCATGCCAAAATTGATTTTGAACTTAGGGGGAATTCGTTTTCAATGGGTTCAACTACAGAAAGTGCTTCTTTGCCGAAAGGTATGACGGTTGTTAATCTATTACCACCTGAACTGTGAACACGTGGGTTAAAGATAATTTCTCATGACGAAGTATCGGCAGGTAGAGGGAAGTTTATTTGAGTAATCGTGGATATTGACGTACCACAACAATACTGTATGCTGTTGAAACACTGTACAACGATGAAACATTGAATGCAAGGTAGTGTTTTGACGGCAAAGCGTAGCGCGCGTAAGCAACGTAAAAGGCAAATTAATCGTTCCGGGAAGCCTGGATAGTTGCAGGATTGTCAATGTGAGTCTTCCGAAGGGATTAATTGTAGCGACATTAAAGACACTGGGTAAGGATGATATCGACACATCAACAGTTCATCGCAGCCTGAAGCACACCATCTGCACTACGTGCCAAGGTTTGTGACCTGAAAGATAATGACCCGGTGTCCGTGTAAACATTATTGTTAAAATACTCAGAAATGCTTAAATCAGATGGTCCAATTACCGGCACCACTCATAACACAGCACCACAAGCAAACAGACGATAACGTATCGATCTAGAAGTCATCACCGTCACTGCCGGGTGCCAAGCGCCTACCTGTCCGGCGGGACCAGGAACAACCTACTACAAGACTTCTGACAATGCCGTACATCCCTATGGGTCACCACGTGTCATCGTCATCTTCTGCAGCGGGGTCGAGGTGTGGCGGTATAATCTGAAGCTACTGTAACGCCGGAAATGCATATCCTTCTACACTCCTGGAAATTGAAATAAGAACACCGTGAATTCATTGTCCCAGGAAGAGGAAACTTTATTGACACATTCCTGGGGTCAGATACATCACATGATCACACTGACAGAACCACAGGCACATAGACACAGGCAACAGAGCATGCACAATGTCGGCACTAGTACACTGTATATCAACCTTTCGCAGCAATGCAGGCTGCTATTCTCCCATGGAGACGATCGTAGAGATGCTGGATGTAGTCCTGTGGAACGGCTTGCCATGCCATTTCCACCTGGCGCCTCAGTTGGACCAGCGTTCGTGCTGGACGTGCAGACCGCGTGAGACGACGCTTCATCCAGTCCCAAACATGCTCAATGGGGGACAGATCCGGAGATCTTGCTGGCCAGGGTAGTTGACTTACACCTTCTAGAGCACGTTGGGTGGCACGGGATACATGCGGACGTGCATTGTCCTGTTGGAACAGCAAGTTCCCTTTCCGGTCTAGGAATGGTAGAACGATGGGTTCGATGACGGTTTGGATGTACCGTGCACTATTCAGTGTCCCCTCGACGATCACCAGTGGTGTACGGCCAGTGTAGGAGATCGCTCCCCACACCATGATGCCGGGTGTTGGCCCTGTGTGCCTCGGTCGTATGCAGTCCTGATTGTGGCGCTCACCTGCACGGCGCCAAACTCGCATACGACCATCATTGGCACCAAGGCAGAAGCGACTCTCATCGCTGAAGACGACACGTCTCCATTCGTCCCTCCATTCACGCCTGTCGCGACACCACTGGAGGCGGGCTGCACGATGTTGGGGCGTGAGCGGAAGACGGCCTAACGGTGTGCGGGACCGTAGCCCAGCTTCATGGAGACGGTTGCGAATGGTCCTCGCCGATACCCCAGGAGCAACAGTGTCCCTAATTTGCTGGGAAGTGGCGGTGCGGTCCCCTACGGCACTGCGTAGGATCCTACGGCCTTGGCGTGCATCCGTGCGTCGCTGCGGTCCGGTCCCAGGTCGACGGGCACGTGCACCTTCCGCCGACCACTGGCGACAACATCGATGTACTATGGAGACCTCACGCCCCACGTGTTGAGCAATTCGGCGGTACGTCCACCCGGCCTCCCGCATGCCCACTATACGCCCTCGCTCAAAGTCCGTCTACTGCACATACGGTTCACGTCCACGCTGTCGCGGCATGCTACCAGTGTTAAAGACTGCGATGGAGCTCCGTATGCCACGGCAAACTGGCTGACACTGACGGCGGCGGTGCACAAATGCTGCGCAGCTAGCGCCATTCGACGGCCAACACCGCGGTTCCTGGTGTGTCCGCTGTGCCGTGCGTGTGATCATTGCTTGTACAGCCCTCTCGCAGTGTCCGGAGCAAGTATGGTGGGTCTGACACACCGGTGTCAATGTGTTCTTTTTTCCATTTCCAGGAGTGTATTTCCACCTATTGTACTATAAATTTTTTCCTTATTTTATTACCTGAAGATATGACATTTCTGTGACTGTATATATTGTAATTGTTTCGTGTGTGTGTGAGTGTGTGTGTGTGTGTGTGTGTGTGTGTGTGTGTGTGTGTGTGTGTGGATGTATAATTGGTTCGTTTTGTAAATATTATCTGTATTTTTACGCTGGGTCTTGCGTATGGAAATCTGTGCTATCGAACAATTACATCGATAGGTCTTTTGGAGAACCAAAGTGTTTAGGATCTTGGGTAGTGTCAACTCTGCCGGGTGGAGCGCGGGCAGAGTGGAGTCTGGCTGGAGTAGGGCGGTGGAGCAGGTGTGTTGAGTGACGCTCCAGCGAGTTGCCGCGCTTTCGGGCTTTGGTTGCATGCAGTTGCGCTCGACTTGCTACGATAGTTTCTGGCACGATGTCGCGGACGGGAAGCATTAGCTGGCGCACATCGAGAGCCCGTTTCGCCTGGTGACCATGTCGAGAAGAAGGCGCGCCAACATCCGGTTTCTGCAACAGCGACGGCCGACAATAAGTGATTGTCGCCACCTCCTCGATCGACGACTTCAAACCTTCAATCAACCACCAAGGAAGACTGAAAGCATGCAAAGTTGTAGAACTGTATGGCAGACCTCAGCTTTTCAAACTGTTCCATTTTTATAACTAAAATTACAGCAATGTAGCATGAACCTTTGTTGCTCATTGTCCCAATTGCATTACCACGCAGGGTCCCTTCCTTTTCCGGAATGAACCCAAGTGTCGTTGAAATTCAAACGCCAGCATTAAAGTAACATCATTCGATTTCATTACTTTAATTTCAAAGTTCAGTTAAGGTATTCATAGCTGGCTACAATATTTAGACTACACAAGCACAAATTAAGAGTGCGAGTTTTGTTACCATGTTTTAGCATACCTGTGACTGCAGCCCAGCTTGGTACGTACTAAATTTTACTATTTTTAATTGTTATGAATCATTTAATTCAAGTTAATGTTAAATCTCTTATTTCTAAATTCCGTAGATTCAAGTTGCTTTTGAGATGATTGTTGAGGTAGCCCAAGACTAAGCTTATTTTATTTTATTTCATAGTGCTTCAGAAGCAAAGTTCACTATTAATTTCAGTCACTAAATTAACTTTCAATTTTACGGTTTTATTAATTCTTTTACTAAATTAAGTCAGAGTGTAGCGAAATTTATTACTTCTGACAAACATGCAGTTTTCATACAACATGTGTCAACCTTCAGTTGCCACACTTTTAGTGCTAATTTTATGTACATTAACCGTTCTTTTTCAGTTATTATAGTAGTTGTCCATAGGACTGGCGAGGGTAATTTTCCCCAAATCTCAAATATCTAATTAAAGCCAGTTAATTGTTAACGTAACGACCGCACATTTACTTTCTGTATTAACTTGACCCTTTTTCAAAATTAATTTCCACCAGTTTCATTTGCATTTTTCCTTTCATTTAGATGTGACCCTCCCTCCCTCTTTACCGACGATTGCTTTTCCCAAATTTCCACTAGGTACACGCGATTTAATTTTTCACTGTCATTAATGGCGGTAAGTGAGAGGGAGGTTACATTACGTCTTCGCCTGCGGAAAGCTGACATTAGCGCGCAAGACTTCGGCCGAAGTGCTTTGCTAGCCGAACCAACATCAGGAATCAGCAAAATTCCTCTGTTTCACTGGAACCAGGCGTCAACCGAAGTCGACAAGAAGAAACAGAACTGTAAATTATAATGAATAAATATTAACTTGCTAACGCTATTTCATTAGCGCCGAAAGAAGCTCCACAGGTTCCAAAACACCATCCGGACAACATAGAGGGGATCTCCATTCGGTACCCTTGCACTGCGTAAACAAAATAGGTGCCTGCGAGCGTCCTTCTGGCCATCTCACAAAATCATTGTCCATACATCTGATTTCAAGAATCTGATACATTAAAAAAATCGTTCCCTCATTCAGCTTCATCACTAATTTTAACGACTGATGATGCAGGGGCTAATACTCGAGAACGAAAGATCTTCATACAGGCTACAGCTTTAGATTGTAAGCCCTCTCCGTAGATCACGAGGTGGGTACAACTTACTTACATAATAGAGCCAGGAGTAAACTCATTCATAACATAAAATATATCAACCTGGTAGCAGAAACTATTAGTTATTTTGAATTCAGTTACGTGCCAAAGTGAAAGTTAGCAGTGTAAGGACACGTTTACGTTAGAATAAGGAAGCAAAGTAGCACAGTTATAGGTTATGTCAAAAATTACAAAATAAGAGAGTATTGGAGACCCAGACGTACGAAAGGGCATCCTGATATTCCTCACTTTTGTTATCAACTACTCAATGAACTCCATTATCCTTCTGCACTTATTTGCTTATAAACCTGACACGAAGAGTCCATCGAAGCGGTAATGTATTTATTATGAAATAAAATTTAAGCTCATTTATATTAATTACATTAACTACGAAAATTCAATTTGAATGTGGCACTGATAGTCAATAAGAGATGGAGGTTAGGTCCACCAAGTAAATAAACTACATTACAAATGAAGGGCTTATTTCAATAGTGGTAGAAGTCAATTTCCTCCACTTTTCTGTCTATAATACTTCTGACATTAATGATCCAAACAAACAGAAAGAAATGTTCATCTCTAGCAAGAAGCCATAAGCTTGAATATTTTTGGTATCTCAACTGCAGATTTTTCAGCGCTCATTTAACTTTAGGACTCTGTATCTCAGAATTAACAAAAGTGGACTTGTACCACTATCGAAATAAGCCCTTCAAATGTCTTAAGTGCTACAGACTTTGCTCTTCCTTGAGCGAACAATCAATTTGAATGCTGTATAGTTAATCTTTATGAAAACGTATTCTGGAACAATAAACATCTCTCTCTTTACCTATAATTAAAATTTGGAAAAATTTCGGGAGCGCTTGTGCAGTCACGTAACAGCATTAACCATTGTATTATTTTCATGCTATATCCAAGAGAAAACAGCTTCAATGAGCGTTGGTAGCCGAATACGTAGCAGCAACCAATCAAACTAAGCCAAGCGTCTTCTGGCGTTGACTCGAACTAATTTTCATCGTTTGCGCAAAGGCAAAAGTCTGTCTACCAACAGATCTTACTGCTTATCAACTCAGGCGTAATAGCAACTTGTTTATCAATAACAATAATATCACTCCTCTTTATGTCCGATTCGCTTGCTTCGATTCTTTCTTCCGCCAATAGAATTATAACTAGAAACTTTTTCGTTTCTGTTGCATAACTCGCTCCATTTCAAGTTAAGTAATGGCTTACTTGTCACGAATATTCAGTTTGAAAACCATTTTAATTGATGTGGAGAATGTAGCAGATTTTGTTAGGTACTTATATGTTCTGGTTAGATACTATTTTCTGTTATTTCACTTTAGTAATAATTGTTTCTTAATATATTTATCTCTCTCTCTCTCCCTTTCTCTATATTCGTTTAGTCGATTCCGACTCTCCGTGGACCCATGAACTAAAGCACGCCAATTTCCTCTGTCCTGCATTTTCTCTCATATTTTCCAGGTCCATCTAATCCTTTGCCGCACTCTTGTCGTTGTACTTTCAATCTTCTCTAGCATTAACATTCTTCCAGCGAATCACGTCTTCTCAAATTGTGCCCGAAGTAGGTCAGTTTGTTTCGGTATCACACATTCCAATGAGCAGTCTGATTTCATTTGCTGTAATACTGATCTGCTCTCGTTTTCTTTGCGAACCATGGAACTCACGGAGTTTCCTTTAACACCAAAATTTAAAGGCACCTCTTCTACGCCGTTCAGCCTTCCTTACGGTTCAGGTTCACTTCTGTAAATCACAACTGGAAAGATCGTAGCCCTTAACCTTAATATACTGGCCTTTGTTCTTAAAGGTATGTCTTTACTCCTTATAACACTGCCAAGATTGGACGTTGCCTTTCTGCCAAGTAACAAGCCTCTCTTGTTTTCATGGCGACATTTACCATCAGCACAAATCAGGGAGCCGAGGTAATTGAACACAGAAACTACCTAAAGTTTTTCTCCTCCTATATGCCATGAAGTGAGAGGTGTGGCTGCCTTAATTTTCATTTTCTTCACATTCAGCAATAGACCAGCCTCTGCTCGGTGTTCCTGATAATATGACCTGCATAGAGATTGAATAAATAAGCTAACACTACGCAGCCTTGGTGCAATTCCTTTGTGAAACTTGACCCATTTAGTAGATACATGTATGGTTATCCCCATGGTTTCTTGCTCAGAGTATAGATTCCGTATGGAGTACATGAGTGATCTGGTACTCCCATGTTTTTGAGTACTTCCCCTAATTAATTAAGATCGATTTAGTCAAAGGCTTTAGCATAATCAGTAAAGCAGAGATACGCACCTTTCTGTAATTCTCTTTTCTTCTCCATAATCTATCAGGTGTTGGCAGTTTGATGTCTAGTCTCTCCTCCTGTACGAACTCCAGCTTGTTCTTCAGGTAGTTCTCGGTCTGTATACAGGCGAACTCTAGTTTTGAAGGTTTCAAGCATGATTTTGCTAGTGCGTGAGATAATTACGATTGTTAGGCGGTTTGAACACTATTTACAAATTCCCTTATCTGGAATCAAGCATGACTTTGCCAGCGTGTGAGATAACTGCGAGTGTTTGGTGATTTTAACACTCTTTAGAAATTCCCTTATCTGGAAACAAGCATGAATTTGCCGGCGCGTGAGATAACTGCGATTGTTCTGTTATTTGAACACTCTTTAGAAATTCCCTTATCTGGAATCGGGATGTACACTGAACTCTTCTAGTCTTGTGACTGACTACTGTTGGATTCTCCACGTTTTGCGACATATTCAACGCAAAACTTTCACTGCGTTTCTTCTAGAGACTTTCATCTAATCTGCAAGAATTCCGTTACGTTCATTAGAATTATTGTCAACTCCATTTTATAGGGTCAGTTTGACAATACCATCAGTATCCAGTTCTTGTATGAATAGATCTTCTACATATTCTGTCCATCTTTTCCTGTCCTTTGCTTCCGTTCAATCTTTAACATTTCTATCTTTTCATTCCAAGTTTCGCGTGGAATTTTCTTTTGATGCCTCTAATTTTCTTGTAAAGCTCCCTTGTTTTCTTCTTTTTGTTATTCTCTACAACATCTTTGTAATGTTCCTTTGAGAAAACTTCCTTGTCTCTTCTAGTTAATTTCCGAAATTGAATATGATTTAATCATTTATGATCTACACCTTTGAGATTTGCTTTCCTCCGTTTTTCTGCAGTATGCAATGCCTCAGCCAATAACCGTCTAGACATACTGTTATTATTTTTCTTGCGTCGTTGTTTTTCTGCTGCCTCCGTGACAGCATAGGCTATTTTTGTCCACAGCTCTTGTGGCATTTTTTCTTCTAACTCTAATGCATTAAATCTATCCTTGACTTCTATTCTATAATCATAATGTATCGGCCTGCTTTTAAGGTTGTAGCTGCAACAAGGGGATAGCTTTGGTTACCTCCTTTAATTGTAGCCGGAATTTCGCAATTACGGGCTCATGATCTCATCCCCACTTAGCTACAGGTCTTAGTTGACTGTATACCACTCTTAAACCTCTTATTCCATTGTAGGTAGTCAAATATAGTTCGGTATTGGCCGTCTGGCTCTCCCGTAGTGTGTTAGACATCATTTCGGTAGCTGTATCTGTGTGTTAGTAATAACCAGCGAATTTTCTTGGCAGAAATCTAGGAGACTTTGTCCTGCCTCATTTCTTTTACCAAGGCCAAATTTTCGCGTTACATCTTCAACACTTTCATATCCCTCTGTTACGTTACAGTCTCCATTAATAATTCCTGCAAATCTACAGAGAAATGGTCAGTCACGCCCTCATCAACTTCGAGGTGGGTGCGTAAACTTAAATGTTTGTAGAATCTGATGGACATCATTCTACGTTTTTATAGTTGCACCCCATTAGAGCTTACTTCTATGGGGGCCGCTCGTTTGCTTCTATTGTTCTTTTCTCGTAAATAGTATACCGTGTAGCCACCTGCGCCAAATCCTCCCACGCCAATCCACCCCATTTCATTTATTTTTCACTTTTTATCACTTCCAGTTTTCCTTAGGAGACGGATCTTACATTCCATGTTCGCCCAGAGTGCTCTCCTTGCAACATCCTACTTTCTTGAAGGTGTTCCCAACGTGGAACGAGGAACGGGGAACTTCAATCTCCGAAACGTAGAAAGCTAAGTAAGCCCGCGGGGTTTTCTTAGGATAGTTTCGTAGGTGCTTTCCTGTTGCCTGCCACTGACCTCCAAATACCTTGCGCTCACCGACACAGTTTCCCGCTGGGGTTGCTTATCCAACCTTCCACTGAATTGCTCGGCTTAACAGGGCCACCTCACGGAGGTAGCAAGCTGGAGATGCGAAGTGTTAGACGCTAAGTGAACTCTCTTCCTGGGTCCTTGTAATCGAGTATCAACCTTATTTTTTGCCTCTCAAGGTGTTTGTAGAGACTTCCCCGCCCCCCATTTTCTGGGCCCGTTGATATATTTAATGTTAAATAAAACTGTATGATTTAAATATTATATTTAACCGAATGCTGTAAATGTTATTGTAGTTTGCCTGACGTGTTATACTAAGTTAAAGCAAATACGATAGTGCTTCTAAGCGAGCAGGAGAACTTCGATAGTTGATAGCATAGTGTGGGTGGTTTATGTAATTTTATAAGGAGTAATTATTCTGTATAAATTGCAGAGAACAGTGTTAAGTACTTTAAGTGCATAGGACAAAGTAGAGTTGGTCTTTCGAGATACAGTGGAGCAACAAAGACTGATGTTACTTCGTTGTGTAAAGGCGACGCAGTGGAGCGGTTTCGTGAACTTTATATCGAACTATCGTTCATTTAAAGTATTCAAAAACTAGGCTGTATAGAAGGAATTCAGGGAAGAGGATTTAAGGCGAAGATCGGACAGAAGCAATTACTGATGAAAATCAACGAGGAAGAGAAGAAATGTCGAATATATGGGTTGTATCAAATTGATCATCATAGCTTTGATTTCAGATCGGGGATCGGTAAAAAATAATGTTTACACACTTACAGATTTTCACTGTTGTTGCTACATTTTCTTGAGATTTTGTCGTTGACGAAAATCCTCCCACACCTCACCTGAAGCAGATGGCACAATGTGTGAAATGGTTCATGCAGACCAAATCTAGCACCCAAGTCTAACTGAACTTCTGGGCACGTTATGGAAGCTTACCACCATCACGTTGGTCTATCGGACAGCTTCATGCCTACACGGTGAAGCTACTCCATGCGCTTTAGCCTGATGACAGGCCAAAGCGCTGAGGATCCCCATTTTAACATGGAAACAGTCGACGACAATCCAAAGATGAACGTGAGGTATGGCCTGCTTGATGACTGTGTGATGAGACTGCTTTCGTCTACAGAGGTGTCAGTAACCTCAACTGTTTATGTACATGTCTTGGAAGAGTTAGAATTTCCACAGATCGAAAAACAGCAATTTGACTTCATGCTGCAGCAAGATGGAGCGCCTACTCACTGGACGTCGATCGTCGGGAAGGATATGTGATCCAGGTCGCTGGACTAGCAGAGGGCGTCTCATTTTCCGGCTCGCAAGGTCTCCTGATACAACCCCATGAGATTTCTTTTTCTTTGGGGCTTTGTGAGGAATGCTGTCTACCACACTTATCGAAGCTGCAGTTACATACTTCGATGGAGACATCGCTTAGGAATCCTGCGTGCTATAGATTACGCACACATCTAACTCTGTTGAGCTGCTATTACGACGTTAAGTGAGTGTAAACACGCCGCAAACCGCACCTCAGTATGCATTTGGCAGCCTTCGCGATTGCTTGCGTTGCTAGTATTTGTAATGCGCCGTGCAGATTAGACTGACAACTCATGTTGCAGCGAACCTTTTCAATCCTGGTATACCCAGTCCATTTGACAGCGAACAATGTGTGGTACACCGCACTGTATATGACGGAACTTGTCCGAAGATCAGTTACGATTTGTCAGACGAACCACTCTTGTAATATCCTGGCCAAAAGTGAACCGTGGTTCTATCGTTTACAATGCAGGATTCACCACCGACGTAACTAATGGCTGATCTCTGAAGGAAGAGTGTCGCTGACAAACACAATACCAATCTGAACATTGACACGATACTAATTTCGAGCTAGATGGCAAATGTTAGATATCGTAGTTGGAAAAGTTTTAGGATAACTCATCTGACTTTAACTAACAAGAGGAATTCCAGAGTTCCTACGATACCCAACACCTATGAGACTAGTTACGCAGGCATTAAATAAATACAAGAACGTTGAAACCTGAGTATGCTCTCCTCACTATGTATGCAACTTTCGTGGTCCACAAAATAACTCACGTCAATACGTAGACACCACGTGTCACCGACACTCTCCGAGTATTACGATGGAAAGACGCTAATAGCGATCGACTGATCCGAAATTAACCAACAGCTCTGCTCACTGAAAAAAGAAAAAAAAGAAAAACCTCCGTCAACACTGTCACAACGACGTAACGCATAATCAATATGATCAACAGCATTAATTAATATTCTACAATCTAGCACTGCTGAACTATACAATGCATCACTAACGCTAACAAACTTTTACTACTGGTGATAGCAGAATCTAGCTTTCAACGTGGCTGATGCCACCACAATGCTGTCGGCTGCTTAAACTTACGTGTAGGCATGTGCACTCGCACAAATAACACAACGACGTCCTTCTTGCACGAAACCAAATTGACAAACACCAATAGAGTACTATTCCGGTTCAATGTGAGCATACACGTCCTTGTTTAATAATCCTACAGGCGTACTATTACCTTCATGAAATATTTTGTATTTGTTTGCCATTAGTTTCTGAAACAACGATATTATTATTCCGTCTTATCTACATTGCGTGCGATCTAGCGACTGTATTATTCGCAGCCTCTAAATTCATTATTTTATTTCAATGTTCCAAATCTATTGCGAAACTATTCTTTCGTAATGTTGTTTCTCTTGAAGTATTTGTACTATCTTTTGTTTTTCAAAGATTCCTTCTTTTACCCAAGTCTGACTCAATACAGTTATTATTATATATTTCTCAAATAACGTATACCTAAATCATGTGTTCTCTACGGTTACATAATATTATATTCTTGGTCCTTGCCTAGTCCAATGAACGGGATTAACTTTATTTTAATTAACTTTCCCTAAAGCAACTCTGAAAAAATCACCTTTTTCCTCTCTTTCCTTCTTAGTCTCTTTATCTCGTTCTTTCTCTCTACTAAAGGAATGAAAACTTTCTGTAGTACTTTCTCTGTACTACAAACGACGTACGCAGAACACAGTTTCAAACTTTCACATAATGAAACAACTTTATTTTTATCTTGAAAATCTCAATGGACACAGTTTCTAGTGGTTGGTTCAATTGTTTATAAGCTATGCCTCTTCGAATCGGAAAACAAACTAAAAAAAACACTAACAAAAAACCTAAGTGTCACCGCCACTTTCTATTCCATTTTAAGAGTTGAGCAAAATTCAGACCTCTTCAGGCTTTGACATTCACTTACCCACTACACCTTGAAGTTAGTAAATCAATTACAGCGCCGGCCGAAGTGGACGAGCGATTCTAGGAGCTACAGTCTGGAGCCGCGCGACCGCTACGGTCGCAGGTTCGAATCCTGACTCGGGCATAGATGTGTGTGATGTCATTAGGTCAGTTAAGTTTAAGTAGTTCTAAGTTCTAGGGGACTGATGACCTCAGAAGTTAAGTCCCATAGTGCTCAGAGGCATTTGAACCATTCAGTTACAGCAGTTGACTCGAAAAACATAATCACCGTTGGTCCCTCCTTAAAATGGTCCTTGATTGGGTCGTTTTCTGCCTTCACTTTATCATGATATAGGAAGGTGGTCTTTTCCAAAGTTGATCGCGGTATATGGTACAGTATACTAACGTACAATGACGTAAAGTTGCGCCGTCCGGACCTCAAAACTACAAGTTTCATCTCAGTAGGTGGTCGTAGGGTTCTCAAGCGTCGTTCAAATACCTTAGAACACGCAATAATAATAGTCCTAATTGGCCTATATTCACTCCGTATACCTTTACACCCACTATTATATCAGCTGCTTCACCTACTGCGGTGCACGCGATCAACACTTCAAAATATCCAAAATATTGGATAGTTGACGGATGAGTTCTCCAACATTCACATAAATCCCTAACCAAAGAAAAGAAACATCCACAACATCTAATAGCCAGTACGACCAACTATTCTTCGAAATTCCTCAACAGATGTACCAAATAATCGCTTTCTGTATTTCCGTAGTTACAATCCTCACTGTTTAGCGTTACACGGACGCCCACTTTGTAACACCTACATCGATTAGAAGTAGGTTTGTACTACGTAACTATGTATCTGTGATTATGAAGAGTTTGTTCTTTGTTACTTAAGGTCATTTATTTGTGACAGGAAATTTAAAGTTTGTAATGTATGTATGGAAAAACCAAATAATGTTTCAAATAATGAATTTTTATAATATGTGTACGTATGTTTGTAAAGAAAACATTATATATTGGAAGCTGGTTCATGCTTAGGACACTTGTATAACGTAAAAGATGTAGGAAAGTCCCTCTCCAACGTAAGTGGCTTGGAGGGATGAAAAAGGTGGTTTTGGCGGTCGAACTGGGCTTTTCCTTGGTGGTAATGGTACGCAGTCAGCAGCTAGCAGTTGCACAGTTCACATTGAGGGTGCCAAGGGAGGCATTTGGAAGACACATTGCAAGCAATTTTACCTCGGATGTGAGTTTGGATGTTGCATGGTACTTTCAGCAATAAGCAATGACTGCAACACGCTAAAAAGCCGTCGCCAAGAAGAAACTGTAAAGAGCAGTCAAACGTCAAGAGCCTTGAGTACAGTTAGCCACCACGTCGCTTGCCACCACTACTTTTCCACTGCTCCACCAACTTCACGCATACAGATATGTATCACAGCATGGACCAGTTAATTTGTGTGAGTGATGTAATAATAATCCAAGTGCTATAAGCCTGTGTTTAGAACCGTATCTTTATCCTACTCATGAACCTACGCAGGATCCCCTCCTAAGTGTTCAGAAAACAGAGTATTCTGTTTCAAGCAAAGTAGTAATTTCCAAAACGAGATTTTCACTCTGCAGCGGAGTATGCGCTGCTATGAAATTTCCTGGCAGATTAAAACTGTGTGCTGGACCGAGACTCGAACTCGTGACCTTTGCCTTTCACGGGCAAGTGCTCTAGCATCTGAGCTACCCAAGCACGACTCACGCCGGGTCCTCATAGCTTTACTTCTGCCAGTACCTCGTCTCCTACCTCCCAGACTTTACAGAAGCTCTGCTGCGAACCTTGCAGAACTAGCACTTGCCCGCGAAAGGCAAAGGCCCAGAGTTCGAGTCTCGGTCCAGCTCACAGTTTTAATCTGCCAGCAAGTTTCAAAGTAGAATTTATTTCTGTGTATTAAATGTGCATAAATTCAGAGCGAGACTGTGTAAATGTTGCTGTCTAAAGTACCTGCTTCACAGGTGGTGAAACAGGCGTGTAAGTTGAACTTATTTGAAACATTATTTACCTTACTATCATGAACGATTTTTTGAAGTCAATCGAGCTCTGTGTTGGGTAATTTGATTTGTTACCTAAGGTCATTTATTTGTGACAGGAAATTTAAAGTATGGAAAAAACATACAAGATGGAGATTGAGTTAATAATTAAATCACTAAAGGCCAAGAACTCTCATGGATATGACGGGGTATCTAGCAGAATACTGAAGTATTGTTCTATGTATGTTAGCCCAGTACTTAGCCATATATGTAACTTTTCCTTTAGGAGTGGTCGGTTTCCTGGCCGATTAAAGTACTCGGTAGTGCAGCCACTTTATAAAAAGGGAGACATGGATAATGTTGACAATTATAGACCTATTTCTATGCCATCGGTGTTTGTTAAAGTTATCGAGAAAGGTTGTATATGCAAGGTTACTGGAGCATTTAAATTCACATAATTTGCTGTCAAATGTTCAGTTTGGTTTTAGAAATGGTTTAACAACTGAAAATGCTATATTCTCTTTCCTCTGTGAGATTTTGGACGGATTAAATAAAAGGTTGCGAACGCTAGGTGTTAACTTTGATTTAACGAAGGCTTTTGACTGTGTTGACCACAAAATGTTACTGCTGAAGTTGGACCATTATGGAGTAAGGGGAGTAGCTTACAATTGTTCGCCTCTTACCTTTAAGAACAGAAAGCAGAAGGTAATTCTCCGGAATATTGAGAGTGGTAGTGATGTTCAATCCCAATGGGGCAGTGTTAAGTGGGGCGTTCCCCAAGGGTCGGTGCTGGGGCCACTGCTGTTTCTTATTTATATAAATGATATGCCTTCTAGTATTACAGGTGATTCAAAAATATTTCTGTTTGCTGATGACACCAGCTTGAAAGTGAAGGATCTTGTGTGTAATATTGAAACAGTATCAAATAACGTAGTTCATGAAATAAGTTCGTGGCTTGTGGAAAATAATTTGATGCTAAATCACAGTAAGACCCAGTTTTTAGAGTTTCTAACACACAATTCAACAAGAACCGATATTTTGTTCAGATAGACTGGGCATATTATAAGCGAGACGGAACAGTTCAAGTTCCTAGGAGTTCGGATAGATAGTAAGCTGTTGTGGAAAGCCCATGTTCAGGATCTTGTTCAGAAACTAAATGCTGCTTTATTTACCTTTCGAACAGTATCTGAAATAAGTGACACTTCAACACGAAAAGTAGTCTACTTCGCATATTTCCATACGCTTATGTGGTATGGTATTATTTTTTGGGGTAATTCTTCTGATTCAAAAAGGGTATTTTTGGCTCAAAAACGGGCTGTTCGAGCTATATGTGGTGTAAGTTCGAGAACCTCTTGTCGACCCCTATTCAATTGTCTGGTAATTCTGACATTGCCCTCACAGTATATATTTCCTTTAATGTCGTTTGTTGTTAGCAATATTAGCCTATTCCCAAGAGTTAGCAGCTTTCACTCAGTTAATACTAGGCAGAAATCCAATCTCCATGTGGAATGCACTTCCTTGACTCTTGTGCAGAAAGGAGTGCAGTATTCTGCTGCATCCATTTTCAATAAGCTACCACAAAAACTCAAAAATCTTAGCAGTACCCCAAACAGTTTTAAGTCTAAACTGAAGAGTTTCCTCATGGCTCACTCCTTCTATTCTGTCGAGGAGCTCCTGGAAGAGCTAAAAAATTAAGCAAATTCCAGTGTTACATTGTTGATTTTCTTTATTTAAATTTACGACTTGTCACCTGAATATATTTTTTTATATTTCATTTTATCTGTTTCTAATATCGTGTTATAATTTCATGTATTGACACGTTTCATGACCATGGAGACTTCTCCTTAATTTGGTCCCACGGAAAAATAAATAAGTAAATAAAATAAATAAAAACATAAACTATTCCAAGTGAGGCTAAGAATTAAAATAAGTTGAATTGAATTTTACTACTTACTGAAATAATAACAGAGTTTGACTAATGATACAGTATTCGTTTATGGGTCCCCGCCATATTCTTCTCATATTACTAGGAGAATTGGAATGTTATTGCTACTAAAGAAATCTGATATATTTCTATAGAAGGGAGTATAAACAATGTAATTGTGAACTTATTTAATTTTATTTGTGGTATTTATATGTCAGTTAAGTCAGAAGCCCCTTCATGTCCAACTGTAGTTACGTCCCTCCTGAAGTAACATCTCAATACTGAGTCACGTAATGATAGTGATTGTAACTGTTATTATTATGTGTTGTGTACAATTTGCTTTCTCTGATTACTGGTTTCTGCTTTAATGGTAACTACTGCTACTCAAAACTTAGATTGCCCTGTATTCGTGTGTATCCAGTGTGCTATTCAAAGGGAGTCTTAGTGAAAGTCACTACGACAATTAATATTCGATTTTCTTGAACGTAATATTTCAAATTAATGTGCCTAATTGGGTTGGCGACCGTATATTATTTCATTCGTATGAACTTTTCTACTTTCATGGAACCCCAAAGTTAAAGCCTCTTTAGTTTTTCGATTAATTACAATATATTCAAAGTTACTGTCCGATACCTTCACCCATTAGACACACACACAGTCAAAATTAAAAATCCTCCCAGAGTGTATCATTGGTCTGTGTCATAGCAAGCTAGTGTTGTAACCTAGTTATCTTCTGAATCTAAATTATCATGCTCTTATATAGCAAACGCGTTGGGCAGCCAGGCAGACACCAACACCTGTCAGTACTAAACCAAACGATTAAACTCCCGACCTCAAGACTGTCTGCCGAATCTTGAACAAATTAATTTCAGTTAACTTGTCGGAGTACATCATTACTGATGATCTAAAAGAATTCAGAATCAAACTGCGACACGTCAGTGTCCTGTTCAACATCACTACGACCGACCGTTAACCGTCTGCGTCATAGCAGCGACTACTCACGCTTCCTTCCCCCAGGATCGAACTCAGAACCATTTTTCGAAAAATCTTAGAAAGGTGATTATCCCTTGTACGCAGTAAGTTCACTCCTAGCTGCCTTCGGTATCGTATCTGGTGGCCATCTGCAGTATTCGTAGCGTCGCTTACTCACGCTGGTACCCACTCGCTCTGGTGATGGAGCGTCTCTGCTGCGACCTAGTTTTCGTCAGCTTTTTTCTCTCGGTCTTTAGATACTATAATATGTGAAAAGAATAGACATTAAAACATATCTTTTACAAAATTTAAACATCCATTACAATGTCGAGACTAAGATGAGTCTGCTCTGTGACGTAATGCGAAACGAAAAAAAAATGTTAACTTTTTTATTGCGCATTCCATATTCTCCGATTTTTATGTGGAAATGTGATAAAATTCAACATAGCGAGTGTTCGCACTAGACAATAATTTCGTCCCCATGTAAATTGACTGGTTGACTGCTTGTACTGCCATTCTACAGAATTTCTGTCTCTATTCGGTATAGAGAACGTCGATTGTTATGTGTTGTTTGTATCGAGATGGTGAAACGCAGATGGAAGAAACATTCGCTTCTTCTTTAGGCATGAGAAACGCATACGATTATGAGTGTTGAAGCCTTTGTTGACTTTGTAAAGTACAAGGCTGATCAGGAATCTGTTATATATTTCACATCGGTATTCGTTAAAAAAATACGAGTAGACCCAGTTGCTTCTATTTTTCACGTAAAATTCTTTGCAGATGAGATAGTTTTCTCGTTATTCAATGGTTTGCAGCACGTCCTATACAAATACCTGGCTAAAGGTTGGGTTAGGTTGTTTGAGAGAAGAAACCAAACAGTGAGGTCATCGGTCTCATCGGATTACAGAAGGATGGGGAAGGAAGTCGGCCGTGCCCTTTCAAAGGAATCATCCCGGCATTTGCGTGGAGCGATTTAAGGAAATCACGGAAAACCTGAATCAGGATGGTCGGACGCGGGACTGAACCGTCGTCCTCCCGAATGCGAGCCCAGTGTGCTAACCAGTGCGCCACCTTGCTCTGTTCCTGGCTAAAGTTTCAGCTCTTTAGAGATATAATTTTCACTCTTTATCTTCGGAACTATACTGTGGAAGCGATCGGTAGCATGCTGTTATGTGGTTCATATTGAGAACAGTCGTGTAAATGGTATGATATTCTTGTAAACCATGTGAAAACAGATGCAACTCTGGAAATTTTCACATGCTACTCGATGGTTTTAGCACAAAAGTGTAACCAATATCATCGTTTTTTGGCATATAAAATGGGATACTGCAGCTGATACCGGTTTCGAGATCGGCAGACTAAGAGGCGCTGACCTCGCGGCGAACATATAGTGCTGCACGTATACGTGGTGCATGTGCTTCTGTTTTTGGGATCTTTGTGGCTTCGCTTTATATTACAACGACATGGTATGGTGGTACAATCGTTTCTGGTGATATAGTATTGTAGGAGATCGGTTTCACGCCGAAGAACTCAAGCTTTCCTCAACATTAGCAGATCAGTGTAGTTTCCGAAGTGTTTTTGGCGATAGTTTTCGTATTTCACGATTTGTGCAGATGTAACTGTCAGTGAAATACAAATATGACTGCTGTATGTTTTTCCATCTGTAAAAAATAGTTTCCCCCTGAAATTCTTGCAAATAGTTCATCTGTAAAATGTGGTGGACAGTGCTTCCACACCAACAGCAGGAACGTGGCGGATAAATTCAGTAAGAAGCAGTCAGAATGCACCATTCACAAGAAGATCCACGACGTCAGAGAGTCTCTTGATGTCTTCATTTTTCGAGTCTTCAGAGACAAGTCCAGGCAGACCAGCCTCCTCTGGTTCAGACAGGTGGGATCCTGTCCCCCTCCGACCATTGTGGCTTTAGATCATCTCTAGATGAGCAGTTGTATGACAGCGAAAATTCACAGAAAATTCCAGCCATGTTTGTCGTCTATAGGATAGTGCTTCGAATTCTAGGAGACTCTTTAGTTCTGATTTTCCCGTCTGTGCTTAGACACAAGTGTGGGTTTTCAATTGTAGAATTGTGCTTCAAGAAGTGAGGGAAATAAAAAATAAGTGCCTTAACACTCCTGACTCCAGCAGCAAACTAAGCCCACTCAGCGTTTCAGAAAACTGATGAGCACCACAGTAGCAGAAAATTTTTTCTCTGTGGCAGTGCCTTCAAACAGGCAGCTCATCATCATCATCATCATCATCTTCATCATCATCATCATCATCATCATCATTTAAGACTGATTATGCCCTTCAGCGTTCAGTCTGGAGCATAGCCCCCCTTATACGGTTCCTCCATGATCCCCTATTCAGTGCTAACTTTGGCGCCTCTTCTGATGTTAAACCTATTACTTCAAAATCATTCTTAACCGAATCCAGGTACCTTCTCCTCGGTCTGCCCCGACTCCTCCTACCCTCTACTGCTGAATCCATGAGTCTCTTGGGTAACCTTGCTTCTCCCATGCGTGTAACATGACCCCACCATCTAAGCCTGTTCGCCCTGACTGCTACATCTATAGAGTTCATTCCCAGTTTTTCTTTGATTTCCTCATTGTGGACACCCTCCTGCCATTGTTCCCATCTACTAGTACCTGCAATCATCCTAGCTACTTTATATCCGTAACCTCAACCTTGTTGATAAGGTAGCCTGAATCCACCCAGCTTTCGCTCCCATACAACAAAGTTGGTCGAAAGATTGAATGGTGCACAGATAACTTAGTCTTGGTACTGACTTCCTTCTTGCAGAAGAGAGTAGATCGTAGCTGAGCGCTCACTGCATTAGCTTTGCTACACCTCGCTTCCAGTTCTTTCACTATGTTGCTATCCTGTGAGAATATGTATCCTAAGTACTTGAAACCGTCCACCTGTTCTAACTTGGTTCCTCCTATTTGGCACTCAATCCGTTTATATTTCTTTCCCACTGACATTACTTTCGTTTTGGAGATGCTAATCTTCATACCATAGTCCTTACATTTCTGATCTAGCTCTGAAATATTACTTTGCAAACTTTCAATCGAACCTGCCATCACAACTAAGTCATCCGCATATGCAAGACTGCTTATTTTGTGTTCACATATCTTAATCTCACCCAGCCAGTCTATTGTTTTCAACATATGATCCATGAATAATATGAACAACAGTGGAGACAGGTTGCAGCCTTGTCTTACCCCTGAAACTACTCTGAACCATGAACTCAGTTTACCGTCAACTCTAACTGCTGCCTGACTATCCATATAAAGACATTTAATTGCTTGCAAAAGTTTGCATCGTATTCCATAATCTTGTAGAACAGACAATAACTTCCTCCTAGGAACCCGGTCATATGCCTTTTCTAGATCTATAAAGCATAGATACAATTCCCTGTTCCACTCATAACACTTCTCCATTATTTGCCGTAAGCTAAAGATCTGGTCCTGACAACCTCTAAGAGGCCTAAACCCACACTGATTTTCATCCAATTTGTCCTCAACTAATACTCGCACTTTCCTTTCAACAATACCTGAGAAGATTTACCCACAACGCTGATTAAAGAGATACCTCTGTAGTTGTTACAATCTTTTCTGTTTCCATGTTTAAAGATTGGTGTGATTACTGCTTTTGTCCAGTCTGATGGAACCTGTCCCGACTCCCAGGCCATTTCAATTATCCTGTGTAGCCATTTAAGACCTGACAGGCAGCTGAAACTCGAAAATCTGTTAGCGTCCTGTTTAGGGTCACAGATATATTTGTTTATTTATTTCGAGTTGTAGATGAAGGGGGCGCTATATGTAGAGTTGGAGTCTCCCTGCTACTAGTTTTGAGTGGTACTGAATTTTTTCCTAGCAGGATAACACCACATGTGCTGACTTCATCTGTTTCGAGCTTTATTGTGATTTTAGAAAGAAATAAACTGTATGAAAGTAAATCAACAGTATTCTGCTCTGACTTGGCTCCTGCAAATTGTTTAAATAAACAATATCTCCACAAACTGTTCAAACAGTGTTCCAGTGCCTTTGAGCCCTGCTGCGGCTAGTGTTGGTGCTGTGTGTAGGTTACCGTCCGCTGTTGGAGGCGAGACCCTATCGTTTATTTGACATGGTTCCGGTTGTTTGTCTTCTCGTGTTGACTGGCGCAACTTGGTTTCGCAAGCGTTGCCTGTCCGCTAGTGTCAGCAGCAGCGGTTATCGATATGTAATACCTGTGGCCCCATCTTTGGGGCGACATCGTGGTTCTTCCGGATCGAGACAGGGAGCCGTTCGGTTGGGGACTCAGGAGGAGCCAGATCCGCACAGTGCGAGAACACGCCAGAACCACTGGCGGCGCGCGTGGACTGTTGGATCGAGGACCTGTGGTCACTAGGGTGGACGACCTCGTCGTAAAACGGGTTCCTGTAAGCTTTAAGTTGAGTGCATTTGGATTCAAGTAGAGAAACCTCCATCATTGTGAGATCTTGCGATACTCCAATGACTTGGGTTCGTATTGCTACCTGTAATGTTGCCGAGGTGAAGAGCAGTGAGTGGAGTGCTTGCGGAAGTCGTATCTGATTAGCTTTCCTGGACTTCTAATTACTGTTTATTGCATTCAGTTTGTTACTATTCAGTTTGTTACTATTTTTTCCGCCTCTTGGACGCTAACGACCCAGTTACCTGCCCTGGGGGTTAGTGTATGTAACGGCAGTGTACGTTTCCTCGCCTTGCCACTGATGTCCGGTAAGACGGGTAGTTTTGACAGCTTTCTCGATTGTAGGTTGGTTGGTGATTCTTCTACTCTGGTGGTAGTGATTCCTTTCTCGTTCCGGGTGGTCTAAGCACAGTATCCTGCGAGCGGAGTTCAGACCGCCAGTTCCGGCTTTGGCGTATTTTTACATCTTTTCATTTGGTTTATTGGACGTCAAGTAGACTCAGCAAGATTATCATTAGTCATTCGTTAGACTGCCACTAGTCTGAATTACGATCTTGTGAAGTGAATGCAAGACTTGCCTGCCTATCTCATCGCTCGAGAAAGTATTTTTTGCCGGACCTACTCAGAAGTCGATTCCTGGTGCAGTGTCTGTGACTGGCCCTTGAGTTTTATCATTTTATTTGCGGTTTTATTGTATGTTTCTAAAATTTTTTATATAATTACCATTCTTGGCGTAACAGCAGGTTTAAATGGTTGAGGTACCAAGTTTACCATCATTTTGTCTCACCCGTTTGGTGATCCGTTGCCTGTTTTTTTGTTTTTTGTTTTTTTGTTTAAATTAACCTTTGCTATTGCATTGCTGCTTTACAGTGTGTTTGTTAATTTTTTTTATAATTGCCGTTCTTGGCGTAAAAGGCCTTCAGCCGTGACTGTGGTTACTTGCTTTAAAATTTTAATTGGGATCATATTGGCTTGTTTTTAAAACATTTGCGGTGTCTGTATTTTATGCCCATTTGGTAAATTGTAACGCACTGAAAGCATTATTAATAAGACAGTTGTTTACTCTCTCATTAATAACGTGTGATGTCTGTATTTGTTGCAGAGTCTGGAATTACCATAAAAATAAATGTGTGTAATTGCAAAAGGGAACCAATAGTAACTGATTACGGCCCCGTCCACACAATCGTAACTGTTTCCTGCCTTCCTTGTTCCTTGACTACCAGGTCAGAGCCTCAAATAGCTTAACCCACTTTGATTGACGATAGATTAGCCTACTGTCGTGTGATCCTCCCAGTCCAACATAGACTGTGCGATTTTTCCCACCATTATTTGCTGGGTGGGGAGAGGGGAGGTTTGAATTGGGAAAGGGCAGGAATTTCTCAGAAGGGTGGTGCGGAAGGAGACACGTGCTGGTCAGGGAAACCCTTGATATCATCAGGGTGTGGGAGTATAAAATCCATCAATTTAGTAATTTGCATAATTAATTGGTGTATGTTTGACATCAAAAGTGTGCTCGTGC
Source organism: Schistocerca cancellata (assembly GCF_023864275.1). Taxonomy (NCBI): domain Eukaryota; kingdom Metazoa; phylum Arthropoda; class Insecta; order Orthoptera; family Acrididae; genus Schistocerca; species Schistocerca cancellata. Next base: position 1,000,479,562 of record NC_064627.1, read on the forward strand.
CTACCTACTCATTAGCTGTATGATGGAATACTGACGATGAAAATTTGTGCCAGACACGGATTTCCCGCTTAACCCGAGCTGTCGCCTTACTATTTGGCTATTCGAATACGACTCACAGCCACAACCAAACTTTCATAAGCCGTCAACAAAGTGTCTACAACCTGTACTCGTACTCCATTATGTATATTCTCGTACAGGGAAAACATTTTGCTTGGAAGTCGCTTGCCTGTTATTGGCAGATTAATACGATATTGCGTGCATATCAGAAGGAACACGGCTCCGTAATTCGGAATAACAGAGACACTGCAATATCATATTTATCAGCCGAGAATGGGCATGCGATTTTCCAGCAAAATGTCTCCCCTCTTCAGGAATACACATAATGGATGTACGACTACAGGTGGTAGACAACTGGTTGACGACATATAGAAGTTTGGGCCTGGGCATAGGTTGTGCTCGGATAGCCAAATTGTAAGGCGATGCTTACGATAAGCAGCCAATTCTGGTTCGAGTCCCAGCCCAGAACAAATTTTATTTGTTGTCACTACATCAGGTAGCTGACGGTCTTTCATATCCGCAAATTGTGAATACATTTCTTGTATTTCATAGCGACTATAGTCGCCGCAATGCCAGTTCCTTCGGACATGCATGCAAATTGTAAAGCGGCGGCTCACGATAAGTAGGAGATCCGGGTTCGAGTCCCAGTACGGCACAAATTTTCTTTGTCGTCATTACATGATACATCTGGCAGTTCGGAGTAATGCAGGCACTGAAATATCGATGGTGCAGTTGTTTAATTTTGACCCTGCTATTTCAATAGCAACTCGTTTGTATTGTAAACTTGAAGAACCTACCGACTGTAGTATCAGCAGGGATTTATTGCAGTCGGTCTTTCTGCGATTTTAGTGGATTACTTGAGTGGCGTTTTTCGAGTGTGTTCGTGTTGTAAACTTATTTTTGTCTCTTCGTGTTTCAATCATTTTACATCGTAAAATGCCAAAGACGAACAAGTTTAATAGCCGTCGTAAACTTTACGTTAATCAATATAAGCGTCTTGTTGGAAATAGTAAAAATGAAGAAATGAGTTAGGCCTAAAACTTCGCTAGGCATTGCTTCAAAATGCACTTGCAAACATATGATCGAAAATGAACAAGGTTTTGGTGTTGCAAACAGTGAAAATACCGGTTAGATTAAAATTAGTAAGCCATCAGAATTACTTTTGTCTTTTGCTAAATGTAAATTAGCTGTGGAAAATTTCCTTACGTTTAGTGAAGAGCTAAGTGAGAGAGGAGGCCTGCCCAGAAAACTTGTAGTGGAATTTCAGGTGTGTAAAGTAAAGATATATAAAAACGACATCTTCTGGTCATGCACAAAATAGTGAAGTGAATTTTCGCCTGGTTTATGCCATGAGGTATATTGAGAAGAAGAAGAGCAGCCCAGACATTCAGTGCTATGATGGATCTCTCACCTCCATGTGTCAAGTTGGTGAGGTATTATAAGCGTTTGCATAATGGCCTGACGGATGTCAACGAAGCATCAATGCAGAGAGCAGAGAAAGAAACTGTGGATATTTGTCAGTCTCCTGATACTGTTACTGCATTGAACGGTTCCTGGTAGAGGATGGCCCATACACCGCTAAACTGAGTTGTCACAGTTGCCTCAGCAGATACAAGCAGTGTGGTGGATTATGATTCTGTGAAAAAAATACTGCCAAGGTTTTGCCAATAATATAAATGAATATAAATGCGACAAACGGAAGGTTTCACTCGTGGTATGGAAAGCAAGGGTGCAGTCTCTCTTTTTACTAGGTTAGATGCTAGACTTGGTGTACAGTACACTCACTACGTTGGTGACAGCGACACTAAGGGTTTCCATAGTGTAGCGGCAGTTAAACTACACACCGAAATTCTTTTTTTGAATGGAATGTACAGGACATGTGCAAAAGAGAATGTGGTGAAGACTTGCGAAACTATGCAAGCAATTGGTGAAGAAGGCAGACTCATCAAATATGAAATAGCAAACCTCACAGAATATTATGAATTAACGATCAGGAGAAACAGCGAAAATGTCACAGAGACGAGAAAAGCAACTCAGGGAACTCTGTGTCACAGAATATTCGCTGATGAGCATCCACAGCATGACTCTGCCCGAAATAGAACACTTCGTGTTGAATGTATAAAAGGTGTGAAGCGTGTGGACAAAGACACACACATTCACACCCCATGCCAGAAAATGTTATGGTAGCTCTAAGGCCAATATATATCTAAATCTGTCAGATTCTATACTACCGAAAAAATGTTTACGTGGCAATAGACAGAAGCCGAGTGAAAGCTTCAGCACTTGCATGCGGGAACGCTTGCCATAACCTGTTTTTGCTAGCGTGTCATCCATTCAGACTCATGTGATGGACGCCATAATATGTTTTCACGATGGAATAACAGCCAGATTAAAAACAATGATCAGACTAATCATCAAAACTAGGGACATTATGGAAAGTGGGCTGTTACGAGTAGTCAAGCAAGACGTCGCTGAAGTTGGAAAAGCTGCTGAAAACATAACAAAGGAAGTTAGAAAAGGAAAAGAAAGAAAACTGAAGATGAAAAGGTCACTCAGAATCAACATCACGGAGCTGGTATATTCTGACTTGTTATCACTGAGAATAAAACCAACGTTTATGCATACTTAGGTATCATTACCTCAATAGTAAAGCTAAAACACTAAAAATTATTCATAAATAATAATACAGTGCTCGCCTACAAGTGGGATACACTACTCAACAATGTAATAAATACTTTTAGTTAGAGTATGTCATACTTTCTTAAATTATTTGGAGAGAAATTACTTCTAAAAATATAGTTTTTAAAATTAAACAAAACAGCAAATTGGCAAATATTTCTGGTTTATGTTTTAACAAGTTAATAGTTAAAAGAACAAAATTTGTTTTGACTTTTTGTCATGAACAATGTGGAAGTACACTGCACCTAAAGTAAAAATTATATGTAATTCAGTGCGCAAGATACACATCAGCATTCACTCCAATACGTCTTCCACGGTTTTTAAATTTTTTCACATTTAGGTCACAATTACTAGTTATGTGGTTAAAGTTTCATTCAACAATCTGTTAAAGTTTTCGAGTTATTAAATTTCAAAACGCTACTAAAAACCACAGGCTATGACGTCCATGCCACCATAATATTTTCTGACCTTGTTCCAGGTGCTGCACTTCGCTAGAGCTCTATTGGATGCAGAAGGTACGGAATATGTTCCATCGTTTGCATGAAAGCTGCTTCCTTTCTGTTTTGAGAACCAAGACGACCGTATTTCGTAGCCGTACAAAGGATGACAAGCGTCCCTTTATTGCTTCTTCGCGAGTTCTATTGCTGCCTTACGTATGACACCTGACATTCCTATATTCATAAGGAAGTACAGAACGCTGGTTCCAGATATCCTGCTGCAATGTCTCGTTGAAAGCAGTACATATGTGTTCGGCATGAGCACATTTCCTCCAGAAGAACACGGAGAAAGGGCTGACATGTTGATTACGTCAGGTCGCACACAACAAACGCTACTGGCAAACCTGAGTATGACGTTACACTTGGTACACACTACACGTGGAGTAAGCTGTTGAGATGAGGCTACAGTCAACCTATCCTGCAAGGAACTTAGAGGTGTTATAGTGACGCAGTAACTATCCTTGAAAAATTATGTGAGATAGGAACCCACCTTATGGCACCATATCTGAAAACGCGGGACGCCTCGTTGTCGATAAATAATTCAATATACACTGACCAGCTAGACCTTTGTGACCACCGAACTACTGTTGATATACAGGGTGAAAAGTATTTAAACCGACAAACTCTGGGAGGTTGTAGGGGACATCAAAACAAATGCTTTTCCCTAATGTCATTTTTTCCTATGATGAGTATGTAAACCGGTAGAGGAAGATTTCTCTGGAGGCAAATTAATTAAACCAACAAACACGTTTCCATTTTTTTATGACCAAGAGACAACACATTAAACCAACCCAATTTCAATTACAGTATATTTTCAAAAATGCCTCCATTGACACGTAAACAAAGGTTACACCGTCGGATCATGTTCTGTCTGACACGAGCAAAAACCCCAGGAGTATCCAGAATTGTTCCTGTTGCTGCTACTATCCGGGTAACCAGATCCTCTTCTGATGCAACAGGAGTTGCGTAAACAAGGTTTCGCATCTCTCCCCACTCAAAAAAGTCCAGAGGGGACATATCTGGAGATCGAGTAGGCCACGGTACAGGACCACCTCTGCCAATCCGCGTTTCTCGGAACCGTCGGTCCAGGAATCGACGCACACGACGACTGAAATATGCCGGCACCCCGTCATGTTAGAACGGCATGCATTGTCTTGTGGGGAGCAGGACGTCTTCCAGCAATTCTGGCAATGCTCTGGCGAGAAAATTGAAATAGTGCCGGCCACTTAATTGCCTAGGTATCAGATGCGGCCCAATTAAACAGTCCCAAACAACACCGACCCACACATTAATGAAGAACTGCACTTGATGAGCGCTACTAACTGAGGCATGTGGGTTATCCTCACTCCAAACATGCGAATTGTGCATATTGAAGACTCCACCACGCGCGAACATTGCTTCATCGGTAAAGAACACAGAAGATGGAAATGTAGAACGTATTTCACATGGTTCCAGGTACCACTGCGAAAACTGTGCTCTGGGTGGATAATCAACTGGTTCCAGGTTGTGAACAAGCTGTAAGTGAAATAAACGTAATAATTGCTCTCGAAGGACTTTTCTTACATTCGTCTGATTCGTCCCCATGTTACGTGCAATTGCATGAGTGCTGATTGAAGGATCCAGCTCCACATGCTGCAAGATAGCTTCCTCAAATTGCAGCGTTCTTACCGTGCGACTGCGTCCCTTTCCAGGTAATCTGCTAAATGACCCGGTCTCACGCAGACGTTGGTGCACAGCAGCAAAGGTCTTGTGATGCGGGATACGGCGATTAGGATATTGTTGTTGATAAACCCGCCGTGCGGCTCGTCCGTTGTGGTGCGATACGTAGTACGCACCAACCATATCAGTGTACTCACTCCAGGTGTATCGCTCCATTAGCAAACAGAGACAATGCACTACTACACTGGTGGACAGCAGTTGCCTACAACTGAAGAGCGTAAAACGCCCTCTAACAACTGAAGATCGTAATACGGCCTCTAACAACTTAAGAGCGTAATACGGCCCCCACCGGTTTAAATAATCCTCATAGGAAAAAGTTACACTATGGGAAAGTATTTGTTTTGATGTCCCCTACAACCTCCCAGAGTTTGTCGGTTTAAATACTTTTCACCTTGTAAACCAGTGCAGGAGACAGCAGTGTCATCTGGCGAGGAGTGACTGCAATTCACACTTTCGGTTCATGCGGTATCAGTGGGCGAGATGTCCCTGTATAGATTGGGGAAGGCCCACGGTCTATTTGAGTTTGATGGAGAATAGATTGTGATGGTCCGGAGGCTCGGCACAAGCATTTCAGAAACTGCACGACTTGTTGGGTGTTCGAGGAGAGCTGTGGTCAGTGTCTTCAATACGTGGCGACACCAAAGTGAAACCACGTCCAGACGTCGTGGGGTTGGGTGGCAACCCCCACTACAGATGTAGGACACCGCAGGGTGGGTTGGCTGGGAAAACGGGACATGCGGTGAACTGTCGCGGAACTAACATCAGACTTTAATGCTGGGCAGAGTACAAGTGTGTCTGAACACACAGTGCACCGAACACTAACTAGGAGTCCCCGCAGCCCAGCACCCATGCATGTGCCGATGTTAACACCAGGACACCGGTAACTAGGACTGAAATGGGCACGTGACCATTGGCAATAGAGGTTGGCGCAATAGCAAAGCGTTGTATGGTCTGATGAATCCCGATATCCTCTTCTTCATACATGTGGTTGGGCGCGAGTCCGCCGTCTTCCAGGGGGACAGCTCCGTGACATCTATACTACGGCATGGAGACGGGCTGGAGGCGGCTCCATTATCCATTTACCCATTCAAGTGGGCATCCATGTGTCCAGTGGAGTTCCTGCAAGGCACCATGACGGCCAAGGAATATCATACAGTGTTTACCTGTTTGCAGATTATGTATGACCCTTCATGAGGACCGTGTTTCCCCATGACAGTGGTATTATTCAGCTAGATAATGCATCATGTCACAACTCCAGGAGTGCGATGAAGTGGTGCGAGGAACATAGTGGCGAGTTCCTATTGATGTGCTGGCTCCCAGCTCGCCAGATCTGAACCTGATCGAACACACCTGGGATCTGATTGAACACGGCGTCAGAGTCCATCGGCCCCCTCCCCGAAATTTACGGGGATTAGGTGACTCGTGTGTGCAGATGTGGAGCCAGCTCCCGCCAGCAACTTACCACGGCCTCATAGCTTCCATGTGACGATGCGTCGCCGCTGTCATCCGTGCCAAATGTGGACGTATTGGTTATTAGGCAGGTGATCGTAATGTTCTGGCTGATTAGTGTATGAAGGATTTATGTTAGCTAGCTCTGATAAAATAGTTAAGACACTGAGAACCTCTCATAGAGAGAAAAGTTCGAAAAATGTGCTTCGTAAGCTGAGACACTAGTAGTGCTAGCCCAATTAAAGTAAATCTTCAAAGTAATATCTTTTGACAGGCTATTTCGTACGTTTTGTATTAGCCCAATCAGATGGTGGTTTTCCCGTAACAAAATTGCAGAAGTTAAGCCTCAGACTGTCTTTGTGTTTTTTGGTGTTCTGAATCTGAATTTCATATTTGGTGTTTTGTAGGCGGTCCGCTTCACAACGACAAAAAAGGAAGTGTCCCAGCTTTTTTTTAGGTTTTTCTAGTATACCGTAAAAATTTGAGTTTTTCGTAGAATTATCAGCCGGTACAAATTAATGTACACAATATTTCCCATCATATGCACTACTCAGGTTCGATTTTATAATGAGCGGTATCGAGTCTAGAGCGCGCTGAATAGCAGCGATTTTTTGGCCCTACTACGAAAACGTCAAAAACGCTCATTTCCTGCAGATATAACTCGAAAAATATACTTCTTATCTACAAAAATAACTACACCACATGAAGGACGTTGAATTTCCTACAAGAGAGCTCTCGTAACATTTAGGGAGTAAAGCGAAAATGGCTTCTTCACTCCACAGCCAAACGACCCCTCCCTCCTGTATGTCTCTTGTCGACTCTGTACTTTCGGAGTATTACATTTAAAAGCGGTTATTTTGACTAAACTGACTGGAAAACATGTTTGATGAAAATATTAACAAATTATATTTACAACACACTGGATACAAGACACTGAGTAGAAAAATGAATCTGAAATCTGTATGTAATAACTTACATGTGTCATGAAATGGGTGAACCTCGAACAAGGATTCATTCAGCACTTCAAGTAGCTTTTTCACCTGGAAAAGTAAGAAAGCATTTATTGACAGAATATGGATGCAAAAGACAGGTAAGTTGAAACGGGAACTCTCGATGTATGAAGAAGTACTTGTAGTGATGTTATCTGTGCAGTGTTTTCACTTGTCTCTGGTTGGTTGTTGGTGGCCCAGACGATCTTTCTTGCGCAGTAGAAGTTCCACAGTCTTGACCAACAGAAGGTGCAGACAAAGTGTCAGGAGCTATGGAATCTCCAGGATGAACAGTGAATTACTGCTGTTCTTTAACTGGAAAAAGTTGTATTTTAATTGTTTATGATATGATAGAGAAGAACTGATTGGTAATAGTTATAAAGCGGCGAAATATTACGTGAATTATTACCTTCTATCGCATCAGATGTTTTTCACAGTGGAACTGCAAGAGTCTTGTCCAAGTCGTTTTCATGTTCTATATCAGAACTGTAATCATGTTAGAGTACGACCTTTCACATTGCTGACACAGTTTCGTACAGAACAATCTTGCTCACCTACCTCAAAGTCGACTTCGATAGTTTTGCATTTTCAATATTTAAACTGAAGAGGTCTATTCGCAACTGGGGATTTCAGTGTGATAGTTCAAGCCAAACAATTTTTTTTATCAACTTTCAATCCCATTGCCGTAGACTCAAGCAGTTTCCAATCCACTGCTTTACCTATCGGAAAAGTCAAAGTTGTCGTGTTGAGCTGCAGCTTCAGTAGGGGATATGAAAGCCGTGCCTCATGACGCCTTCTAGGCTTATGTCTCTTATGGCTTCTACCTCAGCTTGTTGAGTGTTTTGGTTGAGTGGTTATCACCATTAAGGGCAATCAGAAACTTCTCACCAACAGCTGCTTTTTTTTCTTTGAATGGGCAAAAGGATCAGTGAATTTAGTAATGTATAACTCTAGGTACTGTTTTTAGAGAGGGTCTTAAGAAACTTAACCTTGCCTTTGTTGACGTAGAGACATTGCAAATGGTTGGCAGCACACTTCGCCACTGCACTTCCTCTGGACTGCAAAGATCTCCCGCTAGCATGAGGAACAATACACTGATGGATGTTTGGAGTCACATCATTATGACCGGAAGGTCAACATTTTCCCCCACAACTGCGACACTTTTGCGAGCCGAATCTAGGGTGCTGCCGTCTGTATTATCAGTATGTCTGCATCATCAGTTGCCTGCTTGGTGGACTTTGCATTTTGGCATCAGCATCGTGATCAGTTTACCCCTTTTTTCGCAGTCGATATAAAATTGAATGGTAAACTATCGATGTCATTGTGCTGCTCAGTTGAATTTCTACTAACTGACTTTAGGTCGATCTCCTCAAGCGGTCTATGCACTTGGTAGTCTTCTGTCAGTCAGGGGTACCCGTCGAACACAGTACTGTCGCACTTTCATTGTACTTCATTCGTACACAATGTCGCAAATTTGTTCGGAGGTATTCCCACTCTATCGTACGAATCGGTGCAACAGAAAACCCACATCAGTCACATATACTGTAGTGCTGTTATTGGAAGAGTTTTAAAAACATTTTACACAGACGATTTTATGCCTTTTCACATTTCAACCTCACCGAACAAAGCTATGGGATACGAAGCCATTTGGAAGCTTAATACATCCTGTACTTCTTCGTTGCATTATTGGGAGCCAACCATTATTTGAAACAGAGTTGTTGCTTTATGATCACAAGTACTTCTTCATACTTCGATGGTTCATTGTACCACCTGTACCGCTTACCTGCTTTTGGTGTACACATTTCATCGCTGAAAGAGTTCTTTCTGTCCCAGACGGAGAATATACTCGAAGCGATGACCGACTCCTGGGTTCGACATTCACTCGTTTCATTCACGTGTACATTATTACATGCAGATTTTATATTTGTCTTTCTGTTCGGTCTCATGTACCTGATATGTTCTAAATATAGCTTGCTACTGTTTTCGTCCAACATGTCTTCCAATCAGTTCGTTCAAAACAAAGTGTTTTAAGCGTAGTAGTCTGAAAGAATAACGCTTCTCAGAAAATGAAATATAACTAGTGAATTCTGTAGGAGATTTTGTCTACTTTAATTTTGTACCGAGTGGTCATCTTCGATAAACGCATAGTTTTCCCGATATAAGCCAAACAACGAAAAAAGTGCGATAATTTTGAGTTTTTCGTTGTGTAGTCGACCTTCTAAAAGGCAGTAAACATGAAATTCGGATTATGTGTGTGTGTGTGTGTGTGTGTGTGTCAGTCACAGAAAAATGTTTACGGTACATACGATGACAAACATCTACCGAAGCATAATAAAGGAATCTTATTGAAATCCAGAATAACTACCTCAGAGCACATCTTTCAAAGTATTCTAGTCGAAAAACGCCTTTCATTCATCCTGACTCCTAACAAGTAACCTTCCTTAGGCGTTGTATGAAACCGTGACAAACTTAAAACTGAACTTATAAATCATATGTAAAAATGTTTAAGAGATTAAAACATTCTAGGACGAATCACTCATCATGATGGAACCTTTCCGATAGATGATCATTGTTTGCTGGACCAGGATTACAACACTGTTTCTTATTTTTCACGAGATATTCTCTTACCAAACGGCCCACAGACGACAAACTTTCCAGAACTTCCAAAACTGCGTACTATTCAACTTAAGTTTCGAAAGTTAGTTGTGATCTGTCGGAAACATTAAACCAAGTGTTTCTTCGTAACAATGATTCTCAAAAATGGAGTTCAAATTTTCTGCTAACTAATTTATGTGTATATCTAACAAGTACAAAAAATAGTTCTTATCAGCACCAACTAACAGTTAGTCATACGAAACTGGAATAATAACGACTGGTAGCTCTGCGTTTGATGGGAAACACAGACGGATGACGTCTTCGACAACCACCGATATTTCAACAGGTGCACATTCTCATTCTCAAGACACAAACGCAGCAAGAAAGCGCTGTACAAGGGTATTGAAACCTTGATTTGGAGAGCAAATGCGATAATATGTATGTCCGATAGCTCAGATAAAGCAATTTAAACATTAAGAACCTACCATAGAGGGGATATTTATTTTTAAAAAAATAGCTCGTAATCTGAGACGCTAGAACTGCAAGCGCAATCAAACTCACCCCTCCAGTATAGTATCTACGAGGGTTGGAATTTAAATAGTGGCAACTATTTATTCACAAGTGATACAAAAGAGTTACATGTTTGTACCTGTTATTGTCCTTCAAAGTAGTCACCAGCGTTGTGTAGAACCCGTTGCCAGCGATGTGGAATGCGTAGTATACCGTTAGCAGAGCCTGTTCTGATGATGGTGCGAATGGAGCTGTCTAAAGTTATGGCGATTCTCGTGTACGACTGTGATGGCGTAATCCTAATGCATTACTTTCCTCCACGGCAGACCGTCAATACACAGTATTACTGTTGGTTTTTGGAGCATCACTTGCGACCACCTTTGCGAAAGAAGCGGCGGCACTTTCTGTGGAATCCATCCATCATTTTGCACGACAATGCGCGGGCGCATACAGCGCAAGCTGTGGCTTCTATGTTCGATCGATGGGACTGGGAAGTACTGTACCACCCACCATATTCCTCGGACTTAAGCCCTTGTGACCTTGATTTGATTCCGAAGATGAAGGAAGTACTTCGTGGCATTCTCTTCTGCTCCATTCGCACCATCAACAGAACAGGCTCTGCTAACGGTATACTACGACTTCCAAATCGCTGGCAACGGGTTCTACACAACGCTGGTGACTACTTTGGAGGACAGTATCAGGTGCAAACATCTAACTCTTTTGTATCGGTTGTGAATAAATAGTAGCCACTATTTAAGTTCCAACACTCGTATAAACACTATCGCCTTCACACAGCCAAATATGACCGACCTTAGAAATTATCAATAGAGAATATTAATAACCAGCGTGTAAGGTGGCAATAACTCTTTAACTCTGCTTTTTGACAAGAGCGAGAGGAGTATTGCACATAGAATATAAGTAAAATCCTTCATCTCTGTTTGTAATGTCTTTTACTACTTTAATTTCCACTGATTCCTTGATAACACGATCCCAACAGCTGCGAATCCATGCCAGAATCTCCGTGGTGCTATATTCCATAGAACTGAGTGTTAATTACCTTTTAATCTATCGAGCTTAAAAATTAATAATTCTCTTCAAGAATGGGCGAAAATACACAAAAAGTCATTTCGGTTGGGGCAACAGAATAATCCGCGGTAAAAATTACTGATTCCCTAAAACTTTTAATCGTTGATTATGGTCGTTTAAGAACTAGAAAACAGATTCCGTTTCAGATAAATGTAGATGACATAAACTTCTCTTGGACGAAAAGCTACATGTAACGCAATTTGTTAGTTTCAATATCTGTTACAGAAACTCAATCAGAAACGCCTGTTAACTTACATGAAATTAAGTTCAGGACAATTGTTATTTTGCGAAAATTCTCAAAAACGTATTTTTATTTGCGTTGAAATTCATTGAGATTCTAGGTAATTTATTCTTTTGCAGTAAGTTTGAATCACAAACGCTGATTTGCTACACGAGTAGCGCTGGTTTTGTTAGCGTTCGAAAATTCTCAAAAAGATCCTGTTTCACACGTAACTGTACAATGATGTTTTGAGCGAGAGTAGGATTACCGTTCTCAAATTTTTTAAAAGAGCACAAATAAGGTGAATCCTACGACTAACGATAACAATATGAGATTATCGTGGCAGTTACACTGTTAAAAATTTCACATTATGCCACAATACAAACGAGAGTTGGCAAAGAAAGTTTATGCAGAAGTGACATGAACAATAAACTATCCAGATCTATAATCGTCAATTTGGTTCACACGATCTGATACACAGGTCTCACACAAAGGAAAATTTCGAAGTCTGTATTTACATATAAATAAGTGTGCGAATTGCACGGATGCTTTGAATAGCTAATTCTGTGACAAAACTGGAGCTTCAGTTTATCTCAGTCAAAATAACGAAAATATGCGCCAGCAACAAAGCACGTCCTCTGCCTCGAGCAGCTGACAATGCTTCCTGAGTATAGCGAAAGGGCCCTAGTCTTTGGTGTCACTTCGGTAGTACCATCACTCACCTTACGGGGATGAAATGTATCATGGGTTGAGGAAGCTGAGTAATCTCCGCAGTAGCAATGTTTACAACGTGCACCGTCTTTTTTGTTGAGCTGTCGTGATCATAATATAGATCTAGTGTTTACGTAAGTTGTGTATCATATTAATTCACATGTCGCCATTTGCATCAAGCAACGCACTGTTTAAACTCTTGTTCATGAAAATAAAATTAGTGAAAATAAAATTAGTTCGGCATCGTTTGCTGTTTGCTTCAAAAATTTCGGAATTATCTGGGGATTGGCTGGACGACGCTTCATCGTGGCAGTCTAAATGGGAATTTCAGTCTATAACTGTCCGGCATTCGGTGAATTTTCAACATTACCATGTCTTAACTGTCTAATACTGTATCTCAACATTCTGTGATCAAAATCACGAAGAACTTTTTTTATTACGCGGTATTATAACCATGCTGGAGAAAAACTTTAAATTTTTCACCTAGCAAGGTTTTACAAGTCTTGACGGGGGCACGTTCTACTAAGGGCAGTATCACAAGAGATGAGAGGACTACACATTCATTCAGAGTTGATTCTGATTGTTGTTTTGCTGGTGGGCAAGGGCAATGCTTGTTCCATGAACGTGCCTAGGAGTCAGTGGCACTGAAACTTGCGTCTTTTTCTTCATGTACGTGGACGACACTTTTGTTGTTTGGTCTGATGGTAGTGAGAATCTGAATATTCTTTTCAGCATGTATTTGGAAAACGATTTCTGCCTTCGATTTGTTGATGTGTTGAAGAGGAGGAAGGTTGATGGTAGGTTGGGACATGCCCTTCGTAGGAAGCCAACTAACCCCGACGTGTATATAGAGTCTGATATTCTTTTGGAAAAAACGATAATTTGTCTTTGGAGTGAGTGATTGATTCTTTTTGTAAATTTTTTTTGTTTATTTATAGACAAAGTCACATGTTTATGACACAGTCATAGCCAGTTTCAGCCATACAATGACCATCTTCAGATGCTAAAACAATAGAAAAGGAAATTTATATTAAAACCAAAAAAATAAGTGCAATATTTAACCATGCACATTAGTGATTTAACTGTATTTATGCCAAGTACATAGAGTTCATACCAAAAGGGGGCATACACTGAACACAGATTCATGCGCTGTCAAACTAGCTATAAAATGTTAAACACTGGTCTTATATAGATATATAAAAATTTGTTAGATTTTGTTCACCCTCTTTGCGCCTTATATGAGGACGCGCGCATCTAGCGCAAAGAGGGTGAAAAAAAATTATATCTATGTAAGGCCAGTGTTTTACATTTTATAGCTAGTTTGACAACGCATGAACCTATGTTCAGTGTATGCCGCCTTTAGGTATGAACTATATATACTTCGCATAAATTCAGTTAGATCACTAATTAGCGTGGTTAAATATTGAACTTATTTTTAGGTTTTAATATAAATTTTTGTGGTTTTAGCGTCTGAAGATGGTCACCGTATGGCTGAAACCGGTTATGACTGTGTCATAAACATGTGATTTAGTCTGATATTCGTCACCATTCACCTCAGCGTGAAGGGGTACTTCGTTCCTTGGTTCACAGGCCACACGTCATCTCAGACCCTGAAAGTTTAATAGCCGAGTTAGCCCCTCTCGAAGCGCCTTCTGTCGCACAGATTGGAGTTAACGACAAATCAGACGTGCGTTGCGTAATCAACCAATTATGAACTGGGTGAATGGCGAAAATACCGAGGTGGCACCAAAGTCTATTGCCCTTTAACCTTAAGCAGAAACCATTTCAAATAAGACTGGTCGCATTTTGTTAAAGTTCGAGGTGAAATGCGGTTTTAGCTCAATATCTAACATTAGAACCATTTTAGGATCCTTAAATAGTCTAAAAGGTTTATGCTGAGGCTCAATCTAGATATAGTGGGGGTCAGCGACTAAAATGGAAAGAAGACCGAAATTCTAGTCATACGAGTAATGGGTAATACCAACAGCAGCAAAAAATGATATAATGGGAGTAAGAGTCATTATGAATAGGAAAGTGTGGCGCAGAGTAAGTTACTGTGAGCAATTCAGTGATAGAGTTCTCCTCATCATAATCGACAGCAGTCTATTACCGACAACGATAGTTCACGTATACGTGCCAACGTCGCAAGCTGAAGATGAATTAGTAGCGGAACTATTTCAGGGTACTGAACAGATAATTCGACATGTGGAGGGAGATGAATATCTAAGAAGCATGGGGGGGGGGGGCCGGAACGTGGTTGTAGGGGAATGAGTAGAAGAAAGGGTTACGGGTGAGTATGGGCTTGGTACTAGAAATGAGAGAGGAGAAACACTAACTGAGTTTTGTCGTAAATTCCAGTTAGTAATAGCGGATATTCCGTTCAATAATCACAAGAGGAGGACATATTTTCGGAGAAGGTTGGGAGACAGGGTAAATTACAGTTAGATTACATCACAGTCAGGCATTGATTCCGAAATCAGATACTGTATTGTAAGGCGCACCCAGGAGCACTTATAAACTTATG
Organism: Schistocerca cancellata; assembly: GCF_023864275.1. Taxonomy (NCBI): domain Eukaryota; kingdom Metazoa; phylum Arthropoda; class Insecta; order Orthoptera; family Acrididae; genus Schistocerca; species Schistocerca cancellata. Next base: position 1,000,494,598 of record NC_064627.1, read on the forward strand.
TCACAATTTAGTAGTGATGAGGAGTAGGCTGAAGTTTAAGAGATTAGTCAGGAAGAATCAGATGAGTTGATGAGTAATTGATTTTCTAAAAATGACGATCACTGAAGTTGGAAAGCAAAATATATGTATGGAGAAGGTAATTCCGAAGAAACCATACGTAACAGAAAAATATTTCAGTTGATCACGACAGAAGAAAGGACAAAAATATTCAGGGAACTTAGGAAGGAAATAAATAGAATTTCAGAGAAGCTAAGGTGAAATGATTGCATGAAAGCTGTGAATAAATCGAAATGTAAGTAATTCCTTATAGCGTTTATTAACGATTCTGGCAACACATGTAGTATTTACATTAGGCGACTAGTTTTGAACTTTACAAGTTCATTTTAAAACCTAATATGGATCAGGCCTGCAAATGAGCCTTTAAGGTTCGAAACTAATCGCCTAATATGAATATTCCAGCTGCTGACAGAATCATTAATAAGTGCTCTAAGGAACTTAATAAACTTGTTGATTCCGTGACAACAAAAAGTTGAATCAGAGGAATAGAAAGCATCATCGGTAGGACTGATTTAGTACGTAGAAAAGTCAAAACAACCTTTCGTGAAATTAAAACCGAAGGTGGTGGCATTAAGAGTGCAATGGCAATTTCACAGTCACATGCAGAGGAGAGACAGTATGGGTGAAAAGAGAAAATTGAAGGCCTCTGTGAGGGAGAAGATTGTCTGATAACGTGATATAATAAGAAACGTAGTCAGTATATAAGAGTTATGGGGTTCAGTACTAGAATAAGAATTCAAAAAGACATAAGATGGCATACAGCAGAAGGAATAGACAAAATTCCATGTGAATTTCTAAAACCACTGGGGTAAGTGGCAACAAATTGACTATTCACGTTGCTGTGTAGAATATATGAGACTGGTGATACACCATCTGACTTTATAAGAAACATAATACACACAAATTCGAAGACTGCAAGAGGCGACAAGTGCGAGAATTATTGCACAGTCAGCTTAACAGCTCAAGCATCCAAGTTGCCGACGAGAATAATCTACAAAAGAATGGAGGATCTGTTAGGTGACTATGTGTTTAGCTCTAGGAAGTGTAAAGGCACTAGAGAAGCAATTTTGACGTTGCGGGTGATAATGGGAGTAAGATTGAAGAAATATTGACACACGTTCTTAGGATTTGTCGACCTGGAAAACGATTTCGATGATGTTCAGTGGTGCAAGATGTTCGAAATTCTGAGAAAAATATGTGTAAGCTATAGGGAGAGCCGGGTAATGTACAATATGTACAAGAATCAAGAGGGGACAATGAGAGTGTAAGATCGAGAAGGAACAACTCCGATTACAAAGGCTGAATGACAGCTTTTCGCCTCTACTCTCCGATCTATACATCGACGAAGCAGTGACGGAAATAAAAGAAAGGTTCAACAGTGGAATTAAAATTCAAGGTGAAAGGATATCAATGCTACGATTCGATGATGACATTGCTTTCCTGAGTGAAAGTGAAGAAGAATTACATGATCTGCTGAGTGGAATGAACAGTCTAATGGGCACAGAACATGGATTAAGAGTAAATCTTAGAAAGACGAAAGTAGCAGAAACGGGAACAGTGTCAAACTTAACCTCATGATCGATGGTCACGAAGTAGCTGAAGTTAAGGAATTCTGCTATGTAGGCAGCAAAATAACCAAAGATGGATGGAGCAAGGAGGACATGGAAAGCAGACTAACACTGGCAAAAAAGGCATTCCTGGTCTAGAGAAGTTTATTAGTTCCAAACAAAGGGCTTAATTTGAGGAAGAAATTTCTGTGAATAAGCGTCTGAAGCACAGCGTTGTACGTAAGTGAAACATGGACTGTGGGAAAACCGGAACGGAAGAGAATCGAAGCGTTTGAGATGTGGTGCTACAGACGAATGTTGAAAATTAGGTGGACTGATGAGGTAAGAAATGAGGAGGTACTCCAGAGAATCGGTGGGAAACGAATGCGTGGAAAACACAGACAGGAAGAAGTGACGGGTTGTTAGGACATCTGTTAAAATATCACGAAATAACTTCTATGGTACTAGAGGGAGCTATAGAGGATAAAAACTGTGGAGGAAGACAGAGATTGGAGTACATTCAGCAAATAGTTGAGGACATAGGTTGCAAATGCTACTCTGAGATGAAGATGTTGGGACAGGAGAAATATTTGTGGCGCGCCGTTTCAACCCAGTTTGAAGATAAGGCGTACGTGTACCGTATTCCTTACAGTTGTGGCATATCATATAATGGTCAGACCATCAGGTCCGTGGAAGACAGTTTTACTGACCATACGCGTTACGCTCTCTTACATCTGCCGAGCCAAAGCTGCGATTGCAGAACATTGCCTTTGCTTCGTTCATACAGTGAACTATAACGACACAGATATTTTGCCCTGCACATCCAGCTATTGAGATATTGTTATCAAGGAAACAGTTGAAATTAAAGCAGCACGTGGACTTACAAGTAGAGGTGGACTTTTTTGCTTAAATCCTGCCTGAAATGCAGCTGTCGCCTTTGTCGAAAAAACAGAGGTACTGAGAAATGCTCCTCACCAGTTGGTTATTAACATTCACAAACGATAACTTCTGATGTTGGTCATATTTGGTTCTGTGATGACGCTGGGTTTTACAGTCTGTGTATGTGTCTGTTATCTTGCCAAATTCGCTCTGTTAACTGAGGTTTTAAAATCAAAAAATGGTTCAAATGGCTCTCAGCACTATGTGACTTAACTTCTAAGGTCATCAGTCCCCTAGAACTTAAAACTACTTAAACCTAACTAACCTAAGGACATCAGGCACATCCATGCCCGAGGCAGGATTTGAACCTGCGACCGTAGCGGTCGCGCGGTTCCTGACTGGAGCGCCCAGAGCCGCTCGGCCATCCTGGCCGGCGGTTTTAAAATCGCTGGCACAGCGCTTTGTTGCTGCATTTGTGTCTTGAGAATGACAGTGTGACGGCTTGTTGAAAAAGAAGATGTCGTGCAACTGCATTTTCGTCAGTTATGTGAGAAATTTATACGCCAGAAGATTCTCAGCGTTCACAACTTTAGTATTGGGAGGTAAGTGGATACATCAACATCTGGCGGCATGCACTGCAGTGGTACACCCTCAACAGATGGCAATTAAACTTACGAACATCTTAGACTAGGGAAATGATGCACTTCACATAGAAATCAATTGAGAAACTTCGGTTATCAATGAATGAGCAAATTTCCGTGATAATTTTGTTTGTGCTACATTGGTGGCAGGTAGATAATAGTAACGACCATACATAGGCGTAGGGTAACTTTACCCCTATCTTTGGTAAATGATACCGAGTCAATGTACAAAGTAACTAATTTTCGGCAGTATGACGATTTTCATTAAACAAATAGGGATTGTTCTGCAAGATGAAGGTGGCTATTAGGACTCACCAGCGACTATGTACTTAGCTTCCCTGAATAGCCCCTGAAGAACTGAAACGTCATAAAAAAATTTCACTTAGGGCTGTCCATATTTTCATTGGGAGTAGTGATCTTGAAAAGTACCCAAAACGGCCCTCTGGGACTAATTGTCTATAAGTTTAAATGGCACGTTACAGCAGTATTCCTGAGTGCTGATCCCCATACGTTTAGTGAAGATTGCCGCTTTTCGACTAGCAAACCGTTGAAGTATCTTGCTCCCTCGTCCCGATTGACTGATTAATAAATATTATAAGAATACCCCTATTTTAAAGCCTTAACTGAACCTCAGAATATGTCACGCTGCCACTCAGAAAAAAAACTAAAAATTCTGCTGCCACCGTAGTACGAGTATACAGGGACTCTCCCTCTTTCACCTTCGTTTCTTGTATATTGCACCACTTTCTGAGTACTTTTTCATCTGTCGACAGGGCAATGCATGACTGTCAGTTCAATAACCCGGACACGAAGAACAGTTTAATTCCGCTTTGGGACTGATTTCAGAGGTAAAATATTAAATGTTGACTGAGTTTCTTGCATCAGTGACAGATTATTTTTCTTTAGCTATGCAACTCTACAAGGGCACGAAACCTCTTTCCTGTGATTTTGTTATTCATATTAAATGATGCAGACGACCGTAATGTACATCATTGGGCAACAGACTCAATGATCGACTGATCATGCCTTGTAACGTTAGGCAACGCCTGTTGGCAATATTGGTACTGTGGACAGCTGAAAGCAAATGGAAACTACAACCATCAAATATATTTCCTAAGGACATGCTGATTTGCTGCATCGATTAATGATGACGACATCATTTTGGGTAAGTATTCGAAGAGATAAAATAGTCCCCCATTCGGATATCTGGGCAGAGGATATGAAGGAGGATGTCGTTAGAAAAACAAACTGGCTTTCTAAGCGTCGGAACGTGGATTGTTAGATCCCACAATCAGGTAAGTTGGTTAGGGAAGGTAAAATAAAATGCAGACTAGCAATAGTAATGAAGCCGTTTCTGCAAAAGAGAAATTTTTCAATTCAGAATATACATTTGAATGTTAGGAGACAATTTCCGGCGGTATTAATATGGATCGTAGCTTTGCACAGAGGCGAAGCGAGTACGATGAACAGTTCAGGGAAGAATAATGTGAAAGCTTCTGAAACGTAAATCCGCAAGAAAGTGATGAAGATTACATGACTATGTCATAGAGTTAATGAGAAATTACTAATCGAGAAAAAAGAAATTTGTGGAAATTCTTGAGTAATGGAACGAATGGATTGATATGACACGAACACAGGCATAAACGAATCTTCAGTATGACAATGTAAGGATGTGTGGGGTTTAAATTGTTGGGAGCGACCGTGTCTTGACTACAGTCAGCACATTCAAATGAAAGTAGATAGCAGTAGTTATTCGGAGATAAAGAAGCTCGCACTGTGTAGACCAGCGAACAGAACTGCACCAAATCAGTCAACGGATTACTTTACCGCAACAACATGAAATAAAACGCATTGAGAAGCTAGCAGCAATCGGTACTGCACTTTTACTGGTAACTCTGTAGAAAACTGGTAATTGGATGAAAATTACAACAAAGAGTTTATCAAATATTTTCACTTTAATTTCTCATTTATCACACAGTGATTTACAGGAAAATAAACATTTAGTTGCTTTCAGCATTTAACATTTTATCCAATGTGTTTAAAACCTACAAGTACAAATGGTAAGGGCTAACCCAAAAGTTTCAGTTTGAGGAGGTTGCTGCCACATATATGGAATGTAGCGCGACTCCAGTGCTGGTGTATGTCAAGGATTTAATGTGGTATTCATGTCCCTCCGACATGCGTGCGGCAGATGCGGGAACTGAACTGTTGTTGTGGTCTTCAGTCCAAAGACTGGTTTGATGCAGCTCTCCGTTTAGTGTATTCATCTCTTGGTCTCCCTCTGCGATTTTTAGCCTCCATGCTGCCCTACAATACTAAATTGGTGATCCTTTGATGCCTCAGAATATGCCCCACCAACCGATCCGTTCTTCTAGTCAAGTTGTGCCACAAATTTCTCTTCTCTCCAATTCTATTCAATACCTCCTCATTAGTTATGTGATGTACCATTCTAATCTTCAGCATTCTTCTGTAGCACCACATTTCGAAAGCTTCTATTCTCTTCTTGTCTGAACTATTTATCGTCCATCTTTCACTTCCATACATGGACAGACTCCATGCAAATACTTTCAGAAACGACTTCCTGATACTTAAATCTATACTCGATGTTAACAAATTTCTCTTATTCAGAAATGCTTTCCTTGCCATTGCCAGTCTCCTTTTTATATCCTGTCTGCTTCGACAATCATCAGTTATTTTGCTTCCCTAATAGCAATACTCCTTTATTACTTTAAGTGTCTGATTTCCTAATCTAATTCCCGCAGCATCACCCGATTTAATTCGACTACATTTCATTAGTCACGTTTTGCTTTTGTTGATGTTCATCTTATATCCTCGTTTCAAGACCATGTCCATTCCGTTCAGCTGCTCTTCCAGGTCCTTTGCTGTCTCTGACAGAACTGCAATGTCATCGGAAAACCTCAAAGTTTTTATTTCTTCTCCGTGGATTTTAATTCCTACTCCAAATTTTTCTTTTGTTTCCTTCACTGCTTGTCAATATACAGATTGAATAACATCGGGGAGATGCTGCAACCCTGTCTTACTCCCTTCCCAACCACTGCTAGCCTTTCATGCCCCTCGACTCTTATAACTGCCATCTGGTTTCTGTACAATTTGTATATAGCCTTTCGCTCCATGTTTTTTACCCCTGACACCTTCAGAATTTGAAAGAGTGTATTCCAGACAACATTGTCAAAAGCTTTCTCTAAGTGTACAAATGCTAGAAACGTAGGTTTGCCTTTCCTTAATCTATTTTCTAAGATAAGTCGTAGGGTCCGTATTGCCTCACGTGTTCCAACATTTCTACGGAATCCATACTGATCTTCCCCGAGATCGGCTTCTACCAGTTTTTCCATTCGTCTGGCGTGTTAGTATTTTGCAGCAGTGGCTTATTAAACTGATAGTTCGGTAATGTTCACATCTGTCAACACCTGCTTTCTTTGGGATTGGCATTATTACATTATCCTTTAAGTCTGAGGATATTTCGCCCGTCTCATACATCTTGATCACCAGATGGTAGAGTTTTGTCAGGACTGGCTGTCCAAAGGCTGTCAGTAGTTCTAATGGAATGTTATCTACTCCCAGTGCCTTGTTTCGACTTAGGTCTTTCAGTGCTCAAACTGAACTTTATTATTACCCCAAGCGTCCGTACAGGACTAACTCACTGTTATTCTTTTCTTGGCTGCCGAAGGGCAAATACCGGTAGACATTTATCGGAGACTGAAGAACGTGTACGTCGTAGAATGTGTGTCGAAAGTTATTGTTGTGTTTGTGTGCCACGTTCAAGATAACGAATGTCCGCATACTGCAAATGTGCTAACGCAGAAATGAGGCCAAATCGTGTGGGAGACACTCGAAAACGCACCCTTTAGTCTTTATCTCTCTCCCCGCTACTATCTCAACTTCAGGCCATTAAAAAGGCATTGAAGGGTTGAGGATTCCTGTCGGACGAGGATGTGCAGCCGGCAGTTACTGGCTTCTTCACGCAGCAGGAGCCGGTGATTTAACATTATTTATCTTGCGTCTATGTGAAAATTGCCTCAGTGCTCGCGGCGATTTTGTAAGATTGGCATACCGACTTCGGACTGTACGGCGTTCGAAAGGGAACATTTTAATCGCACCTTATAATTTGTTATAACGTCCAGATGTAGAGTGGGAATAATCCTTGCTATGGTAGCACCGTCTATTACTACCACCTAGAGGATATCTGAACAGTACTATGCGCAGCCAACGTCTGATCTAATGTTTTCCTAACCATCTGCGCTATACTCAATGTAACTGAAGTCTTAAATACTTAAATGTAAGATTAAACCCACTTCTGGCGTCTTCTGGAAGAAAACTGTCCCTGTTTCTTCATGTCATCTACATCTACGTCGATATCTATCATCTACATCTACATCTACATCTACATTTACATCTACATTTACGTCATTACTCTGCTAGTGCCTGGCAGAGGGTTCAATGAGCCACCTTCGGCCGACCGGAGTGGTCAAGCGGTTCTAGGCCCTACAGTATGGAGCCGCGCGACCGCTATGGTCACAGGTTCGAATCCTGCCTCGGGCATGGATGTGTGTGATGTTCTCAGGTCAGTTAGGTTTAAGTAGTTCTAAGTTCTAGGGGACTGATGACCTCACCAGTTAAGTCCCATAGTGCTCAGAGCCATTTGAACCACCTTCAAGCTGTCACTTTACCGTTACACTCTCGAACGGGGCTGGGAAAAGCGAGCACTTAAATTTTTCTCTGCGAGCCCTGGTTTCTCTTGTTTTATCGTGATGATAATTTCTCCCCATGTAGGCGTGTGCCAACAGAACATTTTCGCAATCGGAGGAGTAAAGTGGTGATTCAAATTTCATGAGAAGATCCCGTCGCAATAAAAAAACGCCTTTGTTTTAGTGATTGAACCCCAATTCATGTATCCTGTCTGTGGCACTATCTCCCCTATTTCTCGACGATGCAAAACGAGCCGCCCTTCTTTGTACCTTTTCGATGTCATCCGTCAGTCCCACCTGATGCGGATCCCACACTTTTTCGATGTCATCCGTCAGTCCCACCTGATGCGGATCCCACACTGCGCAGCAATACTCCAGAATAGGGCGGACAACAGTGGTGTAAGCAGTCCCTTTAGTAGACCTGTTGCACCTTCTAAGCGTTCTGCCAATGAATCACAGTCTTTGGTTTGCTCCACCCACAACATTTTCTATGCGATCGTTCCAATTTAGGTTATCTGTAATTGTAATTCCTAAATATTTAGTTGAATTTACAGCCGTCAGATTTTTGTGACTTATCGCGTAATCGACAATTATTGGGTTTCTTTCTTCACTCATGTGAATAACTTCACACTTTTTTTTATTCAGGGTCAATTGCCACTTTTCGCACCATACAGATATCTAAATCATTTTGCAACTCTTTTTCGTCATCTGATGACTTTCCAAGACGGTAAATGACAGTATCATCTGCAAACCATCTAAGTCGCCTACTGAGATTGTCTCCTATATCGTTAATATAGATCATGAACAATTCAGGATTCAAATGTGTCTAAGTACTATTTGACTTAACATCTGAGGTCATCAGTCCCCTAGACTGAGAACTACCTAGACCTAACTAACCTAAGGACATCACACACACCCATGCCCGAGGCAGGATTGGACCTTCGACCGTAGCAGCAGCGCGGTTCCGGACTGAAGCGCCTAGAACCGCTCGGACAACACGGTCGGCAACAATAGAGGGCCTGTAACACTTCCTTGGGGAACGCCGGACATTACTTCTGTTTTACACGATGACTTTCCGTCTGTTACTACGAACTGTGACCTTTCTGACAGGAAATCACGAATCCAGTCGCACAACTGAGGCGATATTCCATAGACACGCAGTTTGGTTAGAAGACGGTTGTGAAGAACGGTGTCGAAAGCCTTTTGGAAATCTAAAAATATGGAATCAATCTGACATTCCCTGTCGATAGCACTCATTACTTCATGAGTATAAAGAGCTAGTTGTGTTTCACAAGAACGATATTTTCTGAATCCGTGTTGACTATGTCAAGAAATCATTTCCTTCTAGGTACGTCATGAAGTCGAATACACAATATGTTCCAAAACTCTACTGCAAATGGGCCTGTAATTCAACGGATTACTCCTACTTTCCTATTTGGGTATTTGTGTGACCTGAGCAATTTTCCAGTCTTTAGATACGGATCTCTCTGTGGGCTGTGAGTGAGAGGTTGTATACAATTGCTAAATATAGACCTATTGTATCAGCATACTCTGAGAGGAACCTGACTGGTATACAATCTGGACCAGAAGCCTTGCCTTTATTAAGTGATTTAAGCCGTTTTGCGACACCGAGGATATCTATTTCTATGTTTCTCATCATGGCAGTTGTTCTCGCTTGGAATTCAGGAATATTTACTTCGTCTTCTTTGCTGAAGGGGTTTCGGAAAATCGTGTTTAATAACTCTCCTTTAGTGGCACTGTTATCAGTGACTTCACAGTTGTTATCGCACAGTGAAGGTATTGATTGCGTCTTGCCACTGGTGTGCTTTATGTATGATCAGAATCTCTTTGGGTTTTCTGCCAGATTTCGAGACAGAGTTTAGTTATGGAAATTATTAAAAGCATCTCGTATTGAAGTACGCGCTATATTTCGAACTTCTGTAAAACTTTATCAGTCTTGGGGATTTGGCGTTCTTTTGAAATTGGGATGCGTTTTTCGCTGCTTCTGCAACAGCAATGTGACCCGTTCTGTGTACTATGGGCGATCAGTACCATCACTTATTAATTCATGTGGTGTATATATCTCTCAATTACTATTGATACTATCTATATGAAATCATTCCACAACTTTTCTACGCTTGCATGATCAGTTCGGAAGGAATGAAGACTGTCTCTTAAAACGGCGTTAAGAGCATTTTTATCAGCTTATTTAAATAGATATTTCTAAGTGACGACGACGTGATTAGACATTATAATTTCATCCATACTGGTTCGAACTCATATCAGATTCAATTACTGGATCAACAAACACTGAACGTAACGATTCCGTCTACAATTTGTAAAGGATGAGCCAGACAATAAGGAATTTTACTTTATTATATGAGCCTCCAACCGGTAACTTCATTTTTCCATTGCGGTCAAGCCACGGCCGGCAGTGTTAGCTGCCTGTAAATTCTTTCGTCCCACGGTTTAGTAACAGGAAGTCAGCACCGATGAAGGGCACCTTGTTCACGCGCCTCTCTCGTGTGCTGACGAGGTAACGCCGCCCCAGGCGTCGCTTAGCAGGCAACGCTCTGGAAAGTTCCATGCCGCCCGCACGGTTTGCTCGGTCCTGACCAATCAGGGCGGAGGAAGCCGCGTGGTGCGTCGAACATACCCGGCCGCCCGTCGCCGGGCTCGCGCTCTTGTATTCTTGCTCACCCGCGAGTCGGATGCGCGCCCTGTAGCATTGTACATCTCTCGCTTCTCCCGGTGCTGCGGCACTGTGGACTTAGTTTTGGCAGACAACCACTTTCGGTAGCTTCGCGAACAATGTTCGCCAAATTGTAAGCTCTGGCTCACCCTCACCTCCCTAGGCCTATGTAGCCCCTTTTCATCATGCTTTAGCCAATAAATGGCCTTTCTCTAAAAATTACCCTATTATTCCACAACGCCCACCGCCTGCCCACACCCGCCATCCTGTACAATTGGTGTCAGAAGTGGGATCCGTTCCCGTAGTGACTTTGTCGCTACACTAAATTTCTCCCGGCAAGACGTCGTACACTTCGCGCATGGGCCGTGGCTGCTCCACTAAACACGCACAGGGCGCGCGCTGCAGCGAGGCAGCCCACGCTAGTCAGCCACGTGAGCCGGACGCCGCCGTGCTGCCCGCCGCCTGAGTTCGAGGGGCCTTCGCTGCGCTGCGCGACCGGCCGGGCCGCCGTCATCCGCCGCCGCGCCAGCCGCCGCCGCCGCGCCGCCCACCGCCGCTGTCACCGACGCGCCAGGGGCCTGCCGCCATCGCCGACCGGCCGAGCCAGCGCCGTCCGCCGCCAGCACATTTGCCGCCGCCCGAGGGTCCGGACGCCGCCGCCGCCGCCCGCTGACCGCCCGCCGACCACCGCCCGCCGCAGCCACTGCACCACGCCGTCGCACCGCCTCCATCGCCATGTAAGTCGCCGCGATGCTTACAACTATAGCTTCGACGATCTTCCGCCGCTGGATTGAGAATCTTTGTGGCCGTCCTTTTTTTTGTAACGATCATTACTTTTTTCTGGTCACTAGCGTCCCATAAAATTGTAAACATGCCGATGGGAACACGAGCGACGGAACGGGATACCCCCGCAGAGGCACCTGCCTCGCAAGACCCGTTCGAGGCCATAAATGCGCAAATGCGCCAGTTATTCGCACAAAATCAGGAGCTACTTGAGCAAAACCGCGTCTTGAAACAGACGCTGGAAGCTAGTGCGCGAACTTCCGTACTTGTGGCTAGCTCCACCCCTGTAACAAATGCTCAAACCGAGGCAACTAACACTAATTCTTTCTCTAATACAAACGCAACAATTTCAGCTAACATGGCGACTGTAAGCAATTTTCCTGCTGCTGATTTCATTCCCACCTTTTCTGGGAAGTCCCACGAAAATGTGGCTATGTTCTTACAAAATATTCGTGATGTGGGTCGCACGTGTGCCTGCCCGGATGTCAATGTTGCCAGACTGAAGTTGACAGGGGAAGCTCGAATGTTTATAGAAACGGTGGACGAATTGCGTGACACGCACGAATTTGAAGTATTGGCTCGCGGATTGACTACGCGTTATTCCGATACCAGAGGTACCGCATATTACAGAGATCAATTATCAACCCTTAGGCAGAAGCCTAATGAGGATTTTGATGCCTTTGCAGATCGCATACGAGCAGTATCTTGTCGTACCTATAAGCTAGGCGAAAATGCCAGTGAAAACAGAATGTTGCGCTCAGAAGCGGAAGCGCGTGCAATTGATGCATTTGTTCGCGGTATTGACCCCCGCATCGGAGGAGAAGTCAAAGCAGCCTCCCCCACTTCTCTGTTTGAAGCTGTTCGTTTGGCAATGTTACGCGAAGAGGTATTGCGTTTTTGCGCTGCCGCACCGCGCCCATCGGACCCAGTACCGGTCCCAGCAAAAGCAGTATTCTGTCAGCGTTGTGGGAAGCCCAACCATACGGCAATGCGCTGTCGCGCGCCGTATTGCACTATTTGCCAGACAGTAGGCCGTGCTGATAATGTTTGCCCCACAAAGTCACCATTTTCTAATCAGATGCGCGGCCACCGCCGCAACGTGGGATCGAATCAGGGAAACGATTGGGGGGCAGGTTCCGCCACCCACCCGCGCCCCCGACAAAAATAATACACCCGGTTAGGACCGAAAAATGTAAAGAGGTGGAACAAGTTAGTCTAGTTGGCGTACTCGGGAACAAATTAGTTAGAATTTTAGTTGATACTGGTGCTCAAGTTAGTGTACTGTTTGTGGAGAAAAATGATCGAAGGGCGTTACAGCCACCCCGGTACCATATCAGTGGCCTTGGAGAGGAAGTAATTGTCCCTGCAGGTTCGTGTGTAGTGAATCTGCAAATAGACGACGGTAAATACAGTCAGAGGATGGAAGTAGTAAGGCTAAAGAAGGGTGAATTTGACATCATACTAGGGAATGACTTCCTGCACCGTTATCAGGGGATAGTGGATTATCGAACGCGAACTGTGCAGTTCGGCGAAGCAATTCACCGATTTGGCAGTGCGCACCCCCGTCAGACGCGAAGGAGCTGCGAAAGGCACCGTTCACAGTCTCCCACAAAACCGCAGATGTGGGCGATAAAAACCACTGACCCTGTGAGGATAAAAGGCGGAAGTGGAAAGATTCTCTGGATAGATGTCAAAAGTCAAGAACAGCCTAATACAGACATTCTGGTTGACCCGCTCACCCACAATGATGTTTTAGATCGTCAGTCACTTTATATCTGCCGACCGGAAAGGAGACAGAAGGGTTTTGCGATACCAGTAAGTATAGATAATTTTGGTGTAAAAGATGTTGTGATACCGAAGGGTACTATTGTTGCCAGTGGTCAGGAAATTTTTGAGGAAACAAGAGGAGCTGAGAAGCAGCGAGATAAAGATGACAAAGTAAGGAGAAGAAAGAAATGTTCACTTAGAGAAGTGCGATATGTCGCGTCGACGATAAGGAGTCAGTTGGCAGATAAGTTATGTCATTTAAACAGTGAGGAGAAAAGGATGTTGCAGCCAGTATTAGAGGAATTTTCGTGGTTGTTTGAGGAGAGGCAGTTTCTTTCGGCAACGGATTTGGTTCAGCACGGAATTCCGACCGGAGAAGCCGGGCCTAGTACGCCAGTAGTTCCATCCAAAAAAGCAAGGAAGAAGGTAATACAACCGCCTAGACAGCAACGTAGATATGCCCTAAGGTCAAACCCCTATGATTTGCGTTCCAGAGAGTAGATCTGAGATGGTATGTAAACAGTTGGAAAAGTCCTGCATGCAGCAAGGAAATTAATTGACGGAAAACACCGTAGTTACTATACCTTTAATTAAGTTTTGCATGTTAGTTATAAGTAGACATAAGAATTGGCAACCATTGGTAACTGGTAATAGAATTTATGATGTCACATGTTAATGGAAGAGATTGAAGTAATGTAATCATTTTGTTCTCTGTCATTTAGCGTCTCCAGTAATGTTATCGTAGCAGTCGAGAATTAAAACCACAAACATTCTTTAATCATGGAATTAAGGGGAAAGTTGTCCTTTTCAACAGAACACTTAAAGAAAGAATCAGTTAATCTAGAATATATCAAAGGGATTCACATTTCACCTGTTAATTTAGTGAATAGTGCTCGAACACAGGTATTAAAGCTTGACCATAAAAACATGATAGTAACACGCCTTCGTAACTACCAGTAGATCAATGACTACATGCTGCCGTCTACCTGTCCTTCGAAATACGCCCTATTACATGTATGTTTTGCTAAATGGTCACACAACGATAATAACAAGAATAAATACGTCCAAGTTAAACAACCAATATGTTACTCTAAAGTAAAAGGAGTCTTCCTCAAGTGCTGTTTTATTGTTTTCATGATGCGATGTTGAACAGACAACAAGGTAAGTTTTTTGGTACCACGTATTTCTGTTTATCAAATGCCACGGAAGGAGTCGCGTAAATACCGCCACTGTTGTTTACAGCTGTTCACATGCGCCGAGCCCCGCCCCTCTCTGTCAGCTGGCGATGCGGTCCCCTTCTCTTCCCTTTCCTTCCCTCTCCATCCTACAGCCTGCAGAGAGAGAGCGGCCATTGCAGTTCCCCCTTCCCCACCCACCGCCTCTGCCTTTGGTGCGTGCAGCATCTGCACCTCTCCCCTCGCCCCTCCTCAGCATCCAACCATCGCCCTGCAGGCCACGTGCCTCAGCCACGCTACACATTCGCACATTCGTACGTTGCAGTTTAAACAGCAAACCTAAAGGGATGGTTATAGAAATAAAATCACCAGCTTAATATTGCCCTACAGATTTTATTAGTCTTATCTAAGGACGGGAATCTATTTGTGTTGTCTATCCAAGTTTTCAGTAAGGAACAAAATCGTAAGAGAGAACTTTTTCCTCGTACGCATTGTCTAAACCATCAGGATTAGTAAACGTTGGAATTTCAGATCGATCTCCTGCTATGTTGTATTACCACCACGGTTAATAAACGGATCTATATGGTGTCAAGAAAGCCGGCACTTGTCGCTATATTTGTCCTGTAAACGACCGCTGTGTGGGAAACGCGTTAGCCAAGGACTTGGGATTGGAATGCCATCGCAAAATGCAGTTTATCTAGAAGCCTGACACCTGCCAGTTACCTAAATTTTAGAAGAACAGAGTGTTTAAGCAAAATATTTGGAACCCGATAGTTTTGTGATCTCTAGCGATTGAAGTTATTAGAGTCCCTTAGAAAAGAACATCCTCCATGCATAACTGTCGTGAACAACATAAGATAACTCTGGAAGGAAATTTTGTAACTATACCGAGAGATTAACTCCACGCGTAGCGAGAGGACGGACCCAGCGTGAACGCCAGTTATGCTGCCGAGCCAGTGAAACCGGACGCAGCCGTACTGTCAGCTGTGCTGTCAGCAACTTACAATCTCACGAGCGCGACGCGTGTCGCACCTTAGCACCTCAAGCTGCACTGAATCTCAACACAGAAAATTCTTAACCATTGTATAACGAACCATTTGAATAACTTTATGCACATTTTCAATACTAAGGAACTTACTTTGCTCCCCACACACTTTATATGCTATATGACAAATGAACTCTAAATTTTATTAAAAACCAAAGCAACGACAGGTAAGTCATGTCGACGTCTTCCGAGATGCAACTAGCTTCGTCGAGCCGCCAATAATGATTATATGGAAGCAGGTAGGTGAGAGAATTAACAAAAGGAACAACAATCATATCCTTGAACGATTGACTGGGTGACTGATAATCACAAATATTTGCAAAAACAAATCAACACAGGAAACGGTTTATCACATGTTTAATAATTATTGGTCTGTTCATAGAAGGCGACACAAAACCACTTTTCATGAGAATCTTGTTAAAGGAAGTATTAACATGACATTACACTATTCCACAGCATTACACACAACATTGCCATTACTTAATGACAGTTTTCTTGTGGGTAGAAGTACCAAAGATCGGTTGGAATGAAAATACAAACGAGAGCATAAAGGAATACCAAGGGATACATACATTCATTTTGCTACGAAATGTAACTGGAGGATAAAGAAGTTTTGTTTGAAGGAAATAATATTTTAAACTTTTGCTTTTGTTGCGGTTTTGCCACCGCTTATATCACTATGACGAGTTGCCAATTACTTATGTCTAATTACTTATGTCCAATTCCTTATGTCTAATTACTTACGTCCACTTACTTAAGTCCATGTATTATCTTATTGTAGTTCATTTTGACTGTTTTATTACTACCTATTTAGAGAATTTTGCTAAAGTTTTGCCAGCACCAGTAATTTAGTATTTGTATCAATCTAGTGTTTCCATGTGTCACTGTGTTACTATATTGATGAGGATAATCATTTTGTAGGATTTCAAGTATGCTAGGATAGGTTCCCGAGTACTGCCAAGTATTTGTTTAATAATATTGATGTCTTAGGTGATAAATTGTTTTGGAAGAGTAATTTAGGATGTACCCATGCTTTATTTTGATTTGTATTTGAATGTTTATCTGGAGGGACATACCACATGCCTACCCCCGTGATAGATAACGTAAACAGAGTGAATCACACCAACAGAACGAGTATATATACTTAGTCTGTTGGATGAACAAGAGAACCACACCCGCGAGGGCACGTACGTTACGTGACGCGGTTGGCACCCGCGCGGTCCCTTAGCTGTCTGTGTCGTTTCTTCACTTTTCCGTTTCGCGACATAGTCCATCCTACCCACTTTCATCTTTCCTCTCTCAACACAACACATGAAGAGTCATGCACCACCCGCAAGGGCACGTACCTTACGTGACGCGGCTGGCACCCGCGCGGTCCCTTAGCTGTCTGTGTCGTTTCTTCACTTTTCCATTTCGCGACATAGTCCGTTCTAACCACCTTCATCTTTCAATTATCAACAGAACAACGCCTTTTGCAGTCTATTACCCGGGCGTATCCTAACACAAAACAATTCAGCCCAGACTTTGATCTTCCGTCTCGAAGAAGAGTTCACGAGAACAGTGTTCCGTGCTCTCTGACGACAGCTGATCAGGCAACGTCAGACGCGAACCGCGTCTAGCCCGCAGCTAAACGCCAGTAAGCGGAAATCTCTGTTCAAAACCTTGAGCCTTCTTTGTTTTCCCATTGTATTTCCCGAAGGAATACCGAATATTGAAGTAGTAGCATTTAACTGTATGACGTGTCCCAGGACACTGCGATATAACCAAGGATAGACGGAGTTTCAAGCAACCGGCTGGGCCCAATAAGGACAGCACCATGGAGTTATAGAGACGGCGAGTTTAGTCGCAAAATGTTGAGAGGATAAAGACGTCGGATTTGGTCTCGCAACGAAGTTATTTTTGTGAGAAATGTCGAGTTTTTGGAAGAAATACGTAGGAACTATCTTGGAGTCGCAGAATTGTCATTTACACAGTTAAGTAGGCGACACCGTCGTGTCAACGATGCGCCGTGCACTATATCTTCATAAAGGAAAAGTCCTTCAGAAATTACGCTCAACTTAGTCTTTTCTAATCCAATTCCTTACGCTTTCTGTTCCCACTATGGAAATCTCTAGGTTCTTGTCGAGTTTTGCTTTTCCCTACCAACGGCATTGAATTCCTCCAGGGCCGTGTACCTTACACGTTGCGGTTAGCGCCCGCAGAGAGCCCAGCTGATCGATTTATTCCTTCAATTTTCGGTTTCGTAAATCGATCGCCTACCTATCGCTTTCGTCTACGCGTCAGTGGCTCTTGTCTCCATATGACTACTATAGTCTAGCAGCGTTCATCCTGCGCCCAGCCTACTCTCAGGCTGATTTACTACTAAAGATCAAACAGTGTCACGCCCTTAGGGGATCCACCCATTCTTGGGTCCTTGCCATTCATCTCGTTTTTCCCTGTGTTATTTCCTGTTCTTGTGAGCACTTTTGACAAGTGCCACAGCAGACAGTCCGCCACCTTGTCAGATGTCCGCTTTCTGATATTCTGTCCTCCAAGATGGCAGAGCCTCCACAAATTACAGCAGGGCAACTGCTCCACCGAGTACCACACCTCGTTCGGAACCTAAGCCGTCTACCGACGAATCCATTACTTTGTGTTGCGGACTGCTAATTGTTACCCCTCGTTGGTCAGTTAATAGGGAGTGTTGGGGTTACCTTCCGGGGACTGGGAAGGTGAAGCTGTGGCAAGTCCGTTCTCCAAAGAATGCCGAACACACTTCTCCCTCCGGCGCCACAGTGAAGAACTGGAACAGTAAGGGGGTTTCCCTGCCTTTGGGGTCTGTCTTCCTTTTTCTTTTCTCGTTCCGAGCATTCCTGAATCTTCTATTTCCTATCCTACTTCTCGTCAGAGTACTCAGCTATCCGTCCCTCTGTCCGCTATGGACATCGTCTAGTTTTATTTCTCTCCTCTCGTTAGCTACAGCGTTGACATCCTACGACACAATCTACGCCCCACCTGCACAAGACTGGTGTCACTTTTCTTGGTCAGTCTCCACTTATGGTGTTCAGCAAATATATTGAGTTACGAGAAACTTTTTCTCAAAATGTGAATGTTATTACACTTAGAGGGTCAGCCCAAAGAGGCACTTAACTTTCTTTCTTTACTGATATGGAATCTGCAGTAAATTTAATATGATATTTGTGTACTTCATTTTTATATTTTCATGTTTGTGTAAGAATTATGTTTGGGCTCAAATGGATTTCATAGGAACTTGGTTACGAACCAACTTACTAATGTATAATGTAATTTTAAACAGAACCCACTATAACAATTCATCTAGCTAGATGTCACGGGTAATCCCACTTCTATTTTGTTGCATTTGACAGTCGTAGACCCCTCAGCTGCCGCGGGCAGCCCTGACGCCGCGCTGGCCTTGGAAGTTATCTGCCGCGTGCGATTCTTACGTAGCGCGAAGATTCGGCCTTGCAGTCAGCTGCCACTCTGACGTAGCCTCCGCGCAGGTCTTCCGCAAACGGTTCCTGTTGGAACACCACTTATAACCGTTCATGCCACTACGCATTACTTAGTATTCGCACCCCTTTAATTATGTTTTTCATACCGGAAAGCTCATTCATGATTCCCTTGTCAGCTAACGTTCAAGTTTTATCTAATAAATCAAATAATCACATCCTAACGTAAATTGATGATTTGCTAAAAAATGAAAAAAGGACAAATTTCTTACGTTCGCCTGTTGGCACACTTAAATGAATGGCAAACAGCCACAAACTAAACAAAAATGAGAAGGACCTATCAGGCATGTGCCCTCCCTTAGTTTTAAGAGTGAAACTGAGATATCACCTAATGTGGAAAAACTAGTGTAGTGTAGTGAAGTGTTCCCTTAGTGATAACTCCCTTTTCAACTGTGTTTTGAAACATGTGGACCTCCCCTCATACCCCCCTACCCCGCGCTGAGTTGCAGTGCACGGACCTGGCCACGGCCACGCCCCCTTCCTGCCGGCAGCCTGCGCGCTGCCCGCTGAGGACAACATACCACGCCGCCTCGCGCCAGGCGCCCCCGCAGTGACTCACCAGTGGTGATATATTTACATTTTTAACTTATTTTAACAAAAGCAAAAAAAAAAGACATTTTTACTTCAACTTAGAAACAAGAACACTTGACATGTTTATCTAATTCACACTGTCATGTTTTGTTCGAATTTTATTTTGATATTTTATGATGTTTTGATGTTTATGATTTGATGTTTTATGATGATTCTTGTACACACACAATATAGTTGACATGTGTAAGTCCCCTTGCGACCCTTAGGAGGTCTTTAGAGTCTCTATACCCTCCCATAGATTAAGACCCCTGCCGTCTTCCGTGAGGGCCATTCTTAATCAAGTGATGTTTACTTTGTGATGCAAGATAAATTTGTTTACATTCTAATAATAATTACATTGAGCGAATTCACGTACGTTCTCCGCTCCCACGGAAGGGGGAGGAATGTAAAGGATGAGCCAGACAATAAGGAATTTTACTTTATTATATGAGCCTCCAACCGGTAACTTCATTTTTCCATTGCGGTCAAGCCACGGCCGGCAGTGTTAGCTGCCTGTAAATTCTTTCGTCCCACGGTTTAGTAACAGGAAGTCAGCACCGATGAAGGGCACCTTGTTCACGCGCCTCTCTCGTGTGCTGACGAGGTAACGCCGCCCCAGGCGTCGCTTAGCAGGCAACGCTCTGGAAAGTTCCATGCCGCCCGCACGGTTTGCTCGGTCCTGACCAATCAGGGCGGAGGAAGCCGCGTGGTGCGTCGAACATACCCGGCCGCCCGTCGCCGGGCTCGCGCTCTTGTATTCTTGCTCACCCGCGAGTCGGATGCGCGCCCTGTAGCATTGTACATCTCTCGCTTCTCCCGGTGCTGCGGCACTGTGGACTTAGTTTTGGCAGACAACCACTTTCGGTAGCTTCGCGAACAATGTTCGCCAAATTGTAAGCTCTGGCTCACCCTCACCTCCCTAGGCCTATGTAGCCCCTTTTCATCATGCTTTAGCCAATAAATGGCCTTTCTCTAAAAATTACCCTATTATTCCACAACGCCCACCGCCTGCCCACACCCGCCATCCCGTGCAAATTATTACAGTTACAAGTTACGCTTGGTATCATTAACGTGGTCCGCTGACGGAATGTGTAGAGTGCATTCGCAGCTGTAGACTGCTGAGTATAAATAAGAACCGTTGGTTTATATGTGTTAGGAACGATGTTATCACTGTCAACGAATGTGACTATTTTACTATTGGCGGTATGGCCTTAAAAAGCGTAGGATACTACACTGATGGCATTACAATCGTGTCTGCTACCAAAGAAATAAATAAGAAACTACTATTTTACGAATTCGGATTTAGCAGCCCATCAGTCGTCCGCATAGTGACCACTTATCACCGCGTGCAGTGTTGGAACTAGAGAGTGTTCCTAGATGCATTAGCTTTGGTCTGTAGCGGCAACAGTTAACAGTCTCCTTCCATTTGTTGCAGATGTAGATGATCAGTTGTACCTTATCACAGTGTCATCGAGACAAAATTGGCTGCGCTTAAAAGATACAGCCACATTAATAGCTTACGGAGTGGTTAAAGGAGAGCCTTTCCGGCATAAGTAATAGAAAATTCGTATGAACGACCATGAACTGTAAGAAACAATTTCTTAGTCGAATCTCCCTGATCGTTCGAATCCTGCCTCGGCCATGGATGTGTGTGATGTCCTTGGGTTAGTTAGGTTTTAAGTAGTTCTAAGTTCTAGGGGACTGATGACCTCAGATGTTAAGTCCCATAGTGCTCAGAGCCATTTTAACTATTTACGAACTCGTAAAAGCCACTAAATCTGTTGCTTCCCTGTTGCTGCGTCTGTCTCAGACAGCTGCTGCTGCCTGACTAGCGCCGAAGGAAGGCCACAAGTGTTGCTTCGCGCCACATGATATTGTCTTTTACAGGGTTTTTAGCGGCAGCAAACGGTGGGGGTGAGGCGAGATCATCCGTCGACTTGGCGCTTGCATTTATCTTATTTCAGGTACAGGTGGTTTGCAGCGCCGACATCACAATCAACTTGACCACAGTCAGTGCACAGTGATCTTTCTGAGTCTCTTCCCCTAGATTACGGATCCAGAGAACAGCGCAGCCACAGCAGGCGGCAAAGGATGTCATCATGGCACTGCGGGACGACCCCATGGAGCTGGAGTCTTCGTCTCCTCCGCCTCCTGTTGTCCTAACGATGGAGCTGGACCCGCCTACGTCGCAGCCGCCGACGCCTTCCCCATCTGGTTATTGGCCTCCAGATGTGGACGCGTACCCTTCTGGTCATTTTCCGGGGGTCTTTTCCGCCAGAGCGAAGGCCGGATGGCGGGGTACGACTGGAAGCTTGAGGCCACCTGCAGCCACAGTTTCCCGTCCAGTGCAGCGTCCACCCGGCTTTCCCCGACGTTGTCGCACTACCTACACGACGGCGGTCAATCGCTTTGGGGGGAAGGGGGAGAGGAATGTTCCAATTGCTTGCGGCACCTGTTAGTGAAAAGGCAAAGTTAAGTATTGTCAATTCAGTTTACTTTAACCCTTTATTTGGCAAATGGTGAAAATAAAAACAAAAAAAAATTTTCAGTGCTTATATTTATTTATTATGCGTAAAGAAATTTTTGACAAAAATTATGAAAATTATGAAATGTTACTTTCAAGCGACATTGTCAGCAGTAGACCACATTTATACATATTATAGAAAAAAAGTGTTTGCCAATAACCTCAAGCACAAGGTTTCCTGTACGTGAATAATTTAGTTTATACACACATTTATGCATTCCTGCTGTGTAATAGAACTGTTTCGTTTTTCCTTCTAGTTCTTCTTGCAATGTAGTTTTTGGTACAGTTCCTCTTTGGAACGAAGCACAATACTAGATTGCATTTTGAACACATGACTGTAGAAAATCCAGATGGACAATAACGACCATGACCTTTGGAACCGTATACAGGCCAATGTTCCATATTATCAAATCGGACATCTTCTGTAACATTCGGAGCTGTTGGCTTCCTCCTCTTCTTTTGTGGTGGTGTTATGTCTATTGAGGGCCTTCCTACTTTCCTTTTCCCTGAAAACATCAAACCATTGGCAATATCTGCCCTGAATGACTTAAGTGAGGTCTTCTTGTCCAGAGCTAGTCTTCGAAATACCAGCCAGGCATTTACAGCACTCAGATCTAGCATAAATCCAAACAATCTCATGTACCAACACCTAGTTTTCATTGTTCATTGGTAGTCTGTAGAGCTCTATCAGCGTACCAGCAAGATCAACTCCTTCCATATGCTTGTTGTACTGACATACAATACTGGGACAGGGCACATCAATTCTTCTTTTCTCATTGCTGTCCCATCATTTTACTGTTGAGAGCGGTTGGACACCACAAAATGAACTTGCAAGTGTCACGATTTTATTGTTTTGAATATCCGCCGTAAGCATATGTAATATACTAATGGCACATGTCCCAACTATGGGAAATGTTGTTCACAGGCAACATAAAAAAGTTTTATACTATTTAAGTAATTCAAAACAATATTAGATTGAAATATTTCTGCTGTAAACTCACCTATGGATATTTCTTGAAGAAAATCTGCTAAGATTACTGCAAATTTATTGAAATCCACTCTTTCAGAACCAAAATAAGACACCCCTGTTGCTCACACGAGGAGATCTCTGTAACACCATTGCACAAACTGCCATCTCGTGTGGAAAACCTTGAACTATTACGACAACTGGCATTTGCAGTTGTAAAGGAACGTTGCCTGAAGGGTCCCATAAGGCCAACGTAAATTTGATGTTGCTTGAGAGCAACACTGCCAAATAAAGGGTTAATAAACTCCATTGATAAGATCTGTTTGAATGTTGTCTAGCTATCCGAGAAAGCAGCTTCCTAGGCACACTGTATTATACGAGTGGGCAGGATTCTGGTCATTTGCGACATACTGATTAACAAATTGCACAAAAAAGGATGTTAAATGGTCTTTTGACAATTTCCCGTTTGTGCTAGCCTCCAAATATATGTTTCGTGGACGATTATCTTCAATAGACTTTTTAGCTTTCGGGCCGAAAGTGTTTCGCTGAAGACAAATGTACAGTTTTTTTTGGTTAGGTGCCCACGCACTGAAAGTCAACATCGATTTTGTAACTACGAGTTGTATTTTCTGCAGGCAGGAACAAGGGAACTGTTGATTTAACCCCTTATTAATGAATTGTCTCACCGAAAGTTAATTCATTGTTAAATCCGCTTAGATCAGTGTTCCAAATGCAGTGCAGCTGTACCTGGAAACTTGCAGTTTTCTAGTCCGCTTCTTCGACAAAACGGGCGGCTGACTGGCGAGTGCCGTGGCTCCCTGTGCATCTCTGGCTGCCATGACCGCAGTGATGCGTCTGCAGCTCATTCTGTATTCTTTCTTGACACGGGCTTTGAAAGCTGTAGAACAGTTAAGCTTTGTGTGCCCAATTTCTCTTACTTTTTGCATTGTTCAAAGCTTCAGGCGACAGTAATGAGTACATTTTCCTTCGTTGCTTGCTTTGTCAGTTGGGATGGAATGTGTTGTTTCAAGACATTCTTCCGAAATTTTGGTACAATAATAACAGTATCGGATTTCCTTTCTGGTGAAGTACTATAGTCACCAGAAATTTTAGCTTCCCTTGAGTACAGTTTTCAGCGCTACCACTAGCAATATAATGTTGAACCATATTAATCGAGTTATCGTCTAAAAATTGGTTCAAATGGCTCTGAGAACTATGCGACTTAACTTCTGAGGTCATCAGTCGCCTAGAACTTAACCTAATTAATTAAACCTAACTAACCTAAGGACATCACACACATCCATCCCCCAGGCAGGATTCGAACCTGCGACCGTAGCAGTCGCTCGGCTCCAGACTGTAAAGCCAAGAGCCGCACGGCCACTCCGGCCGGCAGCTATCGTCTATAAAAGCATTTTCGTCGTCCGCTATCCTACGCAGTTGAACTTCAGTTTAGCAGTCAAATGAATATTCATGTTTCTAAATAATAAGATCCACAAAAAAAAAATAAAAACGAAATAGTCGTCAATCTGTCCTACACCATATTTCGTTGGGTAACGCCTTGTCAACTTGGATGTCACAGCATTTGAAACCTCCCAAAAATTAATACTATCGTTAATATTTGCTGTAAATGAATGACAGTACTGACACACGTATACTAAACACGTCAATTGCTTGCCAAGGTAGCTGATTGGCTGGCGTGTTAACCTCCCCTCCCCCCCCCCCCTCCTACCCCCTCACCAAGACTACAAGTGCTGTTGTGTACAAACTAAGAGCAACACAACCATAGGGCATCGCTGGAGTGGTTAAAAATGTGGAATGGGTTTGTGTGCAAATGTGTAAATATACATTCCTGTTAGAGCCCAGATACGTCCCTTGTGAGTGCAGGCGTGACCATGTTAACGCTGCCACGCCAATGTTGAAGTCGACAGACACGTACAGACAACGAGATTAACTGTCTGTACATTCAAGTTGCAAAGGGAGGACTCGGCCGCTTGTTGCAGGCCTAGAGGTCGTATTGGAGGGAAGCAAGTACCGCGCTGTGCTGTAAATCCGTTGAGGCTGCCTGAAACTTGTCAGTCAGTAAACGGAGCTACGTTATGGTGAGATCAAACGGAACTCATTGATTGTGCATTAGCTTAATAGTGGATAATCGTACAAGCTTATTCTTTAACTGATATACTGAACTATACTGTTTGAGCCTTGTATTGCCTCGCAGAATTAACCGTTCATGTCTGCGTTGCTAATGTACCGGTCTGTGGGTTTAAAATTATATACTGTGAATACTGAAATGCAACCTCATGTCCTTACAAGTTTGGACTTACGTAGTACCTATAGCCCCCATTGGTGTTCAGTTCGTTTTAGCAACTAGAGTTTTTTTTCTGCTGGGTAAATCCGACTTTATGAGCCAATGGCTGTTGTTCAAAACTCTATCCCTTACAGCTTAGTGAAGGTGTAAAATCATTCAGTCGTTGTTTGGAATGTAGCTTCATAGCTGAGTTCTTATTTGTGACAAAACTTTAAAAGCCATTGGCGTTTGCTGTTTTGAATATCATAATTGTAAAATATCACCTGACTTTGGTTCTGTGCTAAAAGTACCATCATACGTTTGTAACACCCTAATTATGCTACCCGTAATGAACACACTTTTGTTGCAAAACGAAATAGAAAAATCGGTTATCCTGACAGTGATGACAGCTGCTGACAACAAAAATTTACACTTTTTACAGTTTAACTAACAAGAACGTTATGTAAGTACTAATGCTTATCGTAGATGACTGAATGAAAGAATACTATATAATACGAAACAGAAACTTGAAAAAGATAATTGAAAAATAATTATTTACGAAGGTTAAAGCCCAGACTATAAATTCACCAAAGATAACATTTATCCCAGAAGAGACTTGTAGCCGCATCGAGCTGTGACTACAAAGTAACTCGGCAAAGGAGATGTTAACTTCACTTCTCTCTTGTACTCTTGTAATAGTAGTACGAATGTTAAGGGCTACTAGATAGTTTTAAAACCGATCTGAAGTTTAAAAGGTTTACGGTTGTAAGTATTAGTGAGAAGTAGGACTGAAGGAAAATCATCCTTACCGTTTAGAGAGATAACGGGATAGTTGATATATATGACAGTCAAATAACTCGTGTGATTGCTGATTTGTGATGGGACTTAGCCTTCGTGATACTTAATAGTCATGAACATCAAAGGACACGGAAAGAGACTGATCGCCGACATAAACTCAATTATTGGACTTGAGTAGGTAACAGATAAACGCAATCACGAAGAACTTACAAGTGCATCGTGTTGTCAGAAGCTATCGTCAAAGTCATAATTGCTGATGCTAACAGACGCAATCTCCTGAATGAAAAATCGGTGTGTGTGGTCAGTGTAGGGACAAATAATTACGAAGAGCAATAAACTTTAATAAAAGTTTAATTCTTCATGTCGCTTACATCATTTGATGGACATTTAAAGTGTATTTGTGGAATTAACTGATTCTTCGGATAACATAAAGGTGAAAAGTGATTTAGAGACAATGTAACTGTAAACAGCAATAAGCTTACACCGAAATACGACGCATTCTGAACATTGCTCAAGGGTATCTTATCTCGGGAATTACGTCGTGTAGTTGTTGAATACGCGACGTAGCGACACCTTGACGGCGGAATAATAATTAACAACTCAACATCCTAGCAAAATTCATGATGTGACATTGGCTTGGGTGATGGATTGATGATTCAAGACACTATATTTTCAACGTTTGAATACTCATTCTCAAACCGGGCATAGGAACTACAGTCAGTAAGTTCACGTAAACTGAAAAGTCTGTCGCGAACACCCAAAAGACTTTTGGTTATCATTTCAGATCAAGGAAGTCACCGAGTTATCGAGTGGTGCACTCGCTATATTTATAAGTGGAGAAGATCGATAGACATCGAACACCATTGCTTTAATTACAAGCAAGGGCGGCGCACAAACTCCGGCGTGCTGCTCCATCAAGACGCTGAAATCAGTTTTGAGAGAAAGTATCGTAAAAATAACCTAACCGCGCGAGGAGTTTGTTTTTATAATAGTTACAGATTGGCGTTGTCGTGATCTTCTCGACTGGGACAACCATCACCATCGAGCCAAGACAAAACCAGACGTCACACTGTTATGTGAAGTTGTTGTTAGTGAATAAAATTGTTTAATGTTACTTGGCGAGTTCGGTCCCGTGGCATTACACGTGTGTATTATTGTACCCGACCTGTATGTACCATGAGACACGTCATACATTTCAGTTCAATCGGATTTGGTACACGTCCAACTCATTATCTCGAATGACATTTAGAGTAACAAGTGCCGCCCACTGTGACCGAGCGGTTCTAGGCGCTTCAGTCCGGAACAGTGTTGCTGTTACGGTCGCAGGTTCGAATTCTTCCTCATGCATGGATGTGTGATGTCCTTAGGTTCGTTAGGTTTAAGTAGCTTTAAGTCTAGGGGACTGATGACCTCAGATGTTAAGCCCCATAGTGCTTAGAGCTATTTGAGCCATTTTGAATAACAAGTACATAGCGCCCGTTGGCGTAAGGTGTATGTGTAATTTTGGTAACAAGGGAAATAATCGAAAACGGCTCATTAATATCGTGCACATATTTTCGGCGTCATCGGCTAATTGTTGGCATATCATCCCTGTTCCAAGATTAGGACAACTTGCAGCAATATGTTGCGGCCACATGTAATAAGCGTTGCTTCACGCAGTGGAGAATGGCAGAACAGAGGCAGCCGGCGATCGCAGCATTGCGAAGTAAGCGCGGCACAGATAGCCTTGCTAGCAGTTGCAGTCTACCAACCGGCTGTACTGCAGAAGTCGTAACAAGTAGCAGACGGCCATAACAAGTACTGCAGAAGTCGCAAGAAGTGGCCATCTGACATAACAAGCGGTGTCAGGCGCACCCACGCCACAACTTTGACTAGCACAGTGCGGAGCAACCGAGAAACAACAAATAGGGTGAGTCCAGCAACTGCCTTCTCTCTATATTTTCTGTGTAGCTAGACATGTCGAGGGTAACGTTAAGGAATGTGAGAGTGTCATTTGAAAGGCCTATCAGCCCTGTAGACTTATCGCAGTTTCGTGGGAATGATAGTCACGTTAACTTAGTACCATCTAAATGTGTAGTGTGGAGTAACAGGTCACGTCGCTCTTTGCAATAAATTTGTACCAAGCACTTGTGATGAGTGTGGCTCCTATGGTCATGTAACGGGGCAAAGTGGTAAGTCTAGATTGCTTGCCATTAGACGTGCTAGGAATTAACTTGCTTCTGGGTAATACAATTTTATTCATGTGAGATGAGGTATACCAGACGGAAAATGCCAGAGACACGTGCAACCGGGACAAGTGACGCCGTAGTCGCATTGACAGAGCAAGTTAAGAAACTGATTGAAGAAAATAAGTTGCAAAAGCAGCACATGTAGAAGTTGGAGCAACAATTGTTGCAAAATAGTCAATCAGGCTCGGGAAGCGATAGTGTAGAAAGCAAGGGTACTGTCTTTTCCGGTGTGACAGATTGTTCAGCGGCTAATTTGACACCTTCCTTCTCGGGTACAACATCAGAGGATGTGAATGTTTTCATTGGTGGCGTACGTAGTACGGCTAGACAGTGTGGCTGGTCAGTTGAAATGTGTTTGCAAATGGCGAGATTACTGTTAGTAGGTGACGCAAAGTACGGCTAGACAGTGTAGCTGGTCAGTTGAAATGTGTTTGCAAATGGCGAGGTTACTTTTAGTAGGTGACGCCAAGACTTATGTGGCATACCACGAAGGGTTAAAGGATGCTATTAAGTTCACAGAGTTGGCTGAGGGATTATTGCAAAGGTTTAGGAAACAAAACAGTGCCAGAGTTTTTAGGGAAAAATTGGGGTGGATGATTCAAAAAACGGGTGAAACGGTAGAAGAATTTTCAGACAGAATTAGGAGAACGAATGCACAAACGTACGAGTTAACGCAAGATGCGAGTGCAAATGAAGTTCTATTGAAAGAAGCAGAGAATAGAGCTTTAGACGCATCTTTTCGGGGGGTCTCGCCCGATTTTTTACGCCGGATACGGATGGAAAATGCAAGTGATTTAGCAGCAGCATTGAGCGTAGCTACACATTTGTAGGAAATGGATAGCGCCACTAGAAGTCGCAATGACAAGAAATTTTTTCGTCTTCCAAAGAGCGTTACCGTTGTGGGAAGCAAGGTCATTTTAAGGGACAATGTCGGGAACCTCAGTGTTTCAATTGTCAGAAAATAGGGCATAAGGCACGGCAGTGTAAAGCCAAGAAACGGGTTAATGATACAGCAGGTAAAAACTGTTAAACGAAAAAGGGAGTGTTCCTGCCGTCTTGAGGCATTCCCAGTAAATATAGGTACTCAGAGAGTGCACGAAGAGGCGGATTGTAGTTTGATGGTTTGGATAAAAGATAAGAGGCGAAGATTTTTATTGGATACTGGAGCGCATGTATCAGTTGTCAGTGTGGACCTCGTGGGCAAGAAAGGATTGAAAGTTCCGAGATACAGATTGCGCACATTAGGTGATAAAAAATTAGATGCACTAGGGACAGCACAGCACAAGTTTAAGATAGGGAACGTGTGGTTCCGGGAGCAAATGGAGGTGTTGTCAACTGTGGGCCAGGGATTTTCAGCGATACTTGGGTTGGACTTTCTGATTAAACATCACGCCAAAATTGACCTTTCGCAACATACGCTGGAACTCGATGGGAACTTGTTCTCAACAAGTACAGCCGTCGCAAATGTTTCAGAGTCGCAAGGTGCACCGATAGCTAATGTGATACCAACTAAACTGCGTACAAGTGCATTAAAGGTGATTTTCTACATCTATATCTACATCCATACTCCGCAAGCCATCTGACGGTGTGAGGCGGAGAGTACCTTGAGTACCTCTATCGGTTCTCCCTTCTATTCCAGTCTCGTATTGTTCGTGGAAAGAAGGATTGTTGGTATGCCTCTGTGTGGGCTCTAATCTCTCTGATTTTATCCTCATGGTCTCTTCGCGAGATATACGTAGGAGGGAGCAATATACTGCTTGACTCTTCGGTGAAGGTATGTTCTCGAAACTTTGACAAAAGCCCGTACCGAGCTACTGAGCGTCTCTCCTGCACAGTCTTCCACTGGAGTTTATCTATCATCTCCGTAACGCTTTCGCGATTACTAAATGATCCTGTAACGAAGCGCGCTGCTCTCCGTTGGATCTTCTCTATATCTTCTATCAACCCTATCTGGTACGGATCCCACACTGCTGAGCAGTATTCAAGCAGTGGGCGAACAAGCGTACTGTAACCTACTTCCTTTGTTTTCGGATTGCATTTCCTTATGATTCTTCCACTGAATCTCAGTCTGGCATCTGCTTTACCGACGATCAACATTATATTATCATTCCATTTTAAATCACTCCTAATGCGTACTCCCAGATAATTTATGGTATTAACCGCTTCAGTTGCTGACCTGCTATTTTGTAGCTAAATGATAAAGGATCTATCTTTCTGTGTATTCGCAACACATTACACTTGTCTATATTGAGATTCAATTGCCATTCCCTGCACCATGCGCCAATTCGCTGCAGATCCTCCTGCATTTCAGTACAATTTTCCATTGTTACAACCTCTCGATACACCACAGCATCATCTGCAAAAAGCCTCAGTGAACTTCCGATGTCATCCACCAGGTCATTTATGTATATTGTGAATAGCATCGGTCCTATGACACTCCCCTGCGGCACACCTGAAATCACTCTTACTTCGGAAGACTTCTCTCCATTGAGAATGACATGCTGCGTCCTGTTATCTAGGAACTCCTCAATCCAGTCACACAATTGGTCTGATAGTCCATTTGCTTTAACTTTGTTCATTAAACGACTGTGGGGAACTGTATCGAACGCCTTGCGGATGTCAAGATACACGGCATCTACCTGTGAACCCGTGTCTATGGCCCTCTGAGTCTCGTGGACGAATAGCGCGAGCTGGGTTTCACATGACCGTCTTTTTCGAAACCCATGCTGATTCCTACAGAGTAGATTTCTAGTCTCCAGAAAAGTCATTATACTCGAACACAATACGTGTTCCAAAATTCTGCAACTGATCGACGTTAGAGATATAGGTCTATAGTTCTGCACATCTGTTCGACGTCCCTTCTTAAAAACGGGGATGACTTGTGCCCTTTTCCAATCCTTTGGAGCGCTACGCTCTTCTAGAGACCTACGGTACACCGCTGCAAGAAGGGGGGCAAGTTCCTTCGCGTACTATGTGTAAAGTCGAACTGGTATCCCATCAGGTCCAGAGGCCTTTCCTCTTTTGAGCGATTTTAATTGTTTCTCTATCCCTCTGTCGTCTATTTCGATATCTACCATTTTGTCATCTGTGCGACAATCTAGAGAAGGAACTACAGTGCAGTCTTCCTGTGTGAAACAACTTTGGAAAAAGACATTTAGTATTTCGGCCTTTAGTCTGTCATCCTCTGTTTCAATACCATTTTGGTCACAGAGTGTCTGAACATTTTGTTTTGATCCACCTACCGCTTTGACATAAGACCAAAATTTCTTAGGATTTTCTGCCAAGTCAGTACATAGAACTTTACTTTCGAATTCATTGAACGCCTCTCGCATAGCCCTCCTCACAGTACATTTCGCTTCGCGTAATTTTTGTTTGTCTGCAAGGCTTTGGCTATGTTTATGTTTGCTGTGAAGTTCCCTTTGCTTCCGCAGCAGTTTTCTAACTCGGTTGTTGTACCACGATGGCTCTTTTCCATCTCTTACGATCTTGCTTGGCACATACTCATCTAACACATAATGTACGATGGTTTTGAACTTTGCCCACTGATCCTCAACACTATCTGTTCTTGAGACAAAACTTTTGTGTTGAGGCAACAGGTACTCTGAAATCTGCTTTTTGTCACTTTTTCTAAACAGAAAAACCTTCCTACCCTTTTTAATATTTCTATTTACGTCTGAAATCTTTGACTTTGTGTGACAAAGTACGAACAGGTACAGGGAAGTTGATCTGGGTACCGATGGATGTCGATGTGCCACAGCAGGGGTTATTCTTGGTAGAGCCACTACTGAGTAATGAGGTTTTAGACGAAAAGCATTGCTTTATTCGTAGGAGTGTATCACGGGTAACGAACATAAACGGGCACTTTATGGTTTCGGTGAGTTTAGACAACTTTGGGCGGGATGATGTCGATCTGCCGAAGGGATTAGTAATAGCCACATTAGAGTTAATGGATGAAGAGGACATCGATAGTTCGAGGCTAGACTATGATGTGAAGCAAACCGTGAGCACGTCTGCACTTCGTGACAAGGTAAATCATTTGAGAGGAAATGTACGTTCCGGTATGGAAGCGTTATTACTAAAGTATAAAGCATTGTTTGAAGCACAGGTTACGTTACCTGCTTCGCCAATAACCCAATAACACAGCATCGTATTCCGACAGGGAATCACTCTGCGGTGTATCGTAAGCCATACAGACTACCAAAAGAATTACAACCAGTAGTAGAGCAATTAATAGTGCAACAACTGGAAGATGGGCTAATCCAGCAAAGTAATAGTCCTTGGTCTAGTAGCGTGGTCCTTGTTCCGAAGAAGACACCGGAAACCGGAATTGATGTATTATGTCCATTAAATGGGAGTGCAGCAGGGAGCAAGTATGTGTTAACAGTGATTGACCACTTTTCTAGGTATTTAGTCATGATCGCATTACCAGATCTGAAAGCAAGTACGGTGGCACAAGCTTTAGTTAATAATTGGTTACTCAGGTATGGGATACCTCAGTCCTTAATCTCGGGTCAAGGTACTAATTTCACGTCTGACCTGATGAAGCAAGGACGCACGCAGACCGAGCGCCGAGCGAAGCCTGGAGAGTGCTGAGTAAGGGAAGTGAGGCCAGCACGCTAAGTTACACTGCAATATACTACAGGAGTAATAACAAGAAGCTGCCACCGAAGGTAAAAAAACGTCCTCCTGCCGGCTGTAAATAGTGGAGCGCAGGCAGCAACGGACAGAAGTCATTAGGAAGCAGTTCGGATCTGAGGACGGACGTGGTCCGTGTCCGAATGTTCAAACTTCGTAGGTGACGATTCCAGAAGTCTGTTCCAGCTCGCATGAGTCATCCTTTCGCCGCCAGATGTCAACTTCAGCTCTGGAGGTCGGCCCGAGTCCGGTCGGCACCATGGCTGACTAACTACAGCGAGAACTTCCAGCAGGACCGGCCGCAGCGTGGTCTTGGGCAGAGGCTCTGCCGGGGACTGACGCCCGGACTCCACGGCAACCCGGCCCCACGGCGCGTGGTCCGTCCATGACGGGAGCTCGCGGACATCGCGACTGACGGCTTCCCAGTCGCCGGTGCAGCAGGCGGCGGCAGCTGACCTCACGGCGACGTGGCTCCGCGGGGGTGACATACTGGGCTCCTGCGCGGCGACGAGTTCATCTCATCATCTCAACCACAGGGCATCCTGACTTCAGCAGAGCACTGGTGGGGCACGTTGCGCGCATTGTCGGAGAATCTACACAGTAGCAGCCAGGCGGAAGGATCTGCAGGGCTGGGCAGCGACGACGAGCGAGAAATCGTAAAGATAGTTCAATAAATAATTGCAAAACTCCACGCCGTCGCAGCCACTGTCTCTACTGCTAAAGAGTACTGCAGAAGTCGTAACAAACGGCCATCAGCCATAACTAGTACTGCAGAAGTCGCAACAAGTGGCCATCTGACATAACAAATAATAGAAATCTAACGAAATCAGAGGATAATTCAAATTTTTTGAGGTCGCTAGTGTCACTGGAGACAACTGTGACGATTTTCTTCGGTAGTGATTAGTGGGTGTCGAAGGAAGGACATGAAAAAGTAACCGAAACTACCGATATTAGAACATAATGCACAATCCTCATGGTCTCTAGACAAATTTGTGAGGGTCTCGATGACATTCGTGCCTTTTTCAGACTGAACTGATCGAACAAATGTCTGGAGAACATGGTTTCCGACTAAGGTGTAATACACAGCAAAATCGTAATTTGTACCAAAGCACATAAAATTGGTACTAAAGTAGATTTAGAGTGTAATGTGTAATTACTATTAAAAACAGTCTTGGTCACGATTTATTTATTAAGGCGACCGGTTTCGACCAGTACTGTGGTCATCATTGAGTAGGAACCTCTTTCTGCTAGAGAATCACTAGTGATTCTCCAGCAGAAAGAGGTTCGTAGTCAATGATGACCACAGTAGTGGTCGAAACCGATCACCTTAATAAGTAAATCGTGACCGACACTGTTTTTAATAGTAAATATTTGTAACTCATTGATCACTGTTACTCTCATAATGTATTCAAAAGTAATGTAATGTGTATGATGTTAAAATGTCAACGTTAACCTTAACGTCCCCCCCCCCCTATGAACCATGGACCTTGCCGTTGGTGGGGCGGCTTGAGTGCCTCAACGATACTGATAGCTGTACCGCAGGTAAAACCACAACGGAGGGGTATCTGTTGAGAGGCCAAACAAACGTGTGGTTCCTGAAGAGGGGCAGCAGCCTTTTCAGTAGTTGTAGGGGCAACAGTCTGGATGATTGACTGATCTAGCCTTGTAACAATAACCAAAACGGCCTTGCTGTGCTGGTACTGCGAAAGGCTGAAAGCAAGGGGAAACTACAGCCGTAATTTTTCCTGAGGGCATGCAGCTTTACTGTATGGTTAGATGATGATGGCGTCCTCTTGGGTAAAATATTCCGGAGGTAAAATAGTCCCCATTCGGATCTCCGGGCGGGGACTACTCAAGAGGATGTCGTTATCAGGAGAAAGAAAACTGGCGTTCTACGGAGCGGAGCGTGGAATGTCAGATCCCTTAATCGGGCAGGTAGGTTAGAAAATTTCAAAAGGGAAATGGATAGGTTAAAGTTAGATATAGTGGGAATTAGTGAAGTTCGGTGGCAGGAGGGACAATACTTCTGGTCAGGTGACTACTGGGTTATAAACACAAAATCAAATAGGGGTAATGCAGCAGTAGGTTTAACAATGAATAGGAAAATAGGAATGCGGGTAAGCTACTACAAACAGCACAGCGAACGCATTGTTGTGGCCAAGATAGATACTAAGCCGACACCTACTACAGTGGTACAAGTTTATATGCCAACTAGCTCTGCAGATGATGAAGAAATTGAAGAAATGTATGACGAAATAAAAGAAATTATTCAGATAGTGAAGGGAGACGAAAATTTAATAGAGAGAAGGAAACGTAGTAGGTGAATATGGAATGGGGCTAAGAAATGAAAGAAGAAGCCGCCTGGTAGAATTTTGCACAGAGCACAACATAATCATAGCTAACACTTGGTTTAAGAGTCATGAAAAAAGGTTGTATACATGGAAGAACCCCGGAGATACTAAAAGGTATCAGATAGAAATACTCGTATAATGTTAAGACAGAGATTTAGGAACCAGATTTTAAATTGTAATACATTTCCAGTGGCAGATGTGGATTCTGACCACAATCTGTTGGTTATGACCTGTGGATTAAAACTGAAGAAACTGCGAAAAGGTTGGAATTTAAGGAGCTTCAGGGAGAGCATAAGGGAACAATTGACAGGAATGGGGGAAAGAAATACAGTAGAAGAGGAATGGGTAGCTTTGAGGGATGAAGTAGTGAAGGCAGCAGAGGATCAATTAGGTAAAAAGACGAGTGGTAGTAGAAATCCTTGGGTAACAGAACAAATACTGAATTTAATTGGTGAATGGAGAAAATATAAAAATGCAGTAAATGAAGCAGGCAAAAAGGAATACAAACGTCTCAAAAATGAGATCGACAGAAAGTGCAAAAAGGCTAAGCAGGGATGGCTAGAGGACAAATGTAAGGATGTAAAGGCTTATCTCACTAGGGGTAAGATAGATACTGCCTACAGGAAAATTAAAGAGACCTTTGGAGAAAAGAGAGCCACTTGTATGAATATCAAGAGCTCAGATGGAAACCCAGTTCTAAGTAAGAAGGGAAAGCAGAAAGGTGGAAGGAGTATATACAGGGTGTATACAAGGGCGATGTAATTGAGGACAATATTATGGAAATGAGAGAGGATGTAGATGAAGATGAAATGGGAGATATGATACTGCGTGAAGAGTTTGACAGAGCACTGAAAGGCCTGAGTCGGAACAAGGCCCCCGGAGTAGACAATATTCCACTGGAAATACAGACGTCCTTGGGAGAGTCAGTCCTGTCAATACTCTACCATCTGGTGAGCAAGATGTATGAAACAGGCGAAATACCCTCGGACTTCAAGAAGAATATAATAATTTCAATCCCAAAGAAAGCAGGTGTTGACAGATGTGAAAATTACCAAACAATCAGTTTACTAAGCCACAGCTGCAAAATACTAACACGAATTCTTTACATACGAATGG
The DNA here is from genome assembly GCF_023864275.1 of Schistocerca cancellata. Taxonomy (NCBI): domain Eukaryota; kingdom Metazoa; phylum Arthropoda; class Insecta; order Orthoptera; family Acrididae; genus Schistocerca; species Schistocerca cancellata. The sequence goes on from NC_064627.1 coordinate 1,000,530,872, forward strand.
AAAAACTAGTAGAAGCCGACCTCGGGGAAGATCAGTTTGGTTCCGTAGAAGCACTGGAACACGTGAGGCAATACTGACCTTACGACTTATCTTAGAAGAAAGATTAAGGAAAGGCAAACCTACGTTTCTAGCATTTGTAGACTTAGAGAAAGCTTTTGACAATGTTGACTGGAATACTCTCTCTGCAATTCTGGAGGTGGCAAGGGTAAAATACAGGGAGCGAAAGGCTATTTACAAATTGTACAGAAACCAGATGGCAGTTATAAGAGTCGAGGGACATGAAAGGGAAGCAGGGGTTGGGAAGGGAGTAAGACAGGGTTGTAGCCTCTCCCCGATGTCATTCAATCTGTATATCGAGCAAGCAGTAAAGGAAACAAAAGAAAAATACGGAGTAGGTATTAAAATACATGGAGAAGTAATAAAAACTTTGAGGTTCGCCGATGACATTGTAATTCTGTCAGAGACAGCAAAGGACTTGGAAAAGCAGTTGAATGGAATGGCCAGTCTTTAAAGGAGGATATAAGATGAACATCAACAAAAGCAAAACGAATATAATGGAATGTAGTCGAATTAAGTCGGGTGATGCTGAGGGTATTAGATTAGGAAATGAGACACTTGAAGTAGTAAAGGACTTTTGTTATTTGGGGAGCAAAATAACTGATGATGGTCGAAGTAGAGAGGATATAAAATATAGACTGGCAATGGCAAGGAAAGCGTTTCTGAAGAAGAGAAAATTGTTAACATCGAGTATAGATTTAAGTGTCAGGAAGTTGTTTCTGAAAGTATTTGTATGGAGTGTAGCCATGTATGGAAGTGAAACATGGACGGTAAATAGTTTGGACAAGAAGAGAATAGAAGCTTTCGAAATGTAGTGCTACAGAAGAATGCTGAAGATTAGATGGGTAGATCACATAACTAATGAGGAAGTATTGAATAAGATTGGGGAGATGAGAAGTTTGTGGCACAACTTGACCAGAAGAAGGGATCAGTTGGTAGGACATGTTCTGAGGCATGGAGGGATCATGTATTTAGTATTGGAAGGCAGCGTGGAGGGTAAAAATCGTACAGGGAGACCAAGAGATGAATACACTAAGCAGAGTCAGAAGGATGTAGGTTGCAGTAGGTACCGGGAGATGAAGAACCTTGCACAGGATAGAGTAGCATGGAGAGTTGCATCAAACCAGTCTCAGGACCGAAGACCACAACAACAATAACAACAACCTTAACGTGAGAGGAGGGTTAATCAATGGAATGGCGGAAAGAACACATCCGAACGGACTAACAGCTGCGTCTATGGAAGAGATACTACTATGACTCCTGAGTTCTCTACTCAGTACACCTCTCTTCAGTCACACTTGGTACTATAGTACCAAGACGGGGTACTGCTATACAGGGTGTTACAAAAAGATACGGCCAAGCTTTCAGGAAACATTCCTCACACACAAAGAAAGAAAATATGTTATGTGGACAAGTGTCCGGAAATGCTTACTTTCCATGTTAGAGCTCATTTTATTACTTCTCTTCCAATCACATTAATCATGGAATGGAAACACACAGCAACAGAACGTACCAGTGTGACTTCAAACACTTTGTTACAGGAAATGTTCAAAATGTCCTCCGTTAGCGAGGATACATGCATCCACCCTCCATCGCATGGAATCCCTGATGCGCTGATGCAGCCCTGGAGAATGGCGTATTGTATCACAGCCATCCACAATACGAGCACGAAGACTCTCTACATTTGTTACCGGGGTTGCGTAGACAAGAGCTTTCAAATGCCCCCATAAATGAAAGTCAAGAGGGTTGAGGTCAGGAGAGCATGGAGGCCATGGACTTGGTCCGCCTCTACCAATCCATTGGTCACTGAATCTGTTGCTGAGAAGCGCACGAACACTTCGACTGAAATGTGCAGGAGCTCCATCGAGCATGAAGCACATGTTGTGTCGTACTTGTAAAGGCACATGTTCTAACAGCACAGGTAGAGTATCCCGTATGAAATCATGATAACGTGCTCCATTGAGCGTTGGTGGAAGAACATGGGCCCAATCAAGACATCACCAACAATGCCTGCCCAAACGTTCACAGAAAATCTGTGTTGATGACGTGATTGCACAACTGCGTGCGGATTCTCGTCAGCCCACACATGTTGATTGTGAAAATTTACAATCTGATCACGTTGGAATGAAGCCTCATTCGTAAAGAGAACATCTGCACTGAAATGAGGATTGACAAATTGTTGGATGAACCATTCGCAGAAGTGTACCCGTGGAGTTCAATCAGCTGATGATAGTGCCTGCACACGCTGTACATGGTACGGAAACAACTGGTTCTCCCGTAGCACTCTCCGTACAGTGACCTGGTCAACGTTACCTTGTACAGCAGCAACTTCTCTGACGCTGACATTAGGGTTATCGTCAACTGCACGAAGAATTGCCTCGTCCATTGCAGGTGTTCTCGTCGTTCTAGGTGTTCCCCAGTCGCGAGTCATAGGCTGGAATGTTCCGTGCTCCCTAAGACGCCGATCAATTGCTTCGAACGTCTTCCTGTCTGGACACCTTCGTTCTGGAAATCTGTCTCGATACAAACGTACCGCGCCACGGCTATTGCCCCGTGCTAATCCATACATCATATGGGCATCTGCCAACCCCGCATTTGTAAACATTGCACTGACTGCAAAACCACGTTCGTGATGAACACTAACCTGTTGATGCTACGTACTGATGTGCTTGATGCTAGTTCTGTAGAGCAATGAGTCGCATGTCAACACAAGTACCGAAGTCAACATTACCTTCCTTCAATTGGGCCAACTGGCGGTGAATCGAGAAAGTACGGTACATACTGACGAAACTAAAACGAGCTCTAACATGGAAATTAAGCGTTTCCGGACACATGTCCACATAACATCTTTTCTTTAATTGTGTGTGAGAAATGTTTCCTGAAAGTCTGGCCGTACCTTTTTGTAACACCCTGTATAGCGAACTGAATAGGAAATATAAGCTGTTTATGTTTACAGGGTGTTCAACAATCTTTGTTACATGCTTCTGGGTGTTGCAGAAGGGACTTTAGTTGACAAGGTTATGATATTAAGCCACGTCCCAACATGTACCATTTGGATGTGAAGTTAAGTTCGAATCACTTTCAAACCACCACGCGGGGTAGCCGTGCCGTCTAAGGTGGCTCCCCCCCCCCTCCCCCCCCCCCCCCGCCACGACGGAGTTTAGAGTCCTCTCTCGGGCTTGGGTGTGTTTTAGTGCGACCGATGACCTCCGCAGTTTGGTCCCATAGTCCTTACCACAAATTATTATTATTACTTTCTAACCTCCCGCTTTACGGAGGGGACGCAGCGGCAACAGTGAGCTCTGACCTGTGTGCTCTAGAAGATCTCATTGCTTGAGCGGTGTTTCGAGTGCTAATCGACGGATTCTCTTCCACGTGACCAAGAACGTCCTCTTCACAGTCGAGAACGCGCTGCTTTCGTGGAGCGCCATAGTCATTCTTCCTAGTCGCGAACGTACCAGTTTTTTTTTTTTTTCTACATCTACATCCATACTCCACAAGCCACCTGACGGTGTGTGGCGGAGGGTACCTTGAGTACCTCTATCGGTTCTCCCTTCTATTCCAGTCTCGTGTTGTTCGTGGAAAGAAGGATTGTCGGTATGCCTCTGTGTGGGCTCTAATCTCTCTGATTTTATCCTCATGGTCTCTTCGCGAGATATACGAAGGAGGGAGCAATATACTGATTGACTCTTCGGTGAAGGTATGTTCTCGAAACTTTGACAAAAGCCCGTACCGAGCTACTGAGCGTCTCTCCTGCAGAGTGTTCCTCTGGAGTTTATCTATAATCTCCGTAACGCTTTCGCGATTACTAAATGATCCTGTAACGAAGCGCGCTGCTCTCCGTTGGATCTTCTCTATATCTTCTATCAACCCTATCTGGTACGGATCCCACACTGCTGAGCAGTATTCAAGCAGTGGGCGAACAAGCGTACTGTAACCTACTTCCTTTGTTTTCGGATTGCATTTCCTTAGGATTCTTCCAATGAATCTCAGTCTGGCATCTGCTTTACCGACGATCAACATTATATGATCATTCCATTTTAAATCACTCGTAATGCGTACTCCCAGATAATTTATGGTGTTAACTGCTTCCAGTTGCTGACCTGCTATTTTGTAGCTAAATGATAAAGGATCTATCTTTCTGTGTATTCGCAGCACATTACACTTGTCTACATTGAGATTCAATTGCCATTCCCTGCACCATGCGTCAATTCGCTGCAGATCCTCCTGCATTTCAGTACAATTTTCCATTGTTACAACCTCTCGATACACCACAGTATCATCTGCAAAAAGCCTCAGTGAACTTCCGATGTCATCCACCAGGTCATTTATGTATATTGTGAATATCAACGGTCCTATGACACTCCCCTGCGGCACACCTGAAATCACTCTTACTTCGGAGGACTTCTCTCCATTGAGAATGACATGCTGCGTCCTGTTATCTAGGAACTCCTCAATTCAATAACACAATTGGTCTGATAGTCCATATGCTCTTACTTTGCTCATTAAACGACTGTGGTGAACTGTATCGAACGCCTTGCGGAAGTCAAGAAACACGTCGTCGTTAATGTAGGCGGCCGAAAAAGCTACGAGGTGCCACAATTACAACGCTGTCTGACAACGGCATCTTTCTCTCCATGATATAGTTTCCTTATCAAAACGTTATCTTCTGAATCCCCTCTATAACATCTAGAAGCTAGTAACAAAAATCGTGAAACATCCCGCTCAGGCACAATGTAGGAGGAGGACTCTATTAGACATTTTCCATCACCGTCTATGTGACTTACCCAGCGAGGTATGAGCAATGTTACGCCATCCGCTTCTGCAAGTGATACGCACACCATTCAGTACGAAACTTATGGAACAACACTGCCGAAAAACGTATACACATTACGAAAGGAGGTGATATTCAGAGGTACAGAGTTGAGGCTGTATATGCCCTACAACAAGAAGATTTTGTAACCAACGATGTAGTTGTTCCTGAAAACTCTTAGATGCAACGGCAAGTTAAGCGATGTGACGCGCATTCTGTACTTCTCATTTAATATTTGTAGACTGCAAAATTAGCGATATATCGACCCTGTTCTGAGACATGGAACGACGATGCAGAATAAAAGGAAAGTAAAAACTTGAGATTTTGCCACCGCTAGGTTTAGAACAGAGAATTAATGTCATTAAGCATGGCATGGAAAGTAAGAAACATAGCGAAGAGTCGTCAGAGAGACTTAACCTTGAGTACGGGGGACACTCAGGACATGTTCAATAAATTCTAATATGCATATATCACGAAACTGGCGAATCTTGTAGAAAGAATGCTGTCGTCAGTACTCCAACGAATGAACTCGCCGATTCAAACCCGTACTTGACGGGCAACGAGAGGAAAGCACACGGAATGTTTTCCTGCCAAAGGCAAAGCTTGCATAGACCAAAGTAGCATACTTCGGCAACTAATTGTGTCGCCAATACCATAAATAACGAAAAATTGGATAGAGAGCTGCAGATAGCGCATCGAAGAAGCGGGTCTGACGTGAGTTAGTACCACGAACACGTTGACCTACTTTCACTCTTAATCCTCCACTGCTCTCAACCCTTATTAAATAACTGCTACAGTGGCAAAATACTACGTAGAACAACAAAAATAGCCTGTAGACAAACAGAAATATTGTAGAATCAGAACCGAATACCGAGACGTGCTGCCCGTATGGATTACTATACAGCGAGTGTTCGGCAGTGTTTCTGCCTATAATAAACGAAGTTAAATTCTTACCAGATGACGACAATACATCCTCATTTCCTCCACGGATTTCCCCGAACCGTAGTAAAACTCGGTGAGCTCATTCTTCTTCGTTTGGGCACGGGCGCAGCGCACCAGTATATGAATACGGATGATATGAAATAGGCCTCTACTGCGCACAATACGCCTTTAGAAACTCGTGCGAATTGTGATGTTAAAAAATATTTTTCGCTCTCATTCAAACGAAAATGGGATAATTATGTATTTTAGAATTTTCATGCGAGAAAACTAATATCTTGCATATGGAACTTTTTCTACGATTTGTTGTAATGCTCATGATTTTTTATGTATGTTCCGCAAACTCATGTGTTGCAGACATACTTTACAGATCACAACGAAGTTTATTTGTATTCTTTTTAGCTATCTAAAAGAAAAAATTACGTTTTATACCTAACTGTATGGTGAAAAGCATATTTGCAGATTCAAAATCTCAACCTGTCACAAATACACACTTATGAGTTATCAGTTGACACTGTTTCTTAAATGTAATAATAAACAGCGGTACACAGATATGATCTATAGCTTTTTCCCCATACTCTTCAAAAATAAAAAAAACCACTTGCCAAAGACGAATGTCTTCAGTAAATTAAATAGGAAAAGCCGATTGAGGGAAATGATATCCTATATTCACTAAAGTCTTAAAAATTTCGATTTTTCCACTCAACTTTGGGACACGAATATAAGATGTGTATTTTATTATGTTATGACTATACTGACGTGCAAATCCCAGTAACGATAGTAACTTTCCCATTATTTGTTACGGACAAGTAAGATAGCTCGATGAATCTCGGACCATACTCAGAATGACTTGCCGAAGTACAATACAGAAGGTTACTGAAGGAAATACTCGATGAGACAAACAGAAATGACACTTTTATTCAAAGATAAAAATTACACCGCAGTCACCGTGATTCATTGCTGGACATAACAAACGACGAGACATGGTTCTCAACACATTCGGTGCCCACGCGCCGCAAGGCTTGGTAGCTCGGGGAACGGCAGGTGGCGTTCCCCACGCCTGGAGTCTTCTGACTGTCGGTACCGTATAGCCGACATTATTTTGCTTACTGTGCGGGTCATAGTTGCGCAGTCCGCGTCTGGGCTCTCTGCAGTGAACGGCGGTTGCGATTTAGCTGTTGGTTTATCATTTTAACTTTGTGTGATGAAACTTGTTTCCGTAAGTGGATTTGTTTTCCATTTATCGTTCTTTATCTATGAAATAGCTATTTTGCGCGTAATTACACACAAACTTGATTTTTATAGACTTTTTCAGACAGGCTTGGACATAAGAGGAAATTATTTCTTCTCGAAGGTAAATTTGTAATAAATATCAATTTAAATGCTTACTCTTCCTACTTTGTTTTGTCTTTTATTATTTTTGTTCACTGCATGCCTTGCATAAATATCTAATATTCTTTATCATAATGTTGTAGAATTTCCACTCATGTTCAATAACTTTTTTTCTCAGTGAAATAGTCGGCGATTCTCTGACAAGGAATGTATCCAATTTGTAGCATTCTTTGTTTTCTATTTTATCTCAGACAATTTACAATTTTTTTCAGTTGAATTCCAGGATTAAATTTCTTATTGTGCTTTACCAGGACTTTCTCATTCTACCGGATCTACTGAAAATGGAGATAAAATGTGAAACATGGTCTACTTTTTGTCCGACATTCACTGCAGAGTTCCGGGCACGGACTGAGGCAGATCCAAGCCGCACAGGAAACGAAATATAGGTTATACGGCGCTGAAAGTCAGAAAGAGCTAGGCGTGGCGTCGACCACCTGCCGCTTCCCGAGCTACCACGCTGACGGAGACGGAGGCACCGAACGTGTTGAAAGACGGCAATGCAAGATCTGTTACGCGCTCTCATGCTGCCGACTAGTCTGGTAGGGAGTTCTCGTGGTTGGTCGTTCCATTCCTCCAAGAGCGCGATTGGCAACTGCCGGATTTCATTAGTGCACTTGAACGTGCTACAATACGGCTTCGCAACGCATCCCATTCGTTCCCGACAGGATTTAAGTCGGTGGAATGGGCAGGCCAGTCCATTCGTCGAATATCCTCCCCTCTGAGAGCTCCTCTACGTGAGTTGTTCGAAGACGTCAAGCATTGTCATCCGTATAAAAAACAAAGACGTACATCTGAAAGGTGTACAGTGTCACAGCAACACTGACCGATAAGTGTGCCATGGCGAAAGATTTGGAGCTCAGTACGTCCGTGCGACATTATGCCTCCCTACATCATAACACCTCGACCAACAAAACAAAGTTCCACAATGTTCCTGAGTGCAATAGGCGTTCGCTGCTCTCATGACAACAGAGTCCTTCATTATTGTCGAACGCGATCTTAAGCCATGGTTAAAGCGGAATCGAATGAAGTTGGAAATCGTTGATCGACCCAAATATGTGCTCGTTAGCCAACGCATTGTAGGAGTCTGAAGCTGTAATGGCGCATAATAACCACCTTTCGTTTGTTGGGACACCTTCCACATCTCTTGCCATCCATGTTTTCCGTGGCGCTTGCACTCAGGCAAGTAGTCTACCTACGGCGATTTCTCTTCGAGCACAGTTCCTATAAACGCAGCCAGCTTCGCTCATAGGTCAATTTCCTCATTGTAGCGGACGCCAGTGTGGCAATGGACCGGAGAGGTGTACACACTCCACTTTTAACCTAGTGTTTTGAGTATGGTTCGGTAGTTTTTTACCCAAGTATATCATTACGAGGCCCAGTATAATATATATCCATTTGGTTCAATGTAGCTAAAAAATTGTGGGTTTATTCTTTTCTTTCCCTTTCAGCGTATTTCGGGCGTATTGATTTATTTCGATATGAACGGTCTTTTCTGCAACTAAACTCTGGTTATTCTCAATTCTAGCCGTCATCAGGTCATCTCTAAAGCATATATTTTGTAGAATGTAAAACCATCGCTGAAAGTAGACATCATCACTTAAGAAACGAGGATGTCTACTCTACTACACCATTAGTGTGTTTCAGACAAATGTGAACACAGTTGCACAAATTTTAATTACTTTTCCAGGATGTCTATTGTGGGTTCGCTGAATTCGTTCTAAGTGGCAAAAAAAAGTTCATTTTACGTTCCCCAAGTGCATTTTAGTAAACAAGAAGTTCGTTTTTCGTAATATGTTAATTGAAAAAGTTCATTTCTGAAAGAACTAGCTTTTCTTTCAGTAATAGTTCTTTGCACTAAATTGCATACCACCGGGAATGTGGTTTTTAATATCCACTGAGTCATATTTTTTTCCTTTTCAATCAATGTTTTCTCTATATTTAGAAAGCCTGTATACTGATGAATAGCCTGCAGTCCTCAGCACACATTTCCACACACTTGTAGGCACTTTGCCCTCTTTCAAAATACTTTATGGAGTGAGGAAACTACTGGTCAAATTTTCGAACATGTCGGAACATACTGTAGATTCCTCCATGAGTGTTTAGCAACTTTTTGCACAATTTTCATTGCGAGATACCTGCCGATTTATTTGAAGTTGCCTCAGAAAGACATTAAATTTTTTTTTCCGTGCAGGACTTCGTTTCGTGAATAGTATATATTCAACAGTTCTTAATTTCTCCTCAATCTCCTCTAAGTAAGCTTTATTCGTTCTACTTCAAATGGTTCAGATGGCTCTGAGCACTATGGGAGCTACCATCTGGGTTCATCAGTCCCCTAGAACGTAGAACTACTTAAACCTAACTAACCTAAGGACATCACACACATCCATGCCCGAGGCAGGATTCGAACCTGCGACCGTAGCAGTCTCGCGGTTCGACACTGAAGCACCTAGAACCGCTCGGCCACAACAGCCGGCTATTCATTCTACTGCTCCGACCATTAAGATACGTGAGGTGCGGTGGAATTACCTATATTAACACATACTTCGCTGTTCTCTAGTCACATCGGACTGATAGATCAACGGGCTGCAGCGAATCCGTTGAAGCTTCCAGGCTTGCGAAAAGCCAAATTGGCTTGTTTTAACCTCTGTGCTTGAGTACACATGTACTCTTCTACGTCCGTTGGGGCAGGCTGAGCAGCTATAACGGTAGCGGCCGAAATAGGGGCAAGCAAGCAAGCTTGAAGAAATATTTGTACACCAACAGCAAATGGATTGTCTGCCTCCTTGATTAGCTGAGAATATATTCCAGAATCATATCCAATATATAACGGTTGGTTGTTTTATTCCTCCTCTAGTGCTCCACACTTCTAGTGGCAATCTGGGAGTCTGGCATGATTAATACCGTTAAGACGGGAGTTGAAAATACACGCAAGTGCTTCCAAAGTTTATGTAGACTCCGCCGTGAAAACAGATGTGCTCTCATCAGTGACTTGAATCAGAGGGCATACAAAAGCACACTAGAATATTCATCTAGTCGACTTTTGGATTCATCTGTATATTTACAGACTTAACAAGGCAACTCATTTTCAACGGGACGATTTAATCTCGACTTATATTTGCCTACTTGTTTTGGCAAAATAATAGACTGCAATCAGGCAGTTGAGTATGAAGATCATACTCAAGGCAAAAGCGATGAATTTGTTACATACTGTAAGCTAAATCGAATTTCAGAACTAGTGAAAACTGCCGGACTGTTGAATCCTCTTTAGGAGTCAGTCTGTATTTCGTAAATGTAGTCTATTATTATAGACGAGAAGATCCATAAATACCATACCAAGAATGAAATATTTAACAGCTCAAATTTATCTCTTCTGCCTAAACTGGAAAGGAGGTTTGTGGGCGTCGAATGGCTCCAGTGTAGGTACGAAAGGCTCTGATTGAGGAGAATGTAATTTAGTGCTTTACATCTTAGGTCCCCCCCCCCCCCCCCCACATGAATGGACCTTGCGTTTGGTTGGCAGGCTTGCGTGCCTCAGCGACACAGATAGCCGTACCGTAGGTGCAACCACAACGGAGGGGATATCTGTTGAGAGGCCAGACAAACGTGTGGTCCCTGAAGAGGGGCAGCAGCCTTTTCAGTAGTTGCAGGGGCAACAGTCTGAATAATTGACTGATCTGGCCTTGCAACATAAACCAAAACGGCCTTGCTGTGCTGGCACTGCGAACGGCTGAATTCAAGGGGAAACTAAAGCCTTAATGTTTCCCGAGGGCATGCAGCTTCACTGTATGCTTAAATGATGATGCCATACTCTTGGGTAAAATATTCCGGAGGAATTCGGATCTCCGGGGGGGAGGGGGGGGGGGCGGACTACTCAGGAGAACGTCGTTATCAGGAGAAAGAAAACTGGCGTTCTACGGATCGGCGCGTGAAACGTCAGATCCCTTAATAGGGCAGGTAGGTTAAAAAATTTAAAAAGGGAAATGGATAAGCGAAAGTTAGATATAGCGGGGATTAGTGAAATTCGGTGGCAGGAGCAACAAGACTTCTGGTCCGCTGAATACAGGTTATAAACATAAAATTAAATAGGGGTAATGCTGGAGTATGTTTAATAATGAATAAAAAAAGTAGGAGTGCGGGTAAGCTAATAATCAGCATAGTGAACGCACTACTGTGGCCAAGATAGACACAAAGCCCACGCTACCACAGTAGTACAAGTTTATATGCCAAATAGCTCCACAGATGACGAAGAGATTGATGAAATGTATGATGAGATAAAAGAAATTATTCAGATAGTGAAGGGAGACGAAAATTTTAATAGTCATGGATGACTGGAATTCGATAGTAGGAAAGGAAGACAAGGAAACGTAGTAGGTGAATACGGAATGGGGGTAAGAAATGAAAGAGGAAGCTGCCTAGTAGAATTTTGCACAGAGCATAACTTAATCATAGGTAACACATGGTTCAAGAATCATGAAAGAAGACTCTATACATGGGAGAGGCCTGTAGGTACTGGAAGGTTTCAGATAGATCATATAATGGTAAGACAGAGATTTAGGAACCAGGTTTTAAATTGTAAGACATTGCCAGGGGCAGATGTGGACTCTGACCACAATCTATCGGTTATGAACTGTAGGTTAAAACTGAAGAAAAGGCAAAAAGGTGGGAATTTAAGTAGATCGGACCTCGATAATCTTAAAAGACCAGAGATTTTAGAGAGTTTCAGGGAGAGCATTGGAGAACGATTCACAGGAATGGGGGAAACAAATTCAGTAGAAGAATAATGGGTAGCTTTTAGGGATGAAATACTGAAGGCAGCAGAGGATCAAGTAGCTAAAACGATGAGGGCTAGTAGAAATCCTTGGGTAATATAAGAAATATTGAATTTAATTGAGGAAAGGAGAATATATAAAAATGCAGTAAATGAAGCAGGCAAAAAGGAATACAAACGCCTCAAAAATGAGGTCGCCAAGAAGCGCAAAATGGCTAAGCAGGGATGGCGAGAGGATAAATGTAAGGATGTAGAGGTACATCTTACGAGGGGTTAGACAGATACTGCCTAAAGGAAAATTGAAGAGACCTTTCGAGAAAAGAGAACCACTTGTATGAACATCAAGAGCTCAGATGGAAACCCAGTTCTAAGTAAAGAAGGGAAAGCAGAAAGATCAAAGGAGTATATACAGGGTCTATACAAGGGCGATGTACTTGAGGACAATATTATGGAAATGGAAGTGGATGTAGATAAAGATGAAACGGGAGACATGACACTGCATGAAAAGTTTGACAGAGCACTGAAAGACCTAAGCCAAAACAAGGCCCTAGGAGTAGACAACATTCCAATAGAACTACTGACAGCCTTGGGAGAGCCAGTCCTGACAAAACTCTACCATCTGGTGAGCAAGATGTATGAGACAGGCGAAATTCCCTCAGACTTCAAGAAGAATATAATAATTCCAATCCCAAAGAGGACAGGTGTTGACAGATGTGAAAACTACCAATCTATCAGTTTAATAAGTCACGGATGCAAAATACTAACGCGAATTCTACCGTACAAATGTTGGAACACATGAGGCAATACTGACCCTACGACTTATCTTAGAAGATAGATAAAGGAAAGGCAAACTACGTTTCTATTATTTGTAGACTTAGAGAAAGCTGTTGAAAATGTTGACTGGAAAACTCTTTTCAAATTCTGAAGAAGGCTGGGGTAAAAAACAGGGAGCGAAAGGCTATTTACAATTTGTACAGAAAGCAGATTGCAGTTATAAGAGTCGAGGGACATGAAAGGGAAGCAGTGGTTGGGAAGGGAGTGAGACATGGTTGTAGCCTCTCCCCAATGTTATTCAATCTGTATATTGAGCAAGCAGTAAAGGAAACAAAATAAAAATTAGGAATAGGAATTAAAATCCATGGAGGAGAAATAAAAACTTTGAGGTTCGCCGATGGCATTGTAATTCTGTCAGAGACAGCAAAGGACCTGGAAAAGCAGCTGAACGGAATGGAAAGTGCCTTGAAAGGAGGATATAACTGGACACCAACAAAAGCAAAACGAGGGTAATGTAATGTAGTCGAATTAAATCGGGTGATGCTGTGGGAATTACATTAGGAAATCAGACGCTTAAAGTAGTAAATGAGTTTTGCTATTTTGGGAGCAAAATAACTGATGATGGTCGACGTAGAAAGGATATAAAATGTAGACTGGCAATGGCAAGGAAAGCTTTTCTGAAGAAGAGACATTTGTTAACATCGAGTATAGATATAAGTGTCAGGAAGACGTTTCTGAAAGTATTTGTATGGAGTGTGGCCGTGTATGGAAGTGAAACATGGACGATAAATAGTGTGGACAAGAAGAGAAAGAAGCTTTCGAAATGTGGTGCTTCAGAAGAGTGCTGAAGAATAGATGGATAGGTCACATAACTAATGAGGAGGTATTGAATAGAATTGGGGAGAAGTGAAATTTGTGGCATAACTTCACTAGATCAAGGGATCGGTTGGTAAGGCATGGTCTGAGGCATCAAGGGATCACTAATTTAGTACTGAAGGGCAGCGTGGAGGGTACAAATCGTAGAGGGAGGCCAAGAGATGAATACACTAAGCATATTCAGAAGGATGTAGGTTGCAGTACGTACTGGGAGATGAAGAAGTATGCAAGAGATAGAGTAGCATGGGGAGCTGCTTCTATCCAGTCTCTGGACAGAGGACCGAAACAACAATAACATCATAGGTGCATTGTGATACAGTCTGGATCGAATATTCCCGCCGTACATGCAGAGTAGAATATTTTGAAATGGTCCTCACAAGATTTGGGTGAGTGATAGAATTACGTTTTATCGTTCATCTCACTTGTTAACAGTAAATTGTGTGTGAGGTGCTCAGCTTAGATTCCAGTCAAGCACTGTTCCACAGAACCGGGCACGAGACGTTACCTGTAAACAACACTTTCCCCATGTACCTGTCGAAGCGAGCAGCGTTCGATCTGCAAATAAGTGATCCCTGATGTCTCTGCCGAAATTTCCAGCCTACTGGTTGACAGCCCAGGAATTCACCGACGTGTTCTGTACGAGTCAGTTGACGAAAAAACTACTCCACTTAATGACCCAATCCTGGGCTCGACATTCATTCATTTCAGTCACATCTAGTCACTACCCACAGATTTGTTATTCACCTACGCATTCAGTGTTATGTACCTAATACTAGTATATTATAAATAAAATTGTTAATCTGATTTTGTCCATTATAAACTGCTTGTGAAAACCTGTAGCTGTGGAAATGAGTTCGCTAGTAAATAACTTTTTTGTTACTGTTGTGGCGTATCAAGACAGCCTCGCCACTCGGAAGTAGCCGAAATGCACGCGTTACACACGCCGGCTGGCGTGAGGTCTGAAACAGGATACGTAATGAATGCTATAAAGAAAAGTACGTAGCTGCGGTAATACTTAACTTTAATTCATCATTTGTATACAGCATTCTTGATGATACAAGTGAGACTCTCTCCAGAAATGGTTAATGGCGCCTTGCTAGGTCGTAGCCATGGACTTAGCTGAAGGCTATTCTAACTATCTCTCGGCAAATGAGAGAGAGGCTTCGTCAGTGTAGTCGCTAGCAAAGTCGTCGTACAACTGGGGACTAGTCCTAGTACGTCTCTCTAGACCTGCCGTGTGGTGGCGCTCGGTCTGCAATTACTGACAGTGCCGACACGCGGGTCCGACATGTACTAATGGACCGCGGCCGATTTAAAGCTACCACCTAGCAAGTGCGGTGTCTGGCGGTGACACCACAGTTACCACTCACGATTTTAATTTATTTATATTTTGCACGGCATGTTACTAGAAATTATTCCCATATTCAAATGCGTTTTCTCCGTGTATTAAGCCACTTTTACATAAGTTTTTATGTGCGTGGTTCTGCTTTGTTGCGTTGACTTTACTTCAATATATAAAAATCGCGCAGTTTTTAGTTGGTTATCGATTTTCATGAGTAGTTAGTGCCGAAATTTGGATGAAGTTGTTGAGCCGTGGCCGCTTTAATTTTGGTGGGCAAACCATTCCAGTGGCGCCACTAACAGCTGGTCATATGCGAGGGCTAGGGTCTTTGGTCGAGAAGTTGGTAGCTAGGTTTGGCGACCTATGGTACAGGAAATTAGTGGGAGGACAAATGGCTGACGAGTTGGTTTTTTGCGGTACTGCTGCCGCCTGGGCGTGGAGCTCATGAAGGCGTGAGTTGTAAAGTTGGTCGCAGCCGAAGTTTTCCAGCTGGAATTAAGTATTAATAGTGATGAGTTGCGGGGAGGGCAGCTGACACCGCTTGTACCTGGTCAGCAAGCAGCAGCCAACTCTGGAGGCTTAAACATTAGTGCATCTGTAGATCGACAGCATCCCCGCTTGCAATCTTGGATGCCATTTCTCTTTCGCACCAGAGTGGAGTTAAGTATTTATCTTTGATTGGTATTTGTTATCGCTAACCCACATCTGTGCTAATGTTGAAATAGACGCGTCATGTTCGTTACGCCTCCGAGTGATTGTGTGAATGGTAATCGGTCAATGTAGCTGCTTTTAATCTTTTTGATTCAGATCATATTCGTTGCAAGTGTATGAATACTCACTTTTGTAAATTGCGTTGGTATAATTGGGACTTCAGTGTAGTCTGTCACGAAGGCGATGTATTGTTAAATGAGGGTGTGACCGGCTATTAGGATTTGCAGGTGGTTGTAGGGCACGTCGTCAATTTTCACTTAATATTAAGGAGCGTCAAACTCGTAAGGGAAAGGGAGGTTAGTTGAGGAAGCGGACAACTCATCCCTGCTTAATTGGCACGGAACCGATACGTGTCTCCTTCCAGCTTCGGCTACACTTCCATCGTCACACGACGTCTAGGTTAGCCTCCAGCCAGGCGCAGCTATCAGCTGCCTCGTGTTAGCTAAAGTTAAGTAATGTTTATCTTTTTGTACGTGCCACGGCGGAATGTCGCTAAATTAATTCAAGAAAACTTTCAAATATTATGAGTTGAGCAATCATACAAGTCTTAAGGCGTGTTCTGCAAGTAAGAAGTTCCTTGTGACTATATTTTCCCTTTAACAACTTGGTTAAATCTTGCAGGCTCTATTTACTTGTTTTGGAGCTTGTTAAGGCTTAAAGGCTTTTACTTATGAGTATGAACTGTTGTTGTTTTTTATCTGAATTCGTTAGCTAACTCCATTGATTGCCAAATTTCCTTGGTTGCTGCCAGTTTGCTGTGATAACTGGTTGCTGTAACTTGTCAACTTTCTTGTATTTTGAGGAATTGTATATTTATTTAAGGGTCATTATTAATGATTCTACCTAGTGTGTACCAGTTGGAGTCACATTTAAATTGTTTGCCATCCCAGCTTTTCTTGTATTTTGGGAGACTGTGTATTCTATCAGGAGAAAGAAAACTGGCGTTCTACGGATCGGAGCGTGGAATGTCAGAACCCTTAATCGGGCAGGTAGGTTAGAAAATTTAAAAAGGGAAATGGATAGCTTAAAGTTAGATATAGTGGGAATTAGTGAAGTTCGGTGGCAGGAGGAACAAGACTTCTGGTCAGGTGACTACAGGGTTATAAACACAAAGTCAAATAGGGGTAATGCAGGAGTAGGTTTAATAATGAATAGGAAAATAGGAATGTGGGTAAGCTACTACAAACGGCATAGTGAACGCATTATTGTGGCCAAGATAGATACGAAGCCCACACCTATTACAGTAGTACAAGTTTATATGCCAACTAGCTCTGCAGATGACGAAGAAATTGAAGAAATGTATGATGAAATAAATTGAAATTATTCAGATAGTGAAGGGAGACGAAAATTTAATAGTCATGGGTGACTGGAATTCGAGTGTAGGAAAAGGGAGAGAAGGAAACGTAGTAGGTGAATATGGATTGGAACTAAGAAATTAAAGAGGAAGCCGCCTGGTAGAATTTTGCACAGAGCCCAACTTAATCATAGCTAACACTTGGTTTAAGAAACATGATGGAAGGTTGTATACATGGAAGAACCCTGGAGATACTAAAAGGTATCAGATAGATTATATAATGGTAAGACAGAGATTTAGGAACCAGGTTTTAAATTGTAAGACATTTCCAGGGGCAGATGTGGACTCTGACCACCATCTATTTGTTTTTACCTGTAGATTAAAACTGAAGAAACTGTAAAATGGTGGGAATTTAAGGAGATGGGACCTGGATAAACTGAAAGAACCAGAGGTTGTACAAAGTTTCAGGGAGAGCATAAGGGAACAATTCACAGGAATGGGGAAAAGAAACACAGTAGGAGAGGAATGGGTAGCTCTGAGGGATGAAGTAGTGAAGGCAGCAGAGGATCAAGTAGGTAAAAAGACGAGGGCTAGTTGAAATCCTTGGGTAACAGAAGAAATATTGAATTTAATTGATGGAAGGAGAAAATATAAAAATGCAGTAAATGAAGCAGGCAAAAAGGAATACAAAGGTCTCAAAAATGAGATCGACAAAATGTGCAAAAAGGCTAAGCACGGATGGCTAGAGGACAAATGTAAGGATGTAGAGGCTTATCTCACTAGGGGTAAGATAGATACTGCCTACAAGAAAATTAAAGAGACCTTTGGAGATAAGAGAACCACTTGTATGAACATCAAGAGCTCAGTGGAAACCCAGTTCTAACTAAGAAGTGAAAGCAGAAAGGTGGAAGCAGTATATACAGGGTCTATACAAGGGCGATGTACTTGAGGACAATGTTATGGAAATAAAAGAGGATGTAGATGAAGATGAAATGGGAGATACGATCCTGCGTCAAGAGTTTGACAGAGCACTGAAAGACCTGAGACGAAACAAGGCCCCCGGAGTAGACAACATTCCATTGGAACTACTGACGGCCTTGGGAGAGCCAGTCCTGACAAAACTCCACCATCTGGTGAGCAAGATGTATGAAACAGGTGAAATACCCTCAGACCTCAAGAAGAATATAGTAATTCCAATCCCAAAAAAAGCATGTGTTGACTGATGTGAAAATTGCCAAACAATCAGTTTAATAAGCCACAGCTGCAAAATACTAACACGGATTCTTTACAGACGAATGGAAAAACTAGCAGAAGCCGACCTCGGGGAAGATCAGTTTGGATTCCGTAGAAATACTGGAACACGTGAGGCAATACTGACCTTACGACTTATCTTAGAAGACGGATTACGGAAAGGCAAACCTACGTTTCTAGCATTTGTAGACTTAGAGAAAGCTTTTGACAGTGTTGACTGAAATACTCACTTTCAAATTCTACAGGTGGCAGGGGAAAAACACAGGGAGCGAAAGGCTATTTACAATTTGTACAGAAACCAGCTGGCAGTTATAAGAGTCGAGGGACATGAAAGGGAAGCAGCTGTTGGGAAGGGAGTAAGCCAGGGTTGTAGCCTCTCCCCGATGTCATTCAATCTGTATACTGAGCAAGCAGTAAAGGAAACAAAAGAAAAATTCGGAGTAGGTATTAAAATAAATGGAGAAGAAATAAAAACTTTGAGGTTCGCCGATGACATTGTAATTCTGTCAGAGACAGCAAAGGACTTGGAAGAGCAGTTGAACGGAATGGATGGTGTCTTGAAGGGAGGATATAAGATGAACATCAACAAAAGCAAAACGAGGATAATGGAATGTAGTCGAATTAAGTAGGGTGATATTGAGGGTATTAGATTAGGAAATGAGACACTTGAAGTAGTAAAGGAGTTTTGCTATTTGGGGAGCAAAATAACTGATGATGGTCGATGTAGAGAGGATATAAAATGTAGACTGCAAATGGCAAGGAAAGCGTTTCTGAAGAAAAGAAATTTGTTAACATCGAGTATAGATTTAAGTGTCAGGAAGTCATTTCTGAAAGTATTTGTATGGAGTGTAGCCATGTATGGATGTGAAACATGGACGGTAAATTGTTTGGACAAGAAGAGAATAGAAGCATTCGAAATGTGGTGCTACAGAAGAATGCTGAAGATTAGATGGGTAGATCACATAACTAATGAGGAAGTATTGAATAGGATTGGGGAGAAGAGAAGTTTGTGGCACAACTTGACGAGAAGAAGGGATCGGTTGGTAGGACAAGTTCTGAGGCATCAAGGGATCACCAATTTGTATTGGAGGGCAGCGTGGAGGGTAAAAATCGTAGGGGGAGACCAAGAGATGAATACACTAAGCAGATTCAGAAGGATGTAGGTTGCAGTAGGTACTGGGAGATGAAGAAGCTTGCACATGATAGATTAACATGGAGAGCTGCATCAAACCAGTCTCAGGATTGAAGACCACAACAACAACAACGTGTATTCTATTGCTTAAGGGATTTTATTAAGGGTTATAAATAGTTAAGGGCTTCCCAACAGCCACAATCAGTGGAGTGACTTGCTATCCTCTCTGCATTTTGTATGGACAACGTTTAGAGTTTCATCCATGCTTGTGAATTGTCAGAAATTTGAGTGGCAGTGGTTTGTAATTCATTTTATGTGTACCTACTCAACTGTTTACTTCAATCTATGGTACAATTCATAACGCTACGAGCCTGTCGTGACACTGTTATAAAGTTCGTTATCATCATTATATGTTTTTTTGTTAGATATCAGTTTGGTTTCCTGCGTTAGTACTGATGCTCTTGTCATTGTCTTCCTAGATCTTATGATGATGGTTAACCGCACGAAAGGGTTTATTGTCTGGGATGAATACCAAAAAAGTAAAAAAAGTTCATAAACTTTTAATGCAGTTTTCCATGTTCCTCTTCTTCAATTATATCTTTATTGGGAATTTCGTGATTTTCAATGTATGATTGCGTAACATGTGACACATGAATCGCAAAAGTATTTCACACGTGCGCTAGCGTATGAGAAGGAGAGAGAATATTAGAGACAGCTGAATTATTAGGGAGAAAAAACACAAAAAGTTGATGAACTTGGAAGCAAGTAATAAGCCGGAATCAATCGCTTTTGTCCGTGACCGCTAGACATTCTGCAGGGCCACGCAAAGGTCGCTTCTCCATGCCGATTCCTCCCATTATCCGGCTCACAATCGTCTAAAGGGAGCGAAACGACTGGACGAGGGAGAATTTTTCTTTGAATTTTTGTCCTTCGGCTTCTGCAGTCCTAATTGGCAATTAGTTCCCACTTTTTTTTGTAGTTCATTAATTGCAGAAGTCTGAAATTTAGTTCTGCTCTCACTTTAGTTTGTTCTCATAAAACAGTCGATATCAAGTACTTGTTCGACAAGTGATGTTTCAGAAATTAACAAGTTCTCGTGATATTAACAGACAGCCGAAGAACTGTCTTATTTCTTGGCATAGCAGAATGTCGAAAACGTTTGTGTGGAAACCGTCCTCATGCAGCTGCACTGGAAAGAAAATAGCCTCTTTCCGAACTTTCTTAGTTAAGTGACGAGGGAGAGAAGTCAAGCACACTCTACTCTCCTCTGTCTCTCTCTCTCTCTCACACACACACACACACGCACATACACACACACACACACACACACACACACACACACACACACAGAGAGAGAGAGAGAGAGAGAGAGAGAGAGAGAGAGAAACAATATCTAGTCCACACCCATTAGCTACTGTTCCATTTCATCCACTCTCTGAATTTATTGCTGTGTGCTTCTCAGTCAAACATCTCAAACTATGAAGAAATAAGAGGCTTAAACTTGATTTTTGAAATTCAGATGTGTTGTGGACTTCTTGCTCTAAGTCTGAGATTGTGTGTGTATTCACATAAAATGCTTTAAAACTTCATTAGTCAGTATTATATATATGCTATAACAGGAGTAGGAGTTATTATGAATAGTAAAATAGGTTAGAGAGTTAATTACTGCGAACAGTTCCATGACAGAACTGTTTTCATCACAATCGGCAGCAACCCAACAGTACTTCATGTATAAATGCCGAAATCGCAGACAGAAGACGAACGAGTAGAGAAGTACATCGATACTTATTGGACAGTTCAGTACACAATGGCAGGGGGGGGGGGGGAATTGGAATGTGATTGTAGGGGAAGAAGCAGTAGAAATGTCTAAAACAATTTTCAGCTAGGAGGCATATTTGGAAAATGCCGGGATGCACGGGGAGATTTCAAGTACAACACATTACGGTCAGTCAGATTTTCCGAAATCAGATATTTGATTCTAAGGCGTACCCAGCAGCAGATAAAGACTCAGATCACAATTTATTAATGTTGAAGTATAAGCTGAACTGTAAGAGACGAGTCAGCAATCGTCAACGTCCAGAGGGGTGCTATATAGAAACACTAAGAAATGAAGAGATACGCATGAAATTCTCTGAGGTTACAGATACTGCGATAACGAATTGCTTAGTAGACGGTTCACTTGAAGTGGAATGGACATCTCTAAAAAGAGCACGCAGAGAAGTTGTAAAGGAAAACATAGGTTCAAGGAAGGAAACCATGAGTAATAGATGAGACCTCAGTTGAACGAAAGAAAGAAGGAAGTACAAAAACGTACGCTGGAGCACTTTGTGAGGGGTACGACTCGTCTGATGAAGCGATAGACGAATAAACTGGAGTCGGTAGTAAAGAGACTGAGGATACGGTATTAGAGCCAGAATTTAAAAGAGCTTTGGAAAACTTAATATCATATACAAGGAATATACAACATTCCATCAGAATTTCTGAAATCACTGGAGGACATGACAACAAAACGACTATTCACATTAGTACGTCGAATGTATTCTGCTAATATTCCATCATAATTCTCGAAAAAAGCATCAGCCTTACAATTTCGAAGATTGCTAGAGTCGACAAGTATGAGAATTATCGCACAATCAGCTTAACAGCCCATGCATCCAGGCTGCTGACAAGAATAACAGAAGGAAGGATGGAAAGGGAAACTGAGGATCGATTAAGTGGCTTTTGTAAATGTACGTTCGCCAGAGAGATAGCGCTGTGGTTGCAGTTCATAACGGAAGAAAGACCGAAGAAAAGTCAAAATACATTCAAAGGATTTGTCGACCTAGAAAAACGGTTCGACAATGTCATATACTTCACGATGTTCGAAATTCTTAGAAAAATAGTTGTAAGGTGCAGGGAAAGACGGGTAATGTATAATATGTATGGAATTAGCAGGGAACAATGAGAGTTAGAGATAAAGAACGATGTGTTGGTAAAAAATTGTGTAAGACAGCGGTGCAGTCTTTCGCCCGTACTATTCAGTCTACACAACGAAGAAGGAAAAACGGAAATGAGAGAAAGCTTCGTGAGTGGAATTAAAATTCAGAGTGAAAGAATATCAATGTTAAGATTCGCTGATGACATTGCTATCCTCAGTGAAAGTGAATTACAGGATCTGTTGAATGGGATGAAAAGTCTAATGTACACAGAATATGGACAGAGCACATCGAAGAAAGACGAAAGTAACAAGAAGAAGCAGGAGTGAAGTATAGAGAAACTTGAAGTCAGAATTGGGATCAGGAAACAGACGAAGCTAAGGAATTATGCCACCCAGGCAACAAAATAACCAATGAGGGATGAACATAAAAACTTACTAGCAAAGGCACAATGATTGTGTCTTGTTAATAAAAGTCTACTATAATCAAAGATTATGCACCCGTGGTCTAGGATTAGTGTACTTGATTATTAATCAAAGCGTCCTCGGTTCCGAGTTTGAAACCGGAGATCGCTTAATCAACATTAGTGGCCAAAGGCTTCCGGCATAAGGAGTCACCCTAATTCTACCAAAGGTCTTGTCAAAGAGGGCGGAAGAGAGGAATGAGGTTCAGGGCACTTACTTGTCCTTGGAGCGGGAAGCTGCCCCTAAAGGCGGAGGAATCAGCAATGACCAATGGCATGAGGATGCAGATGGCAATGGAAACCACTGCATTAAAGACACACAACTCATATCCACAGAACGTGTGGACTGTAATGGAAAAAGTGACATGATTATGTCTGAATTGGCAAAAGATTCCGGAACAGTGCCCTATTCGGATCTACCGGACGGGACTGCCAAGTGAGATGACCATGAGAAAAAAATTGAACAATCAACGAAAGGATAACGTTCTACGAGTCGGGGCGTGAAATGTCAGATGTTTGAACTGGGTAGGGAAGGTAGAAAATCTAAAAGTGAAAATGCAAGCGCGGAATGTGCGTACAATAGGGGTTACTGAAGTGAAATCAAAGGAAGACAGGGATTTCTGGTCAGATGAGTGTAGAGTAATATCAACAACAGAGGAAAATAGTATAACAGGAGTGGGATTCGTTATGAATAGGAAGGCGGGGCAGAGAGTATGTTGCTGTTAAAATTTCAGTGATAGGGTTGTTCTTATCAGAATCCACAGCAGATCAACAACGACATCTACAGTTCAGATATACTTGTCGACGTCGCAAGCTGAAGATGAGAATACAGAGAAATTGTATGAGGATATTGAAAGGGTAATACAGTACGTAAAGAGAGATGAGAACCTAATAGTCATGGGAGAATGTAATGTAGTTATAGGGGAAGGAGCAGAAGAAAAGGTTACAAGAAAATATGGGATTCGGACAAGAAATGAGAGTGTAGAAAGACTGATCGAGTCCTGTAACAAATTTCAGCTTCTAACAGAAAATATTCTGTTCAAGGTACAAAAGAGGAGGAAGTATTCTTGGAAAAGACCATGTGATATGACAAGATTTTAATTAGGTTACATCATGATCACACAGAGATTCTGAAATCAGATACTGGAATGCGAGGAGTATCCAGGAGCATGTATAGACTCAGATCATAATGTAATAGTGATGAGGAGTAGGCTGAAAATTAAGAGATTAATCAGGAAGAATCAATAGCCGAAGAAGTAGGATACAGAAGTACCATGGAACGATGATGACATGCATTTGAAGTTCTCTATAGCCTTAGACACGGTAATGAGGAATAGCTGAGTAGGCAGTACAGTTGAAGACGAAAGGACATCTCTAAAAAGGCAATCACAGAAGGTGAAAATTAAAACATAGGTACAAAGAATGTAACTGCGAAGAAACTATAGGAAACAGGCGAAATACTTAAGATGTTCGATGAGAGAACGAAGTACAAAAATGTTCAGGGGAATTCAGGAATGCAGAAATACAAGTCGCTGAGAAATGAAATACATAGGAAATGGGGAGATGCTAAGACGAAATGGCTGCATGAAAAATGTGAAAAAATCGAAAAAGAAATGATTGCCGGAAGAACTGACTCAGCATATAGGAAAGTCAAAACAACATTTGGTGAAATTAAAAGCGAGGGCGGTAACATTAGGAGTGCAATGTGAATTCTTCTGTTGCATACAAAGTAAAGAGCGGATAGGTGTGAAGAGTAAACTGAAGGCGTCTGAGGGGGAATATTTGTCTAATGTGATAGAAGAAGAAACATGAGTCGATTTAGAAGAGGCAGGGTGTTCACTATTAGAATCAGAAATTAAGAGAGCTTTGGAGGACTAAAGATCAAATAAGGATGAAGGGATAGATAACTCTCCATTACAGTTTCTAAAATCACTGGGGGACGTGGCAAGAAATCAGCCATTTCCGTTAAAGTGTAGACTGCATGAGTCTGGAGAGATGACATCTTACTTCCGGAGAAATATAATGCACACAATTCTGGAGACTGCAAGAGCTGACAAGTGAGAGAATTGTCGCAGATTCAGATTAACAGCTCATGCACGCAAGTTGCTTACAAGAATAATACACAGAAGAATGGAAAAGAAAATTTTGAGGGTGTGTAAGATGACGATCAGGTAGCTCTAGGAAAGGTAAAGGCACCAGAGAAGCTGTTCTGACGTTGCGGTTGATAGGGGAATCAAGACAAAAGAAAAATCAATACCCGTTCACAGCATTTGCCGACCTGTAATAGGGATTCGACAATGTAAAATGGTGCAACATGTTCGAAATTCTTCGAAAAATAGGGGTACGTTATAGGGACGACGGTTAATATACAATATGTGCAAGAGCCAAGAGAGAATAATAAGAGTGGACGACCAAGAACGAAGAGCTCGGAATAAAAAGGGTGTAAGACAAGGATGTAGTCTTTCACCCCTAATTTTCAGACTGCACATCGAGGAGGCAGTGATGGGAATAAAAGAAAGGTTCAGGAGTGCAATCAAAATTCAAAGTTAACAGATATCAAAGAGATAATAAGCTGATGACATTGCTATCCTGAGTGAAAGTGAAGAACGGATACAGGATCTGCTAAATAGGATGAACAATCTAATGAGCACAGAGTATGGTTTGAGAATAAATCGAAGAAAGGCGAAAGTAATGAGAAGTGGCAGAAATAAAAACAGCCAAACACTTAACTTCAGGATTTATGGACATGAAGTAGATGAAGTTACGGCAGCAAAATGACCAGTGACGGATGGATCAAGGGTGACATCAAAAGCAGACTAGGACTGGAGAATTGGGCGTTCCTGGCCAAGAGAAGTCTAATAGTATGAAACATAGTCCTTAATTTGAGGAAAAAATTTCTGAGAATGTATGTTTGTATCTCGGAGTTGTATGGTAGTGAAAAATTGACTGTGCGATATCGCTACAGAGGAGAATCGTAGTATTTGATGTGTGGTGCTACTGAAGAATGTTGAAAATTAGGTGGACTGATAAGATAGCAAATGAGGAGATACTCTGACAATGGGCAAGGAAAGTACTGTATGGAACAAAATGTCAAGGAGGGACACGCTGACATGCTGGTTCAAATGGCTCTGAGCACTATGGGATTTAACATCTGAGGTCATCAATCCCCTAGAACTTAGAACTACTTAAACCTAACTAACCTAAGCACATCACACACATTCATGCCCGAGGCACGATTCGAACCTGCGACCGCAGCAGTCACGCGGTTCCGGACTGAAGCCTCTAGAACCGCACGGCCACCGCGGCCGGCCAGGCTGACAGGGAAACTGTTAAGACACCTATGAATAACGTCCTTGATTTTAGAGGGAACCATAGGGGGGTAATAACTCTGAGGTATACACAGACTGGGATATACCTAGCAAGTAACTGACGACATTGTTTGCAAGTTCAACTCTGAGATGCAAACTTCGGCACAGGAGAGGTATTCGTGATGAACGCAGGAGAGGTATTCGTGATGATCGGCATCAAACCAATCAGAACAGTGACAGCTCAAAAAAAAGGTGGAAAGTTTAGGTCATTTGCAGAGATATAGAGTAGTAGCAGAGGTTGTTGGGGAACCAGGAAATGTCTCTTGGTACCCCTGAGCCGCCGTCAGAAGTTCCTGGTGAAAATAAATCCAATAGAAACGAATGTAGAAGCGGAATGTGCCATAATAGGTGAGATAAATGGTAGAGAGATAAATATTTGTTGGAAACATGGGGACATGTGTCAGTGACCGCATGAGTGTATGTGGGTGGCGTTGGAACCTAAGACGTTGCAAGTTGTGTGGAGTAGAGAGTAATGATATACGACCATTGGGGTCAGTAACGTATGAGACAGATGGCTTACACGATGCGTGGCAGTGCTGTCACATGTAAGCGAGGGCTGTAACATGATCCTATTGTCAGTATTTTCGCATCTACATCATGCAATAATTGACCTTTGCCTAAGTATTGCGTAACTTAGCGGTAAGACATGAAGGCTAGGCGCTGCAGTCTGGAACCACGCGACCGCTACGGTCGCAGGCTCCATTCCTGCCTCGGGCATGGATGTATGTGATGCCCTTACGTTAGTTAGGTTTAAGTAGTTCTAAGTTCTAGGGGACTGATAACCTCAGATGTTATGTCCCATAGTGCTCAGAGCCACTTGAACCATGAAGGCTAGGGGAAGTAGTTGTCAATGTTTGAGCCGTGTTGCGGCTCGCGATGGTGCCGTTGGCAGGTTGGCATCGTGTAATAGTGATAGTGGCATCTCGTTTTCTTCTTGTGTTTACTGGCGCCACTACATTGCTAGCGTTGTCTGTCAGCGAGTGGCAGCAGCAGCGGTTACCGATATCTAGTACCGTGGTACTATTTTTGGAAGGACGTCAAGGGTTTTCAGGGTAGACTGTGTCGGGAGATCAGTTGGGACGTAGCAGCAGTGAGTTGCAGCAGTGCGTGAACATGCTTGGACAGCTGACAGCATGTAGGCACTGCTAGATCGAGGGTCTGTAGTTGCGAGGGCCACAACCTCGTTGTCCACAGGAACTCAGGACGTTTGAGTTGAGTGAACATTAACCCAGTAGTGAAACCTCCACTATTTTGAGATCATTCCGTTTGTTCGTGCGTTACTGCTCACAGCGTTGCTGAGACAAAGAGCAACAAGTGGAGTGTTTGGAGTTGGCGAAATTAATTAGCTATCCTCCACTTCTTATTATTAATCATTGAATTCCTTGTGTTTATTGATGAAGTTCAACCAGCGGTATTTTTCTGCCTAGTGGCCGCTAATAACCCAGTTACCTGCCCTGGAGGTTAGCGTATTTTCGCGGCAGTGTACCTTTCCTCGCCTTCCCACTGCTGTCTGGTAAGGTGTGTAGTTCGACCGCCTCCTTGATTTTGGTTCGGATATTTTGTTCTTTTGGACTACTTTGGTCGTAGTGGTTCCTTCTGCTTCTGGATATTCTAAACACTGGATTCTGAAGACGCAGTGTTTTCCGCCGGTTCCGTCTTGCCTGGGTTATTCCGTCATTGTGTTGGTTACCAGACGTTACGTAGATTTTGCAAGAGTGTTGGTCTGCGTTTAAGCTGTTACTAGTCTTAGTTGCCATGTGGTTAACTGAATACAACTCTTGGGTGCCTATCTCATCGGTTACGAAGTTGGGCGACTTTTCCAGGCCGATACTTGGAGCACTGTCTGAGGCCCACTTCTCTCTTGGTTTGATCAGATTGTGTTGATTGTTTTGTTTTTTAAAAAAATATTTTAATTTTGAGTTACTACTTCAACATAAATGGCTCTGAGCACTATGGGACTTAACATCTGAGGTCATCAGTTCCCTAGAACTTAGAAATACATATACCTAACTAACCTAAGGACATCACACACATCCGTGCCCGAGGCAGGATTCGAACCTGCGACCGTAGCAGTCTCGGGGTTCCGGACTGAAGCGCCTAGAACCGCACTATCTAGGCCTTCAGCCGTCAAATTGTTTTTGAGTTATTACAAGTGGGGCCTTCAGCCCACAAATAATTTGAATTTCTGGTCAATATGGCCTTCAGCTGTGAGTGCAACTTGCTTAAGAATTTTTTATTAGACATTGCTTCTTAACAGTCATATTTAATGACTGTTCCTTATTGTCAACCTCATTTGCAAACTGGTTCCAAATAAAGTTTACGTGATTTAAAAAAAAAAAAAACTGAGCAACCAACGGTACTTTATTCGACTTCCTTGCAGATAGAACTCAACACATCGCTCTTAACGGGACAAAATCGACGGGTTGAATGGTAATTTCAGAGTGTAACGTGCGCGTGGGGCACACGATACTCATTAAAGCCTGTACTATGGTAAGTTGACGGGTTTCACCTTATGAGAAAGGATTTTCGTATAGATATTGACCGCGTGTACCTGAATGGAGGCAAATCAGACTTACACCCCTCTGTAATAACAATGATACGTCAAATAAGTCCGAAATGCAACTACATGTCAGGACGGACAAAAAGCAACACAGAAGATGCTACCAATTTGTTAATAATACGGTCGCCAGCCTAATTAGGCATTAACTGAGTTTCTTCGCTGTACAACTTGATGTATCTTCATGCATTAACAACACGTAGTGACACTGCATAATATAGTAAAATTTTAGAACCAGAAAATCTATTGAACTGATAGTTTCACGTTCTGTACTGATATGGATAAACCATAAATACATAACACTACACTAAAATGTTTACTACAAAACTTCGTACTGTCTATTGATCTGATTAAAATCGGGCATAGGTTACCCTAGAAATAGCACTTTCGAATCACACACACAATGTCAATTTTGATAAAGATAAAACACATAAATTTTGGTTTTTATATTGACTTTAACTTTGCTGGTCAAATCAGTTTAGAACACTTCAGAATTCAAATGAATAAAATGGGGGGGGGGGGGGAACCCTGAAACTTTTATGATCACTGTATAAAAAAATTGATTACTGAAATCAATATGCGCTCAAGATTTCCAAAATATGAGTTACTACTCTTTTTATCTTATTTCCTGCTTATTTAA
This sequence comes from Schistocerca cancellata, assembly GCF_023864275.1. Classification (NCBI taxonomy): domain Eukaryota; kingdom Metazoa; phylum Arthropoda; class Insecta; order Orthoptera; family Acrididae; genus Schistocerca; species Schistocerca cancellata. The sequence continues at coordinate 1,000,560,164 of NC_064627.1, forward strand.
ATACCTTTATATCTGTCTCAAAAGAATTAAACTTCATTCCTAAATCAATATAAAGTTATCTGCCAACTTTGTCAGACCTTCGTTATTCATTAACTGGTTCATTAACAAAACAGTTCTTTAAACACCATTCTTACGTAGTTAGGTCTGCAAGTAATTATTATTAACACAAAATTTAATTTTTCACTTTGGGACACTCGGGTTGCACAACATTTGGAAAGGACCCTATCTAGGTTAGTTGTGAGGATAATTAAATGATATGACAGTTCTGGTAAAATTTAAGTTGTTATTGAACAGTATGAAACGAAAGTAACACAGGTCCATACGAATGCAGTACTAAAAGTTTCAACCTGTTTGTATCGATGCGGCGGTTGGCAGGCGGCCAGATGGCGAGGTACAAAGCACACATATCACCACAGCTATGGCTCTTGACGTATCGGCACTTTATTTCTTCATAGCGTCACAATACGTTTCCGTTTAGTGCCTATGGAATTTTCCCATGCTGTATGGGCGTTGGAACGGCATACCCGAGGCTGAATGAAACTACGTCTTCCAAGAGAGCCTCCTCGCTCCAGAACGTGTTGCTCAGACCAATGCCAGACTCCAACTACTACTGCTGAGCCCGTTGTGCCGTGCAGGGCCCGTGCGCATTTTCCCGCGCTCGCCTGCCATCCACCTTTTACCGCTCCCTTACAGACAGGGTATTCACCCGAGGTTTTGCATTCTACATATCCTAACACATTGCCTACGTATGGACCAGACGCACAGTTACAATTTTAAATATCTTACAACAGTCTCAACATTTGTTACATTTTGTAAGTAGGCTGTTTAGGTTTTTATATTGGTAACGCCACGTAGCGCTCTGTATGAAAATCACTGGCTGTGCTGTGTGCAGTCTGTGGCTAGTTTGCATTGTTGTGTGCCATTGTAGTGTTGGGCAGCTGGATGTGAACAGCGCGTAGCGTTGCGCAGTTGGAGGTGAGCCGCCAGCAGTGGCGGATGTGGGGAGAGGGATGGCGGAGTTTTGAAATTTGTAATACTGGATATCATGAACTGCTAATATACATTATGACTTTTGGACACTATTGAGGTAAATACATTGTTTGTTCTCTATCAAAATCTTTCATTTGCTAACTGTGCCTATCAGTAATTAGTGCCTTCAGTAGTTTGAATCTTTTATTTAGCTGGCAGTAGTGGCGCTCGCTGTATTGCTGTAGTTCGAGTAACGAAGATTTTTGTGAGGTAAGTGATTTGTGAAAGGTATAGGTTAATGTTAGTCAGGGCCATTCTTTTGTAGGGATTATTGAAAATCAGATTGCGTTGCGCTAAAAAAATATTGTGTGTCAGTTTAAGCACAGTCACATATATAATTTTTCTAAGGGGACGTTTCATTTGTCAACCCTTAGCCTAGGATACCTCGCTGGAATCTTCTGATTTTTTTCTTGTAGTTTGTGTAATTAGTGTAGCTATTGTTTATTGCTAGCGCGTAATTGTAGAGAGAATTTCCTTTGTAGTTGTAGTTTTTCATTCTTGTACAGTAAAACAGTTGTGGCATGCATGTAGATTTGCACCAAGTATTTCGCAGCTGCGCTTGCAATTAACTAGATATTATTTTCAGTGCTATGTTAATGTGTTCTCTTATTTTGGCTCTTCAAATTGTGCTTTTCTGTGTTGTCGTGTGAAATATTGTGACAATAATGGCGTGTGAAGAACGTAATACTAGGCTCCAAAGTAAACTGAGAAATGACAGTGAAGACGAAAGCAGTGTGTTAGCGCCACCGTGTAATGAATTAACTAATGTTCAATATAGTAATTTGGTAATTGTGCATAGGGAAATGGAGCGGGCGGCAAACAATGGCGTAGGCAGTGAAACAATTAGTGAACAGGGAAGCATTATCGATCGATCGCTCGGCAACAGCTCGCCTCAGGAATCCGAAATGACAGGACACAATTTTGCAAATACTGTAGATTCAGGTTTTGCGTCCTCACCGTTTTCTCAAATAAGTCAAGACACATTTTCTTCTTGTCAAAATGTGAATGTTGCCGGTGCAAATGCACTGCCGAAAAGCGTAGAGGAACAGATTCCGGACACTAATGCATTGTTATTACAGCTAATGCAACAAATGGAACAAACTCAGAGACAACCACAGCAAAGGCTTCAAAAGTTAGACACAATGGAACAACACCAGAGACAAACACAGCAACAGTTGGACACAATGGAACAACACCAGAGACAAACACAGCAACAGTTAGACACAATGGAACAAAATCTTCAAAAGTTAGACACCACGCTTGAACAAACACGTTAAGATTTAACTACTGAGTTACATAACATCGAATCGAAATGTCAAAAAGTCTGTAATGACGTAAAAACACAAATTTGTGAGCATTTCCAACCTATTTTTTCGCGTGATGAAAATGCATTACAGAATCACGAAGCAGCCATAAAAGAACTGCAAACTATTGTTCATGAAAATCACTGGCTGTGCTGTGTGCAGTCTGTGGCTAGTTTGCATTGTTGTCTGCCATTGTAGTGTTGGGCAGCTGGATGTAAACAGCGCATAGCGTTGCGCAGTTGGAGGTGAGCCGCCAGCAGTGGTGGATGTGAGGAGAGAGATGGCGGAGTTTTGAAATTTGCAATACTGGATATCATGAACTGCTATATACATTATGACTTTTGAACACTATTGAGGTATATACATTGTTTGTTCTGTATCAAAATCTTTCATTTGCTAACTATGCCTATCAGTAGTTAGTGCCTTCAGTAGTTTGAATCTTTTATTTAGCTGGCAGTAGTGCCCCTCGTTGTATTGCTGTAGTTCGAGTAACGAAGATTTTTGTGAGGTAAGTGATTTGTGAAAGGTATAGGTTAATGTTAGTCAGGGCCATTCTTTTGTAGGAATTATTGAAAGTCAGATTGCGTTGCGCTAAAAAAATATTGTGTGACAGTTTAAGCACAGTCACGTATATAAATTTTCTAAGAGGACGTTTCAATTTCAATTCTATTACAATACTGCTTGGCATTTGACATAAACATTAATATTCACATTGAAAATTGTTGACAGCTTTCTTAACACAGTGGCATGAAACAAAAAAGAAATGAAATCAGAACATCGATTACACTAATTTAACAAAAAATCAGAAGAAAAAAATTACTTATTTGTACAATAGTACAGCGTTGTTGTTGTTACAAGAGTGCGCTAAGGAAGTGTGAAAAACCGTTATTGTTTACAGTGTACGTAAATGATCTATTAGAAAGCGTCATATGCTCTAAGAGTGTTTGCAGGTGGTGCGTTATCTATAAAAGGTAACAGAACCAGAAGATAGTATCGATTTGTAGAATGACCTGCAGAGGATTGATAAACGATGAAGACTCTGCCAGTTGACCCTGAATGAAAATAAATCTAACATATTGTGCATTTACAGGAAATAAGGCAACTACTGTACAACTACGCTATTGATGAAAGACTGCTGGAAACGGTATACACGGTAAAATAATTAGGGTTAACTATCCAGATCTATCTTAAGTTTAATGACCGCATAAATGAAATAGTAAGAAAAGCAGATGCCAGACAGATTCATAGGAAGAATCTTAAGGAAATGTAAATCCACGAACGAAGTGGCTTATAAGGCACTAGTTCGACCGATTCTTGAGTACTGTTGATCGACGTTGGATCCTTACCAGGCAGGACTGTTAGAAGAGATAGAGAATATGCAAGAAGAAGAGGCGCGTTTCGTCACGGGATCGCTTAGACGGTGCGGGAACATTAACGAAATGCTAAACAAACTCCAAAAAAATGGTTCTGAGCACTATGCGGCTTAACTTCTGAGGTCATCAGTCGCCTAGAACTTAGAACTAATTAAACCTAACTATCCTAAGGAAATCACACACATCCATGCCCAAGGAAGGATTCGAACCTGCGACCGTAGCGGTCGCCCGGTTCCAGACTGTAGCGCCTAGAACCGCACGGCCACTCAGGCCGGCTAAACAAACTCCAATGGCAAACGTTGCAAGAGAGGCATTGTGCATCACGGAGAGGCTTACTATTGAGATTTCGAGATAACACTATACACGAAGAGTCGGAAGAGACTCTTCTGACTCACAATACGATTTTAATGGAACACCAATATGTTGTTGCTCTGTTTGGCTCCGCTATCCTCTTCGTATCTTCTGCTGATTCTTCAGTCTGCTCCCTTCATTTGCTTATGATATGCCTAATATATTTTCGGAATTCTACCTTCTTCATCTGTCCATCCCCTTTCTTACACTCCCGGGATCGTGCAGTTCACCAACTGCTGAAACTGCTCTGTCTTTCGTATCTCTTCTTTTGATCATGCATAGGCCTTAAGTAACTGACTGTGTTCCTCATTTCGAACAGAGAGCTAACAAGGGGACTGGATTCCACGAGCGAAAGATGGGGAATGGATTGCTAGGTTCAGGTTTGGCAAGGTAATTGTGTAGTAAGCAGGAGTATGTGGTATGGTGGTAATCGTATTTGTTTATGGATTAAGTGGGGGAAGTAATCTTAGCAAGTAACCTCGTCGAAGTAAGGCCCAAGGGGCAAGGGGCCAGGTCCTCTTGTAACGCCGGAAATGCATATCCATCTATTTCCATCTATTGTACTATAGATTTTTCCTTATTTTGTAACCTGAAGATATGACATTTCGGTGTCTTTATATATTGTAATTGTTTTACTATTTGTATATATATATATATATATATATATATATATATATATATATATATATATATATATATATATATGCATTTATGTCGATGTATAATTGGTTTGTTTTGTAAATACTATTTGTATTTTTACGCTGGGCCTTGCCTAGGGAAAACTATGCTATCTAACGAATACATCGATAGGTCGTATGGAGAACCAAAGTGTTTAGGATCTTTGGTAGTGTTAACTCTGCCGCGTGGAGCGCGGGCAGAGCAGAGGGGAGTGTGGCTGGGGTAGGGCGGTGGAACAGGTGTGTTGCGTGAAGCTCCCGCGAATTGCCGCGCTTTCGGGGTTTGGCAGCATGTAATTGCGCTCGACTTGCTATGATAGTTTCTGACACGGTGTCGCGGACGGGAAGCATTAGCTGGCGCATATCAAGAGCCCGTTTCGCCTGGTGACCGTGTCGAGAAGGAGGCGCGCCAACATCCAGCTTCTGCAACAGCGACGGCCGACAATGAGTGACTGTCGCCATCTCCTCGATCGACGACTTCAAACGTTCAATCAACCAACAAGGAAGACTGGAAGCACGTAAAGTTTTAGAATTGAATGGCAGACCTCAGCTTTACAAACTCGTCAATTTGTGTCACCAAATTAAAGCAACGTAACATGAACCTTTGTTGCTCATTGTCCCAATTGCATTACCAAGCAGGGTCCCTTCCTTTTCCGGAATGAACACGAGTGTCGTTGAAATTCAAACGCCAGCATTAAAGTAATATCATTCCGTTTCACTGCTTTAATTTCAAAGTTCAGTTAAGGTATTCATAGCTGGCTACAATATTTAGATTACACAAGCACAAATTAAGAGTGCAAGTTTTGGTACCATATTTTAGCTTACCTGTGACTGCAGCTCAGCTTGGTACGTACTAAATTTTACTATTGTTAATTGTTCAGAAACATTAAATCTCTTATTTCTAAACTGTGTAGATTCACGTAACTTCTGAAATGATTGTTGAGGTAGCCCAAGACTAACCTTATTTTACTGAATTTTGTAGTGCTTCAGAAACAAAGTTCCCTATTAATTTCAGTTACTAAATTAACTTTCAGTTTTCCAGTTTTATTAATTCTTTTGCTAAATTAAGTCAGAGTGTAGCGAAATTTATTACTTCTGACAAACATTCTGTTTTCACGCAACACGTGTCAACCTTCAGTTGCCACGCTTTTAGTGCTAATCATATGTGCATTAATCTTTCATTTTCAGTTATTATAGTAGTTGTCCATAGGACTGGCGACCGTAATTTTCCCCAAATCTCAAATATATAATTAACGCCAATTAATTGTTAACGTGACAACCACACATTTACTTTCTTTATTAATTTTACCCTTCTCTCAAAATTAATTTCCACCAATTTCATTTGCATTTTTCCTTTCATTTAGATGTGACCCTTTCCTCCCTCTTTACCGACAGATTAACTTCGGTGACGATAGCTTTTCCCAAATTTCCATTAGGTACACGCGGTTTAATTGTTCACTGTCATTAAGGTCGATAAGTGAGGGGGAGGTTACACTCTCCATAGAGGAACACAGTGTAGCGCTACTACCCAGTTTTTAGCTAAAATAATGTGAAGCAGAGTGAAAGTCGCCATGAAGTAACGCGTTAATAGTCATGGGCTGGTAGCTCACGTGTATCAGAATAAGATACACGTAAAGTGATTGCAAGGCGTGGCTAGCTACGCTCAGTGGCGAACTGCACAGCACACCGGTAATAACTGTTGCAGGCAGATCGATGTCATCGTACCAGGGCAAGAGTGTTGTGTACTTGCGAAGTGACTTGGAAGCCAGATTTCAGCAAAACAAATGACCCACGGAACAGCGTGAAGATGTCTGGATTTGGAGGCAGAGGGCGTTCCCTCATGACCTGAGTCCAGTACCATCTGCTTGACACCAAGGGCCACGCCGGACGAGGAGAGAACTGGGCGTCACCAGCAGTGGACATGGGTTCGACACCAGGCTACGCTGCTGCCCCCAGCACTATGTCCCTCACGGGACTTCGTACAACAACCCCTCCAACCCGCCATCCGTGCACTGAACTCCTAGTGGGACAAAGCCTCAGTGCCAGACTATTCCTGCCGGAGGACAGCAAACTGATGTCCGCGCACAGAGGTCTCCAGCTGCTGCGGTAAACTCAGCAAGGGGCCACCAGGCCTCCATGTCACTGATGGAAGCAGAATGCCGCTGACGTCATAGCAGTGGCTTAAGAGGCCCCCAGCCGACCACAGGCCTGCAGTCAGGGCACGTACGCAGCACACAGGGCAGAGGCCGTCCCTTATACATTGAAGATCCACAGAAACTGGTAAACGTGCCTAACAACGTGTAGGTCCCCCACGAGCACGCAGAAGTACCGCAACACGACATGGCATGGACTCGACTAATGTCTGAAGTACCGCTGGAGGGTGTTGACACCATGATTCCTGCAGGTCTGTCCGTAAGTCCGTAAGAGTACGAGAGGGTTCAGATCTCTCCTAAACAGCAGTTGGAAGGCATTCCAGATATACTCAATAATGTTGATGCATGAGAAGTTTGGTGGCCTGTGGAAGTGTTTAAACTCGGAACAGTGTTCCTGCAGCCACTCTGGAGCAATTCTGGACGCGTGGGGGTCGCATTTTCCTGCTGGAATTGCCCAAGTTCGTCGTAATGCACTGTGGTCGTGAATGAATGCAGGTGATCAGGTAGGATGGTTAGGTGCGTGTCACATGTCAGAGTCGTATCTACATGTATTAGGCGTCCAATATCACTGCAACAGCTCCACCCTACACCACTACAGAGCCTTCACCGGCTTGGACAGTCCCCTGCTTACATGCCGGGTACATGGATTCATGTGGTTGTCCCCATAACCGTACACATCCATCCTCTCAACACAATTTGAAACGAGACTCGTCCGACCAAGCAACATGTTTCCAGTCATCAACAGTCCAATGTCGGTGTTGACGGGACCACGCGAGGCGTAGAGCTTAGTGTCGTACAGTCATCAAGGGCACCAAGAATGGGCCTTCGGCTCCGAAAGCCCACATCGATAATGTTTTACTTAATGGTTCGTACTTTAACACTTTTTGATGACCCAGCATTGATATCTGCAGAAATTTGCGGAAGGATTGCACTTCTCTCACGTTGAACGAATCTATTCAGTCGTCGTTGGTCCCGTTTTTGCAGGATCTTTTCCGGCAGCAGAGATGTCAGAGACTTGATGTTTTACCGGATTCCTGATATTCGCGGTACATTCGTGAAATGGTTGTCCGGGAAAATCCCTATTTCATCGCTATCTCGGAGATGCTGTGTCCCATCGCTCGTGCGCCGACTATATCACCACATTCAAACTCACTTAAATATTGATGACCTGCCATTGTAGCTGTAGTAACCGATCTAACAACTGCGCCAGACACTTGTCTTACGTTGGCGTTGCCGACCGCAGCGCCATATTCTGCCTGTATACATATCTCAGTATTTGAATACGCATGCCTATACCAGTTTCTTTGGGGCTTCAATGTATATCAGTGCTGGCCGTGATAAAAGAGTGAGTTATTCTTGGCTCACTAATGAAATATCATGTACTGGAATTAAATTGCAACTCCACTCCTCATATTCTAGATTACATTGTCTGTACCGGTGCCATCGCGGAAATAGATTCCAGAAATGCTGATTGGGATTATTCAGGTGATGTTATTATCAGTTTGTCATTGCTGTACCTCCACAACTGTAACGCCATTTATGTAGACAATTTATGTTCAAGCCTTGAGCCATTCGTATGACTCCACGAAGAATGTAACAACGCCTTTGGCAAAGTACTCAAAACAGGAAATGTTTACTACAATTGTCTGACAAAGTAAGAAAGAGGAAATACAATTCGAGCCTTGTGGATCACTGTTGGCAACACAATGGATGGACAACAAAGAAGTCTCGATGCTTTTCACAATAAATGAGTCAGATATTGTTGAAACAGAGAAAAAGGGACATAAGGTTGGCAAAAATAATTTGAAACCCACTGGTGTATTAAGTCTATGACTGCTGCTGATAACATAGGCATGATGTTAAGTTCTGTACAGCGCATCCGAAAGGCAATGGAGCCATATTGAAAGTATTCTTCCTTTTGGCGGACTTCTCTGTGCTGAACGCAAACACAGCGTTGGAAATAAATAAAAAAAGCGACAGAACATGCCACTGGCGAAATTCCCCTTCGAAATAATGAACAAGTTGCTGGGTGAATTTCTTGGACAAACATGTACTACTGAGAGTGCAGACACCAAAACAAGAAACTCCGTTTCGACTGAAAAATAAAGAAGGACATTATCCAGAATCCGTTGAAACAACGGAGAAAAAGCAGATTTCCCAGAGACGCTGTGCAGTAGTCCAGCAGCGCAGGTCGAGGCGAGTGTAGCAGCAGTTGTCAGATACACAGTAATTTAGTTTAATTTGTGTTTTTTCACGTTCTTCGGTAAAGAGGTGAAGTATATCTGCGTCTGTTGCTGTGTGGACTAGTGTTTAGCTAATTACTCTAATTCTTCGTTTTTGCGTAAATCATAGTTCATATCCTGAGGTGAGACGGAGTCTTCATGTAATTTTCCGCCATCAGAAGTGCCACGTCACGTCACTGTGTTTAAACCCCGTGTTAGCACACAACAAACAGTTTAGATCGGTGCAGTGGAGTCTGCATATTTATTTCCTCCAGTAGTTTCTAGGTAAACAGTTCCCAGTAAAAATTAACTGTTGATAAACCCTTTTGGTGCAGAGAAATTCACATCTGTTTCAAAAGGTTGCGGATCTTGCAGTCTCAGGCTATAATGAGAACGCTGCAGAGCAGATTTTAGTGTTTGTTTCTTCTCCTCGTTATATTTTGCGCACATCCCAACGACAGTAGCGCCAGAGTCAGGTAATTTCCACTTTTTCGGAGTCTGCTAGTACCTTCTAAATCAATCTTGACTGCTTTGTTCGTATTTTTAGAAATATTATACACTACGTAATCAAAAGTATCCAGACACGTGGCTGAAAAAGACTTACAAGTTCGTGGCGCCCTCCATCGGTAATGCTGGAATTCAATATGGTGTTGGCCCACTCTCGCAGACGTACTTTCAATCTGTGCTGGAAGCTTTCATGGGGAATGGCAGCCCATACTTCACCGAGTGCTGCACTGAGGACTGGTATCTATCTCCGTCGGTGAGGCCTGGCACGAAGTCGGCGCTCCAAAACATCCCAAAGGCGTTCTATAGCATTGAGGTCAGGACTCTGTGCAGGTCAGTCCATTACAGGGATGTTATTGTCGTGTAACCACTTCGCCACAGGCCGTGCATTATGAACAGGTGCTCGATCGTGTTGAAAGATGCAGTCGCTATCCCCGAATTGGTCTTCAACAGTGAGATGCAAGAAAGTGCTTAAAACATCAACGTAGGTCTGTGCTGTGATAGTGCCACGCAAAACAACAAGGGGTGCAAGCCCCCTCCATGAGAAACACGACCGCACCATAACACCACCGCCTCCGAATTTTACTGTTGGCACTACACACGCTGACAGATAACGTTCACCGGGCATTCACCATACCCACACCCTGCTACCTGGTCGCCAACTTGTGTACCGTGATTTGTCACTCCATACAACGTTTTTTCCACTGTTCAACCGTCCAGTGTTTACGCTCCCTTACACGAAGGGAGGCTTCGTTTGGCATTTAGTGGCGTGACGTGTGGTTCATGAGCAGCCGCTCGGCCATGAAATCCAAGTTTTCTCACCTCCCGCCTGTCATAGTACTTGCAGTGGATCCTAATGCAATTCCTGTATGATGGTCTGAATAGATATCCGCCTATTACACATTACGACCTTCTTCAGCTGTAGGCGGTCTCTGTCAGTCAACAGACGAGGTCGGCAAGCCTGTACGCTTTTGTGCTGTTTGTGTCCCTTCACGTTTCCAGTTCACCATCACTTCGGAAGCAGTTGGACCTAGGAACGTTCACGAGTGTGTAAATCTCGCTTACAGACGTATGACCGGAGTTACACCCAAATACCAGAAGACGTTCAAAAACCGTGATTTCCGCGGAGCGCCCCATTCAGCTCTCACAATGTCTAATGACTACTGAGGTCGCTGATATCGAGTACCTGGCAGTAGGTGGCGGCACAGTGAACCTAATATGAAAAACGTATGTTTTTGTGGGTGTCCGGATACTTTTTATCGCATAGTATATCTGATCCTCACACAGTGCGAAATGTCTGACGACTAAGCTTGTTGTGAGTGGCCACAAGGAGAATTGGCTGCTATAGGCACACAGCTCGAAGCTGTTTTGGATACGGTCGACACGTTTATGACTAATGCTCAAAGCTGTCACAACTTCAGGGAGCCGATGACAACACCTGTGACACCGTTCGTGCCGCTGGAATCCCCTGGTGACCCGGTTGCCGCTGTGTCTTGCAATATGTAACGTCTGACCTGTCCATACTCACTTGAGTAGTGGACAGTGTTAAGTTCTCTCGTCACTGGGTGGAAGGCGAAAAAAAAAAAAAAAGAAAACGAGCCGCAGCGCTGGCTCCTTACGCCTGAACAACAGGACAAGGTTGTACTGATACTTCTTAGCCAGCACGCTATGCCTCTCCTGTTGGGCCAGCGGCAGATTCTCCTGCCCGTCTGGACAAGTGCAGAGGGTGGGTATGCTAGCCATTTGAAGCTTCAGCTTTGGGCGGGTGATTTAGCCCGTCAGGAAGACAGCAAGCAGGGCGGGAAGGAATGACGGCGTGCGCTCTGTATGTTTGCCAGGAGAGTTCCGTCCGTGACGTAGAAGAGGCCCTGCCGACGGCTACCTATGACGCTGGGTGCAACCGGATGCAAATAGTGGCAAATGTCAGCACCAATGACGCCTTCCGCTTGGGTTCTGAGGCCATCTTCGACTCTTTTCGGCGGATAGTTCATTTGTGAAGGTAACCAGCATCGCGCGCGGGGTGCTGGGTAAACTGCAATGTCGTACCCAGGACCAATCGCGATCCTCTGGTTTGCAGCGGAGTGAAAGGTCTAAACCAAAGACTCAGACGACTCGGCGACGGTATCTGATGCGAATTTCTCGATCTCTTCTATGGGGTGCTGATAACTGTAGAGTTTCCCCTAATAGCTCAGCCGTGTGCTACTTGCAGAAAGCTGCTACCGGGACAGCAGAGTGCGTGTGGCGTCCACATGGAGGTTTTCTCAGAGAATACTCGTCCTTGAAGATCGAATATAGAAACCATAGTATGATGTTAGTAAACTGCTGAAGAATCAAAGAAAAGATCTCGGAAGTAGTATCACTTATTGAAGGTTATAATGGCCTAATAGTGTTATAGTATAATAGTGTTACAGTATAATGTTGGGTGAAACAGGAGGAGAATAGCAACAAAATCATAAGTTCAGATATCGTATTTATCGTAAGGATAGGTTAGTCGCGTATTTATTGCAGTATATAATTCCTAATGTGAATGAATTTTCATGAAGTTGAAACCTTGTCTCCTCTATATCTCTCTTTTTTTCCTTTTTCTTTTTCTTTACGCAAAATTCCCTTCTACAATAACCTATGAAACCTTTCCTTAGGATTTCTATCCCTTGCTTAATAATAACAAATGAAATATTCCCTTTGAAATTTATTCTCTTTCTCAATCTTCGCATACAAATTTAGTTGCTGCTTACTAAAAGTGATTTTCTGATTATTTCGACGAACATAGAATGTGTCGTCGTCGTGGCCCTCAGTCATTATCTGCAATAACCCAAAACTGTTCCTTACCTTTTTTACTGTTACTGGATCGCCATCTGAATGCTACATCGAACTGCGACATGAATATACTTACTCTGGTTTACTATACTCTATTAACTGCTGGCGGGCTGTCATAATAAGTGGCTGTATTTGTTACCAAAGCTGACGTTATTCTTCAATAGCAAAGCTGACGTTATTCTTTAATTAATTTGACTGAAGTTACGTTATTCATAGTTACACTTTTTCTTGACAACAACAAAATTTTGCAAAGTTTTACGTTAATGGTTTTTGGGATGGATTATAGTCAGTAATGCAACATTGCTGGCAAAAATTAATTATTTTCTGAAAACGCTTCTAATATTTACTTTTGTTAATGAAATGATTTTACAAACGTTCAAATGGGACTTACTTTTTACAATAATCTTACAACTAGCATTTCACAAACATACCTTCAGTAGTCTTGAGCTTCGCAGAGAAAATAATTCAATAATATTAGTTCCTCTTATGATAATAGTAAGTTGATGTCTCTGTACATCCGTTTATAATCTCTTGTAAATCATAGCTGGTGGCTGGCAGACACACTGTTACTCTCAACCTCTCGCTGCAGACCTGTTACCAACTCGCTTCCCATCTCGCTTACTACTGACTTCCTACGAACGCTAAAGTGCGGTCTCTCCTGCCAACAAAGCTTTCTGGTGCAGACAATCCCTGCTATCATTACAAAATGTATCAATGTGCGGTCTTTCCCGCTCTTTCCTTAAAATGTATCCATACGCGGTCTCTCCCGCCCTTTTTTTAAATTATATCAATTTGCGGTCTCTCTTGCCAACAATACTTTCGTGCAGACATTCCCTGCTACCACAATTATTTTCAACATGACAAATATTAATTATTCCTACTTAATCCTATTAATAAAATATAAAAATCTTTCATAAATTTTGGTTTGACAAAAGAGAATAGAAATATACACGTCTTACATAACGCTCCACTGGGTTTCCTTAAAATTTTCCAACGTCGTTAAGTCATTTGGACTTGACGTAAGGAGAAAATTTGATTATAGAAATATGTGTAGTAATAAGTTAATGATAAAATATTTCTTTCAGCAAAGCACATACATATACTGTCATAAGAATTTGTTTTCCCAAGTCTAACAAAGAGAATATTCAAAAGAGTATACATCAAAATATACAAATAATATGAGTCAGTACGTTGGTAGTATACACCAGGTAGTAAAAGTTATTTATATTTCTAATAGTAATGGATGGTAAAAATTAGAACATAGTTTATGTTTCATTATAAATTGGCATCTATTAGTACCATATTAAAGGAAGGGAAAAAAAGGAATTGGATAGCATGGTCAAAGCACTGGCAACTGTCTGTGAATGCACTCAAAAGTCCGTTTCTTTCCCTCACATAGCACAACACCAGGTTTCGCCATGTGATTCCGTCGTTTCTTTGATCCATAGTTTTAGTGTAACCAAACACTAAGTTAACCGTCTAATTGCCTGAGTTGCCGCAACTACATCAGGTACAAGTTCCAACTCCAATTGTCCATTAGTAGTCATGGTGTGCATCTTGGTATGCAAGCACCTATTGACGTACATCACGACTGTGGTGTGCTTCTTGGTATCCTGACTCCTCATAGAAAACATTGTAGAGTGAAATAACGTGGTTCACTATTCACTTTGTTTGTGCTCCATAACCATGGGATGCACAGGAATTAAGGTACAGGTATAATCATTTTGTCAAAAGGTTCACGGATATGGTTGATACTGTTATTACAAAATTTTACATCATCTCATTCCTCTATGCTCATAAAAATTATTTCTTTTACGTTTAAAAGGACAAAATATGTCACCTTGTGTGACTGTAGAAAAAGTTTATAGTTTTAAACAATTACGTAAAAAACAAATTTTCTATCTGTAGTGAATTCGGCCTACAATACATATTACACTACGTGACAGTCAATAACAAAAACAAATATTTCTTTAAGTGGAATTTAGTAGTACATTTAGGCATCAACATGTTAAATAAAATAGAGAAGTACTTTTATACAAACTATGTCACTTTCTGTGACTCTAAATAAATCATAATCTGGTGCTCATATAAGACGCTGTTACATTACTTCACAGGTTGTGAATTCACAGTTTTTGAAATATGAAAGTATATTTTGACAAACTATGTCACGTTCTGTGACTTCAGTATGTTCGGTAATGTGTTTGTCAGTTACGAGTCATATAGTCAGTTGACTATATATTATGTTTGACTTGTGTAACACACATCGTCATTGTTATTTAAGAGAAAACATTAGTATTTTGTGTAGAGTACGAATCGATATGCTGACATTTGGTGTGATCTTCTAACATTCTGCGTGGTGTCTGTTGTTCTAAGTCGTGTCTCCCTACCACTTTCGCGCAACGACACTCTGAGCATGCTTTTAGGGAATTGACTAGCTTGAACCTGGGACCTGTTGCTGGTAAGGAGACGCCAGACTACACATGACATGTAGAGTTCAGAAGAGTTCAGTGAGACTAGCGATGATATGACCAAATACTTAATGATTTCAGCGTCAGCTCCACTGCACTCCCTGTTAAAGAATTTTAATACTAACTAAATTTAGTGGAAGGGGTTCAAGGCTTTCCTATTTTCAGTTAGCTGGTAAAATAACGTCGAAAAATCAGTTAAGTTTAACATTGGAAATTTTATTCTACTCACAAAACATTGTTTATAAATTGCAACGTAACAGAGATGCGAAGTCTCACACTAAAACTTGCAGCTGGTGTGGCCCTTTTAGTGTTATCGTAAGATCTATACTGTTCTTCTGGAGGGCTCTATCTTTTAACATGGGCTGGGGGGTGGTCCTGGCAGTTACTTTTCGTGGTGGGGCCATGTTTTTAACGTTTGCAACGTAACAGAGACGCGAGAAAGTCTCACGCTAAAACTTGCGGCTGGTGTGGCCCTTTTTGTGTTATCGTAAGATCTATACTGTTCTTCTGGAGGGCTCTAGCTTTTAACATGGGCTGGGGGTGGTCCTAGCGGTTAGCTGGCGACGTGAGTGTCCGTCCCTTATCATAGGGCCTTCTAGCTTAACACAGTTCTGCTCTCGGCTTCTGTTCTCGTTTCTCCCCTCAGAACTGCGTCTGTCTCACGGTGGGAAGGTATGACATGCATTTAGGCATTCTTGTGTTTGTCTGTGGTATTCCATTTGCTCACTCGTTACTCATATTACTTTGGTTAATTTAATGTCATGATTTATTTGGAGCTATGTGACGGACTACTGGATTTGCTTATCATGTCAGGGTTTTCATGGAAGGTGTTGGATTTACCTGACACCTTCCATATCACCACCCTTCGAACTTAATTTTTGCACTGAATTTAGGCAATGATTGAATCGTTGTCTAAGTCAGTCGAAAATTATTCCTTTGTCTAAATTTTGTTGCCTACTGTTCAGCCACGTTTTTCTGGTTCTATGCTAGTTTGTATTACTAATTTATATTTTTATATTCTTCCACATTATTCTCAAAAATATGTTTACATTGACAAGAGAAGTTTATTTTTATTCTATTGTAATTATTATTCTTTAATTATTTTCTTTCTTTATTTAAGTGTGAAGTTTTTTTTTAAGAAGTTTGTTATCGAAAGTGAGGCGTCTTTCACATCGATTTTCTTAGAAATATTTTTTTTAAATGTAGTAATTAAGTATAATCTATTCCTTACACATTTTCTAAATATCATGTACAAGTAAAATGTTTTTGTTTGTAGACACTCATTTCAATACTGTAACACTAACAAATAAGAATTATTCCCAAGAATTGCTTTGACAAAGAAATATACATACACAAGTATTGAGATATTATCCTAACAAATGGTACAAATGTTAAAAAAAAGGGAAAACATCCAACAAGATAATTTTTTATTGTTTGTTTTTATAGGGAGAAAATAACTAAAATATATATATTATTTTATTTTTATGAGGAGAAAATAAGTGGCATATAGTTGTAGTGATTATTAAGCCTTACTTTTGTTCCTTATATACTGTCCATTTCAGAACTAATGGCTTATTTTTATCGATAATCTATTTATTTACTTAAGTCCATAGTCGATAACTGTTATTTTGTAGTTTATTAACTGTCTGGTGTGCTTAACTTATTTAGTTTTTCACACGTTTCTTTTTCACAATTCCTACATCACACAATTTATTCATGAATGTTTAAGCGTGAGGTTGGCGAATGTTTTTGCACGAAGGTGATGGACTTGAGCGAGATGGATGTGCGCAAGTATTTGATGTTCAGCTTCGTTCGTCATTCCTTGTTGGCTTTGTAACAGTGCGTTGCTGTTGTAGAGGTCCCATAATGGAATGGAGCTGTGAGTGCAGAATCTCGTGGTTTACTGGCTTTGTGTGCGTGAAAGTCATCGTTATGTGTCGCTGAAAGCGGTCGTTTTTCGTTGCAATACTTCGCAGACGACTTGTTTACAACAGGATAGGGATTTGGGAAGGTATGTCGTCTATTCTTCACCCATCTTCTTTCTAGGTCTCAATCTTGCGAATCTTCAACTTCTGTTCTTGCTGCTTTTCCTCTGCTTCTTACTTGATTCTTGGTTCTTCTATGGGCAGGATATGGAAATATTTATTGATAACTAGACGCTTTGAAGTTCTCCTCTTAGTAACAGATTGATAAATTGTTTGGGCATGTCATTTTTACTTTATGGAAGTTTTCTTCAGTTTCGTGCATCAGTGTTTGTTTAATAACAGTGGTGCGACTTTTATGCATTATTTTTTTTTCTTGCCAGTGGTGGCTTGCCCAACCGGTCTTCTCGTCCAGCAGTTTTTTGCTCGGTGAAAGTCCGGTGTTTGCTTGTCACTCCCTGCACCCGTCCCTTCTGGCGTTCGGGGTCCTGTCGTGTCTCTGCAGGGTTCCGTGTTCTGTCCCAGCAGAATTCCGCCACCCTGTGGTGCAGCAGATTTACTGCCCACTCTACAAGGGCCCTCTGTTGGTCTCGCTGTCCTTTCCGTTC
Source organism: Schistocerca cancellata (assembly GCF_023864275.1). Lineage (NCBI taxonomy): Eukaryota > Metazoa > Arthropoda > Insecta > Orthoptera > Acrididae > Schistocerca > Schistocerca cancellata. Next base: position 1,000,577,592 of record NC_064627.1, read on the forward strand.
TCTCGACACTTCTGGCTTGTAGGAATCGTGTCTAGCTAATTATGTCCTTTTCTTTCTTGATACTTATCGCATTGCAACTTTTGAGTCGTTGCATCTGGTCTTTGCTGGAGTTTTTACAATGGATCTCACAAAAAGTTTTACTTATAATCATCTAACGTATGTCTAGTACCTACAGTGTTTTATGCCTTCTTAAAAAGCTTTACAAATTTTGGCGCACTTTCCATGTTACAATTCTAAGATATTTTGAATCTTAACTTCGACAAGAATCCTCAAATTCGTTTTTTATTTTTGTGTGATGTCGTGGTGTATAGCATTTTAGTATTTCATGCTGTTAGACTTTCTACGCTTTATTCCTTCACCTTAATCTATGGTACTATTGGTGTTATTTTTGTTTTTATTGAAACTACTTTCTTTTTCCCACCTTCCTCTCTCTTCATTCTTCTTTCTCCTGACGATCTTATCTGCAACATAATCTTGAATTATTGTGCTGATTATTTACCAGTAATAAAATTAATCTTCAAACTTGTACTGAAAGTGTTTAATACTGCCAGTCTTAGGTAAAAATACCTCTGCTTTATCTCGTAAAATACCCTCTAATTCTCTTTTACTGTGTTCCGAAATACCTTGAATTTTTTGCAATTTTTCATCGATTTCTTTATGGACTTCTAACATGAGTTGTGGCGATTCCCCCTTTGATGCATACCATTCTAATTCTTCATCCTCTTAATCTCGCGTCATTCTTAATTGTTTGTTTATAACTGGTATTTCTTCTAATTTAGCTTTTGCTCAAAGAGAAGTGTGACATTCCCGAATGTTACACTACCTTTCCCCATATCTATTATCGCTCCTCTCTCATTTAAAAAATCTGCACCTATAATCAAATTTACAGTTAGTTTAGGTATAATCATGAAGTTGGCTTGGATCTTTTGATCTTGACACGAAAGAGTTAACCTTGTTTGTCTCGTAACTTCCGCAGCATTGTTTCTAATAGGACCTCTATCTTTAATCTTACGTGTTTCCAGAACTGGCAATTCCTGATTGGCATTACACTGCATGAATAAATTTTCTGAGATCGCAGTCAGTTCACTTCCGCCATCAATTACAATATTGACTGGGATATGCTTTACCATGGCCTTCATAATTGGTTTAGTTTGAAAGGGTTGGTTCTGTTCTTCTTCTTCTTGCATCAACAAATCCTCCAATGAATCATACATGAGTCTTTTCAGGAATTTCCCTTGTGAATTCTAACTTTCTGTAGGATAAGCTACGACTGCTACTTCTCTCTCTTTTATTTCCTCTTCTCTATTTCTTCCTTCATTTATGCTTTCTTCAACATCCTCTACTTTTTTCTCATCCTCGTCTATCTTCTCCTTCTTCATCGCTACTTCCACATACTCGCATCTAAATGCTCTAATTATCGCTTCATAACTTCCTTCATTATATACATTGGGTTGTGTGCCCACTAGTAACTTATTTTCAACTTCTGTCGACTGCGCATTATCCTCATTGAATTCGATTTCCCTGGTTTCCATCACAAATAGCTCTTCAATACTCATTACTTCGTCCTTTCCTCCTACATTCGCTGTGCATGCGTCTGGTAATTCATTTTCCTCGTCAGTATTCTCCCAATTGATTTCGTCCCAACACGATATTGTTATTTTCCTGTCTTCGTTTTCATCTGGTCCCTGCGGATTTGTTTCTTCCTTCTTCTCTTCTCCTGATAAGATTTTTACTTCGCTGTTCAAGGTGCTGCAATTGTCCTGGGTCGGTGCGTCATTCTCTTTGGCATGGGCGCTTAGCTGTCAGTTCGAACGTTTATCGGGGTTTGGTGGTCTTACCTCCACCTCTTCTGTCTGTATTCTCTCTTCTTGTTCAGCTTGTTGATAGTGGTTTCATTGTTGATAATTTGTCGGCCTATTGGCGCTCCAATACCTGTTCCGGTTGTCGTTATTCCATCTGTAATAGTTGTTGCCGTTCCTGGGTGAATAATTGTTATGGCCATATTCTCTTCTAAATCCATAACCGGTTCTTTGTTGAAATCTATTGTCGTTTCTTGGTGCGAAGGTATCACGTGGTTCATAATTATTGTTTCTTCGTACTGTGTCTTGTGGATTCCACTGCTTTTTGCTTTCGTTTTCACGTGCGCTTCGTCTTTTTCTTGCGTCATATTCCGAAAATATGAACTCTAGTTCCCTTAGAATACCTTTAAATTCTTCGACGTCATTGCCTCCGCGACCTACTAATGATTTCCGGTATTTCAATGGTAACTTCATCCCGCATAATTTAATCAACTCTCCGTCACTGTATGGTACACCTAAGCATTGATTTTTGTTTGCCATTATTTCGAAAAATTTCACGGGACTCTTCTCTCCTGAATTTTCAAAATATGGGTTCTGTAATAATTCGTACTTCACTCTGTTCTGTGCTTCGCAGGACCAGTATCGTGAGAGAAACTTCTCTCTGGAATCTTCGTACGATTGGCATGTCGCTGCAACATTCTGAATGGTTTCTGCGACTGTTCCTGACATGTGTGCACATAGAAAGTCTAATTTGTGTGCTAGCGCCCAGTGTTCTGGTAATCCTACTCGGAAATGATCAGTAAAAGTTCGTGGATGTAATGAGTTTCCTTCTCGAAAGTGTTGAAATTTTGTGACTGTGAGGAAATGATCTTTGTCGTACTTCGTCATAGTTCCATATGAAATTCGCGATTCTTCGCCACTTTTGTTTCTGATCATTTCTCCCGTCGTACTTTCCGGTTGTGGTAGATCCATTGGATATTGTCCACTGTAACTTTCGTCTACCGTTGCGTAGTATCGTTGGAGTGGTACGCAATAATTTTCTTCCATTGGTTGTAAACGTGTAGCTGAATGCATTGCACTGCACTCTTCGCGACCTGGCTTGCCATTGTCAGGTAATGGTTCGGTATCTTGTCTGGCTAACCTTGCTGCTTCATTGCACGATCCAAAGTGTCTTGAAACCTACAATTGTGGTTCCGCATGTGTTTGTGGTGCCGTTTGTTCATCAAGAATTTCGAAACGTGTTTGTTGCTGTGCAGGCTGTCTGATTTCACGTATGTTACTTTCCGCCTGTGATTGGAATCGCGAATGCGTAATATCTTCGTTAATTGCTTGTTTTTCCGGTGCTGTTACAGATACGGATGAGGTTGCAGCCTCAGTGCTTGTTCGATCCTGTTCACTACGCTCTTCAATGGTTTGCAACAACTTTGTTCGCAATTTCTAAAATTGTCGCTTCGTTTGCGCTTCTACGAGTATTTTGACTATGCGGTTATCATATCTTTTCAGCGCTGCTTTTGTGATACGTTTGTGTAACACACTGTTTTCAACAATTTCACGTGCTGTACCTGCTGCTTGTCTAGTAATTTCGTTTATCTGTTTCTCTAGTTTCTTGACTTCTCCCTGGGTGTTTTACGTAATGTTTTGATCTCGTCCTGAATGTCTGTTCTCAATTGACTGTGACCTGTTATTAAGTTTCCTATCACTTCTCGAGATTCTTTTGCCTCGTCTTCTTAGACTTAGACTTAGGTGTAACTGAATTTTTTTGTTTTGTTCTTTAATCTCACGCGTTTGTCTCGTGGTTTCTGCATTCTGAATTTAAATTTGGTTCGATATGTTTTTATTTTGCCTTGTCATGGTTTCCGTAATTTGTTGTAATAATTCTGCCAGATTGGTGGGTCCTATTGCGTTTTCTTCCGACGTCCTACGCTCTGTGTTTTCACTTAAGTGTTGGTTCGCAACCGATTGCATTGAACTGTGCTGTGACACGTTTCTGCTTGCGTTCCTTGTACTCTGTTGTGAGGGAGCTCTGATTACTTGTACTATGGGTTCTACGTATTCAAGACGTAAGTTAGAATCCTCATCGACTGTCTCTCTAATTTCCTGATCCTCTGTCGTATGCTGACTTACGTTTTCTATGCCTTGACGTACATTCTCCTCGTTATGGTGCGTTATATGTCCTATTTCTCGCGATACTGCATCGTCTGTTGTACTGTCCTCTATTCTCTGTCCATTTTCATGCTGGGTCTCTACCTCAATTCGTTCAAGGTCTCGATCTGCCATTGCTAATCCTTCCGAATCCATTATTTTCTGTTTTAAAAACAATTCACGCGCCCTACTTCGCGTCAACATGCGCTCATACGATCTCACGCGTTTCATAAACTTTTTGTTCACACGATTTGACACTTATTATACCCAAGACTGACAATCCATTCACTTACTTGTTGGGTCAGAACCAACTTGTCAACGATGTATCCGCCACCTGTGCGCTTGCATTGAGTAGAAAACTTAATTCTAACAATTTTTAAAATTCATAACTTAATTATGCTATTGTCTCTGCTAGAATGTCTCACTTTCTATTGAATACTTTCTTACTATCTATCGCTGCAGCTACGGTTTTCAACTACTTATGCCTTTCAAAAAAAAATTTTATATTACGAAAATTTTTTAACAGGATATATTTTTGACCTAGTCAGGCATGTGGTCGACCTTCAATCATGGTATTTTACCATCCTAGCAGGGTCGCCATTCTCTGACATTCTGCGTGGTGTATGTTGTTCTAAGTCGTGTCTCCCTACCACTTTCGCGCAACGACACTCTGAGCGTGTTTTTAAGGGAATTGACTAGTTTGAACCTGGGACCTGTTGCCGGTAACGAGACGCCAGACCACACATGACATGTAGAGTTCAGAAGAGTTCAGTGAGACTAGCAATGATATAATCAAATAGTTAATGATTTCAGCGTCAGCTCCACTGCACTCCCTGTAAAAGAATCTTAATACTAACTAAATTTAGTGGAAGGGGTTCAAAGCTTTCCTATTTTTAGTTAGCTGGTAAAATAACGTCGAAAAAGCAGTTAAGTTTACCACTGGAAATTTTATTCTACTCACAAAACATTGTTTATAAATTGCACTATTGATAAAAGGAAATATTTTAATACAGGATGATAAAAACCAACTGCGTTCAACAAAAATGTGAACAAATATTCCCTGAGTGGGTTTCCAAGTTCTACAATGGATCGAAGGATGACCTATGCCATATCACATCTATAATCTAGGTTTAAATTCAGTTTCACAAAAGAGAAAATTATCAAAATGGTCTACAGTGATCCTCAATTATCTTTAATTACTTATCTAACTTGTCGTAAATTACAGTGGCTGTTGTGGCTTCTCAATAATTATATAACAGAAAAATCATCGCGTTTCAGATTTTAACTTACGTAGCAAATGTGAATAACATGAGCTTCAATTGACGATCGACACTAGTATTACGTAAAAAAGGGGATGTAACAGATGAGACTTCTGCAGTTATGAGTGAAGCCTTATGCACTCAAAAATGCGGCATCGCGTGCGTTCATTACCTTTTCGGTGTTTAGGCAGCGTCAGGGCGTCGCAGCTCCTCACATCTCGCCGTCTCGGAAGCAACTCTTTTCTAACTTTTCCTTACTACAATTTACCGGAGTTGGTTTAAAAAAAAACTATCTGGCTGTGTTTTCATCTGACCAATGAGGGTCTCAATGTTAACCTTAAGCTCTGCCTACAAAAATTCTGTCTATCCAATGAGAAACGTTGTACTTTTCGTGGTGGGGCAATGTTTTTAAAGTTTGTAACGTAACAGAGACGTGAAAAAGTCTCACGCTAAACGTTGCGGCTGGTGTGGTCCTTTTAGTGTTATCGTAAGATCTATACTGTTCTTCTGGAGGGCTCTAGCTTTTAACATGGGCTGGGGGGTGGTCCTAGCGGTTAGCTGGCGACGTGAGTGTCCGTCCCTTATCATAGGGCCTTCTAGCTTAACACGGTTCTGCTCTCGGCTTCTGTTCTCGTTTCACCCCTCGGAACTGCGTCTGTCTCACGGTGGGAAGGTATGACATGCATTTAAGCATTCTTGTGTTAGTCTGTGGTATTCAGTTTGATGATGATGATGTTTGGTTTGTGGGGTGCTCAACTGCGTGGTTATCAGCGCCTGTACAATTACCCAATCTTTGCTCAGTCCAATTTCGCCACTTTCCTGGATGATGATGAAATGATGAGGACAACACAAACACCCAGTCATCTCGAGGCAGGTGAAAATCCCTGACCCCGCCGGGAATCGAACCCGGGACCCCGTGCTCGGGAAGCGAGAACGCTACCGCGAGACCACGAGCGGCGGACGGTATTCAGTTTGCTCACTCGTTACTCGTATTACTTTGGTTAATTTAAGGTCACGATTTATTCGGAGCTATGAGACATACTTCTGGATTTGCTTATCATGTCAGAGTTTTCATGGAAGGTGTTGGATTTGCCTGACAGCTTAAATCTGTTTTCCTATGTATGTATCTGATATAAAAGATATCATGTTCAATGCAGAAAAATTTTTTCAAATAGCAAAGTACGTATAGTAAGCAATTTAATGTGGTTTCTCCATCCGTAGTGCTGCGCTGCGCTGTGTCACCTGTTATCAAAATAAACCATTACTAAATTATATTCCTTACATACTAACATCTTCATTCTCCTCTCTCCTTTGTACCTCGTGTCATCTCTCTGCATAGCTTGTAATAAAATATTCATTGTTAATAATCATCAGCGCACGGCATGACTTCAATATCTCTCTGTATTACCTATAACAAAATATTCATGGTTAATAATCGACAGCACACGGCATGACTTCAACATCTCTCTGCATCTGGAAAATCGCGTCAGCTCTCGGCATGACCTGTAAAGCATTTACCCACATTTCTCCATATTCAATACTTATATTATAATTAAAACTATGTTTATTTTTGTGTACTATGACAACAATGTTGCATGCAGAGGTTAAAGAATACTGTATGAAAATTATTTGTAAATGTTATACATTTACATTTAAAGTAGTCCTGTTAATTGCTTCACTTACCTTACATAATGTGAAATAAATGTCCTGCGAGAACGCTTCTGAGACTGCTATTAATTTTCAGTGTATTTATCTGCGGTCGAATCGAGGTGACCTGTTGTGCACGTAAATAACCCATTAGTAGCTCACTGTATTCGGGATTGCTGGATTGTGTCAAAAAGCTCATTGTTATACTCTGTCTATATGTATCCCTGTAAGAAGGTTTTTCTATTTTAAGAATTTCTATATGTTTGACACATGATGGTTTCCTCTCGATTTTTTTGTTCTGAATGTCTCAATGTGTACTACATTAGCGTGCGGGATATTTCGAATTCTGTACGGTCCTGCGTATAGAAGTTCAAATTTTTGCATCGGTTCTTCCCTTAATGTGACAGATAATGGGTACAAACTAGTACCTTATCGCCAATCTCGTACTTTCATAATCTACTTATCAGCTTCTCGAAGATCTGCAGCTCGTTTAATGTTCGCCAGTGCAATGTCTATTATCTCACAATGACGAAGTCTACGTTTCTTTGGAAAAGTAATCATTTCAGTAAGTTTATTCGGTGGGTCTTTATTCGTCAGTATTACAGTTGGTGAGAGCATCGTTGACTCATTCGGTATTGCATTTATTACTTCCTGAAACTGTGAAATGTATTCGTCCCATGTTGTATGCTTTCTGTGGCAATAAGTTTTACAAAGTTTCCCGATTTCTGTCATTATTCTTTCTGACGGGTTAGAAGAACTGTGATATCTTGATATGTAAATTGGTGTTGTGTTTTCTTACTCTCTAACATTTATTTCCATGTGTCTGACCTAAGCTGCGGTCCGTTGTCTGAAATAACCTTCTGTACATGTCCTACTATTGATAGAAAATCTCTTGCAAATGCTCTTGATACTGATCTAGCTGTTGCTTTCCTTAGTGGAGAAAATGTTACAAATTTGGATGTCAGTTCTACGGCTACTACAATATAACTATAACCTTTACTTGTTCTGGGGACTTGACCGAAGAGATCTACTGCTGCCATGTGTCTTAACTTAAGGGGTATGATGGGATACAGTGGTAGAATATGTGATACTGTTGATGATTTAGCTTTCTGACATTTCTTGCGGGATGCTATAATTTTGCGAATGTGTTTTTCCATATTGTTGAAGTGACAATTTTGTCGAAGAATTAGAAAGCATTTCCTAGCTCCGTAATGTGCATAGCTTAGGTGCGTATACCATATCAATTTGTTTCTGATCCCTTCTGGAATGCATAAAAGCCAGTTGTTACCGTCTAGGTATGAGTGAATAATCGGAATATTTTGATGTATAGTGTAATTATGTCTGATTTTTGTGTTGCTCTTGTCTCGCCAAAGCGTTTCAATCTCTTTTAATGTTTCATCTTTCTGCTGTTCTCTCTCTATGTCCTGTAATGCTGACGATATGAAGTTTTCGAAAGCTACTTGTTTGATATACATAATACTATGTTTGTTGTGGCAGAAGGTATTTTCTTTCTCTAGTCGTTTATGGTGTATAGATCTAGATAGTGCGTCGGCAACAATATTCTGTGTGCCTGGAATGTGTACAATAGTAAAGTCGAATTCTTGTAGATATAATTTCCAACGGCTTAATCTATCATGCGTAAGTTTTGCTGATAATAAAAACTGGATTGCTCGGTGATCGGTATATACTGTGGTGTGTCTTCCATATAGATAATGATGGAATCTCTTAAATGCCCATACTACGCATAGCGTCTCTAATTCTGTTACAGAATAATTGCGCTCTGCTGGAGAAAGTATCGTGCTTGCAAACGCAATATGTTTAACGATTGTCTTACCGTCCTCCTCTACTTCCTGGAAATATGTACTCTTTGCGCTGTAGTTGAACTATCTGTTGCAATGGAAAAGCTTTGTGTTGGGTCGGGATGCGGCATACGATATCCTGAGAAATCAGCGGTGGCGGAACTTGCTTTAGAAATCGGACACCGCATTACATTTGCCGAGACATCTGTTATTACGCTGACTACTAGTTTATGGGACAGTATTATAAAAGATGCGATCAGGATAAAATTTGCTGACAACACCTTCAAGAAAGACGGCGGCCTGCAGCCAAGTACAGCTTGGAACGCGGCCATCGGAAAGGTGAAGCGGGCGCGGCAAACGCGCAATGAAAACATTTATCATATATGGCCTGGAGCGAGCACTAGTGACGTCACCGATGACAGCGCGGCTTTATAACGACGGCAGCAGCAATCATTCGACAGTCGCCACTTAACCGAGGAGAACTCGGCCCAGAGCTCGTGGATTTTAAACCACTGAATGCGGCTGGAATCCCGAGATAGTTTTATCATTAGTTTCTTTATATCATGGTAGAGCAGCAATGTAGTATTGAGTCAAAGTGTAATACCTTCATCGTTTACAGTGTGATGTGTTCCATAGTCTTGACCATCGGAGTTTGGCGTCTTCTTTTACTTTTCGCAGGAAATCTTTGTGTAGAAGAACTATTTATTGCTTTCTAAGGTATTGAATTCTCTCTCCTACTAATTCATCCACTTCTGTGACAGAGCCGGTGGGTTTCTGGCGCCAGGCGATATCGATTCTTCCTTCCATCTTTGATCGTTGTCCCTGTGCCTTGTTCTCTTTGCATCTTTGAGGCAGGCTGCCGGCTTGAGTGGCTGAGTGGTTCTAGGCGCTACAATCTGGAGCTGCGCCACCGCTACGAACGCAGCTTCGAATCCTGCCTCGGGCATGGATGGTGTGTGATGTCCTTAGGTTAGTTATGTTTAAGTGGTTCTAAGTTCTAGGGGACTGATGACCTCAGAAGTTAAGTCCCATAGTGCTCAAAGCCATTTGAACAATTTTTTTGAGGCAGGCTATTTATGGTGGCGCGTGTGCGCAAGTCGTGGAGAGTCTGTGACGTGACGTGCTTTCGATGCTGTCGTCGTGGGAGGTTGGCGACACCAAGTCACGTGGCACGGCAGTATGCCGTGAGGACCAGTTGAGTTGCAGCAACGAAGAAGCATGGGCCGCTGCCGGAAAGTATTAAAGTTGTATTGACACGGCTGGCCAGTGGCGACCAGGATTTGCTAATACCTCGAGAGCTATGTGGATGAATGGCGTGTGAATTTCACGTGAACAAGAGAAAATTAATCGCGAAGCTTTCGTGGTGGGTTCCTCCTTCTATATATAGTGAATATTATTGTGTACTTAAGGACTGTTGACTGTTGCAGTTGCTCGTGCTAGTGGCCAGCAAAACATTCATTGCAGTGGTGGCGAGGCGAGTTATGTGCTGGAACGGCCATGAAACTAAGGTACTAAAGTCGCTAGAAATAGCGCCTCGCATTTGTTTGTATTTGGTGCTTAGTGCCACTTCTTAATTTAGTTATAAATTTAGAATTTTCTGGTTTTACGAATTAGTGGTAGTTGTTGTTTCCTAATAATTTCTTGTGTGTATGGAAGGCAAGTGGCCATGATAAATACAGGTCACATTGTGTTTTATGGTCGGATAGATACCGTGTGTATTTTGGTCTGTGCCCATAGGGGCCGTGCTTATTGCATTAGCGACCTATTGAAGTGAAGAGTAGTTTTCTACTGGAATTTCAAATCCCTATCTGAAGGTTGATTGTCACGTTAGGTACAGCACGTTTGATTTATGTGATGTCAGCCATTCACCAAAGACAGAGTATCTTCTAAGGTGGACCTTAAGTCATTAGGTGTGGACTGGCACATGTCTTCACGTAGTATCAAGATATTTTTTCTTTTCTTTTTTTTTTTGGATCAAAGGAAACTAAGCTCCTTAATTCTGTTCACTGGTTAACTTGTAATATGTTTATATTAAGGTATTGCTTTTCTACATATATATTTGTGTAACCTGTATATACTACAGTGTGTCTGTCACTCATGTTACCCTGTTTTCAGGAACGTGTAAAGTGGTCGACGGGAGCAAACCTCATTTCGCGGGCTTGCAGTGTGACGGAAATCTCAGGGTTTGAACTCAGAGCCGTCTGGACCCCGTTAACGCGCGATTTCTCTATTCCACTCAACGAGAGGCTTGCTTTAGGCAGAAGATTTCCTACTGCCCAAAGTTGAGTATAAGTTTACCCTTTGGATCGTGTGTTTCTGAAATCGTAATAGATAACGTTTGTTCGCGTTCATCACATGTTCATTAAATTGACGTTTTGCCTTAAGCTTGCATAGAGTCTAGAGTCTTCTGGACGTTGAGTGTAGTAGAATGCTAAGCGTAAACAGAACAATTAATAGTACCCTTCAGGTCAGATAGCATCAAATTAATTTTACCTTTTCGGTAAGTGTGAAACGGAGTGAGAAAGGCGATAGCCGACATTGTAAGTATGTGATTATCTATTTCATCTATTATTTTGGTTGTTGTAATCGGCACGTAAAGGGGTCGTTGTCACAAGTGTGACGGTTAATATTGTTAATACTATTTGTGGATAGCGCCTTGATATGCAAATGTTGTTAATTGATTATTACTGCTGATGAATTCATGTGTAAGTGCAATCGATAAAGAAGTGTTGCAACTACAAACTGGTTGTGTTACTGGTATTCAAGGTTAGAGTGTGCAATCGCCACACCAGTGACTTCCGGCTGAACGATAGCTTATACACTTGTAGTTCACAATTTTAGTATTACACCTCACTGAAGGGATTTCTTCAGTGACGTATAAGTACCTGTTGTTACACGAGTTTCGCTTACAGTGGTCGAGTTGTCGAAGAGTAGTTCTAGAGGCGCTTAGAATTATAATTATGTTACAGTAGCGTGTACCTAAGGCAACTACACGATTATTTCTCTGCACTAAGTATACTCGTCTTTCCCGTAAGATTAATTTCCCTGCGCATCCTGGCGCAGTACTGTTCATGCAAAACAGATTCTTTTCGCGATCTTCAGTCTATTTGTATAGATAGATGTGATTTGTAGCCAAATGGCCATGTTGCATAGGGGACCCTTGAGCGGATAGATATTATAATTGGTAAAATACATCACACTGGAAAATAGAAGAAATTCATATCGCCTGCTAAACATTGTTAAAGAAAGGATCTTTCTTCGCCAAAGATAATGTGTTTCTCACATTGAACAACTTATGTTTGAACAGCGCCCTTCTTTTACTTACTTGATTAAAACACCATTTTCCATCTGAAAAGTCATAACATTTCAGCATAGCGACGCGTAGTCATTCAGACTCTATCGTAGCACGAATTTTTATGACAGAGATCCACATCTGATGGCGATCTACATTTCCTTGGTTCTCTCTAATAGGGCGTTTGCGGTGATAATTAAATGGTTCCTAAACAATCTTATGGCTCGATATTATAGCCCATCAACCGTTATTAATACGTAGTGTCGGACGTTTCCGTAGGCAATAGACTCGTAATCGAGGACAGACCTAAAGGGACCACAATACTGGGTGATCGTAACACTCCGTTCAGCACCCCTCCATTCACGAGTAACTGCTCGTAGTGTGTTAAACGCTTTCTTCATCTTGAGGCAAAGAAAATGTACTTGTTGGACTCTAGTAAGCCTGCTTTCCAGACAGGACCATAGTAATTTCAAGGGATTTTTCGCAGTAAACAGATATCGTCCGAGATGAATTCTAAGTGAGCAGTAGTGCAAGCAGCGTCTGGCTAATATAATGACAAACGATTTCCTGTCCGATGCTAAGCAGACTGCACGTCACACGAACGCTGCATCAGTTCGTTTGTGTATTCTGACATGCTCTAGAGCAAGGTTTTCCAGACTGTGTTCCGCGGAACGGTGGTGATCCACAGGAAGTGAAAAAGTGCCACACGAGAAATTATTAATACTATAACATTTTTTCGACATTTAAAAAAATATTAAGATTTTTGCATAATTAATCATTTAAAATTGATGCAGTCAATGACATAAAACAAGTTTTTCACGTTTTTAAATATTTTATTAACCTTCAAAATCAACAAGGTGCTCCATCACAGTACCGATGTTCTCGAAGTGTTCCACCAGAGGATAAGTTTTGGAACCCCTTCACTAAAGCGAACAGAATGCGCTTTTCAACGCTGTTCATGCAGTTATGTTAAACTGTTAACTAGAAGTAGAGAAAAGAAATACAAATTCAGGTGAAAAGTACCACAGCAGGAACAAAAACAGAAATAAATATGTATGATAAAGAAACTCGCAGAACTGCAACTGCAGAACTGAAACAGAGCTATGCAACAAATAGACATACATCAACCTGAAAAGACATCCAGCGTGTAAACTGCAGGTATCGGTAACGAAAACAAACAAGTTATGCGGAAGATATCATTTGACACAAATTATGGACAACTGGAAGACGTTAATTCCTCAAACATTGATACACAAATGCTTGTACAGGTCAAAACTATACAACAGCATTATCAGCTGTATACACATAGAGGAAACGAGGTCACAAAAATTCCGTACGACGATGTAAAGTGTCTGGACTACATTATGTCAGTAGGCTTCGTCACAGGTGGATTTTCAAATGTTACTAAGCAAGTAAATAGCGAAAACACAAGCGATTTAAGTGCGAGTGCTTCTTACACAATATCTAACCAAACCTCTTACCATCCGAAACATCAATCCAGAAAAATTACGAGGAGGGGAATGTCGGTTAACTATTGGACATTGCTGTGTCAGCCTATGCATCACCGTCATCAGACGGCGTGAGGAGGCGGTCACTATGAGAGAGCTGCCGTGGGACCGCTACATACCCTGAAGACACTAACAATATGGCGAAATCAGTTCAGCCATCAGCGTCAATCACTATGAAAACCACCATCTACCTATCATTCTCTGAACTGAGAGACCATAAAAGAAGACATAAGATTGGACTTTAAACAAAGATCTCTTTTAGACTCTCCGACTAATTGTACAACTAATACACCATCTAGGCAACTGCAAACGTTACTCAGTGACATGTAAGGAATGACCAAAGATAGCTACGTGACATTCTTACCTAGGTGGACGTTATGAGGTGCTAAACTTGGCCACATGCTCACGATTGTCAGAGACAGTCTGAAAAGCATGTATCGGTATTGCAGGGTAGGTATTGCTGAGAAATAATTGTTAAGAAAAAATCCAGTACGTTGCGCCGTTTCTGACTTAATTAACAATGAATTATCCAATCAGGCCACTGCGCGAGCAAATTCAGGCGACCCGACAGATACAGTTACAGTGAGTTATTCTCATACTGTAGACGATAGCGCACGAGACTATTCAGCCTTTGGCTCGGGTTCGATCCTTACAACCGTCCGATTTCTAATTTTTTTAGGGCCCTCTTGTTCGGTTTAAGGAAACGAAACGAAGCCCACGTTTTGCGACACCATCACTGGCGGGCCTCTTGAATTTGCTAGCAAAAACGGAGGAAGAAATCGAATTGTGTTCTTAACACTTATAAGCTTGAAAAACTGTTCTGACCACCTTGTATAAGGACTTCGTAGGAGCTCATGAACACATCAAGTCTACACCTCAATGCTACGGTGTTACTGTACCCCTAGTTAAATTATTAGAACTTAATGCAACTAGGAGCATCCTGCTAAGCAGTGAATCTAAGGCAGAGAGATGGAAGAGGTGATGTGGACCTGACGTGCCTTCAAGAAACTCACGCAAAGGAGGGGAAACCAACATCTTTCTCGCTGCCACGCAACAGAGTAATTTCTAGGGGTCACCACGGAATGGCAACAGTTACTTTGTTGAACACAGAAATAAATGTTACTACAGTCGTACAATTGACTAAAAGTCATATCGTGACAATACAAATTAGCTCAAGGCGAGACATGTTGCTGGCCCACTACAGGCACGAAAGAGATCCTTATGTTTAATTAATACAAGACCTAGCAGCTAATGGACCATAAATTATCTGCGCTGACACAAATGCTCTGTCCGCTTTGTGGCTTGCAACCACACAATACGACAGTGAACAACAACAAATGAACCTGTAAAGGAATCCAACTTGTACGCAATAAATAAAGAGGACTAACTACCAACGTATCACGGAAAGGTTGCCCATAGAACCGGTGTAGATATTAAAGTAGTGAAAGACAGGGCTTTGACATCGATAACCAATTGGACAATATCGGAAGGGCTCACAAATAGAGACCATAATACCACAGGTATAGCGACCACAATTAATAAACACACAAGTTTGTACAAAAGATACCTGTAAACCGATTTTGAAGAAGACTGACCGGCCGCAAATTCCCGTTGTTGATAAACCAAGAAAGCATTAGCTTTAAAATTCACTAACCATGAAGCCGTGAGCTAACGAAGTTACGAAAACTTCCAATAAGGAAGATAAGCAGTATCAACACGTAGTATTATGACAGGACAAAGAAGTGAGGCTCAACATACAGAGGTACCTTAAAGTAGATACCAAACAATAACCCTAGAGGCAAATTGACGGCACCGGGACAGCTACGTACAAACGCAACACAATATTCGGGCGGTATCGTATAGGCCGTTAACTGAGAGGGTGAATACGCCACTTGTTTTGTCTACGCTCAGACAATTAGGCGGTGTTATGACTCAAGGAGAGAGAAATACGGCACAAACCTGTGAACCAAATCCTCCCAAACAATGATCTGCAAACAGATAACTATACACAAACGTAATTCAGCTGAGAAGTGGAACAGGATTATACTTCAAACATCTCTGTTCGCCATTTCGTGAAAGGAGATACCGCCGGCTAATAAACAACGTTCCAGGTCCCGACGCCTTGCATAAGGGAGTGGTACAAGGAAATTGTAATTTGATAAACAGGGAATGCAATAACCATTAGAAAACGGCACATAGGGACCGTTCAAATCCCCAAAATATTTACTCGCCGTACTAGCTAAATTCTAGGAGCACCAGCTGTGCAGTCAAATGGAGGTGAAAAAGAAAAATCAATAGATGAAAATCAGTTTTTCTTTAGGAAAGGTAAAGGCACCAGAGAGACAATTCTGACACTGTTGTTGATAATGCAAGCAAGAGCAAAGAAAAAGACATGTTCGTATGATTTGTCGGCTTGGAAAAAGCTTTCAACAATGTAAGACGGTGCAAGATGTTCGATATTTTGAAACAGATAGGGATAAGCTGTTACGGAACGCAGGTAATATACAATACGTACGAGAGCCAACAAGGAATATTACGAGTGCAAGACCAAGTACGAAATGCTCGGATTAAAAAGGGTGTAAGTCATGGATGTAGTCTTTCGTCCTACTATTCAATCTATACATCGCAGAAGCAATGACGGAAATAAAGGAAAGGTTCAAGAGCGGAATTAAAAATCGAGGTAAAAGGATATTTACGATAAGATTCGCTGATGACATTGCTATCCTGAGTGAATGTGAAGAAAAAGTACAGGATCTAGTGAATGGAATGAACAATGTAATGAGTGTAAAATACGGATTGAAAAGTAAATCGAAGAAAGACGACAGTAATTGTCAGTAGGCAGCAAAATAACCCATGATGGGCGGAACAAGGAGAACATCAAAAGCAGACTAGCACTGGCAAGAAGGACATTCCTGGCCAAAAGAAGTTTGTTAGCATCAAATACAGACCTTGATTTGAGGCAGACATTTCTGAGACTTTACGTTTTGGGCGTGGCATTATATGGTAGCGAAGCGTGGACTGTGAGAGAACTGGGACAGAAGGGAATCGAAGCGTTTGAGGTGTGGCACCACAGAAGTACACTATGTGATCAAAAGTATCCGGACACCCCAAAAAGCATGCGTTTTTCACATTATGTGCATTGTGCTGCCAGGTACTCCATATCAGCGACCTCAGCAGTCATTGGACGTCGTGAGAGAGTAGAATGGGGCGCTCTGAGGAACGTGGTTCAAATGGCTTTGAGCACTATGGGACTTAACATCTGTGGTCATCAGTTCCCTAGAATTTAGAACTACTTAAACCTAACTAACCTAAGGACATCACACAACACCTAGTCATCACGAGGCAGAGAAAATCCCTGACCCCGCCGGGAATCGAACCCAGGAACCCGGGCGCGGGAAGCGAGAACGCTACCTCGAGGAACGTGGTCAAGTGACTGGGCGTCACTTGCGTCATACGTCTGTACTCGAGATTTCCACACTCCTAAACTTCCCTAGGTCCACTGTTTCCAATGTGATGGTGAAGTGAGAACGTGAAGCGACACGTACAGACAAAAGCGTACAGGCCGACCTCGTCTGTTGACTGACAGAGACCGCCGACTGTTGAAGAGGGTCGTAATGTGCAATAGGCAGACATCTATCCAGACTATCACACATGAATTCCAAACTGCATCATTACTATGTACCTACGTGTTTAGTTTGCCGTTGATATTACATCAGGATATTTTATGATCTAAAGACGGACCTGTAAAATAAAGTGCCAAAAATATGATCACGGACTCATTTTCAGACATTGTGTCTTCAATTGGTAAGTGAGGCTGGAGGTGAGAAAACTAGATTTCATGATCGAGCGGCTGCTCGTAAGCCACACATCACGCCGGTAAATGCCAAACGACGCCTCGCTTGGTGTAAGGAGCGTAAAAATTGCACGACTGAACAGTGGAAAAACGTTGTGTGGAGTGACGAATCACGGTACACAATGTGGCGATCCGACGGCAGGATGTGGCTATGGCGAATGCCCGGTGAACGTCATCTGCCAGCGTGTGTAGCGCCACCTGTAAAATTCAGAGGCGGTGGTGTTACCGTGTGGTCGTGTTTTTCATGGAGGGGTCTGTCAAGTGCCGGCTAAGCAGTGTGTTGCTGAGGCAGTCTTCTACTTTCTGAACCTCACCAAGTGAAATACTGTGTATGTTGTTAGGAAAATACCCAATAGATGGCATTCCGAGACATCGAACGGCCATGTAGCCTACTGGCTGAAGATGGGAAGAACAGACAAGATAATTGCCGTAACTGGAGAGGAAAAGAGAGACAAACGCCACTTTGGTTACTGGATAGTTGGCAAGGAGAATATGAGAGATTTGGTCTTGTATCCCGACATCAGTTGTGGCTGAACTAAGATACGTCGATCCCAGTCGAAGCACGGTCAATATTGTGGCACGAGACGGCCCCTATCCAGTGCATCTGCAGCACTTGCACTTCAGTCACAGGTAGTAACTAACTTATGGCGAGAGAGGGTCTCCAGAGAACGTCGTAATACGCTGCACAGTTCTCACACAGACCAGAGGATCTAAGCGCATGTGCGAGGACTTACAGGCCACCAGTGCGGTCAGAGACGACACAGCATGGAAAAAATCGACAGTACGGCGGTTTCGATCTCCAGTAAATACATGAACGACAAAATACACCTAACACAAAGAACACAACAAACTACAGAAAGATACGTCAGAGGAAAATGGTTAGATGGCAGCAATAATAATGATGATGATGATGCCGTCTATGTCAGCAAAAATCAGTTAGTTTATGAGCCGTGACGCGATATTGTGTCTGGACCTATGCAAAGTCTGTATGGAAGCATTAGATAGATGTAGGCAGTTTGCTAGCAGTACGGACTAGTGCTGTCTTTCCAAGGTATCTCTCCTCCGCCTCGTGCTGGAATTTTGCTGATGGGAATCTACAACTCACATTACATCTTTCCTGTCATCTTTAAACATTCTTCAGACTGAGTAGATGGTCTGCGAAGTTTAAATTTCGACCAGCTACACTTTATATTTGTTTCAATAGAAAAAGCACTCCGGCTTCAGGCAACGAGTACCCTACCGGGACCATCCGACCGACGTGTCATCCTCAAGGGAGGATGAGGATAGGAGGGGCGTGGGGTCAGCACACCGCTCTCCCGGCCGTTGTGATGGTATTCATGACCGAAGCCGCTACTGTTCTACATCTACATCTACATTTATACTCCGCAAGCCACCCAACGGTGTGTGGCGGAGGGCACTTTACGTGCCACTGTCATTACCTCCCTTTCCTGTTCCAGTCGCGTATGGTTCGCGGGAAGAACGACTGTCTGAAAGCCTCTGTGCGCGCTCTAATCTCTCTAATTTTACATTGGTGATCTCCTCGGGAGGTATAAGTAGGGGGAAGCAATATATTCGATACCTCATCCAGAAACGCACCCTCTCGAAACCTGGCGAGCAAGCTACACCGCGATGCAGAGCGCCTCTCTTGCAGAGTCTGCCACTTGAGTTTGTTAAACATCTCCGTAACGATATCACGGTTACCAAATAACCCTGTGACGAAACGCGCCGCTCTTCTTTGGATCTTCTCTATCTCCTCCGTCAACCCGATCTGGTGCGGATCCCACACTGATGAGCAATACTCAAGTATAGGTCGAACGAGTGTTTTGTAAGCCACCTCCTTTGTTGATGGACTACATTTTCTAAGGACTCTCCCAATGAATCTCAACCTGGTACCCGCCTTACCAACAATTAATTTTATATGATCATTCCACTTCACATCGTTCCGCACGCATACTCCCAGATATTTTACAGAAGTAACTGCTACCAGTGTTTGTTCCGCTATCATATAATCATACAATAAAGGATCCTTCTTTCTATGTATTCTCAATACATTACATTTGTCTATGTTAAGGGTCAGTTGCCACTCCCTGCACCAAGTGCCTATCCGCTGCAGATCTTCCTGCATTTCGCTACAACTTTCTAATGCTGCAACTTCTCTGTATACTACAGCATCATCCGCGAAAAGCCGCATGGAACTTCCGACACTATCTACTAGGTCATTTATATATATTGTGAAAAGCAATGGTCCCATAACACTCCCCTGTGGCACGCCAGAGGTTACTTTAACGTCTGTAGACGTCTCTCCGTTGATAACAACATGCTGTGTTCTGTTTGCTAAAAACTCTTCAATCCAGCCACACAGCTGGTCTGATATTCCGTAGGCTCTTACTTTGTTTATCAGGCGACAGTGCGGAACTGTATCGAACGCCTTCCGGAAGTCAAGAAAAATAGCATCTACCTGGGAGCCTGTATCTAATATTTTCTGGGTCTCATGAACAAATAGAGCGAGTTGAGTCTCACACGAGTCTCACACGAGTTTCCGGAATCCATGTTGATTCCTACATAGTAGATTCTGAGTTTCCAAAAACGACATGATACTCGAGCAAAAAACATGTTCTAAAATTCTACAACAGATCGACGTCAGAGTTAAAGGTCTATAGTTTTGCGCATCTGCTCGACGACCCTTCTTGAAGACTGGGACTACCTGTGCTCTTTTCCAATCATTTGGAACCTTCCGTTCCTCTAGAGACTTGCGGTACACGGCTGTTAGAAGGGGGGCAAGTTCTTTCGCATACTCTGTGTAGAATCGAATTGGTATCCCGTCAGGTCCAGTGGACTTTCCTCTGTTGAGTGATTCCAGTTGCTTTTCTATTCCTTGGACACTTATTTCGATGTCAGCCATTTTTTCGTTTGTGCGAGGATTTAGAGAAGGAACTGCAGTGTGGTCTTCCTCTGTGAAACAGCTTTGGAAAAAGGTGTTTAGTATTTCAGCTTTACGCTTGTCATCCTCTGTTTCAATGCCATCATCATCCCAGAGTGTCTGGACATGCTGTTTCGAGCCACTTACTGATTTAACGTAAAATTGAGTAGCTCCTCAATTGGCATTACGAGGCTGAGTGCATCCCGAAAAATGACAACAGTGCATGGCGGCTGGATGGTCACCCATCCAAGTGCCAGCCACACCCAACAGCGCTTAACTTCAGAGATCTCACTGCGGCAAGGCCGTTGACATACTTGTTTCAATAGGAAATTAAACAAAGCTACAGACGACAGTAACACAATACTATGCCCAAAAGATAACAAGTAGATTTTCTTTGCTTGTATTTAATAAAAGAATACATTCTCCATTGTAGGCTGTATTGTGCTTTATTAAAATTGTCACTCACTTCGTCCCAACAGGCCTAAAGGTACTGAGCGCCGTGTCATCCACACCTATTGGCGTCACTGCATGCGGATATGGAGGAGTATGTGGTCAGCACACCACTCTCCCGGTCGTCGTCAGTTTTCGTGACCAGAGCAGCTACTCCTCAATTTGCCTAACAAGGACTGTGTGCACCCAGCTTGGCAACAGCGCTCGGCAGAACGGACGGTTACCCATCCAAGTGCTAGTCAAGCCCAACAGCGCTTAACGTCTGACGGAACGGTGTTCCCATGCGGCAAGGCCGTTGGCCTTCTTAAAAATCGTGCTGTTACCTAATTTCGGCCGTGAGCCATTATCACCGGAAATGAACCAACGCAGCAGAGCGTCACATGCCTGCATACGCGGGACGCGAGAAACGACAGGTTGTGACCAGAAACCGAGAGGCCCTCAAGCTCATCAACGAGTGCATCACGGGTCTGAGCAGTCGTGTGGCGGTTACGACGCCGCGTTAAAACTAGGACTTTTCGTGTCCTATCAGGCAACTGGTGCAATGGAAACAGCAAGTGAAAAAAAGTACCTGTACTGGCTTGATAATATTAGAGCGACGTAAAAGGACTCAGGAAAAATAGAAAAAACGAAGGAAAAAAGCACCACTAAGGACTTATACGAATGAGATGGAAATCGGTAGACGTCACGTACAAGTACAGACAAACGATTACAGTTTCAGAAACATTGGATGTATTATTCAAGAGAAAGAGTTTCACTAATTGAACAAGTCATTCAAACGTTGGCTCACTTCTGGCATGCATTTATGCATGCAATTATTCGTTTTGGCTTTGTTTGACAGAATTGGTAGTTCGTTCAAAAATTGTTCAAATGGCTCTCAGCACTATGGGACTTAACATCTGAGGTCATCAGTCCCCTAGAACTTAGAACTAATTAAACCTAACTAACCTAATGACATCACACACATCTATGCCCGAGGCAGGATTGGAACCTGCGACTGTAGCAGCAGCACGGTTCTAGACTGAAGCGCCTAGAACCATTCGGCCACAGCGGCCGGATGGTAGCTTTTCATCCTGAGTAATACCGTCCCAAATTCCGTCCCAAATTCTATCCAATTGGTGTGTTAGAACGTCAAAATGCCAAGCTGCCTGGAGCATCCTATGCATAATTATCAATTGGGGACAGATCTGGTGACCTTTTCTGGCCAAAGTTGGGTTTGGCATGCCAAAAGATAAGCAGTAGAAACTCTCGTGGCATGCGGGAAGGCATTATCTTAGAATCCTGCTATGCCATGGGGGCCTGGAATCTCATCGACAGGAATTGAACTATCCTCAGTGATGATTCCCGCTTCGAAGTGAGCCCCAGTGACCAGTGATGGCCCGGAGGGTGGGCGGAGGACCCAATGTATCAGCCGCCATACGGCCTCTCTACCACCGACTAGCCGGCCGGAGTGGCCGAGCGGTTCTAGGCGCTACAGTCTGGAACCGCGCTACCGCTGCGGTCGCAGGTTCGAATTCTGCCTCGGGCATGGATGTGTGTGACGTCCTTAGGTTAGTTAGGTTTAAGTAGTTCTATGTTCTAGGGGAATGATGACCTCAGAAGTTAAGTCCCATAGTGCTCAGAGCCATTTGATTTGAACAACCGACTACCAGGAGTGTGATACCATTTCATTTCATAGGAGGACCCCTTTCATTGTTATCTGCGCCACCCTCAGAGCATAGCGATACTTCGACGATATTCTACGCCAGTTTTCTTAGTCTTCAGGACAAGCCATCCTGGGCCTACATTTCAGCAAGACAATGCCCTCCCTTCCGCACACGGCAAGAGCTTCTACTGCTTGTTTAGCGTATGCCAGACCCTACCCCTTCCAGCAAGGTCACGAATCATCTCCGCTATCGATAACCCTCGGAGCGTTATGGCCTTCCAACCAGCTCTGACTATGGAAGATCGGACCGAATTTGCCACGATATTCGTCAGGAAAACATCCAACAACTCTATCAACCAATGGCAAGTCTGATAACTGCTTGCATAAGGGCCAGACGTGGACCAACGCGTTGTCGACTTACAGAATTTGTGAAGCTCTTTCTCCTGAATAAATCATCCAATTGTTATGACAGTGTAATAGTTTATTTGTCTGTACGTGTACATCATTGTTTTCCAATCCTTCTAGATAATTCCTTCGTGCTGAGTAGCTTTCTATTTTAATTTTTTTCGTATAGTACGTAGTAATTCTTCTCACCATTTCAATGTTGTGATACTTTCGTATGCCTGTCGACTACTTCATTTGAATGTCCATTGATTCAGCAGTTGTTTTATAAACAGTTCATTAATACTGGTATTGTATATGCAAATACTGAAATTCAGTATTTCGTCTCGATAACCGTGCCATTTCATTCAGCGAGAATACCATTAACTGAAGGGTTTCCTCGTCAATTTCGTGCTAGAAATGGCGATTTTGATGGAAGTTACATTAGTTTTTTCTCCTTGTGTACTGGCGCTGTAGACAAAACAAAATCAGCGATAGTGCGAGATCGTTAACGCCTAACAACGCCACCCAACGCAACAAGGCTTGCCGTGGGTACTGGGACGGTAGTATTTTTCAAATGGTCTGTAACATAGCCCATTAAGCAGCCTAAGAGCGAAAGGGTGGAAGGGGAAAGACCAGTCTCTCTTCTGCAATTCACTCCTCCCCAAGGCATTCTCCTGAGCTGCCTACTGGAGGTGTTGCTTCTGTAGCAGCACCTTCGTTTAGGATAGGGAAAGTTAGTTTTGTGCAATATTCTGAGCACAAGTTACAGCCAGGTGCGCACCAGATTGCAGTGAGTTATGCATACCTACAGTTGCGAAATAGGCTACGGGGCCCTCAGATTGCTAAAAGTGTATACACAGCTGTTTTACATGTCGTAAATCACAGGCAGAAGGGGCCCACTGGCCAACCTAGCGTGTCATGAGTATGTGACGTGAAGCGGTGTGTATGGCAAAACAGAGGCACACAACCAAGTATAAATAAGTGTGGGTTTCTAACGAGATTCATTGAAGTGTGGCAGCTCTCCTGGACGGCGGGGCGTGTCACACCAACAGCTACACGCAGTAGCAGATCGAGTGCCAGTGTTCCAGTCCACAGCAGCGGGTCGCTGGTTCGACCGTCTGAGGGCAACATGGGGTCCGTAGCCAGCCAGTGGCGGGCCAGTCCATGGCTCGCTAACGCGGGCAGTCGTCCTGGCTTCCAACACACGCCGGAGGCATCCCGAGGCGAGGGCCGCAGATTCCGACTTCAGATCGGGGGCGGTTGCTGTCTCCGCGATCTTAGCCACGCCGGTGAGAAGCACACAGATGGCCGCCTGCTGCTCACACCGAGTGGCGCTGAGTCGGCAGGGATGCAGACTGCTGAGTCAACTGCCCATATCCTGATGACACCGCAACCCTGCTGCTGTACAAGCCCGACACACAGCAGTGCGTGCATGGGTCACTGAGGCAGCCATTCCGTGCCAAGCCATTTTGCAGACAGTGAAGTGATGTCCTCAGCATTGCAGGACCCAGTGATGCAGATAGAGAGGAACAGGGGTACTGTAGTTGGAAACAATAATTCACTTGGAAAGCTCAGATGAGTCATAGTATGGTGCTGTTTACCTCTTCCTGCTACATTTGGTGCTGCTGTTACATTCGGTGGCAGAAGTTCCCACTACACTTCCTTCAGTAAGATCAGTAGATGATGTACTTATATACACGTTGGCAGCATTTTACAATAACCGAATGGTAGAGCTAAGCTGCTCATCTGAATCACCGAAGAATGTCATGTATGCGATGGGATTAAGAATTTATCCTTGTGTGCAGTCATCTTATTACAATTCATAAAATTCGTCGCTTGGTTGCCTTACGAACTCTGTCACTCCAAAACGTTTCCAGACTGGATAAATAAAAAGTATGTAGAAAATAGCAAATGGTCGTTTTAATACTTCAGCCTGTATTCATCTAACCAAAAGTCTTGTTCCTCCTGCCACCGAACGTCACTAATTTCCACTATATCTAACTTTAGCCTATCCATTTCCCTTTTCGAATTTTCTAACCTACCTGCCTGATTAAGGAATCTGACATTACATGCTCCGATCTGTACAACGCCAGTTTTCTTTCTCCTGATAACGACGTCCTCCTGAGTAGTCCCCGCCCGGAGATCCGAATGGGGGGCTATTTTACCTCCGGAATATTTTAGCCAAGAGGACGCCATCATCATTTAATCATACAGTAAAGCTGCATGCCCTCGGTAAAAATTACAGCTGTGGTTTCCCCTTGCTTTCAGCCGTTCGCAGTACCAGCACAGCAAGGCCATTTTAGTTAGTGTTACAAGGCCATATCAGTCAATCATCCAGACTGTTGCCCCTGCAACTACTGAAAAGGCTGCTGCCCCTCTTCAGGAACCACACGTTTGTCTGGCCTCTCAACAGATACCGCTCCGTTGTGGTTGCACCTACGGTACGGCTATCTGTGTCGTTGAGGCACGCAAGCCTACCCATCAACGGCAAGGTCCATGGACCTTATACCACCTTAATTCAAGAATGCTTTTGAAAGGTAGGCACTATGGCGACTCTGGTGTATCTGATTAATTAAAGACATAATGAACATGCCACATTCTCAACTTCACTTCACCTCACAAGGCAAGCTAAGGACAATAACTCCTTATTCATGTAAATGAAGGCAGAACTGCTTTAACAATGTCTGCTATAAAATATTCTTTGTATTCATTATATTGACAGTTAATTATAGCAAGTGTGGCCATCTTATTTTAAGTACCTATCATTACCTTGCTTAAATCCTGTCTTAAATTACGTTTCGCTGCTTGGAAGCGTAACAATAGTGAATGCAATGTTTTCGTGGTTTATTAAAGTAAGAAACTGGAGACAACGTAGATGGGTCGCTTCGTTATAGTACTTCCTTAAATTTAAACGAATTTATTGAAACTCTGAAGATTAAAGTATCTTCCACGTATGCATTTTTGCTTTGCAAAGTTTTTAAGACAACACAATGCAAATCGGTAGAATATACGGTACAATAAGGAAATAGTTGTCTGTACATCATATTCGCTATATATTAAATACTAAAAATGTAACCGCCAGAGGTTATGTTGGTAGACTTATTGATCATTAAGATCTCGTTAGCTTCAGCCAGGTACAAAAAGCAATAATCAATTTATTAGAATATACATCATTAAATGCTGTAATTTTAATTAATTGACTTAGTTCCAAAATCCACCACTTTAGCACTTGGCTTCCGGTATTAGTAGAATTATCGATTTTCAGGTAGAAAGTTCTCCAGATTAGTTAGAATTGGTTTCTGGCATACAGGTAAATGGTGACACTTCACTGTACTGGAAAATATTAACTCTAAGAACGATAACTGAAAGTAATATATAAAGCTTTTTTACCTCGTTTCTGGAACAACAACCCCGTCGTTTGTCCACTAAAAGCTCTGGAAGAAGTATGAGAGCCTAATTAATATTCTGTCAGGTAAAAACACTTAACAAGAAAGAAAAACTGATCAAACAACCTGAAATATATTTATTGTTTCTTGCTATTAGGTAATTTCGTCTGACAGGAATATAGAAGCACCTGAAATGCATAGATAAAAATGGTGGCACTGGTTTATACAGTGTCTGTCTACAAGAAACACCTCGTGTTCACATATATTTCATAAAAACTCCACATTTTACTAAATAATCAGAACATACACATGTGATCAAAAGTACCCGGACACCTGCTGAAAAGGACTTAAAAGTTCGTGGCGTCGTCCATCGGTAATGCAGGAATTCAATGCGGTGTTGGCCTACCTTCAGCCCTGATGAAAGCTTCTACCCTCGCAGGCACATCGGAAACAGTTGACCGAGGGGTGTTAATCTCGCGTGCAGACGTATGAGCGATGTGGCACCCAATCATTTGACCACGTTCAAAGTCCGTGATTTCCGCAAAGCGACCCATTCTGTCTCTCACGATGTCTAAAGGCTACTGAGGTTGCTGATATGGACTACCTGGCAGTAGGTGGGAGCACAATGCAGCTATTACGAAAAACGTATGTTTTTGGGGGTGTCCGGTTGCTTTTGATCACATAGTGCATGTACTGGCTGACATCTCTTTCCTGTGCTCATGTAGAAAACTGATGTATCATGACAATATCATAAAACAGGCACAGCTATTACGGTGCAGCCAAAAAGCTCTAGAATCGTATCTACTATCTATGGACAATCGATAGTACTACGCAGAATTGTGGCGCAATATTTACTGGCTCCTTAGGTCTGTTATTCTTAAGCGTGTCAAGCAGAGCAACATAATAGAGCTCCGTGGTATAAGTATGTGGCAGATACAAAATAATTGTCTTTACATTACATTCGCCACATATTACAGACTGACGAGGTATTATCAGCTACAGGTTATAGTGGCAAGCTTATTTGATAATCACAATACATTCGTTAAGTATGCGACGGATGAAGTGAAGTTGGGATAAATCATACCAGCAGTTAGCTGTTGCCCCTAATTACATACTGGCATATCATGAAGTATCATGTGAAGGGACTGGAGCTCTACTGGAATTATCCACATTAAAATCAAAAGAATTACTGCATAACGTTCACTGAATTGACAGAGGTAATGGGATAGCGATATGCACACATACAGATTGCGATAGTATCGCATTCACAAGATATATAAGGGCTATTTCAACTCCGGTGATCCATGTGAAAACGTTGCTCACATAGTTATGACTCTGCAGCGGAATCGTAGTTGGAGTTAGACGTATGGGACATTCCATGTCGGAAATCGTTAGGGAATTTAATATTCAGAGGTCCACAGTGTTAAAAGTACGCCGTGAATACCAAATTTCATTTGCCTCTCACCAAGGGCAATGCAGTGCCCGAGGGCCTTCACTTATGGACCGAGAGCAGCGGCGTTTTCATAGACTTATCGGTGCTAACAGACAAGCAACACTACATGAAATATCAGCAGAAACCAATGTGGGATGTACGACGAACGTATTCGTTACGAAAGTGGGGCAGAATTTGGCTTTAATGGGCTAGGGAAACCGACAACCGACGCGAGTACCTTCGCAAACAGCGGATCACCTGTAGCCTCTCTCCTGGGCTCGTTACCATATCGACTGGGAAACCGTGGCCTGATCGGGTAAGTCCAGATTTCAGCTGGTAGGCACTGATGGTAGGTTTGAGTGTGGCGCAGACCCCACGAAGCCCCGGGACGAAGATGTCAATAAGCGACTGGGAAAACAGGCAGTGGCTCCATAATGGAGTGGCCTGTGTTTGCATGGAATGGACTGGGTCCTTTGGTCCAACTGAACCGGACATGGGTTGTAAATGGTTACGTTTGGCTACTTGGAGACCATTCGCAGCCAGTCGTGGGAATTACATGCTCAAAGAACTATGTAAATTTTGCCGGTGACAATGCGCCATGTCACAGAGACACAGTTGTTCGCGACTGGTCTGAAAAATTTGCCAGACCATTGGAGCAAGTAATTTACCCGTCCATCGAACATTTATGGGACATAATCGAGAGGTCAGTTCGTGAGAATAATCCTACACCAACAACACTTTTGCTATCACGAACGGCTATACAGGCAGCATGGCTCAGTATTTCTGCAGGGGACTTCCGACTTGTTGAGTCCAAGCCACGTAAGTTGCTGCACTACACTGTGCAAAAGCAGAGCCGACACGATGTTAGTGTGGTGTCACCGCCAGACACCACACTTGCTAGGTGGTAGCTTTTAAATCGGCCGCGGTCCGCTAGTATACGACGGACCCGCGTGTCGCCACTGTCAGTAATTGCAGTCCGAGCGCCGCCACACGGCAGGTCTAGAGACAGATCCTAGCACTCGCCCCAGTTGTACAGCCGACGTTGCTAGCCATGGTTCACTCAGAATTACGCCCTCATTTGCCGAGACGATAGTTAGCATAGCCTTCAGCTACAGTTGCTACGACCTAGCAAGGCGCCGTATTCAATTTATATTGAGATTCTATTAATGTATCATCAAGAGCGATGTTCTACAAATGTAGATTAAAGTTAAGTATTCCAGAAGCTACGTACTTTTCTTTATAGCATTCATTACGTATCCTGTTTCAGACCTCACGCCAGCCTGCGTGAGTTTAAGCGCGTGCCTTTCGCCTTCCTCTCTTTGTGTCTAGGCTGTCTTGTTTAGACACAACAGTTAGGATCTCTGTCACCTTAGTGTGTACAACAACAGTTCGAGTGGTGCTAACATATCTTAACGATCATAATCTTGCATCTAATTAAAAGTTAAAAATTCGAAGCGAGTACATCATGTGTCATGTTTAAATGTAATATCGGAACTGTCAGTACCGAGTAAGAAATACGAAACATTAAGCTGGACATACTCATATGGAGAGTAACACTAGTGATATATTTTAAGGATTGCTGGATCTTTAAAAAATAAATTAAAAGTTCAAACGTCATGTACTATGTTAAAAGCAGCAAGAGATGATACACGCAATAGGCACAATTTTCTGTACCTCTTAAATGTTGCTATAATGCAACAGAGTGAATCTCTTATATGCCAGAATGGCATGTACTCACATTATTACATAAAATGAATACAGGAAGATGTTGTAAGAATTTGAAAATTATAAAACTTCCGTAACATTTATTACCATATTACAGTCTCACAACGTACACGCCAGAGGTTTATGTTGATAAATGTATTTCAGAGATTTATATTGATCAATGTATTTGGTTTTTAAAACATGTAAGCCAGGTATAAAGGAGCGGAAATGAATTGGATTAAATCACGCCAGTAATTAGCTGCATCAGTTGTGGCTACATATTGTCCCTAGTTACATGTTAGCATATGAAAGCACAAACGCATATCTAGAGATACCATGTGAAGGAGAAAGGACTGTTATCAAATTTATTTGCATGAAACACGCAAAATACTCCGTAGCTTGATATAATATTGAAGCAGTAAGTACATTTGAAAATAAAATAGAATAACTAGAAATTGATAAATCTTGCGTGTTTTTACGGTTGTAAATCCGAAGCTCATCCATCATGTGTCATGTTAAATCTAAAGGAATTTAAACGTTCGTACGAAATGTACTATTTTAAAAATGCAGTAGCAGACTATATAGACACGGAAAAAGTTTCCAGTTATCCATATATTTCTTACCGTAAAATATATCACCTTAAATCGCGTATAGTCACAGCCTTTTATTATTTTTTAGTTGAGCGGTTAGTATTAACGAGAAAGAAATTAAGATCTTTAAGATAAAATTTAGTTCATTATTTTAAAATTTGATTTGATAATTATACTAGGGGTTTTACTGAAATGTTGGATTTAATTTAATGATCTTTGTACTAATCTTGAAATTAGTATATTTACCTTGTAACTGACATTTGTTGTTGTTTATTGGGAGAGGAGTTTTGGCGAGGGGCGTCAGAAACAATGAATATTGCTACACAATATTATACACGTAACGAATAATTCCTTAAAAGCTTCAGTACGTTGGCAAAAAACAGACTATCATTGGGATGTGTTGTTCTAATTGCCTTAGGAGCGGGTGAGGCAGCCTATCTCGATTATCCAGCCTGGTTACGCTAGTGATAAATTACAGCGGGAAACTCGTATAGAGGCTTTCACCGTAACCAGCAATGCATCAGCGAAAAGAATATTATTCAACATAAAAGCTCTCTGGGTGTGGTACCTCGTCATAATGTATAAAACTACCGCTGCTGGTGAAAAACCAACGTTTCGGCCACGGTTGCAGCGGCCATCTTCTGGGTCTACTGACGCGTTCAGGTTATGCAATATCCCTTATATTTTGTTGTTACTGTTCACTGCGCATGCCATTACGTCAGAAGTTTAAAAAGATAGTGCGTTTCATTGGTCACTTAAGGACGAAGGACAGGGAATTTTATTTTAAGGTTGTTGCGGTGGAGAGAGAAAGTGAATTCTGTTGTCCATTGGCTCTTGTTGTGTGCCATGATTGGTGGTCACCGTAGAAAGAGAAGTTGGCTGCTATTTACCAACTGATGGACGTCGGCCGCGCGGCGACAGTTACTCGCTGGTGGTGCTCGTGCCTCGTGTTGACAGTGCGGTCTGTTGGGCTCTGATTGCTGGCAGCCAAGATGGGGCAAGCCTGAGTCCATCCTCCCTGTTCATGTTATTAGGGTGTTTAAGTATTTCGATGGCCTTTCTGATTTTGCGTTTCGTCGTAATTGGCTGCTTGGCCAACACACAGACTTCGTTGAATTTTATTTCTTTTCCGCAGTCTTGCTGATGTTCTGCCACTGCAGATTTGTCGTGTTGCCCTAAACGCGTGTAGCGCTCGTGTTCCCGAATGCGCGTTGGTATTGGCCTGCTAGTCTCGCCGATGTATGCCTCTCCACATTCGCATTCCACCTTGTACACGCCTTCAGCGTGTAATGTATCCACCTTGACCTTAGTGGAGCCGAGCACGTCCTGGATCCTGCGACAACTATTGTTGCTGCTTCACTGTCAGGTAACGGAGGACTTGTGCTCGTTGACCGCCAGAAGGAAGTGACCTTTTTATCACCAGTAGAACCCGAGATACGTGCAAATCACGTTTTCATATTGTTGTCGCTTACTTACCGTTTGTCGGGTGGAACTCCTTGCAGGCATCATGGACAATCATACACTATGAACAATAAGAGTTCCAGATTAACGAAGCTGTTCAAACAAGCACACGTAACCAAGATTGCTGTCGGCGATTGTTTAACGCTCGAGATGATGTTATCCTGCCGTCATCAGTGACACGACTGACAGCTGCCAACACAGATGCTCATAAGCTGGGGAGCGTTTTATCTACACTCCTGGAAATGGAAAAAAGAACACATTGACACCGGTGTGTCAGACCCACCATACTTGCTCCGGACACTGCGAGAGGGCTGTACAAGCAATGATCACACGCACGGCACAGCGGACACACCAGGAACCGCGGTGTTGGCCGTCGAATGGCGCTAGCTGCGCAGCATTTGTGCACCGCCGCCGTCAGTGTCAGCCAGTTTGCGCGTGGCATACGGAGCTCCATCGCAGTCTTTAACACTGGTAGCATGCCGCGACAGCGTGGACGTGAACCGTATGTGCAGTTGACGGACTTTGAGCGAGGGCGTATAGTGGGCATGCGGGAGGCCGGGTGGACGTACCGCCGAATTACTCAACACGTGGGGCGTGAGGTCTCCACAGTACATCGATGTTGTCGCCAGTGGTCGGCGGAAGGTGCACGTGCCCGTCGACCTGGGACCGGACCGCAGCGACGCACGGATGCACGCCAAGACCGTAGGATCCTACGCGGTGCCGTAGGGGACCGCACCGCCACTTCCCAGCAAATTAGGGACACTGTTGCTCCTGGGGTATCGGCGAGGACCATTCGCAACCGTCTCCATGAAGCTGGGCTACGGTCCCGCACACCGTTAGGCCGTCTTCCGCTCACGCCCCAACATCGTGCAGCCCGCCTCCAGTGGTGTCGCGACAGGCGTGAATGGAGGGACGAATGGAGACGTGTCGTCTTCAGCGATGAGAGTCGCTTCTGCCTTGGTGCCAATGATGGTCGTATGCGTGTTTGGCGCCGTGCAGGTGAGCGCCACAATCAGGACTGCATACGACCGAGGCACACAGGGCCAACACCCGGCGCCATGGTGTGGGGAGCGATCTCCTACACTGGCCGTACACCACTGGTGATCGTCGAGGGGACACTGAATAGTGCACGGTACATCCAAACCGTCATCGAACCCATCGTTCTACCATTCCTAGACCGGCAAGGGAACTTGCTGTTCCAACAGGACAATGCACGTCCGCATGTATCCCGTGCCACCCAACGTGCTCTAGAAGGTGTAAGTCAACTACCCTGGCCAGCAAGATCTCCGGATCTGTCCCCCATTGAGCATGTTTGGGACTGGATGAAGCGTCGTCTCACGCGGTCTGCACGTCCAGCACGAACGCTGGTCCAACTGAGGCGCCAGGTGGAAATGGCATGGCAAGCCGTTCCACAGGACTACATCCAGCATCTCTACGATCGCCTCCATGGGAGAATAGCAGCCTGCATTGCTGCGAAAGGTGGATATACACTGTACTAGTGCCGACATTGTGCATGCTCTGTTGCCTGTGTCTATGTGCCTGTGGTTCTGTCAGTGTGATCATGTGATGTATCTGACCCCAGGAATGTGTCAATAAAGTTTCCCCTTCCTGGGACAATGAATTCACGGTGTTCTTATTTCAATTTCCAGGAGTGTATTTCAAAAAGCTACTCAGATTCACAAAAGAAATTTACGTGCCAGTGATGATTATAAACACTGTAAGTGGTCAAGGAGGACTTTGGTCACTAACTGCCACTAACAGCCACATTTCATCCCTGAAGATATGTGCATAGAAACAGCCGAACCAGTGCAGGAAGGACAGTTTAGTGTCATCGTATTCCACTACCACAACGCAGGGAGGGAAGATACAATCGAAAAACCAATAGGATCCGGTGACCGAGGACAGCATCAGCGGGCGACAGCCATTATGTGTCAAATTTCGGATGTTTCTAAATCAGCAGTGGAGAAAAGACAGAGAAGTGGCCCACGGTAAAAAAAACTCCATCAACACTGCAGTTTATGTTCCAGCGATTACATAGCGTGTCGCCTGCCGAATGATGTATAGCCCGTGAGGAAGTACAGAATATGCTGCTAGATGATGTCGTCGAACTTTCAGAGATCCCTTGGTTCTCTTCTGTTGTTCTTATGAAGAAGAAGATTGGCAGATAGCTTGAACAGCAAACACTGCGTTCATAAGACCTGACGGCCTGTATGAGTTTAAATTTGCGTCATTTTGAGTGTGCACCGGTTCAGCCATTTTCTAACGTACGATGGACATCCTGCTTTGACGCATTAAATGGAAGATGTGTCGTTGCATCCCCATAACACTGTTGTTTTTTCGAAAATGTTTCAAAACCATCTGACAACCGGGTGGAGGTGTGTTTAGCCTGCAGGATTCTGCCGGAATCCGAAAAATTGTCTCTTCATCACACAAGAAATAAACATTTCGGTACGATTACTGAATGGCGATGGAGTCCGCCACGATCCATAGATAATATGAGCAGTCACGTATTTTCAGACTCCTGGGCACATTCGTAAAGTGAGAAATTTTCTCGGACTACCAGACATCGATAAAGTACTGCTGTACCAAGGTACGCTCCTTGCAAGAAATGCTATAGGAAGGCGCCAAATTCTCCTGGAATCAAACGCAAGAAGAATCTTTTCGCAGCGCAGCATTGTATGACGAGAATGGCGAGACATACTTCAAGCCTACGCCAGCGGTTTTGTAATAGAGGCAGGTCTAATACAAATTCAGGAACTTACTGAAAATTATATAGTTCATACTTCCAGAACACTCTAAAAGACCGGTATGAACTACTCTACGACACAGACATAGTGAATTTTAGTTGTCCTGGAATATTCGTTTGGCAAAACTTGCACCGCTGAGACGGACCACCAGTCTCTATGTTAGCTGCCTAGCCCTGAAGGATCCGTTCGGTCGACTGACGAGATGGGCATTGAGGCTTCAGAAGTACGACGCCATGGTAGTATACAAAACTGACGCAAACACAAGGACGCCGACTGCCTTTCGAGGAATCCTCTGGTGGAAGACAAAAATGGTTCAAATGGCTCTGACCACTATGAGACTTAACTGCTGAGGTCATCAATTCCCTAGAACCTAGAACTACTTAATCCTAACTACCTTAAGGACATCACATCCATGCCCGAGGCAGGATTCGTACCTGCGACCGTAGCGGTCGCGCGGTTCCACACTGTAGCGCCTAGAACCGCTCGGCCACCTCGGCCGGAGGCGGAAGACAGCACCCTGGGTTAAATGTTAGTTATCGCGGCATTAGATTACTTTCTTGCTAAACTGCAGGAACATCCGGCATTACTGGAGACCACAGAGATATTAAAGGATGCGGAATCGACCGAATGAGAATTCCAGTTAACAAACGAAACGCTTTATAATACGAATTGTTATCGAGTGGACCAGAAATGGTTGCACGTGTCCCATCTCATCTACGGTCAGCTGTCCTAAAAGTTTTCCCTCGACGCTCAAGCATCGGGTCACCTAGGATTCTTCAAGACTCTGATAGAATCAGACGCAGGTATCACTGGCCATCTCTGCAGATCTGTTAGAAACTACACGAGTCACTGTTAGGAGTACAATCGATGTAACTACCTGCCACAATTTCCTCCAGGGTATCTGTTACAAATTCCGCTGCCAGCAGCACCATTCCACAGAACAGGAATCGAAATTGCGAGGCGCTCAAATGAGACAAAGTGGAATCGATGAAAAGTGTAATGCACTGATTATCTCAGCCATTATGCTGTCACTAAGCCGAATCTTCAGAAATTGCAAAATTTCTTGTAAACATTATTTTGAAGCACGGAGCAGTCTGTGTGATAATCTATAATAGTGGAAAAGTTTTCTGTTCGAGACTAGTGTCAGGAGTATTTTCACGTTGCGAAGCCACCCACGGGATTAGAACTGCCTTTCATCAAGAGACGACTGGCCACATAGAATGATTTAATACGATACAGGCAGATATGCTCTCAATCATTGGGATACAGTACTGCCCGTGTGACCTTGAATAAAACAGAACGATGCAAGACGCTGCAGATTTAATATCGATTTTTTTACTCCACGTCCACGAGGCTGAAACGGCAATGAGTACTCTCATCGTGTTTCAAGCGGACGACGCTCAAGTTAAACACATTAAACACCTCATCACCAGGACCGAAGAGGCAAGGCAGTTGTTTTGCATTCGTATCCTGGAGGCCCAGAAAAAGAATCGAGGGCGCTGTAACGCCAAACACCGGCCAGCGAGTTACAGCCCAGGAGACTTGGTTTAGATTTTTACGCCTGTGTCGAAAATAGGACTATCACAAAAGTTACTAAAGCGCTACCTCAGGTCGCGCCATGTCTATTGATGATAGTCGGAAGTCATATATTTAACAGAGAATAATGACCATCATCAGTAAGCCAAAAGTGCAGGAAAGTCGTCCTTATCCTCCGTATGTAGCCTAACGACACTCCAGAGGCGGGAGGTACAAGGAAACAGAAGCCTATCTCGACAATCACGAAACTGCGACAGGAGAGACGACATTCCATGCTCATCACAGTGAAGAAGATGTAACATCATGACCAGAGGTAGATGGTTGACGACAGATATCCCCCAGTTCGTATAATGGCTTCGCACGTCGACTCCACACAACCTCAATGGAGAAACATTCTGCTCTTAAGATGGCCTGTCTATGACTGAAACCGGGAACCATTAAAATGAACACTGTTTACGATTTAGGCTGATTGTTGTTTCTAATTTTATTTATTTTTTTATTTATTTATTTTTGTTAAATTACGATGTAAGATTGCTGTTGTTCCATTTATGACATCAAAATTATTAGTAAACTGTTTCTGTAGAATGCAAGTGATGCCAGATCCTCACTTATTCTGGCCTCTATATAATTTTTCCTGTAATATTGTGTTGTACAGAAGTAATATTCGTAGTAGTGGTTTCGTTCTGGGTTATGTCTTTTCACTTAATGGTGACGAGTTTGTAAAATGTAGTAAGAAAGCTGTTCGCAATAGTACAGTCGGCAAGAATGAGACTACCCATTAAACAAGCCACTTTATTAATACAAAATAAAAGAAATAGTTGTTAGTAATACATGGTTCGTTAAATAACGAGTTATGGGTACTGATAACCGCCATTCAAAAAAATCTCATTTTATTCATTTTACCCCTACGTATCTCACATTACATGAAAGACTGGCATACTTGTGAAGTACTCAGAGTCAACTAGAAAAGTGGAAGAGTGCATTGAATGAGCGAAATATAAATTGCAGAAGACATGAGGACAGCAGCAGTCGTGTCTACTGTGGATAACACGCAACTGCTTAGCCGTTTATCTCCGATAAAAAGCGTGCTGTAGTATGTTCTTTCCAATTATACTTCATAGCACTACTCAAACCAACACTTCTTACTAGAGCCTGTGAGATCAGATCTCTGTTGCCTGCAAGTTTAGTTCTTAAACGAGCTGCAGAGAACAAGTTTGTCAGTGACAACGTGGGCCTTGCTTTCATAAAATTGCCTTACGGGAAACAGACAACACAGGCGAGAGTAATTAATATTCTGATTAGATCTTGAACGTGGAGACACGTACCTAGCAGAGAGAACACGGTAGACGCAGCCAGACTCTGGATACCTGGAAGTCGGGCCAGCGGTTACGTCTACAGTTGTGGGATAGGTCATACGATAGCGAACGTGTTCCGAGAAATGGGGTTGTGATGTTTACGACAAGAGAAGCCATTACGTGATGACATAATACGCCTGTCTTGTCCGGCGACACAGGTCTGTTTCCGAAACGAAGCCAAGTTTAGTGCAGCTGCTGGAACTGTGCTAGCTTTTCCATTAAGGTGCGGCCTACGATGGTGATTATGAGATCCTTGCAACAAATTTTGACATTCCATTTTACGAGAAAAGGAGATGAGCGTTTTTAATTAGAACAAGACCTTTTTGTTTCAGAGAAAGAAAATCTTGTTAAAATTTTTACCTCAGAGAAAGGCAATCTCATTTAGAACAGAAATATGCTTTAACCTCTAAACGCAAGAAATTTCACTTCCCTCTGTCATAGACTAGGTGGTTCAATGGTTAACTAGCAGACGGCAAATAAAAAGAGTCTACGGGTCGATCCCCAGTTAGTCCAAGGATTTGTATCTATCACTAACTGCTTCACTCACCTCTGCCAACGTTTGCTACGTTTGAAAGCACCCTGATTACTCATCCACATAAAACTGTAGGTTCACCTACAACTGGACGCGTAAATCGGTTCAAACGGTTGAAGAAGGTAAGGGCATACCACCCCGATAGGACAATGCCCATTAAAGCAATGTCGTGGTCAAATCAAGCTTCGGATTGGTGGAAGTTTTACTTTGCTATGGAAAACTCAATAGCGGAGAAACCGGGCCGAAAAGCCATTTGAAAGAGAAAGTAAATTCTTGAGAAGACGTCGGAGGGCACATAATAAAAGATAAAACGAAATTTAAAATTAAAATATTACAACAAAGGAAAACCAAATGAAAATAAACAACAGAAAACGGAAAATTTATAAAAAAATTAAAGAATTAAACATAAAAGCATATAAGCGATGTATGCGAAATCTTAATACTTCCCTATCACTGATCTTGCAATTACAGAAAATCATGATGATAACTGAGAGAGAACAGCATAGATTGTTTATTGCTTGCCACACTTGTCCTATCATCCTCAGTGTGTACACGTTCGAAAATTCTCGTTACCAACTTCTAGGACTTGTAAACGGAATGAGTACATTGTTGTTGTTGTGGTCTTCAGTCCTGAAACTGGTTTGATGCAGCTCTCCATGCAATAATCACATAATATTTTGAATATGAATCCTTCTCCGGAAACGCACAATTCCCGTTCTCCGACGGTTTCAGTTCACGTGTGTAACACGTCAATACCCCTGAGGGAAAGAGAAATGTCTCCCAGTTGTCTGTTCTCGTATGCAACGGGGTAGACAGAGAAAGTGTATTGCATCAGACGGTCGCCTGTATGGACTACTTCATATCTACATCTACATATATACTCCGCTAGCCACTAAGCGGTGTGTGGCGGAGGGCACAATTCGGGCAAAAGTCATATTTCCCCCCTCTGTTCCACTCGCGGATCGCGCGAAGAAAAAACGACTGTACAAATGGCTCAAGTGTCTCTGAGCACTATGGGACATCAGTCCCCGAGACTTAGAACTACTTAAAGCTAACTAGCCTAAGGACATCACACACATCCATGCCCGAGGCGGGATTCGAACCTGCGACTGTAGCAGCAGCGTGGTTCCGGACTGAAGCGCCTAGAACCGCTCGGCCACAGTGGCCGGCAAAAAACGACTGTCTGAAAGCCTCAGTCCGAGCTCTAATTTCCCTTATCTTTGAATGGTGATCATTGCGCGATTTGAAAGTTGGTGGTAATAATACGCTCTACATCCTCGGTGAAGATCGAATTTCGGTATTTAGTGAGCAGCCCCTTCCGTTTAGCGTGTCGTCTATCTGCAAGCGTGTCCCACTTCAAACTTTCTATGAGATTTGTAACGCTCTCGCGATGACTAAATGTACCAGTCACGAATCTTGCCGCTCTTCTTTGGACCTTCTCAATATCATGAATCAGCCCCAACTGGTAAGGGTCCCATACAGACGAACAATAAGACTGGAAGAACTAACGGATTGTAAGCTATTTCCTTTGTTGAAGGACTGCATCGCTTCGGGATTCTACCAATGAACCGCAATCTAGAGTTCGCCTTACCCGTTACTTGTGTAATCTGATCATTCCAGTTGAGGTCCTTTCGAGTAGCCACAACCAGATACTTGCGGATATTACCGCTTCCAAAGACTGGGCGTTTATTTTGTTCTCGTACATTAATGGGGATTTTCGCCTTGTTATACGCAGTAGGTTACACTTAGTAATATTGAGAGATAACTGCCAGTCATTACACCAAGCATTTATTTTCTGCGAATCCTCGTTTATTTGTTCACAACTTTCGTGTGATACTACTTTCCTGTAGAGTAAAGCATCATCGGGAAACATGTGAGGTAGTATGCGAAGCTTAATTTACGAGACCCCTGTAGAGTCAGAGGAACATCTGCTGGAACGTGTTCGGCCGCTAAAAATGACACTTAAGAGACACCAGATGGGATGGAGAACATGCTGCATAGTGCAATGTCTGTAACAACACTCGTGGTCGCCACATCGAGCCTCTGTTGTTATGTGACAGTACTGCTCTCGACGTACA
Organism: Schistocerca cancellata; assembly: GCF_023864275.1. Classification (NCBI taxonomy): domain Eukaryota; kingdom Metazoa; phylum Arthropoda; class Insecta; order Orthoptera; family Acrididae; genus Schistocerca; species Schistocerca cancellata. Next base: position 1,000,617,108 of record NC_064627.1, read on the forward strand.
GCGTGGTAGGTTCTTTTCAGTTCTGGGTGTAAACTCTTAATGTTTAGATATTAATAAAAATAAATATTCTTTAGTGATAAATGGATGTTTAGGTACGTTTCTTTTCGTATTGTTACTCAATAATAGTACTGGTTCACGCCCAATTCGATTCCTCAGGCAGAAGTGGATGAGTTAAACAACCGAATTGAAACTGTCGTACAACGGAAACAGTACTTCAATTTCTATTGAAACTGTTATGTACTTACTTCCCCCTACAGGTCCTATAAATTTGTAACGGGACTTTCGGAACACCCTCTACGTATGTATACACTATTACGCCAGTACATTATCAGAGCCTGCTTAATAGTGGGTTAGTCGACTTTAAGAGCGCAATAGAGCAGCGATTTTGCGTGGCATGGATTCTGCAAGCCCTTGTTAGGTATCCGAGGGTACGTGTCACCTGATATGTACGCACACGCCACGCAATGCATGTAAACTATGGGCCGCTTGTTTGCAGACGTCGAGCTGTCGACCTATAGCGTACCGGAGGTGTTGCATAGGGTGCAGAATATACAAATTCATTGGACAGGACATGACAGTGAATTCACTATCACGATCCACAAAACGCTGTGACGCGGTGTGTTATCTTGCTGGAAGACGTCACGCCGTCTTTGAAGTCACCAAGTACAAAGGGACGCAAGTGGGTCGCAATAACATTGACGCAGTCCACAGTTGTCATGGTGCCTTCAGATTTGACGACAGGTTCTATCAAAGCCCAGGTGAACGTCCCCCGTAACATATCGCTTCCACCATCGACCTGTGTACTTGGCGTCGTACGTTTCGAGCAATCGTTCGCCTCGATAGCAGCGTATCCGGGTACGACGAGCGATCTGATTAAAGAAACCTCACTCATTCGACAATGCGAATCGTTTCCATAGAGCCATGGTCGAATCTCGTCGATCCAGATCACACGACAAATGTGCTCTGAAACACTTGCGTCTGCACCAGAATTGTACTTCTTTTCGTCAGATTTTCTGCACATCGACGCCCATTCTTCTTTACAGAGCGGACAAGCTATCGACCTCCAAGTTCTGTGACGAGGCGTGAACTTCTAGGACATTCTCATGGTTTCAGCATCCTTTAAACCACATTGTATAGATGCTTACTACAGAAGCACTCGATCAGACGACCAGTTTCGCCATTTACGAGATACACGTTTCCAGTGGTCTGCATCTAAATCTGCATGGATACTCTGCAAATCACATTTAAGTACCTGGCACAGGGTTAATCGAACCACTTTCACAATAATTCTCTGTTATTGCAATCTCGTACAGTGCGTGGAAAAAGCGATGACCTATATCCTTTCGCGCGAACTCTGATTTCCCTTATTTTGTTATGATGATCGTCTCTCCCTATGAAGGTCGGCGCCAAGAAAATATTTTCGCGATCGGAGGAGGAAATTCGTGATAGAAATTTCGTGAGAAGATTCCCTCGGAACGAAAAACGCCTTTGTTTTAATGATGTCCACCCCAAATCCTGTATCATTTCAGTGACCCTCTCTCTCCTATTCCTGGATAATGCTGCCCTTCTTTGAATTTCCTCGATGTACTCTGTCAATCCTATCTGGTAAGGATCCCACACCGTGCAGCAGTATTCTAGAAAAGGACGGACAAGCTTAGTGTAGACAGTCTCTTTAGTAGATCTGTTATATTTTCTAAGTGTCGTGCCAATAAAACGCAGCCTTCGGTAAGTCTTCCCAAGAACATTTTCTATGTGTTCCTTCCAATTTAAGTTGTTTGTAATTGTAATTCCTAGGTATTTAGTTGAATTTACTGCCTTTAGATTTGACTGATTTGTCGTGTAACCGAAGTTTAACGGATTCGTTTTAACACTCATGTGGATGACGTTACACTTTTCGTTGCTTAGGGTCAATTGCCAATTTTTTCACCATACAGATATCATTTCTAAATCGTTTTGCAATTTCTTTTGACCTTGTGATATCATTACTAGTCGATAAACGACAGCGTCATCTGCAAACAACCTAAGACGGCTACTCAGATTATCTCCTAAATAGTTTATATAGATGAGGAACAGCAAAGGGCCTATAACACTACCTGGGACAACGCCAGAAATCACTTCTGTTTTACTCGATGGCTTTCCTTCAGTTACTGCGAACTCTGACCTCTCTGACAGGAAACTACGAATCCAGTCAAATAACTGAGACGTTATTCCATAAGCTACGAGCCTCCTAGATGCTACAGTTTCAAAAGTCTGTTGGAAATGTCAAATACGGAATCAATATGATATCCCTTGTCAATGGCACTCAACACTTCGTTTGAGTGAAGAGCTAATAGTGTTTCACAAGAACGATGTTTTTTAAATCTATGTTGACTGCTTTTCAATAGACCGTTCTTCGACGTTAACTTATAATTTTCGAACACAACATATGTTCCAAAATCATACTGCATATCGACGTTATTAGATGGGCCCGTAATTTAATCGATTACTCCTACTACTACCGTTCTTGAATAATGGTGTGAGCTGTGCAACTATCCAGTCTTTGGGTACGGGTCTTTCGTCGAGCGAATTGTTGTATATGAATGTTAAGTGTGGAGCTATTGTACCATCATACTCTGAAAGGAACCTAACTGCTATACTGTCGGGACCGGAACGCTTGCTTTTCTTATGTGATTTATGTTGCTACACTACTCCGCCCCCCCCCCCCCCCCCATGAACCATGGACCTTGCCGTTGGTGGGGAGGCTTGCGTGGCTCAGCGATACGGATAGCCGTACCGTAGGTACAACCACAACGGAGGGGTATCTGTTGAGAGGCCAGACAAACGTGTGGTTCCTGAAGAGGGGCACCAGCCTTTTCAGTAGTTGCAAGGGCAACAGTCTGGATGATTGACTGATATGGCCTTGAAACAATAACCAAAACGGCCTTGCTGTGCTGGTACTGCGAACGGCTGAAAGCAAGGGGAAATTACGGCCGTAATTTTTCCCGAGGCCATGCAGCTTTACTGTATGATTAAATGATGATGGCGTCCTCTTGGGTAAAATATTCCGGAGGTAAAATAGTCCCCCATTCGGATCTCTGGGCGGGGACTACTCAAGAGGATGTCGTTATCAGGAGAAAGAAAACTGGCGTTCTACGGATCGGAGCGTGGAATCTCAGATCCCTTAATCGGGCAGGTAGGTTAGAAAATTTAAAAAGGGAAATGGATAGGTTAAAGTTAGATGTAGTGGGAATTAGTGAAGTTCGGTGGCAGGAGGAACAAGACTTCTGGTCAGGTGACTACAGGGTTATAAACACAAAGTTAAAAAGGGGTAATGCAGGAGTGGGTTTAGAAATGAATAAAAAAATAGGAATGCGGGTAAACTACTACAAACAGCATAGTGAACGCATTATTGTGGCCAAGATAGATACGAAGCCCACACCTACTACAGTAGTACAAGTTTATATGCCAACTAGTTCTGCAGATGATGAAGAAATTGAAGAAATGTATGATGAAATAAAAGAGATTATTCAGATAGTGAAGGGAAACGAAAATTTAATAGTCATGGGTGACTGGAATTCGAGTGTAGGAAAAGGTAGAGAAGGAAACGTAGTAGGTGAATATGGATTGTGGCTAAGAAATGAAAGAGGAAGCCGCCTGGTAGAATTTTGCGCAGAGCACAACTTAAACATAGCTAACACTTGGCTTAAGAACCATGATGAAAGTTTGTATACATGGAAGAACCCTGGAGATACTAAAAGGTATCAGATAGATTATATAATGGTAAGACAGAGATTTAGGAACCAGGCTTTAAATTGTAAGCCATTTCCAGGGGCAGATGTGGACTCTGACCACAATCTATTGGTTATGACCTGTGGATTAAAACTGAAGAAACTGCAAAAAGGTGGGAATTTAAGGAGATGGGATCTGGATAAACTGAAAGAACCAGAGGTAGTACAGGGTTTCAGGGAGAGCATAAGAGAACAATTGACAGGAATGGGGGAAAGATATACAGTAGAAGAGGAATGGGTAGCTTTGAGGGATGAAGTAATGAAGGCAGCAGAGGATCAAGTAGGTCAAAAGACGAGGGCTAGTTGAAAACCTTGGGTAACAGAAGAAATATTGAATTTAATTGATGAAAGGAGAAAATATAAAAATGCATTAAATGAAGCAGGCAAAAAGGAATACAAACGTCCCAAAAATGAGATCGACATGAAGTGCAAAATGGCTAAGCAGGCATGGCAAGAGGACAATTGTAAGGATGTAGAGGCTTATCTCACTAGGTGTAAGATAGACACTGCCAACAGGAAAATTAAACAGACCTTTGGAGATAAGAGAAACTCTTGTATGAACTTCAAGAGCTCAGATGGAAACCCAGATCTAAGCAAAGAAGAGAGAGCAGAAAGGTGGAAGGAGTATATAGAGGGTCTATACAAGGGCGATGTATTTGTGGACAATATTATGGAAATGGAAGAGGATGTAGATGAAGATGAAATGGGAGATACGATACTGCGTGAAGAGGTTGACAGGGCACTGAAAGACCTGAGTCGAAACAAGGGACCCGGAGTAGACAACATTCCATTGGAAATACTGAAGGCCTTGGGAGAGCCAGTCCTGACAAAACTCTACCATCTGGTGAGCAAGATGTATGATACAGGTGAAATACCCTCAGGCTTCAAGAAGAATATAATAATTCCAATCCCAAAGAAAGCAGGTGTTGACAGATGTGAAAATTACCGAACAATCAGTTTAATAAGCCACAGCTGCAAAATACTAACACGAATTCTTTACAGACGAATGCAAAAACTAGTAGAAGCCGACCTCGGGGAAGATCAGTTTGGATTCCGTAGAAATACTGGAACACGTGAGGCAATACTGACCTTACGACTTATCTTAGAAGAAAGATTAAGAAAAGGCAAACCTACGTTTCTATTATTTGTAGACTTAGAGAAAGCTTTTAACAATGTTCACTGGAATACTCTCTTTCAAATTCTAAAGGTGGCAGGGGTAAAACACAGGGAGCGGAAGGCTATTTACAATTTGTACAGAAACCAGATGGCAGTCATAAGAGTCGAGGGACATGAAAGGGAAGCAGTGGTCGGGAAGGGAGTAAGACAGGGTTGTAGCCTCTCCCCGATGTTATTCAATCTGTATATTGAGCAAGCAGTAAATGAAACAAAAGAAAAATTCGGAGTAGGTATTAAAATCCATGGAGAAGAAGTAAAAACTTTGAGGTTCGCCGATGACATTGTAATTCTGTCAGAGACAGCAAAGGACTTGGAAGAGCAGTTGAACGGAATGGATGGTGTCTTGAAGGGAGGATATAAGATGATTTTCAACAAAAGCAAAACGAGGATAATGGAATATAGTCGAATTAAGTCGGGTGATGTTGAGGGTATTAGATTAGGAAATGAGACACTTAAAGTAATAAAGTTTTGCTATTTGGGGAGCAAAATAACTGATGATGGTCGAAGTAGAGAGGATATAAAATGTAGACTGGCAGTGGCAAGGAAAGCGTTTCTGAAGAAGAGAAATTTGTTAACATCGAGTATAGATTTAAGTGTCAGGAAGTCATTTCTGAAAGTATTTGTATGGAGTGTAGCCATGTATGGAAGTGAAACATGGACGGTAAATTGTTTGGACAAGAAGAGAATATAAACTTTCAAAATGTGGTGCTACAGAAGAATGCCGAAGATTAGATGGGTAGATCACATAACTAATGAGTAAGTACTGAACATGATTGGGGAGAAGAGAAGTTTGTGGCACAACTTGACCAGAAGAAGGGTTCGGTTGGTAGAACATGTTCTGAGGCATCATGGGATCACCAATTTAGCATTGGAGGGCAGCGTGGAGGGTAAAAATCGTAGGGGGAGACCAAGAGATGAATACACTAAGCAGATTCAGAAGGATGTAGATTGCAGTAGGTACTGGGAGATGAAGAAGCTTGCACCGGATAGAGTAGCATGGAGAGCTGCATCAAACCGGTCTCGGGACTGAAGACAACAACAACAAACAACACTACTCCGAGGATATCTACACTACTGACATATTATATATCTGGTATGTTTGGTATAGTTCGTAGGTGGCTCTCTGCATCCATCTTCATTACCCGAAATTAACACTTGGTCATCTGCGAATAATAGATGTATATGTATAGTTCTTCAGTTTCATTCTCCATTGCTGTTTAATGCCGTCAATGTATATATTAAAAAGCAGTTGAGAGAGGCTGCAAACTTCTTGAACTCCTAAATTAATAGCCTTTGTTGTTTTTTCACTATCCCCAATTATTTGGATTCTTGTATTAGCAGAGATCTTTTGAACTACCTGTCCAAAGTGTATTGGTATACCTCTTCTTATTAAAATTTCCCACAATAGCTGTCTATTTGCTTTATCAAAAGCCTTTGCATAATCGACGATAATCGACGAATAGGGTGTCTGTTTCTTTATTGAATTCCTTATGTTTTCTATAATTTGCTGTATCATACACTACTAGCCATTAAAATTGCTACACCAATAAGAAATGCAGATGATAAGCGGGTATTCATTGGACACAAATATTAAACTAGAACTGACATGTGATAACATTTTCACGCAATTTGGGTGGATAGACCCTGAGAAATCAGTACCCAGAACAACCACCTCTCGCCGTAATAAGGGCCTCGATACGCCTGAGCATTGAGTCAAACAAAGCTTGGATGGCGTGTACAGGCACAGCTGCCCATGCAGCTTCATCACAATACCACAGTTCATCAAGAGTAGTGACTGGCGTATTGTGACGAGGCAGTTGCTCGGCCACCATTGACCAGATGTTTCCAGTTGGTGAAAGATCTGGAGAATGTGCTGGCCAGGGCAGCAGTCAAACATTTTCTGTATCCAGAAAGGCCCGTACAGTAACTGCAACATGCGGTCGTGCATTATCCTGCTGAAATGTAAGGTTTCGCAGGGATCGAATGAAGGGTAGGACCACGGGTCGTAACAGATCTGAAATGTAACGTCCACTGTTCAAAGTGCCGTCAATGCGAACAAGAGGTGACCGAGACGTGTAACCAATGGCACCCCATACCATCATGCCGGGTAATACGCCAGTATGGCGTTGACCAATACACGCTTCCATTGTGCGTTCACTACGATGTCGACAAACACGGACGCAACCATCATGACGCTGTGCGCAGAATCTGGATTCATCCGGAAAAATGACGTTTTGCCATTCGTGCGCCGAGGTTCGTCGTTGAGTACACCATTGCAGGCGCTCCTGTCTGTCATGCAGTGTCAAGGGTAACCGCAGCCACGGTCTCCGAGCTGATAGTCCATCCTGCTGAAAACGTCGTCGAACTGTTCGTGCAGATGGTTGTTGTCGTGCAAACGTCCCCATCTGTTGACTCAGGGATCGAGACGTGGCTGCACGACCCGTTACAGCCATGCTGATAAGATGCCTGGCATGTCAACTGCTAGTGATACGAAGCCGTTGGGATCCAGCACGGCGTTCCGTATTACCCTCCTGAACCCACCGATTCCATACTGTGCTAACAGTCATTGGATCTCGACCAACGACGTCACGATACCATAAACCGCAAACGCGGTAGGCTACAATCCGACATTTATCAAAGTCGGAAACGTGATGGTACGCATTTCTCCTCCTTACACGAGGCATCGCAACAACGTTTCAACAGGAAACGCCGGTCAACTGCTGTTTGTGTATGAGAAATCAGTTGGAAACTTTCCTCATGTCAGCACGCTGTAGGTGTCACCACCGGTGCCAACCTTGTGTGAATGCTTTGAAAAGCTAATCATTTGCATATCACAGCATCTTCTTCCTGTCGGTTAAATTTCACGTCTGTAGCACGTCATCTTCATGGTATAGCAATTTTAATGGCCAGTAGTGTATTCACCCACAATCAACAGAACTCTGATCACATTGATTTCCCAATTTTATTCATTAATTAACAGTGCCTAAAATTAATAACTTATAGCAACAGTATAAATACAATTTCTCTTTTCCCTGATGGAATCAGGAATGTCCTAGATTCTATATCTTTTATATTACGGTGGATTTTAAAGGTGAACATATAATTTTGACGGAATTTATCTAATATATGACACAAAAATATACATGAAATGTATTCGCAGTTGCAAGTATCGACAACCATCAGCTGTATAATAAAATGAGATGGAAAATTTGTGCCTGACCGAAAGTCGATCACGCTTGTCGCGAGCGGTCTCCTTAACCACATTATTAAAATTTTCTTTTGTTTCTATTTTTTATTTATTTGTTATTTACGGAAGTCCTATCGTAGGGCGTCATGTATCACGTTTAAAGTAACTGTCAATACATTACACACACTTTCCCGACCACCAACCACACACATTACGAGGTTTTATTTCCGCCTTGGTACCGCGAGACATATGCGAAACCCTTTCTCAGCTATTCTTAATTGTTTTTCATTATGAAACATAATAGATTACATAAAAGCATAATCTCCGCAACCATGAACCCGTACAATTACCACAAGATGTAGGATAGAAGGGTGCGCAGGGTTCCTGAAACATTACAGTGCCGTAAATTTAAATTATCCAATCTCCTGGCGATTGAATACTAGAGACAGCATATTGCCAAATAAAGGACAATAACGTGGCATCCGCTGTCATTTCCAGTGGGCGGTAACCATATACGTCTGGAACGTATGAGGGTCTGAAACCTTCTCGCCTCCCACGTTATGGTAAATGTAATGGCCTAAGAGCCATATAATCGTATTGGTATTCGTGCGCGGTAAAAGGAAGAGTATGGACGTAGAAGGACGTCATCCGAAACGGCATTTTCAATCGATCGAGTAGGGAAACCCCGTTGCCGTCGAATACAGATCCAGTGCTCTCGAGCGCAAGAGAAGCAAGCCATTTTTGTGAATGACCTTATACAACAACGCTGTCACGTTTATCGGTACAATAGGATGACTTATTTGGAACAACAATATTTTCCACGACGTTGCCGGCGACGCATGTTCGCTAGGGGAGAGGGAAGCAAGACCTCCCCAGTGACGGAACAAAAGTCTGGTCGTGAGATAAATGGTTTCAAATGGCTCTGAGCACTATGGCACTTAACATCTATGGTCATCAGTCCCCTAGAACTTAGAACTACTAAACCTAAGTAACCTAAGGACATCACACAACACCCAGTCATCACGAGGCAGCGAAAATCCCTGGTCCCGCCGGGAATCGAACCCGGGAACCCGGGCGCGGGAAGCGAGAACGCTACCGCACGATCACGAGCTGCGGACGGTCGTGAGGTATGTCACTGAGAGGATATCAGCCCACAAATAATTTACACCGATATAAAATGTTGCAGTTCGAAATACATCCTGGCGAATTCGACAGGAAGGGCTAAACTGACCGGCCAGAGACACGTGATTGAATAAGCGACTTAAGTACATCTTAAGACAGTGCGCTAGATAAATATCTCAGGAAGCCCCATCCCCGCAAGAGGACAGGATCCTGCCATCATTTCATATCGTACTCGACAAATGTGATGTTTCCATAGGAAACGTCCAGATAATCGCTTTAGTTTACGAGCTATCATCGCAGGAAGTGGAAAAATTTGTGCGACACAGTACGCTTTACACAAGACATAGGTGTCTGATTAGCGGACATGTGGAAGTAAAATAGGAGAGCAGCGCTCATGCTCGAGATTCGTCTCTTGTATTTTGCCCCTAACCGATCTTCATTTGAGCTCAGCCATTTTCGCTGGGAAACGATCAAAGACTTCACTTACACCAACTGTAGATAGATTGAGCCTTGGCATTTCCTTATCCAGATTTTCTAGCTTTCGTGACACGTTCAGATTTCCCACTCGTAAAATGGTGCCCTATCGTTAGTTATCCCATCTTTTTCTCATTGCCACCTCCTTGTCTGCTTTCCTGTCCCGGAGATCCGAATGGAGGACTAAACCGGAATCTTTTGCTAGTGCAGGGATTTTCATGACAGTTTTTGAATTACAGCCCACCTGTCCTGTCGTTAAACTTTTTGTGTCTTTAATGGAGTGATTTCCATTGTCTTCTACATTCTCATGATGTTGATCATTGTCAACTCATACGTCATTTAGAAACCATCCCAAGGACAAGAGAGTCCCCTGAAACTCAGTAATTTTCTTTAAGCCTGTTGGCATAATCAGGGTTACTTCCTACGACGATGATGTTTTTAATCAAAATAATAGCAATGGCTAGGTTGGAACCCAGGACCCATGACGTTTTGGTTGCTAGTCAAACACGCTACCCTAGACTACGGGTATCATCGTCATCACTTTATATTTTGTCTCTTTGCTCAAGGCGAATATTTTGAGCGTTTGATGATGCGACAGATATATTAAAAAATACATGAACTGTACATGAATTACGTTTTTTATTTTATTTGGTACTGTTGTACAGACATTTGTGGGACCTCTTCTCCTGAATGTAGGACCTGGTTTGCGGTGCTGCATTATGTATCACCTTCCTTCCCCATTATGGGATTCGTTATTTTAAATTTATTCGTGAGATAAAAAGTGCTAGCGAAGAAAGGATACATCACATTGCCGATAAGAAGAGACAACATGTAATCATAAAATTGGCAAGAAGGTATCGGGTTTCTTAGCCTTTTCTTACTGCATAAAATGATTCTTACTTGTAAGAGTTTAGTTTGTTTCTCATGCAAGAATTTGCTTGACGCGACGCAGTCGCTGGAAAGCAGCGGGCTTGCTGACATGAAACCGTGTTATTATTAACCGTTATTGCAAGTTAGTTTTGCGTTATAATATTAATGACAAACGGACTTTGTAAAAAAATAAAAAAAACATAGGCTGCAGGTTGGGCTTGCAAATACTGAAATGGGAAGACGATAGCGCGTTTATGGCACGCGATTGTCGCGTCACCGACCTGACTAATTCCAACTAAGTTACAGACCAAGAATGGAAGGAATGTCAGTTCTATTAGTTTAGCAAAAAACGATCGAAAATGATTTTCAAAGATAATGATTTTCTGAAACGTAATCGTATCTCTAATGTCGAAATATGAAATCCAGTCAGGGTGGTTGCTTGAAGTAAAATATTTCGCAGCAGCTGTTAAATCTTTTCATTACTACGTGAACAAATGTCACACGAGTTATGTCATAGTAGTCCTGTTCGTAGCCTACGTTTCAGTACCATGCAGGGTAGTATATAGTCCACTGAAACATACAAGCTCAGTGTGAAAGTTCTGCAGTTATAAACGTTAACGATTACTTGCGTACATCATATACGACAGAGAGGTACACGTTCGGCGGGCGTTTCATAGGACGTGGAGGACGCATAAATTGGCCAGCCCCTTCTCCTGATCTTACACCTCTGGACTTCTTTCTGTGGGGTACGTTAAAGGAGAATGTGTACCGTGATGTGCCTACAACCCCACAGGATATGAAACAACGTATTGTGGCAGCCTGCGGCGACATTACACCAGATGTACTGGGGCGTGTACGACATTCATTATGCCAGAGATTGCAATTGTGTGCAGCAAATGATAGCCACCACATTGAACATCTATTGGCCTGACATGTCGGGACACACTCTATTCCACTCTGTAATTGAAAATGAAAACCGCGTGTGTACGTGTACCTCACCCCTCATGGTAATGTACATGTGCGTCAGTGAAAAAGACCAATAAAAAGGTGTTAGCATGTGGACGTAATGTGCTGTTCCAGTCTCTTCTGTACCTAAGGTCCATCACCGTTCCCTTTGGATGCCTACGTAATTCGGTGCTCTCCGATACACACGATCGAACAGCGGAGGAGTGGTACTCAAGCGTCTACTTTAGGTTACAATATCTCCGGATGTAATTAACATTTTACAATGCAACAAACGGCACTGATTACGTATTTGTTTATATGTTTAGATGTGCTGACAAAACTAACGGGGTTCCATTTAAAAAAACGTAGGTTTGTGTTAAAAAGCATACTTCCGTCATTTTTTTATGGTTTGTATTAACCAATTACACTAGCCCCTATGCTCACGTTCGGTCTGTGGAATCGATTCGTCAGTATTTGATGTGGTTTACGAAATATATCCAGCGGTAACGTTAGGTGAAATGGCTGGTTCAAATGGCTCTGAGCACTATGGGACTCAACATCTTACGTCATACGTCCCCTAGAACTTAGAACTACTTAAACCTAACTAACCTAAGGACATCACACACACCCATGCCCGAGGCAGGATTCGAACCTGCGACCGTAGCAATCCCGCGGTTCCGGACTGCAGCGCCAGAACCACTAGACCACCGCGGCCGGCTAACGTTAGGTGACTCACCCTGTATATATATATATATAGGGTGTTACAAGAAGGTACAGCCAAACTTTCAGGAAACATTCCTCACACATAAAGGAAGAAAATATGTTATGTTGACAAGTGTCCGGAAGCGCTTACTTTCCATGTTACAGCTCATTTTATTGCTTCTCTTCAAATTACATTAATCGTGGAATGGAAACACACAGCAACAAAACGTACCAGCGTGACTTCAAACACTTTGTTACAGGAAATGTTCAAAATGTCCTCCGCTAGCGAGGATACATGCATTCACCCTCCGTCGCATGGAATATATAAATGACCTAGTAGATAGTGTCGGAAGTTCCATGCGGCTTTTCGCGGATGATGCTGTAATATACAGAGAAGTTGCAGCATTAGAAAATTGTAGCGAAATGCAGGAAGATCTGCAGCGGATAGGCACTTGGTGCAGGGAGTGGCAACTGACCCTTAACACAGACAAATGTAATGTATTGCGAATACATAGAAAGAAGGATCCTTTATTGTATGATTATATGATAGCAGAACAAACACTGGTAGCAGTTACTTCTGTAAAATATCTGGGAGTATGCGTGCGGAACGATTTGAAGTGGAATGATCATATAAAATTAATTGTTGGTAAGGCGGGTACCAGGTTGAGATTCATTGGGAGAGTCCTTAGAAAATGTAGTCCATCAAGAAAGGAGGTGGCTTACAAAACACTCGTTCGACCTATACTTGAGTATTGCGCATCAGTGTGGGATCCGTACCAGATCGGGTTGGCGGAGGAGATAGAGAAGATCCAAAGAAGAGCGGCGCGTTTTGTCACAGGGTTATTTGGTAACCGTGATAGCGTTACGGAGATGTTTAACAAACTCAAGTGGCAGACTCCGCAAGAGAGGCGCTCTGCATCGCGGTGTAGCTTGCTCGCCAGGTTTCGAGAGGGTGCGTTTCTGGATGAGGTATCGAATATATTGCTTCCCCCTACTTATACCTCCCGAGGAGATCACGAATGTAAAATTAGAGAGATTAGAGCGCGCACGGAGTCTTTCAGACAGTCATTCTTCCCGCGAACCAAACGCGACTGGAACAGGAAAGGGAGGTAATGACAGTGGCACGTAAAGTGCCCTCCGCCACACACCGTTGGTTGGCTTACAGAGTATAAATGTAGATGTAGATGTAGATGTAGATGCGCTGATGGATCCTGGAGAATGGCGTATTGTACCACAGCCGTCCACAATACGAGCACGAAGGGTCTCTACATTTAGTACCGGGGTTGCGTAGATAAGAGCTTTCAAATGCCCCCATAAATGAAAGTCAAGAGGGCTGAGGTCAGGAGAGCGTGGAGACCATGGAATCGGTCCGCCTCTACCAATCCATCTGTCACCGAATCTGTTGTTGAGAAGCGTACCACCACTTCGACTGAAATGTGCAGGAGCTCCATCGTGCATGAACTACAAGTTGTGTCGTACTTGTAAAGGCACATGTTCTAGCAGCACTCTACCTGTATGAAATCATGATAACGTGCTCCATTGAGCGTAGGTAGAAGAACATGGGGCCCAATCAAGACATCACCAACAATGCCTGCCCAAACGTTCACAGAAAATCTGTGTTGATGACGTGATTGCACAATTGCGTGCGGATTCTCGTCAGCCTACACATGTTGATTGTGAAAATTGGGCCAACTGGCGGTGGATCGAGGAAGTACAGTACATACTGACGAAACTAAAATGAGCTCTAACATGGAAAGTAAGCGTTTCCGGACACATGTCTATATAACATCTTTTCTTTATTTGTGTGTGAGGAGTGTTTCCTGACAGTTTGACCGTACATCTTTGTAACACCGTATATATATATATATATATATATATATATATATATATATATATATATATATATATATACAAAGAAAAGATGTTATGTAGACATGTGTCCGGAAACGCTTACTTTCCATGTTAGAGCTCATTTTAGTTTCGTCAGTATGTACTGTACTTCCTCGATTCACCGCCAGTTGGCCCAATTTTCACAATCAACGTGTGTAGGCTGACGAGAATCCGCACGCAATTGTGCAATCACGTCATCAACACAGATTTTCTGTGAACGTTTGGGCAGGCATTGTTGGTGATGTCTTGATTGGGCCCCATATTCTTCTACCTACGCTCAATGGAGCACGTTATCATGATTTCATACAGGTAGAGTGCTGCTAGAACATGTGCCTTTACAAGTACGACACAACATGTGGTTCATGCACGATGGAGCTCCTGCACATTTCAGTCGAAGTGGTGGTACGCTTCTCAACAACAGATTCGGTGACAGATGGATTGGTAGAGGCGGACCGATTCCATGGTCTCCACGCTCTCCTGATCTCAGCCCTCTCGACTTTCATTTATGGGGGCATTTGAAAGCTCTTATCTACGCAACCCCGGTACTAAATGAAATGTAGAGACCCTTCGTGCTCGTATTGTGGACGGCTGTGGTACAATACGCCATTCTCCTTATATATATATATATATATATATATATATGTGTGTGTGTGTGTGTGTGTGTGTGTGTGTGTGTGTGTGTGTGTGTGTGTCGTCTTCAGTCCAAAGACTGGTTTGCTGCTGCTCTCCATGCTACTCTATCCTGTGGAATCCTCTTCATCTCCGAGTTAATTACTCCAAACTACATCCTTCTGAATCTGCTTAATGTACACATCTCTTGGTCTCCCTCTAAGGTATTTACCCCCACCCCCCACGCTTCCCTCCAGTACTAAGTTGGTGAGCCCTTGATGTCTAAGAATGTGTTCTGTCAACCGATCGCTTCTTCTAATCAGGCTGTACCTCAAATTCCTCTTCTCCCCAGTTCTATTCAGTTCCTACTCATTAGTTACATGATCTATCCATCTAATCTTCAGCATTCTTCTTTAGCAGCACATCTGATAAGCTTCTATCCCCTTCTTGTATGAATTGTTTATCGCCTATGTTTCACTTCCATACACCGAACGATTGTGGCGCAGTGGTTGGAACACTGGACTCGCATTCGCGAGGACGACGGTTCAATCCCGCATCCAGCCATCCTGATTTAGGTTTTCCGTGATTTCCATACATCGCTCCAGGCAATTACCGGGATGGTTCCTTTCAAAGGGCATGGCCAACTTCCTTCCCCGTCCTTCCTTATCCGATGAGACTGATGACATCGTTGTCCCCAACTTCCATACGTGGCTGCACTCCACGCAAATACTTTCAGGAAGGACTTCCTGACACTTAAATCTATACAAGATATTAACATATTTCTCTTCTTCAGAAACGCCTTGCTTGTCATTTTATGCCCCACCTACTTCGACCATCAGCAGTTATTTTGCTTCCCAAATAGCAAAACTCATCTACTCATTTCCTGATGTAATTCCCTCAGTGTCACCTGATTTAATTCTATTACTCTCGTTTTACTTTTATTGTGTGTGTGTGTGTGTGTGTGTGTTTTTCTTTATGTATTACAATCTGAATTACATAATTTTACGGTAGGGGAGCTATATCAGTTGCACAGTAGCTCCATTCTAATCTGCAAATTGGTGACAAACAGGTGGGTAAGTATAGGTTTCATTTGCAGAAGCGGCTCCACTGACAGAGTTTCATCCGGGTATTTGCTCCCAGCTGCAAACAAATTACACGGCGTGTACATAGGTCGCCCGTGTAACGAGATAACGGCGTGATATGCTTTCCGAACCGCGTAAGCACCTGCTTAACCGCGCCGTGACGGTCTCTGTGATGAATTGGTTCAGCCTTCTGGGAGGCCGCGCCCTGCAATTAGGGATAAATTACACTCGTGGAGGTGGAAACGGCTCCGGCGGGACGCGGTCGCAGGCGATACGGCATTGATCGCTGCCTGCTTCCACACTTTGCGATTAACCTCCCCAGAGCACGTGCCCTTAAACAGCGTTGTGTACATCCGTGATAAGTGAAGTCTTTGTTCCGGCGCTGCTTGCAATTAAAATTAGAACACCGGAAAGGACAGAGAAATAACGAATTTCAGAGGCTTACCTGAATAAAATCTTCTCGTTTTTCAAACCGAGTCAGTTCGAAAAAACCCTGGAGTATTAGACAGCTGCCTCTGCCGTCGTCATCAGGAGCGAAAAATGTTGAAGCACAGAAATTTTTTTCTTAACCCCTTCAGTTCCGAGGTATCACATGTGATAACTCCAGGTTTTTCTTCTAGCTCGTGTACGCGGCTGAACTTTTAATTGTCTGTGGTGTCATGTACAGTAGACATCGCGCTTAAGTCAGCTCCCTCGTTCGTCTTATTGTCGAGCGTCCTGATGTGGCACCACTAATGGCAAACTTCGGATTCTGTGACTGCACAGCAGGTCTTGGTGAAAAAAAGGTAAAGACATAACTTTTTTCTAATTACATGTGGTTTTACATGCTTAAATATCGTATAAAAACTGTTCAGAGATCCCTCAGTTAGTAGCGACCAATGAATTAACGTTATAACAGATTTATAAGTTTTAAACTTTTATGTATCTACATGATACCTCCGGACTCAGCGCCGACTTTATTTTGCAATGTGTTTATATTTTTTTCCACGTGATTCCAAGACTTGACTGATGAAGAGATCATTCAGTTGGTCAACAGAATTAAACCAGGCGAGTCTGACACAAAGACTGTTGGATCTGTTGATAGAGATGATGCTTCAATGTAGTGCATCAGAAGAAGATATAGATGCTCAAATTCGAGTAAGAAATGAGTTCCGAAAACATAAAGATGAAGTAAGAGAAGTGTTAGTAAAATATTTACTGTTTTACTCAAGAAGTACATCACAAAATTTTTGTTTAAATATTTACAATTTTTTACTTATAGTTGTTGAAATTCTTCGTACAGTGTTTGCAGTTTGTCCTATCATGAAACCTACAGAAATTATGAGCAATATGTGTAACAATTATGATTCCTTTTTTGTTATAAAGCAACATGAAACTGCATAGTTGTCTGTGTAATTGTCCTGCTTATGTCCCAAGCGAATATTTGTAGGTCGTATCATATATGATATCATCTACAAAAAATTCGCAGCGCTTCAAAACAATTTTAGAGAGTCGTTCACTCTTAACAAGCGTTAAAACCAACCGAGGTGGCGCAGTGGTTAGCACACTAGACTCACATTCGGAAAGACGACGATTCAAACCCTCGTCCAGCAACCATGATTTAAGTTTCCTGTGATTTCCCTAAATCGCTTCAGGAAAATGGCGAGATGGTTCCTTTGAAAGGGCATGGCCGACGTCATTCCCTATCCGTCCTCAAACCGATGGGACTCATGACCTCGCTGTTTGGTCCCCTCCGCCAGATCAACCAACCAATCAACTAGCATTAACAAAAAGCAATTACCGCAAATGTACCTCAATTGCACTCTTGAAGTGTGCTTGGGACTGAAGACGTAATGAAGACAATGGCAGAGACATCTACAGAAATTTTCAGTGTGTTATTCGAAGTTACGTGGCCAGAAAACCGAGAAATCTTTTATCCAACGACAATTTACTCCTTGCGCTTATACAGTAAAGTAAGAAAAGTAGATAATTCAATTTTCACCTGATTTGATAGTATACAGGGTGTGAAATTCAGTATACAAGGCTACCACATCTAGCAGCAACGTTGATTGCAACGCTTCTGGACATCCGGTCGAAGTGAACTTACAAAGTGA
The DNA here is from genome assembly GCF_023864275.1 of Schistocerca cancellata. Taxonomy (NCBI): domain Eukaryota; kingdom Metazoa; phylum Arthropoda; class Insecta; order Orthoptera; family Acrididae; genus Schistocerca; species Schistocerca cancellata. The sequence continues at coordinate 1,000,635,025 of NC_064627.1, forward strand.
GGCCACGACGTTCGGATCGCGGATTTAGTTCACACTATGTACACTTTTAGTGGCTCAATAGGACAGCATAATGTGCAAGCAGTAAGACGTACTACGTAGGCGATTTCGAGGAAATCACAAGAGAAGTATTACGCTTCAGTGCCCCATGATGCACTGGTGCATATCGACACTGAGCATGAGATGGCGGCGGTCACATGGTATTATTGGAAATGATGGAACATATTATCCAACTTATGATGGAAAATCAAATAAAAAATTAATTGATAACTATGTAACTAAATTGTTTGAGTTTGAAACAATAAAAAAGGGGAATAATGTTTCATCTAGAACTGAACATCCTTTTATTTCTTCATCTGTTTTACTACATCTAACTTCATCTCTTACTGACAAAATAAATTTAGAAGGACATATAATTAATACAGGAAAAATAAATAGTAAAAGAAATGAAGTTCTTCATCCATTATCATTACTTTTTAAAGATTATCAAGAAATTACGTGGGAAGGAGATTTAGCTGTAATTTTTACATGTAATTCATCTTCTGGAGACATAATTCTATGTTGATCTGATACAAATGTTGCTGGAATGGAAATAAAAGATACACTTCCTAAAGAAGGTTAAATTATTATAGAATCAATGGAAATTCGTGTACCTGTTGTTAAATATGAACCAAATTACGAACTTGAACAATGTGAAAATATTCTTAATAATCCTAAAATTCATATTTCTTTTTATGAACTTCAAGCAGAAGAAGTTGCTGGATTATCTGATAAAAATAATTTTCAACTAGATATTATAAATTACTATAACTCTACAGAATTTGATATGCCATATTTTGTTTTTGTTGTATTTCTGACAAATCGTAAAAATAATCAATTAGTTGATTAGATATACATTTGTGCATGATTTGGATGAAGCCACCCATCACCAATATCTATTTCAATTTCTGTATCTTTGTTGGGAACTTCTAAATTATTTTTAGTTTTCTCATTCACAGGAAATGAAAAGAACTGATAACTTTCAATTTTATTCATGACACAGTAGAAGATAGCTTTAGCTATCACTGATTTATTAAGGGAAAAATTTATTTAGATATCTCAAATACAACTGTTACAGTAGCACCATTGAAGTCAATTAAATTATCATTTCCATCAGTTATAGTACGTTCTAAATCTTGAACTGTATCAAAAATAGTAACATTTATAGGATATTTTGGTTCATAAATTATTGATTGACCAAATTTTGCATTATGTTTAAATGAAGCAATAATATAAGTTTCTTTATGAAAATGATCTTTATGTTTTACATACATTCCAACAGCAAGATTAAAATTTATATTTATTAACTCAAAAGGAATTATTTTAGGAACATTTTTATCTACAGCTTTTTCATTAGGTGAAACAGCTTGATTATTAAAACCAAGTAAACTTCCAATACAATCTTCTGTATCCATTCACAATTTTACATCACTTTCAATAGTTACTCTGTTTATAATTTCATCCTCCATCACAATAAAGTTTATTATTTGTTGTTGTAAATTTGACATTAAAAAGTTGAATGAAAACCGACTAATGAAACATTTGTATAACTAGCATGTAGAGGAGTAGTTAACCTTTCCTAAGTACACTAGATTTATCACTAAGTTGAAAAAGGTGGCTCATTTATTACTGAAAAAAATTATTAATAAATAAATAAAACAGATTGGGAACCTCAAGTAAGAATTTCAGAAAAGAATTCAAAAAACAAACATAGCTATCTTTTACCAAATTCTATAAAATGAGCAATAACTGCACCAAGTGGTTGTGGAAAAATAACATTATCATCATCATTTAAGACTGATTATGCCTTTCAGCGTTCAGTCTGGAGCATAGCACCCCTTATACAGTTCCTCCATGATCCCCTATTCAGTGCTAACTTTGGTGCCTCTTCTGATGTTAAACCTATTACTCCAAAATCATTTTTAACCGAATCCAGGTACCTTCTCCTCGGTCTGCCCCGACTCCTCCTACCCTCTACTGCTGAATCCATGAGTCTCTTGGGTAACCTTGCTTCTCCCATGTGTGTAACATGACCCCACCATCTAAGCCTGTTCGCCCTGACTGCTACACCTATAGAGTTCATTCCCAGTTTTTCTTTGATTTCTTCATTGTGGACATCCTCCTGCCATTGTTCCCATCTACTAGTACCTGCAATCATCCTAGCTACTTTCATATCTGTAACCTCAACCTTGTTGATAAGGTAGCCTGAATCCACCCAGCTTTCGCTCCCATACAACAAAGTTGGTCGAAAGATTGAATGGTGCACAGATAACTTAGTCTTGGTACTGACTTCCTTCTTGCAGAAGAGAGTAGATCGTAGCTGAGCGCTCACTGCATTAGCTTTGCTACACCTCGCTTCCAGTTCTTTCACTATGTTGCCATCCTGTGAGAATATGCATCCTAAGTACTTGAAACCATCCACCTGTTCTAACTTGGTTCCTCCTATTTGGCACTCCATCCGTTTATATTTCTTTCCCACTGACATTACTTTCGTTTTGGAGATGCTAATCTTCATACCATAGTCCTTACATTTCTGATCTAGCTCTGAAATATTACTTTGCAAACTTTCCATCGAATCTGCCATCACAACTACGTCATCCGCATATGCAAGACTGCTTATTTTGTGTTCACATATCTTAATCTCACCCAGCCAGTCTATTGTTTTCAACATATGATCCATAAATAATATGAACAACAGTGGAGACAGGTTGCAGCCTTGTCTTACCCCTGAAACTACTCTGAACCATGAACTCAATTTACCGTCAACTCTAACTGCTGCCTGACTATCCATGTAAAGACCTTTAATTGCTTGCAAAAGTTTGCCTCCTATTCCATAATCTTGTAGAACAGACAATAACTTCCTCCTAGGAACCCGGTCATATGCCTTTTCTAGATCTATAAAGCATAGATACAATTCCCTGTTCCACTCATACCACTTCTCCATTATTTGCCGTAAGCTAAAGATCTGGTCCTGACAACCCCTAAGAGGCCTAAACCCACACTGATTTTCATCCAATTGGTCCTCAACTAATACTCGCACTTTCCTTTCAACAATACCTGAGAAGATTTTACCCACAACGCTGATTAAAGAGATACCTCTGTAGTTGTTACAATCTTTTCTGTTTCCATGTTTAAAGATTGGTGTGATTACTGCTTTTGTCCAGTCTGATGGAACCTGTCCCAACTCCCAGGCCATTTCAATTATCCTGTGTAGCCATTTGAGACCTGACATTCCACTGTATTTGATGAGTTCCGACTTAATTTCATCCACCCCAGCCGCTTTATTGCACTGCAATCTATTGACCATTTTTTCCACTTCCTCAAATGTGATCCTATTTCCATCATCATTCCTATCCCATTCTACCTCGAAATCTGAAACATTACTGATCGCATTTTCACCTACATTGAGCAACTCTTCAAAATATTCCCTCCATCTGCCCAAGGCATCCACAGGATCCACCAGCAGTTTTCCTGACCTGTTCAAAATCCTTGTCATTTCCTTCTTACTTCCCTTTCGAAGACTGCTAATTACACTCCAGAATGGTTTTCCGGCAGCTTGACCCATAGTCTCCAACCTGTTTCCAAAGTCTTCCCACGATTTCTTCTTGGATGCTGCAATTATCTGTTTGGCTTTGTTTCTTTCTTCAACATAACTTTCTCTGTCTACCTGGGTTCTGGTATGTAGCCATTTTTGATAAGCCTTCTTTTTCCTTTTACAGGCTGCCTTGACTGTATCATTCCACCAAGCTGTTTGCTTCATCCTACTTTTACACACTACTGTTCCAAGACATTCTTTAGCCACTTCTAGTACTGTGTCCCTGTACCTTGTCCATTCCTTTTCCAATGACTGTAATTGACTACATTCAACTAACTGGTACCTTTCTGAGATCGCTGTTATGTACTTGTGCCTGATTTCCTTATCCTGAAGTTTCTCCACTCTTATCCTCCTACATATGGACCTGATCTCCTGCACTTTCGACCTCACAATCCCAATTTGACTGCAGATTAAATAATGATCAGTGTCATCAAAGAATCCCCTGAATACACGTGTGTCCCTCACAGCCTTCCTGAATTCCTGACCTGTTATTATATAGTCAATGACAGATCTGGTTCCCCAGCCTTCCCAAATATACCGGTGAATGTTCATATGTTTAAAAAAGGAGTTTGTGATTACTAAGCCCATACTGGCACAGAAATCCAAGAGTTGTTTCCCGTTCCTGTTGGCCTCCATATCCTCTCCAAATTTACCCATAACCTTTTCATACCCTTCTATTCGATTTCCAATCCTGGCGTTAAAATCACCCATGAGCAGAACACTGTCCTTGTCCTTTACTCTAACAACTACATCACTGAGTGCCTCGCCAGCATCAAATTTAAAGTACCAGGGAAGCAGGTTGCTAGCCTTACTTGCCCCGAGTCCCATTGGGTTTTACCCCTAATGGCTGAGGGACTAACCAGTGGATTTGGTAGTCTTTGCCGTATGAGCACAAAGGTGACCACGACTCAGAATATGTCCGAGATGCCCAGCCTTATTCCGAAGTAACTGGTATCCCGACTGTCGGGACCACTTACTTGGCCACTCATACGTTGCCCGTGGTTCATGAACTAGGACATGACTACAGGAACCCACACCATGAACCACAAAACATTAAACATTAAACCACATTAAACATTAATGATTGATAATTGTATTTTAACTCCAGGTTGGTTAAATTGTAATACAATTATATATATTTAAAAAGTTTAGATCAACTAAAATATCAATGTAAAAATAGTGAGGATAAAATTAATAATCAAATTGGTAGTTTTATCGAAAATAATGAAGAAATTATTCCATTAGATGTACGGGCCTGAAGATGACATTGACGCAACGTCGAAACTAGTAGCCAAATAAATATGAAATCTTAAGTACAGCTGGAGGAGTTTCATTTTTAATAAAAATTATACCAGCTGATGTCTCACCAGCTTCCAATTTATGTATGGATGTACGAAGATCTCCATAATGATTCAATAATGCGTCTTTCTTGAAGCTCTGAAATGACTGATACGATGTCGTTCTCGTGAATGGTATTCCCCACGGCAAACGATAATCTGAGCAGCTGTAACCATTCTATGCTTTCGTTAGTGTATGTGCTCCAACAGTAGATTGTTATTCTGTTATGCTTTAGGTCGATACCTTTGCCCACATCATGTTCAGCTTATAATTCAGGTGTAATAATATTCACATTTTTTGCTCCGTTATATTCGTTCATCTCTGATTTTAAGCGTATGTGCATTAGTCATACACAATATTTCAGTATACACCTACACCTATTTTGTGAAATAAGTGTTAGCATTCAGTTTTTGAGACTGTCAGATCTACTAAACTAGGTCTTAACTCAAATTCCTTCCCTCCAATATTTATTAAATGCCTGGTTAAGTGTATAGCAAGCTTTCCCATAAATTACGGTTTATCATTAATGACTCAGTATGTCTTAGCAGTTTTGATGGCACTGTGTTGGGTAATGTAGTCGGTAATAGTATATGTCTCATCTTCTTCTTTTTCTTCTTCTTCTTCTTCCTCCACCTCCTCTCTTCTTCTTCTTCTTCTTCTTCTTCTTCTTCTTCTTCTGCTTCCATACCTCGTGTCTGAGACCCATTTAAGACTTTCACTTACAGGCCTAAAGAGCTGAGAGGGAATAATCTCGCTCCAATTGCCCTAATTTTAGCATTCGTAATTTATCACGAATGGCCTTCCATGCCGATGACTTTTTCATTTTGCTAACAATACTGCTGATTACTAAACTAGCTTCACGGTGGTGCACAACTTCTTTGCACTTGTATGTTAATGGGGGTCTGAGCACTATGGGACTTAACATCTATGGTCATCAGTCCCCTAGAACTTAGAACTACTTAAACCTAACTAACCTAAGGACAGCACACAACACCCAGCCATCACGAGGCAGAGAAAATCCCTGACCCCGCCGGGAATCGAACCCGGGAACCTGGGCGTGGGAAGCGAGAACGCTACCGCACGACCACGAGATGCGGGCCTGTATGTTAATGTACAGGGTTTTCTTTTCGTATGTATAAAATTCGTTCAGTCTCATCAACATTTGCCTTCACTCTATTGATTAACCACAGAATGGTTCTAGTGCATTCTTCCTGTGCATTTCTTTTCAAAATATTCACAGAAGGAGTTTTTTATATCTTCCAATTCTCCTTCAGTTGCACTGCCCTTTACAGTTACCGTTTTGGCGTCATCTCCCTCCCTCCCTTCCTCCTCCTGTGCCATGCTTGCATTTTAGTATGTTATTTAAAAGTTTTGGTGATATTTTCAGTAGATATTTTAAGACTTTCAGTTCTTGTGTCAACGTATAGATAAATTTTGGTCTGCGTATCACACCATCGAGATGAGTTCATAACATTTTTGTGAACCTATCCATAGCAAACAATATACTGATGCATTAATGTATTGCTACACCGTCTTTTAAACAAAAACTTCTGGAAATTTCTTCTGTATCGGCCATCATTCAGTTTCTTAGTTTTATAAATAACTACACACATAAAAAAAGTTTTGCATCATCACCCCGTTCCGAGGGTTCCGGAACCGGTAAAGAAAACTGCAATAGAGATCAACATAAACATCATTTCCGCCCTCATGCTGCTCATGAAGACTGCTCATGAAAACCACACATTGCATGTTGTACTACCACACAGCTTGACCTTCAGAGGTGGTGGCCCAGATTTCTGTACACACCAGTACCTCTAATAGCCAGTAGTATGTCCTCTTGGATTGATGCATGCCTGTGTTCGTCGTGGCATACCGTCCACAAGTTCATCAAGGCACTGTTGGTCCAGATTGTCCCACTCTTCAACGGTGATTCGGCGTAGATCCCTCAGAGTGGTTGGTGGGTCATGTCGTCCATAAACAGCCCTTTTCTGTCTATCTTTCCCAAACATATTCGATAGGGTCCATGTCTGGAGAACATGCTGGCCACTCTAGTCGAGCGATGTCGTTAGCCTGAAGGAAGTCATTCACGAGATGTGCATGATGGGGGCGCGAATTGTCGTCCATGAAGACGAGTGCCTCGCCAATATGCTGCTGCCGATATGGTTGCACTATCGGTCGGAGGATGGCACTCACGTATCGTACAGCTGTTACGGCGCCTTCCATCCCACCAGCGGCGTACGTCGGACCCACATAATGCCACCACAAAACAGCAGGCAGCTTCCAGCTTGCTGCATTCGCTGGACAGCGTGTCTAAGGCGTTCAGCCTGACCGGGTTGCCTCCAAACACGTCTCCGACGATTGCCTGGTTTAAGGCATATGCGACACTCATCGGTGAAGAGAACGTGATGCCAATCCTGAGCGGTCCATTCGGCATGTTGTTTGGCCCGCTGTACTGCTCTGCATGGTGTCGTGGTTGCAAAAATGGACCTCACCGTGTAAGTCGGGAGTGAAGCTGCCCATCATGCAGCCTATTGCGCACAGTTTGAGTCGTAACACGACGTCCTGTGGCTGCACGAAAAGCATTATTCAACATGGTGGCGTTGCTGTCAGGGTTCCTCCGAGCCATAATCCGTAGGTAGCGGTCATCCACGGCTATAGTAGCCCTTGGGTGGCCTGAGCGACGCATGTAATCGACAGTTCCTGTCTCTCTGTATCTCCTCCATGTTCGAACAACATCGCTTTGGTTCACTCAGAGACTCCTGGACATTTGTTGAGAGCCCTTCCTGGCACAAAGTAACAATGCGGACGCGATCGAAACGCGGTATTGATCTGCTAGGCGTGGTTGAACTACAGGCAACACGAGTCGTGTATCTCCTTCCTGGTGGAATGACTGGAACTGATCGGCTGTCGGACCCTCTGCGAGTAACAGGCGGTGCTCATGCATGGTTGTTTACATCACTGGACCGTTTTAGTGACCTCTCTGAACGGTAAAAGGGACTGTGTATGTGTTGCAGTATTCACAGTCAACGTCCATCCTCAGGAGTTCTGGGAACTGGGGTGATACAAAACTTTTTTTGATGTGTGTAGAAAGTCATATGGGAGTCATTCCAACAATCCTCGCAAATGGTGAAGAACACATTGAATGACATTTTGGTTTGTGGTTTGGCTTGGTAAATATGCTTTAAATTCAGACTGAGGTGTGTGAAAGCATTATGCCTGATCAACAGCACTGGAATCCTTGAGTATGTCTGACTCAAATAAAAGACATTAACTTTCAAATGATGGCAAAAATAGAAATATTTCCGGATCTCATCCTGGGTCTCCATTGAAACGTTGTCAAATATGATTACGCTGTTTGGTTTTACTTTTTCAGGTGGTGGAAAATCACTGCTTTCACGTGTAATATCTCTTTATATTCGATGAATTATTCTGATACAATTCTACCCTTGAATGACGTTTACTGATTTTCTATCTTCATACTCGCAGAATCCATGCGCAAAATAGTTTCATACAATAGCTATGGCATGTGCGCATAATTATTCTTTGTAGTACTCTCTCTGGTGGTTGTTAGAAGAAAAAAGCTTCCGAGATTGTCTTCGTGCCGATTAGCCTGAGCTTGGTTTTGAAGAACTGTAATCTGATTATTGAGATTTATGACAGAAGATAACTGATACGAACTGTACGATTAAAAGGGAAATTGTAAGTAGGCTGTTTATGTTTTCTTATTGGCAACGTTACGTAGCGCTCTGTATGAAAATCACTGGCTGTGCTGTGTGCAGTCTGTGGCTAGTTTGCATTGTTGTCTGCCATTGTAGTGTTGGGCAGTGGCAGCTGGATGTGAACAGCGCGTAGCGTTGCGCAGTTAGAGGTGAGCCGCCAGCAGTGGTGGATGTGAGGAGAGAGCTGGCGGAGTTTTGAAATTACATATATTATGACTTGTGATGATATTAAGGTAAATACATTGTTTGTTCTCTATTAATATCTTTCATGTGCTAACTATCCCTATCAGTAGTTAGTGCCTTCCGTAGTTTGAATCTTTTATTTAGCTGGCAGTAGTGGCGCTCGCTGTATTGCAGTAGTTCGAGTAACGAAGATTTTTGTGAGGTAAGTGATTTCTGAAAGGTATAGGTTAAAGTTACTCAGGGCCATTCTTTTGCAGGGATCTTTGATAGTCAGATTGCGTTGCGCTAAAAACATTGTGTGTCAGTTTAAGCACAGTCTTGTATAAATTGTTCTAAGGGGACGTTTCAAAATATATATATATATATATATATATATATATATATATATATATATATATATATATATATATATATATATATATATATTGCTCCTTCATACAAAAGGTGTGTATTTGACATTTGAGAATTAATGATATTCATTGATGTATTGCTTAGTTGTAAATCAGAAGGGAACTTCCGAAAGACTGGATACGAACCTGCATTTAATAATCCAAGAGCTCCATTACTTCTTCGGAAGGTTAAACTTCATCAAAGCCAAATATCCGCTTGATCGGAGGTTTCCCGACTGATTATACAACGACCCAAAAATTACGAGGCATTTTATTTGTACAGGTTAGCAGACTGCCGCAGAGCACGAGCCTCCAGAGAAGAAGAATCATCGCCTGATTTCATTCTAACAAGTAAAATTTCTGAATCATTTTGAGCGAATGAGCTATGACTGTGTTTCATATTATGAATGACTGATTGCTCGAACGAATTGTGAACTACATAGATAGGAGGAAAAATTACACACTGAACGTCTGGTATATTACTCCCTCGATGATGAGCGGAATTACCTGCAGTAGCTGATACTTGGACTGAAATAACGTTTTTCAAAAATATATCTACTTGTTCGAAGTGGATCCTCCCCTCCCCTCCACCCCCGCCCATCTCCCACCCCCCGGGATGTGTTAGCGATGAGAGTACAAGATTAGTCTTCCCACAGGCAGAAGGCCTGATAATTAAATCGCATATGTTATTGAGAAGGATTGACCCTCCTTCTCCTTGGTATCAGCATCATTGTGAGACCAGCTGGTTACTGCGAAGTCCTTGTAATGAGGACGTTTCATTCACTCAGCCTACAGGATTACATTAGCATGCAGGGAATTTTATAGAGAGAAAAGAAAAACATATATTGCTCTTATACTTTTACTCATTTATAATTCCTTACTTATGTAAGGATAAATATACATGCTTAAGTATACTTGTAATACAGTGCTCACAGTATGCATGGTTGATCACACCTATTCTCATGTACTGATGCACAGTATGCATCACACAGGTGAACAATGATTTCCTCCGACATATTAGGAGTTTGACGAACCAACTCCATCAAATTGATCCACAATTTCTCGTCGAATCTGTACGTGTATGGTTGTCAGCTTAGCAACCTGTACAGAACATGCTGAATTGCGTAAGTAGCATACATTAAGTTTATGAATGTCTGCTCCTATAGATGAGTACTCTCCTTTTCGGTATAAATTTTGATGATGCCAGGGAAGTCCCATAACGGAACTCTATGGTTAGCTCATCTGTGGGAAGATGAAGAAATGTGTTAAATACACACATGTGTGGTCACATTCCTTTAGTAAATCACCACTGCCATTAATACTCATTTGCCAGTTGCCTCAAGGTCTGCCCCCGGTAGCTGAATGGTCAGCACGACAGCATGTAAACCCTAAGGGCCCGGGTTCGATTCCCGGCTGGGACTGGAGATTTTCTCTGCTCAGGGACTGGGTGTTGTGTTGTACTAATCATCATCATTTCATCCCAATCTACGAGCAAGTCAAAGAAGTGGCGTCAAATCGAAAGACTTGCGCCTGGCGAACGGTCTACGCGACGGGAGACCCTAGCCACACGGCGTTTACCTTTTACTTGCCGCAAGGAAGAGGTGAGCTGTGATTCACGATTTGATAGCTTCACTCTAAGAATTCTTACTCGACTGATATAGTGCTATTCTAAACCGCCGTTAATATATAGTATTTGCAACAGTGTATCAAACATTTAAAACGAAAAAAACTGTATGTAATCATCTTTCGTTTCAGGTGTGTAAGAAGAAGTGTGCAGAGAGCTCCACAGTCAGTCTATGCCCTGATACAATGAATCAGATCATGGTAATAGATGCCAAATGCGATAAGAAGTCTGCAGTGGTATTAGTCATTAATTTAAATGCAAGCGACGAGTGCATACTGCAACTCCTCAGCACAGAAGCATCTTTCAACACTCTGCGGTCGACAGCCGTTATAAAGCCGTTACAAATATACTTGAACAAATTATAACAGAATACTTGACGATGGTGCAGCTAGAAGAGTCTGGATCCGACGAGATGGAGAGTGTTACGCATATTTCATACTGAAATAGCTTAAAGCTAGAAGATGGGGCAAGGTGATTCGTGAAATGTATAAAAACATCTTATGTATAAATGCTATGATTTGAATGCAACAGATTACTATCTATTTCCTAGAGAACTGATGCCTGCTTTGTGTAATATTACTCATAAATTTCAAAAGCTACCACTAGTTTCAGACTGACGAGTTTATTTATAAGCATGACTATTTTGATAAGCTTTTTCATTTGAAATGAGTCTGTGATGCTTTTGGTCCACCTTCTATTAAACTTTATTAACAACATTGTAAAAAAGGGATCGAATAAAAATAAATGTTTTTTAATATGTCTTCTTATTTTTTCATATAAAATGTGAGGCTGATTTAGCGCAACCAATTTTAATAATGGCCACTCTCTTTGTCTGTTCTGAAGTACCGTACTGACTGTGCTAAACCAGCAGCATGTCAAAAATGGTTCAAATGGTTCTGAGCACTATGGGACTTAACATCTGTGGTCATCAGTCCCCTAGAACGTAGAACTACTTAAACCTAACTAACCTAAGGACATCACACACATCCATGCCCGGGGCAGGATTCGAACCTGTGAAGCAGCATGTCTTTAAGCACTTTGAATAAGATGCAAATCATGTAGAGAGAGAGAGAGACAGAGACAGAGAGAGACAGTGGGCCATGTGTCCATATGTTTACACCAGAGAATGAGGAAGAGGACGGTGCGACTACCCACAGGCAGCAGTCTGCCTGCCTGCAATGGGCACCGCAGGTCAGTCCGTTAGCCGCCTGGCGCTGTGACATGACCCATGATTCCTGCCCCCCATCCTCCCCCACCTCTCCTTCGTCTTAGCCAAGGACAGTGTCAGTCAACAGAGTACGTAGCTAACCCATCCCAATGTTATTTACTATAATGTTATAGTGTCAAAGTAGGAAGACAGTATTTTTGGTGCAATGTGACGTTAGTTACTAGGTTCTGTATTTTTGTAAAGGAACGTTATTTACTATAGTATTAGAGTAAAAAGAATGTATTTTGGTGCACTGTGGCGTTAAGTTCCATATTTACAACTGTATTCCTTAAAAAATTGAGGTGAATTAGTGTGCTGAGGTAGTGGAGTCGCTGGAGCGAGGTACAGACTATGAATGACAGTCTCAGGATGCTGGAGCCACCAAAGGAGGTGGTGGTGTGGTGGGAGGACGCTGCAACAGTGGGGGAGGGCAGACGACATTTGATGGTCTTCATGATGACAGTTATCACTTGACGCTAAAAGCATCCAGACATCATGGTAAACGCGAACACTGACATATTGCCTATAAATTGCAGTAATTATAACGACAGTTAAAAGCCATGAATTGTAATTATAATGACAGTTACTGCCCATTAATCGCGTCCTAAATAAGCAAAACAATAGTCCACAAGTGACCTGCTTACATAAGGGTAACTAGGCAAGTGGCCAGTTTGTTTACATAACAAGAACAATGGGACCCTCTGCTCTGAAACTGTTACAACCTCTTCTACCCTCTATTGCAGTAGGCTCTTAAATGTATTCTAAAACAAAGCATAGGCCATGTGTATCATGTGGTAGCTTAACTTAGTAAACAACTAACACGACGGAGAGGTTGGTTCATGGTGATGGTTGCTTTTAATTTCACCGAAGGTTGTTTCGACAATTATATATTCGCAGCCATTTCTTCCGAGAATCGTTTCGTTTTCGATTTCTTCACATTTTTCATGCAGCCATTTCACATTAGCGTTCCTGCACTTGCTACTTATTTCATTCCTGAGTTACTTGTGTCATCTGTATTTCTGAATTTCCGACAATCTTTCTGTAGTTTCTTCTTTCATCCATCAGCTCTTTTGTTACCCATGGTTTCTTCCCAGATAACTTCCAACTTCTGTGGATCTTCAATTAACCTGCCTACTGAACTGGCCCCTGCCAGTTTTCATAACTTTGTTGTAATTTGGTTAAAAGTTTAACAGCACGAGACAGCTGTGACAAAATCATACACATCCTCATTAACGCAAGACCCGCTCAGATAGACCAAGGACCGCAGGATACGTCGAGAAGAAATATCCCTTGCTTGGCTAAAAATCACAGCCATCCAGCCTTAGTTCCTTCGGTCAATGCAACGTTTGCCATCATGTCCTAGTTCCCTCCGAATTCAGCTCTTGGAAGTCTACTGCTCCCACAGACTGATCCCAGAATACCAAAGGGATGGAATAGCATTTACAACGCATGGACTCAGTTATTTGTTGGGCATATTCCAGTCTCTGTCTCCCTCTACACTGTGTGTCCTCTGCCATAGACGCTATTCTACGATATCGTAACACATATCCTGTCACAGTGTTCCTTGTCGTACTGTGTTTTTAACATATTTATATCTTCGTCTACAGTCAGTGGACGGTTTCTATTCAATGCTGTACTCCAAACGTACATTCCCAGTAACTTCTTCCTCAACTTAAGGTATATATCTGTTTTAGCGACGAATTCCCTCTTTACCTGCACTAGTCTGCTGCATACTACAAGTTGCTCACTCTTATAAACGTACCCCGATATAAATACAACTGCTAATACTGTTTTGGCACAATGTTATCATTAGCGCCATAAAAGCGTGGTGGACCGCGTCAGTCGTGCAAGATAGCAGTAAGTCGTCAATGCATGTGTGTCTGAAGTGCGTAAGTAGCTAAGCAGATAGCACAGTGTGAACATTTATAACGCTGATTGACAATATATGAAAATACGTATGTTTTCAGTAGAGCTGAAGTCTAACTAACTAGAGGGCGATTAAATTGGACGTAATTGTTAAAAAATACGGCAATCCGTTGACAAAACATCATGTAGGAGTGAAATGATTACCATTAGTATTAATAATGTAAGCATATTGCGTGCTGCCTTGTAAAAAGAACAAAAAACAAACCAACAAAAGAAAACACGGGGCTCAGGATTAGAGAGTCCAGTACCTCAGTATCTGATGCAGAACTACATAGCAGCTCTACACTCTGTCACTCCCACGGTGCGTGAGTAGGACAAATGGTATCTTGGAAGTCGTCTTTTGCCGATACCACCATTGACCTCATCGAACCTAACGCGTCATTCTTCTGGCTAGGAGGCTAGGCAACCCATTATGCTGCCCAATGACTATAATTTTCTATGAGCTGCATCGCGCGTTGCTGTATGTACTGATCTACAAAGCGACCAGCGCTGAGACGTTCCTGCATTTTAACGACAAGCTAGCATTCAAGGGCCTTTCGTTTCTACAAGTTTCAGCCTTTTACGACAATTCTGCAGATTCCGTGGTCTGCTTACGGTGCGATCCGATGATTACCTGGCGTTCCAGTCTTATTATCAATTGTACCTTATCACATGCCCTCGACGTGACAAAAGAATCCATTCCGACAGCAGAGCGTGGGACGTAAAAAAAAAAAAAAAATTGCGGACAAATGCGAGTAGTAGAACTCACGCTGAGGGTTGCTTACAAACTTAATTGCGTATATACATAGCTGAGGTGGTTTCCATTAATCATTAACATTAATGTCAGCAGTGGGCTCAACATGATCCACATTAGTTCTTCTGCAGGTTTTGATGAGTCAGTTTGCGAATATCAAAATACGTATCTTTCGATTGCCTTTTTTTTTGCTGCCAGTGAACCATAAACCTCAGTGTCTGACATAAATTTCAACTTGATGCTTCTACTCTTACCGGTGAAAAATGAGTCTTAACAGACGGACAACAGTGCGATCCCGTAAGAGTTCCGTCTGTTTCCGACTGAGTTAACAAACCCTAAAAAGTAATTAAAAAACAGCAAATATTCCAATTTTTATTCCAATTTTGAGACCGAAAGCCGTGGATAGACTGAGTCTTTGTGAGATTTTTAACGAATTATTAACTCCAATCCCATAGCACTAGGAATACATTATTCAGTTTAAAACGTAATAAGATGTTTCGGGGATGAAAGCATTCTTAGTAGACCTAACTAGACTACAGACATTTTCAAAATGATTATAATCAATTCACGTGGTCGTCTTTGTCATCTCAGATATGTGTAACTATCGTGGAAGGATAGCTGTCAATACCGAGATATGTAACGCTGCTTCATTTACGTGACTTAAGTTTCGATTAAGCACAAATGCCATTGCTCTGGAATGAACATTCACTGCTTGGAAAAATCATTTTATATTAACACAGAAGACGGTATATAGCGTTAAAAGTGGCTAAATGGAAGATTAAGGCAGTAAAAGAGCAAAAATCTCCTAATATCCGATTACAAGATTAGTGCCCAGCCTGTGGAACACATCACACATTTTATTTTGTGATAAAGAAGCGATAGGAAATGGGATGAATACATAAAATCAGTATTAGTCGGATGGAAGTCTTCTTGGAAGGGTTTGTGGAAAGTGCATACAACGCGCTACTGTGACAAATTTTATAGCAGTGATCCATTGATGGGAGTCATTATCAGGTAGATATGACTGTAGACGTCGAACGAATTCAGGGACGTTCTCCTAGGATTGTAACATGTCGGTATAACGCTTTCGAAAACGTCACAGGGACCTTGGTGAAGTAACATGTGGATCTTTGGAAGAAAACCGAGTGATGTTGTTTAGTGGTAAGAAAGACGCCTTGTATTCTGCAGGACGGCGAGCAAATCTCCCTACAGCCAGCTAGATTTAGGCTTGCCATGATTTCATTAAAGACCTTTAGGCGAATGCTGTGATGGTGTCTTTGAAATAGTACGGCCGATTTCCAACTGCGGCCTCCTCCAGTAGACCGAACGTTAAACAGCAATATTCTTTCTTTCCTTCAGAAGAAAGAAGACGTTATCTCGTGAAACCACGTTGGATAAATTGAGAACCTGTGTTCGAAGAAGGCTGTGCGAAAGTTCTGTCGCCGTCATCATGTATGTCACGTCGAGATAATAAAAATAAGGTGAAAGAGATTAAAGCACGTTGAGAGGCTGTAGGTGTTTCTCCCTCTACCAATGCGCGAGTGAAATAGGGCAAAATATCGCTAATATTGGCACCAAGTACCCTCTGCAATACACCGTACAGCGGTTTGCGTATTATATAAGTAGATATAGATATTGGTAACAGAACTTGAGCATGCACTTACTCAGAAACGTATTGCTAAACTTATAATAATGGATAGAAGCTATATGACGAAACAACAATAACATGGTCGCTTTCCTAGGAAACGACAGCTCAACAAAGCTGCAGAGGGTATATAAAGACACACGCTGTGACCACAATCAGTACAGTTTAGCAGAGGGGAGGTCAGGATGGGACGACGTCAATATTGCACGGGAGATAGGCACAGATAAGTCGGTGTCTGCGACTGAAGCCATCTCGTCGCTTCTCCGTCTCGTCGCCTCCACGTCTCGCCGCCTCCACGTCTCGCCGCCTCCACGTCTCGCCGCCTCCACGTCTCACCGCTTCCACGTCTCGCCGCCCCCACGTATCGCCGCCCCCACGTATCGCCGCCCCCACGTATCGCCGCCTCCACGTCTCGCCGCCTCCACGTCTCGTCGCCCCCACGTCTCGCCGCCCCCACGTCTCGCCGCCCCCACGTCTCGCCGCCCCCACGTCTCGCCGCCTCAACGTCTCGCCGCCTCCACGTCTCGCCGCCTCCACGTCTCGCCGCCTCCACGTCTCGCCGCCTCCACGTCTCGCCGCCTCCACGTCTCGCCGCCTCCACGTCTCGCCGCCTCCACATATCGCCGCCTCCACGTATCGCCGTCTCCACGTCTCGCCGCCCCCACGTCTCGCCACCCCCACGTCTCGCCGCCTCCACGTCCCGCCGCCTCCACGTCTCGCCGCCTCCATGTATCGCCGCCTCCCACGTCTCGCCGCCTCCCACGTCTCGTCGCCTCCCACGTCTCGTCGCCTCCCACGTCTCGTCGCCTCCCACGTCTCGTCGCCTCCCACGTCTCGTCGCCTCCCACGTCTCGTCGCCTCCCACGTCTCGTCGCTTCTCCGTCTCGTCGCTTCTCCGTCTCGTCGCTTCTCCGTACCGTCGCTTCTCCATCTCGTCGCTTCTCCGTCTCGTCGCTTCTCCGTCTCGTCGCTTCTCCATCTCGTTACATCAACTCCCCTGCAGTGCACCGAGCTACAGGATCCTCAGTTCCGATCAAGGTTTTCGGGAGGTTTCCCTTGGTTGTAAGGCGAATGCCGGAACTGTATACCCCCTCCCATCGATACAGAGATGTAATTCATGTAAATAATAAATTGAGAAATAAATGCTATAAGCGTACTTTGCCTTGTCTTTAATGAATTTTTATGTGAAGGAATTGAATAATAAATGACAGTGTATAGCTGACTGTTGCGGTGGAAAGTTTAAACTGTTCACATTGGTATGTGACTAGTGAAATCTATGAACCTAATGCTTTCCAATGGGGTAGGGACAATCATAGAAATATAACACAGAAACGAAGAGAGAAAAAAACATTTGCTCACAAAGCACAGAAAAATGTAGTCCTATGTGTTTTCTTTTACATGTAAATGAAAGAGAACTGATGTTTATCTTAGATGCATGCAAACTTTCAGTGTTACTACGTGAAATATACAACGCTAGTTGTTTCTCTATCGTTTCACTGCGAAGTATTCCACGTACACCTCAGTTATTAGGTGGACACATCACTGTACACATTTTCAGTTATTCAGCTGTTCACCATTCGTTAGCCGCAAGTAATATCTCTGGATTAAGGAATCTGTGGCAGGCTGGCTGATTGGGTTCACGATTTATTGCACCTGAAAGATATATGCGTTGCTTTTAGCGTCCACTGTGGTTCTTTATATTTACCAAAAGGCTGTAGAAATTATCGGCTAAGCACAATAATCTATGCTGGAACAGTAAGTGTAAAATACCAAGATCTAACATCGCGGTTAACTGATTAATCATAGTGATCTGGTAAACTACGTTCGATCCATGTCAATATGTTGTTGATGAAAGTCTGTGCAACTAATATTCAAATGTAGGTTATTTTTTTAACTGTAGCAGTAAGAGGAGTCCAAAAATTTTGTTAAATGTTGCCTGGTTTTAGCTTTTCTTTACCTTTGCTAAAGATCACGAGATATAATGAGGTACAGGAAGATGTGAAGGATGTTTATTGAGCAGATACTGTGTACAGTGCGAAGAAGGATATTTACTGAGCAGATATAATGTGCAGTGTGAAGATGGCAAACGTATGTTGTTCTGTAGTCGTAAACTGGTGTTGCAGTAGTCCATGTTTCGATTAAATAAGTTATCAACATTTCAGTGTGCTGTTCTGAAGCGTTCAGAATGTTGTCTCTCAGTAATAGGGTATAACATAGTACTTCATTCAGCCCTCATTAACGAAATTGTGCTTATACTCGCTTAGTTAGTAGGCTTTCCCACTATAGTATGCCTGAGATTAAGCTGAGTCGCAGTACAACTCTGAAAGAGATAATTACGTAAATTTAATGGATCGTTATGGACAAAACACATTAACAGAAATGGATATGAAACACGGGAATAGTTCTCAAACGCAGAAGCCGATGCTGTGATAAGACTGGTGTAACATAGTGACGCAAATTTTCGTTAAAAAAGTGAATACATTCGCTTGCTTATCGTTACGATTTTCGAAAACAAATTATCGAATGTCTACTGTTTTATGCACTTATGCATATGAGCTAGTCCATGACAGTCAAGACGAAGAGTTTAATTTTTGTTATGGTTTGATTCTCGCGCAGATAAAAAGTGCTTTCTACAAATGAAGAACAGACACCGGGCTGTACCATGTTACAGGATGGGAAACAATCCTGGCTGTCAAAACTTTCGTGCCTGCTGACCAAGATTCTCCAATACTGTAAGTAACAAAGAATTTGAGATGAACACTCTGCAAGTTGCAGAATTCGTAATCCAGAGGAAGTATTTTTAAGATTCTGATAATGCGTAAACGAATGAGTGCAAATATTTTGTCGTTATCATCAAATATAGCTTAATTTGAAAGGATCTTAGAACATCCGCATTTGTTAATTGAGCTTTTGATTTGTTGCCTCATATTCATTTGGTGAGGAAACTAAAATATTTTGTATTCGTAAAAACAACTTGAAGCCATGTTAAGGAGTTAGCTTATAAAATCCGTCAACTGTATTTGGAATACGTTATTTTATTATCGAATTAACATTTCGTGCCACAGATTCATAGTTGATAAAGGCATAAACCTTTAATATTGTAGTGATTAAGCCGTTCCACTGAACTATGCGAATCAGTATCGAATCTATTACAATATTAGCTTCCACATAGAGAGATTCAGTGACAGCGATACTCTGCAAGCAATGGTATAGTACATGGTGGAGATCACCTTAAACATATTTTCGCCCGCAGATAAACCTGCAAATGTACTCTGTTCTCTCTCTCTTTTCTCATGATCCCTGAGCGATACGTATGCAGAAGACAGTAGAGTTTCTTCCTAAGAATTCTCGAAAACTGGTTCTCTAGACATATTCAGTGGAGTTTCACAAGAACAATGTCTCCTTGGCGCCGACACTCACCATTCAGTTTCACAAATTAGGCCCAATCTCTGTATGACCTACAATGGCCAGTTACGATAGAGCTTTGAAATTCCTTGGATTTTCTCAGTTAGACAAGCTTTATGAAGGCTTCACGCACTGATGTACGACTGTGGAATAACTTGTATTAAGGGGACACGCCCCTGAACTGGCTGTATTTTTAGCATTATCTTCACCCTCATAGTGCAACTGATCTTTAAATGGGAGATAGCTCAAAATTCTTACACACAATAAGGCTCATTAGTCAAAGTATTTACCAAAAAATCATTGAGATATATTTTGGTACTGAGAACAATATTTATAATAGAAAAAAAACAACACTATTTCACTGCGGTACCATTTTCTTTGGAACCACTGAATGCACAGCTTGGAAAAAGAGTGAAAGTACTGACAACATTAACATAAATGTTTTATGCCTCCAATTTCCTTTCCTGATGCTGATCCGTGAAAAATGCTAGTAATTTATTTTACCACAACTAAGATATTTAAAAATGTACCTCAAAAATCACCGACAGCATCATCATCATGTTATAAATTTTTCAGGAAATAGTAGGCAAGGGAGGTAGAGGAGGTCATTCTAAATATCTGCACCAATTTTTGTGAGTTGAACTTCAGTCATTTAGGAGAAAAGTGTACCTGAATGCTAAAAATTCAAGTTTTCGGTAAATCGCGAAAAAATGGCTCTGAGCATTATGGGACTCAACATTTTAGGTCATAAGTCCCCTAGAACTTAGAACTACTTAAACCTAACTAACCTAAGGACATCATACACACCCATGCCCGAGGCAGGATTCGAACCTGCGACCGTAGCAGTCCCGCGGTTCCGGACTGCAGCGCCAGAACCGCTAGACCACCGCGGCCGGCGGTAAATCGCAAAAGAAGATTTACAGATTTATTAACTTACCACTATGCTCGTTTAGAACTTTCCATCTGTTTACTCCAGTTGTCCTCCTGTTTCCTTATCCTCCATACTCTTTCTCTTCATTCTTTTCTTTATCCTTGACTCCTTGGTAGCAGCTTCTGCAGCTGTCTCAACTTCGAAAACCGCCGCTTATCAATAGCTATTAGAGCTGATGTCATATTCCTTTCCGTCTGGATGTTCAATTTCTTCATAACATTGATCATTGAAATTGCACCATCATTGAATGTTATTATTGCATCCACTATACCAATCTTCATCACTGTCAGCCCAACAAATACAGTTTTGGATATTCTCTCCCATATACAGCTGTTGAAGCTTTCATTTGCATTCTGAGAGAGACTATGCATACAATTCCTAAGTAGATTTTTATATGCCAGATCCCTATATTAGACCTAACTGCCTCCATTGCAGCAAGTGGTAAGGACTGCTTGTGGGTAGCATTGCTCAACCAGTAACTGCACCACGAATCTTCTCCTTTTGGACACATACTATGCTGTAGGGTTTCATCTGTTGACACTCAGTGAAACTATGTTGCCCAGACAACTCGTCTCATATTCTTCAAATCTTCTACATTTCTTCTTATTGCTAGTATATAATATTGAGTCTAAGAATCAGTTTCACTTTTGTAAGACCACCTAGACCACCTATGTGTTTTCCGTCTGACTGTTTTTTCCACTCACGTCTTTACATAATTTTCTCAACCGAGCTCCCATTCTTTTTTGTACATGCCCAACATATTCAAGTTTTCTATAGAGTGTCCCCATATGATTTGTCATTAACAACAGTAGTGTGTCCTTTACAGTCTCCATCCCCCAGGTAGTCTACATACCTCTCACCACGATTGACCTCTGATCGTCTAAAAATGTTTAGAACTCCTTTCATTTCCATGTTTCCACTTGGGCCGTCAAAGTTCTTTACACTAAACTTACTTGAACAACCCTGACAGTGCTTTGTTCGACATTCATAATCTAGTATCTTATTAGTTTCAATTACTGTGCCAGTTACAACCTGTAATATTATTGGGATTTCCGTCGTATGAAAGCTGTGAGTACCCTTGGAAAGGCATTTACCTATCTGTATATTAAATGGTCAACTTATGAGATGAGACCTATTCTTTGAAATACATTTGTTTTATATAATTTACATAACTGTAAAGATGCGCATCTAGCGCGGAGGCTAATACATCGATTGCGCAGTCAAAGAAACATTTTAACAAAAGCTGAACTGAACATTCCACTTCGATCTAAATAAAAGATGACAGCAAAAACTTTTGTAGATCTTCAGATTTTATCGTACTTCTGCTTGTAATGTGAATGCGTAAAGAAGGTCGACTTTAAGCCATAAAAGTGAGCGGTCTTGCCAGCGTACAGTCAACATTATTAATTAATAAAATTAGAGGAATTTATGTTCAATACTGTAAACCGGCGAGTTATTGTTATGAAGGTGTTGAACGGTGCAAGAATTACCTTGAAGGAAAGAGAAAAGTAATGACTGTAATTTGTGACAAAAACGTGAACCAAGGAGCTAGCGCAGGACAGGCTATAATCTGATCGCACCACACAGTTAGAAAATTACTCATGTAACTTATACTGTTTATAAATAAGCCCTAATTGCTTGTGAGAAATGTTTGAATATATTTAGGGTTTACCAGATTTCTTATTCTAGTCTTTTCCTTTATATTTTTTTACCTCCATGTCATATTATTTTTGTAAATTTCAAACAGTCTTTACTACAGCAGAGAATACTGCGGCATGCTGGTCGTAGACAGAAGGCCGCTCCTTGTCTTCTATACAACTCATAGCTGCCCCTTTTATTAATCATTTCATTTGCAAATGCAATTTTTTTATCGTTCATTGTTAAAGGTCCCTTAGGTGATTATAAATTCAATACTGATTACGTAAAGAAATCCGGGTTGTTCTTTTCCAAGTAACAGAAGTCTCTGCGTGATCAAAAACTAGCCTCCTTCTGACAACGATCAGGAGCCGACCAGAAGACTGACGTCTTCGACCGCTTTCGTGTTTCCTGTGGCAAAGCTGTGCCAAACTGGGAACACGACAGTCTAGTATGAAACACAATATATATATAATTATCAGATTAAAATTGAAAGAAGTGAAATATATTTAACTTATCTGTTTTTTTCTTTTATCATACCAGAAACCCTATTTGGAGAAGTATGACCTTTCTTCTGCCAAGATCCATCAAATTCTGCCACAATGTCTGTATTCTCAGACATGATTCCTGCTTCTTCTGCTGTTCTTTCCATTGAATGTTCACTTACACCATATAAAGCATTATGTATTAATTTATTGTATCTGTCAAACCTCAGTGGAGGTGGAGGCAAATCCATCACTGCACAAAAACTCTGGGCAGCTCTCCTTCCCCTTCCAATACATCGCATTGCATAAGCAAGCTGAATATTTACACTGCAATGTCGACTATCAGTTACTGGCGATGTCATAGTATCACTGTACATCTTTACACGAGTTACAGGCAATCACTAACCGACTTGAAAGCCCCTTCCTTGCTGAAATGTCCTCAGAAACATCAATACTATGTTCACAATTGCAGTGCTTACATTTCACAGCACTCTTCAGAAGTCTTGACCATATTTAGATTCACAATAACATTTCCGTCGTTATTATTGCTCACAATACTACTAGGCCTGTTCTCATTACATTCAGAAAGCGAAAGTTTATGTCTAGAAGCGCTTCCTGCAGACACAGTCTCCGCATGCGGCTTTTGAAGCAACTGATGTGTAATATTCGGTTGTGTTTGTAATTGGGTGCCGCGAAACTTTCGTTTGGAGCTAAATTTCTTTACCTTCGGCATTTGTAGCTCGGAAACACACACGCAGAAACAGAACAACACACTATAACAAAACAACACACAATAACCACACACGTTTGATACTCCGAAATCCTATATTCTCATATCTTTCTTTACATTCGAACCATAGTCTTCTAGACATGCCTGTACTTTGGTTCCGGGAGTCAGTGCCTTCTACCATACACGTATGTTTACGATCCGTAACCAACGATGGAAAAAACGGAAGAACACAATAATGCATCTTGTATTTTGACGCAATGTAAACTGACAGATGGGCGTGGCCCTGTGCAACATTACGTTCAATCTCAATTTTAGAACGAACGGAAAATGATAATGCCTATAAACTATACATTTTTGAAATCAGCAGCCGGCCGCGGTGGTCGAGCGGTTCTAGACCCTTCAGTCCGGAACCGCGTGACTGCTACGGTCACAAGTTCGAATCCTGCCTCAGGCAAGGATGTGTGTAATGTCCTTAGGTTAGTTAGGTTGAAGTAGTTCTAAGTTCTAGGGGACCGATGACCTCGGATGTTAAGTCTCAGAGTGCTCAGAGCCATTTGAAATCAGCAAGAAATATTCTTTTCTGTAGACCAAGAAATTTTTTTGGAATTTTTGGTATTTTCTCGAACATGTCCCCTTAAACGCATTCGTGTGACTTTCTGACCATGTGAACAGCACTCCTGCGACAAATGCAAGTCTGCCATTTTCCCTTTCTGCTACTGATTTCACCAGTTCGTTGACATAGTCGTTAAGACAGTGGTATTGCATTTGGGAGACGGCAACCTCTGGTCATCAAGATTAACATTTTCCGTGTTTTTCCTTAGGCCCACTATCTTCCCCGAAACGAGTTCGTGTTCCGTCTGTACTTACCCGTCGTTGACGGGTCATTCAATCCTGGTCCCCTTCTTTACTTTTTTTTTTTTTTTTTTTTTTTTTTTTTACACAATGGCTTGCGGTTAATTTGTGTAAGTCTGGGTGTAGGTGTTTTGAAAACTTTTCATCTATCTCCTGACAGCCAGTTTACGTTGTGAGGCGGAGGATACTTGGGTTATCACTGTCTGATCATCCTTTCGTGTTCTATTCGTGAACAGCACACAGTTACGATGTGTGTCGGTAAATCCAAGTGTTAGCTGTAATTTCTTCGATTTTTTTTTTTTTTCGGTATGCTTATTTCCCGAGGCGTATGTGGAAGGAAGCAGTACGTAGCCAGACTCTTCCGGGAACGTACTCTCCAGAATTTTAATAGTCAGCCTCTCAATGATGACCAACGCCTCTCTTGTACCGTCTGACAGTGAAGTTTCTTAAGAAACGCCGTAAAATTCTAGGGTCGACTAAACGATCCCGCGACAAAAGCTTGTCTGTCTCTTCTATGAACCCAGCCTAGTAACGGTTGTGAGACGCGGTCGTCGAAAGCGGCCCGAATCAAGTATTCGTGCAGCCCGCTGTTCTCAGCCGTATTTTATGGCAATATGCTTCTAGCAACTAACAGCACCATCCAGAAACGTCAAGTAACGTTAAGACCTTCTTAAGACTGTGTTTTTCTCGCTCAGTAACAAAAAAAAAAACATGCAGAAACAATAAAATTTTAAGATGTGCTTAATTTAATTGACGTTCGTGAATTCAGCCGTGAGCTAAGTAAAGTCTGCCACTTACGTCAAGAGCAAAGTGTTATGTAGCGAGGCCACTGCAGAGTTAAAAGAAGTGAGAGGGGAAAGATTTTATTGTTATTCTTCCAAAGCTGACAACTCACGAACGTGCACAAGTAGCAACGATCAGCTGTTGCGGTATACACTGACGAGTCGAAGACACTGGTACACCTGCCTAACATCGTGTAGGACCCCCGCGAACACGAAGAAGTGCCGCAACACGACGTGGCATGGACTCGACTAATATTTGAGGTGGTGCTGGAGGGTATTGACACCATAAACCCTACAGGGCTGTTCATAAATCCGTAAGAGTACGTGGTAGTGGAGATCTCTTCTAAACAGCACGTTGCAAGACATCCCAGATATGCTCAATAATGTTCATGTCTGGGGAATCTGGTGGCCAGCGAAAGTCTTTAAATTCAAAAGAGTATTACTCGTACCACTCTGTAGCATTTCTGCACGTGTGGGGTGTCGCTTTATCCAGATGGAATTGCCCAAGTCAGTTGGAATGCATGATGGACATGAATGGATGCAGGTGCCCAGACAGGATGCTTACGTACGTGTCACCTGTCAGAGACGTATCTAGACGTATCAGTGCTCCCATATCATTCCAACTGCACACGCCCCATACCATTATGGAGCCTCCACCAACTTCAACAGTCCATCCGCTCGATACAATTTTAAACGAGACTCTCCACCCAGGCAACAAGTTTCCAGTCATCAACAGTCCAATGTCGGTGTTGACGGGCCCAGGCGAGGCGTAAAGCTTTGTGTCGTACAGTCATGACTATATGATCAAAAGTATCCGGACACTTCGCTGAAAATAATTTACAACTTCATCGCGCCCTCCGTCGATAATGCTGGAATTCAATATCGTGCTGGCCCACCCTTATCGTTGACAGATTCCACTCTCGCAGGAAACGTTCAGTCAGGTACTGAAGGTTTATTGGGGAATGGCAGCCCATTCTTCACGGAGTGTTGCACTGAGGAGAGGTATCGATGCCAGTCGGTAAGGCCTGGCATGAAGTCGGCGTTCCAAAACATCCCATATCTGTTCTATGGGATTCAGGTCAGGACTCTGT
This sequence comes from Schistocerca cancellata, assembly GCF_023864275.1. NCBI lineage: Eukaryota > Metazoa > Arthropoda > Insecta > Orthoptera > Acrididae > Schistocerca > Schistocerca cancellata. Next base: position 1,000,661,331 of record NC_064627.1, read on the forward strand.
GCAGGCCAGTCCGTTACAGGGATGTTATTGTCGTGTAATCACTCCGCCACAGGCCCTGCATTATGAACAGGTGCTCGATCGTGTTGAAAGATGCAATCGCCATCCCTGAATTGCTCCTCAGCAGTGGAAAGCAAGAAGGTGCTTAAAACATCAATTCAGGCCTGTGATAGTGCCACTCAAAATAACAAGGTCGTGCAAGACCCCTCCTTGGAAAACACGATAACACCATAACACCACCGCCACGGAATTTTACTGTTGGCACTACACACGCTGGCAGATGACGTTCACTGGGCATTCGCCATACCCACATCCTGCCATCGTATCGCCACATTGTGTACCGTGATTCGTCACTCCACACAGCGTTATTCCACTGTTCAATCGACCAATGTTTACGCGTTTTCACCAAGCAAGGCGTCGTTTGACCTTTACCGACGTAATGTGTGGCTAATGAACAGCCGCTCGACAGTGAAATCCAAGTTTCCTCACCTCCCGCCTAATTTTCATAGTACTTGCAGTGGATACTGATGCAGTTTGGAATTCCCGTGTGATGATCTGGATAGATGTTAGCCTATTACACATTACGACCCTTTCAACTGTCGGCGGTCTCTGTCAAGCAACAAACGAAGTCGGCCTGTACGCTTTTTTGCTGTACGTGTCCCTTCACGTTTTCACTTCACTATCACATCGGAAACAGTGGATCTAGGGATGTTTATGAGTGAGGAAATCTCGCGTACAGACGTATAACACAAGTTACACTCAATCACCTGACCACATTCGAAGTCCATGAGTTCCGCGGAGCGCCCCATTCTGCTATCTAAAGAAATCCAATGATACTGAGATCGCTGGCATGGAGTACCTGGTGATAGGTGGCAGCACAACGCACCTAATATGAAAAACGCATGTTTTTGGGGAGAGTCCGGATACTTTTGATCACATAGTGTAAGGGTACACGAGTAGGCCTTTGGCTCCAAAAGCCCGTATCAGTGATGTTTCTTTGAATGGTTTGCACGCTGACACTTCTTGATCACCCAGTACTGAAATCTGCAGCAAGAAGTGTTGCAGTTCTGTCACGTTGAACGTTTCTATTCATTCGTTATTGGTACCATTTTTGCAGGATCTTTTTCCGGCCGCAGCGATGTCGGATAGTTGCTGTTTTACCGGATTCCTGATATTCACGGTGTACTCGTGAAATGGTCGTACGGGAAAATCCCAGCTTGATCGCTACCTCGGAGATGCTGTGTCCCATCGCTTGTGCGCCGACTATAAAACCATGTTCAGTCTCACTTTAATATTTATAACCTACCATTGTAGCAGCAGTAAACGATCTAACAACAGCACAAGACATTTGTTGTCTTATATAGGCGTTGCCTTCCGCAGCGCCGTCCCCCACCCACGGTACGGGACTATAAGTCCCACCGCCACACCTTCACCTGCACATGTTAGGCAATAAATTCTGCCTGACTCATGTAGTACTATCACCGTCAGAGGGTGGTACGGGACCACGAGTCCCACCGCCACACCTCCAACGTGAATTGCAGTGACGCAGTCACTGCACAGTGGAAATTTACTGGCTCACCAACACAGTTAGACCGCAATAGACCGGTGATGCTGTATTGTAACCTATCACCCCGGACTACAAGTCCATTTAAAAAAAAAAAAAAAAAAAAAAAAAGCAGCGCCGTATTCTGCCTGTTTACATATCTCTGTATTTGAATACAGATGCCTATACCAATTTCCTTAACCATCCAGTGTAAATATCAAACGGAAGTAAAATGTATTAGTGAATGCGCATTGTAGAGACGGTTATCTTCAAATGTGGTACATATTTGCAGCAGGTATATTAAATCATATTAAGGTAGTTGTACGAAAAAGTAATGAGTAAAAGTAAAATGCCATTCAAAACATTTAGGAAACATTTTTAATCGTGTTTCGTAATGCAGTTAGTGTTAGTAGCTAATACAACGTACTAATTTTATGTAGTTTACTGATTAATATTAAGGTCGGCAAGGTTGGGAATAGTGGGCGTTGGATACTCTTTGCCTTGAATAGCGCTGTGCCTGCCGAGAAGAGGTCAGACATTTCTAATATACATCACTATTGTTGACAGAGAGGTTGACAGAGGAAGCTTGTTCAACTATTTTTTAGTAAATTCTTTCTTATTTTTGAGTGGCCAGATGTAAGATGGTGCGTTCATTTTCTTCAGAACCATTAGAACAGCTACGGAACTGTCACCTGGATGTTCCTCATGCTCGAGAAGAAAATAAATCATTTATGTTATTCTTGTTACCTTACTTAAATGTAGGGTAATAATTTCTTTCTATATAAATGTTCATACAACGTCTTTCATCCGACAAATGCAGTTTCTTCTGTGAATCACTCATGTCGATATTGCGTCCGATCGGGTGACGTGTTCGCACTACCCGCGAGAAAATTGGCCAAGGTGTTCACTGCAACAATAATTAGTTGCTTGTAAAAAACACGCCTAATACAACAGATAAAACTGACTTCCAAACCATTTCATATACAAAGCTATCATTCGCCATTCTATCCATCTGTGTTAATTTTCAATTAATTAAGTACAAAAACATCCCTGTTGTGTTATATTTGGCCCAATACAAACGTCCGATTGAAACGGTCTCCTGCAAACGCTTGGCGTTCTTTGCGATACTAGGGAATCAAAATTCCTAAAAAAATGTGCCTGAAAATCTAAAAAGCAACATGGGATCCTACTGCGATGTTTCTGTCCACAGTACCCACTTAGGCATGGAAATTTTATCGCTATCTAAACCTTCAGAAAAATGCTTGTAATTCCAAAATATTATATGAAGATAGTAACTGTTCTCGAAAGAACACATACCATTGATGACCGTGCAGCTTCTCTAGAATAAGTGATAGTTAATTGAAACCCTCAGCTGCCGACAGGTGTTGCTGATATACCTCGATGGGGACAGCTGAAAATGTGTGACCCGACCGGGGCTCGAACTCGGGATCTCCTCCTTACATGAAAGGCGCTCTATCCATCTTTTTTTCATTTTTTTCATTCTGTTCGATATAGTTCGCTGCGTTTGGTCTGGGCGGACGTCACAAGACATCCGTTCAAGCTGATCGTTGTTTCCTTGACTCAGTTTTTTTTATTACAGAGAGCACGCAGCCCTCTGACCGAACACACTGAGCTACCGTGCCGGCGTTTCATACACCGAGGACACAGATGAATAGCGCGATAGCAGGGACTCACCCCTTGCACGCTTCCCGTGAGACCTACATTCCCAACTGACTTCATTCGCGCTATTCAACTGTGTCCTCGGTGGCTCGGCTGGATAGAGCGTCTGCCATGTAATCAGGAGATCCCGGGTTCGAGTCCCGATCGGGGTACACATTTTCAGCTGTCCCCATCGAGGTACATTAAGAAAACCTGTCGGCAGCTGAGGGTTTCAATTAATTATCATTTGTCCATTAAATTATTTTCTTTTTCACTTAAAAATATTTCTTGGGGTAGCTTGCAATTTGTACATCCCAATGTGTAGGTGGTAGGCTTTTATCAATAACTATGGTTTAGTGGAAATTTAATGTCTGGCATCTGCTTTTCCTAGTATTTCTTTTATGTGGTCATTCTATTTTAGATCTTTCCGGATGTTTACTTCTAGGTATTTTACTGTAGTTACTACTCCCAGTGATTTGTTACCAAAAGTGTAATTGTACAGAAGCAGATTACTTCGCCTTTTGTGGGCATTATGTTATATTTCTTTTCCTTCAGAGTCAACTGCCAGTTTCTACATCAATCATCGATCGTCTGCAAGTGTTCTTGCAATTTGTTAGTCGTCTATCGATGCTGCCTTCTTACAGACAACTGCATCATCTGCCAACAGTCTCGTAGGGACTCCGACGTTACCCACTATATCACTTGTACATAGTGTAAATAATACGGTCCTACTACATTCACTCGGGTTTTTCCTAAAATTGCCGTCGCAACTTTCGACTTTTTGCCGATAAGAGCGAAGTGTTGACTTCTGTCTGCAAGGGAGTCCTGAATTTATTCACAAACCTGAACCGATACTCGGTAAGCTGACTAAACGACAGTGCAGAACTGTATAAACGCCTTCTGAAGTCAAGGAGTACGGCATCAAATTGGACGCCTACGTCTACGGGACTCTATATCTCATGGTCGAACAGAGTGAGCAAGAAATAAAGGCGACCACGGCACAGCGCATGCCGCCTCTTGCTCTAGTTGGCGGCTGCCAGGGTCAAGCAGATAAGTTGTTCTTATTGCGGCTCTCCCTTGTCGCGACACGGCAGGTATGCTGTCGCCTAGACCACACCAAACAGCTCGCCATCATTACGTTCGCTGGGAACTCAACATGAGGTCTGAGTTCATTCCTCGTGATCATTTCGGCTTTTTATAAGATGCAGATACTTTTTTAAATCTGACTCTATGTGGAACCTGGAAATGTTCAGCGACCGTAGTTGTTTCAAATGGTGCAAGTAGGTACTGCAATCAGTCGTAACTTGCGTTTATTGTATCAGATCTAAATTTCGATCACCATCTCCACTGCTAGAGTTAGTACAGGAACCAATTTGCTGCATACGTATTAACTCCGAAGTGCAATTGTATAAATTTCACATGCAAGTGGGTGGGTGGTATATACTAGCAGATAAAGTCAACACATTTCAGCTGTTATTTGGCATAATGCCTCTTGGACTATGCACGTCAAGAGTTCAAATTGCACTGAAGCCGCTGATAACAATTGCCTCATAACTGGACTCAGCGTACGTCATACATGACTATGGCGCCCTTGATCCATACATCGGAATACAATAATGCATTGTGTATACGTAGCTGGTTATTTGTACACCGCAAAAGTAGCCATTTTAAGGAAATACATTTTTATCGACGTACAGCAGAAGCGACTACATCGGTGATTGACTTTAAAGCAGCAAAAATTCTTTACAGTCAAAGTGATAGTAATGTGAACTATATCTTGTAGTTGGCTATTGATATGTACTTAATTGCCATTCATATTGTATCAAAGAAGTACATCATGTATAAATGTATCTAGAAACTTTACACATCCATTGTTTCTATAAAATTTAACAATATTAAAACCACAATTTTAGATTTGTCACTATCCGCACGTGGTGGTGCTTATGTGAGCTAGTCACCTCCTCAGTTCTCAGTTATTGTGATTTTCATATTTTTGCATCGCTACCAGTACTAAAACAAACATAAGATCCAAACAGATATTGCTTCAGATGTGAGGATACCTTATCCCACATACGCTCCTGAATTGCTCAGCAGCTAGCGTTCATTATGCTCACATTAATCAGCCTTAGTTGAATTTTATTCCGAAACTTTATTTTTTTATTAAACTAGAAATAAGTTACTTTAAATCAACATCTATTTGGATATTATGCTTTATTACTGGTGGAGATGGGATTATGGCCGCTCGACAGGAATTAATAGACTCTGAACGCAGAACGATACTTGTAGCTAGACGCATGGGACATTCTATTTCGGAAATCGTTAGGGCATTCAGTATCCTGTGATCCACTGTGTCAAGAGTGTGCCTAGAATACCTAATTTCAGACATTACCTCCCACCACGGACAATACAGTGAAAGATGGCCTTTACTTAACGATCGAGGGTAGCGGCGTTTGCGTGGAGTTGTCAGTGCTAACAGACAAGCAACACTGCGAGAAATAACTGCAGAAAACAATGTTGAACGTATCTAGAACGTATCCATTAGGACAGTGTGGAGAATGGGGTATGGCAGCAGACGACCGACGTGAGAGCCGTTGCGTCCTGGTCAGATGAGTCCCGATTTCAGTTGGTAAGAGTTGGAGGTTCGGGTTCGATTGTGGCGCAGACCCCACGAAGCCATAGACCCAAGCTGTCAACAAGGCACTGTGCAAGCTGACGGTGGCTCCATAACAGTGTGTGTCGTGTTTACATGTAAAGAACTGGTTCCTCTGGTAAAACTGAACCGATCATTGACTGGGAATGGTTATGTTTGGCTATTTGGAGACCATTTGCAGCCATCCATGATCCATGGACTTCACGTTACCAAACAAAGATGGAAATTTTATGAATGACAATGCACCATGCCACGGGGCCACAGTGTATACTTGTTTGATAGCAATTACGTACTTACCTGTAGCCACCTACAGGAAGTGGTTCACATTATTACCAGTTCGATTCTAAGGAATTTTTACCGATTTAAAATCACTCACTGCTTTAGCGCTTCTGTTTCCCCCGATTAAAATACATTTCGCCAAAATGGGTACTTGTGCGATATACATATATATATATATATATATATATATATATATATATATATATATATATATATATATATAGACACACACAATGCATATATGTATATCGCACAAGTACCCATTTTGGCGAAATGTATATATATAGACACACACAATGCATATATGTATATCGCACAAGTACCCATTTTGGCGAAATGTATTTTAATCGGGGGAAACAGAAGCGCTAAAGCAGTGAGTGATTTTAAATCGGTAAAAATTCCTTAGAATCGAACTGGTAATATATATATATATATATATATATATATATATATATATATATATATATATAGACACACACAATGCATTACTGTAACATGACGAATGTATAGAGGGTGTCGTAGTCATGTACGACGTCACTGAGGCCAGCTGTGAGACTGCAGTAAACAGCAGTCTACTCTTGACGTGTGTAGTCCAAGATGGACAATGCCAAATAACGGATGAACTGTGTTAATTTTGTCTGCTGATACGTACCATTCATTTATATGTGAAAATTATATAATTGTACTTTGGTTCAAAAAATGGCTCTGAGCACTATGGGACTTAACTTCTGAGGTCATCAGTCCCCTAGAACTTAGAGCTACTTAAACCTACCTAACCTAAGGACATCACAAACATCCATGCCCGAGGCAGGATTCGAACCTGCGACCGTAGCGGTCTCGCGGTTCCAGACTGTAGCGCCTAGAACCGCTCGGCCACTCTGGCCGGCTGTACTTTGGTGTTAACATGTACACGATTCCACTTTAATTGATTAGTGTATTGCCTGTAACACTGAAGATGGTCGCTCAGTGATCGAAATCATCGAAAACATCTCCTACAATAAACACAAGTTGAGACTGAAAGCTGAACCTTCTTTGACCAGTTGAGATGTGAATGCAAGAAAAACTTTCTCGATTTTCACGCTGTGTCATTTCGAGGCGGTATCTCAGCATTTCGGAAGAGATTCATTTTCTTCTCATCCTCTAGCGGAGCGCCACTGGGTCACAAACAGTCCGTCGGTTTAAGTCCGTCATACAAGAGCGACTTTCTGGTCAAAATCGAGTACTCGTTATGGGTGCGCGTCACGTGCTTGCGTATAAATCAGCCGCCAGTCACTTCGCCAATGAATCAGTGACGTCAATGATCAGTATAATGTGCTGAGCGTAGAATTCTAAAATCTTGAGTACGCTGCAGACGACATAGAGGGTGATTCGAAAAGATCATGTGACCCCATAGAGGAAGTTTCAAAGTTTTATGTTCGCGTAGACTTATCCAAACACTTAACGTGAGCTCCATGTTTTGCTCATTTCACACATGACTTGACAGGTGCCTGTTTACTGACTCGACAGCTTGAACAGTTTGACTTCTCAGCTTTTGAAGAGCATTCTTTTATGCACACCTACAGAAAAAAATCGCAAGGTGTGAGTTCTGGTGACCTGCGAGGCCAAAGCAATGAACAAGATCTTATCGTCCACCTCTTCCATTCCAACATGATGTGATGGTGTTGTTAAGATCACGCCGCATCTCAAGGTGAAAATGAAACGTGGCGCCGTATGCAGAAAAATAAATAATTGAAATCTTCGTGTGGTTGAGGAAACAACCAATTTTGCAGCATGTCTAGGTATGAAAATCCTGCCACAGTTCCCTCCGCAAAAGAAAGGTCCGTAAACTCTGTGAACAGAAACGGCACAAAACACATTCAGTTCAGGCAAGTCTCTTACAAGTTCGATGACGAGGTCAGGATTTTGTGACACCCCCTAATTCTTACATTATGGTGGTGTACGTTACCCGGTAGATGAAACGTCGATTCGTCAGAAAAATGAGTTGTTCGGAATGAGTGTTCTCTGTCATATGCTGGAGAAGTGAGACGCAAAATTCGTGCCTTATGTTAAGGTTTCCGGGACGCAATTGCTGCAGTAACTGCACCTTGTAAGTTTTCATACGCAGGTGCCCTTTCATAATACGCCACACTGTTGTTTGAAGAGTTGAATTTCCTGGCCCGCCCGTCTTGTGGACTTACGAAGGCTCCGTGCGAACGCATCTCGGATACGCTCCACATTTTCAATGTATGTGCATGGCCGACTTGTGCTCTTCCCTCTACATTTGCAACCAATTTCTAAGACTTTCTTACGCCAGTAGTAAATCAGCTTGTACAGAGGATTCTTCTTGCTGAATCGACGGCGGAATGCACTTTGCACCTGAACAGTGGATTGACTTGGCACACATTCCAACACAGAAATATTTCTCTTCTGGTCTAGTAGCCATGTGAATGAGTTTTATCTTTTACAGTTTGCCTCTAATAAACAGTTGAAATCTGTTCTTTCTTTTAATATAAATGACCCAGTAGATAACGTCGGAAGACTTTTCACGGATGATGCTGTCGTACACACAGAAGTCGCAACACTAGAAAACTGTAGTGAAATCCAGGAAGAATTGCAGAAGGTCGACGCTTGCTGAAGGGAGTGGCAACTGACTCGCGACACAGATAAATGTAACTTATTGCGAGTGCATAGAAAGAGACCAACCGGGTAGCCGCGCGCTCTAACGCGCTGCTTCCCCAGCGGGAAGTGGTGCCGGTCCCCAGCACGAATCCGCCCGGCGGATTAGTGTAGAGGTCCGGTGTGCCAGCCAGCCTGTGGATGGTTTTTAAGACGTGTTTCCATCTGCCTCGGGGAAAGCGGGCTGGTTCCCCTCATTCCGCCTCAGTTACACTATGTCGGCGATTGCTGCCCAAACACTGTCTCCACGTACACATACACCATAATTACTCAACCACGCAAATATTGGGGTTACACTCGTCTGATATGAGACTTCCCGGGGGGCGGGGTTCTACTTTGGGCCAAACCGCACAATAACCGTGGGTTCGGTGTGGGGCGGCGGTGGGGTGAGTGGACCGCTGTAGCCTGTTGTGGGGTTGTGAACCACTGAGGGCTACTGCGAGGACGAAGCCTCTCCGTCGTTCTAGGCCCCCTGTTCAATAAACAATACACATATAAAGACACCTTATTCTATGGTTCCACTATTGCAGAAGAATCACTGGTAGCAGTCGCTTGTATTAGATATCTAGAAGCTTGTGTACGGAGCGATCTAAAGTGGAACGACTACATAAAATTAATCGCGGGTAAGGCAGATGCCAGACTAAGATATTAGCTCTACAACTTTGCTTCCGCCGTTTTGCAGTAGACGGCATTATTGGAAAGTAGTTGAGCAAGTCGTAGGCCGTAAGTGTCATACAGTAAGCTTAGGCGTTTGAGAACATAATGCCATCAAAATATTAGTCGATTTTTGATTGCATCTTAATGTTATTCTCGGCCCAATTCTTGTCATATGCGGGTGGTTTTAATTTTCTGCTTTGATATGAAGAAATCTGCGGCTGAGGCTCATAAAAAGCTGGGTAAGACCTACGATGAGACGCCTGTTAGTGCCAGAACTTTGCAGAAAATTGTTTCCATGCTTCAAGAACGGTGATTTTGACGTTGAAGACCGGCATGGTCGTGAAAGGGAAAAAGGTTTTGATGCTTCTGCTACCGACGGGAACACTCATAGAAGATCGTTATCGAAAGCAATTGACCAACTGAGCCGATCACTGAAAGACAAAAGGCCACAATACGGCTATAGACATGAAAAGATGATTTCGCAGCATGACAGTGCTCGACCCCATGTCGCAAAACCCGCCAAAATGTACCTGAAAAGGTTGAAATGTAAAGTCCTACCCCACCCGCCGTATTCTCCAGACATTGTTCCCTTTGACTACCAGCTTTTTAGTTCACGCACGCCCTGGTTTCCCAGCGCATGCTGTCATATGAACAACTGCAGAATTGGATCGATGCATGGATCTTCTCGAAAGACGCCCAGCTCTTCCGCCGCGGGATTCGTATGCTGCCCGAAACACGTAAGAAAGTAGGGGCTAGCGACGGCCAATACTTTGAAACGTAAATTTTTTGTAAGATGCTCACCATAAAGCCTCTAACTTTCAGAAGAAACGGCGGAAGTAAAGTTGTAGCCCCAGTACATTGGAAGAATCCCCAGGAAACGTGGCCCATCAACAAAGAAAGTGGCTTACAAAACACCCGTTCGGCCAGTACTTGAATGCTGGTCGTCAGTTTGGGATCCGTACCAGTTATGATTAATAGAGTAAATAGAGGAGATCCAAAGAAGCGTAGCACGTTTCGTTTTAGATTCATTTACTAAGCACTAAAGCGTCACGGATGTGGTCAGTCAATTCCAGTGGGAGAGGCGTTCTGCATCACGGTATGGTCTACCGTTCAAATTCCGAGAGCCTACGTTCCTAGAACAGTCAGACAATATATTGACTCCTGTGATGTTTATCTCGTAAAAAAATCATTAAGATGAAATTGTAGAGATCCAACCCCTTACTGAGGGCTGCCATCAATCGTTGTTCCCGCGAACCATATGTGACTGGAACAGGAAAAGTAGGAAGTGACACTGGCACACGAGGTACCCTCCGCCACACACAGTAAAGTGGCTTTCAGATTATAGATGTTGGCTAAATGTAGAAGTTTTCTTCCACAAGAGAGACGAAATAGCTGAAAGCGAGATAGTATTTACGTTTCACAACATCTGAATAAAGAAAAGGCCTACACTGTAGACAAATAAGAGGTGCATGGATACACATTTCTCATGAACATTATTTCAACAGTGAAAAAGCGAGATCTGTTTATCGAGGAAAATAATTTTCTACGTTATTTGATAGAATTACAAAGAAAATAAGAGACAAAGAATAAAATAAAATGCGCTATTGTCTGCCTTGTGAAAATTGTTTGATGTGTTGTAACTACATCAGTTTTGTCGAGTAAATAAATCTAGATGTTTTGATGTTTTGGAAAAGTCTGGACGACATGTCTTCTATACATTTCTCAGTAGTGTAGAGAATTTTTCGAGAATATCCGCTATGAATTTTTCTTTGGTAGTTAATAAATTGGATTTTAAGGTAATCTTTCGTATACAGAGTGATTTTAAAGGTTGCGCTCAAGCCGAAGGAGCAGACAGAAGAGTCGGAATACAGCAACTTTGGGAAAGGAATTCGTGGTCTTGGAAGTTATCCTAAGCCAGTGAAATGTCAAGTGAATGGAGCTAATAGAGGAGTATTCTAATCTGTTTAATGTGGAAAAGATATGGGACGTCAGGATAAGATGGAGGAGCTACTTTTGTCACGAATTCTTCTAATCATACGGGACCCAGTACTGGAGAACCAAACACATTAATATATTTTAGAAATCGATCTGTCCTCTAGGTCTCTGAAATGCTGCAGTCCTTATTCAAGCTATTACAGTAGGTAAAAAAAAAAAAGTCATGTGACTAGGGCCTCCCGTGAGGTAGACCGTTCGCCGGGTGCAAGTCTTTCGATTTGACGCCACTTCGGCGACTTGCGCGTCGATGGGGATGAAAAATTATGATGATAAGGACAACAAAACACCCAGTCCCTGAGCAGAGAAAATCTCCGACCCAGCCGGGAATCGAACGCAGGCCCTTAGGATTGACATTCTTTAGCGCTGACCACTCAGCTACCGGGGGAGGATATTACAGTAGGTGAACCGCGCATTTTTGTTTCCTTGATAAGTCTCCTAGTTTCTGTGTCTAGTGTTCTCTATTCCAGGAATCGCTCTAGCATTTGCTCCCTAAGATCTATGGCTAGGCTAACTTTCGTTTAGCCAATGATTTGAAGCAGTCAGTCCCAACGGAAAACTGGCGGTTTGACAGAAAACAACTGTTTCCCGCTAGAATATTAAATTTCTTTCCGCTAAACGTATGCCAGATGTAAGAAAGTCGTAAGCTTCCCTTGGTGCCCATACAAGAGTTTGTTTCGAGAGTACTTCCTGTATTACTTTTGGGTATTTCTTCAACCAGGTATTCAGTATTTTCCATGGACTGTTCGAATAATATCTATTTCCCATAATCAGCTCGATGCCCAACACTATTTTAGTGAGGATATGGTATGATTCCATGGAATATCATAAGATCTTCAATTTACAAATTTTGTTAATGTCGCGCGACACCACACTCAAGACCCCAGTAGGCGGTCATGTTAAAGCGAGTATAACTGTTAGAGAGCCGACATTCAGAATAATCAAATCTAGATCTTCAGTTGCATTACAAAGGCAACACGTTTCTGGGTCGTTAATAGCAATACCCCAAGCGCTGTAATGAGAATTAAAAGGCTCCATAAATAGTAAACGGTCGATGGAGTTTAATGAGCAGTTGATGCCAGATATTGCTTCTGGTCATGATCTTAGGGGTTTATCGAGCGCACTGGTTAGTACACTGGACTCACATTCAAAAGAACGAAGGTTCAAATCCGCCTCCGGCATTCCAGATTATATTTTCCATGATTTCCCTAAATTTCTCCAGGCGAATGCCGGGATGGTTCCTTTGAAAAGAACACGGCAGATTTCCTTCCCCATCCTTGACCCACTTCGAGCTTGTGCTCCGTTTCTAATGACCTCGATATCAACAACACGCTAAACCCTAATGTCCCTTCCTTCTTTTGTAGAGTATTTGATTATGGACATAATACTGTAATTTCTATTGGTGTTTCCATTAATGCAGCTACCTCACTTGAGCCATTTGAACATTAAAGTTTCATTTTCTTTATTTGTAATTGATGGTGTTCTTTATTAATAGTGTCGCTCCTCCATTACCCTCTAGCTTACCCAACGTTACCAAATTGTATCCTTAGAAACGAACTGATGTTAAAGGCTTGAACCACGTTTCGTTGAAAGCAGCAGTGGAAATATTGGTTCAAATGGCTTTGAGCACTATGGGACTTAACAGCTGTGGTCATCAGTCCCCTAGAACTTAGAACTACTTAAACCTAACTAACCTAAGGACATCACACACATCCATGCCCGAGGCAGGATTCGAACCTGCGACCAGTGGAAATATTCAAAATATGTAAGGACGTTGATTGAATTGTTTACAAGATTCGCAATTATACGACGAGCAAAAGTAGCCGAACTTAATTGTTTGAGAGGCTCAGTAATATGCTTTTCTAGTGCAAATTTTCATGAATATGTACGATCAAAAGTTAGGAGCATTCTACCATAGTTACTGACTGCTGTTAATGTGCTATATCACTTGTTAGTATGATTCTGTTTGCTGTACAGGACTGAATATAGTGGGTTTGCTTTTTAAAAATTCCCTTTGACAGTGATGCACATTACTTATGAAGTTGGAACAACTTTTCAGAATGCCATCAGCAACACATGATCTTCGTCTTTTAGAATTTTAAGAATTCTGTTAATTTCAGTGAATGATGTTGGTGCTACTTCTGGTTGCTATATTTAAAACCTCACTGTTGAAAGTACTTAACAGCTTGTGAATTATCAGTCGCAACATGGTCATTTAGTTTAATTGTTATGGTATCTCGTACACTGACTGGTTGTCCTGTCTCTCGTTTGACAATATCCCATGTAGTTTTAATCTTATTATCTGCATTATTTATTTTTATTAGCACGTGCATACTTCTGGACCTTCTCATGACTTTCCTTAAAACGCTGCAGTACTTTTGTTGTATGCAAGTAGTGTCGTATTTTGACTTTCTTTGGCATGTATATAAATTTCCCTCTTCCTCTTACTTGATATTATTATATTTACGGATTTCACACATGTAACTACCGTGTTAATGTCCATTCTATGCCGGCCGGAGTAGCCGAGCGGTTCTAGGCGCTACAGTCTGGAAACGCGCGGCCGCTACGTTCGCAGGTTCGAATCCTGCCTCGGGATTTATGGTGTCAGTTCCCTCCAGCAGTATTTCAGAGATTAGCCCAGTCCGTGCAACGCCGTGTTGCAGCACTTCTGCGTGCTCGCGGGGGCCCTACACGGCATTAGGCAGGTGTACCAGTTTCTTTGGCTCTTCAGCGTATTTGTTCCAGACGTTCTAGCTGACGATCACTGCCACTGTGTTAAATTAGTGGATGGTATTTAACGTCGCTAAGTGCTCAAGTTGAATGTTTGTATCCTAGTTCTTAAATCACATGCATCTAAGTGCTGTATTTTCGGCACATACGTGAAATGGATGTTTTTAAACTGCTTATAAATTACGGAATTACATAACATCGTCACGAAGCCAGGGACTAGTTGCACGTGCTGCAAAAATGAAGTTCCTATAAACTCCCAATATCTGATAATGAATCCTCAGAGGCTCTAAAAGTCAGAAATAGGAAAATAATAGTTTTCAAAATTACATTATGGCAGCAATTGGTCGCAGACAATATTAATCATTCGTTAGCAGGTATTTAATATAACACACGTACAAATAATTTTTGTTTTTCAAAGAAGCGATTTTTCTCCTAGTATACGGTTCTTTGTTACGTTACATAGTGTAGGAGGAGAGGCACAGTGAGGATGAACAACGTAACACAAAGGCACAAGGAGATTACTGAAGCAAACTTACTTAAAAGCACTGTTAAAAAGTGCCTCATAAGCAATATACTTTTCACAGGGAATGCTTATTTAGATAACCCTGGGTAGGAGTTTAGTAAAAAGTAGCTCAAGCAAATGATAATAATAAACTATTTTTTCACATAACTCTTTCACACTATTTTCTCTTTTTCTGGAAAACCTTACTGTCAAAGTTATGCAGTGAATAATAGCTACACATTTCACTCAATTCAGAGGGATCGTGACTCAGTTTTTCAGGCTAGCCAATGAGACGTTGCGGTACACAAAATGAAAGCCAAACATCATCGCTATGGCTCTCATGTCAGCTGATAGTAAGTTAAGTTTTACATTATGCAATAATAAGTACGTAGTATGTGAGGAGGTATTGAATAGGATTGGGGAGAAGAGAAATTTGTGGCACAACTTGACTAGAAGAAGGGATCGGTTGGTAGGACATGTCCTGTGGCATCAAGGGATCACAAATTTAGCATTAGAGGGCAGCGTGGAGGGTAAAAATCGTAGAGGGAGACCAAGAGATGAATACACTAAGCAGATTCAGAAGGATGTAGGTTGCAGTAGGTACTGGGAGATGAAGAAGCTTGCACAGGATAGATTAGCATGGAGAGCTGCATCAAACCAGTCTCAGGACTGAAGACCCCAACAACAACAGTGTGTGTAGTGATCGGTAGTTAAAAATGAATGAACACTGTAACATAAGCTTTTTATATTATTAAATATCTTCTTTGCAAAACAGCATTCTGCACCAGGAATAAAGCGAATATTGTTGCACTGTTGTAAACAGAATTGGCCTTTTATTCGGGCGAATGAAGACTCTAATGTCCATACAGCCATGCTGATTTAGGTTTACCGTGGTTTCCATAAATTAAGGCAAATGCTGGAATGATTCCTACTACAAAAACACGATCGACTACCAGTTCCATCCTCGTCAAACCAGTCCGGTCGGTACATCAATTCCTGTATATGTGAATTATGCATTTTTTATTGTTCTTAAATTGTAATATCACGACATGTCAAATATCCTTGTAGCAATGAATCGAAATAAGAAGGACTCATCGACAGAGAGGTCCACAGAGAAGCAGTGGCTGCGATTACGGAAAATGGGGAAGGAATTCGATAAAAAAATTTGTTCAAATATGTGTGAAAGATTATGGGACTTAACTGCTAAGGTCATCAGTCCCTAAGCTTACACACTACTTAACCTAAATTATCCTAAGGACAAACACACACTCCCATGCCCGAGGGAGGACTCGGACCTGCGCCGGGACCAGCCGCACAGTGGAAGAAATTCCGCACAGTGGAAGGAATTCGATCGTGCCCTTTTCTACATCCACATCTACAAGTACGAGGCGTGTTTTTTTAAATAAGTACAGTTTTTAAATTAAAAAAAAGACGTGCTAATATATCTCAATAATTTTATTTTTACAAAAAAAATGGTTCAAATGGCTCTGAGCACTATGGGACTTAACATCTGTGGTCATCAGTCCCCTAGAACTTAGAACTACTTAAACCTAACTGACCTAAGGACATCACACAACACCCAGTCATCACGAGGCAGAGAAAATCCCTGACCCCGCCGGGAATCGAACCCGGGAACCCGTGCGTGGGAAACGAGAACGCTGCCGCACGATCACGAGCTGCGGACTATTTTTACATGAAAGCCTGTACCTTAATCTACCTTTTCCACATAATTTCCGTCAATATTGGGGCACTTGTCATAACATTGTACCAGTTTTTGAATACCTTCCTTATAGAAGTCTGCCGCCTGATTTGTTAACCACTGCATCACCACTGTTTTGACTTCGTCATCGTCTTGAAGACGCTGACCTCCCAGGTGTTTCTTCAAATGCGGGAACAGATGGTAGTCACTGGGCGCAAGATCGGGGCTGTACGGAGGATGATCTAGTGTTTCCCATCGAAAAGATGTTATGAGATCTTCGTTCTGATTCACCAAATGCGGACGGGCATTGTCTTGCAGCAAAACGATGCCCTTTCTCAACTTCCATGGACTGTTGCTTTGATTCTGGTGTGACGTTGGCCACCCATGTTTCATCGCCCGTAACAGTTTGGCTTAAGAAGTCGTCACCGTCGTTGTGGTACCGCTCAAGGAAAGTCAATGCACTGTCTAAACCGTTGGTTTTGTGCACATCCGTCAACATTTTCGGTACCCAACGTTCGCAAAATTTTCAGTAATTCAAGTGCTCGGTCACAATGCCATACAAAACACTACGAGAAACAATAGGAAAGTCATCCCGCAAGGGGGAAATCGTAAAGCGTTTGTTTTCTCTCACCTTATTGTCCACTTCCTGCACCAAACTTTCATTAACGACCGAAGGACGCCCACTCCGTTGTTCATCATGCACATTTCTGATGTCATCTTTAAATGCTCTCACCAACTTTCTTGCCATTCCATCACTCATAATGTTTTCTCCGTAAACTGCACAGATCTCACGATGAATATCGATCGCTTTTATGCCTTTAGCACTAAGAAATCTTATAACAGCCCGTACTTCACAGTCGGCGGGACTCACGATTATCGGAGGCATCTTAAACACTCAGTACGCAACGTAAACAAGGAAGAATCAGACTGTAATGGCGTCAGTACGTAGATTAAGGTACAGGCTTTCATGTAAAAATAAAATTATTGAGATAGCTTAGCACGTGTTTTTTTTTTATTTCAAAACGGTACTTACTTAAAAAACATGCCTCGTACGTCTGCATACACACTCCGCAAGCCACCGCACCGTGTTTGCCAACGGGTACCCTGTTCCACTACTAGTCATTCCCTGCCCTGTTCCACTCGCAAGCAGAGCGAGGGAAAACGACTGTCTATTAAGCCTCCTCATGAGCTCTAACTTCTCTTATCTTACCTTCGAGGTCCTTACGGAAAATGTACGTTGGCGCCAGTAGAATCGCTCTGTAGTCAGCCTCAGATGCCGGTTCTCCAGATTTGCGCAATAGTGTTCCTCGAAAAAACGTAGCCTTCACTCCGGTGATTCCTACTTGAGCTCCCGAAGCATCTCCGTAATACCTGCGTGTTGTTAGAACCTACCGTAACAAATTTAGTAACGCGCCTCTGAATTGCTTCGATATCTTCCTTTAATCCGACCTAGTTCGGATCCAAAATACTAGAACAGTACTGAACAATGAGTCACACTAGTGTCCTATACTCTATTTCCTTTACAGACGAGCCACACTTTCCTAAAATTCTCCCATTAAACCCAAATCGACCATTCGCCTTCCCTACTAGAGTGCTTTCATCGTCATTACATTCGATATTGCTTTGCAACGTTACGCTAGAAATTTAATCGACGTGATTGTGTGAAGCAGCACTGTTTTCAAGCATTGTGGTTTGGTTTTTCCTGTCTATCTGCGTTAACTTATATTTCTCTACATTTGTAGCTAACTACTATTTATCATACCAACTAGAAATTATGTCTAAGTCGTCTCGAATCCTTCTACAGCCCCTCAGCTACGACACCTTCCCATACACTGCGGCATCATCTGTCTGGCAGATCTCTCATTATATATATGTATGTATGTATATGTAATACAACAGCAGTATTATCACAAGTCCCTGGGGTATTCTTGAAGATACTCTTGTCTATGATGACCACTCTCTGTAGAGGACAAGAACTGGGTTCTGTTACTTAAAAAGTCTTCGATCCACTCACATATCTGCTACGGTCGCAGGTTCGAATCCTGCCTCGGGCATGGATGTGTGTGATGTCTTTAGGTTAGTTAGATTTAATTAGTTCTAAGTTCTAGGCGACTGATGACCTCAGAAGTCAAGTCACATAGTGCTCAGAGCCATTTGAGCCACTCACATATCTGGGAACCTATTCCGTACGCTTGTAGCTTCGTTAACAGTCGACGGTGTGGCAACATATCAAATGCTTTACGGAAATCTAGGAATGCGGAATCCGCCTGTTGCCCTTCATCCATAGATCGCAGGATCTCATGTGAACAAAGGGCAAGCTCAGTTTCGCACGAGCGATGCTTCCTAAAAATGTGCTGATTTGTGGACAGAAACTTTTCCCCCCTCAAGGAAATATATTATATTCGAACTGAGAATATGTTCAAGGAGCCTGCAGCAAATTTGATGTTAAAGATATCGGTCTATAATTTTGCAAGTCAGTTATTTTACTCTTCTTATAAGCAGGAGTCATCTGCACTCATTTCCAGTAGCTTGGGACTTTCCGCTTGGCGAGATATGCGCCATACACGCAAGTTAAGTAAGGGTCCAATGCTGTAGAGTACTCTTTGTAAAACCGAAATGGGATTTCATCAGGACTTGGCGACTTATTTGCTTTCAATTCTTTCAATTGTTCTCTACACCAGCGAAGCTCATTACTATGTCCTCCATATGGGAGTCTGTGCGATGGTCAAACTATGGTATGTCTGTACGATTCTTCGGCTTGAAAGATTTCTTAAACGCCTAATTCAAAACTTCGGCTTTACTTTTGTTATCTTCTACTGCCTCGCCAGACTGGTCAACTAGTGACTAGATAGAAGCCTTAGACGCACTTAGTGATTTTTGTCCTACGCTTTGTGCATCGATTTTTCTACAGATACACGAATTTCTGTTTCAGAGGAACCATCAAATGGTTCAAATGGCTCTGAGCACTATGGGACTTAACATCTGAGGTCATCAGTCCCCCAGAACTTACAACTACTTAAACCTAACTAATCTAAGGACATCACATACATCCATGCCCGAGGCAGGATTCGAACCTGCAACCGTAGAAGCAGCGCGGTTCCGGACTGTGGAGCCTAGAACAGCTCGGTCACTCCGGCCGGTGAGGAACCGTCTTGTCATTAGCCTGTAGCGGTTTAAAAAGGTAGCATTTGCCTGACGCAATTTTAAACTGTATTTCAAAGATGAATAAAACTACTACCACTACTAATGTCACAGCTACTTAGAGGTTGAAAAGAAAAGAGTGATCAATGAGTGCCACATACTGTCCTTGGTCTCCCTCTGTGCAGAATGCATTCACTATTCTTTTTCATGCGCACACACCGTTCTAAATTGCGTGGCCTTTGTTAGGCACTGGTAATAGCGTACAGCAAACTATTAGCATTTGGCTATGAAAAATACCAACAGTGCTGACATTTCCGCAGAGCACCGATGTCGGGTAAACCCCCTGGGGAACCCTACCTTACATGGTAAGTGCAATGGCATTTTAAAAGAAAAGAGGCGGCTCGCACATGCTTCAATACATCTGAGTAGAAGGGAAAAAAACCCAAGCGATCGTGTGGCATGGCTACCGCAATATCTTATTCCACAAACGTGGAGCACACGGGGAGGTGAGAGTGTTACGGAATGACGGCCGTGGAACGACGCTCTGTGTGTGTGTGTGTGTGTGTGTGTGTGTGTGTGTGTGTCTGTGTCTGTGTGTCTGTGTATAAGTGTGTAGAGGACGTGCGCGCTAGACGGATTGCGTGGGCGAGCTAGGCGGGAGGGGAAGCACGCGGAAGCGTCAATATAGCGGCCCTCACCGCGGAGTCCAGCAGCCAGTCGCAACCATGCAGGTCGCCGCGCTGCTCATCTGTCTGCTGCTGACCGCGCTGACGTCACAGATTCAGGCGCAGCCCGAGCGCTGGGTAAGCTCCGTCACGTATTTGTGTTGAGAAAGCTGCTTCAGCAAGATGGATCCGTAACTGTACTGTTTAACCACGATATTATTGCACTTGGCCGCTATCGAAAACACGCAGCGACGTGACAGTAAACAATCACATTGGTAACTAAGGAAAACGCATCGCTTTGTCAATGCCTTCAGGTCAGTTGTCTTATACTATCAACGCCGATTACGCTCTGACACAATGAGAGGACCGATTTCTCTCTCAGAGGGGAAATAATATTTTGCTCGAAATTTCCTGGCAGATGAAAACTGTATTCCGGACCGACACTGGTGCTCCAAATGTTTGACTTTCGCGGGGCAGCACTCTACCAACTGACCTACTCAAGGAATGTAGGAGACGAGGTACTGGCGGAAGTACAGCCGAAAAGAGAGGGGTCGTGAGTCGCATTGTGTAGCCCAGTTGATAGAGCACTTGCCTGTGAAAGCAAAGGTCTCGAGTTCTAATCTCGATTCGGCACACAGTTTTAGTCTGCCGCGAAATTTCATATCAACGCGGACTCCTCTGGAAATCGAAAATTTCATTCTGGAATTTTGCGGTCGACTAATGCGAGCCGCGTGGGGTAGCCGCGCGGTCTCAGGCGCCTTACCACATTTCGCGCTTCTCCCCCGTCGGAGGGTCGAGTCCTCCCTCGGGCATGGCTGTCTATGTGTTGTCCTTAGCGGAAGTTAGATTAAGCAGTATGTAAGCCTAGGGACCGATGACCTCAGCAGTTTGGTCCCATAGCAACTTACCACAAATTAATACAACATACAGACGTCACTCAGATACAGATGCAGTATTGAGCAACAGTCCTTGCGAGCCTTGCTATTGATTGTTTATGTGCATCTACATCAGTACTCGACAGAGCACCTTACGTTGCGAAGCAGAGGCTACTTTTAGTACCATACTCTGCTCCCCACTTTCTTGTTCTATTCGCCAAATCCCGGGAGGAGAATGGGTGACGGAAAACCTCCGAATGCCATCCAATTTCTCTAAATTTCTTGTCGTCATCATTTCTTGAGAAGTGTATGAGAGACAATAAGAATTCGCCAGACTCTTCTTGAAACGTATTCTCTCCAGAACGTCTCTCTTGTAGCGTCTGGGGTTTGTCGAGCATCTCCATAACGCTCTCGCACCAAGTAAACCATCGTGTGACGAAACTCGTCGCTCACAGTAGGGGTGCCTGTTACCGTTGAAATAACCGGTTTTCGGTTGTATCGGTAGTATTTCACGCCATTTTAACCTGACTGTTAAAAAATTGTTCAAATGGCTCTGAGCACTATGGGACTTAACATCTGAGGTCATCAGACCCCTAGAACTTAGAACTACTTAAACCAAACTGACCTAAGGACATCACACACATCCATGCCCGAGGCAGGATTCGAACCTGCGACCGTAGGATTGTTAAAACCGCTCAAAAAAACCGACTGTTGAAATAAGCAATTTTTTTTTGTTCTTATTATAAACGTGGAAATCGGAAAATTGATTGAGAAATTCCCTCTTAATTTCAAGACACAAAGAATGAGAATGTTACATTACACAGGCAATTTAAAAGAAAACATAGCTCGTACACCGTTCGCTGCTCTTATAGAAAGGCGACAACTGGTTGAATGCAACAAAAAATCACGTTTTCTCCTAGTGATTCTAATTTTTTTCAAACTCAGCTCAAAAATCAGCTTGTAATCGGAGATCTTACCACTGTTTTGGCATTATGAATACTCAGTACGAAAGGATAAAAAATGATACCTGTGTTGTTCATGTTAATTTGTCCGTTTCCAAGGGCAACAAGCAAATAAAGGCATATTCACACAGGCAGCAGATCAGCTACTTTCTATTTTTATTGCACACTACGAATGGATTGTTTTTAAGGTTTTAATTTATTATCGTTACCATAACTTCCTTCATCTTTTTTATATCATATAAATGGCAGACTAATCTTCCATCTTTTAAAGAAAATGAAGCATTGTACTTAATTGCTTCGTAACTTGGTAAAAATATTTCCAGACCAGTGTTGGTGCCATTCTGCAATACGACGGATGCCCGTCGCCGACAGCGGGAAGCTACCGAATGGATCAGGTTGTGGGAAGTCCTGCACACTGCATGTACGCGAGTACGTTAAGCCGGCACACACGACAACACGGACATTACTGTCTCAGCAGTGCTGTACCAGTTCTTACGCCCTGTGTTTCTTGCTCGTTTCTGTCGGCAGTATTACTAAAATAGCACTGCTTACTGTTCTCATATTACGCAATATTTCAAAACAACATAAATTTCACGAATAAAACTTACTCCTCTTTTAAGAAAGGCTTATTTAAAAACGAAAAATTTTAGCGCTGCTGATATGGCTGATTGACATTTCGGTTTTATACTCTGTTATTAGTAAAAAATAAAATAAAAGCACGTTATAGGCGATACGAAACAAGTACCGGTTATTGAGAACTAAAATACCGGTATGTGTTTTAACATTTCGGTTTCTCTCATGCCCGGCTCACCGTTAGATCTTCTCTATCACATTAATGCTAATTGGTAAGTGCCCCAAACTGATGATCGGTCTCAAATGTGTTTCCCAAGGCACTTCTTTTGTGGATGAATGACGTTTCCTTAACATTCTACCAATTAGTCTCAGCCTGGCATCCGCTTTTCGTACTGTTTGTTTTATATGGTCATCCACTTTAGGTCACTCCGAATGGTTAGTCCTACGTATTTTACGGTAGATGCTGTTTTCATTGATTTGTCACCAATATTGTTGTTGTACAGTAGTGGATTTCTTTTACTATCCGTGCGCAGTACGTTACATTTATTTACGTTGTTTACGTTCAGCCCCTGCCCCACTCATCAATCCTCTGCAGCTCTTTTCATATTGTTACCTTCTTGCACACAATCACATTATCGAAAACAGCCCCATGCAGCTTCAGACGTTGTCGATTAGTTCACTAATGTAAATACAGCGGCGTTATAACACTCCTTTAAGATACTCCAGAAATTACTTTCAGAATTCAAAATTTCTGGTAACATTTTTGGGAAACAGCGATCTTGTAAGCCATATAAAATCAGTGAAAATACAGGCTAGATCGCGATGGTTATTTTGTTAAAATGGCTGTTTCGGCCTAGTCTTAGGCCACCTTCAGACAGCACCATCGGCTGTGCACAACACTCAGGTGTACTCAGTCGCTGAAATTGATGAACAGCAATGGTTGAGTGCTCATTCCTTTTATTTGGCGAAGACATCTTTCAGTTCAGCAGTCAACTGACGTGGCGCCACCGTTGTTTGAATCCAGCACCTCATAGACAAAATTATGTGCTAACCAGCACTAGTATCCGAAACAGCGACTGATCAGTTTAAATTAGTTTACAGTTTTCCTTCACAATAGCGGTAATGTTTTCGTTCGTTACTGCGCTGTGTGCCTGAACCGGCCGCGGAACATCTTCCACAGAAATTTCTCCTCTTTTACACTTTCTACACCACTTGTACACTTGCTGCAGGGACAAACATGAATCACCGTACTGTACTTCCATCCTGCGATGTATTTCCACATGTTTAACAGCTTCACTACTCAAGGACGTATCTCAAATTGCTGTTGCAAGCGGTGAAAGTCGATAAGGTGTTGGCGACCTTTGTACTGACATAGTTTTCTTTTCTATGATACAGTAACAGGCTGCTAACTGCTCGTCATTTGTCGAAATGCAAGGATAATTTCTGCCAGATTCCAAACCAATAGTACAACTTTTAGGAATTTTATGGCACTTTTAAGGATTTCATTTGGATCGCCGTCGCAAATTGGTTGTTTCTTCTGATCTCAGAGGTCTGCCTATGATTTAGTTGGCGTCGCCCTTCAGCCACACTCACACGAAGCTATTTCTACCCACTGCAGCCGATGATGATCCTATCTAAATTTTCCACGACGGAAACGAAGGCTAAACAGTGTAACTAGAAAATTCTGTTATACCCTCCAGGATCGTACCGCGATCGTAACGGTATGTTCGTGCCTATTTACAGATTGTGTTGTCCCTCATGTTGGTAAGAAATACGCAGGTTTTTGTTCCATTTTGCACAAATTTGCACTCGCAGTTGGTGGTATAGGTCTGCATACGGATCAGCAATAATTTTTTTTTTACTTCGCATGGATATCGACAACTTTATTTCCCATTTCCTCCGACAACATAATAGAGTTTATTCGACGTTGCGATTGCACGAGGTGCTCCATGTCTGCAGGCCACTTAATTTTATCACAGGGTTGTAACTGTGACTTCTTTGATGTTGTCTGTACAATTAAGCACGGTAGCCGAACATAGTCTACGTAGAACGTAACGGAACTGTAAGATGTGTCGTGGCAGTTAAACTTCCCGTATTCAGTACCCCGTTTTTCATAAGATATTTTTCTGCGAGTTTATTTGGCTTTCACCTCTTGAGATGCAGTATATATTTACGGGGCATTTCAGGCATTTCATTATCGTATTCCAAACCTCCGTAAGTAGATTCCTTAAGATAAATAAATAGTTAAAAGTATATACAAATCTGAGTCAGGAACAGAATTACAGGAAGCTCTGACGCATCTTTAAGATGATGCAGCAGTCCCCTTCTTTCCTCTCTCCTTCGCCACCCCAAATCTCAGCTGGATGCTTTCGCCACCGTCAGCAACGATGGATTCTTCTGAAGAGAATAGCCTGCTACATAAACGTCAAAAATCAGTTGTACTGACATTTGAGAAACGACAGCTGGTAAAATGTCTAGCACATTCCTTAACTTGTAGCTAAAAAGTCTATGAACGCGCCGTGCTAGACACAGTGAACTGATGAAAAAAACACAATAAATAACGTCAGATTGGTTGTAAACTTATCGTGGTGCTTGTGTGGATGTTTTACGAAAGAAATCATTAAGTACAAGGTATAATGTGATTTTTGATTCACTTAGGTGCCCTGAAACGCGGTGACTTGAAATTTGTTACTCAACGATAAATTCGAAATCTCTTGAAATAAAACGCGATAATTTTCATACAGGTAAACGTCACAAGACACCGTGCCACAGAATATGGCACTCAGGAGACTGAAACCGGGGTGAACATCCCGAAAATGGTTAGAAGTTAGATCCGTGGACGAAGCAATTTTACCACGACATGTTAGGAAGCAACATGCAAAAGTAATAAAAAAGCCTTCTTCGTAGTAAGCACTAACACTCACCGTCACCGCTGGAATCAATGATAAAAAAAAAAGGCCTCAGACAAGGCCAGCCGTTTCGGCACTTGTTTAGTAGGTCGTTTGTGTAAATTTGTGGTAAGTTCCTATGGGACCAGACTGCTGAGGTCATCGGTCCCTAGGCTTACCCACTATTTAATGTAACTTCAAGGACAACACACACACACACATGCCCGAGGGAGGACTCGAACCTCCGACGGGAGGAGCAGCGCGAACCGTGGCCAGGCGCCTAAGACCGCGCGGCTTCCCCAAGCGGCAACCGCCTAAAATGAAAGACTCTAAGATATACTGACGGAAAAAACCACAACACCGTAAAATAATTAATGTAGAGTAATGAATTTCGGGAACACATTTCTCTAGATAACACATTTAAGTGATTACCATTGCAAGATCACAGTTTAATTTAATGCGAGATAAGTCACTGCAAATGTGAAATGGTGGTACATTAATAACCGGCGTAACCGTCAGAATGTTGAACGCAAGAATGCAAACCTGCACGCATTGTGTAGTAAGGGTGCCAGATGTCAGTTTGTGCGATGGAATTTCACGCCTGTTGCACTTGGTCAGTCAATACCCGAACGGTTGACGCTGGTTGTGGATGATGCTGGAGTTTTCGTCCCATATGTTCTCGACTGGAGACAGATCTGGTAATCGAGCAGGCCGCGGCAACATATCGATACTCCTTAGAGCATGTTGGATTACAACAGCGGTAAGTGGGCGTGCGTTATCCTGCTGGAAAACACCCCCTGGAATGCTGTTCGTCAATGGCAGCACAACAGGTCGAATCGCCATCATTGGCATTGAGGCTGAAACAACTTTCATCAGAAAACACAACAGACCTCCACCCTGCCTTCCAATGGGCTCTCGCTTGACACCACTGAAATCGCAAATGGCGGTGGTTTAGGGTCGGTGGAATGCACGCTACAGGACGTCTGGCTTTGAGCTGTTCTTGAAGTAACCAATTTGTAACAATTATTTGTGTGATTGTGGTGAGAACCGCTGCTCATATTGCAGCTGCAGATGAAGTACGACGCGCCAGAGCCATACGCCAAACACAAAGGTCTTCCCGCTCGGTAGTGGTACGTTACCGTCTGGAGCCCGGTCTTCTTGCGACCGTACCTTCTCGTGACCACCGTCGTCAGCAGTACAATGGCTACAATCCTCCCAAGTCTCTCTGCAATATCACAAAAGGAAAATCCAAATTCTCGTTGCACTATTAAACGACGTCGTTCAGGGTCAGTGAGGTGCTTATAATGACGTCTTTGTCGCCTTAAAGGCGTTCTCGGCTAACATCAACTCACTACATCCAGTCTCAAAGCTAACTAACGCTCGCGACCGTTGCAGTGTGTATTTAAAGCAAACCTGATTTGCATCCGCGTAAAGGCACTACTAACGCCACTCTTATGCAGCTGGCGTGAAATTTGGAGGAGGAGGAGATCAGTGTTTAAGCCCCGTCGACAACGAGGTCATTAGAGACGGAGCACAAGCTCTCATTAGGGAAGGATAGGTAAGGAAAACGGCCGTGCTCTTTCAAAGGAAACATCCCGGCATTTGCCTGAAGCGATTTAGAGAAATCACGGAAAACGTAAATCAAAATGGTCGGACGCTGGTTTGAACCGTCGTCCTCCAGAAAGCGGGTCCAAAGCGCTAACTCGGTCGTGAAATTTGAATAGACATAATCTGTCAAACGTTTGTTTATGTCGCACAACTTCATCTACATCTATATCTACATACATACTCCGCTATCCACCATAAGGTGCGTGGCGAAGGGTACCTCGTACGACAACTAGCATCTTCTCTCCCTGTTCCACTCCCAAACAAAACGAGGGAAAAATGCCTGCCTATATGCCTCTGTACGGGCCCTAATCTCTCTTATCTTATCTTTGTTGTCTTTCCGCGAAATATAAGTTGGCGGCAGTAAAATTGTACTGCAGTCAGCCTCAAATGCTGGTTCTCTAAATTTCCTCAGTAGCGATTCACAAAAAGAACAAGAACGCCTCCTTTCCTCCAGAGACTCCCACCCGAGTTCCTGAAGCATTTCCGTAACACTCGCGTGATGATCAAACTTACCAGTAACAAATCTAGCAGCCCGCCTCTGAATTGCTTCTATGTCCTCCCTCAATCCGACCTGATAGGGATCCCAAACGTTCGAGCAGTACTCAAATAGGCCGTATTAGTGTTTTATAAGCGGTCTCCTTTACAGATGAACCACATGTTCCCAAAATTCTACCAATGAACCGAAGACGACTATCCGCCTTCCCCACAAATGCCATTACATGCTTATCCCACTTCATATCGCTCTGCAATGTTACGCCCAAATATTTAATCGACGTGACTGTGTCAAGCGTTACACTACTAATGGAGTATTCAAACATTACGGGATTCTTTTTCCTATTCATCTGCATTAATTTATATTTATCTATATTTAGAGTTAGCTGCCATTCTTTACACCAATCACAAATCCTGTCCAAGTCATCTTGTATCCTCCTACAGTCACTCAACGATGATACCTTCCCGTACACCACAGTATCATCAGCAAACAGCCGCACATTGCTATCCACCCTATCCAAAAGGTCATTTATGTAGATAGAAAACAACAGCGTACCTACCACACTCTTCATTTTGCCCTATCACTCCCTACCCCAGTTTCTTGGGATACCGCCGTCAAGTTCATAAGCGCAATCGATTCATAATTGGCAGCAACAATGGCTAATTTAAATCTGAGCAGTTTTCAATATCATTGTATATGGGACCTGCAACGTCCGAGAAATAGATAAAAGAAACTTTCATGATTGCAGCCAATGTAGGGTATGGTGTCATAAAAGTGATAGTCAAAACCTGTCAAAAAGATGATACTCCCAGTCTGTCCATAAGAAAACCACACCTATCACAAATGTTCCTGCTGTTAGTTATGCTGCCATTGTTTTGAAATAGTTAGTCATCATTTCTTTTTCCATTAGAAACTTCACTTTCCAGACTGAAACACAGTTCTGGAACAATTGTCTCATTTACGCAAGTATTGATTATATGCCAGTCAAATTTGTGTAAGATACACAGAAAATAGTGCTCTGTCTGCTAAGTTGTTCATTATTGACACATTTGTTATTTGGGTATAATTATTAATCAGTCAATACATTCCTTAAATACGAAACGCTCCATTCGAAAATACTGTATTATACAGATTCCTTAAAGTGATGGACTGTCGCCTATTACCCAACCAACAGCCACACAGCGGTGTAGCGCGGGATGCCGCCCCTACCATAAGCCAGGAAAACAACCGCGGGAGACCACATTGCAACATGAAACTCACTGCTGAAAAAGAAAAGTTGCCAAACAAAAAATGAGTAGGCCAGAAGTGGGAGAGCCAGAAAGGCATGCCAGTGACCAAAGCTGTAGCAAGTGTGGCAAGTACACTAAATAGAAAGGAAACTGAGGAGATTGATTCTGATTCCGACATTTGTTTGGAGAGTGACTACAGCGTGGATGAGGTCGCTCTATTTGCAGAACCCATACCAGATCCTATTGTAATGACTGATCCTGCAAACATAGGAGGAAGAGATTATATATTGGTTAAATTAAGAGGAGGAAAGAGGAATCCATACAGCTACAGATGTCTGCGCCGTACAAAAACGTACTGGAAATTTCTCTGCCTCGTGATGACTGGGTGTTGTGTGATGTCCTTAGGTTAGTTAGGTTTAAGTAATTCTAAGTTCTAGGGGACCATAGCTGTTAAGTCCCACAGTGCTCAGAGCCATTTGAACCATCGTACTGGAAAATGACCTAGAAGTTATGGCCCTAGAGACTGTGGACAAGGTCAACAGTTTTCATATTAAAAGAAAAAAGACATTTCTCTTGTTAGTGATGTGGCAAGGAAAGTGCGATTTCCTCTTGTTGCTAATGTGGTGGGAAACACAAGGATCGTTCAATAACTAAAGCCCCAATTAAAAAAAAAGGAAAAGAAAAGAAAAAAAGCCATTAATATACATAGACAAACGTCCTTGTTGGTGCTTCACATTTGATGTTTGTTCTGTGCGCCGGTTCTGGCAAATGGCAGAGCCGTAGTACAGCGTCAAAATGGCGTCTACATACGACTCACGTTACAAGCAGCTTGCCGTTAGGGAGTTCTTGTGCGCAGAAAAAGAAACCGTGGTGTGCATCCATAAACGTTTGTGTGCAGTTTATGGCGATGCTGCAGTTGATAAAAGTACAGGTGGGCGATGGGTAAAAAAAGTTACAGCCTCAGGAAATGCAGAAACAGAGCTACACGATCAGTCACGCTCGAGACGTCCTGTCACAGCCACTGCTCCAGACATGCTGAATCGTTCGGATGCCTTTATTCGTGACGACTGGCGCATCACTACTCAAAAATTGGCTCTACAGTTGTCGGTCAGCATTGTAAGTGCGTCTGCAATGATCGAGACTCTCGGATATTCAAAGAGATGCTCACTATGGGATCCACGAATGCTCACAGCTGACCACAAGTTTCAAAGAATGGCCATTTCATCTGAATTGTTGGAGCGTTTTGAGACTGATGGAAAGGCTTTTCTGTAAAGGATCTTTACTGGAGACGAAAGCTGGGTGCACCGCTTTGCATCGGAAACAAAAAGGCAGTGCTTCGTGTTTCCCGGTTCTCTTCACGTTCCTGAAAATTAATACAATAAGACGGCGACTCTATTTCCTGGAGTGGCATCATCATCCTCATTCACCACAAAATAAGAAATTTAGAACAACCCCTCTGCCGGAAAAGTCATAGTGACAGTCTTCTGGGATGGTGATGGCATCATTCTCGTGAATGTGATGTCAGTAGTGTCAACAATCAATTGAGAGGCAAACATGAAGACTCTGAATAAACTCAAGAACCGTTTCCGACGTTTTCGATCGGACAAAATTCCAGCGGAAATCTTGCCGCGACACGGTAATGCACGCCCACACACAAGTCAGAGAACCCGGAAACACATCGCCAGATTGGACTGAACATCATTGTCTTGTCGCCCTACAGTCCAGACCTAGCACCTTCGGGCTTTCAACTCTTTGGGCCGCTTAATGATTCGCTATTGAGAACACACTTTGAAGATGACGAGAGTGTCAGTCATGCAATGAAAACATGGCTATGCCTACAGGACAAGAGCTTTTACCAGCAGGTAATACTTGCTCTTCCACAACGTTGACGTTCGGCCTTAGAACGCGATGGAGACTACATAGAAAAATAGGACAGGGACAAGACATGTTGATGTAAATTGTCACCAAATTCTGACTCTTAAGAATAAATACACTACTGGCAATTAAAATTGCTACACCACGAAGATGACGTGTTACAGACGCGAAATTTAACCGACAGGAAGAAGATGCTGAGATAAGCAAATGATTAGCTTTTCAGAGCATTCCCACAAGATTAGCGCCGGTGGCGACACCTACAACGTGCTAACATGAGGAAAGTTTCCAACCGATTAGTCATACACAAACAGCAGTTGACCGGCGTTGTCTGGTGAAACGTTGTTGTGATGCCTCGTGTAAGGAGGAGAAATGCGTACCATCACGTTTCCGACTTTGATAAAGGTCGTATTGTAGCCTATCATGATTGCGGTTTATCGTATCGCGGCATTGCTGTTCGCGTTGGTCGAGATCCAGTGACTGTTAGCAGAATGCGGAATCGGTGGGTTCAGGAGGGTAATACGGAACGCCGTGCTGGATCCCAACGGTCTCGTATCACTAGCAGCCGAGATGTCAGGCATCTTATCCGCATGGCTGTAAGGGATCGTGCAGCCACGTCTCGATCCCTGAGTCAACACATGGGGACGTTTGCAAGATAACAACCATCTGCTCGAACAGTTCGACGACGTTTGCAGCAGCATGGACTATCAACTCGGAGACCATGGCTGCGGTTACCCTTGACGCTGCATCACAAACAGGAGCGCCTGCGATGGTGTACTCAACGACGAACCTGGGTGCACGAATGGCAAAACATCATTTTTCCGGATGAATCCAGCTTCTTTTTACAGCATCACGATGGTCGCATGCGTGTTTGGCGACATCGCGGTGAACACACTTTGGAAGCGTGTATTCGTCATCGCCATACTGGCGTATCACCCGGCGTGATGGTATGGGGTGCCATTGGTTGCACGTCGCGGTCACCTCTTGTTCGCACTGACGGCACTTTGAACAGTGGACGTTACATTTCAGATGTGGCCCTATCCTTCATTCGATCCCTGCGAAACCCTACATTTCAGCAGGATAATGCACGACCACATGTTGCAGGCCCTGTATGGGCCTTTCTGGATACAGAAAATGTTCGACTGCTGTCCTGGCCAGCACATTCTACAGATCTCTCACCAACTGATAACGTCTGGTCAATGGTGGCCGAGCAACTGGCTCGTCACAATACGCCAGTCACTACTCTTGATGAACTGTGGTATCGTGCTGAAGCTGCATGGGCAGCTGTACCTGTACACGCCATCCAAGCTCTGTTTGACTCAATGCCCAGGCGTATCAAGGCCGTTATTACGGCCAGAGGTGGTTGTTCTGGGTACTGTTTTCTCAGGATCTATGTATCCAAATTGCGTGAAAATGTAATCTCATGTCAGTTCTAGTATAATATATTTGACCAACGAACCCCCGTTTATCATTTGCATTTTTTCTTGGTGTAGCAATTTTAATGGGCAGTAGTTTATGTTCTGAAAAAAAATGTGGGGCTTAAGTTATCGAACGGCCTCGTATAAAACGAGAAATCTGCTTCGTGTTTCCTGGTTCTCTTCATGTTCATGAAAAATAATATAATAAGACGGTGACTCTCTTTCGTGTATCTCTCACTTTTGTATTATTATCAATATATTAAGTATAATTGTCAATAGTTCCTGCCCATTGACCTTATAGCATAAAAAAAGGAAAAACGAATAAGCAAATTTCTGTAGTTCATTCTGAAGTCCTTTTGATGCCATAAATATCCCAGAAATATCCCCCACAGAGAAATCTCACTTACACATAAGTATCGTTCTGTGTAATTTATATAACATTTTTTGAGACCTCAGCCTTCTGTTTCGAGTGTACACAACAATATCACGTGTATCACTCTTTGGGCCGGTCGCATTATATTTAAAAATTTCAGTCCAGAAAATGATATGCAGTTTTTATTTTTTCTAATTTACATTTGCAATTAAATACTGTGTCATTTTAAAGCTGCTGATACGCTTTAACATTTACCATTTTTTCTTAACAGTTTCGTGATTCTGTGTCACATTTAGGTCACCTTACCTTACCACTGAGTATAACACCCTTCAAGGAAAGCTGCGCGGCCGAGCGACCGAGGCACCTGGCTGTCGAGCAGAGGGTCTGCGTTCGGTTCCTACACGCATTCTGCAGTTTTTTTTCGTAAATATTTTTATTCATGTCGAAATTGGTGAGAACAGAAGGTTTTGAATTTCGAGGAGTGAGAGCTTACAAATTCAATTTACAAAACATATCCTGAGAGCGCTTTAAAACCATTCATTGCTGATAACAAGTTATGTCTCGTATTGGATTTCTGGAGTGGACTAACTAATAGCGTCATACCGTGTTTATAGACGTCTGCTGTCATCCAACTTGCATGGTAAAAGTAATATCTCCAAACTACACGCCCGTTAAAACTCTATTTCGAAGCTTCCACAGTTGAAATTCTGGAAACCCAGCAGGAACTGACAACCATGCATTCTCAGTAATGATCCATAGCACTATTCATGATCTGCACAGACTTCTTAGGCGACAGGGTTATCGCATGCATGGTAAGCATCAAAATTAATTCCCCAAACAGAGTTTTGTTAATTTTCGGACTGGTTTGATGTGACACGCCACTAATTCCTCCCTTGGGCCAACCTCTTTAACTCAGAATAACCAACGTCTTCAATTATTTGTTGGATGTATTCCAATCTCTGTCTTTCGCTACAGTTTTTACCCTCTGCGACTTCCTCTGTTACCATGGAAGTTATTTCCTTCTTCTTTTCAGTGTTTCCCACGTGTTCCTTTCTTTGACGTTTCTGTGGAGAACTTCCTTACTCCAGATCTTAACAGTCTACCTAATTTTCGACATCCTTCTGGTTGTCCCACAGTCCACGAATCACTACCACACAATGCTGTGCTCCAAAACGTATATGCTTGGAAATTTCTTCGTCAAATTATGGCCTACGTTTGATACTAGCATACCTTTCTTGGCCAGAATGGCCTCTTTGCTGCCTCTGTTAGTCTGCTTTATATGTCCTGTGTTATTTTGGTCCAAATTAGTAGAATTCCTTCCTCGACTACTTTGTGGTCCACAATTTCAATGTTAAGTTTATCCCTAATCTGATTTCTGCTTCTTATTACTTCGGTCTTCCTTCGATATACTCTCAATCCATATCCTCTACTCATCCATTCCGTTCAACAGATTCTGTAATTTTTTCTTCGCTTGCACGGAGGGAAGCAATGTCGTCAGTGAGTCTTATCATTAATGTCTTTTCACCTTGAGTTTCACTCTTACTTTCGAATCTTTCTTTTATTTCCGTAATTCCTTCTTTGATATACAGAGCGTTCGGAAATTCCCGTTACAAACTTCTAGGACTTGTAGGTGAGTACATCATATTTTGAATAGGAATTCATGTCCGGAAAAGTACCGTTTCCGTTCTACGACAGTTTGAACTCAGATGTTTAACTCATCCACTTCTGCTTGAAGAAATGAAATGGGCGAAACACAGTAAGATTATTAGGTAAACATTTGAAACGAAACACTACGAAACATCCATTTAGCACTTGAGCACATTTGTATGTGTTAACACTTAACCATTAAGTGTTTACATTATTCCAAAACAAAACAGAACCAAGCACATGTACGTACAGAACAGTACTGATAAAGTACAACAGCAGCTCGATGCGGCAACCGAAAACGTTGTTACAGGCATTGTACGTACGAAGCATATTCTGGTACACGCTCTGCATCCCACCAGATGTCTCTTCAGTTTCCAGTGCAGCGGCCAAAACTAGTGCCAGCAGGTCTTCCTCTGCCTCTACAGAAGCCCCGTAAATTAAACTTTGCACACGACCTCACAAGATGTAGTCTACAGGAGTTAAATCCGGCGGTCGCGGCGGCCACGCGTTTGGATCACTTCAGCCTACCCATCTTTCACCATATTATCTGGTGATATGTCAGCGAACCGCGCG
The DNA here is from genome assembly GCF_023864275.1 of Schistocerca cancellata. NCBI lineage: Eukaryota > Metazoa > Arthropoda > Insecta > Orthoptera > Acrididae > Schistocerca > Schistocerca cancellata. Next base: position 1,000,696,011 of record NC_064627.1, read on the forward strand.
TGAGAAGTGAGGTAGTGCATCATCATGCTGAAACTACATTTGACGTCATCCTGCGTACCCTATTGCATACCAGGACAAGCAACTCTGAGACTTTTTTTTTCCCCCTCGGCAGACGTGGCCGCGTTACGCATCGGAACCTGAACCGTCGTAGAACGAAATTGGTTCATTTCTGGACGTGGGTTCCCAGTCAAAATATTATGTACTCACTCCCCTTTACAAGTCCTAGAAGTTTGTAATGAGAATTTCCGAACACCCTGTATAGACTGAACAGTAAGGTCAGAAACCTACATCCCTGTTTCACACCCTTTTTAATCCGACTCTTCATTCTTGGTATTCTATTTTTATTGTTCTCTCTCGGTTCTTGCACATATTGAATATTTTCCGTCTCTCCCTACATAGTTTACTCTTATTTACTCAGAAGTTCGTGTATCTCGCACCATTTTAGACCCTCGAACGTTTTTTCCAGATCTACAAAACCTATTAACGTGTCTTGATTTCTCATAAGTCTTGTATCGATTATCAACAGCAACGTCAGAACAGCCTCTCTGGTATCGTTACCTTTCAGAAAGCTAAGCTGATGATCACCTAACACATCCTCAATTTTCTTTTTCATTCTCCTTCATATTCTTCTTGGATATACGAGCCGTTGGGCTGATCGTGCGATAGTTTTCGCACTTATCTGCCCTTGCTACCATAGTTTCTCAGAGAGTGTATTCATTATATATTATTGATGCCGAGAATATACCTCTTTCGAATGTTTATATGATTAGAGCCATCCAGCTAGTGTTTTCGAAAAATGTGAGGGTTTGCAAAAGAGTGAGTAAAAGAGCTTCTACAAAAGGCAAAGATTAAAATTTTAATTCTTCACTTATCAAAGTTGTTTGAGACATACATTTACCTACCTTGTTAAAACTCGTTATTGATTTACCTTATTTAGCATTCTATTTCAGCCAAATTCGATACCTAGAAAACTACACATGAAAAAAGAACTGCAGAAGACACTCAGGAATCGAAAACATGACGTGAGCAGTCCACAGCCAGGTGGCTTGGCCGCTCGGCCAGCGACACTTACGCTTAAAGGCGTTAACCGTTTTGGTACATAATGTTTTTTTCTAGTTTTCTCAAAAAATATGCATTTGCCAACCCCATATATGATGATGACGACAGATATGCAGTTTTGTACTATCTATCGATACTGTCAATTCTGAGTCGATTGCGCGTCATGAACTTCAGAGGTGGTTTTATCAAAAATGGACGGTAGTGACCAAAAATATCTTAAAGTTCATCTGTTTAGATGATTCACAAGGGACCTACCAATCATGAACTGAATCAGTTGGCCGCTTCTGAAACTTTCTTCCCCTTGTGAGCCACTCATTGACCTGGAGAAGTAACCAAACTACAACCCGAATCATTTTGACCAAACTTTTGTAAAATGTTCTTAGCTTTACGTGGACAAATACAAAATGATCCGATTTGCGGCATAGCGTTTGACTTAATTTATTGCGAACACAACACGTGAACACGGTTGCAGCAAACTCTCAAAGTGTGAATCGACAATCAACTACGCGCAGCTGATGGCTCATATACTTCGCCATTATCGACAAGCGCATCTTTTAGTCCCTCATTTCTCCTCTCGGTGATACCCTTTACGAAGAATTGTTTGCCTCTTAAACAACCATCGCAATGTTAATGGGCCAGACAACCATACTGCCACTTCTTACGATAGGAAAAAACATAAACACAGCCGCACACTATCGCAAAGACACAATGTTGGGGATCTTTTCCCCTTAGTAAAAGATCAGTTTTTATAAGGCTACAGTTTTAGGACGTCGAACTTGGGCAGTATGTGGGATAAAACGAGATATACAGAGTAGTGAGAAATGCCTAACACCCAGGCAGCAGCCTACACGCTGCCACCTTTTAATCTACATCTACATCTATATCCACACCCTGAACCCACTGTGGAGTGCATGGAAGAAGGTATTTCTCATTGTTCTATGTATTACGATTTCTTCCCGTTCCGCTCGCATATGGAGCAAGGAAGAACGGTTTCCTAACGTCTCTGTGAGTGCTGTAGTTAATTCCAATCTTGTCTCCACATTCCCCACAGCACGGATGGGCAATAGGCAGTCCGCGGGCCGGATCCAGCCAGCGGAATAAATTCGAAGCACATCGAGGAGCTCGCGTTGCACCCCGCCCGTGACGCATTTTCGAATATTCGCATTCTGTTGTTCGCATTTTACCAGTTTGGCATTAGCTCGGTGAAATATAATCCCAGGATGGCTTGCCGTGAAGGGCAACAAAACAGGCGTACAATATTGTCGACGTACCGCTGTGCTGTAAGGGCGCCACGGATGACAACCAAGGCGCTTCTGCTACTATGAAATAAATGGCACTCCAGACAATCGGGCCGTATGGTGGGTGACAGTCAGGTTGGTATCCAGAAACGTCTTCGACCTAAAATCTCATTCACTGGAGCAGAATTGTTCTCACTGATGAGATCCGACGACCAGCGAAGACATGTCTGGAGACGCCCCGGACAGTTGTGGATACCAACCTGACTGTAGCCCACGATACGTCCCGATTGACGGGATTGATGGTCTGGGGTGCCATTTATTTAATTGTAACAGGACGCCTTTGGTTGTCATCTGTGGCACCCTTACAGCACAGCGGTACGTTGACAATATTCTACGCCCTGTTTTGTTGCCCTCCATGGCAAGCCATCCAGGGTTTACATTTCAGAAAGATAGTGCCTACCCGCACACGGCGAGACATTCTACAGCTTGCCCTATCCTAACTTGTCCAGCGAGGTTCCCGGATGTCTCTCCAGTTGAGAACGTTTGGAGCATTAAGGGCATCGGCCTTCAACCAGCATGGTATTTTGACGATCTAACGCGCCAGTTGGGCAGAATTGGACGCTATATTCCTCAGGAGGATACCCAGCAACTCTGTCAATCAGTACCAGCCAGAATAATCGCTTGCATAAGGACTAGAGGGGGACCAAAGCGTTATTGATTTGCTCAATTTGTGAAGTTTTTTCTCGTGAACAAATTATACAGTTTTTCTGAAATTGTAATCATTTGTTTGTCTGTACTCGTGCATGAACACCACATCTATAGAGTTTCGTCCCATTCTGGTGATTCCTTAGTGGTTATGTGTGTGTGTGTGTGTGTGTGTGTGTGTGTGTGTGTGTGTGTGTGTTATGTGTTGTGTGTGGCGTGGTGTGTGTTCGTTAGAGTGTATGTGAATGGGTTCTGCGGGCCACAAATGTTGCAGGAATGGTACGTAGATAGCTGTAGTAAATTCATAGGCTGCTCCTTGAAACACTTAATAAGCTTTCGCAGAACACCCTCAGGTTCTTCAGCAGTTCCGTGGCGCTATCGCCTGTGTAACACAAACCTGTAACAGTGCGTGGTTCTGTTCTTTGTGTACGTTCAGTATCCCCTACAGTCCTATTCTGAATGAGTCCCACAGACTGGAGCAAATTCTAGAATGGATTGCCGGAGTGTTTTGTAGACTGAAAGCATTGACGCACTAGCCTAGCAGTGATCCGAACTCTCCACTTGCTTTACCTGCGACTGAGCGTGTATGATTTATCTCATTTCGTATCCACAGAGTAACACACACAGATATTTGTCAAAGATTTCTATTCCAAATCATTGATATTGTAGTCACATGATACCATGTTTTTTTTCCTTTCGTGAAGTCTACAATTTTATGTTTCTGGACATTTAAACCACGTAGCCAGTCATTGCACCACTTTGGAATCTTATCAACTTATTTCAAGACGTAATTCACTACAGTCGTCCAGTTGTATAATTCATGGTCAAATAAATAAAAATTTCAGTATCCGCAAAAGACTGACATTCCTTATGATGAAAAGATTTTTTTTTTGGAAAAGGTCATAAAATATGTTCTCCGACTTACCACAAAATTAAAAAATAAAATAAGTGTCCATTTTCTAGTTATCAACAGAAAATATTGGACACTACGAATTTTGCCAAGCCTTTTAATGTACATAATGGATTTTGCAGCAGTATTTGCCTGTTAAATGATAACTTTTTATTTATAGATATTAAGTGTTACATATTATGTGTAGGGTGTCTCATAAAGAATGTAATATTTAATTTAATAATAAAAAACATACTTCATTTGAAAATCACTAGTATTATTATTTCAACAGTCAATACGAAACACAAAGACAGAGATTAAACATGAAACAGCCAAATGTGTTCCACCCCGCTTCGTCTGCAGACATCCACAAAATTTTCGACTATACTAGAGCAAAGTTTCTCTTGAATTTGATCAATGACGCGTCTAGTTTTTGCCTTAGGTTGAGTAATGGTTCGTGGATTGATCATATAAACACGAGATTTGACATGGTGTCAAACTCGGTGGCCAGTTCTGATCGCCATTGCGAGAGATGAGACGAGAAGGGAATCTTGTTCTCAGCAGCCTTGATGTTCAACGGTAGTGTGGCGTGCTTTCCCTCTCCTGTTGGAACCACATGCGTTCCACATTCAGTTCTTGCAGTTGTGGTCATAAAAGCTGTATTATCATACGGCGATAACGATCAACAGTCACAACTGGAGGCAGATTATAATAGCCATTACACACTGTATGTCAATTTTCGTTGCATTGTGACGAGCAATTTCCAATGTATCAAAAAATAATATGAAATCAGCACTTTTTATGCCAACTAACACTCCCAGAAATCACTCGAGAGTCCAATTTCATTTGTTCCCGGTTATCCGCTCACAGCTGGCTAGCATCCATACATATTATAGAAATGGATGTATGTATGTATGTTCCACATCAACTCCTAAATCACTGGAGCAAATTCAACCAAATTTGGTACACATATCTCTTACTGTCGGTCAACAATCGCTGTGGAGGTAAGAACCACCTGACTTCTATAATTCAATAGATATGATATCATAAACAATGAGTTGCATGAAAAACTCCCGCATCATGCATGATGTTTAAATTTATTGCTCCTGTGCTACAAAATCTATTCTCAATAAATTTCGCAGACAGTACCCACATATGTGGCTAAATCCACCAACAGCATTACGCCATGGTACCACACATAGTTCAGGTGATATGTCGTCATAAACTGTGAGATGTGTGAAACACTGCGTCATCATGCGTAAAGTTTTAATACATCTATTCCTTACTACAAAGACATTCCTAGAGTCGAGTCAACTTAAGGAAATCCCTGACACCTTGCAGCTTTCAGGTGCGAAGAGCAAACAGCTGCAGGCGGAAACAATAGTCGTAGAGATGCGAAGCAGCTGTATTCTGTGGGTGGAAACTGTCTATTTTAGATACTGTGCTTATACATTTGTACGTTATGCATATTTCCTTCCACGTCTGTTTCGTAATTTCAAAGGTGTTTTCACAAATACAAGGAAATGAAATTTTTTGATATTACACTAAAAACACAGTTCATTTTTTGTCTTCGTTCCTAATAGATAATTGGAAAATGAATATCCTGGCCATGCCTGTTTTTCAGCTACTGTAACAATAAAACACCATGTATAAACATCCTCTTGGTTCAGATGGCACATCAAACTTTGTGGCCCCGTATAAGTGGCTGGACGTACCGGTTCTCAGGCCAGAGGAAGAGCGATCCATTTCCAGCAGGATCACGCCATTAAAACAACGATTATTAAAAAATTACTATTATGTGGAGTACCGTATTAAACATACTTTGTGACAGGATTGAGGATTTCTTGTTGGGGAGGACGTAGCTTGTCATGTGATTTCTGGTTTTCTCGGCGTAATTGATTAAAGGTGTGGCTCTGGATACACGCACAATATTTCGACGAACTACGTAGTCGTCACTTTCAGGTTTCGTGAATTTTGCTGTTATGTGCAGTCGCTGCCTAGACTCCAGCCACTCTGGTGGGAGTCCAACCAGCGAATGCACATGACAGCAAAACTCACAGAACATGAAAATAAGTACTGGGCTGGTCGCCGAAATAATGTGAATAAAATGGAAAAAAACTCGGATGTGTACCTGCAAGGACACCATGTTATCTTGGATGGAAAGTTATGGACGGAAGTGAAAGTAACTTCAGACGTGCCAAAGAGGTGTGTGCTAGGAGCCTTGTTAGTCCAAGTGATTACAATATTGACAACTTGTTTTAAATCTCCATAAACGCAAAAGCGTTAGCTTCCGAAACATTCGACTCCAACAAACAACTGGGTGTAACAATTAGTAGATATGTAAAATGGAATGATCAAATAGGTTCGGTCGTGGGTTACGTAGGTGGCAGACTTCGGTGCATTGGCAGAATAGAAGGGAAATGCAGTCAGTATACAATGGAGATCATTATAAATCACTTAATCCCCGTTTTGGAATATTGCTCGGGTGTGAGGTTTACATACAAAATAGGACTAACAGAAGACAATGAACGCAAACATAGAAGGGTTAAATAAATGGCCCGAGGTTTGTTTGTACATGAGAGTGACACAGATATGCTGAAATGGCACTCTCTAAGATAGATGTAAAGCATCCCGACAAAATCTACTTGCAAAGTTCAAAGAACTGGCTCTAAATGTTGACTCTAGGAATATGACACAACCCCCTATGTATCACTCTCATAGAGATCTTGAGGATAAGATTAGATTAATTACAGAGGCATTTATACAATCATTCTTCCCACGCTCCACACATGAATGGAACGGGAAGAAACCCTAACATGTGATACCATTCTAAGTACCCATTTGCAATACATATACGTAGATGCAGATGCACTGTAATTCTGAAGTCAAATTTCGGATTAAGCGCAGCAATACTTAACTCTAAAGATGAAGCACAAGGTACTACACTGTGTTGCGAGCCAACCGCTTGAAATGGTGATCTTAACTTTCTACTTTAAGGAACTTACTCTGGCTTTCTCGTACCAAAAATGTAACGTGATCCGCCATTTGTAGTTACAAATGAAATGACGTTGTTTCAGAGACTTTACTGGTCTCATACAGATATCATTTTATGTATATATACTGCAGTGGCACGTGAAAATCTGTACGAAGGCTCGAACCTGGATCTCTTACTTACCAGGCAGTTGTGTTAGCCACTAAACCACCCTGGCACAGCGGTTCGCACAACTGCACGGATTACCCTCGCATGTCTTGCTCCGCCACCACTGCACTAAGGCGGCTTAGTGGCTAACATGCCTGCCTAGTAAGTGGGAGACCCAGGTGCGATTCACAGCCTTGGTACAAATTTTCACTCACCACTTCAGTCTGTATACATAAAATCATATCTGTATGAAACCCGTAAAGTCTCTAAAACTGTGTCATTTCGTCTGTATAAGTACCTGCTCCGCGGTTTCGGGCTGGATCCCCCTCTTACGTTCGATGCTGAGATGCTATTCCAGAACTTGGAGGGCCTCCACAATTCTGTTCGTGTGTCAGGGGGAGTTTAAAGTAGACTGGGGTAGCAGTGGGAATCTGGATCGAGGAGAGAGCCATACCAGGGTAATCCGTGCAGTTGTGTGAATCGCTGTGCCAAGGCGGCTTAGTGCCTACCTAGTAAGCAGGAGAGCCTGGTTCGATTGCTGAACTGGGTACAAATTTTCGCAGCCGCTTAAGTCTGTACACATAAAATTTTATGAATGCTCGTTCACTAAGCGTGCAGGGTAGTACTGAATTCTGACATGATTGTGAAACATTTAAGCCCTATGATTTAAACAGACTGAACCAAACAAAATAAACTATCCGGAATGACCACGTAGTAACGAAGTTACTTCAGCATGCATTCTTAGCAAGACATTTTTTAAACATGTTTGGTATACACAGTGGTGACAAAAGTCACGGGATAGCGATATGCACGTACACAGAGGGCGGGAGTATCGCGAAAAGAAGGCATAAAACGTCAGTGCATTGGCGGAGATGTCATTTGTACTCAGGTGATTCAAGTGAATAGGTTTCCGACGTGATTACGGCCGGAAGACGGGACTTAACAGACTATGAACGCGGAATGGTAGTTGGAGCTAGACGCACGAGACATTCCATTTCCGAAATCGTTAGGGATTTCAGTATTCCGAGACCCACAATGGCAAGAGTGTGCCGAGAATACCAAATTTCGGGCATTACCACTCTCCATGGAAAACGCAGTGGCCGACAGCCTTCAGTTAACGACCGAGAGCAGTGGCGTTTGCGTAGAGTTTCAGTGCTAACAGACAGTCAACACTGCTTGAAATAAACGCACAAATCAATAGTGGACGAACGACGAACGTGTATGTTATGTCACTGAGGCGAAATCTGGCATTAATGGGCTATGGCAGCAGACGACGGATGCGAGTGTCTTTGCATACAGCATGACATCTCCTGCAGCGCTCGTGACCGTATCGGTTGGAACCCAGATGACAGAAAAAACGTAAACTGGTCAGAAAACCCTCGATTTCAGTTGGTAAGAGCTAATGGTAGGGTTTGAGAGTGGAGCATACCCAATGAAGGCAAGGACCCAAGTTGTCAACAAGGTACTGTGCAAGCTAGTTGCGCTTCCATGTTGATGGGGGCTGTGTTAACGTGGAATGGACTGAGTCTTCTGGTCCAACTGAACAGACCATTGACTGGAAACGGTTATGTTCGGCTGCTTGGAGACAATTTGCAGTCATTCATGGACTTCATGTTCCTAAACAACTACGGGATATTTTTTGGATGACAATGCGATATGTCACTGGGCCAAAGTTGTTCACGATTGGTTTGGAGAACAAAAAATGGTTCAAATGGCTCTGAGCACTATGAGACTTAACATCGGAGGTCATCGGTCCCCTAGAACTTAGAACTACTTAAACCTAACTAACCTAAGGACATCACACACATACTTGCCTGAGGCAGGATTCGAACCTGCGACCGTAGCAGTCCCACGCTTTCAGACTGTAGCGCCTAGAACTGCTCGGCCACAATGGCTTTTGGAGAACATTCTGTACAATTTGAGCAAATTATTAGGGCAACCAGATCGCCCGACATGAATCCCATCGAACATTTATGGGACATAATCGAGAGGTCAGTTTGTGCACGGATTATGCACCAGCAACACTTTTGTAATTAAGGACGACTATAGAGGCAGCGTGGCTAAGTATTTCTACAGGGAACTTCCAGCAACTTGTTAAGTCCATGTCATGTTTAAGATGCTGTACTACACTGGGCAAAATGGGATCTGACACAATATTAGGAGGTATCCTGGCTCTGAGGTCATCAGTCCCCTAGAACTTAGAACTACTTAAACCTAACGAACCTAAGGACATCACACACATCCATGCCCGAGGCAGGATTCGAAGCTGCGACCGTAGTGGTCACACGATTCCAGACTGTAGCGCCTAGAACCGCTCGGCCACCATAGGTACACACATGGACTGATTACCACTTTTTGTGATTTGCAGTTCCTTTAAATCCCATCTGATAAGTAACGATCGATACCTATTTTAGTATAAATTATCAAAATTGAGTAAAGAATCCTTATTTTTGTTCTGATAATGTTAGCATCCTTGTGACAATGTTTCCCAGACCGTCCGGTTAAGATTGCCTAAGAGTTATTCTATGGATGGTATACACCGATCCTCCCTCATTCTGTATATTTCTGAAGGAAAGTGTGTAAAAATTGCTTGTTCCACTATTAACCTATCAATTGTGACCACCAAGCACCATGAAACAACACTGAGCTTTGCAGGACAAATGTAAAAGTATCCTCTTTCTAATCATCTCAGTTTTAACTACAGCTAATCTCCCTAGTAAAGCATTTTTTTGAGTTGAACTCAAAACAAATGTGGTGAACTTTATGCCATGAGTAATTTGTGTAAATAATATTATTTATATAATTGCATAAATTTTGAGTGCTGTCAGTTTCACAAGTGTCAATGCATTTAGGATATTCATTTGCTAACTGTTTGTTTAAGTCACATATATTTTACAGGAGTTAAACTGGAGGGAAAAGAATCCAGAGGACACTATTTCCACTTCATCAGGGGAAGGTATGTGATACGTATCAGACTCTTCCTTTTAGATCAACAACCTGAACAATTAAGTTCAAATGTCTTAAACATTTTCTGTCTGAAGGAGTTGCCCAATGTCCTCCTAAGATGTTAATATAAATTTAGATATGTGCTGTTCATGATTGTTAAACTGTCTTTTGCTAAGTCTAGTTAACACTTGTATCTGTTCGTGCAACTGCATTTTTGTGCCTTTGTTTCCGTTTTGTGTTTCTTTCTTATCTTGAAAAAAACTGTAATGACACTGTATGCACTACATGTGGAAAACAGTGCTGTACTATTAAGTACACTACCAAATTCAGTATAGCAGTATATGATACGTGACCTAAAATGTTATACACTTCATGGTATGTACACAGCGAAGACAGTTTGCTCTGATCTGTGTGCTCTGCGGGGACCCATGGCATGGGCAATGTTATAGCCAGAGCAGGTTGAAAAAGGCTAGTGTCCACTCTGTCTGCTTGCCGGGAGGGTCTAGTCTGAGATGTGGAGGAGGATCTTCTGGCAGTGACTAAGCACACTGGGTGCACTTGGCTGCAAATCATTGCTCATGTCAGCACACCTGATGCCTGCTGCCTGGATTCACAGGCCGTCCTTAGTTCCTACAGGCAGCAGGCTGAGTTGTTGAAGACAGCAGGTCACGTTCACAGAGTGAAAACAGAACTAACATTATGCAGCATCGCTCCCACAAATGACCACGGTCCTCATGTTTGGAGGTAATAGGGAGGCTTAAAACAGAGGCTCAGCAATTCCTTGATCATCGTGGATGTCGATTCTTGACCTCTGCTGCTGCGTGGGGAAATGTATAGCCTCCTAGGTCAGGTGTGTGCACTACATGCAGGAAGCAGCTACCAGGGTAGTGGAGTATGTGCAGCAGGCACATGTGGATTTCTTAGGATAAGACACATTCTGAGTGCACACAGAATAGCATTCATCATAGATGATGGGAAAAACAAAATGTTAATACTGTATTAACTAATAGCAACAGCATCTATGGAAAGGTCCTAGAACTAGTCTCATTTATAAATAGTAAAAAATACCCACATAATACTAGGGGCAAGAAGCTGGCTGAAACTGCATGTCAACAGCAATGAAATGTAGAGTCCAACTGGAACATATATCGTAAAAATAGATTGATCGCTGGTGGTAAAAGTGTGTTTATAGCAATAAAAAATACAATAATAGCTAGTGAGATGAATACTGATTCAGAATGTGAAAAAATTTGGGTGAAGATAAGTGTTAAACACAGAACAAACTTGGTCCCTGGATGCTTTTATAGACTCCCTGCCTCAGCAGCAGCAGCAGCAATGGTGGAACACCCGAGGGGAAACTTGGAAAACATTTCATGTAATTTTCCTGATCATGTGGAGATTTTAACTTACCTGCTATAGTCTGGGAGATTCAAGTGATTAGGATTGGTAGTAGTGACAGAAAATCATTTGAAATTTCCCTAAGTACCTTACCCAAAAATTATAATGAACAGTTAATTGGAGAACCAACTCATGAAGATAAAATCTTATACCTGCTGGTGACAAAAAGACATGAACTTTTTGAATCAGCACAGAACAGGGAATCAATGATCATAAGTCCATTACAGTTTCACTGAATATGGCTGTAAATAGGAATACAAAAAAAAAAAGGGTTCAAATGGCTCTGAGCACTATGGGACTCAACTGCTGAGGTCATTAGTCCCCTAGAACTTAGAACTAGTTAAACCTAACTAACCTAAGGACATCACAAACATCCATGCCCGAGGCAGGATTCAAACCTGCGACTGTAGCGGTCTTGCGGTTCCAGACTGCAGCGCCTTTAACCGCACGGCCACTTCGGCCGGCAGGAATACAAAGAATGGTAGGAAGATCTTTCTGTTTAACAAGGGTGACAAGAGACAAATTCCAGATTGCCTGAAAGGCAAACACAAAAATTTCATTTCCAGCATTGATAGTGTTCTGCATCAGTGGACAGATTTGAAGAGTGTCACATAATATGCTTTAGACAGATATGTGCTGAGTAAAACTGTGAGGGCTGAAAAAGACTCACCATGCTTGGACAACCATGTTAGTAACCATAATGGCACTGAAACAGGGGATGCCACAGAAAAGGTTGAAATACTAATAGTTTTTCTAGTAGACTATTTCACAGAGAAAGATCACATGGTAGTTCATCCTTTAAATCATTGCATGGGTGGCAAATGACAGTTATCATAACAAGTGACCAAGGAATAGAAAAGCAGTTGAAATCACTTAGAAGAGTAAAAGCCACAGGACCTGTTGGATACCAGTTCATTCCTACACTCCTAGCAGAAGTGAACCATAGGTCCCCAGAGGTGTGAAGCATTGCTAATGATTGGAAAAAGCTCAAGTCATTCTCATTTTCAAGAAGGGTTGTTGAACAGATGCATGAAATTATAGGCCTATATCTTTGACATTGATCTATTGTAGAGCTTTGGAACATGTTTTATGCTCACATATTATGACATTTCTAAAGATCAAACATCTCCTCTGCAGACATCAACATGGGTTCCATAAACAACAATCATATGAAAGCCAGGTAGATGCTGTGTGACTGCAGAAGTAGCTACTTCCATAAAATATAGGTGCACATACCAAAGGCTGGAATGTTTTTAATTTTTAATTTTTGACTTGAGTATGTATGCCCTAAACTTTCATTATCATCTTCTCGCAAAGTAACTTCATGGCTTTAAATTTTCATTCTGATGCAGACATCCTTAGAAGTGTCAAAACCTAGGTACATGTATTAAACAAATATTTGCCACCAGTTACCACTGTTATTTCTCCATTGAAAGTTATACAGAACACAACTTCAAAACATTGACACAAGTAAATTTTGTGTCATCAGCATGCAAAGGTGTGTGCTTGTGAATTAATACTGAAAAATAGATCACTTTTAATTGTAACTGTATATAGTTCCCCCTGGAAAGTTTTGATCTGTTTATGAGGAGTCTCCATTCCTTGCTACACCATCAGTTAGGCAGTATTAATAGTCTGTGGTGACTTCAGTGTAGATTTACTAAGGGATTTTGATAGGAAAAATGATGTGGAAATCTTATTTGGATTCTACAATTTGATCTCTGTAATTAACTTTCCAATACAGGTGAATAAAGACAGAAGAACCCTAACTGATGATTTTCTTTGGTGACACTCGAAGAAAGAAAATAATTGTTAACCCAGTAACATATGATCTCACTGATCACAAAGCAAAGTCAGTCAGGATAAAGAAGACAGTGCCTTACAGTATAAACACTCCTCAGTGGAAATCAGTTTAATTAATTACTCCAGGACAAATATTTTCAACCATAGTTTAAAGAGATAACCTGGAATAAAATTTATAATTAACCTAATTTCAACATAAAATTTAATCTACTCCATGATAAATTCATATTATTATTTGAAAATAGCTCTCTGCATAAGCTAATCAGAGAGGACATTAAACAATGTACAACACCATGGATCACTAGAGTGAGTAAAGTAACTTGTGAAAGGAAAAGAGATGTGTATCTATTGGTGAAAACAAGAAGAGATCCTGTAGTAGCTGCACACTACAAAAAGTCTCAAAATTACTAAGAAAACTTATTAAAAATCAAGCAACATCTGTAAAATGTCAGAAATTAATGATTCCAACAACAGATGAAAGGCTATATAGAATATAGTGATATGAGAAACAGGGCAATCAGCAACAGAACAGGATAACATCACTATTGAGCTGAATGGAAAGGCTATAAATGATGAGTCACAGGTACCAAATATATTTAATAATCATTTCTTAAATATAGCAGAAAATATAAGGACAAACAGTACAAGAGAAAAATCACAGCAGTATGTTGAAAAAGCAACTTTCAAAAATTCAGTCATATGAATATAACACAAACTTCTCCTCCTGAAATTAAGAAAATCATATATTCTCTAAAAATTAAAGCTCATCTGAATTTGATGTTGTTCCCAGTAGAGGACCAAAGATTTGTTGCCATATAATAAGCCTTGTCTTATCTCAAATCTGTAATGCATCACTAACTCAAGGCATCTTTCCAGAGAGACTGAAATTTGCCCTTGTTAAACCCCTCTTTAAGTTAGAACAGATGGCAATAACTACTGAATTGTTTCACTACTGACATCATTTTCCATATTCTTTGGGAAGATGATGAATTCTAGAATAGCATCTAAGCTGAACAATTATGATATCCTCTACAAATCATAGTTTGGATTTCAGAAGAGTTGCTCTTCTGAGGATGCCAATTATATGTTCAATCACCAAATATTAGAAGATATTACAAGATATTATTAAATAACAAAATAGTGCCGTTTGGAATTTCCTGCAGACTATCTAAGGCATTTGACTGTGTGAATCACAATATTCTCATATAATGTAATTGGACACATAAAAAAATGTGCTCACCAAGTGGCAGCAACACACGTAAATAAGGTATAGATACACAAGCTTTCGGAGCCAGTGGCTCCTTCTTCTGACAGAAGGTTTGAAAGGTAAGGAGAAGGAGTGAAGGAAAAGGACTTGTGAGGTATAGGAAAGGGGTAGAATTTGGAAAAGTCACCCAGAACCACCGGTCACGGGAGACTTGCTGGATGGGATGAGAAGGAAAGACTGATTGTTTGGGGGGATTGTACTGCACGAGATCTGAAAACCTGAGAGCTTCAAGGTGGAAGATAGGGTAATATGCAAGGCAGATATTACTGCCAGAACATCATACATGAGTTAATAAGAGCAAAAAGCTAAGTGAATTGTTTATGATAGATGTGGGAGGGTGAAGGCAAAAAATAGACAGATCAAGAGTCAAAGTTGTAGAAAACTAAGTTTCCCAAGGTTCAGCCTTACATCTACTACTGTTCCTCATATATTTAAATTATTTTCCATCTACTGTACAACAATCAGAATTAGTTCTTTTTGCAGATGGCTGTAGTATTGTACTCAGTCCAAGCATATATGCTACAACAGAAGAAATGGTAAACATATCATTGACTGATTTTCTGCAATTGGTCTCACCCTCCATTTTAAAAAACACAACCTATTCAGTTCTGCATATCTACGAGTACTGCACCAATAAGTTTAACTCATGGTGAGAAAATAATAGTCAGGGTGGAAAATTCAAAATTGTTAGGTGCCCACACTGATGTGAATTTAAACTGGAAAAAGTTCTTTTGGAACTCCTGAAACAACATAGTTCAGCCATATTTGCACTCAGAATCATTGCAAATCTTGGGGAGAGACAAATCAGTAAGCTGATATATTTGTAGAAATCTGTTTAAGGTGTAGGGTGTCCTGACTATTGCTTCACAGTCTGTTTATTCACTCATAAAGTTTGTTGTAAATGATCCATTGCAGTTCAAAAGAAATCATGATGTGCATAACTGCAATACCAGAAGAAAAAATTAGTTTCATACTCAACATTAATGTTATTTGTAGCACAAAAGGGGGTGCACATTGCCACAACTAAAATTTTTGACAAATTACCAAGCGATATAAAATGTCTGACAAACAGCAAAGTAAAATATTTAAGCAAACTGAAGAAGTTTCTCCTTGACAACTCCTTTTATTCTATAGAAGAATTTCTGTTAATGTAATGTGTAAAAGGTGTTTGGTAAGAATTAGTAACTCACATCTGTATAAGCAATAAAAAATAAAAAATAAATAAATAAAAATAAAACAACTTAAAAACATTCAGCATGTTTCCATTTTTACAAATTAATTTACAGTATAAATGAAAATGACTCAGTCCATACTATTAAGATTTATTGTGCAAATGATCAATGGAACATGAAAATAAATTACTAAGTTCTTTATAGCAATTTCACTAAGTTGTTATCAAGATGATATTTGAAGAGAGGGGACGAATGTTTATGTCTCCTGGCTGGAAATTTATTTGGTGATCTGGGATAGCTTCAACATTTCTCTTACATCCAAAATCCTGGCCAGAACCATCCATGGGGCTTCTAGCAACTTTTTTTGTGTATCTAAGATCACCTTCCTCTTAAACATTCCAATGTTATTATTCACATGACAGGTATAAATTTAAAAAATTCTATTATAAGAGATGATTTATGATCATGTGATGTGTGTGTGCACTGTGTTGCTCATAAAGACAGTAGATGATTATTTCAGTGTTCACTGAGATCCATTAATTATTAAAATGTGCATTCAAATGACATGTATAAATTCAGTGTGTCAACTAACATAATAATCAAACAGATAACAACAGTGTGCCATATGAAAACACTGTATTTTCTAATCAGCTTTTTGTGATGTTATAAGAATCATGCTAAAATGCTTCCAATTAAAAACAATTAGTACTTTGTCAGGAACAGTGTCCCATAACAGTAATTTACATTATAAACATGTGGGCTATAGTTATTATTTATCATATACTATCATATTAATTGTTTGGTACTGAATGTGCTCATAGCTATTTAACTAGTGTGATTTGGTCTCTCTGAGTTTTAATTAGTAACTATGTCATTTGATAGGTCTCCTTTTGTGTGGTTCATATATCACATTCACAATCACAACTAATATTATTCATTGTGTTTTAATTAATTAAGAGGAGATTTTTTCCATGAACTTTTACCCAATTAATCTTCTGATTGAGAGCTTTGTAAAATATTAATTCTTTACCCTTTAAAATGCATTGGTGTTATATTTTCATTGTCTGATACTTATCAATTGTATTCATATGCTTTACACACTGACTGTAACATGCTCAAATTAACAATAGTTTACAGAAACTCTAGGTGCACTTCAACATCACTCCCATGGCTCAACAGACATGACCACTTTTCCCAACAGCATACTTTGCTTAAAGTTCAACCTTGCTATGTTTCAATATCTAGTTTCAAATAGTCAGTATAGTCTGATATACAGGTAGTGACATTCAAGCCACAGCAGCAATAAATTCCAAATTATTTTCTATAAAATCTAGTTAATATGCTCCCTGACAAAGTTAAAATGTTCTCTACTTGTTTAATTGCTTGATCTGCTATGTCACAGGCTCAAATTCATTATTAAAATTGACTTGTCTTACAGGTGTGTCAAATGCTGAGATTTATGTAAGACCAGAAGTGCTACAACTGTTACATCTGAGGAACAGACCCATAAAAAAACACTTCAATACTATGCCAGCATGGGTGCTAGGAAGTGAACAAGAAAAATCATCAGTGGTGATTCTGCTGCCTGAAGGCTCAACAGATAATGACCAGGTTTTCTGATGTGCAGATGGACAATGAAATTAGTTCTTTCAAACATTGTGTCAATAGGAAATAAATAACAAGAACAACAGAAATTTACAGTACCTTAAACAAATAATAACTTGCCATTGAGCAGCTATATGTAATAGGAATAATGCAAAGAGTAACAGAAATCAGACTGAAACTCCATATAATACATCATAGACTTCTGTTGTCAAACCTCATCACAGCTCTTCCAATCCACTTGTATGAGCTTTTGCTTCTGATTGGTTGAAAAGGATGAACTGACAACACTGATAAATTACATATCTAGTCTGACTGTAACTATTTTTGCATGCAGTCATCGCTGTTTTCCTTCTTAGTTATTTATGAATTTCATGTACAAAGCATAGATTACAAGTATGAATAACTTTTACACATGTAAAAGTGAGAGAGTGAAAGATGCAGTCAAAATATGTTGTATGTATGTTGAGTTGACTTCAATTCATTTTTAGCAGTGTTTCTCTGTCACTCTAATGACCCATCATTTTCTTCATTATTCATCCAGTTTCAGCAGTTGCACCATTTCTGCTGACCTTGTTATCAGTTTCATGTGCATATTTCTAAGATACCTCTCATGTAAGAAGAGAAATTTTGAATGAATGATCATGCGCTATGGGTCAATAATCTAAGGAAGTGAACTAAGATTCTCCCTCATGTACGTTATTGAACTTCTTATAGCCCTTGTCTTAAATTAGAGATCTTCATTGGTAATAACAATTAATTCTCTTCTTTATGCTGGATAATAATTATTATAAACAGCTTCATCTTCATTATCATTATTTATTAAACAAGTAAGGTTTTGTACTATCAATGCTTATAAATATGAAAAAACAGATACTGTTACCAGTGTTTACTGCATTACACCATCATGTATTGGAGAAAGCTTATAAATATTGTTGTACCTTACCATTCAGTTCTTAAATTATAATGCATTTAACAGTACCTTCTATTTTTATTTCTCTAAAAAGTTTTCCACATATTAAGTAAAGTTTCTCACTTTGCCATCACAACTTGCTCTCACCTTTCTCAATGTTTTTATTAATGTGGCTTTCTTACTTTCTGCCTTAATAATTTATTACAGGTACCTCTATAATTTTAATTCCATTCACTTTGAGAAAAAATAAGTTTGCATATCATTGATCCTACCATATCTGATATGCTCTAAAACTCAGCATGTATGACTTTTGTGTGAGTGCAGTTTTTGCCTAGTTGTAGTGGACAATAAGGCAAGTTCCCTGACATTCACAAGCAAATTTCATCATTTATAGTCTCCAAATTATGACAACGACTTTGTTCTGTTCTAATGGAAGTATATACTTTTTTTCTGTGGCACTTGAAAGAAGCTTCTAAGAGAACTTCAATGACAGAGCATGTGTGGGACTTGATCAAACATTATCAGAATAACAGCACTGCAAACCACTGTCCCACCACCAGGAGAAGAGGTTCCATCAACATCTGCCCTGTTATACTGAATGTAAGCAAATGCAAAATTCAGGTATGGTTTTTGTGTTTACCTGAGTGCAGCCTGTGTTCTGTTGCTGTAGTAATCAGACAACTTGCTTGTAAAACTGTTGACACTCTCAAATTGTACATTGAGCATTGTTTATGGTGAATGTTGTAAAACTGATAGAGAAGCGGTGTAGTTGCTCATTGAAGAGTGTCCAGATTGTGCCAAGCAGTCATGCTCTGTCTTTGTAAACATTATAAATAAAGTTCTAGAAACTTAAAGTGTGGAGAGTAAAATATGCCAAGGGAAAAGAAGAGCAACTGATGAAAGAAATTAAACTAATATTTTAAAGGAGTAACACACAGTGCAAATGTCACTAACAGGTAGTTTGGAAGTACAAGAGGTATCAATCAAATGCGCGTTCTGCGAACACTGCAGTCCATCATATTTCGTCTTCTTCCAATTTCACTACATCTACAGCTTCATGCAGTGACTATCCAAATTTGATTACAGCCCACTCAATGTTATCTACAAAATGTGCAAAGTGAGGCGGCATATGTAAGCAAAATTTTGTTTAAGGAAGAAGCATCATTTACAAACCAAAGGCAAGTCAGTCTTCACAAAGTGCACTAATCGTCAGTTGAAAATCCAAGCTGACTCGAAGAATGTTACTGGTCTTTCAATATTTGGTGCATGTTTTGAAGACCTGCAACACTGGTCTCTGTGTTATTGATGGAATTCTAAATACATTCAAGTAATGTGAGTTCCTAAGATATACTGCTGCTGCAGTTATTGGAAGACAGCCCTCTGAACATAAGGCAGTCAGTGTGATACCAACATGATGGATATCCCTCTCGTTCCACACATATGTTGACAGGCCCTCTTAAGAGGACATTTGGAGGGCATTGGAACAGTTGTTCAGGAAACGCAAAATGGTCTACAGACTCACCTAACTTAACACTTCTACACCTTTATCTGTGGTGAGATTTAATGCAAGAAGTTTATTACAAAACACTGATGACTCCCAAAGAAATGAAATGCCTTGTAACACATTGATTCCAGATGAAATTCAATGTGCAGGCTGTTTCACCAGAATCACTTCATAGTGTGCAGCAATGCTCAAGGAAACATTTTAAGCACATGGTATGATAGCCGTGATAGTACACATAAAAACCATACAACGAGTTCTGTCCTTTCTTACATTTGGGGTAATATGGCAGACATCCATGGTGCTGTTATCTTGATACTGTTTGATCATGTCCATGAAAACTCTTCCCCTGATGGTGAGACGGGTCCATGGTCCTGTTATCTTGATGGCCAGCCGCAGTGGCCAAGCAGTTCTAGGCACTTCAGTCCGGAACCGTGTGACTGGATGGTCGCAGGTTCAAATCCTGCCTTGGGCATAGATGTGTGTGATGTCCTTAGGTTAGTTATGTTAAAGTAGTTCAAAGTTCTAGGGGACAGATGACCTCAGATGTTAAGTCCCATAGTGCTCAGAGTCATTAGTTATCTTGATACTGTTTGATCATGTACCATGTATGTTATGTCAATAAAAATTACTGGTGAATATTGGGAAATTCACTGTATTGGCTGCTATAACTTGCAAAAATGTAGCATCTCAATATATTTATTCATTCTGGACATATTTGTGATGGCTTGCCTTAGCTGCCTCAATCTATCTAGAGTAAGTTCTGTTGTAGGTGGTGTATAATTGCCTTACTCCAATCCATAGATAATGAATCTCAGTTGTGTGGATGAATCATATGGGTTCCTGTTGTGCTGCTAATGCAGTTGTGTGTTACACAGTAATAACAAGAAACATGTAAAACTGATACCTATCTATTGTTTTAATGATACACAAGATTCACTAACATATTTATTAGTGGTGCTCTATACCACTCATATATAGTTTCATTCTACAACACCATTCTCATAGCTTATTTTTCTGATTTTAACTTTCTACCAATTTTTCTTGGTAGAAATACATGTATAAAAAACACCAAATAAATATACCTTTGTTACTTTTATTTTAAATAGCAGCAACATAAGATTACTTTTTGGATTTTGAAAGACAATATATACCTCTAAGAAAATCCTGTTTTCTTGTCACTAATAACTCTTTTTGTTTCCAATTACTTCTGTATTTTATGATTAATAAACAAATAAATAAGTTTTTTAATTGTTTTTGCTTTTAGTTCATAATTCAGTTAGTAGCTGGTTGTTTACTTTCCATTTCTGGTTGATATTCAGTCATTTACTCCCAGCATTCCATAGAACCCATTCATAAAGAGAACCTTCAGGGATATGGAACAAGTCAGGATATAAATTCACAAAAGATACAGTGTGCTTCATTTAGTGTGTGGCCATTACTTATGGCACAACATCAATATTGTTCATTTTAAATTGTGTAAAATAAGTCTTTGTGAGACTGAGACTTAAACTGTTAGCTGTGAACAACTTGTAGGGCTGCTCAGCTAATATCTGGTCTGTGTCTGCTGAGTTTGAGTTTGGATTTATGCTTGTGTTATCATCAAACATTATAGCTTCTGCACTGCACTTCAGAGTCACTGAAAGATCATTTCTGTAAGTTAAGAACAAGAGGGAACCCAGTACTGATCCTTGCAGCATTTCATGTATTATGTTCTCACATTCTGACATTACTTTCAAGCCTATGTGGCACAATTGACAGGCATACTAGAGGCACTG
The DNA here is from genome assembly GCF_023864275.1 of Schistocerca cancellata. NCBI lineage: Eukaryota > Metazoa > Arthropoda > Insecta > Orthoptera > Acrididae > Schistocerca > Schistocerca cancellata. The sequence goes on from NC_064627.1 coordinate 1,000,717,421, forward strand.
TCCACTACATTTATGCAAAGCATCATCAAATCTTCACTGCCGTCTCCATTTTGTGATCGATCGGACCTTACTTTCTGAGTAGCCCCCATACAGGGGCAGAAAAAGAAATTAGTACACCTGGAAAGACAACATTGATTCTGGTCTGATTATGGCATATGCTACCTGGGGGATAGTAGATGTACTGATAATGATTTTAACATCATCCACCCACAGATAGTGTAGTGGCATAGCTACCAGTGTGCCATCTGTGTGTACTCTTTAATAGGGAATGCTCACAGCCAGAAAACTCACTGTGGTGCACATGTGTGAAGCAATCAGGCAAACTTGTCATGGAGATGCACTCATGTTCCCTTCAGCCAACTGCACAAGTTTGAAAGGGATCAAACAGTGGCCTTCTGAGTGATAAGATGGTCCTTTCAAAGAAGTGCCACACAATTTGGACATGCTGTGTTAGATGTGCAATGATGCTGGTACCAGTGGCACATGAATGTTCTCACACCCATAGATGATAATCTGGATGCCTATGCAGCACAGATGCCCACGAGGATCATTGTGTTGTGAGGGCAGCAATGGCAGATTGTACAGCTATCACAGCACAGATAAGAGGGCTTGTGAACCCAGATATGTTGACACAAACTGTTGCAAACTGGTTATTGGCAGTGGAACTATGGGCACACACACCTCTAGCCCTTCTTCGACTCGTGCCACAGCATCGACATGCACAGCTCGACTGGTGCTGTCAGAGGGTCACTCGAAGATAGCGTGACATGCTGTTGTCTTCAGTGATGAAAGCAGAGAGGACTCTAGTAGGAGCCACAGTGAAATATTAACTCTTACCATATTTTGACATGGGCAGCAGCATGAACCACTAACCGACATACAGAAACTTGTAAGTGTGAATGAGCTACAAGCTGGAAACATACTCAAGCGAAATCTTGAAGCTTTTGTTCTATACTTACATAATATTGACAGCTAAAGTAATGTTGGCACATGAGAGGATGCTAGGTGCAAACCGCATTACTGGCAGCTGTAGTGGAATAGTCTGATAAAGCCTTCATGCTATTGATACATAAGTATTGTATGGATTATTTCAGACAAGCTTAATGGTACCTCTTTAACAATGCAAACAAAATACTATTCAAACAATAAACAAATGTGTAAATTTGGTGAAAATTAAACATTTTGTTTTGAACTAACATTTACAAAACAGTAAGTAAAACATTCAAATATCATGCACAGGAAAAACAGTTCTTCTTTTCTAATATTAAGAATTCTCGGTTTCAAACAAAATATTCTCTAATTATGTCTAATCATGCAGCAGTTAAAAAACAGAATCTAGGATTTATTGGACATTTTTTGATTCTTTATGCATGACCTGACCAGTGTAATTTCTGCTTCTCTTCATTATGGCTTCATTTTGGTTCCCACTCTTTCAGAATAAATGTTTTCTAATGGACACTCTTTCTCATATTTCTTCGAATTTCCATTGGGGGAAATAGTTCCTATATCATTTTTTATTCTACATTCATAAAGCTCCATTTTACTCACTGAGTATTCTTTGTACAGGTAAAGTGAATTGAAAAGTAGCATTTCTCAAACAAAGGAAAATCCAGGATGACCCCAACCTTATAATCCTACCTGCTGACAAAGGCTCCACTACTGTTGTTTTGAGCAGCAAGGATTACTTGGCAGATGGACTCCACCAGCTGTCAGATTCATCCACCTGCAAACCTGCCACAGTGACCCCATTTCAGAAATCCAGCAGGATCTCCAGTCTCTACTCAAATCCTTAGGCCCATCCCAGAACCTCTCCCCAATGTCCATCTCTCTCCTAACCCCTACCGTTCCCCACACTTTTACCTTCTACACACCTCGCCCCCCCCCCTCCCCCCTCATGACATTCTCAATCTCTGCTGTTGTAGACCAACACCTACAGCCTATTACCAGCAATGTACCCTCCTGCATAAAAGATACCAATCACTTCCTCCACCAACTCTCTATGGTTCCTGTCCCGTTACCACAGTGCCCTGCTCATCACTACTGATGCACCTCCCTTTATACTAACAGCCCTAATGCCCATGGCCTTACCACTATTGAACAATACCCTTCTCAAAACTTGATGAATTCCAAACCAACCACCTCCTTCCTAGTTGTCATAACCAACTATATCCTCCTCCACAATTACTTCTCCTTTGAAGGCATTACCTACAAACAAATCTGGAGTATGTCTATGGGCACCCACATGGCACCATCCTATGCTAACCTTTTCGTGGGCCATCTAGAGGAATCCTTCCTAAACACCAAGAATCCCAAACTCCTCATCTTCATCATCTGGATCGAGGGCAAGGGCACCCCATCCACATTCCTCCAGAAACTCGACACTTTCTCCCCCATTCACTTCCCCTCGCCCTAGTCAACCCATCAAGCCACTTTCCTCAATGTTGACGTCCACCTCAAAGATGGCTATATCAGTACCTCTGTCTATATCAAACCTACCAACCACCAGCAATACCTCCATTTTGACAGCTGCCACCCATTCAATACCAACAAGTTCCTTCCATACAGCCTAGCCACCAATGGCTGTTGCATCTGTGGAGATGAGGGGTCTCTCTTGAAATATACCGAGAGTCTCACTGAGAAATGTCCTGCCCACTATTCTCCCATCTCCTTCCACAATGGTATTCTGCCACTCATCAAACCTACACAATATCCTTGTTCATCCCTACACAACCTCTGCTCCCAACCCCTTGCCTCGTCGCTCATATTCAAGTAATAGACCCAGATGCAAGACCTGTCCCACTCATCCTCCCGCCACCAACTACTCCAGTCCTGTCACCTATCCCATCAAAGGCAGGGCTATCTGTAAAACCAGTCATGTGATTACGAGCTAAGCTGCAAACACTGTGCTGCATTCTACATAGGCATGACAACCAACAAGCTGTGTGTCTGCACAAATGGTGACCAATAATCTGTGGCCAAGAAAAAACTGGACCACCCTGTTGCTGAGCACGCTGCCCTTCATGACATCCTTCATTTCAATGACTGCTTTACAACCTTTGCCATTTGGAGCATTCCCACCAACACCAGCTTTTCGGAATTGCACAGGTAGAAACTCTCCCTGCAATACATCCTACATTCCCGTAACCCTCCTGGCCTCAACCTTCATTAGTCATTGTCCTTACCCATCTAGCCCCTTCCCTGTTTCCACTCCAGCAGTACACAGCCCTCTATTCCACCAACACACCCAGTACCCAGCCCTTTTACTTCACTCCTTTTCCTCTAACCCTCTCTCTCTCCCCCCACCCTCCATCTAACCTCCCGACTGCACCTAGCTGCTCCACTCTCCACCTTGTCCCTGCACACTCCCAGCAGCACTACCCTGTTATCCCTCCCCCTTCCTGTGCCAGCTTCCTCCTTACCACCACCTGGTTGCCTCTCCCATAATGTACTGCTGCTCGCAGTCTGGCTCCAGCTGTCAGAGATTGTGCTCATTTGTGTGTGTGTGTGTGTGTGTGTGTGTGTGTGTGTGTGTGTGTGTGTGTGTGTGTGCGTGCGTGTTTTGTCTAATTCTGAAAAATGCCTTGTTGGCCAAAAGCTAATCGTCTGATGGTCTTTTTCTTGTGCCTTTCTGTGACTCGGCATCTCAGCTATATGGAAAGGAGCATTTCTGTTATATGGAAGAATAGTTTTCTTAAGCTGGTAGATAGCCTTACATTCACATGAATAGTATGAAAGCATCTGATACTGCCTGTCAATGTGAGGCATATTTGCATTTTATTTGACAATTGGTGGAAGTTTTGAGGTCATTTTCTGGTGTTAATTCTGTGGAAAAATAGTATCTCATCCCCCATTTTTTATCATTACACTTTGTGAGTACAGAACAATTGTATTTTCTTCTCTCAGTTTGGCAGATACATCTTTAAGGATGCTGCTCCTATTTGAGCTTAGTGTTTTTTTTATAAGCAAAAGGGTTTTAGATAATGTATGGCTTTCCTCATAATTAGGCCTGACCATGTAAATGTGTGTGATTGCCAACATAAGGCTACTTAAAAAAATGTGAAATGAGCTTTCCAGCATGACTTTTCCAACTATACTGTCAAGCGTCCCCTTGTACACAGATCACTTATTTGCAAAACCATCCAGATTCTTCAACATGTACATTCTGATACCATATTTACTCATTTTATTTGGTATGTATCATATAAATGACAATCTCCATCTCAAGAGAACCATCAATTCATTTAACAGTATCTCTTCATGAGTAATACACCTGACATAATTTGCTGTTAAAATAATTTGGAATAGGCCCTACTTAGTATTGCACCATCAGTTATTTGGGTGTCTTGGCTGTGGATTTTTTTAGCAAAGTATAATGAGTGTAATATGATTATAAAGCCATATCTGCACACACTCATCACTACTGCTCTGTTTTGAAACTAGAGATCTTCCTTGCAGCAGTCTTGTTATCAGATGGATATCACATTACCTGTATGTAATGTAACTTTCAAAAATACAAGCATACTTACTAATCCTAGGTCTATCCTTCGTATTTTCAGTCAGATATATATTCACAGCATTATCATCCTTTTAACCAACTACAAACTGAAGTATGACATCTGTAAGTATTAAACCTGAGTATTAAATCTGAGTAAATCCATTGGTGTACTACTAGTAGGATGAACATTCTTGTTTTGTAAATGGGAGATACTGAATGTGATGTGATTCTTTATCACCATTGCTTTTGTTACCCTCACTGCCTTTATCTTTTGATTCTTCAGCATCACAAAAAATATTTGGAAGTTCTGTTCCACACTATCATCACTGAGGCAAGTTTCTGTGTGCTTCAGATTCTAGCCATTCTCCTCCAATTAGTTATCTCTCAGTTCATAATCAATACCTTCTAATATGTTCAGTAACTGATCATGAGCAAATTTTTCATTCTTCCTATTATTTTTAGTGTAAGAAGGTCCCAGTGTTGATTAATTAGCTGCCACTTCCAAGAATGTATATAACAAACAATTGTGTACAAGAAAAAAAACTGCAGCCCAAAAAATCTGTTCTCCAACACTTTGTTGCCCGAGCACACTCCTATTCTACAGCTGCAAAGTTAGACTAAATAATGCACCTTTGAATGTGTGCATTTATCTCAGCCACAATCATTATTAATGTGTTTGGGGTTGTCCTATCATGTCATCATGAACACAGACATCAGAATTACAGCTTTTTAACAACCTTATGAATTTTGTATTCTCAGTAGTTGTCTTTTGGTGGTGCATGCAGTGTCTAAACAAGCAAAATTAATGCAACCATATCTGGTTGTTTATTAGGTGTGCAATGTTTGCTGCAATTGGTAGGAAGTAATCCTTGAATTACGTGGCCAATGATTTAAGTATCACTTTTGCCAGAGCTACTTTCTGAAGGCTCACTTCCATTTGGGACACTGTTTTTGGTTTGATCCTTGTTAATGATGCTTCAAATAGTTGTTGTCTTATTCTTGGAGCACTTTATGATTTGAGCATAGTACATGTGTTTCACTTTTCTTAATAATGAACTTGAAGGTTTTACAATGCTGGGGTAAGGAAGTTTCAACTTTATACTACAGATTGACCTCCTGTTTTACACATAGGCATTGCTGAAAGTTATAATTGGCTCACTGAATTAAGTTAATAAACAACAAATCCTTTCATCAATATAATCAAAACATTGTATTGCAATGAAAGCATACAGTTCTGTTAGTCTGGATAATTAGATTGCAATAACTGTTAGGTTATGTGGTGTACCCTTCTCATCCTGGAATCTTAATGACTTGCTACTCCTTTCCAACCTTCAGTAGCTAAGCCTACTTTCCTCCCTGAAGAATAGACATGAAAGTTCAGAAAGCTAGAAATAGTCCTTTCTCCTCTCTCTGTATTGACAGTGCTTAGAATTTTGTCTAAAGAAGGGAAGTATTGGCCAGCGACACTGACTCACCTTAATTTAACATTGGTGTTACTTTCTCATCAGTGATATATGGGAGTCATTATGAAAGTTTCAAAGTAAGATATGTTGGGTTCCAATATTTCACTTCTGACATACTGCCTGACAAAAAAGTGGAGCTCTGAGATTGGGAAGCAGGAAACAAAATGAGACTCATGATGAAATCTTCTCAGGCTTCCATCTGGGTAGCTGCATCAAAAATCTGTGACGTTTTGATGAGTGTCATTCTCATCATCTTCTGGCGAAGTGTCAATGGGCTGTCCCTTCCTCTATATATATAGCTGGTCAGCGGCGTGTGTGGCTGTCCCTCCCCACCACTCCTACTGGTACTGGGCCAGTGGTGTGGGGGAGGAAGCCGCATGGGGCCGGGCGACACCAGCTGCCTGCCGCATTAGTCTAGCTTAGAATCGCAGAGCGTTAGCAGCTGAGCACGGTCCCTGGGTATAGCTGCTATTGCAGGGTTCCATGCCAAACTTAAATAGTAGCCCTCGTCCCTGTTGACGAGATTGCCATTTAATCTTATTTTGACTGATTCCTTGATGACACACTCCCAGAAGCCACTGGCTCAGCAATGCATTTTCGTTTCTTCAAGTTGGAAGCTGTGTCCCTCATCAAGGCTGTGTTCTGCCAAAGCCAATTTGCCCTTGTGCCCCAGCCTTACCATCTAATGTGTTCCTGGCAGCATTGCAAGATGCTGCGTTGTGTTTGAGCAATGTACTGGAGCCCAAACTCGCATGGTGTACTATATATACCAGGAACTTGTAGCTGCAATTTGTCCTTCACTGAGCCCAGTAACTCTTTCATTTTTGGAGGTGGTCAAAAAATTGCTTTGATATTGTTTTCCCCCATTATTCTTGCAGTTTTGACTAACAGAGGCCCCAATGTAGGGGATAAAGGCGAGTTTCTTTTCCTCTTCCTCTTCTTTGTGGATGGCAGTGTCACTCTTTTTCTTCCTCAGTGCACATCTAATGTGTGCTGTGCTGTAACCATTCTGATGAAACACTTCCTTAAAATGCTGCAGCTCATCTGGAAGGCTGTCTTTGTCACAAATGGCTCTTGCTCTATGAACCAGTGTCATTAGAATGGTGTGCTGCTGTGCTGGGTGATGGCAGCTCGAAGCATAGAGATATAGGTCCATGTGGGTCTTCTTTCTGTATACTGCATGTCCTAGCATACCATCTGCTTTTCTCCTTATAAGAATATCCAAAAATGGGAGACATCCATCTTGTTCTAACTCCATTGTGAACTGTATGTTTTTATGCTGTTCAGGTGTTCATGGAATTCATTCAGGGCTTCTCTTCCATGTTCCCACACAATGAATGTGTCATCAACGTGATGGAAGAAGTGTTTAGGTTTAAGATGTGCTGTTTCTAGTGCCAGCTCCATATAGTGATTGGCAATCCCTGGAGGAAGTAGTGAACCCAGGCTACCCCATCAACCTGTTCATAAAATTCTTGACAGTTTGAGATGGTATGTGATGTTATTTTTGGTGATTCCAGAATCAAGCAAATTTACAAGGAACTTGACAGTATGAACCCATTTATCAGTATAACACTGCACTCCCTCTAGCCTGGATGCATGTACTGATTCCATTGGGAGGGGTGTCATAAAGCTGTTGTATTGTCTGATGAGGTACGCTGGCCAGCAACTGTTCAACTGGTCTTGATTTCCTAGATACTGTCACTGAGATGTAGTTGACATCCAAGGTTGCCCCACAAATTTTCTATTGGGGATAAATCTGGGTATCATGCTGGCTACAACAGTACCCCAACATCATGCAGACGGTTTATAAAGAGATATGTCATGTGGACAACTGTTAACCCGCTGAAAATTGGCATAACACCATTGTTGCTCAAGAGGTAACACACGAGGATGCAGGATGTTGGTGAGAGGTAACTTAATCAGTACCACCCAAATCATACTTGATGAATCCACACACTATGATGCTAGGAGTAACACCAGAGTGGCTCTCCAAATCATTGGAAGAATTCCATCTCTCCCCAGATTGCTGCCAAATGCAATTTGTAAAGGCCTTTACAAATGTCTGCTTGTGTCTGTGTATATGCGGATGGATATGTGTGTGTGTGCGAGTGTATACCTGTCCTTTTTTCCCCCTAAGGTAAGTCTTTCCGATCCCGGGACTGGAATGACTCCTTACCCTCTCCCTTAAAACCCACATCCTTTCGTCTTTCCCTCTCCTTCCCTCTTTCCTGACGAAGCAACCGTTTGTTGCGAAAGCTTGGATTTTGTGTGTATGTTTGTGTTTGTTTGTGTGTCTATCGACCTGCCAGCCCTTTTGTTTGGTAAGTCTCATCATCTTTCTTTTTAGATATATTTTTCCCACATGGAATGTATCCCTCTATTACATATATATATATATATATATATAGTTATAATAGAAGGAAACATTCCACGAAGGAAAAATATATCTAAAAACAAAGATGATGTGACTTACCAAATGAAAGTGCTGGCAGGTCGACAGACACACAAACAAACACAAACATACACACAAAATTCAAGCTTTCGCAACAAACTGTTGCCTCATCAGGAAAGATGAGGCAACAGTTTGTTGCGAAAGCTTGAATTTTGTGTGTATGTTTGTGTTTGTTTGTGTGTCTGTCGACCTGCCAGCACTTTCATTTGGTAAGTCACATCATCTTTGTTTTTAGATATATATATATATATATATATATATATATATATATATATATATATATATATATATATATATGAATTTGGCCAGCTATGGACCGCATACAACTTAAGACTTATGGTCTTCATTTTCTCGCCAACTGCTCGTCTCTGCTCATCTGTCCACACTCTCTTGGGTCGAGGTTTTGGCGCATCTTCTTCATAGTTTGCGTTTTCTATAAGTAGCCTAAAGTTATTCCTGTCACGTATTATTTCTTCTGTAACACCTATTTTGTTGGCATCTTTCTTTACTGCTTCTATCCATCCTACAGTGTTTTTCAGCTTACTAACGTAATTAAAAATTTTCTTTGTAATCCGTGTTTCTTCCATTCTTTTTAAATGTCCATAAAATTTTTGCCGTCTCTTCCTCATTGTATCTATGATCTTTTCTGTATTTTTGTATACATCTTCATTTCTCCTTTTAATCCACCTATTTTCCTTGTTTTTCTCAGGACCTAGAATTTTTCTTAATATTTTTCTCTCTCTTTTTTCTAGTTCTCTTAATTCGCCTTTCTTATTCAATGTTAGGCACTCTGATCCATATGTTGCTTGTGTCCTAATAACTGAATTATAATGTTTAATCTTTGCTTGTATGGGTATTGATTTCTTATTGTAGTAGTTTTGTGTTAATTTATATGCAAATTCCAACTTTTTTATTCTTTCTTTATTTGTTGTGTTATCCAATCCATTGGCTTGGGTCCACTCCCCCAGGTATTTGATTCTATCAACTCTTTTAATTTTTCCATACCCTGTTTTCATAAACTTTTCTGTATTATGTTTGTGTTCTATATACTCAGTTTTTTCATAGGATATTTTTAGCCCAGTCTTTTCAGCAACCTCGTGTAACATATCAAGCATAACTGTTGCGTCTGTTCGGTTTTCAGTTATCAATGCCATCTGTGTTTTGGTATTCTTTGTGGCTGTCCCATTTTACTTCAAATTTGTTCTTTCCTTTGCCCATGCTTATACCCTTTGTGCCTCTGTTTTGTAATGTGTTTTCCCATGTTTTTACTACTTTATCTAAAACCAAGTTAAAGAGAATTGGGAACAGTCCGTCACCTTGTCGAACTCCTGTTTTGATTTTGAATGGTTCAGAAATTTTGCTTTGAAACGTAATTCTTGATGTTGTATCTGTGAGCATTTGTTCAACAAGTCTTCTGGTGTTTTCATCTATCCCTGATTCATAAAGTATCTGGAATAGTGTTTGTCTGTCAACTGAGTCGTAGGCCTTCTTGAAGTCTACGAAAGTAACTACTGTATTTTTATTTTGTATAGCTCTCACTCTCAAAATTGTTTTTAAATTAAGAATCTGTTCTGCACATGATCTATCTTTTCTACATCCTGCTTGATAATCTCCTATATTAGGTCCTGCTTGTTCCTCTATTCTATTTAAAAGTGCTTTAGAAAGTATTTTGTATGTCACTGGTAACAAGGATATGCCCCTGTAGTTGTTGGTGTCTGTTTTATCTCCTGTTTCCAGTCACTGGGTATGATTCCTTTTGTCCAAATGTCTTTAATTACTTTGTGAATTTTCTGACATGCGGATAAGCCCCCCAGTTTCCACATTTCTGCCACTATCCCATCCTCATCTGGTGCTTTGTTATTCTTCAATGCTTTGATAATCTTTCCTATTTCTTCTACTGTAGGTGGTTCCGACGGTGGATTTTCATGTTGTGGTTTCTGAAATTGTAACCTGTCATTAGGCTTCTCACAATTTAATAGATTTTCGAAGTATTCAGCTAAGATTTGGCAGTTCTCTTTATTGCTAAAAACCATTTTTCCATTTTTATCTTTAAAATGTAAACTTGGTGACTGGAATCCTGTTAAAACTTCTCTGAAAGTCTTATAGAAGTCTCTAGTGTTGTTCCTTTTGAAATCAGAATCCATTTCTTCTAATCTGTCTTTGTCATATTTTATTTTCACTGATCTGATGGTTTTTGCTGTCTTTTTCCTTTCTTCTTTAAACTCTTCCCAGTATTCGTGTTTCTTATTACTGTTCCATTTTTTCCATGCCTTTAGTCGATTGTCAATTGCTTCATCACACAACTCATTCCACCATCTGTGTTTTCGTATTCTTTGTGGCTGTCCCATTTCTTTAACTGACTCTATCATTGTTTCCTTAATTTCTTCCCAATTATCCATTTTTCTTGTGTTTATTATATGACAGAATTTGTCCTGCTTTTGCAGGAGAAATTTAGTGTTTACTCTTGGAAATCTTCTTGGTTTTGGTTTAGGTTTGTTTGGTTGGAACATGGTCTTTATTTCTGTCAGATAATGATCTGAGTCTATGTTTAGGCCCTTCCTCACTCTGACATCCAAGATTTCCTTGTAGTTGCGAGTCATTATTGCCACATGGTCCAACTGATATTCACCTTGATTTGGATTAGGTGATACCCACATTTTTTTCTTTCTTGCAAGTTTCCTGAAACATGTCGACATTAATTTTAGATTAAACTGTCTACAAAAATCTATGAGTCTTTCCCCATTTCTGTTGGTTCATGCATGTGCTGAATAATCTCCAACTACTGATTTAAATTTTATTTCTTTGCCAACTTGTGCATTAAAGTCTCCCACTAAAATTTTTATGTGTTCTTTTGGTAATATGGATGTTTCATGTTCAAGCATTCCCCAAAAATCTTCCACTTTGTCAACATTTGTTCTGTTATGTTGGTTAATAGGTGCATATGCATTTATAATAGTGTAGCATTTATTGCCTGACTTGAATGTCAGAAATGAAATTCGTTCTGATGGGGAGCAAAAATTAGTTATTGATTCCGTAAGTTGCTGTTTGACCATAAATGCGTTCCCTAATATAGTCGTATTATTGGAATTTTTAATGGCTGGTTTTCCTTTGTAGATCCTGTATCCACCTGATTCAAATGCATTTTCATCCAGATACCTTGTTTCTTGAAGAGCTAATATAAGTATGTTGCGTTGATTGATAGTGTCCGTTAGGCGTTTTAGTTTTCCAACTTTCATAAGTATGTTGATATTCAGAGTCCCCAGTAGATGTTTTTTCTTGGGTCTTATCTTTGAAGAAGTACTAGGAAGCTCCGACTCTTCCTTACATGATGTTCTAGGCTCTCCAGAATCCAAAGGCCTAGTTGCACCGCCATGAGTAGCGATGGAAGATTGGTTACTTCCTGGAGTAGTTTCCATTTTGAAATTTACCATCATGTCTTAGGTTAAAGTTTGGTTTGGGGAAAGGTAGTTGAACCTTTCGATGATAAAAATTCAAGCATTTAGCTTAGAATTATAAGTGAGGCCGTCACTAACATGTGGGACAGACACCTTTCGCAGCCGCCCACTGTGGGAACAGATGATACAGTCTGGTGCTTTTATATAAAAGCCTGCCTCTTCCACCAGTTCCGCCGTTCTGATGATCTTCATCGCCGCCTTCACTGCCGTTGAGGTCTTCACCGTTTCCCTGGCTAGGGACCCTCACGACGTACTATCCCCCGGGCCAGGTGAACCAAGGTTTTTTAACGAGGTGTTACTCCTCCCCCTCCTCCTTTTCCAACCGGGCTTGGGACCAGCTTTGGCAGAGTTTTATATATATATATATATATATATATATATATATATATATATATATATATATATATATATATATATATATATATATATATATATATATATATAAAAAACACTATTACTGGTGATAAAACCTAGATACATAGTTGCATCTGCTCAGGGAATAAGTTCATCGAAGTGGCAGTATGATCCAAATTCTGTCACTTACAAAAATTTCACATCAATGGGCAAATCATTATTTGATGGACAGACAAAAGGTCATCAGTACTAAATAGTACAACACACACACACACACACAGAGATATATATTACAACACACACACACACAGGACAGGTAAGTCTCATCATCTTTGTTTTTAGATATATTTTTCCCACGTGGAATGTTTCCCTCTATTATATATATATATATATATATATATATATATACCTAAAAACAAAGATGATGTGACTTACCAAATGAAAGTGCTGGCAGGTCGACAGACACACAAACGAACACAAACATACACACAAAATTCAAGCTTTCGCAACAAACTGTTGCCTCATCAGGAAAGAGGGAAGGAGAGGGAAAGATGAAAGGATGTGAGTTCTAAGGGAGAGGGTAAGGAGTCATTCCAATCTCGGGAGCGGAAAGACTTACCTTAGGGGGAAAAAAGGACAGGTATACACTCGCGCACACATACACATATCCATCCGCATATACACAGATACAAGCAGACATTTCAAAATGTCTGCTTGTGTCTGTGTATATGCAGATGGATATATGTGTGTGTGTGAGTGTATACCTGTCTGCTTGTATCTGTGTATATGCAGATGGATATGTGTATGTGTGCGCGAGTGTATACCTGTCCTTTTTCCCCCTAAGGTAAGTCTTTCCGCTCCCGAGATTGGAATGACTCCTTACCCTCTCCCTTAGAACCCACATCCTTTCATCTTTCCCTCTCCTTCCCTCTTTCCTGACGAAGCAACCGTTTGTTGTGAAAGCTTGAATTTTGTGTGTATGTTTATGTTTGTTTGTGTGTCTATCGACCTGCCAGTGCTTTTGTTTGGTAAGTCTCATCATCTTTCTTTTTAGATATATTTTTCCCACTTGGAATGTTAGCATTACTCAATGGCGTGCATCTTTCACAAAGAACACTCACCTAACAGGCACACAAAAAGAAATGAGAACTGATAGCTTTCAGATGAAACTTCGGATGAACTTGAGTATGTAAGCACTGTAATGTCGCAGAATGGGACTGTACATAGCAAACAGATCAACACTAAATGTTTTGGAGATAGTGATACCATTAAGTGATGTTATGTATACATATTCGATAAAATTTCAGTGTGGAAACTGGTTTATTTCAAAATATGGATTACTTCAAATTTGTTACTCAGAAACATCAAAGCAAATTCTGTCATTGAAATCAAGCAAAATGATAAATTTCAGTAATAAATTTAATTGTGTATTACTTTAAGAATGTTGAAAGTAACTCTTGACACTGTTGTAAAATATAAATACAAGTACGGTGGAGTGAATGAGGAATCAAAATTGCAATAATATAGGAAATTATGGGAAGGAGGAGGAAATTAAGGAAATTACCATGTGGAAAGATATGCTAGGAGAGAATCACAGTGGAATGACAGAAATAGAAACTGAAGTAGAGTGCATGAAAAGAAGAACAGATGATGGAAATGAAGTAACAGAACATTTAACAACAGGAGACATGAGAATAGGAGCAATAGTCAGGTAAATTAGGGATTGTCCCTCTGGCAGCCTGTCAATTTGGGGCAAGAAAAAACAGACAGAAAAGTTTATGAAAGGGTAGGAAACTTTGGAGCATACAGGCAGCAAGACAGAGACTGATATGAAGTGAATAGTCCATATTTTGGTAGGAAATTTTGGAGGGCACAAACATTGTTATGCATAGAAAAATGGTTGAAATGGCTCTGAGCACTATGGAACTTAACTTCTGAGGTCGTAAGTCCCCTAGAACTTAGAACTACTTAAACCTAACTAACCTAAGGACATCACACATATCCACACCTGAGGCAGGATTCAAACCTGCAACTGGAGCGGTCTCGTGGTTCCAGACTGTAGCGCCTAGAACCACTTGGCCACTCCGGCCGCCTATGCATAGAAAATTGGGATAAGTTACTCACAGTGTGGAAGTAGAACTACATACAAAATCATTAACAAATCACTGCAATGTATCATGTAACAAAGTTTTAGTGGGAGAAGAGATGATTGATTATTTTTTTCATGAATTTGGGTTACATAAATTGCTGATTGAGGAGTTTGCAGGTGTTTTTGTGGTTTTCAATCCAAAGACTGGTTTAATGCATCCTCTCCGTGCTACCCTCTTCAGCTCCACATAACTCCTGCAACTGACAATCCTTCTCATTCAGCTTTCTGTATTCATATCTTAGGCTCCCTCTATGATTTTAAACCCCCCCTGCCACAACCCTATACATTAGTTATGTGATCTACCCACCTAATCTTCAACATTCTTCTGTAGCACCGCATTTCATAAGCTTCTACCCTCTTCTTGTATAAACTGTTTATTGTCCATATTTACTTCAATAAATGACTACAATCCATACAAATACTTTCAGAAAAGAATTCTTAACACTTAAATCTACTCTTAAAGTTAATAACTTTCTCTTCTTCAAAAATGTTTTTCTTGCTCTTGCCAGTATACATTTTATATCCTCTCTACTTTGGCCATCATTAGTTATTTTGCTCCCCAAATAGCAAACTCATCTACTACTTTAAGTGACTCATTCCCAAATCAAATGCGCCGGCCGGTGTGGCCGAGCGGTTAAAGGCGCTACAGTCTGGAACCGCACGACCGCTACGGTCGCAGGTTCGAATCCTGCCTTGGGCATGGATGTGAGTGATGTCCTTAGGTTAGCTAGGTTTAAGTAGTTCTAAGTTCTAGGGGACTTATGACCACAGCAGTTGAGTCCCATAGTGCTCAGAGCCATTGAACCATTTTAGCCCAAATCAAATTCCCTGAGCATAACCTGATTTAATTTGATTACATTCCATTATCCTTGTTTCGCTTTTGTTGATGTCCATCTTATATCCCCCTCTCAAGATGTTGTCCATTCTGTTCAATGCTCTTCCAAGTCCTTTGCTGCCTTTGACAGAATTACAATGTTATCAGCAAACCTCAAAGTTTTTATTTTTTCCCCCTGACTTTTAATTCCTATTTCATATTTTTCTTTCATTTTATTTACTGATTGCTCAATGTACAGTTGAATAACATCAAGGCTGGGTTAGAATCCTGTCATACTCCTTTCTCAACCACTGCTTCCCTTGCATGCCCCTTGACTCTTTATAACTGCCATCTGGTTTCTGTACAAGTTGTAAATAGCTTTTTGCTTCCTGTATTTTACCCCAGTTAATTTCAGAATTTGAAAGAGTGTATTCCAGTCAACATTGTCAAAAGATTTCTCTAAGTCTACAAATGCTGTAAACATAGGTTTGCCTTTCCTTAATCTATCTTCTAAGAGAAGTCGTTCGTCAGTATTGGCTCACGTGTCCCTACATTTTGTCAGAATCCATTCATCTGTGTTAGTATTTTGCAACCATGAGTTATTAAACAAATAGTTTGGTAATATTCACACCTTTCAGCACCTGCTTTCTTTGGAATTGGGATATATTCTTCTTGAAGTCTGAGAGTATTTCACCTGTCTCATACATCTTACTCACAAGATGGAAGTGTTTTGTTGTGGCTGGTTCTCCCACAGCTATCAGTAGTTCTGACAGAATATCGTCTACCCCTGGGGCCTTCTTTCAACTTAATCTTCCACTGTTCTGTCAAATTCTTCTCACATGTGATGCCTCCCATCTCATCTTCATCTACCTTCTTGTCCTCTTTCTATAATATTGCCTGCGAGTTCCGCTCGCTCGTATAAAGTGTCTATGTACTCCTTCCACTTTTCAGTTTTCTCTTCTTTTCTTAGTTCTAGTTTTCCATCTGACCTCTTAATATGCATATAGCTTGTTCTCTTTTCTCCAAAGACCTCTTTCATTTTCCTGTAGGTGGTATCTATCTTCCCCCTAAATCCTTACAATTTTTCTGTAGCCATTACTACTTAGCCATTTTACACTTTTGTATTACCTTTCACCTGCTTAATTTACTGCATTTTATATTTCTCCAGTTAAATACTAAATCTCCTTAGCCTTTCTTTTTTTTTTTTTTTTTTTTTTTACCTATTTGATTCCTCTATTGCCTTCACTATTTCATCTCTCAAAGCTACCCATTTCTCTTCTACTGTATTCCTTTCCCCTGTTCTTGTCAAATGTTGCGTAAGCTCCTTCTGATACTTTCAGCAACCTCTGGTTCTTTCAACTTATCCGGATCCCATCTCCTTAATTTCCTATCTTTTTTGTGACTTCTTCAGTTTTCAACTACCGTTCACAACCAATAAATTTTGGTCAGAGTCCACACCTCCTCCAGGAAATGACTGAAGGTTTAACATCTCATTCCAAAATCTCTGTCCTACCACTATATAATCAATCTGAAACCTTCCAGTACCACCAGGTCTCTTCTGCATGTACAACCTTCATTCATGGTTCTTAAACAAGGTGTGAGTGATAATTAAATTGTACTCCGTGCAAAATTCTACCAGGTAGCTTCCTCTTTCATTCCGTTCCCCCAGTCCATATTCACCAACAATTTTTCCTACTATTGAATTCCAGTCACAAATCACTATTAAATTTTCATCTTCCTTAACTATCTGAATAATTTCTTTTATCTGATCATACATTTCTTCAATCTGTTCATCATCTGCAGAGTTAGCTGGAATATAAATTGTACTGCTCTGCTGGGTGAGAGCTTCCTGTCTGTCTTGGCTACAATAATGTGTTCACAGAGCTGTACATAGTACAAGGGTTGCCCAGAAAGCAATGCACCACGTTTTTTTCTTCAACAGTTCTTTATTGAACATAATGAGAATTACACACACAAAAGAATGGTGTTTTATCTACACACCCTATTTTTCCACCTAATATCCATCCCGTTCTATTGCCTTCCTCCAGTGTGAAACAAGGGCATGTATGCCCTGTCAGAACCAATCCTTGTCCTGGTGGCGGAGTCAGTGCTTCACTGTGTGAATCACCTCCACATTGTCCTCAAAATGTCTTCCATGAATGGCATCCTTCAATGGCCCAAAACAAGTGGAAGTCTGAGGGGCTAGGTCAGGGTTGTCAGGTATGACTGCCGTGGATGGTCTGCCTGACCACTGCAAACTGTGGAGCTCTGCCGAACTGCCTGCTGACAACCTCACCCTCCTGTATTTCTGTCGACAGTAGATGCTCCATAGATTTTGCACAAGTGTTTGTGAATATTCCCCACAGTTTTTTTCTCTGCAGTGAGAAATTCAGTGGCAGGACATTGCTTTTAGTGTGCATCACCTACAGATACCATTTTGAAACTGTCCTGCAGCTAAGTTTTCTGTCGTCCGATGGAGGGAGATTGGAGTGGGACTACCTTTGGTCAGTTGTTTGGTTGGTCGTCTCATCAGCCGACATATATTTGGTCCTTTGACCATTTCTGGGCCTGGACAGTTGGTCGGTCGGCATGTAGCAGCGAGGAAATCTCTGCGGCGCATAGTTTGGTCAGGGCCGCTGGCAGCGTCTAAGTGCGGTGCTGTTTCCATTGCTACAAGGTCCGTGGCTCTCTGATCCTGGACACAAAAGTTGAGTTTTGACTTAATCTACCAGCAAGTCATGACTGTTCACATTGTCATTTGGATTTTGTTGTCGGCTGTCGAGACATTCCCGTGAGCAACAACATGTGTTTTCAAGTTGGCAACTTTTAGCCACCCTCCGGTGGAGTTTAACTATACTTGGATATTCTGAATTGAAGTGCACCAGCAGAATCTTCTGCCTTGTGGCCATTATTATTCCGCTTACCAGCCCTGGCCATTGGCATAAAATCTGGCAGTGTATTTTCCTCATCATGTTGTAGCTGACCAGCATGGTGTGTAGTTTGACAGCTCAATGTATAATTGGTTGTGGGTGTCAATACTTTCTAAGTTGTTCCATTGAACTCCCTGTTGTGTGCTGGTCAGGTGGAGTGGAAGTTATCTTGTCGGTGGGTCTGTTGACTGTCTGTCGGTTGGGTTGTCGTCAGATCGAGAATGGTTGGACCGACTGCCTGTCTCACTTAAGCGAGGGTTAGAGTTTGAATTCCAGGCCGACCGTCAGAAACTTCAGAGCCTGATTGGGTGTACTGCCTTTTCTTATTTGTTCTTGTTGTTTGTATTTGTATGGCTTCTAGCTGATTTTTAAATTAAAGTTGTTTTGCTCTTAAGGTTTCTAACAACCCTACCACAACAAAGGTCAAAAAATTTAATAATGATTGTGGTGTTGCTCACACTGCTAAATACTGAATTTTTGGGCAACAAAAAAGTTATTGTGTGGCAGGTGTCATTAGAGACAGATAATAAAGTCATTTTATGTAATAATGAATAAACTAGGCACTCATCTTTTCGTGTTTCCCACGCTGGACTCGTTGTAAAATCATGCGCTCAACTGTCAAAAATCTAGGTGGTGATGATTCCAAGCTCGGATGCAAAGAGGCCTAGGTTTTATTCTGCTATATTCAAAAGTTTTATAGATGTGTTTCTTTCAAATCATTCTTGAAGATTACACTTTTGCAGGACAATGGTGATGTAAAAAAATAATCAGCACTCCAAATTTAAGTTACACTTCCTTTTTATTGATTTTGTTGCAGTATCATGTAACACACAAAACATCACTTCACAATACAAAACATACTTGAAAACATCTTCCTCACTGTTAAAGTTCACATTTTATAACCTGACTACAATATGCGTCTTTCCAAGATTACGTCCAAGACTTGACTTTCTCAAGGTCCGACTCTCTAACTAACTGCTTATGTGCACAAAAATCAGAGTTACAAGTACATCAAAGATCATTGTGACAAAAGAAAGAATACACATAAGAATAATATCATTGCAATATAAACATATCAATGTATCAAAGTACCCCTACATTAATGAACTCAAATCTGAATGTTGTCTCAGAAATATGTCAACTACTTTACAGAAACACAGTAGAGAATTGCTGGTATTGAGAGGTTGAGTTGAGGTGCCATAATTCAAGTACCAGTACAACCCCCCCCCCCCCCCCCACACACACACACATACACACACACACTCACAATTTGGGATTGGGTGTCCCAAACAGCAGGATAATAAATAATAAGGTAGATAGTTACAGTAATCATTATATAGAATAATAGTATCTTAGAAACAGTACATAGAGATTATTGATAGTCGTGGTATAACATTAAAGAAATTAAATGTAATGGATTAAAAGTTTCTTTAGCCATATCTTTTCAAACTTGCAAAAATTACTAAATTTTACAACAGACCTCCCTTCACTCTATTTACAACAGTACACATTAATATCAAAATGTAATCTGTTAATCTGTAATATATTGTATGCAAAGAAAAACTCATAAAATTTTTGAATCTTAGTTACAACTATGTACATGAGTACAAAATATGTCTCCAGGCAATATAATAAGAAAAGAATTAAAATTTTTTCAAACATGAGTCCAATTGTTATTTTTAGTCCATCATTTTATATATACACTCCTGGAAATTGAAATAAGAACACCGTGAATTCATTGTCCCAGGAAGGGGAAACTTTATTGACACATTCCTGGGGTCAGATACATCACATGATCACACTGACAGAACCACAGGCACATAGACACAGGCAACAGAGCATGCACAATGTCGGCACTAGTACAGTGTATATCCACCTTTCGCAGCAATGCAGGCTGCTATTCTCCCATGGAGACGATTGTAGAGATGCTGGATGTAGTCCTGTGGAACGGCTTGCCATGCCATTTCCACCTGGCGCCTCAGTTGGACCAGCGTTTGTGCTGGACGTGCAGACCGCGTGAGACGACGCTTCATCCAGTCCCAAACATGCTCAATGGGGGACAGATCCGGAGATCTTGCTGGCCAGGGTAGTTGACTTACACCTTCTAGAGCACATTGGGTGGCACGGGATACATGCGGACGTGCATTGTCCTGTTGGAACAGCAAGTTCCCTTGCCGGTCTAGGAATGGTAGAACGATGGGTTCGATGACGGTTTGGATGTACCGTACACTATTCAGTGTCACCTCGACGATCACCAGTGGTGTACGGCCAGTGTAGGAGATCGCTCCCCACACCATGATGCCGGGTGTTGGCCCTGTGTGCCTCGGTCGTATGCAGTCCTGATTGTGGCGCTCACCTGCACGGCGCCAAACACGCATACGACCATCATTGGCACCAAGGCAGAAGCGACTCTCACCGCTGAAGACGACACGTCTCCATTCGTCCCTCCATTCACGCCTGTCGCGACACCACTGGAGGCGGGCTGCACGATGTTGGGGCGTGAGCGGAAGACGGCCTAACGGTGTGCGGGACCGTAGCCCAGCTTCATGGAGACAGTTGCGAATGGTCCTCGCCGATACCCCAGGAGCAACAGTGTCCCTAATTTGCTGGGAAGTGGCGGTGCGGTCCCCTACGGCACTGCGTAGGATCCTACGGTCTTGGCGTGCATCCGTGCGTCGCTGCGGTCCAGTCCCAGGTCAACGGGCACGTGCACCTTCCGCCGACCACTGGCGACAACATCGATGTACTGTGGAGACCTCACGCCCCACGTGTTGAGCAATTCGGCGGTACGTCCACCCGGCCTCCCGCATGCCCTCTATACGCCCTCGCTCAAAGTCCGTCAACTGCACATACGGTTCACGTCCACACTGTCGCGGCATGCTACCAGTGTTAAAGACTGCGATGGAGCTCCGTATGCCACGGCAAACTGGCTGACACTGACTGCGGCGGTGCACAAATGCTGTGCAGCTAGCGCCATTCGACGGCCAACACCGCGGTTCCTGGTGTGTCCGCTGTGCCGTGCGTGTGATCATTGCTTGTACAGCCCTCTCGCAGTGTCCGGAGCAAGTGTGGTGGGTCTGACACACCGGTGTCAATGTGTTCTTTTTTCCATTTCCAGGAGTGTAGCTCCCTGTCCATTTCACCACTGTAGTTCCTGTTCTCCTAGTTAAGTTTTTCCTCTAATAGCAGGTCCATAGGTATTCCCTCTACATAGTTCCTTTTAACTGGTGGGTTCTTTATCTACACAGGTAGTTGACCTGAAATTATTACATAGGCTTTACTCTTCAGTTCAGTATAAGTTCTCTACACAAATATTCAGTGTTATATTGTGTCACCAAGAATGATCGAACACTAGTAGAATGACATGAACGAAACAATATGAAAGATTATAATAGTCTAACAATTATGATTCATATTCAATAAAAATTCTATATATTACAACAAATATTAAATTTCTCATTTTCTAACATTACTTTAAAAAATCTTGTTTGTGACATGTCATAAGCAAGCTTTTATTATCCAGAGGTCTTCAACATTCTGATGTGAAAGTAATTGGAATTTTTACTCTACTATAATATGGTATGACAGTATATAAATAAATTTGGAAATTAATTTCAAAGTTATTCAACCAGATACAGATTACTAAATTAACATGGAAATTTGTGACAAAGAAAAGTATTACTATACAGCTTTTAAGGAAACAATTGCTTGTTGATCTGTACTGAGGAGCGTGAGGATATGGTACAATTATAGACACTGCAACAAGGGAGGAGCGATACCTCAAAATATGTGGATGGGAAAGAAAGATAGAAAAGGTACTACTGGAGAGTTCAGCCTAGCCCCTCTCATCAGCAGAAGAGGAAAAATAGAATAGAATCAGTGACAGGCAGTAGGATAAGAAATAAAAGGGGAGGGCTCAAAAAATATAACTGAGAGCAGAATATCAACAGCCACCCATCAACATAAAATTCAACGCAGACATGGCAGAACGGACGACTGTGATAATCCCCCTACAGTAGCTTATATTGTCTATCCCAATTTTGCACTCCCCCCAATACAGATCCAATCTAACTAAAACCTATAATTTGACATGTACAAAGGAAGAAAAGTGCTCAGGGCTACACTGAGTCTTACAAAAACAGAAGAAATATTATCAAAATGACAAAAGTAGGGTTGGATTTTACAGCAAGCATCCTCTTAATTTCATCAACATAATACGCAAAATATCAAAAGGTATCACACTAATCCTAAACATGTTATATACAAAGACAATATTAAGAAAAATGACAATTGTTAGTGTCTGTGTGTTGCCTCCATAGGCAGACAGAATGGTTCACCAATAATACACAAAAGAATGATTTAATTCCACAGTGTGGGAAGTTCTCAATTTCCCACATCCCAACTGTCAAGTGGGCAAATAAGCAGGCAAGGCCTGTTCATAATATTCCAGTTTCAGTCTTTTCCAACATATAAGCACAGAAAATATAATAACAGCAACAAAATGTTTTCACCATAAATGACATCAGAACATGCAGAAAATAATAGTAAGCAAATGTCTAATAACTAACATAAGTAACTACAACTAAAATAGCACACAAAGAAAATAAAATGCAGAAGCAACCATCAAAATATTTTCTTACATCCAGGCATGTATTCAATGAATGGTATGTATATTACATGTCATAAAAATAGAAATTACATTAAGTAAGCTTCAGTATTATATATAGTACTTCATAAACAATATAAAATGTGAAAAATTTTCCTTGTATTCCAGGTTATTGAGATTTGCAGATTTTATTCTAGGTATCAGACTTATAAGGTTTCAATTCAGTTACATTCCTCAAACCAAATAATTTCCTCGACTTTGGATGGATCAATCTGTAAGCATTTGGGTGAGGATTTTCTTTCACCTCAAATGGTCCTATATAAATGTCAAAAAATTTCTTTAATTCTGAAGTCATAAGTTAAGATTTTTCTTTCATTTTAACCTAAACCAAATCACCAATATTAAAGTGTGAAAACCTGCCTTTTGCATCGTGTCTTTTCTTTCTGTAATCTGCTTGTTTTTTCATGGTGTCTTTTACAATTTGTTCTCTCTCCTGAGGTGACAAAATTTGACAAACTGGAAAATCTATGTGTCCTGTAATAAAGCTAGTAGATCTTGTGTTAAACATAATTTCGAATGGTGAAAAGCCAGTGGATGTATATTGCAAACTGTTCATTATGTCTTCGAAATCATTTACATATTGAATCCAATTTACATGGTTCTTACTACAATATGTTCTGCACAACCTCCCTATCTCTCTCATGTACCTCCCTGCCGGATTACTGGATGGGTAATAAACTGAAATCAAAATATGTTTTATGTTTGCATTTTCAACAAAATCTTTCCATACTTTTGATGTAAATTGTGAGCCATTGTCTGACAAGATTGCTTTTGGAGTGCCTACCTTATTGAAATAATCACTGGTTAATTTAGATGTAATCTGTTTACTTGTGGCTTTCCTTATGGGTACAATTTGATGAATTTTGAGAATATGTCAACAATCACAAAGATAAAACTGTAACCTCCTTTTGACTTGGGGAGGGGTCCGTAAATGTCGCAAGCTGTCAGCTCTAAATTTTTACTGGGAAAAATATTTTGCATCATCCCACTGCATGTTTGATTACTCACCTTTACTCTTTGGCATCGCTCACAGGCTGCTAATTTTTTCTTCCCTCTTCTGGCAATATTATAAAAGTATACGTTTTCCTGAATCTTTTGTATGCATTTGACAGAACCACGATGTCCAAAGCTCTCATGTATATACTTAACTAATGTGTCTATCTGCTGCTCAGGCCAACATAATTTCCAGTCATACAAATCAGGTCTTAATCTTCTGAACAGAATCCCTCTGTGTACCTTATAATAATCAACTACCTTTTGCTTAACTCCCAAATAACTTTTTACCAATTTCCAATTTTCATCATGATTTTGGTGTCTCCTAATGTCATTACAAATTTTTAAAATTTCTCCTTCCTCTTTTATCCCCTTCAAATACATAATTTTGAAATTTTTGTCATCAATACCTGTTTCATTATCAAAATTTAGCCCAATAGGTGACGTAGAAAGTGCATCAGCAATAACATTTTCCTTCCCCTTAATATATTTAATTTCATAATCAAATTGTTTTAAGAATAATGCCTATCTGGTGATTCTACTATGATAAAGCCTACACTCCTGTAAGTAACTTAGTGCTTTGTGGTCAGAGTAAACAATTACTTTGTGTCCAAGAAAATAATTTTTAAATTTGTTAAAAGCCCAATGTATAGCCAAAAGTTCTTTTTAAGTCACAGTGTAAGTCTTTTCATACTTTAGTAATACTCTACTAGCAAATGCAATGGAATGGTGTTCAATGTGATCTCTTACTACTTTTTCCTGAAATAAGCGTGCTCCTAATCCTATATCACTGCTGTCAGTCATTAAACAGAAGGGTAAAGGCTCTGAGCACTATGGGACTTAACAGCTGAGGTCATCAGTCCCCTAGAACTTAGAACTACTCAAACCTAACTAATCTAAGGACATCACACACATCCATGCCCGAGGCAGGATTCGAACCTGCGACCGTAGCAGTTGCTCGGTTCCAGACTGAGCGCCTAGAACCGCTCAGGTACCGCAGCCGGCAGAAGGGTAAAGACATGTCAGGCCTATATAGAATTCTGCTCTGTGAAGGTTGTGTCTTTATCTCATCAAATGCTTTTTGACAATCAGATGACCAATCCAAGACAGTGTTTTTCTTTAATAGATCACATAAACAAGAAGCGTTCATAGCTTGAGTACTGACATACTTTCTGTAAAATCCAGCAAGACCAAAAAAAGATTTTAATTGTTTTTTCTTTTAAGGAATAGGAAAATTCTCTATAGCTTCAAATTTTTCTCTGTCAGGTTCAATCCACTTTTCCAAAATAATGTGTCCCAAAAATTTCAATTCACTTACTCCAAATTTACATTTTTCTAACTTTAAGGTCATACCTCCTTCCCTTAATTTTGTACACACCTGTGTTAGTAATTTGGAATGTTCTTCCCATGTTTTTCCAGAAATCAAAATATCATCTACATATACAGTAAGTTCAGACAGTAGTTCATCCCCCAAAACAAGATCTAATGCTCTAATATATTCAGCAACAGAAACTGTTAGTCCAAATGGTACAACACAGTAATGATAACTTTTTCCCTCATACAAAAACACAGTGTATTTTCTAGAATTTATATCTAAAGAAATTTGGTGAAAGCCTGAAGTTAAGTCTAAGCTGCTCATGAATTTAATACTAACAAAGAGATAGAGGGGCTGGCCAGTACTTACCTCAGCTCAGTACAGCCGATAGATACACATAAAACAGAACCGAAAATTTACATTCCTAGCTTTCGGAACAAATGTTCCTTCATCAGGGAGGAGAGAGGGGAAAGAAAGGGAAGGGAGATTCAGTTACTCACAACCCAGGCTATGAAGCAACAGGGAAAGGAAAATAGGGAGGGTAGCAAGGATGGAGGCATGGTTGTCAGAGGGAAGCCAAAGATATTCTACTGTAAGTACTGTGCCAGCTTCAAACCAAAGAGGATGCATACAGAAGTAAAGAGGTATATAGTATAAAGATAAACACAACTATGTAGGATGAAAAGATGCGTGAATGGCTAAACAGGAAAGGGAAAGAGGAGAAGACTGAAGAGTAAATGGGAGTGAGGTTGTTTAACGTAGGTTCAGTGGCGGGATGAAAGGATGTGTTGGAGTGCAAGTTCCCATCTCCGCAGTTCAGAGGGACTGGTGTTGGGTGGGAGAAGCCAAATGGCACATACGGTGTAGCAGGTTCCTAGGTCCCTAGAATTATGCTGGAGGGCATGCTCCGCTACTGGGTATTGGGCATCTCCTAGGCGGACAGTTCGTCTGTGTCCGTTCATGCGCTCAGCCAGTTTAGTTGTTGTCATGCCGATGTAAAAGGCTGTGCAGTGCAGGCATGTCAGCTGATAAATGACATGTGTAGTTTCACATGTGGCCCTGCCTTGAATTGTGTATGTTTTACCAGTAGCGGGGCTGGAGTAGGTGGTTGTGGGGGGATGCATGGGGCAGGTTTTGCAGCGGGCTCGGTTACAGGGGTAGGAACCGCTAGGTAGAGAAGTAGTCTGGGAATATTGTAGGGTTTAACACGGATGTTACGGAGGTTAGGGGGGCGACGAAAGGCAACTCTGGGTGGTGTGGGGAGAATTTTGTCAAGGGATGATCTCATTTCAGGGGTTGACTTGAGAAAGTCATATCCCTGGCGGAGTAATTTGTTGATGTTTTCGAGGCCAGGATAATATTGGGTGACAAGGGGGATGCTTCTGTGTGGTCTGGGGGTAGGAACATTGTTGTTGGACGGGGAGGAATGTATTGCTCGGGAGATCTGTTTGTGGACAAGGTCTGCAGGATAGTTGCGGGAGAGGAAAGCACTGGTCAGGTTATTGGTGTAATTGTTGAGGGATTCATCACTGGAACAGATGTGTTTGCCACGAATACCTAGGCTGTAGGGAAGGGAGCGTTTGATGTGGAATGGATGGCAGCTATCGAAGTGAAGGTACTGTTGTTTGTTTGTGGGTTTGATATGGACAGAGGTGTGGATGTGAGCTTCAACAAGATGAAGGTCAACATCCAGGAAGGTGGCTTGGGTTTTGGAGAAGGACCAGGTGAAATTCAGATTCGAAAAGGAGTTGAGGTTATGGAGGAAATTAAGGAGTGTTTCTTCACCATGAGTCCAGACCACAAAGATGTCATCTATAAACCTATACCAGGCCAGGGGAAGCAGCTGTTGGGTCTTCAGGAAAGCCTCCTCCATGCGGTCCATGAAGAGGTTGGCATAGGACGGAGCCATCCTGGTTCCCATGGCCGTTCCCCTGATTTGTTTGTAGGTCTGGCCTTCAAAAGTGAAGTAGTTATGGGTGAGGATGAAGTTGGTAAGTGTGATAAGGAACGAGGTTTTTGGAAGATCTTCGGGTGGGCGTTGGGAGAGGTAGTGCTCAAGGGCAGAGAGACCATGGGTATGTGGTATGTTTGTGTAAAGGGATGTAGCATCTATGGTGACAAGAAAGGTTTCAGGTGGGGAGGAGTGGGAATGGATTTGAGGCGTTCTAGGAAGTGGTTTGTGTCTTTGATGTAGGATGGGAGTCTGCGGGTGATAGGTTGGAGGTGCTGGTCTACCAGAGCTGAGATTCGTTCGGTTGGGGCTTTGAAGCCTGCTACAATGGGATGGCCAGGATGGTTCTCTTTGTGGATTTTGGGTAATAGGTAGAAGGTAGGGGTACGTGGCTCAGGTGGAATGAGTAAGTCTATGGAAGCCGTTGTGAGGCCTTGTGAGGGACCTTGGATTTTTAGGATTTTTTGCAGCTCAGTCTGGATGGAGGGAATGGGATCCTGGGTAACAGCTTTGTAGGTTGAGGTGTCAGAGAGTTGACGCAGTCCTTCTGCCACATACTCCACACGGTCAAGTACGACAGTTGTGGAGCCTTTATCCACCGGGAGGATGACAATAGAGGGGTCCATTTTCAGCTCCTTAATGGCACGGGATTCAGCTGGGTGATGTTGGGGGTTGTCGGGATGTTCTTCAAGAAGGACTGGGAGGCAACACTGGATGTGAGGAATTCCTGAAATGTCTGCAAGGGATGGTTTTGGGGGAGGGGAGGAGGATCCCTTTGGGAAGGCAGTCGGAACTGTTCTAGACAGGGTTCAACACTGGGTCTAGTATTTGGGGGCTGTGTTTGGGTAGTGAAGTGATATTTCCAGTTGAGGTTCCGGGTGAATGAGAGGAGATCTTTAACCAGGGCAGTGTGGTTGAATTTAGGCGTGGGGCTAAAGGTTAAGCCTTTTGATAGAACAGATGTCTCTAGAGGAGAGAGGGATCTGGATGAGAGGTTTAGGACTGAATTGGGACTAGTGATATGTGGCATTTGACTGTGGTTATAGTTGAGATTTGGTCTGTGTGGGGTATGTACTGGGATGGGGAGATTGAGTAGGGTGGCTAGGCTAGGTTTGTTGGCTATGAGAGGGGTTTGTTGAAGGTTCTGTTGTGGTTGGTGTTTGTGAGGGATAGGGAGAGGGACCCCACTTCTTAGGTGTTGCACTAGCACTGTGGATAGTTTTTTCAGGTGGTGTGCGGCATGGAACTCAAGTTTGCAGCTGGCTTCTAGGATGATGTTCCTGAGTGTGGTCTCCAAGCAAGGGTTTGAGAGGTGAAGGACTTTGAAGAGAGATAGGAGCTGTTGGGAGTGGTGGTTACACGAAGTAGTGTAGAGATTCAGGACAAGTTGGGTAAGGGCTAAGGATTGAAGGTTCTGAAAGTCCAGGAGAGACTGTTGGAAGGAGGAATTACACCCGGAGATGGGAACTTTTAAGGTAAGCCCTTTAGGGATAATTCCAAAGGTTAAGCAGGACCGGAGGAAAAGTATGTGGGATTGCAGTTTGGCTACGGTGAATGCATGTTTCCGGAATGAATGTAAATAATGTGGTATAGGATTAGGGTACATAGTGGGTAACTGGTGGGTAGGAAAATTAAATAACTAAAGTTGAAATAGTAATCATAAGAAGGAATAAAATGGGGAGGGAAGGACGAGAAAGAAAGAAATTGTGTTGGTAATGTTCAATACCAAAGGAAGACCACTAAATAAGAAAAATACGGAAAAAGTTGGCCAGACCAAGCAAGTATGTCCAGATCAGGGGAAAAGAACACACGTTGCTCAAAAACAGAGACAGCGAGTTGCGAAAAAAGATCGCGCGTGCCGCAAAAGCGATCGCGCGTGCAGCAAAAGCGATCGTGCGTGCCGCAAAAAAGATCACGCGTGCCGCAAAAAAGATCGCGCGTGCTGCAAAAAAGATAGATGAATTTCACACATTCAAATTTATGTAACAGTTCACCTATGTTTTCTGGATGATCATTTTCTCCTTTCAAAAATTTGTTAAGGTGCCTAGAATCAAGTACAAGTCTAACACCCCCTCCATGTTTGGAAACCACCACCAAAGGATTATTATAATCACTGTTACTTCTTTTGATTATACTCCATGCTTCCATTTTTTTGTATCTCACTCTCCACTTATTTTCTTTTTGCAAAAGGAATACTAAAAGGCTTGAGGAAAAAAGGTTCATGATTTTTAAGGTGTAAAGTGCATTGATAATTCCTGACTCTTCCAGGTTTTCCATTGAAAACATCTTGAAATTCCCACAATAAATTTTCCAACTATCTCATTTGATCACTGTCCAAATCAATTGTTTCCTCTACTTTGCTTTTAACTAGGTTTTCATAATTTTGACCAGAAAAATTTAGCTCAGATTTGTCATCATAACAGTACAAATTCTCTTCATAGTCAATGATTTTCCTGACATGATTGCAACCTTCTCCACAGTGTATAATAAACAGTTGTGTACACACAGTAATATTGCTTTTGGGTTCACACACAATTAACTTCATCTCGCTCCATTTAAATGCAGCACTTACCTTTAACACCCAGTCCATGCCAAACAATATGTTCTCTTCTAAACTTGGAATAACAAGACAACCCTGCTCAAATTTTACATCTTCTATTTCAAATGATAAAAATACTTGAATTTTGATGACTTTACTGTGTTTGCCTGTAGCTCCTCTTATCTTTACTCCCATCACAGGGGCCTCAACAAAATCAACACTGTCTTTAATTTTACTTCTGAATTTTTCTGAAATAGCTAAAATAGGTCTCCCTGTACCAATGAGACATTCACCCTCCAAATTGTTTACTTTAGCTATAATGTATGGACACCCTAATTCACATTCTTCTACTTTTTCTTTTAATGGTTCATGTAACAGGTCATTTTCAATTTCTCTAAAATTACCCTCATATTGCTGATCAGTTTTTAATAGCTTCACACACACATTGACACATTCATTAACATCATCTGTGGATACAACAGATTGAGCATACAACAGAAATTCATTACATTTTACACTTTGCCACCAGTGAGGATATAACCTTCTACAAATTTTAGCTAAATAGTTCCACAACTCTTCCCTATCTGTTTTGTAATTGCAACAGTTCCATAATATTTTTAAAAATTTTTCACCTTTTCCTTCAGAACTTGTATGTGGGTTTAAATACTTCATACTATTAGCTGGCACAGCATTACAGTCCTCTGCTACATTAAATTTGTTACACTGACTTAACTTTACATGTTCTTCAGATGCGTGAGTGTCCTCTTCCTCATTACTAACCACACTTACCTCATCATAATGCTCACAACTATCAACTTCATTATCACATAGCTTCACTGCTTCACTTGAAATAATTTCGACAAATACCTGATACTCACCCACAGCATTAATCTCAACATTACTTACCTCCATACAACTCTTAACAATATCATTAGCTTCCATATTTTCATTAAAATCAAAACTTTCCTCATCATGCATCCTATCCACAGTCACATTAAGTTCCATCTCTCTCTCTTCATATAACTTTTCATTTTCATTAAATAACTTATTCAAATCAGAGCTGTAATGTTTGTCAGATACTTCAGAATTACATAGATTATTATTCTCTACCCAATTATAAAATTCTGGCACAATTGCAATATCCTCATCTGGCTTGTTCTCAGAAGTAGTTACTTTATTGCTTTCAACATGATTATTTTCTCTTATTGTACCCCAAAATTTATGATCATAATTTAAAGTATTAATTTGGTGTTGAACATGAGTGTCTGTTGTTTGTGGTGTGTATTTGTTTTGTCTTTCACTGGTTTTATTATAATAATAAGTTACACTTCTCCTTCTTCCTCTGTCTGTAAATTCCCAGTGGTTATTGTAAGTCCTATTGTGATTAAATTTTCTCGCCCCAAAACTTCGGACCCTCATTGAGGTGGTCCGGAATTTTCCTGCCTGTTTTCTCTGATCTCCAATTTTGTTCCCCCTTGTTTCTGTCATCCATCCTGTTTCTATTTCCAAAATTTTTATCCCTGTCTCTGTCATTACCATTATGATCGCTATTGTTTCCCCTGTGTTGTTCATATCTATTATCTCTTTATTCTCTCCTCTCTCCATACCTGTTTGAATAACACCCCCCCCCCCCCTGTTGATGTTCACCGTTATTAAAATTTTGCATATTCACTCTTTCTAATGCCCTATCCAATTTATCCACATATTTTAAAAATTCTTCCAAAGAATCATCAGGCCCATGAACTAAATCCCACTGCAGTTTTTCAGGTAGCCTTCTTTTCAGTGCATCTATTTGTGTCATTTCACCAAAAGGTTTAGCTAAATGTATTAATTTTCTCAATTGATCTTTACAAAATGCTTTCATGGTGCCCACTCTCCCTCTGAAAATAGGTCCATTTAAAAATTCAGATTTAATCCTCCCCTGTTCAGATTCTGACCAAAATTTGTTTAAGAAGCTTTTCTCAAAATTTGCAAAGGTTTCCCACTGATCAAAATTTTGGTTAGCCCAGGATAGGGCCTCCCTTTCAAGAAATATTTTGACAAATTTAATTTTTAAATTAACAGACATTCCTGGCACAAAATTGTCCTTGCAATTGCTCAAAAAATCAACTGGGTGCAAATTATTACAAGGAAAACTTTTCACCAAGAGGTTCGACCATACTGGTCCATGACTGTACAAATTTTTGTTAACAAGATATTCTTCAACTTGATTTATTTTGGTTTTTAATGTGTCTAATTTATTGGTAAGATTTGATTCTAAACTGTCAACCTTTTTCTCAACACTACTGATTACATTAACATTGTTTACTTTCAAGTCATTTAATTTTGCATCTAGTGATTCGTTTTCATTTTGAAGCTCCTGAATTTCCCTGACTATGTTACTATTTTCAGCAATGAACTCATTTTCAAAAACAATTACTTTTTTCTCCACAGTGTCTACCCTCGATTCTATCACATTTAAGTTACCTTCCAGTGTATTTTTGACCTCAGTTAACTTAGTTTTTATCAAATTTAATTGCTTATTCAAAATTTCCCCTAACCTTTCGTCAATTTCAGCTCTCATTTCAGATTTTAAATTATTTGTTTTCATTCTGCTTACCCAGAAGATGCATAATCAATTCTAACCCATCAAGTTTTTGATTTCCCCCCCCCCCCCC
Organism: Schistocerca cancellata; assembly: GCF_023864275.1. Taxonomy (NCBI): domain Eukaryota; kingdom Metazoa; phylum Arthropoda; class Insecta; order Orthoptera; family Acrididae; genus Schistocerca; species Schistocerca cancellata. The sequence goes on from NC_064627.1 coordinate 1,000,749,654, forward strand.
CCCCACACACACACACACTATTTCTTCCCGTGCTATAATTTTATCCATTATTAACTGTTAACAAAAAATGAACCTCTAGAAATGACAATAACAAATTACAAAATTCATTACAATTTGGAAGTCTTCTCCATCAGAATCCAGTCATAGTGATTATTTTAAATCATTTGTCATCCCATTGTTTTTTGCATCCATTTTTCGTCCTGTGGTTGTCTCCTTAATATTTGATTGTCAGGTTTTTGTCGATATTTTTCATAACAGATTCACTATGCACTTTTCCTGAAACACATCTACAGTTAATTTTTGAATATATGGTGCTGCCTATCCCGGCAAGATCACCCACGTTCTAACAACCCTACCACAACGAAGGTCAAAAAATTTAATAATGATTGTGGTGTTGCTCATGCTGCTAAATACTGCATTTTCGGGCAACAACAAAGTTATTATGTGGCAGGTGTCATTAGAGACAGATAATAAAGTCATTTCATGTAATAATGAATAAACTAGGCACTCATCTTTTCGTGTTTCCCACACTGGACTCGTTGTAAAATCATGACTCAATCATCAAAAATCTAGGTGGTGATGATTCCAAGCTCAGAAGCAAAGAGGCCTAGGTTTTATTCTGCTATATTCAAAAGTTTTATAGATGTGTTTCACAAACCATTCTTGAAGATTACACTTTTGCACGACAATGGTGATGTAAAAAAATAATCAGCACTCCGAATTTAAGTTACACTTCCTTTTTATTGATTTTGTTGCAGTATCATGTAACACACAAAACATCACTTCACAATACAAAACATACTTGAAAACATCTTCCTCATTGTTAAAGTTCACATTTTCTAAAACTGACTACAATATGCATCTTTCCAACATGATGTCCAAGACTTGACTTTCTCAAGGTCCGACTCTCTAACTAACTGCTTACGTGCCCAAAAATCAGTTACAAGTACGTCAAAGATCATTGTGACAAAAGAAAGAATACACATAAGAATAATATCACTGCAATATAAACATATCAATGTATCAAAGTACATCTACATTAATGAAATCAAATCTGAATGTTGTCTCAGAAATATGTCAACTACTTTACAGAAACACAGTAGAGTATTGCTGGTATCGAGAGGTTGAGTTGAGGTGCCGTAAGGTTACATAATTCAAGTACCATTACCAAGTGTCAGATTGTTTGGGCCATCAGTCTAATTAAAGAATTGTTTTAAGATAAGGCATTTCGGCCTTTTAAAATTTTATTTTGGTTTAAGTCTTAAGTGATGAGCCTTTGGCCAATTTTTAAATTAAAGTTGTTTTGCTGTATAGTTTGGGCCTTCAGCCTAATCGGAACAACTGATTTAAGTTAAGGCCTTCTGCATTTTACATTTCTGATTTTGGTTTGAGTCTTAAGTTATTGGCTTTTAGCCAATTTTAAATTAAAGTGGTCTTGTCCTTATGGCATGAGATTGTACGGTGCATTCAGCCACTAATTAAGTTCCAAAAATTAATGCTGTGTTTTTTTAATTTGCTTGGCTCTTATAATGTTTGTTCAAGTAAATAAAGTTCTATGTTTGAGTGTAACTGACAGCCACTTATTTAGGCTACTTTCGACAATTTACACTACCCGTCCTGTCCTGCAGGTTTAGGAGGGTGTCTCACCTGAATCCCTATTTTCTTATTCATTATTAAACCTACTCCTGCATTACCCCTTATTTAAGTTTGTGTTTATAACCCTGTATTCATTTGACCAGAAGTCCTATACTACCTTCAATTGAACTTCACTAATTCCTACAATATTTAACTGTAACCTATCCATTTCTTTTACCCATTCTCAAATTTTATAACCTACCTGCCTACCTAAGAGATCTAACATTCTACACTTTAATCTGTAGCACTCCAGTTTTGTTTCACCTGATGATGACATTCTCCTGAGTAATCCCCTACCAGAGATCTGAATGGAGGACTATTTTACCTCTGGAATATTTTACCCAAGAGGATGCTATCAATATTTAACCATACAGCAGAGTTGTACGCCCTTAGGAAAAATTGCAGCTGCAGTTTCCTCTCATTTTCAGCAGTTTGCAGTACCAGTGCAGCAAGGCCATTTTGGTTGATGTTACAAGGCCAGATCAGTCAATCATCCAGACTGTTCCTCCTGCAACTACTGAAAAGGCTGCTGCCCTGCTTCAGGAACCATACATTTTTCTGGCATCTCAATAGACATCCCTCCATCCCTCTATTGTGACTGCACCTATGGAACAGCTATCTGTATTGCTGAGGCACACAAACCTCTCCACCAATGGGAAAGTCCATAATTCATGGGAGGAGTGATTTCAAATACAAAATGTTAATTTACTGTTTCTAATGTTGAAGCTGGTGAACTTGGCAATCATGTAACTATGGGGGAAGAACTTATGATAGGTAATAATAGTGAGAAGCGTGAAAGGGGTGTCTCAGACAATTACAGTGAGATTAGTGAGGATTATGTGACTCTCAGTAGTAGTGAGGAAAATAAAGATGGTGTTGAAGATACTGAAGAGAGGATAGGAAGTCAGATTGACTTTTATTAAGAATTAGATGGTATGATTTATATGGAGGTCGAAGGTGAAATGTTTGAGGAAGATATTTATGGCGACAGCTGTGAACACATTCAGGAAGGTCAGAATTGTGATAGAGAGGTACATGAAAGTGAAATTTTACTGGGTGATATTAGTAAATCAGTATCTTCTGAAGATGAAAGAAAGTATGCAAAATGTATAAGTAAAGAAATTTTAAGGGTAGCTTGGTGTCATTATGATAATGAGAGTTGTGATAGTGGAATATAAGATATGCTGAAAAAGGTATGTAAATGTTTGTATCCAGAATGGTGGAAAGAGACAAGAAATGATGCAGAGAACTTAGGAAAAACTGTTATGTCCGTGAGTGCCATGCAACCAAAGGTAGAAACACACACAAACAAAGATGAAGTAAAAGATATGGGATTTAAGGAAACTGACAAATATCTTTTGTATAAAGCAGAAAACAAAGATGATTGTGATATGCAAGGAAGTATATATATATCTGCTTGTGTCTGTATATGTGTGGATGGATATGTGTGTGAGTGCGAGTGTATACCCGTCCTTTTTTCCCCCTAAGGTAAGTCTTTCCGCTCCCGGGACTGGAATGACTCCTTACCCTCTCCCTTAAAACCCACATCCTTTTGTCTTTCCCTCTCCTTCCCTCTTTCCTGATGAGGCAACAGTTTGTTGCGAAAGCTTGAATTTTGTGTGTCTGTCGACCTGCCAGCACTTTCATTTGGTGGGTCGCATCATCTTTGTTTTTAGGTATATTTTTCCTTCGTGGAATGTTTCCTTCTATTATATATATATATATATATATATATATATATATATATATATATATATATATATATATATATATATATATATATATATATATATCTGTGTGTGTGTGTGTGTGTGTGTGTGTGTGTGTGTGTATGTATATGTATATGTATATATATATATATTAAAAGTGATAATTGGGAAAAATTAAGAGATGGAACTAAACACAGTCAACATTTCATTGAGTTATCTTTAATAGGTACTAAGATTAGAGGAGCTACTGGATGACATAGTAAACTTGTGAAGTGACAATATTACTGTCAATATAATGTTATTGGACAGTTAAAATATCTATTCACCAAATGGCAGCAGGAAAACACACATACAAAGGTATAAAAGTTTGCAAGATTTTGGAGCCTGTGGCTCCTTCTTCTGGCAGAAAGGTTGAAGTGGAAGGGCAAGCAATGAAGGAAAAGGACTAGTCAGGTTTAGTAAAAGGGGCTGAGTTCCAAAAAGTTACCCAGAACCCCAGGTCAGGGGAGATTAACCAGACAGGATGAGAAGGGAAGACTGATTGTTGGGGACTACACCAGACAAGATTTGAAAACCTAAGAGCTTAAAGATGGAAAACAAGGTAATATTCAGACAGAGATTGTTGTGAAAACATTGTGCATGAGGTAATAAGAGTGGAAAGCTAAGAGCACTGTACATGATAAGAGATGGTTGGGGGGAGGTGGCACAAAAAAATGGGTCTGAAAATGAAGGACATAAAAAACAAAAAGGATGTGAAGAAAGGAATAGTCACTGTGAAGAAATGTTGAGACCAAACAAATTAAAGTAAATTATTGTTGAGTGGATGGCGAGAACCAAGGATATGTTGTAGTGCCTCTCCCCATCTGTGGAGTTCTGAGAAAATGGTGTCTGGGGAAGAATCCAGATGGCACATGTGCTGAAACAGACACTGAGGTCGTGACTGTCACATTGTACAGCATGCTCTGCAACAGGACATTGTGTGCTTCCAATATACACCCTCTGCCTGTGCCCATTCATCTTAACTGATAACTTGGTGGTAGTCACGCTACTGTAGAAGGCCAAGCAGTGTTAACATAATAGCTGGTATTGAAGTGTTGTTTCAAAGCTGGGTCTCCCTTTGATAGCGTAAGTGTCACCAGTTACGGGACTGGTATGGTTGGTTGTATGAAGGAGAATAGAGCAGTTCTTACACTGGAGATGGTCACAGGGGTAGAAGCCATAGCCTATGGAGATGGGTGCAAAAAGATCATATGGTCTGACAAGGATATTGCAGAGATTTGGAGGGCGATGGAAAGATACTCTGGGTGTGGGGGGGCAAAATGTCAGGGCACAACTTTGGGGAGTCGTAGCCATTTCAAAGTAGCTGGTAAACACATTCAGGACCAGAATACTACTAAGTGACGCTTGGTGTACTCCTAAGTTCATTTTTGGAGGGATCAGCAGTACTAGAATTAGATGTGGTGGCCCAGAAAATCTGTTTTTTAACTATGCTTTTGGGGTAATTATATCCAGCGAAGGCTGAGGTGAGAATGGTGTTGTATTCCTGTAAAGAGTCTGCATCTGAACAAATACATTTGCCTCAAATGCTAAGGCTGTATGGGAGGGAATGTTTGAAATAGAAAGGATGGCAACTGACAAAATGAAAGTACTCCTGTTTGTTAGAATGTTTAACGTGAACAGAATTATGTAGCTCACCTTCAGTGAGTATGAAATCAATGGCTCCTATCCCCATAACCATCACTGCTGTAAGACTTGCCCTATGCACCCACCTACCACCACCTACACCAGTCCTGTAATTTGCAGAACATATTCTGGGTGTTCCACTTGAAACTGGTAAGCCTGACACCAAAGATCCAAGTAACAATGAACTAACCAAAAAAGAATAAATAATAATAATAATAATAATGTTTAAAAATGTAGTTCCCTGTTTACAAGAGATGCTGGAAGTGGGGCCATGGGAATTTTAAAGGAATATCTGCATGCTGAGCTTTTATTAGCAGAAATCATAACTATAAGTAATGAAATAAAGAAATAATTTGAGCCATAGATACAGTCCACGGCTGTATAAATATTGTATGCAGCCACTGGAAACATTTGAAGATTTTTTATCATCAGGTTATTGTTGGAATAAGAGGCACCTTTTTGTTGTCTAGGTGTTATCCAGATTGGACGTATTTTGGCACACCACCATTAATACTACATTAGTTTATTAATACATTCACGAGTTGCAGAAGGCAATTCTCAATGTAAGTGTCATAATTTAATTGTGTTTTATTTCAGAATATACTGTTATTACTAACCTATGTATGTTTTCTTCCCCCCATGAACCATGGACCTTGCCGTTGGTGGGGAGGCTTGCGTGCCTCAGCGATACAGATAGCCGTACCGTAGGTGCAACCACAACGGAGGGGTATCTGTTGAGAGGCCAGACAAACGTGTGGTTCCTGAAGGGGGGCAGCAGCCTTTTCAGTAGTTGCAAGGGCAACAGTCTGGATGATTGACTGATCTGGCCTTGTAACAATAACCAAAATGGCCTTGCTGTGCTGGTACTGCGAACGGCTGAAAGCAAGGGGAAACTACGGCCGTAATATTTCCCGAGGGCATGCAGCTTTACTGTATGATTAAATGATGATGGCGTCCTCTTGGGTAAAATATTCTGGAGGTATAATAGTCCCCCATTCGGATCTCCGGGCGGGGACTACTCAAGAGGATGTCGTTATCAGGAGAAAGAAAACTGGTGTTCTACGGATCACAGCGTGGAATGTCAGATCCATTAATCGGACAGGTAAGTTAGAAAATTTAAAAAGGGAAATGGATAAGTTAAAGTTAGATATAGTGAGAATTAGTGAAGTTCGGTGGCATGAGGAACAAGGCTTCTGGTCAGGTGACTACATGGTTATAAACACAAAGTCAAATAGGGGTAATGCAGGAGTAGGTTTAATAATGAATAGGAAAATAGGAATGCGGGTAAGCTACTACAAACAGCATAGTGAATGCATTATTGTGGCAAAGATAGATACAAAGCCCACACCTACTACAGTAGTACAAGTTTATATGCCAACTAGCTCTCCAGATGACGAAGAAATTGAAGAAATGTATGATGAAATAAAAAAAATTATTCAGATAGTGAAGGGAGACGAAAATTTAATAGTCATGGGTGACTGGAATTCGAGTGTAGGAAAAGGGAGAGAAGGAAATGTAGTAGGTGAATATGGATTGGGGCTAAGAAATGAAAGAGGAAACTGCCTGGTAGAATTTTGTACAAAGCACAACTTAATCATAGCTAACACTTGGTTTAAGAATCATGATAGAAGGTTGTATACATGGAAGAACCCTGGAGATACTAAAAGGTATCAGATAGATTATATAATGGTAAGACAGAGATTTAGGAACCAGGTTTTAAATTATAAGACATTTCCAGGGGCAGATGTGGACTCTGACCATAATCTATTGGTTATGACCTGTAGATTGAAACTGAAGAAACTGCAAAAAGGTACGAATTTAAGGAGATGGGACCTGGATAAACTGAAAGAACCAGAGGTTGTACAGAGTTTCAGGGAGAGCATAAGGGAACAATTGACAGGAATGGGGGAAAGAAATACAGTAGAAGAAGAATGGGTAGCTTTGAGGGATGAAGTAGTGAAGGCAGCAGAGGATCAAGTAGGTAAAAAGACTAGGGCTAGTAGAAATCCTTGGGTAACAGAAGAGATATTGAGTTTAATTGATGAAAGGAGAAAATATAAAAATGCAGTAAATGAAGCAGGCAAAAAGGAATACAAACGTCTCAAAAATGAGATCGACAGGAAGTGCAAAATGGCTAAGCAGGGATGGTTAGAGGACAAATGTAAGGATGTAGAGGCTTATCTCACTAGGGGTAAGATAGATACTGCCTACAGGAAAATTAAAGAGACCTTTGGAGAAAAGAGAGCCACTTGCATGAATATCAAGAGCTCAGATGGAAACCCAGTTCTAAACTAAGAGGGGAAAGCAGAAAGGTGGAAGGAGTATATAGAGGGTCTATACAAGGGCGATGTACTTGAGGACAATATTATGGAAATGGAAGAGTATGTAGATGAAGATGAAATGGGAGATACGATACTGCGTGAAGAGTTTGACAGAGCACTGAAAGACCTGAGTCGAAACAAGGCCCCCGGAGTAGACAACATTCCATCGGAGCTACTGACGGCCTTGGGAGAGCCAGTCCTGACAAAACTCTACCATTTAGTGAGCAAGATGTATGAAACAGGCGAAATACCCTCAGACTTCAAGAAGAATATAATAATTCCAATCTCAAAGAAAGCAGGTGTTGACAGATGTGAAAATTACTGAACAATCAGTTTAATAAGCCACAGCTGCAAAATACTAACATGAATTCTTTACAGACGAATGGAAAAACTAGTAGAAGCTGACCTTGGGGAAGATCAGTTTGGATTCCGTAGAAATACTGGAACACGTGAGGCAATACTGACCTTACGACTTATCTTAGAAGAAAGATTAAGGAAAGGCAAACCTACATTTCTAGCATTTGTAGTCTTAGAGAAAGCTTTTGACAATGTTGACTGGAATACTCTCTTTCAAATTCTAAAGGCGGCAGGGGTAAAATACAGGGAGCGAAAGGCTATTTACAATTTGTACAGAAACCAGATGGCAGTTATAAGAGTTGAGGGACATGAAAGGGAAGCAGTGGTTGGGAAGGGAGTGAGACAGGGTTGTAGCCTCTCCCCGATGTTATTCAATCTGTATATTGAGCAAGCAGTAAAGGAAACAAAAGAAAAATTCGGAGTAGGTGTTAAAATCCATGGAGAAGAAATAAAAACTTTGTGGTTCGCCAATGACATTGTAATTCTGTCAGAGACAGCAAAGGACTTGGAAGAACGTTGAATGGAATGGATAGTGTCCTGAAGGGAGGATATAAGATGAACATCAACAAAAGCAAAATGAGGATAATGGAATGTAGTCGAATTAAGTCGGGTGATGTTGATGGTATTAGATTAGGAAATGAGACACTTAAAGTAGTAAAGGAGTTTTGCTATTTGGGGAGCAAAATAACTGATGATGGTCGAAGTAGAGAGGATATAAAATGTAGACTGGCAATGGCAAGGAAAGCGTTTCTGAAGAAGAGAAATTTGTTAACATCGAGTATAGATTTAAGCATCAGGAAGTCATTTCTGAAAGTATTTGTATGGAGTGTAGCCATGTATGGAAGTGAAACATGGACGGTAAATAGTTTGGACAAGAAGAGAATAGAAGCTTTCGAAATGTGGTGCTACAGAAGAATGCTGAAGATTAGATGGGTAGATCACATAACTAATGAAGAAGTATTGAATAGGATTGGGGAGAAGAGAAGTTTGTGGCACAACTTGACCAGAAGAAGGGATCGATTGTTAGGACATGTTCTGAGGCATCAAGGGATCACCAATTTAGTATTGGAGGGCAGCGTGGAGGGTAAAAATCGTAGGGGGAGACCAAGAGATGAATACACTAAGCAGATTCAGAAGGATGTAGGTTGCAGTAGGTACTGGGAGATGAAGAAGCTTGCACAGGATAGAGTAGCATGGAGAGCTGCATCAAACCAGTCTCAGGACTGAAGACCACAACAACAACAACATGTATGTTTTATTTTGAATCTTTAGTCATTGTAAGATTGCTTGGTGACTTGGCATGGCAAAAGATTCTGTACTTGTAAGCAAAAAGTCATCCAGCTCAATCAACCATTGTCCTCTGGTGCTGTGTTATTATGAGTCTGATTTTAGTCAAAACACAGAGAGAAGAAACACGGTTAAAAATACATGAAGGGATCTTTAACAGAAAAAGCCATGCTCAAGTGCCAAGAGTTTGTATGAAACATATTTTACCAATTCGTAATCTTAATTGATCTCTATTTAATATTCATTATTATAATTTATTGTATTGTCTCAATTTAGATATGAACAAGCTAAATTAAAGCATCCAGGCATCGCTGACTTTGTGCAATGATGTTACTAACAACACACTGTAATCTGCAGGCATGATGTAGTTAATTTCTCTTGTAATGGTCCATTTAAGATAGTTTGTTGTGCGAGGGATATAATCCACCACATAAATGGTGGAGCTCATGAAATAGCTTCCTGAAGACATTGAAGAAGCTGACCATTTCACCAGAGAATGCAAGACTGGAGTTATGGAAGAAGTCGATGCCTCACCTGCACGGGTGGATGTCAAGAGCTGAAGAACTACCACCTGAACACAATGAAAGCTGGCTTGTGTGGAAATCTTTAAATAGATTGCGATCAGGAGTTGGACAATCTGAAGAGATGGGACTTCATAACAAAAGATATGTCCTGTGATTGTGGACAAGGACAAACCACAAGCCACATGCATCAGTGCCCTTTGTGCCCTACATCCTGCATGAAGAATGATCTCCTGCAAGCCACTCCAAGCGCCTTGGAGGTTGCAAAGTACTGGGCACATGTAATATAAATACAATTTGTATATGTATGTTTACGTATATATTATTATTTATTTACTGATGTGTATGGCTACTATAAATTTGTATGTTTCTGACTCTAGAATATATAGGGATATGTTAGTGATGTGAGCCATATTTTGGTTGGATGGGTGAGCAGCTGCTCCATCTTGTTTAAAAATTGTATACATCTTCTCTGCATCTGTTAACTGGGCATAAAAAGAGTCTAGATATCTGTCACTGTTTAAGGTGTAATTGACAACACACACCAAACACCTGTCTTTTCTGAGTGGAGAGGTTCTGTACGTAGAGTATGTGGGTTGTCCTGTGACCAGTATCTTCAATTCTGGGAGTTTATGTTACCTGACAAATGAAACCAGCCTCATCCGGCATGAAATAATGTAAGGAGTCCAAGTAACGGTTAACAATTGATGTTGACACTCAGTTACCGTAATGAACTGTTTTTTCCTGATCCTCAGATTTCAACTCTTCCACAACATTCACAAAATAGGCTTTTAATTTCCTATATTTGGTACACAATGACATGATGTACAAGATGCACCAACTTACTGTGAAAACAATCTTACCAATTTGCAAGATTTTCTCGTAATATCCATGCTAATTCTGTCTAGTTTCAGGGGTCCTTGCTGTTGGTTGCCTATTTCTATGCACATTCTGATCAAATACTACATCCCTCCACTTCTTGTACAGATCTTAAATAGTGCTGGTTGTTGGAGTTTAGTACCAGGACATTTCGCTTAAAATATTTCTTTACATTCCTTGATAGAGTCTGTCTATATACAGCACTCCACAATATCATTTCACTGTTCTAACACAAACTGCCCCATCTCTATTACAATTCATTAACATGAACTTTTCACAGCAATTGAAGCATGAACACGCAGCTGCTCTCAACTTTCTAATAAAATACAGTGAAGCCAACTTTCAAGACAGGGTTGTCACTTCACAAGCAAGTTGACAAGAGATGATTCCTAAACCTCACCAGTCCTTTTCCTTCACCCCTTGTCCTACTCCTTCAACATTTCTGCCTGAAGAAGGAGCCACTAACTCCAAAAGCTTGAAAACTTAAATACCTTTGTGTGTGCGTTCTCCTGTGACTGCTTGGTGAGTAGATTTTTTTTTTCTATACAATTACATTATATTTTCATAAATTGATTATTTTCGTGAATATCCTGTTGAGTTAACAACATACAATTTGTTCAGTGTTGCCCTGGGATTCCCGAGTGAAGCAAGGAAATTATTTTGGACATGGGCATGGATACGATTGTAAGTTAAAGTAGGATTCTGTTGCACAAATATGTAATTGTTTTTCACTGAACCTAGATGAAAAATTTCACAACCAACAAAACTGATTACCGTAAGTAGCATAAACTGTATTAATTGTGTCAGGAGGTTTAGGTGACAGAGGATACTTTGAAGAAGGGGATGATTATCTTGAAGAGAGGGGAGATCTAGAATATAATAACAGTTTAGTAGAAGCCAAAGTAGAGGGTGCTAAGAAACTTAATCAGATTCATAAGGAGGATTTAGGTAAATTTTTTGGGTGTATTGTGATGCGTATCATGAGAAATCAAAGAGAGTAAAGAATCACTAGTGCAAAGTTAAGCTAAGAAGCAGAGATTCTTCCACTCTCAGTTCAAAAAAGAAAGTGCATATGTCAACAGATAAAAGTTAGTAGAAATTCATGTGCCAGTAAATAGATCAATACATGAATCATACAACTACTGCAACTGTCATAAATTAACAAAAGATCTTGTCAAGAACCCAAAATGAGAAAATTCAGGACCCACATAAAATCACAAAGTTGGTCAAAGGTTTCTGTGCAGTCACTCAACAACCAGTGTGTTGTGGCAACAAAAGAAAGCAAATGGAAAGCTGAAGCTTTACATATTGCATTTAAAAAATCTTTCATGCAGGGGGATCATACAAACATTGTTGTTCTGTCCTAGAAAAAATTTTCCTGAGTAGCTACATTACAATGAAGTGACGAAAATCACAGGATAGCGAAATGCACATATACGGATGGCGGTAGCATCGTGTACACAAGGATAAAAGAGCAGTTCATTGATGGAGCTTACATTTGTACACAGATGATTCATGTGAAAATGTTTCCGACATGATTATGCCATTCGACGGGAATAAACATATTTTGAATGCGGAATGTCAGTTGGAGCTAGATGCATGGGATATTCCATTTCGGAAATCAATAGAGAATTCAATATTCTGAGATCCACAGTGTTAAGAGTGTGCCGAGAATACCAAATTTCAGGCATTGCATTTCACCACGACCAACTCAGCTGCCGACAGCCTTCACTTAACGACCGAGAGAAGCAGCATTTGCTTAGAGATGTCAGTTCTAACCGACAGGCAACACTGCACGAAATAAATGCAGAAATCAATGTGGGATGTACGATAAACCCATCCATTAGGACAGTGTGGCGAGATTTGGGATTAATGGGCTATGGTAGTCAGCAAAGCCACTAGTGCCTGTTACTAACAGCATGAATCCCCTGCAGGGCCTCTCCTGGGCTTGTGACCATGTCGGTTGGATCCTATACGAATGGAAAACCGTGGCCTGGTCAGAAGACTCCCCATTTCAGTTGGTAAGAGTTGATGGTGGGGTTCAAGAGTAGTGCATACTCACAAAGCCAAGGACCCAACTTGCCAATGAGGCACTTTGGAAGCTGGGGCTGCGTTTACAAGGAGTGGACTGTGTACTCTGGTACAGCTAACATGGTCATTGACTGAAAATGGTTATGTTCGGTTACTTGTAGACATTTGCTTGTTCCCATACAATAATGTTATGTCAATGCACCACATTTGTTCGATACTGGTTTGAAGAACATTCTGGACAATTCGGGCGAATGATTTTCCTTACCCAGATCGCCCGACATGAATCCCACTGAATATTTATGGGACATATTCGAGAGGTCAGTTATGGACAACATCCTTCACTGGCAACACTTTCGCAGTTATGGACTGCTATAGAGGCAGAATGGCTCAATATTTCTACAGGGAATTTCCAATTCTTGTTTAGTCCATTACTGCTGCACCACTCCTGGCGAAAAGGGGTCAGACACAATATTAGGAGGTAGCCCAAGAATGTTTTCACCTCAGCGTAGTTTATGATACTGCACCTAATTTCTTGTCACCTATAACAGTTCTAGATGAGCCTTTTCGTTGCAGCTACCACCTCTCTTGTAACCAGCCTCTGTCTAAACCCAGATTTTGAATCACGTATCTCTCTTTAGTCTTTGGTGTATTACTTTTAGTTTATGAGTACTCAAATAAGGTTATAATCTCCGTCTTTGATATGTTAGTGTTCAAAGGCAAGGAAGTAAAAGTGAACTTAACGATTGTTTGGGGTAGCGACCTGTCTCATAAATTAAGTTAAATATTGTATGTATGGATGTAATGTCTTTTCTTTTCACACACACACACACACAGACACACACACAAAGTATTATCACAAGTTAGTCACATTAATTCGAGAAAATGATTTCACCGAAAACAAGGAACTGAATCTTAAACGAGCCTCATCCTTTCCACGTACAGCCCTTTTAACTGTGATATATTACAATCAGACTGTTCCCATGTAACCGCTACTCATACCACTGCGGGATCAGAAGTGTTCTTAACAGGACGTAGGAGAAGCTCGGGTAGTGTTGGACAGCGGACTGTTTCGGACAAGGTCTATTTCTAAATGACAGCACGAGTGGCAGCACCTGTCGCAACGCCACAATGTGAGCTATGGAGGACCAAGACCGTTGACACGATTTTCAATCAAAACAACAATGCCTTTCCAAGTGGCAACATATCTGTTCCTAGCGAGTTTTTTGATTCACTAACGTAATTTTGAAGTGTTGTGTGTTGTTGCAAGTCCGTAATATTACTTTCTAATATTGTCTTTAGATACAAATCTTATATTCCGTACTTTGCGAGCTGTGACAGTGTCTAGCCCAAATAAAAACGTTGGGAGTGTTAACGCTAAAACGGCGGTATCGGATAAAACAATTTCGGGTCGCATCAGACAAAACAGATTGCAAAAGAACTTAAATTTTTAATATTTGCCTTTAACTAGCAAAAATTCTAAAGTCAGATATAAATGGGGTGAAAACAATATGAAGGAAGCCCTAGAAAAAGACTTCTTGAAACGACATTCCAGGAGCGAGTGAGAAATATTCAGTTTCAAGAATATGTTGGATGAAATACTTAAAGCTGATATAATTACATTTTCCTTGGCACATATGAGTCTCAACTTTATCTATGATAATAATAGAAGCTAATGAAATGAATTAAACTATTTGGCACAACTGGGACTTCAGCCCACCTCTGCTTGCTTACTAGGTAGGGTGGCTAACCATGACACCAACGCAGTGTAGCTAACATACCTGTATGGACTACCTCAGTCTAATGCCCCCCCCCCTGCCCAATGTGGAGACATACGTGAACTGGAGTTTGTGTTGGGGAGGGCATCGGACTAGGGTAGTCCATCCAGCTGTGTTAACTGTGCTACCGCGATGGTGAAATGGCTAGCACACCTGCCTAGTAAGCAAGTAGCACCAATTGAAGTCCCGGCTGTGGCACAAACTTTAATCCATTTCTTCGGCTTCTACCATTACTGTAGACTTGAAGCTGTATGTGAAAACAAGGAGACGGCCACAAAGTCTGTTGTATTGAGTAATATGTTTTTCCGATAATGTTCAGGGATGTAGAAGCAGTGCAGAGTGGCCGCACTATTACATAGTTTAAATAGTATGTAAGCCTAGGGACCGATGGCATCACATGTTTGAGTTTGGTGCCTTAGGCGCACACACACACACGCACACACACACACACACACACACAGACACACACACACACACACACACAGAGAAAACAGTGTTATATGATCATGGTAAAATTTTTTGTAACCAACATGTGCCTTAGAGTAAACACGAGTTCTTAGATCTAGTGTACAAATATGTAGAGCAACGGAAAATGAAGCACTGGTTGTATAAGACAAAAATAAAAAGAGGTAAAGACATTTACTACGTTTTTATGAGAACACATGGAAACTTAGGTCTGAGAACAGCTGGATCCACGTGTCTGCAGCGAGCAGTAGATGGTTTCAGCTGGGAACAAGCCGACAGATTCTTTGAGAGAATGAGTGAGCTGACGGACAAGCTCAAATTTAGACTCATTTACGATCCAAGTAATTCCTTTTTGCAAAATAAAAATGAGTTTTCTATACGTTTAACTTAATGTACGATATAACCCTCAAAAATTTAAATGTCCAAAAGGAAATGATGAAAAAAATTTTAAGAATCAAAGTATACGTATTCTTATGACATCAAGTTTCATAAGTCTGCTAGCTGAAAAAGACACGCTTCGCTTCATCTTTCTAAAACATTATAAAACATTATTGAACCTTCTGTAATGTTGTATACATTCTGGAACATTCTGTAACATTCTAGGAGGAACATTTTGGCCAGTCAGCCACTTAGGCACTCTATTTCCGAGGTGCTTCATCGACTTCTCATAAGAATTCGAAGGATCTGATACGCTCTTTTGACACCAATATCCTTAAAACTAACCCCTGCAGCTCCGAACTATAGTGAATGGTGTAAGGAGGGCTACTAGACCATACGATCCCCATGGCGCTGCGGGGATGGCTTGAGGAATTACAGTAGCGTGCACAGTCATGTCACACTTACATTTATTATATACACTATATGATCAAAAATATCCAGAGACCACTACGTAATGCTAAACTGACCGCTGTACGTCACAGACGTCGGAGTGATTAGTGTGAGGAATGTTTCAGTACAACATTAAGAAAATACTCGTATTATAATTTCGGAAAAGCGTACGTATTCAATACTTTGACTTTCCTCTAACCCGAAAGATCTTCGTAGCTCCATTGCTAGGCTCGTGTCTCTCTCACCGGATACTGCAGCAAACAGTAGCAGGGCGACCACCAGACTCTTCGTCATTGTGGAATGGAGGCGGTAACTTGGCACATACTGATCCGCAGTCTCCTTTAAATGGTGCTGCTACTTCCTGCTTCGGTGGAACAGGATCACCTCTAAAATCTTATCGACTATCTAGGTAGTGAATGTTGCGTCCTATGTTTGTCCCACCTTCGGATTAGATGTCACGTACAGCATTTTCTTTCCTTAAACAAGGCCGAAACTGCTGCCCGGTGCTCACACTACACTGTGAGGTAAATGACATAACCACGTTTTCGGATTCGCTGTGCAAACTCGGCGATAAGAACAATGCCGCTCTACTGTCTCTACCTTTCCAAGAAAAATTCGTAGCGTATCGAGGTCGTGACATTTTCTAAAATTAAGTGGTATTCGCGCAAGTTTTCTTTGGCGCTTTCAGAGCAGGACAGTGA
The DNA here is from genome assembly GCF_023864275.1 of Schistocerca cancellata. Classification (NCBI taxonomy): domain Eukaryota; kingdom Metazoa; phylum Arthropoda; class Insecta; order Orthoptera; family Acrididae; genus Schistocerca; species Schistocerca cancellata. Next base: position 1,000,765,846 of record NC_064627.1, read on the forward strand.
ACGGTGATGGCAGGAGGGAAGGGACAAGGTGACACTCACCGGGCGACGTTGGGAGGGGCATGGGCACTGGAGAGGATGGGGGGGGGGGGGGATGTACGTTTCTCAGCAGCGAGCGACCGAAAGTGACTTGCCAGAGTGGAAACCAGAAGACAGACGCAGATTAAGGGAGGTTGGGAGGGGGGGGAGGCAGACCATGTGGTCATGAACCCCCTTCCCCCTCCCAACCCTCCACAACCAACTTTTAATAAAAATGTTCAAATTTTTACAGTTGTCACTTTCAAATTTTCCATCTAACTTTCGGGGAATACAGTTTTGTGAGATCAACGAGTCTCGTAAATGGCGAAAAATTTTTAAAAAATTACAAGCTTCCTTTAACAAACGATACCTTCCAGTTCTGTTCATGAGAGTTTAGTCCACATAGACTGGGTTTTGGCCTGACTTGATGTAGAACTCAACATAATGAGGTATCTCAGAACGGATTCCAACAATATGATGTGGTATATCGAACGGATTCCAAAAACATCGATCTTGTGAAATCCAATTCACATTCTGACGTACTGATAGCTTTGGATCAAGGCAATCAAGTATATGGAGTATTTATTGATTTCCGAAAAGTATTTGACTCAGTATCAGACCTACGCTTACTGTAAAAAGTATGATCATATGGTGTATCAAGTGAAATTTGTGACTGGATTGAGGACTTTTTGGTAGGGAGGATGCAGCATATTATCTTGGATGGACAGTTATCGTCAGGTGTAGAATTAACTTTGGTTGTGTCCCAGGGAAGTGTGTTGGGACCTTTGCTGCTTATGATGTATGCTAATGACTTTGCAGACAATAGTAATACTAATATCACACTCTATGCAGATGATGCAGTTATATATAACAAAGTACTGTCAGAAATAAGCTGTATGAATATTCAATCAGATCTTGATAAGATTTCAAGTTGGTACAAAGATTGGCAACTTGCTTTAAATGTTCAGAAATTTAAAACTGTACAGTTCACAAAACGAAGAAACGTTGTATCCCATGACTATAATATCAGTGAGTCACAAATGGAATTGGCCAACTCATACAAATACCTGGGTGTAGCACTTTGTGGGTATACGAAATGGGTAAAACAGCTGGTAGACTTAGGTTTATTGGTAGAATACGGGGGAAGTGCAGTTAGTCTACAACGGAGATTGCTTGGACATCACTCGTATGATCAGTTATAGAATATTGCTCAAGTGTGTGGGACACATACCAAATAGGACTAACAGGCGATATTTGAAAGTATACAGAGAAGGGCAGAAAGTATACAGAGAAGGGTAGCACGTATGGTGACACGTTTGTCTGACCCATGGGAGAGTGCAAGAGGGATGCCAGAAAAACTAAACTGCAGACCTTTAAAAATAGACGTGAGTAGTAGGGAGTTGGTGGTTACAGGTGCAATTTTGATATCAAATTGATATGCAAATTAATTAAATTAATCAATTAATCACCCCCACCACTGCCCTACCCACCCACCTCCTGTCACGCCCACCCCCACCCCTAGATGACGTCACACATTTTTCTCAGCCTGCAGCTGTGCTCCAGCCCCTCCCACTCCCCCATCCCCTCCCTCAATCCTCCCGCTCCCCCAACCTACCCTATTGGTGGAAAGTTTTAATTGTGGTGGGAATTGAGAATCTGGTGGGAATTTCGAATTTTTGCGGGAACTTCTTTGTCCCAGTGCTGTGCTGACCTCCACCCCACCCCCCACCTGGGAATTGACGGGAAATTAAAATTGGTGGTGCTCTTTCTTGGACTCTAACCCTGATTCTACTGGATGGAAAGCCCAAGTGCACCCCCTAATACATGGGAACTGTCCAGATGCTGGAGAGGAAGATTAGGTTAGTGTACTTTATTTATTTTGGTTGGGAAACTGACGCAAAGATCGATCCAAATTACGTAATTAATCACAAATATTGGGCCCAATTACACAACTATATGCATAGCACTATACAAGGACGGCATAAAAGCGCAATACAGCTCAAAAACTGACGATACCATACAACTGGGGTTATCCTGCTGGGAAAAAATTTCTCAGTACCACTCGAAACTAGCGACAGACACACTCAAACTCTACCCTACACCTACAAGCTGGAGCAAAAAAAGGCAGGGGGTAAGGTACTATCTTTATTCTTTTTGGCAGGAACAATGTTCAACTGAAGAGATGTTGGTGTTGGAGAGAGAGAAGTTTAAGAAGTACATTACCTGTAACCATACAGTATCTATCGTTGGTTGACATCAGAGTCCACTACAGATGCCTGCTCAAAAACCACCTGCAGCCCAGGTAACCGATTCCAATACACAATATCACAACTGAAGGAAAAAAAATGCATCACAGTTTTAATTACACTTTGAAATTGTTGTGAACGAAACCAGCACTCGTAATGAATGGGTCCTAATGCAGCACATGTTTGGGGGAAAATCGTCTTCCTAAAAGATTGCAAAGGGGACGGTAGTTGAAAGTGCGTCTTTCTCGATAGGGGTCCACTAACTGCTGAAAATCAAGGACCTCTTTCTCCCTCCACCCCCCCCCCCTCCTTCCACCCACCTACGGGGCAGACACAAGCTTCTTGAAACGGCCAGATGCTCCGCCGTGCGTCTCGCCCCCCCTACTACCACTCCTCTCAGGCTGCTCCCAGCACTCGGCTTTCCACCATGTGGCCGCCGCCTGAAGGCAGCGCTCCTAGGCCAACACAATAAAGCGCAACTTGCTGTTTTAAAATACAGCGACAGAACCCCCACACACCTCCCCCTAGGCAGAGAGCGGCAGCGACCGCTGACAGCAGACGCAACCCGCTGCCACCCCCTTTACGTCACTCACGATACGCGATATGCCTTGAGCCGGCAGACCTAGGCAAAACAAAAGGAAAATTAGGTAGCATAACCCCGCCCATCCGGAGAATGATCCAGATGGCTATTGCAAAAGTAGGCTGCGTGTGAAACAGGAAACCCCTCACGCACACATCCTCACGCCGGCATCCCTCAGAACGATAATAAATGACTGCTATCCTGACCGAGAGAGAGAGCTGCGGCTTGTTAAGGAATTCACCCGATTCACCCGCAGCAGCCCATCGTTCTGCGCTGGACTATTTAACATCAACTAGACTCCTATAATAAAGCAACTACTAAAAATGAAAAACACAATCGCGACCATAATAAATGTCCTCTTTCCACGAAAATAGGCAGAGTCCATTTTCTGTTAGTTTTATGATCAAAATCGGTATAGTTTTTACGTTCGACTGCAGTCGCATCTCATTATTTTGTCATGTCCAACGAAGTGCACCACCACCGTTCACAAATGATCAGCAGACACATGCCCACGCTGTGTAAAATCAGGAAAAAGAAACTTCGATTATTTTGCTGTGAAAACTACTGATCACCACAGAACGTCCTTGGTATTTTGAAACTGTCATCAGAGTAAAGAATAAACGATAATTTAAACTACGAAGAAAAAATTAATAACCTATATTAAACAATTTCTTTCAACTTGTTGAACAAATCACATTACCTGAGACCACATCTTGCGTTCAGTGTCTGCAAATAAATTCTCATGCTCGTGAAATAACAATAGAGAATACAATCTTTCATGCCATTGGCTTACAAGTCGAAAGAAACACAATCATTTGAATTCGACAACAAGAAGCTATAATTCAAGAGAATGTAGCTGTTTTGTACACCATGACAGGTCCTCTTTTACCAATGCGATGCTACATCGTACTAGCGTTTACGAAACAAATCGTGACAGTCTATCTCGACCTGTGTAGGTCGGAGGTTGAAATTTCGTTACAAGGTATCGCTGCAACGAGGAAAAAAAAATGCTTGTCGAGAATCATACCGTGGCGCCCTAGCCATCTCTTCCACCAGCGCCAAATGCGGTGGCCGAGCGGTTCTAGGCGCTTCAGTCCAGAACCACGCGACTGCTACAGTCACAGATTCGAATCCTGCCTCGGACATGGATGTGTGTGATGTCCTTAGGTTAGTTAGGATTAAGTAGTTCTAGAGGACTGATGACCTCAGATGTTAAGACTCATAGTGCTCAGAGGCATTTGAACCATTTTTTCTTCCACCCATCAGGCAGCATGTCATTGATATCAATTTGATTCGCTAATTAATTAAATTGATCACGAGAGTCACTTTACTGCGAACGAGGTACTGGCAGAAGTAAAGCTGTGAGGACGGGGCGTGAGTCGTGCTTGGGTAGCTCAGTTGGTATAGCATTTGCCTGCGAAAGGCAAAGGTCCCGAGTTCGAGTCTCGGTCCGGCACACAGTTTCAATCTTGCAGGAAGTTTCATATTAGCACACACTCCGCTGCAGAGTGAAAATCTCATTCTGGAGTTTAATACATTTTTTTTTCGGTTGTAACACCCAATAAGTGTACACCGCCACACACTTGGTTTTTTCTACCGTGACTTAGAGATCCGTGTCAGCAGCTAAACCTACTTTGACACGTTTCGATCCTCTGGCTCTCACAGAAAACTGAACATCACATGGCATAAACTATACAGCTACAACAACACAGGCTGGTAGAAATAAAACACAGACACGATGTTTCTCATTGACAAAAATGCGGAAGACATTGCAGCAGATGGAAACTGGAAGAGTTTGCAGTATTGTAGAGCGTTTCCAACAGCTATTCGAAGATGATTACCTGTACGGTTACTCTCATCTTCCCATGGACGGTGTAGTGGATGTCTCAACGCTCCGTTTCGAAAAGCATTGTTCCTTCATTTTGCATGATGTACATGATTGCTGTTCCACTGTTGACCATCGCCAGAAGGTGCTGTTCATACTTATTGCTGAACAAAAAAAAAAAAATAATAAATAAATAAATAAATAAAAATAAAAACATGTGTAGGGCACCGCAGCATATGGAAATAGGACGAGTCTGTAGCAATGAGGAACGCTTCCAAATAATTGTATTAAGATGATGACCTATACATTTAATCCCATGTTCCACAGCGACAAGTAACATATATCCGGTGTTCCGCCAAACCTTCCTCCATCTCAATCGAGTGGTGTCTGTCAGTCATTGTGCGGGAATAAACAGTGCACCCAGTGGACGTTCGGGATGGGAAAGATGCCATTGATATGGGGCGACGTGCTGTAATACTCACTGCAGTTGATAGCGAGATCAATTTTACCCAGAAGTCACAGAGAGCAATATCTGCCACATTTTACAACCTGTGAAGAAACAGAGTGAGCTGAGTTAATGCTATAGGACCGTGTTTGACCACTCAGTAGAAATGGGAACATGTTGTTGTAGATCCGCCACCCGTGTATGATGTGTAAGGTCAGCTCCAAACAAAGCCTGCTCCTGCAACACGACATAGTGTAAAATACAGTACAAACAGTTACGGTGGTGTTTCTTGTTGGGAGAAATAGGAAGACTCCACATCATACAGGTACTGCAGTCTGAAGCAGATCCGCATCCCTCAGGGTCCATCCACGTCTATCACCCAAACATTCTATCATCGTTTTTCTGTACTATCCAACAGAGAAAAATTACGAACTATAAAAGCTCCACTAACTTCATCCGACAGATTTTTACCATATCTTTCTCTTCCGATACATCGAAAACGAATGCCGTCTACATGCCGGCATTGAGCATATGTGGCGATCCTATTAAATATAGAGGTATTTATCCATTGGAGCAGATGGCCAGTGATTGACGTCAGTTGCACAGACCAATATAAAGTTTCATCGCCTGTACTGTACGAGAACCTTCTCCCAAATGTTATCAGTCGGAGGAGAAGGGTTCCTGTTTCGTTGTTTGGTACACATCTTTTTCTGCTGTAGCACGGTTTAAACACTGCCATACATTTTGTTTTTTTTTTTTTCCCCGCCACGACTTCGACGTCTGTGTCAGATTCTAAACTGACATTAACACGTTTGGTCCATTGACTCCCCCAGGAAACTAGACATCCCACCGTGTAAATCATGCTGGTGCTGCTTTTCCCACAACACACCCACACACTGGGTAACTGAAATAAAAGACAGTCAGAATATAAGGAAACTGGAAGTGTTTTGAGACATTTTGGAGCGGTTCCAAACTGCTAGCCGAAGGTGATTGTCGACCACCATTCACAGTGATGGGATAGGTAATGGCGCTGTGTTCCGTTTGCTCGTTTCCTCATATTGCTGCCATGCACATGATCACTGTTTTGGTGTTAACCATCCCCGGAAGTGTTGCCTCCTCCAATAAGACTCTTTATCTATCTCAGATAAGTGATGTCAGTCAATCATTATGTGGTAATCAACAGCATACCAGTGGATTGCTGGGATTGAAAAGACACCGTCGATTTACTGTAATAATAAGCATCGTAGTTGATAGAGGGATCAGTTTTAGCAGTTTTATCGTAATTTCAACACCAACCAATGACTTGACAGCATGTTTACCAATTTGTATCGTCGCTAAACAGCCCCTCCAATACTTTGCAAGTACTATCGCGAATGTAAGTAGATGAGTGTGCAGTGTGTGCATTCCTTGTTAATTCTCGAACATACACACGAAAGTATACCAGACAGCTACCTACATATGTCTAGCACTTCGATCATAGTGCGTAAATTACGATCTTTCTCATTGTGGATGGAGTCACAAGACATTCTCGCATTCTAAGAATAAAGTTAGAGACAAATGTTCAAACGTGTGTGAAATCTTATGGGACTTAACTGCTAAGTTCATCAGTCCCTAAGCTTACACACTACTTGACCTAAATTATCCTAAGGAGTAACACACACACCCATGCCCGAGGGAGGACTCGAACCTCCGCCGGGATCAGCCGCACAGTCCATGACTGCAGCGCCTCAGACCGCTCGGCTAAACCCGCGAGGCAATTACAGACATAAAGATCTCCTCACATTGTCTTTGACCATCACCCCCTGCAGCTGACCAGAAGCAGACCGCTACATTCCACGTTCCGTGTAGGAACAGTGCGAACCGAGGCTGTAACTGCTGTCCCGCACCCAACCAAGAGCACAAGCTTTCTGCAGATGCGCGAATGTCGAGGAGGTTAGCACCCCTTATCGAAGTACAGTAGATTTGAAACTGTTGTGATGATATAACAGACGGTTAAGAACAAGATAGAGTGGTTTTTATGCATGAGGGATCTCCAGAGGGACGGAGTTTGTTGCGTTTTACGTAAATCAACTGCGCTATCAATTCTAAAGTATTGTTCTAGTGTGTGGGGTCAGTACCAAGAAGGCACTGGTAAGAGAGAACATAACCACATGCATTCCTAAGGCTACAATGCTCTACCCTTAAAACACGCTATAATGTTAGATCGTTGCAGTTTATGACCTATTAGTCGTATGGGAAGCAATGCTGTCACTATCCAAATGTAAGAAATATTTCCAGCGCGTGACCTACATTCTCCTTGCAGGTTTCTCTACGATAAACTATGGTGATAAACTGTAATATCAGAAACTACTTCCTTAAAACATCGATTCGTTGTGATACACGCACAATATACACTCCTGGAAATTGAAATAAGAACATCGTGAATTCATTGTCCCAGGAAGGGGAAACTTTATTGACACATTCCTGGGGTCAGATACATCACATGATCACACTGACAGAACCACAGGCACATAGACACAGGCAACAGAACATGCACAATGTCGGCACTAGTACAGTGTATATCCACCTTTCGCAGCAATGCAGGCTGCTATTTTCCCATGGAGACGATCGTAGAGATGCTGGATGTAGTCCTGTGGAACGGCTTGCCATGCCATTTCCACCTGGCGCCTCAGTTGGACCAGCGTTCGTGCTGGACGTGCAGACCGCGTGAGACGACGCTTCATCCAGTCCCAAACATGCTCAATGGGGTACAGATCCGGAGACCTTGCTGGCCAGGGTAGTTGACTTACACCTTCTAGAGCACGTTGGGTGGCACGGGATACATGCAGACATGCATTGTCCTGTTGGAACAGCAAGTTCCCTTGCCGGTCTAGGAATGGTAGAACGATGGGTTCGATGACGGTTTGGATGTACCGTGCACTATTCAGTGTCCCCTCGACGATCACCAGTGGTGTACGGCCAGTGTAGGAGATCGCTCCCCACACCATGATGCCGGGTGTTGGCCCTGTGTGCCTCGGTCGTATGCAGTCCTGATTGTGGCGCTCACCTGCACGGCGCCAAACACGCATACGACCATCATTGGCACCAAGGCAGAAGCGACTCTCATCGCTGAAGACGACACGTCTCCATTCGTCCCTCCATTCACGCCTGTCGCGACACCACTGGAGGCGGGCTGCACGATGTTGGGGCGTGAGCGGAAGACGGCCTAACGGTGTGCGGGACCGTAGCCCAGCTTCATGGAGACGGTTGCGAATGGTCCTCGCCGATACCCCAGGAGCAACAGTGTCCCTAATTTGCTGGGAAGTGGCGGTGCGGTCCCCTACGGCACTGCGTAGGATCCTACGGTCTTGGCGTGCATCCGTGCGTCGCTGCGGTCCGGTCCCAGGTCGACGGGCACGTGCACCTTCCGCCGACCACTGGCGACAACATCGATGTACTGTGGAGACCTCACGCCCCACGTGTTGAGCAATTCGGCGGTACGTCCACCCGGCCTCCCGCATGCCCACTATACGCCCTCGCTCAAAGTCCGTCAACTGCACATACGGTTCACGTCCACGCTGTCGCGGCATGCTACCAGTGTTAAAGACTGCGATGGAGCTCCGTACGCCACGGCAAACTGGCTGACACTGACGGCGGCGGTGCACAAATGCTGCGCAGCTAGCGCCATTCGACGGCCAACACCGCGGTTCCTGGTGTGTCCACTGTGCCGTGCGTGTGATCATTGCTTGTACAGCCCTCTCGCAGTGTCCGGAGCAAGTATGGTGGGTCTGACACACCGGTGTCAATGTGTTCTTTTTTCCATTTCCAGGAGTGTAGTTTTACAGAGGTGTATAGCTCCCCACTATTCACATCCGACGACGGTTCAGAAATTATACTGTGTTCGCATCAGCCCTATATAAAATTATCGTTAGTGACGGACAAACGCATAGCAGCGGTGTTTCACGTGTGAAATAACCCGTCATCCCGCCGCTGGCTCCGTAAATAGGACATCTGTCTAGCAAATGTGTAGACAGGGATTGTAGGGCCTCACAAACACCTGTCGCTAACTTAGAATCATTGCAGTTATGAAACTAAGGACTCCATTTTATGCCCAAGATACGGCAGAGGGATGGAGTACGTCGTATAAATCTTCGTTCGTCTAGAGGAATGTGTCGAAACAGGCTGGAAGTCCTGTGATGACCGAGAGGTTTGCTGTTAACGATCGCAAGTAGACAGTGCTCTAAGCAACATACAGAACACGCAGTTGTATCCTAGTGGAAGGCAGGTTATATCACACAACTGATGCAAGGTGACAGAACAACGGTAAAAATGACCTACAGCGACATGCCCCCCCTCTCTCTAGCATGCATCATCAGTCTACTATTAAACCCTACCTCATTACAACTTCCTACCTCATTACTCCATCCACTCTCTGTCATCCTTTAAGGCATATGCAAGTAAGTTTAGGGGCAGATGTTTTTTTTTTTTTTTTTTTTTTTTTTTGCAGGAAAGCATCAAAGACAGTAGTCAACTCGCGCGTGTCACTGTTACCTCAACAGACATACAGTAGAATGTTGCCTCGTCGAAAAATAAACGAATGTTTCCCCAGTTCCCGGTACTTCCATATGAATGTTTCCCCGTATTCCTCTTGCTGTCGTATACTCGTTCCCACGTACAAAAATAGTTCTGCATCAATCAGAAGACATGCAAGTACTTCCTCAATTTCCCCGCATTTCGGCCTATTTTCACTCAATTTATACGTATTTTCCGTAATTTATCGATCATATGTCACTTCTGTCTATGTGAACACGACATCACTTACCGTTCCGTGTTCCAAAATTGCTTGTAAATGTAGTACAGCTGCCAATAACTAACGCAAGTCCACTATTTTTCTTGTTGGGCGGCATAGTATACCACTGTATTCGAATGCAACCGCTTATTCTACAGTTGCAGCACGTTTCTGTATGTCTGTATCTGCGCATGGGCCGCGGCTGGCTCCAAGGTCTCATTGTTGACCCGAGTTAACATTCAAGTGTGGATCCGCCAATAGTTATTCCGGAGTGATGTTGGGATGTGGATTCACAATATACCACGTCCGGAAAAGGATTTGAAGGTGGCTTCGCTGAGCATTATATCCGGAGCTATGTCGGGATGCGGATCCACAACACACGTGGGATTGGGCTCGACGGTGGATCAGTCACGCGCTATGTCCGGAGATGTGTTCTATGTTCGAAGTTGGATCCACTGGCGGGAAGAGCACGTCATGGGAATACTGCATTTCCTAACGATTTTCGAAATGGAGTGTCCCACGAGCCTAGCTCCAACTAAGGTTCTGCGTTCATAGTTTGTTACTTCCTGTGAGTACCCATAATCACACTGGAAACCTTTTCAGATCTATCACCTGAATACAAATGACAGCTCTGCATACGCACTTTGCACCTTGTCTACGCCATACAACCGCCATCTCTATGTGTGCGTATCGCTATCCCACGACTTTCATTACCTCAGCGTATATCTTTCTTGCTTCGTCTATCATGGTTTATTTTGACACCAAGGTAACAGCACTGCTTCACTTCACTTACATCGTTGCCCTAAAGTTCGATGGTAACCTTGTTATGAACCTCTCATATATTATTACTCACTAGTTTCGTCTTTCTGTGGCTTGTATTGTGTTGTATTTTATGTTATCTGGGGAAACAGAAACGACGGAGAAGCTCCGTCCCCGCCGCAGCCGCAGTGGTCCACAACCACACAACGACTACGGCACTCCCCTTCACCCCTCCACCGCCCCACACGTAACCACTCTTTCAGGGTTATTGGGTGGTTCAGCCCCGGTGCCCGCCACCCTCTCCCACAAGAAATGCAGGGAACGTCTCACACCAGACGAGTGTAACTCCTGTGTTTGCATGGTAGAGTAATGGTGGTGTACGTGCAAGTGGAGAACTTGTGTGTGCAGCAATCGCCAACATAGTGTTGCTGGGGCGGAATAAGGGGAACCAGCCCGCATTTGCCGAGGCAGATGGAAAACCGCCTAAAAACTATCCACAGACTGACCGGCTCACCGGACCTCGACACAAGTCCGCCGGGCGTATCTGTGCCAGGGACAAGGCGCTCCTTCCCAATCCAGAAAGCCGTGCGTTAGATCGCACGGCTAACCGGGCGGGCATCTTTCTTTGGCTTACGCTCAGGCCATATTCTGTGCTCGTCAAAGTGTTCATTTCATTCAAAAGTTCTTGCAATCGTTCCTCAAGTACACTGAAGATGACAAAGCTAGTGAGGCTTTCTGTTGCTATTACGATTAAATGATACTTGTTTGATTTATCACGCAGGTTACTGAGATATGAGCATACTGCATCTGGCTGCGACCATCTGAACTGGGTGTATGAAGGTAGTGACATTGTTAAATACATGGATGTTTGCAGACATAACGCACACGGGCGTTACTCAATGGCAGTTACTGCGCTAAGTTAGTATTGAAGGAGATGTAGCAGATTATTTTTCTTCCCACTGATCTTGCGATACACAATGAAGGAATTGAATATACACATATCAATAAGAAAAAAACGTCTTACTATACTCCTTTACTGTGCGTCACATGATTATAACAAGAGCTGTAATCTTGTTTTGAAGGTCTACGCCACCGATTACTTCTCATAACCAAGAGCACTTTGAACTACTGCTTGCAGTTTTTCAGAATGTGAGTCACTGAAAGACAAATCACTTACTTCATTGTCACCGTTGAAAATATTATGAATAACCTTCAGTAAGCACTCCTCATCATCACCACTCTTCGCCATGTTAGTTGTTTACTAAGATAAGCTACCACATGATAAACATGGCCTATGCTTCGTTTTAGAATACATTTAAGAGCCAACTGCAATAGAGGGGAGAAGAGGTTGTAACAGTTTCAGAGCAGAGGGTTGTAAGGGGTCTATAGGCCCTTACTATAACTTTGCAGTTGGCACAGGTCGATAGGACGAACAATCGATTGTGACGTGTTGAGAGAGAGAGTGTCGAGATGCGCCAGTGCGCAGACATTTATAAACGTAATGTATGCTACTTACGCAATTCAGCATGTTCTGGACAGGTGGCTAAGGTTACAACCATACACGTACAGATTCGACGAGAAAATATGGACCAATTTGATGGAGTTGGCGCGTCAAACCCCAAACTGTCGGAGGAAATCATTGTTCACCTGTATGATGCATGCTGTGCATCAATACCTGGGAATGTATGTAAACCAACCACGCCTGCTGTGAGCACTGTATTGCAAGAATACTTAAGCATCTATATTTAGCCTTACATAAGTAAGAAATCATAATCAATAAAAGAGTAAGAGTAATATGTGTCTTTCTTTTCTCTCTATAAAATCCCCTGGATGCTAATGTAAACCTGTAGTCATAGCCAAGTCTGACTGGATGATACGTCCCGATTACAAGGACTTCGCAGTAACCAGCTGGTCCCACAATGATGCTGATACCGAGGAGAAGGAGCGTCAATCAGTAACAAATGCGATTTAACTACACTCCTGGAAATGGAAAAAAGAGCACATTGACACCGGTGTGTCTGACCCACCATACTTGCTCCGGACACTGCGAGAGGGCTGTACAAGCAATGATCACACGCACGGCACAGTGGACACACCAGGAACCGCGGTGTTGGCCGTCGAATGGCGCTAGCTGCGCAGCATTTGTGCACCGCCGCCGTCAGTGTCAGCCAGTTTGCCGTGGCATACGGAGCTCCATCGCAGTCTTTAACACTGGTAGCATGCCGCGACAGCGTGGACGTGAACCGTATGTGCAGTTGACGGACTTTGAGCGAGGGCGTATAGTGGGCATGCGGGAGGCCGGGTGGACGTACCGCCGAATTGCTCAACATGTGGGGCGTGAGGTCTCCACAGTACATCGATGTTGTTGCCAGTGGTCGGCGGAAGGTGCAAGTGCCCGTCGACCTGGGACCGGACCGCAGCGACGCACGGATGCACGCCAAGACCGTAGGATCCTACGCAGTGCCGTAGGGGACCGCACCGCCACTTCCCAGCAAATTAGGGACACTGTTGCTCCTGGGGTATCGGCGAGGACCATTCGCAACCGTCTCCATGAAGCTGGGCTACGGTCCCGCACACCGTTAGGCCGTCTTCCGCTCACGCCCCAACATCGTGCAGCCCGCCTCCAGTGGTGTCGCGACAGGCGTGAATGGAGGGACGAATGGAGACGTGTCGTCTTCAGCGATGAGAGTCGCTTCTGCCTTGGTGCCAATGATGGTCGTATGCGTGTTTGGCGCCGTGCAGGTGAGCGCCACAATCAGGACTGCATACGACCGAGGCACACAGGGCCAACACCCGGCATCATGGTGTGGGGAGCGATCTCCTACACTGGCCGTACACCACTGGTGATCGTCGAAGGGGACACTGAATAGTGCACGGTACATCCAAACCGTCATCGAACCCATCGTTCTACCATTCCTAGACCGGCAAGGGAACTTGCTGTTCCAACAGGACAATGCACGTCCGCATGTATCCCGTGCCACCCAACGTGCTCTAGAAGGTGTAAGTCAACTACCCTGGCCAGCAAGATCTCCGGATCTGTCCCCCATTGAGCATGTTTGGGACTGGATGAAGCGTCGTCTCACGCGGTCTGCACGTCCAGCACGAACGCTGGTCCAACTGCGCGCCAGGTGGAAATGGCATGGCAAGCCGTTCCACAGGACTACATCCAGCATCTCTACGATCGTCTCCATGGGAAAATAGCAGCCTGCATTGCTGCGAAAGGTGGATATACACTGTACTAGTGCCGACATTGTGCATGTTCTGTTGCCTGTGTCTATGTGCCTGTGGTTCTGTCAGTGTGATCATGTGATGTATCTGACCCCAGGAATGTGTCAATAAAGTTTCCCCTTCCTGGGACAATGAATTCACGGTGTTCTTATTTCAATTTCCAGGAGTGTATCAGGCCTTCTGCCTGTGGGAAGACTAATCTTCTACTGTCACTGCTAACACACCCTGGGTGGTGGGGGGTGGGGAGGGAGGGGGGGAAGGATCCACTTCGAACATGTATATATATTTTTGAAAAACGTTATGTCAGTCCAAGTATCAGCTACTGCAGGTAATTCCGCACAGCATCGAGGGAGTAACATACCAGACGTTTAGTAAAAGCAGTGATATTCTACCACCTGAAATAGTAAAACCAAACAGCGTATTCATATTTGACAACGTTTCAATGGAGAACCAGGATGAGATTCGGAAACATTTCTATTTTTGCCATCATATGAAAGTTAATGTCTTTTATTTGGTTCAGACATACTCATGGATTCCAATGCTGTTGATCGGCGATAATGCTTTCAAAGTCGTCAGTCTGAATGTAAAGCATATTTACCAAGCCAAACTACAAACCAAAATGTCATTCAATGAGTTCTTCACTATATGCGAGGATTATTGGAATGATTCCCATATGGCTTTCTACACACATCAAAATGTTTTGTGTCACCTCGGTTCCCAGAACTCCTGAGGATGGACGTTGACTGTGAATATTATATCACAGACACAGTCGCTTTGACTGTTCAGAGATGTCACTAAATCGGCCCAAAGATGTAAACAACCATGCATGAGTAGCGCCTGTTACACGGAGGGGGTCTGACAGCCGATCAGTTCCAGTCATTCCACCAGGAAGGAGGTACACGGCTCGCATTGTCTGTAGTTCAACCATGCCTAGAAGGTCAATACCGCGGGTCGATCGCGTCCACATTGTTGCTTTGGGCCAGGAAGGGCTCTCAAAAAGGGATGGGTCCAGGCGTCTCGTAGGGAACCAAAGCGATGTTGTTCGGACATGGAGGAGATACAGAGAGACAATAACTGTCGATGACATGTCTCGCTCAGGCCGCCCAAGAGCTATTACTGCAGTGGATGATCGCTACCTATGGATTATGGCACGGAGGAAAACTGACAGCAACTCCACCATGTTGAATAATGCTTTTCGTGCAGCCACAGGACGTCGTGTTACGACTCAAACTGTGCGTTAAAAGCTGAATGATGAGCAACTTCACTCCCGACGTCTACGGCGAGGTCCATCTTTGCAACCACGACACCATGCAGCGCGATACAGACGGGCCAAACAATATGCCGAATGGACCGCTCATCATTGGCATCACGTTCTCTTCACCGATGAGTGTCGCATATGCCTTCAGCCAGACAATCGTCGGAGACGGCGTTTGGAGGCAACCCAGTCAGGCTGAACGCCTTGGCTTAGACACACCGTCCAGTGAGTGTAGCAAGGCGGAGGTCCCCTGCTGTTTTGTGATGGCATTATGTGGGGCCGACGAACGCCACTGGTGGTCATGGAAGGCGCCGTAACGGCTGTACGATACGTGAATGCCATCCTCCGACCGATAGTGCAAGCATATTGGCAGTATATTGGCGAGGCTTTCGTCTTCATGGACGACAATTCGCGCCCAAATCAAGCAAATCTTGTGAATGACTTCATTCAGGATAACGACATCGCTCGACCAGAGTGGCTGGCATGTTCTCCAGACATGAACCCTTTCGAACGTGCCTGGAGTAGACAGAAAAGGCCTGTTTATGGACGACGTGAGCCACCAACCACTCTGAGGGATCTATGCCGAATCGCCGTTGAGGAGTGGGACAATCTGGACCAACAGTGTTCTGATGAACTTGTGGTAGTATGCCACGATGAACACAGGCATGCATCAGTGCAGGAGGATATATTACTGGTTATTAGAGGTACCGGTGTGTACAGAAATCTGGACCACCACCTCTGATGGTCTCGCGGTGTGGTGGTACAACATGCAGTGTGTGGTTTTCATGAGCAATTAGAAGGGCGAAAATGATGTTTACGTTGATCTCTATTCCTATTATCTGTACCGGTTCCGGAACTCTCGGAACCAAGATGATGCAATTTTTTTTATGCGTGTAGTTATTGATAAAACTACGAAACTGAATTATGGCCGATGCAGAAGAAATTCCCAGGAGATTTTGTTTAAAAGACGGTGTAGCAATACATTATGCATCAGTGTATTGTTTGCTATGGATAGGTTCCAACATCTATCCATACGTTGACACAAAAACTGAAAGTCTTAAAAGCTCTGCTGAAAATATCTCCAAAACTCTTAAACAACATACTGAAATGCAAGCATGGAGGAGGAGGAGGAGGAGGAAGGGAGGGAAGGAGATGGTGCCAAAACAGTAACTGCAAAGGACAATGAAACTGAAGGAAAACTAGAAGATATAAAAAACTCCTTCTGTGAATATTGGGGAAAGAAAGGCACAGGAAGAAAGTACTAAAACCATTCTATGGTTAATCAGTAGAGTGAAGGTAAATGTTGATGAAACTGAACGAATTTTATACGTACGAAAAGAAAACCCTGCACATTAACATACATATTCAAATAAGTTGTGCACCATCTCGAAGCTAGTTTTGTAAGCAGCAGTATTGTTAGCGAAATGAAAAAGTCATCGGCATGGAAGGCTATTCGTCGTAAATTATGAATGCTAAAATTAGGATAGTTGGAGCGAGATTATTCCCTCTGAGGTGAAAGTCTTAAATGGGTCTCAGACACGAGGAATGGAGGCAGAAGAAGAAGAAGAAGAGGAGGAGGAGGAGGAGGAGGAGATGGACGAACAGAAAGGATAAATAAAAATGTGAATATTATTAGACCTGAATTATAAAGTGAAAATGGTGTGGGAAAAGGTATCGGCCTCCAGCATAACAGAATAACACCCGACCGTTGGAGCACATACACTGTGACGACCCTAACAAAAACATAGAACGGTTACACCTGCTCAGACTATTCTTTGCCGTGGGGAATACCGCTCACGAGAACGACATCGTATCAATCATTTCAGAGCTTCAAGAAAGATGCCTTATTGAATCACTATGGAGAAAATTTAATAGTCATGGGTGACTGGAATTCGAGAGTAGGAAAAAGCAGAGAAGGACACATAGTAGGTGAATATGGATTGGGGTTAAGAAATGAAAGAGGAAGCCACCTGGTAGAGTTTTGCACAGAGCATAACTTAATCATAGCTAACACTTGGTTCAAGAATCATGAAAGAAGGTTGTATACATGGAAGAATCCTGGAGATACTAGTAGGTATCAGATAGATTATATAATGGTAAGACAGAGATTTAGGAACCAGGTTTTAAATTGTAAGACATTTCCAGGGGCAGATGTGGACTCTGACCACAATCTATTGGTTATGAACTGTAGATTAAAACTGAAGAAACTGCAAAAAGGTGGGAATTTAAGGAGATGGGACCTGTATAAACTGAAAGAACCTGAGGTTGTACAGAGTTTCAGGGAGAGCATAAGTGAACAATTGACAGGAATGGGGGAAAGAAGTACAGTAGAAGAAGAATGGGTAGCTCTGAGGGATGAAGTAGTGAAGGCAGCAGAGGATCAAGTAGGTCAAAAGACGAAGGCTAGTGGAACTCCTTGGGTAACAGAAAAAATATTGAACTTAACTGATGAAAGGAGAAAATATAAAAATGCAGTAAATGAAGCAGGCAAAAAGGAATACAGACGTCTCATAAATGAGATCGACAGGAAGTGCAAAATGGCTAAGCAGGGATGGCTAGAGGACAAATGTAAGGATGTAGAGGTTTATCTCACTAGG
Source organism: Schistocerca cancellata (assembly GCF_023864275.1). Lineage (NCBI taxonomy): Eukaryota > Metazoa > Arthropoda > Insecta > Orthoptera > Acrididae > Schistocerca > Schistocerca cancellata. The sequence continues at coordinate 1,000,783,564 of NC_064627.1, forward strand.
GGTAAGATAGATACTGCCTACAGGAAAATTGGAGAGACCATTGGAGAAAAGAGAACCACTTGTGTGAATATCAAGAGCTCAGATGGAAACCCAGATGTAAGCAAAGAAGAAAAAGCAGAAGGGTGGAAGGAACATATAGTGGGTCTATACAAGGGCGATGTACTTGAGGACAATATTATGGAAACGGAAGAGGATGTAGATGAAGGAACTGGGAGATACGATACTGCGTGAAGAGTTTGACAGAGCACTGAAAGACCTGAGTCGAAGCAAGGCCCCGGGAGTAGACAACATTCCATTAGAACTACTGACGACCTTGGGAGAGCCAGTCCTGACAAAACTCTACTATCTGGTGAGCAAGATGTATGAGACAGGCGAAATACCCTCAGACTTCAAGAAGAATATGATAATTCCAATCCCAAAAAAGCAGGTGTTGACAGATGTGAAAATTACCGAGCTATCAGTTTAATAAGTCACGGCTGCAAAATACTAACGCGAATTCTTTACAGACGAATGGAAAAACTGGTAGAAGCCGACCTCGGGGAAGATCAGTTTGGATTCCGTAGAAATGTTAGAACACGTGAGGCAAATATTGACCTTACGACTTATCTTAGAAGAAAGATTAAGGAAAGGCAAACCTACGTTTCTAGCATTTGTAGACTTAGAGAAAGCTTTTGACAATGTTGACTGGAATACTCTCTTTCAAATTCTAAAGGTGGCAGGGGTAAAATACAGGGAGCGAAAGGCTGTTTACAATTTGTACAGAAACCAGATGGCAGTTATAAGAGTCGAGGGGCATGAAAGGGAAGCAGTGGTTGGGAAGGGAGTGAGACAGGGTTGTAGCCTATCCCCGATGTTGTTCAATCTGTATAGTGAGCAAGCAGTAAAGGAAACAAAAGAAAAATTCGGATTAGGTATTAAAATCCATGGAGAAGAAATAAAAACTTTGAGATTCGCCGATGACATTGTAATTCTATCAGAGACAGCAAAGGACTTGGAAGAGCAGTTGAACGGAATGGATAGTGTCTTGAAAGGAGGATATCAGGTGAACATCAACAGCAAAACGAGGATAATGGAATGTGGTCGAATTAAGTCGGGTGATGCTGAGGGAATTAGATTAGGAAATGAGACACTTAGAGTAGTAAAGGAGTTTTGCTATTTGGGGAGCAAAATAACTGATGATGGTCGAAGTAGAGAAGATATAAAATGTAGACTGGGAATGGCAAGGAAAGCGTTTCTGAAGAAGAGAAGTTTGTTAACATCGAGTATAGATTTAAGTGACAAGAAGTTGTTTCTGAAAGTATTTATATGGAGTGTAGCCATGTATGGAAGTGAAACATGGACGATAAATAGTTCGGACAAGAAGAGAATCGAAGCTTTCGAATTGTGGTGCTACAGAAGAATGCTGTAGATTAGATGGGTAGATCACATAACTAATGATGAAGTATTGAATAGAATTGGGGAGAAGAGGAGTATGTGGCACAACTTGACAAAAAGAAGGGACAGGTTAGTAGGACATGTTCTGAGGCATCAAGGGATCACAACTTTAGCATTGGAGGGCAGCGTGGAGGGTAAAAATCGTAGAGGGAGACCAAGAGATGAATACACTAAGCAGATTCAGAAGGAAGTAGGTTGCAGTAAGTACTGGGAGATGAAGAAGCTTGCACAGGATAGGGTAGCATGGAGAGCTGCATCAAACCAGTTTCAGGACTGAAGACCATAACAACAACAACATGGACATGGTCATCAAAGAGCTCCATAAACCAGCGCAAAAAAGAAGAAAAGAACATCAATATGCAAGCGTGTTATTACACGTGGTTTGGATGATTTGGGGCAGGCAGATGTCGTGGATATGAGTTTATATTCAAGTGAAAATAAAGGTTTCAAGTATATATTAATTGCTATACATACATAGTACAAATTCGCATGCGTTGAACAAATGCTGAAGACAGGGACGAATATCCGCCCAGACAAACTTCAAACCGACAATGGAAGTGAACTCTACAGTTGGTATTTTAGGGTAGTAATGGATTGTTAGACAATACACCACTCCTCCACATTACCCACATGAAAGCAAGTATTATGGAATATTTGAATAGACCAAATAAAAAACTGTAATTGTGACATAAAGTCAGAATGCGATCATACTGAATGCGATCATACTGCAAATTAATATGAGTGCTGCAAAATTGCTGAATTGGTCGCTAAATGAAATGCCACTGGATGAAAAACCAATGCCTTTACTTGATGCGTTTCTGGAGATACCCATCATCAGGTACTCTGGAAACCAAAATACAACTCACAGAAAGTATACAAAGGTATATAGAGCATAATGACAAGAGTACAACCATTACAAAGTTTCGTCATATTGAGAGCTGACAAACACACCATGAACATTATCGAAGCCTTCAGATGCATAAAGACAAGTTGTAACTCATACAGTTGTCATAGCTGACTAATTTCAAAACTACATCACGTAGACATTTTACGCCACCAGAGGGCGGTGAAGCATACGTAGGTGGTGCTGCACAGCGGCTAAAACAGAATGATACATTTTAATTTATTTATTTAAAAATTGTTGAATATAACCCATAACTTTCAGAAATGTATACAAAGAAAGAAAGTTAAATAACACGCCATAAAACAATTTTTACATTGGCATCAAATGTCATTAATAAAGCATTAATTTAAAATAATGTGCGTAAGGTATATAAACCAATAACAGAAAATCAAAATTATGCACAAATGCTGTATTGAAAAAAAGTGTGAACCATTCTGTTTAGCGATATACAATAAAATATATGAAATTCCAAAATTGGCAGTCATGGCATACGACACGAGTACAAGCACTCACAGGATCAGGTAATGGAACTAGTACCATTGAAAGATACCAAAATAAATCAAGGGAGAGGTGCAACACACAAAATAATGTAACAAAACTCCAGGAATACAAAGCAATACGGAGGGCGTAATTATGCTCTGGAAGTGCTGAAAAGTAAACAGAACAAAATATAATGATAAGTAAGTAAAACATATCTTGCATTTAAAGGGTATCTAGAACTCAGATCCTCCAGAAAACACATCAGATGCAGTATGTACAGAAATCCTACTTCCGTATAATGACACAAAAATGTTACATATTAAAAAACTGAAAACCCGCCTCGATTGCGAAAAAAGCACCTAGTGTTAACCCAGGTTTCGGCGTAGATAACTACACCTTCTTCAGAACAACAATAAAATCCACAAGTGCCTAAGAAGACCTTTGTCAATGATTAAAAGAACACCATAGCTATACATTTATAAACAAAAAGAAAAGGAAAACACAAACAGTACATATGTACAAAGTCAAAACCACTACTTAACTTAATAGTGTACGCTCCACCCCACAACGGCCTATGTTCGATGGGTCATGACCCGCCATAAACTCCAGCTACAAATGGTCGCTCACTTACAAGCCCGACCCGCTACCTATGCACATGCGCAAATCAAGGGAAGCTACTTGAATGCGCATGCGCATACGAATACGAGAAAGTTTATACATGGGTCGGGGCTAAATAGCCCATATATTCCCAACCGCGGATCAACGTGTATCAAAAAATGGAATGGATAGCGTAAGTGACGAGCTAAATAGGAGATGAAACCTAAAAATAACCGCACACGGTTGCTTATGCTAGGAAAGAAACATAAATGAAGCTACCTATGACAACAGGAGGAACTCTTAAAAATTATAAGTTAGCCTGGGGGGGGGGGGGGGCTGAGAGGACGTAATCTAAAGACGTCGTGGTAATAAAGATATAGAGATAAAACTTGAGGTGTACAACGTGCTAAAATCACCTTGAGCGTAAAAGGAAAATGAGGATAAAAGAAAGAAGATGAACAACTTGACCAACCGCGCTCGCCGATCAGCGCACGCATGTGAAAATCCCCAGATCAGATTTACAAGCATGAAGAACAAATTAAAGGTGCGAAACATTCAAAAAATTTTCTGTTTCTCAGTAGGAGTTGATCGTTAAGGATATTGTCTTTAGCATGTTGCACATGCTTAAAGATCTGCATTTCTTCCAAAACATCCAGTTTTAAGCCCTTAACCTCGGCATGAAGTAACTCGTTATTAACTGGAGGGCTTGGTGCATGAGCCGTTTGCACAAGATGTTCAGCATAAGTAGAGCGTTAGTACCGTCACCGCTTCTAGTAGGAATATGCTCTTTATACCTGAGACCCAGAGCTCGTCCCGTTTGCCCGATGTAAAATCTTGGACAATCTCCGCATGTAATTTTATATACTCCTGATTGGGAAAGTTTATCGCTCTTATTCTGCAAGGAGTGGATTAAATTCCTATGTAAACTATTGTTAGTAGAATAGGCGACTCTGAAATTATGAGCTCTGAGTAAACGCCCAAATTTGTAACTTATATTGCCTATGTAAGGGATAGATATCGTTGCTAGTTGTTTGTCATCTAACGCATCCCCTAGGGTGAAAGACGTAATATTTTTATTTATTTTTTTGTTATACATCTGTCTTACCAACTGAGGCCTATAGCCATTATTTATAGCAATTGACCAGTTAAGTTTCTACCGCATCTGGTGCAAGAGGGATAGCTGTAACTCGATGAATATTAGAATGAAAAAGGGCCATATTATGGGGGTACGGATGGGCCGAGTCTGCAGGTATAATATTGTCGGAAAACATATTTTTCCGAAAAATATTAAATTCAATGCGGTTGTCAACCACAGTTAAAGTGAGGTCCAAAAAATTTAATGACCTAGTATCGGATTCTCGCTCAATTGTAAAACTGATATTATGGTGAAGCTTATTAAAAATCGAAAAAATATGGCCTACATCATTTATCATTTTGAGAACCATCAATGATTAATAGAATGTCGTCAACATATCTTTTGTAAAATTTTATTCTCCTCAGAATCTCTCTGTCATTGGCAAAAAAATTTGACTCTAAATAGTTCATAAAAATTTCTGATAAAATCTCAGCTAGGGGGCTCCCCATAGCCAAATCTGCTGGTTTGAAGTAAAATCTCCCATTAAATGTAAAGTAGTTGTGTTTTAACACGATCCGTAGCAGCATCATCAACCATTGACCTCTTTCCACAAAAGTTTTTTATTGTGACGTAAATGGCACACTAGTATTTGCAGTGTGTGGTCGACCGGTACATTAGTGTATAAACTTGTCACGTCAAACGATACTAGTTTAGAATCTTCAGAACAAGATACCTCGCGTAAACTGGTAGCTAAATGAATGGAATTTTTAACGGAATAGTTTTTACTAAAAACGAAATTTTCTTTAATCTTAGTATGCAAGTATTTCGCCAGCTTATGATAGGCACTTCCCGTACTGTCAACGATAGGGTGAATTGGGTGATTTAACTTATGAACTTTAAACTGACTTCTCAATTTAGGGGGCTTGTGATTCATGTTTATCAGCCCCTTCTTTCGGAACTCTCCTATCAAATTTTTATTATTTTGGATCCTAGTTCTAATTCCACGCGCGCTTCCCATCTGCGGACAATGTTGATTGGCAGTAACTTGATAATCATTTTGCCTCATGTCAAGGTGCACTACGGGGGGGTCGCCTTCTACATGGTACACCCCAACTGTAAGGGATTTAATGAAGACACTGTGCAAATAGTTTGCGAACAGCTGTTGATAGTGAGGCATGTACCCAAGTGTGCTTTGGTTATCTTGGAGATATCGTATGTAGTCAAGAACCATCTTCTCATCATCGCAGAATAAGTAATAAATGGACATGCCTTTAAATCGTGTTATAGCATGAGTCTTCGCGATCGGGAAGTAACTATACTCTGGGCTCTGGAAGAGCTGTGAGTCAATCCTGTGAGGTGGGCATGAAGGTAACAGGCGAGGATCTTTTGTACCAGCATCAATACGTCAAACGCTGTTCTGCATGTCAAATGGGTTTCGTCAGTGTCCGGTAGGTGTTAGGGTGGGCAGAGGGGTGAATCCCAAATGGCATGTAAACTGTGTCGTGTCAGGTATTTTTCAGTTGACCACATGGTACCACGTTGCTCGTGTTCGTGTAGAGAGGAAGGGTTTGGTTGTTGGACTGCTCTCCACGACACAGGCCGTAGTGTTCCTGGGCACCGCATATTTGACGAGTAGGCAGGATACAACAGTGTGGGTGTGTTTTACTCTCAATTACATTGCAAGGGATGTATCTCAGCAGCAAGCGATACATCTCTCTCGGCTTCAAACCTCTGGTGGTGGGTAGATCAGGGTGCACATAGCTATATTCGAGTATGAATGCCAAGATGTGGAAAAGAGAGAGAGCAATGTGCGCAATCGTAACAGGTGGCAGGATGGATGCTGGCATCAGTTCCTCCAACAGACTGTGTTGACGGGTCCACAGTTTCGCCAATGCACACAAATATAAGGCTGCTGTCCTCGTTCATACATTTATAAGTCTCAGTCCGCCTTCTCACGGAGGAAGGGTGTGGTAGCAGACTTTAAATAGGAATTGAGCAGTAAGGTAACATCCAAATGCCATTTGCAGTCTGCGTTCCATCGGTGTTGGTAGTGGGAGAACCTGAGCCATGTGTATCAATTTGCCACATGAAGGTTAAGATACTGCTGACACTGTAGGACGTCCATGTGTCAAAGTAGGTTCTGGTGAACTTCTGTGCGTATTGCCTACAGTAGACGTATATAGTTCATGGTAGCTATTCGATGCACATCTAGCGTAAATGTTATGCCTAAATAGCTGATCGCATCTACCTTTGGGAGGGATGCCATGCAGCCTCCTGGAGGACCCTTCTGATATGCATCGCCGCTGACTTGGCTACATTCATGTGGTTTCTCGCCGCCAGTCCATATCGCTTAATCCATTCAGGCATGAAGTGCACCTCATCGTTGGTTTTACCAGCAGTAGAACGTCATCAGCATGTGCTATGCAGTGAAAGGTGTAGCCCCTCAACGTAATTCAAATGGTTCAAATGGCTCTGAGCACTATGGGACTTAACATCTATGGTCATCAGTCCCCTAGAACTTAGAACTACTTAAACCTAACTAATCTAAGGACAGCACACAACACCCAGCCGTCACGAGGCAGAGAAAATCCCTGACCCCGCCGGGAATCGAACCCGGGAACCCGGGCGTGGGAAGCGAGAACGCTATCGCAATCAACGTAATTTCCTGAAGTCTGCTTTTCAGCCCTCCTATGAACGGTTTGAGTGCGACTGCGCAAAAAATCATAGCGATTGGGCATCCTTGTCGAATCGAACACCGGTCTGGCAAGTGATCCACTGTATGTCCGTTTACCAGTACATGGGACGCTGCTCCGCGTAAGAGGCGCAAAATTACGTCGAAGAAGTCAGATGGGAAGCCCACGTGGGCTAGAACTGACGTAAGAAACTTGTGGTGCACTTTGTTAAAAGCGTGGTCGAAGTCAATTAGGTAACAGCAACTCGAAGGTGGCAGGATGTGGTGAGAGCTACCAAATTCTTACATTCGCCAGTGGCTGTTTGCATGTTGGACTCTCCTTCTTATGTCGTTTGTTCCGTTGAAAGGATTAGTGACAGGACCTTCTTTATGCACACAGGCAGTAACTCAAATTGAGAGTTGTAATCTGGCGGTAGCCTCTGTAAGGCTAGAGTATTGAATGAGTGGCCCAATACCGAAAGTAGGTGGCATACAAAACCAAGGGGACCTTAGCTCTTAGTACATAGTGATCCTGCATGTCATCGTCAGGGTGCAGAAAGTGCGACAGAATTCGGGCGGTAGGCTCACCGGCCTGGGCGACTTTTTAAGTGCACCCTTATCTAGCGCATCCTCAGTGTCCTCCTGCGTAACCGCAGCTAAAAGCGACGATGTTGCTAAGTCGTCGAGGTGCTGCAAAATGTCATTATCCTTCCTCTCCTCTGTACTCTCCTCCCAGTAAAAACGTCGATAATGGTGTGAAAAGGCTTCCACAATGGTTTCCTGGGTGGTTAACGTTCGACCAACCGGCGAAGTGAGGTCCGTAATTAGCCATTGTCGGCGTCGACCGCTATCAAGAACGATGTCGTGCACAAATGGGATTTCGCCATTTGCTCAGCCCTGTCGCCGTGACCGCACAACGACCCCTTCCAATTTTCTCCATTTAACAAGCAATTTGTTGGCGTTAAATAGGCGGCTTACCATCTTTCCGTCTGGTGAGGGCAGCTGGGATGCGAGTTCGTGAAGAATCGTGTAATAAAATTCCAAAGAATGACGATGGCATGCGGTGATGTACTATCGATGTTGTATCAGCAGCCGTTGATACGCTGATTTTTCATATTCTGTCCACCATGCCAACATCGAAGGGTATCGTGGAAGACTTGTTTTGCATTCCGCCAACGTGATGCAGATAATCTGACAGCTTTCTGGGTCCTGCACGTGAGCCGCATTTCTCTTCCACATACCACGGCTGCGCCATACACGTTATTGCTGGATGGTGACCATTAATAAGAAGGTACTGTGGTCTGAGAAGGCAAGTGGCCACCATTTGACGTCCAACACTCCTGACACAAGGTCATGTGAGACATAGATATGATCAAGGCGACTGGCCAAGTGAGTAGCAAGAAATGTTTGTCCAGAGTATCCACCTCGTACTCTGTCCCTAGTATCGAGGGGATTCAAGTCTCTCACCAATATCTGGAATTCTCACAAGTCGCAAAGTGTGAGACCTGGCCGCTGGGATGGAGCGCACAGTTAAAATCGTCGCAGAAGATATAGTGACCGTAGTGACCAAGAAAGAGGGGGAAAGGGGGGCTGGATTTTCTCTAAATAGAACTGCGATCTTTCGTGGCGTTTGTCGGTTCTCGATGGTGCAAGCACGTTAATAATACGCGTAACCAGCGCCGTGATCGCCAGCCCCAGGCTGAGGGATGGTAAATCACATAAAAAAATGGTTCAAATGGCTCTGAGCACTATGGGACTTAACTACTGAGGTCATCAGTCCCCTACTACTTAGAACTACGTAAACCTAACTAACCTAAAGACATCACACACATCCATGCCCGAGGCGGGAGTCGAACCTGCGACCGTAGCGGTCACGCAGTTCCAAACTGAAGCGCTTAGAACCGCACGGCCACACCGGCCGGCGTAAATCACATCAATGGGAATACCGTCGTCATCGTCATCGTCCTCCGCCCACATCGTTGAAAGCAGATCAAGACCATCTACCATCATCTCCCCAAGGCACAGGATAGGTGCCTGCTCTCCAGGAAGATTGGGGGCATGTGGAGGGCAGCACAAACCTCGCCTACCGATGTCTGATCGTTCAGCTGAGGGTATGTACGAAACTTCCTCAATCCTATTCTGTGTTCCCACACTGCAGCCGGAGGCGGTTGCCTCTGTGGGAGCATCATCTTGGCAGGTGAAGCCCTCGTCCTCCAGTGGCTGGTCCTCAGCCTGTTCTGAAATTGCTCTGAACCTCTGCTTACGGCGCTTTCTTCTGCACCCTTCTGTTTCAAACGAAAGCAGCGAATCACGACGCTCCTGCACAAAGATCGCAGGTGGCACGGTCAACAAGTCAATTACCATTTTATCGTTATGGACATTGTCGTCAGCTGATGGGACAGTCGCTGTCAAAGTGGAGTCAGCAACGCGTAGAACGGGCGTTTCATCTACCCGCTGCGTCGTAGTATGCTTTGTTGGGTCATCAGGGAGTGTCAGATGCCGCCTTGATGTGGCAGCAGTGGTGAGGGAGGCAACGTAAGTGGGGGAAGCAGTATCGGCTGCAATGGCGGCGCCATGTCCGCGGGCGGTGGGTGCGTGATCCTGCGATGGATGCATCCGGATCGGAAGTGGCCCTCCTTCCTACATCTGGAACAGGTTCTTGGTTGTCCGTCGTAAATGACGATGGCACGGCAGCCGCTGATATAGAGATATGTGGGGACATGTTTTTTAAGTTCAGTTTAGACCTTCATGTTCAAAGGAACAGACATTGCAGCGACTGCAGCTTGAAGTGAAATATACTCGCAAATGCGAAATGGACAACCATCAGCTGTATAATGGAATGATGACAGTGAAAATTTGTGTTAGACCCGCACTCGAAACCAGATTTCCCGCGTATCGCGAGTGGTCGCCTCACCATTAGATTATTTGAGCTCGACTCATGGCCAGACTCACTCTTCCACATGTCGACAACCATGTATCCATGACCTGTACTCGTACATTCACTGTATACACTCCTGTACAGGGGAGACATTATACTTGAAAGTCGCTTGCCTGGTGTCGTGATGGAGCGAGGTGGCCCAGTGGTTAGCACACTGGACTCGCATTCGGGGCAACAACGGTTCAATCCTTCGTCCGGCCATCCTGATTTGGGTTTTCCGTGATTTCCCTAAATCGCTTTAGGTAAATGCCGTGATGGTTCCTTTGAAAAGGGCGCGGCCGACATCCTTCCCTATTCCGATGACACAGATGACCGCGTTATTTAGTCTTCTCCTCCATTCAACCCAACCAACCCGGTATCGGCGGATAAATATGATATTGCGGACTCCAAAGGAACATTGCGTTGCAATTCGGAACAGCAGAATATTGTATTCATCTGCAGACATAGGGCAAGCGACTTTCAAGTAAAATGTCTCGCCTGTATGGGAATATACATCATGGATGTACGAGTACAGGTCGTAGACACATGGTGGAGAAGTAGGGAAATTTCGGTCTGGCCTTGAGTCGTGCTCGTATGGCCTAATGATAACGCGAACGCTCGCGATACGTAGGAAATCCAAGTTCGAATGCCAGTCTGGCACAACTTTCCATTTCCGTCATTGCATTTTCGACACTGCAATTTCATTATTGCATTATGCAGCTGATGGTTGTCCAAATTTGCAATTTCGAATAATTTCATGTACATGTTTATGTCATAGAATTACTCAAGAGCCAACCATCACCCTGGAGGGTATACGTGACAATCTACCAAGTTACGTTTTAACCTTGAATGTACCACACACACTTGTCCCAGAGGCGTTGGTGGGGTATCAGTTACGCCGCGACCTCGGATCTTGGTCTCGTATGTATCCTGCTCCACTACTATCATCCCTGCGTTTTGATAGCTCCACAGGACCTATGCATCAGTTAGTGGCTTCATACGCATATGGCATAACAGAAGTACCGTATCGACACCATTCCTCAGTGAATTGACGTCATCAAGGCTAGAGGTCGTGTTACACAATATTAACGTGCTGTATCACGAAAGTGACTATTTTCTCTCCATTATGGTGACACAAATTACGTGTTTCGCTGTTTCCCAGAAATAACTGAGAATAAAGAATGGAAGGAAGCACTATTAGGGATTAACGTCCCATCGACATTGAGGTCATTTAAGATGGAGCCCAGTCTCGGAAATTTCAAGGATGGAGACGAAAATCTGTCGCGCACTTTGAAAGGATCTATACCGGCATTGAGCTGGAGTGATTTCGGGAAACCACTAAAATCCTAAATCTGGATTACCAGACGGACATCTCGTTCAGTATAGCTTTGAATAGGCAAGGCAGTTTTCGTAATGCAACCATTTCGGACAAGCAAGCCGCTGAGTGATCACATAAAAATAAAAGATTAAGTTAAAAATCACCTAAATACGCAATAAACTCCAGAGAACCGTCGAAGTTGCAGTATAAATTTTCTGTATAACTTGATGACTAGTTAAAGGGTAAGCTCATCATCAAATCAGGCTCGAAGGCAGTCTTACAGGAACAAAAAGTATTAACATCGCAATTTAGATAGTTCTGTGCAGTTTATTGTATAATTTGGTAACGGCTGTTGACGACATGCCTTCCAGAATGCCAGATAATAGTAAAAATTGAAAATCACCTCAGTTTTTGTCTTTGCTATTGTTGTTTATCGACATAGGCGAAATGGGAAGGGGGTGGAAGGAACACTTGTCCTTCCCCTCCCTCTGAAATCTGGCTACACAGTTATATAAACGTCTAGAAGCGATTTTCCTTGATTTTGGTGCCCATCTCGTTTGGTCAAGGGCAGCATCACGTGCCTGATGGCAGTGATGCAATTACAGTCACGTTCAGAAAAAGAAGAACATCTTGAATGAATAGAGATAGGACGCTCGTTTTCACAGGGCATGTTCAGTAGTATGTTCTGCAGAAATGATCAGCATTTGAACCATGTCGGCCCGCGGGTTCAAGGTCAATATCGGTGTCGCGGCACAACACCACCTATCTGTTAAATGTGCCCGTGACTCTCATTGTCGCTGTAGGCCGAAGGTAATGGATCAGTGTGACCTGAGCAGACGTGCTGGATATCTGGCAGATGTGAGAGCGAACCGTATCCTCAAATGAGTGAGTTTGAAAGAGGGCACATTATTGGCATGAGAGAATGTGATGCATTCGTCTGGGAAATTGCTGCTCATGCCGGACGAAGAGTTTCGGCAGTGCAACGGGCGTCTGTAAAATGGTTCACCAAAGGCCGTAGGACGCAACGAGATGTGACACGTTGCGCCAACCAGACCACCCCCCGAGAAGACCAACACCTCATCCGAATGGCATCGCCGGACCGATCTGCATCCTCCTCGGCTCTAGCGCAACAGTGTAATAGTGTAACACATCGCACACTATCAGGTGTGACAGTCCGTTGCCGTATATTACGCCGTGGGTTACGTGCGCGTAGTCCACTTCTCCGCCTACCTTTGACGAATGTGCAGAAACTTGCTAGACGGCAATGGTGTATCGAACGATGTCACTGGGGACACAAATGGCACCAGACAGTGTTTTCGTACAAATACAGGGTCTGTTTGTTTGAAAATGGTGGCCGCATTTTGGTTTGCCGCAGACAAGGGGAGCGGCACAATGACTCGCTGGTTCAAATGGCTCTGAGCACTATGGGACTTAACATCATAGGTCATCAGTCCCCTAGAACTTAGAACTACTTAAACCTAGCTAACCTAAGGACATCACACACATCCATGCCCCAGGCAGGATTCGAACCTGCGACCGTAGCAGTCGCGCGGTTCCGGACTGAAGTGCCTAGAACCGCTCGGCCACCGCGGCCGGCACACAATGACTGCATTGCGCAAGACATACAGTGCAACTTAAGGCATTATGTCTGAGTTGGCATCCCTTCGCTCCCAGCTTCAGGCAGTGTTGGCTTTGGTCACACAGCTTGAGGCTGTTGCCAATGGGCATCAATGTGGGGGTCTGGATGGGAGATTGTCAGGGTTGGACAGCTCGTCCCACGCATCCCCTGATCGGACTATGGCTGTCGCTGCCCGGGATACTGCCCACATTGAGGCTGACCCCTCACCCGTGGTGGAGTAGGAGGTCGTCTCGAGGTGTGGCAAGGGGCGAAAGACATTCTGGAGGGCTGAACGGGAGGCCTTTCCAGTTTGTCTGATGAACCGGTTTCAGGCTCTGTCTCACGCTGATACTGATCTTCGGCCAGACAGGGCTGCTTGTCCTATTCCAGTGGTTGCCCCTCAGTCTGCAAGACCCGGGCGGTCGCAGAGGGTGGGCTTACTGGTAGTGAGAGCTCCAACGTCAGGCCCCTTAGGGATATGGCTGCAAGGGAGGGGAAGAAAACCAATGTGCATTGCGTGTGCATACCGGGGGGAGTCATTCCAGATGTGGAAAGGGTCCTTCCGGATGCCATGAAGGGTACAGGGCGCACGCATCTGCTGGTGGTCGCTCATTTCGGCACCAATGATGTGTGTCGCTATGGATCGGAGGAAATATTCTCTGGCTTCCGGCGGCTATCTGATTTGGTGAAGACTGCCAGGGTCGCAAGCGGGATGAAAGCAGAGCTCACCATCTGCAGCATCGTCGACAGGACTGACTGCGGACCTTTGGTACATAGCCGAGTGGAGGGTCTGAATCAGAGGCTGAGACGGTTATGCGACCGTGTGGGCTGCAGATTCCTCGACTTATGGTGGTGGGGTTTCGGGTTCCACTGGATTGGTCAGGAGTCCACTACACACAGCAGGCGGCTACACGGACAGCAGGGGTTGTGTGGCGTGGACTGGGCGGTTTCTTAGGTTAGATGGCCTCGGGCAAGTACAGAAAGGGCAACAGCCTAAAAGGGTGCAGGGGACGAAGCAGAAATCGGTATTGTAATTGTAAACTGTCGAAGCTGCGTAGGTAAAGTACCAGAACTTCAAGTGCTGATAGAAAGCACCGAAGCTGAAATCGTTATAGGTACGGAAAGCTGGCTGAAGCCAGAGATAAATTCTGACGAAATTTTTACAAAGGCACAGACAGTTTTTAGAAAGGATAGATTGCCTGCAACCGGTGGTGGCGTGTTTGTCGCTGTTAGTAGTAGTTTATCCTGTAGTGAAATAGAAGTGGATAGTTCCTGTGAATTATTATGGGTGGAGGTTACACTCAACAACCGAGCTAGGTTAATAATTGGCTCTTTTTACCGACCTCCCGACTCAGCAGCATTAGTGGCAGAACAAGTGAGAGAAAATGTGGAATACATTTCACACAAATTTCCTCAGCATGTTACAGTCGTAGGAGGAGATTTCAATTTACCAGGTATAGACTGGGACACTCAGATGTTTAGGACGGGTGGTAGGGGCAGGCCATAGAGTGACATTATACTGAGTGCACCATCCGAAAATTACCTCGAGCAGTTAAACAGAGAACCGACTCGTGGAGATAACATCTTGGACCTAATGATAACAAACAGACCCGAACTTTTCGACTCTGTAAGCGCATAACAGAGAATCAGTGATCATAAGGCCGTTGCAGCATCCCTGAGTATGGAAGTAAATAGGAATATAAAAAAGGGAGGCAGGTTTATCCGTTTCGCAAGAGTAATAGGAGGCAGATTTCACACTACCTAACAGATTAAAACGAAAATTTCTGGTCCGACATGGTCCAACACTGACAATGTTGAGTGTTTATGGAAAAAGTTCAAGGCAATCGTAAAATGCGTTTTAGACAGGTACGTGCCGAGTAAAACTGTGAGGGACGGGAAAAACCCACCGTGGTTCAACAACAAAGTTAGGAAACTACTGCGACAGCAAAGAGAGTTTCACTGCAAATATAAACGCAGCCAAAACCTCTCAGACAAACAGAACCTAAACGATATCAAAGTTAGCGTAAGGAAGGCTATCTATGAAGCGTTCAGTGAATTCGAAAGTAAAATTCTATGTACCGACTTGACAGAAAATCCTAGGGAGTTCTGGTCTTACGTTACATCAGTAAGTGGATCGAAACAGCATATCCACACACTCTGGGATGATAATGGCATTGAAACAGAGGATGACACGCGTAGAGCTGTAATACTAAACACCTTTTTCGAAAGCTGTTTCACAGAGGAAGACTGCACTGCAGTTCCATCTCTATATCCTCGCACGAACGAAAAAATGGTTGACAACGAAATAAGGGTCCAAGGAATTGAAAAGCAACTGAAATCACTCAACAGAGGAAAGTCCACTGGACCTGAGGGGATACCAATTAGATTCTACACAGAGTACGCGAAAGAACTTGCCCCCTTCTAACAGCCGTGTACTGCAAGTCTCTAGAGGAACGGAAGGTTCCAAATGATTGGAAAAGAGCACAGGTAGTCCCAATTTTCAAGAAGGGTCGTCGAGCAGATGCGCAAAACTATAGGCCTATATCTCTGACATCGATCTGTTGTAGAATTTTAGAACATGTTTTTTGCTTGCTTATCACGTCATTTCTGGAAACCCAGAACCTACTCTGTAGGAATCAACATGGATTCCGGAAACAGCGATCGTGTGAGACCCAACTCGCTTCATTTGTTCATGAGACCCAGAAAATATTAGATACAGGCTCCCAGGTAGATGCCATTTTCCTTGACTTCCGGAAGGCGTTCGATACAGTTCCGCACTGTCGCCTGACAAACAAAGTAAGAGCCTACGGAATATCAGACCAGCTGTGTAGCTGGATTGAAGAGTTTTTAGCAAACAGAACACAGCATGTTGTTCTCAATGGAGAGACGTCTACAGACGTTAAAGTAACCTCTGGCGTGCCACAGGGGAGTGTTATGGGACCATTGCTTTTCACAATATATATAAATCACCTAGTAGATAGTGTCGGGAGTTCCATGAGGCTTTTCGCGGATGATGCTGTAGCATACAGAGAAGTTGCAGCATTAGAAAACTGCAACGAAATGCAGGAACATCTGCAGCAGATAGACACTTGGTGCAGGGAGTGGCAACTGACCCTTAACACAGACAAATGTATTGTATTGCGAATACATAGAAAGAAGGATCCTTTATTGTATGATTATATGATAGCGGAACAAAGACTGGTAGCACTTACTTCTGTAAAATATCTGGGAGTATGCGTACGGAACGATTTGAAGTGGAATGATCATATAAAATTAATTGTTGGTAAGGCGGGTACCAGGTTGAGATTCATTGGGAGAGTCCTTAGAAAATGTAGTCCATCAACAAAGGAGGTGGCTCACAAAACACTCGTTCGACCTATACTCGTCTATTGCTCATCAGTATGGGATCCGTACCAGGTCGAGTTGACAGGGGAGATAAAGAAGATCCAAGAGCGGCGCGTTTCGTCACAGGATTATTTGGTAAGCGTGATAGCGTTACGGAGATGTTTAGCTAACTCAAGTGGCAGACTCTGCAAGAGAGGCGCTCTGCATCGCGGTGTAGCTTGCTGTCCAGGTTTCGAGAGGGTGCGTTTCTGGATGAGGTATCGAATATATTGCTTCCCTCTACTTGTACCTCCCGAGGAGATCACGAATGTAAAATCAGAGAGGTTAGAGCGCGCACGGAGGCTTTCCGGCAGTCGTTCTTCCTGCGAACCATACGCGACTGGAACAGGAAAGGGAGGTAATGACAGTGGCACGTAAAGTGCCCTCCGCCACACACCGTTGGGTGGCTTGCGGAGTATAAATGTAGATGTAGATGTAGGGTGCTATTGGGTACAACCCACAGTTGGTGCGTGACCAGGGCACTGTGACCAACGTGACCTACGTCAATGACATGCTGCGACCCATAGCCATAGCTCTTCTGTACAAGACCCCAGACGCCATTTTTCAGGAAGAGATTGCTGGACCACATTTTGCTGCACTAACACGAACCTCCTTGGCGTCACAGGATGTCAGCCTATTTCCCTGGCACGCCAAATCACCAGACTCGCCGCCAGTCGATACTGTATGGAATATGGTGAAACGACCGGTCCAGTGCTGTGTACCAATGTCCACCACTGCAGATGAACTTTGGAACCAGGTGAATACAGCGTGGATGGCTAACCCACAGGACGCCATTCACGCCTTTTATGTCCAACACGCGTGGAACAAGTTATCAGGGCCCATGGCGGACCCTGTGCCTACGAGGCAACAGGACACATGCTGAACGGAGGTGACTAAAATGCTAATTACGTCCGCAGAACATACTAACGTACAAGTCCTGTGAATAGTCTCTAGTCGTTCAATGTTTTCTGTTTTTTTTTCTGTGCATGAGTGTATGTGGCTTTAACAATTGCTGTATAACATGTCTGTTTGGCAATTTTACACTCTTCCCCTTCCAAAAACCATTTCTCCAACCCCCCCCCCCCCCCGATGAACCCCCCCCCCCACCCTCCTGGCTAAATTTCTGCGGAAGCCCATGGTTCACATGCTGTCATAAATGCGCAAACAGTACTCACAATTGTTATACACACATCTGTTCCGCCAACTTGCCTTGTCTCTTTCTCTCTCTTTCGCATTAGACACATTCGGCCGAAAAGTCAGTAAGAAGAAATCCATGACGTAAAAACTCGATGCAGGAAAAACAAGGAAAAGCGCTGCTCAGACTCCGAGAAACAGGAACAGAGAACGTTACGTAATTCCCGGAAGTGTAACATCTTCATGCAGTCGTGTCGACCACCGTCTTCGAGGAGCCTGCCTTACGCAAACCGTCTGCGTGCTAAAATTTGTCGCCAATTACGACTGCTTAAGCGGATGCGGAAATTTTCGCGTAACTGCTTTCAGTCTTGAGACGCAGAAGTCAGTTGAGGCAGGTGTTGAGAATCTGAAATTTGTTACCGTGTCCGATTTTGCTTCTCCTCAATCGCCAGGCGACTGGCATTTGGTCTCTACTGCACATCCTGTGAGACGACTAATTTACCTTCACTTGTTCCCTACGTCAGCACTCGCTAAAATAACGGGGCGCAGTAAGAGAAGTTATGAAAGGTTGTCCATCATTAGTGATAACAGTACAAGTGAAAATATTACTTCTTCAGTAAAAACTACTGTCGACTGTTACGCTAGAATTAACGAAGAAATTTCTAAACATGTACAATGAAACAGATTGTCGTTGTGAAACATTTGAAATATCATGGTACGAGGAGTGTTGAAAGTTATATGGCGAAACAGAACAGGAAACGGAAATGTGCTAACAGAATAACTTGGTGAAAGAAGTCTCTCAACAAGCATTACCTGGAAATTGCATTGGTTTATGGTAGAGAGCAAATAATTTGGTAGTTGTGCTACTAGTGGAGGAAGAGAAATGTATAGAAAGAAAAAGGCTGCGACATGTAACACAAATCACTAATTTTGTAGTAGTAAAGCTCCAAAGGACACACTGACACAGAATAATTAGAAATGTAGGATATCACTGCATACTTGACGGTAAATTAAATAAGAGCAATAATTTCAACTCGCTCCATTAATCTGAATTACGAGTAGACCACTTGTACACATTTATGCCGTTAGGTCCAGTGGTTAAAAGTCCGAATTTTAATGGATTATTCCAAACGTAGTTTCTTAAAGTGTTTTCCGTGATAACCTGCCAGGATCTCGAGCTGATATGCAATCTCAACAAAAGCGTATAAATATGTAACCAGTCGTATCTACATAAGGTTATCGACGTACTTGGTTTATGATATACGAAGACAACTAAACACAACATACGACAGAAATGGCAGAATGTAACAACTGTTTTAAATTTTATATTAATAACAGAGTTAAAGTACAGGAGAAATGAGGAGACGTGAAATAGGTATGAACACTCAGGAACCAATTATGACTTTACACTTAGTAATGAAAGCTAGGGAAGAAACTCATCACGTATCGCACATTATTTACAGACAAAGAGAAAGGCTCCAAGAGTCTGAAAGAGTCAAAATATGGAGGGAAACAAAATTTATTAATAAGGTTAGAAATCTGTAGCAAATAAAACAAATGTGCCTCTAATGACATACAGAATAACGATCTTCGAATAAGGACAGTTACATTATAAGGAGTGGATGATGTTAGAAAATACCGATTGTTTTGATTATTATAGGTACAAACGACAGGGCTGAGTATGGGCCAATGAAACAAGCAACTATTCCTAATAAAAACCGGTCCAGAAACCAATGGTTTCCCTTGTACGACGTATACAGAAGTATAGTCATGCCAAACATACGAATAATTTCTATATTTGCTTCTAAAAGTCCTGTGTCATATACTGATATTCATGCCATGCACTACCCATTTTTTATGTAATGACTAATGTAATCTGATGGCTCAAAATGTTTTAACCCTTATCCGTGAAGATGGTGCAAGACTGAAACAGGTTGACATTTGGGTTTAAAATAAAAGCAACAGATGGACAAATATGCATTTGATACATTACTCGACAGCTGTTCGTAGTCACCTTCCAAAAACGTTTAAAATAAAAAAAAATGGAAACATGTAGCTTTGAGCTACGCACCTTCAGATTACTATTCCACTCTTCTAACCATAACGCCATTGGAGAAAGTTGTCAGAGCGCTCTCCTTGAACACTAGAGTCATGGGAATAGAAAGTGAAGTAATATTTCCCCACGGATACCGGACGAAAATTGTAGGGATCTAATGGTGCACTGCGATGCAACGGCTTGCTTAACCAGCCACTTGGAAAACACACGTCGAAGATAATGTTGTGACTTTCGTCTTTATTCTAAAACGAGCATATCTATCATTTCAACTTGCAAAAGACGAATGTGAGTGATTAAAAAAAATAATTGGTAAGATTGATCTTTCATTCTTAGTGCAGCCTGAATAGTAGATAGTCGACCATTACAAGCACATTCTTAAAATTTCAGTAGTCTCTGTGCCTCAATTTTTTTGGTAACCAGATGCTGTCGCTGCAATTTTGAACATTTAGTCTGGTCCATAATCTGTGTTGTAAAGTAACACATGTGGAACCAGGTGAATACAGAGTGGGGGTCGGATACCTCGCATATCCTGATCAGTTACTCACTTCCTTGTCTGATGTCAGTCTCTGGCCCAGCTTTTTCTGCCACTGCCAAATGTTCCGATTGTTCTGCCTTTTTATCTAAAATGGCCCAATTTTCTTGCTGCTGAGTGTGTTCTCCAATATGAAGTATTACGTATGGGTACGTGAAAATCTTGTAACAGAGTCCCTGTGGGTCCAAACTGCTGGCGTCCACTTGAGGAGAAACGAATTACAACAAGTGTTCCGCACGACCAGCACTCATGTGTCTCCTCAGTGATGCCCGTACAGGTTCAAAAACCCCAGGTGTGTTCTGAATCCCTAGAGTTCATTGACACTATCAACAGGGCTTGAATAAAACCAAAACTTTTAAATGCCACCATACAAATAGAAGTCAAACGGGTTCAAGTCGGGGAAAGACAGACAGATACATGAACTCATACTTAAACAAAAAAAACGTACATAACACACAGAAAAATACCCACACACACACACAAACCCACATTTATTGTTAAAAAAATACACTTGCACACAGCAAATATACACACACACACACGCACACACACACACACACACATAAACTCACATGTATTAAAAAAACTATATTTACACACAGCGAAATACACACACACACACACACACACACACATACATACATACAAACACATATTTATTATAAAAATTACATTGGTACACAGTAAATAACAAACACACAAACTCATAAAAAATACACAGAATAAACACACACGCGCTCGCGCGCATGCGTGCGTAAATACACACACACACACACACACAACTAATGAAAAACATCAAACACAACAGAAACAAAAGACAGACAAACACACAACCACGGCTGGTAACAATGCACACCGAAAACACACATATGTTCATCACCAAATGGAAGTGAACGTGAATCATTCGATGTGACAAATGTGGATGAAACAACGCCAGAAATCGGCCAGCTGGAGTATGAAGACAAACAAATACATCTCCAGGACCACATATGTGTCAACAGCGCTTTAAATCGTTAAGTAACACCGAATGATACATTCACAATAAGGAAATTGTGTACTTCTAACCTAATAAGCAAGAGAAAATCACGACAAAATGTAATATAGCAGCAAATTTATATCCATCACACAATGCGTTTATTGTATGTATAAAAGGAGTCACGTATTTCAGGCCATTGATGACACTTCCCAAATAAAAGAAGCGAAACGTGTATGACATATAGCAAACTGCCTTCATTTAGTTGCATAGATGGTACACACCTCCACGAATTTAGAGAAACTAAGGGAAAGACGGAAAACAGCTAAAAATGACAATTATTCCTACGTTTGCTTCGAAAAGTCCTGCGTCATATATCGATATCCATGGCATGCATTACACATTATTATTGTAATGACTTATATAATGTGGTGGCTTAAACCATTGTAACCCATATTCGCGAAGATGGTCCAAGACTGAAACCGGTTGATATTTGCGTTTAAAATAAATGCAGCTGATGGTCAAATAAGCATTTTAAACGTTTTTTTATTGTTTGTGCGAATGCACTAGAATGAAAAGATGGTGAAACTTAGGACAATGTCCACCAAAATTATGAAATCGAGTATGAAAGTAACGAAATTGCTGACCTTACTGCATATAGGTTTTGCAACAATTCGAATATTTTTCTTCAAGTAGTTAAAGTCGTGAAAGATATGGTTCCTTATGTCAAAGAAAATATCCAACCACAAAAGCAGTTTTTTCGAGAGCTCTTCGCAAAAGACAGAGCCGAACATGAAATCATTATTAGTTCGGTGCAAGGAATGTCACAAATTCGTACAGCTACACCGAAGTGCTTAGAAGCACTGATTACATTTTGCCAATAAATTAATGATTAGTTAGCACAAGGAATGTCACAAATTCGTACAACTACACCTACGTTTTTAGAAGCACTGATTACATTTTCCCAATAAATTAATGATGGAACACCGTGATCGACTGCAAACAAGTAAGATGTTACGAGTAGCTGTGCGCCTATAAATAGCCGTTCAAGCTCTCATGAAAGGACAGTTTTATTAGATTACTAACCTAAAGTTAGTGGATTACCTGTAAATTTACAGTAGTACATGGAGTCTGTTATGAACATCTAGAAATAAATTATTTCCACAATTCAAAGCTTTACAAAGGATCTTGAACTCAGCTGTTCTCATTTCGAGTAATGAGTTAAGTGTAAATAATGGCTTTTGCTTTGGTATAACTCGTTACATACAAACGAGACATCATGGTAAATGAATGAAAACAGTCAAAATCATGATTCGCTGTATCTTCCAGCCGGTGTCTGCATCACAGTGCAGCTATCAATTCTTTGCGAAAATTTCAAATGGTTCAAATGGCTCTGAGCACTATGGGACTTAACTGCTGTGGTCATCAGTCCCCTAGAACTTAGAACTACTTAAACCTAACTAACCTAACGACATCACACACATCCATGCCCGAGGCAGGATTCGAACCTGCGACCGTAGCAGTCGCGCGGTTCCGGACTGAGCGCCTAGAACCGCTAGACCACCGCGGCCGGCTGCGAAAATTTACGAATTTTTATTCAGTGACACACACAACACACATGGATGAGCACCAACTCAAGACAAAATAGTCAATTTCACGGGAGTGATTCGTATCCGTGATCTCCAAAAAAGCGTCTTAGTATCTGACCCAATCCGATTCCACAAGACGTACCCACATAGGCTTGAGGGCAGACCAAAGGAGCAACAATTTTTGAATAGGTTTTCGACAGTTTGTCACAACCACCGCTCCTTTGGACGGAGATATAAATGTTTACTTCCTCCCCAGGCATCAGTATAAGAACGGAAATCAGAAATAATATCACGGGCAGCTATCCGTACCTGCTCACCGAGAGAATTCAGTTCGAGAGAGTCGTCGCTCTGACTTAAAGAAAGTGGTTTTGCAGCTAGAGATGTTAACAGAAGGTCTGGTATGCCGACTATAACTACAAACAGATGTTGGAGGAACTATTTTGTAAAAGGGACTACAATATATTTCCTTCCTCATACAGGAAGAAACTGAAAAAGCACCTAGAGGACAGAGAGCTTGTGCGTAAGTGCCGACATGTTCTTACTAAACGTGAAACAGTTGCGGCGAGAGATCAACTTCCTCGATTACCGTGACGCAGATCTCCGAAGGCAGAGGGAAACTGGAGAACTACGCGCACAAAGATCCGCTGTGAAACAGGAACTCTGAGAGGGAAATGCCAGTACTTCCACGTAGTGAGGAATATGATGCTTCCTTCATAGCGAATGCTATTCATTAAAAGAAAAAATTAGAAGTGCGTACGGCATTATTGACGGAGAAACCCCATGTGGGGTGTTCCGTCGTCGTTTTACTTGGCGCCACTTCGGCGACTTGGGCGTCGATGACGAGGAAAACACACACGCGCACTTGCACAAACGCGCGCACGCACACACAGTACCGAGCGAAAAAATTCTCAACGCTGTCAGAAATCGAACGTTCGCTCTCGTGATCCAGAGCTATGTTAATGACTTGACCACGAACTGCTTACACAGTGAAGGTGAATTCACGTTACAGGAAGATCATTCTCCTGTGCATAATTCCACATTAGTTCACCAGAAGGTGTCCAAACAAGGGCATCAACGTTATGGATGGGCCGGCACAGCCTGCTGATATGAATAAAAAAATAAAAATAAAAAAAAAGACATAGGTGCGTGGAAGGCAACTGTGAAGACACCATGCATAACAGAAGAAATACCTCAGTTGATCGACAAAAAAAGTAAGTACAAAACTGTTCATGGAAATTCAGGAATACAGGAATACAAACAACTTATAAATAAAATAAATACGAATTGCAGGGAAGCTAACGCGAAACAGTTGATGGAGAATGTGAAGTCAAGTGCGATAACGTTAAAAGTGCTATGGGAATTCCATCGTTAAATGCAGAGGAGAGAACTGATAGGTGACAAGAGTGCACTGAAGGCTTCTATGAGGAAGAAGACTTTTACGATGACGTGATGGAACAAGAAACAGGAGTCGACAGACAAGAGATACGGGATCCAGTATTAGAATCACAATTTAAAAGAGCTTTGGATGACTTAAGACCAAATAGACAGAAGGGATAGAAACCATTCCATTGAAATTACTAAAATCACTCGTGAGAGTGACAACAAAACGACTATTCAGATTGGTGTGTACATACTATGAGTCTGACGATAGACCATCAGACTTTCGAAAAAACGTCATTCACACAATGCCGAAGATAACAAGAGCCGACAAGGGCAATAATTATCGCACAATCAGCTTAACAGCTCATGGATCCAAGCTGCTGACAAGAATAATATACAGAAGAAAGGAAAAAACAATTACAGATATGTCAGATGACAATCAGCTTTGCTTTAGGAAAGATAGTCACCAAAGAAGCAGTTCTCACGTTGCGATTGATAATGGGAGCAAGAGTCAAGAAATATAAAGACACTCTCATAGGATTTGTTGAGTTGGTAAAAGCGTCAGAGAATGTAAAGTGGTACAAGATGTCCGAAATTCTGAGAAAAATACGAGTAAGCTATAGGGAAAGCCGGGTAATATACAATGTGTACAAAAAGAGAGCGGGAGACCCAGAACAAAGTGGTCGGATTAAAAAGGGTGTAAGACAGGGATGTTTTATTTCGTCCCTATTGTTCAATCTATACATCGAAGAAACAGTGACGTAAATAAAAGAAACATTTAAGAGTGGGATTAAAATTAAGGCTGAAATGATATCAATCGTAATATTTGCTGGTGACATTGCTATCCTCAGTGAAAGTGAAGAGGAATTGCAGGATCTGTTTGATGGAATGTGCAGTCTAATGAGTACAGAATATGGATGGAAATTAAACAGAAGAAAGACGAGAGTAATGAGAAGTAGTAGAAATAAGAACAGCGAGCAACTTAACATCAGAACTGGGGATCACGAAGTAAACGAAGTTAAGGAATTCTGCTACACAGACTGCAGGCCATAAAAACCAGACTGTCACTGGGAAAGTGGATTCGTGGCCAAGAAAAGTCTACTAGTATCAAACATAAGAATTAATTTGAGGGAGATATTTCTAAGAATGTACGTTTGGAGCGCGGTATTGTATGGTAATGAAACATGGGCTGTAGAAAAACCAGAATAGAAGACAATCGAAGCATTTGATATGTGATGCTACAGAAGAATGTTGAAAATTAGGTGAACTGATATGATAATGAATCAGGAGGTACTCCGAGGAATCGGCGAGGAAATGAACGTATGTACAACACTGGCCAGGAGAAGAGACAGGATGATGGGATATCTGCTAAGACGTCAGGGAATAGCTTCCATGGTAGCTGTAGCTGTAGACGGTAAAAACTGTAGATGAAACAGGGATCGGAATACATCCAGAAAATAATTGAGGACGTAGTTTGCAAGTGCTACTCTGAGATGAAAAGGTTGGCACAGGAGAGAATTTCGTGGCGGGCTGCATCAAACCAGACACAAGACTGATGACTTAAAAAAAAAGAATCCATTGGAGAATATTTGAGCTGAGGTAGCACGAAAACTGTCCACGAAACCAGCCAGCTACATCTGACGCCCTCCGAAACAGTGCTCTTGAAACCTGATACAAAGTTGTCTCATCTGGCAGTTACGTCCGACTTCTCACAGATTACATGCCAAGACGCATGATTAAAGTTAGAAACAATGGGAGATTCTGGACAAGATATTAGAGAACAGAATCAGAGGTAATAAAATATGAATTAGTTTCCTTTAAGTTCCCTTTTTAATTGACATAAATTTATTTTAAATGTTATTCTTCAGTTTCTCCCGGCGTATTTGTTGATCGAAGAGTCCACGGTTGTATTGCCGGTTCGTAATATTCAAGGGGCAAAATATTTTGGCGATAAATATCTTTTAAAAATGTTTTTAAACACAACACTTCTCTTCCAGTATCTCTCTGAGTACATACTTAAAAAGTAATAAACTATGAGGGACTTTTTAAGGTTATTTTTTGTTATTTCAAATTCATCTTTCCCTTGCCCTCTATTGCTACCTCCTACATTCTCCCAAAACAAAGTAACAGATTTCTTCTAATATTTACTCACCTTTAATATCCCCTCTGATGTCTTTATTGCACACTTAACGAGCTATGGGCTGAGATTGGTAGGCAGGCTGGATTCCTCCGTTTGTATATAGCCATTAATCATGGCAACCCACTTTTGTCAGTTGTTCTGCAATCAATGTGACGGTTTCCCGTGATTTCATGAGAACTTTCCTGATGTTTGCGGTGAGAGAGTTACCTGAGGTTTGTTCAAAAAGCAGCACGTTGTACTTTTAGGGGCATAGGACTAGCGTAAAGGCCCTGTGTGCGGCAAAATCTGTGCGGCTGGTCCCGGCGGAGGTTCGAGTCCTCCCTCGGGCATGGGTGTGTGTGTTTGTCCTTAGGATAATTTGGGGATGACCTTAGCAGTTAAGTCCCATAAGATTTCATACACATTTTGAACATTTTTAGTGGGAAAATGCCAAACAAACTGTAGCTACACGGCGATTAGGAAAAAATGTATGGATCTTAAATATTTCAGGGACTGCTGGGACCTCGTGGAATTGACGAGTCGGTTATTGTCGCTCGTCAGGGATAGAAGGACGATCTTAGTGGTCAAATGGACTCAGCTTTATTTCAGCAGTATACCAGTTTGTCAAAACTGACGTATGGGGTCCACAGAGACTGGTCAAGCTAATTTCTGATATGAAAAGACTACAAGAATACGTTCTGGTTCTGTGTGTGCGCGTTGGTTTCATCAGTATCTGACATCCGAGGGCTAGTGTTGTAACTTAGCGCAGAAGCACTTGACTTGGTGGTAGGAGTTTCAGGTAAATAGCACTTTTGTTCTTCAAATCACAGTCTATGGAAAGGAAGAAGATGGTGTAACTAAGCGTGGGCAGCCTTGTAGAGCGAATAACTACCTGTAGGTCTTTTGACACTCGTTAAACTGAGAATAAACCATTTTATTTTGTTTGAATTGCTTTTTTTTTAATTTTGCTGGAATTTCTAATGATATTGTATGATACTAGTTGGAGGTTAAGCCATGTACACTGGGTCCAACAAACAGTTTTTTCCCCGTGTTGTGTCTACTTCACGGTATAGTGATACAAAATATCAACAGATGTCCGCACAATTGTGTTCTTCACGGAAGATGACATTCCGGTGAATTGACAACCATACCAACGATGACGTCAGGGCACCTATCAAACGGGGTAGTGTTTCCCGGTAGTCCCACATCCACAGTCGCTGTGTATACGCTCACAGATGGTGGAGTGTGGCACAAACAAGACGCCTACCAGACTCTCTGCAAGACAGTCTGAAACTGGTGTACGCCACGGCTTAATGTCAATCGTTCTGTTGTTTCACGGATGTGGGGACAGTTTATAGAGACAGAAACAATATCCAGAAGACCAGGGCATGGCCGAAAACGTGTGATATCAAAAGGAGAGAACATTTATTTGGCCATTAGGGCAGGACGGTGCCGCCTTATCACTGCACGGCAAATGGCGCCTTAGCTCGCAGAATCCACTGGATTAGTTGTATCGGGGCAAACGGTGTACAGAAGGCGTCGGCAGAGTAGCCTTTATTGTCGGAGACCTTCTGTATGTGAACCTCTGATGCGTATTCCCAGAAGGGAACACCTACACGGGAGTCGTCAGCATGCCACCTGGCGGTCGAACAGTGGTTCAGTGTTCTTTTTGTAGATGAGTCCTGATTTGGTCTGGAGAGAGCGATCCATTCGCATCTGGAGGGAATGTGGAACACAATCTCAGGACCAAAACATTGTGGAAAGAGACCGATATCGAGGAGGATCCTTAGTGGTGTGGGCAGGGATTATCTCGATCATTCGAACACCTCTTCATGAAATTGTACTGGTGAAATGGCAAGGTTTAACTGCTGTCAGGTATCGCGGCGAGATCTTGGGACCTCACGTGCGGTTGTTGCGAGGTGCTGCGGGCCCAGACTTCGAATTGAACACCATAGAGTATGTCTGGGACGCATCACGTCGGTATTCACCAACCATTCTCCAAGACATCCAAGCAGCTCTGCAGGAAGAATGGGCGTTATTGCCTCAAAATGAGAACTGATGACATCAGTCACAGCATGCCCCGTCGTTGTCAGGCCTGTATTGCGTCCAGAGCACATTAACCAGTTGTCGCAATGTGTGTGCTAATCCGTTAAGTTGGAGAAAGCGAAGAAAATTTTTGTCTATCGTTATGCATGTTACAGTTGTTTACGTTCTGTGCTCTTCACATTGTTTCTACTTTGCTGTCACCTACCTAGCAAAATTTTCGTTTGTTGCTTTAATTTTGGACACCGCTGTATATTTCTGTTTCATTTTACGATTTTCCGATGAGTTTTTCATATTTATCCGTGCTGATGTCACTTGGGAGATCCCTAGTTTTCATTTCTAACGGTCGTTCAGATTATGCACTAGTTGTCTACCCAAGTGCTTTAAGCTGAAAAACGAAATGATGAGCAGCTTCTGCAGACTAGTAAATGTGCTCAAGGCGTTATTAAATCCATTCAATAGCCTACATACTTTATGACCGTTTTTGGACATACTGAACGCTTCAAGGGTTGATATCACGCAGTGAGCGTTACCGTATTTCGTAAATTGGCACGTAAAATAGCAGTCAGTTCTGGCAACTGCTCTTCGATGATTTTCGTATGAAGGGCTTCCAGAAATACCCGCTCAAAGATTTGTGGAGGGGAGTGAGTACATAACATTCTGGAAAGGAACCCATGCCCGGGAACGTACTTTTTCCGTTCTACGACTGTTTCAATTCAGATGTGCAACGCGTCGATGTCTGCTGATGGAAAGAGAACAAACTCAGAGTTGCCTGTACTGGTGTGCAATAGGGTAGAGAGAACGGCGTGCACTATGTCAGACCATCAGCTGATGCCACTTAACGTCTGCCCCATTGCGAGATCTATTCGATGCACGTGCGTCTCCGATACAGTAAATATGGGTCGGTATCCGTTTTCGGAATACACAGACATCCTCCTTGTTTACGGCGAAACTCGTGGTAACGGAGGAGCTGCTAGACGGCTGTACCACGAACGTATCCCGCGACGTAGCACGTCATCGCACAAATCTTCACCTTGAGGAGGCAGGACTGCGGTGCTCCACGGCAATGTTGCAGCCCCGAATTTGAAGATATACGAGAACTCGAACAGTTGCGCGTGCATTGGGTGTCAGCTAACAGTGTCGTCAGCATGATGGTCCACCATCTCACTTTTCACGTGCGATTCTGAAACATCTCAAAAGGCGATATATGCTGACATGGTCCAACCGCGCGGCTGCCGCGATCGTCGGATTTAACCCTACTGGACTACTTCTCGTCTGGCCGTATGCAAAGTTTAATTTACGACACTCCTGCAGAGACAGAGAAAGATCTGCTGGCACGAGTTCTGGCCGCTGCACTAGGAACTGAAGAGACATGAGGTAAGATGGTTGGAGACTGTACGTTCATCTTTCGTAGGTGCAATGTCTGTAACAACGTTGGTGGTCACCACAATGAGCAGCTGTTGCAACGCATCAGAGCTGTTGTGTACATACAGTATGCTGGGTCCTCGTTTGTTTTCGAAAAATGTAAACACGTGATGTTTAAGTTTTAATACAAACAAATTTGCTTCAGTGACAAATGGATGTTTCGTTATGTTTCCTTTCAAATTGTTATCTACTAATTGTACTGTGTCACGCCTAAATCGGTTCCTCAAGCAGAAGTGGAAGAGTTAAACATCTAAATTGAAAGCGCCATAGAACGGA
Organism: Schistocerca cancellata; assembly: GCF_023864275.1. Lineage (NCBI taxonomy): Eukaryota > Metazoa > Arthropoda > Insecta > Orthoptera > Acrididae > Schistocerca > Schistocerca cancellata. Next base: position 1,000,813,489 of record NC_064627.1, read on the forward strand.
AACTGAAAGTTTCCGTACATGGATTCCTATTCAAAATATTATGTGCTCACTCTCTTCTGCAAGTCCTAGAAGTTTGTAACGGAAATTTCCGAACGCCCTGTAAAAAACGCGAGTACCTAGAGAAGTTAATATCAAACTGTCAGGCAATAACTTAGAAGAAACTGCACTGGCTGTGAGACATTACTTTGCAAATGTGCCCCACGCTCAGTTACATAATCCTTTTATTGCTATTTCCGTCTCTTTCTGTCATAAGCGTAGTGCAAACCGAACTGTTTATTACTCGTAATAAGAACATTTTCACTCTTCTCTACATAGCGATGATTGTTTTGTAGTCGTCGTGGGTAGAACTTATTTTGCGTTCTTCTGATTATTATAGACTGTATGACAATTTTACTTTAGAATACAGTATTAAAGACTTTTCTGTCATCGTGTTGTGTTTCTTTTTACACTTCATGCTTTAACTTCTGCATTCTTTGCAGTGCGCTTTTGCGGCACTCTTTATAATTAAACATTGCTTCTTTGCACATTTCACTTGTATGATTTGAGGCTTTATATTAGTCGTAGCTTACGGAATTTCTTTGTGAATCTTCGCGTTCTGCAAGCAAATCTCTGTTTTTGTCTTCTAATTTGCATTCCTTTGTTTTGATGGTAGTGCCAATGACAGTGTTCTCAAAAAATAACTTTCGTACGTCTATAAAGATCAAAAACTGTTTTAAGTAGGTATAATGTTTATATTACAAGCACGGTAGACGCTCCAAGAATATTAATGACATTTTGGTGAATGAGATTTTCAGTTTGCAGTACGCTTAGAAAGAAAAACAATAGTGGCTGTGACAGCCTTTGATTTATGATTTTCAGCTTGCAGTCAGTGCATCTGAATGATATTAGTATCTGTGCTTTAGCCCATAAGACTAGTTACAGAAATGAAAGTAAGTGTCATTGCTTAATACTATTCATATGTCGGCTCAGAGTCTACTCGGCGATGTACCTTTGAGAAGCGAGTTACATTCTACACTTCCAAGTCTGCTCAGAGAAACCGTTCGCAGTGTAAACGTATTATTCCTGTGTCTAGCAAATCGTCAACATCACGTAATATGTTAGGCAACTTTGTGATCAAGTAACTTCCTGGAAAGGCACAGCTTTATTCTGGTAAATTCACTTGACATTTTCTTGCAGCTGTATTAAATATTCTGAGTGATTTTCAGGTAAGATGCGGCATTGGCGTATCAGATTTATGGTTTTCAATCGGGGAAGAAAGTTCCACAGAGAAATGAAACTACTCTCGTCTTTTACGTCGCAGATCATGTATGTCAACTATAAGTGTGGCATTGGCAGAGCCTGAAACATTGTTCTGCTTTGCACAATCGTGCGGCTGGGACATCTGTTTACAAACCTACCACGGAGCTTCACGCTCACGCGGTTGTTTACTTTGTGTTAGTCTTTGCCAGTGTTTGCACTTTCTATACAGAATGGCACAGCCGTACCGACAGTCTACCATCAGCATCGGCTTCTGTCCGCATCTCGTGGTCTCGCGGTCGCGTTCTCGCTTCCCGAGCACGGTGTCAGGGATTTTCACTTGCCTCGAGATGACTGGGTGTTTGTGTCGTCCTCATTATTTCATCATCATTCATGAAAGTGACAAGTTTGGACTGAGCAAAGGTTGGAAAATTATACCGCGCAGTTGAGCGCCACACAAACCATTATCATTATCAAATGGCTCTGAGCACTATGGGACTTAACAGCTGTGGTCAGCAGTCCCCTAGAACTTAGAACTACTTAAACCTAACTAACCTAAGGACATCACACACATCCATGCCTGAGGCAGGATTCGAACCTGCGACCGTAGCAGTCGCACGGTTCCGGACTGCGCGCCTAGAACCTCGAGACCACCGCGGCCGGCAAACATCATTATCAAATGGTTCAAATGGCTCTGAGCACTATGGGACTTAACATCTGAGGTCATCAGAGAAGAAAATAGAACTGAACCACCAGATATGATTGAAATCCACTTCCCCAATATAAGCAGAGTGGTCTGCGGTCTACGTCAAAAACACCAACGATAAGGTGTGTGACAATCTTTTTTTTCTTTTTTCTTTTTTTTTTTGGGTCATCAGTCTTCTGACTGGTTTGATGTGACCCACCACGAATTCCTCTCCTGTGCCAACCTCGTCATCTCACAGTAGCACTTGCAAACAGCATCCTCAATATTTGCTGGATTTATTCCAATATCTGTCTTCCTCTACAGTTCTTGCCATCTACAGCTCCCTCTAGTACTATGGAAGTCATTCCGTCTGTTTTAACAGATCGCCTATCACCCTGTCCATTCTTGTCGTCAGTATTCTCCACATATTCATGTCCTCTCCGATTCTGCGCAGAACCTCAATTCTTACAGTATCAGTGCACCTAATTTTCAACATTCGTCTGTAGCACCACATCTCAAATGCTTCGATTCTCTTCTGCGTGCAGCTGGTCCTGGCGGAGGTTCGAGTCCTCCCTCGGGCATGGGTGTGTGTGTTTGTCCTTATGATAATTTAGGTTAAGTAGTATGTAAGCTTAGTGGTTCAAATGGCTCTGAGCACTATGGGACTCAACATCTTAGGTCATAAGTCCCCTAGAACTTAGAACTACTTAAACCTAACTAACCTAAGGACATCACACACACCCATGCCCGAGGCAGGATTCGAACCTGCGACCGTAGCAGTCCCGCGGTTCGGGACTGCAGCGCCAGAACCGCACGGCCACCGCGGCCGGCTAAGCTTAGTGACTGATGACCTTAGCGGTTAAGTCCCATGAGATTTCACACACGTTTGAACATTTGATTCTCTTCTGTTCCGATTTTCCCACAGTACGTGTTTCACTTCTATACAATGCTGTACTCCAGACTTACACTTTCCGGAATTTCTTCCTTAAATTAAGGCCTATGTTTCATACTAGTAGACTTCTTTTGGCCAGGAGTGCCCTTTTTGCCAGTGCTAGTCTGCTTTTGATGTCCTCCTTGCCTACGTAGCAGAATTCATTAACTTCATCTCCTTCGTGACCATCAGTCCTGATGTTAAGATTCTCGCTGTTCTTATGTCTGCCATTTCTCATTACTTTCGTCTTTCTTCGATTTACTCTCAATCCATATTCTGTACTCTTTAGATTGTTCATTCCGTTATGTAATTTTCCTTCACTTTCACTCAGGGTAGCAATGTCATCAGCGAATCGTATCACTGACATCCTTTCACCTTGAATTTTAATTCCACTCCTGAACCTTTCTTTTATTTCCATCACTTCTTCTTCGAAGTATAGATTGAACAGTAGGGGCGAAGGACTACGTCCCTGTCTTACAACCTTTTTAATCCGAGTACTTTGTTCTTTCTCATCAGGGGACACCGCTTTAACGTAGCGCTGTCCGTGCGTGCGAGGAGGTTTGCGTGCTCTGGATCTGGAGGGCTATGCCGGCGATAGCGCAGCTACCAGCAGGGCCACCCATGCCGGACAGGCTGGAGGAGGAGCCAGACCAAGTGTGTCCCACTATCGGAAACCTGTCTTCTATCCTTTTCCTAACCCTAGCCCATCCTTGTTCTTTTCCTTTCCATTCCTCTCTCCCCCCCCCCCCCCCTTAACCGATGCTGGCGGTTTAACCACGCATAAGGGTGCGGTAGTAATGCCAATCCCATATGCCGAGCATCTGGGCGATAAGGTGGCAGCCCAACCAAGGAAATCAGAAGCGGTGAGCCAATCACCCACCCTTCTTAAAAAACCTGAATACTGAAACCGAGACTTTGTTCTTAGTCGTCCACTCTTATTATTCCGACTTGGCTCTTGTACATAACGTATATTACTCGTCCCTCGCTATAGCTTACCCCTATTTTCCTCAGAATTTCGAACATTTTGTACCATTTTACATCGTCGAACGCTGTTTCCAAGTCGACAAATCCTATGAACGTGTCTTGATTTTTCTTTAGTATTGCTTCCATTATCAACCGCAACGTCAGAATTTCCTCTCTGGTCCCTTTACCTCTTCTGAAGCCAAACTGATGGTCATCTAGCATATCCTCAATTTTCTTTTCCATTATTCTTGACAGCAACTTGAATGCATGAGCTGTTAAGCTGATTGTGCGATTACTTTCGCACTTGCCAACTCTTGCAGTCTTGGGAGTTGTGTGGATGATATTTTTCAGAAAGTCAGACGGTATGTCACCAGACTCATACACTCTACACACCAACGTGAATAGTCGTTTGTTGCCACTTCCCCCAACGATTTTAGAAACTCTGATGGAATTTTATCCAGCCCTACTGCCTTATTTGATCTCAAGTCCGCCAAAGCTCTCTTAAATTCTGATTCTAATACTGGATTCCCTACCACTTCTAAATCGACTCCTGTTTCTTCTTTATGATATCAGACTAATCTTCCCCCTCATAGAGGCTTTCCACCTATCCGCTCTCTCCTCTGCATTTAACAGTGGAATTCCCGTTGCACTCCTAATGTAACCCACCTTGCTTTTAATGTCACGAAGGTTGCTTTCACTTTCCTGTACACTGATTCAGTCCTTCCGACAGACATTTCTTTTTCGATTTCTTCACATTTTTCAAGCAGCCATTTCGTCTTAGCTTACCTGCACTTCCTATTTATTTCATTCCCCGGTGACTTGTATTTCTGTATCCCTAAGTTTCTCGGAATATTTTTGTAGTTCCTCCTTTCATCGATCAAACGAAGTAATTCTTCTGTTACCCATGGTTTCTTCACAGTTATCTTCTTTGTTCCTACGTTTTTCTTTTCAACTTCTGTGATGGCCCTTTTTAGATATGTCCATTCCTCTTCAAGTGTACTGCCTAATGCAGTACCAGTAGCCTTAGAGAACTTCAAGCGTATGTCGTCGTTCCTAAGTACTTCCGTATCCCAATTCTTTGCATATTGATTCTTCCTGACTAATTTCTTAAACTTCATCCTACTCTTTACTACTACTACATTGTGATCTGAGTCTATATCTTCACATGTTTACGCCTTACAATGCAGTATCTGATTTCGTAATCTCTGTCTGACCGTGATGTAATCTAATTTAAATCTTCCGGTATCACTCGGCCTTTTCCAAGTATACGTCCTCCTCTTGTGAATCTTGAACAGAGTATTCACTACTACTAGCTGAAATTTATCACGGAACTCAATTAGTCTTTCTCCTATCTTTCGGAACCGCGCGACTGGTACGGTCGCAGGTTCGAATCCAGCCTCGGGCATGGATGTGTGTGATGTCCTTAGGTTAGTTAGATTTAAGTAGTTCTAAGTTCTAGGGGACTGATGACCACAGATGTTAAGTCCCATAGTGCTCAGAGCCATTTGAACCATTTTTTCTCCTTTCTCATTCCTTGTCGCAAGCCCATATTCTCCTGTTATATTTTCTTCTGCTCCTTCCCCTACAACTGCATTGCAGTCCGCCATGAATATTAGATTTTCATCTGCCATTATGTACTGTATTACCCTTTCAATATCCTCATATACTTCCAGGTTACAACGTCGGCATGTATAACTGTACTATCGTTGTCGGTCCTGGTTTGCTGTCACTGAACTGTTCACGGTAACTCACTCTGTCCAACCTTCCTCTTCATAATGAACAATAATCTCGTTATACCATTCTCTGCTGTTGTTCATATTACCCTATACTCATCTGACGAGAAATCCTTGTCTCCTTTCCATTTCACTTCACTGACCCCTACTGTATGTAGTGGGCCGTGCTATGGTTCGCGTTGGTGCTGTTGGTAAGTATCCGCCTTCTGCTGGAGGCCAGACGGTCTTGTTTAGTTGTTTTTCTTCTTCTAGTATTGACTGGCGCCACTCGGTTTCGCAAGCGTTGCCTGTCCGCTAGTGGCAGCAGTGGTGGATATTGATATGTAGTAACTGTTGCCCTATCTTTGGGGCGACGTCATTGTTTTCCGGGTCGTGTGAGTGGGCCAGTTCGGTTGGGGACTCAGAAGGAGCCACGTCCGCGCAGTGCCAGAACTGCTGGCAGCATGCATGGACTGCCGGATGGAAGGGCTGTGGTCACGAGGGTGCACGACCTCGTCGTAAACCGGATCCAGCAAGCTTTAAGATGACTGCATTTCAGACCAAGTAGAGAAACCTCCACCACTGTGACATCTCGCGATTCTCCAGTGACTTGGGTTCGTGTGGCTGCTCGTAGTGTCGCCGAGGCGAAGAGCAGCGAGTGGAGTGCTTGGAGAAGGCGGATCTGATTAGCTTTCCTCGACTTCTTAAACTGTTTACTGCGTCCAACTTGTTGCAATATGTTAAGTTCAACCAACGGTAATTTTTCTTGCCTAGTGGCCACTAACTTCCCAGTTACCTGCCCTGGGGGTTAGTGAATGTAATGGCACTGTACGTTTCCTCGTCTTGCCGCAGCTGTTCGGTAAGATGTGTAGTTTTGACAGCTTTCTTGATTGTAGGCCGGTTGATGATTCTTCTACTCCGGTGGTAGTGATTCCTTTCTCGTTCCGGCGCTCTAAACACAGTATTCTGGGGACGTAGTGTAGACCGCCGGTTCCGGCTTTGGCGTATTGTTCCATCGTTGCATTTGGTATATCAAACGTCAGGTATCTTCACCAAGATTATCATTAGTCATTCGCTTGACTGCGACTAGTCTGAGTTACCATCTTGTGAAGTGAATGCTACTCTTGGCTGCCTATCTCATCGCTCGCGGAAAGTGTTTGTTGCCGGACATTCTCAGAGGTCGATTTCTGGATCACCGTCTGTAGCCCCCTTGGTTCTTTTAAGATATGTGTGCTCTAAAAGGAGGTCTGATGGCTAGTAGTTCTGTGTAATGCTCCTTCAGCCCACGCCCTCTGCGGGTATAATCTGCCTCAGTACCCTTTAAGGAACCTATATACTGGTCCTAGTGATTTATTATTGCATTATTTATTACAGTACCTTGTAATGCCTACATTAACGGCTACATATATCTAGTTAATAGTTCTGGTCGCCTTCTGTAATAAATCTGGTGTGTAGTGTTCAGTGGATGTTAAGGGTTGTGTTACAAAGTTTACCATCATCTTATTTCACCCATTTGGTGATCAGTTGCTTGTTTTTTAATTAACCTTAATGTTTTATATTATTGCCATTCCTGTCGTGTAAGTCCTTCAGCCCAGATCACAGTGGCTTGCTTTTAAAACATTATCTGCTGTATCTGTATTTAATGGTGATTTGCTAAAATGTAACTTACCGAAAACACTATTATTTACACAGTTGTTTATTCCTTAATTAATAACGTGTGGTATTTTTATTTATTTTCGAGTCTGGAATTACTGGTTTAAAATAAATTGTGTGTAACTGTAATAGGTAACCAATAGTTATTGTTTACGGCCCCGTCGACAATCATCACTGAATGGTGCCTTCCCTTGACTACCAGGTATCATCTAGATTGAGCCTTTGCATTTCCCTTTTCAGATTTTCCAGTTTTCCTACGACGTTCAAGCTTCTGACATTCCACACCACAGTCTTTTTCTCATGGTCACCTCCCCCTTGGCAGTCATCTCCCAGAGGTTCGAATGGGGGACTATTCCGGAATCTTTTGTCAATGGAGAGATCGTCACGACAGTTTTTCAGTTGCAGGCCACGTGTCCTGTGGACGCATTACGTATCTTTAATGCAGTGGTTTCCATTGTCTTCTGCATCGTACGCTACTACAAAGAAGGACTTAAATTTAAACATTCTGACGGCCATGTCGGAGCAGTGGCTATTGATCAGGCGAGGCTTGGATTACGAACTGTTGGAGTATTCGAGCTACAATTTGAGATTAAGGTTGATATCGTGCTTGCAGCGCTACAACTCTATGGTAACAGAAAAATGGACAACCAACACTAAGTACTCGGAGCTTAAAGGGGTGCTACAAATACCGATCCAACTATCAAAACATTTGTCGTCTTATCCCACAACTGGAGGCTGCGGAGCCGAAAACTTTCTCGGGTTGTGGTCAGAAAGGCCACGTCCATTCAGCATGTTTTCAACGGAAAATACTACAAGTACCGACAGGTGAAGATCTAGCAGCACCTTTGGCGACATCCCTCCATCTCACATACACAAATGTGTTCCGGAATGACGCCCCACAGAACAGTCACCTCACCCAACAGCTGGACAGTCCCGCCGAACAGCGGATGACGACACGAACATGGTGGCGGCTTCGACGCCCACCGCCGAGCAGCAGCGACCGATACCTGCAATACAGAGATCGGGACAGAAAATGGTCATCGATAGTAAGGTAGTGTTATCAGCTGTTTCCGTCTCAGACCCAGTGGCGACAAAGACACACGCACACGTCCTGGTACAGAAACGCACTTGAGTAAGCAACGATCCCCGAAACGGCACAAGAAACGACGCCTCATCCCATCGGACGACTGCTTAACACGATGAAGAAAAGGCCGAGGAAGACGGCCACCTTATGGAGGTACCGACGCTTCACATCCAGAACACCACCGTCTCGACAGCAGGATACGCCAAGAGCGACCTGAAAAGCTCGACAACGAAGGGCTACCAGCAGTCAGCTGCCAATCCGAGTTAGTAGAAGAAACGACACACGAGGACGTGGTTGGAAAGACCCAGCCGACGGCAAACTTGTCCCACGGAAACTGGGCTGATGATTGTGAAGGAGTCCCACTTTCAGTCGCAACAGGCGACATGGCGGGGGCGGTGCCCTCTAAAATTAGAAACGTAACCAACACCGGCGGACAAGACGGAGCCACGTATTGTGTCAGTCAACACCAGACGGCGTAAGCTGCCATGGCCGATACACACGCGCCGCAACAAAGACAGGCATATCGACTTGCCTCTATCAACATCAACAAAACTTGGTTCACATGGCTCTGAGCACTATGGGACTTAACTGCTGAGGTCATCAGTCCCCTAAAACTTAGAACTACTTAAACCTAACTAGCCTAAGGACATCACACACATCCATGCCCGAGGCAGGATTAGAACCTGCGACCGTATCGGTCGCGCTGTTCCAGACTGTAGCGCCTAAAACCGCTCGGCCACCCTGGCCGGCTTTCAACATCAATACAGTACGATCCTAAATTAAGATGTTTTTACCCAAAGCTATGCTACAAGCGGCGAAGATCGACATCGTCCTCCGGCAAGAAGTATACGCTGACGAATTTCCTGTCATGTACGGGTACGAATCCTACGTATCACACGCCTCTGCAACCAGCAGCGGCATAGCAATACTTCTCAGTAAAAGCATCACGGAAGAGGATATACTGTACGTACCGTTGGCGGGGGGATTAGCAATGACGGTGCTTGATGTACGACACGTCAACATCTATGCACCCTCCGGTACAGACGGAAGACGGGAGTGTTTCCGCTTCTTCGCAGAGAAAATTGCCCCGCTCTTCCAAGGTCGACACGACCGTTTAATCCTACGAATCTTGGTGTACAATATCCATTGTTTGCCACTTGCGAACAAGTCCATGGCCTCCATACTGAATACACCCATAATACGAGTCATTCCGCTAGCCGTCTCGCCCGAATACATGTTGCACGCAATCTTAACGCTGACCTCGTCGAAACGTACCTGTGGCCTGCAGCCTATGCCAACCAAGGCATTAAATCGTATCATCTCCCTCCGGCGGCAGCAGGTATGGCGTAGCCGCGGTATTTGGAAAATGAACGTCGCCCATCTGAGAGATGCCATTTAAGTTTTCAGTTCTTGCGGACGATTGCTCCGGGCGTACCCTACAATCCTACGATGGAGGAAGGATTATACCAAACTGGCGCTACGTCGCGCAGTAATAACATACTTTCGTTAGCAGGTAGTGTGGCGACGTGAGACGATGGAATTCTATTTCACGGTGCTATGGGAATGCAACGACCTAGTGCCTTCTCCGGAGCGGCAAGCGGTAGTACGACGAGCTAAGGCCAGAATTATATCCATGCTGCAACGCCAATCCGAAGGTGCAACGGTCAGGGCACGGACACTAGACCGGGTTACAGGATAACGCCCAACGATGTGTCATATCATCAACGAAAGCAAAAGAAGACGAAGAGCTCTGGTACAAGCTGTGAACACGGATGATGGCAGACGCCTAAAGCACAACAAGAAATAGGTAATGCCCTTGCAGAACATTACAATCAGCTTTACACCGTAGTGGATACAGATATGTTGGCAATTACCGATGTCACACATACGATATTCGGCACTATTGAACCAGAGGCGGAGGCACAACTAATGGAGGAGATTACAGAGGAAGAAGTGGTGGAGGTCATTGGTAGGGGAGCAGAGAATAAATTGTCGGTGTCAGATGGCCTCCCTTTGGAGTTTTATAGGACCTTTAGCTATATCATGGCACCCCGATGGACTGCTATCTGCCGTGGATTATAATGTCGCCTGACATGCCTTTCCTGCCGGCTTTTTTGGAGGGGCTGATTATCCCCGATACACAAACCCTTTGGTGTCACACAGATACGGGAGTGCGACTTTAAAATATTCACCGGACTATTAGCAGCACTCATCCGAAGAGTATTGGGCCAAGTAATCTCAATCTGATCAAACATTGCCCGGCAGAGCTGCCAGCATACAGAGGGCGCTTTGTGAATATCGCAATTTGATTGCTGTAGCAAAGACTTGGCGCCTCCATGGAGCACAAACATCGATAGATTTTGATCAAGCCTTTTTTTGAGTCGTATCTGTTACGGTATCATCGTTCGATACCACACTTGTTAGGGGTTGCAGTTATCGACTGCGGTCCGTGTTAGTATCGTTGGACCCGCGAGTCGCGACCTGCGCCGCTAGCGTTGCTCCGCGGCTTGGATCAAGTTTCTAGCGAGCTCTCGTCTACTCTTGCTCGGGACGTCAAGTAGTAAAGTAGCATAGCCTTCAGCTGCTGATAGGAAGCAACCCCTAGCAAGGCGCTTAGTAACGTATGGCCTAAGTGAAGCTTCAATAGCTACCTGTTTAAATGTATGCAGCCAAGAAGAGTCCTGTACAACCAGTTAAGTACAATATATATTATTTTTACCAACGAATTCTACTTACTTTAGTCGTTGCAGATCCAGACCATGCAGCCAGCACCTTATCAAATTTACTGACAAACCTACTGTGATTTATATGTTGCTATTTAACATTGGCCACCAGTCAACATTGGCGATGACTCGTTCGTCGTCATCATAACATCTGTCTTGCAGAAGAAGTCCTGATGCACATACGGTTTCCCCGACCATTTGTCACTGTCTCGAAAAGACTACTCCAAAGTGCTCGTCAATGGACATACGACGAAATCCCTCATCGTAGTGAGATCGGTCAGACAAGAATGGACCTTATCTACGATAACGATAGTATGTGCAATGGCCTTCGACGTGTTACTCTGCGGCCATCGTCACCGATTGACAAGACTGACTTTTTCGAAGATGTACTTTTAAGTGCAAGGCATGTGCGGATAACCTGATTCTCGTAGTGCGGAAAGGAATCTGGCAGCCGCATAAATGTCGACAAGTCTTTGGCGATGGATATTGATATTGTACTAACGGAAGAATGTTCAGCACCTTTAAGACTCACGGACACTTTGAAAAGCTTTGAAATATTAACGACAGCCAGAACATTATGGCCGCCTCCCTAATGGCCGGTATGTCCACCTTGTCACGGATAACAGCGGAGACGCATCGTGGCATGGAAGCAATGAGGCCTTGGTAGGTCGCTGGAGGGAGCTGACACCACATCTGCACACACAAGTCACCTAATTCCCAAAATTCCGGGGAGGGGGCATTGAATTCTGACGCCGAGTTCGGTCACATCCCAGATGTATTCAGTAGGTTTCTGATCTGGCAAGTTTGGTAGGAGGGGGCGGCACCACATCAATTCTAACTCGCCACTGTGTTCCTCGCACCATTCCATCACACTCCCTGCCTTGTGACATGGCGTATTATCTAGCTGAAAAATGCCACTGCCGTCGGAATCATGATGGTCATGAAGGAGTGTACGTGGTCTGCAAACAGTGTACGATACTCCTTGGCCATTATGATGCCTTGCACGAACTCCACTGGAGATGTATGTCCACTTGAATGTTCCCCAGAGCATAATGGAGCCGCCGCCAGCTTGTCTTCGTCTCGTAGTACAGGCGTCAAGGAGCTGTTCCGCTGGAAAATGACGGATTCGCCCCCTCCCATTGGCATGATGAAGTTATTGGCATTTGAAACGTCCCCTTTGAACCATTATACATGACTGTGTTTAAACTGACACAAAATATTTTTTAACGCAACGCAATCTGACTTTCAATAACCCCTTCAAAAGAATGGCCCTGACTAACATTAACCTATACCTTTCACAAATAACTTACCTCACAAAAATCTTCGTTACTCGAGATACTGCAATACAGCGAGCGCCACTACTGCCAACTAAATAAAAGATTCAAACTACTGAAGGCACTAACTACTGATAGGCATAGTTAGCAAATGAAAGATTTTCATAGAGAACAAACAATGTATTTACCTTAATAGTGTTCAAAAGTCATAATATATATAGCAGTTCATGACACCCAGTCTTACAAATGTACTGTCTCTGATGGACACATGTCCAGATCATCCGCTCTCAAAAATCCGCCATCTCACTTCCCCACATCCACCACTGCTGGCGGCTCACCTCCAACTGCGCAACGCTACGCGCTGTTAACAGCCAACATCCCAACACTACAATCGCAGACAACAATGCAAACTAGCCACAGACTGCACACAGCACAGCCAGTGATTTTCATACAGAGCGCTACGTGGCGTTTCCAATAAGAAAATCTAAACAGCCCACTTACATAGCCCCCATGCTCCCCACAAAAAAATTTTACAAATTGTTTTGGGCACTGGCCAATACATATTTGAAAAATTTTTCATAATTACAATGACAAAGAAATCAAATGCACACACTTATTGATACAATGTTGGTCAAAAGCTAAAATTTTCTCACAGTCCATCAAGACAGTCCTGATCGTTCATCACAGTAAAATTGCAATGTTTTTCTCAAAGTCTGAGCAGTAAAAGAAAATGCACATGGAAGTAGTGGATTTCCATGCAGTCTTGAAGAAGTAGTGTTGTCCTTCCAACGGAAAGACAATGCTGACTCTTGAGATGCAGACAGGTAATGGGCCACAACAGACATACCCACCGCAGAGTCAGTCGAGGTTTTGAAGAATATTGGTAAGTAGGTCATCACAGAGTAGATCAACTGTAGCCCTGGTAGAGAGTATGGTATTGGTGGGCCACCAGAGGTGCAGACCCAGTGCAGTTCTTGTAGAAATAATGGTACTGGTGAGTCAGCAAAGGTGTAGACCCACTGTAGTCCTTGTAGAGGCGGCCAGCAGCCATCTGTTGTGACTGTGCAGGTGCACAATCACCATCGAAGAGTCTTGCAGACAATATAGCAAGTCCATGAACCACCACTTGTGCACTCACAAAAAATTTTTTTTGAAATGTCCTTAGAATCAGCAATGCTGTTATCCAGTCCTTCCTGAATTATTAACACACGTACAAAAACTATCAGTCCCTACTTTTCACATATTGTCCATATACTATGACCAACAGAAACGTGTGCAGTGAAATGTAACTTACAAGTTACTTAATTTGATGAACTAGTGTCAATTACAATTTTATAACATAAGAATACAATAACAAAGGTACAAAATACATCATTAAAGAACATAACAATACAGATAACATTTGTAGTAAAACAGGCTTTACAAAAGAATAGAAATAAACATATACATCAGTGTTGCAGGAATTATGACATAAGTAAATATATAAAATAATGAGAATAGTTTTCGAAACAATAATTTCACATATGAGCATTGAAACAGAACAGAATAAATAATGTCTAAACATCTCTACAAAGTAAATAACATATTATTAGAAAAATTCTACAACATAACTCTTATTAGCTAAACACATAAAGACAGGAAAAACACAAATTCACAAGTGTACAAAAACATAGCAGAATAACACAAGAGGAAAGGGCAGGGTTTGTTTTCAGTGTAACATTTGGTACTGCAGTCCAACCCAAAACTTCATTCCATGGATCTTTCGTCTTATTTCAATATTTGTTTCCACCAGAAAAATCCGATCTAAGCATGCTTTCTGTAATTTGTTCACATCCTCTTACAAAAATAGTTTTTCTCCACTGTACACTACTTTTTTAGCCAAACCATTTTCTTATAGCTTCTCAATGCATTTCTTCCAATTCATCACAACTCGTTCTCTTATATAGCCTATCCCCTATTAAGTTAACTTGAATCTACTGAGCTCAGATATATATACTAAGGGACGAGGCAATGCAGCAGTACAAAACAATTAACACAAACAGCAATGACAAAAAAGTGCAAATTGGCAAAGCAAGTTTCAGTAAATCTAAATTACCAAGCAAATGCAACATTACAACTAATATGAGCCAATGTGCAGCAACAAGAAAAATAAATCAGTAGTAAAACTGGCTTAACAGATTAATACAAAGTGAAATTTAGTAACACTATGCCTGGCAAACAGCAGCAGCAAATTCAGTAACTTATATCTAAACTTGACAAAGCTCAAGCAGAAAAAATATTACAGTAAAAATGGCCATGTTCAATACCTATGTCACATCTTAATACTAGAGTGATGCATCACCTTAACGTACACTACTAAAAAGTTACCAGTCATTGACAAAAATTATGTATGCAATTCCTGTGAGAGGAAATGTCTTTTTGTGCTCCCTCGTTTTTTTGTTTTTAAGTAGATCATAAAGTTATTATTTACTGGATCTGTAGGCATAAAATATCTATATTAGTACATCTATTAAATTTTATTCTAACCAATGCTGCAGTGCAGCTAGAACTAGATATTAAACAAAATGAGCAAATAAATACATAAGGCAAGGTGTGAAACATGATTCACTAGGCAAATGGCGTCTCCAAAGGCAGTAAAAAATCTCTCAATAGATGTAAAATGTTTCTCATCCTTTCATTGGGCATTTTAGTACATATCATAGATTAAGAGCTCCACAGTGTAATCATATGTTTTCACGCCATATGTTTCCAAGTAATGAGCGTCTCGTATTTGCGATGCTTTCTGTAAAGGAATGTCAATAGCGACATTAATGGTCTCCTTTTTTCTCCACCTAATGGATTTCTTTTGTCAGACAACTATCTCTCAGCTGGGCGCCCAAAACGCATTACGTCAAGGTCATTTACCTTTCTTACCGAAATATTTACGACAGCAGTTTCCGCTACAGTGACAGTCTCATATAAAAATTTTCACAGGTCGATAATTTACATTACAAATGTGTAGAAACAAAATCCTATAAATATAACAGTGTGCAAAAAATTTTCGGAGGCATTGTGATACATTCACGCATTTACACACATTTCATAACTCTTAAAGTACGATTCTTGGTTTCCAACATCCTTTTCATAAATCAGAGTCCCTAACCCCTACTCATTATTCCTTACCTTATTACACATATACATATTTGTCGACATTTCTTCAATATGTCATCATAATAAATACATAGCATAATCAAATTCCTCATATAGCATCAGCTTATTGATCATAAACATATCTCAACAGCATAATACACATTGTCATCATAATAATAACATCATAAAAACTCAGCCAAATCTCAAAAACGTCGTAGCTTTCTGCAATAATTTCAAAACCTATAAAAGTTCTCTGCTCATTTCAATAGTGTCATCTACCTCAAACGTACTTTAAAAATCATGATCTCATACCAAATACATCATTCAAAGCTCTCATAGTATCACAATGGCACTGAAAAAATATGAAGAGTTCACAAAGTACATACAAAATACAGTTTCATAAGTGTGAAGTTATTAACTGTGTAATTGCGTAAACATCTGTCACTGACATAGTAAAAAAAAATATTTGTTTCTCTGTTAAATAATCAGGTAGCTGTGTAATTTTGTGTTGGAGAAATATGGTACCGATGTGTAGAGTTGTATAAATAAATACCATATTAGCTAGGGGTCCTTGTGCTTGCCATACACATGGTACACAAAGTAAGCATGTACCCCCCCCCCCCTGAGGATTAATGTAATTACACCCTCAGGTGTTACAGATTACAGCAATGGAATGAAATGTATCACGGAAAACCTTTGTATCATTGTAATTCAAAAATCTTTAACAATAAATATTTTAAGTACAAAATTAATCACTCAAATATGTGTACTGAAGCGCTAAACTGTGCGTCTCGTTGTAATATAATCTCTGTCACTATTTAACAGTAAAAATGTGATAAGTGTAATAATTATCGTCGTCCATAAGCAAAGTTCTGTAGAAGTCAATGTACTTACCTCGTAATAAACAAAAGTGAAATGCTATGCGTATAGATATCGTAGTTATTACGTACAGTACCGTGATCAAGAAAGTACTATACTGTAATGTCTTGTTGTACTACGAAAAAAGCTGTCTCATTGTAGCTATACAAGAAAAGTTGCTACACATGTTTTACTTTCCAGAAGAATTCAGAAAGACTGTGCAGAGATAAAACAGATACACTGCAAAAGCAACAGTGTAAATTGTGTCACACATTAGTAGCGTCGTAATGTAATCGTGTAGCTGTCAAAGAAACCAAATACTAAATCATCTTTATTCTCACAGAAAGTACTTCAGATAAAGAATATCTTTTCAAGTAAACCAAAATGTTGCATTAAAATCTCATTAGCAGTACCAGTATATGTTCTAAGTATGTAAACCTTATAATCGTTACGTAATCATGCAACTAACAAGCAAGAATGTACACACACAATAACACTGTCATCTGTTCACTATAGCAATGCACTCGTAAATACTGTCTAAATGTGTTCCCTACGTTCTAGACTGAATAGTTAACTTCAAAACATTGTTGCATGTTACCAGTTTCTCAGTGTGACAAATTGTATTAGTAGCATGAAGTGAAAAATTTTATGGCAAAGACTAAGTTAAAAAGCAGATTATCTTTCAATAAACTGTTTTACATGTGAAATGTGGTGCAAGCCTTTACTCTTCCTACTACGCACAGCTCCAGCTTCAAAGGAATTATCATGTGGTGTATGGTACATCGGTAAAGAATGCTCAAATTTTTCTCAAGGTCTGCGTCCATGTTATTTTTCTCTGATCCAGCCGGCGCACGTGGCTGCCTGTGGTGCGAGTCATTGTCTGCTATCTCTTTGTTGGCGGGCATCGTTATTGAGATTAGGAGACCTAACTTCTACAAATTCACCTTGTCGAGAGGGCCCTGCCCTGTTTGAATCCTGCCAGATCTGATGAAATTCAGGCCTTTCGTTATGATTATATCGTCTGTCGTCATGCTGGTAGTTCCTGTAGTTTCTTTCTTGTTGGTTAAGTGGTGGAGAATTTCTCCCTGAATCGTAACTGCACACTGGACCATTGCGTCTATTCTATCTCCCTTGATAATAATTATTTTGGTTCCCTATTGTCTGTTTCTCTGATTGTCTCTGTGATAGTCACTACCACGGAGTGGTGATCTTTCCCTGTAATTATTACTACTCTGCCAACGGTTGTCATACGGGTGGTGTCTGTTTTGGTCACGATTTGTGTTGTGAGAATAGCCTTGTCGTGTCCAGTTATTATTTCTTTCATCGCGGAATTGCGACGGATGGGAACTGTAATTGTTGTGTTTCTGTTTTCGCATTCCGCGATTGTCAGTGTCAATTTCTAATTCTTGTCCCTGAAAAGCTTCAATGTCGTCTTTGCAACGTCCTGCCAAAATATTATATCATAAATGTTCAGGTAATTTGATTAAGCAAATGCGGATGAGTTCTGAGGGGCTGTTTGGGTTTGACAGGTACTGATTCTTGTGCAACATGTCTTCAAAATATTTCACAAGACTGGAAAATTCGGATTGTTCGAAATGTTTCATCTTTATGATGCTATGTTTTACTCGGTCTGGTGTAGCTTGAGACCAATATGCTGAGAGGAAGGCATGATAGAATTCTCCTTCACTGTGACAATCGTGAATGACCGATCGCATTCTTTCAGCTGGTTATTCTCTAAGTAGCCACACATAAATTCTAATCTGTGCTCTAATGACCAGTTTGGAGGAAAACAATGAGAGAATTGATGGAGCCACGCTTGTGGATGAATATCATTGCCAGAATTCTTAAATTGTTTGAATTTACATGTAGTAATGAACAGCTTATAGTCAACATCATCGTGTCGGCGAGTAGCATATCGGTCATTGTTCCATCTCAAAATTCGGTGCACCTTGCCAATTTATTTCATAATTTCTAAATTGCCCTGTGTTATTATTTTGTGGCTTTTCCGTATTTCTAAGACCCTCTTCCCATGTTGGAGCGCGAGTGTCCTCTGAAATATGTAATTTTTGTATTATTTGTGCCAACTGATCTTGTACTTCCCGGATTTCTCTTCTGTGTTGAGTATTAATTTGATTCTGATTTTGTTTGAATTTCTTAATTTGTTCATACTCTTCTATGTCAGTGATGGCTACAGATCTTGTGTAATTCAGATCATCATCTACCTTTGCAGATAAGTTAGTGAACTGATCCGAAAGTTTGGCTACTTTCTCCGATAGTGTACTTATTTCCTCAGTGTGTTTTTCTGAACCAAGTTTCAGAGTGTCCATTTGTGTTGAAATCGTATCTACTGTGTCCTTTAAGTTTTCCTGAGTTTTTGCAAGTTGCGTAACCGGATCGGTAGATGCAACTGAGTCAATTTTAACTTGCAAGGTCTCGTGATTTTCATGAACAATAGTTTGCAGTTCTTTTATGGCTGCTTCGTGATTCTGTAATGTATTTTCATGCCGCGAAAAATAGGTTGGAAATGCTCACAAATTTGTGTTTTTACGTTATTACAGACTTTCTGACATTTCGATTTGATTTTATGTAACTCAGTAGTTAAATCTTCACGTGTTTGTTCAAGCGTATGTTCCACTGAGTCTAACTTTTGAAGCTTTTGTTCCATTGCGTCTAACTGTTGCTGTGTTTGTCTCTGGTGTTGTTCCATTGTGTCTAACTTTTGAAGATTTTGTTCCATTGTGTGTAACTTTTGAAGATTTTGTTCCATTGTGTCTAACTTTTGAAGATTTTGTTCCATTGTGTCTAACGTTTTGTAGCCTTTGTCCCATTTGTTGCATTAACTGTAATAACAATGCACTGGTGTCTGAAACATGTTCCTCAGTGCTTTTCGGCAGTGAAGTTGCAACGGCAACATTCACATTTCGACAAGAAGAAAATGTGTCTTGACTTATTTGAGAAAACGGTGAGGACCCAAAACCTGAATCTGCAGTATTTGCAAGATTGTGTCCTGTCATTCCCGATTCCTGAGGCGGGCTGTTGCCGACCGATCGATTGACAATGCTTCCCTGTTGACTAATTGTTTCACTGTCTACACCATTGTTTGCCGCCCACTCCATTTCCCTATGCACAGTTACCAAATTACTATGTTGAACATTAGTTAGTTCATTACACGGTGGCGCTAACACACTGCTTTCGTGTGCACTGTCATTTCTCAGTTTACTTTGGAGCCTAGTATTACGTTTTTCACGTGCCATTATTGTCACAATATTTCACAACACAGAAAAGCACAATTTGAAGAGCAAAATAAGAAAACACGTTAACGTAGCACTGAAAATAATATCTACTTAATTGCAAGCACAGCTGCGAAATACTTGGTGCAAATCTACATGCATGCCACAACTGTTTTACTGTACAACAATGAAAGACTGCAACTACAAAGGAGATTCTCTCTACAATTACGCGCTAGCAATAAACAAAAGCTACACTAATTACACAAACTACAGGAGATTCCAATGAAGTATCCTCGGCTAAGGGTCGACATATGAAACGTCTCCTTCGAACAATTATACATGACTGTGCTTAAACTGACACACAATATTTTTTATTGCAACGCAATCTGACTTTCGATAATCCCTACAAAAGAATGGCCCTGACTAACATTAACCTATACCTTTCACAAATCACTTACCTCACCAAAATCTTCGTTACTCGAACTACTGCAATACAGCGTGCGCCACTACTGCCAACTAAATAAAAGATTCAAACTACTGAAGGCACTAACTACTGATAGGCATAGTTAGCAAATGAAAGATTTTCATAGAGAACAAACTAATGTATTTACCTTAATAGTGTTCAAAAGTCATAATATATATAGCAGTTCATGACATCCAGTCTGATGGACACATGTCCAGATCATCCGCTCTCAAAAATCCGCCATCTCACTTCCCCACATCCACCACTGCTGGCGGCTCACCTCCAACTGCGCAACGCTACGCGCTGTTAACAGCCAACATCGCAACATTACAATGGCAGACAACAATGCAAACTAGCCACAGACTGCACAGAGCACAGCAAGTGATTTTCATACAGAGCGCTACGTGGCGTTACCAATAAGAAAACCTAAACAGCCCACTTACACATTCATCAGACCATATAACGCTCTGCCAGTGCACCAACGTCCAGTGCCGGTGGTCACGTGCCAGTAGCAGCCGATGTCTTGGTGTTAACCTTGGCACATGCATAGGTCGTCGTCTTCGGAGGCCCATCTGGTGTCCAGCGAGTTCAGAAACACTTGTACTCTGCCCAGTATTAAATTCTGATGTTAGTTCCGCGACAGTTTTCCGGCTGTCCTGTTTTACCAGTCTGCCCAGCCTACTCGCCAGGTGACGCTCTATTTGCTCTATTTGTTCAGAGACGACCAAAAGAATGTGATAGACTTTTGGACTTTTTGCAGGAATGACATCAGATCGTGAGCAGTCTGAAATACCGACAATATTTATCTGTCTTCCTGTGGAGTGCTTCCACAAACCGCCGCATCGTTCAGTTAAATTATCGATGCGATGAAACAATGAACGGAATGTAAGAGAGCGGCTGGGAGACTGGAAATCAAATCCTCGAGTATAGCTTCCAATCAATACAGGAATATCATTTGTGGTATGACAAAGAAGCCGTTGTTACTAATTCGACTTCACTTAACTCTTATATGTGTAAAAGAATTTGTTTTTATTATGTGAAAGATATTCATAAAAATGTTGAGGAAATTTGGAGAACTATTTTGTTAGAAAATAATTTTATTGTGTTTTTTAATTTCTGATGATTGTTTAACTTTCCAAAGTGTACTAGTTTGGTACAATGTTAGTTTTAGGTCAGTCTGGTTATTTGTTATACTATTTAGCAATATATGAAAGAAATTGTTAATCTCATTCTATAAACTGAAATATAAAGGCACTTTTTTGTATTTTATTTTGTTCTTGTTAATACGTTGACGTAATTCTCTGAAGAAGGAAAATGAAACTTCCTGCAGATGAGTAAAAATTTTGTCTCTAGTTTAAGTAAAGCATTTGAAAGGTGCTCTTCCCTTGCAGTGGCATGCGAACTTGTTAACATGTGAACATGTAAATAGAATGAGGCTTTCTATCAATAAACAAGGAGACTGCTGGGACATCAAGCCCGTATCCATTGAAAAAACAAAAAAAAAAAAAAAAGAAAGAAAGAAGCAGCACTGGCTCTTAGCGTAGTGGTAATGTGATCGCTGTATTCGCTATAGGTTGGAAGCTCGCCGGAGGACCATTATTTTTCATCCACATTTCTCATCTTCTTTAAATTGGCAGACCGAAAATCGGCAAGAACATCTTGAAAAAATCTGTCAACATGCTTAGGAACAAAGTTATGCACCAGCCTAGAACGTTTTATATACTCATGGGCTGAGGACCAAAGTTTTATCAAGGAGTTGTGATATCACCGAAAAGAGGTAAATAATTTAACTGGGTTTACTCATTAAAACATTGGGCCTCTGTCCATGAGCAGATAAAAGGGTCTAGGCTGAAACACATATACATGCCTGTATCCCCATACCTATTATTAAATGATAAACCCACTTCAATTATTCACTTCTTTTAGATAATATCACAATTCCTTGACAAAATTTTGGGCCTCAGTGCATGAGTACACAAAAACTTCTAGGCTGATGCTTTACTTCATTCGTAGGTATGTTTAGTCATGTTGTGTAATTGCTCAATTGTGTAATTCCATATGTAAGTTGTCAAAAAAGTGTCACTGAATAAATTTTACATTAAACCAATGAACGATACATTAAGAAGTTGAGATGTTTGTCTTTGCCTTAACATCATGTTTATCTTTGCTTTATCATCGTTGGAATCATTAATGTATCTGAAAATTGGCTTATAATCCAAAACCTAGCTTGTGCATTAACCGTAACAACATTTGTGCAACAAGGCAAAAACAGCTTTGTTTGCGTAATTTACAACGTTCCACCAAGAACCCACAGTGGAACTAGTTAAAATACATAATTTGATTAAATACTGAGCGGTATTTAACAGTTTGTTAACTAAATGGACAATTTCGTCTGTAGCAGACTAAGACCTTGCCATGGTAACAAAAAAAAAAAAAAAAAAAAAAAAAAAATGTTTCAGACAATCAACCCCAACCTGTTGATGGAACTTAAATTAAGTCCGTGATTGTAATCCAATCATGTGTTACGTAAATATCGTTCTTCGTTTCAGATAAACCCTCTGCCCAGAGAGATGTATCTGAAATGCTTAACGTCAGATAAACGAAATCGTTTCATTCAGACCCACATAGTGCTGTTTGTCTCCAACTACTCAAAACGCTTCGAAGCTGTTGTAAAGGTGGAATGATGGCTTCGAGAGAGGCCCTGAAAACATCAGCCTGTCCAGTCATATTACTGCTCATCAGCTCCTACATAAATGAAAAATTGAGGGTCACAAAAATACAACAGAAGGGAACGACGAATAGATATGGAGACTAGCAATCACACAGTTGGAATCGCCAGGCAAGAACTTGATAACGTCCTAAAGAAGGCCAAAAATGCTAAGTGATCAGTTTCAGATGATACGATGTTGGGACAGATGAAACATTCAGGCAACAAATGAAGTTCATTCCTGTGTTTACTTGCCCCAAATTACGAAAGAACCCCTAATACACGTCATAGACAGTTTTTTAAGTTTCGCTGTTCTTGGTTATGCTGACGAGCATCAACGCAGTCGCACTGTGATAGGATAAGCTGATTCACTGCACGAGGCAATTTTGCCAACATGGTACAAATTTATCAGCAAACCCGAATCAACTCCCAACACTTATTACCGAGAAACTTTAGACAAGGATCACCAGTCTCACCTTGGTATGCGAGAAATGGATAAAAACGGTACCTCACATATACTACTTGAGGCGAAACAAGCGCTGTATCATAGTAAGATGTAGAGAGGCGAGCGAGTGTGCTATGGCTTGCCCCAGTTTTCTACTACCTGCGCCACGTCATCATAACGCGCCTGTGCTTAACATACGAAGGGCTGCACCATAGTTTGAGACAGAATTAAAAATTAAACTAACTTTTCCAAGCTACATCAGTATATACTTAAGTATATTAATGTTAACACTCTAAAGTCTCAGAATAAGCAAATGAATATGTTAGGCAAGGTATACGAACTTAAGAAAAAATAAATGGCGCTGAATAATATAACTATAAAGGTAAAAATTGTTTAGAATATGTAAATGTATATAACAATTAAAAATTACAAGTCTCAACTTGATGAGAGCAATATCTTGGTCAATATCGGCCTTTTACAAAAACCTGAAGGCGCTTAATATAAAACCCAGAGAGGCGAAAATTCCTATGTAACCTCAGTTACAGGTAAAAACCCTATGTAGTTTTCAAGTTATTTACTAAAAACCAAATTTTGAATGAAAACTAGCTCATTCATGGTAGACTAAGTATAATTTGAATTTGTAATAGAAAGCTCTAATTACAGCACTCGATTACAATCATGAAATAATGCAGCTGTACTGCTTTCAAGACTGAAATGTAAATAACAATGTTTACTAGGAATCTTAAAGAGGCAGTTCAGAGGCCACGGTTTACTGTCGATTCCGTTCTAAAACTTCTAGCCGGCAACATTTAAATACAGTTGAGCTAAAACCTTTTCAGTAACTAAAGCAAACTTAACTCTGCTTGTATAAAAATTAAGAAGACTGCAAACTGTGAAACGACAGAGCTATTAATTGATACGTGTCCGAGAAATTTGCCATTTAGATACTGCTACTTGTGCTTAGGGCGGTTGATAGCAGTTGTTCGTTTCGCGGTCCGTTGGACCCCTTATAAATATAGCCAGAGAGGCAATGAAATGACACACTTCGCCCCGAGATATCAATCTGTTCGCGTCAGCCAAACGCCTGCGTCTGTTGTGCGTCAGATGACGTCAGAGCTGGGCGGACTTGAACGCGTTTTCGGTAAAGGTAGGAAGTGAACTCGCGAGGGCTGTAGACCGTCCTGGATCGCTTAGATTTAACGGAAGTACGAGTAACTGTTTGTGTGCCGCCCCTAATGTTGACAAAAACACGTGGCAAGTGGCGAGATTATTTTCCATTTTTAAGACGAGAAATTAGCTTCAGTGATTAGAAGTTAGGAGGATAGAGTATTTTACTTGGAGTTTCCCATAGAGGTCACCACTGAACTGCTAATAGTGCTGTTTCCGATAGGGATATTAGGTACAATACTAGGACTTGTATTTGTCTATGTAAACTTTTACAGAATATATTAATCAGTTAAACTCGAAACTTTTATTTATAGCCATAGTTCCTGATCCTGCTGAGTAAATAGAAAGTAGGAACATTTTCTTTCAGTGAGCACAAAGAGTAATCTAGACTTGCAGACTGAAAATTATGGTCAGTATGTTCTCCATCGCTTCCTGGCTAACTGCAAAAATAGTTTTCAGGCTCTTGTAAACGACGAAGGTAAGTGGAAAGCACACAGAGACAATTTAAGAGTCTTTTTCGTAATGATATAAAGACGTATCGACTATTTGATTGATAGGCTCTGTAGCATCCTCATTACATTACGTTGAGTTCCAGATTACTTGCATTGAAGCGGAAACATAAATCACTACCAGTCTCTACTTAACACACTACGCTTATTCCCAGCAAAAACACTGCAAAGTCTCCAAAAATATGATCGAAGACAAATACTCGTTACCATTTTCAAAGAAAAAAAATCCTGATACTTTGTTACTCTCATACTTGATATAGTCACTGGGGTAAGCGTTGTCCAAAAGTTCGCGTCCATTTCATTCTAGATAAATCATGCAAACGATAAGAAAATGACAACTTGTAGCTTTGAACTCTACACTTCCGGATTACCGCTCCACTCCTCTAAGCATTACGAAATGAGAGACTGACTTTAGAGCAGGCTCCTTGAAGACTAGTGTCCAGGTGCTCGTCGAACGTAATTCTGTGCTAAGTTATGTTTTCAAGTTGGTCTTTCTTTCTTAGTTAAACCTGAAAGGTAAATAGCGATCCCTTATAAGCGCATTCTTAAAACTTTTATAGCCTCTGTATTTCATATTTGTTTGTATCCAGATGCTCTCGCTGCGATTCGAACATTTAGTGAGGTCCCTAATCTATGTGTAAAGTAAGTAACCATTAGCACACGGGGCATAGGTGAGTGCACACTGACCATCGGATATCTCGCTTATGCTGAATCAATGACCCACTTCCTCTGTCTGACGTCACGTCCTAGTCCGGTTTGTATGCTGATGTTGCCAAATGCTGTGATTTTTCTCCCGTTTTGTCAAACACCTTATAAATATTTTCTGTACAGTCGGTCACTGTAAATTATTTCTTGTATTTTAGGGACTCGGAGCATACACGATTTCCTGCACAGGAAGGCTCTAATTTCTAAAACTGCATATGTCGGTCATATCGTGGTTCTGGTGATGGAGGAAGTCATCGAAAGGATGAGTTATCGTTCAAACCTGACGTGGTAAGTCAAGCGAAAACTGTAGTTTTAGAAGCGGTTGTACGAGTCAGGAGCAAATGAAACAGATTTAGCTATCCTAATTTCAGTAACGAAAGAGCGGATATGATGACGATAATGATTGTGTTTGTTTAATGCGCAGTCCATTTGCGTCATTTTTTTCCACTAGCCGCAGATACTATTAAGAGAGAGTGCTGAGAACGGAGAGTAAGATTGCCAACGGCTTTGAGGGGGAAGCTGTCACGATGCTCTTGTAATGTAGCCGTTCCCGGGAGTGCACCGACTAATTGGTCCAGGTACGACATTCGCCGTATTAGGCCGGGGAATGCTAACGATTTCAGGGCGAAATGCGACTTCACAGAACCGCGAGGCGTCCTTCTTACAACCGGATGCCTCTGCAACTCTGGAAGATGTTGCACGACAAAGTGTCCACAGCTGTTCTGAGGCAACATGCGGGTGACGCTGTGATTAGGGGACTGGCCAGCGTTGTAAAGAGCACGGTCTCCTGTTTTCAGAGATGGAGGCACAATTAAAGTCCGTTAGGCATTGTAGTCTTTATAAAAAATGGAGGAAATTTGCAGTTCAGCTCCGGTCGACGTCATGGTTATTTGAGACGGTACACTTTCTAGATAGGGAAATTCTACATTTATGAGGATAAGAATGCAGGGAGTGAAACGTTACCTACAACTTGTACAAAAGTCAGACTGCAGTTTGTAGGGCTTCTGCTGCATTGCCTCCTTTCGTTGGTACTCTGCTCCTTCTCGAAGATGGGTTGTTTCATCACAAGAAATTCATTTCGCACAATGGACTGAGACGCTACTATTCGTTTATTCTATCATTTGTCAAAAAGTAGTATTGAATGATAATAATAAATAATGCCGTAAGTTTCAAATAAAATCTCGACTTTCAAGAATGCTTCAGTCTACGACTAACTTCCCAACATGAGAATTAGTGTTCAACCATTGATGCCTCATTCTTAAAGACTCGAACTCACATACAGAAAACAGCTTGAAACAACTAATTACAAATGAGTTTCTGTGTTAAACATTTGCGTTTAAGCATGTAAGCCAGGAGTGGTTTAGTAAAGGTTTGAAATTATGCTTAAAGTTTGTTAGAATTTCCTAAGCGCTCTTATTATCGAACACTGGGTGAATACAAACTGGTTAATTTGCTCGCCACTTTAAGCAAAGTATAGGTTTTCACTCATCTTAATCTTTATGGCATCATATCTCCTATATTGTCGGTCGTACAATGGAGTAGTTTTGCAGGTAGGTCAAGTTATACCCGTACATGTAGACACTGTATGCAAAACGTATTGCGAAAAGAGTTAGTAATAAAGAAGTAATAACTTAAAGCGTGATGCATGATGCTGAATTATGACTGTACGAACGGCGAAAATGTAGTAAGCGATAAAGTTCTTTCCTCTCATCATTTTCTGGGGAGGGGACGGGAGCAGCTATCGGGGAGAAAAAAATTTCGTAAAGATTGGAAATTGTGTGTAAACTTCGTTGTTAACAGCTCTCTTTCTCAAATAGTGGATGGATTAAGTCCGTGTTTTTGTGCGTCGTTAGGTACGTTGCCTCGAGACAAGCACACAGTTTGTAACTATAGTATTTGTGTTATTGTGTTAAAACTTTAAATTAAGATTATACCCCCTAAAACAGGTAATGAGACTATTTTAAATGTTTAAACTCGCTCAATAATTACGCGAAATATTAAAAATCTGATTTTGTTGCCCCTACGCTATAACTGGTACTGAGTACCGGGTTCCGGGATAGTGCTTTAGATATCTTCTATACGACTACATAAAGGTAAGTTGATGTTTATTATTGTCACCAAAACTCTCGAAAAGTAATTGACTGATTTACTCCAAAATTTTACATGACACTCTAACAACTGCTCGGAGAGACGTAGTCTACATACAGGGTGTTTCAAAAATGACCGGTATATTTGAAACGGTAATAAAAACTAAACGAGCAGCGATAGAAATACACCGTTTGTTGCAATATGCTTGGGACAACAGTACATTTTCAGGCAGACAAACTTTCGAAATTACAGTAGTTACAATTGTCAACAACAGATGGCGCTGCGGTCTGGGAAACTCTATAGTACGATATTTTCCACATATCCACCATGCGTGGCAATAATATGGCGTAGTCTCTGAATGAAATTACCCGAAACCTTTGGCAACGTGTCTGGCGGAATGGCTTCACATGCAGATGAGATGTACTGCTTCAGCTGTTCAATTGTTTCTGGATTCTGGCGGTACACCTGGTGTTTCAAGTGTCCCCACAGAAAGAAGGCACAGGGGTTCATGTCTGGCGAATAGGGAGGCCAATCCACGCCGCCTCCTGTATGTTTCGGATAGCCCAAAGCAACCACACGATCATCGAAATATTCATTCAGGAAATTAAAGACGTCGGCCGTGCGATGTGGCCGGGCACCATCTTGCATAAACCACGAGGTGTTCGCAGTGTCATCTAAGGCTGTTTGTACCGCCACAAATTCACGAAGAATGTCCAGATAGTGTGATGCAGCAATCGTTTCGGATCTGAAAAATGGGCCAATGATTCCTTTGGAAGAAATGGCAGCCCAGACCAGTACTTTTTGAGGATGTAGGGACGATGGGACTGCAACATGGGGCTTTTCGGTTCCCCATACGCGCCAGTTCTGTTTATTGACGAAGCCGTCCAGGTAAAAATAAGCTTCGTCAGTAAACCAAATGCTGCCCACATGCATATCGCCGTCATCAATCCTGTGCACTATATCGTTAGCGAATGTCTCTCGTGCAGCAATGGGAGCGGCGCTGAGGGGTTGCCGCGTTTGAATTTTGTATGGATAGAGGTGTAAACTCTGGCGCATGAGACGATACGTGGACGTTGGCGTCATTTGGACCGCAGCTGCAACACGGCGAACGGAAACCCGAGGCCGCTGTTGGATCACCTGTTGCACTAGCTGCGCGTTGCCCTATGTGGTTGCCGTACGCGGTCGCCCTACCTTTCCAGCAAGTTCATCCGTCACGTTCCCAGTCCGTTGAAATTTTTCAAACAGATACTTTATTGTATCGCTTTTCGGTCCTTTGGTTACATTAAACCTCCGTTGAAAACTTCGTCTTGTTGCAACAACAATGTGTTCTAGGCG
This sequence comes from Schistocerca cancellata, assembly GCF_023864275.1. Lineage (NCBI taxonomy): Eukaryota > Metazoa > Arthropoda > Insecta > Orthoptera > Acrididae > Schistocerca > Schistocerca cancellata. Next base: position 1,000,842,386 of record NC_064627.1, read on the forward strand.
GTGGAATTCCAACACCAGAAAAATCCTCTGTTCTAAGGAATAAACCTTGTTGTCCACAGCACACTTGCACGTTGTGAACAGCACACGCTTACAGCAGAAAGACGACGTACAGAATGGCGCACCCACAGACTGCGTTGTCTTCTATATCTTTCACATCACTTGCAGCGCCATCTGTTGTTGAAAATTGTAACTACTGTAATTTCTAAAGTTTGTCCGCCTGAAAATGTACTGTTGTCCCAAGCATATTGCAACAAACGGTGTATTTCTATCGCTGCTCGTTTAGTTTTTATTGCCGTTTCAAATATACCGGTCATTTTTGAAACACCCTGTATATTTTAATATATATTATACAATAGTAGACATATACTCTAAAAAATGGGCAACATTTTTAGCAAAAATATCGAGAAGTACGTGACCATTTTATTTCATATTTTTACGCAATACTCTAATAAACCTACGCTGGACATACGCTATAAATCTTTCAGATATCCATTTGTGATTTCTCTAAGTCGCTCCAGGCAAATGCCGGTATGGTTCCTTTCAAGGTCCAAGGCTGGATTCCTTCCTCATCCATGACACAATCCGAGCTTGCGTTCCGTCTCTGATGACCTTGTTGTCGACGGGACGTTCAATTTTCCTTCCTTCGTCTTTGTAAAAATCTAATCGAGATTTTTGCTAATAATCTCGAAAAGATTTTAACAAAAACGAAGGGAGGAAGATTGGATTTAACGTCCGTCGACATCGAGGTCATTAGAGACTGAGCACAAGCTCGGATTGTGTCAAGGATGGGGAAGGAATCTAGCCATGGACCTTAAAAGGAACCATACCGGCATTTGCCTGGAGCGATTTGGCGAAATCACGGATGGTTGGACGCGGATTCGAACCGTTGTCCTCCAGAATGCCAGTCCAGGATGCTGGCCACTGAGTCACCTCACTGGGTCAGATTTTTACACAATAGTCTAATAAACTTTTAGACAGACAGGAGAAACGTTGTTACCACAAAATATCGAATAGTTCTTAACAATTTTGCTTCAAATTTGTACTCGGTTCTCTAATTAACATTCAGATGGACAAAGGCTTTGTAATTTTTAATATATCTAACACATAAACATACATGTGATGTGTAAAGGGGATAGAATGTTACCAAATGTCTCGGAAAGTTCTTGATCAATTTAATTCCAGTTCTTACGCGATACTCTTCGGACGCACATAAGCTACTTCCTTTTGTTACACACACACACACACACACACACACACACACACACACAGTTGTGTGTGTAAGGAATGTCAAGGTCTTACGTGACTCACCGCATATATTATCTGAAGAGCCAGAGAAACTGGTACACCTGCCTAATATCCTGTAGAGCCCCTGCGAGCACGCCGAAGTGCCGCAACACGACGTGACAGGGACTCGACTAATGTCTGTAGTAATGCTAGAGTAAATTGACACCATGAATCCTGCAGCGCTGTCCATAAATCAGTAAGAGTACGACGGGGTGGAGATCTCTTCTGAACAGCACGTTGCAAGGCATCCCAGATATGCTCAATAATGTTCACGTCTGTGTAGTTTGGAGGCCAGCGGAAGTGTTTAAACTCAGAAGAGTGTTCCTGCAGCCACTCTGTAGCAATTGTGGACGTGTGGGGCCGCACTGTCGTGATGGAATCGCCCAAGTCCGTCGAAATGAAAAATGAAGACGAATAAATGCAGATGATCAGACAGGATGCTTACGTACGTGTCACCTGTCAGAGTCGTGTCTAGACGTATCAGGGGTCTCAGTCACTTCAGATGCACAAGTCCCACACCACCATTACAGAGCCTTCACCAGCTTGAACAGTCCCCTGCTGACATGTAGGATCCATGGACTCATGAGGTTGTGTCCATACCCTTACACGTCCATCCGTTCGATACAATTTTAAACGAGACTCGTTCGACCAGGCAGCATGTTTCCAGTCATCAACAGTCCAATTTCGGTGTTGACAGGCCCAGGCGAGGCGTAAAGCCTTGTGTCGTGCCGTCATCAAGGGTACACGAGTGGGGTTTCGGCTCCGAATCGATATCGTTTAGTTGAATGGTTCGCACGCTCACACTTGTCGATGGTCCAGCATTGAAATCTGCAGCAATTTGCGGAAGGGTTGCACTTCTGTTACGTTGAACACACAAACACATTATCGGATCCAAAAACACCAACTACTTTACTAGATTATTTATTCGGCGGAATAAGTAATTCAGTGTGATATACAGGAACTGCTAACTTTGCCAGCCTCTGGTGTAAGAAAGCATTTTGTGGCGTTAACGGAACAAAACGATAGTTGAAACTTCCTGCAGGTTTGAACTGTGTGCCGGACTGAGACTCGAACTCGGGACCTTTGCCTTATGCGGGCAAGTGCTCTACTATCCTTTTTTTTAATATCTCATTTTGTTCTATACAGTTCGTTGAATTTGTTCGTGGCGGACGTCCGATGACACCCATCAGGGTTTTCCTTGATCCGTTCACTCAGTTTTTTATTACAGAGGGTAGCTGAACCCTCTGACCGAACACGCTGAGCTACCGCGCCGGCGATGAAGGATGATGATGAAGACGACACAAGAACACCCAGTCATGGCGGGGCAGGTGAAAAGCCAGCTGAGCTACAACAATCTGGAAACATCCCACAGGCTGTGGCTAAGCCATGTGTCCGCAATATCCTTCGTTCCAGGAGTGCTAGTTATGGAAGGATCGGAGAAGCGCTTCTGTGAGGTTTGGAAGGTAGGAGACGAGATACTGGCAAAAGTAAAGCTGTGAGGAAGGGGCCTCAGTCGTGCTTGGGTAGCTCAGATGGGCCGGAACGGTAGCTCAGCGTGTTCGGTCAGAGGGTTTAGCGACCCACTGCAATAAAAAAACTGAGTGAACGGATCAACGAACAACCTGAATTGGTGTCATCGGACGTCCGCCACAAACAAATTCAACGAACAATGTAGAATAAAATGAGATCATTAAAAAAAGATGGTAGAACACTTGCTCGCAAAAGGCATAGGTCAGCGTGTTCGGTCAGAGGGTTTAGCGACCCACTGTAATAAAAAAACCGAGTGAACAGATCAACGATCAACCTGAATTGGTGTCATCGGACGTCCGCCACAAACAAATTCAACGAACAATGTAGAATAAAATGAGATCATTAAGAAAAAGATGGTAGAACACTTGCCCGCAAAAGGCATAGGTCCCCGATTTCGAGTCTCGGTCCGGTACACAGTTTTAATCTGCCAGGAAGTTTGATATCAGCGTACACTCCGCTACAGAGTGATAATCTCATTCTGAAAACGATAGATCTTTTGCGTCAGGGAGGTACTGAAGAAATCCCAGCTACCGATTTCCTTCGAAGGTCGCAGCTTCAGTCAAAAAAGTGAGGAGCATAGAATGAGAGCGGTCTTCCAGAAGCAGGGCAATATCTTATGCTTAAAGTATAGCCTCCACAACACTGATGTTGCAGGATCAGAACCACCATCGCATACCTCAAGGTCAGTCACGGCTGCTTCGAAAACCATCTGTTCCACATCAGTTTTACACCACACACGATGTGTGCACGTGCTTCGTGAGAAAGACATGAATCAGATCTTCCTCAGTTGTATTAATCAATTTGATTCCACGAATACTCTATTGCAAGACCTTCTAAAACAGAACTGTCCCCTGCCAGTTTTCATAACTTCGTTGTTACTGGAGAAAAATTTAACAGCGCATGACAGCTGTGACAAAATCATACACATCCTCATTAACCCAACACTCGCTCAGATACACCAAGGACCGCAAGATACGTCGTGAGGAAATATCTCTTGCTTGGCTAAAAATCACAGAAATCCAGGCTTAGTTCTTTCGGTCAATGCAACGTTTGCCATCATGTCCTAGTTCCCATCGAATTCAGCTCTTGCAAGTCTGTTGTACCCACAGACTGATCCCAGAACACCAAAGGGATAGAATAGCATTTACAACGCATGGACTCGATTATTATTGGATATATTCCAATCTCTCTCTCCCTCTACACTGTGTGTCCTCTGCGTATCCCTCTAGTGCCATGGACGTTATTCTACGATATCGTAACACATATCCTGTCACAGTGTTCCTTCTTGTACTGTGTTTATAACATAGTTCTATTCTCGTCTATTCTGTAGAGGAATCTTCACTTTTTATCTATGTAGACCTAATTTTCAATATCCGCCTGTAGCACCACATCTGTGACGATTCGGTTCTCTTCTTTTCTGGCAGTAAGTCGTCAATGCATGTGTGTCTCAAGTGCGTAAGTAGCTAAGCAGATAGCATAGTGCGTACATTTATAACGCTGATTGAGAATCTATGAAAATACGTATGTGTTCAGTAGAGCTGAAGTCTAACTAGGAAGGCGATTAAATTAGCCGTAATTGTTAAAAATACGGCAATCCGTTGACAAAACGTCATACAGGAGTTGAAATGATTACCATTAGTATTGATAACCTATGCATATTCCCTGCTACCTTGTTAAAAGAAATGCGGTGCTCAGGGTTACACAGTTCAGTACCTCAGTATCTGATACAGAACTACACAGCAGCTCTACACTCTGTCACTACCACGGTGCGTGAGTAGGACAAATGGTATCTTGGAAGTCGTCCTTTGCTGATACCACCATTGACCTCATCGATCCTAACGCGTAATGCTTCTGGCTAGGAGGCTAGGCAACCCATTATGCCGCCCCAGTGACTATAATTTTCTATGAGCTGCACCGCGCGTTGCTGTATGTACTGATCTACAAAGCAGCCAGCGCTGAGACGTTCCTGCATTTTAATGACAAGCTAGCATTCAAGGGCCTTTCGTTTACTGGTCTGTCATCCACACCACGTGATTCTTTAAGGCGAAAGCACTCGTCATTCTACAAGTTTCAGCTTTTTGCGATAATTCTGTAGACTCCGTTGTCTGCTTACTGTGCGATCCGATGATTACCTGCCGTCCCAGTCTATTTTCAATTCTACCTTATCACATGCCCTCTACGTGACAAAAGATGGCATTCGGACAGCAAGCGCGGGATGTAAAAACAAAAAAAAATTAATAAATAAATAAAAAGAATTTGCGGACAAATACGAGCAGTAGAACTCGCGCTCTTGGGGTTCCTTACAAACTTAATTGCGTATATAGATAGCTGACAGGTGTTTTCCATTAATCATTAACATTAGTGTCGGCAGAGGGCTAAACATGATCCACATTAGTTCATCTACAGGTTTTGATGAGTCATTTTACGAATATCAAAATACGTATCTTTCGATTGCATTGACACAGAAGCTTAAATTTTTTACTCTAGTGTCTTTGTAATATTTTTAACGAATTATTAACTCGAATCCCATATTTCTAGAAATATATTATTCAGTTTAAAAAGTAATAAGATGTTTCGGGGATGGAAGCATTCTTCGTTGACTTAACTAAACTACAAACATTTTCAGAATGATTATAATCGATTCACGTGATGGTCTTTGTCACCTCAGATGTGTGTGACTATTGTGTATGGATAGCTGTCAGTACCGAGAAAGATAACGCTTCTCCACTTACATGCCTTAAGTTTCGATAAAGGACAAACGAAATTGTTCAGGAATGAACATTCTCTGCTTGGAAACATCATATTATATTAACACAGAAGACGGTATATAGCGTTAAAAGTGGCTAAATGGAACATTAACACAGTAAAAAGAACAAAAAGCTCATAATATCCGCTTACAGGATTAGTGCCCATCCTGTGGAACACAGAACATATTTTAATTTGTAATAGTGTCAAGAAGCGATAGGAAACGGGATATATATACATAAAACCAGTATTAGTCGGATGGAAGTGTTCTTGGAAGGGTTTGTGGAAAGTGAATACAACGCGCTACTGTGACAAATTTTATAGCAGTGATCCACTGATGGGAGTCATTATTAGGTAGATATGACTGTAGACGTCGAACGAATTCCGGGACGTTCTCCTAGGATCGTAACATGTCGGTATAACGCTTTCGAAAACGTCGCAGGCACCTTGGGGAAATAACATGTGGATCTTTGGAAGAAAACCGAATATTGTTGTTTCGTGGTAAGAAAGAAGCCTCCTATTCTGCAGGACGGCGATCAAATCCCCCTACAGCCAACTAGATTTAGGTTTGCCATGATTTCATTAAACAGCTTTAGGCGAATGCTGTGATGGTGTCTTTGAAATAGTACGGCCGATTTCCAACTGCAGCCTCTTCCAGTAAATTGAACGTTAAACAGCAATACTCTTTCTTTCCTTTAGAAGAAAGGAGACGTTATCTCATGAAACCACGTTGGATAAATTTTCAGAACCAGTGTTCGAAGAAGGCTGTTTGACAGTTCTGTCGCCATCATCATATATGTCACGTCGAGATAATAAAAATAAGGTGAAAGAGATTAAGGCGCGTTGAGAGGCTGTAGGTATTTCTCCCTCTCCCAATACGCGAGTGAAATAGGACGAAAAAAATGGCTAATATTGGCACCAAGTACCCTCCGCCATGCACCTTACAGCGGTTTGCGTAATGTATGAGTAGAAATAGATATTGCTACAGAACTTGAGCATGCACTTACGCGGAAACGTATTGCTAATCTTATAATAATGGACAGAAGCTATATGACGAAACAACAATGACATAGTCGCTTTCCTAGGAAACGACAGCTCAACAAAGCTGCAGAGGGTATATAAAGAAATACTCTGCGACCACATTCAGTACAGTTCAGCAGAGGGGAGGTCAGGATGGGACGACGTCAATATTGCACGGGAGATAGGCACAGATAAGTCGGTGTCTGCGACTGAAGCCATCTCGTCGCTTCCCCGTATCGCCGCCTCCCCGTCTCGCCGCCTCCACGTATCGCCGCCTCCACGTTTCGTCGCCTCCACGTATCGTCGCTTCCCCGTATCGCCGCCTCCCCGTCTCACCGCCTGCACGTATCGCCGCCTCCACGTCTCGCCGCCTCCCCGTCTCGCCGCCTCCCCGTCTCGCCGCCTCCCCGTCTCGCCGCCTCCACGTATCGTCGCCTCCACGTATCGCCGCCTCCACGTATCGCCGCCTCCACGTATCGCCGCCTCCACGTCTCGCCGCCTCCACGTCTCGCCGCCTCCCCGTCTCGCCGCCTCCGCGTATCGCCGCCTCCACGTATCGCCGCCTCCCCGTCTCGCCGCCTCCACGTATCGCCGCCTCCACGTACCGACGCCTCCACGTATCGCCGCCTCCACGTCTCGCCGCCTCCCCGTCTCGCCGCCTCCCCGTCTCGCCGCCTCCACGTATCGACGCCTCCACGTATCGCCGCCTCCACGTATCGCCGCCTCCCCGTCTCACCACCTCCCTGTCTCGTCGCCTCCCCGTCTCGCCGCCTCCACGTATCGCCGCCTCCACGTATCGCCGCCTCCACGTATCGCCGCCTCCCCGTCTCACCACCTCCCTGTCTCGCCGCCTCCCCGTCTCGCCGCCTCCACGTATCGACGCCTCCACGTATCGCCGCCTCCACGTATCGCCGCCTCCCCGTCTCACCACCTCCCTGTCTCGTCGCCTCCCCGTCTCGCCGCCTCCACGTATCGCCGCCTCCACGTCTCGCCGCCTCTCCGTCCCGCCGCCTCCCCGTCACGCCACCTCCACGTATCGCCGCCCCCACGTATCGTCGCTTCCCTGCATCGCCGCCTCCACGTCTCGCCGCCTCCACGTCTCGCCGCCTCCACGTCTCTTCGCTTCTCCGTCTCGTCGCTTCTCCGTCTCGTCACATCAACTCCCCTGCAGTGCAACGAGTTACAGGGTCCTCAGTTCCGATCAAGGTTTTCGGGAGGTTTCCCTCGATACAGAGATGTAATTCATGTAAATTATAAATTGAGAAATAAATGCTATAAGCGTACTTTGCCTTGTCTTTAATGAATTTTTATGTAAAGGAACTAAATAATAAATGACATTGTATAGCAGACTGTTGCTCTGAAGCAGAAAGTTTAAACTGTTCACATTGGTATGTGACTAGTGAAATCTATGAACCTAATGCTTTCCAATGGGGTAGGGGAAAAGATAGAAATATAACACAGAAACGAAGATAACAAACATTTGCTCACAGAGCACAGAAAAATGTAGTCCTATGTGTTTTCTTTTACATGTAAATGAAAGAGAACTGATGTTTAACTTAGATGCATGCAAACTTTCAGTGTTACTACGTAAAATATACAACGCTAGTTGTCTCTATCGGTTCACTGCGAAGTATTCCACGTAGACCTGAGTTATTAGGTGGACACATCACTGTACACATTTTCAGTTATTCAGCTGTTCAGCATTCGTTAGTCGCAAGTAATATCTCTGGATTAAGGAATCTGTGGCCGGCTGGCTGATTGCGTTCACGATTTATTGCACCTGATAGATACATGCGTTGTTTTTAGCGTCCACTGTGTTTTTTTTTATTTACCAAAAGGCTTAAAAACTTATCGGCTAAGCACAATAATATATGCTGGAACGGTAAGTAGAAAATACCACCAAGATATAACATCGCGGTTAACTGATTAATCATAGTGATCTGGTAAACTACGTTCGATCCATGTCAATATGCTGTTGATGAAAGTCTGTGCAACTTATATTCAAATGTAGCTTATTTTTTAACGGTAGCAGTAAGAGGAGTCGAAAAATATTGTTAAATGTTGCTCGTTTTAGCTTTTCTTTACCTTTGCTGAGGATTACGTGGTATAATGTGGTACAGGAAGATGTGAAGGATGTTTATTGAGCAGATACTGTGTACAGTGCGAAGAAGGATATATTCTAAGCAAATATTATGTGCAGTGTGAATATGGCAAACGTATGTTGTACTGTAGTCGTAAACTGGTATTGTAGTAGTCCATGTTTCGATAAAATAAGTTATCAACATTTCAGTGTGCTGTTATGAAGCATTCAGAATGTTGTCTTGCAGTAATAGGGTATAACACAGTATTTCATTCAGCCCTCATTAACTAAACTGTGCTTATACTCGCATAGTTAGTAGGCTTTCCCACTATATTATGCCTGGGATCAAGTTGAATCGCAGTACAACTCTGAAAGAGAAAATTACCTAAATTTAAGGGATCATTATGGACAAAACACATGTAACAGAAATTGAAATGAAACACTGCAATTGTTCTCAAACGCACAAGCTGATGCTATGATAAGGCTGGTGTAACATAATGACGCATATTTTCATTAAAAAAGTCAATACATTACGATGAATTTTGTACAGATCGCTTGGTTATCTTTAGGATTTGTGAAAGCAAATTATCGAATGTCTACTGTTTTATGTACTTAAGCATATGAGCTCGTACATGACAGTCAAGACGAAGAGTTTAGTTTGTGTTATGGTTTGATTCTAGCGCAGATAAAAAACTGCTTTCTACAAATGAAGAACAGACAGCGGGCTGTACCATGTTACAGGATGGGCAACAATCCTGGCTGTCAAAACTTTCGTGCCTGCTGACAAGATTTTTCAATACTGTATGTACCAAAGAATTTGAAGCGAACCCACTGCACGTTGCAGAATTCGTAATCTAGAGGAAGTATTTTTAAGATTCTGATAATGCGTAAACGAATGAGTGCAAATACTTTGTCGTTATCATCAAATATAGCTTAATTTGCAAGGACCTTAGAACATCCGCATTTGTTAATTGAGCTTTTGATTTGTTGCATCATGTTCATTGGGTCAGGAAAGTAAAATATTTTGTATTCGTAAAAACAACGTGAATCCATGTTCAGGAGTTAACTTATAAAATCCGTCAACTGTATTTGGAATATGCTATTTTATTATCGAATTAACATTTCGTGTCACAGCTTCATAGTTGACAAAGGATCATCATTGCGGCATCAACCTTTAATATTGTAGTGATTAAGCCGGTCCACTGAACTATGCGAATCAGTATCGGATCTATTACAATATTATTTTCCACATAGAGAGATTCAGTGACAGTGATACTCTTCAAGCAATGGTATAGTACATGGTGGAGATCACCTTATACATATTTTCGCCCGCAGATAGAGCTGGGGAAAAATTGCTGTAAACCTTCAAATGTACTCTGTTTTTCCTCTTTTTCTCATGATCCCTGAGCGATGCATATGCAGAAGACAGTCGAGTTTCTTCCTTAGAATTCTCGAAAACTGGTTCTCTAGACATATGCAGTGGAGTTTCACAAGAACAATGTCTCCTTGGCGCCAACACTCACCATTCAGTTTCACAAAATAGGCCCAATCTCTGTATGACATACAACGGCCAGTTACGGTAGAGCTTTGTAATTCCTTCGATTTTCTCAGTTAGACAAGCTTGATGAGGGCTTCACGCACTGATGTATGACTGTGGAATAACTTGCAATACGGGGACAAGCCCCTGAACTGTCTGCATTTTTAGCATTATCTTCACCCTCCCATTGCAACTGATCTATAAATGGGAGATTCTGACACACAATTAGGGTCATTAGTCAAAGCAGTTACCAAAAAATCATTGAGATATTTATTATAGTTTGGTACTGACAACAATATTTATAATAGAAAAAAAGCACTATTTCACTGCGGTACCATTTTCTTTGAAACCACTGACTGCACAGCTTGTAAAAAGAGTCAGAGTACAGACAACATTCACATAAATGTTTCATGCCTCCAATTTCCTTCCCAGATGCTGACCTGTGAAAAAGACAAGTAATTCATTTTACTACAACAAAGATATTTAAAATTGTACCTCAAATATCACTGACATCATCATCATGTTATAAATTTTTCAGGAAATGGTAGGCAAGGGAGGCAGAGGGGGTCATTCTAAATATCTGTACCAATTTTTGTGAGTTTCACTTCAGTCATTTAGGAGAAAAGTGTACCTGAATGCTGAAAATTCAAGCTTTCGGTAAATCGCAAAAGAAGATTTACAGATTTCTTAACTTACCACTATGCTCGTTTAGAACATTCCATCTGATAACTCCAGTTGTCCTCCTGTATCCTTATCCTCCATACTCTTTCTCTTCATTCTTTTCTTTATCCTTGACTCCTTGGTAGCAGCTTCTGCAGCTGTCTCTACTTCGATTACCGGCCGCTTATCAATAGCAATTAGAGCTGATGTCATATTCCTTTCCGTCTGGATGTTCAATTTCTTCGTAACATTGATACTTGAAATTGCACCGTCATTGAATGTTATTATTGCATCCACTACACCAATCTTGAGCACTGTCAGCCCAACAAATACAGTTTTGGATATTCTCTCCTATATACAGCTGTTGAAGCTTTCATTTGCATTCTGAGAGAGACCATGCATACATTTCGTAAGTAGATTTTTATTTGACAGATCCCTATATTAGACCTAACTGCCTCCATTACAGCAAGTGGTAAGGACTGCTTGTGGTTAGCATTGCTCAACCAGTAATTACGCCACGAATCTTCCCATTTTGGACACATACTATGCTGTGGGGTTTCATCTGTTGACACCCTGTGAAACCATATTGCCCAGACAACTCGTCTCATGTTCTCCAAATCTCCTACATTTCTCCTTATTGCTAGTATTGAGTCAAAGAATCAGTTTCACATATATAAGACGAACTGTACCATCTATGTGTTTTCCGTCTGACAGTATTTTTCCACTGAATCTTTACATAATTTTCTCAGCCGAGCTCCCATTCTTTTTTGTACATGCCCAACACATTCAAGCTTTTCTATCAGAGTGTCTCCATATGGTCTGTCATTAACAACAGTAGTGTGTCCTCAGTCTCCAACCCCTAGGTAGTCTACATACCTCTCACCACGACTGACCTCTAATCTTCTAAAAATGGCAGACTTCCATTTTTCGCAGGAGTGCTGTTCACATGGTCAGAAAGTCACACGAATGCTTTTAAGGGGACATGTTCGAGAAAATACCAAAAATATGAAAAAAAATTTCTTGGTCTACAAAAAAGAATATTTCTTGCTGATTTCAAATGGCTCTGAGCACACTGGGACTTAAAATCCGAGGTCATCAGTCCCCTAGAACTTACAACTACTTCAACCTAACTAACCTAAGGACATCACACACATCCATGCCTGAGGCAGGATTCGAACTTGCGACCGTAGCAGTTACGCGGTTCCGGACTGAAGCGCCTAGAACCGCTCGGCCACCGCAGCTGGCTGCTGATTTCAAACATGTGTAGTTTATGGGCATTATCATTTTCCGTTCGTTCTAAAATTCAGATTGAACGTAATGTTGCACAGGGCCACCACGCTTATCAGTCAGTTTAAAGTGCGTCAGAATACGAGATGCATTATTTTGTTCTTCCGTTTTTTCCATCGTTAGTTACGGATCGTTAACACAGGTGTATGCTAGAAGGCACTGACTCCCGCAACCAAAGTACAGGCATGTCTAGAAGACTATGGTTCGAATGTAAAGAAAGATATGAGAATATAGAATTTTGGAGTTTCATACGCGTGTGGTTATTGTGTGTTGTTTTGTTATTGTGTGTTGTTTTGTTATTGTGTGTTGTTTTGTTTCTGCGTGTGTGTTTACTTGCTACAAATGCCGAGAGTAAAGAAATTTAGCTCCAAAAGAAAGTTTCGCGGCACCCAATTACAAACACAACCGAATAATACACATCAGTTGCTTCAAAAGCCGCATGCGGAAACTGTGTCTACAGGCAGTGCTTCTAGACGTAAACTTTCTCTTTCTGAATGTAATGAGAACAAGCATAGTAGTATTGTGAGCTGCAATAACGACCGAAGTGTAATTGTTAACCTAAATATGCTGTCAAGACTTCTGAAGAGTGCTGTGAAATGTAAGTACTGCAATTGTGGAGATAGTATTGACGTTTCTCAGGACATTTCAGCTAGGAAGGGTCTTTAAAGTCGGTTAGTGATTGCCTGTAACTCATGTCAAGATGCACAGTGATACTATGACATCGCCAGTAACTGATAGTCGACATTACAGTGTAAATATTCAGCTTGCTTATGCAATGCGATGCACTGGAAGGGGAAGGAGAGCTGCCCAGAGTTTTTGTGCAGTGATGGATTTGCCTCTACCTCCACTGAGGTTAGACAGATACAATAAATTAATACATAATGCTTTATTTGATGTAAGTGAACATTCAATGAAAAGAGCAGTAGAAGAAGTAGGAACCTTGTCTGAGAATATAGACTTGTGGGAGCATTTGATGGATCTTGGCAGATGAGAGGTCATACTTCTCCATATGGTGTTGTAACTGCCACATTTATTGAAACTGGTAAGATACTAGATTATGAATGTCGAACAAAGCACTGTCAGGGTTGTTCAAGTAAGTTTATTGGCACTTATGTTTGTGTAAAGAACTTTGACGGCCCAAGTGAAAACATGGAAACGAAAGGAGTTCTAAAAATTTTTAGAAGATTAGAGGTCAGTCGTGGTGAGAGGTATGATTTCACCAGTTCGTTGATACAGTCGTTAAGACAGTGGTATTGCATTTGGGAGACGTCAACCTCTGGTCATCAAGGTTAACATTTTCCGTGTTTTTCCTTTGGTTCACTTCCTACCCCTAAACGAGATTGTGTTCCGTCTGTAATTACCAGTCGCTGATAAGACATTCAATCCTGGAACCCTTCGTTACTTTTTTACACAATGGCTTGTGGTTAATTTGTGTCAGTCTGCGTGTAGATGTTTTGAAAACATTTCATCTATCTCCCGCGAGCCAGTTTACGGTGTGATTCGGAGGGTACTTGGGTTATCCCTGTCTGATCATCCTTTCGTGTTCTATTCGTGAACAGCACACAGGAAGTATGAGTATCAGTAAATCCCCGCGTTAGCTGTAATTTCTTCGATTTTTTCGGTATGCTTATTTCCCGAGTCTTATGTGGAAGGAAGCAGTACGTAGCCATACTCTTCCGGGAACGTACTCTCCCGAATTTTAAGTCAGCCTCTCAATGATGACCAACGCCTCTCTTGTGCCGTCTGACTGTGAAGTTTGTTAAGAAACGCCGTAAAATTCTAGGGTCGACTAAACGATCCCGTGAACACGCGCAGTTCATCTTTAGAACTTGTCTGTTCTTCTATGAACCCAGCCTGGTAACAGTCTAGAGACGGGGTCGTCAAAAGCGGCCCGAATCAAGTATTCGTGCAGCCCGCTGATCTCAGCGGCAATGGCAATATGCTTCTAGCAACTAACAGCACCATCCAGAAACGTCAACTAACGTTAAGACCTTCTTAAGACTGTATTTTTCTCGCTCAGTAACAAACAAAAAACATACAGAAACCGTAAAATTTCAAAATGTGCTCAATTTAATTGACGTTAGTGAATTCGGCCGTGAGCTAAGTAAAGTCAGCCACTTACGTCAGGAGCAAAGTGTTATGTACCGAGGCCACTGCAGAGTTAAAAGAAGTGAGAGGGGAAAGATTATATTGTTTTTCTTCCAATGCTGACAACATACAAACATGCGCAAGTAGCAACGACCAGCTGCTGTGGTATACACTGAAGAACCAAAGAAACTGGTACACTAACCTAATATCGTGTAGGACCCCGGCGAGCACGCAGAAGTGCCGCAACACGACGTGGCGTGAACTCGACTAATATTTGAGGTAGTGCTGGAGGGAATTGACGCCATGAATCCTGCAGGGCTGTCCATAAATCCGTAGGAGTGCGAGGTGGTGGAGATCTCTTCTGAAGAGCACGTTGCAAGGCACCCCAAATATGCTCAATAATGTTCATGTCTGGTGAGTCTGGTGGCCAGCGGAAGTCTTTAAACTCAGAAGAGTGTTACGGGTACCACTCTGTAGCACTTCTGGACGTGTGGGGTGTCGCTTTATTACGGGTACCACTCTGTAGCACTTCTGGACGTGTGGGGTGTCGCTTTATCCTGCTGGAATTGCGCAAGTCCGTCGGAATTCACAATGGACATGAATGGATGCACGTCACCCGAAAGGAGGCTTACGTATGTGTCACCTGTCAGAGACGTATCTAGACGCATCAGTGCTCCCATATCACTCCAACTGCACACGCCCCACACCATTACAGAGCCTCCACCAACTTCAACAGTCCCCTGATGATATGCAGGGTTCATAGATAAATGAGGTCGTCTCCAAACCCGTAAAAAATAGAAATGCGGGTAAGCTACTACAAACAGTGAACGCATTATTGTGGCCAAGATAGATACGAAGCCCACCCCTACCACAGTAGTACAACTAGCTCCGCAGATGACGAAGAGATTAATGAAATGTATGATGAGATAAAATAAATTATTCAGATAGTGAAGGGAGACGAAAATTTAATAGTCACGGGTGACTGAAATTCTATAGTAGGAAAAGGAAGAGAAGAAAATGTAGTAGGTGAATATGGAATGGGGGTAAGGAATGAAAGAGGAAGCCGCCTGGTAGAATTTTGCACAGAGCAAAACTTAATCATAGCCAACACTTGGTTCAAGAATCATAAAAGAAGGGTGTATACATGGAAGAAGCCTGGATATACTGACAGGTTTCAGATAGATTATATTATGGTAAGACAGAGATTTAGGAACCAGGTTTTAAATTGCAATACATTTCCAGTGGCAGATGTGGACTCTGACCACAATCTATTGGTTATGAACTGTAGATTAAAACTAAAGAAACTGCAAAAGGGTGGAAATGTAAAGAGATGGGACCTGGATAAACTGACTAAACCAGAGGTGGTAGAGAGCTTCAGAGATAGCGTTAGGGAACGATTGAGAAGAATGTGGGAAAGAAATACAATAGAAGAAGAATGGGTAGCTCTGAGAGATGAAATAGTGAAGGCAGCAGAGGATTAAGTAGGTAAAAAGACGAGGGCTAATAGGAATCCTTGGGTAACAGAAGAAATATTGAAATTAACTGATGAAAGGAGAAAATATAAAAATGCAGTTAATGAAAAAGGCAGAAAGGAATACAAACGTCTCAAAAAAGGGATCGACAGGAAGTGGAAAATGGCTAAGCAGGGATGGCTAGAGGACAAATGTAAGGATTTAGAGGTGTATATCACTAGGGGTAAGATAGATACTGCCTACAGGAAAATTAAAGAGACCTTTGGAGAAAAGAGAACCGCTTGCATGAAAATCAAGAGCTGTAATAGAAACCCATTTCTAAACAATGGAGGGAAAGCAGAAAGGTGGAAGGAGTATATAGAGGGTCTACACAAGGGCGATGTTCTTGAGGACAATATTATGGTAATGGAAGAGGATGTAGATGAAGATGAAATGGGAGATATGATACTGCGTGAAGAGTTTGACAGAGCACTGAAAGACCTAAGTCGAAACAAGGCCCCGGGAGTAGACAACATTCCATTAGAACTACTAGTAGCCTTGGGTGAGCCAGCCCTGACAAAACTCTACCATCTGGTGAGCAACATATATGAGACAGGCGAAATACCCTCAGACTTCAAGAAGAATATAATAATTCCAATCCCAAAGAAAGCAGGGGTTGACAGATGTGAAAATTACCGAACTATCAGTTTAATAAGTCACAGCTGAAAACTACTAACAGGAATTCTTTACAGACGAATGGAAAAACTGCCAGAAGCCGACCTCGAGAAGATCAGTTTGGATTCCGTAGAAATGTTGGAACACGTGAAGCAATACTAATGTTACGACTTATCTTAGAAAATAGATTAAGGAAAAGCAAACCCACGTTTCTAGCATTTGTACACTTAGAGAAAGCTTTTGACAATGTTGACTGGAATACTCTCCTTCAAATGCTGAAGGTGGCAGGGGTAAAATACAGGGAGCGAAAGGCTATTTACAGTTTGTACAGAAACCAGATGGCAGTTATAAGAGGCGAGGGGCATGAAAGGGAAGCAGTGGTTGGGAAGGGAGTGAGACAGGGTTGTAGCCAATCCCAGATGTTATTCAATCTGTATATTGAGCAAGCAGTAAAGGAAACAAAAGAAAATTTTGGAGTAGGAATTAAAATCCATGAAGAAGAAATTAAAACTTTGAGGTTCGCCGGTGACACTGTAATTCTGTCAGAGACAGTAAAGGACCTGGAAGAGCAGCTGAACAGAACGGACAGTGTCTTGAAAGGAGGATATAAGATGAACATCAACACAAGCAAAACGAGGATAACGGAATGTAGTCGAATTACATCGGGTGATGCTGAGGGTATTACTTAGAAATTGAGACGCTTAAAGTAGTAAATGAGTTTCCCTATTTGGGGAGAAAAATAACTGATGACGGTCGAAGTAGAGAGGATATAAAATGTCGACTGGCAATGAGGTTTCTGAAGAAGAGAAATTTGTTAACATCGAGTCTAGATTTAGGTGTCAGGAAGTCTTTTCTGAATGAATTTGTATGGAGTGTAGCCATGTATGGAAGTGAAAAGTGGACAATAAATAGTTTAGACAAAAATAGAATAGAAGCTTTCGAAATGTGGTGCTACAGAAGGATGCTGAAAATTAGATGGGTAGATCACATAACTAATGAGGAGGTATTGAATGGAATTGGGGAGAAGAGAAATTTGTAGCACAACTTGACTAGAAGAAGGGATCGGTTGGTAGGACATATTCTGAGGCATCAAGGGATCACCAATTTAGTATTGGAGGGCAGCGCAGAGGGTAAAAATCGTAGAGGGAGACCAAGAGATGAATACACTAAACAGATTCAGAAGGATGTAGGTAGCAGTAGGTATTGGAAGATGAAGAAGTTTGCACAGGATAGAGTAGCATGGAGAGCTGCGTCAAACCAGTCTCTGGACTGAAGACCACAACAACATTTACCCCATTCCCTTAAATGGCACTTTTTGCAGCAGAAAATTGGATGTACGGTGTTTTTTCAAAGTTTAGAGCAAGCCCATTTGCAGAAAACCAATTAATGACTTTTCCAAACAACTTATTTGTATCATTTTCAATTGGAGTTTCTTTTACCGGATTAATAACGATGCTTGTATCATCAGCAAACAGTGTCATTTCTACTTCCTGTTTCAGATAGGAAGGGAGGTCGTTCACATATATCAACAGATGGGGACCCATGGTTGAACTCTGTGGAACACCTAATGTTATTCCGCCCCAGTTAGATGAATGGGCATACTTATTTAAATCACTTGACCCATATAAGGAACCTTTTTGCTTCCTGTTCTGTAGGTACTACTTAAACCACTCATATGCTATTCCATTTATACCATAGAACTGTAATTTCTGTAACGTAATGTAATGGTTCCTACGATCAAATACTTTGGACAAGTCACAGAAAATTCCTATTGGTGAAATTTTACTATTTAAAGACTCTATTATGTGGACAGTGAAATCGTGTATTGCTGTCTCAGTGGAACAGCATTTTTGAAATCAGAACTGTGATTTACCCAAGTATCCCATTACTGTTGAGATGGCTAACCACTCTTGAGTATATTACTTTCTCGATTTTTGAAAATGCTGTAATCAAGGCTACTGGCCGATAATTATTGAAATCAGTGGTGTCCCCCTTTTTATAGATCGGCCTGACAATGGCATATTTTATCCTGTGTGGGAAAATGCCTTGATTTAATGATGGATTACATATGTGACTCTAAACATCAGCTGTAATTGCTCCACTTTGTTTTAATATCTTATTAGAGACTTCATCTATTCCAACAGACCATTTATTTTTCAAAGACTTTGTAATTTTACTTATTTCACAAGAGTTTGTTAGGTGAAACTTAATATGACTAAATTTTCCAAAACCGCCCCTTCCATGTACTACCCGGGTTTTCTTTTGAACTGTTCTCACCAAATTTCTGTTCTACATTTAAGAAATGGTTGTTAAATACATTAGCTACTTGTGGACTGTTGATTAGGATAGTCTTGTTCTCCTTAATAGTAATACTACCTACCCCAGTGGTTACTATTCCTGTCTGCCTTCTAACGACATACCATATTGATTTGATTTTATTGCTGGAGTTGTTAATTTCTTCTCTAACATACATATTTCTTGATTTCCTTACAACTTTTCTCGGTATGTTACAATAATTTTTATAGTATAACACTACTTCTGGATCTTTACTAGTTCTTGCTGTCTCATAAAGTTTTCTTTTGCTTTCAGAAGACACTTTAATAACTGTAGTAATCTAAGGTTACTTTGAAAAGTGTGTGGTGTTACATTTAGTAATTTTCTTTGGAGAACAATGTTCAAAAAGGGATATAAATTTATCAAGAAATATGTTGCATTTATCATTAGCATGTGGCTCATTATATACATCTCCCCAATTAACAATTATTAAGCTTTCTTTGAAGTGCTCTATAGATACCGGGTTGAGCGACCTTACACTTTTACTTAATGGTTTCCGAACTGTACACTCTGTTAGGTTTTGTAAGTTAAACTGTTGTGCATCATAGTCTGACAATCCATTTACCACAGGGAAAGCATGTGTTTGTTTTACATCCTCTTTCTGTACAAATACATTACCTATTAGCGTGCTACTGTTTTGAGCTATACGTGTAGCGAAATTGACCACTGATTCTAAGTTATATGTTGTTAATAATGCTTGTAGTTCACTTTTCCTCTCAGAATTATTTAGAAAGTTTACACTGAAATCACCATAGATTAATAACTTCTTCTTTTTGTCTGACAGACAGTATAATAGGGAGTCAAACGTTTTTATGAATAGCTCCCAGTCTCCTAATGGGGACCTGTACACTGTTATTAATATCAACACTACGTTATCTAGCTGAAGTTCACATGCACAAATCTGAAAGTGCTGATCAACATAAAATTTGCTTACTTCTACAGTATTGCATTTATACCCTTGTTTTATGAAAATGGCAACTGCTCCTTTATCCATCCTAGATCTACAAGGGTAAGATGCTAAATTATACCCACTTATACTGACACAATCCACGCCCATAGTTACATGCTGTTCAGACAGACAGAGTATATCAATCTCATTCTTATTTTTGAGATCATCTAAACACACTAGTAGCTGATCTGCTTTATTTTTTATCCCCCTGATATTCTGATGAAGAAGCTTTATCCCTATTTACTGTACATAACGTTTCTTTTTTTTCTATTTATCATGATTGTTATCTGTCTGGACTTTGGCTTTAACCTAAAAAATCTGTCTGCCTGGACCCATTAACCACAGGGATCACCCTTTGTGTGACTGTGGACTCCCTTACAGTTTCCGCCAATAGAGAAGCTAACTTATTTTTCCCCACCCTGTTCAGGTGCAGGCTATGTGTAGTGTATCCCCACCTACTAACATCGTTTACTGGAACAACACTTATGTGAGATTTTTCCGGTGTCTGGAGCATCCTGTTCAGCTCAGTGTTAACATGCCTTACAGCAGTGTGTACCCACGGTGCTGAAAGACCTCCGCAAACCCAAATTTGTGTGCTTAGTTTCTGCTCCTATTTTATCCAGGTCACTCCTAATACTGTATCTTGGATTCATAGCCAGGCTGTTTCCTGCTCCCCCAACTATAACTACATGATCTTCTTTCTCAAAGTCCGTGCATAGCTGACTTAAGTTTTCTGTCACCTGGCTAAGGCTAGCACTTGGTTTCACAAAACTTGTGACCTGGTACCCTGCACCTAATTTCTCCTGAAGCTGCTGGCCCACACCCCTCCCATGACTGCTGCTTATATGCAGAATTCTTCTTTTCCTGTTCTGGTTTGATCCCGATCTGTCTTTTTTCTTTAAGCTAAGATTCTGCTTCAACCTACTTTCAACTACATCTGGATGAGACCACTCCTCCACTTCAGATAGCAAGCCAAACTAATTTACTAATTGAATTTATGCAGTTTTTCAAGTGTTTCCCTCTTTCGCCCTTTTCTTGCTACCTTTCCTCCGTTCCCAGTCTCTTTTCCCTGCCTTAACCTACATAATTCCAAGTTCGCGTTTTCTAACTCAGCCTTCAAGGCACAAATTTTTGCCTCCTTTTCAGCGATTTTTCTGTCCTTTCTACATAACCTAAACTGCCACGGAATAGCTGAAAATTATTTACAAGTTCATAGCGCCCTCCGTCGGTAATGCTGGAATTCAACATGCTACTGGCCCACTCTTACACTTGATGACATATTTGACTCTCGCAGGCATACGTTCAATCAGGTGCTGGAAGGTTTCTTGGGGAATGGCAGCCCATTCTTTACGGTGTGTTGCACTGAGGAGAGGTATCTGTGTCGGTCGGTGAGGCCTGACACGAAATCGGCGTTCCAAAACATCCCAAAGTTTTTCTATAGGATTCAGGTCAGGACTCTGTGCAGGCCAGTCCATTACAGGGATGTTATTGTCGTGTAATCACTCCGCCACAGGCCGTGCATTATGAATAGGTGCTCGATTGTGCTGAAATATGCAATCGCCATTCCCGAATTGGTCCTCAGCAGTGGGAAGCAAGAAGTGCTTAAAACATCAATGCAGGCCTGTGATAGTGGCACGCAAAACAACAACGGGTGCAAGCCCCCTACATAGAAAACACGGTCACTCCATAACACCACTGCCTCCGAATGTAACTGTTGGCACTACACACGTTCGCAGATGACGTTGGCCAGGCATTCGCCATACCCACATCCTGCCATCGGATCGCCACATTGTGTACCGTGATTCGTCACTCCACACAACGTTTTCCACTGTTCAGTCGTCCACTGTTTACCCTCCTTATACCAAGCATGGCGTCGTTTGGCCTTTACCGTCGTGATGTGTGGCATGTGAACAGCCGCTCGACCATGAAATCCAAATTTTCTCACCTCATAGTACTTGCTGTGGATCCTGATGCTGTTTGGAATTCCTGTGTGATGGTCTGGATAGATGTCAGCCTATTACATATTACGACCCTTTCAACTGTCGGCGGTCTCTGTCAGTCAACAGACGAAGTCGACCTGTACGCTCTTGTGCTGTACGTATCCCTTCACGTTTTCACTTCACTATCACATCGGAAACAGTGGATCTAGGGATGTTTAGGAGTATGGAAAATCTCGGGTACAGACGTATGACACAAGTTGCACCCAATCACTTGATCACGTTCGAAGTCCGTGAGCTCCATGGAGCGCCGTATTCTGCTCTCTCACGAAGACTAGTGATACTGAAGTCTCTGAAATGGAGTACCTGGCAATAGGTGGCAGCACAACGCACCTAATATGAAAAACTAATGTTTTTGGGACTGTCCGGATAGTTTTGATCACATAGCGTAAGGGTACACGCGTGTTCCTTTGGCTCCCTAAGCCCATATCGTTGATATTTCTTTGAATGGTTCGCACGCTGACACTTCTTGACCACCCAGCACTGAAATCTGCAGCAATTTGCAGAAGTGTTGCATCTCTGTCACATTGAACGATTCTATTCATTCGTTGTTGGTTCCATTCATGCAGGGTCTTTATCCGACCTCAGCGATGTCGGAGATTTGGTGTTTTACCGGATTCCTGATATTCAAGGTACACTCGTGAAATGGTCGTACGGTAAAATCCCCACTTGATCGCTACCTCGGAGATGCTGTGTTTCATCGCTTGTGCGTCGATTATAAAACCACGTTCAAACTCACTTAAATCTTTATAACCTTCCATTGTAGCAGCAGTAAACGATCTAACAACTGCACTCGTTGCCGGCCGGAGTGGCCGAGCGATTCTAGACGCTACAGTCTGGAACCGCGCGGCGTCTACGGTCGCAGGTTCGACTCATCCCTCGGGCATGGATGTATGTGATGTCCTTAGGTTAGTTAGGTTTAAGTAGTTCTAAGTTCTAGGGGACTGATGACCTCAGAAGTTAAGTCCCATAGTGCTCAGAGCCACTTGAATTTGAACTGCACTTGTTGTCTTATACAGGCGTTGCCGACCGCAGCGCCGTATTCTGCCTGTTTACATCTCTCTGTATCTGAATACGCACACCCTTACCAGTTTCCTTGACCCTTCAGTGTAAATATCAAATGGAAGTAAAATGGATTAGTGAATGCGCATTGTAGAGACGGTTATCTTCAAATGTGGTATATATTTGCAGCAGGTATATTAAATCATATTAAGGTTGCTGTACGAAAAAGTAATGAGTAAAAGAAAAATGACATTCAAAACATTTAGGAAACATTTTTGATCGTGTTTCGTATTGTAATTACTGTTATTAACTAATAGAACGTACTAATTTTATGTGGTTTACTGATTAATAGCTAGGTCGGCCAGGTTGGGTATAGTGGGCGTTCGATACTTTTTGCCTTGAATAGCGCTGCGCCTGCAGAGAAGTGGTCAGACAGTTCTAATATACATTACTATTGTTGACAGAGAGGTTGACAGAGGAAGCTTGTTCAACTATTTTTAGTAAATTCTTTCTTGTTTTTGAGTGGCCAGATGTAAGATGGTGCCTTCATTTTCTTCAGAACCGGTGGAACAGCTACGGAACTGTCACCTACATGTTCCTCATACTCGAGAAGAAAATAAATCATTTACGTTAGTCTTATTACCTTACTTAAATGTAGAGTAATAATTTATTTCTATATCAATGTTCAAACAACGTCTTTCATCCGACAAAAGCAGTTTCTTGTTATTTATTTCACTTTCGTAGTTCTTTCTGTGAATCACTCATGTCGACAAGGCGTCCAATCGGGTAAAGTGTTCGCACTACTCGCGAGAAAAGTGGCCAAGGTGTTCACTGCAACAAGAATTAGTTGCTTGTAAAAAACACGCATAATACAACAGATAAAACTGACTTCCAAACCATTTCATATACAAATCTATCATTCGCCATTCTATCCACTTGTGTTAATTTTCAATTAATTAAGTTACAAAAATAGCTACTGTTATGTTTTATTTGGCCGAATACAAAAGTCCAATTGAAACGGTCTCCTGCAAGCGCTTGGCATTCTTTCAGGTACTAGGGAATCAAGATTCCTAAAAAACGTGCCTGAAAATCTAAAAAACAACGTGGGATCCTGTTGCGATGATCCTGTCCACAGTACCCACTTACGTACGGAAATAAGGTCGCTATCTAAACCTTCAGAAAAACGCATGTAATTCCAGTATATTACTCTTCTTTCACTTAAGAATATTTGTTGTGATAGCTCACAATATGTAGAGCCAAATGTGTAAGTGGTAGGCTTACGTCAAAAACCATGGTTTAGTGAAATTTGAATTTCTATTTGAGTGGTCACGTTACTCCCCTCCTTCCCATATCCCTATGCAGCCCGAGGTGTTGCGTTACAATGTCAGTATTATCTCCTAAGCAAAAAAATTTGACGTCCACTAATCTAGCCTGACGATCAAATGCTCGAGAATCGGACGAACAGGTGTTTTCTAAGCCACTTATTTCGTGGATAAATTACATTCTCTTAAGATCCTCCCAATGAGTCTGTCTGGCATCTGCTTCCCCTACTACTTCCTTTATGTGGTCATTCAATTTTAGATCTTTCTGGATGTTTACTTCTAGGTATTTTACTGTAGTTAATATTCCCAGTGATTTGTTACCAAAAGTATAATTGTACAGAAGCAGATTACTTCGTCTTTTGTGCGCATTTTGTTATATTTCTTTTTCTTCATGGTCAGCTGCCAGCTTCTACATCAATCATGGATCGTCTGCAGGTCTTCTTGCAATTTGTTAGTCATCTAGCGATGCTGCCTTCTTACAGACAACTGCTTCATCTGCCAACAGCCTAGTAGAGATTCTGACTTTTCCCACTACATCATGTGTACATAGTTTAAAGAGTACGGTCCTACTACACTCACTTGGGCTATTCCTGAAATTGCCTCCCTATTTTTCGACTTTGTTCCGATTAGAGCGAAGTGTTGACTTTTGTCTGCAAGGGAGTCCAGAATCTATTCACAAACCTGAACAGATACTCGGTAAGCTCATTAAACGACAGTGCAGAACTGTATAAATGCCTTCCTGAAGTCAAGGAGCACGGCATCAAATTGGGCGCCTACGTCTACAGGACTCTGTATCTCGTGGACGAACAGAGTGAACAAGAAGTAAAGATGACCACGGCACAGCGCATGCCGCCGCTTGGTCTGACTGGTGCTACAGACACTTGGTGGCTGCGAGGTCAAGTAGATAAGTTGTTCTTATTGCGGTACTTCCTTGTCGCGACACGTCAGGTACGCTGTCGCCTAGACCACACCAAACAGCTCGCCATCATTACGTTCGCTGGGAACTCAACGCTAGGTCGGCTTATTATAAGATGCAGATGCTTTTTTAAATCTGACTCTATGTGGAACCCGGAAATGTTCAGCGACCGTAGTTCTTTCAAATGGTGAAAGAAGGTACTGCAGTCAGTCGTAACTTGTGTTTATTGTATCAGACTTAAATTTGGATCACTGAGTGATCATCTTCATTGCCAGAGTTAGTACAGGAATCGATTAAAATACTGCTGCATACATATGAACTCCGAAGTACGATTGTATAAATTTCACATACAAGTGGGTGGGTGAAATAAGATGAAGTTAGAAGTTAACACATTTCAGCCGTTATTTGGCATAATGTCTCTTGGACTAGACACGTCAAGAGTTCAAATTGCACTGAGGCTGCTGATAACAATTGCCTCATAACTGGACTCAGCGTACACCATATATGACTATGTCTCCCTTGATCCAAACGTCGGAATACAATAATGCCTTGTTTATACTTAGTTGGTTATTTGTACATCGCAAAAGTAGCCATTTTAGGGAAATACTTTTTTATCGACGTACAACAGAAGCGACTACAACGGTGAGTGATTTTAAAGCAACAAAAATTCTTTACAGTCGAAGTGGTAGTAATGTGAACTATATCGTGTAGCTGGCTATTGATATGTACTTAATTGCCATTCATATTGTATCAAAGAAGTACATCATGTATAAATGTATCTAGAAACATTACACATCCATTGTTTCTATAAAATTTAACAATATTTAAACCAGAATTTTAGATTCTCCATTATCAGCACGTGATGGTGCTTATGTGAGCTAGTCACCTCAGTTGTCAATTATTGTGGTTCCCATATTTTTGCAATTGCTACCGGTACTAAAACAGATATAAAATCCAAACAGATTTTACTTCAGATGTGAGGATACCTTATCCCACATACGCTCCAGACTTGCCCAGCAACTAGCGTTCACTATGCTCACACTAATCAGCTTTAGTTGAATTTTATTCCGAAACTTCATTTTTTATTAAACTAGAAGCAAGTTACTTTAAATCAAGATCTATTTGGATCTTATGTTTTATTACTGGTGGCGATGTGATAATAGCCGCAGGAATTAATAGACTCTGAACGCAGAATGACCTTTGTAGTTTTGGAAACCGTTAGGGCATTCAGTATTCCGAGATCCACTGTGTCAAGAGTGTGCCTAGAATACCAAATTTCAGACATTACCTCCCACCACGGACAACGCAGTGACAGACGGCCTTCATTTAACGACCGAAGGTAGCGGCGTTTGCGTGGAGTTGTCAGTGCTGACAGACAAGCGACACTGCGTGAAATAACTGCAGAAAACAATGTTTAACGTATCTCGAACGTATCCGTTAGGACAGTGTGGAGAATGGGGTATGGCAGCAGACGACCGACGTGAGTGCCTTTGCTGCCTGGTCAGATGAGTCCCGATTTCAGTTGGTAAGATTTGGAGGTTTGGGTTCGAGTGTGGCGCAGACCCCACGTAGCCATAGACCCAAGTTGTCAACAAGGCACTGTGCAAGCTGACGGTGGCTCCATAACAGTGTGTGTCGTGTTTACATGTAAAGAACTGGTTCCTCTGGTAAAACTGAACCGATCATTGACTGGGAATGGTTATGTTTGGCTACCTGGTGACCATTTGCAGCCATTCATGGACTTCAGGTTCCCAAACAAGGATTGAATTTTTATGGATGACAATGCGCCATGCCACCGGACCACAATTTTTCGCGACTGGTTTGAAGAACATTCTGGACAGTTCGAGTGAATGATAACCCGGATTGCCCGACATGAACCCCATCGAACATTTATGTGACAAAAGCGAAAGTTGACTTCATGCATAATGTCCTGCATCGGCAACACATTCGCAGTTATGGACGGTTATAGAGGCACACGGCTCAGTATTTCTGCAGGGGACTTCCCACGGAATGTTGAGTCCACGATACGTCGTTTTGCTAAACTACGCCGGGCAATAGGCGGTCCGACACGATACTGGGTGACTTTTGTCACCTTAATGTGTGCTTGTTATATAGCAATTACGTACTCATCCGTAGCTACCTACAGGAAGTAGTTCACATTACTAACAGTTCGATCGTAAAGAATTTTTACCGATTTAAAATCACCCACCGTTTTAGCGCTTCAGTTTTCCCCGATAAAAGTGCATTTCGTCAAAATGGCTACTTGTGCATATAGGCTGAGTCGCGTAAGACGTAACACCCCCATTATTCCTTTGGCGATTGCACGTATCGACAAGCGGTGTTCGGCGAATCATAGCTATGGGGCACATACTTTGGTACATGCACAATAATCACAACGTTTATATTGACCGAATAGTGAGGCAAGTACATGTTTTTTAAATGTGACGCTGTACTTTTTTACCATCATTCGAACGCTCTGGAAAAGACGCGTATAGTGATGTAACGCATGTTGCTATTGTGATTCAAACTTCGCTTAAAAGACGCTGGGAAATATTGTACGATTGAAGGTCGAGGCGGTCAGAAGCGGCTGCAGACTGTAAACACGCCTCGCGCGACTCGCAGGCCAGTTGCCGTGCTGTATGCAGCATGCACGGTCTGCGCTACCTGGGTAAATCCTCATCCGCCCTCTTTTAAGCAAAGTTTCAATCACAATAGCAACATGCGTTACATCACTATATGCGTCTTTTCCGGAGGGTTCGAATGATGGTAAAAAAAGTATAGCGTCCCATTTAAAAAATATGTACTTGCCTCATTGATGTCACTGTGGCCATGTGTCAAATAGCAGTAAACAGCAGCCTAAGTGCAGTTTGAACTCTTGACGTGTCTAGTCCAAGATGAACAGAGCGAAATAACGGATGAACTGTGTTAATTTTGTCTGCTGATATGTACAGTCGTGCTCAAAAGTATCCGAACGACCTGAATTGCATTTCGCTTGATTCGCATGCAACCCACATAACGCAGCTGTCTAGCAGGTCCTCTAATCGCTCTTTGGTACAGTCGTTTGACTATTGAAAATGGCTCCAACAAGTCACCAATAGAAAACTCGGCTCTGTATTGCAATTATTCAAGATGTAAAGTAATACCACCATACTACAGATATGAGGGAACACATTATCACAGATAAGACTGTCCCTCAGGCTTGTAAGCTCACATTTATTGCAATAAATGACATACCTGAAATGTTACCGCCAGCATCTCGTGGTCGTGCGGTAGCGTTCTCGCTTCCCACGCCCGGGTTCCCGGGTTCGATTCCCGGCGGGGTCAGGGATTTTCTCTGCCTCGTGATGGCTGGGTGTTGAGTGCTGTCCATACGTTAGTTAGGTTTAAGTAGTTCTAAGTTCTAGGGGACTTATGACCATTAATATGTCAGATAGGTAATGCACGTAGTAAGATCGTCGTATTCATAATTTCCTCTTCAAAGTAACAGACCGTACCTGTTATTTAACACAAAATGATATCAAAAATTTAAGTTATTCACGAGCAGCTAGTTGAGAATATGTATGAACTTCAAATGACACGACAAACCATCTCGTTATGCATTTGGTTTCAAAACCAGGTCATGCAGACTAAGATTTCGTGACTCACGGAAACTAACAGTCATTCCTGACTAGGCATACAGAGAGTGATATACCTCGATCTTAGACAGTATCAGTTAGCAAATATAAACTTTAAATTACATAACGTAAACATTTTTAACGGACGCGAATTCCTATCCAGCATCTATTGTAGCTGTTAACGAACTGCGAGAGATGTTAAATATTACTTCTTCACAAGTAACTTACTTGAAATGCCGTGATGTAAAGCTTTGTCTTGGATAGGGATTCGAACCCAGACCCTAATCGGATTGTTATCGAAGCACAATCAACTGTGACATATCGGATTTTCTCGGCAGTAGCTAGATTGTTTAACTGAAATGACGAGACGAAACATTAATTTTTTTCCTTCCCAGGACTCCAATCCGGAACCTATCACTGTTATATATTAGAGAAAACAAACGTTAAAAATGAGTTTGTTGCATCAGCAGCGACATGTGAGCACGTTTGAACTAGAAATAATACGACGAAGAGTCAATGCTGACTGGGAATCGAACCCCACACATACCATTGTTGACTACACACAAAGATACGTCAGCTACAGAATTTTTCTCCACCAGCAGCTCGGAATAACATCCGTGAAGTTAGAGTAATCTCTCAAATAGTTCTGTGTCTCACTGGGAGTCAAAAACGTCAGATATCGTTAGTGTTGACAACGAATGAAAATGCATTAAAAATCAAAATTATTATCCATCAGCAGATAGGTGTTCTTGTGCTAGAGCTTGATAATACATAATGAAAACTTTAGTGCCGGGCCAGCATTCGAACCCATTCACGCGCAATAAGTGGAGATGTTGAGGAATCTGCAGTTTTGAACAAACAACAAATTGTAGTCGAGCCGTATTGTCACGAAGGGATCAAATTCCGCGTTAAGGGCAGTCTGAGTTGCTTTACAAGTTAGGAACCAATTTTATCGACATACAGAAGCTCAAATAAAAGATGGAATAAGGGTCCTGTGACCCTACATAGTGTTTGTTTCGTCACTATAAATAAATAACTAGTATAAGAAAGGTTACTGGTGACAGAGTTCCCACATTTAGCCACTCCTGACTTTATTGTGGTGCAACCTAACGACTACTTGGTAGACAAGGAATATCGTATTTAATTTCAATTTCGGACCGCAGTGCTATTATACCTTCTTCACTTAGCGTAACCAGAAGAGAACAGAATCTGTCTCTCCCTATCAAAAATCATGGGCAGAAGTTGGAATCGAATCCAGACCATCATCATAAGAACCCATCAGCAATCCAACAGACCACCAATCCGTCTTCTGTAGGACTCATTTTTCTTTCATAATACGATTGCGGCGCACTTGATGAGAAGTATGACACACAGGCTCCCTGTAGTGGTTTGCAGCATGTTCACTACATTCATTTACTTGGTTGAGCGAATCGCCATGAACTAGCTGCCTCGGCTACCCAGTGCATACATTCGACTCTATTTTGTAATCACCGGAATAAAAGCATGTAAGTGCCACCTACACAGAACTGCCAACAGTGTAGGATGCAGAAATTTAAAGAGGAAGTGTTCCTTTCCATTTGAGCTACAATATTGCGTTATCTGTTTGTTGAAAACGTCGTGCAGTGCAAAAGAAAAGCTGTAACTGTCTGTCTCTCAGAAGTCTAGATCCGGCTATACGCATTATCTCACAGCACTGTGGAATGCGGAAGATCTGGAAGAACTATTGTTGACTCCTGGAGGTGCTGTAGCCATATAACAGCTAGTAGCGTCACGGTAAGTGTCACGCACCGTAGGTAAAGATGTCGCGAGTTCCGTTTCATTCGCTCCTACATTTTTTTACAACGCAATTCTGCTGTCTGCTGAAGTTACAAATTTAATGGATCTTTGAACATAATCACCTTCACTTCTCAACACAAAATAGCCGCATGTGGGAAAAGGGCTAACTTTTGCGACATTTTGTTCTTTTCAGGTTTAATAGACGGCCAGGCAGCAGATGCATCTCGGAATTTTTGTATTATGTATGGGGAGAGCGCATCGTGCCAAAATAGTCAGAAAAGCATTTTCTACATTATCTGTCGTCGGGTAGTGGCATTTTATTCTTCTTCAAACCTCGTTTGACAGCTTTAATTAAAAACAAGTTTTCTACGTGCATGTAATCAATAAACTGCATGTGCAATGTCAGAGTGTTATAGATCACATCAGAGAATTCGCATATACCGTTGATTATTAATTTCTCTCTTATGTTTAGTATTGTTTTAACAGTACTAAAAGAAACCTTACGAAAATTGTGCACTGTATTAAAAGAAATAAAATAAAACTACGCACGATATCCTTACGGCGAAAGTCTGTTTTGATAAAACTGAGTATCTGTACACAAGCATGCCTCTATCGACACGAATTAGTAAAATACTACTCACTTAGATTTCGATTGGGTCTGTGTTTAATTGGTATGCTGTGTCATACTCAACAGGTATGCAAGTGTGGCATTTCATATATAAAGTTATGCGTTCCTAGACACCCAAAATTTGCTTGTCAGCAGCGGAACGATGCGTTACCTGTTGTGCAGCATTGTAAGTTTTTCACCATTGCACTATGAGCTGAAAGTATTTTCTTGCGATTTCCTTATCGATGTTTGATCTGACAGCTTGTAGCTCTTTCACAGAAGGGATAAAAACGTTGCATTCAGCGAGACTGGAACCGCGACCCACAACAGACGTTTTTTCAGAGGTCAGCAGGTCACCACAGAGCTAGCGAAGAGGTATGTGTTGCCCATTTCTTTTACGTGGCTGACAGTGTCTAGAACTCGTAAACTACTATGTAAAGGAAGAGTTTAGTTGCGATTTATACATGCAACGACGTTCCTGGGCTTAAAACCGTAAATTTACAATCTTTTGTTACACCTGAAGCGATAATAACTCATATTATTCAATGGAAATGACAGGAAAAATCAAGTGAACTTTGAGGCTTAATTCCGTGCACACCAGGAAGTAACTCGTCGATCACAGAGTTGCAAATATACCTTGCCTTGTTGCCAAATCTCAGTTACAGTACTAACAGAAAGAAGACGAACCGATGTGATCCTACAGCGGGCTGGGAAGTGACCACAGCTGGCCTTTCGAAGAAGCGGCTGCGACGGCCTGGAAAAAGTAGTGCGTCTGATTCGCATTTCTGTAACCAGGTTGAGGGACTGGAGCGTAGTTACTAATAATACTCAGAACTGACTGCAAACTAAGCATCATAAATCAGTAACTCTCATAGTTGTTTTTACATTTCTTTCGTAACTGTACTCAAACCTAAGAAACTCATTCACGGACGTTTTCGTGCCTCGCCGATAGTCGAGCACACCAAACAAATAAAAATAAAAAAGAATGTGTGTGTGTGTGCTTTTGAGAGAGAGAGGGGAGAGAGAGAGAGAGAGAGAGAGAGAGAGAGAGAGAAATAAAGATACAGAAGAATGAGGGAGAGGGTAAAAAATTGTTGTAAAAAAAATGTATACCGGTATGGAGAGAAATATTTCATTAAAATAGCACGTTCAACATCATTATGAAGTGTCGTATTCATGATCTATGGAACAAGTATTAATCCAATTTAATCTAATCAATCATATTGTTGACTAGCCGTGAAGAGTCATGAATTACCGAAATTTTCGCCAATATCAGTAACCAAATCTAAACTTGAAAATAAAAGACTACAGTTTTTGTAATAAACCGTAAGTCCTATCAAGACCCTCTCATCCCTGTTAACTAACCACGAAAGATGTCTGATATACCTCCATTCAGAAGTAACAAAGTGTGCATGCATTTAAAGACGAAGTGCATGATGTGAAGTTCTGTGATGGAGGTACGAACCCAACACGTAATCGGATTATTAACTAAGTAAAATCAAATGTTACGTATCGGTTTTTCTTACCAGCTGCTAGGTGGTTGAATCTAAAATTAGGATACAAATTTTTGTGCCTGAGCGACAATCGAACCCCACTCCTATCGTTCTCTTTTATTGTCCACGAATGTAGCTTAAGTATCAATTGCTTACTCACCAACAGTAAGATGTGTGCGTGTTTGACCAGAAATTGTTGGCAACTTATGAACAGACATTAAAAATACACATTAAGTTTCACTAGCAGGTCGGTGTGCACGTGAAAGGGCTTGAAATGAAATTAGGAATATTTTTGTACTGGGTTAGGAAACGGGCCCACATACTTACCTTTGGAGGTGACCTGGAGAAGATTGCAGTCTTGGAAAAAGGAACGAAATGATTGAACTATCCTGTTCAGAGAGATTCAGATCCTCGAAAGAGGAGATATGAATTCGAATCATACTCTAGCACCAAATTTTTCAACGTCTCTAGTTCAATCAAGTACAAGTAAAATAAGAGCCCTGTTCTTTTAAATGGCTATCGGTTCATCAAATAAAATAAAATTTTGTAATGTAAGTAAGTTTACTGGCGACAGTATTTCTGTTTATAGTGACCTCCGCCTACGTCATTCCCAAAGCAAACCGGCTCTGCCCAGTTGGGAATGGAGTAACGTGATGTTTAATGCGGATTCTGGATTATAACGTCTTTCTCTTGAGGTTACCAGAGGTAAAGTAAATCTGTTTGTGCTTCTTAAAAGTAAATGCTTGTACCCACGCATTGCACTTGTGATAGTTCGTTCCACCAGACCACATTTCCCAGCCCCAGGAGTGTGCTGTAACGGATGATGTGCTTAGCTTACAAAATTAGTCACGGTGGAAAAAATGCGAGTCTATTAAATGGTTAAGCAGAAGGAAGCTTCTGATGCGGAGATTTTGCTATTCTCACGTCAGCACTATCTCTTCTAGGCACCATAGCCTCAATGTGAAGCCATTTTGAAATTTTCACTAATTCAGGAAATATCTTAGTTCGAGAAAATCCACTGTGAAGTGTGAAGCTACCGGATAATTCAATTATTACAGTATTTATTGCTATCATTACTATTATACTGCTGCTGGAACACATGTGCTTGAAGATCATTTAATGCCTTTTGGTCATTATGGAAATAGTTGCCCAAGAACAGGTTCTTTCCCTGACTACGGAATCCTTTTCATGTTAATATGAAACACCGTCAATTACTCGTAGAGTACATTAAAACTAAAGAAATTGATGAACAGGTTACTTGATAACAAAAACGCGCTGCCTTTCTTCATTTCCTTGCGGCTAGAAATGGCTGTCGAATACTGCCAAACCAAAAGCCAAGGGATCTTACTGCCTTCCGAAATACGTTGCTGTCAGTTCTTTCATATGATTTGGTCGACGTGACCTGTTTCATGCCGAGTATGACAGAGAATGTTTTATAAAATCAATTGTATTCCTTTGCAATAAACAGAAAGATTTTCATTCTAAGCTATCCAAGTTCAAAATTTTCGGAATATTAGTTCGAATTTAATATTCGCTTCTATAATGTAGGAAAGTATTTCACAGTTGCAAAACCCGCATCCGACTCATTGTCCTTACACTTAGTCGCTGACCATAAATTCTAGCTCAGAGTGACAGCAGTTTAAGTAACCTAAAGTAGCGGTGACTGTTTCCCAGTGCTCTTTATCATCGTAAAATATGCAGTTCACTCATTGGGCTCCATTAGTACACTGTAACAGTAATTTCTGTGTGTATGCAGTGCATACGGATTGTAGAATTCAGTGGTGCTCTCTCTTCCACTTCTGTATACAATATGACTGACCTAAACGGGCCCTTTATCATTAAAGGCCCTGGGCGGTGCAACATCATACTGACAACAGTAATGTGCTTATACTGACCACCTCACAGTTCGTTTCACCTGATTTTGTAATCATTTAAATAAAACAACATGACCTTGCAGTGGGAGACATTGCGTCCCCCTTTTCCTCGTGCGAAATTTGTCAGTAAGCTTTTTGCCTTCCAACCAGCGAAATGCGGCAGAGTACGGACAGTAAACGATTCACAAACCACGATCTAGTGCCGTTAGGACGATTTCTTTAAACAGTGCCGTAGCTGAAGGAATTTAGTTTCTTCTTAAATCGTCTTATACAGCAACGTTCACAGATATCTCAAATAGGAAAAGCTC
The DNA here is from genome assembly GCF_023864275.1 of Schistocerca cancellata. Taxonomy (NCBI): domain Eukaryota; kingdom Metazoa; phylum Arthropoda; class Insecta; order Orthoptera; family Acrididae; genus Schistocerca; species Schistocerca cancellata. Next base: position 1,000,876,935 of record NC_064627.1, read on the forward strand.
TTTATCGAGGTACGAAGGTTGTAAAACAAACTTCCCACAGTTTGTGTCAGGTTGATCTTTTCGTCTGATAGCACTGCGTAAGTATTTTGTCTCAGAGGTATCACAAGTAGTGTTCCTGTATCTGTGGGAATCATTGACTGAAAACTAGTTTAACACCAGTGGGTACAGCACTTATAAATATTCAAAATGATTATCAACCTAAGTCTGAGTTAATCCACAAACTGAGGCGTATTTATAATATTGTAGCTAGACTGTGTATCGTTGTCCTCCTTGAGTGGGCATCGGAAGTCGTTTACACACACGTATACGAGGTTAATCCCAAAAGTAAGGACTCCTAAGGGACACGCATGTGCCAACGCAGGCACAAACGAGTGATCCTTAATTTTAGGGTGAGCAAAAACCAAAGTAGTACCTGCATAGTGGCAAAGCGATAAAGAGCAAGAGAATGGATACGAAGGTCTCAGGTTCAATCCGTCGTTAGGCCCATGATTTTTATGTGTCATTTTACATTTATTTCCCGTCACGCAGTGTTTGTTGATGTGAAAAATGCCGAGTTAAACTGTAGGTTCCCCTATTAACTGGCTAAGTAAGTAAAGTCAAAGGTCGGAGGGAAGCAATGGCATACCACCTCCAACAAGACCGTGCCTATTAAGGCACTGTGATGTTCAAACCACTCTTCCGATTGATGACTGCTTTAATTTCTATGGGTTCTAATGATCTTCGGGTTATTAACATTTTTGTGCTTTCATGCTGTAGCTTTGATACTAGTAAACGTAAGTAACCGCCCGAGCACTGTCACCGTTCGAGTTGTCAAGGTGGTAGACGACGATGCTGTCGACCCCAGTTACGGTCTTGGTCATCGCTATGTTTCAGTCGAATACCTCCATGTGACTTTCTGCGTATGTCAAGATATACTTTTATACACTTGGTACGCATCCAAATTTGTATCTGATAGAGCTGTATTTATCAATATGAATCAGATATGTTTACCATGCCATATATCGGACAACACATCAGTGTAGCGAGATTTCGTTTGTGTGTGCGCATGGTGCAAGAAATATTTGTGTTTTGCTTGCTTCTGTGATGGGTTTCACCCAACTGAATGTGAGAAGTTCACAAATAGACTGTCAATAACTGGAATTACGCAATAATACACTTAAAAGTTGTATTTTTGCATTACGTATCCCAGTGAAAATAACAGTAAACAGTTTATATGCCTACTTGCTTATTATTCGCGCTTCTCGATGCTTTCCACAAAAAATAAAAACAAAAATAAAAAAAGAGAGACAGAGAGAGAAAACAGAAATGTATTTCAAATATCAGCTCGGTGACGCCATGTTCGTCTCGTGATGTAAAGCAAGGATAGTTGATAGGTAATATCTCGTTGTACTAGCGATATGTATGGCTGCACGGTTCTTTATTTTCTCTCAGCAAACAACCAGAACAGAATTCAGTAACAAAGTGGTAAGAACACCTATACAGTGGGCCAATTAAACACTCAGATTTTCTTGGTTATTTTGTTAATCGTCTGTAATGCAGTAACATCCTTGATTACTGATTCGTTATTACTACCATTTTTATTGATATTCGTCAGCACACAACAGCTTCCCTGTCACTCATTGCTGCCAATGCATGCAACGAATGGATGAGGATGAATTGAATATGGGATGTTTCGTCACGTACACATTTATCTCGGGGTCTTGTGTTCAGGGTAATATGAAAATCTCAATAAGAGAAGACGACAACGGGATGCCGGTGATGCAGGCAATAACACCCGACTATTTCTGTTAACTTAACACCATGACGACAGACAAATTGGCGTCTCACTGTATTTTGATAATAATTCGTTAGCCTTCTTGGGACCTCGCTGTAATACCTCGTGGGAGCAGGCATAATATTTTGCTTTTTGAACACCGAACAATAACACACAAAGATAGTAGATGCAAGGATACAAAGAAACAATCAGATTCATGGGTGTGGATCCAGTTCATCGATAGAAGACTAAACAAGAGGGAAACATTACGAAAGCAATGAATACTCTATTTTCAGATATTTGTATATATCTGAAAATGAAAAAGTGCAGATCAGCACAGTGCCCGAATCTGCACTTTAGTTTCTGTCTTAATGGGCATAATTTTTAGTTTATTCTCTTCTGAATTTTCAAATGAATTGATTATTACGTGGTACAAAATAATTAGTTAACTGTGTTTCTTACAGCTTCAGTTTGCATCAACATTTTTCTACATTCTCGTGCAATTCATGAAATTCTACTTGTATGACCACAAGACTGCACATAGATGCAATCGATTTCGAGGTGCAAAGTGTTTGTTATCTTACTTTTTGTGAAAGGTGGGCAAAGTTGATTTCCAACGACTTTTTATTGTATTTAAATAATCTTTTGTGACAAAGTAACAAGGTCAGTGTTTTATTCGTCTATATTTTATGGGAAACTGTAATCGTGTTGGAAGATTGCACACCTGAATGTTTGACGCAACTGGTAAGAGAAAACGCTGCATGTTAACCAAACCCCGCGCCTCCTCTCTGTATCCTCCTATATTATGAGCACGGGATTCTCCTCCCATAACGCTACAGAGCTGTTCCTAGCACAGCTGAGAACGAGCAACATCGTCACAAACATTTGGCAACACTGTGACAGTGCAATCACTTCCGCGTATGGTACTGAATTGACTCACCAATCCATTTGAATGACTCGTGCTATATAATCCTCATGTAATCTAAGACACCGCCGGCCGGTGTGACCGTGCGGTTCTAGGCGCTTCAGCCAGGAACCGCGTGACCGCCACGGTCGCAGGTTCGAATCCTGACTCGGGCATGGATGTGTGTGATGTCCTTAGGTTAGTTAGGTTTAAGTAGTTCTAAGTTCTAGGGGACTGATGACCACAGATGTTAAGTCCCATAGTGCTCAGAGCCATTTGAACCATTTTAATCTAAGACACAGAGTCAGAAAATTCAACTTTTGGCTAAAGAAATGCTGTTCTTCACATAAGTGACAACTTTTATTATCTTTCACGATGCATTATTAGGCTGAGCGACCAACACAATGATTAGAGTGGCGTGTTGTTAGCAGTGTTTCAGTAGCCCCTTGGTATTGCCCACGTCTCGTGCCGCAACGGCTCAGTAAATCGTCAGTTCTAACTGTGGTAGGGGCTAGCGTGTGCAGGCTTTTTTTCTGATTTATTTTGTGGGGCTGCGAATTTCCAGAAAAATTCTGTAACGAAATCAGGAGAAAACCATTACACATCAAATTCTCTTGGAAGCTCGACACAGTAAGTTGTATTACGGTATATTGATAATATTTACTTGTGGACCGTCTGATAGCAACTGAATAAAACACGATTTTAGTGTCATATACGTTTCGACTTTATTTTCTGCAAGCCATCATTGTATTCTATACCCATGTGTAAACACCTAGCAGCTGATAAGAAAAACCGATCCGTATCATTTGATTTTACTTAGTTAACAATCCGATTACGTGTTGGGTTCGTAACTCCGTCACAGAACTTCACATCATGCACTTCATCTTTAAATGCATACACACGTTGTTACTTCTGAATGGAGGTATATCAGACATCTTCCGTGGTTAGTTAACAAGGATGAAAGGGTCTTGATAGGAGTCCCAGTTTATTACAAAAACTGTAGTCTTTTATTTTCAAGCTTAGATTTGGTTACTGATATTGGCGAAAATTTCGGTAAATCATGACCCTTCACGGCCAGTCAGCAATATGATTGATTAGATTAAATTGGATTAATACTTGTTCCATAGATCATGAATACGACACTTCGTAATGATGTGGAACGTGTTACTTTAATGAAAGATTTCTTTCCATACCGGTATTCAATTCCTTTACAACAATTTTTTACAATATCTCTCATTCTTCATTATCTTTATTTCTCTCTCTCTCTCTCTCCCTCCCTCCCTCCCTCTCTCTCTCTCTGTCTCTGTCTCTCTCTCTCTCTCTCAAAAGCACACACACACACACACACACACACACACACACACACACACACACACACACACACACACACATTCTTTTTTTATTTTTATTTGTTTGGTGTGCTCGACTATCGGCGAGGCACGAAAACGTCCGTTTGAGTACAGTTACGAAAGAAGTATAAAAACAACTATGAGAGTTACAGATTTCCCCAAACCTGGTTACAGAAATGCGAATCAGACGCGTTACGTATTCCAGGCTGTCGCAGCCGCGTCTTCGAAAGGCCAGCTGTGGTCACTTCCCAGCCCGCTGTAGGATCACATCCGTTCGTCTTCTTCCTGCTAGTACTGTAACTAAGATTTGGCAACAAGGCAAGGTATATTTGTCAACTCTGTGATCGACGAGTTACTTCCTGGTGTGCACGGAATTAAGCCTCAAAGTTCACTTTATTTTTCCTGTCATTTCCATTGCATAATCTGAGTTATTATCGCTTCACGTGTAACAAAAGATTGTAAATTTACGGTTTTCAGCACAGGAAAGTCGTTGCATGTATAAATCGCAACTAAACTCTTCCTTTACATAGCAGTTTACGAGTTCTAGACACTATTGGCCTCGTAAAAGAAATGGGCAACACGTACCTCTTCGCTACCTCTGTGGTGACGTGCTGACCTCTGAAAAAACGTCTGTTGTGGGTCGCGGTTCCAGTCTCGCTGAATGCTATAAGCAGTCAGATCGAACATCGATAAGGAAATCGCAAGAAAATACTTTCAGCTCATAGTGCAATGGTGAAAAACTTACAATACTGCACAACAGATAACGCATCGTTCCGCTGCTGACAAGCAAATTTTGGGTCTCTAGGAATGCATAACATTATTTATGAAATGCCACATTTGCATACCTGTTGAGTATGACACAGCATACCAATTAAACACAGACCCAATCGAAATCTAAGTGAGTAGTATTTTACTAATTCGTGTCGATAGAGGCATGCTTGTGTACAGATACTCAGTTTTATCAAAACAGACTTTCGCCGTAAGGATATCGTGCGTAGTTTTATTTTATTTCTTTTAATACAGTGCACAATTTTCGTAAGGTTTCTTTTAGTACTGTTAAAACAATACTAAACATAAGAGAGAAATTAATAATCAACGGTATATGCGAATTCTCTGATGTGATCTATAACACTCTGACATTGCACATGCAGTTTATTGATTACATGCACGTAGAAAACTTGTTTTTAATTAAAGCTGTCAAACGAGGTTTGAAGAAGAATAAAATGCCACTACCCGACGACAGATAATGTAGAAAATGCTTTTCTGACTATTTTGGCACGATGCGCTCTCCCCATACATAATACAAAAATTCCGAGATGCATCTGCTGCCTGGCCGTCTATTAAACCTGAAAAGAACAAAATGTCGCAAAAGTTAGCCCTTTTCCCACATGCGGCTATTTTGTGTTGAGAAGTGAAGGTGATTATGTTCAAAGATCCATTAAATTTGTAACTTCAGCAGACAGCAGAATTGCGTTGTAAAAAAATGTAGGAGCGAATGAAACGGAACTCGCGACATCTTTACCTACGGTGCGTGACACTTACCGTGACGCTACTAGCTGTTATATGGCTACAGCACCTCCAGAAGTCAACAATAGTTCTTCCAGATCTTCCGCATTCCACAGTGCTGTGAGATAATGCGTATGGCCGGATCTAGACTTCTGAGAGAGAGACTGTTACAGGTTTTCTTTTTCACTGCAAGACGTTTTCAACAAACAGATATTTCGGTGATTACAAAATAGAGTCGAATGTATGCACTTGGTAGCCGAGGCAGCTAGTTCATGGCGATGAGATTGGTAACATTTCAGGTATGTCATTTATTGCAGTAAATGTGAGCTTACAAGCCTTATGGACAGTATTATCTTTCATAAGGTGTTCCCTGATATTTGTAGTATCGTGGTATTACTTTACATCTTGAATAATTGCGATACAGAGCCGAGTTTTCTATTGGTGACTTGTTGGAGCCATTTTCAATAGTCAAACGACTGTACCAAAGAGCGTTTAGAGGACCTGCTAGACAGCTGCGTTATGTGGGTTGCATGCGAATCAGGCGAATTGCAATTCAGGTCATTCGGATACTTTGGAGCACGATTGTACCATCCATTTATATGCGAAAATTTTATAATTGCACTTTGGTGTTAACATGTACACGATTCCACTTTAGTTGGTTAGTGTATTGCCTGTAACACTGAAGACGGTCGTTGAGTGATCGAAATATACATGTACTACAAAAAACACAAGTTGTGACTGACTGATGAATCTTCGTTGACGAGTTGAGATGTGAATGCAATAAAAATTTTCTCGATTTTCATGCCGTGTCATTTCGAAGCGGTATCGCAGCATTTCGGTAGAGATTCATTTTCTTCTCATCCTCTGGAGGAGCGCCAGTATGTCACAAACAGTCCGTCGGTTTAAGACCGTCGTACAAGACGACTTTCTGGTCAAATTGAGTACTCGTTATGGGTGCGCGTCACATGCTTGCGTGTAAATCAGCCGCCAGTCACTTCGCCAATTGATCAGTGACGTCAATTATCAGTTGAATGTGCCCAGCGTAGAATTCTAAAATCTTGAGTATTCTGCAGACGACATAGAGGGTAATTCGAAAAGATCATGTCACCCCAGAGAGGAAGTTTAAAAGTTTTATTTTCGCGCAGACTTATCCAAACACTTAATATGAGCTCCATGTTTTGCTCATTTCACACATGACTTCACAGGTTGCTGTATAGTGACTCGACAGCTTGACTTCTCAGCTTTGAAGAGCAGTCCTTTATGCACCTATACAGTAAAAAAATCGCAAGGTGTGAGTTCTGGTAACTTGCGAGGCCAAAAGCAATGAACAAGATCTTATCGTCCACCTCTTCCAATCCAACATGGTGTGATGGTGTTGTTAAGATCGCGCCGCATCTCAAGGTGAAAATGAAACGCGGCACCGTATGCACAAAAATAAATAATTGAAATCTTCGTGAGTTTGAGGAAACGACCAATTTTGCAGCATGTCTAGGTATGGCAATCCTGTCACAGTTTCCTCCGCAAAAAGAAACCTCTGTAAACTCTGTGAACAGAAACGGCACAAAACACATTCAGTTTCGGCGAGTCTTTTACATGTTCGATGACGAGGCCAGGATTTTGTGACACCCCCAAATTCTTAATTATGGTGGTGTACTTTACCCGATAGATGAAACGTCGATTCGTCAGAAAAAAATGAGTTGTTCGGAAATAGCGTTCTCTGCCACATGCTGGAAAACTGAGACACAAAATTCGTGCCTTCTGTTATTGTTTCCAGGGACGCAATGGAAGCAGTAACTGCACCTTGTTTTCGTACGCAGGTGCCCTTTCAGAACACGCCACACTAGTGTCTGAAGTTGAAGTTTCTGGCCTGCCCGTCTTATGGACGCATCTCGGATACGCTCCACATTTTCAACATATGTGCTCGGCCGACTTCTGCTCTTCCCTCTACATTTGCAATCAACTTCTAAGAATTTCGTACGCCAGTAGTAAATCAGCTTGTACAGAGGCGGCTTCTTGCTGAATCGACTGTGGAATGCACTTTGCACTTGAACAGTGGATTGACTTGGCGCACATTCCAACACTCTTGTGGTCTAGTCGCCATGTGAAAGTGTTTTACCTTTTATAGTTTGTCTGCAATAAACAGCTGAAATATGTTCTTTCTTTTAACATAAATGACCCAGTCGGCAATGTCGGAAGACTTTTCACGGATGACTCTGTTGTACACACGGAAGTCGCAACACTAGAAAACGGTAGGGAAACCCACGAAGGATTGCAGAAGGTCGACGCTTGGTAAAGGGAGTGGCAACTGAATCTCGATATAGATAAATGTAAGTTATTGCGAGTACATGAAAAAGAGACCAACCGGCTCGCCGCGCGGTCTAAAGCGATGCTTCCCGAGCGGGAAGGCGTGCCGGTCCCAGGCATGAATCCGCCCGGCAGGTTGGTGTCGAGGTCCGGTATGCCGGCCAGCGTGTGGATGCTTTTCAAGGCGGTTTTCCATCTTTTCGGCGAATGCGGCTGGCTCCCCTTATTCCGCCTCAGTTACACTATGTCAGCGATTGCTGCGCAAACCCCGTCTCCACGTACACGTACACCATAATTACTCAACCACGGAAAGATTGGGGTTACACTCGTCTGATTTGAGACTTCCCGGTGGGGAAGGGGGGTGGGGGGGTCCACAGCGGGCCGAACCGCACAATAACCCAGGGTTCGGTGTGGGGCGGCAGTGGGGTGAGTGGACTGCTGTAGCCTGTTGTGCGGTTGTGAACCACTGAGGGCTACGGCGGGGCGAAGCCTCTCCGTCCTTTCTAGGCCCCCTGTTCAATACACAATACACATGTAAAGACCCCTTATTCTTTCATCACACTATTGCAGAAGAATCACTGGAAGCAGTTGCTTGCATTAAATATCTAGAAGCTCGCGTACGGAGAGATCTAAAGTGGAACGACTACATAAAATTAATTGGCGGTAAGGCATATGCCAGACTGATATATTAGGTCTACAACTTTGCTTTCGCCGTTTTGCAGTAGACAGCATTAGTGGAAAGTAGTGGCACAAGTCGTAGGTCGTAAGTGTCATACAGTAAGCTTAGGCGTTCGAGAACATAATGCCATCAAAATATTAGTCGAGTTTGAATTGCATCTTAAAGTTATTCTCTGCTGAATATGTCAACTTACGAGCCCAGTTCCCTTCATCTGCGGGAGCTTTTAATTTTCTGCTTTGATATGAAGAAATCTGCTGCTGATGCTCATAAAAAGCTGGGTAAGACCTATGATGAGACTCCTGTTGATGACAGTGCTTTGCAGAAAAGGGTTTCCAATCTTCAAGAACGGTGATTTTGACGTTGGAGACCGGCACGGTTGTGAAAGGGAAAAAGGTTTCGATGCTACTGCAACCGACGAGAACACTCACAGGAGATCGTTATCGAAAGCAATTGATGTGTCTGAGCCGATCACTGGAAGTCAAATGGCCAAATTACAACGATAGACATGAAAAGATGATTTTACAGCATGACAGTGCTACACCCCGTGTCTCAAAACCCGCCAAAACGTACCTGGAAGCGTTGAAATGGAAGCCTACCCCACCGGCCGTATTCTCCGGACATTGTTCCCTTTGACTACCAGCTTTTTAGTTCAATGGCATACGACCTGGCTGCCCAACGCTTCCTGTCATATGAACAACTGCAAAATTGGATCGATGCATGGATGTTTTCGAAAGACGCCCAGTTCTTCCGCCGCCGGATTCGTATGCTGCCCGAAAGATGGGAGAAAGTAGTGGCCAGCGACGACCAATAATTTGAAACGTAAATTTTTTGTAAGATGCTCACAACAAAGCCTCGAACTTTGAGAAGAAACGGCGGAAGTAAAGTTGTAGCCCCAGTACATTGGAAGAATCCTCAGGAAATGTGGCCCATCAACAAAGAAAGTGGCTTACAAAACACTCGTCCGGCCAGTACTTGAATGCTGGTCGTCAGTCTGGGATCCGTAACAGTTATAAGTTATGGAGTAAATAGAGGAGATCCAAAGAAGCTTAGCACGTTTCGTTTCATATTCATTTACTAAGCACTAAAGCGTCACGGATGTGGTCAGTCAATTCCAGTGGGAGAGGCGTTCTGCATCACGGTATGGTCTACAGTTCAAATTCCGAGAGCCTGCGTTCCTAGAACAGTCAGACAATAATTGACTCCTGTGACGTTTATCTCGTTAAAAAATCATTAAGATGAAATTGTAGAGATCCAAGCCCATACTGAGGGCCACCATCAATCGTTGTTCCCGCGAACCTTATGCAACTGGAACAGGAAAAGTAGGAAGTGACACTGGTACACAAGGTAACCTCCGCCACACGCCGTAAAGTGGCTTTCACATTATAGATGTTGGTTAAATGTAGAAGTGTTCTTCCACAAGAGAGACTAAATACCTGAAAGCGAGACGGTATTTACGTTTTACAACATCTGAATAAAGAAAAGGCCTATATTTTAGACAAATAACACGTGCATGGATACATGTTTTTGAAGAAAATTATTTCAACAGGGAAAATTCGAGATCTATTAATCGAGAAAAATAATTTTCTACATTATTTGAAAGTTACAATTACAAAGAAAATAAGACACAAAGAATAAAATAAAAATTCGTTATTGTTTGCCTTGTGAAAATTGTTTGATGAGTTGTAAGTACATCAGTTTTGTCGAGTAAATAAACCTACATGTTTTGGAAACCTTTGGACGACAAATCTTCTACTCATTTCTCAGTAGTGTAGAGAATTTGTCAAGAACACCCGCTATGAATTTTTCTTTGGTAATTAATTAACTGGATTTTAAGGTAAGCTTTCGTACACAGAGTGATTTTAAAGGTTGTGCACAAGCTGAAGGAGCAGATAGAAGAGTCGGAATACAGCAACGTCGGTATAGGAACTCGTGGTGTTGGAAGTTATCCTAAGCCAGTGAAATGTCAAGTGAATGGAGCTAATAGAGGATTGTTCTAATCTGTTTAATGTGGAAAAGGTATGGGACGTCAGGATAAGATGGAGTAGCGACTTTTGTCACAAATTCTGCTAATCATACTGGATCCAGTACTGGAGTACCAAACACATAGTGATCGATCTGTCCTCTAGGTGTCTGAAATGCTGCAGTCCTTATGCATGCTATTACAGTAGGTGAACCGCACCTTTTTTGTTTCCTCGATAAGTCTCCTAGTGTCTGTGCCTGGTGTTCTCTATTCCAGGAATCACTCTAGCACTTGTTCCCTAAGAACCTTCGTTTACCCAATGATTTGAAGCAGTCAGTCCCAACGGAAAACTGGCTGTTTCACAGAATACAACTGTTTTCCGCTAGAAAATTAAATTTCTTCCCGATAGACGAATGCCAGACATAAGGAAGTCGTAAGCTTCCCTTGGTGTCCATACAGGAGTTTGTTTCCAGAGTAGGCCTACTTCCTGTATTACTTTTGGATATTTCTTCCCCAGACATTCAGTATTTTTCATGGACCGTTCGAATAATATCTATTTCCCATACTTTGCTCGATGCCCAATACTATTTTAGTGGGGATATGGTATGATTCCATAGAACATCATAAGACCTTCAAAGTACGAATTTTGTTAATACGGGCGACACCAGACTAAAGTCCCCAGTAGGCGGTCATTTGAAAGAGAATAATTGTTAGAGAGCCGAAATTCAGAATAAGCAAATCTAGATCTTCAATTGCATTACAAAGGCAACACGTTTCTGGATCGTTAATAGCAATACCCCAAGCGATGTAATGAGAATTAAAAGTCTCCATAAATAGCGAACGGTCAATGGAGTTTAATGAACGATTGATGCCAGTTATACTATTGTTCATGATCTTAGGGGTTCATCAAGCGCAATGGTTATTACACTGGACTCACATTCAGGGGAACAAATGTTCAAATCCGCGTCCGGCAATCCAGTTATATTTTCCGTGATTTCCATAAATCTCTCTAGGCGAATGCCGGAACTGTTCCTTTGAAAAGGACACAGCAAATTTCTTTCCCCATCCTTGACCCACTTCGAGCTTGTGCTCCGTCTTTAATAACCTGGATGTCGACAACACATTAAACCCTAATGTCCCTTCCTTCTTATGCAGAGTATTTGAATATGGACATAATTTTGTAGTTTCTCTTTGGGGGTTTCTATTTATGCAGCTACCTCACTTGAGTTACTTGAACTTTAAGTTTCGTTTTCTTTATTTGTAATTGATAGTGTTCTTTATTAATAGTATCACTCCTCCATTACCCTCTAACTTACCCAACGTTACATAATTGTATCCTTAGAAATGAACTGATGTTCAAGGCTTGAACCACGTTTCGTTGATAGCAGCAGAGGAAATATGCAAAATGTATAAGGAGGTTGATTGATTTGCTTACAAGATTCGCAATGCTTCTTCGAGTTCAGATTTTCATCAATAGGTATGCTCAAAAGTTAGGAGCATTCTACCCTACTTACTGACTGCTGTTAATGTGCAATATCACTTGTTAGTATGATTTTGTTTGCTGTACAGGACTGAATATAGTGTGTTTGCTTTTTAAAAATTTCATGTGACAGTGATGCACTGCATATATCGCTAAGTACATTACTTATGAAGTTGGAGCAACTTTTCAGAATGCCATCAGCATCACCTGATCTTTCGTCTTTTAGAATTTTAATAATTCTGTTAATTTCAGCGAAGGATGGTGATGCTACTTCTAGTTGCTATATTTAAAACCTCACTGTTGAAAGTATTTGCAGCTTGTGAATTATCAGTCACAACATTGCCATTTAGTTTAACAGTTACGGTATCTTGTACACTGACTGGTTTCCTGTCTCTCGTTTCACAATATCCCATGTAGTTTTAATCTTATTATCTGCATTATTTATTTTTATTAGCACGTGCATACTTCTGGACCTTCTCATGACTTTCCTTGAAACGCTACAGTACTTTTTGTTGTATGCAAGTAGTGTCGTATCTTGACTGTCTTTGTCCTGTATATAAATTTCCCTCTTCCTCTTACTTGAGATTATTATATTCACGGAATTCACACATGTAACTACCGTGTTAATGTCCATTCTGCGGCTCTTTATCTACACACTGGGACACGCAGTTCAATAGATCCTGACGGTGACATCACTTAACAAACTCTAATTATAACCAACATTGTCGTACTTGATAATGGCTTAAGGCAGAAATCATGACAGTAAAAAAATTAAAAAGTTTGTACTGTTAACAGGCATATACACAATTCAGATATTATGTGGGGGTTTCATGTTCGCCTACAGCTGAGATTGTACATAATAAAATAAAAGTTATGGGGACTGAAGATGTGTTTGTTTCGTCCTAGAAACACTGGATGTGTGCTGGTTGGATTTTGAGGAGCCACTGCTTACACCAGAAGATCAACAGGTTGAGATGGATCTGGGGGATCTCTGAGATTTCTGGCGGACAGAATATAGAGGCAGAAAAGCGGTGAGTTTGATCACATAGACATTGGTACTTTTTCTGATTACATGGCATCAGATGTTGGATGAAAAAGATGCGATAAGGGAGAGCCAGTTGCGTTGTCACCCTGATACAATCATCGTCTCCGAACGTTTCCTCTTTTGACGTAAAATGGGATGATATCTTTCCACATTTTGCGTTTTCTTCGGAGCAACAAGCGGATCACGCCCTAACCATGAAAAACACCCCCTGCCCCTCTTGCCGTAACATCACCTCCTCCATACTTCTCTGTTCGCTCTACACATGATGACAGATAGTGTTCTCCAGGTATTCGCCAAACCCAAACCCTTCCATCGGATTGCCACACGGTATGTCGTGATTCGTCTCTCCGAATCACTCGTTTCCAGTCATCCACTGTCCAATGGCGTCACTTTTTACACCACCTCAAGTGTCGCTTATCATTGACTACAGAAATGTTTGCCTTATGAGGAGTTCCTTGACCACTGTAGGCCATTCTTTTCAAAACATACCCACAGTCAGTGTGCTGGCCAGACTGCTGGTAACACTTTGGAACTCATGAGTGATTCCTTCTGTTGATTTCATGCGGCTTTTAACAGTCGCCCTCCGCAATGCTGGGTAGTCCCTGTCTGTCAATACATGGGATCTGCCTGGTCTTGGTTTAGTTATGGATTTTCCTTGGCGTTTCCACTTGACAATCACATCACCAACAGTTGCGTTGGTCAGCTACATTGGGGTGAAATGTCCCTGATTGATTTGTTACTCGAGTGACATCACCTGACTAGTGTATCTTCGAAGTCACTGAGCTCTTCTGACCCACCCATTTTGCTGTTGCTGCTTCTCTATTCACAACATAATACTCCCCGCCTCCTTTTGTAGTGACAGGTCTCGCTCTGGTGACAGCTAGTGGTGAATTTTGTGTTACATAGGGGTGTCTATATACTTCTGATGGGTAGTGTATTTACGACTGTAATAAAAACGGAATGCACGTGGCTAGACATTTAGTCTACTAGTTCTTTAAGTGGAGTCCTTTACATAAGAAAAGACCAAGAAGGTACAACGTACGTAATTACCATCAGAAAAGATGAAAGGGCAACAGGAATGCGTATAGCTGAGAACCGTAACGCATGAGGAGACCTTTATCCGGCCTTGGATGTCAAAGGGATGGTGGTGATGGCGAAGAAGAAGAAAAGAAGAAGATAAAGAAGAAGATGATGATGAAGATATGACCATATGATGATAATTTGCCATAAATGAAATACTAGTAACTGAGCTTTGGCGCCCGGTGTGGCCGAGCGGTTCTAGGCACTTCAGTCTAGAACCAAGCGACCCCTACGGTCGCAGGTTCGAATCCTACCTCGGGCATGGATGTGCGTCGTGTCCTTAGGTTAGTTAGGTTTAAGTAGTTCTAAGTCCTAGGGGACTGATGACCTCAGATGTTAAGTCCCATAGTGCTCAGAGCCATTTGAACCATTTTTAACTAGGCTAATATATAAACGTATATTCCGAAATCGGAAAATGGATTAAAAGGAGTACTCACGAGTAGCTATAGATACAGATTACTGTTTAATTACCCTAAACAACAAACTGAAATCTGAGAGAATCGTCCAAAAGAATCGATTTGGAGACAAGTGGGATACTGAAGTACGGAACGAAGTTGGCTGTAGATAATGCTGTGATGAATACCAAAACAATTCAATCGCCAAGGAACAGACATCTCTTAAAAGTGGTGTCATAGAAAATTGACAGAAAAAAGGATACAAGGAAGGTAACTGCGAAGAATCCTTGGGTAAGTTGAGGCACTGAGAACCATAAGGGCCCAAAACAAGAACACAGAGTTTCGAGAAAAATAGATGTTTGTGAAAATCAGATTTGTAAAAAAAGCGCCAGTTTCGTAGGTTTGACTTTTTTCACCAAGCCTCAATTTCCTGTATTTCATATGAAAAAATAATATACCCACTTTGATATATAATATTAATTAATATTTAGGATTATATGAAGCGCTGAGACACATAAGGGCCTAATGCACATCATCGTTGATTTTGAGATTGTGGCTTGTACACATACTCCTGACATATTTTGATCTTATGCTGAGTTAGGTTTATCTGCGCTGTAGACCCACAGTGTACACGTGAACATTCATTAAAATCTGTCTAACCGAGTTCCCTGACATTCCCTTCCATACGAGCCCGACGATGGTGTGCTTTAGGCCCTTCTGCTTCTCAGTGCCTACATTTATTATTAATGTTAATTCAAAATTTCCATATGTTTCCTAGTGACAATAGTCTCTTTTTTCAGTTGTAAAGTTTGTCATTAATGTGATACTAGAATCAGGGTATAGGGAATACATACAGACTGCACCACGCATACAGTTGCGACTTACTCCACCGCTTCATGGGCTTCGTTACCATCATTTTCATTAAGCACGTTCTGTGGTTTGAGACTCAACTAAAACTACCGGTATAATATAATGGGTTGTTTGGGAAGGAGACCAGACAGCGAGGTCATCGGTCGCATCGGATTAGGGAAGGACTGGGAAGGAAGTCGGCCGTGCCCTTTCAAAGGAACCATCCCGGCATTTGCCTGGAGCGATTTAGGGAAATCACGGAAAACCTAAATCAGGATGGGCGGACGCGGGATTGAACCGTCGTCCTCCCGAATACGAGTCGAGTGTACTACCGATATACCTCCGATTACGAAGCACTACTACTACTATTACTACTACAACTCCTACTACTACATAAATGATGTAGACACTAAATTATGTTGGCGGTCCGAGATAACAATTACGCAGAACAGAGAAACAAAATTTTGCTTTGTGCTTTGGGACCATGTGAAAACCAGTACCAGAGAAATCAGTAAAACAGTTTGTATTGATTATTCACGTATACAATGTGGGCCTACAGCATAGATAAAACTATTTTATCATAAGGTCGACAGATGTCAGGAGCATGCACACATGCTAAAAATCTCAGAATCGTGGGCGTCGTGCGTTACATCTTCACCGTGCTCAGCGCCTCGATTGATCGACGAGAGAAGGGACTAAATACATGTTCCGGAAAAGGTGGGAATACGACAGTGAAAGTCGCTTGGTAATGAAATAAACATGAAGTGCAGCAAAGCCAAAGCGAAACGACCACGGAAAAATGAGAAAAAATCGAAAAAGAAATATTCATCGGAAGGACATGATTCAGTATACAGAAAAGCCAAAACAATATTCGTGAAATTCAAAGTAAAAGTTTGAACATCAGAATGCAAGAGTAATCCTACTGTTAAACGGAATAGGAGGGAGCGCATACGTGGAAGGTTTGCAATGAAGGGCTTTGCAAGGGGAAGGAATTGTCTGATGACGTGATAGAAGAAGAAATAGTAGTTGATATGGAACACGTAGGCGATGAAATATTAGCGTGAGAGTTTAGCTTAGATTTGGAACACTTGCGATCAAATATGGTGCAAGGTTTAGATAACATTACTACAGAAATTCTAAAATCAATGAAAGATGGTGGCAACCAGACGACTATTCAGTTTGGTTTGTAGAATCTGAGTCCAGAGACATTCCGTCAGCATATCGGAATAATATCATCCACACTATCCCGAAGATAGCAACGACAGAGAAGTGCGAGAACTACAAGCAGCTTAACAGTTCGTGCATCCGAATTGCCAGCAAGAATAGTGTCCAGAAGAATAGAAAAGAACGTTGAAAATCTGTTAGATGATGGTTAGTTTTACCTTAGAAAAGTATAGTAAAAGTGGTGGTACTGACGTTTCACTTGATAGTGGAAGCAAGACTTTAGAAAAATCAAGGGACATTAAGAGGATATGTCGATTTGGAAAATACTTTCGAAAGTATAAAATGGTGAGAGATTGCCAGGAAAGTATGGAAGGACAGACAATATACAATATGTGCAACAACCAAGAGGGAATATTAAGGGTGGAAGACCTAGAACGAAGTGCTCGCATTAAAAAGCGTGTAAAACAGGGCTGCAGTCTTTCGCCCCTGCTGCTCATATGTACATGGAAGAAGCAATGAAGGAAACAAAAGAAAGGTCAATACTGAGATAAGATCAACGTAAAATATCGATGATAAGGTTCGCCGATGAATTACTGTCCTGATCAGGAAAAGCGGGGAAGAAGCGCAGGAACGAACAGTCCAACGAGCACACAATATGGTTTGATAGGAAACCGAAGGACAGAAGTAATACGGAATGGCAGAATGAGATTAGCGATAAATTTTGACATCGAATTTGGGAACCACAAAATTGACAAAGTAAAGAAAGTCTGTTATCGTAGAAAAAAATTCTACACAGTGGATGAAGCATGAAGAAAGTAGGAGCAGACTAGCATAGGAAAAGTGGGCATTCCACACCAAAGAGGTCTATTAGTACTAAACATCGACTTTAATTTGAGAAATAAATTTCTGAGAATGTTCGTTTGAAACACAGCAGTGTAAGGAAGTGAATCATGACCTAAGGGAAAACCGAAGAAGATGTGGTGTTATAGAAGGATGAAGATAATTTGGTGGACTGATAAGATGAGAAATAAGGTCTCCACAGAATCGAAAAGGAGATGAATTTGTGAAAAACGTCGACAATAAGAAGTGGCAGGAGGATAGGACATTTATTAAGACATCAAGTAATAATATCCATGCTGGGTGTTGTGTGCTGTCCTAAGGTTAGTTAGGTTTAAGTAGTTCTAAGTTCTAGGGGACTTATGACCACAGCAGTTGAGTCCCATAGTGCTCAGAGCCATTTGAATCAATAATATCCATGGTTCTTGAGGAAGCTGTAGAGCGTAAAAATTGCAGGGTAAGTCAGAGCTTGGAATACGTCCAACGAATAACTAAGGACGTCGGCTGTGATGCGAAAGTCTTCACAGGAGAGTAATTCCTGGAGGGCCTCATCAAACCAGTCAGACGACTGATGACAAAAAAAAAGTTGCATCAGGAGACCTTTATCCAGCAATGGGCTGATGGTGCTGGTGATGGTTGTGGTCGTAATGATGGTGTTGACGTTGACGATTCGAGCCAATACATAAACGTATATTACTGTGCAATAACATTGTGGATGTAATGTAAAAGTAATGCTTGTAAATACCGAAGGTGATGATTATTGAAATCGCATTTCAAATGTTTAAATGTATGCGCCATATCCGCAGTGTGAAGTAAAGTGCCGAATATTTCGAGGGATATTAGTACTCATCGAAACAAGAAACCCAAGTCGAATAAGCATGGGTCCGGAATAGTGGTTTATAGGGGGGGCCGAAAGATGTTGTGGATATGACTAAGACTACCACCAAGTGAGTTGTTCAGTCGTCTTTTACAACGTCTTAGGCGCACAGGTTCTTTAGCATCCCAAAAAGTAAACAAGGGAAAGCCCTGCTCATTCCTCTCGCCAGAGATGGAGGACCATATACTGAATTTAATGACAGTGCTGAGTTTTAAAGCTAAAATTTTGATGAAATGCTAGTTTTGCGCTTTTCACCATTAGAATGTCAGAGTGATTGTAAAAAAGAATTGCACTGCATGTAGCTATTAATTTTGCATTGTGTGTGTGAGTTATCTGTTAATTTTCAAAAGCCTCTTGTTATTGCACATGTTTCTAACTATTTTCTTTTAAAACTAGCAATGTATCGAAGTAAATGTTTACCTATGGGACATTTACATTGAAGCGCTAAAGAATCTGGTCTAGGCAAACGTATTCAAGTACACGGATATGTAAACAGGCAGAATGCGGCAATGCGGTCGGCAACGCCTATATAACACGAAGTGTCTGGTGCAGTTGTTAGAGCGGGTACAGCTGCTACAATGGCAGGGTATCAAGATTTAAGTGAGTGTGATCGTGGTGTTATAGTCGGCGCCATGAGCGATGGGACACAGCGTGTCCGAGTGGCGAGGAAGTGAGAATTTTCCCGCACACGCATATCCGCTAAAATATCAAATCTCCGGCATCGCTGCGGCCGGGAAAAGATCCTGCAAGAACGAGACCAACGACGATTGCAGAGAATCGTTCAACGTGGCAAAAGTGCAACCCTTCCGCGGATTGCTTCAGGTTTAAAAACTCGACAATCAACAAGTGTCATCGATATGGGCTTTCGAAGCAAAAGGCGCGCTCGTGCACCCTTGATGACTGCACGACACAAAGCATGTGCCTCGCCTGGGCCCGTCAGCACCACCATTGGACTGTTGATGACTGGTAACATGTTGCCTGGTCGGATGAGTCTCGTTTCAAATTGTATTGAGCGGATGGACGTGTACAGGTACGGAGACAATCTCATGAATCCATGGACCCTGCATGTCAACAGGGGACTGTTCAAGCTCGTGGAGGCTCTGTAATGGTGTGGGGCGTGCGCAGTTGGAGTTATACGGGGCCCCTGATGTGGCTAGATACGACTCTTGACAGCTGACACGTACGTAAGCATCCTGTCTGACCACCTGCATCCGTCCATGTCCATTGTGCGTTCCATCGGATTGGGCAATTCCAGCAGGACAATACAACACCCCACACGTCCAGAATTGCCACAGAGTGGCTCCAAAAACACTCTTCTAAGTTTAAACACTTCCGCTGGCCACACACTCCAAAGACATGAATATTATTGAGCATATATGGAATGTCTTGCAACGTGATGTGCAGAAGAGATCCTCACCACCTCGTACTCTTACGGATGTATGGACAGCCCTACAGGATTCATGGTGTCAGTTCCCTCCAGCAGTACTTCAGAGATTAGTCGAGTCCCTGCAACGTCGTGTTGCAGCACTTCTGCGTGCTCGCGGGAGCCCTACACGGCATTAGGCAGGTGTACCAGTTTCTTTGGCTCTTCAGCGTATTTGTTCTGGCTGACAATCACCGCCACTCTGTTAAATTAGTGGATGGATTGTAATGTCGCTAAGTGCTTAAGTTGAATGTTTGTATCCTAGTTCTTAAATCACACGCATCTAAGTGCTGTATTTTCGGCTCTTACGTGAAATGGATGTTTTTAAACTGCTCATAAATTACATAACATCGTAACGAAACCAGGGAGTAGTTGCACTTGTTGCAGAAATGAAGTTCCTATAAACTCCCACTATTTGATAATGAATCCTCAGAGGTGAAACTTTCTGGCAGATTAAAACTGTGTGCCCGACCGAGACTCGAACTCGGGACCTTTGCCTTTCGCGGGCAAGTGCTCTACCATCTGAGCTACAGAAGCACGACTCACGCCCGGTACTCACAGCTTTACTTCTGCCAGTATCTCGTCTCCTACCGTCCAAACTGTGAGTACCTGGCGTGAGTCGTGCTTCGGTAGCTCAGATGGTAGAGCACTTGCCCGCGTAAGGCAAAGGTCCCGAGTTCGAGTCTCGGTCGGGCACACAGTTTTAATCTGCCGGGAAGTTTCATATCAGCGCACACTCCGCTGCAGAGTGAAAATTTCATTCTGAATCCTCAGAGGCTCTAAAAGAGAGAAATAGGAAAATAATACTTTCTAAAATTACGTTATGACAGCAACTGGTCGCAGTCAGTATTAATCATTCGTTGACAGATATTTAATACTACATACGTACAAGTAATTTTGTTTTTCAAAGAAGCGATTTTTCTCCTTGTATACTGTTCTTTGTTACATTAAATAGTGTAGGGGGAGAGACACAGTGAGGATGAACAACGTAACACAAACTGCCCAATGAGATTACTCAAGCAAACGTACTTAAAAGCGCTGTTAAAATGTGTCTCATAAGCAATATACTTTGCACAGAAAATTCTTATTTAAATATCACTGTGTAGGGGTTTAGTAAAAAGTAGCTCAAGCAAATAATAATAATAATAAACTATCTTTCCACATAACTCTTTCACACTTTTTTCTCCTTTTCTGGAAAACGTTACTGTCAAAGTTATGCAGTGAATAGTAGTTACACCTTTCACTTATTACAGAGGGATGGTGACTCAGTTTTTCGGGCTAGCCAATGGGAAGCTGCGGTACGCAAAATGGAAGCCAAACATCGTCGCTGTGACCCTTATGTCAGCTGATAGTAAGTGTAGTTTTACATTACGTAAAAATAAGTATGTAGTGTGTTTAGTCATCTGTAGTAAAAAAGAAATGAACACTGAACACTAGCTTTTTATATAATTATATATCTTCTTTGCAAAACTGCATTCTGCACCAGGAAAAAGCGAATGATGTTGCCCTGTTGTAGGCAGAACTGGCCTTTTATTTGGGTGTATGAAGACTCTAATGTCCATACAGCCATCCTGATTTAGATTCTCTGTGGTTTCCATAAATTAAGGCAAATAATGGGATGATTCCTACTACGAGACCACGATCGACTACATGTCCCATCCTTGTCAAACCAGTCCGGTCGGTACATAAAATCCTGTGTATATGAATTATGCTATTTTTATTGTTCTTAAATTGTAATATCACGACATGTCGAATATCCTTGAAAAATGAGTCGAAAAAAGAAAGACGAGAGTTCAATGCCTCATCGATAGCGAGGTCCATAGAGCAGCAGAGGATGCGATTACGGAAAATGGAGAAGGAATTTGATTGTGCCCTTTTCTAGATCCACATCTACATGTACGAGGCGCGTTTTTTAGGTAAGTACCGTTTTGAAATTAAAAAAAGACGTGCTAAGATATCTCAATAATTTTATTTTTACAAGAAAGCCTGTACCTTAATCTACTTTTCTACATAATTTCCGTCAATACTGAGGCACTTGTCATAACGTTGTACCAGTTTTTGAATACCTTCCTTATAGAAGTCTGCCGCCTGACTTGTTAACCACTGCATCACCACTGTTTTTACTTCGTCGTCGTCTTGAAGACGCTGACCGCCCAGGTGTTTCTTCAAATGCAGGAACAAATGGTAGTCACTGCGCGCAAGATCGGGGCTGTACAGAGGATGATCTAGAGTTTCCAATCGAAAAGATGTTATGAGATCTTTGGTCTGATTCGCCACATGCGGACGGGCATTGTCTTATGCCCTTTGTAACACCTCCGTTTTAATTTTTTAGCCGACCTGATCCGATCGAATAGCAGCCCAATTAATTATTACTAATGTGACCGTGTACCTAATGGGGCTGGCAATCGGAATTGACTGCTGCGGAGTTGTTACTTTCCAGTTTGTCCTTCTCAAATGCTGTAATAATGAAATGTCTGGTAGCAAGTAAAACACCAACACAGTTTCACTAATCAGGAACCTATATTCGTCTCAAAAACACAAAAAGCAGGAGACAGCCACTGCCTTCGTCATACACATCTAATTACGGCTAATCTCAGCACAGGCTTCTCCGTTATTCATTTCGTCACACGCTAATCCAATCACTGCACTCCAACACTGCAATCCAACACTGCAATCCAAAATGATGCCGGCGCGGTAGACGCGAAACCAAAATATTGGCACTAAAAATATCACTGATCACTTCGTAATTATACTACTTCACTTTCCCGGTATTATTCTAGCACAAGGGGGTTAAACCGCGGCGATGGCCACTCCCTTTGTCGGTAAAGCCTTGCATTACAACAACTGGCCTCCACACACCTCGGCCCGCAACATGGGACTGACTCAACTCACACTCGCTCTCGCAACACGACACAATCGATTGTTTGCCCTATCGACCTGTGCCGAGTGCAAACTTATAGTAAGGGCCTACGGACCCCTTACATCCCCGCCCTCGAAAACTTCTTTGGAGCCTCCGGCGTAAAAGAATCAGCAAGGGAATTTGACATTACTAAACACATAGTGTAAATAATTAATGAAATTAAAATTCACCAAATAATCCCTCGACTCCGGTAGTGAGCTGCCTCCACAATAATATTCTACAAAAGGTTATTACAGCTCACAAACATGGCATTGTCCAAATTACAATTTTTTATCAAGCAGCAATAATCCTCGATAGTCCATAATGAATGTAACACACAACATACAATCAAAATTTATTATGTGAACACATGACATACGAATTATTATATTACAAATCAGTTGTTACAGGTTTTACACCCATTCTCAGGTAATCGTTGATATGAAATATGAAGTTCTAGTTACAATACATCAGAAAATACAATGCAAATAAACTTTCCCCTTTTTCAAATGTCTGTTTAACAACTAAATATTCTAAACATGTCCTACCCAACTACATCAAGGAGCTTGAACACTCTCATTTCAGACATTCGCCCTAATCGAGTTCCCCTTCCTCATCTGGGTTAACCCTGTTCTCGTGTGAGTAGTACCTTTTTATGTTCTCCACATGCTCCTTACCATGCACTCTCTTTGTCCGTGCATATTCCAACTCCACCGTGTTAAGATGACCAATTTTTATAATCCTGTATGGTCCCTTATAAACGAGGTTGAATTTGTGTATTTCAGAGTTTATTTTCTTTGATTTTGCATGAACCTTTACTAGTACCAAGTCTCCCACTCGGTAAGTTATCGGTTTCACTAGCTTGTCGTGTCTTTCCTGTCTTTTCCTAGCCTTCTCCTTCATACTTAATTCCACTAGCTCCAATTTCCTTTCCCAGGTCAATGAACTTCCTGGTGGGTAGACTAGCAACTCGCGAAAGATACTGTCGGGTTCTTGATTGAGCAATACTTCACATGGTGCAAACCCTGTAGAATCATGCAGGAGGTGATTCCTGACCCGCTCAAATTCTCCCAGATATTCTTTCCATGAACCATGTTTCCTATGACAGTACGTTTAGCATAAACGGTTCAATTCCTTCATTGTTCGTTCTGCAGGGTTAGAAGCTGGCCTATATCTAGAAATCGCAATTTGCTCTATTTTGTGTTCATTTAGCATCTCTGTCCACTCCTTTGACTTAAATTATGACCCATTATCACTCAAAATTCGCTTTGGAATACACACCTTTGGAAAATAGTCTTTTTCAAAATTGTTAATGATGGCTCTACTAGTGGCTTTCTTCAATGGGTAAAATTTTATGAACTTGGAAACCAGTTCTTCCACTACTAATATTTGTGTGTAATTCCCCCGTGAGGCAGGAAGTGGCCCAAAGAGATCCACTGCAACTATGTCCTTAATTGCTGTTGGTACAATTGGATGCATATATCCTTTGTGCTGCACTGTAGTCGTTTTAGATTTTTGACAAGTGTCACATGTACTCAGTATCTTACGTATACACCTTCCCATATTGTTGAATGCACAATCTAACTTCAACTTTTCCAGACACTTCTTCGGTCCATAATGCACATTACTATAGTGCGTATACCAAATTAATTTTTCTACCACATGCTCAGGCACACAGAGTTTCCAGTTGTCCTCACTCTCCTTGTTTCTTTTATAAAGTATCCCATTATGAACATCATCATCATCATCATCATCATTTAAGACTGATTATGCCTTTCAGCGTTCGGTCTGGAGCATAGCCCCCCTTATACAGTTCCTCCATGATCCCCTATTCAGTGCTAACTTTGGTGCCTCTTCTGACGTTAAACCTATTACTTCAAAATCATTCTTAACCGAATCCAGGTACCTTCTCCTCGGTCTGCCCCGACTCCTCCTACCCTCTACTGCTGAATCCATGAGTCTCTTGGGTAACCTTGCTTCTCCCATGCGTGTAACATGACCCCACCATCTAAGCCTGTTCGCCCTGACTGCTACATCTATAGAGTTCATTCCCAGTTTTTCTTTGATTTCCTCATTGTGGACACCCTCCTGCCATTGTTCCCATCTACTAGTACCTGCAATCATCCTAGCTACTTTCATATCCGTAACCTCAACCTTGCTGATAAGGTAGCCTGAATCCACACAGCTTTCGCTCCCATACAACAAAGTTGATCGAAAGATTGAACGGTACACAGATAACTTAGTCTTGGTACTGACTTCCTTCTTGCAGAAGAGAGTAGATCGTAGCTGAGCACTCACTGCATTAGCTTTGCTACACCTCGCTTCCAGTTCTTTCACTATGTTGCCATCCTGTGAGAATATGCATCCTAAGTACTTTAAACTGTCCACCTGTTCTAACTTTGTTCCTCCTATTTGGCACTCAATCCATTTATATTTCTTTCCCACTGACATTACTTTCGTTTTGGAGATGCTAATCTTCATACCATAGTCCTCACATTTATGATCTAGCTCTGAAATATTACTTTGCAAACTTTCAATCGAATCTGCCATCACAACTAAGTCATCCGCATATGCAAGACTGCTTATTTTGTGTTCCCATATCTTAATCTCACCCAGCCAGTCTATTGTTTTCACATATGATCCATAAATAATATGAACAACAGTGGAGACAGGTTGCAGCCTTGTCTTACCCCTGAAACTACTCTGAACCATGAACTCAATTTACCGTCAACTCTTAACTGCTGCCTGACTAGCCATGTAAAAACCTTTAATTGCTTCCAAAAGTTTGCCTCCTATTCCATAATCTTGTAGAACAGACAATAACTTCCTCCTAGGAACCCGGTCATATGCCTTTTCTAGATCTATAAAGCATAGATACAATTCCCTGTTCCACTCATAACACTTCTCCATTATTTGCCGTAAGCTAAAGATCTGGTCCTGACAACCTCTAAGAGGCCTAAACTCACACTGATTTTCATCCAATTGGTCCTCAACTAATACTCGCACTTTTCTTTCAACAATACCTGAGAAGATTTTACCCACAACGCTGATTAAAGAGATACCTCTGTAGTTGTTACAATCTTTTCTGTTTCCATGTTTAAAGATTGGTGTGATTACTGTTTTTGTCCAGTCTGATGGAACCTGTCCCGACTCCCAGGCCATTTCAATTATCCTGTGTAGCCATTTAAGACCTGACATTCCACTGTATTTGATGAGTTCCGACTTAATTTCATCCACCCCAACCGCTTTATTGCACTGCAATCTATTGACCATTTTTTCCACTTCCTCAAATGTGATCCTATTTCCATCATCATTCCTATCCCATTCTACCTCGCAATCTGAAACATTACTGATCGCATTGTCACCTACATTGAGCAACTCTTCAAAATATTCCCTCCATCTGCCCAAGGCATCCACAGGATTCACCAGCAGTTTTCCTGACCTGTCCAAAATACTTGTCATTTCCTTCTTACCTCCCTTTCGAAGACTGCTAATTACACACCAGAATGGTTTTCCAGCAGCTTGACCCATAGTCTCCAACCTGTTTCCAAAGTCTTCCCACGATTTCTTCTTGGATGCTGCAATTATCTGTTTGGCTTTGTTTCTTTCTTCAACATAACTGTCTCTGTCTACCTGGGTTCTGGTATGTAGCCATTTTTGATACGCCTTCTTTTTCCTGTTACAGGCTGCCTTGACTGTATCATTCCACCAAGCTGTTTGCTTCATCCTACTTTTACACACTACTGTTCCAAGACATTCTTTAGCCACTTCTAGTACTGTGTCCCTGTACCTTGTCCATTCCTTTTCCAATGACTGTAATTGACTACATTCAACTAACTGGTACCTTTCTGAGATCGCTGTTATGTACTTGTGCCTGATTTCCTTATCCTGAAGTTTCTCCACTCTTATCCTCCTACATATTTACCTGACCTCCTGCACTTTCGGCCTCACAATCCCAATTTCACTGCAGATTAAATAATGATCAGTGTCATCAAAGAATCCCCTGAATACACGTGTGTCCCTCACAGCCTTCCTGAATTCCTGATCTGTTACTATATAGTCAATGACAGATCTGGTTCCCCTGCCTTCCCAAGTATACTGGTGAATGTTCTTATGTTTAAAAAAGGAGTTTGTGATTACTAAGCCCATACTGGCACAGAAATCCAAGAGTTGTTTCCCATTCCTGTTGGCCTCCATATCCTCTCCAAATTTACCCATAACCTTTTCATACCCTTCTGTTCGATTTCCAATCCTGGCGTTAAAATCACCCATGAGCAGAACACTGTCCTTGTCCTTTACTCTAACAACTACATCACTGAGTGCCTCATAAAAACTATCCATCTTATCTTTATCTGTCCCTTCACAATGCGAATATACTGACACAATCCTAATTTTCTTGCTAGACACTGTCAAATCTATCCACATCAGTCGTTCATTTACATACCTTATTGCAACTACGCTGGGTTCCATTTCTTTCCTGATGCAAAGCCCTACACCCCATTGTGCTATTCCTGCTTTGACTCCTGACAGGTAGACCTTGTATTCTCCCACTTCCTCTTCTTTCTCACCCCTTACCCGAATGTCACTAACAGCTAAAACATCCAGCCCCATCTTACTTGCAGCCTCTTCCAGCTCTATCTTCTTCCCAGAGTAGCCCCCATTGATATTAATAACTCCCCATCTCATTACCATTTGTTTGCCAAGTCGTATCTTAGGAGTCCCTGGTTTGTCTGTTAGAGGTGGGACTCCGTCACCTCCAAAGGTCCGAGGCATTTTGCTCTGATTGTTGCCAGCATCATATTTAAAGTACCAGGGAAGCAGGTTGCTAGCCTTACTTGCCCCGAGTCCCATTGGGTTTTACCCCTAACGGCTGAGGGACTAACCGGTGGATTTGGTAGTCTTTGCCGTATGAGCACAAAGGTGACCACGACTCAGAATATGTCCGAGATGTCCAGCCTTATTCCGAAGTAACTGGTATCCCGACTTTCGGGACCACTTACTTGGCCACTCATACATTGCCCGTGGTTCATGAACTAGGACATGACTACAGGAACCCACACCATGAACCACCCATCCCATTATGAATATAATAAAATGTGCGAATTCTTTCCTCTCCTGCACACCTGTATTTGTTTTTAATTGTCTTTAATTTCTCATCCTCGTTCTGTTCCCTGCGCACATTCTTTAGGAACTTCCTTGTGAATTCTTCATACTGTACTCCGTTCATCAGGTTAATTCTAACTCCTTCTCCTTCTGGCCTGTCGACCAACATTCCTCTCGAGTCAGCTGGTAATCTTGACAAGGCATCAGGTATTATATGTGTTGCTCCTGGTTCATAAATTATCTCGAAGTCATAGTCCTGTAATGCCAGTGCCCATCGCGTTAGTCTGCTATGCCTCAACTTGCTTGTGGTCAGAAATGTAAGGGCCTTATGGTCAGTGACTACTTTCACATGCCTCCCGGCCAAATAATACCGGGAACGCTTAAACCCCCACACAATTGCCAATACCTCCCTTTCAGTAATCGAATATTTCCTCTCCCATGCATTTAAACTTCTGCTACCGAACGCTATTGTTCTTACACTCTCACCATTTCCGCTCCTCTCCATTTGGTACAAATGTATTCCTAGACCATAGTCAGAGCTGTCTGCTCCTAAATAAAAATCCTTGGAAAAATCTGGGTGGTACAATATGTCTGCACTATATAGTGATTCCTTGATATTCTCAAACTCGGTTTGACACTCTGCACTCCAATGCCATGTCATCCTCGCCTTGGTCAATTCTCTCATACTCGGGGCATTAAGTACGGATCCTTTTACCAATTTTCTATAAAACTCACAAACCCCAAAGAATGCTCGCAACTGCTTCTTACTATGGGGGGTTGGAAAATTTCTGATAGCCTCCATTTTACTAGGATCAGGATAGATACCCTCCTCTGATATTATATGGCCCAGGAATTTTATCTTTGATTTGCCAAATTCCGACTTGTCCAGGTTTACAGTTACTCCTGCGGTTTCAAAAGCCGCCAAGACTGCATCCAATCTATTCAAATGTTCTTCCCATGATTCACTTGCTATCAAAAGGTCATCCACATAGATGGTGACCTTTTTAAGTAACTCCTCGCCCAGTATCTTATCCATCGCTCTTATGAATTCAGTCACTGACACATTAAGCCCAAACGGCAACACTCTAAATTGATAGCACCTCCCTCCATAAGTAAATGCCGTATACTGGCGGGACTCTGTGGCCAATGGTATTTGCCAGTAACCAGCAGTTAAGTCGATACTACTAAGCACCTTTGCTCCTCGGAATTTTTGAATCAGTTCTTCTATAGTCTCAGGTTTGTCCCGCTACGGCTCGATGATCTTGTTCACTGTTCGTGCATCCAGAACTATCCTCACCTTTCCATCCTTCTTATCAACAACAAATAGGGGGTTGTTATATTGACTGTTGGCCCTTTCTATAACACCAAGGTCCATCATCCTCTGTATCTCTTCATCTACTGGTCTTCGTTTCGCCTGGGGAATGGAATACTGTTTTATATTGAACGGTTTATGGTTCTTTATCTTTAGCTTACACTCCACCCCTTTCATGATACCTGGCCGTTGAGAAAATACCTTATGACGCCTGTATAACACTGTGGCTAATTTCCTCTTAATCTCCCCATCTAGGTGTGTCATCTCCTCCAACTTTTTACTGATCTTATCCTCTTTACGTCTATCCTCTTGTGCTAATCCCTCAGGGTATATCAACACTTCTTCTTCTAGTTCCTCTTCCCCGTATCCTATTGTGGGTTCCTCTTCATAACACAAACTTATCCTTTTGAATTCCTCCTCTTCTTTGATTGCACTACCCTCAGCAAACCTTAACCTCTTCTCTTCTCCCTTTCTTCCTTTGACCTTAATAGTACCTTCATCAAAACTCACTACTGCATCAACTTCATTCAACCAATCTATTCCTAAAATAATTGATGTGTTCAATCCAGCCACCACCAAAAATGTTGCTTCGTATTCTTCTCCCTCTATCTCAAAGGTAATCAACACTTGTTCTTTAATAGGTTTACTTCTTGCACCCAACGCATTCACAATTCTTACTCCACTCACCGGGAAACTAGGCAAGCTAATGTTTGCCTTCAGTACCTGTTCATATAACCTCTTGGATATTGCACATGCTTCACTTCCTGTATCGACTAATGCCTCGATATTCAGTCCACATAGTTTGATCCCTATCATGGGTAGTATGGGTTCTTTGGGAATCCTACTTCTTTCCTCCAGTAGATCCCCTCTTAGATCTCCACCATTGTCGTGTCTTAGTAGGTTTGCTCTGGTCCTTGTAGCTCTCACTCCTGACCGGACCTCATCTGGAGTGTCATTCAGTTATCCGGTCTCTCCACCTCTTCTATATGCACTGTGTCATTTATTCGCCTATCCCTTCCTTTCTCATGATCTCTTGGTTCTTCACTCCTTCTCCAATCATTTCTCCATTGCCGTTCACCACCATGGTTCCTGTACCTATGGCCACCACCTCTTCCTCTACAATTGCACGAATTATTAAAATGATTCCTTTGGTCACTACTTCCCTCTCGGTTTTGATCATTAGCTTGATTGTGTTCCTGTGATCGAACAGATTCCAATTGTTCCAGTATCTCCATTAAGGCCTCCTTATCTTTAATTAGGCTCCCGGATACAATTTCTTGCATTTTCCGGCTCAATTTTCTTTTTATCGCTGATATCATTACGCCATCACTCAGGGGTTGTTCCAAGGTCTCGTTCAATTTCCACAAATGTTTGGCAAACTCTCTCAACGTTCCTCTCCATGTATTAAGTGACTTGCGGTGTAGTAGGTCCTCAATTGCTGCACACTGATGACTTTTGGACCAGTATTTCTTCAAGAATTCCCCTTCAAACTGATCATAACTAGTAGTCCCTTCCTTCTTCCTGACTCCCCAAGTGAAGGCTTCACCTTCCATCCTATCTATTGCAAATTGAATCTTGTCCGTGTCTTTGAAATGTGCTGGGAAAACTCTTTTTAACCATTTCATAAATATAATTGGGTGCAACCCTCCTTTCGGTTTGAACTTCTGCCCTG
This sequence comes from Schistocerca cancellata, assembly GCF_023864275.1. Classification (NCBI taxonomy): domain Eukaryota; kingdom Metazoa; phylum Arthropoda; class Insecta; order Orthoptera; family Acrididae; genus Schistocerca; species Schistocerca cancellata. Next base: position 1,000,907,526 of record NC_064627.1, read on the forward strand.
TATTATTTTGGACATACCGATTATCACTGTCCATCATGGTAACAACTCTACCTTCTGCAACGATTAAAGTGGCACTGCTAATTCGTTTATCAATCTCTTCTGTCTTGCTCTCCAATTGTTGCATTCCCTGTTGCAATTGCCTGACCTCCATTGCAACCCTCTTGTTATCCTCTTCTCATTGCACGGCTATAGCATTTCTCAGATTGACAGCCAGTTGGTTTTGCCTATCTCCTATCCCCTTAACCGCATCATTGCATTGTTTCTGCATCTGCGTCACCTCAGTGATCCTTTCTCCCAATTCGGCTTTAGTTTCTTCAACATCGTCTTCTATCTTTTTTGTCAACTTTCCTTCCACCTTCTCCACGTCTCCCTGGACTTTGTCTATGCTCTTCTGTAGCTTCCTCTCTCTCTCATCGATGTCCATCTTCAATTGTTCTCGTAACTCCTGCATTTCCTTCTTCAGATTACATTCCATCTTCATTTGCGATGTTTTGAGCTCTTGTGTTAGTGTTTCCTTAATTGACTTTTCTAATCTTTCACTAGCTTCTTGTAAACCTTTCTCTACTGATGCGTGGTACATTTCTCCCCTTTCTCTAGTTTCTTTTAGCAAGTCTGCCAACATCGACCGCATATCTGCATCCTCTGAAACTGACTTATTTCTCGTCGTTTGTCCCGGTGTCTCAGGGTAACTAGTTGAACGTGCTAATGGTCTTTCTAATGTCAATCCATAATCACTGATTTCTGAATCATCTCTGTCTTCCTGTCCTATCCCTTTCCTTTCAACTACTGACTCACAAACCTGCTTATCTTCAGTAGACATGTTTGGTTTATTTTTAATGCACAGGCAAGTAATATAAAATAACCACTAGTAACGCAAAACACTCCTAATTACCACGAAGCTAATCACACAGTAACTGCAGTATCTTCAGTTAATCCCGGAATTGACACAATACGTATGAATACTGAACATAACGACTCTCAAAACCTAATAATTTCAAATATCAATTCTCACATACACAGTTTATATAAAATATTTTAAATAAGACAAATCACACCATTCATTAATTCTATAAATGTAAAACCCCCAAAAACAATGAGCATATCTGTATAATCACCATTTAGACTGCGCAGCATGCATCAATAAGTATGCTATATTTCAGAGTATGTTTCGCAAACTTTGCGGAAATTACTGTAACTGGGCACCTTTCCTAATGTGAAACTCAGTTTAAAATTGTTTATTTACCGCGAAGACTGCACACTGCAATATAATGTAATGCCAACCAGTCGTCTTCACTCACCAACTGACGTTACCACGAGTCGCGATGTTTTGACGTTTGAAGTGGGCGTGGCGCTGTACTGCCGCTGGAGCCGCGTGAAGCCGCGCTGAAGATCTGCGGCGAGACGTCGTAGTTCTCAGCCGGCCGCTCCGTGGCGTTGCAGGCGGGCGTAGTTTGTAGTTCGGCCGCTAGATGCCGGGTTGGCGCTCGGTGTCTCGAAGTCGTGCTGAAGATCCGTGGCGAGACGTCGTAGTTCTCAGCCGGCCGCTCCATGGCGCTGCAGGCGAGCGTAGTTTGTAGTACGGCCGCTAGATGCCGGGTTGGCACTCAGTGTCTCAAAGTCACGCTGCTCGCTGCCAGTGTAGTGCGTCTGTGCCTGACCTACTCCTTACACAGGTAGTTGGGATGATGTGTGAAATCACCTCGCGGAACGAAACTCTTTGGCGCGGCTGCTGCACAGGTCTGCGTGACGTCACTCAACAATTGCGTCGCCACAATAAATTGTCGCCTGCATAACAGATTATGGGTCCACACGAATATGCTCGATTTTCGTCATTGAAAGAGCAATTTCGGTCACAATATTACCACTAAACACTTCTTTAAAGCTTTCGTGACTAATTCTTAGTTCGTTTTGCTGTTGTAATCTTCACACGTGTCTTTCATTGGTGTTCACTTTTAACAGTTTTTCGTGCGGATTTTCGTTTGTTAAAGGAAGGTTGTAATTTTTTAAAAATTTTTCGCCATTTACGAGACTCGTTGTTCTCCCAAAACTGTATTCCCCGAAAGTTAGATGGAAAATTTGAAAGTGACAACTGTAAAAATTTGAACATTTTTATTAAAAGTTGGTTGTGGAGGGTGAGGAGGGGGAAAGGGGTTCATGACCACATGCTCTGCCACCCCCCCCCCCTCCCAACCTCCCTTAATCTGCGTCTGTCTTCTGGTTTCCACTCTGGCAAGTCACTTTCGGTCGCTCGCTGCTGAGAAATGTACATCCCCCCCCCATCCTCTCCAGTGCCCATGCCCCACCCAACGTCACCCGGTGAGTGTCACCTTGTCCCTTCCCTCCTGCCATCACCGTTCACTGTCCTGCTCTGAAAGCGCCAAAGAAAACTTGCGCGAATACCACTTAATTTTAGAAAATGTCACGACCTCGATACGCTACGAATTTTTCTTGGAAAGGTAGAGATAGTAGAGCGGCATTGTTCTTATCGCCGAGTTTGCACAGCGAATCCGAAAACGTTGTTATGTCATTTACCTCACAGTGTAGTGTGAGCACCGGGCAGCAGTTTCGGCCTTGTTTAAGGAAAGAAAATGCTGTACGTGACATCTAATCCGAAGGTGGGACAAACATAGGACGCAACATTCACTACCTGGTTAGTCGATAAGATTTTAGAGGTGATCCTGTTCCAGCAAAGCAGGAAGTAGCAGCACTATTTAAAGGAGACTGCGGAAGACTATGTGCCAAGTTACCGCCTCCATTCCACAATGATGAAAAGTCTGGTGGTCGCCCTGCTACTGTTTGCTGCAGTATCCGGTGAGAGAGACACGAGCCTAGCAATGGAGCTACGAAGATCTTTCGGGTTAGAGGAAGGTCGAAGTATTGAATACGTACGCTTTTCCGAAATTATAATACGAGTATTTTCTGAATGATGCACTGAAACATTCCTCACACTAATCACTCCGACTTCTGTATCGTCCAGCGATCATTTTAGCATTACGTAGTGGTCTCTGGATATTTTTGATCATATAGCGTATATAATAAATGTAAGTGTGACATGACTGTGCACGGCACTGTAATTCATCAAGCCATCCCCGCAGCGCCATGGGGATCGTATGGTCTAGTAGCCCTCCTTACACCATTCACTATAGTTCGGAGCTGCAGGGGTTAGTTTTAAGGATATTGGTGTCAAAATAGCGTATCAGATCCTTCGAATTCTTATGAGAAGTCGATGAAGCACCTCGGAAATAGAGTGCCGAAGTGGCTGACTGGCCAAAATGTTCCTCCTAGAATATTAGAGAATGTTCCAGAATGTATACAACATTACAGAAGGTTCAATAATGTTTTATAATGTTTTAGAAAGATGAAGCGAAGCGTGTCTTTTTCAGCTAGCAGACTTATGAAACTTGATGTCATAAGAATACATATACTTTGATTCTTAAAATTTTTTTCATCATTTCCTTTTGGACATTTGAATTTTTGAGGGTTATATCGTACATTAAGTTAAACGTATAGAAAACTCATTTTTATTTTGCAAAAAGGAATTACTTGGATCGTAAATGAGTCTAAATTTGAGCTTGTCTGTCAGCTCACTCATTCTCTCAAAGAATCAGTCGGCTTGTTCCCAGCTGAAACCAGCTTCTGCTCGCTGCAGACACGTGGATTCAGCTGTTCTCAGCCTTAAGTTTCCATGTGTTTTCATAAAAACGTAGTAAATGTCTTTACCTGTTTTTATTTTTGTCTTATACAACCAGTGCTCCATTTTCCGTTGCTCTACATATTTGTACACTAGATCTAAGAACTCGTGTTTACTCTAAGCCACATGTTGGTTACCAAAATTTTTACCATGATCATATAACATTGTTTTCTGTGTGTGTGTGTGTGTGTGTGTGTGTGTGTGTGTGTGTGTGCGTGTGTGTGTGTGCGCCTAAGGCACCAAACTCAAACATGTGATGTCATCGGTCCCTAGACTTACATACTATTTAAACTATGTAATAGCGCGGCCCCTCTGCACTGCTTCTACATCGCTGAACATTATCGGAAAAACATATTACTACATACAACAGACTTTGTGGTCGTCTCCTTGTTTTCACATACAGCTTCAAGTCTACAGTAATGATAGAAGCCGAAGAAATGGATTAAAGTTTGTGCCACAGCCGGGACTTCAATTAGTGCTACTTGCTTACTAGGCAGGTGTGCTAGCCATTGCACCACTGCGGTAGCATAATTAACACAGCTGGATGGACTACCCTAGTCCGATGCCCTCCCCAACACAAACTCCAGTTCACGTATGTCTTCACATTGGGCAGGGGGGGGGGGGGCGCATTAGACTAAGGTAGTCCATACAGGTATGTTAGCTACGCTGGGCTGGTGTCTTGGTTAGCCCACCTACCCAATAAGCAAGGAGAGGTGGGTTTAAGTCCCAGCTGTGCCAAATATTTTAGTTCGTTTCTCTAGCTTCTATCATTATCATAGATAAAGCTGAGTTTCAGATGTGCCAAGGAAAATGTAATTATATCAGCTTTAAGTCTTTCATCCAACATATTTTTGAAACTGAATATTTCTCACTCGCTCCTGGAATGTCGTTTGAAGAAGTCTTTTTCTACGTCTTCCTTCATATTGTTTTCATCCCATTTATATATCTGACTTTAGAATTTTTGCTAGTTAAAGGCAAATATTCAAAATTTAAGTTCTTTTGCAATCTGTTTTGTCTGATGCGACCCGAAATTGTTTTATCCGATACCGCCGTTTTAGCGTTAACACTCCCAACGTTTTTATTTGGGCTAGACACTGTCACAGCTCGCAATGTACGGAATATAAGATTTGTATCTAAAGACAGTATTAAAAAGTAATATTACGGACTTGCAACAACACACAACACTTCAAAATTACGTTAGTGAACCAAAAACCTCGCTAGGAACAGATATGTTGCCACTTGGAAAGGCATTGTTGTTTTGATTCAAAATCGTGTCAACATTCTTGGTCCTCCATAGCTCACATTGTGGCGTTGCGACAGGTGCTGCCACTCGTGCTGTCGTTTAGAAACAGACCTTGTCCGAAACAGTCCGCTGTCCAACACTACCCGACCTTCTCCTACGTCCTGTTAAGAATACTTCTGATCCCGCAGTGGTATGAGTAGCGGATACATAGGAACAGACTGATTGTAATATATCACAGTTAAAAGAGCTGTACGTGGAAAGGATGAGGCTCGTTTAAGATTCAGTTCCTTGTTTTCGGTGAAATCATTTTCTCGAATTAATGTGACTAACTTGTGATAATACTTTGTGTGTGTGTCTGTGTGTATGTGTGTGTGTGTGTGTGTGAAAAGAAAAGACATTACATCCATACATACAATATTTAACATAATTTATGAGACAGGTCGCTACCCCGAACAATCGTTAAGTTCACTTTTACTTCCTTGCCTTTGAAGACTAACATATCAAAGACAGAGTTTATAATGTTATTTGAGTACTCATAAACTAAAAGTAGTACACCGAAGACTAAAGAGAGATACGTGATTCAAAATTTGGGTTTAGACAGAGGCTGGTTACAAGGGAGGTGGTAGCTGCAACGAAAAGGCTCATCTAGAACTGTTATAGGTGACAAGAAATCAGGTGCAGTATCATAAACTACGCTGAGGTGAAAACATTCCTGGGCTACCTCCTAATATTGTGTCTGACCCCTTTTCACCAGGAGTGGTGCAGCAGTAATGGACTAAACAAGAATTGGAAATTCCCTGTAGAAATGTTGAGCCATTCTGCCTCTATAGCAGTCCATAACTGCGAAAGTGTTTCCAGTGAAGGATGTTGTCCATAACTGACCTCTCGAATATGTCCCATAAATATTCAGTGGGATTCATGTCGGGCGATCTGGGTAAGGAAAATCATTCGCCCGAATTGTCCAGAATGTTCTTCAAACCAGTATCGAACAACTGTGGTGCAATGACATAACATCGTTGTTTGGGAACATGCAAATGTCTACAAGTAACCGAACATAACCATTTTCAGTCAATGACCATGTTAGCTGTACCAGAGCACACAGTCCACTCCTTGCAGACGCAGCCCCAGCTTCCAAAGTGCCTCATTGGCAAGTTGGGTCCTTGGCTTTGTGAGTATGCACTACTCTTGAACCCCACCATCAGCTCTTACCAACTGAAATAGGGACTCTTCTGACCAGGCCACGGTTTTCCATTCGTCTAGGATCCAACCCACATGGTCACAAGCCCAGGAGAGGCCCTGCAGGGGATTCGTGCTGTTAGTAACTGGCGCTAGTGGCTTTGCTGGCTACCATAGCCCATTAATCCCAAATCTCGCCACACTGTCCTAATGGATGGGTTTATCGTACATCCCACATTATTTCGTGCATTGTTGCCTGTCTGTTAGAAATGACATCTCTAAACAGATGATGCTGCTCTCGGTTGTTAAGTGAATGACGTCAGCAGCTGAGTTGTCCGTGGTGAAAGGCAATGCCTGAAATTTGGTATTCTCGGCACACTCTTAACACTGTGGATCCCAGAATATGGAATTCTCTAGCGATTTCCGAAATGGAATATCTCATGCGTCTAGCTCCAACTGGCATTCCACGTTCAAAATATGTTTATTCCCGTCGAATGGCATAATCATGTCGGAAACATTTTCACATGAATCATCTGTGTACAAATGTAAGCTCCATCAATGAACTGCTCTTTTATCCTTGTGTACACGATGCTACCGCCATCTGTATATGTGCATATCGCTATCCCGTGATTTTCGTCACCTCATTGTAATGTAGCTACTCAGGAAAACTTTTTCTAGGACGGAACAACAATGTTTGTATGATCCCCCTGCATGAATGATTTTTTAAATGCAATATGTAAAACTTCAGCTTTCCATTTTCTTTCTTCTGTTGCCACAACACACTGGTTGTTGAGTGACTGCACAGAAACCTTTGACCAACTTTGTGATTTTATGTGGGTCCTGAATTTTCTCATTTTGGGTTCTTGACAAGATCTTTTGTTAATTTATGACAGTTGCAGTAGTTGTATGATTCATGTATTGATCTATTTACTGGCACATGAATTTCTACTAACTTTTATCTGTTGACATATGCACTGTCTTTTTTGAACTGAGAGTGGAAGAATCTCTGCTTCTTAGCTTAACTTTGCACTAGTAATTCTTTACTCTCTTCGATTTCTCATTATACACATCACAATACACCCAAAAAATTTACTTAAATCCTCCTTATGAATCTGATTAAGTTTCTTAGCACCCTCTACTTTGGCTTCTACTAAACTGTTATTATATTCTAGATCTCCCCTCTCTTCAAGATAATCATCCCCTTCTTCAAAGTATCCTCTGTCACCTAAACCTCCTGACGCAATTAATACTGTTTATGCTACTTACGGTAATCAGTTTTGTTGGTTGTGAAATTTTTCATCTAGGTTCAGTGAAAAACAATTACATATTTGTGCAACAGAATCCTACTTTAACTTACAATCGTATCCATCCCCATGTCCAAAATAATTTCCTTGCTTCACTCGGGAATCCCAGGGCAACACTGAACAAATTGTATGTTGTTAACTCAACAGGACAGTAATATTCACGAAAATAATCAATTTATGAAAATATAATGTAATTGTATAGATAAAAATATCTACTCACCAAGCAGTCACAGGAGAACGCACACGCAAAGGTATTTAAGTTTTCAAGATTTTGGAGTTAGTGGCTCCTTCTCCAGGCAGAAATGTTGAAGGAGTAGGACAAGGGGTGAAGGAAAAGGACTGGTGAGGTTTAGGAATCATCTCTTGTCAACTTACTTGTGAAGTGACAACCCTGTCTTGAAAGTTGGCTACACTGTATTTTATTAGAAAGTTGAGAGCAGCTGCGTGTTCATGCTTCAATTGCTGTGAAAAGTTCATGTTAATGAATTGTAATAGAGATGGGGCAGTTTGTGTTAGAACAGTGAAATGATATTGTGGAGTGCTGTATATAGACAGACTCCATCAAGGAATGTAAAGAAATATTTTAAGCGAAATATCCTGGTACTAAACTCCAACAACCAGCACTATTTAAGATCTGTACAAGAAGTGGAGGGATGTAGTATTTGATCAGAATGTGCATAGAAATAGGCAACCAACAGCAAGGACCCCTGAAACTAGACAGCGTTAGCATGGATATTACGAGAAAATCTTGCAAATTGGTAAGATTGTTTTCACAGTAAGTTGGTGCATCTTGTACATCATGTCATTGTGTACCAAAATATAGGAAATTAAAAGCCTATTTTGTGAATGTTGTGGAAGAGTTGAAATCTGAGGATCAGGAAAAAACAGTTCATTACTGTAACTGAGTGTAACATCAATTGTTAACCATTACTTGGACTCCTTACATTATTTCATGCCGGATGAGGCTGGTTTCATTTGTCAGTTAACATAAACTCCCAGAATTGAAGATACTGGTCACAGGACAACCCACATACTCTACGTACAGAACCTCTCCACTCAGAGAAGACAGGTGTTTGGTGTGTGTTGTCAATTACACCTTAAACAGTGACAGATATCTAGACTCTTTTTATGCTCAGTTAACAGATGCAGAAAAGATGTATACAATTTTTAAACAAGATGGAGCAGCTGCTCACCCATCCAACCAAAATATGGCTCACATCACTAACATATCCCTATATATTCTCGAGTCAGAAACATACAAATTTATAGTAGCCATACACATCAGTAAATAAATAAATAAATATATACGTACACATACATATACAAATTGTATTTATATTACATGTGCCCAGTACTTTGCAACCTCCAAGGCGCTTGGAGTGGCTTGCAGGAGATCATTCTTCATGCAGGATGTAGGGCACAAAGGGCACTGATGCATGCGGCTTGTGGTTTGTCCTTGTCCACAATCACAGGACATATCTTCTGTTATGAAGTCCCATCTCTTCAGATTGTCCAACTCCTAATCACAATCTATTTAAAGATTTCCACACCAGCCAGCTTTCATTGTGTTCGGGTGGTAGTTCTTCAGCTCTTGACATCAATCCGTGCAGGTGAGACATCGACTTCTTCCATAACTCCAGTCTTGCATTCTCTGGTGAAATGGTCAGCTTCTTCAATGTCCTCAGGAAGCTCTTTCATGAGCTCCACCATTTATGTGGTGGATTATATCCCTCACACAACAGACTATCTTAAATGGACCATTACAAGAGAAATTAACTACATCATGCCTGCAGATTACAGTGTGTTGTTAGTAACATCATTGCACAAAGTCAGCGATGCCTGGATGCTTTAATTTAGCTTGTTCGTATCTGAATTGAGACAATACAATAAATTATAATAATGTATATTAAATAGAGATCAATTAAGATTATGAATTGGTAAAATATGTTTCATACAAACTCTTGGCACTTGAGCATGGCTTTTTCTGTTAAAGATCCCTTCATGTATTTTTAACCGTGTTTCTTCTCTCTGTGTTTTGACTAAAATCAGACTCGTAATAACACAGCACCAGAGGACAATGGTTGATTGAGCTGGATGACTTTTTGCTTACAAGTACAGAATCTTTTGGCATGCCAAGTCACCAAGCAATCTTACAATGACTAAAGATTCAAAATAAAACATACATAGGTTAGTAATAACAGTATATTCTGAAATAAAACACAATTAAATTATGACACTTACATTGAGAATTGCCTTCTGCAACTCGTGAATGTATTAATAAACTAATGTAGTATTAATGGTGGTGTGCCAAAATACGTCCAATCTGGATAACACCTAGACAACAAAAAGGTGCCTCTTATTCCAACAATAACCTGTTGATAAAAAAATCTTCAAATGTTTCCAGCGGCTGCATACAATATTTATACAGCCATGGACTGTATCTATGGCTCAAATTATTCCTTTATTTCATTACTTATAGTTATGGTTTCTGCTAATAAAAGCTCAGCATGCAGATATGCCTTTAAAATGCCCATGGCCCCACTTCCAGCATCTCTTATAAACAGGGAACTACATTTTTAAACATTATTATTATTATTATTATTATTATTATTATTATTATTATTATTATTATTATTATTTATTCTTTTTTGGTTAGTTCATTGTTACTTGGATCTTGGGTGTCAGGCTTACCAGTTTCAAGTCGAACACCCAGAATATGTTCTGCAAGTTACAGGACTGGTGTAGGTGGTGGTAGGTGGGTGCATAGGGCAAGTCTTACAGCAGTGATGGTTATAGGGATAGGAGCCATTGATTTCATACTCACTGAAGGTGAGCTACATAATTCTGTTCACATTAAACATTCTAACAAACAGGAATACTTTCATTTTGTCAGTTGCCATCCTTTCTATTTCAAACATTCCCTCCCATACAGCCCTTAGCATTTGAGGCAAATGTATTTGTTCAGATGCAGACTCTTTACAGGAATACAACACCATTCTCACCTCAGCCTTCGCTGGATATAATTACCCCAAAAGCATAGTTAAAAAACAGATTTCCTGGGCATCACATCTAATTCTAGTACTGCTGATCCCTCCAAAAATGAACTTAGGAGTACACCAAGCGTCACTAAGTAGTATTCTGGTCTTGAATGTGTTTACCAGCTACTTTGAAATGGCTACGACTCCCCAAAGTTGTGCCCTGACATTTTGCCCCCCACACCCAGAGTATCTTTCCATCGCCCTCCAAATCTCTGCAATATCCTTGTCAGACCATATGATCTTTTTGCACCCATCTCCTTAGGCTATGGCTTCTACCCCTGTGACCATCTCCAGTGTAAGAACTGCTCTATTCTCCCTCATCCAACCAACCATACCAGTCCTGTAACTGGTGACACTTACGCTATCAAAGGGAGAGCCAGCTTTGAAACAACACTTCAATACCAGCTATTATGTTTACACTGCTCGGCCTTCTACAGTAGCATGACTACCACCAAGTTATCAGTTAAGATGAATGGACACAGGCAGAGGGTGTATATTGGAAGCACACAATGTCCTGTTGCAGAGCATGCTGTACAATGTGACAGTCACGACCTCAGTGTCTGTTTCATCACATGTGCCATCTGGATTCTTCCCCAGACACCAGTTTCTCAGAACTCCACAGATGGGGAGAGGCACTACAACATATCCTTGGTTCTCGCCATCCACTCAACAATAATTTACTTTAATTTGTTTGGTCTCAACATTTCTTCACAGTGACTATTCCTTTCTTCATTTCCTTTTTGTTTTTTAAGTCCTTCATTTTCAGACCCATTGTTTTTTGTGCCACCTCCCCCCAACCATCTCTTATCATGTACAGTGCTCTTAGCTTTCCACTCTTATTAACTCATGCACAATGTTTTCATAACAATCTCTGTCTGAATATTACCTTGTTTTCCATCTTTAAGCTCTTAGGTTTTCAAATCTTGTCTGGTGTAGTCCCCGACAATCAGTCTTCCCTTCTCATCCTGTCTGGTTAATCTCCCTTGACCTGGGGTTCTGGGTAACTTTTTGGAACTCTGCCCCTTTTACTAAACTTGACTAGTCCTTTTCCTTCATTGCTTGCCCTTCCACTTCAACCTTTCTGCCAGAAGAAGGAGCCACAGGCTCCAAAAGCTTGCAAACTTTTATATATTTGTATGTGTGTTTTCCTGCTGCCATTTGGTGAATAGATTTTTTAACTGTCCAATAACATTATACTGACAGTAATATTGTCACTTCACAAGTTTACTATGTCATCCAGTAGCTCCTCTAATCTTAGTACCTATTAAAGATAACTCAATAAAATGTTGACTGTGTTTAGTTCCATCTCTTAATTTTTCCCAATTATCACTTTTAATATGAATATATATATATATATATATATATATATATATATATATTTTTCCCACGTGGAATGTTTCCCTCTATTATATATATATATATATATATATATATATATATATATATATATATATATATATATATATATATATCCCACGTGGAATGTTTCCCTCTATTATATATATATATATATATATATATATATATATACTTCCTTGAATATCACAATCATCTTTGTTTTCTGCTTTATACAAAAGATATTTATCAGTTTCCTTAAATCCCATATCTTTTACCTCATCTTTGTTTGTGTGTGTTTCTACCTTTGGTTGCATGGCACTCACGGACATAACAGTTTTTCCTAAGTTCTCTGCATCATTTCTTGTCTCTTTCCACCATTTTGGATACAAACTTTTACATACCTTTTTCAGCATATCTTATATTCCACTATCACAACTCTCATTATCATAATGACGCCAAGCTACCCTTAAAATTTCTTTACTTATACATTTTGCATACTTTCTTTCATCTTCAGAAGAGCTTACTGTTTTACTGATATCACCCAGTAAAATTTCACTTTCATGTACCTCTCTACCACAATTCTGACCTTCCTGAATGTGTTCACAGCTGTCGCCATAAATATCTTCCTCAAACATTTCACCTTCGACCTCCATATAAATCATACCATCTAATTCTTAATAAAAGTCAATCTGACTTCCTATCCTCTCTTCAGTATCTTCAACACCATCTTTATTTTCCTCACTACTACTGAGAGTCACATAATCCTCACTAATCTCACTGTAATTGTCTGAGACACCCCTTTCACTCTTCTCACTATTATTACCTAACATAAGTTCTTCCCCCATGGTTACATGATTGCCAAGTTCACCAGCTTCAACATTAGAAACAGTAAATTAACATTTTGTATTTGAAATCACTCCTCCCATGAATTATGGACTTTCCCATTGGTGGAGAGGTTTGTGTGCCTCAGCAATACAGATAGCTGTTCCATAGGTGCAGTCACAATAGAGGGATGGAGGGATGTCTATTGAGATGCCAGAAAAATGTATGGTTCCTGAAGCAGGGCAGCAGCCTTTTCAGTAGTTGCAGGAGCAACAGTCTGGATGATTGACTGATCTGGCCTTGTAACATCAACCAAAATGGCCTTGCTGCACTGGTACTGCAAACTGCTGAAAATGAGGGGAAACTGCAGCTGCAATTTTTCCTAAGGGCGTACAACTCTGCTGTATGGTTAAATATTGATAGCATCCTCTTGGGTAAAATATTCCAGAGGTAAAATAGTCCCCCATTCAGATCTCTGGTAGGGGATTACTCAGGAGAATGTCATCATCAGGTGAAACAAAACTGGAGTGCTACAGATTAAAGTGTAGAATGTTAGATCTCTTAGTTAGGCATGTAGGTTATAAAATTTGAGAATGGGTAAAGGAAATGGATAGGTTACAGTTAAATATTGTAGGAATTAGTGAAGTTCAATTGAAGGTAGTATAGGACTTCTGGTCAAATGAATACAGGGTTATAAACACAAAATTAAATAAGGGGTAATGCAGGAGTAGGTTTAATAATGAATAAGAAAATAGGAATTCAGGTGAGACACCCTCCTAAACCTGCAGGACAGGACTGGTAGTGTAAATTGTCAAAAGGGGCCTAAATAAGTGGCTGTCAGTTACACTAAAACATAGAACTTTATTTACTTGACCAAACATTATAAGAGCCAAGCAAATTAAAAAAACACAGCATTAATTTTTGGAACTTAATTACTGGCTGAATGCACCGTACAATCTCATGCCATAAGGACAAGACCACTTTAATTTAAAATTGGCTAAAAGCCAATAACTTAAGACTCAAACCAAAATCAGAAATGTAAAAGGCAGAAGGCCTTATCTTAAATCAGTTCTTTCAATTAGGCTGAAGGCCCAAACAATACAGCACAACAACTTTAATTTAAAAATTGGCCAAAGGCCCATCACTTAAGACTTAAACCAAAATAAATTTTTAAAAGGCCGAAATGCCTTATCTTAAAACAGTTCTTTAATTAGACTGATGGCCCAAACAATCTCACACCTGGTAATGGTACTTGAATTATGTAACCATTACGGCACCTCAACTCAACTTCTCGATACCAGCAATACTCTACTGTGTTTCTGTAAAGTAGTTGACATATTTCTGAGACAACATTCAGATTTGATTTCATTAATGTAGAGGTACTTTGATACATCGATATGTTTATATTGCAGTGATATTATTCTTATGTGTATTCTTTCTTTTGTCACAATGATCTTTGACGTACTTGTAACTGATTTTTGGGCACGTAAGCAGTTAGTTAGAGAGTCGGACCTTGAGAAAGTCAAGTCTTGGACATCATGTTGGAAAGATGCATATTGTAGTCAGTTTTATAAAATGTGAACTTTAACAGTGAGGAAGATGTTTTCAAGTATGTTTTGTATTGTGAAGTGATGTTTTGTGTGTTACATGATACTGCAACAAAATCAATAAAAAGGAAGTGTAGCTTAAATTTGGAGTGCTGATTATTTTTTTACATCACCATTGTCCTGCAAAAGTGTAATCTTCAAGAATGGTTTGTGAAACACATCTATAAAACTTTTGAATATAGCAGAATAAAACCTAGGCCTCTTTGCATCCGAGCTTGGAATCATCACCACCTAGATTTTTGATGATTGAGCCATGATTTTACAATGAGACCAGTGTGGGAAACACGAAAAGATGAGTGCCTAGCTTATTCATTATTACATGAAATGACTTTATTATCTGTCTCTAATGACACCTGCCACATAATAACTTTGTTGTTGCCCGAAAATGCAGTATTTAGCAGCATGAGCAACACCGCAATCATTATTAAATTTTTTGACCTTCATTGTGGTAGGGTTGTTAGAACGTGGGTGATCTTGCCGGGATAGGCAGCACCATATATTCAAAAATTAACTGTAGATGTGTTTCAGGAAAATTGCATAGGGAATCTGTTATGAAAAATATCGACAAAAACCTGACAATCAAATATTAAGGAGACAACCACAGGATGAAAAACGGATGCAAAAAACAATGGTACGACAAAAGATTTAAAGTAATCACTATGACTGGATTCTGATGGAGAAGATTTCCAAATTCTAATGAATTTTGTAATTTGTTATTGTCACTTCTAGAGGTTCATATTTTGTTAACAGTTAATAATGGATAAAATTATAGCAGGGCAAGAAATAGTGTGTGTGTGTTGCCTGGGGGGGGGGGGGGAGATCAAAAACTTGATGGGTTAGAATTGATTATGCAGCTTCTGGGTAAGCAGCATGAAAACAAATAATTTAAAATCTGAAATGAGAGCTGAAACTGACGAAAGGTTAGGGCAAAATTTGAATAAGCAATTAAATTTGATAAAAACTGAGTTAACTGAGGTCAAAAATACACTGGAAGGTAACTTAAATGTGATAGAATCGAGGGTAGACACTGTGGAGAAAAAAGTAATTGTTTTTGAAAATGAGTTCATTGCTGAAAATAGTAACATAGTCAGGGAAATTCAGGAGCTTCAAAATGAAAACGAATCACTAGATGCAAAATTAAATGACTTGAAAGTAAACAATGTTAATGCAATCAGTAGTGTTGAGAAAAAGGTTGACAGTTTAGAATCAAATCTTACCAATAAATTAGACACATTAAAAACCAAAATAAATCAAGTTGAAGAATATGTTGTTAACAAAAATTTGTACAGTCATGGACCAGTATGGTCGAACCTGTTGGTGAAAAGTTTTCCTTGTAATAATTTGCGCCCAGTTGATTTTTTGTGCAATTGCAAGGACAATTTTGTGCCAGGAATGTCTGATAATTTAAAAATTAAATTTGTCAAAATATTTCTTGAAGGGGAGGCCCTATCCTGGGCTAACCAAAATTTTGATCAGTGGGAAACCTTTGCAAATTTTGAGAAAAGCTTCTTAAACAAATTTTGGTCAGAATCTGAACAGGGGAGGATTAAATCTGAATTTTTAAATGGACCTATTTTCAGAGGGAGAGTGGGCACCATGAAAGCATTTTGTAAAGATCAATTGAGAAAATTAATACATTTAGATAAACCTTTTGATGAAATGACACAAATAGATGCACTGAAAAGAAGGCTATCTGAATAATTGCAGTGGGATTTAGTTCATGGGCCTGATGATTCTTTGGAAGAATTTTTAAAATATGTGGATAAATTGGATAGGGCATTAGAAAGAGTGAATATGCAAAATTTTAACAATGGTGAACACCAACAGGGGGGGTGTTATTCAAACAGGTATGGAGAGAGGAGAGAATAAAGAGACAATAGATATGAACAACACAGGGGAAACAATAGGGATCATAATGGTAATGACAGAGACAGGGATAAAAATTTTGGAAATAGAAACAGGTTGGATGACAGAAACAAAGGGGAACAAAATTGGAGATCAGAGAAAACAGGCAGGAAAATTCTGGACCGCCTCAATGAGGGTCCGAAGTTTTGGGGTGAGAAAATTTAATCACAATAGGACTTACAATAACCACTGGGAATTTACAGACAGAGGAAGAAGGAGAAGTGTAACTTATTATGATAATAAAACCAGTGAAAGACAAAACAAATACACACCACAAACAACAGACACTCATGTTCAACACCAAATTAATACTTTAAATTATGATCATAAATTTTGGGATACAATAAGAGAAAATAATCATGTTGAAAGCAATAAAGTAACTACTTCTGAGAACAAGCCAGATGAGGATATTGCAATTGTGCCAGAATTTTATAATTGGGTAGAGAATAATAATCTACGTAATTCTGAAGTATCTGACAAACATTACAGCTCTGATTTGAATAAGTTATTTAATGAAAATGAAAAGTTATATGAAGAGAGAGAGATGGAACTTAATGTGACTGTGGATAGGATGCATGATGAGGAAAGTTTTGATTTTAATGAAAATATGGAAGCTAATGATGTTGTTAAGAGTTGTATGGAGGTAAGTAATGGTGAGATTAATGCTGTGGGTGAGTATCAGGTATTTGTCGAAATTATTTCAAGTGAATCAGTGAAGCTATGTGATAATGAAGTTGATAATTGTGAGCATTATGATGAGGTAAGTGTGGTTAGTAATCAGGAAGAGGACACTCACGCATCTGAAGAACAGGTAAAGTTAAGTCAGTGTAACAAATTTAATGTAGCAGAGGACTGTAATGTTGTGCCAGCTAATAGTATGAAGTATTTAAACCCACATACAAGTTCTGAAGGAAAAGGTGAAAAATTTTTAAAAATATTATGGAACTGTTGCAATTACAAAACAGATATGGAAGAGTTGTGGAACTATTTAGCTAAAATTTGTAGAAGGTTATATCCTCACTGGTGGCAAAGTGTAAAATGTAATGAATTTCTGTTGTATGCTCAATCTGTTGTATCCACAGATGATGTTAATGAAAGTGTCAATGTGTGTGTGAAGCTATTAAAAACTGATCAGGAATATGAGGGTAATTTTAGAGAAATTGAAAATGACCTGTTACATGAACCATTAAAAGAAAAAGTAGAAGAATGTGAATTAGGGTGTCCATACATTATAGCTAAAGTAAACAATTGGGAGGGTGAATGTCTCATTGATACAGGGAGTCCTATTTCAGCTATTTCAGAAAAATTCAGAAATAAAATTAAAGACAGTGTTGATTTTGCTGAGGCCCCTGTGATGGGAGTAAAGATAAGAGGAGCTACAGGGAAACACAGTAAAGTCATCAAAATTCAAGTATTTTTATCATTTGAAATAGAAGATGTAAAATTTGAGCAGGGTTGTCTTGTTATTCCAAGTTTAGAAGAGAACATATTGTTTGGCATGGACTGGGTGTTAAAGGTAAGTGCTGCATTTAACTGGAGTGAGATGAAGTTAATTGTGTGTGAACCCAAAAGCAATAGTACTGTGTGTACACAACTGTTTATTATACACTGTGGAGAAGGTTGCAATCATGTCAGGAAAATCATTGACTATGAAGAGAATTTGTACTGTTATGATGAAAATATGAGCTAAATCTTTCTGGTCAAAATTATGAAAACCTAGTTAAAAGCAAAGTAGAGAAAACAATTGATTTGGACAGTGATCAAATGAGATAGTTGGAAAATTTATTGTGGGAATTTCAAGATGTTTTTAATGAAAAACCTGGAAGAGTCAGGAATTATCAATGCACTTTACACCTTAAAAATCATGAACCTTTTTTCCTCAAGCCTGATAGTATTCCTTTTGCAAAAAGAAAATAAGTGGAGAGTGAGATACAAAAAAATGGAAGCATGGAGTATAATCAAAAGAAGTAACAGTGGTTATAATAATCCTTTGGTGGTGGTTTCCAAACATGGAGGGGGTGTTAGACTTGTACTTGATTCTAGGCACCTTAACAAATTTTTGAAAAGAGAAAATGATCATCCAGAAAACATAGGTGAACTGTTACATAAATTTGAATGTGTGAAATTCATGAGCAGCTTAGACTTAACTTCAGGCTTTCACCAAATTTCTTTAGATATAAATTCTAGAAAATACACTGCATTTTTGTATCAGGGAAAAAGTTATCATTACTGTGTTGTACCATTTGGACTAACAGTTTCTGTTGCTGAGTTTATTAGAGCATTAGATCTTGTTTTGGGGGATGAACTACTGTCTGAACTTACTGTATATGTAGATGATATTTTGATTTCTGGAAAAACATGGGAAGACCATTCTGAATTGCTAACACAGGTGTGTACAAAATTAAGGGAAGGAGGTATGACCTTAAAGTTAGAAAAATGTAAATTTGGAGTAAGTGAATTGAAATTTTTGGGACACATTATTTTGGAAAAGTGGATTGAACCTGACAGAGAAAAATTTGAAGCTATAGAGAATTTTCCTATTCCTTAAAATAAAAAACAACTAAAATCTTTTTTTGGTCTTGCTGGATTTTACAGAAAGTATGTCAGTACTCAAGCTATGAATGCTTCTTGTTTATGAGATCTATTAAAGAAAAACACTGTCTTGGATTGGTCATCTGATTGTCAAAAAGCATTTGATGAGATAAAGAAACAACCTTCACAGAGCAGAATTCTATATAAGCCTGACATGTCTTTACCCTTCTGCCGGCTGCGGTAGCCGAGCGGTTCTAGGCGCTCAGTCCGGAACCGAGCAACTGCTACGGTCACAGGTTTGAATCCTGCCTCGGGCATGGATGTGTGTGATGTCCTTAGATTAGTTAGGTTTGAGTCGTTCTAATTTCTAGGGGACTGATGACCTCAGCTGTTAAGTCCCATAGTGCTCAGAGCCTTTACCCTTTTGTTTAATGACTGACAGCAGTGATATAGGATTAGGAGCACGCTTATTTCAGGAAAAAGTAGTAAGAGATCTTATTGAACACCATTCCATTGCATTTGCTAGTAGAGTATTACTAAAGTATGAAAAGACTTACACTGTGACTTAAAAAGAACTTTTGGCTATACATTGGGCTTTTAACAAATTTAAAAATTATTTTCTTGGACACAAAGCAATTGTTTACTCTGACCACAAAGCACTAAGTTACTTACAGGAGTGTAGGCTTTATCATAGTAGAATCACCAGATGGGCATTATTCTTAAAACAATTTGATTATGAAATTAAATATATTAAGGGGAAGGAAAATGTTATTGCTGATGCACTTTCTACGTCACCTATTGGGCTAAATTTTGATAATGAAACAGGTATTGATTACAAAAATTTCAAAATTATGTATTTGAAGGGGATAAAAGAGGAAGGAGAAATTTTAAAAATTTGTAATGACATTAGGAGACATCAAAATCATGATGAAAATTGGAAATTGGTAAAAAGTTATTTGGGAGTTAAGCAAAAGGTAGTTGATTATTATAAGGTACACAAAAGGACTCTGTTCAGAAGATTAAGACCTGATTTGGATGACTGGAAATTATGTTGGCCTGAGCAGCACATAGACACATTAGTGAAGTATATACATGAGAGCTTTGGACATTGTGGTTCTGTCAAATGCATACAAAAGATTCAGGAAACTGTATACTTTTATAATATTGCCAGAAGAGGGAAGAAAAAATTAGCAGCCTGTGAGTGATGCCAAAGAGTAAAGGTGAGTAATCAAACATGCAGTGGGATGATGCAAAATATTTTGCCCAGCAAAAATTTAGAGCTGACAGCTTGCGACATTTACGAACCCCTCCCCAAGTCAAAAGGAGGTTACAGTTTTATCTTTGTGATTGTTGACATATTCTCAAAATTCATCAAATTGTATCCATTAAGGAAAGCCACAAGTAAACAGATTACATCTAGGCACTCCAAAAGCAATCTTGTCAGACAATGGCTCACAATTTACATCAAAAGTATGGAAAGATTTTGTTGAAAATGCAAACATAAAACATATTTTGATTTCAGTTTATTACCCATCCAGTAATCTGGCAGGGAGGTACATGAGAGAGATAGGGAGGTTGTGCAGAACATATTGTAGTAAGAACCATGTAAATTGGATTCAATATGTAAATGATTTCGAAGACATAATGAACAGTTTGCAACATACATCCACTGGCTTTTCACCATTCAAAATTATGTTTAACACAAGACCTACTAGCTTTATTACTGGACACATAGATTTTCCAGTTTGTCAAATTTTGTCACCTCAGGAGAGAGAACAAATTGTAAAAGACACCATGAAAAAACAAGCAGATTACAGAAAGAAAAGACACAATGCAAAAGGCAGGTTTTCACACTTTAATATTGGTGATTTGGTTTTGGTTAAAATGAAAGAAAAATCTTAACTGATGACTTCAGAATTAAAGAAATTTTTTGACATTTATATAGGACCATTTGAGGTGAAAGAAAATCCTCACCCAAATGCTTACAGATTGATCCATCCAAAGTCGAGGAAATTATTTGGTTTGAGGAATGTAACTGAATTGAAACCTTATAAGTCTGATACCTAGAATAAAATCTGCAAATCTCAATAACCTGGAATACAAGGAAAATTTTTCACATTTTATATTGTTTATGAAGTACTATATATAGTACTGAAGCTTACTTAATGTAATTTCTATTTTTATGACATATAATATACATACTATTCATTGAATATATGCCTGGATGTAAGAAAATATTTTGATGGTTGCTTCTGCATTTTATTTTCTTTGTGTGGTAGGACATGTGCTATTTTAGTTGTAGTTTACTTATGTTAGTTATTAGACATTTGACATTCATATTTTGTGCTTACTACTATTTTCTTCATGTTCTGATGTCATTTATGGTGAAAACATTTTGTTGCTGTTATTATATTTTCTGTGCTTATATGTTGGAAAAGACTGAAATTTGAATATTATGAACAGGCCTTGCCTGTTTATTTGCCCACTTGAGAGTTGGGATGTGGGAAATTGAGAACTTCCCACACTGTGGAATTAAATCATTCTTTTGTGTATTATTGGTGAACCATTCTGTCTGCCTATGGAGGCAACACACAGATACTAACAATTGTCATTTTTCTTAATATTGTCTTTGTATATAACATGTTTAGGATTAGTGTGATACCTTTTGATATTTTGCATATTATGTTGATGAAATTAAGAGGATGCTTGCTGTAAAATCCTACCCTACTTTTGTCATTTTGATAATATTTCTTCTGTTTTTGTAAGACTCAGTGTAGCCCTGAGCACTTTTCTTCCTTTGTACATGTCAAATTATAGGTTTTAGTTAGATTGGATCTGTATTGGGGGGGGTGCAAAATTGGGATAGACAATATAAGCTACTGTATGGGGATTATCACAGTCGTCCGTTCTGCCATGTCTGCGTTGAATTTTATGTTGGTGGGTGGCTGTTGATATTCTGCTCTCAGTTATATTTTTTGAGCCCTCCCCTTTTATTTCTTATCCTACTGCCTGTCACTTATTCTATTCTATTTTTCTTCTTCTGCTGATGAGAGGGGGCTAGGCTGAACTCTCCAGTAGTACCTATTTCTATCTTTCTTTCCCATCCACATATTTTGAGGTATCGCTCCTCCCTTGTTGCAGTGTCTATAATTGTACCATGTCCTCACGCTCTTCAATACAGATCAACAAGCAATTGTTTCCTTAAATGCTATATACTAATACTTTTCTTTGTCACAAATTTCCATGTTAATTTAGTAATCTGTATCTGGTTGAATAACTTTGAAATTAATTTCCAAATTTATTTATATACTATCATACCATATTACAGTAGAGTAAAAATTCCAATTACTTTCAAATCAGAATGTAGAAGACCTATGGATAATAAAAGCTTGCTTATGACATGTCACAAACAAGATTTTTTAAAGTAATGTTAGAAAATGAGAAATTTAATATTTGTTGTAATATATAGAATTTTTATTGAATATGAATCATAATTGTTAGACTATTATAATCTTTCATATTGTTTCTTTCATGTCATTCTACTAGTGTCTGATCATTCTTGGTGACACAATATAACACTGAATATTTGTGTAGGAACTTATACTGAACTGAAGAGTAAAGCCTATGTAATAATTTCAGGTCAACTACCTGTGTAGATAAAGAACCCACCAGTTAAAAGGAACTATGTAGATGGAATACCTATGGACCTGCTATTAGAGGAAAAACTTAACTAGGAGAACAGGAACTACAGTGGTGAAATGGACAGTGAGTTATATATAAAATGATGGACTAAAAATAACAATTGGACTCTTGTTTGAAAAAATTTTAATACTTTTCTTATTATATTGCCAGGAGACATATTCTGTACTCATGTACATAGTTGTAACTAAGATTCAAAAATTTTATGAGTTTTTCTTTGCATACAATATGTTACAGATTAACAGATTACATTTTGATATCTATGTGTACTGTTGTAAATAGAGTGAAGGGAGATCTGTTGTAAAATTTAGTAATTTTTGCAAGTTTGAAAAGATATGGCTAAAGAAACTTTTAATCCATTACATTTCATTTCTTTAATGTTATACCACGAGGATCAATAATCTCTATGTACTGTTTCTAAGATACTATTATTCTATATAATGATTACTGTAACTTTCTACCTTATTATTTATTATCTTGCTGTTTGGGGCACCCAATCCCAAATTGAGTGTGTGTGGGGAGGGGTGGGGGGGGGGGGGGGGGGGGAGGTAGCGGGGGTTGTAATGGTACTTGAATTATGGCACCTCAACTCAACCTCTCGATACCAGCAATACTCTACTGTGTTTCTGTAAAGTAGTTGACATATTTCTGAGACAACATTCAGATTTGATTTTATTAATGTAGGGGTACTTTGATACATTGATATGTTTACATTGCAATGATATTATTCTTATGTGTATTCTTTTTTTTGTCACAATGATCTTTGATGTACTTGTAACTCTGATTTTTGGGCACATAAGCAGTCAGTTAGAGAGTCGGACCTTGAGAAAGTCAGGTCTTGGACGTAATCTTGGAAAGACACATATTGTAGTCAGGTTATAAAATGTGAACTTTAACAGTGAGGAAGATGTTTTCAAGTATGTTTTGTATAGTGAAGTGATGTTTTGTGTGTTACATGATACTGCAACAAAATCAATAAAAAGGAAGTGTAGCTTAAATTTGGAGTGCTGATTATTTTTTTACATCACCATTGTCCTGCAAAAGTGTAATCTTCAAGAATGATTTGTGAAACACATCTACAAAACTTTTGAATATAGCAGAATAAAACCTAGGCCTCTTTGCATCTGAGCTTGGAATCATCACTACCTAGGTTTTTGACAGTTGAGCCCATGATTTTACAACAAGTCCAGCGTGGGAAACACGAAAAGATGAGTGCCTAGTTTATTCATTATTACATGAAATGACTTTATTATCTGTCTCTAATGACACCTGCCACATAATAACTTTGTTGTTGCCCAAAAATGCAGTATTTAGCAGCGTGAGCAACACCACAATCATTATTAAATTTTTTGACCTTTGTTGTGGTAGGGTTGTTAGAAACCTTAAGAGCAAAACAACTTTAATTTAAAAATCAGCTAGAAGCCATACAAATACAAACAACAAGAACAAATAAGAAAAGGCAGTACACCCAATCAGGCTCTGAAGTTTCTGACGGTCAGCCTGGAATTCAAACTCTAACCCTCGCTTAAGTGAGACAGGCAGTCGGTCCAACCATTCTCAATCTGATGACAACCCAACCGACAGACAGTCAACAGACCCACCGACAAGATAACTTCCACTCCACCTGACCAGAACACAACAGGGAGTTCAATGGAACAACTTAGAAAGTATTGACACCCACAATCAATTATACATTGAGCTGTCAAACTACACACCATGCTGGTCAGCTACAACATGATGAGGAAAATACACTGCCTGATTTTATGCCAATGGCCAGGGCTGGTAAGTGGAATAATAATGGCCACAAGGCAGAAGATTCCGCTGGTGCACTTCAATTCAGAATATCCAAGTATAGTTAAACTCCACCGGAGGGTGGCTAAAAGTTGCCAACTTGAAAACACATGTTGTTGCTCAAGGGAATGTCTCAACAGCCGACAACGAAATCCAAATGACAATGTGAACAGTCATGACTTGCTGGTAGATTAAGTCAAAACTCAACTTTTGTGTCCAGGATCAGTGAGCCACGGACCTTGTAGCAATGGAAACAGCACCGCACTTAGACGCTGCCAGCGGCCCTGACCAAACTATGCGCCGCAGAGATTTCCTCGCTGCTACATGCCGACCGACCAACTGCCCAGGCCTAGAAATGGTCAAAGGACCAAATATATGTCGGCTGATGAGACGACCAACCAAACAACTGACCAAAGGTTGTCCCACTCCAATCTCCCTCCATTGGACGACAGAAAACTTAGCTGCAGGACAGTTTCAAAATGGTATCTGTAGGTGATGCACACTACAAGCAATCTCCTGCCACTGAATTTCTCACTGCAGAGAAAAAAACTGTGGGGAATATACACAAACACTTGTGCAAAATCTATGGAGCATCTGCTGTCGACAGAAATATAGTTAGTTGCTGGGCATGGAGGGTGAGGTTGTCAGCAGGCAGTTCGGCAGAGTTCCACAGTTTGCAGTGGTCAGGCAGACCATCCACGGCAGTCATACCTGACAACCCTGACCTAGCCCCTCAGACTTCCACTTGTTTTGGGCCATTGAAGGATGCCATTCATGCCATTGAAGGATGCCATTCATGGAAGACATTTTGAGAACAATGTGGAGGTGATTCACACAGTGAAGCAGTGGCTCTGCCACCAGGGCAAGGATTGGTTCTGACAGGGCATACATGCCCTTGTTTCACACTGGAGGAAGGCAATAGAACGGGATGGATATTAGGTGGAAAAATAGGGTGTGTAGATAAAACACCATTCTTTTGTGTGTGTAGTTCTCATTATGTTCAATAAAGAACTGTTGAAAAAAAAATGTGGTGCATTGCTTTCTGGGCAACCCTTGTACTATGTACAGCTCTGTGAACACATTATTGTAGCCAAGACAGACAGGAAGCTCTCACCCAGCAGAGCAGTACAATTTATATTCCAGCTAACTCTGCAGATGATGAAGAGATTGAAGAAATGTATGATCAGATAAAAGAAATTATTCAGATAGTTAAGGAAGATGAAAATTTAATAGTGATTTGTGACTGGAATTCAATAGTATGAAAAATTGTTGGTGAATATGGACTGGGGGAATGGTAGAATTTTGCACAGAGTACAATTTAATTATCACTAACACCTGGTTTAAGAACCATGAATGATGGTTGTACATGCAGAAGAGACCTGGTGATACTGCAAGGTTTCAGATTGATTATATAGTGGTAGGACAGAGATTTTGGAATGAGATGTTAAACCTTCAGTCATTTGCTGGAGGAGGTGTGGACTCCGACCAAAATTTATTGGTTGTGAATGGTAGTTGAAAACTGAAGAAGTCACAAAAAAAGATAGGAAATTAAGGAGATGGGATCTGGATAAGTTGAAAGAACCAGAGGTTGCTGAAAGTATCAGAAGGAGCTTACGCAACATTTGACAAGAACAGGGGAAAGGAATACAGTAGAAGAGAAATGGGTAGCTTTGAGAGATGAAATAGTGAAGGCAATAGAGGAATCAAATAGGTAAAAAAGCAAGGCTAAGGAGATTTTGTATTTAACTGGAGAAATATAAAATGCAGTAAATTAAGCAGGTGAAAGGTAATTCAAAAGTTTGAAAAATGAGATTGACATGAAGTGTAAAATGACTAAGCAGTAATGGCTACAGAAAAATTGTAAGGATTTAGGGGAAAGATAGATACCACCTACAGGAAAATGAAAGAGGCCTTTGGAGAAAAGAGAACAAGCTATATGCATATTAAGAGGTCAGATGGAAAACTAGAACTAAGAAAAGACGAGAAAACTGAAAAGTGGAAGGAGTACATAGACACTGTATACGAGCGAGCTGAACTCGCAGGCAATATTATAGACACAGGACAAGAAGGTAGATGAAGATGAGATGGGAGGCATCACATGTGAGAAGAATTTGACAGAACAGTGGAAGATTAAGTTGAAAGAAGGCCCCAGGGGTAGACGATATTCTGTCAGAACTATTGATAGCTGTGGGAGAACCAGCCACAACAAAACACTTCCATCTTGTGAGTAAGATGTATGAGACAGGTGAAATACCCTCAGACTTCAAGAAGAATATATCCCAATTCCAAAGAAAGCAGGTGCTGAAAGGTGTGAATATTACCAAACTATTAGTTTAATAACTCATGGTTGCAAAATACTAACACAGATGAATGGATTCTGACAAAATGTAGGGACACGCGAGCCAATACTGACCAACGACTTCTCTTAGAAGATAGATTAAGAAAAGGCAAACCTATGTTTACAGCATTCATAGACTTAGAGAAATCTTTTGACAATGTTGACTGGAATACTCTCTTTCAAATTCTGAAATTAACTGGGGTAAAATACAGGAAGCAAAAAGCTATTTACAACTTGTACAGAAACCAGATGGCAGTTATAAAGAGTCAAGGGGCATGCAAGAGAAGCAGTGGTTGAGAAAGGAGTGTGACAGGGTTGTAACCCAGCCTTGATGTTATTCAACTGTACATTGAGCAATCAGTAAATGAAATGAAAGAAAAATATGAAATAGGAATTAAAAGTCAGGGGGGAAAAATAAAAACTTTGAGGTTTGCTGATAACATTGTAATTCTGTCAAAGGCAGCAAAGGACTTGGAAGAGCATTGAACAGAATGGACAACATCTTGAGAGGGGGATATAAGATGGACATCAACAAAAGCAAAACAAGGATAATGGAATGTAATCAAATTAAATCAGGTTATGCTCAGGGAATTTGATTTGGGCTAAAATGGTTCAATGGCTCTGAGCACTATGGGACTCAACTGCTGTGGTCATAAGTCCCCTAGAACTTAGAACTACTTAAACCTAACTAACCTAAGGACATCACACACATCCATGCCCAAGGCAGGATTCGAACCTGCGACCGTAGCGGTCGTGCGGTTCCAGACTGTAGTGCCTTTAACCGCTCGGCCACACCAGCCGGCGCATTTGATTTGGGAATGAGACACTTAAAGTAGTAGATGAGTTTGCTATTTGCGGAGCAAAATAACTAATGATGGCCAAAGTAGAGAGGATATAAAATGTATACTGGCAAGAGCAAGAAAAACATTTTTGAAGAAGAGAAAGTTATTAACTTTAAGAGTAGATTTAAGTGTTAAGAAGTCTTTTCTGAAAGTATTTGTATGGAGTGTAATCATTTATTGAAGTAAATATGGACAATAAACAGTTTATACAAGAAGAGGGTAGAAGCTTATGAAATGCGGTGCTACAGAAGAATGTTGAAGATTAGGTGGGTAGATCACATAACTAATGTATAGGGTTGTGGCAGGGGGGGTTTAAAATCATAGAGGGAGCCTAAGATATGAATACAGAAAGCTGATTGAGAAGGATTGTCAGTTGCAGGAGTTATGTGGAGCTGAAGAGGATGCTGAAGAGGATGCATTAAACCAGTCTTTGGATTGAAAACCACAACAACACCTGCAAACTCCTCAATCAGCAATTTATGTAACCCAAATTCATAAAAAAATAATCAGTCATCTCTTCTCCCACTAAAACTTTGTTACATGATACATTGCAGTGATTTGTTAATGATTTTGTATCTAGTTCTACTTCCACACTGTGAGTAACTTATCCCAATTTTCTATGCATAGCCGGCCGGAGTGGCCAAGTGGTTCTAGGCGCTACAGTCTGGAACCACGAGACCGCTCCAGTTGCAGGTTTGAATCCTGCCTCAGGTGTGGATATGTGTGATGTCCTTAGGTTAGTTAGGTTTAAGTAGTTCTAAGTTCTAGGGGACTTACGACCTCAGAAGTTAAGTTCCATAGTGCTCAGAGCCATTTCAACCATTTTTCTATGCATAACAATGTTTGTGCCCTCCAAAATTTCCTACCAAAATATGGACTATTCACTTCATATCAGTCTCTGTCTTGCTGCCTGTATGCTCCAAAGTTTCCTGCCCTTTCATAATCTTTTCTGTCTGTTTTTTCTTGCCCCAAATTGACAGGCTGCCAGAGGGACAATCCCTAATTTACCTGACCATTGCTCCTATTCTCATGTCTCCTGTTGTTAAATGTTCTGTTACTTCATTTCCATCATCTGTTCCTCTTTTCATGCACTCTTCTTCAGTTCCTATTTCTGTCATTCCACTGTGATTCTCTCCTAGCATCTCTTTCCACATGGTAATTTCCTTAATTTCCTCATCCTTCCCATAATTTCCTATATTATTGCAATTTTGATTCCTCATTCACTCCACCGTACTTGTATTTATATTTTACAACAGTGTCAAGAGTTACTTTCAACATTCTTAAAGTAATACATAATAAAATTTATTACTGAAATTTATCATTTGGCTTGATTTCAATGACAGAATTTGCTTTGATGTTTCTGAGTAACAAATTTGAAGTAATCCATATTTTGAAATAAACCAGTTTCCACACTGAAATTTTATCGAATATGTATACATAACATCACTTAATGGTATCACTATCTCCAAAACATTTGGTGTTGATCTGTACGCTATGTACGGTCCGATTCTGCAACATTACAGTGCTTACATACTCAAGTTCATCCGAAGTTTCATCTGAAAGCTATCAAAGTTTTCATTTCTTTTTGTGTGCCTGTTAGGTGAGTGTTCTTTGTGAAAGATGCATGCCATTGCGTAATGCTAACATTCCACGTGGGAAAAATATATCTAAAAAGAAAGATGATGAGACTTACCAAACAAAAGCACTGGCAGGTCGATAGACACACAAACAAACACAAACATACACACAAAATTCAAGCTTTCACAACCAATGGTTGCTCCATCAGGAAAGAGGGAAGGAGAGAGAAAGACGAAAGAATGTGGGTTTTAAGGGAGAAGGTAAGGAGTCATTCCAATCCCGGGAGCGGAAAGACTTACCTTTGGGGGGGAAAAAAGGACAGGTCTACACTCGCACAAACAAGCAGACAAAAGACTGCCCAAACTCCCTGCCCCCACAAATGTCTGCCCGTGTCCGTGCATGTGCGGATGGATATGTGTGTGCGCGCACGAGTGTATACCTGTCCCCCCCCCCCCCCCCCCCCCAAGGCAAGTCCCTCCGCTCCCGGGACCGGAATGACTCCCCACCCTCTCCCCAAACCCACATCCCTTCGTCCCCCCCTCTCCCTCCCTCCCCCCCGACAAAGCAACCGTCTGCCGCGAAAGCCTGAACCCTGTGTGTATGTTTGTGTGTCTATCGACCCGCGCCAGCCCTCCCGCTTGGTAAGTCTCATCATCCTTGTCTCCAGATATATTTTTCCCACGTGGAATGCCTCCCTCCATTATATATATGTATAATAGAGGGAAACGTTCCACGTGGGAAAAATATATCTAAAAAGAAAGATGATGAGACCTACCAAACAAAAGCGCTGGCAGGTCGATAGACACACAAACAAACACAAACACACACACAAAATTCAAGTCCTCGCAACCAATGGCCACCCCATCAGGAAAGAGGGAAGGAGAGGGAAAGACGAAAGGATTTGGGCTTTAAGGGAGAGGGTAAGGAGTCATTCCAATCCCGGGAGTGGAAAGACCCACCCCAGGGGGAAAAAAGGACAGGTATACACTCGCACACACACACATATCCATCCGCACATACACAGACACAAGCAGACACTGGAAAAGGCAAAGAGTTTGGGCAGAGATGTCAGTCGAGGTGGAAGTACAGAGGCAAAGATGATGTTGAAAGACAGGTGAGGTATGAGCGGCGGCAAATTGAAATTAGTAATTAGCGGAGATTGAGGCCTGGCGGATAGCGAGAAGAGAGGATATGCTGAAGTGCAAGTTCCCATCTCCGGAGTTCTGACAGGTTGGTGTTGGTGGGAAGTATCCAGATAACCCGGACGGTGTAACACTGTGCCAAGATGTGCTGGCCGTGCACCAAGGCATGTTTAGCCACAGGGTGATCCTCATTACCAACAAACACTGTGTGCCTGTGTCCATTCATGCAAATGGACAGTTTGTTGCTGGTCATTCCCACATAGAACGCTTCACAGTGTAGGCAGGTCAGTTGGTAAATCATGTGGGTGCTTTCACACATGGCTCTGCCTTTGATCGTGTACACCTTCCGGGTTACAGGACTGGAGTAGGTGGTGGTGGTAGGGTGCATGGGACAGGTTTTACACCGGGGGCGGTTACAAGGGTAGGAGCCAGAGAGTAGGGAAGATGGTCTGGGGATTTCATAGGGATGAACTAAGAGGTTACGAAGGTTAGGTGGACGGCGGAAAGACACTCTAGGTGGAGTGGGGAGGATTTCATGAAGGATGGATCTCATATCAGGGCAGGATTTGAGGAAGTCGTATCCCTGCTGGAGAGCCACATTCAGAATCTGATCCAGTCCCGGAAAGTATCCTGTCACAAGTGGGGCACTTTTGGGGTTCTTCTGTGGAAGTTCCGGGTTTGAGGAGATGAGGAAGTGGCTCTGGTTATTTGCTTCTGTACCAGGTCGGGAGGGTAGTTAAGGGATGCAAAATCTGTTTTCAGGTTGTTGGTGTAATGGTTCAAGGATTCCGGACTGGAGCAGATTCATTGCCACGAAGACCTAGGCTGTAGGGAAGGGACCGTTTGATGTGGAATGGGTGGCAGCTGTCATAATGGAGGTCCTGTTGCTTGTTGGTGGTTTTGATGTGGACGGACATGTATACACATCCGTCCACATCAAACCCACCAAAAAGCAACATATCCATCCGCATATACACAGACACAAGCAGACAGTATACACTCACACACACACATATATCCATCCAAGGCATAGAGGTTTGAAAACTCTTTGCCTTTACAAATGTCTGCTTGTGTCTTGTATGTGTGGATGGATATGTGTGTGTGTGCGATTGTATACCTGTCCTTTTTTCCCCCTAAGGTAAGTCTTTCCGCTCCCGGGATTGGAATGACTCCTTACCCTCTCCCTTAAAACCCATATCCTTTTGTCTTTCCTTCTCCTTCCCTCTTTCCTGACGAGGCAACCGTTGGTTGCGAAAGCTAGATTTTGTGTGTATGTTTGTGTTTGTTTGTGTGTCTATCGACCTGCCAGCGCTTTTGTTTGGTAAGTCTCATCATCTTTCTTTTTAAATATATTTTTCCCACGTGGAATGTTTCCCTCTATTATATAATAGAGGGAAACATTCCATGTGGGAAAAATATATCTAAAAACAGAGATGATGAGACTTACCTGCCCTGTGTGTGTGTGTGTGTGTGTGTGTGTTGTAATATATATCTCTGTGTGTGTGTGTGTTGTACTATTTAGTACTGATGACCTTTTGTCTGTCCATCAAATAATGATTTGCCCATTGGTGTGAAATTTTTGTAAGTGACAGAATTTGGATCATACTGCCACTTCGATGAATTTATCCCCTCAGCAGATGCTACTATGTATCTTGGTTTTATCACCAGTAATAGTGTTTATATATATATATATATATATATATATATGTGTGCGAGTGTATACCCGTCCTTTTTTCCCCATAAGGTAAGTCTTTCCGCTCCCGGGACTGGAATGACTCCTTACCCTCTCCCTTAAAACCCACATCCTTTCGTCTTTCCCTCTCCTTCCCTCTTTCCTGATGAGGGAACAGTTTGTTGCGAAAGCTTGAATTCTGTGTGTATGTTTGTGTTCGTTTGAGTGGCTGTCGACCTGCCAGCACTTTCATTTGGTAAGTCACATCATCTTTGTTTTTATATATATATATATATATATATATAGCTCTGCCGAAGCCGGTCCCAAGCCCGGTTGAAAAAGGAGGAGGGGGAGGAGTAACACCTCGTTAAAAAATCTTGGTTCACCTGGCCCGGGTGATAGTACCTCGTGAGGGTCCCTAGCCAGGGAAATGGTGAAGACCTCAACGGCAGTGAAGGCGGCAATGAAGATCATCAGAACGGTGGAACTGGTGGAAGAGGCAGGCTTTTATATAAAAGCACCAGACTGTATCATCTGTTCCCACAGTGGGCGGCTGCAAAAGGCGTCTGTCCCACATGTTAGTGACGGCCTCACTTATAATTCTAATTTTTATCATCAAAAGGTTCAACTACCTTTCCCCAAACCAAACTTTAACCTAAGACATGATGGTAAATTTCAAAATGGAAACTACTCCAGGAAGTAACCAATCTTCCATCGCTATTCATGGCGGTGCAACTAGGCCTTTGGATTCTGGAGAGCCTAGAACATCATGTAAGGAAGAGTCGGAGCTTCCTAGTACTTCTTTAAAGATAAGACCCAAGAAAAAATATCTACTGGGGACTCTGAATATCAACATACTTATGAAAGTTGGAAAACTAAAACACCTAACGGACACTCTCAATCAACGCAACATACTTATATTAGCTCTTCAAGAAACAAGGTATCTGGATGAAAATACATTTGAATCAGGTGGATACAGGATCTACAAAGGAAAACCAGCCATTAAAAATTCCAATAATACGACTATATTAGGGAACGCATTTATGGTCAAACAGCAACTTATGGAATCAATAACTAATTTTAGCTCCCCATCAGAACGAATTTCATTTCTGACGTTCAAGTCCGGCAATAAACACTACACTATTATAAATGCACATGCACCTATTAACCAACATAACAGAACAAATGTTGACAAAGTGGAAGATCTTTGGGAAATGCTTGAACATGAAACATCCATATTACCAAAAGAACATATAAAAATTTTACTGGGAGACTTTAATGCACAAGTTGGCAAAGAAATAAAATTTAAATCAGTAGTTGGAGATTATCCAGCACATGCATAAACCAACAGAAATGGGGAAAGACTCGTAGATTTTTGTAGACAGTTTAATCTAAAATTAATGTCGACATGTTTCAGGAAACTTGCAAGAAAGAAAAAAACGTGGGTATCACCTAATCCAAATGAGGGTGAATATCAGTTGGACCATGTGGCAATAACGACTCGCAACTACAAGGAAATCTTGGATGTCAGAGTGAGGAAGGACCTAAACATAGACTCAGATCATTATCTGACAGAAATAAAGACCATGTTCCAACCAAACAAACCAAAACCAAGAAGATTTCCAAGAGTAAACACTAAATTTCTCCTGCAAAAGCAGGACAAATTCTGTCATATAATAAACACAAGAAAAATGGATAATTGGGAAGAAATTAAGGAAACAATGATAGAGTCACTTAAAGAAATGGGACAGCCACGAAGAATACCAAAACACAGATGGTGGAATGAGCTGTGTGATGAAGCAATTGACAATCGACTAAAGACATGGAAAAAATGGAACAGTAATAAGAAACACGAATACTGGGAAGAGTTTAAAGAAGAAAGGAAAAAGAAAGCAAAAATCATCAGATCAGTGAAAAGAAAATATGACAAAGACACATTAGAAGAAATGGATTCTGATTTCAAAAGGAACAACACTAGAGACTTCTATAAGACTTTCAGAGAAGTTTTAACAGGATTCCAGTCACCAAGTTTACATTTTAAAGATAAAAATGGTAAAATGGTTTTAAGCAATAAAGTGAACTGCCAAATCTTAGCTGAATACTTTGAAAATCTATTAAATTGTGAGGAGCCTAATGACAGGTTACAATTTCAAAAACCACAACATGAAAATCCACCTTCGGAACCACCTACAGTAGAAGAAATAGAAAAGATTATCAAAGCATTGAAGAATAACAAAGCACCAGGTGAGGATGGGATAGTGGCAGAAATGTGGAAACTAGGGGGCTTATCCGCATGTCAGAAAATTCACAAAGTAATTAAAGACATTTGGACAAAAGGAATCATACCCAGTGACTGGAAACAAGCATTGATCCACCCTCTCCATAAAAAAGGAGATAAAACAGGCACCAACAACTACAGGGGCATATCCTTGTTACCATTGACATACAAAATACTTTCTAAAGCACTTTTAAATAGAATAGAGGAACAAGCAGGACCTAATATAGGAGATTATCAAGCAGGATTTAGAAAAGGTAGATCATGTGCAGAACAGATTCTTAATTTAAAAACAATTTTGAGAGTGAGAGCTATACAAAATAAAAATACAGTAGTTACTTTTGTAGACTTCAAGAAGGCCTACGACTCGGTTGACAGACAAACACTATTCCAGATACTTTATGAATCAGGGATAGATGAAAACACCAGAAGACTTGTTGAACAAACGCTCACAGATACAACATCAAGAATTAAGTTTCAAGGCGAAATTTCTGAACCATTCAAAATCAAAACAGGAGTTTGACAAGGTGACGGACTGTCCCCAATTCTCTTTAACTTGGTTTTAGATAAAGTAGTAAAAACATGGGAAAACACATTAAAAAACAGAGGCACAAAGGGTATAAGCATGGGCCAAGGAAAGAACAAATTTGAAGTAAAATGTTTAGCCTTTGCGTATGATATGGCATTGACAACTGAAAACTGAACAGACACAACAGTTATGCTTGATATGTTACACGAGATTGCTGAAAAGACTGGGCTAAAAATATCCTATGAAAAAACCGAGTATATAGAACACAAACATAATACAGAAAAGTTTATGAAAACAAGGTATGGAAAAATTAAAAGAGTTGATAGAATCAAATACCTGGGGGAGTGGATCCAAGCCAATGGACTGGATAACACAACAAATAAAGAAAGAATAAAAAAGTTGGAATTTGCATATAAATTAACACAAAACTACTACAATAAGAAATCAGTACCCATACAAGCAAAGATTAAACATTATAATTCAGTTATTAGGACACAAGCAACATATGGATCAGAGTGCCTAACATTGAATAAGAAAGGCGAATTAAGAGAACTAGAAAAAAGAGAGAGAAAAATATTAAGAAAAATTCTAGGTCCTGAGAAAAACAAGGAAAATAGGTGGATTAAAAGGAGAAATGAAGATGTATACAAAAATACAGAAAAGATCACAGATACAATGAGGAAGAGACGGCTAAAATTTTATGGACATTTAAAAAGAATGGAAGACACACGGATTACAAAGAAAATTTTTAATTACGTTAGTAAGCTAAAAACACTGTAGGATGGATAGAAGCAGTAAAGAAAGACGCCAACAAAATAGGTGTTACAGAAGAAATAATACATGACAGGAATAATTTTAGGCTACTTATAGAAAACGCAAACTATGAAGAAGATGCGCCAAAACCTCGACCCAAGAGAGTGTGGACAGATGAGCAGAGACGAGCAGTTGGCGAGAAAATGAAGAAGTACTGGGAAGAATGGAAGAAAAAGAAACACCATAAGTCTTAAGTTGTATGCAGTCCATAGCTGGCCAAATTCATAATAAATGAAATAAATAAATATAAATAAATAAATATATATATATATGGTTATAATAGAAGGAAACATTCCACGTAGGAAAATATGTCTGCTTGTGTCTGTATATGTGTGGATGGATTTGTGTGTGTGTGTGCGAGTGTATACCCGTCCTTTTTTCCCCCTAAGGTAAGTCTTTCCGCTCCTGGGACTGGAATGACTCCTTACCCTCTCCCTTAAAACCCACATCCTTTTGTCTTTCCCTCTCCTTCCCTCTTTCCTGATGAGGCAACAGTTTGTTGCGAAAGCTTGAATTTTGTGTGTATGTTTGTGTTCGTTTGTGTGTCTGTCGACCTGCCAGCACTTTCATTTGGTAAGTCACATCATCTTTGTTTTTATATATATATATATAAAATAGAGGGAAACATTCCATGTGGGGAAAATATATCTAACTAAAAAGAAAGCTGATGAGACTTACCAAACAAAAGCACTGGCAGGTCGATAGACACATAAACAAACACATACACACACACAAAATCCAAGCTTTCGCAACAAACGGTTGCTTCATCAGAAAAGAGGGAAGGAGAGGGAAAGACGAAAGGATGTGGGTTTTAAGGGAGAGGGTAAGGAGTCATTCCAGTCCTGGGAGCGGAAAGACTTACCTTAGGGGGAAAAAAGGACAGGTATACACTCGCACACACACACACACACACACACACACACACACACACACACACACACATATCCATCTGCATGTACACAGACACAAGCAGACATTTGTAAAGGCCTTTACAAATTGCATTTGGCAGCAATCTGAGGAGAGATGGAATTCTTCCAATGATTTGGAGAGCCACTCTGGTGTTACTCCTAGCATCATAGTGTGTGGATTCATCAAGTATGATTTGGGTGGTACTGATTAAGTTATCTCTCATCCAATATCCTGTATCCTTGTGTGTTACCTCTTGAGCAACAATGGTGTTATGCCAATTTGCAGCGGGTTAACAGTTGTCCACATGACATGTCTCTTTATAAACTGTCTGCATGATGTTGGGGTACTGCTGTAGCCAGCATGATACCCAGATTTATCCCCAATAGAAAATTTGTGGGGCAACCTTGGATGTCAACTACATCTCAGTGCCAGTATCTAGGAAATCAAGACCAGTTGAACAGTTGCTGGCCAGCTTACCTCATCAGACAATACAACAGCTTTATGACACCCCTCCCAATGGAATCAGTACATGCATCCAGGCTTGAGGGAGTGCAGTGTTATACTGATAAATGGGTTCATACTGTCAAGTTCCTTGTAAATTTGCTTGATTCTGGAATCACCAAAAATAACATCACATACCATCTCAAACTGTCAAGAATTTTATGAACAGGTTGATGGGGTAGCCTGGGTTCACTACTTCCTCCAGGGATTGCCAATCACTATATGGAGCTGGCACTAGAAATAGCACATCTTAAACCTAAACACTTCTTCCATCACGTTGATGACACATTCATTGTGTGGGAACATGGAAGAGAAGCCCTGAATGAATTCCATGAACACCTGAACAGCATAAAAACATACAGTTCACAATGGAGTTAGAACAAGATGGATGTCTCCCATTTTTGGATATTCTTATAAGGAGAAAAGCAGATGGTATGCTAGGACATGCAGTATACAGAAAGAAGACCCACATGGACCTATATCTCCATGCTTCGAGCTGCCATCGCCCAGCACAGCAGCACACCATTCTAATGACGCTGGTTCATAGAGCAAGAGCCATTTGTGACAAAGACAGCCTTCCAGATGAGCTGCAGCATTTTAAGGAAGTGTTTCATCAGAATGGTTACAGCACAGCACACATTAGATGTGCTCTGAGGAAGAAAAAGAGTGACACTGCCATCCACAAAGAAGAGGGAGAGGAAAAGAAACTCGCCTTTATCCCCTACATTGGGGCCTCTGTTAGTCAAAACTGCAAGAATAATGGGGGAAAACAATATCAAAGCAATTTTTTGACCACCTCCAAAAATGAAAGAGTTACTGGGCTCGGTGAAGGACAAATTGCAGCTACAAGTTCCTGGTATATATAGTATACCATGCGAGTTTGGGCTCCAGTGCATTGCTCAAACACAACGCAGCATCTTGCAATGCTGCCAGGAACACATTAGATGGTAAGGCTGGGGCACAAGGGCAAATCGGCTTTCGCAGAACACAGCCTTGATGAGGGACACAGCTTCCAACTTGAAGAAACGAAACTGCATTGCTGAGCCAGTGGCTTCTGGGAGTGTGTCATCAAGGAATCAGTCAAAATAAGATTACATGGCAATCTCGTCAACAGGGATGAGGGCTACTATTTAAGTTTGGCATGGAACCCTGCAATAGCAGCTATACCCTGGGACCGTGCTCAGCTGCTAATGCTCTGCGATTCTAAGCTAGACTAATGCGGCAGGCGGTTGGTGTCGCCCGGCCCCATGCGGCTTCCTCCCCCCACCACTGGCCCAGTACCAGTAGGAGTGGTGGGGAGGGACAGCCGCACACACCGCTGACCAGCTATATATATAGAGGAAGGCCACAGCCCATTGACACTTCGCCAGAAGATGATGAGAATGACACTCATCAAAACGTCACAGATTTTTGATGCAGCTACCCAGATGGAAGCCTGAGAAGATTTCATCATGAGTCTCATTTTGTTTCCTGCTTCCCAATCTCAGAGCTCCACTTTTTTGTCAGGCAGTATGTCAGAAGTGAAATATTGGAACCCAACATATCATACTTTGAAAGTTTCATAATGACTCCCATATATCACTGATGAGAAAGTAACACCAATGTTAAATGAAGGTGAGTCAGTGTCGCTGGCCAATACTTCCCTTCTTTAGACTAAATTCTAAGCACTGTCAATACAGAGAGAGGAGAAAGGACTATTTCTAGCTTTCTGAACTTTCATGTCTATTCTTCAGGGAGGAAAGTAGGCTTAGCTACTGAAGGTTGGAAAGGAGTAGCAAGTCATTAAGATTCCAGGATGAGAAGGGCACACCATATAACCTAACAGTTATTGCAATCTAATTATCCAGACTAACAGAACTGTATGCTTTCATTGCAATACAATGTTTTGATTATATTGATGAAAGGATTTGTTGTTTATTAACTTAATTCAATTCAATCTGTAGTATAAAGTTGAAACTTCCTTACCCTAGCATTGTAAAACCTTCAAGTTCATTATTAAAAAAAGTGAAACACATGTACTATGCTCAAATCATAAAGTGCTCCAAGAATAAGACAACAACTATTTGAAGTATCATTAACAAGGATCAAACTAAAAACAGTGTCCCAAATGGAAGTGAGCCTTCAGAAAGTAGCTCTGGCAAAAGTGATACTTAAATCATTGGCCACATAATTCAAGGATTACTTCCTACCAATTGCAGCAAACATTGCACACCTAATAAACAACCAGATATGGTTGCATTAGTTTTGCTTGTTCAGACACTGCATGCACCTCCAAAAGACAACTACTGAGAATACAAAATTCATAACGTTGTTAAAAAGCTGTAATTCTGATGTCTGTGTTCATGATGACATGATAGGACAACCCCAAACACATTAATAATTATTGTGGCTGAGATAAATGCACACATTCAAAGGTGGATTATTTAGTCTAACTTTGCAGCTGTAGAATAGGAGTGTGCACGGGCAACAAAGTGTTGGAGAACAGATTTTTTGGGCTGCAGTTTTTTTTCTTGTACACAATTGTTTGTGATATACTTTCTTGGAAGTGGCAGCTAATTAATCAACACTGGGACCTTCTTACACTAAAAAGAATAGGAAGAATGAAAAATTTGCTCATGATCAGTTACTGAACATATTAGAAGGTATTGATTATGAATTGAGAGATAACTAATTGGAGGAGAATGGCTAGAATCTGAAGCACACAGAAACTTGCCTCAGTGATGATAGTGTGGAACAGAACTTCCAAATATTTTTTGTGATGCTGAAGAATCAAAAGATAAAGGCAGTGAGGGTAACAAAAGCAATGGTGATAAAGAATGACATCACATTCAGTATCTCCCATTTACAAAACAAGAATGTTCATCCTACTAGTAATACACCAATGGATTTACTCAGATTTAATACTCAGGTTTAATACTTACAGATGTCATACTTCAGTTTGTAGTTGGCTAAAAGAATGATAATGCTGTGAATATATATCTGACTGAAAATACGAAGGATAGGCCTAGGATTAATAAGTATGCTTGTGTTTTTGGAAGTTACATTACATACAGGTAATATGATATCCATCTGATAACAAGACTGCTGCAAGGAAGATCTCTAGTTTCAAAACAGAGCAGTAGTGATGAGTGTGTGCAGATATGGCTTTACACTCATTACACTTTGCTAAAAAATCCACAGCCAAGACACCCAAATAACTGATTGTGCAATACTAAGTAGGGCCTATACCAAATTATTTTAACAGCAAATTATG
Organism: Schistocerca cancellata; assembly: GCF_023864275.1. Taxonomy (NCBI): domain Eukaryota; kingdom Metazoa; phylum Arthropoda; class Insecta; order Orthoptera; family Acrididae; genus Schistocerca; species Schistocerca cancellata. The sequence goes on from NC_064627.1 coordinate 1,000,947,524, forward strand.
TCAGGTGTATTACTCATGAAGATATACTGTTAAATGAATTAATGGTTCTCTTGAGATGGAGATTGTCATTTATATGATACATACCAAATAAAATGAGTAAATATGGTATCAGAATGTACATGTTGAAGAATCTGGATGGTTTTGCAAATAAGTGATCTGTGTACAAGGGGACGCTTGACAGTACAGTTGGAAAAGTCATGCTGGAAAGCTCATTTCACATTTTTTTAAGTAGCCTTATGTTGGCAATCACACACATTTACATGGTCAGGCCTAATTATGAGGAAAGGCATACATTATCTAAAACCCTTTTGCTTATAAAAAAAAAAACACTAAGCTTAAATAGGAGCAGCATCCTTAAAGAAGTATCTGCCAAACTGAGAGAAGGAAATACAATTGTTCTGTACTCACAAAGTGTAATGATAAAAAATGGGGGATGAGATACTATTTTTCCACAGAATTAACACCAGAAAATGACCTCAAAACTTCCACCAATTGTCAAATAAAATGCAAACATGCCTCACATTGATAGGCAGTATCAGATGCTTTCATACTATTCATGTGAATGTAAGGCTATCTACCAGCTTAAGAAAACTATTCTTCCATATAACAGAAATGCTCCTTTCCATATAGCTGAGATGCCGAGTCACAGAAAGGCACAAGAAAAAGACCATCAGACAATTAGCTTTTGGCCAACAAGGCATTTTTCAGAATTAGACAAAACATGCTCACACACACACACACACACACACACACACACACACACACACACACAAATGAGCACAATCTCTGGCAGCTGGAGCCAGACTGCGAGCAGCAGTACATTATGGGAGAGGCAACCAGGTGGTGGTAAGGAGGAAGCTGGCACAGGAAGGGGGAGGGATAACAGGGTAGTGCTGCTGGGAGTGTGCAGGGACAAGGTGGAGAGTGGAGCAGCTAGGTGCAGTCAGGAGGTTAGATGGAGGGTGGGGGGAGAGAGAGGGTTAGAGGAAAAGGAGTGAAGTAAAATGGCTGGGTACTGAGTGTGTTGGTGGAATAGAGGGCTGTGTACTGCTGGAATGGAAACAGGGAAGGGGCTAGATGGGTAAGGACAATGACTAATGAAGATTGAGGCCAGGAGGGTTACGGGAATGTAGGATGTATTGCAGGGAGAGTTTCTACCTGTGCAATTCCGAAAAGCTGGTGTTGGTGGGAATGCTCCAAACGGCAAAGGCTGTAAAGCAGTCATTGAAATGAAGGATGTCGTGTTGGGCAGCGTGCTCAGCAACAGGGTGGTCCAATTTTTTCTTGGCCACAGATTATTGGTCACCATTTGTGCAGACACACAGCTTGTTGGTTGTCATGCCCATGTAGAATGCAGCACAGTGTTTGCAGCTTAGCTCGTAATCACATGACTGGTTTTGCAGATTGCCCTGCCTTTGATGGGATAGGTGACAGGACTGGAGTAGTTAGTGGCGGGAGGATGTGTGGGACAGGTCTTGCATCTGGGTCTATTACAGGAATATGAGCGACGAGGCAAGGGGTTGGGAGCAGAGATTGTGTAGGGATGAACAAGGATATTGTGTAGGTTTGATGAGTGGCAGAATACCATTGTGGAAGGAGATGGGAGGATAGTGGGCAGGACATTTCTCAGTGAGACTCTCGGTATATTTCAAGAGAGACCCCTCATCTCTACAGGTGCAACAGCCATTGGTGGCTAGGCTGTATGGAAGGAACTTGTTGGTATTGAATGGGTGGCAGCTGTCAAAATGGAGGTATTGCTGGTGGTTGGTAGGTTTGATATAGACAGAGGTACTGATATAGCCATCTTTGAGGTGGATGTCAACATTGAGGAAAGTGGCTTGATGGATTGACTAGGGCGAGGGGAAGTGAATGGGGGAGAAAGTGTCGAGTTTCTGGAGGAATGTGGATGGGGTGCCCTTGCCCTCGATCCAGATGATGAAGATGAGGAGTTTGGGATTCTTGGTGTTTAGGAAGGATTCCTCTAGATGGCCCACAGGAAGGTTAGCATAGGATGGTGCCATGTGGGTGCCCATAGACATACTCCAGATTTGTTTGTAGGTAATGCCTTCAAAGGAGAAGTAATTGTGGAGGAGGATATAGTTGGTTATGACAACTAGGAAGGAGGTGGTTGGTTTGGAATTCATCAAGTTTTGAGAAAGGTATTGTTCAATAGTGGTAAGGCCATGGGCATTAGGGCTGTTAGTATAAAGGGAGGTGCATCAGTAGTGATGAGCAGGGCACTGTGGTAACAGGACAGGAACCATAGAGAGTTGGTGGAGGAAGTGATTGGTATCTTTTATGCAGGAGGGTACATTGCTGGTAATAGGCTGTAGGTGTTGGTCTACAACAGCAGAGATTGAGAATGTCATGAGGGGGGGGGGGGGGGGGGGGGCGAGGTGTGTAGAAGGTAGAAGTGTGGGGAATGGTAGGGGTTAGGAGAGAGATGGACATTGGGGAGAGGTTCTGGGACGGGCCTAAGGATTTGAGTAGAGACTGGAGATCCTGCTGGATTTCTGAAATGGGGTCGCTGTGGCAGGTTTGCAGGTGGATGAATCTGACAGCTGGTGGAGTCCATCTGCCAAGTAATCCTTGCTGCTCAAAACAACAGTAGTGGAGCCTTTGTCAGCAGGTAGGATTATAAGGTTGGGGTCATCCTGGATTTTCCTTTGTTTGAGAAATGCTACTTTTCAATTCACTTTACCTGTACAAAGAATACTCAGTGAGTAAAATGGAGCTGTATGAATGTAGAATAAAAAATGATATAGGAACTATTTCCTCCAATGGAAATTCGAAGAAATATGAGAAAGAGTGTCCATTAGAAAACATTTATTCTGAAAGAGTGGGAACCAAAATGAAGCCATAATGAAGAGAAGCAGAAATTACACTGCTCAGGTCATGCATAAAGAATCAACAACTGTCCAATAAATCCTAGATTCTGTTTTGAACTGCTGCATGATTAGACATAATTAGAGAATATTTTGTTTGAAACCGAGAATTCTTAATATTAGAAAAGAAGAACTGCTTTTCCTGTGCATGATATTTGAATGTTTTACTTACTGTTTTGTAAATGTTAGTTCAAAACAAAATGTTTATTTTTCACCAAATTTAAACATTTGTTTATTGTTTGAATAGTATTTTGTTTGCATTGTTAAAGAGGTACCATTAAGCTTGTCTGAAATAATCCATACAATACTTATGTGTTAATAGCATGAAGGCTTTATCAGACTATTCCACTACAGCTGCCAGTAATGCGGTTTGCACCTAGCACCCTCTCATGTGCCAACATTACTTTAGCTGTCAATATTATGTAAGTATAGAACAAAAGCTTCAAGATATCGCTTGAGTATGTTTCCAGCTTGTAGCTCATTCACACTTACAAGTTTCTGTATGTCGGTTAGTGGTTCATGTTGCTGCCCATGTCAAAATATGGTAAGATTTAATATTTCACTGTGGCTCCTACTAGAGTCCTCTCTGCTTCCATCACTGAAGACAATAGCATGTCACACTATCTTCGAGTGACCCTCTGACAGCACCAGCCGAGCTGTGCATGTCGATGCTGTGGCACGAGTCGAAGAAGGGCTAGAGGTGTGTGTGCCCAATAGTTCCACTGCCAATAACCAGTTTGCAACAGCTTGTGTCAACATATCTGGGTTCACAAGCCCTCTTATCTGTGCTGTGATAGCTGTACAATCTGCCATTGCTGCCCTCACAACACAATGATCCTGGTGGGCATCTGTGCTGCATAGGCATCCAGATTATCATCTATGGGTGTGAGAACATCCATGTGCCACTGGTACCAGCATCATTGCACATCTAACACAGCATGTCCAAATTGTGTGGCACTTCTTTGAAAGGACCATCTTATCACTCAGAAGGCCACTGTTTGATCCCTTTCAAACTTGTGCAGTTGGCTGAAGGGAACATGAGTGCATCTCCATGACATGTTTGCCTGATTGCTTCACACATGTGCACCACAGTGAGTTTTCTGGCTGTGAGCATTCCCTATTAAAGAGTAGATACAGATGGCACACTGGTAGCTATGCCACTACACTATCTGTGGGTGGATGATGTTAAAATCATTATCAGTACATCTACTATCCCCCAGGTAGCATATGCCATAATCAGACCAGAATCAATGTTGTCTTTCCAGGTGTACTAATTTCTTTTTCTGCCCCTGTATGGGGGCTACTCAGAAAGTAAGGTCCGATCGATCACAAAATGGAGGTGGCAGTGAAGATTTGATGATGCTTTGCATAAATGTAGTGGACAGTGCCTCTAGTATGCCTGTCAATTGTGCTACGTAGGCTTGAAAGTAATGTCAGAATGTGAGAACATAATACATGAAATGCTGCAAGGATCAGTACTGGGCTCCCTCTTGTTCTTAACTTACAGAAATGATCTTTCAGTGACTCTTAAGTGCAGTGCAGAAGCTATAATGTTTGATGATAGCACAAGCATAAATCCAAACTCAAACTCAGCAGACACAGACCAGATATTAGCTGAACAGCCCTACAAGTTGTTCACAGCTAACAGTTTAAATCTCAGTCTCACAAAGACTTATGTTACACAATTTAAAATGAACAATATTGATGTTGTGCCATAAGTAATGGCCACACACTAAATGAAGCACATTGTATCTTTTGTGAATTTATATCCTGACTTGTTCCATATCCCTGAAGGTTCTCTTTATGAATGGGTTCTATGGAACGCTGGGAGTAAATGACTGAATATCAACCAGAAATGGAAAGTAAACAACCAGCTACTAACTGAATTATGAACTAAAAGCAAAAACAATTAAAAAACTTATTTATTTGTTTATTAATCATAAAATACAGAAGTAATTGGAAACAAAGAGAGTTATTAGTGACAAGAAAACAGGATTTTATTAGAGGTATATATTGTCTTTCAAATTCCAAAAAGTAATCTTATGTTGCTGCTATTTAAAATAAAAGTAACAAAGGTATATTTATTTGGTGTTCTTTATACATGTATTTCTACCAAGAAAAATTGGTAGAAAGTTAAAATCAGATAAATAAGCTATGAGAATTGTGTTGTAGAATGAAACTATATATGAGTGGTATAGAGCACTACTAATAAATATGTTAGTGAATCTTGTGTATCATTAAAACAACAGATAGGTATCAGTTTTACATGTTTCTTGTTATTACTGTATAACACACAACTGCATTAGCAGCACAACAGGTACCCATATGATTCATCCACACAACTGAGATTCGTTATCTATGGATTGGAGTAAGGCAATTATACACCACCTACAACAGAACTTAGTCTACATAGATTGAGGCAGCTAAGGCAGGCCATCACAGATATGTCCAGAATGAATAAATATATTGAGATGCTACATTTTTGCAAGTTATAGCAGACAATACAGTGAATTTCCCAATATTCACCAGTAATTTTTATTGACATAACATACATGGTACATGATCAAACAGTATCAAGATAACTAATGACTCTGAGCACTATGGGACTTAACATCTGAGGTCATCAGTCCCCTAGAACTTTGAACTACTTTAACATAACTAACCTAAGGACATCACACACATCTATGCCCAAGGCAGGATTTGAACCTGCGACCATCCAGTCACGCGGTTCGGGACTGAAGTGCCTAGAACCGCTTAGCCACTGCGGCTGGCCATCAAGATAACAGGAACACGGACCCGTCTCACCATCAGGGGAAGAGTTTTCATGGACATGATCAAACAGTATCAAGATAACAGCACCATGGACGTCTGCCATATTACCCCAAATGTAAGAAAGGACAGAACTTGTTGTATGGTTTTTATGTGTATTATCATGGCTGTCATACCATGTGCTTAAAATGTTTCCTTGAGCATTGCTGCACACTATGAAGTGATTCTGGTGAAACAGCCTGCACATTGAATTTCATCTGGAACCAATGTGTTACAAGGCATTTCATTTCTTTGGGAGTCATCAGTGTTTTGTAATAAACTTCTTGCATTAAATCTCACCACAGATAAAGGTGTAGAAGTGTTAAGTTAGATGAGTCTGTAAACCATTTTGCGTTTCCTGAACAACTGTTCCAATGCCCTCCAAATGTCCTCTTAAGAGGGCCTGTCAACATATGTGTGGAATGAGAGGGATATCCATCATGTTGGTATCACACTGACTGCCTTATGTTCAGAGGGCTGTCTTCCAATAACTGCAGGATAATCTTAGGAACTCACATTACTTGAATGTATTTAAAATTCCATCAATAACACAGAGACCAGTGTTGCAGGTCTTGAAAAACATGCACCAAATATTGAAAGACCAGGAACATTCTTTGAGTCAGCATGGATTTTCAACTGATGATTAGTGCACTTTGTGAAGACTGACTTGCCTTTGGTTTGTAAATGATGCTTCTTCCTTAAACAAAATTTTGCTTACATATGCCACCTCACTTTGCACTTTTTGTAGATAACATTGAGAGGACTGTAATCAAATTTGGATAGTCACTGCCATGAAGCTGTAGATGTAGTGAAATTGGAAGAAGACGAAATATGATGGAATGCAGTGTTCGCAGAACGCGCATTTGATTGATACCTCTTGTACTTCCAAACTACCTGTTAGTGACATTTGCACTGTGTGTTACTCCTTTAAAATATTAGTTTAATTTCTTTCATCAGTTGCTCTTCTTTTCCCTTGGCATATTTTACTCTCCACACTTTAAGTTTCTAGAACTTTATTTATAACGTTTACAAAGACAGAGCGTGACTGCTTGGCACAATCTGGACACTCTTCAATGAGCAACTACACCGCTTCTCTATCAGTTTCACAACATTCACCATAAACAATGCTCAATGCACAATTTGAGAGTGTCAACAGTTTTACAAGCAAGTTTTCTGATTACTACAGCAACAGAACACAGGCTTCACTCAGGTAAACACAAAAACCATACCTGAATTTTGCATTTGCTTACATTCAGTATAACAGGGCAGATGTTGATGGAACCTCTTCTCCTGGTGGTGGGACAGTGGTTTGCAGTGCTGTTATTCTGATAATGTTTGATCAAGTCCCACACATGCTCTGTCATTGAAGTTCTCTTAGAAGCTTCTTTCAAGTGCCACAGAAAAAAAGTATATACTTCCATTAGAACAGAACAAAGTCATTGTCATAATTTGGAGACTATAAATGATGAAATTTGCTTGTGAATGTCAGGGAACTTGCCTTATTATCCACTACAACTAGGCAAAAACTGCACTCACACAAAAGTCATACATGCTGAGTTTTAGAGCAAGGCATGCTTTGGTAAACATATCAGATATGGTAGGATCAATGATATGCAAACATATTTTTTTCTCAAAGTGAATGGAATTAAAATTATAGAGGTACCTGTAATAAATTATTAAGGCAGAAAGTAAGAAAGCCACATTAATAAAAACATTGAGAAAGGTGAGAGCAAGTTGTGATGACAAAGTGGGAAACTTTACTTAATATGTGGAAAACTTTTTAGAGAAATAAAAATAGAAGGTACAGTTAAATGCATTATAATTTAAGAACTGAATGGTAAAGTACAACAATATTTATAAGCTTTCTCCAATACATGATGGTGTAATGCAGCAAACACTGGTAACAGTATCTGTTTTTTCATATTTATAAGCATTGATAGTACAAAACCTTACTTGTTTAATAAATAATGATAATGAAGATGAAGCTGTTTATAATAATTATTATCCAGCATAAAGAAGAGAATGAATTGTTATTACCAATGAAGATCTCTAATTTAAGACAAGGGCTATAAGAAGTTCAATAACGTACATGAGGGAGAATCTTAGTTCACTTCCTTAGATTATTGACCCGTATCACATGATCATTCATTCAAAATTTCTCTTCTTACATGAGAGGTATCTTAGAAATATGCACATGAAACTGATAACAAGGTCAGCAGAAATGGAGCAACTGCTGAAACTGGATGAATAATGAAGAAAATGATGGGTTATTAGAGTGACAGAGAAACACAGCCAAAAATGAATTGAAGTCAACTCAACATACGTACAAGATATTTTGACTGCATCTTTCACTCACTCATTTTTACATGTGTAAAAGTTATTCATACTTGTAATCTATGCTTTGTATATGAAATTAATAAATAACTAAGAAGGAAAACAGCGATGACTGCATGCAAAAATAGTTACAGTCAGACTAGATATGTAATTTATCAGTGTTGTCAGTTCATCCTTTTCAACCAATCAGAAGCAAAAGCTCATACAAGTGGATTGGAAGAGCTATGATGAGGTTTGACAACAGAAGTCTATGATGTATTATATGGAGTTTCAGTCTGATTTCTGTTACTCTTTGCATTATTCCTATTACATATAGCTGCTCAATGGCAAGTTATTACTTGTTTAAGGTACTGTAAATTTCTGTTGTTCTTGTTATTTATTTCCTATTGACACAATGTTTGAAAGAACTAATTCCATTGTCCATCTGCACATCAGAAAACCTGGTCATTATCTGCTGAGCCTTCAGGCAGCAGAATCACCACTGATGATTTTTCTTGTTCACTTCCTAGCACCCATGCTGGCATAGTATTGAAGTGTTTTTTTATGGGTCTGTTCCTCAGATGTAACAGTTGTAGCACTTCTGGTCTTACATAAATCTCAGCATTTGACACACCTGTAAGACAAGTCAATTTTAATAATGAATTTGAGCCTGTGACATAGCAGATCAAGCAATTAAACAAGTAGAGAACATTTCAACTTTGTCAGGGAGCATATTAACTAGATTTTATAGAAAATAATTTGGAATTTATTGCTGCTGTGGCTTGAATGTTACTACCTGTATATCAGACTATGCTGACTATTTGAAACTAGATATTGAAACATAGCAAGGTTGAACTTTTAGCAAAGTATGCTGTTGGGAAAAGTGGTCATGTCTGTTGAGCCATGGGAGTGATGTTGAAGTGCACCTAGAGTTTCTGTAAACTATTGTTAATTTGAGCATGTTACAGTCAGTGTGTAAAGCATATGAATACAATTGATAAGTATCAGACAATGAAAATATAACACCAATGCATTTTACAGGGTAAAGAATTAATATTTTACAAAGCTCCCAATCAGAAGATTAATTGGGTAAAAGTTCATGGAAAAAATCTCCTCTTAATTAATTAAAAAACAATGAATAATATTAGTTGTGAGTGTGAATGTGATATATGAACCACACAAAAGGAGACCTATCAAATGACATAGTTACAAATTAAAACTCAGAGAGACCAAATCACACTAGTTAAATAGCTATGAGCATATTCAGTTCCAAACAATTAATATGATAGTATATGATAAATAATAACTATAGCCCACATGTTTATAATGTAAATTACTGTTATGGGACACTGTTCCTGACAAAGTACTAATTGTTTTTTAATTGGATGCATTTTAGCATGATTCTTGTAACATCACAAAAAGCTGATTAGAAAATACAGTGTCCTCATATGGCACACTGTTGTTATCTGTTTGATTATTATGTTATTTGACACACTAAATTTATACATGTCACTTGAATGCACATTTTAATAATTAATGGATCTCAGTGAACACTGAAATAATCATCTACTGTCTTTATGAGCAACACAGTGCACACACACATAACATGATCATAAATCATCTCTTATAATAGAATTTTTTAAATGTATACCTGTCATATGAATAATAACATTGGAATGTTTAAGAGGAAGGTGGTCTTAGGTACACAAAAATAGTTGCTAGAAGCCCCATGGCTGGTTCTGGCCAGGATTTTGGATGTAAGAGAAATGTTGAAGCTATCCCAGATCACCAAATAAATTTCCAGCCAGGAGACATAAACATTCATCCCCTCTCTTCAAATATAATCTTGATAACAACTTAGTGAAATTGCTATAAAGAACTTAGTAATTTATTTTCATGTTCCATTGATCATTTGCACAATAAATCTTAATAGTATGGACTGAGTCATTTTCATTTACACTGCAAATTAATTTGTAAATATGGAAACATGCTGAACGTTTTTAAGTTGTTTTATTTTTATTTATTTATTTTTTATTGCTTATACAGATGTGAGTTACTAATTCTTACCAAACACCTTTTACACATTACATTAACAGAAATTCTTCTATAGAATAAAAGGAGTTGTCAAGGAGAAACTTCTTCAGTTTGCTTAAATATTTTACTTTGCTGTTTGTCAGACATTTTATATCGCTTGGTAATCTGTCAAAAATTTTAGTTGTGGCAATGTGCACCCCTTTTGTGCTACAAATAACATTAATGTTGAGTATGAAACTAATTATTTCTTCTGGTATTGCAGTTATGCACATCATGATTTCTTTCGAACTGCAGTGGATCATTTACAACAAACTTTATGAGTGAATAAACAGACTGTGAAGCAATAGTCAGGACACCCTACACATTAAACAGATTTCTACAAATTTGTCAGCTTACTGATTTGTCTCTCCCCAAGATTTTCAATGATTCTGAGTGCAAATATGGCTGAACTATGTTGTTTCAGGAGTTCCAAAAGAACTTTTTCCAGTTTAAATTCACATCAGTGTGGGCACCTAACAATTTTGAATTTTCCACCCTGACTATTATTTTCTCACCATGAGTTAAACTTCTTGGTGCAGTACTCGTAGATATGCAGAACTGAATAGGTTGTGTTTTTTAAAATGGAGGATGAGACCAATTGCAGAAAATCAGTCAATGATATGTTTAAGAACCTTGTTTACCATTTCTTCCATTGTAGCATGTATGCTTGGACTGAGTACAATACTACAGCCATTTGCAAAAAGAACTAATTCTGATTGTTGTACAGTAGATGGAAAATAATTTAAATATATGAGGAACAGTAGTAGATGTAAGGCTGAACCTTGGGAAACTTAGTTTTCTACATCTTTGACTCTTGATCTGTCTATTTTTTGCCTTCACTCTCCCACATCTATCATAAAGAATTCACTTAGCTTTTTGCTCTTATTAACTCATGTATGATGTTCTGGCAGTAATATCTGCCTTGCATATTACCCTATCTTCCACCTTGAAGCTCTCAGGTTTTCAGATCTCGTGCAGTACAATCCCCCCCAACAATCAGTCTTTCCTTCTCATCCCATCCAGCAAGTCTCCCGTGACCGGTGGTTCTGGGTGACTTTTCCAAATTCTACCCCTTTCCTATACCTCACAAGTCCTTTTCCTTCACTCCTTCTCCTTACCTTTCAAACCTTCTGTCAGAAGAAGGAGCCACTGGCTCCGAAAGCTTGTGTATCTATACCTTATTTATGTGTGTTGCTGCCACTTGGTGAGTACATTTTTTTATCTGTCCAACTACATTATATGAGAATATTGTGATTCACACAGTCAAATGCCTTAGATAGTCTGCAGGAAATTCCAAATGGCACTATTTTGTTATTTAATAATATCTTGTAATATCTTCTAATATTTGGTGATTGAACATATAAATGGCATCCTCAGAAGAACAACTCTTCTGAAATCCAAACTGTGATTTGTAGAGGATATCATAATTGTTCAGGTTAGATGCTATTCTAGAATTCATCATCTTCCCAAAGAATATGGAAAATGATGTCAGTAGTGAAACAATTCAGTAGTTATTGCCATCTGTTCTAACTTAAAGAGGGGTTTAACAAGGGCAAATTTCAGTCTCTCTGGAAAGATGCCTTGAGTTAGTGATGCATTACAGATTTGAGATAAGAAAAGCTTATTATATGGGAAGAAATCTTTGGTCCTCTACTAGGAACACCATCAAATTCAGATGAGCTTTAATTTTTAGAGAATATATGATTTTCTTAATTTCAGAAGGAGAAGTTTGTGTTATATTCATATGACTGAATTTTTGAAAGTTGCTTTTTCAACATACTGCTGTGATTTTCCTCTTGTACTGTTTGTCCTTATATTTTCTGCTATATTTAAGAAATGATTATTAAATATATTTGGTACCTGTGACTCATCATTTATAGCCTTTCCATTCAGCTCAATAGTGATGTTATCCTGTTCTGTTGCTGATTGCCCTGTTTCTCATATCACTATATTCTACGTAGCCTTTCATCTGTTGTTGGAATCATTAATTTCTGACATTTTACAGATGTTCCTTGATTTTTAATAAGTTTTCTTAGTAATTTTGAGACGTTTTTGTAGTGTGCAACTACTAAAGGATCTCTTCTTGTTTTCACCAATAGATACACTTCTCTTTTCCTTTCACAAGATACTTTACTCACTCTAGTGATCCATGGTGTTGTACATTGTTTAATGTCCTCTCTGATTAGCTTATGCAGAAAGCTATTTTCAAATAATAATATGAATTTATCATGGAGTAGATTAAATTTTATGTTGACATTAGGTTAATTATAAATTTTATTCCAGGTTATCTCTTTAAACTATGGTTGAAAATATTTGTCCTGGAGTAATTAATTATACTGATTTCCGCTGAGGAGTATTTATACTGTAAGGCACTGTCTTATTTATCCTGACTGACTTTGCTTTGTGATCAGTGAGATCATATGTTACTGGGTTAACAATTATCACAATCACCAAAGAAAATCATCAGTTAGGGTTCTTCTGTCTTTATTCACCTGTATTGGAAAGTTGATTATAGAGATCAAATTGTAGAATCCAAATAAGATTTCCACATCATTTTCCTATCAAAATCCCTTAGTAAATCTACACTGAAGTCACCACAGACTATTAATGCTTGCTACTGACTAACTGACGGTGTAGCAAGGAATGGAGACTCCTCATAAACAGATCAAAACTTTCCAGTGGGGAACTATATACAGTTACAATTAAAAGTGATCTATTTTTCAGTATTAATTCACAAGCACACACCTTTGCGTGCTGATGACACAAAATTTACTTGTGTCAATGTTTTGAAGTTGTGTTCTGTATTAATATAAATAACTTTCAATGGAGAAATAACAGTGGCAACCGGTGGCAAATATTTGTTTAATACATGTACCTAGGTTTTGACACTTCTAAGGATGTCTGCATCAGAATGAAAATTTAAAGCCATGAAGTTACTTTGCAAGAAGGTGATAATGAAAGTTTAGGGCAGACATACTCAAGTCAAAAATTAAAAATTAAAAACATTCCAGCCTTTGATATGTACACCTATATTTTATGAAAGTAGCTACTTCTGCAGTCACACAGCATCTACCTGGCTTTCATATGATTGTTGTTTTTGGAACTCATGTTGATGTCTGCAGAGGAGATGTTTGATCTATAGAAATGTCATAATATGTGAGCATAAAACATGTTCCAAAGCTCTACAATAGATCAATGTCAAAGATATAGGCCTATAATTTCATGCATCTTTTCAACAACCCTTCTTGAAAATGAGAATGACTTGAGCTTTTTCCAATCATTAGCAATGCTCCACACCTCTGGCGACCTACAGTTCACATCTGCTAGGAGTGTAGGAATGAACTGGTGTCCAACAGGTCCTGTGGCCTTTACTCTTCTAAGTGATTTCAACTGCTTTTCTATTCCTTGGTCACTTGTTATGATAACTGTCATTTGCCACCCATGCAATGATTTAAAGGAGGAACTACCATGTGATCTTTCTCTGTGAAATAGTTTAGTAGAAAGACTTTTAGTATTTCAACCTTTTCTGTGGCATCCCCTGTTTCAGTGCCATTATGGTTACTAACATGGTTGTCCAAGCATGGTGAGTCTTTTTCAGCCCTCACAGTTTTACTCAGCACATATCTGTCTAAAGCATGTTGTGTGACACTCTTCAAATCTGTCCACTGATGCAGAACACTATCAATGCTGGAAATGAAATTTTTGTGTTTGCCTTTCAGGCAATCTGGAATTTGTCTCTTGTCACCCTTGTTAAACAGAAAGATCTTCCTACCATTCTTTGTATTCCTATTTACAGCCATATTCAGTGAAACTGTAATGGACGTATGATCATTGATTCCCTGTTCTGTGCTGATTCAAAAAGTTCATGTCTTTTTGTCACCAGCAGGTATAAGATTTTATCTTCATGAGTTGGTTCTCCAATTAACTGTTCATTATAATTTTTGGGTAAGGTACTTAGGGAAATTTCAAATGATCTTCTGTCACTACTACCAATCCTAATCACTTGAATCTCCCAGACTATAGCAGGTAAGTTAAAATCTCCACATGATCAGGAAAATTACATGAAATGTTTTCCAAGTTTCCCCTCGGGTGTTCCACCATTGCTGCTGCTGCTGCTGAGGCAGGGAGTCTATAAAAGCATCCAGTGACCATGTTTGATCCGTGTTTAACACTTATTTTCACTCAAATTTTTTCACATTCTGAATCAGTATTCATCTCACTAGCTATTATTGTATTTTTTATTGCTATAAACACACTTTTACCACCAGAGATCAATCTATTTTTACGATATATGTTCCAGTTGGAGTCCACATTTCATTGCTGTTGACATGCAGTTTCAGCCAGCTTCTCGTCTCTAGTATTATGTGGGTATTTTTTACTATTTATAAATGAGACTAGTTCTGGGACCTTTCCATAGATGCTGTTGCTATTAGTTAATACAGTATTAACATTTTGTTTTTCGAATCTTCTATGATGAATCCTATTCTGTGTGCACTCAGAATGTGTCTTATCAGGTGTGTAGAAGAATTTCTCTATCCTAAGAAATCCACATGTGCCTGCTGCACATACTCCACTATCCTGGTAGCTGCTTCCTGCATGTAGTGCACACACCTGACCTAGGGGGCTATACATTTCTCCACCCAATAGCAGAGGTCAAGAAATCAACATCCACGATGATCAAGGAATTGCTGAGCCTCTGTTTTAAGCCTTCCTATTACCTCCAAACATGAGGACCGTGGTCATTTGTTGGGAGCGATGCTGCATAATGTTAGTTCTGTTTTCACTCTGTGAACGTGACCTGCTGTCTTCAACAAATCAGCCTGCTGCCTGTAGGAACTAAGGACGGCCTGTGAATCCAGGCAGCAGGCATCAGGTGTGCTGACATGAGCAATGATTTGCAGCCAAGTGCACCCAGTGTGCTCAGTCACTGCCGGCAGATCCTCCTCCACATCTCAGACTAGACCCTCCTGGCAAGCAGACAGAGTGGACACTAGCCTTTTTCAACCTGCTCTGGCTATAACATTGCCATGCCATGGGTCCCCGCAGAGCACACAGATCAGAGCAAACTGTCTTCGCTGTGTGCATACCACGAAGTGTATAACATTTTAGGTCACGTATCATATACTGCTATACGGTATTGGTAGTGTACTTAATAGTACAGCACTGTTTTCCTCATGTAGTGCACACAGTGTCATTACAGTTTTTTTCAAGATAGGAAAGAAACACAAAACGAAAACAAAGGCACAAAAATGCAGTTGCATGAACAGATACAAGTGTTAACTAGACTTAGTAAAAGACAGTTTAACAATCATGAACAGCACATATATAAATTTATATTAACATCTTAGGAAGACATTGGGCAACTCCTTCAGACAGAAAATGTTTAAGACATTTGAACTTAATTGTTCAGGTTGTTGATCTAAAAGGAAGAGTATGATACGTATCACATACCATCCCCTGATGAAGTGGAAATAGTGTCCTCTGGATTCTTTTCCCTCCAGTTTAACTCCTGTAAAATATATGTGACTTAAACAAACAGATAGCAAATGAATATCCTAAATGCATTGACACTTGTGAAACTGACAGCACTCAAAATTTATGCGATTATATAAATAATATTATTTACACAAATTACTCATGGCATAAAGTTCACCACATTTGTTTTGAGTTCAACTCAAAAAAATGCTTTACTAGGGAGATTAGCTGTAGTTAAAACTGAGATGATTAGAAAGAGGATACTTTTACATTTGTCCTGCAAAGCTCAGTGTTGTTTCATGGTGCTTGGTGGTCACAATTGATAAGTTAATAGTGGAACAAGCAAGTTTTACACTTTCCTTCAGAAATATACAGAATGAGGGAGGATCAGTGTATACCATCCATAGAATAACTCTTAGGCAATCTTAACCGAACGGTCTGGGAAACATTGTCAGAAGGATGCTAACATTATGAGAAAAAAAAAAAGGATTATTTACTCAATTTTGATAATTTATACTAAAATAGGTATCGATCATTACTTATCAGATGGGATTTAAAGGAACTGCAAATCACAAAAAGTGGTAATCAGTCCATGTGTGTACCTATGGTGGTCGAGCGGTTCTAGGCACTACAGTCTGGAATCGTGTGACCACTACGGTCGCAGCTTCGAATCCTGCCTTGGGCATGGATGTGTGTGATGTCCTTAGGTTAGTTAGGTTTAAGTAGTTCTAAGTTCTAGGGGACTGATGACCTCAGAAGTTAAGTCTCATAGTGCTCAGAGCCAGGATACCTCCTAATATTGTGTCAGATCCCATTTTGCCCAGTGTAGTACAGCATCTTAAACATGACATGGACTTAACATGTTGCTGGAAGTTCCCTGTAGAAATACTTAGCCATGCTGCCTCTATAGTCGTCCTTAATTACAAAAGAGTTGCTGGTGCATAATCCGTGCACAAACTGACCTCTCGATTATGTCCCATAAATGTTCGATGGGCTTCATGTCGGGCGATCTGGGTGGCCTAATAATTCGCTCGAATTGTCTAGAATGTTCTCCAAACCAATTGTGAACAACTTTGGCCCAGTGACATATCGCATTGTCATCCAAATAATATCCCGTAGTTGTTTAGGAACATGAAGTCCATGAATGACTGCAAATTGTCTCCAAGCAGCCGAACATAACCGTTTCCAGTCAATGGTCTGTTCAGTTGGACCAGAAGACTCAGTTCATTCCACGTTAACACAGCCCCCATCAACATGGAAGCGCAACTAGCTTGCACGGTACCTTGTTGACAACTTGGGCCCTTGCCTTCATCGGGTATGCTCCACTCTCAAACCCTACCATTAGCTCTTACCAACTGAAATCGAGTGTTTTCTGACCAGGCTACGTTTTTTCTGTCATCTGGGTTCCAACCGGTATGGTCACGAGCGCTGCAGGAGATGTCATGCTGTATGCAAAGACACTCGCATCCGTCGTCTGCTGCCATAGCCCATTAATGCCAGATTTCGCCTCACTGACATAACATACACGTTCGTCGTACGTCCACTATTGATTTGTGCGTTTATTTCAAGCAGTGTTGACTGTCTGTTAGCACTGAAACTCTACGCAAACGCCACTGCTCTCGGTCGTTAACTGAAGGCTGTCGGCCACTGCGTTTTCCATGGAGAGTGGTAATGCCCGAAATTTTGTATTCTCGGCACACTCTTGCCATTGTGGGTCTCGGAATACTGAAATCCCTAACGATTTCGGAAATGGAATGTCTCGTGCGTCTAGCTCCAACTACCATTCCGCGTTCATAGTCTGTTAATTCCCGTCTTCCGGCCGTAATCACGTCGGAAACCTATTCGCTTGAATCACCTGAGTACAAATGACATCTCCGCCAATGCACTGACGTTTTATGCCTTCTGTTCGCGATACTCCCGCCCTCTCTGTACGTGCATATCGCTATCCCGTGACTTTTGTCACCTCTGTGTATACCAAACATGTTTAAAAATTGTCTTGCTAAGAATGCATGCTGAAGTAACTTCGTTACTACGTGGTCATTCCGGATAGTTTATTTTGTTTGGTTCAGTCTGTTTAAATCATAGGGCTTAAATGTTTCACAATCATGTCAGAATTCAGTACTACCCTGCACGCTTAGTGAACGAGCATTCATAAAATTTTATGTGTACAGACTGAAGCGGCTGCGAAAATTTTTACCCAGGTCAGGAATCGAACCCGGGTCTCCTACTTAGTAGGTAGGTGCGTCAGGCACTAAGCCGCCTTGGCACAGAGATACACACAACTGCACGGATTACCCTGCCATGCCTCTCTCCTCGATCTAGATTACCACTGCTGCCCCAGTCTACTTTAAACTCCCCCTTACACAAGAACAGAATTGCGGAAGCCCTCCATGTCCTGGAATAGCAGCTCAGCATCGAACGTAAAAGGGGGATCCAGCCCGAAACCGCGGAGCAGGTACTTATACAGACGAAATGACACAGTTTCAGAGACTTTACGGGTTTCATACAGATATGATTTTATGTATACAGACTGAAGTGGTGAGTGAAAATTTGTACCAAGGCTGGGAATCGCACCTGGGTCTCCCACTTACTAGGCAGGCGTGTTAGCCACTAAGCCGCCTTAGTGCAGTGGTGGCAGAGCAAGACATGCGAGGGTAATCCGTGCAGTTGTGCGAACCGCTGTGCCAGGGTGGTTTAGTGGCTAACACAACTGCCTAGTAAGTAAGAGATCCAGGTTCGAGTTCCGGCTTGGGTACAAATTTTCACGTGCCACTTCAGTATATATACATAAAATGATATCTGTATGAGACCAGTAAAGTCTCTGAAACTACGTCATTTCATTTGTAACTACAAATTCCGGATCACGTTACATTTTTGGTACGAGAAAGCCAGAGTAAGTTCCTTAAAGTCGAAAGTTAAGATCACCATTTCAAGTGGTTGGCTCGCAACATAGTGTAGTACCTTGTGCTTAATCTTTAGAGTTAAGTATTGCTGCGCTTAATCCGATATTTGACTTCAGAATTACAGTGCATCTGCATCTACGTATATGTATTGCAAATGGGTACTTAGAATGGTATCACATGTTAGGGTTTCTTCCCGTTCCATTCATGTGTGGAGCGTGGGAAGAATGATCGTATAAATGCCTCTGTAATTAATCTAATCTTATCCTCATGATCTCTATGAGAGTGATACATAGGGAGTTGTGTCATATTCCTAGAGTCAACATTTAGAGCCAGTTCTTTGAACTTTGCAAGTATATTTTGTCGGGATGCTTTACATCTATCTTAGAGGGTGCCATTTCAGCACATCTGTGTCACTCTCATGTACAAACAAACCTCGGGCCATTTGTTTAACCCTTCTATGTTTGCGTTCATTGTCTTCTGTTAGTCCTATTTTGTATGTAGACCACACACCCGAGCAATATTCCAAAACGGGGATTAAGTGATTTATAATGAATCTGCATTGTATACTGACTGCGTTTCCCTTCTATTCTGCCAATGCACCGAAGTCTGCCACCTACGTAACCCACGACCGAACCTATTTGATCATTCCATTTTACATATCTACTAATTGTTACACCCAGTTGTTTGTTGGTGTCGAATGTTTCGGAAGCTAACGCTTTTACGTTTATGGAGATTTAAAACAAGTTGTCAATTTTGTAATAACTTGGACTAACAAGGCTCCTAGCACACAGCTCTTTGGCACGTCTGAAGTTACTTTCACTTCCGTCCATAACTTTCCATCCAAGATAACATGGTGTCCTTGCAGGTACACATCCGAGTTTTTTTCCATTTTATTCACATTATTTCGGCGACCAGCCCACTACTTATTTTCATGTTCTGTGAGTTTTGCTGTTATGTGCATTCGCTGGTTGGACTCCCACCAGAGTGGCTGGAGTCTAGACAGCGAGCGCACATAACAGCAAAATTCACGAAACCTGAAGTTGACGACTACGTAGGTCGTCGAAATATTGTGCGTCAAATGGAAACAACAACTCGGCTGTGTGTCCAGAACCACACCTTTAATCAATTACGCCGAGAAAACCAGAAATCACATAACAAGCTACGTCCTTCCCACCAAGAAATCCTCAATCCTGTCACAAAGTATGTTTAATACGGTACTCCACATAATAGTAATTTTTTAATAATCGTTGTTTTAATGGCGTGATCCTGCTGGAAATGGATCGCTCTTCCTCTGGCCTGAGAACCGGTACGTCCAGCCACTTATACGGGGACACAAAGTTTGATGTGCCATCTGAACCAAGAGGATGTTTATACATGGTGTTTTATTGTTACAGTAGCTGAAAAACAGGCATGGCCAGGATATTCATTTTCCAATTATCTATTAGGAACGAAAACAAAAAATGAACTGTGTTTTTAGTGTAATATCAAAAAATTTCATTTCCTTGTATTTGTGAAAACACCTTTGAAATTACGAAACAGACGTGGAAGGAAATATGCATAACGTACAAATGTATAAGCACAGTATCTAAAATAGACAGTTACCGCCCACAGAATGCAGCTGCTTGGCATCTCTACGACTATTGTTTTCGCCTGCAGCTGTTTGCTCTTCGCACCTGAAAGCTGCAAGGTGTCAGGGATTTCCTTAAGTTGGCTCGACTCTAGGAATGTCTTTGTAGTAAGGAATAGATGTATTAAAACTTTACGCATGATGACGCAGTGTTTCACACATCTCACAGTTTATGACGACAAATCACCTGAACTATGTGTGGTACCATGGCGTAATGTTGTTGGTGGATTTAGCCACATATGTGGGTACTGTCTGCGAAATTTATTGAGAATAGATTTTGTAGCACAGGAGCAATAGATTTAAACATCATGCATGATGCGGGAGTTTTTCATGCAACTCATTGTTTATGATGTCATATCTATTGAATTATAGAAGTCAGGTGGTTCTTACCTCCACAGCGATTGTTGACCGACAGTAAGAGATATGTGTACCAAATTTGGTTGAATTTGCTCCAGTGATTTAGGAGTTGATGTGGAACATACATAGATACATCCAGTTCTAGCCAGCTGTGAGCGGATAACCGGGAACAAATGAAATTGGACTCTCAAGTGATTTCTTGGAGTGTTAGTTGGCATAAAAAGTGCTGAATTCATATTATTTTTTGATACATTGGAAATTGCTCGTCACAATGCAACGAAAATTGACATACAGTGTGTAATGGCTATTATAATCTGCCTCCAGTTGTGACTGTTGATCGTCATCGCCATATGATAATACAGCTTTTATGACCACAACTGCAAGAACTGAATGTGGAACGCATGTGGATCCAACAGGAGAGGGAAAGCACGCCACACTACCGTTGAACATCAAGGCTGCTGAGAACAAGATTCCCTTCTCGTCTCATCTCTCGCAATGGCGATCAGAACTAGCCACCGAGTGTGACACCATGTCAAATCTCGTGTTTATATGATCAATCCACGAACGATTACTCAACCTAAGGTAAAAACTAGACGCGTCATTGATCAAATTCAAGAGAAACTTTGCTCTAGTATAGTCGAAAATTTTGTGGATGTCTGCAGACGAAGCGGGGTGGAACACATTTGGCTGTTTCATGTTTAATCTCTGTCTTTGTGTTTCGTATTGACTGTTGAAATAATAATACTAGTGATTTTCAAATAAAGTATGTGTTTTATTATTAAATTAAATATTACATTCTTTATGAGACACCCTATACATAATATGTAACACTTAATATCTATAAATAAAAAGTTATCATTTAACAGGCAAATACTGCTGCAAAATCCATTATGTACATTAAAAGGCTTGGCAAAATTCGTAGTGTCCAATATTTTCTGTTGATAACTAGAAAATGGACACTTATTTTATTTTTAAATTTTGTGGTAAGTCGGAGAACATATTTTATGACCGTTTCCAAAAAAAAAAAAATCTTTTCATCATAAGGAATGTCAGTCTTTTGCGGATACTGAAATTTTTATTTATTTGACCATGAATTCTACAACTGGACGACTGTAGTGAATTACGTTTTGAAAGAAGTTGATAAGATTTCAAAGTGGTGCAATGACTGGCTACGTGGTTTAAATGTCCAGGAACATAGAATTGTAGACTTCACGAAAGGAAAAAAAACATGGTATCAATGATTTGGAATAAGAAATCTTTGACAAATATCTGTGTGTGTTACTCTGTGGATACGAAATGAGATAAATCATACACGCTCAGTCGCAGGTAAAGCAAGTGGAGAGTTCGGATCACTGCTAGGCTAGTGCGTCAATGCTTTCAGTCTACAAAACACTCCGGCAATCCATTCTAGAATTTGCTCCAGTCTGTGGGACTCATTCAGAATAGGACTGTAGGGGATACTGAACGTACACAAAGAACAGAACCACGCACTGTTACAGGTTTGTGTGACACAGGCGATAGCGCCACGGAACTGCTGAAGAACCTGAGGGTGTTCTGCGAAAGCTTATTAAGTGTTTCAAGGAGCAGCCTATGAATTTACTACAGCTATCTACGTACCATTCCTGCAACCTTTGGTGGCCCGCAGGACCCATTCACATACACTCTAACGAACACACACCACGCCACACACAACATATAACACACACACACACACACACACACACACACACACACACACACACACACACACATAACCACTAAGGAATCACCCGAATGGGACGAAACTCTGTAGATGTGGTGTTCATGCACGAGTACAGACAAACAAATGATTACAATTTCAGAAAAACTGTATAATTTGTTCACGAGAAAGAACTTCACAAATTGAGCAAATCAATAACGCTTTGGTCCCCCTCTAGTCCTTATGCAAGCGATTATTCTGGCTGGTATTGATTGACAGAGTTGCTGGGTATCCTCCTGCGGAATATAGCGTCCAATTCTGCCCAACTGGCGCGTTAGATCGTCAAAATACCATGCTGGTTGAAGGCCGATGCCCATAATGCTCCAAACGTTCTCAACTGGAGAGAGATCCGGGAACCCCGCTGGACAAGTTAGGATAGGGCAAGCTGTAGAAAGTCTCGCCGTGTGCGGATAGGCACTATCTTTCTGAAATGTAAACCCAGGATGGCTTGCCGTTAAGGGAAACAAAACGGGGTGTAGAATATCGTCAACGTACCGCTGTGCTGTAAGGGTGCCACAGATGACAACCAAAGGCGTCCTGCTACAATGAAATAAATGGCACCCCAGACCATCAATCCTGGCTATCGGGCCGTATCGTGGGCTACAGTCAGGTTGGTATCCACAACTGTCCGGGGCGTCTCCAGACATGTTTTCGCTGGTCGTCGGATCTCATCAGTGAGAACGATTCTGCTCCATTGAATGAGATTTTAGGTCGAAGACGTTTCTGGATACCAACCTGAGTGTCACTCACCATACGGCCAGATAGCCAAGCGTCATGGTCTGGGGTGCCATTTATTTCATAGTAGCAGAACCGCCTTGGTTGTCATCCGTGGCGCCCTTACAGTACAGCGGTACGTCGACAATATTCTACGCCTGTTTTGTTGCCCTTCACGGCAAGCCATCCTGGGATTATATTTCACCGAGCTAATGCCAAACTGGTAAAATGCGAACAACAGAACGCGAATATTCGAAAATGCGTCACGGGCGGGGTGCAACGCGAGCTCCTCGATGTGCTACGAATTTCTTCCGCTGGCTGGATCCGGCCCGCGGACTGCCTATTGCCCATCCGTGCTGTGGGGAATGTGGAGACAAGATTGGAATTAACTACAGCACTCACAGAGACGTTAGGAAACCGTTCTCCCTTGCTCCATATGCGAGCGGAACGGGAAGAAATCGTAATACATAGAACAATGAGAAATACCTTCTTCCATGCACTCCACAGTGGGTTCAGTGTGTGGATATAGATGTAGATGTAGATTAAAAGGTGGCAGCGTGTAGGCTGCTGCCTGAGTGTTAGGCATTCCTCACTACTCTGTATATCTCGTTTTATCCCACATACTGCCCAAGTTCGACATCCTAAAACTGTAGCCTTATAAAAACTGATCTTTTACTAAGGGGAAAAGATCCCCAACATTGTGTCTTTGCGATAGTGTGCGGCTGTGTTTATGTTTTTTCCCATCGTAAGAAGTGGCAGTATGGTTGTCTGACCCATTAACATTGCGATGGTTGTTTAAGAGGCAGACAATTCTTCGTAAAGCGTATCACCGAGAGGAGAAATGAGGGACTAAAAGATGCGCTTGTCGATAATGGCGAAGTATATGAGCCATCAGCTGCGCGTAGTTGATTGTCGATTCACACTTTGAGAGTTTGCTGCAACCGTGTCCACGTGTTGTGTTCGAAATAAACTAAGTCAAACGCTAATGCCGCAAATCGGATCATTTTGTATTTGTCCACGTAAAGCTAAGAACATTTTACAAAAGTTTGGTCAAAATGAACCGGGTTGTAGTTTAGTTACTTCTCCAGGTCAATGAGTGGCTCACAAGGGGAAGAAAGTTTCAGAAGCGGCCAACTGATTCAGTTCATGATTGGTAGGTCCCTTGTGAATCATCTAAACAGATGAACTCTAAGATATTTTTGGTCACTACCGTCCAGTTTTGATAAAACCACCTCTGAAGTTCATGACGCGCAATCGACTCAGAATTGACAGTATCGATAGATAGTACAAAACTGCATATCTGTCGTCATCACCATATATGGGGTCGGCAAATGCATATTTTTCGAGAAAACTAGAAAAAAAGATTATGTACCAAAACGGTTAACGCCTTTAAGCGTAAGTGACGCTGGCCGAGCGACCAAGGCACCTGGCTGTGGACTGCTCACGTCATGTTTTCGATTCCTGAGTGTCTTCTGCAGTTCCTTTTTTCATGTGCAGTTTTCTAGGTATCGAATTTGGCTGAAATAGAATGCTAAATAAGGTAAATAATCAATAAAGAGTTTTAACAAGGTAGGTAAATGTATGTCTCAAACAACTTTGATAAGTGAAGAATTAAAATTTTAATCTTTGCCTTTTGTAGAAGCTCTTTTACTCACTCTTTTGCAAACCCTCACATTTTTCGAAAACACTAGCTGGATGGATCTAATCATATAAACATCCAAAAGAGGTATATTCTCGGCATCAATAATATATAATGAATACACTCTCTGAGAAACTATGGTAGCAAGGGCAGATAAGTGCGAAAACTATCGCACGATCAGCCCAACGGCTCGTATATCCAAGAAGAATATGAAGGAGAATGAAAAAGAAAATTGAGGATCTGCTAGATGATCATCAGCTTAGCTTTCTGAAAGGTAACGATACCAGAGAGGCTGTTCTGACGTTGCTGTAGATAATCGATACAAGACTTATGAGAAATCAAGACACGTTCATAGGTTTTGTAGATCTGGAAAAAAACGTTCGAGGGTCTAAAATGGTGCGAGATACACGAACTTCTGAGTAAATAAGAGTAAACTATGTAGGGAGAGACGGAAAATATTCAATATGTGCAAGAACCGAGAGAGAACAATAAAAATAGAATACCAAGAATGAAGAGTCGGATTAAAAAGGGTGTGAAACAGGGATGTAGGTTTCTGACCTTACTGTTCAGTCTATACAGGGTGTTCGGAAATTCTCATTACAAACTTCTAGGACTTGTAAAGGGGAGAGAGTACATAATATTTTGACTGGGAACCCACGTCCAGAAATGAACCATTTTCGTTCTACGACGGTTCAGGATCCGATGCGTAACGCGGCCACGTCTGCCGAGGGAAAGAGAAGAGTCTCAGAGTTGCTTGTCCTGGTATGCACAATAGGGTACGCAGGATGACGTCAAATGTAGTTTCAGCATGATGATGCACTACCTCACTTTTCACGCGCGGTTCGCTGACATATCACCAGATGATATGGTGAAAGATGGATAGGCTGAAGTGATCCAAACGCGTGGCCGCCGCGACCGCCGGATTTAACTCCTGTAGACTACATATTGTGAAGTCGTGTGCAAAGTTTAATAAACGGGGCTCCTGTAGAGGCAGAGGAAGTCCTGCTGGCACTAGTTTTGGCCGCTGCACTGGAAACTGAAGAGATATCTGGCGGGATGCAGAGCGTGTACCAGAATATGCTTCGTACGTACAATGCCTGTAACAACGTTTTCGGTTGCCGCATCGAGCTGCTGCTGTACTTCATCAGTACTGTTCTGTACGTACATGTGCTTGGTTCTGTTTTGTTTCGGAATAATGTAAACACTTAATGGTTAAGTGTTAACACATACAAATGTGCTCAAGTGCTAAATGGATGTTTCGTAGTGTTTCGTTTCAAATTTTTACCTAACAATCTTACTGTGTTTCGCATATTTCATTTCTTCAAGCAGAAGTGGATGAGTTAAACATCTGAGTTCAAACTGTCGTAGAACGGAAACGGTACTTTTCCAGACATGAATTCCTATTCAAAATATGATGTACTCACCCACAAGTCCTAGAAGTTTGTAACGGGAATTTCCGAACGCTCTGTATATCAAAGAAGGAATTACGGAAATAAAAGAAAGATTCGAAAGTAAGAGTGAAACTCAAGGTGAAAAGACATTAATGATAAGACCCACTGATGACATTGCTTCCCTCTGTGCAAGCGAAGAAAAAATTACAGAATCTGTTGAACGGAATGGATGAGTAGAGGATATGGATTGAGAGTATATCGAAGGAAGACCGAAGTAATGAGCAGCAGAAATCAGATTAGCGATAACCTTAACATTGAAATTGTGGACCACAAAGTAGTCGAGGAAGGAATTCTACTATTTTGGACCAAAATAACACAGGACATATAAAGCAGACTAACAGAGGCAGCAAAGAGGCCATTCTGGCCAAGAAAGGTATGCTAGTATCAAACATAGGCCATAATTTGACGAAGAAATTTCCAAGCATATACGTTTTGGAGCACAGCATTGTGTGGTAGTGATTCGTGGACTGTGGGACAACCAGAAGGATGTCGAAAATTAGGTAGACTGTTAAGATCTGGAGTAAGGAAGTTCTCCACAGAAACGTCAAAGAAAGGAACACGTGGGAAACACCGAAAAGAAGAAGGAAATAACTTCCATGGTAACAGAAGAAGTCGCAGAGGGTAAAAACTGTAGCGAAAGACAGAGATTGGAATACATCCAACAAATAATTGAAGACGTTGGTTATTCTGAGTTAAAGAGGTTGGCCCAAGGGAGGAATTAGTGGCGTGTCACATCAAACCAGTCCGAAAATTAACAAAACTCTGTTTGGGGAATTAATTGTGATGCTTACCATGCATGCGATAACCCTGTCGCCTGAGAAGTCTGTGCAGATCATGAATGGTACTATGGATCATTACTGAGACTGCATGGTTGTCAGTTCCTGCTGGGTTTCCAGAATTTCAACTATGAAAGCTTCGAAATAGAGTTTTAACAGGCGTGTAGTTTGGAGGTATTACTTTTACCATGCAAGTTGGATGACAGCAGACGTCTATAAACACGGTATGACGCTATTAGTTCGTCCACTCCAGAAATCCAATATGAGACATAGCTTGTTATCAGCAATGAATGGTTTTAAAGCGCTCTCAGGATATGTTTTGTAAATTGAATTTCTAAGCTCTCACTCCTCGAAATTCAAAACTGCAGAATGCGTGTAGGAATCGAACGCAGACCCTCTGCTCGACAGCCAGGTGCCTCGGTCGCTCGGCCGCGCAGCTTTCCTTGAAGGGTGTTATACTCAGTGGTAAGGTAAGGTGACCTAAATGTGACACAGAATCACGAAACTGTTAAGAAAAAATGGTAAATGTTAAAGCGTATCAGCAGCTTTAAAATGACACAGTATTTAATTGCAAATGTAAATTAGAAAAAATAAAAACTGCATATCATTTTCTGGACTGAAATTTTTAAATATAATGCGACCGGCCCAAAGAGTGATACACGTGATATTGTTGTGTACACTGGAAACAGAAGGCTGAGGTCTCAAAAAATGTTATATAAAGTACACAGAACGATACGTATGTGTAAGTGAGATTTCTCTGTGGGGGATATTTCTGGGATATTTATGGCATCAAAAGGACTTCAGAATGAACTACAGAAATTTGCTTATTCGTTTTTCCTTTTTTTATGCTGTAAGGTCAATGGGCAGGAACTATTGACAATTATACTTAATATATTGATAATAATACAAAAGTGAGAGATACACGAAAGAGAGTCACCGTCTTATTATATTATTTTTCATGAACATGAAGAGAACCAGGAAACACGAAGCAGATTTCTCGTTTTATACGAGGCCGTTCGATAACTTAAGCCCCACATTTTTTTTTTCAGAACATAAACTACTGCCCATTAAAATTGCTACACCAAGAAAAAATGCAGATGATAAACGGGTGTTCGTTGGTCAAATATATTATACTAGAACTGACATGTGATTACATTTTCACGCAATTTGGGTACATAGATCCTGAGAAAACAGTACCCAGAACAACCACCTCTGGCCGTAATAACGGCCTTGATACGCCTGGGCATTGAGTCAAACAGAGCTTGGATGGCGTGTACAGGTACAGCTGCCCATGAAGCTTCAACACAATACCACAGTTCATCAAGAGTAGTGACTGGCGTATTGTGACGAGCCAGTTGCTCGGCCACCATTGACCAGACGTTATCAGTTGGTGAGAGATCTGGAGAATGTGCTGGCCAGGACAGCAGTCGAACATTTTCTGCATCCAGAAAGGCCCATACAGGGCCTGCAACATGCGGTCGTGCATTATCCTGCTGAAATGTAGGGTTTCGCAGGGATCGAATGAAGGATAGGGCCACATCTGAAATGTAACGTCCACTGTTCAAAGTGCCGTCAGTGCGAACAAGAGGTGACCGCGACGTGCAACCAATGGCACCCCATACCATCACGCCGGGTGATACGCCAGTATGGCGATGACGAATACACGCTTCCAAAGTGTGTTCACCGCGATGTCGCCAAACACGCATGCGACCATCGTGATGCTGTAAACAGAAGCTGGATTCATCCGGAAAAATGATGTTTTGCCATTCGTGTACCCAGGTTCGTCGTTGAGTACACCATCGCAGGCGCTCCTGTTTGTGATGCAGCGTCAAGGGTACCCGCAGCCATGGTCTCCGAGTTGATAGTCCATGCTGCTGCAAACGTCGTCGAACTGTTCGAGCAGATGGTTGTTATCTTGCAAACGTCCCCATGTGTTGACTCAGGGATCGAGACGTGGCTGCACGATCCCTTACAGCCATGCGGATAAGATGCCTGAAATCTCGGCTGCTAGTGATACGAGACCGTTGGGATCCAGCACGGCGTTCCGTATTACCCTCCCGAACCCACCGATTCCGCATTCTGCTAACAGTCACTGGATCTCGACCAACGCGAGCAGCAATGCCGCGATACGATAAACCGCAATCGTGATAGGCTACAATACGACCTTTATCAAAGCCGGAAACGTGATGGTACGCATTTCTCCTCCTTACACGAGGCATCACAACAACGTTTCACCAGGCAACGCCGGTCAACTGCTGTTTGTGTATGACAAATCGTTTGGAAACTTTCCTCATGTCAGCACGTTGTAGGTGTCGCCACCGGCGCTAACCTTGTGTGAATGCTGTGAAAAGCTAATCATTTGCATATGACAGCATCTTCTTCCTGTCGGTTAAATTTCGCGTCTGTAGCACGTCATCTTCGTGGTGTAGCAATTTTAATTGCCAGTAGTGTATTTATTCTTAAGAGTCAGAAATGGTGACAATATACATCAACATGTCTTGTCCTTGTCCTATTTTTCTATGTAGTCTCCATCGCGTTCTAAGGCCGAACGTCAACGTTGTGGAAGAGCAAGTATTACCTGCTGGTAAAAGCTCTTGTCCTGTAGGCATAGCCATGTTTTCACTGCATGACTGACACTCTCGTCATCTTCAAAGTGTGTTCTCAATAGAGAATCATTAAGCGGTCCAAAGAGTTGAAAGCCCGAAGGTGCTAGGTCTGGACTGTAGGGCGACAAGACAATGATGTTCAGTCCAATCTGGCGATGTGTTTCCGGGTTCTCTGACTTGTGTGTGGGCGTGCATTATCGTGTCGCGGCAAGATTTCCGCTGGATTCTTGTCCGATCGAAAACGTCGGAAACGGTTCTTGAGTTTATTCAGAGTCTTCATGTTTGCCTCTCAATTGATTGTTGACACTATTGACATCACATTCACGAGAATGATGCCATCACCATCCCAGAAGACTGTCACTATGACTTTTCCGGCAGAGGGGTTGTTCTAAATTTCTTATTTTGTGGTGAATGAGGATGATGATGCCACTCCAGGAAAGAGAGTCGCCGTCTTATTGTATTAATTTTCAGGAACGTGAAGGGAACCGGGAAACACGAAGCACTGCCTTTTTGTTTCCGATGCAAAGCGGTGCACCCAGCTTTCGTCTCCAGTAAAGATCCTTTACAGAAAGGCCTCTCCATCAGTCTCAAAACGCTCCAACAATTTAGATGAAATGGCCTTTCTTTGAAACTTGTGGTCAGCTGTGAGCATTCGTGGATCCCATCGTGAGCATCTCTTTGAATATCCGAGAGTCTCGATCATTGCAGACGCACTTCCAATGCTGACCGACAACTGTTGAGCCAATTTTTGAGTAGTGATGCGCCAGTCGTCACGAATAAAGGCATCCGAACGATTCAGCATGTCTGGAGCAGTGGCTGAGACAGGACGTCTCGAGCGTGACTGATCGTGGAGCTCTGTTTCTGCATTTCCTGAGGCTGTAACTTTCTTTACCCATCGCCCACCTGTACTCTTATCAACTGCAGCATCGCTATAAACTGCACACAAACGTTTATGGATGCTCACCACGGTTTCTTTTTCTGCGCACAAGAACTCCCTAACGTCAAGCTGCTTGTAACGTGAGTCGTATGTAGACGCCATTTTGACGCTGTCCTACGGCTCTGCCATTTTCCAGAACGGTTTGAAACTTTACCGGCGCACAGAACAAACATCAAATGTGAAGCACCAACAAGGACGTTTGTCTATGTATATTAATGGCTTTTTTCTTTTCTTTTCCTTTTTTTTAAATTGGGGCTTTAGTTATTGAACGATCCTTGTGTTTCCCACCACATTAGCAACAAGAGGAAATCGCACTTTCCTTGCCACATCACTAACAAGAGAAATGTCTTTTTTCTTTTAATATGAAAACTGTTGTCCTTGTCCACAGTCTCTAGAGCCATAACTTCTAGGTCATTTTCCAGTACGATGGTTCAGATGGCTCTGAGCACTGTGGGACTTAACAGCTATGGTCATCAGTCCCCTAGAACTTAGAACTACTTAAACCTAACTAACCTAAGGACATCACACAACACCCAGTCATCACGAGGCAGAGAAATTTCCAGTACGTTTTTGTACGGCGCAGACATCTGTAGCTGTATGGATTCCTCTTTCCTCCTCTTAATTTAACCAATATATAATCTCTTCCTCCTATGTTTGCAGGATCAGTCATTACAATAGGATCTGGTATGGGTTCTGCAAATAGAGCGACCTCATCCACGCTGTAGTCACTCTCCAAACAAATGTCGGAATCAGAATCAATCTCCTCAGTTTCCTTTCTATTTAGTGTACTTGCCACACTTGCTACAGCTTTGGTCACTGGCATGCCTTTCTGGCTCTCCCACTTCTGGCCTACTCATTTTTTGTTTGGCAACTTTTCTTTTTCAGCAGTGAGTTTCATGTTGCAGTGTGGTCTCCCGCGGTTGTTTTCCTGGCGTATGGTTGGGGCGGCATCCCGCGCTACAACGCTGTGTGGCTGTTGGTTGGGTAATAGGCGACAGTCCATCACTTTAAGGAATCTGTATAATACAGTATTTTGGAATGGAGCGTTTCGTATTTAAGGAATGTATTGACTGATTAATAATTATACCCAAATAACAAATGTGTCAATAATGAATAACTTAGCAGACAGAGCACTATTTTCTGTGTATCTTACACAAATTTGACTGGCATATAATCAATACTTGCGTAAATGAGACAAATGTTCCAGAACTGTGTTTCAGTCTGGAAAGTGAAGTTTCTAATGGAAAAAGAAATGATGACTAACTATTTCAAAACAATGGCAGCATAACTAACAGCAGGAACATTTGTGATAGGTGTGGTTTTCTTATGGATAGACTGGGGGTATCATCTTTTTGGCAGGTTTTGACTATCACTTTTATGACACCATACCCTACATTGGCTGCAATCATGAAAGTTTCTTTTATCTATTTCTCGGACGTTGCAGGTCCCATATACAATGATATTGAAAACTGCTCAGATTTAAATTAGCCATTGTTGCTGCCAATTATGAATCGATTGCGCTTATGAACTTGACGGCGGTATCCCAAGAAACTGGGGTAGGGAGTGATAGGGCAAAATGAAGAGTGTGGTAGGTACGCTGTTGTTTTCTATCTACATAAATGATCTTTTGGATAGGGTGGATAGCAATGTGCGGCTCTTTGCTGATGATACTGTGGTGTACGGGAAGGTATCGTCGTTGAGTGACTGTAGGGGGATACAAGATGACTTGGACAGGATTTGTGATTGGTGTAAAGAATGGCAGCTAACTCTAAATATAGATAAATATAAATTAATGCAGATGAATAGGAAAAAGAATCCCGTAATGTTTGAATACTCCATTAGTAGTGTAGCGCTTGACACAGTCACGTCGATTAAATATTTGGGCGTAACATTGCAGAGCGATATGAAGTGGGACAAGCATGTAATGGCAGTTGTGGGGAAGGCGGATAGTCGTCTTCGGTTCATTGGTAGAATT
This sequence comes from Schistocerca cancellata, assembly GCF_023864275.1. NCBI lineage: Eukaryota > Metazoa > Arthropoda > Insecta > Orthoptera > Acrididae > Schistocerca > Schistocerca cancellata. Next base: position 1,000,979,801 of record NC_064627.1, read on the forward strand.
TTGGGAACATGTGGTTCATCTGTAAAGGAGACCGCTTATAAAACACTAATACGGCCTATTCTTGAGTACTGCTCGAACGTTTGGGATCCCTATCAGGTCGGATTGAGGGAGGAAATAGAAGCAATTCAGAGGCGGGCTGCTAGATTTGTTACTGGTAAGTTTGATCATCACGCGAGTGTTACGGAAATGCTTCAGGAACTCGGGTGGGAGTCTCTGGAGGAAAGGAGGCGTTCTTGATCTTTTCGTGAATCGCTACTGAGGAAATTCAGAGAACCAGCATTTGAGGCTGACTGCAGTACAATTTTACTACCGCCAACTTATATTTCGCGGAAAGACAACAAAGATAAGATAAGAGAGATTAGGGCTCGTACAGAGGCATATAGGCAATCATTTTTCCCTTGTTTTGTTTGGGAGTGGAACAGGGAGAGAAGATGCTAGTTGTCGTACGAGGTACCCTCCGCCACGCATCTTATGGTGGATTGCGGAGTATGTATGTAGATGTAGATGTAGATGAAGTTGTGCGACATAAACAAACGTTTGACAGATTATGTCTATTCAAATTTCACGCCCGAGTTAGCGCTTTGGACCCGCTTTCTCGAGGACGACGGTTCAAACCAGCGTCCGACTATTTTGATTTACGTTTTCCGTGATTTCTCTAAATCGCTTCAGACAAATGCCGGGATGTTTCCTTTGAAAGAGCACGGCCGTTTTCCTTACCCATCCTTCCCTAATGAGAGCTTGTGCTCCGTCTCTAATGACCTCGTTGTCGACGGGGCATTAAACACTAATCTCCTCCTTCTCCAAATTTCACGCCAGCTGCATAAGAGTGGCGTTAGTAGTGCCTCTATGCGGATGCAAATCAGGTTTGCTTTAAATACACACTGCAACGGTCGCGAGCGTTAGTTAGCTTTGAGACTGGATGTAGTGAGTTGATGTTAGCCGAGAACGCATTTAAGGCGACAAAGACGTCATTATCAGCACTTCACTGACCCTGAACGAGGTCGTTTAATAGGGCTACGAGAATCTGGATTTTCCTTTTGTGATATTGCAGAAAGATTTGGGAGGATTTTAGCCATTTTACTGCTGACGAGAACGTACGGTCGCAAGAAGACCGGGCTCCAGACGGTAACGTACCACTACCGAGCGGGAAGACCTTTGTGTTTGGCGTATGGCTCTGGCGCGTCGTACTTCATCTGCAGCTGCAATAAGAGCAGCGGTTCTCACCACAATCACACAAATAAGTGTTACAAATTGGTTACTTCAAGAACAGCTCAATGCCAGACGTCCTGTAGCGTGCATTCCACCGACCCTAATCCACCGCCATTTGCGATTTCAGTGGTGTCAAGCGAGAGCCCATTGGAAGGCAGGGTGGAGGTCTGTTGTGTTTTCTGATGAAAGTTGTTTCAGCCTCAATGCCAATGATGGCGATTCGACCTGTTGTGCTGCCACTGACGAACAGCATTCCAGGGGGTGTTTTCCAGCAGGATAACGCACGCCCAATACCGCTGTTGTAATACAACATGCTCTAAGGAGTATCGATATGTTGCCGCGGCCTGCTCGATTACCAGATCTGTCTCCAGTCGAGAACATATGGGACATTACGGGACGAAAACTCCAGCATCATCCACAACCAGCGTCAACCGTTCGGGTATTGACTGACCAAGTGCAACAGGCGTGAAATTCCATCGCACAAACTGACATCTGGCACCCTTGCTACACAATGCGTGCAGGTTTGCATTCTTGCGTTCAACATTCTGGCGGTTACGCCGGTTATTAATGTACCACCATTTCACATTTGCAGTGACTTATCTCGCATTAAATTAAACTGTGATCTTGCAATGGTAATCACTTAAATATGTTATCTAGAGAAATGTGTTCCCGAAATTCGTTACTCTACATTAATTATTTTACGGTGTTGTGATTTTTTCCGTCAGTATATCTTAGAGTCTTTCATTTTAGGTGGTTGCCGCTTGGGGAAGCCACGCGGTCTTAGGCGCCTGGCCACGGTTCGCACTGCTCCTCCCGTCGGAGGTTCGAGTCCTCCCTCGGGCATATGTGCGTGTGTTGTCCTTGAAGTTACATTAAATAGTGGGTAAGCCTAGGGACCGATGACCTCAGCAGTCTGGTCCCATAGGAACTTACCACAAATTTACACAAACGACCTACTAAACAAGTGCCGAAACGGCTGGCCTTATCTGAGGCCTTCCTCTTATCATTGATTCCAGCGGTGACGGTGGGTGTTAGTCGTTACCACGAAGACGGCTTTATTATTACTTTTGCATGTTGCTTCCTAACATGTCGTGGTAAAATTGCTTCGTCCACTGATCTAACTTCTAACCAATTTCGGGATGTTCACCCCTGTTTCAGTCTCCTTAGTCCCATATTGTGCGGCACGGTGTCTTGTGACGTTTACCTGCATGAAAATTGTCGCGTTTTATCACAAGAGATTTCGAATTTATCGTTGAGTAACAAATTTCAAGTCAACGCGTTTCAGGGCACCTAACTGCCTCAAAAATCACTTTATATCTTGTACTTAATCATTTATTTCGTTAAACATCCTCACAAGCACCACGATAAGTTTACAACCAATCTGACGTTATTTATTGTGTTTTTTTTTTTTCATCAGTTCACTGTGTCTAGCACGGTGCCACCACAGACTTTTTAGCTACAAGTTAAGGAATGTGCTAGACATTTTACCAGCTGTAGTTTCTCAAATGTCAGTGCAACTGATTTTTGACGTTTATGTAACAGGCTATTCTCATCAGAAGAATCCACCGTTGCTGAACGGTGGCGAAAGCATCCAGTTGAGATTTTGGGAGGCGGAGGAGGGGGGAAAGAACGGGGAGGAAGGGGCTGCTGCATCATGCTAAAGGTGCATCAAAGCTTCTTGTAATTCTAATCCTGACCCAGATTTGTATATACGTTTAACTATTTATTTATTTCAATGAATTTGCTTATGGGGGTGTTGGACTACGATAATGAAAGCCTGACATGCCCCGTAAATATATACAGCATCTCAAGAGGTGAGGGCCAACTAAACTCGCAGAAAAATATCTTATGGAGAACGGGGGACTGAATACGGGACACTTGAGCACCATGACACATCTTATAGTTCCGTTACGGTTCTAGGTACACTATGTCCGGCTACCGTGCTTAATTGTACAGACAACATCAAAGAAGTCACAGTTACAACCCTGTGATAAAATTAAGTGGCCTGCAGACGTGGAGCACCTCGTGCAATCGCAACGTCGCATAAACTCTATTATGTTGTCGGAGGAAATGGGAAATTAAGTTGTCGATATCCATGCGAAGTAAAAAAAAAAATATTGCTGATCCGTATGCAGACCTACACCACCATTTGCGAGTGCAAATTTGTGCAAAATGGAACAAAAACTTGCGTATTTCTTACCAACATGAGGGACAACACAATCTGTAAATAGGCACGAACATACCGTTACGATCGCGGTACGATTCTGGAGGGTATAACAGAATTTTCTAGTTACACTGTTTAGCCTTCGTTTCCGTCGTGGAAAATTTAGATAGGATCATCATCGGCTGCAGTGGGTAGAAATAGCTTCGTGTGAGTGTGGCTGAAGGGCGACGCCAACTAAATCATAGGCTGACCTCTGAGATCAGAAGAAACAACCAATTTGCGACGGCGATCCAAATGAAATCCTTAAAAGTGCCATAAAATTCCTAAAAGTTGTACCATTGGTTTGGAATCTGACAGAAGTTATCCTTGCATTTCGACAAATGACGAGCAGTTAGCAGCCTGTTACTGTATCATAGAAAAGAAAACTATGTCAGTACAAAGGTCTCCAACACCTTATCGACTTGCACCGCTTGCAACAGCAATCTGAGATACGTCCTTGAGTAGTGAAGCTGTTAAACATGTGGAAATACATCGCAGGATGGAAGTACAGTACGGTGATTCATGTTTGTCCCTGCAGCAAGTGTAAAAGAGGAGAAATTTCTGTGGAAGATGTTCCGCGGCCGGTTCAGGCACACAGCGCAGTAACGAACGAAAACATTACCGCTATTGTGAAGGAAAACTGTAAACTAATTTAAACTGATCAGTCGCTGTATCGGATACTAGTGCTGGTTAGCACATAATTTTGTCTATGAGGTGCTGGATTCAATACAACGGTGGCGCCACGTCAGTTAACTCCTGAACTGAAAGATCTCTTCGCCAAATAAAAGGAATGAGCACTCAACCATTGCTGCTCATCAATTTCAGCGACTGAGTACACCTGAGTGTTGTGCACAGCTGATGGTGCTGTCTGAAGGTGACCTAAGACTAGGCCGAAACAGCCATTTTAATGAAATAACCATCGCGATGCAGCCTGTTTTTTCACTGATTTTATATGGCTTACAAGATCGCTGTTTCCCAAAAATGTTACCAGAAATTTTGAATTCTGAAAGTAATTTCTGGAGTATCATAAAGGAGTGTTATAACGCCGCTGTATTTACATTAGTGAACTAATCGACAACGTCTGAAGCTGCATGGGGCTGTTTTCGATAATGTGGTTGTGTACAAGAAGGTAACAATATGAGAAGAGCTGCAGAGGATTGATGAGTGGGGCAGGGGCTGAACGTAAATAACGTAAATAAATGTAACGTACTGCGCACGGATAGTAAAAGAAATCCACTACTGTACAACAACAATATTGGTGACAAATCAATGAAAACAGCATCTACCGTAAAATACGTAGGACCAACCATTCGGAGCGACCTAAAGTGGATGACCATATAAAACAAACAGTACGAAAAGCGGATGCCAGGCTGAGACTAATTGGTAGAATGTTAAGGAAACGTCATTCATCCACAAAAGAAGTGCCTTGGGAAACACATTTGAGATCGATCATCAGTTTGGGTCACTTACCAAATAGCATTAATGTGATAGAGAAGATCTAACGGTGAGCCAGGCATGAGAGAAACCGAAATGTTAAAACACATACCGTTATTTTAGTTCTCAATAACCGGTACTTGTTTCGTATCGGCTATAAAGTGCTTATTTTTTATTTTTTACTAATAACAGAGTATAAAACCGAAATGTCAATCAGCCATATCAGCAGCGCTAAAGATTTCCGTTTTTAAATAAGCCTTTCTTAAAAGAGGAGTAAGTTTTATTCGTGAAATTTATGTTGTTTTGAAATATTGCGTAATATGAGAACAGTAAGCAGTGGTATTTTAGTAATACTGCCGACAGAAACGAGCAAGAAACACAGGGCGTAAGAATTGGTACAGCACTGCTGAGACAGTAATGTCCGTGTTGTCGTGTGTGCCGGCTTAACGTACTCGCATACATGCAGTGTGCAGGACTTCCCACAACCTGATCCATTCGGCAGCTTCTCGCTGTCATCGACGGGCATCCGTCGTGTTGCAGAATGGCACCAACACTGGTCTGGAAATATTTTTACCAAGTTACGAAGCAATTAAGTACAATGCTTCATTTGCTTTAATAGATGGAAGATTAGTCTGCCATTTCTATGAAATAATAAAAGATGAAGGAAGTTATGGAAACGATAATACATTAAAACCTTAAAAACAATCCATTCGTAGTGTGCAATAAAAATAGAAAGTAGCTGATCTGCTGCCTGTGTGAATATGCCTTTATTTGCTTGTTGCCCTTGGAAACGGACAAATTAACATGAACAACACAGGTATCATTTTTTATCCTTTCGTACTGTGTATTCATAATGCCAAAACAGTGGTAAGATCTCCGATTACAAGATGATTTTTGAGCTCAGTTTGAAAAAATTAGAATCACTAGGAGAAAACGTGATTTTTTGTTGTATTCAACCAGTTGTCACCTTTCTAGAAGAGCAGCGAACTGAGGACGAGCTATATTTTCTTTTAAATTGCCTGTGTAATGTAACATTCTCATTCTTTGTGTCTTGAAATTAAGAGGGAATTTCTCAATCAATCTTCCGATTTCCACGTTTATTATAAGAACAAAAAAAAATTGCTTATTTCAGCAGTCGGTTTTTTTAGCGGTTTTAACAGTCCTACGGTCGCAGGTTCGAATCCTGCCTCGGGCATGGATGTGTGTGATGTCCTTAGGTTAGTTTGGTTTAAGTAGTTCTACGTTCTAGAGGACTGATGACCTCAGATGTTAAGTCCCATAGTGCTCAGAGCCATTTGAACCATTTTTTAACAGTCAGGTTAAAATGGCGTGAAATATTACCGATACAACCGAAAACCGGTTGTTTTAACGGTAACAGGCATCCCTACTGTGAGCGACGAGTTTCGTCACGCGATGGTTTACTCGGTGCGAGAGCGTTATGGAGATGCTCGACAAACCCCAGACGCTACAAGAGAGACGTTCTGGAGAGAATACGTTTCAAGAAGAGTCTGGCGAATTCTTATTGTCTCTCATACACTTCTCACGAAATGATGACGACGAGGAATTTAGAGAAATTGGATGGCATTCGGAGGTTTTCCGTCACCCATTCTCCTCCCGGGATTTGGCGACATAAACAATCAATAGCAAGGCTCGCAAGGACTGTTGCTCAATACTGCATCTGTATCTGAGTGACGTCTGTATGTTGTATTAATTTGTGGTAAGTTCCTATGGGACCAAACTGCTGAGGTCATCGGTCCCTAGGCTTACATACTGCTTAATCTAACTTCCGCTAAGGACAACACATAGACAGCCATGCTCGAGGGAGGACTCGACCCTCCGACGGGGGAGAAGCGCGAAATGTGGCAAGGCGCCTGAGACCGCGCGGCTACCCCACGCGGCTCGCATTAGTCGACCGCAAAATTCCAGAATGAAATTTTCGATTTCCAGAGGAGTCCGCGCTGATACGAAATTTCGTGGCAGACTAAAACTGTGTGCCGAATGGAGATTAGAACTCGAGACCTTTGCTTTCACAGGCAAGTGCTCTATCAACTGAGCTACACAATGCGACTCACGACCCGTCTCTTTTCGGCTGTACTTCCGCCAGTACCTCGTCTCCTACATTCCTTGAGTAGGTCAGTTGGTAGAGTGCTGCCCCGCGAAAGTCAAACATTTGGAGCACCAGTGTCGGTCCGGAATACAGTTTTAATCTGCCAGGAAATTTCGAGCAAAATATTATTTCCCCTCTGAGAGAGAAATCGGTCCTCTCATTGCGTCAGAGCGTAATCGGCGTTGTAGTATAAGACAACTGACCTGAAGGCATTGACAAAGCGATGCGTTTTCCTTAGTTACCAATGTGATTGTTTACTGTCACGTCGCTGCGTGTTTTCGATAGCGGCCAAGTGCAATAATATCGTGGTTAAGCAGTACAGTTACGCATCCATCTTGCTGGAGCAGCTTTCTCAACACAAATACGTGATGGGGCTTACCCAGCGCTCGGGCTGCGCCTGAACATGTGACGTCAGCGCGGTCAGCAGCAGACAGATGAGCAGCGCGGCGACCTGCATGGCTGCGACTGGCTGCTGGACTCCGCGGTGAGGGCCGCTATATTGACGCTTCCGCGTGCTTCCCCTCCCGCCTAGCTCGCCCACGCAATCCGTCTAGCGCGCACGTCCTCTACACACTTACACACAGACACACAGACACAGACACACACACACACACAGAGCGTCGTTCCACGGCCGTCATTCCGTAACACTCTCACCTCCCCGTGTGCGCCACGTTTGTGGAATAAGATATTGCGGTAGCCATCCCACACGATGGCTTGGGTTTTTTTCCCTTCTACTCAGATGTATTTCAGCATGTGCGAACCGCCTCTTTTCTTTTAAAATGCCATTGCACTTACCATGTAAGGTAGCGTCCCCCAGGGGGTTTACCCGACATCGGTGCTCTGTGGAAATGTCAGCACTGTTGGTATTTTTCATAGCCAAATGCTAATAGTTTGCTGTACGCTATTACCAGTGCCTAACAAAGGCCACGCAATTTAGAACGGTGTGTGCGCATGAAAAAGAATAGTGAATGCATTCTGCACAGAGGGAGACCAAGGACAGTATGTGGCACTCATTGTTCGCTCTTTTCTTTTCAACCTCTAAGTAGCTGTGACATTAGTAGTGGTAGTAGTTTTATTCATCTTTGAAATACAGTTTAAAATTGCGTCAGGCAAATGTTACTTTTTTAAACCGCTGCAGGCTAATGACAAGACGGTTCCTCACCGGCCGGAGTGACCGAGCTGTTCTAGGCTCCACAGTCCGGAACCGCGCTGCTTCTACGGTTGCAGGTTCGAATCCTGCCTCGGGCATGGATGTGTGTGATGTCCTTAGATTAGTTAGCTTTAAGTAGTTGTAAGTTCTAGGGGACTGATGACCTCAGATGTTAAGTCCCGTAGTGCTCATAGCCATTTGAACCATTTGATGGTTCCTCTGAAACGGAAATTCGTGTTGTGCATTTTCAACTTCTCGCGGCGTAATGAATAATCCATTAAATTTCGGGCATGCAGCCGCGCAAAAAAAAAAAAAAAACAAAAAAAACAAAAAAAAATTTATTTGCGCGGCTGCACGCCCGAAATTTAATGGATTAGAAATTCGTGTATCTGTAGAAAAATCGCTGCACAAAGCGTAGGACAAAAATCGCTAAGTGGGTCTAAGGCTTCTATCTATTCACTAGTTGACCAGTCTGGCGTGGCAGTAGAAGTAACAAAAGTAAAGCCGAAGTTTTGAATTTGGCGTTTAAGAAATCTTTCAAGCCGAAGAATCGAACAGACATACCATAGTTTGACCATCGCACAGACTCCCATATGGAGGACATAGTAATGAGCTTCGCTGGTGTAGAGAACAATTGAAAGAATTGAAAGAAAATAAGTCGCCAAGTCCTGATGAAATCCCATTTCGGTTTTACAAAGAGTACTCTGCAGCATTGGACCCTTATTAACTTGCATGTATGGCGCATATCTCGCCAAGCGGAAAGTCCCAAGCTACTGGAAATGAGTGCAGATGACTCCTGCTTATAAGAAGAGTAAAAGATCGGACTTACAAAATTATAGACCGATATCTTTAACATCAAATTTGCTGCAGGCTCCTTGAACATATTCTCAGTTCGAATATAAGAAATTTCCTTGAGGGGGGAAAAGTTTCTGTCCACAAATCAGCACATTTTTAGGAAGCATCGCTCGTGCGAAACTGAGCTTGCCCTTTGCTCACATGAGATCCTGCGATCTATGGATGAAGGGCAACAGGCGGATTCCGCATTCCTAGATATCCGTAAAGCATTTGATATGTTGCCACACCGTCGACTGTTAACGAAGCTGCAAGCGTACGGAATAGGTTCCCAGATATGTGAGTGGCTCAAATGGCTCTGAGCACTATGTGACTTGACTTCTGAGGTCATCAGTCGCCTAGAACTTAGAACTAATTAAACCTAACTAACCTAAGGACATCACACACATCCATGACCGAGGCAGGATTCGAACCTGCGACCGTAGCGGATATGTGAGTGGCTCGAAGACTTCTTAAGTAACAGAACCCAGTTCTTGTCCTCTACAGAGAGTGTTCATCATAGACAAGAGTATCTTCAAGAATACCCCAGGGACGTGTGATAATACTGCTGTTGTATTACATATACATACATACGTATATATAATGAGAGATGTGCCAGACAGATGATGCCGCAGTGTATGGGAAGGTGTCGTCGCTGAGGGGCTGTAGAAGGATTCGAGATGACTTAGACATAATTTCTAGTTGGTATGATAAATAGTAGCTACAAATGTAGAGAAATATAAGTTAACGCAGATAGACAGGAAAAACCAAACCACAATGCTTGAAAACAGTGCTGCTTCACACAATCACGTCGATTAAATTTCTAGCGTAACGTTGCAAAGCAATATCGAATGTAATGACGATGGAAGCACTCTAGTAGGGAAGGCGAATGGTCGATTTGGGTTTAATGGGAGAATTTTAAGAAAGTGTGGCTCTTCTGTAAAGGAAACAGCGTATAGGACACTAATGTGACTCATAGTTGAGTATTGCTCTAGTATTTTGGATCCGAACTAGGTCGGATTAAAGGAAGATATCGAAGCAATTCAGAGGCGCGTTACTAAATTTGTTACGGTAGGTTCTAACAACACGCAGGTATTACGGAGATGCTTCGGGAGCTCAAGTAGGAATCACCGGAGTGAAGGCTACGTTTTTTCGAGGAACACTATTGCGCAAATCTGGAGAACCGGCATCTGAGGCTGACTACAGAGCGATTCTACTGGCGCCAACGTACATTTTCCGTAAGGACCTCGAAGGTAAGATAAGAGAAGTTAGAGCTCATAAGGAGGCTTAATAGACAGTCGTTTTCCCTCGCTCTGCTTGCGAGTGGAACAGGGCAGGGAATGACTAGTAGTGGAACAGGGTACCCTTTGGCAAACACGGTGCGGTGGCTTGCGGAGTGTGTATGCAGACGTACGAGGCGTGTTTTTTAAGTAAGTACCGTTTTGAAATAAAAAAAAACACGTGCTAAGCTATCTCAATAATTTTATTTTTACATGAAAGCCTGTACCTTAATCTACGCACTGACGCCATTACAGTCTGATTCTTCCCTGTTTACGTTGCGTACTGAGTGTTTAAGATGCCTCCGATAATCGTGAGTCCCGCCGACTGTGAAGTACGGGCTGTTATAAGATTTCTTAGTGCTAAAGGCATAAAAGCGATCGATATTCATCGTGAGATCTGTGCAGTTTACGGAGAAAACATTATGAGTGATGGAATGGCAAGAAAGTGGGTGAGAGCATTTTAAGATGACATCAGAAATGTGCATGATGAACAACGGAGTGGGCGTCCTTCGGACGTTAATGAAAGTTTGGTGCAGGAAGTGGACAATAAGGTGAGAGAAAACAAACGCTTTACGATTTCCCCCTTGTGGGATGACTTTCCTATTGTTTCTCGTAGTGTTTTGTATGGCATTGTGACCGAACACTTGAATTACCGAAAATTTTGCGAACGTTGGGTACCGAAAATGTTGACGGATGTGCACAAAACCAACGGTTTAGACAGTGCACTGACTTTCCTTGAGTGGTACCACAACGACGGTGATGACTTCTTAAGCCAAACTGTTACGGGCGATGAAACATGGGTGGCCAACGTCACACCAGAATCAAAGCAACAGTCCATGGAAGTTGAGAAAGGGCATCGTTTTGCTGCAAGACAATGCCCGTCCGCATTTGGTTAATCAGAACGAAGATCTCATAACATCTTTTCGATGGGAAACACTAGACCATCCTCCGTACAGCCCCGATCTTGCGCCCAGTGACTACCATCTGTTCCTGCATTTGAAGAAACACCTGGGAGGTCAGCGTCTTCAAGACGATGACGAAGTCAAAACAGTGGTGATGCAGTGGTTAACAAGTCAGGCGGCAGACTTCTATAAGGAAGGTATTCAAAAACTGGTACAATGTTATGACAAGTGCCCCAATATTGACGGAAATTATGTGGAAAAGGTAGATTAAGGTACAGGCTTTCATGTAAAAATAGTCCGCAGCTTGTGATCGTGCGGTAGCGTTCTCGTTTCCCACGCCCGGATTCCCGGGTTCGATTCCCGGCGGGGTCAGGGATTTTCTCTGCCTCGTGATGACTGGGTGTTGTGTGATGTCCTTAGGTTAGTTAGGTTTAAGTAGTTCTAAGTTCTAGGGGACTGATGACCACAGATGTTAAGTCCCATAGTGCTCAGAGCCATTTGAACCATTTTTTCTTTTTTTAGTAAAAATAAAATTATTGAGATATATTAGCACGTCTTTTTTTAATTTCAAAACTGTACTTACTTAAAAAAAACACGCCTCGTACTTGTAGATGTGGATGTAGAAAAGGGCACGATCGAATTCCTTCCACTGTGCGGCTGGTCCCGTCGCAGGTTCGAGTCCTCCCTCGGGCATGGGAGTGTGTGTTTGTCCTTAGGATAATTTAGGTTAAGTAGTGTGTAAGCTTAGGGACTGATGACCTTAGCAGTTAAGTCCCATAATCTTTCACACATATTTGAACAAATTTTTTTATCGAATTCCCCGTTTTCCGTAATCGCAGCCTCTGCTTCTCTGTGGACCTCTCTGTCGATGAGTCCTTCTTATTTCGATTCATTGCTACAAGGATATTTGACATGTCGTGATATTACAATGTAAGAACAATAAAAATTGCATAATTCTCATATACAAGAATTGATGTACCGACCGGACTGGTTTGACGAGGATGGAACAGGTAGTCAATCGTGTTTTTGTAGTAGGAATCATTCCAGCATTTGCCTTAATTTATGGAAACCACGGTAAACCTAAATCAGCATGGCTGTAGGGACATTAGAGTCTTCATTCGCCCGAATAAAAGGCCAATTATGTTTACAACAGTGCAACAATATTCGCTTTATTCCTGGTGCAGAATGCTGTTTTGCAAAGAAGATATTTAATAATATAAAAAGCTAGTGTTACAGTGTTCATTCATTTTTAACTACCGATCACTACACACACTGTTGTTGTTGGGGTCTTCAGTCCTGAGACTGGTTCGATGCAGCTCTCCATCCTAATCTATCCTGTGCAAGCTTCTTCATCTCCCAGTACCTACTGCAACCTACATCCTTCTGACTCTGCTTAGTGTATTCATCTCTTGGTCTCCCTCTACGATTTTTACCCTCCACGCTGCCCTCTAATGCTAAATTTGTGATCCCTTGATGCCTCAGGACATGTCCTACCAACCGATCCCTTCCTCTAGTCAAGTTGTGCCACAAATTTCTCTTCTCCCCGATACTATTCAATACCTCCTCACACACTACATACTTATTATTGCATAATGTAAAACTTAACTTACTATCAGCTGACATGAGGGCCATAGCGACGATGTTTGGCTTTCATTTTGTGTACCGCAACGTCTCATTGGCTAGCCTGAAAAACTGAGTCACGATCCCTCTGAATTGAGTGAAATGTGTAGCTATTATTCACTGCATGACTTTGACAGTAAGGTTTTCCCAGAAAAGGAGAAAATAGTGTGAAAGAGTTATGTGAAAAGATAGTTTATTATTATCATTTGCTTGAGCTACTTTTTACTAAACTCCTACCCAGTGTTATCTAAATAGGCATTCCCTGTGAAAAGTATATTGCTTATGAGGCACTTTTTAACAGTGCTTTTAAGTAAGTTTGCTTCAGTAATCTCCTTGTGCCTTTGTGTTACGTTGTTCATCCTCACTGTGCCTCTCCTCCTACACTATGTAACGTAAGAAAGAACCGTATACTAGGAGAAAATTCGCTTCTTTGAAAAACAAAAATTATTTGTACGTGTGTTATATTAAATACCTGCTAACGAATGATTATTATTGACTGCGACCAATTGCTGCCATAATGTAATTTTAAAATCTATTATTTTCCTATTTCTCACGTTTAGAGCCTCTGAGGATTCATTATCAGATATTGGGAGTTTATAGGAACTTCATTTTTGCAGCACGTGCAACTAGTCCCTGGCTTCGTGACGATGTTATGTAATTCCGTAATTTATAAGCAGTTTAAAAATATCCATTTCATGTAAGTGCCGAGAATACAGCACTTAGATTCGTGTGACTTAAGAACTAGGATACAAACATTCAACTTAAGCACTGAGCGACATTAAATACCATCCACTAATTTAACACAGTGGCAGTGATCGTCAGCCAGAACGTCTGGAACAAATACGCTGAAGAGCCAAAGAAACTGGTACACCTGCCTAATGCCGTGTAGGGCCCACGCGAGCACGCAGAAGTGCTGCAACACTGCGTTGCACGGACTGGACTAATCTCTTAAATACTGCTGGAGGGAACTGACACCATAAATCCCGAGGCAGGATTCGAACCTGCGAACGTAGCGGCCGCGCGTTTCCAGACAGTAGCGCCTAGAACCGCTCGGCCACTCCGGCCGGCACAGAATGGACATTAACACGGTAGTTACATGTGTGAAATCCGTAAATATAATAATCTCAAGTAAGAGGAAGAGGGAAATTTATATACATGCCAAAGAAAGTCAAAATACGACACAAGTTGCATACAACAAAAGTACTGCAGCGTTTTAAGGAAAGTCATGAGAAGGTCCAGAAGTATGCACGTGCTAATAAAAATAAATAATGCAGATAATAAGATTAAAAATACATGGGATATTGTCAAACGAGAGACAGGACAACCAGTCAGTGTACAAGATACCATAACAATTAAACTAAATGACAATGTTGTGACTGATAATTCACAAGCTGTAAGTACTTTCAACAGTGAGGTTTTAAATATAGCAACCAGAAGTAGCACCAACATCATTCACTGAAATTAACAGAATTCTTAAAATTCTAAAAGACGAAGATCATGTGTTGCTGATGGCATTCTGAAAAGTTGTTCCAACTTCATAAGTAATGTGCATCACTGTCAAAGGGAATTTTTAAAAAGCAAACACACTATATTCAGTCCTGTATAGCAAACAGAATCATACTAACAAGTGATACAGCACATTAACAGCAGTCAGTAACTATGGTAGAATGCTCCTAACTTTTGATCGTACATATTGATGAAAATTCGAACTGGAAGAAGCATATTACTGGGCCTCTCAAACAATTAAGTTCGGCTACTTTTCCTCGTCGTAAAATTGCGACTCTTGTAAACAAATCAATCAACCTCCTTTCATATTTTGAATATTTCCACTGCTGCTTTCAACGAAACGTGGTTCAAGCCTTTAACATCAGTTCGTTTCTAAGGATACAATTTGGTAACGTTGGGTAAGCTAGAGGGTAATGGAGGAGCGACACTGTTAATAAAGAACACCATCAATTACAAATAAAGAAAATGAAACTTTAATGTTCAAATGGCTCAAGTGAGGTAGCTGCATTAATGGAAACACCAAAAGAAATTACAGTATTATGTCCATAATCAAATACTCTACGAAAGAAGGAAGGGACATTAGGGTTTATCGTGTTGTTGATATCGAGGTCATTAGAAACGGAGCACAAGCTCGAAGTGGGTCAAGGATGGGGAAGGAAATCTGCCGTGTTCTTTTCAAAGGAACCATCCCGGCATTCGCCTGGAGAAATTTAGGGAAATCATGGAAAATATAATCTGGAATGCCGGAGGCGGATTTGAACCTTCGTTATTTTGAATGTGAGTCCAGTGTACTAACCAGTGCGCTCGAT
The DNA here is from genome assembly GCF_023864275.1 of Schistocerca cancellata. Lineage (NCBI taxonomy): Eukaryota > Metazoa > Arthropoda > Insecta > Orthoptera > Acrididae > Schistocerca > Schistocerca cancellata. The sequence goes on from NC_064627.1 coordinate 1,000,994,852, forward strand.
AAAACCCTAAGATCATGACCAGTAGCAATATCTGGCATCAACTGTTCATTAAACTCCATCGACCGTTCACTATTTATGGAGCCTTTTAAATCTCATTACAGCGCTTGGGGTATTGCTATTAACGACCCAGAAACGTGTTGCCTTTGCAATGCAACTGAAGATATAGATTTGATTATTCTGAATGTCGACTCTCTAATAGTTATACTCGCTTTAACATGACCGCCTACTGGGGTCTTGAGTGTGGTGTCGCGCGACATTAACAAAATTTGTAAATTGAAGATCTTATGATATTCCATGGAATCATACCATATCCTCACTAAAATAGTGTTGGGCATCGAGCTGATTATAGGAAATAGATATTATTCGAACAGTCCATGGAAAATACTGAATACCTGGTGGAAGAAATACCCAAAAGTAATACAGGAAGTACTCTGGAAACAAACTCTTGTATGGGCACCAAGGGAACTTTCTTATGTCTGGCATACGTCTAGCGGGAAGAAATTTAATATTCTAGCGGAAAACAGTTGTATTCTGTCAAACCGTCAGTTTTCCGTTGGGACTGACTGCTTCAAATCATTGGCTAAACGAAAGTTAGCCTAGCCATAGATCTTAGGGAGCAAATGCTAGAGCGATTCCTGGAATAGAGAACACTAGACACAGAAACTAGGAGACTTATCAAGGAAACAAAAATGCGCGGTTCACCTACTGTAATATCCTCCCCCGGTAGCTGAGTGGTCAGCGCTAAAGAATGTCAATCCTAAGGGCCTGAGTTCGATTCCCGGTTGGGTCGGAGATTTTCTCCGCTCAGGGACTGGGTGTTTTGTTGTCCTTATCATCATAATTTCATCCCCATCGACGCGCAAGTCGCCGAAGTGGCGTCAAATCGAAAGACTTGCACCCGGCGAACGGTCTACCTCACGGGAGGCCCTAGTCACATGACTTTTTTGTACCTACTGTAATTGCCTGAATAAGGACTGCAGCATTTCAGAGACCTAGAGGACAGATCGATTTCTAAAATATATTAATGTGTTTGGTTCTCCAGCACTGGGTCCCGTATGATTAGAAGAATTCGTGACAAAAGTAGCTCCTCCATCTTATCCTGACGTCCCATACCTTTTCCACATTAAACAGATTAGAATACTCCTCTATTAGCTCCAACCACTTGACATTTCACTGGCTTAGGATAACTTTCAAGACCGCGAATTCCTATTCCAAAGTTCCTGTATTCCGACTCGTCTGTCTGCTCCTTCGGCTTGAGGGCAACCTTTAAAATCACTCTGTATACGAAAGATTACCTTAAAATCCAATTTATTAACTACCAAAGAAAAATTCATAGCGGATGTTCTTGAAAAATTCTCTACACTACTGAGAAATGTATAGAAGACATGTCGTCCAGACTTTTCCAAAACATCAAAACATCTAGATTTATTTACTCGACAAAACTGATGTACTTACAACACATCAAACAATTTTCACAAGGCAGACAATAGCGCATTTTTATTTTATTCTTTGTCTCTTATTTTGTTTGTAATTCTATCAAATAACGTAGAAAATTATTTTCCTCGATAAACAGATCTCGCTTTTTCACTGTTGAAATAATTTTCATGAGAAACGTGTATCCATGCACCTCTTATTTGTATACAGTGTAGGCCTTTTCTTTATTCAGATGTTGTGAAACGTAAATACTATCTCGCTTTCAGGTATTTCGTCTCTCTTGTGGAAGAAAACTTCTACATTTAGCCAACATCTATAATCTGAAAGCCACTTTACTGTGTGTGGCGGAGGGTACCTTGTGTGCCAGTGTCACTTCCTACTTTTCCTGTTCCAGTCGCATATGGTTCGCGTGAACAACGATTGATTGTAGCCCTCAGTAAGGGGTTGGATCTCTACAATTTCATCTTAATGATTTTTTTACGAGATAAACGTCGCAGGAGTCAATTATTGTCTGACTGTTCTAGGAACGTAGGCTCTCGGAATTTGAACGGTAGACCATACCGTGATGCAGAACGCCTCTCCCACTGGAATTGACTGACCACATCCGTGACGCTTTAGTGCTTAGTAAATGAATCTGAAACGAAACGTGCTACGCTTCTTTGGATCTCCTCTATTTACTCTATTAATCATAACTGGTACGGATCCCAAACTGACGACCAGCATTCAAGTACTGGCCGAACGAGTGTTTTGTAAGCCACTTTCTTTGTTGATGGGCCACGTTTCCTGGGGATTCTTCCAATGTACTGGGGCTACAACTTTACTTCCGCCGTTTCTTCTCAAAGTTCGAGGCTTTATGGTGAGCATCTTACAAAAAATTTACGTTTCAAAGTATTGGCCATCGCTAGCCCCTACTTTCTTACGTGTTTCGGGCAGCATACGAATCCCGCGGCGGAAGAGCTAAGCGTCTTTCGAGAAGATCCATGCATCGATCCAATTCTGCAGTTGTTCATATGACAGCATGCGCTGGGCAACCAGGTCGTGCGTGAACTAAAAAGCTGGTAGCCAAAGGGAACAATGTCTGGAGAATACGGCGGGTGGGGTAGGACTTTCCATTTCAACCTTTTCAGGTACATTTTGGCGGGTTTTGCGACATGGGGTCGAGCACTGTCATGCTGCGAAATCATCTTTCATGTCTATAGCCGTATTGTTGCCTTTTGTTTTTCAGTGATCGGCTCAGTTGCTCAATTGCTTTCGATAACGATCTTCTATGAGTGTTCCTGTCGGTAGCAGAAGCATCAAAATCTTTTTCCTTTTCACAACCATGCGGGTCTTCAACGTCAAAATCACAGTTCTTGAAGCATGGAAACAATTTTCTGTAAAGTTCTGGCACTAACAGGTGTCTCATCGTAGGTCTTACCCAGCTTTTTACGAGCCTCAGCCGCAGATTTCTTCATATCAAAGCAGAAAATTAAAACCACCCGCATATGACAAGAATTGGGCCGAGAATAACATTAAGACGCAATCAAAAATCGACTAATATTTTGATGGCATTATGTTCTCAAACGCCTAAGCTTACTGTATGACACTTACGGCCTACGACTTGCTCAACTACTTTCCAATAATGCCGTCTATTGCAAAACGGCGGAAGCAAAGTTGTAGAGCTAATATCTCAGTCTGGCATCTGCCTTACCCGCGATTAATTTTATGTAGTCGTTCCACTTTAGATCGCTCCGTACACAAGCTTCTAGATGTTTAATACGAGCGACTGCTACCACTGATTCTTTTGCAATAGTGGAACCAAAGAATAAGGTGTCTTTATATGTGTATTGTGTATTGAACAGGGGGCCTAGAACGACGGAGAGGCTTCGTCCTCGCAGTAGCCCTCAGTGGTTCACAACCCCACAACAGGGTACAGCGGTCCACTCACGCCACCGCCGCCCCACACCGAACCCACGGTTATTGTGCGGTTCGGCCCAAAGACCCCCCCCCCCCCCCGCCCCCCCGGAAGTCTCATATCAGACGAGTGTAACCCCAATCTTTGCGTGGTTGAGTAATTATGGTGTACGTGTAAGTGGAGGCAGTGTTTGGGCAGCAATCGCCGACATAGTGTAACTGAGGCGGAATGAGGGGAACCAGCCCGCTTTCCCCGAGGCAGATGGAAACACGTCTTAAAAACCATCCACAGGCTGGCTGGCACACCGGACCTCGACACTAATCCGCCGGGCGGATTCGTGCTGGGGACCGGCACCGCTTCTAGCTGGGGAAGCAGCGCGTTAGAGCGCGCGGCTAGCCAGTTGGTCTCTTTCTATGCACTCTTTCACCTCTCTGGCCTACTTTTTTATATTTATTCTTATTATTATTATTCGCGTAACAACTCATATATTAAATGAGATATGTTACTACGAAAAGAGGCTCGAAATACCTTTTAGCGGTGCTGTGCTATGCCTTTCTTTGGATCACTAATTTTCAACAAAAGAAAACGTATTATGTTCCTATTGTTCTGTATCTGGCTTTCTATTAAAGCAGTTATAGTACGCAATGATTATTCAGCATTATAATTTTGCAGTGGATTTTTGTTAATAGTAAGACAACAATAAGTATCACGGCTAACCCGTGAACATGAGACTATTATCGGAGAAAAATAATGTTTTTTACTATAAGGTTGCCAGACCAGAACTACGCACAGCAAAATTTCTTTCATGTGATGAAAATAAATTATCTCTTTTCACTATTAGTATTATATTATCAGCAGCCCGCGTCAGCCTGTAAAACACATCATAAAATCTGCTGCTCTGCTCTGCAACTTCGAAAGCTGAAAGAAATAATTTTTCACTTCACTATTACCTGACCGCTTCTTTGCGGTATGATAGGTTTCATGTACTGCAATTTAAATGAACCGCGGCAGCGGCTGGCTCGTTCGTAGCGCCGCTCTGCACCACGAATAGTATTTAACCAACTGAAAATGTCTTAAAGGGATGGGATAAAATACCAGGCAAGCTTGACATGAATCATAATGCAAGGTTTCACTAAATAACTCTATTCAAACATTTAAACAATTTGAGTAGTACACACATTTTTAACAATCTTGCCTAATGGCGTCCCTCTTACAAACTTAACAAAAGAATGCTACGCTAGCATACAATATCACGTCACAGGCTATCCTTCTCACGTAACTCCAAGAAGAAGACAGAGAAATTAATGTTCGTTATGTATTATTTATACTAGTCACCTATTCTCATCTTTGTTTGATATTTATCGTCTGTGGCGGTTTCATTACTCGCCGACACAGATATTATCTAAAATAAATTTTAAAAAATACATAATTTTATACAATAACAAAATATGATACACCATGTTTTTCTCTTTATCACATGATATGTCTTTTACTAAGAGACGTTACAACTCGCAATAAGTTACATTTATCTGTGTCGAGAGTCAGTTGCCACTCCCTTCAGCAAGCGTCGACCTCCTGCAATTCTTCCTGGATTTCACTACGGTTTTCTAGTGTCGCGACTTCTGTGTGTACGACAGCATCATCAGCGAAAAGTCTTCCGACATTGTCTACTGGGAGACAAACTATAAAATATAAAACTCATTCACATGGCTACTAGACCACAAGAGAACGCCGGCCGGAGTAGCCGAGCGGTTCTAGGCGCTACAGTCTGGAATAGCGCGACCGCTACGGTCGCAGGTTCGAATCCCCCTTCGGGCATGGATGTGTGTGATGTCCGTAGGTTAGTTAGGTTTAAGTAGTTCTAAGTTCTAGGGGACTGATGACCTCAGCAGTTAAGTCCCATAGTGCTCAGAACTACTTGAACCACAAGAGAAATATTTCTGTGTTGGAATGTGCGCCAAGTCAATCCACTGTTCAGGTGCAAAGTGCATTCCGCCGTCGATTCAGCAAGAAGCCTCCTCTGTACAAGCTGATTTACTACTGGCGTAAGAAAGTCTTAGAAATTGGTTGCAAATGTAGAGGGAAGAGCACAAGTCGGCCATGCACATACGTTGAAAATGTGGAGCGTATCCGAGATGCGTTCACACGGAGCCCTCGTAAGTCCACAAGACGGGCGGGCCAGGAATTTCAACTTCTTCAAACAACAGTGTGGCGTATTTTGAACGGGCACCTGCGTATGAAAACTTACAAGGTGCAGTTACTGCAGCAATTGCGTCCCGGACACCATAACATAAGGCACGAATTTTGCGTCTCACTTCTCCAGCATATGACAAGGAACACTCATTCCGAACAACTCATTTTTCTGACGAATCGACGTTTCATCTACCGGGTAACGTACACCACCATAATGTAAGAATTAGGGGGTGTCACAAAATCTTGACCTCGTCATCGAACATGTAAAAGACTCGCCGAAACTGAATGTGTTTTGTGCCGTTTCTGTTCACAGAGTTTACAGAGGTTTCTTTTTGCGGAGGAAACTGTGACAGGATTTTCATACCTAGACATGCTGCAAAATTGGTTGTTTCCTCAACCACACGAAGATTTCAGTTATTTATTTTTCTGCATACGGCGCCACGTTTCATTTTCACCTTGAGATGCGGCGTGATCTTAACAACACCATCACATCATGTTGGAATGGAAGAGGTGGACGATAAGATCTTGTTCATTGCTTTGGCCTCGCAGGTCACCAGAACTCATACCTTGCGATTTTTTTCTGTAGGTGTGCATAAAAGAATGCTCTTCAAAAGCTGAGAAGTCAAACTGTTCAAGCTGTCGAGTCAGTAAACAGGCACCTGTCAAGTCATGTGTGAAATGAGCAAAACATGGAGCTCACGTTAAGTGTTTGGATAAGTCTACGCGAACATAAGAATTTGAAACTGATCTTTTCGAATTACCCTCTATGTCGTCTGCAGCGTACTCAAGATTTTAGAATTCTACGCTCGGCACATTATACTGATCATTGACGTCACTGATTCATTGGCGACGTGACTGGCGGCTGATTTACACGCAAGCACGTGACGCGCACCCATAACGAGTACTCGATTTTGACCAGAAAGTCGGTCTTGTAAGACGGACTTAAACCGACGGACTGTTTGTGACCCCTCCGCTAGAGGATGAGAAGTTTATGAATCTCTTCCGAAATGCTGAGATAGCGCTTCGAAATGACACGGCGTGAAAATCGAGAAAGTTTTTGTTGCATTCACATCTCAACTGGTCAAAGAAGGTTAGCGTTCAGTCTCAACTTGTATTTATTGTAGGAGATGTTTTCGATGATTTCGATCACTGAGCGACCATCTTCAGTGTTCCAGGCAATACACTAATCAATTAAAGTGGAATCGTGTACATGTTAACACCAAAGTACAGCCGGCCAGAGTGGCCGAGTGGTTCTAGGCGCTACAGTCTGGAACCGCGAGACCACTACGGTCGCAGGTTCGAATCCTGCCTCGGGCATGGATGTTTGTGATGTCCTTAGGTTAGGTAGGCTTAAGTAGCTCTAAGTTCTAGGGGACTGATGACCTCAGAAGTTAAGTCCCATAGTGCTCAGAGCCATTTTTTGAACCAAAGTACAATTATATAATTTTCACATATAAATGAATGGTACATATCAGCAGACAAAATTAACACAGTTCATCCGTTATTTGGCATTGTCCATCTTGGACTACACACGTCAAGAGTAGACTGCTGTTTACTGCAGTCTCACAGCTGGCCTCAGTGACGTCATACATGACTACGACACCCTCTATACATTCGTCATGTTACAGTAATGTGTGTGTCTATATATATATATATATATATATATATATATATATATATATATATATATATATATATATATGTATGTATATGTATATGTATATCGCACAAGTACCCATTTTGGCGAAATGCATTTTTATCGGGGGAAACAGAAGCGCTAAAACAGTGGGTGATTTTAAATCGGTAAAAATTCCTTAGAATCGAACTGGTAATAATGTGAACCACTTCCTGTAGGTGGCTACAGGTAAGTACGTAATTGCTATCAAACAAGTATACACTGAGGTGACAAAGTCACTCAGTATGCCGGCCGGAGTGACCGAGCGGTTCTAGGCGCTACAGTCTGGAGCCGCACGACCGCTACGGTCGCAGGTTCAAATCCTGCCTCGGGCTTGGATGTGTGTGATGTCCTTAGGTTAGTTAGGTTTAAGTAGTTCTAAGTTCTAGTGGACTGATGACCTCAGAAGTTAAGTCCCGTAGTGCTCAGAGCCATTTGAAACATTTCATCCAGTATCGTGTGGGGCCGCTTTTGCCCGGCGTAGTGTAGCAAAACGACGTGGCATGGACTCAACATTTCGTTGGAAGTCCCCTGCAGAAATACTGAGCAGTGTTGCCTCTATAACCGTCCATAATTGCGAATGTGTTTCCAGTGCAGGACTTTATGCGTGAAGTAAACTCTCGCTTTTGTCTCATAAACGTTCGATGGGATCATGTCGGGCAATCTGAGTTACCAGATCATTCACTCAAACTGTCCAGAACGTTCTTCAAGCTAATCGCGAAAAATTGTGGCCCCGTGGCATGGTGCATTGTCATTCATAAAATTTCCATCTTTGTTTGGTAACGTGAAGTCCATGGATCATGGATGGCTGCAAATGGTCTCCAAATAGCCAAACATAACCATTCCCAGTCAATGATCGGTTCAGTTTTACCAGAGGAACCAGTTCTTTCCATCTAAACACGACCCACACTGTTATGGAACCAGCGTCAGCTTGCATAGTGCCTTGTTGACAGCTTGGGTCTATGGCTTCGTGGGGTCTGCGCCACAATCGAACCCGAACCTCCAACTCTTACCAACTGAAATCGGGACTCATCTGACCAGGCCGCAACGGCTCTCACGTCGGTCGTCTGCTCCCATACCCCATTCTCCACACTGTCCTAATGGATACGTTCGAGATACGTTCAACATTGTTGTCTGCAGTTATTTCTCGCAGTGTTGCTTGTCTGTTAGCACTGACAACTCCACGCAAACGCCGCTACCCTCGATCGTTAAGTAAAGGCCATCTTTCACTGCATTGTCCGTGGTGGGAGGTAATGTCTGAAATTTGGTATTCTAGGCACACTCTTGACACAGTGGATCACAGGATACTGAATGCCATAACGATTTCCGAAATGGAATGTCCCATGCGTCTAGCTACAAGTATCGTTCTGCGTTCAGAGTCTATTAATTCCTGTCGAGTGGCCATAATCACATCGCCACCAGTAATAAAGCATAAGATCCAAATAGATGTTGATTTAAAGTAACTTATTTCTAGTTTAATAAAAAAATGAAGTTTCGGAATAAAATTCAACTAAGGCTGATTAATGTGAGCATAATGAACGCTAGTTGCTGAGCAATTCAGGAGCGTATGTGGGATAAGGTATCCTCACATCTGAAGCAATATCTGTTTTGATCTTATGTTTGTTTTAGTACTGGTAGCGATGCAAAAATATGAAAATCACAATAACTGAGAATTGAGGAGTTGACTAGCTCACATAAGCACCACCACGTGCTGATAATGGTGTATCTAAAATTGTGGTTTAAATATTGTTAAATTTTATAGAAACAATGGATGTGTAAAGTTTCTAGATACATTTATACATGATGTACTTGTTTGATACAATATGAATGGCAATTAAGTACATATCAATAGCCAACTACACGATATAGTTCACATTACTATCACTTTGACTGTAAAGAATTTTTGCTGCTTTAAAGTCAATCACCGATGTAGTCGCTTCTGCTGTACGTCGATAAAAATGTATTTCCTTAAAATGGCTACTTTTGCGATGTACAAATAACCAGCTACGTATACACAATGCATTATTGTATTCCGATGTATGGATCAAGGGCGCCATAGTCATGTATGGCGTACGATGAGTCCAGTTATGAGGCAATTGTTATCAGCGGCCTCAGTGCAATTTGAACTCTTGACGTGTCTAGTCCAAGAGACATTATGCCAAATAACGGCTGAAATGTGTTGACCTTATCTGCTAGTATATACCACCCACCCACTTGCATGTGAAATTTATACAATTGTACTTCGGAGTTAATATGTATGCAGCAAATTGGTTCCTGTACTAACTCTAGCAATGAAGGTGGTCACTCAGTGATCGAAATTTAGATCTGATACAATAACCGCAAGTTACGACTGATTGCAGTACCTACTTTCATCATTTGAAACAACTACGGTCGCTGAACATTTCCAGGTTCCACATAGAGTCAGATTTAAAAAAGCATCTGCATCTTATAAAAATCCGAAATGATCACGAGGAATGAACTCAGACCTCATGTTGAGTTCCCAGCGAACGTAATGATGGCGAGCTGTTTGGTGTGGTCTAGGCGACAGCATACCTGACGTGTCGCGACAAGGGAGTACCGCAATAAGAACAACTTATCTGCTTGACCCTGGCAGCCGCCAAGTGTCTGTAGCACCAGCCAGACCAAGCGGCGGCATGCGCTGTGCCGTGGTCGCCTTTATTTCTTGTTCACTCTGTTCGTCCACGAGATACAGAGTCCTGTAGACGTAGGCGCCCAATTTGATGCCGTGCTTCTTGACTTCAGGAAGGCATTTATACAATTCTGCACTGTCGTTTAGTGAGCTTACCGAGTATCTGTTCAAGTTTGTGAATAGATTCAGGACTCCCTTGCAGACAAAAGTCAACATTTCGATCTTATCGGCAAAAAGTCGAAATAATGTTACTTAAAATCCGTCTTGATTGCAAAAAAATTTTTTTATTATTCATATGACCGGTTTCGGTTCATTCAGAACCATCTTCAGATCTGATATTTCAGTTACAGGAGTAACCCGTCCAAATCCAGCACCTTTCACATGCTACGTCACCAAGACGTAGCATGTGAAAGGTGCTGGATTTGGACGGGTTACTCCTGTAACTGAAATATCAGATCTGAAGATGGTTCTGAATGAACCGAAACCGGTCATATGAATAATAAAAAAAAATTTTTGCAATCAAGACGGATTTTAAGTAACATTATAAAATCACTGATTGCTGTTGTCCCATAAGACATTATGTCTGTTTTTGCAAAAAAAAAGTCGAAAGTTGCGAGGGCAATTTCAGGAAAAACCCGAGTGAATGTAGTAGGACCGTACTATTTACACTATGTACAAGTGATATAGTGGGTAACGTCGGAGTCTCTACGAGACTGTTGGCAGATGATGCAGTTGTCTGTAAGAAGGCAGCATCGATAGATGACTAACAGATTGCAAGAAGATCTGCAGACGATCGATGATTGATGTAGAAACTGGCAGTTGACTCTGAAGGAAAAGAAATATAACATAATGCGCACAAAAGACGAAGTAATCTGCTTCTGTACAATTACACTTTTGGTAACAAATCACTGGGAGTAGTAACTACAGTAAAATACCTAGAAGTAAACATCCGGAAAGATCTAAAATAGAATGACCACATAAAAGAAATACTAGGAAAAGCAGATGCCAGACATTCAATTTCCACTAAACCATAGTTATTGATAAAAGCCTTCCGCCTACACATTGGGATGTACATATTGCAAGCTACCCCAAGAAATATTTTTAAGTGAAAAAGAAATTAATTTAATGGACAAATGATAATTAATTGAAACCCTCAGCTGCCGACAGGTTTTCTTAATGTACCTCGATGGGGACAGCTGAAAATGTGTACCCCGACCGGGACTCGAACCTGGTATCTCCTGATTATATGGCAGACGCTCTATCCAGCCGACCCACCGAGGACACAGTCACTTGGGAATGTAGGTCTCACGGGAAGCGTGCAAGGGGTGAGTCCCTGCTATCGCGCTATTCATCTGTGTCCTCGGTGTATGAAACGCCGGCACGGTAGCTCAGCGTATTCGGTCAGAGGGCTGCGTGCTCTCTGTAATAAAAAAATTGAGTCAAGGAAACAACGATCAACTTGAACGGATGTCTTGTGACGTCCGCCCAGACCAAACGCAGCGAGCTATATCAAACAGAATGAAAAAAAAGGAAAAAAAAGATGGATAGAGCGTCTTTCATGTGAGGAGGAGATCCCCGAGTTCGAGCCCCGGTCGGGTCACATATTTTCAGCTGTACCCATCGAGGTATATCAACAACACCTGTCGGCAGCTGAGGGTTTCAATTAACTATCACTTATTCTAGAGAAGCTGCACGGTCATCAATGGTATCTGTTCTTTCGAGAACAGTTACTATCTTCATATAATATTTTGGAATTAAAAGCATTTTTATGAAGGTTTAGATAGCGATCATATTTCCATGCCTAAGTGGGTACTGTGGGCAGGATCATCGCAGTAGGATCCCATGTTGCTTTTTAGATTTTCAGGTACATTTTTTAGGAATTTTGATTCCCTAGTATAGCAAAGAACGCCAAGCGTTTGCAGGAGACCGTTTCAATCGGACTTTTGTATTGGGCCAAATATAACACAACAGGGCTGTTTTTTTTCTTTAATTAATTGAAAATTAACACAGATGGATAGAATGGCGAATGATAGCTTTGTATTTGAAATGGTTTGGAAGTCAGTTTTATCTGTTGTATTAGGCGTGTTTTTTACAAGCAACTAATTACTGTTGCAGTGAACACCTTGGCCAATTTTCTCGCGGGTAGTGCGAACACGTCACCCGATCGGACGCAATATCGACATGAGTGATTCACAGAAGAAACTGCATTTGTCGGATGAAAGACGTTGTATGAACATTGATATATAAAGAAATTATTACTCTACATTTAAGTAAGGTAACAAGAATAACATAAATGATTTGTTTTCTTCTCGAGCATGAGGAACATCTAGGTGACAGTTCCGTAGCTGTTCTAATGGTTCTGAAGAAAATGAACGCACCATCTTACATCTGGCCACTCAAAAACAAGAAAGAATTTACTAAAAAATAGTTGAACAAGCTTCTTCTGTCAACCTCTCTGTCAACAATAGTGATGTAATTAGAAATGTCTGACCTCTTCTCGGCAGGCACAGCGCTATTCAAGGCAAAAAGTATCCAACGCCCACTATTCCCAACCTTGCCGACCTTAATATTAATCAGTAAACTACATAAAATTAGTACGTTGTATTAGCTACTAACACTAACTGCATTACGAAACACGATCAAAAATGTTTCCTAAATGTTTTGAATGTCATTTAACTTTTACTCGTTACTTTTTCGTACAACTACCTTAATGTGATTTAATATACAGGGTGTTTCAAAAATGACCGGTATATTTGAAACGGCAATAAAAACTAAACGAGCAGCGATAGAAATACACCGTTTGTTGCAATATGCTTGGGACAACAGTACATTTTCAGGCGGACAAACTTTCGAAATTACAGTAGTTACAATTTTCAACAACAGATGGCGCTGCAAGTGATGTGAAAGATATAGAAGACAACGCAGTCTGTGGGTGCGCCATTCTGTACGTCGTCTTTCTGCTGTAAGCGTGTGCTGTTCACAACGTGCAAGTGTGCTGTGGACAACATGGTTTATTCCTTAGAACAGAGGATTTTTCTGGTGTTGGAATTCCACCGCCTAGAACACAGTGTTGTTGCAACAAGACGAAGTTTTCAACGGAGGTTTAATGTAACCAAAGGACCGAAAAGCGATACAATAAAGGATCTGTTTGAAAAATTTCAACGGACTGGGAACGTGACGGATGAACGTGCTGGAAAGGTAGGGCGACCGCATACGGCAACCACAGAGGGCAACGCGCAGCTAGTGCAGCAGGTGATCCGACAGCGGCCTCGGGTTTCCGTTTGCCGTGTTGCAGCTGCGGTCCAAATGACGCCAACGTCCACGAATCGTCTCATGCGCCAGAGTTTACACCTCTATCCATACAAAATTCAAACGCGGCAACCCCTCAGCGCCACTACCATTGCTGCACGAGAGACATTCGCTAACGATATAGTGCACAGGATTGATGACGGCGATATGCATGTGGGCAGCATTTGGTTTACTGACGAAGCTTATTTTTACCTGGACGGCTTCGTCAATAAACAGAACTGGCGCATATGGGGAACCGAAAAGCCCCATGTTGCAGTCCCATCGTCCCTGCATCCTCAAAAAGTACTGGTCTGGGCCGCCATTTCTTCCAAAGGAATCATTGGCCCATTTTTCAGATCCGAAACGATTACTGCATCACGCTGTCTGACATTCTTCGTGAATTTGTGGCGGTACAAACTGCCTTAGATGACACTGCGAACACCTCGTGGTTTATGCAAGATGGTGCCCGGCCACATCGCACGGCCGACGTCTAAAACAGCAACTCTCCGACATCGCTGCGGCCGGAAAAAGATCCTGCAAAAATGGTACCAACAACGAATGAATAGAAACGTTCAACGTGACAGAACTGCAACACTTCTTGCTGCAGATTTCAGTACTGGGCGATCAAGAAGTGTCAGCGTGCATACCATTCAAAGAGACATCATCGATACGGGCTTTTGGAGCCAAAGGCCCACTCGTGTACCCTTACACTACGTGATCAAAAGTATCCGGACTCTCCCAAAAACATGCGTTTTTCATATTAGGTGCACTGTGCTGCTACCTATCGCCAGGTACTCCATGTCAGCGACCTCAGTATCATTGGATTTCGTTAGATAGCAGAATGGGGCGCTCCGCGGAACTCACGGACTTGGAACGTGGTCAGGTGATTGGGTGTGACTTGTGTTATACGTCTGTACGCGAGATTTCCACACTCCTAAACATCCCTAGATCCACTGTTTCCGATGTGATAGTGAAGTGAAAACGTGAAGGGACACGTACAGCACAAAAGCGTACAGGCCGACTTCGTCTGTTGCTTGACAGAGACCGCCGACAGTTGAAAGGGTCGTAATGTGTAATAGGCTAACATCTATCCAGATCATCACACGGGAATTCCAAACTGCATCAGTATCCACTGCAAGTACTATGACAATTAGGCGAGAGGTGAGGAAACTTGGATTTCACGGTCGAGCGGCTGTTCATTAGCCACACATCACGCCGGTAAAGGTCAAACGACGCCTTGCTTGGTGAAAACGCGTAAACATTGGACGATTGAACAGTGGAATAACGCTGTGTGGAGTGACGAATCACGGTACACAATGTGGCGATACGATGGCAGGATGTGGGTATGGCGAATGCCCAGTGAACGTCATCTGCCAGCGTGTGTAGTGCTAACAGTAAAATTCGGTAGCGGTGGTGTTATGGTGTGGCCGTGTTTTCCAAGGAGGGATCTTGCACCCCTTGTTATTTTGAGTGGCACCATCACAGGCCTGAATTGATGTTTTAAGCACCTTCTTGTTTCCACTGCTGAGGAGCAATTCAGGGATGGCGATTGCATCTTTCAACACGATCGAGCACCTGTTCATAATGCACGGCCTGTGGCGGAATGATTACACGACAGTAACATCCCTGTAACGGACTGGCCTGCACAGTCATGACCTGAATCCCATAGAACAGATATGGGATGTTTTGGAACGCCGACTTCGTGCCAGGCCCACCGACCGACATCGATACCTTTCCTCAGTGCAACACTCCGTGAAGAATGGGCTGCCATTCCCCAAGAAACCTTCCAGTACCTGACTGAACGTATTCCTGCGACAGTGGAATCTGTCAACGATAAGGGTGGGCCAGCACGATATTGAATTCCAGCATTATCGACGGAGGGCGCGATGAAGTTGTAAATCATTTTCAGCGAAGTGTCCGGATACTTTTGATCATATAGTCATGACTGTACGACACAAAGCTTTACGCCTCGCCTGGGCCCGTCAACACCGACAGTGGACTGTTGATGACTGGAATCTTGTTGCCTTGGTGGAGAGTCTCGTTTAAAATTGTATCGAGCGGATGGACGTGGACGGGTATGGAGCCAACCTCATGAATCCATGGACCTGCATATCATCAGGGGACTGTTGATGTTGGTGGAGGCTCCATAATGGTATGGGGCGTGTGCAGTTGGAATGATATGGGAGCACTGATACGTCTAGATATGTCTCTGACAGGTGACACGTACGTAAGCATCCTGCATTCCAACAGACTTGGGCAATTCCATCTGTATAAAGCGACATCCCACACGTGCAGAAATGCTACACAGTGGTACGAGTAATACTCTTTTGAATTTAAAGACTTCCGCTGGCCACCAGACTCCCCAGACATGAACATTATTGAGCATATCTGGGATGTCTTGCAACGTGCTGTTTTGAAGAGATCTCCACTACCACGTACTCTTACGGATTTATGGACAGCCCTGCAGGGTTCATGGTGTCAGTACCCTCCAGCACCACCTCAAACATTAGTCGAGTACATGCCACGTCGTGTTGCGGCACTTCTTCGTGTTCGCGGGGGTCCTACACGATGTTAGGCAGGTGTACCAGTGTCTTCGACTCGTCAGTGTATACCGTAGCAGCTGATCGTTGCTACTTGCGCACGTTCGTGAGTTGTCAGCTTTTGAAGAATAACAATAAAATCTTTCCCCTCTCACTTCTTTTAACTCTGCAGTGGCATCGCTACATAACACTTTGCTCTTGACGTAAGTGGCAGACTTTACTTAGCTCACGGCTGAATTCACAAACGTCAATTAAATGAAGCACATCTTAAAATTTTATTGTTTCTGCGTGTTTTTTGTTTGTTACTGAGCGAGAAAAACACAGTCTTAAGAAGGTCTTAACGTTACTTGATGTTTCTGGATGACGCTGTTAGTTGCTAGAAGCATATTGCCATAAAATACGGCTGAGAACAGCGGGCTGCGCAAATACTTGATTCGGGCCGCTTTCGACGACCGGTCTCTAGACCGTTACCAGGCTGGGTTCATAGAAGAGACAGACAAGTTCTAAAGAAGAACTGCGCTTTTGTCGTGGGATCGTTTAGTCGACCCTAGAATTTTACGGCGTTTCTTAAGAAACTTCACTGTCAGACGGTACAAGAGAGGCGTTGGTCATCATTGAGAGGCTGACTATTAAAATTCGGGAGAGTACGTTCTCGGAAGAGTCTGGCTACGTACTGCTTCCTTCCACATACGCCTCGGGAAATAAGCATACCGAAAAAATCGAAGAAAT
Organism: Schistocerca cancellata; assembly: GCF_023864275.1. Taxonomy (NCBI): domain Eukaryota; kingdom Metazoa; phylum Arthropoda; class Insecta; order Orthoptera; family Acrididae; genus Schistocerca; species Schistocerca cancellata. The sequence continues at coordinate 1,001,011,255 of NC_064627.1, forward strand.
TACAGCTAACACTTGGATTTACCGACACACATCCTTCCTGTGTGCTGTTCACGAATAGAACACGAAAGGATGATCAGACAGGGATAACGCAAGTAACCTCCGCCTCACAACGTAAACTGGCTCGCAGGAGATGGATGAAAAGTTTTCAAAACACCTACACCCAGACTTACACAAGTTAACCACAAGCCATTGTGTATAAAAGTAACGAAGGGGACCAGGATTGAATGACCCGTCAACGACGGGTAATTACAGACGGAACACAAACTCGTTTCGGGGAAGGAAGTGGGCCTAAGGAAAAACACGGAAAATGTTAATCTTGATGACCAGAGGTTGCCGTCTCCCAAATGCAATACCACTGTCTTAACGACTATGTCAACGAACTGGTGAAACCAGTAGCAGAAAGGGAAAATGGTAGACTTGCATTTGTCGCAGGAGTGCTGTTCACATTGTCAGAAAGTCACACGAATGCTTTTAAGGGGACATGTTCGAGAAAATACCAAAAATTCGAAAGAAAATGTCTTGGTCTACAGAAAAGAATATTTCTAACTGATTTCAAATGGCTCTGAGCACTCTGGGACTTAACATCCGAGGTCATCAGTCCCCTAGAACTTAGAACTACTTCAACCTAACTAACCTGAGGACATTACACACATCCTTGCCTGAGGCAGGATTCGAACTTGTGACCGTAGCAGTCACGCGGTTCCGGACTGAAGCGCCTAGAACCGCTCGACCACCGCGGCCGGCTGCTGATTTCAAAAATGTATAGTTTATGGGCATTATGATTTTCCGTTCGTTCTAAAATTGAGATTGAACGTAATGTTGCACAGGGCCACGCCCATCTGTCAGTTTAAATTACGTCAAAATACGAGATGCATTATTGTGTTCTTCCGTTTTTTCCATCGTTGGTTACGGATCGTTAACATAGGTGTATGCTAGAAGGCACTGACTCCCGGAACCAAAGTACAGGCATGTCTAGAAGACTGTGGTTCGAATGTAAAGAAAGATATGAGAATATAGGATTTCGGAGTATCAAACGCGTGTGGTTATTGTGTGTTGTTTTGTTATTGTGTGTTGTTCTGATTCTGCGTATGTGTTTCCGAGCTACAAATGCCGAAGGTAAAGAAATTTAGCTCGAAACGAAAGTTTCGCGGCACCCAATTACAAACACAACCGAATATTACACATCAGTTGCTTCAAAAGCCGCATGCGGAAACTGTGCCTGCAGGAAGTGCTTCTAGACATAAACTTTCGCTTTCTGAATGTAATGAGAACAGGCCTAGTAGTATTGTGAGCAATAATAACGACGGAAATGTTATTGTGAACCTAAATATGGTCAAGACTTCTGAAGAGTGCTGTGAAATGTAAGCACTGCAATTGTGAACATAGTATTGATGTTTCTGAGGACATTTCAGCAAGGAAGGGTCTTTCAAGTCGGTTAGTGATTGCCTGTAACTCGTGTAAAGATGCACAGTGATACTATGACATCGCCAGTAACTGATAGTCGACATTGCAGTGTAAATATTCAACTTGCTTATGCAATGCGATATATTGGAAGGGGAAGGAGAGCTGCCCAGACTTTTTGTGCAGTGATGGATTTGCCTCTACCTCCACTGAGGTTTGACAGATACAATAAATTAATACATAATGCTTTATGTGGTGTAAGTGAACATTCAATGAAAAGAGCAGCAGAAGAAGCAGGAATCTTGTCTGAGAATACAGACATTGTGGCAGAATTTGATGGATCTTGGCAGAAGAAAGGTCATACTTCTCCAAATGGGGTTTCTAGTATGATAAAAGAAAAAAAACAGATAAGTTAAATATATTTCACTTCTTTCAATTTTAATCTGATAATTATATATATATTGTGTTTCATACTAGACTGTCGTGTTCCCAGTTTGGCACAGCTTTGCCACAGGAAACACGAAAGCGGTAGAAGACGTCTGTCTTCTGGTCGGCTCCTGATCGTTGTCAGAAGGAGGCTAGTTTTTGATCACGCAAAGACTTCTGTTACTTGGAAAAGAACAACCCGGATTTCTTTACGTAATCAGTATTAAATTTATAATCACCTAAGGGACCTTTAACAATGAACGATAAAAAAATTGCATTTGCAAATGAAATGATTAATAAACGGGGCAGCTATGAGTTGTATAGAAGAGAAGGAGCGGCCTTCTGTCGCAGCATGCCGCAGTAATCTCTGCTGTAGTAAAGACTGTTTGAAATTTACAAAAATAATATGACATGGAGGTAAAAAAAATATAAAGGAAAAGACTAGAATAAGAAATCTGGTAAACCCTAAATATATTCAAACATTTCTCACAAGCAATTAGGGCTTATTTATAAACAGTGTAAGTTACATAAGTAATTTTCTAACTGTGTGATGCGATCAGATTATAGCCTGTCCTGTGCTAGCTCCTTGGTTCACGTTTTTGTCACAAATTACAGTCATTACTTTTCTCTTTCCTTCAAGGTAATTCTTGCACCGTTCAACACCTTCATAACAATAACTCGCCGGTTTACAGTATTGAACATAAATTACTCTAATTTTATTAATTAATAATGTTGTCTGCACGCTGGCAAGACCGCTCACTTTTATGACTTAAAGTCGACCTTCTTTACGCTTTCACATTACAAGCAGAAGTACGATAAAATCTGAAGGTCTACAAAAGTTTTTGCTGTCATCTTTTATTTAGATCGAAGCGGAATGTTCAGTTCAGCTTCTGTTAAAATGTTTCTTTGACTGCGCAATCGATGTATTAACCTCCGCGCTAGATGCGCATCTTTACAGTTACGTAAATTATATAAAACAAATGTATTTTAAAGAATAGGTCTCATCTCATAAGTTGACCATTTAATATACAGATAGGTAAATGCCTTTCCAAGGGTACTCAGAGCTTTTATACGACTGAAATCCCAATAATATTACAGGTTGTAACTGCCACAGTTATTGAAACTGGTAAGATACTAGATTATGAATGTCGAACAAAGCACTGTCAGGGTTGTTCAAGTTAGTTTAGTGGCACTTATGTTTGTGTAAAGAACTTTGACGGCCCAAGTGGAAACATGGAAACGAAAGGAGTTCTAAACATTTTAGAAGATCAGAGGTCAATCGTGGTGAGAGGTATGTAGACTACCTGGGGGATGGAGACTGTAAAGGACACACTACTGTTGTTAATGACAAACCATATGGGGACACTCTGATAGAAAAGCTTGAATATGTTGGGCATGTACAAAAAAGAATGGGAGCTCGGTTGAGAAAATTATGTAAAGACTTGAGTGGAAAAAACTGTCAGACGGAAAACACATAGGTGGTCCAGGTGGTCTTACAAAAGTGAAACTGATTCTTTGACTCAATATTACACTCCTGGAAATTGAAATAAGAACACCGTGAATTCATTGTCCCAGGAAGGGGAAACTTTAGTGACACATTCCTGGGGTCAGATACATCACATGATCACACTGACAGAACCACAGGCACATAGACACAGGCAACAGAGCATGCACAATGTCGGCACTAGTACAGTGTATATCCACCTTTCGCAGCAATGCAGGCTGCTATTCTCCCATGGAGACGATCGTAGAGATGCTGGATGTAGTCCTGTGGAACGGCTTGCCATGCCATTTCCACCTGGCGCCTCAGTTGGACCAGCGTTCGTGCTGGACGTGCAGACCGCGTGACACGACGCTTCATCCAGTCCCAAACATGCTCAATGGGGGACAGATCCGGAGATCTTGCTGGCCAGGGTAGTTGACTTACACCTTCTAGAGCACGTTGGGTGGCACGGGATACATCCGGACGTGCATTGTCCTGTTGGAACAGCAAGTTCCCTTGCCGGTCTAGGAATGGTAGAACGATGGGTTCGATGACGGTTTGGATGTACCGTGCACTATTCAGTGTCCCCTCGACGATCACCAGTGGTGTACGGCCAGTGTAGGAGATCGCTCCCCACACCATGATGCCGGGTGTTGGCCCTGTGTGCCTCGGTCGTATGCAGTCCTGATTGTGGCGCTCACCTGCACGGCGCCAAACATGCATACGACCATCATTGGCACCAAGGCAGAAGCGACTCACATCGCTGAAGACGACACGTCTCCATTCGTCCCTCCATTCACGCCTGTCGCGACACCACTGGAGGCGGGCTGCACGATGTTGGGGCGTGAGCGGAAGACGGCCTAACGGTGTGCGGGACCATAGCCCAGCTTCATGGAGACGGTTGCGAATGGTTCTCGCCGATACCCCAGGAGCAACAGTGTCCCTAATTTGCTGGGAAGTGACGGTGCGGTCCCCTACGGCACTGTGTAGGATCCTACGGTCTTGGCGTGCATCCGTGCGTCGCTGCGGTCCGGTCCCAGGTCGACGGGCACATGCACCTTCCGCCCACCACTGGCGACAACATCGATGTACTGTGGAGACCTCACGCCCCACGTGTTGAGCAATTCGGCGGTACGTCCACCCGGCCTCCCGCATGCCCACTATACGCCCTCGCTCAAAGTCCGTCAACTGCACATACGGTTCACGTCCACGCTGTCGCGGCATGCTACCAGTGTTAAAGACTGCGATGGAGCTCCGTATGCCACGGCAAACTGGCTGACACTGACGGCGGCGGTGCACAAATGCTGCGCAGCTAGCGCCATTCGACGGCCAACACCGCGGTTCCTGGTGTGTCCGCTGTGCCGTGCGTGTGATCATTGCTTGTACAGCCCTCTCGCAGTGTCCGGAGCAAGTATGGTGGGTCTGACACACCGGTGTCAATGTGTTCTTTTTTCCATTTCCAGGAGTGTATATACTAGCAATAAGAAGAAATGTAGAAGATTTGGAGAATATGACACGAGTTGTCTGGGCAACATAGTTTCTTTCACTGAGCGTCAACAGATGAAACCCTACAGCATAGTATGTGTCCAAAAGGGGAAGATTCGTGGTGCAATTACTGGTTGAGCAATGCTACCCACAAGCAAGCCTTACCACTTGCTGCAATGGAGGCAGTTAGGTCTAATATAGGGATCTGGCATATAAAAATCTACTTAGGAAATGTATGCATGGTCTCTCTCAGAATGCAAATGAAAGCTTCAACAGCTGTATATGGGAGAGAATATCCAAAACTGTATTTGTTGGGCTGACAGTGATGAAGATTGGTGTGGTGGATGCAATAATAACATTCAATGATGGTGCAATTTCAATGATCAATGTTATGAAGAAATTGAACATCCAGACGGAAAGGAATATGACATCAGCTCTAATAGCTATTGATAAGCGGCGGTTTTCTGAAGTTGAGACAGCTGCAGAAGCTGCTACCAAGGAGTCAAGGATAAAGAAAAGAATGAAGAGAAAGAGCATGGAGGATAAGGAAACAGGAGGACAACAGACGGAATGTTCTAAACGAGCATAGCGGTAAGTTAATAAATCTGTGAATCTTCTTTTGCGATTTACCGAAAACTTGAATTTTCAGCATTCAGGTACACTTTTCTCCTAAATGACTGAAGTTCAACTCACAAAAATTGGTGCAGATATTTAGAATGACCTCCTCTACTTCCCTTGCCTACTATTTCCTGAAAAATTTATAACATGATGATGATGATGTCGGTGATTTTTGAGGTACATTTTTAAATATCTTAGTTGTGATAAAATAAATTACTAGCCTTTTTCACTGATCAGTATCAAGGAAGGAAATTGGAGGCATAAAACATTTATGTGAATGTTTTCTATACTCCAACTCTTTTTCCAAGCTGTGCAGTCAGTGGTTCCAAAGAAAATGGTACCGCAGTGAAATAGTGTTGTTTTTTCTCTATTATAAATATTGTTCTCAGTACCAAAATATATTATATATCTCAATGATTTTTTGGTAAATGCTTTGACTAATGACCCTAATTGTGTGTAAGAATTTTGAGCTATCTCCCATTTAAAGATCAGTTGCACTATGAGGTGAAGATAATTCTAAAAATACAGCCAGTTCAGGGGCGTGTCCCCTTAATACAAGTTATTCCACAGTCGTACATCAGTGCGTGAAGCCCTCATAAAGCTTGTCTAACTGAGAAAATCCAAGGAATTTCAAAGCTCTATCATAACTGGCCGTTGTAAGTCATACAGAGATTGGGCCTATTTTGTGAAACTGAATGGTGAGTGTCGGCGCCAATGAGACATTGTTCTTGTGAAACCACTGAATATGTCTAGAGAACCATTTTTCGAGAATTCTTAGGAAGAAACTCTACTGTCTTCTGCATACGTATCGCTCAGGGATCATGAGAAAAGAGAGAGAGAACAGAGTACATTTGGAGGTTTACAGTAATTTTTCCCCCGCTCTATCTGCGGGCGAAAATATGTTTGAGGTGATCTCCACCATGTACTATACCATTGCTTGCAGAGTATCACTGTCACTGAATCACTCTATGTGGAAACTAATATTGTAATAGATTCGATACTGATTTGCATATTTCAGTGGAACGGCTTAATCACTACAATATTAAAGGTTAATGCCGCAATGATAATCCTTTATCAACTATGAATCTGTGGCACGAAATGTTAATTCGATAATAAAATAACGTCTTCCAAATACAGTTGACGGGTTTTATAAGTTAACTCCTTAACATGGCTTCAAGTTGTTTTTACGAATACAAAATATTTTAGTTTCCTGACCAAATGAATATGAGGCAACAAATCAAAAGCTCAATTAACAAATGCGGATGTTCTAAGGTCCTTGCAAATTAAGATATATTTGATGATAACGACAAAATATTTGCACTCATTCGTTTACGCATTATCAGAATCTTAAAAATACTTCCTCTGGATTACGAATTCTGCAACTTGCAGAGTGTTCATCTCAAATTCTTTGGTACTTACAGTGTTGGAGAATCATGGTCAGCAGACACGAAAGTTTCGACAGCTAGGATTGTTTCCCATCCTGTAACATAGTTCAGCCCGCGGTCTGTTCTTCATTTGTAGAAAGCACTTTTTATCTGCGCGAGAATCAAACCATAACAAAAATTAAACTCTTCTTCTTGACTGTCATGGACTAGCTCATATGCATAAGTACATAAAACAGTAGACATTCGATAATTTGTTTTCGAAAATCGTAACGATAAGCAAGCGAATGTATTCACTTTTTTAACGAAAATTTGCGTCACTATGTTACACCAGTCTTATCACAGCATCGGCTTCTGCGTTTGAGTACTATTCCAGTGTTTCATATCCATTTCTGTTAATGTGTTTTGTCCATAACGATCCATTAAATTTACGTAATTTTCACTTTCAGAGTTGTACTGCGACTCAGCTTAATCCGAGGCATACTATAGTGGGAAAGCCTACTAACTATGCGAGTATAAGCACAGTTTCGTTAATGAGGGCTGAATGAAGTACTATGTTATACCCTATTACTGCGAGACAACATTCTGAACGCTTCAGAACAGCACACTGAAATGTTGATAACTTATTTAATCGAAAAATGGACTACTGCAACACCAGTTTACGACTACAGAACAACATACGTTTGCCATCTTCACACTGCACATTATATCTGCTCAGTAAATATCCTTCATCGCACTGTACACAGTATCTGCTCAATAAACATCCTTCACATCTTCCTGTACCTCATTATATCTCGTGATCTTCAGCAAAGGTAAAGAAAAGCTAAAACGAGCAACATTTAACAAAATTTTTGGACTCATCTTACTGCTACAGTTAAAAAAAATAACCTACATTTGAATATAAGTTGCACAGACTTTCATCAACAACATATTGACATGGATCGAACGTAGTTTACCAGATCACTATGATTAAACAGTTAACCGCGATGTTAGATCTTGGTATTTTACACTTACCGTTCCAGCATAGATTATTGTGCTTAGTAGATAATTTTTAAAGCCTTTTGGTAAATATAAAGAACCACTGTGGACGCTAAAAGCAACGCATATATCTTTCAGGTGCAATAAATCGTGAACGCAATCAGCCAGCCTGCCACAGATTCCTTAATCCAGAGATATTACTTGCAGCTAACGAATGTTGAACAGCTGAACAACTGAAAATGTGAACACTGATGTGTCCACCTAATAACTGAGGTGTACGTGGAATACTTCGCAGTGAAACGATAGAGAAACAACTAGCGTTGTATATTTCACGTAGTAACACTGAAAGTTTGCATGCATCTAAGTTAAACATAAGTTCTCTTTCATTTACATGTAAAAGAAAACACATAGGACTACATTTTTCTGTTCTTTGTGAGCAAATGTTTTTTCTCTCTTCGTTTCTGTGTTATATTTCTATCATTGTCCCTACCCCATTGGAAAGCATTAGGTTCATAAATTTCACTAGTCACATACCAATGTGAACAGTTTAAACTTTCTGCTTCAGAGCAACAGTCAGCTATACACTGTCATTTATTATTCAGTTTCTTTACATAAAAATTCATTAAAGACAAGGCAAAGTACGCTTATAGCATTTATTTCTCAATTTATTATTTACATGAATTACATCTCTGTATCGATGGGAGGGGGTAACAGTTCCGGCATTCGCCTTACAACCAAGGGAAACCTCCCGAAAACCTTGATCGGAACTGAGGACCCTGTAGCTCGGTGCACTGCAGGGGAGTTGATGTGACGAGATGGAGAAGCGACGAGACGGAGAAGCGACGAGACGGAGAAGCGACGAGACGTGGGAGGCGACGAGACGTGGGAGGCGACGAGACGTGGGAGGCGACGAGACGTGGGAGGCGACGAGACGTGGGAGGCGACGAGACGTGGGAGGCGACGAGACGTGGGAGGCGACGAGACGTGGGAGGCGGCGATGCGTGGGATGCGGCGATACGTGGGATGCGGCGATACGTGGGATGCGGCGATACGTGGGAGGCGGCGATACGTGGGAGGCGGCGATACGTGGGAGGCGGCGATACGTGGAGGCGGCGATACGTGGAGGCGGCGAGACGTGGAGGCGGCGAGACGTGGGGACGGCGAGACGTGGGGGCGGCGAGACGTGGGGGTGGCGAGACGTGGGGGCGGCGAGACGTCGGGACGGCGTGACGTGGAGGTGGCGAGACGTGGAGGCGACGAGATGTGGAGGCGACGAGACGTGGAGGCGGCGAGACGTGGAGGCGGCGAGACGTGGAGGCGGCGAGACGTGGAGGTGGCGAGACGTGGAGGCGGCGAGACGTGGAGGCGGCGATACGTGGGGGCGTCGATACGTAGGGGCGGCGAAACGTGGGGGCGGCGAGACGTGGAGGCGGAGAGACGAGGAGGCGGCGAGACGGAGAAGCGACGAGATGGCTTCAGATGGCAATATTGACGTCGTCCCATCCTGACCTCCCCTCTGCTAAACTGTACTGAATGTGGTCACAGCATGTGTCTTTATATACCCTCTGCAGCTTTGTTGAGCTGTCGTTTCCTAGGAAAGCGACCATGTTATTGTTGTTTCGTCATATAGCTTCTATCCATTATTATAAGATTAGCAATACGTTTCTGAGTAAGTGCATGCTCAAGTTCTGTTACCAATATCTATATCTACTTATATAATACGCAAACCGCTGTACGGTGTATTGCGGAGGGTACTTGGTGCCAATATTAGCGATATTTTGTCCTATTTTACTCGCGCATTGGGAGAGGGAGAAACACCTACAGCCTCTCAACGTGCTTTAATCTCTTTCACCTTATTTTTATTATCTCGACGTGACATACATGATGACGACGACAGAACTGTCACACAGCTTTCTTCGAACACAGGTTCTCAAAATTTATCCAACGTGGTTTCGCGAGATAACGTCTTCTTTCTTCTGAAGGAAAGAAGGAATATTGCTGTTTAACGTTCAGTCTACTGGAGGACGCCGCAGTTGGAAATCGGCCGTACTATTTTAAAGACACCATCACAGCATTCGCCTAAAGGTCTTCAATGAAATCATGGCAAGCCTAAATCTAGCTGGCTGTAGGGAGATTTGCTCGCCGTCCTGCAGAATACAAGGCGTCTTTCTTACCACTAAACAACATCACTCGGTTTTCTTCCAAAGATCCACATGTTACTTCACCAAGGTCCCTGTGACGTTTTCGAAAGCGTTATACCGACATGTTACGATCTTAGGAGAACGTCCCGGAATTCGTTCGACGTCTACAGTCATATCTACCTGATAATGACTCCCATCAATGGATCACTGCTATAAAATTTGTCACAGTAGCGCGTTGTATGCACTTTCCACAAACCCTTCCAAGAAGACTTCCATCCGACTAATACTAATTTTATGTATTCATCCCATTTCCTATCGCTTCTTTATCACAAAATAAAATGTGTGATGTGTTCCACAGGCTGGGCACTAATCTTGTAATCGGATATTAGGAGATTTTTCCTCTTTTACTGCCTTAATCTTCCATTTAGCCACTTTTAACGCTATATACCGTCTTCTGTGTTAATATAAAATGATTTTTCCAAGCAGTGAATGTTCATTCTAGAGCAATGGCGTTTGTGCTTTATCGAAACTTAAGTCACGTAAATGAAGCAGCGTTACATATCTCGGTATTGACAGCTATCCTTCCACGATAGTTACACATATCTGAGATGACAAAGACGATCACGTGAATTGATTATAATCATTTTGAAAATGTCTGTAGTCTAGATAGTTCTACTAAGAATGCTTTCATCCCCGAAACATCTTATTACGTTTTAAACTGAATAATGTATTTCTAGTGCTATGGGATTGGAGTTAATAATTCGTTAAAAATCTCACAAAGACTCAGTCTATCCACGGCTTTCGGTCTCAAAATTGGAATAAAAATTGGAATATTTGCTGTTTTTTAATTACTTTTTAGGGTTTGTTAACTCAGTCGGAAACAGACGGAACTCTTACGGGATCGCACTGTTGTCCGTCTATTAAGACTCATTTTTCACCGGTAAGAGTAGAAGCATCAAGTTGAAATTTATGTCAGACACTGAGGTTTATGGTTCACTGGCAGCAAAAAAAAAAAATGCAATCGAAAGATACGTATTTTGATATTCGCAAATTGACTCATCAAAACCTGTAGAAGAACTAATGTGGATCATGTTGAGCCCACTGCTGACATTAATGTTAATGATTAATGGAAACCACCTCAGCTATGTATATACGCAATTAAGTTTGTAAGCAACCCTCAGCGTGAGTTCTACTACTCGCATTTGTCCGCAATTTTTTTTTTTTTTTACGTCCCACGCTCTGCTGTCTGAATCGATTCTTTTGTCACGTCGAGGGCATGTGAGAAGGTACAATTGATAATAAGACTGGGACGCCAGGTAATCATCGGATCGCACCGTAAGCAGACTACGGAATCTGCAGAATTGTCGTAAAAAGCTGAAACTTGTAGAAACGAAAGGCCCTTGAATGCTAGCTTGTCGTTAAAATGCAGGAACGTCTCAGCACTGGCCGCTTTGTACACTCCTGGAAATGGAAAAAAGAACACATTGACACCGGTGTGTCAGACCCACCATACTTGCTCCGGACACTGCGTTAGGGCTGTACAAGCAATGATCACACGCGCGGCACAGCGGACACACCAGGAACCGCGGTGTTGGCCGTCGAATGGCGCTAGCTGCGCAGCATTTGTGCACCGCCGCCGTCAGTGTCAGCCAGTTTGCCGTGGCATACGGAGCTCCATCGCAGTCTTTAACACTGGTAGCATGCCGCGACAGCGTGGACGTGAACCGTATGTGCAGTTGACGGACTTTGAGCGAGGGCGTATAGTGGGCATGCGGGAGGCCGGGTGGACGTACCGCCGAATTGCTCAACACGTGGGGCGTGAGGTCTCCACAGTACATCGATGTTGTCGCCAGTGGTGGGCGGAAGGTGCATGTGCCCGTCGACCTGGGACCGGACCGCAGCGACGCACGGATGCACGCCAAGACCGTAGGATCCTACACAGTGCCGTAGGGGACCGCACCGTCACTTCCCAGCAAATTAGGGACACTGTTGCTCCTGGGGTATCGGCGAGGACCATTCGCAACCGTCTCCACGAAGCTGGGCTACGGTCCCGCACACCGTTAGGCCGTCTTCCGCTCACGCCCCAACATCGTGCAGCCCGCCTCCAGTGGTGTCGCGACAGGCGTGAATGGAGGGACGAATGGAGACGTGTCGTCTTCAGCGATGAGAGTCGCTTCTGCCTTGGTGCCAATGATGGTCGTATGCGTGTTTGGCGCCGTGCAGGTGAGCGCCACAATCAGGACTGCATACGACCGAGGCACACAGGGCCAACACCCGGCATCATGGTGTGGGGAGCGATCTCCTACACTGGCCGTACACCACTGGTGATCGTCGAGGGGACACTGAATAGTGCACGGTACATCCAAACCGTCATCGAACCCATCGTTCTACCATTCCTAGACCGGCAAGGAACTTGCTGTTCCAACAGGACAATGCACGTCCGCATGTATCCCGTGCCACCCAACGTGCTCTAGAAGGTGTAAGTCAACTACCCTGGCCAGCAAGATCTCCGGATCTGTCCCCCATTGAGCATGTTTGGGACTGGATGAAGCGTCGTCTCACGCGGTCTGCACGTCCAGCACGAACGCTGGTCCAACTGAGGCGCCAGGTGGAAATGGCATGGCAAGCCGTTCCACAGGACTACATCCAGCATCTCTACGATCGTCTCCATGGGAGAATAGCAGCCTGCATTGCTGCGAAAGGTGGATATACACTGTACTAGTGCCGACATTGTGCATGCTCTGTTGCCTGTGTCTATGTGCCTGTGGTTCTGTCAGTGTGATCATGTGATGTATCTGACCCCAGGAATGTGTCAATAAAGTTTCCCGTTCCTGGGACAATGAATTCACGGTGTTCTTATTTCAATTTCCAGGAGTGTAGATCAGTACATACAGCAACGCGCGATGCAGCTCATAGAAAATTATAGTCATTGGGCAGCATAATGGGTTGCCTAGCCTCCTAGCCAGAAGAATGACGCGTTAGGTTCGATGAGGTCAATGGTGGTATCGGCAAAAGACGACTTCCAAGATACCATTTGTCCTACTTACGCACCGTGGGAGTGACAGAGTGTAGAGCTGCTATGTAGTTCTGTATCAGATACTGAGGTACTGGACTCTCTAATCCTGAGCCCCGTGTTTTCTTTTGTTTGTTTGTTTTTTGTTCTTTTGACAAGGCAGCACGCAATATGCGTACATTATTAATACTAATGGTAATCATTTCACTCCTACATGATGTTTTGTCAACGGATTGCCGTATTTTTTTAACAATTACGTCCAATTTAATCGCCCTCTAGTTAGTTAGACTTCAGCTCTACTGAAAACATACGTATTTTCATATATTGTCAATCAGCATTATAAATGTTCACACTGTGCTATCTGCTTAGCTACTTACGCACTTCAGACACACATGCATTGACGACTTACTGCTATCTTGCACGACTGACGCGGTCCACCACGCTTTTATGGCACTAATGATAACATTGTGCCAAAACAGTATTAGCAGTTGTTGTATTTATAGCGGGGTACGTTTATAAGAGTGAGCAACTTGTAGTATGCAGCAGACTAGTGCAGGTAAAGAGGGAATTCGTCGCTAAAACAGATATATACATTAACTTGAGGAAGAAGTTACTGGGAATGTACTTTTGGAGTACAGCATTGAATAGAAACCGTCCACTGACTGTAGACGAAGATATAAATATGTTAAAAACACAGTACGACAAGGAACACTGTGACAGGATATGTGTTACGATATCGTAGAATAGCGTCTATGGCACTAGAGGGATACGCAGAGGACACACAGTGTAGAGGGAGACAGAGACTGGAATATGCCCAACAAATAACTGAGTCCATGCGTTGTAAATGCTATTCTATCCCTTTGGTATTCTGGGATCTGTCTGTGGGCGCAGTAGACTTCCAAGAGCTGAATTCGGTGGGAACTAGGACATGATGGCAAACGTTGCATTGACCGAAGGAACTAAGGCTGGATGGCTGTGATTTTTAGCCAAGCAAGGGATATTTCTTCTCGACGTATCCTGCGGTCCTTGGTTTATCTGAGCGGGTCTTGCGTTAATGAGGATGTGTATGATTTTGTCACAGCTGTCTCGTGCTGTTAAACTTTTAACCAAATTACAACAAAGTAATGAAAACTGGCAGGGGCCAGTTCAGTAGGCAGGTTAATTGAAGATCCACAGAAGTTGGAAGTTATCTGGGAAGAAACCATGGGTAACAAAAGAGCTGATGGATGAAAGAAGAAACTACAGAAAGATTGTCGGAAATTCAGAAATACAGATGACACAAGTAACTCAGGAATGAAATAAATAGCAAGTGCAGGAAAGCTAATGTGAAATGGCTGCATGAAAAATGTGAAGAAATCGAAAACGAAACGATTCTCGGAAGAAATGGCTGCGAATATATAATTGTCGAAACAACCTTCGGTGAAATTAAAAGCAACCATCACCATGAACCAACCTCTCCGTCGTGTTAGTTGTTTACTAAGTTAAGCTACCACATGGCCTATGCTTTGTTTTAGAATACATTTAAGAGCCTACTGCAATAGAGGGTAGAAGAGGTTGTAACAGTTTCAGAGCAGAGGGTCCCATTGTTCTTGTTATGTAAACAAACTGGCCACTTGCCTAGTTACCCTTATGTAAGCAGGCCACTTGTGAACTATTGTTTTGCTTATTTAGGACGCGATTAATGGGCAGTAACTGTCATTATAATTACAATTCATGGCTTTTAACTGTCGTTATAATTACTGCAATTTATAGGCAATATGTCAGTGTTCGCGTTTACCATGATGTCTGGATGCTTTTAGCGTCAAGTGATAACTGTCATCATGAAGACGGCAACTTATGACCCTCAAATGTCGTCTCCCCTCCCCCACTGTTGCAGTGTCCTCCCACCACACCACCACCTCCTTTGGTGGCTCCAGCATCCTGAGACTGTCATTCATAGTCTGTACCTCGCTCCAGCGACTCCACCACCTCAGCACACTAATTCACCTCAATTTTTTAAGGAATACAGTTGTAAATATGGAACTTAACGCCACAGAGCACCAAAATACATTCTTTTTACTCTAATACTATAGTAAATAACGTTCCTTCACAAAAATACTGAACCTAGTAACTAACGTTACATTGCACCAAAAGTACTATCTTCCTACTTTGACACTATAACATTATAGTAAATAACATTGGGATGGGTTAGCTACGTACTCTGTTGACTGACACTGTCCTCGGCTAAGAGGAAGTGGGGGGGGGGGGGGGGAGGATGAGGGGCAGGAATCATGGGTCATGTCACAGCGCCAGGCGGCTAACGGACTGACCTGCGGTGCCCACTGCAGGCAGGCAGACTGCTGCCTGTGGGTAGTCGCACCGTCCTCTTCCTCATTCTCTGGTGTAAACATATGGACACATGGCCCACTGTCTCTCTCTGTCTCTGTCTCTCTCTCTCTCTCTACATGATTTGCATTTTATTCAAAGTGCTTAAAGACATGCTGCTTCGCAGGTTCGAATCCTGCCTCGGGCATGGATGTGTGTGATGTCCTTAGGTTAGTTAGGTTTAAGTAGTTCTACGTTCTAGGGGACTGATGACCACAGATGTTAAGTCCCATAGTGCTCAGAACCATTTGAACCATTTTTGACATGCTGCTGGTTTAGCACAGTCAGTACGGTACTTCTGAACAGACAAAGAGAGTGACCATTATTAATATTGGTTGCGCTAAATCAGCCTCACATTTTATATGAAAAAATAAGAAGACATATTAAAAAACATTTATTTTTATTCGATCCCTTTTTTACAACGTTATTAATAAAGTTTAATAGAAGGTGGACCAAAAGCATCACAGACTCATTTCAAATGAAAAAGCTTATCAAAATAGTCATGCTTATAAATAAACTCGTCAGTCTGAAACTAGTGGTAGCTTTTGAAATTTATGAGTAATATTACACAAAGCAGGCTTCTGTTCTCTAGGAAATAGATAGTAATCTGTTGCATTCAAATCACAGCATTTACACATAAGATGTTTTTATACATTTCACGAATCACCTTGCCCAATCTTCTAGCTTTAAGATATTTCAGTATGAAATATGCGTAACACTCTCCATCTTGTCAGATCCAGACTGTTCTAGCTGCACCATCGTCACGTATTCTATTATAATTTGTTCAAGTATATTTATAACGGCTTTAGAACGGCTGCCGACCGCAGAGTGTTGAAAGATGCTTCTGTGCTGAGGAGTTGCAGTATGCACTCGTCGCTTGCATTTAAATTAATGAATAATACCACTGCTCACTTCTTATCGCATTTGGCATCTATTTCCATGATCTTATTCATTGTGTCAGGGGATAAACTGACTGTGGAGCTCTCTGCACACTTCTTCTTGCACACCTGAAACGAAAGATGATTACATGCAGCTTTTTCCTTTTGAATGTTTAATACACTGCTGCAAATACAATATATTAACGGCGGTTTAGAATAGCGCCATATCAGCCGAGTGAGACCTCTTAGAGTGAAGATATCAAACCGTGAATCACAGCTCACCTCTTCCTTGAAGCAAGTGGCAAGTAAGTATTAGTGGCGGTGGAGATTTACTAAAAGAGTGTAACCACACATATGCGTATCTAACATATTTCTTCATCATCCCCCAGGTGAAGCGAAGTCATCGGATGTTAGACTTATGTTATATAACACCACCTACAGCTAAAATATCGGTGACAACAAACGTGTTAGTGAGGGGGTGATCTTAGATCGCGAGTTATATCCAGTGTTGGTTTTCAAAAATTCCTTGATATAGTGATTCCAAAGTCATAACATCCTTAGATGAAACAGTCATAGTATTTCCTTATGGGACTTCCCTGGCATGATCAAAATTTATACCGAAAAGGAAAGCACTCATCTATAGGAGCAGATATTTATAAACTTAATGTATGCTACTTACGCAATCCAGCATGTTCTGGACAGGTGGCTAAGCTTACAATATAACATGTACAGATTCGACAAGAAACTGTGGACCAATTTGATGGAGTTGGCGCGCCAAACTCCTAATCTGTTTTGTTTAAAAGACGTTGTAGTAACACATTAATGCGTCAGTATATTGTTTACTATGGATAGGTTCACAAGAACATCATGCACTCATCTCGATGGTGTGATACACAGACCAACATCTGTCTATACGTTGTCACAAAAACTGAAAGTCTTAAAAGCTCTACTGAAAATATCACCATAACTCTTAAACAACATACTGAAATGCACGCATGGAGGAGGAGGAGGAAGGGAGGGAGGGAGATAGTGCCAAAACGGTAACTGTAAAGGGCAATGAAACTGAAGGAAAATTATAGATTCCCGGCGGGGTCAGGGATTTTCTCTGCCTCGTGGTGGCTGGGTGTTGTGTGCTGTCCTTAGGTTAGTTAGGTTTAAGTAGTTCTAAGTTCTAGGGGACTGATGACCATAGATGTTAAGTCCCATAGTGCTCAGAGCCGGAAAATTATAAGATATAAAAAACTCCTTTTGTGAATATTGGGGAAAGAAATGCACAGGAAGAAAGTACTAGAACCATTCTGTGGTTAATCAATAGAGTAAAGGCAAATGTTAATGAGACTGAACGAATTTTATACATACGAAAAGAAAACCCTGTACATTAACATACATGGGCACCGTCTTGAAGCTAGTTTAGTAAGCAGCAGTATTGTTAAAAATGAAAAATCCATCGGCATGGAAGGCTATTCGTCGTAAATTACGAATGCTAAAATTAGGGCAGTTGGAGCGAGATTATTCCCTCTGAGGCGTTTAGACCAGTAACTGAAGGTCTAAAATGGGTCTCAGACACGAGGAATGGAGGCAGAAGAAGAAGAAGAAGAAGAAGAAGAAGAAGAAGAAGAGGAGGAGGAGGAGGAGGAAGAAGAAGAAGAGAGATATACTATTACCGACTACATTACCCAACACAGTGCCATCAAAACTGCTAAGACGTACTGAGTCATTAAGGATTAACTATAAATGATGGGAAATCTTGCTATACACTTAACCAGGCATTTAATAAACGTTGGAGAGAAGGAATTTGAGTGAACACCTAGTTTAGTGGATCTGACAGTCTCAAAAACTGAATACTAACACTTATTTCACAAAAGAGGTGTAATTGTATCCTGAAATACTGTGTATGACTAATGCGCATACGCTAAACATCACAGATGGACGGATAGAAAAGAGCAAGAAAAATGTGAATATTATGAGAAATTGATTTATAAGTTGAACATGGTGTGGGCAAAGGTATCAACCTCCAGCATAACAGAATAACAATCGACGCTTGGAGCACATACACTATGACGACCCTAACGATAACATAGAACGGTTACAGATGCTCAGATTATCGTTTGCCTTGGGGAATACCTCTCACAAGAACGAAATCGTATCAGTCATTTCAGAGCTTCAAGTATGACGCATTAGTGAATCATTATGGAGATGGTCATCCTAGAGCTCCATAAACAAGCGCAAAAAAAGAAAAAAAATCCATATACAGGCGTGTTATTACACATGATTTGGAAGATTTGTGGCAGACAGATGTCGTGGTTATGAGGCAATATTCAAGAACAAATAAAGGTTTCAACTATATATTAATGGCTATACATACATATTATATATTCACATGCATTGAACAGTTGCTGAAGACAGGGACGAACCACCACCCAGAGAAATTTCAAAGCGATCATGGAAGTTAACTCTACAATTGGTATTTTAGGGTGGTAATGGATTGCTAGGCAATACGCCACTCCTCGACATTACCCACATGAAAGCAAGTACTATGGAATATTTGAATAGAATAGGTGTGGGGGTATACACGTATTACAACTCCTTGATAAAACTTTGGGCCTCGGTCCATGAGTAGATAAAAGGGCCTAGGCTGAAGCACATATACGTCTGTATCCCCACAACTATTATTAAATGAGCAACCCAGTTCAATTATTCACTTCTTTTAGATAATATCACAATTCCTTGACAAAATGTTGGGCCTCAACCCTTAAGTACACAAAAACTTCCAGGCTGATGCTTTGCTTTATTCGTAGGTATGCTTAGTCATGTTGTGTAATTGCTCAATTGTGTAATTCCATGTGTAACTTGTCAAAAAACGGTCACTGAGGAAACTTTACATTAAACTAAAGAACGATACATTAAGAAGTTGAGATGTTTGTCTTTGCCTTAACACCACGTTTATCTTCGCTCTGTCATCTTTGGAATCAGTAATGTACTTGAAAATTATGTTAAATTGAAACCTAGCTTGTGCATTAACAGTAATAAAATTTGTGAAACAAGGCAAAAAGCAGCGTTGTTTACGTAGTTTACAACGTTCCACCAAGAACCCACAGTGGAACCAGTTAAAATAAATAATTTGATTAAATACTGGGCGGTATTTGACAGTTTGTTAAGTAACTGGACAATTTTGTCTGTGGCAGACTGAAACCTTGCCATGGTAAAGATAAAAAATAGTTTCAGACAATCAACCCCCAGCCTGTTGATGGAACTTATTATGTCCCTGGATGTAAATATCGTTCTTCGTTTAAGCTAAACCCTCCGTCCAGAGAGGCTATCTGGAATGCTTAACGGCGGATAAATGAAATCGTTTCATTCAAACTGCTGAAAACCCTTGGAAGCTATTGTAAAGGCACAATCATGGCTTCGAGAGAAGTCCTGGGAACATCAACCTGTCTCGTCATAGTATTGCTCGTCAGCTCTTGCATAAATGAAAAATTGAGAGTCACGAACATACAACAGAAGGGAACGACAAATAGATACGGAGACTAGCAAGCACACAGTTGGAATCGCCATGTAAGAACTTGATAAAGTCCTTAAGAAGGCTAAAAATGTTAAACGAATAGTTTTAGATGATACGAGAATGGAACAGATGAAACATTCAGGCAACAAATGAAGTTGATTCCTGTGTTTACTTGCCCCCAAATGACGAAAGAACGCCTAATACACGTCATAGACTGTTTTTTAAATTTTGCGGTTCTTGGTTATACTGACGAGCATCAACGCATTCGCACTGCAATAGGATAAGCTGATTCACTGCACGAGGCAATTTTGCCAACATGGTACAAATTTATCAGCAAACCCGGATCAACTCCCAACACTTATTACCGAGAAACTTTAGACAAGGATCACCAGTCTCGCCTTGGCCTGCGAGACATGGATAAAAACGATACCTCACATATATTACTTGAGGCGAAACAAGCGCTGTATCATAGTAAGATATACAGAGGCGAGCGAGTGTGCCATGGCTTGCCCCAGTTCACTACTACCTGCGCCACGTCATCATAACGCGCCTGTGCTTAACATACGAAGGGCTGCACCATAATTTGAGACAGAAATTAAAAATTAAACCAACTTTTCCAAGCTACATCAGTATATACTTAAGTATATTAATGTTAACACTGTAAAGTCTCAGAATAAGCAAAGGAATATGTTAGGCAAGGTATACCATCTCAAGAAAAAATAAATGGCGCTGAATAATATAACTACTAAGCTAAAAATTGTTTATAATATGTAAATGTATATCACAATTAAAAGTTACAAGTCTCAACTTGATGAGAGCAATATCTTGGTCAATATCGGCCTTTTACGAAAATCTGAAGGCGCTTAATATAAAACCCAGAGAGGCGAAAATTCGTATGTAACTTCAGTTACAAGTAAAAACCCTATGTAGTTTTCAAGTTATTTACTAAAAACCAAATTTTGAATGAAAACTAGCTCATTCATGGTAGACTAAGTATAATTTGAATTTGTAGTAGAAAGCTGTAACTACAGCACTCGATTACATTCATGAAATAATGCAGCTATTCCGCTTTCAAGACTGAATTGTAAATAACAATGTTTACAAGGAATCTTAAAGAGGCAGTTCAGAGGCCATGTTCTACTGTCGATTCCGTTGTAAAAATTCTAGCCGGCAACATTTAAATACAGTCGAGCTAAAATCTTTTCAGTAACTAAAGCAAACTTAACTCTGTTTATATAAAAATTAAGAAGATTGCAAGTTGTGAAACGACAGAGCTATTAATTGATACGTGTCCGAGAAGAGGCCATTTAGATACTGCTACTTGTGCTTAGGGCCGTTGATAGCAGTTGTTCCGTTTCGCGGTTCGTTGGACCCCTATATAAATATAGCCAGAGATATAAATATAGCCCGAGATATCAATCTGTTCGCGTCAGTCAAACCCGTGCATCTGTTGTGCCTCGGATGACGTCAGAGCTGGGCGGACTTGAACGCGTTTTTGGTAAAAGTAAGAAGTGAACTCGCGAGGGCTGTAGACCATCCTGGACCGCTTAGATTTGACGGAAGTACGAGTAACTGTTTGTGTGCCGCCCCTAATGTTGACAAAAACACGTGGCAAGTGGCGAGATTATTTTCCATTTTTAAGACGAGAAATTGGCTTCAGTGATTAGAAGTTAGGGCGATAGGCTCTTTTACTTGGAGCTTTCCATAGAGTTCACCACGGACCTGCTGTTTTCGATAGGGATATTAGGTACAATACTAGGCCTTGTTTTTGTGTATGTAAACTTTTACAGAATATATCAAACAGTTAAAACTAGAAGCTTTTATTTTATTTTGTTCTCCATCGCCTCCTGGCTAACTGCAAATATAGTTTTCAGCCTCTTGTAAACGACGAAGGTAAGTTGGAAGCACACAGAGACAATTTAAGCGTCTTTTTCGTAATGATAAAAAATATCGACTATTTGATTGATACCCACCGCCACCCCCCCCCCCCCCTTCCCACGTATTATCAGCTCTGTAGCAACATTACGTTATGTTTCAGATTACTTCCATTGGAGCTGAAACATAAGTCACTACCAGTCTCTGATTAACAGACTACGCTTATTCCCAGCTAAAACACTGCAAAGTTGCCAAAAATCTGAGCGAAGAAAAATATTCGTTACCATTTTCAAAGCAAAAAAATCCTGATACTTCGTTACTCTCACACTCGATTTCGTAATTGGGGTAAGCGTTGTTCAAAAGTTCGCGCCCATTACATTCCAGACAAATCATGTAAAAGATAAGAAAATGAGAACTTGTAGCTTTGAATTCTACACTTCCTGATTATCGCTACAGTGCTCAAAGCATTACGCCATGAGAGACAGACTTTAGAGCAGTCTCCTTGAACACTAGTATCCATGTGCTAGTCGTAGGTAATTTTCTGGCTATTATCTTTATTTTAAGTTGTGCTAATTTATGATTTCAAGTTGCAAATGAAGATATGCAATTTTTCGGAAAAAAAGTTGGCGGAATTTGTCTTTCTTTCTTTGTTAATCCTGAGAGGTAAATAGCGATCCCTCATAAGCGCATTCTTAAAACTTTTATAGCCTCTGTACTTCGTATTTGTTGGTATCCAGATGCTCTCGCTGCAATTCGAACATTTAGTCAGGTCCCTAATCTATGTCGTTAAGTATGTAACCCTTAGCACACGGGGCATAGGTGAGTGCAGTCTGACCATCAGATATCTCGCTTATCCTGAATCAATTATCCACTTCCTCTGTCTGATGTCACGTCCTAGTCCGGTTTTTATGCTGATGTTGCCAAAAGCTCTGATTTTTCTCCCATTTTGTCAAACACCTTATATATATTTTCTGTACTGTCGGTCTCTGTAAATTCTTTCTTGTATGTGAGGGAATCGGAGCATACACGATTTCCTGCAAAGGAAGGCTCTGATTTTCTAAAACTGCATATGTCGGTCATATCGTGGTTCTGGTGATGGAGGAAGTCATCGAAAGGATGAGTTATCGTTCAAACCTGACGTGGCAAGTAAAGCGAAAACTGTAGTTTTAGAAGCGCTTGTATGTGTCCGGAGAGAATGAAACAGATTTAGGTGTCCTAATTTGAGTAAGGAAAGAGCGAATATGATGATGATAATGATTATGTTTGTGTAATGAGCAGTTCATTTACGTCATTTTTTCCACTAGCTACAGATACTATTAAGAGAGAGAGCTGAGAAAGTAGAGTAAAATCGCCAACGCCTTTGAAGAGGAAGATATCACGATGCTCTGGTAATGTAGCCGTTCCCGGGAGTGTACCGACTAATTGGTCCAGGTACGACGTTCGCCGTATTAGGCCGGGGAATGCTAGCGATCTCAGGACGAAATGCGACTTCACAGAACCGCGAGACGTCCTTCTTACAACCGGTTGCCTCTGCAACTCTGGAAGATGTTGCACGACAAAGTGTCCGCAGCTGTTCTGAAGCAGCATGCGGGTGATGCTGTGATCAGGGGACTGGCCAGCGTTGTAAAGAGCACGGTCTCCTGTTTTCAGAGAAGCAGGCACAATTAAAGTCTGTTAGGCATTGTAGTCTTTATCAAAAATGGAGGAAATTTGCAGTTCAGCTCCGGTCGACGTCATGGTTATTTGAGACGGTACACTTACTAGATAGGGAAATTCTACATTTATGAGGATAAGAATGCAGGGAGTGAAACTTTACCTACAACTTGTACAAAAGTCAGACTGCAGTTTGTAGGGCTACTGCTGCATTGCCTCCTTTCGTTGTTACTCTGCTCCTTCTCGATGATGGGTTGTTTTATCACAAGAAATTCATTTCGCACAATGGACTGAGACGCTACTATTCGTTTATTCTATCATTTGTCAAAAAGTAGTATATTGAATGATAGTAATAAATCATGCCATAAATTTCAAATAAAATGTCGAATTTCAATAATGCCTCAATCTAGGACGAATTTCTCAACATGAGAATTGGTGTTCAACCAGTGATACCCGATTATTTAAAGAATCGAACTCATATACACAAAACAGCTTGAAACATCTAATTACAAATGCGATACTGTGTTAAATATTTGCGTTTAAGCATGTAAGCCAGAAGTGGTTTAGGAAAGGTTTGAAATTATGCTTAAAGTTTGTTAGAATTTCCTAGGTCTTCTCGTTATCGAACACTGGATGAATACAAACTGGGTAATTTGTTCGCCATTTTAAGCAACATATAGATTTTCACTCATTTTAATCTGTATGACGTCGTATATCCTGCATTGTCTTTCTACAATGGAGTAGTTTTGCAGGTAGATTAAGCTATACCGGTACATGTGGACACTGTATGCAAAACGTATTGCGAATAGAGTTAGTAGTAAAGAAGTAATAAATTAAAGCGTGATGCCTGATGCAGAAGTCTGACTGTACGAACGGCGAAAATGGAGTAAGCGATAAAGTTCTTTCCTCTCATCATTTTCTGGGGAGGGGACGGGAGCGGCTATCAGGGAGAAAAAAAATTTCGTAAAGATTGGAAATTGTGTGTAAACTTCGTTGTTAACTGCTCTCTTTCTCAAATACTGGATGGATTAAGTCCGTGTATTTGTGCGTCGTTAGGTACGTTGACTCGAGACAAACAGGTAGTTTGTAACTATAGTACCTGCCTCGAGACAAACACACAGTTTGTAACTATAGTACTTGTGTTATTGTGTTAAAACTTTAAAATAAGATTATACCCCCTAAAAACAGATAATGGCAGCATTTTAAATTTTTAAACTCACTCAATAATGACGCGAAATATTGAAAATCGAATTTTTGTTGCCCCTATGCTACAACTGGTACTAAGTTCCGGGTTCTGGGATAGTGTTTTAGTTATCGTCTATACGACTAAATAAAGGCAAGTTGATATTTATAGTTGTTACCAAAACTATCGAAAAGTAATTAACTGATTTATTCCAAAATTGTACATGATACTCTTACGACCATTCAGAGATACGTAATCTACAAATATTTTAGTATACATAAAATCATAAAATACAATAGTAGAAATATACTCTAAAAGAGGGCAACATTTTTAGCAAAAATATCAAGAAGTTTGTGACCATTTTACTTCAGACTTTTACGCAATACTCTAATTAACCTACGCTGGACATACGCTATAAAATTTTCAGGTTGTTGTGTACATAGTTCCGCGTAGTCAGCGCGTACACAACTTTCTAGAGCGCGCCCCACTAAGCACAACAGCGCAGGCGCAGCGCTCGTCCGTCTCCGCACTACGAGATGGCGCTGGCTTAGAGACGGACCAAATTCTGCTTCCGCCGATCCGCGTATTAATATGTAACACAGCCAATTAGATTCCTGCTAACGTAAAACCTTTTCTCCTCACGGATCACACTCGCACAGTGATACCTGAACGCACGAGGGATTATAACGAGAGTACAGACCTCCGATTAGTCACTCTGCATTAGTCTGTACCGGTCTACATTTGTCTGTACCAGTCTATAGTCAAGTTTCAGTCTGCGCCTAATAAGATTCTCATATTCCTGTACATAGCCATGAAGAGAAATGTATAGACACTTTGTCAAGTATCAGAGATATGTGATAATAAGATTAACATACCAAGACCAAAGGAACGTCAGATTGTCAATTGTAAACAGCATCCAGAATCAAGTTAAGTAATTTCTATGCTTTTTATTATTTTAATAAATGTGTGTGAAAATTAATCAAGTTCTGTTTAAAGTTGGTCACCGTCAATCTGCTACTCTAAGCGTGCAAATGGCATTTCTATCGTCTGACCTAACGGCAGAAGATAAACACGCCACGATAAGACCACGAGACATATTGCTGAAACTCGTTTAGAGCGACAAGTCAAATAATCTGATGGTGTGTGTACCGAAGGTCTTACAGTTCGCACACCACACACACACACACACACACACACACACACACACACACACACACACACACACACAGAGAGAGAGATATATATACTATTGGCCATTAAAATTGCTACACCACGAAAATGACGCGCTACAGACGTGAAAATTAACCGACAGGAAGAAGATGCTGTGAAGTGCATATGATTGGCTTTTCAGAGCATTCACACAAGGTTGGCGCCGGTGGCGACACCTACAACGTGCTGACATGAGGATAGTTTCCAAACGATTTCTCATACACAAACAGCTGTTGACCGGCGTTGCCTTGTGAAACGTTCTTGTGGATGCCTCGTGTAAGGAGGAGAAATGCGTACCATCACGTTTCCGATTTTGATAAAGGTCGGATTGTAGGCTATCGCGTTAGCGGTTTATCGTATCGCGACATTGCTGCTCGCCTTGGTCGAGATCCAATGACTGTTTGCAGAATATGAAATCGGTGGGTTCAGGAGGGTAATACGGAACGCCGTGCTGGATCCCAACGGCCTCGTATCACTAGCAGTCGAGATGACAGGCATCTTATCCGCATGGCTGTAATGGATCGTGCAGCCACGTCTAGACCCCTGAGTCAACAGATGGGGATGTTTGCAAGACAACAACCATCTGCACGGACAGTTCGACGACGTTTGCAGCAGCATGCACTATTAGCTGGGAGACCATGACTGCAGTTACCCTAGACGCTACATCACAGACAGGAGCGCCTGCGATAGTGTACTCAACGACGAACCTGGGTGCACGAATGGCAAAACGTCATTTTTTCAGATGAATCCAGGTTCTGTTTACAGCATGATGATGGTCGCATCCGTGTTTGGCGACATCGCGGTGAACGCACATTGGAAACCTATATTCGTCATCGCCATACTGGCGTATCACCCGGCGTGATGGTATGGGGTGCCATTGGTTACACGTCTCGGTCACCTCTTGTTCGCATTGACGGCACTTTGAACAGTGGACGTTACATTTCAGATGTGCTACGACCCGTGGCTCTACCCTTCATTCGATCCCTGCGATACCCTACATTTCAGCAGGATAATGCACGACCGCATGTTGCAGGTCCTGTACGGGCCTTTCTGGATATAGGAAATGTGTGACTGCTCCCCTGGCCAGCACATTCTCCAGATCTCTCACCAACTGAAAACGTCTGGTCAATGGTGGCCGAGCAACTGGCTCGTCACAATACGCCAGTCACTACTCTTGATGAACTATGATATCGTGTTGAAGCTGCATAGGCAGCTGTACCTGTACATGCCGTGCAAGCTCTGTTTGACTCAATGCCCAGGCGTATCAAGGCCGTTATTACGGCCAGAGGTGGTTGTTCTGAGTACTGATTTCTCAGGATCTGTGTACCCATATTGCGTGAAAATGTAATCACATTAACAGTCTTTCCTCTTTACACATCACATGTGTGTTTATGTATTATATATATTAAAAATTACATAGCCTTTGTCCATCTGAATGTTAATTAGATAAACGAGTAAAAATTTGAAGGAAAATTGGAAAGAATTTTTCGATATTTTTGGTGACAACGTTTCTCCTGTCTGTCTAAAAGTTTATTAGACTATTGTGTATAAATATGACCCAGTGAGGTGACGCAGTGGCAAGCAGCCTGGACTGGCATTCTGGAAGACAACGGTTCGAACCCGCGTCTAGCCGTCCGTGATTTCTCTGAATCGCTCCAGGCAAATGCCGGTATGGATCCTTTCAACGGCCATGGTAGGTTTCCTTCGCCGTCCTTGACACAATCCGAGCTTGTACTCCGTCTCTAATGACCTCGATGTCACTGGCACGTTAAATCCAATCTTCTTTCCTTCTTTTTTCTAAAAATCTGTACGAGATTTTTGTCAAAAACGTTGTATACTCCTGGAAATGGAAAAAAGAACACATTGACACCGGTGTGTCAGACCCACCATACTAACTCCGGACACTGCGAGAGGGCTGTACAAGCAATGATCACACGCACGGCACAGCGGACACACCAGGAACCGCGGTGTTGGCCGTCGAATGGCGCTAGCTGCGCAGCATTTGTGCACCGCCGCCGTCAGTGTCAGCCAGTTTGCCGTGGCATACGGAGCTCCATCGCAGTCTTTAACAATGGTAGCATGCCGCGACAGCGTGGACGTGAACCGTATGTGCAGTTGACGGACTTTGAGCGAGGGCGTATAGTGGGCATGCGGGAGGCCGGGTGGACGTACCGCCGAATTGCTCAACACGTGGGGCGTGAGGTCTCCACAGTACATCGATGTTGTCGCCAGTGGTCGGCGGAAGGTGCACGTGCCCGTCGACCTGGGACCGGAGCGCAGCGACGCACGGATGCACGCCAAGACCGTAGGATCCTACGCAGTGCCGTAGGGGACCGCACCGCCACTTCCCAGCAAATTAGGGACACTGTTGCTCCTGGGATATCGGCGAGGACCATTCGCAACCGTCTCCATGAAGCTGGGCTACGGTCCCGCACACCGTTAGGCCGTCTTCCGCTCACGCCCCAACATCGTGCAGCCCGCCTCCAGTGGTGTCGCGACAGGCGGAATGGGGGGACGAATGGAGACGTGTCGTCTTCAGCGATGAGAGTCGCTTCTGCCTTGGTGCCAATGATGGTCGTATGCGTGTTTGGCGCCGTGCAGGTGAGCGCCACAATCAGGACTGCATACGACCGAGGCACACAGGGCCAACACATGGCATCATGGTGTGGGGAGCGATCTCCTACACTGGCCGTACACCACTGGTGATCGTCGAGGGGACACTGAATAGTGCACGGTACATCCAAACCGTCATCGAACCCATCGTTCTACCATTCCTAGACCGGCAAGGAACTTGCTGTTCCAACAGGACAATGCACGTCCGCATGTATCCCGTGCCACCCAACGTGCTCTAGAAGGTGTAAGTCAACTACCCTGGCCAGCAAGATCTCCGGATCTGTCCCACACTGAGCATGTTTGGGACTGGATGAAGCGTCGTCTCACGCGGTCTGCACGTCCAGCACGAACGCTGGTCCAACTGAGGCGCCAGGTGGAAATGGCATGGCAAGCCGTTCCACAGGACTACATCCAGCATCTCTACGATCGTCTCCATGGGAGAATAGCAGCCTGCATTGCTGCGAAAGGTGGATATACACTGTACTAGTGCCGACATTGTGCATGCTCTGTTGCCTGTGTCTATGTGCCTGTGGTTCTGTCAGTGTGATCATGTGTTGTATCTGACCCCAGGAATGTGTCAATAAAGTTTCTCCTTCCTGGGACAATGAATTCACGGTGTTCTTATTTCAATTTCCAGGAGTGTATATATATAGAATTGCTACACCGTGGCTGCGGGGAAACTCTTCTGAGTTTAAACACTTCCGCTGGCCACCAAACTCCCCAGACATGAACATTATTGAGCATATCTGGGGTGCCTTACAACGTACTGTTCAGAAGCGATCTTCACCACCTCGCACTCTTAAGGATTTATGGACAGCCCTACAGGATTCATGAGGTGGTGGAGATCGCTTCTGAACAGTAAGTTGTAAGGCACCCCAGATATGCTCAATAATGTTCATGTCTGGGGAGTTTGGTGGCCAGCGGAAGTGTTTAAACTCAGAAGAGTTTCCCCGCAGCCACGGTGTAGCAATTCTGGAATTTCCCAAGTCCGTCGGAATGCGCAATGGACACGAATAAATGCAGGTGATCAGACAGGATGCTTACGTACGTGCCACCTGTCAGAGTCGTGTCTAGAAATATGATGGATCTCAGTCACTTCAGATGCACACGTCCCCACCACGATTACAGAGCCTACACCAGCTTGAACAGTCCCCTGCTGACATGCAGGATCCATGGATTCGTGAAGCTGTCTCCATACGCGTACACGTCCATCCGCTCGATACAGTTTTAAACGAGTCTCGTTCGACCCGGCAGCATGATTCCAGTCATCAACAGTCCAATGTCGGTGTTGTCAGGCCCAGGCGAGGCGTAAAGCTTTGTGTCGTGCCGTCATCAAAGGTACACGAGTGGGCTTATGGCTCTGAAATAGAGATGGGCAAAGTCCTTGGGAACTAGTTCACTGATGATTGCTCTTTTTTGGGAACCGTTCATTTTTACTCGTTCACTGTTCATTGTGCTTATGAAAAATTAAAAATTAGTAGCATAGGTGACTGAAGATGGATGATACCAAGAGGGGGCACTTGCCTCCCCCCTGGAGTACAGAGATTTTATTCATCAGAATTCTCACACCCTTGTAGAAGTAATTTTCGTCATTCTGCAAAACATCTCGTTAAGCCAACTGTAGCGTTATGTGGCTAATCGCAGTGAAATAATGTAAGGTGGCGCACGAAAAACCAGCCCCGAGTACAGACTGCTCACCAATTACGCGCGATTTGTTGACCGCTACGAGCAGAATAGATAAACATGCAATAATTAGGCACTGAAGAAATAACAAATAAGATAATGCAAACTGCTTCGAAACAACAGATGACGATTGGTAAGCGACAATGAGCAGTCTAATACTCGGGGCCGATTTTTCGGGCGCCACCCTGTACCACTGAAATAATATTGTTGGTGTTATCATTTTCTCTTTACAATATGTGACATCATACACTCGATTACGAAGCGCGGGCTTCATTCGGTTGTAAGTAGGTTTTCCTTCCATAACAATGACCATGCTTTTTTACCTTGGATTAAAAAAAAAATGGGAAATGGCCACTCATGTGTGCCGTGCTGACGTACTTTGCATGTGTAATAACAAAAAATCTTGTCTTTTTACAAGTATTTCTTCTGCTGTTTATCGAAATAGTGAAGTACGCTGACACGTCGTTTTGTTAACTGAAAAGATGTCTGTATTACATACCACGTAATTTTTATGTAATTTACGTAATTTTAAAATACATTTTAATCACAGGTCGTGGACGCTGAATAGAATACGGAAAGAACCAGAAGTTCAGAGTTCAAAGAAGGTTTGAAACAGATCTAGTATGGGCGTGCGAAGCGAACGAAACGAACAATAACGATACTGAACTAACTATGAGCAGTCGGCAGTGGAACTGCGACGAGTGGCCACGCGAAGAAGGACGAGTCCGGCCGAGCGAGACCGAGACCGAGACAGACGGGAACGGGACCGAGGCTGGAACGGGACCGGCCGACGTGCCGTTGCGGGAACGACACAAACAGTTTCCCGTTCCCGGGAACTACAAGTAGAAAGACGCGACGGAAGTGAAGTATGAAAGACCGTTCCTTACAATTCGTTCCTCGCTCGTTCCGTTCATCTTGGTGAACCGCTCCTTTCGACCTGTTAGTTCGCGAACGACCCATCTCTATGCCGAAAGCCCATGTCGATGATGTTTAGTTGAATGGTTCGCACGATGACACTTGTTGATGGTCTAGCATTGAAATCTGCAGAAATTTGCGGAAGGGTTGCACTTCTGTCACATTGAACGATTCTCTTCAGTCGTCGTTGGTCCCCTTCTTGCAGCACCTTTTTCGGCCGCTGCAGTGCGGAGATCTGATGTTTTACCGGATTCCTGCTATTCACGGTACACGTGTGAAATGGTCGTACCGGAAAATCCCCACTTCATCGCTACCTCGGAGATGCTGTGACCCATCGCTCGTGGTACCGACTATAACACCACATTTAAAGTCACTTAAATCTTGATAACCTACCACTGTAGCAGCAGTAATCGATCTAACAATTGCGCCGGACACTGGTTGTCGTATATAGGCGTTTTCGACAGCAGCGCCGAATTCTGCCTGTTTACATATCTCTATATTTGAATGCCAATGCCTATACCAGTTTCTTTGGCGCCTCAGTGTAATAAGGAGTCACGTGAGACGATAACATCCCTTCTATGTCGGTAACGGTTCTAGACATCGGAACGAGGTTTTCGGCAAATGATAGTGCGCTAAGACGCATGTACGTTGGTACGTGATAAAGAGGCATAACTCTTGTATCGATCGAGGTATTAAAGCAGTAGGATTTTTTAAATAGAATGATATACCGTTCAACGTCGTTCGAAGGCGCTTGAAAAGGTGACTACAATAATATAATGCTTGTTATTGTAGAGGTTGAAACGCTTCACAGAAGAATCCTAGAAATATTCTACAACTGGTAGTCGGCCGGACTCGGCTACTGCACTGCAAATATTCTCATTCCAGGCTACGTTGTGTTTTTTTCCCTTCTCCTGGCTTTCGGGACATGCCCATACAGCTATCTCAATAGTGTTATGTCAACTATGACGATAAAAACGTGAAGACAACACAACGCCCAGACCCAGAGTAGAGAAACGTATCTGAACTGGACAGAAACCGAACCTGGGACCCTTAGGTCAGCATCTCGCCACCCTGACCATGCAGCTACCGAGGCATCAGGCTATATCGTTCTATCAAACCTTTCGACTGTGTATTTGTCTACATGCAGAAATAGTAGGAACTGTGTCATCTATTTCTGCATCAAAATTTGTTGCAACAGAAGTTAGACATGCTACTTTTAAATGGCGAATGGTGACAAGAGACGAGTTGCCACAGAATTTGGGATCACCCAAAGGAATGTCATTAGCATCTAGCAGTGAAATAAATTCCACACTTAGCAGCTTTACTATATCAGACACTCGGAGCGCGCGATTTCGAAAATCGTATGGAATTTTGTTGGTTGCTGTGCATCGCTTGGGAAACGACACCTGTGCTCTTTACCGATGAAGCAATGTTTACCGCGGTAATGTGAAGGTACGTACAACATGGAGTATTAGTATAGTGAAAATACGCTCTGGCTACGTCAAGTATAACAATAATGACCGTGAAGCGTAAATCTATGATGCGTCATTATGGGAAACTCCATTGTGGGGCCTTACTTCATCCCAAGAATGTGAAACGGAAATACGTATGCATACTTTCTTAACAACATTCTATATGTTTATCTACAAGAGGTACCACTGGATAATCAACAGTGTATGTGTTTCCGTCACGGCGGCTGCCCTGCTCACTCTTCCCGTGTTGCAAAGCAAATATTGAATGAAAAGTTTCCTGGCCGTTGGACAGAACGGAATACTGCAGTGCAGTAGGTGGCCAGGTCTTTTGATCTGAGTAGTCTTCTTGATTTCTTTCTGTGGGGAGCACTGAAAAATACAGTCTAGCACGAAGCCCCAACTATGCCAGACGATTGACGCCGTCGAACAACCGTAGCATGTAACGTCATATCATCCAAATCTGTGGCTTGCACTCGATGGTAGACGATTTGAGCACGTACTTAAGTAAAGTGTAAAACCATGTTTCGTGAATAGCTTTTCATGTAACTTTCTATGTAACGGTTTCTTTCCTTTTGAATGTAAATCACTAATTTAAAATGTGAACGTCCGGGCTAGTTGGTCCTGTGTTGTCCTTCCCGTCAACAGATGACAGTACTGTTGGCACCCTGGTTTGTCAGTTTGCTTCCCCCTTCCTGAACGCTACTCGGTGTTCTGCGCTCGCAGGTGGTACACTCAATTTTGAGTGTTGCCTTCAGCCGATCTAAAGTTAATCAAAGTAGGTCGATTAAAACTTGGAGTGTTTTCCATTCTTGTTGTAATATTATGTGTGTGGGCAAATAAAGTTTGTATCTTGAATGTAACTGAAAGACAACTTATTCTGGCCCCTTTCCACAACCTAATCCGCTCTGTCCTGCTAGCCCAGGCATTTCAGTGTCAATGAAGTCATCTGTCTTATCTTCCACGCTCATATTAACAAATTCAGCACCGTTGTTCTCCTATGTCAAAAACTCTTGTGCTGTCTTTCTTAACCCTTGAACACTAAAGTGGGGGAAAAAGTTACATTGTGCTAAATCATTGTAAAGTTCAGTACTCCACATTTTATACAAAGGAATTCATAATTTATGGGTTATGCGTTAGTTAACTAAAATTATTGGATCTCCCACGGTTTTACAGAGTACAGCACTGTACTCGTCCAGCGCGGCCCTCGGGGTCATAGCACAAAGTGTTGAGTGTCCTGGCGTTCACTGCATATTTCTTTACCCAGGCAGTCGTCCATATTATTGCCTGGTGTCGCTTTGCCGTTGACTTAGGTTTTACCGCAGCTAGCCCGACCGCTGTTTTTGCAAATGGAAATGATCGAAAGGCGTTGTTGGCCAGGAGGCCCCATTGTGGGGAGTGCGGCCACCGTATTGCAAATTCTTTTTAGTTGACGCCACTTCGGCGACTTGCGACTCAATGTTGACGAAGGGCACACAACACCCAGTCCCCTGCCGGGAATCGATCCCGGGCCGCCTGCGTGGAAGGCGGTAACGCTACCGCTACGCTACGGAGGCGGACGCTGTTTTTCGAAATTTGTGGTGGTAAGTTCCTTGTGGGACCCAACTTAACCAACGTAAACTAACTTACTCTGAGGACAACACACACAGCAATACCCGAGGGAGGACTCGAACCTGCAACGGGAGGAGCGGCGCGAACCGTTGCAAGGCGCCTGACACCACGAGGCTACACCGCGCTGCGCTGTTTTCTAAAATGTTATATGGAACTTCGTTTTCCCTTTTGCACATGTACTACTGCTTTTAAAAATTATTATTAGCTCCGGTCTCTTGTTTATTTTCAGTATGACACCTGATGATGGGCATGTAAGGACCCGAAACCAGTCGTGTTTTAACTACTGAAAATTAAAGGGTACTTTCGACCTCTGCTCTAAAGGTGAAGTTGCTAGTGTTGAAATCTGGTATACTGGGTTAGGTCTCGATCAGTTCGATTATTTAATCTTCCATCTGAAATAGGATTCGAGTATATCCGACAGGCCCTGTCACCGTTCCTCAACTTTATACAAATAACGGCCGGTAAATGGCAAGGACACAGTTTATCGTTTAAAATGGAGTCGTAAATGTGAAAATTGATTTAACGAAACACTTACCTTCTTTTCTCGTGATCCGGGGCTTCAAGGTCCTCGTGGTACACGACGAGCAACCGCAGACGCAGATGCGCGCCATCTGCAGTTCCACAGGACACATAAAAAGAGGATGTCTGCGTGTCAAACCGCAGCGCCAATGAAGCACGAAGAGTAACTAACACACACTCAGACAGTAGATCCGCCTTCAGCCAGGCGCAGAGCCGCCAGGGCCGAGTCGAGATCTGTGGGGCCACTCGCACTCAGCATGGAGGTAAACAACAGGAGCAAGAAACTGCGCTCTGGCTGCCTCTAGCGAAAATACAAAGTAGGCAGACGGACGAGGCCCACAAACAACAATTTTAGTATGAAGACTAAGGCCTATAGCACACCGTACACAGTCCTCTGAGCGGAAGGACGTTGATCGCCTACGATGCGTGGCGGAGGGTACCCTGTACTACTGCTAGTCATTCCCTCTCCTTTTCCAGTCGCAAATAAAGCGAGGGAATAACGACCGTCTATATGCTTCTGCACGATGCCTAAACTCTCTAATCCTATCTTGATGGTCCTCACGCTAAATGTACGTTGGCAAACAGCCTCACATTGCTGCACACCCTGTCCGCCACATCATTTATGTATACAGAAAATAACAGCGGTTTCGTCATACTCCCGTAGGGCACTTCTGACGATAGCCTCGTCTCTCATGATCCCTGGCCGTCGAGGACAACATACTGGGTACTGTTACTTAAGAAGTCTTTGAGCCACTCACATACCTGGGAACTTATTCCACATGCTTGTGCCTTTGTTAACAGTCTGCATTGCGGCACTAGGAATATGAAATCCTTCTGTTGCCCTTTATCTATCGTTCGCAGTATCTCATGTGAGGAAAGGGCAAGCTGATTTTCGCACGAACGATACTTTCTAAAACCATGTTAATTTGTGAACAGAAGCTTTTCCCTTATAAACAAATTTGTTAGACTCGAACTCAGAGTATGTTCAAGGATTCTGCAGCAAATCTATTTTAAAGATAGTGGTCTGCAATTTGCCTATATGCTCTTTTACCCTTCTTATATAAAGGTCTCTCCTGCACTTTTTTCTTTCGCTTGGGTCTTTGTGGTGGGCGAGAAATTTTCCACAAATGCAACCTAAATAATGAGTCAATGTTGTACTCTGTAAAACCGTGGGAGATCTAATAATTGTAGTTAACTAACGCATAACCCATAAATTATGAATTCCTTTCTATAAAATGTGGAGTATTGAACTTTACAATGATTTAGTACAATGTAACTTTTCCCCCACTTTAGTGTTCAAGGGTTAAGAAAGACAGCACAAGAGTTTTCGACTTAGGAGAGCAACGGGGCTGAATTTGTTAATATGAGCGTGGAAGATAAGACAGTTGACTTCATTGACACTGAAATGCCTGGGCTAGCAGGACAGAGCGGGTTAGGTTGTGGAAAGGGGCCAGAATAAGGTTTCTGTCAGTTACATTCAAGATACAAACTTTATTTGTCCACACACATAATATTACAACAAGAATGGAAAACACTCCAAGTTTTAATCGACTTACTTTGATTAACTTTAAATCGGCTGAAGGCAACACTCAAAATCCAAGATGCAGGGCCTAAGTAAAATATTGACGTACACGGTTCTTCTGGAGGTGTGACCCAAGAATATTTTCTAAATCTTCAATCTAAACAGGCTGAAGGCCTTATTACTTTAATTTCAATGGAACTCGGCTGGAGGCCGCATATTAAGCAATTAGAAGTGTTTCAATCAAACGGCAAACATTTAAATCAAATTCGGCTGAGAGCCCCATAGTAAAGCATCACAATCTTAGGAACATCTGTTTAAGAGATATTAAACTCGGCTGAAGGCTACACATCAACACAATAATTTAACGGCTTAAAGCCTTAAAAGATTTCATGTAAAATTCAGGAGATAGCCCCATACAAAAAATAAGAATCTTATGCCTTAAGAGCAAGACAAGAACCTTAATTCAGAATATCTTAAAACTCGGCTGAAGGCCACACATTAACCAAAATACTAAAACTCAAACAGGGAAGTTACCATGTAACAGACACGAAACGGGACTCAGAAGTTTCCAAGGGTCGGCCTGAAATATTAACTCTTAGCCCGTTTAGGCGAGACAGGCAGCCTGACCATCAATCTCTTAACCGGAAGGCAACCCAACCGCCAGACAGCCGACGAACCAACCAACTACCTGATGTCGGTCACCAGACGAACAGCACTACTACCAAAATGCCAGCGAAGCGAAGAGACCAGTAACACTCGTCTACAGACGCTAGTGTGTTAATAAGCCAAGGCACAATAACTACTGACATACATGAACATCGCAACGCCGTGGCGGACAGCATCAAAACGGTAAGAAAACACTCACTCGCTGCTCTGTCGCAACCGACCAACTGGCTACTGCAGTACGCAGACAGGATTACAGCATTTAAAGCATTGCTCAGTCGAACTGACGCAGGGTACACAGTGTTCCACGAAACACAGCCACAAGAATCTCGAACACTCGTGAAACGAATCACTGATGAACAACTGGAACAGATCACAGGTGGACACAAACAGAAAACCGAAGGACAGTCGGTGACGAAATACACGTCGTCTGACCAACCACCAACCAAGCTCGTTGCCACTCAAACCATATGTGTCACCAAAGGTCGGGCGAGTCTTGACTATTTGGAGCTCACTGCAGCTCCAACCCGACTCAACCCGATGTCCGTCTGGAACTGGGAGATACGGCGACCCGGGCACACTGGCTCGGACCCAGTCATGCAGAGGTAACTCTTGCCGATTGGCCACGACGTCTCCGCACAAGAAGGAACCGAGCCACGTCCAGTAAGATGACCCAGTGACGAGGCCCAGAAACGGCCAAAAGACCAAAACACACGTCGCCCAAAGAGGCGACCAAGTGAACGACCGACCAACGGTCGACCCTGCTACCATCTCCGTCCGTCGGACAGTTCATCCTGTGTCGCGAGCAGTCGGCGAGTACTGGCTGTCCGCGCCTCCCTAGCGCTCCGTCCCCGACTGCTGCTACGTCCCGACTGCACTCCTGCCGCGTTCCAACTCCACGACTCCACGTCTGATCTCCCTTCAAGACACACGACGACCGGGAAGTAATATCGGTCCAGCAAAGATAATACGGCAGGGCTACTATCGATACGCGCTGCTGCTGCCACTCACAGGCAGGCAAGACAGCAATTGAGTGACACGAATAATTGAAATTAAAATGACGAGGCGGCCGTACGGTAAAAAAAAAATGTTAAATAATAGATGGCATGAACATGAACCACGCACGGCTCAGACACAGCAAACAACAACCTTCCTAATAGGATAACAGCGTGACCCGATGATACCGGTCAAGAATAGACGCCTCACATTCATGCAAGCATATAATATAGTTACTATCAGCAGAACTGAATCCGACGTCGGGGTGGAATGTCTACGGTATTACTTATGCGTGGCAGATGCGAACGTAGCTATACTTCAAGAGGTGATCACAAACAAAATCACCGACATTTTTGGGACAGCAATAATGCATAAGGTGAGCATATCATGCCAAGCACATCAGCACTCGAAAGTAGAAGAAGGAGTGCGGCAAAAATACATGACCTCTTCTTGGTAAATAGAGGGTTGTATCGATACCTGAGCCAGTGAAGACGGAAAACTGTTTACCGTATGGATACCCAGTTTTATGGCCATTATATTCAGATTGTGCGCTGCAAGATTTACGTCGTTAGTAGTGTTAGTGTCATGACTTGCTGGTAGGTGCTGGTACTGGTAGGGCAAACACAAGGATCAGGGTGCATTACAATTGCAGACGGTCAACATGAGTCTGGACATGGCGAGCAGGACTTGCTCGTAGTTTTATCAAAATAACAACAACAGTTCTGCTGATCTTCGCGGGTGTTGACCCATTCCTCGTGAGGCCACTTGGTCACTGCATCACAAGATCTGCACCCCTGTGACTTCTGGCTGTGGGGTTACCAGAAGGACAGGTTTTATCATCGGAACACTATCACACATCGGAGGTTGGAGCTCAGCATGGCGAGGAAGGTAGCCAAAATCCCATGTGATATATATCGAGCAGCAGTAAAGCCATCTCTAGTGCAGTCCCAGACTATCGTGGATGCAGGTGGTCGTCATATTAAGCAACGTTTGTAAGCCTGAACGTAAACATGATATGCAGCTAGCAAATGTTACCCCTCGTGTGGAAGTCAAAATGTGTTTCTTTAAATGTTTATCCGTTATTTCTCTTCCGCACGTCTTCACAAATGTTTCCACAAAGTTTCCTTCTCCTACGATCACTCGTTTTTCATGCGGCCCCTCTTAAACAGCAAAAGTTTAATTATAATTGGTATGTATGCTCGAAAAATGCTCCGACTCGCTCAACAGACAAAGGTGGCAGAAGAGTTTTGTATCGAGACTAAATAGTGAATCTATTAACGGACATCGAGATAATGTAATTTTAAGAGGAAATGTTAACTGTGTTTTGGGTCGGTAAGATCTGTGCCGTAATTTTAGTTCCTGTGAAGAAGGTATGACCTATTAATTTTCAGGACCATCGTGACTACCACATCACGGCTCACTACAACAAACAACAGCGCCTCCTGGGACTAGAGGTTTAGCAACTAAACGTGTTGCTCCTAGATGACGAGGTATTGTGCCAAGCAGTCGCTGAAACCTGGACACGACGTCTCCAGAACGAGTCAAGGCAGTCAAGGCATATTATCTGGTGGATTCAAACTGCAAAAAAGGTAGCGTATTATTCACTTTGCCCAAACTGTTGGATACAATGCTGCAATATTGATTCTCATGCCTACCCAAAGTGTACAATGAACCAACGAATTCGGTAGCAAATAGTTTTCGAATGAAACACACCAGACCAAAAATTACTGTTTTGGTACGGCAAAAAAGTGAGAGAGCGTCTCACAACTGATATCAATCAAGAAAATATTCCGGTATACCATATTATAAGGGAACAGAAAATCCTTCAATATCTTCCCCACGAACAAGAAAATAGCTACGATGACCAAAGTGCAGTTAAGCTACATACTGAACGGTAGTATATGAATCTTTATCCTGAATCAGAGACCCAACTATGGATGAAGATTTCCTCTTTAATATACAATCCCCAGTTAATACCGAGGATACTGAAGGGTTTCTCTAAAACATCTCGGAAGAAGAAAGAGAAACAATAGTTACAGAATCTCCAAATAATAAAACAGCCGAAACAGATCAGTTGAGTGCCATTCAAGATTTTGGAACATTGTTGTTGTTGTTGTGGTATTTAGTCCTGAGACTGGTTTGATGCAGCTCTCCATGCTACTCTATCCTGTGCAAGCTTCTTCATCTTCCAGTACCTACTGCAACCTACATCCTTCTGAATCTGCTTGGTGTATTCATCTCTTGGTCTCCCTCTACGATTTTTACCCTCCACGCTGTCCTCCAATATTAAATTGGTGATACCTTGATGCCTCAGAACATGTCCTACCAACCGATCCCTTCTTCTGGTCAAGTTGTGCCACAAACTTCTCTTCTCCCCAATCCTATTCAATACTTCCTCATTAGTTATGTGATCTACCCATCTAATCTTCAACATTCTTCTGTAGCGACACATTTCGAAAGCTTCTATTCTCTTCTTGTCCAAACTATTTATCGTCCATGTTTCACTTCCATACATGGCTACACTCCATACAAATACTTTCAGAAACGACTTCCTAACACTTTAATCAATTCTCGATGTTAACAAATTTCTCTTTTTCACAAACGCATTCCTTCCCATTGCTAGTCTACATTTTATATCCTCTCTAATTCGACCATCATCAGTTATTTTTCTCCCCAATTAGCAAAACTCCTTTACTACTTTAAGTGTCTCATTTCCTAATCTAATTCCCTCAGCATCACTCGATTTAATTCGACTTCATTCCATTATCCTCATTTTGTTTTTGTTGATGTTCATCTTATATCCTCCTGTCAAGACGCTATCCATTCCGTTCAACTGTTCTTCCAAGCCCCTTGCTGTTTCTGACAGAATTACAATGACATCGGCGAACCTCAAAGTTTTTATTTCTTCTCCATGGATTTTAATACCTACTCCGAATTTTTCTTTTGTTTCCTTCACTGTTTGCTCAATATACAGATTGAATAACATCGGGAAGAGACTACAACCCTGTCTCACCCCCTTCCCAACCACTGCTTCCCTTTCATGTCCCTCGACTCTTATAATTGCCATCTGGTTTCTGTGTTGTTGTTGTTGTGGTCTTCAGTCCTGAGACTGGTTTGATGCAGCTCTCCATGCTACTCTATCCTGTGCAACCTTCTTCATCTCCCAGTACCTACTGCAACCTACATCCTTCTGAATCTGCTTAGTGTATTCATCCTGGTTTCTGTACAAATTGTAAATAGCCTTTCGCTCCCTGTATTTTTCCCCTGCCACCTTTAGAATTTGAAAGAGAGTATTCCAGTCAACATTGTCAAAAGCTTTCTCTAAGTCTACAAATGCTAGGAACGTAGGTTTGCCTATCCTTAATCTTTCTTTTAAGATAAGTCGTAGGGTCAGTATTGCCTCACGTGTTCCAACATTTCTCTGGAATCCAAACTGATCTTCCCTGAGGTCGGCTTCTACCAGTTTTTCCATTCGTCTGTAAAGAGTCCGCATCAGTATTTTGCAGCAGTGACTTATTAAACTGATAGTTCGGTAATTTTCGCATCTGTCAACACCTGCTTTCTTTGGGATTGGAATTATTATATTCTTCTTGAAGTCTGAGGGTATTTCGCCTGTTTCATACATCTTGCTCACCAGATGGTAGAGTTTTGTCAGGACTGGCTCTCCCAAGGCCGTCAGTAGCTCTAATGGAATGTTGTCTACTCCGGGGGGCCTTGTTTCGACTCAGGTCTTTCAGTGCTCTGTCAAACTCTTCACGCAGTATCGTATCTCCCATTTCATCCTCATCTACATCCTCTTCCATTTCCATAATATTGTCCTCAAGTTCATCGCCCTTGTATAGACCCTGTATATACTCCTTCCACCTTTCTGCTTTCCCTTCTTTGCTTAGAACTGGGTTCCCATCTGAGCTCTTGATGTTCATAAAAGTGGTTCTCTTATCTCCAAAGGTCTCTTTAATTTTCCTCTAGGCAGTATCTATCTTACCCCTAGTGAGATAAGCCCCTACATCCTTACATTTGTTCTCTAGCCATCCCTGCTTAGCCATTTTGCACTTCCTGTCGATCTCATTTTTGAGACGTTTGTATTCCTTTTTGCCTGCTTCATTTACTGCATTTTTATATTTTCTCCTTTCATCAATTAAATTCAATATATCTTCTGTTACCCAGGGATTTCTACCAGCCCTCGTCTTTTTACCTACTTGATCCTCTGCTGCCTTCACTACTTCATCCCTCAAGGCTACCCATTCTTCTTCTACTGTATTTCTTTCCCCCATTCCTGTCAATTTTTCCCTTATGCTCTCCCTGAAACTCTGTACAACCTCTGGTTCTTTCAGTTTATCCAGGTCCCATCTCCTTAAATTCCTACCTTTTTGCAGTTTTTTCAGTTTTAATCTACAGGTCATAACCAATAGATTGTGGGCAGAGTCCACATCTGCCCCTGGAAATGTCTTACAATTTAAAACCTGGTTCCTAAATCTCTGTCTAACCATTATATAATCTATCTGAAACCTGTCAGTATCTCCGGGCTTCTTCCATGTATACAGCCTTCTTTTATTTAATTTTGAACATTATTGTCATGAACTTACAATAATGTGTAACGAACTGCTGGCAGACGATGCATTGTATACCTTACACATGCAGTTCTTCTTGGGGTCGTGATATGATCTCTTCTGACATCCCGTGATAACCACAGGCAAAAAAACGTGTGTAGGTGACGCAAGAATAGCAGCAGTACTGAGATAAAAGCAATAGACGAGCATCAGTGGCAACAGAAAGTGCTTTACGGGTAGAAACTAGCCGAGGACTCTAATAGAAGTGAAATTGCCTGCAAGGTAGCTATACCTCCTCACCATCCAAATGATATTTTACTCGAAGGCAAGGAAAACGATATGTTTCCAAGGTAGGCAGTGCTTTTAAAAATTGACATGTTGCCAACTGGAAGTTTGCCACCTTTGTAGTGTTTGTACAATAATTTATTACATCAACGATCGCTTATATGCATTCATATTACCGGTTTCGGAAAAAAAATTGTCACGTTCAGATGTACTTAGTCCATTAAACGCTTCACACATACAAACAAATATAGTTAGAACTTTCAACATGATACAGACATTTAACATTTCGCTGAATGTACGTACCGTCACATGACAAAAGCCGTGGCACTGAAAAACAGAGAACGTAGTCGCTTGTCAAGTGTGTTGTGAGAAAGACGTGTTCTGTAATTTCCACCTATGTGGAAGGGTTGAGCTACGTCAGCGCCCCTGCTGAAATTTTATGTGTTTGATGTATAAATCTAACAAGGAGCTATGGGTAAAAATGAAGATCACTCAGACTAATGATCTTTTCTTAATTTGTTGCAATTAACATCACAAAACCCATTACGCAGATTTGTGCAGGATACGATTAGGTGTTGGAAATACTGAGTTGTGACTTGACGAGATCATCAAGAACAAAGCTAAACATATTGTGAGTCCTCATTTTCTTGGGCGAAAAAGGCATCAGTAAAATTGAACGTATGTCAGACGTGACAGCACATTCAAATTCTGCTACCTTCTTACGTCTACAGTCGTAAATTTAAATCCCAGCAGACGGGTCGAAATGTCTGTTGTGTAAGAAGAAACTAGAGGACCATGCCTTGGCCTAAGAACATAGACGATTTTACTTTGAGTGCAA
Source organism: Schistocerca cancellata (assembly GCF_023864275.1). Classification (NCBI taxonomy): domain Eukaryota; kingdom Metazoa; phylum Arthropoda; class Insecta; order Orthoptera; family Acrididae; genus Schistocerca; species Schistocerca cancellata. Next base: position 1,001,054,513 of record NC_064627.1, read on the forward strand.
ACATTTTTCTTTTATTTTAGAGATAGTAGTAGCGTCCTCTCGTTGCCATGGTAATCATGCCGCGCTCAACAGCAGAAACTATGGTAATTACTGCTGTAATGTCATATAGTTAATCCAACTGGATCCCTGACATACTTTCACTGCATCAATCATCACATTATTGGGCGCTTATACGCTCGGCGTTTAGCACCCGTAAGCTGCAAATACACACAAACACATCATCGGATTCAGAAACACCAACTACTTTACTAGAATATTTATATAGCGGAATACGTAATTCAGTATGACATACAGCAACTGCTAACTTTATTATCCGACCGTCAACAAGAGCTCAGCCTCAGGTGTAAAAAAGCATTTTATGGCATTAACGGAACAAAACGATAGATGAAACTTCCTGGCTGATTAAAACTGTGTGCTGGACCGAGACTCGAACTCGGGATCTTTGCCTATCGCGGGCAAGTGCTCTACCATCTTTTTTTTTTTTTTAATGTCTCGTTTTGTTCTGGACTGTTCGCTGAATTTGTTCGTGGCGGACGTCCGATGACACCCGTTCAGGTTTCTCGTTGATCCGCTCACTCAGTTTTTTATTACAGACGGTAGCTGAACCCTCTGACCGAACACGCTGAGCTACTGTGCCGGCGATGAAGGATGATGATGAAGACGACACAAGAACACCGAGTCATGTCGGGGCAGGTGAGAAGCCAACTGAGCCACCCAAGCACGACTCACGCCCCGTCCTCACAGCTTTACTTCTGCCATATCTCGTCTCCTATCTTCCAAACTCCACAGAAGCTCTTCTGCGAACCTTGCAGAATTAGCACTCCTGGAAGAAAGGATATTGCGGAGAATGGCTTAGCCAAACATTCTGGAAACATCCCACAGGCTGTGGCTAAGCCATGTCTCCGCAAAATCCTTTCTTCCAGGAGTGACAGTTCTGCAAGGACCACAGAAGAGCTTCTGTGAAGTTTGGAAGGTAGGAGACGAGATACTGGCAGAAGTAAAGCTGTGAGAATGGAGTCTCAGTCGTGCTTGGGTAGCTCCGATCGTAGAACATCTGCCCGCGAAAGACAAAGATCCCGAGTTCGAGTTTCGGTCCGGCACACAGTTTTAATTGGCCAGGAAGTTTCGTATCAGCGTACACTCCGGTGCAGAGAGAAAATCTCATTCTGAAAACGATAGATGTTTTGCGTGAGGGAGGTACTGAAGAAATCCCAGCTACCGATTCCCTTGGAAGGTCACAGCTTCAGTCAGAAAAGTGAGGAGCATAGAATAAGAGCAGTCTTCCAGAAGCAGGGCAATATCTAATGCTCAAAGTATAGCCTCCACTACATCGATGTTGCAGGATCAGAACTACAATGGCGTACCTCATGGTCAGTCACGGCTGCTTCGAAAACCATCTGTTCCACGTCCGTTTTACACGCCGTTTTACACGCCGTGTGCACTTGCTTCTTGAGAAAGAGATGAATCATATCATCCTCAGTTGCATTAATCAATTTGATTCCACGAATACTCTATTGAAAGACCGTCTAAAACAGAACTGGCCGCTGCCAGTTTTCATAACTTCGTTGTTATTGGAGAAAAATTTAACAGCACGAGGCAGCTGTGACAAAATGATACACATCCCCATGAACGCAACACCCGGTCAGATACACCAAGGACCGAAGGACACGTCGAAAGTAAATATCCCTTGCTTGGCTAAAAATCACAGCTATCCAGCCTTAGTTCCTTCGGTCAATGCAACGTTTGCCATCATGTCCTAGTTCCAATCGAATTCAGCTCTTGGAAGTCTACTGTACTAATAGACTGATCCTAGAATGCCAAAGAGATAGAGTAGCATTTACAACGCATGCACTCAGTTATTTGTTGAATATATTGGCTCTGAGCACTATGGGACTTAACTGCTGTGGTCATCAGTCCCCTAGAACTTAGAACTACTTAAACCTAACTAACCTAAGGACATCACACACAGCCATTCCCGAGGCAGGATTCGAACCTGCGACGTAGCGGTCTATAAAATAAATAAAATAAAATCAAATAAAATATTAATTATTTTAATGTTAATTATTCTGTATGATGGTGATTGTAATTGTAATTGATGTTTGCTTATCTGGATAATTATTCGGTATCAGACGCTTGACAATGGCTTTTTCGTAAAGGCAATGTTACTCGTAGTTGACCGTGAAATAAAATTGAAATAATCGGACTTCGTAGTTAAATCGTTTCCAAAGACTGCTGCGGTAGGTGCGGACTCATAATCTAAATCTCAATATTACAATAATTTGCCAGCCATGCCAAAACGTCGTACAGAGGTGATTGTCTACTAAACATAAAAAAGTTACACTGTTAGTTAAATCAGATATATTCAATGAATAAGCCTACAGTTCATAATCCTACTTACTTTTATAAATATAAATTCTTTACAGAATCGAGTGCCTAGTGTGGTTGCAACTCGCAGTAATTTTCTATAACATGAAATATGGCGGTGTGCCAGACAATAAAATAAAATACGTGCTTCTCGCACCACTTCAACCAGAGCTCTCTCTTCTTAATCAAACATACGAGTAACGTAATTGTGCTTTTGTTTTATCAGCGACACAGCGCTGCAGTTGTGTGCCATAGGCTTTATTTATTTGTCACTGATTATTTATTTAATTAATATTTCGCGTTTCCGAGGAAACTCACGCTCGGCATGCAAATGTGCCTTTATATTGCCCCCTGAATTGCGAGGCGAAAGGACACACCTGCAGGCGAGCAATTCACCTAAAGGCACAAGAAAATCTAAGTTATCTACAACTATTTACATGACCCACATTATACTCATTATATACAAAATTTGAATGACGCGGGTGCGCCGTAAAAGTTCTTATGTTGGCAGATAGAGTGCGTACAGTTAGATCACGCGGCACAGTATTGCAGTTCATATTGTTCGTGTGCGCGCGTCTCTCAGTCGTTGCACCAAGAAAATATTCAACCAAGATTACATATGAAGACTACATTCTATGACAGGTAACTTAGTTTTAAATTTACAATATTCGTTATAACACAATACAACTTAGATTGTTGAATGTTCTTACTTACATAGTATTGTTTTGAAATACTTCAAAGAAAAATGTCCGCATGTTTCAGGTGCGTTGACCTATACACATCGTGTCGTTATCACAGTTCATATTCATCTGCTGCACAATAATTTTTTACAGGTTAGTATCGTCGTGGTAAAGTTTTTTGATCACAGTAACATCGTTGTATAACAACGTGATTAATACATAAGCGTGTCCATTTCCTATTTTCATTATAGTCGTTGTGATGCAGTTCGTTGTGAGTATAAGCATTGCTTATTACAGCTCAGACGTGACCCGCCGAGTAATTGGTCCACGTGCAGTTCGTTTTTTACATTCCGTGGAAGCTTGGTTGTAGAACCTCGGACGGCACATAGCTGGCGTCGATCCTTGGACAGTCCAGGTAAGAGTGTCCGTCACATTTCGAGAACATTTCATTCCCTGAAGTTCCAACCAAAATTCTTCCACCCGTCGTGTTGTTTTCTGGACAGGCACTTTGCGTCCATTTAATCCAGTTAACATCTTGAAGTTAGGTACTGTAGTAATGTCACTAGACGATGCACGAATTATGCACTTCACATTTTCAGTTTTTTGCTGAATATAGCTCACCTAAATGTTCGTAGTTATTAATCAAGGAAATCGTTCATCGCGTTTACATAGGTACGATGCATAATGAATGGCATTAACCGTTTCCTTCACATAGGTTTCTGCGTAGTTGCAGAGTTAGTAATGTTCGTTAATGTCCGTGAACAGAGGTTCACTATGCAATGTCTTTTTGGCACTCGTTTTGTTCAAATTTTTACATGATACATCAGTTAAAAAAAAAAGTAATTATACATACACACGTCACATATTTTCTTAGTATAAACATAATACAGTTGCACATAAACATGTTTACATCATCATTACATCGCTATAGGTTATTACATTGTGTCACATTTGATTACATGAATTGCAGATATTTACGTCCTCTTTATCGGTTTTGTGATGTCACCTGAAATTAAGATAGATTAGACACAACATTCATTACATCAGTAGGCAAGACCAGGCGTTATCACTATTCAATAAATATTCAAAATAGTAAGAGAGAGAAAATGTTCGATTCCTCGCGTTTTGTGCGTGTGTGTAGAGTGTCTGTGTGGCCTTGACTACTGGTAGATGCTTTTCGTGTTGAGAGATGTGCGTCTAATCTATTTCTCAAAGTAAAAGATCGCTTCACAGATGACGTCTGTCAGTTCGTCAGGTGTCATACCAAGTCAGTGGTACCTACAGTCACAAATGTTCCGTGAAAAATTAATATATCATTCACTGCTACGTAATCATAAATTTTACTTTAATATTCAGTCTTCTCGGTGGAGCCGCGGCGTTGAAAGAAAAGTTCTTCTGTCTTCAACTGCGACTCTGGAACGCTGAAATGAAAATTTCTATACTACTTATTATCTGTGTTGTAACGAGTTGCTTAGCAACGTTTTGATGGGTATGACTTTGACATTATTCAGCATGAAATGCTCTAAGATCTCGGTGTGCGTATAGCCCAATAATTTTGTTAGTTCTACGATGTTGTAACAGATACGCACCAGGGTGCGGTATGTTAACAATTATATAAGGTCCTTCATATAGCAGACGCCACTTAGCGTTGCGTCGTTTGAGTGCAACAGATTTATGATGAGTACGAAGTAGTACAAGCATTCCTACCTCGAATTTTTGTTTTCTTTTTATTATGTTTCTGTGATGTTTGTTTCGTATTTGTGCGTGATGTGTCAATGTAGTCAATACTTCTTTTATTTTCTGTTCAGGTGTGATTTCCTTGTCTGACAACTTAGGTAATGGTTCTATCCACTGATCGTTCTGTTTGCAATTGAACATGATCTCGTTAGGTGTGTAATTTGTATCGTAAATATTTAAGTTATTGTGTACGTCTTCGAAAAGACTTAGGTAGGACACCCAATTAGTATGTTTTGATGAAATATAGGTCCTCATGAATCGATTTAATTCTCGGAAAAGTCTCTCAGTCGCGTTACATTGTGGACTAAACCTCGAAATAAATATACTTTTAATGTTATTGTCCTTCAAGAAATTTCTCCATTTGTACCCAGAGTAGTATGCTGCATTATCTGACAGAATTGCTTTAGGTTTTCCCACGTGCGTCAGGTAATCACTTGAGAATCTTCGTATTATAGCACTTGCAGTGGCGGATTTTAAAGCATAAAGTTTTACATGTTTAGAAAATACATCGTAAAAAGCTAAGATATATTTGACGCCTCCAGAGCTTGCTGGATGCGGTCCACTGATGTCAGTACACAGAATTTCCAGGGGTTTACTGGGTAAAATAGAATGTAAATCTGTTTTTGTGGATAAATTCTGAGGTTTTGATTTTTGACATATGACACATGTTTTCAGTTCCCTGTAAATTTTTCTTCTCATATTGCTAAAATAACAGTATGTGCTGAGCTTTGCCAAACACTTTTTCGTCCCATAATGACCCCAAACTAAGTGTGTGTGCCAAATTAAATTACGTTCAGACTCTTCGGGAATGCATACACACCAGTTAGTAGCATTTGGATGTCGTCGATAAAATAACACATCATTGTGTAACTTGTAATACTTAGTCGAAGGATGATTTTGTTTTTCTACCAGTAATGTTATTATCTTATACCAGTGAGGATCAGATTTTTGTAATTCAGCCATGTTTCTGCACATATCAATATAATATTGGTGATACTGCTTGTCTTGCATTAAGAGAATCCTGTAGTCATTTATATTTTCTAAGTCACTGTTGGTATCATTCATACCTTGTGGAAGTCTAGACAAAGTGTCCGCAATGGTGTTGTCCTTACCTCTTATGTACTTAATTTCAAAAGAGTAGTTCTGAAGTGTAACTGCCCACCGTGATAGTCTAGGATGTACAAGTTTACAAGTTAACAAAAATGTCAGGGCCTGGTGATCGGTGTAAATTACTGTATGTTTTCCAAATAAATAATAATTGAATTTCTTGAATGCCCATACTATGGAAAGTGTTTCTAACTCAGTAGTCGAGTATGTACGCTCACATTCAGTTAAAGTACGACTTGCAAACCCAATAATTCTTATCTGTTCCTTTTCTTTATTCTTTACAACTTGAAATAAGCAACAGCCCAAGCCAGTACGTGAAGCGTCACAAGTCATACAAAAATCTAAATTGAAATCTGGATGGCTCAATATGTTAGCATTCACTAAAGCATGTTTAATTGTATTAAAGTCATTCTGGCACTGTTCCGACCAGATCCAAACTTGATTCTTTCTGAGTAGATTTAGCAGATGTTTACTGTTCAAAAGTGGTTGTGGCAAAAAACGTCTGAAAAATGAACATAGCCCAAGGAATGATTGTAACTGCTTTTTAGTTCGAGGGCTAGGAAAGTTTCTGATAGCATCTAATTTACTGGGATCAGGACGTATGCCCTGTGAATTAATGATATGTCCTAAATATTTTATCTCACTGCAACCAAATTTTGATTTTCTTAGGTTGGCTGTGACTCCAGCTTGTGCAAATTTTTCTAAAATTCTTTGAAGTGTGTCAACGTGTTCATTCCAGGATTGTGTAGCTATCAGTATATCATCTACATAGTGTGTGACTGTCTCAACTAAATCGTCGCCAAGCACGGTATCCAGGGCTGTAATGAATACCCCAGAGCTGACATTCAGTCCGAAGGGTAGAACACAAAACTGATAGGTTCGCCCCCCGAACATAAATGCAGTATATTTCCGTGAATCAGGAGTGATACCCACCTGCCAAAACGAATTAGCGAGATCTATTGTGGAAAAATATTTTGCATCTAGAAATTTCTGTAATTGCTCTTCTAAATTTTCAGGTTTTGTGTGAACCGGTAAAATTATTTCATTAATAGCTCGTGCGTCTAACACTAACCTAATGCTTCCATTTGATTTTTTGACAACAAGTAGAGGACTACAGTAAGGTGAGGTGGATGGTTCAATGACCTTCCAGTCTAACATTTGTTTTAATTCTTGCCACACAGCAGGTCGTTGAGATAACGGTACGTTATATGTCTTGTGGTAGAAGATCTCGTGAGGCTTAACTTCAATCTTGTACACATACGTGTTGATAACACCTAATCGTTTGGTAAAAACTTGTAAATATTTGGATAACACTTCCTGTAGTTTTATACGTTCATGTACGCTGAGAGCTGTAGCTTCACTTATCTTATGATCAAGCAATGTTTTCAAGTCCATTAGCTCTGCGTCAGATGAGTGTGTTTGCATGTCTTGAATGTCTTTGTCAAGTACTAACTGAACCTTGTACCCTGTACAGTGTTTGTCATGCTTTAGAGTTCTCCTGTCCAAATCAATAATAATTACCCTGCTTTTATCATTTAAAATACATTTACCTTTGGAGAAGTCTATAATGCAGTCCTTCTCGCTCATAATATCTATTCCTAATATGCAATTAGTCACAAGGTTTTGTACAACCAGGAATGGCCATTGTACGGTTCCATTACCTATTTTAACGTTTACAAAAACTTGCTTCGTAACCCTACATGACTTATTACCTAGTGCAGTAGTTATTTTACAGTTTTGGGCAGGAAACTCAGGCACAGGTTCCAATTCACACATCTTGTTATAAAAATTAAAAGATAAAACGCTCACAGCTGCACCTGTATCTAGGATAATAGTAGTTGGAATCCCACCTACTACCCCAGTAGTGGATGCTAAAACAATTTCATTTGTGTTTAAACGACATTGTGTACTGTCTTGTAAAAGTTCATCTGATATATTGTTATTGTGGTTGTATCTTATAAATAAAACAGGTAGTTTTTGTTTAGAATTACTCGGCATATCATTATTCTGTTGTTCAAGTGTGGTGTCAAATAACTGATTAACATTGAAGCCGCCCCCCAAGAATTCTTCAGCCACGACCTGGGGCAAAGTAGTGACTGTTTCTAGTTTGTTGGATTAGCATTTGTACTAGGTACTGACACAGATTGAGGTTGTGCATCAGGTGTCATTTCTATTATATTCACATTCGGATATTGCCTATTATGATCTCCAAACTTTTGCGGTTGTTGTTGCTGTTGCGCATTATAACTTACCTGTCGGTCGTAAGGTATGCTCCAATTTTGTCCTGGTGGCTGCTGTGGTAAAGCAGAGTTTGAATGAAAGTACTGATCGTTACGAGTCCAACCTTGATGCTGTCTTGGCTCGTAGTTATTATTATTTCTATTTCTGTTTGTGTTTTTGTTATTACCTTTGTATCCGTTGTTACCGTTGTAGTTATTACCGCGGTGCCTTTTGTATGGATTGCCGCATGAAGTGTTATTACTGTTGTAACTATTGTTTGTATTGGAATACGCGTGTTGATTTTGATTTCCGTACTGAGACGGCATGCGAGTTTGCTGTTTTTGTTGTACCGCGTAGCCAACTGTGGGCGCGCCAGAATTGTGTTGGCAAGCCTGCATGTTTTGCATACCACTAGTGTAAACATTGTGGCTGCTGTTTTGCCGCGCGAAGCGCTGGTCTTCAAGTAACATGTCAACCGAATCTAAAGCTGTTAAAAAATAATCTGAATCGTCATCCGGGATATGTAGAAGTTTTTCTTTAATGTTGAAAGGCAATTTGGCCTTCAACGCACGGAGTATATCACGCGTTGCGACTGGTTCGTCTAAAAAGTGTCCCATGTTCAAGTATTTTTCAAAATATCTGCGTAAGTTGCCATTTTTACTGTTAAAAGTTTCAGGTTCTAAAATTTGTCTTCTGAGTCGCTCCTGGACGGATTGCGACCAGAATTTGTTCAGAAAAGCACGCTCAAACTCACTGTACGTGGTACATACGTCAGCTTGACTGTATGCCCAGACAGCTGCATCGCCTTGGATGTAACCGACAATATATGAAATCTTTTTCCGGTCACTCCAAGTGCGTGGAAATGCGTTACTAAAAGATTTAAGAAAAATCACCGGATGAATGGTTCGTTTTTCTGGGATAAAAATCTGAAATTGCCTGTGTTTCATTAAGCTTTCGTCTTCCTTTGCATTATGATATGGATTTGTCCCACTGTAATTACTGCTATGTCCAGCTGGCGAGTAATTACGATAATGTTGCTGTGGTTTACCATGATAATAGCTTGTGTTTGTGTTTGCACATCGTGGTATGTGTTGTGGTCGTGGTGCGTTTTGTTCTTGTGTATTTGTCGTGTGCGGAATGTGTGTATCATACTCGAATGTATATTGGTTTCTGAACTGTACATTTTGACTGATATTTTCGTTACATTCAGACTGTGGTCGATCGGTGAATTGTCCCATGGGTGCAGTGACGGATTGTACTGCGTCACTGATCAGCTGTTTGTTATTAGTAATGTATTGCGCTACGGAGTCGTGCACAATTGTTGGTAAATTTTCACGTAAGCATGTATCAAAATGTTTGTCTTTGTTCACTACCCAATCATTAAATTCTTTATTAATATTTTCAAAATGAGCTGTGGCATCAGATTGTAAGATGTCAGTCAGGTGTTGTTCAACATTGTCAAATTTATTCTGTACGTCAGTAATTCGTTTTTCAAGGTTGTCATGTACTGAAGGATATGTTTGAATTTGTTCAGTAAGAACTTCACACGTGACATTAAGGTTTTTTATTTGTGTCTGTAAAAGTGCTACGTCAGTTGTAGTCTTTTCTTGTCTCGTATTAAGCTGGGAAAATTTAGTACTGAGTTCAGTCATCTGTTTGGTCAGTGTGGCGTCTATAAGTTCCACACGTTTACATAAAGTGTCATTACCTGTCTTGAGTGCTATGAGGTCAGATTTAATTGCGTCATTTTGTGTCTTTAAGGTTGCCATGTTTTCGGCGTTCTGTTTGATTAACATTTGTAACATGTCGGCAATGTTTACCGTTTGCAAGGTCTCTGCCCCCGCCGCGTCATTAGACGTGACGTCATGCATTAACATGGGCTCTGATTGAGACTTTGAAATTTTTGTGGTGGACGGCCTATTGTCAAAATTTTCGTCAACACTTGCGTCAATGTTTGATGAATCGTCACTACCGGTTGCTGTCGTAAAGTCATTTTCTAACACTTGTCTCACGTCCGAGTCGGATTGCGTCTGAATAGTACGTCCTTGCTGTTCCATTTTTGCGTATTGTTTTCTAGTTATTACCATGCCACACGTGATATATGTTTCAAGAAAATATTTGACACTGATTTTAAAATAAAATGCAGTTGAGCATGAATCGCTCGTAGCAACAATGGCTGTCTATTAATTTAAAAATATAAACTGAATTTGAGATTATTGGTAATGGCTGCTGTCCATGTTACTACGTATCGTACAGAAGTCGGCCATATTGTACACTCGTGTATTGGTATTGTTGCATACGTTATTGTTTAGGGAAAAGTACTGAGAATGAAATTTATCACTGAAACTGTTATGCGGAAAAGAAACACTACAGAATTTACTGAAAAGCTAATACACTGAATTATACGTCTGGTCAAGCCTGCCAATGCAAGGATGCTGCGTCTTACCTTATTTTGCTGGAAGCTTCTTTGCGTCTTCCGGCAAAATTTCAGAATTGCAATGTCTTCAAATTTTGTTATCTCTCATACATTGACGTCCAGGTCCAGAAAGTTGATTTTTTACATGAAACAAAGAGAACAATGTAACAAATGACAAAATAACAAGTCCGACACGCAGTCGCCAATATAAAATAAATAAAATCAAATCAAATAAAATATTAATTATTTTAATGTTAATTATTCTGTATGATGGTGATTGTAATTGTAATTGATGTTTGCTTATCTGGATAATTATTCGGTATCAGACGCTTGACAATGGCTTTTTCGTAAAGGCAATGTTACTCGTAGTTGACCGTGAAATAAAATTGAAATAATCGGACTTCGTAGTTAAATCGTTTCCAAAGACTGCTGCGGTAGGTGCGGACTCATAATCTAAATCTCAATATTACAATAATTTGCCAGCCATGCCAAAACGTCGTACAGAGGTGATTGTCTACTAAACATAAAAAAGTTACACTGTTAGTTAAATCAGATATATTCAATGAATAAGCCTACAGTTCATAATCCTACTTACTTTTATAAATATAAATTCTTTACAGAATCGAGTGCCTAGTGTGGTTGCAACTCGCAGTAATTTTCTATAACATGAAATATGGCGGTGTGCCAGACAATAAAATAAAATACGTGCTTCTCGCACCACTTCAACCAGAGCTCTCTCTTCTTAATCAAACATACGAGTAACGTAATTGTGCTTTTGTTTTATCAGCGACACAGCGCTGCAGTTGTGTGCCATAGGCTTTATTTATTTGTCACTGATTATTTATTTAATTAATATTTCGCGTTTCCGAGGAAACTCACGCTCGGCATGCAAATGTGCCTTTATAGGTCGTGCAGTTCCATACTGTAGCGCCTAGAACCGCTCGGCCACTCCGGTCGGCTGTTGGATATATTCCAATCTCTGTCTCCCTCTACACTGTGTGTCCTCTGCGTATCGTTCTAGTGCCATGGGTAGTATTCTATTATATCGTAACACAACAGTAAGTCGTCAATGCATGAGTGTCTGAAGTGCGTAAGTAGCTAAGCAGATAGCACAGTGTGAACATTTATAACGGTGATTGACAATCTATGAAAATACGTATGTGTTCAGTAGAGCTGAAGTCTGACTAACTAGGAGGCGATTAAATAAGCCATAATTGTTAAAAAAATATGGCAATCCGTTGACAAAACATCATATAGGAGTTGAAATGATCACCATTAGTATTGATAATGTATGCATATTCCAGGCTGAGTTGTAAAAAAAAAAAAGAAAAAAGAAGCACGGGGATCAGGACTACACAGTTCAGTACCTCAGTATCTGATACAGAACTACACAGCAGCTCTACACTCTGTCACTCCCACGGTGCGTGAGGAGGACAAATGATATCTGGGAAGTCGTCCTTCACTGATACCACCATTGACCTCATCGAACCTAACGCGTAATTCTTCTGGCGAGGAGGCTAGGCAACCCATTATGCTGCCCTAGTAACTATAATTTTCTATGAGCTGCATCGCGCGTTGCTGTATGTACTGATCTACAAAGTGGCCAGCGCTGAGACGTTCCTGCATTTTAATGACAAGCTATCATTCAAGGGCCTCTCGTTTACTGGTCTGTCATCCACATCACGTGATTCTTTAAGGCGAAAGCACTCGTCATTCTACAAGTTTCAACTTTTTGCGATAATTCTGCAGACTCCGTTGTCTGCTTACTGCGCGATCCGATGATTACCTGCCGTCCCAGTCTATTTTCAATTGTATCTTATCACATGCCCTCTACGTGACAAAAGATGCCATTCCGACAAAAGAGCGCGGGATGTAAAAAAAAAAAAAATTGCGGACAAATACGAGTAGTAGAACTCGCGCTCTTGGGGTTCCTTACAAACTTAATTGCGTATATAGATAGCTGAGAGGTGATTTCCATTAATCATTAACATTAATGTCAGCAGTGGGCTCAACATGATCCACATTAGTTCTTCTACAGGTTTTAATGAGTCAATTTGCGAATATCAAAATACGTATCTTTCGATTGCATTGACTCAGAAGCTTAAATTCTTTACGCTACCAAGGGACCATAGACCTCAGTGTCTGACATAAATTTCAACTTGATGCTTCTACTCTTACCCATGAAAAATGAGTCTTAACAGACGGACAACAAAACGATTCCGTAAGAGTTCCGTCTGTTTCCTACTGAGTTAAGAAAACCTAAAAAGTAATTAAAAAACAGCAAATATTCCAATTTTTATTCCAATTTTTATTCCAATTTTTATTCCAATTTTTAGACCGAAAGCCGTGGATATACTGAGTTTTTGTGAGATTTTTAACGAATTATTAACTCCAATCCCATATCACTAGAAATACATTATTCAGTTTAAAACGTAATAAGATGTATCGGGGATGGAAGCATTCTTAGTAGACCTAACTAACCTACATTTTCAAAATGAGTATCATCTGAATCGATCTTTGTCATCTCACATGAGTGTAACTATTATGGAAGGATAGCTGTCAATACCGAGAAAGGTAACGCTGCTTCATTTACGTGACTTAAGTTTCGATAAAGCACAAAAGCCATTGCTCAGGAAATAACATTCACTGCTTCGAAAAATCATATTATATTAACACAGAAGAAGGTATATAGCGTTAAAAGTGGCTAAATGGAAGATTAAGACAGCAAAAAGAGCAAAAACGTCCTAATATCTGTGGAACACATCACATATTTTATTTTGTAATAGTGTCAAGAAGCCATAGGAAATAGGATGAATACATAATATCGGTATTAGTCGGATGGAAGTCTTCTTGGAAGGGTTTTTCGGAAAGTGCATACAACGCGCTACTGTGACAAATTTTATAGCAGTGATCCACTGATGGGACTTATTATCAGGTAGATATGACTGTAGACGTTGAACGAATTCCGGGACGTTCTCCTAGGATCATAACATGTCGGTATAACGCTTTCGAAAACGTCACAGGGACCTTCGCGAAATAACGTGTGGATCTTTGGAAGAAAACCGAGTGATGTTGTTTAGTGGTAAGAAAGATGCCTCGTATTCTGCAGGACGGCGAGAAAGTCCCCCTACAGCCAACAGCATTTATGTTTGCCATGATTTTACTAAACAGCTTTAGGCGAATGCTCTGATGGTGTCTTTGAAACAGTACGGCCGATTTCCGACAGCAGCCTCCTCCAGTAGACTGAACGTTAAACAGCAATATTTCTTCTTTCGTTTAGAAGAAAGAAGACGTTATCTCGGGAAACCACGTCGGATAAATTTTGAGAACCTGTGTTCGAAGAAGGCTGTGCGACAGTTCTTACGCCGTCATCATATATGTCACGTCGAGATAATAACAATAAGGTGAAAGAGATTAACGCATGTTAAGAGGCTGTAGGTATTTCTCCCCCTCCCTATACGCGAGTGAAATAGGATAAAAATGGCTAATATTGGCACCAAGTACCTTCCGCCATGCACCATACAGCGGTTTGCGTATTGTATGAATAGATATAGATATTGGTAACAGAATTTGATCATGCACTTGCGCGGAAACGTATTGGCAATCTTAGAATAATAGATAGAAGCTATATGACGAAACAACAATGACATAGTCGCTTTCCTAGGAAACGACACCTCAACAAACCCGCAGAGGGTATATAAAGACACATGCTGTGACCACATTCAGTACAGTTCAGCAGAGGAGAGGTCAGCATGGTACGACGTCAATATTGCGCGGAAGATAGGCACAGATAAGTCGGTGTCTGTGACTGAAGCCATCTCGTCGTCTCTCCGTCTCGTCGCCTCTCCGAATCTTCGTCTCTCCGTCTCGTCGCCTCTCCGAATCGTCGCCTCTCCGTCTCATCGCTTCAACGTATCGTCGCTTCCCCGTATCGTCGCATCCCCGTATCGCCGCCTCCACGTCTCGCCGCCTCCCCGTATCGCCGCCTCCACGTCTCGCCGTATCGTCACTTCCCCGTATCGTCGCTTCCCCGTATCGTCGCTTCCCCATATCGTCGCTTCTCCGTCTCGTCGCATCAACTCCCCTGCAGTGCACCGAGCTACAGGATCCCCAGTTCCGATCAAGGTTTTCGGGAGGTTTTCCTTGGTTGTAAGGCGAATGCCGGAACTGTTTACCCCCTCCCATCGATACAGAGATGTAAATCATGTAAATAATAAATTGAGAAATAAAGACTATAAGCGAACTTTGCCTTGTCTTTAATGAATTTTGATGCAAAGGAACTGAATAGTAAATGACAGTGTATAGCTGACTGTTGCTCTGAGGCAAAAAGTTTTCTGTTCGCATTGGTATGTGACTAGTGAAATTTATGCACCTGATGCTTTTAAATGCGATAGGGACAAAGATAGATATATAACACAGAAACGAAGAGAGAACAAAGATTTGTTCACGGAGCACAGAAAAATGTAGTCCTGTATGTTTTCTTTTACATTTTAGTCAAAGAGAACTGATGTTTAACTTAGATGCATGCAAACTTTCAGTGTTACTACGTGAAATATACAACTCTAGTTGTATCCCTATCGTTTCACTGCGAAGTATTCCACGTACATCTCGGTTATTAAGAGGACACACCACTGTACACATTCTCAGTTATTCAGCTGTTCAGCATACGTTAGTCGCAAGTAATATCTTTGGATTAAGAAATCTGTGGCAGGCTGACTGATTGTGTTAACCATTTTATTGCACCTGAGAGATATATGCGTTGCTTGTGGTTCTTTATATTTACCAAAAGGCTGTAGAAATTATCGGCTAAGCACAATAATCTATGCTGGAACGGTAAGTAGAAAATACCACCAAGATCTAACATCGCGGTTAACTGATGAATCGTAGTGATCTGTTAAACTACGTTTGATCCATGTCAGTATGTTTTTGATGAAAGTCTGTGCAACTTGTATTCAAATTCAGCATATTTTTTAGCGGTAGCAATAAGAGGAGTCGAACAATATTCTTAAATGTTGCCTCTTTTTAGCTTTTCTTTTCCTTTGCTGAAGATCACGAGATATAATGAGGTACAGGAAGATGTGAAGGATGTTTATTGAGCAGGTACTGTGTGCAGTGCGAAGAAGGATATTTACCGAGCAGATATTACGTGCAGTGCGAAGATGGTGAAAGTATGTTATACTGTAGTCGTAAACTGGTATTGTAGTAGTCCATGTTTCGATTAAATAAGTTATCAACATTTCAGTCTGCTATTATGAAGCATTCAGAATGTTGTCTCGCAGTAAATAGGGTATAACATAGTTTTCATTCAGCCCTCATTAACGAAATTGTGCTTATACTCGCTTAGTTAGTAGGCTCTCCCACTATAGTAGGCCTCATTTTAAGTTGAATCGCAGTACAACTCTGAAAGAGAAAAAAATACTTAAATTTAACGGATCGTTATGGACAAAAAACATGTGACAGAAATTGATATGAAACACTGGAATAGTTCTCAAACGCAGAAGCCGATGCTATGATACGACTGGTGTAGCATAGTGACACATATTTTCATTAAAAAAGTGAATACATTACTTTGAATTTTGTACAGGTCGCTTGCTTATCTTTAGGATTTGCGAAAACAAATTTCGAATGTTTACTGTTTTATGTACTTAAGCATATGGGCTAGTGCATGACAGTCAAGACGAAGAGTTTATTTTTGTTATGGTTTGATTCTCGCGCAGGTAAAAAACTGCTTTCTACAAATGAAGAACAGACAGCGGGCTGCTGTCAAAACTTTCGTGCCTGCTGATAAGATTCTCAAATACTGTAAGTGTGATGTCACCGCCAGACACCACACTTGCTACGTGGTAGCTTTTAAATCGGCCGCGGTCCGCTAGTATACGACGGACACGCGTGTCGCCACTGTCAGTGATTGCAGACCGAGCGCCGCCACACGGCAGGCCTAGAGACACGCCCTAGCACTCGCCCCAGTTGTACAGCAGACCTTGCTAGCGATGCTACATTGACAAATACGCTCTCATTTGCCGAGACGATAGTTAGCATAGCCTTCAGCTACGTCATTTGCTACGACCTAGCAAGGCGCCACAGCATTTGATAATTAATATGGTGAAGCCTACCTCACGGCAATCAGCGTGTAATTAAACGCATGCATTTCGGCCTCCTCTAGCAACACAGTGTTGGCTCTTCTGCCAACACTTCACTAAGTACCAAAGAATTTGAGACGAACCCACTGCACGTTGCAGAATTCGTAATCTAGAAGAAGTATTTTTAAGATTATGATAATGCGTAGACGAATGAGTGCGAATATTTTATCGTTATCATAAGATATAGCTTAATTTGCAAGGACCTTAGAAATTCCGCATTTGTTAATGGAGCTTTTGATTTGTTGCATCATGTTCATTGGATCAGGAAACTCAAATATTTTGTATTCGTAAAAACAACTTGAAGCTATGTTCAGGAGTTAACTTACAAAATCCGTCAGCTGTATTTGGAATACGTTTTTCCTTTATTATCCAATTAACATTTCGTATCACAGCTTCGTAGCTGACCAAGGATCGTCATTACGGCATCAACCTTTAATATTGTAGTGATTAAGCCGTTCCGCTGAACTATGCGAATCAGTATCGAATCTATTACAATATTAGTTTCCACACAGACAGATTCAGTGACGGTGATACTCTGCAAGCAATGGTGTAGTACATGGTGGACATCACCTTAAACATATTTTCGCCCGCAGATAGAGCGAGGGAAAAATTACTGTAAACCTCCAAATGCACTCTGTTCTCTCTCTCTTTTCTCATGATCCCTGAGCGATACGTATGCAGAAGACAGTAGAATTTCTTCCTAAGAATTCTCGAAAACTGGTTCTCTAGGCATATTCAGTGGAGTTTCACGAGAACAATGTCTCCTTGGCGCCAACAATCACCATTCAGTTTCACAAAATAGGCCCCATCTCCGTATGACCTACAAGGTCAGTTACGATAGCGCTTTGAAATTGCTTCGATTTTCTCAGTTAGACAAGCTTTATGAGGGCTTCACGCACTGATGTATGACTGTGGAATAACTTGCATTATGGGGACACGCCCCTGAACTGGCTGCATTTTTAACATTATCTTCACCCTCACATTGTAACTGATCTACAAATGGGAGATAGCTCTAAATTCTGACACACAATTAGGGTCATTAGTCAATGCATTTCCCAAAAAATCATTGAGATATTTATTATATTTTGGTACTGACAACAATATTTATAATAGTATAAAAAACGGAACACTATTTCACTGCGGTACCATTTTCTTTGGAACCACTGACTGCACAGCTTGGAAAAAGAGTCAGAGTACAGACAACATTCACATAAATGTTTTATGCCTCCAATTTCCTTCCCTGATGCTGATCTGTGAAAAAGACAAGTAATTTATTTTACTACAACAACGATAATTAAAAATGTACCTCAAATATCACCGACATCATCGTCATGTTATAAATTTTTCAGGAAATAGTATGCAAGGGAGGTAGAGGAGGTCATTCTAAATGTCTGTACCAATTTTTGTGAGTTTAGCTTCAGTCATTTAGGAGAAAAGTGTACCTGCTCCAATTGTTCTCCTTTTTCCTTATCCTCCATACTCTTTCTCTTCATTCTTTTCTTTATCCTTGACTCCTGCGGCTGTCTCTGCTTCGATTACCCACCGATTATCAAAAGCAGTTAGAGCTTAAGTCATATTCCTTTCCGTCTGGATGTTCAATTTCTTCATAATATTGATCCTTGAAATTGCACTATCATTGAATGTTATTATTGCATCCATTACACCAATCTTCGGCACTGTCAGCCCAACAAATACAGTTTCGGATATTCTCTCCCATATACAGCTGTTGAAGCTTTAATTTGCATTCTGAGAGAGACCACGCATACATTTCCTATGTAGATTTTTATTTGCCAGATCCCTATGTTAGACCTAATTACCTCCATTACAACAAGTGGTAAGGACTGCTTGTGGGTAGCATTGCTCAACCAGTAATTGCACCACGAATCTTCCCCTTTTGGACACATACTATGCTGTGGGGTTTCATCTGTTGACACACTGTGAAACCATGTTGCCCAGACAACTAGTCTCACGTTCTCCCAAATCTCCTACATTTCTCCTTATTGCTAGTATATAATATTGAGTCAAAGAATCAGTTTCACTTTTGTAAGACGACCTGGACCACCTACGTGTTTTCCGTCTGACAGTTTTTTTCCACTGAAGTCTTTACATAATTTTCTCAGCCGAGCTCCCATCCTCCTTTGCACATGCCCAACATATTCAAGCTTTTCTATCAGAGTGTCCTCATATGGTTTGTCATTAACAACACTAATGTGTCCTTTACAGTCTCCATCTCCAAGATAGCCTACATACCTTACACGACGACTGACCTCTGAACTTCTAAAAATTTTTAGAACTCCTTTCGTTTCCATGTTTCGACTTGGGCCGTCAGAGTTCTTTACACAAACATAAGTGCCAATATATTTACTTGAACAACCCTGACAGTGCTTTGTTAGACATTCATAATTTAGTATCTTAACAGTTTCAATAAAAGTGGCAGTTAGAACCCCATTAGGAGAAGTATGACCTCTCTTCTGCCAAGATCCATCAAATGCTCCCACAATGTCTGTATTCTCAGACAAGGTTCCTGCTTCTTCTGCTCCTCTCTTCATTGAATGTTCACTTACACCACATAAAGCATTATGTATTAATTTATTGTATCTGTCAAACCTCATTGGAGGTAGAGGCAAATCCATCACTGCACAAAAAGTCTTGGCAGGTCTCCTTCCCCTGCCAATACGTCGCATTGCATAAGCAAGTTGAATATTTACCCTGTAATGTCGACTATCAGTTATTGTGTATGTCGTAGTATCACTGGGCATCTTACACGAGTTACAGGCAATCTCTAACCGACTTGAAAGACACTTCCTTGCTGTAATATCCTCAGAAACGTCAATACTATCTTCACAATTGCAGTACTTGCATTTCACAGCACTCTTCAGAAGTCTTGACAGCATATTTAGGTTCACAATAACATTTCCGTCGTTATTGCTGTTCACAATACTACTAGGGTTGTTCCTATCACATTCAGAAAGTGAAAGTTTACCTCTAGAAGCACTGCCTGTAGACACAGTCTCCGCAGGCGACTATTGAAGCAACTGATGTGTATTTTTCGGTTGTGTTGGGAACTGGGTGCCGCGAAGCTTTCATTTGGGGCTAAATTTCTTTACTCTCGGCGTTTGTAGCACAGGAAACACACACACAGAAACAAAACAACACACAATAACTACAAAAACCACACGCTTGTGAAATTCCGAAATCTGATATTCTCAGTCTTCTAGACATGGCTGTGCTTTGGTTCCGGGAGTCAGTGCCTTCTAGCATACACCTGTGTTAACGATCCGTAACTAACTACGGAAAAAATGGAAGAACAAAATAATGCATCTCGTATTCTGACGCACTTTAAAGTAACAGATGGGCGTGGCCCTGAGCTACATTATATGGAGTCTCAATTTTAGATGGAACGGAAAAGAATAATGCCCATAAACTATACATTTTTGAAATCAGCATGAAATATTCTTTTCTATAGACCAAGACATTTTTTTCAAATTTTTGGTATTTCCTCGACCATGTCCCCTTAAATGCATTTGTGTTACTTTCGGACCATGTGAACAACACTCCTGCGACAAATGTAAGTCAGCCGTTTTCCCTTTCTGCTACTGATTTTACCAGTTCGTTGACACAGTCATTAAGACACTGGTATTGCATTTGGGAGACGGCTACCTCTGGTCATCAAGATTAACATTTTCCGTGTTGCCGGCCGCGGTGGCCGTGCTGTTCTGGCCCTGCAGTCCGGAACCGCGGGACTGCTACGGTTGCAGGCTCGAATTCTGCCTCGGGCATGGGTGTGTGTGATGTCCTTAGGTTAGTTAGGTTTAAGTAGTTCTAAGTTCTAGGGGACTTACGACCTAAGATGTTGAGTCCCATAGTGCTCAGAGCCATTTGAACCATTTTCCGTGTTTTTCCTTAGGTCGCTTGAAGCAACCGCCAGGATCATTCATCCAAGAAAGACACGGCCCACTTCCTTCCCCGAAACGAGATTGTGTTCCATCTGTAATTACCGCGTCGCTGACGGGACATGCAATCCAGGTCTCCCTTCGTTTTTACACAATAGCTTGTGGTTAATTTGTATAAGTCTGGGTGTAGATGTTTTGAAAACATTTCATCTATCTCTCACGAAACAGTTTACGGTGTGAGGCGGAGGGTACTTGGGTTATCCCTGTCTGATCATCCCTTCGTGTTCTATTCGTGAACAGCACACAGGAAGGATGAGTGTCGGTAAATCTCCGCGTTAGCTGTAATTTCTTCGATTTTTTCGGTACGCTTGTCTCCCGAGGCTTATGTGGAAGGAAGCAGTACGTAGCCAGACTCTTCCGGGAACGTACTCTCCCGAATTTTAATAGTCAGCCTCTCAATGATGAACAACGCCTCTCTTGTACCGTCTGCCACTGAAGTTTGTTAAGCAACGACGTAACATTCTAGGGTCGACTATACGATCCCGTAACAAACGCGTAGTTCTTCTTTAGAACTTGTCTGTCTCTTCTATGAACCCAGCCTGGTAACGGTCTAGACACGTGGTCGTCGAAAGCGGCCCGAATCAAGTATTCGTGCAGCCCGCTGTTCTCAGCCGTATTTTATGGCAATATGCTTCTAGCAACAATAGCACCGTCCAGGAACGTAAACTAACGTTAAGACCTTCTTGAGACTGTATTTTTCTCGCTCACTAACAACATAGAGAAACAGTAAAATATTAAGATGTGTTTAATTTAACTGAAGTTCGTGAATTCGACCATGCGATAAGTAAAGTCTGCCACTTACGTCAGGAGCAAAGTGTTATGTACCGAGGTCACTGAAGAATTAAAAGAAATGAGAGGGGAAAGATTTTATTATTTTTCTTAAAAAGCCGACAACTCACGAACGTGCGCAAGTAGCAACGATCAACTGCTGCGGCATACACTGAAGAGTCAAAGAAACTGGTACACCAGCCTCATATCGTGTAGGACCCCCGCGAGCACGCAGAAGTGCCGCAACACGACGTGGCGTGGACTCGACTAATATTTGAGGTAGTGCTGGAGGGAATTGACACCATCAATCCTGCAGGGCTGTCCATAAATCCGTAGGAGTGCGAGGTGGTGGAGATTCTTCTGAAGAGCACGTTGCAAGGCATCCCAGATATGCTCAATAATGTTCATGACAGGGGAGTCTGGTAGCCAGCGGAAGTCTTTAAACTCAGAAGAGTGGTACTCGTACCACTCTGTAGCACTTCTGGACGTGTGGGGTGTCGCTTTATCCTGCTGGAATTGTCCAAGTCCTTCGGAATGCACAATGGACATGAATGGATGCAGGTGACCAGACAGGATGTTTACGTACACGTGTGTCACCTGTCAGAGACGTATCTAGACGTATCAGTGCTCCCATACCACTTCAAGTGCACACGCCCCACACCATTACAGAGCCTCCACCAACTTCAACTTTCCCCTGATGATATGCAGGGTCCATGGATTCATGAGGTCGTCTCCATACCCGTACACGTCCATCCACTCGATACAATTTTAAACGAGACTTTCCGCCCAGGCAACAAGTTTCCAGTCATCAATAGTCCACTGTCGGTGTTGACGGGCCCAGGCGAGTCGTAAACTTTTGTGTCGCGCAGCCATGACTACGTGATCAAAAGTATCGGGACACTTGGCTGAAAATGGTTTATAAGTCCATCGCGCCCTCCATCGGTAATGCTGGAATTCAATATTGTGCTGGCCCACCCTTATCCTTGATGACAGATTCCACTGTCGCAGGCATACGTTCAATCAGGTGCTGGAAGGTTTCTTGGGGAATGGCAGCCCATTCTTCACGGACTGTTGCACTGAGGAGAGGTATCGATGTCGGTCGGTGAGGTCTGGAATGACGAAGGCGTTCCAAAACATCCCAAAGGTGTTCTATAGGATTCAGGTCAGGACACTGTGCACGCCAGTCCATTACAGGGATGTTATTGTCGTGTAATCACTCCGACACAGGCCGTGCATTATGAACAGGTGCACAATCGTGTTGAAAGATGCAATCGCCATCCCCGAATTGCTTCATAGCAGTGGGAAGCAAGAAAGTGGTTAAAACATCAATGCAGGCCTGTGATAGTGCCCCGCAAAACAACAAGGTGTGCAAGCCCCCTCCATGGAAAACACGGCCACACCGTAACACTATCTCCTCCGAATTTTACTGTTGGCACTACACACGCTGGCAGACGACGTTCACCGGGCATTCGCCATCCCTACAGCCTGCCATCGGATCGCCACATTGTGTACCGTGATTCGTCACCCCACACAACATTTACCACTGTGCAATCGTCCAATGTTTACGGTCTTTACACCAAGCGAGGCGTCGTTTGGCCTTTACCGGCATGATGTGTGGCTTATGAACAACCGCTCGACCATGAGATCCAAGTTTTCTCAACTCCCACCTAACTGTCATAGTACTTGCAGTGGATCCTGATGAAGTTTGGAATTCCTGTGTGCTGGTGTGGATAGATGCCAGCCTATTACACATCACGACCCTTTCAACTGTAGGTTGTCTCTGTCAGTCAACAGACGAAGTCGGCCTGTACGCTTTTGTGCTGTATGTGTCCCTTCACGTTTTCACTTCACCATTACATCGGAAACAGTGGATCTAGGCATGTTAAGCTGTGTGGAAATCTCGAGTACAGACGTATGACACAAGCTACACCCAATCACCTGACCTTGTTCGAAGTCCATGAGTTCCGGGGAGCGGCCCATTCTTCTCTCTCACGAAGTCTAATGATACTGAGGTTGCTGATATGGAGTACCTCGCAATAGGTAGCAGCACAATGCACCTAAGATGAAAAAGTATGTTTTTGTGAGTGTCCGGATACTTTTGATCACATATTGTCATGGTACACGAGTGGGCCTTTGGCTCCGAAAGCCCATGTCGTTGATGTTTCTTTGAATGGTTCGCAGGCTGACATTTCTTGATCGCCAGGCACTGAAATCTGCAGTAATTTGCAGAAGTGTTGCACTTCTGTCACGTTGAACGTTTCTATTCATTCGTTGTTGGTACCATTCTTGCAGGATCTTTTTCCGGCCGCATCGATGTCGGAGATTTGGTGTTTTGTCGGATTCCTGATGTTCCGGTACACCTCGTGAAATGGTCGTACGCGAAAATCTCCATTTGATCGCTACCTCGGAGATGCTGTGTCCCATCGCTTGTGCACCGACTATAAAAACACGTTCAAACTCACTTAAATCTTTATAACCTGCCATTGTATCAGCAGTAAACGATCTAACAACTGCACAAGACACTTGTTGTCTTATATAGGTGTTCCCGAGCGCGGCGTCGTATTCTGCTTGTTCACATATCTCTGTATTTGAATACGCATTCCTATACCAGTTTCCTTGACCCTTCAGAGTAAATGTCAAACGGAAGTAACATGGATTAGTGAATGCGCATTGTACAGACGGTTATCTTAAAATGTGGTTCATATTTGCTGCAGGTATATTAAATCATATTACGGTTGTTGTACGAAAAAGTAATGATTAAAATAAAAATGACATTCAAGACATTTAGGGTACATTTTTGATCGTGTTTTGTATTGCAGTTACTGTTATTAACTAATTCAAAGTACTAATTTTGTGTAGGTTACTGATTAATAGTAAGGTCGGCCAGGTTGGGAATAGTGGGCCTATGATACTTTTTGCCTTGAATAGCGCTGTGCCTGCCGAGAAGTGGTCAGACAGTTCTAATATACATCACCACTGTTGACAGTGAGGTTGACAGAAGAAGCTTGTTCAACTATTTTTTAGTAAATTCTTTCTTGTTTTTGGGTGTCCAGATGTAAGATGGTGCGTTCATTTTCTTCAGAACCATTAGAACAGCTACGGAACTGTCACCTAGATGTTCCTCATGCTAGAGAAGAAAATAAATCATTTTCGTTATTCTTGTTACCTTACTTAAATGTAGAGTAATAATTTCTTTCTATATCAATGTTCAAACAACGTCTTTCAGCCGACAAATGCAGTTTCTTATTATTTATTTCACTTTCATAGTTCCTTCTGTGAATCACTCATGTCGACATGGCGTCAGATCGCGTGGCCAAGGTATTCACTGCAACAAGAATTAGTTGCTTGTAAAAAAAAAACACGCCTAATACAACAGATGAAACTGACTTCCAAACCATTTCATATACAAGTCCATCATTCGCCATTCTATCCATTTGTGTTAATTTTCAGTTAATTAAGTTGCAAAAATAGCCACTGTTGTGTTATATTTGGCCGAATACAAAAATCCGGTTGAAACGGTCTCCTGCAAGCTCTTGGCATTCTTTCCGATACTAGGGAATCAAGATTCCAAAAAAATGTGCCTGCAAATCTAAAAAACAACATTGGATCCTATTGCGATAATTCTGTCCACAGTACCCACTTACGTACGGAAATATGGTCGCTATCTATACCTTCAGAAAAATGCATGTAATTCCAGTATATTATTTTCTTTTTCACTTAAAAATATTTGTTGTGATAGCTTACAATATGTAGATCCAAACGTGCAAGTGGTAGGCTTTTATCAATAACCATGGTTTAGTGAAAATTGAATTAGTCTTTGAGTGGTCACTTTACTCCCCTCCTTCCCACCTCCGTATGCAGCCCAAGGTGTTGCGTTACAATGTCAATATTGTCTCCTAAGCAAAAAAATTTAACTTCTACTAGTCTAGCCTGACGAGCAATGCTCAAGAATCGGACGAACAGGTGTTTTCTAAGCCACTTATTTCGTGAATAAATTACATTCTCTGAAGATTCTCCCAATGAGTCTGTCTGGTATCTGCTTTTCCTACTATTTCTATTGCGTGGTTGTTCTATTTTAGATCTTTCTGGATGTTTACTTCTAGGTATTTCACTGTAGTTAATATTCCCAGTGATTTGTTACCGAAAGTGTAATTGTAAAGAGGCAGATTACTTCGCCTTTTGTGCGCCTTATGGTATATTTCTTTTTCTTCCAGGTCAACTGTCTGTTCCTACATCTATCATCGATTGTCTGCAGTTTGTAAGACGTGTATATTTCTATTGTCTATTGTCAAACCACAATTTACGAAAGATGTTTAGATTTTATTAATAGGATTAAGTAGGAATAATTAATATTTGTCATTTTGGAAATAACTGTGGTAGCAGGGAATGTATGCAACTAGTATTGTCGGCGGGAGAGACCGCATATTGATATAATTTTAAAAAGGGCGGGAGAGACAGCGTATGGATACATTTTAAGAAAAGAGCGGGAAAGACAGCGCATTGATACATTTTGTAATGGTAGCAGCGATTGTCTGCACCAGAAAGCATTGTTGTCGGGAGAGGCCGCACTTGAACGTTCGTAGGAAGTCAGTAGTAAGCGAGAAGTGAAGCGAGTCGGTAGCAAGTCTGAAGCAAGAGGTTGAGAGGAGCGGTGTGCCTGCCAGCCACCAGCTATGCTTTACAAGAGATTATAAACGGATGTACAGAGACATCAGCCAACTATTGTCATAAGAGGAACTAATATTATTGAATTTTTTTTATATTTTTTTTTTTTTTTTTTTTTTTTTTTGAGAAACTCAAGACTACTGAAGGTATGTTTGCGCAACGCTAGTTTTAAGATTATTGTAAAAAGTAAGTCCAATTTGAACGATTCTAAAATCATTTCATTACCAACAGTAAATATTTGAAGAATCGTTTTCAAAATATAATTAATTTTTGCCAGCAATATTGCATTACTGATTATAATCCATCCCAAAAACCATCAACTTCAAAATTTTGCAAAAGTTTAAAAAGGGCGGGAGAGACCGCGTATGGATACATTTTAAGAAAAGAGCGGGAAAGACCGAGCATAGATACATTTTGTAATGGTAGCAGGGATGTGGTTTGACAACAGACAGTAGAAATGTAAACGTCTTAGAATGGGACGCATATTATCGGATGCAGAAGCTATGAAAAAGGGATACCAATGTTCTTATTGCTAATGACATCACTGCAAGAACGGAGTCAAATGTCGGTACCAGCAAGTGGCTCCAGGAAATTTTGAAACTCATGACACTAAGCTGCGTTAGACTAATTTATTAATTTGATACCGGTTTCGGTCACTGACCATAACCTAGTACCTGAATGAACGTTAGAAAAAAGAAATGAGAACAAAACCTCATGTACAAAACGTCATAAAGGTACTAAATACAAAAACGTAGCCGGTGAGTGCGGCCGAGCGGTTCTAGGCGCTTTAGTCTGGAACCGCGCGACCGCTACGGTCGCAGGTTTGAATCCTGCCTCGGGCATGGCTGTGTGTGATGTCCTTAGTTTATTTAGGTTTAAGTAGTTCTAAGTTCTAGGGGACTGATGACCTCAGATGTTAAGTCCCATAGTGCTCAGAGCCATTTGAATCATTTGAACAAAAACGTAATTACGAAAAATTGGCTAGTGCAGGACACATGTCAATGATGCTGAACCATACCATAGAATTAACTGTCAGTTTCCTAAGTGTTAATATAGAAGAAAAGTACTATTTCATACGTCAACAACCTTCTTCGTGCACACACAACAGGACACTGGCGAAATGTTGTCAGGACATAGCACGAAAAGCAAATTCACTTGTAACATCCAGTCGATATCAGTCATAACATACAACGATAATATTAAGATTAAAACAACCATAATTACAACAATTACAATACAGTCACATTTTAAAAAAATGTTCAAAAACCACAAGCATAAAAAAGAGTTGGCTTTCTTTGCTGTTTGTTTAGTAAGTATTACATGACAATAACGTAAATAAAGTGACCTAGGATATATATCTTAAAACAAAATTAAAACAAAAGAGGCAAATGCTTGGTATAATGTATAAATCAATGTATCATACGTCCCAACAGACAGGGACACAGAAACCAACCATTTTTGATTGAGGTTCCCAGGATATCACTGAGAAGCTAGATCAACCTGGAAATAACAAAACCGGGGTTAAACAGTACAAGGTACAGTGTCGCAACTCAGTAATTTCAATAACGGATATCTTAATAGTACACTCCTGGAAATTGAAATAAGAACACCGTGAATTCATTGTCCCAGGAAGGGGAAACTTTATTGACACGTTCCTGGGGTCAGATACATCACATGATCACACTGACAGAACCACAGGCACATAGACACAGGCAACAGAGCATGCACAATGTCGGCACTAGTACAGTGTATATCCACCTTTCGCAGCAATGCAGGCTGCTATTCTCCCATGGAGACGATCATAGAGATGCTGGATGTAGTCCTGTGGAACGGCTTGCCATGCCATTTCCACCTGGCGCCTCAGTTGGGCCAGCGTTCGTGCTGGACGTGCAGACCGCGTGAGACGACGCTTCATCCAGTCCCAAACATGCTCAATGGGGGACAGATCCGGAGATCTTGCTGGCCAGGGTAGTTGACTTACACCTTCTAGAGCACGTTGGGTGGCACGGGATACATGCGGACGTGCATTGTCCTGTTGGAACAGCAAGTTCCCTTGCCGGTCTAGGAATGGTAGAACGATGGGTTCGATGACGGTTTGGATGTACCGTGCACTAATCAGTGTCCCCTCGACGATCACCAGTGGTGTACGGCCAGTGTAGGTGATCGCTCCCCACACCATGATGCCGGGTGTTGGCCCTGTGTGCCTCGGTCGTATGCAGTCCTGATTGTGGCGCTCACCTGCACGGCGCCAAACACGCATACGACCATCATTGGCACCAAGGCAGAAGCGACTCTCATCGCTGAAGACGACACGTCTCCATTCGTCCCTCCATTCACGCCTGTCGCGACACCACTGGAGGCGGGCTGCACGATGTTGGGGCGTGAGCGGAAGACGGCCTAACGGTGTGCGGGACCGTAGCCCAGCTTTATGGAGACGGTTGCGAATGGTCCTCGCCGATACCCCAGGAGCAACAGTGTCCCTAATTTGCTGGGAAGTGGCGGTGCGGTCCCCTACGGCACTGCGTAGGATCCTACGGTCTTGGCGTGCATCCGTGCGTCGCTGCGGTCCGGTCCCAGGTCGACGGGCACGTGCACCTTCCGCCGACCACTGGCGACAACATCGATGTACTGTGGAGACCTCACGCCCCACGTGTTGAGCAATTCGGCGGTACGTCCACCCGGTCTCCCGCATGCCCACTATACGCCCTCGCTCAAAGTCCGTCAACTGCACATACGGTTCACGTCCACGCTGTCGCGGCATGCTACCAGTGTTAAAGACTGCGATGGAGCTCCGTATGCCACGGCAAACTGGCTGACACTGACGGCGGCGGTGCACAAATGCTGCGCAGCTAGCGCCATTCGACGGCCAACACCGCGGTTCCTGGTGTGACTGCTGTGCCGTGCGTTTGATCATTGCTTGCACAGCCCTCTCGCAGTGTCCGGAGCAAGTATGGTGGGTCTGACACACCGGTGTCAATGTGTTCTTTTTTCCATTTCCAGGAGTGTAGTATGCAGGAGATCTGTCAATATAAACATTCTTTCATGTCCACATGTGTGCCTAAAATAATAGGGCACACACACCTAGATTACAATCAAACAGGAATTACTTGGAATACATTTCCTCAGAGGGACCAATACAAAATACCCAAATGTGTGGTTTCTGTACATTTTTTTACTTATAAATGTTCTATAATTGTCGTAATTATTTTTGTATGTCATGATTTATATCAACTGGACATCTTGGCGTTGTCTTTGACGTTATAACTGTTTCGGCTCCTCGCGCTATGTCCTGACTACCCGTGGCCAGTTTCCTGTTTTGTGTCCATGAGGAAGGTCGTT
This sequence comes from Schistocerca cancellata, assembly GCF_023864275.1. Lineage (NCBI taxonomy): Eukaryota > Metazoa > Arthropoda > Insecta > Orthoptera > Acrididae > Schistocerca > Schistocerca cancellata. The sequence goes on from NC_064627.1 coordinate 1,001,083,902, forward strand.
GATGTATGAAATAGTATTGTTCTTCTAGATTATCATTCAAGAAACTGACAGGTACTACGACCGTATTGTTCAGTACGACTGACATACTTTCTGCAATAGCCAGTTTCTCTTAATTTACGTTTTTGTATTTCATGGCTTTATGACTTTTATACGTGAGATTTTGTTATCATTTCTGCTTTCTGACGTTGATTTAGCTGCCAGATGATGGTCAGTGACCGAAACCGGAAGCAAATTATTAAATTGTCCTAATGCAGCCAAGTGTCGTCAAATTCCTGGAACGTACATCCTCTGGTGACAGTTGCCTGAAGAAAACATTTGCCCGTGAAACTTGTATTAAGGTAAATTTAAATATTTTTAAATTGGTAGTGAAATGCAATGCATCTTCAGAGAAACAGATCCATTCAATAGTTAAGATTCATTCCCATATTCAACGCCTCTCTGGAGGCACTAGAGACTCTAGAAAATCCCAGTACGATCGAAGATTCGAAACAAGGGGAAATGCTGTTGTCACTTCTTCGTGATAGAAATGGGTAAACGTCCGCACAGATGATGTTCAAACGGCCAACAGCGCAGGGAACGAGTATCACCCGGGACAAGTAGAGCCCGTCCGTCCATCTGCCAACACCTCTCAAGGTGGATGAGCGGGAGAAAGAAGTAGCCACGCTCGTGCTCCTAGAATAGGAAACATAGTACGGCCAATTACAGTTGCCAGCACTACCGTGAGGTGTAATTTCACTATCAATTTATTGGCAACTGATTTCGATGACTATACACTTCATCATCGGCCCTATAAAGATATAGTGGCTGAATTTACCCGAAGGACGTCAGTCAGAAGGTCCCGCGAGAAAATAACTGGCAACAGCATCAGCTCTTGTAGTAAGCAACCACACACAGTGAGACCGCAAACAGAACTTCTGCGGTCTCACTTACTACAAGAGCTAATGCTACTACCTGTTATTTTTACGTGGGACTTTCCGACTGATATCTTTCGGGAAGGTTCAGCCACTGTACATTCACAGTGTTTGTTGATGAGTAAGAGTGCCGTCAAAATCGGTTGCCAATAAATTGGTAATGAAATTACAGCTTACAATAGTGTTGAAAATTGAAATATTCCTATCTGTTATGGTTCTCTCCTCCTGCTTAACAAGGATGGATATGCCGGTACTATACCAATGTCATAGAATGCGGGAGGAAATGGGAAACCAGTGAGGTCGAAAAGCAACTTAAATAGCTAAAACTCAATAGCACACCAGGGCCTGGTAGAATAACTGTCAAGTTCTATATAGAATTTCTGAATGAAACAGTTCCGCATATGCACCCTTGTAAATTTTCATATAATAATTTATTACACCAAAAAATTACAACGTTCGGTTTTACTCTAGCTTGTGATTTCAATGTATTACTTTTAAAATTTACACACAGGAAATGTAATTTGATACAGAGAGCGCTATTGTTCGCCCAGCTTCGCCTATGGTCCCTCTTCCACCACTCTCTGTATCCTATCTCTTCCATAATCCTTTTATGTGCATAATAGCACACTTAAAATATTTTAATTTCACTTTTAGTGACGACATTATGTACTTACTTATTGATATACAGGGTGATTCCCTGATGACGTTACAGTCAGGTGTGATGGGAAAGGGTAAATGTATCAATCTACTGTAAAGGACCTTGGCCCAGAAACGACTGAGTCAGAAGTTGTAACTAAAAATCGTTCTGATACCACTGATAGTGAAATACGTGTACCGCTGCTGTTGTTGCGAAGTTTGTACGATAGAAGACTTCGGATCTGATAGTATGGACCAAAATAAGAAAAATGTCCAGTAAATACGGGCTCCAAAATGTATATCTTAAGAGTTATGGGTATTGGTTCAGTAGAAGAGATGTGTTTTACAGTGGCAAAGGTGAACAACTGCTCATAGCTCTTAAAGAATGCATTTTAGAGCCCATGTTTACTGAAAGTTTTTCCTTACTTTGGTCCATACTGCTATCTCTGGAAGTCGCCTGCCCTACAAACTTCGTAACAACAGTAGTGGTACATGTATTCCACTGTGTAACACCTCGGTTCAGTTTACAGTGATAAAAGGTATAGAAAGATTAATTTAAAATTAAGAATAGAATTTTTAGAGGGGAAAATGGTGTAGAATCAGAGTTCGGTAACTGCAGATCAAAATTATAGTATATGAGCAAGTAGTTTAACGTCTAAATACAGCAAAGCCACGGAAGCTCCGTCATGGAGAATAAACTCTTGTGATGAAAAACTTATAAAAAGGCCTGATCGTCATTATTGCCGCCTTTTTCCTTGATTGTTTCGTTAAAGGGCGGGGAACCCGTGTCAGTCAGCGAGACAATAATTAGATTGGACTTTATCGTGTTAAGATTCACGATAAACTGTTAGAATATTACGGAGATTAAAAGTGATGTAGTGTACGATCTCTGGCTGGTGGTAGCAACGGAGTATTACGGGGATTTTAGGACTTTAGTGCTAGATTGGAACTTTACGGACATATAGACGACAGAAACTCAAATTATCTGCTGATACCAGTGGATTCAGAAGTACCGGTATTCAGATATTAACGTGTGGACTTCTGAAAGTGTCGTGTGCCGTTAGTTGCGAATCTGGACGTAGAGACGTACATATCGGCATTTACGGACTATTTAGATTCCTCCAGGCTAAGAACCTTTTAAATAGACCATCATCCATCACCATCTTAATCCTTGAATATAGAGTGAAAGTGAAATACAAGAGTGTTGTACTTATTTCATTTACCTAGTACTAATCAGTGGAGGTTTTACGGAACCAAAGCTATTCAGCAGTAAGTCAGCACCATCTAGCGGAAAGCGTAGGCATTAACTAACATGCTAACTGAAGTGAACATTTACGTGTTTTACGGACTGCTTAATATGAACGTTTGTGACTCTTTGACGTCCCCACTCCCTCCGAAAGGTGGCGCAGGCTGTCTTAATCATAAAAGGGGAGAGTTTTAGCCGTGCAAATTACTAAATAAAAGCGATATTTACAAGACTCGCAGTAATAGCAAAACACAAGGCCTGCACCTCATCGGAGAGTCGTCGCTGTCACCTCGGGAAGTAAAGCCGGAAAACCTACCTACGATACGTATCTACGAGCAGACGTCGACGTGGAGTACCTAAAAAGGGAACCACAAGAGAGTTGGGGATGCTCCAACTGGCAGAGGTATCAGAACGAATTTCGCTCTCAGCTTGAGAGTCGGTCATTTCCTGACCAGGGTCAGATTGATACATTTACAGCTCTCCATCATTTCTGAAAGTTTGTAACGTCATCAAGGATTCACCTAAATTTTATACGGCTCCATGATTTCATAGAGAAAGACTCGAATTGTTATCTATCGTGACGAAGCTGTTAGTCGATTCATTACTTCTGAAGATAGTACGGAAATGTCGAAAACGGTAATGTGAGCATTGCTATTACTAAGCGATATTGACGCAATAAATATTATGTGCACCATCTCACCTCTTACACCCACCCTATTTTTAGCACAGTACTAGAACGTATTCAGAGTCAGCACATTATGATCTACATGGAGACAATTATTGAACTATAAGAAATAAAATCGTCATAACTTCTGAACTGTTTGCGTTAGGACGTTCAAACTGCACGGTTGGCCGCGTTGCATGATGGGAATTAGTATGCGCATGCTTGCACGAAGCCCACTTTCATTTGGATGGGTTCGTCAATAAGCAAAACTGGCACATTTGGCGGACTGAGAATCCGCATTTCGCCGCTATCGAGAAATCTCTTCACCATCAACGGATGACTGTGTGGTGTACAATTTCCAGTCACGGAATATGCCTTAATGGCACGTTGACTACCGAACGGTACGTGAAGGTTTTGGTAGATGGTTTCAACCCCGTTATCCAAAGTGACCAAGATTTCGACAAGGTGTTGTTCATGCAAGACGGAGCTCGACCCCATCGAAGGAGGAGAGTGTTTGATGTCCTGGAAGAGCATCTGGGAACCGCATTCGGGATGTGGGGTACCCAGAGGCCATTGGTATGAGACTCGATTGGCCGCCATATTCTTCGGAACACATGTGACTCCTTATTGTGCGGCTATATTAAAGACAAAGTGTACAGAAATAACCCCAAAACCGTTGCTGCGCTGAAAACAGCCACACAGGAGGTCATCGACAGCATCGACGTTCTAACACTTCGCGGGTCCTGCAGAATTTCGCTATTCGTCTGCGCCACATCATCGTCAATCATGGCAGGCATATCGAACATGTCATAACCTTAATCCGAATATCTCTAGTGACGTTTACATGTTGAGAATAAAGTGTGTGCACGCCGTAGTTTGTAACCAACTTACGATTGTTTTTTCGTATAGTTCAATAACTGTCGCCCTCCAACTAGAACAAAATAACTTTCTCCGTGGAATCTGTATGGATTCCGAAAATATCGATCATGCGAAACTGAATTTGAACTTTTAAATGCACGACATACTGTATGCCTCGGACGGGGCATAATTAGTAACTCCCCAAGTCCGATTCTTTGAAGAATAGAACTCCCATGTATATAATAGATTCACACGTGAAACAATTGAGTTGAAGAACTGTGCGTCACACAATGATATAATTTTGCTAGTACTTTCAGAGGTATATCTGACAACTGTTCGCAAAATGTGTTGTGAATGAAGTTAGTAGTAAAGCAGTAACAAATTTAAATGTTATGCCTTATGCCCTGAAGTTTCACTGCATGAACAGTGAAAGCGTAATAAGCGATATTTTTTTCTTTCGTTACTTTTTTTTTTGGGGGGGGGGGGTTATATCAGCGAGAAAAATTTCCGAAATTGTTTGAAATTACGTGGCAAAATTTTGTCGCTAAGTGCTCTCAGTCTCAAAAACTGGATGAATATATTATGAGTAATTTACTCACTGTGAGTTACAATGGCTCAAGATATATATACAGTTTCTATCTTTAATGCGTATCTTACTGTGCTGAACCCTCAAAGTAATATTATACTGCCTAATGAGTAGACTATGACAAACTTTTGAATTTTTGAAATCGGCTTATAATTATTATTGAAACACATAAAGTGAAATTTTGATTGCACCTGGAAGCTGTGAGATAAGCAATGTTAGATAAGCAATATGAAACCGTGATTGGCTGGCCATTAAGCACTTTGCTAATAGGCTTTGTTTGATTCGATGTTTCTAGAATTTCGCAATGCTTGTACACTGAAGTTACAATAGTCATTCGATAGCGATATACTCATGTACAGATCGCGGTAGTATGGCGTAGACAAGGCACAAAAGGGCAGTGCATTCGCGGAGTTGTTATTTGTTCTCAGGTGATTCATGTGAAAAGGCTTCCGACATGATTACGGCCGCACGACGGGAATTAACAGACTTTGAACGCGGAATAGTAGTTGGACCTGCAAGTATGCGACAATCCATTTCGGAAATCGTTAGGAAATTCAATATTCCGAGATTGACAGAGTCAAGAACGTGCCGAGAATAACAAATTTCAGGCATTACCTCTCTCCACGGATGACGTAGTGGCTGATGCCCTTTACGTAACGACCGAGAGCAGCAGCGTTTGCGCAGAATTGTCTGTGCTAACAGCCAAGATATACTGCGTGAAATAACCCCATAAACCAACGAAACCTATGTGGGATGTACGACGAGTGTATCCGTTACGACAGTGTGGGGAAATATGGCGCTGTGGCAGCAGACGACCGACGCGAGTGCCTTTGCTAACTGCACAACATCGCCTGCAGCGCCTCTCCTGGATTTGTGATTATATCGGTTGGACCCTAGAAGATTGGAAAACCTTGGTCTTGTCCGATGAGTCCCGATTTCAGTTGATAAGAGTTCAAATGGCTCTGAGCACTATGGGACTTAACTGCTGAGGTCATCAGTCACCTACAACTGAGAACTACTTAAAACTAACTAACCTAAGGACATCACACACATCCATGCCCGAGGCAGGATTCGAACCTGCGACCGTAGCGGTCGCGCGGTTCCAGACTGTAGCGTCTAGAACCGCTCGGCCACTACGGCCGGCGATAAGAGTTAATGATAGGCTTAGAGAGTGGCGCAGGCCCCACGAAGCTATGGAATCAAGTTGTCAACAAGGCCCTGTGCCAGCTGTTGGTTGCTCCATAATGCTGTGGGCTGTGTTTAGATGAAATGGACTGGTCCCTCTGGTGCAACTGGACCGATGATTATCTGGAAACGGTTATGTCTGCTACTTGGAGACCATTTGCGGTCATTTGTGGACTTCATGTTCCCAAACAATGACGGAAGGTTTATGGATGATAATGAGCCATCTCACTGGGTCGTAATTGTTCGCAAATGGTCTGTAGAACGTTCTGGGTAATTTCAGCGAATGATCTGTCCACCCAAATCGCCCGGCATGAATCCCATTGAACGTTTATGGATATATCTCACTTGATCGAGAGCTGCACCGGCAACACTTCTGCAATTATAGACGGCCTATAGAGGCAGCATGGTTCAGTATTTCAGCAGTGGACTTCCAGTGACGTGTGGAGTCCATGCGACGTCGAGTTGCTGCACAACGCCGCACAAAAGGAGGTCCGACACGGTATTCGGAGGTGTCCCGTGACTTTTGCAGCCTCGGGGTACAGACAGCACCAAAGCCGACGAAAAATCTTATGCTGCTGTCGATTCTTACAATAACTAAGAGTGATGTGACATGAGGATTAGTACATGATATTACAAATAATTTTGTTTTTTCCCGTAAAATGATTACTTTTCCGACTTCTGTCCGAAAAAAAATGCGTCAAAGAAAGACTTATGGTCGGGCAGTACAGCTCTGCCGCCCCGAGAAAAGCAAAGGTGAAGCGTAGGTGAAACGGACGTGCCTGTGTAAGCCACTGGGCGGATTGCGCTTTATCATGCAGACCACGACACTGTGCTGGCAGAGACTGTGCGGTGAATCGTTCTTCCGCAAATTATCGGAGACACTGAGTGTCGACTATCGTGCCAAGAAAAGTTCTGACTTCACCAGCCATTCAGTAACACGTTCTGTAGGTACCTTCGCGAAGAATGCTGTGGGGTACAAGACAATAACAGAAAAAGTAGCTTCACAAACTTGAATGTGGTTGTTAACAGCTACTGAGGGTGTATTTAGTAGATAAAGTAAACAGCCAACCAGTCGTCACAAGTTTATTTACTTAAACGTGACCTGTATTTCTACACTACTATGAGTATCATCTTCACAAGCATACGCTGTTACCTCGCTTACATTAAAACATGTTACATGGATCACGAGCTAACCAAGTCAGGTCACGTGCAGTAGCCACAGTTAAAACGTCCACTGAAATTTTAAAACTGAGGTAGCTATGGTTGTTGAACAGAAGCAAACGCTGAACTCGAACTTCGACGTCTGCCTCTTCTCAACAGCCATAACTATCTCACTTCCACAGAGGCAACATCTGAATGGTTCAAATGGCTCTAAGCACTATGGAACTTAACATCTGAGGTCATCATTCCCCTAGACTTAGAACAACTTAAACCCAACCAACCTAAGGACATCACACACATCCATGCCTGAGGCACGATTCGAACCTGCAACTGTAGGAGCAGCACGGTTCCGGACTGAAGCGCCTAGTACCACTCGGCCACAGCGGCCGGCGCCGCATCTGACTACTATCACTTTAATTTTGGTCCAATTTCCATTAAATACTCCCGTCGGTAGTTTCTAGCTTTACGATCATATACATTATCTTATCGAAGGCATCTGGACACCAATTAGTGGACATTAAAATGAGATTTAGCCAACCTTCGCTTTTATGACCGCTCGGACGCTGCTGGAGACATTTTCATTGCAGTGTGTCGTAAGTCTATGGAGAAATGGTAGGCTATTCTTCCTCATGAGCCGAAACCAGAGAAGATAGGGAAGTTGGACGCTGTGGTCTAGAGTGAAGTCATATCATAACTCATCCAATAGGTGTTTCATTTGGTTCAGGTCCGAACTATGGGTATTTATAGTCCATTTCAGGAAAGTATTGACCACACATCAAACGCAAAGTGGGTACTCACCCCAACTAGGATAAACAGCACCATACCTAAACTCCATCTCGTCTGTATTTCGCAGTCCATACTACACATGGTAGCTGGTAGCATTCTCCAGGCGTTTGACAAAGTGAAAACCATTCCTTCGGATTGACACTGTGGATATCGTGATCCAAACTCCAAATCACTCATTTCCAGTCATCCACTGTCTAATGGCGTCGCAGTTTACACCACCTGAAGCGTTGCTACGGAAAAGGTGTGGCTTATGCTTTCCATGGCAGAGTTGCATGCCTGGAGGTTGTCTGTTCAAATGGTCCTTTCTCAACACAGTAACCCCACGTACCAACTGAGGGACAAATCAGTACCAACAATGCATGACAATATTCCGGAAACATTGTGTTGATCACAAAATATTGCTGCAGAAGTTGGACCATTATGGAATACAGGACATAGCTCACAATTGGTTCACCTCTTACTTTAACAACAGACAGCAAAAGGTCATTATTCACAGTTTTGAGAATGGCTTTGATGTGGGTTCGGAGGGGAGCATGGTCAAATGGCGATGCCCCAGGGATCAATGCTGGGGCCACTACTTTTCTTTATTTATATAAATGATATGCCCTCTAATATTACAATAGTTCTAAAATATTTTTGGTTTTCTGATGGCATTAGATTGGTAGTAAAGCAACATCGACTCTGTTTCAAATAGTGCAGTTCGTGACATAAGTACATGGCCTGTAGAAAATAAGCTAACGCTAAATCACAGTAAGACTCAGTTTTTACAGTTTCTAACATATAATTCAACAAAACCCGATGTTTTAATTTCACAGAATGGACATATGATTAGTGAAAGTGAACAGTTCGAATTTGTAGTAGTTCAGATGGGTAGTAAAGTGTCGTGGAAAGCTTACATTCAGGATCTTGTTCAAAGACTTAATGCTGCTATTTTTACTATTCGAACGGCATATGAAGTACGTGATAGTTCGACTCGAAAAGTAGTCTAGTTTGCTTATTTTCGTTCGCTTATGACGTATGGTATTACATTTAGGGATAACTCTTCCCATTCCCAAAGGATATGTTTGGCTCAGAGACGGGCGGTTCGGGCAATAAGTGATGTAAGTTCACGAACCTCTTGTCGATCCCTGTTCACTAGTCTGAGTATTCTCACATTGGCTTCTCAATATGTATATTCTTTACTGTCGTTCCTTGTTAATAATATCAGTTTATTCCCAACAATTAGTAGCTTTCACTCATTTAATACTAGGCAGAAATCGAATCTGCTTTTGGATCGCGTCTGCTTGACTCATGTGCTCAAAATTAGTGCAGTATACTGCTGCATCCATTTTCAATAAGTTACCTCTTAGCAGCAATCCACGCGCGAGTTTCCTCATGGGTCACTCCTGTTCTGTCGAGGAGTTACTTGAAAAATTAAGCTGATTCCTGTGTTACATGGTTGATTGCGTTTACATTAACTTGTGGCTTTTCTTTTTTTGGGTTCATAAACATTTTTTGTCTGTTCTTACTTTTCCGCTGTAATTTCATGTACTGACGAGTTTCATGGCCTTGGAGATTTGCTCCTCAATTTGCTCCTACGGAACTACACGTGTGAAAAAAAAATAATAAAAATAAGAGCAAGATTCTCAGGGAAGACGCAGGAAGCGTCACAGAAAAGATCTTCGAAATGTTTCGACCCATAGATTTAAGGCCACCGATTTATATCGACCACAGCGAAAATTTACGAATATGCCTTCTACACAGAAATACGTTTCTTAGGAGAGGACGCGCTGAAACAGTCCTCAGCAAGAGTCTACCAATAATTAATCTAGTGCGTTCCTAAGCATCCTTTGACAGTCAAATATCCTCACACAAATTGATCTCAAATTTGGAGAAAAGTCGAGTGTGTAATTTTGCAGCAGACATACAACACACAAGAATGAAAAATACTCCTATCATAGCACAAAAGAGGCGACAGTGTCTTGAGAAGAATTAGGGATGCAAAAGAAGGGAACAAGCTTCAAAGACATTTAAATCAATACATTTTGACATAATCGCACTTTTTACTTGTTAGTATTAGTAACTGTGTCATTTAATACTCTGTCCATTCACAGTAATGTGGCCACCGCCTATGCTTGACGTCAACATGCAATAAAAAGTCAGAGTGCAGCACTAACAGTGGAGGGTACATAAAGCGTTTCTGGAGGACGTGGAAAACGGTGCAGCCGTTCTCCTAATGTGGAAATGGAGATATTTCTCTGACATCCAGAAGGGCATGATCATTGGCCAAGGGTGGAAGTTTGTAAATTGTTCACGTGCCTCCATGGTTCATCTACATCTACATCTACATTTATACTCCGCAAGCCACCCAACGGTGTGTGGCGGAGGGCACTTTACGTGCCACTGTCATTATCTCCCTTTTCTGTTCCAGTCGCGTATGGTTCGCGGGAAGAACGACTGTCGGAAAGCCTCCGTGCGCGCTCGAATCTCTCTAATTTTACATTCGTGATCTTCTCGGGAGGTATAAGTAGGGGGAAGTAATATATTCGATACCCCATCCAGAAACGCACCCTCTCGAAACCTGGCGAGCAAGCTACACCGCGATGCAGAGCGCCTCTCTTGCAGATTCTGCCACTTGAGTTTGCTAAACATCTCCGTAACGCTATCACGGTTACCAAATAACTCTGTGACGAAACGCGCCGCTCTTCTTTGGATCTTCTCTATCTCCTCCGTCAACCCGATCTGGTACGGATCCCACACTCATGAGCAATACTCAAGTATAGGTCGAACGAGTGTTTTGTAAGCCACCTCCTTTGTTGATGGACTATATTTTCTAAGGACTCTCCCAATGAATCTCAACTTGGCACCCGCCTTACCAACAATTAATTTTATATGATCATTCCCCTTCAAATCGTTGCGTACGCATACTTCCAGATATTTTACAGAAGTAACTGCTACCAGTGTTTGTTCCGCTATCATATAATCATATAATAAAGGATCCTTCTTTCTATGTATTCGCAATACATTACATTTGTCTATGTTATGGGTCAGTTGCCACTCCCTGCACCAAGTGCCTGTCTGCTGCAGATCTACCTGCATTTCGCTACAATTTTCTAATGCTGCAACTTCTCTGTATACTACTGCATCATCAGCGAAGAGCCGCATGGAACTTCCGACACAATCAACTAGGTCATTTATATATATTGTGAAAAGCAATGGTCCCATAACACTCCCCTGTGGCACGCTAAAGGTTACTTTAACGTCAGTAGACGTCTCTCCACTGATAACAACATGCTGTGTTCTGTTTGCTAAAAGTTCTTCAATCTAGCCACACAGCTGGTCTGATATTCCGTAGGCTCTTACTTTGTTTATCAGGCGACAGTGCGGAATTGTATCGAACGCCCTCCGGAAGTCAAGGAAAATAGCATCTACCTGGGAGCCTGTATCTAATATTTTCTGGGTCTCATGAACAAATAAAGCGAGTTGGGTCTCACACGATCGCTGTTTCCGGAATCCATGTTGATTCCTACAGAGTAGATTCTGAGTTTCCTAAAACGACATGATACGCGAGCAAAAAACATGTTCTAAAATTCTACAACAGATCGACGTCAGAGATATAGGCCTATAGTTTTGCGCATCTGCTCGACAACCCTTCTTGAAGACTGGGACTACCTGTGCTCTTTTCCAATCATTTGGAACCTTCCGTTCCTCTAAAGACTTGCGGTACACGGCTGTTAGAAGGGGGACAAGTTCTTTCGCGTACTCTGTGTAGAGTCGAATTGGTATCCCGTCAGGTCCAGTGGACTTTCCTCTGTTGAGTGGGTCCAGTTGCTTTTCTATTCCTTGGACACTTATTTCGATGTCAGCCATTTTTTCGTTTGTGGGAGGATTTAGAGAAGGAACTGCAGTGCGGTCTTCCTCTGTGAAACAGCTTTGGAAAAAGGTGTTTAGTATTTCAGCTTTACGCGTGTCATCCTCTGTTTCATTGCCATCATCATCCCGGAGTGTCTGGACATGCTGTTACGAGCCACTTGCTGATTTAACGTAAGACCAGAACTTCCTAAGATTTTCTGTCAAGTCGGTACATAGAATTTTACTTTCGAATTCACTGAACGCTTCACGCATAGCCCTCCTTATGCTAACTTTGACATCGTTTAGCTTCTGTTTTTCTGAGAGGTTTTGGCTGCGTTTAAGCTTGGAGTGAAGCTCTCTTTGCTTTCGCAGTAGTTTCCTAACTTTGTTGTTGAACCACGGTGGGTTTTTCCCGTCCCTCACAGTTTTACTCGGCACGTACCTGTCTAAAATGCATTTTACGATTGCCTTGAACTTTTTCCATAAACACTTAACATTGTCAGTTTCGGAACAGAAATTTTGGTTTTGACCTGTTAGGTAGTCTGAAATCTGCCTTCTATTACTCTTGCTAAACAGATAAACCTTCCTCCCTTTTTTTATATTCCTATTAACTTCCATATTCAGGGATGCTGCAACGGCCTTATGATCACTGATTCCCTGTTCTGCACTTACAGAGTCGAAAATTTCGGGTCTGTTTGTTATCAGTAGGTCCAAGATGTTATCTCCACGAGTCGGTTCTCTGTTTAATTGCTCGAGGTAATTTAAGGATAGTGCACTCAGTATAATGCCACTCAATGCTCTGTCCCTACCACCCGTCCAAAACATCTGAGTGTCGCAGTCTATATCTGGTTATACTGTGCATGGTAAAATGACGCTATCCAAAACCAGCGCCAAGGTGCTCTATAGAGTGTAGATGACAGAGGTGAACGACGGCTGAGGAGAGGTGTAAGGTCGATAGGCGTGCAACTGTTAAGCAAGTGACTGCCCAGATGGACCAAGGGGCTACCTACAGTGTCTCCTCAGTGATCGTCCACGGAATGATGCTGCACATGGGCCTCCGCAGCTGGTGCTGGTTGTAATATTATTGGTATTTCCGTCCTATGAAAGCTTTGAGTACCCTTTGAAAGACATTTGTTTTGTATAATTTACATAACTGTAAAGATGCGCATCTAGCGCGGACGCTAATACATCGATTGCGCAGTCAAAGAAACATTTTAACAGAAGCTGAACTGTCGTTCCGCTTCGATCTAAATAAAAGATGACGGTAACAAACTTTTGTAGATCTTCAGATTTTTAATGTGCTTCTGCTTGTTATGTGAAAACGTAAAGGAGGTCGACTTTAAGTTAAAAAAGTGAGCGGTCTTGCTAGCGTGCAGACAACATTATTAATTAATAAAATTAAGGTAATTCATGTTCGAAACTGTCAATCTGCAAGTTATTTTTATCGGAGGTGTTGAACAGTGCAAGAATTGTCTTCAACGAAAGGAGAAAAGTAGTGACTATAATTTGTGACAAAAAAAACGTGAACCAAGGAGACATCACAGGACAGGCTGAAATCTGATCGCACCATACTGTTAGAAAAGTAATTATGTAAGTTGTATTGTTTATAAATAAGCCCTAATTTGCTAGTGAGAATTGTTTGAATATATTTAGTGTTTACCAGACTTCTTATTCTGTTCTTTTCCTTTAAACGTTTTTATCCTCCGTGCCATATTATTTTTATAAATGTCAAACAGCCTTTACTACAGCAGAGAATACTGCGGCATCCTGGTCGTAGACAGAAGGCCGCTCCTTGTCTTCTATACAATTCATAGCTGTCCCATTTATTAATGATTTCATTTGCAAATGCAATTTTTTTTACTATTCATTGTTAAAGGTCCCTTAGGTAATTATAAAATTTATACTGATTACGTAAAGAAATCCGGGTTGTTCTTTTCCAAATAATAGAAGTCTTTGCGTAATCAGAAACTAGCCTCCTTCTGACAACGACCAGGAGCCGACCAGAAGACGGACATCTTCGACCGCTTTCGTGTCTCCTGTGGCAAAGTATGAAATACAGATTTAAATTGATAGAATTGAAATATATTTAACGTAAAAAAAATAATATTTTTTTATCATACTAGATGGTTCATGCACCCATGCTGACTGTTGTTCATAGACGATGGAGGTGGCGACAGTTGACCTTCTCATATGAATCACGTTTTAGGCTCCATCACACATATGGCCACCATGCTGAAACAATTGTCATTAGAAGGGTCCAGGCTGGAGGACGGAGTGTTGTGGTTTGGGGAATGTTTTTGTGACATTCTCTGGGTGATCCAGTCATTCTATAAGGCACTATGGGTCAACACAAGTATGCATCTATTCTCTGAGACCATGTCCACCGGTACATGCAGTTTGTCACTATGGCATGTACCATCAAGGACAATGCGAGATGTCACACTGCTCACAGCATACGTGAGTGGTTCGAAGAGCACCAGGTTGAGTTTACCATACTCCTCTCGTCACCATACTTCCCAGATTAGAACCCAATCGAGAATCTGTGTAACCAGAGGAACAGAGGAAACGTTTTGGTTTGGAAGCGAGGGGGAGCAGAGGTGAATGCCGCGCTACAGGGGGTACCACGGAAACCACTTAAGGGGCATCCCAAGCGGGAGTCAACGACCGACCGACCAGGTGACGCTGAGAAGAGAGAGAGTAACGGGCCAGGCCACCAGGAGGAGGACAGAAAGAGCTTTAGAAAACTGCATTTCAGAATTCCAAATGGATATGGACAAAACCAGTGACGGATTCGATCACGTGAACTATGAGTGGTACACAAGTGTAGACACATGTAACTTTTTAGGTGTCTGGAGTGGGCACAAAACGTCCGATTGGCGGAAACGCACTGGGGGGGGGGGGGGGGTTGAGTAAAGTGTCGTGATGTCGACACAGTTTAATGGTAGGACCCTTACAATTGGTAGAGAGAGTTTCCACAAAATAAGAGGAACGCTCCTATTGGTCGAAAAAGGCCATGACATGGAGAACGAAAGAACCCAGGTGGGGAGACAGTTCGGCTATGAGAAAGACAAGACGGAAATTTTGAGGGGGCTCTTCTCTGAGCTGGTGTCTAGTGCAGAATGGGGCGCATAACGCTCTGTACGACGCAGAGGAGAAATTTGTGTGAACACTGCATTCACAGTGGCTGGCATCCATCTAGAAATTAGCTGTAGCGTCATTGAGCCCCAACTGTGGAGAAACAAACCAGTCAGTTAGCTAACTGTTCTTGCAGGAACTGTGAGGGCATTATAATATGCACGCTGCTCCAGCCATGCGCGTGTATATTGCCATAGTCTGAGACCAGGGATGAGTTCATGTTTTCTCCCATATCGAGAAACATAGGGAGAGTTTCTGCTGGAAAATTCAGCAAAGGTTTAATTAGTTTTATAGGAATTTCAGAGGGTGAGAGCAGCCAGTCAGACGACAGCTCATGGCAGCTAAGGTAAATACCGTGTGCAGAGGTATAAACTTGTTGGTTCGCCAGATTGCGTCCACTATAAACTCGAGCGACCTTGGGTAATCTTTTGCTCACCTTGTCACAAAACTAACCATCCTCTGTAGACTTGATTGTCATCCTAAAAGTAGTACCAAACTTTGAACCGGAATCGGATAATTTATCGTAGTACTGGCCAACATCATAATGTAATCGTAAGAATAATTTTGTAAAGAAACTTCTAGTTAAAATTTAATATTGTTGTGCTCAGGATTATTTAACTTTCTGAGAGTTAAAATTTAATACTATTGTGTTTTGGATTAGTTCACTTTCAGAGGACGAGATGCATTATTTTGACAACTGTCTTAACATTGTCACATTGTAAACTGTGTAAAAGCGTGTATTTCCGGGACGAGATTGCAATATTAAATAATGTCACAACAGCTTACACAGTTGTGTTCAGTCATAGAATAAGAAACCACCTAACCGCAACCATACATGTTCCAACAATGAAGCATAATGGAATCCAGTTCTGGCTCTGCCTTTTTTCGAGTAATCCATGAGGACTACTCCTTGGGATCCAATCACTTTAACATCTGACAAAATGGTCGTTGCCTTATTCAGTGCGTTTTACAAGCCTTTGTCCATTATGTTGGTTCCTGTTTTGATTCTGGTATGTAGTAATGGATCCAGGTTTCATCAACAGTCACAAATCGGCGCAAAGCGTCTTGCAGATTGCCGTGTAGCATAGCCAGACATTGTGTTGATATGTTGTGGCGGATGCGCTTTTGGTCAACTGGCCAATTGCGGCACCCACCTTGCACACAGCTTATTCATAACCAATTCTTCATGCAGGGTATTATACACGCGCTCGGTTGAGAAGCCTACTGTCTCAGCAGTCTCACGCAGTTTTTTACGGCCGTCTTGCATTAGCACATCATGGATTTTGTCCGTGGTTTCCTTTGCGGAAACCTCAGTTGGATGGCTTCAGTGTTTGTCCAGCCTTGTTTAAATTCATTAATCCAAGAGTAAATGGTCTTCAGTGAAGCCTCATCCAGTTCTGTTTTGATTTGTGTGGCAGTCCACTCCTTCAAATCAAAGTTTTTCATAACAGCATGAAACTCGATTTTTCTCAATTTTCAATTGCAGTCAAACACTGACCAGTTCAGATGGCTGTCAGCACTGAACTATACATAGCACATTGTTGAAATTCTTTATAACACCCTTAGAATAATGAAGCTTACCAACTATCAAGACACAACAAAAATGTTTCATTATTTCGTGTAAATTTACTTAACTAATTAAACCACCCTCGTACATTTAGCTTTGAGTCAGAATATAATTTAGTGTTTTGTTAAGTCGGTATACTGGACTGCTCATATAATTGACTATTGATCTGACAGGTGTGTTTCTTTTATGACAGTTTCTGGACTATGATCATGGTTTGGGTGTAGATAGGTTCATCATAGTTCAGTATGCTTTTTCTCTTGTATCAAATAAAAAAAATCTGTTTCATTCAGGGCTTTCTAATTAGGCCTTGGAATCGTACAGTTGGGTCTTCATCTAATGAAAAATACAAATAGCACGTATTATTGGAAACACCCAAAACCAGACTAGTAAAATAAACTACTACCAAAAAGCAGCTTATGTCAGACAATTAATTATCAACAGGAAATGTTCACAAATACAATAGCAACAAAATTTCACAGCTTTGAAAATCTCATGATTTATTTGGTATAAAATCGACGTATACTCAACCCATTTTAAGTATTTCACTGTGCTCTGAGATGGTGAACCCAAGTCTGCAGAGGATGTCAGTTTTAGCATAGAATGAGTGAAGATTTTCACCTAAGTGTGGGAAAGTCGCTCTGTTTCTTTTCTTAGTCCTTCTGTATTGACTTCCCTCTGCCTCCCAAAACATGTCAGATTTGTTGTTGGCATTAGGTTTGGTCAGGCTGCGAATGGGCGCCCCTTCCTGGCTGGAATATTTCCTAAGGGCACACAGGCAGAAAACCAATCTGCGTAGGCTCACCTGCTGGAAGGTGGCTGACCAGTATCCTTTGTTAAACTAAGGTTGTAATTTTTTTGAACTCCTGATCATTTTCGAGACTCTTAGTTCTCATAATACTGTATGGATTAAATTGTAAATTTAAAAATGTGAACTTATTCATATAAAAGCTTTTACTAAACATTTATTTGGGGGGAGGGGGAGAAGTGTCACGACCTCATGTCCTCCCCTCCTACACCCCGTTCACCCTCAGCCTACTCGAATCTGTGCCTGTCTGCACTCTGCGTCTCCGCTTTTGCTGGTTGGAAGCGCTGTATGAGGAAAGTGCAGAGTGCACACTTCCCCTTCCTCCCCCGCCCTCTCCTATGGTATCTTGCTCCGTGCTTCACTATCCTTCACTGTCCGTCTTCGAAAGCATCAAAGAAAACTTGCGCAGATAGTATCTAATTTTAGAAAATGTCACGACCTTAATGGTTCTCGCTACAATTTGTTCTCGGAAACGAAGAGGCTGTACCTAGTGATTCTTCCAGCATTAGAGTGGCATTGTTCTTCTCACGGAGTTTGCACAGCGAGTCCAAAAACATGTTTACGTCACTTATCTCGCAGTATACTGCGAGCACCCGGCTGCAGTTTCCACCTTGTTTTAGGAACACTAATGCCGTATGTCACAATGTAATCCGATAGTGTGACGAAGGTAGTACGCAACATTTACGACCTAGTTCGTCGGTAAGGTCTTAGAGATAATCTTGTTCCGCTGCAGAAGGAAATAGAAGCGCCGTATAAAGGAGACCGCAGTACGCCATCTGTCAAGTATTTGTTTCCAGCCGCAATGATGAAGAGCTTGGTTTTCGCACTTGTGCTGGTTGCTGCAGGATTCGGTAAGAGAGACACAAACTTAGCAATGAAACTACAGTGCTGTTTTATGTGACAGGTATGTCTGATACTATCGGATGTGTAAGTTTTTGCAAAACGTAATGTTTTTTGAAGGCTGTATTGGAACTCTTCACATGAAGCAATACTTTGATACCTTACTTAGTCAATATGCACTGTCTGATGTCTGCCTCGATAGCAGACTGGCGCCGGCACGGTAGCTCAGCGAGTTCGTTCAGGGTGTTAGCTGCGTCCTGTAGTAAAAAAAAACTGAGTGAACGGATCACCGATGGGACGTCCGCCCCGAACAAATACAACGAACAATAACGAACAAAATGAGATGAGGAAAAAAAATGGTCAGCGTGACGGAATGCCATGCAAAGGGACCTGGGTTCGATTCCTGGCTGGGTTGGAGATTTCCTCCGCTTAGGGACTGGATGTTGTGTTGTCATCATCATCATCATCATCTCAACCCCATCGACGCGCAAGTCGCCGAAGTGACGTCAACTAAAAAGACTTGCACCAAGCGACTGGTCTACCCGACGAGAGGCCCTAGCCACACAACATTTAGTTTTTACTGTCTGATCGAAAGTATCCGGACATCTATTAGTTGATATTAGTACGGTGTGCGTCCGCTCTTCACTTTTGTGATGGCTAGAATCCTGGTTGGGACACTTTCAACGAGGTGTCTGAATGTTTAGAGATAAAAGCTAGTCCATTCTTACGCAAGACCCGAAACCAGAGAAGGTAGTGATGTTGGACACTAGGGTCTGGAGCAAAATCAACGTTCCAACTCATCCCAAAGATGTTATCTTGCTAGCAGGTCGAAACTCTGTGCAGGCCAGCCCATTTCAGGAATTTATTGTCAATAAACAAATTCGTCACAGATGCCGCTTTATGACAAGATGTTCTGTCACTCTGATCCAGTCATCGTCTCCGAATTTTTCCTCTGCTGTATGTAGTACACTGTCTTGTAGAATGTCTTCATATCCTTCCATTTGTCGGGGGACCACTTCCTAACCACGAAAAGCACCCCAATATCCTAACACTGTCTTCTCTGTACTCCACTGTGGCACTGCATATGATGGCATGATATCATTCACCAAACCCAAATGCTAAAATCGGAATGCCGCAGGATACAACGTGATTCATTACTCCTAATCATTCGCTTCCAGTCATCCACAGTCCAATGGTGTCGCTCTTTACATTACATGTGACTGCAGTAAAGTGTTGGGTGTGCGGAATGGTCGACCACTGTAGCCCATTAGTGTTGATTTCCTACGCACACTCGTTGATAGTACTGTGCAACTTGCCGATATGATACGATATTTACAACCACGTTTGCCGATGCTCCACGGTCCCTGTCAGTCACTAAACGAGGTCTGCTGATTTCGGTTTAGCTGAGGTCGTTCCTTCGCGTTTCCCCTTCACCATCACATCACCAGCTTTACAAGCATTGAAATGTTCCCGATGGATTTTTTTCTCAGGTGACAACAGGCGACTAGTCCACGTTCGATGTCAATCAGCACGCCTGACCGACCAGTTCCGGTGTTATTCCTTCTCTACTGACAACACAATACTCCATGCCTCTCTTAAAACTGGACCGTCCGCCTGTCGTGACATGTAGTGTTGAATTACGCTTTACATAAGGGTATCAAGATAGTTTTAATCAACTAGTGTATATCATAAATGTAAGTGTGGCTTATCCTTGCGTGTCGATGTAAACTATATGGTACGATAGCCGTCTGTTCCCCACCCGTAGTGCCGGTTTTGGTTCAGAACTGCAGTTCGAAGATTGTGGGTGTCAAAAGAGGATATTACACTATTGGAATTCTTATGGCAAGTCACTGAAACAGCTGGGAATTGTGTGCCGAAGTGACCTGCAGGCCAGAACGTTCTAGAATGTTGGAGAATGTTCCACAATGCTTAGAATCTTCCAGAAGATTCGCGAATTTTCTCGGCCGGCCGCTGTGGTAGAGCGGTTCTAGGCGCTTCAGTCCGGAATACCGCGGCTGCTACGGTCGCAGGTTCGAATTCTGCCTCGACCATGGATGTGTGTGATGTCCTTATGTTAGTTAGATTTAAGTAGTTCTAAGTCTAGGGGACTGATGACCTCAGATGTTAAGTCCCATAGTGCTTAGAGCCATTTGAACCATTTTTTTGAGAATGCTCTCGAATGTCTCAGTGATGTGAAACGAAGCTTCTTTTTTCAACTAATAGAATCATAAAATTCTGTGTAATAAGAATATATTTTGTTTATTTTTAACTATTTTTACAAGCTTTGCAGTTTGGTCATTTTAATTTTTGGAGGACTGCATCAGATATGAAACTGTAGTGTATAGAAAAGAAATTTTTACCGCAAAAGTTTTAACTGGATCGTAAATGTTTTTAAACTTGAGCTTGTTCATCAACTCGCTTGGTTTGTGAAGGAAACTATTGATTTGTTCGTTGCTGGAACCTGCAACTGCTTGTTGCAAACTCGTGGATTCAGCTGTCCTCCGCATTATGTCTTCATCTTTTCATAAAATCATAGGCCTGGTAATAGTCTTTACAGATTTCATTTTTCTTTTATTGAACCGATGCTTTATTTTCACTTACTCGGCCTGTGTGCACACTGGATTTAAGAACTCATCTTTACTCAAAGACACAAGCTGCCTATTTAAATTTTTACCATGATGGTATAACACTGTTAATTGTTCATACTCAACCTCAGCACAGAAAACTTATTATTTCCTAAAACAGATTTTATACTCTCAGTTTTGACATATAGCGTTAAATCTTTCTCCTAATGTAATGTTGGAACGCAATGTTTCTCACTCGCTCCAGAAAAATAATTTCAAGAAGCCCCTTTCTTTGTCTTCCTTCGTATTATTGTCGCGGCACTTTTGTCCCGACATCTCAAAGTTTGCCTGATAAAAAAACTTGAAAATTTAAGTTTTTGTGTTATCTGTTTTTTTTCGATACGATCCGAAATTGCTTTGTCCGATACAGCCCAAACGTAAAGCTCTGATAGCTTATCATTCTCATTGTTATTACGTGGGTTATACATTGTCACAGACTGCAGTATAATCAACAATACCAGTTATATTTAAAGATACACAAAAAATGTGATGTTACTTACTTGCAAACAAAACTCGACAAGCCCAAGTTAAGTTCGTGCTCCAAAAAACTAGACAGGAAAAGATCAATTGACACTACGAAAAGTTCTGTTGTATTGATTCAAAATCATTTGAGCGGCCTTGTTCCCCCATATCTCACAATGCAATGGTGCGACAGGTGTTGTCACTACTGCTATAGTTTATAAGTATCTCTTGTCCGATACAATCGGCTGTCCAACGCTTGCCGCCCTTTTAAGTCCTGTGTAGAACACTTCTAACCTCCACAGTAGTGCGACTGGAGGATACGTGGGAAGAGAATGCCTAAATATCCAGTTTCCTTGGAACGGAAAAGCTTCTGTCTACAAATCAAAACAGATCTATAAAAGCAGCACTTGTAAGAATCTCAGCTTTCCCTTTTCTCGCATAATATCCAGAGAACCATGGATGAAGAAAACTAGGCAGATTCCATATCCTAATTTTCCGAAAGCGTTAAACACGGTGATACAGTGCAGACTGTTAACGAAGATTCACGGATACGGAATTGGTTCCCAGATACGTAAGTGACTGAAACTCTTCTTAAGTGATCGAATCCAGTATGTTGCCCTCGACGGCGATTACTAATCAGAGACAAGGGTATCGTCAGGATTGCTCCAGGGAGGTGTGTCATGACCGCTCCTCTTCTCTACGTACGTCAGCGATGTGACGGATAGAGTGGGCAGCGATCTCTGGTTGTTTGCTGATGACGCTATGGTATAAGGGAAGATGTCATCGTTGAGTGGCTGTAGGAGGATACGAGATGACTTTGTGGCCGGCCGGTGTGGCCGTGCGGTTCTAGGTGCTTCAGTCTGGAACCGCGTGACCGCTTCGGTCGCAGGTTCGAATCCTGCGTCGGGCATGGATGTGTGTGATGTCCTTAGGTCAGTTAGGTTCAAGTAGTTCTAAGTTCTAGGGGACTGATGACCATAGATGTTAAGTCCCACAGTGCTCAGAGCCATTTGAACCATTTGAACCGAGATGACTTAGACAAATTTTTTAGTTGGCGTGATGAATGGCAGTTAGAAAAATGTGACTTACTGCAGATGAGTAGGAAAAACAAACCTATAATGTTAGAATACAATATTAGTAGTGCGCTGCTTGACACAGTCATGTCGATTATATATCTAGGCATAACACTGGAAAGCGATAGGGAACGGAACATGGATGTAAGAACCGGTAATAGAGAGGGATAATTGACGGTGTCTGTTTCTTGGAGAATTCTAGGAAAGTGTAACTCATCTGCAAAGAAGACCACGTATAGAACACTAGTGCGACTCCTTATCGGGTGCTGCTCGAGTGTTTGGGATCTCCACCAGGTCGGCCTAAAGAAAGACATCGAATTAGTTCAGAGGCGGGCTGCTAGATTTGTTACCGGTAGCTTCGAACAACACGCAAGTGTTGTGGAAATGCTTCGTGAACGCAATTAAGAATTCCTAAATGGAAGAGGACACTCTTTTCGCGAAACACTATTGAGAAAATGTAGAGAAACGGCATTTGAGACTGATTACAGAATAATTCCACTAGCATCAACGTACAAGTCGCTTAAGGACCGCGATGATAAGATAAAACAGGACTCGCACATATGCATACAGTCATTTTTGTCTTGCTACATTGGTAACGGGGAAAGAAATGACTTGTGGTGGTACAAGATACTTTCCGCCATCCCCCTTATGGTGGCATGCGCAATACAGATACCAACAGTTCTAATGCTGTACGTGAAAAGAATAAGAATGGTTTAGAATTCAATACTGGTCACCGGCAAAGTAAAAATAAGTATCGGTGACTAGGGCCTCCCGTCGGGTAGACCGTTCGCCGGGTACAAGTCTTTCAATATGACGCCACTTCGGCGACTTGCACGTCGATGGGGATGAAATGATGACGACTAAGACAACACAACGCCCAGTCCCTGAGCGGAGAAAATCTCCGACCCAGCCGGGAATCGAACCCGGGATCTTAGGATTGACACTCTGTTACGCTGACCACTCAGCTACCAGGGACGTACGGTGACAAGCTAATTTTCTCATATTTAAATTGATTTTGACTTGTGATAATACTTTCTGGTGTGAAACTCTTAGACGGAAGAGGCCTTATATCCAGGTATTAAACATTATTTATAAGACAGTCGCTACCTCGAACAATTTTTATAATTTTTATGTTTTTTCGAATACGAAGATCATAATCTTGTATTAGGAGCTATAAATTAAAAAATACACCAAAGACTACAGAAGAAACATTACAAATAGAAGAAAGGCGCACAATTTAGTTTTAGTCAGATGATGGGTACCAGAAAGGGATTAGCGGCAACTAAAATTTTGTCCAGAACTGCTATAGATACTAAATAAGCTTTTGATGCATATAGCATCATAAAATAATGTAGCCGCTCAGTTTTGTAGCCGGCCTTGTTTCAGCACATCCACTGATGATGGCGTTGTACACCATAAGTGCAGTAGCCGCATTGTGGTTAGTTTCATCGCCTGATAAACAAAGTAAGAGCCTACGGAATATCAGACCAGCTGTGTGGCTGGATTGAAGAGTTTTTAGCAAACAGAACACAGCGTGTTGTTATCAATGGAGAGACGTCTACAGACGTTAAAGTAACCTCTGGCGTGCCACAGGGGAGTGTTATGGGACCATTGCTTTTCACTATATATATAAATGACCTAGTAGATAGTGTCGGAAGTTCTATGCGGCTTTTCGGGGATGATGCTGTAGTATACAGAGAAGTTGCAGCATTAGAAAATTGCAGCGAAATGCAGGAAGATCTGCAGCGGATAGGCACTGACCCTTGACTTAGACAAATGTAATGTATTGCAGATACATAGAAAGAAGGATCCTTTATTGTATAATTGTATGATAGCGGAACAAACACTGGTAGCAGTTACTTCTGTAAAATATCTGGGAGTATGCGTACGGAACGATTTGAAGGGGAATGATCATATAAAATTAATTGTTGGTAAGGCGGGTACCAGGTTGAGAT
Source organism: Schistocerca cancellata (assembly GCF_023864275.1). Lineage (NCBI taxonomy): Eukaryota > Metazoa > Arthropoda > Insecta > Orthoptera > Acrididae > Schistocerca > Schistocerca cancellata. Next base: position 1,001,108,227 of record NC_064627.1, read on the forward strand.
TCATTGGGAGAGTCCTTAGAAAATGTAGTCCATCAACAAAGGAGGTGGCTTACAAAACACTTGTTCGACCTATACTTGAGTATTGCTCATCAGTGTCGGATCCGTACCAGATCGGGTTGACGGAGAAGATAGAGAAGATCCAAAGAAGAGCGGCGCGTTTCATCACAGGGTTATTTGGTAACCGTGATAGCGTTACGGAGATGTTTAGCAAACTCAAGTGGCAGAATCTGCAAGAGAGGCGCTCTGCATCGCGATGTAGCTTGCTCGCCAGGTTTCGAGAGGGTGTGTTTCTGGATGAAGTATCGAATATATTGCTTCCCCCTACTTATACCTCCCGAGGAGATCACGAATGTAAAAGTAGAGAGATACGAGCGCGCACGGAGGCTTTCAGACAGTCGTTCTTCCCGCGAACCGCCGGCCAGGGTGGCCGAGCGGTTCTAGGCGCTACAGTCTAGAACCGCGCGACCGACCGAATCCTGCCTCGGGCATGGATGTGTGTGATGTCCTTAGGTTAGTTAGGTTTAATTAGTTCTAAGTTCTAGTGGACTGATGACCTCAGAAGTTAAGTCCCATAGTGCTCCGAGCCATTTGAACCATTTTTTTTCCCCCGAACCATACGCGACTGGAACAGAAAAGGGAGGTAATGACAGTGGCACGTAAAGTGCCCTCCGCCACACACCGTTGGGTGGCTTGCAGAGTATAAATGTAGATGTAGATGTAGTTAAAGCAGGAGGATTTCTGCCGTGAAAACAAGTAAAACAATTTCTTTAACCTAACAGCATACAGAAACAGCATAATATGGCCTTACGGAAACAAACACAATGTTTAGCAGTACTTCACACATTTTTAATCCATTGCCTGTTGCATCTGAAAATAACCTGGGGTGCTCCATCTGATGACCTCAGATGTTAAGTCCCATAGTGCTTAGAGACATTTGAACCATTTTTTTAAAATTGGAATTACTATTTTTTTAAGCCTGCGGCTATTTCACCTGTCTCATACATCTTGCTCACCAGGTGGAAGAGTTTTGTCGTGACTAGCTCCCCCAAGGCTATTAGTAACTCTAACGGAATGTTGCCTACTCCCGGGGCCTTGTTTCGACTTAAGTCTTTCAGTGCTTTGTCAAGTCCTTCACGTAGTATCCTATCTCCCTTCTCATCTTCATCTACGTTCTTTTCTACTTCCATAATATTCCCTCAAGTACATCTGCCTAGTATAGATCCTTACGAAATGAAAACCTGTCAATAACTTAGCAGAAATGGCTCTGAGCACTATGGGACTTAACTTCTGTGGTCATCAGTCCCCTAGAACTTAGAACTACTTAACCTAACTAACCTAAGGACATCAGTCACACACATCCATGCCCGAGGCAGGATTCGAACCTGCGACCGTAGCAGTCCCGCGGTTCCGGACTAACTTAGCAGACAAAGTGATCAGCATGGGGAGGGGGCTGGCTCTATGAGAGCTTGTGCATGGTCCAGCATGCTCCAACAGAGATAAGCATTGCAGAGAGCAAAGAACAAGAGAGAATGTTGCTATTACTCATTCATAGAGATTCGCTTGCCGATGAACTCGCAGTTTCATCAACTGATTTGCATGGGACAAGAGCAGAGCGCGAGAGAAACTGATGTTAGTTACAGTTGTTGAAGCAAGAGAACGAACACACTGGCGAGCATGACAACAGGGCAGTGAAAAAATTTAGCTTAGGACATTTGTGACAAAGATTTCAGCAATGCAGAAAGAGTTTATGACATACAATTGTGACTAATAACAGTCTCTGACCGCGACCTATCTCAGAGTACGCTAGCAAGAAGTTGCATTGCATCTCACCGCCGCTGCCTCGTGGTACAATCGCTCAGTGTGTCCTCCATCGACGAAAAGCATCTCCTACGTGTCCAGACTGCAGCTCGATCCATCTCCAGTTGGCGATCGTTCACACTACAACCACCCCGAGAGGACGCACTTTTTGAAGCACTTTCTGGCCAGTCACAGGCCAAGCTTCTGGGCGCAACAAAACTGTCCAACCAGCTCGCATCAAAAGCGCCCTCTGCAGAATTCTTCTTCGGCCAATTTCACTGACAGATTTTCTATCAAGATCACCTTCTATTGCGAACTTGCAGCAACGACTGAAAACACTCACCCACGAATTCGGCGGCGAAGATCGTTCCAAGTCAAGGACGTCAAGACAGAGATGGTTGAGGTCCTCTGACACCATTTCTCTCCTTGTTCTTCTGTCCCTCTCCTCCCTTGCTATTATCTTGTGCGTTCCAAAGGTTCACTCCTCGATTTCTTAACTCAGAGAGGGCAGAAAATTCGCCTTAGCCCACAGCCAAACTAACAGAATGGGTTTCATGCAAGAATATGAGTTTTCATAAAATAGAGGCTGCTGATTATAAAGGGAAAGTTAGAACTGTATAAAACGCATACCTCGCATATTACTTCCTATAGACATTGGTCCGAGCAGAATATGATAAAGATGTTGTTGTTGTTGTTGTTGTTGTGGTCTTCAGTCCTGAGACTGGTTTGATGCAGCTCTCCATGCCAATCTATCCTGTGCAAGCTCCTTCATCTCCCAGTACCTACTGCAACCTACATCCTTCTGAATCTGCTTAGTGTATTCATCTCTTGGTCTCCCTCTACGATTTTTACCCTCCACGCTGCCCTCCAATGCTAAATTTGTGATCCCTTGATGCCTCAGGACATGTCCTACCAACCGATCCGTTCTTCTAGTCAAGTTGTGCCACAAACTTCTCTTCTCCCCAATCCTATTCAATACCTCCTCATTAGTTACGTGATCTCCCCACCTAATCTTCAACATTCTTCTGTAGCACCACATTTCGAAAGCTTCTATTCTCTTCCTGTCCAAACTATTTATTGTCCATGTTTCACTTCCATACATGGCTACACTCCATACAAATACTTTCAGAAGCGATAAAGATGGCATATAAAAATTATAAAGTACCGTATTCAGATAACAAGATATACCCTAATGAAACATGACCAAATAAACGTACGTCGTTCAACCTTACTTAGGGCGTCACGTGGCTTCAGCGGCATCAGACGCCATTCAGTCTCCTGGAGGTGGTGTTCATAGTATTTTGGATCATAAGAGTATGCGAGATTAAGGAAAATCGTTTTTGACTTAGCTGCTATCGGAACATTGCAAGAAAGTCTTTACCTTTTACTCTACCGCTGCATCTACTACTGGGGTCTCCAGTACTTCTGTGAGGCTCAGATGCTGATTTAAGAAGTCCGTGATCAATGTTCAGCTCTTCTGTGAACATTCTCCATATCTTCTGTAAGCCAAGTTTCGAGCATCGCCTGTCTTGTGACAGCCCTCTACATGAATGAAGTAGATGCCGTAGCATACCTCGAACGAGTTGATACAGCTATAGCTGGCTTCGGTATATATGGTACTCAGATAACCTTGTTGTTTTCCTCCTACATACAGTAATAAATCTAGATTCACAGTAGGGTTCACACAGAGACAATGTAGCTGCAGGTCATTTGGCTATCAGAAAAGGACTACAGCGTCGAAATCGGTTGTAGCTGGATAAATAATCTGAAACTGTGTGTGGAACGGGGAACTAGTGTCTGAGTGGGTGTAACTCATTAACAACTTTTTAATACTTTTATTAATTACATTCAACAATTCCCGAGTGTATGCAAAGGTGAAGATGAGTAAAGCACCCAGCGCTCATGTTACCGAAATGAAGAATTAAATATCTAAAACAATAGAACCCACGGTAAAAATCATGTGCCCTGAGGATTTCTTCGTTACAATAACGGCGCACAAAACAGTATACTATGAATAATACAGCAAAAGTTAAAGAATAACACGGTAGATATGCAATGACCAAATCTTAACAGAGAAAACAATGCACTCCAAAATAAATCCCACCAAAAAACTGACACTCTAACTAATGCAATAAATTATCAAGGGAACAGAATATAAGTAAGAGAGCACACCAGTCCAAGTTACCCACCACTGAAAACATACCACAATAAATGAGAGTAGCAAACTAATGAACGTCAGCACTAAGGACAAGTCAAAAATTTGCCATACACGATAAGCGATGAAACACAGTTTCTAATGGTTTAATGCATTAAGCACTACAGCAGCCTCATTGTAGTTGCAAATGTGATCTCTTCCACAATTCAAATTGACCAAGCCAGACACATTCACCTGCAATATAAAGACTTGTACTGAACACAACTGGCATAAAACCCATAAGTGCCACAACCAAGTAGACACTGCTAATAACCAGTTGGATCCTGCTAGTATTAGGTTCCCTGTATCCATAAACCACGCAGCATCGCTCGTCCAGGCCGGAATATACGAGGTGTATGAGAAAAGTAACGAGACAGCCAGCACCGCGAGCGATCTGGCAACGCTGTGTTGTTCTGCTTGTGTAGTCCGGTGTGTCCATCCCTTCCAGATGCTCAGTCCAAGTTTCAGCTTCGTACAAACACCGGGTGATTTCTCATGGCCCCATCAGTGGTGTCTTTGTTGTGTGTTACGAAAATGGGACAGCGGTAGTTAGAGCAACATTATCCACTGAAGTTTTGTGTTAAAATCCACGACTTACCTTGGAAAAGTTGAAAAAGGCCTATGGGGACATCTCTTGTCAAGAACAGAAATCTTTCGTCGGCACAAATCATTTTGGAAGGCCGAGAACACGTTGAAGATGAATTGAGGGAGACATTCAGCTTTAAAAAACTGACGAAAATGTCGAACGTCTGAGTGCTCTCGTGGGATCAGACCGATATTTAACAATACGAATGGAGGGAGAACTGTTCAACTTATACACTTTCACCGTACGTCAAATTTTGACCTAAGTTTTGCACATACGAAAGGTCAAAATGGCACCGAGAAACCTCACAACTGAGCAGAAGCACAATCGAAGAAAGTGTGCGTTGATCTTCTTCAGAGCATTGCCAATGACCACGAATGGTTCAGTTGTGTGACAAGTGACGAATCCCGAATTTTTTAGGTAAAACAGCAAAGAGAGCAATGGCACACTGAGACGTCTCCCCGGCCGAAAAAGTTCGAATGAGTAAATCAAAGATGAAAACAATGCTAATTTACTTTTTTGACAATAGAGGTATCGTGCATGAAGAATTTGTTCCTCTAGGACAAACTGTCAACCAGTTGTTTTACAAAGATGTCCTTGAAACGTTCAAGAAAAGGGTGAATCGAGTGAGACTGGATATTAGAGACAACTGGATGCTGCAGCATGACAACACCCCAAATTACACGGTCACATCCATCACGGAGTTTTTGACCTAGAAAAAGTATTTCCGTTGTTTCACAGCCCCTTATTCACCTTGTCTGAGTCCTTGTGACTTTTTCCTTTTCCTGAAATCGAAAAAGTCTTGAAAGGGCCTCATAGCATTTGACCGAAATATCAAAGGCCCTACCAGTTGGAGCAATTCAGGGCCACTGTCACCGACCAGTAAACAAGACTGGATGGTGCGCCATGCATGACCTAGTGCCATAACTTGAGGTGACCAAAGTCATGAGTTAGCAATATGTACATACACAGAGGGTGTTAGTGTCATGTAAGCAAGGTAAAAAGCGGAGAGCATCGGCAGAGGTATCATTATTACTCAGGTGATTCATGTGAAAAGGTTTCCGAAATGACTATGGTCGCTCGATAGGAGGTAAGAGACTCTGAACGTGAATGATAGTTGGAGTTAGAAGCACGAGACATTCCACTCCAGAAATTGTTAGGGAAATCAATATTCCGAGCTCCATAGTGTCAAGACAGTGCCGAGAATGCCAGATTTTAGGCATTACCGCTCACCACGGACAAAGTAGTGGCTGACGGGTTTCATGGCTGACGGCCTTCACTTAACGACCGAGAGCAGCGGCGTTTACGCAGAGCTGTCACTGCTGACGGACAAGCAACACTGCGTGAAATAACTGCAGAAATCGATGTGGGGTGTGCGAGGAATGTATCCGTTTGGGCAGTGTGGCGAAACTGGGCATTAATGGACTGTAACGGCAGACGACCGATTCAAGTGCCTTTACTAACAGCAGGAAATCGCCTGCAGCAGCTCTCCTGGGGTTGTGACCATATCAATCGAGCCCCAGACGACTGAAAAATCACAGTCTGTTCAGACGAGTCCCGATTTCAGTTCGTAAGAGCTGACGATAGAGTTCGAGTGCGGTGAAGACTCCACGAAGCCATGAACCCAAGTTGTCAATAAGACGGTGGCTCCATAATGGTGTGGACTCTGTTTACAGGGAATGGCTTGGGACCTCTGGACCAACCGAACCGATCATAGACCGCCTGCAGCCATTCATGGACTTCATATTCGCAAACAAAGATGGAATTTTTACGGATAACAATGCGCCATGTCACCAGGCCAAAACAGTTCGCAATTGGTTTGAAGAACATTCAGGATAATTCGAGCAAATGATTTGGCCGCCCAGATCACCCGACATGAATCCCATCAAATGTTTGTGGGACTTAATCGAGAGGTCAGTTCGTGCAAAAAATCCTACACCGGCAATACTTGCGCAATTATGGACGGCCCTAGAAGCAGCAGGGCTCAATATTTCTGCAGAAGACTTGCAGCGGCTTGTTGAATCCATGCCAAGTCGTGTTGATGCACTACGCCGGGTGAAAGGTGGTCCGACACGAAGTTAGAACGTATCTCAAGACTTTTGTCACCTTAGTGCATGTGAAGTCTTGTCTGCTGTTTGTCCACGCTCCAGTGCTGGCCCCAAACTGGTTTCATTCAGCTACGACTGAACACCCATTTCAACCAAAGCCACTCCTAGCCTAGGCGTGGCGTGTTCGACAATCTCAGGAGCTGTTTTACCCTCTCCAGTGACAAGAATGCATGATCAGCGCTGGCGCCAACAGACAAGTGGGACGCGAATTCACGACATCGAAATAAATCAACGTCAAAGCACTTTGCATGGATACCGACAGATGTGTGAGATTTTAAGGGAATCCATGAAGGGCGATAGAGTAATGTAATGATTGATTGCAGAAGAAATACCAGTTTACATACCTTCTGCAATTTTTAAAGTTATGTTTACAGTGTCCACTTTTGACCTTCTCGACAGATGTGACTATTAAGCTCTTGTTATTACAGTGACGCCGTATCCGCGCTATGAGGAGGTGGTGCGCAGCCCCAAGGACTTCGACCTGCTCTACAGCTCGACGTCAGGACCTCACAACGAGACTTGGTACTTTGCCTCCGTAGTCAACCTAACGTCCATCATCATCCCGTCGCAGATCTTCAACTTCTGGAGTTCAGGTAGGGACAGAGTTAATGGCTTCAAGGTATCTGAGAATTATTCAGTCGTCATGGAATCTGTGGCACATCGATTAAGTGCCAGGCTAGAGTTCCAAAGGTTCGGGGCTCGATCCCTGGCTAGTCCCACAATCTTTGCCACTCACATATAGAGTCTGGGAAGAATGATTGCTTAAACACCTCTACACACAGTGTAATTAGTCTAAGTTCCCTTTGGGAGCGAAACATACATAACTGTAGTATAGTTCTATATCCATCACTTTAAGTTGGTTCTTGAACGTTTGCAAGTAAGATTTCGCAGGATAATTTATGTTTATATTCAAGTGTTTGGCAGTGTACATTTTTAGCATCTCCGTGATGCTCTCCCGTGGGTCAAAAAACAATGACTGTATGTGCTTCTGTTCTTCACACACGTGCAATACACTATGTAATCAAAAGCATCCGGCAACTGGCTGAAAATGACTTACAAGTTCGTGGCACCCTCCGTCGCTAATGCTGGAATTTAGTATGGTGTCAGCCCACTCTTAGCCTTGATGACAGCTTCCACTCTCGCAGGCAAATGTTCAATCAGGTGTTGGGAGGTTTCTTGGGGAATGGCAGCCCATTTTTCACGGAGTGCTGCACAATAGAGAGGTATCGCTGTCGGTAGGTGAGGCCTGGCACAAAGTCGGCGTTTCAAAACATCCCAAAGGTGTTCTTTAGGATTCAGGTCAGGACTCTGTGCAGGCCAGTCCATTACAGGGATATTATTGCCGTGTAACCACTCCGCCGCAGGCCGTGCATTATGAACAGGTACTCGATCGTATTAAAAGATGCAATCGCCATCCCCGTATTGCTGTTCAACAATGGGAAGCAAGAAAGTGCTTAAAACATCAATGTAGGCCTGTACTGTGATAGTGCCACGCAAAACAACAATAAAAAACACAACCACACCATAACACCACCGCCACCGAATTTTTCCGTTGGCACTACATACATTGGCAGATGACGTTCACCGAGCATTCGCCATACCCACACCTTGCCATCAAATCGCCACATTGTGTACCGTGATTCGTCACTCCACACAACGTTTTTCCCCTGTTCAATCGTCCAATGTTACGCTCCTTACACAAAGCGAGGCGCCGTTTGGCATTTACCGGCGTGATGTGTGGCTTATGAGCAGCCGCTCGACCATTAAATTCAAGTTTTCTCTCCTCCTGTCTAATTGTCACAGCACTTACAGTGGATCCTGATGCAGTTTGGAATTCCTGTGTGATGGTCTGGATAGATGTCTGCCTATTACACATTACGGCCCTCTCCAACTGTCGGCGGTCTCTGTCAGTCAACAGACGAGGTCGGCCTGTACGTTTCCGCTTCACTATCACATCGGAAATAGTGGTCCTAGGAATGTTTAGGAGAGTGGAAATCTCGGGTACAGACGTATGACCCAAGTGACACCCAATCACCTGGCCACGTTCGAATTCAGTGAGTGCCGCGGAGCGCCCCATTCTGCTCTCTCACGATCTCTAATGACTACTGAGGTCGTTGGTATGGAGTACTTGGCACTAGGTGGCAGCACAATGCACCTAACATGAAAAATATATGTTTTTTGGGGGTGTCCGGATACTTTTGATCAAATAGTGTATCTCATGTTAGTCCTATTTGGTACGGATCCTACACACTTGAGTAACAGTGCAGGATGGGCTCGCATTTGCGTGCTGCTAGCAAACTCTTTTGTAGACCGACTGCATTTCCCTAGTATTCTATCAATGAACCTAAGTCTGCCACCTGCTTTGTCTATGACTGACACTATGCGATCATCCTGTTGCATATCCCTACAAAATACAAGTAAATTCTACACCATAAAGAACTGTATCCCACAGTGGTCGGCTCTAGCCTCGCTTTTATTTAACTTGTACGTCAGCGACATAGTCATCACTGATTCTTTAGTTTTCGGTTCGGTGACTATCTAGCGATAGCGACTCAAAATAACACATTAGAAGAAGGTGAACAAACATTTACTCACGATCTAATAAAGATCGACCATTTATACAAAAAATGGATACTTTGCCCGCACCCTACTAAAAACGAATTCCTAACAGAATGGCAAACAGAGAATTGAATGTAATGTTCCGGAACAAAAAAATTATAGCCTAGTCGATACCATAAATACTTGGATGTGACACTCGAGAGATCCCTGACATTTAGGAAACACCTAGAACTAACAGGACGGAAGCTAAAAATGTAGAAATAACGTATTAATAGAACTGGTTGGTGCTAGCTGCTATCTAGGAATCTAATGCAAACAACTTAAGAATTTCAGCATAAGCACTTATGCATCCCACCGCCAAATACTGATCTTCTGTTTGGAGTAGAAGTTGCCATGCCAACAAAATAGATATCAATCTAAATGACACCATGAGGATAATGACAGGAACTCTTAAATCCACACCAATAATCTGGCTGGCAGTAACCGTCAATACTGCCTCATGAAGTCTCCGACGACAACAGGCACTAACAAATGAACTGATAAAACAGAAAAGCCCCAGAGACTTACCAGTTCATGAAACGCTGAACAACTTACCACGCCCCGACTGAAATCTAGAGGGTGAAGCTGGGTAAACAATGGCTAACTCGCCGCATAATGCTATGATCTGAAAACTGATTGGAAAAAATGAGTAGACGTCTTTCCATAGACATAAGAAGCTAGGTAAAATAGATCCGACATCCAACGTCCGGGAGCGAACCAACCAAGAAAAATGTGGAGTTCCTTCAACCGCAACAGAACTTGTCACGCCGTGACCAAAGCAATGCTGCACAAACAGGGGTTTACTGATGACGAGTAAAGAGACTGCGGAAAGTCGGAACAGACACGGTAGCACATTTTGCTCGGCTGACCGAGAAGAAAATTCATGTGTACCTGGAAAGATCTCGTGGACGCCACACCTGCAGCAGTTAACCGGTTGGAGGTTTAGAATATCCATCTACACTCCTGGAAATGGAAAAAAAGAACACATTGACACCGGTGTGTCAGACCCACCATACTTGCTCCGGACACTGCGAGAGGGCTGTACAAGCAATGATCACACGCACGGCACAGCGGACACACCAGGAACCGCGGTGTTGGCCGTCGAATGGCGCTAGCTGCGCAGCATTTGTGCACCGCCGCCGTCAGTGTCAGCCAGTTTGCCGTGGCATACGGAGCTCCATCGCAGTCTTTAACACTGGTAGCATGCCGCGACAGCGTGGACGTGAACCGTATGTGCAGTTGACGGACTTTGAGCGAGGGCGTATGGTGGGCATGCGGGAGGCCGGGTGGACGTACCGCCGAATTGCTCAACACGTGGGCCGTGAGGTCTCCACAGTACATCGATGTTGTCGCCAGTGGTCGGCGGAAGGTGCACGTGCCCGTCGACCTGGGACCGGACCGCAGCGACGCACGGATGCACGCCAAGACCGTAGGATCCTACGCAGTGCCGTAGGGGACCGCACCGCCACTTCCCAGCAAATTAGGGACACTCTTGCTCCTGGGGTATCGGCGAGGACCATTCGCAACCGTCTCCATGAAGCTGGGCTACGGTCCCGCACACCGTTAGGCCGTCTTCCGCTCACGCCCCAACATCGTGCAGCCCGCCTCCAGTGGTGTCGCGACAGGCGTGAATGGAGGGACGAATGGAGACGTGTCGTCTTCAGCGATGAGAGTCGCTTCTGCCTTGGTGCCAATGATGGTCGTATGCGTGATTGGCGCCGTGCAGGTGAGCGCCACAATCAGGACTGCATACGACCGAGGCACACAGGGCCAACACCCGGCATCATGGTGTGGGGAGCGATCTCCTACACTGGCCGTACACCACTGGTGATCGTCGAGGGGACACTGAATAGTGCACGGTACATCCAAACCGTCATCGAACCAATCGTTCTACCATTCCTAGACCGGCAAGGGAACTTGCTGTTCCAACAGGACAATGCACGTCCGCATGTATCCCGTGCCACCCAACGTGCTCTAGAAGGTGTAAGTCAACTACCCTGGCCAGCAAGATCTCCGGATCTGTCCCCCATTGAGCATGTTTGGGACTGGATGAAGCGTCGTCTCACGCGGTCTGCACGTCCAGCACGAACGCTGGTCCAACTGAGGCGCCAGGTGGAAATGGCATGGCAAGCCGTTCCACAGGACTACATCCAGCATCTCTACGATCGTCTCCATGGGAGAATAGCAGCCTGCATTGCTGCGAAAGGTGGATATACACTGTACTAGTGCCGACATTGTGCATGCTCTGTTGCCTAAGTCTATGTGCCTGTGGTTCTGTCAGTGTGATCATGTGATGTATCTGACCCCAGGAATGTGTCAATAAAGTTTCCCCTTCCTGGGACAATGAATTCACGGTGTTCTTATTTCAATTTCCAGGAGTGTATGATGGAAAATGCATATCTGATCTTCTTTTAGTTATTAACGCTTCTCCAGCTTTCAATATTAGAAATACACACATATTTATATACAAATGCCTCTTCTTGTATTGATTCATATCATTTTATCTTATATCAACTAAATTGTATGTACTTAAAAAGTATAGTTCTGTGAGACATATGGTGAATGAAATAAATAAATCCCTACAAAATGTTACGCCCATGTTCAAGGCATGCTAAAAAGTACTCAGAATTATTATGAGAAAACTCTTACAGCTATTTAAATGAAACAAACGTTAATAATTCTATGTTTACACGCAAGTTTTCGAAGTGGCGTCCAATTGGGAGACTTGTACCAGGCCGTGGAGCAAAACGAAATTATTTATTATTCTTCATGTTTATTTCTGCCGCGATAGGGCTCCGAACTACAGCGTGCAACGTGGCAGTCTGTAATATAACTACGTCGGTGCGTGAGAAACAGCGTGCTGTAATCCAGTTTCGAATTCGAAGATTTCGTCCACACATGGAGCACCTTCTCCTTCTGTATGACAATGCCATACCAGACACGAGCGCTGCGACACTGCAACTATATCACACCACTGGTCCATTGTCATCCATCATCCTCCACAGAGGTCTCACTTGGCCCCATCCGATTTTCATCTGTTTGCAGAACTTTTAGAAAACCTTCAAAGACGTCACTTTGATAAAGATGAAGCAGTGCAAACAGAGGTGAGGTTGTTGCTCCGTCAACAAAGTAAAACATTCTACAATGAGGGTATCAACAAACTGGTCTCTCAATGTAAGAAATGTGTTTGTCGCCAGGGTGAAACAAATAGACCTTTATGTAGACGTGAAGAATAAAGATGTAGAATGTTAATAATGTTCGTTTTATTTTAAAAACTTTAAGGGTTTTCACATAAGTGGACCCCTTACTTTTTAGCACGATCTGGTAGACTGAGCTATAATTTGCACAATCTGTCTTCCTGCCTATCTGTCTGTCTATCTGTCTGTCTGTCTCTCTCTCTCTCTCTCTCTCTCTCTCTCTCTCTCTGTCTCTTGGTATTGATGTCGGTATCTTCCTTCCTTCATTTTATTTTACTGCACGGACTTCCTTCATGACAAGGTCACTGATAAACTGATTTTGTCAATGAGGAACATCACATATTTGTGTCTACATAACCACATATACTGAAGAAAACTGCTAGTATGTGTTACTGAGGAGTCGTCGCAGATAATTTGGCTTGTGAGATCAGACATCTTTCAAACAACTAGAATGAATGTTGTAAGGGCACTGATGGACATGTTGCGTGACATAAATTCAAAATTTCATCATCAATATACACTAATGAGCTAAAACAGTATGACCACCTACTTAATAGCTTGTTTGCTCGTCTTTGGAACGAAACACATAACTAATTCTGCGTATCACGGATCCGACAGTTTGTTGGTAGGCTTGTGGAGGTACGTGGCATTAGATGTCTACGCGCAGGCCATGTAATTCGCATAAATAACGGGCCGCTGATTTGCGTACGCGGTGATGGCGCCCGATGGAATCCAGATGGATTTACATCAGGCAAATTTGGTCGCCGAGACACAAACATGAGTTCACTATGATGCTCCTCAAACCACTATAGCACAATTCTAGCTCTGAGACGCGGACGGTTATACTGCTGGAAGATCATATCACTTGTCGGCAAAGACATCAAGCATAAGGACGGGCCGGCCGGAGTGGCCTTGCGGTTCTAGGCGCTACAGTCTGGAACCGCGAGACCGCTACGGTCGCAGGTTCGAATCCTGCCTCGGGCATGGATGTGTGTGATGTCCTTAGGTTGGTTAGGTTTAAGTACACTCCTGGAAATGGAAAAAAGAACACATTGACACCGGTGTGTCAGACCCACCATACTTGCTCCGGACACTGCGAGAGGGCTGTACAAGCAATGATCACACGCACGGCACAGCGGACACACCAGGAACCGCGGTGTTGGCGGTCGAATGGCGCTAGCTGCGCAGCATTTGAGCACCGCCGCCGTCAGTGTCAGCCAGTTTGCCGTGGCATACGGAGCTCCATCGCAGTCTTTAACACTGGTAGCATGCCGCGACAGCGTGGACGTGAACCGTATGTGCAGTTGACGGACTTTGAGCGAGGGCGTATAGTGGGCATGCGGGAGGCCGGGTGGACGTACCGCCGAATTGCTCAACACCTGGGCCGTGAGGTCTCCACAGTACATCGATGTTGTCGCCAGTGGTCGGCGGAAGGTGCACGTGCCCGTCGACCTGGGACCGGACCGCAGCGACGCACGGATGCACGCCAAGACCGTAGGATCCTACGCAGTGCCGTAGGGGACCGCACCGCCACTTCCCAGCAAATTAGGGACACTGTTGCTCCTGGGGTATCGGCGAGGACCATTCGCAACCGTCTCCATGAAGCTGGGCTACGGTCCCGCACACCGTTAGGCCGTCTTCCGCTCACGCCCCAACATCGTGCAGCCCGCCTCCAGTGGTGTCGCGACAGGCGTGAATGGAGGGACGAATGGAGACGTGTCGTCTTCAGCGATGAGAGTCGCTTCTGCCTTGGTGCCAATGATGGTCGTATGCGTGTTTGGCGCCGTGCAGGTGAGCGCCACAATCAGGACTGCATACGACCGAGGCACACAGGGCCAACACCCGGCATCATGGTGTGGGGAGCGATCTCCTACACTGGCCGTACACCACTGGTGATCGTCGAGGGGACACTGAACAGTGCACGGTACATCCAAACCGTCATCGAACCCATCGTTCTACCATTCCTAGACCGGCAAGGGAACTTGCTGTTCCAACAGGACACTGCACGTCCGCATGTATCCCGTGCCACCCAACGTGCTCTAGAAGGTGTAAGTCAACTACCCTGGCCAGCAAGATCTCCGGATCTGTCCCCCATTGAGCATGTTTGGGACTGAATGAAGCGTCGTCTCACGCGGTCTGCACGTCCAGCACGAACGCTGGTCCAACTGAGGCGCCAGGTGGAAATGGCATGGCAAGCCGTTCCACAGGACTACATCCAGCATCTCTACGATCGTCTCCATGGGAGAATAGCAGCCTGCATTGCTGCGAAAGGTGGATATACACTGTACTAGTGCCGACATTGTGCATGCTCTGTTGCCTGTGTCTATGTGCCTGTGGTTCTGTCAGTGTGATCATGTGATGTATCTGACCCCAGGAATGTGTCAATAAAGTTTCCCCTTCCTGGGACAATGAATTCACGGTGTTCTTATTTCAATTTCCAGGAGTGTAGTTCTAAGTTCTAGGGGACTGATGTCCTCAGCAGTTAAGTCCCATATTGCTCAGAGCCATTTGAACCAGCGTGCTTTCGATTACTACCGAAAGTCCCATGCAAGTGCAGGAGAAGTCTCCCGTAGCGTAGTACGGCTCCCACCAGCCTGCGTCCGTGGCACGCTGCACGTTCAGAGCCGCCGTTTACCTCAATGACGGCGTCTGTGGAGAGGACCATCGACCTAGTGTAGCAAAAATGTGATTCACCCGAAGAGCCGACACGTTTCCATTGATCGACGGTCGAATCCGATGGTTCCGTGCCCACTGCAATCGTAACTGACAATGTCATTGGGTCAACATGTCAACACGTAGGGGTGGTCTTCTGCGCAGCTCCGTGTTCAACAATCTACGATGAACAGTGTGCTCTGAAACACTTGTGCGTGCACCAGCATTGTGCTCTTTCGGCAGAGATGCCACAGATCACCACCTATCCTACGTAACAGAGCAGACAAGCCTCCGAACCCCATGTTCTGTGAAGAGTCGTGGAGGTCCAACCATTTAGCGCCTAGTAGCAGTCTCACTATCCTTCTACATCTACATCTACATCTACACCTACGTGATTACTCTGCTAATCACAATCAAGTACCTAGCAGAGGGTTCAATGACCTCCTTCAAGCTGTCTCTCTACCGTTCCATTCTCGAACAGCGCGCCGGAAAAACGAGCACTTCACTTTTGCTGTGCGGGCCCTGATTTTTCTTATTTTATCATGATGATCATTTCTGTCTATGTAGGTGGGTGGCAACAGCATGTTTTCGCAATCGGAGGAGAAAACTGTTGATTGAAATTTCATGTCCGCAGCTCGTGGTCGTGCGGTAGCGTTCTCGCTTCCCACGCCGGAGTTCCCGGGTTCGATTCCCGGCGGGGTCAGGAATTTTCTCTGCCTCGTGATGACTGGGTGTTGTGTGCTGTACTTAGGTTAGTTAGGTTTAAGTAGTTCTAAGATCTAGGTGACTCATGACCATAGATGTTAAGTCCCATAGTGCTCAGAGCCATTTGAAACATTTTTGAAATTTCATGAGAAGATCCCGTTGCAACGAAAAACGCCCATGTTTTACTGATTGCCCCTCCAATTCACGTATAACTTCCGAGGCACTATCTCCCCTATTTCGCGATAATACAAAACGAGCTACCCTTCTTTGAACTTTTTCGATGTCAACCGTGAGTCCCACCTGATGCGGATCCCACACCGCATAGCAATACTCCAGAATAGGGCAGACAAGCATGGTGTAAGTAGTCTCTTTAGTACATCTGTTGCACCTTCTAAGTGTTCTGCCAATGAATCGCAGTCTTTGGTTTGCTCTACCCACAACATTATCTACGTGATCATTCCAATTTAGGTTATTTGTAATTGTAATTCCTAAGTATTTAGTTGAATTTACAGCCTTCAGATTTGTGTGACTTATCGTGTAATCAAAATTTAGCGGATTTCTTTTAGTACTCATGTGAATAACTTCACACTTTACTTTATTCACGGTCAATCGCCACTTTTCGCAAAATACAGATATCTTATCTAATTCATCTTGCAATTCGTTTTGGGCATCTGATGACTTTACAAGACAGTAAATGTCAGCATCATCTGCAAATCTGCAATAATCTAAGAAGGCTAATCAGATTGTCTCCTATGTCGTTAATATAGATAAGGAACAATAGAGGGCCTCTAACACTTTCTTGGGGAACCCGGATATTACTTCTGTTTTACCCACGAATCCAGTCGCACAAATGAGGCGATATTCCATAGTCACGCAGTTACGTTAGAAGACGCTTGTGAGGAACGGTGTCGACAGCCTTCTGGAAATCTAAAAATATGGAATCATCTTGACTTCCCTTGTCGATAGGACTCATTTCTTCATTGGTATAAAGAGCTAGTTGTGTTTCATAAGAACGATATTTCTGAACCCGTGCTGGCTATGTGTTAATAAATCGTTTTCTTCGAGATACTTCATAATGTTCGAACACAGTATATGTTCCAAAACCTTATTACAAATCGACGTTGGTGATATGGGCCTGTAATTGAGCTGATTACTCCTATTTCCCTTTTTGGGTGTTGGTGTGACTTGAGCAATTTTCTAGTCTTTAGGTACGGATATTTCCGTAGAAGCTCACGTCAATACCACGTTAACATTCGACCAGGTTCGCCGAGCATACTCGTTCACAGGCTTTGCGTAGTAATAATCTGTCCTTTGACAAAGTCGCTTATCTCAGTGCGTTCAGTGCGTTTCCATACATGCAGCACATTCTTCGCTAGGGTGATCCTGCATCCGTCTCTCGTGCGCTTACATAATTTTCATAGCGCATTACTTGTCCGCAACGTCACCAGGCGGCATCCAACCTCATGGTGGGCAATGGTCATAATGTTTTGACATTAGTGCAGATGTTAAAAGCCACCCTTCTCTCTCCCTGTGACCGAGCGAGGTGGCGCAGTGGTTAGCACATTGGACTCGCATTCGGGAGGACGAGGGTTCAATCCCGTCTCCGGCCATCCTGATTTAGGTTTTCCGTGATTTTCCTAAATCGTTTCAGGCAAATGCCGGGATGGTTCCTTTGAAAGGGCCGATTTCCTTCCCAATCCTTCCCTAACCCGAGCTTGCACTCCGTCTCTAATGACCTCGTTGTCGACGGGACGTTAAACACTAACCACCACCACCACCTCTCTCGCCCTGTGTGTTTTTTTTCAGTTACAGATGAGGATCTTGTAATCACATTGTCAGGACATACAATTAAATAAAATTGTTTGAAACTGATCCAGATACACAGCATCTCCGGATCACAGCTTCTTTGTTGGTTCTTTTAACAGGTCCATGGACGAGTGGATCGTACAAAGAGGAGGTTGACATTTACGTGTACGAGACGGTACTCGCGAGCGGTTCCGGGTCGCAGACTTACTTGTTGGCGTCTGGCTCCTTCAACGGCACCGCCAGGTTCGGCCAGGAACTGGACATCCCGCTCAGGAACGCTACGCTCAACGGCGCGCCCCCAGTCGGGCAGTACTTCAACGCCTACAGGGGCTACAAGTACACGGTCAACATCGTCTTCAAGAAGACCGGCATCTACCCGTGGTATACGGCGAGGACTCTGTCCACCTACTCCGTGGTCTCGAGCATGACAAATGGAGTTGGAATTGCCATCGGACTGTCGTACACTCTTGTCTGAGAGGTTGTGCCAAATCAACGCATCGCTTTGGTTAACTATGAGACTCTACTGCCGTAGAGGCTTGCAGACTGGGGCGTTATTCACTACTCCTGCTGCTATTGTGGTTCGTGCTACAAACAATTTGTACAGCCAACTCACTGCTCACAGAAAGCGGCCGAAAAAAACTTTCTAAGTCTGCATCTTAGCTTCAGTTTACTATCAAAAATATCAATGAATTGAAGCTGAGAAGCACACACGGACAGCAAACATTTTTCAGCCGCATTCCAGTAGCACTGAGTCAGCTGGCCGCATCGTTTGAAGCAAGAAGTCATTTTCATTTTGTATCTGAACCAAAGATGTTAGGTTCCGTTACCAGTTGTATTATGTATTTTAGTAACATTTTATTTCTCAGATTTCTCGTTTTATGATATAAAAGTCTTAACAACAGCAAGTTTCGCTGAAATGAAAAATAAACACACAAGCAGTTACAATGTGGTGAATGTGCTAGCATAGATATTTCACTAAATTTGTTCAATGCATCCTAAAAAAAAACAACCAGGCAAGCTTGGTGCCATATGCTGTATACCCTCGTCACAAAAATTTGGCTCTTGTATATATAAACAGAGCACGACAAATTTATGCATAATGGGTCAGACTGTAAGCCTTGTCATATAATGAAATCTGTATCGGATGGTAAAATAGCATAAAGCTACATATAGTACAATTCGACTGTAACGAATGATCTGTAGTTGCTACTTTGCAGCATTTGAGGTAACTTATGAAACACATTCACGAAAACGCTCACGCACGATATTAACAGTTGATGTACTGAATGGAACTTCTCTTTATATTCCTACAAATGCAAGATATTTTCCATAAACAAGTAAAATAACCCGATAGTGTGGTGACGATACACGCGACTCCAGAGAATAAGCCGCGCTAGAAACACTCGTAGCGCAGCAGCTGTACGGGTTTGCAGAACGAACTATACCGAGGTTCGCCAGGGGCCGCAGCTGCCAACCCATGGGCATCACGTGTGTAGACAGAGATTGATCGATGCACTGAGCTACGGCGGACAGTTCTCTTCAGTGTGCTGAGTCGTGTGCAGTCTCCAGTTACCGCCGAGTCTACAAGCTGTAGGGTTCGTCCATCGTGTCCAAGACTTAGGCACCGTAGGTATCGTAGGCCAGTTGTGGACTACGTAGACATTAATCAGAAACACAGTGACAGGACTTTAAATATTTCAGAGAATGTGTAACAATTTCAATTGTCTGATTGTAATAATTTCAATTGTCTGATTGCGCTGGACATTTCATAAGAAGTATCATTTAAACTGAGTATTTCTTCGTATTTAATAAACATAATTTTATTACTAATTGTTCGGAATCTTTCTGATTGAAGATAACCTACGCCGTCCTCCTTTTGCATTCCCTACAGGTAGTATATCGTTTTCGAAATCAGAAAGCTGAATTATATCTCTAGCGTCACGAAAGCTAATGATCTATTGTGTTACAACTAGGTACATTGCTTTGCCACAGTTCCTAACTGAGACAGCCTACCTCAGTTTCCCTCTCCTACAACACGTTACTTCTTATCTCAGATTCGTATCCTTACTCAGGATTGCATCTGTATAGTCCTTTGTCAATATTATTACTGCTACTACTACTACTACTACTACGTTTTTGTAATTAGTAGTAATATTGCTGTTATGAATTTATAACCGGTAAAGATAATTCCAAATGGCACTAGATAAATGCAGGACCATCCTTCCATTTCTTCCACTGCTGTGAATTGCTCTTAATAACCGAACATCATCCATTGGGATATTTTTTGATCTCTCAAAGAGAGATGTGTGAATCATGGAATTATTCTAGTGTTGTGGTATGACTGGGACAGTGCATAAACTGTTTAATTCATATTTAACTGTATGAATGCAGAAGGCTGAAATTAATAGTACAGATAGTGTGCTAAAATCAGCAGAGTCCTCTGACTGCTGAGGTATCAAGAGTGGTGGCCCACAGGGTACACATCTGGATCCCTTATTGATCTTAATATATATTAATAAGTTTCCACTCTATATTCATGAAGATGAAAAGCTATATATTTTTGCTGATGATACAATTATAGTAATCTCACCCAGAAATAAGAATTAGGTGAGGAAATTGTAAGCAATGTCTTTCGGAAAATTATGAAGTGGTTCTCTGCAAATGGACTCTCACTAAATTTGGAGAAAAAACGGTATATACAGTTCTGTCCGCTAAATGATAACCGTTGCTAAATGTAGACTTTGACTTGCTGAAGCAGAATATTCCAAATTTCTGGGTGCATGCGCTGGTGAAAAATTGAATTGGAAGAAACACTTTGATGATCTACTACGTTTTTGTAATTAGTAGTAATATTGCTGTTATGAATTTATAACCAGTAATGATAATTCCAAATGGCACTATATAAATGCAGGACCATACTTCCATTTCTTCCACTACTGTTACTATTGTTTATAACATTTTAATTATCATCGTTATATTGATCTGTGATGTAGAAATGTTATGTATGGAATCATGGTCCAATGACGAGACAGCATCAACGCCCTAATCTCATCGGAGTAAATAAATCAGTAAATGAAATATTACGTGATTTGTGTTGAGCATTTTTATCCTCTGCATTGCTTAAATACGTGGCGATAATATGAGAGAATAATATGAAGTGGAACAAGAACATGACATGTTTTCCTTTCTTTTTTTTTTCGAAAGACTATAAGCTCTTTCTTTCCTTTTTTAAAGATATTTATTATTTAACAGCTTCCCATAAGAGCATCACGTAATAGATAACAAACTCATTTTAAAAATAGTTATATAATCTACAACACATTCACATTTGTCTTTAATACGAAAATCTCCAAGAAATTGTCCACAGAGTTATTTCTTAGATGACACTTTTGCAAGATTCACATTACATCTCTTTTTTTTCATTAGGTTTTATGACCAAAATATTATCGTAAAATTTAAATACTGTAATTCTGAGAAAATTCTCGTACGTATTCCCGTATTTAGGATGACGAGTTACTTTCTCGTGTTCATCCTATAAGGATTCCAGACACTGTACTTTCTCCGTTAATTTAAGTCCAAAAATTATACGAAATGTGTGCGCCATGATCCACATTGTAGCGTGTCGCGTTGCTTTCGGGGATGGTTTCCATTCGGGTGTTATTGCCTTATAAACCTGTATTACTGCAACTGTTCGTTCAATCGAGTCACGTCCACTGCTGTGTGCTATATCGTGACAAATTTTGGGCTATACACATTTTCCAGTTCGGTCGGTTCTCTTGTCTTAAGAGTCGGCTTAGGTTGGTGTCGACCCTGAAATTCTATCAGATTAGTTGTAATTTCAGGGTCGACACCAACCTAAGCTGACTCTTAAGACAAGAGAACCGACCGAACTGGAAAATGTGTATAAAAAAGGATTTACGTTTCCCACTCTTTTAATTCTTAATTAAATTTTTCTGGTTATTTTCACCTTCTCTTTTATTACTGCCCTTAGGCAATGACTCGTCAAAAGATATAAAAGTGAAGAGAGCATTCATATTGATTTTGCAATTGAAATCGGGTATTAACGTAAAGATCACGAAATTGGTGGAATACAACTTATCTCTGGTTTATTCAATTAGCAGTGCTCAATAATGGATGGAATCAGTTACAATATAAGAGAAAACGTTTGCCTGATATTGGAACAAAATAACTTGCTTCTCTTTCATGAGAAGAACGTAACATTTGTGAAATTCAGCGGAAGGAAAAGGACACGTAGTAATAAGGAAATGACCATACACTCAATTACTCAGTTTGACTCACGCAAGAACCACCATCAGCACTCTCATGCAAAGGAGGAAAATTGGGCAGATAGAGAGCATTTCTATCACAGAACAGCAGCCGTATAAATCAAATCGATGGGGAATAATCTGGTCTTGCTGAAGGTCTCAACCTATTCCACACCCTACAGTAGCTTTGTTACGCTTGATTTCCACACTTGCATGAAAACTTCGAGAATTCACAAATAATATCATAACATGTAATTACTTAAGTTTACAAAGAAAGAAACTTATTATAGAGAAGAGGTTGAGCAGGCGGCTCTTCAAAGAATGACAACCGTTACAATTCGAACAAAGTGCACGACAATCAGCTCAGAAATCAAGGGTATCAATAAACTGAAAAACACACACCCATGAAGAAACAATCACTCTTACTTTCACACGAAGTATGGGCAAGTTATTCTAACTTAAACATGATGGAAAGTTTCGGTGGTCGGTGAGTTGAACCACGTTGTTCCTCTGGAACAAAGCCAAGTCTGATCAGTGCAAAAATTGCACATAATCGTCAGGCTCATAGCGTTTCAGATGAACTGATCTTAAATGTGTCTGGGTATTTTACAACGGACAAAACGCAAATTTCGGAAGTTCCTAGCAGAGCAACATAGGACTACGTCTGTACTCACCAGTATCCAGCAGCAGAATGCCTTCCTCTCCACAAAAGTTCCACCGGCTACTACGTGAGAACGTAAACCAGAGAGGGCTTCCGTCACCAGCCTGACACACAATAACCCATGACGGACGGAGCAAGGAGGACATCAGAAACAGACTAGCACTGGCGAAAAGGGGATTCCTGGCCAAGAGAAGTCTACTAGTATCAAACATATACTTAATTTGAGGAAGAAATTTCTAAGAATGTACATTTGGAGCACAGTATTGTATGGTAGTGAAAAATGGACAGCGGGAAAATTGGAACAGAAGAAAACCGAAGCATTTGAGGTATGGTATTACAGAGGAATGTTGAAATTTAGGTGAACAGTTAGAGTAAAGAACGAGGAGGATCTGCGCAGAATCTGCGAGGAAAGGAATATGTGGAAAACACAGACAGGGAGAAGGGACAGGATGACAGGACATCTGTTACGACACGAGGGAATGACTTTCATGGTACTAGAGAGAGTTGTAGAGGGCAAAAACAGTAGAGGAAGACAGAGAGTGGAATACATCCAGCAAGTAATTGAGGACATAGGTTGCAAATGCTATTCTGAGATGTAGAGATTGGCACAGGAGAGGAATTCGTGGCTGCCCGCATCAAACGAGTCTGAAGACGGATGACTAAAAAATAAAATAAAATTTAAAAAAATCGGAGCTACCATTTACAAGTGGTATTCCTTTGGTAGCTACTGCCATGTTACGAACTTTTCCTTGTTTTAGGACGTCTATTGGTATGCAGCTTTTATTGAAATAATAAGTTCGTACAAAGCTTAATTGGTGTGGGATATTGACAGTATTAACCGATGCTAGCTCTGATATCTGGTGATAATTGTGAAATCTTTCAGCAGTTGGCGGGTTGGTCCCTTTTCTGTTACGCGTTTAGTTCAGATGACGAGTAGCGCCGTGAATTATGCGTACAGGGGCATTAGTATCAGTCCATCCGCATTTAAGCTAAGAGTTCAGGATTTTAGAGTAACTTTGAAGACTTTGCTCCTCCACATAAACCAATATATCGCTTGCTGTACAGCCCTCCATATTTTTTTGGGCACCGGGAGGACCAGATCTAAGTACCATGCTTTTGCGAGTGTTGCTTACCTTCAATTTTTGTGTCATAGTTAAATTTCTATCTGCACAGATATTTACTATAGCTCTTACTTTATGGAGTGTAGTGTGACAATTGAGAGCCTCTGTTGTTTGTCAGTTATTTGTCATAATGGCGCCTAACACTTCCACTATGTATGTCAATTATTTTTTTTGCAGTTGGCAACATCAGTGTTTTTGGGGTTCATAATTGCACATTTACCTATGAGGATATTGTTAGATGTCAACAGCTCTTGAACTCATTATGAAGGCATCCAAGTCATCGGCGTCAGCTCTGTTTGAGAGCCGTTCATTTTCTATTGAAATTTCTTGACAGTCTCAACATGCGATGCAGAGGAGAGGATCTAAGGCTATTGCATATAGCGTCATAGATGATGGACAGCCTTGTCTGACTGATATGTTGGTGGGAATTTTCTTACTTAATGTGGCAACCGTATACCGCTTCTGGAGTAAGTTACTGTTCTGGTGTATGAGGTACTTATGAGGTATTCGAAGTTGATGTATGAGGGCTATTCGCAAAGTAAGGAACGATAGGTCACGAAATGGAAACCACAGTGAAAATCAAAACTGATTTATTTTCAATGGTTAGCTACACCTTCCAGCTACTTCTCTATACAATCGCCGCTCAGACTTAGACATCTGGCGTAGCGTTGTACCAACTTTTCAATTCCCTCGTTATAGAAGACAGACGCCAGTGCTTTTTTACAATTTTCTACTCTGGACTGCAGCTCGTTGTCTGTGTCAGAATATTGTCTTCATAGCTAGTGGTTCATTTGAGCAGAGATGAACCCCAGGGGTATCCAATTATGGGCTGTATTGTGGGTGATCAAACACTACCCATCGAAAACGCTGCAGGAGCATCTTCATTGCTCCTGCAGAGTGCGGCCGAGAATTGTCGTGTAGAACGAACCGCATGACAGTTATGTTATGTGGATTGCATAGCTTCAGGCGAAATCTTTCGCCAAAACACAATGCCCAAAACATCTGTGCAAAGCTTCATCAGATTTTCACTGTATTTTCCATTTTGCGACCAATCGTTCCTTACTTTCCGAGTAACCCTCGTAATTTAGAAATGCGCTGCTGGGGTCGTGACAGGTCGATGCAGTTCACATGTAAGTGTATAAGAGATGATCTGAATATTTAAACGGGAATCCTTCGAGATAAATAATGTTCTTCTCGCCAAACGCTTCTAGATAAAGTTACGCAAAGAACTGGCATTGGAGATAAATGCAATAATTATACAGCATCTACTGTTTATCTCCTGTCGTGGAAAAGAGATGAGAGACAATGGGTCGGCTTTGTGAGTTATACAGACCGTCCTTTTCCCCCTCTATCTGTAAGCGAATGGAGGAGCAGTGGGTATCATTGATGACAAATATCCTCTGTCATGCACTTTACCGGGGATTACCGAACATATATGTAGTTAGTATACTTAAAAAATATGAAAGACATTAGGTGGGCTACTGTTATAAAATACTACCAAGAAAATAATAAAAAAACTAAAACCGAAAACTAGATTCCAACACTTGTTTACACCTCTAATTCCCCGGTCTAATAAGAGACAGCCACGAATTCGCATCAGAAAGACTAATTCGATATTACTTATTTTATTTTCATTTATTTTTTTAACCTGATCTTCGGGACTTCTCTTACATCGAACCAATGTTTCACGCATACAGTACCTTTTTTTTACATTACAGATTGGGATGATAGATAGTAATAACATAGTATTAATGACAGACGTAGGGCGAAATGCATTTTATACTTAAACATATGTACCTCCGTTAAAATAGGTAAACTTGAGACTACTATGTACAAATAATGACTGATATTCAGTGCGATTTTTGTTTGAAAATGCACATCGACATCCATTTTATAAGGATTTGAATTTATAATTTCCATTTTCTCTAATGTACCTTTTCTCAAAAACTAATCAAGCAATAAAAATGGGATTTCACTGTTTACATCTGCATAAGAGGATAATAAAACGTGGGAAAGAGATTTTTGTTTAAGGTCATAGCTGCTTTGTAATTAATTTTTCAGTTTTTTGCTGTCTAGGACTGCTCTATTTTTCTAAGATTTTAAAGGAGAGCTTTTCTCAGCGAAAAGGTAACGGGAAAGTACAGCTCAGGATTATTCAGTAAGTAATTATTAAGAAATATGCCAAATTTCAGGCTGCTAGTTTTATAGTTCCTGAGAAAAGGAGCATTGTAGCTCAAAAGTTATTTTACTGCAACTCGCATTTGAAGTTTTTATTTCAATTTGTGACAGTATTCCCATACCTCTAATGGCTAATGCTGGCCATATCCATGTTCTTCATTCTCTTCCACGTCTTCCTGGAATAATCTCTTCCCCTGCCTCCTTTGCCTGGCCAAAATTTGCATTTTTTCTTCTGCTGCCTGAACTTTGACTAGTTGTGCTTCATCGATGCTTTTGAGTATCTTCAGTGTGAATGCACCTGGATGGAAGCCTAGTCTTTGTAGGCACTTAATCGTATATACATTTCCACTACTGAACGCTAGACAGGCATCACATGCGGCTATCTCCTCAGCAACTGAGGACACAAATACTGCTTTTGGACAATGCATCCCTGTAACGTGATTATGGATCTAATTTGGATTCTGTTTTCCAAATGTACACATTTTTCAGCAGTTCAGGATTGGCTTGTACCGGAAAGTTGTTTTTAATCCAAATCCGCTGGAAAACTAGTCTTTGTCACTATACACAGCATCAAAAATTCCTTCACCAATCTTCTTCTTCGATGTACTGAGTGAATTCGTCGAAAATTGTTCTTCGCACTTAGGAGCAGCATCTATAACACTGTTATTTAAATTTCCTGAACGTTTTACACGTGAAATTCGACATTCCCTCACCTCTGTGAATATGCATCCACTGCTATTACCCATTTCAAACAAAACTGGTTGATAGATCGAAAACTAAAAACTGAAATAAGTCTGCACCGCGTAGTCTTAAAAGAAACCACTCTGTAAACAAAGGAACAAGCAAAGATAATCTTTCTCACAGCCTTCTACTCATCTGCAGTTCGTTTCGATTCTATGAACGAAAAATTAATGCACAAAAAATCTATAGTGCAGAGAAAGTGTGGAACACAGCATAGAAAGCGGGGGCTTTTTCAAAAGGTATTTCTAGCCAGATTTCGATAATGAAACTTTGCGATGTTGTTCTAGAAGACTCAATCTAATGAATTATGCAATAAAATAAATTCGAATTTATGAAATTTTGCCTTACGTCTGCCCTTATCATAATGAAAATTATAAACAATACTGAGGATAAAAGTCCTGCCGTGTTGTTCAGAGAAGACTGTTAGGGTCGGGGTGAGAGATGAGGGACAGCGTACGTTGATAACACAATAGAGGAGACATTTCGTATGGAAATGTCTGAGCTTGTCTACACGTAGCCGGGTTAGCTGTGTATGAGAATGTGAAATATGATAAGAGAGTCGAGTGTGACAGATATATCGAACGCTGGTGCTCAGCACCAGTTCCAGGCGCCGTGGTCTTTCTTCAGAAAGACCTTGCGGGATGATACGCTGTAATCAACAGGAGTATACGCGCTTCTATGAGTTTCTTTTTCAGATCGAAAGGGGAGAGCTTTTTCTATTTTTTGTACGACACGGAGAGATGCTGATGGCTTCTTTCACATTGCAGCCCAATTTAGTTTTTCATCTACTGAAAATTACACGCTTGTCTCTATGTTTATCCGGACGAAAGGCCTGCCATGAAAATGAACTGATTAGTTCCAAGGAAGGGATTCACAATGAAAAATCAAATGCTTGTCATAAACTGAAGAGAGTTGTGTGGGGCTACCACCAATAAAAAAAAAAAAAAAGAAACAGATAATTAGCTGTGATGAAGAGCATGTGGAAATTAAATGTAAAATATACAAGCGTTTCATCCTGGATGGCATGCTGCAGTTAACATTAATAACAGCACAATACCAAAACCTGGAAAAGGTTGAAGAAAGACTCAATAGCTTGTGGGGAAACTAATTCTACTATAAAATACTGTATGTAGCCGCTATTCACTTTTCATCACGTCGACATTTCCTGGATGTTTCAATCTAATGCTTGGGCGCTTCACACAGTGTAAACTCATCACGCTGAAGCAAATTCCTAAAAATGCAGCTGGTTGTATTTGTCATTTTAGGATTTAGAGGTCTGAAATTGTATGTCAATATTGTGAATACCGAACCCTTATTTGCTCTAGTCAGGTGAATAACTGACAACAAACAGTACAGAGGAATGTTCTTAAAAATGGAATAAACTAAAGTAAAATGACCCTAAGCATTGTGGACCTTGCATTAATGTGAAGACTGTAGGAAGAAAGTAGAAACAATACTTGCACATCTGGGCAGCTAGCAAATTCAAGATAATCGAGACAAATATTAAATACTAAGAATTGTGCGTGCAAGATGCATAACAGTATTAGTTAACTGCGAGTTGCTCAGAGAATGGACCCCAATACAGCCTGGGGACACTCACATTTTCCAATTAGAACGAATGGGCACCAGTCAGGACAAGACAAAATCCGGGAAGTGAACAAATACCAAATTCAAGTTCACTCTACTGAGCTGACCACAATTCCAAAACTCCACTTGGAGAGGTACTGGCAGGACAGCGAACGAGAACATGCCACTCAAACCAGACAAGAACGCATATCACGATTCATTTGGTTGGCACTAGTACCAAATATTGGTTACCATGATTTACACCACAATTGGTGGCGGGGGTAACAGAGGGTATCCCACATAAAACCGGTACGCCTCAGTTACCAGTTAATAATATCTAGTAGAATTGCTTGTGAAGTGGCAACTCTGTCTCGAAAGTTGGCGAGACTACATTTTATCGGAAAGTTGAGTGCAGCTGTGTGTTCGTGCGTCGGCGATTGTGAGACTCTTTCGTTGCTGAGATGCTACAGAAATGGGGTAGTTTGCATTAGAACAGGCTCTATCAAGAAATGTAAAGAAATGTTTCAAGCGAAGTATCGTGGTAGGAAACTTCCAGGGCCAGCACTACTCAAGGTCTGTACAAGAAATGTAGGGCTGTAGGATCCGTTCAGATTGTGCAGAGCATAGGCCACCGACAGTGGGGACCTCTGAAACTACAGACAGAATTCGCATGGACATTACGAGAAGTCACCACAAGTCGATAAAGAGCTTATCGCAGCAGGTTGGTGTATCTCGTACATCGTGTCATCGTGCACTAAAGAAAGTGAATGTAGTGCAAGAGTTGTAATTTGAGGATCAGGAAAAAAAGACTTCATTACTGTAACTGGCTGTTGACATCAACTGCTAACGATTGTCTGAACCTCTTGTTTTACTTCATGTCAGATGAGGCTAGAAGCGCAGATACTGGTCGCAGGACAACCCATATAATCTACATGAAGAACCTCTCCACCCAGAGAAAATAGGTGTTTGGTGTTGTGTTGTCTGGTATGCGAGTTACTGGCTCCATATTTTTAAAGACATCTTAAACAGTGCCAAGTAACTAAAGATCTTTAACTCTTTCTATGCACAATTAACAGATGCAGAGAAGCCATTTCCAGCATTCCAACAAGATGGAGCAACTGCTCGCACATCTAACCAAAGTAAAGCAAAGTATGGCCCATATCAACAGCGTGTTCCCTGAAAACAGACTTGTTAGTAGGGGCCTCTGGCGCCCAAGGACTCCAGGCTTCACAACGTATGATTTTTATTTAGGGGGCACACTAAAGAACGACGTGCCGGTAATCCTCGCACAACTGACGATCTTAAACGGAAGATTGCTAGAGATATTAACAACATCACGCCTGGAGAATTTCATCGTGTTGCTGGTAACATCATCAAACAAAGTCACCGATGCTTGGATGCACATGGACACCACTTCCAGCATCCCTTATAAACAGGTAACATATTTTTTAACGTTACTGTTATCTATTAGTTTTTAGTTATTTCATCTTTACTTGATCTTGGGCAAGAGACGTACTGAACTTTGGGTTTGACAGTCTGTAAACTGGAAAACGACGAACTTTCTCATGCAGCCAGGGCAGCAGCGGTAGGCGGGTCTTTCTGATCTGCAGACAGAATGCCAAATTTCACTCTCAGACAACTATAGGTGGACGCTGTGGAAACTGGCGGCACCGCGCCTGTTGCAACGGATTAGCACCAGGAACTGGTCACAGTAACATTTCGGGAAACAGAAACTATCCACAAAACTGGGTTCCTCCTATGAGGCTGCCGTTTCCTACTTTTAAGACGTCGTGAAAGACTTCAGCGGACCATACTGTACACTGCTATGCACCCCAAAATCACTTCTCTCTTGTGAGAAATCGAATAACTTTCCAGCCCCAGTAAAACGCACACGCGCGCGCTCGTACATAATAAATTATCGACTAAGCCTAACAGAACTTAAAATAAAAATCGTGAAGCTGTATGTGACATGCATGTTACATTACCCCCTCAATCCACCTCAAAGAAAAAATAAAATTTACATCTTATACAGCAATATTCGTTTGACGCCTATTGCAGATGTCTTGTCTAAATCCTTTTGTAATGGTTTTGGTCAACTAACGATTTTAAAAGACTATAAATGACTGCATCATCTGCAAAAATGCGACAGGGCTGCTCAAATTGTCTCCTAAATGTTAATATAGATCAAGAACAGCTGAGCGCCTGTAGCACTTTTTTGGTGAACGCCAGATATCATTTCTGTTTTAATCGATGACTTTCCGTCAATAACTACGAACTGTGACCATTCTGACAAGAAATCATGAATCCACTCCTCGTACAACTGAGATGAATATATGACATAAGTGGTCGTGTCTTTTGATTGTATTGACGTAGAACCTCAAACATTTTACAGCGCTAAAGGACCGTAGGACTCAGCATGTGACATAAATTTCAACTCGATACCTCTACATTTTCCTGAGAAAAAGTGGTCTTAACAGACGGAGAGACAGATGAGAAAAAAGTGATCCTATAAAGATGCCGTTTCTACCGGCTGAGGTACGGAATAATAATAATAAAAAAAAATCCACATTGCTAAGAACCAATAAAAACTAACAAGATATGACGTGAAGTTAAGTGTACTTGCATAAGAAAGCGCCTTTATAAGGAGCAGGAAATTTATCCAAACTACAGACTAATGTGACGGCAAAATGATAAAAAGTAGCTTTTCATACTGGCCCAGGAAAAACATAGTTCACTAAACGAACTCTAACATATGGCAGATGTGTGTACAATTTGCTCCATTTAATGGTGGCTTTTGCCCCGTGTACAAATTACAAATTACTGATATTTACACTGACCACCTCCTGCCTGAGGGTACGATCTTTTAAATAACTCACGTTTACAAATGGAAACCATTAGAAGTAGTATGTGCAACTTCGTTAGTGCAGGCGGCATACATTCAGGGAGAAAATCGAGTGATTTGTGACCTTAACCTATTACTCTGCTAAGAGGTTTATGACCCTCTGGGGGTTCATTATTACCCGCTGGGGATAATCTGTCCATCTGAGAACCCCCTCAACCCTCACCAGTTATCTCCCCCACCCCCACGCCTCTGGGAACTCCCCTCGCTGTTACAAATGCACCTTTGATATAAAATTAATCGACTAATTAATTAAATCAAAAATTGGTTCAAATGGCTCTACGCACTATGGGACTTAACATCTATGGTCATCAGTCCCCTAGAACTTAGAACTACTTAAACCTAACCTAAGAACATCACACAACACCCAGTCATCACGAGGCAGAGTAAATCCCTCACCCCGCCGGGAATCGAACCCGGGAACCCGGGCGCGGGAAGCGAGAACGCTACCGCACGACCACGAGCTGCGGACAATTTTTATTAATTAAATCAATAAATTAATTAACACCTCCCTCTTGGGAAATACCCCCAGTTCAGCCATCCAACACCCCTACCCCCTCCCTCCCCATTGGATATTGGTGGGAAAAGGACTCAGTTTGTGTTGGAGAGGGTCTCTCTCCCTGTCTATCTTTCTCTCTCTCTCTCAAGTGGATGCTTCCTGTTTGTGTGAACTAACATACGCAAAAACACAAACATACACATCAATATGTCACTCCCACCCCTTTTCCTTCAATCCCTCCAGGACCCACCTCACCACTCAACTACCTGGCGATGGTAGTCGCTACGTCCCTTCGCTCTCACACTTCCAGTGCGATGGAAACCTGTATCAGAATAATTCAAGAATAATTAGGTAGCGTCTGTCATGTGCCACACTAACCCAGCATATGTCCTGAACATAGCGGATACCTGCCAAACTCCCAGCCATGGTCTTCACGGAAATATTCCCTCACTCTATTTTATTGACTGCTTAATTAAATCGATGATACCCTTTCCTTGCACCATATTAGTGGATACAAGGATTGGTATATTTGGTGGGATTCAGTCCTGCAACTGCTCAGTCTCCAAACCCTACTCTCTCCCCTACCAGAATATTTTCCATCGCCTGTTATTGGTGGATATTGTCACAGGTGGGTCATTTGTTAGGAAGTCCATTACATTAGAGTTAGCTGAAAATTTCAGATTTCAGATTTGTTGCATTCTGTGTCCTTAAACAATCTGTGAAACAGGCTGGACAGATGCATGATTGCAGTACCACTGTTAGAAACAATAAATGTACATATCAAAAAAAGTTTTGCAACACCCCAGTTCCCTGAACGCCTGAAGACAGACGTTGACTGTGGATATTGTATTACAGACTCAGTCCCTTTGACTGTTCAGAGCTGTCACTAAACCCGCCCAAAGATGTAAACAGCCATACATGAGCAGCGCCTATTAGACGGAGGGGTCTGACAGATGATCAGCTCCAGTCATTCCACCAGGAAGGAGGCACACGGCTCGTGTTGCCCGTAGTTCAACCATGCCTAGACGGTCAATACCGCGGTTCGATTGCGTTCGCATTGTTACTTTGTGCCAGGAGGGGCTCTCAACAAGGGAAGTGTCCAGCGTCTCGGAGTGAACCAATGCGGTGTTGTTCGGACATGGAGGAGATACAGAGAGACAGAAACTGTCGATGACATGCGTCGCTCGGGCCGCCCAAGGGCCGCTACCGCAGTGGATGACCGCTACCTACGGATTATGGCTGGGAAGAACCCTGACAGGAACGCCACCATGTTGAATACTCACCTGAACAGTCGGCAGAGCTGTCGTACGATACCATCCACATACGTATCACTGTAATCATAATTAACTATTACAATTGCAGCCCCAATCCCCACCTTGCGGTTGCAGTCTTCTGCGAATCTCGCGTCGTAATTTCTGTATTTGTATCCTCCTTATGACTGGACACAATTTTCCACATAAAATCTATCATCCCCCTTATGGATATTGAAGCGCTGAAATCTTATTTTTTCAAATGTACATGTTATTTTCTTTGCACATGTTGGAACGCAGACCACCGTAACTTTACATCCTAATATATACTCTATAAGCCTGCTGATCACAGCGAATCTATCACATATCCCCTACCGCCAATAACTGAATGCTGGGAACACCAAAAAATATTGAGCGAAAATCCGAGATCGATGGACATGCTCCATGTGTTGCTCTTGCGAGTGGCAGCAGCATGTCTTAGGACGAGAGACATAATCGTCTTATAAGCGACCAGCTATTAAAAACACGAACGTATCGACCAGGTTACTGTTACCCTGCATAAAAAGCTGTCTTGGTTCTACAGGGCCACATAATCATCGCTAATGATATCTACATTAAAAACTATACATGTTTTATAGATCGAGGTACTAAAATGCTTCCGAATGAAGTGATTTTCCAAACAAATACCCCAACACTGAATAGAAACGGTGATCTCTGGGGTGTCAATTGACCGACCGAAAATACGTGTACACTTCGCCAGTTCGTAAAAAAATCGTCCTTATTATCGAATTTATAAGATGATTTGGCTAAGGAACGTGATATTAATCTGATATTTGTGACTCTCTCATGCTGTTGCTAGATATTTCCCACGCTAACAAACAGTACTCGTATCACATTCTATCTCGATGCCATGTAGACAGTGTAACAGAGGTTCTGCGATACATCCACGCTATTATGCACAAAATCCTATGACCAATAGTGGCGCAGTGGTTAGCACACTGGACTCGCATTCGGGAGGACGACGGTTCAATCCAGTCTCCGGCCATCCTGATTTAGGTTTTCCGTGATTTCCCTAAATCGCTTCAGGCAAATGCCGGGATGGTTCCTTTGAAAGGGCACGGCCGATTTCCTTCCCTATCCTTCCCTCACCCAAGCTTGCGCTCCGTCTCTAATGACCTCGTTGTCGACGGGACGTTAGACACTAATCTCCTCCTCCTATGACCAATATACGACTTTTCAGATAATTCGTGTTACGTTTTGTGGTAGTAATTCCGTCTGTGATTTGGAATCAAGTCTTCCAGTCAAGCGCATACTTGCATGGGATTCTATGGAGATGCCTTTCAATGATTACAGCCACTGGTGAATCATATTCGTGGCACTCTCATATCTCGAAACGAGTCAACTTTTTCGAAGATGTATGGTAAGGCCCCATGCCGTAAAACTCCAACATGGTTTTAAACAGTCCCTCTGCATCTTGTATCAACTCCTCAGTCTCTGCCCTGCCCCTCGCTCCCTGCAACTTTGCCCATGTGATCGTTCGAATTTGAAGTGAGAATCGAGCAGAAGTCCACCTTCGGAATTCCGTGCAGATACAGGGTGAGCTGAGTTAATGCAAGAGGAGCGTGTGCCCGCAGCTTTATCCACCCTCAGACCCTATCCCTGACAGATCGCACGGCGGATCTACATACGAGCTCTAGCCTGATCCTATCTCGAACCTACTCTGTGCCATGTATGCGCGCACACACGCACACACACACACACGCACACACACACACACACACACACACACACACACACACACACACACACATGCAGAAAAATAGTACATATGTGCTAGGTGTTGACAACTGCAGTATATCTACAAGCAGTTATAGAATACATCGAGAAATGTTATGTCATGATCGCATGGTTAGAAGTGACATAAAATCTATAAATTTACGAAAATTGATGTAAAATACCGATAAATTGTTGAAAAATACGCCAAACTGAGGGGAAATAGTGGGGTAATGAGGGAGCACTTGCATGTCTTCTGCTCTGTGCAGGAAAATTCTTGTACATGGAAATAACGATGTGATAGCAAGAGGAATATGAGAAAAAATGATCATGGAAGCACCAGCAACTAGAGAAACAGTAATTTTTCTTGAACAGCGATTAGGCGGCTGGAATACATTGTTTAACGTGGACGACCACTAAATTTAGAGTGATAACTTTATATATGTCAGAGCACAAGTCCAGGTGCGACCTCAGAGTTATCGGCAGCCACCTTATAAATTTTTATAAAGTTTCATTTGCTAAAAAGCGTTCTGTTACACTAGCTGGGGGACTGCAATATACAACTACAGAATGGATCACGTGTTTGACCCTGTGCAAGACTGTTTAAGTGTTTTAAAGCCTAACAAACAGTATTTACAATGTGCTTCTCTGTATTGTTTGCCAAACACAGCCATGCGGCGTCAGTTAACAAATACATTACAGAACAATTGCTGCATGGTTTTTAATAACATTCAGCTGTACGTATACTGAGGTAACAGGGATATATGCAGATTGACTGCTGTATTTGATGTTTTCCTGGATAAGAGATCCATCTGCCTCTAAATTAACATGGATCTGCGTTAGAGGATGATGGAAAGTAGATGGAGCGATCGGTCGAAATGGAGCTATAACGAGGTATGATTTAATGGTAGACTGATGCATTCTAGAGAGGTGGAGATGTTGCCTGGGTCGTTTATCACGCTTTTAACAATTTTTTTCGGTTGTTATCTACGGGTACATGAGTTGTGTGGTATAATTTGCTTTCGACTCTTATACAATTGTGTGTGACTTACAGTGCTGTCTACGTGCAATCGTTAGCAACAAACCTCTCTATACCACACTCAGCAGAGGACTTCCAATGCATGTGTGATGAATTGTGTCCATCGATGGAAAACCTATTTCAACAAACTCCTCTAGATGAATGAAGATGGATGCGAAGTACTCAATTTCTCTGCCACATCTGGGCACAAATGGAGTCTTCAGTTTCATAAGTACAGTGATTTTTAGTTAGTGACAGAGGTTTGTGAGGTACTGCAAACGCTGTGAATACATCTACTTGACAGTTGTCCTGTTTATGAACTTAATGCAGCATGGCGTGTAATTTCACATGTCAAACACTGGCGCTATGTGTTTGTCTGTTTCCTTGTTAGATGCATTATCCGTTGCTGATGATCATTTTATAGGACTGATGCGAGAATATTATAATTTCTGAATCATAACTGGGTGTGAACAGCGTGCGCTACACACTTCAGAAAGCTATATTGTGGATGTACCACGAAGAATCTATATTTTTCTTTGGTGTAGAAACAAATGGTTTTATCGTCTTAAAGTCTGCCACAGAGATGAGTGGGATAGCATACTCGCTAGACGTATGTCAGGTGTTGGACGTATATGTCCTGCATTAGAGTATTAAGAGCGTTGCACTCCACATTATTAATATTTTGGAAAAGATGTGACTTTAACATTACAGTGCGTTTAAGTGCAGAACCTTATAGCCTTATGGGCGTGTGTGTTTATGTATTACAATCATTTCTCTATTGTCACTGACCCCAGATACTAGAGCAATACTTTATAATCGATAACACTGTTGATTTACTTAAAATACTTCAAACACCATCCATCTGGAGCTTCATAATGCATAAACCACGCATTTCTTCTTAACCATGAGTTACATCACCTCAACACTCTCATGTCTACTGCACACAGATAAGGTGTGCTAACCTTCTCCATATGTACACACCTGGAAAGATCTTGTGCACTTGGATGGGTGCTGTAAGTAGGTTTCGTGCAGAACAGTTTTAGGTGAACAGCAGTTATGGACTCAGTTAGCTCTGTTCCTTCATGAGACATGGAATGTAGCGAGTATAGTACCTTCCTACTTTTGGTCAGTTGCAAATTAAATCGGCAACAGTATCGCAGGGAGGGTTAGTCAAAGACAATGTGGGCGTATCTTTCAACCTACAACTTTATCATATGAATGTGAGAATACTCGATGACTCCCATCCACACAGAGGAAGATGGCCAGTCGTAACCGTAAATTCCGCACTACAATCAAAGTGTTGAAAATTTGTTGATAACCTAGCTGCAGCGATGTAGGACACTGTCTGATATACTTTGGTGAATGTGTCCGAGTATTAACTGTGAATGGACGTACTGCACAGTTATCTATACACATTTTCAATGTGGTATATGGGTGCTTTAGTGACGATACAGAAATTAGGAAGCATGCTGGCGTGCCATTGGTAGTCGTTGAAGTTACAGAAAAATTGGTAAAAATTCTAAACTTAATTTCATTATTATTACAGTGCATCCTCCCATATGGACAGTGTCTTTTCTGACCCATCTGTCCACTGGTACACTCTTGATTACCACATAATGACTGATGGACACCACTTGTTTCAGATGGAGGGAGTCTCGGTGGGAGCAACACATTCCAGGGGTGGCCAGCACTGAAACAGTGATCACGTACCTGGTGGCAATATGAGAAGTGAATGCTCTTGGTCTCTCCAAAATAGAACACCTAGGCATTTGCTACCCTGTCGCTGTAGACGATGAGATTAAATGTAGAGGTCAGCACCTCCATGATGGTGTGAACTCTTCCAGTTTCCACTTGTTACAGTGTCCTCCACATTTTTGTCAATAAGAAACACCGCCTCTGCCTTTTAGTTCAAACATACTGTGTGTTGTCAGAGTAGCATGGTTTACACCTACCTTTCTGTGAGAGCCAATGGATCAAAACTGTTAATATCAGTTTAGTACATGACACAGATTTCGAAGTCGTGGTGGAAAAACAAAATCTGTGGCAGTGTACAATGTTGTAGTCACATATTGCTTGGATGTGCTACAGCAGAAAAGCAATGTATCAAACTGCTTACGAAAGAACAACAGAGGGACTCTGTCTTGTGATTGATAGTCTGTGGGATATGGTTCTCCTACAGTATGAGTGACGAAACTTTACACTGGCCTGTGCAATTGACTTTGATCACTTTGGCAACCTATTCCAATGAACCAAAATCTGTATATTTAATAGGGTAAGCATATATCCTCGATGACGTCACAAGGTGGTATTCGTTTTCGGTATACTGGAATAGAGGAACGCGGTAATATCTTATCGAGTTCTCTACCAGGTAACGTTAGCAAAGAATATATACTTCATAGATTTTCGTTGTTGGATGGTACAAAATAATGAGGAGAGGTATTTGGGTGCCAGATGTGAATACATCCTAAGTGATGCAGATTTCCTTCATAGTACATGTATGTAGTTTGGAAACACAATGCAGTAGCAAAATTCTTGTCCTTCTTCCAGTTCCCATATGATGTGAAGTCTTCCTAATTTTCCCCATAAGAAACACCGCCGTAACTGCTCATACTGTATTTTCTAATGCCTCGTGTTGTAGGAGAAAGGTCCATCTGGTGCTGTCCTTAAACATTCTACATGGCTGGCGGAGCTACGATAACATGGGTCCCTTTCACCAAGTGGTCAAAATTCGGTTCTTTCGCATTAATTCAGCTCACCCCGTTTATCCATAGAATACAGATGGCAGACATAGCATTCTCGGATTTCTGCTCGGTTCTCACTGAAATTGGAACGATCACATGGACAAAGTTGCAGGGACCGCAGAGACAGTCTACAACCACGTTGGAGTTTTACTGTAGCAGACAGGTTCGAAAGATGTGACTCGTTTCGAGCTATGAGACTGCCATGAATATGATCCACCAGTGGCTATAACCATAAAAGGCATCTCCATAGGATCCACTGCAAGTACGTGATTTTATGGAGAGACTTGATTCCAAATCGGGGAAAGGATGTCTACCAGCAAGCGTAACACAATGGATCTGAAAACCCGGTGTACTGGCCACTGGATTTGGTACATCTTTGCGACTTCAATCTAGCGTTGCATTTTTTATATGGTTCCTCACATAGCACACCACCTACCATATGTGATCATGAATATTGTTACCGATATTTATGAGTCCCTGTAGAACCAAGACCGCCTTTTGTGCATAGTGACAGTAACATGGTCGTTGCGTTCGTGTTTTTAATAGCTGGTCACTTACAAGGCGATTATGTGTCTCTTCCTAAGACACGCTGGTGCCACTCGCAAGAAAAACAAATGGGGTATGTCCATCGATCGTAGATTTTCACTCAACATCGTTTGATGTCACCAGCATTCAGTTGTTTGCGAAGTTTTATTCTTAATAGGGGACGTGTGATAGATTCGCCGTGATCAGCAGGCTTATAAAGTATGCGTTAGGATGTAAAGTTACGTTGCTCTTTATTCCAACATATTCAAAGAGAATGACATTTCTAGTCATTAGGGAGATATGGATTTGACGTTAAAAATCGAGATTTCAATGCATCAGTCGCCATAAGGGGGATGAAACCTTTTTTGTGAAAAATTGTGTCCAGTCATAAGGAGGATGTACCCGTAGATACAGATATTTCAATGCGAGGTTTGTCGCAGAGCCATAGCCGTCAGGAGGAGGTACTTCCGATACTTCACTCAGTATCGAATGTCATGAGATTGGGGCTGCAATTGTAATAACAGTGATAAATATGTGGCTGGTTTCTTAGGACAGCTCTGCCGACTGTTCGGGTGTGTGGCGGAGGTAGTCGGTGACCGAAATAAATTGACATTTGTGGCTTAACGCTTTCGCGCCTGGTGGGTACAAAGAAAAGTTCTTATTGATCAGGTAGTGGGTTCTTGCCCGCAGCAGTGGGGACAAGTCGCAGCGGCGGCCCTGGCCACGATCTCTGGATAGCTGAATAGCGAACTACTACTATGTGTTTAGCTATCTCTACGATCACGTGTGTTGCATGTTTTCATGGAAAGTTGAGCGATTCAGTATTGATCACTGCCATGTGTTGGCGCTGGACGTATTGATAACATCCGAATTCCTACCACTCCAGTCATCCCCGGACGCCCTCCATGTCTAGGATGGTGCACTCTGGGAGACACGCGCATCCACGACTGCAGCTGCGTCCACGGCGGCAGTTTTCTCCGACCTCTGAGCATTGGCGCTGGCGGTGTACAAAGGGACTGCCATGTTGTGTGTGGACATTAGGGCACGAGGGCGCAGGAAGTGCGAGTGTCTCGGTAATCTGTGGCGTCTATCCACGACAGCTTCTACTACTATTGCGGATTGGATTGTGGTTTAAGTGTGTGGTGTTTAGAGCTTCTCAACACATGGTACTGGACTCTGTCCTGCCATAGTACGAGGGGCCTTTGAAAAGTCCGTGCAAAAATGAAAACTGCGTACGTGTTTGGGGTAAACCTTTTTTATTTTTCGATATAGTCTCCTTTTGGACTTATACACTTTGTCCACGCTGTTATAATTTGTTGATCCCTTCAGAATAATAGGAATCGTCCAAGCCTGCAAAATAGCTATTAGTTGCTGTAATCACCTCCTTGTTTGAATAAAATCTTTGTCCTGTCAGCCATTTCTTCAAATTAGGGAACAAATAGCAGTCCGAGGGAGCCAAGTCTGGAGAACAGGGGAGATGTGAAACGAGTTGGAATCCTATTTCCATTAATTTTGCGACCAAAACTGCTGAGGTGTGTGCTGGTGCTATCCAATCGCCGGCATTTTTCTTGCAGCTCGGTTTTCAAACGGTCCAATAACGATGAATAATAAGCACCTGTAATAGTTTTACCCTTTTCCAGATAGTCGATGAGGATTATCCCTTGCGAATCCCGAAAAACAGCTGCCGTAAACTTTCTGGCCGAACGAATGGTCTTCGCCTTTTTTGGTGCAGATTCTCCCTTGGTAACCCATTGTTTTGATTGTTTGGTCTCAGTAGTATAGTAATGTATCCATGTTTCATCCACAGTGACGAAACGACTCTTAAAGTTCTGCAGATTCTTCCTGAACAGCTGCAAATTACCCTTGCAGTACTTCACAGGATTCCGTTTTTGGTCAAGCGTGAGCAATCGCGGAACCCATCTTACGGATAGCTTTCTCATGTCCTAATGTTTATGCTAAATATTACGTACCCGTTCATTCGAGAAGCCCACAGTACTAGCAATCGCAAGCACCTTAACTCTTCTGTCATCCATCACCATATCATGGATTTTATCAATGATTTATGGGGTCGTAACCTCCACAGGGCGTCCAAAACG
Organism: Schistocerca cancellata; assembly: GCF_023864275.1. NCBI lineage: Eukaryota > Metazoa > Arthropoda > Insecta > Orthoptera > Acrididae > Schistocerca > Schistocerca cancellata. The sequence continues at coordinate 1,001,149,200 of NC_064627.1, forward strand.
TTCAGCATCAGTTGCCCATATGGCCACTTCGAAAACTTTGAAACCAGTTATAAACTGTTATAATCGAAGGTGCAGAGTCACGTATTGTTTATCAAGCTTCTCTTTAGTCTCCTCAGGCGTTTTGCTTTCATAAAGTAATGTTTAATCACCACACGAAATTCTTTTTCGTCCATTTTTTGACAATCATTCGACTTCCTTGATTCACGCGAATGCCAAACACAAATAAATAGACCAATAAGGCTGAAACTTGGTCTGCGTTCTTTCCAAAGATGCTACTAACTAAACATGACCTCGATACGCGCCGGTGGTGCCATCTCTCGGACTTTGCACGGACTTTTCAAACACCCCTCGTATTTGTAGATGTATCTATCCTATCATGCAGTAGGCCCTTCCTCGTCCTTCTGAATTTAGCGGAGAGAAGCAGTTTAGGCATTCTATAATGCTTTAAAAACCCAATAACAATGTCAAATTCCTGGGTGACCAATTTATTCTTTCCAATAGGGGTATTGCAAGCATGCATATCTCCAGCTTCTCCTGTAAATTGTTTAAGGACATGGTATGCAGTTGAGCTGAAATTTGAAATACTCAGCTACGTCTAATATAACGGACTTCCTAATAAAATTACAGGATGACAGTTATTGAACTCTATGAAATAAAATCTTCATAACATCTGTACGGTTTGCTTTAGGACATTAAAACTGCTTGGTTGGCCGTAGGGCATGATGGGAATTAGTACGTATAGTACGGTTTGGTCTAGCGAGGAAACCCACTTTCATTTGGATGGGTTCGTCAATAAGCAAAATTGGCGCATTTGGGGGATTGAGAATCCGCATTTCGGGATCGAGAAATCTCTTCACCCTCAGCGAGTGGCTGCATGGTGGGCAATGTCCAGTCACAGAATAATCAGTGCGATATTCCTTGATGGCACGGTGACTACCGAATGGTACGTGAAGGTTTTGGAAGATGATTTCATCCCCCTTATCCAAAGTGACCCTTATGGTTCATGCAAGATGGAACTCGATCCCATCGAAGCAGGAGAGAGTTTTATGTCCTGGAGGAGCAGTTTATGGACTGCATTCTGGCTGTAGAGTACTCAGAGGCCACTGGCATGAGCCTCGATTGGCCGCCATATTGTCCGGATATGAACACATGCGGCTCCTTTTTGTGGGGCTATATTAAAGACAAGGTGTACAGGAACAACCTCGAACCCATTGCTGAGTTGAAAATAGGCACTCAGGCGGTCATCAACAGCATAAATGTTCAGACACTTCAGTGGGTCATGCAGAATTTCGCTATTTATCTACTGCACATCATCGCCAATGATGGCAGGCATATCGAACGTGTCATAACCTAAATCAGAATATCTGTAGTGACATTTACATGTTGAATGTAGTGTGGGTTCACGCCGTAGTTTGTAACTAATTTACATTTTTTTCATACAGTTCAAGAATTGTCACTCTGTATCTAACTGTGACGGTATCCACCAACAGGAGATAAGGGGAAAAAATCGAGAAGGGGGAAGAGTAGGGTTGGGAAACTAGGCAGTTGCAGGATCGAATCCCGCCAAATATACCAGTGCTAGTGTCCACCAATAGGATGCAAGGAAAAACTGGCTCCACATAAACGCTATAGAGGTACTTAAATAGTCAATCAATCTGATAGTGAGGGAATAATTCCAGGATTTCTGTTGATCTCGTAGGGGACATCAGCTGGTTAAGTAACTGTCAATATCAATAAATTCTCCAACAGCTGTGCAACTAAGACGTTATTTTATCTTATTTTAATGACAACCAGTTTTGGCATTTTGAGAGATGCGTACAGGGCTTGAATATGACATGGTGGAATGCCGAACTTAGTTGCCGTCAAAATAAAATAAACTCTTAGTTGTACTGCCCTTGGAGAATTTAACTGATATTGACAATTATTTCCAAGATGACCACAGCTTGGGGTTTCCCAGGTATCCAATACTTTGTTCAAGACAAAGTGGGGTTAGTGTCGCACGCAACAGACACTACATACTTCTTCTTGAATGTCCTTGTTCCATCTGCTACAGGTTTCTATAGCAGTGCAAATGTGAGAACAAAGGGGTGTTCTGACTACCAACGCCAGGTCTGTATGGGTGGTGAGGTGGGCGGAGGATGGTGATGGGAGGGAGAAGGGTTGGGTGTGAAACCTGGTTGGTAAGTACTCAGAGAGCACACAGGATAAGGTTACGATTGCGGATGGGGCCGTAAACAGTTACTGTGAGTTGCACAATAAAACACTCAACTTTATTTTTCTAAGAGCCACTTATTTACACATTGCTTTAGAAGATCACAATAAGACAATATGGCTGAAGGCCTAGTTAAAGAAAACTTGAGGTGCTTTCTGGGCTGAAGGCCCAAAACGAGAACAACTAAAGTCCTGGCTTAGAAATCAAAAGCAATTACAAATAGAAGGTAAAAACGAAAAAGAACGAGCAACTGAAAACAATTAGCGGCTGAAGGCATACACTACACGTCTGAAGGACAACTATATTTAAAACACATCAGTAAACAATTTTTTTCTAACCAAGAAAATGCCTTATTAAAGGCCTTAATAAAAGGGGTCCACGTAAATCCTCGGCTGAAGGCCACATATAACACATCGAACAAGTAATGGCTTAGGGTCTGGATTACAAACAATTTCAGATAGAACAAATTGTAAGGAAAAAATATTTTTTTAAAATAAAATCAATCTCCAAAATTTTAATTTAACATGGCTAAAGGCCTTTATGTAAAATTTTAAAAGGAACTGAATTAATACACGGCCAAAGGCCTCGCACAATACTCCAAACTAAAATGAAAATCACAATCTAAAACAAACAGAACAAGTGGTGCTTAGAAGTTGGTCGGTTGGGTTGTTTGGGGGAAGAGAGCAAACTGCGAGGTCATCGGTCTCATCGGATTAGGGAAGGACGGGGAAGGAAGCCAGCCGTGCCCTTTCAAAGAAACCATCCTGGCCTGGTGATTTAGGGAAATCACGGAAAACCTAAATCAGGATGGCCGGACGCGGGATCGAACCGTCCTGCTTAGAAGTGTTCCAAGGGTCGGCCTGAGAAGGTAGCTCAAACGTAAGGTGAGGTGAGACACGCAGCCAAGAGCTGAAGTTAAATAATCGGATGGCAACTCAAACTAGGGACGGCCCAAGGACCGACCAACAATTTAACCAATTCCCTTCCGTCCGACCAATGGTACAATGATTGAAAATATCGGGCGAAGACGAGGATACAAACAGCACTACCTCTTCAGACACTGGCGTCTAAAAACAGCCAAGCCGGCCGCGGTGGTCGAGCGGTTCTAGGCGCTGCAGTCCGGAACCGCGGGACTGCTACGGTCGCAGGTTCGAATCCTGCCTCGGGCATGGATGTGTGTGATTTCCTTAGGTTAGTTAGGTTTAAGTAGTTCTAAGTTCTAGGGGACTGATGACCTAAGATGTTAAGTCCCATAGTGCTCAGAGCCAAAAACAGCCAAGGGAACATTAACCACTCTAAGCAAAATATGAACCAAACAACTTAAAAGGCTGTTGGAACTACAAGCCGTGCCAGACAGCATCAACACGACGACGAAAGGCACACTGCTGGAAAACTACGCTAACGACCAGGGCAGGTAACTGGGGCGTTAACGGCCACAGGGCATAAAATACCGCTGGTACACTTCACTGGCAAGTAACAGTCAATTTAATAATTAATCGCAATATAGAAGACGGCTGCAAGATTTCGCCGACTCCAACACATCATACGTTGCTGCTAGCTCGAACGGCCCAGGGAGCAACAATCCGCAAATGAATGAAGAGATGTCACAGTAATTGAGGTTTCATAACAGGTTAACTGACCGCTCAACTTCAGCGTCCATGTTCGGTGGGCCACAAACTTTGCCGCTCTCGCAGTTAGCACCTCACGATCTGACAGCACGTGCATGCCACCAGCGGTCCCAGCCTGGCCTCGCGCTGCAGAGACTTCCTTGCTGCTCCGTCCCAACCAACTGACCACCACACACACAACCACCACCCAGGAAGACTAACGGCCACACCAAAGATAGTACGACAGTTCTAGTATCGATAAGCTCTGCTGCTGCCACTCAAGGAGGCAAGCCACCAACTTCGTTACACCAGTAAGTAAGGAAGAAACAAGACGCCACTCGATGTGACAAAATGCCAAAGAAAAAACGGCATGAACGTGAGCCACACATGGCTCAGAGTGTGTGTTTGTGTGTGTGTGTGTTTGCATACGTTGGTTCACACAAACATGGAAGATCCACTTGAGAGAGAGGGGCAGCGGGGAGAGGGAAAGGTGTAGAGCATGTATTTCGACAGGGATTTTTCAGGAATCAGTATCAAAGAGTTGCGACCGCCTGATTCTTTGTTTTTCAATTAGCACCACTTCCGGACTGTGTGCTGCACAAGCCAGTTGGTGGTGCCGCAGCTGACGTGTGGCCCGAACGGGTGTAGTGCCACCTCTCGGACACCAGTGCATGGTGCATCCCGGTGAAGCAGTCTGCGCGTACGCGTGCAGTGTCCCAGCTGTCCCTGCAGTCGATGCGAAGATAGGATTGAGAGATTTTTAACTCTGTAATTACGTGTGGTGAGTTGTGTTGACGTCCATTTCTTGGTGGTAGTCCTTGCATGACAGGAAGAAAAAGCGATCGATATAGTTACTTCTTTTTGATATATTTTACAAGACCCACATCTTCCAGTACAGCAAAGAATGACGAGCAAGAGAGATCCAATTGCTTACTGAAATTTATAAATAAACAGTATGTCCTTTGCTATGTAACTGATTTTCCTTTCGTGAGAGCGTTCCTCTCCAGCACAGACTGATACTTTTCCTGCCATTTTCCAGCTGGATGAAGGTAGGGGAGAGTGGGGGTGGTAGGGAAGGACTGGGAGATTTCCCAGGAGGGGAAGAGTTAATTAATTTATCAATTTAATTAATTAGTCAATTTTTTACCAAAGGGAGCTCCAACGTTAGGCGCATTATGGGGCCCCTTAGGAACACGGCTGCCAAGAATGGAAAGAAAGGCAATGTGCACTCCGTGTGCATACCGGGTGGAGTCATTCTATACGTAGAACGGGTCCTTCCGGATGCCATGAAGAGCACAGGGTGCACCCAACTGCAGGTGGTGGCTCATGTCGATACCAAAGATGTGTGTAACTTTGGATCAGAAGAGATTCTCCCTCATTTCGAGCAGCTAACAGAAGTGGTAAAGGCTGCCAATCTTGCTTGCAAGATGAAAGCAGAGCTGACCATTTGCAGCATAGTGGGCAGGACCGATTGCGGATATCTGGTACATAGCCGGGTGGAGGGTCTCAATCAGAGGCTCAGACGGTTCTGCGATAGTGTAGGCTGCAGTTCCTTGACTTGCGCCACAAGGTGGTTGGGTTTCGGGTTCTGCTGAATAGGTCAGGAGTCCACTATTCACAGGAGGCCGCTAACCTGTAGCAGGGACTGTGTGGCGTGGACTGGGCGGCTTTTTAGTTTAGAGGGTCTCGGGAAAACGTAAAAAGGGCTTTAACCACAAAGGGTGCAGAACGTAGTTACAGGAGCCATCGGTTTAATAGTTGTAAATTGTCGTAGCTGTGTTGGGAAAGTACCAGAGCTCCAACCGATAATAGAAAACACCAATGCTCTAATCGTCAAAGGCACTGATAGCTGGCCATAGCCGGAGATAAGTTCAGCCGAAATTTGTGCGAAGAGCCTAACGGTGTTCCGAAAAGATATGTCTAACACAGTTGGCGGTGGCGCATTTCTTGGAGTAGTTTATCTTGTCACGAAATTGAAGTAGATAGTTCCTGTGAGTTAGTATGGGCGGAGTCCTTGTTGGCAAACGGAATAAAATAATAATTGGATCATTTTACCGATCTCACAATTCAGATGATACAATTGCTGAAAGGTTTAAGGGAAACTTGCCTTTGATTTCAAACACGTACCCGACTCACAAAATTATAATTGATGGTGACTTTAATTTACCCTCCATATGTTGGTGAAAATACAGCTTAATTCCGGAGGTACACATAAAACATAATTCGAAATTGTGCTAAACGCATTCTCTGAAAATTATTTCGACCATTTAGTTCATGAGCCCACGTGAATAGTAAACGGTTGTGAAAACACAGTTGACCTCCTTAGCAACAAATAATCCTGAGTTAATAACGAGCATCAAAACGGATACAGGGATTAGTAAACACAGGGTTGTCGTTGAAAGAATGAATGTTTTAACTCCCTATCCTCCAAAAATAAACGAAAAATATATCTATTCAAGAAAGCAGATAAAAATTCACTTGACATCTTCCTGAGAGACAGTCTCCATTCATTCCCATTTAATATAAATATAGACCAGTTGTGGCATGAATTCAAAGAAATAGTATCGGCAGCAACTGAGAGATTTGCACCAAATAAATTAACGAACGACGGAGCTGATCCTCCTTAATACACAAAACGGGTCAGAACACTGTTGCAGAAACAAAGAAAAAAACATATCAAATTTAAACAGACGCAAAATCTCCAAGACTGGCGATCTTTAACTACAGAAGCTCGAAATTTAGCGCGAACTTTAGTGCGAGATGATTCGAGTATAATACTTTTCCACTACGAAACTTTGTCTCAAAACTTATCAGAAAATCCGAAGAGACTGGTCGTATGTGAAATATGCTAGCGGTAAGACACAATCAAAAAATGGTTCAAATGGCTCTGAGCACTATGGGGCTTAACATCTGAGGTCAGCAGTCCGCTAGACCTTAGAACTACTTAAACCTAACTAACCTAAGGACATCACACACATCCATGCTCGAGGCAGGTTTCGAACCTGCGACCGTAGCAGTCGCGCGGTTCCGGATTGAAGCGCCTAGAACCGCTCGGCCACCTAAGATACGATCAATGCCTTCTCTCCGCGACAGGAATGGAGATACTATCGAAGACAGTGCTTCCAAAGCAGAGTTACTAAACACAACTTTCCGAAATCTATTAACAAAAGAAGACAAAGTAAATATTCCAGAATTTGAATCAAGAACAGCTGCCAACGTAACGTAAAAGTAGGTATCCTCGGAATAGTGAAGCAACTTAAATCATTTAATAAAAGCAAGTACTCCAGACAGTATGCCAATTAGGTTCCTTTCAGAGTCTACTGATGCAATAGCTCCATACTCAACAATAATTACAACCGTTCGCCCTACAAAAGATCCATAGCCAAAGAGTGGAAAGTTGCACAGGTCATACTAATATTCAAGAAAGGTAGTAGGCGTAATCTACTAAATTATAGGCCCATATCATTAACGTCGATATGCAGCAGGATTTTGGAACATATATTGTGTTCTAACATTATGAATTACCTCGAAGGAAACGATCTATTGACACACAATCAACACGGATTTAGAAAACATCGTTCTTGTGAAACACAACTAGTTCTTTACTCGCATGAAGTGTTGATTGCTATTGACAAGGGATTCCAAATTGATTCCGTATTTCTGGATTTCCGAAAGGCTTTTGACACTGTACCACACAAACGGCTTGTTGTGCAATTGCGTGCTTATGGAATATCCTCTCAGTTATGTGACTGGATTAGTGATTTCCTGTCAGAGAGGTCTTCGAGTAAGACATAAGTGATTTCTGGCGTTCCCCAAGGTAGTATTATAGGCCCTTTGCTGTTTCTTATCTATATAAACGATTTGGGAGACAATCTGAGCAGCCTTCGTATATTGTTTGTAGATGATGCTGTCGTTTATCGACTAGTAAAGTCATCAAAAGACCAAAACAAATTTCAAAACTATTTAGAAAAATATCTGTATGGTGTGAAAATTGGCAATTGAACCTAAATAAAGTAAAGGGTGAGGTCACCCACATGAGTGCTAAAAGGAATCTGTTAAAACTTCGGTTACACGATAAATCCGTGAAACCTAAAGGCCGTGAAATCAACTACATATCTAGGAATTACAATTACGAAGAACTTAAGTTGGAAGGAACACACAGAAAATGTTGTGGGGAAGGCTAACGAAAGACTGCGTATTATTGGCAGAAGACATAGAAAACGTAACAAATCTACTAAGGAGACTGTCTACACTACGCTTGTCTGTCCTCTTTTAGAATACTGCTGCGCGGTGTGCGATCCTTATCAGATAGGATTGACGGAGTACATCGAAAAAGAAGGGCAGCACGCTGTGTATTGTCGCGAAATAGGGGAGAGTGAGTCACTGAAATGATACAGGACTTGGGATGGACATCATTCAAACAAAGGCATTTTTCGTTGCAGAGAAATCTTCCCACGAAATTCCAGTCACTAGCTTTCTCCTCCAAATGCGAAAATGTTTTGTTGACGCCGACCTACATAGGGAGAAACGATCACCATGATAAAATACGGCAAATCAGAGCTCGTACGGAAAGATTTAGGTGTCGGTTCTTTCCGCGTGCTGTACGAGATTGGAATAATAGAGAATTACGACGATGGTTCATTAAGACCATAAATCAATGAACTTTGCCTCTGAGTGTAAGGTTGCCCCTGAATGTATACAACCTGCACGAAAACTTTTGCTTACAACTCACTCAATTGCACCACTACCATTTCCCACAAAAATGAGTTCACCATGTGTGTTTAACACAGTAAACAGGACAAAAATTCCTCCACATGAGCATCTTCTCAGTAGTGATGCAATTTTTTACAACTCAGGTTTCCGCTCTCTCTCTCTCTCTCTCTCTCTCTTGTTTGAGTTGCGTAACTTGGTGCTGGCACGAAGTGTTTGCGCAGCAGCGGTTTAAGACTTGCAGCCGGCTGCCCTGTGCTGCACCTGTGTTGTAGTGGTCAACACAGCGATAAATATCTGCCACGTGGCAGCAACTGACTTTTATGCCCTGCAGTGGCCGAGTGTCGCTTATGCACACGGTCGGCTTCCTTTTTGTGATGGCTCTGCATTCTGTCTCCCATTTTCTCCAGCAGTCAGACAGGATTACAATTGGCAAGTTTCGTAGTCACCTACAGTATTCTAACCCACATGATAATCCTAGCATGGAACTTCGTGGCCTTATATGCAACAGGAATGCAACCCTGTCTAACAGTGGAATTCAAGAAAAGTCTTTAACGTTTAATCCCAGAACAATGTGATGCGAACCATATTGTCTATAGCTGTAACTGTTGAGTGCAAGTCACCTCATTTTCAGTTCTAAAACAGATTAAAACTAATCCTATCGAGCTTTCAGCCGCGTCAGGTGATTTAAAATCCACGAGCTTTTGCTCGAGAACTCCTCGGTTATTGTCAAGTAGTGATTGTCTTTTGGTTTCTGCTACCGTCCTTGTATACCCGCTTCGCCTTCTGTGACGTCACTGGTATTACAGTGCCATATGAGGCCTGCTTCAACCTTCCGATGGCCGGTTCCCAAGGCGTGCATAGCTGCAGGCCGCCGTCTTTATTTAGGGTATTGTCATTTTTTTTATCTCGATCGCTTCTTTTATTACGCCATCCCAGAAACTATTACTCCGTCGAATAACACATGTGTCATCGAATGCAGAGCGAAGTCCATTTTCTAGAGTATGCTCCGCTACGACTGATTACTAAAGGTACTCATGGCGAAAACGTCTCTCGTCTTCTACATAGCGCTGTTCAATAACACGCACAGTGTGTCTGACATAAAACTGTCTGCACGCACATGGTATTTTGTATACTCCTGGCGTTCTGAGACGTACATCGTCTGTCGTGGGCCTCATGAGTTGCCGAATGTTTGCTGGAGCCCTTAAGACAGAACAGATTTTATGCCTCTTTAGGAGCCGGCTGATCTTTGGTGTTACTGATCCACAGAACGGAAAAAATTCAAGTCTCTTCGAGTCCTCCTCGGAGCCCTTCTGCTTACGTGTTTTCGGAAAGATGGCTTGCGAACTCTGGTGCTTGTTGTAGCCATTTTTCTCGAATACTTTCCGCAAATGTTTTATTTCCTTCGGTAAGTTTTCAGCTCTTAGACGGCTTCCACTCGATGTACCAAGGTCCTCAGAACGTTTCTGTGACGGATGGTGACAGCTGTTACCTGTCAGATATCGGTATGTGTGGGTGGGTTTCTGGTAAACAGTGTGGCTGGCACACCAATTTTCTTTACGGCGGACGAGGATGTTAAGGAGCGGGAAGGCACCATCGTGAACTTGGTGTCATCGATACTGCTGATGTGGTCCAAGAATTCTCCTAGCTTTTCACGTCCATGAGACCAGATAATCATCATGTCGTTGAAGGAACGATAAAAGCAGCGAGGCTTTACAGGATCCGTGTCCAGCGCTATACCACCAAGATACGCCATAAATAGGTTGGATATAACTGGAGATAATGGGCTCCCTATGGCGATGACGTACGTGTAAAAAAAAAAAAAGCTGAGATCGCTAGGCAGTGATATATAGCATTTCTGCTCGGTTCCGTCCTATTGAAGCAGAATGTGACTTTTCTCTTTCCTTCAGTGAGGGAAATCTCACCTCTTCCTAGATCTATTACAGCTACATGCTGTTGCATAAATTCTATCCCCAAATGTCTTCTAAAGTCTGCTGCAGAATTAAGATGACGTTCGCATCAAACGTTAACCGTTAACATTCAAAGGAAATTCTCATCTGTTAGCTGGTTAGTTACATGTTCCATACATCATTTGAACGAGTCTTCTATCGAAATGTTGTGGAACGAGTCAGTTTACGAGATATGTATACATGATTAGTGTTAACATTAATGTACCCATATTTTGAAAATATAGTTTAAGAACGTTTATTCTTTGTATAGTAATTTCCGAGTGCATTATTATGTTGGAGATAAGCCTCTGTAATGAGGAAAAGCTCAAAATAATAAATAACAATAATAAATTATTTTTAGTCCTACTCATGCAACTACATTAAGTTTTTTTAACTTTTTTATTCTGGCTACCAGTATGTAAGTAGCAATTTGTCAGTGGATTAAGAGTTGTCCGGGAAAAATGATGTTAAATTAGATTTGAAACTTGGTTCGCTTCCTGTCACACATTTTATGTTACTGGACAAATGATCGAAAATTTTCGTTGCTGCATAACTGCTTTCTGAGGCACTGACAGCTTTAACAATGGGTAATGAAGGTAATTTTTCCCTCGAGTGTTGTAGATATGCACATCAGTGGTCTTCTCAAATTATGATGTATTATTGATGACGATTTTCACTAGCGAGTATATGTAATTTGACAGCGGAATTAAAATGCCTAGCTCCTTGAAGAGGTACCTACATGATGTCCGCGGGTGAACAGCACATATTATTCTTACTGCTCACTTATGTGCGGTCAGTACGTTCTTTCTAAGTGATGAGTTACATAGAAAATGAAGAATAAATATACAAAATGCGTCGGGAAGTTGATCCGTTCGTTCCCAAGATAGGCAATTATACGAAGAGCAAAGGTCAGTAATATTCTTCTTCCAGTTCAAATTTACATCAGTATGTACAGAAAATTTGGAGCATTCTACCCTCTTTACTGACTCCTGCTCATATGCTACATCAGTTATTGGTATGACTATTTCTTGTGCAGAACTGGATATAGTGTGTTTTTTCAAAATTTAGAGTGAGTCTATTTTCACATGACCACTTAATAATTATTTGCAAAATACCATTTACCAACTCTTCTGGCGCTTTCTCTAAGATGGTATGTATTATGACACTAGTATCGTCTACAAAAAGTACCACAGTGCAGCACTCCGTGAAGAATGGGCTGTCATTCCCCCAAGAAACCTTCCAGCACCTGATTGAACGTATGCCTGCGAGAGTGGAAGCTGTCATGAAGGCTAAGGGTGGGCCAACACCATGTTGAATTCCAGCATTTTCGAAACGAGCGTGCCACGAACTTGTAAGTCATTTTCAGCCAGCTGTCCAGATACTTTCGATCACATAGTCTACTTCTTCGAATACTTTGGAAAATGTCAGCAAGGAAACTGGACGATAACTGTTTAACTCTGTCTTGTCACATTTCTTACGAAGTGGTTTAACAGTTGCTTATTTCAACCTGCCTGGAAAAATTCCCTGTGCCAGTGTTGCATATCACTAAGGACATTACTTATTAAATTGGAACAACTTTTCGGAATTCTGTTCGAAATTCCTTCAACCCCACGTGGGCTTCTATTTTTTAGAATTTTTAGAATTCTGTTAATTTTAGTGAAGGATGTTGGTGCTACGTCTACCCTGCCTGACAATTGCTAAGGAACAGAAACTTTGCTGGCCAGGAATAATCAGAGGCAATGAAGGGCGACATGAAACACTTTACACACATGATAGGGCTGGAGTGGTGTATTTATAACGAAAAATGGTAGATTTCACAACATGGGAAAGCAGAATAGCAGACATAATGTCTGTTTTTGACGCAGGTCGGACTCCCAACATAAAAGACGCTATCGGTGTCTCAGTAAGGTGTACGCCTTCGTCGGACACTGATTCACATTTTGCATCAGTTGAAGGAACAAACGCGGATTAGAGAAGAGACTTTGATTTAGTCAAAAGCAATTCCTCTCAGCTCTTTCTTCACACCGTGAACAGCCGTGTTAATCCAGGGCTGGTCGCGTCACTGCAAATGCTCTCTCGTTCACTTTTTTTGTCGTCAGTCGTCTGACTGGTTTGATAGCGCGCCACTCATTTCTCTCTAGTGCCAACATCTTCAGTTCTGAGTAGCACTTGCAGCCTGTTATTTGTTGGATGTATTTCAATCAATGTCTTCCTCTACAATTTTTACCTTCTACAGCTTAATTTAGTACCTCGGAAGTTATTCCCTGATGTCTTGAAAGATGTCTTATCGTCCTGTCCCTTCTACTTTTCAGTGTTTCCATACGTTCCCTTCCTCGCCGATTCTGTGGAGGACTGTATCATTCCTTACTTTATCAGTCCACCAAATTTTGAACATTCCTCTGTAGAACCACATCTCAAATGCTTCGAATCTCTTCTGTTCCGTTTTCTCCACCCTCCATTTTTCACTGCCATATAAAGCTGTGCTTTAAACGTACATTCTTAGAAATTTTTTCCTCAAATTACGGCCTGTGTCTGATTCTAGTAGACTTCTCTTGCCCTGGAATGCCCTTTTTGCCAGTGCCAGTCTACTTTCTACGTTCTCCGTGCTCCCGTACGTCGTGTGTTATTTTGCTGCCTAAGTAGCAGAATTCCTTCATCTGCTTCGTGGTCACCACTCCTGATGCTAAGTTTCTGGCTGTTCTCATTTCTGCTACTTCTCATTAATTTCGTCTTTCTTCGATTTACTCTCAGTCCATATTCTCTACTCATTAGACAGTTGATTCCATCCGGTAGATCCTGTAATTCTTCTTCGCTTTCACTGAGGATAGCGACGTCATCAGCCAATTTTATCTTTGGTATCCCTCCACCTTGAGTTTTTATTCTATTCTTCAAACTTTCTTTTATTTCCGTCGTTGCTTCTTCCATGTGTAGACTGAACAGTAGGGATGAAAGACTACATCCCTGTTTTCCACGGTTTTTAATCTGAGCACTTCGTGGTATTCCACTCTTTTTTTTTCCCACTTGGGTCTCGTACACTTTGTCTATTACTCGCCTTTCCCTATAGCTTACCCCAGTTTTCCTCAGAATTTCGAACACCTTGCACCATTTGACACTGTTGAACTTTTTTTCCAGGTCGACAAATCCTATAGACGTGTCTTGATTTTTCTTTAGTCTTGCTTCCATTATCAACCGCAACGTCAGGACTGCTTCTCTGGTTCCTTTACCATTCCTGAAGCCAAACTAGAAGTCATCTAACACTTCCTCAATTTTATTTTCCATTCTTCTGTGCATTATTCTTGTCAGCAACTTTGGATACATGAGCTGTTAAGCTGATTGTGCGATAATTTAGGCGCTTGTCAGGTTTTGCAATCTTTGGAATTGTGCGGATGATGTTTTTCCGAAAATCGTATGGTATATCGCCAGACTCGTACGTTATACACACCAACGTGAAGAGCCACTTTTTTGCCACTTCCTGCAATGACTTTGGAATTTCTAATGCAGTGTTACCGATCCATTCTCCCTCATTTGAACCTTACGTCATCCGAAGCTCTTTTAAATTCTAATACTGGACTCGTATCTCTTCTGTATCGACTCCTGTTTCTTCCTCTGCCACGTCAGCAGAAAGGTCTTCCCCCTCATAGAGGCCTTCGGTGTACGCCCTCTCCTCTGAATTTAACAGCAGAATTCCCACTGCACTCTTAATGTTACAGACTTTGCTTTTCACATCGCCGAAAATTGTTTTAAATGTTCTATATGCTGAGCCAGTCCTTCCGACAATCTATTTGTTTCGATTTCTTCACATTTCTGATGCAGCAGTTTCGCTTTAACCTCTCTAAACTTCCGATCTATTTCACTCCCAAGTGACTTGTATTTCTGTATTCCTGCATTTCCCTGGGCATTTTTGTACTTTCTTCTTTCATCGATAAATTGAAGAATTTCTTATGTTAACCATGGTTCCTTCGCAGTTGCGTTCCTTGTATCTACGGTTTCTTTCCCTTCTTGCTCTTCTTAGAGATGTCTATTGCTCTTCAACTGTACTGCCTACTAAGCTATTCCTTATTGCTGCATCTATAGCCTTAGAGAACGTTAAGCGTATCTCATCATTCCTCAGTACTTCTGTACCCCACTTATTTGCTTATTGATACTTTCTGACTAATCTCTTTAACTTCAGCCTTCTCTTCATCACTACTACATTGCGATCTGAGTCTATGTCTGCTCCTGGCTACGCCTTACAATCCAGTATCTGATTTCGGAATTTCTGTCTGACCATGATGTAATCTAACTGAAATCTTCCCGTATCACCCGGACTTTTCCAAGTATATCTCTTGCTGTTGTGATTCTTGAACAGAGTATTCGCTATTACTAGCTGAAACTTGTTGCAGAACTCAATTAGTCTTTCTCCTCTCATTCCTTGTCCCAAGCCCATATTCTCCTGTAAGCTTTTCTTCTACTCCTTCCCCTACAACTGCATTCCAGTCCCCCATGACTATTAGATTTTCATCCCCCTTTATATGCTGTATTACCCTTTCAATATTCTGATACACTTTCTCTATCTCTTCATCTTCAGCTTGCGACGTCGGCATGTATACCTGAACTATCATTGTCGGTGTTGGTTTGCTGTCGATTCTGATAAGAACAAACCTATCACGGAACTGTTCACAGTAACACACTCTCTGCCCTATCTTCCTACTCATAAAGAATCTTACTCCCGTTGTACCGTGTTCTGCTGCTGATAATATTACTCTATACTCATCTAACCAGAAGTCCTTGTCTCCTTTCCTTGTCCACCCCACTACATCTAGATTGGACGTTGGCATTTCCCTTTTCAGATTTTATAGCTTCCCCGCCACGTTCAGACTTCTGACATTGCACGCCCCGACTCGTAAGACGTAATCTTTTCTTTTTTCCTTTGGTTATTCAGTCTTTTTTTCAGCATCCTCCGGAGATCCGAGTGTGGAATTGCTCCGGAATCTTCATGACTCTCTTTTTTCAATTACAGGCGAGATTTCCGACCGATACATATTATGTGTATTTAATGCAGTGCATTCTGTTGCCTTCTGCATCATCATGCGGTTGATCAGTGCCAGTTCTTTCGGCTTTTGGGGCAGTTTCCCTACGCCAAGAGTGTCCCGAACATCTGTCCGCGATTCCGCCCTCTTTGACAAGGCCGTTGGGTGAATGAGGGTGACTTCTTATGCCGAAAGTCTTCGGCCACCATTTCGGATAAATTTATTCAAATTCTAAGCGGCGGTGGGATTCGGACCTGGGACCGCGGACGTTTTGATTACTAAACAAAGACGCTTCCCTAGGCCACGTGTATAAAAGTCCTACTATAAGGTCCTTATCCTCGTCATCGAACTGTCTGCCACCATATTCTCTATCACGTGGGTAAGATTGGCGCTAGGTTTCACCATGCTTGTGACATGATAGTCTACGCTTACTTTTCTTGTATGAATTGGTCTAAACCACTTCCGTGCCTGCTCCCGGGTAGCAAGACTCTTTTCTTTCTACGTGAAATTTCTACTGTCATAGCCCTAGAGGTCTTCCTAAGAGTCTGCTGAATCCTATTAAGGTCGAAAACTGGATGCGGCTCTTCTCCTACTTCAGGTAACAAGTTAAGTTGATTTCTAACCGGAATCTGAAATGTGATTCCAGAAGTTTTGTCTTTTTGCCAATTACCTTCCAACGTCAGCCAGTTCCCACTGTCTCTTTCGTACCATTTCTGATTCTGCCTGGTGGGCACATATCTTTCTTCTCTGTTCCGCTATTTTATTGTGTCGACCATATAATTTACAACTCCATGGAAGAGGCTTAGCTGACGCTATTTCTTTACAGCAACACTTCTGTCTTTTATCACTCCTGTCACCCAAGTGGTAAGGCCACCCAACGTTCCACCTTTTCAAAGGCCAAAAACACGAGCTCCAATATTACATTTACAATAGCTCCTGTATCCAGAGTAGCACTAAGTTCTCTATTATCTGATCTTATCACTACGACGGGACATACTCCCGTTTGTGAGGCACCCATCTGGGCCAGAATGTCATCATTGGCTTATTTATATTTCTGCACATTCAGAGTATAGACTTGCTCCTCGTCTATACCCACTTCCTGCTCACGTTTCAGTGAGGTCTGCTGGTTTCCATTTGTGGACGTATTTCGAATTTCTACGATTTCCGCTCCTTCGTTTCCCCACTCTCTTCACTGGCCTTGTGCAGAATTTGCCTGACGAAATCTATCGCCGTTGTTACCTGATCTCTGACTGAGCCGCTCACCTATCTGGTTCTGAGACCTGTTTTCATTACTCCTTTCCCCCAAAATTCTCGTTCGTGCGCTCGTCCTCATGCAGTTTACTATTGGTGGCTGTACGTCGCAAGATTTTCCGTTTGTTATGGATTACTTCGTACAAAAAGGTGAGAGGTGGGCTATAGAGTGGTGCAGGAGCTGTCGTCGTAGGGAAGCTGGACAGGAGCTGAAATGATTACCGAAAGCTTAATTAAGTAAACAGAAATTTTACTTAACTTGCAGCTTCCTCCAAGCGTTGCGACGAAGTTTTACAGAAGAAGATTCCGTCATGGACTGTGCGGCTGGTCCCGGCGGAGGTTCGAGTCCTCCCTCGGGCATGGGTGTGTGTGTTTGTCCTTAGGATACTTTAGGTTAAGTAGTGTGTAAGCTTAGGGACTGATGACTGATGACCTGACAAACGAAGTAAGAGCCTACGGAATATCAGACCAGCTGTGTGGCTGGATTGAAGAGTTTTTAGCAAACAGAACACAGCATGTTGTTATCAGTGAAGAGATGTCTACTGACGTTAAAGTAACCTCTGGCGTGCCACAGGGGAGTGTTATGGGACCATTGCTTTTCACAATATATATAAATGACCTAGTAGATAGTGTCGGAAGTTCCATGCGGCTTTTCGCGGATGATGCTGTAGTATACAGAGAAGTTGCAGCATTAGAAAATTGTAGCGAAATGCAGGAAGATCTGCAGCGGATAGGCACTTGGTGCAGGGAGTGGCAACTGACCCTTAACATAGACAAATGTAATGTATTGCGAATACATAGAAAGAAGGATCCTTTATTGTATGATTATATGATAGCAGAACAAACACTGGTAGCAGTTACTTCTGTAAAATATCTGGGAGTATGCGTGCGGAACGATTTGGAGTGGAATGATCATATAAAATTAATTGTTGGTAAGGCGGGTACCAGGTTGAGATTCATTGGGAGAGTCCTTAGAAAATGTAGTCCATCAACAAAGGAGGTGGCTTACAAAACACTCGTTCGACCTATACTTGAGTATTGCGCATCAGTGTGGGATCCGTACCAGATCGGGTTGACGGAGGAGATAGAGAAGATCCAAAGAAGAGCGGCGCGTTTCGTCACAGGGTTATTTGGTAACCGTGATAGCGTTACGGAGATGTTTAACAAACTCAAGTGGCAGACACTGCAAGAGAGGCGCTCTGCATAGCGGTGTAGCTTGCTCGCCAGGTTTCGAGAGGGTGCGTTTCTGGATGAGGTATCGAATATATTGCTTCCCCCTACTTATACCTCCCGAGGAGATCACGAATGTAAAATTAGAGAGATTAGAGCGCGCACGGAGGCTTTCAGACAGTCGTTCTTCCCGCGAACCATATGCGACTGGAATAGGAAAGGGAGGTAATGACAATGGCACGTAAAGTGCCCTCCGCCACATACCGTTGGGTGGCTTGCGGAGTATAAATGTAGATGTAGATGTAGATGTAGCAGTTAAGTCCCATAAGATTTCACACACATTTGAACATTTTTTAACAGAAGAAGAAACAGCAGTGAAGTCCAACTATTCCAAGAAGTCAAAGACCGTAGTGCAGCGTGAGGCTCCCCTAATAATGCATGATTGACCTATCGAAGGATAAGACTGAAGACTGGCGAAGAATGCGACTGAGAACGGGCCGTGTAGCTGCCGCCGGCCATCCTCTATCACGGCGGCAGAAGGATGAAGGCGTGCACAGTGCGCCCGTGTCATTGGCTCCGCCTGGTCAATGCACGACCGCTGTCGGCGTCGGTCGGGAACGTGAGTTTCCGTTGCCAACGGTGAGACACTGGTGGGGGCTGTACTATCGACTTATAATACCATACTGTTCTCCCTCACGTACTCGTCCAGATCGACTAGAATCAACTTGAATCCTTCTAGATCGCCTTGCTCTACATGGCGCGAGGATGTCTTAGTTCTGTCAGCATCATATTGATGCAGTGCTCTACCAGTTCGCCACTTTTGCTTGGGTGATCTAAATGCTGATTTGTTTCCAGGGTAGTACTGAAGTATGCTGAGTGCATTTTGAGTCGTTTTGTTGACGGTGGTGGGGCATTTACAGTGTGTATGCACACTTGATTCTGTTTCACAGTTAAGCAGTACAGTTTCATAACGTCTGCCTCAAACTCTGCAAACGTAGTGCAGTCTCTTATTACTGGCAGAGCTTGCACGATCACTTTGCCATTCATATGCCCACTCATAATCTATAACTTCCCCTGAATTGTAGAGGAATTTGATAAGATCTCCTAGAACTGTCCGCTCCACTTTCTAATGTGCTGATCTCCACCCGAAGTTAGTCCAGTTAACGATGACTATAAAGGGTCGAATAGCAAAAAAATTCGTCTAGTCGGAAATTTTTGAAAAGTTGTAGAGAGGGTGTCATGAACAACTCATTAAAAATCATGATCACTGAGATGTCAGCGTGAGGGTGGAGAGAGGCGGGATGTTTATAGGTCATTTTGTAAAATCAAAAACCGTGACTTATAGTGAAAAATTTCCCGGTATAAAATTAAACGACATTAAATTTCCTCCAAATAAGTTCCTATTCCTTTTTCCTCTAAGACTACAGTTTCCGCTTTGCAGGGCATGAAAAAATTGCAGATTGTTAAAAATAGTGGTTTAATGGTACAAAATTAATATTTACTATTAAATGAAGTGGATTAAGAACAAATATTAAATGTGTGTAGCACGCTCTAAGTGTGGTAGAACTTTTTTAACGATCGCAACACCACGGGAAGGGGGGGTGGGGGTTCGTTCATCCCAAACTTTTGAAAATACTTGTATCGTAATGTAAGCAGTTACTTTATATTTTAAAAGTTCAAAAAAATATTTATTGTCTTAATGAATTTTTATAGCAGAGTCCATAAATGTTTTAAATTTTTCAGTTAAAGTGAACTCAAAAATTTAAGTGTTAGTACTAGATGTTACAAAAGAGCGTGCTAGAAGCTGTTTTTAGATTCTGGGCGAGAATATCGTCGGGAGAGCTACAGGGTTGTGTGATAGGACCGCTGTTGTTCTCCACATGAATAAATGATTTGGCTGACAGGGTGGGCAGTAATCGGCGGTAGTCTGTTGATGCTGCTGTGCAGTACGGTAAGGTGTCGATGTTGAATGACAGTAGGAGGATACCAAATAGACAAAATTGGCGCGATGAATAGTAGCTCTAAATGTCGAAAAATATTAGTTATGTGGATGAATAGGAAAAACAAACCTGTAATGTTTGGATAGGGCATGAGTAATGTCTGCTTGACACAATCAAGTTGTTTAAATATCTGGGTGTAACGTTACAAAGACATATGAAATGGAACTAGCATATGAGAAATGTGGTAGGGAAGGCGATTGAGGGACTTCGGTTTATAGTAAGAATTTTACGAAAGTGCGGCTCATCTGTAATGTAGACCGCTGTGACCTATTCTTGAGTTTTGCTCGAGTATTTGGGATCCGCACCAGATCAGAATAAAGGAAGACATCGAAGCAATTCAGAGACGGTCGCGAGATTTGTTACCGACAGGTTCGAGCAACATAAGTGTTACTGTGGTTCTCCGGAACTCTAATGGGAATCCCTGGAGGAAAGGCGACGTTCTTTTTGAGGAACACTATTGAGGAAATTTAGAGAACAGACATTTGAACCTGGCTGCCGAACGATTCTACTGCCGCCAACATACACTGCGCGTAGGAACCACGAAGATAAGATACGGGAAATTAGGGCACGTACGGAGGCATATAGAGAGTCGTTTTTCACTCGCTCTATTTGCTCGTGGCACAGGAAAGAAATGGCTGGTAGTGGTATAGGGTACTCTCCACCACGCGCCGTACGGTGGCTCGCGGATTATCTATGTAGGTTTACATATAAATGGACCATATCAAGTCATCATTACCTGCTTTAAAAGTATGTTGTTAATAAAGATCAACTTCATTTAACGAATTTCGTATTTTTTTCAAGATGAGCGTGACGTACCCGCTCCTCCCCCCGTGGTAATGAACGTTATGGAAAACGCGTTGGTATCGTTAGGGCTAAGGGGTACGTTGTGTTCTGTGGGCATGTGACGGGCGGGAGGTGTATTGATGGTGGAGGGTACTTCAGCGGGAAAAGACGGGTAGTCGGATTCTAGTCAAGCACTTTCCTCCTTTGTAGGTCTGCGAAATGAGGAGCGAATAGGCAAATCACCATTCTCTCTACCACATTATGTCACGAAATACGATCACGTGGTGATTCAAAAAGTTGTGCTGACCCTTCCGCAGTTCCCTTAACGCTTTTGCCAATTTTAACTCTAATACACTCTTTGATTATATATAATTAAATTTTACCAAGACATTTAAGTCATCTTTATCTACAATAATTATGGAAGCTGAAAAAATGAATTAAACTTCATGCCGCCGCTGGGACTCGAACCCGGATCTTCTGGCCTCTTTTTTTTCCCCCGTGACTGTTCGTTGCATTTACTCGTAGCGAACGGCACGTGACATTCATTGAAGTTTGTTGCTGATCACTCGACTCATTTTTCTTATTACAGAGAGCAGCCAGCAGCTCTCTGACCGAACACACTGAGCTACCGTGCATACCCTGGCAACAGGGGTAGCGCAGATGGAAAATAAGCTGAAGATATGAAGTGAAGTTTGTGTTGAGGACGTCACTCGACTTCAGTAATTAGTGTAGGAGTATTGACGCTAGTGCTGCAGTGGTGTAATGGTCAGCATTTTTGTCTTGTACGCGAGAAGACCCGTGTTCGAGTCCCTAACGCGCCACAAATTTTAATTCATTTCTTCATCTACTGTCACACTCTTTGATATTCAGGAGGTAGGTTGGGTAAAATACATGGAACGAAACGCTATTTACAACTTGTACAGAAGCCAAACAGCAGTTATAAGATTCAAGCAACATGAAATGGAAGCGGTGGTTGAGAAGGGATTGAGACATGCGGTAGTCTATCCTTGACGTTATTCAGTCTGTGCGTTGACAAAGTATTAAAGGAAACCGAAGAAAAATTTGTGAAGAAATTAAAGTTCTGTGAGAAGAAATTAAAAATTTGAGGTTTGCGGATGACAGTGTAACTCTGTCAGACACAGCATGTCTGGGGAGTTTGGCAGCCAGCGGAAATGTTTAAACTCAGAAGAATGTTCCTAGAGCCACTCTAGCAATTCTGGACGTGTGGGGTGTTTGAATTGTCCTGCTGAAATTGCCCAAGTCCGACGGAATGCACAATGAATATGAATGGATGCAGTTGATAAGACATGATGCTTACGTACGTGTCACCTGTCAGAGCCGTTTCTAGACGTATCAAGCGTCCCATGTCACTCCAACTGCACACGCCCCACACCATTACAGAGCCTCCACCAGCTTGAACAGTCCTCTGTTGACATGCAGAGTCCACGGATTCATGAGGTTATCTCCGTACCCGTACACGTCCATCCGCTCGATACAATTTGAAACGAGACTCGTCCGAACAGGCAATAAGTTTCCAGTCATCAACAGTCCAATGTCGGTGTTGATGGGCCCAGGTGAGGCTAACGCCTTGTGTCATTCAGTCCTCAAGGATACACGAGTGGACCTTTGGCTCCGAAAGCAAATATCGATGATGTTTCGTTGTATGGTTCGCACGCCGACACTTGTTCAGAGTCCAGCATTGAAATCATCAGCAATTTGCGTAACGGTTCGCTTCTGTCACATTGAACGATTCTCTTCAGTCGTCGTTGGTCCCGTTCTTGCAGGATCTTTTCCCGGCCGCAGCGATGTCCGAGATTTGATGTTTTACCGGATTCCTGATATTCACGATACACTCGTGAAATGGTCGTACGGGAAAATCCCCGTTCATCGCTACCTCGGAGATCTGAATACGCTTGCCTATACCAGTATCTTTGGCGCTTCAATGTAGAATGACAAGAGCGAGTGTTTACATTCGCGGGTCGAGGGAAAGGCTTCATCTCGTAGGCAGATCACAGGAACACGACGGGTAAGAGAAGTGACATAGCTCACTCGTTTTATTTTCAAACCGACTTTATTTCTTTTTTGTTTTCTTTTTCTGATCAGTTTTTGTACCCCTTTTGTGATTGTGTCGCCACACCCTCGGTGCAGTTCTGGTTGTTAGAACGATGCAGTTTAATTGATCAGTTTTGCTTTCTTCTTCGTAGAGACTTGTTTTCTTTTCCAATAATGGACAACGTACTTCCGCTCAAGGGATGACGGTCATTAGAGGAGCTAACTCATTCACAAATTCTACTTGGAACTTGCCAAGGACTAGACCGAGCCGTGAGGTGCTATTGGGATGTTACCAGATTATATTTCTTTCCTAAAATGGCTAAGCAGTAGTGGCTGGAGGACAGATCAAAGGACTGAGAAGCATATTTCACTACAACAAAATTAAAGAGGCCTTTAGTGAAAAGAGAAGCAAATGTAAGAATATCAACAGCGCAGATGGAAAACCAGTCCTAAGCAAAGAAGGGAAAGCTGAAAGGTGGAAGGAGTTTATGGAGGGTCTATACAAGGGAGATGAACTTGGAGGCCTTATTATAAAAATGGAAGAGGACGTACACGAAGATGGGGATGGGAGATACGATACTGTGAGAAGAATTTGACAGAGCACTGAAATACCTGAGTCGAAACAAGGCTCCTGGAGCAGACGACATTCCGTCAGAGCTACTGATATGCCTGGGACAGCTAGCCATGACAAACTATTCCACCTGGTGTGCAAGACGTATGAGACAGGCGAAATACCGTCAGACTTCAAAAAGAACATAATAATTTCAATTACAAAGAAAGAAGGTTCTGACATTACCGAAGTATCAGTTTAATAAGCCATGGAGGCAAAATATTAACACGAATTATTTACTGAAGGATGGAAAGAGTGGTAGAAGCCGACCTAGGGGAAGATTAGTTTGAACCCGGAGAAATGTAGAACACGTGTGGCAATACTAATCTTACGACTTATCTTAGAATATAGATTAAGGAAAGGTAAACCTAAGTTTATAGGAATTGTAAAGTTACAAAAGGTTTTTGGCAATGTTGACTGGAATATTCTCTTCGAAATTCTGAAGGTAGCAAGGGTAAAATAGAGGGAGTGAAAGTATTTACTACTTGAACAGAAACAAAACGGCAGTTATGAGTCGAGGGGCATGAAGGGGAAGCAGTAGTTAAGGGAATGAGACACGGTTGTAGCCTATCGCCAATACTATTCAATCTGTACACTGAGCAAGTAGCAAAGGAAACGAAAGAAAAATTTGGAGTAGTAATTTGAGTTCAGGGAGAACAAATTGAAACTTTGAGATTTACCGATGACACTGTAATTCTCTCAGAGACAGCAGACGGCTTGGAAGAGCAGTTGAATGGAGTGGACAGTCTCTTGAAAGGACGACAGAAGATGAATATCAACAAAAGGAAGACGGAGATAATAGAATATGGTCGAATTAAGTAACCTGATGCTGAGAGGACTAGCACAGGAAACCAAACACTAAAAGTAGTAGATGAGTTTTGCTATGTGGACAGCAGAATGACTAATGATGGACAAGGCAGAAAGGATATAAACTGTAAACTGGCAGCGACAAGAAAAGCGTTTCTGAAGAACCAAAATTTGTTAACATCGAATATACATTTGAGTGAAAGTCGTTGTAAGAAGTGTATGGAAGCGCACATGGATGGTAAATAGTTTAGGTAAGAAGAGAATAACTTCTGAAACTTGGTGTTGCAGAAGAATGCTGAAGATAAAGTGAGTGGATCACTTAACTAATGAAGAGATACTGAATAGAATCTAGGAGAAAAGAAATTTGGGCCACAATCTGACAAGAAGAAGGGTTCGTTAGGCAGGACACCTTATGGGACATCAAGGGATCTCAAATTTTATACTGGAGGAAAGAGTCGTGGGGGTGGGGGTTAAAAATTTCAGAGGGAGACCAAGAGACGAATACATTAAGCAGATTCAGAAGGACGTAAGTAGCGGCTGTTATTCGGAGATGAAGTGGCTTGCACAGAATAGTGTGGTATGGAGAGCTGCGCCAAACTAGTCTCTGCACTGAAGACTACAATGACAACAAAATCAACAACAATGCTTTTCAATCACATTAGTACCGATCTTTAAAGCCATGTTTTCCCACTGCCTTCCACATTTTATGACATCAACCATGGTAGGTTTCTCATTCCAGGAGGATGAGCGTGCTCCACCTTCCTTCCGCTCATCCACGTTCATGGTTTGACCGAAGGGCACTCCGTATCTCGGGACGTACCTGTTCCCTGCACTGTTGTGCGTTTGAAAAACATCTGTGCGAACATTGCCCCTTTTCTAACACGAGAAGGTGAAGTCAGGATTTTTTCCTTTTTTTCGAATCTACGCTCGTTTCAGGCTTTTCTAGACTTCAGAGAGACGTTGAATATGGGAATGATTCTTAGCTACTGCACAGTTTTGTCCTCTGAAGACGCATTGCATTTAACTAATAAATAATACACATTTCACGAGGAGTAATATTTCGATGTTAGGAGACCGCCAGGTGATAAGGGACTTCGTAAAGTGAGATGAGCTGACGTCCCGACCTTGAAGCAACGGAGGCACTTGCTGGCACCGAAACTTGTTGCCTTCTGGCGATGGCGCCACTCACGATAAGAGAATTACGCCCCTCTTTCACAGCTTCTGCATCCGGTAACACGTACCGCGTGTGCCCAAGCTCGGCCTATGTGTTGCTCGGTTGTAGTCTTGCCTGGGAACACTAAATAACGTGACTAAGCTCCACGGTAATATATTTTCTAATAAAAAACTGTTGACTCGAGACATACATTATCTGATCAAACGCATTAGGACAGCCGAAAGTAATGCAGAATTTATCACCAGACGTCACGAGAGTTGGCCCCCACCAGTATAAAAGGAGAATGGAGTACTGTGTTGTCTACAGAGAAGCAGTAACATCAGAATGGGTCAGTCGGGGTAGCTGACAAGGGACCACTTGAGTATAAAGATCGCAAGTTCAGTCTTCAGTAAGCTCATTTTAAAGCATTGAATTAACAGTCATGACGGGAAAAATGTTAGCTGCTAATGACTCACCATGTGCTTCGGGAGGGCGACAGAAAATGACTGTCCAGGAGGTACAGAGATCAACCTCCTATGGGATCTACGTACTACACTTCACAAAATGCACATCATCGACATTCAAGTTATGCTCAAAACAAATCATTAAAAAAATAAACTGGTAGCCAAGATCACAGGCATTCTTTTTATTCCATGATTACCGGTTTCGGTGAAACTAAAGTCGCCCATCATCAAGGTCAGAGAGAGGGAGAAGAGGTGATGTACAAGGAGGTGAGAGGAAAAATACATAGGGGCAGGAAAAGATGGAGATGAAAAATGGGGAGGGAAGATGGACAGAAAGATAGAAAGGAGGTGATGGACAGGAGAGGGGCAAGGAGGAAGAGATGGACAAAGAAAGAAGGAGGGAGACAGAGACAGGGGAGAGAATGAGATTAGGACGTATATTCAATTCGCATACATGTTAGAAACGTGTGCTTTTCCCTTTATTTCTTTTTAAGCAGATTGAACCACAGGAAAGCGTGGCTGCATATAGCTAGTTGTAAAATATAAACGCTGCTAGTGAAGCTCGTCTACGGGGCTGTCATGATCACATGCTCTTCCCGCCCCTTACGAATCTGCACCTGCGTGGAGTGCACCTCGTTTACCCACCTTCTGCTCGTTGGCAGCACTGTTTGAAGCAGGTTTAGCGTACGCCCCCCTCCCCCCCCCCCGTCCTCATACCACCCACCACTGTTCTGCTCTGCAAGCTTCAAAGTGCATAGCACTTAATTTTAGATAAGTCACGACTTCAGCAGTTCTCGTTGCCAATTTTTCTCGGAAAGGAAGACCCAGCAGCTAGTGATTTCTCTCGCTTTAGAGCAAGATTGATCTTATCACCGTGATTACACAGCGAGTGCTAAAACATTTTTGCGTCACTAGTCTTTGCAATGAAGTGCGAGTAACATTTGCGACCCAGTTTGTCGATAAGGCCTTAGAGATAATCGTGTTCCACCGAAGCAGGAAATAATAGAGCCTAATAAAAGAGGCCGCAGAACTGTATCTATCAAGTATCCGTCTCCAGGAAAAATAATGAAAATTTTTGCGCTCGCCCTGCTGTTTGCAGCTGCAGGATCTGGCAAGAGAGACCCGATTGCGGCCATGGAGGTAAGGCGTTCTTTGATGTTTCGCTGAGGTCGGGTAGAATCGGATACGTACGCATTCCGATGTTATACACGTTACAGTCACATTAATGTGACCACCGCCTGTATCTGACGTCAAAGTGCAGTAACACTCACAGACGATAGGGGTGGCGGCACGAGCAGCGGAGGATACATAAAGCGTGTTGGGGCGAGAGCGGGGAACAGTAGAGTCGTTGTTGTAATGCGCAAGCAGAGCGACTTATTCGACATCCAAAAGGGCATGATCATTGGCTTTCGGGTCAAAAGTGGAAGCATTTCCGAAACACCTAAGTTTGTAAACTGTTTGCGAGCCGTCGTGATTAACGTGTACCGTGCATGGTACAATGGCACTATCCAACATTGGTGCCGAGGCAACAGAGGTGCAGTACAGGCCATGGATGACAGGGATGAACGTCGGCTGAGGAGACGCATACTGGCGAATAGACATGCAACTGTTGAGCATCTGACTTCCCACATGAACCAACGAGCTACCAACACTATCCCCTCAAAGACTGTTCAGCAAGCGTTCCTACGTACGGGCGTCTGCAGCAGGCGCATGGTTGATGAATCCATGCTGACAGCTGCTCACCAGTGACAAGGGATGGAATTTGCACGCGAGTACCGCAAGTGGACGTCAACAAAGTGGCCTTTTTACATGAATCACGGTTTCTGCTGGATCGGACAGATGGCCGTTTGCGCGTATGCTTAGGGAATGCTTTCGTAGTATTTCTGGGTGACCTCGTCTTTCTGTAAGGTATAATGAACCACTACAAGCATGACTCCGTCCTTGGTCACCACGTCCATCTCACATGCAGTGGACAATGTAACATGCCATACAGCTCGCCGTGTACACGCATGGTTTGAAGAGCACCAGAATGAGTTCACTATACTCCCCTGGCCACCAGACTTTCCGGATTTAAACTCCATCTAGAATCTGTGGGACCACCTCGATCGGGGTGTTAACGACTTGGATTCTCAGCCGAGGAACATAGCTCAGCTGCCCACGGCAATGGAGTCGGCATGGATCCACATCCCTGTCGCTACCTTGCATAACGTCATTGATTCTCTTTCTGTATGTCTCTTAGCGGTCCGTGGTGCAAAAGGTTGTTGTTTAGGCTTTCGACAGGTGATCGCATTAATGTGGCTGGATGGTAAATATTTTCTAAAGTACTTAATCATTATACGCTATCTGATGAAACGTATCCAGCACCTATTAGTGAATGTTCATATTGGGTATGTTTATTCTTAGCCTTTATCACGGCTTGAACGCTGATGGCAGCTCATGTTTCCCCAAGAGCCGAAACAAGGTGAGGAAATGATATTGGAAGCTGTTGTCTGGAGAAAAATCAAAACAGGTTACTTTGGTTTCAAGTTGCGACTCTGGACAGGTCAGTCTATTTCAGGAATATTATTGTCCACAACTTATTGGCTTATAGATGTTACTTTATGACAGTTTACATTATCATGATGATACAACCATTGCCTCCAAATAGTTCCTCTACAGAACGCAGCACCCACTTGCATATTTAATTTTTCCTGAAGCACAAAAAGGAGACTACAAATTAATCACGAATAACGCCCCAAATCGTAAAACCATCTCTTCCACACTTTAAATGAGAGAAGGTAGCGTTCTCCAGACATCTGCCGGAATCACACCCATCCAATTGTAAGTAGGCTATTTAGGTTTTCTTATTGGTAACGCCACGTAGCGCTCTGTATGAAAATCACTGGCTGTGCTGTGTGCAGTCTGTGGCTGGTTGGCATTGCTGTAATATTCGCCATTGTAGCGTTGGGCAGTTGGCTGTTAACAGCGCATAGCGTTGCGCAGTTGGAAATGAGCCGCCAGCAGTGGTGGATGTGGGGAGAGAGATGGCGGAGTTTTGAAATTTGTAATACCGGATATCATGAACTGCTATATACATTATGACCTTTGAACACTATTGAGGTAAATACATTGTTTGTTCTCTATCAAAATCTTTCATTTGCTAACTATGCCTATCAGTAGTTAGTGCCTTCCGTAGTCTGAATCTTTTATTTAGCTGGCAGTAGTGGCGCTCGCTGTATTGCAGTAGTTCGAGTAACGAAGATTTTTGTGAGGTAAGTGATTTGTGAAAGGTATAGGTTAATGTTAGTCAAGGCCATTCTTTTGTAGGGATTTTTGAAAGTCAGATTGCGTTGCGCTAAAAATATTGTGTGTCAGTTTCAGCATAGTCTTGTATAATTTTTCTAAGGGGACGTTTCGTATGGATCCTGGCAGGGTCGCCACAATTACACAATGGATTGACACAGGATGTAACGCAATTAATCACTCCAAATCACTCGATTCCAGTCATCCACTGTCCAGTGATGTCACTCTTTATGCCACCTCAAGTATCGCCCAGCAATGACTACAGAAATGTGTGACTTTTGAGCTACTCGGCCATTGTATCCAACCACCCTCCGCAGTGCTCGATGGTTTCTCACCTTAAACAAGCCTTGGGTGGGGTACTTCCTTATACTGACTTCTAGTTTCGTGACTGTGCGCCTTGTCGACACCACGTACCTGGTAATCCCGCGGCGGTTGTATTGTTCTGCTCCACAGCTGGCTGTTGGCTTGCCTGAAATTATCTATCGAAAAAATGCAAGCGGGTTTACGGAAGCCACTCAACGTTCAAACACAACACTGTCCTATGTCTGGTATGAACATCTATATTCTGAGACGATATGGAAACCACAGGTTGCACTGTTTACACTCTAAATCGTAAATGTTTATCCAAATTAACAATCTTGATGATTAACAGTCTAAAATACTAGGGCAGTTCGATAAGTAATGCAACACATTTTTTTTCTCGGCCAATTTTGGTTGAAAAAACCGGAAATATCTTGTGGAATATTTTCAAACATTCCCGCTTCGTCTCGCATAGTTTCATTGACTTCCGACTGGTGGCAGCGCTGTACGGAGCTGTTAAAATGGCGTCTGTAACGGATGTGCGTTGCAAACAACAGGCAGTGATCGAGTTTCTTTTGACAGAAAACCAGGGCATCTCAGATATTCATAGGCGCTTGCAGAATGTCTACAGTGATCTGGCAGTGGACAAAATCACGGTGAGTCGTTGGGCAAAGCGTGTGTCATCATCGCCGCAAGGTCAAGCAAGACTGTCTGATCTCCCGCGTGCGGGCCGGGCGTGCACAGCTGTGACTCCTGCAATGGCGGAGCGTGCGAACACACTCGTTCGATATGATCGACGGATCACCATCAAACAACTCAGTGCTCAACTTGTCATCTCTGTTGGTAGTGCTGTCACAATTGTTCACCAGTTGGGATATTCAAAGGTTTGTTCCCGAACTTCTCCTTCTTCATGACAACGCAAGACCTCACACAAGTCTTCGCACCCGAGAGGAGCTCACAAAACTTCAGTGGACTGTTCTTCCTCATGCACCCTACAGCCCCGATCTCGCACCGTCGGATTTCCATATGTTTGGCCCAATGAAGGACGCAATCCGTGGGAGGCACTACGCGGATGATGAAGAAGTTATTGATGCAGTACGACGTTGGCTCCGACATCGACCAGTGGAATGCTACCGTGCAGGCATACAGGCCCTCATTTCAAGGTGGCGTAAGGCCGTAGCATTGAATAGAGATTACGTTGAAAAATAGTGTTGTGTAGCTAAAAGATTGGGGAATAACCTGGTGTATTTCAATGCTGAATGAAACAACCCCTGTTTCAGAAAAAAAATGTGTTGCATTACTTATTGAACTGCCCTCGTATAATTCAGACGAGCGCACGCGTAACCGACACGACGCGATTGATTGTTGATGATACGGAAGCCGAATGATCGAACGAAAGTTCTTACGCTCGTCACACATACAGATATCTGGTAATAGTCCTCCTTGTCACTAGTAATGATATAACACTGGTCGTAAAGTTAATTTTTCAGTTCTCAGTTCTCACTTGTAATAGCGTGCGCGTAACCGTCGCGGCGCGGCAGATTGTTGATGATGCGGAACGCGTTGATCGAACGCACGTTCTCACGCTCGCTACAAATCACTGGCACTTGATTGCACTCTTTTGTGGTAAATAGTATTACTGATTCACATTTGTTCATTCTTGGAGACCGAACACGGCGCAGATGATCGATGCTATGCGACTCGCAACAAGAGGATACATAAATATGTTATTAACGCCACTCCTCATTTTCAATTACTTCTTGACGCACTTTCCTCTGAACCATTTCCATATGCCATCACTTTACTGTAACAGCACTTGTGGCAACACTTCAACCTGAATACTAAAAAAAACCTCTCACTTGCAGAGCTACACACTACACAACATAAGAGTTTCGTGTCCCGTGCTCGACTCACTATAGACGCGACTGCCCGCAAAGATACTCCACAATTAAGCCAGCGATATGACAATACGCTTACAGCTTGTTTAACACTGGTTTCACGTTTCCACTTCATAATAAAATCAGCAAACCCCGACTGGGCAGCTTTAAAAGGGTTGAGATATTCCTGATGCATCTGTTACTCAAGAGACATCCAATGACTGGTCAACATTTGAAGTCACGTAGCTCTCCTCACCCACAAATTCTGGTGATATTGCTTCTCTGCTGACAACAATAGTCTCTGACCCCATTTATAATGGCGGGTCCGTCTCTTGTGTCATTTAGTGGTCAATTCCAAATTACACGGGGGTATCGGGATACTATTTTTCAGATAATTTGTATAATAAATGTCAGCGTGGTTTGTTGGCCGCCTTATCTCCACACCACACGCCCGCAGCTCCATGCGAGTTATGTGGTATGGTTTCAGTTTTCGGTTTGCAACTGCCGGCGTCGGGTCCGAAGACAAGGGCGTCAAAAGATCTCATCGCATCGTGGGAAGTCGGTGAAGTACCCAGGAATTGAGGACCTAGATAGCCGAGAATGTCCAAAATATTACTTTTAGAATGTTCAAGAACATTTGAGAATGTTTTAGAATCTTCTAGAAAGTATCGAATCTTTCGGAGGGTTCGACAATTTTCTCGAAAGTTCCAGGAAGAAGAAACTAGTTGGGTCTTCTTCAACTAGGGGAATAGGCTATTTCCCTACGTTAAAAATACAGTTCGGATTGTTGTTATTTCTTGTGATTACAACATTCAAGTAGCATTTTCGGTGAATATTCTCACAAAATATCTGTTATTTTTATGTAATTAAAGCTTATAAATCAATGAAAATCAAGATTGGTCACGCGACCGAAAACGCTCTGTTCTTGCCTGAAGCTCTGGTGACGTCACAGACTAGGGGTAAGACAAAGCTATACGAAAGTTATATGAGTGTCAACCGAAGTTACTAGGTTTTTCCGTACTTTTTCTGCAAACAGTTAAGTTATTTAGTGAAGAAAAACACGTTTACAGCCTTTACCTACCAGCAGAAAGGACATTTGTGAACGGTGGTAGTGGAAACCTTCCGAAGGCTGATGCGTTTATGCTCCACCCATTTAGAATGGCGATATGTGTGAGGACGGAGACACTTTTCCCTGCTCCCTACAACGTCATTAAATTCCCTCAAAACTAAGGAATTGTAGAATGTTTTGCACGTGCCGATTTCCTCGTATACAAGACAATTAGCAGAGAGTACATAATGCAGATCGGCTCTGTGGCACAATTGATAACGTGTAAGACAACAGATTAGAGGATCGTAGGTTCTATTCCTTGTATGGTCATGAATTTTTAAATGTGCTACGCGAAATAAGAAAATAGTGACAGCAGGAACTCATTGTGGCAGTTATTTCGATGGTGAGACGTATTATATACAACTTACCATTAATTTTAGTCGGAGAAATGGACAACTGAGAATAAATGCATTTAATTTACGTACGCTCAACTGACTTGTATTGCCAATGGTGAACATATCTCCACACATCCAACGAGGTGCAGGACGATGACGTTTTGTATACGGAAGGGTGTAAAGCATATATACAATCCTGGAAATTGAAATAAGAACACCGTGAATTCATTGTCCCAGGAAGGGGAAACTTTATTGACACATTCCTGGGGTCAGATACATCACATGATCACACTGACAGAACCACAGGCACATAGACACAGGCAACAGAGCATGCACAATGTCGGCACTAGTACAGTGTATATCCACCTTTCGCAGCAATGTAGGCTGCTATTCTCCCATGGAGACGATCGTAGAGATGCTGGATGTAGTCCTGTGGAACGGCTTGCCATGCCATTTCCACCTGGCGCCTCAGTTGGACCAGCGTTCGTGCTGGACGTGCAGACCGCGTGAGACGACGCTTCATCCAGTCCCAAACATGCTCAATGGGGGACAGATCCGGATATCTTGCTGGCCAGGGTAGTTGACTTACACCTTCTAGAGCACGTTGGGTGGCACGGGATACATGCGGACGTGCATTGTCCTGTTGGAACAGCAAGTTCCCTTGCCGGTCTAGGAATGGTAGAACGATGGGTTCGATGACGGTTTGGATGTACCGTGCACTATTCAGTGTCCCCTCGACGATCACCAGTGGTGTACGGCCAGTGTAGGAGATCGCTCCCCACACCATGATGCCGGGTGTTGGCCCTGTGTGCCTCGGTCGTATGCAGTCCTGATTGTGGCGCTCACCTGCACGGCGCCAAACACGCATACGACCATCATTGGCACCAAGCCAGAAGCGACTCTCATCGCTGAAGACGACACGTCTCCTTTCGTCCCTCCATTCACGCCTGTCGCGACACCACTGGAGGCGGGCTGCACGATGTTGGG
The DNA here is from genome assembly GCF_023864275.1 of Schistocerca cancellata. NCBI lineage: Eukaryota > Metazoa > Arthropoda > Insecta > Orthoptera > Acrididae > Schistocerca > Schistocerca cancellata. The sequence goes on from NC_064627.1 coordinate 1,001,182,866, forward strand.
GCGTGGGCGGAAGACGGCCTAACGGTGTGCGGGACCGTAGCCCAGCTTCACGGAGACGGTTGCGAATGGTCCTCGCCGATACCCCAGGAGCAACAGTGTCCCTAATTTGCTGGGAAGTGGCGGTGCGGTCCCCTACGGCACTGCGTAGGATCCTACGGTCTTGGCGTGCATCCGTGCGTCGCTGCAGTCCGGTCGCAGGTCGACTGGCACGTGCACCTTCCGCCGACCACTGGCGACAACATCAATGTACTGTGGAGACCCCATGCCCCACGTGTTGAGCAATTCGGCGGTACGTCCACCCGGCCTCCCGCATGCCCACTATACGCCCTCGCTCAAAGTCCGTCAACTGCACATACGGTTCACGTCCACGCTGTTGCGGCATGCTACCAGTGTTAAAGACTGCGATGGAGCTCCGTATGCCACGGCAAACTGGCTGACACTGACGGCGGCGGTGCACAAATGCTGCGCAGCTAGCGCCATTCGACGGCCAACACCGCGGTTCCTGGTGTGTCCGCTGTGCCGTGCGTGTGATCATTGCTTGTACAGCCCTCTCGCAGTGTCCGGAGCAAGTATGGTGGGTCTGACACACCGGTGTCAATGTGTTCTTTTTTCCATTTCCAGGAGTGTATCTTCTGCGTAACACTAACGATACGATGTTCGTGAGAGGAAAATGACGTCAGTGTCTGAAGAAGACTTGTTGTTGTTGTTGTTGTGGTCTTCAGTCCTGAGACTGGTTTGATGTAGCTCTCCATGCTACTCTATCCTGTGCAAGCTTCTTCATCTCCCAGTACTTACTGCAACCTACATCCTTCTGAATCTGCTTGGCGTATTCATCTCTTGGCCTCCCTATACGATTTTTACCCTCCACGCTGCCCTCCAATACTAAATTGGTGATCCCTCGATGTCTCAGAACATGTCCTACCAACCGATCCCTTCTTCTAGTCAAGTTGTGCCACAAAGTTCACTTCTCTCCAATCCTATTCAACACCTCCTTATTAGTTATGTGATCTACCTATCTAATCTTCAGCATTCTTCTGTAGCATCACATTTCGAAAGCTTCTAATCTCTTCTTGAAGCAGATTTAGTTCACCTTTATGTAAGATGCTGAAACTTTAAACAAAAAGGATCCTAGCTGAACAGTGCCAAGATAAAAGAGCGTTGTTTCCACTAAAGTAAAAAGTGTGTGAACACATTAACTAGAAATCTTCGTGAAGATGACGTGTGTGAACAGAGATAGCATATTTAAGTGCGTGTAAACGGAAAGGAAAACTCAGCCATACCGTGTTTCTGACCGGTGCTGTAAAGTTTTGTAAATGTGATTTCGTTTTCATATGAGAGGACTGTTGAGTCGTTTACAAATGAGTTAAAATATCCATTCTGACTGTATTTGAAATATTGATCTATGGATGAGTGCCTATAAACAATTACAGTCCACCGCTCTGCCAACGGAACTACAGAAAGGTGCTTATACTCGTAGTATTGAGTATAACGACAGTCCATTCTCCTAATTTTCACTGCAAGTTTAATTTCGTTGAATGGCGCTGTCCTTCCTAGCAGCAGTGGGAAATTATAGCTTACAGGTAAAATAAAGTTGACTTCAGAGTGCAAAACATTCTTATGTTAGGAAATCTGTGCATCGATGTGGGGGCTTTTTCTGGCACAGTGCAACCACATTTTATTCATCTTCACACTCTTTAGAACACTGAAAAACAATTTTACCGGAGTTGTTGTACCCACATTTGTACAATGTGATACTACACACCATTTATATCCCATTTTCCGAAACGGAAATTCCAAAGGAAGGTATCACTGAATGACCTTTACGACACTAGGAACAGCGATCTAGCCAGTGACGTCACAAGCACAACGTGAGTCAAATAGAGCGTTTTAGCGGGCTTTCAAATTTTCTAATTTTTTAACACTGAAGTTCTAGAGGAAGAAAGTGTGTTACTAGCATAAAACCACATAATTAGCCATTTAAGACGATTTCCAGAAAACAGTCAAATACCTTATTATAAAACTAGATGCCACAAAAATTTACTTTCGTTGCTTTTTAATTATTTCTTTCTGGCCTTTGCATTCCAGTCTTTTAAATTTTTGGAGGATTGTATTGCAAATGGAACTGTAATGTGTAAAGATACATAGTTGTTGCTTTAAAACTGTAATTGGATCGTAAATACTCACAAACTTGATTTTTCCATCAACTAGCAGGATTTATCAAAGCATCTGTCAATTGTTCCTTGATGAAAACTGCTACTGTTCGCTGCATACTTGTGGACTCAGCTGTCCTCATCCTTAAGCCTTCACGTCTTTTCATAAAATCACAGTAAATGTGTGTACAAGCTTACATTTTTGTCTTACAGAACCGATGCTTTATTTTCGGTTGCTGTAGGTTTAAGCACTCAACTTTACTCTAAGGCATAAGCTGACAAATATTTCATCGTGATCGTACAAAATCCTTTCGTGTTTATCGTTGCATGTTGGATTTTGTGCATGAACGGACCTCTCAATTGTGTCCCGTCACTGTTCGATGGGATTCACGCCAGGCGATCTGGTTTGCCAAATCATTCACTCCAATTGTCCAGGATGTTCCTCAAACCAGTCGCGAACAACTTGGGCCTATGACATGAGGGATTTCCACTCATAAAACTTCTTTCGTTGTATGGGAACATCAAGTCCTTCAATGGCTGTAAATGGTCTCACTTGGTTCCGTCGGACCAGACGACGCAGTCCATTCCGTGTAAACACAGCCAACACCGTTATGGGCCCACCACCCTCTTCCACAACGCTTTGTTGACAAATTAGTTCCATGCCTTCATGGGGTCTGCACCACATTCAAACTCTACCATTATGTGTTACCAACTGAAATCGGGACTTATCTGACCAGGCCACAGTTTTCCAGTCGCCTAGGGTCCAACCGATATGGTCGCGACCCCAGGAGAGGCATTGCAGTCGATGCCGTGCACAGGAACTCTCGTCGGTCGTCTGCTGCCATAGCCCATTAACGCCAAATTTCACCGCACTGTCCAAACGGAGGCGTTCGTCGCACGTCCCAGTTTGATTTCAGCAGTTATTTCACTCAGTGTCGCTTGTCTGTCAGCGCTCTCGGTCGTAAAGTGATGGCCGTCGCCCATTGCGTAGTGCATGGTGGGAAGTAGTGCCAAAAATTTGGTGTTCTCGACATACTCTTGACACTGTAGATTTCGCAATACTGAATTACCTAACTATTTCTGAAACAGAATGTCCCAAATGTCGACTTCAACTATCATTCTGCGTTCAAAGTCTGTCAATTACCGTCGAGCGGCCAGAATCACGTCGGACACCTTCCCACATGAATCACCTGAGTACAAATGACACCTCCACTAATGCACTGGCCTTTTATACACTCCTGGAAATGGAAAAAAGAACACATTGACACCGGTGTGTCAGACCCACCATACTTGCTCCGGACACTGCGAGAGGGCTGTACAAGCAATGATCACACGCACGGCACAGCGGACACACCAGGAACCGCGCTGTTGGCCGTCGAATGGCGCTAGCTGCGCAGCATTTGTGCACCGCCGCCGTCAGTGTCAGCCAGTTTGCCGTGGCATACGGAGCTCCATCGCAGTCTTTAACACTGGTAGCATGCCGCGACAGCGTGGACGTGAACCGTATGTGCAGTTGACGGACTTTGAGCGAGGGCGTATAGTGGGCATGCGGGAGGCCGGGTGGACGTACCGCCGAATTGCTCAACACGTGGGGCGTGAGGTCTCCACAGTACATCGATGTTGTCGCCAGTGGTCGGCGGAAGGTGCACGTGCCCGTCGACCTGGGACCGGACCGCAGCGACGCACGGATGCACACCAAGACCGTAGGATCCTACGCAGTGCCGTAGGGGACCGCACCGCCACTTCCCAGCAAATTAGGGACACTGTTGCTCCTGGGGTATCGACGAGGACCATTCGCAACCGTCTCCATGAAGCTGGGCTACGGTCCCGCACACCGTTAGGCCGTCTTCCGCTCACGCCCCAACATCGTGCAGCCCGCCTCCATTGGTGCAGCGACAGGCGTGAATGGAGGGACGAATGGAGACGTGTCGTCTTCAGCGATGAGAGTCGCTTCTGCCTTGGTGCCAATGATGGTCGTATGCATGTTTGGCGCCGTGCAGGTGAGCGCCACAATCAGGACTGCATACGACCGAGGCACACAGGGCCAGCACCCGGCATCATGGTGTGGGGAGCGATCTCCTACACTGGCCGTACACCACTGGTGATCGTCGAGGGGACACTGAATAGTGCACGGTACATCCAAACCGTCATCGAACCCATCGTTCTACCATTCCTAGACCGGCAAGGGAACTTGCTGTTCCAACAGGACAATGCACGTCCGCATGTATCCCGTGCCACCCAACGTGCTCTAGAAGGTGTAAGTCAACTACCCTGGCCAGCAAGATCTCCATATCTGTCCCCCATTGAGCATGTTTGGGACTGGATGAAGCGTCGTCTCACGCGGTCTGCACGTCCAGCACGAACGCTGGTCCAACTGAGGCGCCAGGTGGAAATGGCATGGCAAGCCGTTCCACAGGACTACATCCAGCATCTCTACGATCGTCTCCATGGGAGAATAGCAGCCTGCATTGCTGCGAAAGGTGGATATACACTGTACTAGTGCCGACATTGTGCATGCTCTGTTGCCTGTGTCTATGTGCCTGTGGTTCTGTCAGTGTGATCATGTGATGTATCTGACCCCAGGAATGTGTCAATAAAGTTTCCCCTTCCTGGGACAATGAATTCACGGTGTTCTTATTTCAATTTCCAGGAGTGTAGTCGTGTACGCGATACTACCGCCATGTGTTTATGTACTTATCGCTTTTGTCACCTCAGTGTATGTTTTCAGAGCAACAGAGGTTAATGTAGTAACTTAATTCTTAGTCGTAATTACGCCTGGTTAATCCAGCTACGAGTAGTTTGTTTCGGTATCTAAGTTACTCTCAAGCAGTCCTGTTCTCCACTCTTGTATTTAGTAGTACATCTAGAGACATCTTGCAAAAGTATCCACACAGTAACGCTGCTGCAGGTCTTTTGGCTATCAGAAGAATTCTATAACGTCGAAACCGGTTTATGGTCGATAAATCAATTGAAAATTTAGTTAATACTTCAAGACCAAAGCACTTAGTGACGATAGTGATAGATGTGTGAGACTGTGAAGAACTGCAGGAATTCATCGGCGATGGAGTACTGAAATTATTTAGCGGAGAAAACAATACACATTTTACATAACTCCTGAATCTCTAAAGTAACGTTTTCAGGCGTAGCTTCGACTTTTGACAGACAAGCTGACAAATGTGTTCTTGCCATAACAGAGGTACCTTACCCGCACTAAGTGGAGGTGGTGCGAGCCCCAAAGACTACGATCTACTCTACAGATCCTCTTTAGGACCCATGAACGAGACGTGGTACTCCTACTCTGCTCTCATGCTGACGTCCATCATCATCCGTCGCAGATTTTCAACTTCAAGAACTCAGGTACACAAAGAGCTACTGATTTCAAAGTATCCGAAAATTTTCACTCGTTATAACATCTGTGGCACGGAGGTTAAGTGCCAGACTATAGACCCAAAGGTCTGGGTTCAATGGTTCAAATGGCTCTGAGCACTATGGGACTTAACTGCTGTGGTCATCAGTCCCCTAGAACTTAGAACTACTTAAATCTAACTAACCTAAGGACATCACACACATCCATGCCCGAGACAGGATTCCAACCTTCGACCGTAGCGGTTGCGCGGTTCCAGACTGTAGCGCCTTGAACCGCTCGGCCACCCTGGCCAGCAAAGGTCTCGGTTTCGATACCCTTTGAGACTTACAATTTTTGTCTCTCACGTATCGAGGTCGGGAAGAATGATTGCTTAAGCGCCTTTGTGTGCACTGTAAATTAATCTTTATTTTGTCTGTTTGTCAGTTACTTAATTTCATGTTCCGTGAATAATTTTGGATCTTTTTACACGATAAATCGTAATGCTCTGAAACGAGTCATTTTACATACGCATCGCAGATTAATTTGTACATATAGTTACATTTCTTTAGAGAAAGAAAAAAAAAAGATATACAGATGTGAGTTAGTAATTCCTATCCATCACCTTTTACACAATCCAGCAATAGAAATTCTTCCACCAAATTGGAGTTACCAAGGAGAAACTATCTCTGTTTGTTTTCAAATTTTACTTTGCTGTCTGTCAGACATTTTATATCACTGGGTAAGTGATCAAAGATATTTCATTCAGCATTGTGCACCTCTTTGTGTGCTCTAGACAACCTTGATATGTAGTAATGAATGCATTTTTCCTTTTGGTATCACAATTATGAACAAAATTGTTCCTTTAGTACTGTAGTGGATATTTAGAACAAACTTCACGAGGGAATAAATATACCGTGAAGCAGTAATCAGAACGCTCAACTTCTTCAACAAATGTCTACAAGATGAACATGGGTGAGCACCACATGTGATTGTTACAGCGTGTTTTTGACCAACGAAGACTTTCTTTCTTAAAGGTGAGTTACCCAAGGTCATTATTCTATACGACATTATTGAATGAAAATATGCGAAATATGTTAACTTACTGATCTGTCTTTCCCCAATATTTTCAATAATTATAGGTGCAGATGTGGTTGAATTAAGTTGTTTTAGGAGTTCCAAGATTCACTTTTCCCAGCTTCAATTCTCATCGGTATTGACACCTAAGAATTTTGAAGTTTCCACCCTATTTATTATTTCCACACCATGTGTTACAGTTATCACTGGTGTAGTACCCCTAGACGTGTAGAATTAAAATTGATGGTGATAACATTTGCAGAAAACTAGTGATACTTCTAAGAACTTTGTTTATCATTTCTTCTCTTTCTGTGCATACGCTTGGATTGATCACAATACAAGTATCATCTGGAAAAAGAACTGATTCTGCTTGTAGTATATTAGATGGAAAATAGTTTACATATCTGAGAAACAATAGCGGACCTAATATTTAGCTTTGACGGAGCGGGGTAGCACACTAGACTCGCATTTGGGAGGACAACGGTTCAAACCCGGGTGCGGCCATCCTGATTTAGGTTTTCTGTGATTTCCGTAAATCGCTTAAGGCAAATGCTGGGATGGTTCCTTCGAAAGGGCACAGCCGCTTTCCTTCTCCATCCTTACCTAACCCGAGCTTGTGTTCGGTCTCTAATGATCTCATTGTCGATGGGACGTTAAACACTAATCTCCTCCTCCCCTCCTTCTCCATTTAGCCTTGGGGAACCTCATATGTGATTGTGATCACTATGAGAGCAAAACTTATAGCTTAGTAATGTAGACCTGGATTCATAACGTTAAGTTGACGTTCAGGCGGTTGCAAGTGGGCTCTCACAGCATACTTTGCATCTATCACTATTCCTTTTGTATTTCTTGCATACTTGTGTTTCTAGTACCCACAGTTTCGCGTTTCAGTCACTGTGTAGTGTATACTTCCGCTCTTTACTTTGCGACAGGCGTTTGTTTTCGTGTGAGCAGTCAGTTACAACTGTACACCTCGCTACTTGGGGAGTAGCCCCGTCCAGTCAGCAGCACAGCGTTTCGTTTGTGAGTTAAGAGTTTTAATTGCAGTTTATTCTACAATTCCTCCGACTTTAGTATGGTTGGGGGCTGTGATTGCTGTGTTCAGATGCGAGCTGAGTTAGTGAACCTTCGCTCGCAGCTCCAGGTGGTGCTGGCTTTGGTCAAGCAGCTGTTGCCAACAGGCATCGCTCTGGGAGGCTTTACGTGTGGATGCAAGCTACATCCAGCACGCCCCTAGTGTTCCCCAATCAGTCCACTACTGTGATCGCCCCACCAGGGGAGCTGACTGGAAAGCCTCCCCAGTTCGTCTGACGAACACGTTTCGAGATCTAGTTGTAGTTGATGACCACCCAGAGCCAGATGCAATCGCCTGCCCTGTCCTAGGGCAGCCTCAAGGCCCACAAGGGCTGGGCATTCAGAGAGCGTAGGTTTACTGGTATCTGGGAGCTCCAAAGTGTGGGGCACCTCGGATATAGCTGCTAAGTGGGGGGGGGGGGGGGGGGAAACAAGTGTGCACTCTGTACGCATATGGGGGGGAGTCATTTCAGATATGGAACGAGTTCTTCCGGATGCCATGAAGAGCACAGGGTGCAGCCAAGTGCAGATGGTGGATCGCGTCGGTGCTAACGATGTGTGTCGCGTTGGACTGGAAGAGAGTCTATCTGGTGGCTAGCTGAAGCGATAAACACTGCTAGTCTTGCTTGAGAAATGGAGGCAGATCTCACCACCTTATGTATATTCCAATACATTTCAAGCAAAAATGTCTCCCGTGTATGGGAACATACATACTGGATGTATGAATGCAGGTTGTGGACACGTGGTTGACGACATACGCAAGTTTGGGTCTGGCTCTGTGTTGTGCTCAGATAGCCAAATCGCCGGCACGGTAGCTCAACGTGTTGACTCAGAGAGCAGGTTAGCCTCTGTAATAAAAAACTGAGTGGAAGGATCAACAAACGAACTTTAACGGATGTCATGTGACGTCCGCAACGACCAAACCCGACGGTCAACACCGAACAAATATGCATAATAAATGGTAAGGCGACGGTCGACGATAAACGGAAAATCCGGGTTCGAGTCCCAATCCGGTACCAATTTTTATTGTCGTCCTTCCGTTATACAGCGATGGTTCTTCGTATTCGCAACTGTGAATACATTTCATATGTTTCATGATGGCTGTAGTCGCCGCATTGCCTGTTCCGTCGGATATGCATGCTTTGCGAAGGAACATTGGATCGTACTTCTTAAAACAGAGACACTGCAATAACGTAGATACATAGCAGTGGTGAGTTATGCTCGTGACTCGACACCAATAGAAGTACCGTTGCACCATCTCTTTTTCGCATGATGAAAGTGTTCTGCCTTTAGTCAACTTAACGTTTTATCTTGTTTCTGTAGTTAGTCTCTACGTAAAACTTACTTTTCGTGTAAAAAATATTGAAAACCACTATTTTGGGTTTCACGCACATTTTGTGCTATGCAGCCTTTCTCTTTTCTTTTTGACAAAACTATTACATAAAAATTTGGTTCCTTCGAGCCTTATGGTCTGATATCGCAGCTTAGTAATGAACTGGCTCCCTACTCGATATTGCTTATAATTATTTTCTTATGAAAATTAAGAAAGTGCCCTAACATATTTTGAGACGATTACAGTGAAACATGTAGCATTTGCACCTATAATAATGAAAAAATATTTCCAATTTATTTTGGACATAAAGGGCAGCTGTAGTTTCTTTGCAATACATGTGACACTAGAAATGTGAGGAATGTCCGGTTATAAGTACGGGAGGGACTTATTGCCCTAATCTTGTCACGATTGATCATCGTCATCGTCAACATCGTCATCGTCAACATCGTCATCGTCAACATCGTCATCGTCAACATCGTCATCGTCAACATCGTCATCGTCAACATCGTCATCGTCATCATCATCTTCATCTACATAGTGGATCGTGCAGTCCTTTCCGTTGAAGTAAGGAATTCTAATGTCATCCTTCACGAATTTCCTTGCTCGTCCGATCGTTTTGTAGAGAAATGCCGTTTACGGAAGCCTTTTGCCTTCCATTTGTATTAGGTGCGCCTAGCAGTTGGCCGATTCTTTGTCTTTCTTCTCCTCTGTTACAATAACCTTCAATCCTGTCTGATTTACAAGATTATAGCCAATCGTTTTTCTTCGGAATTTAATTTTTGTAGTGTTAGTTGCTGCCTTCTTTTTGTTGATAGCACGATTCTCACAACTACGAAACAACATGGGCACTATCATCACTCTTATTTTATTTCTTTTTTGCGGTAGGCACCCTGTTTATAGTGCTCCATGTAACCTGGAATTTGTGTATTTTAACATAGGATCTTAATGTCGTAAACATCTGAATTTACTTGCGGGTTCTATTAAGGTATTGTCGAATACGATCTTTGAAAGGACTTGATAATCTGATGATACATTTCCCATTGTAAGCCGTTATTTTAAAGCTGCACCTCTAGGCTGTAGTTTAAAACTGAATTGTCAAATTATTAGGTGACTAATTGTAGGACAGTACACACTGAGGTGACGAAACTCATGGTTGTTGTTGTTGTGGTCTTCAGTCCTGAGACTGCTTTGATGCAGCTCTCCATGGTATTCTATCCTGTGCAAGGTGCTTCATCCCCCAGTACGTACTGCAGCCTACATCCTTCTGAATCTGCTAAGTGTATTCATCTCTTGGTCTCCCTCTACGATTTTTACCCTCCACGCTGTCCTCCAATACTAAATTGGTGATCCCTTGATGCCTCAGAACATGAACTACCAACCGATCCCCTCTTTTAGTCAGTTGTGCCACAAATTTCTCTTCTCCCCAGTTCTATTCAATACCTCCTCATTAGTTATGTGATCTACCCATCTAATCTTTAGCAAGCTTCTCTAGCACCACATTTCGAAAGGTTCTATTGTCTTCTTGACCAAACTATTTACCGTCCATGTTTCACTTCCATACATTGCTACACTTCATACAAATACTTTCAGAAACGACTTCCTGACATTTAAATCAATACTCGATGTTAACAAATTTCTCTTTTTCAGAAACGCTTTCCTTACCATAGCCAGTCTACATTTTATATCCTCTCTAGTCCGACCATCATTTGCTCCCCAAATATCAAAAGTCATCTACTACGTTAAGTGTCTCATTTCTAATCCTAATTCTCTCAGCATCACCCGACTTAATTCGACTACATCCCATTATCCTCGTTTTGCTTTTGTTGATGTTCATCTTATATCCTCCTTTCAAGACACTGTCCATTCCGTTCAACTGCTCTTCCAAGTCCTTTGCTGTCTCTGGCAGAATTATAATGTCATCGGCGAACCTTCAAGTTTTAATTTCTTCTCCGTGCATTTTAATACCTACTCCGAATTTTTCTTTTGTTTCCTTTACTACTGCTTGCTCAATATACAGATTGAATAACATCGGGGAGAGGCTACAACCCTGTCTCACTCCCTTCCCAACCACTGCTTCCCTTTCATGTCCCTCGACTCTTATAACTGCCATCTGGTGTCTATACAAATTGGAAATAGCCTTTCGCTCCCTGTGTTTTACACCTGCCACCTTCAGAATTTGAAAGAGAGTATTCCAGTCAACATTGTCAAAAGCTTTCTCTAAGTCTACAAATGCTAGAAACGTAGGTTTGCGTTTTCTTAATCTAGCTTCTAAGATAAGCCGTAGGGTCAGTATTGCCTCACGTGTCTCAATATTTCTACGGAATCCAAACTGATCTTCCCCGAGGTCGGCTTCTACCAGTTGTCGTGTCGAACTGCCTTCTGCTGAAACTAGACCTAGCATGGACGCAGCAAGTTGTTGGAAGTCCCCTGCAGAAATATTGAGCCGTGCAGTCTCTGTAGGCGTCCGTAATTGCGAAAGTGTTGCCGGTGCAGGACTGGGTGCACGAACTGACCTCTTGATTATGTCTCACAGACGTACGATGGGACTCACGTCGGGCCTTCCGGATGGCCGAATCATTCATTCGAATTGTCCAGAATGTTTTGGAAACCAATCGTGAACAACTGTGGCCCGATGACATGTCACCGTTGTTTGGGAAAACGAATGACTGAAAAAGGTCTCCAAGCAGGCGAACATAACCATTGTCAGTCAATTATCGGTTCAGTTGGAACAGAGGGCCCAGTCCATTCGATGTAAACACACCACACCATTACGGAGCCACCATCTGCTTGCACTGTGCCTTGTTGACAACTCGGGTCCATGGTTTCTTGAGGTCTGCACCACACTCGAGTCCCCCCACCCCCCACCACATCAGCTCTTACCAACTGAAAGCGAGACTCATCTGATCAAGTCACGGTTTTCCAGTCGTCTAGGGTCCAACCTCTCTTCAATTGTACCAACGAATGACCTACACGATGCGCAAACTTGACTCCTTAATCGTGTTTGTTTCCCCTCCAATGCACAATCCTAGCATGCTACTGCACCTCTACCGACACATTCCACCAACCCCACACCTGCATAAGAACCGTTTCCTCTCTCAACGCCCACATCTCGTGGTCGTGCGGTAGCGTTCTCGCTTCCCACGCCCGGGTTCCCGGGTTCGATTCCCGGCGGGGTCAGGGATTTTCTCTGCCTCGTGATGGCTGGGTGTTGTGTGCTGTCCTTAGGTTAGTTAGGTTTAAGTAGTTCTAAGTTCTAGGGGACTGATGACCATAGATGTTAAGTCCCATAGTGCTCAGAGCCAGCCTCTCTCAACGAAATTTCAACTGTCACCCTGTCCCAGACTATAAACTTCCTCTCGACATTTACCCATCCTACCATCTGTAAATCTACCCCACCCATTCCACCTTATCACGACTGCCTTTCCCTTCCCTCTCTATGTCTCTCTTCTTTGTCTCTCCCCCCTTACTTCCCTCTACCCTCCCCTTTTCCTCTTCACATTGTGGCCTTACAGGTGCCCCCAACAACTAATCCCATCTTGTCTCTCAACAACGACTCCCGTTCCAAATATACTGCGCAGTCTTCCATGCTCATACCCCCAGCCTCCTGCCCCCACAACACCCAACTTTTTTTCTCTTCAGCAACAGACGACCTATTCCAGGGCTGTTCCTTCCACTTTTATTGACAGTCAAGTGTTTCTTTTTAAGATCGTTGTTTTACATGGTGTTATAACTGCACTATTATAGTTTCATGTTTTGCAAAAAATTTGGAAATTTGTGGTAATGTCTTATGGGACCAAACTGAAGAGGTCATCGATCCCTAATCTTACGCACTACTTAATCTATCTTACACTAAGGACAGCAAACACACACACACACACACACAGACACACGCACACACGCCCGAGGAAAGACTCGAACTTCGACGGGGGGAGCCGCCCGGACCGTGACTAGACGCCTAGACCGCGCGGCTACCCCGCGCCGCTCACGTTTTGCCTTTTATTATTACTATTTTTAATTAAAACGTGAAAGATATATTTCTTATATATAAAAACTTCCATAAATTTCATCTTTGAAAATTTTTTATTCACTTGTAAATAACTCACTTTTATGTTAGTGTATTTTTGGTCTAAGTTAGTTTTACTTGTCCCTTTGCTCAAAAGCGGGTTGCATGCACTGCCGACAACCCATCAGCTGCTGATATGAGGTGAGGAGGCATGAAATAACAATAAATAAACTACAAAACACAAACTTAATGTACCTTTGTTTGCTTTTTTATATACTGCCCCTAAAAACGATCTGCAAGGCCGAAACTGGCCGACTGTGTGCGTTCTAGGAAAACTAATGCGTGTAAGCAACAGCCGAGTTCGATACTTTACAATGCCTTCAATAAATGTACGACTACGGTACACCACTTGAAGAAAATGATCAAGAATAGTTTGTCATTCAGAAATGGTTCAGATGGCTCTGAGCACTATGGGACTTAACATCTGAGGTCATCAATGCCCTAGAAGTCGAACTACTTAAACTTTTCTATCCTAAGAACATCACACAGAACCATGCCCGAGGCAGGATTCGAACCTGCGAACGCAGCAGCAGCGCGGTTCCGGACTGAAGCGCCTAGAACGCTCGGCCACAGTGGCCGGCAGTTTGTCATTACTTAAGATGTATTGTAGGAATGTTGTGGAACATGTGCACTACCATATTCAGCAAACTTGTAGCTGTTTGTGTCTTTAAGTTTTAATTGCGTTGTACTTTTCTGACTCATAAAACTATAATTTTACAAAACAAAATTTTAATGCAACACATAATACAATTTGTACGAAGTAAACCAGCTGTGCTTCAACTACAGAATGAAACTCACTTTGAGGTCAATGTCTGATAACAAATTGAGGCTGACAGCAGACCTAGACGTTTTTCTGCCTTTTCTGTGAGCAATGAGACAGCTGGCCACATTATTCGAAGTAGGTGCCGCTGTGGCAGCGTGAACATTGAATAACATAACCCACTGCGTCCTTAGCATCTCGTATCTAACTACCGTGACGGGTAGACGTGGCCTCATAGCTAAGAGTGTACGTCAGTCCAATAGCTATTCCAGATCCATCGATCCTGGAATCGATGACGGAGTAGTCGGAGAGGTTTCTCGCTGTGTACCACGGGTAGATACCGTCCTTCTTGAAGACGATGTTGACCGTGTACTCGTAGCCACCGGTCGAGTAGAAGTAGTGCTGGACCCGGGGCGCGCTATTGAGCGTGGCGTTCCACAGTGGGATGTCCAGCTCCTGGCCGAAGCTGACGGTGCCGTTGAAGGAGCCGGTCGCCACCAGGTACGTCTCGTCCTCGGATGAAACCCTCCCGATTTTCTTCTCGTACACGAGGAGGTCAACCTCCTCATCGTATGTTCCATCCGTTCCTGGATCTGTCAAGCAACAAAGCAAGCTGTGAGCCTGAGATGTTATTTATCAGGACCAGTTTTAAACATTCTTACTTGGCGGAAAAATCCCATATATTTTTGCGTCAAAAAGCAGGGAGTGAGAGAAGGGTGTATTTACAATAAAGCGCCAAACAAACTGGTATAGCCATACATATCCATATTCAGAGATATGTAAACAGGCACAATACTGAGCTGCAGTCGGCAGCGTCTTTATAAGAGAACACGCGCAGTTGTTAGATCGGTTACTGCTGCTAGAATGGCAGGACATCAAGATTTAAGAGAGCTTGAACGTCGTGTTATAGTCGGTGCACGAGCGGTGGGACACAGCATCTCCGAGGTAGCGATGAAGTGGGGAATTTCCCGTACGACCATTTCACGGGTATACCGCGAATATCAGGAATCTCCGCCATCGCTGCCCACGGAAAAACATCCTGCAAGAACGGGATCGACGACGACTGAAGAGAATCGTTCGACGTGACAGAAGTGCAGCCCTTCCGCAAGTTGCTGCAGATTTCAGTGCTGGGCAAACCATTCAACGAAACATCATCGATATGGACTTTCGGAGCCGAAAGCCCACTCGTGTAACTGCACGACACAAAGGTTTACGCCTCGCCTGGGCCTGTCAACACCGACATTGGACTGTTAATGACTGGAATTATGTTGCATGGTCGGATGAGTCTCGTTTCAAATTGTATGAAGCGGATGGACGTGTACGGGTATGGAGACAACAACACGGATCCATGGACCCTGCATGACAGCAGGGGACTCTTCAAGTTGGTGGAGGCTCTGTAATGATGTGGGGAGTGTTCAATTAAATTGATATGGAACCCCTGATACGACTCTGACAGGTGACACGTACATACGCATCCTGTCCACCTGCATCCATTGATGTCCATTATGCATTCCGACGGACTTGGGCAATTCCATCAGGACCATGCGACAGTCCATCGTTTTGATGGATCGCAACCGCAGCTTGTGCTCTGGTATAGTGGTGGAACCGCTAGAGACCTTTCAAAAACGTTCGACTAATGTGATCTGAAGCAGCAGTGGGAGTTTACGCTTTTCCAGCATTCCTGTTTCGATCTTGTGGTGTGATCATAAGAGGGGTGCCACATTGAGGCATGTGTGAATAAAACATCAAGGAGCCCTCTAAGGCCCCATCCCCTCTCCCCCATTCCCAGTTCCAGAACACCCTCCGTGCCACTTGCGTGCGCTCCTTTGTTGGGCAGTTTAAAAATGTTCTTGTACAGAAACAACCATTCACCTGATACGTAAGTGCCGTCGTAACAGATATCCCTTTCGACACCGCTTGGATTTCACATTTTGCCAGCAGATGCTAGTTCAGCGATGTAGCACCTTTCAGCTGAAGTGTGTCGAAATGACTGCCTTTTACACCAGCGTCTAAGAATCAGTAAATGGCTGTGTCCGTACAGGGACATTTTTAAAGTGGCCAAGAAAGGCGTGTAAGAGGCACTGATCGTGTTGCCGAAATGGGGACAGAACTCAGAGGAACCCTTTGCGTCCCACACAGACAGCGCGATCACGCCACAGGGTGGGGCGAAACAGGAGGGCTGAAAGGGCGTAAATGCCCTTCGCTCCTTCAGATCACGTTCAAATTTCATCAATTGATTTCAAAATGTCTCTAGGTGGTTCAAGCCCGTACATCAGGGGAAAAATTGCGGTTGTGTTACATTCCAAAGATGTCAGATAACCTTCAATGTGGCTGCAGCCCCAGGATTTTCTTAGAGAGAGGTTGAATCGAACAGGGTGTGTCTGCAGCGTCAAAGGTTGTAGAGATCGTTGCACACTGCACTGCCAGCTGTTTTTTTGAGCGCGGAATTTGCGGATATCAACGGTCTAAGGTAATGGTTTTACTGACCACCTACATGCCACACCACTGAAACCTTTTCGTGTCGATTCTGAGCGACGATGTAACTGAGGTGTTTCCATCTGGCGTTCATAAGAAAACCGCGTGGTTTCAATGCTGGGCGACGTTGTTCTGACCTTCATCGGAGAGGCGTCAAGAGAAGCTGTCAAATGTCGATAAGAGGGGGTGTTCCGACCTCCCATCGTGTGACACGTCCACGGTGGTGTTGGGCAGAATATGAGGTGAAATTTATGTGAATACGAGGTGTCTGTTCTTTTGGACGTGTGTGACACAATTTTGTTGTTGTGGTCTTCGGTCCTGAGACTGGTTTGATGCAGCTCTCCATGCTGCTCTATCATGTGCAAGCTTCTTCATCTCCCAGTACCTACCGCAACCTACATCATTCTGAACCTGCTCAGTGTATTCATCTCTTGGTCTCCCTCTACGATGTTTTCCCTCCAGGCTGCCCTCCAGTACCAAATTGGTGATCCCTTGATGCCTCAGAACATGTCCTACCAACCGGTCCCTTCCTCTAGTCAAGTTGTGCCACAAACTCCTCTTCTCCCCAATTCTATTCAGTACCTCCTCATTAGTTATGTGATCGACCCATCTACTCTTCAGCATTCTTCTGTAGCACCACATTTCGAAAGCTTCTATTCTCTTCTTGTTCAAACTATTTAGCGTCCATGTTTCACTTCCATACATGGCTACACTCCATACAAATACTTTCAGAAACGAATTCCTGACACTTAAATCTATACTCGATGTTAACAAATTTCTCTTCTTCAGAAACGCTTTCCGTGCCATTCCCAGTCTACATTTTATATCCTCTCTACTTCGACCATCATCAGTTATCTTGCTCCCCAAATAGCAAAACTCATTTGCTACTTTAAGCGTCTCATTTCTTAATCTAGCCTTGAGCAGCCGCTGGTGAAGTATCAGTGCAGCAGCAGTGCAGTAGCAGTGCTGTGGCGAGTCGCATATTTAGCTTTCATATTTGTTTTGTAGTTTGATTCTTAATTTCCTTCCGAGTGTTTGTGCGCTTGCATATTTAATTACATAAAATCCTTTCGTATTCTCGTATTTGAGAGGAGTAATATTGCTTATTGATAGCTGCAGAGTATAAATTCGCGGAGTGGTTAGATATTAGCAGTAGGATGGATAGGGTGTGTGCGTGCTGTGTGCGGGCGCGGGAGGAGCTGGCCGCGGTTCGCGAGCAGCTGAGCGTGCTGTTGGCCACGGCCAGTCGCCTTCAGGCTGCTGCCTCGAGGTGCAGCGACGGCGGAGGGTCTGGCGCGTCGCTTGAGACACCCCAGGTGTCGCTTGTTGCGTCCGCAGACTCAGCCGCCGAGGGACCTTGTAGTGTACCCGGCGGTTTGGGCCGCCCTCACCTCAGCGTGAGTGGCGGACTGCAACGCGTTCTCGTCGCTCGAGGCGGAGGGCCAATGTGGAGGCTGTCCGGCTGGCCTCGCCCGTTCGTCCTGTCAATGGGCAGGTGGCCCCTCCTTCAGCAGGGCCCGAGCAGGCACACGGGGGCAAAGGCTTGCTGGTTATTGGGAGCTCCAACGTTAGGCTGGTGATTGAGCCCCTTAGGGAAATAGCGTACAGGGCTGGAAAGAAATCTAACGTGCACTCTGTTTGTCTGCCGGGGGGCCTCATCCGAGATGTGGAGGCGGCCTTTCCTGCGGCTATCGAGCGTACGGGGTGCAGTCGTCTGCAAGTAGTTGCTTACATTGGCACCAATGATGCCTTTCGCTTTGGTTCTGAGGCGATCCTCAGTTCGTACAGGCGGCTGGCGGATTTGGTGAAGACCGCTGGCCTCGCACGCGGGGTGCAACCAGAGCTCTCTATTTGCAGCATCGTTCCCAGAGTGGATCGGGGTCCTTTGGTTTGGAGCCGAGTGGAGGGTCTCAACCAGAGGCTTCGTCGACTCTGTGACGGCCTTGGCTGCAGATTTCTAGACTTAAGCTATTGGGGGGGGGGGGGGGGGGGAATTGTAGGACGCCCCTAGATAGGTCAGGGGTGCACTACACAAAGGTAGCGGCTACTCGGGTAGCAGAGTACTTGTGGCGTGCACATAGGGGTTTTTTAGGCTAGGCAGCAGTGCGAGGTGTCCTGATGAACACTCACCAGTCGATGTGCAGGCAGGGAAATCAGGACGCTGTCAGTCTAAAGACACTTCAGCTATCAAGATAGTAGCAGTAAATTTTCAGAGTGTTCGAAATAAAGTTCCTGAATTTACTGCCCTCCAGGAAGCGTGTGGCGCGCAAATTATTCTCGGGACTGAGACCTGGCTGAACCCTGAGATAGGATGTTCTGAAATACACTCCTGGAAATGGAAAATAGAACACATTGACACCGGTGTGTCAGACCCACCATACTTGCTCCGGACACTGCGAGAGGGCTGTACAAGCAATGATCACACGCACGGCACAGCGGACACACCAGGAACCGCGGTGTTGGCCGTCGAATGGCGCTAGCTGCGCAGCATTTGTGCACCGCCGCCGTCAGTGTCAGCCAGTGTGCCGTGGCATACGGAGCTCCATCGCAGTCTTTAACACTGGTAGCATGCCGCGACAGCGTGGACGTGAGCCGTATGTGCAGTTGACGGACTTTGAGCGAGGGCGTATAGTGGGCATGCGGGAGGCCGGGTGGACGTACCGCCGAATTGCTCAACACGTGGGGCGTGAGGTCTCCACAGTACATCGATGTTGTCGCCAGTGGTCGGCGGAAGGTGCACGTGCCCGTCGACCTGGGACCGGACCGCAGCGACGCACGGATGCACGCCAAGACCGTAGGATCCTACGCAGTGCCGTAGGGGACCGCACCGCCACTTCCCAGCAAATTAGGGACACTGTTGCTCCTGGGCTATCGGCGAGGACCATTCGCAACCGTCTCCATGAAGCTGGGCTACGGTCCCGCACACCATTAGGCCGTCTTCCGCTCACGCCCCAACATCGTGCAGCCCGCCTCCAGTGGTGTCGCGACAGGCGTGAATGGAGGGACGAATGGAGACGTGTCGTCTTCAGCGATGAGAGTCGCTTCTGCCTTGGTGCCAATGATGGTCGTATGCGTGTTTGGCGCCGTGCAGGTGAGCGCCACAATCAGGACTGCATACGACCGAGGCACACAGGGCCAACACCCGGCATCATGGTGTGGGGAGCGATCTCCTACACTGGCCGTACCCATCGTTCTACCATTCCTAGACCGGCAAGGGAACTTGCTGTTCCAACAGGACAATGCACGTCCGCATGTATCCCGTGCCACCCAACGTGCTCTAGAAGGTGTAAGTCAACTACCCTGGCCAGCAAGATCTCCGGATCTGTCCCCCATTGAGCATGTTTGGGACTGGATGAAGCGTCGTCTCACGCGGTCTGCACGTCCAGCACGAACGCTGGTCCAACTGAGGCGCCAGGTGGAAATGGCATGGCAAGCCGTTCCACAGGACTACATCCAGCATCTCTACGATCGTCTCCATGGGAGAATAGCAGCCTGCATTGCTGCGAAAGGTGGATATACACTGTACTAGTGCCAACATTGTGCATGCTCTGTTGCCTGTGTCTATGTGCCTGTGGTTCTGTCAGTGTGATCATGTGATGTATCTGACCTCAGGAATGTGTCAATAAAGTTTCCCCTTCCTGGGACAATGAATTCACGGTGTTCTTATTTCAATTTCCAGGAGTGTATTTAGTGAGGGTTGGAACGTGTATCGGAAAGACGCGGGCGCTGATAATCTCGTTGTTGTGCGCGCTAAAACACTAATCATTATCATCATCATCGTCGGAAATACAGATTAGACACCGTAGGAGATGGTGTCTTCATTGCAGTTGACAAAAATATTGTGTCTACTGAGGTTGAAGTAGAGTATGATTGTGAAGTTATCTGGACACGTTTAACAGGGCTAGGGGAAATAAAGTTAATTGTGGGGTGTTATTACCGGCCACCAGGTTCCACCGTGACAGTTCTAGAATCAGTCAAAGGGAGTCTACATTCCGTATCGCCGAAGTACCCGGGTCATGCTATATTAGTCGGAGGCGACTTCAACCTACCTGGTATAGACTGGGATGTCTATGGATTCATTACAGGTGGGACAGACCAGCCGTCGTGTGAATTACTTTTGAACACATTATCCGAAAACTGTCTTGAGCAGTTAAATCGACAGCCAGCGCGTAATGGAAATATTTTAGATCTGGAAGCCATGAACGGACCAGACCTCATCGACAGTGTCAGTGTTGAGACAGGGATTAGTGATCATGATGTTGTCATTACGACTAGGGTTACGAAAGTTAAAAAGACGGTCAAGAAGGCTATGAGAATATTATTACTAGAAAGAGCAGATAAGCAGTTGTTAGCATCCCACTTAGTAAATGAATCTACTTCATTTACTTCCGGTACGATTGACGTGGAAGAATTATGGGCAAATTTTAAACACATTGTAAATTACGCATTGGAGAAGTCTGTGCCGAAAAAGTGGGTTACGGACGAAAAAGACCCACCGTGGTTTAACAGCACAATTCGGAGAATGCTCAGGAAGCAAAGGCAGTTGCACTCGCGGTACAAGAAAGATCGGGAGAATGAGGACAGGCAAAAGTTAGTAGAGATTCGTGCTGCTATAAAAAGATCGATGCGCGAAGCATTCAGCCACTACCACCGTCATACCTTAGCGAAAGATCTTGCTGATAACCCAAGGAAATTCTGGTCTTACGTAAAATCGGTAAGCGGGTTGAAGGCTTCCATCCAGTCACTCACTGATCAGTCTGACCTGGCAGCGGAAGACAGCAAAACGAAAGCTGAAATTTTAAATTTAGCATTTGAGAAATCTTTCACGCAGGAGGATCGTACAAACATACCGCCGTTTGAGTCTCGTACAGATTCCCGTATGGAGGACATAGTGATAGACATCCCTAGGGTTGTGAAGCAGCTGAATGGGTTGAAAATAAATAAATCGCCAGGTCCTGATGGGATTCCAATTCGGTTTTACAGAGAGTACTCTACTGCAATGGCTCCTTATTTAGCTTGCATTTATCGCGAATCTCTTGCCCGAGCGACTGGAAAAAGGCGCAGGTGACGCCTGTATATAAGAAGGGTAGAAGGACGGATCCTCAAAATTACAGACCAATATCCTTAACATCGGTTTGTTGCAGGATTCTCGAACATATTCTCAGTTCGAATATAATGGATTTCCTTGAGACACAGAAGTTGCTGTCCATGCATCAGCACGGCTTTAGAAAGCATCGCTCCTGGAAAACGCAACTCGCCCTTTTTTCACATGATATCTTGCGAACCATGGATGAAGGATATCAGACGGATGCCATATTCCTTGACTTCCGGAAAGCGTTTGACTCGGTGCCTCACTGCAGACTCCTAACTAAGGTAAAAGCATATGGGATTGGTTCCCAAGTACGTGAGTGGCTCGAAGACTTCTAAATTAATAGAACCAAGTACGTTGTCTTCGATGGTGAGTGTTCATCGGAGGTGAGGGTATCATCTGGAGTGCCCCAGAGAAGTGTGGTAGGTCCGATGTTGTTTTCTATCTACATAAATGATCTTTTGGATACGGTGGATAGCAATGTGCTGCTGTTTGCTGATGATGCTGTGGTGTATGGGAAGGTGTCGTCGCTGAGTGACTGTAAGAGGATACAAGATGATTTGGACAGGATTTGTGATTGGTGTAAAGAATGGCAGCTAACTCTAAATATAGATAAATGTAAATTAATGCAGATGAATAGGAAAAAGAATCCTGTAATGTTTGAATACTCCATTAGTTCAAATGTGTGTGAAATCTTATGGGACTTAACTGCTAAGGTCATCAGTCCCTAAGCTTACACACTACTTAACCTAAATCATCCTAAGGACAAACACACACACACACACACACACACACACACACACACACACACACACACACACATGCCGGAGGGATGTCTCGAACCTCCGCCGAGACCAGCCGCACAGTCCATGACTGCAGCGCCTGAGACCGCTCGGCTAATCCCGCGCGGCACTCTATTAGTAGTGTAGCGCTTGACACAGTCAAATCAATTAAATATTTGGGCGTGACATTGCAGAGCGATATGAAGTGGGACAAGCATGTAATGGCAGCTATGGGGAAGGCGGACAGTCGTCTTGGGTTCATTGGTAGAATCTTGGGAAGATGTGCTTCATCTGTAAAGGAGACCGCTTATAAAACACTAATACGACCTATTCTTGAGTACTGCTCGAGCGTTTGGGATCCCTATCAGGTCGGATTGAGGGAGGACATAGAAGCAATTCAGAGGCGGGCTGCTAGATTTGTTCAAATGGTTCAAATGGCTCTGAGCACTATGGGACTCAACATCTTAGGTCATAAGTCCCCTAGAACTTAGAACTACTTAAACCGAGCTAACCTAAGGACATCACACACACCCATGCCCGAGGCAGGGTTCGAACCTGCGACCGTAGCAGTCCCGCGGTTCCGGACTGCAGCGCCAGAACCGCACGGCCACCGCGGCCGGCCTAGATATGTTACTGGTAGGTTTGATCATCACGCGAGTGTTACGGAAATGCTTCAGGAACTCGGGTGGGAGTCTCTGGAGGAAAGGAGGCGTTCTTTTCGTGAATCGCTACTGACGAAATTTAGAGGACCAGCATTTGAGGCTGACTGCAATACAGTTTTACTGCCACCAACTTATATTTATCGGAAAGACCACAAAGATAAGATAAGAGAGATTAGGGCTCGTACAGAGGCATATAGGCAGTCATTTTTCCCTCGTTCTGTTTGGGAGTGGAACAGGGAGAGAAGATGCTAGTTGTGGTACGAGGTACCCTCCGCCACGCACCGTATGGTGGATTGCAGAGTATGTATGTAGATATAGATGTAGAATTCCCTCCGCATCACCTGACTGGATTCGATTACATTCCGTTAGCCCCGTTTTGCTTTTGTTGATGTTCAGCTTATATCCTCCTTTCAAGACACTGTCCATTCCGTTCAACTGTTATTCCAGGTCTTTTGCTGTCTCTGACAGAATTACAATGTCATCGGTGAACCTCAAAGTTTTTATTTCTTTTCCATGGATTTTAATACCTACTCCGAATTTTTCTTCCGTTTCCTTTACTGCTTGCTCAATATACAGATTGAATAACACCGGGGATAGGCTACAACCCTGTCTCCCTCCCTTCCCAACCACTGCTTCCCTTTCATGCCCCTCGACTCTTATAACTGCCATCTGGTTTCTGTACACAATGTAAGTAAATTGAATGTCGAGGTGGAGTGGTGAGCGCGGGAGAGGGAGGGTGGGGGGAGGGGGGAATAAAGGAAATGGAAGGGTTTAGTGACGCCGCCTGCATCAGGATTTTACGCGGAATCAGCGGCGACGAGTGAAAATGTGTACTGGACCGGGATTCGAACCCAGGATTTCCTCCTTAGTAGGCAGTTGTGTTAATCTCTGTTCTGGCGTAACCACAAGCGCCGGAATGAAGAGGAAGTACGCAAGACCAGAGAAGGCGGTGAGGCGACGTCAGCCAATAGCCCGCTGACAAGAACCGCACCACGACAGGAACGACCACTGCAAGAAGTGAATATAAGCGCCGTTCCTGCCAGCCTTGGCCGGATATTAGTGGACGGTATTCACAGAGTATTAGCACGGACTAGCAGAGAGTGCTACGAGAACAGTTATTAGTGAACCATATACATTGTTTGTATGGACATTTATGTTGCATGTCGCCCATCGCTTGGGACACTGTTGTCAATTCGAGTAGTGTCAATCTGCTTTATTGAAATAAAATTACTTATGCTATTTGCTTGATTTGTTGTATAGCATTCCGAGAACCCAGCATCCCTTGGACACCCTATACGAGACGAGTAGGCAAGACCCCAGAACCTCTGCACCATCTGGTAGACAGTGTTTATCGCATCTTTGCGGACTGTCGCGGCACATCTCTCGGCCGACCCACCTTCCCACCCAGAACCACCTATCCGCTGTTCCTGTCCCTGTCCTCCAAGCTCGTTACTCTAGAACCTCGCAGGAGATCGGATGTATTGGTGCATCCGCACTGAAGAAGGTGAATTCTTGCTCATTGAGCTGAATCAGTCAAATGAATGTGTGGTGTCTGTTCTTTCGGACATGTGGAAAAGAGCGGACACCGCGTGAAATCCGCAGCTGTGGTACATTACGCGTAAATTGAAGGTGGAGGGGGGAGAAAGGAAAGAAAAGGGAAGGAACTAGTGGTGTCAGCTGCATCAGAATTTTACGTGGAATCAGTGGCGAGTGGTGAAAATGTGTGCCGGGCTGGGATTCGAACACGGGATCTGCGGCTTTCTAGACAGTTGCTTTACCCATAGCACACATTCACGTATCTGATCCGCGTTGATGGGCAAGAATTCAAAATCTTCAGAGCGAATGCGCATTTACGTCCTATCTCCCGCGGAATTTTCTAAGTAGTGAGCGTAGAGGACACGGACAAGGACTGAAGATGGGCTGTGCTAGGTGGCAATGTGGGTCAGCCAAGAGGCGTGCGGAGATAGTCCATGCAGAGGGGATAGGTGCCGTGTTCTAAGTGCACCGGCACGGTAGCTCAGCGTGATCGGTCAGAAGGTTAGCTGCCCTCTGAATAAAAACAAACTGAATTAATCGATCAACAACGAACTTCAAGGGATGTCTTACGAAATCCACCCCGAGCATAAGCAACGAACAAAAGAGAACAAAATGAGATTATAAAAAAAAAGTGGTGCAGTGGTTAACGCAACTGCTTTGTAAGTCCGAGATCCCGGGTTCGAATCCCACTCCGACACACATTTTCGATCGTCGCCGCTGATTTCGCGTAAAATCCCGTTGCTGCTGACATCACTAGTCCCTGTCATTTCCTTTCTCCCCTGCACCTTCAGTTTACATATGTATTGAAATTTAGTGCCAACGTGATGCCATTAACCCATCTCTAATAAGCTTCTTAGCTCTAGTATTTTTTTCGAGTGTGACGTCAGACACCCTGCTGTTTGAAGCTTCGCCGAGCCCAGGGCTTGCAGAGTACAGATCGCAGGGTGACACGCTTTTGCACTATTGCAGAGGAAGGTTGTAGGTATATTGGGGCCAAATTTTACAATTCTGCGTCACACTGGGAGACAATTACCATGTTTCGAAAAAGTAACCCTTGAATTGTGTTACGCAGTGTATGTTAAAGATGAGAATGATTTTGGATTTAGGGCAACAGAGCGGTCACTGGCGCTTCCAACATGAAAATCTCGTTGTCTGAACGATGCCCACACAAGCCAAAGTGCTGCGACGACTCCTCAGTAACACACATTAGCTGTTTTATTCAGAATATCTGGCTATGTCGACACAAATACGTGATATTCGCCATTGACTAAATCAGTTTATCAGTTACTTTGTCGTGTAATAAAATCCACCAAATTTTAGGATGCACTAAACTGCGATAGGTAAAATACTCAGCTCACTGTTTCCATGGTGGGTGATTAATTACTGTTGAGTTTGTTGCATCCAAGTTGCATAAAATTTTTCTTTAAAACTGAGCGAAGACATTTAAAAGGTTTCTTTTTTTTCTATGAAAGTGAAGGGAATTTCCTGTCGCAGTTATAAAAGTTTGGGGAGGCATTATAAAACAATTAATGATTAGCAACACTGTTTCAAAAACAATTTCATTTTTCGAAGAGGGCTTACTTGCAAGCAACGAAAGAGACAATTGGTCACTGAATAACCCTGTCTGTTTTACCGAGCGAGGTAGCGTAGCGGTTAGCACGCTGTACTCGCATTCGGGAGGACGGCGGTCCAAACCCGCGTCCGGCCATCCTGATTTAGGTTTTCCGTGATTACCATAAATCGCTACAGGCAAACTCCGGGACGGTTCCTTTGAAACGACATGGCCGATTTCCTTTCCCATCCTTCCCTAATCCGATGGGACCGATAACCTAGTTGTTTGGTCCCTTTCCCCAAATCAATAAACAAACCAACCAACCAACCAGTCAACAGCTAAACCTAGAGGTGTCATTCAACAGATCTGAAAGGACTACGATCAATTGTAATTACGATTATCGTTATATTATCTAGTTCTTTCAAAGATCGTATGTGACAGTATGTAGTGGAAAATAGTAGTAAACTATACTCTTTACGACGTTTCATATCCGAAATTGAAGATCTAAGAAAAAAGTTTCAATTGATATATAGTGCTACAGGCAGAGCACTTTAAAAGATCAAGAGTGGTGACAGTGCCAATGTTGTCGCATAGTTATTAGAATTGGAAAGAAGAGACCTACTGAAACACTGATCATTAAATTCGACAGAAGAACGGTTGGATACATTCTTAGAAATCAATTAAGAAATAATGGATCAGATATGAATTAAGGAAACTGCAATAAATGAAAAGACAAAACAAAAGTTCAACTGGAGAATGTATTAGTTGACGACCAGTTTGGCTTTAGGAAAGGTAAAAGCACCAGAGAGGCAATTCTGACCTCGCGGTTAATAATGAAGGCAAGACAAAAGAAAAATAAACAAACGTTCATAGGATCTGTTGACCCTGAAACAGCGTTCGACGGTGTCAAATGTTGGAAGACGGTCGAAATTCTGAGAAAGATAGGGGAGAGGCAGGTAATATGCAATATGTACAAAAGCCAAGAGGGAACAATAAGAGTGGAAGACCAAGAACGAAGTTCTGAGATTAATAAGAATGTATGAGGGAATGTAGTCTTTCACCCCTACTGTCCAATCTATACATCGAAGAAGCAATGACGGAAATAAAAGAAAGTTTCAGTAGTTGAATTAAAATTCAAGGTGAAACGATACCAAAGATACGATTCGCTGATGACATTGCTACTTTTGATGAAATTGAATAATTTCAGGGTCTGTTCAACGGAATGAACGGTCTATGTAGTACAGAATACGTAATGAGAGTAATTCGAAGAAAGATGAACCTAATGAGAAGTAGCAGAAATGTGAACACCCAGAAATTGAACCACAGGATTGGTGATCACGAAGTAGATGAAGTTAGGGAATTCTGCTACCTAGGGAGCAAAATAACCCTAGATGGACGGAGCAAGGAGGACATGAAAGGCCACCTAGCTCTAGCAAAAACGTCATTCCTGGCTTAGTAGTATCAAACATAGGCCTTCATCAAACAATGGAAACTCCAGGTAGGAATATCAACAATGTAGGAAAAGACAGGTTGCTACTTATCGTAAGCCGGCCGGAGTGGCTGTGCGCTTCTAGGCTCTACAGTCTGGAAGCGAGCTACGGTCGCAGGTTTGAATCCTGCCTCGGGCAGCGATGTGTGTGATGTCCTTAGGTTAGATAGGTTTAAGTAGTTCTAAATTCTAGGGTACTGATGACCTCAGAAGTTAAGTCCCATAGTGCTCAGAGCCATTTGAACCATTTGAACTTATCGTAAAGAGGACAAGTCAAGTTGCAGACAGGCACAATTAAAAGACACTCGCATATAGCTTTCGGCCACTGTCATACACACACAAGATAACCTTCAGACACATACACACACACACACACACACACACACACACACACAAACACACACACACACACACACACACACACACACACACGCACACCTCACGCACACACGACCGCCAACTCCAGCACCTCGGGCCCGAACACAACATCACGTGGGACACAAGCAGCAGTCTGGTTGGGGTGGGGAAAGGGAAGGGAGAACAGGGTGCAGGTGAGTAGAGAGGCGAAAGCTGTCTGACGGAGTGTGCAGGAAATAGACTGCCAACAGGCGCAGGGGGGTGGAGAAAAAAGGAACAAAAAAGGACAAGACCACCGGATGCGTTGGCAGACGGCTGCAAATAAACAGGGTGGTAGATGAGAATGGGCAGGAGATGATAGGACAGACGGGGTGGAAACTGGTGTAGAGCGTGTGATGACAGTATGTTACCATAGATTGAGTTCGGGGTAATTATGGGAGCGGAGAATATGTTGTAAGGATAGCTCCCATTTGAGCAGTTCAGAATAGCTGGTGATGAAGGGAAGGACCCAGATGGCTTGGGTGGTAAAGTACCCATTAAAATAACCCGCCCGGTTGGCCGTGCGGTCTAACGCACGGCTTTCTGGCCGGGAAGGAGCGCCTGGTCCCCAGCACGAATCCGCCCGGCGGATTTGTGTCGAGGTCCGGTGAACCGGCCAGTCTCTGGATGGTTTTTAGGCGGTTTTCCATCTGCCTTGGCGAATGCGGGCTGGTTCCCCTTATTCCGCCTCAGTTACACTATGCCGGCGATTGCTGCGCAAACAAGTTCTCCATGTACGCGTACACCACCATTACTCTACCACGCAAACATAGGGGTTACACACGTCTGATGTGAGACGTTCCCTGGGGGGTCCACCGGGGGCCGAACCGCACAATAACCCTGGGTTCGGTCTGGGGCGGCGGAGGGGTGAAGTGGACTGCGGTATTCGTCGTGGGGTTGTGGACCGCTGCGGCTGCGGCGGGGACGGAGCCTCTCTGTCGTTTCTAGGTCCCTGGTTAACATTCAATACAATACCCAATAAAATCTAGTGTGCTACGTTCAGCTGCGAGCTGTGCCGCAGGGTAGCCTACTTTGCTCTTGGCCACAGTTCAGCGGTGGCTGCTCGTCCTGGTGGACTGCTGGTTGGTAGTCATACCAATGTAAAAAGCTGTGCAATGATTAAAGCAGAGCTGATAAATGACACGGCTGCTTTCACAAGTAGCTTAGCCCCTGATGAGGTAGGATGAACCTGTGACAAGACTGGAAGAGGAAGTGCTGGTTGGGTGGATTGGGCAGGTTCTGCACCTGGGTCTTTCGCAGGAATATGATCCCTGTGACAAGGGGTTGGGAGTGGCATAGGGATGGACTAGGAAGTTGTGGAGGTTGGGTGCGAGACAGAACACCACTTTAGGACGGGTGGGAAGTATCTTGCGTATTATATCCCTCATTTCAGGGCACCCCACTGCTCTCGGTCGTTAAGTGAAGGCCATGGAAGAGGTAATGTTTCAAATTTGGTATTCTCGGCACATTCTTGACATGTGGATCTCGGAATATTGCATTACTTACAGATATCCGAAATGGAACGTGCCATGCATCTAGCTGCTACTACCATTTCGCGTTCAGAGTCTGTTAATTCACGTCGTGTGGCCATAATCACGTCGGAAACCTTTCCACATGAATCACTTGAGTGCAAGTGACAGCTCTGTCAATGCAGTGTCACATTTATAGCTTGTGTAGGCAATACTACCGCCATTTGCATATGTGCATATCGCTATCTCATGAGTTTTTTTACACGTCGGTGTATATCAGACCCCCAGCTAATCGCTTCCATAGGAATCACAGGGACAAGATTAGAGTAAGTACAGCCCACCGAGAGACTTTTAAGCAATCTTTTTTTCTCAATCTCCATACGTGGAAGGCATAACTTAACTGACGGGGTATCGAACTCACAATCTTTGGATCTATCGTCTGGCACTTAAATACTGTGCAACTGAGCCCATAACGACTGAATGCTTTTAATGTACTCTGAAGTCAGGAGCTATTTCAACAGTGCCTACCTGAGCTGCAGAAGGTGATTTGTGACGGAATGATGATGGACGTCAGGATGGCTTCAGAGTAGAATCTCCACGTCTCGTTGATGGGTCCTGAGGTGGAACTGTAGAGAAGATCGAAGTCTTTGGGGTCGCGCACCACTTCCACGTAGCGCGGGTAGTACGCCACTACAACACCAAGAGCACACTTGTCATCTCGACTGGCGAAATGTCAAAGCTGCACCCTGTAAACATGACTTTAGATATTTCAGAACTTTTGTAAACTACATGTTCCTTCTGCGTTACATCATTTCACTACTCCGTGGCCGATCAACCCCTGGAATCCCTCACAATCTCACACAATATCCATACAGTCCGCTTTGATAACGAATTACTAACAATATTTTGGGAGATAAGTGAGTGTGTTGGCTGTACACAAGAACAAAATCACACTATCTCTCATTGCCTGTTTTTGGGTGTGATGCTCTGTCTCTTTACCCTCTTTATGTGCGCTTAAATTTTAAAATAAATGAATAAATATGACCCAGGAGCTATTAACAAGTAAGACAAAGTTAGCTATGTTGTATGTAGGTGCAAAATACGTAAAATAAAGATCTGCAACACAATTTTCACTAAACAAAGTTAGTTGTCTCCAGATTATTATTAAAATCGAAGACTGGTGAACTACTCTGTTAAGTGGTTTAGAAAGCGACTCAAGCCCCCAATATAGCAGGAAGTTTAATTGTTGTATAAAAAATTAAATAAATTAAAAATTAAATGAAAACAGATCGCTTATCGAATGACAGCTAAACTGGATCTAACCTAAATATTCTGAATTCAGCTCCAGCAAATCGAGTCAAAGCCCAGCCTCAGTGTTCAGAATCAGAGTCCCAAACCGACTTCACACGAAAATTAAAAGTTCAGCCGAACTTCCAGCACAAAAATATACAGAGTACAGATTGGTGCGGAATTAGATGTCCAGCTACTGACGACCCAAAAACTTCTATCTTTCTGCATGGAGATGGCTGGAAAACCGCTCAGACTCACACCAACACATTACGAACACACTCCTGACCAGCGCAGGTCCTGCCTCAACCGGATCGTGCCGAACACTATCCCAAAGCTGGCGGTCGCCCTTAAATAGCCTTAGTCCACCACTTCACCGAAAATCATACATATAGGTCACTTAATGAGTTTCTTAGTTTCAACAGCCTAGTTTACGTATTGTCATACATAGATAACATTGTGACTCTGAATGCGCCATTAGATGCACTGTAAAATTATTGCCCAAATCGATATATCGATATATTACATTTAATTCTAAGTGCAATAGTTCACCCAATACTTAAGTTTAAACAGTTACAAAAACTCCACTGCGGTGCTTGAAAACAGATCATATCTCAGTGCCATTAAATATTACAACAGTTATAGATGTGGCATAACTTTACGATCGGACTTTTACTCCTTTTTCCAATGCACTAATCATAACTGAAATATCTATAAGCGAGACTCCGGAAAGTTATAACAAATAATGAAGCACATAAAAAATATGAATTTTAAGATTTTAAACATGGATGAAGCAGCAATTGTTAAAAATCTTCACGTTAAATAATAACAGCCAAACAGTTGCAGGATAAAGATTTATTGAAATCCTTGACCATGGTTTCGGTATATCTAAATATACGTGAACAGGAAGACACCTTCATTAGCAAAAAACTTAGCAACATAACTGCTATAAGCGTTTGTTTTTTCTTCCATCGCAGTTGTGTTGCTAAGTTTTTTGCTAATAAAGGTGTCTTCGTCTTCAGGTGTATTTGTGCTTCTGATGAAGGTATATTTAGTTATACCGAAACCGTAGTCAAGGATTTCAATAAATATTTATCCTGCAACTGTTTGGCTGTTATCATTTACCGCGAAGATAAATTTTAAGAGCAAAAAGTTGAATGTTCTGTGTAACACACTCCACCAAAGCATGCTGCCCTGCTGGATGTGTACTTGTCTTGTGTCATAAGTTATATAAATTTTCAATTAAAACCAATTACATTGCGTTTCATGGTTTAACTTAGGATGCTACAAATCAAGTGGGTATGTAAATAGAAACATCTCACCGAGAACCACAGTTGGAGTGTTCTATCTCCACTGTACATTACATAATAAACAAGTTATTAAACGAATGACAATTGCCAAAGCGTTCTATGTGCTGTATCTTTTTAATTATTAAAATTATAGGTAATAGCTGTATATTGGCAGAATATTGGCAGATTACGTTCCAGCTCCACTCCAACGTATGGTAAAAATAATAATTAACAAAAGCTTGCACAGGGCCACTCCCCTTCGTTGGTCTGTATTACTTCGTGTTATCTATTGTTGACTCTTTTCTTCCAGTTTTATACAGTCACAATGTGGGTAATATTTCGGTTTTCAGCGGACACGAAACTTCTACAAAAGTGCGTGCATGGAAAAACTCAAAATTCTACTGAAAGTTATAACACTCTGACAGAAAAACCATGCCCCAAGACAACATTTGTTTCCACAACTACTGTTGAAGTTGCAGTGCATGGTTCTTGTTTAGCTTTTAACTGTGTTAATTTTGGGGGACTATGGACTCTAAGGAGGCCAGGATTTGATACAGGGTCTTACACACTGTCGATATTGAAGGAAATCGATAATAGGAGAATTTATGCAGTTGATATAGTTACTCAGATCGAAAATCAGGTTAACCTAAGAGGAAAAGCAAAGAAAAGACTGCTTGAGGACGAACAGGAGAATGCATTTGGATTGCACTAGTCCAGCCAGATAAGGGAAGGCCTAATGCAAATACTGTCAAATTTCTGATTCAGGTTTCCGTAACACACATTTTGGCAAATTAATGTGCCTCTCCCTGAAAAACCACTGACATTATAGTAATTAAATTTGGCATTCAATTTGTCAATACTATGATGAAACATGGTGTGGTTCTCACGAACCACTGACATTATAGTATTTAAATCTGGCGTGCAATTCGTCAGCACTATAATGAAACATTCTGTGAAAGGAATTTTCATTTATTACTATGGTAAGGCATTTATGTAAAAGAAAAGCCCCTAGACGCGATATATGTTTTTTACATGAATTTGATGAGTTGTAAAAATCAGCAAAAGTAGATATCAATATTCGGTTCCGCAGACATTTGTAATAATGATACATCAAACTTAGTACAAACATACATGAAATTCGTTTTGACAAATTTTTCAAGGAGGGAACATTTTCACTCACCTTGTCGAAAAAAATTTCCGTTATTTTTGGCTAAAAACGTGTAACTTCAATCAGCATGAAAACGTATATGTGTACCCATGTAACATTCCTTAACATCTATGTCAAATCTACACTCCTGGAAATGGAAAAAAGAACACATTGACACCGGTGTGTCAGACCCACCATACTTGCTCCGGACACTGCGAGAGGGCTGTACAAGCAATGATCACACGCACGGCACAGCGGACACACCAGGAACCGCGGTGTTGGCCGTCGAATGGCACTAGCTGCGCAGCATTTGTGCACCGCCGCCGTCAGTGTCAGCCAGTTTGCCGTGGCATACGGAGCTCCATCGCAGTCTTTAACACTGGTAGCATGCCGCGACAGCGTGGACGTGAACCGTATGTGCAGTTGACGGACTTTGAGCGAGGGCGTATAGTGGGCATGCGGGAGGCCGGGTGGACGTACCGCCGAATTGCTCAACACGTGGGGCGTGAGGTCTCCACAGTACATCGATGTTGTCGCCAGTGGTCGGCGGAAGGTGCACGTGCCCGTCGACCTGGGACCGGACCGCAGCGACGCACGGATGCACGCCAAGACCGTAGGATCCTACGCAGTGCCGTAGGGGACCGCACCGCCACTTCCCAGCAAATTAGGGATACTGTTGCTCCTGGGGTATCGGCGAGGACCATTCGCAACCGTCTCCATGAAGCTGGGCTACGGTCCCGCACACCGTTAGGCCGTCTTCCGCTCACCGCTCACACCCCAACATCGTGCAGCCCGCCTCCAGTAGTGTCGCGACAGGCGTGAATGGAGGGACGAATGGAGACGTGTCGTCTTCAGCGATTAGAGTCGCTTCTGCCTTGGTGCCAATGATGGTCGTATGCGTGTTTGGCGCCGTGCAGGTGAGCGCCACAATCAGGACTGCATACGACCGAGGCACACAGGGCCAACACCCGGCATCATGGTGTGGGGAGCGATCTCCTACACTGGCCGTACACCACTGGTGATCGTCGAGGGGACACTGAATAGTGCACGGTACATCCAAACCGTCATCGAACCCATCGTTCTACCATTCCTAGACCGGCAAGGGAACTTGCTGTTCCAACAGGACAATGCACGTCCGCATGTATCCCGTGCCACCCAACGTGCTCTAGAAGGTGTAAGTCAACTACCCTGGCCAGCAAGATCTCCGGATCTGTCCCCCATTGAGCACGTTTGGGACTGGATGAAGCGTCGTCTCACGCGGTCTGCACGTCCAGCACGAACGCTGGTCCAACTGAGGCGCCAGGTGGAAATGGCATGGCAAGCCGTTCCACAGGACTACATCCAGCATCTCTACGATCGTCTCCATGGGAGAATAGCAGCCTGCATTGCTGCGAAAGGTGGATATACACTGTACTAGTGCCGACATTGTGCATGCTCTGTTGCCTGTGTCTATGTGCCTGTGGTTCTGTCAATGTGATCACGTGATTTATCTGACCCCAGGAATGTGTCAATAAAGTTTCCCCTTCCTGGGACTATGAATTCACGGTGTTCTTATTTCAATTTCCAGGAGTGTAGTTACATTGCCTTGAAATCTTTAGACTTTATAAGGCCTTTTCTGCCCAAGGTAATGGAAATCTGCACACGTTCCCCCTTGACGTACTACCCCTCATTGTGTAGATCACAGTTTACGTTGTATGAGTGCAAATATGAACGATATGTGAGAAGCCATTGTGTATGTCAACAGCGGCTCTGACCTCACATCCGCCCATTTTCAAACTTGGACCGTTCCGCCTGTCCCACCGGCCTATGTATCTGTGCGTAGGACATTAGAGTACGTGATGGTCAAGTTCTAACTTCGTAAGATAAACGTTTACGTTACGACGGTTCGACTCAAACTCGAACTTCAATTTTAATCCCGCTGTGACCGAACGGTTCTAGGCGCTTCAGTCTGGAACGGCGCTGCTGCTGCGGTTGCAGGTTCGAATCTTGCCTCGGGCATGGATGTGTGTGATGTCCTTAGGTTAGCTAGGTTCAAGTAGTTCTAAGTCATAGGGGACTGATGACCTCAGATGTTAAGTGCCATAGTGCTTAGAGCCATTTGAACCATTATCGTAAGAAACTGAAATTTTTCAAAATGTCAGTGAGGTGTGTTTTCCCTCAGAAGCTCTGAACATTCCCTGTACATGCGGGAAAACTGCATTCATGCAATGTAGTAGAAGCCGTTTCAATTTATGTTTCCCATGTCTATATGATAAATACTACCCTGCAACGTGTGATCTCGAGAGTATTTGTACATTACTCTTGCGGTCTAGCACATTTTGATTCACTGTATTACTGAATAAAGTCATTCGCGTCATTATTTATCGAGGTTTGACTTCGGCTTTACAAGCCTGTCCTTTGCCCTTGAACATTTAATTAAAAATAGTAAATGCTCAATTAAAATATGAAAATCACTACAACTTCATGAAAATGGACGTGGTTTCCTTCATTATATTACCTTTCAAATGTCATAGAAATTAAATAATGAGACAAGTGATGATAGATAAGAAAATAAAGAAAAAAGACTAAAAAATAAGTGTTAGGAGGATTCGAACGACCCTTCTGCACAGCGCCAACGCTAAGCGCTAGAGCAAAATGACTTCTTACGGTCAGAACCATCGCACATATACACTCAAGAACCAAAGGAACTGGCACACCTGCCTAATATCGTGTAGGGCCCCCGCGAGCACGCAGAAATGCCGCAACACGACTAAAGTCTGAAATAGTGCTGGAGGGAACTGACACCATTAATCCTGCAGGGCTGTCCATAAAACCGTAAGAGTACGAGGCGGTGGAGATCTCTTCTGAACAGCACGGTTCAAGATATCCCAGATATGTTCGATAACGGTCAAGCCTGAGAAGTCTGGTGGCCAGCGGAAGTGTCTAAGCTCAGAAGAGTGTTCCTGTAGCCAGTCTGTAGCAATTCTGGACGTATGGGCTGTCGCATTGTCCTGCTGGAATTGCCCAAGTTCGTCGGAATACACAATGGACGTGAATGGAAGTAGATGATCAGACAGGATGTTTATGTACGTGTCACCTGTCAGAGTCGTATCTAGACGTATCAGACGTCCCATATCACTCCAACTGCACACGCTCCACACCAATGCAGAGCCTCTACCAGCTTGAACATTTCCCCTGCTGACATCCAGGGTCCATGGATTCATGAGTTTGTCTGCGTACCCGTACACGTCCTTCCGCTCGATACAATTTGAAACGAGACTCGTCTGACCAGGCAACATGTTTCCAGTCATCAACAGTCAATGTCGGTGATGACGGGTCCAGGCGAGGGGTTAAGCTTTGTGTCGTGCAGTCATCAACGGTACACGAGTGGGCCTTCGGCTAAGAAAGCCCACATCGATGATGTTGCGTCGAATGGTTCCTAGGCTGACACCAGGTTGATGACCCAGCATAGAAATCTTCAGCAATTTGCGGAAGGGTTGCACTTCTGTCGCGCTGAACGATTCTCTTCAGTCGTCGTTAGTCCCGTTCTTCGAGGGTTTTTTATCCGGCCGCAGCGATATCGGAGATTTGAATTCTTTATAGACGAATGGAAAAACTGGTAGAAGCCGACCTCGGGGAAGATCAGTTTGGATTCCGTAGAAATGTTGGAACACGTGAGGCAATACTGACCTTACGACTTATCTTAGAAGAAAGATTAAGAAAAGGCAAACCTACGTTTCTAGCATTTGTAGACTTAGAGAAAGCTTTTGACAATGTTAGCTGGAATACTCTCTTTCAAATTCTGAAGGTGGCAGGGGTAAAATACAGGGAGCGAAAGGCTATTTACAGTTTGTACAGAAACCAGATGGCAGTTATAAGAGTCGAGGGGCATGAAAGGGAAGCAGTGGTTGGGAAAGGAGTAAGACAGGGTTGTAGCCTCTCCCCGATGTTATTAAATCTGTATTTTGAGCAAGCAGTAAAGGAAACAAAAGAAAAGTTCGGAGTAGGTATTAAAATTCATGGAGAAGAAGTAAAATCTTTGAGGTTCGCCGATGACATTGTAATTCTGTCAGAGACAGCAAAGGACTTGGAAGAGCAGTTGAACAGAATGGACAGTGTCTTGAAAGGAGGATATAAGATGAACATCAACAAAAGCAAAACGAGGATAATGGAATGTAGTCAAATTAAGTCGGGTGATGCTGAGGGAATTAGCTTAGGAAATGAGACACTTAAAGTAGTAAAGGAGTTTTGCTATTTAGGGAGTAAAATAACCGATGATGTTCGAAGTAGAGAGGATATAAAATGTAGACTGGCAATGGCAAGGAAAGCGTTTCTCAAGAAGAGGAATTTGTTAACATCGAGTATAGATTTAAGTGTCAGGAAGTCATTTCTGAAAGTATTTGTATGGAGTGTAGCCATGTATGGAAGTGAAACATGGACGATAACTAGTTTGGACAAGAAGAGAATAGAAGCTTTTGAAATGTGGTGCTACAGAAGAATGCTGAAGATAAAGTGGGTAGATCACATAACTAATGAGGAGGTACTGAATAGGATTGGGGAGAAGAGAAGTTTGTGGCACAACTTGACTAGAAGAAGGGATCCGTTGGTAGGACATGTTTGGAGGCATCAAGGGATCACAAATTTAGCATTGGAGGGCAGTGTGGAGGGTAAAAATCGTAGAGGGAGACCAAGAGATGAATACACTAAGCAGATTCAGAAGGATGTAGGTTGCAGTAGATACTGGGAGATGAAGAAGCTTGCACAGGATAGAGTAGCATGGAGAGCTGCATCAAACCAATCTCAGGACTGAAGACCACAACAACAACAACCTGATATTCACGGTGCACTCGTGAAATGGTCGTACGGGAAGATCCCCACTTCGTTGCTACCTCGGAGATTCTGTGTCCCATTGCTTGTGCGCCGACTATAACACCACGTTCAAACTCACTCAAATCTTGATAACGTGCCTTTATAGCAGCAGTAACCAACCTAGAGACTGCGCCAGACGCTTGTTGTCTTATATAGGCGTTGCCGACCGCAGCGCCGTATTCTGCCTGTTTAAATATTTGAATATGGATGCCTATACTAGCTTCTTTGGCACTTCATTGTACATCCGCTACATAACCGACGCTTAAAACTTTCTTGCGATTTTCGCGGAATTACACCTTACTGCTTGCACATTATGTTGTTTTAATGACTTACTAAAGGTGTACACAGTTTGACAAAAATACGTGATCCCAAAGTGGCGGCCTCCCCGCAGGGGTACACGAGACCGCAGGTACCCAGCAGCAGATGCGCCCCTACGCCTCATCCAGGTCTGACGCCGTTCGTCCGAAGTCTGCCTCGCGAAGTCCGTCGTGTCACAATTTTCAAATAATTTGTGTCTTCTCAAATAAGTTGCATAATCTTTGCATTTGATAATTCAGCATGCGTAGACAAGGAGGTAAAAGTGGAACATAACTATTTGAAAGTATATGAGGACATTGAACGAGTAATGCAGTAAGGGGATATGAAAATCTAATAGTCATGGGAGACTGGAATGCATTCGTAGGGAGAGGAGTAGACGAAAGGGTTATGGGAGAATAATGGCTCGGTACAAGGGATGAGAGAGGAGAAAGACTAATTGAGTTCTGTAATAAATCTGAGCTAGTAAAGAGGAAGAGGTATACTTGAAAAGTGCCGGGAGATTCCGGAAAATGTTAGTTAGATTACATCATGGTCGGGCAGAGATTCCGAAATCAGATACCGAATCATAGGGCGTACCCAGGAGCAGATATAGACTCAGATCACAATTTAGTGGTGATAAAGAGTTTAAGTGATTAGTCAGAATGAAACAAAGCGCAAAGAGCTGGTACACGGAAGTAGTACGGAAAGAAGAGATACGCGTGAAGTTCTCTGAGGCTATAGATACTGCGATAAGGAATAATGTAGTAGACAGTTCATTGGAAGAGGAATGGCTATCTTTAAAAACTGGAATCACCGAAGCTGGAAAGAAAAACATAGGTACAATGAAAGTAACTGTGAAGAAACAATAGGTAACAGAAGAAATACTGCAGTTGATCGATGAAAGGAAGAATACAAAAATGTTCAGGGAAATACACGAATACGGAAATACAAGGCCCATAGGAATGAAATAAATAGGAAGTGCAAGGAAAGCTAAGGCAAAATGGTTACATGAAAAATGTGAAGAAAAAGAAATGATTTTCGGAAGGAATGACTCAGAATAAAAGTCTAAAGAATCTTCGGTGAAATTAAAAGCAAGCTTGATAATATTAATATTCCAACTGAATTCCACTGTAAAATGCACAGGATAGGGCGGATATGTGCATAGAGTACTCTGAAGACCTCTAGGATGGGGATGACTTGTCCAATGACGTGATAGGGAAAGAAACGAGAGTCGATGTAGAAGAGATAGGGATTCCAGTATTAAAATCAGAATTTAAAAGAACTTTTGGGGATCGAATAACGCAGAAGGGATAGGTAACATTCAAACGGATTTTCTACAATCATTGGGAGAATAAAACCTCTATTAACATTGGTGTCTAGAATGTATGTGTCTGGCGATATACCACCTGACTTTCGGAGAAACACCATTCACACAACTCAGAAGTTTGCAAGAGCCAAAAAGTACGAGAATTATCGCACACTCAGATTAACAGCTCATGCATCGAAGTTGCTGAGAACAATAATGTACAGAAGAATGGGAAAGAAAGTTGAAGTCTATTAGGTGATGACCAGTTTGATTTTAGGAAACGTAAAGGCACCAGACTAGTAGTTCTGCCGATGCGGTTGACAATAGAAGCAAGACGGAGGAAAAATGTAGACACGTTCGTAGGATTTGTTGACCTGGAAAAAGCATTCGACAGTGGCAAATGGTGGAAGATGTTCGAAATTGTGATAAAAATGGGGGTAAGCTATAAGGAAAAACGGGTAATATACAATATGTATAGAAGCCAAGAGGGAACAATAAGAGTGGAAGACCAGGAACCAAGTGCTCGCATTAAAAAGCGTGTAAGACGCCCCTCCCGTTTAATCTATGGCGAAAATAAAGAAAAGGTTCAATAGTGGCATTAAAATTCAAGGTGTAAGGATATCAATTATAAGATTCGCTGATGTCATTGCTATCCTCAGTGAAAGTAAAGAAGAATTACAGTATTTGCTGATTGGAATGCACAGTCAAATGTGTGTAGAATATGGATTGAGAGTGAGTCGAAGAACGACGAAAATCATGAGAAGTGGCAGAAATGTGAAACGGGAGAAACTTAACATCATGACTGATGATCAAGAAGTAAAAGTTAAGGAGTTCTTCCGTCTAGACAGCAAAATAACACATGACGGTCGGAAAAAGGAGGACGTAAAAAGCGGGCTAGCACTGACAAGAAGGGCATTCCTAGTCAAGAGAGGTCAACTAATATCAAACATAGGTCTTAATTTGTGGAAAAAATTTCTGAGAATGTACGTTTGGAGCACAGCATTGTATGGTAGTTAAACATGGACTACGGAAAAGAAGAGAATCGAAACATTCGAGATATTGTGCTACAGACGAATGTTGAAAATTATGTGGACTGATAAGGTAAGATATGAGGAGGTTATCCGCAGAATCGCGCGAGGGAACGCAGAAGAAGGGACAGGAACGTAGGGCATCTGTTAATACATCATGGAAATACTTCCACTGTTCGAAAGGGAGCTGCAGAGGGTAAAAACTGTAGAGGAAGACGGAGATTGGGATATATCCGGCAAATAACTGAGGACGTAGATTGCAAGTACTACTCTGAGATGAAGAGGTTTGCACAAGAGAAGAATTCTTCGTGGGCCACTCCGCAAATGTCTGAAGACTGATGACTCATTTAAGAATAAATAAATAAATAAAAGACTCACACTATACCCTTTGCCAAACTGATGGAAGGATGCGAGTTTGGCGAAAGATTGGAGGACGTCACTTGCGTAACTCACTTGCGTTACTTGCGAGGTTATGTTACGTTGTGGGGGTGTTATTAGAGGTTATGTTCTGTTTCTTTTATGGTAATTAGGAAAACGCAAAATGCAAAAGGATGTGAACACATCTTACAGCATTGTGCACAGAGTTCTGTAGAGGAACAGTTCGGAAGTGATGACTGTTTGTATGAGCACGATAATAGACCCTCTTATTAAACAGCATCAGTGAGACAGTAATTTGTGGGCAATAACATCTCGAATTGGACTTGCCTTCCCAGATTCCCTACCTGAACTCAATTTAACATCTTCAGCAGGAGTTAAAACGCCGATTTCGCTCCAGAATGCATCCAACATCAGGACATTCTTTGGTTTCGGCTCTTGAGGAAGAATGAGGTGCCAGTGCTACACCACCTCATTGACAGCGTTCCCGGTAGAGTTCAAGCCATCATGAAGGTGAAGGGTGAACATACGCAATATTAATGTCCATGAGTGGTGTTGTATGCTTTGGATCGGATGCTGCATATTTATTTAACGTTTCATAGTATTATTTGTTGCGATAAACGTTCCAACACAACTCTCAGAAAATACACTACCAGCCATTAAAATTGCTACACCACGAAGATGACGTGCTACAGACGCGAAATTTAACCGACAGGAAGAAGATGCTGTGATATGTATATGATTACCTTTTCAGAGCATTCACACAAGGTTGGCGCCGGTGGCGACACCTACAACGTGCTGACATGAGGAAAGTTTCCAACCAACTTCTCATACACAAACAGCAAGTGACCGGCGTTGCCTGGTGAAACGTCGTTGTGATGCCTCGTGTAAGGAGGAGAAATGCGTACCATCACGTTTCCGGCTTTGATAAAGGTCGGATTGTAGCCTATCGCGATTGCCGTTTATCGTATCGCGAAATTTCTGCTCGCGTTGGTCAAGATCAAATGACTGTTAGCAGACTATGGAATCGGTGGGTTCAGGAGGGTAATACGGAACGCCGTGCTGGATCCCAACGGCCTCGTATCACTAACAGTCGAGATGACAGCCATCTTATCCGCATGGGTGTAACGGATCGTGCAGCTACGTCTCGATCCCTGAGTCAACAGATGGGGACGTTTGCAAGACGACAATCATCTGCACGAACAGTTCAACGACAATTGCAGCAGCATGGACTATCAGCTCGGAGACCATGGGTGCGGTTACCCTTGACGCTGCATCACAGACAGGAGCGCCTGCGATGGTGTACTCAACGACGAACCTGGGTGCACGAATGGCAAAACGTCATTTTTTCGGATGAATCCAGGTTCTGTTTACAGCATCATGATGGTCGCATCCGTGTTTGGCGACATCGCGGTGAGCGCACATTGGAAGCGTGAAATCGTCATCGCCATACTGGCGTATCACCCGGCGTGATGGTATGGGTTACACGATCGGTCACCTCTTGTTCGCATTGACGGCACATTTATCAGAGGACGTTACATTTCAGATGTGTTACGACCCGTGGCTCTACCCTTCAATCGATCCCTGCGAAACCCTACATTTCAGCAGAATAATGCACGACCGCATGTCGCAGGTCCTGTACGGGCCTTTCTGGATACAGAAAATGTTCGACTTCTGCCCTTGCCAGCACATTCTCCAGATCTGTCACCAACTGAAAACGTATGGTCAATGGTGGCCGGGCAACTGGCTCGTTACTATACGCCAGTCACTACTCTTGATGAACTGTGGTATCGTGTTGAAGCTGCATGGGCAGCTGTACCTGTACACGCCATCCAAGCTCTGTTTGACTCAATGCCCAGGCGTATCAAGGCCGTTATTAGGGCCAGAGGTGGTTGTTCTGGGTACTGATTTCTCAGGATCTATGCATCCAAATTGCGTGAAAATGTAATCACATGTCAGTTCTAGTATAATATATTTGTCCAATGAATACCCGTTTATCATCTACGTTTCTACTTGGTTGAGCACTGTTAATGGCCAGTAGTGTATAATTTCGTAAAGCTTACCCATCCAAAACTACCCTATAGTTTAACTTGAAAGAACACCTTCGATCCACTAATAGACTCGTCTCTCTCTTACCAGATCCTGCAGCTGCCAATAGCAAATTGAGCACCAAACTCTTCATCATAGTGGCTGGAGATGTATACTTGACTGATACCGTTCTACGGCCTCCTTTATACGGCGTTACTATTTCCTGCTTCAGTGGAACACGAAGCCTTATCGACAATTATGTCGCAAATGTTACACACTACGTTCGTCACATGATCAGATTAGATCGTGACATGTAGTATAAGTGTTCATAGAAGGTGAATGTTCTTCCTTAACTGCGAGATAAGTGATGTAAAGATTTTATTTTCGTCTGCGTAAACATGCGATAAGATCAATGCTGCTCTAATGTGCGAGAGGTCCCCAGTTACTGGGTCTTCCATTCCAAGGAAAACTGATATTGATCCGGGGGGGGGGGAAATTGAGGGGCGGTGGCGGGGGGGGGGGGGCGGTCAGGGACGGGTGGGGGTGACACGTGTATACAAACCTGGGGGTGAGGGGGGGGGGGAACAGCATTGGGTCATGACACTCCGCCAAAGTACGTTTTAGAAAAATCATCTATATTTTTACGATTAAAAATTTCCAAATTCTTCAACTAATTTTCGGAGAATACGGTACTTTGCGAAATAGGAGAATATAAAATGCCAAGAAATTGTAAAAAGAAATTTTTAAGCTTCCGTTTAACAGTGGGTAGCTTGCAGTTGTATTCCTGAGGGTGAGACTACGTAGATTAGTTTCCAGCATCACAAGTGTTCCGGCCTACCGACAAGGGCCGACATGAAGATCACGAACATAACCGCAGAGATGGCTGTGAGACGACGCCAGCCAGTAGTACGTTGACTAGGACCGCACCACGACAGGACCGGCCTCTACAAG
Source organism: Schistocerca cancellata (assembly GCF_023864275.1). NCBI lineage: Eukaryota > Metazoa > Arthropoda > Insecta > Orthoptera > Acrididae > Schistocerca > Schistocerca cancellata. The sequence goes on from NC_064627.1 coordinate 1,001,226,672, forward strand.
AAAAGAATATAAGCGCCGCTCCTGCCAGCTTCGGCGGGACAGTATAAGACGGACACTAGCAGACCCGTACTTGGAGACCTGGACCAGAAACCACGCACTAGCTGAGAGGCACTAGATGTGATCCATATGACCTTGTGTGAATTACTTGTATGTACGTTGCATATAGCGAAGGACATTGATTATTTGCATGTCACCAATTCCTTGCGACCCAAAGTTAAGTACGGTCAATCTATTTTATTGTAATAAAGACCATTAATTTCATTTGCTTGAATTGTTAAATAGCTATTAGTGAAAGCAGCATCCTTTAGGCACCTTATAAGATACGAATGGGCAGGACACCACAACAGGCTGCGGAAGACATCCATCCAGAAAAAGCTGTCAGTTCACTGGCTGATTATACCTGTCCCATCATCGGCTCTGGCGCAGTCCACAGGAGTAGTAATGCATTATGGATTCAAGATTACTCATAAGACCTCTGGGGTTTCATCATACACCAGGGGTAATTGCGGGAGTTATTTTTAAGGCCATCCCCCCCCCCCCACCGTGGGACTACTCAGCCTGCCTGTGCATCTGAGACAATTGAATGTGGTGCATACAAGGTCACAAAACGCATCCCCTTTCTCTCTTCACCAATAGGAATCAGGCTCCTCACTTTCTTCTCTCCCACTTTTATCACTAGGGGAACTGTGTGGGCCTTGTCATTCTTGTTCTGTGCACGTTATTGAAAGGATCAGATTTGTTTGGGATCAGGGTGTGAGTATTTGTTATCAATTATAATAATAAATTAGAATTTTTTTTTAAATTCCATGTATGTGAGTTTTGTCATCTGACATCTGATACACTGTAGTGAGAGGAACATCATCAGCAGCGTTATCCTAAATGAAAAATGGCAGCAAATATTACCATAATTTATGAGGTAACACAATTTGACATTACAGTGTGTGTATAATTTAATGACCTCACGACATATTCTGCAAAATTGTGATTCATATTACGTACAACCAAGAAAAGAACTTTCACAAATATGATAAAGTTCAAACGTCAAAGAGTAAACAGCTTCTTCAAACAGAAAATATTTTCCCCAATTCACATAATGTTCACCAGATCAATAAAATATCGTACTACACACTCCCTAAAGTAGACTATGTTCTTCCCCAGGTTTCAAGCTATCTCGTTACGAAAGTCTGCAGCTCGTGGTCAAGTGGCTAACGTTACTGCCTCTGGATCACGGAGTCCGGCGTTCGGTTCCCGACTGGGTCACACACTGGGTGTTTGTGTTGTCTTCATCGTTTCATCAGCATTCGGGAAAGAGGAGACACTGGACAGTGAAACGATTTGGGAATTTGTACAGGCGCTGATTACCGGCAGTTGAGTGCCCAAAACACCAAATATCGCCTTCATCCTTACCAAATTTCACAGTTATAGGTTCAGCGCATTAGTAATAAATTTAAACACCATGCACAATGCGGCAGTTTTTCAGCATCTCAATGTTTATGATATCATATATCCTGAAGTATTAGTCGTACATAGATGTAATTTTGCAGGTACAGTCAGTGGTATATACTTTCTGCATAATGTCTCGTGAATACAGTTAGTAGTGAAGAAGTAATAAATTACAACGTTCTGCCTCATGCTACGGTCGCAGGTTCGAATCCTGCCTCGGGCATGGATGTGTGTGATGTCCTTAGGTTAGTTAGGTTTAAGTAGTTCTAAGTTCTAAGGGACTGATGACCTCAGAAGTTAAGTCCCATAGTGCTCAGAGTCATTTGAACCCTTTTTTGAATTTTGGTCAGATGAGTATAGGGTAATACCAACAACAGCAGAAAATGGTATACCGAGATTAGGGTTCGTTATGAAGAGGAAGGTTCGACAGAGGGTGAGTTACTGTGAACAGTTCAGTGACAGGGCTGTTCGACAGCAAACCAACACCGACGATAGTTCAGGCATACATGCCGACATCGCAAGCCGAAATTGAAGGAAATATAAAAAGTATTTGAGAATACTGAACGGGTAATTCAATACGTAAAGGGATATGAAAATCTAACAGACACAGGGGACTGGAATGCGGTTGCAGGGGAAGGAGTAGACGAAAGAGTTACAGGAGAATATGGGCTTAGTACTAGGAATGAAAGAGAAGAAAGACTAATTCAGTTCTGCAATAAATTTCAGCTGATAAAAGCGAATACTCTGTTCAAGAATCACATGAGGAAGATGTATACTTGGAAAAAATACCGGGAGACACGTGAATATTTTAGATACATTATATCATGGTTGGGCAGAGATTCCGAAATTAGATACTGGCTAGTAAGGCGTACACAGGAGCAGATATAGACGTAGATCACAATTCTCTAGTGATACAGATTAGGCTCAAGTTTAAGAGATTAGTTAGGAAAAAGCAATGCGCAAGGAAGTGGGATTCGGAAGTACTGGGGAATGAGGAGATATGCTTGAAGTTCTGTGAGGCTGCAGGTACTGTAATAAGGAATAGCTTAGTAGTAGGTAGTATAAGGTAGTAATATTCGATGTTCTTCCCACTGTCGTCATTTAACCCGAAGGATGCATTTGTTATATAGTTTCTATATACCAGATTTCACAAGATTTTTCCATCAATGAACACCATCAAGAAATAATTAATGTTTCCAATTGGCCCACGACTGGTAATGAACGCCGAAGCCTTACTTTACTTCTGCTGTTTGGAGTATGTTAGAATTTAATTTCCAGCAAACTTATGTTTGAAATATCTTGATGTATGTAGGAGGAAGTAATATACTGCCAGCAATATACTCCCTCTGGGTTTCGCAACAGTAGCCCTGTACGTTATGCACAACGACTCTAATGCAGTAGTAGGCACCGCATCCGTACGAAATTTTGAGGTTATAAAGTGGTGTTTACATCATAACCTGTCAAGTATATTGCATATGAGAGCAGTGAAGTGAAACACACTGCCGATGCAATGTTTTCTCGACGCTTGAGATACCATACGCGGGAATGATTGAGCAACCGAAAAATTGTTTCGATTTCAGCTTAGAGAAGCATACTTATATATAATTCACCATTCGTCCATACATCGTCCGATGCTGAGAGACAACTGCACTAGGGTATGGATTGAAAAGTGTGGGCTTCCGTCCCTCGTCTGTCTCAGTATTTGTCTCTGCCATTTCTCTCAATTGTATTAGTGTTTTCTTTGTGCAAAGGGCCAAACGTTGAAGCTATGAATCGAAGCTTAATACTATCTTCTCTCCACCATTCGTCCATTCGCTTTCCCAAGCTTGGAAAATATTTAGCAGAGCAGTCCATACCACTGGCAAATACTTTTTTCTTGGTGACAATTATCGGTAATAGTGGGAAAAATCTCTAGCAAAGTTGAGATTTTGCGATCTATAGTTGATAACGCATAACTGCAAATAATAAGTATGTTTCCCAGTATCATAACAGAACACAGCCTTGGTTCCATCATCAGCGGAGCAAGTATTCGGCCCCAGTAAGTTTACCAGATTAACAAAACAAACACTCAACGAATACAGTTATTACAGAGGTTTAAAAAAAGTCTTTAGTGAACCTCGGTAGTGATTCTTAGTAAACCTACATTTTATCTCTTATAAAACATCGCGAAGATTAGTTATCTGGCAGTGGTTCTACTTTGAATAGAGCCTTAGTGATTTCCCCTCCAGCTGAACTGGCTCAACCCCCATGACGAACGAACCAAGGATAAATATTTGTCAGTATTATGGTGAATGATGTCTTGGACTGAGAAATATATGATCTCCGGCTAGTACTGCTTTGTGTGGTATTGTCTCCCGCTATTAACAAACGTTCATTAAATAAAAGGCACTGTCTTCTACGACATATACATCGCATAATGATTTTTAAATTTCATTTGCTTACGACGAATATTCTGTCATTCCACGGGGCAACGAAATCAGATGTGTTACATAGAATTCTATCAAGGGATAATCTGTAATATCATTCTCACTATCGGTGTTTGGTAGCTTATGGAATCTTCAAATAATTACCGCTACACACAGACAGGTAATAGTTTATAACCTACTCTCGATTCCGATTGACTGGAATGCGAAAGTCCGCAGCTCATGGTCGTGCGGTAGCGTTCTCCCTTTCCGCGCCCGGGTTCCCGGGTTCGATTCCCGGCGGTGTCAGGGATTTTCTCTGCCTCGTGATGACTGGGTGTTGTGTGATGTCCTTAGGTTAGTTAGGTTATAGGGTAAGTTATAGGGGACTGATGATCATGGATGTTAAGTCCCATAGTGCTCAGAGCCATTTGAACCATTTTTTTTATTTTTTTTTTTTTTTTTTTTTTGGAATGCGAAATTCTATACAAGTTAACCATCAGCTGGTATGTATTTACAATAATCCTCCTCATTCTGTGTACAAAATATTCTGCTGACTCTTTCAACCTCTGCGGTAAACCATCAACGTCTTCAAGAAAGAACGGCGAGCTACTACCATATGCCTCTTATTCTGCTCTATGAGAGGCTCCTTAGCTTCTCAAAAGTAGATTCGTTCCTTAATCACTCTTGATATACAGATATAGGATGGTGGGAACATAAAGGAATGATAGTCGTCACTGAATGCACTTTTCTCTCTATAGTGTTTCACGAGAATTAAGGAATTTACTTTCCGATACGATGTGCTAATATGACAGTTCTTGGAGTAGGGCAACAGCTACAGTAAAACTCCATGTATCTAATGTTTTTGTTGTTGAACTGCGTTTACCTTGTGACATGATATGCACACCAAGTGCTCTGGACATATCTACATCTACATTTACATCTACATAGATACTCCGCAACCCACCGTACGGTATGTGGCGGATGGTAGCATTTACCACTACTAGTCATCCCCCTACCCCCCTGTTCCTCTCGCAAATCTCAAACAGAGCGAGGGAAAAACCTCTGTCTGTATTCCTCCGTATGAGCGCTAATTTTTCGTATCTCATCTTCCTGGTCCTAACACGCAATGTATGTTGCCGGCAGTAGGATCGTTCGGGCCAGCTTCAAGTACCGATTGTCTAAATTTTCTCAATAGCGTTCCTCGAAAAGAACGCCGTCTTCCCTCCAGGCATTCCCAATTGAGTTCCCGAAGCATCTCCATAACATTTACTTGTTGTTCGGACCTACTGGTAACAAATCTAGCAGCCCGCCGCTGAATTGTGATGTCTTCCTTTAATCCAGCCTGGTACGGATCCCAAACACTCGAGCGGTACTCAAGAATAGGTCGCGCTATCGCCCTATATGCGGTCTCCTTTAAATGTGAGCCACACTTCCCTAAAATTCTCCCAGTTAATCGAAGTCGGATATTCGCATTTCCTACCACAGTTCTCACGTGCTCGTTCCATTTCATACCACTTTGCATCTTAGCGCTCAGATATTTTAATGACGTGACTGTGTCAAGCAGAACACTACTAATACTGTATCCGAACATTGGAGGTTTTTTTCTTCCTACGCATCCGCATTAACTTAAATTTATTTCACATTTAGAGCTAGAATATGTTTGTTGGTTGTAAATATAAGATCAGCCATATACTGCAACAAGTGCTACCACCTCTAATACAACGGTGTCTATGTTATGTGCAAAAGCAGAGCAAAGACTGTGAAACAAAAGATATATCCAAATGTATGTTCTCATCTACGCTACTGCAGCGTGATATGGTAACCCTACCAGACAGGTTTCGTAGAGAATGACACAACCTATTTACGCCCACCATCCTTACCTAACCCACGCTTATGCCTCCTCTGTATTAAACATCCGATGATATATTAGTTTATACGAGTACACCAACTGTAGGAGTCTGTGTAATCGGTTTCCGCGTTAAATAATTTAAACTATAGAAAGACAGATAATAGTTGAATTAGAGTCCCAGCTGTCAAACGTAACTTAATCATATGCGTTAATTGTTTTCCCAAACTGTAACGAAATACTTGCAAAGAAATACCCTCCCAGACGCTTACGACCCTTGGTGGGATGTAAACGAATCCTAAAATGTGTTTCTAAGCTTTTAATAGTACGGCGCTAATGGTAATACATGTATCGTGTTGACGAAGCTGTTGCAGTTTACCATTAGGACACTCATTGTAACGTCGGCCAATCCTACTTTGCAGCAAGAGTCGATTTGTTATTTTAAATCACCCACAGTGCCATTTATTGTTAAACAATAGGACGGCAACAAGCGCACACTGGCTGGATGATAACAGATAGCGTTACCGCCTCACATAGGAACGGCTCTGACAACGCATTACCTGCACTCTAACCTACCGCACAGGACTATGACTAAACGGGTACGGATAATATGATATGACCATTCCCCAGGGAAATAGCTTTATAATCTACGAATATGTATCTCTAATGCAATGTAACATCCAAAAAACTAACTTATCTTCTAGGTCCGTCACGTCTGAAGTATCACAGTTTAAATTCATATAATACATAGAACTGAATCCATCACTGTTAAAAAAAAATCCGCAGCATAATCTTGCATTATATCCACGAAGCTGATACAACAGCTTGGTCCATTAGAACATGAATTGTATGAGCGTAATCCCAAAAGTAAGGTCTCTTATTTTTTTATAAGTACATAGATCTGTTTATTTCTACAATAGTTTATATCAGTTTACAGCTTGAACATTTAGCTATTTTTCGACATAATCACTATTTCTGTCGATGCATTTTTGTAGACGCTGTGCAAGTTTTTGTATGCCCATGTCATACTAGCTCGCCGTCATGCTGTTCAGAAAGTTATGAACCTCTTCTTGCTGTTGTTGCTAGGATTGTAGTATGGACCAAAATAAGATGAAAATGTCTAGTAAACATGGGTTCTCAAACGCATATCATAAGTACTACTAGCACTTGTTCATATTCGATACTGTGAAACACATCTCCTCCGCTGCAAAGTCATTGATTTCCATATATCTGAAGGCGGTAATATGGACAAAAACAAGAAAAAATTTCAGTAAATATGTTCCCTAAAAGGCATACCTTAGAAGTTATGAGGACTTGCTCAGTAGAAGAGATGTGTTTCACAATAGCGGAGATGAGTAATGCTCATAACTCATATGATATGCTTTTTGCAGTCCATAGTTGCTGGAGATTTTTTTCCTTGTTTGGGTCCATACTGCCTCCTTTAGAACATGGAAACCGAAGAGTTTGCAGTAGAAGAGGTGTTTCACAGTATCGAAGACGAACAAGTGCTCATAGTTCTTAAGGTATGCATTTCAGAGTCCATGCTGTTTCGCTCCAAACTACCACTTCTGAAAGTTGCCCACCCCACAATCTTAGCAACTATAGTACCAGTAACTGTATTCAACTATCAGAGATATCAGAATGATTTTCCCTTGTAATTTTCGACTTTTTCGTTTCTGCACCGGGCTCCGTCAATTCAGATTGATACATTTACCCTAATCCTTCATCCTGAAAGTTTGCAAAATCATTAAGGAATCACATGTACATCTGGTGCGTATATCACAAATATTGATTACTCTCTTTGTATAAATACAAATAACCTGTATTCCCACTTTCGTATCTGGATACCCTTACCTATACGCTAAAACACACGCATTTGGATTACTGACTTTATATATCTTAAATACAACCTTATGCCTACTGAATATTACAAAAATATCACTCAATTACCATCTAACAATGATGACCACCATTTTTATGTTCTCATATTTTCATAACACAGAATATAAGTCCAACTGTGGCTGTCAAAGTTTCGTATACGTACTCTAAAGCTACAAGATTTATGTTGCAGATTGAAATAATGATACTGTACGAGAAACTGATTTCACCCTACGGTAAACAAACATAGCTGAGTTAAGCTATTTTGTGTCTCCATGCACACTGGACTCGCATTCGGCAGGACGACGGTTCAATCCCGCGTCCGGCCATCCTGATTTAGGTTTTCCGTGATTTCCCTAAATCGCTCCAGGCAAATGCCGGGATGGTTCCTTTGAAAGGGCACGGCCGCCTTCCTTCCCCGTCCTTCCCTAATCCGATGAGACCAATGACATCGCTGTTTGGTCTCTTCTCCCAAACAACCAAACCCAATGTCTCCATGTCTCGTGGGGGACGCCGCTGTCCAGGACAGGCTCGGGATAGGGATAGGGTTCGGATCTGAGTCCACTTGTGTTACGTCCGTAGTAGTATCCTAGTATCCGCAAGTGGACCTAACTGTGTTTGGTAGGTCCTTAAGGTGGGGGGGGGGGGAGGGAGTGTGCACCTGTCGGTATCCCACATTTTAATAACAAATGCCACCATGCATATATTAATCATATAAGTTCTTTCTACAATGTGGCATTGGACAACGTTAAAATGTCTTTTCTAATAGAATATTGTAACAACTTCGTGAAAATGATACACGTATTTCCCATAAGCGCCGTACTATTACAAAAGTTAAGCAACACATTTCTAGGCTCTGTCTACATCATACTATGGTTCATAAACGTCTGGGATTGTAATTTCTTTGCGAGTGTTTTGTTACAGTTTGGGAAAGCAGTTGCACATGTGACATAGTTGCGTTTGACAGCTGAACCTCTTATTCAGAGTATTAATTTTAGTTATTTAACATGGAAATGGGTTAGAAAAACTCATATAGCTGGTGCACAAGTATAATATAAAGCACCCAGGGACATTTACTACAGAGGATGCAAAAGCATCGGTTAGGTAAGGATGGTCGGTGTAAATTGGTTGTGTCCTTCTCTAAGAAACCTGCTGTTACCGTACAGCATACCAGTACCCTAGGCAAGGAAAGTCAATATTTTGATATATTTTCTAAGTGTTTAGCAGTCTTTGTTCTACTCTTTCACATTACATTATGTAGGAGGTGGTAGCACATCTTGCAGTATATAGCTGATCTTATATATACATCCACTAAGCGTGTGCGCAAAACATGTGGTGGTGATGTATGTATGTATGTATGTACTGAAGTGGGGACCCAGAAACGACGGAGAGGCTTCGTCCCCGCTGTAGCCCTCAGTGGTTTACAACCCCAAAACAGGCTACAGCAGTCCACTCACCCCACCGCCGCCCCACACCGAACCAAGGGTTATTGTGCAGTTAGGCCCCCAGTGGACCACCCTCCCTCCCCCCCCCCCCCGCCCCCCGGGATTTCAAAACCAGTGGGATGTAAATGCTATATAAGATAGTACATTTTTTATTCAATGTTTGTCAGTGGCAGGAGGCAATAACACACTCAGTAATCCTGGCTGGAGATCACATCTTCTTCAATCCAGGACATTATTTTTTATTCATAATACCGTCAAACATATATCCAAGATTCGTTCGCCATGGGAGATGATAAAATCAAACTGTAGGCGAAATCGCTAAGACCCAACGAACATTATAAGGGAGAGTCACTGCCCGATAACTATACATTATGATGTTTTATGTCTAGAAGTACAGGATACACAGGATGTTTCACAGTTCATGTTAAACACTTCTAGTGGTTGTAGGGGGGACTTAGTAGATTAAGTTGAGCAGTGCGCGGCTCACGTTCATGCTGTTTCTTGCTTGACAGCTTGTCTTTACCGAACTGTCGCCTTGTTTCTTATTCGATTTACTGGCGTCACGTTGGCTTGCCTGCCCGTGAGTGGCATCAGCAGCGCGTATCGATAAGAGCACTGTCGTATTATCTTTGAAGCGACCGCTAGTATTTCCGGCTCGCCGTATGTCGGGAGTTCAGGCGGGACGCAGCGCCAATGAGGTCCGGACAGCCAGTATTCGCCGAACGCTTGCGACACACGACTGGTCCTACGGAAGGAGACTGGAGCGGGAACGACCGTTGGTTGGTCGTTTGGTCGGTCGTCTCATCGGGCGACGTGTATTTGGTCTTTTGACCATTTCTGGGCCTCGTCAGTTGGTCATCTTGCCGAACGTTGGTCGGTTACTTCCTCGTGCAGACATCGTCGCCGACGGGGAAGAGTTACCTTTGCATGGGTGGGTCCGAGCATGTGTGCCCGGGTCGCCATGTCTCCGAGTTCCGAACGGACATCGAGTTGAGTCGGGTTGGAGCTGCAGTGAGCTCCGGACAGCCAAGACTCGCCCGACCGTTGCCGACCCTCATAATTTGAGTGGGGACGACCTTGGTTGGTCGTTCGGTCGGTCGTCTCATCGGACGACGTGTATTTGGTCACCGACCGCTTATGGAAAAACTGTGTGTGTGTGTGTGTGTGTGTGTGTGTGACTTGTCATTTCTCCTTGTTGTTCCACGATGATTGTTTTTGGGATTGTCGGAGTTCTTGGTGCTAGTGTTTACGTGAAACTGGGTGAAGCTTCTATTATTTTCATTGAGCAGATGAATGCTGTCTGCGTACTGGAGTAGGTAGTCGGTCGGTTGCGACAGAGCAGCCGTGTTGATGCTGTCCGGCACGGCGTGTAGTTCGACAGCTTGATGTTGTTCTCCTTTTTTCCCTTGAGTTGTTATTGTGCCTTGACTGTGTTTAGATGCCAATTATCAAGACGTAGTGCTGCTGCGATCTTCGTCCCCGCTGGTATTTTCGGTTGTCGTGCCGTTGGTTGGGTGGAAGGGAATTATTGATGAGGTCGTTGGTTGGTTCTTCAGCCGTCCCTAGGTCGTGCTTCCACCCGATTATTTAGTGCAGGGCCGGCCAGAAATTCTGCACTCGTGCGGTGCTCCTTCACATGTGCAACTTCCGGGTCACAGCGTGCACGCCGCAGCCGTCAGCGTTCAGGTAGTGCATGTTTCTACCCACAGATGTCGCTTTATCCACTTGCTGGGATACTCTGTACCGGCGTATTCTAGTGCTCTTAACACAGCTTGCAAGCCAACCATGGGAAGGTATTCCGCGTATTAAACATTTAAAATACTGTCACAGTCTACTTATTGAGACGTCTACTTTTATGTTAACAGTTTAACCCAGTAAGACAAGTAATACAGTTAACAATCGTGGGGTTTTATTACGGCAGCTTGACTGACGTCACGTAAATACGAGTAATGTTTTTGATCTAGTATTTAAGAAAGAGAGCACTTAGCGACTTCCAACGAACTTTATTCATGATTTCAAATAACATTAAACTAATGAAAGGTATCCTATAACTAATTCTCGGTGCCCACAGTTACACCCACATAATTTCTGTCTCACTGACCTCTCAACAGAATGATAACCGCAGACCTCTCGATGATCACCTGTTATTTCAATACCATTATTGTTACATATTTCGTCAGCTCCGTCTGAAATCTTCATAATAACCGACAATTAGATGAATGTTACGTTTTATCGACTTCAGCTGAGCGTAGCCCTTCACACATTAAAAAAAACCCTAAATGTAGGTATACATTGGCACAATCGGTTTAATGACCAACTTTCCTGATAATAATGTAACATGGAGCAGAATGAGGCACTAATGCACAGTTAGTAAACAATAATTTTTAATTATGGAAGGAATAAATCCAAACACGTTTATCACTGGGCATGAGAAATGATAATCGAGTTGATGTGTCTCATCCATTTTCTTAAGGACATCTAATTTTGCTTGCCGTTCTTCACTCTTGAGTACACTACACTCGTCTTTGTGATACGTGTTGTAGTGTCTTTCAATTGAAAACTTACGCTGGCCGCCTATTATTCGGCGGCATAGCAAACACTGTGAGTTTTCACCAACGACTACAAAAAAGAATTGCAGTTCCCAGCCATTTTTAAACGACTGAGAACATAGATCTCCCGTCCTTTGCTTTTTCACAGTACCTGCCATTTCTCAGTACTTCTCTGTTAAGGTTACGGTCACCAGCGGTAAACGAGACCACCTAAACAGGGAAGTGGAGCCGCCGCCGTTCATTTAGGACACGTGTCTAATAACAGATGTCGCTGTCGCTCGCTGTCGCACATGTGCGTACATGTGCAGCACTACCGCACGTCTGCACACTGTGCAGCGTTTGGCCAGCCCTGATTTAGTGTCACACTTGGCTGCATGTTTCACCTAACCTGTTGTTAAAGTTTCCTCACCAGGCCGACCCTTGGAACACTTCTGAGCACCACTGTTCTGTTCTTTGTGATTGTGATTTTCTTTTATCACAAGTACTGTGCCAGGCCTTTAGCCGTGTATTAATTTTGTCTGTTCTATGTTAGTATATGGCCTTCAGCCGAGCCTTATGTGAAGTATTTTACGATTAGGCCTTCAGCCGTGTTTTATTTAAAATTCTTGTTTGCTCTATATTTAGGCCTTCAGTGGCTTTCAGCTGTAATGTGTGAATTCCTGTCTGTAAGGTTTCTCTTTAATTATCTGGAATTCTTAAAATGGCCTTCAGGCGTCCTGTGTAAATGCTTATCTTAAGGTTTGTCTTTAATTATTTTGAATAATTGTTTGTGCCTTCAGCCGTCAAGATATTTCAAATTTTCTTAAGATGGCTTTCTGTTGTACTGTGTAAATGTCTTTAAAGGTTGCCTTTTATTATGTTGAAAAACTATTGGGCTTTCAGCCGTGTAATTAATTTAAATTTTCCTTGATATGGCTTCTAGTCGAGATTTTTAAATGCTTGTATTTTAAAGAATTTCCTTCGCTGATGTGAAATATTATTTGGGTCTTTAGCCAAGAAGATATTTTAAATTTACTTAAGTAAGGCCTTCAGCCGTTTCTCTAAATCCTTGTGTTTTAAAAGGATTTATTTGAACTTTATTACTGAGAAGTTACTTGGGCCGTCAGCCGTGAACTGATCCTTGTTGTTTTAAAGAGAAAACTGTGCATTGCTTCTCGAGGAGTAAAGTGGTGTGTTCTTGTGTAACTAGCAGTAACTGATCTTGGCCCCTTTCCACAACCTGATCCGCTCTGTCCTGCGAAACCAGATTTCACAAGTTTCGCATAGGAACAGATGTCCGGAAATGTCACCCAACGACGCTACAGACTTCAGTGTCATTGGCGCCTCCACTTGTAAATGAATGTATATACAAGGTGATTTGATGACGATGTTCCAAACTTTCAGGGATAACGGAGAAGGATAAATGAATCAATTTGAAGTAAGGGTTCCTGATTCGGAAACGAGCAGCCTGAAAAGTTACAAGCGTAATCGTTCTGGTACCTCTGACAGTGCAGTATTTGTACCAGTACTGTTATTGCTAAGACCGTAGGACATGCAACATCCAGATGGCTTAGTATGGACCAAGACAAGAAAAAAATGTCCAGTAAACATTGGCTCTAAATGAATACTTGAGGAGCTATGAGCACTTGTTCATCTTCACCAGTGTGAAACACTTCTCCTCTATTGAACAAGTGCTCATACCTGTATGTTCTGTCCAAAATTACTTTAGGATTGATATTTCGGCAGGAACACGTAGAGGCGCGGAACAGAGTTCGCACGTCCAGCACGGAACACACGCGTAATCTTACATTTCATTCAAATTGCTCAAACAGGCAAACTATTCACGTCATAAATATGCAAATTGCATCAACGTGTTCTGAAGGAGTTACACTACGCAACAGATTAAGAAAAGTGCATTTTCTCGTGACGTTACCGAATTTTCGACATGAGGGAAATTTTTTTGTTATTGAAGTTAGGTGAATACACCATGCGACTGAAGTCTTAAGAATACATTTTATGAGGCGTGTTCAAAAAATTCCGGAACTTTGTCGACAAAAATTTTCTGAGCTTACCTTTTACTTATTGTGCATGGTCTCCTTCGAAATACTCTCCTCCACAATTGATACACAGCTCCCAACACCGTTTCCACTTCCGGAAGCAGTCTTGGTACGCTTCTTGCTGGATCGTGCGAAGCACTGTCTGTGAATTTCCTTCCATCGCCGTAAATCTTCGTCCTTTCAACAGGGTTTTCAACATTTGTAATAAAAAAGAGTCCTCAGGGGCCAGGTCTGGAGAGAATGGAGTACGAGGCAGCACAGTGACTTTGTTTTGGTTGCCTTATGGTGATGCAAGAGCCATGCATTATCTCGCCACATTTCAGACCGTTTCCTTCTCACATTTTCTTGCAAGAGTAGCAACACTACCCGATAGTACCGTCGATTAGCAGTTGTCCCTGTGGCACGAATTCATCATGAACTAATCCTTCAAAGTCAAATCCAAGGTTGTATAAAACTGTGGACAAGGATGTGCGACTGCCTTAAAAAATCCTGATTTATTGTGAACCTCGGATATTCCTTCCTGCGATAATAATCATAAACATGACGACCAATCGCACCCTCTTCAAACGAATAGATATTGCTAATCCGCTTATCTATACGACATTTTTTTCCCAGGGGTATTAAGTTTTGATGATTCTTCATCTTCCTTTCCTTCGTGGAAGATATTCTTCCCAATCTTCATGCCAGTGTTTTTTGTGTTCAGAGTTGCAGCACTTCTGTCGAAGTGGTAACGGGGGGCAGCGAACCACCATTAAGTTTTTCATTCTCAAAGCAGGCACGTAACGCGTAAACCGGTTCTCCTGACTGCCATGGTATGGCGGTCCCCTGGCCAAGAGATCGACGTCGAACTTTTCTACCTGTAACTTCTACGAACTTGCCGCTGACATCGTTCAGGACCACACAAGAATAACGGTAACAACAAATAAAGGTAACGAAAAAAATAATGACTCCTACAACTGTAAAAATGAACACACAGAAAGGCACAGGGCGCAACGATCACTCAGGACAGCAAGCTAGGTGCAACTGAAGCCCATTACAAGCAGGAAGTGTTGTGTGTGGCGAAGGCTTGGCAACTTCGGGGATTAGCTACAGCTGCACGTAGCGTGGTACTGGCGGAAAGTGGCCTCGAACGTGCCGAGTGAGTTCCCTCCCCCCCCACCCCCTCTCACCACTTCCGTCCACACTGTCAATCCTAAAGTAATTTTGGACAGATTACAGATGAGAGAGCGCTCAGTGTGTGTGTGTGTGTGTGTGTGTGTGTGTGTGTGTGAGAGAGAGAGAGAGAGAGAGAGAGAGAGAGAGTGAGAGAGAGTGAGAGAGTGAGATTGAACAGCCACTGTGTACGTGTGTATTGACGAGTATCGAGTAGCGCTACATTCCTACTCGTACTAGCTACAGTTTTTTGTTTGTAGATTTTGATCGCAGCATTATTGCAGATTTATTATGCTCCTTGTCGCTTTATTCTCGGCTGTTACACAATGAGAGAAAAGATGCCGTTTATAAAGCCAACACTGATACGATATTTGTAAGATTGTTTTTCTCAGTGTACGATAAGACATGATGTGCTTTCTTCCTTAGCTTGATACTGTTTTTGGCGAAGCCCTCTCAGAGACCTGTGGAGTCTCAGAGCACACTTTGAGAATTGGTGTTCTAGATGATGTCGCTGTCGCTGTGTCAGTCGTAACCCCTGCTGAAGAATGGCCAGCCGAGAATCAGGACCACTTTTCCATTTAGTCCAATCAAGCGGCAAACGAAGCGCCTGCTGGTCTTACCACCTCACAAGGGACTGGGAGCAGAGCACGCAGACGATGTTCTAAGCCCGTGTTGCCATTCTGAGTCGACCGATTTTGGAAATCCTGAAACCTGGTCAAACTGACTCAACACCGCTCCTCGCAAATAGGAGGGTCGTTGCAAAAGAGGTTTTTGTCTCGAATATGATAACGAATTAAAAAAATTCTGAGATTTGTAAGTGGAAGGTTAGTTCATATGTAAACATTACATAAAGATTTACAGGGTGAGTCGCTAACTGTTACCACCAAGAATAAATCCGAAAGTACGATAGGAGCTGAAAAGTTTATGGGACAAAAGGTGCATGGGACAACGTGGGCCATAATATGATGTTGGTTTTTTGTTGCTAGGTGGGACCGTGTCAGAGATATGAAGGTCAATTTTGTTTTTTTAAATGGGATGCTATAGTTTGGTACTTATTTTCTGGTAGCGGCTATCGAGACGAATCCAATCATGTGTAACAGTAAGGTCTTTGAAGGTCAATGAAGGTCAAAAAGGTTTCAAGAACGTCGTTTTACAGAAGGTGATCGAAGTGATGACCATTGGTGTCAATGCAGTGCTGCAATCTTCTTATCATGGATTGAGTGGTATTCCTTATCGCTTCGGGACTTATCGAAGCACTTGCTCTGATATTTCTCTCTCGCATATAGTGCAAATAGTAAATATTCGCCGAATACAGAGTATCCATCTAGCGTGCCATTGACATGTAAACACCATTCGACGGTTTCGCAATACAACACTAATAGCAACGCTAAGACTAATATCGTCGAATCAAACTAATGTGAATGCTGTATTCCTTCGAAGAACAAGTCGATGTGCTTCTCATTTACGGAGAATACCGATGAAATTCAGTGAGAGTTAGAGACTTATACGCTGAAAGATATTCTCAACGCACTCACCATACACGTGGTACGTTTAAATATGTGTAGGATAAATTGAGAATAACTGGATCTTTAACGCATCCGGAAACATATCCGGAAAGGAAAGTTACAAACGGGGAAACGGAAACTGGTACTCTTGCAACTGTGGTTCGAGATCCTTGTGTTAGTTTGCGTCAAATCGCAAGGGGATCTGACATAAGCCAGAGTAGTGTTGTTCGTATTCTGCATCGCCATAAATATCATCCTTACCGTATAAGTCTCCACCAAGAATTAACTGGTACGGATTTTATGCGTCGCATTGAATTCTGCCGATGGGCTCTACTTGAGATTCAGAGGGATGACATTTATTAATTTGATTTTATTTACCAACGAGGCTACATGGAAATGTTAATTTGCATAATATGCATTACTGAGTAACTGCAAATCCATGTTGGCTGCGGCAAGTTGCACACCAAACTATAGCACCCAATTTAAAAAAAAATTTGACCTTCGTATCTCTGAAACGACCCCACCTAGCAACAAAAAACCAACGTCATATTATGGCCCACGTTGCCCCATGCAACTTTTGTACCAGAAACTTTTCAGCAGCTATCATACTTTCGGAGTTATTCTTGGTGGAAATAGTTAGTGACTCACCCCGTAGAACGAAAAAAGTTTGTCGTTAAAACGTGATTTACTGTTCACTGCAACAGTACACAATAGTGCACTACAAACTACGCGCATCCATGGCATCAGGAGTGTGACGTAGGAATGTATTGGTGGTGCCGGTGTTTACAGGCATACTTAATAACATTCCAATGAACAAAGTTTCATGCTTTTATTACACACAAATATTTAAACAAAAATTCTTTCAAGAGGTGAACCCCCAATTACCCTTACAAGAGAAACAATAAAACAATTTTATCACGCAATGTTTTTTAATAAAACTTTTAAGACCAAAGAACAATGAAAATTTAGTTTTATGCCCCTTTACCTTTAAGGAACAACTAATATTAAGACAGCAGCTAATGATCCAGCATGACACAAGCGTACTTGGACTCAAACAGACCAACTTTCAGATTATGTGCTGGGTTCATCTTCCAGCATTTGGAATAAACAATTTTAAAAGGGCCCACAGATAATCTTTACAAGAAAAGATTTCAATTTACGCACTGAATTCACCGTCCTGCGTTTCGAAATAAATAATACACACATCAAAAAATGTTATGCATCACCTCGGTTCCGAGAGTTCCGTAACCTGTACAGAAAATTGGAATAGAGATCAACATAAACATCATTTCCGCCCTTTTTATTGCTCATGAAAACCACAAATTGCATGTTGTACCACCATACAGCGAGACGCCTGGACACTTCCCTCGTTGAGAGCCATTCCTGGCACAAAGTAACAACGAGGACGCGTTCGAACCGCGGTATTGACCATGGTCGGACTACGGACAATTGCAAATTTTTGGTAAGTTGTATGGGACCAAACCGCTAAGGTTATCGGTCCCTAGGCTTACACACTACTTACTCTAACTTAAACTAACTTACGCTATGGACAACACGCACACTCATGCCCGAGGGAGGACTCGAACTACAGACAACACGATCCGTGTACCTCCTTCCTGGTGGAATGACTGGAACTGATCAGTTGACCGACCATGTGCCGCGACCGGTGCAACGGAACACCACTCTGCAGCCATTCTTCATCAGCCGTCTCTGTAGCAGTGAGAAGTTCAAATTCTAGATGGCGGCCGCTGGCGCGGGAATCGAACCATCGCAGGAAGTCTTCCCAGGAATCCACAGTAATGTGACGTGACGCTATATGGCAGTACTTTCCAGGAGAACGATGCGTGAAGAGAGACGATAGTGTGAGTTTAGCAGCCATGCGGGATGAACGGTGCCCGACTTCAAATGGTTCAAATGGCTCTGAGCACTATGGGACTTAACACCTGAGGTCATCAGTCCCCTAGAACATAGAACTACTTAAACCTAACTAACCTAAGGACATCACACTCATCTATGCCCGAGGCAGGATTCGAACCTGCGACCGTAGCGGTCGCGCGGTCCCAGACTGTAGCGCCTAGAAGCGCTCGGCCACCTCGGCCGGCCAACTCCGCTCCCAGCGTAGCCAAGTGACATACTCTTTCCAGGCCAGACGACAGCCAAGTAACACGTAGGCCGGCCTTGGGCACCGGATGTAGAAGCCATGAATAAGGGATACTACTATGTTTATCGCTACTGACGTCACCGCCAGAATGGTGACAAACGTGGCTACCGACAAGTGGCTCCGTTGAATCAACGCAAACGCTAAATGCCATTATGCTAGCTCATCTCACTTCACGGCCTTCTTTGTCACCTGGCCGTTGCTTAACTCCGAAATATTTCTCCCCACGAAACCAGCATCTTTATTTACGTAGATTTTTACGTTGTTAAATTAGTAGTGGTATGCGATGCGTCCTCAGAGAACAAAAACTGTCCAGCAGTTAAGTCATTTCCATATTCAACGCCTCTCTGGATGCACAGGATGTCCATAAAATAGTGTTATCATTCCATAAAATACGGGGTGTTCAAAAAGTCTCTCTGCAGTGCCGTATGATTGTTAGCCGCGTGTGCCGTATGATTGTTCGCCTGCCTGGATTACTTCCCTTCAAGTGGACTCTCCCAACATTCCACAGCTTCATTAATCTCAGCCAGCGTCAGTAGTATCGTTGGTGTGTGTCGTTAAGTGTTGACGAGAACGTTTAAGTTTAGTTCCTTTGTTCGTTTGTTTCCTTTTTGGCACTGTTAAAACGCTAACCATTGAAGAAGTGTGTTTTTAGTCGAACAAGTGTTCGAAGCTGGCGGTAAATACACAGTTTCAGTACGTCAAACATTTAATTCAGTTTTCCCGGAGACAACACTCCCGCATCGCGATACTGTGCAAGATGTTATTAACAAATTTCGAAGTACGGGTTCAGTGACAGATGCACCGAGAAGTGGTCGTCCTAACGTTTTTTCTGAGGATAAACTACTCGATATTTCCGATAAAATGTCCATGAGTCCGAACAAGTCAGTAAGAAAACTCGCCCAGGAATTCGATGTTAGTGTCGGAACGGCCCACACAGCTGTAAGGAAAAAATTAGAGCTTTTCCCATACAAAGTGACAGTCGTGCAAGAACTGAAAGATACTGATCATGGCAAGAGACTGCATTATTTTCAATGGTTCAAAAATTTCGTTCAACAAAATGGAAGGGAGATTCTTAATGAAACGTTTTTCGCTGATGAGCGGTGGTTTCATTTATCCGGGTACATGAACTCGCAAAATTCTCGTATGTGGAGTACTGCAAATCCATTGTGTAGTCATGAGGAACCACTTCATGCTGTGAAAATAGGAGTTTGGATTGCAAATTTCTAGACGTCGGATGTGGGTTCCATATTTTTCAACTAAACAATAAACGCGCAACGATACTGCAGTGATATTCTGTACCCATTCATAGGAGAACTTGTGTTAAGTGAAATACTGAACGGTTACTTTCAACAAGATGGTGCAACTGCGCATACAGCTCGCGTTTCCATGTCACTGCTTGCTGATGTTTTTGGTTATCGCATAATTTCACAGGGACTTTGGCCTCCACGATCGCCTGACCTAACACTACCTGACTTTTTCTTCTGGGGTGCAGCGAAAGCAACTGTCTATAAAAACCGTCCAAAATCCACCGATGAATTGAAAACTGCAATATCCACTTTCACCGCTTCTGTTGCAGAAGTAATGTTGCAGCTTGTGTTTGTAAACATGATACGACGAATTGAATTGTGTATTCAACAACAGGGGAGACACTTACAACATTTTTAATGTGAAAATTTGTAAGTAAAAATGAATATCCAATAAACTAATAACTTGTATTTCACCGAGTTTCATTTCGGTATATTCTCTGCGGCATACCGCATGCGCGGCTAACAATCATACTGCACTGCGGAGAGAATTTTTGAACACCTCGTATTAACTTGGAGACTTCTAGAGATAGAATACCGTGGTCTGTTGTAAAACTTTTAGTGGCTCTCAGAGTTTTCGTTTTTTCCGTCATGCCAGAATTACATGCCTCACTCGTCACTCGTATACATCAAGGCGATATTCGAGTTCTGCTCATGTACGTGCCAACAATTCTGGTTGCTTAAACTGATTCGTACGAAAAGGGTAGCAATGTCAGCGACTAGTGTTGTATACACGCGATCCTTGATGTAGCCCCACAAAAAGTAGTCTACTGGCGTACCATAGGTCCAGCACGACCCATCCGCCTCTCAGGAAATGCGTCGTTCAGCACATCCTGGACCTCCAAACTCCAATGTGGTGGTGCATCAACATTCTGGACTATGATGGACGGCTGTAGCGCTTCGTTCTGTTCGAGCGCGTCCAAGTTTACATTTCCCATTATGGTTTCCCATCTGAAGAACATTGGGTTTATCTCCTTATTCAGCACTAGGACAAATCAAACACTAAGCTTCGTGCTCTCGCGGATATGTTTATGTGTTATACGGGTTTTGGGAGCCCCAAATTTTAATATTGTGGCAATTCACATGTCCAGATATGTTGAACTAAGCTTCAGCTGAAAACAGTAATAATCTTTGACAGAATGTAACACTGATAAGCATACCGCAGGGGATAATCGTTTGGCTGCAGTTCTTGTGCAATTTGTACGCAAGAAGATGTAACAGCTTATGTAACACTTTATGAACAGTTGATTTTGCTACTGGTAGTTGACTTCTGGAGGCTGCATTGAAACATACTGCGCTCTATGAACACGTGAGTGAGACGCAGGGTATGTCCATTTCAAGGAAGGTCTTTGGCTGTCTCTATAAAGCCTTTCAGCCACCTCGGTACTTTTTTGCTGGTGGTGCCCTCCCATCCGATTATTCTGCATTATCGTTGTCACAGATTTGGAATATGCACACGAGATGACATATTCGCCTTATCCAGTCTGTCGCTATTTTGATACAGCTCAAGTTAAATCTGTAACAAAGAGCAATTAAAAAAAACATTGAGAACTGCCAAACGTTTTACAAGAAACGACGATTCTCTGTCTCCAACAATTTCCGAGCTATTACTTTTTGAAACGATAGCGGATTCTTATGGACTTCCTTACTGGAGAACCCAGTAAATGGCAGTACCATCGCAGATAAAAAAAGCGAATAATCCTAGCGTCATCTTCTCTTGGTAGAGATGAGGCAACATATACACTACTGGCCATTAAAATTGCTCAACCAAGAAGAAATGCAGATGATAAACGGGTATTCATTGGACAAATATATTATACTAGAAAAGACATGTGATTACATTTTCACACAGTTTGGGTGCGTAGATCCTGAGAAATCAGTACCCAGAACAACCACCTCTGGCCGTAATAACGGCCTTGATACGCCTGGGCATTGAGTCGAACAGAGCTTGGATGGCGTGTACAGGTACAGCTGTCCAAGCAGCTTCAACACGATACCACAGTTCATCAAGAGTAATGACTGGCGTATTGTGACGAGTCAGTTGCTCGGCCACCATTGACGAGACGTTTTCAATTGGTGAGAGATCTGGAGAATGTGCTTGCCAGGGCAGCAGTCGAACATTTTCTGTATCCAGAAAAACCCGTACAGGACCTGAAACATGAGGTCGTGCATTATCTTGCTGAAATGCAGGGTTCGCAGGGATCGAATGAAGGGTAGAGTCACGGGTCGTAACACATCTGAAATGTAACGTCCGCTGTTCAAAGCGCCGTCAATGTGAACAAGAGGTGACCGAGACGTGTAACCAATGGCACCCCATACAATCACGCCGGGTTATACGCCAGGTTGGCGATGACGAATACACGCTTTCCATGTGCGTTCACCGCGATGTCGCCAAACACCGATACGACCATCATGATGCTGTAAACAGAACCTGGATTCATCTGAAAAAAATAACGTTTTGCCGTTCCTGTACCCAGGTTCGTCATTGAGTACACCATCGCAGGCGCTCCTGTCTGTGATGCAGCGTCAAGGGTATCCGCAGCCATGGTCTCCGAGCTGATAGTCCATGCTGCTGCAAACGTCGTCGAACTGTTAGTGCAGATGATTGTTGTCTTGCAAACGTCCCCTTCTGTTGACTCAGGGATCGAGACGTGGCTGCACGATCCGTTACAGTCATGCGGATAAGATGGCTGTCATCTCGACTGCTAGTGATACGAGGCCGTTGGGATCCAGCACGACGTTCCGTATTACCCTCCTGAACCCACCGAATCCATATTCTGCTAACAGTCATTGGATCTCGACCAACGCTAGCAGCAATGTCGCCATACGATCAACCGCAATCACGATAGGCTACAATCCGACCTTTATCAAAGTCGGAAACGTGATGGTACGCATTTCTCCTCCTTACACGAAGCATCACAACAACGTTTCACCAGGCAACGCCTGTCAACTGCTGTTTGTGTATGAGAAATCGGTTGGAAACTTTCCTCATGTCAGCACGTTGTAGGTGTCACCACCGGCGCCAACCTTGTGTGAATGCTATGCTAATTATTTGCATATCACAGAATCTTCTTCCTGTCGGTTAAATTTCGCTTCTGTAGCACGTCATCTCCGTGGTTTAGCAATTTTAATGGCCAGTAGTGTATTATACGAACGGCTAACGATGTAGGGAACAAGAATCTCCCTAGATGAACAGAGACCTTCCGTTCAACTTTCAAATACCCTTGGAGGGCTGATGAGTGGAAGGAAGATGGGGCACGCTTATGCTCCAGGAATGAGAAATATTCCATGGTCAACGCTATAGAATGCGGAAGCCAACAAAAAACCACGGCATTAAAGATCAGTAATAGTGAGGCTAAAAAGCAGTTGAAATCGCTAAAATGAAATAGCATGGCAGGCCCCAGTAAGATCCCCGTCAAGTACTACACGGAATTTATGAGTGAATCAGATCCGCTCATGACCATAATCTACTGCAGCTCTCTTGACCAGAAATGTGTTCTATGTTCTTCATTTTTTAAACAGTTGACATATTGCCAAACGGAAGTGTGCCATATTATAAATGTTCATATAATAATTTATTACGTCAAGATCGCCTAACCATTAAAATGTTCACAGTAGCGGTATCTACTCCCATTTTAACTGCTTACAGCAAACATAAAAGGAAAATGAGTGCGCTGTTATCATAGCTTCGCCTTTGACATCAGCCTCCCTTTCTTCACCCCCCACCCCTCTACTTCCTGAACCCCCTCTTTCCCAGAATCCCTTTGTGAATAGCACAAGACAACATTTTAATTTCAGTCTCTTTTATTGAGTGAGCAAATGATGTATTGCACATTTACATTGTTTATACGACTTCGTGTTTTTCAAAGTGCTTAACTCGAATTGTTATATATCATGAAGATGCTGTTAATAGATTAATCACGTCTGAAGATCACAATCAAAACAAGAAACTGGTAATGTGAACATTATAACTATTAAGCGATTTTGATGTAATAAATGCATTAAGAAAATCCGGAAGACAAAGCCAGACGTCATTGTAATTTCGTGCAAACAGACGCATTTTCAGAGACAGGTGAAAACCCGCTGTATCAGTGGGCAAACAAGGCTGCGAGTATAGGAACTGCTGGAGATGGTAATTTAACTCTCCCAACAGTATCCGTTGTGTGTGCGAGAAGACACAGGACACAGCCTACATAGGAGACTGCTGAACTGCCTACGACACATGTGCAATATACACTGAAGAGCCAAAGAAACTGGTACACCTATCTAATATCGTGTAGGGCCCCCGCGAACACACAGAAGTGCCGCAACACGACGTGGGGTGGACTCGACTAATGTCTGAAGTAGTGCTGGTGGGAATTGGCACCATGAATCCTGCAGGGCTGTCCATAAATCCGTAAGAGTTCGAGGGGTTGGAGATTTCTTCTGAGCAGCACGATGCAAGGCATCCCAGATATGCTGAATAATGTTAATGTCTAGAGAGTTTGGTGGCCAGCGGAAGTGTTTAAATTCAGAAGAGTGTTCCTGGAGCCATTCTGAAGCAATTCTGGGCGTGTGGGGTGTCGCTTTGTCCTGCTGGAACTGCCCAAGTAGGTCGGAATGCACAATGGAGATGAATGGATGCAGGTGATCAGACAGGATGCTTACGTACGTGTCACCTGTCACAGTCGTATCTAGACGTATCAGGCATCCCATAACAGGCTGAACTTCCGTCAGGTTGAACGATTCTCTTCAGTTGTCTTTGGTCCCGTTCTTGCAGGACGTTTTTCCGGCCGCACCGATGTCAGAGATTTGCTGTTTTGCCGGATTCCTGATATTGATGATACACTCGTGAAATGGTCGTACGGAAAAAAACTCACTTCAGCGCCATCTCGCAGATGCTGTGTCCCATCGCTCGTGCACCGACTATAGCACCACGTCCAAACTCACTTAATTATTGATGACCTGCCATTGTAGCAGCAGTAACCGATCTGACACCTTCGTCAGAAGCTTGTTGTCTTACATAGGCGTTGTCGACCGCAGCGCTGTATTCTGCCTGTTTGCATATATCTGTATTTGAATACACACCCCTACACCACCTTTTGGCGCTTCAGTGAAGTTTATATTAGACTCCGGAGAGGACGTACACGACAAGGACTATGTTATGCATCTGCCTTATGTCACACAGATAATTCCCAAGCGGATAGTCATTTGCCAAAGTGAATATAACTGGCACGCGGCTCTACTCTGGCGAAAGTACCTCGATACTATGATTGGACAATCGTTAGTCAGTGTCAGCACAGTGTCTCAGTGAGTGTTTCGGGACTCATCTACGTCGCCGCCAAGAGGAGCCAAACCAGACATGAACGTTAGTCATAGTCCACTGGGCTTAGGGATAACCAGTGTTTAAAGGCAGAGCCATGCAGATAAACAGTTAACTATGAGGGGCAGTCAAATGAAGACGAGACAGATAAAAAGAAAAAATAAGTAAACTGCTTATTACTTTTAAAGTAATCGCCGTAATTGTTAATACATTTATCCCACTGTGAGACAAGGTGGTCCGTGCCTACATGGAAAAATGCTTATGGTTGCCTATGGAACAATGGCTGTTCTCAGGCCTTCCTTCTCTTCGTCCGAAGCAAATTGATGGCGACAAATGTCATTGTTTAGTACTCCAAAAATATGGAAATCGCATGGGCACAGGTCGCAGCTGTATGGAAGACGTGTAAGGGCTTTATAGCGAAACTTCTGCAGCGTAGTCGAAACAGGTAACACGTGGACGGACCCACAC
Source organism: Schistocerca cancellata (assembly GCF_023864275.1). Lineage (NCBI taxonomy): Eukaryota > Metazoa > Arthropoda > Insecta > Orthoptera > Acrididae > Schistocerca > Schistocerca cancellata. Next base: position 1,001,252,166 of record NC_064627.1, read on the forward strand.
TTCCAAAGCGAGTTTCGTTTGTTGGAGCATTGAAGAAAGGCATATGTGGCTGCTTATTTGCCTCGACGAAGAGGTGGACTCTTGGGTATAGTAGTGGCAACCGCAGTCACTTTTCCATGAAGGCATTGCCCATCTTGCCGTACATTGGGGTAAATGTATGAACAGTTATGGCGATTACTTTTGAAGTACTAAATAGTTTAATTAATTTTTCCCACCGTTTCTGTCATTTGACTGGCCCTTTTATAGGGTGTTCCAGAACGATGTTTTAAAAATTTGAGGACAGGTTCCTTACTCTAAAACTGGAAAAAATGTCCAGTGAACATGGGCTATAAAGTGAATACCTTAAAGCTACGAGTACTTGTTCAGTCTCGATACTGTGAAACACGCCTCTTTTACTGGAAGTTGTTTGCTTTCCGTATTCTGGGAGGAGGGAGTACGGACCAAAACAATAAAAAATGTTCAGTTAACATCGGCTCTAAAGTGACACCTTAAGAACTACGAACACTTGTTCAGTGGAAGTGTTTACAGTAGCGAAGATGAACAAGTGCTCATAGCTCTTATGGTATGCACTTTTAAGCCCATGTTTAGTGGATATATTTTTCTTGTTTTGGTGTAAGGAACCCGTCCCCAAATTTTTAAAATGTCTTTCTGAAACATCCCATATATTGCCACACAATTTTCCTACTCCAGTTGAGTATTGTTAAACTTCCATCAACGACTGTTTTTGCCAGATCAGTTAACTAATCCTATTTGGTCCGTGAAGAATCTACGAGGTTTATTTATTTATTTAATTATTTACTGTCATGGTCTGATAACAAAATGGTAACCACAGTGAAAATAAAAAATACTTTAATTGCAACATTTAGTAACACCTTCCAGCTACTTCTCTACATAGACTTAGATATTTGTCGTAACATGATGTCAACTTTCTAATACCCTCGTCACAGAAGGCAGCCGTCTGAGCTTTCCGCCAAGTCTCTGCGGTGGTCTGCAGTTCATTGTCTGTGCCAAAACGCTGTCCTCAAAGCCAGCGGTTGATGTGGAAAAGGAAACGAAAATCAGAGGGAGACAAATTTGAGCTGTATGGTGTGTGATGGAACAGTTCCCATCGGAAACGCCACATGAGCGTCTGCGCGTCCTGTTTCAAAGTTCCTGCACCATTGCAGCACTTTGCTGTCACACGTGACAGTTGTGGCCTGTGGGCTGCATGGAAATCAGGCGGAAACCTTCAAACTTGGTAGGAGACTCAGTTGCTCTACATGAAGATGGTATCTGTTCTTTCGGACATGGCCGAAAGAACAGATACCACCTTCATATAGTTAAGGCTAACTGGCCATTGACCTTCTTCTTCTGTGCTGGATGCACACGCATAGCCCGAACTCTTACGGGACTCGGTAAGATTGTCTGCCGCGAGTAATGAGTGTAATGGACAGGGGCACTACGAATGTAATGTGCGGACATTAAGTTGGGAATGTGGGTCTCACGGGGAGCGTGCAAGGGATAAATCCCTGCAGTCGCACTATCCTCTGTGCCCTCGGTGGCTCAGGTGGATAGAGCATCTGCCATGCAAGCAGGAGATCCCGGGTTCGAGTCCCGGTCCGGGCACACATTTTCAACTGTCCCCGTTGATGTATATCAAAGGCTGTCGACAGCTTAGGGTCTTGATTTAATTACCATTTCAGTTGCTCTAGGTATCTTTAAGTACTCAATGTGTGCTCGGAAATGAAAAGTGCGATGTTACAGGTATACTACAGACTCCTGCATATCTTGCTGGACAAGAACTCCTGAAAAACAGGATAATGTGGAGAGATGGCTTAACCACCACCTGGGGGATTGCTTCCGGAATGACTCTTTCACTCTGCAGCGGAATGTGTTCACTGGTTTCAAATTTCCTTGCACATTACAACTGTGTGCCAGTCTGTGACTCGAACACGGAATTTTAGACTTTCGCGGCAAATACTCTGACCGACTGAGCTACACAGATACGAAACACCCTGCCGGCACCTCTATCCTAATTCCAAATTCCGCAGAAACTCTCCTATCTACGTTGCGAGACTAGCACTCGCGGAAGATATCGATGAAAAATGGTTTAGCCACAACCTCGGAGTTGTTCCCAAAATGAATCTTTCAGTCTACAGCGGAGTGTGGGAAGTAAGAGAATTTGACTGTCTGCTGATGCCCATACTCGAAATTAAGTTGTTGTTGTTGTGGTCTTCAGTCCGGAGACTGGTTTGATGCAGCTCTCCATGCTACTCTATCCTGTGCAAGCTTCTTCCTCTCCCAGTACCTACTGCAACCTACATCCTTCTGAATCTGCTTGGTGTATTCATCTCTTGGTCTCCCGCTACGATTTTTACCCTCCACGCTGCCCTCCAATACTAAATTGGTGATCCCTTGATGCCTCAGAACATGTCCTACCAACCGATCCCTTCTTCTGGTCAAGTTGTGCCACAAACTTCTCTTTTCCCCAATCCTATTCAATACTTCCTCATTAGTTATGTGATCTACCCATCTAATCTTCAGCATTCTTCTGTAGCACCACATTTCGAAAGCTTCTATTCTCTTCTTGTCCAAACTATTTACCGCCCATGTTTCACTTCCATACATGGCTACACTCCATACAAATACTTTCAAAATGACTTCCTGACACTTAAATCTATACTCGATGTTAACAAATTTCTCTTCTTCAGAAACGCTTTCCTTGACATTGCCAGTCTACATTTTATATCCTCTCTACTTCGACCATCATCAGTTATTTTGTTCCCCAAATAGAAAAACTCCTTTACTACTTTAAGTGTCTCATTTCCTAATCTAATTCCCTCAGAATCACCCGACTTAATTCGACTACATTACATTATCCTTGTTTTGCTTTTGTTGATGTTCATTTTATATCCTCCCTTCAAGACACCATCCATTCCGTTCAACTGCTCTTCCAAGTCCTTTGCTGTTTCTGACAGAATTACAATGTCATCGGCGAACCTCAAAGTTTTTATTTCTTCTCCCTGGATTTTAATACCTACTCCGAATTTTTCTTTTGTTTCCTTTACTGCTTGCTCAATATACAGATTGAATAACATCGGGGAGAGGCTACAACCCTGTCTTACTCCCTTCCCAATCACTGCTTCCCTTTCATGTCCCTTGACTCTTATAACTGCCATCTGGTTTCTGTACAAATTGTAAATAGCCTTTCGCTCCCTATATTTTACCCTGCCACCTTTAGAATTTGGAAGAGAGTATTCCAGTCAACATTGTCAAAAGCTTTCTCTAAGTCTACAAATGCTAGAAACGTAGGTTTGCCTTTCCTTAATCTTTGTTCTAAGATAAGTCGTAAGGTCAGTATTGCCTCACGTGTTCCAGTATTTCTACGGAATCCAAACTGATCTTCCCCAAGGTCGGCTTCTACTAGTTTTTCCTCTCGTCTGTAAAGAATTCGTGTTAGTATTTTGCAGCTGTGGCTTATTAAACTGATTGTTCGGTAATTTTTACATCTGTCAACACCTGCTTTCTTTGGGATTGGAATTATTATATTCTTCTTGAAGTCTGAGGGAATTTCGCCTGTCTCATACATCTTGCTCACCAGATGGTAGAGTTTAGTCAGGACTGGCTCTCCCAAGGCCGTCAGTAGTTCCAATGGAATGTTGTCTACTCCGAGGGCCTTGTTTCGACTCAGGTCTTTCAGTGCTCTGTCAAACTCTTCACGCAGTATCGTATCTCCCATTTCATCTTCATCTACATCCTCTTCCATTTCCATAATATTGTCCTCAAGTACATCGCCCTTGTATAGACCCTCTATATACTCCTCCCACCTTTCTGCTTTCCCTTCTTTGCTTAAAACTGGGTTTCCATCTGAGCTCTTGATGTTCATACAAGTGGTTCTCTTATCTCCAAAGGTGTCTTTAATTTTCCTGTAGGCAGTATCTATCGTACCCCTAGTGAGATAAGCCTCTACATCCTTACATTTGTCCTCTAGCCATTCCTGCTTAGCCATTTTGTACTTCCTGTCGATCTCATTTTTGAGACGTTTGTATTCCTTTTTGCCTGCTTCATTTACTGCATTTTTATATTTTCTCCTTTCACCAATTAAATTCAGTATTTCTTCTGTTACCCAAGGATTTCTACTAGCCCTCGTCTTTTTACCTACTTGATCCTCTGCTGCCTTCACTACTTCATCCCTCAAAGCTACCCATTCTTCTTCCACTGTATTTCTTTCCCCCATTCCTGTCAATTGTTCCCTTGTGCTCTCCCTGAAACTCTGTACAACCTCTGGTTCTTTCAGTTTATCCAGGTCCCATCTCCTTAAATTCCCAACTTTTTGCAGCTTCTTCAGTTTTAATCTACAGATCATAACCAATAGATTGTGGTCAGAGTCCACATCTGCCCCTGGAAATGTCTTACGATTTAAAACGTGGTTCCTAAATCTCTGTCGTACAATTATATAATCTATCTGATACCTTTTAGTATCTCCAGGGTTCTTCCATGTATACAACCTTCTATCATGATTCTTAAACCAAGTGTTAGCTATGATTAAGTTGTGCTCTGTGCAAAATTCTACCAGGCGGCTTCCTCTTTCATTTCTTAGCCCCAATCCATATTCACCTACTACGTTTCCTTCTCTCCTTTTTCCTACACTCGAATTCCAGTCACCCATGACTATTAAATTTTCGTCTCCCTTCACTATCTGAATAATTTCTTTTATTTCATCATACATTTCTTCAATTTCTTCGTCATCTGCAGAGCTAGTTGGCATATAAACTTGTACTACTGTAGTAGGTGTGGGCTTCGTATCTATCTTGGCCACAATAATGCGTTCACTATGCTGTTTGTAGTAGCTTACCCGCGTTCCTATTTTCCTATTCATTATTAAACCTGCTCCTGCATTACCCCTATTTGACTTTGTGTTTATAACCTTGTAGTCACCTGACCAGAAGTCTTGTTATTCCTTCCACCGAACTTCACTAATTCCCACTATATCTAACTTTAACCTATCCATTTCCCTTTTTAAATTTTCTAACCTACCTGCCCGATTAAGGGATCTGACATTCCATGCTCCGATCCGTAGAACGCCAGTTTTCTTTCTCCTGACAACGACATCCTCTTGAGTAGTCCCCGCCCGGAGATCCGAATGGGGGACTATTTTACCTCCGGAATATTTTACCCAAGAGGACGCCATCATCATTTAATCATACAGTAAAGCTGCATGCCCTCGGGAAAAATTACGGCCGTAGTTTCCCCTTGCCTTCAGCCGTTCGCAGTACCAGCACAGGAAGGCCGTTTTGGTTATTGTTACAAGGTCAGATCAGTCAATCATCCAGACTGTTGCCCTTGCAGCTACTGAAAAGGCTGCTGCCCCTCTTCAGGAACCACACGTTTGTCTGGCCTCTCAACAGATACCCCTCCGTTGTGGTTGTACCTATGGTACGGCTATCTGTATCGCTGAGGCATGCAAGCCTCCCCACTGCCGGCAAGGTCCATGGTTCATGGGGGATATGAATATAAAATGGAAGTGTACCCGCATGAAACATATTGTAGAACGTCATATGGCACCCCTTGGGCAAAGAAAGAGACATAAGACAAGGCTCACAAAGGGAGCTTCCTAACGAAAACGTAATTTATTTTTACATTATTATGCAGAATCTTTTGCCAAAGAAAAGTGTTTCTTTCAATTAAAAGTGAATCACGAGGAGTTATTAATTACCTATATGTCAGTTGCCCTGATAAAACATTACTCATTATACTGAAAGGATTTAGTGGAACGTAGTAGATTTTCGCGCTGTTCCTGTATAATATCAGAGCACCTATATTTGCTCTAAGATTATTAACGCCACACAATTTTATCAGTTCGCACCTGTCATATTAGAGCCCTTTATATCTGTGTACACTGTCGTTGCTCTTAATTAGTATCTTTACGTGCTAAAACTTCAGTTATTAAGCTGATCGCAGACGAAGTGGACATACAGATGCAATGATATCTGGTTTCGTCTTCGGAGTAATCCTATCAGAACCTGCACCAAGGCTCCTGGGCCATCTCTGATTCGCTCCAGTGAGAGGCAGTAACACATTTTTGCCAGTTGTGCCATTGACGTCGTGTTTGCTGTTATTACTACTGTTTCACACAAATAGTCTGGCTAAATTAAGTAGTTGCAAACTCACCCTTATCTCATCACGTGAACAATTGTTGATGGAATTTTAATAAACCAGATAAGACTGCACTGATACTCTTCATGTGTCAGATCTGTTTTAAGAAATTTAAGTTGTTCTTCGTATACCATTTGTGTCAGTCACAGAGGATTTCATTAATACAGTTGGAATGTATTCGAAGTCTGATTAACTTGGACTAATTCTTACCAAGTGTTCTACTATGTTAAGGTAGTCACTTCGCTTCTACCATGTACGTTAGATGAGTCATCACTTTCTTGCAGGCATAAATCGCCGACTTTTGTAATTGATTCCGAGTGCTTTGTTGGTTCCCTACTGTCTCATAAGTGCCACTGATGGTATTGGTATTCAACTTGTGGTTTCGTACGAGAGTATCCTACTGAAGTGTGCAGTTCCGTTAACAGTCTGGGCTAATATCACTTATACCTGTATATTTACGTACATGACCGTTTTCTCTTTGATGTGATAGGTCCAGGCGCCAGTATTTGTGCTCAGTTAAATTCAAGTCGGCCAATCGGATTGCGGTTCTCCGTGTTTAGATAAATCACATAAAACGGTTATCGGCCTACTTGCGTTTAAAATGAGTCAAACGGTTTCATTCTCCGTCATTCCACACTCCGAACTACATCTATAATGAATTCGTCGACACTGGATGCCGTTCGCTAGTCTTACACCATTACCTCAAATCTGCGATACTGATGAACGGATGTGTCTCTGACTGACAGTAGTGATTGGCCAGTTGTGACTTGCACAGCTGCAGATCTATAATTTGTGCACATGAAGCTGTTTGAAGCTGCTGTGTTTCACACAAGTGTTATGTAATCGTCACCCGTGGATATTTTACACCGGGCCTTACTGTCCCACACTAATAACTATCCATACGACCCAAGATTTACATATTATCTTGTAACCAATCTATCATTTGATTGTAATAAAGTGAAACCCTTAAACTATCCTTCCGGAATTTATAGTCGAGGAGGCATGTCTGGAGCATCAGAAATTCTCGATAGACATGATCTGGTAGTGGCAGATTCTGCAATGGGTGCAGTTTAAGAAGTACCTGTTGTTTCTCAGCTCTCAACTTGTCTGTCCGCCTCTCCCTGCCTGCTCTCCACGGCAGTAATGACGCTGACTTACCACAGCAGGGCCCTCCGGCGGCGCGGCGACCAGTTTATTCTCACGTCTCTTGCGGCGACGGCGACGCTGTTCAGTGTGTTTGCGCTCGTGGTCATCAGACGATGGTATTTCTTCGGCTGCCTTTCTTAAGTAGTGTTTTGTTTTCTTTCATTGGCTCTAACTGCATTCACAAAGTACTAAAGTCACCAGCAATGTCATGAATATCCCCAAAGCTGCTTCATTGATTCACGGGCGTCGCGTCGGACAATGTTGCGGAAGCTGCACAGTATTGCAACAAGTCGTCATCTTCAGATGCTTACTGACGTGTTGCTGTACTAGCTCAGAATATATACACAAGGGGTGGGGCTATAACATCATTGTAGACGAATCACAGAGCGCGGCGACATCCCGTGCCTCCTGCCTGAGAAACGGGCCACAGTCTTCTCGTGCGCGACGCGGGAAAAGCGTAGCCGCAAATAGCGGCCCGGCGCGCGCGCGGGCAGTGTTGGCGCCCAGTTTAATTGTGCGGACTCGCGATTCCCCATCTGTGTAGACTCGAATACGTTTGTCTGCTGCCGACGGTGCCTTGTACCGCTAGTGCTCATTCCCATGCCTTGCTGACTGGAAATCTCGTGTCTCTATTAATCAGGTCGTTACTTATACACTCCTGGAAATGGAAAAAAGAACACATTGACACCGGTGTGTCAGACCCACCATACTTGCTCCGGACACTGCGAGAGGGCTGTACAAGCAATGATCACACGCACGGCACAGCGGACACACCAGGAACCGCGGTGTTGGCCGTCGAATGGCGCTAGCTGCGCAGCATTTGTGCACCGCCGCCGTCAGTGTCAGCCAGTTTGCCGTGGCATACGGAGCTCCATCGCAGTCTTTAACACTGGTAGCATGCCGCGACAGCGTGGACGTGAACCGTATGTGCAGTTGACGGACTTTGAGCGAGGGCGTATAGTGGGCATGCGGGAGGCCGGGTGGACGTACCGCCGAATTGCTCAACACGTGGGGCGTGAGGTCTCCATAGTACATCGATGTTGTCGCCAGTGGTCGGCGGAAGGTGCACGTGCCCGTCGACCTGGGACCGGACCGCAGCAACGCACGGATGCACGCCAAGACCGTAGGATCTTACGCAGTGCCGTAGGGGACCGCACCGCCAATTCCCAGCAAATTAGGGACACTGTTGCTCCTGGGGTATCGGCGAGGACCATTCGCAACCGTCTCCATGAAGCTGGGCTACGGTCCCGCACACCGTTAGGCCGTCTTCCGCTCACGCCCCAACATCGTGCAGCCCGCCTCCAGTGGTGTCGCGACAGGCGTGAATGGAGAGACGAATTCAGACGTGTCGTCTTCAGCGATGAGAGTCGCTTCTGCCTTGGTGCCAATGATGGTCGTATGCGTGTTTGGCGCCGTGCAGGTGAGCGCAACAATCAGGACTGCATACGACCGAGGCACACAGGGCCAACACCCGGCATCATGGTGTGGGGAGCGATCTCCTACACTGGCCGTACACCACTGGTGATCGTCGAGGGGACACTGAATAGTGCACGGTACATCCAAACCGTCATCGAACCCATCGTTCTACCATTCCTAGACCGGCAAGGGAACTTGCTGTTCCAACAGGACAATGCACGTCCGCATGTATCCCGTGCCACCCAACGTGCTCTAGAAGGTGTAAGTCAACTACCCTGGCCAGCAAGATCTCCGGATCTGTCCCCCATTGAGCATGTTTGGGACTGGATGAAGCGTCGTCTCACGCGGTCTGCACGTCCAGCACGAACGCTGGTCCAACTGAGGCGCCAGGTGGAAATGGCATGGCAAGCCGTTCCAGCATCTCTACGATCGTCTCCATGGGAGAATAGCAGCCTGCATTGCTGCGAAAGGTGGATATACACTGTTCTAGTGCCGACATTGTGCATGCTCTGTTGCCTGTGTCTATGTGCCTGTGGTTCTGTCAGTGTGATCATGTGATGTATCTGACCCCAGGAATGTGGCAATAAAGTTTCCCCTTCCTGGGACAATGAATTCACGGTGTTCTTATTTCAATTTCCAGGAGTGTATGTATTTCGATTGCTTCTTTAATGATGGAGTCCCAGTACGAGAAAGTGGGAGAAAGGGTCTTTGTCTCTTCGTCTCTTGTCTGTTCCGTGTCAAGACAGTGTTTAGCCACAGTAGAATTTTCTGGCTGACCGCCTTTTCTAGCGAATCAGCGTATACATTGGCGAGCCACTGCAGAAAAATGTCAGTAAACACCTGAAGAAGACGAGCAGCTGTCTCGTTAGAATAATGTGCGGCTTCCACAACATTATCCGTCGAGACGCCCGTAAAACAATGAAGCAATTATTACGTCTGGAAAGTCTCAAACAGCACATCCTCAAAGCTATTTCGAAATTTGCATAAACATCTCTTAACCTGTCTTTAAGAAATATTAAACATAAGAATATCCTAAGGGAAATCCATATCAATACTCTGGAGGAAATTGACACCATGAATCCTGCAGGGCTGTCCATAAATCCGTAAGAGTACGTGGGTTGGAGATCTCTTCTGAGCAGCACGTTGCAAGGTATCCGAGATATGCTCAATAATGTTCATGTCTGGGGAGTTTCGCGGCCAGCGTAAATGTTTAAACTCAGAGGAGTGTTCCTGGAGCCACACTGTAACAATTCTGGATATGTGGGGTGTCGAATTGTCTTGCTGGAATTGCCCAAGTCCGTCGGAACGCATAATAGACATAAATGGATGCAGGTGATCAAACAGGAAGTTTACGTACGTGTCACGTTTTAGGAGTGCCATATTACTCCAACTGCACTCGCCCCATACCATTACTGAACCTCCAACAGCTTGAACAGTCCCCTGTTGACATGCAGGGTCCATGCATTCATGAGGTTGTCTCCATACCCGTACACGTCCATCCTCTCGATACAATTTGAAACGAGACTCGTCCGACCAGGCAACATTTTACAGTCATCAACAGTCGGGCCCAGACGAGGCGTAAAGCTTTGTGTCGTGCAGTCAGCGGGGGTACACGAGTGGGCCTTCGGCTCCGAAAGTCCATATCGATGATGTTTCGTTGAATGGCTCACACGCTGACACTTATTGATGGCCCGGTATTGTAATCTGCAGCAATTTATGGAAGGGATGCACTTCTCTCACGTTGAACGATGATTCTCTTCAGTCGTCGTTGGTCCCGTACTTACAGGATTTTATTCCGGCCGCAGGATGTCGGAGATTTGATGTTTTACCTGATTCCTTATATTCACGGTACACTCGGTGAAACAATCGTACGCGAAAATCCCCATTTCATCGCTACCTCGGAGATGCTGTGTCCCACCACTCGTGCGCCCCCTATAACACCACGTTCAGACTAACTTAAATGTTAATAACCTGCCATTGTAGCAGCAACAACCAATCTAACAACTGCGCTAGACTCTAGTTCTCTATTACAGGCGTTGCCGACAGTAGCGCCACATTCTGCCTTACATATCTCTGTATTTCAATATGCATGCCTGTACCAGTTTCTTTGGCGCTTCAGTTCAAAAGTTCAAATGAGTGTGAAATCTTATGGGACTTAACTGCTAAGCTCATCAGTCCCTAGGCGCTTTAATGTAAAATGCGTTTCCTAGAATTAAAGTCAGATGAAACAGTGTGATATATGCTTGAGATCTACACTCCTGGAAATTGAAATAAGAACACCGTGAATTCATTGTCCCAGGAAGGGGAAACTTTATTGACACATTCCTGGGGTCAGATACATCACATGATCACACTGACAGAACCACAGGCACATAGACACAGGCAACAGAGCATTCACAATGTCGGCACTAGTACAGTGTATATCCACCTTTCGCAGCAATGCAGGCTGCTATTCTCCCATGGAGACGATCGTAGAGATGCTGGATGTAGTCCTGTAGAACGGCTTGCCATGCCATTTCCACCTGGCGCCTCAGTTGGACCAGCGTTCGTGCTGGACGTGCAGACCGCGTGAGACGATGCTTCATCCAGTCCCAAACATGCTCAATGGGGGACAGATCCGGAGATCTTGCTGGCTAGGGTAGTTGACTTACACCTTCTAGAGCACGTTGGGTGGCACGGGATACATGCGGACGTGCATTGTCCTGTTGGAACAGCAAGTTCCCTTGCCGGTCTAGGAATAGTAGAACGATGGGTTCGATGACGGTTTGGATGTACCGTGCACTATTCAGTGTCCCCTCGACGATCACCAGTGGTGTACGGCCAGTGTAGGAGACCGCTCCCCACACCATGATGCCGGGTGTTGGCCCTGTGTGCCTCGGTCGCATGCAGTCCTGATTGTGGCGCTCACCTGCACGGCGCCAAACACGCAAACGACCATCATTGGCACCAAGGCAGAAGCGACTCTCATCACTGAAGACGACACGTCTCCATTCGTCCCTCCATTCACGCCTGTCGTGACACCACTGGAGGCGGGCTGCACGATGTTGGGGCGTGAGTGGAAGACGGCCTAACGGTGTGCGGGACCGTAGCCCAGCTTCATGGAGACGGTTGCGAATGGTCCTCGCCGATACCCCAGGAGCAACAGTGTCCCTAATTTGCTGGGAAGTGGCGGTGCGGTCCCCTACGGCACTGCGTAGGATCCTACGGTCTTGGCGTGCATCCGTGCGTTGCTGCGGTCCGGTCCCAGGTCGACGGGCACGTGCACCTTCCGCCGACCACTGGCGAGAACATCGATGTACTGTGGAGACCTCACGCCCCACGTGTTGAGCAATTCGGCGTTACGTCCACCCGGCCTCCCGCATGCCCACTATACGCCCTCGCTCAAAGTCCGTCAACTGCACACACGGTTCACGTCCACACTGTCGCGGCATGCTACCAGTGTTAAAGACTGCGATGGAGCTCTGTATGCCACGGCAAACTGGCTGACACTGACGGCGGCGGTGCACAAATGCTGCGCAGCTAGCGCCATTCGACGGCCAACACCGCGGTTCCTGGTGTGTTCGCTGTGCCGTGCGTGTGATCATTGCTTGTACAGCCCTCTCGCAGTGTCCGGAGCAAGTATGGTGGGTCTGACACACCGGTGTCAATGTGTTCTTTTTTCCATTTCCAGGAGTGTATTTTCATTTCATTTATCATTCTCTCAGATACCATAGTTTGAAGTACGCTAGCTCAAACACGGTGGTGTGTGTTCAATGGACGCAGCATTCCTTGCATTGGTTGACAAAAGCTATGTTATACATCATTTTCACATCAGTGCTGCTAATTTTTCATGAATCTCAGTTAAATTCCTAAGTTCGCGCTCACTTTAAGTTGCGATCCAAGCAAGGGGTACAATCGTCGGTTGGAGCGCCGGGAAGCGCCGCTACCCGCCAAGCCCATTCACCACGTCCCACGTCTCGTGCCACGGAAAACCTACTCAGGGTTATGGGCGTCCGCAGAAGTTTTTCCAGAAGGGCCAAAAATCCTAAACTTTCAGTTTTTTAAGTAAGTTCGGCGAGTTTGAAAATATGTCATGTCGCGTGAACTGAATCTGACATGATGTGCAGAAAGTTTATTTTACGTCAAACGATTGATTGTTAGCCAGTTATCATTTTTAAAATTGATTATTGTAATAGCCAAACGTAAAGCACTCTTACTTGTACATGCGAAGTACATATTTTCATGCTATTGATATGAATACGGATGAAAATTTCTTGATTCAAAGATTTAAAATTTGATCGTCATAACCAGCCGGTGTGGCCGTGCGGTTCTAGGCGCTTCAGTCTGGAACCACGTGACCGCTACGGTCGCAGGTTCGAATCCTGCCTCGGGCATGGATGTGTGTGATGTCCTTAGGTTAGTTAGGTTTAATAAGTTCTAAGTTCTAGGCGACTGATGACCTCAGAAGTTGAGTCGCATAGTGCTCAGAGCTATTTGAACCATTTCATCGTCATATGACTAAATCCATGATACCCAACGATTTACGAAATGAAGTTAGAAAATATTTTTAACAAAAAAATTATATCCCGATAACGTGCATGAAACGAAAACTACAAATTTGTGACAGAAGGTAGACCGAATGTTTTTTCATCGAAGTGTAGGAACAGGCTGTAAAATATGAGAAAAGCTTATCATTAGGTTGGTACGCAAGTTAGTAGTATGTTTTTTTCCAATCTTGGTATTCCAGTTGCTATGGGTTTATTTATCAGTTGTCATTTTTTATTGTAGATGACCGTTGCTATGTGAGTTTACATATTTTCATTTTGTCATTTGGAGAGTGCAGCTGTGGACGCTAGAAAATGGAGTGCCAAGTGGAGAAATAAGGACTTTTCGACATCTTCTTCCGTTTGAGTTCAAAGGAGGGGCGACAACAGTTTAGGCGGCCAGCAGCATTTGCACCGTGTTCGGGAATAATACCACTAAACAGAGCACGGCAAGAAAATGGTTTGGTCGTTTTAAGGAAGATCGTTTTGAGATTAGTAACTCTCCATGATCATGAAAACTTTCGGGGCTTGATGAAGATCGTTTAAACGCATTAATGCAAAATGCTCCACGTCAGAGCATTCAGGATCTGACAAATGTAATGGACTGCGATCATTCCACCATCGTACGACTTTTGCGTACAGTGGGGAAGCTTCAAAAATCGGGTGCATGCTCTAAGCTAAAACCCCAAAAATCAGCAGACGGCATACGTGCATCTGTGACTGCTCATCATCATTTGGTTCGTGAACAACATCGAACATTCCTATACTGTATCATTACTGGTGACGAGAAATAGTGTCCAGCATTTGCACCGTGTTCGGGAATAATACCACTAAACAGAGCACGGCAAGAAAATGGTTTGGTCGTTTTAAGGAGGATCGTTTTGAGATTAGTAACTCTCCATGATCATGAAAACTTTCGGGGCTTGATGAAGATCGTTTAAACGCATTAATGCAAAATGCTCCACGTCAGAGCATTCAGGATCTGACAAATGTAATGGACTGCGATCATTCCACCATCGTACGACTTTTGCGTACAGTGGGGAAGCTTCAAAAATCGGGTGCATGCTCTAAGCTAAAACCCCAAAAATCAGCAGATGGCATACGTGCATCTGTGAATGCTCATCATCATTTGGTTCGTGAACAACATCGAACATTCCTATACTGTATCATTACTGGTGACGAGAAATAGTGTCCAGCATTTGCACCGTGTTCGGGAATAATACCACTAAACAGAGCACGGCAAGAAAATGGTTTGGTCGTTTTAAGGAGGATCGTTTTGAGATTAGTAACTCTCCATGATCATGAAAACTTTCGGGGCTTGATGAAGATCGTTTAAACGCATTAATGCAAAATGCTCCACGTCAGAGCATTCAGGATCTGACAAATGTAATGGACTGCGATCATTCCACCATCGTACGACTTTTGCGTACAGTGGGGAAGCTTCAAAAATCGGGTGCATGCTCTAAGCTAAAACCCCAAAAATCAGCAGATGGCATACGTGCATCTGTGACTGCTCATCATCATTTGGTTCGTGAACAACATCGAACATTCCTATACTGTATCATTACTGGTGACGAGAAATAGTGTCCAGCATTTGCACCGTGTTCGGGAATAATACCACTAAACAGAGCACGGCAAGAAAATGGTTTGGTCGTTTTAAGGAGGATCGTTTTGAGATTAGTAACTCTCCATGATCATGAAAACTTTCGGGGCTTGATGAAGATCGTTTAAACGCATTAATGCAAAATGCTCCACGTCAGAGCATTCAGGATCTGACAAATGTAATGGACTGCGATCATTCCACCATCGTACGACTTTTGCGTACAGTGGGGAAGCTTCAAAAATCGGGTGCATGCTCTAAGCTAAAAAACCCAAAAATCAGCAGATGGCATACGTGCATCTGTGACTGCTCATCATCATTTGGTTCGTGAACAACATCGAACATTCCTATACTGTATCATTACTGGTGACGAGAAATAGTGTCCAGCATTTGCACCGTGTTCGGGAATAATACCACTAAACAGAGCACGGCAAGAAAATGGTTTGGTCGTTTTAAGGAGGATCGTTTTGAGATTAGTAACTCTCCATGATCATGAAAACTTTCGGGGCTTGATGAAGATCGTTTAAACGCATTAATGCAAAATGCTCCACGTCAGAGCATTCAGGATCGG
Organism: Schistocerca cancellata; assembly: GCF_023864275.1. Taxonomy (NCBI): domain Eukaryota; kingdom Metazoa; phylum Arthropoda; class Insecta; order Orthoptera; family Acrididae; genus Schistocerca; species Schistocerca cancellata. The sequence continues at coordinate 1,001,267,557 of NC_064627.1, forward strand.
ACAAATGTAATGGACTGCGATCATTCCACCATCGTACGACTTTTGCGTACAGTGGGGAAGCTTCAAAAATCGGGTGCATGCTCTAAGCTAAAACCCCAAAAATCAGCAGATGGCATACGTGCATCTGTGACTGCTCATCATCATTTGGTTCGTGAACAACATCGAACATTCCTATACTGTATCATTACTGGTGACGAGAAATAGTGTCCAGTATTTGCACCGTGTTCGGGAATAATACCACTAAACAGAGCACGGCAAGAAAATGGTTTGGTCGTTTTAAGGAGGATCGTTTTGAGATTAGTAACTCTTCATGATCATGAAAACTTTCGGGGCTTGATGAAGATCGTTTAAACGCATTAATGCAAAATGCTCCACGTCAGAGCATTCAGGATCTGACAAATGTAATGGACTGCGATCATTCCACCATCGTACGACTTTTGCGTACAGTGGGGAAGCTTCAAAAATCGGGTGCATGCTCTAAGCTAAAACCGCAAAAATCAGCAGATGGCATACGTGCATCTGTGACTGCTCATCATCATTTGGTTCGTGAACAACATCGAACATTCCTATACTGTATCATTACTGGTGACGAGAAATAGTGTCCAGCATTTGCACCGTGTTCGGGAATAATACCACTAAACAGAGCACGGCAAGAAAATGGTTTGGTCGTTTTAAGGAGGATCGTTTTGAGATTAGTAACTCTCCATGATCATGAAAACTTTCGGGGCTTGATGAAGATCGTTTAAACGCATTAATGCAAAATGCTCCACGTCAGAGCATTCAGGATCTGACAAATGTAATGGACTGCGATCATTCCACCATCGTACGACTTTTGCGTACAGTGGGGAAGCTTCAAAAATCGGGTGCATGCTCTAAGCTAAAACCGCAAAAATCAGCAGATGGCATACGTGCATCTGTGAATGTTCACCATCATTTGGTTCGTGAACAACATCGAACATTCCTATACTGTATCATTACTGGTGACGAGAAATGGTGTCTTTATACTAACATACGGAAAAGAAGGGAACGGTTAAGCCGATTCAAAGCAGCATCTGCCTGTACAAAGGTCTGCGCTTATGCACAAAATATAATTTTTGCACCTGGTGGAACACCGACGGTGTGGTATACTACGAATTGCTTCTCCGAGGCGTAACCATCACTACTGTCGTTTATTGTCAACAACTCAGATTCCTTGAAGACGCAGTCCAAGAACAACGACCAGGAAAGCCGCGTGAGGTGATGCTGCTCCATAATAATGGCTGCCCGCATTCTACTAAAGTAACAAAAAAGGCTACACAGGAGTTGGATTGGGAAGTCATTCCTCACTCACCTTATTTGCCTGATCTTGCGCTCTCACAGTTTCACCTTTCCCGCTCTCTACCGAACAATCTTCAAGGAACTTACTTTCTGGATTAAAATGAGCTGCGAACATATCTTGACGAGTTCTTCGCCTCAAAAGCACATGATTTCTACAGTCGCGCAATCTAAAAGCTACCCCGGTGTAACCCGCAGCTCGTGGTCGTGCGGTAGCGTTCTCGCTTCCCTCGCCCGGGTTCCCGGGTTCGATTCCCGGCGGGGTCAGGGATTTTCTCTGCTTCGTGATGACTGGGTGTTGTGTGCTGTGCTTAGGTTAGTTAGGTTTAAGTAGTTCTAAGTTCTAGGGGACTGATGACCATAGATGTTAAGTCCCATAGCGCTCAGAGCCATTTTTTTACCCCAGTGTTGACAGACTTGTGAATGGTGCAGGAGAATGTTATGTGTATCTGTTATAAACGATAATTAATTGAAACCCTCAGCTGCCGACAGGTGTTATTGGTATACCATGATGGGGACAGCTGAAAATGTGTACCCCGACCGGGTCTCGAACCTGGGATCTCCTGCTTACATGGCAGACGCTCTATCCATCTGAGCCACCGAGGACACAGATGATTAGCGCGACTGCAGGGTCTTATCCCTTGCACGCCTCCCGTGAGACCCACATTCCAAACTGTCCACAATCTACATACGTAATGTTCCTAATAGATACTTTGCCCATCCACTCGGTACTCGCGCCCACTTAAGTTGACAATTCCCGTAAGAGTTCGGGCAACCTGTGCGCACTCGCACAGACGAAGGTCAGTGGTCGGGTAGCCATTCAACTATATATGAAGATAGTAACTGTTCTCGAAAGAAAAGATACCATTGATGACCGTGCAGCTTCTCTAGAATAAATGATAATTAACTGAAACCCTCAGCTGCTGACAGATGTTGTTGATATACCTTGATGAGGACAGCTGAAAACGTGTGCTCCGATCGGGACACGAACCCGGGATCTCCTGCTTGCATGGCAGACGCTCTATTCATCTGAGCCACCGGTCGGGACACACATTTTCAGCTGTCCCCATCAAGGCGTGTCAACAACACCTGTCGGCAGCTGAGGGTTTCAGTTAATTATCATTTATTCTAGAGAAGCTGCACGGGAATCAGTGGTGTCTGTTCTTTCGAGAACAGTTACTATCTTCATATGTATCTGATTTTTTATTAAACTCGTGGAAAAACGCTACGAACTTAAGCACCTACCCAATATAAGGAGCGATCGAAAAGTTTCTGTTCGGAGGCCGTACATTCCAGAATGGGTATGCCAATCAGGCAACATCGCCATGAGCATCGAGGATATCATCCCACCGAAGCACCGGGTTGAAGATACCTGTTTGGAAAAACACCGCGTCCTGCTACGTGAAGAAGAAGGTACCTGCTTGCTGCATATCCTTGCCCGAGAGGAATCGTCGACCTCTCAGGACCTTTCTTAAGGGACCGAAGGCGTGATAACGACATGGAGAGAGGTCCGGACTTGAGATCTGGTGCTTGAGTGTTTCCCATTGTGTTGGCGCAACTTCTGCGTTACGACATTTGCGGCAGGGGGAAGTGCTTTATCATGAAGCACCTACACCTCTTGTCGCAGTTTTCCACAACGGAAAAGAATAACAGCTGATGGTCCTGTTAGTATGCTCTTAGTAACAATGTCGTCATAGTTCCCATTTCCGCATTTACAAATGCACCTCGCAAACACACAAACGCCACACTGTTCTCTTGCCTACAAACCTATGGTTACATACACACATCGGAGTCGTGCTAAGTTGCATGTACGCTACTGCAACGATCTCATACAAAAACTTTTTGATCGCAACCAAGAGGCTGCTACGGTCACCGGTTCGAATCCTGCCTCCGGCATGGATGTGTGTGCTGTCCTTAGGTTAGTTAGGTTTAAGTAGTTCCAAGTCTAAGGGGACTGATGACCTCAGATTTAAGTCCCACAGTGCTCAAAGCCATTTGAACCATTTGAACATTTTGATCGCCCCTTATGTTAAACCTGTTTGGAATACAAGGTGACGCAGAAAAACGACAACATTTCATCAATTCAATAAAACTAGAAGTGATGAAGGAAAGAAATTGCATTCATAGTAACTGAAACCTTACAACTTTGACATTTACGAAACATTGATGGCATTTATCTTTTTTTTTTAATTACGTCCTTTAGATGGCGTTTTCCTGTACTAATACATTCGCCAATTCTGCTGTTGAGATTCCTCACTGACCGCTGCAACATCTCAGCTGGGATTCTCTGAATTTGCATCCCGAATTCTCTGTTTTAACTCATCCAGAGTTTGGTCTTCAGGTAGCCTCACAAGCAAAAATCACAAACGGATGAATCTGTCGATCTAGGGGGCCAGGGAATGTTACCGAATCGTGCGATCACACGGTTGCCAAACAATTCTCGCACATATGCCACGACTTTTATTTGTTTGTTTGTTTTGCACGTAATTAGAACCACGCGTAACTCAATGTTATTCCGTTGTGTATTTTATGTCTTTACAGAATATAATAAAACTATTTGAAGACGTGTCTTTTCTGATCTCATGTTGTTGTTGTTGTTGTTGTTAGTGTGGTCTTCAGTCCTGAGACTGGTTTGATGCAGCTCTCCATGCCAATCTATCCTGTGCAAGCTTCTTCATCTCCCAGTACCTACCGCAACCTACATCATTCTGAACCTGCTTAGTGTATTCATCTCTTGGTCTCCCTCTACGATTTTTACCCTCCAATGCTAAATTTGTGATCCCTTGATGCCTCAAGACATGTCCTACCAACCGATCCCTTCTTCTAGTCAAGTTGTGCCACAAACTTCTCTCCTCCCCAATCCTATTCAATACCTCCTCATTAGTTACGTGATCTACCCACCTAATCTTCAACAGTCTTTGTAGCACCACATTCCAAAAGCTTCTAGTCTCTTCTTGTCCAAACTACTTATTGTCCATGTTTCACTTCCATACATGGCTACACTCCATACAAATACTTTCAGAAATGACTTCCTGACACTTAAATCTATACTCGATGTTAACAAATTTCTCTTCTTCAGAAACGCTTACCTTGCTATTGCCAGTCTACATTTTATATCCTCTCTACTTCGACCATCATCAGTTATTTTGCTCCCCAAATAGCAAAACTCCTTTACTACTTTAAGTGTCTCATTTCCTAATCTAATTCCCTCAGCATCACCCGACTTAATTCGACTACATTCCATTATCCTTGTTTTGCTTTTGTTGATGTTCATCTTATATCCTCCTTTCAAGACACTGTCCATTCCATTCAACAGCTCTTCCAAGTCCTTTGCTGTCTCTCACAGAATTACAATGTCATCGGTGAACCTCAAAGTTTTTATTTCTTCTCCATGGATTTTAATACCTACTCCGAATTTTTCTTTTGTTTCCTTTACTGCTTGCTCAATATACAGAGTGAATAACATCGGGGAGAGGCTACAACCCTGTCTTACTCCCTTCCCAACCACTGCTTCCCTTTCATGCCCCTTGACTCTTATAACTGCCATCTGGTTTCTGTACAAATTGTAAATAGCCTTTCGCTCCCTGTATTTTACCCCTGCCACCTTTAGAATTTGGAAGAGAGTATTCCAGTCAACATTGTCAAAAGCTTTCTCTAAGTCTACAAATGCTAGAAACGTAGGTTTGCCTTTCCTTAATCTTTGTTCTAAGATAAGTCGTAAGGTCAGTATTGCCTCACGTGTCCCTGTATTTCTACGGAATCCAAACTGATCTTCCCCGAGGTCGGCTTCTACTAGTTTTTCCATTCGTCTGTAAAGAATTCGTGTTAGTATTTTGCAACTGTGGCTCATTAAACTGATTGTTCGGTAATTTTCACATCTGTCAACACCTGCTTTCTTTGGGATTGGAATTATTATATTCTTCTTGAAGTCTGAGGGTATTTCGCCTGTCTCATACATCTTGCTCATTCCAAGGCCGTCAGTAGTTCCAATGGAATGTTGTCTACTCCCGGGGCCTTGTTTCGACTCAGGTCTTTCAGTGCTCTGTCAAACTCTTCACGCAGTACCGTATCTCCCATTTCATCTTCATCTAAATCCTCTTCCATTTCCATAATGTTGTCCTCAAGTACATCGCCCTTGAATAGACCCTCTATATACTCCTTCCACCTTTCTGCTTTCCCCTCTTTGCTTAGAACTGGGTTTCCATCTGAGCTCTTCATATTCATACAAGTGGCTCTCTTTTCTCCAAAGGTCTCTTTAATTTTCCTGTAGGCTGTATCTATCTTACCCCTAGTGAGATAAGCCTCTACATCCTTACATTTGTCCTCTAGCCATGCCTGCTTAGCCATTTTGCACTTCCTGTCGATCTCATTTTTGAGACGTTTGTATTCCTTTTTGCCTGTTTCATTTACTGCATTTTTATATTTTCTCCTTTCATCAATTAAATTCAATATTTCTTCTGTTACCCAAGGATTTCTACTAGCCCTCGTCTTTTTACCTACTTGATCCTCTGCTGCCTTCACTACTTCATCCCTCAGAGCTACCCATTCGTCTTCTACTGTATTTCTTTCCCCCATTCCTGTCAATTGTTCCCTTATGCTCTCCCTGAAACTCTGTACAACCTCTGGTTCTTTCAGTTTATCCAGGTCCTATCTCCTGAAATTCCAACCTTTTTGCAATTTCTTCAGTTTTAATCTACAGTTCATAACCAATAGATTGTGGTCAGAGTCCACATCTGCCCCTGGAAATGTCCTACAATTTAAAACCTGGTTCCTAAATCTCTGTCTTGCCATTATATAATCTATCTGATACCTTTTAGTATCTCCAGGATTCTTCCATGTATACAACCTTCTTTTATGATTCTTGAACCAAGTGTTAGCTATGATTAAGTTATGCTCTGTGCAAAATTCTAACAGACGGCTTCCTCTTTCATTTCTTAGCCCCAATCCATATTCACCTACTATGTTAACGTGTATCTCATGTAACTAAAGCAATTACTTTTGATGCAAGTACAATTTACCTCTACAAACATATAGAAATCTACATAATTATTGTTGTTATTTTGTACTCAATAGAATGTTTGTCATCATGATCAAAAGCAAGAGTTTTCTCTTATTTTTGATAAAAGCTAAAGCTGTTTATGAATAACAGAAACGTGCTTCATATAAGTTCGATGAAGTACTGAAGCGATGTTCGATATATTTTTGTTTTCCATTTTAATATTTTATTTATCACTCTGAATTAAATATTGACAATGTCATTTTTTCTATAAATACTGTTTGTATTTAAGTGACACGCAGGAGGACAACTATGTAAAAAAAAATGTCCGTAGTTCACGTGGCCCTTTGTAGAGAGTGATTCAGAAGTAACTGCACGCACTTTGTGAGTCTAATGCACGCATCAAAATAAGAGTAAAATGTTAAATCAAGTTTCGTCTGAAATTGCTTTATTTCCGAGTTGCGACGCATAATGTCATTACATCATGGGCCAGTACAGGCTTGTAACGAGTCATGTTCGCTTGCATATCGGCTAATGGTGCTTTGTACGTCCCTCTACTTTGTTTGGTTGATTCTGGCACGAAATGCCTTTGTTCACTTACTTCAGTGTGATCCGTTGTTCACTTATGGCGCTGTTGTAGTGTAGCGTCACCAGACGTTCTACATACGAGGGTCACTCCAAAAGAAATGTACACTGTTTTTGTAAAAATATAGTTTTCATTCTGGATGTGTGAAAGTTTTACAATGTGTAGATACATCCTACCCGCTTGTTTTCAAACTTAGTTCAACCTTTTCCCGTGAGTGGCGCCATCACAGCATGTCTTCAAGATGGCTGCTACACTTGACGTTCGTCAGAAGCAATGTACTGTCACAGAATTCCTGTGCTGTGAAAACGAGACAGTGGGAAACATCCACAAGAGGTTGAAAAGGTGTATGGAGATGCTGCTGTTGATCGCAGTACAGTTAGTCGGTGGGCAAGCAGGTTATGTGATGAAAGCTAGCACAGTAATATTGAGGATTGTCCTCGCAGCAGCAGGCCTCATACTGCACACACTCCAGACAATGTGCAGAGAGTTAACGAATTGGTGACTACTGACAGACGAATCACAGTGAACGAATTATCACGCTACGCTGGGATAGGGGAAGGAAGTGTTTGCAGAATACTGAAAGTGTTGGCGTTAAAAAAAGGTTTGTGCCAGGTGGTTTCCCAGGATGTTGACAGTGGCTCACAAAGAAACAAGAAAAACGGAATGCCGCGAACTTTTGGAACAGTACAAGAATGGTGGAGATGGATTTCTTGGAAGAATTTTGGCAGGTGATGAAACATGGCTCCATCATTTTTCACCAGAGACGAAGAGGAAATCAGTGGAGTGGCATCATGCAAATTCACCCAAGGAAAAAAAATTCAGAACCACACCTTCTGCTGGAAAAGTTATGGCTACGATGTTTTTCGATTCCGAAGGACTCTTGCTTGTGGACATCATGCCAAGTGGAACTACCATAACTTCTGATGTATATGTGACGTCACTGAAGAAACTTCAAGCTCGACTGAGTCGTGTTCGACCACATCGGCAAAAGCAGGATGTTTTGCTGTTGCACGACAATACATGGCCACATGTCACTTAAAAAACCATGGAAGCGATCACAAAACTCAGATGGACAACACTGAAACACCCTCCTTACAGCCCTGACCTGGCTCCATGTGACTATCATCTCTTTGGGAAACTGAAAGACTCTCTTCGTGGAACAAGGTTTGAAGATGATGACTCCCTTGTGCACGCTGTCAAACAGTGGCTACAACAGGTTGGTCCAGAATTTTACCTTGCGGGTATACAGGCGCTGGTTCCAAGATGGCATAAGGCAGTTGAGAGGGATGGAAATTATGTGAATAAATGAAGATATTGTTCCTAAAGGATGTATCTACACACTGTAAAACTTTCAAACATGTAGAATAAAAGATTGATTACAAAAAATAGTGTGCATTTCTTTTGGAGTGACCCTCTGTCGATTGGCCAGAGACTGCAGTCGTTGTGGATAGAACGTTTGCGTACTCAGACGGTGAATACGCGAATATGCACCTCCTTTAAGGCGCAGCCATGTTGCTTATCCCGATCAATGGATAGGACGTGCAAGACCAGTTGCTTGGTCCCAGATTTCCGGCTGTAGGCACCTCCTGGACTTCTGCCTTTGATGCCGTGGTGGAGCTCGTGTATGGTGTCGCAACTGCTACAACTACAACAGCAAACTGAGAACGACTGTGCTACTGTGCAGAATAAGATGAACAGAGCCTGCAGCATTCCGGGCGCGGTAAGACGTCGAGCACTTCACTATTTTCCGTCTACATGGAAGTCATTTTGAACATGTTCTGGGGTAAATGGGCAGTATGTAGTTGTGTTGAATGTCACGTCCCTTCGTGTCGTTGCTTTCTGCAAAGAATTAATTTTGTGCTGATTGTGTTGCACTTGTGATCCCTATTCAACAGCATAACTCTGAAATATAGCAATTTTAGACAACGCTTTGTTTAACATTTTATACTTATTTTGATGAATACACTATACTCACGAAGTGCATACAGTTACTTTTGAATCAGCAAGAATTAATTTTTGTGTTGTTTGTGGTGCACGTGTGATCCCCCCTGCACTGCAATCTTGTAAACAAAGCAGTTTCAGACAAAACATTATTTTGCATTTTACTCTTATTTTAAGGCGTGCATTACACCCATTAAGTGTGTACAGTTAATTTTGAGTAACCCTGTATATCCTCACTCAGTTTCTAGTCAGTTCACCACATCTGGTTCTAGCCAGCCGGTGTGGCCGAGCGGTTAAAGGCGCTACAGTCTGGAACCGCACGACCCCTACGGTCGCAGGTTCGAATCCTGCCTCGGGCATGGATGTGTGTGATGTCCTTAGGTAGTTAGGTTTAAGTAGTTCTAACTTCTAGGGGACTTATGACCACAGCAGTTAAGTCCCATAGTGCTCAGAGCCATTTTTTGAACATCTGGTTCTAGGGGAATCTAGTAAGACACTGATTGGATACGTAAAGAATGCCATTGTTACGGAATAACGCCTGATAGGTGTGCAGTACACGTAATGGACAGGTAATATTGTTACTACCTTCACTGACCAAAGCACTAGTACCGTAGTTTACACTTATGATACTCTACGTCAGCCTACTGTAGTTTTACAACTCTATGGGCAGACAAACGGCAAATTACTAAAGAGATTCCACTGTTCAGTACGGAAGCGTCCTTGTGCAAGTTGGGAACAGGTGACCCGTATGTACACTGCTGTCACGCCCATGCTGTACTGAAATCCGCGCTTCAGGATACTGGACCGGTTCCTTTTTGCAGCTTGAAGAGGGCTGTACGAGGAAGAGGTAAACATTACAAGATTGGTAACACTGTTTCAGGGCTGTTCTGTGAGGTTTTGCATTCTCCCTGACTCCAAAACAGCGTCAAAACTGCCACTATGCCACATAATCAGCACAACTTCTCCTGAATGGCGTGAAAAAAGTAAAATCCCAAGACGTAATCATTGCTGTAATCATAGTATTTACCGTCGCGCTAGGAAATATTAATCTGCAGTTTCATAGGGTCGCAATCATTGCTAGAAATTCGACACAAGTCTGTAATGTATAAGAACTTTGCACCCAGATTCCGGAGGGAGCAAGTTCCGCCTTCTCCTCCCAGCCCCGCCTCCTCCTTGCGGATGCCTATGCTCGTGGTTAAGGGTAATGGCTAATTACACGTGTGGAACAAAGTTTTGTGTTACCTCAATGCCATAAAAGTTTATAATAATCACTGCATACGCTTGCTGCTGTTGGCGGGAAGGTAAGTAGTCAAACTCCCTGCGTATCGTACCTCTAAGCGACGAAACCACGGAAATTCAAACAGGGCAGCGCCACTATGAATGTGAGACTCTGTGGCACAACTTTGCTGCCCACAAAGAGGGGGGCAACGTAGTATTAATAGTAGGCCCACAACAGAAACATTCACTATACGTGAAATCTTGCATATGACCTCTCTATCTGTATGTTTACAACAGCAACAACCAGCTGTCAGCATGCCCTAAAAAGTGAATGATGAATAAACGAAATTTTGTTAAACTTTTACATCACCTCGGTGAATAGAACGAAAAGCGGAATCATCATTTACAAAATCATTCTATTCTTACACCAGTGTAAAATCCCATATAGAATGACTTGACAGCCTCTGTTTCAAACACGCTCTTGAATAAAATATGGGAGATACGAAGTCTGATCAAAAAGTAACAGAAGTTTTTGTTTTTGCTAAAGAATCGACATTAACATTGTCCCCTTCAAAGTAATCCCCCACAGATATAACACACTTGCGCCAGCGTTTTTTCCAATCCTGGAATCACTTTCGGAACTCACTTTTCGTTATGTTGAGCTGCTTCAGGGGTTCTGCTATTATCTCACCAATGGTGGAAAAACTACATACTCAACCTTGGGACTAGAAAGATGTCGCATAAGGCCATGTCGGACGAAAAAGGTGGCTGAGGCGACATAACGTCTTATTTTCTCCCTCAAAAAACATCACGAACATGCATTGAGATGTGATACAGTTTCCACGAGTCGTTTTGCCACATTTCCTGTCGTTTTCTTCGGATTGCTTCACGCACCTGGTGCATAACTTCCGGGTAGTATTCGTTAGTGACCGTACGACCAGAAGGCAGGAACACTCTATGCAATATACCATCGTAATCGAAGAAAACAGTGAGAAGAATCTTCTCATGTGATCGAAGTTATCGAATTACTTTCGGTCTTGGCTCTTCAGGCAATTTCCATTGGGGCGACTGGGCCTTGGTTTCGACATCATATCCGTATATACTCATGTTTCGTCGCCTGTTATAACCTTCTTTAGGATAGCTGGATCGTTGTCTACTTCATTCAACAATTCCTTAGCGATGTCTAAGCGACATCGTTTTGATCGCTCCACGAATTTCTGCACACTGAGCAAAGAATAGTCCATGTTGGCTTATTGAAAATGTTAGGTTTCGAACAAACGTTGCTGCTACACGTTTCAAGCCAAAACATCCGAAAAATTGCTTCGCATGAGCCAAAGGATATGCCAACATCAATAGCAACCTCTCTGATGGTGATTCGGTGGTTTTCCAGAACCATTTTCTTTACTTCTTCCACACTGTCGTCAGTAATTTATGTGCAAGGGGACCCAGGGTGGTCGTCGACTTCAACGCCTTCTCGATCCTCTTTGAAACATTTATACCACACGTAAAATCTTGTCTTGCTCATAGTAGATTCGCCGAAAGCCAAAGTCAACATTTCGATTGCGATGTTGCGCTTTATACCATTATTCAACCAAAATTTAATGCAATTTCGTTCAGCCAGCTTTTTGAAAATAAAAAATCCCCAACCAATCGAAAACACGTATAATCTTTTCGACTGTCAACTAACTGAATATCCAAAACAGCAAAAAATGTAAACATAAAACGGATACATAAAGATGGTGAAATTAAAAAAAAAATCCGTTCCTTTTTGACCATTCCTCGTAAGACAGCTACGTGTAAGTAATAACAAAAAAAATAATCAAACCTTACCATGTTAAAAACTTGTGTAATACTGACTTCTAAATCGTTCTCTTGAAATAAAAAACACCTCAATGCACTACATTTTCTTTCCTTTTCCTGAGAGCTTGGTCAGGAGGGGGGGGGGGGGCAGTTGCAACTTCTCCTTGCCCATATTGTAGTGTCGCGGAATAGTAAAGAGTTGGAAACGTGGAATATTGTCAAAGTTTCTTTGCCTATACTGAGAGCCAGAGGTAGTAGGCTAACCAAGTGGTAAGAGGATTGCACATGTGTCGGAATGTGTCGTCACGCAGGGGCATTGGCCTGGTTACACCCAACAGGCGAGGGAGAATTGCTTAGCACTCGGGTTTGTGTTAGTCGGAGACTTTCGTAGAGTGTAAGACAGAGGTATAGCATCAGCTGCACTGCATTTCACAACTTTGCGTAAGTCTGCCTAACAACTCGTAACTCTGTCACAAGAACACCTAAGGGACGAGTACGACAGATAAGTCAGCAGTATAAGTGGAACATATGAGTTCATTACAAACGAGCATGACGTCAGGACGTCACTCGTGTTTCCTTTAAATACGCCAGCTTTGATAGCAACAAGGCACTCGCAGTTAGACTTGCAGTTAGATGTGTACTGGAACGCTGTGTAGCGCTCAGCTCGGTGATCGACATGTTAATATTTATTAAGGAGATGTAGCAGTAAGGGCGGCCCATCCAGCAGCGGGACGTGAGAGGACAGTACCAGCTCTGGTCCTCTCTGCTCCTGCTGTCAATCATCAACCCAGGATTAGCAGACATTGCGGCAGACTCGCTCGCCACCAATGCTGACCACATCAGTGAGCTGTCGTCGAGATCGTGCGGGGCCTAGGCCCTGTGCATCCGCCGTCACAACTGGGTGAGCCGATGACACTGAGGGATTGCAGCCCGTTCTGCCCGTCCACCGCGGACGAGCCACCAGGCGGAGCAGGGAAGAAGAGGGGGTGAGATAGAGTACACTCCGCACTACAAAAACGCTTCTCGTGCCGACAGTGACGGGACTCCTACCCGGAACCCCCTACGCGCAGTGGCCTGCTGTCCGCTGCCGAGCTGGCCGGCCAGCTGGGCGCCGCCATCCACGCGTGGCCGAAGTAAGGGAATTCCACGCTACGTCACAGCATGCGGCACTGCACTAGCAAGACTGGTGCGGCCCGAAGCTGGTGTCATCGCTACGAGTCAGTGAGCTCAGCCAGCCTGTGTTAGGCGTACCACATTGTACTCGGCAGGAATAAAGGTGTCATGAATTGATAATGTTTCTTTGGCGTTTCTGACGCGTCCACAGTCATTTCCTAGCTTCCTGACAACTGGAGAGGTCACCGCTCGGCCTCCAGTCCACCGTAGGCGACCGGGACCACCGGGGTGCCTACAGATTTGGTGTCAGAAGTCCTCGTGCCCACCGCCTACGGGTTTGGTATCAGGAGTGTTCGAAGTGCCCACTACAGCACTGGCCTGCAGATCTGGTATCCAAGTCGACGACACTGCCACTGCAGGACTGACACCACAGAGTTTCGGTCAGAATTGTCGACTCTACGCAGCCTTGTGGTAAGTGCACGAGGTGATTTTTGTTAATAACTATGGATGCACGTTTTTTGTTGGGAGTGCACTTTGTGAGACCTGCGGAAACAGCAGATTTATCTGAGTTTAAGGGAAACATTTGGGAAACGTACTTGGTGCCAGTCAGATGTACTGTGTGTAATTTAATGGGGCATGCGGAGCCATGCACGAAATTTGTACCAGTAGAATGTTCAATTTATAGGCGGTTTGGTCATGCAGTGCACAATTGTAGAGAGTGTCGCTGGGCAATAACAAGGCGGAAGGATTAATTTTGTTTAGTTGTGCATTGTGAGTCTTGTTTGTCTTCTTGTGTGTAGTGCTCAACTGTGACAAAGGAGTTGAGTAGCTAGTGTAGTTATTGTTCGGAGGAGTAAATTCCGTATATAGTAAGTTGTTGTTAATTTGCACAAATCATGCCGGAAACAAGATCCGTTAGTACTGAAGTGAGTAGAGCTGCTCTGACGGAGCAAGTCTCAAAATTGTTAGAAGAGAATGCGCAGCATAAGCTACATCATGTGGAATTAATGACGCAAATGGAGACCATGCGTTCGGCGCAAGAGTCACAAACTGGTTCAAGTGGGTGCAAGTCAGTAGCAATGTCCAACCTTGCAATATATCCTTCAGTAGCTAACCTGATCACGCCTTTCTCGGCTAAAACAACAGAGGATGTCACAGCATTCATTAACGATGTTTTGGCAACAGCTGCAATGAGCAATTGGTCGGACGTAACTACGTTACGTATGGCAAATTTGCGACTTTCAGGGGAAGCCAAGACGTTCGTGATGTACCATGAGATGCTTAGTAAGGCGAGCACGTTTGAAGGATTGGCAGATGGGTTACGGCAAAGATATCGTAGGCAGAATAGTGCAAGATTTTTTAGGGATAAGTTAGCTAATTTGAAACAGAAGGTCAATGAGACAGCGGAGTCTTTTTCAGATAGGATACGGAAAATTAATTTGCAGACCTATAAATTATCGGGTAATCCTGATGCGGATCGTGTATTACTATGAGAGGCAGAAAACAGAGCCTTCGATGTATTCCTCAGGGGAATTCCTGCAGAATTTTTTCGTAGTGTTAGGATGGAGAATCCTGGGGATTTAGCTGCAGCACTGCGTATTGCAACGCATCTGCAGGAGATAGACATTGCAACAAGAGTTCGCAATGATAAACACATCTTTGCGTCGGAGAGGAATTGTTACCGTTGTGGGAGGAAAGGTCACGAGAAGGTTCAATGCAGACAGCCGCAGTGCTATACTTGTATACGCTATGAGTGTCGTAGTAAGCAGAAAGGTAACGGGAATAAACAGGAAAAAGCGTTAAACGGGAACGGGAGTGTTTCGTCCGTCGGAAGACATTCCCGGTAAGTACGGTGAAAACTAGTACAGAGACGGATTGTTGCTTGATGGGTGTTGTAAGGAATAACAGATGTAAGTTTTTGATTGATACAGGGGCACATGTATCTGTTGCTAGTCTAGACCTCGTGGATAGGAGAAGTCTAGGTACTCCTAGGTATAGATTACGTGGAGTAGGGAATAATGAGTTGCAATCATTGGGTACAACACAGCTCGTTTTTAAGACTGGAACTGTAGAGTTCGGAGAGCAAATGGAAGTGTTGCCAACTGTGGGACAAGGGTATTCTGTGATTCTCGGACTGGAATTCCTCGATAAACACCATGCCAAAATTAATCTTGCACAGCGTACAGTTGAACTTAGTGGAAACTTGTTTTCAATGGGTACAACAGCTGTAAATGTTTCTACGTCGCGAGGTGCATCCGTTGCTAAGATGTCACCAACCGAACCGCGTACAAGGGCATTAAAGATGATTACGCATGTCAAATTGCCTTCGGGCACAGGGACGTTAGTTTGGTTGTCAGTAGGTACCGAAGTACCACAGCAGAGTCTGTGTGTGGTGGAGCCACTGCAGAGCAATGAAGCATTGGGTGAAATGCATTGTTTTATTAGGAGGAGCGTTGCATGCGTAACGGATATAAATGGGGAACTGATGACTCCGGTCAGTGTAGATAATTTTGGGGCAGATGAAGTGGATCTCCCAAAGGGTTGAGTGGTAGCAAGTTTGGCAATACTCGACGATGAGGATATAGGTGAATCCCAAGGTGATTATAACGTCAAGCAAACCGTCAAGGCATCTGTACTACGTGATAAGATTCGTCATTTGGAGAATGGTGATCGGAAAAATATGGAAGCTTTGTTATTAGAGTATTTAGATTTGTTTAATTGAGAAGGTACATTACCAGCAACTCCTATTACATAGCACCGTATACCGACTGGCGATAGTCCGCCGGTCTATAGGATAGCGAAACACCTACAACCACTAGTGGAAGAATTTATTAATCAACAGCTAAGGGACGGTATTATAGAGAACAGTGAAAGCCCGTGGTCTGCCAACATAGTGGTATTTCCTAAGAAGTCATTGGACGGTACTAAAAAGTATAGGTTTTGTTGTGACTATCGTTTTTATAACGCACGAACTGTAACAGATGCGTATCCAATACCGGACATCACGGAAACATTAGACAACCTAGGTCGGTGTAAATATTTTTCGACACGGAAACATTAGACATCCTAGGTCGGTGTAAATATTTTTCGGCACTAGATCTAAAGAGTGGGTACCATCAGATAGAAGTAAGTCCCGAGGATAGACCGAAGACGGCCTTTACAAGCCTTGGTCACTTTCAGTATCGCAGAATGCCATTTGGGTTAAAAAACGCTCCTGCTACTTTCCAGCGTTTGTTAGATGATGTGCTTCGGGGACTGAAACCGAAGATTGCTATGGTATGCCACGATGATATTGTTACTTTTTCGCGTAATATAGAAGAGCATGTGGAACGACTGAACCAAGTATTTAGTAGGCTAAGAGCGGCAAATCTTACGCTTAACGTCGAGAAATGTCAGTTTGCTCAGACGCAAGTGACTTATCTTGGGCATATTATCGGTCAGGATGGGGTAAGAACGGATCATCGTCTAACGTCGGCTGTGCGTGGTTTTCCAGTACCACAGACCACTAAACAAAATCAGCAATATGTCGGTTTATGTAATTACTACAGACGATATGTAAAGGGGTTCGCGGAAATTGCACATCCATTAACGAGATTGTTAAAAGGTGCTAAGTTTGAATGGACAGCACAGTGTTAGGAGGCATTCGAGAAGCTCATACAGATACTAACTTCAGACCCAGTATTGATACTTCCTGATTTCGAACAAGAGTTCATACTATCTTGTGATGCTAGTAATATTGCTGTAGGCTGTATTCTTTCTCAGAGGGTTAATGGGCAGGCACATCCAGTGGCTTATGCTTCCAGGCAACTGAATAAGGCAGAGAAGAATTATTCAACTACAGAGAAAGAAATGTTAGCAGTGATTTACGGTATCTCGTATTTTCGCTGTTATTTATATGGGCGTAAGTTCAAAGTAAATATAGATCACGCAGCATTGAAGAGGTTGTTGGAGTTGAAAGATCCTTCGAGTCGTTTAACGAGATGGGCACTGAAACCAAGTGAATTTGACTACGAAGTAATTCACAAACCAGGGGTAAAACATACGAATGCAGATGCGCTTAGTAGAAAAATAGCAGCTGTACAAGTTGTGGGCATAAGTGAGAAGGAGTGAATAAAGGCGCAAGCCACTGACAGAGTGTGTCAATTGTTCTGAACGCAACCGCAGTTTGAAATGCAGGATGGGTTGCTTTGCAGGAAGATGAAGTGCGGACTACGCATCGTAGTACCGGAGTCGCTGAGGGAAGAAGTGTTGAAACAAGCGCACGACCATGTATTGTCGGGTCATGGTGGTAAAAGAACGACTGATAGACGGGTAGCTGAAAGGTTTTGGTGGAAGACATGACGCAATGATGTAGAGCAGCACGTGCAAAATTGTGTACTGTGTGCACAGAGAGCAGATTTAAGTCATCAGAAAATTCAGTTTCAGAGACTACCTGATTCGGATCGTCCGTTCGCATTCATAGGATTAGACGTAATCTGGGCATTTAACAAGACCCAAGCGGGTAATCGATATGTATTAACAATATTAGATCATTTTTCCTGATACCTGGTAATGGTAGCTATTCCAGATCAGAAGGCAAGCACTGTTGCGCAAGCCTTAGTAAATAACTGGTTGCTGAAGTATGGTGTGCCAGATACTATAATTACAGATCAGAATAGTACCTTTATGTCGGAGCTGATGAAGCAGTTATGCCGTTTATTGAAAGTTAAGAAATTGCAGACAAGCCCATTTCATCCTCAGTTGAATGGACGAATAGAACGGGTATATAGGATGTTAGTTGAGACGATTAGTCATTACTTAAATTCAGAACACATGGAATGGAACATGTATTTAAATCTGTTGACAAGTCCATATAACGCAAAAGTTCATACAGGAATGGGGCTTTCTCCATATGAGGTAATTTATGGTCAGAAAATGCCATCATCATTTGATGTGCTCAAACCTCAGTCAACTGGTATTGCTTTTCAACAAGATTACAGGTCCACGTAAGTGGTATGAAGCAGCCTCTGCTGCTGCTTGCAGATTTGAAATAATGGTGCAAGTCAGTTTTGTTCTACACACTTTCACAAATATTTTCCTTCACATTGACAGCTTATTTGAGATAGGCCTACTGTAATTTAATTCACGATGAAAACTAATGAATTCCAAGAAATACTGAAAACAGAATGTGGTGGATTTGAAAGAATATGTAAAGAGTCATTCATGACGTGGGTGAACAAGTAATTAAGCATTCTATGCATTAAGCTGCAGTAAATTTGAAAATAAACCATGTAAGAATCTACTGCAAAATTTTGGACACAGTGATGGGCAGATGTAAAATAGATTCAGTAATCTAGACTCTTATTTTTTGAGCTTTTAAATATACCCAGTCAGTATAAATAGTGTTACCCACATCTTGCACACAATCACTAACACATGACAATGGATCATTTTTTACTTTTATTTTTTCTGTTTAAGATCACAGCTGGTGGTTGTGTATATTTTTGGAGAAATGCATCACAAAAGTGTTGACAATTTATTGAGTTTTGTTGTAAAATGGACACCAGACTGTATTCCCTGAAATTGTACATTTGAAATAAATTATAATTGTTTAAGAAGACCTTAAACATACCTTAATTTTTAAATATAACTTTTCTCGAGTGCACAGTTAAATAATAGGTGTACCAACTGAATTGTTATAATTCCATCCATATTTGTTTAATATTTTCTTAACACTTACCATGATAAGCCCTTAACTGCATGCCACTCCCCGTGTGTGCTGGCTGATTTTTTTTCTGTTTTCAACAGACTTTAAATAGCTGTAAAGGACGTTTAGTTAGAGATACATAAAAACTACAGGTATGGTTTAAAACTTTAAGGTTTCAACTTTACATGGGTTAACAGTCATGTGTATGGGGCATATACTGTTTCCAAAAAGTGATGTGGATATCTCCTCGATTTCGCGAAAATAAATTTTTGTCAAAAATTTATTTTTACTGCTTTATTCAATTTAAAGAAGAAATAAATTTTGGAAAGTGATCATTTGACACTGAAAAGACATTTGTTATACCATTTGCACATAAAGCATAGCTACATACACATAAGCTATTTTGCATGTGAACCACAGTGTGATAAAGCTTGAAGCACGGGTGACACACAAACCTACATTACACTCACTGTACTCATAAGAAGTATCTTTCCTCTCAGCTTTCCCAGTAATGTTCTTTTGTTTTCCACTACACACTACACAACGTCTTTGTGCTTTCTTCTTCCCTTCTGCCATTTGCACACGGTTCAGAAGATGTTTCTGCGACAATCGAGCAATTGTTGCAGATCCATGAGAATCCTCAATTCTCTCTCCTCTCTGTAACACTAACACAGTTCAGACCTCCTGTATAAACTTAGGAGTGCTGAGTTTCTTCTCATTGGTGCAATTGTGCAAAATACAACCATTGGAAACTGCCATAATTATACAATGGAAGGCAAGCTTTTTCCACCACTTCACTGTTTTGTGATCAAGTGCTCCATATGAAAGATGCTGATCAAAAAGGTCTACACCAGCTTTATGTTTGTTGTAATCCAGCACTGCCACTGGTTTCAACTTCTCATTGCCTTCTCTTGTAGCAACAGGCAACATTGAGGATGTGTGCCTGGTACTTATCATCCACAGATCCCTCTTGTCTTTCCATTGCAATGCTAGCACATCGTTCTTGTGGCGAAATATTTGTTCACCCTTTTTGAGTTTACCCTCTTTGAGAGCCTTGGGCAATCCTTTTCTGTTTGGCATTACAGCCCCTACAAGTCCAGTGTTGGCTCTAGCCAGTTCTTCGGCTAGCTGAACACTGGTGTAAAATCTGTCAACACATACAGTGTGGCCCTTACCTTGGAGTGAGCCAAACAATCGCTTTACCACCCTCAGAAGCACTGTTGTCCAGTTTATCGTCCCTTCCATGGTAAACTTCAAAGTTGTATATGTACCCAGTTTCGGATTCTGCAAGAATGTATAGCTTCATACCATATTTGTTTGGCTTATTAGCCATATAAACTTTGAAACCTACATGCCCTCTGAAAGGACACATACCTTCATCAATGGTTAGTGCTTCACCTGGCTGATAACTTTCTTTGAAATTCCTTACCAAATCATCCAGAAGAGGCCTGACCTTATGAAGGACATCAAAGCCTACTTCACCTTTCTTTTTTTGCTTTGAATTGTCATTTATGTGGAACATAGGCAAAATATTCAGAAATCTGTCCCTTGGCATAATATTGGGGCAAAAATTTCAGCTAACCACTGGATCACTACACCAGTGACTGGCCATACTTGGCCTCTCACTGATCGACATGTGGAGGATAATAGCCAGAAACGTCTTTGTTTCAGCAATTGTTAGCGTCCTCCACTGCTTGAATCTAGAATTGGGCCCTAATTTGTTTTGTGTTCTCAGTGTGGCCAGCTTCTGTCTAGCATATAGGTTTGTTTGTTCCTTCATAATTGAAATAACCCTATCATTTATAAAATGAGAAAAAAAAATCTAAATATTCAGTAGACTGACCGAGTCCTACATTATTTAGCACAGCATGAGACCCTGTAAATAACAAAATGTTTGGTGTTTGATCCACTATAGTCCAGTCATCCTGTGAAATGTCACTCAGTCTTGGCCTCTTTCGATGATGAGTGGGGGGGAACACAGGCGGTGGCTCACCTTCATCTGACGACAAATCTGTGTCTGAAATAATACAGAATGTAACAGAACAAATCGCAACATGAACTGTCTTGTTCTGCATCGATTTAGTAAGTTGTTAGACTTACCTGGACTATCATTATTTTCCGGCATTTCGTAATCACTGTCACTATCGAAATCTGAAAAATCATCATCAGTAGGTTCAGCAAGTACTTCAATGATTTTTCAAAGTTTTGCATCCTCATCACTCGCCATTGTGAGTAAAAAGAAGATAAACAAGCTAAAACCAAAATACTAGCGCCAAAATCAGTGGTAAACAAATGACAGGACACCACAGAACACGTAACATATGCGTGAAAAACACACGTGAATTCGTTCGGAAATCTATATGGATATATCGCATTACCTCACTAGGTGCTGCGATCTAGCGCTGATATGATGAACTACAAGCATTACAGGACATACAGGTTGTAGCGGGAAAGCTAATAATGCATTTGAAACACTAAAACAATGTGGAATGGGGCGGGACGTAATACTACGGCAGCCACATTTTCTTCGTTTCTGCCTGCGACGTAATATTACTGCAGCCGCATGGTAAGTGTTAAAGTTCCAGCTTTACCTTTGGAAGGAAGATACTGATACATGATATTAACGAATAAAAGACTAAGTTTTACACTTGACTTTTGTTGAGTGGTACTTAAGATAGGTAAATAAATTAGTGAAATCAATGTGAAGTGAAAAAATTAGTTTAGTTTAGAAGAGTTACACACTGGCAAACAGTGGGCAGAGTAGAAGAGGCAATGACTGGAGAAGCCATCACTCTCCCCACATAAGCGGACACTGTCGATTCAGCCGTCAAGGCATCGCCCAACGGCTCATGCGTCTCTCAATTGTCACATGTGATCAAAGGCCCTCACCTACACCCCAAGAGGCAATGACCGACGTTAAGAAGATTCTTCGAGAAGCTTTTCAACATGACAGAAGAGGCAATGACAGTGAAGTCTTTCACCTCCAGTGAACTGAAGTAAATAAATACGCGAGACACAGTGGGCCCAACAGAGTAGTTTTCAGTTCAGTTTCGGTGCTGAAGACCATCATGCAGGAAGAGACTACATCGTACACAGAATCAGCATGTCTGCCGCTGTAATGTAATAGCAAGCAGCAGCCTTGCCACCAGAAGACAGAAGTTAGAAGGTAGAAGGTATTTGAAGACTAATTTTTATGTACCCGGATGACTCATGAGGACAGGTAGGAGACGGCCTCACATCAGCAGTCACCCGTGAGCTGGTGATGAAGATCTGACAGCCGAAGACTGGCAAGCTGGAGTCTGTTGTTTGAGTCCAGGACACTGGCCTTCCCCCGCTGCACCGCTCCACTGGCCGACGCACAACAATGACACAAGCGGCCGCTTAGAGAAGAGAAACACTGGGATGCCACATTCAAGGTATCACCATCTGATTCACGACTTCGTTCTCAATAATTAAACAGGCCACCTCGCGATACGCATCTCCATTCAACTGGGCGAAACAGCGACACGAGATACACACCGCCAGGCTTAATCAGACGCTGCCGCTGCTGCAGCAGAAGGCTTCGCAAACGACACAGCTGCCTCTCTCCCAGCCAGAACAATCCAGTAAGGAAACCATTGTACAAATCTTCAATAAAAGTTATCTTAAGTAAAAATGCTGTTTCATTCTACCTCATACCCGAGCCAAGGAAGAACCCACCCTGCCCACATGTTGTTAAGAGAGAAAAAGTATTTATTTAGTGTTTTTAACCCTGACATAATCCGTTAGAATCAAATGCCCTTTGCAGTAATGCTCATCCTGACAACTGACTAGCATCAAAAAAGGTTAACCAGTTACGCCTTATTAATAACATGTCCACAAATCTACAAAATGCACTACAAACTAATAGGTCACTTTGAAGGAGATTGTAATCCCCATCTTCAAAATTTTATTTCTCATCTAAGAAATGTGATCACAGAAATCTTTTTAGTTATGTGTAAAATCACAATGTCAGTCACTTCTGGGCTGAACAGATCAAATATTGTATCCATGGCTGGGTTCTGTAGCTTCTAAAGCCAGCCAGTCCTGCCATTTAATTAAAATATTGCTGAACAAATGTCATATTAAAAGAATAATCCCAATTCTCTCTGCTAGAACAAGACATAGAATTTATTTAAAGAAATTGCTGGACACAGGTGCTAAATCTATTGTATTAAAACTGTCCATTTGGAAAAATCAATAGTGAAAAATAATGCTCATCCTAAGTTTTTTGCTGCAATAGTAAATGTTGCTCATTGTCCTGAAAATAAATGGGGTATGATTTCATTGAGAGGATGCCTGTTTCTTGAAGTTCTTCAAGAGCAATGTATTAATTTACTTCTTGGTCTCAGAATTCTGGTGTAGTTCATTTGTCCAATAAAATGGTCAATAATGCAGTCCTTTCATGTTCTCAAAATAGTGTAATCAGTTAGAAAATGAAATTTCTTCAAATGAAACAACGGAAATCACCAGCATATATATTCCCTCACTCCTGAGTAATCACAGATAAATTTCTCACATCTCTTCATTCTAATGGGTGCAATGGAAACAAGGTACTGTGTTGCCTCCCCACATCTGGTCATCAACACAGTTACAAAATTACTTCTCTGTTCCACAGCTCAGTACAAACACTCTTCAGCAACAGTAACATAAACCCAAGTTACAAGTCTTATGTCAACAGATCATAGAATGTCATTCATATCGAAGTCTGTTCACAGGTGATATATGTGTACAATAGTTTCACACACACACACACACACACACACACACACACACACACACACACAGGCTTTCAGAAACAAAGGAAGACAAGTAAACATGACAAGAAATATGGGCCCTCAAATAAAACAATAAACACTAAAAACAGACAAGATGGCTAATGTATTAGACATGCCATAATGTGGCTCCTAATTAAGCTTTGATTTGTAGTGAATAAGACAGTGTTCAATAAAAACTGTAGTGCATACAGCTATCTAATCTAAGCGCCAGTGGCTCATAGTTAGTGATAACAACATTGTCTTTAAGTTTAAATAATAGCTTAAATATCATGTCACGTAGAGGTGCACACTGTACAGGCTCCCATCCTAAGAACAAAAACATAGGTGTGTCTTGCCATGTATGTGGTGAACTGTGATAAAAGGTTTCTGAATTTGTGCTGAAACCCATCTATGGATTCGTTCTTTCTGCATCCAGTGGTTCAATACAAAAAATTCATGTTACTATGAAAGTGAACAGTGCATGCACATAGCGAAGTTGTTAAAACCATATGGTTTAAATACTGAACAATTCATCATGGAAATGCTAGAAAACCATACCTTGTGACTAAAAGATGAGCTAAAACTATTAACAATAAATACACTTAGTAACAACAGAAGTGTGTGTGTTGAACAAGAAAAAGAAAATGTAAACACAATTGAAGAAAAGCATAAAGCTTAATAGGCCCGCAAAAAAAATTAGTGGTAAGCAAACTAATTTAACACAGACAATATATCATCAACAGTTGTGGGAGGAAAAATTTACAGTGTATTATATGAAGAAGAAACTGGCAGCCAAAGAATAAACTTTCCAAAAAAACAACCAAACCTCACCTGCACAATTCGCAAACACAGCTACCTCAGTGCACATAGCCGAGATAATGTCGGCAAGTAGTAAACAAGTGAAGTAAAAACAGTGTTGTGATGCTTGGTGACAACCACACCAGGAGAATTGAAAAAAAAAAAAAAAAACTTATGGCTACAGGAATAACAAAACCGAATGCACCTTTGACTGAGATAATAAAATCTGGTAACTCACTAAACGAGTTATCTAAGAATGATACCACCACAATCATGGGAGTAGCAATTATGTTTGCCAGAATGAGGGTAAACATGCTACACAGTACTTAAAACCTACACTACATGCTCATGCTCTCGAAATGCCCAACATTGTAGTTACTAGCATGCCACACAGATACAACCTGCAGGATAACTCTGCCATAAATTTGGTGCTTGAAAAAATAAACAGACAGTTCAAAAAAAATATGATAGGCCTACCATAGTGTGACATTCTTTGAACTTCCCATATAAAGAGAACTGTTTATGAAACATGGACACCATTATAACAATGTTGGGAGATCACTCATTGGTAAAATGCTAGAAAAATAATTACATAATGTTGACCTCACTGTAAGAAAACCAGTCGTTATAGAACCAGTCTCTACAAAAACCATATTAAGCAACTGTTTGAGCAAACCTGAAAAATGTAATTTAGGAATTGTTTTTGATGAAACTTGTGCAGCTATGAAGAAACACAGAAAAGAGACACCTACAGGTAACAAAACAAAAATGTCAAAAAATACAACCACAGCTACAGGAAAAAAGACATCCAGTGTCAGAAAACAAAACAGCCCTAAAAGATTGCCACCAACAAGGATCGAGGATTTTTTATGGCCTCCGCCCCAAAAAGAAGACCAAGCAGACACCAGTGGTGAAAGCGCACGAGTGAAAAAGAAGGTAAGTGGTCAATTACATATGCCTGAACTTAACAGAAGTACAAAATGCATGCTCTTTTATCAGAATGTTCAATATTTTCTGAATAAAATCAACAAATTCGAAATATTCTTGTCAGATGATCTCAAGGAAGCTTCTGTTATTTGTTTAAGTGAACATTGGTTGAGTAGTAATATGTTAGCAGTCACAAAATTACCAGGATTAACATTATTCTTGTCATTCTGTAGGACACACTCTGCAGATGGTGGGATATGCATTTTTGTTAGAAGTAACACTGAACATCACCGCTTAAAATCCTTAGAGATATTGGGAAAAGAGAAAGACTTTGAAATTTCAGCTGTAGAAATAACATCACTAAAAATAACAATTTGCTTGTACAGAAGCCCAGATGAGGACTCACATTTTCCTATAGAAACTAGACAGTGCACCCAGCAAACTAAAAGCTAACAAGAAAAATCTAATATTACATGGTGACTTCAACATAAATTTCCAGAAAAACTCAAATGTAAAACAAAATCTCATAACCATTCTTTCAATGTATAATTTATAGGCCACTATAAACTCTCCCATTAGAATTACGAATACTTGTATATCACTATTGACCAAATGTTCATAAACGCAGAAAAAGAAGAACGAATCCTAAGCGAACAGAATAGACACCTTCAGACAACTGTTAGCTTAGGAAACATGGAATGCAATATATGAGCATGGAAGCACTTGCGGAAAGTCCAACAGATTTATGGAAATATTTAGCAAGTACTATGAAACTGCATTCCCAATAAAGAAACTTAGACTGAGCTCTAATAATAGAAACAGATGTCGGGTAACAACTGGAATAAGGATCTCAAGAAAGACAAAGAGAAAATTATATGATGATATAAAGATACAGCAGGTAGGCGATGAATTTCATGCTTACTACAGAAAATACAAGACAATACTTAAAGTTGTCAAGGAAGCAAAAATGAAGGCAAATGACCTATACATTCAGTCGGGTGGAAACAAGATCAAAGCCACATGGAAAGTTCTAAAACAACAGACAGGTAGTCACTACCAGAAATGCCAATATCATACTATGTCAAGAGGGTGAGAAAATAACAGACAAGGAAAGTAGCAAATACCTTCAAGAGCCATTTTACAAACATAGGTGGGCAACTAATCAGTAAGATTGCTCCAAGTAACCAAACCACAACAGCATCACCACTTAAGATCAACAGCTCTGCTGCCTCATTCTATCTATACCCAATGAATGAAGAAGAAATGCTGACCATCATAAAAACCTTAAAAACGAAACAGTCCTCAGGAGTAGATGGTATACCTGATAAAAAATAATAAAAAGATGTACTGAACGCTTTGTAACACCACTACCATGTTTATGCAATAGTATACTGGTATCAGGGACTTTCCCTTATTGTCCAAAAATAGCAAAATTGAAACCAATCTACAAAAAAAAAAAAGGAAACACAGAAGAAGTTAGCAATTACAGGCCAATTGCCCCATTGTCTGGCTTCTCATAAATTCCACAAAAGACAGACAGACAGACAGGTATGGAAGAATATCAAATCCTATGCACAGCACAATGTGGGTTTAGGAAGAACTGCTCAACCAACAGAGCTGTCTACTAATTACCTAACTAAATTTACCAGAAAGTGGACAATGGCAATTATATCACTGGTGTAAGCCTTGACTTCTCAAAAGCATTCAATATTATAGATCATGAAACACTCCTATAGAAATTAAATCAACTAGGCATCAGAAGCACACCTAATGACTGGGTCAGGACAAGAAAAGGAAATACAACATATTGACTGCAACAAAATCACAGACCATTACTCAGATTACCAAGACATGAAATTGTGTTCCCCAAGAATCAGTACTAGGACCAGTGCTGTTCCTCCTATATGTAAATGACCTACATACAAAATACAGTGTCAAAATGCTTATCAGTTTGCTGACAACATAAGCTTTCTTGTCTCTGAAAAATCAGAAAACCTACCAAATGAAAACATAACAAAGACAATGGATAGCAGAATGGTTCACATACAATAGTTAATAATAAATGAAGGAAATCTGTGCAATCAACTTCCATAATGTTAAAGAAAAGGTTCCAGAAACTAAAAATATCCAGTTGTCAAACAAAGCTGTAAATAGAGTTGACCTGACAAAGTTTCTTGGGCTGTGGATCCAGAATAATGTCAGGTGGGGAACTCATATTGACAATATCAGCAAAAAATTGAACACATCCTGCTATGTGATGTGGAACCTTGAAAGCTACTGTAGTAAAGACTGCCTAAAAAGTGTGTACTATGCAAGTGTCCAATCAATGCTGAAGTATGGAGTCATTTTCTGGGGAGCTTCTCTAAACACCACAAGCTATTTAGAATCCAAAAAAGAATCAGAAGAATCATAGAAAGTGCCAAACACAGAAAATCTCGCATGTCATGCTTCAGAAAACTGCAAATCCTCCCACTTCCATGCCTTACATTTAAATGAAACCATAGTATTCACACAGCAGTATGCGACTGAATATTCGTACTCTTCCTCAAAAATGAGGTTTCAAAGCTGCAGTGAAGACATACCTAGTTGATAACTGCTTCTGCAGTCTGAAAGAGTTTTTTGATAAATAACAATGTGCCAGTATGAATAATAGTGTACCCACTGAAACTATATTAACACTGTAACCACTGAACAAATACAAATAATGTGCAAGTAATAAGTAGTGTAACCATAAGAGATTAACGATATTAAAATGATAGAAACAATACTGTATTAAATGATGTCCAACATCTTATGTACATTATGTGGACCAACAAGGTCTCATGGATAAATAAATAAATAAACAAATAAATAAATATACATACACTGAGAAAGTACACTTAGCCAATGTTACAAAATATTATAGGAACAAAAAGTGTCTTGTGTTGTACATTAGCTACAGCGATATCGTCATCCCCTGAAGAGGATTCACCATCCAAATCCAATGAAATAAGAAGGAAGAGGATGAAAGAAGCCACCTAACACCAGCAATGATAAAAATTCCACCACTGTAGCCCTGAGAAATCAACAGTGCTGAAGGGAGGTCAGAAATTCAAGAACAACAGTATGGAATACCTTTTGTAATTAATGCCCTTATATCAAAAGCCACGTCATCAAAAATAGTGTCACTTGAAGTTCCATAAGTTTCTCTGAACCTTCAATACCTCTCTCTCAACTAATCATCAATTTGAACATTACATTTTACATTTTCAAAATTATAGCTGTGTCATGTTTATTCTAAGTACACTTTTTACACATATTCACAAAAGAAATTTAGGAAAAAGGAATATGCCTAATTTGTGCAACATCAAATATGGTAGCAAAATAATTATAGCAGTTTTAACTAAAACCTTGGAAAAATTGCTAGAGTCCCTTCCATAGTGGAATAAGAGGGTATTGTAACACTTTTCACATGGTATTGAGCCCTGTATTTTATAATCAAATCAGTAACTGAGCTGCAAAACCTATCAAATTTGGTACTGGTAACCACAGTTGACAAGTTTTCACTAAGAGTTAAAGATTAACATTCGTAACTGGAATAACAACATTCTCAATACTATCTGAGATGATGACAAGTACTTACTGGTGTAACAGATGAACTGATCTTTTCCAATTAGTGATGTATAATGACAAGCCAAAATTCTTACCATGATTGAAACTATGTGATAAAACAACATGAACAGCAAGCACAATGATACTCATTCTAGTCTATTACAAACCACAACTCATAATTAACCTTCAAAACCACCAATATATAAGAGCAACAACCGCTTTCAAGCAACCTATAAAAATAAAAGTTGGGGGGGGGGGGGGGGGGGGGGGGTTTGTGGGCGCTCAACATCGAGGTCATCAGCAAAAAAAAAAAAAAAAAAAAAAAAAAAAAAAAAAAAAAAAAAAAAAAAGTATTTACTATAACACAAATTATTTACCATCTCTAAAATTTGTATCTCTCTAGAAGGCTAGGGTGTTGAGAATCCAGTAAAACTTTCACTTTTCATCAAATTTATTAGACTGAGGAGTATTTGACATAAGTAAGACTTATGATGCATCATAAATAAGATATTCAAAGCAACTGTTGCCTCAATGTCAATTCAAAACTCCACTTTTAATTAGATATGGTCAAATTAAATTAATTAAATAAAATGAGAAACACCACAGGTTTGAGAAATGTATAATAAAAATGTAATGTTGATGAGCTCACAAAAAACCTCATATGTTAGTCTAAATACATGTACTACTGACAAAAGAGCTCATAAAATCGTATTTCCATATTTAAGCACGCATACTACAACATTTGATTTATCTAGAAGAAACATCAATATTTATACTAATTTTCACACCTACACTGAATTTTTCTACACACCTATATCTGAAATTAATATTGTAATTGATCATTTGATACTGGATGTGTTCCAAAGATCTCAAGCACTTCTGAGGCAAAAGACACTTAAAATGTTTATGACTAGTGACTACACACAAGTGGAACTCGCTCTGTAAAATCTACTGTTCGCCAACTCTACTGAAAGTAACACAATGTATAAGTGTAGTTTCACCTCTCTGAGACTGCGGATGTGTGTGCAAGTTGCACTTGTGTGTGTGTGTGTGTGTGTGTGTGTGTGTGTGTGTGTCTGTCTGTCTACTGCTAACAAAGGCCTTAATGGCCGAAAGCTATGATTGTATGAATCTTTTTATTGTGCCTATCACTTCTCAGCATCTCCGCTGTATGGTGAGTAGCAACTTTCCTTCTCTCGTATTGTTACATTCCATCCTGGATTTTCCATTGTTTCATTAATGTATAAGCTTGTTAGCTATCTGCCAGTCAGCTAATAAATATTTATGTCTACCAGCACAAAATCATTTTTACTTAAGAGACAACAGAGAAAATTAACATATGAAATCTATGTGAAAAACTTAACTTGGGAAACAGTGCAAACTTGACCAAAACGATACAACAAAAGGTGAGTTTCAACTTTATATATACATGGTTGTGCCATTTTCTTCAAGTGTGATTTTGTTTTTGTGTGTGTGTGTGGGGAGGGAGGGGGGCGCATGTGTGCATGAACGTGCACATCCACACACAACTCATGACCTATGAGAGCATTTTTGATTTCTGACCAAGAACACTCAGTGCACAGTACACATGGAAATTTGTTCTGAATTATATGTTAATCATCAATATGCACAGTTCATTAAAAATAAAGTATACCAGCTCAAAGTTGAACTATAGTCTTTGAACAGCATGAGATTATGCTTTACAGTGTACTGTTTGTAACAAAGCAGGTGCATTATTTGCCCTGTTATGTTTTCCTACCCCCCCCCCCCCCCCCCCCCCCAATTTTTATTTCTTTTTCAAATATCATCAAGGTCTTCACTTACGTGACATGTGCACCAGACATTTTTAATATTAATTCAGGGCTTAGCTAACTTTATTATCCATTGCATTCTTTTGGATGACTGGATTTAAAAGTATGATTAGTTTACTCAAAAACTGTGCTATTTACAAAAACCAGTAACAGCATACTTCATTATCATTGTTCATATGTGAAAATATACCCAATTACTAACTTTCAGCTGAAGTAGATCAAAAGTATATATAAATAACTGAAGTATCTAGATAGTGACTGCTGGAAATCTGTTACCAACTTTTCCACTCCTTTACTTTCAGAGTAATAGGCATTATTATCCAACGTTGTTACTGAAATAGTTAACTATTTTTTGGCAAACTAGACAGCATAATTCAATAGCAGATGCTACTGAATGTTGCATGTTGTGCCACAGGGTGGCCTATTACTGCCCAACTATGGCAAAGACCCGGGTGGTCTACTGATACCAAGAGCAAAATAGACCACCATGCAGCTGAGTGTAGTATGCTTGATTTCAATGGCTGCCTCACTACTGAGCCACCTGTATCCTCCCCTACACAACCAGCTTTTCTGAACTGTTCAGATCGGAGCTATCCCCATAACACATTTTCCATTCCCATAATTAACCTACCCTCAGCTCTCTCTCTCTCTCTCTCTCTCTCTCTCTCTCTCTCTCTCTCTCTCTCTCTCACACACACACACACACACACACACACACACACACACACACACACACACACACACACACACACACACACACACACACACAGGTAAGAGGTATATTCATGCAAGTACAACTCACACACATGAGCACTGTGTCTAGTCACTGAGGCCACACCAGTCAATGCCTTGTGGTGATGTATTACACCTATACCTGGGCCGCTGAAACATTGCACTTGACGTTTGCGTATGAAGTTGGCAGCGTAACAGAGTAACAAGTGAAGAACCATAGGTGCTAGGCGTTCAGCGTGGGGCGCCAGCCAATCACAGCGCAGTGAGCACTGCTGTTACTCACGTGCTGTGATGTCAAAGTTCCCATGTTGCCAGCTTTGTTTAGTGAATGTGTATACAACATGAATTGTATGTTGTTTACCGCGTATTTTCGTTGTACTGTGTGTTATATCGTTGTGACTTTTGTTATGTTGTGAGTGTACATACTTGGAAAATGCCACCGAAAAGACTTCGTTCACCTAGTGACAATCCTTTGCATCAAGGGGTGCCGCTAAACAGCCAGGCACTGGAGTTACTACGCAGAACTCATGAGTTTTACGAGCAGGAGAAAAACTACGTAAGCATTCATGGACAGCCATCAATTCCTGCCGACAAAGTGGTGGAACGTACGTCGAAAACGCTTGGTATTAGTGCAAGAACTGTAGTAACTAAGGGAGTATTACTACAAAACTTGGAAGATACTGAAGTGAGCCATAATGATTCCGAGCTGTCTGGATCAAATAATACATTTTTATCAATCCCGGGAAAGAAGAAAAAGCGGCCTAGTCCTATCACAGATTCAGATTCTTTCCAGACTGATGCAATTCGTAGGCATGTTTATGCTTACTACAGCAGAAAAGAGTATCCGACTGTATCTAAGTTATTAATCTCTTTAAAAGAAAGTGAACTCTTCAGGGGTGGTGAAACATCACTAAAAATTGTGCTAAAAAATATGGGTTTCCATTACAAAACGCTAGATGGACACAAAGTACTGTTAGAGAGGGCACATATTGTTACCGCTCATAGCATTTTCTTGCACAAAATTGTGGGCAGAGACATTCATTCCATAATTTGGCTAGATGAAATGTGGGTTAATACCGGGGAAGCTGTCAGTAAATGTTGGACGGATAACACACCCAGCAGTAGCGGCCATCAGCCGACTGGAAGAGGAGCTAGATTAATTGTGGTCCATGCAGGCTCCTCCAGTGGTTTTGTCCCTGACGCACTTTTAATTTTTAGATCAAAAAAGACTGGTGATTACCATGAAGATATGGATCACACACGATTTGTTGAGTGGTTCAGGAACCTTTTAAAACAATTTCCTGTCCCTACAACAATTGTAATGGACAATGCTCCATATCATTCAGTGATACAGAACAAAGCCCCAACCACAAATGATCAGAAGGAAGTTATGGTGCAGTGGTTACAGGCTGGAAATATTGCAGCAGATATGAGTATGACAAAGGTTCTGTTATATTCTCTTGTTAAAGAAAATAAGCCTACGACACCTACATATGTAGTAGACGAAATTGCTAAGGAGCAGGGTCATACTGTAATAAGGCTGCCACCATATCACTGCCATTTCAACCCTATTGAGTTAATACAGAGTGATGTAAAAATGTATGTAAGGAACAACAACAACAAGTCCTTTACAATAACAAAGGTGGAAAAGCTGTTGCGTGAAGCTCTTGTGACTGTGGATGCAGCCTCATGGAGAAAAAAAGTAGAGCACGTCGAGAAGCTTATACGAGCAGCACAGA
The DNA here is from genome assembly GCF_023864275.1 of Schistocerca cancellata. Classification (NCBI taxonomy): domain Eukaryota; kingdom Metazoa; phylum Arthropoda; class Insecta; order Orthoptera; family Acrididae; genus Schistocerca; species Schistocerca cancellata. The sequence goes on from NC_064627.1 coordinate 1,001,300,584, forward strand.
CAATAGAAGGCATTATCAGTGGCCATGAACAATTAATGATTTGTCTTGCTGATGACGACGAAGACGGTTTTGGCAATGAATCGGACAACAGTGACGATGGCGAGCTGGATGGAATTGCGCCATTATCGCTGTAAATTGGTGAGTGAAAAATTACCAATATTGGTTATTTATTGCAATCTTGGTTATTATTTATTTTGTAAACTACGTACATTATTGATTTTAAAGTACCAGTTGTCAGATGCTTGTTTTTTGTATTTCTTTGCTCCGTTATCAAAAGGGTGCGCATTGTTATGCTTTTACATGCATTATTATATGGTTGTTTACTTCCTGTCATTGTAGTACAACTAAAAACGAGTTTTTATATACACTGTAATTGCTCAATCGCTTGCATTTACGCTGGCGGGGGTATATGCACACTCAATTACTACCTTATGAGATTCTTTTATGGGGATCGAAGGCTTGAAAAAGGACACAGTTCTTAAACTGCAGAAAAGGGTCATAAGAAAAAGAACTTGAAGTAATAGTAAGAAGGCTCATTGTTAAAGGAAAGGGGGGGGGGGGGCGCCGGGGGATGGCATCATTACTATGCCAAGTGAGTACTGAGTATGTCTATCAATCTATGGAAACATTAATAAATACTTCACTAACAGTTCTACACACAATCATGAAACAAGTGCCAGTTTGGAATTATGTTTTCCCAAATTAAAAACTCATAACAACATTTTATGTCAGGGGACAAGACTGTATGATAAACTGCCTACAGAAATGAAAAAGATTACTAAAATACATAGACAGCCAATACATTCTTCATAAGAAATGCATACTACACAGTTAAAGGTTACTTAGTGAACAGAGCAGTGGGTACTAATGGAATGAGATAACTACAACACCTTGTCACATTTCACTATGTGATCATGGTTTCTTGCTGTCACAGGGAAATCGTGTATCAAGATGTAAACTGCATGACAGCAATATCTGCTGACTCCACTTTTCAGATGAACTAAGGAGCATAGTTGAATATGGCAGGAATGGAGTCTGAAGTTTGTGCAACGTGGACAGCAGTGTCTTCCCAACCCAGGAACCATCAGTACGTGTTCTCAATTTGTGAGACAATGAAGAATGGAGCTATGTCTTATTTTGCAAGTTACCAGAAATAAATTCTTTGTAAATCAAGGAACATTATACAATAGGGTCTAACTTCAAGTGGCAGTGCTGCTGTTAGGACACTGAGCTCATGCTCCCAAGGATGGAGATGCTGTGTCTGGCCATCCTGATTTGGGTTTTCCTAGATCACTAAGGCAAATGATGGAAGACTACCTGTCCTATCTTCGTAAAGTGGGTTATATATTATGTGAGTTGTATGTTTTGACCTATTGATTTATACTGTATTACCTTGACAAACCCTATTTCATTTTGAGGTGATCCTTGGATGAATAAGAAGATAAATAAAAGTAAATGCTTTAGAGTCACTTTCAGCTTTCATAAATGTGTATTGTGTTTATGCTTCCAAATACATAATAATAGAGTGTTTATTAATTTTGTAGCATTTTTCTTTCACCTTGTGATAAAATATGTCAATTGATGTTCAATGATGATACAATAGTCCTACGACAGCTTCAGTATCTTTGTTTTAACAGACATCTTTACACTTTCCCTGCCTTATACTGATAAATCTCTCAACTGACATTTTACACACAACTCTTTCTTTACAAAATGTCATGTAGTATGTTTATTATTATGTAAGCACAAATGTCTGTTGGAAGTATTACAGCAATGTATTATGTAAGCTTGCAGTACATTTAATTGGACATTTGGATATTTAGTAATAGGAAGGAAGAAAAATCTTGGTAAGGAATATAAAAATTTATTTGTAAAACATTGACTCAGATCACCAGACCTTTGTAAATGAACAGCATGTGTTTGTAAAACCAATATTTTACAGGCTAAATCTATGTTCCAGCTATCAATATTCAACAGATAATATTTGAAACAATGGCATCCTATAATTCAGTGTGCAATAACCAGATACACAGTTCATGGAAATTTCTGTTTTAGAAATCTGATTATCATTTCTACAACAAAATAGGTAACTGTATCTTAATAAACAGCAATAAAATTACATAATAAAATAAATATATTGCATATGTAATGCCCATTACAACTTTTTACAATTGGTTTTTAACACACTGACAATATACAAACATTCTTGGTCATATAAACATCCAATGTGTGAATGTCATCTCTGTGGGAAAGAGTTTACTGACCTCAATATCAAACTACTTCATGTATAAATATAAATATTATTTTATGCATGAAGTATTCATGTACTGTACAAAAATCTAGAAAAAGGATTGTCAATAACAATCCTCATATTAGGAACTTGCCACACTTGACTCTGTGGATGAAACTTGAAGCTCATCAGGACAGCACACACCAGCATACCTGTTGAAGATATTTCATTACTAAGAAATACAGTGAGCAAAATTATTCCTGCTTCAACTTCCTACATCAACAACCAATAACAAAGTATGAAAAATGTTCAGTGCCACAGACATAATGTTAGGTATCTTTACAAGTGACTAAACAAGAGTAAATTGCAACCAAGCACATGGCACTCAAGTTACATATTCATTAGAAGGGTTATTAAAGCAGAGGAACTAAATGAAGTGAAAGCAGCACTGTCTGGAGTAAACTGGCAGCAGAAACTTGCAGGAATGACAGCCAGTGACCCATATGAAAAACTGTTTCAAACCTTAAGAATGAAATTTGATAGCTTGTTCCCATAAATTCCCAAGAAGAGTCCATGAGGCAAATCACAAGGGAGAGAAAAACCTAGCAAAGGGAAGATGTGTTATACACCAGAGCTAGATACGTTAAAATACTTCATCATAATCTTCAGGGACTGCATGAGGATAGCTTCAGACCTTCCAGCTAAAGACCTGCTTCATGGTAACTACTTAAGAGCCAAAACTGAAGCTTGACATACCCCAGGGATCCATCACAGGACCTCTCCTGTTTCTTAATTATGGCTGTAACAACATTTTACAGTTTGCTGATGACACCACCCTTTTTGTTAGAGAAAATACTGCTGCACAAGTTCTACTAGCAAAAGAAGTATTCTTTGAAAACATCAAGAAGTGGTTTAGCAAAAACAGTATGAAAAAGAGTAAAGAATAAATACATCATCTGATATGTAGCCTCAGCAGTGTTGGATGCCAGGATGACAGCAAACTATCAATGAAAGAGCACACCATATGTGTGTGTGCTCCAACCTCTCCCATGTGATACACCTTCTGATGAGACCAATGGGTGTATTAACATGACCAGTTCCTTATAGCAGTGAGCTATGCACTATTTCATAGCAGCATTAATTGTGGGCTCCTATTATAGGGACACACTGCAGATTGTAAGGATATATTAAACTCAGTGTGAGGCAAGAAATACTTAACTATGATGCCAGCAACATGAGAAGCAAAGAAATACCAGACTGTCGAGTGTCTGGAACAGGAGATAGTTTTGCAATGGTCGCTGTAAAATGTCCAACGCACTGCTTGAAGAAGTGCAATGTGCACAGGACTTTACACAGCACCCATAACACTCAATTGGAGAATTTTTAAATAATGACTGCAGCGACTAGACAAAATAATTTATTTTCATCTATATATGCACACATCCTTGTTGTGAACGATTTTCTTTATATGTTATATGAAAAACTGTAAACAGCTTGTAGGTAATACATGATACATAACTCTGGTGCAGTCTGTCCAGCCATGACTAGTAAACAATGCAGATCTAGTAATAAAATTATATGTGAGGCACATTCCATTTTAGTAAGTAATGTTCTCAAATATGGTCGCTGTAGTGCTGTAGTCATGATCCAGGACAGCAAGCTGAGCACCTGTATCTACTTACTACACACAGACACCATAATGGAAGCAAGGGTGCCCATATATAGTTCTTTACCATGGGGCCTAGACCTGGGGGTATAGAGGATTTTTAATATCCTGGAAGACTGGCGACTTTTAAGTAGCCATAAGAGAGTTCGAGTTCTGATCCTGTTAAAAACCTACATAATACAAACTTTTAAATCATTTTCTTGAAAGAAAAGCACCTGACAACACTATAATTATCTTTTTCTTTCCTTGGGAGCTGGGGGAGGGAGGAGAAGCAGCCCCCCCCCCTCACCTCCAGGCATGGGTGCCCTTGAATGGAAGCATTCATCTGTGTCTGTGTTTGCAAGTGCTTGTGTAAAATGCATGTTAATTGAAAATTTCAGTTGGTGTGAAATATTCACGTTTATTTATTTATATAAAGGTATTTAAAATTCTGTGGCAGATTAGTGAATTTTATGGAAAAACCATGGACCTCACTATTGGTGGGGAGGTTTGCGTGCCTCAGCAATACAGATAGCCGTACCATAGCTGCAACCACAATGGAGGGGTATCTGTTGAGAGGCCAGACAAACATATGGTTTCTGAAGACGGACAGCAGCCTTTCCAGTAGTTGCAGGGGCAACAGTCTGGATGACTGACTGATCTGGCCTTGTAACATCAATTAAAACTGCCTTGCTGTGCTGGTATTGCAAACAGCTGAAAGCAAGGTGAAACTACAACTGTAGTTTTTCCCAAGGGCATTCAGCTTTACCATATGGTTAAATGATGATGGCATGCTCTTTGGTAAAATATTCTGGAGTTAGAATAGTCCCCCTTTCAGATCTCTGGGCTGGGACTAGTCAGGAGAGCATCATTATCAGGAGAAACAAAACTGGCATTCTAAGGATCGGAGCATGGAATGTCCGATCCTTTAATTGGGTATAATAATAAATAAAAAAGAAAAACAGAAGCACAGATAAGCTACTATGAACACCATAGTGAATGCATTATTGTAGACAAAATAGACAAAAAGTCAACACCTAACACAGTAGTACAAGTTTATATGCCAACTAGCTCCACAGATAACAAAGAGATTGAAGAAATGTATGATGTGATAAAAGAAATTATTCAGATAGTTAAGGGAGATGAAAATTTAATAGCCATGGGCAACTGGAATTCGATAGTAGGAGAAGGAAGAGAGGGAGAAGTAGTAGGTGAATAGGGACTGGAAGTAAGGAATGAAGGAGGAAGCTGTCTGGTAGAATTTTGCACAGAGCATAACTTAATCATAGCTAACACTTGGTTCAAGAATCATGAAAGGAGGTTGTATACATTGAAGAGGGTTGGAGACACTGGAAGGATTCAGATAGATAATATAGTGATAATATAGAGATTTAGGAACCAGGTTTTAAATTGTAAGACATTTTCAGGAGCAGGTGCGGACTCTGACCACAATTTATTGGTTATGAACTGTAGATTAAAACTGAAGAAATTGCAAAAAGGTAGGAATTTAAGGAGAAGGGACCTGGATAAACTGAATGAACCAGAGGTTGTAGAGAGTTTCAGAGAGAGCATTAGGGAATGGTTGACAAGAACACAGGAAAGAAATACAGTAGAAGAAGAATGGATAGCTTTGGGAGACGAAACAGCGAAGGCAGCAGAGGATGAAGTAGATAAAAAGACGAGGGTTAGTTGAAATCCTTGGGTAACAGAAGAGATATTTAATTTAATTGACAAAAGGAGAAAATATAAAAACATAGTAAATGAAGCAGGGGAAAAGGAACACAAATGCCTCAAAAATGCGATCAACAGGAAGTGCAAAATGGCTAAACAGAGATGGCTAGAGAACAGATGTAAGGACGTAGAAGCATATATCACTAGGGGGTAAGATAGATACTGCCCACAGGAAAATTACAGAGACCTTTGGAGAAAATAGAACCACCTGTATGAATATCAAGAGCTCAGATGGAAAACCAGTCTTAAGCAAAGAAGAGGAAGTGAAAGGTGGAAGGAGTATATAGAGGGTCCATACAAGGGCCATGTACTTGAGGACAGTAGTATGGAAATGGAAGAGGACGTAGATGAAGATGAAATGGGAGATATGATACTGCGTGAAGAATTTGACAGAGCACTGAAAGACTTAAGTCAAAACAAGGTCCCGGGAGTAGATAACAATCCATTAGATCTACTGATAGCCTTGAGAGAGCCAGCCATAACAAAACTCTTCCATCTGGTGAGCAAGATGTATGAGACAGGTGAAATACCTTCAGACTTCCAGAAGAATATAGTAATTTGGTTCCCAAAGAAAGCAGGTGTTGATGGGTGTGAAAATTACTAATCAGTTTAATAAGTCACTGCTGTAAAATACTAAGATGAGTTCTTCACACGCAAACGGAAAAACTGATAGAAGCTAACCTTGGGGAAGATCAGTTTGGATTCTGTAGAGATGATGGAATACACAAGGCAATACTAAGTCTATGACTTACCTTAGAGGGTGGGTTAAGGAAAGGCCAACCTATGTTTCTGTCATTTGTAGACTTAGAGAAAGGTTTTGACAATGTTGACTGGAATACTCTCTTTCAAATTCTGAAGGTGGCAGGTGTAAAATACAGGGAGCAAAATGCTATTTACAATTTGTACAGAAACCAGATGGCAGTTATAAGAGTCGAGGGGCATGAAAGGGAAGTAGGGTTGTAGCTTATCCCCGATGTTATTCAATCTATATATTGAGCAAGCAGTAAAGGAAACAAAAGAAAATATTGGAATAGGAATTAAAATCCATGGAGAAGAAATAAAAACTCTGATATTTGCCAATTACATTGTAATTCTGTCAGAGACAGCAAAGGATTTGGAAGGGCAACTGAACGGAATGAACAGTGTCTTGAAAGGAGGATATAAGATGAATATCGAAAAAAGCAAAATGAGGATAATGGACTGCTGTCGAATTAAATCATGTGATGCTGAGGGAATTAGACTATAAAATGAGACACTTAAAGTAGTAAATGAGTTTTTCTATTTGGAGAGCAAAATAACTGATGATGGTCAAAGTAGAGGGGACATAAAATGTAGACTGGCTATGACAATGGAAGTGTTTCTGAAGAAGAGAAACTTGTTAACATCATATACAGATTTAAATGTTATGAAGTCTTTACTGGAAGCGTTTGTATGGGATGTGGCCATGTATGGAAGTGAAACATGGATGATAAACAGTGAGGGCAGGAAGAGAATAGAAGTTTTCAAAATGCGGTGCTATAGAAGAATGCTGAAGATTAGATGGGTAGATCACATAACTAGTGAGGAGGTACTGAATAGAATTGGGGAGAAGAGGAATTTGTGGCACAACTTGACTAGAAGAAGGGACCAGTTGGTAGGACACATTCTGAGGCATTAAGGGATCACCAATTTAGTATTGGAGGGATGCAAGGAGGATAAAAATAATACAGGTAGACCAAGAGATGGATACACTAAGCACATTCAGAAGGATGTAGGTTGTAGTAGTTATTCAGTGATGAAGAGGCTTGCACCACAACAACAACATGGAAAACACAGTATGGGCCATAAGAAAGTAAGTTAGATGGTTATATTAACATCCATTAACATATGTGAAGACTAGTTCAGAAAGTTAATGTATAAATTAAAAATAAAGTTTTGCAATTTGATGCTAATTAAGGAGTCTTCAAATTTCAAGAATGATTATTTATGAAACTGTTACAGAATGCGTAAACTATTTTGAGCTCTGCTCACATTGTGTGCTGAAAATGATCACTGGCATCAAGAAAAAAAAAGCATCCTTGAATGATGAAGTTTCATGCTAAATTATCACTGGAGACAAAGCTCAGTTAAGGCATGGTACTTCAGAAAAGGTTTTTTTTTTTTTGGGGGGGGGGGGGGGGGGGGCTTTCTAATAATGCCCATTCACACATGGCTCAAAGACAGATGTCTTATATGGCTGGGAACAACTTCATGACCATCCATATAGCCCCAATCTAGCACCCAGTGATTGTCAACTGTTCTTGCATTTTAACAGAAGAAAAACCATTTAGGTAGTCAGCATCATGTCAATGATGTTAAAATGGCCATGCAGCCATGGGTGAAACATCAAACAGCACATTTTTTTGTGAACAGAGTTCAGAAGTTGGTTGAGTTGGTTGATTGTTATGTTAAGTGCCTCCACATTGCTGGAATCTTTAATGTAGATTAAGGCGTAGTAATATTATTGTTTTGATATGACATTTTGTTTAATGTGAAACTGGTCACACTTAACAAAAACATTCCTCTTATGAACCATTCTACATTGAAATAAAATATTTACACTGGTGATTTTTACTATGCATATTATATCCAAGGGTATCTTAGCAGCTCATTTACATTTTACAGAGTAAAAGCAACTACTTTAATCTATTTTATTTGGCATTTTCATGTTACTTTTCTAGATGATATACTGTATTCTATTATACTTATGTAAATCTGTGGGAGTTAATGCTTTTGAAAACGAAAAGAGGTAGAAAATGAGTGGAAAGGAAATGGTTGCATCAGCTCTGACCCAGCCCAGTCAGAAAGAGTCATGTTTCAGACATATTAATGTCGAAAGAAAAAAAAATAAATGAAGATAAATGTGTAGAAAACAAGAGAACTATAAAGCGAACATACACTGAGGTAGCAGAAGTCATGGGAACCTCCTAATACTGTATCAGACCTTCTTTTTGCCCAGTGTAGTGCAGTGTCAACGACTCAACAAGTTGTTGGAAGTCCCCTGCAGAAATACTGAGCCATGCTGCCTCTATAGCCATCCATAATCCAGTTTGTGCACAAACTGACCTCTCAATTATGTCCCATAAATGTATGATGAGATTCATGCCAGGCAGTCTGGGTGGCCAAATCATTTTCTTGAATTGTCCAGAATGTTCTTCAAATCAGTCACGAAAAATTTTGGACCAGTGACATGGTGCACTGTCATATCTAAAAGTTCCATCATTGTTTGGGAATATGAAGTCCGTGAATGGCTGCAAATGGTCTCCAAGTAACTGAACATCCATTTCCAGTCAATCTTTGGTTCAGCTTGACCAGAGGACCCAGTCCATTCCATGTAACACTCCACACCATTATGAAGCCACCACCAGCTTGCACACTGCCTTCTTGTTGATGACTTGGGTTCATGGTTTCGTGGAGTCCGTGCCACACTTGAACCCTACCACCAGCTCTTACTAACTGAACTGGTGTTCCAGTAATCTAGGGCCCAACTGATATGGTCACAAGCCAAGGAGAGGTGCTGCAGGTGATATTGTGCTGTTGACAAAGGCATTATCTGTGGCTTTACCCTATTAACACCAAATTTTGCCACACTGTCCTAATGGATGTGTTTGTCGTACATCCCACATTGATTTCTGTAGCTATTTCATGCAGTGTTGCTTGTCCATTAGCACTGTGAAAATGCTGCTACTCTCCGTTGTCCATGGTGAGAGGTAACGCCTGAAATTTGGTATTCTTGGCACACTCCTGAGACTGCGGATCTCAGAGTACTGAATTCTCTAGTGGTTTCCAAAATGATCTGTCTGATACATCTAACTCCTACAATTATTCCATGTTCCAAGTCTGTTGATTCCCATTGTGTGGCCATAATCATGTAAGCAGATTTTTCATATGAATCACAGTTAATATGAATGACAGTTCCACCAATGCACTGCTCTTATATACCTTGTGCATATGTACTACCACATCTGTAGATGTGCATATCATTACAATGTAGGAAATTTATAAAAACAGCTGTCATGTTCCCTAGCCAAAAAGGATAAAATTATGTACATATCACTATACCATGACTTGTCACCCCAGTGCATACTAAGAGAAAACTGACATTTCCACTTAAACAGGAACAGGAATAAAAAGAGCAACAGAGACATCTTCCAGTTATTTAGGATTGAAATGAAGCAGTGTAACTTCTGCAGAAGATGTGCAAATGAAAGAAATAGCAAAATTATAACAAGCAGATGATGGGAGAAAGAATGAGCACAGGGGTATATCGGAGAAAGTGAGTGGACTTGGACTTTAAGTAACCCGCAGAAATGGGAAGAAGAACACATATGTAAGTAGGTGAGATTTGAGGAATGGATTACAATGAGAGAAAAAAGAAATTGACATATGAAAAAGCGAAGTCACCACATATTAAGATTATTTAGTAGTGAAACAGTTACAAAAGTAAGTAAATTACTGTTTCAATGTTGCACATCATATACTTGTGCTTCCCCCAGTTGCTCCAGATAAGCTTATTCCATCACACTTTTGAATTAGTAAAGATGTTTTCAATAATGCAATAATGATGTTTTTACTAATACTTACCCATTAATAGAGCAGAAGTATGGAGTGTTATAATATAATGTCAAATTGGATGCAAATACATCAAGTGCACAGTATTTCAAATAACGGCAGTGGCTAGATATCTCAGGATCATGTCCAACACATACTTCATGTTCCAAGTTTGCCTGTAAAAAAGTTGATAGAAACTTGATATAGATGTTTAACAAGATAGCTTTTAAAGAATGTATAATTACGTTTAGAAATTGCAATAATGACACATTGTTTCTGAGGTTATTTATGCTCACCTCTGTGGCTGCAAGCTTGTATGTCTCCATGCTGCCTGAAATGTTTGGTAGATTGATAGTGTCATTGCCAACTTTGACACTTTTGAGCCACATCAAGTCTTCCTGTGGGATGATGTGTGGTGCAACTGCAACATTTGTGGAATTCAGAAATGAACCAAACTAAACTTTTGGAAGAGAGATTTAAATTTAGATATTAAATGATGTTAGCCCTCAGCAAAGCATTTCAAGGAGTATTTCATAATGGTACCACAAATGATCTCTAACAAAGGCTTAAATGCTGCTTTCATCTTCATTTTCACAACATATTTTATTTACTGGATTTTATATAAACCCCATGTTGCTTCCAGTTTTCTTAGCAGTAGTTTCAGTGATTTGGTTGCCACTACCACTACTACCACAACCACCATCACCGCTCTTTTGAGTGTGTTCATGACAAACTTCCTCATCTTTGATTTGCTCACTGTCTGCAAATTCTAAGTGATCATGTTTTCAAATATTGTCCAGTTCTAACAGTCCATTTCCCCCCTTAGCATCGTGCGTGACTTTTCCTATATCCTTAGGTACTTGTATTCTTTTTCCAATCCTTTCTGTTCTTTTGCTAGAAGAATCTCCTGACATGGAAGTTAACAAATTTACTACTTTCTGGATATCATTTATTCCTACTTGGCATAAACATTTTCAGTATCACTCAATATTGTCTGTCAATCCAGCAGCCATGGTCAAAACTTCATAGATAAACATCCAACATACTGGCAAGTAATTAATTTATTTTTAAGAGCTGTCCAGTAATTCAGTAATGCACATTTTCACTGCAAAAAAGATATTTCAGTAAATACATCTACAACTACATAAATACTCCACAAGCCACCACACACTGCATGACAGAAGGTACACTGTACTTCTGCTATTCGTTTTCTTTCCCATTCCACGAGCAAATATAGTGAGGGAAAACTGACTGTCTATATGCCTCATACAAGCCCTAATTTTTCTTATCTTATGTTCATGGTGCACTAAACATATGTTGGCAGTAGTCAGCCTCAAATCTGGTCCCGTAAATTTTCTCAATAGTGTTCCCTGAAAAGAACGCAACCTTTTCTTTCCACATTACTCTATCCTATGAAAACCTCTTCACCTATATATAATTGTAGAAGCTTACACCCATTTGAATCTGTTTCCTGTATTCGAGCCTTGGTCTCCCTCTACAATTTTCAACCCCTTCCTCCTCCTTGCTGTTAGCAAACTGATGATCCTCAAATGCATCAGGATGTATCCTGTCAACTGATTCCATCAAGTTATATCTCTTTCCTTTTCTTTTTAATTCAGTTAAGTAGCTCCTTACCAGTTATTTGATCTAACCATTTAATTTTCAAGATTCTTCTGTAGCACAACATTTCAAAATCTTCTATTCTCTTCCTGCCTGAACTGTTTATCATCCATGTTTCACTCTGTACAAGGCTACACTCTAAACACCTTCAGAAAAAGCTTCCTAACATGTAGATTTACTTAAGTATTAAAAACTTTCTCTTTTCCAAAAAATGCTTTTCTTGCTAATGCTGGTCTGCATTTTACATCCTTTCTACTTAAACTGTCAGTTGTTTTAATACTCAAATAGCAAACTTATCAAGTAGGTTTAGTGTGCCTTTTTCTAACCTACACTACTATACAAACACAAGATATTCTGTGTTACCAAAAATCTAGGAAAGTTCTTGACCTATTTACTTTAGATTTTAACATGTTACTCTAGTAAACATAAGCTACATTTTTTGTGCAGCAGTGTACAAGTTTTCTGTTAAATATGACTGAGAAAGAAAATGCTGTGCAGTGAAAATGTACAGTTTTCTTTTCTTTCTCACAGTCAGTTTTAACTTCAATAGCAGGGCATTTAAACCATTAGAGAAGTTTTATATTTCATATATATTCTTTTTCCATATATAAAATTTAAACAAAAATTGTATACACAGCAATATGCTGTTTTGTTATGTTCTTAGCAGTCTGTTCTAACAGACTACAGGAATTTGTGTTCACAGATTAAACTTTTGTAAATACTGTCACTGAAGTTACTACTCACACAGATCCAGCAGCTGGAGGTGTCTCTCTTGCACTCCACATACCCATGATCCCAACGGATTTACCCACTCATTTTAAGTGAACTCAATTCTCAATCAAGGTTTTGTTTGGAATAACAATAAACAAGACTGATGGTCAGGGGGGGGGGGGGGTGGAAGGGGAGGAGAGGAAGATTGACAGAGAGTGGATTGGGGGGGGGGGGGAAGGAGATGGACAGAGAAGGGGGAGGAGGAGGAGGAGGAGGAGGAGGAGGAGGAGGAGGAGGAGGAGGTGATGTACAGAAAGAGTGGACAGGAGGAGGTGATGTACAAAGAGAAGAGAGGGAGCACAAAGATATGGGCTGGGAGAAGGAGGGGGGGGGGGGGGGAAGGAGATTAGGACATATATCCAATTCCCATACACATTTAGCATACATATTAAGCAATGGTGAAGCATTGTTGGGTTAATCAACCTAATTATATCAACATCACCCGATTTAATTAAGTTATAGTCTATTACGCTCATTTTACTTTCGTTGAAGTTCATCTTATAACCTCTTTTCATAACATCAACCAATGCATTCAACTGTTCTTCCAAGCCCTTTGCAATCTCTGCAAATTACATGTCATTGGCAAACAGCATAGTTTTTATTACTTCTCTCAGAGTTTTAATTTTTTTCCATGTTTTGCCTAGCTTTCCTTTATTGCTTGCTCAATACATTCTTGTAGCTATAAATTGAATATAATAAATTAAACTACATGGAAAATCAGAAAGCAGCAACATAAGTAAAGGTAATGCATTATTTTTCTGTTCTTAGTTTAGAAAAGGTAACAATTAATTTCATTCATGGTGTGCTTGCAACCAGTGGTTTTTGAATGAGCTGTTACACAAAAAGTGTGAAGATAATCAATAATAACATGAACACAAAATTGAATGCCTATATATTGCACAGATTAGTAGGAAAATCTGTTACCTGTACTTTTATGAGTAGTAGTCGACATTGCTGCCTTTGTTGTTGATGGTTGTGGTGGAGGTGGGGGTCCATAAACTGCTGTAGAATAGTGTGGTCTGTAAACTTGCGTTGGCCGGATACCTAATGTGGGAGCCCCAGCAAATGCATATGATGGAGGCCCTGCAAGTCCTGCACCACCAGGAGCCCCTGCTTGACCAAAACGATCGGGTGCTGTTGGAAAATTAAGACAGAACCTTACAGTTCTTAGAATCATCTACATGCTTCTTCCTAAGTAAGGAACTTGCTATTATACAATTATATTTGAGCTTTAGTAATATGCATCACCTCTTTAAGTGTACAAGCTTCCATAATAAGTATTAATCTACAAAATTTATTTATATATCTGTCTCAAAGAAGATCTCCATTTTATAGAGAAAACTAGTGTGTGTCTGTTGCTGATTAAAAACACTGCTGAAACCATATTTCAGCACAACTGGTAATAAATAAGTGTTATTCATAAGAAACATTGATCAACACTTTTTTTGTAAGGATCGAATTTTCTGTAATGCAGCTGACTGTTACTGAAGCTTTGCTGTATAGTAGTTCAGTTTCAAGATGAAGACTCTAAACACAAGACAACAATCTTACTAATTAATAGACATTTTTTGAAGAACATAAAAACTACTGCTCATTGCAAGGTAGCTTACTAGAAAAGTTGAAATATGCATTACAGTAAGCATTTATTTCTTTCTTTTACTGCCCCAGTTCATCTTCCAAAGTTTTTAGCAAATTTCCTGTGCAACAGTTTTAATGGCCTCATTTTCTCAAACAATTTCTCCTCTTTCGCTGAATGACTATTCTGAAAGCTAATAGCATAGTAATCTTTCATTTGTGCTTTATTCTATGTTTCATCAATTAAAATTCATATTGCTTGCAACAGAAGTTTGTTTATAATTGCTTCAATCATCATCATCCCATTTACATGGGCAATCAAAGAAATTTATCCCAGAGGGTGCAACATTCTAAAATTGCCATTTTTTATATAAGTGAACTGGTGAGTTTGAAAATGTGTCCCTCACCAAGAAATAATACCGATGGCATGTATACAAAATTTATGTTATCTCTAACAATTTACAGTTGTTTCCCTGGAACTTTTAAGGTAGATTACTTTGATAATGCAAGTGGCAAGAATATTTCAGTAGCATATGGAAATTCCATTTTAAAAACCAACAAGTTAAGAAATATAGCTAGAAAATATTGCACAAAAATTAATTCACAATCCAATAATGTTTGGCTGGCAATGAAATTTAAAAATCTGAAATTTAAAAAAGAATGACTGAGAAAATTCTCTTGAATGCCAACAAAAATAAAGAACAAATAATCTCTCTTTAATGTTCCTCAAAGTGGAGGAACAGGGATAAACTTTTAAAAAACACTCATCTGACTCTGATGACATTGTTTGCACACAGAATTTCACAGCTGATCATGTTCATGGATTTACTGCATTACTTTCATATTTACATACTTTAATTTATACTAGAATAACTATGAATGGAAAAAACATGCTTTTCTTAGCTAAATTTTTTGAGCTGATTGGGTAAAGTGTAACTCAGGGCCATTATACTAGATGAATCTTTTCAACCTCGAAATTTCTCATTTCTTCTTTTACCCTAGCCCATGAAATGTTTTTTTTGACTGATGTATTTGGCTCCATAGATTACAGCATGACTGTGTTCTACAGTAATTTTATTGCCTAATACCAAATGTATAATCAGAAAGCTGATGTAGATCTATGTCCACAGACAAAGGGTAAACTACTACTGTGTATCCACTGCACTTGATGGGGAGGTAGCATCCATATGGAAGTTGGGGATGAATGATAAATATCTACTGCAACCATGTTTATGTTACACTAGGAACTGAAATCTGAATACACATGCCAATGCAGGTTGTAGGGGCTGGTCCCTTTCTGCACTTCAATAGTTTTTTTTGACACTATTACAACACAGTTCTGTAATGGTTTCCACCCATCTTGACCACAGAACAGTACCAAAACTGTCGCTGCAATAAGCAATGGACATAATTTCTGATCAACAGAGTGAAAAAATGTTATAGTCCTTAAAGTCACAATATTTCACTTCACATTCAGGAATGTTAGATACACAGTTGACTCGAGTCACACACAATCATTGCTGAAATTTGACAGAACACTATTATGAGTAAAAAAACTTTGCTCCAGATTCTGGGGTGGGATTTGGGAGGGGGAGGGGGAGGGGGAGGGGGGCAGCAACCCTTGCAGATGCCTATATCTCACTCACTACATATTGTATGTACTACTTATGTGGAGCATATGCATGGCAGTTTTTTCACACTGTGTTAGGTGTCACATCTCCCCACATACAATATGGGATCAAAAAGTAACGGGAATTTTTGTTTTTCTTCTGATTTATTCAACAACATCAACTTCGTCCCTTTCACAGTAATCCCCCTTCGATATAACACACTTGTGCCAGGCCTTTTTCCAGCCTTGGAAGCACTTCTGGAACTCATTTTTGTTATGGCGTTCAGCTCCTCCAGCGAATCTGTTTTTATCTCATCAATGCTGGCAAAATTATATCACGGGGGTGTGGTGCATGTTCAGCAAATACAGTGGGCTGACGCAACATAATGGTTTTGTTTTTTGCCAAAAAATCATGAACAAGCATTGAGGTGTGAGCAGGAGCATCATTGTGACGCAATTTCCATGAGTGCCTTGCCACAATTCTGGTTGGTTTCTTTGGATTACTTCACGCAAATGGTGCACAACTTCCATGTCATATTCCTTATTGACCATATGACTAACAAACTCCTGATGCACAACCCAATTGTAATCTAGGAGAACAGTGAGAAGAACCTTCACATGTGATTGAACTTGTCCAATTTGTGTTGGCCTTGGCTCTTCAGGAAATCCCCACCCATGTTTTGTCACCTTCTTTAGGACATATGGATTGTTGTTGACTTCATTCAGCAATTCCTGAGTGATATCTGTATGACATTGTATTTGGTCAAAATTCAACAATTTTGGAAAGAACATTGCTGCTACACATTTCATGCCCAAAACATCCAAAGTAGCAGCTTGACATGAGCCAAAAGACATCATCTGCAACCCCTCTGAAGGTGATTCGATGATTTTTCAGAACCCCTTTCTTTACTTCTTCCACACTGTCATCAGTGAAAATAGTCAGTTTTTGAAAATATATCCAATTACATTACACTGTCATCAGTAATTGATATGTTATCCAGAATGGTCATTGCCTTAAGCATCATCTCAATCCTCTTTGACTCAAACAAAAAGCCTCAATCAACATTTAAAATTTTGTGCTTCACTTTATTCCATTTTTCCACGAGAAATTTAACCAAATTCTTTGATCCAGCTTTTCCACAGTTAAAAATTCACTGAACACATGAAAACAGATATAACCTGTCAACAATAAATTAAATATTAAAAACAGATGAAAATGCAAACATACATCAGGAACATGTGTACCGGTACCAACATGATTAAAAAAACTGTAGAAATCAGATTAATAAAGGCCACAAAATTTAAAAAATTCCCATTACCTTTTGATCACACCTCATACATCATAGTACAATACGGTCACGGACTGCAATATGCAGCAGTGATTAACAAAAATACATGGTGGAATAGATTGCTATAGCTACACTCAATATGTTTTGCTAGACACGGTTAAACATAATACTCTCGGTGCTAATTTTTTGTAGAATACTTTTATTATTACCAAATGCTGCAACATCCCTGAAGCTTATTTGATATGATAAGTGGCACCTTGTCTTAAATATGGATTAAATGTAAAAGGGTGTACTCAAAATGAAGGAAAAATACCATAGGTCCCAATTCTAGCCATTAGTGACAATGCTCTGGACTGCAACATATCTATTGAACACCTAGAAGTATCATATTAACAGAATCTTCCATCGGTTCTTGGTAGAACAACATTATAATAATAAATGAAAAGCACAAGTTTGCTTTTGTTCTACAATATTGTTTTTATTGCTAACCAGTTTTCGGCTTACAAGGCCATCTTCAGACATTTACTGAGTATTATCACCAAAGAAGTTAAATGTTAGCAGACAACATTGGAAGAGAAGTAACACATCTAGAGTGAAGTAGAAAAATACAGTGAGTAACATCTTTGCAATGAAATAGTAAAAATTGAACAGTACATAAATAACAATGGAGTTGACAGGAAAACCTTCAGCACAAAATAGGAATAGCATGCCTACATAACAGTTTCTATTAATAAACAAAACTAATGAAATAAGATAAAATTAGTACTATACAAGGCTGCATCAAGAGGTATGAAACATGGAGAGTGATACACAACCAATTAAAAAAGAACAGACAGTTGTCAATGTAAATACAGAATACACGAGTAACTTAAGTAATATCAAAGAGATAAACAGAAATTAGTAAATGCAGGAAAATTGAGGTGTTTGAGGGAACCTACAGTTTGAGAGTGTGGTGGTACTGCATTTTAACATTAACATTATAATCAAAGCAGTGGCTGTATACCAGTTTACATTAAATAAATGAGCAAAGTAAAATATGAACAGTATTTGATTAGACAACTACAAGGGGAGTTACACATGGACAGTAATACAAGTACAAGTTAAAAGCAAACCCTTAACTATTGAAACTACAGCATATGTGGAATACAAAGACAACTGCAACAAATAAAACAACTTAATGACTACAGGAAAATGGGAATATGTAGGAAGAGAGAGTGTGGGAAGTAATGAACAACAAAGATGATTATATGAAGTTTAGGAGAGGGGAAGTGTTGAGTTGTGTCTGGTCATTTAGGATGAGATCTGGACTGTGAGCAAGATGTTTGTTAATTTCCAGGGCTTCCAGCAGGTTGAGTTTATGGCCTTTGTTTGCTAAGTGAAGTACAGGGGACACCGGCTGGTAGTTGTGACCCTCACTCAGTACATGCTCAGCAAATGCAGAGTCTGAATTCTGCAACCTCCAGCTGCGTTCATGTTCAGCCAGCCTAGTTGATATGTTTCTGCCTGACTGACCAATGTAAAATTTGTCACAATCAGAACAGGTGATTTTGTATACCCCACTGTTGGCTAATAACTGGATCTTATCTTTGCTATTAAAAACACACTGGGCTGTAGTGTTCCTGGCATAGTAGGAAACCCTATACTTGCAGGATTTTAGTGCTTTGGCTACAGTCTGTGATACCTGACCTAGAAATGGTAGAGTACACCATTTCTTGCAGACAGTGGATGGGGAAGCAGGTGGGGCAGAGAGGAGGGGTATAATTTTCCATTTTTGATTCCTGTGCAAGATGTGGTCAATAAGAACTGGATTGTAGCCATTGGCTGAGGCAATAAATTTTATTGTATCTAACTCTGCTTTAATATCATCTCTGAACATGCAGATAGATATGAGACGGTGTACCATTGAGTGGAAAGCTGCATGTTTGTGAGCTATGGGGTGTTGTGAGCAAGAAAGTATTACTGTGTCTGTAGTTGTTGTTTTTCTGTAAATTTTGAAACAATGTCTGTGTGTGTGTACTGATGTCAATGGTGAGATCTAAGAAGTTTATGGATTTGTTGCCAATTTCCATAGCGAACTGGATATTTTTATGTTGACTGTTTAGGTTTTTTAAGAATGTGTTGAGTTGTCTTGTAGTACCAGTCCACATACAAAGGACATCATCTACATATCTAAACCAGTATTTGATGTTTGCACTCAAAGGTTCTGTTTTTAGAAAATTTTGTTCAAAATGGTCCATAAATATTTCAGCCAACAGTGGACTAAGAGGGGAACCCATAGCTAAGCCATCTAATTGTTTATAAAGAGTGCCTTGGAACTGGAAATAGTTCTGTGCAAGACAGGTCTGTGTGGCCAGTCTCAGTTCATTCAATTCCACAGGATTGACATTAGACTTGTGCATCAGCTCTGTCAGAATGTCAATACATTCTACTACTGGTATGTTAGAAAACAAACTGCTGACATCAAAGGATACTAATTTATCACTGTGTGAGACAGATATACCTTTTAACTTGTTTACTAGGTCCACAGAGTTTGAAATACCATGCTTTGGTTTGAATTTAGTCTTGCTCTTAATTAGGACATCAAGTTTACTGGCTAGTTTGTAAGACGGAGCAGTGAATGATGATACAACTGGATGAATAGGAACATCTTGTTTATGCAGTTTAGGAAGCCCGTACATTCTAGGAGGCACTGGTTTCATATTAGTTAACAGTTTTACTTCCACATAATCACATTTGTTCAAAAGCACAATACTGTTGCCTTTATCAGATTTTGTGGCAATGATACCTTGGTGTTGTAATTTCTGTTTTAAGGACTTGAGGGTGTGAAAGTCAATAGACCGTGGGATGTTACACATGAATTTGGTTTCGTTCTTTAGTGCATTGGCAACTATATATTTTGCAGTGGTGTCTTTCGTTAAGGCATATTCAATATCAACTTTCATAACATCCAGTTGTTTTTCTGATGGAGGGTGGGGAGGAGCATATTTAAAACCTTTTTCAAGCACTTTTTGTTCCTTTGGGGACAGAACCAAGTTCGATAAGTTAATTACACGTTGCGAAAAATTTTGTTTACAGTTTGAGGTTAGAGGTTCACTCACCTTCCTAATCATAGATAATTTCTTGTTCTGACGCAAAAATACGTTGTGAATAAGATCACTTACACTTTGACGAACTTCTCGATCGAAAACATTGAACTCACATGGGTGTAACTTAGATGTAATTGCCATATGTACCACTTTTAGATGTGTACACACGTTGTCATGAACGCGATACCATTTCTTCATTTCTTCCTTTATCCACGTGTATCTTGCAATGTCAACGGCTTTGTTTGCTGCGGCGGATGTGGCTCTTGACTTTATGGAGACGTATTTTCGCGTAATTTTGCGTTGCAAACACTGTTTGTTAAACCAAATGTGTTGTGTTGATTTAGCTTTTTGTCTCAGTAATCTACTATATAAAGGGATTAGGGATAAGATCCATGTACCACTGCAAAAAATATGATAAATATTCTTGTTAAATACTGTCAGGATATTCTAGGGAATAAGTCCACAAGAATTAAGGGCCACTGCCAAACTGTGGACAAGAGCAGAGATGACCATCCAGTGATGGAATGCACAGCTGGGCACAATGTGCTCAAGTCAACAGCTGCTTTACAGCCCACACCCTCTGGATCCTTACAACAACCAGCACCAGTTTTTGTGAACTATGGAGGTGGGAGTTTCCCTTACAACACATCTTTTGCTCCTGTAATCCTCTTGGCCTCAGTTTCCACCAACTCACTGCACCCAGACCCTCTACCTAACAGTCTTCCCTTCCTTTGTCCTGTCACCCCCTCACAATCCATGCCTCCATGTCACCACCTTGCACTGTCCGAAATTACCGGCTCCAGATCTTTTATGTTTCATTCCTATCCCACATATCTGCTGCCTCCCTCCCCAGTACTAAGTACCGCCTTTCCAACCCTTCCTCCCACTTCCCACCCTTTTCTCTCTCTACCAATCCTCAGTGATTCTATTGTTAATCAGTAAGTGATCTGCTTTGCTCAAACTATTTACATCCTGCTGCAATTTTCCTTACCACCAAATAAGTATATTTAGGAATGGAAAACTGAGGATGTGTTAGATGGTGATAAGTTTGGCTTTAGGAAAGATACAGGAACCAGAGACAAATTTCTGACATTGCAGCTGATAACAGAAGCAAGACTAGAGAAGAATAAAGACACATTTGTGGTGTCTGTTGACCTGAAAAAAAGCATTTGAAAATGTGCAAGATATTCAAAATTCTGAGAAAAATACTGATCTGCTATAGGGAAAGATGGGAAATATACAAGAGCCAAGATGGTACAATAAGAGTGGAAAACCAAGAATGAAGTGCTTGGATTAAAAGGGGTGTAAAACAGGGATGTAGTCTTTCACCACTATTGCTAACTATATACATCAAAGAGGCAATGACAGAAATAAAAGAAAGGTTTAAGAGTGAATTAAAATTCAAGGTAAGAGGATATCAATGATGAGATTTGCTGATGACTTTGCTACCCTCAGTGAAAGTAAAGAAGAATTACAAAATTTGTTGAAGAGAAAGAACAGTCTAATGAGTACAGAATATGGATTGATAGTAAATCAATGAAAGACAAAAGTGATGAGAAGTAGCAGAAATGAGAACAGTGGGAAACTTAACATCAGGATTGCTGAGCACAATGTAGATGTTGTTGTTGTTGTTGTGGTCTTCAGTCCTGAGACTGGTTTGATGCAGCTCTCTATGCTACTCTATCCTGTGCAAGCTTCTTCATCTCCCAGTACCTACTGAAACCTACATCCTTCTGAATCTGCTTAGTGTATTCATCTCTTGGTCTCCTCCTACGATTTTTACCCTCCACGCTGCCCTCCAATACTAAATTGGTGATCCCTTGATGCCTCAGAACATGTCCTACCAACCGATCCCTTCTTCTGGTCAAGTTGTGCCACAAACTTCTCTTCTCCCCAATCCTATTCAATACTTCCTCATTAGTTATGTGATCTACCCATCTAATCTTCAGCATTCTTCTGTAGCACCATATTTCAAAAGCTTCTATTCTCTTCTTGTCCAAACTATTTACCGTCCATGTTTCACTTCCATTCATGGCTACACTCCATACAAGTACTATCAGAAATGACTTCCTGACACTTAAATCTATACTCGATGTTAACAAATTTCTCTTCTTCAGAAACGCTTTCCTTGCCATTGCCAGTCTCGGCGAACCTCAAAGTTTTTATTTCTTCTCCATGGATTTTAATACCTACTCCGAATTTTTCTTTTGTTTCCTTTACTGCTTGCTCAATATACAGATTGAATAACATCGGGGAGAGGCTACAACCCTGTCTTACTCCCTTCGCAACCACTGCTTCCCTTTCATGTCCCTCGACTCTTATAACTGCCATCTGGTTTCTGTACAAATTGTAAATAGCCTTTCGCTCCCTGTATTTTACCCCTGCCACCTTTAGAATTTGAAAGAGAGTATTCCAATCAACATTGTCATTAAGTCTACAAATGCTAGAAACGTAGGTTTGCCTTTCCTTAATTTTTCTTCTAAGATAAGTCGTAAGGTCAGTATTGCCTCACGTGTTCCAGTATTTCTATGGAAACCAAACTGATCTTCCCCGAGGTCGGCTTCTACTAGTTTTTCCATTCGTCTGTAAAGAATTCGTGTTAGTATTTTGCAGCTGTGGCTTATTAAACTGATTGCTCGGTAATTTTCGCATCTGTCAACACCTGCTTTCTTTGGGATTGGAATTATTATATTCTTCTTGAAGTCTGAGGGTATTTCGCCTGTTTCATACATCTTGCTCACCAGATGGTAGAGTTTTGTCAGGACTGGCTCTCCCAAGGCCGTCAGTAGTTCCAATGGAATGTTGTCTACTCCGGGGGCCTTGTTTCGACTCGGGACTTTCAGTGGTCTGTCAAACTCTTCACGCAGTATCGTATCTCCCATTTCATCTTCATCTACATCCTCTTCCATTTCCATAATATTGTCCTCGAGTACATCGCCCTTGTATAGACCCTCTATATACTCCTTCCACCTTCCTGCTTTCCCTTCTTTGCTTAGAACTGGGTTTCCATCTGAACTCTTGATGTTCTCTTATCTCCAAAGGTCTCTTTAATTTTCCTGTAGGCAGTATCTATCTTTACCCCTAGTGAGATAAGCCTCTACATCCTTACATTTGTCCTCTAGCCATCCCTGCTTAGCCATTTTACACTTCCTGTCGATCTCATTTTTGAGACGTTTGTATTCCTTTTTGCCTGCTTCATTTACTGCATTTTTATATTTTCTCCTTTCATCAATTAAATTCAATATTTTTTCTGTTACCCAAGGATTTCTACTAGCCCTCGTCTTTTTACCTACTTGATCCTCTGCTGCCTTCACTACTTCATCCCTCAAAGCTACCCATTCTTCTTCTACTGTATTTCTTTCCCCCGTTCCTGTCAATTATTCACTTATGCTCTCCCTGAAACTCTGTACAACCTCTGGTTCTTTCAGTTTATCCTTGAATTCCCAACTTTTTGCAGTTTCTTCAGTTTTAATCTACAGTCCATAACCAATAGATTGTGGTCAGAGTCCACATCTGCCCCTGGAAATGTCTTACAATTTAAAACCTGGTTCCTAAATCTCTGTCTTACCATTATATCATCTATCTGATACCTTTTAGTATCTCCAGGGTTCTTCCATGTATACAACCTTCTATCATGATTCTTAAACCAAGTGTTAGCTATAATTAAGTTGTGCTCTGTGCAAAATTCTACCAGGCGGCTTCCTCTTTCATTTCTTAGCCCCAATCCATATTCACCTACTATGTTTCCTTCGCTCCCTTTTCCTACACTCGAATTCCAGTCACCCATGACTATTAAATTTTCATCTCCCTCCACTATCTGAATAATTTCTTTTATTTCATCATACATTTCTTCAATTTCGTCATCTGCAGAGCCAGTTGGCATATAAACTTGTACTACTGTAGTAGGTGTGGGCTTCGTATCTACCTTGGCCACAATAATGCGTTCACTATGCTGTTTGTAGTAGCTTACCCGCATTCCTATTTTCCTATTCATTATTAAACCTACTCCTGCATTACCACTATTTGACTTTGTGTTTATAACCCTGTAGTCACCTGACCAGAAGTCTTGTTCCTCCTGCCACCGAACTTCACTAATTCCCACTATATCTAACTTTAACCTATCCATTTCCCTTTTTAAATTTTCTAACCTACCTGCCTGATTAAGGGATCTGACATTCCACGCTCCGATCCGTAGAACGCCAGTTTTATTTCTCCTGATAACGACATCCTCTTGAGTAGTCCCCGCCCGGAGATCCAAATGGGGGACTATTTTACCTCCGGAATATTTTACCCAAGAGGACGCCATCATCATTTAATCATACAGTAAAGCTGCATGCCCTCAGGAAAAATTACGGCCATAGTTTCCCCTTGGTTTCAGCCGTTCGCAGTACCAGCACAGCAAGGCCGTTTTGGTTATTGTTACAAGGCCAGATCAGCCAATCATCCAGACTGTTGCCCTTGCAACTACTGAAAAGGCTGCTGCCCCTCTTCAGGAACCACATGTTTGTCTGGCCTCTCAATAGATACCCCTCCGTTGTGATTGTACCTATGGTACGGCTATCTGTATCGCTGAGGCATGCAAGCCTCCCCACCAACGGCAAGGTCCATGGTTCATGGGGGGAGGGGGGGAGGGGGTAGATGAA
Source organism: Schistocerca cancellata (assembly GCF_023864275.1). Classification (NCBI taxonomy): domain Eukaryota; kingdom Metazoa; phylum Arthropoda; class Insecta; order Orthoptera; family Acrididae; genus Schistocerca; species Schistocerca cancellata. The sequence continues at coordinate 1,001,325,352 of NC_064627.1, forward strand.
GATAAGGAATTCTGCTACCTAGGCAGAAAAATAACAAATGATGTATGAAGCAAAGACGACGTAAAATGCAGACTAGCACTGGCAAAAACAGAATTCCTAACCAAGAGAAGTCTACTAGTATCAATTATAGGCCTTAATTTGAGGAAGAAAATTCTGAGACCTTAGGTTTGGAGCACAACATTACATAGAGTGAAACATGGACTGTGAGAAAACTGGAACAGGAGAGAATCAAAGGAATTGAGATGTGGTGCTAAAGAAGAACGTTGAAAATTAGGTTGACTGATACGGTAAGGAATGAGAAAGTTCTCTGAAGTATCAGTGAGGAAAGGAAAACATTGACAAGAAGAAGAGACAGGATAGTAGGACATCTGTTAAGACATCATGGAAGAGGGATGGAAGAATAATAGACCATAGCACATTAAGAACCATATTGTATACTGACTTCCTTCCCTTGACCAAGTCCCTCCAAATTAAATATGTGGATGTAATAAAAAATCACTCTGTCTTCAGGCCACGAGTGGCCTACCGGGACCATCCAACCGCCGTGTCATCCTCCATGGAGGATGTGGATAGGAGGGAATAGCAATACTATTATTAATAATTGTATAACATACCTTCTGATGTGCACTATGAAGTATAGTGGGATCTAATTAGTACATTTTTGAATGGATAAGTGGGAAAACATACCCCAGAAAAATACTGAATTTGTTAATGTCACACACACACACACACACACACACACACACACACACACACACACCTATTTATGACGAAGGCCTTGGTGGCCAAAAGCTCACTTTCTGACAGTGTTTTTGTTGCGCCTACCTGTAACTCAGCATCTTCACCATACAGTGAGTAGCAATATCATTGTCATAATATTGCTACATTCCATACTGGATTTTCCATTGTTTGAATCTGGTAATGATTTTTTTTTTTGTGAAAATGCAGAATTAAGGGTACCAAATTTAAGGATTTGGGGTAATAAGTGATCACACTTCCTGACATGCTATCACAATAAATTATAATTCAAAATGTGCCTTTTCAGGAACGTATTTGGAATATCACACCCAGAAGTTCTAAAAATTATGCTTCAGTATATAAGAAGCAAAAATGTGTCAAAATTGGCTAAATCCAATACGAAATCTGTGAATCCAACTTTCTGTGCCAAATATTTTGCTTTATCAAGAATAATAAAACCATCAATCAAAATATTCAAAGCTTGAGCGTCTTTGATCCACTTTAGTGCCACGTTTTCCAGTTCTGGAAACTGACTGTCATACACTTGTGTTCATTTGCTGTGTCCTCCTTCCAAACATGCCACTTCAGTTGTTTTTATTTGATAACTATTGCATTCAACATTGATGGAGGAATGTTCAGTTTTTGTGCAATATCCACATGCCTCATCGGTGAATTTTTGCCCACCATTCAACCAAAAACGATCACAGACAGAGTCAATCAATTTCTAAACATGGACTAAGAATGCCATCAACTGAGTTACATGCTAATAAATGTTTAGTTTATTGTTTATCCACAACTTCACACCTGCCTTTCCTTAGTACTCGCCTTCAGAATTCTGAAGTTTTGACAGCTACTGCCAACCTATATAAACTATTCCCATGCATCATTTCTACAACAGAAAATGATCTGTTTGATGCACAAAGCTGCCAGCCCTAAACAGAACTGCCTCCCCACATGTTCCCTCACCCCATGGCTGCAAACGTCCTACTCCCACCTTTCCCAGAACTCTCGGTGGCAAAGTTGCAGCAACCAACTGCCAAATTCGAAATGGTAAGCTGGGAGGGAGAATATATAAGCAAGTCATTTTAAACAAGTAATTAATGCAATTGGGACTGGGACTTCCATAATGGATGTACTACAAGTGAAAATGTTGCAATAATGGACATACTAATGAGATGCCACTATATACAAATACGTAACTGTAGGTAAGTAATCCAAATATGAAAAAAAAAAAAAATCACAGAAATAAAATGTCTTTATATTTCTATAGATGTATTTTTTGTTCTAAGAATGGCTAAGTGTCATTGTTGAAATGGGCCATTTGGTTGATGCCACCTGGCTGAATATCCAACAACTTTTCAGACTAATCATATACTTAAAATCACATTCCCCAGATATACTTTCTGTGTAAAACAGGGTGAATGTAGCTACAATGATCAATAATACCACACAAAGCTATGACAAAAGGTGTGAAAGATCATTCATGTCAAATACCTACTTCTTAATCTAACAAAAAGTGAGGTTTGTAGTTTCCAAGAACTACCAATAACATGCAAGTATCAGAAACAGATGTCATACTCACACATTAAATGAAACCAATGGTTTTTGTAAATCAGTTCTTTCATACTCACCAAAAGCACTTAACATAAGAGCTGGGGTAGCAAAGTTTGAGCTTCCACTGGATGATGAAACTGGAAACAAAATGAGACATTGATGACATAACAGACAAGAAAGAAAATGCTTTTTTTCCCCCTAACCGAGCACAAAATGATTCCCTTATATCTTATGATTCACAGTTTTATTTTAATATAATTTAATGTAAAATTAATAGGAGGCAGAATGAATGGCCAATGCTTAGTGTCAGGGAAGAAAGTGTGGTAGGTTGGGGAAGGTAGGAAAGGAGCAGCCAGTTACTCAAGACGAGTTCCCACCTGTTGGGAGGGTGAGGATAAGAGTGAGGGGAGGCAAAAGATGTGAATGCATGAAAACCTTGGGTCTGAATGACCTCCCCATGCTCTCCAGCCCTCCCCAGTCTATCCTCCTTTTGTCACCAAGGAAAGAACATAACTATTTTTCATACTGAAGGTGAGCAATGGTTTGGCCTCATTGTAATTTTACATTTTTTGGAAATGAATGTCCCTAATCTACAGTTGATGAGAACAGAGTTATCACATGCAACAGGGTAAGAGATATTCATTATTCACATTTACTGATAGTTTCATGATAAAGTGAGAAATGAAAGCTTCAGCTCTAACTTTAGATTCTCACTAATGGGCACTGCCAGGATGTGTGCATATAAATACTGGAAACACAGCTGTCAATAGTAGTAACTAGTAGTAACGTGTGGAATCTTCGTGCAGGAAATGCATTTCAGGGATGATTTTTTATGACTATGGGGATGGTATGGATGAATAATAAAGAACCTGAATATGTTCCTGAATACAATGCACTTGAAAAGTTGTTTCTAATCAGGTAAATGTGAATATATATTTAGTTGAGTAAGTGAACAAATTTATTGTGTGTTCCTTACCATAGTTTGCGTGAATTTACATAACAGGGTGATGGCAGAAATGTTAAGGGCCATCCTTAATATTGTTTACATGCTTTAGTAAGGTGCTTGTTAAAATTATTTTTATGCTGTGCTGAATCACAGATTAATTAATCACTGAGGTTGTTATACTTTATTATTGCAAATATTGATAACACAAGGCTTAATATCAAAAAGTAAAACAAGTCAGAACTTTTAAATTTTTATCTGTGAGAGGTTTCACAGAAATGATTCATTCATTTGCCCAGCAAGTAAATAGTAAATAATAAATGCTAAAACCCATGTTCAGTGCACTCAATTTGCAAACATACATCTTGACAGGTCAGGTAACACAGGGAAAACCTATTTTAAAGGATTTGTTTTACGAGTGTAGCAGATTTTAAACATTAGAGGGCAATACCATCCCTTTTGAATAATTGCTGCCTGAATGGAAGAATGGCTACAAAACTTGACACTTATGTTAGGGGATTAGTGTTTAAATGCTTGACTGTGAACTCATTTTAGATCTTCGAAAAATCCCTAAATTACTTAAGGCAAATGGTACAATAGTTCCTCTGAAACAGCCATGGCCAATTTCTTATCCCAACCATTCTTGCATTTGTGCTCTGTCTTTAATGTCTTTGTTGTCAATGGGATGATGATGATCTCAGTTTTAAAAATTTAAGAAAATTCCTGGATGCTGCACACTTACATTGATGTTTAGCATTCTATTTGGGAGCTAAAATGACTAAAGTAAATTATGTTCAGTTAAACAATATGTAACATATTTTATTGGAAGGTAGAGCTAGATTTCCATGTACGAGAAACTGGCAGGTGGAAATACTTTGAAAGAGTAGCTTAGTACCATTTCAATGTAAATCCTTTACAGAATAAATAAATGAAAACTAAATACTATAATTCAAAAAGTTAACAATAGTTTGAAAAAGAACTGAGAAAATTAGAAGGGATTTTGTGGTTTAGCGAAAAAGAATCATCAAAATGGCTCAAAAAAGTAAATAAAAGTTGAGAAACAACCTGCCGAGAGATGTAACTGACCTACATTGCAATTGTAAAGATCAAGAAAACTCTTTAAATGAGTAGTAGTACAGCAAACTGATGAGATCTAAAAGTCTTTCTGTAAATTAAAACAAGGTGGAGGTTATGATTACAGTTCTTTATAATGAAAAGGTAGCCTAATAAATTAATAAATGGTAAATGAACAATGAGAGAGAGAGAGAGAGAGAGAGAGAGAGAGAGAGAGAGAGAGAGAGAGAGAGAGAGAGAGAGAAAGAGAGAGAGGTACCATTACTTGTCAGCTCTAAAAGAAACTATATTTATTATGTCCTCAACTTGTTCAAACATTACTTACCAGGCTGCACACTTTCCGACACATTGGATGTTTGATTTGGTTTCACTACTACCAGAGACGTCAGTTTAGTGACGAATGAATACTGCAAGAAACAAAACAAACAAATTTTTAACTTGGTGCTAAAATTTTAAGGAACACAATTGCACATCCTCTTTCAGTTTACCTATTTACTCAGTCAGGTTTATGAATGAAAATTGTGATAGGGGCTGACAGAAACTTCACTGGTAGTTATGAGATGAATGAAAGTAGCAGTAACGAAATATTTATTTGTCATTGAAATTTGAATTTTCAGTAAAATATAATTTATCTTTGGAAAAACTAAGTTTTGCCATATATTTTGTGTATGTGAAAACAGGCTGTCAGAGTTTCAAATTAGTGTATGTAACTCAAATTTCTATAACCATGAAAATGTTGTCAGATTTTCTACATTTCATCCATTTTTAAACTGATGAAGAAGCTAAAACTTAGCTTATAAAAATGAAAATTGGACAGTGTCTTCCTTCAAAGAATGCTTGGAATGTATGGTATTAATTAGTTTATGATTTTAATACATCAGAACAAAGATGTAGTTATGAAGAAGCATGACAGCAGATTGAATAGTCAGGTAGGTCACAGGTTCATTGTTACTTACTCCAAAAGAATGGCGCAAATGGCTCTGAGCACTATGGGACTTAACATCTATGGTCATCAGTCCCCTAGAACTTAGAACTACTTAAACCTAACTAACCTAAGGACGTCACACAACACCCAGTCATCACGAGGCAGAGAAAATCCCTGACCCTGCCGGGAATCGAACCCGAGAACCCGGGTGTGGGAAGCAAGAATGCTACCGCACGACCACGAGCTGCGGACACTCCAAAAGAAAAGTGAAGGGAAAGTAGGTATGAGTTACTGGAGTGAGTCATTCAGATGTTCCCAAGAGAATATACATTTGTATCACCTATTGCTTTATCTGATTTCTTATTTTCCTAAGGTTCTACATCTACATCTACATCTACGTGACCACTCTGCAATTCACATTTAAGTGCTTGGCAGAGGATTCATCGAACCACAATCATACTATCTCTCTACCATTCCACTCCCGAACGGCGCGCAGGAAAAATGAACACCTAAACCTTTCTGTTCGAGCTCTGATTTCTCTTATTTTATTTTGATGATCATCCCTTCCTACGTAGGTTGGGCTCAACAAAATATTTTCGCATTCGGAAGAGAAAGTTGGTGACTGAAATTTCGTAAATAGATCTCGCCGCGACGCAAAACGTCTTTGCTTTAATGACTTCAATCCGAACTCACGTATCATATCTGCCACACTCTCTCCCCTATTACGTGATAATACAAAATGAGCTCCCCTTTTTTGCACCCTTTCGATGTCCTCCGTCAATCCCACCTGGTAAGGATCCCACACCGCGCAGCAATATTCTAACAGAGGACGAACGAGTGTCTCTTTAGTGGGCTTGTTGCATCTTCTAAGTGTCCTGCCAATGAAACACAACCTTTGGCTCGCCTTCCCCACAATATTATCTATGTGGTCTCTCCAACTGAAGTTGTTTGTAATTATAACACCCAGGTACTTAGTTGAATTGACAGCCTTGAGAATTGTACTATTTATCGAGTGATCGAATTCCAATGGATTTTTTTTTGGAACTCATGTGGATCACCTCACACTTTTCGTTATTTAGCGTCAAGTGCCACCTGCCACACCATAGAGCAATCTATTCTAAATCGCTTTGCAACTGATACTGGTCTTCGAATGACCTTACTAGACGGTAAATTACAGCATCATCTGCGAACAACCTAAGAGAACTGTTCAGATTGTCACCCAGGTCATTTATACTGGGTGTTACAAAAAGGTACGGCCAAACTTTCAGGAAACATTCCTCACACACAAATAAAGAAAAGATGTTATGTGAACATGTGTCCAGAAATGCTTAATTTCCATGTTAGAGCTCAGTTTCATCAGTATGTACTTTACTTCCTCAATTCACTGCCAGTTGGCCCAATTGAAGGAAGGTAATGTTGACTTCGGTGCTTGTGTTGACATGCGACTCATTGCTCTACAGTACTAGCATCAAGCACATCAGTACGTAGCATCAACATTCATCATGAATGTGGTTTAGCAGTCAGTGCAATGTTTATACAAATGTGGAGTTGGCAGATGCCCATTTATTTGATGTATGGATTATCATGGGGCAATAGCCGTGGCACGGTACGTTTGTGTTGAGACAGATTTCAAGAACGAAGGTGTCCCGACAGGAAGACGTTCGAAGCAATTGATCAGCGGCTTAGGGAGCACGGAACATTCCAGCCTTGACTCGCGACTGGGGAAGACCTAGAACGACGACGACACCTGCAATGGACGAGGCAATTCTTCGTGCAGTTGACGATAACCCTAATTTCAGCGTCAGAGAAGTTGCTGCTGTACAAGGTAACGTTGACCACGTCACTATATGAAGAGTGCTATGGGAGAACCAGTTGTTTCTGTACCATGTACAGCGTGTGCAGGTACTATCAGCAGCTGATTGGCCTCCACGGGTACGCTTCTGCGAATGGTTCATCCAACAATGTGTCAATCCTCATTTCAGTGCAAATGTTCTCTTTACGAATGAGGCTTCATTTCAACATGATCAGATTGTAAATTTTCACAATCAACATGTGTGGGCTGACGAGAATCCGCACGCAATTGTGCAATCACATCATCAACACAGATTTTCTGTGAACGTTTGGGCAGGAATTGTTGGTGATGTCTTGATTGGGCCCCATGTTCTTCCACCTACACTCAATGGAGCACGTTATCAGGATTTCATACGGGATACTCTACCTGTGCTGCTACAACATGTGCCTTTACAAGTACGACACAACATGTGGTTCATGCACGATGGAGCTCCTGCACATTTCAGTCGAAGTGTTCATACGCTTCTCAACAACAGATTTGGTGACCGATGGGTTGGTAGAGGCAGCCCAATTCCATGGCCTCCACGCTCTCCTGACCTCAACCCTCTTGACTTTCATTTATGGGGGCATTTGAAAGCTCTTGTCTACGCAACCCCAGTACCAAATGTAGAGACTCTTCGTGCTCGTATTGTGGATGGCTGTGATGCAATACGCCATTATCCAGGGCTGCATCAGCACATCAGGGATTCCATGCGACAGAGGGTGGATGCATGTATTCTCGCTAACGGAGGACATTTTGAACATTTCCTGTAACAAAGTGTTTGAAGTCACACTGGTACGTTCTGTTGCTGTGTGTTTCCATTCCATGATTAATGTGATTTGAAGAGAAGTAATAAAATGAGCTCTAACATGGAAAGTAAGTGTTTCCGGACACATGTCCACATAACATATTTTCTTTCTTTGTGTGTGAGGAATATTTCCTGAAAGTTTGGCCATACCTTTTTGTAACACCCTGTATAGATCAGGAACAGCAGAGGTCCCAGGACACTTCCCTGGGGAACACCTGATATCACTTCAGTTTTATTCGATGATTTTCCGTCTATTACTACAATCTGCGACCTTCCTGACAGGAAATCACGAATCCAGTCGCACAACTGAGAGGATACCCCATAGGCCCACAGCTTGATTAGAAGTTGCTTGTGAGGAACGGTGTCAAAAGCTTTCTGGAAGTCTAGAAATACGGAATCAACTTGAGATCCCCTGTCGATAGCGGCTGTGTTGCACAAGAACGATGTTTTCTGAAACCATGCTGATTACGTATCAATAGATCATTCCCTTCGAGGTGATTCATAATGTTTGAGTACAGTATATGCTCCAAAACCCTACTGCAAACCGACGTCAATGATATAGGTCTGTAGTTCGATGGATTACTCCTACTACCCTTCTTAAACACTGGTGCGACCTGGGCAATTTTCCAGTCTGTAGGTACAGATCTGTCGATGAGCGAGCAGTTGTATACGATTGCTAAGTAGGGAACTATTGTATCAGCGTAATCTGAAAGGAACCTAATCGGTATACAATCTGGACCTGAAGACTTGCCCGTATCAAGCGAATTGAGTTGCTTCGCAACCCCTAAGGTATCTACTTCTAAGAAACTCATGCTAGCAGCTGTTCGTGTTTCAAATTCTGGAATATTCCATTCATCTTCCCTGGTGAAGGAATTTCGGATAACTGCATTCAATAACTCCGCTTTAGCGGCACAGTCGTCGGTAACAGTACCATCGGCACTGCGCAGCGAAGGTATTGACTGCATCTTGCCGCTTGTGTACTTTACATACGACCAGAATTTCTTCTGATTTTCTACCAAATTTCGAGACAATGTTTCGTTGTGGAACCTATTAAAGGCATCTCGCATTGAAGTCCATGCCAAATTTCGTGTGTCTGTAAATGTTAGCCAATCTTCGGAATATCGTGTTCTGGCAGAAGATTTCCTGCATTTTGTCACCTCAGCTACACCTTTCCCCTCTCTTCCATATAATTACATGCTGTTTCCTCAGAAACTTCCTTCTGTGTCATAAGCCTTCAACTTCCATTTACAACTAAAATATTTTCCTTTTGCACCAGATATTAGTTCCATAAAGCCCCCTGCAAGGACCTACAAAATCTGGCCATGAATAATAATGATTTTTAGTCTTTAACAACAATCAGCAGCATTGAGAAATGAGGGAAATAACAAAGAACCTTTCCTTACTCTGGCAGTGATGAAAAGGTCAAAAAGAGTGAGAAGGGCTGGGAAGGGGGGGGGGGGGGGGGGGGGGGTGACAAGATGCAAACAAGCAAGGTTCGTCATAGTTACAGTCTGTTGTTCAGGTCTTCAGTCAAAAGACTGGTTTTGGTGCAACTCTCTGTGCTACTCTATTCTGTGCAAGCCTCTCCATCTCCTAGTAACTACTGCAACCTACGTCCTTATGAATCTGCTTACCTTATTTATCTCTTGGTCTCCCTCTACGATTTTTACACTCCATGCTTCCCTCCAGTACTAGTGATCCCTTGATGTCTCAGAATGCATTCTACCAACAGGTCCCTTCTTCTAGTTAGGTTGTACCACAAATTTCTTTTTTCTCCAATTCTGTTCAGTACGTCCTCATTAGTTATTTGATCTAACTGTCTAATCTTCAGCGGCACCACATATCGAAAGCTTCTATTCTCTTTTTGTCTAAAACTGTTTGTCATGTATGTTTCACTTCAATACATGGCTACAGTCACAAATACTTTCAGAAAGGGCTTCCTCACACTTAAATTATACTCAATGTTAACAAATTTCTCTTCTTCAGAAACGCTTTTCTTGCCATTGCCAGTCTACACTTCATATCCTCCCTACTTTGGCCATCATCAGTTATTTTGCTTCCCTAATAGCAAAACTCGTCTACTATTCTGTCTCATTTCTTAATCTAATTTTCTCAGCATCACCGATTTAATGTGACTACATTCCATTATCCTTGTTTTGCTCTGCTGATGCTCATCTTACATTTTCCTTTCCACACTCCGTCCATTCCATTCAACTGCTCTTCCAAGCTCTTTGCTGCCTCTAATAGAATTAAAATGTCATCGGCAAACCTCAAAGTTTTTATTTCTTCCCCCTGGACTCCTACTCACCAACCATAAAACAAAACTGCTGTACTATCCATAACACACACCTGTAGAGACAGTTTGAGTGCCTCGGCCTTGGCTGCTGCTGTGGCATTGTCCAACTTCTTGTCATCATGGTCTGGTGCCTGCCATGGGTATACAGGTGTCTCATCCAGGGCCCCAGCCACAGCAACCTTCTCAAGCAGCTGTTGCACTGTTAGGAAAGCCCATAGACGTTCCAGAGAAGGGGCATGCCTGTAAAGGAGCATTTATTGCCGTATGTCACATTTCACCATAGTTGAACACAATTGAGAAAATATTTAAAATATCTAATGCAACAAAGTTCCTAGGAATTTAATCTTTAGTCAGAATATGGGAAAAAAGCCAGTTAGCAGCACCTGACTGTACCTAAAATCTATTAGTTTAACCCATGAGACTCATACCGTTTCCTGCTCTCTGTAACAGCTACATATTCCTAAAGCAAAATATGAATATGAAGAATCTAGTGAAATAATAGGCTATATGTTGAAATCCCATCTGTTTCATTAACAGCAAACTACAAAGTTTGGCATGAGTCTGCTGAAAGCACTGACATCAAACTGACAATGAAATCATATAGTATACACTCAAATAACATGTGTTGGGTTTAGAGCAAACAATAAGGTGGAGCAACAGTCTTCTAGGGATGCTACAATCAAATGGGTTTCATATTAAAACATAAATTTTACAGATGTGACACTCCGCTGCAGTCAAAGGAGCATCAATTCGGTCATTTGAAAATCCCATTCCTCATATTTCTGATAACTCACTATGTCATGGAACTTATCTATAGCCTTCACTGTACAATCATTTAAAAAGGGCTATGACTGCCTGTGTCCTAATGCTTGCCTCACAAAGTGCAAAGCATAATCGTATTTTCCTGTGCCAAGATGCCATCAGTAGTTGCACTTCCATCCAATCTGGCTGAAAAGTGACTGTCTAAAGGAGGCTGTTTCACATGATATGGTCCACACAAAGTTTACAATTAAAACCCTTCAATAGCACTTCGATGTTGAATCACCTACAGTTTATGGCCAGATTTATTATGATTATTAGAGTGAGAAAACATAACAGCTGTTTGAAATCCACCTACTTTGTCCAAGTCCTTTGACAGCAGTCAGTATCAGTAGCATCTCTAATGTTAAAAATTGCAGGAATTAAAAGACCTATAGGCAGTTTATCAAAATTGTGTCAAATGATGCAGGCAAAAAGCAGAATTTGTAGCTATAATTATAAATAAAAATGTTCCAAAGGCGAATACTCAAGGGGAAGATGAAATTTTAAGCTTCAGTGGGCTTAAGTAACAATAGAATGCTTTTAATTCTTCATGCTTTCCTGGCGATCTGTTGACATCTTGGATATTCAAGAATCCAGCCTGATGTTCCCGTCGTTCTCGCACAATATTTCAACAGCATGCCTCGCTATCTTCTTCAGGTGCTACCTGGGACTGACAGCGAGGCACGCTGTTTTAATATCGTGCGAGAACAACGCGAATATCCGGCTGGATCCCTGAATATCCAAGATGTCAATAGAATGCTTGCCTAATAAATATTTTGACTGATAATGACTGGAGGTATTCTTGCTGTCCAGAAAGCTAGTGAGATGAAAATTAAATCTGGCATTGTCTTGATCTGGAATCACTTCTCTCACAGTAACAACAGACTGTGGGAATGTGCAACATGAAAATTTGATTCATTGTAAAACTATGTTAACATCTTATTTGTATGTGATATTGTCATCTGTTACTTGTGCTGCCTTAACAGCATTCACAAATGAGTGAATAAACCAGGGAAAAAAATCTTTGTAGTGAGACTTACAAGTAGACTGGAACTGCCTGATTCAGTCCCAGCCATGAGCATTTTCAACTTTTCACAGTGTAATGAATAGTCTATTAAACTGATATACATGTAGCCATTTTCACTTCAGAATCAGAAGTTGCTATGATCATTAACAGTTAGAGTAGTGGATTACCTCATTACATAAATAATCAGTGGTAAAGCATATAAATAAAGCTCAAAGCAATATGATTAAAACCAGTTAAACAGCCATACAGACTATCAGTTATGACAGCATCTGTACAGTATCGTGACTGAATAGAAGGATAAACTGAATGATGAAACGTTTGGGAATTTAATTACTATCTTACAGAGCTGTTCAGATACTTAGTTTTAGGTTACATGGATCATTTGCATGATAAATTGTAGTGATATCGACAACACAGCCACTCTATTAGCAATCAATATCTGGAGTGTTCTGCTCCGAAACTGGTTGTGCTTATAAATAAAGCACTTACAGTGAAGCGGACTTATCTTCATAATGACATATCCAGGTTGTGGCTGCCCTGACTACCAAGTCTGTTACATACTCTGATGAAGTTTCCAAACAGCACTAAATTTTATATGGACTTGAAATGTGTGACAATTTGGTATGTTGCAGCATTTTACATGTTAGTTTCATTACTCTCTTTTCTTTTTGGTGTTTCATCCACATTTTGCAATATTACTCTCTTAATTAGCAAATTATTTTGTCTGCGCTTTTCTTCGTGACAGAACCTTACTTCTGAAACTACTCTAATACTGAAATTAATCTGTTACATGTGAAACCAAACCCATTTTAATTAAATAATGAATCATGGAACTTCATGTCGTATAATGGTAGTGAAAAACTATTTTTTTTTCCTAAATGATGGTCATAATATTGAAACAAAAGGTTTCTAAACATCATTCTGCTTGTTTACTTATAATATGGTTGTCAGGAACTTACAAATTATGTAGTCAGTACCTCTTTGATCCTGGTGAATCATCAGGGTGAGGCTCAGGAACTAGCCACAGAGGACGCAGCTTGTGAAAGTGTGCCTCTCCTGCAGCTCCATCTCCTGAGACAGATACTTCAGTCAACTGTTTTTCATCATTTGCGGAAGCCAGGCGCCCTGCTACCACCAATTCTGACCCTCTAAATAATGCAGGGAAGTGATCACGAGTTGTTGAGTTCTCCTCTATCTGTAAGGAAGTACAAAATAAAGTAATTACAAGCAAATAAAAACCAAGATAGGTAATAAAAATAGTTTCACAGCATTAATCCATACTAAAAGTATGCTGGATAGTTTTAGCATGCATAATTTTAATGGCTGGCAATTTATCCTGAGAGTTACTGGACCCTAAATAAGAGACATCTTTCCATTTCATCTCATGCTGTAACTCTCCCTTGACCCAGGGTCCTGGATGCCTTTTCCAAACTTTACCCCTTTTCATAAACCTTCCCTGTCCTTTTCCTTCATCTCTCTTCCTTTCCCTTCACCCCTTCTGACAGAAGGAGCCACTGACTGAAAGCTTGCACATTTTAATACCTTTTATATATGTGTTCTCCTGTCACTGCCTGGTGAGTAGATCCAATTGCATTATGTTTTCAAAAATTTGATTATTTTCATAAATATTAATGATGATAGCTAAAATACAAGATAAATCAGAGTTCAATGTATTTATTACATGTTCTGCATCCTAATTTTAACAGTGATTCCAGCACGATTCATTTGTTCATTAATTGTAGAATCCTGATTGTTAGAAACACATACAAATACTGCACTTTCATTCTTCTTTTACTGCTATAGCACATTTATGTCCCATTAACTGAAAAAGAAATTGAGGTACGCAGGACAGGTAAGAAAGTGAGCTGATTCTAGGTTGTCAAGGGATGTTCTTTGTTAGTGCCCATAAAATTATAATGGAAGAAGGGTAGATGACATTAGAAAACTTGCAGCAGCAACGTGGTTGCAAGTAGTTGAAGAGTGTAATCCCTGGAAAGATCTAAAGAAGTCTTCATAGAGTATTGCATCTAAAATGGCTTACAATTTTAGTTTAATGTTATCACTGATAATGTTTAACCTCCACTGTTACACATATTTGTCTGTTGGTATACAATGGAATTTTCTTAAACGCTATGAAAATGAAACAACATACATGTTGGAAGCTCCAACCAGCTATACCACACACAATGCTAAACATTTATTTTTACAAATACTGATATTCTTGTAACCCCATAAAATGTATTAATGGACTATGTGGAACAGTTGACAAATTTCATTACATCTGTGTCTGGCGAGGGCTGGCTGATCATGTGAGATCATATAGTTGGCCGATTTATGCCTAAGTGGCCATGAGCAATTGTGGCCACGAGCACACTTATTCTCTGTGAGTCAGCTCATGTTGTATTCTGATCTAATTGATGCTTCCCTGGATGCAACCACTTTATTTATGAACTCTGCCTGATAATGAAGCAGACTATTCTTACTGCTGTGCAAGCTGTTGATGCCTGTGTATAAGCTTGCTACAGTGAAGTAAAGCTTTGGTGCCAGCAGCCTGATACACTTATTCAGCCAACTAACTACAGTGGTTCCCACCATCTTCTTTCCATATTATCATACTTGTCTTATCCTAGACTGACCTGCATCTTGTTTAACCTGCATGCACAGTGATTAATTGTGCAAATTCTTTAATTTTCCTATATCCCAGAGCAATTATTGTATTTCATTATGAACTTATTGATTTTTGTTTCATACTGCAGCGTGCTTTCACAAGTGTTGTAAATAACTGATGGGACAAAAGAGTGAATCACAAAAAATACTGTTTTATAGTCCAAAATGTTGCATTATGCATTACCGTACTTAAAATCGTTGTGTGAAATTACCAGTCATGGAGACTCACTCAGTTGGGACTGGTATGATTAAATATGCAGATAGCTAAACAGAACTGGCAGACTTTGAGAAAAAATATGATTTATGTTAGGGAGGGTTATAAACATGTACGAAGAGAATGACCCAAACACAAATATATTATAAAACATGAAGGTTTGACAAAGCATCACTAAGACTGGAATGGAGAAAGAAATTGATAGTGTCCTTTCAAAATGAATCATCCCAATATTTACCTTACGTGATTTGTGAAAATCACAGGAAATCTATGTTTGCATGTCCTGAAAGCTTATCATGAACAGCCATCACCCAAATAGACGTATAGTTTCTTCACCCTTGCAACGTCACTTGGTATCAATACTAGAGTATGGATGGTACAGTGCATGAATTTTTGGGGACACAAGCAGACTAGAAAAAGAAATAAAACACAGTGGTTGTTAATGGTAGATGGTCACCCCACGTACTACACTGGAACAGGGCAGAAGCAGAGCCAAGAGGCCAAATTAAAGTACTGTATAGAAACAAATACATATGACAGGAGACACTTATGGAATTTGGGTATCACTCTTGGCACTTACACACACAATTTGCCTGGATTATTCCTAGTGCAGCATTTTAGTCACAGCTGTCCTCAGATCAAAATAAAAACAGAAGCATAGATATAATGTGTTGCATCAACAACAGAACTGAACTTTAAAGCTATTTAAATGTATATACAATCTATATTTTGGTCTGATGATAGCTATGGCCAAAACGCACCATATGGAATAAGCATACTGTGATCTAGACAAAACCTGTTAGTAAGTGCTCAGGATTTACTTCTTGCAGTATCAGACACTGAAAGGAAGTTAGGTATTTCACATTTGTCTAGCATCAACACACACAGCTTTTTCTTATTTGTTT
This sequence comes from Schistocerca cancellata, assembly GCF_023864275.1. Lineage (NCBI taxonomy): Eukaryota > Metazoa > Arthropoda > Insecta > Orthoptera > Acrididae > Schistocerca > Schistocerca cancellata. Next base: position 1,001,341,135 of record NC_064627.1, read on the forward strand.
TTGTACATTGCCAAATCATTAGTTGCTAATAATGTCTTTATATTAGCCGGAAACCATTCTCCGCACTTTCCTAGACTCTGCAGCAAACAAACTATGGACGAGACGATTAATATCATCTGTCCCACAATTGCATGTGTATGATTTAGTCAGTTCTAAATAAGGATGTGTTGTTTAAGCCACTGAATCAGTAAAGACCACCAAAAGAATAAATAAAAAGTAATTGTTCATAGGCTAAGTAATGTACAGCTGGTACTCTCTAAGAAAGCTCTTAGTGAGATGGCCCATTAGAGTGCCTGAATTGACAGAAATATTAATATCTTGACCAGTATTTAATACTTTTAACTGCAAGGATAAGTGTTTATGTTAAAGCACTACTCCTGGATGGGAGGTGTGCTGGTCGAAGATCTAATCTGCCTGATGGATTAACAATGAGGGTCACTGTGCTGGCCAGCCTGAGTGTCACTTTTAGGTGGTTTCCCCACATCTCACTAATTGAATGCCAATCTAGTACCAAATTGCTATCTCAGTCACACAATTTCCAAACACTTAGAAAACTTTTGTCCACCTTCACATTAATAACATTGCATGCAGGCATCTGGGGTACACATATTCTCCCCCACGTGAAAGGGGGGGGGGGGGGGGGGTAATAGAGCGGTGACAGGGAGGGTATTTGGCCACCCCTGAAACTAACATAATCATGCTGACTGTGCCAATGCAGAACAAAGGCATAATAAAAAGAAGAAGGAATATTAAACGTTTCTCAGGTGCTAAGAGACGACACAGTGTTTTAAGTATCTAACATGTCCATAAATAAAATGATTTGTGTTGCGAAAGAACCAGAGCTCCAATCCGTTATAGAAAGCACTTAAGCTCAAATAGTTATAGGTACAGAAAGCTGGCTAAAGTCGGAAATAAGTTCAGCCGAAATTTTTTCAAACGATCTAATAGTTTTCAGAAAGGATAGATTAAATACAGTTGGTGATGGAGTATTTATTGCTAGCAGAAGTAGTTTACCTTGTAGTGAAATTGAAGTAGATAGTTCCTGCGAAATAGTATGGGTGGAGGTTATACTTGACAATCGGACTAAACTATTAATTGGATCGTTTTACCGGCCTCCAGACACAGAAGATATAGTTGCTGAACAGTTCAAAGAAAACCTGAGTCTCATTTCAAATACAACTACAGTTGGTGGTGACTTCAATCTGCCCTCGATATGCTGGAAAAAATATACGTTTAAAGCCGGCGGCAGACATGAAAACTCATTCGAAATTTTACTGAATGCTTTCTCAGAAAAGCATTTTGAACAATTAGTTCATGAGCCCAGTCGAAGCGTAAATGGTTGCGACAGCATACTTGACCTCTTAGCAACAAATAATCCTGGATAAACAGGGAGTATCGTGACGAATACAGGTATTAGCGACCACAAGGCAGTTGCTGCTAGGCTGAACACCATAACACAACCATCAAAATGAAACGCAAAGTATATCTATTTAAAAAGCTGATAAAATGCTCTTAATGCCTTTTTAAGAGATAGTCTTCACTCCCTCCGATCTGATCACGTAAGCGTAGAAAAGGTGTGGCATGATTGACGGCAATTAAGAAGCAATGGTACTGATCCCCGAAGGTACACAAAACGAGTCAGATCGCTGTTGCAGAAGCAACGAAAAAATTCACACCACATTCAAAAGAACACAAAATCGACAAGATTGGCGAAGTTTAGTGGATGTTCGAAATAGCGTGTACTTCATTGCGAGATGCTTTTGATAATTTCCACAACGAGACTGCCTCGGAATCCGGTAGAAAACCCAAAGAGATTCTGGTCATACATAAAGCACACCAGTGGCAAGATGCAATCAATACTTTCATTGCGCGATAACAACAGTGAAGTAATTGATGACAGTGCCACTAACGCAGACTTATTAAACACGGTTTTCCGAAACTCATTCGGCAAAGAATATTAAGTAAATATTCCTGAATTCCAATCAAGAACAACTGCCAAAATGAGAAACATAGAAGTAGATATCCTCGGGGTGGCGATGCAGCTTAAATCACTTAATAAAGGCAAGGCCTCTGGTCCAGATTGTATATCAGTCAAGTTCTTTCAGAATATGCTGATACAATAGCTCCACATTTAGCACTTATATACAACCACTCGCTCACAGAAAGATCCATACGTAAAGACTGGAAAACTTCTCAAGTCACACCAATACCCGAAAAGGGAAGTAGGAGTAATCCTCTGAATTATAGGCCCGTAACACTAATGTCTATTTGCAGCAGGGTTTGGGGACATTTACTGCGTTCGAACATTATGAAGTACCGTGAAGAAAACGGTCTATTGACAGTCAGTATGCAATCAGAAAATATCATTCTTGTGAAACACAATTAGCTCTTTATACTCATGAAGTAATGATTGCTGTCGACAGGGGATGTCAAATTGATTCCATATTTTTAGATTTCCAGAAGGCTTTCGACACCGTTCCTCCCAAGCGTCTTCTAACCAAACTGTGTGCCTATGGAATATTGCCTCAGTTGTGAGACTGGATTCGTAATTTCCAGTCAGAAACGTCACAGTTCGTAGTTGTTGTTGTGGTCTCCAGTCCTGAGACTGGTTTGATGCAGCTCTCCATGCTACTCTATCCTGTGCAAGCTGCTTCATCTCCCAGTACTCACTGCAACCTATGTCCTTCTGAATCTGCTTAGTGTATTCACCTCTTTGTCTCCCTCTATGATTTTTACCCTCCACACTGCCCTCCAATGCTAAATTTGTGATCCCTTGATACCTCAGAACATGTCCTACCAACAGATCCCTTCTTCTTGTCAAGTTGTGCCACAAACTCCTCCCCAATTCTATTCAATACCTCCTCATTAGTTATGTGATCTACCCATCTAATCTTCAGCATTCTTCTGTAGCACCACATTTCGAAAGCTTCTATTCTCTTCTTGTCCAAACTATTTATCGTCCATGTTTCACTTCCATACATGGCTACACTCCATACAAATACTTTCAGGAACAACTTCCTGACACTTAAATCTAACCTCGATGTTAACAAATTTCTCTTCTTCAGAAACGCTTTTCTTGCCATTGCCAGTCTACATTTTATATCCTCTCTACTTCGACCATCATCAGTTATTTTGCTCCCCAAATAGCAAAACTCATTTACTACTTTAAGCCTCTCATTTCCTATTCTAATTCCCTCAGCATCACTAGACTTAATTCGACTACATTCCATTATCCTCGTTTTGCTTTTTTTGATGTTCATCTCATATCCTCATTTCAAGACACTGTCCATTCCGTTCAACTGCTCTTCCAAGTCCTTCGCTGTCTCTGACAGAATTACAATGTCATCGGCGAACCTCAAAGTTTTTATTTCTTCTCCATGGATTTTAATACCTACTCCGAATTTTTCTTTTGTTTCCTTCAGTGCTTGCTCAATATACAGATTGAATAACATCGGGGAGAGGCTACAATCCTGTTTCACTCTCTTCCCAACCACTGCTTCCCTTTCATGTCTCTTATAACTGTCATCTGGTTTCTGTACAAATTGTAAATAGCCTTTCGCTCCCTGTATTTTACCCCTGCCACCTTGAGAATTTGAAAGAGAGTATTCCAGTCAACATTGTCAAACGCTTTCTCTAAGTCTACAAATGCTAGAAACGTAGGTTTGCCTTTCCTTAATCTAGCTTCTACTATAAGTCGTAAGGTCAGTTTTGCCTTACGTGTTCCAATATTTCTACGGAATCCAAACTGATCTTCCCCAAGGTTGGCTTCTACTAGTTTTTCCATTCGTCTGTAAAGAATTCGCGTTAGTAGTCACAGAAAGTCATCGAGTAAAACGGAACTAATATCCGGCGTTTTCCAAGGAAGTGTTATAGGCCCTCTGTTGTTCCTGATCTATATTAAAGACATAGGTGACAATCTGAGTAGCCGTCCGAGATTGTCTGCAGAAACTGCTGTCATTTACCATCTTCAAAAGTCATCAGGTGACCAAGACGAATTGCAAAATAATTTAGATATCGGTATGGTGAGAAAAGTGGCAATTGACCTTGAATAAAGTAAAGTGTGAAGTTATTCACATGAGTACTAAAAGAAATTCGCTAAATTTTGATAATGTGATAATTCACACAAATCTGAAGGCTGTAAATTCAACTAAATACTTAGGGTTTACAATTGCAAATAACATAAACTGGAACGATCACATAGATTATATTCTGGGTAGAGCAAACAAACCAAAGACTACGATTCGCCGGCAGGACACTTAGAAGGCGCAACAGGTCTATTACAGAGACTGCTTACACCACGTTTGTCCGCCCTGTTCTGGAGCATTGCTGTGCGGTGTGGAATCCGCATCAGGTGGGACTGACGGATGACATCGAAAAGCATCAAAGAAGGGCAGGTCGTTTTGTATTATCGTGAAATAGAGGAGATAGTGCCACAGACACGATGCGTGAATTTGAGTGGTAATAATTAAGACAAAAGCGTTTTTCGTTGCGACGGGATCTTCTCATGAAATTTCAATCCCACTTAATTCGTGCGTATAGTAGTTTGTACGTATAATATTATATACTTTACCTTCTCATGGTTAATTTCAAACGTACGCAAAGCAAGCAGGATCACTTGAGAACACGTTCCGTAGTTTGCGGCAGCTACAAACGCACATTTTAACAAAAATATTTCCTGTTAAGATACTAGATATTGAGTTCTGATCAAGCCTGCGAACACACAGCGGCCTGAAGTGTCAGTAGTTTCGTTGCAGACTCCTATTTCCCTTCTGAAGACTGTTTTATACTTTCTACTCTTTCGTTTGCACAATGTGGGACATATCGTTTCCTTAGTTGGTTGGTTGTGGGAAGGTCTCTTGATCCTAACCAACAGCAAAAAGAGAAATAAACATCAGAAAGCGTTCTTAGAAACCCTCATTTTACTATCAGTGAGGTTTTATTGACAGACAGTTTATACCTGGTGCATCTGAAGCCATTTCTGGACTACACGGTCGCCTAACTTGTCCAGTGGGATGTTGGCTTTGAGTAACATCGCAGTTGTTCCATGAAGATATTCTGTCTTTTCTTTTTGCTATCCGTCCCCGGTAGCTGAGTGAATGCATGTTCGGTCAGAGAGCCGGTTGGCCTCTATAATAAAATACTGAGTGGAAGGATCAACAAACGAACTTGAATGGAAGTCATGTGACGTGACACAACGATAAAAAAAAAAAGTCAGCGCGACAGACTGTCAATCCTAAGCGCCCGGGTTCGATTCCCGGTTGGGTCGGAGATTTTCTCCGCTCAGGGACTGGGTGTTGTGTTGTCGTAATCATCATCATTTCATCCCCATCGACGCGCAAGTCGCCGAAGTGGCGTCAAATCGAAAGACTTGCACCAGGCGAGCGGTCTATCCGACGGGAGGCCCTCGTCACACGCCATTTCATTTCATTTTCTTTTGCTTATCTGACAAGAGTTCTGTTGTTGCCTATCATTTCACTGTTGAAGTGCTTGCTTTATGTTCTAAATGTCTCTTATTTTTAAGGCAATGTTTTGAAACAGTATCGGTTTTGTCCAGTTCAAAATTTGCACTTTAAAATATTGCTTTCCGAAGCGTATAAATCTTCGTTCTCAAAATGTTTAGCACTGCAGTGCCCTTTAGTTCTCCTGCGCACCGCAGTTGAATGATTTAGCTTCGCTATTACTGAGGAACTATAATCTGTTCATCATTAGAATAAACCTGCTGTAAACAAACACAAACGCGATGATTGGTCAGAAGCCGTAGCACACGTACTCTCTTGGAAGTAGGTCCTATTTATGTATTAGATATCTTATTACCAAGTTGCGTTAAACCAAACTTTAAGATATTCGAATATATTAACAACCATCAACGTATCTCTTAATCACGCTTTAGCTGTGTAGTTTGTATTTCAAAAATCGTGTACAGTTACAGCCTCTGCAGCGTTGTGCTCTGATTGTCGCGCTGTTAAGGCGCAGTATGTAAATGGCTGAGGTTGCTTTCTGTTCCGTAGTCAAACATGTGCGTGGAAGCGGTTAAGTAGTGCCGAGAAATAGCTGTTCTTAATGTTTTCCATAAATTTGCGGAGATAATCAGCTGTGAAGTTTTCCCAGCACTGTATATACTGCAGTTATTCAATGGAACTACTTAGGTCGTGTAGCGTATCCGGTAGTCGGTAGCGTAATAAAACGTGAGTCAAATGTGCATATTAGTGCATTGGTTCAAATGTCTCCAGTACCATTCTTTCCCTCGTTCAATTTGAAATACCTACATCTCGTAATTATAATATTCATCATAATTTTTTATGAATAATGCACGTCTTCTTGTTTCTAATTACATATTGGACGCAAAATTCCTGTTTCAATTTCAAATACAATTTCTTGATTATCGATGTTTTATGAAAAACTGTTCATAAAACTTGTTTAAATTAAGAAAACATAACAATTTAATTTTTAAAGCAAAAATGAAAACTAATCCTCTTTATTTGGACTACGTCCGTCGTTTTATAGCACAGAGGTAGCTAAGGATCGTAGAAAAATGAAAAAAAAAACAATCATTTTCACAGCATCGAGCACATCATACAAATGCTGCATTTTTACATTTGCTGGTGTACCATTACAATATGAAGCCAACAGAAATGATCTGGAGTCAAGCTGAGATATTTGGCCCTATAAGTAACAACACTGTTAAAACTGCCAGACGTACTGGAACTAACGCATGCAGCTTTTTCAAACGTCTCTGCCGAAAGCTGGCGGGATATAGAACGGCTCGTCATAAAAGAAGAGAAAATGCTGCGCCTGGGTGGCTTCGTGGATTTTGTTGTTGATAGGCTCGTTATCAACATAGCCGGTGACACTTCCAGAACTAATATGTATTTCTAGGATTCAGATAAGGAAGGAGCTAAGAGATTGCCAGACGACTAACTGTAAGTAATACCTTCAGTGGCTTCAATATTTAACTATACAGTAAAATCCTTCAATACTCTTACGGTACAAACAGCTTATGCAGAAAAATTACCCTGTGGTTAAGTCGGGAATTTTCGTCATTCTTGTTTTTAATTACAACAGTACATTAGCTAGAAACGATAACGCGTTGCGGTTTTCGTCTAGTCGTCAGAGGAGATTTGCAGTGGTAGATATGCAGTGTGTTATTTCATGCTGCCAAAAAATTAAATGACATTCGAAGCTGTATTGCTCCTCTGCTCGCTGCTTTTACGGTACTACTTAACAGCGGCAGCTCACATCACAGCAGGGTAGCTGTACCAGCTGACCGGCCAGTGCAGTCCAGTTAAATGCGCCGGTAAAGCTGTTGTCCTGTATTGTTTCTAAGTCGATATGCGCGTAACGCACAGTGCAAAACTTACCCTTATTATCATACTTGACGTTACTAGAGACAGCTTGGCTGCAGTCCCACGTGAAACGGAAATCCAATGAGGTTCCAGCAAACGCGGAAGAATACATAGTGCAATGTTTACTTCAGGTTTATTCTTACAATGAACGGATTATATAACTTGGTATTCGGCGAGCGATAGTTGCGTTTACGTTACGGGGAGACTGCATAGGGTACACTGCGGGGGACGTAAGATGCGGTGGAAAACGAACTCCACCATCATGTATTGTAAGTATGCTGTTCAGGCAACAGAAACTTTTATTTTGAGCTTCCACGAGCTCCTGATAATCTGCTTCCTTTCCTGAACTGGAGTAGAAGTTAACACTGCAATGTGCCAGCAACCACATGAGCACTCTTTTAAGAAAAAACATCTCAATTAAAAAAGCGCAACGTAACACAAACAGTAACATAACAGCTCAGTAACAAAGCAGATGACAATGCAGTTAAAAATGGCTTATGGTATGTTGCACAGTTGGCAACAAACATCTACGGATCACTACAGTACGAAGTCTTCCGACTGTTGCCGACTGCTACCGATCAGAACTAAACAGTCGACGTGCCAAGTTTTAGTTCCCACACAGTACCAAGACGCAGAAATACACCAACGCTTTGTACAGTCAGCTGTGCAGCCACTAGATGTCATTAGCGATTTCCAAGAACAATAACACTGAAAAATAAGGAGACAGCCTGAGGTGGGATTCCCAGCCATTCTTAAGAACAATATTACAAACATTTCGTTTTGCAAGAATTACTGATTACTCAGAAAACACCTCGTCCTGGCTAAACCATTTCACTCATTGGCATCAAGTTTTAAAGAGATTTTGCGGAATATTAAAGATAAGAAGTATTTCTGTCCTGTTGAGGAATCTGTTCTCTCTCTTCCCTTTCTCTTCATACATGTAATCTTGGAACAAAATTTTAAGCTCATTATTCTTTAAAAATTTCGTTTTACATCTTTCTCATCATGAAATGAGCAAATTTCGCTTTAAAACGACGTTATCACTTTAATTCGAGGAAATAGGATCATTATTTTCTTAACCATAAACATAAGCTTCGTAAAGACATCACAAAATCACTTCAGAATGTCTTCTGTCATTATTTACGCAAAAAATCATGAGAAAACATCATTAAAAAATCATGCATCTAGCTAAAGCCAACACGGAACAGGGGACAATTATCGAACTATACGAAATAGAATTGTCATAATTTCTGAGCGATTTGCGTTAAGACGTTCAAACTGCACGATTCGCCAGGGCACCATGAGAATTAGTTTGCGCTGCGCACGTGCTTTGGCGACAAAGCCCACTTTCATTTGGATGGCTTCATTAATAAGCAAAATTGGCGCATTTGGGGGACTGAGAACCCGCATTTCACGATCAAGAAGTCACTTCACCCTCAACAGGAGACTGTGATATTTCTTGATGGCACGGTGACTTCCGAACGGTACGTGAAGGTGTCGGAAGATGATTTCATCCCCATTATCCAGAGTGGCCCTGATATCGACAAGATGCGGTTTATGTAAGACGGAGCTTGACCCCATCGAAGCAGGAGAGTGTTCGATGTCCTGGAGGAGCACTCTGGGGACAGCATTCTGGCTTTGGGGTACCTAGAGGCCACTGGCATGGGCCTCGATTGGCCGCCATATTCTCCGGATCTCAACACATGCGACTCCTTTTTGTGGGGCTATGTTAAAGACAAGACATACAGCAATAACCTCAAAACCATTGCTTAGCTGAAAACAGCCATTCAAGAGGTCACCGACAGCATCGATGTTTTGACACTTCAGCGGGTCAGGCAGAATTTTGTTATTCGAGTGCGCCACATCATCGCCAATGACGGCAGACATATCGAATATGTCATAACCTAAATCCGAATATCTGAAGTGACGTTTACACGTTGAATAAACTGTGTGCACTCCTTAGTTTGTAACTAATTCACTTTTTTTGTATGCTTCAATACTTGCACCCTGTAAAAACTTCCTTTGACAGTTTGCCAAAACATCAACATCTAGCAGAACGTGAGTGAACACTGTTGTTGTTGTGGTCTTCAGTCCTGAGACTGGTTTGATGCAGCTCTCCATGCTACTCTATCCTGTGCAAGCTTCTTCATTTCTCAGTACTTACCTTCTGAATCTGCTTAGAGTATTCTTGTGCCACAAACTCCTCTTCCCCCCAATTCTATTCAATACCTCCTCATTAGTTATGTGATCTACCCATCTAATCTTCAGCATTCTTCTGTAGCACCACATTTCGAAAGCTTCTATTCTCTTCTTGTCCAAACTATTTATCGCCCATGTTTCACCTCCATACATGGCTACACTTCATACAAATACTTTCAGGAACGACTTCCTGACACTTAAATCTATACTCGATGTTAACAAATTTCTCTTCTTGAGAAACGCTTTTCTTGCCATTGCCAGTCTACATTTTATATCCTCTCTATTTCGACCATCATCAGTTATTTTGCTCCCCAAATAGCAAAACTCATTTAGTACTTTAAGCCTCTCATTTCCTAATCTAATTCCCTCAGCATCACTAGACTTAATTCGACTACATTCCATTATCCTCGTTTTGCTTTTGTTGATGTTCGTCTTATATCCTCCTTTCAAGACACTGTCCATTCTGTTCAACTGCTCTTCCAAGTCCTTTGCTGTCTCTGACAGAATTACAATGTCATCGGCGAACCTCAAAGTTTTTATTTCTTCTCCATGAATTTTAATACTGAATGCAAATTAAAGATGAACGATGCTGTATGCTCGTGCTTGCCCAGTGTTTACACTAGAGAGAATTCTTATTCCCTTGTGTTCCCTCTTGTGTACACAAGGCTTCACATGCCACGAAATTGTTTGAGCAGCACTCGATGTTATATTGTAATCTGTGGTGTAACAGGTTATCTCTGACCATTCAAACTCCAGTAGTACCATTTGTGCAGCCCTAATATTTCTTACCTGTCCCTTGGGGTAGGTGAAGGTGACGTTGGCTAGCAGCGGCGAGGCGATCTGCTTGTAGAAGTGCTTGAGCTGCAGTGCAGCATCGGCTGCCTCGTAGATCTTCCTGGCAAAGCCAGCGTTGCGCAGCGAGAGCCTCCTGAGGAAGGGCAGGTCGGCGTCGTCGCCGAAAGCTAGAGAAAAGATGGCGGCAGACGGGTGTTCGTTGCGCTCACTGACCGCCGCGAAGATCTTGCTGGGCCGCGACTCTCCCACTGTGGGCTCTCCGTCTGTCAGGAAGACTACCAGTGGCTCGGGCCGCACGCCTTCCAGCGTCACATTCTCCAGACCGTCGTGCGTCACTTCTAGAGCTGTCTTCAGCGCGCCATCGATGTTGGTACCTGTACAAGAAGATGGTGTTCAAAACTTGACACAACCTTATGAAATAACCATTCTTTTTTGTTGCTGATATATTCTCAGGGCCATTGCTAGGTGTTTTGCCATGCTAGGTGAGAACTTAAAAATGATGTCCCATCTTTTTTACTACAGTCGGTCTTCCCAATATCCTCCCTCTCCACCACCACCAACATACAGCAGCACAACAATCTGCAGCTCCTATTATACTCTTAATCATCAAACTAAGAGACTAGATGTCCTCATTTTCTGGGGACAGTCCTCAATTCAACTGACTCAGAACAAACGATCTGTAGGGGCAAAAACGAAGAGAGGGACAGAGGGATGTATGGTATCAACTTAAAACACGACTGCAAGCCAGTGCCTGAGCCCCAATCTAGTGCTCAACATAGATGACTCAGGGTCTGTTTTTTGCGTTTTGTACTCAGCAGTAGCTGCTTTAGTTTTGAGGCGCGTAGAGGCAACGTGTTTACTTTCATCAAATTAGGTAAAGACTTACTAAAAAACTGTTCCATACAGTTTTGAAAACAATTTGGTGTTTTAATTTTTCCTCATTTTCATTTTTATCCTCATATACTCAGTTTTTTTCACTGTTTTATTTGAAATTAATTTTTCCACCCTTTGCCGTGCCTAAAATTTTGCCATCCTAGGCCCGGCAGAAATAGCCCTGTATGTTTCTTGTTTACTTGAGGAAGATGTGAGTTACACACTATTATAAAGGGTAGTCACAAAGTTGTAATTATTACCGAAGGTACACCCGACTCTTACAGGCCAATAAATTCAAATGGTTCAAATGGCTCTGAGCACTATAGGACTTAACTACTGTGGTCATCAGTCCCCTAGAACTTAGAACTACTTGAACGTAACTAACCTAAGGACATCACACACATCCATGCCCGAGGCAGGATTCGAACCTGCGACCGTAGCGGTCACGCGGTTCCAGACTGTAGCGCCTATAACCGCACGGTCACTCCGGCCGGCGCCAATAAATTGACTGAGGGAGAGCACTCCATTGACAATGGTCACTCTATGCTGTATGAAAATGTCGAAATTCTAGCGCTGAGTTTGTCATTCTGGGACTTTGTGAGGAAGGAAGAAGTGGGAATTGCTTTGGCGAAGGATTTAAGTAGTAGAGACGGTGGTTTCAGTCGATACAAAGTATGGACGACTGTGATTTCTTTAAGAAGCTTTCAAAAATGTCGCTACAGGTGCAGACCCTATTGACACATTGATACCCCAACATGGACTGAATGTATGACCACAGATTCAGTTCATAGAGAATTCTTTGCCACTGAACAACATCCCTGACCTTTGTATATCCCGTGCCAGAAGCGCATGGATATGGTCTCGTGTTTAAAACGAAGAATGGGAGAGCTGTAGCTGCAGTCTCTCAGCTCGTTCAAGAGATAGCCAAAAGGTGTTCGGCCAAAATATTAGTTGAAGAAAGAGTTTTTGCAGCTGGGCAACCTAAATTAAATCGAGCAATTCTTTGTTCGGAGGTATACATCTGGAATCCTGTTGAGCGTTGAACTCCCAATGCCACAGTTCCACCGCATGCTGCTGGAGGAACTAAAACAAACAAACTGGAGTACTGTGTGGTAATCATTCCCGCATTTGAAGGGGAGCAACGCTGCAACAATCCATGCCTTATTGACGGACATGTACGACAACAATGCACCATTATCTGATGCACTGGTTAGGTTGTGCAGACGCTTTAATATGCTCAAAGAAGTCTAAATGATAAACAACAGAAGCAGACCATCTCTCTGAAGAACAGATAATTGCAAGAGAACTGGAAGCTCTGATGCTCAAAGACCAACGTATCGTAATTGAGGCGGAAATGGAAAAAGTGATGTCAGTTATGGATTAGTTTTCAACATTCTGCACATAATTTTGAATGTGACAAAGTGGTACACCAATATCGATTTCTCCTCAGGTCAATCTCACCACTATAAGGGGTCGTAGGTCCTCGTGGAGAGAGGGTGTGCGCCTCGATTTGGGGAGAGATTTTAAACAGCATGCAAGTGCCAAATGGGGCCTTGCCATTGGAGAGCGGGACCAACGACGTATATGGGTCCTGCAACGGACATGTGACATCACACTAGCTGGCTTGTCCACCATACTTTACTGAAGCTCTGATCCGTGCAGGGCCAATGGGAAATAAATTTTTAACTAAAAAGGTACCCACTAAAGGTCTTAATTTGGTCGTATGCTATCGAGAACTTGCATGCATTTAAACACGAGGTCAAGAATTATTAATCTCGTCTGAAATAGTTACTTGCTCCCCACTGGATACCGCTGTTGGCACGCGTAAGACCTCCAGCGTCACAGGCTGTGATGTTCGCTCCATGGCCTGTCTTTCCCAAGGGCCTCGGTGGACAGCGAGCAGAGCATATGCTGGACAAGAAAGCGCTGGTGCTGTGGGTCACATGATGATGTCCATTCGCGAGAACTACAGACGGCCAGACCGGCAGTCTTAGGTCGGTCGCTCTCCAGAGAAAGAATACACGAAGGAGAGAGAGAAGCTGAAGTTTCACTCTCTTTTTCAATGTATGATCAATGGAAGGAGTTTGCTGAACATTACAATCAACTTAAGTTTCTTCATGTTACTGATCTCTCAAACTCCCTACTTGGTTACTCCGGTGGATATCAGCGACGAACGAGAGGCCAAGATTTTGAAACTTTGAGTGAAGCTCTGTCTTGCTTGTTGCATTCGGCAGATATTTAGGTTCCATCGTGTGCTGTGTCAGCATTAAACTGTAATTACTAATTCTATTTTCTTTGTTGAGCTGTTGACCAATGCGATCGTGATTTGTTTAATTCTCAGTCTTTCATACTGTAATTGCAGTCACTTGTTCGGCTGGGTGGGGCGACAGTGCTAATACTTGTAGAATTAACTTGCTCTATTATATTTAGATTAATTGTACCCCTCTCCCCCTCCTCTTTAGAAGGCCTCTAGTGACAATTAATTGTTTTAAACGTTGTGTAACTTCTTAACTGCTTTTAGACCTAAGGGCGTTACTCTGCTGCAGATTTTGTTTGAATTTATTAGCATCCAATGGGACGATTGTTCTGGCACCAATGTACGCAAAGAAAAGTTTTCCATTGTGTATTTGCCAAAATAAATGTTTAATAAAAGGCCCAGTGCCTTACAGCTCAAGAACCACTGTATCCAAGCCAACATGTTCCATCGTTAACCAAAGCCTATCCCTAACCTATGGTATCCATTTTTACTAAAGTCGGCATCCGCCGGGTTCCGCGATTACTCGTGTACTTTTTAAAAGCCCACGATACCGAGCCAGCAACGGAAATGTTGCAACAGTTTCACTACGAATGAGTGCTGCAAGATTATGAGCCCGAGATAAAAGCAAAAGCAAGAAGCAAACGTGGAAACATGCGGATTCATCACCACAAAAAAAGGTGACGATCTGACCACAACTCAGTGAGATAATACCAAGTTTTTTGTGTTGCGTTAACAGATCTCATAAGGAGCAACTCATCACAGGAGCATACTACTGAAATCACCCAACGATGTTACGGAGGCTGTGGGCTGTGAAGACAAAGCGTCGCTGTACATGGGGACGTTTTGCTCCATGTTAATGCCCCAACTCATTCTGACAGGGACATAGGCTGCTTCTTTGGGCTGTAAAATTTTGCCTCGTCCCAAATTTTCCGGACACAGAAATCTGTGACTTTTGTCTGTCTGATTTTAAAATTTTTCCTCTGTTCTAACCATCCAGTTTGTGATACTTCCCTTGTGGGTGCTAAAAAAATTACCCAGCAGAGTTTACGAACCTATTGTAAACTCTGGAAGGTACCTTAAGGTGCGCGCACTTGAGGCTACACCACATGCACTGTCATTTCCCTTTTTCCTTTTCCCACTCATGAATGGTGTGTGGAACTTTCATATAAATGGGCATTTGTTTTATTTTTTCTTCATTGACCATTTCTGTAGATGTATGTGGGAAGAAGTAACACATTGCTCGGCTCCTCTTGGACAGTACATTCACGGAATTTCAATAGTAAACCTCTTTGTTCTGTACAACACCTCTCTTGCTGCGTTTACCACTGGAGTTTGAAGGAAGGAAGGAGAAGGAAGATCCTGATGATACCAGCGTCGGACTGGGGGAAAAAAATGGAAGGATGTCAGCTGTGTGCGTTGAAAGGAATCATCCCTGTGTTTACCTTATGTGATACAGAGAAACAACTGAAAATTTAAACTTAGATGACGGGACTGGAACTCTGAAGAGCGTCTCCTGAATTTTCTCATGCTTCTATATGTTTCTCATGGTGTCCTCTACAACCCCTCAAAATCCGCTGGTACATTCGTCTCACTCTGTATAGGGAACAGGAATAGCCCTATAACGTATGTCATTTCAGGCTTTCTTAGCGAATTCCAATGATAAAATCTTCTCTGGTGATCAGCCGAGTAGGGGAGTCGTCTTGTCACAGTGTTTCCACGAGTTTCGTACCCATCATCTTTAGGCAAACGTTGCAACAAGAAGATCTCAACTTTCGGCTAATCACCTCAGAAGAATTTTAACATCAGCCCTATCACAGTCCCTTGTTGTAGTAGAGGTGAATCGTTCTTCAAGGAATGGGCCCAAAGAAAAAGCGACTTCTAAGGAATGATTGTTCATCATTCCTTTCAGCTCGTCTTGTTCCCGTCCTTATCTCATTCGATTGGGAATGTTCTTTTTCATGTGGTTGCTCTTTCCTCGTTCACGCTACGATCTCTTTTGGTGTGTTTCTTTCATTTTTGGGTGGTTACTCATTCCAGTTCCGCCATTCCTCATTCACTACCGATTTGTAGTTTCATTCGTTGAGCTTGCCCATTATTGTTCAGTTTCAAATAATTATTAAAATATCGACTTCTAGCTCCTTGTCCTCCTTTCATCGTCAATGACCGTTAATTTCTAGTAACTTCATTATAATTAGATATTAAAACTTAAATAAGAAGTCCCAATTGCCTGGAACTTGCGATTCGGCATCCTAGTCCGTGTTTTTGAAAACAATTTCCACTTCAGATTTCACAAACAATATTTATCAACGAAAATGAATGTCTGTACGTGTAGAGCTTTCATAATTCCTATTACAGGCTACTCGAATTGTAAAGAGGATATAGTAAATAAAGCTTTGATAAGAAACCCATGTCCAGAGTATACCGTTTGGATATAAAATTAACTTGAAGATCTGAACTTTTCAAATCTCCCACTTCACAGTACAGTACGGAATGGTTGAGCTGCGCAACACATGTATCAAAAACATTTTCTGGATTGCATCAGTCTATCACATATCATGTATGTCTGGCTACAAAAACAGCTACAAGAAACTGGTATATTCGTAAATTGGAGTGTTGACTATGGTGCTCCATGGATGCACATCAGGGATTGCGGGCCATGCGCAAGAAAGCAAACGAACAATAGCGTCGCCAGGTGAAGCAGCTCCTGTAAAGCACACAGGGTGGATCTCCTTGTCTCCCTCGTGTGTATACTGTAGATTGGGAAGGTATTTTACATGATCTGACCTTCAAACTTAATTATCATCCAAATGGTACATTTCCAGACATGTTCCTTATCAAAACTTTGCCGTGTCTGCTCTAAACCACTAGAAATCTAGTAGGATTTGTGAAGCCCCCGATGTACTTTCAAAGAAGGAATGTTGGCAGGAGAAGCGCTTACCTCCTCCAGCGATCATCTTTGAGACAATGTCTTTGGCCTTGGCGATGTACTCCTTGGTCGCTGGGAAGGCAGGCGTAGGTCCAGCATTGGGCTGCTTGCCGCTGTCGTCGTACATGATGTACGGCGAGTAGACTGCACTGTCGTTGGTCGAGTCCAGGTTCCACACCTGAAATGAAACACATCCGTACCTGGTTACTGCAGTGAGTCGCTGCAGCTCGGAATATTTCATACGATATTAATGTCTCAGAGATACCTGCAGAGAGCAGAACTGTACAACTGGTTGGTTACACCCCTCCATATCTAAAGTCGCTAGTGTATGTGTGATGACACTCGATTCAGAGGCAGATGGCTCGAACCCTGGTGGTGGAAATATTTTCATCGCCAGTAAAAGGCAACAGGGCATGGGACAATGGTGTCACATAGCTCCTGTTCGTCAGGCCGTACATGAAAATTGTTGATTAAAATCCCAAACTCTCTGCAGTCACTGTTTTTAAATTTGGACAAATGCCCAAACAAATTTTCTCAAAGACACAAGTCAGCGTATTCCACCTTCACGCAAAACAACGAAAACAAGATACGTCAAAACAATTCGTGGGTGAACTGCCAGAGTCAGTGTTCAATGGGCATAGTATTTTGGGAAACAACCACGTTGCCATCATTAGATGCACTGATGGGGGGCCAGCATGAAGTATGCCAGATGAAGCTTAAGAATCAAAAGATGTATGTAATGTGGAATGGCATCACTTTGGTACTCACAAATGATCCAGCGTACGTGGGTGTCATAATGGACTGCTAATGTACGTATAAACATCACTGTGAGAAGACCCATCATAAAGTCGCAGCTAGAAAAAACTTACTGAGAAAACAGGCTAACAGCAAATGAGGAGCTACAACAAAGGTACAGGGAACTACAGACCAGGCATTGTACTTCTCCGCAGTAGAATATGTTTGTCCAATGTAGACCAGATTTGTGTATTTCTAAAAGGCCACGTAAGCTTAAATGACACTTGCCAATTAATAACTGCTTGCATGAAACCAATGCCACTCTATAAACTATATAAAGCAGCCGGACTTTACGGATCACAGTTCCTGAAGAGGTTGTCACAAAAACACTGAAAGTTTAAGGATAACTTCAATGGATGCTGCACCTTATTTGCAGATTCCTGTGGACTTTGAAGACTTCAATCTGGTGAGATAAGTCTGAACAAAAGCTTCCAAACGATTACGCCCCACAGCGGGAGATACCCAGCGGCGCGAACTAGAGATGGAAGACTGGGAGGAGCCTGAACTGAACTGTATCAGAATGGATATAGCATCAGTAAAGGTAAACTTGACCATTTGGGGTCCTGATGGGAGATATCACTACAAGGAATCTCATAATGTGCAATATCTTTTACCTATTCTGAGTTCCAGGGTGTGCATCTTTGATGAATTACAGCAGGGAAGCAAGGTAGCATTGGATTTAGCACAATTTGGGGTGAAAAACCTAGACCTCTAGGCCTCATAAATGGAAGTAAAGTATGGCCGATAGTAGCCAATGGACATAACAAAGAGGAAGACCTCTATAGTTTTTAATGCAAAGCTTTTTTTCATAAATCGTTTAATGGCTTCACCAGTTTCGACTGACTTGACATTATCAATAGTACTTGGTTGAATTTTCTCATGTTGAGAAATCATGTTGTGCCATACCTTCTAGGCTGTCTAAGGTGGATCTACAACGATTAGAACATGTCCAATTAACGTGAACACATGAGCTACTGTGTATTTATTGTGTTCTGTGATTTTTATGACGTAATAGTCATCTGTGAGCACTACATAATGGACATTTTCATGTGCATAAAATGCTCACTACATAATGGACATTATCATGTGCATAAGATGCTTTTTGGATTTAAATGTTTTATTTATGACATATCTTTGTATAATGTGCTACATTTTATACACCAACATGACAACTTGGCATGAGGTTCCAACTCAAAATGAAGACGTTTTATAACAAAAATATTTGAAGACCTGAAGACTACACCAAAGACTGTCGAAACCAGTTGGTGTAAATAAGGAAATACTTAAGCGAACTTGACTTTAGAAAGCTTTTGTCAATAGTGTTGTTTTGTGGTCTTCAGTCTTGAGACTGGTTTGATGCAGCTCTCCATGCTACTCTATCCTGAGCAAGCTTCCTCATCTCCCAGTACCTACTGCATCCTACATCCTTCTGAATCTGCTTAGTGTATTCATCTCTTGGTCTCCCCCTACGATTTTTACCCTCCACGCTGCCCTCCAATATTAAATTGGTGATCCCTTGATGCCTCAGAACATGTCCTATCAACCGATCCCTTCTTCTGGTCAAGTTGTGCCACAAACTTCTCTTCTACCCAATCCTATTCAATACTTCCTCATTAGTTATGTGATCTACCCATCTAATCTTCAGCATTCTTCTGTAGCACCACATTTCGAAAGCTTCTATTCTCTTCTTGTCCAAACTATTTACCGTCCAGGTTTCACTTCCATACATGGCTACACTCCATACAAATACTTTCAGAAATGACTTCCTGACACTTAAATCTGTACTCGATGTTAGCAAATTTCTCTTCTTCAGAAACGCTTTCCTTGCCATTGTCAGTCTACATTTTATATCCTCTCTACTTCGACCATCATCAGTTATTTTGCTCCCCAAATAGCGAAACTCCTTTACTACTTTAAGTCTCTCATTTCCTAATCTAATATCCTCAACATCGACCGACTTAATTCGACTACATTCCATTATCCTCGTTTTGCTTTTGTTGATGTTCATCTTATATCCTCCCTTCAAGACACCATCCATTCCGTTCAACTGCTCTTCCAAGTCCTTTGCTGTCTCTGACAGAATTACAATGTCATTGTCAATAGTATTTCTGTAGCTGCTTCAATACAACGTCAAATTTAAATCACAATAAATTAGCATTCCTATTTGTACATCCCATTAATCAACATTAGCTTAGACAAAGGCATCGTATGAAAAATGTTTATGAAAAATGTTTGTCAATAGTATATAAACATTTTTCATACGATGCCTTTGTCTAAGCACCCTAGGAATCTCCTACTAAGTCCTTTAGCAGGAGCCTTATGGAAACATCGACTCCTAGTATGTTTCGACGAAGACATCGCCTAACAACTGGAGATATAGTCACATTAAGAGCACTTCATTTAATATCGAACCCAGTCAAGACTAATTATGTGATGCATTGATGTGACAGGACAAAGCCCAGTGGGCGGACGTACCGTGACGGAGTAGGAGAACTCTATGATGTTGAAGTAGTCTCCCGGCTGCAGCTCGTCCAGGATGGTGGTCATGGCTTCCTTCAGCTGCTCGATCTTGCGGCCCTCCATGGAGCCGGACACATCCAGCACGAAAATGGCGTGCTTCCGCAGTGGAGGCAGGTCTTCTGGGGCGAAGAAATGCACGAAGTATCCCTCGTACACCTGCAAGCACTCTTAAGCTTACTACAGGTTAAGTGAAGTATATCTACACAAAAATTTTCTCGTCAATTACGACAACAGTACAAAATTTATGATGACTTCAATATTCAATATAGTTGCAATTGGTCCATTGCTGAATAAACATCCCTATATCCTCATTAAAAAAAACGCAAAAACAAAGCGGCAGCAAGCCAACTCTACATCAGAAGTGAATCAACGATCTCTTAAATCACCTTTAAGTGGACCAAACGAAGGGAAAGCCGACAGGGCGAGATCAGAACTGCATGAAGGATGCTCCAATACTTCGAAATACATATTCTGAAGCGTTTTGATTGTTTGTGTGGAAGAGAGTTTTCATACAAAAAAGAACCCCATTTGACAGTACACGTCAGCGTTTATTTCGAATTCCTTGCTTCAACTTGTCGCAAAGCATATCACTGTTATGTTGCCGTCTACCCCACGTAATGTTGGAGAATTCACCACTGTGCTTCCTAAAAAACTAATGAGCATCATTTTTCCTGTAGAGGATTGACGCTTTAAGCTCTGTCGCTTGCTCTCCGGTTCAAAGTGATGCACCCTTATGCCAACTCCAGAGATAATTGGTTTCAAAAATATTAACTCTTCATTATTGTGTTAGACCAGTAACTACTGACAGGTTCTCATACAACTGTGATTGAGCTCTTTGGGGCACATGATTCTCACCACCTTATTTAACTCTGACTCCAACTTCATTCTCAGTATTGTGTTTGACAAAAAGTGCAGGGGTTGTCTGTCTGAACTCATGTAGTTTCGTCTAATCGAATTCGTGGGAACGTTGCAGGTCGTTTCCCCAAGAGTTGGGGAACGGCCGAGGTGCACAACATCAAGAGTTACATAACAGAACAGCCCGCTCGCCACTCAGTGGCTGAAGTCCCTGGCTTACGCGAGTGGTAGAGACACTCCAATGAGGCTTGACGTACCCGCCTTGCATTCAAAGAAGGACGGGATTTTCGGTGTTCTGGCGTACGGCACTGTCCAGTGCCCGGCTAGTGGGTTTGCGTCTTAAGGACTGGTTGGCAACATCTGGAGAGAACAGACGATTCTTGAAGATGTCAGAACTGCTGCTGTGTAACGGGACCTTGTGGAGTTACCTCGGGTTTGCTTGGGCTGTTGTAAATTCTGAGCTCTATAAACAACACTGGCGGAAGTAAAGCTGTGAGGACGGGGCGTGAGTCGTGCTTGGGTAGCTCAGATGATAGAGCACTTGCCCGCGAAAGGCAAAGGTCCCGATTTCGAGTCTCGGTCAGCCACACAGTTTTAATCTGCCAGGAAGTTTCATTCATTCAACACTCCGATTCGCCTATCATGACATCAGCCAGGAGTTCCCGCAACAAACTTTGATAGGAGAGTGTGCCCTGATTGGCCCTCTACTTGAAATATTCCGTAATGGGAAATTATTTAGCATTGCAGTTTCGCACCATAGGACATAAGCAAATAAGATTTGGCTGACTGGCGTTTGCTGCTGTGCCAGCGCAAATGGTGAGTCGAGTGCAGGGACGCATGATCACAGAGACTCCGGGACTGGTACTCGGAGAGGCGACTTCGCATGGGGGGGGGGGGGGGGGGGGCGATCATTCTGGTGTTCTGCACTTGGGCATCGTGCCGACGACTTAGCGTGGTCCAGAGATTCCTGGTTGTTGCATAACTCATACTGGACCACGTCGAGAAGACAAGAGATGGGTGAGCGTATAGTGCACCTCCAGCTCGTTAGGTGGGAGTTTATAATTTTATAAGGGTGCTCTGAAGCCACAGCGCCGTTAGATCCCAGATACAAAGAGAGGTTCTTCTCTTTTGAGTTAGGACACCAACCGCTGTATAGTATAAACCAGATTCGTCGAGTCTGTTTACGTTATCGAGAGAACGCGCAGCTTAAAATCGATTAATAGTCTATCATGGCAGATTAGTATTTTCGATCTGTTGGTTTTCTTGTTCTCGAAGTCAAACTTTTGTAATAAACCACCAATTTATTTTGATTCGAATTTCACTTAAAGCAGGTAGTGTTCCCTTCATCTCATTTTCACAACCGATAGTTTTTAAAATATAGTTATTAATTGATTTTGTGCAATTCACCTCCTTAAGGTCTCACGTTAGGGGAAATTTCAGATAGCGTATTTCCATTGTGTTAAGTGTATCAACATTGAGTCTTCAGCGGTGTGTCAGTGTCTACATATAAACTGTTACTAAAGTCAGACACTAAGTTCACACACGCACGGTACTTCAGTATTGCTCGGGCATTACAAAGTTGACCCTGTTATGGATGATGCCAAATGCAGAATTATGACTGATGTAGGTACATTTGGTGTGTCACTTCATCAACAATCATTCGGCAGTTATTCATATTCAGACCACAGACTTGCACCATATTGGTATCAGCAGTGGATGTGACTAGACGTCCTGCTTTTCTCGTCCTTAAAACCTATTCGCCCGATTTTGAATTGTTCAGTCCACTATCAAAAACTCCACCATGCTGAAACATCATCCCCGAACTGTTCAGAACATCTTTTATGAATTTCAGCTCTTTGTAAACCTTCAGATAAAAAAACCTCTTAACGCACAGCGTGTGGTTCTTCTTTAGTGCACAAATGGTAGTACAGCCACTTTTATTTAATAAGATCGCGAAGCTAATTGATGTGATAAGTGATGAAACCTGTTACAAGTGATCAGTGCTGTCTAGTGGCTGGTGACCGCACTAAGCCGCACTGCCATTCTAATGACGATTAGAAAATTGCAGAAACTTATTGACGTATTAAGACAGAAGCAGCCTTGGAATTGTCATGTGTGTGGAAGCTGACGCCATTCATTGATGATTGGAACCCATAAAGCTACCAAACTGCATGGACGTTGATTACTGCTTCCATCCGCAGTTCAAACTAGTCCCAGACATTTTCCATGGGATTAAGATCTGATGTTTTAGCAGGCTAGTCGAGGTACTGCAGAGTGCCGAAGTGTTCATCAAAGTAGGAGTGTCCGCAACATAGTCATCACGAAGATGTAGAAGAAATGACAACACTTGACCACCCATAATTATGAGATAAACGTCCTGGTTCATGTTTAGAACAATTTGAGTGAGTAGCCCCAAAGTCTTGGTGCGAAAATCAACCCCAAAACATCACAAAACCACTTCCCGCCTCAACTACACATTACACGCACTGCAAGTTAAATAAGAGTAATTCATTGGACGAGTAATTCATTGGACCATGTTCATTTAGTAACTGGTTCAGGCGTTCAATGAAAGCAACAAAACCACTTGTGTATTAAACCGGTACTTACTGCCAAGGCATGACACTCTCCTACTGTCCCTGCCAGTTACATCTATTTTTACGATTACTTTTCTTACATGGCAGCGAATGGTACCTGTTCTTCATAGACATGTTGGACAGTCCACTATAATACACCAATTATCAGGCAGCTTCGTTCACAATATGGGCACGGGCGTGTCCAAACACGATGGATCATGCCATTCTGTCACATTTCCGCATCGACTCATGTTACTGCACTAGTTCCGTACAAACGACGGCCACACACACGCCATTTCACTAACACGGCTGACGCCAGTGATGGAGGATCCCGTGAGCGCCTGATACTTCTAATCCAGGGGTGGCCAAGAATCCGGCTCACGTGCCATGCCTGGCACGAGCGCCATAGCACTCATCTTCACTGCACATTTCCCTCACCGCCACGCCACACTCTCTGTGAACGAGGGTGCGAAGTAGGGGCAATTGCAAACGTACTGCATTTAAATGGCAGTACAGTCGCACTGTATACGACCTGGTTTTGGATTTCACTTTCCTCGACAACAGATCACAAACAAACAAAATATTTCTGTATTATTTGTTTTTAGTGAGCTGAAGAGATAATATTTATCTGATATAAAGTGTCAGCATATGGGCAGATGCAGAGAATTACACGGATTTTCGCTCTCAGATTGCCGCGTAATCGTAATTTATTTATTTTCATAATTTATAATAAAGTCTTTCAAACAAATAAATCGATCGAAATACTGTAGCACTTTTGCCACCTCATTATGGAGACATGGAACTACCTGAGGAAAACACTGTATCAATGTTACATCGGCACATGCAAAGGGGCGCTTTCAATTTTAAAGGCAAACAGTCTCGAAAACGGATATAAGATTGACAGTGCTCAATAATTGTTTAGGAAACTGTCTTTGTAATTCTTTCTCAAGGCTACAGAGAATTCTTCAACCCTCTCGTTTTCTTTAACAACAGTGATCTTAGGGAACCAAACTGTGTTTGTCAAAATGTGTTCCTTCTACAACTCGATTTTATTTTTATATGCACCCCCATCAAACCAGAAAGAAGTTGTTCCTCGCCTTGCAGTATCTTACTGTGGGCACGGAACAGTCAGGTCCACTCACAATGCGAGGTCTGCAATTCATTCCGGATTCAACTTTTGTTCCTGAACATTTTTTCCCTTCATAAATTCAACAATAGCGAGTTTTAAAGCTAAAAATCATTCCAGGCTTACTACTTGATTTATCCAACATACTTCGCAGTAATGTATGAAGTCTCCATACTCTTCGTTCAATTCCATCAAAAACAGTTGCAACTGACAGTAGCATATGTGCGACTTCAGAAATTTTACTATTCGTCCCAACAATATCTTCAGGTGCAGCCTGAGTCGTGCGCGGCTCGTGTTCATTCCGTTTATTGTTTGTCATCTTCTCTTACGGTACTGCCGCCTCCTTTTCTTATTCCATTTACTGGCGTCACTAACTACCTGCCTTATCTTTCCGTGAGTGGCAGCAGCAGCAGTGTTTATCAATAAGTGCACTGTCGTACCATCTCTGGAGCGACCAATAGTATTTCCGGGTCGTCGTGTGTCTGGCAGTCAGTTGGAGACGGGCCAGCAGCAGTCGAGGACGGAGTCCCGATGAGGTGCGGAAAAAAAAAAAAAAAAAGTTTCTTGTTTGGTATGTGGCCTTCAGCCGAGTTTCAGCCTTTCAAAACTAAAACTGAAAATTCCTTAAGCCGTAAATTTGTACCAAGTTGGTATGCGGCCTTTAGCCGAGTTTTCAACCGATTTAGATTAAACATTGAAAAATCTTTGTCTCGGCCTTAAGCAGTAATACTGTTCTTGATCAATATGTGGCGTTCACACGAGTTCTATGGGAAAAATTTAAACTAAGGCTTTCATACTATTTATATTGAAGATAATTCTTTTTTTTACTCCAGAAGAACTCCTGCACCTCAATTCATTGCCTAGGCCTTGTGCCTTGGATTTTTGATGTGGCCTTCAGCCGATTTAAATTAAATCAAAGGAGGTCTTTCGTTAAAAACTCGAGAGCTTTTGATTCTTGGTTGTGTGATTGTGTGTTTTAACATATAAACTTTATATGTTGAGTGCAACTGACATTAGCTTATTTTGGCCCCTTTCCACAAATATAACCTCATTCGCTCTGTCCTGCTAGCCCAGGGATTTCACAGCCTGCCTGCAATTTTAGCACAAAGTGCTTCTCAGTTTTCTGAACAATGAATTCCATCTGTGGATCGTTGTAATTCTTTGCTCTATCATTGTCAACTAACTCTTCAAATTCTTTCTGCATGGTATTGCAATATCGTTTGCTAGTTTGTAGTACCCATCGCTTATGCGACTGAATAATATGCACCTGCCTCGAGATGACTGGGTGTTTGTGTTGTCCTCATCATTTCATCATCATCCAGGAAAGTGGCGAAATTGGACTGCGCAAAGGTTGGGAAATTGTACGGGCGCTGATAACCGCGCTGTTGAGCGCCCCACAAACCAAACATCATCATCATCACTGAATAATATGTATTTAGAGTCCTCATCCCTCTCTTCTGTCTTTCCCATTCATGTTTAACGGCTTGTAACGATAGATCTCTAGACTGTTTCCTTTTGTGCAAACATCCACTGGACCTGTGAACGTGCTTCATACCACGATCAAGCAGCGAAGGGTAAACGGCGCTGACACTACAGTTCTGCCGACCTGAAGATGTGCCGACCGAAAAATGCTACATCGATACTAAATGAAATGTAGCTCTGTGCCGAATACTTCCGGGAAGGAACGAGCATTGCCGATACAGGCGGAACCTTGGCTCACCCGCAGCCCGCCCGTGGCCTGCACACTCGGCCTGCGTTAAGTTTGGCACGCCGTCGCTGGCTCTGTTCTAAACCACGTGTACAGGGCTACAAAGCGATCAGTGCGCTCATTTAAGAGGGTTACCTCATTTAAGAGGTGAGGGGGAGCTTACTAACGGTCTCCTTATCTCAAGTCATCATTTCAACAGTCCTGGTGGTACTGCTGTGGTATGAACCAGCACCTTTGGTATCAGGTACCAGATGGTGATGCGGTACTCTCCAGCACATGGCGATACTACACTCCTGGAAATTGAAATAAGAACACCGTGAATTCATTGTCCCAGGAAGGGGAAACTTTATTGACACATTCCTGGGGTCAGATACATCACATGATCACACTGACAGAACCACAGGCACATAGACACAGGCAACAGAGCATGCACAATGTCGGCACTAGTACAGTGTATATCCACCTTTCGCAGCAATGCAGGCTGCTATTCTCCCATGGAGACGATCATAGAGATGCTGGATGTAGTCCTGTGGAACAGCTTGCCATGCCATTTCCACCTGGCGCCTCAGTTGGACCAGCGTTCGTGCTGGACGTGCAGACCACGTGAGACGACGCTTCATCCAGTCCCAAACACGCTCAATGGGGGACAGATCCGGAGGTCTTGCTGGCCAGGGTAGTTGACTTACACCTTCTAGAGCACGTTGGGTGGCACGGGATACATGCGGACGTGCATTGTCCTGTTGGAACAGCAAGTTCCCTTGCCGGTCTAGGAATGGTAGAACGATGGGTTCGATGACGGTTTGGATGTACCGTGCACTATTCAGTGTCCCCTCGACGATCACCAGTGGTGTACGGCCAGTGTAGGAGATCGCTCCCCACACCATGATGCCAGGTGTTGGCCCTGTGTGCCTCGGTCGTATGCAGTCCTGATTGTGGTGCTCACCTGCACGGCGCCAAACACGCATACGACCATCATTGGCACCAAGGCAGAAGCGACTCACATCGCTGAAGACAACACGTCTTCATTCGTCCCTCCATTCACGCCTGTCGCGACACCACTGGAGGCGGGCTGCACGATGTTGGGGCGTGAGCGGAAGACGGCCTAACGGTGTGCGGGACCGTAGCCCAGCTTGGTGGAGACGGTTGCGAATGGTCCTCGCCGATACCCCAGGAGCAACAGTGTCCCTAATTTGCTGGGAAGTGGCGGTGCGGTCCCCTACGGCACTGCGTAGGATCCTACGGTCTTGGCGTGCATCCGTGCATCGCTG
This sequence comes from Schistocerca cancellata, assembly GCF_023864275.1. Lineage (NCBI taxonomy): Eukaryota > Metazoa > Arthropoda > Insecta > Orthoptera > Acrididae > Schistocerca > Schistocerca cancellata. The sequence goes on from NC_064627.1 coordinate 1,001,368,373, forward strand.
CGGTCCGGTCCCAGGTCGACGGGCACGTGCACCTTCCGCCGACCACTGGCGACAACATCGATGTACTGTGGAGACCTCACGCCCCACGTGTTGAGCAATTCGGCGGTACGTCCACCCGGCCTCCCGCATGCCCACTATACGCCCTCGCTCAAAGTCCGTCAACTGCACATACGGTTCACGTCCACGCTGTCGCGGCATGCTACCAGTGTTAAAGACTGCGATGGAGCTCCGTATGCCACGGCAAACTGGCTGACACTGACGGCGGCGGTGCACAAATGCTGCGCAGCTAGCGCCATTCGACGGCCAACACCGCGGTTCCTGGTGTGTCTGCTGTGCCGTGCGTGTGATCATTGCTTGTACAGCCCTCTCGCAGTGTCTGGAGCAAGTATGGTGGGTCTGACACACCGGTGTCAATGTGTTCTTTTTTCCATTTCCAGGAGTGTATGTATGAAGCGGTGATGTGCCTCCAGCGCCAGGTATGTCAGTTATTAGGCGGTGGTGTGGTGCTCGTCAGCATCTGTTCGGCATCAGCTGCCACCTGGCGAGGATGTACTGAGGAGGACCTGAGCTTATGAGGTACGAGACCGTGGTGTGATACTCACCAGCACCTCGCCGGCCTGTGGGTCGCGGTCTACGTCGTACTGGACGACCAGCTGCCCGCTGAGCCCATCTTTCCCCGACTGCAGCTGCTGCTCCGGTGTCGGTGCGTAGTGGATGTGAGCGGACTTTGCTGTTGGTCTCTCTACCGTCACCAACGCGTTAGCTGGAACGGAAGAAGCAAACTGTTATCACCATGCTGCAAGGTAAGATGCTTCGCAGCAGCAGTGAGATCATGATTATGTCGTGGTCTTACGTCTTCTTTTATATGAGCCACGAACTCTCCACTGCCCTTGAGCTTCACTAGTTCTGAACTGGCGGCTAGAAGCTTTGAACAAAGTGGTACGCATCTGAAAATCTCTCTCTCTCTCTCTCTCTCTCTCTCTCATACACACACACACACACACACACACACACACACACACACACAGACGCGCGCGCGCGCCGCGCAAACACAAACGCACACGCACCCACCCACACATGCACAAAAGCACAAAACAAACGCACACAAACACAAAAGCACACAAACACAAACGCACACAAACACAAACGCACACAAACACAAACGCACACAAACACAAACGCACACAAACACAAAAGCAAACGTACACCGCATATGCACACAAACACGAAAACACATGATTCTATTTGAGACACTAACGTAAAGTAGCAGAAACATTAAGTCGAGATCTTAGGTATAATTAGGCTAATCAGAACACTAATCCACCGTCGAAAATTCGAGACTTTTTTTCCTGGCATGAGCCAACAAACGACCACGTGCCACTTTTAATTTCTTGCTCGTCCTTCTTTTATCTCAGTATTCATCTGTTCAGTGTGTTTTTCCTTCCTGTATTCTGATCATTTCAGTCGCGTATTCTCACTTTCGTACCTTGCAATTCTTCCATATTCAATTATTTTCCCCTAAACACTTCTCTCAGTTCACTTTTGAGCCAGCAAATATTTGAAGTTATTTTCAGTTAACTAGTGACTTGCATTCGATACCAATGTCTACAATATATCATTCTTTTTCTCATTACTTCTGATGTGTTTTAGCTACATTTTGTTAAATTAATTGTTATTTCGTAATTTCCATCCTCCAGTAGCTTTCCGTGAGCCTAATAATTTCCCAATGATTCGTCTTTCTCGAATTTCTAATTTATCTAAATTGTAGCTTAGTGGTAGACATTCGCTTTCTTGTAGACATTGTGGCTTCAAAAATGGTTCAAATGGCTCTGAGCACTATGGGACTTAACATCTATGGTCATCAATCCCCTAGAACTTAGAACTACTTAAACCTAGCTAACCTAAGTACAGCACACAACACCCAGTCATCACGAGGCAGAGAAAATCCCTGACCCCGCCGGGAATCGAACCCGGGAACCCGGGCGTGGGAAGCGAGAACGCTACCGCACGACCACGAGCTGCGGACATGGCTTCACTAGTGCATTGTAATGGCTTATTTCTGGATGTTTAGAAGGTCTTTCAGTTGTACCCTAAGCTATTCCCATTTTATATATCATTTCTGCGATACTACCTTTTTCGAAACCGTTTTCTTGGACTACCTCGTCAAGACGTGTAAATTTTTTAACCTTTATCTGCCCAATGCGTGCTTTCAGAAATTTCGACACATTTCTAATGTTTGTTAAAAAATATATTTTTTTCTACAGTGAATGTTAAGCCGGTCCTATTGGCTATTTCTCCTAAAAGATTAATTTGTATTACAACAAAAGTGACGCTTTTTAGTAAGGATAGCAAAATCCCCTGCAAATGCAAGACAGTTTACTCCAATATTAAACTGTCTCGCGTTTGTAGAGGACTTGCTGTACTTTATGGAAGTGTGAAATCTGCTGTATTTTTTAAATTTTTTTATCAGCGATAAAAAATCAATAAGTCATACACCACACTTCGCAGTGGTTGCTTAAAAGAAATCGTATGACGCACCTTACATCGAGGAAAGGTATGTTGCTAATTACACTCCTGGAAATTGAAATAAGAACACCGTGAATTCATTGTCCCAGGAAGGGGAAACTTTATTGACACATTCCTGGGGTCACATACATCACATGATCACACTGACAGAACCACAGGCACATAGACACAGGCAACAGAGCATGCACAATGTCGGCACTAGTACAGTGTATATCCACCTTTCGCAGCAATGCAGGCTGCTATTCTCCCATGGAGACGATCGTAGAGATGCTGGATGTAGTCCTGTGGAACGGCTTGCCATGCCATTTCCACCTGGCGCCTCAGTTGGACCAGCGTTCGTGCTGGACGTGCAGACCGCGTGAGACGACGCTTCATCCAGTCCCAAACATGCTCAATGGGGGACAGATCCGGAGATCTTGCTGGCCAGGGTAGTTGACTTACACCTTCTAGAGCACGTTGGGTGGCACGGGATACATGCGGACGTGCATTGTCCTGTTGGAACAGCAAGTTCCCTTGCCGGTCTAGGAATGGTAGAACGATGGGTTCGATGACGGTTTGGATGTACCGTGCACTATTCAGTGTCCCCTCGACGATCACCAGTGGTGTACGGCCAGTGTAGGAGATCGCTCCCCACACCATGATGCCGGGTGTTGGCCCTGTGTGCCTCGGTCGTATGCAGTCCTGATTGTGGCGCTCACCTGCACGGCGCCAAACACGCATACGACCATCATTGGCACCAAGGCAGAAGCGACTCTCATCGCTGAAGACGACACGTCTCCATTCGTCCCTCCATTCACGCCTGTCGCGACACCACTGGAGGCGGGCTGCACGATGTTGGGGCGTGAGCGGAAGATGGCCTAACGGTGTGCGGGACTGTAGCCCAGCTTCATGGAGACGGTTGCGAATGGTCCTCGCCGATACCCCAGGAGCAACAGTGCCCCTAATTTGCTGGGAAGTGGCGGTGCGGTCCCCTACGGCACTGCGTAGGATCCTACGGTCTTGGCGTGCATCCGTGCGTCGCTGCGGTCCGGTCCCAGGTCGACGGCCACGTGCACCTTCCGCCGACCACTGGCGACAACATCGATGTACTGTGGAGACCTCACGCCCCACGTGTTGAGCAATTCGGCGGTACGTCCACCCGGCCTCCCGCATGCCCACTATACGCCCTCGCTCAAAGTCCGTCAACTGCACATACGGTTCACGTCCACGCTGTCGCGGCATGCTACCAGTGTTAAAGACTGCGATGGAGCTCCGTATGCCACGGCAAACTGGCTGACACTGACGGCGGCGGTGCACAAATGCTGCGCAGCTAGCGCCATTCGACGGCCAACACCGCGGTTCCTGGTGTGTCCGCTGTGCCGTGCGTGTGATCATTGCTTGTACAGCCCTCTCGCAGTGTCCGGAGCAAGTATGGTGGGTCTGACACACCGGTCTCAATGTGTTCTTTTTTCCATTTCCAGGAGTGTACTTAGTGGAATACAATACCTATGCTAACAGATCAGAGAACATGCGACCCAAATGCTAACATCTCTAATTTCTTTAGAAAAGTAAACTATTGGAGAAACTTAAGTTCAAACAAGCTCCCCTATTTTCTGATACGTAACGTGTGATCGCAATAGGGTGTCCTAGAGCCGCTCGGGAACCTCAGTAGTCTCAGCATTTGCATCGCCTAAGAAGCTGTTGCTTGCCCTTACCACGATACTGCGTTTGTAAGAGGAGTTAGAATACATGCAGAACGTTAGACGTGGATGCTGAGAAGTTCGAAAACTTAACTCCTGCATATATGCACACGCAGCAATCGTTGAAACATTGTTGGGAATGGTACCTAAACAGAAACGTGTCGACATTACTCTACACTTGAAAACTGCTGTCTCTGTTAGCTACTGAACTGAACTATAGAATGTCATTTTAATTTCACAGTACAACTGAGGATCCGTTTGCGCTAACGAGATACGTACCTGTACGTACGTATTTACACTCTAAATTTTTCAAAAATGGCTCTAGGCACTATGGGACTTAACATCGGAGGTCATCAGTCCCCTAGACTTCGAACTACTTAAACCTAACTAACCTAAGGACATCACACACATCCATGTCCGAGGCAGGATTCGAACCTGCGACTGTAGCAGCCGCGTGGTTCCGGACTGAAGCGCCTAGAACCGCTCGGTCACAGCGGCCGTCTCTAAATTTTTCAAGAGATACTGTAGCACAACGAATATTAATGGATGCTTAGCAAAGCCTAGAAAAATGTTCCTGTACTCACGTTTAGCGTCCTCGTCGGGTTCAACTTCGTTGCCGGAGCGCAGTTCTGGTACCCGGAGCGTCGTCACGTTGCTGCTCTCCTGTATGTACACGTCCACCTGCAGGTCCCGCACCACCTGCACAGAACATACCACTTGGCTCCTCACCGTCTCCACAATCGTTTCTCTACATCACACAGTACTTGTGTTCATTGCAGGGATGATGGTGTGTATAAAGTAAATCCACAATAATGCGCAAATTGACTTGATGAAAGGGAGACGGTTTTTCACTTTGTACACTCTTGACAGCTGATGCGGATGAGGGGGCATCGTTTCAAAACGTATCAAATGTAGCCGAGGCCAAAATACAGTTTAATGCGTTTTCACCCCGACTTTGGTATGCTCTTTAACACTTGAGTGAGATCGGGTCAGCTCGTTATTCTTTTCTGCAGTAATTTAGTACTGAAAAACATGAATCGGGTCAGATCGTACTGTGTACACCACAGCCGACGTTTCAAAAGGTATCATGCTTATGACATATTTCCCAGCGTACGTTATCAGCCCGCTCGTTTGTTGGCTGTTCGCACTATTTTCATCTTGCTGCTCACAGTGTGGTGTTGATTGCACGACTCTGCACTTTCGACCACAGTGGAGTGCAATTTCCACGTGAGAAAGGGATCAAATGAGAATAAGAGCTGGGAAAACTGAAAGACAGCGTGAAAAGGAAAATTTGGAAATTTGTAGTAAGTTGTTATAGGACCAAACTGCAGAGGTCATCAGTCCCTAAGCCTACACACTACTTAATCTAACGTAAACTAACTTACACTATGGACAACACAAACGCCAATGCCTGAGGGAGGACTCGAACCTCCGATGGCGTGAAATGGTAGCTCAGTAAGTAATAACACCTGACATACTTTACGAAAGTTCATTTTCAGTGAAATTCGTAATGTCGGTGCACTGATGTGTTATTCGCGGGGGAAAGGTTTCATAAACGCATGATTTATACTTTGATTGAGCTTTACTCACTGTAACTGTTCCATGAGGAGACGCATTTCGCTTTAGGTACTTCAACCGAGATCCACATTTAAGTAATTTTGAGCCAGTTGTAATCACAAACAAAGCAAATTCAAGTGTGAAAGCATCCCAGTATTTTACATGACGAAATCGAAAAAATTGACGTTTGCAGCATACGGTACAAGATCGCACTCTGCTGTCTTCAGTGATGAGATTAGGTTCTGTGTATGTATGTGTGTGTGTGTGTGTGTGTGTGTGTGTGTGTGTGTGTGTGTGTGCGGGTGCGCGTGCGCAAGTAATGGACATTCACGTGTACGTGTACGGCGTAGACCAGATCTGCCTATTCCAGAGAGTATTCGCCAATGACACAGGTCCAATCACAGGCTTCAGGGTGTGGGAAGCGATCAATTACAACGATTCATTGGCTATTATTCCCGTGGAACTGCCATTTATTCGACAAGAAGGTGATGCGCTTTTGCAGCGTATGGTTCTCATGCTGTAGAACAATGCCCTGGCCAACAAGATCGCCAGACCACTGGCCAACTGAACACGTACGAACATGATGAATTGGGAACTTACTTTTTCCCCAGGGCCTGCAAAGGCCATCGCCAAATTGCAACGAAAGTACAAATTCTTGGGACAATCTATTGCAAAATGCCGTTCGGCACCTTTATGATCATTTGCATGCGAGAATACGCGCTTGTGTTGTTGTCCGAGGAGAGTACGCTGTTTTGATGAGACTGTTTGAGCATCCTTTACTGTGACGTGTGTGTTTCATTTGGTCTGAATTTGTTATCATACACTCCTAAAATGATGAACTGCTACCTGTCACCTCACTTGTCAATAAAATAACCTTATCATGCAGGGTGCTGCATTTTTTTTTTCACGGCAGTTTATATCTGGAACTGCGATAAAGGTGGAGGGAAATCAGTGTGTGTGTGTGTGTGTGTGTGTGTGTGTGTGTGTGTGTGTATTTATTTGTTTATTGTTCCGTGGGACCAAATTAAGGAGAAGTCTCCACGGTCATGGAACGAGTCAATAGATGAAATTATAACACGATAGTAGAAACAGATAAAATGAAATATAAGAAACATATTCAGGCGACAAGTCGTAAGTTTAAATAAAGAAAATCAACAATGTAACACTGGAATTTGCTTAATTTTTCAGCTCTTCCAGGAGCTCCTCGACAGAATAGAAGGAGTGAGCCGTGAGGAAACTCTTCAGTTTAGATTTAAAAGTGTTTGGGCTACTGCTAAGATTTTTGAGTTCTTGTGGTACCTTATTGAAAATGGATGCAGCAGAATACTGCACTCCTTGCTGCACAAGAGTCAAGAAAGTGCATTCCACATGCAGATTTGATTTCTGCCTAGTATTAACTGAGTGAAAGTTGCTAATTCTTGGGAATAAGCTAATATTGCCAACAACAAACATTAAAGAAAATATGTACTGTGAGGACAATGTCAGAATTCCCAGACTATTGTATAGGAGTCGACAAGAGGTTCTCGAACTTACACCACATATAGCTCGAACAGCCCGTTTTTGAGCCAAAAACACCCTTTTTTTAATGAGAAGAATTACCCCAAAACATAATACCATATGACACAAACGTATGAAAATATACGAAGTAGACTACTTTTCGTGTTGAACTGTCACTTATTTCAGATACTGTTCTAATGGTAAATAAAGCAGCATTTAGTTTCTGAACAAGATCCTGAACATGGGCTTTCCACAAGCCACATGTGGGTGTCAGCTATAGCAAATTCTAAAGTCAGGAATTGAGCTTTCATTCCGATGGTGACACCTTATCACTGATCACATGTGAAGTCGTTCAGAGGTGTTACGCAGCGATAAGGCCTGACACAGTGGCTTCTGAAGCGTAATGCCACCATCAGTGCTGGCGATACCTCGGCCATCAACTCTGCACATGCCTCCGCCTTGGTCTCATGCGATGGAAGCATATTAGTAGAAACTGTATCCAAGTGCTTGTGGGAGTCACATACATATTCATACATACATGCTTTTTCCCTCCCACTAGAGGCTGCAGATTGTCCTCAGATCATTTAAAACAATGTTGTTTTTCCGATATGTTTTTGTTTTTCGATTATCTCCCACTTCAGGTTGTTCAATATGTAGCTTAAACCTTTTCCCCGTTCTATATACTTGCTTGGTGCAACTCCTTATTCGTGCAGTTGGGTATATTTTCTCCACATGGATCAATTGCCTGGAACAAACAGTGTAAGCATTTTAAAACCCATCCAGTAGGTGAGCGAAGGGCTACAACTTTCCTGATGTTCGATCCTTTCATTTCAAGCTTACACGCATTGTTACTGCTAGGTACTTGTATGAATCAATTTAAGGTTAAAACTATGGATCCACCGCGGCCGTAAACCTATAGCAACATTAAACATCATTAATATCCACGCAGGAGTGTTTTGGATTTTAAGCCATTATCAAGTCTTACTTGCAAAAAGACGAGTGATAACAACATTTCTGCGCTGACCACGTTTTCATTTTGGTATGCGTACATCTTGAACACATGCTTCTGCATTCATTTGTCGATCTGCTTATAATACCTGCTATATATTGTCAATGTAGACATTACTTCGTGACGTACAAGTCTACCAGCGCACGTCTGCTCAAGTTTCTATTGATGCCTCTGTACGCCAAATGGACTTGCTGTCAGCAGAAATGATGTTGACATGAATCTGTGCTAGCCCCCACATGACAGTTACATAAAGGACAGACAATTAAAGTTGTGTATGTTAATAAACTTTTAATTTTGCTACAAGTTTAAAGCCCCAGTGACGCCATGGTTTTTAATCTTCACTGAAATCTTAACAATGGATCAAGAAACCTACAGATGATTCTTCAACCTAGAAAAAATAGATGTTTTAAATCGTTTTTAAAATAGGTATACAGTGTAAGGAAAGACAGGTAATATACAAAATGTGCCAGAACCAAGATGGACAGTAGGAATAAAATAGTAAGACATAAGTTTTCGAATTGAAAAAGAGTGTAATGCAAAGATGTAATCTGCATCTCCTACTCCTCAACCTGTACAACGAAGAAACAATAATGGAAATTTAAAAAAGCGATATAAGAGCTGGATTAAAACTCAGGCTGAAATCATATCATTGGAAAGAGTCGCTGACGACACTGGTATTATCAGGAAAAATGGTTCCCAAGTGTCTTGATGAAACTTGGATGGTGGGTAGAAAGGGAAAATTCATTTGTTTTTGCCCAGTTTCACTTTTAATGGGGTAAAACAAACACCGAAATGTAATCTGAATTTTAGGTTTAGAGGGAATATCTTCGAAATGCTGATACATAAAAAATGTTTTACATAAAAAGGTGACAAGTAATTATTGTTCTTGAAAAATGCATAACAAACTTTTGTAATAAATTGAAATTTTCAGAACACTACACGACCATTAATTAATTTTGAAAAATGAAAACTTTTGTCACAACATAAATTAAAGATGTTTGCAAGCCACAAACATCCCTACGTAATAAAGTTGATTTCTGAAACACCATTTTTGGAAAATAAGCTGTACACAGTGTGCTGTCTGAGTATTTTCAACATACCTAATTAAAATATCTAATCATTCATTACTAGTCTCCTTACTCATTTTACTTATATGTGATTCATGTTTAAAATGGTTATTATAGGTTTTACATTCATTTCTGTTGTTTTTTTTAGTTTACCGTTTCACATGCGTGTATTTTTTTTAACTGAAAGTAATAAGTATCTGTTATCAGATTTTCACTCTGCAGCGGAGTGTGCGCTGATATGAAACTTCCTGGCAGATTAAAACTGTGTGCCTGACCGATACTCGAACTCAGGACTTTTGCCTTTCGCGGGGCAAGTGCTCTACCATCTTAGCTACCCAAGCACGACTCACGACCCGTCCTCACAGCTTCATTTGTGCCAGTACCTCGTCTCGTACCTTCCAAACTTCACAGAAGCTTTTCTGCGAACCTGCATAACTAGCACTCCTGAAAGAAACGATATTGCGGAGACATGGCTTAGCCACAGCCGGGAGGATGTTTCCAGAATGAGATTTTTACTCTGCAGCGGAGTGGGCGCTGATGTTCGCAGAAGAGCTTCTGTGAAGTTTGAAAGGTTGGAGAAGAGGTACTGGCACTATTGAAGCTGTGAGGGCGGGTCATGAGTCGTGCTTGGGTAGCTCAGATGGTAGAGGACTTGCCCGTAAAAGGCAAAGATCCCGAGTTCGAGTCTCGGTCCGGTCGGTGCCGTCGAGCCCTCCGGGATCACCAGACGGACAGGTTTCTTGTCCTCATGTACGATGCCTCATACGTATCTTTCACACTGACCTCAGCAAGAATCTAACAATAATAGAGATATTTTTCCCTCACTGGGAAAGAAAACATCTTTCAAATATCTTTTGACCTCATCAGATGCTTGTTTACCAGATTTCGAAATTGTCAAGGACATTTGGGGCTTCAAAAAGAGACTCTCGAATTCTCGGCTCAAACTCAACGATAGTTTCTTTTAAAAAGCGCAGGAAAAAAATTAGAAAGAAGAAAACGTTTTGAGTGTCATACCGAAAGACAAGAAACATTTGGTGATCCCAAAGGGCTCGACAGCACAAATACAGCCGTGGAACGTTTACAGCTTTCGATGTTGGAAGAACTTCGTGAGAAGATTTTCAGCTGTTGAATGTTTATGACGTCAATCTCCACCCGAGAAACAGTACAACCAAGCTGCAGTCTCTAGCACATAACCAACTCTCTTGGCTTGTCAGTGTTTTTGAAATATGCCTGACACCAATCAGGGTATTTAGAGGATCACCCGTGAAAATTTGGAAGCTTGCTGAATTTTGTTTCGTATTGTCTTCTCCGTCGTGTATATAATATATGAAGCAATTTCGTTTATTTGAAGTGCGTGGTGTAAAAAACCGTTATGTTTTAGGCATTTCCTCACAGATTATCAATATCGTAATGTTTTCCTGTCATAATAATGAGTTACTTATTATTTTCATTTAATGAAATACAGATCGTGAGACGGTAAACTAAAAAACAAAAACAAAAAAACGTAAAACAGCAGTTTAAAACAAAACAAATTATGTAAAATAAACAATATGAATAATAATGAATGTTTAGATATTTTAATAAAGTATGTTGAAAATAGTCAGACAGCACATTGTGTATAGCTTATTCTTCAAAAATGGTAGTTCAGGAATCAGCTTTATTACACAGCGATGTATGTGGTTTGAAAACTTCCTTAATTTACGATGGAACAAAAGTTTTCTTTTTTCAAAATTAATAGTGGTGGGGTATTTTGTAAACTTTCAAATTACTACAGAAGTTGATTACGGAGTTTTCAAGAACATTAATTACGTATCAAATTTATATGAAAAACATCTCTTATGTATCATCGTTTCGAAGACAGTCCTTCTATAACTAAAATGTTAAATTACTTTTCGGGTTGTGTTTTATCCCTTAAAAGTGAAATTGGGCACAAAAAAATACGTATTGCGCTATTCCTCCCCCTCTAAACAACCGCCAAATTTCATCAACATCGTTTATTGACACTTGGGAATGTTCCCTTAGCAGTGAACTTGACGAATAATTACAAAACCTGTTGAATGTAATGAACAGTCTGATGATCACAGAACAAAGACAGAGTAAATCAAAGAAAGGAGGATACAGCTGTGTGTACAGCGATGAGATCAGGGACAAACGTAAGGGTACTGGGCCCATGTAGCAGAGAAGCTGAGGGATAGTCGTTACTGTGAGAGGCGAAATAACGCATAACGGACGTAACAAGGAGGATATAAGCAGCAGATTATCACAGCCAAAGAGGGGCCTTTCCTGGCCAAAAGAAGTCTACTGGCATTAAACACCGCCCTTAACTTGAGAAAGAAACTGTTGAGCAAGTACGTTTGGAGACCAGTATTGTATGGAAGTGAACCGCGGATGTGGAAAAACCGGAAAAGAATTGAATTAAAGAGTCTGAAGTATAGCGTTACAGAAGGATACTGAAAATTAAGTGGACTCATAACGAAAAAAGTAGGTGGTACTTTTCAGAATCGGCAAGAAAACGAATTTTTTTTTTAAAAAGACTGGTTAGAAGGAGGGACAGGGAAAAGGACGTGTTAAGTAATCAGGGCATAGCTTCCATTGTACTAGCGAAAGCTGTAGAGAATAAACACTGTAGGACAAGACAGAGATTAGAAGATATCTTACAAATAACCGAGGACTTTAGGGGTAAGTCCTACTTTGAGATGAAGATACAGGCACAGGCCACATCAATCGAATCAGAAGTCCAGTGAGAAGATCTTACTGGCTGAGGTACCTAACCTAAAGAAAATGATGTGTGTGAACTAGTTGCGACTCAGCCAAGCATTAATTTTACTATTCCTGGAGTACAGAAATTTACACTTTCCTGTTCTGTAGTCAGGTATGAAGCTTTGTTGCGGTTGGACATGCTGTGAAGATGTGTTTATTAAAGACTCTGTCACAGCTAACATCGTAGTAAAGTGAGAGACTGCAAGTGTCATTACCCGCCAAGTTGTTTACGTGTCGTAAGACGCTGCGGCGTTGTCCCACGTATGCATTATCTTCCCAGATTTATCGTTCGTTCTCCGTCGTTCTCGGAACTATGACCCAACTCCGTTTGCATAATGGTATTCCGGAAAGTTGGTGCAAGCACCTTTTTATGCGCAGATTTGCAAATACACAACCTGTAGGATCCTGTTGAGCGTGCAATAACAAGCAATTTATGATAATGATCGCTTGCTCCGCAAAGAAAACACTACGTTTTTATCTAGTCGGCAGGTCTGTTAAGGAAAGTGTCTTCCATTATTTTGAAACATAAAGCTTCACTTCGGCAAACGAAAGAAATAGACTCAAGGATATTTGTCATAGTTTATGTTACAGAGTAAAAAGTACAGAATGTTTTAAAACAAAGTGTCACTTACTCCCACAGAACGTAGTAATGAGCAAAACTAGAAGCTCATATAACTACATATGTCCTAAAACCAATACCTATAGAGATATGGACCCTTTTACATGTGACATGTAATGTGTAGAGTCATAAGAGATGACATAGCAAATTTCGACTGTACTCACGTATGGGCAGGTGCAAACATTCTAACAGTCATGTAGGCGAGGAATGTGGATCGTTTCAGTATCACTGTATCAGCAAAAATTGTTAGTGAGACTAATAGGACAAATTTTACCAAACGAAGTAATAGGTACTGTGCATCAGCGAGTTTTGATTGATGAGTTACCAGCGTTATTGGTCAACATTATGTCGGTATTGTTGTTGTTGTGGTCTTCAGTCCGAAGACTGGGTTGATGCAGTTCTCTTTCTCAATCTATCCTGTGCAAGCATCTTCATCGAATAACTGCTGCAACTGACATCTTGCTGAATCTACTTACTTATTCATCTCTTGTCTCCCTCTGCGATTTTTACCTCCCACACTTCCCTCCAACACTAAACTGGTGATCCCTTGATGTCTCCGAATGTGTCTTGTGAATGTGTCTTGTATCCTCAGTTCTATTCAGGACTTCCTCATTAGTTACGTGATCGATCCATCTGATCTTCAGCATTCTTCTGTAGCACAGTATTCCGAAAGCTTCTATTCTCTTTTAATATGAACTTTTTATATGAACTTTTTATCGTCCATGTTTCACTTCCATAAATGGCCACACTCCAGACAAATACCTTCGGGAAAGACTTCCTAACATTTAAAGCTATATTCGATGTTAGCAATTTTTTTCTCTTGTTCAGAAATGCTTTCCTCGCCATTTCTGTACAAGTTGTAAATAGCCCTTCGCTCTCTGTATTTTACCCCCACTACCTTCAGAATTTTAAAGAGAGTGTTCCAGTCAATATTGTCGAAAGCTTTCTCTAGGTCTATCAAAAACTTTCTCTAAGTCTACAAATGCTGTAAATGTAGGCTTGCCTTTCCTTAATCTATCTTCTAAGACAAGTCCCTTCTAAGATAAGTTCCTTCATTTCTCCGGAATCCAAAGTGGTGGCAATTACCCTTGCAGGAAGTTAGCTACTGTGGTTTATGTACTACGCGGCACCACCCCATTTTCTACGGATCGTTAGACAGTAGTAAACTGCAATGGTTCGTGGGCGATGGATTGGTCGAGGAGGTCCAGTAGCATGGCCACCTGTCTGTTCACCAGATATGAATCCGTTAGAGTTGTGGCTACCGGGACATTTGAAGTCAATAGTTTATGCCCAACACGTCAACAATGTGCAGGCGATACAGGAGCGTTTGACCAATGCATATGACGCAATCCGAATGGAGTCAGGTGTATTTGAAAGATTGCATAGTTGACTAGAGAAAGCGCTGAAAAATGTTTCTGGCTGCGTGATGAACACATGCAGCACTGCCCGTAGTATTTACTTCTAAGTAACAGACAGGTTGGAGTGAGAGGACAGATTGAGCGATATCTCAACAGGTAACGGTTTCCGTACATATTATAGCAACTTTTTTTCTAGTTTTGACCATTTTTATTTAAAACGCTGTGTAGCTAGCATTGCAGGTTTCGTCTGACAGGCTTGTCTTTGAGTATTTCGTAGATATTAACTTTTACTTTGCATAATGTAAAAATAAAACGGAAACTTCGTCTGGCGACACCTTAGAATTTTTCTGATACAATGGTCTTCATATTTAAATTACGTTGTCTCCAGGGAGGTTGAACCTTGACACCTGGACCAAAATACAGGAAGAACGCGTTTGTTTTTTGTTTCATTATGGTCTGAATGAGGTGTCACTCGAGGTAGGGACTAATTGGCAAACTTGCTCTAGAAACTTATGGCTTTCAAACACAGTTACGTACCTTCAAATAGTTATCTTCTGGAAGCTTACATACGATGGTCATGACAAGGCTAAACAATGAATACAACGAATAGTCGAAATAATCATTATATTAAGAGGCGACGAAATTATAACATGCCGCGATGTTCGAGAGGACCAGTAAATCCCCCCGAATTACTAAGAGAATCTAATCGATCGGTTATAAGAAAAGGTAGTATTTCACGCGCCTCAATTTTTGTGATGTCTTATGTCCTGAACTATGTGTCTTACAATGGTACATTTTGTAGTTACTTTCAGTGGCATACAAGTTGATCCCGTTACGATGTTAAAAACTTTCTGGGATGATGGAGAAATGTAAAAGTATCAATTTGAGGTAGGGGACCCTGGTCCGAAAACGACAGAGTACGTAAATTTCGAGAAGAAAATTGTGTATAAAGATATATAACTGTGTTTGGAAAGTCAACGGTACAAGGAAACATGGCATGTGGATACTTCTGCAAGATGTGTTGCAAATAGGGTAAGGAGTAAAGAAGTCATAATTTGAAACCACATGCCTGATGCTGAAGATTTACTGCACGGACAACGAAAATGCAGTAATGACCAACTTTTCTCCTTTCATATTTTTGTGGGGGATGTAAGTGAGGAAAAGTTTCAAAAAGGTTTGAAATCACCTGTAAGGCCTGTTGAAAATCGCCGAGTGTTCTCATTCTCATATATCGGACGAATATAGTCTGCATAATTTGGGCGCTCTGAGTTAGTTTGCCTCAAGATATATTTACACTTTGTGACTTGTGTTAACCTTTGCGAACCTTTGTTTTATCTTAACGTAAGGTTACGCCTCTTAATGAGTATATTAAGACAACTTTTTAAATTTTTGAATTCAGTCAATAATTAAACGACATATTGAAAATAAAATTTAGCGCCTTCTGTCCAAATAACTGGCTACGAGTACTACCAGAGGTTGGTCTTGTTGTATAGCCATCACGACAGTGCTGTAACTCATCAGGATGACACACAGAATCTGGTATGTTTCTTCTCCTCTGTGCTTCCATACGCAGATATGTCTGTTATGATATGACGCTGTATGCTGATCAGGGAGTCGTTTGATACACTACGTGGTGCCCCTCCTGTGTCAGTATCTTCGTTGTACCCCATAGTCGGAGCGCCTTTTTTTTTTGCAACAAGTCAAGGGAAGCCACAACAGCTGGCAGTCCGTGGTGCTCCAGACGTCTCACTGTCCGTGCGAATACTTATCTTGCTGCAAACAATTACATTTTCCGATTCAACGTATTTGACAGCTGAGCAAACAATATGTCTATCCTTTCGAGCGCTGAGGTACGGCATGGTCTACCTGAACACATCAATACCATATTCGCAGAACAGTCGTAGGATTCTGATCAAATTTTGCAACAAATCACGGAACGACAGCATGTATAGTTCAGTACATTGTTTGACTCTTCTAGGAACGTAAGCTCTCGGAATTTTAATAGTGGACCATACCATAATGCAGAACGCCTCTCTTGCAGCTTTTGCCACTGTAGTTGACCGAGCATTTCCCTGACGCTCTCACGCTTACTAAATGAACCTGTAACGAAATATGCTGCTCTTCTTTCGACTTTCTCTATCTCCTGAGATAGGCTGAGGAGCAACGTTCAAGCATTGGTCGAACGAGTGATTTGTAAGCTACTCCCTTTGTTAATGGACTACATTTCCTTTCAAAAGGGGCACAGCACGATATTCTCAAACAACCAACATTCAAATGTGATTTCTAGATGACAAATCCATGGAGAGATCTACCATGGTTTAATAGCCGTGTTAGAAAAGCGCTATGTAATTAAAGAGGACTTCATCTCAGATTAAAGAGAAGTAAAAACCTAGGTGACAAACAAAAACCGAACGAAGCTAAAATGAGTAAGGAGAGCAATGAGAGAAGCGTTCAATGATTTTGAAAGTAAGACGTTGTCAACCGACCTGAGTAAAAACTCTAAGAGATTTTGAAATAGTTAAATCAACACCCTAAGCTGTCTACAGGCGTTGATATACATCAACGGGACAGTTGAAAAATCTGTGCCCCGACCGGGACTCGAACCCAGGATCTCCTTCTTACATGGCAGACGCTCTATCCACAAAGGATAGTGCGACTGCATGGATTTATCCCTTGCACGCTCCTCGTGAGACCCACATTCCCAACTTAATGTCCACACACAACATTCGCAGTGCCCCTGCCCATTAGACTCATTACTCACGCCAGACAATCTTACCGAGTCCCGTAAGAGTTCGGACAATGCGTTTGCATCCAGCACAGAAGGAGGTCAATGGCCGGTTAGCCTTAACTATACGAAGTTGGTATCTGTTCTCTCACATATACTAAGAGAGTTTCATCGTATGAAAATCGGTAAGTGGGTTACCATCATCTATTCATTCTCGCAGCGACCACACCGGCACCGAAACAGGAGATAACAGTAAGAAGGCCGAAATACTGAATTCGGTCTTACGAAATTGTTTCACCGTGGAAGATCGTAACACTGTCTCTCCTTTCAACCGTCGTACGAATGTCGAAATGGCAGATATTGAGATAACCGATCGCGGAACTGAAAAGCAGCTACAATCCCTTAGTAGTGGAAAGGCGTCAGGACCACATCCAGATGGGATACCTATAAGATTCTATAAAGATTATGCGAAAGAACTTGCTCCCCTTCTAGCTGCAATTTATAGTAGATCACTTGAGCAACGAAAGGTACCTAACCACTGGAAAAAAGCGTAGGTCATTCCCGCTTTTAAACAAGGGCCGTAAGACAGATCCACACAGTTATAGACCTATATCGTTGACTTCAATCTGTTGTTGAATTATGGAACATGTTTTATGCTCAAGAATTATGATCGTTTTGGTAAATAAACATCTCCTCCATAAAAATCAACATGGATTCCGCAAACAGAGATCCTGCGAAACTCGGCTCGCGTCTGTTCCTCCATGAGATCCACAGCGCAGTGGACAACGGCGCTCAGGCTGATGCCGTGTTCCTTGATTTCAGTAAGGCATTTGACTCCGTCCCGAATTGCCGTTAAATGAAAAAAATACGAGCAGACTTGCGATTGGATTCAAGACTTTCTTGCAGATAGAACTCAACACGTCGCTCTTAACGGAATAAAATCGACAGATTAAAGTTAATACCCGGAGTACCACAGGGAAGTGTGATAGGACCGATGCTGTTTACAATATTTAAAAATGATCTAGCAGAAAGCCTCGGATGCTCTTTAAGGAAATTCGCAGATGATGCAGTTGTGTACCAAAGTAGCAACGCCAGAAGACAGTAAGAATTTGCAGAACGACCTGCAGAGTGTTGATGATTGGTGAAATGAAATGAAATGTCGTGTGGCTAGCTAGGGCCTCCCGTCTGGCAGACCGTTCGCCTGGTGCAGGTCTTTCGATTTGACGCCACTTCGGCGACCTGCGCGTCGATGGTGATGAAATGATGATGATTAGGACAACACAACACCCAGTCCCTGAGCCGAGAAAATCTCCGACCCAGCCGGGAATCGAACCCGGGCCCTGAGGATTGACATTCCGTCACGCTGACCACTCAGCTACCGGGGGCCGACTGATGATTGATGCAGGCTCTGGCAGTTGACCATGAACGTAAATAAATGTAATATATTGCGCATACATAGGAAAAGGAATCCACTACTATACAGCTACACTATTGATGACTAACAGCTGGAGACAGCATCCGCCGTAAAATATGTAGCAGTAACTATCCAGACCGACCTTAAGTGGAATGACCACATAAAACAGATAATGGGAAAAGCCGATACCAGGCTCAGATTCATCGGAAGAATCTTAAGGAAATTTAACTGATCCACGAAAGAAGTGGCTTATAAGGCGCTTGTTGGCCCGATTCTTGAGTATTGTCTATCTGTCTGGGATCCCTATCAGATAGGACTGATAGAGGAGATAAAGAAGATCCAACGAAGAGCGGCGCGTTGCTTCACGGGATCGTTTAGCTGGTGAGAGAGGGTTTTGGAGATGCTAAACAAACTCCACTGGCAGACGTTATAAGAGAGGCGTTGTCCATCACGGAGATATTTACTACTGAAATTTCGGGACAGCACTTTTGAGGAGGAGTTGGACAACACATTACTTTGTAAATAATAGATTTCAGCTATCAGTCGTCCTTTGGAAGTTTTATTGGTAGATCTAGATTTCAGTTAGAAACTAGCCATTCTGAATGCACTATCCTTTTTTGGTCAATGCATGTAATGCCTGTTGGTCTGGCTTTGTACACAGTTCATTGAATACTCAAAGAGGATAGTGCATTGAGAATGGCTGGTTTCTAGCTGAAATCTAGATCTGCCAATAAAAATTCCAAAGGACTATTATTTACAAATCAAAAAAACGGCCGCTGCGTGCAAAAGCCTCTGAATGGATGGTAGCCTGATCAACACATTACTTCCCTCCACATACACCTCGCGTATTGACCACGAGGAGAAAATTCGAGAAATTAGAGCCAATACAGAGGCTTGCCGATAATCATTCTTCCTACGCACTATTCGCGAGTGTAACAGCGTTGGAGGTATCAGATAGTGGTACCGAAAGTACGCTCTGCCACACATCAGGTGACTTCCGGATTATGATGTAGATGTAGATCCAATGTGTAATCTTCCCTTGCGCCCAAGAATGTAAATGGCGTTACTCGTATCTGGTTTGTGCGATTGCGCTGACATGCCATCCAAGCATCTATTGCACTTCACCTCAATTTGACATTTACTGCGCGCCGCATTTGTGGTGTTCTAACGGCCAGCAATGAGGATAAGGTGAGGGGTCAGCCTTCAGCGGAGCGCCTTCACACGAGGAGAGCTGCAGAAGTGCGGCGCGCGGCCGTCAGTTGGGTTGCCTACCTGCCCAGGCTGTAGGTTCATGACGTGGTTGTAGGTGCCGAGGCGGCGCGTCAGCAGCTCCTCGTACGTCAGGTTGTACGTGACCTTGCTGCCCGCCTCCACGTTTACGGATACGGTGAATGTGTTGGAGTCTCGCGCGCTAAAAAGTATGAAGGTGCGACATGATTCGTCAAGTACTACGAATTACGAGGCTTCTGTGCTCGCTCTAGCTAGTTACTCACCTGACAGCAACGTGAGCCGCTGTCTGTCCGCTGGCCACTGCCTGCTGGTATTCCTTCTTCGCTTCCTCCTTCTCCTTCACGTAAGCTTCGTACACCTTGCCGTCAGACTCACTGAAACATTCGAAACGAGAAGGTATTACAAAAATATCGCGTGCTCTGCTACTACTACTGCTACCATCTTCACAATCATGGTAAGAGAGTGAGTGAGAGAGAGAGAGAGAGAGAGAGAGAGAGAGAGAGAGCGAGAGCGATTGGGAGACGCGCTCGCTTCACTATCATAATTTTCTCTACTGATCAGCAAAAATAATAAAATTGAGGGAAAGAACAGAGTTGCATAGCATCAGAAGAGCTTTCGTGTTACGTTTGTCTGAAGAAGCAATATTTGGAATGAAGCGCATAAATTTCGAATGGAGCAGTTGCCAAGCACCAGTGCTAAATTAGAAAGATGAAGTCTCCCCAATCAACATAAACTTCAGACGGGAATATCTCTCTGTTCTAGGATAAAGTATCTAAAGAATCTAGAAATCTATGAAACTACTACTACTGCGCAAAATCGTGTAGAATAGAGAAACTTACATCACACCGTGAGCTGTACTTCAGGTGTTCCCATTTGCCAGACCAGTATTCGGACATACAGTCCATCATCTGTTACAGATGATAAACAGCAAATATTTATGTGCAGTATATTATGTTAAGACAGTGTAATCTCTGCACTATAGAAAGTTTTGGAAATTTGTGGTAAGGTTTTATGGGACCAAGGTCTTATGAGATCATCGGTCCCTAAGCTTACACACTACATAATCTAACTCAAACTAACTTACGCTAAGGGCGACACACACACCCATTCCCGAGGGAGGACTCTGACCTCCGACGGGGGGAGCCGCGCGGACCGTGACAAGACGCCCTAGAGAGAGCGGCTACCCCGCGCGGGTCTGCACTATAGAATTAGTGGTTTCAGCAAATGACATTTTGTAAGCATTTTCATGGTGCATACAACTAGAGTTTATATATCATGATGAAAATGACTGGATTAATTATCACATCTGAAGATGGCAGTTATTTGTTGAATCCGATAATGTGAATACTGCAGTGATTAGGCGATCTTGGCATGACAATTATACGAACATTTATAGGGCCGCATGCTTCCAGTCGACAATAAATCAATTTTTAACAAATGTTTGCATACGCATATCAATAACACAAAAAAACATTTTATACACCAAAGTGGAAGAAATATTATTTACATATTATGAATGTCTACACTAAATGATGTGCCTCTTAGGTGTAAAACATCTACGATGTTTACAAATGATATCGCTCTAGAAACAAAAGAACCTCTTCAATAGAATTTGTAAATAATCATGCATACATAACTATGGTAGGTTCATTATCTCATGGTAAAAAAAAAAAAAATGTCTTATCGATACGACCCGGAAGTGTGGTTCAGATAAATGATATTGCAGTTCACACGCAACTGATAGAAGAAATAGTCTGATGGTCTTGTTTACATGTATTGTAACAAAATGCTCGTTCTCATTCCATTTAGCGTTTTATAGTTTTATAAGATGTACGTGCAATGATCTGTGTACCCGCAGAGATGAGACATTTTGTTTTTACCACGAGATAATTGAAGCCACCGTAGTGATGTATGCCTGTTTATGTACTGGGTTACGATTATACTTTTAAACGTTCACGGGCTTTCTACGTTTCTAAACTGACGTAATTTGTAATCCAAGATTTTACAATAAACAGGCACGTGGTTTTCATGTATATGCAAGTAATCTTATTTTTTTATTTTAATACCTACGAAGCTTTTTGTACTATCGACATAGGCATGTATACAAATGTCAGATGCTACTGATGATGAGCTGCGTGCCCAAGTGCGTATCTGGCAATTCGTGTGGAAGTGCTGCACATGGTGTACAACAAGATGACATTTATCAAGAACACACAAAATGCAGAGCACCTAGCACCTAGGTTTTCACATAAACATTAAAGCGTTACGAAGGTATTTCTCAGCTGAAAGGACAGAACTGCGTTGTACTAGAAGTTCTACTGTGTAAATATGGAAATTTTTAAGCAACTGGTCAATTTGTGAGCTATGAAACTCAGGTCTATTATAACCACTGGACCCAGATACGACAGATACGACAGAAACCAGTTTTTGTTTTTAGTCCAACGTTGCTTTGCATTTGAAGGATTGACAACAATGTTTTCCTGAAGTATCAACAATACAGGCATTAAAGCGTATTCCTTGCAGATTCATTGCATAAACTGACAGTATATGATCAAGACGTATTGTGTGGCTAAGTGTATAGTTGTCACATCACGCACCAAAGACTCATAAATCAATCCTCAGCCATTCTTGCTATTTG
This sequence comes from Schistocerca cancellata, assembly GCF_023864275.1. NCBI lineage: Eukaryota > Metazoa > Arthropoda > Insecta > Orthoptera > Acrididae > Schistocerca > Schistocerca cancellata. The sequence goes on from NC_064627.1 coordinate 1,001,390,452, forward strand.
TCGCCCCTTCATATAGATCACAGCTTTTCTTTTTACCCTAACATACTGTGCTAGAAATTTGTCTAGTTACCCGTGACCTAATTGCTACTAAATGTTGTGTATGACAGACTAAGGGAAAATCTGTGTCAATGAAAGTTCACCAGTCGTTTAAAAAACGTATTTCAGTATGAAAAACTAAAATTACTGTCAATTTCAATTTTCGAGGCTCGCCCAGACTGTGGTGTCTCCACAGTTTTTTCTCAGCAGGCGAATATGAAACTACATCGACATGACATACCTACCTTGCAAGCCACTGTATGGTGCACGACAGAGGGTACCGTGAATTACTACTAGTCATTCTCTTTCCTGTTCCACTCGCAAAGGGAGCGAGGGAAAATCGACTGTCTATACATCTCGGTACGAGCTCTAATTTCTCTCGTCTTCACAGTCCTTAAGCCAACTGTATGTTGGCAGCGGCAGAATCGCTCTACAGTCGGCTCCAACTACCAGTTCGCTGAATTTTCTCGTTAGTATTTCCGCAAAGAACGTTGCCTTCCCTTTGAGGATTCCGATTTCAGTTTACGAACAATCTTCATAATACTCGCGTGTTGATCACGTCTACCGGTAAGATACCTAGTAATACTTTTGCGAATTTCTTCGACGTCTTCCTTTAATCCGACCTGTGGGGATCCCAAACACTCGAGCAGGATGTGTTGCACAAGTATTGTATACGCGGTCTCCTTTGTAGATGACCTACATTTCCTAAAATTTCTCCCAGTAAACCGAAGTCGTCCATACAGCTTCCCTACTATGGTACTCGTACTTACACGCTGGTTCAATTTCACATCGCTTTACAACGTTACGTCTAGGTATTTAATTGACGTGGGTGTCAAGCAGCACACCTTCAGTATTGTATTCCATGATTACATGATTGTTTTTCATACTCATGTGCATTAAGTTTGTTTCCAACATTTTAGCAAGCTGCCACTAGCACTGAGAAAGAGAGGTCTGCTAGTATCCAGCGTAGCTCTTAATTTGAGGAAGAAATTTATGAGACTGTACGTTTGGAGCACAGCATTGTATGGTACTGAAAAATGAACGGTGGGAAAACCAGAAAAGAACAGAATAAAAGCATTTGGTATGCGGTATTACAAAAGAATCTTGAAAATTCCGTGCACTGATAAGATAAGGGATGAGGTTCTCCGAAGAATCGGTGAGGAAAGGAATATACGGAAAACACTGACAAGGAGAATGGACAGGGTGGTCTGTTAAGACATCACGGAATAACTTCTACGGTACTAGAGGAACTGTAGAGGATACGTGGAGGGCCGCATCAAACCAGTCAGAAGCCTGACGAGTCCCCCTCTCCCCCTCCGGCCCCCTCCCTAAAAAATACAATCTACCATTCATCACATCAAATAGAAATTCTGTCTAATTCATTCTATATCGTTCTAGAACCGCTCAATGACCATAAGTTCTCTAACACTACAGTCATCAATAAACAGCCGCAGATTGGTGTTCACCTTATATATCAGATCATTTATGTATTAGAGAACGCTTCCCTGGGGCACTCTTGACGATACGATACTCACAGTCCAGGACAACGTTCTGGGTCCTAATACACAAGAAGTCTTCAAGCAACTGACCTATCTGAGAAACTATTCTGCAAGCTTGATCCTTCGTTAACATTATGCAGAAGGACACTGTGTCAAAACACTGCTCGTAAATCTAGGAATAAGGAATCTGCTTCTTGCCCTTCATCCATGGCTCCCAGGAGATCGTACGAGAAAAGTGCACCTCGAGTTTCGCACGAGTGATGCTTTCTAAATCCGCGTTTATTTGTGGCCGAAGCTTTTATGCCTGAAGGGAAGCTATTATACTCAAACTTAGAATATGTTCAAGAATTCTGTAGGATACCGTTATTAAATACACGGGTCTTCTTATATAGAGGTTTCATCTGTGCTGGTATCCACTCGTTTGGGACTATGCGCTGGGCGAGAGATTCGCGGTAAATGCAAGCTAAGTAAGGGGCCAATGCTATTGAGTACCCTCTGTTAACCAAATCTGATTTCCATCCACACCTGGCGAATTGTTGGTTTTCAACTCTGAGTTGCTTCTCAACACCAGAGATGACTATTTCTAAATCTCCTTACGGAATATGTGCGGCAATTTCATGAGAGCGAACGCAAAATTTCCGTTTCCTCCGATAGATAATGTAGATATAGCAATGTCTAAAAATGACGTCTGTAAGTGACGTACGTTGCAAGCAGCGCCTCATTGAATTCCTCTCTGAGGGGAAAGCAACTGTGGGGAATATTCAGAAGTGTGTGTGTCAAGTCTATGGATCATCTGCAGTCGACAGCAGTACAATTGGTCGCTGGACGAAGAAGATGAGGCCGTCAGAAGGCGGTTCGGCGGAAATCGATAATTTGCAGTGAGCGTTGAGACCTTCTGCGACCATCACACTTGACATTCTGTAGCTAGGTGATGTTATCATGCCCTAGAGTACACTCATTACTACTCGGCAGTTGTCATAGCTGCTGTCAATTAGTAAGGCAAGTGTGGATGCAATAGTTCGCGCTCTTGGATACTCGAAAGAGTGTGCAAGATGGGTTACGAGCTATCGTTTCGTGGAACACAAATCTCTCACAAAAAAAAAAAAGAAAAAGTTCTGAGTTTTTGCAACATTTTTAAGCTAAGGGGACGGTCTTGTCCCAAAATGTGACAGGTGATGAAATCTGGATTGAGCTCGAAGCAGAGACAATCGATGGAATGACGTCATCATTCTCCCCACTACGTCCTTGTGTCTCGCTACAGGAATGCCATTGGAGTGGAAGGAGATTATGTGGGAAAAAAAATAGGGTGCGTAAGTAAAAGACCATCTTTCATGTGTGTAATTTTCATTATATGGAATAATTAATTGTTGCAGAAAAAAATGTGGTGCACTGCTTCTTTTGAGCTCGAAGCAGAGACAATCGATGGAATGACGTCATCATTCTCCCCACTACGTCCTTGTGTCTCGCTACAGGAATGCCATTGGAGTGGAAGGAGATTATGTGGGAAAAAAATAGGGTGCGTAAGTAAAAGACCATCTTTCATGTGTGTAATTTTCATTATATGGAATAATTAATTGTTGCAGAAAAAAATGTGGTGCACTGCTTCTTTTGAGCTCGAAGCAGAGACAATCGATGGAATGACGTCATCATTCTCCCCACTACGTCCTTGTGTCTCGCTACAGGAATGCCATTGGAGTGGAAGGAGATTATGTGGGAAAAAAAATAGGGTGCGTAAGTAAAAGACCATCTTTCATGTGTGTAATTTTCATTATATGGAATAATTAATTGTTGCAGAAAAAAATGTGGTGCACTGCTTCTTTTGAGCTCGAAGCAGAGACAATCGATGGAATGACGTCATCATTCTCCCCACTACGTCCTTGTGTCTCGCTACAGGAATGCCATTGGAGTGGAAGGATATTATGTGGGGAAAAAAATAGGGTGTGTAAGTAAAAGACCATCTTTCATGTGTGTAATTTTCATTATATGGAATAATTAATTGTTGCAGAAAAAAATGTGTTGCACTGCTTCTTTTGAGCTCGAAGCAGAGACAATCGATGGAATGACGTCATCATTCTCCCCACTACGTCCTTGTGTCTCGCTACAGGAATGCCATTGGAGTGGAAGGAGATTATGTGGGAAAAAAATGGGGTGTGTAAGTAAAAGACCATCTTTCATGTGTGTAATTTTCATTATATGGAATAATTAATTGTTGCAGAAAAAAATGTGGTGCACTGCTTCTTGAAGGGAGAAGGAAGATTTGAGTTGTACGTCCGGTCGACAGTGACAGGACATCAGTCATCAGAGACAGAGCACAAGCTCGGTTACGAAACAAACCATTCTGGCATTTGCTTGGGAGCTATTTAGGGAAACCACTGGAAATTCAAATCTCGATGGCCAGACGGAGTTTTGAACCGTCGTCCTCCGGAATGCGAATCCATTGTGTTAACTACTGCACCTCCTGGCTTGGTCATTATTTTCTGGGCGACCGTCGTAATACGGCTCAGTCTAAATTCCCGATTGTTTCGTGTGATTTTAGATTCCTTCATCGGCATCCTGTTCTGAACGACAGATTAACCGATTTCACATGCATGTAATATAATAGGACACGCAAAGACACGCAAAGGCGATAGGGTCTTATAGCCTAATAGAGCTCTATCTTGCATAAGATGGCTCATCGAAGAAATATACGCAGATGTTTCATAAAATGTATAACAAGTTCGCCGCCATGACTTTGAACAACACTGAATTATTGGTTCTCCTGAAAATATGTTCTAAAGTTACAAATACATTCACTGCTATTAAAATTCAGGAATTTGTTCCATAGTATGGTGCAGTCTTACAACTGATCAAGATCGCATACGGTATCATCAGCTGTGTATCTATCAATTGATTCTGGTAGCCAATATTTTTACACAGTGGTGTGCAAAACTGAAGGACGAAAGTAGCTTCTGCGTTACGTGGCACTCCGTAGTCACACAACTCGATGAATCTTGAGCTAAAAAAAGAAAGAACTGCTACAGTATTGCATAGCACAGCATAACGCAGAAGGTAACTGAAACAAATACGCAATTGGAAAGACATAAATGACACTTACTTAAAGCAACCAATACAATGAAGTCACCGCGATTTCTGATGGTCTCCTGTGCATTACAAGCGGCGAGACAAGATTCTTAATAGGCTCTTTGATCACCGCTGACAGCAATGCATGCCTCCAAAGTGCTCCCATGCTGTGCACAAGGTTGGTAAGGTGTTCTTGGTGTAGGGCGTTCCGGTTTCCCAGCAGTGAACTTGTGACAACTGGTGAATAGTCGTTGGTGTTTGTGGCGTGCTGCTATAGGACTCCCCAAAGCACCCCATACCTGCTCGATAGGATTTGTATTAGCGGAATCGGTAGGCAAGTTCATTCGCCTAATATCCTCCCGTTCCAAGAGCTTCTCCACCTACGCTATTCCATGTGGTCGCGCGCTGTCATCCATAAATCCAATGAAAATGCACACCTTAGAAGACGCACGTGGAGGAAGAGTACAATGTCACAATAACGCTGCCAGATATGTGTACTGTGTTCAAAGATTTGTGGATCAGTACACCCGTAAAAGATTATACCTCCTGAGGCCATGAAACTTGGACCACCAAAACGATCAAGTTCGACGATATTCCTGGATGCATTACGTGTTCACACCTCTCGCCATATGAGGATACATCCAGCATTGTCCATCTGATGCGTTTGGTGTTCCAGGTGTCACGACATGGGAGCATGATGTTGCATGGACGTACTGACCTCGAAATCTTTGAACATGGCGCACTCGCTGGTCAACGTTACACCATACTCCTTCCCCATGTGCCTCTTTTCCGTGGCGATTTCGGTCATCGCTTCACTTTTGTGGATGATAGCGCGTGACCGCATCGAACTGAGTAGGTTGTGGACCTCTTGGAAAGAGGGGATATTCGGCGAATGGGTTGGTCTGCCCTTTTATCCGGCTCAATCCCCATGGAGCAGATGTATGACTCGCTGCGGAGACGTGTTGCAACCCATCCACACGCACCAATGAATCCATTAGTTGTCAACAGCGGTCGAGGAGAAATGGAGCGTCCTTCCATAAGAACTTATAAGTCTCATGACCAGCACAGGAGAACGTTGGAGGCACGCACTGCCGTCAGTAACGGTCACACACACTATTAAGAACCATGTCCAGCAGCTTGTAATGTCCAGGGAAATATCATGAATCGCGGTGACTTAAGAGTAATTATTGTCTTTAAATAAGAAGGCTCTAAGTGTCCGTCTCAATCCGTATTTCTTTTAGTTACCTTCTCTACTATACCGTAGCAGTTGTTTTTATGCATGATCCAAGTTTCATCAAGCTACAAGGGGTGTTTGAAAAGTCTGTACAAAGTCCGAGAGATGGCACCTCCGGCGCGTATCGAGGTAATGTTTAGTTAGTAACATCTTTGGAAAGAACGCACACCAAGTTTCAGCCGTATTGGTCTCTTTATTTGTGTCTGGCATTCGTGTGAATAAAGGAAGTCGAGTGATTGTCAAAAAAATGGACGAAAAATAATTTTGTGTATTGATTAAACATTACTTTATGAAAGGTAAAACGCCTCAGGAGACTAAACAGAAGCTTGATAAACATTACGTGACTCTGCACCTTCGATTAGAAGAGTTTATAAGTGGTTTCAAAATTTTCGGAGTGGCCATATGGGCACAAGCGATTCTGAACTTTCTGGACGCCCTGTGGAGGTTACGACTCCAGAAATCATTGATAAAATCCATGATATGGTGATGGATAACAGAAGAATTAAGGTGCATGAGATTGCTAGTGCTGTGGGCATCTCTAATGAATGGGTACATAATATTTTGCATAAACATTTGGACATGAGAGAGCTATCCGCAAGATGGGTTCCGCGACTGCTCACGCTTGACCAAAAACGGAATCCTGTGAAGTGTTTCAAGGATTGTTTGCAGCTGTTCAGGAAGAATCCGCAGGACTTTAAGCGTCGTTTCGTCACTGTGGATGAAACATGGATACGTTACTGTACTCCTGAGACCAAACAACAATCTAAACAATGGGTTACCAAGGGAGAATCTGCACTAAAAAGGCGAAGACCATTCCTTCGTCCGGAAAGGTTATGGCGACTGTCTTTTGGGATTCTCGAGGGATAAGCCTTATCGACTATCTGGACACGGGTCAAACGTTTACAGGTGTATATTATTCATCGTTATTGAACCGTCTGAAAACCGAACTGCAAGAAAAACGCCGGGGATTGGACCGCAAAAAAGCCCTTTTCGATCACGACAATGCACCAGCACACATATCAGCAGTTGTGGTCGCAAAATTAATGGAAATAGGGTTCCAACTCGTTTCACATCCCCCGTATTCTCCAGAATTGGCTCCCTGGGACTACTATTTGTTCCCCAATTTGAAGAAATGGCTGGCGGGACAAAGATCTTATTCAAACGTGGAGGTGATTGCAGCAACTAATAGCTATTTTGCAGACTCTACTGCTCGAGCGTTTGGGATCCCTATCAGGTCGGATTGAGGGAGGCAATTCAGAGGCGGGCTGCTAGATTTGTTACTGGTAGGTTTGATCATCACGCGAGTGTTACGGAAATGCTTCAGGAAATCGGGTGGGAGTCTCTGGAGGCGTTCTTTTCGTGAATCGCCACTGAGGAAATTTAGACAACCAGCATTTGAGGCTGACTGCAGTGCAATTTTACTGCCACCAACTTATATTTCGCGGAAAGACCACAGAGATAAGATAAAAGAGATTAGGGCTCGTACAGAGGTATATAGGCAGTCATTTTTCCCTCGTTCTGTTTGGGAGTGAAACAGGGAGAGAAGATGCTAGTTGTGGTACGAGGTGCCCTCCGCCACGCTCCGTATGGTGGATTGCGGAGTATGTATGTAGATGTAGATGTAGACTTGGACAATTCCTATTATTTGGAAGGGATCAACAAATTAGAACAGCTTTGGACGAAGTGTATAAGTCTAAAAGGAGACTATGTCGAAAAATAAAAAAAAGGTTTACCCCAAACATGTAAGTAGTTTTTATTTTTGCACGGACTTTTCAAACGTGCCTCGTATATTACTGGGCAGTGACACATAATGCGGAAGTTACTTTCCTCCTTAAATTTTCCACACCAGTGTATAGCAAAAAATACCATAAATGGTGATATTTATGTCTTACTTATAAACAGATCCCTGTGCAATGGTACCAGTCATTTACGAGAGCAACCCTGTGCAAACTGTAGAGCAAAAAGAATTAGCTGTCGTGTTCGTTAGTGCTCAATGTGGAATCGTTAATATTAAACGCTCTAACGGTGTCAGAATGGTATGGCACTGCCTATTCTAAACTCTGGGGTTCAAGTCTGGATACAACAGAAAGATTCAGCTTTGGTATCTACTGCGGATGGAGATGTTATTCCGAAAGTAACTCTAAGCTATTCCTTTTAGTACTTTATCCATCATCAGTAACTGTATTTCTGTTTGTTAAAACAGCAACCAGCTGCACAAAAGGAATTTTATCTCTTTCCTGGTTTCAAGCATCTAGTGCCTCTTCTTCAGAAGGCTGTACAGAAAAATATGACACAAATAAGTAGAAGTTAGGTAAAAATATTAAAACTTGAGAACTAAAAGTTTGAAAGTTTGAAGATAAAAAAGTACATACTGCTAAGTATCGTATTACTTGCGATCGTCGAAAATAAGATGATTGCAGCATATTGCTGTTGTCTTAGAAAATACACGAGCGATATGTAATACAACAATGAATCCATTAATGCAAAGGGAGCTCGTAAATGCTTCCGTGTGGTTCATAATGCCTATACAGAAAAAAGTGCAATATCGTCCTAGAATAGAGCCAATTAGTTAATGACATGCATGACTTGAAGTTGGTCTCACGGTGAGGATAAAAGTACGATAACACAACAAACAAAAACTTACGCAACTTCAGTTGCCATAAGGCATCATTGAAAATGTAAGTGCGCAGAAGCAGTGTAATAAGTAATGCATAAAAATACTTAATAATGCATAACTTAAGTTTACAGAAAGGGCAAGCGGTACTATGGGTGGAAAATTTGGGAACTAATCTGCGAAACAGCTGTAGTGAGGTCAGTCGCAAGTCAGCAGGGAACCAGTCGGTAAAAACAAAGTGCAAAGTGTGAAGCGAATCATTGGGCTGGAACCGGCAACTGGGTAAGTGGAGGGGCAATTCTCAATCGATGGCTAACATTAAGTGTAAGAAAGTAACTATAGTGCACAGGAACAGTGGGCACAATTGTATACTTGTATTATACGGAAACAACTAGTAAAGGAATACATGCAAGTTGCAAGTATAATTCGTGAAAGAACTGTAACTAGCGGCATTCATACCAACTGTAAGGTACCGTAAATTTTAGAATGCACCGCTGGACTGGTGTAGTGAGGTCAACACCTTGCTAGCAGAAATTAAACGGTAGGAGAGAAAGGCTGCTCCCTTTCAGGCCGTTTATGACGCTTTTGCGTGTAAAAAGCTAATCACATTTGACGTAATGTTTTATATATCATACTCAATTTCCCATTGCTCGAGTGAATAGAACAACAACACAACAACGGCATCTTCTAGTCATGTGCTTCTAACATTCACTGCAGTGCATGTCTATTAGGGTTGTGACACTACTGACAACTAATTTAACGGGAAGGTGTACCAAACGGAAATCCGAGAAAAACGTTTAAGGTACAATATAATTCCGAAATTCCAGACACACTCCTGCTTAAACTAACGTTACAGCGATCCGTGTGACTGCTTCAAGCGTATTTCATTAGCATCTTGCTGCAGCTGATATTCGAAGACATTCTGATGGAACCGAAGTCAGTGAACTTATTTTGGAACGTCAGTTAAAGTAGAAAGGTCACTAGCTCAAAAAAAAAAAAAAAAGAACAGATTACAGTCTAAAACAAAGACCAAACGACGGACCACGAAGGAATAATGCAAATGAGATGGGTATCGGTAGATATGATTTACACGTACAGACAAATAATTAAAATTTCAGAAAAAAAAGTATTAAAGGGAAAAAACTTCACAAACTAATCAAGTCAATAAAGTTTTGGTATAAAAATGTTCAAATGTGTGTGAAATCTTATGGGACTTAACTGCTAAGATCATCAGTCCCTAAACTTAACGTAAATTATCGTAAGGACAAACACACACACCCATGCCGGGACCAGCCGCACAGTCCATAACTGCAGAGCCTCAGACTGCTCGGCTAATCCCGCGCGGCAGAGTGTTAGTATATCTCTGGCCCTTATACAAGCAGATATCTGTTTGATAAGAGTCGTTGGATGTCCTCCAGAGGGCTATCGTGCCAAATTCTGTCCAATTGGCACGTTAGATCGTCAAAACTCAGATGATTGGAGGGCTCTGTCCATAAAGCTCGAAACTTTCTCGATTGGGGAGGGATTCTGTGACCTCGCTGGGTAAGGTAGGAACTGGCAAACACAACCAAAGTGGTCCAGCCATGTCACCCTAGACTATCACTTCTCGTTGTTGGGCCGTATGCCGTCGACAGTCAGGCTGGTACCCCTCCGCTGTCCGAGGCGTCTCCAGACATGTCTTCGGCCCGGAATCTCATTGACCAGAAAAGAATCGTCTTGAATGAAGAGTCTCGCTTTGATCTGAGTCTCGATGACCAGCGAAGACGTGTCTGGAAACGCCCTGGGCAGCGGTGGGATATCAATCCATCCCGTCATACGGCCCGACAACCATGAGATGTCGACGATATTCTACGCCCCGTTTTGTTGCCCTCCATAGCAAGCCATATTGGACTTATATTTCAGCAAGATAATACCCGTCCGCACACAGCGAGAGTTTTTACTGCTTGTTGGGCAGCAAGTTCGCCGGATCTCTCCACAACTGAGAACGCCTGCAGCATTATGGACTCTGGATTTTGAAGATCGAACGCGCCAATTGGACAGAATTTCGCACGATATCCTTCAGGAGGACATCCAACAATCAGTCAATTCCAACTCGAGTAACTGCCTGCAAAAGGGCCAGAAGTGGACAAACTCATTATTTACTTGCTCAGTTTGTGAAGCCCTTTCTCTTGAATAAATCGTCCAGTTTTTTTGAAATTGTAATAATTTGTAAACGTAGGCTTCCGCGGCCGTTGTCACAATGAATAAAATTCTTCTGGGTTTGAGGCCGTACTGTCATCTGCAAAATTCCGACGTTTTGGCTACTGTTGCAAGGCGCCTTCCTCAGGGTGTATTGTAACAGTCGCCGAAACGTCGGAATTTTACAGATGACAATGTGGCCTCAAACCCAGGAAAATTTTATTCATTGTAATAATTTGTCTGTACATGTGTATCACATCTACCGATTTCCGTCCGATTCGGATAATTTCTTCGCGGTGCATTGTTTTTCTTGTCTAAAAGTGCATTTTGACTGGATTTACAATTGTGATTCCGTAGATTTTCCCCGGCGTCTTATATGTTTATGCTCTTCACGGGTATGCTGCCGGATATGATCGTCTTCACTACCTATATTTCGGCGATCCATCGGGCTGCCATCTTCAGGTGCGATCGCCCCCCTTCACAGAGGGCAGCTCTTCAACTTCTTGCGCAGACGCATTGGCCTTGACCGTGGGTATAAACGAGCTGCTGTTTCTAATGTACATTCAGTTCCGGCGTGATTGTGTAAACAGCGATCGCACATGAAGATGGCGGCCAAATGGATCGCCGAAATGTCGTGTAGTGAAGTCGATCATATCCGGCGGCATACCCGAGAAAAGCATAAAAATGAATTTACAGTTATTAGGCAGGTTTGATACAATACATGTCTATGTTGGTATGAGGTCTCAGCGAATGTAGAAGCACGCAGGTTACTGTACACAACGCTCAAATAAGCTGTTTTCACTACAGAGAGTTCTAACATATGACGTGTCAAACAAGCGCAACTAGCTTTTCTGACGTGAAAGTTGGACGCGGGAAGACGAAAACAGAATGTATAACGGCGCACATATTTCTGGTGTCAGCGCCTACGGCATGACGTCCAGGAAGGAGAAACCGAGACATCCGAAGCTTAACAGGACCAGACGCTTACGAAACTTTTGTCAGAAAACTACCCGAGTGTTCTCCATCCACGCGTTACCCATCATGTTGCTGCATAGTGGGACTACGGGCGTAAATGATTTTGTTTTGGACCAAAAGCGTTGTTTTTATGGTAATTTTCATTTCATCTGTGTTTACCGTGTTTATCTGCAGTCAATTATTTCATCTTCAGACAATTAGACACAATCACCGAAATGAAATAAACCCACAAGTATAGCGCCTTGTTTGTAGGGAAACACTGCTTTGCGAAGCTAAGTTTCGAAACTGAACCACCAGTCACTGCACGTATGCAGTGAGCAGTGGCTAAAGTCGTTAGGCATTCCATCTTTTAAGATAAGAAGTTGTCACTTCAGTGCGCTTTCATGTTAAACGGCATGTCGATAAATATGATATGAGGTGGAGAAATCGTTGGCTTACGGGCAATTACACTATGCATAGGTTCTTGAGAGCTGAGAGGCCGGTACCGCAGATGAGACAGTTCTTCGTAATATGCACATCGAAGCATTGACCATGTAGGCGATACTGATCAAAATACAGCCTGGAAGAAATACTGAGATTAATAAAGATCCCTTTCTGTAATAGGAATACGTTGTAGATGCTGTGAAGTCAATATAAAGCCATCCTGAAGATGCCGAAGAAACAGCCAGCTTCGATAAAAGCACAGCTGCGTAAAAACGAAAATTACACGAAGAATGAAATGTGGAGTTAACTACGAAAATACAAAAAACAGAGTACAAAATTTAACCCGTATGGAAGTTTTTTTGACTTCGTATCGCCTCCATGACGTAATCCGGCCAATTAGCCAAATGAGTAAAGTATCCAGTGGCCTACTGAAATCTCCTGATGATGATATTGATGAGAGAAGTCGTCGGAATCTCGAGGCTGAATATAAATCTGACGCAGCAAGAACTCCGTCAAGCATTTGTTCTGGAATGTCGCCGCAAAAAAACTGCGTTGTCGAACTCCACAGTTTGGCGGTATTGTTTTCTTGTGCTCTGTATAGTATTCTCTAGAAAAACATATGGAACTCGAGGACCCAGATGCAATTGGCATGACAACATCCAAGGTCAAATAGCAATCACAGATTACTTTACTCAAACCTGAAAACAACATATGAACGTGAAGATGTAAATCTCGTCTTTCTAGATTTCAGTTTCATTTTCTGTTGGGCTACCTGTCCTATGCTGGTGTCAGAACTCCAAACATTGGAACAATATTCTAGAACTGGTAGCACTAGCGTTTTGTATGTTATTTTGTTTACAGATGCCGTACATTTTCCTAGAACTCTTACGACAAATAAAACTCTTCCATCCGCCTTTTATAATACGGATTAAATGTGAGCCTTCCATTTCCTTCCATTTGCGTTACTTATTAGTGTTATTCTAACAGAGTTGATAGTGTACCGCTTTTTAGTCCATTAATCAAGATGCGAGGTATTGCAGAGGGATTTGGAATTTAACCCAGGACATGGGGCCAAGACAGGTGATGAGGAACTCCCCCCCCCCCTCCTTCTTGCCGGTCAAATACTAAGCAGAGAAAATTACGTCCAGCACCAGGATTCGAACCTGATCACCTATGAGTCGAGCGCCACCACACAGAGATGTACTAGCAACCACGGCTACGGACGCGGGTATTTTTCCCGCGTTTAGAGCCTTCATCGAGCAAGATGACGACGAACATTGAAAGGGGCTAGGATAACAAGAGCTGGTTATATCGCATGTAAAAATGAAACAAATAGACGTTCTTTTCTCGTTCGATACAAGAAAGGAATAGGACAGAAGATCTCTAATAACGGTACGATCTGTCCTCTGCCACGCACTGTACAGTGGTTTGCCAAATATACAAGGGGTGTAGAAAGTAATGCCTCCAAATTTTTTTGCGTGAAAACTCTCAAAGCTTTTTAAATAAAACAAACGCTTTTTTCGTTCTACACCTTTATTCTTCACGTCTGAACGTTGATTTCTCATCATAATCTCACTGGCAAGGATCACATTTTTCCCAATAACAAACGACTTTGTTGATGCCGTCACTGTAAATGTTTGACTTTGTTGACGGAACAACAACCTCACCTCTTCCTTGCACCGCTTCATCGCTATCGAAGTAAAGTCCTCGAAGCGGTTCTTTAAATTTTGAAAACAGATGGAAATCGGAAGGGGCCAATCGGAACTAAATGGATGATGACTGATGACAGTGATCCCAAGGCGTCTGATCGTTGTAGTTGTCGCAGAGACCGTGTGCATTGTCTGACATTGTGATCCTGAAGGAGAGGTTGTTCCACTTGAGGATGAACTCTTTGAATTCGTAACTCGATTACACCACGCTGTTTCTCATGCACCGACGTAGTTACGTTAGACACCACCAGGTTACACGATACAATTCGGAGCCCTCTAGCGGTAGCCCTCGTGTATGTGTGTATGTATGTACACTCCTGGAAATGGAAAAAAGGACACATTGACACCGGTGTGTCAGACCCACCATACTTGCTCCGGACACTGCGAGAGGGCTGTACAAGCAATGATCACACGCACGGCACAGCGGACACACCAGGAACCGCGGTGTTGGCCGTCGAATGGCGCTAGCTGCGCAGCATTTGTGCACCGCCGCCGTCAGTGTCAGCCAGTTTGCCGTGGCATACGGAGCTCCATCGCAGTCTTTAACACTGGTAGCATGCCGCGACAGCGTGGACGTGAACCGTATGTGCAGTTGACGGACTTTGAGCGAGGGCGTATAGTGGGCATGCGGGAGGCCGGGTGGACGTACCGCCGAATTGCTCAACACGTGGGGCGTGAGGTCTCCACAGTACATCGATGTTGTCGCCAGTGGTCGGCGGAAGGTGCACGTGCCCGTCGACCTGGGACCGGACCGCAGCGACGCACGGATGCACGCCAAGACCGTAGGATCCTACGCAGTGCCGTAGGGGACCGCAACGCCACTTCCCAGCAAATTAGGGACACTGTTGCTCCTGGGGTATCGGCGAGGACCATTCGCAACCGTCTCCATGAAGCTGGGCTACGGTCCCGCACACCGTTAGGCCGTCTTCCGCTCACGCCCCAACATCGTGCAGCCCGCCTCCAGTGGTGTCGCGACAGGCGTGAATGGAGGGACGAATGGAGACGTGTCGTCTTCAGCGATGAGAGTCGCTTCTGCCTTGGTGCCAATGATGGTCGTATGCGTGTTTGGCGCCGTGCAGGTGAGCGCCACAATCAGGACTGCATACGACCGAGGCACACAGGGCCAACACCCGGCATCATGGTGTGGGGAGCGATCTCCTACACTGGCCGTACACCACTGGTGATCGTCGAGGGGACACTGAATAGTGCACGGTACATCCAAACCGTCATCGAACCCATCGTTCTACCATTCCTAGACCGGCAAGGGAACTTGCTGTTCCAACAGGACAATGCACGTCCGCATGTATCCCGTGCCACCCAACGTGCTCTAGAAGGTGTAAGTCAACTACCCTGGCCAGCAAGATCTCCGGATCTGTCCCCCATTGAGCATGTTTGGGACTGGATGAAGCGTCGTCTCACGCGGTCTGCACGTCCAGCACGAACGCTGGTCCAACTGAGGCGCCACGTGGAAATGGCATGGCAAGCCGTTCCACAGGACTACATCCAGCATCTCTACGATCGTCTCCATGGGAGAATAGCAGCCTGCATTGCTGCGAAAGGTGGATATACACTGTACTATTGCCGATATTGTGCATGCTCTGTTGCCTGTGTCTATGTGCCTGTGGTTCTGTCAGTGTGATCATGTGATTTATCTGACCCCAGGAATGTGTCAATAAAGTTTCCCCTTCCTGGGACAATGAATTCACGGTGTTCTTATTTCAATTTCCAGGAGTGTAGATTTAGATGTAGATGTAGTTGTAGAATGGATATGAACACCGAATGGAAACTGAATGCATTACACAGAAAGAAATGGAAGAGGCTTGTGGAGCAAACGTGTGGTCATCAAGGTAGTTGCCAAGAAAGGAAATTGCCTTTGATACTCACATGAGGAATCCAGAAATGAAAGCTGTCTCTGGGAGCACGACGCTGAAGAAGACCTCCTGAGCTTTGCTGGCGGGGTTGGCCAGCCTGCTGCTGAATACCGTCCGGGCGTACCGGTAGTCGATGCGCGACTCCACATGCAGGCTGTACATCTCCGGTTTGGGCAGCGGATCCTCCTGGAAACAAGACAGAAACCAATAACTCACCTCTTCACTTCCTACAGTGACATTACAAAAGTATACTTTATCTGACGTTCATTTTATGTTGGGAACGGAGCATACAAAAGTTGGGAGAAGGGATAACGTTCCACAAAGGAGAACGCTCCGATTTTCGAACATGAATCCTTAATCATCGCGGAATCTGTTTTGTTTAATATATTGCTACTTCAAGGGACACACGCACTAGACAGCAACGTTAATTGTCAGCTGTAGTCTCGAATCGGGTTATTCTTTAGTGTTAGTAGTTGATACTGGTCTACTTCAGAGTTTCTGCAACAGTCCGGTGCAGCACCAGCGCAGCTAACGGCCGATAGGGCGTTCACAGGCACTGAGTGTGCAACGCCTTCCATGTTTGTTATTGACGTTACTAGTAACTGTTGCTACTGAATGTTGTATGTCCCATTAACAAAGACCAGCATTGATAATGAGATTTTAGGAGGAGAATAGTATATTCAAATCGTGAATTCCTAAGGGATCAAACTGCTCAGGTCACCGGTCCCTAGACTTACACACTACTTAAACTAAAACTATCTTATACTAAGAACACCACACACACCCATTCCCGAGGGAGGACTCGAACCCCCGGCATGAGGGGGCGCTGATCATCGCGTCTTAATTCTACTTCGGTCAATGATATTCTAGGCCGAAGACATTTCTGGAGAACCCTTCTTTCTTTTTTTTTTTTTTTTTTTTTTTTGCATCCACGGTACGTTTGCACCACAGCGGTACGTCGACGATATTCTACGTCCCGTTTTGTTGTCCTTTATGGCAAGCCATCCTGGGCTTACATTTCAGCAATATAATATCTGCCCGCACACGGTAAGAGTTTCTACTGCTTGTTTTCGTGGTTTCCGAACCCCATATTTGGCAGCAAAGTCGCCGTATCTCTCCCCAATTGAGAACGCTTGAAGCGTTAAGTTCAAAGCCCTCCAAACATCTTCGGATTTTGATGATCTAAAGTGCCAATTGGACAGAATCTGGCTTGATATCCGTCAGGAAGACATTCAACAACACTAAAAATCAATACCAAGCCGAATAACAGCTTGCATAAGGGCCAGAGTTGCACCAACGTATTATTGACTTGCTCAGTTTGTGCAAATCTTTCTCTTGAATAGATCGTTCAATTTTTCTGAAATTGTTATCATTTGTTTGTCTGTCCAAGTACATCACATCTTCTGATTTCCGTCCCATTCTGATTACTTCTTCGGGGTGCGTCTTTATTTCCTTTTTTGTTTTAAAGTGTACATTACGTAACACAATCAAGAATGAAACGTAAGAACCGGTTATAAAGGTTGTAAGACACGGATGTAGTCTTTTACTGATAACATTGCTAACCTGAGTGATAGTGAGGGAGAACTGTAGGACGTGTTGAGCTGAATAACAGTCTCCTGAGCGTAACAACAAAGAAAACCGAAGGAAGAAGAAAAAAATAAGGAGTGGCGGAAATGTGATTACCGAGGAACGACAACGGAATTTCGGACCTTGTAGTAGATAAAAGTGAAGCAATTGCGCTACCTTGGAAGAAAAATAGATTACTGAAAACTAAAAAGCAGCGCATGATGGATGGAACAAAACAGCACAGGCAAGAGGCTATTCCTGGCCAAAAGCATTAGTATCAAATGTTGGCCTTCATTTGGCGAAGACATTTCTGAGAAAGTACGTAAGGAGCTCAGCATCGTATGAAAGTGACGCATGGACTATGGGGAAACCGAGAAAGAAAAATATCTAAGCATTTCAGAGTTAGTACAATAGAAGGATGTTGAGAATTTGGTGAACCGCTAAGATAAGAAATGAAGTTCACACAGACTGTATGACGATAGAAATATTTGAAAAAGGTTTATAAAAAGAAGGAACAGGATGATAGGGCAGGTGTTAAGACGTTATCGAAAAAAAAAGAAGTATGTGGTGATATCTACTTTTAACGGTTGCTGCTCAATGCTTTCTGTTGTCACTGGCGTCTGCTGGTATGTAATGACCAAGAGCGTCGACAGATTTTCAATAACCCTAGAGGAAGCACGTTTTCAGCTTTATTTGGCTATATTATTTCTCCCCTATGAAGCCTTCTTGTAGTGTGGTATTGTTCGCAGCTGGAAACACTTATGTTTCAGTGTAAGGCGGTCTGGCACTCTGCAACCTTTCTTATCAACCCATTTGTGATGTCTGAAAACAGGAGTCTCTTATCGGCTGTTACAAAACCTCATTTGTACTGCTAACGGGGCCGTCAAGTCCGCGTAGAGCGCGTCAGTCCGTAGGAACATTTGTCGTTTGTGAGAGCCAGCTAACAGATCGGGTCTTCCCAGCAGCATTTTCCTCTGTAGATTACGGCTGCTGCTCTTGCATCATTCCCTTCTCAGATCAAAGAAACTGGTTAGTTTTGCAGTTACCGTTGCAGCAAGATGGAATACCGCCTACTTGTTACAATTTCGCTCCTAAAATAATAATTTTCTACTCTTCTTTACACACGTACCACATACAGTGTACCATGCATGTATGACCTTTCCGAATTCTTGTCGAAGCTGTGTTTTACTAAATCTCGTTACTTCGTGGAAAGGCTGTTGGTAATAAGAGTATAAATTGTTCATTCAGTAACATTTAATTTTAACAAATACTCGAAATTTACGATTTACTAATACCAGTAGCACTTCATAATTCGACCCAGCTTATAATAGTTTGATGAGTCGTGCTTGCAAAATGCTGAGAGGAAGTATTTACAATAGAATAGAAAAAAATGGTACAATCCCACCTCGTGCAGGAACACCTCGGATTCCGAAGGAAGGTAGGAACACGCGAGTCAATAGTTACCCTGGGACTTATAAGATAGACTGAGGAAATTAAAACTTATGTTTGTAGCTCTTGTCGGTTTAGAGATAGCTTTGAAGATTTTGGCTGCAATACGGTCTTTGAAATTCTGAAGGTAACAGGGATAAAGAACAGGGAAGCAGAGGTTGTACACAATTTGAACAGAAACCAAATGGTAGTAAGTCTGGAAGGACATGAAAGCGAAGCAGTGGTTGAGAAGGAAGTGAGACAGGGTTGTAACCTATCGCTGACTTTATTCAATCTGTACATTGAGCAAGCGATAAAAGAAAATAGGACAAATTTGAAGAGGGGATTAAAGTTCAGGAGGAAAAAAACAAAAACTTTGAGATATATGAAGTGTATTCGCAGTTGCGAATACGGACAACCACCAGCTGTGGAAGGGAACGTCGACAATGAAAAGTGTGCCAAACCGAGACTCGAACCCCGGATTTCCCTCTTTGCGCTAGCGTTCGGCTTAATCGTTTTGGCTATCCACGCACGACTCACAGCCAGAACAAACGTCCATATGTTGTCAGCTGTGCGTCTATAACCTGTACTAGTAAAGCATTATGTAATTCCCATACAGGAGAGGACATTTTAATTGAAAGTTGCGTCCTCGGCGGATAGTTACGATGTTGCTGTGCCTGTGCTGTTAAGAGGAACGGTGGAAACTTCCTTCGGACATGCCTTCTTAACAACAAAGGCACTGCAATATAGTAAAACGTTTGAGGTTTGCGTAACATACAATTCTGTCAGTCGTGGCCCAGGACCTGGAAGAACAGTTGAATGGTATGTATAATGTTTTGACGAGAAGTTGTAACATGAACATAAAAAGTAAAATAGTGGTAATGGAATGTAGTAGTCTTAAGTTAGGCGACGCTAAAGGAATTACGTTACAATATGAGACACTAACCACAGATAAGTTTTTTTTGGGCTGCAGTGTAACTGACTGCAGCTGTAGTAGGGAGGAAACAAAAAGCGAACTCGCTATAACACGAAAATTCTTTGAATAATAGTAATTATTTAACATCTAATAGAAGTTTAAATTGTAAGAAGTCTTTTATGCAGATATTTGTCTAGAGTCTAGCCTTGTACGTATGAGAAGCGCAAACTACAAGCAGATCATACAAGAAGTGAATGGAGGCTTTTGAAATGCGTTTCTACAAAAGAACGTTAACGATTACCTACTTAGATCGAGGAACTAATGAGGACATATTGACTCGAATTGTAGAATAAAGAAATTTATGGCTCAACTTGATTAAAAGAAAGGATCGACTGATAGAACATACACGTTCTGAGTCATCAAAGAGTAATCAATTTTGTTATAGAGGGAACTGTGTGGAGGAAAAAAATTGTATAACGAGACCAAGGAGTGATTATAGTTAGCAGCTTCCAGAGGATGTAGGTTGCAGTTGTTAGGATATGAAGAGGCTTGCGTAGGATGAAGTAGCGTGGAAAGCTGCTTAAAACCAATTTTCGGACTGAAGAACACAACAGCAACCATCAAAATTGTTTTAGATTGACGTACATTATTTGAAAGACCTTAGTCTCATCTTTCTGAAGGACCTCTTCTTTTTTCTGAAATCAGAAAGTTACTTTTATTCAAAATTGAAGGTTGCCATAATTTTCGAATCTTAAAATACAGTCCTTTCAAAATTTCAGCGTTATTTTGTTGTAGTCCTAGTTTTCCTGTTTCTGAAAATGTATAATTTTCTTAGAATACCATGCTAGTTCACGAAACATTTCCATTGGAAAACTTGAGCTTCTAGAAAAATCTTGACGGATTTCGGAAATCCCATTGTACTCTGAAACTCACCCCCCCCCCCCCCCTCCTCTATCTCTTCTGGCATAAAAGATTTTGTATCTCCAGAAATAAAGGCTCACTCTGAAACCATGTTCATGAACACAAACTTGGTGGTCGGGAGGCAAAAAGCGACTGAACATCGCGTGACGAACTACTCGTGCAGCCACTCACACTCCAGCAGTGTGTGACCACCATCACCTAGACCAGGGCTTCCCAACATGTGGTCCGCGGACCCCTTAGGGGTCCGCCGGCTCTTTCTAGGGGGTCCGCACCCACCTTTGACTAAATCGTGTAAAATAATGAGTAAAATTATTGAATAAAAATGTGCAAATCAAATTCATCATACACTCCTGGAAATGGAAAAAAGAACACATTGACACCGGTGTGTCAGACCCACCATACTTGCTCCGGACACTGCAAAAGGGCTGTACAAGCAACGATCACACGCACGGCACAGCGGACACACCAGGAACCGCGGTGTTGGCCGTCGAATGGCGCTAGCTGCGCAGCATTTGTGCACCGCCGCCGTCAGTGTCAGCCAGTTTGCCGTGGCATACGGAGCTCCATCGCAGTCTTTAACACTGGTAGCATGCCGCGACAGCGTGGACGTGAACCGTATGTGCAGTTGACGGACTTTGAGCGAGGGCGTATAGTGGGCATGCGGGAGGCCGGGTGGACGTACCGCCGAATTGCTCAACACGTGGGGCGTGAGGTCTCCACAGTACATCGATGTTGTCGCCAGTGGTCGGCGGAAGGTGCACGTGCCAGTCGACCTGGGACCGGACCGCAGCGACGCACGGATGCACGCCAAGACCGTAGGATCCTACGCAGTGCCGTAGGGGACCGCACCGCCACTTCCCAGCAAATTAGGGACACTGTTGCTCCTGGGGTATCGGCGAGGACCATTCGCAACCGTCTCCATGAAGCTGGGCTACGGTCCCGCACACTGTTAGGCCGTCTTCCGCTCACGCCCCAACATCGTGCAGCCCGCCTCCAGTGGTGTCGCGACAGGCGTGAATGGAGGGACGAATGGAGACGTGTCGTCTTCAGCGATGAGAGTCGCTTCTGCCTTGGTGCCAATGATGGTCGTATGCGTGTTTGGCGCCGTGCAGGTGCACGCCACAATCAGGACTGCATACGACCGAGGCACACAGGGCCAACACCCGGCATCATGGTGTGGGGAGCGATCTCCTACACTGGCCGTACACCACTGGTGATCGTCGAGGGGACACTGAATAGTGCACGGTACATCCAAACCGTCATTGAAACCCATCGTTCTACCATTCCTGGACCGGCAAGGGAACTTGCTGTTCCAACAGGACAATACACGTCCGCATGTATCCCGTGCCACCCAACGTGCTCTAGAAGGTGTAAGTCAACTACCCTGGCCAGCAAGATCTCCGGATCTGTCCCCCATTGAGCATGTTTGGGACTGGATGAAGCGTCGTCTCACGCGGTCTGCACGTCCAGCACGAACGTTGGTCCAACTGAGGCGCCAGGTGGAAATGGCATGGCAAGCCGTTCCACAGGACTACATCCAGCATCTCTACGATCGTCTCCATGGGAGAATAGCAGCCTGCATTGCTGCGAAAGGTGGATATACAGTGTACTAGTGCCGACATTGTGCATGCTCTGTTGCCTGTGTCTATGTGCCTGTGGTTCTGTCAGTGTGATCATGTGATGTATCTGACCCCAGGAATGTGTCAATAAAGTTTCACCTTCCTGGGACAATGAATTCACGGTGTTCTTATTTCAATTTCCAGGAGTGTATTTTTTTTTTTTTTTTTTTCGTGTGTGAAACATGTGTACTTTTACTTTAGGCCGTATTCCCAAGCAACGTTTGCGGTTCCTAAGTGAGAACGCATACACAGTTTAGTGTTGGAGAATGCGGCTTCTCTGATCGACTGTTTCGCAACAGTACGGGGGTCGTTTGTGCGCCGGCTCACGGCACTAGATGCGCTGAAACCTTCTACGCATGCGCGGAGCGAGCTTTGTCGACCAATCACAGCGCTCGGTGGCACGTATGCGGCTCCAGGCATCGTTAAAAAACTTGCTTTGTCAGTGCGCTACCTATTTCAAAAGTCGATTTTTGACCAGTTTATTACTTCTAACATGGATCCGTGGCTGAAGTCAGGATCATTGAAGAAGGGTGCGGTTTCTCCATCGCCTTCACAACAAGGGAAGTTTCCAGTTGAAATGAATGAGGAGGAAGGACGACCAAAGGAAGAACAATCACAAGAAGCTCCAAAGACTATTGATACTTCGGGGTGGGGGGGATGGGGGGTCATTGGGAATATGGCACTTGCATTAAGGGGCTCCGGAAAGGCTCAAAATCATGAAAAGTTCAATTTTTACTTTTTTGCGTTTTCTGAATCTGCAGACTATTACCTTTTAATAGATATATAATTTATTCAATTCCGAAGACTACAACTATTTTTAATTTTTTTTTGAAATGTGTTCTACATGGGCGTGACCCACTGTGGCGCTGTTAAACTGCTGTCAAATGGTGTTATTATTAACGTCCGTGTTCATCAGGTACATTTTAGTGATGTGAGATAAAGTATGTGTTCTGGCTAAACCTATTTTCAGAGACTTAGCAGCACCTGAACTGTTGAAAAAGTGTATTCACGGAAAAACTCAAAACCCCAATGAAAGTGTAAATAGTGTTATATGGTCGAGAATCCCCAAGACTGTATTTGTTGGAATAGAAACACTTCACTTTGGTGTGTACGATGCTGTTGCGACTTTCAATGATGGCAACATTGTAAGGTGCAAGGTATTTAGAAATATGGGAATGAAGATAGGTTCTAACATGGTACGAGCGATGCTTGCTTTAGACAAGGAACGCCTTTGGGCTGCAGACAGGGCTGTAAAGAGTCTAGAAATACAAGCAAGAGTAAACAGGAGGAGGAACAAGAGGAAGCTGGAGGAGGAGTTTGCAGAGGATGAAGATAATCCATCCTATGGACCTGGAATGGACTAAAAAGTTAATCCAATCTTTGTCGCTCGATTCCCAAAACTTTTATTTTCTCATACTAATTACATGTTTTCTAAGGATCTTCGAAACATATTTGTTTCAAACTTTCAGTAAATGTTACACAGTACCTTCTGCATAATTTAACACAGCCTTTTTCCAAAAAACTGTATATTTTTGAATATATAAATAAAAAATTGCAAAAAAATGTTGTGAATTTTCATTACAATTGAAAAAAATCATCTTTAATAACTGAACTAAAATTTTGTAAAATCTCTGTGTTAAGTTGTAGCCCATGTTCCAATAAATAATCTGTAAAAAGTTCAACTTCCTACCTCAAATACTTTGTGAGGAAAGATGTAATTTATAAGCGTTATTTTAACATTGCAAGTATAGGGCGTTCCGGAGCCCCTTAAGAAGCTGTCAGTTCCCATGGGTTTCGCTCTGAAATTTAAAGTTATTGTGCTCCTGATTGACTTGGGGTCCGCCAAGGATTTTCGTCTGTAGAAAGGGTCCGCCAAGGATTTTCGACTGTAGAAGGGGTCCGCCAGCTGAAAAGGTTGGGAAGCGCTGACCTAGACATTTAAGTAACATTTCTGCTACTTTTTTTTTTCAGCTCTAAACCCGCTGGAAAAATCACGCACGTTGACTCTGGTCGGGCCTACGACTGAAGCTACGAGAGCTCCGAGTCGACTGACGAGAAGGAGTGTTTGAAGCATACAGTGGCTCCAGGCGTGTAGCAGGCTGTGACGTGTGGATCGAACAGCGGCAGTGGCGCGCAGAGGCTGGAGGGCGCATCGCGAATCGCAGCTCTCGCGTCACCCCGCGGCCCTGACCCTGGGGACCCAGGCCGGCTGGCGCCGTCGGCCGCCAGGCCCGCGGCAATTAAATTAATTGCGAGAGACGTTCGGTTCCCACGCAGCCGGGAAGTTTCACTTGCGAGCAGCGCCGTCGCTGACACCAGCACCAGCAGGGGCCACCAGCTGACCGGCTGACGCAGTCGGAGGAGTGGCGACTTCTTCTGAGTTTAAACGCTTTGGCTCGCCACCAAACTTCCTGCACAAGAACATTATTGGTGATGTCTGAGATGACTTGCAGCGTGCTGCTCAGAAGAGATCTCCAGCCTCTCGTACTCTTACGGATTTATGGACAATCCTGCAGGACTCATGGTGTCAAATTCCCTCCAGCACTACTTCAGACATGAGACGTGTCCAGGCACGTCCTGTTTCGGCACGTCTCCGTGCCCTACACGATATTAGGCAGGTGTACCAGTTTCTTTGGCTCTTCGGTGCAGAAACAAGGAATTAAAGGAAGCATTTTGCTTAGTTCCTGAAGTGGAGGAAAAGAAGAAGAAGAAGAAAAGAAGAAGACGAAAAGCGCACATCAAATGTCGACCAACGTGCTATTAAGCAAGAGGTAATAAGCGTATGAATGCGTAACAGTGCCTTCCCCACTGATCATCTGTCTTGCTTTCTCGAAAACTGAAAGTGGATGGCAAGCGCCGAGGGGCTCACGAGCGAGCGTCGAGCTTGCGGGGGGGCACACGAGCGAGCGTAAACGCGCCCGCTGGAAGGTTCACGGACGGCCTTCAACACTCTAACGGGGGGCTTACATACGAGGGCAGTTCAATAAGTAATGCAACACATTTTTTTTCTCGGCCAATTTTGGTTGAAAAAACCGGAAATTTCTTGTGGAATATTTTCAAACATTGCCGCTTCGTCTCGTATAGTTTCATTGACTTCCGACGGGTGGCAGCGCTGTACGGAGCTGTTAAAATGGCGTCTGTAACGGATGTGCGTTGCAAACAACGGGCAGTGATCGAGTTTCTTTTGGCGGAAAACCAGGGCATCTCATATTCATAGGCGCTTGCAGAATGTCTACGGTGATCTGGCAGTGGACAAAAGCACGGTGAGTCGTTGGGCAAAGCGTGTGTCATCATCGCCGCAAGGTCAAGCAAGACTGTCTGATCTCCCGCGTGCGGGCCGGCCGTGCACAGCTGTGACTCCTGCAATGGCGGAGCGTGCGAACACACTCGTTCGAGATGATCGACGGATCACCATCAAACAACTCAGTGCTCAACTTGACATCTCTGTTGGTAGTGCTGTCACAATTGTTCACCAGTTGGGATATTCAAAGGTTTGTTCCCGCTGGGTCCCTCGTTGTCTAACCGAACACCATAAAGAGCAAAGGAGAACCATCTGTGTGGAATTGCTTGCTCGTCATGTGGCTGAGGGTGACAATTTCTTGTCAAAGATTGTTACAGGCGATGAAACATGGGTTCATCACTTCGAACCTGAAACAAAACGGCAATCAATGGAGTGGCGCCACACCCACTCCCCTACCAAGAAAAAGTTTAAAGCCATACCCTCAGCCGGTAAAGTCATGGATACAGTCTTCTGGGACGCTGAAGGGGTTATTCTGTTCGATGTCCTTCCCCATGGTCAAACGATCAACTCTGAAGTGTATTGTGCTACTCTTCAGAAATTGAAGAAACGACTTCAGCGTGTTCGTAGGCACAAAAATCTGAACGAACTTCTCCTTCTTCATGACAACGCAAGACCTCACACAAATCTTCGCACCCGAGAGGAGCTCACAAAACTTCAGTGGACTGTTCTTCCTCATGCACCCTACAGCCCCGATCTCGCACAGTCGGATTTCCATATGTTTGGCGCAATGAAGGACGCAATCCGTGGGAGGCACTACGCGGATGATGAAGAAGTTATTGATGCAGCACGACGTTGGCTCCGACATCGACCAGTGGAATGGTACCGTGCAGGCATACAGGCCCTCATTTCAAGGTGGCGTAAGGCCGTAGCATTGAATGGAGATTACGTTCAAAAATAGTGTTGTGTAGCTAAAAGATTGGGGAATAACCTGGCGTATTTCAATGCTGAATAAAATAACCCCTGTTTCAGAAAAAAATGTGTTGCATTACTTATTGAACTGCCCTCGTACATAAACACTGCCGAGCTCATGAGCCGCTCGAGAGCAGAACGATCGCACTGACCCACTCGCAAGCACAACGCTAGAGCGTGTGTCACTGCCTCCCCACACGTGCACATTGACGAGAGTTTTTAGCAAACAGAACACAGCATGTTGTTCTCAATGGAGAGACGTCTACAAACGTTAAAGTAACCTCTTGCGTGCCACAAGGGAGTGTTATGGGACCATTGCTTTTCACAATATATATAAATGACCTAGTAAATAGCGTCGGAAGTTCCATGCGGCTTTTCGCGGATGGTGCTGTAGTATACAGAGAAGTTGCAGCATTAGAAAATTGCAGCGAAATGCAGGAACATCTGCAGTGGATAGGCACTTGGTGCAGGGAGTGGCAACTGCCCCTTAACATAGATAAAAGTAATGTATTGCGAATAAATAGAAAAAAAATGGTTCAAATGTTTCTGAGCACTATGGGACTTAACTTCTGAGGTCATCAGCCCCCTAGAACTTAGAACTACTTAACCTTAACTAGCCTAAGCACATCACACACATTCATGCCCGAGGCAGGATTCGAACCTGCGACTGTAGCAGTCGCGCGGTTCCAGACTGTAGCGCCTAGAAACGCTCGGCCACTTCGGCCAGCGATTACATAGAAAGAAGGATCCTTTATTTTATGATTATATGATAGCAGAACAAACACTGGTAGCAGTTACTTCTGTATATCTGGGAGTATGCCCCATGAACCATGGACCTTGCCGTTGGTGGGGAGGCTTGCGTGCCTCAGTCATACAGATAGCCGTACCGTAGGTGCAACCACAACGGAGGGGTATCTGTTGAGAGGCGAGACAAACGTGTGGTTCCTGAAGAGGGGCAGCAGCCTTTTCAGTAGTTGCAGGGGCAACAGTCTGGATGATTGACTGATCTGGCCTTGTAACACTACCCATACAGCCCTGCTGTGCTGGTACTGCGAACGGCTGAAAGCAAGGGGAAACTACGGCCGTAATTTTTCCCGAGGGCATGCAGCTTTACTGTATGGTTAAATGATGATGGCGTCCTCTTGGCTAAAATATTCCGGAGGTAAAATAGTCCCCCATTCGGATCTCCGGGCGGGGACTACTCAAGAGGATGTCGTTATCAGAAGAAAGAAAACTGGCGTTCTACGGATCGGAGCGTGGAATGTCAGATCCCTTAATCTGGCAGGTAGGTTAGAAAATTTAAAAATGGAAATGGATAGGTTAAAGTTAGATATAGTGGGAATTAGTGAAGTTCGGTGGCAGGAGGAACAAGACTTCTGGTCAGGTGACTACAGGGTTATAAACACAAAATCAAATAGGGGTAATGCAGGAGTGGGTTTAATAATGAATAGGAAAATAGGAATGCGGGTAAGCTACCACAAACAGCATAGTGAACGCATTATTGTGGCAAAGATAGATACGAAGCCCACGCCTACTACAATACTACAAGTTTATATGCCAACTAGCTCTCCAGATGACGAAGAAATTGAAGAAATGTATGATGAAATAAAAGAAATTATTCAGATAGTGAAGGGAGACGAAAATTTAATAGTCATGGGTGACGAATTCGGTAGTGGGAAAAAGGAGAGAAGGAAACGTAGTAGGTGAATATGGATTGGGGCTAAGAAATTAAAGAGGAAGCAGCCTGGTAGAATTTTGCACAGAGCATAACTTAATCATAGCTAACACTTGGTTCAAGAATCATGAAAGAAGGTTGTATACATGGAAGAACCCTGGAGATACTAAAAGGTTTCAGATAGATTATATAATGGTAAGACAGAGATTTAGGAACCAGGTTTTAAATTGTAAGACATTTCCAGGGGCAGATGTGGACTCTGACCACAATCTATTGGTTATGATCTGTAGATTAAAACTGAAGAAACTGCAAAAAGGTGGGAATTTAAGGAGATAGGACCTGGATAAACTGAAAGAACCAGAGGTTGTACAGAGTTTCAGGGAGAGCGCAAGGGAACAATTGACAGGAATGGGGGAAAGAAATACAGTAGAAGAAGAAAGGGTAGCTCTGAGGGATGAAGTAGTGAAGGCAGCAGAGCATCAAGTAGGTAAAAAGGCGAGGGCTAGTAGAAATCATGGGTAACAGAAGAAATATTGAATTTAATTGATGAAAGGAGAAAATATAAAAATGCAGTAAATGAAGCAAGCAAAAAGGAATACAAACGTCTCAAAAATGAGATCGACAGGAAGTGCAAAATGGCTAAGCAGGGATGGCTAGAGGACAAATGTAAGGATGTAGAGGCTTATCTCACTAGGGATAGGATAGATACTGCCTACAGGAAAATTAAAGAGACATTTGGAGAAAGGAGGACCACTTGCATGAATATGAAGAGCTCAGATGGAAACCCAGTTCTAAGCAAAGAAGGGAAAGCAGAAAGGTGGAAGGAGTATATAGAGGGTCTATACAAGGGCGATGTACTTGAAGACAATATTATGGAAATGGAAGAGGATGTAGATGAAGATGAAATGGGAGATACGATACTGCGTGAAGAGTTTGACAGAGCACTGAAAGACCTGAGTCGAAACAAGGCCCCCAGAGTAGACAACATTCCATTAGAACTACTGACGGCCTTGGGAGAGCCAGTCCTGACAAAACTCTACCATCTGGTGAGCAAGATGTATGAGACAGGCGAAATACCCTCAGACTTCAAGAAGAATATAATAATTCCAATCCCAAAGAAAGAAGGTGTTGACAGATGTGAAAATTACCGAAATATCAGTTTAATGAGTCACAGCTGCAAAATACTAACGCGAATTCTTTACAGACGAATGGAAAAACTAGTAGAAGCCGACCTCGGGGAAGATCAGTTTGGATTCCGTAGAAATGTTGGAACACGTGAGGCAATACTGACCCTACGACTTATCTTAGAAGCTAGATTAAGGAACGGCAAACCTACTTTTCTAGCATTTGTAGACTTAGAGAAAGCTTTTGACAATGTTGACTGGAATACTCTCTTTCAAATTCTGAAGGTGGCAGGGGTAAAATACCGGGAGCGAAAGGCTATTTACAATTTGTACAGAAACCAGATGGCAGTTATAAGAGTAGAGGGACATGAAAGGGAAGCAGTGGTTGGGAAGGGAGTGAGACAGGGTTGTAGCCTATCCCCGATGTTATTCTATCTGTATATTGAGCAAGCAGTAAAGGGAACGAAAGAAAAGTTTGGAGTAGGCATTAAAATCCATGGAGAAGAAATAAAAACTTTGAGGTTCGCCGATGACATTGTAATTCTGTCAGAGACAGCAAAGGACTTGGAAGAGCAGTTGAATGGAATGGATAGTGTCTTGAAAGGAGGATATAAGATGAACATCAACAAAAGCAAAACAAGGATAATGGAATGTAGTCGAATTAAGTCGGGCTATGCTGAGGGAATTAGATTAGGAAATGGGACACTTAAAGTAGTAAAGGAGTTTTGCAATTTGGGGAGCAAAAAAACTGATGATTGTCGAAGTAGAGAGGACATAAAATGTAGACTGGCAATGGCAAGGAAAGCGTTTCTGAAGAAGAGAAATTTGTTAACATCGAGTATAGATTTAAGTGTCAGGAAATCATTTCTGAAAGTATTTGTATGGAGTGTAGCCATGTATGGAAGTGAAACATGGACGATAAATAGTGGACAAGAAGAGAATAGAAGCTTTCGTAATGTGGTGCTACAGAAGAATGCTGAAGATTAGATGGGTAGATCACATAACTAATGAGGAGGTATTGGCTCTGAGCTCTATGGGACTTAACATCTATGGTCATCAGTCCCCTAGAACTTAGAACTACTTAAACCTAACTAACCTAAGGACAGCACACAACACCCAGCCATCACGAGGCAGAGAAAATCCCTGACCCCGCCGGGAATCGAACCCGGGATCCCGGGCGTGGGGAGCGAGAACGCTACCGCACGACCACGAGATGCGGGCTGAGGAGGTATTGAATAGGATTGGGGAGAAGAGACGTTTGTGGCACAACTTGACTAGAAGAAGGGATCGGTTGGTAGGACATGTTCTGAGGCATCAAGTGATCATCAATTTAGTACTGGAGGGCAGCGTGGAGGGTAAAAATCGTAGAGGGAGACCAAGAGATGAATACACTAAGCAGATTCAGAAGGATGTAGGTTGCGGTAGGCACTGGGAGATGAAGAAGCTTGCCCAAGATAGAGTGGCGTGGAGGGCTGCATCAAACCAGTGTCTGGACTGAAGACCACAACAACAACAACAACAACAACATGCGTAAGGAACGATTTGAAGTGCAATGATCATATAAAATTAATTGTTGGTAAGGCGGGTGCCAGGTTGAGATTCATTGGGAGAGTCCTTAGAAAATGTAGTCCATCAACAAAGGAGGTGGCTTGCAAATCACTCGTTCGTCCTATACTTGAATATTGCTCATCAGTGTGGGATCTGTACCAGGTTGGGTTGACAGAGGAGATAGACAAGATCCAAAGAAGAGCGGCGCGTTTCGTCACAGGGGTATTTGGTAAGCGTGATAGCGTTACGGAGATGTTTAGCAAAATCAAGTGGCAGACTCTGCAAGAGAGGCGCTCTGCATCGCGGTGTAGCTTGCTGTCCAGGTTTCGAGAGCGTGCTTTTCTGGATGAGGTATCGAATATATTGCTTCCCCCTACTTATACCTCCCGAGGAGATCACGAGTGTAAAATTAGAGAGATTCGAGCGCGCACGGAGGCTTTCCGGCACTCGTTCTTCTCGCGAACCATACGCGACTGGAACAGGAAAGGGAGGTAATGACAGTGGCACGTAAAGTGCCCTCCACCACACACCGTTGGGTGGCTTGCGGAGTATAAATGTAGATGTAGATATAGATTCGTAAGCCTCCCACGAGAGCGCTGACACTCGCTCGTAAGCCCCCCGTAGGAGCGTTGAAGCCCGCTCATGAAACTTGCTGCGGCGTTGATGCTCGTTCGTGATCCCCCCCCCCCCCCCCGTGAGAGCGTTGACTCTTGCTCGTGAGCCCCCCGCAAATAAGACGCTAGCACGTGAGTGCCTCGGCGCTTGCCACCCACTTTCAGATTTTGAGAAAGCCAGACAGATGATCAGTGGGGAAGGCACTGTTGCACATTCATAAGCTGATTACCTCTTGCTTAATAGTGCGTTGGTCGGCATTTGCTGTGCACTTTTCTTCTTCTTCTTTTCCTCCACTTCAGGAACTAAGCAAAATGCTTCCTTTAATTCCTTGTTTCTGCACTGAAGAGCCAAAGAAACTGGTACACCTGCCTAATATCGTGTAGAGCACGGAGACGTGCCGAAACACGACGTGCCTGGACTCTACTTATGTCTGAAGTAGTGCTGGAAGGAATTGACACCACGAGTCCTACAGGACTGTCCATAAATCGTAAGAGTACAAGGGGATAGAGATCTCTTCTGAGCAGCACGCTGCAAGTCATCTCAGATATGCCCAATAATATTCATGTGAAGGGAGTTTGGTGGCCAGCGAAAGTGTTTAAACTCAGAAAAGTGTTCCTGGAGCCACTCTGTAGCAATTCTCGACATGTGGGGTGTCGAATTGTCCTGCTGGATTTACCCAAGTCCATCGGAACGCACAATGGACATGAATGGATGCAGTTGATTAGACAAGGAAGCTTACGTACGTGTCACGTTTCAGGGGTGCCATATCACTCCATCTGCACACGGCCCACACCATTACAGAGCCTCCAACAACTTGAACAGTCCTCAGCTGACATGCAGGGTCCATGGATTCATCAGGCTGTTTCCATCCGCTCGATAAAATTTGAAACGAGACTCGACCGACCAGGCAACATATATCCAGTCATTAACAGTCCAATGTTGGTGTTGACGGGACCAGAAGAGGCGTAAAGCTTTCTGTCATGCAGTCATCAAGGGTACGGCAGTGGACCTTTGATAGCCAATTACGATGATGTTTCGTTAATGCTTGTTGATGGCCCAGCATTGAAATCTGCAGCAATTTGCGAAAGGGTTGCACTTCTGTCACTTTGAACGATTCTCTTCAGTCATTGTTGGCCACGTTCTTGCAGGATCTTTTTCCGGCCGCAGCGATGTGGGAGATTTTCTCTTTTACCGGATTCCTGATATTCACGGTACCCTCACGAAATAGTCGTACAGGAAAATTCCCACTTCATTGCTACCTCGGAGCTGCTGTGTCCTGTCGCTCGCGCGCCGACTATAACACCATGTTCAGATTCACTTAAATCTTGATAAACTCCCTTATTAGCAGCAGTAACCGATCTAACACCTGAGCCAGATACTTTTTGCCTTATATAGGCGTTGCCGACCGCAGCGCCGAATTCTGCCTATTTACACATACCTGTAATTGAATACACATGCCTATATCAGTTTCTTTGGCGCTTCAGTGTATATCTCTAGCTTTATTGCAATTTAGATCTGCTCCTAGTCTGTGGATGTTATACATCTGTTCTGTGAGTTTTCTGTTGATAATTGTCTTTGAAAGGACTGAGTATTTTTCCGAAAAGCCCTCAATCTAGGTACAACTACCAAAATTTCCAAGGTATATTGCTTGAAAGTTTTTCCAAGTTTATGATCGTTATCTCTTATTTTGTATGACTTGAAACATCCACAAAGAGTAAAACATATGTTGGTATTGATTTATCTTTATTCCAGGGCTTTCCGCGTTTTGCGTTATTTAACGGTATGGTCAATGCGTAAGTTAAACGATATGGTTGAAATGCTACATCCTTGTCTTACGCTTTGACCAGTATTTAATATCATTTAACTTTTTGGTATTAATACATCCTCTTTAGTATTTGAATTGAAGACTGGGGATATTCTCTAAGGTTCAACATTTCCTATAGTTTAGATCTGTTTTCTTTATTGAAGGCTTCTTTGAAATCGATAAATCCAATATGAGTTTCCATTCTTAGACTGAGGATTTTATCTGTCCGTGACTGACCTTTTCTAAATCCTGCTTGTTCTCCCTTTATTGTTTCATCAACTATTATCTTAAGTCGATTATTTATTGTCCTGGAGTACACTTTAGAGGTGGAATTGAGTAGGCTTCTCATTCTTTAATTTCCACGGTTGTCTCTTTCATCTTTCTTGAATGTAGATACTACTTCAGCTGTATGCCATGCAAATGATATCTCACACTTAATTCAATAGTCGTTTATCAAGTGTAAGAAACGCAGTCACATTTCACCAATTTTTGACAAATGCGATATTTTTAAATTTGGACACCAGCTGAAAGAATTAATTCCTCTCGAAAGTGAAGCGTAAATGTTTTAGTGTCAACGAGTAATTCGTTATTCTTCTTTCCGAACGCTACATCATACAGTGTCCATGTAAGTAAGTACATGTAAGTGGTGAAAAACATATCTCATTAACTTATCCCTGGAGTGACCTGCAGGGACGAACTTTCATGTAACACTATCAGTAAGTTACAATAAGACAAACCTGTCACTTGGTGGTCAACTCCTGAATCGATGGCGGTCAGTTCAAAAACTCTGAGCGAGTTTTCATCCCACTCGGGGCTTTATCCCCAACTACCCTACTGGATAATGTATCTTCCTTAGGTATTCAAACTGCAAGCTGAACTAGGCCTCCAACATGTATTATTTCTACCTTTTTAGGCTAATCGTGTGACCCTTGACACGATTTTGCAGCTCGTTGCTTAATTCTGCAGTTATCTCGCTCACACTCCTGGGAATAAGAGATGAACTGAATGCTTCTCCCCCCCCCCCCCCTTGTTGCTTGTTGATACTATTAATGGTCCAATTTTCTTGTGTGCAGTCACCTCCCACCCCTCAACCCCTCCCACTTTTTTATAGCATATCTCTGTAGATCTAATGTTCAATGGAGGAAACAAAATATTTGTATCACCTGCAGTGCTGAAACTTAGATCACACAGAT
Organism: Schistocerca cancellata; assembly: GCF_023864275.1. Taxonomy (NCBI): domain Eukaryota; kingdom Metazoa; phylum Arthropoda; class Insecta; order Orthoptera; family Acrididae; genus Schistocerca; species Schistocerca cancellata. The sequence continues at coordinate 1,001,424,670 of NC_064627.1, forward strand.
GCTTTAGAAAAGCTGAATCTTTCATAGAACCCTGAGGGGTTACCTCACCTTTTAGCATGCCAAATCAGCTCTTAACAGTATAGCTACACAACTGGCCATTAAAATTGCTACACCACGAAGATGAAGTGCTACAGACGCGAAATTTAACCGACAGGAAGAAGATTCTGTGATATGCAAATAATTAGCTTTTCAGAGCATTCACACAAGGTTGGCGCCGGTGGCGACACCTACAACGTGCTGACATGAGGAAAGTTTCCAACCGATATCTCATACACAAACAGCAGTTGACCGGCGTTGCCTGGTGAAACGTTGTTGTGATGCCTCGTGTAAGAAGGAGAAATGCGTACCATCACGTTTCCGACTTTGATAAAGGTCGGATTGTAACCTATCGCGATTACGGTTAATCGTATCGCGACATTGCTGCTCGCGCTGGTCGAGATCCAATGACTGTTAGCAGAATATGGAATCGGTGGTTTGAGGAGGGTAATACGGAACGCCGTGATGGATCCCAACAGCCTCGTATCACTTGCAGTCTAGATGACAGGCATCTTCTTCGCATGGCTGTAACGGATCTTGCAGCCACGTCTCGATCACTGAGTCAACAGATGGGGACATTTTCAAGACGACAACCATCTGCACGAACAGTTCGATGACGCTGGCAGCAGCATGGACTATCAGCTCGGAGACCATGGCTTTGGTAACCCTTGATGCTGCATCACAGACAGGAAGCGCCTGCGATGGTGTACTCAATGACGAAACTGGGTGCACGAATGGCAAAACGTCATTTTTCCGAATGAATCCAGGTTCTGTTTACAGCATCATGATGGTTGCATCCGTGTTTGGTGACATGGCGGTGACCGCACATTGGAAGGGTGTATTCGTCATCGGCATACTGGCGTATCATCCGGCGTGATGGTATGGGGTGCCACTGGTTACACGTCTCGGTCACCTCTTGTTCGCATTGACGGCACTTTGAACAGTGGACGTTACATTTTAGATGTATTACGACCCGTGGCTCTACCCTTCAATCGATCCCTGCGAAACCCTACATTTCAGCAAGATAATGCACGGGTCTTGCTGGATACAGAAAATGTGCGACTGCTGCCCTGGCCAGCACATTCTCCAGATCTCTCCTCAATTGGAAACGTCTGGTCAATGGTGGCCGAGCAACTGGCTCGCCACAATACGCCAGTCACTACTCTTGATGAACTGTGGTATCGTGTTGAAGCTGCTTGGACACCTGTACCTGTACACGCCATCCAAGCTCAGTTCGACTCAATGCCGAGGCGTATCAAGGCCGTTACTACGGCCAGAGGTGGTTGTTCTGGGTACTGATTTCTCCGGAACCGTGCACCCAAATTGCGTGAAAATGTAATCACGTATCAGTTCTAGTATAATATATTTGTCCAATGAATACCCGTTTATTATCTGCATTTCTTCTTGGTATAGCAATTTTAATGGCCAGCAGTGTATTTTGTTGTGCAGAAAGACTGTTTTCTTGTTGCTGTTAACAAGCAGTGTGCGGTTTCTCCACTGTTCTCTGTTACGGCAGAACTACATCACTACATGACGTATTCTCCTGTTGCAACACCGTTTGCTATCTGCGCTTGCAACAAGGTTTTTGAAAGTACGCTTTGCTGCTCAGTATGCTTCGGTGCAAACTTGGAAACAAAAGTGCGCGTGACTGATTAAGGCTAATGAGATCTGCATACCCGAGCCCGGAGAGCACCTCTTAGCAGGTCGGTCACGCGCCTCCTGCAACGAAACCACCGCACTCCTGCGCATGCGGCCGCAAATTCTTTCCCCACACGTAGTCCGCACCGGAGCACTTCTTCGAAGGTAACACGACAACTGTTGATTTGTAAGCCAAAATACAGAACCGCCTGAATAAACATGATACGCGAGGGCAAATGTCTGGCATTCCTGACACCTCGTCATCCACCAGGGCAACTGCCTAGTCGTACACGACTGGTGTTACGGTCACCGAATTGGAACGTAAGGTCCAAAATTCTTAACAAATCGTTTCTATGTATTTTTGCAAGAGTGTACTTTTTTCCGGAGATTTATACCGGGTGACCACATAAAAAAAATTCAGAAATTTGTAGTAAGGTATTACGGGACTAAACTGCTGAGGTCATCGGTCCCTAACCTTACGCACTACTTAATCTAACTTAAAATAACCTCAGGGAGGACTCGAACCTTCGACGGGGGGCGGGGGGGGGGGGGGGGGGGGGAGCCGCGCGGTCCGTGACAAGGCGCCCCAGACCGCGCGCGGCTGACCACAGTAAAATTTGTCTGAAAATTGCGCACGAAACACCAGACTTAACTGTTTAATCATCTGTAGCAGGACAGCCTAAACCAGGCAACTGAAGAAATGGGAAAACTGGAAATCGAAATGTTTCAGTTACAAGTCATTCCACACTACAGACGGAGCTGAACACGCAACGCTATGCTGTCAGTTTGACCTCAGGCACAACAGAGAATTTGCAACTATAAAGAAGTCGCTCGTTTTCCACAACGTTTTGACGAAATAAATTTGTTGTTTGCCGTTTAGTCGAACTTTTGTGCACGCACGTTCGGCCTTATTTCAGCTAGTTTTAAAATGAAGGGCTTATTTAAATAGTGTTGCAAGTCCATTTTTGTTCATTCTGAGATACAGAGTCCTAAAGTTAAAAGAGCGCTGAAAAAATCTGTATTTGAGATACCAGAAATATTCAAGTATATATAACTGAATATTTCTGGTATCTCAACTGCAGATTTTTCAGCGCTCTTTTAACATTAGGACTCTGTATCTCAGAATGAACAAAAATGGACTTGTACCACTATTGAATAAGCCCTTCAAATGTTCTCTCTACTTCTTAGAAGACCAAAAAATGCAGGAAACACAAGAACAATCAGAAAATTTAATCTTTCACGGCCTCAAATGTCGCATTATTAAAATATTCCGGACTATAATGTCTTGGTCGGATGCGTTTCCTATTGAAATCCATTGTTTCGTCTTCAACTGCGGAAAATTTTTTTAAAGAAAGTTTTACCATGGTGACTGAAGTGAAATTCTGTGCTCCTGCTCAGAGGCTTTCCGTCACATGTTTTGAACACTCAAGTGCGACTGGCTGTTGTCGTGGTTGTTCGCTGTTGCTATCATCACGTGGGGATGAGAGCTAAATCCATATATAATTCAGTTTCACATTCTCCTCCTTCCGTTTAAAAGTACTGTATTAGAGTGTTTAGTAATCTCTATGACGTCTCTGTATAGCCTTTTAATATGCAATTGTGTCTGCCAGTACCCAAGTCTTGCCAAATCGAATCCAGTGGTTTCATAGTGGCTAATCTATTTCTCAACTTCTACTGTTACCTTTGTCTTCGTCTAACCGTTTTTCTACCTTTCTTTTAGTAGTGCCCAAGTGCAAGTCTCTACAGTTACATGGGATCGTATAAATTCTGGCTTTTCCCAGAAGTACCTGTGTCTTATGTTTGGAGATTGCAGCGTTATACCGTTCGCCAAGACCTTTCCTACGCGGCCAGTAACGTCCTAAATGGCTGTACAGATGCCTGTACATCGCTATGATCTTTTCGTCGCTGTCTTAATGCTGTTTTTATCCCAGTGGACGAATATCCATTCTTGAGCAATGCACTACTGACGTATTTGAATTGCGCGTCGAGCAGCTTCCATTCACAGACTTCCTTGTTCTTTCCGCTAACGTTTCTACAGCACTTCGCTTTCGTCGTGAATGGTAGGTACACTGAAAAGCCACACGCACGTGTTGTTATGTACACGAGGATTCAAACATATTCTGGAAACAATAGTTCAGTTACCATCGTAATTGACATTATAAGAGAGGTAAACACTCCACCCTGATGTTCTCTCGCAACAGAGATCAGAACGTTGGGTTATACCAGGGTTTTTAACCTCCGATAGCTAACGAAAAGAAACCACAGTGAAAATTAAAATTTTATTTACAACATTTAGCTACACTTTCCAACTATTTCTGTACATAGTCGCCGCGCTGACTTTGACATTAGTCGTAGTGTGCTACCAGCGTTCCAGTACCCTCGTCACAGTGATTTCCATCCATTCCCTATGTCGGTCCGCAGCTCGTCGTCTATGTCAAAATGCTGTTTTCGTAGCCAGCGGTTCATGTGAGGGAAGAGATGAAAATAAGAGAGAGCTAAGTTCGGGCTGTATGGTGGATAATCAAACGCTACATATCGAAAATGCTACAGGAGTGTCTTCATTTCCCCTGCAGTATGTGGACCTGAATATTGTCATGAAGAAGGGAACGCATGACAATTACGTTATGTGGGCTGCAAGCAGTCAGGCGAAAGACCTTAACCGGACCTCACATTTGTAGGAAGACACTATTTTTCTAGGCATCTTTACGTGCTCTCTGTGGGTTCAGAAATATAATTAAAACAATAAAAAGAGCCCTCGTTTAACATGAAGCGGTTGCAGACCCGGTTCTTTCTTTGTTTTTTATCTTACACTCCGCCTTAAGGCATGAGATAATGTAGTTTCAGCACAGCCTCATACAAAGAGACACACGGAGATATTTTAGTCAGTAGGAGGATCGAATGCAAGCCTATACAGATTCAAATTGGTCCTGCTTAGATTACAACCACCATTAAACGAATTGAACATGTTTGTTACGTACATTAATTTGCAGTGCCATGTTCTGGTGGAGCGCAAGAAGGCGCGTGTAGTAAAATATTTGTTCACTGCATATGAGGTGACCAGTTGTGGATACAGTTCGTGGTCGAAATAAAATCTTTCAGTATAATTTACCACGACAAACGCTTTTTCAGTAATTTTAGAAGTCTCATACTTCTGCGTCAACGTAGCACGTTTCAGGAGTAAGATTACGTTGTGCTGACGATGTATTTTTGACAAACACTTTATGTGCTATTGCGTCGAAACGGCATATTTTGTCAGTATGAAAGTTTACATCAAAGATGGCGTTTTATTCACAAAGCTGTAGTGCAATATGGCGTCCATTCTATATGTTTTTATCAGCCAATAATAGAACACGGAACGTAGGTCTCGCAGATGTAACTCTCATCTAATCTAGTAGTATATCGGGACGTCGTAACAATGGAAAATTGTACCGAAATGCAGGACGATCTGCAACGAATTGACGCATGGTGCAGGGAATGGCAGTTAAATCTCAATGTAGACAAGAGTAATGTGCTGTGAATACATAGAAAGAAAGATCCTTTATCATTTAGCTACAATATAGCAAATCAGGAACTAGAAGCAGTTAATTCCATAAATTATCTGGGAGTAGGCATTAGGAGTGATTTAAAATGGAATGCCCATATAAAATTAATCGTCGGTAAAGTAGATGCCAGACAGATTCATTGGAAGAATGCTAAGGAAATGTAGTCCGAAAACAAAGGAAGTAGGTTACAGTACACTTGTTCGCCCACTGCTTGGATACTGCTCACCAGTGTGGGTTCCGTACCAGATAGGGTTGATAGAAGAGATAGAGAAGATCCAACGGAAAGCAGCACGCTTCGTTACAGGATCATCTAGTAATCTCGAAAGCGTTACGTAGATGATAAACTCCAGTGGAAGACTCTGCAAGAGAGACGCTCAGTAGCTCGGTATGGGCTTTTGTTGAAGTTTCGAGACCATACCTTCACCGAGGAGTCGAGCAGTATATTGCCCCCTCCTACGTATATCTCGCGAAGAGACCATGAGGATAAAATCAGAGAGATTAGAGCCCACACAGAGGCATACCGACAATCTTTCTTTCCACGAACGATTGGAGACTGGAATAGAAGGGAGAACCGATGGAGGTACCCTCCGCCACACACCATCAGGTGGCTTGCGGAGTATGGATGGAGATGTAGATATAAAACGAAGTCTATTACTAGCCTTCCCTACAACCGACCTTGCGTGCTCGTTCCATTTCATGTCGCTTTGCAACGTTACGCTTACACGACAGTGGTAGAGGTTCAGATGGCCGATCCGCACCATTTGTTTATCGTCTATTGCACTCCAAAGAGTCATGTGCGCTGTTCTAACGAGATGACTAACACACTGCCGGAAAAACGTGGTACACCCTATTAGAGGTTTACAATTCGCTCAAGCTTTATTGTTGCAACAATACAGTGCTGAAACACCCGAATTATTACGTGGTGTAGCCGCCTAAGGCGGCATTGCAGGCGCTGACTTCGGCATTCAGTCCATCGTAAAGGTGGCGAATACTGTCGTGGGATACGTTGTGCTTGACCTGTTCACGTAGCTCTGTAAGAGTCGCACGAGTCACTTCCCGTCCCACCATATAGCATAAGCGCTCGATTGGAGACAAGTTCGAGATAGTGCTGACCAGACAAGCTGCTGCTTATCTTACAGAGCACGTAGAGTTTCACGGGAAGTGCTGGGCGAGCTTTACCCTTCGTGTTACAAGAACGGCCAAAGAACAGCTCTAACAACATTCGGCATGTACGGAGCACTGGTTAGCGTCGCCTACAGAAACACCGAAGGTGAACGAGAGTTGTTGGTTACCACACCCCAGATCATAACGCCTAAGATGGGGCCCGTGTTTCTTGTACGAATGCACTCTTCGCGACAGCAGTCGCGAAGTCTACATTGTATGCGCGGACAACCATCTCTTGCTTTCGGACAGAATCTGCCTTCATTATGAAGATCATGTCGCACCACTCCATCCTCAAAGTGATCATCTCACGGCACCAGTCGAGCAGTCCACGTCGATGTGAGTGGAAGATGGGCTAGAGGCGTGCGTGCCCATAGTCCCACTGCTAATAACCGGGTCACAGCAGGTCGTGTTGACACATCTGGGCTGACAAGCCCTCATATCTGTGCTGTGGTAGCTGTACGATCTGCCTCTGCTGCCCTTACAATACGATGAATCCGGTGGGCATCTGTACTGCATAGACGTCCAGAACCTCAGAATGAGATTTTCACTCTGCAGCGGAGTTTGCGCTGATATGAAACTTCCTGGTAGATTAAAACTGTGTGCCGGACCGAGACTCGGAACTCGAGACCTTTACCTTTCGCGGGCAAGTGCTCTACCATCTGAGCCACCCAAGCACGACCCGTCGATACAGCTATACTTCTTCCAGTACCTCGTCCCCTACCTTCCAAACTTTACAGAAGCTCTCCTGCGAACCTTGCAGAACTAGCACTTGCCCGCGAAAGGCAAAGGTACCGAGTTCGAGTCTCGGTCCGGCACACAGTTTTAATCTGCCAGGAACTTTCGTCCAGAACCTCATCTTCGGGTGTGAGAATGTTCATGTTACCGCTGATATCAGTATCGTCGCACAGCTGACGCAGCGCGTCCAACTTGTGTGGCAGTTTTCCGAAAGTATCATCCCACCACTCGGAAGGCCACAGTTTGACCCCTCTGAAACTCGCTCAGTTGGCTGTAGGAAGCACAGGTGGCATGGTTGTCTTCTTGCTTCACACGTTTTCATCGCACTGAGCGTTCATGAGTCCGCCGCCGGTAGCTGAGTGGTCAGCGCGACAGACTGTCAATCCAAAGGGCCGGGGTTCGATTCCCGGCTCGCACGGAGATTTTCTCCGCTCAGGGACTAGGTGTTGTGTTATCCTAATCATCATAATTTCATCCCCATCGACGCGTAAGTCGCCGAAGTGGCGTCAAATCGAAAGACTTGCACCAGACGAACGGTCTACCCGACGGGAGGCCCTCGTCACACGACATTTCTTCATTTCTTCTTCTGGCTACGAGCATTCGCTATTGAAGGGTAGACAGTGGCACTCTGGTAGCTATGCCATTACGCCACCTGTTGGCGGTCGACGACGGAACCATTATCAGTACATCTACTGTCCCCAATGTGGTATATGCAGTTACTGGGACGTCGTCTTTTCAGGTGTACTAATTTTTTTCCGGCATTGTATCTTATCCCCTCAGCTTTGTTGCATACTAACGTGAGTAGCCTCATTGCTGTTCCGTCAAAGTGGTCCAATTCCAGATGTTCGGCGAACGGTCGACCACAGAGAGGAAATTTGGTTCTCGTACGTGTCACTCGAGTGGCGTCCCGAATGGACGCATATAAGGAAAGCGCGCCGAGTGCTTCGCGGCTGCAGTTCCGCCGCGTGGCCGCCTGGGAAAAGCGCGGCCTTTGGCGAGCCACTCGCGATTGGCGCGTAACGGCGCTTACGCAAGCGGCGGCGGTGCGTGAGGCAGCGAGGCAATGCGAGCCGAGCCGAGGCGAGGTGAATCTGCCGGTGAAACCCCGCGCTGCGCTGTGAGTGGCAGAGTCGTGCAGCAGATGCGCCCGCCAGCTTTCTAGGCGCCTCGACCCGGATGCGGCCGCAGGGTCGCTCCGAGGTGCGCACCGCCTTCCGCCGCCCGCACATCACTGAGGCGCCACGGTACTTAGGCCGTCCTCACACGGGACGCGTTTCGCACCGTGGTCGGTGCACGGCTCACAAACGAAATGGTTCATCACACGAAAGGTGCTGCCCTACGTGGCTCAAAATGGTTCAAATGGCTCTGAGCACTATGGGACTTAACTTATGTGGTCATCAGTCCCCTAGAACTTAGAACTACTTAAACCTAACTAACCTAAGGACATCACACACTTCCATGCCCGAGGCAGGATTCGAACTTGCGACCGTAGCGGTCACGCGGTTCCAAACTGAAGCGCTTAGAACCGCACGGCCACACCGGCCGGCTGCCCTACGTGGTTTGCGATCACAACGGACTACACTGAGGCGACAAAAGTCATGGGGTAACTCTCGATATCGTGTCTGACCTCCTTTTGCCCAGCCTAGCGCCTTCACAAAAGAAGACGAAGTAAATATTCCAGAATTCGAATCGAGAACAGCTGCCAACATGAGTAACGTAAAGTAAATATCCTCGGAGTAGTGGAGCAACTCAAATCACTTAATCAAAGCAAGTCTTCTGGTCCAGACTGTATACCAATTAGGTTCCTTTCGGCGTATGCTGATGCATTAGCTCCATACTTAACAATCATATACAACCGTTCACTCGACGAAAGATCCGTACCCGAAGACTGGAAAGTTGCACAGGTCACAACAATATTCAAGAAAGGTAGCAGGAGTAATCCACTAAATTACAGGCCCATATCGTTAAGGTTGATGTGCAGCAGGATTTTAGAACATATATTGTGTTCGAACATAATGAATTCCCTCGAAGAAAACGGTCTATTGACACACAGTCAACATGGGTTTAGAAAACATCGTTCCTGTGAAACACAACTAGCTCTTTATTCACATGAAGTGCTGAGTGCTATTGATAAGGGATTTCAGATCATTCCGTATTTCTGGATTTCCAGAAGGCTTTTGACACTGTACCACACAACTATGTGACTGGATCTGTGATTTCCTGTCAGAGAGGTCACAGTTCGTTGTAATTGACGGAAAGTTATCGAGTAAAACAGAAGTGATTTCTGGCGTTCCCCAATGTAATTTTATAGGCCCTTTGCTGTTCCTTATCTATATTAACGATTTGGGAGACAATCTGAGCAGCCGTCTTCGGTTGTTTGCAGATGACGCTGTCAGTTATCGACTAATAAAGTAATCAGAAGATCAAAACAAACTGTAAAACGATTTAGAAGAAATATCGGAATGGTGCGAAAAGTGGCAGCTGGCCTTAAAGAACGAAAAGTGTGAGGACATCCACATGAGTACTAAAAGGAACGCGTTAAACTTCGGTTACTCGATAAATCAGTCTAATCTAAAAGCCGTAAATTCAACTAAATACCTAGGTATTACAATTACGAACAATTTAAATTGGAAAGGAACACACAGAAAATGTTGTGGGGAAGGCTAACCAAACACTGCGTTTTATTGGCAGGACACTGAGAAAATGTAACAAACCTTCTAAGGAGACTGCCTACACTACGCTCGTCCGTCCACTTTTAGAATACTGTTGCGCGGTGTGGGATCCTTACCAGATATCGCGAAATATGGTAGAGAGTGTCACAGAAATGATACAGCATTTGAGATGGACATCATAAAAAGAAAGGTTTTTTCGTTGAGACGGAATCTTCTCACGAAATTCCAATCACCAACTTTGTCCTCCGAATGCGAAAATATTTTGTTGACACCGACTTACATAGGTAGGAACGATCACCAAGATAAAATAAGGGAAATCAGAGCTCGTACGGAAAGATATAGGTGTTCATTCTTCGCACGCGCTATACGAGATTGGAATAATAGAGAATTGTGAAGGTGGTTCGATGAACCCTCTGCCAGGCACTTAAATGTGATTTGCTGAGTATCCATGGAGATGTAGATGTAGATGCAGCGCAGCAACTCGACGTGGCGTGCACTCAACAAATCGTTGGTAGTACCCTGCAGAAATATGGGGCCGTGATGCCTCCACATCAGTCCATAAGTGCAGAAATGTTGTTGGTGCAGAATTTTTGTGCACGAACTGACCTCTCGATTATGTCTTACAAATATACCATCAGGTTCATGAAGGGAGATCTAGCTGCTCGAATTGTCCAGAATGTTCTTTAAACCAGTCGCCAACAACTGAGGCCCATTGAGATGAAGTACCGTCATCCACAAAAATTGCATCGCTCTTCGGCAACGAAGTCCGTGAATGGCTACAAGTGGTCACCAAGTAGCCGAACATAACCATTCTCAGTCAATGATCTGTTCAGTTGGACCGGAAGATCCAGCCCATTCACGAAAACACAGCTCACACCTTTATGGAGCCACCACCAGCTTGCGCAGTGCCTTGTTGACAACTTGGGGGCCATGCTTTCGTGGGGTCTGCGCCACAAATGGTTCACATGGCTCTGAGCACTATGGGACTTAATTTCTGAGGTCATCAGTCCCCTAGAACTTAGAACTATTTAAACCTAACTAACCTAAGGACATCACACACACCCATGCCCGAGGCAGGATTCGAACCTGCGACCGTAGCGGTCGCGCCTAGAACCGCTCGGCCACTCCGGCCGGCTGTGTCAATCAGCGAGCAGTTACGTTGCGCTTTTGTGGTTATCTTCCTTACAACATGGCCCAGAGACGACATCTGGATGACTCCACTAGGGGAGGAATCATCTGGAAGGTGGAAGAAGGACAAAGTGTGACTGTTGCAGCCCAGGAATTTGGAATTGCTCACAGTATTGTTTCACGCGTATGGGGAGCGTTCCGAATCACAGGCACTTTTATCCGAACGAGAAGAGCTGATCTACGAAGGGACCCATGTCAAACAGTGGGTGCAATTGCAATCACATTTAACAGGACTGAAAGTCACCCAATCTAACGCTCCATAGCGTCACGGCGACTGCGTGGGGGTAGTCTCTTTGCCCGATAACCAGTACGTTGTGTTCCGTTAACCTCGGCGACACAGTGTGCGACAGTGCCAAGAGCATAGGGACTGGATCAACGAGGTGTGGTGTTGAGTGCTCTTCTCGGATGAGAGCTGATTCAGTCTGGGTATTGATTCCGAACGTACTTCATATGACGAGAAGTAGGAAAATGTAATAATCCAACGGCCTTGCCGTTGTGGTAACACCGGTTCCCGTCAGATCACCGAAGTTAAGCGCTGTCGGGCTGGGCTAGCACTTGGTTGGGTGACCATCCGGTCTACCGAGCGCTATTGGCAAGCTGGATGCACTCAGCTCTTGTGACGCAAACTGAGGAGAAACTTGATGAAGAAGTAGCGGCTCCGGTCTCGTAAACTGAGATACGGACGCGAGAGCGGTGTGCTGATCACATACCCCTCCGTAACCGCATCTAGTGACGTCTATGGGCTCACGATGACACGGCGGTCGGTCGGAACCATTGGGCCTTTATGGCCTCCTAGAGTGGAGTTAGCTTTCTTTTGCTCTTTTATGTTAAGGAAAACGTAATGCACCAGGAACATGATCGTTTTGGTGGTTCAGGTGTTAACGGTATGAGAAGGCACAATGTTGTATGAGCGTACCGACCTTCAGATTTTCGAAAACGGTACACTCACCGGTCAGTGTTTTCGTGGCACTTACTCCTTCACCCGGTGTGTCTCTTCAGGGCTGTATTAGGACCTGACTTCAGTTTTGCGGATGACAATGTGCGACTGCATGGAACAGCACAGATGGAGCAGCTGTGGGAAGAATAGCATATTGAGCGAATGTATCGGCCTTCGTGATCCCCCGGGCTTAAATCCCATCTAGCACTTGCGGGGTACGTTGGGGAGACGTATCGCAGCATGTCCACATGCACCAACGACCAACTACCAGAAGTCAACTGCATTACTGGAAGAATGGCGTGCCCTACCACAAGAAAGTCTTACTAAAGTCGCGGCCATCACGACAGCAAGTTGCAGACCGTACACTGCCTTCCGTGATCACACACCCTGTTGTCAATCATGTCCCGCCGTCTGCAGTGAAAATGGGGCCATCACGAATCGCGATCACATCAGTGCAATTATTGCCTTTCAATGAACGCGTCATTTCTATTCGGGACTTCACAAATCGAGTCACATAACTAAGACGATATGTAATTTCCTGTCAGGGGGGTCACAATTCGTAGTAATTTACGGAAAGTCATAGAGGAAAACGTTATTTCTGGCGTTCCCCAACGTAGTGTTATAGGCCCTTTGCTGTTCCTTATCTGTATAAACGAGTTGGGAGGCAATATGAGCAGCCGTCTCAGGTTGTTTGCAGATGACGCTGTCGTTTATCGGCTAATAAAGTCATCAGAAGATCAAAACAAATTGCAAAACGATTTAGAAAAGATATCTGAATGGTGCGAGACTTGGCAGTTGACCCTAAATAACGAAAACTGTGAGGTCATCCACATGAGTGCTAAAAGGAATTCGTTAAACTTCGGTCACACGGTAAATCAGTCTAATCTAAAAGCCATAAATTCAACTAAATAACCAGGTATTACAATTACGAACAACTAAAAGCCATAAATTCAACTAAATACCCAGGTATTACAATTACAAACAACTTAAATTGGAAGGAAGACATAGAAAATGTTGTGCGGAAGGCTACCAAAAAACTGCGTTTTAATGGCAGGACACTTAGAAAATGAAACAGATCAACTAAGGAGACTGCCTACACTACGATTGTCCGTCCTCTTTTAGAATACTGCTGCGCGGTGTGGGTTCCTTGCAAGATAGGAGTGACGGAGTACATCGAAAAAGTTCAAAGAAGGGCAGCACGTTTTGTATTACCGCGAAATATGGGAGAGAGTGTCACAGAAATGATACGGGACTTGGGGTGGACATCATTACACGACTGGCCGTTAAAATTGCCACACCACGAATATGACGTGCTACAGACGCGAAATTTAACTGACAGGAAGAAGATGCTATGATGCGCAAATGATTAGCTTTTCAGAGCATTCACACAAGGTTGGCGCAAGTGGCGACACCTACAACGTGCTGACATGAGGAAAGATTCCAACCGATTTCTCATACACAAACAGCAGTTGACCGGCGTTGCCTGGTGACACGTTGTTGTGATTCCTCGTGTAAGGAGGAGAAATGCGTACCATCACGTGTCTGGCTTTGATAAAGGTCGGATTGTAGCCTATCGCGATTGCAGTTTATCGTATCGCGACATTGCTGCTCGCGTTGGTCCAGATCCAATGACTGTTAGCAGAATATGGAATTGGTGGTTTGAGGAGGGTAGTACGGAACGCCGTGATGGATCCCAACGGCCTCGTATCACTATCAGTCGAGATGATAGGCATCTTATCCGCATGGCTATAACGGATCGTGCAGCCGCGTCTCGATCCATGAGTCAACAGATGAGGGCATTTGCAAGACACCAACCATCGGCACGAACATTCCGACGACGTTTGCAGCAGCATGGACTATCAGTTCGGAGACCATGGCTGCGGTTACCCTTGACGCTGCATCACAGACAGGAGCGCCTGCGATGGTGTACTCAACGGCGAACCTGGGTGCACGAATGGCAAACCGTCATTTTTTTCGGATGAATCCAGGTTCTGTTTAAAGCATCATGATGGTCGCATCCGTGCTCATTCCTGCGAAACCGTACATTTCAGCAGGACAATGCACGACCGCAGGTTGCAGGTCCTGTACGGGCCTTTCTGGGTACAGGAAGCGTTCGACTGCTGCCCTGGACAGCACATTATACGGATCTCTCACCAATTGAAAACGTCTGGTCAATGGCGGCCGAGCAACTGGCTCATCACAATACGCCAGTCACTAGTCTTGATAAGTTGTGGTATCGTGTTGAAGCTGCATGGGCAGCTGTACCTGTACACGCCATCCAAGCTCTGTTTGACTCAATGCCCAGGCGTATCAAGGCCGTTATTACGGCCAGAGGTGGTTGTTCTGGGTACTGATTTCTCAGGTTCTGTGGACCCAAACTGCATGAATATGTAATCACATTTCAGTTATAGTATAATATATTTGTCCAATGAATACCCGTTTATCATCTGAATTTCTTCTTGGTGTAGCAATTTTAATGGCCAGTAGTGTAAAAGAAAGGCGTTTTCCATTGCGTCGGAATCCTCTCACGAAATTCCAATCACCAACTTTCTCCTTCGAATGCGAAAATATTTTGTTGACACCGACCTACATAGGGAGAAAGGATCACCACGATAAAATAAGGGAAATCAGAGCTCGTACGGAAAGATATTACCCGATATCCGCGTGCTATACAAGATTGGAATAATAGAGAACTGTGAAGGTGGTTCGATGAACCCTCTGCCAGGCACTTAAATGTTATTTGCGGAGTACCCGGGTGGATGTAGATGTATTTCTTTCAGTTACCTTCTGTATTATACTGTCAACTCAGATTTATAAATCAGAACTGAAACCTAGACATCTGGATGAAGAAAGTGGCGCCAAATCTACTGAAAGAGTAGCAGTTCATGGGAGGCGACTTCTTTAAGAGAGTGTTTTCTGGCATATTTTAATGCTTTAAAGTGGTTTCCAAACGATAGAAACGAAACGGGGATCGTAAAATTTTCGAGAAAGTGGACCACGCAGGTGATTGTGGTTATAATAGCTCCGATTAGCAGGTTGTAGCTGGATGAATCTGCGCTGTAACTGTGAAGAGCGTTTATTTAGCGAGGATGGGCCTTGCATGAATTAGGAGGGAAATCGGTGCACGTAAAAAGATAACGAGAGCAGCAGCTGGCCTATAAAGAGAACCTCTCTTTCTTAACGAGGAAATTGAGCAACGCTTTCTTTTTTCGTGTGGACGAGCAGCTAATATTCGTAAGAGATGGGGATTAAGCTGGTTGTATGCGAAGTGCCTTGGCGCTCGACTGAAAGTAAACTGCTTTGCATTCACTGTGTGAAGGCTAGCCAATACGTCTGGAGCAATGGCGAGGGGAAGAGCGAACATCTTACGAAACTGGGTCAGCGTAATATTCACACCATCTTTGCCAGACGAGCAGTGTGAAATCTGGTTCTACTTTTCCTCTTCGGCGCTTTCGCATTTATTAGTTCAGATGTTTACTACCACCAACAGAGTAAGTACTACACGCATTCCAGTCAAATTATTGGGATTTGAGGTCCGCCAGTTACGCAAAACACCGTTTTGCTCAGTACCAAAACATGTTTCGGCACCACTGTACCATCATCAGCGGGTTTTCGTTTTTATTTATTCTGCAATGCGAACATTTTTGTTACATGATTATAAAATTATCTGCATTTTTAGTTCAAACAGCAGATCGTTTCCTTTTGTAAATACCTTTAGATTTGGTGAACATCAATTTTCTGGACCTCTTTTGTGTTAATTATTACAGGGAGCTTGTCATCTGCAACCAAACGATGTTGATGAGAAAGTTTTTTTTTTTTTTTTTTTTTTGCTGGGAGTTAACCTTTCTTATAGACTGTAATTCAGTTTTTCCACGATGTTTCCACGTCTATTTTCGTACTTACTTACGTTTTCGTGTGGCAAGCACTCCATTCTCCGCATCATGCTGAGATGTTGTGATGCATACTTAGCTATGACAAGTATTTTCCACAAATAAAGTAGTAAAACGCTTTTCACTACACCAGAACAAACACACACACACACACACACACACACACACACACACACACATATATATATATATATATATATATATATATATATATATATATATATATATATATATATATATATATATATATATATATATATATATATATATATTATACAAAGATTAAATGCAAATAAAATTCAAATTTGGCGCCGAACTCTCTGGTGAACGAATGAACAATGACTGGGCTGGGACACACAACAGACCACAATCACACTGTGTTCTGGTGTAGTGAAAAGTGTTTTACTACGCTCTGTACCCGTGGCCTAGGGGTAGCGTCTTTGATTCGTAATCAAAACGTCTTCGGTCCCGGGTTGGATCCCCGCCACTGCCTAAAGTTTGATAAATGATCAGCATTGGCGGCCGAAGACTTCCGGTATAAGAAGTCAGCCTCATTCTGCCAACGGCCTTGTCAAAGAGAGCGGAGGAGCGGATAGAGGTTCAGGGAATTCTCTTGTCCTAGGGGTGGGAAATTGCCCCTAAAGGCGGAAGAATCAGCAATGATCAACGACATGAGGATGCAGAAGACAATGGAAACCACTATATTAAAGACACGTAACGTGTATCCACAGGACATGTGGCCTGTAATTGAAGAAGTGTCATGATGATCTTTCCATTGGCAAAAGATTCCGGAATAGTCCCCCATTCGGATCTCCGGGAGGGGACTGCCAAGGGGGAGGTTACCATGAGAAAAAGATTGAATAATCTACGAAAGGATAACGTTCTACGAGTCGGGGCATGGAATGTCAGAAGCTTGAACGTGGTAAGGAAACTAGAAAATCTGAAAAGGGAAATGCAAAGGCTCAATCTAGATATAGTAGGGGTCAGTGAAGTGAAGTGGAAGGAAGACAAGGCTTTCTGGTCAGATGAGTATCGGGTAATATCAACAGCAGCAGAAAATGGTATAACAGATGTAGGATTCGTTATGAATAGGAAGGTAGGGCAGAGGATGTGTTACTGTGAACAGTTCAGTGACTGGGTTGTTCTAATCAGAATCGACAGCAGACCAACACCGACAACGATAGTTCAGGTATACATGCCGACGTCACAAGCTGAAGATGAACAGATAGAGAAAGTGTATGAGGATATTGAAAGGGTAATGCAGTATGTAAAGGGGGACGAAAATCTAATAGTCATGGGCGACTGGAATGCAGTTATAGGGGAAGGAGTAGAAGAAAAGGTTACAGGAGAATATGGGCTTGGGACAAAGAATGAAAGAGGAGAAAGACTAATTGAGTTCTGTAACAAGTTTCAGCTAGTAATAGCGAATAACCTGTTCAAGAATCACAAGAGGAACAGGTATACTTGGAAAAGGCCGGGAGATACGGGAAGATTTCAATTAGATTACATCATGGTCAGACAGAGATTCCGAAATCAGATACTGGATTGTAAGGCGAACCCAGGAGCAGATATAGACTCAGATCACAATATAGTAGTGATGAAGACTAGGCTGAAGTTCAAGACATTAGTCAGGAAGAATCAATACGCAAAGAAGTGGGATACGGAAGTACTAAAGAGTGACGAGATACGTTTGAAGTTCTCTAACGCTACAGATACAGCAATAAGGAATAGCGCAGTAGGCAGTACAGTTGAAGAGGAATGGACCTCTCTAAAAAGGGCCATCACAGAAGTTGGGAAGGAAAACATAGGTACAAAGAAGGTAGCTGCGAAGAAACCATGGGTAACAGAAGAAATACTTCAGTTGATTGATGAAAGGAGGAAGTACAAACATGTTCCGGGAAAATCAGGAATACAGAAATACAAGTCGCTGAGGAATGAAATAAATAGGAAGTGCAGGGAAGCTAAGACGAAATGGCTGCAGGGAAAATGTGAAGACATCGAAAAAGATATGATTGTCGGAAGGACAGACTCAGCATACAGGAAAGTCAAAACAACCTTTGGTGACATTAAAAGCAACGGTGGTAACATTAAGAGTGCAACGGGAATTCCACTGTTAAATGCAGAGGAGAGAGCAGATGGGTGGAAAGAATACATTTAAAGCCTCTATGATGGTGAAGATTTGTCTGATGAGATAGAAGAAGAAACAGGAGTCGATTTAGAAGAGATAGGGGATCCAGTATTAGAATCGGAATTTAAAAGAGCTTTGGAGGACTTACGGTCAAATAAGGCAGAAGTGATAGATAACATTCCTTCAGAATTTCTAAAATCATTGGGAGAAGTGGCAACAAAACGATTATTCACGTTGGTGTGTAGAATATATGAGTCTGGCGATGTACCATCTGACTTTCGGAAAAGCATCATCCACACAATTCCGAAGACGGCAAGAGCTGACAAGTGTGAGAATTATCGCACAATCAGCTTAACAGCTCATGCATCGAAGCTGCTTACAAGAATAATATACAGAAGAATGGAAAAGAAAATTGAGAATGCGCTAGGTGACGATCAGTTTGGCTTTAGGAAAAGTAAAGGGACGAGAGAGGCAATTCTGACGTTACGGCTAATAATGGAAACAAGGCTAAAGAAAAATCAAGACACTTTCGTAGGATTTGTCGACCTGGAAAAAGCGATCGACAATATAAAATGGTGCATGCTGTTCGAGATTCTGAAAAAAGTAGGGGTAAGCTATAGGGAGAGACGGGTCATATACAATATGTACGACAACCAAGAGGGAATAATAAGAGTCGACGATCAAGAACGAAGTGCTCGTATTAAGATGGGTGTAAGACAAGGCTGTAGCATTTCGTCCCTACTCTTCAATCTGTACGTCGAGGAAGCAATGATGGAAATAAAAGCAAGGTTCAGGAGTGGAACTAAAATACAAGTTGAAAGGATATCAATGATACGATTCGCTGATGACATTGCTATCCTGAGTGAAAGTGAAGAAGAATTAAATGATCTGCTGAACGGAATGAACAGTCTACTGAGTACACAGTATGGTTTGAGAGTAAATCGGAGAAAGACGAAGGTAACGAGAAGTAGTAGAAATGAGAACAGCGAGAAACTTAACATCAGGATTGATGGTCACGAAGTCAATGAAGTTAAGGAATTCTGCTACCTAGGCAGTAAAATAACCAATGACGGACGGAGCAAGGAGGACATCAAAAGCAGACTCGCTATGGCAAAAAAGGCATTTCTGACCAAGAGAAGTCTACTCATATCAAATATCGGCCTTAATTTGAGGAAGAAATTTCTGAGGATGTACGTCTGGAGTACAGCATTGTATGGTAGTGAAACATGGACTGTGGGAAAACCGGAATAGAAGAGAATCGAAGCATTTGAGATGTGGTGCTATAGACGAATGTTGAAAATTAGGTGGACTGATAAGGTAAGGAATGAGGAGGTTCTACGCAGAATCGGAGAGGAAAGGAATATGTGGAAAACACTGATAAGGAGAAGGGACAGCATGATAGGACATCTGCTAAGACATGAGGGAATGACTTCCATGGTACTAGAGGGAGCTGTAGAGGGCAAAAACTGTGAGGAAGACAGAGATTGGAATACGTCAAGCAAATAATTGAGGACGTAGGTTGCAAGTGCTACTCTGAGATGAAGAGGTTAGCACAGGAAAGGAATTCGTGGCGGGCCGCATCAAACCAGTCAGTAGACTGATGACAAAAAAAAAAAAAAAAAAAAAAGTGGAAAATACTTGTTATAGCTACGTATGCATCACAACATCTCAGCATGATGCGGAGAATGGAGATGCTTGCCAGACGAAAACGTAAGTAAATACGAAAATAGGCGCGAAAACATGGTGAAAAACTAAATTACACTCTAGAAGATAGGTTAACTCTCAGAAAAAAAAAAAACTCATCAACATCGTTTGGTTGCAGATGACAAGTTACGTGTAATAATTAACACAAAAGTGGTCCAGAAAATTTGTGTTCATCAAATGTAAAGGTATTTACAAAAAGAAACGATCTGTTGGTTGAACTAAAAATGCAGATAATTTTATAATCATGTAACAAAAATGTTCACATAGCAGAATAAATAAAAACGAAAACCCACTGATGATGGCTCAGTGGTGCCGATACATGTTTTGGTACTGAGAAAAACGCAGTTTAGCATAACTGGCGGACCTCAAATCCCAAAAATTTTCACTGCAAACACGGCCAATACAAGGAGCTGCAAATCAAAAGATGGATATTCTAGTCAAAATCTATCTCTGACATTGTTTGTCGCTTCAGGAATCACGCCTCAGATAGACACTTAGTGGCTTAAGAACACGACAAGGCACCAGATGCGATGTCGGTCCTCAGTTTATGAAGCCAGAGCGAATGTTTATTTCTGTACTGTGCTGGCTGAATTGCAGAAGTTGTGTATTGTGTCTCTCTTCTTCAAAAATACTCATAAAACCTAGTTCCACTTTTAATAAACAAAAATCAGTGGCTATCTGGATACGTAAAGTGAAATGTTAAAATAATCTCCCTTACTCGTTTGGTAAGTGATTATTATTGGTTAACTGTGAACAGTTGTGATAAGAAATTATTATAATTAATTGTCAAGGAATTATTTCGGCTTCATGGGGTCAAAGCCGGCCGCTATGGCCGAGCGGTTCTAGGCGCTTCAGTCCGGAACCGCGCTGCTGCTACGGTCGCAGGTTCCGATCCTACCTCGGGCATGGATGTGTGTGATGTCCTTAGGTTAGTTAGATTTAAGTAGTTCTAAGTCTAGGGGACTGATGACCTCAGAAGTTAAGTCCCATAGTGCTTAGAGCCACGGAGTCAAACAGGGAAGACAGTTACCTTAGAGAGACAATGTTGTGAGGAACTCCCGCAATCGTACCAACATATAACTGTAGTGTTTACTTCAACTCTCTTCCTACATTTCTCTTAATTTGTAAAATAGTAGTTGCATGTTCCCATTCATTCAGTGCATTTTGTGTGTTCCCCAGCTTCTGATTTGTCGCGAAATAAGTAATTTGAATTGTGAAGTGGAAGTGTAAACCGCCATTATGCGGCGTACTCGCGAGCCCATCATAAATATGCTTTGTTCTAATTGGGGCTTCAAATGGCTCTGAGCTCTATGCGACTTAACTTCTGAGGTCATCAGTCGCCTAGAACTTAGAACTGATTAAACCTAACTAACCTAAGGACATCACATACAGCTATGCCCGAGGCAGGATTCGAACCTGCGACCGTAGCGGTCGCTCGGCTCCAGAGTGTAGCGCCCAGAACCGCATGGCCACTCCGGCCGACTTGTTCTAATTGGTCGAGAACCGCAGCAAGCGTTGCATTCATATCTGACAGCTGCTGTTCACATTTTTGGGGCCGCTTCGTTTAAGGTATTAAGCGAGCTGCTTACGCTAGGTCCGACATCGAATTTTGAATGTTGGGTCCATTTCCAGGGGTATGCACGTTTATTGTTCAACGACGTTGATACTGTACTGTACATTAATGTGACCATCCCGTCAAAAGCCTGACTAACCACCTTTTGCAGCGCTAACTACTGCGAGTCTTGTAAAAATAGTCAGTGAGAATCTGCAACTTACCGACAGTTGTGCTAGATTTCACGGTTGAAGTTCCATGGCGCGAGCATCCTGGTCGAGGTGGTCCCACAGATTCTCGGTTGACTTCAAATCCGGGAAGTTCGGTGGTCAGGAGGGTACGATAAACGCTTCCTGGTGGTCGTCGAACCACACTCGTAGACTGCGAGGTGTGTGACACATTGCATTGTCCTCCTGGCAGATGCCATCGTGCCGAACTGCATGTAGAGAGTGGACATGGTCCCCAAGGATAGATGCACACTTGCGTTGATCCAGTGTGCCTTTCAGGATGATGTGATCACTCAAGGAATAACAAGAAAACAATCGATCACTTCTCCGACCTGGACCCTTCTGACAATTGTTTCAGGGTTTTTGCCATCTCTCCGATGCAGTATAAAAACTCGATTCATCTGAAATGGACACTTGTCGTCACCCAGTGGACATCCAGTTGGGTATTAACGTGCAAACTCCAGCCCTCTTCAGCATGGATGCGTGAACCAAACGCCTGCTGCTGAGGCCCATATACAGCAACGTACGCTGAACTTTCGTTGAGGTCCGCAGCTCGTGGTAGTGCGGTAGCGTTGTCGCTTCCCACGCCCGGGTTCCCGGGTTCGGTTCCCGGCGGGGTCAGGGATTTTCTCTGCCTCGTGATGACTGGGTGTTGTGTGATGTCCTTAGGTTAGTTAGGTTTAATTAGTTCTAAGTCCCATAGTGCTCAGAGCCATTTGAACCATTTTGAACCTTTGGTTGAGGAGATGCTGTTGATAGCCTCTTGGTTCATCTGGACGGTTAGCTGCTCAACAGTTGCATCTCTGCAACCGTCGCTGATCCCGTGGTGCACCGCAGTTGTCTCTGCGCCGGGCTTCGATAGCGCCATTTGGCCGTGCACGGTATATTTTAACCACGGCTGCACGCTAAAAGTTTACAAACTCAGCAGTTTCTGAAACGCTTCTTCTCTTGGCCCAAATGCAAATAATCATTCCCATCTGGACGTCAGATAATTCTCCCGCATAACGACAACGACTTCATTGTATTCCACGTCACCCCGACACCCACTGTATACCCATCAAGGCTAGTATTGCCATCTGCTGGTAGTGAGTGATTACTGAACGTTGAAGTCGAACATAGGCGATTGTCAGATTAACGTGACTGGACTGTCTGTGTATATACTTGTTGAACCTTTATTTAGTATGAAGGAATGACGTTTGTTTGGCGGCCGCTGTGGACGATTGGTTCTAGGCGCTTCTGTCCGAAACCGCGCTGCTGCTACGGTCGCAAGTTCGAATCTTGCCTCGGACATGGATGTGTGTGACGTCCTTAGATAAGTTAGGTTTAAGCAGTTCTAAGTCTAGGTGACTGATGACCTCAGAATGATGTTAAGTCCCATAGTGCCTAGGGCCATTGAAAGTAGGCTGTTTACGTTTTTATATTGGTAATGCCACGTAGCGCTCTGTATGAAAATGACTCGCTGTGCTGTGTGCAGTCTGTGGCTGGTTGGCGTTGTTGAAATATTCTCTATTGTAGTGGGCAGTTGGATGTGAACAGTGCATAGCTTTGCTCAGTTGGAGGTGAGCCGCCAGCATAGGTGGATGTGGGGAGAGAGATGGCACAGGTTTGAGAGCGGACGATCTGGACTTCTGTCAGTCAGAAAAAGGAAATTTGTAAGACTGGATGTCACGAACTGATTATATATATATATACAGGGTGAGTCACCTAACGTTACCGCTGGATATATTTCGTAAACCACATCAAATACTAACGAACCGATTCCACAGACCGAACGTGAGGAGAGGGGCTAGTGTAATTGTTTAATACAAACCATACGAAAATGCACGGAAGAATATTTTTTAACACAAACCTACGTTTTTTTTAATGGAACCACGTTAGTTTTGTTAGCACATCTGAACATATAAACAAATACGTCATCAGTGCCGTTTGTTGCATTGTAAAATGTTAATTACATCCGGAGATATTATAACCTAAAGTTGACGCTTGAGTACCACTCCTCCGCTGTTCGATCGTGTGTATCGGAGAGCAATGCAACATACATCGCGTTTCTACGGAATGATCTGCCAACGTTGCTCGAAAATGTCCCACTGGAAACGCGTCGACGTATGTGGTAGCAGAATGATGGTGCACCTGCACATTCCGCAATTAACACTAGGCTGACCCTTGACAGGATGTTCGACGGGCGTTTCATAGGACGTGGAGGACGCATAAATTGGCCAGCCCGTTCTCCTGATCTTACACCTCTGGACTTCTTTCTGTGGGGTACGTTAAAGGAGAAT
Organism: Schistocerca cancellata; assembly: GCF_023864275.1. Lineage (NCBI taxonomy): Eukaryota > Metazoa > Arthropoda > Insecta > Orthoptera > Acrididae > Schistocerca > Schistocerca cancellata. The sequence continues at coordinate 1,001,448,362 of NC_064627.1, forward strand.
GTGTACCGTGATGTGCCTACAACCCCAGAGGATATGAAACAACGTATTGTGGCAGCCTGCGGCGACATTACACCAGATGTACTGCGGCGTGTACGACATTCCTTACGCCAGAGATTGCAATTGTGTGCAGCAAATGATGGCCACCACATTGAACATATATTGGCCTGACATGTCGGGACACACTCTATTCCACTCCGTAATTGAAAACGGAAACCACGTGTGTACGTGTACCACACCCCTCATGGTAATGTACATGTGCGTCAGTGAAGAAGACCAATAAAAAGGTGTTAGCATGTGGACGTAATGTGCTGTTCCAGTCTCTTCTGTACCTAAGGTCCATCACCGTTCAATTTGGATTCCAACGTAATTCGGTGCTCTCCGATACACACGATCGAACAGCGGAGGAGTGGTACTCACGCGTCAACTTTAGGTTACAATATCTCCGGATGTAATTAACATATTACAATGCAACAAACGGCACTGACTACGTACTTGTTTATATGTTCAGATGTGCTAACAAAACTAACGTGGTTCCATTTAAAAAAACCTAGGTTTGTGTTAAACATACTTCCGTGCATTTTCGTATGGTTTGTGATAAACAATTACACTAGCCCCTCTCCTCACGTTCGGTCTGTGGAATCGGTTCGTCAGTACTTGATGTTGTTTACGAAATATATCCAGCGGTAACGTTGGGTGACTCACCCTGTATATATATATATATATATATATATATATATATATATATATATATATATACACTCCTGGAAATTGAAATAAGAACACCGTGAATTCATTGTCCCAGGAAGGGGAAACTTTATTGACACATTCCTGGGGTCAGATACATCACATGATCACACTGACAGAACCACAGGCACATAGACACAGGCAACAGAGCATGCACAATGTCGGCACTAGTACAGTGTATATCCACCTTTCGCAGCAATGCAGGCTGCTATTCTCCCATGGAGACGATCGTAGAGATGCTGGATGTAGTCCTGTGGAACGGCTTGCCATGCCATTTCCACCTGGCGCCTCAGTTGGACCAGCGTTCGTGCTGGACGTGCAGACCACGTGAGACGACGCTTCATCCAGTCCCAAACATGCTCAATGGGGGACAGATCCGGAGATCTTGCTGGCCAGGGTAGTTGACTTACACCTTCTAGAGCACGTTGGGTGGCACGGGGTACATGCGGACGTGCATTGTCCTGTTGGAACAGCAAGTTCCCTTGCCGGTCTAGGAATGGTAGAACGATGGGTTCGATGACGGTTTGGATGTACCGTACACTATTCAGTGTCCCCTCGACGATCACCAGTGGTGTACGGCCAGTGTAGGAGATCGCTCCCCACACCATGATGCCGGGTGTTGGCCCTGTGAGCCTCGGTCGTATGCAGTCCTGATTGTGGCGCTCACCTGCACGGCGCCAAACATGCATACGACCATCATTGGCACCAAGGCAGAAGCGACTCTCATCGCTGAAGAAGACACGTCTCCATTCGTCCCTCCATTCACGCCTGTGGCGACACCACTGGAGGCGGGCTGCACGATGTTGGGGCGTGAGCGGAAGACGGCCTAACGGTGTGCGGGACCGTAGCCCAGCTTCATGGAGACGGTTGCGAATGGTCCTCGCCGATACCCCAGGAGCAACAGTGTCCCTAATTTGCTGGGAAGTGGCGGTGCGGTCCCCTACGGCACTGCGTAGGATCCTACGGTCTTGGCGTGCATCCGTGCGTCGCTGCGGGCACGTGCACCTTCCGCCGACCATTGGCGACAACATCGATGTACTGTGGAGACCTCACGCCCCACGTGTTGAGCAATTCGGCGGTACGTCCACCCGGCCTCCCGCATGCCCACTATACGCCTTCGCTCAAAGTCCGTCAACTGCACATACGGTTCACGTCCACGCTGTCGCGGCATGCTACCAGTGTTAAAGACTACGATGGAGCTTCGTATGCCACGGCAAACTGGCTGACATTGACGGCGGCGGTGCACAAATGCTGCGCAGCTAGCGCCATTCGTCGGCCAACACCGCGGTTCCTGGTGTGTCCGCTGTGCCGTGCGTGTGATCATTGCTTGTACAGCCCTCTCGCAGTGTCCGGAGCAAGTATGGTGGGTCTGACACAGCGGTGTCAATGTGTTCTTTTTTCCATTTCCAGGAGTAATATATATATATATATATATATATATATATATATATAGACTTTTGAACTCTAGTAAGGTAAATACATTGTTTATTCTCTATCAAAATCTTTCATTTGCTAAGTATGCCTACCAGTAGTTAGTGCCCTCAGTAGTTAGAATCTTTTATTTAACTGGCAGTATTGGCGCTCGCTGTATTGCAGTAGTTTGAGTAACGAAGATTTTTGTGAGGTAAGTGATTCATGGAAGGAATAGGTTATTGTTAGTCAGGACCATTCTTTTTTAGAGATTATTGAAAGTCAGATTGCGTTGCGCTAAAAATATTGTGTGTCAGTTTAGTGATGATAAGAATAAGTAAAGAGAGAAATGTCTGAGTAGGTTCACTTTTGCTCAGCTGTTTGAAAATCAAATAACGTAAGTGGGTTATCAGCACAGTAATTCACTAAGTTGTCTAAGGGGAAGTTTCACCATTTGAACCAATTTTTTTTACGTTTGTTTAATTTTGCTTTTGTGTGCACGGATAACAGTACAGGTCGAGTAAATGAATACCGCTTTACTGAATGAGCTGCACAGTAATTTCTTTCCTATTACGTCAGAATCCCACACGTGGAATTGATCACTCTTGATTATTACACTCAAGTTCACTCACTACTTCCATATTACTAGTAACCCCCGCCCCCTCCAATTTTTTAAAGAATTTGAGTCCCATATAAGGAAGATTACGCCAGCACTGTATTACATGGTCATTTACACCATTTTAATTAAAAGGCTGACCTTCTCTTTGTGTAAGATATGTTTAGTACAGTCTGACAGAAGATTATGTAGACAGTTCAAGCCAGCTATACCAACAGAGTTATTTAATTACGTAAATTGAAACTGGAGGGTTGAGATAGGAAAGGAAAGGGGAGGGACAGGAGTATTGATGCCAGTTGCATCGGGATTTTATGCGGAATGGGAGAGGACGAGTGAAAGTGTGTGGCAGGCTGGGATTCGAACCCAGGGTCTCCTGCTGAGTAGGAAGTTGCGTTAACCACTGCGCCACTGGGACTCAATGTTTATCGCACTTTTGCGGATCATCTCCGCACACCTCTCGGCCGACCCGCACTGCCACCTAGCGACACCTATCTTAAAAACCAGTAGTATAAAACTTATTTAAGTTGCTTCTATACTAAATTACACTAGGCCAGTCTGAACTCTTTTCTTTTTGGCTAACAAATTTACCCTGACGTTAATAGGCCATCCAATCTCATTCTCGAAAAATTTATAACGCGAAGTTATATTCTCACGAAAAAGTGCGATCTCGCATATAAATATGTATTTAGCGCTACTATGCAACCCGATAAGGTATTTTAAGCAGGTGACAGTTACAACAGCGTCTATAATAGGCGTAGAAAACAGTTAACATATCAGGAGTCATTTCGTTACAGGCTGGATCCCTACTTTTCTGCCGGCCGGAGTAGCCGTGCGGTTCTAGGCGCTACAGTCTGGAGCCGCGTGACCGCTACGGTCGCAGGTTCGAATCCTACCTCGGGCATGGATGTGTGTGATGTCCTTAGGTTAGTTAGGTTTAAGTAGTTCTAAGTTCTAGGTGACTGATCATCACTGATGACCACAGCAGTTAAGTCCCATAGTGCTCAGAGCCATTTGAACGCACTTTTCTTCTGTTTTTCGTTTAAGATGTGGTACTCCTCTTTGCTATCTTGTCTTGAAGATGGGAATCCGTGATCGTCATATAGTACAAAATTAGATCGTGCAAGTCTTTTCACGCCACGAGTAAACGGTCGGACGTCGAAGCGCTAGCGAGACCAGCCGATCTGATTACGGACAGTGCCGGCGGTGATTTTGCCACTTTTCGGAGCAGTAGCGCCGAGGACCGGACTGCAAGGTCACATTTCGCGGAGCCCAGCTGAGCTCTTCCTGGAATTCCCGAGATGCGATCTGGCGCGGCACGCTCCTTTGTTTTTGCCGGTGGGGGCAGCGCGGGCGCGACAGGGGGTCAGAATTCCGGGCGCCCCCTCCCCCCCCCCCCCCCCCGATCCCACCAGCGACCGGCAGCCGTGCCACAGGAATGCGCGCCGGGTTCCCACGTCCTTGAGCCCTCTCTCTCTCTCTCTCTCTCTCTCTCTCTCTCCGCGCCTGCAAAGCCAGCCGGCTACCGCGATGCGCGCTTCTCGCTACCTGCCCGCCCGACCTCTCGAGCGCCGAGTTAGCGCATCGTTTTATTTAGCCTGTGATGATCTGCGCGCCGTCGCGGACTCGGCACTTCGTCTCTTCCGCAGTCTTGCTGGCGCTCGGCTGTTGCGTGCGGGACGAAACACGCGAAACGCCGGCTCTTAGCCGAGCCGGACCTTTCCTGTCAGGTTGAAAACATCGAGGAATATTTACCTTTTACAGTATCGTCATCTTTATTTTTCCTGTCGTTCCAAAGACAGTAACCCTTGCCCTCTCCAATTTTATAAAGAATGTTATACGGAAGAGTTTTCTGCATATAGGATAGTGAACCCAGGAACACACGATATTTTTTGCCGGTTCTTCAGTCTATTGACTTATTTTAGAATCAGATAAAGGAATGCGCACTAGAAACAGCCATAAGCGCTTTCCATCGTTTCCTGCAATTTGTATTATTGCTGGAGATTAGGTTCCGTCTTGCTCAGCGTGTGCAAGTAGTTCGCATACTACACATTTATGTGGTGTATAATACCTTCAAGCTAATTGTATTGTATTGTTAAACAGCGAATCTGGCAATGCTTCGCAATTGCTAAACATGTATGGGAATTAGATATACGTTCTAATCTCCTTTTTCCCCCTCTCTTTAACCATCTCCTACTCCCCCCTCCCTTTGCTTTAACCTATCCTCTTCCTCCATCTCTGATGGTTCATATGGCTCTGAGCACTATGGTCCCAACAACTTAGAACTACTTAAACCTAACTAATCTAAGGACATCACACACTTCCATGCCCCAGGCAGGATTCGAACCTGCGACGTAGCGGTCGCGCGGTTCCAAACTGAAGCGCCTAGAACTGCTCGGCTCCCCCATCTCTCTGACCTCATTTAATGTCATTGCAAACGGAATAGAAGTAAAAATTAATGGGTAAATCGGTTGGGTTCATCAGTACACAGGTATGAGAGAGACCTTTCCACTTGCTGGATAGGTAAGGACTGTGACTTTAATGGCAGTATTTCATATGGTTGTAACCTACGAACAGGTAGGATTATAAAGTTAGCCACAAAATTTCCTGTTTCTATTAAAAATGACTACGAAAAAGAACAAAACTGAACATTTTCATAACACAGCTAAACATATTCTTTCCCTCAGCCAGTTTAATAGAAAGTGTTTATTGTATAAAATGTCTGTATTACCAGATATTCTGGGCTTCGTCTGTCTGCCTTTCAGTTGTTCGTGAAACGATTCATCCAGTCGAATCTTTCTTTGAATTTGTGTGAATTGGGTCAAAACAATTTAGACACTTAAATGTGTAGTGTAACAGCTGGTTTTGGTAATGCTCCTGGTTAATTTGATTTCATTTACTGGTTACTGCTGCGTAGGTGAGCAATAATGTAATGAAGACTATTAAATATAGTCAATAAAATGTTTCTGAGTTTGTGACCGCATTGTCCATATGTAAAACTAACGACGTTCCGGTCACTATTGCAAATGACCTTCTTCAGGGTGTTTTTGTTTTACTGTGACAATGACCATGGAACCCTATGTTTATAATAATATATTAGATATAGTATTGGCAAGATTTAACTACAATGTTTTTAAATTTCCATTGAATATTTGTTCCTGGGTACATTTTATTTGATTTCAAAACGGAGGTAAAGACAACAAGGTCCACAATGAAACAGAGCATAATGTGCGGTTTCACTTCCTGTGGTTCTAGCAAAGCCAGGCCATACTCTTAAAGAATAATAGGAAATCCTTTACTAGTTCTTTATTATATACTGCTAACTGGTGCCAGGTGTTACCCAGATATGTATTTATTCCAGTATTCTATTAGTCTGTCTCCTCCCCCCTCTCTCTGTCCGTCTACTCCTCACCCCTCTCTTAATCTCCTCCTCCACTGTCTACTACTATCATTCTACTCCTCCCTGTCTAATTCCATCTCCTCCTTCATCTCTCTTTGCTTATCTTCTGCTCTTTCCTTTCTCTGTCCACTCCTCCTCTCCTCTCTCTCTTCTCTCTCTCACTCACTCACTCACTCACTCTCTCATTCCACCTCTTCCTCTTCACTTTCTCTGTCTGTTCGTCTCCTCCCCTCTCTGCCTATATCTTCCGATCCCTGTCTCTGTCCATCTCCTATTTCCTTTCTCCGTCAATCTTCTCCTCTCTGCTCTCTCTATCCATCCCTCCCTCTCCTCTTGTGCCAAATTTGGCTGAAATCGTTCCAGGGGTTCAGGATGAGCTTTTTGGTTACGGATTTGTCCAAGTACACACATGTCAATATATTACACATCCATTTAATGTATTTCACATGTATTTGTACACATGATTCAATTGTATCTGTAAATTTCGCCCTGGTGTTTCATTTTCACGCACCTCAACGTTTATGACATTGTATCTCCTGAACAATGTGCTGTGCAGTGACATAATTTTGCAGGCACATTTAGTGGTACACTTAGATACTGCCTGCGAAATGTTCTGCGAATAGAATTATTAGTAAAGAAATAATTTAAAACGTCTCACCTGTAGATACTTCGCTGCGTGAACATTGAAAATACAGTAAGTGATAAACTTTTCCTTTCATTAATTCGTAAGAGGTGTCAGCGAGAAAAAGTTTCTAAAAGGTTCGAAATTGTGTGTAAATTATGTTGGAAGTCGGTAACTACTCTCGTTCTGAAATAGTGGATCAATATGATCCGGATAATTAGCGCACAGTGGCTTACACCTGCCTCAAGACACATAAACCATCCGTCCAAAATCTTCGGAAACTTGTTTTATGCCTGGCGTATAGGCGACATCAGCGCTGTAGCTACGATAGCAGCATGAACTAACAACTGTAAACAGATGTACATGGTTCAAATGGCTCTGAGCACTATGCGACTTAACTTCTGAGGTCATCAGTCGCCTAGAACTTAGAACTAATTAAACCTAACTAACCTAAGGACATCACACACATCCATGCCCGACGCAGGATTCGAACCTGCGACCGTAGCGGCCGCTCGGCTCCAGACTGTAGCGCCTAGAACCTCACGGCCACACAGATGTACATTCTGCCACTCAGTTGTGAGAAGGCAGTGTTAAGTAGTGGGCGTACTGCTGCAGCATGTCAACGTTCTTGTGCCACAAGTCGCAATGGAGCAGTATCTCCACATCAAGATCACAAGACGTTTGCCAGAACATTTGGAAGAAGAGAAAAGCGTGTTCAAAGTTTGCCCCGCTCACTTTGAGTCCCGAACAAAAACGGCGACACGTGGACGTCTGCTGCGATTTAAGTTAAATGCAAAATGTGGGAAATTCTTTTCTGGACTCGGAATTATCAAGACATACCTACAACGAAACGACAAAGTGCAGAAACTCCCGTAAATGGTTTACACTTCGACATAACTGACATTCAAACCAGTGTGACAAGATCCCAAAGAAAAGCTGTTATGAGAGTTTCACGTGGCTGAATGGACATTCTGTGCGTTGTAGTCAAATGAGGCGGGAGTATTCTAACCTCAATACTTGACTTACTCTAATGAATGTACAAATACCGTCTGGATTACTATTGTGATCCAGGCAGTGCATTGTTCATTCATTATAACAACTGAAATTACCTTTGCTTATGTAATTGACTTAATGCGGTAAAAGTTTATACCTTCTGAGTAATTATGAGAGCGTTTTAAATTCGTTCAGTAATTATATGAAATATTGAAAATCAAATTTTTGTGCCCCTTGAAGTCGTTAGATAGGCAACCAGTAACTGGGACTGGGTGACTATTATTATTATTAGTAGTAGTAGTATTAATAACTTCATGGAGATGTAGCTCGTTTTACAACTAAATAGAAGGCTGTGCTTAAACTCAGAAGAGTGTTCCTGGAGCCAAGCTGTAGCAATTCTGGACGTGTGGGGTGTCGTATTGTCCTGCTGGAATTGCCCAAGTCCGTGTGAATGCACAATGGACATGAAAGGATGCAAGTGATCAGACAGGATGATTACATATGTGTCACCTGTCAGAGTCGTATGCAGACGTATCAATCGCACACGCCTCCACCAGCCTGAGCAGATCCTTTTTGACATGCAGGGTCCAGGGATTCACGAGATTGTCTCAATACCTGTACACATCCATCCGCTCGATATAATTTGAAACGAGACTCGTCGGACCAGGCAACATGTTTCCAGTCATTAACAGTCCCTGGTCCCGGCGGAGGTTCGAGTCCTCCCTCGGCCATGGGTGTGTGTGTTTGTCCTTAGGATAATTTAGGTTAAGTAGTGTGTAAGCTTAGGGACTAATGACCTTATCAGTTAAGACCCATAAGGTTTCACACACATTTGAACATTAACAGTCCAAGGTCGGTGTTGACGGGCCCAGACGAGACGTAAAGCTTTGTGTTGTGCTGTCACCAAGGGTACACGAGTGGGCCTTCGGCTCCGAAAGCCCATGTCGATGATGTTTCATTGAATGGTTCCCAGCCTGACACTTCTTGATGGCCCAGCATTGAAATCTGCATCAATTTGCCGATGTGTTGAACTTCTGACACGTTGATCGATTCTCTTCAGTCGTCGTTGGTCCCGTTCTTGCAGGATCTTCTTCCGGCCACAACATGTCGGAGTTTTGATATTTTACCGGATTCTTGATATTCACGATACACGCGTGAAATGGTCGTACCCGAAAATCCCCATTTCGTCGATGCTTCGGAGATGCTGTGTGCCATCGCTCGTGCGCCGACTATAACATCACGTTCAAACTCACATAAATGTTGATAACATGCCACTGTAGCAGTAGAAACCGATCTAACAACTACGCCAGACACTTGTCTTATATAGGCGTTGCGTACCGCAGCATTGTATTCTGCCTGATTACATGTCTGTATTTGGAAACGCATTCGTAATCCAGTTTCTTTGGCTCTTCAGAGTATTACCCAACTGTAATTCATTCTAGCAGCTAGGAATTAGTGGTTTGAAGTATTAAAACTGAAGTGAAGTAAAAGCATAACTCGATACTTAGTTTAATGGAAATCCGTAGGTATATGTTGTCTATGGCGAGGTCAGTTTAATCATTTTATAGGCATGAGAATTCCCATGTGGAGACAACATTAGGGAGCTACACGTACACATGCATGTTGTACACACCGGGGGTTTACCCAAGGAGCGGATTTCTGTCATTGAGGAATTGGACGATTGCCAGCCGGGGTGGACGAGCGGTTCTAAACCTTACAGTCTGGAACCGCGCGACCGCTACGGTCGCAGGTACGAATCCTTCCTCAGGCATGGATGGGTGTGATGTCCTAAGGTTAGTTAGGTTTAAGTACACTACTGGCCATTAAAACTGCTACACCAAGAAGAAATGTAGATGATAAACGGGTATTCATTGGACAAATATAACTAGAACTGACATGTGATTACATTTACATGCAATTTGGGTGCAAAGATCCTGAGAAATCAGTACCCAGAACAACCACCTCTGGCCGTAATAACTGCTTCGATGCGCCTAGTCATTGAGTCAAACAGAGCTTGGATGGCGTGTACTGGTACAGCTGCCCATGCACCTTCAACACGATACCACAGTTCATCAAGAGTAGTGACTGGCGTATTGTGACGAGCCAGCTGCTCGGCCACCATTGACCAGACGTTTTCAATTGGTGAGAGATCTGCAGAATGTGCTAGCCAGGGCAGCAGTCGAACATTTTCTGTATCCAGAAAGGCTCGTACAGGACCTGCAACATGCGGTCGTGCCTTATCCTGCTGAAATGTAGGGTTTCGCAGGGATCGAATGAAGGGTAGAGCCACGGGTTGTAACACATCTTAAATGTAACGTCCACTGTTCAAAGTGCCGTCAGTGCGAACAAGAGGTGACCGAGACGTGTAATCAATGGCACCCCATACCATCACGCCGGGTGATACGCCAGTATGGCGATGGCGAATACACGTTTCCATTGTGCGTTCACCGCGATGACGCCAAACACGGATGCAACCATCATGATGCTGTAAACAGAACCTGGATTCATCCGGAAAAATGACGTTTTGCCATTCGTGCACCCAGGTTCGTCGTTGAGTATACCATCACATGCGCTCCTGTCTGTGATGCAGCGTCAAGGGTAACCGCAGCCATGGTCACCGAGCTGATAGTCCATGCTGGTGCAAACGTCGAACTGTTCGTGCAGATGGTTGTCGTCTTGCAAACGTCCCCATCTGTTGACTCAGGGATCGAGACGTGGCTGCAAGATCCGTTACAGCCATGCGAATAAGATGCCTGTCATCTAGACTGCTAGTGATACGAGGCTGTTGGGATCCAGCACGGCGTTCCGTATTACCCTCCTGAGCCACCGATTCCATATTCTGCTAACAGTCATTGGATCTCGACCAACGCGAGGAGCAATGTCGCGGTACGATTAACCGTAATCGCGATAGGCTACAATCCGACCTTTATCAAAGTCGGAAACGTGACGGTACGCATTTCTCCTCCTTACACGAGGCATCACAACAACGCTTTACCAGGTAGCGCCGGTCAACTGCTGTTTGTGTATGAGAAATCGGTCGGAAACTGTCCTAATGTCAGGATGTTGTAGTGTCGCCACCGGCGCCAATTTTGTGTGAATGCTCTGAAAAGCTAATCATGTGCGTATCACAGCATCTTCTTCCTGTCGGTTAAATTTCGCGCCTGTAGCACGTCATCTTTGTGGTGTAGCAATTTTAATGGCGAGTAGTGTAGTTCTAAGTGACTGATGACTTCAGAAGTTAAGTCCCATAGTGCTCAGAGCGAATTGGACGATTGGTAGTATCTTCCGGGGTTGTTCACAGGACTTACTGGAGACTTACGGGAGACTCCTTGTCATTTTCTGTTCTCTTGCTTCTTTTTTCGTCACATTCTATTTCGTTTTTCCCCTTCGTCGACCTACTGTACAACACGTTACAAATTCTAGACTTTCGTTCCCTTTTCCGCTCAGTATTCATGTTCTGTTTCCACACTGGACAATACCGCAAGGAAAAACATACGACTCCCGGTTAGGGATGGAGAGCGCCACTTGCCAGTGACGGATAATGTGTTACATTTCAGCGGGGACTGCCAGCGGGAAGAGGCGGCAGTAGTTGGCAGGAGACCAGGCGGTGAATACCTGCGGCTGTAGTTTGTGGGACCGCCGCAGCGGGCGCGGGCGTCGGCCGGCATGCCGATGAGCGCGCAGCCTCAGATGGAACGGCTGTCGGCTGTCGGAGGCCCGGTCCAGATGCGCCGCTGGCGCACGTCTCGCTGCTAGCTGAGCTGCAGCCACAAGCCGCGTGTGCCAGTATGTATGTATGTGCGGCCGGCCGCGTGTAGCTCGCGGCTCCGCCCAGGGCAGGCGCGGGCCGACCGGCGCGGGTGTTAAATATTAAAAGCGGCGGCGGGCAGCGCACGTACACGGCCGCCGTACGTGGCGGAGCGCCTGGGTCCGGGCCCCGGATTGGCTCGAGGCGCTGCGGCGCTGTCGGGCGACGCACGAGGGCAAGTCGGAAAGTGTAGGCTGTAGACTACACTAATTCCGGCCACTTGGAAGAGGGCAAATTTAGTAACAATAAAGAATGATCCTGAAAAGGATCCGACACTGGAAAAACCGTACAGGCCTAACTGCCTTTTTTGAAGAGCTGTTGGCTGATAGACTGGCTGCACACAGAGTGCTGTGCGGGATGAGCGACAGGGTTGGGTTGTTTGGGGGAGGAGACAAAACAGGAAGGCCATCGGTCTTATCGGATTAGGGAAGGATGGGGAAGGCGGTCGGCCGTGCATTTCAAAGTAACCATCCCGGTACTTGCCCCGAGCGATTTAGGGAAATCACGGAAAACCTAAATCAGGATACGAAGACGGCATCTGTTCTTTCGGACATGTCCGAAAGAACAGATGCCATCTTCATATCGTTTAAGGGGCTCCGGAAAGGCTCAAAATCATGAAAAGTTCAATTTTTACTTTTTTGCGTTTTCTGAATCTGCAGACTATTACCTTTTAATAGATATATAATTTATTCAATTCCGAAGACTACAACTATTTTTAAATTTTTTTATGAAATGTGTTCTACATGGGCGTGACCCACTGTGGCGCTGTTAAACTGCTGTCAAATGGTGTTATTATTAACGTCCGTGTTCATCAGGTCTGCCTCATGCAATAATGGAGGTGATAAAACCTATTTTCAGAGACTTAGCAGCACCTGAATTGTTGAAAAAGTGTATTCACGGAAAAACTCAAAACCCCAATGAATGTGTAAATAGCGTTATATGGTCGAGAATCCCCAAGACTGTATTTGCTGGAATAGAAACACTTCACTTTGGTGTGTATGATGCTGTTGCGACTGTCAATGATGGCAACATTGTAAGGTGCAAGGTATTTAGAAATATGGGAATGAAGATAGGTTCTAACATGGTACGAGCGAAGCTTGCTTTAGACAAGGAACGGCTTCGGGCTGCAGACAGGGCTGTAAAGAGAGTAGAAATACAAGCAAGAGTAAACAGGAGGAGGAACAAGAGGAAGCTGGAGGAGGAGTTTGCAGAGGATGAAGATAATCCATCCTATGGACCTGGCATGCACTAAAAAGTTAATCCAATCTTTGTCGCTCGATTCCCAAAACTTTTATTTTCTCATACTAATTACATGTTTTCTAAGGATCTTCCAAACATATTTGTTTCAAACTTTCAGTAATGTTACGCAGTACCTTCTGCATAATTTAACACAGCCTTTTTCCAAAAAACTGTATATTTTTGAATATATAAATAAAAAATTGCAAAAAAATGTTGTGAATTTTCATTACAATTGAAAAAAATCATCTTTAATAACCGAACTAAAATTTTGTAAAATCCCTGTGTTAAGTTGTAGCCCATATTCCGATAAATAATCTGTAAAAAGTTCAACTTCCGACCTCAAATACTTTGTGAGGAAAGATGTAATTTATAAGCGTTATTTTAACATTGCAAGTATAGGGCGTTCCGGAGCCCCTTAAGGCTAACCGGCTGATGACCTTCTTCAGTGCGGATGCACACGATTTGCCTGAACTCTTACGGGACTCGGTGGATTGTCTGCCGCGAGTAATGGGTATAATGGCAGGGCCACTACGAATATAGCGTGTGGACTAGAAGTTGAGAATGTGGGTCCCACGGGGAGCATGCCGGCGATAAATACCCGCAGTCTCTGTGGCCTCGGTGGCTCAGATGGATAGAGCGTATGCCATGTAAGCAGCAGATCTCGGGTTCGATTCCCTGTTGGGGCACACATTTTTAACTGTCCCTGTTGATGTATATCACCGCCCGTCAGTAGCTAATGGACCGGACTGTTTGGGGAAGGAGACCAGACAGCGAGGTCATCGGTCTCATTTGATTAGGGAAGGATGGGGAGGGAAGTCGGCCGTGCCCTTTCAAAGGAACAATCCCGGCATTTGGCTGGAGCGATTTAGGGAAACTGACGGAAAACCGAAGTCAGGATGGCCCGACGCGGGACTGAACCGTCGTCCTCCCGAATGCGACTCCAGTGTGCTAACTACTGCGCCACCTCGCTCTGTGAGCGACAGGCAGTTCGGCTTTCGGCCGGGGCGACCAGCGCCTGACGCTACTCCCCTGGCGGCCCAGGTCTGCGGCTCATCTCCGCATGAGTATACTGTCGGCATCATGTTGGACATCGGTAGTGCCTTTGACCACCTCTGGTGCCCTTCGCTTTTCTCCTGCTTGCCAGAAAAAGGAGTGCCCAGGGCTGCTACAGGGTGTTTCAAAAATGACCGGTATATTTGAAACGGCAATAAAAACTAAACGAGCAGCGATAGAAATACACCGTTTGTTGCAATATGCTTGGGACAACAGTACATTTTCAGGCGGACAAACTTTCGAAATTACAGTAGTTACAATTTTCAACAACAGATGGCGCTGCAAGTGATGTGAACGATATAGAAGACAACGCAGTCTGTGGGAGCGCCATTCTGTACGTCGTCTTTCTGCTGTAAGCGTGTGCTGTTCACAACGTGCAAGTGTGCTGTAGACAACATGGTTTATTCCTTAGAACAGAGGATTTTTCTGGTGTTGGAATTCCACCGCCTAGAACACAGTGTTGTTGCAACAAGACGAAGTTTTCAACGGAGGTTTAATGTAACCAAAGGACCGAAAAGCGATACAATAAAGGATCTGTTTGAAAAATTTCAACGGACTGGGAACGTGACGGATGAACGTGCTGGAAAGGAAGGGCGACCATGTACGGCAACCACTGAGGGCAACGCGCAGCTAGTGCAGCAGGTGATCCGACAGCGGCCTCGGGTTTCCGTTCGCCGTGTTGCAGCTGCGGTCCAAATGACGCCAACGTCCACGTATCGTCTCATGCGCCAGAGTTTACACCTCTATCCATACAAAATTCAAACGCGGCAACCCCTCAGCGCCGCTACCATTGCTGCACGAGAGACATTCGCTAACGATATAGTGCACAGGATTGATGACGGCGATATGCATGTGGGCAGCATTTGGTTTACTGACGAAGCTTATTTTTACCTGGACGGCTTCGTCAGTAAACAGAACTGGCGCATATGGGGAACCGAAAAGCCCCATGTTGCAGTCCCATCATCCCTGCATCCTCAAAAAGTACTGGTCTGGGCCGCCATTTCTTCCAAAGGAATCATTGGCCCATTTTTCAGATCCGAAACGATTACTGCATCACGCTATCTGGACATTCTTCGTGAATTTGTGGCGGTACAAAGTGCCTTAGACGACACTGCGAACACCTTGTGGTTTATGCAAGATGGTGCCCGGCCACATCGCACGGCCGACGTCTTTAATTTCCTGAATGAATATTTCGATGATCGTGTGATTGCTTTGGGCTATCCGAAACATACAGGAGGCGGCGTGGATTGGCCTCCCTATTCGCCAGACATGAACCCCTGTGACTTCTTTCTGTGGGGACACTTGAAAGACCAGGTGTACCGCCAGAATCCAGAAACAATTGAACAGCTGAAGCAGTACATCTCATCTGCATGTGAAGCCATTCCGCCAGACACGTTGTCAAAGGTTTCGGGTAATTTCATTCAGAGACTACGCCATATTATTGCTACGCATGGTGGATATGTGGAAAATATCGTACTATAGAGTTTCCCAGACCGCAGCGCCATCTGTTGTTGAAAATTGTAACTACTGTAATTTCGAAAATTTGTCTGCCTGAAAATGTACTGTTGTCCCAAGCATATTGCAACAAACGGTGTATTTCTATCGCTGCTCGTTTAGTTTTTATTGCCGTTTCAAATATACCGGTCATTTTTGAAACACCCTGTATATTGGTGTCTGAGAACCTATTGCGAATGAAGGAAGGTCTGGCTGTGGTCCCCTACTGGGCGGGTTAGTACAAGAATAACCAAGGGGTATCCGCAGAGCTCTGTCTTGAGGCCGCTCTTCTGGGATATGAATATGGAGCCTCTATTGAACGAATTAAACCGCAGCGAAGAGGAGCTAAATTAAAACGCAGCGAAGAGACTCTAGAAGCCATAGCCTACGCAGACGCCCTCTCCCTGTTGGTAGGCAGCCGCAGCCGCGAAAATCTGGAACCGAAGATAGAACGCGCAATATCTTTGGTATATGAGTGGTACCGGAAAACCAAGATGAAGACTGCTTCGAATAAATCCACATAGTTACTGTTAAAAGGCCAGCTAGACAGAAACCCGACTGTCAGAATCGAATTGTATCCCAACAGTATATTCACCTCGATTGTCGGTTACGGCAGCGGAGTCTGTGCGCACAGGCTCACGAGGGTTGTGCCCGCCATATCTGTGCGGAGAGCGCAGCGGAATATGCTGATGAGGTCGACTGGGGCGTACAGAACAAGTCCAGGTGGGGACCTGCCAGAGATTGACATTAAAATACGAGAGCAGGCGGCCTAGTACTGGGTAAAAAGAGGGAAAATTGAAAGGACGACAGAAATTATGGGGGTTCAGCTAGCGAATAAAATGTTGATCATACGACAAGGGAGGGAATTATGGCAAGAGACTTGAGCGACTGACGGGACGCGGCGCAGGACATTTCAAATTTTTACCAAGTGTCTAGGTGCGATTCAAAATCACGTACTTTCAACCAGGCAGGGGTCTGTTGCACTTCATCACAAGGCACGGGCCCTATCCGGCAAACCTGTGTTGGTTTGGGAAGAGGGCGGTGCCTTCGTGCGACAGTGGAGCCCTGTAGCGCACATCAGACCAGACTTCGCATATGATGACGTGGCAGCCGACTTTTGACGACATTTACCGAATAATGACACTTATCACTTATTGAGACAGCAAAATACCTTTGAGATCCTTGACAGCTTGGCGAACGAGGTTCCCATCAAGATATTAAGGGAATATCTGGGCGACAATCCATGAAAGTAAAAGATTACCAAATTACGTAACTACGCACCCACCCCACCCTATACCGCAGCGGTGGACTGGCCGACCGCCGTTATGGTCGGAATCGCTGCGTCCGGACTAGGAGGGAGGTGGGCCTTACACTAGGTTTAAGATAGATAGTCATAGATCTAACTTAGTAGAAAAAGATTTTTATTTCAGGATCCTGCAGCGATAGTACAGTTTCTAGGGCCAGCCCAATACCAGGGACATGCCCACTGGGGTTAGCTCGGTGGGTACGGCCATGTAAGTAGATTTATACCTATGCTGGCCCATCTGTAACGCTGCAGTAGTGTAGTAGAATAGTAGTATAACTCGTAATTCCCGGTGAGCCAATAACGTAGTCAGCTGGCCAACTAGAATTAAGAAATGTCAAATTGTAGGACCTACTAATTAGTTAGGTGGTGGGTTTTGTTGTACGATGAAGCCGGCCGTTGTGGCCGAGCGGCTCTAGGCACTTCTGTCCGGAACTGCGCTGCTGGCCGGCCGCAGTGGTCTAGCGGTTCTAGGCGCTCAGTCTGGAACCGCGCGACTGCTACGGTCGTATCGGACAATATCTGTAATTTCTTACAGTACTTCCATGCACATAGAACTCAACGCGTTGTTTTTAATGAGCAGCACGTTTTGTATTACCGCGACATAGGGGAGAGAGTGCCACCGATACGATCCGGGCTTGGGGTGGACATCATTAAAACAAAGACGATTTTCATTTCGGCAGAATCTTCACACGAAATTTCTATCACCAACTTTCTCCTCCGAATGTGAAAATACTTTTTTGGCGCCGACTTACATAAGGAGAAACGATCATCACGATAAAATAAGGGAAATTAGAGTTCGCACAGAAAGATGTAGGTGTTCGTTTTTCCAGGCGCTGTTCGAGAATGGAACAACAGAGAACCCTCTGTCAAATATATAATTGTGATTCGCAGTGCATCAATGTATATGTAGATGCAAATGAATAAAATTGACATGTGACGGTAATCTCAGCAGCACCCCATGCGTATGCAGTAAGGGCACTATTGTTTACAATTTACTGTAATGAAGTAGTGTATAATGTTGCAGGCTCCGTGAGCCCATTGGTGAATGATGCTGTTGCATGTAGGATGGCTGCAGCGCCAGAAGACTAACGAAATGTAGGAAGACTTGAAGAAGATTGGTGGAGGGACTGGCTACAGACTGTCAACGCAAATAAATGCAACGAACTGTGCATAAATAAGCGAAGAGATCCTCTACTGTTCGATTACACTTCGGGCGACAAATCACTGGAAGAAGTAACTGCCGTAAAGTAAGTATGTGTAACCGTCCGGAGCGACGTGAAGCGAAATGAGCACATAAAATCAGAGGCCGACCTGATATTCACCAGAAGTATGTACTGGTGAGGCAAACCTTTATGACCACCTGCTTAATGAGCACATAAAATCAAAGGCCGGCCTGATATTCACCGGAAGTATACACTGGTGAGCCAAACCCTTGTGACCACCTGCTGAACAGCTTGTTTGTCCGCCTTTCGAACTAAATTCATCAGTCATTCTGATTATCAGGGGTCCAACAGCTTGTTGGCACCTGAGTTTCTCCTGGCGTATACAACTTTCAAATAACTTCCGGGAATTCAGCCAGGTAACACTTTCAGCGACCGCCGATATTTCGGCGGGAGAACAACCCGCCATTTTCAAGGCAAACTGCAACGGACAGGCGGCGTACATGCAAATTTAATACCTCGGTTCTCGGACCGAAGCAGGAAAGATAACACACACACACACACTGAACACTAGTGCCACCAAAGATGATCAAAGTCAGAGCTATCGATAGTGAGACTATGAATTCGCAGGTGAGACAGCATTGACTCTGTTCCTCTGTTTTTTGACAAGGGAGAGAGCCGGATTCCAAACAGAGTTTAAACAGAAACCTCCATCCCTGTTAACGAGGTTGCTGTCCCATCTTGAAGTTACATTTCGTCAAAATGCTTACGGTGATAGACAGATTGAACGTGCGTTGCGCTATCGACCAACTGTACATCGGATGATTGATGATAATTCTGACTCAACACCTAAGTCTACTGCCTTCTTGCCTTACGTAGGAAACACGTCCAATAAGATCGGTCGTATTTTACGGAAATACGATGTGAAATGTGTTTTCCGACCTCCATCTAAAATTAGAGCACTTTTGAGTTCCGTTAAGGATGATCTTGGACTGCGTAAGGCGGGTGTATATCGTATTCCTTGTAGCTGCTGCATGGCATATATTGGTCAAACTATCAGGACCGTGGAGGAGAGATGTACTGAGCATAAACGGCACACACGATTACAGCAGCCAAATAGATCTGCTATTGCCGAACATTGCTTGGATACTGGTCACCCCATGTTATATAATAACACCGAGATATTGGCATGCACGTCCAGCTATTGGGACAGTGTCATTAGAGAGGCAGTTGAGATTAAATTAGCGAGCAACCTCGTCAACAGGGATGGAGGTTTCTGTTTAAACTCTGTTTGGAATCCGGCTCTCTCCCTTGTCAAAAAACAGAGGAACAGAGTCAATGCTGTCTCACCTGCGAATTCATAGTCTCACTATCGATAGCTCTGACTTTGGTCATCTTTGGTGGCACTAGTGTTCAGTGTATGTGTGTGTGTGTGTTATCTTTCCTGCTTCGGTCCAAGAACCGAGGTATTAAATTTGAATGTACGCCGCCTGTCCGTTGCAGTTTGCCTTGAAAACGGCGGGGTGTTCTCCCGCCGAAATATCGGCGGTCGCTGAAAGTGTTACCTGGCTGAATTCCCGGAAGTTATTTGAAAGCTTGTTGGCAGATTTGTGGAGGTATATGGCATTAGATGTCTGCGCACAGGTCATTTATTCGCGTAAATAATAGATCGCCGAGTTGCGTATACGGTGATGGTGCGCGATAGCGTTCCAGTTAGGTTCTATAGGATTTGCATCAGGCGAATTTGGTCGCCGAGACATCAACGTAGTTTCACTATAATGCTCCTTAAACCACAGTAACACGGCAAGGCTCCGAGATACGAAAGTTGTACTGCTGAAAGATATCGGCGTCGGGAAAGTTATCAAGCATGAAGGGATGTAGGTGGTTCGCAGCTGTCATCGTGTCTTCGATTGCTACCACAGGAGCGCAGGAGACTGTCTCCCACCAGCCTGCGTCCGTGGCGCGCTGCACTCTTCGAGCCGCCATTCACCTCGATGACAACGTTTGTGGAGACGACCTAGTGTAACAAAAACGTGATTGCCGAAGAGCTGGCGGGTTTCCATTGACCGACGGTCGAATCCCGATGGTGCCTTGCCCACTGCAGTCGTAACTGACGATGTCGCTTGTCTGCGTGTGAACACGTAGGGGTGGTCTGCTGCGGAACTCCACGTCCAACAAAGTACGATGAACTGTGAGCTCCGAAACACTTTTCAGTGCACCAGCATTTTGGTCTTTCGCCAGAGATACCACACATCACAATCTGTCTTGCATTACAGAGGAGACAAGCCTCAGAATCCCACGTTCTGTGAAGAGTCGTGGACGTCCAACCATTTAGCGCCTAGTGATAGCTTCACTCTCTTACCTCTTTCCGTAGATGCTCACGGCAGTAGCACGTGAACATTCAACCATATTCGCCGTTTCCAAGTTAGTCGTTCATAGGCTATGCGTGATAATAATCTGCTCTTTGTCAGAGCCTCTTACCTCCGTGGATTCCCAGTTTGCAGTCCGCCTGCTTAGCTGAGTAGTAACGTGCTTGCCTACCCTGCAACGGGACCGGGTTCGATTCTCGCCGGGTTGGAGATTTTCTCCGTCCGTGGACTGGGTGTTGTGTTTCCCTCATCATCACACAGACGCAAATCGCCCAGTGTGGCGCCACCTGCAATAAGATTTGCACATGGCGGCCGAACGTCCCTAGACGGGGCCTCCCGGCCAACAATGCCATACGTTGATTTCATTTCCACATTCGCAGCTCATATCTTCACTGGGGTGATCCCCCGTCCCTGTATGCTCCGCTTACATACTTTTGTTGCCGCGTCACGTTCTCGGAACGCAACCAGGTGACATCTGACGTAGCAGTGGAAAGTCGTCATAATGTTTTGGCCGATCAGTGTATGTAGTAATTCATCCACGAATGAACTAGCTCACAAAAAAATTTTTGCGGCCGATTTATCATCAGTCTAGACCCATACCAAGTAGGGTTAACACAAGAGCGAATGTCCAAAGAAGAACGGCTCCTTTCGTCACGGGATGGTTTAGAAACCACGAGAATCTTCTGGAGATGCTCAACAAACTCCTGTGGTAGACGCAACAAGACAGGCTAATCACGGAGAAGGTTTCTGTTACAATTCCGAGAGCGTACTTACTCCTCCCACATATGACTCGCGAAAAATATCAGTGAAAAATGGTTCAAATGGTTCTGAGCACTATGCGACTTAACTTCTGAGGTCATCAGTCGCCTAGAACTTAGAACTAATTAAACCTAACTAACCTAAGGACATCACACACGTCCATGCCCGAGGCAGGATTCGAACCTGCGACCGTAGCGGTTACGCGGTTCCAGACTGAAGCGTCTAAACGGCACGGCCACACGGGCCGGCCTATCAGTGAAATCAGAGCTCATATGGAAACTTATCGACAGTCGCTCTACCAATGTATCATTCGCGAACTGAACAGAGGAGGTGGACGATGAGCAGTAGAAGGAGGGAAGGAAGAGGAGGAGGACAGATATCCTCCGTCAGACACTGTAAGGTGGGATCCGGAGTATCTACGACAATTGCAGGTTGGCTAACGCCTTCCAGGGACAACAAAAATTTGATTTTTAATATTTCACGTAACTATTGGCGGAATTTAAAAATTTTAAATGCTGTCATCATCTTCTCATTAAGAGGTAAAATTTTATGTTAAAAGTTTAACACAATAACACAAGTACTACATTTAGAAACTGTATTTCTCTTGAGGCAGCATAACTAAAGGCAAAGACCCGGACTTAATTCATCCAGTATTTGAGAATAACAGCACTTCGCAAACGTCCAATAAACTTCAGACTTTTTATCATTTACATGCTTAACGTCAAATATTTAACACATTGACTCATTTGTGGAGTAATCAGACGTTTGAAGGTCCTTCATATATGAGTTACCGATTTTTTAAAGAATAAAGCTTTACCAGACGAAGGCTACTGCAAGTAACATTTCTTTACATCATCTCCCTCAGCCCCTACGCAGTTGATCTATCTCTTGACAAACTACCTCATTCCGTTGTGTAACATGCTTTATGCCACTGAGGGCATCCACTCCTGCGCAGCCTCCACAACCGCGTCATTCAGGTAGATGCTTTTTCACCAGCTGAGACATAGTCGCGTATATGAACAGTGATCCAATACTGTCAAATGTTTTTTATTCCAGTCTTTGATCACAATATCAATTCTTTTGACGATGAACGGTTTCAGTCAGTAATTACCATTCTCAGATCTTTTTCTACACCATGTCCTAAAGTGATAAGGCCGTAATGAAACCGGTCATCGTCAAAATAATTGACATTGTGGTCAAAGACCGGAATAAAAAAACATTTGAGGTGCTTTCTCATCCTATCAGAAAGACGAATTACCTGGAGCGACATCAGGACTGTTCTGTACGTTCCAGCAGATCAAAGATTTTGGATGCTGGTTTGATTTTGGGTTTCAGATCTTACAGTAGCTGTCACTGTTTGTAACACAAAACTTCATAGCCTGTGCATCAGCTACTGGCGGGCGCTATTATGAAAGCCGGTGCTGCTTCTCCGGTCGTAATTTATCGAACTACAACATTTTCGCTGCAACAGTACCAACGTACAAATGTAGTGTTTGCTTCACGATCGCTTCCTACAGTTTTCTACTCGTAATTATTGTGAAAGAATACTTGCACATGCTCTCGTGTATTCAGTGCATTAACCAGTTTCGCAGATGCTGATTTCTCACGGCGTAAACAAATATTTTTCCGAAGTGAACAGATTAGCAAACAACCATTATTTTTTTAAGAAATTTTCGGCGTTTGACTATAAGTTACTAATCATTTATTTCACATAATCTTGATTTCGGTTTTATAAACGCTTTATGGTGTAAATAGAAATGATACAAAATGTCCATCTTGAATTTGACAATTGCTATGAAGCCAAAATAATGATTGCTTGACATAAGTGAATAGCAGTTTACGGTCAAATGGAGAAAACCTCTTTCAAAAAGCTCTACATGACATAACTATTAAAGAAACAGTTCAAACTGTCGATTGCTAATTGGCAGTCCCATTAGTTTTTATTACTCTCGCATATCTAGATTTTGGCTAAAACAGCCATCTTCAATGTATTTTACTTACAATGAAACGAACTCTCGTCCCAGAGTGAACCAATTACGGCACTCCAACTACGTTTCTATACGCTACAGCGATGTGGTTTGCTTCTGCGTCGTATCTCGAATCGCATCACGTTTCGTATCAGGGGCCTTCAATAAGTAACGCAACACGTTTATTTTACCGGCCAATTTCGGTTGGAAAAATGCGGAATTTGTCGTGGGACATCGTTGAATATTTTAAGAAAATTTAACACCTATAGCCGTCCTTATATTGTCATTTACTGTGCAGCTACCAGCTTCGGTATCAAGTAACACCAAAGATGGGGCGCTGAAGGGTCGAAAATGGTAGCTACACCATAAATGACAACATAAGGACGGTTGTAGGTGTTCCGTTTTCTTACAACAGCGAACGGCCGTAGTGCCCCAGACCTCCTGGCACAAGGATGGACATACAAATAGCGTGGAATATTTCCGCTCGAGCCCCCACAGCTTCCACGTCTCTATACGTGGCGTTCAAAATTGTGCCTGTAACACAGGTGCGTTCCAGGCCCTGACCTGTCACTGAATTTCTTTTGGCGGAAAACCAGAGCATCACAGATAATTGTAGGCGCTTACTGAACGTCTGCAGAGACTTGACAGTGAACAAAAGCACGGTGAGTCGTTGGCTGGGTGGTCCGTCAGCGTGTCGGCGGTCCAACACACAGCTGTGACCCTTGCAATATTAGAACGCACGGACACTCTCATTCGAGGTGATCGACGGGTCACAATCAAACACCTTGTCGCACAACTGAACGTCTCTTATGGTCGTACTGGCGCACTCATCCACCAGCTGGCGTACTAATCCCCGATAGAGCCTGGACCTCGCACCTTCCAGATTACTGATGCGGCAAAACGTTGGCTCCGACCTCTACCAGAAGTACCGTGCAGGCATATAGGCCCTCCCAGTAAGGTGGCGAAAGTCCGTCGCATTAAACGGAGATTTTGTGAAGTTTAGAAGATAGGAAACGAGGTACTGGCAGCATTGAAGCAGTGAGGACGGGCTGTGAGTCCTTCTGGGTAGCTCAGTCGGTGGAGCACTTGACCGCGAAAGACAAAGGTCACGAGTTCGAGTCTCGTTCCGGCACATACACTCCTGGAAATTGAAATAAGAACACCGTGAATTCATTGTCCCAGGAAGGGGAAACTTTATTGACACATTCCTGGGGTCAGATACATCACATGATCACACTGACAGAACCACAGGCACATGGACACAGGCAACAGAGCATGCACAATGTCGGCACTAGTACAGTGTATATCCACCTTTCGCAGCAATGCAGGCTGCTACTCTCCCATGGAGACGATCGTAGAGATGCTGGATGTAGTCCTGTGGAACGGCTTGCCATGCCATTTCCACCTGGCGCCTCAGTTGTGCTGGACGTGCAGACCGCGTGAGACGACGCTTCATCCAGTCCCAAACATGCTCAATGGGGGACAGATCCGGAGATCTTGCTGGCCAGGGTAGTTGACTTACACCTTCTAGAGCACGTTGGGTGGCACGGGATACATGCGGACGTGCATTGTCCTGTTGGAACAGCAAGTTCCCTTGCCGGTCTAGGAATGGTAGAACGATGGGTTCGATGACGGTTTGGATGTACCGTGCACTATTCAGTGTCCCCTCGACGATCACCAGTGGTGTACGGCCAGTGTAGGAGATCGCTCCCCACACCATGATGCCGGGTGTTGGCCCTGTGTGCCTCGGTCGTATGCTGTCCTGATTGTGGCGCTCACCTGCACGGCGCCAAACACGCATACGACCATCATTGGCACCAAGGCAGAAGCGACTCTCATCGCTGAAGACGACACGTCTCCATTCGTCCCTCCATTCACGCCTGTCGCGACACCACTGGAGGCGGGCTGCACGATGTTGGGGCGTGAGCGGAAGACGGCCTAACGGTGTGCGGGACCGTAGCCCAGCTTCATGGAGACGGTTGCGAATGGTCCTCGCCGATACCCCAGGAGCAACAGTGTCCCTAATTTGCTGGGAAGTGGCGGTGCGGTCCCCTACGGCACTGCGTAGGATCCTACGGTCTTGGCGTGCATCCGTGCGTCGCTGCGGTCCGGTCCCAGGTCGACGGGCACGTGCACCTTCCGCCGACCACTGGCGACAACATCGATGTACTGTGGAGACCTCACGCCCCACGTGTTGAGCAATTCGGCGGTACGTCCACCCGGCCTCCCGCATGCCCGCTATACGCCCTCGCTCAAAGTCCGTCAACTGCACATACGGTTCACGTCCACGCTGTCGCGGCATGCTACCAGTGTTAAAGACTGCGATGGAGCTCCGTATGCCACGGCAATCTGGCTGACACTGACGGCGGCGGTGCACAAATGCTGCGCAGCTAGCGCCATTCGACGGCCAACACCGCGGTTCCTGGTGTGTCCGCTGTGCCGTGCGTGTGATCATTGCTTGTACAGCCCTCTCGCAGTGTCCGGAGCAAGTATGGTGGGTCTGACACACCGGTGTCAATGTGTTCTTTTTTCCATTTCCAGGAGTGTAGTTTTAATCTGCCAGGAAGTTTCGCATCAGCGCACACGCCGCTGCAGAGTGAAAGTTCCATTCTGGGACGGAGATTTTGTTGGAAAGTAGGGTTTTGTTTCCAAAAGAGTGGAGATAATATCGTGTATCGGAATCCTGAACCAGCCAACTTACTTTCAGCAAAGCGCCCCTCGTATCGTATCGCATCGCATACCACGTCGCCTCAGTGAGAACCGCGCTGAGAAATTAGCCTACTTGGCCTTCGATGAGAAGCCCTGGCCCATGCTAAACGCCACGCTCTCCTTTGCAGTAATGGGATGGCGCGAAGAGTGTCAAGGGCTGGGAAGTGTCGCCCGGACAGACGGACAGGTCGGAGCAGCGGCGGAGACAGCGCGGTCAGATAGGCGCGACGCGCGGACGTGGCCCGCCTGCCCGAAGACGGCGGCGCCGCCCATTACCATTGCTGACGACGGGCCCCTGCCGGGATTTGCATCGCCTTTACATAATTGCCGCGCAGCCGGCCGGCATAGCAAGGGGGCGGCGGGCCGTGGCCCGCGGGCGCGCGTCCATTCAGCCGGGCCGATTCATTTGCCGGCCGCGAGCTGTATTAGGCGCCTCCCACGGCCGTAACGGGCGGCGCCCACCCGCATACCTGAAAACCCGCTGCCCGCAACTTCGGGCAACTCCGCCGCTCTGCTGGCTGCCACTCTGGGGCCAACTATGAGGTGAGGTGGTTGTACACTACTGGCCATTACAATTGCTACACCAAGAAGAAATGCAGATGATAAACGGCTTTTCATTGGACAAATATACTAGAACTAATATGTGATTACATTTTGACGCAATTTGGGTGCATAGATCCTGTGAAATCAGTACCCAGAACAACCTCCTCTGGCCGTAATAACGGCCTTGATACGACTGGGCATTGAGTCAAACAAAGCTTGGATGGTGTGTACAGGTACAGCTGAACATGCAGCTTCAACACGATACCACAGTTCATCAAGGGTAGTGACTGGCGTATTGTGACGAGCCAGTTGCTCGGCCACCATTGACCAGACGTTTTCAGTTGGTGAGAGATCTGGAGAATGTGCTGGCCAGGGCAGCAGTCGAACATTTTCTGTATCCAGAAAGGCCCGTACAGGACCTGCAACATGCGGTCGTGCGTTATCATGCTGAAATGTAGGGTTTCGCAGGGATCGAATGAAGGGTAGAGCCACGGGTCGTAACTCATCTGAAACGTAACGTCCACTGTTCAAAGTGCCGTCAATGCGAGATGTGTAACCAATGGCACCCCATACCATCACGCCGGGTGATACGCCAGTATGGCGATGACGAATACACGCTTCCAATGTGCGTTCACCGCCATGTCGCCAAACACGGATGCGAACCGTCATGATGCTGTAAACAGAACCTGGATTCATCCGAAAAAATGACGTTTTGCCATTCGTGCACCCAGGTTTGACGTCGAGTACACCATCGCAGGCGCTCCTGTCTGTGATGCAGCATCAAGGGTAACCGCAGCAATGGTATCCGAGCTGACAGTCCATGCTGGTGCAAACGTCGTCGAACTGTTCGTGCAGATGGTTGTTGTCTTGCAAACGTCCCTATCTGTTGACTCAGGGATCGAGACGTGGCTGCCTATATCGGGCAAGGAGGCATGTCTCACTCACCTACCAGTCGCACAAATTCGGTGCGTCGGTAAGAGATTCCTGCCACACGACACACGTACTGTCACTAATGCAGTATATGACACACCAGACGTGTTTTCCGTTGGAGGATTCGGGTGCCTTGCCACTTCGTCATCAAACACTTGCTGTTCCCATACGAAAGCCACTTCCTTTCGGCTGCCAATTGAGTAGGTGTGCAGAATCAACTGTCATTATAGGTCCATACATTACACCTCGTTGTTGCAAACGGACGTTACACCAAGTCAAAAATGTAAATTTGAATAAAGCGAACAGCGGAAAAAATTGGCACTAAGGAGGTTTGAATACGGCTCGCCCGCTTGGCAATCTAACACCGTAACCACCGACTCCTCTAACTTTCCGGTTTCTCTTGTTTTTGGATCATTCACTGTTTCCAGTACACCACCTTCCTGTTTCCATGCTTGATCTGCTTTCAGATTTTGACCGGCTGTCCACTAGGTCCTCTTACCACTAAATCCGATGCGGGTGCGATAGTGAGTTTCCCTCACCAAATAAACTTCCAGTACTCGGCTGCGTGCGCGCCGGCTGTGAGCGTCAGCCAGCCGCGGTGGCCGAGCGGTTCTAGGCGCTTCAAAAAAATGGCTCTGAACACTATGCGACTTAACTTCTTAGATCATCAGTCGCCTAGAACTTAGAACTAATTAAACCTAACTAACCTAAGGACATCACACACATCCATGCCCGAGGCAGGATTCGAACCTGCGACCGTAGCGGTCACGCGGTTCCAGACTGAAGCGCCTTTAACCGCACGGCCACACCGGCCGGCTAGGTGCTTCAGTCCGGAACCGCGCGACTACTGCGGTCGCAGGTTCGAATCCTGCCTCGGGCATGGATGTGTGTGATGTCCTTAGGATGGTTAGGTTTAAGTAGTTCTAAGTTCTAGGGGACTGATGACCTTAGATGTTAAGTCCCGTAGTGCTCAGAGCCATTTGAACTATTTTTGTGAGCGTCAGTTAATAACGTACTGGTCCCATCTTTGCGTGTGCGGCCCGCGAGGCTGTCAGCAATGTCGTCGTTTGTGGAGGCAGAAGGGAGAGTGCTTTGGAACAGAAATTCTAAATTCTCCCTCCAGTTTTGGAAAAGCTTACGAGTCATACACCAGTGACGTAATGATTGCGAGTGCCATCCAATTTCTGGCCAAGTTTTGCCGAGTCTGCGACCACCACAGCAATGAAATTTCAAGATTTCGACAGAGCGCCAGAAAGAGTGAGATTCCTTGTTTATTTTGTGATCGGAGGCACGGGCAGAAGCTTACAGTCTTTCTAACCGTGTTTCAGAGCAGCCGTTGCGACGCTGCAATTTGCAGTTCCCACGAAAAATTTCGAGTCACCGCTTTCTTTAAGTGAGGTAGAGGCTCCTCTACGTAGGCGTCGCGTCTTTGCACGAGGGGTGTCAAGCCGATCGACACGTTACCTCCCGTTACAAGTCCAGCCCCGAGTTGTGGGAACCAGCGAGGGTGGTGGCTGCATCATCCCTGAGGACCACTTGAAGTTGCACATTTGTGACCGTGGCGAAGGTCGAATGCTTGCGTCGCGCCGCCCTCTCTCTCTCTGCTAAGCTGGGAAACTGTAGCTTCTCACAAATTCAGAAGACCGGCTAATTGAATTCCTATCCTGACCTTATGCGATATGTGGCATTACCTGTGCATTTTGCAAGTAGTAATATGAATTGCGAAAACAACATCTCAGTTATCCATTCGTTAACTTAATAGACCTATGGAGTACTGTTAGAGAATAAAAATTTGAATAAAATATGTTGGCTCGCGCTACATGAATAGTAAGGCCTCCTTACAGAAGGTATGCACAGCGAGGAAAGGAGGAACGAAGAAACGAAAGATGTAGAGTAACGTCCAACCGGTAACCAGGCCGTGTAGATACACTTCACAACTGTGACATAGTCAGGGAAATCGGCGTCCCCTTTACAAAACAACCACCCCGCCATTTAGTTGGAGCGATTTATGGAATCACCGAAGAGGCCAGACTTTGAAGAAGGAAAAAAGAAGAAAAAAAAACACCGATCACAGAACAAGCCAGGACATGACTTCGCTTATTGCCGCCCCTCTTTCACTGAACAAAGTTTCTACGAAATCGGGTCATGGCACTTTCCGTGTTCACCTCTTAAGTCATTAGACTAAAAAAGAGAGGGATGCGAAAAATCCAGATGACGACTTAGAAAGAGTCGTTTTCTGGTGAAAGTATCATGATGTTCTTAATTGACACATAGGAGCCTTAATTTGGAGGAAAAATTTCTGAGAATGTACGTTTTCAGCACAGCGTTGCATGGGAGTGAAACATGGACTGTGGGAATTTCGGAAAGGAAGATAAGCGAAACGTTTGAACTATGCTGAAAATTAGGTGGACAGGTGAGGTAAGGAATTAGGAGGTTCTCTGCTTAACTGTCGAACAAAGGAACATAAGGAAAGCACTGACAAGAACAAGGGCCAGTATGATAGGATATGTGCTTAAGACATCTGGGAACAACTTTCATGGTACTAGAGAGGGCTGGGAGGTTTAAAATTTAGGGAAAGATACACATCGGAATGCGCCCAACAAGTAACTGAGGACGTAGGTTGCAAATGCTACTCTGAGGCCGCATCAAAACTGTCAGATGACTAATGAAAATGAAAAACCTGAGCGATATTAGTGGGTGCGTGAAACTACACTGAGCTGACGGAGTCATGGGATAAGGATATGTACATATACAGATAGCGGTAGTATCGCGCACACAAAGTATAAAAGGCACTGCACTGGTGCAGCTATCATATGTACTCAGGTGGTTCATGAGAAAAGGCTTCCGCCTTGATTACGGCCGCACAAAGGGAATAACAAACTTTGAACCCTTATTGGTAGTTGGAGCTAGACGTATGGGACATTCCAATTGGAAAATCGTTAGAAAAGTCAGTATTCTGGGATTCACTGTGTCAAGAGTGTGTCGAAACTACAGTATTTCAGGCATGACCTCTCAGCACGGACAACACAGTGGCCGCCGGCCTTCACTTAACGACCGAGATCAGCGGCGTTTGCGTAGAGTTGTCAGTGCTAACAGACAAGCAACAATGCCCGAAATAACCACATAAATCAATGTGGGACATACGACGAGCGTATCCGTTAGGACAGGGCGACGAAATCTGGCGTTAATAGGCTATAGCAGCCGACGATCGACTAGAGTGCCTTTGCTTGCAGCACGACATGGAATGCAGCAAATCTCCTGGCCTTGTGACCATATTGGGTGGACCCTTGACGATTGGAAAACCATGGCCTGGTCAGATGAGTCCCGATTTCAGTTGGCGCCGGCCCCACAAAGCCACGGACCCAGGTCGTCAACAGGGCACTGTGCAACATGGTGGTTGCTCCGTAATGATGTGGGCTGTGTTTACATGGAATGGAATGGGTCCTCTGGTCCAAGTGAACCGATTATTGACTGGAATGATTATGTTCGGCTACTTGAAGACCTTATACAGCCATTCATGTACTTCGCGTTCCCAAACAGCGATGGAATATTTTTGGATGACAGTGTGCCAATTCACCGGGCCACAATTGTTCGCAACTAGTTTGAACATTATGGACAGTTCGACTGAATGATTTGGCGACCCAGGTCGCCCGACATGAATTTCATCGACTGTTCGTGGGACTTAATCGAGAGGTCAGCTCTTGGACGTAATCCTGCACTGGTACCACTTTCGCGGTTGTGGACGGGTATAGAGGGAGTAGGGCTCAAATTTCTGCTGGGGACTTCCAACGAATTGGTGAGCCCATGCTATGTCGAGTTGCTGCACTAAACCGATCAGGAGGAGGTCCGAGACGACGTTAGGAGACATCCCATGACTTGTCACTTCTGCTTAAAGTGAATAGCGATAGTGAACTTAAAGAACAAAATAGAACGGTAAAAGGAACATCTGAAACTAAAGTGGTGCGCCTTCAATGGTTCGTTACATTGAAAGCAAAGTGGTGCGGGATCGACGCTTATAAACAGATGACAATGGCTGAGAAGGCAGGTCCATTATATAGTCTAGTTAAAATTATCTACTCACAACGACAGAAATTCGTCCGACAGTAGGAAGGGGTTACATCTTCAGTCATTAGAAACCCTGGCTCCTGGTTTTGAAAAAAATTGGTGAAATTGAAGTGAGTGTTTATCGGAGGTTAGTTAAAATTATCTACTCACAACGACAGAAATTCGTCCGACAGTAGGAAGGGGTTACATCTTCAGTCATTAGAAACCCTGGCTCCTGGTTTTGAAAAAAATTGGTGAAATTGAAGTGAGTGTTTATCGGAGGTGAGGGTATCATCAGGAGTGCCCCAGGGAAGTGTGGTAGGTCCGCTGTTGTTTTCTATCTACATGTCCGGCTGTTTGCTGACGATGCTATGGTGTACGGGAAGGTATCGTCGTTGAGTGACTGTAGGAGGATACAAGATGACTTGGACAGGATTTGTGATTGGTGTAAAGAATGGCAGCTAACTCTAAATATAGATAAATGTAAATTAATGCAGATGAATAGGAAAAAGAGTCCCGTAATGTTTGAATACTCCATTAGTAGTGTAGCGCTTGACACATTCACGTCGATTAAATATTTGGGCGTAACATTGGAGAGCGATATGAATTGGGACAAGCATGTAATGGCAGTTGTGGGGAAGGTGGATAGTCGTCTTCCGTTCATTCGTAGAATTTTGGGAAGATGTGGTTCATCTGTAAAGGAGACCGCTTATGAAACACTAATACGACCTATTCTTGACTACTGCTCGAGCGTTTGGGATCCCTATCAGGACGGATTGAGGAAGGACATGGAAGCAATTCAGAGGCGGGCTGCTAGATTTGTTACTGGTAGGTTTGATCATCACGCGAGTGTTACGGAAATGCTTCAGGAACTCGGATGGGAGTTTCTGGAGGAAAGGAGGCGTTCTTTTCGTGAATCGCTACTGAGGAAATTTAGAGAACCAGCACTTGAGGCTGACTGCAGTACAATTTTACTGCCGCCAACTTACATTTCGCGGAAAGACCACAAAGATAAGATAAGAGAGATTAGGGCTCGTACAGAGACATATACGCAGTCATTTTTCCCTCGTTCTGTTTTGGAGTGGAACAGGGAGAGAAGATGCTAGTTAT
This sequence comes from Schistocerca cancellata, assembly GCF_023864275.1. Lineage (NCBI taxonomy): Eukaryota > Metazoa > Arthropoda > Insecta > Orthoptera > Acrididae > Schistocerca > Schistocerca cancellata. The sequence goes on from NC_064627.1 coordinate 1,001,480,635, forward strand.
GGTACGAGGTATCCACCGCCACGCACCGTATGGTGGACTGCGGAGTATGTATGTAGATGTAAATCATGCTTGAGCTTTAGTGGATAAATCAGTCCAGGAAGCTCGGTTGGCCTAATTTGGATTCGAATCCAGGTGTCGCATGAGTTTTGCATCCAGCAGTCATCCCTCCAGCTCCACACCTCCACCTATGTTCACCCACAATACGTAAACTAAATGTAAAGTCCATCGGAGGAAAAATGAAAACTATGACCAATCGAGGATGCTTTTTGCATAACTAATCTAAAAGCAAGCTGACAGTCCGACCTGTGACATTAAAAAGGAGAGATTTCCGTTGTGGGTCCCTTCTACTCAGAGAACACGCGAAACTGACCAGCAGGAACAACGACAGCGATGCATAGTTCCCGGAGAGATATTACGTGTCTGAGTGTATTTGTATTCCCGCGAACGACAGCTCCGACGCGCGTGAGCGTTTTCAAAAATCCTTTCTTGTGAATCTCGTTAAATCGCTGTCCAGGTGCGCTTTACGGCCACCTGGCCGACGTAAACTCCGAGCGCCATATATAATCCCTTCGCTGGAGATGCGGCAGCACGGGTCTCACTCTGAAGAATGGCGCCTCGAGCCGTTTTGGTGGTCTGCTGAATATTTCATGGTACTCTTTCGCGAGGATGTAGACCCCTTGTTTCCGAAATCGATGTTTGCACAATGGGAATGTTCCAGCTGGCTGTAGCAATATCAAACCCGACACGCGACCAGGAAGGCAAATGTTCCAGGCATGCCGCTCTATCTTGGCACACAACGAACAATTTTTTTTTCTACGTTCCTTCTAGCTATTCCAAACAGGCATCCATATTGTCACGAAAACAACAATAAGTACGACTCGTGCTCCATAGCTACTTGGGTCGGTGAGAAAGTGACAAATAACATATCTATAGGTCTGGAGCTCGTTCATTTGTGTGGACATTTGCTATCAGTTAGTATTATATTATATTATTCATGAATTTTTAAACTTAGTGAACTGGAAAAAAATGTAGCACATAAACATCATAGCAAAACAAGCGCTAGTTTCAACATAAATAGATTTGCATAATTTGTCGCCACTCGTGATGAAATGTCGTTTTTTCAACAAAGAGCATTTATGAAGCGTGCTAAAAAAATAGCGGAAATTTGTTTTAAATAATGTATTTCGTACTCCTCTGACCAAACGGAATCGTTTGATATATATTGCATTAATATTCGTTCGACTTTTATTCTGACTTTTTCTAACGTTTTCTGCTTTTGTATATTTTTAGTCCTTCCACCCCTCTTTTCTTCCCCTCCCATTTCAACGCCGCTCAACCTGTATAGCATGCGAACAGAACCGACAGTTTGTGATAGACTTCAATGTCCTTCAGATGCAGTGAGGTATCCATATAATTGGCCATCGTCATAATTGAAAATTATATGAAACTCAATTTCATTCATTGTTCTTATGTAGGGCTTGTTTGACGCTATGGCAATGACTTTACAAGCCACCAGAATAAAAAAAAGGAGCCTCGGCAGAACATGAGAACATGGAAACATTTTAGAGAGTTTTGAGCTGGTTAGGTCACTGATTCTGATTTTTCTCTGTTATTGCGTAATACGGTGGCAACACTGACTAAGCAAGGTGCAAGATGCCTGTTTTTGAGCCAAACAAAAATCAACATTATGGAAAGCTTCTGTTTGTTGTTTATGAATCTAATATCACCTCAGTGAATGGATCCGTAAACTTGCAATCCTGCCAACCAGAGACCACAAAATAAGCATATCCACGGGAATTGTGGAGTCGAAAATCTGCTTTCTGTAAACCAAACAATAAAATACAGGCAACGCACAAGGTCAATATTAGGTTGGAAGGTGTCGATTTGGTTGAGTGTAGGCAAAGTCAACGAATGTATCATAACTATTTTCTTTATATACATTGTGCATCCTGTAGTTAACACGTACGACAATTATTAATGTGCACTGATATAGGACGTGTCCGCCATTTGCCTTTGTGGCGGCTTGAACTGAGGACACTTTCAATGAAGTGGTAAGTAGCCTGTTGGTATGTTGGCAGCGCTATAGACTGCATTAATATCGCTGACATCGCTTTGCTCCCTCAGTAAGAGACTCTGTGGTTGGACGGACTAGCGGTTAGCAGATAGCGAGCGGACGGCTTGGGCGTGTGTCCTTCGTGGAGAATCAGTGTTAGTAGGACATGCATTGTAAAACAAGGATGGATGTAGTTGGTAATGTTTGGGGTAGTGGAATTATTGACAACTATATAATTTTTGGAACTGAATGTCACATCAATAAAGTAAAATCTGCTAAATACATTGTTTGCTCTTCAACAAAATCTTTCTTTTAATAACCGTATGCCTCCTAGAGGCGTATAGTGGTTAGAATCCCTTTATTTAGCTGGCTGCAGTTGCTGCTTGCTGTAATTTCTGTAGTTCGTGTTATGAAGATTTTCTGTGAGGTACATGACTTATGAAAAGTATGGGTTATTGTTAGGATTTCTTCCAATTCAGGACCGTTCTTTTGTGTTAATTATTTGAAGCCATGTTGTCATTGTATAGCAGTCAGATTGCGTTGGGCTTGTATATTGTGGGTAATAAATGAATAGGTTAAGTTTGAGTTGTCTTTCTCAGGGAAAATTCTGTAGGTAAGTGTTTGAAATGATAAAAATAAGTAAACATTAAGAAATTTCGAAGTGTCCGAATCTCCGTGGAGGGACGGCTGTCCATTCTTCCTGAGGAGCCGAAACGAGAGAAGGTAGTGAGCATGGACGCTGGGATCTGGAGCGAAATCCACCTTCCAATTAATCCAAAAGGAAGCCATTCGGGACTCTGGTCAGGCCAGTCCATTTCTAAAGTGTAACACTCCATAAAGCTTGCTGACAAAATGCATTGTCGTGCTGATGCAAACCATCACCGTATACGAATTATTCCCTCCCTGTGCATGGTCAGCATTGCTGTAAAAGTTGTTCATATCCTTCTACATTTAGCACATTCTTCTTTAGCGTAATAATAGGGCCACTCCCTAATCAGGAAAAGCAGCGCCGTATCCTACCACCACCACCTCCGTACTTTACTCATGGCAGGCAACGTTCAATATTCCAAAATTACTTGTTTCCAGTCATCCATCCTCTTTCCAGTGGCGTCGCTCTTTACACCAGTCGAGCACCACTTAGCAATGACTACAGAAGGCTGCCCAGGTAGCAGCGCGGTCTAACGCGCTGCTTCCCGAGCGGAAAGGCGTGCTGGTCGGCCTGGCGCATTAAGAGGTGCATTCAACTTCTAAGGCCTCCGATTTTTTTTCTCCCGACTGGAAAGAGATAGAAACATGCGCATTGTTTCGAAATGAGGCCGCGTTCATTGTCAATACGTCCCAGAGATGGCAGCACTGTACGGCAGATGGAATTTTACCGCCAGCGGCGAGAATGAGAACTGTTTTAAATACTTAAAATGGCGACGTTTTCCTTACTTGAACAGCGTGCAATCATTCGTTTTCTGAATTTGCGTGGTGTGAAACCAATTGAAATACATCGACAGTTGAAGGAGACATGTGCTGATGGAGTTATGGATGTGTCGACAGTGTGTTCATGGGTGCAACAGTTTAACGAAGGCAGAACATCGTGTGACAACAAACCGAAACAACCTCGGGCTCGCACAAGCTGGTCTGACGACATGATCGAGAAAGTGGAGAGAATTGTTTTGGGGGATCGCCGAATGACTGTTGAACAGATCGCCTCCAGAGTTGGCATTTCTGTGGGTTGTGTGCGCACAATCCTGCATGACGACCTGAAAATGCGAAAAGTGTCATCCAGGTGGGTGCCACGAATGGTGACGGACGACCACATGGCTGCCCGTGTGGCATGTTGCCAAGCAATGTTGACGCACAACGACAGCATAAATGGGACATTCTTTTCGTCGGTTGTGACAATGGATGAGACGTGGATGCCATTTTTCAATCGAGAAACAAAGCGCCAGTCAGCTCAATGGAAGCAAACAGATTCACCGTCACCAAAAAAATTTCGGGTAACCGCCAGTGCTGAAAAAATGATGGTGTCCATGTTCTGGGACAGCGAGGGCGTAATCCTTACCCATTGCATTCCAAAGGGCACTACGGTAACAGGTGCATCCTACGAAAATGTTTTGAAGAACAAATTCCTTCCTGCACTGCAACAAAAACGTCCGGGAAGGGCTGCGCGTGTGCTGTTTCACCAAGACAACGCACCCGCACATCGAGCTAACGTTACGCAACAGTTTCTTTGTGATAACTTTGAAGTGATTCCTCATGCTCCTTCCTCACCTGACCTGGCTCCTAGTGACTTTTGGCTTTTTCCAACAGTGAAAGACACTCTCTGTGGCCGCACATTCACCAGCCATGCTGCTATTGCCTCAGCGATTTTCCAGTGGTCAAAACAGACTCCTAAAGAAGCCTTCGCCGCTGCCATGGAATCATGGCGTCAGCGTTGTGAAAAATGTGAACGTCTGCAGGGCGATTACGTCGAGAAGTAACGCCAGTTTCATCGATTTCGGCTGAGCAGTTAATTAGAAAAAAATCGGAGGCCTTAGAACTTGAATGCACCTCGTATCCAGGTCCGCTATGCCGACCAGCCTGTGTATGGTTTTCAAGGCAGTTTTCCTTCTACCTAGGCGAATGCGGGCTGGTTTTCCCTTATTCCGTCTCAGTTACACTGTGCCCGCGATTGTTGCGCAAACAAACACTGTCTCCACGTATGCGTACACTATAATTACTCTACCATGCAAGGGGGTACGCTCGTCTGGTATGACACGTTCCCGGGGTGAGGGGAGGGGGGGGTGTCCACTATAACCCTGGGTTCGGTGTGGGGCGGCGGTGGGGTGGATGGACTGCTGTAGCCTGTTGTGGGGGTTGTGAACCACTGAGGGCTACGGCGGGACGAAGCCTCTCCATCGTTTCTAGTCCATGGTTCAATACACAACGACTGCAGAAATGGGTGGCTGATGGGGATCTGCCCAGCCACTGTATCCCATTCTCCCTAACTCCCTAGGTGCAGCCACTGTGCTAGTTGCTGTTAACACTTTAGAACTCACGTGTGATTCCTTCTGTTGACGTCATCCTTCCTCTCTCCGAAGTTCCGCGATTCCTGTTCTTCAGTACGTTAGGACTGCCTGATCGTTTTTCAGCAGTGGTTTCTTAGCGTTCCCACTTCACAACGATATTACCAGCAGGGGACTTGGGGAGTTCTAGAAGGGTTGAAATGCCCCTAATCGGTATGTTGCTCAAGTGGCTTCTCATGATCAGTTCACGTTCGAACTCACTGACCTCTCCTGACCGATCCATTCTGATGTTACTGCCTCTGTACTGACAACACAATACTCCCCACCTACTCCTACACATACTCCTACACTAGCAGGTCACCACTCGTGACATCTAGTGGTCAGTTCTTTATGGAATTTGGGTATCCAGATACTTTTGATTTGTTAGTGTATGTCTGAAGGTATTAATAACAAATACACCATCGCCCAGAGTTATATTCCCGCTGGTGCCTCAGTAGTATGGTTTTTGGAATACGTGTGACGGTATGACGTCATGTCGCTATACTGGTAATGTAGTCTGCACAATTACTACATTGATGGCGTCACTGGTCAAATCTGATGGACTGTTTCGAACTCTACATCTACATGGCTGTTCTATATACCACAATTCCTTGTCAGAGGGTTCGTAGAACAGCTTTCGGACTGTTTCTCGATCGCTCCACACTCTATGGATAAACGGAAACACAAATCTTTCCGTGCGAGCTACGATTTCTCTTAGTTCTTTAAGATAGTCATTTCTTTCTATACAGCTGGAGACAAAAAGTATTTTGACTTTCGGAGGAGAAAGGTACAGATTGAAATTTCGTGAAAAGATCTCGCCTCAAAGTAATATGCCTTTGTTTTAATGACTGCCAACTCAACGCGCTTATCCTACTCGTACACACTCATTATGTCGCAAAAATATAAAACAATCTGTCCTTCCTTGAAATTTTCCGATGTCCTTTGTAAATTCTATCTGGGAAGGAACCCACAGCGCGCAGCAGAACTCCAGAAGAGGGCGAACAAGCTTAGGGTATGCACTCTCTTTAGTAGACCTGTTACTAAGTGTTTGCCAATAAATCGCAGTCTTTGGTTCGCCTTACCCACACCATTTTTTATGTGATGGTTCAAATTCAAGATGTACGTAATAGTACTACCTAGGCATTTAGCTGAGTCGACAACCTTTAAACTTGTGTGATTTGTCATGTAAGCGGAATTATATGATTTTTTTTTTTTTTTTTTTGTATACATGTGGAGCATCTCAAGTTTTATTGTTCAAGGTCAATTCTCACGTTTCACATCATGCATGTACCTTGTATAAAACATTTCGCAATTGCTTTTGATCTTCTGATGAGTTTCGTAGGCGACGAACGACAGCATAATTTGCTGAGATTGTCTCTTAAATCGTCTAATTGGTTGAAGAATGGCAGTGAGGTTATAACGCTCCTTTGAAAAAACTAGATATCACTTCCGTTTCACGACTTCCCGTCATTTATTACGAAATGATACCTTTCTGACAGGAAATGACGAATCCAGTCGCACAACTGAGACGCTATTCCATTGACACCAAGTTTCGTTAGAAACCGCTTTTGAGGATCTATATCGAAAGTCTTCTGGAGATTGTGAAGACATCGTTATTTTGCGATAGATATATATATTTATCTTGTTTTTTTTCCCCCCGTCTGTTCATATATCTTTGATGTTGTAGCGCATTTTTTTTCTTTTGTCCTGTAATATAGAGATAAAAGTTGTTTTCTAGATGTAATACGTAACTGGAAATTATTTCTTTTTTGTAAGCAGATAAATATTTTTAGAGTTTATTGATTGTGGAAAGCTTTAATTTTTTTGTGTTTATCGTTTACTGTAATAAGTTTGGTAGAAAATAGTTGTGTGAAGATATATGTAATTTACTTTGATGTTGTATGAACTGTGGGCGAGAGTATAAAGAGAGCAATATCGATAGTCGATCCAACAAAGCGCGGTGTGTGTTGTTGGGTAGCTAGAGAGGCGGACACATGTTTTACTGTGGGAGTTGTGACTTTTACGAACTGGTGAAGATTGAGTTTAGTGGCAAGCGATGTACGTTTTGAATGACTGTTTTATACCAGTACGTGAAATGATAATAGTGAGTGTAGAAACCGGGCGAAGTAAATACTGAGCCTGTGCCGTGAGACGAAGTAACTATGACAATGCAACCGAGAATGGGCGGTATTGTAGCCCTGTATCTGTGAGTTGAACAGCACTTGTATTTTGACTGTGTTTTCGTACACTCAAGTACTGTGAACTTACATATTTATTCGCGTTCGATGAACTGTCGGACGTCTATAATCAGTAACAGTCGTTATGAACTTATGCGAACTGTCTATTGCGTGTGAGTACATTCCCGCCCAGGACGGTTTTTCGCGATCGCGGCAGTCATAATACGAATTGACTTTCTATAGAACTAGCCGTCGGCAAGTTCTATAAACTGTGTGTGGCATAAGTAAACTTAATTTGTCTGTGCCAGAAACATTAATACTGTGCACATACGGACGTCTGTAACAACAATTACATCGACCAACCTGTAATCAGATTTGCAGCTTAATGCAGATCTCAGCGTTTCACCAGTACCAGCCAACTGCCGTCGATATCGCGACCATCGTCACAACACACAAGATAAGATTTAAAAGCAGCGCTCTTCTCTCAAAGACTCAAAATTATTGCAAACAATTTTAATTTCCTTTTGGCTGACATACACGTAACATTTGTCTTCTTTAGAATAAAAGTGTTCCCCACGACGTGGTGTGTTCTATGTAGACATTGTTGACTTTCATTAGCAGTAGCCATTTCCCTTATAATTATTTCCTTTTTTTTTTTTTTTTTTACATTTTAAATCCGCTGCCGCTGAATGTGTATTTTTTTATAACTTTTGGAGGGTATGTGTCTAAATTCGTGTGCTGTAGCATTTACCAGAAGTATTGTAACGCTTTGCTACTTGGACAAGGGCGCCTGCCATTAATTTCTTAAACGTCGACCAATGACAGTGAAGCTCGCTTGCTATTGGTGCTAACATTCTATAGTGGGTAATTCAAAGGTGGGTAGCTGTCAAACCGCACGGGTTGTGATTACTTTGAATGAGACTCGTGTAAAATTGTGGGTTCATCACTCAACTTTGGTGTTCTTTTGTTTATTGATGTTAGAAACATTATTTTTTGTCAATGTCCTTAAATCTTATTTAATATGGTTATTCTATGATAAACTGGGATAAATGCACGGTCAGATATTGCGTTGGGAAGTAAAATTTGGAGAAACGTCTATTTAGATACGGCTTGATTTGGACTGCATTAGTTAACACGGTATTTTTCAGGTATTTTGGCGATACTTAGTGACAGGGTAGAACCGCAGTTGTCACAAGATGTAGAAATTTGTAACAGCTTGACATACCTTGTAAATAGCATTCATTACTTCAAGTGAATAAAGAGCCAGTCGTCTTTCAAAAGAAAATTAGTTTCTGAATCCATGCTCCTTTGTATCAATATATCATTTTCTTCGAGGAATTTTATAATGTCAGAACAATCTGCGTGTTCCGAAGCTCCGTAACAATTCGAGGCAACTGATATGGGTCTGTAATTCAGTGGAATAACTTCATTTCCTTCCTTTCGTATTGTCGTAGGCTGTTCAACTTTCTAGTGTTTAGCTATGGATCTTTCATCGAGCAAGCGGTTGCATGTGATTATTTAAAATGGAGCTATTTCATCAGCGTTCTCTCAAAGGAATCGAATGTGTATACTTTCTGGGCCAGAGGATTTGTCTTTATGTAAGTTGCTCCGCTATGGTGATGGTATCTACTTCCAAATTACTGATGCTGGCAACTGTATGATTCTAATTCTTGAATATTTACTGTGGCTTCTTAGGTGAAGGAAATGTAGGAAACTGTGTTCAGTAATCTGCTTAACTGGCGCTGGCCTCGGTAACAATCACAAGGCTATCGCACCGTAAAGGTATTGAGTCTTGCCGCTGTATACTTTATATACGACAAGATTCTCTCTGGATTTTCTACCAGATTCTGAGACAGTTGTGGAAACTGTCGAAAACATCTCGCAATGATGTATGCGCTGTTTCGAAAACATGTAAACTGTAGCAAGTGTTGGCGAATTTGAGTTCTTTTAAATTTGGCCTTCTCATTACTGTCTTGCATGTTCCGCGCATCAGAGATTTTTTATTTTTGTGAGGTTTCCTTAATTTGCGGACATCAGTGTGAAATCTCGGGTTTCGAGGGAGAATAACCCACTTTAGGACGATGTTACCCTGTCGGTTCGTTCGAGGTACGGCTGCAACCCTGGAAAACAAGTGAATGCGTCCGATGCAAGGCATTCTCCCAGTTCCCGTGGTTTGTGACTTGGTGAAAGCTGTTCGAGTGACGGCCAATGGGCGGTTGCAACTAGTTTCGACTGATCACAGGAAATTCTACTGAGTGACTCCAAAGAGTTTAATAATCCTGCTCTTAAGATATCAGCGTGCGCATGTGCATAGTTTCGTGTGTTCCGTCGCGTAGCATTCTCGTTCAAGAAACTAGGTTCCTACAAGCCTTTTGAAGGAACGGTGCGTTTCAACCTTGTGAAAATTTAGTACATCTTATTGTAATTTTATTCCCTTCAGGGATTTTTCTGCAGAAATGTGTTGCATGTATAAAGCCTGAGATATCATAAGAAAAAGGAACTCACAATCCTCTGTAAACTTAAACTTTCAAAATGAATAAATTTTCCACCTTCCATACAAGGATCCGATCACAAAAGCCAACAATTGGCGATTACATACTATATTCCTTCCTATAAATGACATGCACACATTAACTTGCCTCAATGGCTGAGCTGCTACAGATATATTAGCGAAGTTAAGCTGGATACCAGATTCATAACCAGTGGAAACATTGCAGTCGCTCGCTCCCAAGTAAACAACAACACTTTTTCTTGGAATCAGATAATTTTGCAATACTTGCGCATTTACTACATTGTAGTTTATTAACGTCGATACTAATCATCTGCAATATACTGTCAATCAGCAACAAAATTTGTGTTACAAAAATCGATGAGACAAGCTTATCAAATGCGACATCATATCCATATACCATGATCAAAACATATGAAAGCAAACGGGATATTAATGAGGAAAGTGGTGTCAGGAATAATTAACTTCTTCGGTTAACATTTTGTTCAAATGGCTCGGAGCACTATGGGACTTAACATCTGAGGTCATCAGTCACCTAGAACTTAAAATTACCTAAACCTAACTAACCTAAGAACATCACACACAACCATGCCCGAGGCAGGATTCGAACCTGCAACCGTAGCGGTTGCGCGGTTCCAGACTAAAGCGCCTAGAACCGCTCGGGCACACCGGGCGGCCTAACATTTTGTATCATTGCTTCAGCAGAAGTTCCAATCAAAAGTGGCTCAAATTGACTCAATTTCATTCATCATAATCCATAATTGTGGAAAGCCTGCAACTATCATTCATTCTTTAAGTAATGAAACACTGCACCAATTATATATTCTTTCATGCGTATCATGACACATTTCGAGAATTTCTCATTCTCATGATAAAATATTTTCATTAGTATTCTGCGTGTTGTACTGACTGTTTTGCACTGTAGTCGTCTTTTTAAAGTTATAAGATATTGTGCCTCCTCCATTATGCAAAAAACCACACACACACACACACACACACACACACACACACACATACCATTACTCATGCTATTTTTGTATGTTCATCCTTCTGGCTGAAGGTTCGAGGGACTTCGACAGTTCGCTTATGTAATAAAATGGAACATCTACAGCCGTCCTTTCGATGTTATTTAATGTACGAATACCAGTATCGGTGATTTAGTACACCATCTTCAGGCCTTCAACTTCGGTTAAGGCCTGAAGATGATGTACTGAGTCACCGAAGCTGGTAACCGTATAGGAATGACGGCTGTAGATGTTCCACTTCATTACACTCATACTGTGACAGACTTGGGAGAGACAGTCCTAACAAAACTCTACCATCTGCTGAGTAAGATGTATGAGACAGGCGAAATGCCCTCACACTTCAAGAAGAATATAATAATTCCAATCCCAAAGAAAGCAGATGTGGACAGATGTGAAAATTACCAAACTATTAGTTTAATAAGTCACGGCTGCAAAATACTAACGCGAATTCTTCACAGACGAATGGAAAAACTGGTGAAGCCGACCTCGGGGAAGATCAGTTTGGATTCCGTAGAAATATTGGATCACATGAGGCAATACTGACCCTACGACTTACCTTAGAAGCTAGATTAAGGAAGGGCAAACCTATTGAGCAAGCAGTGAAGGAAACAAAAGAAAAATTCGGAGTAGTAATTAAAATCCATGGAAAAAAAAAACGTTAAGGTTCGCCGATGACATTGTAATTCTGTCAGAGACAGCAAAGGACTTGGAAGAGCAGTTGAACGGACAGTGTCTTGAAAGGAGGATATAAGATGAACATCAACAAAAGCAAAACGAGAATAATGGAATGTAGTCGAATTAAGTTGGGTGATGCTGAGGGAATTAGATTAGGAAATGAGAGACTTAAAGTACTAAATGAGTTTTGCTATTTGGGGAGCAAAATAACTGATGATGGTCGAAGTAGAGAGGATATAAAATGTAGACTGGCAATGGCAAGGAAAGCGTTTCTGAAGAAGAGAAAGTTGTTAACATCGAGTATAGATTTAAGTGTCAGGAAGTCGTTTCTGAAAGTATTTGTATGGAGCGTAGCAATGTATGGAAGTGAAACATGGACGATAAATAGTTTGGACAAGAAGAGAATAGAAGCTTTAGAAATGTGGTGCTACAGAAGAATGCTGAAGATTGGATGGGTAGATCACTGAGGAGGTATTGAATAGAATTGGTGAGAAGAGGTGTGTGGCATAACTTGACTAGAAGAAGGGATCGGTTGGTAGGACATGTTCTGAGGCGTCAAGGGATCACCAATTTAGTATTGGAGGGCACCGTGGAGGGTCAAACTCGTAGAGGGAGACCAAGAGATACACTAAGCAGATTCAGAAGGATGTAGGCTGCAGTACGTACTGGGAGATGAAGAGCTTGTTCAGGATAGAGTAGCAGGGAGAGCTGCATCAAACCAGTCTCAGGACTGAAGACCACAACAACAACAATTGTTTGTGGCATTTCATACTGTGTGTGTGTGTGTGTGTGTGTGTGTGTGTGTGCGTGCGTGTGGGCGCGTGCGGGCTTCTCTGCATAGTGTAGAGGGCACAGGACGGTATCTTTCAACCCCAAAAAGACGACACAGTACAGAGAGGCACAACACATATACAAACATAACACAAAACATTTATGTAAATATTTTCATTTGACAATGAACGCGTAGTAAGCATAAATCAGAAACATCTGAGCACCGCAAGGAGAGTGAAGATGTCAACCAGCGCTACAGGTTGTCAGACAATGAAACACGCGAAATATGCGTTCGATTAAACCCCAAGGGGTCTGGCGGTCGGAACTATCGCGTTGCTGCGCATCCGCACCAGTCAGTTTGAGAACGGTTTCAGTCGTTCGTAATACCTGTGCGAGCAGAGAGCGGAGTGTTGCCGGGAGATGCGGCTGAGTCAGCGAGCGGCGCGCCTGGCGAATGCTGGTCCGGCGTTGCCATGCGACCAGCAGGCAGCAGGAGGCTCGCCTGCCGCGGGTTCTCACGGAGTTTGGTCCGTCGCCAGCCAGGTTGGCGGCCCCGTGGGAAACCGCTCGCCACGGCCGTTCGCGAGTACCGCGTCCCTTACAACTGCCGCGGCCATGCGGCGGGCGGCGCAGCACCGGTGAACCGGCCGGGGCAAATTTCTGCTTTACTTCAAAAGGAGCCGGATACAAATCGCCTACCGGCCACGTAGGTTAAGATTTTTCCTCAGTACGAGTCGAACGAAAATCTCTTCCATGAAACTCATATGGATTCCACGAACTAAGACCTTACGAAACTCAGCTCCTCACCAGAATGAAATTTTCGCTGCGTGGCGGAATGTTGGCTGATATGAAACTTCGTGTTAGATTAAAACTGTGTGCCGGACTGAGACTCGAACTGGGGACCTTTGCTTAACGTGGGCTTGTGCTCTACCGACTGAGCTACCGAACCACGATTCACGACAGCACCTCACAGCTTTACTTCCGCCAGTACCTGTCTCCTACCTTCCAGACTTCACAGATGTTCTGTGAATCTTGCAGAACTAGTATCCGTGGAAGAAAGCATGTTGAGGAGACGTGGCTTAGCCACAGCTTGGGGGACGATTCGTATCAGCGGACACTCCGTTGCAGAGTGAAAACTTCATCTTGGAAACATCTCCAAGGCTGTGGCTAAGCCTTGTCTCCTCAATAACCTTTCTTACCGGAGTGCTGGACCTGCAAGTTTCGCAGGAGAGGTTTTGTGAAGTTTTGCTAGGTAGGAGACGAGATACTGATGGAAGTGAAGCCGTGAGACGGGTCGTGCGTCGTAGTTGGATAGCTCAGCCGGCAAGGTAGCTCAGCGTGTTCGGACAGAGGGTTGTGTGTCCTCTACAATAAAAAAAACTGAGTGACGTATTCAAAAATGAACTTGAAGGGGTGTCATAATGACGTCTGCCGAGACGAAATGCCGAGACCAGTGATGAACAAAATGGATTGAAGAAAAAAAGTCTCAATCTGTCATACAGTTTTAATCTGCCACGAAGTTTCAACTCCATCTGTTCGTTCATGAGATTCAGAGTGGATTAGACATCGGTGTCCAGGTAGATACCGAGTTCCTTTACTTCGGGAGGACGTTAACTTTGCTGTTTACTGTATATAAATAATCTAATCGATACTTACGACAAGCCGGCCGCGGTGGTCTTGCGGTTCTAGGCGCTGCAGTCCGGAACGGCGGGACTGCTACGGTCGCAGGTTCGAATCCTGCCTCGGGCATTGATGTGTGTGATGTCTTTAGGTTAATTAGGTTTAAGTAGTTCTAAGTTCTAGGGGACTGATGACCTAAGATGTTAAGTCCCATAGTGCTCAGGGCCATTTGAACTTACGACAAAGGAAGATAAAGCAGGTCCAGAGCGAACCCGCGTAAAACGACCCTCTGGCTGGAGCACCATCCAACAAGATTGAGGTTTTCAGGACGTTTTCTCTCCCTCGTTTAGCCAAATACTGGGCTTTTTGCCAAAGAAAAAGCACCAAACAGTCGTATGTTTTCAGAAGTTGTTATCTGATTTACACGAACAGTTTCGGCATCTCATGACTGCACCCTCCAGTCCCCTATGCACTCCACGTACAGAGAATCATATACATCGATCCATGCATAACCGGAGCAGTCAATAGCCGGATTCCGTGAATTGTTTGTAGGAAGTGTTTTTCGATGACTTGACTACAGTCAACAGTTGTTGAGTCTTCAAAGTACACACTCCACAAAAAATTCACGGAATCCAGGTTCTGATGGGTCCGATTATGCACGCAACGATGTATCTGATCCTCTACAGGGCGTTCCTCGTAATTCCTGTTACAAACTTCTAGGACTTGTGAGGCAGTGAGTAAATAATATTTTTAATAGGAAACCATGTCCGGAAACGTACCGTTTCCGTGCTAAACCTGTTTGAAAACATGTTTGCTAAGTTGGTTCAAAAATGGTTCAAATGGCTCTGAGCACTATGGGACTCAACTTCTGAGGTCATTAGTCCCCTAGAACTTAGAACTAGTTAAACCTAACTAACCTAAGGACATCACAAACATCCACGCCCGAGGCAGGATTCGAACCTGCGACCGTAGCGGCCTTGCGGTTCCAGACTGCGGCGCCTTTAACCGCACGGCCATTTCGGCCTGCTGCTAAGTAGGTTTGCAGCAGAGTAGTCATGGTGAAGGTTGCTTGCGTCGGATTGGCTGATATAATTCGACGTCCACCCTACCTCTTTGGTTCGGGCCTCATTCACGTGTCTGTGAGTGTTAGAGCAACATGGTTGCGTACACGTTTGCAGAATACGCCGACATGATCCTTCTGTATGGCAAAGCTCACGGTAATGGAAGAGCTGCTGGTCGCCTTTATCAAGATAGTTGTGGACAACGTCCGACTCCATCACATACCCTACTCGCCACAATTTCACAACGGCTTCACGGAGAAAAGGCGTAACTCCACCGACAGTAGGCGTGACTGTGTTGCTCCAAGGAGACGCCGCACATCCGCACTGGTAGAGGCCGTACTGCATCACTTTGAAGCAATTGCGCGTGCAATGGATGTTGCTTCCTGCACCGTCTGGTGTGTTATACATTACTAACAACTACATCCATACCATTTCCAACACTCCATACCACCTCCAACAGTTACAGATACGTGAACCAGGCTCGAACAAGGTCAGAGAAGGAGGACATCAGCCAATCCGACGTAAGCACCTCCCACCATGACTACCCTGCTGCAGGCTTACCTAGCAAACATGTTTTCAAATGGCTATAGCATGGAAACGGCACCTTTCTAGACAAGGATTCCTATTCAAAATATTATTTACTCACTCCACTCTACAAGCCCTAGAAACTTGTAAGGGGGATCTCTCCGACACACTGTATACATGAGGTTCACAAGGGTCTGAAGATGGCATTGATGGGATGCGGAAACTGGCCGTGTAAACAAAATAATAACTTCTGAAAACATACAGCTGTTTGATGATTTTACTGCGGTAAATATCTGACTGGCCGCTGTTCCGAGTCCACGATGGATCAACAGAAATACTGTTCTGGTTCACAAATTCAACCTTGTGGACTATGATAAACAACCAGTTGTTGCGTTTAAGTTCCTACTTTTTATTTGTGAATCACCGGTTTCGATCTACTGCAGAGATCATCATCAGATCTACATTCCTTGGCGGTAGTAGGAATCCCTGTCGTGGAGCAAGCTCGTCCGTACTGGTGCTGAGAACATAGTTCACATGGTTCATAGACAGATCCACACGACCTCCTGTTTAGGATACTTGGGCGATGGAGGCTAGGTGTCGGGAAGGGCATCCGACTCGAGAGTTAAATAGTAAATAAATTTTGGCAGATCATAAAAAGCGGCGTCCATACCAAACGGGATAAACGCTACGGAAAAGAAGAAGCATTATCTAGTGGACAGAGTCAGAAGCTCCATAAGGCTGTTATCACATCATCTACATCTACATTTATACTCCGCAAGCCACCCAACGGTGTGTGGCGGAGGGCACTTTACGTGCCACTGTCATTACCTCCCTTTCCTGTTCCAGTCGCGTATGGTTCGCGGGAAAAACGACTGTCTGAAAGCCTCCGTGCGCGCTCTGATCTCTCTAATTTTACATTCGTGATCTCCTCGGGAGGTATAAGTAGGGGGAAGCAATATATTCGATACCTCATCCAGAAACACACCCTCTCGAAACCTGGCGAGCAAGCTACACCGCGATGCAGAGCGCCTCTCTTGCAGAGTCTGCCACTTGAGTTTGTTAAACATCTCCGTAACGCTATCACGGTTACCAAATAACCCTGTGACGAAACACGCCGCTCTTCTTTGGATCTTCTCTATCTCCTCAGTCAACCCGACCTCGTACGGACCCCACACTGATGAGCAATACTCAAGTATAGGTCGAACGAGTGTTTTGTAAGCCACCTCCTTTGTTGATGGACTACATTTTCTAAGGACTCTCCCAATGAATCTCAACCTGGCACCCGCCTTACCAACAATTAATTTTATATGATCATTCCGCTTCAAATCGTTCCGCACGCATACTCCCAGATATTTTACAGAAGTAACTGCTACCAGTGTTTGTTCCGCTATCATATAATCATACAATAAAGGATCCTTCTTTCTATGAATTCGCAATACATTACATTTGTCTATGTTAAGGGTCCGTTGCCACTCCCTGCACCAAGTGTCTATCTGCTGCAGATGTTCCTGCATTTCGCTACAATTTTCTAATGCTGCAACTTCTCTGTATATTACAGCATCATCCGCGAAAAGCCGCATGAACTTCCGACACTATCTACTAGGTCATTTACATATATTGTGAAAAGCAATGGTCCCATAACACTCCCCTGTGGCACGCCAAAGGTTACTTTAACGTCTGTAGACGTCTCTCCATTGATAACAACATGCTGTGTTCTGTTTGCTAAAAACTCTTCAATCCAGCCACACAGCTGGTCTGATATTCCGTAGGCTCTTACTTTGTTTATCAGGCGACAGTGCGGAACTGTATCGAACACCTTCCGGAAGTCAAGAAAAATAGCATCTACCTGGGAGCCTGTATCTAATATTTTATGGGTCTCATGAACAAATAAAGCGATTGAAACTTCCTGGCAGGTTAATACTGTGTGGCCGACCGAGACTCGAACTCGGGACCTTTGCCTTTCGCGGGCAAGTGCTCTACCAACTGAGCTACCGAAGCACGACTCACGCCCGGTGAGCTGGCTAAGCCATGTCTCCGCAATATCCTTTCTTTCAGGAGTGCTAGTTCTGCAAGGTTCGCAGGAGAGCTTCTGTAAAGTTTGGAAGGTAGGAGACGAGGTACTGGCAGAAGTAAAGCTGTGAGTACCGGGCGTGAGTCGTGCTTCGGTAGCTCAGTTGGTAGAGCACTTGCCCGTGAAAGGCAAAGTTCCCGAGTTCGAGTCTCGGTCGGGCACACAGTTTTAACCTGCCAGGAAGTTTCATATCAGCGCACACTCCGCTGCAGAGTGAAAATCTCATTCTGGAAATAAAGCGATTGTTTGGAAGAAAGCAACAACGCCAGAAGACTAGCACAACGCATGAAAACCTGATGAAGTTCAACCATTTATGCAGAGACTGGCAGCTGACTCTGAACGTAAATAACTGTAACTCATTGCACATAAATAAGCGAAGATATCCCCTATTCTGCATCCACATCAGTACTTCGCAAACCACCTGACAATGCAGTGGAGGGTACTTGTAGTACCATTAACTAATTCCCTCCCCTCCCCCACCCCCCCCCCCCCTGTTCACGACTGGCACGTGTGAAGAACGATTGCCGAAAGCCTCTATAATTAGCTCCGATTTCTCGAATTTTCTCGTCGTTGTGATTTCGCGAGACGCACGTGGTAGGAGGCAATATGTCGTCTAACTCCTCGCGAAAAGTACTATTTAGAAATTTAAATACCTCTCCTTAACACACAACACCTCTCTTGCACCGTCTGCCACTGAAGTTTGTTAAGAGTCTCTGTAACGCTCTTGCGCCGACTAAACGATTCCATGATGAAACGCGCCACTGTTTATTCGATCTTCTCTCTCTCTCTCTCTCTCTCCCCTGTCAGTCCTAACTGGTAAGGGTCCCAGATTGATGAACAGTACTCAAGATTCACGCTCTGTAATCTAGTTCTTTAGTGGGTGAACTACGTTTCCTCAAGACTCTGTCTATGAATCTTAACCTGCCATCTGCTTTCCCTACTGTTTGTTAGATGTGGTCATTCTACTTATGGTAGCTCCGGATATATAGCCCTAGATATTCTATGTGGATTACTTTTTCCAGCAACAGTGTAGTTGTGCAGTAGTGGATTACGATTACCCTATTGCGGACAAAAAACTAGGATTTACCACCTGGTGCTGCCTAAAGTGGAATGGCCACAAAATTAAAAGCCGGAAAAGTAGATGCCGGGCTGATTTTTTATCGAAACAATCTAAGCCACTGTATTTCATTTAAAAATAAGTGACTTACAAAACACTTTATCTGTTACCGAGTATTGATCATCAATCTGGGAGCGTTAGTGATTTGGATGAATAGAAAACAGAGAGAACATCCATCGAAGAGCGGCATGTTTCGTTACAGGATCGTCTTAGTCGGCGTGGGAGAATTACGGAGACGTTCAATGCTAAGAGAGAGAGAGAGAGAGAGAGAGAGAGAGAGAGAGAGAGAGAGAGAGAGATTTGGCAGCGCGGAGGTTTGAAATTGATGTTCCGTGGGAATAGTCTACATTCCGGGAAGAGTCGGGAAACATACTACTTCCTTCTTCATACGTCTTGCGAAATGACCACAACCAGAATGTACAAGAAATAGAACTAATACTGAGGTTTACCGAGAGTCATTCTTCCCGCACGCCATTCACACATGGAATACGGATAGGGAAAGACGACCGTTCCAGAAATACCCTCCACCAGCCGTAAGGTGGCTTTCAGTATTTAGATGTAGGTGTTGATGCTAATACTGGAATAACTAACAAAAAATGGGGCACACTATCTCCAGTTGGCTCAGTAAAGTCACATATATCATCGGGATGTTTATTGCATGTGTGACCCTCCAACATGATGAAGAAAAAATTCTTTTATTTTTATTCTTTTACTTTTATTAAAATTATTTGTAATTCAGTCAAAGTTGCTGAGAGAGAATCCGTTATTTGCGATTACTACTCGTAGTTTCCGACATGACGTCCATTATAAAACCATCGCCTTCATCGCAAGTACTGACAAGTGATTCAACCAATACATTTGCAAATAGCCACAGCTGGTAATCCTGAGTAAGGAGTACGAACTTATCTGCAGTTAATGCTTATTGCCAAACAGCATTAGAAGTTGCCGACTGTGGGAAATTGCAAAATTCTGGTTGTGTCACGTGTCGGTAGGATGAAGGTGATGGTTTGGCAATGTATGTTATGTCCGACACCAGTGACAGCAAATGAAGGATTTTTTCTAAACGCAACTTAGAATAACAAATAACAATTTTAAAGTTTATTTAACATTTAATGCTGCAGCTGTCCCACATATACTGCGAAGAGCGCCGACATTCACCTCGTGTGACAGTAAGGGAAAATGAAGCAAAAGATGTTAGCTCAATATAGTAACCACGCAGTTGAGGCATCATCATAGTAAACACACAAGACAAAAGCGTAAGTCACCCTCGGAGGATCTCACGCTGATATCGCCTTTAGCCTTGAAAACGGCTACAGTTCGGAAAAATCGCCGTTATGAGTGCTCTCACCTCTGGGGAAAGTGCGCAAGCACACCGCGGTATGACGCACAGCGTATGCGAAATCATGACGTACGTGCGGTTAGCCGCAGGAAGTGCGCTGTATAGGTCGTGGCAAACTGCAACTAGGAACGACACAGGTATAAACGCGCAGGGCTCTTTCTGTGGCATCAGCGAAATCTCTTCAAGTGGAACTTGTGGTTGAGTCGTGGGTGAACCAAGAAACAATAACTAACGAAATACTTTCACAACGGCCACCAATATTTTACAACGAATATCCCCTTAGGTTGGGGGGCAGAGGGGACCTCGGGTATAGTTACCAACACTCTCCCCTCACTTTCTCTCACTGTTCCACTCGGAAAGTGCTAGAGGGTAAAACGATGCTACGTAACAAACTTTGTGAGCTCGCATTTTTATCGTCATTTCACGAGTCGCTTGTGAGAGGTAGTAATGTAAGATCCTTCAACATTGTTCTGAAGAAGGTGTAGTTATCTACGCCGAAACCTAGGTTAACACTAGGTGCTTTTTTCGCAATCGAGGCGGGTTTCTAGTTTTTTCATATAGGTAGTAATGTGTTTCCTGACTCTTCTGAATTCCAGTTATTGGAATTTTGACAGTGAGGCAGACTACCGACGGTGCAAGTGGACCAAATGGAACTGCAACGCGACCACAACTTAACTTTTTGGCTACATTTGGATAAGAGTCTCGTTGCACTTTGTCGTCCATTGAAACAACTCATTTCCGACAGGCAGTGGACTCAAAACTGTTCGTTTTCATTTATGTCTGCTCCCCAGTAGCAAGCCACACAGTACGTGTTCTCGTTTTGTGTTGACAGTTAACGAATCCTCAAAGAAAGCTAGAATATTGAATCAATTCTTTCATCCGCGATAGTGAAACTGCTTCAGCTTTCCAGTCAGTGCGAGAAATTGAAAAATACGAAGTAAATTTAAAAGAAATTTACAGGATGACGAAGAAACAGTTCGAGAATTTGCCTCAAAATTTTAGATCAGTCACTAGCAAAGGGGACAGAAACTGAAGGAAAAATATATCTTAGTCAGTTATTTTGCTTACTTCGAGGTAAGATGCATACTGTTAACCATTATAATGTATCGCAGAAATTTGTTACTCAACAATTCCTTATAGCTATAAATGTAAATCCATTGCATATCATAAAATTCTCTTGCATTTCTTTACTATAAAGAAACGAAAATTAGCGATTTGCGTTCTCAGACTTGAATATTTGGGCTTCATGCATCGCATTACTACCAATTAACTGATGGATGCTGGTAATCTTGGAGGGGAGGATGACTGTTGAGCTGTGACACCCGTAACTGACGCATACACGCGTGTTGTACTACAGAGATGATGGGCAGAATGTCACCTGTAGGCCGGTTGATGAGTATAAGAAGGCTAGGTTATCACCAGTCATTGGTAGCACTTAGCTTCCGAAGCGCCGAAATCGTACGTCTGTCATTCTTTCCAGATCTGGCAGTGGCCTTGGTAAGAAACGTTTTCTCGGACTATTTCATGCGACAATATTTTGCTGACTATAGAAATAGATTAAAGTTTTGTCGGCTACAGATATTCCCGATTGGCTTTTTACCTTCTTGGCAGTGTGTTTGGTTTTCAGAAGGCACAGGTGAAGGCTGGGACCTCTTGTCGTGTCGCGATGACTGGGGTGAAATTGTGTTATCTGAGCAAGCAACTTTCGTTTAATAACTTCTCCACCCACAAATTTCCTGGTATGTTGATTGCTATCCTAAGTCGTCCCAGCAATTAGCTGGCCAGTCATAGCGCCTGAGAGTTTGTGAAACCAGAAATGTAGCGTGAAGTCTGTTGTCACCTTGCACAGCGGGAGTACGTGCAGGTGTGACCCAGGAGGAATGCTCAGAATTCAAGGATATGACAGGGACGATGATTCGGAGCAAACAGGTCTACTATACATGAGCTCTAAAATGGATGCCTTAGGAGCTACGAGCACTTATTCATTTTCGCTACTGTCAAACGCATCTCTCTTACTAAAAAAGCGCTCATCGCTTTTAAGATAAGCATTTTACAGCTCTTGTTTACTTTCTTGTCAGCTAAACATGGAAAGCAATGATCTTGCAGTAGGAGAGATTTGTTTCACAGTACCGAAGACGAAGAAGTGCTCATTTTAGAGCCCATGTTTTCTAACTTTTTTGCTTCGAATAATCGTTCCTGCCATATACCTGAAAATTTACCACTCCTCCTCGAATACATTGCACAGGACACTCATTGTGAACAAATACCTGAAAGAGCAAGTCTTGGTCAAAGACAATGTTGAAATGAACACAATGTTATTCCTCACGGTAGCCTGAATGAATGGTACCAAGTCACAGAACCACCTCCGGACTAAACAACATCCTCCACGCACTGAGGGATGAAAGCCTCATTGGGCCGTGGGTGTACTCGAAGAATTGTGTCGTTTCGAAACAGGATAAAAAATGACGTATTCACGGCCCGTTCTAAACGCTCAACATAGATACTGTTCAATTTTATGTTGTTTGGAGCACTGGAGACGTAGAGCATGTGTCACCGTGACCAGTACCATTCACCGGCTTTAAATATCTATCGCATGCACTTCCATTTGCAACGTTCGCCTGACAGCTGGTTGTTATAATCTGGTATTGACCAACAGTAGCATTTTGTCAGGTTTGAAAAATGTTATCACTGACAAGGTCTGACATTCTCTCCGGTCGCTGTCAGCTTTTCTTTCCATTTCTTTAAAACTGATTTGACCTCCAGATTGTGTACTATATTTAGCCATCTGAAACACATTGTTCCAATATACGCTGAATTGTGTGAAGAGAATACGTAAATGAATATATACAGATACAAATGTCCAAGCTGTCAGAGTGTTGATACCATAAATCGTTAACAAACTGAATTAGAAGTAAATTAGACATTTGATTTATCAATTCACACTATATTTGAAATTTAATATCAAGTGAGACATAAAATGAGTGTTGCCATTAAAATCTACAGATTTTACCCTCTCCTCTTGAGGAAATTGACGATCGCTTTATAAAGGTGAATGTCTTTAGTAAACAAAAGAAGCTGATCGAGGGAAGTGATATCCCATACTCAGCAATATTTTCAGAATGTGAAGTTTTTTTTACAGTCAAATTTGGGAAACGAAAACAAGATGAGGTTTACATCAGTTTCCGATTCAGAATCGCATTCACATACAGGAGAACCATAAATGTTGATTCGATGTAGACGCAGGGGAAGAGACACGGGGTTGAAGTGGAGCCGAATGATAGTGGAAATCGTTGATCGGTCGACGTGTCCCCTTGTCGGAGTGCTAGGTTGTTATAAGGCATAATAACCACCTTTAGTTTGTTGACACACTGACATCTCTACCCAAACGCCGCTGCTATTGGTCGTTACGTCGTCGGCCAATGCATTGTTTGTTGGTGAGAGGTCATGCCCGAAGTTTTGTATTCTCGGCATACTCTTGAATCTGTGGATCACGAAATACTGAATTCTCTAACGGTTTCCGAAATGAAATGTCCCATGCATCTAGCTCCAACTACCATTTCGCGTTCAAAGTCTGTTAATTCCCGTCGTGTGGCCATAATCAAGTCGGAAACCTTTTCACATGAATCAGATGGGTACAAATGAGAGCTCCGCCGATGCACTATGCCTAATGACACGATACTACCGCCATCTGCAAATGCGTATATCGCCATTCAATATCTTTTGTCACCTCAGTGTAATGACAACGGACGTTCTGATCAGCGGTGTAATGGCCTGAAGTTACCAAGGACGCGGGGAAAGACTAGCGTGCTATCTGCGACGGTCCTTGAGGAAGAGTCAGCGGAGATGCGCACGCAGGCAATTCCGAGCTGCGCGCGGCACGCATCTTCAATTAGGCGTGCATCACGTCACGCGATATCACACCGCACTGAGGCCGTAGCTCTTCCGTGTTCCCAGCGGCGACGGCGTGGACGATGCGCAGTACTGCTGCAGACGAGGGAGAAAGTTGGTTTCACCCACTCTCGGCACGTCCGGGAATCATACCGTATTACATTACACAGGATGCATCTCGAAAGGTTTGAACAAAATTTGGGGGCTGTTTCCTTACAACTGGGCCACTACTGGCTTCAGTGGCGTACTCTATCTCTGTACTCCCCCAGCCACATTACGGTGTGGGGCGGAGGGTACTTTACGTAGTAGTGCCACTTCCCCTTTTCCTGCTCCACTCGCGAATGCTTCGCCGGAACGATTGTCGGTGGACTCAAATATATCTAGTTCTATTTTCAAGATCTTTTTCGCGAGATATACGTAGGCGGAGGCAATATATTGGCTGACTTGCAGGAATGCACGCTCTCAAAACTTAACAGTAAGCCATATCATGACTCAACGCCTCTCTAGCAGCGTTTACCACTTTAGTCGGCATAGCATGTTGTAATATTTCTGACTTAGTCAGCCACCATACTAGGCTCCAAGAAGCTGTTCCCAGAGCAGTGGAGATGCAAGAAGTATATAGATGACGAAATGTGGTGTGAGGTACCTGTGACATGTTACATTCGGTACCATTGCCGTATTAAGTATGTTGTTAAATTAACTTAATTATGTCATGTATTCGAAAATTTGACTCGTTCCACATCATTACGAAATATCGTATTCATGATCCATGGAACTAGTATTAATCTAATCTAATCTAATCTAATCTAGAAAGACCCCCTGCATAATGCTACTCTTCTGTGAATGGCTGCTGTGTTCGGAGCAATGGCGCCAAAACGTTAAAGTGTAGTTATTATTGGTAGTTAAGGCTAGGCTCTGAGCACTATGGGACTCAACTTCTGAGGTCATTAGTCCCCTAGAACTTAGAACTAGTTAAACCTAACTAACCTAAAGACATCACAAACATCCATGCCCGAGGCAGGATTCGAACCTGCGACCGTAGCGGTCTTGCGGTTCCAGACTGTAGCGCCTTTAACCGCACGGCCACTTCGGCCGGCTATTGGTAGTTAAACTACTCATTGGAATGACTTCACTTTTTAATATAAAAGTCTCTCAACAGCTGACTATCAGTCGGTCATTTTAGAATTATTAAAAACAATTTAAATCAAAAATGAAAGACTGACGAAATTGCAGAAGAAGCACTTCGGAAGCGTTCGGGTCACGCCTTTTCTGGTATGGCGCGAAGTGTTTCGGCTGTTCGTCACTCTGGATTAGGCAGTCGAGAAGAACAGACATGTTTTCTGCCGTAGGATGTGTTTGCCAGTATTCAGTATTAAAAGATTCACTCTGGTAGTCATGAGGCACAGACACGTGCCACAAATAGTATAAAGATACATTTTCGTAAACATTGTGTTTGATCATGTACTTTGCTGTATCAGAAGGTGTAGTAATAAGATCATGTAGTCTTCTCGGGTGGTTATATTAAAATACGCGAGTGGCATCCCAAAGAAGTGATACATTATTTCAGAACAGAACCTTGCTAAAAGTCAGTTTCAGCCTCAAGATACAGAACCTACGACCTGCGTGCTGTTTTCTGCGCTGGGGACATCAACTTGAAGACAGCAGGTTAGTGAACTATAACAGAACCTTCGTATTCCACACAGTGCAGTGGAAACAACTAGGCGCCTCAAGTGTTCTGCATGCACAGAACAAATGCGCTCAGTGACACGCCATCTGCAGTAATGCAGAGGAGGTAAAGAAGGATGATCGTTATTAACACCAACAATCAATTCAAGACTATTGTAGACTATGGCAGTTTTCCTACTATCCTTGTTCAGTTCAGATCGTACCCGCTTTACCTGTACGTTGGGTGTTTTGCGTACTTATCGGGAGTTACCTCATCTCGATCACTTTGTTTACGCATGCGATCAGAGTCTTATCAGATTTCCTTAGACACCGGAAGCGGTGAACCGTCTAGAAACTGGGTAAGAATATATAAAGGGTCGCGTAAACTACGGAACATTTTTGTCCTACTACTTAAAAAGAGATGCTGTTTATAGAAAAATTGAAATTGTGATCGTTTAATTCATGTTTTATTCGAATATTGTTCATTTGTAATGTGAAATGAAGCGATATTTCAGTAAAAACAAAAAAAAACAAAAAAGAAAGAAAAATAGATTTATCATGAAGCGCTCTAAAACGTAATTCCCTAAAAAAATAAATTTAAAAAAAGTATGACAAAAATATATCAAATTTCGCTTCAAACATGTTTCTGTTTTAATTAACAATTTCGCACGTATCGATAATAATACGAAACTCTTGCCTTTGATCTTGACGAAGAAAATTTTTTTGAACGCAAAATAACAATAATTGTTACATTTTTTTTTATGTTCGTGCTCTTAAACTGTACCTGAATCAAAAGTCACGGCTTTGGTTACATAAAAGTGCAGAAGTTACGCGATTAACTAATTTTTTAATACTTGTAAAATGTAAATGAACAAACAAAAAAAGAAAAGAAAACAAAGATGTCATCGCTCCCATTTCCTCTCTTACACATTCATCTATGTTTCTTTCCCCTATTAATGCTACCACAAGTGCCGGTAATTCTACCATTTACTATGTCATTCGTGTAGTGTACCAGAACTACGGAACTGGAGTTTTGGTAGAGCGCAACTCTTCCTCGTACCCATAATATTATAGATAAATCATCCGATTGTTTACAGAGGGTCTTTTTTTTGGCTCCGTAGACTTTTCCAGCGAAGCAATCGACGATATTCATATGGGGGTGCCAGCGTGAACATAACGTCATCTTGACGATATTTCTGCAGTCCACCTGGCCGCCAGCTTCAGGTGAGTAAGCCGTGCCACTAATAATTCCGGAGAGTTTGTGCGACAGCTTACTCAGCTGAAGATGGCGGGGCACGCGAACCGCCGAAATACTGTGCGAGGATGACGTTATGTTCCGGCTGGAGACCCGATATGAATATCAAAGGGCCTTTCTTGCTGCAATATGTGCTGTGGTTGAAGTTGCGTCGTAGCACCAGCGACGAGGGGTATCGGACTAGAGAGGAGCGTGGGTGATGACGTGTCTCTAGTAAGGCCATCGTGAGTCGTGCGGAACCACGAGGCGGCTGAGAGCGGAAGTCCGCTTGTGCGCTTCTGACCCATTTGCTTTCATCGTTAACGGCAGTTCGCATCACTCGGCCTCCTCATTGTGACGTCAGCCTGTGCATTCCACAGTATGCAAGTGCACGCTTCATATATGTACAAATCTATCACAGTGATTCAACATGCAGGACTGAGCGATTTCTAACGGGGCGTGGGTGCAGTAATCACACTAGCTCGTCAGTCCCGCTAGATTCACATGAGTGAACATGCCCACGTCCACAGACAACGAGTTACTTCTCAAGAGGGCACGCCAAGAACGAACCAAGGCTAATATCATCGCTAGTAACTTTGCTTCACGGCGCTGTTTGTTTCTGGCGTCAATAGTGCAGTTTACTTTTTTCCAGGGAGCATTCGATTCACAATAGCTCCAAACTTCTGATTCCGACAAAGCTTTACAGGAGACCTCCATTACAGGACGAACCCAGTAACTGAAAATCCCTACAAATTATTCCCAGTTGGAAATCCTTCTTGTCCACTCGCAGCCTGTCATATCCCTACAACCTCGGTGATGCCTTGAACCATTCACATCTTACGCGACTCACTCTACATGTAACGGGACGATAACCGCAACAATGTTCCGGTTACAAGCAAGGTGTTTGGGCGTTTTTATCTTCGCTGCCAGCCAAATCACTGAATCGCAAATACCTTTCAAAGAGTTCACTTCACTCATTCCGTGCTTGTTGTGATTTGGCTGAGCCCTTTAAGACCAGCCCTTTCCATAAGGGCCCATGAGCGCTTCGAATTCAGTGGGTTAATTTCCAAATTTATTTAAGTATGTGTTGCGCCATTAAGATTGAATACTACGAAATTACTACAAATAACCTTATAGGTCGGGCAACCACAGTTAAAGAATTTGTACATAATGTTAAGGACAATTAAAATAAAAGATGGTAAAATAGTCTATATTAAACTGAGTGCCGTCCAAATCCGCAGCTGCTGTTTATTGTGTTTTTCCCTGTATGATGACCGGTTTCTTACCCTGGAGGAATGTCTTCAGGTCACATAAAACTAATACTTCACATGCCACGACTTCCAAGGTGCAAGTGCGCATAAAAGCATGTCACTCCTCGGTAGAACCATGAATGAATTGGTAGATGAACATCCGATCCGAAACGTGCATGCTCAGTTAACATCTCCAAAACTCTGTCATAAGACGAACCCTGTCAGCAAATGTGACAATCCACGTCTGATGAGATGAAACCCTCGTCAAAATCCGTGGGGGGAACAAAGAATTAAAAGACACATCTCCGGAGGACTGGTTTTTGACCCACGTGTAATTCCACGATTGCCAGGATAGTTACCTTTAAGTTCCATACGAAAGGCAAACAGTGGTTAGTTGCTCTATTCCCTTACAAATGCGAAACATCTTTCATCTGTTCTCAGTCCTCAGTGTTAAAGATGCTTTGTGACTCAGCGTCGGTCAGTTCACCACAGTTCCGAAAGAGCTACTCCGAATCGCCTGCAGTCCGTTTACGTACCGCTGCCTATTCACAGCTACTTTAACGACTGTTCCCAAAGAGCGCACCACAAAGACCGCAATTTCCATGGGAAGCGTCGAGTCTGGAATTCTCCATTTATGGCTCTCTCTTTCCGTCAAGAAGAAGCGGCTCCATCCAGTTCATCTGCGACTGTGAATTTCTGAGAAATGCGAGCAGTGTCAGGTACACCTCAGTTTTTGTCATAGCGAGTTGAGACAGCCGGAAAAACAATTTTAGAGTTAAGGCGAAAAGTAGTCGTATTCTTTGTTCGCTGCACAGTCTTCTGCGAAGCCGAAGCGAATTGGAAGAGCTTTTCTGTAGACCCCTGGAGCGTATTCGTGGTTTTCTTTGTATATTGTAACATTTATTTGTTACACGCTTTACACTAAAGAGAATCGTCCATGAGTCAAAGCCTGACAGTTCTGAATGCTGGACAAAATGTTCGACAGTAAGTTTGTAATTCCGTTTATGTAGAGCGTGTAAGAACAGTCGTTAACACCCCAATTGTTTGAACTGTGGAAAAACTGAAGATGCCGTTTGCACATTTCGTTTTCCTGTATCATCGAAGAATGGAAACGGCACCTTAATAAACTGGCGGAAAAAAAAAATCGCAACACCAAAACATAATTCATGTAGAATAATGAAATTTCGGGAATACATCTGTCTAGGTAACATATTTAAGTGATTAACATTGCAAGGTCACAGGTTAATGCAAGAGCGAGATAAGTCACTGTAGTCGTGAAATGCAGGTACATTAATAACCGACGTAGGCGGCAGAATGCGGGATGCAAACGTGCATGCATTGTGTTGTACAGGTGCCGGATGTCAGTCTGTGGGATGAAGTTCCATATCTGTTGCACTTGGTCGGTCAGTACAGGAATGGTTCAAATGGTTCTGAGCACTATGGGACTTAACATCTGAGGTCATCAGTCCCCTAGACTTAGAACTACTTAAACTTAACTGACCTAAGGACATCACGCACATCCATGCCCGAGGCAGGATTGGAACCTGCGACCGTAGCAGCAGCGCGGTTCTGGACTGAAGTTCCTAGAACCGCTCAGCCACATCGGCTGGCAGTACATGGATGGAATGCTATTTTTGGATGACGCTGGAATTGTCATCTGATGATGTCCCACATGTGCTCGATTGGAGACGGATCTGGTGGTCCAGGAGGACAAGGCAACATGTCTACACTCTGCAGAGCATACTGGGTTACAACAGCTGTATGTGCGCGAGCGTTATCCAGTTGGAAGTCACCATCTGGAATGCTGGTCATGAATGGCAGCACAACTGGTCGAATCACCAGAATGACGAACAAATTTGCAGTCAGGGTGCGTAGAACAACCTTGAGAGAGCTCCTGCTGTCATACGAAATCGAACCCCAGACCATGACTCCAGGTGTAGGTCGAGTGTATCTAGCAAACCGGCACGTTGGCTGCAGGCCCTCAACAGACCTGCTTTTAACCAGAGCGCGACCATCACTGGCACCGAGGAAGAGCCAGCTTTCAGCAGGAAACACAACATGCCTCCACCCTGCCCTCCTGCGTGCTCGCGCTTGACACCACAAAAGTCGCAAATCGCGGTGGTTTTTGAGTCAGCGGAATGCACTCTACTGGGCGTCTGGCTCGGAGCTGTCATTGAAGTAGTCGATTTGTAACAGTTCGTTGTGTCATTGTGGTGCCAACTGCTGCTCAAATTGCTGCTGCAGATGTAGTACGAAGCGCCAGAACTATACAGGGTGAGTCACCTAACGTTACCGCTGGATATATTTCGTAAACCACATCAAATACTGACGAATCGATTCCACAGACCGAACGTGAGGAGAGGGGCTAGTGTAATTGTTTAATACAAACCATACGAAAATGCACGGAAGTATGTTTTTTAACACAAACCTATGTTTTTTTAAATGGAACCACGTTAGTTTTGTTAGCACATCTGAACATATAAACAAATACGTAATCAGTGCCGTTTGTTGCATTGTAAAATGTTAATTACATCTGGAGATATTGTCACCTAAAGTTGACGCGTGAGTACCACTCCTCCGCTGTTCGATCGTGTGTATCGGAGGGCACCGAATTACGTAGGGATCCAAAGGGAACGGTGATGGCCCTCAGGTACAGAAGAGACTGGAACAGCACTTTACGTCCACATGCTAACACCTTTTTATTGGTCTTTTTCACTGACGCACATGTACATTACCATGAGGGGTGAGGTACACGTACACACGTGGTTTCCATTTTCAATTACAGAGTGGAATAGAGTGTGTCCCGACATGTCAGGCCAATAGATGTTCAATGTGGTGGCCATCATTTGCTGCACACAATTGCAATCTCTGGCGTAATGAATGTCGTACACGCCGCAGTACATCTGGTGTAATGTCGCCGCAGGCTGCCACAATACGTTGTTCCATATCCTCTGGGGTTGTAGGCACATCACGGTACACATTTCCTTTAACGTACCCCACAGAAAGAAGTCCAGAGGGGTAAGATCAGGAGAACGGGCTGGCCAATGAATGCGTCCTCCACGTCCTATGAAACGCCCGTCGAACGTGTACCTCACCCCTCATTTCTCGTTTCTCCGGAAAAGCCATAACACGTTAGGACAGGGCGTGTTGTATATGCCTACAACAGGCTGAAGTCAGCGATACTGCCTACACTTATGTGTATCTTACGATTCTTCCAGTGAACACTCCATTCTTTTTAATTCCCTGAGCCAGTCACTATACCACCTGAATTATTGGTAGCACGTAGAACCCATGACTGATTCCTTCCGCTGATTTAACATGATTTTTTATAACCACTATTCTAGATATTCTACGGCTCTTAACCGTCAGCACGTGAGGTCTGCGTGTTCTTGGCTTAATGGTTGTTTCTTCCTGTTTCTACTTCACTGTCACATCAGACAGGGTCAACTTGGGAAGCGTTAGTAGGGTTGAAATGTCGCTGATGGATTTGTTACTTAGGGTACAACCAATGATTAGTCAACGTTGGAAGTCAGTGAGCTCTCCTAACCGAACCATTCTGCTGTTAATGCTCCTGTATAGACAACAGCATATTCCCCGCAGCATTTTATACTGATGGATTCGGCTGTCATGACAATCACCTGCTCAGTTCCGTATTACTACGGGTGTCCGGATTCTTTTGATTAGACAGCGTGTGATTCAAAGGTTTCTGCTTAAGTTTCATTTCTCTGTTACTATACGGTCATACGATTTAGCATTGTTATTCAAATTTTTCAAAAGTCTCAGAAGTACACTCTGACATTGTGGCCTACTAGGCAATTAAGCCCAAACTCTCAACTGATAAAATTTTTTAATGTTAGTTGAATATTTAAGAGGACGAACGGGAATCTGGCTTACAATCAGATTGTGTTTTGGATCAGAGTTAGCCACTTTTCAGTTTCTTGAAGATAAAGCATTAACATAAGACGTCCATTAAGTTTCCAAGAACAAATTTTTTGTTTGATTTTTTCAGGAATGAGGAAGTGTAGAAAGATTAGTGTTCGACGCCGTATATACCAAGCGGTAGAGATCGCAGAAGAACAGAAAGAGGATAGAAGAAGAAACTGATCGTGGCTTTGTTACAAGAAATCTTTTGGAGTTTCGTTGCAAATGATTCAGTGAAACTACACCATTTATTTGGAGCCTACTCTTCATTAGAACGAAACGCTTGCACTGTGCATACATTCATTCTTACAATGGCTGAATTAATTGTCTTTTTCGCCATATACTCGCGGCTATTTTAAGAATAATTAACCAGCTGCACTTTTCTTCATTTGCAGACTTAGAAATTTGAATAAAAGGCACCCGGCTACGAGATGGATGTGCATAAACGATAAGAGTGAGTATTAAACAACAGTTGTTCGTACTGTTTATTTCCGAATCGTCCCAACCTAGGAGTTGGTAAATTAATATATGAAAACAACAGAAATAGCAACTAAATGTGTTTGTTCAGAAGATGGGCTCCATCTGTCAAGGAACTAATTCTTTTTTTCTGAGAAGCGTGATGGTCCGCAGCAGGCTGACGAAATGCGTCCACCACGAGGCAAACAGCCACGGGGAACCACTGTGACGTCAACAGGGAAATCGAGGAAATTTGCTTCAGCTCCACAGTCGCCCGTGCTTCTGCTGTAGAGACGTGTAACGGTGTCCGGCCCTTACATAAATCAGTCACACAATGCTATTCCTGAACCTCTTTTGACTAATGGACGACATTACCATCTTCCGACGACACAACACACACACACACACACACACACACACACACACACACACTCCCTCATTCGATTTGAGCACATATGTGCGTGGAGGGGGGTGGAAGGGCAAGGAGTGGGGTGGATGATTATCAATACATCTCGGCGCAAGTATTAATTTCTTGCATAAGTTCGTAGCAATTTTCCTGTAAGTTTAGTAAACACAAGAGATACACGTAACAGAAACTTCAGCTGGAGCAACTTTTCGATTCCATGACAGTAGAAATCACGTAGTTGTGATGCGAAGAACTTACCGATCCATGTTGGAAGCGTACTTTCATCCGGGAAGGAAGTTCCTTGAAGGTTGTTAGATAGAAAGCGGAAAAGGTGAAAATCTGAGGGCGCAAGATCATGTGAGAATAACTTGGGAGCGGAATGACTTCCCAACTCAACTCTTGTGAAGTGTTTTTTGTCATTCTAGCAGAATGCGAGTGGGCGTCATCGTGGAGTAGCATAATTTAGCGTATTTTTCTTGGTCGTTGTTCTTGGGTTGCGTCTACAGTACGTATCAGTCATTGACAATAAATGTCAACAGTGATGCTTACACGTCGGTGAAGTAATTCGTGATACATCACACCGTCGCTATTCCACCAGATACATAATATAACTATTTGTGGATGCGAGCAGGTCTTTGTATGAAGAGTTGCTACTTTGTTTGGGCTCAACCATTCCCTTTTTTTCCTTACGCGAACATAAAGATACCGTCTCTCGTTATCAGTAACGATACAGCATAGGAATGGTCGTTATTGTTCGAACCAATTGATGACGAGGAAGCACTATGGTTACACGCCGATTTTCGTGATTTTGACTCAGAGCGTGAGATACCCATACACCTGATTTTTTAACCTTCCCCATCACATGCAAATGTTGCACGATGGTGGAATTATCATACTTTATCATATTTGCCAATTCTCGAGTCATTATTGATTAATGCGTTTAAACGATCGTCATGATACCCCGAAGGTCTTCCTGAATGTGGAGAGTCACTTATGTCAAAAGAGGCCTCCTTAACAAGAGAAAACCTTTTTTTTTTTTTTGGTGTGCTCTGTCCAGTGCGTTATCCCCACACACGGCGCAAATCTTTCTCTTTGCCTACATTGCTGTCGTCTCTACTGAACTCAATCAGAAGAATACGCCGGAAACGTTCCGATTTTTGCGCTTTTGTACTTCATTTTCTAGCGTCCACAGCTCCACTCACAATCTCCAATGACAAAATTACAATAAGTGAACTTAACTAGCAGTAGTGAACTACAAATAAATAATGGCAGTTGACAAATAAACCCACAGAAACTATAATACCAACATGCAAAACCGAAACGCTACGAACTTATGCACCAATCTAATAAATCCGATGCAAATACAGATCATAGTAGTGCGTTACCAGCATATTTCAGAAACTGCCTTCCACTCCTCTTTGTCTGATTTTACTTAACCTTGTGTATATTGATTTTTATCTAATAGGTAATCACTTGCTAACATGGAAGTGAAAGCTTCATGTTTAAGGAAACTACTCGAACAGTTGTAGACTGTAAAGAGCCTTTATCACATTCGTACGGCTCGTTACTTCTAACTTTGTTTAAAGCAATATTTGAGAATTAGGGAACTGTTTTGTAAAAATTTCATAGACATGGCCTCTGACAGATGATTCGCGTCTTTTCAAAAGACATGAATCTTGCCATTCGCCGGTTTCGTGTTCGTATTCACTTAGTGAGTCCTGGTAGTTTACTGTGACTACTGAAGACCAGTTCGTTAAGGTCACCGCGCAGTTCGCCTTGAATCTACGCACGTGATTAGCGTCTGTTGGTTTGGTACACCGACCATTGAGTGTGGTATCAGGGGGTTACCCACAATGGTGTAGGCAACTGGCAGGCTAGTTCTCCCATCTATGCCTCATACGCGTAGCCTACTGCCAATTAAAATACAACTTTTTCCCCTTAACTGACGATTGTGGCAGCAGAGCGCACAAGACCCCAGCATTAAAGCCACTACGAATCCATTAATTGACGATCACTTGCCATAAGTTTTGCCACAGTGGGGTTAACTCAGAAGAAAAGGAAGATACGAATGAAACAAAAGTGGCTCTAAGAAAGAAGAGATACTTGAAGCTTCCGAGGTGCGAAAAGGAGTTACACAAGGAGACGACCTTTAGCCTATTTTGTTCAGTTGTGTCCTTGAGGAGGAGATCTGAGAAAGGAAAGAATAATTCGAAAAGTCCTCAGTAAATGACCATGTGCGACTGGACTGTAAACACAAGAATCTTACAATTCAGTGTTTAGTTTTTGTCGTCAGTCTTGCAAAAAAGTCCGGAAACAGAGTAATGGTAACAATAAAAAAGATCATTTTTAGCAGAATCGTAGGAAAGAAAACTTGTCTTCAAATATTCAATATATTACACAAAAATAGAATATATGACAAATATAAAATATGCTCCGAAGTATATAAACAATAAATACGGAAAAATTTCAGCAGCCAATTAATTTAAATAGAAACGCAGAAGAACAGCCGTGATGGTGAGATTAATAAACTCAGCGTAAGGGTGATGGATAGGCCTTCCAGTTCAGTAAACATCTGTACAATGTGACATCTCTTCTCAAGAGAAGTTACAGAACTATACTGTAGAATCAAAATCAGAATATATATGCAGTCGTATGTCTGGGTTTGACTAAGACGGGAGGAATACAAAACACGGAAATGAAAGAGGTAAATCCAAAAAAAAATCTATTTGGACCAGTAAACATAAGTGAATATGGGAAGAAGTAATGAAAATCTGTAGAAAGAAACTTAACAAAATGCAATTATGAGGAAACGTCTTATGGTCATCTGGTTCGTGGGGATGGAAACAGAATACGTGAGACAGTTTTCGAATATGTCAACTGGAAAAAAAAGTTACTTGGTGCAAGTGGTTGTAAGAAATCACAAGTGATCTGAAAGAGATGAAGAACGTGAAATTCTTAACAGAGATACCTTTCGAAAGAATGTTTTAGAGTCCAATGAAAAATAAAAACAGAAAACAGGAGAAATGTGGTAAGAAGCTGTAAACAATGGCACTCTGACAGAATGAAATGTTATTTGAGAAACTGGATGTTAGAAATATTTGTGTGGTCCATAGAAGGCCCCAATCGACAAAAAAAAGGCGACTCCATTTATGACAGTGACTATCACTATGTCTATGAATGTACAGATGACCCCATTTATGGCAGCGCTAACAGCACTGGAATGTACAGATTATTCCACATGTCACGTGACGTCTATTTAGGTTTACGGCCAGCTACTGATCGCTGCTCCAGTAGCCAATGCTTTTCACGGCCTTGTGATGTTTATCAACAGCGTGCTGTCCCTCTGCATTTAATGCCACGATCTGCGAACAATTCGAAGCCGTCCGGCTCGTTCGTAAAACCTGTTTTACACGAGAGGCTTCCTGGTCAAAGTCTTATACTCGTTGAAGTACGCGTAATCAGCTGCCAACCATGTCGCGAGTCGTAAAATATTGAGTATGCTGAATACTGCGCATGCGCAGGTACAAGGGGCCGTTAGCTTTGTCTGCAAACGTCGGAAGTTAACTTGTACTCACTGAGCTCTCTGCTATTATAGCACTGGATTTTGTGCTTTTTTGTTTCCGTAACACAGTGGAAAGGTTGCACAAGGACTTGGTATTTTTCCTACTAGCGTTCAGCCACATGAGAACACAAAATTAGCTGCGTTTTACAATGCCTGGACAATTTCAATTATCAGGCATGTGGAGGGTGTACAATACGACCTTTGTCAGGAATACCGACTACTGATTTAACTTTTGTCATTAATCTATTATATTTGCTTGTTCCTACATTTCGATTTATTCATAAAACAAGTGGTTCTTCTTAATCCCAGTTTCACTATTCAGGTGCCAAACGGTACAACACACGCAATTTTGCCTCTGATTTCTACACGAAAACGACAGTTCGTGACAAGCGAGAAACAGTGCAGGAGTCTTCCGTGTTTCCCGGGAAGTTCCGCATTATAGCAATACCTTTTTAATCCTCCCGGCTCTCTTAGTGACCCCCTGTTTCTCCAGCATATTTCGTCAGAAATCACTGTTGTAAATATTAACTCCACGAAGTACTATCGATAGTACAAGTTTCATGACCGACACATCACGAAAAGTTTTCGTATAATAATCGACATTATTGTCGACATACAGTGTTTTGTGCTTTTGCTTCTATGGAAAGAAACCGCGGAGCGAAGGACGAATGACACGGCCTACACATCTAGAGGAGTCGTGAGAGGGCGAATGTTAATGTTTACTCGTTTCTCGATATGAACAACAGACGGAAGTAATAAAGACTCGCACAACAGTATCATAAAGACGTTCATATTTCAACACGCTCGTTACGTTGTTTCTCAGCTGACTCAAACTACACAGCGTTTCATAATGCTTCGAAAGAGGTTTTTTTTTTTCCTTTCATGACAAATAGATCGACTGATCAGAGAAGCAGCAGCAGCTTAGAACTTATTAAATGAGAGATTATGTTTAAAATTAATTTTGAAGATAATAGCAAAGAGGTTTTTAATTCTGCAGCTTCTCTAGGTAAGTACTTGTAGGGGGCACAGTTGTTAAATTTTATTGTGATTGTATTCGTTTGTTATTGTTTTGTTTGGATTAGATTAGATTAGATTAGATGTATTTTTCATTCCCCACACCCAAAAATGAGGAAACTCTTATAGGTGTGGAAGACCTCGAAAGACATAACACAGTCTAACAAACATATTTAGAGGGCTTGAGCGTAATACTCATTTCTGAATTTATGCCACAAATGAGTCTTATTACAAGCTTTCAGACTCTTGAAAACTGCGTCTCAGTTTGTGGAGTGACCTAAAAATATGGCACTGTACCATATAACAGAATAAATGTAAGCAAAACTGTTAATTTCCTTAATATATTTGTCTCCTAAGTTAACCATTCCAAGAAAATACCACGTAGTTGTTCAGCTGAAATATACTGCGAGCAAATATCTCTTAAACCTCCCCAAAATCGTGATCAGATGGTGGTCATCTCTCTTAATACCCTTTGGGCGCCCCCTCCCGCCGGAGGTTCGAGTCCTCCCTCGGGCATGGGTGTGTGTGTTGTTCTTAGCATAGGTTAGTTTAAGTTACTTTAAGTAGTGTGTAAGTCTAGGGACCGATGACCTAAGCAGTTTGGTCCCTTAGGAATTCACACACATTTGAACAACGTTTGGGCGCCCTAGTGAAGTACCGAGAGCGCTGTAGAAGAGCCATTTGGCATAAGTAGTCGATTGAGAAAGTCGATCGTGTAATTCAGGCTTAAGATAAAACTGAGACGACGTCGCAGACAAGGTGACTGTTACAATGCCGCGAAGGAGGGCGGAATTGCAGCGTAGTGGTACTCACGACATCCGTCGTCTCCGGAAGCGGGGGTGGCGTCGGGCCATCGGTAGCGGCGACGGCGACGAGGGTGGCGGGCGGCGGGGGCGTCGTGGTGGTGGAGGCGGTGGTGGCGGGCGGCGTCGTGGTCGACTCCTGGTCAGCGGCGGTCGAGGCCGCGAGCGCGACCAGCACGATCGAGAACAGCTGTGGCGCGCGACTGAGCATGACGGCGAGTGGTGGGCGCGCTGCCGCCGGCCAGCTTATATAGGCGAGGTCCTCTCTCCCTCCCTCCCCTCCACCCTCTCCCTCGCGCTCGCGAACGCCACCGCGGGAATCTTCCGAGAAAGCTCTGTTTACACGGCCGGACGCCACCTGTGCCCCGTGTCCGGATTTACGATCTCTGGCGGCAGCTTTGAAGTCGGCGCGGTCCTCCGCCTGTAATGGGTAACACATCGGCCCGAGGAGTGTTCCACCCTCTTCTATTTTTTCTGGTGATGTGATGTCAAATAATTCACGGTGCGAGGTTCTCGGTAAATTTTTGCAACTGAAAGAACGATTTCTTGATCGTACCTCGTTTTCCGTTTAGAGTGCATTGCACGTCTTCGCCAGTTCTTTAGAATATGTGTGGACCGACACAGTCTAGTCACGTTACTATGACAATCTGCTAGATGAATATGTACTGCGTGTACCGCGTACATAGGCAGGACCGGTTTATTTGTCCAGGGGACGCTCAGACGTTCCTTCTGCCAGTGGCTCGGAGCTTCCATACCGTCACTCCAAGTCCCCCTCTTCAGCAGATACTGGCCCTTCATCTTCGGGTGCCAAAGCACATAATCATCCCCAGTATGCTCCTGTGTCCCGACGAGACGTATTTTCCATCATCAGAGATGTATGTAGTAATGGTATGGCCGTCCTTTATCTTTTCGGAAATCGACATCAGAAAGTGATCGATTTCTGGACGTTTTTGCTAACACAAAACCTCATAATGAGACGACACGATAAATACCAGTCCACTTCTGCTAACTATTTAGGGAACCTTTTTTCCAACCCACCCGGGAGCTAGTCCCCAGTGAGCGGGGTTGACAGGTGAAGCTACAATCTCATGGCCACCAAAGACTCGGCATGTCTCCAACCGATGTCTTCAACACGAGCGGTTGCCGATTCGTTTCCGCACTCTAGGAGCACCTTTGATTTTTTTCCTGCTTTCTGTGCTTTCTATGCCGATGCAACCATACGTCACGCACTGCTAAGGTAGCTTACCTGTGAACGCCTGGAAAAATAATAAACATTTTCATAAAGTTTACACGGCTCTACCGAGCGGTTCTAGGCGCTACAGTCTGGAACCGCGCTACCGCTACGCTCGTAGGTTTGAATCCTGCCTCGGGCATGGATTTGTGTGATGTCCTTAGGTTAGTTAGGTTTAAGTAGTTCTAAGTTCTAGGGGACTGATGATCTTAGAAATTAAGTCCCATAGTGCTCAGAGTCATTTGAACCATTTGAACACGGCTGTAACCACAAAAGACGAAATCTTAGTAGGATGAAAACTGTAGATGTAGAACAACAGGGATATTTCTTCCTGAACCATTTGATATATGAAACTTCCTGGAAGATTAAAACTGTGTGCCCAACCGAGACTCGAACTCGGGACCTTTGCCTTTCGCGGGCAAGTGCTCTACCATCTGAGCTACCGAAGCACGACTCACGCCCTCTCCTCACAGCTTTACTTCTGCCAGTATCTCGTCTCCTACCTTCCAAACTTTACAGAAGCTCTCCTCCGAACCTTGCAGAACTAGCACTCCTGAAAGAAAGGATACTGCGGAGACATGGCTTAGCCACAGCCTGGGGGATCTTTCCAGAATGAGATTTTCACTCTGCAGCGGAGAGCCCACCTTGGAGCTAGCTGTAATCTCCCCAGTGAACGGGGTTGACAGGTGAAGCTACAATCTCATGACCACCAAAGAAAGGCTCGGCGACTGCTTTCCGAAGGCATGTCTCCAACCGACGTCTCCGACACGAGCAGTTGCCGATTCGCTTCCTCACACTAGGATCATCTATGATTTTTTTTTCTGCTTTCTGTGTTAAATAAATGAGGTGACTGGTTGGTTGATTTGGGGGGGGGGGGGGTGGGGAGGTTAGTGGGAAGGGACCAAACAGGGAGGTCATCGGTCCCATCTGATTAGGGAAGGATGGGGAAGAAAGTCAGCTGTGCCCTTTCAAAGGAACCGTCCCAGCATTTGCCTGAAGCGATTAAGGGAAATCACGGAAAACCTAAATCAGCATGGCCGGACACGTGTTTGAACCATCGTCCTGCCGAGTGCGAGTCCAGTGTGCTAAACACTGCAACACCTCGCTCGGTAAATAAAGGACTTTTCTATTATTCTTTTTACACTGTATAACTGAAAAAGACCCAGACAAAATTGTTTCCTTCGTCACCTGTATTCTGCAATTTCTAGTCAATGGATAAACTTTAGTTTTAGAGTAAGTGCTGTCTCATGAAAGAACTATGATTATGTTCATGTAGATAAATATATTTTGTTAACAGCATTCCTAACAGAGGAACTGCATTCTGAAATGCTGGGAAACCGTTCTTGTAAAATTAAAAAAAAATTTAAAAAAGGTAAGGCGGCCGCTCGCGATAAGCGGGAAATCCAGGTTCGAGCCCCGGTCTGGCATAAAACTTTTATCATCATCATTTCCTTATACAGCTGATGGTTGCGTGTATTCGCAACTGCGAATATGTTTCATGTATTAAGGCAACTTGCTCTTGTATTAGTTTCAAAATAACAGATTTCTTTGTTTCAAATGGCTCTGAGCACAATGGGACTTAACATCTGAGGTCATCAGTCCCCTAGAGCTTAGAACTACTTAAACCTAACTAACGTAAGAACATCACACGCATCCTTGCCCGAGGCAGGATTCGAACCTGCGACCGTAGCGGTCGCGCGGTTCCAGACTGTAGCACCTAGAACTGCTTGGCCACACCGGCCTGCTTCTTGTTTTCATCTTAAATCTATATTTAGGGTTTGTTTGAACAAAATTGTGGTTAAAAGAACTGAATTGGCCATCAGGAAGCTGTTTCAAAATCAACTTGAAGATCTCTCGGTGTACGTCCACATTCATGTTCCTGCTGCTTTCACCTGTGGTCATCAGACCCGGGAAACATGTAGTACACAACTGTTTTTCAAGTTGACAGCCGTGTTACAGGATACGCTTCGCAATGCTGTTCTGTTTCCGTCGTATATCTTTGGTTCTAGAGCGTTGTTTTCCTCATAAACTTTTATGTAGTTTGAGTTGCTGCTCTTTTGTCATTCTCTATTTTATTAGGCCTGTGATTTGTTTTAACCAGAGGTGTGAAGTTCTAGAGTTGCTAGAAATGTATTCTGGGTTTAATGTGAGAGAATCACTGTTGACCACTGACCTCATGAGAGTGGCCAAAGTAAAAAGTGGGTCCTTGGTGCAACTAAAGACGCTAGAATAACAAGAAAAAAAAGAAAAAGGAGAGAGAAGATGAGGAACATGTAAACCAAGAAGATTACGCAACTGGATTGTATTAGAAACAACAGAACTGTGTCGGAGATCAAATATACACTCCTGGAAATGGAAAAAAGAACACATTGACACCGGTGTGTCAGACCCACCATACTTGCTCCGGACACTGCGAGAGGGCTGTACAAGCAATGATCACACGCACGGCACAGCGGACACACCAGGAACCGCGGTGTTGGCCGTCGAATGGTGCTAGCTGCGCAGCATTTGTGCACCGCCGCCGTCAGTGTCAGCCAGTTTGCCGTGGCATACGGAGCTCCATCGCAGTCTTTAACACTGGTAGCATGCCGCGACAGCGTGGACGTGAACCGTATGTGCAGTTGACGGACTTTGAGCGAGGGCGTATAGTGGGCATGCTGGAGGCCGGGTGGACGTACCGCCGAATTGCTCAACACGTGGGGCGTGAGGTCTCCACAGTACATCGATGTTGTCGCCAGTGGTCGGCGGAAGTGCACGTGCCCGTCTACCTGGGACCGGACCGCAGCGACGCACGGATGCACGCCAAGACCGTAGGATCCTACGCAGTGCCGTAGGGGACCGCACCGCCACTTCCCAGCAAATTAGGGACACTGTTGCTCCTGGGGTATCGGCGAGGACCATTCGCAACCGTCTCCATGAAGCTGGGCTAAGGTCCCGCACACCGTTAGGCCGTCTTCCGCTTACGCCCCAACATCGTGCAGCCCGCCTCCAGTGGTGTCGCGACAGGCGTGAATGGAGGGACGAATGGAGACGTGTCGTCTTCAGCGATGAGAGTCGCTTCTGCCTTGGTGCCAATGATGGTCGTATGCGTGTTTGGCGCCGTGCAGGTGAGCGCCACAATCAGGACTGCATACGACCGAGGCACACAGGGCCAACACCCGGCATCATGGTGTGGGGAGCGATCTCCTACACTGGCCGTACACCACTGGTGATCGTCGAGGGGACACTGAATAGTGCACGGTACATCCAAACCGTCATCGAACCCATCGTTCTACCATTCCTAGACCGGCAAGGGAACTTGCTGTTCCAACAGGACAATGCACGTCCGCATGTATCCCGTGCCACCCAACGTGCTCTAGAAGGTGTAAGTCAACTACCCTGGCCAGCAAGATCTCCGGATCTGTCCCCCATTGAGCATGTTTGGGACTGGATGAAGCGTCGTCTCACGCGGTCTGCACGTCCAGCACGAACGCTGGTCCAACTGAGGCGCCAGGTGGAAATGGCATGGCAAGCCGTTCCACAGGACTACATCCAGCATCTCTACGATCGTCTCCATGGGAGAATAGCAGCCTGCATTGCTGCGAAAGGTGGATATACACTGTACTAGTGCCGACATTGTGCATGCTCTGTTGCCTGTGTCTATGTGCCTGTGGTTCTGTCAGTGTGATCATGTGATGTATCTGACCCCAGGAATGTGTCAATAAAGTTTCACCTTCCTGGGACAATGAATTCACGGTGTTCTTATTTCAATTTCCAGGAGTGTAGCTTTGAACTGAATTTACCGAGAATTAAATTTTCTGATATGTTTATTTTATGGGATAGGTTCCATCAGACTGGACAAAAGCAGTAATCACACCAGTCTTTAAATATGGAAACAGAAAAGATTGTAACAACTACAGAGGTATCTCTTTAATCAGCGTTGTGGGTAAAATCTTCTCAGGTATTGTTGAAAGGAAAGTGCGAGTATTAGTTGAGGACCAATTGGATGAAAATCAGTGTGGGTTTAGGCCTCTTAGAGGTTGTTAGGACCAGATCTTTAGCTTACGGCAAATAATGGAGAAGTGTTATGAGTGGAACAGGGAATTGTATCTATGCTTTATACATCTAGAAAAGGCATATGACCGGGTTCCTAGGAGGAAGTTATTGTCTGTTCTACAAGATTATGGAATAGGAGGCAAACTTTTGCAAGCAATTAAAGGTCTTTACATGGATAGTCAGGCAGCAGTTAGAGTTGACGGTAAATTGAGTTCATGGTTCAGAGTAGTTTCAGGGGTAAGACAAGGCTGCAACCTGTCTCCACTGTTGTTCATATTATTTATGGATCATATGTTGAAAACAATAGACTGGCTGGGTGATATTAAGATATGTAAACACAAAATAAGCAGTCTTGCATATGCGGATG
Source organism: Schistocerca cancellata (assembly GCF_023864275.1). Classification (NCBI taxonomy): domain Eukaryota; kingdom Metazoa; phylum Arthropoda; class Insecta; order Orthoptera; family Acrididae; genus Schistocerca; species Schistocerca cancellata. The sequence continues at coordinate 1,001,524,445 of NC_064627.1, forward strand.
ACTTAGTTGTGATGACAGATTCTATTGAAAGTTTGTAAAGTAATATTTCAGAGCTAGATCAGAAATGTAAAGACTATGGTATGAAGATTAGCATCTCCAAAACGAAAGTAATGTCAGTGGGAAAGAAATATAAACGGATTGAGTGCCAAATAGGAGGATCAAAGTTAGAACAGGTGGACGGTTTCAAGTACTTAGGATGCATATTCTCACAGGATGGCAACATAGTGAAAGAACTGTAAGCGAGGTGTAGCAAAGCTAATGCAGTGAGCGCTCAACTACGATCTACTCTCGTCTGCAAGAAGGAAGTCAGTACCAAGACTAAGTTATCTGTGCACCGTTCAATCTTTCGACCAACTTTGTTGTATGGGAGCGAAAACTGGGTGGATTCAGGTTACCTTATCAACAAGGTTGAGGTTACGGATATGAAAGTAGCTAGGATGATTGCAGGTACTAGTAGATAGGAACAATGGCAGGAGGGTGTCCACAATGAGGAAATCAAAGAAAAACTGGGAATGAACTCTATAGATGTAGCAGTCAGGGCGAACAGGCTTAGATGGTGGGGTCATGTTACACGCATGGGAGAAGCAAGGTTATCCAAGAGACTCATGGATTCAGCAGTAGAGAGTAGGAGGAGTCGGGGCAGACCGAGGAGAAGGTACCTGGATTCGGTTAAGAATGATTTTGAAGTAATAGGTTTAACATCAGAAGAGGCACCAATGTTAGCACTGAATAGGGGATCATGGAGGAACTGTATAAGGGGGGTTATGCTCCAGACTGAACGCTGAAAGGCATAATCAGTCTTAAATGACGATGATGATGATGATGATGATGTTTATTTTATGCTCAAAAAATATTTGAATTAGAGGTTTGAAATTGTTTGGGATGTTTCGGGGTAATATTTGGCAAGAAGTAGACTGCAAACACTAACGTATTATCAACAGGAAAGAAAATACATATTTATTAATTATAAAAAGTAAGTTAGCAAGACAGACCGTCAGTGCATAGATTTTAATTATGGACCGGTGTATAAAAATGAAATTTACTTATCTTCAAAAAAAAAATTGTAATAAAGTCAGTGTGAGAACTAATGTGATTATATATCAAATGCAGAATGAGATTTTCACTCTGCAGCGGAGGTGATAAATATCTCGCGTAGTGGAAGTCCTAGAGCGAGGAAAGTCCGCATGGACATAACTATACTCCGTAAGGAAAAGTTTGATATACAATAGCGCTGGTTCAATGTGGGCCAGGGCGATCGGCGGTTGACATGAGGTAGGTGAGAGTTCAACGACCAAAAGCCCAGTGATACTGTTGACGCTGTGATTGCGTAACTTCAACATCGTACATACATAAGGAGCTGTATCGCACGCGTGGACACTGACCAGGGCGAGATCCCCTCTTCGCTTGTGGAGTATGACGCTGTCATACGTGACCCTGAATATTTATTTATTCACAGTATTTACACGTCAAGTTCCGTAGGACCAAATTGAGGAGCAAATCTCCAAGGTCATGGAAAGTGTCAGTACATGAAATTACAAAATAAAAGTAATAACAGATAAAAATAAAATGTTTATGTACCCTAAAAAAGTCAAGCCATAAGTTTAAGTAAGCAAAATCAACAATACAACAAGAATGAGCTTACCTTACTCGACAGAATAGAAGGAGTGACCCATGAGGAAACTCTTCAGTTTCGATTTGAAAGCGCGTGGATTAGTGGTAAGATTTTTGAATTCTTGTGGGAGCTTATTGAAAATGGATGTAACAGTATACTGCACACCTTTCTGCACAAGAATTAAGGAAGTCCGATCCAAATTCAGGTCTGATTTCTGCCGAGAACTAACTGAGTGAAAGCTGCTTATTCTTGGAAATAAGCTAATGTTGTTAACAAGAAATGACAGTAGCGAATATACACTCCTGGAAATTGAAATAAGAACACCGTGAATTCATTGTCCCAGGAAGGGGAAACTTTATTGACACATTCCTGGGGTCAGATACATCACATGATCACACTGACAGAACCACAGGCACATAGACACAGGCAACAGAGCATGCACAATGTCGGCACTAGTACAGTGTATATCCACCTTTCACAGCAATGCAGGCTGCTATTCTCCCATGGAGACGATCGTAGAGATGCTGGATGTAGTCCTGTGGAACGGCTTGCCATGCCATTTCCACCTGGCGCCTCAGCTGGACCAGCGTTCGTGCTGGACGTGCAGACCGCGTGAGACGACGCTTCATCCAGTCCCAAACATGCTCAATGGGGGACAGATCCGGAGATCTTGCTGGCCAGGGTAGTTGACTTACACCTTCTAGAGCACGTTGGGTGGCACGGGATACATGCGGACGTGCATTGTCCTATTGGAACAGCAAGTTCCCTTGCCGGTCTAGGAATGGTAGAACGATGGGTTCGATGACGGTTTGGATGTACCGTGCACTATTCAGTGTCCCCTCGACGATCACCAGTGGTGTACGGCCAGTGTAGGAGATCGCTCCCCACACCATGATGCCGGGTGTTGGCCCTGTGTGCCTCGGTCGTATGCAGTCCTGATTGTGGCGCTCACCTGCACGGCGCCAAACACGCATACGACCATCATTGGCACCAAGGCAGAAGCGACTCTCATCGCTGAAGACGACACGTCTCCATTCGTCCCTCCATTCACGCCTGTCGCGACACCACTGGAGGCGGGCTGCACGATGTTGGGGCGTGAGCGGAAGACGGCCTAACGGTGTGCGGGACCGTAGCCCAGCTTCATGGAGACGGTTGCGAATGGTCCTCGCCGATACCCCAGGAGCAACAGTGTCCCTAATTTGCTGGGAAGTGGCGGTGCGGTCCCCTACGGCACTGCGTAGGATCCTATGGTCTTGGCGTGCATCCGTGCGTCGCTGCGGTCGGTCCCAGGTCGACGGGCACGTGCACCTTCCGCCGACCACTGGCGACAACATCGATGTACTGTGGAGACCTCACGCCCCACGTGTTGAGCAATTCGGCGGTACGTCCACCCGGCCTCCCGCATGCCCACTATACGCCCTCGCTCAAAGTCCGTCAACTGCACATACGGTTCACGTCCACGCTGTCGCGGCATGCTACCAGTGTTGAAGACTGCGATGGAGCTCCGTATGCCACGGCAAACTGGCTGACACTGACGGCGGCGGTGCACAAATGCTGCGCAGCTAGCGCCATTCGACGGCCAACACCGCGGTTTCTGGTGTGTCCGCTGTGCCGTGCGTGTGATCATTGCTTGTACAGCCCTCTCGCAGTGTCCGGAGCAAGTATGGTGGGTCTGACACACCGGTGTCAATGTGTTCTTTTTTCCATTTCCAGGAGTGTATATACTAAGAGGCCAGTTGTCAAAATACACAGACTCGTGAACAGGGATCGGCAAGAGGTTCGTGAACTATTATCACTTATTGCCAGAACCGCTCGTTTCTGAGCCAAAAATATCCTTTTAGAATGGGAAGAGTTACCCCAAAATGTAATACCATACGGCATAAGCGAATGAAAATAAGCAAAGTAGACTAATTTTCGTTTCGAATGATCACTTACTTCAGATACCGCTCGAATAGTAATAATGGCAGCATTATGTCTTTGAACAGGATCCTGAACGTGGGCTTTCCATGAAAATTTCCATCTATCTGAACAACCAAAAATCTGAACTGTTCAGTTTCATCAATCATATTCCCCTCCTGTGAAATTAAAACGTCAGGTTTTGTTGAATTGTGTGTCTTAAAGTGTAAAAACTAAGTTTTACTGTGATTTAGCGTTAGTTTATTTTCTACAAGCCACGAACATACGTCACGAACTGCTCTATTTGAAACCGAGCCAATGTTGCACACAACATCCTTTACTACTAAGCTAGTATCATCAGGAAACAGAAATATTTTAGAGTTACCCGTAATACTAGAGGGCATACCAGTACTGACAAAACAACGGAAGGGCGCTTGGATCCGACGCGCTGTCACCCATATAGGTAAAATTTGTGAGATGTGAGTTATGCGGGATGCCATGTAAATGTTAATAAACTGCACCTGTTTTAACATGTCCATTGCTAGCAATAACTGAACGCTCGACCTCATGTTCTGAAGAAGACGCCAGAAGCTAATCGCCGTGGTGCGACCGTGTCTCGAGTAAAAACGATTCCAAGACAGCGTAGAGTCTCCATAGTTCGGAACGGAGCCGTACTGTCATCAAGGTCATTGCGCAGGATTTGATGACGTGCGTATGGCTGCCCGCACCGCCCCCGTATTGTTCGGTCCACCGTATTGACTCTTGAACATACTCGTGGGTGAGTACATAAAGACGAGGTTGTCTGCATAGGTGCGTCATTTGAATGAGTGTCCTCGCCAGGTGATCCCTGATAAAGTTAGAGAAACGATTGTAGTGCGATCGTGTACACGATCGATGAAAGGGACCAACCCTGTCGGACTGATCGTGCAATCGACACTGGTGTCGTCATCCGTCCATTGACTATCACCCTCGACAAAGCGTCACGAAATAGGCGCATGATTAAGAGGACGAAGGCAGGTGGGAAAGCCATCCGTTCCCTCATCTTCGCGAGGTAGGTGCGGTTCACACGATAGAATGCTTGATCGAAATTGACGGACATCATGACTCCCTGCAGTCGACAGACTGTTTCAATGGCGGTGACGTCTCTACAAAAAAAAAAAAAAAAAAAAGGTTCAAGTGGCTCTGAGCACTATGGGACTTAACATCTATGGTCATCAGTCCCCTAGAACTACTTAAACCTAACTAACCTAAGGACAGCACACAACACCCAGCCATCACGAGGCAGAGAAAATCCCTGACCCCGCCGGGAATCGAACCCGGGAACCCGGGCGTGGGAAGCGAGAACGCTACCGCACGACCACGAGATGCGGGCTGACGTCTCTACAATCACATAGCATTGAGTATATTAGTATCTCCGCCCATGGACGTCTGTGCGGGAGACAGGACCTGCACCAGGTAGATCACGTGCCTCCAGAGGGTTAGTGTATCGGAATAATTCGACCTTCCAGAAAAGCCGTTGGTGGCGGCGTCTTAAGGGACAGTAGATCTTGGTAGATTTCTCTTCATCGCGGCAACATTAAGTCCTTGAAGGTCATATAAAGTTCTAATGGCAGGCCGTCTGGTCCTGGCGATCGATTGAAGGCCCCCTCGGCAAGCGGATCGGTGATGTCTTCTGTGGAGATGTTTGATAAAAGGGAATGCGCCGCCTGGCCACCAAGGGTACGATGGACCGTCTGTAATATATCTGTAAGTGCCTCAACGTGGGTCTTCTTCGCAATGGAAGTGACGATAGTCAGCTTTGAAAGCTATTGCGACGTCCGCCTGTGATACCAACAGTCGGTCGCACCGCAAATCTAAAGACCAGATCAGCGCATGTCCATCGCGTCTGAGATCCGCGACGACATGATGCACTGGCGGCGTTTCTCTGGTGTCTCTGTCTTGCACCGCTCTCGGACAGCTACACATTCCAAGCGGCGCTGAGTGAGAGCCATTATCGTGGCAGTGACGTGTTGAACCTGGACGTGACGTTTCGGGGATGGTGAGTGTTCCATAAGATCCCGGAGGATCACGTAGCAAAATAGTATGTAGAAGTATTGCGTGATGCGTCTTTCACAGGATTCCCCTGTGATCGCGACCATTCGTCGACATTGTGGTTCTCGTAAGTAGGCAACGTTAAGTTTCCATGGATCCCGACTGCGTAATATTGTTTGTCGTCGGAGGTTGATTACGCACACATACAGGGCGACAATTATTGAACTGTATGAAATAAAGTCGTCATAACCTCTCAACGGTTTGCGTTAGGATGTTCAAACTGCACGGTTGGTCGAGGGGCATCTTGGGAATTAGTGTGTGCATAGTTTAGCGACGAAGCCCGCTTTCATTTGGATTGGTTTGTCAATAAGCAAAACTGGCGCATTTGGGGGACTGAGCAATCCGCATTTCGCGATCGAAAAGTCTCTTCACCCTCAACGGGTGACTATGTGGTGGGCAGTGTCTAGTCACGGAATAATCGGCGTGATATTCCTTGATGGCACGGTGACTACCGAACGGCACTTCAGGGTGGAAGATGATTTTATCCCCATTATCCAAAGCGACCCTGATTTCGACACGATGTGGTTCTTGCAAGACAGAGCTCGACTCTATGTAAGTGGGAGATATTTGATGTTATGGAGGAGCACTTTGGGAATTGCATTCTGCCTCTGCGGTACCGAGAGGCCTGTGGCATGGCCCTCAATTCGTCGTCATATTATCCGCATCTGAACACATGCGACTCCTCTTTGTGAGGCTATAATAAAGAAAAGGTGTACAGGAATAACCCCAAAACCATTGCTGAGCCGAAAACAGCCATTCAGGAGGTCATCGATTGCATCGATGTTCCGACACTTCAGCTGATCACGCAGAATTTCGCTATTTGTCTGCGCCACATCAACGCCGAGGATGGCAGGCATATCGAATATGTCATAACCTAAATCCGAATATCTGTAGTGACTTTACATGTTGTATAAAGTGTGTACACGCCGTAGTTTGTAATTAATCTACGTTTTTTCGCATACAGTTTAATAATTTTCACCCTTTAAATACTATGGTACGAGAGAGTAGAAGACCATCTTTCCGCGTTCAGGACGTCCGAAGGGAGAGGGGAAGTCACGTAGACGCGATCCAATCGACTGGTTACATGGCTCGTGATGTCTGCAAAGGGCATGTGTCTACGATACTGCGTCGACATTCTAAGTAACGGAGTTCGGGGCAGGCAGTAAAATTTGGATGTTGGTCCTTCCTCGCGAGAACGCAGCTAAAATCTCCGACGATATTATGTGCTCATATCGTGGAATACTCTCTTTCAAATTCTAAAGGTGGCAGGGGTAAAATACAGGGAGCGAAAGGCTATTTACAATTTGTACAGAAACCAGATGGCAGTTATAAGAGTCGAGGGACATGAAAGGGAAGCAGCGGTGGGGAAGGGAGTAAGACAGGGTTGTAGCCTCTCCCCGATGTTATTCAATCTGTATATTGAGCAAGCAGTAAAGGAAACAAAAGAAAAATTCGGAGTAGGTATTAAAATCCATGGAGAAGAAATAAAAACTTTGAGGTTCGCCGATGACATTGTAATTCTGTCAGAGACAGCAAAGGACTTAGAAGAGCAGTTGAACGGAATGGATGGTATCTTGAAGGGGGGATATAAGATGAACATCAACAAAAGCAAAACGAGGATAATGGAATGTAGTCTAATTAAGTCGGGTGATGCTGAGGGAATTAGATTAGGAAATGAGACACTTGAAGTAGTAAAGGAGTTTTGCTATTTGGGGAGCAAAATAACTGATGATGGTCGAAGTAGAGAGGATATAAAATGTAGACTGGCAATGGCAAGGAAAGCATTTCTGAAGAAGAAAAATTTGTTAACATCGAGTATGGATTTAAGTATCAGGAAGTCATTTCTGAAAGTATTTGTATGGAGTGTAGCCATGTATGGAAGTGAAACATGGACGGTAAATAGTTTGGACAAGAAGAGAATAGAAGCTTTCGAAATGTGGTGCTACAGAAGAATGCTGAAGATTAGATGGGTAGATCACATAACTAATGAGGAAGTATTGAATAGGATTGGGGAGAAGAGAAGTTTGTGGCACACCTTGACCAGAAGAAGGGATCGGTTGGTAGGACATGTTCTGAGGCATCAAGGGATCACCAATTTAGTATTGGAGGGCAGCGTGGAGGGTAAAAATCGTAGGGGGAGACCAAGAGATGAATACACTAAGCAGATTCTGAAGGATGTAGGTTGCAGTAGGTACTGGGAGATGAAGAAGCTTGCACAGGATAGAGTAGCATGGAGAGCTGCATCAAACCAGTCTCAGGACTGAAGACCACAACAACAACAACAACAATCGTCCCAGGAAAAGCGGCGTGATTGTTTCACAACAGAAATGTGAGCGCTCTCGTCTTTGATGTGTGCCAGATGGCTCATAAACATTCACTACTCGGATCCCACGTACTGTTAGCGCTAGGCCTCGTGCTGGCTGTATGTAAGAAAGGTCTTCTACTGTAATCGCTGCTCCTCTTTATTCATTGGTGGCGGGGGTGACGTAAGCAGTATAACAATAAAGTCGGGCCAAGTCTCTTGGCACAGGGAAATGTCAACTTCCGCTGCTCGTACCGCGTCACTTAACAACTGAAATTAACATGGGAACCCATCAAATTTAGTGGCAATTCTGTGCGCCAGTGTTGGCAGCACGTTACCGTGCACTGTAGTATCGGGGCTAACGAACGTAGTAGGGTCTTAAGCATTGTTTGTCTCCTGATCATGCCCGATTCACTGGGGCGGCTTGTGACTTTTCTTCGTCCGGTGGAGGTTCAGGAACAACGTCGTCCACCCATGAAACGGGGCAGTGTGGTCCGATCAGCGCTGATGTTGGAAGTGCCGTTGGCATCAGCGTGTCCGTGATGGCAGCGTGGAAACCCGTTGGGGTCGTCCTTCCCGTGATGAGATGGGTATCGGAAACTACGCATGTGATCGTGTGATCTCATGCTGGGAATCATCTGGTTGGCACGTGACGATTTCATCTTGGAAACATGATTCCGACTCTGCCATCGTTGCCAGCTTCCTCTTCTTGCGTAATTTTGGTGACCTATGTTTGCTCGGCTATGGTTTTTAGACGGACAATGGGATGGAGTCGCCAAGTTGAGGAACGAAGGCGGCAGTAGGCACACCCATGGCATCGAGAACCATGTCACCTTCACGTCTGTCAAGATCTCATCCGGCACTAGCATCGCCGGTCGTTGTTGTAAACGGTCGGACTCGTCTCGTCCTGTCTGTAAGCTGTGAAGGATCGTGTGGAAGTTGCCCTGCAGGTGTTTGAAGGGCATTGGGTCTCAGTGCTGCCACGTAGATGTGTGGAAGGGATGTCATAGTCGTAAAGGGAGAAACTTCGTAGATCCGCAGCTATGTAATTATGTAATTCTGCGTCGCACATGTCCTGTACCTTTTCTTTTGTTTTGTTTTTTGTTTTGAGTCACCAGTTCTGACTGATTTGATGCGACCCGGCACTTGCAACCTACGTCCTCAATTATTTTCCTCTACAGATTTTTCCTTCTACAGCTCCCTCTAGTATCATGAAAGTCTTTCCCTGATGTCTTAACAGATGTCCTATCATCCTGTCTTCCTTTCCTCTCCGATTCTGCGCATAAACTCATTCCTTACCTTATCAGTTCACCAAATTTTCTACATTCGTCTGTAGCACCACATCTCAAATGCTTCGCTTCTCTTCTGCTCCGGTTTTTCCACTGTCCATGTTTCACTACCATACGACGCTGTGCTCCAACGGAACATTCTCAGAAATTTCTTCCTAAAATTAAGGCCTATATTTGATACTAGTGGCTTCTCTGGCCAGGAATGTCCATTTTTCCAGCTTTAGTCTGTTTTTGATGTCCTCTTTGTTCCGTCCGTCATTTGTTATTTTGCTGTCTAGGTTCGTGAATTCTATAACTTCATCTAATTCGTGCTCACTAATACTGATGTTAAGTTTCTCACTGTTCTTATTGCTTTCGCCTTTCTTCGATTTACTCTCAATCTGTATTCTGTACTCATTAGACAGTTCTTCAGTTTCACTGCAGATAGCAATATCGTCAGCGAATCGTATCAGTGAGATCCGTTTGCCTTGAATTTTAATTCCACTCCTGAACCTTTCTTTTATTTCCATCGTTGCTTCTCTGATATGCAAATTGAACAGTACGAGCGGAAGACTACATCCTTTTTAATCCGAGCACTTCGTTTGTAACCTCCCCCTCACTTATCGACCTTAATGACAGTGAAAAATTAAACCGCGTGTACCTAATGGAAATTTGGGAAAAGCAATCGTCACCGAAGTTAATCTGTCGGTAAAGAGGGAGGAAAGGGTTACATCTAAATGAAAGGGAAAATGCAAATGAAACTGGTGGAAATTAATTTTGAAAAGGGGTAAAGTTAATAAAGAAAGTAAATGTGCGGCCGTTACGTTAACAATCAACTAGCGGTAATTGTCCTAAGGACAATTACTATAGTAACTGAAAAAGAAAGGTTATTACACATATAATTAGCACTAGAAGCGTGGCAACTGAAGGTTGACACGTGTAGTGTGAAAACTGAAAGTTTGTCAGAAGTAATAAATTTCGCTACACTCTGGCTTAATTTAGCAAAAGAATTAATAAAACCGGAAAATCGAAAGTTAATTTAGTGACTGAAGTTAATAGTGAGCTTTCTTTCTGAAGCACATCGAAATTTAGTAAAATATGGTTAGTCTTGGACTACCTCAACAATCATTTCAAAAGCTACTTGAATCTACGCAATTTAGAAATAAGAGATTTAACTTTGAACTTGAATTAAATGATTCTGAACAATTAACAATAGCAAAATTTAGGACGTACCAAGCTGAGCTGCAGTCACAGGTAAGCTAAAATACAGTAACAAAACTCGCACTCTTAATTTGTGCTTGTGTAATCTAAATATGGTAGCCAGCTATGAATACCTTAACTGAACTTTGAAATTAAAGCAGTGAAATCGAATGATGCTGGCGTTTGAATTTCAATGACACTCGGGTTTATTCCAGAAAAGGAAGGGACCCTGCTTGGTAATGCAATTGGGACAATGAGCAAAAAAGGTTCATGATACGTTGCTGTAATTTAGTTATGAAAATGGAACAGTTTGAAAAGCTGAGGTCTGCTATACAGTTCTTAAACTTTACATGATTCCAGTCTTCCTTGTTGGTTGATTGAAGGTTTGAAGCCGTCAATCGAGGAGGTGGTGACAGTCACTCATTGTCGGCCGTCGATGTTGCAGAAGCTGGATGTTGGCGCGCCTTCTTCTCGACACGGTCACCAGGCAAAACGGGCTCTTGATGTGCGCCAGCTAATGCTTCCCGTTCGCGACACCGTGTCAGAGACTATCATAGCAAGTCGAGCGCAATTACATGCTGCCCAACCCCGAAAGCGCGGCAACTCGCGGGAGTGTCACACAACACACCTGCTCCACTGCACCACCCCAGCCAGACTCTCCTCTGCCCGCGCTCCACGCGACCAAGTTAACACTACCAAAGATCCTAAACGCTTTGGTTCTCCACACGACCTATCGATGTATTCGTTCGATAGCATAGTTTTCCCTAGGCCAGACCCAGCGTATAAATACAAATAATATTCACAAAACAAACCAATTATACATCGACATAAATGCATATATATACAAATAGTGAAACAATTACAATATACAAAGTCACAGAAATGTTATATCTTCAGGTAACAAAATAAGGAAAAAAATTTGCAGTGCAATAGATGGAAATAGGAGGATATGCATTTCCAGCGTTACACGTGCCCCACATTGTCTGAGGATGTTCGTGTAACTTAAACACTCAGAAAATGTCCCAAAAAGGAAAAAAAAACAGCAGAAATGCATATTCTCAAAACATCAAGAAAATTTAGCATTCGTCTAATTAACCATAAACCAATTTTTAGACCATAATAATTGAGTGGAGACACTCCTAATCTTATTCCACTCTGTCATCTTACACAAAAGAAAACAGGTTGACAACATATTAAAATTAATAGAAAACATAGGAAATGGTTTAGCTATTAAAAAAATCAAAATTCTTAACAGTATCAAGAAATGTACTACTATTTACAAAGTTAATTAGAGTACATGGTCATAAAAAACAGGTATATCAAAATACGCAAATTAATAATTAATTACATAGAATACACATTTTATATAACCTTTTCATAATTAATATTCTCGTCATGAGAGTCCACTTAACGCTAAACAAGAAAATAATATACAGCAGATCGGCAAAACTTAAATATTGACAGCAGAATTCTTTTACATCAGCTGTCCGGGAAGAAAAACAACTCCGCCCTCTGTACTCGCAAGTACAAAGAATGCCGACAGTGGCACAAGAGCCGACAGCGGCTCCGCCTCGCCAGTATTGTTGCGCCCGCCTGTGCGGCACGCTTGATCTCACTCGCCTGTGTAACAGCATTTCCAGAACGTCCGTTTCACTGAATTCTTTCGGAAAAACTCACTCCCGAGTAATCTCAAAGAGTCCATTAACACTATCACAGTGGATAACTCAACACTTTCCATCATCATACGCATGTACTAGCCTGAAACTTAAAATAGCGTCTAAGTACATCGGCAATGACTAGTAAAACACATATTCATGAAATCTTAGAGCTAGTTACAAAATCATATTTACATTGCTTAATCTACTGTGACTCAGCTGGAAACTTAAACTAGCAGCTTGGATTTTTCAATTGATAAATAATCACTCTCTCTTAAATCGTTTAGTAAAAATTAATTACTTATTAATTACAACTTCTTTAATGTCCTCTTGGTCAGGCAAAAGCATGGCAATCTAGCAAATCGTTTAAATCTTACACTCTATATTTACATACTGTACAAATTACCCATTCTGTGGTATTAATCAATGATAGGTTGGTACAATTTCAAGTCTACAATGTTCTGTATACCTAATAGTTTTCCAGAGCTTGGATACTCTAAGCAATAAGCATTTGTGTGAGGTATACCAATGACTTTATATGGTCCATTATAAACAAACTTAAATTTAGAGATTTCATTGTCTATCTCGCTCGATTTCTCATGAGCTTTTACAAGTCTAAGTCTCCGATTGCAAACTTAGCAAAACGCGCTTTAGCGTCATGACGATGTATGCGAGCATCGGCTTTTAGCTTCATTACTTCTCGCAAACGATCTTTTTTCACACCAATACTAATGTCAATCCGTGGAAGGAATTTGATTATCTCTTCCACTAAACTTTTACTTCGGTCATCCAACAGGATTTCCTCTGGAGAATATCCCGTCGATTCATGTCTCAAGGTGTTCATAATTCTCTCAAATACTGCCACATATTTGCCCCATCTCTTATGGTTGTGATGGCAATGGGTACGGCAAAGTCGGCCTAGCTCGCGCATATACCTCTCAGCGGGATTCCCAGCCGGACAATAAGCTGAAATATGGATCACCTCGACCCCATTACTTTCCATGCCTTCATTCCACAACTTAGAAGTAAATTGTGCCCCATTGTCTGATAGAATCGCCTTGGGCTTACCAATATGAACAAAATAATCGTTCACAAGCTTGCTATAGACCGCTTTGGCTGTAGCTTTCCTAATCGGGTATAGCTTGACGAATTTGGAAAAAGCTTCTAGCACTACTAAAATGTAGGCAAAGCTTCCTGATGACTTGGGCAAAGGTCCGTACAAGTCCATGCACAGTAATTCAAAGGTGTCGTTAGGCCTTATACTTTGCATAGGACCACGACTCGTACAGTTGGTAACCTTCACCTTTTGACATAAATCGCAAGTTTTCACTCTGTCAGTAACGCGTTTTAACATGTTGTTAAAATGCGCTACTTCACTCAGCTTTTCCGTACATTTCTTTGGTTCACAGTGACCATACGCCAAATGGTAGTAGTCTGTTATTTCCGTGATGTATTTAGTGGGCCAGCATACCCGCCAAATATTACTATCTTCATCCTCACGTGTGTACAAGATATGATCGTATATCTTGTAATACTTCCTTAATTTCTCTCCTTCTGGACTCCTTTCGTCATATCGGGTTTTCACCATATTTAAACAACCGTCCTCGTTCTGATGACGACGTAGATTCTTGCAGATGTTCATTATTAATTTACGTCCCTCAACTTCTTTAAAATAGTATAATTTGACCACTCCATCTGCCTCATCTTTCAATAGATCTTGATTAGACTCGGGCAACAGCGACAGCGCATACGCTACGCAATTGTCGGTCCCTTTTACGTCACAGATGTCATAGTTGAATTGCTGTAAATACAGCGACCACCTAGTCAGTCTTTCGTGAAGTAGTTTACAATCCCTCAGATAAGTGAGCGCCTTATGTTCCGTATGAATAATCACCTTACGGTCCTGTAGGTAACCCTTGAACTTCTTGAATCCCCACACGATAGCGAGACAGTCTTTCTCAGAAATCGTATAGTTTCGCTCACTTTTTGATAAAGTTCGACTCGCGAACGCTATCATCCAGTGTTCCTTATCCTCTCCTTTACCAACTTCTTGGAACAGTTCTACCCCCACCCCGTAATTCGACGAATCCGTTCCCAGATGGAAGGGTAGCGATAAATCAGGATGAAATAGTATGTTAGATCTTAACAACTCGTCTTTTAATCTCTCGAAAGCGGCCTGACATCCGTCAGTCCACACAAAGGGAACATTTTTGCGTAAGAGGTTATTCAAATTTTCATCATTAAACATTTGTCCTTTTACAAATTTACGGTAAAACCCTGTGAGCCCTAGAAAACTTTTTAACTGTTTCCTAGACTTGGGTGTAGGACAATTCCTTATTGCCTCTACTTTCTCTGGGTCTTTCGTAATACCAGCAGTGGTAATTACATGCCCTAAAAATTTCAGTTCCTGCTTCACAAATTCGCATTTCTTTAGCTTTAGAGTCATTCCGCCACGGCGCAATGCTCTAAAAACTTCATCTAACAGGTCACAATGGTCATGCCAAGTGGCATTGGCCAACAATAGGTCGTCAACATATACAGTTAATCTTGAACTCAAAGCCGGTCCTAGCACTTTATCTAGGGCCCTGATGAATACGGACACAGATATATTAAGTCCAAACGGCAGTACTCTATACTGATAACACCTGCCCACAAACAAGAAGGCGGTGTATGGCCTAGATTCTTCTTCGAGTTCTATTTGGCAGTAACTAGCCGTCAGATCGAGGCTAGTCATGAACGTAACGTCATGAAAACGTTGCGAAATCTCCTCCATACTCTCTGGTCTGTCTGTTTCGCGTTGAACGATCCTATTCAACTTGCGTGCGTCAATCACAATACGCACACTACCATCCCGTTTTGCTACAATGACCAAACCGTTACTGTATGGACTAGTACTTCTTTCAATCACTCTCCATTCTATCATCTTATCTATCTCCCGTTGCACTGCTTCCTTTTTGGACAGCGGTATAGCATACGGTCTCACGAAGAATGGTTCGTGCGGAATTACATGCAACTTGCATTTATATCCTTCCACAAGTCCCGGTTTGTCTGAAAACATACTCTTATTCCTCATTATCACTTCATACAGGCCTCGTCTTTGTTCGTGTGTTACGTTTGACACACCGTCTACAATAAATTCACTTTCTACACTATCATCAATGCCGAGATTCCTCACATTATAGTAGTTCAAATTCATACCAGCGTCAGTACCATCCGGCAAGTTAACAATGTGTATAGGCTGGTATTGCCTATGGACACCGTCTCCTGCCTCGTCAAAACTAACTACTATTGTTTTATCTTGTGACGTACATGTCAAAGTTTTGCTTTCGCAATTAATCACTACACGGTACGTTAATAACCAATCTAACCCGATAATTACTACCGTAATTAAGTCTGGCACGACGACAAACTCTTGTTCAAATCGTGCCCCACATACCTCGAAGTTGACAAAAATCTGTTTTGTGACTGGTTTACTGGCCTTCCCAGTAGCACCAATAATTTTCACTCCTGTTACTGGCATAACTACGATGCCAGGTCTGTCTTTCAGTAACTCAAATATTTTCCCAGATACAACACTCAATTCGGCACCGGTGTCAATCAACACGTTTAGTTGTAGGTCGTGCATATTAACAGACACTACTATCTGTCTACACTTGTCCTCGACTGTTTCTTTATTTTCCCACAGTAAATCCTCGCCTATATCCAGGTCATTCCTGAAAAAACCATCCGGCTTTGATCCTAAATCCGGCTTATCTGGCGGCCTTTTCAGCCTCTGTTCACATAAAGTTTTAATTTCAGCACGTTTGTCCTGAGGCTTAGTCTGTAGCTTCGCCTCCAATACCGAAACCTTTTCCTGTAACTCGTCAACTAGTGAGTGTTGCTTTGCTATCAATTCACTAATTGTCACCTTCGTTGATTCCTCTTTGGTCAGATTGAACTCATCCGCCAATCTACCTGGAGGAATGTGCCCAGTAGTATCTGCAATAACTTCCTCTAGATCGGCGCAACCCACACTGCTACCGTCTGACCGTATAATGTCAGCTCTAACCTCATACACGCTGTAATCTATGTGCTTTTCTACCAATCGTGTCCGGCTATCACTAAAATTTTCGTAAACTTTCTCCTTAATACTCTCGCAATGTTTAAACTGGCGGTTGGCGTCGGATGGGTCGGCTACTTCTACCACTATAACTTCTGGTAAAGTCTGCCGGTTAGGGCCAGAACTTTCCGTTACTACTTCAACATCCAAGTCCTGCGGGACGAAACACGACGAATCTTGCTCGTGCTCCCCATTAACATCAACTATTTCTGGTAAAGTCTGCCGGTTAGGGCCAGAACTTTCTATCACTTCACAAACACTATCTTCCGGCGGGACGAGACGCGGCAAATCCTGCCCGCGCTCCCCATAAACACTTCTCCCGTACAGGCCCCTATAATCTCTTAGTTCGTCGTATAAGCGACCGAACTGCCTTAACCAGACCTCATCCCTCTCTGCATCCCCTCGCTCAATGACGGACGTGATATCCGACATCTGATCTTCTCTCAACAATTGCGAATCATTCTTAAACTCAATCTCCATTTCCCCTGTAGGTGTTACAGCTGCCACTTTATAGTCGTTTTCCGGAACACTACTTCAATTGTTCTCACTGACAGAGAACGTATTTTCTGCTGCCGTATCTACAGCTGATCTACTACTTGTGGGCGCACTCCTTTCTCCTAACACTGGCACACTCTCCCGCTGTTGATTATTCCATACGGAATTTTCGTAACGACGACACCTGGGTTTTCCCCTGTTATTGGGCCTCCAAAATTTCTCCACGCCCGGTCGGCCCCTCACAGGCGCGGCTAATGGTTTCCCTGTCTCGTCCCAGTAGGTACGCTCCCCGGATGCTGCTGAGGCGGCTGATCACACCCTCTGGCGTTATTACTATTCTGCGAAACCCGTATCACGCTAGTATGATACTGGTTTCCGTCATTCCTGTTATTATTTGCATTGTACCGATTGTCATTACGGCCCGAACCACTATTGTTATTGCTGCCAAGATTGCGGTATGAATTATTCCCATAGTTATCATTGTTGTGGTTGCTGTGGTACCCGTTGTTGTTACCACGGCGTCTACCACTATCGCGATTATTGCGCCAATTGTCCTCGTCCTCATCTATTTCCAGGAAATCATTGATTGTCCTGTAATTGCTTCCTATGTAGCGTTTTGTATCATCTGAAAGCTTCTTGTAGAGTTCCCAGACTATTTCGGGTTCCGTGCGGCGATCACGCAAATATTCCAACTTGCGGATCCAGCCCTCACAAAACTCCTTCATCGAGCCGCGCGAATTCGCATCGAAAGGCCTCGATACGACAAATTCGCGCCAGACACTTTGTTGTTTTTGCTCTGACCAGTATTCAGCCAGAAACAAATTTTTAAACTCGTCAAAAGTCAGGTTCGTAATGTTGAGGTTTAAGCCGCAACGCTTGGCATCACCAGCCAACACATCAATAACCACATTAACTTTTCTCTCATTAGCCCATGATCTGGGTAAAACTCTTTCACAATTTTTAATGAAATCCGTCGGGTGTATACCGCCTTTTTTCAAGGGGTCGAACCGCTCCTCTTTCGTCAACAATTCCGAACTAGGTGCACAGATTGGCACATAGCTTTGTTTTTCGTGAAGTTTTGTTTTATAATTCCGACACTCTCGTAATTACTTGGCAAGTGGTTGTCGCAAGCGTTTCTACTTCCCTTTTTTTTTTCGCAGGTATTAGCCTGCTTCGTCACTTTGGTATCTACTTCGGATACTAAAGCCTTTAAAGTTTCCACCTTCTTTTGATCCTCTTTTTTCACTAATTGAATTTGTTCCGTCACCTTATTCTCGATGATCGGAGCAACTGCTTCTCCTACACTTTTCTCGATTCTGCTAATTTCGGAATAAAAACGAGTATTTATGCTCGCAATTTCCGCCTGAACGCCTATCATTTCCTGTTTAAGATTACCGATTTCGGTATTAATTACAACAATATCTTCTTTGATTTTATCAACTTTTGTGTTAACAACTCCAACATTGTTCTTAACAACATTAATAGCTTTGTTCTGATTGTCTAGCTTCCGTTCAATTTTTTCAGACTGAGCTTCTTGCTTGGCAGCCTGAGCTTCTTGCTTGGCAGCCTGAGCTTTAATTTCTGCCGATTGACTCTTGATTTCGTTAATCAAAACATTCAATAAATCAGTTAAATTCCCGGAAACTACCGGTTTTACTTCCGTAGCGGCTTCCTCTTTAATTGTCCCCCCGTATTCGTCATCAAGGGATTCAGATTTGATTTTCACTTCCGATTCCGAAACATTTTCTAAAGTTTGGAATTCCATTTCTGTTCTTTGTTGCGTTTTGGCGGTCGCATCTTTCATGCTAGCCGCCTGCCCCTGAACAATGGGTAAAGCGGTGCGCGTTTCCCACTGTTCGCCCGATTGTTCCGTATCCAAGTCTACCAAATTTTGGTAATTGATGCCTTCACTCATTTTAACAATTTTCAATATAAATGCTAAATCTCAAATCTAATTAGGATTCCTCACACTAATATTCTCGCTGACGTATCGACCATTTCGTAACCAGTACTTTGTTACGAGATTTGCACAATGCAAAATTCGTGTCCAGAACAATCTCAAATCCGAAGACTGTCCTGTCACCAGGTCGCCACGTGTAACGTCCCCCTCGCTTATCGACCTTAATGACAGTGAAAAATTAAACCGCGTGTACCTAATGGAAATTTGGGAAAAGCAATCGTCACCGATGTTAATCTGTCGGTAAAGAGGGAGGAAAGGGTTACATCTAAATGAAAGGAAAAATGCAAATGAAACTGATGGAAATTAATTTTGAAAAGGGGTAAAGTTAATAAAGAAAGTAAATGTGCGGCCGTTACGTTAACAATCAACTAGCGGTAATTAGATATTTGAGATTTGGGGGAAATTACGGTCGCCAGTCCTAAGGACAATTACTATAGTAACTGAAAAAGAAAGGTTATTACACATGTAATTAGCACTAGAAGCGTGGCAACTGAAGGTTGACACGTGTAGTGTGAAAACTGAAAGTTTGTCAGAAGTAATAAATTTCGCTACACTCTGGCTTAATTTAGCAAAAGAATTAATAAAACCGGAAAATCGAAAGTTAATTTAGTGACTGAAGTTAATAGTGAGCTTTCTTTCTGAAGCACATCGAAATTCAGTAAAATAGGTTAGTCTTGGACTACCTCAACAATCATTTCAAAAGCTACTTGAATCTATGCAATTTAGAAATAAGAGATTTAACTTTGAACTTGATTTAAATGATTCTGAACAATAGTAAAATTTAGGACGTACCAAGCTGAGCTGCAGTCACAGGTAAGCTAAAATACAGTAACAAAACTCGCACTCTTAATTTGTGCTTGTGTAATCTAAATATTGTAGCCAGCTATGAATACCTTAACTGAACTTTGAAATTAAAGCAGTGAAATCGAATGATGCTGGCGTTTGAATTTCAACGACACTCGGGTTCATTCCGGAAAAGGAAGGACCCTGCTTGGTAATGCAATTGGTACAATGAGCAACAAAGGTTCATGCTACGTTGTTGTAATTTAGTTATGAAAATGGAACAGTTTGAAAAGCTGAGTTCTGCCATACAGTTCTTAAACTTTACGTGCTTCCAGTCTTCCTTGTTGGTTGATTGAAGGTTTGAAGCCGTCGATCGAGGAGGTGGTGACAGTCACTCATTGTCGGCTGTCACTGTTGCAGAAGCTGGATGTTGACGCGCCTTCTTCTCGACACGGTCACCAGGCGAAACGGGCTCTTGATGTGCGCCAGCTATTGCTTCCCGTCCGCGACACCGTGTCAGAAACTATCATAGCAAGTCGAGCGCAATTACATGCTGCCAAACCCCGAAAGCGTGGCAACTCTCGGGAGCGTCGCACAACACACCTGCTCAACCGCACTATACCAGCCAGACTCTCCTTCTGCCCGCGCTCCACGCGACCGAGTTAACACTACCGAAGATCCTAAACACTTTGGTTCTCCACACGACCTATCGATGCATTCGTTCGATAGCATAGTTTTCCCTAGGCCAGATCCAGCGTATAAATACAAATAATATTCACAAAACAAACCAACATAAATGCATATATATATATATATATATATATATATATATATATATATATATATATATATATATATACAAACAGTAAAACAATTGCAATATATAAGGACACAGAAATGTCATATCTTCAGGTAACAAAATAAGGAAAAAAATTTTGCAGTGCAATTGATGGAAATAGGAGGATATGCATTTCCGGCATTACACGTTCTTGGTCATCCACTCTTATTATTCCCTCTTGCGTCTTGTACGTTTTATGTATAACTCGTCTCTCCCTATAGCTTACCCCCTATCTTTCTCAGAATTTCGAATGGCTTGCACTATATTACATTTACGAACGACAAATCCTATGACCGTATCTTGATTTTCCTTTAGTCTTGTTTCCATTATCAACATCAGCGACATTATTGTCTCTCTGGTGCCTTTACTTGTCATAAAGGAAAACTGATCGTCATCTAGCACTTCCCCAGTTTTCTGTTCCATTCTTCAGTATATTATTCTTTTTTACCACATGAAGAAAAGGTCTTTGGCTGCCCATCGTATATGACTGAATGACTATGACCCAGCAACCGCCAGTGAAGAGGTAGAACGGGACATATGTCTTTAGCTCAATGCGTACTTGCCGCACTCCGTTCAAAACTGGATATTAGTGAAATGTGCTCATTTCTCTGCTACATGTCCGAGTTGTGTTCCATAAGGGTGCAGTGCCGCCATCACGTCTTATGTCAGCATTTCGAGTTCGGTGATACGGACCGTTCATAGTCCCGGGCCGGTATGTTCAACAATTACTGGGCCGATGTAGCCGTCCGAATGCCGAAATTTGATTCCATGATTCGTCCATTCTAAACCACGCAACTAACGATGAAAAGGTGTATTCCGAGGATGTCTTCTTGGGGGATCTTTACTTCATCACACGGATATTGTTGGACGGTGAGTGCTTTTGGTCGCGCAGCCATTCTATCGTTGACGGTAACACGCGCGAGGCACAGGCCACAACAAGGAAGTAAACAGCTGCGTCCGCACCGGTTGGGCTCGGACGGTGGACTTCGCCATTAGGCTATCAGGGCAGGACTGACGGCCAGACCCAAGCTTCCTTATGTCGTCAGTCATGTGTCGACAACCTGCACTCGTGCATTTGTTAAGCATATCACTGTGCAGGGGAGATAATTTAATTGAAAGTCGCTTACCCATTGTCAGCGGATAAAAATGATACTGCAGTGCCTGTGTTGTTCATAAGTACGAATCAATACTCCTTCAGGAATGCATGTCTGAAGGAATATTGCATCATATTTCTGAACAACACAGGCGCGGCAATACTGAAGTTAACTTACACCGTCGTCACACGGGACGAGGCAGCTAACGTTGACGTGAACGCTAACGGGAAATCCAACGTCACGATGCACAGCACCGGTGGAAAATGGGACGAGTTGGTTAACGTGATTTTGCGCTCTCAACGCTCCCGAGTGGCAGTTGTCTGCTTTATTTGGCTCGCAAACTACACAGTTTCTTTGCGAAACTGGACGCGTGTAAAATTCTTACGTTAGCACCATTAAAACGCACATTTCCTCCCTTGTCGATATGCTACACTTGTTGTTCTGTCTGCAGTATGTTGTTGTTGTTGTGGTCTTCAGTCCTGAGACTGGTTTTATGCAGCTCTCCATTCTACTCTATCCTGTGCAAGCTTCTTCATCTCCCAATACGCACTGTAGCCTACATCCTTCTGAATCTGTTTAGTGTATCCATCTCTTGGTCTCCCTCTACGATTTTTACCCTCCACGCTGCCCTCCCATACTAAATTGGTGATCCCTTGATGCCTCAGAACATGTCCTACCAACCGATCCCTTCTTCTTGTCAAGTAGTGCCACAAACTCCTCTTCTCCCCAATCCTATTCAATACTTCCTCATTAGTTACGTGATCTACTCATCTAATCTTCAGCATTCTTCCGTAGCACCACATTTCAAAGGCTTCTATTCTCTTCTTGTCCAAACTATTCATCGTCCATGTTTCACTTCCATACATGGCTACACTCCATACAAATACTTTCAGAAACGACTTCCTGGCATTTAAATCTATACACGATGTTAACAAATTTCTCTTCTTCAGAAACGATTTCCTCGCCATTGCCAGTCTACATTTTATATCCTCTCTACTTCGACCATCATCAGTTACTTTGCTCCCCAAATAGCAAAACTCCTTCACTACTATAAGTGTCTCATTTCCTAATCTAATTCCCTCAGCATCGCCTGACTTAATTCGACTACATTCCATTACCCTCGTTTTGCTTTTGTTGATGTTCATTTTATATCCTCCCTTCAAGACACTGTCCATTCCGTTCAACTGCTCTTCCAAGTCCTTTGCTGTCTCTGACAGAATTACAATGTCATCGGCGAACCTTAAAGATTTTATTTCTTCTCCACGGATTTTAATACCTACTACGAATTTTTCTTTTGTTTCCTTTACTGCTTGCTCAATATACCGACTGAATAACAACGGGGAGGGGTTACAACCCTGTCTCACTTCCTTCCCAACAACTGCTTCCCTTTCATGTCCCTCGACTCTTTTAACTGCCATCTGGTTTCTGTACAAATTGTAAATAGCCTTTCGCTCCCTGTATTTTACCCCTGCCACCTTCAGAATTTGAAAGAGATTATTCCAGTCAACATCGTCAAAAGCTTTCTCCAAGTCTACAAATGCTAGGAACGTAGGTTTGCCTTTTGTTAATCTAGCTTCTAAGATAAGTCGTAGGGTCAGTATTGCCTCACGTGTTCCCATATTTCTATGGAATCCAAACTGATCTTTCCCGAGGTCGGCTTCTACCAGTTTTTCCATTCGTCTGTACAGAATTCGCGTTAGTATTTTGCAGCCGTGACTTATTAAACTGACAGTTCGGTAATTTTCACATCTGTCAACGCCTGCTTTCTTTGGGATTGGAATTATTATATTCTTCTTGAAGTCTGAGGGTATTTCGCCTGTCTCATACATTTTGCTCACCAGATGGTAGAGTTTTGTCAGGACTGGCTCTCCCAAGGCTGTTTGTAGTTCTAATGGAATGTTGTCTACTCCCGGGGCCTTGTTTCGTCTTAGGTCTTTCAGTGCTCTATCAAATTCTTCACGCAGTATCATATCTCCCATTTCATCTTCATCTACATCCTCCTCCATTTCCATAATATTGTCCTCAAGAACATCGCCCTTGTATAGTCCCTCTATATACTCCTTCCACCTTTCTGCTTTCCCTTCTTTGCTTAGAACTGGGTTTCCATCTGAGCCCTTGATATTCATACAAGTGGTTCTCTTTTCTCCAAAGGTCTCTTTAATTTTCCTGTAGGCAGTATCTATCTTACCCCTAGTGAGGTAAGCCTCTACATCCTTACATTTGTCCTCTAGCCATGCCTACTTAGCCATTTTGCACTTCCTGTCGATCTCATTTTTGAGACGTTTGTATTCCTTTTTGCCTGCTTCATTTACTGCATTTCTATATTTTCTACTTTCATCAATTAAATTCAGTATTTCTTCTGTCACCCAAAGATTTCTCCTAGCGTACATACATACATACATACATACATAAGTAAAAACTTCAGTATCCTTGAACAGGTAATAAGACAAAAAGGAAAGATACATGCCCAGTCAATGAGGACATCAGCTTATAAAAGTTCGCAAAATCGAACAAACACAGCCGCGCAGGTTTAGCCGAGCGGTCTAAGGCGCTGCAGTCGTGGACTGTACGGCTGATCCCGGCGGAGGTTCGAATCCTCCCTCGGGCATGTGTGTGTTTGTCCTTAGGATAATTTAGGTTAAGTAGTGTGTAAGCCTAGGGACTGATGACCTTAGCAGTTAAGTCCCGTAAGATTTCACATACTTTTTTTTTTTTTTTTTTTTTTTTTTTGAACAAACTCACTCCTGGCGAAGAGCGCACTTATATTTACAAAAGCGACCCCTGCAATGCTTCGAAGGTGCTAAATATGTAAGGGAATTGTATATATATATATATATATATCATAAATTCCTCCCCCATTTCCACTTTTGTTCCCCTTTCCTCCTCCTCCCCCATTTTCTGTCCTCTTATCCGTCTGTCTGACCTTGAGCCGTGTTTATTGTTCAAGACACAAGGCAATTAAACGCATTAGCTTCCAGTGGGCATTGATTTACATCAACAGGGCAAGTTGAAAATTTGTGCCAGTCAGGAAGTCGAACCTAGGGCTCCTGCTAACTAAGCAAATGCGGTGGCCACTACGCCATCCGGACACAGTGGTCACCACAACCACGAGGGCTGCCCTAGCACGCATCCCATCACACCCAAGTCTGAAAGAACAGAGACCATATATGTTCAAGGTCTGTTCAAAAAATTCCGGAACTTTGTCCACAAACATTTTTCTGAGGTTACCTTTTACTTATTGCGCATCGTCTTCTTCGAAGTACTCGCCTCCACAATTGATAACTCCGGTCCCAATGGCGTTTCCACTTCCGCAACCATCCTGGATCGCGCTAAGCGCCGTCTACGAATTTTCTTTCGTATCGTCCATCGTAGTAAATCTTGGTCCTCTCAAAGAGGTTTTCAACTTCGGAAAAAAAGTCCGCAGGGGCCAGGTCTGGAGAGTACGGAGGATGAGGCAGCACGGTGATTTCGTTTTTTGTCCGTAGTACGCACCAACAGAGATGAGTGTGCGGATGCGTTATCGTGATGCAAAAGCCATTTATTGTCTCGCCCCATTTCAGGCTGCTCTCAAATTTTCTCTCAGGAGTCGCAACATGTTTCGATAGTATCATCGACTAACAGTTTGTCTCTGTGGCACGAATTCGTGATGAACTAACCTTCAAAATCAAAGAAAGGTATCAGTATGGGTCTGACATTTGACCTGACTTGCCGCGCGGGGTAGCCGCGTGGTCTCAGGCGTCTTGTCACGGTTCACGCTGCTCCCCCCGTCGGAGGTTCGAGTCCTCCTCGGGCATGGGTGTGTGTGTTGTCCTTAGCGTAAGTTAGTTTAAGTTAAGTAGTGTGTAAGCTAAGGGACCGATGACCTCTGCAATTTGGTCCCATAATATCTAACCACAAATTTCCAAAAAAATGATCTGACTTGAGGAGCTTGTTTTGGTCATGGAGAACCTTTCCCGGCCCATTGTGGAGACTGAAACTTCGTATCAACGCCATAAGCGTAGACCAACGTCTCATAAACAGCTACCAATGATTCTCTTAAGTAACATCTCTCAACTGCGCGATCCAAAAGTTGTTCACAGATTGCGAGGCGAAGATTTTTCTGGTCTTGACTTATGAGCCGTGGGACGAACACGATCCATTCCAAGATACTGTATCAGGATTCCATGACATGATACAACTCGAATCTTACGTTCTTGTGCAGTCTCTCGGACAGTCAGTCTTCGACCGCACAATTTCGTTGACGTTCCTGAAATGAGCGTGGTCGGTAGACGTCGAAGGGCGTTCTGAACGGAGGTCATCCTTAACCTCCGTCCGGCCATTTTTAAATAGTGTGAATCATTCGTAACACCGAGTACGGCTTAAACAGTCATCATCGTAGGCTTCTTGCATCCTTTGGTGTTTCTCTGTAAACGTTTCTTGAGTTTCACGCAAAATTTAATGCAGGCGCGTTACTCCTCTAACTCTGCCATCTCGAAATTCGCAAACTGTGCGACACGACGTTCTATTCTATACAGCACTTAACAATAACTAACGGACATACAACAATAAACCTTCCGGCAGTTGCACATTAAACACAGGCGTGTGCAGAGATGCCATCCGCTTTTCGCTTCAACACACTGTTGGCGCGAAATTACGAATGTTCTGGAATTTTTTGAACAGACTTTGTATATTCTTTATTTTTAATATGAACGGAACCTTGATTGGGAATTGAAATCGCTTAAAATGAATGGTTCAATCGGCTGGGGTCATAGGTATACGGGGTATGAGAGAGAGAGAGAGAGAGAGAGAGAGAGAGATTTCCGGCTGCTGGATCTGTGAGGATAGTAGCTTCAGTGAGTTACTTTCTTATAGTTTCAATCTTCGAACCAGTCGGATTACAAAGTTCCGGTCGCTTAGATTCCGTAGTGGTATTCTGACCACAAGCCGATAAACCGTAAGTACAACTTTCCTATTTTATGCAGAACTGACGGTAGGAAGGAAACGAATCAGCACATTGTTGTGTATACAATTTGTGTCTGAAAAATCTATATTAGGAAACAGAATAATATCGAAGAATCATTTTGTGTAAAGACTTACGTGCCCTCCTATCATAGTTGAAACTGACTGCGAGAAAGAAATCGAAATCACACATTTTCACCGCACAACACAGAATTTTCTTCCTCGTAGTCGGTTTTAAAAGAAGATCTGTACGTCTACGTCCTTCCGAATGGTATTGGAGTATTGTGTAAGAATTTGAGGCAAATCAGTCAAGAACTTTTCGAGATTTTTGATGACACCGTTATTCATTTTTTATATTACACGCACACACACACACACACACACACACACATATATTCTCTGTCAAATGTATACAGAGTATTATGCAATAATTTCAAGTAAATCCATCAAGGACTTTTCGAAATTTTTTGGTAATAAAGTTTCCCCTTTATACTGTTTATTATTGTACACTGAAGTGACAAAATCATACCTCCTAATATCATGTCAGACCTCCTTTTGCCCGACGCATTGCAGCAATTCGACGTGGCACGGACTTTTGCAAGTCGTTGGAAGTCCCCTGCAGAAATATTGAGCCACGCTGCCGCTTAGCTTCGATCACGTACCAAAAATGTACGGGCGATGTGGGTGGCCAAATCATTGTAAGGTGATCTCTCGCAATAAGTGGAAAATCCACTTCCAGTCCCGGTCTAGCACAAATTATCATATGTCACCAACAGGTATAACATCTGTACCTAACGCAGATGGGGCCAAGTTATTCGCATTCAGCTAATTTATTTCTGTCTAATTTCGAACGGCTGTCAGTCATCATCGTGTAAACTTTCTTAAGATTCCTTACAGAAGTTATCCGAAATGAGAGCAGGAAATGTTCGAAGAAATGCAGGATGAAGTTCATCAGGAAGATAAAGGAATGCAGGGCGAACAGAAAAGCTCAAGGTACTGACAAGGAAACAGCTACTAAACTTCACTAATAAAATAACAAGTGCCTGACGACAAAAGTACAGCAGAAACACAGGATGCCCAAATGAGTTAAAAAAAATTAAAACTGTTGTTTAAAATTTCCATTGTTGACAACACATTTATTTTATACTAGCTATTAGCCGCAGCTGTGCTATCATTAACTTTGTGATAATGATACGTGCAATAACGTCAGCTGCCCATCACGTGTCTACCTGTTCGGGTAAGTGTAGCTTGTGATGTACGAGGTGCATTCAAGTTCTAAGGCCTCCGATTTTTTTTCTAATTAACTACTCACCTGAAATCGATGAAACTGGCATTACTTCTCGACGTAATCGCCCGGCAGACGTTCCCCTTTTTTACAACGCTGACGCCATGATTCCATGGCAGCGGCGAAGGCTCCTTTAGGAGTCTGTTTTGACCACTGGAAAATCGCTGAGGCAATAGCAGCACGGCTGGTGAATGTGCGGCCACGGAGAGTGTCTTTCATTGTTGAAAAAAGCCAAAAGTCACTAGGAGCCAGGTCACGTGAGTAGGGAGCATGAGGAATCACTTCAAAGTTGTTATCACGAAGAAATTGTTGCGTAACGTTAGCTCGATGTGCGGTGCGTTGTCTTGGTGAAACAGCACACGCGCAGCCCTTCCCGGACGTTTTTGTTGCAGTGCAGCAAGGAATTCGTTCTTCAAAACATTTTCGTAGGATGCACCTGTTACCGTAGTACCCTTTGGAACGCAATGGGTAAGGATTACGCCCTCGCTGTCCCAGAACATGGACACCATCATTTTTTCAGCACTGGCGGTTACCCAAAATTTTTTTGGGGGTGGTGAATCTGTGTGATTCCATTGAGCTGACTGGCGCTTTGTTCCTGGATTGAAAAATGGCATCCACGTCTCATCCATTGTCACAACCGACGAAAAGAAAGCCCCATTCATGCTGTCGTTGCGCGTCAACATTGCCAACTCTGGAGGCGATCTGTTCAACAGTCATTCGGCGATCCCCCAAAACAATTCTCTCCACTTTCTCGATCATGTCGTCAGACCGGCTTGTGCGAGCTCGAGGTTGTTTCGGTTTGTTGTCACACGATGTTCTGCTTTCATTAAACTGTCGCACCCATGAACGCACTTTCGACACATCCATAACTCCATCACCACATGTCTCCTTCAACTGTCGATGAATTTCAGTTGGTTTCACACCACACAAATTCGGAAAACGAATGATTGCACGCTGTTCAAGTAAGGAAAACGTCGCCATTTTAAGTACTTAAAACAGTTCTCATTCTCGCCGCTGGCGGTAAAATTCCATCTGCCGTACGGTGCTGCCATCTCTGGGGCGTATTGACAATGAATGCGGCCTCATTTTAAAACAATGCGCATGTTTCTATCCCTTTCCAGTCTGGAGAAAAAAAATCGGAGGCCTTAGAACTTGAATGCACCTCGTACATCCCACTCTCCCCACTCCCACGATGTCCCGACGTCTGATGCATCACCACGTACAATGTCGCTGTCGAGCAGTGCATACAGAGGGCCATAGGCAGGAAAGCGTCTATCCTTTGTGCTATTGAAGTAGCTATACATTCTACAACGAGTAGGCCTACATTATACGACGAATAATGAGGAAGTATGGATTAAACATATTGAAGACTGTATAAGCATTGTGTTCATTATGTTGAATCGTATCATGTATCATACATCAATCAGTAAAAGTATTTTCACATATATGATAAAGATCAAACGTGAAAGAGTAAGTAGCTTTTTCAAAAGTACATATTTTTCCCTAATTCACTTATAGTTCTTCAAATCAATAAGTATCTTGTACTGCAAACTTTCTAAACTAGCTTGTGCTCTTCTTCAGGGTTCAAAATGCTCCATGTAAAATTTCATCGAAATCGGTTCAGTTCGTAGTCTTGAAAACGTAACCGGCAGTTACTTTCGCATTTGTAATATTAATATGGCAGAATGAAATTTTTCACTTTGCAGCGGAGTGTGCGCTGGTATGTAGCTCCCTGGTAGATTAAAACCGTATGCTGGACTGAGATTCGAACTCGTAGAGCACTCGCCCGCGAAGGGAAAGGTCCCGAGTTCGAGTCTCGCTCCGGCACACAGTTTTAATCTGCCATCAAGTTTAATATTAATATGAATAACACTCTCATTCACGATTTTTTTTCGTGGCCCGATTTTGATGAAATGAAGCCTGTTTGGAGTCCCAATCTATGCTTAAGTTACTGTGTAAACACCATGAAAGTTGGTCTAGTAGTTTCGGAGATTAGCGTGTTCAAACAGACAAACAGACAGGCTCAATAGTTACACAGATTTGTTATTAGTATAGATGTTCTTTACACTTAAAATATCATCTTTAAACGTGTACGTCTCGTAAACGTTAAAGAAGACGACTCCGTGGCCTCAGTAGATATTTACTGTATATTTCTGTTCACGTTTGCAACCAAAGGCATCCATATTACGTTGAGACTTAATACAAAATAGTGTTTTGTTTTTGTCACTCCTGCTGTTCTGAGCACTTACTAGAGTTTAGTCGTCATATTTGGTGGCTTCTATGTTCACGGAGTTGATGTGATATAAAAAGGACAGGAAACGGTGCCAGTGATTACTGGAGATATTTTTACATTTTACCTAAATAAAAATCTGTCATTATTACCCCTTTTTTTATTCGCTTTACCGGTTTCGACAGATTAAACTGTCAACTTATTTATGCCTGCATCAAACTTCTGAAGATGACTTGTGCGTCTTTTGAGGGATGCATTTGTCCCCAACTTTTATGGATGACAGTTGTAACCGCATCGAAAAGTGCATATGGGAGAGCTATCGGAATGAAAGAATATTCGCCGAATGAATGGCCTGCCCGTTCCCCTGACTTAAATCCTATCAAAGGAGTCGCACTGAAGCGCATCCATATGCACAAACCATCATCCAGCAGTTATCAGCCGCACTAATGGAGTAGTGGGATGTCTTACCACAACAACCCATTACCATTTTTGTGGCTAACACTGGTGCACATTGCGCAACAAGCAATGCCGTCTGCATTGATCACACAACCTATTAAGAACCATGTACACCTTTTCTAATATCCCTGGCATAATAATGATGTTAAGAAGGGGTACTCAATGATTCCTAAGATTACGCATGTTCGGCAATATGTTGCCACTGCATTGTTTGAGAGAAAGAGAGCGTAAATAAACTAGGGCCAGAGAGCGGCTTGCGTGGTGTGGCATTACATCAGCCCCATAAGAAGACGGCCATTGGTCGATACCTGAAGGCAACATATATGTAGACAACAAAACGGAGGGCTCTGATTGGCCAAAACACAAGGAAGAACCTTTCTACCCTATTCGAAGTAACACAGCGGCAGTCGGAACGGACAACGGAGGTGAGCGGCGGTGTTTTGGGCGTGGATCCCACTGATCGTGGTAGAATGTGCCTTATCAGTGAAATTGTGGCAGTGTTTGGGGGGGGGGGGGGGGCAGAGGGGACATCATCATTTGAAAGGCGCAGGTAAATATATTTCACATTACTACAGCAACCTCGCCGAATCCAGACAATCTTACAGCAATAGGTTCTGTGAACGGTCTCGCTAACGGAAGTGGAGTGTTAAAGGAGCATTCTGAATTGCGGTGACTTCAGTGTAATCATCGTCTTGGAATAAAAGTGTCATCTCTGTTCATCACATTGCGTATTTCTTTGAGTTACCTTTGTAATATACTGTATCACTTCTTTCTAATTATGGTCCAAGTTTCATCGAGCCATCGTACTAACATGCGAAAGTTACTTTCGTCTGTAAGTTATATATATATATATATATATATATATATATATATATATATATATATATATATATATATATATATATATATATATATATATGGTGTTTCAAAAAGGTACGGCCAAACTTTCAGGAAACATTCCTCACACAAAAAGAAAGAAAATATGTTATGTGGACATGTGTCCGGAAACGCTTACTTTCCATGTTAGAGCTCATTTTATTACTTCTCTTCAAATCACATTAATCATGGAATGGAAACACACAGCAACAGAACGTACCAGCGTGACGTCAAACACTTTGTTACAGGAAATGTTCAAAATGTCCTCCGTTAGCGAGGATACATGCATCCACCCTCCGTCGCATGGAGTCCCTGATGCGCTGACGCAGCCCTGGAGAATGACTTACTGTATCACAGCCGTCCACAATACGAGCACGGAGAGTCTCTACATTTGGTACCGGGGTTGCGTAGACAAGAGCTTTCAAATGTCCCCATAAATTAAAGTCAAGAGGTTTGAGGTCAGGAGAGCGTGGAAGCTATGGAATTGGTCCGCCTCTACCAATCCATCGGTCATCGAATCTGTTGTTGAGAAGCGTACGAACACTTCGACTGAAATGTGCAGGAGCTCCATCGTGCATGAGCCACAAGTTGTGTCGTACTTGTAAAGGCACATGTTGTAGCAGCACAGGTAGAGTATCCCGTATGTAATCATGATAACGTGCTCCGTTGAGCGTAGGTGGAACAACATGGGGCCCAATCAAGATATCACCAACAATGCCTGCCCAAACGTTCACAGAAAATCTGTGTTGATGACGTGATTGCACAATTGCGTGCGGATTCTCGTCAGCCCACACATGTTGATTGTGAAAATTTACAATTTGATCACGTTGGAATGAAGCCTCATCCGTAAAGAGAACATTTTCACTGAAATGAGGATTGACACATTGTTGGATGAACCATTCGCAGAAGTGTACCCGTGGAGGCCAATCAGCTGCTGATAGTGCCTGCACACGCTGTACATGGTACGGAAACAACTGGTTCTCCCGTAGCACTCTCCATACAGTGACGTGGTCAACGTTACCTTGTACAGCAGCAACTTCTCTGACGCTGACATTAGGGTTATCGTCAACTTCACGAAGAATTGCCTCGTCCATTGCAGGTGTCCTCGTCGTTCTAGGTCTTCCCCAGTCGCGAGTCATAGGCTGGAATGTTCCGTGCTCCCTAAGACGCCGATCAATTGCTTCGAACGTCTTCCTGTCGGGAAACCTGCGTTCTGGAAATCTGTCTCGATACAAACGTACCGCGCCACGGCTATTGCCCCGTGCTAATCCATACATCAAATGGGCATCTGCTAACTCCGCATTTGTAAACATTGCAGTGACTGCAAAACCACGTTCGTGATGAACACTAACCTGTTGATGCTACGCATTGATATGCTTGATGCTAGTACTGTAGAGCAATGAGTCGCATGTCAACACAAGCACCGAAGTCAACATTACCTTCCTTCAATTGGGCCAACTGGCGGTGAATCGAGGAAGTACAGTACATACTGGCTAAACTAAAATGAGCTCTAACATGGAAATTAAGCGTTTCCGGACACATAACATCTTTTCTTTATTTGTGTGTGAGGAATGTTTTCTGAAAGTTTGGCCGTAACATTTTGTAACACCATATATATATATATATATATATATATATATATATATATATATATATATATATACACACTCCTGGAAATGGAAAAAAGAACACATTGACACCGGTGTGTCAGACCCACCATACTTGCTCCGGACACTGCGAGAGGGCTGTACAAGCAATGATCACACGCACGGCACAGCGGACACACCAGCAACCGCGGTGTTGGCCGTCGAATGGCGCTAGCTGCGCAGCATTTGTGCACCGCCGCCGTCAGTGTCAGCCAGTTCACCGTGGCATACGGAGCTCCATCGCAGTCTTTAACACTAGTAGCATGCCGCGACAGCGTGGACGTGAACCGTATGTGCAGTTGACGGACTTTGAGCGAGGGCGTATAGTGGGCATGCGGGAGGTCGGGTGGACGTACCGCCGAATTGCTCAACACGTGGGGCGTGAGGTCTCCACAGTACATCGATGTTGTCGCCAGTGGTCGGCGGAAGGTGCACGTGCCCGTCGACCTGGGACCGGACCGCAGCGACGCACGGATGCACGCCAAGACCGTAGGATCCTACGCAGTGCCGTAGGGGACCGCACCGCCACTTCCCAGCAAATTAGGGACACTGTTGCTCCTGGGGTATCGGCGAGGACCATTCGCAGCCGTCTCCATGAAGCTGGGCTACGGTCCCGCACACCGTTAGGCCGTCTTCCGCTCACGCCCCAACATCGTGCAGCCCGCCTCCAGTGGTGTCGCGACAGGCGTGAATGGAGGGACGAATGGAGACGTGTCGTCTTCAGCGATGAGAGTCGCTTCTGCCTTGGTGCCAATGATGGTCGTATGCGTGTTTGGCGCCGTGCAGGTGAGCGCCACAATCAGGACTGCACACGACCGAGGCACACAGGGCCAACACCCGGCATCATGGTGTGGGGAGCGATCTCCTACACTGGCCGTACACCACTGGTGATCGTCGAGGGGACACTGAATAGTGCACGGTACATCCAAACCGTCATCGAACCCATCGTTCTACCATTCCTAGACCGGCAAGGGAACTTGCTGTTCCAACAGGACAATGCACGTCCGCATGTATCCCGTGCCACCCAACGTGCTCTAGAAGGTGTAAGTCAACTACCCTGGCCAGCAAGATCTCCGGATCTGTCCCCCATTGAGCATGTTTGGGACTGGATGAAGCGTCGTCTCACGCGGTCTGCACGTCCAGCACGAACGCTGGTCCAACTGAGGCGCCAGGTGGAAATGGCATGGCAAGCCGTTCCACAGGACTACATCCAGCATCTCTACGATCGTCTCCATGGGAGAATAGCAGCCTGCATTGCTGCGAAAGGTGGATATACACTGTACTAGTGCCGACATTGTGCATGCTCTGTTGCCTGTGTCTATGTGCCTGTGGTTCTGTCAGTGTGATCATGTGATGTATCTGACCCCAGGAATGTGTCAATAAAGTTTCCCCTTCCTGGGACAATGAATTCACGGTGTTCTTATTTCAATTTCCAGGAGTGTATATATATATATATATATATTAGTAAAGAATTAATTGAAGAAAGTATTGCACAGATGTTCAATTTTTATTGTTTACACAAACACAGCTGTTAGGATGTAAATCAGACAAACACTCAGGGAATGTTTTGATGTTCATAAATTCCATCTCCTGCTTCAATGTACTTTCGCATTTTCTTGACAAACCTCACGTATAGGTCTTGTGAAGCAGTCTAGGCCTTTTTTATGACGGCAGCATTACTCGCAATCAAATGATCAAATCCTATTTTGTGTTTAACTCTTCTTTGTCAGTCCCACAGGCAAAATTCTATAGGTGATAAGGTCCTGGAACCTCGTTGGCCAAGAAACTTGACTATTTCTACTGATACATCACCTGAGGAATACTCGTTTCAGATGATTTATCATCTGACGTTCAGACGATTTATCATCTGACGACTAGGATGTGTACGGGCACCTTCTTGCTATAAGAACAGACTCGTCGTTGTAGCCAAAGGAACATCTGCAAATAATGGTGGAAGCTCGTTTTTAAGGAAGTGTAGATAACGGGGCCACTGAACTTATTATCTATGATACCACACCATACATTTACATAGCAGTCTTCTTGGAAAAGTGTCTCCTCAAAGCCATGTGAGTTTTCGGCAGGCTAATCATGTGACTTCCGAGAGTTAATGAGATTGTCACAAAGGAAAGTAGTTTCATCAGCAAACAGTATTAATGGTATTACTCGGTGATATACAGTGAAGGTAACACCAAAATTCCAACCATCTACTTTCAGCTCATTCTCGAATGTGTTGAATCCACTGTAAATGATAGAGGCCAAGCATACGTAACGTCTGCCATTACTTAGAGAGGAGAGGACAGATGCTTTTCTAGTAAAATTTTGTTTGGGGGAGAGGGGGCTCACGAAATCCATCAGACGTCCTTGGATAGTGGCAACTATTTATTCACAGCCTATACTAAAGATTTACATGTTTGCACCTGTTACTGCCCTTCAAAGTAGTCAACATCGTTGTGTAGAACCCGTTGCCAGCGATGTGGAAGGCGTAGTATACTGTTAGCAGAGCCTATTCTGTTGATGGTGCGAATGGAACGGTCTACTGCCTGTCGAATCTCTGGAACAGTTCTGTATCGAATGCCACGAAGCCAAAACTGAAACGCCAATCCAACGAATGGCGTCATTATGGGCTGCCGCGAAAGTCGGAAGTGCGTCAGAGCCCAAGTATGGTGAAAGTTATGTTGATTCTCGTGTACGACTGTGATGTTTTTATCCTTACGCTTTACGTTCCTCCACGGCAGACCGTCAATACACAGTATTACTGTCCGTTTTAGCAGTATCACCTGCGACCAGCTTTGAGAAGGAAACGGCGACACTTTCTGCGCAAACCCCCATCACTCTGCACGACAATGCTTGGGCGCATACTGCGCAAGCGTGGCTGCTCTGTTCGGTCAATGGGTTTGGGAAGTACTGTACCATCCAACATATTCCCCGGACTTAAATCCCTGTGACCTTGATTTGATTCCGAAGATGAAGGAACCACTTCGTGGCATTCGCCTTAGAACTGTTCCAGAGATTCGGCAGGCAGTAGACCGCTCCATCCGCACCATCAACAGAACAGGCTCTGCTAACGGTATACTACAGCTTCCACATCGCTGGCAACGGGTTCTACACAAAGCTGGTGGTTGCTTTGAAGGACAGTAACAGGTGCAAACATGTAACTCTTTTGTATCGGTTGTGAACAAATAGTTGCCACTATTTAAGTTCCAACCCTCGTACTTTGACTTTTATAGTCATCTGTAGACGAATGGTAAATTTTTTTTCTGGAGTGTGCATATAACTGTCGTTTCGGGACTCAGTTTGATACAATAAATTTCCCATTTAAGGAGCTGTGTTGTACTGTAAAATAACTGCTAATACATTGATAAGTGCGACATTTAGGCCACAATTGCAGTGGGTTTTCTGTGTTTCTACTAATGAGTAATAGAGCGAGATAATCCAGAAGAAGGCCAATGCAACTACGGCCGAGACGTCGCTTTTTTAGATTTAGTCACAGTTCTACATCTACAAGTACATGATTACTCTATAGTTCACACTTCAGTGTTTGGCAGAGGTTTTAGAGACTTTCAGATTTATTCTCTAGAGTTTGGGATAGCACCTAAATCCTCCTGTAAGATCTGTGATTCCTGTTATTTTAGCACCACAGTCATTCGAACTTACATAGTTGGTAGTCAACAAAATATTTCGACATTCGGAACACGAAGCTAGAGATAGTAAGCGAAGAACGCCTTTGTTTCACTAAATGCCAAACCATTTCGCTGAAGATATCAGTGGTATTCTCCCCTATTTCGCGATAGTACAAAGCGAGTCCCCTTCTTCGAGCGTTTCGCTGTTCTACATCAATCCTTTCTGGTAAGGATCTCATACCGTATAGCAATACATTATCTGATCAAAAGCATCCGGACATCGCTATTAAATGTGGAATCGATCACTAGATTTTACGAGAAGCGGACAGCCCAGTATAAAACGAAGCACGGATTATTATGTTTCCAGTAGAGAAACAAGAACAGCAGAATGGGTAAGTCGGGAGCCCTCAGTGACTTTGAACGTCGACTAGTCGCTGGATGTCATCAGAGTGACAAATCCATCAGGAGCATTTCAGCCCTTCCAAAGCTGCCCAAGTCGACGCTGACGTCGTTGTGGAGTGGGAAGGCGAAGGAAAAGTCACAGCTAAACGAAGATCAGGCAGACCTTACGTGCTTACGGACAGGAACACTCGAGCATTGCGGAGGGAGGTTGTAAAAAATCGAATGAAATCATGGCAAGGGACCACTGTGAGTTCTAAAGTGTTACCAGCAGTTCAGGCAGCACAATGACTGTGCGCAGAGAGTTAAAAAGAATGGGTTGCAATGGTCGAACAGCTCATCATAAACCACCCATTTCTGTAGTCAGCGCTAAGCGACGCTTTAGCTGGTGTAGGGAGGAACGCTATTGGACAGTGGAAGAATGGAAACGAGTGATTTGCAGTGATGAACATTACCTGTCATTAGTGAAGTACAGAGATGTCTATGTTACTGTCGGGGTGTTTATTGTGGTTAGGGTGCCGTCTTCTTATTGGGCTTAAGGAAACGCTAAATGCGGAAGGGTATCAACACATTTCACAGCTTGGTGTACAGAGTGCAGAAGAGGGACATTTCGGATACAATGGGACAGGGATAGACGTTTCATTGTTTACAACTGAAGTGGATTTCTTAATCTTACCAATTTTGAGCCATGCTGCGGCTCGCATTGGTGCTATTTGTAGGTTTCCGCCCTCTGTTGGAGGCCAGACCGTATCCTTTAGTTGGCGTGGCTGCGGTTGTTTGTCTTCTTCTCGTCTTGACTGGCGCCACTCGATTCACAAGCGTTGCCTGTCCGCTAGTGGCAGCAGCGGCGGTTATCGATATGTAGTAACTATCTTTGGGCCGACGTCGTTGTTTTGCCAGGTTGTGTGACTGTGCCAGTTCGATTGGGAACTCAGGAGGAGTCAGGTCAGCGCCGTGCCAGAACACGCCGGGACCGCTGGTGGCGCAGGGACTGCCGGATGGAAGGGCTGTGGCCACCACTGTGATATCTCGCGATTCTCCAGTGACTTCGTTTCGTGTTGCTGCTCGTAGTGTCGCCGAGGCAAGGAGCAGCGAGTGGAGTGGTTGGGGAAGGCGGATCCGATTAGCTTTCCCCGACTTCTTATTACTATTTACTGCGTTCAGCTTGCTACAATTTGTTAAGTTCAACCAGCGGTATTTTTCCTGCCTGGGGGCCGCTAACGCCCCAGTTACCTGCCCTGGGGGTTAGTGTATGTAACGACAGTGTTTGTCTCCTCGCCTTGCCGCTGCTGTCCGGTAAGGCGTGTAGTTTTGACAGCTTTCTTGATTATAGGCCGTTTGTGATTCTTCTACTCCGATGGTAGTGATTCCTTTCTCGTTCCGGGCGCTCTAAGCACAGTATTCTGGGGGCGTAGTGCGGTCCGCCAGTTCCGGCTTTGGTGTAGTGTTCCATTCTTGCATTTGGTTTGTTGGACGTCAGGTAGCTTCAGCAAGATTGTCATTAGCCATTCGTTAGACTGTCACTAGTCTGAGTTACCACCTTGTGAAGTGAATGCAACTCTTGGCTGCCTATCTCATCGCTCGCGAAAGTATGTGTTGCCAGCACCGTCTGTGACTGGTCCTTGTGTTTTACTATTGTATTATTTATTACCATACCATGTAACGCTTTCATTAAAGGTTATGTATGTCTGGTTAATAGTTCCAGTCGCCTTCTGCAATAAATCTAGCAGTGTAAGGGTTGTGTTACAAGGTTACCATCATCTTATTTCAACCGTTTGGTGGTCAGTTGCTGTTTTACAGCAGATTTCTAAATTTTTATATAATTGCCGTCCCTGGCGTGTAAGGCCTTCAGCTGTGATTGTAGTCATTTGCTTTGAAAAAAAAATTCGATATCTGTATTTTTAGCAGTAAGCCTTAAAACCTTATTTACTGCCATTCCTGGCGTTTGATGCCTTCTGCTGTGTTTGTGGCCACTTACTTTTTAATATTTCAGTACCTGTAAGTTGTAATTGCAGCGAGTTCTTAAACATTATTAATTTATTGCCATTCTTGGCGTGTAAGGCCTTCATCCTTGATCACAGAGTTCAAGCTATCATAATGGCGAAAGATGGACACACGCCATACCTAACGTCCACTAATAACATCGACACTTTTGTCAGATAGAGTACTCCTGAAGAGGACGAAAAATCGTTGTTTAGGAAGTCACTTCAGAATACTGATTAAAATGTGTATATGACGTGTAATGAAAAATATAGATCTTATTTTAAGTTTGTTGTGGATTTTCAGTGATAAAGTCATCAGTAGTTTACAGCCATAATCTCTTATGTCAGCTGACACCTGGCACTTAGGCCTGCATACTTATATCCAACTGGTACAATTTATCCTTGTTGATAACCCCTGAATGCTGTAACAGTACGGAAACACGCTGCATATGTCAACTTACCGATTGGCTGCACGGAGTTACTGAAACTATTAACACGCTGAAAAGTCAATTAAATCCTTCCACCGTTATTGATGCCTGTGTGGAGGTGCAACTTGGGTAGCTTAAAATAAATGCGTCACTTAAAGCGAAGCTTCAGCTCTGATTAACATGTCTACCAGAAAGCTGAATGAATAGTTAAAAGGAACTCGCAACATGGTGTTATATACATTGTAGTCATCGACTTTTCACTTAAAGTGTAAAAGGCGGTCGATTAATCTTTCGAAAATGTTTGGCTGGATGATAACTTTATTTCGCGTGACGAAAAGCTTCCGGATTCCTGACAGATGGCTGCAGTGAAAAACGGAGACGTTCCGAGGATCATCTGATCCATTATGTTTCAAAAAATGGTTCAAATGGCTCTGAGCACTATGGGACTCAACATCTTAGGTCATAAGTCCCCTAGAACTTAGAACTACTTAAACCTAACTAACCTAAGGACATCACACACACCCATGGCCGAGGCAGGATTCGAACCTGCGACCGTAGCAGTCCCGCGGTTCCGGACTGCAGCGCCAGAACCGCTAGACCACCGCGGCCGGCAATCCATCATGTTTACTTTGCACATTTCGTAGTTAATCCTGTGTGATCGAGAAATAACAGCGTTTCATCTCTTAAAAATTCTTGGCGTGTTTCAGTTGGAGACT
The DNA here is from genome assembly GCF_023864275.1 of Schistocerca cancellata. Classification (NCBI taxonomy): domain Eukaryota; kingdom Metazoa; phylum Arthropoda; class Insecta; order Orthoptera; family Acrididae; genus Schistocerca; species Schistocerca cancellata. The sequence goes on from NC_064627.1 coordinate 1,001,564,314, forward strand.
CTGATTTTGTGCTAATGGTCGCGACGCTGAAATTATTTTATTATTACATCAACTAACAAAAGTCTCGTCTAGGCTTCAATGAGTGCGCTATTAATAAGAAAATATAAATACTGTGATTGCTTACACGCTATTTTTCTAAATTAGGTTGTAAAAATATTTCAAGACTTTTACTATCTCAAATTTTCCGATTTCAGTAAAACAATAAAAAGACGACTGCATGACAAGAGAAGCAGAGCAACACACACGTAGACATCAGGTACAAGGCCAGTGTAACCAGTTGTACTTGAAAATGGGGATAAATTCCTGAAACGCGTCGTCTAATGCACTGGTGTTGTGTTTTACTGTATAAATCGTATTATGGTGTCATCTTGCGTCGACTTAGACGCAGCAGAGAAACGAGACGTTAAGTCCTAGTTTCTTAAGTTACTGTTTACGTATTGTCTGTGCAGCACTGTTCACAAAAAGTATTTTATACTATATATTTTTATAATGTTTAGATGTTATCGTGTTTGTGCGAGGTATCATGAACCAGTGTTGTTCAAGTACGTCATGGGAATCCCGCCACGGGAATTTCTGAGTGGTATTATGCGTATGAGATGAATACATGGTTGTGTGAATAAATAAGGGTATTAATTGTCATATATTGGTGATTGTGGTATGTAAATACAAAAACCAATAAAAAATTAAAAGAAGTTTTTTTTTCATTTTCACATCCTCGCTGATTCTACGAAGGACCTAATTTCTTATTTCAGCAGCCCACATAATTTTCAGTGCCCTTCTATAAGTCCATGTTTTAATCGCTTTGATTCTCTTATTTTTCGGATTTTACACGGTCAATGATTCACTCCCATTGTTTTGCTCGAGACATACATTTTTGTTAATTTATTTTTCATATGAAGGCCTATGTATGACACTGGTTGACGTCTTTTAATGAGGAATGTTCTCTTCGTCTGTTTCTTACATCCTTCTTGTTTCGTTCCTCATGGTTTGTTTTGCTTGCAAGCTGGCAGCGTTCATTCACTTCATCTACTGCGTTCTTGCCAATTTTAGTGGTTCTTCAGCGTTATCATCACATTAAGTTTTAGTTAACGCATCATTGCCTGTCCCTAAGTCAAGTAGAATACAACTGATCTTTTCATGTCTTCTCAGGACGCCCAACATTTCTTTCCCCTTGAGGTGTATATTTGTGTTGCAATTTAGGTATTCGTCCGTCTGCCATATTTTGAATGTGTTCATGCCGTTTCTTTCTGAAGTATGCTTTTAACGCCCATTTCATTTGTGATTTCGCTGTTCTCTACCCGATCAATGAGTTTGCAACTGTTAGTGGTCTTAGGAACCTAGTTTCCGCTGCTTCAGTCCTCCTCCGTAGAGTGATGGTTAGAGTCCCGGTCTCTGAACCATGCTTTAGGACCGGTACTGACACCACACTAGAGAATATTAATACTTTCTCTTAGCTAACTTATTTATTGCGAGTGTGACTTACAGTACGTAACAAGTGTTGAAAATTTTTGCAGTGTGTAATCAAATGGTTCAAATGGCTCTAAGCACTATGGGACTTAACATCTATGGTCATCCGAGCCCTAGAACTTAGAACTACTTAAACCTAACTAACCTAAGGACATCACACAACACCCAGTCATCACGAGGCAGAGAAAATCCCTGACCCCGCCGGGAATCGAACCCGGGAACCCGGGCGCGGGCAGCGAGAACGCTAGCGCATGACCACGAGCTGCGGACGCAGTGTGTATTCTTGATCACAGGATGTAATATATGAATTCTCACATCCAAAGTTCAATAGGTAATCTAACAAATATTTTCTGAAAGCAAGATGGTTTTGTTCAGGATTCCAATATGCCATACTATTCCCCATTCTTTTTGCTACAAAACCATAGACTTCAACATAATCTCACAAGATCCAGGGCCAATCAAAAGATCGAACAGAGCCTGAGATTTCCCGAACTATCACGTAAACTGTTAGAACAGTTTGGGACGTGCTCAAACATAGTCCTATTTGGAACACTGAAAACCGAACTGAAACAATTAAGACGAATTCTCCAAAAATACAATGAGATACATATCGCAAAATGTAACAACACATGGTGCAACAAATCATCTTTTCACACAGGTGAAGACGTATTCTGTCGTCGCACTGCATTGATACCTAGTGCCTCAAACATGCACTTCAAATTAAAGCGATTGCTGTTTCCCACGTAGCTTGCATTCACCATGAGTACCAGTAAGGCACAGCGCCAATCACTTTGTATGGCAGATATTAAACATGTCGGGCAACGCCGGGCACTGCAGCTAGTACTTTATATTATTGACATCAATGAACCTTCCTCTAACCTGATGTAATGATTTCGTGACCTGAAGATGGTCGTTTGAGGGAGACTGGTTGTCGATAAACGGATACACGTTACATTTGTGCAGCAGTGTTTAGAGAATATTTTTAAATTGTTAATTGGGGTGGTGCTGGTTCACGTAGAGCAATCGATTAACAAGAGTGACAGAATAGGCAAGAAAAAGATGAAGTCCTTGCATAATACGTAATCAGAAGAGTACGAAAGAAATGATGGGTTGCACCAGGGAACAGGGCGAGGCAATCCAGTACATTCGAAGAGTCGTAAAGTGATCACCAAGCTGTGAGCGCCTTTTGGCAAAGCGCCAACAGCGCCACCACAGGCGCTAACAGTTGTGAAGAACGCCTCGGGTAAGTAATGCTGCAAAGTTAAGCGCCTTGTATACGACAAATATCGAGAACAGCCACGTGTGAGCTCTTTAGGTACTGGTATTATGCACGTAGTACGGCTGACGACGACGACGAGCCATCTCTTCACTTCATCGTTTCCAGGCAGAGCACTGATTCAGTGTTGTAAACTCCCTTTTGGATTCAATAAGCAGTGTTATGTTAAATCTTTTGTGTACAGTGCATTACCTAGGCTAAGTTACTTGTCCGAAACTTCACTGAACTTTGGGGTCAAATTATAGAGTATTAGCTATGAGTTCTGTCCATTTCAATGATTTCAAGATTCCACTTGAATAGTGAAAGCAGCTGTTGCATAATTATCTGTTATTATTGGGTGGTGATTCAATAAATTCCTTTTCATTCATGAAACAACGACGAATACTTGAAGAGTATGGCAAGATAATTTATAATTAGAAAGTGTTTATTAGAAGCGAAAATTAAACGTAAACACCATTTGGGGATTAAGCCTTATTCCTGTTCCAACTTGTCAACGCTGCCTACGAGGAAATGCGAGGAGCGATCTACGACCTTGAGACATGTAATCAACAAGCCGCCAATCCCCCAGGCGTTTCGGGCATGGGTGTGTGTGATGTTCTTAGGTTAGTTAGGTTTAAGTAGTTCTAAGTTCTAGGGGACTTATGACCTAAGATGTTGAGTCCCATAGTGCTCAGAGCCATTTTTTGAACCCCCAGGCGTTCTTGCCAGTAGAGGAATCCTGATGACACCTCTGCTACTACATTCAAGCACCTCGTCCTTTGTCTTCACGAGGACCCCGTCATAGATCTCCGTATCTGAGGAAGTACCGGTAATCGAACCCGAGTCCTTCCGCCATGAAGGCAGCAATCCTAATCTTCCGGCTACGGAGTCGTTGAAACGTATACAGACTATTTTCATTTACATAATACTGTATTTGCCAAAACAGGACCGGTCAGTCTTAGAATGGAGAAATACTTTAATTGTCGTAATTTGTTACACTCCTCAACTTACATATTTCAAATTCGCACTCGTTTGTAATTTTTGCTATTTTGTCGATCGATTTCAAAATCCAGGTTACACCATCACGGCAAAATTCGTGTTTTCTGCGACAAATCTTTAAAAATAGTCATAACATTCAGAAGAATTTTACAGTTAGTTCCTCTTATTAGCTTAGCTACAGAATATATGAAAACAGTTACAGAGGAGTGTTACACTTCCAGATGGAATTCTAGTCCAACCACCTAACCCTAGCCCCATTATAAGTACAGTGAAACTTAACTAGTTCGGCATAATTGGGACGAGTTCCACTCGGAATTGTTGAAAGTGCGAATTTAGAGAAATATTTTCGAAAACAATTACCTGAACCTGTAATTATGAATGTAGCGTATGTAGTGATTAAATAATAATTAGATGAACTTTAATATTATATGAAATAATGCACAGTCTATTTAATTAAGTCTATGTAATTAATAACAACTAACGAAATAAAATCGCAATAATGAACAAGAGGATTAAACAAAGTAAAGTTACATTACATATTTAAAACTTACTTTAAACATGTTTGATACACACACTACTGCTCATATACATTACGGTATGCACTAAAAAATGAAAGTCTCCACTGTACTGGAAATTTAAAAACTACATAAGCTGTAGAATGGTATGTGCTCTCTCAGTTATTTCCTGCCTTCATCTGGCTCTACAACGACATTGTGCCCAGCAGACAAAGAGCCATAACTATCTGATGGTGATGCTAGGGAGCCGGCCGAAGTGGCCGTGCGGTTCTAGGCGCTGCAGTCTCGAACCGCAAGGCCGCTGCGTTCGCAGGTTCGAATCCTGCCTCGGGCATGGATGTGTGTGATTTCCTTAGGTTAGTTAGGTTTAAGTAGTTCTAAGTTCTAGGGGACTAATGACCTCAGAAGTTGAGTCCCATAGGGCTCAGAGCCATTTGAACCATTTTGATGCTAGGGCAATACTTTAACCCCACTATGGGGAGAAAACAGATTATTGACTCTTGAGTTTAAATATTACCATCAATCTCTACTTGCGTTACTGAAAATGCCCCCAATACATTTTGCCCTCATCGTTATAATGAATCGTGTTGTGTAAGAAAAAGGAAATTGAAAGCATTAACCAATGTTACGACTCGAAAAATAAAAAAAAAAATTAAAAAATTAACCGACTGGGAGATCGTATAATATCTTTGAGTGTTTTATTTCTCTGTGGAAAACTGGGTGCAAGTGATTGCAGCGATGATCCAAGGACCCTTGCTGGTCTAGGCATTGACTATTACGGATATTTTAGGAATGTGAAGGGAGAGAGAGCCATTCTTGGCCACCATTAAGGACAGTTTTTGTTTAAAGCATTTCAGTTGAATATAAAGAGATCGGATTGTCAGAAATCTTTCAAGAAAGCAGTTGCGTAATTTGCTAAATACATTTCAAATGATTTAAAGGTAAAAATGGATTTTATTTCCTTTTCCACATTTTAGCTTATGTGGCTGTGAATTTGTTTTTGAAGTGATTCCTGTACGAAATCTGCTTACTCGGTTAGGTCATTGAAAGTTTAATTTCATCTATGATATGCACTGCATCTATGTTTACAGTTAGGCCATTTCAGCAGTACTTTACGGCCCTGTCTTAGCAATGTCGACGTGATTCGCTGTTTTTCTCCCGCGGAATAAGTTTGCTTACAGGTGACCATGAACTTTAAGAGCTGTGGCGGACAGTCAGGAGATTTCTTTAAAATAATCTTACCAACTATAATAATTAAATGAATCAGACTCTTTCCATACGAGGACATTGTAATCCTAATTCTAAATAAATTAATTAGCTCTTTGATGTTTTACAGTCACGGATAATAATAAATTAAATAAATGAATAAATAAATAACTAAATAAATAAAAATAATGATTATCATAATAATTATCCGCTAGTTGACTGCTGTCTTTTCACATGACTTTATAAATATATATACACAGATATATTAAAACGTTCTCTTCCAAATCATCTACGTAATTCTCATTTTTAGAAGTAGTCTCTTTAATTTCTTTCACTTCTGCCTCATTATTCCTGTTACATTCCTGGAAAAGCTCATCATGATCACTCTTCACTTCTGCCTCCTCTTGTTTATCATCAACAGCTTGCGCTTCAGTGTTTTCAACCTCTACGTTCACAGTAGTTTCTGAGTCTTCCTGTTTTGTAGATGTACTTTTAAGTTTTGCAAATGTTTATTCTACTTTTTCATCTAGCTTTCTTAATGTTAGACACATTTCCTTTTGCCAATTCACTACATTTTTGCTAACAGTTTCTATCTGTCCATTCAGTTCTTTCTTCATTTCTTTCTGCCCTTCTTCCGTTTTCTCCACCAAATTCTTATGGCATCGATCCACATTCTTCTGCTCTTGCTCTATTTTCACCAGCAGCAATGCAAATATACTTTCTGCTACTCCCTTCCCACCTACTTCTCTTCTGTCGTTTAGTTCCAGTGTAATGGCTAACCCTCTTTCTACATTTACAGGTTTTGTACTCTTATCTCCCACCTATTCACTTCCCCATATCTACCCGTTCATCCTCTTTTAATTGTCTTGTTGTAGACTTAATGAAAACAAAACAAACCAGAGCAAATTACACCACCCACTAAATTTCGCGCCGTATGTGAAGAATGTACAGGGTTATTACAAATGATTGAAGCGATTTCACAGCTCTACAATAACTTTATTATTTGAGATATTTTCAAAATGCTTTGCACACACATACAAAAACTCAAAAAGTTTTTTTAGGCATTCACAAATGTTCGATATGTGCCCCTTTAGTGATTCGGCAGACATCAAGCCGATAATCAAGTTTCTCCCACACTCGGCGCAGCATGTCCCCATCAATGAGTTCGAAAGCATCGTTGATGCGAGCTCGCAGCTCTGGCATGTTTCTTGGTAGAGGAGGTTTAAACACTGAATCTTTCACATAACCCCACAGAAAGAAATCGCATGGGGTTCAGTCGGGAGAGCGTGGAGGCCATGACATGAATTGCTGATCATGATCTCCACCACGACCGATCCATCGGTTTTCCAATCTCCTGTTTAAGAAATGCCGAACATCCTGATGGAAGTGCGGTGGAGCACCATCCTGTTGAAAGATGAAGTCGGCGCTGTCGGTCTCCAGTTGTGGCATGAGCCAATTTTCCGCGGGCTACGCGTGAAACTTGCCCGCACGCGTTCAACCGTTTCTTCGCTCACTGCAGGCCGACCCGTTGATTTCCCCTTACAGAGGCATCCAGAAGCTTTAAACTGCGCATACCATCGCCGAATGGAGTTAGCAGTTGGTAGATCTTTGTTGAACTTCGTCCTGAAGTGTCGTTGCACTGTTATGACTGACTGATGTGAGTGCATTTCAAGCACGACATACGCTTTCTCGGCCCCTGTCGCCATTTTGTCTCACTGCGCTGTCGAGCGCTCTGACGGCAGAAACCTGAAGTGCGGCTTCAGCCGAATAGAACTTTATGAGTTTTTCTACGTATCTGTAGTGTGTCGTGACCATATGTCAATGAATGGAGCTACAGTGAATTTATGAAATCGCTTCAATCATTTGTAATAGCCTTGTATGTGGTTGCCATTGGTCATCCGTGGTTTAGTCTTCCGATCAAAGACGCTGGCGTGAAGGTCTTTGACTGGAAGACTGTTTAAGCGCTCGCGGCGTGTCGGTTGCTCTGGAGTCCTTCAGGTTTGGGTCCGCGGTGGCGCGAGGAAACTCTGAGACGTGGCGGGTCACGCTGTTGCTGGCAGAGTGAGAGAGCGAGCGGGTGGTGCAGTGAGAGGCGTCTTGTCCACTGCGATCGAGTGGAGCCGGCGTGGTTAGGTTGGTTGGTTTGGTGGTTGAACGGCTGTTTAAAGCATTAGTGTGTCCGACAGCCTGGTTACAGCAGAAGTGCGAGTACAGTTACGCTATTATATGCTATTCCGTTATGAAACAGCTGGCTGGTTTAAGTGATCTGATACTAGTAATTTGGCCACGTTTTACTGCTCAACTTTCGTTCGTCCGTTAAGAAATGTCTTGACTTCAGTTGGATTTAATTTAGTACGGTGTTGCACTGCTGCTGATCTGGAATCGTTTCATAAAGTCAAGTGCTTTTGCTTGCACGGGTCTAATAGCTACTTCTTACTTGAAGTGTCCGGAAGTTATTCAGATTGTTAAGTTGGTATGAGAGGGAGCAATTATCTATTGGCTTAATTCACTGACGGATAAACTGAAAGGTTATAATTAAATGTTTTTGTGGCGTTTAATTCCAAGGGGTGATTCTAATACTTCTAATTGCTTTTCATTGCAAATTTTCTGTATGTGTGTGTGTGTGTGTGTGTGTGTGTGTGTGAGAGAGAGAGAGAGAGAGAGAGAGAGAGAGAGAGAGAGAGAGAGAGAGTGAGCGTGGAGAGGTGGTTCGTATATTAGTTGCCGTCATTTAACAGTTCAATTAAGCGCTATGACTTCTTGTCTATGACTGATGCTAACAGGTTTATGTTACAGGCATTATAAGTCATTCTATGCAGAAGGGCCTAAAGGCAGACTATTTGTAAAGGGAAAGGGTACCAAGTGCACTGAAGAACCTACCATTTGTGAAACTAATACCATTACTGCGGCGCATAATTCCCCCCCCCCCCCCCCTCTCTCTCTGCGACAGTTAAGTACTGTTGTTTATCTCTTGGTTGTCAATGGATTCACAAAGATTGTATCTGTTGTGTAATTGATTGTCTTGAGTGATTTCTCGAGCCGGCCTTTTGTTAAATTGTGGGCTGTAATTATTTATTTTAGGGAAAAAAGTCATACTTAAAGATTCTTGGAATTATTTGTACGTATTGTGTATTGTCAATATTATTTTACTGTCAGCAATCGATGTTATTAATGTTCTTTAATACTGGTTATCAGAATGTGTTTGAAGTTTTCTGAACTGACTGTTTGTGTTCAAGTGCTTAAAAGTTTTGCAGAGACTGACTATGAATCTGTTTTGAAGGCATGTTTCTAAAGTGACTTGGCACCTTACCACACTCCTCTCGCTCCTGCTATGTCAAGGACAATAATCAGTAAATATAGTCCATCAACAGAGGACGTGTTCTACAAAACACTTGGTCGACCAATACTTGAATACTGCTCCTCAGTCTGGGATCTTTTTAGTAAGCGTAAAAGCGTCACAGAGAAGGTCAACGAAATCCAAAGGTAGAGACTGCAAGAAACGCTTTCTGTATCACAGTATCGCCTAGTGTTGTAGTTCCGAGAGCATACATCCCTACAAGAGTCAACAAATACACTCCTGGAAATGGAAAAAAGAACACATTGACACCGGTGTGTCAGACCCACCATACTTGCTCCGGACACTGCGAGAGGGCTGTACAAGCAATGATCACACGCACGGCACAGCGGACACACCAGGAACCGCGGTGTTGGCCGTCGAATGGCGCTAGCTGCGCAGCATTTGTGCACCGCCGCCGTCAGTGTCAGCCAGTTTGCCGTGGCATACGGAGCTCCATCGCAGTCTTTAACACTGGTAGCATGCCGCGACAGCGTGGACGTGAAACGTATGTGCAGTTGACGGACTATGAGCGAGGGCGTATAGTGGGCATGCGGGAGGCCGGGTGGACGTACCGCCGAATTGCTCAACACGTGGGGCGTGAGGTCTCCACAGTACATCGATGTTGTCGCCAGTGGTCGGCGGAAGGTGCACGTGCCCGTCGACCTGGGACCGGACCGCAGCGACGCACGGATGCACGCCAAGACCGTAGGATCCTACGCAGTGCCGTAGGGGACCGCACCGCCACTTCCCAGCAAATTAGGGACACTGTTGCTCCTGGGGTATCGGCGAGGACCATTCGCAACCGTCTCCATGAAGCTGGGCTACGGTCCCGCACACCGTTAGGCCGTCTTCCGCTCACGCCCCAACATCGTGCAGCCCGCCTCCAGTGCTGTCGCGACAGGCGTGAATGGAGGGACGAATGGAGACGTGTCGTCTTCAGCGATGAGAGTCGCTTCTGCCTTGGTGCCAATGATGGTCGTATGCGTGTTTGGCGCCGTGCAGGTGAGCGCCACAATCAGGACTGCATACGACCGAGGCACACAGGGCCAACACCCGGCATCATGGTGTGGGGAGCGATCTCCTACACTGGCCGTACACCACTGGTGATCGTCGAGGGGACATTGAATAGTGCACGGTACATCCAAACCGTCATCGAACCCATCGTTCTACCATTCCTAGACCGGCAAGGGAACTTGCTGTTCCAACAGGACAATGCACGTCCGCATGTATCCCGTGCCACCCAACGTGCTCTATAAGGTGTAAGTCAACTACACTGGCCAGCAAGATCTCCGGATCTGTCCCCCATTGAGCATGTTTGGGACTGGATGAAGCGTCGTCTCACGCGGTCTGCACGTCCAGCACGAACGCTGGTCCAACTGAGGCGCCAGGTGGAAATGGCATGGCAAGCCGTTCCACAGGACTACATCCAGCATCTCTACGATCGTCTCCATGGGAGAATAGCAGCCTGCATTGCTGCGAAAGGTGGATATACACTGTACTAGTGCCGACATTGTGCATGCTCTGTTGCCTGTGTCTATGTGCCTGTGGTTCTGTCAGTGTGATCATGTGATGTATCTGACCCCAGGAATGTGTCAATAAAGTTTCCCCTTCCTGGGACAATGAATTCACGGTGTTCTTATTTAAATTTCCAGGAGTGTATATTGTTTCCTTTTGTGGATATCTAGCGAAAAGCTCATGATAATTAAGTTAGAGAGGCTCAAGCGCACAAGGAGCGGGGTTACCATATTTCGAAATGAAAAATCCAGGGAGTATTACAATGTTCATGTGAACCACAATGGCTTACTTTTTTTTTTTTTTTTTTTTTTTTTTTACAGAAGTATATGTCTCATGTCCTCGGACCTTCTTAAGTAACTCTTCTGTTTGATGTTACAGTGCTAAGAACAAGCGAAATCTATAGAATTATAACTAACGATCAATAAAATCTTCAAACATTCTAGAAAAAATACTCGTATTTCTTTCGTCAGTCCATCGTATATTAAATAGATAGGTATCCCGCGATCACAGGCCCTGCAGGCCACGAGCTGCTTCCGCAAACTGCCTCCATTCCTTCCTGTTTTGTGCCCTGTTCCTTCAGGTGTCTTCAATCCCCAGGGCTGCTAGGTCCTTCGTCAGGTCGTCTATCCAGTGCTGCCTTGGTCGTCCAACGGGTCGTCTGGTGATTGGTTTCCCCTCTAGTGCCATCTTCGCCTGTCTTCCATCTGGCATACGGGTGACATGGCCCACCCATTGTATTCTTTTGCTCTTTATCTTCTGTAGGATAGTTGGTTGTCGCATCAGAAGGTAGATTTCCTCGTTTTTCCTCCTCCTCCATTCTCCGTTATCTAAACCTGGTCCCCATATCTTCCTCATTACTCTTCTTTCACATGTTAATAGTTTTTCCCTTTCTCGCTTAGTCATGCTCCATGTTCCTGAACCGTACATTACTGCTGGGCATGTCACTGTGTTGTAGATTTTCATCTTAGTGTTTACTGAGATCGATTTAGAGCCCAGTGTCTCTGTGAGGGAATGCATGAATTTCATTCCCACTACTATTATTTCCTTGACGTCCGTTTTTATGTTGTTGTCCGTTGTAAGCTAAGATCCCAAGTATTTTAACTGGTGTACTCTCTTGAACCTCTTGCCACCTATCTCAAGAAATTCTTCCTGCTCTTGTCTTCTTCCTAATTACTTGAACTCTGTTTTGTCTTGATTAACTTTGAGCCCTGCCTTTTGTGCGTAACTGACCATTTTCTGTACATTCCTTTCAACTCATGCTTTGATTCACTTAGTAGTACTATGCCATCTGCATATGCAAGTCAGTTGAATTTACCGTCCATCTGTACTCCAGCCCACTCCTGTTGCCTACACGCTTTTATTACTTTCTCTAAGATGTCACTGAACAGAACACTTGAGAGAGCATCCCCTTGTATGAGGCCTGTCTCAATCTCGAATGTTTCTGATGTGCTCCTCGGAAACGTACTGCTGCCTTTGACCCTTCCATACAAGCTTGCACCTTTCTCACTAGCTTCTCAAGGATTCTGAAGGCATTGTATTGCGTTGTATGTGCTATTCCTGTGGATGCTGTCATATCTACGTTGAAAATCGACGAACAAGCTGTAGATATCTTTATCATATTACCAGTGTTTTTCAAACAATTGTCTTAGTGTGAAAATGTGATCTATTGTCAATCGGTTTGGTCGAAAGCCAGCTTGGTACTCCAGTATGTTGTTCTCTATGAATGATTTCAGTTTTCTGAGGATGATGATGGACAGTACCTTATACGTTACGTTCAACCAGCTGATTCCTCTGTAGTTACCACATTCCATTATGCTTCTCTTCATGTATACTGGGCATATTATAGCCAATTTCCATTCTCCTGGCAGTGTCTCCTTGTCCCATATCAACTGGATCAGTTTATATATAAGTCTAATCTGTCACCTCCCTCCTTGATTGATTCTGACGTTATTCCGTCCTCCCCTAAGGCTTTGTTGTTTCTGAGTCCTTTGATTGCGATCTTCACGTCTTCTTCAGTAACTTCCCATTCGTCTTCATCTTTCCTTTCCTCCGTAATATCTGCAGGTAACATCTCATATGGGTCTGGGCGATTCAACAGTTCTGAGAAGTATTCCTTCCATCTTTCTACAATTCTTTCCTTGTCACTTATCAAGTTGCCGTTCTTATCTCAAATGAAAAAAAAGTTGGGCTCTGAAATCCACTTTTCCGATATTTTATGTATTGGAAGAATTGCCTTGAATTCTTGTTTTGGCTCTCTGCCTCAACTTGTTCTAGCAAATTGGTTACATATATTCTCTTCTTTGCTCTTAGGATTCGCTTTGTCTCCTTTCTGACGTTGATAAAATGTTCCCTTTTCTGCTCATTCTCCTTGTCAGGTAGCCAATTCTCCCTCATCTTCCTTCTCTTTTCTGTAACCTTCCGGCCGGCCGCGGTGGTCTAGCGGTTCTAGGCGCTCAGTCCGGAACCGCGCGACTGCTACGGTCGCAGGTTCGAATGGATGTGTGTGGTGTCCTTAGGTTAGTTAGGTTTAAGTAGTTCTAAGTTCTAGGGGACTGATGACCACAGATGTTAAGTCCCATAGTGCTCAGAGCCATTTGAACCATTTTGTAACCTTCTGGCATGTCTCGTTGAACCATTTCCTCTTCTTCATTATCTTCTTTCTACCCATTATGTCCTCCGCTACACTTAGTTCCGTGGACTTTATTTCTTTCCACTTTTCCTCCATGTTCTCTCTTGCTTCCAGGGTCTCTAGGACCTCAAAACTGTTTTTGATATAGCATATTGTTCTTCAATGGCATTTTCTCGTAGTTTCTCAATATTCAAAGTAGGTTCTAGTGTCCCCCTCTTCTTATGCATGTAGGTGAACATGCACACAATGAGTAAGTGGTTTGACACATAGTGGGCTTCTCTATACGACCTGACGTCCATGACTCTGTGGTTATAGCGCTGGTCCACTAAGATGCGATCTATCTGGTTGGTGGTTCTTTCATCTGGTGAGCACCATGTTCCTTTATGTATTCTCTTGGGTTCGAAGTAAGTCGAACTTACTCTCAGGTTCTTTGAGATAGCTAAGTTGATCATCCTCTGACCATTCTCATTGGTCTCATCATGCGACCTGTGACTTCCTAAAGTTGGTATGTAGCTTTTCCATTAAAATCTCTCAGCATTATCCTGATATTTCTAGCTAGTGTGCTCTCAATTGTTTGTTCTAGTTTGTCATGGAACTCTTCCTCATGTGTTTTATCCTCAGTCGGGGCATGAGCATTGATGAATGTGATGTCTGTCACTTGGTTTCCAAGTTACTATGTAGGATATTCTCTTGTGAACAGCTTTGAATTCTTTAACCGACTTTGCTGCTTTGTTGTGTATTACAAAACCAGTGCCGACTTCATGTTTATCTACACTTCCACCGTAGAATAGTGTGTATCCATCCTCTTTATGAGTTCCCTCTCCTACCCGTCTTGTCTCTTGTACCGCCACCAGGTCCAGTATATATCGGCTAATTTCTGAGACCATAGTCTGGATGGTTCCTGGTCTATACAGGCTCTGAACATTCCAAGATTCAAAATTAAAATTCTAAATCGTATACCGTTTCTCTTTTGCAGTTTCCGTATTCCAATGTATCCATTCGTGTCCGAGGTAAAGTTTGTGTTTCGTAGCAAAGAGTTTTTTACAGGACTGGGTTGTTAGCCCAACGCCCAACCCTCCTCCTTTATCCGGGCTTGGGACCTTCAGTGGCTGTTGCAAGGCAGCTGACCCCAGGCGGAGTTCCATCGTATATTTGATAACGAAAATGCTCTTTTCATAGACGCACTGTGGGCAGCGATTGCAGTAAAGTATTTCGCAATTTTCGAAAGCTCCAGAAAAGCTATCTGCAGAATATCCCATCGTGTATCAGATACAATGTTCTGTAAAAAAAAAAACTGATCTGGTTTCTATTTGAGCTGTTCACTTAGAGACATTTTTAGGCGATTTACTTCATCAAACAGTTCTCTGTCATCCACAAGAACATTTATATTTCTCAAATTCGCTCCATCATTTTCCACACTTTTTCAGTCATGTTCTTTGCTGTTAGTTAACTAATCGAACACAGTTAATTCTTCATACTGCCTCATCCATTCACTAATGTAATCACTACAAACGGAACAGAAAGAATTCATATATTTTTCTGACCACATTAACAAACTGGTCGTTGTCACATGTAGAGATACCCTCTATTACTTTTAGGTGAACGAAGTTAGTTTTAGCTCTCTCTTGCAGGCTTTATGCGGTATCACTCAGAACAGAATATACTCCCACTACAGTCTTTTTTTCACCTTCAGTAAGTAATATTTGTTTGTGCAGGTAACTGGAGGCACAAAGAAACCATAGGTACACTTCATCCAGCGGTGCGCTACTCTTCAGAAGCGAAGTTGAAGATAAAGTCGACATGGCACGGCAGTCGACGAGCGCCTGAAAATGTTGCCAACTAGCTTTTATGTCTCCCACTTTATGTCCAGTTTCAATTTCCGTCCGTCAGATGACACTTAACACCACAGAAAAATAACTTCACATAGAGTTTTTTTTCGTCCATCCTTGTGAGTGACGGTCTGTGGGACTTCGCATGTTCATTTGCATGCAGTCAGTTCCACAAGAAAGTGCACGCTTTATCTGTATGAAATAAAATACACAGTTATAAATATATGTTTACATGAAATTACATGTTATTACTAATTGCATAATTACTTAATAGTTAATACAATCTCCGCCATTATCGGTTATAGCTTGGCACTTTAGCCCTCTCTCCGGTAAATTATCCACGTTGCAAACGTCTAAATACACTCCTGGAAATGGAAAAAAGGACACATTGACACCGGTGTGTCAGACCCACCATACTTGCTCCGGACACTGCGAGAGGGCTGTACAAGCAATGATCACACGCACAGCACAGCGGATACACCAGGAACCGCGGTGTTGGCCGTCGAATGGCGCTAGCTGCGCAGCATTTGTGCACCGCCGCCGTCAGTGTCAGCCAGTTTGCCGTGGCATACGGAGCTCCATCGCAGTCTTTAACACTGGTAGCATGCCGCGACAGCGTGGACGTGAACCGTATGTGCAGTTGACGGACTTTGAGCGAGGGCGTATAGTGGGCATGCGTGAGGCCGGGTGGACGTACCGCCGAATTGCTCAACACGTGGGGCGTGAGGTCTCCACAGTACATCGATGTTGTCGCCAGTGGTCGGCGGAAGGTGCACGTGCCCATCGACCTGGGACCGGACCGCAGCGACGCACGGATGCACGCCAAGACCGTAGGATCCTACGCAGTGCCGTAGGGGACCGCACCGCCACTTCCCAGCAAATTAGGGACACTGTTGCTCCTGGGGTATCGGCGAGGACCATTCGCAACCGTCTCCATGAAGCTGGGCTACGGTCCCGCACACCGTTAGGCCGTCTTCCGCTCACGCCCCAACATCGTGCAGCCCGCCTCCAGTGCTGTCGCGACAGGCGTGAATGGAGGGACGAATGGAGACGTGTCGTCTTCAGCGATGAGAGTCGCTTCTGCCTTGGTGCCAATGATGGTCGTATGCGTGTTTGGCGCCGTGCAGGTGAGCGCCACAATCAGGACTGCATACGGCCGAGGCACACAGGGCCAACACCCGGCATCATGGTGTGGGGAGCGATCTCCTACACTGGCCGTACACCACTGGTGATCGTCGAGGGGACACTGAATAGTGCACGGTACATCCAAACCGTCGTCAAACCCATCGTTCTACCATTCCTAGACCGGCAAGGGAACTTGCTGTTCCAACAGGACAATGCACGTCCGCATGTATCCCGTGCCACCCAACGTGCTCTAGAAGGTGTAAGTCAACTACCCTGGCCAGCAAGATCTCCGGATCTGTCCCCCATTGAGCATGTTTGGAACTGGATGAAGCGTCGTCCCACGCGGTCTGCACGTCCAGCACGAACGCTGGTCCAACTGAGGCGCCAGGTGGAAATGGCATGGCAAGCCGTTCCACAGGACTACATCCAGCATCTCTACGATCGTCTCCATGGGAGAATAGCAGCCTGCATTGCTGCGAAAGGTGGATATACACTGTACTAGTGCCGACATTGTGCATGCTCTGTTGCCTGTGTCTATGTGCCTGTGGTTCTGTCAGTGTGATCATGTGATGTATCTGACCCCAGGAATGTGTCAATAAAGTTTCCCCTTCCTGGGACAATGAATTCACGGTGTTCTTATTTCAATTTCCAGGAGTGTATAATCTGACCCACTTCGCAACGAATGTCTTTGACTTTTTAAGAACTTTAGCAGCAGCTCCAAATGAAAGCTCTGGTCCCTTTGGACGATTTACAAGAAAAACTGCCTCGTGACGCGTCAGATATTTTGCAACCGACAAAACAAAACCGTCAACCCTCACGCTGTTTGTCTATACACAGTGCACTGCACTGTAGTTCCTTCTCTAGATTGTCGCACTGATGACAAAATGGTAGATATCTAATAGATGACAGAAGTATAGAAAAACAATTAAAACCGCTCAAAAGGGGAAAGGCCGCTGGACCTGATGGGATACCAGTTCGATTTTACACAGAGTACGCGAAGGAACTTGCCCCCCTTTTTGCAGCGGTGTACCGTAGGTCTCTAGAAGAGCGTAGCGTTTCAAAGGATTGGAAAAGGGCACACGTCATCTCCGTTTTCAAGAAGGGACGTCGAACAGATGTGCAGAACTATAGACCTATATCTCTAACGTCGATCAGTTGTAGAATTTTGGAAAACGTATTATGTTCGAGTATAATGACTTTTCTGGAGACTAGAAATCTACTCTATAGGAATCAGCATGGGTTTCGAAAAAGACGATCGTGTGAAACCCAGCTCGCGCTATACGTCCACGAGACTCAGAGGGCCATGGACACAGGTTCACAGGTAGATGCCGTGTTTCTTGCCTTCCGCAAGGCGTTCGATACAGTTCCCCACAGTCGTTTAATGAACAAAGTAAGAGCATATGGACTTCTAACATTCTGCATGGTGTCTGTTTGTTCTAAGTTGTGTCACCCTACCACTTTCGCACAACGACGCTCTGAGTGTGTTTTTTAGGGAATTGACTAGTTTGAACCTGGGACCTGTTGCTGGTAAGGAGACGCCAGACCACAATGACATGTAGAGTTCAGAAGAGTTCAGTGAGACTAGCGATGATATAACCAAATACTTAATGACTTCAGCGTCAGCTCCACTGCACTCCCTGTAAAAGAATCTTAATACTAACTAAATTTAGTGGAAGGGCTTCAAGGCTTTCCTATTTTTAGTTAGCTGGTAAAATAACGTCGAAAAAGCAGTTAAGTTTACCATTGGAAATTTTATTCTACACCTAAAACATTGTTTATAAATTGCACTATTGATAAAAGGAAAGATTTTAATACAGGATGATAAAAACCAACTGTGTTCAACAAAAATGTGAACGAATATTCCCTGAATGGGTTTCCAAGTTCTACAATGGATCGAAGGATGACCTATCCCATATCACATCTATATTCTAGATTTAAGTTAAGTTTCATAAAAGAGAAAACTATCAAAATGGCTACAGTGACCCTCAATTATCTTTAATTACTTATCTAACTTGTCGTAAATTACAGTGGCTGATGTGGCTTCTCAATAATTATATAACAGAAAAATCATAGTGTTTCAGATTTCTTCTTCAAGTAGCAAATGTGAACACCATGAGTTTCAATTGACAATCGACACTAGTGTTACGTCAAAAGGGGATGTAACAGATGAGACTTCTGCAATTCTGAGTGAAGCCTTATGCGCTCAAATATGCGGCATCGTGTGCGTTCATTACCTTGTCGGTGTTCGTCAGGGGGCGGCGGCCGGTGCAGCTCCATTCAGCTCGCTGTCTCGGAAGCAACTCTTTTCTAACTTCTCCTTACTACAATTTACCGAAGTTGGTTTAAAAAAAAACTATCTGGCCGTGTTTTCATCTGACCAGTCAGGGTCTCAATGTTAACCTTAAGCTCTGCCTACAAAAATTCTGTCTGTCCAATGAGAAACGTTGTACTTTTCGTGGTGGGGCAATGTTTTTAAAGTTTGCAACGTAAGAGAGACGCGAAAAAGTCTCACGCTAAAACTTGCAGCTGTTATGGCCCTTTTAGTGTTATCGTAAGATCTATACTGTTCTTCTGGAGGGCTCTATCTTTTAACATGGGCTGGGGGGGGGGGGGGTAGTCCTGGCGGTTACTTTTCGTGGTGGGGCAATGTTTTTAACGTTTGCAACGTAACAGACGCGAAAAAGTCTCACGCTAAAACTTGCGGCTGGTGTGGCCCTTTTAGTGTCATCGTAAGATCTATACTGTTCTTCTGGAGGGCTCTAGCTTTTAACATGGGCTGGGGGGTGGTCCTGTCGGTTAGCTGGCGACGTGGGTGTCCGTCCCTTATCGTAGGGCCTTCTAGCTTAACACGGTTCTGCTCTCAGCTTCTGTTCTCGTTTCTCACCTCAGAACTGCGTCAGCCTCATGGTGGGAAGGTATGACATGCATTTAGGCATTCTTGTATTAGTCTGTGGTATTCCATTTGCTCACTCGTTACTCGTATTACTTTGGTTAATTTAATGTCACGATTTATTCGGAGCTATGTGACATACTACTGGATTTGCTTATCATGTCAGGGTTTTCATGGATGGTGTTGGATTTGCCTGACACCTTACAGACTAACAGACAAATTGTGTGATTGGATTGAAGAGTTCCTAGATAATAGAACGCAGCATGTCATTCTCAATAGAGAGAAGTCTTCCGAAGAAAGAGTGATTTCAGGTGTGCTGCAGGGGAGTGTCGTAGGACCGTTGCTATTCACAATATACATAAATGACCTTGTGGATAACATCGGAAGTTCACTGAGGCTTTTTGCAGATGATGCTGTAGTATATTGAGAGATTGTAACAATGGAAAATTGTACTGAAATGCAGGAGGATCTGCAACGAATTGACGCATGGTGCAGGGAATGGGAATTGAATCTCAATGTAGACAAGTGTAATGTGCTGCGAATACATAGAGAGAAAGATTCTTTATCGTTTAGCTACAATATAGCAGGTCAGCGACTGGAAGCAGTTAATTCCATAAATTATCTGGGAGTAGGCATTAGGAGTGATTTAAAATGGAATGATCATTGGTAAAGCTGATGCTAGACTGAGATTCATTGGAAGAATCCTAAGGAAATGCAATACGAAAACAAAGGAAGTAGGTTACAGTACCCTTCTTCGCCCACTGCTTGAATATTGCTCAACAGTGTGGGATCCGTACCAGATAGGGTTGATAGAAGAGACAGAGAAGATCCAACGGAGAGCAGCGCGCTTCGTTAGAAGATCATTTAGTAATCGCGAAAGCGTTACGGAGATGATAGATAAACTCCAGCGGAAGATTCTGCAGGAGAGACGCTCAGTAGCTCGGTATGGGCTTTTGTTGAAGTTTCGAGAACATATCTTCACCGAGGAGTCGAGCAATATATTGCCCCCCCCCCCCCTACGTATATCTCGCGAAGAGACCATGAGGATAAGATCAGAGAGATTAGAGCCCACACAGAGGCATACCGACAATCTTTCTTTCCACGAACAATACGGGACTGGAGTAGAAGGGAGAACCGATAGAGGTACTCAAGGTGCCCTCCGCCACACACCGTCAGGTGGCTTGCGGAGTGTGGGTGTAGATGTAGATGGAGATGTAGTGCAAGATCGCGTTGATTACAGATTCGAGGCCACTACCAGAGATGTCACTGCGGACGTTCCATTTAAAATTATGGCGTACACTTTTTTGTGGAACCGACTGTAGTGAATTGAAGCACCGGCAACTGTCATTTTGATATTATTTCATTATACTGCAACCATTTTCGGTGACTCAATAAACTATCTTCAGGCCTTAACTGACGCTGAGGGGGTGAACTTCAATCGTATTCGCGCTCCCATCAGTCTCGTAGTTTGAATGGTTCTCGTCAGTTGATAGCTGATGGCTGCAGGCACAACATAGCTTTTACAGTGTTCTACGCTTGGAGTTCACACCCTCAGCGTCAGCTGAGGCCTGAAGATAATGTATTGAGTCATCGAAACTGTTTAAAATAACATCATAAAGACAGCTGCACGTGACCGAGCGAGGTGGCGCAGTGGTTACACACTGGACTCGCATTCGGAAGGACGACGGTTCAATCCCGCGTCCGGCCATCCTGATTTAGGTTTTCCGTGATTTCCCTAAATCACTCCAGGCAAATGCCGGGATGGTTCCTCTGAAAGGGCACAGCCGACTTCCTTCCCCATCCTTCCCTAATCCGATGAGACCGATGACCACGCTGTCTGGTCTCCTTCCCCCAACCAACCAATCTACGTTTCCCAGGCCCGAACAGCTGCACGTGTATAATTTTTTTACATACTTGACATAGGAGTCAAAAAATCGTGATTTTTTTTCTGTTTTAAAAATTTGCAACCTGGGGTTGAAATATAGCTTTAAAACCTAGGTTCAAATGGTTCAAATGGGACTTAACTCCTGAGATCATCAGTCACCTAGAACTTAGAACCATTTAAACGTAACTAACCTAAGGACATCAAACACATCCATGCCCGAGGCAGGATTAGAACCTGCGACCGCAGCGGTCGCGCGGCTCCAGACTGTAGCGCATAGAACCGCTCGGCCACTGCGGCCGGCTAAAAACTAGGAGGAAGCCGGATAAACCGAGCGAGTTGGTAACATGGGCTCTTACAGGCAGTCGTATTTGCCGCGAATTTTTCACATCTGGAACCGGAAAGGGGAAAATTGACAGTGATACACAAAGAATTGTACTCAACACACCACAAAGTGGTTTATGGAGTATATACCCCAACCAGCCAGAACATTATGACCACCGACCTACTACCAATAAAACCCGTCCAGGCGATAGCAACGTTACCTGGCGAGGAAAGACTGCTAGTCAGACACACGCACGGTGCATGCAGAATCAGTGGACGTGCTGTCCGTGCACAGAATGGAAGAGACTAGCGATCTATCTGAGTTTGTCTAAAGGCAGACTGTGATGGCATGTAGGTACGGCACGAGCGTTTCGAAAACTACACGACTTGTCGGGTATTCGAGTAGTGCTGTGGTGTCTTCAACACGCGGCGATATCAGAGTGCACCACGTCAGACGTCGTGAGCTTGGCGCAGTGGCAGAACGTTGCATGCTCTGACGAATCCCGATACTTTCTTCTTCATGCTGATGGGAGAGCGCGTATACGTCTTCTTCCAGGAGAACAGCTCCTTGACACCCGTATTGCAGGACGGACACAAAGTGGCGGCGACTCCATTACGCTCCGGGGAACATTCACGTGGACATTCATGGGTGCAGTGGAGATCGTACAAGGCACGATGACGGCCAAGGAGCATCGTACACTGGCAACCGAGGGCAATGGCGTTTTTCAGCAAGATAAAGCGTCATATTACAAGGCCACGAGTGTGACGGGGTGGTTCGAGGAACACAGTGATCTACATCTACTCTGCAATTCACACTTAAGTGCCTGGCAGAGGGTATATCGAACCATTTTCATACTACTTCTCTACCATTCCACTCTCGAATAGCGCGTGGGGAAAAGGAACACCTAAATCTTTCCGTTCGAGCTCTGATTTTATTATGACGATATTTCTCCCTACGTAGGTCGGTGTCAACAAAATGTTTACGCATTTGGAAGACAAAATTGGTGGTTGATATTTCGTAAATAGATCTCGCGCCAAAGAAAACCGCCTTTGTTTCAGTGACTGCCACCCCAACTTGCGTATCATATCAGTGACACTCTCACACCTATTGCGCGATAAAACGAAACGAACTGCCTTCTTTGCACTTTTTCGATGTCCTCCGTCAATCCTACCTTGTAAGGATCGCACACTGCGCAGAAATATTCCAGCAAAGGACGGACAAGTATAATGTAGGCTCTCTCTTTTGTGGGTTCGTCGCATCTTCTAAGTGTTCTGCCAACAAAGGGCAGTCTTTGTTTCGCCTTTCCCACAATATTATCTATGCGGTCTTTACAATTTAAGATGCTCGTAATTGTAATTCCTAGGTACTTAGTCGAATTGACAGCCCTTAGATTTGTGCGATTTATCGTATACCCAAAATTTATCGTATTTCTTTTAGTACGCATGTGGATGACCTCGCACTTTTCTTTGTTTAGTGCCAATTCCCACTTTCGCAACATACAGAAATTCTCTCTAGATCATTTTGTAACTGGAATTGATCATCAGATGATTTTACTAGACGGTAAATTACAGCGTCATCTGCAAACAATCTAAGGGGCCTGCTCAGATTATCACCTAGATCATTTATATAAATCAAGAACAGCAGAGGGCCTATGATACTACCTTGCGGAACTCCACATAGCACTTCTGTTCCACTCGATGATTTGCCGTCTATCACTGCGAAATGTGACCTCTCTGAGAGGAAATCACGAGTCTACTCACACAACTGAGACAATACTCCAAATGCACGCAATTTGATTAATAGTCGCTTGTGAGGAACGGTATCAAAAGCATTCTGGTAATCTCGGAATATGGAATCGATCTGAGATCCCTTGTCGACAGCACTCATTACTTCATGGGAATAAAGAGCTAGCTGTGTTGCACAAGACCGATGTTTTCTGGATCCGTGTTGGTTATGTATCAGTAAGTCATTTTCTTCAAGGTGATTCATAATGTTCGAGTACAGTATATGCTGCAAAATCCCACTGCAAATTGAAGTCAGTGATATGGGTCTGTAATTCATTGGGTTGCTCCTATTTTCTTTCTTGAATATTGGTGTGACCTGTGCTACTTTCCAGTCTTTAGGGACAGACCTTTCGTCAAGTGAGCGGTTGTGTATGATTGCTAACAAGGGAACAACCCCATGGCACCCCCCCCCCCCCCCTCAGGTTTAGTTATAAGTTGGCACAGTGGATAGGCCTTGAAAAATTGAACACAGATCAATCGAGAAACAGGAAGAAGTTGTGTGGAACTATGAAAAAAATAAGCAAAATATACTAACTGAGTAGTCCATGCGCAAGATAGACAACATCTAGGGGAATCTGAGCTTAGGAGCGCCGTTGTCCCGTGGTTAGCGTGAGCAACTGCGGAACGAGAGATCCTTGGTTCAAGTCTTCCCGTGAGCGAGAAGTTTAATTTTTTATTTTCAGTTTATGTGACAAACTCTTATGTTTTCATCACTTTTTTGGAGTGATTATCACATCCACAAGAAAACCTAAATCGGGCAAGGTAGAAGAATCTTTTTACCCATTCGCCAGGTGTACAAGTTAGGTGGGTCGACAACATATTCCTGTCATGTGACGCACATTCCGTCACCAGTGTCGTATAGAATATATCAGACGTGTTTTCCTGTGGAGGAATCGGTTCACCTATGACCTTGCGATCAAATGTTTTCGGTTCCCGTTGGAGAGGCACGTCCTTTCGTCTACTAATCGCACGGTTTTACAGTGCGGTCGCAAAACACAGGCACTAAACTTATTACAGTGAACAGAGACGTCAATGAACGAACGGACAGATCATAACTTTTCGAAAATAAAGAAAGTAAACTTCTCACTCGAGGGAAGACTTGAACCCAGGACCTCTCGTTTCCCAGCTGCTCACGCTAACCACGGGACCACGGCGCTCCTGAGCTTATACTGTCCTTGATGTTGCCTGTCTTGGACATGGACTACTTAGTTTGTATATTTTGCTTATTTTTTTCATAGTTCCACACAACTTCTTCCTGTTTTCTCGATTGATTTGTGTTCAGTTTTTCAAGGCTTTTCCACTGTGCCAACTTACAACTAAATCTGAGGGGGGTGCGATGGGGAGGTTCCCTTGTAAGAAAGGCGCTATTGTGACTGCATACTCGGAGAGGAACCTGATTAGTATACCATCTGGACCGGAAGACTTGCCTTTCTTAAGTGCTATGAGTTGTTTCGAAACACCTAAGATATCTACTGATGAGTTCCAATTGATGTGCTGGCTCCCAGCTTGGCAGATCTGAACCAGATCGAACACATGTGGGATGTGATGGAACGTGGCGTCAGAGTTCCTCGTCCCCTCTCCGGAATTTAGGGGAATTAGGTGACTTGTACGTGCGGTTGCGGTGCCAACTCCCTCCAGCGACCTATCAAGGCCTTATTGCTTCCACGCCACGACGCGTCGCCGATGTTATTCCTGCCAGAGGTGGACATACCGGCTATTAGGTAGAGATGGGGCCCCTCCACGCCCGCAACAACGTGGTGACCAAACCAAAAGTTCTACTGCCACCTCCGTCACATTTTAGTTATCTAGTAAGTGGATCACAGGATGCTGGGCTGTGATGTTATCCGTGCGTCTGGGTAAGACTACGCATTAACACGGTCCATCAGGTGATAGATAGTGGACGAAACGCGAGTGAGGGTAGCGATTTGAAAAGCAGAGGGGGAAAAAGTGCCAAGGCTCTTGGCGTGGGAAAAAAAACCTCTACGACCGTGGGATGGGTAGTAAGAGCAGTAGTGGCTTGCTAGCTGCGATAGTTCATGCAAGGTTGGATTTGTTAGTATGGGTATCGTGCATCATTACCGTGGCAAGCGATGGCAATGTATCCCAGTTGCTGCAGCCGCTACATTCCTGGAGCAATGAAGATCGTTATACGGTAGTGGAAGATCGACCATAGATCATCTTACTGTGTGGGGGATGTGTGGAGCTTGTCTGCATGCAGTATACGGTACGGCTTCCGTGCGTGGTGCCCGTTATTCGGCAGTGTATTCCAGCTGGATATCCAGTAATAGCGTCTGATTAACAGGGGCACACCTGAGCCTTTGTGTTTGCGTGTGCTTGGCCATAGATGTTAGGTCCTTACAAGTATGTCTTTTGGGCTTTTATGTTTCCATCTATGGTTGTGGTCGTAGTCCCCCAGATTCAGAATAAACGGGTTCTGCGAATGTCTGGAGTAGGTGGTCAGTGTACGAGGTGCATTCAAGTTCTAAGGCCTCCGATTTTTTTTCTAATTAACTACTCACCCGAAATCGATGAAACTGGCGTAACTTCTCGACGTAATCGCCCTGCAGACGTACACATTTTTCACAACGCTGACGCCATGATTCCATGGCAGTGGCGAAGGCTTCTTTAGGAGTCTGTTTTGACCACTGGAAAATCGCTGAGGCAATAGCAGCACGGCTGGTGAATGTGCGGCCACGGAGAGTGTCTTTCATTGTTGGAAAAAGCCAAAAGTCACTAGTAGCCAGGTCAGGTGAGTTGGGAGCATGAGGAATCACTTCAAAGTTGTTATCACGAAGAAACTGTTGCGTAACGTTAGCTCGATGTGCGGGTGCGTTGTATTGGTGAAACAGCACACGCTCAGCCCTTCCCGGACGTTTTTGTTGCAGTGCAGGAAGGAATTTGTTGTTCAAAACATTTTCGTAGGATGCACCTGTTACCGTAGTGCCCTTTGGAACGCAATGGGTAAGCATTACGCCCTCGCTGTCCCAGAACATGGACACCATCATTTTTTCAGCACTGGCGGTTACCCAAAATTTTTTTGGTGGCGGTGAATCTGTGTGCTTCCATTGAGCTGACTGGCGCTTTGTTTCTGGATTGAAAAATGGCATCCACGTCTCATCCATTGTCACAACCGACGAAAAGAAAGTCCCATTCATGCTGTCGTTGCGCGTCAACATTGCTTGGCAACATGCCACACGGGCAGCCGTGTGGTCGTCCGTCAGCATTCGTGGCACCCACCTGGATGACACTTTTCGCGTTTTCAGGTCGTCATGCAGGATTGTGTGCACAGAACCCACAGAACTACCAACTCTGGAGGCGATGTGTTCAACAGTCATTCCGCAATCCCCCAAAACAATTCTCTCCACTCTCTCGATCATGTCGTCGGACCGGCTTGTGCGAGCCCGAGGTTGTTTCGGTTTGTTGTCACACGATGTTCTGCCTTCATTAAACTGTCGCACCCACGAACGCACTTTCGACACATCCATAACTCCATCAGCACATGTCTCCTTCAACTGTTGATGAATTTCAATTGGTTTCACACCACGCAAATTCAGGAAACTAATGATTGCACGCTGTTCAAGAAAGGAAAACGTCGCCATTTTAAGTATTTAAAACAGTTCTCATTCTCGCCGCTGGCGGTAAAATTCCATCTTCCGTACGGTGCTGCCATCCCTGGGACGTATTGACAATGAACGCGGCCTCATTTTAAAACAATGCGAGTGTTTCTATCTCTTTCCAGTCCGGAGGAAAAAAATCGGAGGCCTTAGAACTTGAATGCACCTCGTATGTAGTAGGTGTAGGTCTTGACGGGTACGCGGTGTTGAGAAGCGGGGTAATCCGGCGGGACGGCGAGATGCGCCGAACCGTGCCGCAGGCGTCAGTGGGGTGGGGTGGTGTGTGTGTGTGTGTGTGTAGGCTACCCGCGGCGCGGCGCGGCGCGCACCTAGCGATGCGCCTCACGCTCCTGAGTTGTTGCAGCGCCGGCAGCGGGCAGGCTTGTCGGGCTGAGCGGCGTGGCGCCGCGCTGCGGCCGGTGACGGCTCTGTACGGCTGAGCGGCCACGCGGCGGACGGCGGCGGCCACGCAGCCGCTGCCTTCCCACGACCGTCACAGCCGCTGACAGCCGCTGCCAGCGCCGGCTGACGCTTCTCGGAAGATTCCTAGCCTCAGCCGCACTGCCGTGCCTAGGCCACGGCGAGACCGCTAGCTCGCTTAGGCTGTTTGTATGCTGATATTTACAAAATATCGATGTTCAGAGGTTATACGTCGATGTTTCTGATACTGGTCTCTGAAACATGGGAACGCCGATGTTGACATACACTATGCGATCAAAAGTATCCGGACACCTGGCTGAAAATGCCTTACAAGTTCGTGGCGCCCTCTATCGGTAATGCTGGACTTCAGTATAGTGTTGGCGAATCCTTAGCCTTTGCTTCCACTCTCGCAGGCATACGTTCAGTGAGGTGCTGGAAGGTTTCATGGGGAATGGCAGCCCATCCTTCACGAAGTGCTGCACTGACGGGAGGTGTCGATGACGGTCAGTGAGGCCTGGCACGAAGTCGGCGTTCCAAAACTTCCCAAAGGTGTTCTGTAGGAGTCATGTCAAGACTATGTGCAGCCCAGTACATGTTATTGTCGTGTGTCCGCCCCGATAGCTGAGTGGTCAGCGCCGCGGTCTGTCACGCCAAGTGGCTCGATTCCCGGCTGGGTCGGAGATTTTCTCCGCTCAGGGACTGGGTGTTTTGTTGTCATCATTATCGTTTCATCGCCACCAATGGAAGGCAACGGGAAACCACCAGTGGAATCACTTCCCTAGACGCTCATGTGGTTGACCTCTCTGACGAGGCTTCGCCCATTAGAAGACCTGCCGTAAGGCGGAACACAAAGTTTAAGTTTTTTTTATTGTTTTGTAACCACTCAAATGGTTCAAATGGCCCTAAGCACTATGGCACTTAACATTTGAGGTCATCAGTCCCCTAGAATTAGAACTACTTAAACCTAACGAACCTAAGGACATCACACACAGCCATGCCCGAGGCAGGATTCGAACCTGCGAGCGTAGCAGCAGTGCGGTTCCGGTCTGAAGCGCCTAGAACCGCTCGGCTACAACGTCCGGCGTTGTGTAACCACTCCGCCACAGGCCGTGCATTATGAACAAGTGATCGATCCTGTTGAAAGATGCAATCACCATCCCCGAATTGCTCTTCAACAGTGGGAAGCAAGAAGGTGATTAAAACTTCAGTGTAGGCATGTACTGTGATAGTGCCACACAACACAGCAAGGGGTGCAAGACCGCTGCATGAAAAACGCGACCACACCATAACACCACCGCCTCCGAATATTACTGTTGGCACTACACACACTGGCAGATGATGTTCACCGGACATTCGCCATACCCAAGCCCTGCCATCGGATCACCACAATGCGTACCGTGATTCGTCACTCCACACAACGTTTTTCCACTGTTCAATGTTTACGCTCCTCGTTCGGCATTTACCGGCGTGATTCGTGGCAGCCGCTCGACCATTCAAGTTTTCTCACCTCCCGCCTAACTGCCATAGTACTTGCAGTGGATCCTGATGCAGTTTGGAATTCCTGGGTGATGGTTTGGATAGA
The DNA here is from genome assembly GCF_023864275.1 of Schistocerca cancellata. NCBI lineage: Eukaryota > Metazoa > Arthropoda > Insecta > Orthoptera > Acrididae > Schistocerca > Schistocerca cancellata. The sequence goes on from NC_064627.1 coordinate 1,001,592,688, forward strand.
TTTCTGCGGTCTCTGTCAGTCAACAGACGAGATCGACCTATACGCTTTTGTGCTGTACGTGTCCCTTCACGTTTCCTCTTCACTATCACATCGAAAACAGTGGACCTAGGGATATTTAGCAGTGTGGAAATCTCGCGTACAGACGTATGACACAAGTGACACCCAATCACCTGACCACGTTCGAAGTTCGTGAGTTCCAAGGAGCTTCCTATTCTGCTCACTCACGATGTCTAATGACTACGTAGGTCGCTAATATGGCGTATTGGCAGTAGGTGGCAGCAAAATGCACCTAATATGAAAAACGAATGTTTTTGGGGATGTCCGGATACTTTTTGTGGTGTCACCGCCAGACACCACACTTGCTAGGTGGTAGCTTTTAAATCGGCCGCGGTCCGCTAGTATACGACGGACCCGCGTGTCGCCACTGTCAGTAATTGCAGACCGAGCGCCGCCACACGGCAGGTCGAGAGAGACGTACTAGCACCCGCCCCAGTTGTACAGCCGACGTTGCTAGCCATGGTCCACTGAGAATTAAGCTCTCATTTGCCGAGACGATAGTTAGCTTAGCCTTCAGCTACATTTGCTACGACCTAGCAAGGCGCCGTATTCAATTGCTATAATACTTCTGTATCATCAAGAGCAATGTTCTACAAATGTGGATTAAAGTTAAGTATTCCAGAAGCTACGTACTTTTCTTTATAGCATTCATTACGTATCCTGTTTCAGACCTCACGCCAGCCTGCGTGAGCTTATAGCGTGCATTTCGGCCTCCTCTAAAAACAGTGTTGGCAATTCTGCCGACACTTCACTTTTGATCACACAGTGTAACATCGATCATCGATGTCGCTAAAGAAACAAGGCTACTTGTTACCACTGCCGAAAATTATTTCGTATTTCCATCCTTATGACTATGTCTTGGAGACCACGGCCGTTCACTATTCTAAGAAAATGAACCGCCTGCAGCCGTCCTCATGATCTTATTTATTGTGTAGTTGCCAGTTTCGTCGCTTCAGTGAGCGATCTTCAGGCCTTAGTTGACGCTGAAGGAGTTATCACGATAGGTGTTGTAGGCTTTTCATTTTCTTACAATAATTTGTCTTTTTTAGTGTCCAGTACCTCAGTCGATAAAAGCGAAACCCTCATAGAATCACTTTGTTGTCCGTCCATCTGTATGTCTGTCCTATTGTTAAAAATCCATTACCTCAGGAATGGGCAAATGCATCAAACTGAAATTTGTGTCTCCCTCTAAGTTAGTTCAATCGAAAGATTCGGTGATTTATGTCACATATTTTGATGCACGCAAACGCACTTATTAAAACCTATTGGGTACCTCCGATTCGTCTAGAATCATGAAATTTGGCAAGAAGCAAGGTTTCATAGTACAAGTAAAAGAAAAAATTAAAGTTGTTAATTTTTAATTATATCTTACCAAAAAATATTTCTTTTTTAATTTGTTACCCGACTTCAGACTTGATATTAAAACATCTTCGAAAGTCTTGGAACCGCTGCGACTGACAACTTAATCCTTCCAGTATTAATGTCGATAACAGCAAAAAGTCGTCGAGATTCTTGATTCTGTATGCATAAATAAATTTCCTCGGGACTCTCATTGCGCGAGTGCTACTCACACGTCGCCAATTTATTTATTTATTTATGTTAGGGATTGAAAACCCTGAAGTCAAGATAGTACAAGAAATCTTCTCTGTTTGGATTGATTTCTAGTTTCGACTGACAATCTAGCCGTCTTCAGATCTAAGACATACAAACAGATTTATTCTCAGGTTAGCAACATACAACAGCTTACAGAACTGCACACAATATTGTAGCAGGGTTCAAGAGTATATGCACGAATTAATTACAGAATACATTGCATAAAAAGTTCTTGAGTATTGTTGCTGCCATTACGGCTTCACACATAGTTGTAATCTTTTTTTTAAATGACAAGTCATACATAACATAATTAAAACAGCTTTTCATCGTTCGTGGTCAGCGTAATTGAACGCTGGTCATAAAACTTAAAATATACATTGAAACAGAGAAGAGGCAGTGGAAATGAAACAATATTTGCGTAAGGAGCTATCCATTAAAATGACTAAATGTGAAAAATATCGTCTTACCAATGGCATTATGACGTTACAGCTCAGTAACTGAAACAATCACTTTTTACATCATCGCCCTGTCCAGTGATGCAGAAGTTCGTCCTTTAGGTATCAACGAACATCAGTGCCCCAATAAGGGGGTCCCCCCATCTTGATGGAAGATTAAAGTTTCGGAATGAGCAATCTGTTGTAGAAACAACCACAACTGCAACATTTCCAGGTAAGAGATACCCGGCACATACAGCTTCTTCTGTGATATCACACAGAAAACATCAAACTCTGGCGAATCTCCTTTATGATCCACAATTTAATGAGGTCTTCAGTGCCCCATACTCTCACATCGTGACAATTAACCTCTCCGGATAAATGAGAGATTGTTGCGTCACTGAATATCAGTTTAAAGACGAAATACCGTATTTTACGGACTGTAAGACGTACATTTTCCTTCGAAAAATTCTCTAGAATTAAGGTCCATCTTACTCTCGAAATTAGTTTAAAATGTCCAGTCTTTGATATAAAATTCTGGCCAGTCTTACAAAATGACCATATATTCGATGCTGTGGGAAACCTATCCCTATTTGGCAACATTGGATTCTACAGGCAGCAGCAGTGCACCGATACGACGAATATGAGGTGCGGGGATTCACAAGCTTGCTAACACTGTCTCCCTCCTGCCTCCCCATCACAAACCCAGAACACTGTCCAGACTATGATGCGTCATTCCAGACAAAAGTGCCGGTGGACTTGAACTGAAAATGATTTGTGTCTTAGATAACAGTACAATATCATTATTAGTAGCTAGTTTCGTAATGGAAAAAAGCACTCCCTCTTCAGGCCACAAGTGACCCATTGGTACCATCCGACCGCCGTGTCATCCTCAGTTGAGGATGCGGACAGGAGGGGCGTGTGGTCAGCACACCACTCTCCCGGTCGTTATGATGGTTTTCTTGACCGAAGCCGCTACTATTCGGTTGAGTAGGTCCTCAATTGGCATCACGAGGCTGAGTGCACCACGAAAAATAAAAAACAACGCACGGTGGCCTGGACGGTCACCCATAGAAGGTCCAGCCACGCCAGGCAGCGCTTCACTGCAGTGATCTCGCGGGAACCGGTGCATCCACTGCGGCAAGGCCGTTCCCACGTAATGCAAAAAACATAAAGGATATTCAAATGGTACGGGCTAAAAAATTGTAAAGACGAGGGCTAGTGGAAATCCTTGGGTAACAGAAGAAATACTGAATTTAAGTGATGAAAGGAGAAAATATAAAAATGCAGTAAATGAAGCAGGCAAAAAGGAATACAAACGTCTCAAAAATGAGATCGACAAGAAGTGCAAAATGGCTAAGCAGGGATGGCTAGAGGACAAATGTAAGGGGTAAGATAGATACTGCCTACAGGAAATTTAAAGAGATCTTTGGAGAAAAGAGAACCACTTGTATGAATATCAAGAGCTCAGATGGAAACCCAGTTCTAAGCAAAGAAGGGAAAGCAGAAAGGTGGAAAGAGTATATAGAGGGTCTATACAAGGGCGATGTACTTGAGGACAATATTATAGAAATGGAAGAGAATGTAGATGAAGATGAAATGGGAGATACGATACTGTGTGAAGAGTTTGACAGAGCACTGAAAGACCTGAGTCGAAAGAAAGCCCCGGGAGTAGACAACATTCCATTAGAACTACTGACGGCTTTGGGAGAGCCAGTCCTGACAAAACTCTACCATATGGTGAGCAAGATGTATGAGACAGGCAAAATACTTTCAGACTTCCCGAAGAATATAGTAATTCCAATACCAAAGAAAGATGGTGTTGACAGATGTGAAAATTACCGAACTATCAGTTTAATAAGTCACGGCTGCAAAATACTAACACGAATTCTTTACAGACTAATGGAGAAACTGGTAGAAACCGACCTCGGGGAAGATCAGTTTGGATTCCGTAGAAATGTTGGAACACGTGAGGCAATACTGACCTTACGACGTATCTTAGAAGAAAGATTAAGGAAAGGCAAACCCACGTTTCTAGCATTTGTAGACTTAGAGAAAGCTTTTGACAATGTTGACTGGAATACTCTCTTCCAAATTCTAAAGGTGGCAGGGGTAAAATACAGGGAGCGAAAGGCTATTTACAATTTGTGTAGAAACCAGATGGCAGTTATAAGAATTGGGGGGCATGAAAGGGAAGCAGTGGTTGGGAAGGGAGTGAGGCAGGGTTGTAGCCTCTCCCCGATGTTATTCAATCTGTATCTTGAACAAGCAGTAAAGGAAACAAAAGAAAAGTTCGGAGTAGGTATTAAAATCAATGGAGAAGAAATAAAAACTTTGAGGTTCGCCGATGACATTGTAATTCTGTCAGAGACAGCAAAGGACTTGGAAGAGCAGTTGAACGGTATGGACAGTGTCTTGAAAGGAGGGTATAAGATGAACATCAACAAAAGCAAAACGAGGATAATGGAATGTAGTCGAATAAAGTCGGGTGATGCTGATGGAAATAAATTAGGAAATGAGACACTTAAAATAGTAAAGGAGTTTTGCTATTTGGGGAGCAAAATAACTGATGATGGTCGAAGTAGAGAGGATATAAAATGTAGACTGGCAATGGCAAGGAAAGCGTTTCTGAAGAAGAGAAATTTGTTAATATCAAGTATATATTTAAGTGTCAGGAAGTCGTTTCTGAAAGTATTTGTATGGAGCGTAGCCATGTATGGAAGTGAAACATGGACGATAAATAGTTTGGACAAAAAGAGAATAGAAGCTTTCGAAACGTGGTGCTACAGAAGAATGCTGAAGATTAGATGGGTAGGTCACATACCTAATGAGGAGGTATTGAATAGAATTGGGGAGAAGGGGAGTTTGTAGCACAACTTGACTAGAAGAAGGGATCGGTTGGTAGGACATGTTCTGAGGCATCAAGGGAGCACCAATTTAGTACTGGAGGGCAGCGTGGAGGGTAAAAATCGTAGAGGGAGACCAAGAGATGAATGCACTAAGCAGATTCAGAAGGATGTAGGTTGCAGTAAGTACTGGGAGATGAAGAAGCTTGCGCAGGATAGGGTAACATGGAGAGCTGCATCAAACCAGTCTTAGGACTGAAGACCACAACAACAACAACATAAACTGAAAGTAATAGCATACGCAGAAGAACATGGAAACAGAGCAGTTGAGAGGCATTTTGATCCTCCACCGACAGAAAAATGCATTCGCCGTTGGCGAGATAGTAAAGAAGAACTGAAAAAATTGAGGAAGATTAAATGTGCAAACAGACGACTGAATAAAGAATGGCCAAACCTGAAATACCGCCAGGTGTTGCTGTTCAAATAGATGACAAGAGCAGGATGTACAAGGCTAGAATGAAATTGTGGATTAACACGGTGTGGGAGAGAATGAAAGGTGCCTTGTTGAAGAACAGTTCTGTCTTGTGCTAGATCAGTTCAGTAGTCATTTGAAAAATTATGTGAAAGAGAAATTGAGACAGGAAAATACAGAGCTTTCTGTTATTATTACTTCACAATTGCGACCTCTCGATGTCTCGATAAAAAAAGCATTTAAAGTGTATTTGAGAAAGAAATGGAACAAATGGATGATGGATGAAACCCAACATGATTTCACGCCGAAAGCAGCTTTAAAACAACCGACAATCAAACAAGTGTGCCGGTAGACAAAACAGTCGTGGTCTAGAGTGAGAGAAGATATTACTGTTATAAATTTCAAGAAGTGCGACATAAGCAACGCTCTCGATGGCGGTGAAGCAGTGGACAACTATGACGACGAAGAGGAAGAAGAAAGTTCAGATGACGATTGTCAGCAGTTTTAAAGTTCAGTTCGACTTTATAAACTAAAACTTTTTTTAGTCTGGCTTTGAATTCTAATAATAAAAACAGTAAACATGTTTTTGTAATTGCTTAAAAATTGAGGGTCATCTTATAGTACGGATCTTCTCATAGTCTCTGAAATACAGTGAGCGTTTCCTGCATTGCCATGCAAAATTGAAGAAGCCTGCCATAATCTGCGGGTTTTAACTGTTGCGCGAGCTGCAAACTGTGCAGTTTGAAAGGTAACTGCCGGCGCAAAGCTTTGTTTCGGTATCCGAAGTTCGTAGCTTGCACGAACTGTTATTTTTTGGAATGCGTAAAAAACTTTCCTTCACCCTCTCGACGTCTAAAAAAAATGGCTCTGAGCACTATGGGACTCTACATCTTAGGTCATAAGTCCCCTAGAACTCAGAACTGCTTAAACCTAAGTAACCTAAGGACATCACACACACCCATGCCCGAGGCAGGATTCGAACATGCGACCGTAGCAGTCACGCGGTTGCGGATTGCAGCGCCAGAACCGCTAGACCAGCGCGGCCGGCCCTCTCGACGTCTGCTTCTGCACACTTGGTCGACCGGTGCTATTTTGTTTATGGGGACAAAGGGTTTCTCTAAATTATAGACACCAACGCAAAATGCTCTGTTTACATGGCGGTTCTTTTCTATAATTCATTCTGAAGAAACGCTGCACTGTTGCAACAGATAAACATCTCGCATTTTCCAACACGAAAACTCTTTTCTTGCTTTGTCGACATTTTGTCATTCCACTCCAATCGTAACGCCAGCTGGTGGGCACAATTCAAACTCTGTGAGTCTATGGCTTTATTGATGCATCATTTATATCTGCCCATGTAATACTTTATAAAACATGGAACTTTGAAAAAGAATTAATCGTTTGTGGTATTTATCCTTGTTAGCAACTTGGATGCATAAGACATTAAGCTGATTGTCCTATTTTTCTCATACTCGTACTTATCTGCCCTTGCTATCTTCGGAATTCTGTGGATGATATTTTCCCGAACTTCAGATGTTACGTATGTCTCCAGCATTATAGAACAGCCATTTGGTTGTCACTGCCACTAATGACTAGAAATTCAGGAAGGATGTTATCCATCGCCGTTGCTTTATTTGATCGCAAGTCTTCCTAAAGCTCAGATAAACTCTCACTGTAATAATGGATTGCTTTCATATCTGAGACGTGGAATGTACTGGTATTAAGGAACCTGTTTATTTAACAATATATAACCATAAATTTGTTTTCCTTATAAATTAACGAATTTGTGAAATGAATAGGCTTTTACAAGAGAAATGAAAACAAGAACATCATGACAATAATTACAAGACCCCGGGCCTGCAGCCCGCCCGTTATCGGGTGAAACAGCGGTGTTTACTACCGTGCTGGACACAGCTTCTCTTAATAAATGCTCTTCTGCAACACATGAATACATATAAGTAATATTGATGACAAGAGTGTTTCATGTATTCAAACAGATGAAGCAATTTTTTTTTTAATTTGGAAAGTGTATGTCGAAAGATTCAGCGTTAAGATGCGCATCTATGCTTAAAGGTTAAACAAATTAGGAAACAATGATGACAAGGATCAGGCTTGCTTCAAAGCGAGCAAGTTTTTCATTTCAATCAGCAACCAAGGTGCGACTTCATCCCAACTTGTCCCTTTTGACAGTCTTATTCTGACTAAAGCCCTGGTGACAATTGGCTGTTAATATGTTAAAAGTTAAATTGCTTCTCAGTTGTGGAGGCCGCTCTAAAGGAACGTTTATAAAACATTTCGTTGTTGTTGTTGTGGTCTTCAGTTCTGAGACTGGTTTGATGCAGATCTCCATGCTACTCTATCCTGTGCAAGCTTTTTCATCTCCCAGTACCTACTGCAACGTAAACCCTTCTGAATCTGTTTAGTGTATTCTTCTCTTGGTCTTCCTCTACGATTTTTACCCTCTACGCTTCCCTCCAATACTAAATTGGTGATCCCTTGATCCCTCAGAACATGTCCTACCAACCGATCCCTTCTTCTAGTCAAGTTGTGCCACAAACTTCTCTTCTCCCCAATCCTATTCAATACCTCCTCATTAGTTATATGATCTACCCATCTAATCTTCAGCATTCTTCTGTAGCACCACATTTCGAAAGCTTCTATTGTCTTCTTGTCCAAACTAGTTATCGTCCATGTTTCACTTCCATACATGGCTACGCTCCATACTAATACTTCCAGAAACGACTTCCTGACACTAAAATCTATACTCGATGTTAACAAATTTCTCCAGAAACGCTTTCCTTTCCATTGCCAGTCTACATTTTACATCCTCTCTACTTCGACCATCATCAGTTACTTTGCTCCCCAAATAGCAAAACTCCTTTACTACTTTAAGTGTCTTATTTCCTAATCTAATTCCGTCAGCATCACCCGACTTAATTCGACTACATTCCATTATCCTCGTTTAACTTTTGTTGATGTTCATCTTATATTCTCCTTTCAAGACACTATCCATTCCGTTCAACTGCTCTTCTAAGTACTTTGCTGTCTCTGACAGAATTACAATGTCATCGGTGAACCTCAAAGTTTTATTTCTTCACCATGGATTTTAATACCTACTCTGAATTTGTCTTTTATTTCCTTCACTGCTTGCTCAATATACAGATTGAATAACATCGGGGAGAGACTACAACCCTGTCTCACTCCCTTCCCAACCACTGCTTCCCTTTCATGTCCCTCGACTCTTATAACTGCCATCTGATTTCTGTACAAATTGTAAATAGCCTTTTGCTCCCTGTATTTTACCCCTGCCACCTTCAGAATTTGAAAGAGAGTATTCCAGTCAGCATTGTCAAAAGCTTTCTCTAAGTCTACAAGTGCTAGAAACGTAGTTTTCCTTTCCTTAATCTACCTTCTAAGATAAGTTGCAGGGTCAGCATTGCCTCACGTGTTCCAATATTTCTACGGAATCCAAACTGATCTTCCCCAAGGTCGGCTTCTACCAGTTTTTCCATTCGTCTGTAAAGAATTCCTGTTAGTATTTTGCATCCGTGACTTATTAGACTGATTGTTCGGTAATTTTCACATTTGTCAGCACCTGCTTTCTTTGGGATTGGAATTATAATATTCTTCTTGAAGTCTGAGGGTATTTCGCCTGTCTCATACTTCTTGCTCACCAGATGAGCACTTATTACAAGAGAACTCACTCGGCGGAACCACAAGACCCAGTTAAAAATACACCAGTTAAAAATACAGTCTTTCAAAGACTGGAACGCACAGCTTAATACAACAGACAGTTGAGATTATCTCAAATACAATTACAATCACGGAATTGAACCGATTAACATCTAAATCTAACCACAAGACCCCTGTTTGTTTAACGGCAACCTGTGCTTTGGTACAGTTGTTCCGACTGTATTTCCGACCAAGAGCTGATTCATCAAAACATTAAAGATCGGGTATAAACTAGAAAGGAAGGGCAGTACAATATCAGAACAAATTTTTAAACGACAACTAGTGTCTAGTACAATACTACGGTATATATTTACGACCAGAGAGCCGACCGAGTAAAACTCTGAGGGTCGGGTACAAATCAGAAAATTATAAGGAGGTCAGGCAGACAATGACACCAATCACCACGAGGATTACAGAATGTTACTCCCCTTTATCAGCTAGCAGCGCCATGGATCCACGGTGCGTCGCGGCTGTTACTGACAAGGGAACGTCCCCATCGCACCCCGCTCAGATTTATTTATAAGTCGGCACAGTGAATAGGCCTTGAAAAACTGAACACAGATCAGTCGAGAAAACAGGAAGAAGTTGTGTGGAACTATGAAAAAAATAAGCAAAATATACAAACTGTGTAGTCCATGCGCAAGATAGGCTACATCATTCACAGTGTGAGCTCAGGAGCGCCGTGGTTCCGTGGTTAGCGTGAGCAGCTGCGGAACGAGAGGTCCTTGGTTCAAGTCTTCCCTCCAGTGAAGAGTTTATTTTCTTTATTTTCGCAAACTTATGAGCTGTCCGTTCGTTCATTGACGTCTCTGTTCTCTGTAATAAGTTTAGTGTCTGTGTTTTGCGACCGCACCGCAAAACCGTGCGATTATTAGACGAAAGGACGTGCCTCTGCAATGGGAACCGAAAACATTTGATCGCAAGATCATAGGTCAACCGATTCCTCCACAGGAAAACTCGTCTGATATATTCTATACGACACTGGTGACGGAATGTGCGTCACATGACAGGAATATATTGTCGACTAACTTGTACACTTGGCGAATGGGTAAAAAGATTCTTCTACCTTGCCCGATTTATGTTTCCTTGTGGATGTGATAATCACTCCCAAAAAAGTGATGAAAACATAAGAGTTTGTCACATAAACTGCAACAAATGAATGCAACAGTTTCACAGTCGCACAGTTTTCCCTATGTTCTGTCAAAACATATGTTTTTAACGTTTTAAAATTTTTCCGTGTGTAGACCGTCAAATCCTGCATATGTCCAAGCAAATCTGAACATGTCCTGGAATTTTGGAGAGCGAAGTTGATTATCTGTGAGTGCCTGAACTTTGATATTTGTCTGAAAATAAAAAATTAAACTTCTCACTCGAGGGAAGACTTGAACCAAAGACCTCTCGTTCCGTAGTTGCTCACGCTAACCACGGGACCATGGCGGTCCTGAGCTCGCAGTATCCTTGATTTTGTATATCTGGCGCAATGACTATTCAGTTTGTATATTTTGCTTATTTTTATTCATAGTTCCACACAACTTCTTCCTGTTTTCTCGATTGATCTGTGTTCAGTTTTTCAAGGCCTATCCACTGTGCCAACTTATAACTAAATCTGAGGGGGGTGCGATGGGGAGGTTCCCTTATGAGTGGTGCCGATGAAAGCCAGATAGAAGGCGGCAGGCAGGCCACGAGCGGTCGTCCGACACAAATGTTGGCATTCGACCGACGGGATGTCGGGCTGCTGCTTGTAGTCGACGACAATCCCTGTGAAGTACTCGGGTATCATTACTCTGCGAAGGTCCTCCTTGCATAGCTCGTGGCTTCGATCGCACGGGCCTCATGACCACCTCTTTCGCTACCCCCAATGCCCAAACTTGGTGCCTCTTCCCTCGTGCCAGCGAACCCGTATATACGAGGGTTGGAACTTAAACAGCGGTAACTGTTTATTCACAACCGATACAAAAAAAAAAAAAAATGGTTCAAATGGCTCTGAGCACTATGGGACTAAACTTCTGTGGTCATCAGTCCCCTAGAACTTAGAACTACGTAAACCTAACTAACCTAAGGACATCACACACATCCATGCCCGAGGCAGGATTCGAACCTGCGACCGTAGCAGTCACGCGGCTCCGGACTGAGTGCCTTAACCGCGAGACCACCGCGGCCGGCAACCGATACAAAAGATTTACATGTTTGCACCTGTTAGTGTCCTTCAAAGTAGTCACGAGCGTTGTGTAGAACCCGTTGCCTGCGATGTGGAAAGCGTAGTATATCGTTCCGGAACCTGTTCTGTTGATGGTGCGAATGGAACGGTCTACTGCTTGTCGAATTTCTGGAACAGTTCCGAAGCGAATGCCACGAAGCCAAAACTGAAACGCCAATCCAGCGAATGGCGTCATTATGGGTCGCCGCGAAAGTTGAAAGTGAGTATGAGCCCCAATATGGTGAAAGTTTTGGCGATTTTCGTGTACGTCTGTGAAGGTGTTATCCTAACGCATTTCGTTCCTCCACGGCAGACCGTCAATGCGCAGTATTATTGTTCATTTTTGCAGTATCACTTGCGACGAGCTTTGCGAAAGAAGCGGCGACACTTTCTGCGCAACCCACCCATCATTCTGCACGACAATGCGCGGGCGCATACAGCGCAAGCTGTGGCTGTTCTGTTCGGCAGATGGGACTGGGAAGTACTGTACCATCCACCATACTCCCCTTACTTACGTCTTTGTGACTTTGATTTGATTCCGAAGATGAAGGAACCATTTCGTGGCATTCGCTTTAGAACTGTTCCAGAGATTCGACAGGCAGTAGACCGTTCCATTCGCACCATCAACAGAACAGGCTCTGCTAACGGTATACTACGCCTTCCACATCGCTGGCAACGGGTTCTACACAAAGCTGGTGGCTACTTTGAAGGACAGTAACAGGTGCAAACATGTATCTCTTTTGTATCGGTTGTGAATATAATTGTCACTATTTAAGTTCTAACCCTCGTATATCGGCAAGCAAAGAGCTTCTGAGGACACAACCAACAGATACCAACTCTTCGTCGTAGATATTGGCAAGATGGATAGTCGAGCTAGTGGCGGCAGACGGAACAGTCTACTAACTTAATGGCGCCCCGGCTCAATATCGACTGGCATTTCGTCTTCAATCACGTCATCAGAGAAGTCCTCTTAATTATAGAGGCCTTCAGTGCCCTGTGTCCACCTATTTGCTCTCTCCTCTGCATTTAACACTGGAATTACCGTAGCCATCTTAATGCTGATGCCCTTGCCTTAAATTTCACGGAAAACAGTTTTGACTTTTCTGTGTGCCGCATCAGTCCCTCGGAGCACACTTTTTTCTGATTTCTTCGCATTGTTCCTGCATCCAGTCCGCCTTGCTTTCTATCACTTTCTATTTATTTCATTCCTAAAAGACTTACATTACTGTCTATAAAAGGCATTAAATCATTATACGACTCAGCGATCATATAATTGTCAATCTAGATCGCTTTATTTACTTATTTTTAAATTACACAACTTAACGCTATTTCGGTCACAGCCATCTTCACAATCACGGATGTTCCTGCATTTAGCTAATACCACATAAACATTTTCTGCTTCTGAACTGCTGTGTCTCCTTTGTAATTTAACTGCAGCCAGAAAAGAAGATTACATCATTTAAATTACAGAGGAGACATTTTTAACTGCAGTTCAGAAGGAGGAAATGTTAATGAGACGCTAGTTAACAGAAAGAAAGTTCATGATTCTGAAATACGTTAAGGCGTATAAATTGAAATGTAATAATAAAAATAACCGTGAAGATGGACAATCATTTTGATTGTTTTGCTGTCCGTTTGTCTTGTTCTGAAAATTATTGTACTACTACCTTTCCTCGAACGGCTGAAGTACAAGGGTTTCAGAATGAATTATCTGATTTCGGACGGTACTAATTTCAGAAAATCGCAGTTAAGTTTCAGTGCGTCTTCTCAGTTTGCAATCAGTCAGAAGTAATATGACGTCTGCTCAACAGAAGGCGTTTTGTGTGTGCAGTTTGCAAAGGATGAATCAGTGATTTTGGTCCAGCGTACCTTCCGTCGGCGTTTTGGCATTGATCCACCTGCACGAAAAAAACATTCGCTGTTGGTACCGCCAATCTGAAGAGACAAGATGCTTGTGCAAACGTAAGAGTCCAGGTCGACCTTGCACTTCTAATGACATGCTGGAAATAGTTCGGCAAACGTCTGAGCGAAGTGCATGAAAGTTTATTTGCCGCGCAAGTAGAGAGCTGTCAATGCTTCATACGAATATCTGGCGAGGGTTAAGGCGTCGTTTGGTCTATAAACCATACAGATTGCAATTAGTGCAAGCTCTTCGGGTATGTGCTTAAAGGAAACGGATTGACTTCAGTAATACTCTGCTAGAGGACATGGAAGACGTTACATATTTACCACGGTTAATTTTCAGTAATGAAGCAGTAAAGTATACTGACATAATGTACGCTTATGGGGAATCCAAAACACTCATGACTACCGAGCGCGAAAGAAATTCACCTAAGCTGGACTTTTTTGTGCCATTTCTCTCGAAAAAGTGTACGGTGACTGGAATGAGCTATCTTCAGATTCTGCAGAACTTGCTTTATCCATAACTTCATTTTCCAACAGGATCCAACACTAACATACTGGCAGAACAACGTAATTCAGTTTCTCAACGACTGTCTGCCTCAGCACGGGACCCCGAGACACAGCCTGCATTTTTGGCCTCAAACGTCAGACATGAGCCCCTCCGATTTCTTTCTCGTGGGAATAGGTGAAGTGTGTTCATCTCCCACGCTCCTCATGACATAAAACGAGTGAAAAAAAGACTAACAGTAACTTCTGTAAAAGCAGATACATTGTGTGAAGTTCATGATGAATTTAGCTATCGTCTAAATGTTGTTCGTGCTGCTGCTGGTAGACGCACAGAGCATTTGTAATAACATAGCCAAAACTTTAAGATTTTGTAAGTATTTTGCAATGAATCCTATGGCTGTAGTATTTTCTTATCAATAAATATGGAATTTTGAAACCAGGTCATTCCTTTTGAAACACCCTTTATTTTTTCTGTTACTCAAGATTTTTTCGCATTTACCTCCATTGTATGAATGTTAGTACGTCCAACTTTTGTTTTGGGACTGCCCTTTTTAGTGAAAGACGCTTCATCATTCCTAAGTACTTCAGTATCCAACTTTTTCCTTATCAGACCATCAAATTTTCTACATTCTTCTGTAGCACCGCATCTCAAATTTTCTTTGGTCTTGTGTTACTGTTTTCCCACAGTCCATATTTCACCACCATACAAAGCTGTGGTCCAAATGTACATTCTCAGATACTTCTTCCTCAAATTAAGGCCTATGTTTGATACTAGTAGACTTCTTTCCGTCAGGAGTGGCCTTTTGGCCAGTGCTCCTTACTCTGTCCATCATTGCTGAATTTTCTACCTAGGTAGCACTTTATTTACTTCGTTATAATCATCCTGATGGAAACTTTCTCTCTATTCTCATTTCTGCTACTTCTCACTACTTTCGTCTTTCTTTGATTTACTCTCATTCCACATTCAGCACTCATTAGACTGTTCGTCTCATTCAGCAGATCATGTGATTCTACTTCACTTTCACTCTCACTTTCACTGTATTCTGCAGTCCCCATAATGGGTAGATGTGTAACAATGAGCGTTCTACGACTGGCAGACCACTCGCGCCCCGGCAGTGAGGTCGGACTCTCACGGCAAGAGCATCGCTGCTCAGGCTGCCAATTTGGTCGTGATGATGCCGCGAGGTGACGTCAGAAAGCGGAATGGCATTTCGTGGCCTCGAGGCACGGGACTCGTGACTCGCGTAGAGGCGCATGCCTGGCGCTGCGGGCGTAATGAGTCGCCGCTACACACACCACACACTCTTGTGTCCACGTGTTCATCTAGATGCCACAAACCTGAACGAGCGAGGTGGCCCTTTCGGCCGTCCGGAATTATTGTCTTCCCAACTCACTTACTTACTGCTCACTTTCCGTATCCATTGTGCATTAAATCTTCCCTCTCCATTATTCAGCAGCTTTTTCATCGGTGTTCATGCAGATTCACTTCTTCACACAAAAGTGTGCCGAGTAGTAGGTGATGATGATGTCTCTGAATTCCCCCCCACATTCGCGTGAGTCATCCTCTACGTATCCTGATGCCTCTTTTTTTCTTGCAATCATTTGAGCGCTCTCTGCCGCCCAGCGGGTGGGTAGGGGGGGCGGGGATGTGCATTATGACCTCCAAGTTGTTCCTCTTTGAATCTGTAACTACGTCTCCTGTCGCTGATTTAAGTGTCTGGCCTCAAGAGCAGTTTTTGTTAAGGGGTTGATCTGTTGAGGAAGCCCTTTCTCCACGTCAGCCGCGACGAAACAGCAATGGTAGTTACCTAACATATGTCTCTACCTGCGAGGGGTTAGACAGCGGTCAAAGGTGTTGGTCTCAAGCATGCTGCTGCGCTGCTGAGGGCAACAATTATTTGTTTTGAGCGTGCTGGCGTTTCCACCACCGGCGATGCGTACTCTCTCGCTGGTAAACATAGAGCCATAGCACTGGTCTTTGTTTCCTCGCCATGCTCTTCCCGTAATGTGCCGCAGTAGACAGTTTCTTGAGTTGAGTTACCCATTCAGTTCATTTCAGTTTGGTTTGGAACATATAATGTTGATCGTCGGTAAAGCAGATGCCAGACTGAGATTCATTGGAAGAATCGTAAGGAAATGCAATCCGAAAACAAAGGAAGTAGGTTACAGTACGCTTGTTCGCCCACTGCTTGAATACTGCTCAGAAGTGTGGGATCCTTACCAGATAGGGTTGATAGAAGATATAGAGAAGATCCAACGGAGAGCAGCGCGCTTCGTTACAGGTTCATTTAGTAATCGCGAAAGCGTTACGGAGATAATAGATAAACTCCAGTGGAAGACTCTGCAGGAGAGACGCTCACTAGCTCGGTACGGGCTTTTGTCAAAGTTTCGAGAACATACCTTCACCGAAGAGTCAAGCAGTATATTGCTCCCTCCTACGTATATCTCGGGAAGAGACCATGAGGATAAAATCAGAGAGATTAGAGCCCACACAGAGGCATACCGACAATCCTTCTTTCCACGAACAATACGAGACTGGAATAGAAGGGAGAACCGATAGAGGTACTCAAGGTACCCTCCGCCACACACCGTCAGGTGGCTTGCGGAGTATGGATGTAGATGTAGATGTAGAAGAAAGAGTACAGTCCAATTTGACTCCCAAGTATTTAGGATAGGGTTCGTGCGCCATGGGCAAATCCTCCAATATGATGTTTAGTTTAATTCAGTTAAGGCGAACTGAATGCCGTGACTTACCCTGTTATGGCAGGACATCTCCGCCCTTTACCCCTCTTCGACCTCGCCTCCTCCTCCGCCCGCCGTTAAGCAGCTGACTGTTCATTGATTATGTCTAACAGCTGTGTCCATAATGCTAGTTGAAGTAAATGTTGAAAACGCGCGCCATATCAAGGTTCTTGACGATTCCTCAAAAACAGCAACTGCTCATTTTAATCGAAGTAGAATTACGACCATATTTTACGCTGTCGGAGACCAAAAATCTCGTCTGTTGGAAACCAAAGCAGTAGTTATCGGTATCTAACTTATACATCGACGAAGTGGTGATGGATGTAAAAGAAAAATTGAGGAGAGGGATTAAAATACGGAACGAGAGGATATCAGTGATAAGATTAGCTGCTGATATTACTATAGTCATTAAACGAACAGAAGAATCATAGTATATATACTGAACGCAATTAAGAGTCTGATTTGGACCGAGAAAAAACCGAAGAAACAGGAAAGTCATGAGGTGTAGCACAAAAGATTTTAGACTTAAAATCAGAACTGGGAGATCACGAAGCAGAAGAATTTAAGGATTTCTGATAACTAATTTAAGTAATTCTGATAACTTGAAAGTAAGATTACCAATGACGGACGAAGCAAAGAGGACATAAAAAGCAAATTGGCATAGGTAACGAGGGCATTCCTGGCCAGCACAAGTCTGTTAGTGTCAAACATGGGCCTTAATCCGAGGAAGAAATTTTCGCGAATGTACGTTTGGAGTAGAGTACTGTATGCTAGTGAGTCACGGACTGTGGGACAACTAGAAAGAGAATCGAAGCGTTTGCGATGTGATGCTACAAAAGAAATTTGAAAATGAAGTGGTCTGACAAGGTAATTGATGAGACTGTCAACAGAATCGGCCAGGAAAGGAATAAGTGGAAAACACTGATAAAAAAAAGGGACAGGGTGATAGAACATGTGTTAAAACATCAAGGAATAACTTCCACGATACTACAGCGAGATGTAGAGGAGAAAAACTTTTAGCGGAAGACAGAGATTGTAATACATTCAGGAAATAACTGGACATGTAGGGTGCAAGTACTATCCCGAATGAGATAAAGAAGTTGGCACAAGAGAGGAATTCTTGGTGGACCGTATCGAATCACTCAGGAAACCGATAGTTAAGAAAAGTGAGACTAAGACACAGTATTTCAAATAGGTTAAAGCCTAACTATGTATAATTAAAGTTACTTAGGCCTAAAGAATTAATCACTTGTGGTTTGCTTTTCGGAAGTGACACTTCATTCAAAGATGAAGTGTTCATATGGACTTACTGTGCGCATCTTGTCATCACTAACATTTCTTGGTATTAGTTAACGCTGTATTATCTCCATGCTGTAAGAGCTTCGGAGTCCTCAGAAGTATTTTTTCAGCTTATAGTGGCAACTTCCTTAATTGTTTTGTCATCATTTTGCATCAACAGACGGCAATATCGGCATTACAATTAATAAAATCTTTAAAATAATTTCAGTTGTGAAATACGAAACCAGTGATTGTCTTTTGGCTCATGAAAATGTACATCAAAATCTTGAACGTTTCCTGCTCATACTTTTTTGTACATAAAACTGCCTTTACCTGCTGCAAGTTACTTTATTTATCCCATACGCGTTTTGCTGTTCTCTTGTTCTAAGGCATCATCAATGGGATCTATAACGATACAGTTCTGTTAGTTTTAGATTATTAAACAGTTCACTTCGCGATTTTTTTGTAAAAAAAGTAATTACTTACGATTTGCTGATCTGCTGATCTGGAGGTCGCACTACCACTTTTATCACTGCCATATAATCACATCTTTGTGTTCTCGCCTTCCACACACTGTTCACCACGTTTCTCACCCTTTTTTGTGGTGGACTATTGTTCTTTTGTCACTCGATACAACTATTTCGTCGTACAGTGTTTTTCACAATGTAAATATTGCGACTCCATTACGTGTTTCATCTTCTTTGGTATGTTTACCTATTTGTTGCCAACATAACGAAGTATACGTTCGAGACTAAACTATTTATCATGTTTGTACCGTGCGTATGTATGAATGTGTGAGAGAGAGAGGGATAGAGCCGAGTTTTTTTATTTATTTATTATTTTTTGGCGGGGGGAGGGGGGGCGGGGAGTGTACTGGCAGTTAGCGAGTGGTTGAAAACTTTGGTGACAGCTAATTTGACTTTTCGTTTCAATATTCTGTGGAGAGGTTCATGGATGAGTCAGTGTAAAGATGTTGCGTTCTATTATTCTTATATTGGACAGTATTATTATATTAATACTTCTTGTGAACTTTATTCTATTATTTTATCTACTAGTGTAAATAATGAATTGCTTGGCACATGTACTTGGTCATTCAACAGGACTTTCCCCTCTGCTTTGGTTTTCAGTATGTGGTAATTTTCTCATCCATAAACCAGTCCACAGAATATTGAAACGAAAAGTCAAATCAGCTGTCACCAAAGTTTTCAACCAGTCGCTAACTGCCAGTACACTGACCGCCCCCCCCCTCCCCCCGCAAAAAAATAATAAATAAAAAACGTCAGCTCTATCCCCTTCTCTCTCTCACTCACACACACGCACGGTATAAACATCATAAATACAAGTTTAGTCTCGAACATATACTTCGTTATGTTGGCAACAAATAGGTAAACATACCAAAGAAGATGAAACACGTAATGGAGTCGCAATATTTACATTGTGAAAAACAGTGTACGACGAAATAGTTGTATCGAGTGACAAAAGAACAATAGTTCACCACAAAAAAGAGTGAGAAACGTGGTGAACAGTGTGTGGAAGGCGAGAACACAAAGATGTGATTATATGGCAGTGATAAAAGTGGTAGTGCGACCTCCAGTCCAGATGTGAGGAAACGCAGATCAGCAAATCGTAAGTAATTACTTTTTTTACAAAAAAATCGCGAAGTGAACTGTTTAATAGTCTAAAACTGACAAAACTGTATCGTTATAGATACCACTGATGATGCCTTAGAATAGCAGAAGGCGAAACGCGTATATGATAAATAAAGTAACTAGCAGCAGGAAAAGGCAGTTTTATTTACAAAAAAAGTATTTATATGCTTGCTGCGGAGGATGGCCACACAAACAAACTTGTTTTCCTGCTCAGCTTGAGTTGCATATTTTGTGCTGCCAGCTTTTCGAAAGCACTTGTGTATTAGGTTTGGCTTCAACCAATGCCAGGTATTCTATACGTACTGCATTGCCCAGATACATAAAAATCAACTAAAATTCTGTGTATAATTATCTGACCTTCATTTAATTTATAGATCTATTACAAACAATTTAGTGACATTCAGAGGGAAATGACAGGGAATTCTATGTGTATGTAGAGTTCTTGTAAAGAATATCCTAACATAAAATGCCAGGCTTGCCCATAACACGTTCAGTTTAGGATCTTCCTTCCCACTGCCAGGCGTGCGTTGACACTTTGAGCCAGTGTCAGAGGTGACTCCTGAAGAGGTCTGCAGCAGTGCCTTCACATTTGGCTCATACTCTGTGGGTTACGACTTTCCTCCTTTGAAACATCGAGACTTTGCTAACTTCCTAATCACTAACGGTCTTAATTTATCAGATCCATCTACGTTTGTAGTAAAGGGTTCCGCCACTCTTTGTGTGGTTCTCCAAAGCAGGAGTCACCCTTAAATGCCAATGTTTTGTCCGGTGATAAGTTTTGAAAAAAGTTCCGTTTACTCTATGATTGCAAATATCTCCCACAAATTCTGCTGCCAGTAATGCCACATCTTAGTTTGAAATGGTTATCCATAAGAAGCAGGAAAATTTTCAACTGTTAAGGTTTTTGCAAATTATAAAGCCTTTCCTTTCAGTATTGTGCATTTTTCCAAGTTCGCAAACCTTCAAACCTGGATACTTCTGAATTTCTCACCTGTTGGCTCGTCTTTCGAAAAATGTATTTTATCTGTGTCTCATTGGCGAGCCTGCTAGTTAAGATAGAACGTAAGATAGTGAGGCGCTCTGCAATGTTCACTTTGGATTTTCTAGTACTACGTTTCACCTCTTCAATTACGTTTATTTTCTCCTGAATGGTGAGATATCTTCTTCTGTTTTGTGACGAAATCATTATTTGCTAACAAAAAAACTGGAAACTACATTTAAAAAAATTAACCCCTTGCAAAAACACTCTTAGTTTCACTCAGTGCAATCTGCATCTGCTCACACTACCACCAACTGCAACTGCATATCACTGCTATGCAGTCTGATTGTTGTAACGCGGGCTGTTTCCCCTCTTATTATCTCTGAAACCATTGTTGACTGGTGCAAAATTTTACCAGTGTACTACAATGTTGTGGCCTATAGCCTTTTGACTCACGAGGTTAATAATTACAATCAAACTGAATATATTAATTTTACGTATCTAAATTGATCTGTTCAAATGTATTTAAATTTTATAATTTATCGTTTAACATTGAGGGAAGAAAATAAGATGAAAGAAATGAATGATGGAACCACTGGGAATCGAACTACAGCTACCGAATTGCTTGTCTGTTCTCTTGACCATTTTTTTTTAAAAAAAAAGAGGAATCAGAGTGCACTGCCTACTCCGAGGTTGGCACTGACAACTCACATGTATAAATGTATAACCCTATCTCTACTATTGTAATTTAGTATGGCTTTACCTAAATAACAGAAAAAAACTTTCTCTAAGTTGTCACATATACTATACCCCAACAGAATAAATAGTCCTGTTACGCGAAAAGCCACGTATAACCCTCTTACTAAAATTAATTTAGTCTCCAAATAAAGTACACTAAGGGAGGATAGTCCTTTAATAGGAAAAGCTAATCAATAGAGTTGCCCTTTTTACGGGATTTGACCGTGTGACGTGTCTAATGGGTAAGTAAATGAGATTATTCAGTTCTTTCGTAAGATTGTACCCAGCGCTTAAATAGAAATGCAGTATGAATGGTATTACACTGAAGCTAGGAGAACTCAGTTCCAAGTTCATTTAGTGGTTTAAAACATGTACTAATGGTCGCCAGCCCATCCTGGCTACGAAACAGTGAAGTATTGGAAAAGCAAAAGTATGAGTTTTTGCCTACTTTCTTCCTACCGTTTAATTTGGTTCTTCAAATAAATATTACTCCACTTAAACAATGTTGGTGCGGACACTGGAATTTCTTTTTGGCTACTACACCCTTATACATTACGTTTTTAAAAGAGAAAAAGCCCATTAGATAACTTCAAGGAAGCTAAAAAAATTTGGCCAGGGGGGCCCTATAGAAGAGCACTGTCTATAATAAACAGCTTAAATACTAAAATACTTAGATACTAAAGCACACACTTTTTATACTGATCATTTCACTCCAATAAAACCTCTTTCTTACTGGAATTTACTTTCAAAAGCTATTATTCCTTGAACTAACTGTAGATAGTCATTTACTAGATTCTAGTAACTTGGCTACACTCTGATTGAATTTTTACGTAAGCAAACTTTCACTATAATACTTTACAATTGTAAAGAAAACCTAAAAACAATTTAAATGGTGCCTCTTTATATTAATTTGGCACTTTGTAAGTCTGTAAAATAGGATACTTGGATTCATCAAACACCAGGAAGGAACCCTCTTAAATTGTCAAATTTACATTAACATGAACAATTTATACTCACAAATATTTTTAAATATGGAAGGTCACCAGAAAATTATTTAACATAGTAAACAATTTACATAGTATTCTACTTATATTATTCACATTCAATACAAAGAGCTTCAACCTCCAGTATAACACACTTTACTATATACAGAAAATATAGTACAAATCTGCGAAAATTTCTAAAGCAAAAAAATATAAAAAATTTAAATGAACCATAAAAAATATTGTTATAACACCGTATTTGGACTGAAAGATATGTGCAGGACCACTTTTTGTGAAAATCACAAAAGAGTATCATTAAACATTGACAATTTGCAGTCATAATAAATCCGTTGATAGAATTTCGTGAGAATGAAAACAAAAAATTACGGCCAGCGAGATTTGATCCTGGGACCTAACGCTTATGAAGCTAAGCGCTTACTCGCTTCTTTTTAAGCTCTCTTTCTGTGAACTAACACTCAGTGTCCCGCAAAGAAAACCTTTTCAGTAGTTTTTACATATGGTTTTTTTCTTTATTTTTATTAAATTTAATATAGACATATAAAAACGAAAGCTCCACAACCGCGAACAAAAGCATGACGGGAGAGTGGACAGGGATCCCGAAACGTTACAGTGCCGTAAACCTACGTTATACAATCACATGGCCGTTAGAGGCAAGAGGCAGCATCTTGGTAAATAAAGTGCGATAACTCCACATCCGCTGTCATTTCCAGCGAGTGGTAACCGTACGTTGCTCAAAGGTACGAGGGTCGGAATCTTTCTCGCCTCCTACTATATGGTGAATGTAATGGCCTAAAAGCCGAAAGGTCGTATTGGATTTCGTCCACGGGAAGAGTCTGGATGTAGAAGAATATCAGCCATACAGGTACTTTCGTTCGATAGCTTGAGGAAAGCTGTTTTGCCTTCAAATCCAGTTCCAGTTCTCTCGACCACAGGAGGTAAGTCCATGTCTTAGCGTATTAATTAAGGGCCAATTGGCTAAACTGGGCCGTCACACTTACAAAGGCTAATATAGAACCTCACCGTCTGCACTCATCCTCAGCACGTTATAAGTTGTCATGTAGATTGAACGTAATTATAACGATACACATTCCATTCTAACTCAGGACTTTAAAAACTTTAGTCCAACTGATGTTTGGACTAATGCTTGTAAATGCCTGAATTAGAGTGGAATGTGTATCTTTATAATTACGTTCAATCTACATGGCTGGTTGTAACGCACTGATGAAAGCCACACTGTCAGTGGAAATGTAGATCTGCAATAAAATGCACGAGACAGATGACATTACGACCGATGCTGACCTGCTTCCTGCCATGGATTACATGACGCTCGAGGAGCTCAAACATTCTCATGGAATCAGACGTGTTGAGGATCTCCCTAGGCGATAACATCGACAGGGGGCGTTGAAGTGACTAGCCGGAGACAGGCAAACAGTCGAGAGGTGATTGAATAAGCGAGTGAGTACACGCTAGTATAGTGTGCCGGATGAATAATACCGAAGCCTTCACGTGTGTATCAGGAAGGCACAGCCATCCTAGCGGACAGGGCCACGCCATCACTTCATATCGAACTTGAAAAATGAGATTTTTCCTTAGGAAACCTCCAGATAATCGCTTTAGTTTACGGGCTATCGACGGAGGAAGCAGAAAAAATTGTGTGACATAATACGCTTTACGCAAAATACGGGTATCTAAGAACCGGACTTTTTGAAGTAATGTAAGGGAACGGCGTTGAGCTCGTGAATCACCCCTTGTATCATATCCGTAACCGATCTCCAATTGAGCGCAGCCATCTTCATTGGGCAACGACGACAACTAACGATTTGTGGCGAACAACCACCGTAGCCCATCGGATCACAGCGTCGGTAAAGCCGCGTAAATTCACAATACTGAATTTCCGTTCATTAAGAGAAGGCTGAAACTACTTGTCAATACAGCAAAAGTGGAAAATGCCACCTTACTTTAGCACCCTTTTCCGGTAAATCTTAGTAGGAGCAAACGAGATTTAAAGAATAAAAATGTAAATCTCATAAATGACATAAGGCTCACCGATCTGGCTCAAACTATGTGAGTAGAAAAAGGTAGATGCCCTTTTAAAGTACATAGAATATTACGCGTGAATGGGCCACAGGAAAAGCAAAAATGCTCTCAAAAGATTTATTGAGCAGTGATAGGAAAACAAGGGGGAAACAAATGGTAGCACCAAAATTTTTTTCTTAGCGTGGTGGCTTTATTGGAGTGAATAGTAGACAATGAAATTTAAATAACAACTCTCCACAAATATGGCTTCACAGGTAAAATTCATAAGAGTTAATTTAAAGAAAAAACTTTCAACAAATATCCCTTAATGCCTTTGGTAAAACAATAAGTGATAGGCCCAACGAGAAAGTGCAATCCACCTCAACATTTCCAAAGCTCATAGACACAAGTTGCACAATTTAACCCCAAGGCTTTGCCAAGATAAAATTTCCCAAAAACGTAAAAAATAAATCATTTCACTAAAATGCTGTATCAGTTATCAACATAAAAATTCACAAGGAGCCCAAGGCTAGATTATAACATTTCTGACATCGCAGGAGTAGGCAAGATAAAATTAACTCAGTTAACAAAATGCAATTACACGAAAACTCAAATACAAGTTAAAATTTAACACACACGGTGACAACCGCCAGTTTACAATAGTTCAAAACATTATTCAATCTCATAAATGCGCAGATGTCATTACCAAAGGGAGTGTGCGAACCAACTTGAAGCAACTACAACATGGCATAGAGCAAATTACAGATTCGGCAGTCTATGCAGAGAAGTGGGCAAGAACGGTAAACAAGTCAGGAAACGATCACCGTCGCCCACATACACACTCGCGCACGGGCACAGGGGAGCCAACCTTAAGCCAGGGAGATAGGACAGGCAGGGTGAAAAAAAGAAAAAAATCGTCACGGGACCCACCGAACCACCGGACGGGAACTAGCAAAATTCACTCACCTAAAGCTTTACGTACGACGCCCGGGCGAGAAAACGGGAAATAGTACGGGCACAGGCCAGCAAAAACCCCTGACAAACACACACAATCCCATAAATTCCAAAACATAATTTAGTCAATTATCCCCCAAAACCCCGGAACTTGGCACAAGCGAAATTACAGGCTACAGGTTCCAAAGGCACTCTGCAGAAGAGTAAGGAGGGAAAAGGTTAAACGAAGTTCCGCAACGGCACAATAAAACGCCAAGGAAAACACTCTAAGTAAGGTACATCACCCCACAGAATGCCGAGAAACACGAACACTGGGGTTTGCCGACGATTCCGACACAATCATAACAACGAAGATAATCTTCTTAGGCATAACACGCTGAAACACACAACAGCACCAAACTTCCGAGGACGGAAAAGTACTCCCCTTTAAACTATATCCGGCAGCAGCACAGCCACAAGCTCCTGCCAAGGCGCGGTCCAGGGAAATCGCCGCGAGAAAGATGGTCCGGCACGAGTATCGTCACCCAGACCTCAGCAAGGCGCAGTCAGACAGGGCAGGAAAGCTGCTAATCAGGCGACGACTCCAACCACCGGACCCGGAGAGTAGCGAGCAACACCAGCCCCGGCCAGCGACAGCACGGAGGGACCCACCGTCCGAAGCAAAAGGCAATGCTCGCGCCATGTCCATTACGATTATCCGGGCTTTTATGCCGTGGTTGATTGATGAATTGGTGATTCCCAACGTTTCGTCTCCGACTGCGGGAGACATCTTCAAGGGGGTCCGTAGCTCGATGGAAGGTCCAACACACACACTGGCTCGCTACTGACTGCCGCTAAATTCCGTGTCCGCGCGCCCCCGCACCGCGGCGTGACGTCACGTGTTTTGAAAACGTCAGTGCAATTGGCCGCTGTCCGTCGCCGTCGATCGCCGTTGCCATCACCCAGTAGTGGACGGGTGGTACACATCTTCTTTAACACCGGCATCCATATACCGTTTAATTTGACGCCCTCCTCCTTTCGGTTGAAATTATTTGGGTGTTTAGCGATTTCGATTGCCTCCCTGTAGAGCCTTTCGTAATATCCGCTCGTGGCCGCTAGTACTTGCGTCTCTTCGAAGCGAATATTGTGGTTCCCTGGCTGGAAAGCATGCTCCGCAACAGCTGATCGTTCCGTTTCTCGTCTTCTACAATTTCCCTTGTGCTCTTCCAAATCTTCGAAATCGCTAAACACCCAAATAATTTCAACCGAAAGGAGGAGGGCTTCAAATTAAACGGTATATGGATGCCGGTGTTAAAGAAGATGTGTACCACCCGTCCATTACTGGGTGATGATGTTTGGTTTGTGGGGCGCTCAACTGCGTGGTTATCAGCGCCCGTACAATTTCCCAACCTTTGCTCAGTCCAATTTCGCCACTTTCCTGGATGATGATGAAATGATGAGGACAACACAAACACCCAGTCATCTCGAGGCAGGTGAAAATCCCTGACCCCGCCGGGAATCGAACCCGGGACCCCGTGCTCGGGAAGCGAGAACGCTACCGCGAGACCACGAGCGGCGGACTCCATTACTGGGTGATGGCAACGGCGATCGACGGCAACGGACAGCGGCCAATTGCACTGACGTTTTCAAAACACGTGACGTCACGCCGCGGCGCGGGGGCGCGCGGACACGGAATTTAGCGGCAGTCAGTAGCGAGCCAGTGTGTGTGTTGGACCTTCCATCGAGCGACGGACCCCCTTGAAGATGTCTCCCGTAGTCGGAGACGAAACGTTGGGAATCACCACAGAATTCATCAACCGACCACGGCATAACAGCCCGGATAATCGTAATGGACATGATATTTCCGGCCGTGAAAGTCTACATTTTAGTATAATGCTCGCACCGCACGCACCCATACTTTACTGCCCGCGCACACGCCCCCGGCCGCCAGGAGGCGCCCCGCAACGAAGAAAGAAACACCACTCGGAGGCCCAACGATCGAGAATTGATCGGAAATACCGCCGCCACGGCACAAGTATGAGCAAATTTCGAGCAATAAATCTCATAACGCTGCAGCCAAGTGATTTTTTTCGCTTTGTGCGTCGCTCGAGCAGGTAATGTGTTACTTCCGCCTCTCTCGCAGCGCTGCGAGTGTTTACTTGCTTTCCTTTAATACTGTGTGTGCGTCGCATCGTCGTTCGTCTAGTAGTGTTTGTTGTCAGTGTCTCTATTGTGGTCACTCGTTTAGCCCACGCTACGATATATATACCTTATTTCCTAAGAATATTTTACGTAAAGGTACTGTAAGTTCAAGTTTCGACAAGCCCACATGTCGTATTCAGGTTGGGTCCTTGGACATTAACGACTGTCGTGTTGACGAGATTCGGGTCACTATATAACAGGTTCATACAGCTTTCTATGACTGAGATTCCTATACTTTTTTTTTCAAGTTCTGGGTCCACTTCATGTAGGCACGATAATTTCGCTTCATGGTTCCTAAGTTTGCCTCTCTCATCGCTATGGAGCTGCTGGTATGGTTCTCCTTGCTAGCGCGGAAGTCGAATATACGAGATGATGATGATGATGATGATGATGTTTGGTTTGTGGGGCGCTCAACTGCGTGGTTATCAGCGCCCGTACAATTTCCCAATCTTTGCTCAGTCCAATTTCGCCACTTTCCTGGATGATGATGAAATGATGAGGACAACACAAACACCCAGTCATCTCGAGGCAGGTGAAAATCCCTGACCCCGCCGGGAATCGAACCCGGGACCCCGTGCTCGGGAAGCGAGAACGCTACCGCGAGACCACGAGCGGCGGAAGAATATACGAGAGCCGGAAAGCAAGGCGAAATGGAGATGACAGTGAAACATCAGATGAAGTTTTCCACAGATGTGTTCTGCAGAGGTTCTAGCATCTCTGTCGATCGCGTCACTTCGCTTTTTTCAGTTATGAGCACACAGTGAGCACGTTGCCTAGAACTATACTGGCTCTTGCCAAGTAAGAGTTGCGCCTGATTTCATGCAATTCCACATAACGTACCTACCTGTCAAGCATTTCCTTCTTCATAAAAATTCAGTCACACACTACAGAGGCAATGAACAAGTCCCTGCAGCATTTTGTATGGCAAGTGTTTGATCACCCACCATACAACCCAGACTTGGCTCCATCTGATGTTCATCTCTGTTCACATGATCCACTGGCTTTGAAGACAACGTTTTGGCACTGACAGACCAGTTTAGGGAAGTGGCGGAAAGGACAGGCGGTTGCCGTGTGTGACAAGGGTATTGAAAGGTGATGCAACGCTATGACAAATATTTACATCGGAGCGGCGACCACGTAGAGACGGTGTAGCAAACTGTTTTGAACAAAACATTTTTGATTTTCAGTGTGGTTTCCGTTTCCGGTCGATCGTACCTTACTCTCCGAATAGCCCCTGTACTCCTGGAGTTGATGACAGTTTGCTTAAGGAAGTATTGCTCCCATATGGCGATATACGGAGTGTACTACGAGAACGCTGCCAACCCCCTCCCCCCTCCACCTTCGTTCGGTGGAGAGGTGTGTAAAACGGAGTATCTCCTCTCACTTACAGTTGCGTCCATAATGTGTTCATTCGGGAGGACGACGTTTCAATCCCGCGTCCGGCCATCCTGATTTAGGTTTTCCGTGATTTCCCTAAATCGCTCCAGGCAAATTTCGTGATGGTTCTTTTGAAAGAGGACGGCCAACTTCCTTCCCCGTCCTTCCCTAATCCGATGAGACCGATGAGCTCGTTTCTGGTCTCCTTCCCCAAACAACCCAACCCATAATGTGTTCGTATTACTTATACAAGACAACTAGGGACCTGCTTCCCTGTAAAGAAACTGCCCGCGACATGAGGTTGCCTTAAAATAAACTTATGAACAACGTCGTAAGTTGTCATTAGAGACCTTATTCCTCAACAGACGTACGCCATGCCTTCCCAAGTTACTGAGAAACAATGGGAGCCACTGTCTGACAACTGTCGAGATTTTCCACCTTTACAGTCGCATCATGGCATCTCAACTGTAGTCACCATGTAAGTAGGCTGTTTAGGTTTTCTTATTGGTAACGCCACGTAGCGCTCTGTATGAAAATCATTGGCTGTGCTGTGTGCAGTCTGTGGCTAGTTTGCATTGTTGTCTGCCATTGTAGTGTTGGGCAGCTGGATGTGAACAGCGCGTAGCGTTGTGCAGTTGGAGGTGAGCCGCCAACAGTGGTGGATGTGGGGAGAGAAATGGCGGAGTTTTGAAATTTGTAAAAATGGATGTCATGAACTGCTGTATATATTATGACTTTTGATGACTAGTAAGGTAAATACATTGTTTGTTCTCTATTAAAATCTTTCATTTGCTAACTATGCCTACTAGTAGTTAGTGCCTTCCGTAGTTTGAATCTGTTATTTAGCTGGCAGTAGTGACGCTCGCTGTATTGCTGTAGCTTGAGTAACGAAGATTTTTGTGAGGTAAGTGATTTGTGAAAGGAATAGGTTAATGTTAGTCAGGGCCATTCTTTTATAGGGATTTTTGAAACTCAGATTGCGTTGCGCTAAAAATATTGTGTGTCACTTTAGTGAATGTTTGAGTACGTTCAGTTTTGCTCAGCTGTTTGAAAAGCATATAATGTAAGAGGTTTATCAGCACAGTAATTCTAAAATGATCCCGTCATATTACCACGTGCAGAGGTTGTGTTGCGCTAAAGCCGCACTAAACAACGTTTCAGCTTGAACATGCGATGACACACAAAAAGAAGAAGCACAAAGAACCTGAAGAATCTGGAGGTGGGTACACAAGCCCCCCACCCTCCGATTCTAAAATGTAAGGGGACGTTTCAACCATACCACTCGCCACACCACCGGAACTTGTAATTCAACACAAGCGTCGACGGACTCTGGATGGCGATGACTCAGATGAATCCGTCCATCTTCCATAGCCCCCTGGAACGACTCAGTCGGTCGGCGCTTCTCCATCTACCGAGTATCAGTCTTTAGATAGAATGGGGGATGTTGTACAGTATTAGTCTGATTCCGGTATTCTCCATTCCCGTGATTCCACTGGAATCGTGAACGTTCCTTCCGACTGCCTGAGGGTGGGGATACTGCAGAGCCCCATAGCGTCTCGGCGGTCTCACGGGCATCATGGTCTCACGTTGTTTACGTGCTTGTTCTCCTCCACTCTTGAGGAAGCTTTGCACAAGGACCCTAACGACAATTTAACGGGCGACACTGCAGTCCAGGAAAAACTGACTGATAGCTCAAACTTTTACTTCAGTCTGTCAGCTGGATTCACAAACCCACATGCAGTCGAGTGGGGCGCGGAGATACCCTCCTTCATGCCAGATCTGGTGATCCCGTCATATTACCGCGTGCAGAGGTTGTGTTGCGCTAAAGCCGCACTAAACAACGTTTCAGCTTGAGCATGCGATGACACGTAAAAAGAAGAAGTACCTGAAGAATCTGGAGGTGGGTACACAAGCCCCCCATCGATTTTTCCATGGACTTCGCCATGTATTACGATGCGTAGCATGGATGTCACCTTTTGTTCATAACTTCTAATTGATTTCTGTAGATACTGGATGCAGACATATATTTTTCTACTCTGAATGCAAACAAAATCAGTTCTGAACTTCGTCTTGCAGTTTTGCGCCAGTTTATATATGATTCAAACGAAAAAGTGTTGTTTTATCAGCTTTTCCGTCCTGGGCTTACTATGTTTTTTAAGCTGGCGCGTCAGCTTTCTACTGTAACGGCGATGTTTTATAGGCAGGTTTTACCGATAATTAATATCGAGATATTTGAAAACGTTTGCGGCCTAATCTGTATCTTTTACAATCTTACTTTAATTCTTCTTTATGTCCCTTCCGAATCTGGCCAAATTTTCAATCCCTCGCGTTGTTACACGAAATAAATTGTGTACTTATTTCGTAAAAATCGACAGGGAGTTCTGCTAGGCGGTGATTTTAACTGTGTTTAGCGCCCTATGGACCAGACCCCCCAGTTTTAATTTCATCCGGGAACTTAATGATTTAGTAAGCACATTGCGATTACGCGATGCGTGCATCTGCAAATCCTGTCAAATATACAAATTGTACCGCTATCTCTAGTAGCATGAAAGAGCGTTTTTATTTTTCTGATTCATTTTGTGAGCAACTATTGCCGATAGCTGCTATACCCTCCAATTTCGCTGATCACTGTACCGTACCTGCGACTTTCGATTATGCGTCGACGGCCGGTGCGGCCGGGCGGTTCTAGGCGCTTCAGTCTGGAACCGCTGGGCCGCTACGGTCGCAGGTTCCAATCCTGCCTCGGGCATGCATGTGTATGATGTCGTTACGTTAGTTAGGTTTAAGTAGTTCTAAGTTCTAGGGGACTGATGACCTCAGAAGTTAAGTCCCATAGTGCTCAGAGCCATTTGAACCAACCCGACAACCAATGCATGTGCCTATGTTAACACCAAGACATCGGCAATTGCGACTGAAATGGTAACGCGACCGTCGGCACTGGACGTTGGCGCAGTGGCAGAGCGTTGCATGGTCTGATGAGCCCCAGTACCTTCTTCATCATGTCAGTGGGAGGGTGTGAATCCATTGTCTTCCAGGGTAAAGCTCCTCGACACCTATACTGCGTGTCGAATCCAGCCTAGTTATCAAGGATGGGGTAGCTAGGAAACCCGATACTCGGATCGCTATACAACAAATCAAGAAAATAGTATTAATGTATTTTGTTACAAAAGGAAATGATTACAACACTTAATTTTGTGTTAAACAGACAAAATAAGAATTCTCTTCGCTATATACAATTC
This sequence comes from Schistocerca cancellata, assembly GCF_023864275.1. Lineage (NCBI taxonomy): Eukaryota > Metazoa > Arthropoda > Insecta > Orthoptera > Acrididae > Schistocerca > Schistocerca cancellata. The sequence goes on from NC_064627.1 coordinate 1,001,624,585, forward strand.
CTAATAGAAGGGAAGTAATACAGTGGATACTTCTACCCAGGTCGCCAGGTCGCTGGTCTTGAAGAGCCTGATCTTGATGCTACTGTAGAAGTGGGCCGCGAGCGGTCGGCGCGGCTCTTATGTCCTCTTCACATAGAGGCCGCTGCCACCGCGTTGTCATCCTGGAGAGGGATCGGTCAGCGAGCAATTGGCTGACGACTTCTTTACAGCCCTCTCTGCTCTCTCGTTTCTAACAGGCGTGCCGGCGCTGGACTTTCCACCGTAACAGTGCGGGACAGAGACAAGCTGGCAGGGACTCCGTTATGCTCAGGGGAACATTCACGCGGGCATCCACGGGTGCAGTGGGGCTCCTGCAAGGCACCATGATGGCTAAGAAGTATCGTACTCCCCTTCAAGGCGTAATTGTTTCCTGGAGCATTGGCATTTTTCAGGAAGATAATACACCATGTCACATGGCCGTGAGTGTGACTGAGTGGTTCAAAAAACACAGCGGCGAGTCGCAATTGATGTGCTGCCGCCCCCCTCCCACCGCCCTCCTCTCGCCAGATCTGAACCCGACCAAATACCCTCCTGGAAATTGAAATAAGAACACCGTGAATTCATTGTCCCAGGAAGGGGAAACTTTATTGACACATTCCTGGGGTCAGATACATCACATGATCACACTGACAGAACCACAGGCACATAGACACAGGCAACAGAGCATGTACAATGTCGGCACTAGTACAGTGTATATCCACCTTTCGCAGCAATGCAGGCTGCTATTCTCCCATGGAGACGATCGTAGAGATGCTGGATGTAGTCCTGTGGAACGGCTTGCCATGCCATTTCCACCTGGCGCCTCAGTTGGACCAGCGTTCGTGCTGGACGTGCAGACCGCGTGAGACGACGCTTCATCCAGTCCCAAACATGCTCAATGGGGGACAGATCCGGAGATCTTGCTGGCCAGGGTAGTTGACTTACACCTTCTAGAGCACGTTGGGTGGCACGGGATACATGCGGACGTGCATTGTCCTGTTGGAACAGCAAGTTCCCTTGCCGGTCTAGGAATGGTAGAACGATGGGTTCGATGACGGTTTGGATGTACCGTGCACTATTCAGTGTCCCCTCGACGATCACCAGTGGTGTACGGCCAGTGTAGGAGATCGCTCCCCACACCATGATGCCGGGTGTTGGCCCTGTGTGCCTCGGTCGTATGCAGTCCTGATTGTGGCGCTCACCTGCACGGTGCCAAACACGCACACGACCATCATTGGCACCAAGGCAGAAGCGACTCTCATCGCTGAAGACGACACGTCTCCATTCGTCCCTCCATTCACGCCTGTCGCGACGCCACTGGAGGCGGGCTGCACGATGTTGGGGCGTGAGCGGGAAACGGCCTAACGGTGTGCGGGACCGTAGCTCAGCTTCATGGAGATGGTTGCGAATGGTCCTCGCCGATACCCCAGGAGCAACAGTGTCCCTAATTTGCTGGGAAGTGGCGGTGCGGTCCCCTACGGCACTGCATAGGATCCTACGGTCTTGGCGTGCATCCGTGCGTCGCTGCGGTCCGTTCCCAGGTCGACGGGCACGTGCACCTTCCGCCGACCACTGGCGACAACATCGATGTACTGTGGAGACCTCACGCCCCACGTGTTGAGCAATTCGGCGGTACGTCCACCCGGCCTCCCGCATGCCCACTATACGCCCTCGCTCAAAGTCTGTCAACTGCACATACGGTTCACGTCCACGCTGTCGCGGCATGCTACCAGTGTTAAAGACTGCGATGGAGCTCCGTATGCCACGGCAAACTGGCTGACACTGACGGCGGCGGTGCACAAATGCTGCGCAGCTAGCGCCATTCGACGGCCAACACCGCGGTTCCTGGTGTGTCCGCTGTGCCGTGCGTGTGATCATTGCTTGTACAGCCCTTTCACAGTGTCCGGAGCAAGTATGGTGGGTCTGACACACCGGTGTCAATGTGTTCTTTTTTCCATATCCAGGAGTGTACCTCTGGGAACTGGCGTAATAATACCACCCTGCTCCCCGGAATTTACAGGAATTAGTTGATTTGTGTGTGTATATGTAGTGCCAGCTCCCTCCAGTGATCTCTCCAGGCGTCATTGCTTCCATGCCACTACGCGTCGCAGCTGCTGTCTGTGCCGGATGTGGACGTACCGGCTATTATATCAGTGTATATAATACTTAAAGGATATTTCTCTCAACGATGTTATTAGAGAAGTAACGGATCGCAACTTCGTTCCAAGGGACACTATTCCTCGCTTATGGCCTAGTTGATACAGAATGGAAAACCGCGGCTTCGAGCATCGTTAATGTGATTCAGCGCTGCAAGTATGAGAGAAATTCGCAAAACCCACGAATTTTACATTTACACGATCTTTACGATGGCGGCCTCTCTTGCAGATTAGAGCCGTTCTGCACATGAAAGTGAAACTGCTTCGGCTAAAACGGCAGCAAATGAATGGGTTGGAGAATAAGGTCAAAACCACCCCCCTTACTTCAAGATGGGTTAACTCCCTTATACTACCTTATTCGGTTTTGAGCGAGCTGTATACGCGTGTGTATCATGGCTCTTAAAGGTGGGCACGTGACGACATCACAACAAGACATATCGTGTACGATACACCATGACTTTTCTGATCTTTATGCAGCACCTGCTTCTGGTGATTTTACCTCTTCTATTAATTACGTAGTCACCCCCGCATTAGATGCTGAATTTTTAAGTGGCTTTCACCGGGTTAACAGCTATGATGGCTCATTCATCATCCCGTAGATACCCGAGATTAAATGGCCTCCATAAGGAATTTTATATGCATTTTTGGCCACTTATAAGTGACACAATAACGTCACTGATAAATGAGGTTTTGCGGGGGGAGGGTTTAATTTCTGACCTTTTCAAGGTTGGAAAGATCGTCTTAATCCAGAAAACATCTGGACGTTTAGACATCTTTAATTTTGATCACAAAATAATTGCGAAGACAATAAATAGCCACCTGTCGGTCTTGCTTGCAAAACTCCTAGCAGTTCATCGAAGTTGTGTTCCTGGTCGCAAGTTTGTGACCCCCTGTCGCAGAATGCCGAGATGTCGTGTTGGTGGCTGCCACCACTTCTGTTCCTGGGTCATTACTTTTTACTCCTTGTAATAAGGTGCTTGAGCTAATAATTCACAGTTTCTTGTTGAGAGAATTAGGAGTTTTTGGATCTAACAATAAAGCGTGTTGAATGTTACTCAATCGTTTCACTGGCATCCAAGAGTCTGTGGCCGTGAATGGCCAGCTCAGCCCCCAGGTCATTGTCCATCGCAGTGTCACACAAGAGAGCGTATTTCTGGAGCCCTTACTTCGCTGTTTCGCTGCTCATCCTCCATATTTGGACTATATTTGGAGAGAAGTTTTCCCTAGCATATGCGTACGACGTCACGGTCTTAATTCATAATTCAGATGAAATTATGTTTCTGAAGCCTTCTACACCGTCCTCAGGTGGTTTCGTGGTTCTCCAAGAGAAAACTACGCCCTACATAGCCCGCCCGGTTAGCAGTCCCGGAGTGGGACGGAGCACCTGGTCCCTGGCACGAATCCTCCCGGCGGACTTGTGTCGAGGTCCGGCGAGCCGGCCAGTCTGTGGTTGGTTTTTAGGTGGTTTTCCATGTGCCTCGGCGAATGCGGGCTGGTTCCCGTTATTCCGCCTCATCTACACTATGTTGGCGATTGCTGCGCAAACAAGTTCTCCACGTACGCGTACACCACCATTACTCTACCACACCAACCAACTTACGGGCTTCACTCGCCTGGTGTGAGACCTTCCCTCGGGGGGGGGGGGGGGGGGTGTCCAATGAGGGGCCGAACAGCACAACAATCCTGAAAGAGTGGTTCGATGTGGGACGGCGGTAGTCGTCGTTGGGTTGTCGACCACAGCTGCTGCGGCGGGGACGGAGCCTCTCTGTCGTTTCTAGGCCCCCAGTAAACATACAACAACGCCTTACACATTGAAATATCAAAATTTTTAAATTTATGTTTTCTATTCGTTTTGGTTCACAAATGCTGGCAGACTGGTTTGACAGCTTGACGTTTACAAAGGTATATTGACAAGAAGGATTTATAAAATTAGTAGGTGATATACTACACTCCTGGAAATTGAAATAAGAACACCGTGAATTCATTGTCCCAGGAAGGGGAAACTTTATTGACACATTCCTGGGGTCAGATACATCACATGATCACACTGACAGAACCACAGGCACATAGACACAGGCAACAAAGCATGCACAATGTCGGCACTAGTACAGTGTATATCCACCTTTCGCAGCAATGCAGGCTGCTATTCTCCCATGGAGACGATCGTAGAAATGCTGGATGTAGTCCTGTGGAACGGCTTGCCATGCCATTTCCACCTGGCGCCTCAGTTGGACCAGCGTTCGTGCTGGACGTGCAGACCGCGTGAGACGACGCTTCATCCAGTCCCAAACATGCTCAATGGGGGACAGATCCGGAGATCTTGCTGGCCAGGGTAGTTGACTTACACCTTCTAGAGCACGTTGGGTGGCACGGGATACATGCGGACGTGCATTGTCCTGTTGGAACAGCAAGTTCCCTTGCCGGTCTAGGAATGGTAGAACGATGGGTTCGATGACGGTTTGGATGTACCGTGCACTATTCAGTGTCCCCTCGACGATCACCAGTGGTGTACGGCCAGTGTAGGAGATCGCTCCCCACACCATGATGCCGGGTGTTGGCCCTGTGTGCCTCGGTCGTATGCAGTCCTGAATGTGGCGCTCACCTGCACGGCGCCAAACACGCATACAACCATCATTGGCACCAAGGCAGAAGCGACTCTCATCGCTGAAGACGACACGTCTCCATTCGTCCCTCCATTCACTCCTGTCGCGACACCACTGGAGGCGGGCTGCACGATGTTGGGGCGTGAGCGGAAGACGGCCTAACAGTGTGCGGGACCGTAGCCCAGCTTCATGGAGATGGTTGCGAATGGTCCTCGCCGATACCCCAGGAGCAACAGTGTCCCTAATTTGCTGGGAAGTAGGATCCTACGGTCTTGGCGTGCATCCGTGCGTCGCTGCGGTCCGGTCCCAGGTCGACGGGCACGTGCACCTTCCGCCGACCACTGGCGACAACATCGATGTACTGTGGAGACCTCACGCCCCACGTGTTGAGCAATTCGGCGGTACGTCCACCCGGCCTCCCGCATGCCCACTATACGCCCTCGCTCAAAGTCCGTCAACTGCACATACGGTTCACGTCCACGCTGTCGCGGCATGCTACCAGTGTTAAAAACTGCGATGGAGCTCCGTACGCCACGGCAAACTGGCTGACACTGACGGCGGCGGTGCACAAATGCTGCGCAGCTAGCGCCATTCGACGGCCAACACCGCGGTTCCTGGTGTGTCCGCTGTGCCGTGCGTGTGATCATTGCTTGTACAGCCCTCTCGCAGTGTCCGGAGCAAGTATGGTGGGTCTGACACACCGGTGTCAATGTGTTCTTTTTTCCATTTCCAGGAGTGTATCTCCTCCTGGACTCCTGAATTTTGGCAAACTTGTTACAACATCTTCGAGTTATTCCTGAGCTATTCGTTCTGCAAAATATTGTTTATTTCATTTGTTAGATATGACGTAGCGTTTTGTAGCAGCTCTGTTATTTTTGGTGCATCAGATCGTTGTTCTCTATACAGATTTTGGAAATGTGTTTTGCTCCCTTCCCGAGTAATATATTCGTTCCTATCCATAGACAGTATGTTGCCAATACATCTCTGTGAGCACTTTCTTGTTCTCTTTAGAGGGCATAAATACTCCACTTCTCGTCGGGTATATGCCCGTAATCCTTGCTGGTGGTAATTCTCCCTTGTAGTTCACTACAGACGGTTAGCTCCATTCGTGTTGTCCTAAAATGCGCGAAGAGAAAGTTGATCTTTACATCTACATCCATACTTAGCAAACTGCTGTGAAGCGTACAACAGAGGGCACGTAGTACTGCACGGCGTGTTAGGATTTCTTTCCACTCCAGTCGCGTATGGATTGCACGAAGAATGACTGCTTAAATGCTTTTGTACGCACTGTAATTACTATAATCTGTCCTTCAGGCCACAGGGTCTCTGCGGCAGCGGTACATAGGGGACTGCAGGGTATTCCCAGAATCGTTACTTAATACTGGTTCTTGAAACTTGTAAGTAGGCTTCTGCGGGACTTTTACCTTTAGACTTCTCAGCATCTCAGTGATGCTTTCTCATTAGTCAGACGTGTGAACATTCAAGATGCCCTTCTATGCGTACTTTCAGTAGCAACTTTTAGCCCTATTTGGTATGGTTTCCACACACTTGAGCTACATTCTAAAATGGCTCGTACGAGTGTTTTGCAAGAAACGGCCATTGTAGACTCAGTTTTTCCAGGTCCCTACCTGTGACGTAAAATCTGGTACCAAATTTGCTTACTACTGTACCTACAGAGTGGCAGTTATAGAACTATATGAAAAAACGTAAATGAATTACAAACTACGGCGTGCACATACTTTACTCAACATGTACACGCCACTACACATATTCGGATTTAGGTTATGACATGTTCGATGTGACTGCCGTCTTTGGCGATGATGTGGCACAGACGAATAGCGAAATTCTGAATGACCCGCCGAAGTGTCGGAATATCGATGCTGCCGATGACCTCCTGAATAGCTGTTTTCAGCTCAGCAATGTATTTGAGGTTATTGCTGTACACCTTGTCTCTAATATAGCCCCACAAAAAGGCGTCTCCTTTGTTCAGATCCAGAGAATACGATGGCCAATCGAGGCCCCTGGCAGTGGTCTCTGGTTACCCCAGAGTCAGAATGTGGTCCCCAAAGTGCTTGTACAGGACATCAAACAACCTCCTGCTTCGATGAGGTCGAACTCTGTCTCGCATGAACCGCATCGTGTCGAAATCAAGGTCACTTTGGATGATGGTAATGAAATCATCTGCCAAAACCTTCAGGTACGGTTTGGTAGGCGCCGTGCCGTCAAGGAACATCGCACTGATTGTTCCGTGACTGGACCTTGCACCCGACGCGGTCATCCGTTGAGGGTCAAAAGACCTCTCGATCGCGAAATGCGGATTCTCCGTCCCCAAATACGCCAATTTTGCTAATTGATGAACCAATTCAAATGAAAGTGGGCTACGTCGTCAAATTAAACAACAATGCGCATACGAATTCCCATCATGCCCCACGGCCAACCGCGCAATTTGAACGTCCTAACGCAAACCTTTTAGAAGTTATGACGATTTTGTTTCATGCAGTTCAGCAACTGTCACCCTGCATATACAGAGTGTTTCAAAAATGACCGGTATATTTGAAACGGCAATAAAAACTAAACGAGCAGCGATAGAAATACACCGTTTGTTGCAATATGCTTGGGACAACAGTACATTTTCAGGCAGACAAACTTTCGAAATTACAGTAGTTACAATTTTCAACAACAGATGGCGCTGCGGTCTGGGAAACTCTATAGTACGATATTTTCCACATATCCACCATGCGTAGCAATAATATGGCGTAGTCTCTGAATGAAATTACCCGAAACCTTTCACAGCGTGTCTGGCGGAATGGCTTCACATGCAGATGAGATGTACTGCTTCAGCTGTTCAATTGTTTCTGGATTCTGGCGGTACACCTGGTCTTTCAAGTGTCCCCACAGAAAGAAGTCACAGGGGTTCATGTCTGGCGAATAGGGAGGCCAATCCACGCCGCCTCCTGTATGTTTCGGATAGCCCAAAGCAATCACACGATCATCGAAATATTCATTCAGGAAATTAAAGACGTCGGCCGTGCGATGTGGCCGGGCACCATCTTGCATAAACCACGAGGTGTTCGCAGTGTCGTCTAAGGCAGTTTGTACCGCCACAAATTCACGAAGAATGTCCAGATAGCGTGATGCAGTAATCGTTTCGGATCTGAAAAATGGGCCAATGAATCCTTTGGAAGAAATGGCGGCCCAGACCAGTACTTTTTGAGGATGCAGGGACGATGGGACTGCAACATGGGGCTTTTCGGTTCCCCATATGCTCCAGTTCTGTTTATTGACGAAGCCGTCCAGGTAAAAATAAGCTTCGTCAGTAAACCAAATGCTGCCCACATGCATATCGCCGTCATCAATCCTGTGCACTATATCGTTAGCGAATGTCTCTCGTGCAGCAATGATAGCGGCGCTGAGGGGTTGCCGCGTTTGAATTTTGTATGGATAGAGGTGTAAACTCTGGCGCATGAGACGATACGTGGACGTTGGCGTCATTTGGACCCCAGCGCAACACGGCGAACGGAAACCCGAGGCCGCTGTTGGATCACCTGCTGCACTAGCTGCGCGTTGCCCTCTGTGATTGTCGTACGCAGTCGCCCTACCTTTCCAGCACGTTCATCCGTCACGTTCCCAGTCCGTTGAAATTTTTCAAACAGATCCTTTATTGTATCGCTTTTCGGTCCTTTGGTTACATTAAACCTCCGTTGAAAACTTCGTCTTGTTGCAACAACACTGTGTTCTAGGCGGTGGAATTCCAACACCACAAAAATCCTCTGTTCTAAGGAATAAACCATGTTGTCTACAGCACACTTGCACGTTGTGAACAGCACACGCTTACAGCAGAAAGACGACGTACAGAATGGCGCACCCACAGACTGCGTTGTCTTCTATATCTTTCACATCACTTGCAGCGCCATCTGTTGTTGAAAATTGTAACTACTGTAATTTCGAAAGTTTGTCCGCCTGAAAATGTACTGTTGTCCCAAGCATATTGCAACAAACGGTGTATTTCTATCGCTGCTCGTTTAGTTTTTATTGCCGTTTCAAATATACCGGTCATTTTTAAAATACCCTGTATTTGTTCCATTTCATATCCCCACATATTATTATACTTAGGTATTTGTACAAGGGCGTGCTGAAAATTAATGTTTCAGAATTTTTTATTTGGAAACTGTCAAAGCTTTTTGAATAAAACAAACGTTATTAACATTCTACATCTTTATTCTTCACATATACATCATATTTGCAGCAGACTGTCACTACGGGGCTCCGAATTGTACCGTGAAACATTGAAGTGTTAAACGAAACCAGGTCGGTGCCTCAGAAAAAGCGCGGTGTAATCGAGTTTCGAATTCTAGGAGTTCTTCCACCCGTGGGACACCCTCTACTTCAGCATGAAAATGCCAGACGATACAAGAGCGCTGCGACATCTGCAACAGTCCGACGCCTTGGGTTCTCTGTCATCGATCACGCTCCATGCAGCTCCGACTCGGTCCCGTTTGATTTTCATCTGTTTCCAAAACTTAAAGAACACATTCGAGAACTTCTGTTTGACGGTAAGGAAGCGATGCAAGCTCCGTCAACAAAGCCACACCTTCTACAGTGACGGTATCAACAAACTGCTCGCTCATTGGGAGAACTGTGTTGTCGCCCGGTTGACTATGTTTCGAAATACGACATCTAGATATCTAGACATGAAGGATAAACATTTAGAATGTAATAACGTTTGTTTCACGTAAGAAGCTTTAAGAGTTTTCACACAAAAATTCAGAGGCATTACTTTTCCTCACGACCTCGTTTGTGTTGAGATATTCCAATTGTCTCATTGATATTGCAGTCATAGGATATTACGTTTTTGTGCTTTGAAAGTGCAAAATTTTACATTTATCAACATTTAAGTAAGTTTCAAGTTGCAATACCATGGAATATTATGAACATATTACGCTACTGGCCATTAAAATTGCTACACCACGAGATGACGTGCTACAGACGCGAAATTTAACCAACAGGCAGAAGATGTTCTGATATGCAAATGATTTGCTTTTCAGAGCATTCACACAAGGTTGGCGCCGGTGGCGACACCTACAATATGCTGACATTAGGAAAGTTTCCAACCGATTTCTCATACACAAACAGCAGTTGACCGGCGTTGCCTGGTGAAACGTTGTTGTGATGCCTCGTGTAAGGAGGAGAAATGCGTACCATCACGTTTCCGACTCTGATAAAGGTCGGATTGTAGCCCATCGCGATTGCGGTTTATCGTATCGTGACATTTCTCCTCGCGACTGTTAGCATAATATGGAACCTGTGGGTTCAGGAGGGTAATACGGAACGCCGTGCTGGATCCCAACGGCCTCGTATCACTAGCAGTCGAGATGACAGGCATCTTATCCGCATGGCTGTAACGGATCGTGCTGCCACGTCTCGATCCCTGAGTCAATAGATGGGGACGTTTGCAAGACCACAACCCTCTGCGCGAACAGTTCGACGACGTTTGCAGCAGCACGGACTATCAGCTCGGAGACCGTGGCTGGTGTTACCCTTGACGCTGCATCACAGACAGGAGCGCCTGCGATGGTGTACTCAACGACCAACCTGGGAGCATGAATGGCAAAACGTCATTTTTTCGGATTATTCCAGGTTCTGTTTACAGCATCATGATGGTCGCAACCGTGTTTGGCGACATCGCGGTGAACGCACATTGGAAGCTTGTATTCATCATCGCCATACTGGCGTATCACCCGGCGTGATGGTATGGGTGCCATTGGTTACACGTCTCGGTCACCTCTTGTTCGCATTGACGGCACTTTGAACAGTGGACGTTACATTTCAGATGTGTTACAACCCGTGACTCTACCCTTCATTCGATCCCTAAGAAACCCTACATTTCAGCAGGATAATGCACGACCGCATGTTGCAGGTCCTGTACGGACCTTTCTGGACGCAGAAAATGTTCGACTGCTACCCTGGACAGCACATTCTCCAGATCTATCACCAATTGTAAACGTCTGGTCAATGGTGACCGAGCAACTAGCTCGTCCCAATACGCCAGTCACTACTCTTGATGAACTGTGGTATCGTGTTGAAGCTGCATGGGCAGCTGTACCTGTACACGCCATCCAAGCTCTGTTTGACTGAATGCCCAGGCGTATCATGGCCGTTATTGAGGCCAGAGGTGGTTGTTCTGGGTACTGATTTCTCAGGAACTATGCACCCAAACTGCGTGAAAATGTAATCACATGTCAGTTCTAGTATGATATATTTGTCCAATGAATACCCGTTTATCATCTGCACTTCTTCTTGGTGTAGCAATTTTAATGACCAGTAGTGTACTATTAGTTCAGGATACTTCAGATAGCTCTTAGTTATAGAACTACAACATCTGCAAAATTGTCTGCTATTTATTTTTATATTAAGACATCCCAGGGATCATGTTCCATTTTCAACTCTTAATCCTCAGTACTTCTTTCCTGTTCTTCCAGATTTTCTTTGAATACTTTTTTTCCTTTCTTCATGCTACTCGAGCCAGTTTTCTTTTCCGTCCTGCCTTGGAGTCCGTCCAGTTTTATAACTTTGTTCCAAAAAAACCACTGCTTCCAATACTTCTCTTATGCTATTTCTTTCCAAATCTTTCGTAAGCAACTTGAATCCAGACAGTTTTTAATTTCTGTTTCCCGAGGATATTTGAATATGTGGTCATCCATTCTGTAAGTATGTCCAAAAATTGTCCTATTTTTTATTGTTTGTGGTATGTTTACTTTTTTGTGTTAAACTCCATGATATCCAGAATGAAGATGATGTTTAGGAGGTACCTCAGCGTGATTTTTTTTTTGTACTGCCTGAAGTTTTCGTTAATGAATGTGGTAGGTGTCATGCCTGAAGTTGATAGAGCACTTGCCCGTGAAAATCAAAGGTTCTGGGTTCGAAACCCGGTTCAGCACATAGCACACAGTTTTGATCTGCCAGGTAGTTTCAGACTTCATGGTTGCTCCTTAATTTCCAAAATGCTGCATTTTTCTAATATTTTCCGTGTAACTGCTTTTAATTTTTTGTTGTTGTGGATATTCTTAGTTATACCATACGATTTTTTCATCCTGTGTTCCCTTTCCTTCAAAGCACATTTTTCTAAACAGTTCTCAAGAATAGCAGCCCCAAAATATCTGAACTTGTTTACATTTTCTGTTTGCCCAGTATCCGCTATTAAATATTTTGAAGCACTTTTTATACTTGTTTGAGTTTACTGTGTCAGTCGAGTTATTAATGTACAGCAAAAGTCACCTAGCCTTGTGGTTATGGCTGCAGCAGCTGTTTTTGGGTAACTTCGTAATTCCTCAACACGAGAACGTGACTCACTCAGTCTTACCATCAGCACCTTTCACCCATCGCGAACGAACCTCGACAATTGCAATTACTCCAACACTTCCTGGTGCAACGGCACGCAGCACCGCTCATGAGAAGTTTCAGCGTATGTTATTACCTTTTACGTATAATTATCTCATTTTCCCCGCATAGCACAATTCCGTTTCCCAGCCACTGTGGTCCAGAGGCGTGCATTCTAACTACACCGGACACAAAGGATGCGTCCCTTATCAAGAAAATACGTTGTATTATTTGCCACTACAGATTTTACGTCTGACGTACCTCTATGTCGCGGTGTGATACGTTAGTACATTTGTGTGAAAATGCACTGCCAGTGCAGCATAAGGACCAATAGCGAAATCATATGCAGTTTCGTTGTGATGTGACCTCTGTTCCTGTACAGGTTCCTCATCTATGTCTCTATCAATATCTACATCCACATCTATATCCACACTCTGCAATCCATTGTGAAGTGCATGGTAGCGGGTACATCCGTTTTACCTGTCACTAGGGCTTTTTTAAGTTCAGTTCACGTTTGGAGCGTTGGAAGAATGACTAAAGACTACCGTGGGGACTGTAATTAAACTAAGATTGTCATCACGATTCCTATGGGAGCGTTATGTAGGGGGCTGTAGTATGTTCCTGGGTTCATCTTTTAAGGCTAGTTCTTAAAACTTTTTAAGTAGGTTTTCTCTGAATAGTTTGCGGCTCTTTTCAGGTGTATGTGTGTACATTTTGTTCAGCATCTTAAACTGTTGCAAGTAAAACGGTATAACAGCTAACTTCATTTACGCATCATAAGAGATTACGAATGAGCAGTGTGATTGACTACCCACATACAACTCATAGTTTGTCATGATCACTTCGCAACATTCATCTCGCGAACTGTTGCAATGTCAGCACACAACGGTAAAATTGAGGTCACCGTAACTGCACTTTAGCCGAAATATCTGTAAGTTATAGCTCAAATGGTTCGAATGGCTCTGAGCACTATGGGACTTAACATCTGAGGTCATTAGTCCCCTAGGACTTCGAACTACTTAAACCTAACTAACCTAAGGACATCACACACATCCATTCCCGAGGCAGGATTCGAACCTGCGATCGTAGCAGTCGCGCGGTTCCGGACTAAAGCGCCTAGAACCGCTTGGCCACCGCGGCCGGCTCTGTAAGTTATAAAAGACAGCCAAATGAAAACGATACAGAAGGAATAAGAGTTAGTAAACTGTTTGCTGTTTCAAGAGTAATTGTCATAACTGTTAACACATTCATCCCACTGTGAGACAAGACGGACAATGTAAATTCTGAAATTTTACCCTTATATTTCTTTTCCTAATAATTTTCGGGTGTGCAGCCGGATCCCGTCGACATTCTGTGTCGTTGGCTTATACATGTAGCACCACACTCAAAGGGAATTTTGTAAAGGCCCACTTTTCTCTGCTGTAAGTCGTCTTTAACGGGTCCAACTACGGCCAAGCTCTTCGCTTGTGGACGGAAGATAAACTTGATTTTGTCTTTCCTAAGCAATCCGCCTATTTTAGAAGACACATTCCCGCCATACGGAATTGATTTATATGCAGATTTTTATGTATATAAAAATAGGAATCCTATAATCAAAATTATCGTCACAACGCAATCGACGGGTCATTCGATATTCAGTGATTAGATCGTTTCTCACTTGCACCACCGAGGGCAGCGCACGCGACCAGGATGTCCCGCGCAGGTAATCACCTGACGTGTGCGCCGGAAGACGCCAGCGCATTTCGCATGCGCGAAATTCGGCGTAAGTATTGTGAACACAGCTAGGCTCTGCAGTAGTTAGACACTCACATGAAGATGGCCGACCGTCTCTGTGTCGAAATATCGTGGCAGAATGTCGACGGGATCCGGCTGAAAATTATCAGAAGGTGGTCAATGCCTCCATAGAAATATATGTGAGGCTACCTATGGAAGCATGATTGTGCCCAGTCGAGAACTTCTTCCGCCGAAGCAGATCGACAACCACGAAAGTCTTTCTTCAGCGCTCCAAAAATACGGAAATCCCATGGGGAGGCTTCGGGACCAGATGGAGAATGTGTACCGGCTTCCCAGCGGCAACTTTCTCTTGCAGGATAATGGCGACCACACGTTGCCAAGGTTTTGTCCACTACCCTGCAGAAGTTACGCTGGGAAGCTCTTACACATCCTCCCTTACACGTCCTCCGTACAGTCCCGATCACTCCCAGATCGAATCCCATATTATTGGGGCTCTCAAAAATTTCGCGGTTGTCGATTTCCTGCGGACGAAACGGTGCACGCCTGGGTACAATCTTGATTTCGCAGGGAACTACAAACGTTTTTCCATGAAGACACTGGCCATCTTGCCTAACAGTGGGATAAACGTATTAAGAGATATAACGGTTGCTTTTTAAATAATAAAGTGTTTACTTTCTTTTGTACATCTCTCTTGGTTTCATTCCACTGCCCCTTATACATTCAACATTCCCTCCTAGGCTTGTTTGGCACCGATCCCACGCACTTGTGCAATATTGTAGGATGGGTCGCACGAGTGATTTATAGATGAACTGTATTTCCGTGGTGTTCTACCAGTAAAGCGAAATTTGTGTCCTGTTACACCTGTGACTGAATCTATGTGTTCGTTCCATTTCATTGGCCTGCAGAGTGTTACAATTATATATTTGTTTGAGTTCACCGATTCCAGCTGTGTGACTCATTCGTGTTATAGTCCTAAGATGCATGGTTTCTTCGTTTGTGAAGAATACAATTTTACATTTCTGAACATTTAAATCGAATTGCAAACCTTTGCACCACTCTGAAGTCTTATCAAGATCTGACTGATTACTTGTGCAGCTTCTGCAAAAAGTGTAGTGTGCGCTGATATGAAGCTTCCTGGCAGATTAAAGCTGTGTACCGGACCGAGACTCGAACTCGGCACCTTTGCCTATTAATATTGTCAGCTAGGTCATTAATACTCAACTTGAACAGCGAGTGTCGCAACACACTTCCCCAGGGCACAGCTGAAGATACTTCTACATCTGTCGATGATATCGACTACGAAGAAATTCTCATCAGTGATTTATCGTAATAGGATTATGCAGGTATCGCCCATAGTTCGACCAGAAAGTAGGTCCATTCTTTCACTTAAACGCAGCAAACAAAAAATGCTGGGTGCCTGCTATCGTACGCGGCACTACAACAGACAAAGTGTGCTTCTCCTGGAAGAGAACACAAACTAGAAAAGTAACTTTTGCCTACGTGTACTGGTATCGGTTTTTGGGCTTTTTTTTTTTTGTTATCGGCGTTTCAACTTAAGGCATACAGTCAAGTGACGTTTTCGACACCACGTTTCCTTACTCCTCGCGATTTTCGGCTATGTGTATTTTTATTGTCGTAAAGTAAGAATCCGCTTCAGTTGTAATAAGAATTTATTTGTTTAACTGGACGATCTGTGTCAGAGCATTACAGCTCCATCCAAATATATTCTGATTGCAGCTGAAGCGGACCTTTCCTTTACGAATATGATACACAGCTGCGGGTGTTTTCCGTATCAAATCCTTTTTGACCTACGTAGGTCAAGCTATGTTTCCGATACTGTGTTTCGTTAATTCTTGTAATTTTGCGCTATGTGTAGTCGCATCGACTTTTGGTTTTCTGTATTAGTATGCGTTTTTACCTTTCTAAACTGCTGTCGTGATTTTAGCCTACCTGTATTGTTATCGCTTTCTGGCTTTTTGTGTTACTGGCAGTTTACGGCTTTTTGTGTCGGTATCGCTCTTTTAAGTCGAGAAATATAACTCATCTGAAGTTTTTGACGCATGTTTATGCTGATTCGCGCAAATTTTCTGATTTTTCTTTTATTTTTTGCGTCACTGAAACCAACCATGGCATCGTGTTTCTGGTTGTTTCGTTTTGTATTTGTTGTGACTGCTCCCAAACCCAAGGTCCTCGGCGGTACTTTTGGGGCAGCCTCCACAAATTGTATAAATCGTGGGTAGTGACCAGGATGTAGCTATGTCTGTTGGCCGAAAGATAATTAATGACAAGAATTGCGCCAGCTAGAATGAAGAGATAACTTATTTTTATTTCTGACGAAACGTGCACCAGCAATACAAGTCCAAGTAATATCCAAGAGTAATCCGTGTACTGAGCCTAGTCGAATACAATAGTAAATATCACACTGCAATGGCTCCGCTATAAACTCCACGAAAGGCTAGCGATAGACAATCGACAATAGACTGTCCGTCTCGGGGCCAGCGCTCCTCCTTATATGCAAAAGGCAGAGGGCGCTGCGGACCCGAGCTCAGCCATGGCGCGACCTCTTCCGCCGGCGGTAACGCCCTGAGACGCCGACGGCCGCGACAGGAACTGTGGCCAGCGATGGCACGGTCAGGGCGCGCGTGCGCGAGTTGGTTGGTTGGTTGGGTCCGTGGATACAACAGTATTCATGGCTGTTGTGTCTCCGCCGTTACTATTTTAGTTCGTTTATTTTTTTGTCCAACCCCCTCCCCCCCTCGCCTTCTCTCCTCCCCCAAAAACCCTTCAGTTCTCAATGTCACATCAACACTTTGCTGTGTGTACGCTTCCGAGACGATCTGCTTCCGCATGATGGCAGCCAGGCCTAGGTCACTGGCGACCTTTCGGGAAACTTCCCCGTTCCGAAGAACTTGGGAATAGTGCATCTTCTGTGTAGTCAGCTTCTGAGGGCAGTATTTAAAACCCTGGTATAGCCGAGTAGGACATCGGCACATCAGGGCTTTGTTACGATGAATGCTGTGCTCCAGAAGCCACTGATTTATTGGAAAAGTCCTACCAATGGGGTCGCAAACTGTACAGCTGGGCTATGCTGTTCCTGATAACGCTGTGCCTGTGCTGCCACATCTGTAATTTTTCGCCTTCAGAGGAACGCGCCGCCACTTCATGGTCCGAAGAACGGACGGCCGACCAACAGCTTCGTGCCGCGAGGGTATGGAATCTGCCCGCTGCTGCTCTTCAGTCAAAAGGTCCAGTTTTTGGCGAAGCCGTCGTCTACCACAGCACTAGAAACTGCTGCTGGCAGCCTCTTGTCTCTAGAAGAGAAGTGTCTAGGGTAACGGCCCTGCCGCCGAGTCAGTACCCGCTGTGTCGGCATTCACAGAGGAAGCAGCCTACCTCCCATATGTGTGTGAACGCCACAGGCGCTATGCTACGTCTGCTGTACCAGTGCTCCAGAATTTCGGGACAACACCGTGCTGCGATTGGGACGAGCGTGCACACACAGAATTGTTCAAGTCTGATGGAATAATAAAGAATTACTATCTTCACTGATGGTTTTGTTGAAGCCACCCACAACGTCCTCCAGTCTCCCTCACCTTAATTCGAACGTTGGACGCTCCCTGATGCCTCCAACCACTCACTAGCGGTCATTGCACTGCCCGCTTACTACACTACTGAACCTAGTGAATATCAGCATTATATATGTGTAGTTGTGTCAACGACGAGGTTTCTTGGAAAAGGAAAAGAAAAAAGTGGCTCAAATGGCTCTGAGCACTATAGGACATAACTTCTGAGGTCATCAGTCCCCTATAACTTAGAACTACTTAAAAATAACTAACCTAAGGACATCACACACATCCATGCCCGAGGCAGGATTCGAACCTGCGACCGTAGCGGTCGCGCGGTTCCAGACTGTAGCGCCTAGAACCGCTCGGCCACTCCGGCGGGCAAAGGAAAAGAAAGTTTAGAGCTTATTGTCCAATTGGCTGTGATGTCATTGAAGATGGAGTGGGAAGGAGATCGAGCCTGAAGTTTGAATGGGAACGATTCCGACATTTCCCTTACGTGAGTTTGAGACATTAAGACGACGTAACCTTGATAGGCTGAACCGTTTGAACCACTGTCGACCAAAACACAAGTCCTGTGTCTTGCCATTGCAGCTTTACGATTGGTCTACATCACTAGCGACGAACAACAAACTTCGACTGAACAAGAAAATCAGCCATGGCTTAACAAATCATAGCGGTGTTCGTCATAAATGGTCGGTATCACGTACGTTTCGTTCCGTTACAATACCCCTGCCTTCTAGGTCTCCCTTTTATCGTAGGAGCATTGGGCGTAACATATATTTTGATGAGACTGAGAGCAGCATGAGCTTCAGTAGCAGTTCACAGAGGCCATCTGCAGCAGCCAGACTATTTTGCCACACCCACCACTTGTGTCAACCAGACTCAAACTGATCATTCCGTTTGGAAAAGTAATGGACGAGGAGCACGTCATCTCCAGCAGCGGCAGCCGGTTGTACCGATATGGTGTAGCAATCCATGCGGCACAACAGTCCGTAGCCCTGCTGTCTACAGTAAAGTCTTCGCTGAGCTGCCTTAAGTCGTCAGTCTTCGGTCTTCACCGAGTTCAGTTTAGAGCTAATAGTCAGTTGCCTTCGTGCAACTCAAGTATGGGGTCTGTATGATGGTGATGGAGTGGGTTGGAAGGAGCCTGTGGCCAATAAGTATTGCTTGTCTTTGTAATCTAATATCTGACCTCCGAGGTAAATAAATATGTTTAAATGTTATTTTCTTTATGCTCAAGACCTTACCACTGCCATATCCTAGCTGCCTATGATTTCAAGGTGTTGTACATATGTGCAACAATAAATAAGTGCTCTTGAAACAGGAATAACTTATTTCGTGTAGCGGTTACAGAATTCTTACATTGGTGCCGTCGTTGGAACCTAACCACCTCCTTGATAAACTGATAGTGTGACCATTACAACAGTCGAGCAGCCGCTAGTATTTAGGAAACGCAAGGGCACTTACGAGCAGCTATTGAAGTGGATATTCTTCAATGCCCATGAAGTGGATCACACCGACAAAGAATACGGAACAGTGTACTTCCACGTTTTCCTGAATTGTGGCGTTGACTCCTAGACATTAAGTGGTTGTTGTGGACATAGTGGTCACTTTCTTTCTAAGCTCCGGTGTTTATCCTTCTTATTGGATATGTTGTTGGGCTTTCTTGGTTACAAATATAGGGAAGTGGATATTTCTTGTTGGAACTTTGGTCATGCCTTCAGATTAAATTATCGAGTTGCCTGAGAATATTAACCTGCTTGCAGTTCATTCCAGATGGTGCACAAAACTGGTTTTCCGTTGCCAATGTGGAATCTATTCCAGTCCCTTGCTGCTGTATGGAAGTTGTACGCTACACAAGATAGTTGTTACAACGGTTGGTGGATCGAGGACAGCGGCAAGTGGACAGAACGCGGACGCTACCGACGTTCCATCCACGTAATCTGGCACAGGAAATGTAGGCCAGCTACGTAGACAGACTGGAGTAACACTTAACAGCACACGCAACGTCAGGTGATGTAATTTAACGTACTTTGCTACTGAAAAATGCTTGTCTGGGCTCGTTCATCACGTCTTTCCGGATATGGGCCCATGTGAGTTAGGGTACGCTGATGTTTATTTCCAGAGCGAAAGCCAGTTGCGGCGACAAACCATCAATTTTGAAGGACATATAAGAAACTTGGGCAACTTTTTAAGAATTGATTGCCACACTGCAAGGTCTCACTCGCGACTGTCGCTTCAGGTGTGAAAATCAGAACTGTTTAAAATAGACCTTCGGAATAGTGATGATCACGAACGTAAACAGGACAGGTCAAACTCGCCGTAAATCTAGGAATAGTGCCTCACTACAGAATAGGGGCAAATCAAATTCCGGTGCACAATATTCTAAAGTAAAAACTCTTGCTCAGTGTTTCGCAACTCTTGTTTCTACAAACCCACGATGTGCGTATACCGTCAAACGGCGCACGATACGCTGAGATGACAAAAGTCATGGGAGACTTCCTAATATGTGTTGGACTTCATTTTGCCCTGCAACTCGGCGTGGCATGGATTCAACAATTCGTTGGAGGTCCCCTGCAGAAGAACTGAGCCATACTGTCTCTTTAGCCGCCCGCTATATCGAAAGTGTTCTCAGTGCAGGTTTTTGTGTACGAACTGATCTCTCCATTATGTCCCATAAATTTACGCCGGGATTCATATCGGGCGATTTGGGTGATGCCATGATTCGCTCGAACTGTCCAGAATGTTCTTCAAACCAATCGTGAACATCTATAGCCAGGTGACATGGTGCACTGTTATCCACAAAAATTCCATCGTTATTTGGGAAGATGAACGGCTGCAAATGGTCTCCAAGCAGCCGAACGTAACTGAGGACACAGTCCATTCCATGTGAATATGGCCCACACCATTACGGAACCACTACCAGCTTGCACAGTGTGGCCGGCCGGAGTGGCCGAGCGGTTAAAGGCGCTACAGTCTGGAACCGCACGACCGCTACGGTCGCAGGTTCGAATCCTGCCTCGGGCATGGATGTGTGTGATGTCCTTAGGTTAGTTAGGTTTAAGTAGTTCTACGTTCTAGGGGACTTATGACCACAGCAGTTGAGTCCCATAGTGCTCAGAGCCATTTGAACCATTTTTTGCACAGTGCCTTGTTGACAACTTGGTCCCATGGCTTCGTAGGGTCTGGGTCGCACTTGAAGCCTACCGTTAGCTCTTACCAACTAAAGTCTGGTTCCATCTGACCATGCTACGGTTTTCAACTCGGCTAGCGTCCAACTGATGTGGCCGCGAGCACAGAGAGGACCTGCAGGCGGTGTCGTGCTGTTAGTAAAGACAGTCGCGCCGGCCGTCTGCTGCCATAGCCCATTAACGCCAAATTTCGCCGCGCTGTCCTGAAGGATACGTTCACCGTGCGTCCCACATCGATTCCTGCGGTTATTTCGCGCAGTGTCCCTTGTATGTTAGCACTGACAAATCTATTCAAACGCTGCTGTTCTCGGTCTTTAGGTGAAGACCGTCGGCCACTGCGTTTCGCAACGTGGTCGGTTCGCGGCTCAGAAACGAACTGGTTCGTCACACGGAAAGTGCTGCTCTACGGGGTTTGCGATCACAGCGAACTACAATGAGGTGACAAAAGTCGTGAGGTACATCCCAGTATCGTATCGAACTTTCTTTGGGACTTCCTTTTGCCCGGCGTAGTGTAGCAACTCAAGAATTCTTTGGCCGTCCGCTGCAGAAATACAGAGCCGTCCGTAATTGCGAAAGTGTTGCCCGTGCAAAATTTGGTGCACGAATTGATCTCTCGATTATGTCCCACAAATGTTCGACGGGATTTATGTCGGGTAATTTGCTCGAATTGTCCAAAATGTGCTTCAAACCAGTTGCGTACAGGTTAGGCCCATGACACGACTCATCATCGTCCATAAAAAATCCATCGTTGTTTGGGAACATGAAATCCATGAATGACTGCAAATGGTCTCCAAGGAGCCTAAAACAACCATTTCATGTCAATGATGGCTCATTTGGAGCAGAGGGCCCAGTCCACGCGTGGAAACGCAGCCTACATTATGGAGCGACCACCAGCTTGTACAGTGACTTGTTGACAACTTGAGCCCATAGCTTCGTGGAGTCTGTGCCATACTCGAACGCTACCACTAGCTCGTACCTACAGAAATTGGGACTTACTGCTCAGGCTACCTTTTCCCAGTCGTCTAGGTTCCAGCCGACATTGTCATTTCCCACTGCAGGTGATGTCGTGCAGTTAGCAAAAGTACTTGCGTCGGTCGTCTGCTCCGATAGCCCACTAACGCCAGATGTCACCACATTGTCCTAACATATGTTATCGTACGTCCCACATAGATTTATGCGGTGATTTCAGGTAGTGTTGTTTGTCAGCAATGACGACTCTACACAAACGCCGCTGCTCTCGGTCGTTAAGTGAAGGCCACGGGACGCTGCATTGTCCGTGGTTAGAGGTAATGCCTGAAATGTAATATTCTCGGTACACTGTTGACACTGTGGATCTCGGAATACTGAATTCCGTAACGATTTCCGAAATGGAATGCCACTTGCGCCTAGCTCCCTTTACCATTCCGCATTCAAAGTTGCTAATTCACATCCTGCGCCCAAAATTACATCGGGAATCTTTTCACATTAATCACATGAGTACAAATGACAGCTCCGCCAATGGACTGCTCTTTTACACCTTGATAAGCGATACTACCGCCATCTGTGTATGTACATATTGCTATCCCGTGGCTTTTGTCACTTCAGTTTCTAGTTCTTTGCCTGCATCGGCGTCGCTGAAAATATGGTGAATGTGTGTCATTCTAATGTTGATGAGTTTGAAAATAATGTTTACAGTAATCTTTCTCAAAGAGATAAGATAGTGTAAGTGGCTGTTGATCTAAGACGACGAGTAATTCAATTTCAGATTGACCCTGGTTCCTCTAAAACTACCATAAACAGCGCTACATATGTTTTAATTGGGCCTTCACAACTATTCAAATTTTACGGGGCGGTAGTAAGGTAAAATATCAGTCAATTAAAATCAAAGCTTGTTTTACTGTAACCGCCACGTATCAAAACAAACAGGTGCTAGTTCCGTTTTTAGTGACTCAATCACGTATGGCTGGCAACATAATGTGACTGGATATGTTTCAGCTGCTTGGTTTCAGGATTTCACATCCAGGCTACGGATGGAGGGATCGCATGAATGCGTGGTTGCGTATGCTTCACATATTTGGATCGGGGTGGAGGCGCCCCACAGGAAGTGGACAGCAGACAAGTTCCTTTTCCCCGGCCATCCGCACGCTACGTCGACTTCCAACACTACGCCCTCAGCCTTCGGTAGCCCGTTTCATGTGCTTGCTTCTTCGTTCGGACACTCTCTACAAGCTCCGGTGTCTACAAGCACCGAATGTTACGGAAACTGTACTGCTGACAGACAATCTGTTGAAGTGCTGAGTGCTAGCACGCGCCACCAAGGGAGCCGTCATTGCTCACATGCAGTGCGTGCATCAGTAGCGGCGGAGCGGGAATCGAGGACACTTGTTTGCATTGACGGGCCACGCAACTGCCAAGCGCCCACAGATATTCCTGCACTTGTTGTGGTTTAAGTCATAGTTCAAGCTCTAGCAGCCAATCCTTCGCTCAGCTCCGGACTGAAAGCCACCCGACGGCCAGAGTGGCCGAGCGGTTCTAGGCGCTTCAGTCTGGGACCGCGCGACCGCTACGGTCGCAGGTTCGAATCCTGCCTCGGACATAGATGTGTGTGATGTCCTTAGGTTAGTTAGGTTTAAGTAGTTCTAAGTTCTAGGGGACTGATGACCTCAGCTGTTAAGTCCCATAGTGCTCAGAGCCATTTGAACCATTTTGAAAGCCACCCGCTTCCAAGAGCCTACTTATGTCCTTAACCTGGTGGTACTATATTACTCTAAGTCAGAATTTCCTTATGCATCTGTGACTTAAAACAGGAATTTGAATACATTGAAAACATCACGGTATTATCATCTTAAAGTCAACCTATACGTCAATCATTTAACACATAGTTAAGGCACACGACCCAACACGATTCCAGAGAAAATCAATTGCTTTGGTCTCTGACTGGACCAGAAACTATTGCCCGTGTCAACAGATCTACGCCGTCATTATCGAATGACAGGAGTGCATGAACATCTGATGATGCCTCAAGATCCGATGATGACTGCGTAGACCTGTCGAAACCGCCAATAGTAATAAAAATCCCCCCATGAACCATGGACCTTGCAGTTGGTGGGGAGGCTTGCGTGCCTCAGCGATACAGATGGCCGTACCGTAGGTGCAACCACAACGGAGGGGTATCTGTTGTGAGGCCAGACAAACGTCTGGTTCCTAAAGAGGGGCAGCAGCCTTTTCATTAGTTGCAGGGGCAACAGTCTGGATGATTGACTGATCTGGCCTTGTAACACTAACCAAAAAGGCCTTGCTGTGCTGGTACTGCGAATGGCTGAAAGCAAGGGGAAACTACAGGCGTAATTTTTCCTGAGGGCATGCAGCTTTACTGTATGGTTAAATGATGATGGCGTCCTCTTGGGCAAAATATTCCGGAGGTAAAATAGTCCCCCATTCGGATCTCCGGGCGGTGACTACTCAAGAGGACTTCGTTATCAGGAGAAAGAAAACTGGCATTCTGCGGATCGGAGCGTGGAATGTCAGATCCCTTAATCGGGCAGGTAGGTTAGCAAACTTAAAAAGGGAAATGGATAGGTTAAAGTTAGATATAGTGGGAATTAGTGAAGTTTGGTGGCAGGAGGAACAAGACTTTTGGTCAGGTGAATACAGGGTTATAAATACAAAATCAAATAGGGGTAACGCAGGAGTAGGTTTAATAATGATTAAAAAAATAGGAGTGCGGGTAAGCTACTACAAACAGCATAGTGAACGCAGTATTGTGGCTAAGATAGACACGAAGCCCACACCTACTACAGTAGTACAAGTTTATATGCCAACTAGCTCTGCAGATGATGAAGAAATTGATGAAATGTTTGATGAGATAAAAGAAATTATTCAGGTAGTGAAGGGAGACGAAAATTTAATAGTGATGGGTGACTGGAAGTCGAGAGTAGGAAAAGGGAGAGAAGGAAACATAGTAGGTAATTATGGATTGGGGGAAAGAAATGAAAGAGGAAGCCGTTCTGCTAGAATTTTGCGCAGAGCATAACTTAGTCATAGCTAACACTTGGTTCAAGAATCATAAAAGAAGGTTGTACACATGGAAGACTCTTGGAAATAATAGAAGGTATCAGATAGATTATATAATGGTAAGGCAGAGATTTAGGAACCAGGTATTAAATTGTAAGACATTTCCAGGGGCAGATATGGACTCTGACCACAATGGTTATGAACTGTAGATTAAAACTGAAGCAATTGCAAAAAGGTGGGAATTTAAGGAGATGGTACCTGGACAAACTGATTAAACCAGAGGTTGTACAGAGTTTCAGGGAGCGCTTAAGGGAACAATTGTCACAAATGGGGGAAAGAAATACAGTAGAAGAAGAATGGGTCGCTCTGAGGGATGAAGTAGTGAAGGCAGCAGTGGATCAAGTAGGTAAAAAGACGATGGCTAGTAGAAATCCTTGGGTAACAGAAGAAATATTGAATTTAATTGATGAAAGGAGAAAATTTAAAAATGCAATAAATGAAGCAGGCAAAAAGGAATATAAACGTCTCAAAAATGAGATCAACAGGAAGTGCAAAATGGCTAAGCAGGCATGGCTAGAGGACAAATGTAAGGATGTATAGGCTTATCTCACTAGGGGTCAGATAGATACTGCCTACAGGAAAATTAAAGAGACCTTTGGAGATAAGAGAACCACTTGTATGAATACCAAGAGTTCTGATGGAAACCCAGTTCTAAGCAAAGAACGGAAAGCAGAAAGGTGGAAGGAGTATGTAGAGGGTCTATACAAGGGCGACGTACTTGAGGGCAATATTCTGGAAATAGAAGAGAATGTAGATGAAGACGAAATGGGAGATATGATACTGCGTAAAGAGTTTGACAGAGCACTGAAAGACCTGAGTTGAAACAAGGCCCCGGGAGTAGACAACATTTCATTAGAACTACTGACGGCCTTGGGAGAGCCAGTCCTGAAAAAACTCTACCATCTGGTGAGCAAGATGTGTGAGAGAGGCGAAATACCCTCAGACTTCAAGAAGAATATAATAATTCCAATTCCAAAGAAAGCAGGTGTTGACAGATGCGAAAATTACCGAACAATCAGTTTAATAAGTCACAGCTGCAAAATACTAACGCGAATTCTTTACAGACGAATGGAAAAACTAGTAGAAGCCGACCTTGGGGAACATCAGTTTGGATTCCGTAGAAATATTGGAACACGTGAGGCAATACTGACCTTACGACTTATCTTAGAAGAAAGATTAAGGAAAGACAAACCTACATTTCTAGCATTTGTAGACTTAGAGAAACCTTTTGACGATGTTAACTGGAATACTCTCTTTCAAATTCTAAAGGTGGCAGGGGTAAAATACAGGGAGCGAAAGGCTATTTACAATTTGCTTAGAATCCAGATGGCAGTTATAAGAGTCGAGGGACATGAAAGGGAAGCAGTGGTTGGGAAGGGAGTGAGACAGGGTTGTAGCCTCTCCCCAATGTTATTCAATCTGTATATTGAGCAAGCAGTGAAGGAAACAAAAGAAAAATTCAGAGTAGGTATTAAAATCCATGGAAAAGAAATAAAAACTTTGAGGTTCGCCGATGACATTGTAATTCTGTCAGAGACAGCAAAGGACTTTGAAGAGCAGTTGAACGGAATGGACAGTGTCTTGAAAGTAGGATATAAGATGAACATCAACAAAAGCAAAACGAGGATAATGGAATGTAGTCGAATTAAGTCGGGTGATGCTGAGGGAATTAGATTAGGAAATGAGACGCTTAAAGTAGTAATGGAATTTTGCTATTTGGGGAGCAAAATCACTGATGATGGTCGAAGTAGAGAGGATATAAAACGTAGACTGGCAATGGCAAGGAAAGCGTTTCTGAAGAAGAGAAATTTGTTAACATCGAGTATAGACTTAAGTGTCAGGAAGCCGTTTCTGCAAGTATTTGTATGGAGTGTAGCCATGTAGGGAGGTGAAACATGGGCGATAAGTGGTTTGGACAAGAAGAGAATAGAAGCTTTCGAAATGTGGTGCTACTGAAGAATGCTGAAGATTAGATGGGTAGATCACATAACTAATGAGGAGGTATTGAATAGAATTGGGGAGAAGAGGATTTTGTGGCACAACTTGACAAGAAGAAGGGACCGGTTGATAGGACATGTTCTGAAGCATCAAGGGATCACAAATTTAACATTGGAGGGCAGTGTGGAGGGTAAAAACCGTAGAGGGAGACCAAGAGATAAATACACTAAGGAGATTCAGAAGGATGTAGGTTGCAGTAAGTACTGGGAGATGAAGAAGCTTGCACAGGATACAGTAGCATGGAAAGCTGCATCATACCAGTCTCAGGACTGAAGACCACAACAACAACAGATATCTTGGAAAAGAACGGTATTACTTTTAGATAGCCCACAACGATTGACGCCATGCCAGACATGTCACACGACTATACCCAATGCTTAACACGTAACGTGCAATGAATAGAAGGGCGTCGAGGTCCATGCAGATCACTTTTATTAGACCAATGATGACATTCGCAGCTCCAACAAATGAACGAGGCCTGCAGATCGTACAGAACAAAGTTCTACGAATGATAAGTAATGCTGGAGTAACCCACACAGCACAGTGAAACAATGAATTCAGCTTCGAGGCGCAGATCGAGACATTTGAAGAAACCATTCATCTTAAGTCTGAGAAACTTCGAACATAACCCAGCCGGTCGGTGTGGCCGAGCGGTTCTAGGCGCTTCAGTCTGGAACCGCGCGACCGCTCTGGTCGCAGTTTCGAATCCTGCCTCGGGCATGGATGTTTGTGATTTCCTTAGATTAGTTAGGTTTTAGTGGTTCTAAGTTCTAGGGGACTGATGACATAAGATGTTATGTCCCCTAGTGCTCACAGCCATTTGAACCATTTGAACATAACCCACGTGGAAGCATAATAGCTCAAAAATACTTTTTCTGAGTGACACTCTACGGCCTATGGGCAGTTTAAACTAGGCACACAGACAACACAATATCGGTGATCACCGTAGCACAGGAAATCTGACTGGCACTGCCAGCTGTACCCACACGGCATACAAACTGACAACGAAAGGGAAGCCGATCACACCAACCAGAAACAGAACTCACACTACATTCAGTAGTGAGCAGCTGATTTTATAATCAAACTGACCTCTTTGATGACGACATTGGCATGTTACAAGTTCGCTGACGCTGAAGTTGGCCTAGGATTCACCATCGGTACCTAGCAACAACGGTAACCTTCCCACTACTGACTTCTTGACGCACAGTGCCTTTCGACAGGAAGAGCCTTAACTGCAAGTAAAATACAACTGACAAAAAAATCCCCTTGCATACCACGTTAAAACCGTTTAACAACATTTTGACGAGCAAAAGAGTCCAGAAGCTTCTTCAGGAATACCATATCCAGCCGGAGCCATTCATTGAGGGTTAGATTCCTCGGAACAACCAAATTGACGACATGTTGATTGCTACGTATTATCCATGATTTTTTAAAAATTTATTAATGGCCTTCGGACATCATCCGAAGTGTCACCCTGAAAATTAATTTTTAACACTTAAACATGCAAGAACATGAAATCCACCAGATGCGTATCATTGTCTTTTGTGGATGTGCACACGTGTTTGTACGGGGAGTTGCTGCTTTGTTAGTGGTCAACCATTCCTTTCTTTTCCTTATGCATGAGGACACCATTTCTAGTCATCAGTGACGATACAGGATAGGAAAGGTCGGTACAGTTCACGAGCCAACTGATGACGAACAAGCAGAGATGTACATACAGCCGCTCGCTGATTTTTGTGATTTTGGCTCAAAGCATGCGGTACCCATACACCCGATTTTTTTAACCTTTCTCACTGTTTGCAGATGGGCCACGGTGGTTGAATGGTTGCAGTTCATTGCATTTATAAGTTCCCGACTAGACTGACGTGCATCATTGAGGGTTAACGCATTTAAACGATCTTTATCAAACCCCGAAGGTCTTCCTGAACATCGAGCGTCACTAATGTCAAAACTATCTTTCTTAAAACGATGAAACCATTTTTTTCCGTGCTCTGTCCAGTGGCGTTATCCGCATAAATTGCGAAAATGTTTCTGGCTTCCTCCGCTGCTGTGACTTCTCTATTCAACTCATTGAGACGAATATCTCGGGAATGTTCCGATTTCTCCACTTGGCACTCCATTTTCTGGCGTTTACAGTTCCACTCACTCGCTCCAAATAACAATATGTAAACTGAAACAGCAACAGTGATCTACAAATAAGAGAAGAAAATCCGTAAGTAAACCCATAACATCAGGAATACCAACATGAAAAACTAAAAAGCTACGAACTGACGCACCAACAAATTTATTGTCCCTCACAGTCACGCAAATTTCAAAACGAAATTACAACTTTCAGTCCTCACGGGCCACCATCAGGTTGTAAAACAGATGTCACGGTTCACTCCCAACACTGTAGCGAGCTCTTTGTGCAACCGTAATTTAGTTTTGAAGTCGGTGTGCTTGTGGCGGGCATTAAATGACTTGTAAAACCTTCGTCTCGTCAGGTCAGCTACTGTTGAGTTTCATCTACGTCAACACACTTACTCCGCAAGGCACCATACGGGGCATGGAACGAGGGAAAAACGGTTGTCTCTACGCCTCCGTACGACGTGGTCGCTACGCGAAATGTGTGTCGGCGGCCAGGAGAGTCGTTCTGCAGTCAGCCGCAAATAGCAGTTCTCTAAATTTTGTCAACAACATTTCTCGAAAAGGACGTCATCTCAATTGCAGGAATTCCCACTTGAGTTCACGGAGCATCTGCGTAATAATCGTGTGTTGATCGAAACTATCGGTAACAAATCTAGTAGCACGCCTCTGAATTGCTTCGTGGTTTCGTTTACTCCGACCCGGCGATGATCCCGAACACTCAATCCATTAAGCAATGTGTGCTGGCAGGAGAGCTGTCGGATGAGTATGTTCTTAAGAGTGGTATTCTCTGTAAGAGGGTGGGCGAGGCTAAGCAGTCCAAGAACTGTTTGCCTGCAACCTTGGTGGGTGGCCATTTAGGTATTTATAAGACTCTTCAGAAAATCAAGGAGCATTTGACTTGGCCCTCCATGGACCGGGATGTGAGGGAGACGATGTCCCAATACCGCTTGTGTAATGCAGCCAAACCCAAGAATGCTCTTCAACAGGGGTAGTTGAGTTCTGAACGGGAGTTCTGTCCTATGGACAAGCTCTACGTTGATTATTTAGGACCGTTACCTCGTACTAAGAAGGGCCATCGATATTTACTAGTTATTATCGATGCGTTTTACAGATTTACTTGGTTCCTTCCGAGCCGTAAAGTTACCGCTGCCACCACTATTTATCATATAACTAATGCCTTCAGTGCTTTTGGGCCACCCAAGCAACTTGTTATCGACAATGTTACCGCCTTTCTTTCGGGTCCTTTCAAAGCCTTCTGTTTTCAGAATGGTGTCAAGCATATCACCACCAGCCTGTGTTATCCCCAGGAGTCCTTTGCGGAGAGAGTTAACCGAAATCTTAAGTCCGCATTGATTATTTATCATCAGAAAACCCCTAGTAAATGGGACTCCAGTCTTCCCTGGCTTAGTTTTGCCTTTAATACCGCCAGTCATGAAGCCTTGCGAGCTACGCCTGCATCCTTGGTCTTTTCCTAACCGGTTAATTCCCTTCTTTCGAACTTGTGGGGAATTCAAGCTCTTATTCCAGCCGATGTTAGTCCTCGTATTATCAAGGAGAACTGGAACCGGGGCAGGCGTAATAAACTCAGAGTCCAAAATAAACAAGCTGAGCGTTATAATCGTAATCGGGAACCTGTAAGGGCAGGCCAGGGGATCGCACACGTATTCTATATACGATCTCCTTTATAAATGACCTACACTTTCCTAAAATTCGTTAAGAGCCTGCTGTCGGGCACTGCGTCAGTCACTTTCCGTAAACCTAGAAATACATAATCTACCGTTTGCACTTCATCCATTGTTGGCATGTTGTCGTGGGCGAAAAGGGCAAGCCGTTACCCGCGAGCGATGCTTTCTAATGCCGTGCTGGTTTGTGGACAGGAGATCATCTGTCTCTAGGAAATTTATCATATTCGAATATGCACGAGAATTCTGCGGTAAACCGGTATTGAGGATACTGGTCTGTGATTGTGTTATTTCTGCGTTGCTTGTCCCACCGTGCGCTATGACCATTGGCCTTTTGCGAGGTATCTGACTCCAAATATCCGTTCCGTGTAGTGTCCTTAGTAATGTTCGCTCGGAAACTTATTGAGATGGACCTGCCTTAACAGACAGTAGCAGTTCTTGTCGGATTTGAAATCGATTGTCATAGCAAGTCGTGACTGGCTTCTCGGGTCCGCTTTGGTCAAGATATTTATAAGACCACTATTGTTTATCGTGGTAGTTGCCTGACAATGGTACACCATTCCTTGTAGGCACTTTGGATGGTCTGCGTTATATATTAACTGATAGAGCAACTTCACTCAGGGTGTGTTCATGTGCGAGTTCAAATACGGCAAATCCTTTCTGGCATTCTGTCACATCTTCATTTCAATTTATCTTGCTGCGCTGATGTTACACATCGAGAGTCAGATGCATATCACATTGCTGCCTTGACAACGTCAGTGGTGGACGGCCACACGACCGCTTGGTAGCAGTTCTGCGCCACCTACAGCGCTACAAAGAGAGCAGTCTGCTCTGTAAGGCAGCTGATTTATATTATGTCCAGTGTGCTTATTTTGCCATCCGTTTTATTTCAGTTTATTACATGCATGAACACTGAGGTGACAACAGTCATGGGATACCTCCTAATGTTTCTCGGACCTCCTTTTGCCCGACGTA
This sequence comes from Schistocerca cancellata, assembly GCF_023864275.1. Classification (NCBI taxonomy): domain Eukaryota; kingdom Metazoa; phylum Arthropoda; class Insecta; order Orthoptera; family Acrididae; genus Schistocerca; species Schistocerca cancellata. Next base: position 1,001,656,065 of record NC_064627.1, read on the forward strand.
GTGCTACAACTCCACATGACATGAAATCAACAAGTCGTTGTAAGTCCCACGCAGAAAATCTGTAGCCGTACATAATTGGAAATCATTGTCAGTGCAGAAGTTTGTGCACGCACTGACCTCTCGATTATATCCCATTAGTGTCCGAAAGGATTCATGTGGGGCTGTCGGGGTTGCTAAGCCATTCGCTCGAACTGTCCTGAAAGTTCTTCAAACCAATCCCGAACAATTGTAGTCCGGTGACACGGCATCTCTGAGTAGCCAAACATACACTCCTGGAAATTGAAATAAGAACACCGTGAATTCATTGTCCCAGGAAGGGGAAACTTTATTGACACATTCCTGGGGTCAGATACATCACATGATCACACTGACAGAACCACAGGCACATAGACACAGGCAACAGAGCATGCACAATGTCGGCACTAGTACAGTGTATATCCACCTTTCGCAGCAATGCAGGCTACTATTCTCCCATGGAGACGATCGTAGAGATGCTGGATGTAGTCCTGTGGAACGGCTTGCCATGCCATTTCCACCTGGCGCCTCAGTTGGACCAGCGTTCGTGCTGGACGTGCAGACCGCGTGAGACGACGCTTCATCCAGTCCCAAACATGCTCAATGGGAGACAGATCCGGAGATCTTGCTGGACAGGGTAGTTGACTTACACCTTCTAGAGCACGTTGGGTGGCACGGGATACATGCGGACGTGCATTGTCCTGTTGGAACAGCAAGTTCCCTTGCCGGTCTAGGAATGGTAGAACGATGGGTTCGATGACGGTTTGGATGTACCGTGCACTATTCAGTGTCCCCTCGACGATCACCAGTGGTGTACGGCCAGTGTAGGAGATCGCTCCCCACACCATGATGCCGGGTGTTGGCCCTGTGTGCCTCGGTCGTATGCAGTCCTGATTGTGGCGCTCACCTGCACGGCGCCAAACACGCATACGACCATCATTGGCACCAAGGCAGAAGCGACTCTCATCGCTGAAGACGACACGTCTCCATTCGTCCCTCCATTCACGCCTGTCGCGACACCACTGGAGGCGGGCTGCACGATGTTGGGGCGTGAGCGGAAGACGGCCTAACGGTGTTCGGGACCGTAGCCCAGCTTCATGGAGACGGTTGCGAATGGTCCTCGCCGATACCCCAGGAGCAACAGTGTCCCTAATTTGCTGGGAAGTGGCGGTGCGGTCCCCTACGGCACTGCGTAAGATCCTACGGTCTTGGCGTGCATCCGTGCGTCGCTGCGGTCCGGTCCCAGGTCGACGGGCACGTGCACCTTCCGCCGACCACTGGCGACAACATCGATGTACTGTGGAGACCTCACGCCCCACGTGTTGAGCAATTCGGCGGTACGTCCACCCGGCCTCCCGCATGCCCACTATACGCCCTCGCTCAAAGTCCGTCAACTGCACATACGGTTCACGTCCACGCTGTCGCGGCATGCTACCAGCGTTAAAGACTGCGATGGAGCTCCGTATGCCACGGCAAACTGGCTGATACTGACGGCGGCGGTGCACAAATGCTGCGCAGCTAGCGCCATTCGACGGCCAACACCGCGGTTCCTGGTGTGTCCGCTGTGCCGTGCGTGTGATCATTGCTTGTACAGCCCTCTCGCAGTGTCCGGAGCAAGTATGGTGGGTCTGACACACCGGTGTCAATGTGTTCTTTTTTCCATTTCCAGGAGTGTATTTCCAGTCAATGTTCGGTTCAGCTGGATCAGAACACCCAGCCCATTACACGTAAACATAGGTCACACCATTATCTAGCCACAACCAGCTTGCACAGTGCCTTGTCGACAGCCTGATTCCATGGCCCGAAGGGTGTGCGCCACACTCGAACCGTACCATCAGCTCTTACGAACTGAAATCGGCACTCATCTGACCAGGCCACTGTTTTCCAGTCGTCTAGGGTCCAACCGATACGGTCGCGAGTCCAGGAGAGGAGTTGCAGGCGATGCCGTGTTGTTAGCAAAGATGCGCGCTTCGGTCGTCTGCTGCCACAGCCCATTAACGCCAAATTTCTCCGCAGGGTCCTCACGGATACGTTCTTCGTACGTCCCACGCTGATTCATTCCGGTTATTTCACACAGAGCTGCTTGTCAGTCAGCACTGGCAAATCTACGCACACGCCGCTGCTCTCTGTTGTTAAGGGGCTCCGTAACGCCCTATACTTGCAATGTTAAAATAACGCTTATAAATTACATCTTTCCTCACAAAGTATTTGAGGTAGGAAGTTGAACTTTTTACAGATTATTTATTGGAATATGGGCTACAACTTAACACAGGGATTTTACAAAATTTTATTTCAGTTATTAAAGATGATTTTTTTTCAATTGTAATGAAAATTCACAACATTTTTTTGCAATTTTTTATTTATATATTCAAAAATATACAGTTTTTTGGAAAAAGGCTGTGTTAAATTATGCAGAAGGTACTGTGTAACATTTACTGACAGTTTGAAACAAATATGTTTGGAAGATCCTTAGAAAACATGTAATTAGTATCAGAAAATAAAAGTTTTGGGAATCGAGCGACAAAGATTGGATTAGCTTTTTAGTGCATTCCAGGTCCATAGGATGGATTATCTTCACCCTCTGCAAACTCCTCCTCCAGCTTCCTCTTGTTCCTCCTCCCGTTTACTCTTGCTTGTATTTCTAAACTCTTTACAGTCCTGTCTGCAGCCCGAAGGCGTTCCTTGTCTAAAGCAAGCATGGCTCGTACCATGTTAGAACCTATCTTCATTCCCATATTTCTAAATACCTTGCACCTTACAATGTTGCCATCCTTCAGAGGATTTCTAATAACTTTACTTTTACTCATTATTATACTTCAACAAAACAGAGACTCAAGAAACAGAATTAATTACGAATATTTTCGAGATAACGACAGAGTAAATAAACATGAAACAATCGACAATCACACCAGCGATATATATTGAACCATCACAGGTTAGCCACAACACATACTTTATCTCACATCACTAAAATGTACCTGATGAACACGGACGTTAATAATAACACCATTTGACAGCAGCTTAACAGTGCCACAGTGGGTCACGCCCATGTAGAACACATTTCAAAAAAAATTTAAAAGTAGTTGTAGTCTTCGGAATTGAATAAATTATATATCTATTATAAGGTAATAGTCTGCAGATTCAGGAAACGCAAAAAAGTAAAAATTGAACTTTTCATGATTTTGAGCCTTTCCGGAGCCCCTTAAGTGAAGGCTGTCGGTACTGCGTTGTACGTCGTGAGACGTAATGCCTAAAATTTGGTATTCACGGTACACTTTTGACACTATGGATCTCGGAAAATCTAATTGTCTATCGATTTCCAAAATAGAATGTCTCATGCGTCTATTTCTCATGCGTCTATTTCCCATTACCTTTCGCGTTCAGAGTCTTTTAATTCTAGTCGTGCAGCCATAATGACGTCGAAAACCTTTTTACATGAATTGCCTGAGTACAAACAACAGCTTCGTCAAAGCACTGCCCTTTTTACCCTGTGTACGCGACTGCATCGCCGTCTGTAGATGTGCGTATCGCTATTCCGTGAATTTCGTCACCTCAGTCTGTAAGGGAAATGGAATTTTTACCATAGCATGGTTATTTATAGACCATTGCGCTTACACTTTTTGAATCTACGTGCTGTGAGGTGTCACACAAATAATTGTTAGTGAAATACCATGTAATGTTTAGGAACTATATGTATTTATCTAAAAGTTTGCTTGGTGGCCTCCTTTGCCAACCTTGGGAAGGGGGATGGGGGTGAGAGGCCGTGGTAGGGTAATGTAGCCTCTGTAGTCGCAGTACTATACCTTTGTTCATTGTTCTGCTTTCCAGACATACTTTGTTGGAATCTTGAAGCTTTTATATCTGTAACAATATCAAGTTGCTGGAGCAGACCATTTCCAGTCGGGTTTTTGAATCAGGCTCAATAAAACAGACAGTTTTAAGATAGTGAGGTTTTTTTCATGATTGATACTTCCGCTACAGTGGTAAAAACTTTTTATTACTGAAGTCTTACACAACCAGATTTTGGTGTCTCACCCCAATCTTCAGGTGCAGCTAAAACCATTCCAAACTGATCACGTCCAAGTTTAGTTAAAAGGCAGCACATCTGCCATACACAGCTCATCACGGGGAGTATGGAAAAGTGACCACGCTAAAACGATTTTCAGATGTGCCTGATCTAAGTCAGCCATATGTTGCAAGCGTCGGTACAAATGTACTGGAGGTCTGAAGTTTTTTCAACCTCCGATCAGACACGACTTTGAAACCACAGATGTGTTGCGCAGTCAGCAGTATGTCTGTATATCGTGTCATGTCACACTTTTCTTCTCAGCTGACAGTGATCATGTAAAAACGCCTAGAACAATAGTATCTCGCGCCAAGTGAAATGTGCCTGTTGAGTGATTTCACCTGATTTCGTGCAGCCCACATAACGTAGCTGTCTTGCGATTTGCTCTTCATCGCAATTCTCGGCCGCACACTGCAAGTGCAATGAAGACGTATGCATCTTACATCAGACCTCTGCAAATTAGAAAGGTTTTTACTCAAGGTTAACGGAACAAGATTCCTCTGCGGAACTCTGAGAACATGATGATGTGTATTCGAACTAGTTTTTTTTTCACTTTTCGGTAGGTAGCAGTGCTGCTCGGGGCAAAAAAGATTCAATAACCACTTTTTCCACCCGGCGAGTTTGCCCCACTTTCCCCCATAGTCTTTCCAGACACGTCTCTTTTAGTTGGGACTGTCGTATTTAGTCAGTTATGACAGTACTACGTGACAGTAAATGAACCTATCTTCCAGGACAGCATGTGACAGTAGAAACGATTTGACAGTCACCTGTCTTGAAAAAACATCTGAAAGTGGTACAATATTCAGATGGCCCAAAAATGCGTCTTTTAATGAGCGATACAAGCTATAGGCTAATGGGCGTTGATTGCGCGAGTTACCTTATCAAGGAGACGTCCGAGAATAGCCTGCCAGGAATTGAGGCTGCATGAGGTTCCACAGAAGGGGAAACTACACTACTGGCCATTAAAATTGCTACACCAAGAAGAAATGCAGATGATAAATGGGTATTCATTGGAGAAATATATCATACTAGAACTGACATGTGATTACATTTTCACGCACTTTGGGTGCGTAGGTCCTGAGAAATCAGTACCCAGAACAACCACCTCTGGCCTCAATAACGGCCATGATACGCCTGGGCATTGAGTCAAACAGAGCCTGGATGGCGTGTACAGGTACAGCTACCCATGCAGCTTCAACACGATACCACAGTTCATCGAGAGTAGTGACTGGCGTATTGTGGCGAGCCAGTTGCTCGGCCACCATTGCCCAGACGTTTTCAATTAGTGAGATATCTGGAGAATGTGCTGGTCAGGGCAGCAGTCGAACATTTTCTGTATCCACAAAGGCCCGTACAGGACCTGCAACATGCGGTCGTACATTATCCTGGTGAAATGTAGGATTTCGCAGGGATCGAATGAAGGGTAGAGCCACGGGTTGTAACACATCTGAAATGTAGCGTTGACTGTTCAACGTGCCGTCAACGCGAACAAGAGGTGACCCAGACGTGTAACCAATGGCACCCCATACCATCACGCCGGGTGATATGCCGGTATGGAGATTACGAATACACGCTTCCAATGTGCGTTCACCGCGCTTTCGCCAAACACGGATGCGACCATCATGATGCTGTAAACAGAACCTGGATTCATCCGAAAAAATTACGTTTTGCCATTCGTGCACCCAGGTTCGTCGTTGAGTACACCATCGTAGGCGCTGCTGTCTGTGATGCAGCGCCAAGGATAACTGCAGCCATGGTCTCCGAGCTGATAGTCCATGCTACTGCAAACGTCGTCGAACTGTTCGTGCAGATGGTTGTTGTCTTGCAAACGTCACCATCTGTGAACTCACGGATCGAGACGTGGCTGCACGATCCGTTACAGCCATGCGGATAAGATGCCTGTCATCTCGACTGCTAGTGATACGAGGCCGTTGGGATCCAGCACGGCGTTCGGTATTGCCCTCCTGAACCCACCGATTCCATATTCTGCTAACAGTCATTGGATCTCGACCAACGTGAGCAGCAATGTCGCGATACGATTAACCGCAATCGCGATAGGCTACAATCCGACCTTTATCAGAGTCGGAAACGTGGTGGTACGCATTTCTCTTCCTTACACGAGGCATCACAACAGAGTTTCACCAGGCAACGCCGGTCAACTGCTGTTTGTGTATGAGAAATCGGTTGGAAACTTTCCTCATATCAGCACGTTGTATGTGTCGCCACCGACGCCAACCTTGTGTGAATGCTCTGAAAAGCTAATCATTTGCATATCAGAACATCTTCTTCCCGTCGTTTAAATTTCGCGTCTGTAGCACGTCATCTTCGTGGTGTACCAATTTTAATGGCCAGTAGTGTAGAAATCTTCGTTGAGAGCTGAGCTGTTACTGCAGTCTGATGTTTGGCCATCGACAAACAGCCTTCAGCAGGAGATAAAGGCCAGGGAAGAAAACACAGCCACTGTTGAACAAGTAGCCTGGAGGCGGCGGACTGAATTCCGTGGAAGCCGAATCACGCTGCGGAATTTGTGCTGCTCAAAGAGCATAGCGGGCGCTCGCGAACCAATGAAGCACGAAGGACGCCCTGTGGTTTTATGGCTTGGCTGGGAACGTACGGCTTTTGTACTTCCGAACACGTTCTCTAGCATCCGTCTATGGGACCTTGTTTTACAGCTCTACAGAGAGAACGTGCCTATTTGACTGAATCGTACTCCAAAACGTTAAACAAAATCGTGATACATTTGGCAGACACAGTTTGACTGTAATAGGTAGTGAACAGAATCGATTACTTCAGATTCTGAACGGAATTGGCAAATGAGAGCTCGGTGTGGCTTGTTCTCACAGTACGTGTAGCTGGAACTGATCGGGATGATTACCTGCCCATTAATTTTCACTCGTTATCGTTATATCGCCCACCGAATAAAATACAGCGTGTTGCTTTGGGACGTTTAGTCGTGTATAGGGTGGGAAAAAGAAAAATAAACTGACCTGGAAAATAAACTGACGGAAAAAAATCGCAGCACCAAGAAAGGGTGGTGAGCCATAAACGGAAGTTGGTACGCGTGTTTCTACATCTGAAAGACAAAGAGTGGCGTTAGTAGTGCCACTATGAGGATGTAAAAGAGGTTTGCTATAAATACACTACATCTATCTACATCTACATTTATACTCTGCAAGCCACCCAACGGTGTGTGGCGGAGGGCACTTTACGTGCCACTGTCATTACCTCCCTTTCCTGTTCCAGTCGCGTATGGTTCGCGGGAAGAACGACTGTCTGAAAGCCTCCGTGCGCGCTCTAATCTCTCTAATTTTACATTCGTGATCTCCTCGGGAGGTATAAGTAGGGGGAAACAATATATTCGATACGTCATCCAGAAACGCACCCTCTCGAAACCTGGCGAGCAAGCTACACCGCGATGCAGAGCGCCTCTCTTGCAGAGTCTGCCACTTGAGTTTGTTAAACGTCTCCGTAACGCTATCACGGTTACCAAATAACCCTGTGACGAAACGCGCCGCTCTTCTTTGGATCTTCTCTATCTCCTCCGTCAACCCGATCTGGTACGGATCCCATACTGATGAGCAATACTCAAGTATAGGTCGAACGAGTGTTTTGTAAGCCACCTCCTTTGTTGATGGACTACATTTTCTAAGGACTCTCCCAATGAATCTCAACCTGGTACCCGCCTTACCAACAATTAATTTTATATGATCATTCCACTTCAAATCGTTCCGCACGCGTACTCCCAGATATTTTACAGAAGTAACTGCTACCAGTGTTTGTTCCGCTATCATATAGTCATACAATAAAGGATCCTTCTTTCCTGGTATTCGCAACACATTACATTTGTCTATGCACCAAGCACTCAGCAACGGTCGTGAGCGTCAATTAGGCCGGTATTACACTATCAAATTTCTTTGTCAAATATCTTTGTCCAATACCTTTGTCAAAGATATTTGATGGTGTAATAGGGAACTTTGTCAAATGTCGTCCAATATTTGATCAAGTCTAGGGCCTCGCTGTAGATTTGATCAAAGAAGTCGCTTGTCTTCTGTTCACTGCAATGTGACATGTTACCACATGGAGCGCTAGCATCGCTGCAGCATTCTGTCGTCTGTAGTGTTTTTATAAACATTGCCGGTAAATACAATTGGTGTTTGCCGACAACTACAAAATTAATAGAGATGTATGAAGCTGATGAGGCGCTTTACAACGTGAGGCACGCTGGATACAAAAATAGATTAAGAAGATTGGAGACCTGACCTGACCTAACCTAACCTAACGTAACATAACATAACCCTCTCCTGTAGCAAGGAATCGGAGTGTTACAGTGAGCCTGTCTTCTGCAGATGTAACAGTTCTTAAGTGAATATTGTGCTTTGTGATATGACGATACACTTCATTGAGCACATACAGAAATGTATGCACATCCCTTCTTAAGTAATTGATGTACGACTTGACGTTCTCCACTATAAGCTCACGTAACAAGTTTTGTTGAATGCTTGTATCGTGTCGTCGTAAAACCCACGGCTTCACCCAGGTATGTATGTTTCCTTTGTCCCCCCCGCTTTTCTTCCACATGTGCACACAGTGCAATTGTGGTACATGCAACTGCTGTGGTTAATAACAAGTTGTTGTTATCAGCCAACTTGAACTTTGACGAAAAATATGATGACAGTGTAATGCCACTTCTAGCGCTACGTCAAAGATCTTTGTCAAATATATTTGACGAAATACACTCCTGGAAATTGAAATAAGAACACCGTGAATTCATTGTCCCAGGAAGGGGAAACTTTATTGACACATTCCTGGGGTCAGATACATCACATGATCACACTGACAGAACCACAGGCACATAGACACAGGCAACAGAGCATGCACAATGTCGGCACTAGTACAGTGTATATCCACCTTTTGCAGCAATGCAGGCTGCTTTTCTCCCATGGAGACGATCGTAGAGATGCTGGATGTAGTCCTGTGGAACGGCTTGCCATGCCATTTCCACCTGGCGCCTCAGTTGGACCAGCTTTCGTGCTGGACGTGCAGACCACGTGAGACGACGCTTCATCCAGTCCCAAACATGCTCAATGGGGGACAGATCCGGAGATCTTGCTGGCCAGGGTAGTTGACTTACACCTTCTAGAGCACGTTGGGTGGCACGGGATACATGCGGACGTGCATTGTCCTGTTGGAACAGCAAGTTCCCTTGCCGGTCTAGGAATGGTAGAACGATGGGTTCGATGACGGTTTGGATGTACCGTGCACTATTCAGTGTCCCCTCGACGATCACCAGTGGTGTACGGCCAGTGTAGGAGATCGCTCCCCACACCATGATGCCGGGTGTTGGCCCTGTGTGCCTCGGTCGTATGCAGTCCTGATTGTGGCGCTCACCTGCACGGCGCCAAACACGCATACGACCATCATTGGCACCAAGGCAGAAGCGACTCTCATCGCTGAAGATGACACGTCTCCATTCGTCCCTCCATTCACGCCTGTCGCGACACCACTGGAGGCGGGCTGCACGATGTTGGGGCGTGAGCGGAAGACGGCCTAACGGTGTGCGGGACCGTAGCCCAGCTTCATAGAGACGGTTGCGAATGGTCCTCGCCGATACCCCAGGAGCAACAGTGTCCCTAATTTGCTGGGAAGTGGCGGTGCGGTCCCCTACGGCACTGCGTAGGATCCTACGGTCTTGGCGTGCATCCGTGCGTCGCTGCGGTCCGGTCCCAGGTCGACGGGCACGTGCACCTTCCGCCGACCACTGGCGACAACATCGATGTACTGTGGAGACGTCACGCCCCACGTGTTGAGCAATTCGGCGGTACGTCCACCCGGCCTCCCGCATGCCCACTATACGCCCTCGCTCAAAGTCCGTCAACTGCACATACGGTTCACGTCCACGCTGTCGCGGCATGCTACCAGTGTTAAAGACTGCGATGGAGCTCCGTATGCCACGGCAAACTGGCTGACACTGACGGCGGCGGTGCACAAATGCTGCGCAGCTAGCGCCATTCGACGGCCAACACCGCGGTTCCTGGTGTGTCCGCTGTGCCGTGCGTGTGATCATTGCTTGTACAGCCCTCTCGCAGTGTCCGGAGCAAGTATGGTGGGTCTGACACACCGGTGTCAATGTGTTCTTTTTTCCGTTTCCAGTTGTGTATTTGATCACTTCTTTGATCAAATCTTTGACAAAGAAATTTGATAGTGTAATACCGGCCTTACCTTTGAGACTTGACTCGATGAGTTGATGTCAGTCCAGAATGCCTTCAAGGCGACGGACGCCATTATCAACACCTCACTGAGTTTAAACGTGGTCATGTAATAGAGCTACGTAAAGCTGGATGTTACTTTTGCTGTGCTGCGGAAAGACTTGATAGAAATGTAGCCACTGTATATGACTGCTGGTAGCTGTGGTCACGAGAATGTACAGTCACCAGAATGGACGGCCAAGTGACACTACCGAGAGGGAAGACCAATGTGTTCTGCGTATGGCTCTGGCGCATCGTACTGCATCTGCAGCAGCGATTGGTGCAGGAGTTGGCACCACAGTGATACAACGGACTGCTACAAATCGGTTTCTTCAAGGACTGCTCCGAGCGTTACGCCCTGTAGCGTGCATTCCATTGACCCCAAACACCGCCATTTGCGACTTTAGTGGTGTCAAGAGAGAGCCCATTGGAGGGCAGGATGGAGGTCCGTTGTACACTCCTGGAAATGGAAAAAAGAACACATTGACACCGGTGTGTCAGACCCACCATACTTGCTCCGGACACTGCGAGAGGGCTGTACAAGCAATGATCACACGCACGGCACAGCGGACACACCAGGAACCGCGGTGTTGGCCGTCGAATGGCGCTAGCTGCGCAGCAATTGTGCACCGCCGCCGTCAGTGTCAGCCAGTTTGCCATGGCATACGGAGCTCCATCGCAGTCTTTAACACTGGTAGCATGCCGCGACAGCGTGGACGTGAACCGTATGTGCAGTTGACGGACTTTGAGCGAGGGCGTATAGTGGGCATGCGGGAGGCCGGGTGGACGTACCGCCGAATTGCTCAACACGTGGGGCGTGAGGTCTCCACAGTACATCGATGTTGTCGCCAGTGGTCGGCGCAAGGTGCACGTGCCCGTCGACCTGGGACCGGACCACAGCGACGCACGGATGCACGCCAAGACCGTAGGATCCTACGCAGTGCCGTAGGGGACCGCACCGCCACTTCCCAGCAAATTAGGGACACTGTTGCTCCTGGGGTATCGGCGAGGACCATTCGCAACCGTCTCCATGATGCTGGGCTACGGTCCCGCACACCGTTAGGCCGTCTTCCGCTCACGCCGCAACATCGTGCAGCCCGCCTCCAGTGGTGTCGCGACAGGCGTGAATGGAGGGACGAATGGAGACGTGTCGTCTTCAGCGATGAGAGTCGCTTCTGCCTTGGTGCCAATGATGGTCGTATGCGTGTTTGGCGCCGTGCAGGTGAGCGCCACAATCAGGACTGCATACGACCGAGGCACACAGGGCCAACACCCGGCATCATGGTGTGGGGAGCGATCTCCTACACTGGCCGTACACCACTGGTGATCGTCGAGGGGACACTGAATAGTGCACGGTACATCCAAACCGTCATCGAACCCATCGTTCTACCATTCCTAGACCGGCAAGGGAAGTTGCTGCTCCAACAGGACAATGCACGTCCGCATGTATCCCGTGCCACCCAACGTGCTCTAGAAGGTGTAAGTCAACTACCCTGGCCAGCAAGATCTCCGGATCTGTTCCCCATTGAGCATGTTTGGGACTGGATGAAGCGTCGTCTCACGCGGTCTGCACGTCCAGCACGAACGCTGGTCCAACTGAGGCGCCAGGTGGAAATGGCATGGCAAGCCGTTCCACATGACTACATCCAGCATCTCTACGATCGTCTCCATGGGAGAATAGCAGCCTGCATTGCTGCGAAAGGTGGATATACACTGTACTAGTGCCGACATTGTGCATGCTCTTTTGCCTGTTTCTATGTGCCTGTGGTTCTGTCAGTGTGATCATGTGATGTATCTGACCCCAGGAATGTGTCAATAAAGTTTCCCCTTCCTGGGACAATGAATTCACGGTGTTCTTATTTCAATTTCCAGGAGTGTATTTTCTGATGAAAGGTGCTTCTGTGTCGGTACCAGTGATGGCCGTGTGTTAGAAGGAGACAAGTCGAGGGCCTGCAACCAACTTGTCTGCGTGATAGACACACAAGATATTCACCTGGGCCGACCGCCGTGACCGAGCGGTTCTAGGAGCTTCAGTCCGGAACCGCGCGCCTGCTACGGTCGCAGGTTCGAATCCTGCTTCGGGCATGGATGTGTGTGATGTTCTTAACTTAGTTAAGTTTAAGTAGTTTCTAACTCTAGGGGACTGATGACCTCAGATATTGTCCCATAGTGCTTAGAGCCATTTGAACCTACACCTGGAGTTATGGTCTGGGGTGTGATTTCGTATGACAGTAGGTGCTCTCTATCTTGGTTATCCCACACATCCTGACTGTAAATCTGTACGTCAGTCTGTCGATTCGACTTGTTGTGTTGCCGTTCATGAATAGCATTTGAAAACAGGATAACTGTCGTTCGCATACCGTTGTTGCAACACAACTTGCTCTTCAGTGTGACGACATTTTGCGTTGGCCTGCTCAAGCCCCAGGTCTGGGGAAATGATCGAATGGCAACTCCAAAGTCATCCACAAACGGCATTATCCGCCCCTGTATTGACGTACCAAATGCAACAGGCATGGATCTCCATCCCACAACTGACGTCCGGCTTCTGTTCAATACAAATCATACTCGTTTGCGTACTTGAATTCAACATTCAGGCAGTTACACCGGTCATTACTGTACCATCATTTCACATTTCCAGTGGCTTATCTCGCGCTTTCACTAACCTGTGATCTTGCAAAGTTAATCACTTAAATATGTTAGCTAGACAAACGTAGTCTCGAAATTTCATTACTCTACATTACTATTCTTTTTGTTTTGGTTTTGCTGTTTTTTTTTTCCATTGGTGTATTTATAAGAGTGGCGCGAGATTGACCTTTGTTAACGAACAGAAGAACTGTCAATCACAGAAAATGCTGGGAACTGTGGTTTCGGTTCTCCGGTCGCTGCAGTCACTTATCTGCACGTGCGCATCTTCCGGCGCTCTGTCCCGAGTGATTCGCTGTGTCATTACCTTCGAGTGAGTAAAAGGAGCAGACGTTTTTAGCTACCAAGCAGAATGTACGATAAAACAGCGCGTTTTCATTGTCGGTTATCATGCGTAGCACAATTTATGGGAAACGTCTGCGGAACGATTTGTGGAAGAGTTTAAAACTAGACGTGTTTTGGCAAAACCTTGAGCAAATTACGCAATGGAAAACCTCAGCGCCAAAATAGCCCAAAACGGGGTCTATAGCGAATAAAAGCCCTAACTATCCGAAAATATTTCGAACACCGGAAAACATTGCTCGACTCAACGAAATTCTGCAGAAAAATCTGGCGAAACCTCAGCGCCGTCTATCTGCGCAAGCGGAAGTTAAAAGATCGTCGTCTCGAACCATTATCAAAAAGAAGCGGCATAGCATTCTTACAAATTTACTGTTGTGCAAGATTTAAAACGACTGGACCAATTTACGCTTGTTGAGTCTTTTTGGTGGCCTCTGACTTTCTGATCCCCAGTTTTTCATTTCTTCAGATGAGGCCTGGTTTAGCCTGTCAGATAATCCCCATCACTACTCTGAAGAATCGATGTTTGAAGTTTAATAGCTGCTGTCCGCACTGCAAAACGATTCTGTCACAGAAGCGTTAAAGCTGTCTGTTGAGTAGGCGACTCCTGGCCGTGTCGATCGCCTTAGCTCTCGACCTGTGAAGTTTACCTGTGGATGATGTTGGTCAGATGTATTCATACAATTCCCGCTCACAGGGACAGCTACCGCCCATGTCAAAAAAATTTTCACCGTATGCTAACACAGTCTGGAAACCAAACACTATACAGTGATCAGCCGCAACATTATGACCACTGACCTACTATCGATACAAACCCGTCCAGGCGATAGCGGTGCCACCTGGTGAGGAATGACTACTAGTCAGACACACGCACGGTGCGTGTAGTGCCAGCGAGCGGCTGTCTGTGTGTAGAATGCGATCTACACTCCTGGAAATGGAAAAAAGAACACATTGACACCGGTGTGTCAGACCCACCATACTTGCTCCGGACACTGCGAGAGGGCTGTACAAGCAATGATCACACGCACGGCACAGCGGACACACCAGGAACCGCGGTGTTGGCCGTCGAATGGCGCTAGCTGCGCAGCAATTGTGCACCGCCGCCGTCAGTGTCAGCCAGTTTGCCATGGCATACGGAGCTCCATCGCAGTCTTTAACACTGGTAGCATGCCGCGACAGCGTGGACGTGAACCGTATGTGCAGTTGACGGACTTTGAGCGAGGGCGTATAGTGGGCATGCGGGAGGCCGGGTGGACGTACCGCCGAATTGCTCAACACGTGGGGCGTGAGGTCTCCACAGTACATCGATGTTGTCGCCAGTGGTCGGCGGAAGGTGCACGTGCCCGTCGACCTGGGACCGGACCGCAGCGACGCACGGATGCACGCCAAGACCGTAGGATCCTACGCAGTGCCGTAGGGGACCGCACCGCCACTTCCCAGCAAATTAGGGACACTATTGCTCCTGGGGTATCGGCGAGGACCATTCGCAACCGTCTCCATGATGCTGGGCTACGGTCCCGCACACCGTTAGGCCGTCTTCCGCTCACGCCCCAACATCGTGCAGCCCGCCTCCAGTGGTGTCGCGACAGGCGTGAATGGAGGGACGAATGGAGACGTGTCGTCTTCAGCGATGAGAGTCGCTTCTGCCTTGGTGCCAATGATGGTCGTATGCGTGTTTGGCGCCGTGCAGGTGAGCGCCACAATCAGGACTGCATACGACCGAGGCACACAGGGCCAACACCCGGCATCATCAACACGTATTGTGTTCGAGTATAATGACTTTTCTGGAGACTAGAAATCTACTCTGTAGGAATCAGCATGGGTTTCGAAAAAGACGGTCATGTGACACCCAGCTCGCGCTATTCGTCCACGAGACTCAGAGGGCCATAGACACGGGTTCACAGGTAGATGCCGTGTTTCTTGACTTCCGCAAGGCCTTCCATACAGTTCCCCACAGTCGTTTATTGAACAAAGTAAGAGCATATGGACTATCAGACCAATTGTGTGATTGGATTGAGGAGTTCCTAGATAACAGGACGCAGCATGTTATTCTCAATGGAGAGAAGTCTTCCGAAGTAAGAGTAATTTCAGGTGTGCCGCAGGGGAGTGTCATAGGACCGTTGCTGTTCACAATATACATAAATGACCTGGTGGATGACATCGGAAGTTCACTGAGCCTTTTTGCAGATGATGCTGTGGTGTATCGAGAGGTTGTAACAATGGAAAATTGTACTGAAATGCAGGAGGATCTGCAGCGAATTGACGCATGGTGCAGGGAATGGCAACTGAATCTCAATGTAGACAAGTGTAATGTGCTGCGGATACACAGAAAGATAGATCCTTTATCATTTAGCTACAAAATAGCAGGCCAGCAACTGGAAGCAGTTAATACCATAAATTATCTGGGAGTACGCATTAGGAGTGATTTAAAATGGAATGATCATATAATGTTGATTGTCGGTAAAGCAGATGCCAGACTGAGATTCATTGGAAGAATCCTAAGGAAATGCAATCCGAAAACAAAGGAAGTAGGTTACAGTACGCTTGTTCGCCCACTGCTTGAATACTGCTCAGCAGTGTGGGATCCGTACCAGATAGGGTTGATACAAGACATAGAGAAGATCCAACGGAGAGCAGCGCGCTTCGTTACAGGATCATTTAGTAATCGCGAAAGCGTTACGGAGATGATAGATAAACTCCAGTGGAAGACTCTGCAGGAGAGACGCTCAGTAGCTCGGTACGGGCTTTTGTCAAAGTTTCGAGAACATACCTTCACCGAAGAGTCAAGCAGTATATTGCTCCCTCCTACGTATATCTCGCGAAGAGACCATGAGGATAAAATCAGAGAGATTAGAGCCCACACAGAGGCATACCGACAATCCTTCTTTCCACGAACAATACGAGACTGGAATAGAAGGGAGAACCGATAGAGGTACTGAAGGTACCCTCCGCCACACACCGTCAGGTGGCTTGCGGAGTATGGATGTAGATGTAGATGTAGATCATGGTGTGGGAAGCGATCTCCTACACTAGCCGTACACCACTGGTGATCGTCGAGGGGACACTGAATAGTGCACGGTACATCCAAACCGTCATCGAACCCATCGTTCTACCATTCCTAGACCGGCAAGGGAACTTGCTGTTCCAACAGGACAATGCACGTCCGCATGTATCCCATGCCACCCAACGTGCTCTAGAAGGTGTAAGTCAACTACCCTGGCCAGCAAGATCTCCGGATCTGTCCCCCATTGAGCATGTTTGGGACTGGATGAAGCGTCGTCTCACGCGGTCTGCACGTCCAGCACGAACGCTGGTCCAACTGAGGCGCCAGGTGGAAATGGCATGGCAAGCCGTTCCACAGGACTACATCCAGCATCTCTACGATCGCCTCCATGGGAGAATAGCAGCCTGCATTGCTGCGAAAGGTGGATATACACTGTACTAGTGCCGACATTGTGCATGCTTTGTTGCCTGTGTCTATGTGCCTGTGGTTCTGTCAGTGTGATCATGTGATGTATCTGACCCCAGGAATGTGTCAATAAAGTTTCCCCTTCCTGGGACAATGAATTCACGGTGTTCTTATTTCAATTTCCAGGAGTGTATTTCAATTTGACCGAGGGCAGATTGTGATTGCTCGGTGCTAGCATTTCGGAAACTTCACGACTTGACAGGTGTTCGAGGAGTGCTCTAGTGAAACCACGTCCAGACATTGTAGGCTGGGCTGACTGGTAAAACAGTACAGGCGGCGAACTGCGGCGGAACTATTATCAGACTTTAACACTAGGAGTAGTAAAAGTGTGTCTGAACACACAGTGCACCGAACACTCCTAACGGTGGGCCTCCGCAGTCGACGATCCTTTCATGAGTCAATGTTAACACCACGACATCGGTTATTACGATTGAAACGGGCACGTGACAATCGGCTCTGGACGTTGGAAATAGCAGAGCGTTGCATGATCCGATGAATCCCGATACCTTCTTCAGCATGCCGATGGGAGGGTTCGGATCCGTCGTCTTCCAGGGAAACGGCTTGTTCACACCTGCACTGCGGAACGGAGACAAGCAAGTAAATGAGATAATACAGGCATGCATCAAGGCAAGAGGACGTGCTACTCGGTATCAGAGGTACCGGTGTGTACAGAAATCTGAAACACAACCTCTGGAGGTCTCGCTGTATGGTGATACAATATGCAATGTGGTTTTCATAAGCAGTAAGTTGTTGATCTCTATTCCAATTTTCTGTACCGGGATATGCAAATCTTTTTTTGATGTGTGTAGTATCAAACATAGGCCGTTATTTGAGGACGAAATTTCTGAGAACGTACGTTTGGAGCACAGCTTAGTATGGCAGTGAAACATGGACTGTGGGAAAACCAGAACAGAAGAGAATCGAAGCATTTGAGACGTCGTGCTACAGGCGAATATTGAAAATTAGGTTGACTGATAAGGTAAGGAATGAAGAAGTTCTACGCAGAATCGGAGAGGAAAAGAATATGTGGAAAACACTGGCAAGGAGAAGGTACAGGGTGACAGGACATCCGTTAGGATATGAGGGAATGTTTTCCATGGTACTAGAAGGCGCTGTAGAGGGCAAAAACTATAGAGGATGACAGAGATTGGAATACATCCAGCAAATAACTGAGGACGTAGGTTGCAAGTGCTACTCTGAAATGAAGAGTCTGGCACAGGAGAGGAGTTTGTTGCAGGCTGCATGGAAACAGTCCGAAGACTGAAAACTCAAAAAGAAAAATCAAATCTTTCTTCTCTCTTCTCTTTGCTTTATTTTAAAATGGTTTTGTCAGTTCTTCAGTTTTTATCTTTCCACCCCCTCCCCCCCCCCCCCCCTGCAAATTCTTGAAATGTCACCTATTTTATTTTGAAAATCGTCTCCTGTTATAGATATCTTTATTATATATTTCATTATTCCTTTCAGACAGTGGCGATGCCGTTTTCTCTTGCAAACACGAAAAATCATTTTTTCGATTCTCTCTTTACTTGCTTACTACAGGACATCTCTTTACAGCCTTCGTTCTTCTGGAGATCTTCATTGCTTCTTTGGCTAAAAGCCTCATTCACTGTTGGCACAAGAGGTTTGCTTAAAAAGTTACTTCCGCGTTTTCTGTCTATTTATTGGGGTAGCGCAATTGCCCTTTTGGGTTAGCTACAGTATCTGGAAGCTGGTACGAAATTTCCACAGTCGTTAACTGTCTTAGAAATTCACGTCATTCAAGGACCTTTTTCTGTGATTTCAGTTGCCATCGATGACTAGCACGGCTTCTTGTCTCGTTGCTCAGATTTCCAGTACATTTTTAATGGGTAAATATGGCATCCTTTTGCCCTTGAGCCAGATTTAAAAACTTCTGGAGATATGGGCTGGTTCGTGCGTAACCGTATTTGTGTACCGCCAGAGGACTTGTGTCCCCGTGTCACGATGATGACGTCACGCGGGGAGCCACTGCATGACGACGCGCACTGGAACCGTTCAGGTAGTCTGAATCAGCTACTGTGCAGTGGGTCACCGCTGCCGGAGTTCCTGGAAACTATTCACCTCCTGCGTCACCGCTAGAGCACATTAGCCAGCACCTGATTGGCTGACTTGCCATCTCCAGTGTTCCATTGTGTCACTCCGGACAAAACAAGCAGCCGAAGTCTTAAGCTTTCCTCTGCATTTAGATGCGTCACTGCCTTTGTCCTCTTCCGCGAACTGTACTGGTCTGTTGTTCTTTAGGGATAATGTGAGTTGCAATGCTTCTTTGACGAATTCGTCTGTGAGGCTGTAAGACTGTGGCCGTGATTAAAGTAGAGTGTAGGACCGTTTTTCCGCGCAGGCTATTAAGTGTGCCGGGAAACAAAATGGGCAATGTGATAAAACTTTAAAGTAAAAAAAAGCCTTACAATCGAAATAGACGGAGACATAAATATTTTTTATGGGCTTATTCGGATGAATTTTTCATTTGACAGATGATATGAGTTAAATCAGTTTACATCTCTCAAACTTCACTCTAGATCGCGTAAAGTTCCCAGTAGCATTCGGTCAAGTGCTTGGTACTTCAGCTGGCAAAACTGGCGAGACTTTTAAAAGAGTATTGTTAACGGAATTTTGACAGTTTGAAATGGGTTCACAGCGCGAAAAGCTGACGTATTCCATATCTCATCCAGACCGGTACTCGTAAAAATGCGAAGATGTATTTTGATAGCGAAGTCACTCCAACAAAACGGCGACGCCGAATATTCGTCATTGACTTCGTCGAGATTTATGGAATTGCACGGCTTGGCCAGGAATGAAAATGACAAGCGGTTACAGAAAATAGCATTAATGGCGCGGGCCGGGTGAAAGATCAGCCATTTATGTTGGAGCAGAGTTTAGGTTGCGGTTGGCTCAGCCGGAAGAATCGAGAAAAGTAATCCGAGGGTCGTGGGGACCATCCTTACGTCGATATTTTTCATTTGCAATTTTTACGTCACTTGTACTATAAATAATCCGAAATATTGTTCAGTATATCACAATTATCAATATTTTCATAAAAGGGATGAAAAAAAGGAAAGGGGAAAATTTTGGATTGGAAATAACTTTCCAGGAACAGATTCTAAGTCATGCACGAGAGCTTCGTAATACAATAAGTTGTTTTTATTATTTTCCAGTTGACAATTTACTCGGCTGGATGGAGATTCTTCCTAAAAACAGGATACGGAGTAATTTTCTCGGCATTTTGCAGATGCTAGAAACGCCGTATTTTTACAATTAAGTTTCTGTTGACAAACAAACTTGGTTTACACTCATCAAAGGTTCTCTTCCATCGTACGGTTTGGCAGGAAACCCCGCACAGTCCATCATACCGCCAAATATTAGCGAGGATAGCTGGTGATATAGCAGTCATCTGGAGATGTGATATCTATTCTCTCGATGAGATAAGAGCGGTTTTGGAGAATTTTGCTCACATTCTTTACCTGATGACAGAAATAGAAATCGCAGTGTGACACTAGCTGAGTGCATTTGGGAGTAGTAATTTTGATACTGCACTATGGCAATCCTTTTTCATCTCGAAAAATAATGTATAATTATGGACTTGTTTGTCTTCCACACGAGTTAATCAACAGAAGAAATTTGTTCTCCTGGACGTAGGGTTTAATCATATCATTTTGCAAATATAGGAATTTTACGGCCAACCGGTTGCTAATAACTGTTTGGTACAATTAATCTAGGTTCCGACACCTAATAAGGGTTTTTACACCAGAAAGAAATTTTGAGAAACCCTATAAAATAATAAATAAAAAACTAAGCATGGCAAAAACATATTAACTAAGATGACAATTGTTATGATGTCAAAGGCTAATTATGTAAATTACATTGCAACAAAGTAATGGTCAGAATTTAGAGCAGCTACGTTCAAGTCAAAAATAAAATAAAATGGGTTTCAGCCTTGTCACCTATGCCCAGATAGGAACAACACCTGACTGATCGGCTCAGTGCCTTAAATAGCTGCCACGAAAGCAATACAAGCAGCGCCGCGTATCGGGCGAGGACAATGACATGTGTCCATTTATTATAGCGGAAATAACTGAAAACAAACGACAGTCAGTTACAAAACGAAGCGACAAGGGAAGAGAGCTTTATTTATTTTTCAAATTACATAGTACTCCAGCAGATGAATCATAGGAGTCATCTATAAGGCTTTATAGATTTTACTGTTACGTAAAGAGCGTAATAATACGGAAAATTTATACAAACAGCTGTACAATCCAAAAAATATCTACGTGGAGGTTCACTACAGTATTACACATCTGTGAGATTCGGAGAAAATGGTGTTTCGGAGCTCAGGCTGTAAAATGTAGTAAAAATAGAGGAATCAAAATTCTGCGCTTGGTGGATTAAAACCACTGAAAAAAATGTTTATTACGGAACGGTAACTGTTCATTGAGTAAAAGGCCATCGTTTTTAGAAATATACTTGCAAATCACCAGATCTTCGAGTATGTCCAGTCTATGACCTTTCTTTTCGCTATGTAAAATGGAAATTTCTTCATCGCATTTCGGTTTGTGACCAGAAATTGAAAGATGTTCAACAAATGTGGAATTATGTACGTTAGTGCCTGTTTTTGCCAATAAATGTCCGATGTACCTGACACTAAAAGGTCTTCCAATTTGTCCAATACAGTAAATCTACTTCTACATCTACATGGTTACTCTGCAAATCACATTTAATTGTCTGGCAGAGGGTTCATCGAATGACCTTCACAATTCTCTATTATTCCAATCTCGTTTAGCGCGCGGAAAGAACGAACACCTATATCTTTCAGTGCGAGCTCCGGTTTCCCTTATTTTATCGTTGCGATCGTTTCTCCCTATGAAGGTCAGTGTCAACAAAATATTTTCGCATTCGGAGGAGAAAGTTGGTGATTGGAATTTCGTGAGAAGATTCCGTCCTAACGAAAAACGCCTTTGTTTTAATGATGTCCAGCCTAAATCCTGTATAATTTCAGTGAGAATCTCTCTCATATTCCGCGACAATACAAAACGTGTGCCCTTCTTGGAACTCTTTCGATGTACTCCGTCAATCCTATCTGGTAAGGACTCCACACCGCGCAGCAGTATTCTAAAAGAGGGAGGACAAGTGTAGTTAGGCAGTTTCCTTAGCAGGTCTGTTACATTTTCTAAGTGTCCTGCCAATAAAACACAGTCTTTGGTTAGCCTTCCTCACAACATTTTCTATGTGTTCCTTCCAGTTTAAGTTGTTCATAATTGTAATTCCTAGGTATTTAGTTGAATTGACGGCGTTGAATTTACGGCCTTTAGATTTGACTGATTTATCATTTAACCGAAGTTTAACGGATTCCTTTTAGCACTCATGTGGATGACCTCACACTTGTTGTTTGAGGTCAACTGCCAATTTTCGCACCATTCAGATATCTTTTCTAAATCGTTTTCCAATTTTTTATCTTCTGATGACTTTATTAGTCGATAAACGACAGCGTTATCTGCAAACAACTTAAGACGGCTGCTCAAATTGTCTCCCAAATCGTTTATATACACTCCTGGAAATTGAAATAAGAACACCGTGAATTCATTGTCCCAGGAAGGGGAAACTTTATTGACACATTCCTGGGGTCAGATACATCACATGATCACACTGACAGAACCACAGGCACATAGACACAGGCAACAGAGCATGCACAATGTCGGCACTAGTACAGTGTATATCCACCTTTCGCAGCAATGCAGGCTGCTATTCTCCCATGGAGACGATCGTAGAGATGCTGGATGTAGTCCTGTGGAACGGCTTGCCATGCCATTTCCACCTGGCGCCTCAGTTGGACCAGCGTTCGTGCTGGACGTGCAGACCGCGTGAGACGACGCTTCATCCAGTCCCAAACATGCTCAATGGGGGACAGATCCGGAGATCTTGCTGGCCAGGGTAGTTGACTTACACCTTCTAGAGCACGTTGGGTGGCACGGGATACATGCGGACGTGCATTGTCCTGTTGGAACAGCAAGTTCCCTTTCCGGTATAGGAATGGTAGAACGATGGGTTCGATGACGGTTTGGATGTACCGTGCACTATTCAGTGTCCCCTCGACGATCACCAGTGGTGTACGGCTAGTGTAGGAGATCGCTCCTCACACCATGATGCCGGGTGTTGGCCCTGTGTGCCTCGGTCGTATGCAGTCCTGATTGTGGCGCTCACCTGCACGGCGCCAAACACGCATACGACCATCATTGGCACCAAGGCAGAAGCGACTCTCATCGCTGAAGACGACACGTCTCCATTCGTCCCTCCATTCACGCCTGTCGCGACACCACTGGAGGCGGGCTGCACGATGTTGGGGCGTGAGCGGAAGACGGCCTAACGGTGTGCGGGACCGTAGCCCAGCATCATGGAGACGGTTGCGAATGGTCCTCGCCGATACCCCAGGAGCAATAGTGTCCCTAATTTGCTGGGAAGTGGCGGTGCGGTCCCCTACGGCACTGCGTAGGATCCTACGGTCTTGGCGTGCATCCGTGCGTCGCTGCGGTCCGGTCCCAGGTCGACGGGCACGTGCACCTTCCGCCGACCACTGGCGACAACATCTATGTACTGTGGAGACCTCACGCCCCACGTGTTGAGCAATTCGGCGGTACGTCCACCCGGCCTCCCGCATGCCCACTATACGCCCTCGCTCAAAGTCCGTCAACTGCACATACGGTTCACGTCCACGCTGTCGCGGCATGCTACCAGTGTTAAAGACTGCGATGGAGCTCCGTATGCCACGGCAAACTGGCTGACACTGACGGCGGCGGTGCACAAATGCTGCGCAGCTAGCGCCATTCGACGGCCAACACCGCGGTTCCTGGTGTGTCCGCTGTGCCGTGCGTGTGATCATTGGTTGTACAGCCCTCTCGCAGTGTCTGGAGCAAGTATGGTGGGTCTGACACACCGGTGTCAATGTGTTCTTTTTTCCATTTCCAGGAGTGTAGATAAGGAACAGCAAAGGGCCTAGAACACTACCTTGGGGAACGCCAGAAGACACTTCTGTTTTACTCGATGACTTCCCGTCAATTACTACGAACTGTGACCTCTGTGACAGGAAATCACGAATCCAGCCACAAAACTCAGACGATACTCCATAAGTACGCAGTTTCACTATAAGCTGTTTGCGAGGTGCAGTGTCAAAAGCCTTCCGGAAATCCAGAAACACGGAATCAATCTGAAATCTCTTGTCAACAGCACTCAACACTTCATGCGAATAAAGAGCTAGTTGTGTTTCACAAGAACGATATTTTCTAAACCCATGTTGATTGTGTGTCAATACACTGTTCTCTTCGAGCTAATTCATAATGTTCGAACACAACATGTTCCAAAATCCTGCTGCATATCGACATTAATGATATGGGCCTTTAATTTAGTGCCTTACTCCTACTACCTTTTTTGAATATTGGTATGACGTGTGCAACTTTCCAGTCTTTGGGTACGGACCTTTCGTCGAGCGAATGGTTCTATATAATTGTTAAGTATGGAGCTAATGCATCAGCATACTCTGAAAGGAACCTAACTGGTATACAGTCAGGACCAGAAGACTTGTTTTTATTAAGTGATTTAAGTTGCTTCACTACTCCAAGTATATTTACTTCTCCGTTACTCATGTTGGCAGCTGTCTTCTTTTGTGAAGGCATTTCGGAAGGCTGTGTTTAGTAACTCTGCTTTAGCAGCACTGTCTTCGATAGTATCTCCATTGCTATCGCGCAGTGAAGGCATTGATTGTTTCTTGCCGCTGACGTAAACAATAGTAAGCGGGACACGTATCACAAGTGATTTTATACACTCCTGAATTGTGTATAGGAGCAAGTGTGGGCTTGAGACTGTGAGTAAGATTTTTATGCAAATTATTGCTAGTGGAGAAGGTAATTTTGCATCAGTATTTATTTTAATACGAAGCCGACGAATTTATAAGAAACAAGGACTGGAAATGGAACCGAGAAAACATTTTTGTGCCAGTTACTGTCAGAAACAGCAGTGATGGCTAAAGTGGTCACTTATGCGTGAGTTTTAATTCCGAAGATCTTGTCACCTATCGAGGAAGCACAGCCGTTTTTAAATCCAACAGTTTTTATTATACTCATCTCTTCATTGAGGTTGTCAGGTACAGAAATTGTACGAGGAATGTCAGAATGGAAAAATGCTTTTTTATGGGCATGAGGATGCACTGAACTAGCTGGTACAATTTTATCTGTGTTAGTTGATTAAAAAAAAACTGAGAGTATGTCGGCGTCAGTGGCAATACTGACGATCGTTATTTTCTAATTCACAAGTGAAGCTGATTTTTATATGAAGACTACTAAAAATTTCAAACAGACGCTGAATTCCTTCCCAGGAACCACTGAACCACTGCATATGATGAAAATATCGTATTACAAAATACGCAAATCAGCAACAGAAAAATTACTAAAGAATTTCTCTTCCAGCGAAATGATAAAAGTATCGGATAATATGCCTGTTAGTGGCTTACCTATTGCCAGGCCGTCAGGCTGGTTGTATAGTCTGTTAAAATGTTTCAAATGGGCACAAGTCACTCTAAGCGCCCGATAGGTGGCACTACTTGTATTGTTTTCGTGGCAGCAATGTAAGCCACAGGGCCGATCAGTCAGATGTTGTTCCTAGCTAGGCATATGAAACTAGGCTGGAACCTATTTTATTGTACACTCCTGGAAATGGAAAAAAGAACACATTGACACCGGTGTGTCAGACCCACCATACTTGCTCCAGACACTGCGAGAGGGCTGTACAACCAATGATCACACGCACGGCACAGCGGACACACCAGGAACCGCGGTGTTGGCCGTCGAATGGCGCTAGCTGCGCAGCATTTGTGCACCGCCGCCGTCAGTGTCAGCCAGTTTGCCGTGGCATACGGAGCTCCATCGCAGTCTTTAACACTGGTAGCATGCCGCGACAGCGTGGACGTGAACCGTATGTGCAGTTGACGGACTTTGAGCGAGGGCGTATAGTGGGCATGCGGGAGGCCGGGTGGACGTACCGCCGAATTGCTCAACACGTGGGGCGTGAGGTCTCCACAGTACATCGATGTTGTCGCCAGTGGTCGGCGGAAGGTGCACGTGCCCGTCGACCTGGGACCGGACCGCAGCGACGCACGGATGCACGCCAAGACCGTAGGATCCTACGCAGTGCCGTAGGGGACCGCACCGCCACTTCCCAGCAAATTAGGGACACTGTTGCTCCTGGGGTATCGGCGAGGACCATTCGCAACCGTCTCCATGAAGCTGGGCTACGGTCCCGCACACCGTTAGGCCGTCTTCCGCTCACGCCCCAACATCGTGCAGCCCGCCTCCAGTGGTGTCGCGACAGGCGTGAATGGAGGGACGAATGGAGACGTGTCGTCTTCAGCGATGAGAGTCGCTTCTGCCTTGGTGCCAATGATGGTCGTATGCGTGTTTGGCGCCGTGCAGGTGAGCGCCACAATCAGGACTGCATACGACCGAGGCACACAGGGCCAACACCCGGCATCATGGTGTGGGGAGCGATCTCCTACACTGGCCGTACACCACTGGTGATCGTCGAGGGGACACTGAATAGTGCACGGTACATCCAAACCGTCATCGAACCCATCGTTCTACCATTCCTAGACCGGCAAGGGAACTTGCTGTTCCAACAGGACAATGCACGTCCGCATGTATCCCGTGCCACCCAACGTGCTCTAGAAGGTGTAAGTCAACTACCCTGGCCAGCAAGATCTCCGGATCTGTCCCCCATTGAGCATGTTTGGGACTGGATGAAGCGTCGTCTCACGCGGTCTGCACGTCCAGCACGAACGCTGGTCCAACTGAGGCGCCAGGTGGAAATGGCATGGCAAGCCGTTCCACAGGACTACATCCAGCATCTCTACGATCGTCTCCATGGGAGAATAGCAGCCTGCATTGCTGCGAAAGGTGGATATACACTGTACTAGTGCCGACATTGTGCATGCTCTGTTGCCTGTGTCTATGTGCCTGTGGTTCTGTCAGTGTGATCATGTGATGTATCTGATCCCAGGAATGTGTCAATAAAGTTTCCCCTTCTAGGGACAACGAATTCACGGTGTTCTTATTTCAATTTCCAGGAGTGTATTTTTGACTTGAGCATATCTGCTTTAAATTCGGACCATTACTTTCTTGCAATGAAATTTTACGTGAGAAACCTTTGTACGTTATGACAGTTGTCATCTTGGTTAATGTGTTGTTTTGCCGTGCTTAATTTTCTGTGTATTATTTGATAGTGTTATTTGCAACCGATTGGCCGTAAAATTCCTACGTTGGAAAATTGTATACGGTTGCTGAGAATCAGCCATGTTTAAAACTGTTAATCATATCGGTCAAAAAGTTTTTGGAGATGGCTGCTGTAAGATTCCCACGTCTGTACGAAGTAATGACTACTTTCTTCTATTTCGCCTGGTGCTCATTCGCCGTTTTTGAAATGTCAGTTCAGGGGAGCCAATGCTCTGCTCTGTTATAGGCATATGTAAACTGCTAGCAGTAATTATCGACGAAAGGTTATAGCATACAGAGCTGTACACAAGTAAGTTACTTTATTCATTATCGGTCAATTTGCCCCAAAAGTTACAGCGTAGGGACCCGGCACCAAGTCCTTCGGATTACCGCTCTGTGCTCTTTCCGCCGCACCATTCGCTGCCTGCCAAATACACTAAAATAAATGGCTAATACCTCTCCCGACCCGCGCCAGAAATGCTGTTTTTGCTAAACGCTTGGGCATCTGCAGTTCTTATTACCGTAGTTCCATTTCTGGCTGAGTCCAGCATACGCCATAATCTGGTGATGAGAAGTAGGCGCTGTTCAGTTGTAAGGACGTAGGTTCTACAAACACAAGCAGCAGCAGAAGGAGGTTCTGTTTTACAAGTGAACATGATCAAAGATGGGAGATGAACATTCATTTCAGAAGACAGGCTTAACTTTTCGGCTTCGCTCAGTATTGAAAGGTATTAAGACAGTGTCTCATGAGAATATTTATTATAAGGAACTTTATTAGTACCAAGTGAAGGAAAAAACCGATTTAGGCAATAAGATTATTTATTACTTTCATTTTAAGGCTCATTATTTGGGAAAGCACCGAATGAAGTACAGGTAAAATTTGTTTTTTTAGTACATTCCTTTTGTTATCTTGCATTTGCCTAATAAATATACACTGATAAGTCAAAACATTATGGCCACTGACCACCTCGACGCTGGATGCCGCCCCGTGGTGACGCAGTAACAAAAGTATGTATGCGGGGCAGACACTGACGGGGGATCACCCTAGCGAAGACATGGGTTGCAAACGGGGAAATCCATTGAGATAAGCGACTTTGATAAAGGGTAGATTATAATTACGCACAGCCTGTGAATGAGTATCTCGAAAACGGCGAAGCTGGTCGAATGTTCACGTGCTGCTGTCATGAGCATCTACGGGAAGAGATAGAAGGATAGCGAGACTACCACTAAGGCGCTAAATGGTTGGACGTGGACGACTCTACATAGAACGTGGGGTTCGGAGACTTGTTTGCTATGTAAAGTAGGACATATGGTGATCTGTGGCATCTCTGCCGAAAGAGCGCAGTGCTGGTGCACGAACAAGCGTTTCGTAGATCACCCTTCATAGTATATCGTAGATCACCCTTCATAGTACTTTGTTGGACATGAAGCTTCGCAGCAGGACACTACTACTCTTTCACTTGCAGACCCAACGACATCATCAATTACTACACTCCTGGAAATTGAAATAAGAACACCGTGAATTCATTGTCCCAGGAAGGGGAAACTTTATTGACACATTCCTGGGGTCAGATACATCACATGATCACACTGACAGAACCACAGGCACATAGACACAGGCAACAGAGCATGCACAATGTCGGCACTAGTACAGTGTATATCCACCTTTCGAAGCAATGCAGGCTGCTGTTCTCCCATGGAGACGATCGTAGAGATGCTGGATGTAGTCCTGTGGAACGGCTTGCCATGCCATTTCCACCTGGCGCCTCAGTTGGACCAGCGTTCGTGCTGGACGTGCAGACCGCGTGAGACGACGCTTCATCCAGTCCCAAACATGCTCAATGGGGGACAGATCCGGAGATCTTGCTGGCCAGGGTAGTTGACTTACACCTTCTAGAGCACTTTGGGTGACACGGGATACATGCGGACGTGCATTGTCCTGTTGGAACAGCAAGTTCCCTTGCCGGTCTAGGAATGGTAGAACGATGGGTTCGATGACGGTTTGGATGTACCGTGCACTATTCAGTGTCCCCTCGACGATCACCAGTGGTGTACGGCCAGTGTAGGAGATCGCTCCCCACACCATGATGCCGGGTGTTGGCCCTGTGTGCCTCGGTCGTATGCAGTCCTGATTGTGGCGCTCTCCTGCACGGCGCCAAACACGCATACGACCATCATTGGCACCAAGGCAGAAGCGACTCTCATCGCTGAAGACGACACGTCTCCATTCGTCCCTCCATTCACGCCTGTCGCGACACCACTGGAGGCGGGCTGCACGATGTTGGGGCGTGAGCGGAAGACGGCCTAACGGTGTGCGGGACTGTAGCCCAGCTTCATGGAGACGGTTGCGAATGGTCCTCGCCGATACCCCAGGAGCAACAGTGTCCCTAATTTGCTGGGAAGTGGCGGTGCGGTCCCCTACGGCACTGCGTAGGATCCTACGGTCTTGGCGTGCATCCGTGCGTCGCTGCGGTCCGGTCCCAGGTCGACGGGCACGTGCACCTTCCGCCGACCACTGGCGACAACATCGATGTACTGTGGAGACCTCACGCCCCACGTGTTGAGCAATTCGGCGGTACGTCCACCCGGCCTCCCGCATGCCCACTATACGCCCTCGCTCAAAGTCCGTCAACTGCACATACGGTTCACGTCCACGCTGTCGCGGCATGCTACCAGTGTTAAAGACTGCGATGGAGCTCCGTATGCCACGGCAAACTGGCTGACACTGACGGCGGCGGTGCACAAATGCTGCGCAGCTAGCGCCATTCGACGGCCAACACCGCGGTTCCTGGTGTGTCCGCTGTGCCGTGCGTGTGATCATTGCTTGTACAGCCCTCTCGCAGTGTCCGGAGCAAGTATGGTGGGTCTGACACACCGGTGTCAATGTGTTCTTTTTTCCATTTCCAGGAGTGTATAACAGTGCGAAGGGACCTATCGGGATTCGACCGTCTATCAATGGAAACGTGTCTGTTCTTCGGGAGAATCAAATTTTTGCTGCACTAGGTCGATGGTCGTCTCCACAAACGCCCTCATCGACGTGAACGGAGGCTCTGAACGTGCAGCGGACCACGGACGCAGGCGGATGGGAGAAGTATTCCCCCATGGGAGTCTTTCTCCTGTGATTGCATGCGACCTTGGTAGTAATTGAAGGCACGCCGACAGCTGCGAACCACCTGCATCCCTTCATGCTTGATGTCTTCTCTGACGGCGATGTCGTCTTTCAGCAGTATAATTGTCCGTGTCTCGGAGCCAGAACCGTTCTACAGTGGTTTGAGGAGCAGTGTACTGAACTCAGTTTGATATCTCGATGACCAAATTCACCTGGTGTAAATCCTCGTGAACCCATCTGGGTTGTTGTCGGGAGCCATCGCCGCGTACGCAGTCCGCCCCGATAGCTGAGCGGTCAGCGTGACGGATTGCCGTCCTACGGGCCCGGGTTCGATTCCCGGCTGTGACGGGGATTTTCTCCGCTCAGGAACTGGCTGTTGTGTTGTCTTCATCATCATTTCATCCCCATCCGGCGCGCAGGTCGCCCAGTGTGGCTTCGAATGTAATAAGACCTGCACCAAAGCGGCCGGACCTGCCCGGTAAGGGGCTTCCCGGCCAATGACGCCAAACGCCCACTTCCATTACCGCGTACGCAAATCAGCGGCCCGTTATTTATGCGAATTACATGACCTGTGCGTAGGCATCTAATGACAGATACTTCCACAAACCTATCAACATACTGTCGGATCCCTGAAACGCAGAATCAGTGATGTATTTCATTGCAAAGACGGATAAACGAGCAATGAGGTAAGTGGTCATCATATTTTGGTTCATCAATGTATTTGCTTATAGTTACATTATTTTTAAAACCGAAATACTATCTCTGGCATGGACATCAATCTGAAATTTTCGTTTCTTTAATGTAGCTGTTCGTAGTGGCTTAAAAATTCCCATGTGTTACTAATTTCAATAAAAAAATTTTCATTTTTGTAATCTCACTGTAATGCATCCGATCCAATTATGGATATGGTGTTTATATTATGCTACCATAACGCACTGTGCTCTGTCATGATAACCTTGTCTTGTACGTACTCAGGGAATGTATAATTTGGTCTTAGTAATACCTGTTTGTTATCGCTGGAATTGTACGAAAGCTATCTCATCAGGAAAGCAACATTCAAGAAACGGAAGTGGACGCAGATCAAGATGAAATGGGAGATACCATTTTGTGAGAAGAATTTGACAAAGCTCTGAAATATATAAGTCGAAACAAGGCCTCGAGAGTAGACGATATTCCGTCAGAACTATTGATAGCCTCGAGAGAGAGAGACCCATGAGGAACCTCTTCCATCTGGTGTGCAAGATTGAAATAGGCCAAATACCCTCAGATTTCAAGAAGAATGTAGTAATTTCAATGCCAAAGAAAGCAGTTGCTGAAAGGCGCGAAAATTACTGAGCAATCAATTTAATAAGTTATGGTTGCAAAATACTAGCAAGAATTCTTCACAGATGAATGAAAAAGCTGGTAGAACCAGACCTTAGAGAAGATCAGGTTGGATCCCGGAGGAATGTAGGAATTCGCGAGGTGCTGTAGTTATTCTGACTCCACGACTTATCCTAGAAGATATGTTAAAAAAAGACAAACCTACGTTTAAGGTATTTATAGACTTGTAGTTTTTGACAATGTTGACTGGAATACCCTCTTTGAAATTCTGAGGATAGCAGGGGTAAAATATATGGAGTGATAAGCTATTTACAACTTATACAGACTCCAGGCGGCAGTTATAAGAGTCGAGGGATATGAAAGGGAAGCAGTGGCTCAGAAGGGATTTAGACTGGTTGTAGCCGATCCCCGATGTTATTCAATATGTACATTGTGAAGAAGTAAAGGGAACCAAAGGAAAATTTGGAGTAGGACAAAAAAAAAAAACTTCGATGTTTACTGATGACATTGTAATTCTGTCAGAGACAGCAAAAGACCTGGAAGAGGGACAGTGTCTTGAAAGGAAGATATAAGATGAACATCAATAAAAGCAAGACATGGATAATGGAATGTAGTTGAATTAAATCAAATGATGGTGAGGTAATAACATTAGGAAACGACACAAGCAATAGATAGTTTTTGCTGTTTGGACAGGAAAATAACTGATGATTGTCGTAGTAGGGAGCATATAAAATGTAGACCGATAATGGCAAGAAAAGCATTTCTGAAGAAGTGAGATATGTTCACATCGAATATAGATTTAACTGTTAGGAAGTGTTTTCTGAAGCTAGTTGCCTGAAGTGTAGCCTTGTACGGAAGAGAAACATGGACGATAAACAGTTTAGACAAGAAGAGGTTAGAAGCTTTTGAAATGTGGTGCTACAGAAGAATGCTGAAGATTAGTACTAATGAGGAGCGACTGAATAAAATTGGGAAGACAGGAAATTTGTGGCAAAACTTCACCAAAAGAAGGAATAGGTTGATAGGATACATTCTGAGACATCAAGGGATCGGCGGCTTAGTATTGGAGGGAAGTGTGCAGGGTAAAAATTGTAGAGGGAGACCAAGAGATGACTACAGTAAGCAGATTCAGAAAGATGTATGGTGCTGTAGTTATTCTGCGATGAAGAGGCTCGCACAAGAAAGAGTAGCATGGAGAGCTGCATCAAACCAATCTTAGGACTGAAGGCCACAACAACAACAACAACATATTACGACTGGCATAAACTGAATCACTTTTGTTCTGCTCTTGAATCTGAAAGGTAGATGTAATCTTATGTTGTAATACATTCCATACTGCGTCTTTGCGACTTTCATTTGCGTAGAGAACAGTAACTCCCTTGGACTTGAACTTAACTAATTAGTTCTTTTTGGAATATCTCAGCTGTTAGATTGGTAACTGAAATATTCAAGGAAAGTTTCTGAGTGGTACGTACTACTGCAGTAGCTCCTACTGATGCTCTTGTCTGGTGCGAAATCTTTAGTAATGAGCTCTTACGTTTGGATTAATTAGTAGTGACGTACTTAGATCGGGCACTTCGCTTGTTTTGGAAATTTTAGTCCGATAACCACGATTTGCTCTATTTGAACAAAGAGACTCGAAATAAATTAACTGTCCACACGAGACTAGACGGATGGAATGTCGTACTACACGTTCCGATCGCAAAATCAGTTGTGGTTCACTTTATCATCAGTTCATCAAATCATTCATTGTACAGCGAAATTTTGTACAGTTAAATACCGAGCCTTAAGTCTGGTTTGCACCAGAGCGGACGGAAGACAACATGAGGTAATGAGCATAACCCGTTTTTCCTTTTTTTTTTTTAATGATCGGCACACAGGATACAACGAAACACCAAAACACTTTAATAACACACGCCAACGACAGAAAAAGTTTTTTGCTGAAAATATCTTATTCTTATAATTTTTAGGGTGAGAAATCCAAATATGATACTTAAAAACCTGTATCACCCACCATTTCTTCACATTTTACAGTTAAATTTATTAAATTAAGTGATTTTTTTAAAGAATTTGACACCATTTATGTAGTTATAATAATTTTAAAAGGAGGTGTAATGAATGTAGATGACGTTGGTAGCACTGCTGAAAAACATTTGCTGGCAAGAAAGGTCGATTGTATTTTTGTGTTAACAGATGGTGTTTTGTTTACTGTGAACCTAACCTCACTTTCCCGTTTCCTGTACACGTGTTCCGTATAATGTCTAATCGTGGCTGTAAAAACTCTGCTGACCGTTTTTGTTATATTTGTAGTGCATTTGTGAATAAAAACACTAAAGATACATTACAGACTTTGTGAAAAAGGTTTATCTATCATACTTTGGATCTAAACTTGGTGATCAAGATAAATCTTGAGCGCCGCATAAGGTATGTTACGTGTGTGTTGAAGATCTGGGAAAATGGTCCAAAAAGGAGAAAAAAAGCCTTTAGATTTGCTGTTCCTGTGATATGGAGGGAGCCAAGAAATCATTCCGATGATTGCTACTTTTGCAGTGTTGATATTACTGGTCATAATTCGAAAAACAAGAAGGAAATAAGCTACCCTAACCTTCTGTCCGCTATCCGACCAGCAGAGCATGGTGTAGATTTGCCGGTTCCTGAACTAGCAGATGTTTTAAATTCTATTCCAACAGAAGTAATTTCTGATGTACAATCTGATTTAGATGAACCAGATGATGATGAATTTCATTATAATACAGAAAGTAAAGAACCCAAATTGTTTGCTCAGAACGAGCTTAACGATTTGGTTAGGGATTTGGGCTTAACGAAAGAAAAAGCTGAATTGCTTGGCTCTAGATTAAAAGAAAAGACATTATTGGCGGTTGGAACCAGCAAATACATGTACAGAAAGAGAGAGCACCAATTTTCTAAGCTTTTTCAACAAGAAGGTGATTTAGTGTATTGCTCAGACATTCCCGGACTGATGAATGCGTTTGGTATTGAATACAAAAAGGAAGACTGGAGGCTGTTTGTTGATTGATCCATAACTAGTTTAAAGGCTGTTTTATTACATGATGGTAACACATATGCATCTATACCTGTTGGACATTGTGTACGTATGAAAGAAAGCTGTGAAAACCTAGAAATAGTGCTAAAGAAAATAGGCTATTCTCCTCATGGTTGGATGATACGTGGCGATCTAAAAGTAACATGCATGCTCCTTGGACAGCAAGGTGGCTTTACCAAATTTCCATGTTTCTTGTGTGAATGGGACAGTAGGGCTAGGGATCAACGATGGTGCAGAAAGAACTGGCCTGCGAGGGAGTCTTTAAAAAACCTGGTGAGAAGAACATTCTATGCAAAATCCTTGCAGACCTAAAATACGTACTCCTACCACCTCTACATATAAAGTTAGACCTAATGAAACAGTTTGTAAAGGCTTTGCCTAAAGAGGGACCATGTTTTAGGTTGTTGTTGTGGTCTTCAGTCCTGAGACTGGTTTGATGCAGCTCTCCATGCTACTCTATCCTGTGCAAGCTTCTTCATCTCCCAGTACCTACTGCAACCTAAATCCTTCTGAATCTGCTTAGTGTATTCATCTCTTGGTCTCCCTCTACGATTTTTACCCTCCACGCTGCCCTCCAGTACTAAATTGGTGATCCCTTGATGCCTCAGAACATGTCCTACCAACCGATCCCTTCTTCTAGCCAAGTTGTGCCACAAACTTCTCTTCTCCCCAATCCTATTCAATACCTCCTCATTAGTTATATGATCTACCCATCCAACCTTCAGCATTCTTCTGTAGCACCACATTTCGAAAGCTTCTATTCTCTTCTTATCCAAACTATTTATCGTCCATGTTTCACTTCCATACATGGCTACACTCCATACAAATACTTCCAGAAATGAACTTCCTGACACTTAAATCTATACTCGATGTTAACAAATTTCTCTTCTTCAGAAATGCTTTCCTTGCCATTGCCAGTCTATATTTTATATCCTCTCTACTTCGACCATCATCAGTGATTTTGCTCCCCAAATAGCAAAACTCCTTTACTACTTTAAGCGTCTCATTTCCTAATCTAATTCCCTCAGCTTCACCCGACTTAATTCGAGTACATTCCATTATTCTCGTTTTGCTTTTGTTGATGTTCATCTTACATCCTACTTTCAAGAGACTGTCCATTCCGTACAACTGTTCTTCCAAGTCCTTTGCTCTTTCTGACAGAATTACAATGTCTTCGGCGAACCTCAAAGTTTTTATCTCTTCTCCATGGATTTCAATACCTACTCCGAATTTTTCTTTTGTTTCCTTTACTGTTTGCTCAATATACAGATTGAATAGCATCGGGGAGAGGCTACAACCCTGTCTCACTCCCTTCCCAACCACTGCTTCCCTTTGATGTCCCTCGACTCTTATAACTGCCATCTGGTTTCTGTACAAATTGTAAATAGCTTTTCGCTCTCTGTATTTTACCCCTTCCACCTTCAGAATTTGAAAGAGAGTACTCCAGTCAACATTGTCAAAAGCTTTCTCTAAGTCTACAAATGCTAGAAACGTAGGTTTGCCTTTTCTTAATCTAGCTTCTAAGATGAGTCGTAGGGTCAGTATTGTCTCACGTGTTCCGATATTTCTACGGAATCCAAACTGATCTTCCCCGAGGTCGGCTTCTACTATTTTTTCCATCCGTCTGTAAAGAATTTTGCAGCCGTGACTTATTAAACTGATAGTTCGATAATTTTCACATCTGTCAACACCTTCTTTCTTTGGGATTGGAATTACTATATTCTTCTTGAAGTCTGAGGGAATTTCGCCTGTCTCATACATCTTGCTCACCAGATGGTAGAGTTTTGTCAGGACTGGCTCTCCCAAGGCTGTCAGTAGTTCTAATGCAATATTGTCTACGCCCGGGGCCTTGTTTCGACTCAGGTCTTTCAGTGCTCTGACAAACTCTTCAGGCAGTATCATATCTCCCATTTCATCTTCATCTACATCCTCTTCTATTTGCATAATATTGTCCTCAAGTACATCGCCCTTGTATAGACCCTCTATATACTCCTTTCACCTTTCTGTTTTCCCTTCTTTGCTTAGAACTGGGTTCCCATCTGAGCTCTTGATGTTCATACAAGTGGTTCTCTTATCTCCAAAAGTCTCTTTAATTTTCCTGTAGGCAGTATCTATCTTACCCCTAGTGAGATACGCCTCTACATCCTTACATTTGTCCTCTAGCCATCCCTGCTTAGCCATTTTGCACTTCCTGTCGATCTCATTTTTGAGACGTTTGTATTCCTTTTTGCCTGCTTCATTTACTGCATTTTTATATTTTCTCCTTTCATCAGTTAAATTCAATATTTCTTCTGTTACCCAAGGATTTTTACTAGCCCTCGTCTTTTTACTTACTTGATCGTCTGCTGCCTTCACTACTGCATCCCTGAAAGCTACCCATTCTTCTTTTATTGTATTTCTTTCTCCCATTCTTGTCAATTGTTCCCTTATGCTCTCCCTGAAACTCTGTACAACCTCTGGTTTAGTCAGTTTATCCAGGTCCCATCTCCTTAAATTACCACCTTTTTGTAGTTTCTTCAGTTTTAATCTACAGTTCTTAAACCAATAGATTGTGGTCAGAGTCCACATCTGCCCCTGGAAATGTCTTACAATTTAAAACCTGGTTCCTAAATCTCTGTCTTACCATTATATAATCTATCTGAAACCTGTCAGTATCTCCAGGATTCTTCCATGTAAACAACCTTCTTTTATGATTCTTGAACCAAGTGTTAGCTACGATTAAGTTTCCTCTGTGCAAAATTCTACCAGACGGTTTCCTCATTCATTTCTTACCCCCAATCCATATTCACCTACTATGTTTCCTTCCCTCCCTTTTCCTACTGACGAATTCCAGTCACCCATGAATATTAAATTTTCGTCTTCCTTCGTTTTAGGTATAACTGCCAAAAGTTTCCACGCCTTTCAGAAGCTAAAGTAAAAGAAGGTGTGAAACTTCCTGGCAGATTAAAACTGTGTGCCCGACCGAGAATCGAACTCGGGACCTTTGCCTTTCGCGGGCAAGTGCTCTACCAACTGAACTACTGAAGCACGACTCACGGCCGGCCCTCACAGCTTTACTTCTGCCAGTATCTCGTCTCCTGCTGTGAGGGCCGGGCGTGAGTCTTGCTTCGGTAGCTCAGTTGGTAGAGCACTTGCCCGCGAAAGGCAAAGGTCCCGAGTTCGAGTTTCGGTCGGGCACACAGTTTCAATTTGCCAGGAAGTTTCATATTTAGCGCACACTCCGCTGCAGAGTGAAAATCTCATTCTGAAAAGAAGGTGTCTTTGTCGGAGCTGACATTAGAAAATAAATGTTTAATGTTAATTTTGAATCCACAGTGACCTTAAATGAGAAAGAAGCATGGGTATCATTCAAGCAAGTCTTTAAAAAGTTCTTAGGACATGAAAAAGTCCTAGAACATGTTTCTATTATAGTTACAATGTTAAAGAAGTTTAAAACTTTAGGATGTTTAAAGAGCCTGAAAGTTCACTTTTTAAACAGTCACTTCCCGGACAAGATGGGAGATGTTAGTGAGGAGCAGGGAGAGCGTTTTCACCAGGATATTAAAGTGATGAAAAAACGATACCAAGGTCGCTGTGGAACACTAACTTCACCGAGAACTTCAGCAAGAAACTGATCATAGAAAAAGCTACACAAAAAGCTTCGAAGAAAAATGAGAAAGAAAATACAAACCAATTCCAGCTGACAAGTGAAACCTCAATTAACACATATCATTGTTTTAAGGAGCTTACTGTAAATACAAACCATGCTTATGTTAAAACAAAGCGTTTCATTAATTTTCCCATTTACCGTATAGCATTGGATTTTTATACTAAATACTAAAAAGCGTATTGCTCAAAAAGTATGGGTTATACAAAAAATAAACTACGACTAGATTGGATTCAGCTCATAAAAATCTATAAAGATCAGCTATCAAAGTAAAAAGAGGTTTTTTTTTTGTACAAAAAAATTATTGGCCTGTGTAATTAGAGACCATCGTTTTTCTTGCTGAGTAAACTGTTCCAGATAAAGTAAGTAAATAAAAAATTTGATTAATGAAATGCGAAATATAGTACATCAGACCTGTCGCATAGAGTGCTTCATAAAATCTATATAGACTGTCCAGTCCCATTAATATGAACACATGTCAAAAGTCTAAATAACCTGCGAGACGTGCAGGAAGAGAGTCAGTGCGGTTCTGGAAGGTAACGGCAGGGATGTGCAGCCATGCCGGCTCCAGTGCTGTGGCCAGCAGCGCTATGTTTCTCGGTTGAGGGTCCACGGTGCGTACAGCTCGATCTAGATGGTCCCACAGATTCTCGATTTGTTCAAAATCTAGCGAGTTTGGTGGCCAGGGAGTGCGGCATCCTGGTGCTCTTCGAGCTACGCACTTACATGTGACATGCACTGTGTGACATGTGTGCTGGTAGATGTCATCGAGCCGAGGAGAAAACAAACTGTGTACATCTACATCTACATCTATTCACATTTAACTGCTTGGCAGAGGGTTCATCGAACCACAATCATACTATCTCTCTACCATTCCACTTCCGAACAGCGCGCGGGAAAAACGAACACCTAAACCTTTCTGTTCGAGCTCTGATTTCTCTTATTTTATTTTGATGATCATTCCTTCTTATGTAGGTTGGGCTCAACAAAATATTTTCGCATTCGGAAGAGAAAGTTGGTGACTGATATTTCGTAAATAGATCTCCCCGCGACGAAAAACGTCTTTGCTTTAATGACTTCCATCCCAACTCGCGTATCATATCTGCCACACTCTCTCCCCTATTACGTGATAATACAAAATGAGCTGCCCTTTTTTGCACCCTTTCGATGTCCTCCGTCCATCCTACCTGGTAAGGATCCCACACCGCGCAGCAATATTCTAACAGAGGACGAACGAGTGTAGTGTACGCTGTCTCTTTAGTGGACTTGTTGCATCTTCTATGTGTTCTGCCAATGAAACGCAATCTTTGGCTCGCCTTCCCCACAATATTATCTATGTGGTCTTTCCAACTGAAGTTGTTCGTAATTTTAACACCCAGGTACTTAGTTGAATTGACAGCCTTGAGAATTGTACTATTTATCGAGTAATCGAATTCCAACGGATTTCTTTTGGAACTCATGTGGATCACCTCACACTTTTCGTTATTTAGCGTCAACTGCCACCTGCCACACCATACAGCGATCTTTTCTAAATAGCTTTGCAACTGATACTGGTCTTCGGATGACGTTACTAGACGGTAAATTACAGCATCATCTGCGAACAACCTAAGAGAACTGCTCAGATTGTCAGCCAGGTCATTTATATAG
Source organism: Schistocerca cancellata (assembly GCF_023864275.1). Taxonomy (NCBI): domain Eukaryota; kingdom Metazoa; phylum Arthropoda; class Insecta; order Orthoptera; family Acrididae; genus Schistocerca; species Schistocerca cancellata. The sequence goes on from NC_064627.1 coordinate 1,001,695,896, forward strand.
ATAAGGAAGAGCAAAGGTCCCAAGACGCTTCCAGGGGGGAACACCTGGATATCACTTCAATTTTACTCGATGATTTGCCGTCTATTACTACGAACTGCGACCTTCCTGACAGGAAATCACGAATCCAGTCGCACAACTGAGACGATACCCCTTAGGCCCGCAGCTTGATTAGAAGTCGCTTGTGAGGAACGATGTCAAAAGCTTTCCTGAAATCTAGAAATACGGAATCAACTTGAGATCCCCTGTCGATAGCGGCCACTATTTCGTGCGAATAAAGGGCTACCTGCGTTGCACAAGAACGATGTTTTCTGAAACCATACTGATTACGTATCAATAGATCGTTCCCTTCGAGGTGATTCATAATGTTTGAATACAATATATGCTCCAAAACCCTACTGCAAACCGATAGGGGTGGACATGGTCCCCAAGCATAGCTGAATGCTTTCGTTGATCTATCGTGAGTTCCAGAATGACGAGATCGCCCACGGAATACCACGAAAACACTCCCCAGAGAATAACGCATGCAGGGCGTTTGCTTTCAGACATTTCGCGACCTACACACCAGCGGCCGTCTGTCCGATGGAGCATAAAACGTGATTCAAATTTTCTTTACTTCACGTCTAGTTACGAACATTTTGTCATCAGACTACCAGTTTCGGTCTATAATGACCATCTTCAGGCATGTTTTTATAAAACAGATCTGAAGATGGTCATTATAGACCGAAACCGGTGGTCTGATTACAAAAAAAATGACAATAGACGTGAAGTAAAGGAAATTTATGCTACATTCGGGTCACAGTTGAATTCGCGGCCATTTATCAACTTATGAAAGGTGATTCATATGAAAAGGGAACCTACCGCCAATGAGTGGACGTCCAATAGCGGCAATAGCGTGCAAATTCCAGCCTTCGTCCCCGATGAACAGCAGTCAACATGGGTGCATGAACCAGGTGCTTTCTGAGGAGGCCCGTACGCAGCAACAATTTCTGAACTGTTGTTGAGAACATACTGTTGGCAGTCCCGTGGTTGATATGGGCGATCCGATCAGTTGCTCAACAGTTGCACGTCCGTTCGCCCGTAAACATCTCAGCAGGCGTCGTTCAGCCCCATCATCTAAGATCCTTGGTGCACCACATTCACCTCGGCGCCGGTTTTGGATAGCGGCATTTGGCATGCACAGCGTAGTTTAACCACAGCGGCACGCGAACGGTTTGAAAACTTAGCCTCTTCGGAAATGCTTCCACCCTTCGTCCGAAAGTCAATGAGCATCCCCTTTTGGACGTTAGATAAATCGCTCCGTATCCGGGTTACGACAACGACTGCACTGTTTACTCGTCATCCGGCACGCTTTATGTACCCTCCGCTGCCAGTGCTGTCATCTGCCGTCTGTAAGTGGTTACTGCACGTCGACGTCGAACATAAGCGGTGGTCACGTTAAATTGACTAGAGCGTTAGTTAGTGAGGGCAGATAGCGTGATCCCAGGTAAAACGTTTTTTGTGTATCATCAAAAATCTCCAACATAGCTGTGATACATTAGGTAGCTAATTAAAGCTACCGCGAACGTAAACAATGGGAATGAACACGTCTTTCGTTTATTTTTAATTTTAATCAGCTCAATAGTATCATATTCTTCCATATTGTGCTGTGAATATCTGGACCTTAGGAGCACCTACGACGCCTGTATTCTTCTATCAGCAACATAAAATTTTTTCGTTTGGCTGTTGAAGTGATCCACTTGTAAGGGATGCGACCATTCACTCTTGGTATGTAATAATTCCACGGAAACGTCCTGGTCGATAAAAAACTTATTTACGACACGTTTCGAGTAGTCTTCATCATCAGATAAAATATACTTAGGAAAGCTCATACAAGTGAGCAATACAAGGAAAACGTACAATCTCATGTGCAGTTGCCGTTAGACGTATTTGCAAAAGGAAGATTTTTCTGTTTAGCAAACGTGACAAAAAGCAGATTTCAGAGTAATTGACGGCTCAACACAAAAGTTTTGGCTCAAGTACAGATAGTGTTGAGGATCAGTAGACAAAGTTCAAAACCATCATACAATATGCATTAGATGAGTATGTGCCAAGCAAGATCGTAATAGATGGAAAAGAGCTACCGTGGTACAACAACCGAGTTAGAAAACTGCTGCGGAAGCAATGGGAACTTCACAGAAAACGTAAACATAGCCAACGCCTTGCAGACAAACAAAAAATACGCGAAGCGAAATGTAGTGTGAGGAGGGCTATGCGAGAGACGTTCGATGAATTCGAAATTAAAGTTCTATGTACTGACTTGGCAGAAAATCCTAAGACATTTTGGTCTTATGTCAAAGCGCTTCGTGGATCAAAACAAAATGTCCAGACACTCTGTGACCAAAATGGTATTGAAACAGGATGACAAACTAAAGACCGAAATACTAAATGTCTTTTTCCAAAGGTGTTTCACAGAGGAAGACTGCACTGTAGTTCCTTCTCTGGATTGTCGCACAGATGACAAAATGGTAGATATCGAAATAGATGACAGAGGGATAGAAAAACAATTAAAATCGCACAAAAGAGGAAAGGCCGCTGGACCTGATGGGATACCAGTTCGATTTTTCAAAGAGTACACGAAGGAACTTGCCCCCCTTCTTGCAGCGGTGTACCATAGGTCTCTAGAAGAGCGTAGCGTTCCAAAGGATTTGAAAAGGGCACAGGTCATCCGCGTTTTCAAGAAGGAACATGCAGAACTATAGAGCTATATTTCTAACGTCGATCAGTTGTAGAATTTTGGAACATGTATTATGTTCGAGTATAATGACTTTTCTGGAGACTAGAAATCTACTCTGTAGGAATCAGCATGGGTTTCGAAAAAGACGATCATGTGAAACCCAGCTCGCGCTATTCGTCCACGAGACTCAGAGGGCCATAGACACGGGTTCACAGGTAGATGCCGTGTTTCTTGACTACCGCAAGGCGTTCGATACAGTTCCCCACAGTCGTTTAATGAACAAAGTAAGAGCATATGGACTATCAGACCAATTGTGTGATTGGATTGAAGAGTTCCTAGATAACAGAACGCAGCATGTCATTCTCAATGGAGAGAAGTCTTCCGAAGTAAGAGTGATTTCAGGTGTGCCGCAGGGGAGTGTCGTAGGACCATTGCTATTCACAATATACATAAATGACCTTGTGGATGACATCGGAAGTTCACTGAGGCTTTTTGCGGGTGATGCTGTGGTATATCGAGAGGTTGTAACAATGGAAAATTGTACTGAAATACAGGAGGATCTGCAGCGAATTGGCGCATGGTGCAGGGAATGGGAATTGAATCTCAATGTGGGAGTAGGCATTAGGAGTGATTTAAAATTGAATGACCATATAAAGTTGATCGTAGGTAAAGCAGATGTCAGACTGAGATTCATTGGAAGAATCCTAAGGAAATGCAATCCGAAAACAAAGGAAGTAGGTTACAGTACACTCGTTCGCTCAGTGCTTGAATAGTGCTCACCGGTGTGGGATCTGTGCCAGATAGGGTTGATCATTTAGTAATCGTGAAAGCGTTATGGAGATGATAGATAAACTCCAGTGGAAGACTCTGCAGGAGAGACGCTCAGTAGCTCGGTGCGGGCTTTTGTTGAAGTTTCGAGTACATACCTTCACCGAGGAGTAAAGCAGTATATTACTCCCTCCTACGTATATCTCACGAAGAGACCACGAGGATAAAATCAGAGAGATTAGAGCCCACACAGAGGCATACCGACAATCTTTCTTTCCACGAACAATACGAGACTGGAATAGAAGGGAGAACCGATAGAAGTACTCAAAGTACCCTCCGACACTCACCGCGTCAGGTGGCTTGCGGAGTATGGATGTAGATGTAGGTGTAGAAGATGTTACTTTGAGATCTCGCATGCCAGACTCATTACATTCCATTCACACCACTCCATCGCTCACGCAACTCATGTCAACAACAGAAGTAGACAAGACTGCCTCCGAAAGCTTTGTGTGCTGCCAGCGCCGAAGCGGAGAGGCACCATCTGCATATTGATGGTTTTATAATAGACGGACAGACAGCAAAACAGGAGAGAACACTAGCGAATGCGGTCACAACCGAATGATGTTAGCTCGCGCTCGCTTTCTATTTACACAGAAGAGAACTCCCATTCGCTGATACTCATCTGCTTGTGTTCACTCCGGTGGTTTAATGCTGTGTTATAGGCTTTTAATTCGAAAATTGCGCTGAAATGCTCATACTGGGGATTGAATGTGATAAAATTTCCCTTGGTCTGACCCGCACCACAATTTCAGTGTAGGCTTCTGGGACCCTACATATGGTCATGTGAAGCGCAGAAAGAGCAACAACGTTTACCTCTGTCGTGGTACAGGTGCGGTTGTGACGTATCAGGTCAAAGGACGGGTCGCGCGTGCGTCAGCAGATGAAGACACTCGCCTCGACTCTGCGGTGAGTTTTGTTAGGTTCTGCGAATGCTCGTGACTGCGGGTCAGGTCAGGCGTCTTCCCCCCTCCCCCCCTCCCAGCTGAGAACTGGCATCGCTACTTACGGCTCAACTCAAGGTTTCCCCCGCACACTTTTACCCAACATCCAGCACCTGTTGCGCTACTGCCTGATCTTATCTGACGCTCTGTTGGAAGAAGCTGACATTTTACATTTGGGACTCGTGCCTGATGTAGCTGACTTGCATCGGTAATCTGGGAACCAGGTTACAGAGCGCATTATTCGTTGTATCGTACGTCAACTTCTGCGATGTTCGCTAACCATTGGGAGTGGAGGAGCCATGCCATAGAGCGATTGCACTCGTTCTGCGGTCTACCGTACACTGTCCATCGACTCTGTAGTCTGCAGTTTGTTACATTGCCATTTCGAACTGCATCTACAAAGATACATCGCTCCCACAGTACAGTGAGCAAAGGGTTTATCGTGCCAGTATTATCGATTTTATGTCTGTAAAGAGCGAGGAAGAATGTGTTCTCATGCCTCTGTACACACCCTGATCTCTTATCATCATGTCTAGGCGAGAAATACGACGGTAGCACGAACTTCCTTGAATACAGTTTCTCTAAACCTACCCAACAGTATTTTGAAACAGCTGCGCCGTCTTTCTTCCAAGGAATCTCATTTAATGTGAGGTTCAAAGCTTCCCGGAGTACTGATTGTTCCATAAAAACTCGGGAGAACTGCCGGATGTCAGTAACGTCCTGCCACGATATTTCGGCGCAGAGTCTTCTGGCCATCTTCAGGTGAGTACCACTGTAGTACCCTTCAGGTCCAGTGGACTTTCCTCTTTTGAGTGATTTCAGTTGCTTTTCTATTCCTTGGACACTTACTTCGATGTCAGCCATTTTTTCGTTCGTGTCAGGATTTAGAGAAGGAACTGCAGTGCGGTCTTTCTCTGTGAAACAGCTTTGGAAAAAGGTGTTTAGTATTTCAGCTTTACGCGTGTCATCCTCTGTTTCAATGCCATTATCATCCCAGAGTGTCTGGATATCCTGTTTCGATCCACTTACTGATTTAACGTAAGACCAGAACTTCCTAGGATTTTCTGTCAAGTCGGGACATAGAATTTTACTTTCGAATTCACTGAACGCATCACGCATAGCCCTCCTTAGGGTAACTTTGACATCGTTTAGGTTCAGTTTGTCTGAGAGGTTTTGGCTGCGTTTAAATTTGCAGCTCGGGTTTTCAACCAAGTTGTCGCGTCATGTTTTCGCAACGTCTCGACGAGTTTCCTACTAGCCATCGTCAATCGAATAAGAGTTTCACATGACAACATTAGCCCAAAACTGTCACACAACATATTTCATGAAATTAGACACACTTTCCCTTTGGTCAACGTCGTTGATCTATTACGCTTCATCATAACTGCAGATAATATTCAGTACTACCAGTGAGAGCCCAGTTAATTGCTTCTTCTCCCCCCTTTTTCGTTCTTGGTGAGGGCCTTGCTATTTCCCTGCAGATCTGAAAACTTCCAAAGTGGCTGGGCCGACATGTTTACTGAAAGGGGCTAGGAGAGGCCGTATATGTTTTCAGTGTTGGGGACTGTCTCCCAGCACAGTTATTCGAAAGAAGAATTCGCTTCACCCAATCCCGAACTCCGGGCAGTTCAGAGAGAATCTGTCAAAAAAACAGTATTTTCCAAGACGTTGGGAAGAATCCTTTCAGGAAAAATCAAATTCTAGGCGAGGTTATACCTTTCAGAGACGGTGCAGCATGAGAACTACTGTTTGCCTCGGCAGCTATGCCACAGCAGAATGTTCGTTTTAAATCTTTGCAGAATGCAAACTTTCCAAATCGCCAGCTACAGACTTTGGCCGTGAAGTGAGAGAGAATTTTTGTTTCGTCCTCACGTCATGGCGCCATTAGTTAATAATAGCAAAATCGGCAGGAGTAGGAGTTTGTTCAACTTATTTACAAAGTTATTGCCGAATGAAACTCGTAATTGTCTGCTACACCTGGCCAGCAGGATTACTCTTGCCAAGTTTCAGAGCATGAATACAAAAACTCTTGCCACTGGTGGATCGAAAAGTAAACACACGTGCGAACTGGAGTTCAAATATGCTCCATGTTTTTTTTTCCCTTTAACACACTAACCATTCTTGCAGCCACTGGACATCACGATTTATTCTCAAAACTATGCTTTTATCGTGCTCAACCACCTGTGCCAAGGTTAGAGTACCTTGTCCATTTATTAAATGTTCAATATAGGCTGCTACAGCCGTTGTCACTGTCCATAAAATTCTTCAGAGTACTTGATTGCAATGTCAATACGTAAAATTTCTCCTCCATTTCGGCCACTGCCGAAGATGGCCTTTCTTAGGGTCTTTTGCTTACCGTTCGCAACAGTGACCGAAACGTTGGAGGAATTTTGCATATTGACAATGTGGCCACATATCCTGAAGAATTTTATAGACTCTATTAAATGTCCCTTTCCGTATTTCATATGTTGAAACTTTATGATAATAAACCTGGTTGTTATAGTGACTGCCTGCTTCTGTTATAGACAGACGATGTGTGGTATGGTACCCGTATTTTAATGCTTGATTAAACCACATCTGTTAATTATCATTCAATAAGGCGATCGGTTCGCACTACATTTTAATTTTCTTAATATCTTCACGGTTTTATGGGGATTTTTCCCTATGTGTAGCTCACCAGAGACAGGACTGTAACATGTTGTGGCACCTAAACGGCTCAAATGGCACCACACAAGATTACTATTAGAAAACTTGCGTCTGCGCACATTTCCTCCGCCTCAAGCCCTAGTATAGAGACGCATATCGACGATGGAAAGTTCAAGGAAACTAAAAGCACACTCGGCAATAGCGGTACTTCAGCAGGAGACACTACCTTCGATTCTAGTTTTAGCAAAGAGTATGTAACTACACGACGAGACTGCGACGATCCGCCGGCTCTGCTCTACGGAGGACTGTTGACAAGGTGCTGCAGTTGGTCCCAATGGAAACGTCTGACACGGTGGGACGCTGTTACTTCAGGGGATGGATTAAGACGTGCAGTGTGACGTAGAAGTTAAAGTCGCTGGCAGGCGTGTTATAACCTTACCATCAGTAGTTATTTAGTATTTATCCTTTCTGGAATGATCCTAAAATATTTTACGTTTGTAGTGTCCGCATATTCTGGAATATTCGATGTCTGTATAAATGCCAGTATTCTACCAGCATTCTGAAGTGTTAGATGTTTGCATAAATAGCTATATTCTCCGTTGAGGAGGAAAATTCTCTTTTCCCTGTACGTCGGTGCAAGTAATAAACGTATTTTCAGTTTTAAGTATTGTGCTTCATTGACAACTGGGCCTTCGGATTTGGAGTTGATTGTGGTTTCAAAGTGACATTATTGCCCATAAATTTGTTTCACTTGTATAGTACCTCTAAAAATTGCTTCCACATGCTCTTTTTTCTTTCTTTTTTGATTTATCTGACTGATAGCCCAACTCTAGTTTCTCTCCTGCGCAAACCTCTTCATCTCAAAGTAGCAGTTCAGCCTACACCCTCAGTTATTTGTTGGACGTATTCCAATATGGCCGGCCGGTGTGGCCGAGCGGTTCTAGGCCCTTCAGTCTGGAACCGCGCGACCGCTACGGTAGCAGGTTCTAATCCTGCTTCGGGCATGGATGTGTGTGATGTCCTTAGGTTAGTTAGATTTAAGTAGTTCTAAGTTCTAGGGGACTGATGACCTCATTTGTTAAGTCCCATAGCGCTCAGAGCCATTTCAACCTTTTTTTTTTATTTCAATATGAGTCTTCCCCTACAAGTTTTACCCTCCACAACTTCCTATAATACCATGAAAGTGGTTCCCTGATGTCTTAACACATGTTCCTATCAACTGTCCCTTCTTCTTGTCAGTGATTTCCGTATGTTTCTTTCTTCACCAATTCTGCAGAGAACCTACTCATTCCTTACTATATCGGTTCAGTTAACTTTTCAATTTTCTTTGGTAGCACCACATCTAAAACGCTTCGATTCTCTTCTGTTCCGACTTTCCCATAGTCCGCAACTGACTCCCATACAATGCTGTGCTTCAAACGTACGTTCTCAGATATACTTCCGCAAATTAAGGCCTGAGCTTGATACCAGTAGTCGTATTTTGGCCATGAATGTCCTCTTTGCCTGTGCTAGTCTTATTTTTGTATTTTCGTTGCTTCGTCCTATGTGTGGTATTTTGCTTCCTAGGTAGTTGAATGCCTTAACCTCATCTGCTTTGTGGTTCCTAATTTTCATGTCAAGTTTATCGCTAGTATCATTTCTACACCTTTTCATTAATTTCGTGTTTCTTCCGTTCAGTCTGAATTTATGTTCTGTATTCAGTCAACTGTTCATTCCATTCAATAGTTCCTGTAATTCCTCTTCACACTCAGTGAGGATGACAACCTCATCTGATAATCTTATCATTCATATCCTTTCACCCTGAATATTAACCTCACCCTTGAACCTTTCTTTTACATCCGCCATTGCTTCTTCGATATATAGACTGAGCAGCAGAGCCGAAAAACTGCATCCCTGTCTTACACCCTTTCGAACGTGAGCACTTCCTTCTTGATATTTCAGTCTTGTTTCTTGTACATATTGTGTGTTACCCATCTTTCCCTTTAGCTTATTCCTATTTTCTTCTCGCACCATTCTTGAACGTCTTTTCCAGGTTGACAAATCCTATGTATGTGTTTAGATTTTCAGCTTTGGTTCTGTTCTCAAGTGCAATGTTCAGAGCTGCCTCTCTGTTGCCTTTACCTTTCCTAAAGTCAAATAGAGCGTCGTATAACAGTTCTATATAATATTCGTGTCAGCAACTTGGATGCATGAGATGTTGAACTGACTTTGCGATAGTTCTCTTACTTATCTGGCTTCGTCATCTGCGGAATTGTGTGGGTGATGTTTTTACTTAAGTCTGATTTCATATCGCCAGTCCTACAGACTCTACACATCAAACTGAATAATCATTTGGTTACCACTTTCCTCAATGATTTTAGGAATTCCGATGGTATGCTATCTATAATTTCCTCCTTACGGGACCGCTAATGTTTCAAATCTGCGTTAAACTCTGAGTAGTACTGGATCGCCTAGGTCTCCCCTGTCGACTCCAGTTTCTTCTTCTTCAGACAGTTTCTCTCCCGTGCAGAGACATTTAGTGTACTCTACACATGTATCTGCTCTTTGTTCTGCTTTTAACAGCGGAATAAGTCTTGCACTCCTGCTGCCTCTGCTTCACTGTTTTGACTTTTCTATGTGCTGAATCAGTCTTTCCTATGACCATTTACTCTTCGATTTCCTCTTCGATTTCTTCCAATTCTTCCTGCAGCAATCCGCTTTGTCTTCCCTGTGCTTGTTATTGATTTCATTCCAAACTGACTTAAATTTCTGTATTCTTTCCTTTTCATGGGTATTTTTGTTTATCTTTCTTCGTCATACGTAAGAATTTCTCCGATTCCGAAAGGTTTCTTCGCATTACTTTCCTTGTACCTGTATCTGTCCGTCCAGCTTCAGTGATTGCCGTTTTTAGAGAAGTCCAGTCATCTTCTACTGAACTACCTACGTAGGTATCACTATCGCAATATCTACAGCCTTAGAGAAACTTCAAATGCATCTCTCATTCCTGATTGCTTCAATATCTCACTTCTGTCCACGTTGATTCTTTTGGCTGATTATTTATATCTTCAGTTTACTATTCATCGTTAATAAATTGTGATCGGAATCTGTATACGTTCCTGGGTACGTCTTACATTCCGCTAACTGATTTCCTAGTCTCTGTCTCACCATGATGTTCACCTCCACAGCTAGGTAGTCAGCGAAGATGAATGCCATGTGGAGGACCCACCTTCGATTCCCGATACAGATATTTTTCGTTGGTGGGATGCCTGGTACGAGGTGCACTCAGTCTCTCTATGCGGTGCTTCTTGACTGAAGAGCAGCGGCTCCATAGTCTGGAAAGTCGGCGAAACGGCCGGGAGAGCGATCTGCCGACGACGGACAACGTGCCCCTCCGTACCGCATCTGCAGGACGCTACAGGGCGATGGATGACGGCCGCGCGGGATTAGCCGAGCGGTCTTGGGCGCTGCAATCATGGACAGTGCGGCTGGTCCCGGCGGAGGTTCGAGTCCTCCCTCCGGCATGGGTGTGTGTGTTTGTCCTTACGATATTTTAGGTTATGTAGTGTGTAAGCTTAGGGACTGATGACCTTAGCAGTTAAGTCCCATGAGACTTCACACACATTTGAACATCTTTTGACGTGGCGGTCGGTCGGCGTCACTTTGACCGTCAGGGTCTGAACTAGGACCTCGTTAGCTCGTTTATCATTCTCTCGTCTCCAGTTCGTTTTCTTGGATACCTCCTTATCTTACCATTTTTGAGCAGTGTATTCGCTATTACTGTCTGAAATTTATTGTAGTATTCAGTCTTCCTCTTGTCTCATTCACACTATCGAGTCCATATACGCCAGTGACTTAGTTTCCTTCCCTACTACATCCTTCAAATCACACATGCTTATTACATTTCCTTCTACCTTTACACCATCCATTTAGTGTCCTCAATTGTTTATCTCTATTTTCTACTTGTGACATCGGCATGTATACCTGCATCTACTCAGTAGCACCTGTACTCTGCAAACCACCTTAACGTGTGTGTTGGAGGGTACTTTGTGTGCATGTCAATCGCGAATAGTTCGCGGGAAGAACGATTGTCGATAAGCCTACGTATGACCCCAAATCTCTCTAATCTTCGTGGGATTTTCTCGAGATGTAAGTAGAAGGAATTAATTTATTGGTTGACTCTTCCAGGAAGGTACGCTCTCTGATTTTCAGTGGTAAACCACACCGTGATGCATTCAATTCTAATGAGAATAATCTCGTCACTGAACTGTTCATAAATCTCTCTGCGACTTACCCTCTTGTTTCTCACGAACCTTTTCCTTTACACCATTCTCTGCTGCTCTCGATATTGCCCTATATTGATGTGACCAGAAACCCTCGTCCTCTTCCTATTTCACTTCACTGACCCCCATCATATTTATATTGAGCCTTTGCTTCTCCTGTTTCAAATTTTCTAGCTTCCCTGGCACATGAAGACTGCTAACGTTCCACTCACAGATTCGTAGGTTGTTACTCTTTCGTTGGTTACTCAATTTTTTTCTCATGTCAACTTCTCTTTGGCGGCCCTCTCCCATAGATTTAGGTGGGAGATAAGCCGTAGTTTCTTTTACTAATAGAGAGATCATCATGATATTTTCAGTTACACACCACTTACCCTGTCGATAGACATGTGTTTTTAAGGCAGTGGTTTCCATTGCCTCACGCCAGTTTAGGGACAGTTTTTCACCCCAGCCGGAAGATGGAGCCACAAAAACATGTCCACGCCCCCTCCCTGTTTGACAGGCCTTTGGTAGAATGAGGATGACCCGTTATACCGGGAGTCTTCAGACACCACAACTAACGATTCTTTAACTGTGTAGGATCGAATGCGGGACCCCGACGTTACGGTTTCTAATCAAAGGTATTACCCCCAGGCGACTTTTTTTCGGGTTTAAGAGAAACCAAAGTACGACGCATTATATTAATAGCTGGCACTTGTTCTCTGACATACAACCGTGCCTTATTTACTGGTTAAGAATCAGGATTGTAGCGTATGATAGTTCTGAATGACATAACAAAATAATCAGTGCTGTGTCAGCTGTGATATGTTTGTGACCTTTCCTATGTATGCACTTATTTTTTTATGGAGAGATAACGGCCTAAACAGACACCCATTGTGAGTTAGTATTACAAAATACGTAGCACATGAACAGCAGATAATGATAATAGTAGCAATGATAACAACAATAGATACAGAACCAAAATCCATAGAAACAGAAGTAAGTAAAAGGTAACGAGTTTCTTGGAGAAACCGCACAGCAGCATGGACTAGAAAATATTGCAATAGATGAAAGAGCTAGCACAATGGAAAGAGTATATGGTCTGTATTGTGATGCCACAATTACAAAACTAGCAAGAGGATCGCATTTATTCTTTTTTACAAACGACTTTCGTGTCTGAGATACTAGGGCGTGCTGAAAAGTAATGCCTCCGATTTTTTTATCTGAAAACTCTTGAAGATTTCTAAATAAAACAGACGTTATTAACATTCTACATCTTTGTTCTTCATGTCTGCATATTTGCAGCCATCTGCCGTCAGAGGGCTCCGAACTGTAGCGTGTAATGTGGCGGTGTGCAAAGTAACTACGTCGGGGTGTCAGAGAAGAGCGTGCTGTAATCGAGTTTCGAATTGGGAGAGTTCGTCCACACATGGAGCTTGACAATGCCAGAGCACACATGGGCGATGCGACGTCTGCAACAATTAGACGCCTTGAGTTCAGTGCCGTCGGTCATCCTCTGCATAGTCCCGGCTTGTCGCCAAACGATTTTCATCCATATTTCTTATTTACCAAAGAAATTCTCCAAGCAGTCGTGCAAATTGAGAAATTATTTTATTTTATTTTCGGTAGTTCAGTATGCCATCTTCAGGCCCCGTATTGCACCTTTAAAAAATAACAGGTGTTGGCATACTGGGGCTATCTGCTTTTGGATGTCGTGAATTCTCCAGTACTACAGTTACAGTTAGGCCTTCGAAGGAACCACTTGAGAATTCACGACACCCATAAACAGATGGCCTTAGTATGCAAATATCGATAATTTTTCAGATCAGTATATGGGGCCTGAAGATGGCATATTGAACTGCTAAAACTGGTAGTGAAAGAAAGAAGAATAGCTTCTCAATTTGCACGGCTGTTTAGCGAATTAGTTTCTTAAATATTTGACCAGCCGCTGTCCCACGTCCACAGTGGATCAACAGATATTCTCATCCGTTTCCAAAACTTAAAGAATACCTTCGAGGACTTCACTTTGATAGTGATGAAGCGGTGCAAGCACAGGTGAGGTTGTAGCTTCGTCAACAAAGTCAGACATCCTGCCATGATGGTATCAACAAACTTGTCTCGCATTGGGTAAAAAGTGTTCGTCACCAGGATGACTATGTTGAAAACTAAATGTATAGACATGAAAAATGAAGATGTAGAAAGTTAAAAAAGTTAGTTTTATTTAAAAAGCTTTAAGAGTTTTCACATAAAAAATTCGGAGGCATTACTTTTCAGCATAACCTCGTAGTTGTTCACATAACTACGCTCGTACTATGGCTCTGTAAAATCTTTATTAGGGACACCAATACAAGTTGCTTCTCCACAGAGATATGAGGAATGTATCACGTTATATGCATTACAAATTCTTTTAGGGTGCTGTAGCTTGACAGAGGGCAAGGAGATGAAATAAGCTACTCACTAAATATGTACTAATGTGGCTACTTAAAAAAAAAGCCTACATAAGAAAATGCCTTCCGTCTCAGTGGCTGTGGGTCGATTCATACAAAAGACTGTTAATACAAACAAAAAAGTATTAATAAAGTATCTAATCGAGAAGCCTTCCATGGGAAAGTAAAAAAGAAATAAGGGATAACGTGGACTGAAGAAAGGAGAGTGTGACATAGGGAGAAGGTTAAGGTGTACAAGAGAAAAGGAAGTATGGGTAAGGTTAAAAATAAGATGGAAGAAATAAATAGGGATCAGAAAAGTATGGATGGTTTGACAATGTAATGGAGATAGTGGTTTTCTGTTTGACAGATGAGGTATTTGTCTTATTTATAGAAATTAGAATAATTTTGATTTTGCCGTCACGACGTTTGTGAGTGAGTTTTTTTGTGGGTTGCTGCAGGTGATCGCACTAGCGTGTGGTGGCCGCTTGTTGTGCGTCTGCAAACAGCGGGGCAGCCTTGCCAGACGAGAGCCCGAGACACGACTTCCGCAGTGCTATTAGATGATTAATGGCGCGGCTAATGACCACCGTGCCGCCCGCGTCTCTCAGATGGGCTTCCATAAGCAGCGGGTCGTATAAATCATGGAAACGGAAAAAGCAGCATTTCATTTTTGCTAGCGAAGGGTTGTAATGGCAGAAGAAAAGCAGGGAAGATGCGAAAACTGGTCGATTATTCGCGGCTGTGATCACGTACCACGAAATGCCGACTACGAAGCAAATAAACCCGTGAGGCAAATCGGGAGGTGAAAATGAGGAAGTAATCAACGATTCTGCGCTTGCAGATTATTTTTGAAGTTTAACCCTTTCACACCTGAATTTTTTTCTGGAGGCAGCAAATTTTTCTCTCTGTGGTAATGCTCTTAGGTGATTTTTTTAATGATTTTAGATGCAAGACTTATACAAAAATATGTACCCATTTTCAAAACATACCTTGTACACTTGCCTTTATTTTATGGATTAAAATAATTAATTATGAAATTTTCTCTATTGCAATAAATAGTAAAATGGCCATTTAATAATTACCATGCCAAATAACAATAATAATATTCAATTATACAGTGTAACATAGCGAACAGACCACATCCTGCGTATTCTGGTGGTCACAAGCTGCTGCGCATTGCTAGATTGACTTGCTGATATTTTCATAGAGATACCAGACAGCTAGCAGCAGTTGTGCATGATGAAAAGGTCAAAATTCACAAATGTGTACCTCATGTTTCCACTGGGAAAAATATTTGTGTTTCAGCTAAGACTCAATAAAAGTTAATGTACACAGTTGTAGATAAAGAGTCTGTAAGGGTTAATGTTCATGAGTGACACTAGTTTACGGTACTGTAAATGTGAGCAGATAGATCTCGCATACGTAAATGTGGTGATGGTGGCGATACTCCCAGCTCAGAATGTGTACTCATCAGCAGTGTATGTAACTAGAATAAAAATAAGTTGAAGATGAACTGCTACTTATGTACACTACGGGCCAATAAAATTGCTACACCACGAAGATGACGTGCTACAGACACGAAATTTAATCGACAGGAAGAAGATGGTGTGATATGCAAATGATTAGCTTTTCAGAGCATTCACACAAGGTTAGCGTCGGTGGCGACACCTACAACGTGCTGACATGAGAAAAGTTTCCAACCGATTTCTCATACACAAACAGCAGTGTACCGCCGTTGCCTGGTGAAACGTTGTTGTGATGCCTCGTGTAAGGAGGAGAAATGCGTACCATCAGGACTTTGATAAAGGTCGGATTATAGCCCATCGCGATTGCGGTTTATCGTATCGTGACATTGCTCCTCGCGACTGTTAGGTTCAGGAGGGTAATATGGAACGCCGTGCTGGATCCCAAGGGCCTCGTATCACAAGCAGTCGAGATGACAGGCATCTTATCCGCATGGCTGTAACGGATCGTGCTGCCACGTCTCGATCCCTGAGTCCACAGATGGGGACGTTTGCAAGACCACAACCCTCTGCGCGAACAGTTCGACGACGTTTGCAGCAACATGGACTATCAGCTCGGAGACCATGGCTGCGGTTACCCTTGACGCTGCATCACAGACAGGAGCGCCTGCGATGGTGTACTCAACGACGAACCTGGGTGCACAAATGGCAAACCGTCATTTTTTCGGATCAATCCAGGTTCGCTTTTACAGCATCATGATGGTCGCATCCGTGGCGACATCGCGGTGAACGCACATTGGAAGCGTGTATTCGTCATCGCCATACTGGCGTATCACCTGGCGTGATGGTATGGGTGCCATTGGTTACACGTCTCGGTCACCTCTTGTTCGCATTGATGGCACTTTGAACAGTGGACGTTACATTTCAGATGTGTTACAACCCGTCGCTGTACCCTTCATTCGATCCCTAAGAAACCCTACATTTCAGCAGGATAATGCATGACCGCATGTTGCAGGTCCTGTACGGGCCTTTCTGGACGCAGAAAATGTTCGACTGCTACCCTGGACAGCACATTCTCCAGATCTATCACGAATTGTGAACGTCTGGTCAATGGTGGCCGAGCAACTGGCTCGACCCAATACGCCAGTCACTACTCTTGATGAACTGTGATATCGTGTTGAAGCTGCATGGGCAGCTGTACCTGTACACGCCATCCAAGCTCTGTTTGACTCAAAGCCCAGGAGTATCATGGAATGCATACCATGACATTTCCGACTTTGATAAAGGTCGGATTGTAGCCTATCGCGATTGCGGTTTATCGTATCGCGGCATTGCTGCTCGCGTTGGTAGAGAGCCAATGACTGTCAGCAGAATATGGAATCGGTGGGTTCAGGAGGGTAATACGGAACGCCGTGCTGGATCCCAACAGCCTCTTATGACTAGCAGTCGAGATGACAGGCATCTTATCCGCTTGGCTGTAACGGATCGTGCAGCCACGTCTCGATCCCTGAGTCAACAGATGGGGACTTTTGCAAGACGACAACCATCTGCGCGAACAGTTCGACGACGTTTGCAGCAACATGGACTATCAGCTCGGAGACCATGGCTGCGGTTACCCTTGACGCTGCATCACAGACAGGAGCGCCTGCGATGGTGTACTCAACGACGAACCTGGGTGCACAAATGGCAAACCGTCATTTTTTCGGATCAATCCAGGTTCGCTTTTACAGCATCATGATGGTCGCATCCGTGGCGACATCGCGGTGAACGCACATTGGAAGCGTGTATTCGTCATCGCCATACTGGAGTATCACCCGGCCTGATGGTATGGAGTGGCATTGGTTACATGTCTCGGTCACCTCATGTTCGCATTGACGGCATTTTGAACAGTGGACGTAACATTTCAGATGTTTTACCAACCGTCGCTGTACCCTTCATTCGATCCGTGCGAAACGCTACATTTCAGCAGGATAATGCACGACCGCATATTGCAGGTCCTGTACGAGCCTCTCTGGGTACATAAAATGTTCGGCTGCTGCCCAGGCGTATCAAGGCCGTTATTACGGCCAGAGGTGGCTGTTCTGGGTACTGATTCCTCAGGATCTATACACTCAATTTGCGTGAAAATGTAATCACATGTCAGTTCTAGTATAATATATTTGTCCGATGAACACCCGTTTATCTTCTGCATTTCTTTTTGGTTTAGCAATTTTAATGGCCACTTCCACTCACTTTGACTGCTTATTGACGGCTGACGACGTTGCCCGCCACGGTTCTTCTACTGTGCACACCAACATTAACGCTGACCGCTGCCGGCAGTTTTACAATGAGGTGACAAAGATCATAGGATAGCGATTCCCACATATACACATGGCGGTAGCATAGTCCACACAAGGTGTAAATGGGCAGTGCATTGGCGGAGCTGTCATTTGCACTCGCTTGACTCAGGTGAAATGGTGTCCGACGTCATTGCAGTCGCACCGACGGGCATCAACAGACTTTGAACGCGCAGTAGTAGCTGGAACTCGGTACTGTAATTAAATACTCCGAGATCCACAGCGTCAAGAATGGGTAGAGAATATCACATTTCAAGCATTGCCTCTCACCACGGACAATGCAGTGGCCGACGACATCCACTTACGGCCAAGAGTAGTGCCGTTTGTCTACAGATGTCAGTGCTAACAAGCAAGCAACACTGCGCGAAAAAACCACAGAAATCGTATGGGACGTAAAACAAATGTATCCGTTAGAACAGTGCGGGGAAATTTGGCGTTAATGGCCTCTGGCAGCAGATGACCGAAGTGAGTGCCTTTGCTATCAGCACAACATCGCCCACAATGCCTTTTCTGGGATTGTAACCATCTCGGTTTGATCCCAGACGACTGGAAAATCGTGTCCTGGTCACATGACTCCCAATTTTAGCTGGTATGAGGCTACGTTACGGTTCGAGTGTGGCACAGACCCCACGAAGCCTTGGACCCTCTTTATCAACAAGGTATTGTGTGAGCTGGTGATGGCCCCACAATGTTGTAGGACTAGGTCCATTTGTCCACCTGAACCGATCATTGACTGCAAATGGTTATGTTCGGCTACTTGTAGACCATTTGCAGCCATTCATAACTTCATGTTCGCAAATAATGATGGAATTTTTATGGATGACAATGCGCCATGTCCCCGGGCCACAATCGTTCGCAATTGGTTTGAAGAACGTTGTGGACAACTCGAGCGAATGATTTGGCCACCTAGATCGCCCGACATGAATTCCATTTAACAGTTTGGGACATAAACGAGAGATCGGTTCGTGCACAAAATCCTACAGTGGTAAAACTTCCGCAATTATGGATGGCTGTAGAGACGGCATGGCTCAATGTTTCTGCAGGGGATTTCCAAAGACTTGTTGAGTCTACGCCAAGTCGAGCTGCAGCATTATGCCACACAAAAGTAGGTCCGAGGCATTATAAGAGGTGGCCCATGACTTTTGTCATCGCACTGTCTGAATAGGAGACATTCACGTGGTCTTTCATGCCACTTCTGGTGGCATGACACCTGTGGGCTCCGTGAACATTACTGTGGACCGCTACTTCCCTTCCTGCTTGATGTCTTGGCCACCGAGTTCGCCTGGCCGGAATTCTATTATCTGGGACGCAACACGCCCACAAACCACCAGCCTGTAATTTATAGTATCTGTGTGACCTTTGCGTAGACACGTACCTCCAGAAACCTACCAAGAACTTGTCGAAACCATGCCACGCAGAATTGCTGCTGTATCGCTTTTCGGTGATGGACAAACACTCTACCAAGTAGGTTGTCATAACATTCTGGCTCAGGAGCGCGTAAGATTCGTCAGTGAATGACCAACATCAGACCGCATGCGACGGTGAGTTGCGTTGCAAAGTTCCACTCACCTTGTGGTGTACCTCTTCTCACACACACGGCTCCTTGAAGATATTGAAATGCAGTTCTCAGCCCGAAAAAGCCACATGAAAAACAGCTGTACATCTCGGAACCACAAGCTTCTCTAAAATTCGTTTTGTCGGTGGAAGAAATAGTTAAATGAAAGTATTTATGTGCGTTAAATTTCACTCTGTTACGATAAGCTTGCATACGTCAGTCACTACCAAGCCTTACTCTAAACTGTACAAAGTGTGAAAAGTCCACACGCACGCATCATTAATAACTGTAGCCAGTTTATGGTAATTGTTAATTCTACTTCCAAGAAAGTTTGCAAACAGATTGTTTGTTTCTCAACAGCTCGCTCAAACGTTGCTATAGTCAGTCTTTCATAACAAAATGTTCACGTTCGCGAGTAAGCAGCACGCCACGCTAAATTTAGTTAACTTAAAACGTCGCCAAAAGCTATGACTTTCACACCGTGCATTAAACCGAATTCTCTTCTGCACATTACGGCACTTCTCACAGATTTTGGTACCGAAATATCACAGTATTATTAATTTTCATAGGAGCTCAAGTCAGTAGGTCTGATCACTATGAGGTCCAAGCCCCGGAGCTACTCGTCTCTCTACAAAAAACGAAGTTTCTAGTTCCCAAAATACGCGCGAATGTGCTAATTTCTGATTAGCAGAGAATTAGCAGAGAAACATCAAGCCAGTCTTAAACAGCATCAAACCCGCTCATTCCCGCGCATATATACCGAACCAATCAAAATCTGTCACTGAATCACAACAGAAAAAAATTAACGTAACAAAATTTTGAAAATCCACAGATATAATACCCTCTCAACAAAAATACTTTACCGAGGTCATAGTCTCATTTCCCCGGTACCATAAGCTGATGAAATAGTTTATAATAAATTCCTCGGTATGAATGACTAACACAAACTTCATTCTCGAACAGTCTTCACGTAACCAGTTACTTCAATATATAGTACAAAACTTTACGTACAACATTACTTCATATTCAAACCTTCATTCACTCTTATAACACAGTACAATTATAGTGGTAATTAGTAAACAATTAGAAAATTAAACAAGCAGAACTGCAAATAACGAACATAGTATTTTGACTGCAGTTCACACAGTATCCGTCATCTAGCGACTTTACCAGATCACACAGAAACTACATACACACACACCAGCATCTGACGCCACCTGTTCACCTGTTCTGCACGTGACTCGTACTGCAGGTCTTGTCATTACTGTAATGTCCCGTCTAAATAGGCACTACGTAAGGCGCTACGCCTCACGCGCTCTTAATTTCTGTATTTACTTATTCTATTGCTTCATTTAGACCTCCTTGTCCTATTTACACAGGGTAGTCAGAATCTGTAAAGCTTATAAGGATGTCGCACGGGAGACTCTGCTGAGAAACAACTATTAAGAAAAAAAATTCTATACTTCGCGCCTTATCCGAATTAAGTGCATGGCAGTTAACCAAACAGGTCGTCACTCATGCAAATTCAAGCAGCCTTCCAGAGGCGGTGTCGTCAAACGTGTTCTTCCTTTGGCATGCTCAAACCGAACAAACGTAGCTTTTGCTCACCCAGTTTAAACTTATCACATTCGAAAAAGGCACGTTTCAACTGATAATGATCACTCGAACAAGTGATAACTCACAGATCCACGCGTTTTAGCGCGTACTTGTGCTTGAATTTGCGCGTGCGACGCCTTGACTGGATAATTCAATGTAAAATAACTCGGAAACGTCGAAACCTATAGAATTTTTCCTGTATAGTTATTTTTCAGTGCAGCCTCCCCTGCAACACCCTTCAGGCTGTTTCTGACCACCCTGTACAATAGGTCCAGTTTTAAACGTTTTTTTAAAAAGCTATTATTTGTTTCGATTGATTACAAAATTGAGTCTCAACATAGTGATAATAATAATAACAATAATAATGATGATAATCATGATAATAATGATGACTGAGTAATGGTAAAAGAACGTAAATGTCTACATCTTCGTAAATGTATTGTATGTCGAGAACAGTAATAGTTGAGAGATTAAATGGATATGTATTGGCTACAAGAAGTGAAATTGAAGCTTTAAAACGATTAATACAACTAGACAGGAAATTTTTAATAGGAACAGCCACTCTGTACTATGTTCTAAATAAGAGGGCTACTATCACCTCATACAAATATGAGTGCATTTATTTATAAATGTGTATATGCTCTAGAACTGCGTCAGAGTACGTTACCGCTGTATCTCTGGAGTAAAAATCACTTTTTGTGTTCGAAAACAGTCTGGGGAAAGCATCAGAGATGTTTATGGCACTGTACTACACTTCATGTGCTATGCTCCTCCCTCCCTCGCTGATATTATGGTGCAGTCCTATTATCAGGATTCCTGTGGGACAAAAGCCTATGTTAACATTAGCTTTTTTCAGTCTGTGAGCAACTCACTGTGATGTGCACTAATGGATGTCATTATAACACATTCTTTTATCGTGATCATCCTTTTTGTCACCATTTGTTTCCTTTCTTTTTCCTCAGATTCCGTAACGTTTTACTAACACTGCTATCGCTATATCCGTTCGTCCTCGCCACTTTTATAGTTGTACTAATTTTTTTTTCGTCTTCAACATTTATAAGTGGAAGCTATAGGGTCATTTGGCTTGCTGATCTAAAATGGTCCCGTTTGTACTTTTTTTAGTTTAAGAAAGAAGACATTTTGAGTGGATCTATGTGTGTCGCTTTTCTGAATTTTCCAGGTAGTGTCTGCCATCTTTCGTAGCTATCATGAGGTCTAGAAAAGTAACGGTTATTCGAGTTCAACAGTAAATTCAGTTTCTGGGAGCGGTCACACATCTTTTCAGACATAGTGCACACTTCGTCGTTATCCCAGTTAACAATAAGTGTCAAGTCCGAAAACAAAGGAAGTAGGTTACAGTACGCTTGTTCGCCCACTGCTTGAAAACTGCTCAGCAGTGTGGGATCCGTACCAGATAGGGTTGATAGAAGAGATAGAGAAGATCCAACAGAGAGCAGCGCGCTTCATTACAGGATCATTCAGTAATCGCGAAAGCGTTACGGAGATGATAGATAAACTCCAGTGGAAGACTCTGCAGGAGAGACGCTCGGTACGGGCTTTTGTTAAAGTTTCGAGAACATACCTTCACCGAAGTGTCAAGCAGTATATTGCTCCCTCCTACGTATATCTCGCGAAGAGACCATGAGGATAAAATCAAGAGATTAGAGCCCACACAGAAGCATACCGACAATTCTTCTTTCCATGAACAATACGAGACTGGAATAGAAGGGAGAACCGATAGAGGTACTCAAGGTAACCTCCGCCACACACCGTCAGGTGGCTTGCGGAGTATGGATGTAGATGTATCTTCTCTGTCCTCTTCTCCCTTCTTGCCTTGTTCCTTGATTCTACGTGGTCCGCATGATATATCGGTCTTGGCAATTTCAATTAGTGGTTGGATACCTCTCTGTCTCTAAGTAATGCCACCAACATATCTCCTGTATCATTTACGTCAGCATTTGTATCACAAAACTATTCTGCAGCCCGACAATAAAAAAGATGAACAAACAGCGTACACACCATAACTGATTTATTTTATTTGTCATTAAGTTTTTATATATGAGTGTTGGAACTTTAAGAGTGGCAACTATTTATTCATAGCTCGAACAAAATAGATACGTGTTTCAAAGTTTTGCTGACCTTCAGAGTATCCCCCCAGTATTGCTTATAACCCGTTGCCAGCGATGTGGAAGTGGTAGGATACTCTTAGCAGTGCCAGTTGTATTGACAATTCGAGCGGCGCGGTCTATTGCCTGACGAATTTGGAGCAGTTCTGAAGCGAATGCCGTGAAGTGTTTCCTTCAGTTTAGAAATCGAGTTGAACTCACGAGGGCTTAAGTCAGGGGAGTGTAGTAGGTGGTATAGCACTTAGCAGGCCCATCAGTCAAACAAATCAGTAAGAGCTTGCACTGTACGTGCTTGAACATTGTCTTGCAAAATGATGGTCAGGTTCTGCAGAAAGTGTTCACTTCTGTCTCTAAGCTGGTCGTAGGTTGTGTTCCAAAAATGAACAAAATAGACTGGACTGGATTTTTCTGATTGGTGCATTTAACCACATTCAGTCTGCCAACATTCTAAGGAAGCTTTCGACGTTAGATTTTTAAAGGCTATTATATACAGCATGAAACAAAATGGAACTATAACACTTTGTCGGAATAAGCCAGAAGAGATTTTCATGACTTCTCCATATTAAGAGCCACAGTTCTTAAGAACCTTCAACATCGCAGCGCGTCAGCAATCGTTGGTTAATATATTAAAAAACTAGAAACCCGCTTCGATTGCGAAAAAAGCACCTAGTGTTAACCTAGGTTTCGGTGTAGATAACTGCACCTTCTTCAGAACAATAAAACCCACAAGTGCCTAAGAAGGCCTTCGTCAATGATTAAAAGAACACCATAGCAATACATTTATGGGGCTTTTTTCGCAATCGAGGCGGGTTTCTAATTTTTTAATAATACCCACAGTTCTTATTGCTAGGAACTTCTGAATTCAGTCAGAGAGCTGATCAGACATTCCGAAAGATCGTATTTTGTTGTCCAGGCAGCATCAGGAATTGAATGCCATCCGGAAATCGAGGAACGCGGCAGCAGCTCGGGAGCTGTTACCTGCTGCCTTCTGTATCTCATGAACGAAGGGAGCGAGCTGAATTTCTCAAGATCATTATTTGGAGAATCCATATTGATTCCAACAGATGTGATTTCGCTCTCCGAAGAGCCGGACCACTTGATCATAAATAACTTCTGTAACAGACTGACATCAGTGATGTACATCTACAGTAAAGCGACTGTGTAGAAGGACCTTTCACGAAATCGGGTATGACGTGCCCCTTTTCCCATTCCCTTAGAGAACTTGTTGTTTGCTTCAAGAATGGAAGTCCTTTTGTGTAATCTGTATAGAATCATATCTTTAGTAATTTCACCTCATGTTGTCGTTTGAAGCAGTACCGTTGGGTTCAACGACTCGGGTACTTGTCTGCTTGCTGTTAGTGTTCAATTCTTCTTGGGTCCCTAAAACGGAGATAAAATGAAACAATTCGATTATTGTTTTCTCTTTATTGTACCAGGTGAATACCATTCAAACCAATATGATTTCGCAACATTTTAAGTTACAAAACTGCTTGACTGTTAGCAAAGTCAGCATCATACTGAAAAAAGATAAAAAAATGGCTCTGTGCACTATGGGACTCAACATCTTAGGTCATAAGTCCCCTAGAACTTAGAACTACTTAAACCTAACTAACCTAAGGACATCACACACACCCATGCCCGAGGCAGGATTCGAACCTGCGACCGTAGCAGTCCCGCGGTTCCGGACTGCAGTGCCAGAACCGCTAGACCACCGCGGCCGGCGAAAAATGATAGACCAGTACACGACATATTGCTTGAAATTCTGAACTAACATAGTTTAATTTTGGTATTCATTTCTTTTTACCGACGAAATTACAAATATTTCCATGATTATCTTTTATCACTTCTACTTTAATAATTTTTTCACTTATTAAGGGTATTAACATAGTCCCAAATAAAGCCCTACTTTTAGTATCGTTCTTATTTTCACAATAAATACAGATTTTTTTATAAAAGTGTGTCCTTTTGAGGAAAACTATATACATGAGTGTTAATGGTTGAATTTATTAGTTTATCTAAATGCTAGATTGATGTTTTATACTAAGAAAAATTTGCTGAAAAATCATCAAAATTGAGAAAGTAGAAGTGCAAAGACCAAAGACGGATTATATTGTCCAGAAAGTAAGTTCTGATCGGTCGCGAAATGGAAACCACAATGAAAACCAGAAACGTTTTGTTTGCAACAGTTAGGCACAACTTTCACCTACTTCTCTACGTAGTCGCCGCTCCAACTTCGAGTTTTGTCGTAGTGTTGTATCAACTTTCCAACATCCTCGTCTTAGAAAGCAGCTGCCTGTGCTTTTGGCCAGTTATTGGACTGGTCTGCAGCTCGTTGTCTGTGGAAAAATTTTGTCTTCATAGCCAGCGGTTGTTGTGAACAGAGATGAGACTCGGGGGGAGCCAATTACGGACTGTATTGAGGATGATCAAACACTTCTCATCGGAAACACTGCAGGAGCTTCTTCATTGCCCCTGCAGTGTGCGGCATGAGGAAGGAACTGCTCGACAGTTTATGTGGGCTGCATGACACAGACGAAATCTCTAACCAGGCCCTCATACGTGGCGGGAGACGCTATTCCCTACGCATCTTTACGTGCTCACTGCTCACTCAAAACTGAAAAGAGCGACGCGATACGATCGACGGGAATACTAGAGACACTGCCCAACACATCTGTGCAAAGCTTTACCGGATTTTCCCAGCGATTTCCTTTTCGCGACGGATCGGAACTTACTTTCTGGACAACTCTTCTACGTATGAATCGAGATGTACTTTAGTTTGTGTATCGTGCATTACAATGCCAGTTGACACTAGGCGTGATTTAACACATTCTGAGCTAAGGTTGTGGTAATAGCTAAGCTAAGTCGTGTCATTGTTATTCTTTCACGAATGATTCAGTTAGGACCATACGAAATCGACAATTGTTGGCCTTCCATTTATCCTCTTATTCTTTCATGCAGCGCAAGTGAGTGTGTTTCCGTTGATCCGTCCATGTCCATTTTTTGTATCTGTGTCTGTCCTTTCACGAAACCCTATGTTTGTGTGACTTTCGTCATTGTATCTCGCTCCATAAATTTGGTGATCGTAATTCCTTAACATCTTTTTCTGTTTGTGTCAGTTGGGTCTCGGACTCTTATTTCAGGATTATTTGAATACACATTGTAGCTGTGATTTTAGGGATATGCATTGGGTTTCGGGTGTTGTTATTCTTATTTTTCTCATAATTTTGCGTTCTTTTACCTGTTACTGCTCTTTTTACGTTTTTTGCGGAATAAGTGGCTCTGATGTGCACAGTGCTCCTGGTTTGGTCATTATCGTGTAGAGTCAGATTTTACAGTTTCTGAAAAAGTATTTTTTTTAGTTATAAATATTTTTTGATACCTCAGTTTCACATTTACGAGGGTTGTCAGGAAAGTAAGTTCCGATCGGTCGCTAAACGGAAACCACAATGAAAATCAGAAACATTTTATTTGCAAGAGTTATCTACACTTTCCAGATACTTCTCTACATTGTCACCGCTCCGACCTAGACATTTGTCGGAGCGTTATACCAAATTTCCAACACCGTCGTCATAGAAGGCAGCCGCCTGTGCTTTCCGATAATTCTCTACGCTGGTCTATAGCGCGTGGCCCGCGCCCAAGTGTTGTCTTCGTATCCAGCGTTTCATATGAACAGAGACGATACTCAGGACGAGCCAAGTAGGGCTGTGTTGTGGGTGATCGAACACTTCCTGTCGAAAAGGCTGCAGGAGCGTCTTCACTGCCCCTGCAGAGTGCGGCTGAGAATTGCCATGAAGAAGGAAGTGCGTAGCAGTTGTGTTAGGTGGGCTGCATTCATTAAGGCGAACCCTCTCAGCAGGCCCTCCTACTTGGCGGGACACATCGTTGTTCTAGGCGCCTTTACTGGCTCACAGTGCGCTCACAACTGAAAAGAGCGCCTTGATGCGATCGACGGTCATACTACAGACACTACCCAACACATCTGTGCAAAGCTTCATCAGGTTTCCACTGTGGTGTCCATTTCGCTACCGATCGGAACTTACTTTCTGGACAACCCTCGTATATCGTCGTACGGTCGTGAAAGGGACAGATATCGACATAAGCAACCACAGAATGGAAAATGAACTGAAATCGCTCAAAAGAGGAACGACCACGGGACGTAATGAGGTACCTACACAAGTCTCCAAACAATGTACGAAAGAACTTGCTCCTCTTCCAGTAGCAGTCTACCGAAGGTCGCCAGAGGAGCTAAGCGTTCCTAGCTGTTGAAGAAGAAAATCCGCAGGTCATTCCCGTTTTCAACAAGGATAGTGGGACAGATGCACAAAACTAAAGGCAAAGCTAAAGGCCTATATAACCGACAGCGATGTTGTAGAATTTAGGAACGTGTTTTATACTCTTGTACTAAGACGTTCCTGCAGAATGAAAATTTTTCAGCGTCGTGTAGGACGCCAAACGTGCTTTCCGTCGTCATTGGTGTACGCTGGAAAATGAATTGTTACTCCAAACGGAACGTGCTCTACAACGTGACTGGCTACCGCAGCACTCTCCATCGGCAGCTGCCGATTATATCTGTGGCTCATACCATACGATAGCCTTGCAGATAGCGTCAAGAAAATCTTGTATTTACTGTAACATTACTATTGTAGGTGGATTGGAAAAGAGGAACTGGTGGAAATAACTTATTATGGACGTGATACAAGCCATTACGACCTTAAAAATAATAAGGCACCTGGAGAAGATCAGATCCAGGCGGAACTTCTCACATATGGTGGGTAAGCACTGACTAAAGCAATACATAAAGTAATACTGAGCATCTGGCGGGAGGAGAGCATGCCAATGGTGTGGAAAACGGCTATTCTGTGCCCCATACATAAAAAAGGAGACAAATTAAGCTGCCAGAATTACCGAGGAATCTCTCTGCTAAATACTACATATAAAGTGTTCTCCAAGATCCTATCTAGGAGGCTTACTTCTATGTGGAAGAGAGAAGAGCCGGCCTGTGTGGCCGAGCGGTTCTAGGCGCTAAAGTCTGGAACCGCGCGACCGCTACGGTCGCAGGTTCGAATCCTGCCTCGGGCATGGATGTGTGTGATGTCCTTAGGTTAGTTAGGTTTAAGTAGTTCTAAGTTCTAGGGGGACTGATGACCTCAGAAGTTAAGTCCCATAGTGCTCAGAGCCATTTGAACCATTTTTGAAGAGAGAAGAAGGGACTGAGACAGGGTGGCAATACCTCCTCACTGCTATTCAACCTCTGCCTAGGAGAAGTCATTAGTCAGACAGAGTTAAATACAGAGAAAATCCATTTTCAATTGTTCAATGCAGTACCTAGTATAAGCAGGCGATGTAGCATTACTCGCACGAAACACTACTATGCTGGCTGATGCAATCGACACCTGGAGAGACGTACAAGGTAACTTGGCCTGGTAGTCAGTGTCGAAAAGACCAAATATATGGCAACGAATAACCAGCGAAACCCACCAAGTCTCAGGAGAGCCGACAAGGAGTTTGAAAGGGTGAGAGACTTCTGGTACCTCGGATCGACTATCACAGAGACAAACGACATCAGCAGCGATGTGAAAGCTAGGATAGCGGCAGGGAACAGATGCTACTTTGCCGCACTACCCATGCTTAGGAGCTCACTTCTATCACGAAAATCTAAACTCCTCATTTACGAAACAATTATAGGACCAGTTGTTATGCATGGTGCCGAGATGTGGACTATGACTGCAAATGAGCAAATGATCCTTAGCATTTGGGAGAGAAAGGTTCTACGTAAAATTTACGGCCCAATATAAGATCAAGAAGGTTGGCACACCCTTCCGAATGCAGAATTAGAACAAATTTTTGAAGGAACTGACAGTCATTACCGTTAAAATAAGAAGACTGCGGTGGGCAAGACACAGGAGGAAGACAGAACGTGTAAGAAGATTTTGATGGCAAGGCTGGAGGCAGACCACGGAAAGGACGTCCCAGAAAGAGATGGGTGGACGGAATTGGAAAAGACATGAAAAAGCTGGGTGTCGGAGGATGGAGACGAAAAGCCACGGACCGGATAGCCATCGTTCACTGAGATAGGTTAGAGAAGTGCTCAGAACTTACGCTTCAGTTGCACGAATTTTCATCACTCTAAATTTGATATGTATGTGTTATTTTAATAAATGATTGTTAAATGTTTCTCACCGTGTCGAAAACGCTATTTATGTTATAGTTTTGTTTCTAGATCCCTGTGACAAGGCAGCTTTCACTTCTGTAAAACGATATCCTATGAACCATGGGTGACGGGCAAGGGGCAGATCCCATAGTCCGTATTCCTGGAAATCGTTTGAAATAGTGCCGCACTACAGACTGTTGGGACAGAATAGGTTCTCAGATAGGTGACTGGCTCGTAGACTTCTTAATAGAGACCAGCAGTAAGTTGTTCTGGAGAGCGAGAGTTCATCAGAGGCAAGGGTTTCGCCATGAGTGCTCCAGGAAAGTGTGATTGGACCGCTCTTGTTTTGTATATACAAAAACCATGTGACGTATAAGGTGCGCACCAAACTTGGATTGTTTGATTATCATGCTGTAGTGTACTTTTTTTTCTACTTTTAGTGACTAAGGAGATGCAGGATGATTTAAATGACTTAGACAGGATTTCTAGTTGCCGTGGTGAATGACAACCTGCTCTAAGTGTAGAAACATTTGCTTTAATGTAAAAGAGTGGGAGTCAAAATCCTGTAATGTACAAATATACTCGTGTTAGTGGTTTGCTGCTTGACGCAGTCATGTCGTTTAAATATGAAGGCATAACTCTGCAAAACGGCATGAACTGGAACGGGCTCGTTAGGTTGGTAGTAGGGAGGGTAAATGGTGGACTCTGGTTTATTGGGAGAATTCTACAAAAATGAACCTCATTTATGAAGGAGATTTCGTAATATAACTCTTGTACAACCAATTCTTGAGTATTGCTCGAGTGTTTGGGATCCCCACTAGGTCGGATTAAAGGAAGACATCGATCCAATTCAGCGGCGTTCTGCTACATTTGTTACCAGTACGTTCGATCAACACACTAGTATTACGGAAATGCTCCGTGGAGGGAAGACAACGTTTTTTTGGCGAAATTTTATTGAGAAAGTTTAGAGGACCGGCATTTGCGACTGACTTCAAAAGCAATCTACTGACGCAAACGTACATTTCGCGTAACAGCCGTGAAGAGATGATAAGAGACATTAGGGCTCGTACAAAAGGCGTATAGGCGGTCGCTTTTCCCTTGCTTCCATTTGCCAATGGAATAGGAAAGAGAGTGATTAGTAAAGGAACAAGGTATCCTTCGTCGTGCTCCGTGTACTGCCTTGCGGGTTATGTATGCAGATGTAGATGTAAATAACCTCCATATAGACTCCAAGAGAGCATGTCTATCCTGGTGAAACACAAGATGGCAACAAGTGGAAGCAGCGAGTCACAAGTGTGGATACCGTAACGTTAAGAGGACTAGGAAGAAAAAGAAGGAAAATCATTCACAAACGCCAAATTATAGAGGGACCCTCGATAACCTGATAATCTGAAAGAAGCATATAGTCTCAAAACACAAGTAATATTATAAAAGCTACGAAAGTTCTGCTTGTGGCGTAAAAGCGATATTGGACCAAAAAACTGGATCTCAATGATAACATTCCTCTTGATGAAATAAAAATCTGACGTGTCTCTTCTGCCTTACATGCTTGAAAATGCTCTACAACGTGAAACTCCACGTTCTGACGTTGGAAAATTCGACCAAGTCCGCTTTTATGTCCCGTGTAAGGACGGCATTAAGCCGTATGTGGACCCATTTGTTCACATAAAACACAAAATAAAGATCAAATAACCCTTAAAAGGATAACGTTCTACGAGTCGGGGTATGGAATCTCAGAAGTTTGAATGTGGTAGGGAAGCAAGATAATCAGAAAAGGGAAATGCTAGAGGCTCAGTCTAAAAATGGCGCCAGTGAATTTAAATGGATAGAAGATAAGGTTTTCTGGCCAGATTAGTATATGGCAGTATCGACAGCAGCAGCAGATAATGGTATAACGGCAGTAAGATTTGCTATGAATAGGCAAGTAGGGCAGAGAGTGAGTTACTGTTGTTCTCATCAGAATCGACAGCAAACAAACACTGAAAACATAAGGTCAGGTACAAATACTCCACTTCGCAAACTTAAGATAAAGAGACAGAGGAATATATGAGGAGGCTGGATGATTCCGGACGTAAAGGAAAATGGAAATCTAATAGTCATGGGGGACTGGAATACTTTGTAGGGGAAGGAGTAGAAGAAAGGGAGAATATGAGCTTGGTAGTAGGAATGGGAGAGGAGAAAGACTAATTGAGTTCCGCAATAAATTTCAGCTAGTAATAGCGAAAACTGCTGAAGAACCACAAAAAGAGGAGGTACACTTCGGAAACGGCGGGAGATAGGGGAAGACTTCAGTTAGATTGCATGATGGTCAGGCACAGATTCCGTAATCAGATAATGGATTCTAAGGCATACCCATAATGAGATGTGTACTCGGATCACAATTTAGTAATGATGAAGACTAGGTTGAAATTTAAAGAGACTAGCCAGGAAGAATCAGAGCGCAAAGAAGTGCGAAACGAAAGCACTGAGGAATGGATAGAAATGCTGAGGCTACAGATATTGCGATAATAAATAACTAAATAGGCAGTTCAGTTGAGGAGGAATGGACGTCTACAAAAAGGCCAATAACTAATGTTGGAAAGAAAAACATAGGTACAGGGAAGGTACTGCGAAGAGACATGGGTAACAGAAGAAATATCTCATTTCATCGATGAAAGAAGCAAGCACAAAAAGTTTCAGGGAAATTCAGGAATACAGAAATACAGGACACTTAGGGCAGCTAAGCACAAATGGCTGCAAGAAAAAGTGAAGAAATCGGAAAAGAAATGACTGTCGGAAGGACTGACTCAGCATACAGAAAATCAAAACAATCTTCGATGAAATTAAAAGCAAGGACAATAAAATTAAAAATCCAATTGGAATTCAATTGCTAAACGCAGAGGAGAGAGCGGATAGATGGAAAGAGTACATTGAAGGCTTCTATGAGGGTGAAAGATTTGTCTGATGTGATACAGAAGAAAGAGGAGTCGACTGAGAAGAGATAAGCGTTACACTATTAGAATCAGAATTTAAAAGAGATTTGGACGACTTAAGATCAAATAAGGCAGAAGGGATCGATAACATTCTATTAAAATTTCTAAAATCATGGGGGAAGTGGCAACAAAACGACTACTCACGTTGGTGTATGGAACTTATAAGACTGGCGATATTCTTTTATACTTTAAGAGAGACATCATCCACACAATCCCGTAGATTGCAAGAGCGCACAAATGCGAGAATTATGTCACAATCAGCTTAACACCTCATCCATCCAAGTTGCTGACGAGAACAATCTACAGAAAAATGGAGGAAAAAATCAAGAATCTGCCAGTCGACCATCAGTTTAGCTTTACGAAAGGTAAAGGCACCAGAGAGGCAGTTCTGACGATGCGGTTGATAATGGAAGCAAGACTAAAGAAAAATCAAGACACGTTCATAGGATCTGTCGACCTGGAAGAAGCATTCGACAATGTAATATGGCGCAAGCTGTTCGATATTCTGAGCAAAGTGGGGATAACGTGTAGGGGAAGGTGGGTAATATACACTCCTGGAAATGGAAAAAAAGAACACATTGACACCGGTGTGTCAGACCCACCATACTTGCTCCGGACACTGCGAGAGGGCTGTACAAGCAATGATCACACGCGCGGCACAGCGGACACACCAGGAACCGCGGTGTTGGCCGTCGAATGGCGCTAGCTGCGCAGCATTTGTGCACCGCCGCCGTCAGTGTCAGCCAGTTTGCCGTGGCATACGGAGCTCCATCGCAGTCTTTAACCCTGGTAGCATGCCGCGACAGCGTGGACGTGAACCGTATGTGCAGTTGACGGACTTTGAGCGAGGGCGTATAGTGGGCATGCGGGAGGCCGGGTGGACGTACCGCCGAATTGATCAACACGTGGAGCGTGAGGTCTCCACAGTACATCGATGTTGTCGCCAGTGGTCGGCGGAAGGTGCACGTGCCCGTCGACCTGGGACCGGACCGCAGCGACGCACGGATGCACGCCAAGATCGTAGGATCCTACGCAGTGCCGTAGGGGACCGCACCGCCACTTCCCAGCAAATTAGGGACACTGTTGCTCCTGGGGTATCGGCGAGGACCATTCGCAACCGTCTCCATGAAGCTGGGCTACGGTCCCGCACACCGTTAGGCCGTCTTCCGCTCACGCCCCAACATCGTGCAGCCCGCCTCCAGTGGTGTCGCAACAGGCGTGAATGGAGGGACGAATGGAGACGTGTCGTCTTCAGCGATGAGAGTCGCTTCTGCCTTGGTGCCAATGATGGTCGTATGCGTGTTTGGCGCCGTGCAGGTGAGCGCCACAATCAGGACTGCGTACGACCGAGGCACACAGGGCCAACACCCGGCATCATGGTGTGGGGAGCGATCTCCTACACTGGCCGTACACCACTGGTGATCGTCGAGGGGACACTGAATAGTGCACGGTACATCCAAACCGTCATCGAACCCATCGTTCTACCATTCCTAGACCGGCAAGGGAACTTGCTGTTCCAACAGGACAATGCACGTCCGCATGTATCCCGTGCCACCCAACGTGCTCTAGAAGGTGTAAGTCAACTACCCTGGCCAGCAAGATCTCCGGATCTGTCCCCCATTGAGCATGTTTGGGACTGGATGAAGCGTCGTCTCACGCGGTCTGCACGTCCAGCACGAACGCTGGTCCAACTGAGGCGTCAGATGGAAATGGCATGGCAAGCCGTTCCACAGGACTACATCCAGCATCTCTACGATCGTCTCCATGGGAGAACAGCAGCCTGCATTGCTGCGAAAGGTGGATATACACTGTACTAGTGCCGACATTGTGCATGCTCTGTTGCCTGTGTCTATGTGCCTGTGGTTCTGTCAGTGTGATCATGTGATGTATCTGACCCCAGGAATGTGTCAATAAAGTTTCCCCTTCCTGGGACAATGAATTCACGGTGTTCTTATTTCAATTTACAGGAGTGTACAATACGTAGAAGCGCGGGGTAGCCGCGCGATCTACGGTGACTTGTTACGGAACGCATGGCTCCCCCCGTCGGAGGTTCAGGTCCTCCCTCAGGCATAGGTGTTTGTGTTGTCCCTAGCGTAAGTTACTTAAAGTTAGATTAAGCAGTGTGTAAGTCTAGGGACCGATTATCTTGGTAGTTTGATCCCATAGAAGCTTAGCACAAATTCCCAAAAATTTAGACGGCCGGTGTGGCCGTGCGGTTCTAAGCGCTTCAGTTTGGAACCACGTGACCGCTACGGTCACAGGTTCGAATCCTGCCTCGGGCATGGATGTGTGTGATGTCCTTAGGTTAGTTAGGTTTAAGTAGTTCTAAGTTCTAGGGGACTGATGACCTCAGTAGTTAAGTCCCATAGTGCTCAGAGCCATTTTTTGAACCAAAAATTTACAATACGTACAAGAACCAAGAGGGAGCATTAAGAATGAAAGACCAAGAATGAAGGGCTCGACTTGAAAGGGTGTAAGACAGTCTTTCGCCCCTCCTGTTCAATCTATACATCGAACAAGCCTTGACGGAAATAAAGGAAAAGTTCAGGAGCGGAATTAAAATTCAACTTGATATCCTTTCAAGGTGGAAGGATATCAAGCTGATAAAAATGCAATCCTCAGTGAAAGTGAATAAGAATTACAGGGACCGAGCGAGGTTTGCAGTGGTTAGCACACTGGATTCGCATTCGAGAGGATGACGGTTCAAACCCGCGTCCGGCCACTCTAATCTGGTTTTTCCGTGGTTTTGATGAATCGCTTCAGGAAATTCCGGGGTAGTTCCTCTGAGAGTGCACGGCCAATTTCCTTCCCCATCCTTAAAACAATCCGAGCTAGTGCCCTGTCTCTAGTAACCATGACGTCAACGGGACGTGGAACTCTGATCTGCCTCCTCGTCCTACGAATTGTAGGATCTGTGGAATGAAATGAACAGTCTAATAATTAAGAATGCGGACTGAGAGTAAATAGAATAAAGATGAAAGTAATGAGAAGTTGCAGAAATGAGAACAGCCAGAAAATAACATCAGGATTGGTGGTCACGAAGTAGATGACATTAAAGAATTTGGCTGCCTAGGCAGCAATATAATCTATGACGGGCAGAGAAAGATGGACATGAAAAACTGCTAACACTCGCAAAAAGTGCATTCCTGGCCAAGGGAAGCCTGCTAGATCAAGAAGAGGCCTTAATCTGAAGAAGAAATTTCTGAGAATGTACGTTTGGAGCACAGCTTTGTATGGTAATGAAGCATCGACTGCAGGGAAACCGGAACACAAGAGAATCGAAGCCTCTAATTGTGGTGCTACAGGCGAATGTTGAAAATTAGTTGGACTGATAAGGGAAGGAATGAGGAAGTTCTGAGCAAAATCGGCGAGGGCAGGAATATATGGAAAACACTGAAAAGAAGAAGTGATAGGATAGTAGGACATCTGTCAAGATGTCTCGAAATAACTACCATGGTGTTAGAGGGGAGCTGTAGAGGGTAAAAATTGTGGAGGAAAACAGAGATTGGAATACATTCAACAAATAACTGAGGTTGTAGATAGCAAGTGCTAATCTGAGATGAAGACATTGGCACTCGAGAGGAATTCGTGGTGGCCCGCATCAAAGAAGACTGATGATGCAAACAGGACTTAAAACAAAAGTAACAACAAAAACAAAGCTATAACTTATACGCTTTGGATATATGCTGTTTCCAAGCACCAGCACATTGAATCTCTTGATAACGTGTCGTTATTGGTGCGATCTACTGTAATAAAACCACGGGAAACGTCATTTCGTTGATTACAGTATGTTAGTATCCACTTATTTTCGTTGTAACATGCGTGTTATTAAAGTACGTTTTTTAAGGCAGCGCCGCATTGAAAGTTTATCAAACTTACTTTATTTTACTTTTTCGTGTCCGGAAACTACAATTTGTTTGCCCAGTATTGGGCAATGTCCAAAGCTTCTTCTTTAGCCAGCCATAGATCGTCGAGGGTGCATCTGTGGGGGCAGGCAGGGCATTGCAGGAGATGTCCCATGTCCTGTCGAGTGCCGCAGTCGCATTTGTCGTCATTTTCGTCCAACAAACCCCATTTGATCAGATTAGATTTCACAGGAGCCACCCCAGTTCTGAGGCGGTTAAGCATTCTCCAGATTTTCCAATCACCAGAAACGCCGCTTGGTGGGTCCTCTCTTAGTGGATAGTAGATGGGGGGCTCATCTAAGGCGCAACTTAGGAAACGGCGTCTAGGCCAGATATTGAGTGACTGGCATCAAAGGTTTGTTTTAGCTTCTCGGTATGTTCATGGGCTTTCCTACGTGAGTCAGGGTTTGTGAAACCTGCGGCCCTGTGAAGATTTTCTATGGGGGTTGGTTTCATGCAGCCTGTCACTATCCTGCATGTTTCATTCAAGCTAATATCTATCTTTTTTGTGTGGGCGGATCTGATCCAAACCGGGCAGGCATCTTCGACAGTTGAGAATCACAAAGCTTGGGTTGAAGTTCTGACCACGGTAGGTTTGGCACCCAATTTGCTATTGGACTGCTTTCTTATTAGGGAATTTCGTGCTTCTACTTTTTTGCGTGTTTTTTCGCAATGATATTTGTATGTCAATGTTCTGTCGAGCACGACGCCAAGTTAGGTGGGAGTGTCTGTGTGTTCTAGTAACGTCCCATCCCAGGTAACGTTGAGCCAGTACTCTGCCTGCCTCGAGTTCAGATGTAATGCACTCACTTGAGTTTTGGAGGGATTGGGTTTTAGAGAATTCTTTTTGTAGTAGGTTCACATTGTAGAAAGGGCGGTTTCTGGTTTCTCCTCGATGGCTTCAAACCTGTTGCCTTGAACTGTTATTGCCAGGTCGTCTGCATATATAAAAGTTTTGGTTTTGACTGGAGTTGGTTGGTCATTTGTATACATGTTGAATAGGATTGGCGCCAGCACGCTCCCTTCGGCGAGCCATCGACTCTTTTTCCCCTCAAGCATTACGAAGAACTGTCTATTTTGGAGCAGGGATTCGATTATCTTGACTAGGTGGTAGTCTTTCAGGGTCTCGTAGGTTTTATGCAGTAGTGTCCGGTGATCTACTGTATCATAGGCGGAACTTAGGTCGACTAGTGCCAGCCCGGTGATTAGTTTATTCTCAAACCAATCCTCGATATGTTTCGTCAGTGCCAGAATTTGACTGGTACAGGACTTTCCAGGTCTAAAACCTGCTTGGTGTGCAATTAGCTTCGAGTCAACGATCGTCTCTATTCTGTTGAGGATCAATCTTTCATAGAGCTTAAACGAGTGGCAGAGAAGGGTTATGGGTCGATAGCTCTTCGGAGACTCTGGGTCCTTCCCGGGTTTAAGGAGAGCCACCACTTTTGACTTCCTCCACAGTTTCGGGATTTGAAAGGTTTCACGGCACACGTTAAAAAGTCCAAGTATCCAGTTCCTGGCGCCAGGGCCGAAGTTTTTAATCTGTTCCACGCAAATATCATCAAACCCAGCGGCTTTCCCATTCTTCATGTTATAGTTTATCAAAAACGTGTTACTGGTAGGATTTATTATATTTCAATGTCAATTACTAACATATAGACGATTAAAGCCTTCAGAAAACTTTAATATAAAATATAAAACTACTCAGAAAAGGACATTAGCCTACGGTATTTTTTTCCTCTTCGATTTCTTGTGGTGGGACTTTCTTATTAAAGGAACAGAAATAATTACTATAGTATTTGATGTTACGTAAATATAATTGCCCTATCTGTAAGGAGCGAGCTTGTTCGGTTTTGTTAACTTATATATGCTGATACCCTTACTGCCTGGGACAGGTGTCTCTTCTTTTAACGTACTCACGGATATTGAATTTTTTATTTATCTGTACTACAGATAGAGCAACATGACTAGCACATGGACGAAGGAGGAAAGTTGCGTTTTAACGTAGGAATTTTACGCACGCCCATTTTCGTAAACAAACTGTGTGGTTTTCGAGCCAAATAAAGCCGACAACTGCGCTAGAGAGCGCAAAATTTCGTCGGTCAGCTCCAGTTTTCGGACGGCGCTGTCTCGTAACTATGGATCTCAAGTCAGCGTCCACTTTAGGGATATTGATAAAATACCGATAAGTCGATATTACTACGTTCTTTCCAGCATATATCGATGTATATCGGCGATATGTCCTTCATCGATGTATCGCTATGTCGATATCGATAGGGCAAATTCGAAAGCCGACATTTATTTTATACTTCTTTCACAATTTTCGATAAATATTTTTAATTGTTCTTTTGAAATTGTAGTGGAACATAATTTTACTTCCAGTGTGCGAAGGAGTCTTAGTCCTTTTTGAGCCCTTGTCAAGTTCAGTCCATCTCTCTGATTGTGTGAAACAAGTATAGATAGCACAAAGAAGAAGCCTGATTGCACTGAGGGGTGGCGGTGTGAATAGAATAACTACATATCCGACGTGAAGAAAGAGCATATCAGTTGCGTTAAAAACAATTTTGGACGCAACTAGTGGTTGGTTGGTTTCGGGGAAAGAGACCAAACAGCGAGGTCATCGGTGTCATCGGATTAGGGAAGGAAGTCGGCCGTGCCCTTTCAGAGGAACCATCCCGGCATTTGCCTGGAGCGATTTAGGGAAATCACGGAAAACCTAAATCAGGACGGCCGGACGCAGGATTGAACCGTCGTCCTCCCGAATGCGAGTCCAGTGTGCTAACCACTGCGCCACCTCGCTCGGTGGACGGCCGCAACTAGTGAGCTATTGCTTCACATCGGCGTTCTTCAACAACAGTAGCTGCAATTGATGAACAAAAATCTAAATGACAAGATTGGTCTTCCCAGTGGGCGGAGAAGGTGAGGGGATATGCTGACATGATCGACGCTCCACGCTGCCAACAGAAACCGCAACGTTTAACTTCACGACGTAATTTTGACACTGCAACTGCTAGGTCACGGGAGTTTGCAGGAATGAAAAAACAGGGAAGTCACAGTTCCAGACAAATTCAGTATGTGACGAAACCGAACGATCCACCGGACACCTTTTATTGCGCCACACTCGTGCAGTTACCATTGTTAGCAAAGTGGTTATGGCCAAGTGTGAACGTGCATCGCTTTCCTTTCAATTCTTACCCTGAGCGGGATAAGTTGGCTGCCAGCTTGTTGATGTACAGAATATCTAATAATAAATCAATATATAGATATACAGTTCTAAAACTGACAGTATATTTACAATTTGCAGTCGAGATTTTTTTTTGTCTGGTACGTCGATATTTTTTACATCGATATATCGGTAATTTTGTCGACACATAGAGCCGCTGTATTATTTTTTAAAATATCAATATATCGGAGTCTCGATATACACTACGTCCCAATAAAATTGCTACACCAAGAAGAAATGCAGATGATTAATGGGTATTCATTGGACAAATGTACTATACTAGAACTGACATGTGATTACATTTTCACGCAATTTGGGTACATAGATCCTGAGAAATCAGTACCCAGATCAACCACCTCTGGTCGTAATAACGGCCTCGATACGCCTGGGCATTGAGTCAAACAGAGCATGGATGGCGTGTACAGGTACAGCTGCGCATCCAGCTTCAACACGGTACCACAGTTCATCGACAGTAGTGACTGGCGTATTGTGACGAGCCAGTTGCTCGGCCACCATTGACCAGACGTTTTCAATTCGTGAGATATCTGGAGAATGTGCTGGCCAGGGCAGCAGTCGAACATTTTCTGTATCCAGAAAGGTCCATACAGGACCTGCAACATGCGGTCGTGGATTATCTTGCTGGAATGTAGGGTTTCTTAGGGATCGAATGAAGGGTAGAGCCATGGGTCGTAACACATCTGAAATGTAACGTCCACTGTTCAAAATGCCGTCAATGCGAACAAGAGGTGACCGAGACGTGTAACCAATGCCACCCCAGACCATCACGCCGGGTGATACGCCAGTATGCGATGACGCATACACGCTTCCAATGTGCGTTCACCGCGAAAACCGCCAAACACGGATGCGACCATCATGATGCTGTAAACAGAACCTGGATTCATCCTAAAAAAATGACGTTTTGCCATTCACGCACCCAGGTTCGTCGTTGAGTACACCATCGTAGGCGCTCCTGTCTGTGATGCAGTGTCGAGGGCAACTGCAGCCATGGTCTCCGACCTGATAGTCCATGCTGCTGCAAACGTCGTCGAACTGTTCGTGCAGATGGTTGTCGTCTTGCTAACGTCCCCATCAGTTGACTCAGGGATCGAGACGTGGCTGCACGATCCGTTACAGCCATGTGGATAAGATGCCTGTCATCTCGACTACTAGTGACACCAGGCCGTTGGGATCCAGCACGGGGATCCGTATTACCCTCCTGAACCCACCGATTCCATATTCTGCTAACAGTCTTTGAATCTCGACCAACGCAAGCAGCAATGTCGCGATACGATAAACCGCAATCGGGATAGGCTACAATCCGACCTTTATCAAAGTCTGAAACGTGATGGTACGCATTTCTCCTCCTTCACAACAAAGTTTCATCAGGCAACGCCGGTCAACTGCTGTTTATGTATGAGAAATCGGTTGGAAACTTTCCTCATGTCCGCACGTTGTAGGTGTTGCCACCGGCGCCAACCTTGTGTGAATGCTCTGAAAAGCTAATCATTTGCATATCACAGCATCTTCTTCCTGTCGGTTAAATTTCGCGTCTGTAGCACGTCATCTTCGTGGTGTAGCAATTTTTATGGCCAGTAAGGTATTTAAAAATATCGTCAGCTTCGCGTGCGACGACGGTCTTAGGGCGCTCTACCTGCGCTCGCTTGCGAGGCCGGCAGAGGTGTAGTCAGAGCGGCCGCGGCCGCGGTGGGTCACGTGTGGCTGTGCCCCCGGTGCACTCTGACCCGGCGCGGGGTCGCCGACCCGCGAGGCGCGCTCTCGCGGACCCTGCCGCCCGCAGAGTCGTTGTCCCCAGGAAGCGGCGGGCGACCGGTTCCCCAGGCAGCCAGCCTCCGGCCTCCCGATGACGCGCGCGCCTTCCCGCGAAAACTGTAGGCCTTCCCCAGCGCCGCAACTGGTTCCGCTGTGCCGATATATCTACGAGCGCTGCAAGTGTTACCTTGAGCTGTCCCCGATACACCATGGCGGTGCAGTTATTGACGTCGATCGTAAACGAGTTGTGGCGACGAGCCGTCCACGTTTCTCGTTCAGATCTCTACTATTCCTGGAAGGTACGGTTAACATTCCTTTGGAGATCCCAAAAATCGGTAGTCTAAGTGGTAACCAAATCATATTCAAGCCGGTTTATGCACTGTCCACTCGCACTGGTGTGGCCACCAGTCAGAATCGTGAATAACCACCTCTTGCAGCGTGTGGCTGTGTCGTTTTTGGAAACCCAGAATCTACTATGTAGGAATCAACATGGATTCCGGAAACAGCGATCGTGTGAGACCCAACTCGCTTTATTTGTTCATGAGACCCAGAAAATATTAGAAACAGGTTCCCAAGTAGATGCTATTTTCTTGACTTCCGGAAGTCGTTCGATACAGTTCCGCAATGTCGCCTGATAAACAAAGTAAGAGCCTACGGAATATCAGACCAGCTGTGTGGCTGGATTGAAGAGTTTTTGGCAAACAGAACACAGCATGTTGTTATCAATGGAGAGACGTCTACAGACGTTAAAGTAACCTCTGGCGTGCCACAGGGGAGTGTTATGGGACCATTGCTTTTCACAATATATATAAATGACCTAGTAGCTAGTGTCGGAAGTTCCATGCGGCTTTTCGCGGATGATGCTGTAGCGTACAGAGAAGTTGCAGCATTAGAAAAGTGTAGCGAAATGCAGGAAGATCTGCAGCGGATAGGCACTTGGTGCAGGGAGTGGCAACTGACCCTTAACATAGACAAATGTAATGTATTGCGAATACATAGAAAGAAGGATCCTTTATTGTATGATTATATGATAGCGGAACAAACATTGGTAGCAGTTACATCTGTAAAATATCTGGGAGTATGCGTGCGGAACGATTTGAAGTGGAATGATCATATAAAATTAATTGTTGGTAAGGCGGGTACCAGGTTGAGATTCATTGGGAGAGTCCTTAGAAACTGTAGTCCATCAACAAAGGAAGTGGCTTACAAAACACTCGTTCGACCTATACTTGAGTATTGCTCATCAGTGTGGGATCCGTACCAGTTCGGGTTGACGGAGAAGATAGAGAAGATCCAAAGAAGAGCGGCGCGTTTCGTCACAGTGTTATTTGGTAACCGTGATAGCGTTACGGAGATGTTTAACAAACTCAAGTGGCAGACGCTGCAAGAGAGGCGCTCTGCATCACGGTGTAGCTTGCTCGCCAGGTTTCGAGAGGGTGCGTTTCTGGATGAGGTATCGAATATATTGCTTCCCCCTACTTATACCTCCCGAGGAGAGCACGAATGTAAAATTAGAGAGATTAGAGCGCGCACGGAGGCTTT
Organism: Schistocerca cancellata; assembly: GCF_023864275.1. NCBI lineage: Eukaryota > Metazoa > Arthropoda > Insecta > Orthoptera > Acrididae > Schistocerca > Schistocerca cancellata. Next base: position 1,001,738,324 of record NC_064627.1, read on the forward strand.
CAGACAGTCGTTTTTCCCGCGAACCATACGCCACTGGAACAGGAAAGGGAGGTAGTGACAGTGGCACGTAAAGTGCCTTCCGCCACACACCGTTGGGTGGCTTGCGGAGTATAAATGTAGATGTAGATGTAGATGTAGATGTAGATGTAGAATCGCTGGGAAACGTCAGGAAGTAGATGAGATTAGATTAGAGTAGATTAGTACTTTTTCCATAGATCATAAATACGAAACTTCGTAATTATGTGGAACGTGTCAGGTTAATAAAAGGTGTCTATACTAGATATTACATTAGACAAAATATCACATGACACTCAGTAATTTTTTTGTGGATATTGGGAAATTACCCACTTACTATATCCAAAAATTAATCTAATGAGTAGAAGGAGTTGCCATTAAGAAATTCTTTTAATTTCCTTTTAAATGCTATATTGCTATCTGTCAGACTTTTGATGCTAATAGCAAAGACTTTTGTGGCAGAATAATTTACCCCCTTCTGAGCCAAAGTTAGATTTAAACTTGATTAGTGAGGGCATGCAGCTTTACTGTATGGTTAAATTATGATGGCGTCCTCTTGGGTAAAATATTCCGGAGGTAAAATAGTCCCCCATTCGGATCTCCGGGCGAGGACTACTCAAGAGGATGTCGTTACGAGGAGAAAGAAAAGTGGCGTTCTATGGATCGGAGCGTAGAATGTCAGATCCCTTAATCGAGCAGGTAGGTTAGAAAATTTAAAAATGGAAATGGATAGGCTAAAGTTAGATATAGTGGGAATTAGTGAAGTTCGGTGGCAGGAGGAACAAGACTTCTGGTCAGGTGACTACAGGGTTATAAACACAAAATCAAATAGGGGTAATGTAGGAGTAGGTTTAATAATGAATAGGAAAATAGGAATGCGGGTAAGCTACTACAAACAGCATAGTGAACGCATTATTGTGGCAAAGATAGATACGAAGCCCACACCTACTACAGTAATACAAGTTTATATGCCAACTAGCTCTGCAGATGACGACGAAATTGAAGAAATGTATGATTAAATAAAAGAAATTACTCAGATAGTGAAGGGTGACGAAAATTTAATAGTCATGGGTGACTGGAATTCGGTAGTAGGAAAAGGGAGAGAAGGAAATGTAGTAGGTGAATATGGATTGGGGCTAAGAAATGAAAGAGTAAGCCGCCTGGTAGAATTTTGCACAGAGCATAAGTTAATCATAGCTAACACTTGGTTCAAGAATCATAAAAGAAGGTTGTGTACATGGAAGAATCCTGGAGATACTAAAAGGTATCAGATAGATTATATAATGGTAAGACAGAGATTTAGGAACCAGGTTTTAAATAGTAAGACATTTCCAGGAGCATATGTGGACTCTCACCACAATCTATTGATTATGACCTGTAGATTAAAACTGAAGAAACTACAAAAAGGTGGTAATTTAAGGAGATGGGACCTGGATAAACTGATTAAACCAGAGGTTGTACAGAGTTTCAGGGACAGCATAAGGGAACAATTGACAGGAATGGGGGAAAGGAATACAGTAGAAGAAGAATGGGTAGCTTTGAGGGATGAAGTAGTGAAGGCAGCAGAGGATCAAGTGGTTAAAAAGACGAGGGCTAGTAGAAATCCTTGGGTAACAGAAGATATATTGAATTTAATTGATGAAAGGAGAAAATATAAAAATGCAGTGAGTGAAGCAGGCAAAAAGGAATACAAACGTCTCAAAAATGAGAACGACAGGAAGTGCAAAATTGCTAAGCAGCGATGGCTAGAGGACAAATGTAAGGATGTAGAAGCGAGTATCACTAGGGGTAAGATAGATACTGCTTACAGGAAAATTAAAGAGACCTTTGGAGATAAGAGAACCACTTGTATGAATATCAAGAGCTCAGATGGAAACCCAGTTCTAAGCAAAGAAGGGAAAGCAGAAAGGTGAAAGGAGTATATAGAGGGTCTATACAAGGGCGATATACTTGAGGACAATATTATGGAAATGGAAGAGGATGTAGATGAAGATGAAATAGGCGATACGATACTGCGTGAAGAGTTCAACAGAGCACTGAAAGACCTGAGTCGAAATAAGGCCCCCGGAGTAGACAACATTCCATTAGAACTACTGACGGCCTTGGGAGAGCCAGTCCTGACAAAACTCTACCAATAATAATTCCAGTTCCAAAGAAAGCAGGTGTTGACAGATGTGAAAATTACCGAACTATCAGTTTAATAAGTCACAGTTGCAAAATACTAACGCGAATTCTTTACAGACGAATGGAAAAACTAGTAGAAGCCGACCTCGGGGAAGATCAGTTTGGATTCCGCAGAAATGTTGGAACACGTGAGGCAATACTGACCCTTCGACTTATCTTAGAAGCTAGATTAAGGAAGGGCAAACCTACGTTTCTAGCATTTGTAGACTTAGAGAAAGCTTTTGACAATGTTGACTGGAATACTCTCTTTCAAATTCTGAAGGTGGCAGGGGTAAAATACAGGGAGCGAAAGGCTATTTACAATTTGTACAGAAACCAGATGGCAGTGGGACATGAAAAGGAAGCAGTGACTGGGAAGGGAGTGAGACGGGGTTGTAGTCTCTCCCCGATGTTATTCAATCTGTATATTGAGAAAGCAGTGAAGGAAACAAAAGAAAAATTCGGAGTAGGTATTAAAATCAATGGAGAAGAAATAAAAACTTTGAGGTTCGCCGATGACATTGTAATTCTGTCAGAGACAGCAAAGGACTTGGAAGAGCAGTTGAACGGAATGGATGGTGCCTTGAAAGAAGGATATAAGATGAACATCAACAAAAGCAAAACGAGGATAATGGAATGTAGTCGAATTAAGTCGGGTGAGGTTGAGGGTATTAGATTAGGAAATGAGACACTCAAAGTAGTAATGGAGTTTTGCTTTTTGGGGAGCAAAATAACTGATGATGGTCGAAGTAGAGAGGATATAAAATGTAGACTGGCAATGGCAACGAAAGCGTTTCTGAAGAAGAGAAATTTGTTAAAAGTCATTTTTGAAAGTAATTGTATGGAGTGTAGCCATGTATGGAAGTGAAACATGGACGATAAATAGTTTGGACAAGATGAGAATAGAAGCTTTCGAAATGTGGTGTTACAGAAGAATGTTGAAGACTAGGTGGGTAGATCACGTAACTAATGAGGAGGTATTGAATAGGATTGGGGAGAAGAGAAGTTTGTGGCACAACTTGACTAGAAGAAGGAATCGGTTGGTAGGACATGTCCTGAGGCATCAAGGGATCACAAATTTAGTATTGGAGGGCAGCGTGGAGGGTAAAAATCGTAGAGGGAGACCAAGAGATGACTACACTAAGCAGATTCAGAAGGAAGTAGGTTGCAGTAGGTACTGGGAGATGACGAAGCTTGCACAAGATAGATTAGCATGGAGAGCTGCATCAAACCAGTCTCAGGACTGAAGACTACAACAACAACAGTGAAGATCGTCCTTTCTCCTAGTGTTGTAGCCATGTACCCTGCTATTACTTTTGAATCCGTTCGGATTGTAGGGTGACCAACTCTCCCGTATTTCCCGGGATCTCCCGTATTTAGAGACATTTTTTCATAATTTCCCGTCTCCCGTATTTTCAGGCTCAGTGGCCGTTTATCTCCCGTTCTTAACTTTATTTTTTTTTTATCACATACCCTCAGACTTTAAGAAGAATATAATAATTCCAATCCCAAAGAAAGCAGGTGTTGACAGATGTGAAAATTACCGAACTATCAGTTTAATAAGTCACAGCTGCAAAATACTAACGCGAATTCTTTACAGACGAATGGAAAATCTGGTAGAAGCCGACCTCGGGGAAGATCAGTTTGGATTCCGTAGAAATGTTGGAACACGTGAGGCAATACTGACCTTACGACTTATCTTGGAAGAAAGATTAAGAAAAGGCAAACCTACGTTTCTAGCATTTGTAGACTTAGAGAAAGCTTTTGACAATGTTGACTGGAATACTCTCTTTCAAATTCTGAAGGTGGCAGGGGTAAAATACAGGGAGCGAAAGGCTATTTACAATTTGTACAGAAACCAGATGGCAGTTATAGGAGTCGAGGGGCATGAAAGGGAAGCAGTGGTTGGGAAAGGAGTGAGACAGGGTTGTAGCCTCTCCCCGATGTTATTCAATCTGTATATTGAGCAAGCAGTAAAGGAAACAAAAGAAAAATTCGGAGTAGGTATTATAATTCATGGAGAAGAAGTAAAAACTTTGAGGTTCGCCGATGACATTGTAATTCTGTCAGAGACAGCAAAGGACTTGGAAGAGCAGTTGAACGGAATGGACAGTGTCTTGAAAGGAGGATATAAGATGAACATCAACAAAAGCAAAACGAGGATAATGGAATGTAGTCAAATTAAGTCGGGTGATGCTGAGGGAATTAGATTAGGAAATGAGACACTTAAAGTAGTAAAGGAGTTTTGCTATTTAGGGAGTAAAATAACCGATGATGGTCGAAGTAGAGAGGATATAAAATGTAGACTGGCAATGGCAAGGAAACCGTTTCTCAAGAAGAGAAATTTGTTAACATCGAATATAGATTTAGGTGTCAGGAAGTCGTTTCTGAAAGTATTTGTATGGAGTGTAGCCATGTGAGACATGTACGATAACTAGTTTGGACAAGAAGAGAATAGAAGCTTTCGAAATGTGGTGCTACAGAAGAATTCTGAAGTTTAGATGGGTGGATCACGTAACAAATGAGGAGGTATTGAATAGGATTGGGGAGAAGAGAAGTTTGTGGCACAACTTGACTAAAAGAAGGGATCGGTTGGTAGGACATGTTCTGAGGCATCGAGGGATCACAAATTTAGCATTGGAGGGCAGCGTGGAGGGTAAAAATCGTAGAGGGAGACCAAGAGATGAATACACTAAGCAGATTCAGAAGGATGTAGGTTGCAGTAGGTACTGGGAGATGAAGAAGCTTGCACAGGATAGAGTAGCATGGAGAGCTGCATCAAACCAGTCTCAGGACTGAAGACCACAACAACAACAACATCACATACCGATATGTAAAAATATTTTTCAATCATTTAAATTTTGCACGCTCTGTAAGGATTCGTCCGTAGACAGCAGGGACAACTGATTCTATATCCACCTTAGATGTCGACATTATGTCTATCGAATATATTTGGAATGATCAACCGACGTTTGGCGGTTAGATGTGGCTTTGTTTCTGTGCCAGTGCTTACTGTGAATTTGCTAAAAATGATGTAAAACTACTGAATGAGGCAAAATCTATTGCAAAATATGAATAAGTAATTGTGATGTGTAAATAAATAGTGTACTTTTAAAAATACTGCTTTGATTTTTGGCGAAATTTTGCCGTGCTATTAATGTCCCTTATTTTTTGTCAAGGATATAATAATCTCCCTTATTTTCGTTTAGAAATCTTGGTCACCCTATCAGGAAGAGAGTCTTTGAAACGTACCGACAGGAATGTGGAGCCATGCCGACTCCTGCTCCTCGGCCAGTCCCTCGACTGACGATCCACTGCACATGTAGGTCGATCGAGATGGTCCCACAGATGCTCTATTAGGTTTACATCGGGGGAGCTTGGTGGGCGGGAGAGTACGATAACTCGTCCTGGTGCACTTTGAACCATACACATACACAGCAAGCTGTGTGACATGTTGCATTGTCTTGCTGGTAGATGCCGTCGTGCTGAGGGAAAGCAAACTGCACGTAGGGGTGGATATGGTCGCCAGTGATAGATGCACACTTGTGATGATTCATTCTGCCTTCCAGAATGACAAGATCACCCAGGGAAAACACTATTCACCCATAACGCTCCCTCTTCCGCCCTGGACGCTTCCGACGCTTGTTACACGGTGTTTGCTTTGAGTCCGAGGGAGCATTAACGTGAGTCATCTGGAAAGGCCACCTTCCACCACTTAGTGAACGACCTTTCGCGGTACTGGCGTGCAAATGCCGTCCTTCGTCGCCGACAGCCAGCCGTGTGCATAGAACAGGTACCTGCCGAGCAGGCACAAACGCAAAAACGTTCGCTGGACGGTCGTTGTGGAGACATTGTTGGTAGAAAAACAGTTAGGGATATTATGGATTTACATAAAAGACGTGCACTGTAAACCGTTCTAAATAAATACAGAAGGACGCTCCGTCGACTGACTCTGGCTCACTTCAATATATGCACGTATCTTAATTATATCCATAATCTCCCTAATTTTCTCTCTGCTTCTTCTATAACTTTAACTTATAGTAATATACGTTTATAAACAGCTCTCGCAGACAACAGAAACGTTTCTCTCCTATTGGCTGTTGGCGACGTTATGCAGGAAGTGGTGGTAGGAACTTTTGTTACAATACCACGAGCGACTGAGGAAATACTCAGCAGTATTCCACAGCCTTCTTCAGACGGGTCTACTCCAGCAAGAGCATGCCAGCCATTCATTTTATGTTATTTTACTTATATGATTGTATTCATTCCTCGACCACTTATGAAGCGTAATACTCTTTTTATAGATTAAAAAAGTGACCTGACTGTGTTCTTATAAGAGACAAAAACCGGTCACCAAGTGAAGGGTGTTACAAAAAGATACGGCCAAACTTGAAGGAAACATTCCTCACACACAAATAAAGAAACTATGTTATGTAGACATGTGTCCGTAAACGCTTAATTTCCATGTTAGAGCTCATTTTAGTTTCGTCAGTATGTACTGTACTTCCTCGAGTCACCGCCAGTTGGCCCAATTGAAGGAAGGTAATGTTGACTTCGGTGCTTGTGTTGACATGCGACTCATTGGTCTACAGTACTATCATCAAGCACATCAGTACGTAGCATCAAAAGGTTAGTGTTCATCACGAACGTGGTTTTGCAGTCAGTGCAATGTTTACAAATGCGGAGTTGGCAGATGCCCATTTGATGTATGGATTAGCACGGGGCAATAGCCTTGGCGCGGTACGTTTGTATCGAGACAGATTTCCAGAACGAAGGTGTCCCGACAGGAAGACGTTCGAAGCAATTGATCGGCGTCTTAGGGAGCACGGAACATTCCAGCCTATGACTCGGGACTGGGGAAGACCTAGAACGACAAGGACACCTGCAATGGACGAGGCAATTCTTCGTGCAGTTGACGATAACCCTAATGTCAGCGTCAGAGAAGTTGCTGCTGTACAAGGTAACGTTGACCACGTCACTGTATGGAGAGTGCTACGGGAGAACCAGTTGTTTCCGTACTATGTACAGCGTGTGCAGGCACTATCAGCAGCTAATTGGCCTCCACGGGTACACTTCTGTGGATGGTTCATCCAACAATGTGTCAATCCTCATTTCAGTGCAAATGTTCTCTTTACGGATGAGGCTTCATTCCAACGTGATCAAATTGTAAACTTTCACAATCAACATGTGTGGGCTTACGAGAATCCGCACGCAATTGTGCAATCACGTCATCAACACAGATTTTCTGTGAACGTTTGGGCAGGCATTGATGGTGATGTCTTGATTGGGCCCCATGTTCTTCCACCTACACTCAATGGAGCACGTTATCATGATTTCATACGGGATACTCTACCTGTACTGCTACAACATGTGCCTTTACAAGTACGATACAACATGTGGTTGATGCACGATGCAGCTCCTGCACATTTCAGTCGAAGTGTTCGTACGCTTCTCAACAACAGATACGGTGACCGATAGATTGGTAGAGGCGGACCAATTCCATGGCCTCCACGCTCTCCTGACCTCAACCCTATTGACTTTTGTTTATGGGGACGTTTGAAAGCTCTTGTCTACGCAACCCCGGTACCAAATGTAGAGACTCTTCGTCCTCGTATTGTGGACGGCTGTGATCCAATAGACCATTCTCCAGGGCTGCATCTGCGCATCAGGAATTCCATGCGACGGAGGGTGGATGCATGTATCCTCGCTAACGGAGGACATTTTGAACATTTCCTGTAAGAAAGTGTTTGAAGTCACGATGGTACGTTCTGTTGCTGTGTGTTTCCATTCCATGATTAATCTGATTTGAAGAGAAGTAACAAAATGAGCACTAACATGGAAAGTAGGCGTTTCAGGACACATGTCCACATAACATATTTTCTTTCTTTGTGTGTGTGAGGAATGTTTCCTGATAGTTTGGCCGTACCTTTTTGTAACACCCTGTGTACAACTTACTTCTAGACTGTATTACTGAAATAAATTTAATGTTAATCGATCGCTGTGATTTTCTATTGACGATGTTCCAAAAAATTCTTCACTCATCGTGTTATTTCTCTTTGTCATAGACATTAACTTGAATTTATCCAAATTTAAAGAGAGATACGAACATACACTAAGCGGAAATTCTTTCAAAGTCTTTCCTACTTTCATCACGAACATTCGAATAGGGTACTTTCCCTTAGTCAAGAACATCATAAGAGAAAAGTTGGATATTTCTGTTGGTTGTGAGGATGAGGTCCCATACTCCGAGGAGCGTAGGGGACGATGAGGGAGACCCGCACCGCCGTGCTAGGCAAGGTCCTAGCGGAGGTGGTTTGCCATTGCCTTCCTCCGACCGTAATGAGGATGAATGATGATGATGACACAACAACACCCAGCCATCTCGAGGCAGGGAAAATCCCTAACCCCGCCGGAAATCGAACCCGGGACCCCGTGCGCAAGACCACGAGCTCCGGACTCTGTTGATTGTATGCTGTTGATTCTACAGAATAAATCATTTATTCGTACTGAGAGCAATACGGTCCCTTGCGGCATACCCTGTGTGGCTTTCGGTTCTGGTAGCGTATTCGCCGGCAAGTGTGGCGTGCAGTCAATTATTCCTCAAGAGAATCACTTAGACTACATTGAAGGTGCTTGGTTATGGTCGTATAGTTGATCGTAACCGACGACGTGAGACAGTGTCGAACGCGTTCAAAAACCTTGCAAGGCCTGTATCACCTGTTTGCAAGAAAACTTTTATGAGTAAACGAAGCTGTGTTTAAGAAGAATAGTTTTTTTTTCCATATCCCTGATGATCAAACCGTAACCTGTACAAACTCCAGAAGCTTTCGAAGAAGGTGCTGCAGTGCATGCTTTAGTGATTTGTGATTGTTATCTATAAATTAGTTCAGAGCAGTGAAAAAAATTAAAGTTACACTTGCGCCTTCTTCCTCGAGCCGCAGGATTCGCAAGTTAATAATTAAAATCAATTTTATTAACTTTTATTAAAGTGCTGATGAAGAGGCTGGTCAAAAATATCGAAACACTGTGAGAAATGCATGCTTGAACATTAAAGCAAAGCCTGCAGGTTGGGCTGTTGTATTTGATCACGAACGGCACCTGTGCAGTGTCCTCAATACGTTGCAAGAGTCAGTCGTGGTCAGAAAAATGTTCTGTGTAGTTGTGAGTGCATTATCTCTGAACTAAGTGCATTTGAGCACGGGCAAATTGTAGGTGTTCGTATAATGGGAGCTTCCGTAACCGAGCGAGCCGAAGTGTTTGGTGTTCCAGTTAGCACCGCAGCGAAGACTTTTACAGCATACAGGGGGAGCGTTAAAAAACGGTGATCCGTAAGTCACAACATGAACCAAACCGGGCGCTGACTTATCGTGACGGACGAAAAATACGATGACAGCAGCTGCATCACTGAATGTCGTTCTCGCGAAGGATGTCCGCTCCAAAACAGCATGAAAGGAATCCGTAAACTGAGAATTGCAGAGCGAGCAAATGATGCAAATGCCCTCAACAGCAAAACGTCGTGCCCAAGCCATAAAATTTGGACTAGAGGACAACGGAATGTGTACCAGTGGTCTAGGGGTAGCGTCTTTGATTCATAATCAAAACGTCTTTGGTCCCGGGTTCGATCGCCGCCACTGCCTAACTTTTGATAAATAATCAGCATTGGCGGCCGAAGACTTCCGGCATAAGAAGTCAGCTTCATTCTGCCAACGGCCTTGTCAAAGAGGGCGGAGGAGCGGATAGAGGTTCAGGGCACTCTCTTGTCCTAGGGGTGGGAAATTGCCCCTAAAGGCGGAAGAATCAACAATGATCAACGACATGAGGATGCAGAAGGCAATGGAAACCACTGCATTAAAGACACGTAACGTGTATCCACAGGACATGTGGCCTGTAATTGGAGAAGTGTCATTATGATCTCTCCATTGGCAAAAGATTCCGGAATAGTCCCCCATTCGGATCTCCGGGAGGGGACTGCCAAGGGGGAGGTTACCATGAGAAAAAGATTGAATAATCTACGAAAGGATAACGTTCTACGAGTCGGGGCGTGGAATGTCAGAAGCTTGAACGTGGTAGGGAAACTAGAAAATCTGAAAAGGGAAATGCAAAGGCTCAATCTAGATATAGTAGGGGTCAGTGAAGTGAAGTGGAAGGAAGACAAGGATTTCTGGTCAGATGAGTGTCGGGTAATATCAACAGCAGCAGAAAATGGTATAACAGGTGTAGGATTCGTTATGAATAGGAAGGTAGGGCAGAGGGTGTGTTACTGTGAACAGTTCTGTGACTGGGTTGTTCTAATCAGAATCGACAGCAGACCAACACCGACAACGATAGTTCAGGTATACATGCCGACGTCGCAAGCTGAAGATGAACAGATAGAGAAAGTGTATGAGGATATTGAAAGGGTAATGCAGTATGTAAAGGGGGTCGAAAATCTAATAGTCATGGCGACTGGAATGCAGTTATAGGGGAAGGAGTAGAAGAAAAGGTTACAGGAGAATATGGGCTTGGGACTAGGAATGAAAGAGGAGAAAGACTAATTGAGTTCTGTAACATTTCAGCTAGTAATAGCGAATACCCTGTTCAAGAATCACAAGAGGAGGAGGTGGAAAAGGCCGGGAGATACGGGAAGATTTCAATTAGATTACATCATGGTCAGACAGAGATTCCGAAATCAGATACTGGATTGTAAGGCGTACCCAGGAGCAGATATAGACTCAGACCACAATATAGTAGTGATGAAGAGTAGGCTGAAGTTCAAGACATTAGTCAGGAAGAATCAATTCGCAAAGAAGTGGGATACGGAAGTACTAAGGAATGACGAGATACGTTTGAAGTTCTCTAACGCTATAGATAAAGCAATAAGGAATAGCGCAGTAGGCAGTACAGTTGAAGAGGAATGGACATCTCTAAAAACGGCCATCACAGAAGTTGGGAAGGAAAACATAGGTATAAAGAAGGTAGCTGCGAAGAAACCGTGGGTAACCGAAGGAATACTTCAGTTGATTGATGAAAGGAGGAAGTACAAACATGTTCCGGGAAAATCAGGAATACAGAAATACAAGTCGCTGAGGAATGAAATAAATAGGAAGTGCAGGGAAGCTAAGACGAAATGGTTGCAGGAAAAATGTGAAGACATCGAAAAAGATACTGCAGAAGAATTTGTAAGAGCACAGGAGTAGACGACATCCCCTGAGAACTATTGAGAGTCAGATGAGACCAAACCAGTGCAACTGGCTTGATAGATGCATGAGACAGGTGACATATTCTCAGACTTTAAGAAGAGTGTAATAATTTCGAAGAAAACTGAAGTTGTCAATAATTCAGAGCTATCAACTTAAGGAGTTTAATAAGTTATTTACAGAAGAATAGAAAAACTGGCAAAAACCCACCTCTGAGAAGATCAGTTTCGGTTCCAGAGAAGTGCAGGAACACGCGAGGCAGTACTCACGACTTATCGTAGAAGAGAGGTTAAAGAAAAGCCTAACCTACGTTTATAGCATTTGCTCATCTAATAGCAGTGCACTGTAGGCCGCTGAAGGATCGTAGCGTTCCTAGTGATTGAGAAATCACCTGTTTACAAGAGACGCACACAATTACACGCCTATAACGCCGAAATCAATCTATTGTGGAATTTTATAACACATTTTATGCTCTTGTGTTCTTTCTGCAAACCGAAAATCCTCTCTGTAAGAATCAAAATGGAGTCTGCAAACAACAGTCTCGTGAAGCCCAGTTCACTCAGCTCGTACGCGAGGCCCAAAGGTAACAGACATCAGTTCCCAGGTTATCCCTTGACTCCTGGAAGGCTTCTGTTCCGTTGTTTAATGAACAAAATACTTACTTGCGAAATAGAAGACCAGCTTTGTTGATTGGACTGAAGAGCCCTTGCAAACAGAACACAGTATGTCATTCTTAACAGAGTTATACACAATATACATCGAGGTGACAAAAGCCGTGGGATAGCGGTATGATGGCGGTAGTATCGCGTACGCAAGGTATAAAATGTCAGAGCATCGGTGGAGCTGATGTACTCAGCTGATGCATGTGAAAACATTTCCGACGTGGTTATGGTCGCAGGACGGGAATTAACAGACTTTCGACGTGCAATGATAATTGCAGCTAGGCCCATTGTTATCGTTTGGTACTTCAATATTCTGAGAATCAGAGTGTCAAAAGCGTGCCGAGAATACCAAATTTAAGGCATTACCTCTCACCACGGACAACACAATGGCCGACAGCCCTCACTTAACGACCGAGAGCAGCGGCGTTTGCGAAGATTTGTCAGTGCTAACAGACAAGCAACACTGCGTGTAATAACCGCAAAAATTAATGTGGGACGGACGGCGATGTATCCGTTAGGACAACGAGGCGAAATTTGGCGTTAATGGACTGTGGCTGCAGACGACAGATGTGAGCGCCTTTGTTCACAGCACGATATTGCCTGCAGTGCCTCTCTTGGACTCGTGTTGCGGTGTGTTGGGGTTCAATTTCTCGTGTCTATTCGTCGTTGTCACTGTGCAGGCTGCAAATTAAAATTCACCTGAAACTCCCTGGGAGATTAAAACTGTGTGCCGGACCGAGACTCGAACTCGGGTCCCGAGTTTGAGTCTCGGTCCGGCACACAGTTTTAATCTACCAGGAAGTTTCATATCAGCGCACACTCCCCTGCAGAGTGAAAATCTCATTCTGGAAACATCCCCCAGGCTGTGGCTAACTCATGTCTCCGCAGTATCCTTTCTTTCAAGAGTGCAAGTTCTGCAAGGTTCGCAGGAGAGCTTCTGTAAAGTCTGGAAGGTAGGAGGCGAGATACTGGCAGAAGTAATGCTGTGAGGACGGGGCGTGAGTCGTGCTTGGGTAGCTCTGTTGTTAGAGCACTTGCCCGCGAAAGGCAAAGGCCCCGAGTTTGAGTCTCGGCCCGGCACACAGTTTTAATCTGCCAGGAAGTTTCATATCAGCGCACACTCCGCTGCTCAGTGAAAATCTCATTCTAAAATTCCCCTACCTCAGAACAGCATCTGTTCAATGTCCGTTCACCCAGCAATGTAGTTACTTACAAGATGATGTAAAAGCATTGTTGATAATAAAACACCACCTAATATCTACAATTACTGAGGCCGCACAGCTCTAGTTATGAAAGAAAGTTCTGTAGAAATACTGTCATCCAATTTTATCGGGTAGTAAGAAAATGGATTGGTTTCTGAAAAATAATGTCCGAAATTTCCACACAATAATATTTATTTTGTCCTTGATAACCAAAGAAAAGGTACTTTTCAGTCCACATTCAAACTATTGGCTATTTCCTTCCAGTTCACGATTCATACACAAATTTCACATGCACAGCAGCCAGAAATCTGTCCAAACCCGACCCAAAGTAAACAACGTTTTCACAGTCATTAATTTCACCACTAATGTGAGTCCTTACATTCGGTCCTTCTTGTGGATTTCTAAAAAAGAAACTGCTTCCCAAAAATGCTCAGTAGTTGACTACTGAAACATGCCATGCAGATTCTATGAAGGCCAAAATTTCTCACGTGAATATCTGTCCAAGAGGTTTAGTCAAAACCTCTGAAATTTCACCAAGCAGTCCCCAACAACAACTGCTATCGACGTGGCTCACCAAAAACTCAATTCTTGCCTTACACACTATTTTTACTGGCACTAGTAACATGACCGTCCACATTCGAAGCTAGCGAGCGACTCCCTTCTTCCAGCCTCACTCCCAGTATAACTACTAGGTAACGAGTGGGAACCGTCTCAATTCTGATTGGCTGACCATGCTGACTGCCAATCAGAATACACGCTCGGATCATACTCTCATCATAACTGGTCTGCACCAATCCTTATACACAGACGCATTTGCGTCAATCTGACATACAAATATTATAGTAATGTTTAATAAACGAAAACGAAAAGACAGAAATTCTAGAAATATTCTTCAGATACAGATTTTACTCCAGCTGACTTTCTGGTTGCTCTGTTACAATAGCAGTCACACCTAGACATACGTCATCAGCAAAGCGGGTAAATCCCCTAGGATCATTTTCCCATGACAGGCTTGTGTAACTCTTGCACGTTACTTAAGACAGTATATAATGCAATATTGAAATCTGACGAATGACCCACGTACACACTCTCATTTACTCAGGGGCTCACATAACACATAATAAAATAAATATTGATTTTAATAGTTCTTTCTGAAGTTATTCTAGATTTCATACTACGAAAATTGTAAGGCATTTGAAATTTGTAAATTAAATTTCAATTAAATAATTCTATTCCCTGATACTTCAGGTGAGTATTTCAGTTGACAACCAAAAACAAGTCATGAATGTTCCCATGTGAATTTCCTTTCTTAAGTTTTTTTTTTCTTTATTGTTATTTCTAAACCCGTACAAACAGGCAGGCTGTCAGCAGCATGTTACGCCGCTCTTCAGCCATAGAATAGATAAATAAACAACAGAAAGAATACACGTAAGTGACATAACGGTGGGTAATACAACAGTAGACACAGAAAGACAAACACGGAGCCGTTCACACTCGACGATAATCCACACTACAAACTGTTGACACGACGCACAAACACTGAAGATGGCGATGGCACAGATGAACGATGGAGTGCGACGGTGAACACTGAACACTAAACAAGACGGCAACACACGAGACACTGATGGCGATGATCTCCGGCGCGCGAATGTCCACTTAGCGTGTGCGAGTCCGGGGACCTACCAGGAGGGGAAGAAGGGTGAGGGGGGCGGGGTTTCTTAAGTGTAGTTTTTCTACCTTTAAAGTAAATTTTTCTACCTCCAAAAATATGCCCGCTAGAAAGCTGAGGTTTTCACACCACCTTTCTATTAATAACAAAGTGCAGTATACAAATTTTTAAAGCGATTACACAAAAGCTACCATCCTTCATTTAGATTCTTATAGGTGGTGAATGTACGCGTTCAGTACGAGACATTGAATAGCTTTCCCACGGTAGGCAGTGACAGATGCACATGTGTCTCCCGGGTAGGCCGCTAGATGTCAGCCCCTGAAGTTACATACAGCAAGTTATCCTAAAACAAACGTTCGCTCGGAACAACTTGCAATGCGACAGAGTCTATATCAGTTGCACACTAGAAGACTGGAAAATCGCTGCTGGTCAGATGAGTCCCAATTTCAGTTCGTAAGAACTGATGGTAGGTTTGAGTGTGGCTCAGACCTCACGAAACCATGGATCCAAGTTTTCAGAAAGGCACTGTGCGAGCTGGTGGTCCTTAAGTCCAAATGAATTTATCATATACTGGAAATGGTTATGTTCCTCTACTTGAAGACCATTTGCAGCCGTTCATGGACTTAATGTTGGCAACCAAGGATGGGATTTTAATGGATAGCAGTGCGCCATGTTATCAGCCCACAATTGTTCGCGATTCGTTTGAAGAACATTCTGGGGAATTCGGGCGAATGACTTGGTCACCAAGATCGCCCGCTATGAATCCCACCGAACACTTAATGGAACATAGTGGAGAGGTCTGTTCGTGCCCAATATCCTGCACTGGCAACTCGTCCCCAATTACGGACGGCTATAGCGTGGCCCAACGTGGCTCAGTAATTCTGCAGGCGACTTTCGATGACTTGTCGAGTCCATGTCACGTCGAGTTGCTGCGCTAAGCTGGGCAACAGGCGGTCCGAGACGGTATTCGTAGGTATTCCATGACTTTCGCCACATCAGTATATGGACTGAATACAAAAGAACATTAAATATAAAAGAACATTACGTTTTTAAATGATGTATACAAAAGATACAACTTGTTCGCTTCAGAATTTGACAGATTATCTCTCGCATTTTTTTCTTTTTTTTACAGAGACTCGACATGCGCTCGTCAAGCCACATGACAAACTTCAAGTTCACACTCTTCCCAAACCCTGTGCAACGTATGACGGACCTGTGTCGGACTCTGTAACAAAGATGCGATTCGCTGCCACAGCGTGGTGGTTCCTGGTGAAGGTGTATACGGAATGTTCACAGAACAGCAGTTCCTTTTGCTAACTGAAGGACACACCATCCCTCCTTCTGTGGTGTAGTTGCCATTTTATACGCTAGCTGTATCTGGCGGCGGCAACCTTCAAGAAAAGAATTGCTCCCATCCGTAATAAAAAGCAACTTACAGAGGTGTTCCACTAACTGGTTAAGATTTGTAATAAGTAAATTGTACCCTTTCGTTTATATGAATTTTTGAAAGTGTGAAATTATTTTGTGCTCATTCAGTGCATAAATGACGTAGTGGATAACGTCCAAGAGGCTGCCCCCTTATGGTATTATTGTACACGGAGAGGTCACAAAGCCAGCAAACTGTAAGGAAATACCCGTAGAGTATCGGTGCATGGTGCAGGGATTTGTTGTTGTCCTCCCAATATTAACAAGCGTAGCATACGGTGTAGAACTAGGCAGAAAGATCCATTACTGTGTAATTACACGACTGTGGCCAGTCACTGGAAGCAGTCGGATCTATTAAACATCTGGGAGTATCCGTACGGAGCAATTTTAAGTAGAACGAGCACCTAAAACTAATCGTACAAACAAACTTGCGAGACAGATTCATTGGGAGGTTCCTCTGAAAGCACAGTTCAGGAAGCACAGTCCAGCCACGAAAGACGTAACTTACAAAGCCCTTCGCCTGGGATCAGTACGAGAAAATATTAATAGAAGGAACAGAGGAGGTCCAAAGAAGAGCAGTGAGTTTCGTTACAGACTCAGCTAGTAAGTGCTAAAGTGTTACGGTGACGTTCATTCAATTCCAGAGGCAGACATTATAAGAGAGGACTCGTGTATCATGACGTCATTTTTCTGTTAAAATTCTTAGCATATACGTTTCTAAAGAGTCAAGCAAATTGTAGCTTCACCCTAACTATACATCACGAAAAGATTATGACGGTAAGATTAGGGAGGCGTACTAACAACTGATACTGGAACAGGAAAGAGGGGAGGCAAGTAATGTACAAAGTACACTCGGCAACCCATCATACGGTGGCTTTTGGAAAAATAGATGTAGCGTGACACATCATACGGCGGCTTTTGGGAAAATAGGTGTAGAAGATGGTTTACTGTAGTCTACCTCAGATCTATAACTAATATGGAACAATGAATATTGTACAAACTTAAAAATTCTTTGAAAATGAAAAACCTTCTGTGACGCTGGAGACGAGCGTCGAATGGAATGAAGAGAGTTTGTGTTTCAGCTTAATAATTTCACAGAGTGTATACCAGTGAGCATTGTCAAAATCTTTATCTGAATCTACAAATGCCATATATGTAGGATGAAACAATTCGTAGGGACAGTATAGCCTCGCGCGTTCCTACATGTCTCTGGGACCCAAACTGATTTTCCACGAGTTCCACTACTACCCGCATTGTCGTCGTACTGTAAACTGTGTTAGTATTATGCAGTCATGACTTGTTAAACAAATTATTTGGTAATTGTACACCAGTCAGCGCTTCCTGGAATTGAGACTGGGGTATGTCGCCTGTCACCTGTCTCTATAACGTGACCGTGCTCTGTCGCATAACGACCCATTTCGGAATGATTCGCAGTTGAATCGAAACTGGTCGTTTGGATGAAACTACAATGTAATTAACTCGAATGTTCGAGTTCAGTAAAAAATGCACTCAACAGTCGCGGAGGGTCTCCAGTGTTAAGAGTGCTGGCAGCTCAACCACTCTCATGAGCAACACTTCTGCTCTTATTCAAGCACGAACAAGTGTAAGTAGATGACAGTACTGATTCCGGGCGTAACGGCTTAAGATATCGAGCACACGCCTAGATGGCAAGACGTCATCTAAAACTGGCAGTTGCTCTCCCGGAACACGGATTCGCATCTAGGACACGGGTAGCTAATAGAGTGCTTTGTATGGAAACTCCGGGCACCATTATACGGCTCGCAGCTGGGACAAGTCCACGGCGATCGGGCAGGCTTTTCCCACGGATACGACGTTATGAGCAGGAAGGGCACGGAACTGGTTTGGAATTTATTGCGAGAACGGTGCAGAAAAAAGAGTATACTAAGACGTTTAGTAATAATACATAAACGAAAGGCGGCTAGAGATCTCATATCTAAGAGTTTGGGGTTTTCTTCATGATTCCGTGTAGAATGATAAAGCAGATGAGTGCGTAGTTCAGTTGTGCTACCACTAAATAGTTTTCCGGTGCTGCTGTAGTATTTTAATAACTTGCATATTAAAAGCAATGCGTCATCAAATTAATAACTGGCACAAGCAATGCAAAACTATACAGATGAATACTTCTCTAAACGAAAAAATATGAAAATTGTACCAGCACCGGAATTCGAACTCGGGTCTCCTGCTCAGTACGCAGATGCGCTAACCACTACGCCATCCCGGCCCAGTGGCTTTGCACAACTGCGTGGAGTACCCTAGCACGCTTCAGTCCCCCATCCAAATTCCCATCCACGCCTTTGTCATGTCCTGACATAGGTGGGAGAGGGAGAAAAGGGGTTACTGGTCAGTCTGCGCTCCCGAGTGGTACAGAGCAGAAGGCAGAAGGACGATTCCCAGTGAAGGCATTTAATTGTTTTCTTCTATCTGAGCCAACACTGGTACAGGCATTTACTAGAAATGCAGGTGGTGAGACTTGGTAGGGAACTCGTTGTGGAGACTCTTGGACAAACAGGGTTTTGAAATAGTTGTTTATTGCAGACAGGACTAACTAATACACTGGAGGTTAGTTCTGGGGTTAAAAAAAGCATGAATTCACGGTTACAACAGAAGGCAGTGCAGAAGTCCCAGGAGTGGATGCTAACCACAGTAGCAAACACTAGCAACATTTTAAGGCAACAAAACATTCTGAATGTGACACTGTTCACTGAGACACTCCAAGTGAGAGAGCAGACTTATGCGGAGCTGGACCGACGCTGGAGTCGACGGACGCGGATTCGGCGCCCAGTTAGTCTGACTGAGAACTCCATCAAAATGCGGAATCTAGGGGTTTTAAGGAGTCGCCTGGTGGCACTGTTTTTCCCATTTAAAGCCACCCAGCCAATCCCGCAGGTCTCTTGCAGGCGCCTGCCAATCACGGTTTAGTTAGGTCCCCTCTACTGCTCCTAAGGCGGGGATGTTAATGCAGTTGCACTAACTGAGTCCGTATTTGGTATCAACATTGTCCAGCTGAAAGCTAAAAGTAACTGCTCTGCCAAATAAGGCTTGCAACATTATTGTTATACGTCATTTAGCCCCGCCCCTCGGGCTCCCCGGAGTAGGGACTGCTAGGTCAACAGTCTTTTGGCGTTATCGCTCTCTTTCTAACCCTTGTGAGCCTACTGACGTTGCTGTTCTCAGGGCTGGTATCAAGCTGGCTTTTATACGCTAATAAGTGCCTGTTGGTTACGAAGTTCTACGGTAGTAGGCTACCACAGCGTCTAGACGACATATGAAGTTACATGTTAATTCCTTGAAAAGTAACTAGCGCCCTGGGACCGCGTCTGGAGTCATCTGCATTTTCGCAAGGCTCTCCCGTTACGGTTTATTTCATGTAACTTCTCTCCTAGTTTCGTCTGTCCTCAGCATCGTCACTGCTTCCGCACCTTGGAGCGCCTGTCCTCCTTTCTCACAGCTTCAAGATAACACTACAGTAGCAAGGAATAATCAATATATTACACCTTTGACCACTTGGTATCGCCCGTAAATTTAAACAGCGTGGCAGACTGAAATTAGCACCTCTGCATCGAATAAACGCGGGAACCCAGGCATACATACTTTCATCAAATGAAACTACACTCCTGGAAATTGAAATAAGAACACCGTGAATTCATTGTCCCAGGAATGGGAAACTTTATTGACACATTCCTGGGGTCAGATACATCACATGATCACACTGACAGAACCACAGGCACATAGACACAGGCAACAGAGCATGCACAATGTCGGCACTAGTACAGTGTATATCCACCTTTCGCAGCAATGCAGGCTGCTATTCTCCCATGGAGACGATCGTAGAGATGCTGGATGTAGTCCTGTGGAACGGCTTGCCATGCCATTTCCACCTGTCGCCTCAGTTGGACCAGCGTTCGTGCTGGACGTGCAGACCGCGTGAGACGACGCTTCATCCAGTCCCAAACATGCTCAATGGGGGACAGATCCGGAGATCTTGCTGGCCAGGGTAGTTGACTTACACCTTCTAGAGCACGTTGGGTGGCACGGGATACATGCGGACGTGCATTGTCCTGTTGGAACAGCAAGTTCCCTTGCCGGTCTAGGAATGGTAGAACGATGGGTTCGATGACGGTTTGGATGTACCGTGCACTATTCAGTGTCCCCTCGACGATCACCAGTGGTGTACGGCCAGTGTAGGAGATCGCTCCCCACACAATGATGCCGGGTGTTGGCCCTGTGTGCCTCGGTCGTATGCAGTCCTGATTGTGGCGCTTATCTGCACGGCGCCAAACACGCATACGACCATCATTGGCACCAAGGCAGAAGCGACTCTCATCGCTGAAGACGACACGTGTCCATTCGTCCCTCCATTCACGCCTGTCGCGACACCACTGGAGGCGGGCTGCACGATGTTGGGGCGTGAGCGGAAGACGGCCTAACGGTGTGCGGGACCGTAGCCCAGCTTCATGGAGACGGTTGCGAATGGTCCTCGCCGATACCCCAGGAGCAACAGTGTCCCTAATTTGCTGGGAAGTGGCGGTGCGGTCCCCTACGGCACTGCGTAGGATCCTACGGTCTTGGCGTGCATCCGTGCGTCGCTGCGGTCCGGTCCCAGGTCGACGGGCACGTGCACCTTCCGCCGACAACTGGCGACAATATCGATGTACTGTGAAGACCTCACGCCCCACGTGTTGAGCAATTCGGCGGTACGTCCACCCGGCCTCCCGCATGCCCACTATACGCTCTCGCTCAAAGTCCGTCAACTGCACATACGGTTCACGTCCACGCTGTCGCGGCATGCTACCAGTGTTAAAGACTGCGATGGAGCTCCGTATGCCACGGCAAACTGGCTGACACTGACGGCGGCGGTGCACAAATGCTGCGCAGCTAGCGCCATTCGACGGCCAACACCGCGGTTCCTGGAGTGTCCGCTGTGCCGTGCGTGTGATCATTGCTTGTACAGCCCTCTCGCAGTGTCCGGAGCAAGTATGGTGGGTCTGACACACCGGTGTCAATGTGTTCTTTTTTCCATTTCCAGGAGTGTATATGGTAACAGAGACATTTTGAAATCTCAAGCATCTATCATGTATATAAGGCGACTGAAGCGATGAATGGGTGCGAATCCCGTCCTTGGTACAATATTTCATTCGTCGCTTCAGTCTGCATACATGTAGGCCCACATTGTAGACGTTTGAGACTTGTAAAGGTCTCTGGAACCATACAGTTTCACTTGACGTAAAAAAAATTTGTGTCGTTTCTATTCAGTCATATCACACTAACTTGTGGCAATAAGACTGCATACTGCAAGGGATATTGGCCTGACGAAACCATGCACTGGTGAACCAAACCAATACGAGCACAGCTGCTTATCAGTGCAGTTCTACGTGGCATGGACTCAACAATTCCTTGGTAGTTTTCCCTGTCGGTATGCGTGAACAGCAGTCTGTGTACACGTCGTTCAGTTCCCATAAAGTATTTGGCAGTGGCTTACAAACACAGAGCAGGCGCTCGTCCGTGTCCCAGATGCGCTCCATCAGGCTCAGATCATGCAAATTTGGAAGCTAAGACACCATCATGATTTCACTATGAAGCTTCTCAAACCGCTGTAGTCTTGTGACATAGACAATTATCCTGTTGAGAGGCACCATTGCCTTCAAAAAAGGCGACGATCGTGAACGGATGCAGATGTCTGCTATGACGTTCACAGCTGTTATGGTGCCTTCGATTACTACCACTGGTCGCGTGGAAGTCCCTCATGATGTAATATCACCTCCACTGGTCTGCATGCGGGGCGCAGTTCACGTTATGCACAGCTTTTCGCAAGAATGGCAGCGTATTCGGACAAGGCCATCAACCAGGAACGCGTTTCATCCGGCCAGACAACACGTTTACATTGATCCACCTTTAGAATTTCAAGTCAACATTGTCAAAAGCTTTCTCTAAGTCTACAAATGCTAGAAACGTAGGTTTGCCTTTCCTTAATCTTTCTTCTAAGATAAGTCGTAAGGTCAGTATTGCCTCACGTGTTCCAGTATTTCTACGGAATCCAAACTGATCTTCCCCGAGGTATTTTATTATGATGATCATTTCTCCCTACTTCGCATTCGGAAGAGAAAGTTGGTGATCGAAATTTCGTAAATATATCTCGCCGCAAAGAAAACCGCCTTTGTTTCAGTGACTGCAACCCCAGCTTGCGTATCATATCAGTGACACTTTCACCCCTATTGCGCGATAACACGAAACGAGCTGCCATTCTTTGCATTATTTCGATGTCCTCCGTCAATCCTACCTGGTAATGGTCCCATACCACGCAGCAGTATGACAGCAGAGGACGGACAAGTGTAATGTAGGCTGTCTCTTTAGTGGGTTTGTCGAATCTTCTAAGTGTTCTGCCAACAAAGCGCAAACAAAGCGCAGTCTTTGTTTCGCCTTCCTCACAACATTATCTATGTGGTCTTTCCAATTTAAGTTGCTCGTAATTGTAATTCCTAGGTATTTAGTCGAATTGACAGCCCTTAGATTTGTGCGATTTATTGTATACCCAAAATTTATCGGATTTCTTTTAGTACCCATGTGCATGACAGCCCTTAGATTTGTGCGATTTATTGTATACCCAAAATTTATCGGATTTCTTTTAGTACTCATGTGCATGACCTCGCAATTTTCTTTGTTTAGTGCCAATTGCCACTTTTCGCACCATACAGAAATTCTCTCTAGATCATTTTGTAATTAGAATTGATCGTCTGATGATTTTACTAAACGGTAAATTACAGCGTCATCTGCAATCAATCTAAGGGGTCTGCTCAGATTATCACCTGGATCATTTATTTAAATCAGGAACAGCAGAGGGCCTATGACACTACCTTGCGGAACGCCAGATATCACTTCTGTTCTACTCGATGATTTACTGTCCATCACTACCAACTGTGACCTCTCTGAGAGGAAATCACGCATCCAGTCACACAAGTGAGACGATACTCCATATGCACGCAATTTGATTAATAGTCGATTGTGAGGAACCGTATCAAAGGCCTTCTGGAAATCTAGGAATATGGAATCGATCTGAGATCCCTTGTCGACAGCACTCATTACTTCATGGGAATAAAGTGCTAGCTGTGTTGCACAAGAACGATATTTTCTGAATCCGTGTTTGTTACGTACCAATAAATCAATTTCTTAAAGGTGATTCACAATGTTCGAGTACAGTATATGCTCCAAAATCCTACTGCAAATTGTGGTCAGTTGCACCGTGCAACTTCTCCTTCGGGCAGCAGTGGTCTCCATCTGCGTGAAACAACTCCTGGGCAACACTTGTCATGTTTTGTCCTTCCACGTTCCCTATGATTCTTCCCCGTGCGAAGTCATCCAAATGTTATCTGTGGACCATGCTGTAACGAAACGTACCTGCTCTTTGATTGACGTTCACTACCATTTTCCTTTGCTTCGATTCCTCGTGTTGCTCGGCGAGAGCCCTTTGGCTCTTTCTGTGCACGGCTGGGAGATCTCTGGCAACATGCTGACTCACTTTCATCCACTTTCACCGAGTTGTGAGTAAGTCATGTTACTTTATCTACCTCGTCCTTAAGCTTTGATAGGAGAGTATAAAGGTCAGACACTCATTTTCTTTTGAAGGTAGACGGTTGCATAAAAACATCTGTTGCGTGTTGTACGAGGAGCGGCAAATGGGGAAAAATCTTTTTTATTAATCTTTGTAAGGAATTGTGGTTCCTGTCATCATTAAAGAGTGTACGAGATTCCCCACAACACCACGTACAGCAGAACATAATAGTCGGCAGACCAACATGGAGCCAGTGCTGGCGCGAAAGAATCGTCAAGAAACAAGCAATGGTACACAACCTCCCTGCCAACGCTTTCTGCAGAGTAAAGAACCATACGTGAATATTTTAGGGTCAATCTTAGCGTTGTGTCCGTTCCTGACTGATGTAATACTTTTAGTTGTGCCAGGCCTGAATTATTGATATTGAAATTAACATTGTCCTTTATGAAGGATATGTAGATATCAAGAGCTGCACTGAGTGTAAATGTGTTTTTCAGAATATATCTTGAAGTTGTTTCATACAAGTAATTCAACGCATTTCGTGATATACTGCGAAGCTGTTTGTGAAAGCAATTTTTCTTTTGATTTCTTCGTATTATAGAAATGAAATGGAGCAAAGAGGCATTAAGCGTCTAAATTCAGGCATACACCGAGGAAAGATGTATGCATATACCCACTGTACTGTACGTTGGCAATCGTTTCTTTCTGAGTAATACGCATATAACGTTACACGGTGATTTTCGATTTGTGTCGTAATGCCTTAGCTTACGGAAGTTCGTGTTTGATTTGATCGCATCTCTTTCTTTATTTCCGCATGCCAGCAAAGAAAAGCGGGCAGTGATGGCGAGAAAGTCCGTGCAGTTTCGCCCAGTGCGACAGACGAGGGCTTCAAAGCTCTGAGTAGCACATTACGTTAAATTTTCCAAACTTAGAAAAATAACACAAGTGTGCCTTTAGGTATTGGTCGTTTAATAGTGTTGCAAGTGGTGAGCTGTGCTATTCTGTGGCTAAAAGCAAGACTCTTAAAAGATTCCTCAGTCGCCAGGATACGTAATGTTACAACCAGCCTGCAACTTAACAGAGCATATACTAGTATTTTATCAGTGATCTAGGCTGGTATGATCACAGAACATATAAACATACGACATCATTCTTACTTTCGAGAAGGTGAGATAGTCTCCGTCATGACTGTGTCACACTTGCTAATTCCACCTTCTATCATAGACAGCAGCTTCTCCAAACAGGCCATGTCCACCCTCACGAAGTTCCAAAATTCTTGCAGATCTTCGGTCCTCACTTATTTGATAAGCAAAACAATCCTCTGCCTTCGTTCCTTCTTTTCGTCGTCTTTCTGTCCTAATCCGAAGATTTACTGTCACTACCAGGGCAATAAATCCAAAAACAAGTGGGTCCTTCATGTGCAAAATGTAAATTTTGGTTACATGTCCCTGTGCAACCAAGTGCCGTAATACAAACTGTTGAGTCTGTAATTCAGAACAGTAGTAACCTACATAACATAACAACAATTACTTCATATATAATGATTAAAACATTTTTCTTATTAAATAGGAACCTTGAGCTCACATAACTAATTTGAATGAATGACGTTCCAATATGTCACACGGTCCCCCTTGTGTTTCGCGCGGTAGAACGAACTACTTTACAAGAGAGCAGACGGTTCTATTTGCGTTTAGCGCCTTATTACCGTCTACTGCGCATGTGCTCCAGGTATATCGCGCGTGGATGGTGTGATAGGTCTACGTGAACCAGCATGTAGTTTCACATATGCATGCTTGGGGCACTGGTGCATAAGTATACGGTTTTAGACGCATCGTGTAATTGGGGCTTTAGACACGTGGGGTAATGCTCATTTCACAACAGTTCCCGCAAACATGACGTTATTTTGACAACACACGCAATATCGACGACCGCGTATCGACTATCGACTTTGTGCCTAACCACTATGGAGTTATAACAACTTCCATTATAACCACACACTCGGAAATCGCTACATATTCGGAAATAAAGAGCGAAATATTCATGAAAGGGCAGAATACGAATTTTATAGCTGCTCGTTTCAGTCGCAGCAACTAAACCTGTGCTATTAGGTTTCTGCCTAACCACACGCTCGGAAAGTGCTAAATATTTATTTCGTCCTTCGTTCTCAAATTAGACGACATTTAAACAACATCGTTTATCGCAGAACATACATGTCTTATATTCATAAGAAAACGTGTTAACATTGCAAACATCAAAAAAGTACAATAAATTATATGTGACGGGGTGCCAACCCAGAATGTTCGACTTCAGAAACACGACATTATCGATTGCGCTAGCACTTACTCGTGTGACGTTTTCCTCCTCCCTTAGTTATCATCTTCTCTATTGAATGGTTATTGCGCTGGTAAGTGTAATGGTGTAATGTTTATGATAAATTTTCAGTGCTCCGTTACGTTGAAACCGCATATTTCAAATTAAAAAACAAGCGTATTCCATGCATAATTTGTAAATTATTGAATATAACAACTCATTCCTCGGAGAGCAATCTTACGTGAAGGCATTAAACGTCGATAACTCATTATGTGACATTTAATTGTAGCAATAATTATAATAAATCTTTTCAAGAACGATGTGTTTTTGAAAATCTCCGGCACTTGCGTATGGAGTCTTGTGAAAGGCCCGTATCGAACGCTATCGAAAGTCGGTAGGCGATCATGCGGTCGTCGAATTTGCATGCGACGTCAGAATGAAGTCACGTTTGCGGGGAATGATTGAAATGAGTGTTATTCTTAGACGTGTGCTGTGGCGGAACGTTTATGATTGTAGGACGTACGGGAATGTAGACAGTTGGACGCAAATTTAGGGTACCATTAAGAACTTACACACTGGATCCGTTGCTGTGTTTTTATGTAAGGTCCCTTTTTTATGGACAGTTCACGCGAGTCAGCTTAATGGAACTAGGATAATGAAGGAAGAGAGGGCTCGTGAATTGCAGGTTGGAAGATTTACCTTAAACCCAATCATCCAAGCTCATTAAAAGAGAAAACCACTACAACAGGCAACCTGTATTCGAGACAGATTGCGTTTTTGCTGTCCTCGTCTAGACGAGCGATCATGAGAATAAGCTTAAGAAAAAGGAGAGAAGATTAGAGTTTAACGTCCCGTCGACAACGAGGTCATCAGAGAAGGAGAGCAAGCTAGTGTTACGGGAGGAAGGAACCATTCCGACATTTTCCTTGAGCTATTTAGGAAAATCACGGAACTTACATGTCCTCCTGACTGCGAGCTCGGCGCTGCGCTGTCCCTCCCGCCGGAGGTTCGAGTCCTCCCTCGGGCATGGGTGTGTATGTTGTTCTTAGCATAAGTTACTTTAAGTAGTGTGTAAGTCTAGGGACCGATGACCTAAGCAGTTCGGTCCCTTACGAATTCACACACATTTGAACTGCGAGCTCGAAGTACTAACCACTGTGTCACTTGGTAAAATTAGAGGCCCTAGGGCATGTACTAAGCATGTGGATGTTGTTTTTCAGTCGCTCAGCAGGCTAATGGAACGAAACGAAAATTCCTAGTAATGTTAAGAAATGTTCTCCGCAATGCACGATACAGGCGCTTGCGCAGTATACAGGGAGTAAGGCATAAGCTGCCATAATTATACAGATGGCACATCTCGATGTCCTTGACAGAAAAATCTAGTGAAATATCCTTGTATAATGTTTTTTATTTTTGTATTCCTAAAAGGCAGGTAATTGTAGGATTGATAGTAGACGCATTTCTGTTTACGTTGTAAAGTTACGCTACACAAACTTGTTTGTTAGTTGGGAAGTTGTAGTAAGGTCTTATGGGACCAATGTGCTGAGATCATTGGTCCCTAAGCTTACACACTGTTTAATCTAACTTGAACTAACTTACGCTAAGGACGACACGTACACTCATGCCCGAGGGAGGATTCGACCCTCCGACGGCGGGAGCCGGGCGGACCGTGGCAAGGCGCTCTAGACCGCGCGGCTATCCCGCGCAGTGCTTGTTTCTTGCCGACATTAACGCGGCGCTCAGGGAAAAGTAACGGACGAACCAGAGAAATGTAAACATTGGAGGAGTACAACGACGCTGGTGGCGGTCACGTGCTACCGAACCAAATAATGTAAACGGTGACCTGTCAAGGACGTGTAATTCGTTTTTCGCAAACATTGAATTAAGTACAACCAGACAGTTTTTTCTTTTACAATATTACCATAATTAAGGTGCTAGTGACATCGAAAAACTAAGATCAACTAAAATGTGTTTCTCTTAGCACGAAATCAACCAATTACCATGTAATTGGTTGTGCAGTAATTACAATCAACTGTTTGCTCTTTTTACAACAATACCATAAAGAAAATTAAATTCGGATTATTTTCCTTTTGTGCAACAGTCAGGTAACGAAAATGAAACCCACATTATTTTGTTCTCTCTTACACCAATACTACAATAACTCTTCAAAATGGCCACCATTCGATTCGTCACATGCTCCATTACGGCAAACGCAATTTCGTCGTACTCGTTCACACGCATGCACATTTGCCTCTATGGTACTGGCAGCATGGAACATCTACTGCTTCAGTTCATCCACAATATTTACTTGCTGAGTATAAACAAGTTTCTTCATATGGCCCCGAAAGTAAAACTGCTGTGGGTTTAAATCAGAACGACGCGTTGGCCATCGAGGATGGTCCAAAACATCTTATCAATCGTCATGGAAATCATCTCTTCAAAAATCTTCGTACTCTGTAACCGACGTACGGTGGAGCACCATCGTGGAAGAACCACGTGTTATGACGGACGGCTAACGAAATATCTTCTAATAATGTTGTTAGTAATGTTTCATCTAGAAAAGTTCGGTAAATGTTACCAGTCAATCGTGCAGGTAAAACATAAGGCCCAGTAACATAATCATCGATTGTAATTGCCCATACATTTAAGGAAAAGTGGCGCCGAAAATGTGTTGCAACTACTTGGATTGTGTACACTCTACATGTGTATGTTATGGGAATTAGTTATTCTGTCGTGAGTGAAACACGCTTCATCTGTGAGGAGTATTTTGTTTACAAAATCATGCAGCGCACTTTGTAACAAAAGTCAC
This sequence comes from Schistocerca cancellata, assembly GCF_023864275.1. NCBI lineage: Eukaryota > Metazoa > Arthropoda > Insecta > Orthoptera > Acrididae > Schistocerca > Schistocerca cancellata. The sequence continues at coordinate 1,001,767,322 of NC_064627.1, forward strand.
CCCGAGAGCTCTCGTCTTCAAACGCTTGTACGCATTGAATGTGGTAAGACAGTAGGCGCTCCTCTTCCAAAGAGCGGTGAACGATACACCCACTTGGCGGGCGATGCTTCTCGTACTCTGAGTAGGGTCTTCGTGAATGCTGCTCATAATTCGTTCCTCAGCTTCCAATGCACGTTCTTCGCTCTGTGGGCCTCTGCCTTCTGTGCGGGGCAGTGAAGAGCCAGTATCTCTCAATCTACGCACATTAAATACATAGTGCCTACCGGAAAGCCGAATTCTGTCATGATCCATTTAATAATAAAATGAAAGCATAACAGAACAGACAATAAGTTTCGCATACAGAATTAAATGTAAAAAACTAAAGATAACTACTGTATTTTGTTACGAATCAATTTCAAAATAATCTAGTACAAGTAGGTAATTGTGTTGATACAGGCCTTCGTTGAAAAGCAACAAATGTCGATCGTGCAGGAAGTCTTCATTGCGGAAGCGTTCTCGATAAATTCGCACAGCTGCACTGGCATTATCTTTTACCTCGCCATAAATTAAGTGAATATAGCATGGTTCAGCGATAGTGAATCCGTCATCCATCCTAACGTTTAACCGAGTTGCAATAACGTCTGCACAGGTAACTCGACGACTGCCGGCTATGGGCGTGTTACAGCGACCCAACCACGCAGGCCGTAGTTGCCTATGTGCTTGCGACCCATGCTCGCGATGTCACTACGCGCAGCGGTAAATACACTCCTGGAAATTGAAATAAGAACACCGCGAATTCATTGTCCCAGGAAGGGGAAACTTTATTGACACATTCCTGGGATCAGATACATCACATGATCACACTGACAGAACCACAGGCACATAGACACAGGCAACAGAGCATGCACAATGTCGGCACTAGTACAGTGTATATCCACCTTTCGCAGCAATGCAGGCTGCTATTCTCCCATGGAGACGATCGTAGAGATGCTGGATGTAGTCCTGTGGAACGGCTTGCCATGCCATTTCCACCTGGCGCCTCAGTTGGACCAGCGTTCGTGCTGGACGTGCAGACCGCGTGAGACGACGCTTCATCCAGTCCCAAACATGCTCAATGGGGGACAGATCCGGAGATCTTGCTGGCCAGGGTAGTTGACTTACACCTTCTAGAGCACGTTGGGTGGCACGGGATACATGCGGACGTGCACTGTCCTGTTGGAACAGCAAGTTCCCTTGCCGGTCTAGGAATGGTAGAACGATGGGTTCGATGACGGTTTGGATGTACCGTGCACTATTCAGTGTCCCCTCGACGATCACCAGTGGTGTACGGCCAGTGTAGGAGATCGCTCCCCACACCATGATGCCGGGTGTTGGCCCTGTGTGCCTCGGTCGTATGCAGTCCTGATTGTGGCGCTCACCTGCACGGCGCCAAACACGCATACGACCATCATTGGCACCAAGGCAGAAGTGACTCTCATCGCTGAAGACGACACGTCTCCATTCGTCCCTCCATTCACGCCTGTCGCGACACCACTGGAGGCGGGCTGCACGATGTTGGGGCGTGAGCGGAAGACGGCCTAACGGTGTGCGGGACCGTAGCCCAGCTTCATGGAGACGGTTGCGGATGGTCCTCGCCGATACCCCAGGAGCAACAGTGTCCCTAATTTGCTGGGAAGTGGCGGTGCGGTCCCCTACGGCACTGCGTAGGATCCTACGGTTTTGGCGTGCATCCGTGCGTCGCTGCGGTCCGGTCCCAGGTCGACGGGCACGTGCACCTTCCGCCGACCACTGGCGACAACATCGATGTACTGTGGAGACCTCCGCCCCACGTGTTGAGCAATTCGGCGGTACGTCCACCCGGCCTCCCGCATGCCCACTATACGCCCTCGCTCAAAGTCCGTCAACTGCACATACGGTTCACGTCCACGCTGTCGCGGCATGCTACCAGTGTTAAAGACTGCGATGGAGCTCCGTATGCCACGGCAAACTGGCTGACACTGACGGCGGCGGTGCACAAATGCTGCGCAGCTAGCGCCATTCGACGGCCAACACCGCGGTTCCTGGTGTGTCCGCTGTGCCGTGCGTGTGATCATTGCTTGTACAGCCCTCTCGCAGTGTCCGGAGCAAGTATGGTGGGTCTGACACACCGGTGTCAATGTGTTCTTTTTTCCATTTCCAGGAGTGTAATACGATCCGACTGCTTACATAAATGCATCTGTGTTGGGGAGGGGACGGAGGAGTCGCACTGCCGTGTTTCGATCCTGTTTCATGAATTCTCGCGGTCTACGTGCATAATGTATACACAAGCCACGCCTAATGCAAGTGCATGTTCCATGCCAAAAATATTGTCCCGAGATGGACTGTTTTTTTTTTTTCCTTTTTTGGGGTGGGGGAGGGGGGACAACAACCGTAGGAATGGACAGACATACTACAAGACGTTTTAAATCAATTTGGAAATCTTGGAAATTTGTGGTAAGTTCTATGGGACCAAACTGCTGAGGTCATCGGTCCCTAGGCTGACACACTACCTAATCTAACTAACTTACGTTAAAGACTACACACACACTGATGCACATGCCCGAGGGAGGACTCGAACCTCCGACAGGGGGGGGGGGGGAGCCGTGCGAACCGTGGCAAGGCGCCCTAGACCGCACGCCTACCCTTCGCGGCTTAAATCAATTACTTGCGTTCTACTTACAGAACTTTTTGGCTGCTTGTACCGTTTACACGCTGTATATGTAGACGAAGATGCTAGCTCCAAGAATAGTATATGTTGTTACGCTGCTTGATGCGACATCAAAAACCTTGTTGAATGCGCTCATTACAGAGAAGACGTCAAACGTCCCACAGACTAGCTGCTTCCCGCGAAACATTCGTTATCCTAAACGCTCTCTGCGGGACCACCGGCGACAAACCCTGCAGTCTTGCTCTCCGTGGGAAACGGGAGACTTTTGGACTTTACGAGGCGCTCGCTCGTAAAATAACTCAAAGCTGTTGACAGGCCCCCGCTCTCCACACTACATCGCATCCCTCCTTAGGCAGCTCTCAGGCTCCTTCACACTTGAAGCTGTCCAAACCAAGAGCAAGGGTGGGACGCAATAACTTCTCAGAATCGTCGTTTTTCTTTACTTATGCGACTTTTAGTCACTATCACACAGTCAGCATCTTAAGTAAGGGCGCTTCAGTCCGGAACTGCGCAACTTCTACGGTCGCAGATTCGAATCCTGCCTCGGGCGCGGATGTGTGGGATGTCCTTAGGTTAGTTTGGTTTAAGTAGTTCTACGTTGTAGGGGACTGATGACCTCAGAAGTCCCATAGTGCTCAGAGCCATTTGAACGATATGAAAGGAGGATTTAGAGGACTTCTATGGTCTCTTGCAAAACACTGTGGACACCTTGAATAAAAGTGAGTTTGTCATAATTGTAGGAGACATGAATGATACACTTTAAAATTCCCCAAGTAATATTATTATGGGAAACATTTTGAAAGGAACAGTCAGACACATTAAAATATATTTCGGTGTTGAAATTCAGGTAAAATTGATTGGAGTCCAATTCGCCGAGTTAGCTGTTTTATCGCAGTCGCTCAGAAACTGGTACAAATGACTTCATACCATGGTGCTACATTCTCAGGTGGATTTCTGGGTAAAATTTTATGAGAGCCGTAATTCTGACTGACTATGTTCAGAATTCTTAATATTAATAAATTAAAATCATGGCACTCAAATTAATAAAAACACGAGCCGCTATCATAAAATTACTTATAAGGTCTAATGCCCCACATTACCTAAATGGCTTAATGCGTGTTGCAAGGCGCAACGAGGAGCACTAATTGACGTAACCACCAACAGCAATCAAACTTAGAGACATGTGGCGCTCTGGTTTAACTACCGCTGGTGATTGTGTCGGTTAGCGGCAGTGCAGCCGGTGCTGTTTCTGAATAGCTGTGGCTCAGTGGTTTCTTAATCTGTTAGTACCTTCAAAAACAACACAATTTATAGAGCTGGGGTGTCGGGAGACAATTCCCAGCAAAATAATGACGAATTACCAGAATATAGAAAGAGAAAACATCTTCTATTCCTTAGGAAGTACCCTTTCACTTATGACAAATAACGTACAAAAGAAAGTAGAAAGATTTAATTACATTAAAAGGTCTAGAGAAAACCTCAGAACTAAGAAAAGAAGTTCCACAGACCGACGTTAGTAGCAACCATGGCACATGGAAATGAATAGTGGACTGTAACAAAATGAAATTAACACAGGATATAGGCGTTCGAGATGTTACTCCTACTACAAGAGTAGCTGGGTAAACACTAACCAACATTAGAAGGAATGCTGGTATCAGAAAAGTACTGGGAGTAAAAAAGTTTAAATGAACAGATAAGGATTACAGAAACAACAGAAAGGCCATAGAATGGAAGATGATAGAATACAAAAATTAATAAATTACTACTACTTAGTGGGCAGAAGGTCTTTAGGAAGATCGAGGAAACGGTGTAAAAATCAGTAACTTCCTCCAAGAGGGTGTAACAGCCAGATGCCTAATACATGAAGAAAGAAGAAGAAGAGAGACAAGCAATAACTAAATCTTGACCCAGAATGTAATATTCTAAAACGTACCCCACCGAAAACCGACACTCTAACTGATAGTATACAGTTAAATACATGAGAATGGAATACTATTAACAAAACACACCAACTCTGATTAACAACTGTTGACAACCGCCACGATGAATGAAATCAGCAAATCAGTGAGTGCCAGCAATGAGTACAGATCAAAAAACTTAATGAACACAGAACAATATATTACAGACTCTCAGCTGCAATAAACTAGGTACTAGCAGCCTCTGCACAGTAGCAATGTGACCTCTTGTACGATTTAGTGTGATTATGCCAGACACGGTCGTCTACACTACAAAGATTTCCACTGATCAGAACCATCACAATTTCCTTTAACCTCATAGTCAAATGCACGCCACGCAGCTTGTACCCTGGTCATGCCACTTACCCTAGATCTACAAAGCCAACCACCGTTTGTTCCTCCAGAATGGAACCGAAGCCATGCGTTGACAGCAAGCCACTGTAAGCCCAGACTGCAGAGACCAGCAGGCTGCCACGCTGCTTCGCTGGACGAACGTCCTGATCCATCTCGTCGAGCAGTCTACCCTCTTAGCAAGTTGCTAGCTGTGTTGACGTCATGTTGGCTGCCTTGATACTACAGTCTCCCCAACCGATCAATCCTCAGTACATCAGGCTGCTATCACAAATTAACTCCCTTCCTGGGACATAAACAATATCGATCAGAGCACCCTGCTTGGCCCAGAACCGAACACAAAGTCTTGTCCGCCACTGTCTGCGGCCGTTGGTGCTGTCGCCAAATACACTCCTGGAAATGGAAAAAAGAACACATGGACACCGGTGTGTCAGACCCACCATACTTGCTCCGGACACTGCAAGAGGGCTGTACAAGCAATGATCACACGCACGGCACAGCGGACACACCAGGAACCGCGGTGTTGGCCGTCGAATGGCGCTAGCTGCGCAGCATTTGTGCACCGCCGCCGTCAGTGTCAGCCAGTTTGCCGTGGCATACGGAGCTCCATCGCAGTCTTTAACACTGGTAGCATGCCGCGACAGCGTGGACGTGAACCGTATGTGCAGTTGACGGACTTTGAGCGAGGGCGTATAGTGGGCATGCGGGAGGCCGGGTGGACGTACCGCCGAATTGCTCAACACGTGGGGCGTGAGGTCTCCACAGTACATCGATGTTGTCGCCAGTGGTCGGCGGAAGGTGCACGTGCCCGTCGACCTGGGACCGGACCGCAGCGACGCACGGATGCACGCCAAGACCGTAGGATCCTACGCAGTGCCGTAGGGGACCGCACCGCCACTTCCCAGCAAATTAGGGACACTGTTGCTCCTGGGGTATCGGCGAGGACCATTCGCAACCGTCTCCATGAAGCTGGGCTACGGTCCCGCACACCGTTAGGCCGTCTTCCGCTCACGCCCCAACATCGTGCATCCCGCCTCCAGTGGTGTCGCGACAGGCGTGAATGGAGGGACGAATGGAGACATGTCGTCTTCAGCGATGAGAGTCGCTTCTGCCTTGGTGCCAATGATGGTCGTATGCGTGTTTGGCGCCGTGAAGGTGAGCGCCACAATCAGGACTGCATACGACCGAGGCACACAGGGCCAACACCCGGCATCATGGTGTGGGGAGCGATCTCCTACACTGGCCGTACACCACTGGTGATCGTCGAGGGGACACTGAATAGTGCACGGTACATCCAAACCGTCATCGAACCCATCGTTCTACCATTCCTAGACCAGCAAGGGAACTTGCTGTTCCAACAGGACAATGCACGTCCGCATGTATCCCGTGCCACGCAACGTGCTCTAGAAGGTGTAAGTCAACTACCCTGGCCAGCAAGATCTCCGGATCTGTCCCCCATTGAGCATGTTTGGGACTGGATGAAGCGTCGTCTCACGCGGTCTGCACGTCCAGCACGAACGCTGGTCCAACTGAGGCGCCAGGTGGAAATGGCATGGGAAGCCGTTCCACAGGACTACATCCAGCATCTCTACGATCGTCTCCATGGGAGAATAGCAGCCTGCATTGCTGTGAAAGGTGGATATACACTGTACTAGTGCCGACATTGTGCATGCTCTGTTGCCTGTGTCTATGTGCCTGTGGTTCTGTCAGTGTGATCATGTGATGTATCTGACCCCAGGAATGTGTCAATAAAGTTTCCCCTTCCTGGGACAATGAATTCACGGTGTTCTTATTTCAATTTCCAGGAGTGTAGTTGCCACTTCTTTCATTCAGCACCGACTCTTTCCCTGCTGTCATACAAGGCGTGGTGTTGCGTTCAGCAGACTAACAGGTACTCTGCATCGGCCGTGGCAGGAATAAAAGAGCAGTGCTGACGCCAGCTGCTAGGTGGGGAAAGACTTCATCGGTGCTATGAACTGCCAACTCACAGTACATCGGATACGGTGCTGTACAGTTTTAACAAGTGACTCGCCACCCGTGGTCTACGTGTAGCGTCTTCGATTAGTAATCAAAATATCCTCGGTCCCAAGTTTGAACCCCGCCACTGCTTAAATCATCAGCATTAGCGGCCGGAGACTTCCGGCCCAAGAGGTCACCCTCATTCAGCCAACGGTCTTGTGAAAGAGGGTGAAAGAGTGGACAGAGTTTCAGGGCACTCTCTTGCCCTTCTGGTGGGAAACTGCCCCTAAAGGCGGAAGGAACAGCAATGATCAAAGGCATGAGGATGCAGAAGGCATTGAAAAACACTGCTTTAAAGACACATAATGTGCGTATGTGCATCCACAGGTCACGTCACCTGTAACTGAAAAAGTGTCACGATGATCTCTCCACTGGCAAAAGATTCTGGAACAGTCCCCCATTCGGATCTCCGGGAGGGGACTGCCAAGGGAGAGGTGACCATAAGAAAAAGCTTAAAATCCAAAAAGATAAGGTTCTACGAATAGGGGCGTGGAGTGTAAAAGTTTGAACGTGGTATGGAAGCCAGAAACTCTGTAAAGACAAATTCTAAGGCGCAATCTAGATAAAGTGGGGCTCACTGAAAAGAAATGGACAGAAGACAAAGATATCTGCTCAGACAGTATAGGGTAAAATCAACAGCAGCAGAAAATGGTATAATGGGAGTAGGCTCCGTTTGAACAGGGTAAGGCAGAGAGTCCGTTACCGTGAACAGTTCATTGATAGGTTGTTCTCACCAGAATCGACAGCAAACCAACACTGACAACGATAGTTTAGATACAACTGCCGACGATGCAAGCTGAAGATGAAACGACAGAGGAAGTCAATGAGGACATTGAACGGGCAGCGCAGTACGTAAAGGGAGTGAGAAACTAATAATCATGGGGGACTGGAATGTGGTTGTAGGAGAAGGAGTAGAAGAAAGGGTTACAGGAGATTATGGATCTGTTACAAGTAATGAGAGAGGAAAACGACTAATTGAGTTCTACAATAAATATTAATTAGCAATAGTCAATACTCCGTTCATGAATCACAAGAGGAGGAGATATACTTGGAGAAGGCCCGGAGACGCGGGAAGATTTCAGTTGGATTACATTATATCAAGCAGAAATTTGGAAATCAAATACTGCATTTTAAGTCATATCAAGGGGCAGATATAGCCTCAGATCACAATGTGGTAGTGATGAAGAGTAGGCTGGAGTTTACGAGACTCATCATGAATACTCAATGCGCAAAGAAATGGGATACGAAAGTACTAAGGAATAAAGAGATACTTCTGAAGTTCTCTGAGGCTATAGATATTACGATATTGAATAGATCAGTAGGCAGCTCAGTTGAAGAGGAAGGGACATCTCTAGAAAAGCGCAATAATAGAAGCGGGAAAGAAAAACTTAGGTACAAAGGAAGTAGCTGCGAAGACACAATGAGTAACAGAATAAATACTTTAGTTGATCAAGGAAAGAAAGAAGTACAAAAATGTTCAGGGAAATTCAGGCCACAGAAATACAAATCGCTTAGGAATGAAATAATTAGTAAGCGCAGGGAACCACGGCGAAATGCCTACATGGAAAGTGTGAAGAAATAAAAAGAGAAATGATTGTCGGAAGGGCCTATTGAGAATTCAGAAAATTAAAACAATCTTCGGTGAAGTTAAATACAAGGACGGCATTCCAACGTGAAAAACAGAGGAGAGAGCGAATAAGTGAAAAAGAGGGAAGACTTGTTTGATGTGATAGGAGAAGAAAGGTAGTTGATATAGAGGAGATAGGGGATCCAGTATCAGAATCAGAATTTAAAAGAGCTTTGAAGAAGTTAAGACCAAATAAGGCAGAGGGAATAGACAACATTGCATCAGAATTTCTAAAATCATGGGGGAAGTGGCAACAAAACGACTATTCACATTGGTTTGTAGACTGGTATGAGACTGGCTATATACCATCTGACTTTCGGAAAAATATCATCCACACAATTCCGAAGACTGCAAGAGCCGACAAGTGCGAGAATTATCGCACAACCAGCTAAACAGCTCATGCATCCAAGTTACTGACAAGAATAATATACAGAAGAATGGGAAAGAAAATTGAGGATGTGTTAGATAACGAACAGTTTGACTTTACGAAAGGTAAAGGCACCATAGCGGCAATTCCGAAGTTGCGGTTGTAATGGGAGCAACACTAAAGAAAAATCAGGACACGTTTCTAGGATTTGTCGAACTGGAAAAAGCGTTTGACAATGTAAAATGGTGCAAGATGTTCGAAATTCTGAGAAAAATAGGGGTAAGCTGTAGGGAGGGACGGGTAATATACAATATGTATAAGAGCCAAGAGGGAATAATAAGAGTGGACGACCAAGAACTAAGTGCTCGGATTAAAAAGGTGTAAGACAGGGAGGTAGTCTTTCGCCCCTATTGTTCATCTGTACATTGAAGAAGCAATGATGGAAATAAAAGAAAGAAGAATTACGTGATTTGTTGAGTAAAAGGAACAGCCTAACGAGTACAGAATATGGACTGAGAGAGTAAATCGAAGAAAGACGAAAGTAATGTGAGGTAGCAGAAATGAGAACTGCGAGAAACTTAACATCGGGTTTGATGGTCACGAAGTAGATGAAGTTAAGCAATTCAACTATCTAGCATCGAAATAACCCTTGAAGGACGGAGCAGGGAGAACGTTAGAAGCAGACTAGTACTGACAAAAAGGACATTCCTGGCCAAGAGAAGTCTGCTAGTATCAAACATAGGCCTTAATTAGAGGAAAAAATTTCTGAGAATGTACGCCTAGAGCACTGCGCTGTATAGCAGTTGAACATGGACGTTGGGAAAACCGGAAAAGAAGAGAATCGACGCAGTTGGGATGTGGTGCTACAGAGAAATGTTGAAAGTTTGATGGACTGAAAAGGTAATGAATGAGGTGATTATTCACAGAGGAAGGGAATATTTGGAATACACGGACAAGAAAAAGGAACAGGGTAATAGGACATCTGTTAAGGCATCAGGGATTAACTTCCATGGTACTAGAGGGAGTTGTACAGGGTGAAGACTGCAAAGCAAGACAGTGACTGGAATACATCCAGCAAATTATTGAGGACATACGTTGCAAGTGCTACTCTCAGATGAAGAGGTTGGCACGGGAGAGGAATTCTTGGCTGGCCCGCATCAAAACAGTCAGAAGACTGAAGAGCTAAAAAAAAAAAATCCATTAGTGCTATCACCAAAGAAAAGGTCAGGCAGTTTTAACTTACTACTTACAACTATTAGACTGACTTGGGGAAACGTTTGAATATTTGCGTGGCAGCAAAGATACAAGTGTTAGATTCGAACCGTATGATATTCCTCATAAAATGATTATCCTCATAAACTGCGAAGAGTGCACTAAAAAAAAATCTGTATTTTTGTGTAAACCTTTCGGTAACTAAAGCAGTCACAATAGCGCATAAGCAAGAGTAAGCTGTGTGGCAATCAGAAACTGACTTCTTGTCCGTATTATTTGATACTGAGGTTTAAGTAGCTCGTGCTCATTGCGGTTTGATGTAGCATCTCAAAATGTAGTCTAACGTCGTCGAGCTTGAGGTTCTGTGCCGAATTACCAGCGCTGTTAATTTTAACGTTTCATGCTTGCTGACAAACATCACCCTTACGACATGCATTTTCCTCTTAACGATTATCAAGCCTAACTTTATTTATTACCCTTGCAATTGCAATTTTGTGTTCTTATCATCTTCAAACAGAAAGCTTAAATACTGTTGTACTTTTTCTGTATTGTTATTTCACCCTCCTCGCCTCAAATGGGTGGGGGTAGACTGCCAGCAGTTACAGTTTGTCAGTTTTCAGTCAAAAGATTTAAAAATTTTCAACAGCGAAATGTTTTGAAATGCCGTAATAAATACAGTGTTGCGGAATGCCGTGTGTGAGCTTACCTGGTCTGCATCAACTGGACCTACTGAGAGGCAAATTGCCTAATGAAATTAAGCAACGGAGCTGGATGTAACGCTGTTTTGATAATAAATACATCTACATCTACATGGATACTCTGCAATCCACCACACGGCGCGTGGCGGAATGTATCCTGTACAATTACTAGCCTTTTCCTTTTCTGTTCTACTCGCAAACAGAGCGAGGCAAAAACGACAATCTATATGCCTCCTTATGAGCCTTAATATCTCGTACCTTATCATCGTAGTCATTGCGCGTAATGTATGTTAGAGGCATTAGAATCTTACTGCAGTCAGCTTCAAACGTCGGTTCTCTAAATTTTCTCATTAGTGTTGCTCGAAAAGAATGTCGCCTTGCCTCCAGAGATTCCCATTTGAGTTCCCGAAGCATGTACGTAACACTTGCGCGTTGTTCGAACCCACCAGTAACAAATCTAGCACCCTGCCTCTGAATTTCTTCGATGTAAGGAAACAAAAGAAAAATTCGGAGTAGGTATTAAAATCCATGGAGAAGAAATAAAAACTTCGAGGTTCGCCGATGACATTGTAATTCTGTCAGAGACAGCAAAGGACTTGGAAGAGCAGTTGAACGGAATGGACAGTGTCTTGAAAGTAGGATATAAGATGAACATCAACAAAAGCAAAACGAGGATAATGGAATGTAGTCGAATTAAGTCGGGTGATGCTGAGGGAATTAGATTAGGAAATGAAACACTTAAAGTAGTAAAGGAGTTTTGCTATTTGGGGAGCAAAATAACTGATGATGGTCGAAGTAGAGAGGATATAAAATGTAGACTGGCAACGGCAAGGAAAGCGTTTCTGAAGAAGAGAAATTTGTTAACATCGAGTATAGATTTAAGTGTCAGGAAGTCATTTCTGAAAGTATTTGTATGGAGTGTAGCCATGTATGGAAGTGAAACATGGACGGTAAATAGTTTAGACAAGAAGAGAATAGAAGCTTTCGAAATGTGGTGCTACAGAAGAATGCTGAAGATTAGATGGGTAGATCACATAACTAATGAGGAAGTATTGAATAAGATTGGGGAGAAGAGAAGTTTGTGGCACAACTTGACCAGAAGAAGGGATCGGTTGGTAGGACACGTTCTGAGGCATCAAGGGATCACCAATTTAGTATTGCGTGGAGGGTAAAAATCGTAGGGGGAGACCAAGAGATGAATACACTAAGCAGATTCAGAAGGATGTAGGTTGCAATAGGTACTGGGAGATGAAGAAGCTTGCACAGGATAGAGTAGCATGGAGAGCTGCATCAAACCAGTCTCAGGACTGAAGACCACAACAACAACATTCCTTTAATCCGACCTGGTAATGATTCCAGACATTGGAACTGTACTCAAGAATTGGTCGTACTAGCTTTCTACATGCAGCCTCTTTTGGGGATGAATCACGCTTTCTTGGAATTCTCCCAACAAACTGAAATCGACCATTCGCCTTCCCTACCACAGTTCTCACACGCTCGTTCCACTTCATATCGCTTTGAAACGTTACGCTCACATATTTAAACGACGTGACTCTCAATCAGGACACTACTAATGCCGTATCCGAACGTTATGTTTTTGTTTTTCCCTACTAACATTGAATTATAAATACCGACATTTCCATATCTCACGAGACGGATCGTCTGATTATGAAATTAAATACATGGCCGAGTTAAATCCCAATTTTTTTACACGTTATTGTATGTGAACAGGTCAATAGAAAACGTAACATTTCGTTACACGCACTTCAATAACATCAGCTGATGCGTGAAATCGTTTGCAAAAGAAAGTACAACAAGAGTCTGGAAAGGCTTTCTGACAGGGGCAAGTACGACAAATATAGTCCACTTCCTAACAGAGTCGTTAAATGTAACGAAGCCGTGTGAACACAGTGATTGCATGATCGAGAGAAAGAATGAAGACTACACGCGCACTATGCCTGTGAATTCAGGTATGGTGAGTCTGCGTGAATGTACGAATGTTGCAACTTTAATAGTGGCAACTATTTATATACAGCTCGTACAAAATAGATACGTGGTTAAAAGTCTTACTGACCTTCAAAGTAGTCACCAACATTGTGGATAACACGTTGCCAGCGATGTGGAAGTCGTAGGATACTCTTAGCAGTGCCAGTTGTGTTGACAGTTCAAGCGGCGCGGTAATTGCCCGACGAATATGTAGCAGTTCTGAAGAGAATGCCATGATGTGTATCCTCCAGTTTAGAAATCGAGTTGAACTTACGAGGGCTTAAGTCGGGGGAGTGCAGTAGGTGGTATAGCACTTAGCAGCCCCTTCATTCAAACAAATCAGTAACAGCTTGCACTGTACGTGCTTGACCATTTTCCTGCAAAATGATGGTTAGGTCCTGCAGAAAGTATCATTACTTCAGTCTCTATGCTGTTCATTTTTGGAACTCAACCTAGGACCAGCTGACACTTGTTGATGCCCCAGCTTTGAAATCTGCAGCAATTTGCGGAAGGGTTGCACTTGGGTTACGTTGAACGATTTTCTTTAGTTGTCGTTGGTCCCGTTCTTGCAGGATCTTTTTCCGGCCGCAGCGATGTCAAAGATTTGAAGTTTTACCGGATTCCTGATATTCACGACACACTCGTGAAATGGCCGTACGGGAAAATCCCCACTTCATGGCTGCCTCGGAGATGCTGTGTCCCATCGCTCGTGTGCCGACTATAACTCCACGTTCACTTAAATCTTGATAACCTGCGCCAGACGCTTTTTGTCTTATATAGGTGTTGCCGACCGCAGCACCGTATTCTGCCTGTTTCCATATCTCTGTATTGGAATACGCATGCCTATACCAGTTTCTTTGGCGCTTCAGTGTAGAATGTTCACGCTATGACAGTCAACGCCGCATGGTTCTTAAGGTCTTGATCAGAGCGGGAATTGCTCAACTTACGTCTGTAACGCACCCGTTTCAGCAGCTGACCACAACGGACTACGTCAGCGTTACTCAGTTTCTACAAGAAGCGGATATCCAGTTATAAGTCAGACTGACAGTTTCAGGCGTAAGAAGTTGTGATACATGGACTTTGTTGAGTGCTTGAATGTACAGACTGTACCATGAAGTTAACCTAGAATAAATACAATTCCTAATGTGTATGCTGTGTATGTGATGTTGCATATGAAATCTGTAGCTATTCACTCCTCTGGGTAAATGGTTAATGCCAAAGGTCAATAAATTATATTTTAAATAAATTTTACTTGGATGGAGGGCAGTGGTGAGGAAAAAAAGCTCTGACAAGGGGAGAAGATGCGGATGCGGTTTCTGCTAAATCTTGTACGAAAGGTGTACATCTGGACATATTTGATAGTTGCGGAAGGAGAGGCGATCAAAGTTTCGTAGAGAGAGGATTTGGGATGGGAAGTAACGACCGGTTGAAACAGACACCCGTATTTTAGTACTGAATGACGGGTGTAATTCGGTATTTGTTTCGTATGGGCTATAGTAGGTGTTTTTCTTTTTTTGCTAACAACCAGGTAAAAAAAGAAAATATCAATTAGCCACAGCAGTAGTGCTAAAATTTTTCGTTTTTAAATAAATATTTTTTAAAGGAACGAGTAGTTTTTATTCGTAAAGTTTGCTTTGCCTCGAAACATTGCGTTCTTCTTTCGAATGGGCCAGCTAAGAACCACGATCAACTTTTCAGCCTGGAGAGAGACTTGTTTGCTCAGGAATCCAGCGTTGTCTGGCTATATTTCTCCTTCTCTCCTTTGTCCAAAGGATACCGGTCTTTTTACGGGGTGATCTGTCCTGAAACCTCTTTTCTTTTAGTATCCTTCTGAGAAATGCTCGCTTTCTAATGTCACTTTCAGTTACGTTCATTTCCTGGATGTCTTTCTTGACTTTTGTCAGCCATGGTGTCACGATCTTCCTGCTCTTCCAGTAGCTGAGGAGTCAGCTGGTCAGTCTCGTTTGGTCCATCGTTGTGATATGTCCGCAGAAAGCGAGGCGTCTCTTCCAGGCTAGTCCGCAGCTCATGGTCTCACGGTCACGTTCTCGCTTCCCGAGCAAGGGGTCCTGGGTTCGATTCCCGGCGGGGTCAGGGATTTTGACCTGCCTCGAGATGACTGGGTGTTTGTGTTGTCCTCATCATTTCATCATCATTCATGACAGTGGCGAGATTGGACTGAGCAAAGGTCGGGAATTTGTACGGGCGCTGATAACCACGCAGTTGAGCGCCCAACAAACCAAACATCATCATCTTCCTGGCTACATCTGTGATTTTCTCAGTATGATTGTATAGCTCTTGGTTTGATTGTCTTCTGTACTCACCATCTGTTTTGACTGGTCCCAGAATTTTTCTTCCTCTCCTGAATCTTTAGTTTATCTGTCAAGCCTTTCTGGGGCATATAGGGCTTGAAGGCGGATAACTGTTTGGTAGTGTTTTAGTTTGGAATTGCGAAATAGGCATTTCTTATCATAGATGTTCTTGGTTAATCGATATGCTAATTGTAACTTATTAATGCGAATTGTTAGTGCTGTTCTTTCTGATAGAATAGGTTCCAACCACTCTCCTAGATACCCGAATCTGTCAATTTTCTCAGTTTGACCTTGTTCTAGCTGTAGTTCACTGGGTGTATCACTGGTGTTGGTGAGGTATTTTGTATTTGCTAGTGACAACTGAAGTCCTACCTTGGCAGCCTGGAGTTTGAGCATATTGATCTGTTTTACTGCTACGTCCACTGAGCTTGCTATAAGGGCCAGATCATCTGCGAAAGCTAAAGTCTACTACTAGTCCCTTCCGTTTGTGTGGCAGGTAAATACCGTTCGGTATATTTTGTACTTCCATTTGTTTTCGCCTCTCTCTGATCACCTTGTCCCGTGCACAGTTGAAGAGAAGAGGTGAAGGTCAATCTCCATGTCAAACTCCTGTCTTTATCTCAAAGCTTTCTGAAAGTGTTCCCCTGAACTTTACTCTTCATCTAGTGTTACTCAGTGTCTTTTGGATAAGGCTGTGGGTTTTCTGGTCCAGGCCCATTTCCTGCAAAATTCTTATAAGAGTATGTCTGTCGATAGAATCGTATGCTTTCTTGAAGTCAACGAAAGTAGCTACGTACTGTTTATTCGCTCGTTTAATTTGACTTAATACTGGCTTCAAGTTAACCATCTGTTCAGCACAAGAACGTCCTTTTCTAAAACCACCCTGATAATCTCCAAGTTTTTGGTCCAATTGAGGTTCGCCTCTGTTCAGTAATGCCTTAGATATTTATAGGTGACTGAAATCAATCAAGTCACCGTTCTTGTATAAGGGCTGGATCAGAGCAGGTCCAGTCATCTGGTAACTTCAGAATGAGATTTTCACTCTGCAGCGGAGTGTGCGCTGATATGAAACTTCCTGGCAGATTAAAACTGTGTGCCGGACCGAGACTCGAACTCGGGACCTTTGCCTTTCGCGGGCAAGTGCTCTACCGACTGAGCTACCCAAGCACGACTGACGCCCCGTCCTCACAGCTTTACTTCCGCCAGTACCTCGTCTCCTACCTTCCAAACTTTACAGAAGCTCTCCTGCAGAGTGAAAATCTCATTCTGGAAACATCCCACAGGCTGTGGCTAAGCCATGTCTCCGCAATATCCTTTCGCGGGCAAGTGCTCTACCAACTGAGCTACCAAAGCACGACTCACGCCCCGTCCTCACAACTTCACTTCTGCCAGTACCTCGTCTCCTACCTTCCAGACTTAACAGAAGCTCTCTTGCGAACCTTGCAGAACTAGCACTCCTGAAAGAAAGGATGTTGTGGAGACATGGCTTAGCCACAGCCTGGGGGATGTTTCCAGAATGAGATTTTCACTCTGCAGCGGAGTGAGTCGTGCTTGGGTGCTTGGGTAGCTCAGTTGGTAGAGCACTTGCCCGCGAAAGGCAAAAGTCCCCAGTTCGAGTGGTCCGGCACACAGTTTTAATCTGCCAGGAAGTTTCATCTGGTAACTACTCAGCATTCCAAATGTTCCGTAGGATCTCGGTCAAGTTGCTGATTGCTTTGTGTCCAGCCTGCTTCCACAGCTCTGCAACTGTAGCGTCTTCTCCTGGTGCTTTGTTATTCTTCAGGAACTGAATGATGTTTTTCACTCCTTCTTCTGTTGGAGGGTGATAGTTTGGTTTTCTGGGACTGTCTCGATAGGTAAAGGAGATTTTAGGGGACTCACGGTTGAGGAGATTCTCAAAATATTTGACCAATATGCGGCAGTTGTCTTTGTTATTATAGGCTATGTTTCCATCTGGTCCTTTGAAGTGTAAGCTTGGTGGGGCATAGCTTCTAAGGTTTCGCTTGAAAGTTTGGTAAAAGTTTCTATTGTTATTCTTCTTGAAATCTTCATCTAATTGAGTCAGTTGGTCCTGAGTGTACTGACGTTTAACGTACCTGATGGTTTTGGCAGTTAGCCGGCGCTGTTCTATGAACCTCTCCTTATTTGTTTCGTACTTCTGTGAGCTCCATCCTAGCCAATCTGCTTGTCTCTTTGCGACCACTTGGTCGCAGATACTTGTCCACCACTCATGTTTCTTTTGTTTCTTTACTGGGGCGACTTCTGTTGCGGCTTTTACTAATTTGTCCCTTAGGTGGTCCTGGTTGCTGCATTCATGATTTACTGTTTGTAATCTCTCTGTAAGCATATTGCAAATTTTCAGTTTTTCCAATTCGAACTTCGTAAATTTGGGAGTTTGAGACATTTTTGTATTCCTAGGTAGAAATCGGAACTTTATTTTTGAGACGTAGTGGTCTGAGTCCAAGTCCGCCCATCTTAACACTCTCACATTCTGGACTTCTTTACAGAACTTTCTTGAAATGGCCACATGGTCTATTTTTAACTCTCCTAGGAGTTTATCGGGTGAAGTGCATGTCTTCTGTTTTCATGGTAGACGCTTAAAGGCCGTTGATTTCATTTCTAGGTTCAGTGCTATACAGAGTTCCACAAGTCGTTCTTCATTTCTGTTAGTGCGCATGTGAGCCGAGTATTCCCCCACTATATATTTATACTTCCGCTCTTTTCCTAACTGGGCGTTAAAAATCACCCAATAATATGATTGTATTCCGCTCTGGGATCTTGCCGATAGTGTCCTAGATTCTTCCCAAAATTGGTCTGTGCCTTCAGGGTTTTTCTTGTTATCCTGGTTAATAGGTGTATTTACATTCACAATGGTGTAGACCTTATTGGAGCATCAAAATGTTAATAGAGATATTCGACTGTTAGGTGAATGGAAGTTAATAACTGAATCAAGTATTTTGTTACTGACAATGAATCCAGTTCCCAGGTGAGTGACGTTTTTCATCTTCCTACGTTCCACTTTGCCCTTGAAGATTCGACAACCTTGAGATTCAAAGGCATGTTCATCCGTATACCTGGTCTCTTGTAACGCTGTGATAAGAATCTTGTGTCATGTCAGAGTGTCTGTCAGATGCTTCAACTTGTCCATCTTTAGCGAGGAGTTAACGTTCAGCGTGGTGAAGTTGTTGCATTCTTTATGCCGTACCTTGTTTCCAGAGGTGTCAGGATGCTCCTGCTCATCCTTATAGCATGTTGGTGTGGGCTCCCCAGAATCCAAAGGCCCAGTAACGTCGTCCGAGGCGACGGTGGATTGAGTACCACCTGGGGTAATTATATCCGTAAGTTTGTCCTCCATGCTTTCGTTGAAAATGTTGTTGGGTGGATTAGGACTGTTACGATCTAATCATGTTACTACCGAGGTTGCAAGTTCCGGTAGGTTTGATTTCAGGGTTTACTCCCTTAGATTAGTTGTCTTCCCAGGCTATGGAGACCAACCTTCCCCCTGTGGTTCTTCCGCCTTCCTTGCCGTTGAGATTGCGTCAACCAACTTCTTCCGCCTTGGAAGCCGTTGACCAGTTTTGCGTTATTATAGAAAATGAGAAAAACGATCAGTGTCATTTCAGTAATAGTGTCGTCAGAAACTAGCAACGTACACATGGCATAAGGAATGGTACAACATTGCTGAGACAATAATGGACCTGTTACCATGTGGCGTGGCCTATTACCTAGATGGTACGTGTCTACATGTAGTGTGCAAGACGTACTGCATCCTGTCTATAAGGTACCTTCTCACTGTCGTCGTTGGACGTGGCTTGTGTTACAGAATGCCACCATCGCTAGTGTGGAAGTATTTTATGAAGTGAGGTATCAGAGAATGCTCCATTTGCTTTAAAAGATTAAAAATTGGAGGAGCCACAACAAGTTTGAGGTATAATACACTCCTGGAAATTGAAATAAGAACACCGTGAATTCATTGTCCCAGGAAGGGGAAACTTTATTGACACATTCCTGGGGTCAGATACATCACATGAGCACACTGACAGAACCACAGGCACATAGACACAGGCAACAGAGCATGCACAATGTCGGCACTAGTACAGTGTATATCCACCTTTCGCAGCAATGCAGGCTGCTATTCTCCCATGGAGACGATCGTAGAGATGCTGGATGTAGTCCTGTGGAACGGCTTGCCATGCCATTTCCACCTGGCGCCTCAGTTGGACCAGCGTTCGTGCTGGACGTGCAGACCGCGTGAGACGACGCTTCATCCAGTCCCAAACATGCTCAATGGGGGACAGATCCGGAGATCTTGCTGGCCAGGGTAGTTGACTTACACCTTCTAGAGCACGTTGGGTGGCGCGGGATACATGCGGACGTGCATTGTCCTGTTGGAACAGCAAGTTCCCTTGCCGGTCTAGGAATGGTAGAACGATGGGTTCGATGACGGTTTGGATGTACCGTGCACTATTCAGTGTCCCCTCGACGATCACCAGTGGTGTACGGCCAGTGTAGGAGATCGCTCCCCACACCATGATGCCGGGTGTTGGCCCTGTGTGCCTCGGTCGTATGCAGTCCTGATTGTGGCGCTCACCTGCACGGCGCCAAACACGCATACCACCATCATTGGCACCAAGGCAGAAGCGACTCTCATCGCTGAAGACGACACGTCTCCATTCGTCCCTCCATTCACGCCTGTCGCGACACCACTGGAGGCGGGCTGCACGATGTTGGGGCGTGAGCGGAAGACGGCCTAACGGTGTGCGGGACCGTAGCCCAGCTTCAAGGAGACGGTTGCGAATGGTCCTCGCCGATACCCCAGGAGCAACAGTGTCCCTAATTTGCTGGGAAGTGGCGGTGCGGTCCCCTACGGCACTGCGTAGGATCCTACGGTCTTGGCGTGCATCCGTGCGTCGCTGCGGTCCGGTCCCAGGTCGACGGG
Source organism: Schistocerca cancellata (assembly GCF_023864275.1). Classification (NCBI taxonomy): domain Eukaryota; kingdom Metazoa; phylum Arthropoda; class Insecta; order Orthoptera; family Acrididae; genus Schistocerca; species Schistocerca cancellata. The sequence continues at coordinate 1,001,787,453 of NC_064627.1, forward strand.
CACGTGCACCTTCCGCCGACCACTGGCGACAACATCGATGTACTGTGGAGACCTCACGCCCCACGTGTTGAGCAATTCGGCGGTACGTCCACCCGGCCTCCCGCATGCCCACTATACGCCCTCGCTCAAAGTCCGTCAACTGCACATACGGTTCACGTCCACGCTGTCGCGGCATGCTACCAGTGTTAAAGACTGCGATGGAGCTCCGTATGCCACGGCAAACTGGCTGACACTGACGGCGGCGGTGCACAAATGCTGCGCAGCTAGCGCCATTCGACGGCCAACACCGCGGTTCCTGGTGTGTCCGCTGTGCCGTGCGTGTGATCATTGCTTGTACAGCCCTCTCGCAGTGTCCGGAGCAAGTATGGTGGGTCTGACACACCGGTGTCAATGTGTTCTTTTTTCCATTTCCAGGAGTGTATAAGGAGAAAACGTAAAACCTGACAGCTCATTTATAGCTTACAATAAAAGTACAAAGCTACAGACCTGCTGTCTGTCTACACAACACGCCTCTATCTGCTTGTGGCCCTTGAAAAGGGACAAATTAATACGAAAAATAGAGTTCTCCAACCTCAGTTTTCATTCTTTAGCACTGAATGTTCACAAAGTCCAAACAGTGCTATGATCCCCGACCACAACATGATTTTGAGGAGAGTTTCAAAAATTAGAATCAGTAGGAGAAAACGGATTTTTTTTTTTTTTTTTTTTTTTTTTTTTTTTGTAGCAGTCAACCAGCTTTCACTTTTAGAGAAAACCAGCAAACGGTGGACGAACTAAGTTTGCTTTTATTTGCCTATTTGAGTTGATATTTTCATTCTGTGTAGCTTGAAACTGAAGGGGTCAAAATTTTTCAGTGTGTTCGATTTTTGCGTTTACTACAGGAAATAACAGAATGAAAAACAGAAAATCGGTTATTTCGGTAACCAGTTATTTTGTGCGGTTTTAGCAGCCCGGTTAAACTGCCTTGAAAAGAAACAGCTATATAACCGAAAGTCGGTTGTTTCAGCGATAACCGCCGTTACTAGGATCGGAGAGGAGGGGATAAACTACAGGGTGGTCAGTGTCAAGTCTGTGGATAATCTAGGGTATTCGCACCTGTTATTTTATGAGTTGACTACGGAAGGGTAAGCGGATCCCAAAGATTGGGAGGAGTTCATGGCGTTCTACAATCTGCAGGAATTGATGGATGTATAGAAATCCTTGCTACATTTGAATAGCAAAGGATGGGTTGCACGAGTGATTTACGAGAGTTACTAGGAAAGTAAGGAACGATCGGTCGCGAAATGGAAACCACAGGGAAAATCTGATGAAGTTTTGCACAGGTGTGTTGGGCAGTGTCTCTAGTATGACCGTCGATCGCGTTACGTCGTTCTTTTTAGTTCTGAGCACACAGGGAGCACATAAAGATACCTAGAACTATAGTGTCTCCCGCCAAGTACGAGGGCCTGGTGAGAAATTTCGCCTGAAGCTATGTACCTAACATTACAAAACTGACGTGCTCTTTCTTCTGTAAGACAATTCTCAGCCGCATTATGCAGGAGCAATGAAGATGCTGCTATATCGTTTTCAATTTGAAACGTTTGATTACCCACAATACAGCCCGTAATTGTCTTCTTCTGAGTTTCATCTCTGCTCACAAGAACCGCTGGCTGTGAAGACAACATTTTGGCACAACGAGCTGTAGGCCAGCGTAGAGAATTGGCGGAAAGCACTGGCTGCTACCTTCTACAACGAGGGTATTGGAAAGTTGGTGCAACGCTACGGCAAACGTCGAAGTCGGATCGGCGACTATGGAGATAAGTAGCTGGAAGATGTAGCTAACTGTTGCAAATAAAACAGTTTTGATTTTCACTGTGATCTCCATTTCGCGACCTTTCGTTCGTTACTTTCCGAATAGCCCTCGTGTATGTCAGGAGGACTATGTAAGGGCGTAAACTCCATGATCGGCCGATAAGTAATTTTAGTTTTTTTAGTCTGCACAACTTTAAACACACGCTGAAACGGTCTTCAACGTTAGTTACCTTTGAGACTGAACGTGGTGATCTGATGTTAGTCAAGAATTCTTTTAAGGTGACGAAGAGTTTGAACGATGTCGTTTAATAGGGATACGAGAAGCTAGATGTTCCTTTTTCCATATTGCAGAAAGACTTGGCAGGAACGTAGCCACTGTGCATGATGGCTGGCAGCGGTGGTCACGAGAACGTACGGTCATAAGAAGACCGGGCTCCCGGCGGCCAAATGGCTCTACCGAGAGGGAAGATAGTCGTGTTCAGCATACGGATATGGCGCATCGTACTGCATCCACAGGTGCAATTTGAGCAGCTGTTGGCGCCACAGTAACATCGGTTACTTCAAGGACGGCTCCAAGCCAGACGCCCTACAGCATGCATTTCAATGAGGCGAAACTACCGTCATATTCAACCTCAGCTGTGTCAAGCGAAAGCTCATTCAACGGCAGGAAGAAGTTGTATCTCAGAGCCACTGATAGCCGTGTGTTGGATAGGAGGAGGCCTAGCCACACTGGACCTACAGCTGGAATTGTGGTCAGGGGTGTGATTACGTATGACAGTAGGAGCACTCTCGTGGTTATACCATGCACCCTGACTGCAAGTATGTGGGTCAATCTGGTGATTCGACCTGTGTGCTGCCGTTCATGAACAGCATTTCAGGATGTGTTTTCCAACAGAATAACTCTCGCCCATATACCGCTGTTGTATCCCAACACGCTCTACAGAGTGTCGACGTATTGCCTTGGCCTTCTCGATCATCAGGTCTGTCCTCAGTCTAGCACAGGGGTCTCCATACTTTTAAGTCCGCGGGCCACATTGACTCCTCCACGAAGTCATAAGGGCCAAGATCTATGTAGTGGGATTAAAGCACCCCAGCACTCCATGATCACCGTAATGTAAGGCTAAGGAAAAGATGAAATCGCCAAAATCTGAGGTTGTGGGAATAGCTAGCACTGAAACGAAGTGCGATTTTTATTTAATTACGTAATTTTGATTGGTGGACGTACCTGACCGAAATTCTGGCGTATTTTATTCTGGCGAATTTCACCGACAAAAAAGTATGTCACTGCACATTCTTCACGAAAGCGTCCTGCAAAGTTAACGAAATCTCAAAATCATCGTTAGCAACACTGTTACTGCAAGACGTAACAGAGGTAGATTATGTCAACGCATTGTTATTTCAAGCGGCGCAACAATAAGTTTAGTTATTTAGTCTTGTAGCGAGTAACAGAGCCAATGTCGCGGTGTACTGGTCGCGATAAAGCCTCGAAACTCAATTGTTGGCAGTATAGGTACCACCTCAAATATTTGGAGGGCCGGATACCGGGGATGTCCGGCCAGCTAATGCGGGCCAGTTTGCCGGCCCTCGTGGGGCCGGTTTCGGCCCGCGGGCCGTAGTTTGGAGACCCCTGGTCTAGCACATAAGCGACATCATCGGACGACAACTCCAGCGTCATCCACGAACAGCCTTAACCATCCCTGCTTCGATCAACCAAGTGCAACAGACAAGAAACTCCATCCCACAAACTGCCATCCGGCATCCGTACAACACAATGCATACACGTTTGCATGCTGTCATTCAACATTCTGGCTGTTACACCGGTTATTAAAATAGCAGAATTTCAAATTCGCAATGGCTTCAGAATGAGATTTTCACTCTGCAGCGGAGTGTGCGCTGATATGAAACTTCCTGGCAGATTAAAACTGTGTGCCGGACCGAGACTCGAACACGGGACCTTTGCCTTTTGCGGGCAAGTGCTCTACCGACTGAGCTACCCAAGCACGACTCACGCCATGTCCTCACAGCTTTACTTCCGCCAGTACCTCGTCTCCTACCTTCCAAACTTCACAGAAGCTCTCCTGCAGAGTGAAAATCTCATTCTGGAAAACATCCCACAGGCTGTGGCTAAGCCATGTCTCCGCAATATCCTTTTTTTCAGGAGTGCTAGTTCTGCAGGGTTCGTAGGAGAGGTTCTGTAAAGTTTGGAAGGTAGGAGACGAGGTACTGGCAGAAGTAAAGCTGTGAGGACCGGCCGTGAGTCGTGCTTGGGTAGCTCAGTCGGTAGAGCACTTACCCGCGAAAGGCAAAGGTCACGAGTTCGAGTCTCGGTCTGGCACACAGTTTTAATCTGCTAGGAAGTTTCGCAATGACTTATCCCGCGCTTACTTTAACCTATGGCCTTGCCAAGTTAATCACTTAAATGTGATACCTGGACAAATGTATTCTTGAAATTTCATTCCTCTACATTACATATTTTTTGGTGCTGCGTTTTAATTTCCCGTCAGTGTATGTTGCTGTCGTAGTTTTTTTTCCGGTCCATCAGTAAAGAAAACGGAAAGAAATTTTATCAAACGGAACAAAAACGAGTGCTCTCTGGCTCACATTACACAGTGGTTCGCAGAATACGAATGTAGAATTAAAGAAATATTCAAGTGCAAAGTACTCAAAGAAACGAGTTGATACCGTATCCATAGACAGGTTTACTGCTTCATCGAAAATATTTAACACGCAAAACGCAGCGCGAATAATGTATGCAGGCTCCCTCGCCCTAGAGGGCATTCCAAATAGTGCTGTAGGGAAGTGTGATGAAGCTATTACTGTCCGTGATGTAATGGCTTCGCAGGTAGCGTCTTGGCCGTTTCCCAGGCGAAGCTGTTGTCTATGAGATTAGTTACTTAGATAGACAGAGAGGTCTCCGTAGTGTCCTCACCAAGGTCCCTCATTGACCTTTGCTTCTCATTTTCCCCGTCGCTGCAGTCTTATTGCATACAAACATCTCTTCCTGCATCTGCCAGCTGGTCTCCTTCTCGTCGCAACTACATGCATTGCTATGAAGTCGGTCTCATGGTGATGCTCCCACCCACAAAACAGACGAGAGTGCAGTTAAAATCGCGGTTCAGAAAAAATCAATCATTTGCACTATCCAAATGGGAATAGCGTGGTTCTAAAGTGATAAACTGAGTTTTGGAGCAGAAAAAATTATTAAAATATTTTGTTTGCTTAACTGATGGAATCGGAGATGCAGAATATTGTTAAACGTCGCTGCAGAAGTTACTACGGAATTTTTCGTATCTTATCTGGTTCCGAGTATTTCCTTGAAATGAAAAGCCTCAAGGTAACTTTTTTTTCATTTACTCACACGAATCAAACTGAACAGCACTACTATTACTAGTAGTAGACTTAATGCCACCACTAAAAAAGACTACCCTGCAGCTGCAACTGCTGTCTCTTATATAACATGTTGAAAATGTAAACATACACTCCTGGAAATGGAAAAAAGAACACATTGACACCGGTGTGTCAGACCCACCATACTTGCTCCGGACACTGCGAGAGGGCTGTACAAGCAATGATCACACGCACGGCACAGCGGACACACCAGGAACCGCGGTGTTGGCCGTCGAATGGCGCTAGCTGCGCAGCATTTGTGCACCGCCGCCGTCAGTGTCAGCCAGTTTGCCGTGGCATACGGAGCTCCATCGCAGTCTTTAACACTGGTAGCATGCCGCGACAGCGTGGACGTGAACAGTATGTGCAGTTGACGGACTTTGAGCGAGGGCGTATAGTGGGCATGCGGGAGGCCGGGTGGACGTACCGCCGAATTGCTCAACACGTGGGGCGTGAGGTCTCCACAGTACATCGATGTTGTCGCCAGTGGTCGGCGGAAGGTGCACGTGCCCGTCGACCTGGGACCGGACCGCAGCGACGCACGGATGCACGCCAAGACCGTAGGATCCTACGCAGTGCCGTAGGGGACCGCACCGCCACTTCCCAGCAAATTAGGGACACTGTTGCTCCTGGGGTATCGGCGAGGACCATTCGCAACCGTCTCCTTGAAGCTGGGCTACGGTCCCGCACACCGTTAGGCCGTCTTCCGCTCACGCCCCAACATCGTGCAGCCCGCCTCCAGTGGTGTCGCGACAGGCGTGAGTGGAGGGACGAATGGAGACGTGTCGTCTTCAGCGATTAGAGTCGCTTCTGCCTTGGTGCCAATGATGGTCGTATGCGTGTTTGGCGCCGTGCAGGTGAGCGCCACAATCAGGACTGCATACGACCGAGGCACTCAGGGCCAACACCCGGCATTATGGTGTGGGGAGCGATCTCCTACACTGGCCGTACACCACTGGTGATCGTCGAGGGGACACTGAATAGTGCACGGTACATCCAAACCGTCATCGAACCCATCGTTCTACCATTCCTAGACCGGCAAGGGAACTTGCTGTTCCAACAGGACAATGCACGTCCGCATGTATCCCGTGCCACCCAACGTGCTCTAGAAGGTGTAAGTCAACTACCCTGGCCAGCAAGATCTCCGGATCTGTCCCCCACTGAGCATGTTTGGGACTGGATGAAGCGGCGTCTCACGCGGTCTGCACGTCCAGCACGAACGCTGGTCCAACTGAGGCGCCAGGTGGAAATGGCATGGCAAGCCGTTCCACAGGACTACATCCAGCATCTCTACGATCGTCTCCATGGGAGAATAGCAGCCTGCATTGCTGCGAAAGGTGGATATACACTGTACTAGTGCCGACATTGTGCATGCTCTGTTGCCTGTGTCTATGTGCCTGTGGTTCTGTCAGTGTGCTCATGTGATGTATCTTACCCCAGGAATGTGTCAATGAAGTTTCCCCTCCCTGGGACAATGAATTCATGGTGTTCTTATTTCAATTTCCAGGAGTGTATTTAGGTATTATTAGGAACTTTAATCAACCTGGCAATGGAATAATTGGTATCAAATTATTAAAATGGGAAAGGTGGTACAGGAAAAATCAACACTTTTCATTCAGTATTAAAAATCATGTAATAAGTATTTTAACAATCAATACTAAACTCTTCAAATTTTAATTTCATTAAATGAAAGTTACATTTTACTACAGCCGTGGTAGTTCCATTCATCAATTCTAACTATTCTATACAAAGCCCATCATCCTATCTTCGTCTTCAAACCAGTAACTGACACATGCTTATTTCATGAACAATAAGAGTTGAACGAAGTTCTATTACAGTATTTTCTTTATGCTCTCAAATGCCATTAACCAGTGATAATGTAATTGGGAAAGAAAAACGTCACCAAAAGCACAAATAATAAAATTTCTGTATGTTGCGTTATTCACTAATGAGAGGTATCGTACATTACAATGAGTGAATCTCGATCTAGGGTGTAGAAAAATTTCCGCTACCAGTCACAATAAAAGATTATTTTATTGTGACTAGTAGCTGAAATTTCTCTACACTCTATAAAGGAACAGTCACGGAGTTCAACAGCATCCACTATGGATAAAATTCATTGGATCTCGATCTGTTGCATTACCCCGTTTATATCACATTTCTTCTTACCTGGTCAACCCATTACTTTCTTCTAAGATTGCTCAGCTGTTCGAGCTCCATATTGTACTGTCTTCTCTGTTTACCAGTGACTGGCTCTTCGACTCGACCATGGATTTTCCTTGGGAAGACTAGGACATGTCCTAGTCTGGCAGGCATGGAGAACACCGTCAGTGTTGTACAAATTGAGTTTCTGCTCTTGAAGTATGACTCTGGATTGAACGGTGAACGCTTGTTACCAGGCTGAATTCTTACTTTTATTTCAGCACCATGTGCTGTATCTTCAGTGAGTGCAAATACTCCAGTGATGTTAGACAAAAATACCAGCAGTAACTAGTTGGGCTTGGGCAAAACATCAAGCACACTGCAAATATCGAAATTCTGTATTAAAACAAAGACGTGTATTTTTACACATGTCACAACATATTTAAAAAATGTAGTAAACCTTAATTATTAGAGGATTAATTCTCATTGTGGGTCAGGGAATACAATGCGAGGGAATACAATGCAAAACGATTTCATAACATTTCTCATAGTCATACTGTCAAATCGCAGTTAAGTTACGCAAAAATTTTATAAGCTACATACACTACTGGCCATTAAAATTGCTACGCCAAGGAGAAATGCAGATAATAAACGGGTATTCATTGGACAAATATTTTATACTAGAATCGACATGTGATTACATTTTCACGCAATTTCGCTGCATAGATCCTTGGAAATCAGTACCCAGAACAACCACCTCTGGCCGTAATAACGGCCTTGATTCGCCTGAGCATTGAGTCAAACAGAGCTTGGATGGCGTGTACATGTACAGCTGCCCATGCAGCCTCAACACCATACCACAGTTCATCAAGAGTAGTGACTGGCGTATTGTGACGAGCCAGTTGCTCGGTCACCATTGACCAGACGTTTTCAATTAGTAAGACATCTGGAGAATGTGCTGGCCAGGGCAGCAGTCGAACATTTTCTGTATCCAGAAAGGCCCGTACAGGACCTGCACCATTTGGTCGTGCATTATCCTGCTGAAATGTAGGGTTTCGCAGGGATCGAATGAAGGGCAGAGCCACAGGTCGTAACACATCTGAAATGTAGCGCCCACTGTTCAAAGTGCCGTCAATGCGAACAAGAGGTGACCGAGACGTGTAACCAATGGCACCCCATACCATCACGCCGAGTGATACGCCAGTATGGCGATGACAAATACACGCTTCCAATGTGCGTTCACCGCGATGTCGCCAAATACGGATGCGACCATCGTGATGCTGTTAACAGAACCTGGATTTATCCAAAAAAAATGACGTTTTGCCATTCGTGCACCCAGGTTCGTCGTTGAGTACACCATCGCAGGCGCTCCTGTCTGTGATGCAGCGTCAAGGGTAACCGCAGCCATGGTCTCCGAGCTGATAGTCCATGCTGCTGCAAACGTCGTCTAACTGTTCGTGCAGATGGTTGTTGTCTTGCAAACTTCCCCATCTGTTGACTCAGGGATCGAGACGTGGCTGCACGATCCTTTACAGCCATGCGGATAAGATGCCTGTCATCTCCACTGCTAGTGATACGAGGCCGTTCGGATCCAGCACGGCGTTCCGTATTACCCTCCTGAACCCATCGATTCCATATTCTGCTAGCAGTCATCGGATCTCGACCAACGCCAGCAGCAATGTCGCGATACGATAAACTGCATTCGCGATAGGCTACAATCCGATCTTTATCAAAGTCGGATATGTGATGGTATGCATTTCTCCTCCTTACACGAGGCATCACAACAACGTTTCACTAGGCAACGCCGGTCAACTGCTGTTTTTGTGTGAGAAATCGGTTGGAAACTTTCCTCTTGTCAGCACGTTGTAGGTGTCGCCACAGGCGCCAACCTTGATGGAATGCTCTGCTGCCATTTGCATATCACAGCGTCTTCTTCCTGTCGGTTAAATTTCGCGTCTGTAGAACGTCATCTTTGTGGTGTAGCAATTTTAATGGCCAGTAGTGTAGAAATATTTTTGAAATCTGTAGGATCCATGTCAGGTCCAGACTAACACAAAACATGGAGCACATATAAAAATGGGCAAAGCAAATGGTCACCAGCTTTTTTACTTTGAGGAAGTCGAAGTAAGACACGGTATATACTTCGAAAACCTACTTAGAAAATTTCAAGAGCTGTATTTGACCGTGAAATCTCTAAACTTTCAGCAGCCCTCTATGTATCGGCGCCTGAGAAATCGTGAAGATAAAGTTAGCCAAAAAACAGCTCGTGGACGTATGGGCAAATTAGCAACAATTGTTCCCGTGGATTGAGAAAGTACCCAAGTAGTTGGCACGATAATATTTACAGTCTGCGATTTATATTAGAATGATTAATTAAGTACAAATGTATATGTCATTTACTTTTTTGTTTACCATTTAGAATGATTAATTAAGTAAAAATATGTATGTCATTTACTTTTTTGTTTACCATCTGTATCATAGGGAAAAAGACTATTGCTATTTTACGAGCAAGAATTGATATCTTTAAGGGGTAATTTATTGATCAAATGTGCTTGTAATACTCATGGTGATTCAGCTTATTCATTTTATAATAGACTTTCGTCTTTTGTACCCAAGCAATTGCGTATGAAACGAAAACACTTTTCATTGTGGCGAAAATAGAGAGACTTTGACTATGGTCTTTCGTGTACATCGTGTCTGGCTGTCAAAACCACATTTTAGCGCAACCAAATCAAGGTAAAACTATTTACGGGCGTCAATATAGGCAAAATTTTGTTTTTATAGGAAGTGTACAAAACCTTTTTTGATTCGGTATGTCACAGAGACGGAATTCTATTCCAGGACATTTCCATCGCGGGTGGATTGTGCTTTTATATATATGCCACAATCTAGGAATAAAAGTCACAAATAACAACAAACCATTCAACGAAAAAAGTCTTTGTTGCGTAATAGCGGAACCTAGAGAGGTTTTTGGACTCTGCATCCATATCTGATCTCAGTTTTGTTAATTACATACAGATTTGCGACTTCGTTATAAAACAGAAAATTCGCAAAACAGTTGTATCAGTTGTAATTTAATTTTTCAGTGTGAACAAAGATTTTATCGAAGTAAACACAAGGAAATACACATTACATGGGAATTATATGACCAATGACATATTTCGTTTCTCTTTTCTCTTCAATGATGCTTATCTAATACAGCTATTTCTTGTACGTCGACTGAGCGAAGTGGTGCACTGGTTAGAACACTAGGCACGCATTCTGGAGGACGACGTTTCAAACCCGCGTGCGGCCATTCTGCTTTAGGTTTTCCGTGATTTCCCTAAATCGCTTCAGGGAATTGTTAAGATGCTTCCTTTGAAAGGGCACGGCCGATTCCTACCCGAACCTTCCCTAATCCGATGGGACCAATGATCTCGCTGTTTGGTCCTCTTCCCCAAATCTACCATGTCGAAACCTCAGCGTCCCTCGTACCGCCTATTGGTCACTATGATGTCTTCATAAAAACTCCTACTTTGTTCCTCACTTACATAATGCAAATATTCAGGGAAAAGTCACGACCAGCATTCAAAAACTGAATCTTAAAGACAGCATAGGTTGTTGAACACCGTCTGCATGTTGACTACAACTGTGGGTCATTTTTGTTTTCTAATGCCCTAGTAACAGTCTCCTTGACTGGTAGCCAAGCCTCCATTTCATAGTCATTTTTGATTTAAAGTTGTAATCAATCATTTTTGAGTACCAGTTCTAACAAGAACGTCTCCTTTCAGTTTCGCCTTTAATAGATGGGAAAACCTCTAGCAGAGATACGTGAAACATGACAAAAGCGTTTTCTTTTTTTCCTTTTCCTTTTTCTGTTACGAACTTTACGCATTTGGGCACTGCTCAAGAATGAGCCCCATTCTATGGGTCTTTTACCCCTCTGGAAGATACTTGCAGAGAAGTGCTGTTAAAACTTGTTGAAGGGACAGCCAACCCTACTCCGATCGGCTACTTAAAATAAATTTTTAAAACAATACGCAATTAAAAACTTCCATTTGATAACCACACGTAATTTCCCTACATCGTTCATTGTACAGCAGAACACGTAATATACATTTCTCCCCTTGTTGCATTCGCGAATAATATGTGGGAAAGGCGATCGTCGAAAAACTGCCATACGCACTCTGTTTCTCTGAATTTCTGACTGAGGTCATTTCGCGAGACATACTGTATGTGGCAGAAAATAATACGTTGTCCTACTTTACCTGGAACATAAGTTCTCGGAATTTGTCCTGATACACCACGCTTCTCTTTTATATGCACACACTGGAGTTCGTAGAGTTTCTTTGTAAGGCTCTCGCACTTGCTATTCGTAAGCGATCCACTGACGAAGCGTTCCTGTCTTTGCTTGCGCTTCTCTATCTTTTCTATTAATCCAACATGGTGAGATTCTCAGACTTATGAGCTTTATTCTACATTCGCTCGAAGACGCGTCTTGTAAGCAACTACTTTTGTGAATGCATTACATTTGCTTTAGATTCTCCTAATGAAGGAGTCTGGCTTCTGCTCTTCCCACAATTTGTTTTATTTGGTGGTTTTACTTCAAGTTGCTCCTAGGTATTTTACGATTGTTACTGTTTTTCACCAGTAGTATAATCAAACAGTAACAATTAATCAGCTCTGAAGACGATCATTAAATGTGATCGAGACTTGTTATCAAGTATGTCTAACTGCAACTGAGACTGCTACATTAATTTAAAAAAATACCAGCACTGGATCTCTTCACGTTTTTATGCGCAATATGCTACATTTATACAGAAGGACATAGAATCAATAAAACGTCCTTGTAGTCGAAGCATCATTCGCACGCTCATCATGTTCCTAACATTTGTGATACATTTCGAGTCTCGAATGCACACAGTATGCATCGCTGTGTTATTATGAGTAACCAACAAAGAAAAAATTTTCTGCATGTAATATACAATTAATAAACTTTCACTTTCGCAACATACCTGTTTTTAATTAACAGTAACTTTTATTTCGTGTTAACAGCGTCAATACGTGTGACAATTTGTAATATAAGTAAATGTTTTATTTTCTTAGGTAATACATTAATTTATTATGTACGTTGTTTCGCGCCTTTCTCTATTGTCTTTGAACCGCCGAGTCGTCACTTCTCTAAAAGAGATTCAGATTGGACCAGCTGACCTTTAATACCGACAGACTGAAATCTACATCTTGAATGGAAATTCTGACAGGACAACGACATTTTATGCTACTCATCCACGTCCAAGACAGCTACCTTTAAGTCTCCAAATAATTCGATGCTGACAGAACACTTTGGTTGTATGCTCCATTGCTTAAATGTAAGACGTTTATGCTTTAGGTGTATAAGTGATAGTGAAAATGGCTGCCACTCTACTCTTGCCTTAAATAAAATGAAACTTAACAAAGTACTCCAGAATGTGCGTTGTAATGTCGCGGTGGAAATTGCAGTGATAGATTAATTTTCAACAGAGTACTCACCGACACAATCACTAAATAATTTTGCGTTGTTACAGGTATCGATCACATTAACGTGAATGTCATTAGGTGTCAATAAACATTACTCAAACTCAAAAAAGGTCTTTCCAAAAATTTAATAAAATTCTCGCAACCTTCCACTTCTTTTGAGAGATGTATAATCCCATATATCCACTACATTCATTGTGTTGGATGCTTGTATGACACATAAAGCATAACAACAATATGACGAGATGCCACCGAATAAGACGGAGCGTTGTCTTACTTAGGGTTCGTTGCTGAACCGTGCATTCAAATCACCAACGCTTCGCCCCGAGGACCAGTAAGTTGTAGCGGTTTTTACCTCCCCAATCAGTATCTATGGAGGACTCACAGCAAATTCAAATGAAGGATGTCTCTACGAAGGCTATTGTGATGTGTGTGTATCCATACACACACACACACACACACACACACACACACACACACACACACTCGTATGCTTAGAGTGCGCGAGAGTATATATATATAATGACAGACAAATTAGGGCCGTTACAGTTCGCTGTCCATGCTTCAGTGACTCAGTCACTGGACGTTAGTTTCGTATAAATATCACAACTGCCCCATTTAAATGTAATGAATTTCAAATTATTTTGCAGTCACGTAGAACCCTTATCTTGATCAATTCCAAGAAATAAGAAAAGACGTGGACGATGACCTAAGAGTGGCAGAATCTCCATCAGCTAGTTTGCTACGCAAATAGTAAATTTGATCCCTTTTTACAATGAAATGAACACCCTTAGCTGCTTACAGGCGTTGACATACGTCAACGGGGACAGATGAAACTGTGTGCCCCGACCGGGACCCGAACCCGGGGTCTCCTGCTTACATGGCAGACGCTCTATCCATCTGAGTCACCGAGGACACAGAGGATAGCGCGACTGCAGGGATTCATCTCTGGCACGCCTCCCGCGAAACCAACATTCTCAACGTATTGTCCCGCACTACATTCGTAGTGCCCCCGCCCATTATACTCATTACTCGCGGCACGTTGCCGATTCCCGTAAGAGTTCGGGCACTGATTGTGCATTCGCACAGAAGAAGAAGATGGTGAAATGGCCGGTGAGCCTTAACTATATATATACACCGGCCACTTGACCATCTGCTTCATCCTTTTTTGCCATATTTCTTAGATCCCTCAGCATCACCTGATTTAATTTTTAATATACCATACATTCAATGGAACTACTCTTCCAAGTTCCTTACCAGGCCTGAGAGAATTACAATGTCATTGGCAAATATCCGATTTCTTCTCTCTGAACTTTAATTCCTCTTCAAGATTTCCACGTGGTTTCTCTTTACTCCTTGGTCATTGTGAAGACTGAGTAACGTGAGGGATAGGCACTACCTACTTACCAACTGTTTTCCTATCATTCGCTCTGCTCTTATGACTGCAGCCTAGTTTCTGAACACATTTAGATACCTATTCGCTCAATGAATTTTGTTCCTGCTGCCTTCAGAATTTTAATGTGTATCAGTAAACGTTGTAAAAAAAATATCTCCAAATCTACATACTCGTATGCTAAAAGGGTGGGTGAGTCTTTAGTATGGCTTCTAAGATAAGCCACAGGGTGAGTGTTGCTCACATGTTTTTACCTTTTCCTGGACCCTTTTTTAACCGTCACCTACTACGACTTGTAATAAACTTCTGAACGAGGGAAGCAATGGCTGAATTTACTTTGTCATGCAAACATTATATAAAAAAGACGAATTACATAATTTTAAAAACAGAAAACGTCCTAGTAGTTGCCACGTGGAACGCTGCTGCAGCAAGATCAATATATGTTTCATAACTGCTTTCTTAAGCCGTCCCCACATGGGACGAGGCAGCTAACGTTGGCGTGAACGCAGAGGAGACATCCGACCTCAGGAGAGACAGCACAGTCAACACACGAAACGAGGTGGCTAGCGTGATTTACGCTCTGCTCTCTCCAGCGGCCGTTGTCGACTTTATTTGGCTTGCTCGGACAGTTTGCTTACGAAAATGGACGCACGTAAAATACCTGCGTCAACTCTGTTAGCGATTGTCGAAAAAGTGTGGAGAATATCGCGAAGAAGATTCTGGACTCATACATGGCTTGAACAACGAACTGCTGGTAGAGGAACACTACCCAATGCTGTCCAACGATTTGAGACACAAACCAGTAGAAGACGTACGTTAACTTACTTGAATTTTCATCCCATTTTCGGTTTAAATTGAATATACACCGAAGCGCCAAAGAAACTGGTATAAGCATGCATATTCAAATGCAGAGATATGTAAACAGGAAGAATATGGTGCTGCGGTTGGCAACACCTATACAAGACAAGTGTCTGCCGCAGTTGTTAGATCGGTTACTGCTGCTACAATGGCAGGTTATGAAGATTTAAGTGGACTTCCTGGCAGATTACAACTGTGAACCGGACCGAGACTCGAACTCGGGACCGAGCTTGAGTCTTGATCTGGCACACAGTTTTAATCTGCCAGGAAGTTTCATATCAGCGCACACTCTGCTGCAGAGTGAAAATCTCATTCAAGATTTGAGTGAATTTGAACGTGGCGTTGTAGTCGGTGCATGAACGATAGGACCAGCATCTCCGAGGTAGCAATGAAGTGAGGATTTTCCCGTACGACCATTTCACGAGTGTACTGTGAATATCAGGAATTCGGTAAAACATCAGATCTCCAGCATCGCTGTGGCCGAAGAAAAATCCTGCAATAAAGGGACTAACGACGACTGTAGAAAAGCGTTCAAAGGGACAGAAGCGCAACCCTTCCGCAAATTACTGCATATTTCAGTGCTGGGCCATCAGTAAGTATCAGCGGGTGAACCATTCAACGAAACATCATCGATATGGGCTTTCGAAGCAGAAGGCTCACTCTTTTACCCTTGGCGACACAAAGCTTTACGCCTCACCTGTTCCCGGCAACACCGACATTGGACTATTGATGACTGAATACATGTTGAGTGGTCGGACGAGCCTCGTTTCAAACTCTATCGAATGGATGGACGTGTACGAGTATGGAGACAACGTCATGAATCCATGGAGCCTGCATGTCAGAAGGGGACTGTTCAAGCTCGTGGAGGCTCTGTAATGGTGTGGGAGGTGTGCGGGTGGAGTGATATGGGATCCCTGATACGTCTAGATACGACTCTGAGAGCTGACACGTAAGCATCCTGTCTGATGACCCGCATCCATTCATGTCCAGTGCGCATTCCGACGGACTTGGGAAATACCAGCAGGACAATGCACGTCCATAATTGCTACAGAGTGGCTCCAGGAACACTCTTCTGAGTTAAAACATTTCTGCTGGCCAGCAAACTCCCCAGGCATGAGCAGTATTGAGCATATCTGGGATGGCTTGCAATATGCTATTCAGAAGAGATCTCCATCCCCTCTTATTCTTACGGATTTATGGACAGCCCTGCAGAATTCATGGTGTCAGTTCCGTGCAGCACTACTTCAGACATTAGTCGAATCCATGTCATGTCGTGTTGCAGCAGTTCTGCGTGCTCGTGGGGGCCCTACACTATATTAGGCAGGTGTGTCAGTTTCTTTGGCTCTTCAGTAAAACACAAACACAACATTTTAATTTTTAGGTAGGACAACGTCATCAATGGAGAATGGCGTGTCATAAACAAATTAAAATGAAACATTTAAGAAATTTAATTTCTTTATCGGATTTGGGCACTTAGAGCCTTTCTTCTGAAAGTTGAACCTATCGGTAAAGTAATCAAATTTATTTAATGCGGGTGGTTGCTTATTACATCATTACATATGACTACAGTTGTTGAAAAATACTACATTAACATCGTCCCAATCGCCTGGTTTTGACCAAGGTTTTTGGGGGGTTTCTGTTTGTTATGTTGATATGCCGGAACTGGTAAGTCTATTCCTAACTGGGATTCCCCGTCTGCCCCGCTATGGGATCTCCCATCTCCCTTGGTATCAGCCTGTCTGATACTTGGCTGAATTGAACCGCGACCCTTTAACTGAGCCTGATCTTGAACAGCCAGCTGCGAACCTTGGAGTGGAAAAAAACAGATGTATAACGTCTGAAGTAAGTTTGAACGTGCATAATATCCATACTCTCGATGTTGAATTCTCTAATAACCCTCTGAAATAACATGGATTTCAAGATCGAATTTCGTTTCGTAATTTCATTCGAATGGGAGAGGATATTTTTTCGAAGATGCTTACCACAATTGGAAAGGATAATTACCGGCAAGATAGTAATATGAACCAGTACATTAGCCCAGAGATAGGTAAATATATTTTACACAAAGTTCCATAATAGTAAAAGGTTCCAGTGTATAACTTGTGTTTACTCTCTGATGTAGACTGGTACTCACCTTAAGATTTCTCGCCACTTGGAAAACATTCCAGTCGTCGGCCTTTGCAACAAGAATTACAGAAAATACATAATTTGTAATAAATAACACGTCTGTGACATGAGGGAGAAATACCAAGAATCACTTCGGGGGAAAAATTGGCACAAAGCGGACGTCAATCAGCTACCTTCTTCAACTCGTCTGAGAGCCGTCGAAGCTATCAGCTGCGGGACAAATTTGCCATTTACAAACTCTAAAGACTGTACTTATAAATACCATTATTTGCAAATTGCACCAGAAAGAAGAGATTTTGATAGTGCCGTGGAATTGCAACGTTATAATTTCGTAGCACACAAGTTATAACACTACAAACAAAAACTACAGAATGTCTTTACCTACCAGTGCGTTATTTTCTGTCATTTTATTACAACAAACCGTAGCTAAATTGACGAGTTTTCAAAAACTCCTCTATCTGAATTGTGCGAAAATTGGCAGTTGATATTAAATAACGAAAAGTGTGAGCTCATCCACATGAGTGCTAAAAGGAATTCGTTAAACTTCGAAATCAGTCTAATCTAAAAGCCGTAAATTCAACTAAATACTTAGGTATTACAATTACGAACAACTTAAATTGGAAGGAACACATAGAAAATGATGTGGGGAAAGCTAACCAGAGATTGCGTTTTGTCAGGACACTCGGAAAATGTAACAGATCTACTAAGCAGACTGCCTCCATTAAGCTTGTCCGTCCTCTTTTAGAATACTGCTGCGCGGTGCGGGATCCTTACCAGATAGGACTGACGGAGTACATAGAAAAACTTCAAAGAAGGGCGGCACGTTTTGCATTATCGAGAAATATGGGAGAGAGTGTCACAGAAATGATACAGGATTTGGGCTGGACGTCATTTAAAGAAAGGCGTTTTTCGTTGTGACGGAATCTTCTCACGAAATTCCAATCACCAACTTTCTCATCCGAATGCAAAAATATTTTGGGATGAGAAGTTCCGCCTTATGCAAGACACCTTTTTTCTTTTGTTTCGCCCATACATGTTTCAGCACTTTTGTGCTATCATCAGTGGGATCTATTTTTATTTTTAACTGTAAATTTGTTGTTAACATATTAACATTTGCGTCGTTTACAACATTATGTAAAAGTTGCATTTATAACTTAATTGGCGAAAAGTAAGATACCTTACATTATGTTATTGTCCTCTTGTTTCGGTAGCTGTTATGCTACACAATATACAACATGTCATCTGCAAACAGCAAAACGTAATTTATTTTCTATTTGTTATGTATTTACGAACGGAAATAAGACTGTATCACGTTTTCATTCTGCAACTTACAGTTTTGAAGTTGTGGTACGTTTTCCTGTTTTGTTGGCGAAGTAAATAGGCTTACTTCTTTGCCTGTGTTCGCGTGGCTATGCAGTTTTTCGATTACTCAAAACATACGCGGAGTTTTCGCTGCCATTACGTGTTGTTGTGGCTGTGTGGTGTTCATTTGTTTCGTAGCGTGTTCAGCTGGGTGAGGCGCTCGAGTTTGAATTGTATTTGGTGTTAGTGGTGTGTGGTTTATGTGGGTTTGCGTGTGTGTGATGAGTACTGGGGCAGAGTGTGTGTGTGTGTGTGTGTGTGAGAGAGAGAGAGAGAGAGAGAGAGAGAGAGAGAGAGAGAGAGAGAGAGAGAGAGGCTGAAAGAAAGAAAGAAAGAAAGACAAGAGAGAGGATTTGTGTGTGTGTGTGTGTGTGTGTTTTACATGTATAGTTCTTCTATTGTGGCGAAGAGAGTTTTGTTGCACAGTGATGTGTATTCATTGAGTACTTTCTTTCCTTGGGCTATTGATTTTTGGATGTGGTAGTTTTCTTCTATAGTTCTTCTATAGTTAATTTCTTCTATAGTTAATTTCTACATCAAGCCAAGTATTTCCATCGCAGCTCTTCAACAAGTATCAGAACAGAACCATCAGACTTCATAAAACCATACTCAACATTAAGTTCAATAAACTATGTTTGGCATATAAAATTGTACCTTAACTATGTAACAGTAACTGTAAACAACGTGTCACCAGCAGCACAGCAGACAAAACGTAAGGCAGAAATCATGTGCATAAAGCAAGAAATCCGGTCTTTGTATTCCAAAAAACAGACTCTGAATATTGAATTATACAGATTGCATTTAGAATTAGCTAATCACATAACGTACCCACCATTTTTTGACGAACTAATATACAGGGTTAGAACATATGCTGAGGCCATAATAGGCAGAAAACAGACAATCCAACAAAAGAAACTCACAAAAACGTTAAATCACGCAAACACCCACCAATCCCATCACCAATACAACAAACACACCTTTCACAAAAGTGTGATTAATCTAACAAACATAAAATATCTGAACAAGAAAGCAGCCTTCTTGAAAAGGGTCCCAAACATAACATTAACACTATGGTGTCACATAGGACAGTAGAAAATATCATAACAGAAACTGAAAACTTCATAAAGCAACAAGAAAAACTAAACACACCTGAATTTAATGCAAACCTAACAAGAGAACTAGTTGCTGAGGAAATAAGAAATATAATCAAAGAGAACAAAACCACCATAATAGAAAACACTAGGACTCCTGAAGAAAAAACCTCCAGAAAACTACAGAATAAATTAACACAAGAAAATGCCATCATCACAAAATCTGAGAAAGGTAATTCAATAGTAGTCATAAACAAACAGGAATACATTCACAAAACATTAGAATTCATCCAAAGCAACAACATCACAGAATTAACAAGTGACCCAACAAACTGATACCAAAGTAAGTTACAGAGAACACTGAGAAACATAGAAACAATTTTCACAGAAACACAGATTAAAAAAATGATACAGAAAAATCCCAAGGCCCCCACCCTAAAATCATTGCCTAAAGTTCACAATCCCAGAATACCCAAACGTCCATTAATTAACTTCACCAAAGCACCAACATACCACTTAGCCAAACACACACACACTCTGCTACAGGCAATATACAAATACACTGACAACATAAGTCTGCCGGCCGAAGTGGCCGTGCGGTTAAAGGCGCTGCAGTCTGGAACCGCAAGACCGCTACGGTCGCAGGTTCGAATCCTGCCTCGGGCATGGATGTTTGTGATGTCCTTAGGTTAGTTAGGTTTAACTAGTTCTAAGTTCTAGGGGACTAATGACCTCAGCAGTTGAGTCCCATAGTGCTCAGAGCCATTTGACAACATAAGTCTAAAGAACTCAAGTGACTTAATAGAAAAAATAAAAAATGATAACATACCAAACACAGCAACATTGGTTTCATTTGATATAATTTCAATGTACGCACACATCCCAACAGAAGAAACCATCAACATATCAGAAAGAAACCTCCAACTGCAAGGAAACATACCCACAACAAACATACAAGAAATATTAGCCATACTCAGGCTCATCACAGAACAGAACTAGTTCACATTCAACAACAGATTTTACTCTCAACAAGATGGACTACCCATGGGATCCCCAATCAGTGTCCTCCTAGCTGACATTTTCCTCAACCAGATAGAAAAACAAATCTTTGACAAAATAGTAATACCAAAACAGTACAAAATAATATATTGGTACAGATATGTAGATGACACAATTTGCTTAATAGATGAACCACTGTCCTGCATAAAAGAACTTCATGATAACATAAACTCCATCCACCCACAAATACAATTCACCATAGAAACACAAACAGATGAAAAACTTAATTTCTTAGATCTCACTATATACAAGAGAAACAACAAACATGAATTCACAATCTACAGAAATCCCACACTCACCAGCACCATTATTCATAACGAATCCAATCACGCCATAACCCACAAAGAAGCCAGCTTCAGATATTTACTTCACAGGGTGAACAAAATACCCATGAATAAGCATGACTACACACAAGAACTGAACACAATAAAACAAATTGCACAGGAGAATGGACATGACGCAAAGAGAGTAGACAAAATGAACCACAAAATACAAAAACAAACAGCACATAACCATGAAACACACACACATACAAACACAACTCATCACACAACAAATCAGCAGACAGTAAGCAACAAATAGCACATAATGACTTACAGCAACAAAGTCACACACAGGGTGGGTAATATACTAAAGAAACAAGGACTCAACTTAGCATACAGAACCAACAACACAATACAGAGCAGACTCGCAAGAATTACCACCAACACTGACAAATACAGCCAGTCTGGCATCTACCAACTTACTTGCAACTGCTGTCAATCTGTATATGTGGGCCAAACATGCAGGACCTTCAGAACCAGATATAATGAACACCTCAGAGCACTGAAAAGCAATAGCACACACTCAACATTTGCAGACCACCTGGTAGCACACAACCACCACCCAACAAACATTGAAACTGACCTTCACATCCTAAAAACTAGCAGCAGCCTATACCAAAAATTAACTATAGAAGAAAACTACCACATCCAAAAATCAATAGCCCAAGGAAAGAAAGTACTCAATGAATACACATCACTGTGCAACAAAACTCTCTTCGCCACAATAGAAGAACTATACATGTAAAAAACACACACACACACACAAATCCTCTCTCTTGTCTTTCTTTCTTTCTTTCAGTCTCTCTCTCTCTCTCTCCCTCTCTCTCTCTCTCTCTCTCTCACACACACACACACACTCTCTCTCTCTCTCTCTCTCTCTCTCTCTCTCTCTGCCCCAGTACTCATCACACACACGCAAACCCACATAAACCACACACCACTAATACGAAATACAATTCAAACTCGCGCGCCTCACCCAGCAGAACACGCTACGAAACAAATGAACACCACACAGCCACAACAACACGTAATGGCAGCGAAAACTCCGCCTATGTTTTGAGTAATCGAAAAACTGCATTGCCACGCGAACACAGGCAAAGAAGTAAGCCTATTTACTTCGCCAACAAAACAGGAAAACGTACCACAACTTCAAAACTGTAAGTTACAGAAAGAAAACGTGATACAGTCTTATTTCCGTTCGTAAATACATAACAAATAGAAAATAAATTACGTTTTGCTGTTTGCAGATGACATGTTGTATATTGTGTAGCATAACAGCTACCGAAACAAGAGGACAATAACATAATGTAAGGTATGTTACTTTTCGCCAATTAAGTTATAAATGAAACTTTTACATAATGTTGTAAACGACGCAAATGTTAATATGTCAACAACAAATTTACAGTTAAAAATAAAAATAGAACCCACTGATGATGGCACAAAAGTGCTGAAACATGTATGGGTGAAACAAAAGAAAAAAGGTGTCTTGCATAAGGCGAAACTTCTCATCCCATTTTCTTAGCAAGCACGGAGACAACAAGAAGAACTGCACCACAAGATGATTACAAAAATATTTTGTTGACACCGACCTGCATAGGGAGAAACGATCAGCACAATAAAATAAGGTAAATCAGAGCTCGTACGGGAAGATATAGGTGTTCGTTCTTTTCGCGCGCTATTCGAGATTGGCATAATAGAGAACTGTTAAGGTGGTTCGATGTACACTCTGCCCGACTCTTAAATGTGATTTTCAGAGTAATCATGTAGATGTAATGTAGATGCTGAAGCTCCGGTACAGCTTGTATTCATATCACGTCCTCTATGAGAAAGAAGGTCGACAAAATGCGCTGTTTAATGGCATACAATATGGTGGCTACTATGTTCTGCTTGTAACGTAAAACGATGTTGCATTTCATTGGCCACGTTCCTCTCCACGAGGCGAAAATCTGAGATGCCAGCTCCTTTATTTCACGCCCGCAGTGCTGTGGTACGTGGAATTCCAAGCTCTGGCGTCACTAGATACTCGTCCACGTGCGTTTTCACGGTTTCTCAGAGGACGGCTACGCAGGCGGTAAGAAAGCAGGAAGACGCTAGAGAGGACAGTGGCTTCTCCGTCTGCACTGTTGCGCCACATCTGGCGCCGAGGGAGGCGAAGGAAAGCGGCGGCTAGGCGCCTCGGAACAGGTGTCCGGCCATAAAGGCGGCGCTGCTAGCACAGCCACGTTCCCAGGGCCAGGCGGCCCTCTGCTCGCGAGATGAGCTGCCGCCGCTCCGAGCCGGTGACGTCACCCCAGGGCCGTGGGAACCGCCGCCGCCGGCGCGGGAATCCATCCGCGCCACCGCAGAAGCCAGCAGCCGGGACCTCGCGCGGACGCGCATCCAGTTCCGGCCGCGGCGCAGCGCAAGACACGCCCCCTCACCACCCGTCACGTGGCCGAGACTCGGGAGACTGTCCTCCCTAACACGGACTGCTTCTGCCTCTAGCGCAGTAAACTTCGGAGGACCTAAGGGTTCATGACGTGACAAAAGTGATCCGGTAGCGATATGCATCTATACAGATGGCGGTAGTATGGCGTGCACAAGATATACAAGTAGGCTGTTTAGGTTTTTATGTTGGTAACGTCACATAGCGCTCTGTATGAAAATCACTGGCTGTGCTGTGTGCAGTCTGTGGCTGGTTGGCATTGTTCGAATATTCGCTATTGTAGTGTTGGGCAGTTGGATGTGAACTAGAGATGGGCAAACTGAAACACGCAACTGTTTCGAAACAAATGAAACAGTACAATGTAATTTTTCGATACGCTGTTTCGAAACAGTGAATCAATTTGCGTTTTGTAACCTAATAAACCTACACATTTTATCATCTTGACTGTCTACTGTATAAGTATGCCCACATAAACACAAATGAGGTGCGAGAGCGCTAATCATATCGCAGAAAGTATGAAACTATCACTTAGGCGTCTTGGCAGTTTCGTATTTCCTGCAGCAAATGCACTGCTTTCGTATCGTGTGACTTTCATACTTTTCAATTGGCTGAGGACAGCCATAGCTGAAGACAGAAGAACCACCACGAACGGAACTGGAGGTGGGAGCAAACTGCAGAAACAACGGATATGCTACTGGGGTTCCCACATTCCGTTAGTATGGGTAATACACCCATCCTGATTAATTCCATGCACACAAAGGGAATCATTGAGGATAATAGGCACAGTCACTATAGACTCACAAATAACGCCAAATAATTCGAATAAATAACAAAATATAACAAAAAATTTTTGTCTTTCAAGGTGTTTCGAACCGTTACTATACATTCACCATGCTTCCTAGTCCTTCCCGTTCACCATTACACTATCAGTGATATGTCAAACAGAAGCTTGCAATTATACCTACATCATGTATATGTCTAATAACTGTCATTCTACGCCTTTTTTATTCAAAATGTTGTAGGCTTACTTGCGTTTCTTAATATGATTACAGTACATGAACAGAGAAGAATATGTTATAAAAAAGTGTAATTTAACTGAATGATTTTCACATATTTATTATTTTGAATGTGAATAGTATGCGTTGTTTTATTGTTTGGTTAGTGTTTATAAAGCAGATGTTACGCCATTTCGGAATAGGACAGTCAGCTAGAAACGAAGCTTTATTTTCGAACATCTTAAGCTTCATGCTATTGCTTGTCAAAAAGATTTCGACACTCTTGAAAGTGTTTCACGAAGTGGTATGTTGTGTTTCAGTACCTGTGCCGAGCCCGAATCTCGTCCGACACAGAGCGGAATGAAACATCACTGTTTCGATACAATCAGTCCGTTCCAAGCACAGGTGGACTGAAACAGCCTTATTTTGAAACAACGATACAGTTTCTGTGTCTGGCTCGAGATCGAGACAAGGGCGGAATGAAACACCGCTGTTTCGAAACAGTGAACCACAGCCGTTCCGAAACACTGAAACAGTTCCACGTATCGAAACATAGAAACATAGAAACAGTGGCCAAGTCTAATGTGAACAGCGCGTAGCGTTGCGCAGTTGTAGGTGAGGCGCCAGCAGTGGCGGATGTGGGGAGATGGACGGCAGAATTTTAAGAGCGGACGATCTGGACGTGTGTCCGCCAGAAAGAGTAAATTTGTAATACTGGATGTCATCAGCTGGCAGTAGTGGCGCTCGCTGTATTGCAGTAGTTCGAGTGACGAAGGTTTTTGTGAGGTAAGTGATTCATGAAAGGTATAGGTTATTGTTAGGCAGGGCCGTTCTTTTGCAGGGATTTTTGAAAGTCATATTGCGTTGCGCTAAAAATATTGTGTGTCAGTTAAGTGTTGATCAGAATAAGTAAAGAGAGTTTTGCTCAGCTGTTTGAAATTCAAATGACGTAGAAGTTTTCTAGCACTGTCATTTATAAATTTTTCTAAGGAGATGTTTCAGATATAAAAGGGCAATGCACGGGCGCAGCTGTCATTTGTACGCAGGTGACTCACATAAAAAGGTCTCCGTCGTGATTATAGCCGCACGACGGGAATTATCAGACGTTCACGCGGAGTGCTAGTTAGAGCTAGACGCATGGGACATTCCATTCCGGAAATCAGTGTACCGAGATCCACAGTGTCAGAGAATACCAAATTTCAAGAATTACCTCTCACCACGGACAACGTATTGCCTGATGACCGTGAGTTCATGACCGAGAGCATGGGTTTTGCGTATAACTGTCAGCGCTAACAGACAAGCAAACGTGCGTGGAATACCGCAGAAATCAATGTGCGGCGCACGACGAACGTATTCGTCAGGACGTAGGGCGTTAATGGGCTACGACAGCAGACGACGGACGCGAGTGCCTTTGCTAATAGCACAGCATCGCTTGTAGCGCGTCTTATGGGCTCGTGACGAAATCGGTTGGACCCTAGATGACTGGGAAACCGTGGCCTGGTTAGATGAGTCCCAGTTTCAGTTGGAAAGAGCTGATGGTGGGCTCGAGTGTGGCGCAGACTCACGAAACCATGGACCCAAGTTGTCAGCAAGGCACTGTGGCTCCACAGTGGTGTGGGCCGTGTTTACATGCAATGAACTGGGTCCTCTGGTCCAATTGAACCGATCATTGACTGTAAATGTTTATGTCCGGCTAGTTGGAGAGCACACTGTGGCTCCACAGTGGTGTGGGCCGTGTTTACATGCAATGAACTGAGTCCTCTGGTCCAATTGAACCGATCATTGACTGTAAATGTTTATGTCCGGCTAGTTGGAGAGCATGTGAAGGCAGTCACGGAGTTCATATTCCCAAACAACGATGGAATAGTAATGGATGACGATGTGCAATGTCACTGGGCCACAACTGTCCGCAATTGGTTTGAAGTACATGATGGACACTTTTGTTTTCACTTGCTGCTTTTGTTTAATGACCCACCCTCTGACTGCTTATGTTGGGTCTGTGAATGTCTCTTGGCCGCTGTGCCTGGGTTCGGGGTCCGAGGCGCCCGACTCTACTCCCACCGTTGCCCGTATCCCGCCACGTGGAGGCGGGCCTTTTTTTTCCTGCAGCTCATTGAAAACTTTTCAAATAATAACAATTGTAGATAAACAAATACAAATCCATTACCACGAAACAAATTGTAATAATTATAACAAAACAAATACAAATCCAATACTATAAAACAATGAACAAGAAATTCTATTAACTTCGAGAAGAGAGAGAAGAGGAAAGAAAGGAGAAGAGAAAGAGTGTCCCGTCACCGATTTGGAGCTGCGGTGAGGGTCTTGGAAGGACTTCAAGTCCGTGACGGCCGCTCCCAATTTCTATTCGTACCCTTGCTACTTCTCTCGTAAAACTATATGTAACTACCACTCTAACATACGTAAAATCTATTAACAAAACTACAACTTGAACCACTCCCACTGGCCAACAAACCGGTTGTTAGCTCCTGCCAGCTGCGCAAATGACTCAGCCTGTCCAGTGGTTTTCCTTGATCTACTCTCGTATCTGTCGCGCTGAGCTCTGTACAGAGGAACCACAATTAAGATCCTTCTGGCCAGGCTGCACGTCGCTGCTCACCAGGAGGCATAGGTCCCTCTAAGAGCTACCTGACATTAAGCCCCTTCCCGACTGCTGACCTCGTGGGACCGGACCAGTTGATTCTCTGAAAGACAGCTAGATGTTTTTATATTGTGTAGTCCATAGTGGTGTTTACGCTACTGCCCTATGAGATGTCTTCAGATGCAGCCTCATCACCGTCCACCCTGTGAACTTCCTGTCGTCTTCGCATATAGGCTTGCCTTCTGTGCTGTTTTGTCATGAAGTATTATATGTGTATAGTTTTGGAGATATCGTCAGTTAGTTTATTAATAACTGGCCATTGTTCATCGTTGTAAATCATGTCTTTGATTGCCGGCCGTGGTGGCCAAGCTGTTAAAGGCGCTACAGTCTGGAACCGCGCGGCCGCTACGGTCGCAGGTTCGAATCCTGCCTCGGGCATGGGTGTGTGTGACGTCCTTAGGTTAGTTAGGTTTAAGTGGTTCTAAGTTCTAGGGGACTGATGACCTTAGAAGTTAAGTCCCATAGTGCTCAGAGCCATTTGAACCATGTCTTTGATTGTTTGTTCAGTGTTTAATGTATCTATATGTAGTGTGTGTCTTATGTTTGAATATTGTCCGCAGAAAAAGATATCTTCAGGAGGACCTTCTTCCCCACAATCGCACCTAGGTGTCTGCCACAGACTCACGCGGTTCAGGTGTGTGGGATAAGGGCCGTGTCCTGTTAGGAAGTGTACCATACCGTGGCTGGGATCGATATGTCTAAGTTCTGGACTCTCCCTTATCTTGGGGAAGAAGTTGTATAGACTCCGGTCCTTATCACTGTTGTCCCACCCACTGTTGTCACCTCACCCTGACAGGTATCCAATCGCCACGTCTTTAATTGGCATATTGTTGGTATTGGTACACCAATGATCTTCCGAACCTGGTCCTATCTCCACATCTTTAGCCAGTACGTCGCCGCTCTGCATCTTATTGTGAGATCTATCGGGAATACTCAAAGTGCTTCAGCTGAGGTGGTACCGAAGGCCCCAGATAGTCTCTGCCCACGTCTGACAATTGTCTTGTTAGTTGATAGGCTTAGTTTGTGTGCCCATGTGCTTGCGGCGAAGCTTCGTACTGACTCGAAGAGAGCACAATGATATGTTCTCATGACTGACAAGGGGAGACTGAAGTGGTCCGAGTTTAGCCTTGCCATTTTGAGACGAATTTTATCTGCTTTGTCCGTCTTGATTTTTATGTGTTGCTGAAAGTTCAGTTTTCGCTGTGACTTGTGATCGTTTGATGTTGGTGTTTCTGATTTTGACTGCCGGGTTCCTCTGCAGCAGACCTTTAAGCAGAGTGTACGTTGTTTTGCTTTCCGCTATCTTGAGTTTATTGTTGTTGCAGCATCGTATGATGGTGCATAATGTGCCATTGGCTGTTTCTTCTAGCTGGGGCCTATTATTCGTAGCTATGACCATCATTAGATCATCTGCGTAAGCGACAACTCCATCTGTCATTTCATGTCCCTCCAGTATCTGTAGAAGAGGTTCCAGTGTGATGTTCCAGAAGATGGGGCCACAGATCGACCCTTGGTGACAACCTTTCGTGATATGTTTGATCACTTTCTGGCTTTCCCTTTGCCAAACGACAGTTCTATCATTGCAGTAGTTTAATAGACTGTTGTAGAGAGTTTCTGGTACCTCTAGATGTCTTAACCTCTGGAACACTGCAGGCCACCGTAGATCGTCAAATGCGCCTGCAATGTCGATCATGATTGTCATAGCATATTTGGAGGGGGTTGTGTATGTGCTATCTCGAGAGCTCTGTTTATAGCATCATCGATTGATTTACCTGATCGAAATCCCAATTGGTGTGGGGTAAGACCGTGAAGGATTCTGTGTGCCTGTAATCGTTTACAGAGCAGTTTCTCTTGGATCTTGCCTAAGGTATTTATTGGGCAGATTGGTCTATATGACTTTGGATCTGAGGGATCTCTGTCTAATGATTTCTTGATTATGACTGCTTTTTGAGGTTTTCCATACTAGAGGTACTCTGCTCAGCCTTAATGCATCGTTTAGCAGTGTAGTTAGAAATGGGGTGCTCTGTGATCTTATATGTTTCAGTACCTCTGAGTGGATGCTGAGCAGGTGCTTTCTTAAGAGTTCTGTGACCGGTAGCGCGACTTCTTCCTGTGCAAACGGACAGCTCGAGGAAATGATTTGGCCACCCAGATCACCCGAGATGAATCCCATCGAACATTTACGAACATAATCGAGAGATTAGTTCGTGCAGAGAGTCCTATACCGCCAACACTTTCGCAATTATGGACAGCTAAACAGGCAGCATGGTTCAATGTTTGTGCACGGGCTTCCAACGGCTACTTGAATCCGTGCCACACCCCCTTCGCCAGACAAAAGGAGGTCCGATGCGATATTAGGAGGTATGATTTATGCCACATCAGTGTACAGCTGCCCTCTCAAGGGAAGTGAAACGCAAGTAGACGAGCATCTTCTGATCTCACAGCGTAGAACTGCACATTCAACACAGCGGAGCTTTGCCTCGTAGAGAGGAATACGACCAATGAAGTGCGACATAATTCTATGAGACAAGTAGAACACAGGAGATGCCGTATCGTATGGCGTCTAACATAGAACTGATGAGATTTCTTTCTCATAGAAGAGGGTATAAATAATCTGTTTCAAATAATCAGGAAATTCATCTTTGCTTCCCGATAGTAAAATGGCAGGAAACTACATAGCGGTAGGTAAAAGCTTCATGTAGTTGATGTTTTTAATGTATTATGACTTGAGTACTATGAAAGTATACCGTTTCAATGCTAGGACACAGTCATGATCTATCAAAAGCGCGTCTTTTTTCGTACAGTTCACATATTAAATATCAAATAATGACATTTGCAAGTACAGTCTTGAGGCAGTCGGTACAATATCCATAGGTTCAACTCGCAAGGCGAAGCTATAGCGCAGTTGGTAGCGTTGTGAGCACTTGCGTTGTGAAAAGAAAGGTAGCGGTTTAGTGTCCACCTAATTACAATTAATTGGGTTTTTAACTTGTTTTCTCAGCGATTCTTACTCATTTAATAGCAGTATTACCTCAAAAATCGATGTTATTTACTACAAATAATGCATTTACTGCAGAGGCCAAAGTGGCCAAAACTCTTAGCGAGACTGTCAGTCTATGAAAGTAAATACAAGTTACACATTGGAAGTTTTTCGTATTACGAAACTTCATATAAAATATAGATACTTATCTCTAGGTTTATGGTCTTGCTCATTTTTTTATTCTTTCTCTCGATATTTTCTTCAGTGGTGTGAGCAGCTTCGGAAAAAAATCTTCTCTTCCATTCGAATGAAATAACGAAGCGGATCTCGATCTTCAAATCTGTGTGATGAAGTTGGCAATCATTGTAACATTGAGAATATGGATATTATGCATGGGCGAAAAAGCTTTAGACAAAGTACCGTAACAATATTCAGTTTTAAAACCGAAAATGGGATGAAAAATCAGTTGATTTAACCAACGTCTTCTACTAGTATGTGCCTGAGATCGCCGTACAGCATGTATGTAGTGTTCCTCTACCAGCAATTCGCTATTCAAGCCATCGACGGGTTCAGAATCTTCTTCGAGATTTTTCCGCTCTTTTTAGACAACCGCTAACAGAATTAATGCAGCAATTTTATGCGCGTCCATTTTCGTAAAGAGGAAGTGTGGTTGGCGAGCCAAATAAAGCAGACAACGGTTGCTGAAGAGGGCTGAGAGCGCGAATCACGTTAACTACCTCGTCCCGTGTGCCGAAGGCGGTGGGTCTCGTGTGGTCGCGTGTCCCGCCTCGAGGCCCACGAGGACAGGCAGTGGCGCGTACGGCGCAGCACTTTACACAGAAGGTCTTACGAGTGCCAGCAGCCGCCTACGGCGCGGAGCGAGTAACTACACTCCTGGAAATTGAAATAAGAACACCGTGAATTCATTGTCCCAGGAAGGGGAAACTTTATTGACACATTCCTGGGGTCAGATACATCACATGATCACTCTGACAGAACCACAGGCACATAGACACAGGCAACAGAGCATGCACAATGTCGGCACTAGTACAGTGTATATCCACCTTTCGCAGCAATGCAGGCTGCTATTCTCCCATGGAGACGATCGTAGAGATGCTGGATGTAGTCCTGTGGAACGGCTTGCCATGCCATTTCCACCTGGCGCCTCAGTTGGACCAGCGTTCGTGCTGGACGTGCAGACCGCGTGAGACGACGCTTCATCCAGTCCCAAACATGCTCAATGGGGGACAGATCCGGAGATCTTGCTGGCCAGGGTAGTTGACTTACACCTTCTAGAGCACGTTGGGTGGCACGGGATACATGCGGACGTGCATTGTCCTGTTGGAACAGCAAGTTCTCTTGCCGGTCTAGGAATGGTAGAACGATGGGTTCGATGACGGTTTGGATGTACCGTGCACTATTCAGTGTCCCCTCGACGATCACCAGTGGTATACGGCCAGTGTAGGAGATCGCTCCCCACACCATGATGCCGGGTGTTGGCCCTGTGTGCCTCGGTCGTATGCAGTCCTGATTGTGGCGCTCACCTGCACGGCGCCAAACACGCATACGACCATCATTGGCACCAAGGCAGAAGCGACTCTCATCGCTGAAGACGACACGTCTCCATTCGTCCCTCCATTCACGCCTGTCGCGACACCACTGGAGGCGGGCTGCACGATGTTGGGGCGTGAGCGGAAGACGGCCTAACGGTGTGCGGGACCGTAGCCCAGCTTCATGGAGACGGTTGCGAATGGTCCTCGCCGATACCCCAGGAGCAACAGTGTCCCTAATTTGCTGGGAAGTGGCGGTGCGGTCCCCTACGGCACTGCGTAGGATCCTACGGTCTTGGCGTGCATCCGTGCGTCGCTGCGGTCCGGTGCCAGGTCGACGGGCACGTGCACCTTCCGCCGACCACTGGCGACAACATCGAAGTACTGTGGAGACCACACGCCCCACGTGTTGAGCAATTCGGCGGTACGTCCACCCGGCCTCCCGCATGCCCACTATACGCCCTCGCTCAAAGTCCGTCAACTGCACATACGGTTCACGTCCACGCTGTCGCGGCATGCTACCAGTGTTAAAGACTGCGATGGAGCTCCGTATGCCACGGCAAACTGGCTGACACTGACGGCGGCGGTGCACAAATGCTGCGCAGCTAGCGCCATTCGACGGCCAACACCGCGGTTCCTAGTGTGTCCGCTGTGCCGTTCGTGTGATCATTGCTTGTACAGCCCTCTCGCAGTGTCCGGAGCAAGTATGGTGGGTCTGACACACCGGTGTCAATGTGTTCTTTTTTCCATTTCCAGGAGTGTATTTTAGCTAGTTTAATCATGTTGACTGCGCGTTTAACCCTCCGTTACTCGCGCGAAAATTCGTCACGTGGTCACTCGCGCGGATGACAGGTGTCGTCCACAAAGCAAGTGGTCTACTCGTATACTATGTCATCCACAAGGTCATTTATGTATATTGTGAATAGCAACGGTCCGACGACGCTCCCCTGCGGCACACCTGAAAACACTCTTACTTCGGAAGACTTCTCTCCATTGAGAATGACATGCTGCGTCCTGTTATCTGGGAACTCCTCAATCCAATCACACAATTGGTCTGATAGTCCATATGCTCTTACTTTGTTCATTAAAGTGTAGGAGCGCCTGATTCGTTAAATCGTGAATATTGAGAGCACGGTAGGAGTGGACAGGAAGAGGAAGCTGCATTTCTGTTGCCTCTCCCATAGTTATCCGTGGCTCTGGGAACGACTCGTGTTCGCAAACAGCAGCAGCAACAGCAGCAGCGGCGGCTCAGCACTGCCGCCGGTTACATTCTTCCCTGTCGTCCGCATAACTACAGCAACGTAAGACTGTTAACTGACAGAGTATAACTAGTGTTGTACCGGCATTACCAATAGCATTTATTTTACAAATTTCAGTAATTTTCTTGAATAATAACCTGCAATAGTTAAAACTTGCGGGACACCTGTGTTGTCATTGTCCTCAGACATTATTACTAAGCAGAGTCCCTTTCCTTTCGATGCAATCACCTAGAGTAGTAAAAATATGAAAATTGATTAACTGTATACTGCCAGATTTGTTTGTTTGCTAAGGACCAGTTCCAGTCTAAATTTTGCTGCCTCAGTAACTGTTCATTGTTGTTTTGCATAACAGAGGCTTCACGAATTTGCAACTTCGTGTATTAACTCCACTCACTCAAAGTAACGCAAAACGTCACTGGCAAAACTAATAACTAAAGATACATCACAGATTAAGAGTGCGCAGTTTCATTTATTTTGTATTTAGCTTAGCTAGTGACTTCTGCTGGCTTGGTAAGTATGTTATTGCTCTTATGATAAAAGTAAATTCAGTAGCTAATTTGCTTAAAGTAAATTCAGTTCACTCTTCCAATAATTAAAAGTAAATTGCTTTCCCTTTTCTAAATTTTGCGTTACGTTACGCTGACGTTATAGTTACGTAAGAAGGTTTCAGTTACAAACAGTCTTCTATTTAAACAGGAACTTCATTTAACTTTGCTATCAAAATTTAGTACTTCAGCTTAAGTAACTGCTAACTCATTGCTTTCTGAATCATTTATATTCTCTTGAACTGTTGCGTTCTGGATAAGCGTGACGACATTTGCTTCAATTTCTTTGCCATTACCTTTGATAGGATTCTGGATATTCATTGACCTAGTGGGCTGGCGACCGTTCAATTTTACCTCCTTTTGCTAATCAGTATTTCTTGTATTAAAAATATTACGTGGTACCGCCCCCCCCCCCCCCCCCCCCTCCGTGTTGTTCGTGTGCCACTGCACTAAATTCAACACATTTCAGAATTACTGTCAGTATTTAAATTACTTTTAGAATAGATTCTTCCTTCAGAAGGGTGTGTTGTACACTTTCCTCCTACTAGACGATATTATTTTCTTTCAGGAACTAGACCCTTACTTACTGTAAAATTTCATTAGGCATACGCGATGACAGTCGTATATCGCAATCCAGTAGGCCGATTAGGAATTGGGAAGTTAAACGCTAGACGCGTTTTCTCTGGTGATTCAGCACTAATTTGCAGTTTCGTTTTTGCACTGTGTAGCTGCTGTCAGCCCAGTGTCGACCGAAAGCGAAGGTTTGTTTCCCGTTACAAACGAAATTGTTTTCAAAATGGAGTTTAGAGTGCTCATTCGATAGAGCGGCCGAAGCTTACTCTAGTGCTATATTTGTTTTATCGATATGTATTTACAGGGAGAGTAAAACTCAATGAGCAGTCCTCCAGTAGAGACAGCACGGCCCTGGCCCGTGCTGACTGCTACAACGAAGAATGCAGTGCTACTCAGTCGCTGGTGGATTGCTGTTCATTCTTCGTGCTTTACTATCTCTGTTACTTCATATCAATCAAACAGATGTCGCACTAGACTACTTTGGAAGAGCGCTATCGAACAGGCACTTAAAATTCCGGTTTAAAAAATCATTTTGTTTCTAACAGGAAACAAGTCGATGCTTTCCGTCAACATTTGGCGTCGCGTGAAGGACGTGACGAGCAGTAATTGTCTGGGCAGACTCCATCTACACATTTCAATAAAAAGGAATTACATATATTTCCCGAAACACCAGAGAAAACCTATCTGCCGACTCTTACGAGAGACATCCGGTACAAGTCCATCGCCTGTGATTTCCGCCAATCCCCCAAGCTGACATGCGGATCGTTGTCTGTGCCGAAATGCTGTCCTCTTACCCAGGGTTCAAATGGCTCTGAGCACTATGGGACTCAACTTCTGAGGTCATTAGTCCACTAGAACTTAGAACCAGTTAAACCTAACTAACCTAAGGACATCACACACGTCCATGCCCGAGGCAGGATCCGAACCTGCGACCGTAGCGGTCTCGCGGTTCCAGACTGCAGCGCCTAGAACCGTACGGCCACTTCGGCCAGCCTCTTACCCAGGGGTTCATGTGAGCGAAGAGATGAAAAATCAGAGTAAGCGAAGTCCAGGCTGCGTGGTGGGTGAACAAACACTTCCCATCTTAAAACGCTACAAGAGCGACATCGTTGCACCTACAGTAGGCGGCCGAGAATTGTCAATAAGAAGGAAACTCATGAGAGTTGCGTCATATGGGTTGCATGAAATCGTGCCATCCTCATCAGGACTTTATATTTAGCAGGCATTTTTACGTGCTTAGTGTGTGCTCAGAACTGAAAAGTGAGAGGTGATGCGATATACGGGTATACTAAGGGCGCTGTATAACACATCTGCACAAAGTTTCACAGGATTTCCACTCTGGACTTAATTTCGCGACCGATGGGTGATTGAAAAAACTGCTACGGTCGCAGGTTCGAATCCTGCCTCGGGCATGGATGTGTGTGATTTCCTTAGGTTAGTTAGGTTTAAGTAGTTCTAAGTTCTAGGGGACTGATGACCACAGCTGTTAAGTCCCATAGTGCTCAGAGCCATTTTTTTGATTGAAAAAAAAAAGGTCTCGTACATAGAGACAGTTGGAAAGCAGCTACCAATTAACGGACAAGCAATCGAAGGAACCAGTGTAAATCGATCATCAAGAACAGATTAAGTGCGTGCTAGCCTCGTTACACTGTAGGGTGCAAACCCGAAATTCTGGATTACTCGTGGGTAAACTGTTCTTCTTCATGAAAAATTAACAACATAATAAACACTGAGACAAGAATGTGAGACCGTCCAGTCCCTAGGGACTTCGTGAACCAAAAAGTAAATAGCAAAACAGAACGTGATTTGGCAGGGGAAGTGTCGGATACCAACGCAGAGGGGGACAGCGCCACATTTCTTACTACATCAGCATCACTGAATGCGTGAATACCAGCAACTCGTGACGCTAGCCTCGTTCTGGCGTAATAAAGGTGGCCGAAGTGTGCACGAGCGTGCTATCGCGACGCGATCTAACTGCTGCTGATCTGAATTTATGCAAGTTGGTTCCAACGTGATGGAGGCGAGTTCATGTCAAATAAAGATAGCGACAACCTCCGCACTACTGTCGTAAGATCTGTAACGAAGTGGGACCTTCAAAGGTCTGAAACAGAATGGATCCCGGATAGCTCCTCTCCTCGGTTTTATGGACTCTGGCACGGCACACAGTAGTGTACTTTCTCCCAGAGAATGTGGTGTCTATATCAGCTTTACTGCTGGGGGAAGGGAGAGAGGCAATGAAGACGTTCCTGCGGCTTAAGGTTGGGTGACATTTTGTGGCGCCAGGACAACAACCGCGGGAGAGAAGTATCTACGTATACGCATTTGAACGCAACGGTTCCGAAAGTTACTGATTTACACAACCTTGCGGCTTTCTAAATTTAAGTAATCGGTGGATATTAAAAATCATCCGCGTTCATCATCTGATGGTCATGTACCTAACCAACACATGGGTGGCTCCAGGTGAGTGAGGAAAATTGGTATTAATGTATAAGTTCGCAAATTATGTCTTTTCATTTAATCCTTTAACGCTTTGGGTCCCAACAACATGAAAAAGTAATTAACCTTTATTATCATAGTAAACAACGTATACAAGAAGAAATTGTCAGAAAGTAAACAATCACTTGTTGTAAGGATGTGGTTGTACTTTGGAACACAAATGTAAAATTTTGCACAAAATAAATGTTTATTATCGTAGTAAGCAACGGCTACAAGATGGAATTGGCTAAAGGTAACCAATCAGTTGTTTCAAGGAGGTAGTTTCACTTTGGAATCAGTGGAACATACAATATTCAAATACTCATCATTCCATGTGAAACTTCTGAAAACAAATTCGCGTTTTTCCTTGTTAAAATCGCAGGTCTCGAAACTTCAATGAATTCAGAACGTCCTAAATAACAAGCAAGATTGGGCCTAAAATCTAATTATATTTTATATCACAATTACATACTGTTCCAGTGGTTTCATTTCGATAGTACCCATAAAAGCAGTAGTACGTTACGGTAACTCAGATATACTCACTTTTGTTGTCAATGGTCTGCCCAGTACGACCACTATATAAACACCGCCTGTCTCTTCCTCCCACAATCACGCAGCATGGTCTTCGTGCCGACTGCTGCTTTGAACTCTTGCACTACATTCGTAGAGTGCATTCGTAGAAGCACTTCACTGTGTACCACTAGAAGTCTGTGTCTTGCAATAGTACTTAAAAAAATGAATAAAATGCTGGTTTCAGGCAGAGAACACTGGGGCTCAAAGGATTAATTAAGTCTTGTTCGTAAATTATGTAACAAGCCAGCGACTACAATCACTGGAATCGTAATTAAGTACATTTTATTAATCTGTGGTAAAAAAACGTGATTGTTACGTAATTAAACGCTCTTTCCTTGTATGGGACTAGACTGCACAGTTGCTGAGGCTTGTATGTGTGGATCATCGCAGAAAAGGTTAGGAGCTTGTAGACAGATTTTATTATTAATTTTTTCAGTCGTTTCACCATCTCAGTTTTGTGAAGAACAGGCACTATGGCTACCACAAGGTCAGTCTTCTGCACACACAGAAGCCAACCAATGTTAGACTGTTCCTCTCCTCTCAGCGAGCTGGTCTCTCTGATCAACAGCTGTGTAATATGCCACGCGGTATTTCGACTTGTAAGAGGAAAGGTAATTTTCGACAGCCAACAAAACTTTCCCGTGTATTCACCCAAAAGTATCAAGTCCACAATATACCGTCCTCTTTCACAATGTTCGACACCTAAAGAAATGACTCAACACTTTACACCATTTTCAAAGCAATGGGAGACACATCCTTCCTGTCTGAAAATTAGCTCCTGACTCTTAGAGAATTATTCCCCACGGTCTACCCTCTCCAGAATTCCATTCTTTGCTCTTTTCTGATTGGCTGGGACAAAATATAAATGCATGTTGTTTTACAAAATCCCTTATATACAGTTTACATGATTTGTCGTGGTTCCCTTTCTTTACTGCCATCTCCAGCTAATGGACGAGCTACCTGCATTGTGTGCTAGTGCAGAACGTACGGCAAGTGAAAGAGAGGTAGATAGCAGAGGGATTTACGTATGTATGATAAGTCCCTTCCCTCGAAAATTTCCCTCCTTCATACCTCGTCTGTCTTACCACCGATGACGTGTTACTGACTTCATTTCTACTAAGATTGCATTACATACGAGGTGCCTAGTTGCTTCCACAGCCTTGAGTGGAATGCTTAAGTTCTGAATAATGTGCACTAACCTACTGCCTTCTACGCAGTTGTCCCCTGTTCAGAAAACAGCACGTAGGTCGTGAGTCCGTTATCTTGAGGCTGAAATAAACTCTTAGCGAGGAACTGGTACTGTACAAATAATTATAATTTGACTTAGTATGTGTAATCGGCATCCGGCTCGCTTTTTATTTGCAGAATAAGAGAAACTGCACAATTAAAATTCAAATGGCTCTGAGCACTATGGGACTTAACATCTGAGGTCATCAGTCCCCTAGAACTTAGAACTACTTAAACCTAACTAACCTAAGGACATCACACACATCCACGCCCGAGGCGGGATTCGAACCTGCGACCTTAGGGGTCGCGCGGTTCCAGACTGAAGCGCCCAGAACCGCTCGGCCACCAGCGGCCAGCAAACTGCACAATTATAGTCCCCTTTACGAATCACAGACAATTTCCATTCTTCACACTTTCATAAAAAACAAACAAAACAATGAATTGTGTATTTGGTTAATTGCTATCAACCTGTTCTCAGTTGCCTGTGCAAATAATCAGAGATTGCTAATTAAGTTTTTAACCGATACTGACCAAGGCAAGAAACATGCCTATCCTCCGAGACTCTCGATCATACTCCGATCTTACAAACGAACCACTTCGCCCGCCATCCAAATTAGCCACGATCCGAAGATCTCTGATGTGCATCGTCTGCCTCTTCGTTTAGCAGTTGTTTATTATTCTGCTGGTCATTAACACTTTTGAAATAATGGAATGATAGCCTGCTATTGAGACCTGCTGTTATAAGAAATGCTAGTGAATTCATTGTTTAGTTTTTCTGATATTAATCAGAACTGTATCATATTAGAGCCCTACTTCCGAACACAGAAGCCAGTCGCGGGGAAGGACCACAATTTGCACGGTCTTCATCACGATACCCGTACCGAATAAACAATCTGTCAACGGTATCTCACTCCACATTTCGCCATTTTCCCACTGCTGCCTTCTCAAATGCTCTAGGAAGAGCTTCTTGTACTGGATGTGATGGCTGTAAGACCAGAAAGATTACAGACAGTCAAAGAAAGCTTTGTTTTAGGTTTTTAATTGCGTCATGTTTAAACTGTGAATGGTACACTGTGATATATTTTTGGACAGGTCTTGAGCAGATGAAGCTGATTACTGAATAGAGAATGTAAGTACTACAGTTCACATCTTCGTAAGGAACAAAGTTATTAGAATTGCACGCTTGCTGGTAGCTAAACATTGCCTTGATACATGTTTTGTTTTGTGTGTGGACAAAAAGTTATTTCGGATGATCAAGATAAATGGGACACAATGTAAAGTGTACAGCAAAACAATACAGACAATATTCAAGGAGTTGTAGAGGATATTTGGAGGAACAAACTCAGGGTAGAATCCCATGTCTGGAAACTTTATTCATAGAAGCTACAAAGCGTCGAAATTATTAGGAACAACGCAGACGTAAGCATTGAGGAAGCCAGATGAGGTCGGACGCATTCACTCCTGTCATAACATAGACAGCCGTCTTTCAGCGTGCGAACTCGTTTGCTTCCGAAGTGGTGGCCTATTGGGAGACGTTGGCACCGATATCTTTGAAGTGCCATGGTACAGAGCGCGCAAAATGCATTGGCCGCTTGATGTTCAGTGGCCGGGGAGGCGTGGGGAGAGCGGCAGTGGTGGTGGTGGGGGGGGGGGGGGGTCTCTCAGAACGCTGTATGGGAAGTGCCATCCTTAACTGAAGCACATACTCGCATTATTTGTAAATAATAAGTGGGACCCTTCCAGCCCACACTTGCATGGTGACCATTCAAAAAGATCTACTGTCATCTCTGCTTTCGTTAGTATCTAAAAAGAATTCCATCGAAAATGCAGTGATTTATTTTCGTCTGGCTTGTTAACCATTCGTAACATTCAGAGAAGCGTCATGAATGGCGAATTTTGAGTAAAACCTACACATTCTCTGGTTGCCACGTTAAAAGTTGCTGCTTTTACCAAAACACAGTGGAGTTAATACAGTCTCAGCTGACTAACATGTTGTGCAGACACAATTGCGTGAGGATTCTGAAATAGTGGTTTATTAAGTTTGTTAAGTGAGGAACTGAGGAAAAGTATGGTCAGTAGATTACAAAAAAGCACATCCTCGGAACAAAAAAAAGTGTAATGTTTTCACAAATGTTGTTCAAAAACCCATAGCATTTCTCATTTCACCAGCTATCGATGGCCTTTTAAAAATTACATTCTTTCGCCAAAAAAGTCTGTTGTTACTGGAATAACACGGTAGACAATGAAGTTGTACGTAATAACGATACGGCAAAATACTTTCCTCTTTGTGTGCTGTCATTTTTCAAAATCTAATATCGATATCTAAAACCGGTTATGAAATATGATGAATCTTGTGGCTTTACCAATGGCGCGGCGCGATCGCAAATGAGTGTGCCACATCAGAGCAGTTTTCTCAAGATTGGTGGCAGATAGATAACTCTACCCAAGTCTAAAGAAACATTCAATATGTTAGCTAAATTTCATATGCAGCAATATATCGTGTAACATGCACCAAACGCAAATTCTTAGCGACCTCTGTTTGTGATTTCACACTTTTCCGAATTTCGCGTAGTGTCTTACTTTCACATAAATATCACAATAACTATGACCTTAAAGAAATGATGGGTATATTGTCATGAAGCTGACATATAAAGCTATAACTAAAGCAAAAATGAATTTTTTTCACCAAATAGTTTCTGTAAAATAGTTTGAGAAAGATTGCATGGTGCGCGCCTCGATTCTGTCATCACTGATGGGCCGAAAGGCAGATAACACTTATCGGCCTCCCCTTCTGAACAAACGAATGAATTCGCCTAGTGCTTTGGACGAAAACTGGTCACAGCGCATCGTCCAATGTATCCCGAGCGAGCTATATCGTTGGACGCCGTTCCTGAAATCAATTTCTACCACGAGACAGCCTCTACGACAGCTCGAAATTTATCTGCATTGTTGTTATTTCATGTATACAAGTGTCCCAGAAATGTTTCGACAAACTTTGAGGCATTGTAGAGGGCGTCTTGAAGAACCCACGCCCAGATACATCATCCAGCGACACTACAGAGCATCGAAGTTATAGGCGAAGGCGCCTGTCACTATACCACCCCTTCAGCAGCAAATGTGACTCTGAATACTTATAGATCGTAGGCGGAATGTCTCGCAGTGTTGTTTGTTTTCTGTCATCGCGACTGATTGCCACAGTCGCCAGTGGATAAGACAGGGCTAAGTGCAGTGCACACAGGACTCGTCTCATGTGACTCTGATTGCTCTGTTCCCTTGGTGGATTACGGTTTGAGACACTGGTTTCCTTCTGCAGTTCATTTTTCTCCTGTACGCCGAAAAACTTGGAGAAATTAGAGGGTCCCAGGAGAAAAACAAACTGAAGGTGGAATCCCATGTCCGAAACAGTCATCCATCGAGGCAAAAAAATGGCTCTGAGCACTATGGGACTCAACTTCTGAGGTTATTAGTCCCCTAGAACTTAGAACTAGTTAAACCTAGCTAACCTAAGGACATCACACACATCCATGCCCGAGGCAGGATTCGAACCTGCGACTGTAGCGGCCTCGCGGTTCCAGACTGCAGCGCCTATAACCGCACGGCCACTTCGGCCGGCTCCATCGAGGCATCAGAGTATCACATTCAAAGGAGATGCCTTCAGATTCGACGCTCTGTAACGTTGCTGGATGATGTTTCCGGACACGGGTTCACATTATGAAACATACCCTTAGAAAAATTTATAAATTACTGTGCTCGTAAACCTCTTACGTTATTTGATTTTCAAACAGCTGAGCGAAACTGAACGTGCTCAGTCATTTCTCTCTTTACTTATTCTGATCATCAATAAACTGACACACAATATTTTTGGCGCAACTTTCAATAATCCCTACAAAAGAATGGCCCTCACTGACAATAACCTATACCTTTCATGAATCACTCACCTCACAAAAATCTTCGTTACTCGAACTACTGCAATGCAGCAAGCTCCAATATTGCCAGCTAAATAAAAGATTCTAACTACTGAAGGAACTAACTACTGACAGGCATAGTTAGCAAATGACAGATTTTGGTAGAGAACAAACAATGTATTTACCTTAATAGTGTTCAAAAGTCATTATATATATATATATATATATATATATATATATATATATATATATATATATATATATATATAATCAGTTCATGGCATCCAGTCTTACAAATTTCCTTTTTCTGGCGGACACACGTCCAGATTGTCCGCTCTCAAAATTCTGCCATCTCTCTCCCCACAGCCACCACTGCTGGCGGCTCACCTCCAACTGCGCAACCCTTCGCGCTGTTCAGATCCTACTGCCTAACACTACAATAGCAAATATT
Organism: Schistocerca cancellata; assembly: GCF_023864275.1. Taxonomy (NCBI): domain Eukaryota; kingdom Metazoa; phylum Arthropoda; class Insecta; order Orthoptera; family Acrididae; genus Schistocerca; species Schistocerca cancellata. The sequence goes on from NC_064627.1 coordinate 1,001,830,099, forward strand.
CCAACAATGCAAACCAGTCACAGACTGCAGACAGCACAGTCAGTGATTTTCATACAGAGCTCTACGTGGCGTTACCAACATAAAAACCGAAACAGCCTACTTACAATATCCTCGATTTGTTTCTCAGGTCACTCTCTACAACACCTCAAAGTTTGACATAAAATTTCTCTAAAAATGCATGCTCTGACAGACAATGTGGAGGTGATCGCAGAAGCTGCTGTTGTAGTATATAGGAAAGTCACACTGCGAGAAAGTAATAGCCAACGCAAGGACACAAGCAGAGTACTGACGCTTGATGAAAATAATGGGATGTGGCCATCTTCTAAGTGCAACATATTGTTGTAAGTGTGCGGAAACACACATTTAAGCTAGACTATGTAAACAGGGTTGAATGACTCTTAAATATCAAGGAGTAGGCGTCTAGAGTGACTTAAAGAGCAAGAGCAACGGAAAAGAATTTCAGGAGAGGTTGATGCCAGACAGGGACATAATATAAGGAAATTCAGCCACGAAAGAGGTAGCTTACAGGGACTCGTTCGTACGATTTTCAATTACAGGTTCTCTGTCTGATACTCTTACCCGGCAGGCTTATTGCAGGAGAGAGGAAGGATCTAAGAACAGATTCGCAGTTTGTCACTGATTCGTGCGGTAATCGCGAGTGAAATGGTCATTGAACTCCAGGGGTAGACGGTGTGATAGCTGTTGGAAGGGTTACTACTGAGTTTCTGGAAGGTCAAAGCACTTATTACTTTCGGCCAGGCGAGAGAATTTCGATTTCTGACAGCAGTTCTTCCCGTTCACCTTTCGCTAGCGGAACAGAAAAGGTGGGGAGATGAAAGTGATACATTCCGTCATACAGCGTAAGGTGACTAACAATATAGGTGTAGACGTACATTTACCTAGAACGAGCGGTTATTCACTCTTTGGAGAGGTTTCCAGTACTCGCAGATCGAATGTGAACACTCGATTTATTCCAAATCGGTTGGTTCAGGTGCAAACTGCTTTCTAAACTATAACGTAAGATTCTACTTAATTAAATTTGGTTTTGCTGTAACATAACGTAGAAATAATTCCAATCCCAAAGAAAGCAGGTGTTGACAGATGTGGAAATCACCGAACTATCAGTTTAATAAGTCACAGCTGCAAAATACTAACACGAATTCTTTACAGACGAATGGAAAAACTGGTAGAAGCCGACCTCGGGGAAGATCAGTTTGGATTCCGTAGAAATATTGGAACACGTGAGGCAATACTGACCTTACGACTTATCTTAGAAGAAAGATTAAGGAAACGCAAACGTACATTTCTAGCATTTGTAGACTTAGAGAAAGGTTTTGACAATGTTCACTGGAATACTCTCTTTCAAATTCTAAAGGTGGAAGTGGTAAAATACAGGGAGCGAAAGGCTATTTACAATTTGTACAGAAACCAGATGGCAGTTATAAGATTCGAGGGGCATGAAAGGGAAGCAGTGGTTGGGAAGAGAGTGAGACAGGGTTGTAGCCTCTCCCCGATGTTATTCAATCTGTATATTGAACAAGCAGTAAAGGAAACAAAAGAAAAATTCGGAGTAGGTATTAAAATCCATGGAGAAGAAATAAAAACTTTGAGGTTCGCCGATGACATTGTAATTCTGTCAGAGACAGCAAAGGACTTGGAAGAGCAGTTGAACGGAATGGACAGTGTTTTGAAAGGAGGATATAAGATGAACATCAACAAAAGCAAAACGAGGATAATGGAATGTAGTCGAATTAAGTCAGGTGATGTTGAGGGAATTAGATTAGGAAAGAAGATATAAAATGTAGACTGGCTATGGGAAGGAAAGGGTTTCTGAAGAAGAGAAATTTGTTAACATCGAGTATAGATTTAAGTGTCAGGAAGTCGTTTCTGAAAGTATTTGTATGGAGTGTAGCCTTGTATGGAAGTGAAACATGGACGATAAATAGTTTAGACAAGAAGAGAATAGAAGCTATCGTAATGTGGTGCTACAGAAGAATGCTGAAGTTTAGATGGGTAGATCACATAACTAATGAGGAGGTATTGCATAAAATTGGGGAGAAGAGGAGTTCGTGGCACAACTTGACAAGAAGAAGGGACCAGTTGGTAGGACATGTTCTGAGGCATCAAGGGATCACAAATTTAGCATTGGAGGGCAGCGTGGAGGGTAAAAATCGTAGAGGGAGACCAAGAGATGAATACACTAAGCAGATACAGAAGGATGTAGGTTGCAGTAAGTACTGGGAGATGAAGAAGCTTGCACAGGATAGGGTAGCATGGAGAGCTGCATCAAACCAGTCTCAGGACTGAAGACCACAACAACAACAAACGACGTAGAAATTCTTGGAATTACCCTTTCCATATCGGTTTTTCATTGTATTTTCTTTACCAGTTTCCTTCGTGTAGTTCGAGTTTTCGTATTTGGTTTTCCTTTTAGATCTCAAGCTTCAGTTTCCTGGACGTCAGAACCACCTCTCATTCGCAGCGATAAAGTAGGATCAATGGGCAACAGCTCCCATCAAGTAATTCTGCAAAGCCTGATGTGAGAACAATGGTCATCTAAATTTTGACTGAGAGGTAAAACAAGGTATTTCAGTCAAATCACTAGGTCAAAATTCACGAAACGTATTCTAAATTGAGAATATGGACAACCATCAGCTGTGGAATGGAATGACGACAGTGAAACTTTGTGCCGAATCCGGATTTCCCGCTTATCACGAGCTGTGGCCTTATCATTTGGCTAATCATCGTGCTCGACTCACAGCCACAAACTTCCATATGTCGTCAACCATGAGTCTACAACCTTTGCTCGTACATCCATTATGTATGTTCCCGTACAGGTGAGACATTTTACTTGAAAGTCACTTGCCCGGTGTCGGCGGATAAATACGATATTGCAGTGCCTGTGTTATTCTGAAAGGAACTTTACATCGTAATTCAAATAACACAGGCGCTGCAATATTGCGTAGGTCAAAATATCTCCATTCTGATATTTAGTTCTACTTAAAAGGCGGTGGTTTATTTACGCATCGATAAATATTGCAATACTTAGGCTAAATATCGAATTTCACTTTTGTAATCTTCTGATCAAACGGAATCGTTTGATATATAAGAGGCGACCAAAAAGTTTCCGTTTGAGGGCGCTCCTGCATCATATACGACGTAGCGCGACTACAGTGATGGTATATAAGCACCAGCATGTAGGAAAGAAATTAGTGCAACATTCGTGTCTTTTCCCGATGCGTACGGTAAATGTGGAAACGTCAACTATGGCGGTGTTATTAGCAAATGTGTCCAAACAGGATCAACGTGCTCTTATCCATTTCTTGGCCGCGGAAGGACGAACACCGGTAGAGATCCGTCGGAGAGTGAAGAATGTATACCGGGCAGACATGCTTGTTTGTCGGAAACCACCGTTTTTGAAGTGGCCGGGGAATACTGCTGCTTCATGATAATTCACGTCCCCATATAGCAAATGTCGTAATTCACAATAATTTACAATTTACCCCATCTCAAGTGGGAGACACAGAGGCACTCGCCCCTATAGTTCTGCTCTCTCCCCATGCTATTATCAAGCTTTCGAAGACTTACAAGGAGATCCTCCATACTGTAATTCACGGGTTTTGATGTGCATCAAATATGTTGTAGAGGCACTTACCCAGAGTATCTGACTATTCGGTTTTTTAGCGACGGGCCTTGGTTTTTGAGAAAATCGATTTTGAATTTCATTATGTGCTTTGTATACCCGTAACAAGAGCAAGTCAGCGTAGCGCAATGGTAAAGGTTAACGGCTACAGCACTGGTGGTACTGTGTTCAAATCCTGTTTGCGTACTTTTTTTCAAAATCGACCGAAATTTTCAATTTTATTTCAAATAATATCAACAAACGGTGTAAGGTGTGCGAAATTATTCAGTTATTAATTTTTTTCTGTCATACAATATTACAAAATCTTATTTTTCATCGTCCGCATTGCTTGATGTGCCAGAACAATATTGTGGTTGATATTTACCATAGAAACAACCGAAGCACAAATTTTGGCAGCACCACGCGCATTTAATGAAAGCAACCGTCTTGCAGGCATACGGTTTCATCATGAGCGATACCGGGAAACACATTTTTTTTGCGTTCAAAATATTTCTCTTTCAGCCGCTAATTTCGATGCGAACCATGCGTATCTAATCATGCTTTCAAAATTAGGTGCCCTGAATTGATGTAGGATTAGCGAATGTACTTTTATCGAATCTTCCCTAGAAGCGATCTTCCTATTGTCTTCCATCAAGTCGGGACCATTCTGAACAATTTTCGTGAAAATTTTCACTTGTCGGTAAAAATAAACATCGCAGCGCTGCCAATAAGGAGTGTACTTTGGTGGGACCATTTCTAGGGTGCAGGTTCTCGCCTTCCTTTCATCAGTGAATATCGTATAAAGTTGAATCGGTTTGCCCCCACGAACTGACAATGTATAAAAATTTTTTCTGTCCCACGTACGGAAGAATTACATAACGCAAAAATTCTTCGTATACCAGTTTCGTGAACTTCCCGTATTTCGTGCAGGACACTACATTTCTGTATTTCTCCGTTAATTCGTCTACTCGTTTTTGAACGTCAGGATCAAATTTTCCGGACGGTCTTGCATACATAAAGAAAGTAATTGGAGCAGGATTTGAACAGTGTACTTCCAGCGCTGCAGCCATGCACCTTAACCGCTGCGCTACGCTGACTTACTCGGTATACATGTTATGTTACGGGTATACAAACTTCGCAATGAACTTCAAAATCGATTTTCTCAAAAACCAAGGCCCGTCGCTAAAAAACCGGATAGGAAGGTACTCAAGGGTAAGTGCCTCTACAACATAATTGAAGCGCATCAGAATCCGTGATTTACAGTGTGGAGGGTCCCCTTGTCAGACCTAGAACGACCGACGATTCCTGTCGGACAAGAATGTACAGCAGGAAGTTACGGAATTCTTCACGCAGCAGTATACGGCGTTTTACCAAATGTGTATCTCCACCCTGGTGTGACGGTGGAATGATTGCTCCAGTGCTCACTGCGATTTTACGTGATTGGCATACCGATTCTGGGCTGTACGGCCTTCTAGCGGAAACTCTTTGATCACCCCTTATAATCTATATCATGATAAAATTCTGATTTTTATTTTGCCATTTTCCCAGTGCTTTTTCGGTTTTGTATATACTGTAAGAAGTGTATATTTCTATTGTTTATTGTCAAATCACAATTTATGAAAGATGTTTATATTTTATTAATAGGATTAAGTAGGAATAATTAATATTTGTCATGCTGGAAATAATTGTGGTAGCAGGGAATGTCTGCACCAAAGTATTGTTGACAAGAGAGACCGCAAACTGATATAATTTTTAAAAGGGCGGGAGAGACCGCGTATGGATACATTTTAAGAAAAGAGCAGGAAAGACCGCGCTTTGATACATTTTGTAATGATAGCAGGGATTGTCTGCACCAGAAAGAATTGTTGGCAGGAGAAACGGCACTTTAGCGTTCGTAGGAAGTCAGTAGTAAGCGAGATGTGAAGCGAGTCGGTAGCAGGTCTGAAGCGAGAGGTTGAGAGGAGCGGTGTACCTGCCAGCCACTAGCTATGATTTACAAGATATTATAAACGGATGTACAGAGACATCAGCTAACTATTATAATAAGAGGAACTAATATTATCGAATTAATTTTTTGAGACTACTGAAGGTATGTTTGCGCATTGCTAGTTGTAAGATTATTGTAAAAAGTAAGTCCCATTTGAACGTTTGTAAAATCGTTTCATTCAGAATATAATTAACTTTTGCCAGCAATATTGCATTTCTAATTATAATCCATCCCAAAAACCATCAACGTAAAACTTTGCAAAATTTTATTGTTGTCAAGAGAAAGTTTAACTATGAATTACGTAACTTCAGTCAAATTAATTAAAGAATAACGCCAGCTTTGCTATTAAAGAATAACTTCAGCTTTGGTAATAAATACAGCCACTTATTATGAAAGCCCACCAGCAGCTAATAGAGTATAGTAAAACACAGTAAGTATATTCATGTCGCAGTTCGATGTAGCAGTCAGATGGCGATCCAGTAACAGTAAAAAAGGTAAGGAACAGTTTTGGGTTATTGCAGATAACGACTGAGGGCCACGACGACGACACATTCTATGTTTCGTCGAAATAATCAGAAAATCACTTTTAATAAGCAGCAATTAAATTTGTATGCGAAGATTGAGAAAGAGAATAAATTTCAAAGGGAAGTTTTCATTTGTTATTATTAAGCAAGAGATAGAAATCCTAAGAAAAGGTTTGTTGTAAAACGGTAGGTTATCAATAACACAAGAGGTATAGAGGAGACGGGAAGGTTTCAATACTTAACCCATACCCATTTCAATCAATATATTACAAACCAAAAAGCATGCGAATAGAACCGACAGTTTTTGAAGGTCTTTCACTGTAATTTTGATGCAATGAAATATGTGTAAAATTAGTCATCAGCGTAGCGTTATGCATCCCGCTGCGTCTGGGGGAACAGGGAATTTTTACTGTCAATTTAAAAGTTTTACTACTTCAAAATTTCACTTTCAAACTCCTGTACCAATTCTTGTGGCCTAAGTACCAAACATAAAATTGCTTGTTCTGGTAAGAACGCTGACAGGCACAGTTCCATGGTGCGAAGTCTGAACGACCAATGAGGTGTGTAGGAGAGGAATGACGTGCTGGTTGGGTGTCACTCTAATATTACTCCACCTACAATTGTGGGTCAAACACTTCTCGTTAGGGGAGCTTCATCGTAGTATGAGAGTGATGTAGTTTTTGCAGCAGAATACTTAGCTTTGAACCGTCGAATCTCCACCACAATAAAGTACATTAGGGGATATATATTGCAGATGTGCCTGGATTTTGGACGTGATGAAAACCTGGAAGTTAAAACAATATTTTCCAACACGCTGACGAGTCCTTTCAATAGCATATGTATTGTACGTAAGCAATCACAAAAATATTCATACAGAAACTGTTTTATACCAACGAGACTCACAAAACAGCAACTGTTACAGACTTTGCGTCATTACATTGACCAAACGATGACACCTTAAGTGCTTTGCACCTCTCAATATATACCCTATCTCAACTAGGTATGTTCTTCGACCTGTTGTCAAAAACAATCTCATTTACTGATTTCTAGTGAAAAGTTAATGATATACAAGAAATTATTGCTACAGTTTTAAAGACAATAAATGATTATTAATTCCGAATACATTTCTAAATATTTTTCATTTACTTTTGTATGGAAATTTGGTTATGAAGTTACGATAACAGTACCTACCGTAAAATCATTAATTACATCTTGATTTCACGTTGGGTTTTATTCCTGACATTAAATGAGGTACAGTACAAAATGCCAAAATGGAATTTTAGGTTAAAGTTCTGTATGATAATTTCGTAGTATCAAAATGATTGAAAATCAATAGTGTTTGCATCAGAATGTTCGAGCATCATTAATGAAGAAGTTTATTGTAACTGATCTAATTGGTTTTTCATTATTTTCCTGATACATTAAGTGCACAAGTCATGTTAAATAATCAGATGACTGATAAATGTTCCAAAAGCCTGTTTTCAGGTAAGTTGAAATTTACGAATTTTGCTAGTTAATCATTTCTTTAACTACTACATAGATATTTCTCCTAACATTTCTATGGGAATGTAATAATGCAATCATGAAAATGAAATTACAAATTTTGCTGAAATTGGTGACAGTATGTTAAATCGCAACATCCTGTTTTCTAATTAATTACAACTTTCTGTTAATTACAGCTAAATTCTCTGGAATAAAGTGAAAGATGTTGATTCGGTATATAAGTGTACCATGTAGTTCAACTTGCTGATAGGAATTAAGTAAAACCCTACTTGCTAATTTTTGTCCACTACATATTGCGGTTCGAACAATATACAATCTGATAAACTTTTAGTGGTATCGAAACAGTTGTGCTGACACACTACGGCACGTTACCTCATGGCTGTAGCAAACAAATGATTTGACAGTTACAGATATGCGTATTTTTCAAGATGATGCTGTAACGTTTTTGTATAGTGTGTAAGTGGTAACACTGATGTTGCAATATAATTTAGTATATCTCACTCAAGTTGTTATGTTTATTTTGGATGACAAAAAATGTTTTGTTTGAAACTTCCCAGCAGATGAAAATTGTGTGCTGGATGGAGACTCGAACTCGGGGCCTTTACCTTTTGTGGGCAAGTGCTCTACCAACAGAGCTACTACCTAAACGCGACTCACGACTCTTCCTCACAGCTTTACTTCCGCCAGTATCTTGTCTCCCACCTTCCAGGACTCTGAGGATGGGTCATGTGCTTGGGTAGGTCAAGCTGACACAGTAGCTCAGTGTGTTCAGTCAGAAGGGTGGCTGCCCTCTGTGATAGAAAAGAAAAGTGAGTGAAAGGATCAACGACGATCTGGAACGAGTGTCACCTAATGACCACACCAACCAAATGCAGCGAAAAAAAAAATGAAAAAGAAAAATCGGAAAAACAAGTTTGTTAACTGTTATGAGTGTATGTGTGCGTTAATATGCGTTTGTGTGCGTTTGTGTGTGTGTGTGTGTGTGTGTGTGTGTGTGTGTGTGTGTGTGTTTGTCCAGGATCTCCTCCAAAATCTCTGGATCGATTTCAACCCAATTTGGCACAATAACAGCATGCCTCACAAGTATTAACACTATAGGGTTTATAGCCTCCTACCTCCAATAGGAGCGAAGGTGGGGCAACACGTATTTTTTCCAGCACATGATGTATAGGCTGCCATATACAACAAGTATATTGCGTAGCAAGTGTTCCAGTTACTAACTGAGCTGCTTTGTTTGGCAGGCTACATGTTTTCTAGCCCCCAACACGTATGCCACCCTGTGCGAGAGGTATGTAGTAGTACCGGCCTGTCATGTCGACTTGTCTTGCATGGCAGCCTGTACATCGGAGGCAAGAAATGGCTTTCCAGTGCCTGACATGTAGGTTGCATTTCATGACGGTCGTGTTGTATTGGAGTGGTACTGGCTTGGATGGAGGGACTGGTAGGGACAGAGGGAGGAAGGAGGGGGTCGATATAGAGAAAATGTTAGGAGGGCAGGGACAGAGACATGGGGAGGTGGAGGAAAGAGAATGGGGGAATACTCAGTGACTGTGGAGGAGGAGGACACCGCAGAGAGGAGGCAGAGGAGATGGAGAGAGATAACAGGAGGAAACGATCAGCGAGTGTGGGAGGAGACTGAGAGAGCAGGAGGAGGAGATAAACAGAGCAAGGAAGAGGAGGAGGTGAAGCGACAGAGAGAGTGGAGAGGAAGAGGTAGAAGTTGGAGGATGAGATGTACAGAATGAGGGAGAAAGACGTCGAAGCAGCGAGGGGGGAGGTGTTGTGGGCAATATTCTTTCGAATGCACATGCGGTCAAAGCTGTGGAAAAAAGTGTAGTAGTTTATATACCCAAGAATACCTCAAACAAAAGATTGGATCCGTGGATCTGAAACACTGGACAATCGGCGAGCCCAGGCTAAGCATATCCATGGGAGTCGCGGATTTGTGAAACTGCTGACTGGAACTCGCTTTTTTTAAATTAAACAATAAACCATAGAAGTTTCCTGCGGTCGCCTGATCATCACAGGCCTTCCCAAAATATCACAGGGAACTTTCATTGTCGTTTGCATAATAAAGGTTGGTAACAGATGTCCTGCCAGAGACCGCCATTCAGCAATGAAGTGCAAGTAGCTGTGGACGGGGGAGAAGCTACGGAAACATCCGTTTCTAAGGAAAGAGTTAGTCAATATGTAACCACAACTTTAACGAGCTAAAAAATCAATCTTTGGAAATGCTGTAATTTATCACACCTCTACTGGCTGCGACATAGCTCTTTCTAGGCTCGCATTCGGGAGGAAGATGGTTCAAATCCGGGTGCAGCAATTGGAAATCCGGATTTAGGTTTTCCATGATTTCCCCAAATCGCTATAGGCAAATACCGGGATGGTTCCCTTGAAAAGGCGCAGCCGTTTTCCCCCCCATACTTTCAACACTCGAGTTTGTGCTCCTTCGCTAATGACTACAATGAGAGGTTAAACCCTTTCCTTTTTTTTCGGAAGAGAGGCGGGCTCGTGTGTATGTATCAGATTTGCTAAAGTAGTGGGTCTCAAAAATTCGTTGGCATGGGCTACATTAATTATTTTCAGGTTTAATCAGAGGAGCTGAGCATATCTTACAAAGCTAAGAAAAAGTTACTTCCGCCTATTTCACACTCAGTTGCAGAAGCACAAAAAGTCTTATGAGAGTGCAGTGAAACAACTTAATTCTGTCTTCTGATCGCTCCCAGGCCGCCAGTGGTCACACTCCAAAGTTATTTTTTCCAAGACGCGAATTATTGTCGACGGAATCGTAGGAGTCACTATTAAAGCGCGAATAACTGAAATTATATTTATGCATCCCTAAGGAAGTTTTCGAAAAGGGTCTAAGGGGTGGAATCTCTCGTCCCTCCTGTTCAATCTGTACATCAAAGAAACAATGATGGACATAAACAGAAAGCTTACGAGTGGCATTAAAATTTAGGGTGAAAATGAGGATGTATGACACTGTCTTTATAACTGAATGACCCACAGGATGAGCAAACACTATGCACTGAGAGTAAATCTAAGAAAAACGATTGCAGTGGTGCCATCTATACCTCTGTTTTCTTAAAAACTTTTATATGTGACCATGTTATCACGATTTCCATTTTTGAATGTTGACTGTTAAAATACAGTAGAACAAGACGTGCTTTGAAAGCTACAGTTTTCGATTGTTTGTGTAAACTGAAACGAGAACATTCGATCAGATGAACGTGGGAAACAACCCAAATCAACCCTCACATTGGCCATTAAATAGCTTAGAACTGTCTTATTGTAGTGCAACCATGCCAAATGCTACTTTTTACAGAATGTGGAATGTGTTAAAGTTCTTACGATAAATGTCTGGGGGCGATGAATCACATTATGGGTAACAATTTTCGTTGGAGAGAAAATGCTCACCTACAGTTCCCAGCATCTTTTACAACTGGTAATTCATCTGAGAGGTGGCAGGTTGCAGGCACGCTGCCGTGTTTGTATGCAGTGTGTGTTGCCTACATGCCAGTCATCTACTGTGTGTGAAATGAGGTAGGCTGTGCTTCAAAAACATCGTTCTCCACTTTGGGACACTCATTTTTATTGTTCCTTTTGAAAATCACCTTAACAATTTACTGGAGTAGATAGTAAACAGGTGCAGCACGCGTAGTTAGTAGACCCTATTGCTCTGGTGAAAAGTCCCAGGGCCGGAGAATTCAATAAAACAACGGAGTCAGCGAACATTTTGTCGTTAAAAAAGGTTGTTCCGCACAACGTGATCTTTCACCCCTACGTGTTTGCCATGTAGACATCAAACCCTCTGTATACAGGGAGCTTCAGCTGCCCCTACGTATATCGTTTTATGCAACCAGTGATAGTATATTTGGCCTTCACAAATCACATGCGAGATTTTAGTATTATCTCGCTCGCTGCGTACATACTGTTTGTTAGACCTACAGAAAAAAATGAACAGCACTTTTTTGTAGACAATTAGTTAAATTTTGTTCTGCGATACGTTTTCGCTGGAGACTGTAGTTTTCGAGTTATTCAAGAAAAACGTACGAAAGTGACCTTAAAACGCACCCCCATTCCCACACTCAGCCTCCAGCGACCAGGATTCCGAGTATGTTGTCCATGTCACTCCTCCCTAATATTGTACAAAAATTTACGACTGCACGAATTATTTTCTGCATTCGACCTTTTTTGGTCTTCACTGACTGGCCTTATCAGGCCACCGGCTCAGTCGAGCACATACAAATCGTAAAATTGACATTAGTGTAAATTTGACGTAGCAATTTTAGAATTTTAACAGCATAAAATGAACAATTACATCGTTGCATTCTTCAAGGCTTCTGACTACGAAGCTACAGGGCTTCTGACTACGGAACTACTGTGCTTGTAAAGGTTAAGTTTGGATCGAATTGTCAACATAGTTAGTTTTGGTGCAGCGTTTACAAAAGCCGTTTTTCTCTCATTAACCTCATGGACACGTTTAAATTAATAACGTTAACGAAATGGCCGACTATGCCGGTGGCGTAATAGCTCAGTCAAAAGAGACCACAAAAGGTCGAAAATCAGGAATGGTGAGGTCGGAAATTTCTGTAAAGTGGTAAGAGCGAGTGTCACGAACAACATACTAAAAATCCTGATTGGTGAGGGATGACTGTGTGGGGTGCGCGTGCGTTTGAAGATCACTTTTGTACGGTTTTCTTGAATAACTCGAAAACCGTGGGCTCCGGCGAAAACGTGTCCCAGCACAAATAATTAACTACATCAAATTTCCCAAAAGAGTATCCATTTTTTGTGTAGGACTAATAGTTTGCCCGCAGAGAGCGGGAGGATATGGAAAACACGCAAGTGATTTGTGGAAGCTAGATATAACGTTGCGGGTTGCATAAAACGACAGCGGTAGGGGCTACTGAATCACCCTGTATGTATGATCTAGTGGATAACGGTGGAATCTCCATGAGGCTACTCGCAGATGATGGGGGGATATCTGTAATAAGGTAGCAACAACAGCAAAAGACCTGCTGAGGATCCATGACTGGTGAGTGGATTAGCAGTTGAACATGTAACTTAGTGCTCATAAATAAGAGTAGAAATCCACCATTGTACGTACCATTACACTATTGGCGAGAAATCACTGGAAACAGTAACTACCGTAAAAAACTTAGTAGGAGCCATCCAGAGCGACCTGAAGTGCAATTGCCACAAAATTCTAATTGCACGGAGTGATGATACCATGCTGCGATTACTTGCGGGAGTTCTAAGGGAGCTGGACAAATTAATGTTTCCTCCCAGATACCTCACACAGAATGACCAAAACTAGAAAATCTAAGAAATTACAATTAATACTGAGGAAAATTGAGGATGCGCTAGATGACGAACAGTTTGGCTTTAGGAGCAGTAAAGGCACCAAAGAGGCTATTCTGACGTTGAAGTTGATAATGGAAGCAGGACTAAAAAAAATCAAGACACGTCATAGGATTTGTCGACTAGGAGAGACGTGTAATATACAATATGCACAAGAGCTAAAAGGGAATAATAAGAGTGGACGACCAAGAACAAAGTGCTCGGATTAAAAAGGGTGTAAGATAGGAAAGTAGTGTTTCGCCCCCTACTGTTCAACCTGCACATCGAAGAAGCAATGATGGAAATATAAGAATGGCTCAGGAGTGGAATTAAAATTCAGGGCGAAAGGATATCAATGATATGATTCGTTGATGACAGTGCTATCCTGAGTGAAAGTGAAGAAGAATTATATGATCTGCTGAATGGAATGAAAGGTCTAATGAGTACAGTATACGGATTGACAGTACATCGAAGAAAGACGAAAGTAATGAGAAGTAGTATAAATGAGAATAGCGAGTAACTTAACATCAGGACTGCTGCTCACACTGCTAGATGAAGTTATGGAATTCTGCTACGTAGACAGCAAAATAACCAATGACGGACGGAGCATGGAGGTCATCAAAAGAATACTAGCACTGGGGAAAAGGGCGTTCCTGGCCAAGAGAAGTCTACTAGTATTAAACATAAGCCTTAATTTGAGGAAGAATTTTCTGAGAATGTGCGTTTGGAGCACAGCATTGTGTAGTAGTGATACATGGACTGTGGGAAAACTGGAACAGAAGAGAACTGAAGCATTTGAGATGTGGTGCTACAAACGAATGTTGAAAATTAGGTGGACTGAGAATGTAAGGAATGAGGAGGTTCTGCGCACAAACAGAGAGGAAAGGAATGTGCGGAAAACACTGACAAGGAAAAGCAGCAGGATGATAGGACTTCTTTTAAGACGTGAGGGAATGACTTCCATGGTACTACAGGGAGCTGTAGAGGGCAAAAATTGTAGAGGAAGGCAGAGATTGGAATACTTCCAGCAAATACACTCCTGGAAATGGAAAAAAGAACACATTGACACCGGTGTGTCAGACCCACCATACTTGCTCCGGACACTGCGAGAGGGTTGTACAAGCAATGATCACACGCACGGCACAGCGGACACACCAGGAACCGCGGTGTTGGCCGTCGAATGGCGCTAGCTGCGCAGCATTTGTGCACCGCCGCCGTCAGTGTCAGCCAGTTTGCCGTGGCATACGGAGCTCCATCGCAGTCTTTAACACTGGTAGCATGCCGCGACAGCGTGGACGTGAACCGTATGTGCAGTTGACGGACTTTGAGCGAGGGCGTATAGTGGGCATGCGGGAGGCCGGGTGGACGTACCGCCGAATTGCTCAACACGTGGGGCGTGAGGTCTCCACAGTAAATCGATGTTGTGGCCAGTGGTCGGCGGAAGGTGCACGTGCCCGTCGACCTGGGACCGGACCGCAGCGACGCACGGATGCACACCAAGACCGTAGGATCCTACGCAGTGCCGTAGGGGACCGCACCGCCACTTCCCAGCAAATTAGGGACACTGTTGCTCCTGGGGTATCGGCGAGGACCATTCGCAACCGTCTCCATGAAGCTGGGCTACGGTCCCGCACACCGTTAGGCCGTCTTCCGCTCACGCCCCAACATCGTGCAGCCCGCCTCCAGTGGTGTCGCGACAGGCGTGAATGGAGGGACGAATGGAGACGTGTCGTCTTCAGCGATGAGAGTCGCTTCTGTCTTGGTGCCAATGATGGTCGTATGCGTGTTTGGCGCCGTGCAGGTGAGCGCCACAATCAGGACTGCATACGACCGAGGCACACAGGGCCAACACCCGGCATCATGGTGTGGGGAGCGATCTCCTACACTGGCCGTACACCACTGGTGATCGTCGAGGGGACACTGAATAGTGCACGGTACATCCAAACCGTCATCGAACCCATCGTTCTACCATTCCTAGACCGGCAAGGGAACTTGCTGTTCCAACAGGACAATGCACGTCCGCATGTATCCCGTGCCACCCAACGTGCTCTAGAAGGTGTAAGTCAACTACCCTGGCCAGCAAGATCTCCGGATCTGTCCCCCATTGAGCATGTTTGGGACTGGATGAAGCGTCGTCTCACGCGGTCTGCACGTCCAGCACGAACGCTGGTCCAACTGAGGCGCCAGGTGGAAATGGCATGGCAAACCGTTCCACAGGACTACATCCAACATCTCTACGATCGTCTCCATGGGAGAATAGCAGCCTGCATTGCTGCGAAAGGTGGATATACACTGTACTAGTGCCGACATTGTGCATGCTCTGTTGCCTGTGTCTATGTGCCTGTGGTTCTGTCAGTGTGATCATGTGATGTATCTGACCCCAGGAATGTGTCAATAAAGTTTCCCCTTCCTGGGACAATGAATTCACGGTGTTCTTATTTCAATTTCCAGGAGTGTATTTAACTCTATCTTCTCTCAACGATCGCTGATAATACCGAATCCAACGCCACGTTCATATTTTGCTGATACCAGCCCGTTTTAAATTCTGCGTCCTCTTTGCTTTGATTGTTTTCCAGGCTTTATTGGCTCTTACATTACCTCTACAATTTTCTACTTAGTCACATCTTTTTGCTAATAACCATTCTTTATTTTGTTTGTTTCTTGACACGCGCTACTCCTCTATTGTTCTAAGATCCTCGTCTGGTATTCTTTTCCCGTTGTTTCGCCCCGCCAGGTTTCAACTTCATATGTCATACACTGAGGCTGTTATTTCCCTAAGGCCTTCTTAGCTGACTGGTGAGTTGTTTCTTTATTTTCCTCCGACATATTACATGCAGACTTGCCCTGTATGTTGCACTACATACCTGCTAGTCTGAGGAACCTGATAGAATCATCTCGCAGACTGCCGAAATTATATTGAGATTGACTTAATAGTTTTTGTGTGTTTCGTTTTAATGCCACACCTTTCCTAAATGGGAGAATAACTTTCGAGATCTTAAGATAGTGATCCGGCTCGCATTCAGGACCTCTCACAACTCTTACATCATTTACATTTAAATACTCACCTATAATTTACAATTACACATACAACACTCGTATATCAGTACTGAAATGGGCCAATGTGCGTGGAGCAAGAAGCTTTCTTGATTCCATCCCGTAGGATATGCTAGCCGACAATACCATACTACATTTACATTTTTACTGTAAGATACAGCGTCTTTTACGAGTGCAGGAAATCCCGCACCAGAGTATTAAAAGAACGACTTTTTACTTCAAATTTTTGTGATGTAGGTTACTTTGTGGACAGGGCCCCTAGACAGCCATCGGGTAACTGCTACACCGAAAGTCACAAAACTGTACCTCCAAGAGGGGCAAGTGATCCTTCATGCAACCTCCTTCCCCTCCTCCCCCCACCCCCCTCCCCAGCCCCCACCACACAGTTTTCCCTTACGAATACCTACAGGCTTGGTCAATGCAAAAGTCAAACGCGTTAGCATCGATACTAACAACGACGCGCAGGAAACTTAGATAGAGAATCGGCAAGAATTTTGGTAACCACTGCGTACGTAGCTTCAACATCATTTCGAGAGAGGCAGATAATACGTCACAAATCTGTAGTAAACAGTGGGGAGACACCTCAGTTGCGCAGCGGAGCGAGTAGTTAAGTTGTAATCTTAGGTGTGAGTCAGAGGGATGACTGGCTGCCTACGGGATCACGGCTTCCAGTCGGAGGATGCCTCTGTGTGCATGACGCAGCTCGGGGTCAGAGTTGAGGGTCCTGCACCTTCGGCTCTAGAGACATCCGGAAACTTCTTGCGACCATGTTCGCACGATTTCTTTGTGTGGAGAGAACGCGTGGACTTCCTGGCAGGAAAAGAAATGCGCCATCTTGAGGGCATTGAAAGAGAAACACGAAGTCGTTATCGTGTCTATCGCTAACGATAGACACGAGTCAGATAACGACTTCGTCAGATCCCATGGCGGCCGCACTGTCCGCAGGAAAACATTTCTTTACTAAGCCGCTGCGAAATGTAGAGAAGAAAGAATTAACAAATTACACAGTACTTGCGGGGGGCGCTTAATATGTAATGAACATTTCTATTTATTTATTTTCTGAAAGCAGGTTAATTGTATTCAGGGTTCCAAAACACCACATTATTCCCCACTCTTCTTGCTTCAAAATCCTTCAACATAATCTCCGTTCAATGGGATGGCCTTGTAACCTCCCCCTCACTTATCGACCTTAATGACAGTGAAAAATTAAACAGCGTGTACCTAATGGAAATTTGGGAAAAGCAATCGTCACTGAGGTTAATTTGTCGGTAAAGAGGGAGGAAAGGGTTACATCTAAATGAAAAGAAAAATGCAAGTGAAACTGGTGGAAATTAATTTTGAAAAAGGGGTAAAGTTAACAAAGAAAGTAACTGTGCGGCCGTTACGTTAACAATCAACTAGCGGTAATTAGATATTTGAGATTTGGGGGAAATTACGGTCGCCAGTCCTAAGGACAATTACTATAGTAACTGAAAAAGAAAGATTATTACACATATAATTAGCACTAGAAGCGTGGCAACTGAAGGTTGACAAGTGTAGTGTGAAAACTGAAAGTTTGTCAGAAGTAATAAATTTCGCTACACTCTGACTTAATTTAGCAAAAGAATTAATAAAACCGGAAAATCGAAAGTTAATTTAGTGACTGAAGTTAATAGTGAGCTTTCTTTCTGAAGCACATCGAAATTCAGTAAAATACGGTTAGTCTTGGACTACCTCAACAATCATTTCAAAAGCTACTTGAATCTACGCAATTTAGAAATAAGAGATTTAACTTTGAACTTGAATTAAATGATTCTGAACAATTAACAAAATTTAGTACGTACCAAGCTGAGCTGCAGTCACAGGTAAGCTACAATATGGTAACAAAACTAGCACTCTTAATTTGTGCTTGTGTAATCTAAGTATTGTAGCCAGCTATGAATACTTTAACTGAACTTTGAAATTAAAGCAGCGAACTTGAATTATATTACTTTAATGCTGGCGTTTGAATTTCAACGACACTCGGGTTCATTTCGGAAAAGGAAGGGACCCTGCTTGGCAATGCAATTGGGACAATGAGCAACAAAGGTTCATGCTAAGTAGCTGTAATTTTGTGATGCAACAATTTTAAAAGTTTGAAAAGCTGAGGTCTGCCATACAGTTCTAAAACTTTACGTGCTTCCAGTCTTCCTTGTTGGTTGATTGAAGGTTTGAAGCCGTCGATCGAGGAGGTGGCGACAGTCACTCATTGTCGGCCGTCGCTGTTGCAGAAGCTGGATGATGGCGCGCCTTCTTCTCGTCACGGTCACCAGACGAAACGGGCTTTTGATGTGCGCCAGCTAATGCTTCCCGTCCGCGACACCATGTCAGAAACTATCATCGCAAGTCGAGCGCAATTACATGCTGCCAAACCCCGAAAGCGCGGCAACTCGCGGGAGCTTCACACAACACACCTGCTCCACTCGCTACTCCAGCCAGACTCCCCCTGCCCGCGCTCCACGCGACAGAGTTAACACTACCAAAGATCCTACACACTTTGATTCTTCACACGACCTATCGATGTAATCGTTCGATAGCAGTTTTCCCTAGGCAAGACCCAGCGTAAAAATACAAATAATATTTACGAAACTAATCAATTATACATCGACATAAATGCATAAATATATATATACAAATAGTAAAACAATTACAATATGTAAAGACACAGAAATGTCATATATTGAGGTAACAAAAATAAGGAAAACAAATTTATAGTACAATAGATGGAAATAGGAGGATATGCATTTCCGGCGTTACAGCCTTTCACCACTTCACTGGTAGAGCCTGTATGCCCGCAGAGTATCTATCACTCTGCTGGCCGACGGCGAAGCCAACGTCTTGTTGCATCAGTGACCTCCCCATCACTCACGTGCCGCGGAACGCATCCTTCATTGGGCCAAACAATTGGAAGTCGAAAGGTGCGTAAACCGGGCTGCAGGCGGATGAGGAACAACAGTCTACTGAAGTATTCTCAGCTCCTCTCGGGTGCGCAGACTTACCTTGTCATGGAGAATGAGAAGTTCGTTTTCATTTTAGTGCTGACGAACACGCTGAAATTTCTTCAATTTCCTGAAGGTCGCACGATACGCTTCAGAGTTGATCGTTGCACCATGATGGAGAACATCAAACAGAATAATCCCGTCAGAGTACTTAAAGACCACCGCTATGACTTTAACCGACTGAGGGTGCGAAATTTGAACTTTTTCTTCAGAAGAGAGGTGGTGTGGCGTCACCCCATGGACTGCCGTGCAGTTTCCGGTTCGATGTGAAGAACCCAAAGGAATGCGCACAGCCAGAAAGCTCAGTGTGGTGCAAATGTGTGAGGCAAGCAGGCAACCATGCCACGGAGATTCACTCATGCTTCCCACAACCAGATGATCGAGTCTGAAGTGAGTGAAATTGTGGCTTTCCGAGTGGCGGGATAGTCCTTTCGGAGAACTGCCAAACAGATGTGCGTTGTCAGGTATATAACGATGGTGGTGTCAATGGTGACGTGAACATTCTCACACCCTTACACGAGGACTGGACATCCACGCAGCACAGACGCCCGTTAGGGTCGTCGTATTGTAAGGGCATCACTGGTAGACCATACAGCTACCACGGCACAGATAAGAGGGTTTGTGAGCCCAGACTGCCAACACGAAATATTGCGAACCGATTATTAGTAGTGGGTCTACGGACAGGTTCTCCCCTAGCTCGTATTCCACTCGTGCCACAGCATCGACGTCCACGGCTGGACTGGCTCCGACAGAGGGTCACTTAGAAGCTGGAATGGTGCGCCGTGGTCTTCAGCGATGAAAGCAGATTCGGCCTGCACGCATGTGATGGTCGTTGCAGACCTGGTGACAGCTGCCTCGTGGAGTGCAGCCCAGGATTTATGCTCTGGGGTGCGACAAACTTCAACTATCCTACGCTTTAGGTATTTCTGGAGACGACACTAACCAGCGCTCGGTTCGTGTAGAATGTTATTAGACCCGCTTCTTCTTTTTTTTCCGTTATTGCAACAGGAAGGCGATGTGCTATTCGAACAGGATAATGCCCGTCCACACACTGCCCTTGAAATTCAACGTGATCTACAAGACGTGTAGCAACTTTCCTGTCCAACACGACTTCCGAACTTGTCTCCATCGAGCAGGTGTGAGATATGATGGGACGAGAAGTGACTTGTGTGACTCAATCAGCAACTCTGACAGACGTAAGGGAACAGGTTGAGCAAGAGCAACATAACGTAACCAGGACAGCACTCGGCATCTGTGTAGTCGACTGGATGACAGAGTGAGCGCCTGCATTGCCGCCCGTGGAAGCTACTCCACGTACTAATATAGGTGCTTCAGCGTGTGTCGATACATGGTACCTCAGAACTGCTTGTGCTATTGACCTGTAAATGTAATCATTTCATGTAGTCCATATCCACTGTTGCAACAATAAATCTTGAGCAAAAGGGAAATCTCTAAAAGATTGTGATAATTATTAATTTTTTTTAAAAAAAAGAAGGTTCAAATGGCTGTGAGCACTAAGGGACTTAACATCTGAGGTCATCAGTCCCCTAGAACTTAGAACTACTTAAACCTAACTAACCTAAGGACATCACACACATCCATGCCCGAGGCAGGATTCGAACCTGCGGCGGTAGCGGTCTCGCGGGTCCAGACTGAAGCGCCTAGAACCGCTCAGCCACACCGGCCGGCAATTATTTTTCGGAAGTGCAGTTTCTCAGTATATTGCTTACCAGAACGGTCACGCTATCGGGTGCAGCAATGTCTCGCTGCTTCCAACCAGCACGGCAACAGGTCAGATGAGCAGGATTTACCTTATTGGCATGAAAATAATCCGCTTATCCAAGTTTCACCCTTGCTCTAATAAAATTATACTCATTTGCAAAGATACAATTAGCGTCTGTAAACGAAAGCGGCATCAAGGAATTTTATAACGCAATAATGGTAACATCTACCGGAATTTTATTGGCGTTATCGTTGCGTAGGTCAACCAATATAGTTTCGTTAGCTTATAATTCAGTTTTACTTGTATGCTGGTAAGAAAGCCTTATTTACGTCGATATGAACTACCATTTAGAACGAAAAACATCATCCAGCCAGGGAATTTGGCGCAGTTGAAAGGTCTCTGTTGGATTCCATTCATGTTAATTTCTTAAATCTGTTGTCATTTAAAAATGGTTCAAATGGCTCTGAGCACTATGGGACTCAACATCTTAGGTCATAAGTCCCCTAGAACTTAGAACTACTTAAACCTAACTAACCTAAGGACATCACACACACCCATGCCCGAGGCAGGATTCGAACCTGCGACCGTAGCAGTCCCGCGGTTGCGGACTGCAGCGCCAGAACCGCACGGCCACCACGGCCGGCTGTTGTCATTTACGGCATACATTCCACTTCTAAGTTTACTGTGGTGTTTATGACTATCTGGGAGGAGACTGAGCAGTGGAAAGTGTTACTTTTACACATAAACAAGAACGATCTGTCACACTACTACACTTAAAAACACAGCTTATATGTAATTCATGTCACACAGTCTCATACGGAACCTACATCCGCTTTCTTTTATATACTGTATATGATAAGATACTGTCATCCCCTTCCCTTCTGTGTGAAACGATGAATGAGCAAATGTATTTCTAGCTGCATGTTCGATGGTAGCAGACAAGCCGGTCTGCTAGAGAACAGTAGGACCAACGTCGGAACAGGTAGCTACGCGTTCTAAAAGCAAAGAGGTTTCTATTCTTGGTATGGTCCTGTCCATCCCTTGTCATGTTGGTATAGGAAGCTGCCTCTCTGGTCACTTGTGAAGCACCCTCCGTAGGGGCCCACGGCAGTCGGTCCGCGGCGAGCGTCTGAAGTAGTAAGATCTCTGGCTAAGCGCATCTGTGCTAAGTCCGTAGGACAATGGATTTCTTAAGTTCAGCCTAACTGAAAATTTAATCATCTTTATTTCTGGTTTAGATCTAAAATATCTTATGTTATATTAAATTGCAACGCAGTGTAATTCGAGTGTGAAGTTTAGAATATCTTCCGGTAGTTGCTTTGTCACTACTTTGTGAGTAAAGTGGAACCACGTGTTGATCAGTAACTCTAACTAAGATCATCAATCTTAAATGCGAATGTGCGTGAGATTATAACGTCTCGTCTTGACAATATTTTTCAATATAGCAACTTCTCTTTATGTTCAACCCACGTGGGGTGTACTTTGTGAGACCAGTACCACGTGCTTATACAATTGTTTGGCTGGCTCTGAGCACTATGGGACTCAACTGCTGAGGTCATTAGTCCCCTAGAACTTAGAACTAGTTAAACCTAACTAACCTAAGGACATAACAAACATCCATGCCCGAGGCAGGATTCGAACCTGCGACCGTGGCAGTCTCGCGGTTCCAGACTGCAGCGCCAGAACCGCGCGGCCACTTCGGCCGGCTACAATTGTTTGACCCGTCAGGTTAATAGTAAGACGATATTAACCAGTTCGAAGTTTTTCTTTTGTAAATTGCGTTTCGATGTAATTTATTTTAATTATCAAAATTATTGTGGAGTTATACTCTTTGTGTAAACCAAGTTGACCACGTGAAGCATGTGGTGTATTCATCAAAGTAGCCCTCAGCTATTCTTTTCGGGAAGATTTCACAGAGAGTTAGTATGAATTTAGTATACCAGTGTGTGGTAATTTCATGACGGACAGGATTGTGCTACGAACGTAACTTCTGTGAGTGAAAATTGAATCGGTTGGTTGTGGTTAATTTCCTCTTGCATATGTTTCAATGTTCTTCGTGTGTTATTTTATGAATGCAGTGTTGTATGCAGTCTCCCAATCTTGGCTCCATATTTGATGTGTTCCGTAAGATTACAAACTCACATTTTCACAATCCTAAATAAGGCACCAGTTTAGTTATGAATCAAGTTTAATATGCTGAAATTTTAACGGAACAATGATCAATGTTAAAATAAATGTCCAAATATAAACTGATTTATTTCTTTTTATTTAAATTCTCTTTTTATATATATATATCACCGGTTGTCGTAAGATGACTATTAAAAGATTATAATTAATGTTAGTCTGGTTGGGAATTTGGAAGCTAGACTGGATAACTGGTGAAACAGTTGCTCAGTAATGCAAGGTTAACTTCCCCAGATAGCTCACGGCTTTTAACTCGCTTTTATTGTCTTGAATATCAGCACCGCTTTCAGAACAACTTAATGCATCAACATTACACAGTTACGATGCAAGATTCAAACTTACGGTCGCGTGTTATGATGAAACCACGACCAACAACGAAGCCGGAAGAAAATGTGGACTGGACGAATCTAACGTGAGACGCCGTGTTGTTTCAGAAGAAAAACGGGAGAAGGCAGTTTCAACGAAAAAATCACTCATGGGAACGATTTTGAAGCTAGAATAATTTCCAATGTGCGAGATAAGAGGAAATAGAGGATGCCTATCTCACGAGAAGTAATCCAATTGAAGAGCTTAGACATCGAAACAGTCTTAAATGTATCACAATAACAATACAGTGCGAGTATTGGCTGGTGCGGTCTGTTTATGCTGCGAAATGACCTCGCTCTCCAACGATGTACTATACTAACACAGTTGACGGCAGCAGATTTCATCTCATCTACATGGATGCTCTGCAACCATTTAAATTCATCGAACCACCTTCACAATAATTCTCTATTATTCCAATCTCGAACAGCGAGCGGAAAGAACGAACAGCTACATATTTTCTTGCTACCTTTTATTTTCCTTATTTTGTTATGATGATCACTTCTTGCTACGTAGGCCGGCGTCAACAATATATTTTCGCATTCATAGGAGAAAGTTGGTGATTGGAATTTCTTGAGAAGATTCCACCGCAACGAAAAACGCATTTGTTTCAATGATGTCCACCCAAAATCCAGTATCATATCAGTGACACTCTCTCCCCTATTTCTCGATAATACAAAACGTGCTGCTCTTCTTTGAACTTTCTCGATGCACTTCGTTAATCCTATCTGGTAAGGATCCCACACCGCGCTGAAGTATTCCCAAAGAGGACGGACAAGCGTATTGTGGGTAGTCTCTTTAGTAGATCTCTTGCATTTCGACGAAAACCTGGTTAACTGCCAACGGTACGTCACCGATTTGCGAAAGAGTCACTCCTGCTCTTTTCAATATATTGGCGATGTTGACGAAACGTCTGTATTTTTTGACATGCGAAGCAATACGACTTTAGACACCAAAATAGCAAAAAAGTATGATATTAATGAGGGTCCAGGAATGAAAATAGAATGTGACGGAAGCTGCTACAGCCTTATGCTATTCTGAAGAGAAAAACCATCCCTAAAGGAAACTTTTCTAAGGATTTACCGATTCGCTGCCAAAGAAAGAGTTGGATGATATCGCAATTGATTGTTGGTGGCTGCCTACTGTTTGGAATCGCAGATCTGCGTGACTGATTGCTAAGAGAGCCATGCTGGTTTTGGATGCTTTTAAGACATGTAACAGCTGAAATAAAAAAATAAACTTCCTGCACAAAGACAGACATTGCTGCAATGCCCGGAGGAACGACTTGAAAACTACATGTGCTAATGTGGTCATAAACAAGCCGTTCAGCGACAATCTCCGAAAAGTATATTCAGATGGCATCTGGAAAAAGACCAAGCACTTACACCATCTAGTAAGATTAAGAAGCTATCATTCATCCTTCTGTGCTAGTGGTTTCTTGCTTCATAGTTCTCCATATCATCAGAGTCCATCGACAAGGCGTTCACGAAACAGTGCATATCGAATGCGCTGTATGACGGCGAGGATAACATACTGTGGAAAGAGAACGAAAAAAATAAAAGGAAGCAGAGTGACAGTGATGAAGTGAATACTGGTGCTGATAGTGAAGAGAGTGAGTACGACAAAATATGGTGCCGATATGTTTGGTGCCAATTTGTTGTATCGCATGTTAGAACAAATGTTTACCTACGTCTTGCATGTAAGTACGAGTAAATTTCTAGTAATTTTTCTCCTCTCAGTGGGCTGCTTATTTTTGGCAAATAATTTTTATTTCTCCTTCGAAATTTAGTTGTGTGGTTTATCCGTGGTGGCGGGTTATTATTGTGTTGGTACGGTATTTTTCACTGATTCTTCTCCGTTTTGCTTAGGCAGGCTTGCGGCGAACCCCCCTCCACTCTTCCATTAGTGGACCTAGGGATCGCAGAATTAACTACCTTCATTCTCGTTCCCTTGGGTTGGGTTGGGTTGTTTGGGGGAAGAGACCAAGCAGCGAGGTCATTAATTTCATCGGATTAGGCAAGGTAAGGGGAAGGAAGTCGGCCGTGCCCTTTCAAAGGAACCATCCCGGCATTTGCCTGGAGCGATTTAGGGAAATCACGGAAAATCTAAACCAGGATGGCCGGACGCGGGATTGAACCGTCGTCCTCCCGAATGCGAGTCCTGTGTGCTAACCACTGAGCCACCTCGCTCGGTGTTCCCTTGGGTCTTCTGCAAGTCCCACTCATCTCTGATGAGGTGTCTGTTGGCTATAGTTAGCCTTCTTTTCTGAGACAGCGCCAGTTTGAGGACTTACTGTAGCAAAGTTCGGTTTTGCTCTAATTACGTTTTAGTTTTACTTCTTAAAGCCTGCCTAGTAATCCTTTCTCTTTCTTCAATTAGGAGACTTTCCCATACAACATGATCTGGTGTGCCGATTCACCACAGTCGCAAAGCTGATCGTTGTCATCTTACAAATTCTATTCACATAATTTGGATATGCAACGTGCTCAGAAAGGTAATGGACGAGTCCCCTATTTGGCTCTAAATGTGTTACCTGAAGCCGTTCTACATCTACATCTACATTCATACTCCGCAAGCCACCCAACGGTGTGTGGCGGAGGGCACTTTACGTGCCACTGTCATTACCTCCCTTTCTTGTTCCAGTCGCGTATGGTTCGCGGGAACAACGACTGACGGAAAGCCTCCGTGCGCGTTCGAATCTGCAAGCTACACCGCAATGCACAGCGCCTCTCTGCAGAGTCTGCCACTTGAGTTTGCTAAACATCTCCGTAACGCTATCACGCTTACCAAATAACCCTGTGACAAAACGCGCCGCTCTTCTTTAGATCTTCTCTACCTCCTCTCTCAACCCGATCTGGTACGGATCCCACACTGATGAGCAATAATCAAGTGAAAGTCGAACGAGTGTTTAGTAAGCGACCTCCTTTGTTGATGGACTACATTTTCTAAGGGCTCTCCCAATGAATCTCAACCTTGCACCCTCCTTACCAACAATTAATTTTATATGATCATTCCACTTCAAATCGTTCCGCACGTATACTCCCAGATATTTTACGGAAGTAACTGCTACCAGTGTTTGTTCCGCTATCATATAATCATACAGTAAAGGATCCTTCTTTCTATGTATTAGCAATACGTTACATTTATCTATGTTAAGGGTCAGTTGCCACTCCCTGCACCAAGTGGCTATCCGCTGCAGATCTTCCTGCATTTCGCTACAATTTTCTAATGCTGCAACTTCTCTGTATACTACAACATCATCCGCGGAAAGCCGCATGGAACTTCCGACACTATCTACTAGGTCATTTATATATATTGTGAAAAGCAATGATCCCATAACACTCCCCTGTGGCACGCCAGAGGTTACTTTAACGTCTGTAGACGTCTCTCCATTGAGAACAACAGGCTGTGTTCTGTTTGCTAAAAACTCGTCAATCCAGCCACACAGCTGGTCTGATATTCCGTAGGCTCTTACTTTGTTTATCAGGCGACAGTGCGGAACTGTATCGCACGCCTTCCGGAAGTCAAGGAAAATTGCATATATATCAGGAAGAAACAGAAACGTTTCCCTTCCGGTGTCTGAGAAAATCCATCTTATTTGTCATTCAGTACATATTAAATTCTGTGTGTAGGCTACTTTGCACGACGAACCTAAATTGTGAAACTCGATTTGTGAAATCAATTTTTCGAAACTGTTTTCGTGTACAGCAGTAGACACAGCGACACTAGAGCATACTTCATTTCGTAGTTTTGTGAGTGCCGAAGTCGTTCCTGAAATGAATGTTTTGGCACGTGTACAGGTGGTATAGGAGTTACTACATGTCTGTATGAAATCGACACATAAGAAAAGAAATGAGGCCGGTGACTGGATTTAAAAAAAAAATAAAACATGTCCGCGATTTTGCTGAAAGAAATTATTGTGGAAGACAGTGAAGTAATTTCAACTATCTGAGACCATCGGCCGAGGAGTTAGTTTCTTGAATGAGATTTTCACTCTGCAGCGGAGTGTACGCTGATATGAAACTTTCTGGCAGATTAAAACTGTGTGCCGGATCGAGACTCGAACTCGGGACCTTTGCCTTTCGCGGGCAAGTGCAGCGAACTTTTTTAACAGTACGAGAATGGTGGAGATGAATTTCTTGGAAGAATTGTGACAGGTGATGAAACATGGCTCCATCATTCTTCACCAGAGACGAAGAGGCAATCAGTGGGTGGCAACATGCAAATTCACACAAGAAAAAAATTTCAAAACCACACCTTCTGCTGGAAAAGTTATGGCTACGGTGTTTTTCGATTCCGAAGTACTCTTGCTAGTGGACATCATGCCAAGTGGAACCACCAAAAATTCTGATGCATGTGTGACGACACTGAAGAAACTTCAAGCTCGCCTGAGTCGTGTTCGGTCACTTCGGCAAAAGCAGGATGTTTTTCTGTTGCACGACAATGCACGGCCATATGTCAGTCAAAAAACCATGGAAGCGATCACAAAACTCGGATGGACAACACTGAAACACCCGCCTTACAGTCCAGACCTGGCTCCATGTGAAATGGTTCAAATGGCTCTGAGCACTATGGGACTCAACTGCTGTGGTCATAAGTCCCCTAGAACTTAGAACTACTTAAACCTAACTAACCTAAGGACATCACACACATCCATGCCCGAGGCAGGATTCGAAACTGCGACCGTAGCGGTCGTGCGGTTCCAGACTGTAGCGCCTTTAACCGCTCGGCCACTCCGGCCGGCGGCTCCATGTGACTACGATATCTTTGGGAAACTGAAAGACTCTCTTCGTGGAACAAGGTTTGAAGATGATGACTCCCTTGTGCACTACGGCAAGAAAAAAGGAATAAATGTGAGATAGTGTTAATACTTTGATCCTTCTTTACCTCCTCTGCATTACTGCAGATGACGTGTCACTGAGCACATTTGTACTGTGCATGCAGTACACGTAAGGTGCCTAGTTGTTTCCACTGCCCTGTGTGGAATACATAAGTTCTTGTACACTTCACTAACCTGCTGTCTTCATGATGATGATGTCCCCAGCGCGGAAAACAGCACGGGGGTCGTGGATTCTTTTTCTTGAGGCTGAAATTAACTTCGCAAGGAGCTGCTGCTACGAATAAACTGTAACTCATTTGGGATGTCACTCGCGTTTTTATTGATATAGACACGAGAAACTATTCTTGATCACAACGTATTGAACATATCTTTCCACAGTCATTATATCTGGCTAAAATAACATGAAATACATCCTGCCACAGACAACATGTCTGTCTACTGGAACCGTCAGAACTGGAGAATAAAATTACATGAATCAAATACTACTATTATAGACTACATGTCTGTACCTAGCGACGGTCGGAACTGTAGTAAATAAAATTGCAAGAAACAAATACTGCTATAACAGACATGTCTGTCTACTGGAACGGTCAGAACTGGAGAGAGGACTGCCCGAGACAATTCGCGCACCAAGCCAGCAAGGCGGGACCCGAACCCCACCGAAGTGCATCGGCAGTAATATCGTCAGTCTTTTGTTTTTGTAATACTTTGATTTTAATAATTTTGAAATGACTGATTGATAGCTGGCTGTTGAGAGATGTTTATTTAAAAAATGAAGTAATTTGGATGACAGGTTTAATTAATAATAGCAACGTTTTGGCGCCCTACCGCCGAACACAGCAGCCAATCACAGAGCGGTACCAAATGTAACATCTGTCACCGGTACCTCATCCCACATTGCGTCATCTCTATGCTTGTTGCATCTCCACTGCCCTGGGAATAGCTTCCTGGAGCCTAATATGATGGCTGAATAAGCCAGAAATATTACAGCACGCTGCCAAACGATGGCTCCAGCAGGTTTGTCCAGAATTTTAACCTGCCTGTATACAGGCGCTGGTTCCAAGATGGCGTAAGGCAGTTGAGAGGGATGGAAATTATGTGGAGAAATGAAAATATTGTTCCTAAAGGATGTATCTACACACTGTAAAACTTTCAAACATATAGAATAAAAGATGGATTAAAAAAAATAGTGTGCATTTCTTTCGGAGTGACCCTCGTAGAATAGGAGCAGAAGTAAATGGGATAGGGAAGGGTAGAGATGGGGGAGCGGTGGGGGGGGGGAGTGGGGGGAGTGGTATGTGCCTCTCGCCATACAGCCTAGAGTGGCTTGTGGAATACAAACGCAGATTTAGATAAGCAGTTGGCCGCGTATAACGGCACGCCAAGCCAGCTGACTGGCTGGGACAGCCGGTGGGAAGATGGCCACGTTTCCACACATACTGAGTATGCGGCGACGTCTCCGGAGCGTGCGAACCACGTGGGGAAGCGCGGAGGACGAAAGGCGCCGGCAGCGGCAGCAGCATACGACCTCAGGGAAGGACAGGCGCGCCAGCCGCTGGCAGAGCGCCCCGGGGGTCAACGACCCCAGCAGCGGCCGCTGTCGCCAGGCGGATCTGGGGCACCCTCCTTGTGACTCATAAAAGCCAGCCCAGCGGCGCTCACTGGCTCCGTTTTAAGTACTCTTCACACTGGAGCGGATAGAAGCGTACACAAGCGAACGACAGTTCGCCAGTACCATTCACGAGAGTGAACGCAAGGAAACGTGAGATAACGAACATAGCCTATCAATGCTACGTTGCTCTTTTTTGTCACTAATAATCGGCAGACAGGATATAACATTACAGATATATGCCCTAGACAAATGTGCTCCGAGTAAGGGCTTAAGGGATGGGGAAGGCCCACCATCGTATAATAGCAGCGTTACAGAACTGCGGAACAAAAGAACTTCGCCTCGGATTCAAGAGACGTAAAAACCCAGCTGACAAACAAAATCTGAACGAAGCGAAAATAATCGTAAGGAGAGCATTGAGAGAAGCATTCAAATACACTACTGGCCATTAAAATTGCTACACCACGAAGAAGACGTGCTACAGACGCGAAATTTATCCGACAGGAAGAACATGCTGCGATATGCAAATGATTACCATTTCAGAACATTCACACAAGGTTGGCGCCGGTGGCGACACATACAACGTGCTGACATGAGAAAAGTTTCCAACCGATTTCTCATACAGAAACAGCAGTTCACCAGCGCTGCCTGGTGAAACGATGTTGAGATGCCTCGTGTAAGGAGGAGAAATGCGTACCAACACGTTTCCAGTTTTATAAAGGTCAGATTGTAGCCTATCGCGATTGCAGTGTATCGTATCGCGACATTGCTGCTCGCGTTGGTCGAGATCCAATGACTGTTAGCAGAATATGGAATCGGTGGGTTCAGGAGGGTAATACGGAAAGCCATTCTGGATCCCAACGGCCTCGTATCATTAGCAGTCGAGATGACAGGCATCTTATCCGCATGGCTGTAAGGGATCGTGCAGCCACGGCTCGATCGCTGAGTCAACAGATGGGGACGTTTGCAAGACAACAACCGTCTGCACGAACAGTTCGACGACGTTTGCAGCAGCATGGACTATCAGCTCGGAGACCGTGGCTGCGGTTACCCTTGGCGCTGCATCACAGACAGGAGCGCCTGCGATGGTGTACTCAACGACGAACCTGGGTGCACGAATGACAAAACGTCATTTTTTGGGATGAATCCAGGTTCTGTTTACAGCATCATGATGGTCACATCCGTGTTTGGCGACATCGCGGTGAACGCACAATGTAAGCGTGTATTCGTCATCACCACACTGGCGTATCACCCGGCGTGATGGTATGGGGTGCCATTGATTACACGTCTCGGTCACCTATTGTTCGCGTTGACGGTACTTTGAACAGTTACATTTCAGATGTGTTACGACCCGTGGCTCTACCCTTCATTCAATCCCTGCGAAACCCTACACTTCAGCTGGATAATGCACGACCGCATGTTGCAGGTACTCTGCGGGCCTTTCTGGATACAGAAAATGTTCGACTGCTGCCCTGGCCAGCACATTCTCCAGATCTCTCACAACTGAAAACGTCTGGTCAATGGTGGCCGAGCAACTGGCTCGTCACAATACGCCAGTCACTACTCTTGATGAACTGTAGTATCGTGTTGAGGCTGCATGGGCAGCTGTACCTGTACACGCCATCCAGGCTCTGTTTAACCCAGTGCCCAGGTGTATCAAGGCCGTTATTACGGCCAGAAGTGGTTGTTCTGTGGACTGATTTCTCAGGATCTATGCACCCAAATTGCGTGAAAATGTAATCACGTGTCAGTTCTTGTGTAATATATTTGTCCATTGAATACCCGTTTATCTTCTGCATTTCTTCTTGGTGTAGCAATTTTAATGGCCAGTAGTTTACTTTGAAAGTAAAACTTTGTCTACCAATCTGTGAAATACCCTAACAGGTTTTGGCACTGTGTAAAATCAGTAAGTGGGTCAAAACACATATTCATTCAATCAGTGACCGTACTGGCACCGAAATGGAAGGTGATAGTGAGAAGGCCGAAATGCCGAATTCAGTCTTCCGAAACTGTTTCACCACGGAAGGTCGTAATATGGTTTGTCGTACGAACGTCAAAATGGCAGATATTGAGATAACCGATCGCGGAATAGAAAATCAACTACAACTGCTTAGTAGCGGAATGGTGTCAGGGCCAGTTGACATACCTATAAGATGCAACAAAGTTCACGCGAAAGAACTTGCTCTCCTTCCGGCACTAATTTATCGTAGATCGCTTGAACAACGAAGGGTCCCTAGCCGCTGGAAGAAAGCGAAGTTCATTCCCGTTTTTAAGAAGGGCCGTAGAACAGATGCACACAATTATAGACCTATATCGTTGACGTCTATGTTGTAGAATAATGGAGCATGTTTTACGCTCAGGAATTTGAGGTTTTTGGAGAAGGAAAATTTCCTCCGTAAAAATGAACACAGATTCCACGAACAGAGATCCTGCGTAACTCATCTCGCTCTGTTACTCCATAAGATCCACAGTGCCGTAGACAACACCGTGTTCCTTCACTTCAGGAAGGCATTTGACATATCCCGCACTGTCGTTTAGTGCAAAAAAAAGAAAAATACCCAGTTCATCTACTATCCGAGCAGATTTGCGACTGGATTCAAGACTTCCTTGCAGACAGAACTCAATACGTCGCTCTAAACGGAGCAAAATCGACTGATGCAAATGTAATTTCCGTTGTACCGCAAGGAAGTGTGATAGGACCGTTTCTATTAACAATATTTATAAATGATGCAGTAGAAAGCGTCGAATGCTCTCGAAGGCTGTTCTCAGATGATGCGGTTGTCTATATCAAAGCGCAACGCCAGAAGATAGTAACGATTCGCAGAATGACCCCCAGAGAATCGAAGAATTGTCCAGGCTCTGGCAGTTGACCCTAAACGTAAATAAATATAACGTATTGCTCATACGTAAGAAAAGAAATCCACTACTGTATAGTTACATTATTGATGACAAACCGCTGGAAACAGTATCTGCCGTAAAATATCTAGGAGTAACTATCCACAGCACCTTAAGTGGAATTACCTTATAAAATAAATAGTGGAAGAAGCAGATGCCAAACTCAGATTCTTAGGCAGAAACTTAAGCAAATATAACTCATTCAGAAAAGGAAGTGGTTTATACAACGCTTGTTGGACCGATTCTTGAATATTGTTCTTCTACTGGTATTCCTTACCAGGTACGACTAATAGAAGAAATAGAGAACATCCAACGGCACGTTTCGCCACGGGATCGTTTAGCAGGTGCGAAAGCGTTACGGAGATGCTCAGTGAACTCCACTGTCACACGTTACAAGAGAGGCGTTGTCCGTCGTGGAGAGATTTACTATTGAAATTTCGAGAGAGCACTTTCCGGGAAGAGTCGGACGACACATTACTCTCCCCCCCCCTCCCCATTCATATAAGTCTTGCTTAATGGCCATGAGAAGAAAATGCAGAAATTAGAGCTAATACAGAGGCTTACCGAGAATCACTCTTCCCACGCGCTATTCGTGAGGGGAACAGGGTTGGAGGGCGCAGGTATTGGTACAAAAAGTACCCTCCGCCACACACCATTCTGTGGCTTGCGGAGTATGATGTAGATGGTGAACAAAAGTATGGGAACACCAAAACAACACATTACCATGCTTAATATGGTGTAGAAAAGCAGCTGACATTCAATACAGCTTCCAGCCGTCTCTGGATGGATAACCACAGTATCTGTACGGTGTTCAAGACAATCTTATAGCATCCTTCCAAAAAAATAGTGGCAAGTTCCGGTAACGACGATGCAGGTGGATAGCGAAAATGCACCCTTCTCTCGAAAGTTGACCATAAAGATTCAGTAATATTGAGGGCTGGTGATTGTTGTGGCTAGGGAAATGAGGCAATTCATCCTCGTGCTAACGAAACCTGTCCTCAGCGATGTAAGCTGTTTTAACAGGGGCATTGTCGTCTTGAAACACAGCATCACCATTAGGGAACAAACATCGTACCATGGGATGGACCTGCTCAGTGAAAACAGAAATCCTTGGCAGTAATGCTGCCTTGCAGAGTAGCCATGCGACCCATGCAATACCACGAAATGTCTGCTCAAATCATCACCGAACCTCCGTCAACTTCCACTGATGAGGTTCATCGGACAAATTACTTTGCCGGCCGCGGTGGTCTAGCGGTTCAGGCGCTCAGTTCGGAACCGCGCGACTGCTACGGTCGCAGGTTCGAATCCTGCCTCGGGCATGGATGTGTGTGATGTCCTTAGGTTAGTTAGGTTTAAAGTGGTTCTAAGTTCTAGGGGACTGATGACCACAGATGTTTAGTCCCATAGTGCTCAGAACCATTTGAACCATTTTGAACAAATTACTTTCATCTATTGCTCATAGCCGAGCTTTTATGGATTCGGCAGCATCTTTCTGTTACGAGAATCTGCATAACTCATGAGCGGTTTTGGACTTCCAGATCGCTCTACAATTCCATACTTATAGAGATCCCTTAATTTTATTTTTGGGTTGGCAGGATGCGAGTACGACGTTAGTTCTGCAGTGACTTTTGCAGCTGTCGTCCTCTTAGTTTTCGTCACAATCCTCTACAAAGACCATTTGAAACGTCCCCTTTCAACAATTATACACGTGACTGTGCTTAAACTGACACACAATATTTTTTAGCGCAACGCAATCTGACTTTGAGAAATCCCTAGAAAGGAATGGCCCTGACTAACATTAACCTGTACCTTTCACAAATCACTTACCTCACAAAAAATCTTCGTTACTCAAGCTACTGCAATACAGCGAGCGCCATGACTGCCAGCTAAATAAAAGATTCAAACTACAGAAGGCACTAACTACTGATAGGGATAGTTAGCAATTGAAAGATGTTAATAGAGAACACACAATGTATTTACCTTAACACTCATAATATATATGGTAGTTCATGACATCCTGTGTTACAAATTTCAAAACTCCGCCATCTCTCTCCCCACATCCACCACTGCTGGCGGCTCGCCTCCAACTGCCCAACGCTACGCGCTGTTCACGTCCAGCTGCCCAACACTACAATGGCAGACAACAATGCTAACTAGCCACAGACTGCACACAGCACAGCCAGTGATTTTCATACAGAGCGCTACGTAACGTTGCCAATAAGAAAATATAAACAGCCTACTTACATAGCCCCCATGCTCCCCACAAAAAATTTTACAAATTGTTTTGGGCAGTGGCCAATAATGATTTGATAAAATTTTTCATAATTACAATAACAGAGATATCCAATGCACACATTTATTAATACAATGTTGGTCAAAAGCTAAAATTTTCTCACAGTCCATAAAGACAGTCCTGATCATTCATCGCAGTAAAACTGCCGTTTCTTCTCTCAAAGTCTGAGCAGTAAAAGACAATGCACACGGAAGTAGTGGATTTCCATGCAGTCTTGAAGCAGTAGTGTTGTCCTTCCAACGGAAAGACAGTGCTGACGCTTGACATGCTGACAGGTAATGGGCCACAACAGAGCAAACCCACAGCAGAGTCATTTGACGTTTTGAAGAATATTGGTAGGTAGGCCATCACAGAGCAGACCCACTGTAGTCCTGGTAGAGATTACGGTAATGGTGGGCCACCAGAGGCGCAGACCCACTGCAGTACTTGTAGAAATAATGGTATTGGTGGGCCATCAAAGATGCAGACCCACTGTAGTCCTTGTAGAGATGGCCAGCAGCCATCTGCTGCGACTGTGCAGGTGCAAAATCACCATCGAAGAGTCTTGCGGACAATATAGCAAGTCCATAAACCACCACTTGTGCACATATATAGTAGTTCATGACATCCAGTGTTACAAATTTCAAAACTCCGCCATCTCTCTCCGCACATCCACCACTGCTGGCTGCTCACTTCCAACTGCGCAACGCTACGCGCTGTTCACGTCCAGCTGCCCAACACTACAATGACAGACAACAATGCTAACTAGCCACAGACTGCACACAGCACAGCCAGTGATTTTCATACAGAGCGCTACGTAACGTTGCCAATAAGAAAATATAAACAGCCTACTTACACATTTATTACGCTCACACAACACACACTTTTCTCGCGATGTTTTCATGGCTTTGGCCAATGCCTTCATATAGTTAGAGCCAGAATGCAAAATTTTCTTAAGCAGAGAACATTATCTTGCAATGACGAGGGCACTGTTTGGGACGAAGAAAGGTGAATGGAGTAGCAGAGGAAAGATTCAGGCGTCACTGGTTGTAGCAAGCGTTAGACATGTGGAGGCGGTGCACTCTCCACTGAACTGATACTCCAGTTTTCTTTAGCTTTAGTCCAAAACTTTGCACATATGCCAGTTAACTCTTGTTGCTGTCTTCTCATTGCAGTTGAGCAGGAAACGTAAAAACAGAACGCTAATATCTGATGACCAACAAAAACTGAAGTCAGTCTGGTATATACACTCTGGTTATTAGGAATCGGAGACATTTACGTTTGTGATTGATTCGCATTTCAGTAGCGGCTATATGTTACGTAGTTTATGTACGCAGTCGCTCATGGAAGCACTTCAAGGTTTTTGTTAAAGTACTTTTAAGGAAGATAATGTCAATAATATATTAATACTGAAGTATACCCAAGACCTATCACGTAAACTATTTGGTAAAAGCTGTTATGTTATTCGTTAGAAGGCACATAGTGTTACCCTGGGTAAAACATTTGGGATTTATCAGCAAAAATCACTAACATAACAGTGTTAGACTGATACGGCAGCCATATAATTAGGTACCGTGTCCAAGAACTACGTGAACGATCAGATCTTGCGTATATTTTTAATTTTAATCAGCAAAATAAGAACACTTTCGTACATGTTTACTTTCAAGGAAATTTACTGTACGTTTCCTTTTTATCAAAGAGAATTACAAAGCTTATGCTTACTCACTTAGGTCTCGTCTGATGTAAGCTTTTAATGAATTTATCAGCTTTATCACATCCTAACTAGGACCTTTGAGTGCTTCAGCAATTTTTTAAGAATCTTTAGTTTCTTCCTTCGGCATTCGTGTTGTGCATCTCTTGGATCGCAGAAGCAAGTATGATATGTGTATTCTTCTATTAGCAAATTTACATTCTCTTCGGAACACGCCATCATTTCCTCAGCTCATGTCAACAGCCAAGTAGACAAGACGGCAGACGAAAGCTTTCCGTAGTGCTAATGGCCAAATGGAGAGGACACGAACTGCCTGCGACGGTTCGCTAAAAGACCGACAACCAGCGGAACACGAGAGGACACAAGCGAATGCAAACCGAACACGGCTGAATGCCGTTTTCTCATGCATGCCTAGCATTTACTCAAGAGAGGACTCACGTTCACTGTTGCACGTTCGCTTTTCTTCGCTTCGTACAGCGCCCAGTTATTCTACCAAATCTCATATTGACGGACGGTTGATAAGCGACATGCATCCCCCAACATTCCCGTAAAGGCTGTTAAGTTAAATCGAAAAGATAATTTAGGATCAGCTATATGATGATACACAAAATGAGTACAAAATGTGGATTGAGAGTTATCCGAAGAAAGATGAATTAGAAATGAGATTCACGGCGAACATAACATAAAAATTGGGGACAAGAAAGTAGACAGCAATAGCAGCAGCACTCGGTCTTCAGGCCACAAGTAGGCGATCGGTACCAACGGACCGCCGTGTCATCCTCAGCTGAGGATGCGGTTAGGAAGGGGTGTGTGATGGTTTTCTTTGACCGGAGCCCCTACTATTCGGTCGAGTAGCTTCTCAATTGGCATCGCGAGGCTGAGTGCACTCCGAAAAATGGCTACAGCGAATGGCGGCCCGGATGGTCACCCATCCAAGTGCCGGCCACGCCATATAGCGCTTAACCTCTGTGATCCGACGGGAACTGGTGTATCCACTGCGGCAAGGCGGCTGCCCAACAGAGTACACAAATATAAGGAATTCTGCTACCTTGGAGGGAAAAGAGCACATGGCGGACTGAAGCAAAGAGTACATAGAAAGGAGTCTAGAAGCAACAAAGAGAGCATTCCTGGCAAATGAAGGAAGAACTTTCTGGGAATGTACGTTTGGAACTCAACGTTGTATGGAAGTGAATCAAGGACTAGGAAAATTGGAGAAGAAATTTTAAGCGTTTGGAATGTTGTGCTAGAGAAGGATGTTGAAAGATGTACTGATGAGATATGAAATGAAGAGTTTCTCCAGTGGGTTCAAATGGCTCTGAGCACTATGGGACTTAACTTCTGAGGTCATCAGTCCCCTAGAAATTAGAACCACTTAAACCTAACTAACCTAAGGACATCACACACATCCTTGCCCGATGCAGGATTCTAACCTGCGACCGTAGCGGTCGCGCGGTTCCAGACTGCAGCGCCTAGAACCAAACATGTGGGAAACATCTACAAGAAGAGGGGAAAGGCTGACGGGACATGTGTTGAGACATTAGGGAATAATTTACATATATGAGATACAGAGAGAGAGAGAGAGAGAGAGAGAGAGAGAGAGAGAGAACGAAAGAAAAGAAGGATTCCTGCAATTGGGACATGATTGGCCTTTCTCTTCCTTTTGTTAAACGGGTTGTGCTGGAAGCCTTCGTCACTGGTTCAAGGACGAGTTACGCTCCTAGGTGGCAGATATTTCCCAGCACGTCTTCAATAAACGTGTTTTAAAGGGACCAATTTGAAGTCTATGGAGCGACAGAAACAGTCGGGTTTCGAAGATTAGTAGCCTTCTCGTCTTGATTAATATATGATGTGTTTTGCGTTCACGAGGTGGATTAAAGGAGAAGAAATACACGCAGTAGAAGTAGTGGAAGTTATGGGATCTAAAAGAGGGTGGGGGGGGGGAGGCGATTGTGTGTCAAAAGGTTGGGGAAGGTACGGTTGTTCCTATATTTATTATTTGTGGTGAGAGACGTTTCACATCCGAGTTCGCCCCCAACCACCGCATAGTACATAAAATATACTGAGGGAAGCGCATACAACAGTTCGATATGCCAAAAGGGAAAGGAATTAAACCTGCAAGTTTGGATTATAGCTCTATTTTACTCGCGCCTCTTTTCATATACCGCTTCCTACCAATCGATCTGTTCTACGGAGATTGCTGAAAATGTAAACTGTTTTTTTTTCTTCTCTGTATCCTAAATTCTAAGAAATAAAAGTTGGTTCTGATGTAAGGTAACAGAGACTACACAATATTGCTTTTAATTATCTGTCCCTGTTCATAGTCATCCTTTACTTATGCGTATTACACTCAAGTGACGAAAAGCCACGGTATACCTCCTAATATCGTGTGGGACCAGCTTTCGCCCGTCCTAGCGCAGCTGCTCCAAGTGGCGTGGACTCGACAAGTCGCTGGAAGTCCCCTGCAGAAGTAAGATGCCATGCTGTCTTTGTAGCAGTCCGCAATTGCGAAAGTGTAGGCTGTAGCGATTCATGTTGAATGTTACTTAACTTAATTTTCTTCTGCCTGGTCCACTGATGAATGAGTGGAAAATTTTCATGCTTCACAAAATTTTATTCACATTAATTAACATCCTAACTGCATACTCGTCATGTAAACAAAACACGGACAGACTTCACTGATCTCTTTGACTTCCAAGAGTGACTTCAAAACCGACTTGTCGCAGCATAGCTGCATTGCTTCATATAGAATTTTAACAATAGCTTCCAAAATGAAGCATTCTTAATTTTGTACACTTTTGACGTTACAATTAAAATTTACAAAACGTAAAGAAACTGATGTTACAGCCGAATAAGGTATAAAATACAATATTCAATGACAGTATTTTACAGTAATATCTTTAGTTTTCCATAAGAAAATCATTCTGAACTTACATTACAATAATGTCTCTCATATTATGTTAGTTACGTAATTAATTACAGTTTAGATTTGGTTACTAACATGTATTGGCATTACTGCGCTCGTGCTTCATCCGATTAAATACATAGAACGTACAGATAAGGCCTGGAAAACTGTGAGATGTAAACAACTGGAGAGTTAATTAGAAATGTGATTACAAAGAATATTAATTACAGAGGCAGACATAAAAATAAGTAACAAATGAAAATACACCGCTTGGTAATAACTTTTAATCTATTTCTCAAGATACTGAGGTCCAATGTTAATGGATCTTTAGATTGCAATTTTGTTAATTATAAGCATTGATTTTTTCATGCTAACATCTCTGCAGTTTCTAGTTATTTATTTCTAAGGACTTACTACTTCAATTTCTTGATTAGTTACTTAATTCAGTATATGTATATAATTTTATTAATGACAACAATTCACTGATAATTATGACAACACACATCGTTCCAGAACATTCCACACGCTTTCACAATGAATATCAAGTTTTTCATCAAATAGGACAGAATGATATATATATATAGTGAATGATTGAAGCGATTTCACAGTTCTACAATAACTTTATTATTTGAGGTATTTTCACAATGCTTTGGGCACACATACAAAAACTCAAAAAGTTTTTTTAGGCATTCACAAATGTTCGATATGTGCCCCTTTAGTGATTCGGCAGACATCAAGCCGATAATCAAGTTCCTCCCACACTCGGCGCAGCATGTCCCCATCAATGAGTTCGAAAGCATCGCTGATGCGAGCTCGCAGTTCCGGCACGTTTCTTGGTAGAGGAGGTTTAAACACTGAATCTTTCACATAACCCCACAGAAAGAAATCGCATGGGGTTAAGTCGGGGGGGGGGGGGGGGTGGAGGCCATGACATGAATTGCTGATCATGATCTCCACCCCGACCGATCCATCGGTTTTCCAATTTCCTGTTTAAGAAATGCCGAACATCATGATGGAAGTGCGGTGGAGCACCATCCTGTTGAAAGATGAAGTCGGCGTTGTCGGTCTCCAGTTGTGGCATGAGCGAATTTTCCAGCATGTCCAGATACACGTGTCCTGTAACGTTTTTTTCGCAGAAGAAAAAGGGGCCGTCAACTTTAAACCGTGAGATTGTACAAAACACGTTAACTTTTGGTGAACTGCGAATTTGCTGCACGAATGCGTGAGGATTCTCTACCGTCCAGATTCGCACATTGTGTCTGTTCACTTCACCATTAAGAAAAAATGTTGCTTCATCACTGAAAACAAGTTTCGCACTGAACGCATCCTCTTCCATGAGCTGTTGCAACCGCGCCGAAAATTCAAAGCGTTTGACTTTGTCCATCGGGTGTCAGGGCTTGTAGCAATTGTAAACGGTAAGGCTTCTGCTTTAGCCTTTTCCGTAAGATTTTCCAAACCGTCGGCTGTGGTACGTTTAGCTCCCTGCTTGCTCTATTCATCGACTTCCGCGGGCTACGCGTGAAACTTGCCCGCACGCGTTCAACCGTTTCATCGCTCACTGCAGGCCGACCCGTTGATTTCCCCTTACAGAGGCATCCAGAAGATTTAAACTGCACATACCATCGCCGCATGGAGTTAGCAGTTGGTGGATCTTTGTTGAACTTCGTCCTGAAGTGTCGTTGCACTGTTATGACTGACTGATGTGAGTGCATTTCAAGCACGACATACGCTTTCTCGGCTCCTGTTGCCATTTTGTCTCACTGCGCTCTCGAGCGCTCTGGCGGCAGAAACCTGAAGTGCGGCTTCAGCCGAACAAAACTTTGAGTTTTTCTACGTATCTGTAGTGTGTCGTGACCATATGTCAATGAATTTATGTCAGTGAATTTATGAAATCGCTTCAATCATTTGTAATAGCCCTGTATATATATATATATATATATATATATATATATATATATATAAGGCCTTAGGAAGAACTGAATTGTTGATAACTATCCAGATGCATATAAACCTGTATATATATATATATATATATATATATATATATATATATATATATATATATATATATATAAGGCCTTAGGAAGAACTGAATTGTTGATAACTATCCGGATGCATATAAAAAAGGTTGTATCGGACATTTGATATGAGTCCTGGGGGGGGGGGGGGGGGGAAGGCTGTACCGTTATAAGGCGGTGCAGGATTTTGCACACGAACTTTCGACTACGTGACACGAACGTTAGATGTGTGGCCAAACTGTTCAAATGTGTGTGAAATCTTATGAGACTTAACTGCTAAGGTCATCAGTCCCTAAGCTTACACACTACTTAACCTAAATTCTCCTAAGGACAAACACACACACCCATGCCCGAGGGAGGACTCGAACCTCCGCCGGGATCAGCCGCGCAGTCCATGACTGTAGCGCCTCAGACAGCTCGGCTAATGCCACGCGGCTGGGGCCGGATTATTTACTCGAACTGTCCTGGATGTTCTCAAACCAATCCCGAACAATTGTGGCCCGATGACATGACGCATTCTCATCCATAAAAATTCCATTGTTGTCTGAAAACATGTACCCCAATTAATGGCTGCAAATTGTCTCCACGTAGCGGAACTATTCGGTTCCGTTGGATCGAAGGACCCACTCCATTCCATTTAAGCATAGCCCACGCCATTATGGAGCCACCACCAGCCTTCAAGCCGGCCGGTGTGGCCGAGCGGCTCTAGGCGCTACAGACTGGAACCGCGCGACCGCTACGGCCGCCGGTTCGAATTCTGCCTCGGGCATGGATGTCTGTGATGTCCTTAGGTTAGTTATGTTTAAGTAGTTATAAGTTCTAGTGGACTGATGACCTCAGAAATTAAGTCCCATAGTGCTCAGAGCCATTTTTAGCCAGTTTGCAAAGCGCATTCTTGACAGCTTGGGTCCATGGCTTCGTGGGGTCTGCGTCACTCT
The DNA here is from genome assembly GCF_023864275.1 of Schistocerca cancellata. NCBI lineage: Eukaryota > Metazoa > Arthropoda > Insecta > Orthoptera > Acrididae > Schistocerca > Schistocerca cancellata. Next base: position 1,001,872,604 of record NC_064627.1, read on the forward strand.
CGAACCCTACCATTACCTGTTACATACTGAAATCGGGACTCATCTGACCAGGTCATACTTTTCCAGTCGTCTAAGGTCCAACCGATGTGGTCACGAGCCCAGTAGAGGCGCTGCAGGCGATATCGTGCTGTTAGCAAAGGCAGTCGCGTCGATCGTCTGCTGTCATAGCCCCTTAACCGCATATTTCACCGCAGTGTCCTAATGGGTACGTCCTTCGTCCGACCCTCACTGATTTCTGCGGTTATTTCACGCAGTGTTGCTTGTCTGTTAGCACTGACAATTCTACGCAAACGGCGCTGCCCTCGGACGTTAAGTGAAGTCCGTCGGACACTGCGTTGTCCTTGGTGAGACGTAAAGCCTGAAGTTTGGTGTTCTCGGCACACTCTTGACACTGTGGATCTCGGAATACTAAATTCCCTAACGATTTTTGAAATGGACTTTCCGATGCGTCTAGCTCCTACTACCATTCCGCGTTCAAAGTCTGTTAATTCCGGTCGTGCGGCCGCAATCAGTGAATCACCTCAGTACAAATGACAGTTCCTTCAGTACCTTGTATCTATGATACTACCGCCATCTGCATGTGCATAGCGCCATCTCATGACTGTTGTCACCTCATTGTATCTCAGCTTTCTTCGAGAGGTTTAAGTTTTCCAATTTAGCTTCATTTCTAGAAATTAGTTTTACCGCTGCGTACTTGAAATCAGAACCACCTTTTATAAGCGGCGAGAAAACAGATGGGATATATTCCATCAAATAAATCTGCAACCAAGCCTGATATGAGAACACAGTTCATATTAATTTTGACACATTTCAGCAAAGCCTTTTGAAAGAATAGATGTACAGGGCTATTACAAATGATTGAAGCGATTTCATAAATTCACTGTAGCTCCATTCATTGACATATGGTCACGACACGCTACAGATACATAGAAAAACTCATAAAGTTTTGTTCGGCTGAAGCCGCTCTTCAGGTTTCTGCCGTCAGAGCGCTCGAGAGCGCAGTGAGACAAAATAGCAACAGGAGCCGAGAAAGTGCTTGAAATGCACTCACATCAGTCAGTCATAACAGTGCAACGACACTTCAGGACGAAGTTCAACAAAGATCCACCAACTGCTAACTCCATTCGGCGATGGTATGCGCAGTTTAAAGCTTCTGGATGCCTCTGTAAGGGGAAATCAATGGGTCGGCCTGCAGTGAGCGAAGAAACGGTTGAACGCGTGCGGGCAAGTTTCACGCGTAGCCCGCGGAAAATTGGCTCATGCCAGAACTGGAGACCGACAGCGCCGACTTCATCTTTCAACAGGATGGTGCTCCACCGCACTTCCATCATGATGTTCGGCATTTCTTAAACAGGAGATTGGAAAACCGATGGATCGGTCGTGGTGGAGATCATGATCAGCAATTCATATCATGGCCTCCACGCTCTCCCGACTTAACCCCATGCGATTTCTTTCTGTGGGGTTATGTGAAAGATTCAGTGTTTAAACCTCCTCTACCAAGAAACGTGCCAGAACTGCGAGCTCGCATCAACGATGCTTTCGAACTCATTGATGGAGACATGCTGCGCCGAGTGTGGGAGGAACTTGATTATCGGCTTGATGTCTGCCGAATCACTAAAGGGGCACATATCGAACATTTGTGAATGCCTAAAAAAACTTTTTGAGTTTTTGTACGTGTGTGCAAAGCATTTTGAAAATATCTCAAAATATAAAGTTATTGTAGAGCTGTGAAATCGCTTCAATCATTTGTAATAACCCTGTATTTAAGTCGAAGCAGAAGGTCTAAATACCTCGCATATGACTAGTTTCACTTAACAGGCGATATTTTAGTTTCCGTCAGTTAATTAAAACGTCAGTCCTGTCACGAAACGGTATCGTTTTATGTACACATTCCTTTACACTTTCGTTTCTGCATTTCTTATAGTGATTTTTGCTTTTCCCTGCTTTTAGCCCTTTCCAGCTTGGTTCAGTCAAAACTTTAAAAACACCATTTGCGTGTGACGACAACCAGTAATACGCGAGGAACTCTCAGTGTCATTTGGATGCACTAAGCTATCTGCATTATTGGTCATCAACATAGTTTACATTTACGTACTTACTTTCAAGGGCTCCCCTGTATTCCTATTCGTCAACGTTCACTCTAAAGACAGTCTTACTCTTTCCGATCTCTCTTCCTCCGCATTCAATCACTCCCGCTCTCGGTGTAGAATCGGCCGCCCGCGCTTCCTCCTTCCTGGCGGTGACCTTTCTGCGATTGCCTTTGTCCATCGTCCTTGCTCCACTCGCCGTACATGATCATACCTTGAAGAGCTCTATTCTCTATTCTTAGCACGACTGGTTGTTTCATATCCATTATATCCCTGATTTCCTTATTTCTTCTCTTCTCTGGCATGCGTATCTTGGCTGCCCTCCTTATTCCAGCCATCTCTGCTGCCTGTACACTATTTCTTTGCCTCTGCTCCAGTGTCTATCTTTCTGCGTCATATGTTAATGTACTTTCAACTACAATTTGTGGAATTCTCTTCTTTGGTTCTTTTGATATTGCCCCTTTCCAGGGTCCCTTTTACTTCTTCCACTAGTAAAGGTTGTATATTAATGTACTGTATTTGTTTTAGGCTTGTATCACGTGGTCTCTCTTCTTCCTATCAGAAGTTATTGAATGTGCTTTTTCCACTGATCAAAAGTTATAATTTGTATTGTGGGTGTACAATTTCAGTCATTTTCATCTTCCTTATCCTTCATGGCTATTCTGATCTCCTACATCATACCGAATGCTCCTATTCCCCACATACTATTTTTCATGCCATTTGCTTACACTTTCTTCTTAATTTATTAGCACTTTTTTTACATACCTTGTACCTGTTTCAAACCTCTTCACTGCAAGAGCTTAACCATATGTGTTCTAGTTTCTTCTTTTCATCAAGCACCTCCAAGTACTACGTCGTCTTCCATTCAGTTTGTACTCTTTTCTCCATTTCCATTCCTGAAATCTCCTCCGCTGTTTCTGTTTCCTTAATCGACTGTTTCAGAAAACCGTACAGCTCGCTGGCACTCCAGTCTTCCTCCACTGCATCCAATCTTAGATTTAACCTTTGCTGATACAAACTTTTCACAAGTTTTTCTTGTACTAGATGTATCCTATATTTTTGAATCTCTTTAGCTGTAATTTCAGCATCCTCCTCTTTCTCCTTCTGTTTTATCTTAGTCTTAATCGAGAAAACAATTTTAAAGTAATTGTAAAATGATCGGAACGACGCTCTGTTCCTCTTTTTATCCTTGCATCTTGTAGGTTAAACAAACGCTGCCTTTGCACTAATGTGTTTCATAGTCTGTAATTGATTTTATGTTCCTTGACAGATTAGCCGATATGTATTTACATACCTATTCGTGCTGGAACTGGCCGTTTATAACAGTGCATTTCTGACCCTTACAGAAGTTAATCAACTTCCTTCGTTACGGCTGTCTGCATTCTCAACCGTGGTCGTAGATTGTCATCATTTAATCTTCTTCCACTTCTCCCATTTAAGTTTCCCATTATTAAAAATTAACATCCATCTCGACATTCGTCAACCACTTCCCGTAGGTCACTGAAGAAGCCTTCCTTCTTCTCATTACAAAAAACTTATTCTGTATCCTTGTACATGTAATTCTGACATCGGGCGCTTCTGACGTCACTTGGCGGTAGAAAAACCGCAACAGCCTCGACTGAAGGGCGATCGTTTTCGGAAGTAGCACTTGCGTGAGAAGTGGTTGCGGTCAGATGACTGGTGTGCGTATGTTGACAAGACCACGCTGAAATGTTTTTAGTATGGTGAAAGATGCAATACTGACTCACAAACAGTTCAGAGTATTGATGTCACGTTGTTTATAAACAGAACAGAAAAAAACAAGCTAATTCGATGTACTTGTGTGTCATTTATGAAGTGTGAAAAACCGCTTCAGACATTCATAAGCTGAAGAACCATAGAAACTGGTGCAGGGCCCCGCGAGCACGTAGAAGTGCCGCAACACGACGTGGCATGGACTCGACTGATGTCTGAAGTAGTGCTGGAGTAAATTGACACCATGAATCTTGCAGGGCTGTCCATAAATTCGTAAGTGTACGAGGGGCTGGAGATATCTTCCGAACAGAACGTTGCAAAGCATCCCAGATATGCTCAATAGCGTTCATGTCTGCGGAGTTCGATGGCCAGCGGAAGTGTTTAAGGTCAGAAGAGTGTACCTGGAGCCACTATGTAGCAATTCTGGACGTGTGGGGTGTCCCATTGTCATGCTGGAATTTCCCAAGTCCGTCGGAATGCACAGTGGACGTGAATGGATGGAGGTGATGAGATACGATGCTTAGGTACATGTCACCTGTCAGAGTCGTATCTAGACGTGTCAGCGGTCCCATATCAATCAAACTGCACACGCCCCACGACGTTACAGAGCCTCCACCAGCATGAACAGTCACCTGCTGACACGCAGGGTCCATGGATTCATGAGGTTGTCTCCGTACTCGTACACGTCCATCCGCTCGAAACAATTTGAAACGAGACTCGTCTGACTGGACAACATGTTTCGAGTCATCAGCAGTGCAATGTCGGTGTTGACGGACCCAGACGAGGCGTAAAGCTTTGTGTCGTACAGTCATCAAGGGTATGCGAGTGGGCCTTCTGCTCCGAAAGCCCGTATCGATGATGTTTCGTTGAATGGCTCGCACGCTGATACTTGTTGATGGCCCAGAGTTGAAATCTGCAGCAGTCTGCCGAAGGGTTGCACTTCTGTCACGTTGAACGTTCTCTTCAGTCGTCGTTGGTCCCATTCTTGCACCATATTTTTCCGGCGGTAGCGATGTCGGAGATTTGATGTTTTACCGGGTTCCTGATTTTCACGTTACTCTCGTGAAATGGTAGTACGGGAAAAATCCCCACTTCATCGCTACCTCGGAGATGCTGTGTCCCATGGCTCGTGCGCCGACTATAACACCACGTTCAAACACACTTAAATTTTGATAACCTGCCATTGTAACAGCAGTAACCGATCTAACAATGGCGCCAGACACTTGTTGTCTTATATAGGCGTTACCGACCGCAGCGTCGTATTCTGCCTGTTTACATATCTCTGTATTTGAATATACATGCGTATATCAGTTTCTTTGGGGCTTCAGTGTATGAAGCCGCGGACCTGCACTCTGTGCAACAAACGACTGCAAACTAAGTGTATCTGTAGAAGTTGTGGATTTTGGATACTACATTAGAAGTGGGGACTCGATTTAATGCCACTTACAACAGACAATAGCTACATCTCAGGTTGAAGGAGTCAGGATCTTAGTGAGTCACACTGTCTACGCACTCACACGCACGCAGGATGAATAGAGGTTTCAGGTTCTTCTGTAGTATTCAATCTCTGTTTAAAAAATGGAAAACAGCAGGTGTATTGTCATAAGCTATCATTTGAGGTCCAGTTGAATTTACATCGTAGGTCAGTGAGAATGTTGTACACTTTGAGTATACAAAGTGTCATACGTGGTCCACATGTGTTTTGGTGGGAGAGGAAGGAGGGGAGGAGGGACAGTGAGAGGAAAGGGATCTTCTTGTTGCTATAGATATTCGTCTGTGAGTTTGTGCGATAAATACGTAAACGGCAAAATTCGATTGCTGTTTGCGAAAAGCTTGTCTAGTTACTCTTTAGTAGTGTCTTTAACCATTCGGAATTTGTTGGCGTGTGCAGTATTCATTCCGTGTCCGAATCCCTGAAGGTATTACGGCAAGTTGAAAAAGAGAGTTGGAGAGGGTGTGTGATATATACGTGCATATGATAAACCCTTTCTCTCCAAAATTTCTCTCATTCATACCTCCTCTGTGTTACCACATATGACGTGTCACTGATCTCATTTGTACTACGCGAAGTGCGTATTTGCTTCCACCGCCCTGAATGCGTAAGTTCTAATAAATGATCACAACCTGCAGTCTTCCTTAGTTGTTGACACCTGCGCAGAAAACAGCACGAGGTCCTGAATCCGTTATCTTGAGGCTGTAAGAAACTCTTAGCGAAAACTGATGTTATGTGAATAATTAAATTTCCAATTGGTTTGTTTATGTGGGATGCCACAGTCTTTTTATTCGCAGAACACGAGGAACTGCACTGTTACATTCCACTTTAGTGTCACAATTAATTTCGATTCTTCGACAAAATAATGAACTGCGTATTTCCACAACTGTTCTCAACAACTACTGCCGAACCACCTCTGACCTTACAGACGATCCACTTACTCCTCCATCTTTAGGCGCGATCCGGAGATCTCCGAAGTGCTTTGTCTGCCTTCTCGTTTAGCAGTTCCTTATTATTCTTCTGGTTATTAATACTTGTGAGATAATGTAATGAGAGCATGCTATTGAGACATGCTTCAATAAGGAATGCAAGCAAATAGCTATTTAGTTTGTCTAATATTAGTAATAGATGATTATCATTTTGGTGCGCAACTTCAGAATGCAGCAACCAATCGCGGAAAAGGACCACAATTTAGGCTGTCTTTCTCACCATACCCGTACCGAACAAACCATCTGTCATCGGTATCTCATACCACATTATGTCATTTCGGCAGTTCTACCTTTCCAACTGCTCCAAGAACAGCTTCTTGTACATGAATATGATGACTGTAAAGCCAGAAATATTACAACACGATGTCTCAGATGTGACCGAAAGTCAGTGTTTGGGGCCCTCAGTGGTATTGTTTCCACTGAGGTTGCGTCCTTGGCGGGTCTGCCGGCAAGTTCATTGCCTGGGATTCCCATATAGGTCCTCCCTCAAATGGTACTGCAGCTAGTCGTCCTTTCCGGAGGCGGTTCGTTTTGAAATGTATCTGAAAGTTTAGGGTGGGTGGTAGGTAAATTTCCATTACTGTAATATCCGATACTAATGTTTATAAAAGTTCTCGATTATTAACTGCCGGCCGGAGAGGCCGAGCGGTTCTAGGCGCTTTAGTCTGGAACCGCACGACCGCTCCGGTCGCAGCTTCGAATCCTGCCTCGGGCATGGATGTGTGTGATGTCCTTAGGTTAGTTAGGTTTAAGTAATTCTAAGTTCTAGGGGACTGATGACCTCAGAAGTTAAGTCCCACAGTGCTCAGAGCCATTTCAACCATTTTTGATTATTAACTTATATTTGAATTATGGCTACACGCGCGATCATAGACAAGTAATTATGTCATTCAGCATGTGTTGTAACCAGTGAAAGCATTTCTTTTGAACTATAGTCTAGTACGACACGTATCTTCAACATGTAGTACTAAAGGTTCGTCATGACATCACGCATTTTAAAATAAAAGAAGTAATTAAAAACAAGAAGGAAACTAATGATGCAAATAAAACTTTACATTTCTTTTTTACAGTCTACATTAAACTTTATTGTTCAGTATTTAGATATCAATCTCATGAATGTAACGGTGTAGTTAATTTTATTAAAAACATTTTATTTAAATAAACACTATAAAATTTTGACACCTAAAAACTTTGTTAGTCCTAAAATTTCTACACAGGTTTTTTAATTTTTTTTTTATTTACATCAGCTTTCTCAACTGTCTACTGATGTCTCTTTTCTCCACTTTTCAAAGAATAGTTCTCTTTTTCCAAAAGTATTTTGTTTGAAAAGTTATTTATGAGAAAAGCTTTCGCATTATAGAGCATTCTTTCGTAATGTTGAGTAATATTTGAATAACCAATAGTATATTCTTGTGGCCTTAACCCTCAGGTTTCTAAAAATACGTAATTTCGTCAAATTTAATGTGACAACTATAAAATTATTGAAATTAAAAACTTTTCTTTCGAGAAAATTTTCGCGGGAAATACAAGCTTATACATATGGGGATTGCGCGCAAATTCTGTGAGTCTTTGTTTAGTTTTTGACCTTCAAAGATTCTAGGCCAGTCAGCGGTTATCTTACTACCTGAAATATACAGTGCCGTTCGTCTGAAGGTGTCTGTCATTCGTCTCGCTTGTCCTGCGTCGTGAGCAGCTGATGTGATGTTAATAAATCGAAAAAGGCGTAGACATGTGCTTCAATCGTGACGCTGCGCGGGGTAGCCACGCGGTCTACGGCGCCTTGTGACGGCTCACCACGTCGAAGGTTCAAGTCCTCCCTCGGGCATGGGTGTGTGTGTTGTCCTTAGCGTAAGGTAGTTTAAGTTAGATTAAGTAGTGCGTAAGCTTAGGGATCGATGACTTCAGCAGTTTGGTCCCATAAGACCTTACCACAAATTCCCAAAATTTTCAGTCATGACTTAAGAAACTGTACCTTAGACAACGAACAGAAAGCAACAGCTATACATAAAGCGTATTTTGTTTGTAATAGTTATTTCCTCCCAGTGATGATTACTTAATGCAAAATGGTGAATGCTTGTACATAAAATGCACATACTTTGTCGGACGTTTAACTTTGTTGCGTAATCAATGGGATGAGATATTACAGTAAGCAGCTACATCCTTTTATTTTGGAACAGAGTGGATTATCAATGGCATTCTGGGTGCTTGTTGATAATGATGGCGTAGTTGATCAGGAGGAGCTGGCGTCGTAAATACCTGTTCGAATCAACTTTTGAGTCGTTCTGGCAGGAAGTGACATTTTGGAGTTGAGAGTTATTAGAGCGAGCAGGAAGTGGGCGATGAAACTGCCTTCTTCTGGCTACCGAGTCTGTTTGCGTGAAAGACAGGGATTTTAAAAACTATTTCTCCGAACGGTTTGGGGGCTCGTGAAAAGCAGGAGCCGGCCGACATTCGTCGTGGGATTAGGAGCGTCTTGGCATGCTGTCTGGGGTGGAGCTGGTGTTATCAAGTGGATTCCGGTCCCGGTTGAGATGTTGACTTCGAGCGGCGCCTTATAAGTTCCAAGGAGGGGCGAAATTCTGGCGGGAGATGCTACTGGCCACGGATTATTTGATGGATTTCGTTATCCTTAGTGCTGTCTCCACCGTTCCGTTTCACTGTTGTTGTCTTTTCTACTCCCGATCAGAGATTCGCTATTGACTCTTCCAGACCAGTCCATCCTGTCTCTCTAGAGCTGTTCCCGACATTCGGTTCAATCTCAGTCACGATGCTTACTTGTAAGAAGTGACATTGTCGGGTGAAGGAATTACAGCCACATTTACATTTATTAAAAATTTTAATAATCTTGATCGCTATAAAAATTAAATTATACACTACTGGCCATTAAAATTGCTACACCACGAAGATGACGTGCTACAGCCGCCAAATTTAACCGACAGGAAGAAGATGCTGTGATATGCAAGTGATTAGCTTTTCAGAGCATTCACACAAGGTTGGCGCCGGTGGCGACACCTACAACGTGCTGATATGAGGATAGTTTCCAACCGATTTCTCATACACAAACAGCAGTTGACCGGCATTGCCTGATGAAACGTTGTTGAGATGCCTCGTGTAAGGAGGAGAAATGCGTACCATCACGTTTTCGACTTTGATAAAGGTCGCATTGTAGCCTATCGCGATTGCGGTGTATCGTATCGCGACATTGCTGCTCGCATTGGTCGAGATCCAATGACTGTTAGCAGAATATGGAATCGGTGGGTTCAGGAGGGTAATACGGAACGCCGTGCTGGATCCCAACGGCCTCTTATCATTAGCAGTCGAGATGACAGGCATCTTATCCGCATGGCTGTAACGGATCGTGCAGCCACGTCTGGATCCCTGAGTCAACGGATGGGAACGTTTGCAAGACAACAACCATCTGCACGAACAGTTCGACGACGTTTGCAGCAGCATGGACTATCAGCTCGGAGACCATGGCTGCGGTTACTCTCGACGCTGCATCACAGACAGGAGCGCCTGCCATGGTATACTCAACGACGAACCTGGGTGCACGAATGACAAAACGTCATTTTTTTCGGATGAATCAAGGTTCTGTTTACAGCATCATGACGGTCGCATCCGTGTTTGGCGACATCGCAGTGAACGCACATTGGAAGCGTGTATTCGTCATCGCCATACTGGCGTATCTCCCGGCGTGATGGTATGGGGTGACATTGGTTACACGTCTCGGTCATCTCTTGTTCGCATTGACAGCACTTTGAACAGTGGACGTTACATTTCAGATGTGTTACGACCCGTGGCTCTACCCTTCATTCGATCCATGCGAAACCCCACATTTCAGCAGGATAATGCACGACCGCATGTTGCAAGTCCTGTACGGGCCTTTCTGGATACAGAAAATGTTCGACTGCTGCCCTGGACAGCACATTCTCCAGATATCTCACGAATTGAAAACGTCTGGTCAATGGTGGCCGAGCAACTGGCTCGTCACAATACGCCAGTCACTACTCTTGATGAACTGTGGTATCGTGTTGAAGCTGCATGGGCAGCTGTACCTGTACACGCCATCCAGGCTCTGTTTGACTCAGTGCCCAGGCGTATCAAGGCCGTTATTACGGCCAGAGGTGGTTGTTCTGGGTACTGATTTCTCAGGATCTATGCACCCAAATTGCATGAAAATGTAATCACGTGTCAGTTCTTGTGTAATATATTTGTCCAATGAATACCGGTTTATCATCTGCGTTGGTGTAGCAGTTTTAATGGCCAGTAGTGTATCTTGCTAAAAACCGCTTTCCGTTGATTAACAACCACCTTTAAACTTTGCTTACTAAAGAATCAGTTTCTATGTAAAATGTTGGCTACAACATCACTCTTTGTAAGTGTATGTCAGACTATTATTATTAAAGAACCAGTTCTTAAGTACGCGGTTGGGCATAAAACTATCGTCTTGTGTTGACTATCGGTTAACAGCCATGCTTTACCCAACTTTTTACTACTGACGTGTTTCAGTTACTAAAGATGATGCAGTAGACATTGTACTTATGTACAATTTCTTTAATAAGCATGATTTGATTTCAATTTAGTAATGATAGTGCTATGGTCAACATTACCTTCAGGTATATTACTTACAAAGTATGATCAGCGTTACACTTATTAATGATGATGTTCTACATACACTGATGAGCCGGAAAATTATGACCACATGCTTAATAGCTTCTTTGTCCATCTTTGGAACGAAATACGTCACTGATTCTGCGTGTCAGGGATCCGACAGTTTGCTGGCGGGTTTGTGGGGGTATGTGGCGTCAGATGTCCGTGCACAGATCTTGTAAATCACGTAACGGGTCGCTGATTTGCGTACGCGACGAGGGCGTCCGATAGCGAATCCAGATAGGTTCCGTACGATTTACATCAGGCGAATTTGGTCACCGAGGCATCAACGTGAGTTCACTACAATGCTCCACAGACCAGTGTATCACGGTTCCGGCTCCTAGACACAGACAATTATACTGCTGAAAGACGACGTCGCCATCGGGGAAGACATCAAGCACGAAGGGATACACATTGTTCGCAGCTGCCAGCGTGTCTCCGATTACTATCACACGTCCCATGCGAGCGCAGCAGAATGTCTCACTCAGCATAATACTGCTCCCCACCACCCCCCACCCCCTCCCCAGCCTGCGTCAGTGGTGTCCTGCACGTTTCGAGCCGCTGTTTACCTCGATAACGGCATTCATGGAAACGACCAGCTACTCAGTGCAGCTAAAATGTGATTCACGCGAAGGGCCGACACGTTTCCACTGATCGACGGTCGAATCCCGATGGATGCCGTTGGGTCAACATGTGAACACGTTGGGGTGCTACGCTGTGAAGCTCCATGTTCAACAATGTATGACGAACGGTGTGCTCCGAAACACTGGTGCGTTCGCCAGCATTGTGCTCTTTCGTCAGAGATGCCACGTATCACCATCTGTTCTACTTTATAGAGCAGACGAACCTCCGAATGGTTCAAATGGCTCTGAGCACTATGGGACTCAACTGCTGTGGTCATAAGTCCCCTAGAACTTAGAACTACTTAAACCTAACTAACCTAAGGACATCACACACATCCATGCCCGAGGCAGGATTCGAACCTGCGACCGTAGCGGTCGTGCGGTTCCAGACTGCAGCGCCTTTAACCGCTCGGCCACTACGGCCGGCGACGAACCTCCGAACCCGACGTTCTGTGAATGGCAGTGGACGTCCAATCATTTAGCTCCTAGTGGTAGTGTCACTGTCCTTCTACCCCTTTCCGTAGATGCTCACGACAGTAGCACGTGCACATTCAGTTTAACCGTTTTTGAGATACTCGTCCGCATGCGTGATAACAATTTGCCCTTTGTCAAAGTCGCTTATCTCAACGGATTTCCCCATTTACAGCCCATATCTTCGCTATGGTAAACCCCCGTCCTTGTCTGCTCCGCTTACATCCTTTTATCACCGCTTCAAGTCCCCGCAATGCCACAGGCGGAACGTGTTCTACAAATTTACGGAAATGCGCTAAAAATGTGAACTGTAATAATACAACTGAATTATAACTAATCCTGATTATATTAAGACGAAAACCTATTAATAAACCGAGTATACAAGCTTGTTCGAAACATAAATTATTGAAACATAACCCATATCCCCTTTTTACCATTTTACCTAGAAGCAGTCCCTATGTATATGCAGTACTATGGCTTCTTTCAGCAGAATTACAGGAGTCTCACATAGATACGAAAATCTGAAGGGAGGGGTAGGAAAGAAACTCGTTTAGCAAATTATTCACTGCGACACATTAATCAAATTTTGTACTCCTATATAACAAAAATTATACCAGCGGAAGTAGGAAAACAATATCTTTATCTTACATCTTACCCAAATTCTATCCAGCTGATATTCTGTCCTTGCAGTCTCACAGAAGCCTTTTCGTTAAGATTTATTGAGTTTATAAGCCGTCTTTTGTTTTAATTTTCCTTGGAGATATTCATACACTTTTTTCCCAATTCAAATTGTAAAAATTATTACTAAGTCTACAGAACACACATGTAAGCTGTCGATATACTTTCCGGGATGTGAGGTCGTGGTCCAAGAACTTTTCTGCTCCTTACGTTTCGTCCAGGACTGCGCTGGACTTCCTCAGAGGCGCTGCTCCGCTGAGTCTTACAGTCTTGCAGTCCTGGACGAAACGTAAGGAGCAAAGTTCTTGGACCACGACCTCACATCCCGGAAAGTATATCGACAGCCATGTCAACCGGTCGTGAAAGCCTTCATTCTACAAACACATGTAAGCACTTTCCCTGCGCAGTAACTCTCTCTGCTAATATGTGTCCTATTGCATGACTTGTTCTTAAGTTTATTCAAAATCCAAATTTGTAAGGTGTCAGGCAAATCCAACACCATTCATGAAAACCCTGACATGATAGGAAATCCGGCAGTATGTCACATAGCTCCGATTAAATCCTGACATTAAATTAACCAAAGTAATACGATCAACGAGTGAGCAAATGGAATACCACAGACTAACACAAGAACGCCTAAATGCATGTCATACCTTCCCACCGTGAAACAGACGCAGTTCGAGAGGAGAAACGAGAAAAGAAGCCGATAGCAGAGCTGTGTAGGCTAGAAGGTCCTACGATAATGGGCGGACACCCACATCGCCGGACGATCGCCAAGAGCAGCCCCCAGCCCATGTTAAGAGATAGAGCCCTCCAGAAGAACAGTATAGATCGTACGATAACTCTAAAAGGGCTACACCAGCTGCAAGTTTTAACGTGAGACTATACGCGTCTCTGATACGTAGCAAACATTAAAAACATTGCCCCACCACGAAAAGTATAACGTTTCTCATTGGATAGACAGAATTTTTGTAGGCGGAGCTTAAGGTTAACATTGAGACCCTGATTGGTCATTTGAAAACACAGCCAGATACCTTCTTCTTAAACCAAATTCGGTAAATTGTAGTAAAGAGAAGTTAGAGAGTTGCTACCGAGATGGCGAGGTGTGTGGAGCTGCACTGCACGCCAACCCTGACGCTGCCTAACCAACGACAAGGTAATGAACGCACGTGGTGCCGCATAAGAGCACATAAGGCTTCACTCAGAACTGCAGAAGTCTCATCTGTTGCATCCCATTTTTACGTAATACTAGTGTCGATCGTCAATTAAACTTCGTGGTATTCACATTTGCTACCTGAAATTAAAATTTTGAACGCGATGATTTTTCTATTATATAATTATTGAGAAGCCACATTAGCCACTGTAATTTACGACAAGTTGAATAAGTAATTAAAGATAATTGAGGGTCACTGTAGACCATTTTGATAATTTTCTCTTTTATGAAACTTAATTTAAACCTAGATTGTAGATGTGGTATGGCATAGGTCAACCTTCAATCGATTGTAGAACTTGGAAACCCATTCAGGGAATATTCGTTCGCATTTTTGTTGAACGCAGTTGGTTTTTATTATCCTGTATTAAAATATTTCCTTTCATCATAGCGCAATTTATAAACAATATTTTGTGAGTAGAATAAAAATTCCAATGGTAAACTTAACTGCTTTTTCGACGTTATGTTACCATCTAACTAAAAATAGGAAAGCCTTGAACCCCTTCCACTAAATTTAGTTAGTATTAAGATTCTTTTACAGGGAGCACAGTGGAGCTCACGCTGAAATCATTAAGTATTTGATTTTATCATCACTAGTCTCAATGAACTCTTCTTAATTCTACATGTCATGTGTGGTCTGGCGTCTCCTTACCAGCAACAGGTCCCAGGTTCAAACTAGTCAATTCCCTAAAATAACACGCTCAGGGCGTCGTTGCGCGAAAGTGGTAGGGAGGCACGACTTAGAACAGACACCACGCAGAATGTTAGAAACTGTTTCTCATCCATTTCATTTTTCGATTTTTTTCAGCATTTGGTTTACTACACTTGTTATTTTGATAGCTTGAGGTCCCCAGACTTTCCGCTACCATGTGTCTTTCTAATGAGATCATATCTTCCACTTATTTATATTGTGTAGTCCCAGAAAGTTTCTAAATCCTTCTTCATTCGAGCATTTCAGTGCTAGGATCATATCCTCTCTCATCCCTTTTCCATTCTTTACAGAAAATAATGCATTCATTACTTCCTGTAGTGGTATTGATGATCCTGTGTCATCATTGTGCTTGTCATCCAAAGACTCGAGCTCTAGAACTTAGCACTGCTGATATTTGTAAAAATGTCGAGAATCCTGTATATCGATATTTAAAAGATGTAGTTAACGGAACGCAATATTGTGGAAAATATCGATATATCGATGTTCCGTCAGAAAAGTTTCGACGTACCTGCCTGTAAAAATATCAGCTGAAGATTGTAAATATATTGCCGGTTTTAGTGCTGTATATTTAAGTAATGATTTATTATTAAATATTCTGTACATCAACAAGCTAGCAGCCCCTTACAACAAGAAATGAAGGGAAAACGATGCACGTTCACGCTTTGCGAGATCCACAATGTCAACAGCTGTAAAGTGGCAGAATAAATGGTGTCCAATGAGCCCAACGTTCGGTTTCGTCACGTATCGAATTTGTCCGGAACACTTCATGTCGACTTCCCCATTTTTTTTTTTTTTTTTCATTTCTGCCGACGCTAGCAACCTAGCAGCTACAGTGTCAAAATTTCGTGGTGAAGCTAAATGTTGCAGTCTCTGTTGTTAGCGCTGAGCGAAGATTACGTCAGCATTTCCCCTCACACGCCTCTGCCCACCGTAAAGACCAATCTTGTCATTTAGATTTTTGTTCACCATTTTCAGCTACTGTTTTTGAAAAATGCTGATGTGAAGAAATAGCGCACTGGTTGTGTTAAAAATTGGTTTTTAACCCAGTTTGTGTGGTGTTTCTTCACATCGGAAGTCTTGTTATTCCACTCACAACGCTACCCACAGTGCAATCGGAAAACAGCAGAGTCCCGCTAATCCGAACCCCGGTAATCCGAACGATCGGTTAATCCGAACATGAAAAACCATAGTCTAAGTCTGGTAAACTGTGCGGTAAACTGCTGTACATACACACTATTTTAATTTACACAATACAGTAAACATGTATTAGAAAAACTGGCAAGAAAACATGAGGTTTAAACAATGCATAACAATTAAAGAAAAGCTGTCAAACTTACTAAAATACAGCGGACGTTTTATCCCTACTTTGTAGATGACAAAAACTCAGTCATTGTTTTTTGGCGTGATGAAGACAGTCTGTTATATGACGCATAGTTGCCCCATCGTCTCATAAACATCAAAGCAGCAGGTGTAGCAGTGGGCTCCAAACAACGCAGAGCGAGGTCAAGGTCTCCTGCTGCGCCACAGCGTGGCACCAGCTCTCCTCTGTCGCTTTCAGGCTCATTGTCAGTCCACTACTTCCTGGTCTTGAGTCCCAGCAGCAACTAAATCAGCGTCAGTAAGGTTCTCCACACATGGCCCATCCGCTACCATCCACTCATCTAGGTCTCCTTCACTAGCTTCTTCACATCCAGGGATTGTCTGTACCATTTGTAGATTTTCCTCTTCATTTTCAACTAGGTTGTCCTGAAATTCAAGAGACGTCCACAGTCTTCTCCACGATTTTCTCAGAGTATTTCACGAAATATTCTGCCATGCCCCAGCGGCCCAATAAACAACATCCTTCACACTGGTCTTTTTTATTTTGTCTACTAAAGGATCAGTATTCTTAAAAGTTGTTTTCTGTAAATCAGTTTTAATGCTTGCAGTACACCCTGGTCTATCGGCTGTAGAAGTGGCATAACATTCGGCGGCAAAAACTTCACCACAATTTCTCCATCACATAATCCCTCAGTGCTGGGGTGAGATGGCGCGCTATCAGTCAAAAGGATTGCACGGGCAGACAAATGATTTTCCTTAGAAAACCGTCGAAGAGAGGGAACAAACTGGCCGTCAAACCATTCTCTGAACAACTTATTATCCATCAAAGCTTTTTTCTGGTTTTCCCGCGCCCGGGTTCGATTCCCGGCGGGGTCAGGGATTTTCTCTGCCTCGTGATGACTGGGTGTTGTGTGATGTCCTTAGGTTAGTTAGGTTTAAGTAGTTCTAAGTTCTAGGGGACTGATGACCATAGACGTTAAGTCCCATAGTGCTCAGAGCCATTTGAACCATTTTTTTGTTTTCTGGTTGCGATAATATACGGGAGGGACTTCATGTTGCAGTTTTTAAAAGCTCTTGGCCTAGCAGATTTGCCGATCAGCATTAAAGGCAGCTTGTGACCACCAGCAGCCTTGCTGCACTCTAATAAAGTCACATAATCTTTGCACATTTTAAAACCAGGAGCATGATCTTCTGCTTTTGATGCCAGGCTTTTTGTTGGCAATGCCCTAAAATTAAGGTCAGTCCCGTCAGCGTTATAAGTTTGTTGGGGAGAATACTTTTTCTCTCTTATCATTTTTTCTAACTCATCCAAGTATTCCTTCGCTGCATCACGGTCAGAAGAAAGCTCCTCTGCAGCAATTGTTAGCTGACGGATTCCCTGAAGTTTTTTGAATCTGTCCAACCAACCTGTACTAGGAATAAAAGACTCAGCACCATTCGTTAACTTGTTCAGGTAACAGCCTTCTCCTGAACCAGTGCTCCACACAAAGCAGTTCCCCTTTCTCCTTCCTCCTTAAATCAAAGAAAAGTGCTTCATCCACTTTATCGTACTGGAACTGTTTCAAAGTCTGCCGAATTTCAAGTGTTTTTCCCGAAGACGTTGCACAGGACTGTTCAAGCTTCACTCGGTTCTTCTTCCAATCACAAATGGTTACTTTACCAACACCCAGTTCCGTTGCCAGTTTAGATACATTCTCACAATTGTCTATCTGCTTCAAAGCGTTCAGTTTTTCTTTGAGAGTTAACGTTGTATGTTTCCGTTTACTCATGACGAAAATACGTACACCACTACACCTGAACGAATACAATACAACTGTTACGCGTGCCAGCGATCGATAACTAACATAAGCAAACGTTTTGCGAGACATCTGGCAGTGCACTGACTGCAGACACTACAAAGGCCTCAACAATGCACAACAAGGCAGGGAGTGACAGTGAGCCATTGTTCCCACACTTGTTACCATTTGTTACCATGGTGTACCTACTGATCTGCTCGGTATACTTCATTCTAGAAACTCGTCACCGTAATTCCGGCTAATCCAAACAAATCGGTAATCCGAACAAGGTCCGGTCCCAATTAGTTCGGATTAACGGGACTCTACTGTACTTCTTTTGTGCCACATATACTTGCTTCGCACAGTCAAAGAGAAAGCTCAAAAAGTAGTAAGACTGTTTCGCCCAGTGAAAGTAAAATTATGTTCCACGACAATTTCAAACGAACAACTTCAAATATTTACCGAAAATTGTGAAAAAATATAATAAAAAATAAAAATATCGGTACTCAATATTACAATTTTGATATCGCTATATCAGGGGAAATATATCGCCGATATACATCGATATTTTTTGGAAAAGTTGTACATATTTCGACATTTTATCAACAGCCCTACTAGAATTCCGGGTACATGCCCTTTATCATATTGTAGGGTTTAAGATATTTGGACATTGTCCTCTTGCCTTCGCTATGAATTTCGATAGTAAAAATTTCCACATCCCATTTTATACCATATAGTATTTCTTACGGCTTCAAACGTTGTCTTTCTTTTAGATTCCTTAATTTTCTTCCATTTCACTTCAACTTCTCTTCGTTATTCATTATTAAGCCTGTTATACAATCACACTGTTTCTTCACTATTCCTGCCTTTCAGTGTCGTACCTTTCTCTTTGAGCCTTGGGTATTTTTGAGATGCTGAAGTGTATGTGTTCTCATTGTACTGATAACCTCAGACGATATATTCAGATATGTTTTCAATTCCTTGTTTAATGTTTCCTACGTCTCACTGTCTTATCATCCCACAATATTTCAGTTTCTGCAATATTGTGCGTGTTTCAGCCACCAAAAAAATTATTATAACATCCTGAAACGCTACTGCGGGCTCGATAATATTAAATGATGAGAAATTAACCGCCAGTTGGGATTAGTTTGTTGCTATGTGACCACCACAGGGCGAGTGCACGACTTTAAATTTGTTTACGCAGCGTCTGTGCAATGCACTGTTACCTTAAGCATTAAAAAAGCCTCTATCTGTCACGAGGCACATTAATTTAGCAAATAGAATTAAGTGAAAAATTTTTAACACGTTAATGATTGGATTTATGGAATAAAGGGGATATTAAATTTTTGATCCCCTGGAAAATTATGTAGGAAATGATGTAGGCTAGAGTCACAGAATAAATATACACTATCAGTTTATTCAAACCAGACTCGCATTTACTCCGGATGATTGCGTCATGGAGGTTGTTATTTCAAGACAGTAAGGAAACAAGAAATCGATGATTGGCTAGCAAAGCAATTGCAGGCAGTAATGAAATATAAACCAAAGGCTTTGAACCATGCACCAGATCAGTTAAACTGAATTAAATTCCTAAAGTTCAAAGGTTCATTTAAGACAGTTAACAGTAACAAATTCACTTTGACAATATTTAAGCTACTACTAGCCATTCTAGCACCTGGAGTTCAAAATATTTCTAAGTCTCATACTGATGAACACCAAAATAAATCTAATTCCCAACCAATACTTAATTAGGCTCATGCGCCTCACCAGCTCACTAGAAATCTGACCCATCTGTCTGCGCCTGGAGTAAATCTCGTGTTCAAGTATGAGAATGTTTTATAATTGCTTGTGTAGCTTGTCCCTGTGGCGGGAAAGGCGTGCTAGTCCGGTACTTACCTAGTTGGATACTGGAAACAGCCAAACCCCGGGGCAGGCTCGCCTCTCAGAAGACCGGAAGCGGCACTTCAGCGTGCTTCGCTATCCGCGCGTGTGCGTATTCTTTCCGAAAACATTTCACATTCAAAAGTTATTACAGTCGCGTCACACACTCTTACTAACAACGTGGTATACTTTAAAATCGTTTAAAATGTTACACTGCAGCGCCAGAGAAACTGGTATAGGCATGTGTATTCTAATACAGAAATATTTAAACAGGCAGAATACGGCGCTGCGGTCGGCAACGCCTATAAAAGACCACAACAAGTGCCTGGCGCAGTTGTTAGATGGTTTACTGCAGCTAAAATGGCAGGTTATCAAGATTTAAGTGAGTCTGAACGTGCTGTTAAAGTCAGCGCACGAGTGATGGTACACAGCATCTCCGAGATAGCGATTATGTGGGGATTTTCCGGTACGAAAATGGTAATGGTAATGGAGAAAAAGACATTGCAAATAAACCATGCAGGGGCCAGCTGAAGACATCTCTCACAAATGCCAATCGAGGACGCGCTGGTGAAGTGATTCGAGGAGACAGACGCATTAGAGCTCACAGTCAACAGCGAAAGCTATGTAACGCACTTTAGCCGGGCGTTGTGGCCGTGCGGTTCTAAGCGCTTCAGTTTGGAACCGCGTGACCGCTGCGGTCGCAGGTTCGAATCCTGCCTCGGGCATGGATGTCTGTGATGTCCTTAGGTTAGTTAGGTTTAAGTAGTTCTACGTTCTAGGGGACTGATGACCACAGATGTTAAGTCCCATAGTGCTCAGAGCCATTTTGTAACGCACTTAAGAAACACACAATTTTTTCAGACTAGTTTTGTTGTCTGGGTTCAACGGCGTCGCAAATGTGTACAAGTACGTGGTGACTATGTTGAACGGTATTGTTGTGTAGAGGACAGTTTGCTGTGATCTGTACTAATTATGCTGTTATATGTTCAATATTAAATGCTTTATGATACAGGAGGTATTAATTTTTTATCCACTCTCGTAGTTTCTCATGCATCTCAATTTTTATGACGACGTATTTCATGAACTATGAGTCGTACCATGATGTAATTTTTCAGATGCACTCA
This sequence comes from Schistocerca cancellata, assembly GCF_023864275.1. Lineage (NCBI taxonomy): Eukaryota > Metazoa > Arthropoda > Insecta > Orthoptera > Acrididae > Schistocerca > Schistocerca cancellata. The sequence goes on from NC_064627.1 coordinate 1,001,893,350, forward strand.
GTGATATACGTATTTGTGTACTTTGTGAAAAATGTGTTACAAGTAGAGTTGATAGTAAAGTAATAATGTTGCATGATGCTGAAGTTTTACTGATGAACAACAAAAATGTAGGAAGCGATGAATTTCTCCCCTTTCATCCTTTTGGGGGGAAGGTCAGCTAGAAAAAGTTTCGAAAAGGGTCAAAATTGTGTGTAAAGTTTGCTGGATGACAGTTGTTGTTGTGGTCTTCAGTCCTGAGACTGGTTTGATGCAGCTCTCCATGCTATTCTATCCTGTGCAAGATTCTTCATCTCCCAGTACCTACTGCAACCTACATTCTTCTGAATCTGCTTAGTGTATTCATCTCTTGGTCTCCCCCTACGATTTTTACCCTCCACGCTGCCCTCCAATACTAAATTGATGATCCCTTGATGCCTCAGAACTTGTCCTACCAACCGATCCCTTCTTCTGGTCAAGTTGTGCCACAAATTTCTCTTCTCCCCAATCATATTCAATACTTCCTCATTAGTTATGTGGTCTACCCATCTAATCTTCAGCATTCTTCTGTAGCACCACATTTCGAAAGCTTCTATTCTCTTCTTGTCCAAACTACTTATCATCCATGTTTCACTTCCATACATGGCTACACTCCATACAAATACTTTCAGAAACGACTTCCTGACACTTAAATCTATACTCGATGTTAGCAAATTTCTCTTCTTCAGAAAGGCTTTCCTTGCCATTGCCAGTCTACATTTTATATCCTCTCTACTTCGACCATCATCAGTTATTTTGCTCCCCAAATAGCAAAACTCCTTTACTACTTTAAGTGTCTCATTTCCTAATCTAATACCCTCAACATCACCCGACTTAATTCGACTACATTCCATTATCCTAGCTTTGCGTTTGTTGATGTTCATCTTATATCCTCCCTTCAAGACACCATCCATTCCGTTCAACTGCTCTTCCAAGTCCTTTGCTGTCTCTGATAGAATTACAATGTCATCGGCGAACCTCAAAGTTTTTATTTCTTCTCCATGGATTTTAATACCTACTCCGAATTTTTCTTTTGTTTCCTTTACTGCTTGCTCAATATACAGATTGAATAACATCGTGGATAGGCTACAAACCTGTCTTACTCCCTTCCCAACCACTGCTCCCCTTTCATGTCCCTCGACTATTATAACTGCCATCTGGTTTCTGTACAAATTGTAAATAGCCTTTCGCTCCCTGTATTTTACCCCTGCCACCTTTAGAATTTGAAAGAGAGTATTCCAATCAACATTGTCAAAAGCTTTCTCTAAGTCTACAAATGCTAGAAACGTAGGTTTGCCTTTCCTTAATCTTTCTTCTAAGATAAGTCGTAAGGTCAGTATTGCCTCACGTGTTCCAACATTTCTACGGAATCCAAACTCATCATCCCCGAGGTCAGCTTCTACTAGTTTTTCCATTCGTCTGTAAAGAATTCGTGTTAGTATTTTGCAGCTGTGGCTTATTAAACTGATTGTTCGGTAATTTTCACATCTGTCAACACCTGCTTTCTTTGGGATTGGAATTATTATACTCTTCTTGAAGTCTGACGGTATTTCGCCTGTTTCATACATCTTGCTCACCAGATGGTAGAGTTTTGTCAGGACTGGCTCTCCCAAGGCCGTCAGTAGTTCCAATGGAATGTTGTCTACTCCGGGGGCCTTGTTTCGACTCAGGTCTTTCAGTGCTCTATCAAACTCTTCACGCAGTATCGTATCTCCCATTTCATCTTCATCTACATCCTCTTCCATTTCCATAATATTGTCCTCAAGTACATCACCCTTGTATAGACCCTCTATATACTCCTTCCACCTTTCTGCTTTCCCTTCTTTGCTTAGAACTGGGTTTCCATCTGAGCTCTTGATGTTCATACAAGTGGTTCTCTTATCTCCAAAGCTCTCTTTAATTTTCCTGTAGGCAGTATCTATCTTACCCCTAGTGAGATAAGCCTCTACATCCTTACATTTGTCCTCTATCCATCCCTCCTTAGCCATTTTGCACTTCTTGTCGATCTCATTTTTGAGACGTTTGTATTCCTTTTTGCCTGCTTCATTTACTGCATTTTTATATTTTCTCCTTTCATCAATTAAATTCAATATTTCTTCTGTTACCCAAGGATTTCTACTAGCCCTCGTCTTTTTACCTACTTGATCCTCTGCTGCCTTCACTACTTCATCCCTCAAAGCTACCCATTCTTCTTCTACTGTATTTCTTTCCCCCGTTCCTGTCAATTGTTCCCTTATGCTCTCCCTGAAACTCTGTACAACCTCTGGTTTAGTCAGTTTATCCAGGTCCCATCTCCTTAAATTCCCATCTTTTTGCAGTTTCTTCAGTTTTAATCTACAGGTCATAACCAATAGATTGTGGTCAGAGTCCACATCTGCCCCTGGAAATGTCTTACAATTTAAAACCTTGTTCCTAAATCTTTGTCTTACCATTATATAATCTATCTGATACCTTTTAGTATCTCCAGAGTTCTTCCATGTATACAACCTTCTATCATGATTCTTAAACCAAGTGTTAGTTGTGCTCTGTGCAAAATTCTACCACGCGGCTTCCTCTTTCATTTCTTAGCCCCAATCCATATTCACCTACTATGTTTCCTTCTCTCCCTTTTCCTACACTCGAATTCCAGTCACCCATCACTATTAAATTTTCGTCTCCCTTCACTATCTGAATAATTTCTTTTATGTCATTATACATTTCTTCAATTTATTCGTCATCTGCAGAGATAGTTGGCATATAAACTTGTACTACTGTAGTAGGTGTGGGCTTCGTATCTATCTTGGCCACAATAATGCGTTCACTATGCTGTTTGTAGTAGCTTACCCGCATTGCTATTTTCCTATTCATTATTAAACCTACTCCTGCATTACCCCTATTTGACTGTGTGTTTATAACCCTGTAGTCACCTGACCAGAAGTCTTGTAAGCGCTCTTATTTTCAAATACTTGGTCATTTGCGCGCCGTTTGTTTCGCTTCCTCAATACGTTCACACGGTTTATAGCTTTAATACTTGGATTATCCCGTTGAACCTTTAACATAACATTACATTATACCTCTTAAACAGTAGATTATGACAGCATCCCAGATTTTTAAATCCGATCAATAATTAGAAGAAATACCGTAAATCAAATTTTTGTTGCCCCTGGAAGCTGTGACAGAGGCAACATGGAATTGCAAATGTGTGTGTGGATTCCTAAGGGACCAAACTGCTTAGGTCACCCGTCCCTATCCTTACACACTACTTAAACTAACTTAAAGTAACTTACGCTAAGAACAACACACACACCCATGCCCGAGGGCGGACTTGAACCTCCGGAGGGAGGGGCAGCGCATGGAATTGCACTTGGTGCTTTTATCCGTTAATAATACAGAGCAGCAGAAAAAAACTCTATCGCAGCACAAAAAACGGCAATATGGTACCTCTTTATTGAAAGTCTCTGATTGAAAAGTGGAGTACCAGCTGCCTCATTCAACCATCCTCAGCACGTTAAAAAATTTGCTCAAAAAGTTTGCTGTGCGAACATGTTCGCTCTCTTTTTGACATGCATTTCACCTCTCACTCCCAAAAGCTCCTCTAACTGTTACTCGTTTGCAGCCACTAGTACATCGCTGTAAGTCTTTCACACCTATCCACTCTCACGTGTCCATTCTCACTCATTCAGCTCAATTCATTGCCATTATTTCTTTGTGTATCTCTGACCGTCACTGTCTCCTATGTCATAACCACAATTTCCTTCGAACTGTCATACTACTACCGTCTCTTCTCACTGTCATTGTTCCCTCAAAATGGTTCAAATGGCTCTGAGTACTATGGGACTTAACATCTGAGGTCATCAGTCCCCTAGAACTTAGAACTACTTAAACCTAACTAACCTAAGGACTTCACACACATCCATGCCCGAGGCAGGATTCGAACCTGCGACCGTAGCGGTCGCGTGGTTTCGGACTGAAGCGCCTAGAACCGCTCGGCCACACCGGCCGGCCATTGTTCCCTCTTGCTCTTTCTTACTACTACCATGTTCTACTACTACTGCCTCTTATTGTCATTATCTCCTTGTTCTCTCTTACTGCTACCGTTTCATCGATTAATTCCCACTGCAGCTGTCTCTTCTGTCACTATCTCTCTCTTCCTCGTTGTGATGATCATAATGTTTTTCATTAACACTAGCCTCTCACCCACTTCCACTTTCTTCATTCCTCTCCCACTGGCTCTTGACCCCTTCATGCTTTTCCTAACACTTCTCTGTCACTATCAATTATGTTCCACTGCCACTGTGTCCCTTTGTTTCTCTTACGCTGCAATTGTCTCCTTCATTGTTTCTATACGCCAATCACCGTCCATCTTCCAGTATTTATTACCTATTCTGTCTCCCTCTCTAAAAAAAATGGTTCAAATGGCTCTGAGCACTATGGGACTTATCATCTAAGGTCATCAGTCCACTAGAACTTAGAACTACTTAAACCTAACTAACCTAAGGACAGCACACAACACCCAGCCATCACGAGGCAGAGAAAATCCCTGACCCCGCCGGGAATCGAACCCGGGAACCCGGGCGTGGGAAGCGAGAACGCTACCGCACGACCACGAGATGCGGGCTCTCCCTCTCTCTCAGCATATAAAGAATCGAATACGTTCGCATGCCGAACTTTTTGGGAAAATATTTAATGGTACTGCGGGAGGTAGAATAAGACAACTGGTACCTCATTCTTCAGTCAGTCTTTTAAACAGGAGCGAATTCACTTCTTTCGTGCTCCAATAGGAGCTGTTCGCTTCTTTTCCCGTCCCACGGCGGGACATGTCACTCATATGAAAAGAACATTATGGGTCAGTAAAATTTTGCTAGTTTACTTACGTGAAATTGAAATAACGCAAGACTAATTTTACATCTCACACCGGATTTCGTGTCCACAACAATTTTGCATGTGCTGCAGCTTTGCAACAATGGGTTCCCAGAACCCTTCTCATTATAACAGGGACAATTTACAGGATATTTCTTCGTGCTACGACTTTTTGTAAAATACGTTTTCGCCTCACACCGGATTTTACGTTCGTATTTTACATGCAGAAGTAGGGTAAATTCGAACCTATGTATCTTGAAAATGGATGAAGATATCAAGAAAATCTTCAACGTTCTTAGGAATACATCGTAAAAATTACGCCCATTTACTGAGCATAGGTGCCTTGGAATCTGTGACTGGATTTTAGTACTCAAAAAGCACGTTTTTGGGGTGTTTGTCAATAAGGAAAAAGACTTTTGAGAACGGGAAGATGGCACATCTACATAAATGCCTAGAGAACATAAAGTTAGCCACGTGGGGTAGCCGCGCGGTCTTGGGCGCCTTGCCACGGTTCGTGACAGCGCCTCCCGTCGGAGGTTCGAGTCCTCCCTCGGGCATGGGTGTGTGTGCGTTGTCCGTAGCGTAAGTTAGCTTAAGTTAGATTAATAAGTGTGTAAGACTAGGAATCGATGACCTCAGCAGTTTCGTCCCATAGAACATTACCACAATATTTCCAAAAATTCCAGGTATGAAGTTAAAATTTGAGCAATTTTCTGCCATTATTTATTATTTCACCTGACACCGAATTTTACCTGTACTCGTAACCTAACTTTGAACCTCTGTGTCTCGGAAACGGATAAAGATATCGATAAAATTTTCAAGATTTCTCGAGATCGGAATCTTACGAGAACAGCGAAGCAGTTTCAGCCATTTGATGCACATTACCGTCTTAGAATCCGCGGCCCGATTTGGTATGAAAAAATGGTAAATAACGCATTCTTGAGGTTCTCTAAGGAACGACGCGTGATCTAAAAATTTTGAACCTCTCTGTATTTCGGAAAGGGTTAAAGATACGAAGAAAATTTGCAATATAGTGTAAGGAATATATTGAAAAATCAGGCATTGTCTGTGCATAGCCGTCTTAGAATCAGTGGCTCAGTTTTGGAACGAAAAAATGGTAAAACTGCCCATGAACTAATGATACCTCTATGAGACCCTTAAGGGCCGCAGTAGACCACATTGGATGCGAAACAACCAGCACATTTTCTCCATTTGCGTAAGCAAGAGGAAGTGTGCAGTATTCATACTTTAGCCGGCCGTTGTGGCCGAGCGGTTCGGCGCTTCAGTCCGGAACCGCGCTGCTGCTACGGTCTCAGGTTCGAATCCTGCCTCGGACATGGATGTGTGTGATGTCCTTCGGTGAGTTAGGTTTTGAAACTTCCCCTTAGAAAAATTAATGAATGACTGTGCTGATAAACCTCTTACATTATCTGCTTTTTGAACGGCTGAGAAAAACTGAACGTACTGAGACATTACTCTCTTTACTTACTCTGATCAACACTAAACTGACACACAATATTTTTAGCGCAACGCAATCTGACTTTCAATAATCCCTACAAAAGAATGTCCCTGACTAACATTAACCTATACCTTTCACAAATCACTTGCCTCACAAAAATCTTCGTTACTCGAACTACTGCAATACAGCGAGCGCCACTACTGCCAGCTAAATAAAAGATTCAAACTACTGAAGGCACTAACTACTGATAGGCATAGTTAGCAAATGAAAGATTTTGATAGAGAACAAACAATTTATTTACCTTAATAGTGTTCAAAAGTCATAATGTATATAGCAGTTCATGTCATCCAGTCTTACAAATTTACTGTCTCTGATGGACACACGTCCAGATCATGCGCTCTCAAAACTCCGCCATTTCTCTCCCCCACCCACCACTGCTGGCGGTTGACCTCCCTACTGCGCAACGGTACGCGCTGTTAACAGCCAACTGCCCAACACTACAATAGCGAATATTACAACAATGACAACCAGCTACAGAGTGCACATAGCACATCCAGTGATTTTCATACAGAGCGCTACGTGGCGTTAGCAATATAAAACCTAAACAGCCTACTTACAGTTCAAGTAGTTCCAAGTTCTAGGGGACTGATGACTTCAGATGTTAAGTCCCATAGCGCTTGGAGCGATTCATACTTTGACCCTTTGCTGTAGGACAGCGTCACTAAAACGATGCTTCTGCTGGGTACACAAGTGGTCCCCAGCTCAAGGGCTGCTCAGAACACCTGACTCTGCCTTTCTATCATCAAGGGTACCCGAGATATCAGCTCCAGAAAATCCCATTTTTACTCGCTGCATTTTGGAACTTATTAGGTAGCGTATGCTGTCTCATGCTTACCGATGCAGTTGGCAAGCAGAGGCCAAATAAGCGCAAAAACACGAACTGGTACCCCGCATCTCGTGGTCGTGCGGTAGCGTTCTCGCTTCCCACGCCCGGGTTCCCGGGTTCGATTCCCGGCGGGGTCAGGGATTTTCTCTGCCTCGTGATGGCTGGGTGTTGTGTGATGTCCTTAGGTTAGTTAGGTTTAAGTAGTTCTAAGTTCTAGGGGACTGATGACCTAAGATGTTAAGTCCCATAGTGCTCAGAGCCATTTGAACCATTTTTGAACCACGAACTGGTATCGTGTGACGGCCGCCACACTGTTCCCGCAGGCCGGGATATTTGGCGTGGAGCGGCGCGGGCATAATGTAAACAGAGCGGGCGCCCGCCCCCCCCCCCCCCCCGCCCCATACGGAGCGCAGTCACGGCGCGCTGGCTGCAGGAGGCAGGCGAGTGCCCGCGATCCGTCACGTCGCGGCGCCTCATGGGTAATGCAGGCCGCGCCCGGCCACATCTGTCCAAGGACACGGCGCCCGGGGCGCTAAATTTCAAGTAAATCCCACAGTCGGCAAGGCCAGCGCGGGACTCCGCCCCCGAGGGAAACGGGAGCAGTCCAGTCGTCTCCTGCGCTGGCGTCGCTCCGTCTCGCTCTGGCGGAGCCCGCCACAGGCACGCCCGCTGCAGGAATGCACTGGGAAGGCCGCCGGTTCGATACATGATCCCGACACGATGCTCCGCAAAATAAATCACATTCTGATGAAGCCTGCGAGAGTACTCGCACAGTGTTCGGACTTTCACCTCCGGTTCTCTACTAATATGGGAAAAGATACTGCAACAGAACCTTCCAAATATACAGAATTCCTTGGTACTGCTGCTCTGCGTATGTTAGCCCAATACTTAGCCGTGTCTGTAACTTTTCCTTTCGAAATGGGCAGTTTCCTAACCGATTACAGTATCAGTACATCTACATCTACATCTACATTTATACTCCGCAAGCCAACCAACGGTCTGTGGCGGAGGGCACTTTACGTGCCACTGTCACTACCTCCCTTTCCTGTTCCAGTCGCGTATGGTTCGCGGGAAGAACGACTGCCGGAAGGCCTCCGTGCGCGCTCGAATCTCTCTAATTTCACATTCGTGATCTCCTCGGGAGGTATAAGTAGGGGGAAGCAATACAGGGTGTTACAAAAAGGTACGGCCAAACTTTCAGGAAACATTCCTCACACACAAAGAAAGAAAACGTGTTATGTGGACATGTGTCCGCAAACGCTTACTTTCCATGTTACAGCTCATTTTATTACTTCTCTTCAAATCACATTAATCATGGAATGGAAACACACAGCAACAGAACGTACCGGCGTGACTTCAAATACTTTATTACAGGAAATGTTCAAAATGTCCACCGTTAGCGAGGATACATGCATCCACCCTCCGTCGCATGGAATCCCTGACGCGCTGATGCAGCCCTGGAGAACGGCGTATTGTATCACAGCCGTCCACAATACGAGCACGAAGAGTCTCTTCATTTGGTACCGGAGTTGCGTAGACAAGAGCTTTCAAATGCCCCCATAAACGAAAGTCAAGAGGGTTGAGGTCAGGAGAGTGTGGAGGCCATGGAATTGGTCCGCCTCTACCAATCCATCGGTCACCGAATCTGTTGTTGAGAATCGTACGAACACTTCGACTGAAATGTGCAGGAGCTACATCGTGCATGAACCACATATTGTGACGTACTTGTAAAGGCACATGTTCTAGCAGCACAGGTAGAGTATCCCGTATGAAATCATGATAACGTGCTCCATTGAGCGTAGGTGGAAGAACATGGGGCCCAATCAAGACATCACCAACAATGCCTGCCCAAACGTTCACAGAAAATCTGTGTTGATGACGTGATTGCACAATTGCGTGCGGATTCTCGTCAGCCCACACATGTTGATTGTGAAAGTTTACAATTTGATCACGTTGGAATGAAGCCTCATCCGTAAAGAGAACATTTGCACTGAAATGAGGATTGACACATTGTTGGATGAACCATCCGCAGAAGTGTACCCGTGGAGGCCAATCAGCTACTGATAGTGCCTGCACACGCTGTACATGGTACGGAAACAACTGGTTCTCCCGTAGCACTCTCCATACAGTGACGTGGTCAACGTTACCTTGTACAGCAGCAACTTCTCTGACGCTGACATTAGGGTTATCGTCAACTGCACGAAGAATTCCCTCGTCCATTGTAGGTGTCCTCGTCGTTCTAGATCTTCCCCAGTTCCGAGTCATAGGGTGGAATGTTCCGCGCTCCCTAAGACGCCGATCAATTGCTTCGAACGTCTTCCTGTCGGGACACCTTGGTTCTGGAAATCTGTCTCGATACAAACGTACCGTGCCAAGGCTATTGCCCCGTGCTAATCCATACATCAAATGGGCATCTGCCAACTCCGCATTTGTAAACATCGCACTGACTGCAAAACCACGTTCGTGATGAACACTAACCTGTTGATGCTACGTACTGATGTGCTTGATGCTAGTACTGTAGACCAATGAGTCGCATGTCAACAGAAACGCACCCTCTCGAAACCTGGACAGCAAGCTACTTCGCGACGCAGAGCGCCTCTCTTGCAGAGACTGCCACTTGAGAATGCTAAACATCTCCGTAACGCTATCACGCTTACCAAATAACCCTGTGACGAAACGCGCCGCTCTTCTTTTGATCTTCTCTATCTCCTCCGTCAACCCGATCTGGTACGGATCCCACGCTGATGAGCAATACTCATGCATAGGTCGAACGAGTGTTTTGTAAGCCACCTCCTTTGTTGATGGACTACATTTTGTAAGGACTCTCCCAATGAATCTCAACCTGGTACCCGCCTTACCAACAATTAATTTTGTATGATCATTCCACTTCAAATCGTTCCGCACGCATACTCCCAGATACTTCACAGAAATAAAGCTACTTGTAGTAGTGAAGCTACTTTATAAAAAGGAGAAAGGGATAATGTAGCCATATATGTTAGCTAAAGTTATTGGAAATGCTGTATATACAAAGGTATCTGATCGTTTCAATTCATAACTTGCTAGCAAATGAACCTTTTGGTTTTAGAAGCGTTTTTTTCTGTTAGGCTCTGCAGGGATTAAATAAAATGTTGCGAACTCTAAGCATCTTCTTTTGTTTAACTAAGGTGTTCGATTGAGTTGATCACAAACTATTACTGCAGAAGTTGGACTTTTATAGAATACGCGGACGAGTTCACAATAGGTTCACCTTTGACTTTACGAGCAGCAGCATAAGGTAACTCTCTGTAGTACTGAGAATGGCTACGACATGCAGTCCCGATGGAGCTCACTTCACTGAAGGGGGTGGGGTGGGGGATGCCCCAGGGGTTTGTTCTGGTGAGTGGTGAGGACGCTACTGTTTCTTATTTATGTAAGTGACACGCCTTCTAGTACTACATGTAATCCTAAAATTCTGTTTGCTAATGCCACCATCTTCGAATTCAAGGATTGACACAGTATCAAATAACGCACTTCATGACATAAGTACAAAATAAGTTGATGCTAAACCACAGTAATACTCACTTTTTGCAATTTATAACGCACAAGTCATAAAAACAGACACTTTGATTACACAAAGTGGGCATATGATTAGTGAGACTGAACTGTTTAAATTACCAGTGGTTCAGATAGATAGTTAGCTGTCAATGGGAAGCACATGTTCAGGAAGCTATTCAAAAAGTAAATGCTGCTTTATTTACGATTAGAACAGTATGTGAAATCAGTGATACTTCAACAAGAAAAGTAGTAAAATAGTCTAATTTGCTTATTTTCATCCACTTATGACGTATGGTATTATTTTTTGAGGTAACTGTTCTGATTCAGAAAGGGCATGTTTTGCTCAGAAACAGGCGGTTCGAGCAGTATGTTGTGTACGTTCGCGGACATTTCGTCGGCCTCTGTTCAGTAGTCTGGGATTTCTGACACTGGCCTCTCAATGCATATTTTCTATAATGTCGTTTGTTGTTGACAATATCAGCTCATTCCCAAGAGTTAGAAGAGCTTTCACTCAATTCATACCAGGCAGAAATACGAGGGTTGGAACTTTAATAGTGCAAACTATTTATCGGGCAATAGACCGCGCCGCTCGAACTGTCAGCACAGCTGGCACTGCTAAGAGTATCCTACGACTTCCACATCGCTTTCAACGGGTTATACACAATGCTGGTGACTACTTTGAAGGTAAGTAAAACTTTGAAACACGTATCTATTTTGTACGAGCTGTAAATAAATAGCTGCCACTATTTTAAAGTTCCAACCCTCGTACAATCTACATTTGGAACGCACTTCCTTGACTCTTGCGCAGAAAGCCGTGCAGTATACTGCTGCATCCATTTTCAATAAGCTGCCACAAGAATTCAAACGTCTTAGCTGTAATCCAGTACTTTCATATCCAAACTGAAGAGTTTGCTCATGGCTCACTCCTATTCTGTCGAAGAATTCATGGAAAAATTAAAAAAAGTTAAGGTGATTCCTGTGTTCCGAACTTGCGGTTTGTCGTCTATGTAGGATTCGTATAGGTTTTATTCTATCTGTTATTACTCTAGTGTTATAATTTCATGTACTGACTCGTTCCATGACCTTGGAGACTTCCTCGCTCCTTAGTTTAGTCCTACAGAACATGACACGGAATAAAAAAATAATAATCGATGAAAATGCAAATTGCCATAAGCACATAGAATATACGAGGTGTGTGCGAAAAGTAATGAGACTAATGTTTTATCTAACGAAGTTTTAATTTTTTTTCAAACTACCATATGATCCCCTTCAAATTAGTTCTCTTTGGGAGCTATACAGCTGTGGAGTAATTGTTCCCAATCTTGGTAGCAGGGCTGAAAGGCTTCAACTGGTAGCTCCTTTTCAATTTCGGAAAAGCATCCGGTGAGGAAGACGACTGTGGAAAAACAGGAATGCATTTCATTTCAGTGATGGAGGTGACCTCGTGACAGAGCGTTGTCATGATGTATCATCCACTTTTCTGCAATGTCTGACCTCACTCGATTCACCCTTTTGCTGAGCCTGTGGTAGGATACTTGGTTGACAGTTTGCCCTGGAGGAACAAATTCTTTACTTTACAGTCACAAATGGAAATCAGCATTGTTTTGATTTTTTATCTGTTCGTTCGAGATTTTTTCGGTGAGGAGAGTGTCGGTGTGCCACTCCTCACATCGCCGCTTTGTCTCAGGATCGTACCCAAAAATCCATTACTCGTCGTCAGTAGTCACACGGCTGAACCATTCGTGTTCGTTTTTAATCCTCTCAAGAAGATCAAGGCACACGTTTCTTCAAAATTGTTCAAATGGCTCTGAGCACTATGGGACTTAACATCTGAGGTCATCAGTCCCCTAAAACTTAGAACTACTTAAACCTAACTAACCTATGGACAGCACACACATCCCTGTCCGAAGCAGGATTCGAACCTGCGACCGTAACGGCCGCACGGTTCCGGACTGAAGCGCCTAGAACCGCTCGGCCACACCGGCCGGCCACGTTTCTTCGTTTTTCCACCTGCCTACCTGTGAGGTTTTTCGGCACCATTTTGGCACAAACGCTTCGCATACGCAAAACGTCGGTCAAAATTTGGTGCACGGTGAATGTGTTAAAGTTTAACAGGTCATCCCTCATCCTTATTGCTAAACGTCGGTCTGGTCTCAAAAGAGAACGCATACGATCAATGTTTTCGTCGGTTTTTGAAGTTGAAGGTCTCCTGAGCGAGGTTCATCTTCAACGTGATCTCCGCTTTCCAAAAATTATTTGTGCCAGCGAAAAACGTATGCTCGTGATGAAGAACTTTTATCACAGGCCTGTTCAACTTTCCAAAGGTGACATCGCGGATTGCCCAAGTTTAACACAAAAGTTGATGGCATAATGATGCTCTAAATTTCACTGTTCCATTTCGAAAACACGCAAGAAAAACACAACTTCAGTGATGGCGCTTTCAAACGTCAAGTGATGGGTGTACGCAGCTGAAACTCTGACTGAGCATCTGTCAAGGATGAACACACCGGACCGCACAAGCAGAACCACACAGTGTTGTCAGGTCGCTGGGAGTGTTGTCTGTCTCATTACTTTTCTCACACACCTCGTATATGTAAATTCAGATCACTACCTACAAAACGTAAATATTACTATATTTCATTCGACATTAAATTACGACATAATTTTTGGGAGCTATACCACCGAATCAAACACTGGTACAGTATTAAAAATGTACCAAAAAAGGACAATAAGAACGACAGCCAGCCTTAAATTGAGAGAATCATGTTGACCAGCATTTAAAGCACTTAAAACACTATCAAGCTTATACGTATATGAATTCTTACGCTGGACAGAATTCAGATATGTTCTCGACACTCAAGATATCAAGACAGAACACAACTACGCCACAAAGAAACGAAACTTGTTCCATGAAATTCAAATAAAAGTCGTACTATGCAGGACCAACAGCCTAAGAAACATTCCATTCAAACTTGAGAGAGAAACAATATGAATATTTTCAAAATATGTCTCAAAGCATTTTAATAGGAAACTGTTAGTATAATATAAATTATTTTAACCAGATTACAGTGTAAGATAAATTATATTACTGTGTATGAAATGTGATGTATACATAAAACACAAAATAATTTCTTAAAAAGAGAGGTTGAGAGTCTCAAACGTACAGAAATACTTTGGTGTGTGAAACTGTGGGACGAAAGTAACTTTCACCTGATGTATCGGTACCAAGCAAATGTCTGTTGAAACTTCGGGCATTCATGCAAGGAAGTGCTGCGATATAGTAGAGAAGGGGAGGAAGCAGACAGTGTTGTGTAGACTGCAGCTGTTCGGTTTCGGGCCATCTGCTCAATTTGATGGCTTGGTTGCCGTAGTGACGTGTGGTGACAGGGGCTGCAGAAGCTGACCTATCGGCATCGGTGAATGTAGGGGCGACGATGATATTCCGATATCATGAGGTAGTGGCATTAACTATCAGACTTAGAGTCTGGAACTGTAGCTCTCAACAGTTGGACGACTCAGAGCTAGGACATGGTCATTTGTGGCACTGACGTTGGGGGATTCCGACATATATCTGAACACGACTCACGACCAGATCCAAAAGTCCGTATGTCTTTAACCATGTGTCTACAACCTGCACTCGTATGGTCATCACGTACACTGATGAGTCAAAACATTATGACCACCTGTTTAATAGTGTGTTTGTCCGTCTTTGGAACGAAATACACCACTGATTCTGCATATCAGGGATCCGAAAGTTTGTTTGTAGGTTTTTGGAGGTATGTGGTATAACACAACTACGCAGAGGTCATGTAATTGCGTAAATAACGGGCCGTGGATTTACGTACGCTTTGATGGCGCCCGATAACGACCAAGATAGGCTCCATAGTACACTCCTGGAAATGGAAAAAAGAACACATTGACACCGGTGTGTCAGACCCACCATACTTGCTCTGGACACTGCGAGAGGGCTGTACAAGCAATGATCACACGCACGGCTCAGCGGACACACCAGGAACCGCGGTGTTGGCCGTCGAATGGCGCTAGCTGCGCAGCATTTGTGCACCGCCGCCGTCAGTGTCAGCCAGTTTGCCGTGGCATACGGAGCTCCATCGCAGTCTTTAACACTGGTAGCATGCCGCGACAGCGTGGACGTGAACCGTATGTGCAGTTGACGGACTTTGAGCGAGGGCGTATGGTGGGCATGCGGGAGGCCGGGTGGACGTACCGCCGAATTGCTCAACACGTGGGGCGTGACGTCTCCACAGTACATCGATGTTGTCGCCAGTGGTCGGCGGAAGGTGCACGTGCCCATCGACCTGGGACCGGACCGCAGCGACGCACGGATGCACGCCAAGACCGTAGGATCCTACGCAGTGCCATAGGGGACCGCACCGCCACTTCCCAGCAAATTAGGGACACTGTTGCTCCTGGGGTATCGGCGAGGACCATTCGCAACCGTCTCCATGAAGCTGGGCTACGGTCCCGCACACCGTTAGGCCGTCTTCCGCTCACGCCCCAACATCGTGCAGCCCGCCTCCAGTGGTGTCGCGACAGGCGTGAATGGAGGGACGAATGGAGACGTGTCGTCTTCAGCGATGAGAGTCGCTTCTGCCTTGGTGCCAATGATGGTCGTATGCGTGTTTGGCGCCGTGCAGGTGAGCGCCACAATCAGGACTGCATACGACCGAGGCACACAGGGCCAACACCCGGCATCATGGTGTGGGAAGCGATCTCCTACACTGGCCGTACACCACTGGTGATCGTCGAGGGGACACTGAATAGTGCACGGTACATCCAAACCGTCATCGAACCCATCTTTCTACCATTCCTAGACCGGCAAGGGAACTTGCTGTTCCAACAGGACAATGCACGTCCGCATGTATCCCGTGCCACCCAACGTGCTCTAGAAGGTGTAAGTCAACTACCCTGGCCAGCAAGATCTCCGGATCTGTCCCCCATTGAGCATGTTTGGGACTGGATGAAGCGTCGTCTCACGCGGTCTGCACGTCCAGCACGAACGCTGGTCCAACTGAGGCGCCAGGTGGAAATTGCATGGCAAGCCGTTCCACAGGACTACATCCAGCATCTCTACGATCGTCTCCATGGGAGAATAGCTGCCTGCATTGCTGCGAAAGGTGGATATACACTGTACTAGTGCCGACATTGTGCATGCTCTGTTGTCTGTGTCTATGTGCCTGTGGTTCTGTCAGTGTGATCATATGATGTATCTGACCCCAGGAATGTGTCAATAAAGTTTCCCCTTCCTGGGACAATGAATTCACGGTGTTCTTATTTCAATTTCCAGGAGTGTATTTACATAGTATTGACATCGCCGAGACAACAACGTCAGTTCACTACAGTGCTCCTCAAACAAAATGTAGCACGGTTCTGGCTCCGAGACACGGACAGTTAAACCGCTGAAAGATGAAATCGCCATCGGGGAAGGTACCAAGCATTAAGCGATGCAGGTGGTGCTCACCTGTCAGCGTGCCTTCGATTACCACCACAGAGCAGCTCCCACCAGCCTGCGCCGGTTGCACGCTGTACGTTTCGAGCCGCCGTTCACCTCGGTGACGGCGTTTTTGGAAACGACCATAGAGCTAGCATAACAAAAATGTGATTCGCTTGGAGAGCTGAGACGTTTCCAATGATCGACGGTCGAATCTCGATGGTCCCGTTCCCGTTGCAATGGTAACTGACGATGTCGTTGGGTTAACAATTGAACACGTGAGGGAGGTCTACTGCGGCGCTCCACGTTCAACAACGTCCGATGAACGGTGTCCTCCGAAATACTTGTGCGTGCACCAGCATTGTGTTCTTTCTGTAGAGATGCCACAGATCACCATCTTTCCTACTATACAGAGCAGACTGGACTCCGATCTCAAAGTTCTGTGAAGAGTCGTCGACGTCTAACCATTTAGCCCCTATCGGTAGTTTCACTATCCTCCTACCTCTTTACGACGGTAGAAGATGAATATTCTAACAGTTTCGCCGTTTCCGAGATACTCGTTCACGGGCTCTGCGTAATAACAATCTTCCCTTTGTCAATGTCGTCTGTCTCAATGGATTTCCCCACTCGCAGCCTGTATCTTCTCTCGGGTGATTTCACGTCCGTATCTACTCCGCTTACAAAAAATGGCTCTGAGCACTATGGGACTTAACTGCCTAGGTCATCAGTCCCCTAGAACTTAGAACTACTTAAACCTAACTAACGTAAGAACGTCACACACATCCATGCCCGAGGCAGGATTCGAACCTGCGACCGTAGCGGTCGCGCGGTTCCAGACTGTAGCGCCTAGAACCACTCGGCCACCCTGGCCGGCTACTCCGCTTACATACACTCCTGGAAATTGAAATAAGAACACCGTGAATTCATTGTCCCAGGAAGGGGAAACTTTATTGATACATTCCTGGGGTCAGATACATCACATGATCACACTGACAGAATCACAGGCACATAGGCACAGGCAACAGAGCATGCACAATGTCGGCACTAGTACAGTGTATATCCACCTTTCGCAGCAATGCAGGCTGCTATTCTCCCATGGAGACGATCGTAGAGATGCTGGATGTAGTCCTGTGGAACGGCTTGCCATGTCATTTCCACCTGGCGCCTCAGTTGGACCAGCGTTCGTGCTGGACGTGCAGACCGCGTGAGACGACGCTTCATCCAGTCCCAAACATGCTCAATGGGGGACAGATCCGGAGATCTTGCTGGCCAGGGTAGTTGACTTACACCTTCTAGAGCACGTTGGGTGGCACGGGATACATGCAGACGTGCATTGTCCTGTTGGAACAGCAAGTTCCCTTGCCGGTCTAGGAATGGTAGAACGATGGGTTCGATGACGGTTTGGATGTACCGTGCACTATTCAGTGTCCCCTCGACGATCACCAGTGGTGTACGGCCAGTGTAGGAGATCGCTCCCCACACCATGATGCCGGGTGTTGGCCCTGTGTGCCTCGGTCGTATGCAGTCCTGATTGTGGCGCTCACCTGCACGGCGCCAAACACGCATACGACCATCATTGGCACCAAGGCAGAAGCGACTCTCATCGCTGAAGACGACACGTCTCCATTCGTCCCTCCATTCACGCCTGTCGCGACACCACTGGAGGCGGGCTGCACGATGTTGGGGCGTGAGCGGAAGACGGCCTAACGGTGTGCGGGACCGTAGCCCAGCTTCATGGAGACGGTTGCGAATGGTCCTCGCCGATACCCCAGGAGCAACAGTGTTCCTAATTTGCTGGGAAGTGGCGGTGCGGTCCCCTACGGCACTGCGTAGACTCCTACGGTCTTGGCGTGCATCCGTGCGTCGCTGCGGTCCGGTCCCAGGTCGACGGGCACGTGCACCTTCCGCCGACCACTGGCGACAACATCGATGTACTGTGGAGACCTCACGCCCCACATGTTGAGCAATTCGGCGGTACGTCCACCCGGCCTCCCGCATGCCCACCATACGCCCTCGCTCAAAGTCCGTCAGCTGCACATACGGTTCACGTCCACGCTGTGTCGGCATGCTACCAGTGTTAAAGACTGCGATGGAGCTCCGTATGCCACGGCAAACTGGCTGACACTGACGGCGGCGGTGCACAAATGCTGCGCAGCTAGCGCCATTCGACGGCCAACACCGCGGTTCCTGGTGTGTTCGCTGTGCCGTGCGTGTGATCATTGCTTGTACAGCCCTCTCGCAGTGTCCGGAGCAAGTATGGTGGGTCTGACACACCGGTGTCAATGTGTTCTTTTTTCCATTTCCAGGAGTGTATGTTTGTTATCGCGTCACCTGCCCGCAACGCCACCAGGAGGATCAATCGTCGCGGTGGACAGTGTTCATAATGTCTTGGTTCATCAGCGCATGTTCCCGTACAGGGCAGACATTTTTAATTGAGAATTGTTGCCCGATGTCGGCGGATAAATACGATATTACAGCCTGTGTCGCTCATAAGTACGGTACAAAGACACTGGACGACTACAACCGTTGTGGAATACTTGAAATGTATTCTCATTTCCGAATATGGACAACCATGAGGTGTACAATGGTATGACCGCAATGAAAATTTGTCCCGGACGGGGACACGAACACGACCTTCTCAATTATCGCCTGCGTGAAAGAAAGAATCTGATGTAACAGAGAGCATCAAAAGGAGTACAGGGATTAGCGAACACTGAGTTGTC
Organism: Schistocerca cancellata; assembly: GCF_023864275.1. Classification (NCBI taxonomy): domain Eukaryota; kingdom Metazoa; phylum Arthropoda; class Insecta; order Orthoptera; family Acrididae; genus Schistocerca; species Schistocerca cancellata. The sequence goes on from NC_064627.1 coordinate 1,001,912,255, forward strand.
GTAGCGAGACTGAATATTGTAACCCCCAAATCCTCCAAAAGTAAACGAAAAATGTACCTATTCATAAAAGCAGATAAAGATTCACTTCACGCCTTCCTGAGAGAATATCTCCACTCCTTCCAAATTAACGATGTAAGGGTGGACCCCCTCCCTCTGAACCATGGTCCTTGTCGTTGGTGGGGAGGTTTGCGTGTCTCAGCAATACAGATAGCCGTACCGTAGGTCCAACGACAACAGAGGGGTGTCTTTTGAGAGGTGTCTGAAGAGGGGCGGCAGCAGGCAACAGCCTGGATGATTGACTGATCTGGCCTTGTAATATACTAACATCTACCAAAACGGCCTTGCTGTGCTGGTACTGCGAACGGCTGAAAGCAAAGGGAAACTACAGCCGTAATTTTCCCCTATGACGTGCAGCTATACTGTACAGTTAAGTGATGATGGCATCCTCTTGAGTAAAATATTCCGAAGGTAAAGTAGTCCCATATTTGTATCTCCAGGCGGGGAGTATTCAGGAGGACGTTGTCATCAGGAGACACAAATATGCTACGGTTCGGAGCGTGGAATGTCAGATCTCTTAATCGGACAGGTAGGTAAGAAAATTTAGAAAGGGAGATAGATAGGTTAAAGTTAGATATAGTGGGAATTAGTACAGTTTGGTGACACGAGGAACATGACTTCTGGACCGAAGACTACAGAGTTATAAATAAGATATTAAATAGGGTTAATGCAGCAGTAGATTCAAATATGCGTTAACGAAAGAACGCAAAATTGTAGTCAAGATAGACGCCAATCCGAAACCTACCACATTAGCACAAGTTTATATCTCAACTAGATCTGCAGATGAGGAGGAGATTAAGGAAATGTATTATGAGATAAAAGAAATTATTTAGACAGTTAAGGGAGCCGAAAATTTAATAGTCACGGGGGACTGGAATTCGATAGTAGGAAAAGAAAGAGAAGGAAAAGTAGTAGGTGAATATGGATTGGAGGAAAGGAACGAAAGGGGAAGCCATCTGGTAAAATTTTTCACATAGAATAATTTAATCATAGCTAAAATTTGGTTTAGAATCATGAGATAAGGTTGTATACGTGGAAGAGACCTGGAGACACTGGAAGGTTTCAGAGTGATTATACAATGATTAGACAGAGGTTTATGAAATAGATTTTAAATTGTAAGACTTTTCCAGCGGTAGATGTGGATTCTGACCACAATTTATTGGTTATTAACTGCAGATTAGAAACGAAGAAACTGCAAAATGCAGGAATTTAAGGAGATGGGACCTGGATAAACTGAAAGGACCAGAGGTTATAGAGGGTTTCAGAGGAGCAGTAGGGAAAGAAATACAAAAGAAAAAAAATGTGTAGCTCTGAGCGGTGAAATAGTGACGACAGCAGAGGATCAAGTAGGTAAAAAGATGAGTGTAAGTAGGAATCCTTGGGTAACACAAGATGCACTATGTGATCAAAAGTATCCGGACACCTACAAGAACATACGTTTTTCATAGTAGGTGCATTGTACTGCCACCTATTGCCAGGTACTCCATATCAGATCCACTATGTGATCAAAAGTATGCGGACACCCACAGGAATGTACGTTTTTCATATTAGGTGTATTGTACTGCTACATCAGTATCAGAGACCTCAGTAGTCATCGTGAGAGAGCAGAATGGGGCGCTCTGCGGAACTCATGGACTTTGAACGTGGTCTGGTGATTGGGTGTCACTTGTGTCATACGCTTGTACGTGAGATTTCCACACTCCTATACATTCCTAAGACCGCTGTTTCCGATGTGATGGTGAAGTGGAAACGTGAAGGGACACAAACAGCACAAAAGCGTACAGGCCAACCTCTTTTGCTAACAGACAGAGACCGCCGTCAGTTGAAGAGGGTCGTAATGTGTAACAGGCAGACATTTAGCCAGACCATCAACAGGAATTCCAAACTGCATCAGGATCCACTGCAAGTACTATGACACTTAGGCGGGAGGTGAGAACCTTGGATTTAGTGGTCGAGCGGCTGCTCATAAGCCACACATCACGCCGGAAATTCTAAATGACGCCTCGCTTGGTGGAAGGAGCGTAAACATTGAACGATTGAACAGTGGAAGAATGTTGCTTGGAGTGACCAATCACAGTATACAATGTGGCGATCCGATGGCAGGGTGTGGGTATGGCGAATGCCCGGTGAACGTCATCTGCCAGCGTGCGTAGCGCCAACAGCAAAACTCGTAGGCGGTGGTTTATGGCGTGGTCGTGTTTTTCATGGAGGGGGCTCGGACCCCTTGTTGTTTTGCGTGACATTATCACAGCACAGGCATGCATTGATGTTTTAAGCAACTTCTTCCTTCCGACTGTTGAAGAGCAATTCGGCGATGGCGACTGCATCTTTCAACACGATCGAGCAGCTATTCACAATGCACCGCCTGTGGCGGAGTGGTTACAAGACGATAATATCTCTGTAATGGATTGCCCTGCACATAGTCCTGACCTGAATCCTACAGAACACCTTTGGGATGTTGTGGAACGCCGACTTCGTGCCAGGTCTCAGCGACCGACATCGATACCTCTCCTCAGTGCAACACTCCGTGAAGAATGGGCTGCCATTCCCCCTGAAACCACCCAGCACCCGATTGAACGTATGGTTGCAAGAGTGGAAGCTGTCATCACGGCTAAGGGTGGGCCAACCTTACTGAATTTCAGCACTGCCGATGGAGGACGCCACGAACTTGTAAGTCATTTTCAGAGAGGTGTCTGGATACTTTTGATCACATAGTGTATATCGAATTTAATCGATGAAAGGACAAAATATAAAAAATGCAATAAAGGAAGCAGGTGAAATGGAATACAAACGTCTAAAAATGAGACTGACAGGAAGTGCAAAATGACTAACCAGGGATCGCCAGAGGACAAATGTAAGGACGAATAAGCATATATCATACGGGTAAGATATATGCTGCCTACAGGAAAACTAAAGAGACATTTGGAAAAAAGAAAAACACCTCTATGAATATCAAGAGCTCAGATGGAAAACCAGTCCTAAGCAATCAAGGGAAAGCAAAAAGTTGGAAGGAGTATCTAGAGGGTCTAAATAAGGGAGATGAACTTGAGTGCAATATTATGGAAGTGGAAGAGGATGTAGAGGAAGATGAGAAGGGAGGGCTGCGAAAGCAGATGATATTCCGTCAGAAGTACAGACAGCCTTTGGAGACCTGGCCATGACGAAACTCTTCCATCTAATGAACAAGACGTATGAGACAGGCGAAATACCCTCAGACTTCAAGAAAAATGTAATAATCCCAATTCCAAAGATAGTTGGTGCTGACTGGTGTGGAAGTTACCGAATTATCAGTTTAATTAGTCACGGCTTCAAAGTGCTAACAGGAATCCTTTACAGAAGAATGGGAAGACTGATAGAAGCCGACCTAGGGGAAGATCAGTTTTGATTCCGGAGAAATGTAGAAACACGCGAGGCAGTACTTACCCTACAACCTGTCTTAGAAAATAAATTAAGGAAAGGTAAACCTACGTTTCTAGCATTTGTAGACTTAGAGAAGTCTTTTGACAGTGTTCACAAGAACACTCTGTTTCAAAATCTCAAGTTGGTAGGGGCTATTTACAATTTGTACAGAAACCAGGTGGCAGTTAGAAGAGGAAAGGGGCACAAAAGGGAAGCAGTGGTTGGGAAGGGAGTGAGACAGTGTTGTAACCTATCCCTGATGTTATTCGATCTGCATATTGAGCAAGCACTAAAGGAAACAAAATAAAAATTTGGAGTAGGAATTAAAATCCAGGGAGAAGAAATAAAAACTTTGAGGTTTGCCGATGACGATTGAATTCTGTCGAGACACCCAAGGACTCGGAAGAGCAGTTGAACGGGCTGGACATATCTTGAAAGGAGAATAAAAGACGAACATCAATAAAAGCAAAATGACGATAAGGAAATGTAGTCGTATTAAATCAGGTAATGCTGAGGGAATTAGATTAGGAAATGAGACACTTGAAGTAGTAGATCAGTTTTGCTATTTGGGCAGCAAAACAACTGATGACGGTAGAATTAGGGAGGATATAAAATGCAGACTGGCAATGGCAAAGAAAGTGTTTCTGAAGAAGAGAAATTTGTTAACATCTAGTATAGATTTAAGTGTCAGCAAGTCCTTTCTGAAAGTATTTGCATGTAGCGTAAGTCAAACATCGACGATAAACATTTTAGACAAGGTGCTACAGAATACTGCCGAAGATTAGATGGGTAGATCGCGTAACTAATGAGGAGGTACTGAACAGAATTGGGGAGAAGCAGATTTCGTGGTACAACCTGAGCAAAAGAAGGGATCGGCTGATAGGACACATTCTGTAGCATCAAGGGATCACCAATTTAGTACTGGAGGGAAGCGTGTTGGGTAAAAATCCTAGATGCAGACCAAGAGATGAATACAGTTAGCAGATTCAGAGGGATGTAGGTTGCAGTAGTTACTCGGGGATGAAGAGGCTTACAGAGGATAGAGTAGCATGGAGATCTGCATCAAACCAGTCTCTGGACTGAAAACCACAACAACAACAACAACATCAACAACAAGTGGAGACCAGATGTGGCTGTAATTCAAAGAATTAGTACCGACAGCAGTTGAGAGATATATACCAAATAATTTAACAAATGACGAAGATGATCAGCCTTGCTACACAGAACTGGTCAGAACATTTTTGCGGAAACAGCGGAAAAAGTATGCAAAATTTAAACGAACCTAAAATCTTCAAGATTTTTTTTTATCAAAGAAGCTCGAAAATAAGTGCGAACTTCAATGCGAGATGCGTATAGAATTTTCCACAATGAAACTTTGCATCGAAACCTGGTGGAAACCCAAAGGGATTCTGGTCAAATGTAAAGCATGCTAGTGGCAAGATACAATTGATGCCTTCTCTGCGCGATAACAATGGAAATACTATCGGCGACAGCGCAGCTAAAGCAGAATTACTAAGCACAGACTTCCGAAATTTCTTCATCAAAGAACACGAGGTAAATATTCCAGAGTCAAGAACAGCTACTGTAAGTAGGCTGTTTAGATTTTTATATGGGTAATGCCACGTAGCGCTCTATATGAAAATCACTGGCTGTGCTGTGTGCAGTATGTGGGTAGTTTGCATTGTTGTCTGCCATTGTTGTCATGAACTGCTATAGCTGGATGTGAACAGCGCATAGCGTTGCGCAGTTGGAGGTGAGCCGCCAGCAGTGGTGGATGTGGGGAGAGAGATGGCGGAGTTTTGTAATACTGGATGTCAATTATGAATATTAAGGTAAATACATTGTTTGTTCTCTATTAATATCTTTCATTTGCTAACTATCCCTATCAGTAGTTAGTGCCTTCTGTAGTTTGAATCTTTTATTTAGCTGGCAGTAGTGGCGCTCGCTGTATTGCAGTAGTTCCAGTAATGAAGATTTTTGTGAGGTAAGTGATTTCTGAAAGGTATAGTTTAATGTTACTCAGGGCCATTCTTTTGCAGGGATTTTTGATAGTCAGATTGCGTTGCGCTAAAATTATTGTGTGCCAGGTTAAGCACAGTCTTGTATAAGTTGTTCTAAGGGGACGTTTCATATGTCGACCCTTAGCCGAGGATACCTCACTGGAATCTTCTGATTTTTTCTTGTAGTTTGTGTATTTAGTGTAGCTTTTGTTTATTGCTAGCGCGTAATTGTAGAGAGAATCTCCTTTGTAGTTGCAGTCTTTCATTGTTGTACTGTAAAACAGTTGTGGCATGCATGTAGATTTGCACCAAGTATTTCGCAGCTGCGCTTGTAATTAACTACATATTATTTTCAATGCTATGTTAATTTGTTCTCTTATTTTTGCTATTCAAATTGTGCTTTTCTGTGTTATCGTGTGAAATATTGTGACAATAATGGCGTGTGAAAAACGTAACACTCGGCTCCAAAGTAAGCTGAGAAATGACAGTGAAGGCGAAAGCAGTGTGTTGGCCCCACCATGTAATGAATTAACTAATATTCAAAGTAGTAATTTGGTAACTGTGCATAGGGAAATGGAGCGGGCGTCAAACAATGGCGTAGGCAGTGAAACAGGTAGTGAACAGGGAAGCATTATCGATCGATCGGTCGGCAACAGCTCGCCTCAGGAATCCGAAATGATAGGACACAATTTTGCAAATACTGTAGATTCAGGTTTTGCGTCCTCACCGTTTTCTCAAATGAGTCAAGACACATTTTCCGCTTGTCAAAATGTGAATGTTGCCGGTGCAAATTCACTGCCGAAAAGCACTGAGGAACATGTTTCAGACACCAGTGCACTGTTATTACAGTTAATGCAACAAATGGGACAAAGGCTACAAAAGTTAGACACAACGCTTGAACAAAATCAGAAACAAATGGGACAAAATCTTCAAAAGTTAGACACAATGGAACAATACCAGAGACAAACACAGCAAAAGTTAGACACAGTGGAACAAAATCTTAAAAAGTTAGACACAATGGAACAAAATCTTCAAAAGTTAGACACCACACTTGAACAAACACGTGAAGATTTAACTACTGAGTTACATAACATCGAATCGAAATGTCAAAAAATCTGTAATGACGTAAAAACACAAATTTGTGAGCATTTCCAACCTATTTTTTCGCGTCATGAAAATGCATTACAGAATCACGAAGCAGCCATAAAAGAACTGCAAACTATTGTTCATGAAAATCATGAGACCTTGCAAGCTAAAATGGACTCAGTTGCATCTACCGATTCGGTTACGCAACTTGCAAAAACTCAGGAAAACTTAAAGGACACAGTAGATACTCTGAAAATTGGTTCAGAAAGACACATGGAGGAAATTAGTTCATTATCAGAGAAAGTAGCCGAACTTTCGGATCAGGTCACTAACTTATCTACGAAGGTAGATGATAATCTGAATGACACAAAACCAGTAGTCTTTAATGACACAGAAGAGTGCGAACAAATTAGGAAATTCAAACAAAATCAGAATCAAATTAATACGCAACACCAAAGAGAAATCCGGGAAGTACAAGATCAGCTGACACAGGTAATACAAGAATTACGTATTTCAGAGGACACTCGCGCTCCAACACGGGAAGAGGGACATAGAAATACGGAAAAGCCACAAAATAATAACACAGGGCATTTCGGAAGTTATGAAAGAAATTGGCAATGTGCACCGAATTTTGAGACGGAATCGCCGACACGACGTAACAATGACCGACATGCTACTCGCCGACACGATGATTTTGACTATAAGCTGTTCATTACTACACGTAAATTCAAAACGTTTAAGAATTCTGCCAACGACATTCATCCACAAGCGTGGCTTCATCAATTCTCTCATTGTTTCCCTCCCAACTGGTCATTGGAGCACAGGTTAGAATTTATGTGTGGCTACTTAGAGAATGAACCAGCTGTAAGAATGCGATCGGTCATTCACGATTGCCACAGTGAAGGAGAATTTTACCATGCCTTCCTCTCAGCATATTGGTCTCAAGCCACACAAGACCGCGTAAAACATAGCATCATGATGATGAAACACTTTGAACAATCTGAATTTTCCAGTCTTGTGAAATATTTTGAAGACATGTTGCACAAGAATCAATACCTGTCAAACCCATACAGCCCCTCAAAACTCATCCGCATTTGCTTAATCAAACTGCCTGAACATTTACGACATATTATTTTAGCAGGACGTTGCAAAGACGACATTGAAGCTTTTCAGGGACTGTTACAAGAATTAGAAATTGACACAGACAGTCGCGGGATGCGAAAACAGGAAAACAATCACTACAGGTCACATCCGTCACAATTCCGTGACGACAGAAATGATAACTGGACGCGACAAGGCTATTCTCACCACACAAATCGTGACCAAAATAGACACCACCCGTATGACAACCGTTGGCAGAGTAGTAATAGTTACAGGGAAAGATCACCTTTCCGCGGTAATGACTATCACAGAGACAATCAGAGAAACAGACAATATGGGAACCAAAACAATTATTATCAAGGGAGACAGAATAACTTTGGACGCAATGGTCCAACACGCAGTTAAGACTCAGGGGGAAATTCTCCACCACGTGACAGACAAGAAAGAAACTATGTAAACTACCGACAAAACGACAGACGTGAATTTCATCAGAACTGGCGGGTTTCTAAAAGAGCTGGGCCCTCTCGGCAAGGCGAATTGGTGGAAGTTAGGCCTCCTAATCCCAATAACGGCGCGCGCCAACAAAGAGGTAGCAGACAATGACTCGCACCGCAGGCACCCGCGTGCGCCGGCTGGCTCAGAGAAAAATAACATAGACGCTAACCTTGAGAAAAATTCCAGTATTCTTTACCGACGTATACAACATGATGTAACGACTATGAGACTCACATACTTGGAACACATACCCGCACTGCTAATGAGATTCTAATGCAACATTTTGGTTTACTTGAAAATACATTCTGGATTTAAAGTACTTTCTGTGAAATGCCAGATGACACAGTGGTTAGTTTGTGACAGCTACACGATTTTATCACGACGCTGCTAATGCGTGACAATTTACAATGTTGCTTTTGCGGTGTATCTGTTTTATATCTGCACAGTTTTTTCTGAATTCTTCTGTAAAGTAAAACATGTTTTAGTAGTAATTTTTGTGGTATAGCTACAGTGAGACAGCCTCTTTCGTAGCACAACAATACGTTACAGCACAGTACTTTCTTCATCACGGCAATAAGCGTAATAACTAAGTTATCTATACGCAAAGCATTTCACTTTTGTGTATCATGAGGTATGTACATTGACTTCTGCAGAACTTAGCTTTCGGAGGAAAATAACTACGACACTTCCACAGAGATTATCTTACAGCAAGACGCATATTTAGCGCTACAGGACACGTATTTGAGTGATTAATTTTGTACTTAAAACATTTATTTTTAAAGATTTTTGAATTACAAAGAAAGTTTTTCGTGATACATTTCATTCCATTGCTGTAATCTGTAACACCTGAGGGTATAATTACAATAATCCTCAGGGGGGTACACGTTTACTTTGTGTACCATGTGTCTGGCAAGCACAAGGAGCCCTAGCTAATATGGTATTTGCTTATACAATTTAACACATCGGTACCATATTTCTCTAACACATAAATTACACAGCTATCTGATCATTTAACTGAGAGAGACAAACCTTTTTACTACGTCAGTGACACATGTTTACGTAATTACACCGTTGGGTAACTTCACACTTATGAAATTGTATTTTGTCTGTACTTTGTGAACTGTTTAATTTTTTCGGAACCATTGTGATACTATGAGAGCTTTGAATGATGTATTTGGTATGAGACCATGATTTTTAAAGTACGTTTGAGGTAGATGACACTACTGAAATGAGCAGAGAATTTTCTTTAGGTTTTGAAATTATTGCAGAAAGCTACGACGATTTTGAGATTTGACTGAGGTGTTATGATGTTATTTTTACGACGACGATGCGTATTATGCTGTTGAGGTATGTTTATGTCAATAAGATGATGCTACCATATATGAGGAATGTGATTACGTGTTTATATGTATATGAATATAGAAGTTAAGGACTCTTGACTTGTGAAAAAGGATGTTGGAAACCGAGAATCGTACTTTAAGAGTTATGAAATGTGTGTGTAAATGCGTGAATGTATCACAATGCCGGCGAAAATTTTTTGGACACTGTTATATTCATAGGAGTTTGTTTCTACACATTTGCAACGTAAATTCTCGACCTGTGAAATGTTTATATGAGACTGTCTCTGTAGCGGAAAAATATTTCCATAAGAAAGTTAAGTGACCACCTGCACATGCGTCGTCGGCACACAGCTGTGTTAGACGCCTGGAGAACAAGCCATTAGGGTGTGCCTTTCATCGCTAATGCGACACGCTCGTTACTTGAAAACATATGATTTTTGTAATGCGTTGTGGGCACACAGCTGTGTCAAACACCTGGAGAACAAGCCATTAGGGTGTGCCTTTCATCGCTAATGCGACACCCTTGTTACTTGAAAACATATGATTACTCGCACTTTGTGCTAATGACTGAAATGCTTATGAATTGATGGGAAATATTCGTACATCTGCACACCTGATTATGACAAGTGTCTTTCTCCGAGAGTTGAGTGCTACTGACTTACGAAATGCCACATGACTATTGAATGATATTTTTATGCTTTGGTTTGCGTAATTGCTTATTTCATTTGATATCTGGTTTCCAGCTGTGTTGCAGCATTGCTTTGATAAAATAAAATGCATTTGCTAATGTGAACACTTTCTGTCAACAGATCTATGAAATAATTATTTTATGATCCACTTTCTTTAAAAAAGGAGCACTTGGAAAGAAAAGAACAATAAGAAGGAACTAGTAACAGTAACAGGACACATAATTTTCTTTTCAAGTACATGGTAATATTTCTTTTTACAATAAGTTGTTGTGGTGCACCACTTTAATTACATAGACATTAAGATGTGAATATACATTTCCCTTGTCTGCATTATTGTCTTTAGTGTAATATTTTTTCTGCTTGAGCTATGTCATGTTTAGGTATAAGTTGCTGCTGTTTGCCAGGCATAGTGTTATTGAATTTGACTTTTGCTAATTTCTTAATGCTGCTTGCTTCGCAAATCTGCGTTTTTTTTTCATTGCTGTTTATATTAACTGTGTTATGTGATGCTGCATTGCCTCATCCCTTGGTATATATATCTGAGCTCAGTAGCTTTAAGTAAGCTTAAGAGGGGGTAGACTATATAAAAAAACTGACTATGGAGAATAGGTAAAGAATGCATTGCGAAGTTATATGAAAAAGATTTGGGCCCCAATGAGTATTGTACAATCAGAAATAATTAGTTTGAAAGAAATATGAATAGAATACAGGAAGGAGGTATAAATAGGACTTTTGGGAATAATGATGAACGAAGGGAGATCTCCATGCAAAATACTGCAGTAAAACAAACCCTGTCCTTTCCTTTTGTGTCATCCCTCTATATGTTTGTGTACCCTTGTGTATTTGTGTTTTTCCTGTCTTTATGTGTTGATGTGTTTATGTGCTGATGAGAGCTATGTTGTAGAATTTTTCTAATACTCTGTTATTTTCTTTGTAAAGATGCTTAGACATTATTTATTCTGTGTTGTTTTAATGCTCATGTGTGAAGTTGACGTTTCAAAAGTGATTCTGATCTTTTATTTTTGTACTCATGTCATCATTCCTGTAACACTGATGTATATGTTTATTTCTATTCTTTTGTAAAGCTCCTATTACTACAAATGTTATCTGTATTGTCATGTTTTTAATGATGTATTTTGTATCTTTGTAATTGTATTCTTATGTTCTATAATTGTAATTGACACCAGTTCATCATATTATCAACTTGTAAGCATTCATTTCACTGCACACTTTTCTGTTGGTCATACTATATGGACACTATGTGAGAAGTTGGGACTGTTCGTGTTTGCACGTGTGTTACTAATTCAGCAAGGGACTGGATAACAGCATTGCTGGTTCTAAGGACAATTCCAAAAACTTTGTGAGTGCACAAGTGGTGGTTATGGACTTGCTCTATTATCCTCAAGACTCTTCAATGGTGATTGTGCACCTGCACAGTTGCAACAGATGGCTGCTGGCCGTCTCTACAAGGACTACAGTGGGTCTGCATCTCTGGTGGCCCACCAATACCACAATCTCTACCAGGACTACAGTGGGTCTGCTCTGTGATGACCTACCTACCAATATTCATCAATTTCGACTGACTCTGCTGTGGGTTTGCTCTGTTCTGGCCCATTACCTGTCTGCATGTCAAGAGTCAGCACTGTCTTTCCGTTGGAAGGACAACACTACTTCTTCAAGACTGAATGGAAATCCACTACTTCTGTGTGCAATTTTTTTTACTAATGAGACTTTGTGAAAAAAAACTGTAATTACTATTGTGATGAACAATCTGGACTGTCTTTATGGACTGTGAGAAAATTTTAGCTTTTGACCAACATTGTATTAATCAGTGTGTGCATTTGATATCTTTCTTACTGTAATTATGAAAAAATTTTTCAAATCTGTATTGGCCACTGGCCAAAAAAATTTGTAAAATTTTTTGTGGGGAGCATGGGGGCTATGTAAGTAGGCTGTTTAGATTTTTATATGGGTAATGCCACGTAGCGCTCTATATGAAAATCACTGGCTGTGCTGTGTGCAGTATGTGGCTAGTTTGCATTGTTGTCTGCCATTGTTGTCATGAACTGCTATAGGTGGATGTGAACAGCGCGTAGCGTTGCGCAGTTGGAGGTGAGCCGCCAGCAGTGGTGGATGTGGGGAGAGAGATGGCGGAGTTTTGTAATACTGGATGTCAATTATGAATATTATGGTAAATACATTGTTTGTTCTCTATTAATATCTTTCATTTGCTAACTATCCCTATCAGTAGTTAGTGCCTTCTGTAGTTTGAATCTTTTATTTAGCTGGCAGTAGTGGCGCTCGCTGTATTGCAGTAGTTCCAGTAATGAAGATTTTTGTGAGGTAAGTGATTTCTGAAAGGTATAGTTTAATGTTACTCAGGGCCATTCTTTTGCAGGGATTTTTGATAGTCAGATTGCGTTGCGCTAAAATTATTGTGTGCCAGGTTAAGCACAGTCTTGTATAAGTTGTTCTAAGGGGACGTTTCACTACCACCGTGGAAGTAGACATCCTCAGAGTAGTGAAGCAACTTAAATCACTTAAAAAAAAAAAAAAAAAAAAAGGAAGTTTTCCGGTCCAAACTATATACCAATTAGGTTCCTTTCAAAGTACGCTGATGCAATAGTTCCATACTTAACAATCATATACGACCACTCGCTAGACGAAGTTGCACAGGTGACACCAATATTCAAGAAATGTAGTAGCAGTAATCCACTAAATTACAGGCCCATAGCATTTATGTCGATATGCAGCAGGATTTTGGAACATATATTGTGTTCGAACTTTATGAATTGGCTCGAAGAAAACGGTCTATTGACATACAGTCAACACAGATATAGTTCTTGAGAAACACAACTAGTTCTTTACTCACACACAAGGGATTTCAAATTGATACCATATTTCTAGATGTCCAGAAGGCTTTTGATACTCTACCACACAAGCAGCTTGTAGTGAAATTGCGTGGTTATTGAATGTGAAACACTCCCGTTTAAAATCCTTTATTGGGTTTTGTGTGATTTATCGAAGCCGCCAAACAGTTAATTAATATGATTACATGACCGTGTGCTTAATGGCTGCAAGGTCGGTTTTTCTGCTGTGGTTTTGGGGGCATTTCAACCGAATGCGGCTGTTCTGAGACGGAATAGTTAACGACAGAAAGTTTGTCTGTTATTAAAAAACATAAAGCTTGCGATGTACAAACTGATATGTATTTTCTATAATAACACACAAATTCTGAGGCAGTTGTTACCTTCGCCTTACACGTCTAATTACGGTTATATTTTTTTATTGGTTGCTGATTTAAAGTACTTCGTCACACGCAATGATGATGCTTAACATTCACAACAATCCTCACTGCAATCCATGGTTGTTGCTGGCCGACGCGGTTGACGCGAAACACTTAATTCGGGACTTATCACTTTCAGTTTCATATCACTCGCGAATCGGTATCGATGAGGGTCAACCCCACGACGATTAGGGTGATGCGCTCATTTCTCTACTCCGATGAGTTTACCGTTTACTACTCACTCGACCACCATTCTTGCCCGTCTCTCCAGTCTCACTCGACACTCGTCTCACTGCCTCCTGCAGCGCTCGACAATCGACTCCTGTCTGCTATCGACCTGGGTGTCGGATACTAGCATCTAGTTCGTGGGATCACGGATTCCTTACGAACGTCGTCTCAGTTATGTGACTGTATTTGTGATTCACTGTCAGAGAGGCCACAGTTCGTAGTAACTGACGGAAAGGCATCGAGTAAAATGATTTCTGGAGTTCCACGAGGTAGTGTTATAGGCCTTTTGTTGTTCCTTACCTGCCTAAACGATTTAGGATATAATCTGAGAAGCCATCTTAGCGGGTGATGCTGTCATTTATCGTTTAGTAACGTCATCAGAAGATAAAAACAAATTGCAAAACGATTTGGAAAAGATATCTGTATGGTGTAAAAATTGATAATTGACCCTAAATAATGAAAAGTGTGAGGTCATACACATGAGTGCTATGCTAAAAGGAATCCGATAAACTTCGGTAACACGAGAAATCAGTAAAATCTAATTACGAACAACTTAAATTCGGACGAACAAATAGAAAATGTTGTGTGAAAGGCAAACCAAAGATTGCGTTTTATTGCCAAAACACTTACAAATAGTAAAAGATCTACTGAAGAGGCTGCCTACACTACGCTTATCTGCCCTCTTTTGGAGTATGCTGCGCGGTTTGCGATCCTTAGAGATAGAATTAACGGAGTACATCGAGAAACTTCAGAGAAAAGCAGTTTTGTATAATCCCGAAATAGCTGTAGATGAAGAGATATATATGAGGATACTTAAAGGGTAATACAGTACGTAAAGGGAGATGAAAATCTAATAGTTACGGGGGACTGGAATGCAGTTGTTGGGGAAGGAGCAGATGAAAAGGTTACAGGAGAATATGAGGTTGGGACAAGGAATGAGAAAGGAGAAAGACTAATTGACTACTGTAATAAATGTCAGCTAGTAATTGCGAATACTCTGTTCAAGAATCACAAGAGGAGGGGATATACTTGGAAAAGGCCTGGTAATTCGGGAAGATTTCAGTTAGATTACATCATGGTCAGACAGAGATTCCGAAATCAGATACTGGAGTACAAGGTGTACACAGAAGTGTATATAGATTCAGATCATTATGAAGTAGCTATGAAGAGTAGGCTGAAGTTAAGACATTAGTCAGGAAGATTCAAAACACAAAGAAGTGGTATTCGGAAGTACTAAGGAATTACGAAATACGCTTTATGTTCTCCAAGGCAGTACAGTTGAAGAGGAGTGGAAATCTCTAAAAAGGGCAATCACAGAAACTGGAAAGTAAAACATAGGTACAAATAATTAACTATGAAGAAACCATGGGTAACAGAAGAAATACTTCAGTCGATCGATGAAAGGAGAAAGTACAAAAACAATTCACGGAAATTCAGGATTACAAAAATTCAAGTCGCTTATGAATGAAATAAATAGTAAGTACAGGGAAGCTTAGACGACACGGCTGCACCAAAAATCTGAAGAAATCGAAAAAGAAATGATTGTCGGAAGGACTGACTCAGCAGATTGAGAAGTCAAAACAACCTTATATGAAATTAAAAACAAGAGTAGTAATATTACGAGTGCAACGGGAATTCCATTGTTGAATGCAGAGGATAGAGCGATAGATGGAAATAGTACACGGAAGCTCTCTATGAGGAGGAAGAATTGTCTAATATGATAGAAGAAGAAACATGAGTCGATTTGGAAGAGAGATGGCATCCAGTATTAGAATCAGAATTTAAGACAGCATTGGAGGACTTAAGATCAAATGAGGCAGAAGGGACAGAAAACATTCCGTCAGAATTTCTAGCATCATTGGGGGAATTGGCAAAAAACGACTATTCGCGTTGGTGTGTAGAATGTATGAGTGTGGCGACATACCATCTGACTTTCGGAAAAATAATTTTCCACACAATTCCGAAAACTGCAAGAGCTGGCAAGCGAGAGAATTATCGCACAATCAGCTTTACAGCCCTTGTATCCAAGTAGCTGGCGAGAATAATATACAGGAGAATGGAAAAGAAAATTTATGATGTGTTAGATGACGATCAGTTTGGCTTTAGGAAAGGTAAATGCACGAGAGAGGCAATTCTGACGTTGCGGTTGATAATGGAAGCAAGACTAAAGGAAAATGGAGACACATTCATAGGTTTTGTTGACCTGTAAAGCGTTCGTCAATGTAAAATGGTGCAAGATGAAAAGCGTTCGTCAATGTAAAATGGTGCAAGATGTTCGAAATTCTGTGGAAAACAGGGGTAAGCTATAGGGAGAGAGGGAATAATAAGAGTGGACGACCAAAAACGAAGTGCTCGGATTAAAAAGGGTGTAAGACAGGGATTTAGTCTTTCGCAACTACTGTTCCATCTGTGCATCGAAGAAACAATGATGGAAATAAAAGAAGGGTTGAGGAGTGTAATTAAAATTATAGATGAAAGGATATCATTGATATTATTCGCTGATGACATTTCTATACTGAGTGAAAGTAAAGAAGAATTACAGGATCTGCTGAATGGAATGAACAGTCTAATGAGTACAGAATATGGATTGAGAGTAAATCGAAGAAAGACGAAAGTAACGAGAAGCAGCAGAAATGACAACAGCGAGAAACTTAATATTAGGATTGATGGTCACGAAGTAGATAAAGTTAACGAATTCTGCTACCAAGGCAGTAATACAACCAATGCCGGACGGAGGAAGGCTGGCATAAAAAGCAGAATAGCAATGGCAAAAAGGGCATTCTTGGCCAAAAGAGGTCTACTAGTGTCAAACATAGGCCTTGATTTGAGGAAGAAATTTCTGGGAATGTACGTTTTGAGAACAGCATCGTGTGGATGTGAAACATGGACTGTTGGAAGATCAGAACAGAAGAGAAGCGAAGCGAAGCGAAGCATTTGAGATATGGTGCTACAGACATATGTTAAAAATTAGGTTGACGGATAAGGTAAGGAATGAGGAAGTCCTGCGCAAAATCGGAGAGGAAACGAATATGTGGAAAACACTGACAAGGAGAAGGGACAATATGATAGGACACCTGTTAAGACATCAGGGAATGGTACTAGAGGGAGTTGTAGTGGGCAAATACTGTAGAGGAAGAAAAAGATTGGAATACAACCAGCTAATAATTGAGGACATAGGTTGTAAGTTGTACTCTGAGATGAAGAGGTTGGCATCGGAGAGATTCGAGCGGCTCGCAGTGTCACGGGTATGATACAGGATTTAGGGTGGCCATCATTAAAAAAAAGGAGGAATCTCTTCACGAAATTTCTATCACGAACTTTCTCCTCTGAAGCCGAAAATATTTTTTTGATGCCGACCTACATAGGGAGAAACGATCGTCGTAATAAAATAAGGGAAATCAGATATCTCAGGGAAGGATAGAGGTATCCGTTTTCTCCGCGCGCTTTTTGAGATTTGAATAATAAATAAGTATTGTGAAGGTGAATCGATGAACCCTCTGCCAGGCACTTAAGAGTGATTTGCAGAGGATCGATGTAGATGTAGATGTAGGAAGAATTTCCCACGTCAGATTTTTGACTCGCGGAGAGGAAAATGGCCAGTAGGATGCAACACTGGTTTTACGTCACAAGTAGAACTTTTTTGAGTCATCCGTGTTCTTACTGGTTTCATGGTGCTTGCTACGAATTCCTGTCCTGTGCCAACCGCTTCATCTCAGAGTAGCAATAGCAACCTACTTCCTCAGTCATTTGGTGGAGGTAATCTAATCTCTTCTTTCCCTATAGTTCTTACCCTCCAGTACCATAGAAGAAGTTATTCCCTGATGTCTTAACTGATGTCCTAGCATACTGTCACTTCTTCTTGTCAGTTTTTTACACATATTGCTTTCCTCTCCGATTTTGCGCAGAAACTGCTTATTCCTTCTCTTACCAGTCCATTTAATTTCAACATTCGTCTGTAGCAGAAGTCTCAAATGCTTCGATAGTCATCCGTTGTGTCTTTCTCACAGTCTGTTTTTCACTACATACGGTTCTGAGCTCCAAACATATATTCTCAGAAATTTCTTCCTCAACTTAAGGTCTACAGAAGTGACAGTCGGCTAGTCTTAGCCAGGAATACAATTTTCCGTAGCTAGTCTGATTTTTATGTCGGCGTTCTTATTTTTCTGCCTATGTAGCAGAATTAGAAATTTCATCTGCTTCGTGATCACCAATGCTTTTGTTAATTTTCTCAGTATTCGCATTTCTGCAACTTATCACTACGTTCAACTATCTTCGATTTACTCTCAAACCATATTCTATACTCATTAGACGTTCGTACCATTCAACATGTACTGTGACTTTTCTTTCACTGAGAATAGCAACATCAGCGAATCTTATGACTGATTTTCTTTCAAACTGAATTTTAATTTCACTCTTGAAACTTCCTTTTATTCCTGTCATTGCTTCTACGATATATAGATTGAACAGTACGGGTGAAAACTACGTCTCTGTCTTACATCCGTTTTGATCGGCGCACTTGGTTCTTCGTCTCCCACTCTTTCCTCTTGGTTCCTGTACATATTATTATATATTACCCGTCTTGCCCTACAGCTTACCCCTCTTTTCTCAAAATTTCAAACATCCTACATCATTTTCTAACGTCTAACGCTTTTTCTAGGTTGACATCCTACGAACGTCTCTTGATTTCTCTTTAGTCTTTCTTCCATTATCAACCGCGCAACGTCAGAATTGCCTACTTAGTGCCTTTACCTTCCCTACAGCAAAACTTGTAGTCATGTAACACATCATCGATTTTCTTTCCCATTCTTCTGTACCCCTATTATTGTCGACAGCAACTTGATGCATGAGTTGTTAAGGTGATTGTACAATAATTCTCGCAATTTCCGGCTCTTGCAATTTTCGGAATTGTGTGGATGGCGTTTTTCCAATAGTCTGCTGGTATGTCGCCAGATTCATACATTCTACACACCAACGTGAATAGTCCTTTGTTACCATTACCCCCAATGATTTTAGTTATCTATCCCTTCTGCTTTATTTGATCCTAAGTCTTCCAAAGTTCTTTCAAATTCTGATTCTAATAATGTATCCTCTTTTTCTTCTATATCGACTTCGGTTTCTTCTTCTAACACACCAGACAAGTCTTCTCCCTCACAGAGGCCTTCAATGCACTCTTCCACGTATCCGCTCTCTTCTCTGCATTCAACAATGGAATTCCGATTGCGCTCTTAATGTTGCCACTTTCGCTTTTAATTCCGCCGAAGGTTGTTTTGACATTCCTACATGCTGAATCAGTTCTGCTGACAGTCATTTCTTTTTCGATATCTTTGCATTTCTCAGACAACCATGTCGCCTTTGCTTCCCTGCACTTACTGTTTATTTCATTACTAAGTGATTTTATTTCTGTATTCCTGAATTTTCCTGAACATTTTTGTACTTCCTTCTTTCGTCGATCAGCCGAAGTATTTCTTGTTTCCCATGGTTTCCTTGTAGTTTTCTTCTCTGTACTTAAGTTTTTCTTTCCAGTTTCTGTGATTGCTTGTTTTAGAGACGTCCATTCCTCTTCAACGGAACTGCCTACTCAACTACTCCGTATACAGAATATATAGTCTTAGAGAATTTGAAGCGTACCTTGGCATTCCTTAGCATTTCCGTATCCCACTTCTTTGCACATTGATTCTTCCTGACTAATCTTTTAAAATTACGTTTACTTTTTTCCTTTACTAAATTGTCATCTGAGTCTATATCTGAACCTGGGTACACCTTGCAATCCAGTATTTGATTTCAGAACCTCTGCCTGACCATGATGTACTCTAACTGAAATCTTCTCTTGTCTCCGGCCTTTTCGAAGTATACCTCCCCCTCTTTCGAATCTTGACCATAGGATTCACTATTACTAGTCGAAATTTATTGCAGAACTCAGTTTTCTCTCACGCCTACTACCAAGTCCATGCTGTCCCGTAATCCTTTCTCCTACTTACTCCACCACAACCATATTCCTGTCCCCCGTGGCTATGAGCTTATCATCTCTCTTTTCCTTACTGAATCAACCGTTCAATTCCCTAATATACTTTCTTTATCTCTTCATCTTCAGCTTCCAATATTGGCATGTTTACCTGGACTACCGTTGCCGGTGTTGGTTTTGTGTCGATCCTGATAAGAATAATCCTATCACTGTACTGTTCAAAGTTACTCACTCTTTGCCAGTTTTATTGTTCGTAATGAATCCAACACCCTTTATATTATTATCTTCTGATGTTTATATTTCACTATCTTCTTCTCGCCAGAATTCCTTAACTTCTTCCCATTTTATCTCACTGCCCCCCACTATATGTAGACTTAGCCTTTTACATTTGCCTTTGAGATTTTTTAGCTCTCTTAGAAGTGGTGAAGCAGACCAATTGCAAGATCGCGAAGAACACCCTGTCACCCCTGATATCTGTCAGGCAATTTCGTGAGATAGCTTAAAAGTAGGGAAGTAACCTAATACATGTCATGTTTCAAGATAAGCGCCCCCCCCCCCCCCAGATCACCCACGTATTTTGGGAAATTGCGTGCGTAAAAACTGACGGGAATACTGACTGTGTGAATTCTGTCACAGATAATGATCTTATACGAGGTTACCCTCCCCCATTGGTTTTGACCGATGGAATGGCTTAAAAACGGCGGGAAACCTCTCCCCCCTCTTCTCCCTAGATCAATAGGAATCAGTTATCCTTTCACCCCTCTCTTTTATTACTCTCCCAGTTGAGTGAGTATCCTCATTCGAGGTCTGCACTCTGTAGGGAGAGGACGACCGGCAGTAGAGTCATCCTACATAAAAAATGGCGGTAAATATCACCATACTTTACGAGGTAAGACAGTCTGGTAGTACAGTTTGTGACTGGGGTGTGGCTGAATTACTATATTTTACTGACGTCGTGCTTATTACGCAAAATATCGGATAATATTAACATAATTTATAATGTAACGCACTTCGACACTAAAGTTTGTGACTGGGGCACTGCTAAATCAATACAAATTAATGTGATCATGACATTTTCTGTGATCATTCTAAAGTATTAGCACCTCCAACTGTAATTTACAGTTTTTACAGTATTTCTCGAAATACCCACATTTTCATTCTAAGATATACGAAAAACCACGATTTTAGCAAACAGGGCTATGTAAACATATACATAGATATCACACAGTAAAAAACTAGCATGTTGCTATATTAAAAAAAGACACTAATATCTCACTTTAACAATTAGCACAGAGTGATATACTTTAAGAGAAACACCCTTATTCAATGTCAGTCAAATAGCATATTGCAATAAGTACGTACCATAGTTATGAGGATCTCGCCACTGCATTATTACTGTATTAAAAAACAATGATGCACTATACGGCTCCGTTAGAGGAGTTGGATTCTATGAGATTAAGTAGACCCGTAAATAGCCATGGAAAAAGTCCACTGACAACTCATTGCAACAGTTACACCGTAATAAATTACCTTCACTGGAAGGAGAGACGAGCAATATTTTTTAACCAAACTAAAACATTATGAATTGGCGTCTCGAATTTAATAGTATCTGAAGTCAGTGCAAATCTCGCCGTGGCACCCTACTGCTCTGGGGAAGTGCTGTTGAGACAGTCAACTGCTGTCAGAGCCTCTCATGTCTATGACAGCCTCTGTTCGTCAGTATATGCAAATACCAGTCCAGGAAACCACCACCTGCCCACGCTGGTATTTGCAACCGACACCACGTGGCATCGGAATCGTCCACAAACGATATTCACGGTCCAGTCACACTATTGTCACCACTACCTACGTTAGACGTCAACAAGCAGTAGCCATATAAAAACAGCAGGTGGCAGCGTAAGCAGTGGATGTCGTGTAATGAATGTACGACACACGTAGAAAACCGTGCAGTCGTCGTCGAAAATCGGAAACGGAGCGATATATCTGACGTCCAAAACCGCATGACTGTTGGCTTTCGAACCAAGGGTGGAAGCAATCTTCTGACTGGTAGAATGCAGCCCCTCCACAAATTTTTCTCCTGTGCTATCCTCTGCATCTCAGAGTAGCATTGGCAACCTACGTCCTCAATTATTTGCCGGATGTATTCCAATCTCTGTCTTCCCCTACAGTTTTTACCCTCTACAACTCCCTCTAGTACTATAGATGTTATTCTCTGATGTCTTAACAGATGTTCTATTATTCTGACCCTTCTTTTTGTCGAAATTTTCCACATATTCTTTACCT
This sequence comes from Schistocerca cancellata, assembly GCF_023864275.1. NCBI lineage: Eukaryota > Metazoa > Arthropoda > Insecta > Orthoptera > Acrididae > Schistocerca > Schistocerca cancellata. The sequence continues at coordinate 1,001,934,181 of NC_064627.1, forward strand.
CTCCGATTCTACGGAAAACCTCCTCAATCCTTACCTTAACAGTTCATCTAATTTTAAACTTTCGTCTGTAGCACCCCGTCTCCAACGCTTCAGTTCTCTTCTACTCCGGTTTTCCCACAGTCCATGTTTCGTTTATATGCAACGCTGTGCTCCCAGCGTACATTGTCAGCATCTTCTTCCTTAAATTTAGGCCTATAGAAGGCGTATAGAAGGCAAGCGCTGATAAGTGCGAGAATTATCGCACAATCAGCTTAACAGCTCATGCATCCTAGTTACTGACAAGAATAATATACAGAAGAATGGAAAAGAAAATTGAGGATGCGTTAGATGACGATCGGATGGGCTTTAGGAAAGGTAATAGCACAAGAGAGGCAATTCTGACGTTGCGGTTAATAATGTAAGCAAGACTAAAGAAAAGTCAAGACACTTTCATAGGATCTGTTGACCCGAAAAAGGCGTTCTACAATGTAAAATGGTGCAAGATGTCCGAAATTCTGAGAAAATAGGGTTAAGCTATATGGAGAGACGAGTAAGCAACGATGGAAATAAAAGAAAGGGTATCAATGATACGATTCGCTGATGACATTGCTATCCTGAGTGAAAGTGAAGAAGAATTACATGATCTGCTGAATGGAATGAACATTCTAATGAGTACAGAGTATGGATTGAGAGTAAATCGAAGAAAGATGAAGGTAATGAGAAGTAGTAGAAATGAGAACAGTGAGAAACTTAATATCAGTATTGTATGGTAGTGAAACATGGACTTTGGGAAAGGAACAGAATAGAAACGAAGCATTTGAGATGTGGTACTACAGACGAATGTTCAAACTAGGTGGACTGATAAGGTTCTGTGCAGAATCGGAGAGGAAAGGAATATGTGGAAAACACTGATAAGGAGAAGGGACAGGATCAAAGGACATCTGTTAAGACATGAGGAAATGACTTCTGTGGTACTAGAGGGAGCAGCAGAAGGAAAAAACTGTATAGGAAGACAGATTTGAATACATCCAACAAATAACAGAGGACGTAGGTTGCAAGTGCTGCTCTGAGGTAAAGAGGTTAGCACAGAAGAGGAATTCGTTGCGGACCGCATCAAACAAAAAAAAAAAAAAAAAAAAAGAAGTACCAGTAGGCTTCCGTTGGCCAGGAATGCCCTTTTTGCCAGTTTTAGTCTGCTTTTTGTGTCCTCTTCGCTTCACCCGTCATCGATTATTTTGCTGTCTAGGTAGCAGAAAAAATAATAAAATCATGCTATATCGCAGAACCCCAGGGTAGACAGTACTCGTAGGAATACCATAAAAACTTTTGACTGATTAGCAGGAGAGTGTTCACGGAGGTAGCGAGGGATAAATGTTGTTAACGCTTACGATCTGAAAAAGAACCCGTAATAATCGCCAACGTTTCCAAGCATAGAAACAGCAAGATAACTGATTTCTGGCCATTAACGTTGTTATGCGCAGAACTGAAGGTCATAACTCGCGCCATAGCAACAAGATTAAAACTAGCCTTTCCAGGTTTCCTCAATTTGGAACAGACGTGCTACATACCTAACAAAAGTATCATAGATGTAATTTGTTCTTTACAACGTACGTCATTCTTCTCATGGCAGCATCAGGCAAAAACTTTAGGGCCATTGAACATTTATTTATTCTTACCCTTCTTTTTGTCGAAATTTTCCACATATTCTTTACCTCTATGATTCTACCCAAAACCTCCTCATACCTTACCTTAACAGTTCATCTAACAATTAACAGTTCAGCTAACAATTCGTTAGGAGTGTCTTGCAGAATTTCAGATTTAAAAAAATGGCTCTGAGCACTATGGGACTCAACTGCTGTGGTCATAAGTCCCCTAGAACCTAGAACTACTTAAACCTAACTAACCTAAGGACATCACACACATCCATGCCCGAGGCAGGATTCGAACCTGCAACCGTAGCGGTCGTGCGGTTCCAGACTGTAGCGCCTTTAACCGCTCGGCCACTCCGGCCGGCTTTCAGATTTACACAAGCAACAGTAAATTAACTGCTGCCAAAGATTTACTTGTACCATATCAATAGAAAAGGTTTCGAAAGTGTAAGTCAACGGACATCTCGCGAAACCATTACCAATCCGACGTTCCGTCACGCAGAGTTACCCTTTATCAATAGCATTGTCATCCTTTATAACCATTAATATGCATATGAAAGGTCCACGGGAAAAAGGGGTTAAGTAAAAACAACGCAATTTTAGGTTATTACAGTTTCATAAAGTTTTCAACAAGCTGCTTTTATCAGTTTTTGTTTCATGGAAAGAAGGGGGAGAGTCTCAAAGTTACAGCGGTTTAAAAATATAGCGTCGACAGGAAAAAGGAGGTAAGTTAATACGAAACTAGGAAAAAAGGGGGTTAATCAGTTGGCAGTACTGGTCGCAGCTGTTGTTTACGTTCCATTGCATATGATAATCGCCGGCCGTGGTGGCCGAGCGGTTCTAGGCGCTTCAGTACGGAACCGCGCGAATGCTACGGTCGCAGGTTCGAATCCTGCCTCGGGCATGGCTGTATGTAATGTCCTTAGGTTAGTTAGGTTTAAGTAGTTCTAAGTTCTAGAGGACTGATGACCTCAGCTGTTAAGTCCCATACTGCTCAGAGCCATTTTGCATATGATAATCAGGTGTTGACTTTGTGCTTTAGGAGAGGTTAAGTTAGTGCTTTATGTATTGTGTGAATTGTTTGGTTTGTTTTACGTTTTAACTGAATTATGGAAGTGGACATGGAAAATGAAGATGAGGAAAGTATCACCTTCAGCCAACTGTCACATTCAACGAAGAATAGGAAGAGAACGGGCCTACATTCATCCACCCATAAATTAGGGCCATATTGTAAATGTTCCAGATTTAAATGTTTTCAGAGTACCACTGACGCAGAACGTGGGTATATTATATCTAGTTATAACAAAATGACTGTGAATGAGCAGAATGCTTACTTGGCAGGCCTAATTAATTTAAATAGTAAATCTAAAAGGAGACTTATGCAACCAGAAAATGAAGCTAATTTCGTGACAACAGTTATTCATATCGTGTAAGAGTGAAGGGGGAGAATTCTGTCACTGAAGTAAATGTTTGTTCTAAAGCCTTTACATCTTTTCATCGAGTATCAAAAAAAGCAGTGTACCCGTGGTCTAAGGGCAGAACCTGCTCCGGGACTTGAATCAGCTACAACGTGTTGAATACCTGAACCTCTACGTAGCATCCAAACTCAACCACGTGGCACAGGTCTTCCCACTACCGCTGCAGATAGGTCGCCGGCTTCAGGCGGCCTTCAGTTACTACGTTTCCGCAGGTCATATCTTTAAAGTACAATACGATACTCTTACCCTCCCAGTGCACAAAGGAGGGCTGGGATTGGTCAACGTCAGGGCGAGAGCAGCTGCCCTTTACATGAGCAACATGAGGAAACGATGGAAGAGTCAATATACCTCTCTCACGGGCCGTTTACTACAGGTTCTGATGCCAGCCTCTAACGTCCCGCCGGTTTCGGTTGCGCACGTCGCACCACAGCTCACCCCTGTGTCGACCTTCATTCTTGATTACAGCTATGTCAGCTCGAACCTCTCCGCCACACGTCCACCAAAGGCGAAAGATTTTTATACCAACCTTCTGCGGGCTGTTCACCATAACGTGGTGGAAAACAAGTACCCTACGGTTCACTGGCCAAGAGTGTGGAAAACGATACACCTCCACTTTCTGTCATCCACGGTGCGTTCGAAGTGGTATCAGATCGCCAACAAAAAATATGCCACGCGCCAGCGACTTCACACTATTGGACTGGCAGACTCCCCTTATTGCCCAGATTGTCACCTTTTGGATACCGATGAACATCGTTTTACTTGCGCATCATCGTCCGGAGTTTGGCTTGTTACCTCCGGGTCACACCTGATATGATTGACCCGCAGACCCTACTCTGTCCCGATGAAACTTACTTTCCGGCTGCAAAATATCATGCGCTTACATGATTCAAAGCACTTCCCGTCGCCTACATCTTTAGCGACGGAGAGAAAGAGCAGCTTGATTACTGGTGGTTCCTACAAAATGCTCACAATGCCCTCGAACGCACACCGAAATACCGTACGCTCTTCGCAAATTATTTACGCAGCGTTTTCGTTAACCCCCCACTCAGCTGGGGAGTGCCAGGCTGTGGTTAATGTGCTGCGCCGCATCACACTAACGGCTCAACGTTCTGCCTTGTCAGCCATGACCAAAGGAAGAGACAAGCTGCTGCAAAGATACTGTTTTCCTTGAGGCACTAGCGAAGCAGAATGCCTCCGTTGCAGATGCCCTTCAAAGGCGCTATTGGAGATTTCAGATAACGATGGCGAGGCTCCAAATGGAACCAATTACATTATTGAAGAACCTTTTAGTTAGGATTACATCAGTGGTTTATATTTTTATTTTTTGATTACTCTTTTATGCCACCTTTGTTGTTGTAACACTTACTTGTTACACTTAGTTACTAGAATTCTCATTTGTACACGCTCCCTAAATGTAATCATATATTTAAAAAAAGTGGCAACGGATAGCCCTAACCTTGATTTCCCATACTTCCCCTGGTCTATAGGCAGCTCTCTGGGGTGGGTTTACTCAGGAGCCAACGCCTGAAGTGGATCAGATTTTTTTGTTATAGGATGACAAGTGGCGGTGGCACTTAGGTTCAAATGGCTCTGAGCACTATGGGACTTAACATCTATGGTCATCAGTCCCCTAGAACTTAGAACTACTTAAACCTAACTAACCTAAGGACAGCACACAACACCCAGCCATCACGAGGCAGAGAAAATCCCTGACCCCGCCGGGAATCGAACCCGGGAACCCGGGCGTGGGAAGCGAGAACGCTACCGCACGACCACGAGATGCGGACGGGCACTTAGGTTTTTTATTTTTTTATTTATTTATTTTTTTTTAGTTCCATTTTACTAAGGGGCTTTTTAAGGGAAAAAAGTGGTCCAAAAGGGGGTAGCGTCTAAAAAAACAAAAAAGGGGGTTAAAAAAACAATAAAAAAGGGGTAGCGTCTTTGATTCATGATCAAAACGTCTTCGGTCCCGGGTTCGATCCCCGCCACTGCCTAAATTTTGATTAATAATCAGCATTGGCGGCCGAAGACTTCCGGCATAAGAAGTCAGCCTCATTCTGCCAACGGCCTTGTCAAAGAGGGCAGAGGAGCGGATAGAGGTTCAGGGCACTCTATTATCGTAGGGGTGGGAAATTTCCCCTAAAGGCGGAAGAATCAGCAATGATCAACGACATGAGGATGCGGAAGGCAATGGAAACCACTGCATTAAAGACACGTAACGTGTATCCACAGGACATGTGGCCTGTAATTGAAGAAGTGTCATGATGATCTCTCCATTGGCAAAAGATTCCGGAATAGTCCCCCATTCGGATCTCCGGGAGGGGACTGCCAAGGGGGAGGTTACCATGAGAAAAACATTGAATAATCAACGAAAGGATAACGTTCTACGAGTCGGGGCGTGGAATGTCATAAGCTTGAACGTGGTAGGGAAACTAGAAAATCTGAAAAGGGAAATGCAAAGGCACAATCTAGATATAGTAGGATCCCTACTAGTGAAGTGAAGTGGAAGGAAGACAAGGATTTCTGGTCAGATGAGTATCGGGTATCGGGTAATATCAACAGCAGCAGAAAATGGTATAACAGGTGTAGGATTCGTTATGAATAGGAAGGTAGGGCAGAGGGTGTGTACTGTGAACAGTTCAGTGACCGGGTTGTTCTAATCAGAATCGACAGCAGACCAACATGCCGACGTCGCAAGCTGAAGATGAACAGATAGAGAAAGTGTATGAGGATATTGAAAGGGTAATGCAGTATGTAAAGGGGGACGAAAATCTAATAGTCATGGGCGACTGGAATGCAGTTGTAGGGGAAGGAGTACAAGAAAAGGTTACAGGAGAGTATGGGCTTGGGACAAGGAATGAAAGAGGAGAAAGACTTATTGAGTTCTGTAACAAGTTTAAGGTAGTAATAGCGAATACCCTGTTCAAGAATCACAAGAGGAGGAGGTATACTTTGAAAAGGCCGGGAGATACGGGAAGATTTCAATTAGATTACATCATGGTTAGACAGAGATTCCGAAATCAGATACTGGATTGTAAGGCGTACCCAGGAGCAGATATAGACTCAGATCACAATATAGTAGTGATGAAGAGTAGGCTGAAGTTCAAGACATTAGTCAGGAAGAATCAATACGCAAAGAAGTGGGATACGGAAGTACTAAGGAATGACGAGATACGTTTGAAGTTTTCTAACGCTATGGATATAGCAATAAGGAATAGCGCAGTAGGCAGTACAGTTGAAGAGGAATGGACATCTCTAAAAAGGGCCATCACAGAAGTTGGGAAGGAGAACATAGGTACAAAGAAGGTAGCTGCGAACAAACCATGGGTAACAGAAGAAATACTTCAGTTGATTGATGAAAGGAGGAAGTACAAACATGTTCCGGGAAAATCAGGAATACAGAAATACAAGTCGCTGAGGAATGAAATAAATAGGAAGTGCAGGGAAGCTAAGACGAAATGGCTGCAGGAAAAATGTGAAGATATCGATAAAGATATGATTGTCGGAAGGACAGACTCAGCATACAGGATAGTCAAAACAACCTTTGGTGACATTAAAAGCAACGGTGGTAACATTAAGAGTGCAACGGGAATTCCACTGTAAATGCAGAGGAGAGAGCAGATAGGTGGAACGAATACATTGAAAGCCTCTATGAGGGTGAAGATTTGTCTGATGTGATAGAAGAAGAAACAGGAGTCGATTTAGAAGAGATAGGGGATCCAGTATTAGAATCGGAATTTAAAAGCTTTGGAGGACTTACGGTCAAATAAGGCAGAAGGGATAGATAACATTCCATCAGAATTTCTAAAATCATTGGGGGAAGTGACAACAAAACGACTATTCACGTTGGTGTGTAGAATATCTGAGTCTGGCGATATACCATCCGACTTTCGGAAAAGCATCATCCACACAATTCCGAAGACGGCAAGAGCTGACAAGTGCGAGAATTATCGCACAATCAGCTTAACAGCTCATGCATCTAATCTGCTTACAATAATAATATACAGAAGAATGGAAAAGAAAATTGAGAATGCGCTAGGCGACGATCAGTTTGGCTTTAGGAAAAGTAAAGGGACGAGAGAGGCAATTCTGACGTTACGGCTAATAATGGAAGCAAAGCTAAAGTAAAAGCAAGACACTTTCATAGGATTTGTCGATCTGGAAAAAGCGTTCGACAATATAAAATGGGGAAAGCTGTTCGAGATTCTGAAAAAAGTAGGGGTAAGGTATAGGGAGAGACGGGTCATATACAATATGTACAACAATCAAGAGGGAATAATAAGAGTGGACGATCAAGAACGAAGTGCTCGTATTAAGAAGGGTGTAAGACAAGGCTGTAGCCTTTCGCCCCTACTCTTCAATCTGTACATCGAGGAAGCAATGATGGAAATAAAAGAAAGATTCAGGAGTGGAATTAAAATACAAGGTGAAAGGATATCAATGATACGATTCGCTGATGACATTGCTATCCTGAGTGAAAGTGAAGAAGAATTAAATGATCTGCTGAACGGAATGAACAGTCTAATGAGTACACCGTATGGTTTGAGAGTAAATCGGAGAAAGACGAAGGTAATGAGAAGTAGTAGAAATGAGAACAGCGAGAAACTTAACATCAGGATTGATGGTCACGAAGTCAATGAAGTTAAGGAATTCTGCTACCTAGGCAGTAAAATAACCAATGACGGACGGAGCAAGGAGGACATCAAAAGCAGACTCGCTATGGCAAAAAAGGCATTCTGGCCAAGAGTAGTCTACTAATATCAAATACCGGCATTAATTTGAGGAAGAAATTTCTGAGGCTGTACGTCTGGAGTACAGCATTGTATGGTAGTGAAACATGGACTGTGGGAAAACCGGAACAGAAGAGAATCGAAGCATTTGAGATGTGGTGCTATAGACGAATGTTGAAAATTAGGTGGACTGATAAGGTAAGGAATGAGGAGGTTCTACGCAGAATCGGAGAGGAAAGGAATATGTGGAAAACACTGATAAGGAGAAGGGACAGGATGATAGGACATCTGCTAAGACATGAGGGAATGACTTCCATGGTACTAGAGGGAGCTGTAGAGGGCAAAAACTGTAGAGGAAGACAGAGATTGGAATACGTCAAGCAAATAATTGAGGACGTAGGTTGCAAGTGCTACTCTGAGATGAAGAGGTTAGCACAGGAAAGGAATTCGTGGCGAGCCGCATCAAACCAGTCAGTAGACTGCACCGTGGTCTACCGTGTTTGATTAGTAATCAACACGCCCTCGGTCCCAGATTAGAAACATTCCTCTGCTTAAACTTTGATTAATAATCAGCATCAGCGACCGAAGACTTCCGGCATAAGAAGTCACATTCGTTGCCAAAGACCTTATCAAACAGGGCGGAGGAGTGGACAGAGGTTCAGGGCACTCTCTTGTCCTTGGGGTGGAAAACTGCCCCTAAAGGCGGAAGAATCAGAAATGATCAACGGGATGAGGATGCAGAAGCCCGCAGAACCCAACGCGTGAAAGGCACATAACGTGTATCCACAGGAGGACATATGGCTGGTAATTGAGAAAGTGTCATGATGATCTCTTCATTGGCAAAAAGATACCGGAATGGTCCACAATTCGGATCTCCGGGAAGGGGACTGCCGAGAGAGAGGTAACCATTAGAAAAAGATTCATAACCAACGAAAGGATAACGTTGTACGAGTCGGTACGTGGAAAGGCACAAGCTTGAACGTCATAGAGAAGCTAGAAAATCTGAAAAGGGAAATGCGAAAGCTCATCTAAAAATAGTAGGGGTCAGTGAAGTGAAATGGAAAAATAGTATCATCAGAAGCAGAAAATGGTATAACGGGAGTAGGACTCGCTATGAATAGGAAAGTGGGGCAGAGAGTGTGTTACTGGGAAGAGTTCAGTGATAGGGTTGTTCTTAGCAGAATCGACAGCAAACCAAAAACGAGTGTTCAGGTATACATGCGCACGTCGCAAACTGAAGATGAAGAGATACGGGAAGTATATGAGGGTATTCAAAGCGTAATACAGTACATGGAGGCAGATGAAAATCTAATAGTCGTGGGCGACTGGAGTGCAGTTGTAGTGGAAGAATTAGAAGAAAACGTTGCAGGAGAATATGGGCTTGGGACAAGGAATGAAAGAAGAGAAAGGCTAATTGAGTTCTGTAATAAATTTCAGCTTGTAATAGCGAATACTCTGTTCAAGAATCATAAGAGGTGGAGGTATACTTGGAAAGGCTGGGAGGTACGGGTAGGTTTCTAGATTTCAGTTAGATTACATCATGGTCAGACAGAAATTCCGGAATCAGGTTCTGGGTTGTAAGGCGTACCCAGGAGCAGATATAGACTCAGATCACAATATAGTAGGAATGAATAGTAGGCTGGAGTTTAAGAGATTAGTCAGTTAGTATCAGTACGCAAACAGGTGGGATAAGGAAGCACTAAGGAATGGCGAGATACGCTTTAACTTCACTAAGGCTGTAGATACAGCAATAAAGAATAGTCAAGTAGCCAGTACAGTTGAAGAGGAATGGACGTCTCTAAAAGGGGCAATCACAGAAAGTGGAAAGAAAAGCATAGGTACAAAGAAGGTAACTCAAAGAAATGCTTCAGTTAATCGACGAAAGAAGGAAGTACGAAGTTGTTCAGGGAAATTCAGGAATACAGAAATACAAACCGCTGAGGAATGAAATAAATAGGAAGTGCAGGGAAACATAGACGAAATGGCTGCATGAAAAATGTGAAGAAATCAAAAAAGAGATGATTGTCGGAAGGACTGCCTCAGCATATAAGGAAGTCAAAACAGCCTATCGGTGAAATTAAAAACAAGGGTGGTATCATTAAAAGCGGAACGGGAATTCCACTGTTAAATGCAGAGGAAAGAGCGGATATGTGGAGAGTACATTGAAGGCCTCTATGAGAGGGGAGATTTGTGCGATGGAATAGAAGAAGAAACAAGAGTAGATTTAGATGAGATAGGGGATCCAGTATTGGAATCGGAATATAAGAGAGCTTTGGAGGACTTAAAATAAAATAAGGCGGAAGGAATAGATGACATTGCATCAGAAATTCGAAAATCGTTAAGGGAAGTGTCAAGAAACGACTGTTCATGTTGGTGGTAGATTTTATGAGTCCGGCGGAGTAGCATCTGAGTTTTGGAAAAATATCGTACACACTATTGCGAAGACTGCAAGAGCTGACCAGCGCGAGAATTATCGCACAGTCAGCTTAACAGCTCATGCATCCAAGTTGCTGACAAGAATAATATACTGAAGAATGGAAAAGAAATCTGAGGATGTGTTAAATGACGGGCAATTTGGCTTTAGAAAAGGTAAAGGCACCACAGAGGCAGTTCTAATGTTGCGGTTGATAATGGACGCAAGACTAAAGAAAAATGAAGACTGGTACATGGGGTCTGTCGACCTGGAAAAAGCGTTCGACGATGTAAAATGGTGCAAGACGTTAGAAATTCTGAGTAAAATGGGGGTAAGCTATAGGGAGAGACAGGTAATATATGTACAAGAGCCAAGACGGAATAATAAGAGTGGACCATCAAGAGCGAAGCGCTCGGATTAAAAAGGGTGTAAAGCAAGGATGTAGTCTGTTCCATTAAGTTTCGGGTGTGCAGCCGCAAGAAATCTCCTAATATTTCGGCTGTAAAACGTTCAGCCATCTTCAGAGTGAGACACAAGACTGCCGCTCCAGTTTTTTTTTTTTTTTTTTTTCTTTATTGAATTTCAATTCCCCCCGAAGGGGGCGGGCTGGCAGCAGCTTAGTATTCCGCTCTTCAGCCTACAGATTTTGTGAGAAAGATCAAGAGAAGAAATAATAAAAAAAGGCGATAAAATCGGAGACTTAAAGAGTAACACAGCGAAAAGAAATCGTGGAACTTAAAACAAACAACAGAGGGATGATGACGCTAATAAAATACATACGAAGCAGACAGGGAGAACAATAGACAAACAATTAAAAAACACGGCGACAGTCTGGATTCTGTTCGCAAAAGACATAAAATTCGCACCTAGCGACAGCATGGTTTCTGTTCGCAACACGAGAAAGACAAACAACACTGAATAGTCACTGGAACACTGCACAAAAAAGTTGGCAAATGTGACATACCACAGTCGAGAGCAGGTGGGGGGAAACTGGACAGAAGATGGGAAAACAAAAAAGGGGGGAAAGGAGAGTAAAAGCGAAGGGGGAAACCGGGAAAGGAGCTGATGGAGGATGAGGACCCATAAGAGGGGTGGGGGGCCGCTCCAGTGCTTGCTTCGTCCCTGTATACTGTTGTACAGCGAGACTGCGCATGCGGCCACAGATACAAATGCGCCAGAGACGTTGGTCGGCTGCAGAGACGTGCATAATGCGCGAGTTGTATCTATGACTCCGCAGTTGATCTTTGTTGGCATATCGATATATCATTGTGAGCTGCACTATGACGACGTCTTTGCGAGTTTATTACAGCAAGTGCCGGATTCCAGGATTTATCAAGATTGAAACCACTGTCTCTATTAATTAAGTTCGTCGTCAAGCGAATTTCAGTTGCCTACTTTACTATCGAGTCCCAAAATGACGATGTAGTTGCCAAAATTTCGACGTTGTACAACATACTGTGACCATTATCAATACAGTGCTCTGCCACGGCCGACTTGTTAGGTTGTAAAAGTCGTGTGTACCTCTGGTGTTCTGTACATCTTTCTTGGACAGTACGAGTTGTTTGTCCGATGTAAGAGAGGCCACATTCACATGGAATTTTGTAAACTACAGATTTTCGGAGCAGCAAATCATCTTTCACGGAGCCCACGAGTGCAGCTGTCTTAGGTGTAGGACGAAAAATCACTTTTATTTTGTGTCTGCCGAGAATGCGTCCTATTTTTGATGAGAGGCTACCCACATATGGCAGGAAGGCCATCGATTTAAAGGTTTCTTCATCTTCTTCTGCTTTCTTTGTGGCCTCTTTCGGTTTCATTTTCAGTGCCCTCGGTATTTGTTGTGGAGAGTACTCATTGTCTTCAAACACTCTTTGTAAGTGGGAAAGTTCATCTTGCAGACTGCTTTCGTCAGAAATAATATGCGCTCTGTGAGTCAAAGTTCGGAGAACACTCGTTGTCTGGGCAGAATGGTGGCAGCTATTTGCACGTAAATACAGATCGGTGTGTGTCGGCTTCCTATACACTTCATGTCCCAAAGTGCCATCCTCTCTGCGCCGAAAAACCTGAAGATTCACAAGGATGTAGTCTTTCGCCCCTACTGTTCAATCTGTTCATCGAAGAAGCAATGATGGAAATAAAAGAAAGGTTTAGGAGTGAAATTAAAATTCAAGGTGAAAGGATGTCAACGATTCGATTCGATGATGTCACTCCTCTCCTGTGTGAAAGTGAAGAAGAATTGCATGATATGCTTAGTGGAATGAACAATCTAATGAATACGGAATACTGATTGAGCGTAATTAGAAGAAAGGCGAGAGTAGTGAGAATTAGCAAAAATGAGAACAGCGAGAAACTAAACATCAGGACTGACGGGTACGAAGTAGATGAATTTAAGGAATTCTAATACCTATGGATCAAAATAACCAATGATGGACTGAGAAAGGAGAGCATCAGTAGGAGAGTAGCACAGGTAAAAAGGTCATTCTTGGACAAGAGAAGTCAATTAGCGTCAAACTTAGTTCTTAATTTTAGGAAGAAATTTCTGAGAATGTACGTCTGGTGCATACCATTGTAAGCTAGTCAAACGCGACTGTGGGAAAAACGGAACAGAGAATCGAAGCATTTGAGATGTGGTGCTACGGACAAATATTAAAAATTAGATGGGCTGGTAAAGTAAGGAATGAGGAGGTTCTGCGCAGAATCGGAGTGGAAAGGAATGCGTGGAAAACTCTGACAAGTAGAAGGGATAGGATAATAGGACATTTGTTAAGACATCAGGAAATGACTTCCACGGTATTAGCGGAAGCTGTAGAGGGCAAAAACTGTAGAGGAGGACAGAAAGAGGAGTACATCCAGCAAATAATTGAGCACGTAGATTTCCAAGTGCTACTCGGCGATGAAGAGGTTGGCACAGGAGAGGAGTTAGTGGCGGGCCGCATCAAACCAGTCCGAAGACCGCCCGTGACTCAAAAATAAATGACATAGAGATCAAGAAATGTGACGTCATAGACACGGATATGAATGAAAAACTGCCACATCATGCGTTACGTTTATTATTCATTTGTTACTAACTCTATTCGTAACATACTTCGCTGAGAGTATCCACATTTGCCGCTAAGAGTACTTGCACAAATATATCTTTCTGCTATACATAGTTGAAGAGATATGGCGTCATGAACACTGAAATACGTGGAAAAAATGCCACATCATGCTTGCTGTTTTAATATACTTGTTCTTTAATGCTAAGACACATCCAACAGCCGAGAGCGGTACTAGGCGCTTCAGTCCGGAACCGCGCGACTGCTACGGTCGCAGGTTCGAATCCTGCCTCGGGCATGGATGTGTGTGGTGCCCTTAGGTTAGTTAGGTTTAAGTAGTTCTAAGTTCTAGGGGACTGATGACCTCAGATGTTAAGTCCCATAGTGCTCAGAGCCATTTGTACTACAGCCGAGTCACCTTAACGATATCTCTGACACCTGGCAGCGATTTTGACAGCTTTCAACTGCGAAGCGCAAACGGTTGTGGGCGAAAACAGTAGCTGTTTATAGAGCAATGGAAAGGCGTCGCCATGGAGACGTTTACGAAATCGCGCTGTAGACACACGAAGAAGGTGCGCCCAGTACGGAGAAACTGTCCCGGCTCATGTTTCTTAATTTGGACACTGTACGTGTACTTTTGTACATTAACATATTTCTTTGTACGACCGTTTCAATGTTTGACGTATACATGGAAATGAAATTTTTTCAATCTGTCACTAGTAATACAGTTCATTTTCTGTTTTCGTTTGTAATAGAAGATGGCATAATGAATACCCGGACAATGCCGGGTTTTCGTAACTGGATTGTATGTAATCAACACGTCGACTTGTGTCCTGTTCTACGGATGTATTCTGAACAAACCTATGGTGTGGCTATGGGTAGTCTGTTGGTGTCGTGGCGAACCTATACATGGAACACCTTGGACCAAGGCACTTGAATCTGACTAGTTCAAACCAACCAGTCTTATTGGTAGGTGGGCGACACGTTTCTGGTGTGGCCACAGGAAGCGGTAAAACCTGAAGAGCAACTAGAACATGGTCGGTCACGGCGTGCCACGATCGTTGAGTCTCACGTGTGGGTCGCGTGCGGTCTGCTTCGACTATGCTCGTTCTCTCTCGGAAGCAACCCGTCCCGCGCCACTAGAGATGGGCAAACTGAAACACGTAACTGTTTCGAAACAAATGAAACAGTACAATGTAATGTTTCGATACGGTGTTTCGAAACAGTGAACCAGTTTGTGTTTTGTAATCTAATAAACCTACACATTTTATCATCTTTAATGTCTACTGTATAAGTATGTCCATATAAACACAAATGAGGTGCGAGAGCGCTAATCATATCGCAGAAAGTATGAAACTATCACTTAGGCGTCTTGGCAGTTTCGTATTTCCTGCAGCAAATGCGCTGCTTTTGTGTCATGTGAGTTTCATACTTTTCAATTGGCTGAGGAAAACCTTAGCTGAAGACAGAAGAACCACCATGAACGGAACTGGAGGTGGGAGCAAACTGCAGAAACAACAGATATGCTACTGGGATTCCCACATTCCATTAGTATGGCTAATATACCCATCCTGCTAATTTCCATGCACACAAAGGGAATCATTGTGGATAATAGACACAGTGACTATATACTCACAAGTAACGCCAAATAATTCGAATAAATAACAAAATATAACAGAAAAAAAATTATGTTTCAAGGTGTTTCGAACCGTAACTATAAATTTACGATGCTTCCCGTTCACCATTACACGATCAGTGATATGCCAAACAGATTGCTTGCAATTATACCTACATCAAATTTATGTACATGTCTAATAACTGTCACTCTACGCCTTTTTTTGTTTAAAATGTTGTAGTCTTACTTGCGTTTCTTAATATGATTACTGTACATGAACAGAGAAGCGTATGTTATAAAAAAAGTGTAATTTAACTGAATGATTTGCAAATATTTATTATTTTGAATGTGAATAGTATGCGTTGTTTTATTGTTTGGTTAGTGTTTATAAAGCAGATGTTACGCCATTTCGGAATAGGACAGTCAGCTAGGAACGAAGCTTTATTTTCGGATATCTTAAGCTTCATGCTATTGCCTGTCAAAAAGATTTCGACACTCTTTGAAAGTGTTTCATGAAGTGGTATGTTGTGTTTCAGTACCTGTGCCGAGCCCGAATCTCGTCCGGCACAGAGCGGAATGAAACACTGTTTCGATACAATCAGTCCGTTCCAGGCGCAGGTGGACTGAAACAGTCTTATTTTGAAACAACGATACAGTTTCTGTGTTTGGCTCGAGATCCGAGACAGGGGCGGAATGAAACACCACTGTTTCGAAACAGTGAACCATAGCCGTTCCGAAACACTGAAACAGTTCCAGGTATCGATACACTGTATCGAAACATAGAAACAGTGGCCAAGTCTACAGTATCGCGGTGCAGGATTTTTTGATCGGCACGACTCTCCTTGTGTTTGTATAGTCGTGGTGTCAGCGGTGTCTACCCTTCACTACTTCTTCATGGTATGAAGGGCATTGAGAGTCCCAGTGGCCGGGTGCACAAAAGAGGGGGGTCCTGTGATCTATCATCACAGTTCTTTAAAATGACACAGGTGAGGGATGAGAATTCTCAGTATCTATTATGCAGTCGCATAATCGATGCTTATTGCAAAGTTGCTATGAAACATTACAACACCACGCAGAAAGAATTTAAAGATTTACTTCACACTCATAGAGCAAAAAATTAGTATGCTCGACAGACGGAAATCATTGTTCTGTACATCAGGAAGCACTTTCTGCTAAATTCGTAAGCATGCAGCTCGTGAAGAAATAGGTGGTACGAATAGTAAAATTTGTAAAGTCACACGCATTATTACACTATCAGTTGTAACAGTTTTCGGTGAAACTGAATGAAGAGTGTGGAGATCTCATACATTACAAATAAATATGTTGGTTTAAAAAGGGGCATGCCTGGAACGGCTTTTCTTTTTAAAAGCTCAGTGGGCGAGTTTATGAACTTATTTCTGATATGATGGGGAATACATTTAAAAATAACGTAGCGTTGTATAAGGGAAGAATTCTGACAAAGGCAGTTCAGGTGCATAACCGCACTGGTGTTAAACAAAACGCGAGGTCTGAAGAAATCGTTGCGGCGCAGAGGGAATTACAGGGACAGTTTTCTAAACGTTTTGACGACACTGTCAATCTTACACCTGTTTTCGAGAACGTTTGTCGTTTCAGTTGAAAGTTTACCTGTGTCTGTGTAGATATAACCTTCTGATCTCAAGTCTACTTCCCATTTTTATGTCAAGTTCATTTACGTTAAAACTGTCCAGAAAGTCTGTCACGTTTTCGTCAGGTGGAGTTTCCACCTGTCCATAATGAGGTTGCAAAAATATTTCGATTAACGTGTGTGTGTGAAAGACTTTTTTCAATTATGAAGCTAATAAGTCCCGATTATGTGTCAAACTGAGTGTGAAAATCTGTGAAACTGACTGTGTCTGTCTGTACACCGACAGTATGTACCAGATGAAAATTACATTACGTCTTCAGCAAACAATAAATAATTAAATAATAATGAAAATATGTTGCGTTTCGATCTACATTACTAAGAAATATGGAATCAAGTCGTACGCAATGTGACTGCATTGCCATTTAAATGTGGCACTTCCACCTTTTACTTCTCAACGCCCTTCGCCCTCCTCCCGCTCAGACAGCATGTTGAGCCAGGTGGGGTGGGGGGGAGGGGGGAGTGTGCAGCCAGAGCGTGTGCTATGGTACTCGAGCAAGGGCATGCCTCGTGAGCTGAACTCTAGGGTCAACTATCTTTCCTCCAATCGATACTTAAGAAAAGAATGGGTCGATCCCTGAGTCACAGTCTATACAGAAAATCTGTGCAGACGGCCCTCTTTCTCCATGCCTCGAGCCATGACTGCCTGTCACATATTAATTCGGTGCTAAAGACTCTAGTCCACAGTGCTTAAACACTTGCAGACAAGGAGAGCAACACCAAAGAATTATAGTGCCTACGAATAGTGTTCTGAAGGAACGTGTACTCAGGTCATAAAATTGAATGGGCAATGCAGTAAAAATCAAGAAAATCTGAGAAAAAGGTCGAGGCTGAGAGCGAGGAATAACTCTGAAGAAACTTATATGTACATTAGGTTGGTCCAATATCTAGAAAGATCGGTAGACGCGTCCAGAAACATAGAATCCAGTGTATTTTGCTCCCTTCAACTGAGATGTTAAAATACAATCTAGGTCTCCGAGAAATGGGTGTACATCGCATTCCATGCGAATGAGGCATGTCTTACGAGTGGCGGACTACCATAACAGTCAAGGAGAGAGTCAAGGAACATTAGCGACATACCTCACTAAAATGATCAATCAAATCGGCTGTCGCCGAGCACTGCTTGGAATGTAATCACGAAATGAAATACGATGAGACCAGTATCGTAGCGGGAACGCCAAGTTTCCGGAACAGTATAATTACGGATTGTGTCAAAATTAAGATGTCAAAATTAAATAAAATTTGTATGTAGTATCAATTTAAACAGGGCTTCCAGTCGGGCACTGAGTCTATTAAGAATTCTCCGGGTATCATATCCACTAGAGCTGGAAAATGCAGGAAGAAATTTTTTTTTCTCTGGTTATCAGTGCGAGCTCGGAAAACAAAACATCATCACAGGGTATAGTTAGTGTTCGGAGTCGAACTCGGCTTAAATATCAGGGGGAGACCAACAACAGTTCACACTCCGTTTGGGCTCCAGGCAGCGAGTACACACAACAGCAAAACTCACGGGCCCTGAAGAAGAAGACAGGATCAGTAGCCGAAATATTGTGCATAAAGTGAAAACAACTACTCGGCGGAGCACCCAGAAGCACACAATTAACAAACTTATATGGAAAGTAAAAATAATACATTCATTTTATTAACAAGTCAGGAAGAGTATTACCTTAAGATGAGATTTCTGCTCTTGGCAAAGGACAAAAAAACGCTATAACACCCACGAAAATACCATTTGATGGTATTGTCGCTAACGTACTCTGCCCAAAGAAACTACAGATGCATTTCGGACTGAAACCACCAAAGATTGTGCTACAGTAAACCTTTGGAAAGTAATGAAACGAAACGAGAAAGAAAGGCTCTTAGAGCTTTATATTCAGATGAAGAGATAGTGATTCTTCCTGCTGATAAGGGGAATGCTACTGTTCCTATGAATAAAGAGCATTATAGAAGTAACATTTTGAATCTTTAAACGTGAGGACAGTCCAAAACCTTAAGATAGATCCTACAGCAGGCGTACTGAGGAAAAACAAATATACTGATAAAGTCATCTATATCTTTTATTGAAGTTTGAAGCTTTGTGTTTTAGACTTTGTGACCTACCCAACATTAATAAAATTGATCCTTCTCTGAGACCCATTGTTAGCGCTATCAGTTCTCCCATGTATGAAATAGGAAGATATTTCTCAATTCATTTACTGCCATATATTTGGAAAACTGACCCATATAAAAAAAGCCTCGCATCATTTTATAGACAAAACTGAAGGACTAATGCTCGCTCCTGGAGATATCCTTGTCTGTTTCGACATAGTGTCCTTGTTCACTATGATCCCAGTCAACGGAGTTATATTTGTAACGGATATTTCTCCAGGTGATTTGTCTTTTCTTTTCAGACACTACCTTTCTTCCAGCCAGTTCCTGTAGGATGGTGTAGCAATAGGTAACCCATTAGATGCTGCTATAGCTAATTTATACGCTGATAAATTGGAACAGGATTAAAAAAAAGCAAAAATCTCGCTGGTATCGGTTTGTGGTCTGGCCACGTGGTAAAAAAAGTTTTAGACAAATTCCTTAGTTTTCTAAATAATATAAACCTAAAAATCCAGTTAACCATAGAAACAAAAAATGACAAAGTACGTTCCTTGGATATTTCGGATACCTTGTGTTTCAAATTGCCATTCGGCTGAAGGCCCCATATAAAAGAATAATAATCTCATGCCTTAAGGGCAATACAAGAACATTAATTAAGAGGTACTGATAGTCGGTTGAAGGCCACACATCAATCAAATAACTAAAACCCAAACAAGGAAATTACCATGTAACACACAAGGAATGGCGCTCAGAAGTTTTCAAGAGTCGCCCTGGGATTGTAACACTAACGCCCGCTTAGGTGAGACGGGCTGCCTGTCCAACGGCTTCTTAATCTGAAGGCAACCCAACCGACAGACAGCCGACCGACCAATCAACAAGGCTAGTTCCGCTCCACGCAACCAGCAAAACGATCACAAGATTTCAATACAACGACACACAGAATATTGGCGCCCACAACGACCAACAACACCTCAGCTGTCGAACTACGCGCCGCGCTGGGCAGCAACAACACGACGAGGAAAATACACTGCAAAAAATTACGTCAGTGACCAGGGAAGGTAACCGGAACGTCAACGGCCACACGGCAGAAGATACCGCTGGTCAACTCCAATAACAGTGAATAAATTAAGTTGAACTCCACAGGAAGACGGCTGGAATCTTAGCCGACTTGAATACACACACGTTATTGCTCGCGGGAATGTCCCAAAAGCGGCAACCAGGATCAAACGAAGAAATGTAAACAGTTGAGGCTCGATAGTAGGTTAAGTGAGGACTCAACTTCCATGTCCAAGATCGGCGGGCAACGAACTTCGTAGCACTCGCAAGCAGCACCTCACACTCCAACCCCGCGTGCACACCTCCAGCGGCCTCGGTCAGAGTACGTGCGACGGAGACTTCCTTGCTGCTCCACGCCAACCGAACGACTGGTCACACACCGCCCAGTCGGAAACTATATCCGCCACACCAAAGATAGTAGAGCAGTACTAGTATCGATACACGCTGCTGCTGCCACTAATGGAAAGACAGCAACATTATCGCGATAACCGCAGGAGAAATAAAAGCACAGGACTGCAACCAAGGTTAACCCAAGAGAAGCATGACTCGAGCCAACCACGGCTCCAGATACTCCTCCGTTGTGGTTGCGCCTAAGTACGGCTATCGGTATCGCTGAGGCACGCAAGCCTCCTCACCAATGGCAAAGTCCATGGTTCATGGGAGGGGCATGAATAAGGTATCGACCTCAATCCACGAAGGATTTCTATTGAAAGGAAGCAATAGTAGAACAAATGAAAATCGAAACAAGGCTGTATCAGTAATGAAGTAATAAGTAATTACGTAAAAGAAAACGGTAGCTAGCCTAGTTAGGCAAAGTTGTCTCAAGAACTAGCACTGTTCCTAAAGAAAGTTAACTGTTGCTATTTTGTTTACGTAATACAGAAATACTATTTTTGCGTTTAGGGCACGAGACGGTAGTATGCTTTCGCAAGCAGTATAACAGTGGTTTGTCTTTATTAACACAGCAGGAGTTCTTAATAAGTTTTACCAACAACTGGCTCTCAGTAACACTAATTATCGGTATATTAAAGCAGAAAGCTAATGATCATTCCAGGTAAATGGTTACTAACGGTAGGGCAAATAACTTGGACATGGGGTTCTTTTATCAGTTGGATTATTGGAAAATGCTGTCACTGAAATACTTTCCAGGTAGCTGAATTATTTGCACTGATTATTATTTGTATTACCAAGGAGCATTCACTTTCTTAGACTATTTGATCAAACGGGACATGTGGTATCTGTATCTAGTACAGTTTGAATAGTTGTAGCCAGTTGCTAACTATAGCACACAAAAGTTAGAAACATGCACGTGTTTTTCATTAATGCTGTGGTTGTAACACGAACTTTAAAGAGGGCTCAGCAATTAGCGTGGTGACCCAGAAACTAATTCGTCAGTAAGCTCAAATCAAGCTGAACATTTTAGTCTCAAAAAAATGGTTCAAATGGCTCCGAATACTATGGGACTTAACATCTGAGGTCATCAGTCCCCTAGAACTTAGAACTACTTAAACCTAACTAACCTAAGAACATCACACACATCCATGCCCAAGGCAGGATATGAACCTGCAGCCGTAGCAGCCGTGTGGTTCCGGACTGAAGCGCCGAGAACTGCTCGGCCATCGTGGCCGGCTTTTAGTCTCAACAAAATACGAGAAGCACTATTAATTATATAGTTTTTTTTTAATTTTGTTTAGTCGTCAGTCTTCTGGCTGGTTTGACGCAGCCCAATATGAAGCCCTTTCCTGTACCAACCTCTCCACTTATGAGTAGCACTTGCAACCTATATCTTCAATTATTTTCGGGATGTATTCATCGTCTCTGTCTTCCTTTACAGTTTTAACACTCTAGAGCTACCTCCAGTATCATGAAGTTATTCTCTCATGTCATAACGGATGTCCTATCATCCTGTACCTTCTTCTTGTCAGTGTTTCCCATATATTTTTTCCTTTCCGATTCTGCGCAGAACCTCCTCAATTCTTACCTTGCCAGTCCATTTAATTTTCACCTGTATCATCACATCTCAAATTCTTCAATTCTCTTCTGTTGTGGTTTTCCCACAGCCCATGTTTCAATTACATACATTCAATTCTCTGCTCCAAACGTACCTTCTCAGAAATTTCTTCATCAAATCCTTTTTTTTTATACTAGTAGACTTCTCTTGGCCAGGAATGCACCTTTTTTTGTGCTAGTCTGCTTTTTATGTCTTCCTTGTTCTGTCCTTCATTGGCTATTTTGCTGCCTAGGTAACAAAATTCCTTAACTTCATCTACATCATGACCCTTAGTCCTGATGTTAAGGTTCTGGCTGTTCTCATTTCTGCTACTTCTCATTACTTTCGTCTTTTTTCGATTTACTCTCAGTCCATATTCTATACTCATTAGACTGTTCATTCAATTCAGCAGAGCAAGTAATTCTTCTTCACTTTCACTGAGGATAGCAATGTCATCGACAAATCGTATTATTGATATCCTTTCACCATGAATTTTAATGACACTCCTGAACCTTTCTTTTTTTTCCATCATTGCTTCTTTGATGTATAGATTCATCAGTAGGGGCGAAAGACTATATCCACGTCTCACAGACTTTTTAATCTGAACACTTAGTTCTTGGTGTTCCATTCCTATTATTCACTCTTGCCCCTTATACACGTTGTACATTAACCATCTCTCTCTATAGCTTACCTCTATTTTCCTCAGAATTTCTAACATCTTGCACCATTTACACTGTCAAACGCTTTTTCCAGGTCGACAAATTCTATGAAAGTGTCTTGATTTTTCTTTAGTCTTACTTCCATTATCAACCGCAACGTCAGAACTGCCTCTCTTGTGTCGTTACCTCTCCTAAAGCCAAACTAGTCGCCATCTAACACATCCTCAATTTTCTTTTCTATTCTATTGTATATTATTCTTGACAACAACTTGGGTGCATGGCTGTTAATCTGATTGTGCGACAGTTGTCAGCTATTGCAGTCCTCGGGATTGTGTGAAAGATGTTATTCCCGAAAGTCAAATGGTATATCGCCAGACTCATACATTCTATAAACCAACGTGAATAGTCGTGTAGCTACCAGTTCCCTCAATGATTTTAGAAATTCCGATGTAATATTATCCATCCCTTCGGTCTTACTTGATCTTAAGACTTCAACAGACCTTTTCAGTCTGACTCTAATACTGGATCTCCTATCTCTTCCATATCGACTCCCATTTCTTCTTCTATCATCGTCATCAGACAAGATTTCCCGCTTATAGAGGCCTTCAATGTACTCTTTGCACCTACTCGCTCTCTCTTATGCATTTAACAGAGGAAACTCCAATGGGCTCTTAATATGACAGCCCTTGCTTTTAATTTCGTCGAAGGTTGTTTCGACATTCTATATGCTAAGTCAGTTCTCTCACCAATCATTTCTTTTTCGATTTCCTCACGTTTTTCATGCAGCCATTTCGCTCTATCTGCACTTCCTTTTTATTTAATACCTAAGTGACTTGTATTTCTGCGTTCTTGATTTTTCCTGAACATATTTTTTACTTCCTCCTTTCGTCGATCACATAAAGTATTTCTTCTGTTACCCATGGTTTCCTCGCAGCTACCTTCTTTATACATACGTTTTTCTTCCAACTTTTATGATTACTCGTGTTGGAGATATCCATTCCTCTTCAACTGAACTGCTTACTGAGCTATTTATTATCGCAGAACCTATAACCTCAGAAGACTTCAAGCGTATCTCTTCATTCCTTAGAATTTCCGTATCCCACTTCTTTGCACATTCGTTCTACCTGATTAATATCTTAAACTTCAACCTACTTTTCATCACTACTACATTGTGATCCGAGTCTATATGTGCTACAGGGTACGCTTTACAATCCAGTATCTGATTTCGGAATCTCTGACTGACCATGACGTAATCTAACTGAACTCTCCCCGTACCTCCCAGCCTTTACCAAGTATAACTCGTCTTCTTGTGATTCTTCAGCAGAGTATTCGCTGTTATTAGCTGAAATTTATTACAGAACTCAGTTAGTCTTTCTCCTCTCTCAATCGTAGTGCCAAGAGCATATTCTCCCCTAAGCCTTCCTTCTATCCCTTTCCTTACAAATGCTTGCCAGCACCTCATGACTATTAGATTCTCATCTCCCTTTACGTACTGAATTACTCGTTCAGTATCCTCATACACTTCCTCTGTCTCTTCATCTTCAGCTTGCGACGACGGCATGTATACCTGAACTATCACTGTCGTTGTTGGTTCGCCGTCGATTCTGATGAGAATAACTCTATCACTGAACTGTTCACAATAGCACACTCTCTGCCTTACCTTCCTGTTGATAACGGATCTTACAGCTGTTTACCATTTCCTGCTGCTACATACATGTGCTGTTATTTCCAAACATGCACAAGTATTCATACATCCGGCAACTGTTATGGATCACCATAGTTTTTGCAAGTAGCTTTAATACTGCCCGCCCGGTTGGCCGTGCGGTCTAACGCACGGCTTTCCGGGCGGGAAGGAGCGGCTGGTCCCCGGCACGAATCCGCCCGGCGGATTTGTGTCGAGGTTTGGTGAACCGGCCGGTCTGTGGATGGTTTTTATGCGGTTTTCCATCTGTCTCGGGGAATGCGGGCTGGTTCCCCTTATTCCGCCTCAATTACACTATGTCGGCGATTGCTGCGAAAACAAATTCTCCACGTACGCGTACACCGCCATTACTCTACCACGCAAGCACAGGGGTTACTCTCGTCTGGTGTGACACGTTACCTGGAGGGTCCACCGGGGGCCGAACCGCTCAATAACCCTGGGTTCGGTGTGGGGCGGCGGAGGAGTGAAGTGGACTGCGGTAGTCGTCGTGGGGTTGTGAGCCACTACGGCTGCGGCGGGGACGGAGCCTCTCCATCGTTTCTAGGTCCCCGGTTAACATACAATACAATATAATAACTTTTATACTGAACTGAGATTTCAAGAAGAAGAATTTTTAAGCTGAATACATTAAAGCTTTGTGATTGTACTTTGGGGAAATTTAAGCTGCCATTTTATGAAAAATACGGGATGTATTCCATCATATGGCCCACTAAAAAATTATGAAATTTACTAATCCAAAAAGTTATTAGCTTTTGTTAAGGAAGGTATTTACTTTTCATTTCAATACAATGGGGTACTCGGAAATATCGTAGTACTTGGAATAGGACCCTGTCTGGATAAGTGACTGAGTATAAAACAACCTCTAATCTTCTTTCCTTCCTTTCCTTCTAAAATGCGTCACATTGAAGGATGAAAGTAACTGTTGTTGCGGTCTTTAATCTAAAGACTCTACATTCCTACGTAACTGCTGCAACCTATATAAATCTGGACCTGTAGTCAAGCCTTGGTCCCCTTCTACAATTTTAACCCCTCACACTTCCTCACGTTTCAAAACCGACGATCCATAGAGGGCTAAGGTGTGTCCCAGTAACTAATCACATGCTTACTCACGTTGGGCCACAACTTTCTTTTCTGCCCACTTCCATTCAGTACCTAGTCATTTTTTATTCGATCTGTCCATCTTCTGAGCCGTGGCGACCACTCCTTTTGGATTCTTCCCTGTCTCCCGTAGTCGTATGTGTCTGTGGCGCCACATTTGCCTCTTTGTATCGGTTCTTCTTGTGAAGCAACATCTCTGGCGGTGCATCCAGTAGGTGGCGGCGGCGACGGCGGCCTGCGGGGCGGAACGCGGAGGGAACCAGTACTACGAGGGCAAGCGGACAGCTGGGTACGGTGGACCAGGACTACCAGCAGCCCACATTACTAGCGGCAGCTATATTTTTCGAGTTAGATGTTAATAGTTAGCAGTGATGGAGGTTAGCAGCGTTAGCTCGAGCAGACGGTTTGGACGTGTGTCCGTCTTGGAGATCTAGTATTGGTTGGAAATGGGTTGTAAAAATGATGCTTCATGTATTTGCTAATGTCTGGGAAATCTAATTATTGACGATTATATAGTTTTGGACCTGGATTCCATATGATTAAGGTGAAATCTGCTAAATACATTGTTTGCTCTGCAACAAAATGTTTCCTTTGTTCGCCACATGTCTATTAGTAGTTAGAGCCTACAGTAATTAGTATCTTTTTATTTAGCTGGCTGTATGCTTGCTGTATTTGCTGTAGCTCGTGTCATGAAGATTTTCTGTGAGGTAACTGACTTATGAAATGTATGGGTTATTGTTATGATCTCTTCTAATTCAGGGCCATTCTTTTGTGTTAACTATTTGAGGTCGAATTGCGTTGCGTTTGTATGTTGTTGGTCATAAAAGTTTAGGATAAGTTTGCGTAGTATTGGTAGGAACAATTCTGTAGGACAGTGTTGAAATGAAATGATAAAAATAAGCAGTAGTTTCAGAACATTCAGTAGGCGTTCAGCAGTTTAATTAGAAAAACGAAGTAGTTTCACCTAATCAGTTATTTCACCAGTTTCAGTTTCAGAATTAAATAAAGAAGTTTCAGTGTCACCTGTCGAAGTCGTATCTAGATGATCAGGGGTCCAATATCACTCCAGCTGCACACGCCCCACACCATTACACAGTCTCCACCAGCTTGAACAGTCCCTTGCTCACATGCAGGGTCCATGGATTCATGATGTTGTCTCTATACCTTTACAACTACATCCGCTTGATTCAATTTGAAACGAGACTCGTCCAACCAGGCAACACGTTTCCAGTCATCAACAGTTCAATGCCGGTGTTAACGGGCCCAGGCGAAGCGTAAAGCTTTGTATTGTGCAGTCATCAAGGGTACACGAGTGGACCTTCGGCTCCGAAAGCCCATAGCGATGATGTTTCGTTGAACGGTTCGCAAGCTGACACTTGTTGATGGCCCTGCATTGAAATCTGCAGCAGTTTGCGGAAGGGCTGCACTTCTGTCATGTGAAGGATTCTCTTCAGTCGTCGTTGGTCCCGTTCTTGCAGGATCTTTTTCCGGCCACAGCGATGTCGGAGATTTGATGTTTTACCAGATTCCCGATCATCACTGTACACTCGTGAAATGGCTGTACGGGGAAATCCCCACTTCATCGCTACCTCGGAGATGCTGTATCCCATCGCTCGTGCGCCGACTATAGCACCATGTTCAAACTCATTTAAATCTTGATAGCTGGCCGTTGTGGACGAGCGGTTCTAGGCGCTTCATTCCGGAACCGCGCTGCTGCTGCGGTCGCAGGTTCGAATCCTGCCTCGGGCATGGATGTGTGTGATGTCCTTACGTTGGTTAGGTTTAAGTAGTTCTAAGTGTAGGGGACTGATGACCTCAGATCTTATGTCCCATAGTGCTTAGAGCCATCTGAACCATTTACATCTTGATAAACTGCAATTATAGCAACAGTAACCGATCTAACAATTGCGCCAGACATTTGTTCTGTTATATAGGCGTTGCCGACCGCAGCGCCGTATTTGCCTGTTTACATGTCTCTGTATTCGAATACACATGCCTATACCATTTTCTTTGGCACTTCACTGTAAATATCTTGTTATCATTTTACCATAAACGAAATTTAAGATAATCTAATGTATAAACAGCCATTAACTTTTTTCTTAGCCGTACTTTAGTCATGTAGTTTTGATTTCAAAAATCGTATACAGCCGCAGCCTCTGCTGTTGATACTCAGTGTGAAAATGCCTGATGCTGCTTCCTGTTCCCAAGCGAACCACGCATCTATAACACCGTTAAGAATAACGAGAAAAAGATTCTTCTCAAAGTTTTTCAGAAGTTTACAGAAGAAACCGCCTTTGAAGTTTTCCTAAGACTAAATATAAGGCGTTTGAAAACGGGATGCATAGCTTAATTGGTAGCGTTGTGGATTTGTATTTTGGTGTAGTCCATAGACCGTTGGTTCAAAGCTCATGTTGGTCTTTTCTTCATTCAGTGTGGAATACTTGCATCTTTTAAATACAAAAGTCATCAAATGTATGATAATTAACAGATATCTACTCATCATTTTTATAAATATACACGTATTCCTGTTTCTAATTACACATTGCATGCAAAATTCCAGTTTTTCTTGCAACCATAAATTATTGGTTATCCAAGGTTGTTTCAGTTAAGGAAACATAACAAATTACATTTTTGGGATAAAAATGAAAACTCGAATTCTCTTTATTTGGATTACGTCCATTATTTGATACCACAGATGTGGTCCCACAGGAGCCAGAGCGATACGCGTCATAGAAATACGGAAAACAATAATTTTCACGACATTTAACACACTATACAAGTGCTGCACTGTTAGAGTTGCCACCGTAGCACATCAACATGAACCCAGCAGAACTAATCTGGAGCAAAGTTACGGGATTTGTAGCGAGAAACGACAAAGCGTTTCAGCTGTCATATCTGTTGTTGTTGTTGTCTTCAGTCCTGAGACTGGTTTGATGCAGCTCTCCAAGCTACTCTATCCCGTGCAAGCTTCTTCATCTCCCAGTGCTTACTGCAACCTACATCCTTCTGAATCTGCTTAGAGTATTCATCTCTTGGTCTCCCTCTACTATTTTTACCCTCCACGCTGCCCTCCAATGCTAAATTAAACTTATAGTTTGACAAGTTTAGTACCTGTCAGCAACTGATTTCTTTGGAATTACGTCCTTTCTCTTATATTGCTTTTAATATCATCTCCCTTGCGTAGACTCGATACATATTCCTTCCATCTTTCAGCTTTCCCTTCTTTGCTTAGGACTGGTTTACCACCTGAGCTCTTGAATTCACACAGCTGCACAGCTGATTCTGTTTTCCACAAAGACCACTTTAATTTTCCTGTATTCAGTTTCCTTCTTTCACCTAGTGAAATATGCTTCTAAATCCGTACATTTGTCCTCTAGCAATTCCTGCTTAGCAATTTTGAACATTCTGTCAATCTCATTCTTAAAGATTTGTATTCCCTTTCGCCTGTTTCATGTAATGCATTTTTACATTTTCTCCTTTCATCAATTAAATTCAACATCTATTGTGTTATCCAAGGATTTCTGTTAGGCCTTGTCTTTTAACCTATTTGATTCTCTGCTGCCTTCATATCTCTTAAAGCTGACTGTTGTTTTTCTACTGCATTCCTTTCCCCTGTTCTAGTCAACCGTTGCCTAATGCTCCCTCTGAAATTCACAACAACCTCTGTTTCATTCAAGTTATTCACATTCCATCTCCTTAATTTCCTCCCTTTTTTCAGCTTCTTCATTTTTAATTTGCAGTTCACAATCAATAAATTGCGCTCAGAGTCCACATCTGCTGCGGAAATGTCATACAATTTGAAATTTGGTTCCTTAATCTCTGTTAAACCATTATACAATCAGTCTGAAACCTTCTGATGTCTCCAGGTCTCTTCGACATGTACAACCTTCTTAAACCAAATGTTAGCGATGACTGAAACATGCTCTCTGCAAAATTCTACCAGGCGGCTTCCTCTTTCATTCGTTTTTCCCAGTCCATATTCACCTGATTTTTTTCCTTCTCTTCCTTTTCCCACTGTCAAATTACAGTTCCCATAACAATAAATTTTCGTCTCCTTCGACTATCTGAATGATTTCATTTACCTCATCTTGCATTTCTTCAATCTCTTAGTCAACTGCGGAGCTATTTGACATGTAAACTTGTGCTACTGTGGTAGGCATGGGCTTTGTGCCTAGTGTGGATACGATAAAGCGATCACTATGCTCTTCACAGTCTGGAAGATTGACTGATCTGGCCCTGCAACATCAACCAAAACTGAGAACATGCTTGTACTGTATGGTTAAATGACAATGGCGTCCTTTTGGGTAAAATATTCCGGAGAAAAAATAGTGAGTCATTCAGAACTCCAGGTGGGGAATACTCAGGTTGAGGTCGGCATCAGAAGAAACAAAACTGGCATTCTACGGATTGGAGCATGTAATGTTAGATCCCTTAATTGGGCAGGTAGCTTCGAAAACGTAGAAAGGGAAATGGACAAGTTGAAGTTAGATATAGCTTCACTAATTCCTACTATATCTAACTTCAACTTGTCCATTTCCCTTTTTAAGTTTTCGGACCTACCTGCCCGATTAAGGGATCTAACAAAACATACTCCAATCCACAAAATGCCAATTTTGTTTCTCCTGATGCCGACCTCCTCCTGAGTAGTCTCCACTTGGAGATCTGAATGGTTGACTGTTTTTCTCCAGAATATTTTACCCAAAACGACACCATACTGTAGATGCATGTTCTCAGGGAGAGTTACAGGTGCAGTTCCCCCCATGCTTTCAGTCGTTCGTGGTACCAGCACAGCAAGACCGTTTTGGTTGATGTTGCAAGGCCAGATCATTCAGTCATCCAGACTTTTGCCTCTGCAACCAATGAGAATGCTCTTAACCACACGTTTGTCTGACCTCTGAATGGATACTCTTCCGTTATGGTTTCACGCCTGGTACGGCTATCTGTATCACGTTTATTCTTACGGTGAACGCAGTATAGTGACGTAGCCATTCTGCTTCTCTGCTGTCAACACAATACTACCTGCCTACTTCTGTACTGTTGGGTCCACCTCTCGCGGCATTTAGTGATCAGTTCGGCTTCACAGAGCGATGTCTGGCTACTTTTTGGTCGTGTAGTGCAGACGCTGAGCAGCAGAGGAGACAGGCGTCGCGACGGCTCGATTGCCCGAAATGCGAGTGTGACTGATGCGTCGTGCGCTGGCGGCGCGCCGAGCGCCGTGGCCGGCCGTGTTGTCGCCCCGCCCGTTTCCCACGGGCTGGGCCGCTTCCCACGGCATCTGGAGCAAGGTCGTTGCCGCCGACACCTGCGGACCTGCCTCTGCCGCCGCCGCTGCCTCCGCCGCGGCCTCAGCCGCTGCCAGCGCTACGGGACGTCGGCCAACAGTCGTGGGAAGTCAATTGCAACGATCCCTGCTTGCTGCCTGACTGACACTGCCCTCTCAGAGCATCTCAGGCTGTTAATCTAGGTAAGGTGCCCTTTGTGGGTTGTGCTGCAGGGCCAGGGACGTGGTCCTCTTTCCTGTCAATTATCGTATGGCGACAGGAGAAAATAGTAGACAATTGCTTATGACAAATGTATACGTTCAGTGTACAATATGTGGACTGAGCAAGCAATAAATGAAACCAAAGAAAAATTCCGAATAGGAATTAAACTTCAGGGAAAAGAAATTATAACTTCTGTAGTCTTGTATCTCAGTTGCATGTAATATTACGATATATTGACAATTTTTACTTTTGGGCCGTCTAACTACAGTTGAATGAAACACAATTTTCGTCCCATGCGCATTTTGACTTTACTTTGTGCATCGCATCTTTAGTGGCCTGGAATACGTACGTATTTTTATTATTATTTTACATTTTGGAGCAATCCATCTATAGTTTATAAACAGTTCTGGTGGGTGGTTTATTTCTATGATGTAGTAATATCTTAAATTCTACTTACAGGTTGCGTGGACGAATTTCTACATATTACGTTTCTATGCAATTTTTGGTGCTGTCCCTCTTCTTCTAATTGCCACTTGCGGTTTTTTGTTTCCCACTTTTCGCAGCAGTAGGAACTGGACACTTGTTTTGATGCAGTGTTTTGGTTTGTGTTGCCGACTGTCGGATGTTACTGACAGATTGAATGTTATTATGTTGCAACCACGACTTATTAAACTTATAGTTTAATTTTTGAGATACTTGTGCTCTGTTTGTGATGCATATGTACGTGTGTGTGTGTGTGTGTGTGTGTGTGTGTGTGTGTGTGTGTAAGTACAGAAGGCGAAAGGAGAGAGAGAGTTAGAGAGATGTATTTTTCTTTCTTTTTTTTTTGTGGCTGCTTACGTGAGAGAGATGATTTTTATTTAATATAGCTCTAACACACATGTTAAACACGATCACACTCAACAAGAGAAAATATGGATAAGAAATGAGTACAATCATACAAATAGCTAGGAACAATGACTATGACACACATGTAGTACACAGACTCAATCAAACAATAAAAACACAAATACAAAACAACGCGACAGTTCCAGAATACAAGGTAACACACAAACTGCAATCTTACAAACTCACACAGTGACAACACCACACAGAAAAGAAGCAGATGATACACTACGACTTAAACACATAAATTAACAGAGTGACAAACATACTAAAGAGACAGGGCTTCCAAATAGCATATAAGACTGGGCAAACCCTCCAAAATCACCTAAGACACCCAACTACCAAGACGGATAAATTCCAGGGATCAGAAATACATAAACTTGAATGGCAAATTTGCGATGCATTATACTTAGGCATGACATGCAGGAACTTTAAAACACAATAAAAAGAATATATCAAGTGTTGAATGTACGAAACAAACCAGTCCACATTTGTAGAACATTTCAAACGCCATAACCATCTTCCTACAAACATGGTACAAGAAATGAAAATAATGAGAATAAACGCCGGCCGCTGTGGCCGAACGGTTCTAGGCGCTTCAGTTCGGAACCTCGCTGCTGCTACGGTCGCAGGTTCGAATCCTGCCTCGGGCATGGATGTGTGTGATGTCCTTAGGTTAGTTAGGTTTAAGTAGTTCTAAGTGTAGGGGACTGGTGACATCAGATGTTAAGTCCCATAGTGCTTAGAACCATTTGAGAATAAACAACCATGACAAATACCTTATAAAAATGCAAGAAAACTTCCACATCCAGAAAGCCATTGCTGAAAACAAACATGTGATAAATGAGCAAACAAACATCATTACAGACTCCCTACTACACTTAATAAAAGAAATGATAAGACAAAAATCATCCCTCTCACACAAGAAACCACAAAAAAATCTCTCTCCCTCTCCCTCTCTCCCCCGCCCTTTTCGCCTTCTGCACACACACACACACACACACACACACACACACACATATGCATACACAAAGAGAACACAGCTCTGTCAAAAATTACGCTCGGAAGTTGGCAATAACGTACGATCTTTGACAACAACATCCGACAGTCGGCAACACAAACCAAAACATTGCATCAAAACAAGTGTTCATCTCCTACTGCTGTCAAATGTGGGAAACGAAAAACTCTAAGTGGCAATTATAAAAAGAGGAACAGCACTAAAAATGGAACTGAAACATAATATGTAGAAAATCGTCCATGCTGCATCTAAGTAGAATTTGATATATTACTACGTCATAGAAAAAAAAACACCAAAACTGTTTCTAACCTGTAGGTACATTGTCCCAAAATGTAAACTAAATACGAAAACTATGTACATATTCCAGGCCACTGAAAATGCCTTGCAGAAAATAAAGGCGAAAGGCGTATGGCACGAAAATTGTGTTTCATTCAGTTGTAGTTAGATGGTTCAAAAGTATAAATTATCAATATACCGTAATAGAAAGAACTAAAAACTTTGATGTTTCCGAGTTACATTATAATTCCGTCAGAGACAGCAAAGGACTTGGAAGAATACTTGAACAGAATGGACATTGTCTTGGAAGGAGGAGAACACCGAGAAAAGCAAAACGAGGATAATCGAATGCAGTCGAATTACATGAGGCGATGCTGAGGGATTGGATAAGGAAACTAGACACTGAAAGTAACAGACGAATTTCACTATTTGGGCAGAAAAATAACTGATGATGAACGAAGTAGAGAGGACATAAAAAGTAGGCTGGAAATGTTAAGGAAGACGCCTCTGAAGAAGAGAAATTTGTTAACATCGAATATAGACTTAAGATATAGAATGAAGATTTTTGGAGTGTAGCCACGTATAGAAGTGAAATGTGAACGATAAATACTTTTAGACAAGAAGACAGTAGAAGCTTTCGAAGTGTTGTGCTAGAGAAGAATGCTGAAGATTATATGGGTAAACCACGTAACTAATGAGGAGGTACTGTACAGAATTGGTGACAACACGAAAAGTGGACATATGTAGGTGGACTGGATATTTATTTGCTGATAGTTTCAGAATGAGTGGAAATTTCATGTCAAGAGAGCGAAGCACATCTGTGAAATAGTCGACTTACAGCAGTCACAGTATTATCTCTGAACTTATGTATCTTTGGCTCAGTTGTAGAGCAGAGAGTTGTCGAGTGTTGGACATGGAGTAAGCTGGCAGATGTTTTGGCGTAGTGCACATTGGAGGAGGATTTTGCTGAAGAAAACTGCTACGAATTATTAATCTGATGGAAAGACTTACAGACGCAGCATTTATGGAAGAGAGAGAATGGATTTGCGTTACGGATATGTTTTTAAAATAGTAATTTTTTCTGGCGCGAAAACGCACTTTGTAATTATGGGTAAGAAGAAATGAACCACATAATAGTAGGACTGACATGGATTAAGGATGCGGGGATCTAGTAGTTGTAAGCGAGTGCGTACATTCTCAGATGAAAGATTTCACAACTTTATGCAACACAAACAATTTATGTAAGACGTACGCTGATAACATGTGTGTATTTAATTATTCTGTCAAGCACTTGTAAATGATTATTAAACTGTCTACAATACATCAAAAATTACAAAAAATATGAAAAATCTAATGGTGTAACATCTCAAGAAATACTTAAAATCCACTAATTAAAGCATCAACTAAGCTTCAACATTTATTTAAAAACCCCAATGTTTAAAGCATAGAGTTTAACATCAGAATAATTTGATCGCCAGTCGCTACTACAAAATAGTTTACAGGCGCCAATGAGAAACATTTAATATAGACAGTATAGCAGTGACATCGATCGAATTAAAACTCGTTATTTATCCCGAAATCGCAGGCCAGAAACCGACAACGGACATCGAGGGTTCATCCTGAAAACTTTGTTCAGAAGCTGGTATAAGCATACTGCACTTACATTCTGTGCAGGTTCCAACCAGCTATCCCAGCAGACTTAATCCCTGACCCGAGTCATCAGCCTTTCATCGTTCATTCTAAAGGTCGAGTTTGGAAACTGTAAAAAATCGCCGTGATCCTTTCTCAGTATCTTCGTATTAATACTTGTCGCGAGTAAAGTAACATTCAGCAATATATTTGACCTTGTCAGTCTATCGACAAGTGTGTCATTTAGAGCTGAGTAGTGCGAAATTGGGTGCCTTGAACGCATATTTCGCATTACATATAATACTCAATTAAGTTCAATAGACTACATCTTTCTAAGTGCCACATATTTTGCTTTCAATTGCTTTTTCGGTTTTTGTGTCGTTTTATTATATGTGTGAATTTATATAATTTTTCAGCTACAAAATGGAGCTACTTTCTGCAGCTGATCCAAATTTTGAAACTTGGGTTAAAGAGCAATTATGTGCTATAGATGAAGACGAAAGGGTAACAACTACAACATTTTTGACGATTCTGATGTTGATACTGTTTTTGTGGTAACTGATGATCACTATGAAACAGAATGTGATACTAGTGAAAAATTCTTTATTGAAAGAAGAGCCTGTTGTGATCTGTATCACAGATAGCTTCTCACGACAAGAACAGTACTTTAAGAGCAAAAATAATTCAAAGTGTGAAGTTTATGAGCCTGTTAGAGTACGAAAATACCTCAGCGTAACTTTTTGAGAGGAAAAATTCCTGCACTAACAGCCAAAAGTCGAATTTTGAACCAAAGATTTATCTCAAATGTGGGAGAACTTATTTGATACCGATACGTTCGAATCATACCAAGTGATAGAATGCAAAAGAGGAGAATTTGTATGAAGTGTCCTGGATTCAACAAATGGAAACCTGCGTACAAGTGCACTAAATGTTGTCAACCAATTTACAAGGAATATAGTAGCCCAGCCTTGGTACAAATTTTCATTCGTCGGTTCAGTCTGCATGTATACATCATAGATGTTAGAGACTTGAAATGACCTTTATAACCATATAGTTTCATTTGATATAGTGCAAAGATGTACATCGATTGTACAAAAGTACTGTGATTTAATATTATCAGTTCATTTGACTATTACCTTCAGCTACATTTTCTGCAAACTTTCATTTATATTCATGAATATCGTGACTGATGTAATTATACTAACAATTATTTGAAAACTGACACTAAATGACTGCACATTTTCGTGACATTTTGTTTCAGATAATGAAAACAACAAAGACTTTTACATACTGACTAGTATTAAATTTACTTGTGATATTAATTATCTGACTATTTATGTAATTTTTGTCAACTAATGAATAGTTATGTGAGTAAAAAACCTTATGACGTCTAATAGCCTGCATTTTTCTAGTTTTGCACAGTTGAGAGCTGTTTTGGTTTAAGATTTAAGTGCAAAATATGATAATTAAATTTTAGAGCTCTGAAAAAGAAAAACAACAATATTACCACTACATCATAACATCTAAAACAGTTCCATTAAACTTGAGAGAAGGTGTCAGTTTTGCACCTCTACGACACTCTAACACAAAAAAAAAAAACATTTATCAAAATCAATGTTGCGTTACATGGTTAACTACACGGTCCCTTTGGCCGAGACACGCACATTGAAACAGAGTTTCAGCTCAGGCTGCTGAACACAAAAACCGATTAAGGCAAGATACCGCCCAGGCGGTGCAGTAGTTTCAGATAAATTTACCATCTAAATACTCACAATCACTGCCGGAAGTCCCTTCGGAACGTAAATAAAAGAAAACATAAATAATGTGTCAGTTTAGTCCCACAAGGGCACCAGCACGCTGTTCACGCACCATGGGCCAACTAAGTAGTACACCAGTGTGATAACAATAAGTGCCACAATGGTCCCACAGCAGGTACACCTCAATGAAGTACTTCATTTCGGAAATCCACATGGAAATACTCAAAACCAGGCATGGAAATGCCACGAAGGAGGCGACGACTTTTTATGTGGCCACCCATCGCCCAGCCACCTCCAGAAAGGAAAACCTCCACGTGCTTACACCGCCGTCCCTCGTAGCTCCCTCACGCATGGTCTTCAATAGCGGCACATGCGGAAGTGCCTACTCCTCGAAGCGTCTATGGAAGCTCCAAGTCAAGGTACCGCCTCTAGCGTACCAATTGTAACGATACGAAAGTATCAAGGATATCCCCAAAAAAAGACAGACAGGACATATCGAACGCTAAATCACCAGAGAGTCATGTTGTAAAAAGGCCCCCACTGCGTTGCCACTCTTTTGGTAACAAAACACGGTATGGTGTACAACCTCATATACACACCTCTCATAGGAATTAGAGCCCTGTGCCCGTGTACGGTGTCTGTCGTCCAGGAGTGAAGTGTCGTCTTGGCGTGGTATCCTGAACATAATACCTAACGTCGATTATACCTGTACCTGAGGTTGGTTGTTGGTTGCTTGGGGAAGGAGACCAGACAGTGAGGTCATCGGTTTCATCGGATTAGGGAAGGATGGGGAAGGAAGTCGGCCGTGCCCTTTCAAAGGAACCATCCCGGCATTTGCCTGGAGCGATTTAGGGAAATCACGGAAAACCTAAATCAGGATGGCCGGACGCGGGATTGAACCGTCGTCCTCCCGAATGCGAGTCCAGTGTCTAACCACTGCGCCACCTCGCTCGGTCCTGTACCTGAGGCGCATCCTGAAGATGGCAATGTAATCAACTCAGGCAGCTGAACACAAAAACCGATTATGGCAAGATACCGCCCAGGCGCAGATGATGAACAGATTGAAAGAATGTACCGAAATGTAAAGGAAATTGTCCATATCGTTAAGCGAGACGAAAATTTAATTGTAACGAGAGTGTAGGAGGAAAAATAGAGAACATGAACTGGGGGAAAGTAATGGAAGGTCACGCCACCTAGTAGCACACAGAAGACTTTAATCGTTGGTAACACATCTAGTAGAACTATAACAGTAGGCTGACCTGGAGACACCATGGTAGCGTGCAGGCTTACGAGGCTTTGAAGTCGGTAGCCATTAGAATACTAAGCCTTCCTGGTAGATGAAAGCTGTGTGACGGACTGAGACTCGAACTCGGGACCTATGCCTTTGGCGGACAAATGCTCTGCTTCATACAATTGCTTCTTTTCAATTTCGGTCGTGTCCACGTGAAAGTTGTTTTAAATGGTTAATATTACAGCACTTTCGTGAATAACGCAACGTCAGGAACGCATTTTCAGACGTTTCTCTGGCCTTGAAGGAATACTCATTCAGTAATACAATGAATTTGGCCTAGTTAATGTAACTTCCTTTTTGTTACACGTTTCGAATAACAAAGAAGCGAAGTATGTGATGAGAAAAGGCTGATTTCGTAATCCAGCGTTTTTCTTAATACGTAAATATGTTCTGCCTATGTTCTCTTCCAGAAAATTCCAAGAACATCTCTGAACGATATGCAATATATTCTTCTTACTGCATTAAACCAAAACGCTGTTCGAGTTGTATTTATACGAAATCTCTTCCTCATCGTCATCATCATCATCATTATCTTCCTTTCAAGGATTAGGCTGTCGTCTATTCCTAACTAATAAACTTCGACGTTTTCCAATATCTCTTTTCCCATTCGGCTGGTAGTTAAAGAACTTCTTAGGAATTCTGTGACATGACATCCACATGAGGTGTTGTCACCAATCTTCACGATTTTTTGAATTTTTTCATTCACGGCGAAAATATTTAATTATGTTCTAATATCTTCGTTTCTAATCATATCTCTTCTTGTGCAGCCCTTCGTCCTTCTTAGGAACCTCATCTCTGCTGCTTTTTTTATGTGGTAAGCCAGCTTTTGCTTCCATAGGATAACACAGGAACAAGCCTCTCTTCACAGAATTTCATAATGGTTTCTTTTTGTACACTAATTAAAAAGCACTCCGTCTTCAGGCCACGAGTGGCCTACCGGGACTATCCGACCGCCGTGTCATCCTCAGTGGAGGATGCGGATGGGAGGGGCATGGGGTCAGCACACCTCTCTCCCAGTCGTAAGATGGTATTCTTGACCGAAGCCGCTACTATTCGGTCGAGTAGCTCCTCAATTGGCATCACGAGGCTGAGTGCACCCCGAAAAATGGCAACAGCGCATGGCGGCCTTGATGGTCACCCATCCAAGTGCCGACCACGCCCGACAGCGCTTAATTTCCGTGATCTCACGGGAACCGGTGTATCCACTGTAGCAAGGCCGTTCCCTTTGTACACTATTACAAAGAATATTTAATTAAATCTAAAATATTAATAAAATGTGTAAAATAATTATAAAAGCAAATGTTCTGCGAATGGTACCACAGACAGCTTGGAATTTGTGTATTTTGTTTTCAGTATCAGAGTCAATATCAAAACTTATAGCACAGCCCAAATAAGACATTTGAGACAGTTGTTCTAAAACTAAATTATTCAACACAGTCTTTGATCTGACTGGATATTTTTCTCTGAATGCCAGTATTTTTGTTTGTTGCTGGACATTTTAAAGTTGTACTTCATGCAAATTTCCTTCGGCTGGTATGCTGGTCTTCGGAGGTCATCTTTTTAAAAATATGATAGGAAATATTAAGTCAAATGACAAAAATAAAACCATTACAGTAAATGTGAACAGCGCAACTAAAATTCAACTATATAATGGAAAATATCGCTTGAAGGAACGCATTCATGAATGAAACGTGATTCCCTTACAGTTTTAGGCTATAATCAGAATGATTAGTACCCCTGTAAATGATGCAACGTTTCCACCAGAATCTAATGTTCGGCCCTGCTAACATGATGGACGTGGGCCACAAGTTTGTGACGTCATGGCATCTCCCTTATTATACCTGCACGGTAGACACCAACAATTTTCAGGCAGATTGTACACTAATGAGCCACATGTTATCACAGTGCCCACCACGAGTCTGAACGCATCTGGTAGCGTTACTTGCACCTGACGCTATAAGGAAAGTTGCAAGGGAGGCCTGATTAATTTCTGTAAGGTATGGATGTGTATGTGAGCGCTTTCAGGCGTACCAGTGGAGGTTATAGAAGTTCCATTCCGTCAGAGCATAGCAGCACCAACGTCAATAGTCTCTTCCATAGATGTCCAGTAATGTAACGTGCTGCAAACTCAGAGCTTTCAAGTTTTTTTGATCCGTTCTACTGGCTAGCCCTATGTAGCGGTGTCCTCTCCCCTCAAGTAAAAAAAGTAAAGTGGCCCCGACTGCCGTCCTCATTTCAATACATTATCCATTTCGTTCAATCGTTCTTGCAAGATCTTTGCCGTCTCTGACGCAATTATAAAGTCATCGGCTAACGGCATGGTAGTTATTTCTTCTCCCTGAACTTTAACGCCCTTTCGAAATGTTTCCTTAAGTGCCTTTACCGCTTCTCTGTGTAGAGGTTAAATAAGAATGTGGAGAAGCTATACTCCTTCCTTACTCCATTCTCAGGCATTGCTTCCCTTTCTCAGCCATTTCTCCCATTTCACGCTCTTCGATTCTTATAACTGCAATCAGGCTTATGTACAAGTTGTAGATAAACTTTCGCTCCCTCTGTTTTACCCCCTATGCCTTCAGAATTTTGACATCTACCAAGACTGTCAGAAGCTTCCTCTAAATCTACAAATGCTGTAACTTTCTTCAACATATCTTCTAAGATAAGTCGTAGGGCCAGTGTGACCTCGCGTGTTCCTATATTCCTGTGGAACCGATCCGAATGTACCCTGATGTTGGCTTCTATCACTTTTCCCACTCGTCCGGACGTACGCGTAACTCTTGTCAGTACCTTGCGAATACGACTTATTACATTGGTGTTTCGGTAACGTTCACGTCTTGTAACGGGACATCCTCCTCTAGCATTACTTTTCCCCAACAGCAGTTGGGACTGGCCAATATTATCTCAGCTACTTTTCTGAAAACTTTCATATAATTTTATGCACAGTATGTTATACTTCAAGATAAAATTTATGAAACGGTAGTACTAGTTCTGAATGTGCAGTTAATATTACCTTTTTTTTGAAACATTTGAAATTCCGAATTATTTACACACTTAATATTTCTATTGTTTATTACGCAATCCTGTACTTTATTTCTGGATTCATTTATAAAATAATAATCGTCATTAATAATGTAAAGAAAACTAGTAGGAATTCATTTGTTAAGAAAAATTGTAAACCCCTTGGATTATTGTTATTTCCGCAGAGTGTGAGAGTCGTAAGCCTGCCTCTGATATGATCGGACATATTTTTGTTAATTAAGTGCGAACAATGTAATTTCGGCTCTGTTAATGTGAAAAATCAAAATGCTGTATGATATACTGCAATGTGAGAAAATCAGTGGAAAATATGTTTACGTAAAAAAAACTGCAATAACAATCTTTAAATTTTTTTAGTTCAAACAACCCTGAGGACCTAATGTTAGATTTTTAGCTTCAAGAATCAGACGCCTAGACAATAACTGAAGCCATCTCAGCATGACAAGCTCAGTAAATTTGAAAGTTTATTCTAATCTTCGCTCCTCTCCAATCTTCATAAAAGACTTTACTTATTAATTACTAAGACTGGGCATTGTTTAATGTGGACAACGGGTGGAAGAAGGGAGGAGGGGGGATATTACAGCCCGTCATCACTGGACTTCTTTGTAATAGAAATTATTGAGTTATTTTTGAGGTCAGAGATTACTTCACATACGAGATACAACTTTCATAGGGGTGGAGTGGGATCTGCAGCATTAACTGACTTGCCAAAACAGCTCTGTACATTATCGGGCAGCCGCGAAAGTTCGAGCGACTCGAGCTTATAAATGGACGGCTGCTTCCACTATCTGACAGTGCTTGTACGGGTCTGAGAGAAGCAGCAGGTAGCAGCGGTAAGTACCGGACCATCGTTTTAACTGGTGCGAACGAAATGTGTTGCTGATTTGTCCGGGTACTTTTTCATCCCCAGCACATGTTTCTCTTCGTCTGCTGCTGCTGTAAACGCGGTCGCTCAGGTTTCTGCGTGTCGTCTACGAATATTTGATGTGACGACTATTCATTACAAGGCATGCATGTTTCAAGAGTTTGCGTAACGCATATAATCGTGGCTGTCCTCGGATATGTTTTCAAACTATAAGTGAAACAGGTAGTATTCCTAGAAAGTTTTTAACGGTAGATCGTCACTAGCCCACTAAACGTATTACCCCTGATCGCGAGAGCAATTACAAGCATAAGCTTGTGAGCTGCCAGACAAACATGAGATTAGCTCACACTGAAGCATCAAAAACTGAACGCGTTAAACGATCTGCGACATTTTTGTGCCGTTTTGTTCAATATTACATAATTTATCAACCCGTATAATACACTACTAAGTGAGACAGATATAACCACGGAACAGTCGCTGTGTTTCGTCATCCATGATGGATGTTGTGGATCTCTGAAGTCGGTTTCAATCAAGGGCGCGCAGCCACAAATATCAGTTAAAAAGTCTTCATTTCATTAGCGCTTTCTGGAAACTGTGCCCGTCTTCAGGTGAATACAGTTGCTTGCTTCATTACACAAGAGACGTATATTAAAGTATCAGGCATCAACCAATTCGGAACTAATTACCATTGGTGTCTCACAAAGTTCCATCATAGGGTCCATGCTTCTACTTGTATGTATCAACAACCCTTCATACTAACATTACCTGATGTCGATTTTGTTCGGTTGC
Source organism: Schistocerca cancellata (assembly GCF_023864275.1). Classification (NCBI taxonomy): domain Eukaryota; kingdom Metazoa; phylum Arthropoda; class Insecta; order Orthoptera; family Acrididae; genus Schistocerca; species Schistocerca cancellata. The sequence continues at coordinate 1,001,976,359 of NC_064627.1, forward strand.
AGATATAGAAAATAACAATGAATAACAAATTTAGTCTTAGAAAGATCGGTTTATAAATTTTTAATGGATGTTAATTTTTCACGGATGTTAAGCAATGCCAATACTTTGGCGCTAAACTTTAAAGAAACACTCAATATACAATTGTAAGAGGTTTTGCGTCCCCCCCCCTCCCTCTCGCCGCACTAATGCCTAAAATACGACAAGCTGATAGAAGAACACTGTTACACTGTTAAATTCTTGGTATTACAGCTTGGTACTATATTCAGCTGAGGGGAGCATACCGCAGAGCTGATGAAGCACCTTATCTCTGTCTCCAATTCGGATTTTGTCAGACAAAAGTGACACACAAGTGAAAAAGCTAGCTCACTTTCCCTACTTTTATTCCATAATGTCACACGAGATCATTTTCTGGGAGTATTTCATCAAGACAAGCTGAAGTTTTCCAAATCTAAAAACGTGTAATACGAATTATTTTTGGTGTGAAGACAAGATCGTCCTGCCGAGCCCTGTTTAAGGAACTGTGAATACTATCTACTGCTTACCAATATAGTTCTTCTTTAATGAAATTTTTCATTAAAATATATATCCCTCTTTCAACCCACATATCAGCTCCTGGAATCAGTACTAGAAATGAGAACAATCTCCTCAAAGATTTAAAGCCACTTACGTTGGCTCAGAAAGGTGCATGTTACTGCCGAACACACATTTTCAGGTCTTTACCAACAGCTGTGAAAAGTTAAATGGCTAATAAAGATCAGTTTTAGAGCAGCCTACTGGTTGTATTGGTTGCCAACTCCTGCTCCAATGCCAAATTTCATTGCGGAAACGACTGGTGTATTTGTTTGTTAATAATATCATACAGTGCGAGTACTGACTTCTGTACAATCTAAGTTCTATAAAAATTCAGCGAAGTAATGCTGTCAATGTAAATAAGTGTTGTAAAATGGTGTTTCTACTTGTTTGTGGTTGGATGGAATACGCTAAGAATTACACTGGTCAATAACATTTTTGTAACATTGCCGGTAGTAGTTCTTTTGTCAAATTGAAGGTCGCTGATTTCAGATCCGAGGTCGGTTTTTTTACTGAAGGCTCTAGTGTTTTTTGCATTCGCAAAAGTGAATACTTCATGTTTTTTTTCATTAAATGGCAATGTAGCTGAATAAATATTTTATTGAAGTGATTTAATGAAATAGAATCACAGTCTAATCCTATTCAGTGGTACGAATTGAAAAAAAAAGCATACCATCGCGAAGAAGATTACGGTTCGATACAAGATACTTATAACTACCACTTCATCTCGACTGCTAGTGATACAAGGCCGTTGGGATCCAGCACGGCGTTCCGTATTACCCTCCTGAACCCACCGATTCCATATTCTGCTAACAGTCATTGGATCTCGACCAACGCGAGCAACAATGTCGCGATACTATAAATCGCAATCGCGATAGGCTACAATCCGACCTTTATCAAAGTCGGAAACGTGATGGTACGCATTTCTCCTCCTTACACGAATGGAATGTATGAGCAGCACACCAACTTTACACTGGGCAAAGCCTGCACCGAAAGCAACCATACCACAACACGTTTGCATCTGTACAAAGGCGCCTACGAGAAACTTGGTCCTACGTTAGACTGGAAGGTACTGGCTGTGTGACGGGTGCTACAACACTCACTATGGATGACGATGTGTTAGACGCGATTGGTGGTGATCCTGCCTCTACTAATCGGTGCGTTGCAGGAGCACTGAACACAAGCCAACCAACTCTTTTCAGAGTTGATGAATTTTTTTTCTTTCTCTGGAGCCACATTCGCAAAATTTTCGAAAAGATATTTCCGCTATTGGATTGTATACAATGCGATTATTCCACTGTTTAGATCTCACCCTTAGTCCATTTTGAAGAGTTAACAATGTCAAAAATCGTCCGACTTGTATGAAACACAAGTCATCGGCGAAAATTATAGTCTGACATGTCAGACATGTATGTGTTTCACACAAGTGACTTCTGACTCATCAGAGTGGCCTAAGGCCGAAGTCTAGATAGTGAAATGAACATTTTTTTTTCTTTTTCGGGTCCTCAATCTTCTTGATGCGACCCGCCACGAATTCCTCTCCTGTGCTAACCTCTTCATCTCACAGTAACACTTGTGACCTTCGCCTCAATTATTTGATGGATGTATTCCAATCTCTGTCTTCCTCTACAGGTTTTGCCCTCTACAGCTTCCTCTAGTACCACGGAAGTCATTCCCTGATGTCTTAACAGATGTACTATCATCCTGTCCCTTCTCCTTGTCAGTGTTTTGCACATTTTTCTTTTACTCTCCGATTCTGTGCAGAACCTCCTCATTTCTTACCTTGACAGTCCACCTAATTTTCAACATTCTTCTGTAGCACCATATCTCAAATGCTTCGATTCGATTCTCTCTCTCTCTCTCTCTCTCTCTCTCTCTCTCTCTCTCTGTTTTCCCGCAGTCCATGTTTCACTACCATCAATACGGTACTCCAGATGTACAGTCGTGCTCAAAAGTATCCGAACGACCTGAATTTCATTTCGCCTGATTCGCATGCAACCGGCATAACGCAGCAGTCTAGCAGGTCCTCTAATCGCTCCTTGGTACAGTCGTTTGACTATTGAAAATGGTTCCAACAAGTCACCACTAGAAAACACTGCTCTGTATCGCAGTAACTCAAGATATAAAGTAATACCACGAGGCTACAAATATAAGGGAACACCTTATCACAGATAAGACTGTCCTTAAGGCTTGTAAGCTCACATTTGTTACAATAAATGACATACCTGAAATGTTACCACTCTCATTATTACGTCAGGTAGGTAATGCACGTAGTAAGTTGGTCGTATTCATGATTTCTTCTTCAAAGTAACATACAGTACTTATTATTTAACACAAAATGACATTAAAAATTTAAGTTATTCACGAACAGTAAGTTGAGAATATGTATGAACTTCAAATGACACGACGAACCGTCTCGTTCTGCATATGGATTCAGACCCAGATAAGGCAGACTAAGCAAAGATTTCGGACTGACGCAAACTAACAGTCATTCCTCATTAGGCATACAGAGAGTGATATACCTCGATTTTAGACAGTATCAGTTAGCAAATATCAACTTTAAATTACATAACGCAAACATTTTTAACGGACGCGAATTCTTACCCAGCATCTATTGTCCCTGTTAACGAACTACGAGGGATGTTGAATATTGCTTCTTCACAAGTAACTTACTTGATATGCCGTGAGGTAAAGCTTTGTGTTGGACAGGGATTCGAACCCAGAACCTAATCAGATTTATATCGAAGCATAACCAACCGTGACATATCGGATTTTCTCGGCAGTAGCTAGATGTTTTAACTGAAATGACGAGACGAAACATTATTTCTTTCCTTCCCAGGACTCGAAAGTTAAATATGGGTTTGTTGCACCAGCAGCGACATGTGAGCATGTTTGAACTAGGAATAATATGTCGAAGAGTTCGGTGCTCACTGGGAATAGAGCCCCGCACATATCGTTGTTGACTACACACAGAGAGACGTCAGCTACCGCATTTTTCTCCACCAGCAGCTCGGAATAACATCTTGAACTTACAGTGATCTCGCAAATAGTTCTGTCCTCCACTGGGAGTCAAAAACGTCACATATCGTTACTGTTGACAACGAATGAAAAAACATTAAAAATCAAAATTATTATCCACCAGCATATAGGTGTTCTCATGCTAGAGCTTGATAATACATAATGAAATCTTTTGTGCTGGGCCAGGATTCGAACCCATTCCCGCGTAATATGTGGAGATGTTGAGGAATCTGCAGTTTTGAACTAACAACAAATTGTAGCCGAGCTGTATTGTCACGAAGGGATCAAATTCCGCGTTAAGGGCGGTCTGAGTTGCATTCTCAGTTCAGAACCTATTTTATCGACATACAGAAGCTCAGATAAAAGATGGAATAAGTGTCCTGTGACCCTACATAGCGTTTGTTTCGTCACTAGAAATAAATAACTAGTATAAGAAAGGTTACTGGTGATAGAGTTTCTACATGTCGCCACTCAAGGCTTTATTGTGGTTCAACCTAACGTCTACTTGGCAGAGAAGAAATATCATCTTTAATGTGAATTTCAAACCACATTGCCATTATATCTTCTTCACTTGGTGTAGTCAGAAGAAAATGGAATCTTTCTCTCCCTATCTAAAATCGTTGACAGAAGTGGGAATCGAACCCAGACCATACGTATAAGAAATTACAATCAGTCCAACACGCCAACAAACCCTCTTCTCTGTGTCTCATTTTTCTATCGTAACGCCGTTGCGCCACAATGGATGAGAATTCTGACACACAGGCTCCCTATAGTAAATTGCAGCATGTTCAGTAAATTCATTTACTTGGTTGACCAAATCACCATGAACTAGCTGCCTCAGCTACCCAGTGCATACATTTGACTCTATTTTGTAATCACCGAAATAAAATCACGTAACTGCCACCTACACAGGACTACCAACAGTGTAGGATGCAGAAATTTAAATTGGAAGTGTTCCTTTCCACTTGAGGTATTCTATTGCGCTATCTGTTTGTAAAAAGCGTCATGCAGCGCAACAGAAAAGCTGTAACTGTTTCTCTCAGAAGTCTAGACACGGCCATTTACATTATCTCGCAGCGCTGTGGTATCCAGAAGTTCTGGAGCTTTGTTGTTCAGCTCTGGAGCTGTTCTTGCTGTGTGTCAGCTGTTAGCGTAATGGTAAGTGTCGTGCACCATAGATGCAAATTTTTTTAAAAATGGAATTCTGCTGTCTGCTGAAGTTACCAATCTAATAGAACGTTGAACATAATTCCCTTCTCAACCCAAAATAGTCGCAAGTGGAAAAAGGGCTAATTTCTGTGACATTTTGTTCTTTTCAGGTTTAATAGACAGCCAGGCAGCAGATGCATCACGAAACTTTTGTATTATGTATGAGGAGAGCGCATCGTGCCCAAATATGTCAGAAAAGTATTTTCTACATTAGCTGTCGTGCGGTAGTGGCATTTTATTCTTCTTCAAACATTGTTTGACACTTTTAACTCAGAACAAGTTTTCTACATGCATGTAATCGATAAACTGCATGTGCATCGTCAGACTGTTATAGATAACATCAGAGAATTCGCATATGTCGTTGATGATTAATTTCGCTGTCGTGTTTACTATTGTTTCAACAACACTAAAGGAAACCTTACGAAAATTGTGCACTGTACGAAATAAAACTACCCACCATAACCTTACGACGACTGTTTGTTTTAATAAAACTGAGTATCTGTACACAAGCATGCCTCTATCGACACGAATTAGTAAAATGCTACTCACTTTCATTTTGATTGGGTCTGTGTTTAATTGGTATGCTGTGTCATACTCAAGAGGTATGCAAATGTGGCATTTCATAAATATAGTTATGTATTTCTAGAAACCCAAAATCTGCTTATCAGCAGCGGAAAGAGGCGTTACCTGTTGTGCAGCATTGTAAATTTTTCACCATTGCACTATGAGCCTAAAGTATTTTCTTACAATTTCCTTATTGATGTTTGATCCGACTGCTTGTAGCTCTTTCACAGAAGGGGTAAAAACGTTGAATTCAGTGAGACTGGAACTGAGAACCACACGAGACGCTTTTTCACAGGCCAGTACGTTACCACAGAGCTGGCGAGCAGCTATATGTACGAACTTCCTCTTACGAGGCCAATAGTGTCTAGAAATCATAACCCGCTATTTAAAGGACGAGACTAGTTGCGATTTCCACCTGCAACGACTTTCCTGGGCTGAAAACCGTAAGTTTACAATCTTTTGTTATACCTCAAGCGATAATAACTGAGATTATTCAATGGAAATGGCAGGTAAAATCAAGTGAACTTTGAGGCTTAATTCCGTGCACGCCAGGAAGTAACACGTCGATCACAGAGTTGCCAAACATACGTTGCCTTGTTGCCAAATCCCAGTTACAATACCAGCAGGAAGAAGACGAACCGATGTGATCCTACAGTGGGCTGGGAAGTGACAATAGCTGGTGTCTCCAAGTCGCAGCTCCTACGGCCTGGAATACGTAATGCGTCTGATTCGCATTTCTGTAACTAGGTTTAGGGACTTGAGCGTAGTTACTAAAAATACTCAGAACTGACTGCAAACTAAGCATCATAAATCAGTAACTCTTATAGTTGTTTTTATATTTCTTTCGTAAGTGTACTCAAAACTAAGAAACTCATTCACAGGCGTTTTCGTGCCTCACCGATAGTCCAGCACAGAAAACAAATAAAAATAAAAAAGAATGTGTGTGTGTGAGTTTGTGTGTGTGTGTGTGTGTGTGTGTGTGTGTGTGAGTGTGTGTGTGGCAGAGAGAGAGAGAGAGAGAGAGAGAGAGAGAGAGAGAGAGAGAGAGAAAGAGAGAGAGAGAGAGGGAGAAAGAGAGAATTAAAAAAAGAAAGAGAGAGAGAGTGTGCAAGAAATTGTTGTTAAGAAGTTGACTCATGGTATGTAAAGAAATCTTTCATTTAAAATGACGTTCCACATCATTACAAAATGTCGTATTAATAACCCTTTCGTCTCTGTTAGCTAACCACGAAAGATGTCTGATATACCTCCATTCTGATGTAACAAAGTGTGCATGCAATTAAAGATGAAGTGCATGATGAGAAGTTCTGTGACGGAGATACGAACCCAACACGTAATCGACTTCTTAACTATGAAAAATAAAATGTTGCGAATCAGTTTTTCTTACTAGCTGCTAGATGTTTGAATTCAAAATAAGGATACAAACGTTTGTGCCTAAGCGACAATCGAACTGCACACCTACCGTGCATCGACGAATATAGCTTAAGTATCAGTTGCTTACTCACCAACAGTAAGATGTGTGCGTGGTTGACCAGAAATAACGACAGCTATTGCGATTCTTGGCAACACATCAACAGATATTAAAAATGCACGTTAATTTTCACTAGCAGGTGGGTGTGCACTTGATAGGGCTTGAAATGAAATTATGAATATTTTTGTACTGGATCCTTTGGAGGAGACCTAGAGAAGATTGCAGTCTTGGGAAAAGGAACTGTTCTGAGATATTCAGATCCTCGAAACAGGAGATGCGAATTCGAATCACAGTCCAGCACCAAATTTTTCAACGTCTCTTGTTCAATCAAGTACAAGTAAAATAAGAGACCTGTTCCTTTAAATGGCTATCGGTTCATCAAATAAAATAAAATTTTCTAATGTAAGTAAGTTTACTGGTGACTGTATTTCTGTTTGCCATGACTTCCGCTATGTCATTTCCCAACGTAAACCGGCTCTGCCCAGTTGGTAATGAGGGAACGTGATGTTTAATGCGAATTATGGATTATAACGTCTTTCTCTTGAGGTCACCAGAGGTAAAATAAATCTGTTTCTGCCTCTTAAAAGTAAATTCCTGAACCCACGCAGTGCACCTGTGATAATTCGTTCCACCAGACCATTGTGGCCACATTTCCCAGCCTCAAGAGTGTGCTGAAACGGATGATGTGCTTAGCTTACAAAATTAGTCACGGTGGAAAAAATGTGAGTCTATTAAATGGTTAAGTAGAAGCAAGCTTCTGACGCGGAGATTATGCTATTCTCATGTCAGCAGAATGTAAAGACTCTTCTAGGCATCATAGGCTCGAAGTAGAGCCATTTTGAATGTTCACAAATTGAGCAAATTTCTTAGTTCGAGAAAATCCACTGTGAAGTGTGAAGTTACCGGATAATTCGACTATTACCGTAATTATTACTATCATTTTATTCATACCGCTGCTGGAACACACGTGCTTGAAGATCATTTAATGCCTTTTGGCCAATATAGAAGTAGTTTCCCAAGAACAGGTTCCTTCCTGTCTACGGAATCCTTTTCATGTTAATATCAAACATCAGCCGTTTCTGGTTGATTACATTAAAACTAAAGTAATTGATGAAGACGTTACTTGATTACAAAAACGCGCTGCCTTTCTTCATTTACTTGCGCCTAGAAATGGCTATCGAGTACTGCAAACCAATAGGCAAGAGATCTTACTGCCTTCCGATATACGTCGCTGTCAGTTCTTCCATATGATTTGGTCGACATGACCTGTTTCAAGTTGTGTATGACAGACAATGTTCTACAACATCAATTGTTTTCCTTTGAAATAAACAGAAAGATTTTCATTCTAAGCTATCCAAGTACAAAATTTTCGCAGTATTAGTTTAAATTTAATATTCGCTTCTATAATGTAGGAAAGTATTTCACAGTTGCAAAACTCGTATCCGACTTATTGACCTTACACTTAGTCGCTGACCATAAGTTCTAGCTCTGAGTGACACCTGTTTAGGTTTTCAACCGATGATTCCCACAGCTATAGGAACACAGTTGTGATACCCCTTAGACAAAATACTTACGCAGTGTTATCAGACGAAAAGATCAACCTGACACAAACTGTGGGAAGTTTGTTTTACAACTTTCGTACCTGGATAATGAGCTTTTTCCTTTTTGAGATATCTGTAAACGTTGCTGCTGAAGACGATTTAAGAAGGAACTAAATTCCTTCAGCTACGACAACGTTTGGAGAAATCGTCTTAACGGCACTAAATCGGAGTTTGTGAATCGTTTACCGGCCGTACTCTGCCGTATTTCGCGGGTTGGAAGGCAGAATGCTTACTGACAAATTTCACAGAAGGAAAAGGGGGACGAAATGTCTCCCATTGGAAGGTCATAATATTTTATTTATATGATTACAAAATCAGGTAAAAAGAACAGTCAGGTTGTTGGTATAAGCACATTATGTTGTCACTATGATGTTGCACTGCCCAGCGCCTGTAATGATAAACGGTGTGCTTAGGTCAGGCATATTGTATACAGAATTGGAAGAGAGAGCACCACTAAATTCTACAATCCGTATGCATTGCATACACTCAGAAATTACTGTTACAGTGTACTTACGGAGCCAAATGAGGGTGAGAAAGAGCACTGGCAAACAGTCTTCGCTACATTAGGTTACTTACATGCTCACATGTCACTGCTGGTGCAACAAACCCATATTTAACGTTCGTTTTCTCTAGAATATAACAGCGATAGGTGCCGGGTTGGAGTCCTGGGAAGGAAAAAATTAATGTTTCGTCTCGTCATTTCAGTTAAAACATCTAGCTACTGCCGAGAAAATCCGATATGTCACGGTTGGTTATGCTTCTATATCAATCTGATTAGGTTCTGCGTTCGAATCGCTGTCCAACACAAACCTTTACCTCACTGCATATCAAGTATGTTACTTGTGAAGAAGCAATATTTAACATCTCTCGTAGATCGTTGACAGAGACAAGAGATTCTGGGGAGGATTTCGCGTCCGTTAAAAATGTTTGCGTTATGTAATTTAAAGTTGATATTTGCTAACTGATACTCTGTAAAATCGACGTATAACACTCTCTGTATGCCTAATGAGGAATGACTGTTAGTTTGCGTCAGTCTCGAAATCTTTGCTTAGTTTGCCTGACCTGGGTTTGAATCCATACGCAGAACGAGACGGTTCGTCGTGTCACTTGAAGTTAATACATATTCTCAACTAGCTGCTCGTGAATAACTTAAATTTTTAATGTCATTTTGTGTTAAATAATAAGTACTATATGTTACTTTGAAGAGGAAATCATGAATACGACCAACTTACTACGTGCATTACCTACCTGACGTAATAATGAGGGTGGTAACATTTCAGGTATGTCATTTATTGTAATAAATGTGAGCTTACAAGCCTTAAGGACAGTCTTATCTGCGATAGGGTGTTCCCCGATATTTGTAGCATCGTGGTATTACTTTACATCTTGAGTTACTGCGATACAGAGCAGTGTTTTCTAGTGGTGACTTGTTGGAACCATTTTCAATAGTCAAACGACTGTACCATGTGGCGATTAGAGGATCTGTTAGACAGCTGCGTTATGCCGATTGCATGCGAATCAGGTGAAATGCAATTCAGGTCGTTCGGATACTTTTGAGTATGACTGTACATTCTCAGAAGTGTCTTCCTCAAATTGAGGCCGGTATTTGATATTAGTAGCCTTCTCTTGGTCAGGAATGCCCTTTTTGCCACTGCTAGTATGCTTTTGATGTCGTCCTTGCTCCGTCCGTCGCTCGCCTTTTTACTGACTAGGTAGTAGAATTCCTTAATTTCATCTATTTCGTGACCATCAGTCCTGTTGTTAAGTTTCTTGCTGTTCACATTTCTGCTACTTCTCATTACTTTCGTCTTTCTTCGATTTACTCTCAGTCCATATTCTGTACTCATTAGGTTGTTCATTCCATTCAGCAGATCATGTAATTCTTCACTTCCACTCAGGGTAGCAGTGTCATCAGCGAATCATATCATTGATATTCTTCGCCTAAGCATATTATGTAAAGTCAAATGGCGGAAATATCTTTTCGAAAATATTTTTAGAGTCTTACGGTAACAACTGCATCGGCATCGTCCACAGAAGATATAATAATTGCTGCCACCGTACTTCCCATTTCGAGTGACGTGAACGCCTGAGTCATAGGCATCTCGCTGCTCTTCTAGGTAGGCAGTGTCCCGTATCTTCTGGAGCGCAGATCAGTTAACCGCTTTCGCCTTTTTTAATCATTTACCATGTTCTGTTCTAAGAATGATTTGTAGCCCTTCAGAAATTCTCTTCCTTAGATCTGCACAGAAGGTCTGTATTGTTCATGAAGCTTAGAACTTGTATCTGCTCTGCTTCCTCTTTCATTTGTGTTCGGAGTTTATCTACCGTGGTTAAGGTATAAGTGGCAGCGAAATAAAACGAGACAGATAAGAAAACAGTAAGTAAAGTGTTTATTATTTCAAAAGTAATCGCCTTAGCTGTTGATACATTTATTCCACTGTGAGACAAGATGGTCAATTCCGTCATGGAAAAATGTTTGTGGTTGCGTACGTAAACATGATTCTACCGAAGTAAATCGACGGCCACGAATGTCTTTCTTCAGGACTCCAAAAATACGGAAATCGCCTGGGGAGAGATCGAGACTGTGTGCTAGATGTGTGAGGGATTCGTTCAAGTGGTTCAAATGTCTCTGAGCACTATGGGACTTAACATCTGTGGTCATTAGTCCCCTAGAACTTAGAACTACTTAAACCCAACTAACCTAAGGACAGGACACAACACCCAGTCATCACGAGGCAGAGATAATCCCTGACCCCGCCGGGAATCGAACCCGGGAACCCGGGCGTGGGAAGCGAGAACGCTACCGCACGGCCACAAGCTGCGGACGAGGGATTCGTAGCGAAACTTAGACAGCGTAATCGAAACAACATGGGGCATTATCCTGTAACCATACGGTGTGTTCACCAACGTTCCTGGGAGTTTGGACCTGACGGTGCCCTCCAATTTTTGCAAAGTGTCCACATACCTCGAGCCCTCATCCACCTTCGTTCTTACACTATCGAGTCATTCTTAACTGGCAGTGACACGTCGACAAGTCTTCCGGTTGTCGACCGGTGCTGCCCTCGATACCCATTCGTTGTTACTATCTAGGATCTCCTGTATGACCTCTATCACGCTGGAAGGCCGCTGGTCTTCGTATGGAACGCTGGTCAGTTTAGCATCCCAGGGAATGCAAATGCCGACAAGTTGGCTACCAGGATGCCCACTTTGGAGATAGGGGTACCGGAACCGGACCTTCGGTCAATCTGGCAGGCAAACTACTGTCGTCTGGCTTCGCAGTGACCACACTTGGCTAACCCACGGCCACATCCTCCAACGTGAGGGTCCACCACACTGTCGGTGTAGCGCCCGTGGAACACTACCTCTGGTGACGGCGGGCGACACCAAAGCGGCAGATTTCGTTTTAAGTTTTACTCATGAAACTGTTTTTTTTCTTCTTCTTCTCTTTGTGACGTAGGGCTCGTTAGCCTCGTCGGCCGCCTGAGAGATTGGAGCAAAGGGTACCCAGTCGCCTGCTCCGACCCCATGGCTGCCATTGCTCGGTGGTCTGGCCTGGCTCCTGCCCTTCCCACATTTTTGGTTCTTCTTATTCTTTTACATCTGTCGATGACTGACAGAGCCGTCGTCACTATTTTCTTCCCTGAGATTTTATCTTGTGTGTGTGTGTAGCTAGTTTCTTGTGGTGTGGAAGCACTATTCGAATGTAGAAGGTATGTCTCCGATCACATAATGTATACCGGGGGCCTCCAACTGCTTTCTGGGCAGTGCAACTCTCCCATATTTACACTTTCCCCCTCTCTCACTTCTGATTACTTCTGTCTCTTAATTTTCTTGATTCTCTGACACAATAGAGTCCATTGGGATTTGTCTTTTGTGTCCTCCCTCTCTGGGGACAATTCCTAGATTGATGATCTTGCAGTTTGGTCCCTTTAAGTCGATCAATCCATCCATCATTTGTGCGTTAATTTAGAGCAGTGGGTCCTTGTAGTGAAAGAAAAGAGACATCTTGACTTTCCCGGAAATGGTGTGCCTGATATTTCGCTGGAAGCCGGTACATAACCTCAACATAACCCTGCATTTTTGTTGTTGTTGTGATCTTCCGTCCTACACTAGTTTAATGCAGTTGTTCACGCTAGTATACTCTGGGAAGCTTCTTCATCTCTGCAAACTGCCGCAACCTGTATCGATTTATAGCTGCTTTGGTCTCACTCTGCAGTTTTTACCCCCACCCGAATCCCCCTCCCCCTCCCACGTTCGTTCATTACCAAACTGATGATTCGTTGCTGCCACAGGATGTGTCCTATCAACTGATCTCTTGTTTCACTCAAGATGTGCCATACATTCCTTTTATCCCCAATTCGATTTAGCACATCTTCAATAGTTATTCGATTTACCCATTTTCAGCATTCTTCTGTAGCACTACATTTCAAAAGCCTCTGTTTTTTACTCCTCAGAATTATTTATCATCCACGCTTGCCTTCAAGACTTCATTCCGCAAAAGTACCTTCAGAAAAGACTTCCTGACATATATATCACCAAAAACAAGCATCAAAAATTGCATACAGTGGAAACATGAAATAAACTTACGTGATACATGTTGCATGAAAAGAAATACGAAGCCATAAGCCTTAGCCAACAATAAAACGATCCACGTAAAATCTAAGGCATACGTGCATCGTACACACAAACAGTCAACTAACGGGCCAGAGGGGACAAGCCAGCAGAAACTTTCACGCAGGTGGCGCTCGCATCAGAAGCTGTGCCAACCACAAACATGACATGTTAATAAAATTACATTAAAATAACATTACAGAAACAGCAACATAATAAAAATTATAAATAAACCATATGAACCAATGAAAAGATGAACAAAACTACGATGCACATTAAAGTAGGATAATGACACATTTTCTCAATAATATCTAGAAACTGCGTGGAAAATCCGATACAATTGCTTCGTCAACTTAAAATAGACCGAAAGCAATCGAAAAAGTATCTGTTTTTAAGCTGTAATTCATAATTAAGAATAAATTCCCTTTAACTGAAATTGTGCTTAAAAACTTTAAATTCCTCTAGCAAGTCCAATGTAAAACTCTTCTCTTCCCTATGCAAACAATATCTCCTTGGACCCTTTAACTGCAAACTGATTCGTGTATACGTTGGAGATAACTTTTCATTCTCTGTAAATCTCCTGTGCGGCTGGTCCCGTCGGAGGTTCGAGTCCTCTCTCGGGCATGGATATGTGTGTTTGTCCTTAGGATAATTTAGGTTAAGTAGTGTATAAGCTTGGGGACTGATGACCTTAGCAGTTAAGTCCCATAAGATTTCACACACATTTGAACATTTTTGTAAATCTCTGCCTTTCAGAATTTCAAAGGATGTATTCCAGTCAACATTATCAAAAGCTTCTTCTAAATCTACATTGTCATACTTGAACATGCATATGTGATGCGTAGAGGAGCTAATGTGTACTTATAAGAAAATAGCGTAGATTCACATTTTGTAAGATGCTGCAAAGGTGTACAGTGCATATTCGACAGCAAAATGCCCCATGTTCTTACTTGTCAAACACAGATAAAAAAAATTCTATAAACATATGTTGAGAAACATATACTTGTTGAGATATGGATCGTTCGGTACTATGAAACCCACACTTCTGTTGACAGTCATTGAAATGATCAGTGCGGTTATCAAGTAGTCTAATTGCAGAAGAGGAAAAAAAACAGAGATGAGTATTTCAAAGGACAGAATCGAAAGTGTACTTCCCGTAAATACGATATTAATTGGAATCGCAGATTTTTAACACTACTGAATATGAAGTCCTGAGCTCAGTCTACGCCTAATCAACATCTACGTATACACGGAGGGGAAAAAATAGTTCAAATGGCTCTGAGCACTATGGGACTTAACATCTGTGGTCATTAGTCCCCTAGAACTCAGAACAAGTTAAACCTAACTAACCTAAAGACATCACACACATCCATGCCCGAGGCAGGATTCGAACCTGCGACCGTAGCAGTCGCGCGGTTCCGGACTGATCGCCTAGAACCGCGAGACCACAGCGGCCGGCAACAAGGAGGGGAGAAAAGTCGTAAGATAACTATATGCACATATACTGATGGCCGTTGTGTGGCGTACTCAAGGTATGAAATGGCAGAGCATTGGCGGGGCTGTCATTTGTGGTCAGATGTTTCACGTGAAAAGGTTTCCGTCGTGATAAAGGCTGCGCGACGGGAATTAACGGACCTTGATCGCGGAACGGTGCTTGGAACTAGATACAAGAAACATTACATTTCACAACCGTCGGAGAATTCAGTATTCTGAGACCCGGAGTTTCATGAGTGTGCTGAGAATACCAAATTTCAGGCATTACCTTTCATCACGGACAATGCAGTGGCCGACAGCCATCATTTAACAACCGAGATCAGCAGTGTTTTCGTCGAGTTGTCAGTGCTAACAGTCAAACAACACTGCGTGAAATAACTGCACACATCAACGTGACACGTACGGCGAACGTATCTATTAAGACAGTGCGGCCAAATTTGGCGTTAATGGACTATGGCAGGAGGCGATCGACGCGAGTGTCTTTGCTAACAGCACCACATCACTTGCTGCGCCTCTCCTGGGCTCGTGACCACATCGGTTGGACCCTAGACGACTGGAAAACCGTGGCCTGGTTAGATTAGTACCGATTTCCGTTGGTAAGAGCTGATGGTAGGGTTCGAGTGTGGCACAAACTCCACGAAGCCATGGACCCAAGTTGTCAGCAAGGTACTGTGGAAGCTGGTGGTGGCTCCATACAGGCGTGGGCTGTGTTTACATGGAGTGGTATGGGTCCTCCGATCAAACGGAAACTATCATTGACTGGAAACGGCTATGTTCAGCTACTTGGACACCTTCTGCAGTCATTTATTGCCGTCAAGTTCCGAAACAACGGTGCGGCATTTCAGTGGGCCACATTTGTTCGCGGTAGGTTTGAAGAACATTCTGGACAATTCGAGATAACGATTTGGCCACCCAGTACTCCCAGCATGAATTCTTTCGAATATTTGTGGAAAATAATCGAGACGTCAGTTCGTCCACAAAATCCTGCACCGGCAACACATTCGCAGTTGTGGACAGCTATTGAGGCAGCATGGTTCAGTATTTCTGCAGGGGAATTCCAACGACATGCGGAGTCCATGCCACATCGAGCTGTTTCAGTAAGCCTCGCAAAAGGCAGTTCTGCACGATATTTGAAGGTATCTCATGACTTTTGTCACCTTGATGTGCATTGCCTAAGCCAGTGTACAGTGCCTGGTACGGGGTGCGTGGTACCAGTATTATCGATTTTCTGTGCAGTTCCATTCGTGTATTGTACGAGGGAAATACGACTGTCTGTATGCCCCCATACACGCTCTGATAGTCTTACATTATTCTTACGATCCATAGGCGCTCTCTGTATGATGATGGCAGCAGAGTGGCCACTCAGTCTGCCTCCAATACTGGTGCTTCAGATTGGCCCAACAATGTTTCGGAAGAATACGCCATCTGTTTTTCAAGTGTTCCGGATTATATTTCCCGAACATCTATGTTAGACTTACAAACGGGTGTATACCAACCTTTCACGATCCAAGTAGCACGTTGTTGAATCCCGTCGGTGTATGCTACTGTGCCGACCATTTTAACAATCTATACTACTGAACGCTTAAAATGCTCAACTGGGCACCCGCTCCCAGTTGTAGGTTGGCTGTCTAACGGCTTCCGAGGGCAACAAACTTTTGATTTTCCGTATTTCATGTGTACCCCTAATTGCTTATCGATTTTAAAAATTTAAAATGCAGGCATTATCTACTCATAATCTTACCTTAAGGATTTAACGTAAGAAGCCAAGCATTAAAGGTAAAAACCGTAAATATGCCTTGAGGAAGAGCAAATCACTGCACGCAAGTTACCCTGATTATACAGGGTGAATCAAAAATGTATGGTTAAATATTCAGAAAACATTCTTCACACGTAGAGGAAGAAGAATGTCTTACATAAATGTAGGTCTGGAACCGCTTACTTCCGTGTTAGAGCTCGTTTTCTACAGCAACTCAGCACATTAATCATGCGAATCAAACAGGAAAAGAACGTATCAGCACAGTATGAACACTTTTGTAAACAAATTCATATCAGGATACACATACAGAGCTTCCAAATGCCCCCACAAACAAAAGTCTAGTAGTTTTAGTTCTGGACAGTGTGTAGTCCAGGGAGTTGGTCCACGTCTACCTATCCATCTGTCACGAAATTTATCTACAAGACTACGAACACGAATTGAGCTCCACGTGCGTGAAGTACATGCTTTGTCGCACTCGTAGAGGCCCATGCTCTAGCAGAACAGATAGGTATTCTCTAAGAAAGTCAGCCGTCCGGCTCGGCTTTATCAAATTCTTTTGCGATGAATAAAATTTTTTCAGTTTTCAATCCGCGTCAATTCGAATACAATTTTCGAGCTTTCGATAGCCACCTCTGCCACCGTCGTCAGGAGTGAAACCACTTACTACCGGGGCTGGCACGCTTTCCGCTTATACAGGCTGGTCCAATGATCGTGACCGGGCCAAATGTCTCACGAAGTAACCATCAACCGAAAAAACTACAAAGAACGAAACTCGTCTAGCTTGAAGGGGGAAACCAGATGGCGCTATGGTTGGCCCGCTAGATGGCGCTGCCGTAGGTCAAACGGACATCAACTGCGTTTTTTAAAATAGGAGCCACCATTTTTTATTACATATTCGTGTAGTACGTAAAGAAATATGAATGTTTTAGTTGTACCACTTTTTTCGCTTTGTGGTAGATGGCGCTGTAATAGTCACAAACGTATAAGTACGTGGTATCACGTAATATTCCATCAGTGCGGACGGTATTTGCTTCGTGATACATTACCCGTGTTAAAATGGACCGTTTACCAATTGCGGAAAAGGTCGATATCGTGTTGATGTACGGCTATTGTGATCAGAATGGCCAACGGGCGTGTGCTATGTATGCTGCTCGGTATCCTGGACGACATCATTCAAGTGTCCGGACCGTTCGCGGGATAGTTACGTTATTTAAGGAAACAGGAAGTGTTCAGCCACATGTGAAACGTCAACCACGACCTGCAACAAATGATGATGCCCAAGTAGGTGTTTTAGCTGCTGTCGCGGCTAATCCACACATCAGTACCAGAAAAATTGCGCGAGAATCGGGAATCTCAAGAACGTCGGTGTTGAGAATGCTACATCAACCTCGACTGCACCCGTACCATATTTCTGTGCACCAGGAATTGCATGGCGACGACTTTGAACGTCGCGTACAGTACTGTCACTGGGCACAAGAGAAATTACGGGACGACGACAGATTTTTTCCACGCATTCAATTTAGCGACGAAGCGTCATTCACCAACAGCGGTAACGTAAACCGGTATAATATGTGCTATTGGGTAACGGAAAATCCACGATGGTTGCGACAAGTGGTACATCAGCAACCTTGGCGGGTTAATGTATGGTGCGGCATTATGGGAGGAAGGATAATTGGCCCCCATTTTATCGATGGCAATCTAAATGGTGCAATGTATGCTGATTTCCTACGTAATATTCTACCGATGTTACTACAAGATGTTTCACTGCATGACAGAATGGCGATGTACTTCCAACATGATGGACGTCCGGCACGTAGCTCGCGCGCGGTTGAAGCGGTATTGAATAGCATATTTCATGAATGGTGGATTGGTCGTCGAAACACCATACCATGGCCCGTACGTTCACCGGTTCTGACGTCCCCGGAATTCTTTCTGTGGGGAAAGTTGAAGGATATTTGGTATCGTGATCCACCGACAACGCCTGACAACATGCGTTAGCGCATTTTCAATGCATGTGCGAACATTACGGAAGGCGAACTACTCGATGTCGTTACACGTATTGCCAAACGCATTGAGGTTGACGGACATCATTTTGAACATTTATTGCATTAATGTTGTATTTACAGGTAATCACGCTGTAACAGCATGCGTTCTCAGAAATGATAAGTTCACAAAGGTACATGTATCACACTGGAACAACCGAAATAAAATGTTCAAACGTACCTACGTTCTGTATTTTAATTTAAAAAACCTACCTGTTACCAACTGTTCGTCTAAAATTGTGAGCCATATGTTTGTGATTATTACAGCGCCATCTATCACAAAGCGAAAAACGTGGTCCAACTAAAACATTCATATTTATTTACGTACTACACGAATATTTAATAAAAAATGGGGGTTCCTATTTAAATAAACGCAGTTGATATCCGTCTGACCTATGGCAGCGCCATCTAGCGGGCCAGCCATAGCGCCATCTCGTTTCCCCCTTCAAGCTGTACGAGTTTCGTTTGATGCTTACTTCGTGAGATATTTGGCCCGGTCACGATCAGTGGACCACCCTGCATAGCCACTATTGTGGCCTCTGGCACCAGTCAGAGAGGCTCAGAGTTACTCGTGCCTAAAGGTGATTGGCAGCTCACTGCAGCTCCGTCCCGCCAGGGTACCGAGTGACGTCAGGTGGCGCGAGGGTCCGTCGCCACATTTGAAACTGCCG
This sequence comes from Schistocerca cancellata, assembly GCF_023864275.1. Lineage (NCBI taxonomy): Eukaryota > Metazoa > Arthropoda > Insecta > Orthoptera > Acrididae > Schistocerca > Schistocerca cancellata. The sequence goes on from NC_064627.1 coordinate 1,001,995,366, forward strand.
CCCCTCCTCCCCACAAGCGTCAAACATTCGTCGTTGCTTCCTTTCGACATCCAAAGCCCGCCCCCACAGTGTATAGCCCTGGTCTCTGTTAAAATAGTTGCTGTTCATTCTTATCTCAGTCACCCCTTTTATAAATGAATCCCAGCATGTTGACGCATGAGCCTAGACTCCCGTGTTTCCAAACAGTATTTTGTGCCATTTTTCAGGCAACACAGTCCTCATTTGCTGCTCATTGCCCAACAGCATGGCAAGAAAGCAGCTCGTTTTGCCTCTTGCCGGCTCAACTAAACGTCCAAGAACGGTAACTTGCCATCCTTCTCCATCCCGATGGTAAATTTAATGTTGGGTTGGACACCGTTAATGTGATCCACAAATTGCTCCAGTGTATTTTCACCCTGAGGCCATATCAGGAAGGTGTCATGGACGTATTTTAGGAAGCAAGACGGACGCAACGCCGCCGGGTTCAGAGCCTGCTCCTCAAAGTGTTCCACGAAGAAATTCGCGACTGCCGGAGGCAGTGGTGAGTCCATCGCTTTGCCATCCGTCATTTCATGATATTGGTCGCGGTACAAGAAGTACGTTGTCGTTAGATCATGACGGAACGATTTGAAGATTCCAGGTGGAAACTATTGGGCCAAAAGATCCAGCATGTCTAGTAAGGTCATCCGAAGACCAGTATCAGTTGCAAAGCGATTTAGAAAAGATTGCTGTATGGTGTGGCAGGTGGCAGTTGACGCTAAATAACGAAAAGTGTGAGGTGATCCACACGAGTTCCAAAAGAAATCCGTTGGAATTCGATTACTCGATAAATAGTACAATTGTCGAGGCTGTCAATTCAACTAAGTACCTGGGTGTTAAAATTACGAACAACTTCAGTTGGAAAGACCACATAGATAATATTGTGGGGAAGGCTATCCAAAGGTTGCGTTTCATTGGCAGGACACTTAGAAGATGCAACAAGTCCACTAAAGAGACAGCTTACACTACACTCGTTCGTCCTCTGTTAGAATATTGCTGCGCGGCGTGGGATCCTTACCAGGTGGGATTGACGGAGGACATCGAAAGGGTGCAAAAGAGTGCAGCTCGTTTCACGTAGTAGGGGAGAGAGTGTGGCAGATATGATACGCGAATTGGGATGGAAGTCATTACAGCAAAGACGTTTTTCGTCGCGGCGAGATCTATTTACGAAATTTCAGTCACCAACTTTCTCTTCCGAATGCGAAAATATTTTGTTGAGCCCAACCTACATAGGCAGGAATGATCATCAAAATAAAATAAGAGAAATCAGAGCTCGAACAGAAAGGTTTAGGTCTTAGTTTTTCCCGCGCGCTGTTCGGGAGTGGAATGGTAGAGAGATGGTATGATTGTGGTTCGACGAACCCTCTGCCAAGCACTTAAATGTGAATTGCAGGGTAGTCATGTAGATGTAGATGTAGATGTACTGGCACCCTCGTAAAGAGTAACCTAAGGTTCAGACAAACCATTGCGTTATTTTCTTCAGTGGCTCAACAACTGTCTACGAGTATCCAACATGGTGTTCAAAATGTCCCAGTTTTGGCCCTAACAATCCTGCAAGAAGATTTTATTCAGCCCTGCCGCCGCGAAAAGACAAAAAATGGCTCTGAGCACTATGGGACTCAACATCTTCGGTCAGAAGTCCCCTAGAACTTAGAACTACTTAAACCTAACTAACCTAAGGACATCACACACACCCATGCCCGAGGCAGGATTCGAACCTGCGACCGTAGCAGTCCCGCGGTTCCGGACTGCAGCGCCAGAACCGCACGGCCACCGCGGCCGGCGCGAAAAGATACTGAGGACACATATCGTTTGCGACTGTTTTGCTGAGCCCCTAAGTTCTTGTATAATTTTGCGCAGTGAGCGGAGGGGTATTTCAACTCGTGCGCGTTGTCGTGGCGTTCTCTTCCAAAATAACGCCGTGGGCTTTATGGAAGCTCCCCGCGATTTGCCCCGAGTTACGTTCAAGACGACACCAGGTGCAGGGCCAGTCGGCTGCAGTTTTTATGCCGTGGCTGTTACTTGTGTAATGGCATTGCTAGACACGCGTGTGTCTCGAAGCATCCTGAAGAACAGGCCAGGAGGTGCGTGTTGTGTTGTAATTCTGTCGAACGGACTCTTGTGGAGCCTGCAATGAGCTTGTGACATTGTGGCAGACTATTGTGGGAGTCTTGTCAATTATTCTTACTCTGGTGCCCTGTTTGCACCGTGTCAATTCTGGCTGGTCTAGAGAGCTAAGCTATACTCTGGTGGTTTTCTTCTACCGAGTCCTCCAGAAAATGATGAGACTTTTTGTACCACTGATACTGTTCCAGCGTCCTTGTTACATCTGAAAGCCGTGTTATGTATGTTCTCATGTCGACTGTTGAACAGTGTCGTGACCTCAAGATGGCTGTGTTTTGTTAACATTCAGATCAATAGCTATTGAACGGAACGCCTTATGTTTTAGTTGTGTTAATTGCCTGTGGTAACAAATCTATGTTTCAGCTGTTTCTACCCAAATGTTCTTTGTTAAATCGTTGTAAAGACCACCTTGATGAAGATGTTTTGTTAAAAACCCCAGGAAGCAGCCATTTGACAATGGGGCTTGTACCTATGTGTTATTATATGGACCCAGGCTCTTAAGTAATCTGGGTTTCAACTTGTCGTGCTGTAAGCTAGACAGTGTTTTAATTTATCAAATGGTTCTGAGCAGTATGCGACTTAACTTCTGAGGTCATCAGTCGCCTAGAACTTAGAACTAATTAAACCTAACTAACCTAAGGACATCACACACATCCATGCCCAAGGCAGGATTCGAACCTGCGACCGTAGCGGCACCTCGGTTCCAGACTGTAGCGCCTAGAACAGCACGGCCACTCTTGCCGGCTTTAATTTATCAATCTGTAAGCTAGCCAATGGTAATTATTACTTGCTTTTAGTGACAGAAAATCGCTATTTAATTCTAAGCTGTCATTGATGTTTTCTTGGAATTGCCATAGTTCCTAACAACATGCATCGGCTCCTATTGGTAGATACTGTTTGAAAAGACCGTGTGCCTCAGACGTAAGTTAATAAGAACTTTTGTATTTAATCTTTAAATTTTAAAGTGTTCACTAGCTGAAGTTATGTGATTGTTATTGCTCTTTTTAAAATCTTTTCACTGCAGTGAACTTCGCTATGAGGCCTTTCCAACTTTAAAAATTTGTATGGTAATTGCAAAATTATTCTTCTGGAAGATTTTGTCAAGTATGGGGAAGGAAATCGTCCTTGCCCTCTCAAAGGAACCATCCCGGCATTTGCCAGGAGCGATTTAGGAAGTCACGCAAAACCGAAATGTGGATCGCCAGACGAGGGTTAGAACTGTCGTCCTTCCGAATGCGAGTCCAGTTTGCTAACCACTACACCACCTCTCTCGACAGAGGCTGTAACTTGTGTAGTTGTTACCTAAGCTTTAAGAAATTCATGTCAGTTATGAAACTTTCTTTTCCTTGGCCAGCCGTCAGCGTTTAAAATTTGTAATTTGAGTTTGATTTCGTGTACGTTATCATCAAACTGATAATCCTTCGCTCTTGCAAGATGGTATGTGACGTTTAGTTACGAATGTAAATTAAGTTTTGTGCTTTAATATTAAAACTAATCTCCGTCTGATAAATAACTTTTTTGGTAAAATATGTAATTTCGGCCCAGTACCTTACCACTTCCTCCCCGCTCCTGTCACTGTACCTTACCACTTCCTCCCCGCTCCTGTCACTACAGAAAGCATGGTATGTGCTAAGTTTCTCCATTGAGCCTGGATGGAAAAACATGAGGCCTAAGAAAAAGTGACCATCAATTCCGGCCCAAACATTACCAGAAAAATCTTTGTTTATGACGTGATTGCACAATTTCGTGGGGATTTTCGACACCTCATGTGTGCTGATAATGAAAATTTACGATCCGATAACTTTAAGATGAAGCCTCATCCGAGAGCCGCACAGTTAGACTCAAGCGCAGCAAAATCAACTGCCGATAATGCCTGTACACGCTGTACGTGGTGTGGATACAGCAAGTTTTCGTGCAGCACTCTCCAGACATCGTGAGGATCGACTGCGCAGTCATAGATTTAATTTCCATGAATATGTTACACCTCTTCGCCGCCGATCAACGTTTCTGACGCCTTGTGTATCTTTGGCCGCATGCGCAATGGTTCAGTCCACGGCTTTAAAAGGACCGAGCAAGTGCTGGAGCGTCAGTCACCTCGGCTCCACTCCCAAGATGGCTGGACGGTATTCAGCCGAAGGATTAGAAGAAGAAGCTGATTTTATACGGCTGCACCCTCGAAATTTTATGAAAGTTTTCAAAGCTGTTTCTTGCTGTGCCTCCCCCCTCCCACACAGAAATAAATAATAATGAAAGGAACAAAGTTTATCGCTTACTATATTTTCCTGTTCATGCAGTAAAACTTAAGAATCAGCCATGACGAATGTGAAATTTCCATTGTTCTGCAGAATGTGCGCTTGTATGAAAATTCCTGGCAGATCAAAACTGTGTCCCGGACCGAGGCTCGAACTCAGGACCTTTACTATAGTGGGCAAGTGCCCCACTGACTGAGGTCCCCAAGCATAAGTTTAGAATGCAGGAGATGAGATACCTGGGAAGTAAAGCCATGATGAGTGGTTTTGAGTCGCCCTTAGGTAGCTCAGTCAAGCGGCAAGCCAACACATGGAAAAGTGGCATGTCAATCAACTACCTTTTCCGGGACGACATCATCGATCCGGCGGACTTCCGGACACATCTCCAACACCACACCCTGCACAGACATCTACAACATACGGCTACTTTCGCGAACTGTTTACAGCGTATTTTCTCCAACCCGCCCCGCTGGAATCTTGAAACGCGCCAGCCAAGCCAGGACGATTCCCCCCCCCCCCCCAACAACGATAGAAAGGACGTTGTTCTGACGGCGAGACAACGTGGAGCATGGTGCAGCAAGTCTTCCTAGTTTCTTTCCGTAACTTCCTCTTTCCTCTTCATCTTCCAAACATGTCTTCTTACACATGTTTATTCACGGGTGGCTCTGCATCTGCAGCCTTATTTGTTTTTCTTTTTCATGTGCACTGTTATTGTAGCCATTTGCTAATCACGTAAAACAAACAACAAAACGAGAAAAAGAAACGAAAGGATGAGGAATGAAGCTCGTATAATGTGTAAAACGTCGCCTCATGATTAGCTTTCTTTTGTTACTAAAATATGAGAAAACAGATGACAAGAGGGCGTTACAGCATTTGCTAGGAGTAGGCGAAAGTCCCGAGCTCAATTCTCGGTCCGAAACAACTTTAGTCTGCTAGGACGTCTTATCAGGCATGACGATTATTACTTCTTTGCTACTAACTCTATTTGTATCACATTTTGCTGACAGTTTCCACGAACATCACGTAACGTACCTGTAAAATAACCGCATTATACATTGCCTGATTCAGGGGATACGACGTCATAAATACTGGTATTGATTTTTTTCACTAATATAAGGGTGAGTAATAAGAAACTAACAAAAGTACCATAATTAGGGTTTTACGTTTTCAACCATAAAAGTTTTAATGCTTAACGTCAAATAATTAACATATTAATTCATCTGTGTAGCAATGTGACGCTTGAAGCTATTTTATTGAATTTGCATCTTTCATACAGTTTCCTTTTAAAATCCACTGCTCTTTTCCGTAACCGTTCCCACAAATATAGCTCTTCCATTACCATTTCTCAATATGAATCTTGTCTTTTTGTCCTATCTCGTACCGCTCTTTACTATTATAACTGAATATTTATACGGTATGACACGGTCCAGATGTTTGTTGGTAATGTTGCAATTGGGTACCGTCAGGTTGTTTCTCATTGTTACAGGCATCATGTTACATTTACCTTCATTTAAAAAGAGCTTCCACTCGTTACAAGAAGAGGAAATTTTTATTTATTTTATTTATTTACACGCCAAGTTCCGTAGGACCAAGCTGAAGAGCAAATTTACAAGGTCATGGAACGTGTCAGTACATGGAATTACAACATAAAAGTAATAACAGATAACAATAAAATGTTTATGAACACAAAAAAGTCAGTCCATAAGTTTAAGTTAACGGACTCAACAATACAACAAGAATCAACTTAATTTTTCAAGGAACTCCTCGACAGAGTAGAAGGAGTGACACATGAGGAAACTCTTTAGTTTCGATTTGGAAGCGCGTGGATTACTGCTAAGATTTTTGAATTCGAGTGGTAGCTTGTTGAAAATGGATGCAGCAGTAAGTATACTGCACACCTTTCTGCACAAGAGTTAAGGAAGTCCGATCCAAATGCATGTTTGATTTCTAACTCAGTGAAAACTGCATATTCTTGGGAATAAGCTAATATTGGTAACGAGAAATGACAGTAAGGAATATATATACACTCCTGGAAATGAAAAAAAGAACACATTGACACCGGTGTGTCAGACCCACCATACTTGCTCCGGACACTGCGAGAGGGCTGTACAAGCAATGATCACACGCACGGCACAGCGGACACACCAGGAACCGCGGTGTTGGCCGTCGAATGGCGCTAGCTGCGCAGCATTTGTGCACCGCCGCCGTCAGTGTCAGCCAGTTTGCCGTGGCATACGGAGCTCCATCGCAGTCTTTAACACTGGTAGCATGCCGCGACAGCGTGGACGTGAACCGTATGTGCAGTTGACGGACTTTGAGCGAGGGCGTATAGTGGGCATGCGGGAGGCCGGGTGGACGTACCGCCCAATTGCTCAACACGTGGGGCGTGAGGTCTCCACAGTACATCGATGTTGTCGCCAGTGGTCGGCGGAAGGAGCACGTGCCCGTCGACCTGGGACCGGACCGCAGCGACGCACGGATGCACGCCAAGACCGTAGGATCCTACGCAGTGCCGTAGGGGACCGCACCGCCACTTCCCAGCAAATTAGGGACACTGTTGCTCCTGTGGTATCGGCGAGGACCATTCGCAACCGTCTCCATGAAGCTGGGCTACGGTCCCGCACACCGTTAGGCCGTCTTCCGCTCACGCCCCAACATCGTGCAGCCCGCCTCCAGTGGTGTCGCGACAGGCGTGAATGGAGGGACGAATGGAGACGTGTCGTCTTCAGCGATGAGAGTCGCTTCTGCCTTGGTGCCAATGATGGTCGTATGCGTGTTTGGCGCCGTGCAGGTGAGCGACACAATCAGGACTGCATATGACCGAGGCACACAGGGCCAACACCCGGCATCATGGTGTGGGGAGCGATCTCCTACACTGGCCGTACACCACTGGTGATCGTCGAGGGGACACTGAATAGTGCACGGTACATCCAAACCGTCATCGAACCCATCGTTCTACCATTCCTAGACCGGCAAGGGAACTTGCTGTTCCAACAGGACAATGCACGTCCGCATGTATCCCGTGCCACCCAACGTGCTCTAGAAGGTGTAAGTCAACTACCCTGGCCAGCAAGATCTCCGGATCTGTCCCCCATTGAGCATGTTTGGGACTGGATGAAGCGTCGTCTCACGCGGTCTGCACGTCCAGCACGAACGCTGGTCCAACTGAGGCGCCAGGTGGAAATGGCATGGCAAGCCGTTCCACAGGACTACATCCAGCATCTCTACGATCGTCTCCATGGGAGAATAGCAGCCTGCATTGCTGCGAAAGGTGGATATACACTGTACTAGTGCCGACATTGTGCATGCTCTGTTGCCTGTGTCTATGTGCCTGTGGTTCTGTCAGTGTGATCATGTGATGTATCTGACCCCAGGAATGTGTCAATAAAGTTTCCCCTTCCTGGGACAATGAATTCACGGTGTTCTTATTTCAATTTCCAGGAGTGTATATTGAGAGGCCAGTGTCAAAATACCCAGAATAGTGAACAGGGGTCGACAAGAGGTTCGTGAACTTACACCACTTTGGATCAAGTCTTTCTGCATTTTACTACGATCACCCAGTGACGATACTCTACTGAGGCCTGTGAACTATGTTACAGTGATGCTGATCCAACCCACAGCCGGCCGGAGTGGCCGTGCGGTTCTAGGCGCTCCAGTCTGGAACCGAGCGACCGCTACGGTCGCAGGTTCGAATCCTGCCTCGGGCATGGATGTGTGTGATGTCCTTAGGTTAGTTAGGTTTAATTAGTTCTAAGTTCTAGGCGACTGATGACCTCAGAAGTTAAGTCGCATAGTGCTCAGAGCCACTTGAACCATTTTTTTCCAACCCACAAAATAGTTTGTGGATGCTGAGAACATTAGTCGTCGTATTACGTTTCCTTGGCGCGTAAGCGACGCTACATTCGTTTCTTTTCAACATACGCAAGTGATGATACTAGTTCAGCGATTATGGTTCGGATGTGTCTGATGCGCCTGCAAGTTACGCTCCCCCCCCCCCCCGCCCATCCCCCCACAAGCAGACGCACGCCAAAGACAAGAATAATCAATGGACATTCCGTCATACGGCGTCTTCGTAATCAACGCCAGAGTGCGGCGTACGCTGCGGCTCTTCTGAATGACCCGGCCATTTGCATAATAAGGACGCTCTCCAGCCAGAGGCGGTAACTGGTCGGCGACTTGTTTGCGTGGGGCTCCGGACAGCGGGCTAGCGCCGGCGGAACCGAAAAACAAGATAATACGTGTTATCGTGCCCGTTGTTATGACACGGTCAGGTAAGCCTGCCACTCCATTACCCACATAATAACCTCCCGCGATAAGATAATTTTCGATGGGGCTCAGAATCGCGTAGAGGGAGTAACAGCTTGGAGTGGATGGGAACCCCCCTGTCAAATATTTCTGTGAACACTTCTAGCGGGAGTTATCACACAACGATTCGCGAAAATGTCCGATCAGACCGGCCGCTCATCCCAATAACATCGTCATACACTGATGTGTAACACAGCCAGCACCGTGTCGTCAACGTTGCGACTATACGAGACAGTTAGCTGTTTATTCATCTATAGATAAATTTACGAAATATCAGACATGTCATCGAAATTGGAAATAAGGAAAAAAATATTTTAATAATTAACTAATTCATGACACACACACACTCACTCTCTCTCTCTCTCTCTCTGCCGACCGCGGTGGCCGTGCGGTTCTGGCGCTGCAGTCCGGAACCACGGGACTGTACGGTTGCAGGTTCGAATCCTGCCTCGGGCATGGGTGTGTGTGATGTTCTTAGGTTAGTTAGGTTTAAGTAGTTCTGAGTTCTAGGGGGCTTATGACCTAAGATGTTGAGTCAAATGGTTCAAATTGCTCTGAGCACTATGCGACTTAACTTCTGAGGTCATCAGTCGCCTAGAACTTAGAACTAATTGAACCTAACTAACCTAAGGACATCACACACATCCATGCCCGAGGCAGGATTCGAACCTGCCACCGTAGCGGTCGCTCGGCTCGGCTCCAGACTGCAGCGCCCAGAACCGCACGGCCACTCCGGTCGGCGATGTTGAGTCCCATAGTGCTCAGAGCCATTTGAACCATTTTCTCTCTCTCTCTCTCTCTCTCTCTCTCTCTCTCTCACACACACACACACACACACATACACATACACACTTTCGGCTGGCACCAGGACTCTGACGATAATTCCGCCAATCTGTTGAGTTCTTCGTGTAGTCCCCTGCCCCGTCCGAAAATGCTGAGTCAGCACATCACCACAATGCTTGAGACTCTGAGCACTAGGAAATGGAAAAACGAATTATCTAGCTAAGACCCTAGTCACAGAATTTTACAGTAAGAATAACTAGACGATGGCAATCATACAATGTAGGCTTCCACGGGCGGTGTTGTCTTCAGTTAAAACCTCCGGGCTGAGAGGCCGTGGTCGATGTATAAAATTTCCACCTAACGTTTCGTCTCCATCTGCGGGAGACATCTTCTGAGGTCGTCCGGCTACCTCAGAAGATTTCTCCCGCAGCTGGAGACGAAACGTCAGGTGGAAATTTTATACATCGACTACGGCCTCTCAGCCCGGAGGTTTTAAATGTAGACGATGACAGTTTACTGTAAATTGATAGTTGTTTATTAGTTAATCAGCGGTTTTTAATGCATAGATCGTTTACAAAACCATATCAGGCATGTCACCTTAACTGAAAAAAGAAACATTTAAAACAATAAATCATCCACTGATCATTCATTTACGTATACGGTATTATTAAGTAATAGTAATTTTTACCATCTTCCACTCTGTCTGCTCTAAATAATCCTTGATTTCGCACTATGAGTCACTTGCGAAATATGCTTTAACAAAGTTTTTAATTATTTGGGTTTCAGTTATCTTTTTAATCACCTTCGCTACAATTTTATTCCCTTGTAGAAAATGCTGCTTTGTGTTTTTCGTTTTCTTTCGGGAGACGTAGGTTTAGTTTGATTTTTGTTCCATGATCGTGAATGCTTCAAGTTGTGAGAAAATTGTTGATGTATGCCTTGATTTTCATAAAAGAATGGTGGATGTTCTCACGCTGTGGAGCTGGAATACCCAGCTGTTTAAAAAGATCTCTACCTGGAGCACGATGCTAGTTTCAGTTATTATTCTTATGACCCTTTTACGTAGTTGATGACTGTGTCCATATTTTGTATGTGGGCCACCCAGAAAATGATTCCACAGCTGAAGATCGAGTGAATACAGGAACAGTATGTTTCATAGGACCAAATTTAGGAGCAAATCTCCGAAGACATGGAACGTGTCAGTACATGAAATTACAACGTAAAAGTAATAAAAGGTAAAAGTAAAATGCTTATGAACCCAAAACAAGTCGCTATAAGTTTAAGTAAATGCAATCAAAAATACAAGAATCAGCTTAATTTTTCAAGGAACACCTTGGACAGGATAGAAGGAGTGACCCATGAGGAAACACTTCAGGTTCGATTTGAAAGTGCGTGGATTACTGGTAAGATTTTTGAATTCGAGTGGCAGCTTATTGAAAATGTATGCAGCAGTATACTGCTCACTTTTCTGTACAAGAGTTAAGGAAGTCCGATCCAAATGCAGGTCTGATTTTTACCGAGTATTAACTGAGTGAAAGCTGCTTCTTCTTGAGAATAAACTAATATGCTTAACAAAAAATGGCAGTAAAGAATACATATTTTGAGAGGCCAATGTCAAAATACCCAGACTCGTGAACAGGGGTCGACAAGAGGTTCTCGAACTTACACCACTTATTGCCCGAACCGCCCGTTTCTAAGCCAAAAGTATCCTTTTACAATCGGAAGAATTTCCCCAAAATATAATACGATACCACATAAGCGAATGAAAATCAGCAAAGTAGACTAATTTTCTTGTCGCACGATCACTTTAAATACCGTTCGTACAGTAAAAATGGCAGCATTGAGTCTTTGAACAGGATCCTGAACGTGGGCTTTCCATGACAGTTTACTATCTGTCTGAACGCCTAGAAATCTGAACTGTTCAATTTCACTAATCATGTGCCCATTCAGTGAAATTAAAACGTCGGGTTTTGTTGAAGTGTGTGTTATAAACTGTAAAATCTGAGTCTTACTCTGATTTAGCGTTATTTTATGTTCTACAAGCCATGAACTTATATCATGAACTGCACTATTTGAAACCGAGCCAATGTTGCACACAAAATCCTTTACTAACGAGCTAGTGTCATCAGCAAACAGAAATATTTTAGAGTTACCCGTAATACTAGAGAGTATATCATTTATATGACTGTAAGATATTCTCTGCTCCACGCTGATGACAGAACTCTAAGCTTGTAGCATTCTGATGACATTTTCTTTGCTAATGTGTGTGTGTATATTGGTGTAAAGTAAGTGCAGCTGTAAGGTAAGTGGAAGTAAAAATGGGTATTTAGCACGTAATTATTTTTTTCTGTTTTTGTGTTCTTCTTTTACTCATTTATTTATTCTTTTATTTAGCTTGATGAAATTAACGTCTTCAGGCCCTCTCTTACATCGAAGCAGCAACTACATGCATTGCAAACTACTACGAAATATTTTTTTTTTCCAAGCTTCTCAGTTTTGTGTTTCAATTGTATACAGCCACTATTATTGGGATTACTATAACAAGAAAAGCGAATAGCAACAATCATACTAATAAAAGTAGGCATTAGGGCTAACAACAATATCATTTAGTTTAGCACTTTCAAAGCTGTCCCTAATGGAATGGGAAACAGGTAGGATAACGATATACGAGGTCTATTCGGAAAGTAAGGAACGATAGGTCGCGAAATGGAAACCACAGTGAAAATCAAAACTGTTTTATTTGCAACGGTTAGCTACACCTTCCAGCTACCTCTCAACACATTCGCCGCTCAGACATCTGTCGTAGCGTTGTACCAACTTTTCAATTTCCTCGTTATAGAAGACAGCCGCCTGTGCTTTTCGACAATTTTCTATTCTGGACTACAGCTCGTTGTCTGTGTCAAAATATTGTCTTTATAGCCAGCGGTTCATTTGAGCAGAGATGAATCTCAGGGGTAGCCAATTACAGGCTGTATTGGGGGTGATCAAAGACTTCCCATCGAAAACGCTGCAGAAGCATCTTCATTGCCCCTGCAGAGGGCGGCCAAGAATTGTCGTGTAGAACGAACCACATGATAGTTGTGTTATGTGGATTGCATAGCTTCAGGCGAAATCTTTCACCAGGCCCTCGTACTTTGCGGGAGACGCTAATTTCTTGCCATCTTTACGTTCTCACTGTGAGCTCAGAACTGAAAAGAGCGACATGATGCGATCGATGGGAGTACTAGACACAATGCCCAAAGCATCTGTGCAAGGCTTCATCAGATTTTCACTGTACTTCAATGTTCCTTACTTTCCGAATAACCCACGTATAACAAAATCGAGACAGCAGTGATAGTAAATTCTATGGAAGATAATGCAGATAGTTTCCATAGAGAACTGTAGATTGAGTAAACGGTCTTTGGCAGGGGGAAAGATGAGTAATTTCTCTGAGTTTTGGGAGAAGATGGTACCAAAGTCGAGTTCTTGACACAAGAATGGATTGGGATTATTTGGATATGCTCTTTAGTTGTTGTGTTGTTTTGGTCTTCAGTCCTGAGACTGGTTTGATGCAGCTCTCCATGCTACTATATCCTGTACAAGCCTCTTCATCTCCCAGTACCTACCGCAACCTACATCCTTCTGAATCTGCTTAGTGTATTCATCTCTTGGTCTCCCTCTACGATTTTTACCCTCCACGCTGCCCTCCAGTACTAAATTGGTGATCCTTGATTCTCAGAACATGTCCTACCCACCGATCCCTTCTTCTAGTCAAGTTGTGCCACAACCTCCTCTTCTCCCCAATTCTGTTCAATAACTCCTCAATAGTTATGTGATCTACCCATCTAATCTTCAGCATTCTTCTGTAGCACCACTTCGGAAACTTCAATTCTCTTCTTGTCTAAACTATTTATCGTCCATGTTTCACTTACATACATGGCTACACTCCATACCAATACTTTCAGAAACGACTTCCTGACACTTAAATCATTACCTGCTGTTAACAAATTTCTCTTCTCCAGAAACGCTTTCCTTGCCATTTCCAGTCTACATTTTATATCCTCTCTACTTCGACCATCATCAGTTATTTTGCTCCCCAAATAGCAAAACTCCTATACTACTTTAAGTGTCTCATTTCCTAATCTAATCCCCTCAGCATCACCCGACTTAATTCGACTACAGTCCATTATCCTCGTTTAGCTTTTGTTGATTTTCATCTTATATCCTCCTTTCAAGACACTGTCCATTCCGTTCAACTGCTCTTCCAAGTCCTTTGCTGTCTCTGACAGAATTACAATGTCATCGGCGAACCTCAAAGTTTTTATTTCTTCTCCATGGATTTTAATACCTACTCTGAACTTTTCTTTTGTTTACTTTACTGCTTGCTCAATATACAGATTGAATAGCATTGGGGAGAGGCTACAGCCCTGTCTCACGCCCTTCCTAACCACTGCTTACCTTTCATGTCCCTCGACTCTTATAACTGCCATCTGGTTTCAGTACAAATTGTAAATAGCCTTTTGTTCCCTGTATTTTACCCCTGCCACCTTCAGAATTTGAAAGAGAGTATTCCAGTCTACATTGTCAAAAGCTTTCTCTAAGTCTACAAAAGCTAGAAACGTAGGTTTGCCTTTCCTTAATCTTTCCTGTAAGATAAGTCGTAGGGTCAGTATTGCCTCACGTGTTCCAACATTTCTACGGAATCCAAACTGATCTTCCCCGAGGTCGGCTTCTACAAGTTTTTCCATTCGTCTGTAAAGGATTCGCGTTAGTATTTTGCAGCTGTGACTTATTAAACTGATAGTTCGGTAATTTTCACATCTGTCAACACCTGCTTTCTTTGGAATTGGAATTATAATATTCTTCTTAAGGTCTGAGGGAATTTCGCCTGTCTCATACATCTTGCTCAACAGATGGTAGAGTTATGTCAGGACTGGCTCTCCCAAGGCTGTCAGCAGTTCTAATGGAATGTTGTCTACTCCCGGGGCCTTGTTTCGACTTAGGTCTTTCAGTGCTCTGTCAAACTCTTCACGCAGTATCGTATCTCCCATTTCATCTCCATCTACATCCTCTTCCATTTCCATAATATTGTCCTCAAGTGCATCGCCCTTGTATAGACCCTCTATGTACTCCTTCCACGTTTCTCCTTTCCCTTCTTTGCTTAGAACTGGGTTTCCATCCGAGCTCTTGATATTCATGCAAGTGGTTCTCTTTTCTCCAAACGTCTCTTTAATTTTCCTGTAGGCAGTATCTATCTTACCCCACATGAGATAAGCCTTTACATCCTTACATTTGTCCTCTAGCCATCCCTGCTTACCCATTTTGCACTTCCTGTCGATCTCATTTTTGAGACGTTTGTATTCCTTTTTGCCTGCTTCACTGATGCATTTTTGTATTTTCTCCTTTCATCAATTAAATTCAATATCTCTTCTGTTACCCAAGGATTTCTACTAGCCCTCGACTTTTTCCCTACTTGATCCTCTACTGCTTTCACTACTTCATCCCTCAGAGCTACCCATTCTTCTTCTACTGTATTTCTTTCCCCCATTCCTGTCAATTGTTCCCTTATGCTCTCCCTGAAACTCTGTACAACCTCTGGTTCTTTCAGTTTATCCAGGTCCCATCTCCTTAAATTCCCACCTTTTTGCAGTTTCTTCAGTTTTAATCTACAGTACATAACCAATAGAATGTGGTCAGAGTCCACATCTGCCCCTGGAAATGTCTTACAATTTAAAATCTGGTTCCTGATTCTCTGTCTTACCATTATATAATCTATCTGAAACCTTCTAGTATCTCCAGGGTTCTTCCATGTATACAACCTTCTTTCATGATTCCTGAACCAAGTGTTAGCTATGATTAAGTTATGTTCTGTGCAAAATTCTACCAGGCGGCTTCCTCTTTCATTTCTTAGCCCCAATCCATATTCACCTACTACGTTTCCTTCTCTTCCTTTTCCTACTGTCGAATTCCAGTCACCCATGACTATTAAATTTTCGTCTTCCTTCACTACCTGAATAATTTCTTTTATCTCATAATACATTTCATCAATTTCTTCATCATCTGCAGAGCTAATTGGCATATTCTCTGTAGTTGTATAAACAGAATGTTGCTTTGTAGGGAATGACTATGTTTATCTTACTGTTCAGACAGCTGCATTCGAACAGAAGATAAATAAAAAAAAGGACAAGAATAGTGTATGATCGTCTCTACGCTAGTCTTCGTGTAGCCGTGATAATTATTTTTTGCAGGAGTGAAATGGCCATAAAACCAAATATCAAAAATGCATTGCACAATAGCGTTTGTCGACACTTCTGCTTGAGGTGAAAGACTGAATAATACCATCACTGTAATCGACAACTGGGAGTACTTGCGTGTTGCGAGTTACTTCTTAAGCTCAAGACGAAATACTTTTTTATATTTTTATAGAGCATGAAGGAAGAAGCTCGTAAAGCAGGCGTATGGTCGATGAGGACCTTGCCACGTGTAAAGTAAGTACAAGCGGAAAAATGCTCCTATCGGAGCACAAGACAGATGAATATGCTCCTGCTTAAAAGACTGATTGAAAAATGGGGTACCAGCTACCTCATTCTACCTCATTAGCACTTTTAAAATTTTCCCCCGAAATCTTGGCATGCGAACATATTCGTGCTCTTTTTAATATGGAGATCACCTCTCATTCCTGCAACCTCCCCTTGCTGTAATTCGCTTACACCCAGTAGTCCATCGCTGTAACCCGCTCATATTCACCCATTCCCAGTTGCTCATTCTCACTCACTCATTCAGCCCAACTCATTGTCATTCCCTCTTTGCGTTTCTATAACTGTCACTGCCTACTGTCTCACAGCCACAGGCTCCTTCGGTCTGTCCTACTACTATTGTCTCCTCTGTCACTATCTCCCTCTTGCTCTCTCTTACTGCTACTAGTTCATTCACTCCTTCCCACTGTTGCTGTCTCTTCTCACTCACTGTCCTTATCACTCTCTTCCTCGCTGTCATTCTCATAGACTCTGTCTCTCATCATCACTGGTTCTCGCCCACACCTACTTTCTCCTTCTCTTTATTCCTGTCCCATTCGCACTGATTCCTTCACTCTTGTCCTCGAACTGTCACTGACAACTACATTCCAACGCCACATGTGCCTCTGTTTCTCTCCTTCGCTTTTTCTATACCACAGTCAGTGTCAACCATATTCTAGTATTTATTAATTTTCCGTTCCTTTCCCATTGTCACTGTCTCCTTCACTTGCAGCATAAAAAATCCCGAATATGTTTGCATGCCAAACTTTTTGCGAAAATTTTGAAAGGTGCTGAGGAAGGTAGAATGAGGTAGCTGGTACCCCAATTTTCAATCAGTCTTTTAAACAGGAGCATATACGCTTTCTTTTGTCCTCCGATAGGAGCATTTTTCTGCTGGTTCACTTCTTTTACCTATCACAGCAAAGTGTGTCACTCATATGAAAAAAATTTCATGAGTCAGTAAAATTTTCACGTTTTACTTACATGACACTGAAATAACGCAAAACTAATTTTGCGCCTCAGACCGGATTTTACATGCTCAAAAATTTTGTATATGCTTCAGTACTAAAACATAGGGTTCCTATAAACCTTACTACGAAAGCTGATACACTTTACAGAATGTTTCTCCGTTTTAAGTCACTTTACGAACTACGGTTTCGCCTCACACCGGATTTTACCTATGTATTTTACGTGTACAAGTAGAGTAACTTTCAATTACAGGGTGTTTCAAAAAGAATATATGTATTTCGAATGCATATATTTATTAAAACTGAAGACATACGAATATGAAACTTCACACACATATTTGCGAACCTCTCAAGTTCAGGTTACAGATGTCAATCAATATGTCGTCCATCAGCGACACGTACAGTATCACATCGATACTCAAATTCCTCCCATACTCGGGCAAGCATGTCCTTCGTCACTGATGTTATGGCACTACGGATCCAGTTCTTTAACTCTTCCAGGTTCTGTGGGAGTGGTGGTACATAAACGCAGTCTTTAACGAAACACCGTAGGAAGAAGTCAGAAAGTGTCAAGTCCGGTGACCGTGGAGCCCAGATGAGACATGCTAAGTCACCAGCTCTTTGACGAACAATCCAACGTTTCGGTAGAGTTTCATCCAGATATTCACGCACTTGGCGGCTCCAGTGAGGGGGTGCCCTGTCTTGTTGAAATATGAAGTTGTCTTCGTGCAGCCTCGGAAAAAAACAGTTTTGTACGAGGTGCATTCAAGTTCTAAGGCCTCCGATTTTTTTTCTCCAGACTGGAAAGAGATAGAAACATGCGCATTGTTTTAAAATCAGGCCGCGTTCATTGTCAATACGTCCCAGAGATGGTAGCACCGTACAGCAGATGGAATTTTACCGCCAGCGGCGAGAATGAGAACTGTTTTAAATACTTAAAATGGCGACGTTTTCCTTACTTGAACAGCGTGCAATCATTCGTTTTCTGAATTTGCGTGGTGTGAAACCAATTGAAATTCATCGACAGTTGAAGAAGACATGTGGTGATGGAGTTATGGATGTGTCGAAAGTGCGTTCGTGGGTGCGACAGTTTAATGAAGGCAGAACATCGTGTGACAACAAACCGAAACAACCTCGGGCTCGCACAAGCCGGTCTGACGACATGAGCGAGAAAGTGGAGAGAATTGTTTTGGGGGATCGCCGAATGACTGTTGAACAGATCGCCTCCAGAGTTGGCATTTCTGTGAGTTCTGTGCACACAATCCTGCCTGACGACATGAAAATGCGAAAAGTGTCATCCAGGTGGGTGCCACGAATGCTGACAGACGACCACATGGCTGCCCTTGTGGCATGTTGCCAAGCAATGTTGACGCGCAACGACAACATGAATGGGACTTTCTTTTCGTCGGTTGTGACAATGGATGAGACGTGGATGCCATTTTTCAATCCAGAAACAAAGCGCCAGTCAGCTCAATGGAAGCACACAGATTCACCGCCACCAAAAAACTTTCGGGTAACCGCCAGTGCTGAAAAAATGATGGTGTCCATGTTCTGGGACAGCGAGGGCGTAATCCTTACCCATTGCGTTCCAAAGGGCACTACGGTAACAGGTGCATCCTACGAAAATGTTTTGAAGAACAAATTCCTTCCTGCACTGCAACAAAAACGTCCGGGAAGGGCTGTGCGAGTGCTGTTTCACCAAGACAACGCCCCCGCACATCGAGCTAACGTTACGCAACGGTTTCTTCGTGATAACAACTTTGAAGTGATTCCTCATGCTCCCTACTCACCTGACCTGGCTCCTAGTGACTTTTGGCTTTTTCCAACAATGAAAGACACTCTCCGTAGCCGCACATTCACCAGCCGTGCTGCTATTGCCTCAGCGATTTTCCAGTGGTCAAAACAGACTCCTAAAGAAGCCTTCGCCGCTGCCATGGAATCATGGTTTCAGCGTTGTGAAAAATGTGTACGTCTGCAGGGCGATTACGTCGAGAAGTAACGCCAGTTTCATCGATTTCGGGTGAGTAGTTAATTAGAAAAAAAATCGGAGGCCTTAGAACTTGAATGCACCTCGTAACATAGCGGGATACTGCTGACCGTTAACCGTGTTTCCTTCAAATAAGAATGGGCCGTAAACAGATGGTGGGGATATCGACAAAACACATTGACTTTAGGCGAATCTCGTACATGTTCAAGGGCTGCATGTGGGTTACATTGGCCGCAAATTCGAACATAGTTGTTTACCTGACCACTAACATGGAAAGTCGCTCCCTCGCTGAACACAATGCGTTGTGCGAAAGTGTTATCATTGTCAATAACATCAAGAATCTCGTTACAAAATGCCACACGTTTGCGTTTGTCTTCAGGACGCAGAGCTTGTAACAGCTCTAACTTGCACGGCTTCATAACCAACCGACGTCTCCAAACACGTCAAATTGTTGTTGTAGGCACTTGTAACTCCAGATTGGCACGACGACGAATTGATTTTGAAGGACTACGCTGGAAAGCAGTTTTAATTTGTGCAACATCTCCTTCAGAAATACGAGGGCGGGTCTGAAATGATTCAAATGGCTTTAAGCACTCTGGGACTTATCATCTGCAGTCATCAGTCCCCTAGACTTAGAACTACTTAAACCTAACTAACCTAAGGACATCACATACATCCATGCCCGAGGCAGGATTCGAACCTGCGACCGCAGCAGCAGCCCGGTTCCGGACTGAAGCGCCTACAACCGCTCGGTCACAGCTGCCGGCTACGAGGGCGGTCAGGACTCTTTCCTTTCCATACACATCCTGTATCTAGAAACTGTCAATACCATCTGCGAATTTTCCACCGATTCGGAGGATCAATTTGGTACCTCAACCTGAAACGTCTTTGCACTGTTATCACGGAAACGCACTTTGCAAACTCGAGAACACAAAATGATTTCAGATGCGGAGTAGCCACTTTAAACATATTACGGTTACCAAGAAAAACAGAAGACAACTGACATCTAGCGGCTATTAATATAAACTAGACCATGTATTCGTTTCTCCAATAGCAGAGCCGAGGCGCAGTGATCGATAGTTTGCACAAAATAATACTTTGTACTATGTATATTCTTTTTGAAACATCTTGTACTTTACGTGTACAAGTAGGGTAACCTTGAACTATTTACGCATAGACGTAGGGTAACTTTGAACCTCTGTCTCTCTGAAAGATATCAAGAAAATTTTCAAGGTTGTTGGAGATAGGGGTGTTAGGAATATATCGTAAGAATTTCTGGCATTTACTGTAGATACCCATCTTAGAATCCGCATTTCGGTTTAGATACGAGAAAACGGTTTTTGGAGCTTTTTATAAAGGGAACTGCACACGAACTAATGGTTCTTCCATAAGCCCGTTAAGCCCCAACTGATTTCCTCCATTTCCTAAACAGGAGAAAGTGTGTAGTATTCACACTTCTATCCTGTACTGTAGGATAGTGACACAAAAACAGTACTGCTGTTGGGTGTACAAACAGTCCCTAGCCTAAGAGCTATCCAAAATACTTGACCCTACCTTCCTATCACCAATATAATCCGCGGTATCAGCCCCGGAAGAGTCCCGTTGTTATGCGCGCCGTTTGGTAACACATTAGGTAGCGCATGTGTGCCGATAGAATATGGAGAGCCACTGATGCAGTCTTGCAGGTCGCAGTTGTGTTCACCCAGGCTGTGTGGCAGATAAGTTTATCATAATAATTGAGTTGTTCTGACGAGGAATACCCTCTATGCATGTGTTCGTCTCCTTTTTATGCCCTCCTTACTTCGTCCGTCATATCGACACGTAGTAACCACATTACAGTCCAAGTTCGACAACAGGATCGTCAATGAAGTACAATACTCAGGACTGGAAGCATGTACAGCTAGAACAGAATTCAACTCCTGGACGGAGAGTGCTGCTGTTGATATAAACATCGAATATTCCAGAATACATAAACATAAGAAAGTCCGGCCGGCCGCTGTGGCCGAGCGGTTCTAGGCGCTTCAGTCCGGAACCACTCTGCTTCCACGGTCTCAGGTTCGAATCCTGCCTCGGGCATGTATGAGAGTGATGTCCCTAGGGTAGTTAGGTTTAAGCAGTTCTAAGTCTAGGGACCCCCCCCCCCCTCCCCCCCATTGAACCGTGGACCTTGCCGTTGGTGGGGAGGCTTGCGTGCCTCAGCGATACAGATGGCCGTACCGTAGGTACAACCACAACGGAGGGAATCTGTTGAGAGGCCAGACAAACGTGTGGTTCCTGAAGAGGGGCAGCAGCCTTTTCAGTAGTTGCAAGGGCAACAGTCTGGATGATTGACTGATCTGGCCTTGTAACAATAACCAAAACGGCATTGCTGTGCTGGTACTGCGAACGGCTGAAAGCAAGGGGAAACTACGGCCGTAATTTTTCCCGAGGGCATGCAGCTTTACTGTATGATTAAATGATGATGGCGTCCTCTTGGGTAAAATATTCCAGAGGTAAAATAGTCCCCCATTCGGATCTCCGGGCGGGGACTACTCAAGAGGATGTCGTTATCAGGAGAAAGAAAACTGGCGTCCTACGGATCGGAGCGTGGAATGTCAGATCCCTTAATCGGGCAGGTAGGTTAGAAAATTTAAAAAGGGAAATGGATAAGTTAAAGTTAGATATAGTGGGAATTAGTGAAGTTCGGTGGCAGGAGGAACAAGACTTCTGGTCAGGTGACTACAGGGTTATAAACACAAAGTCAAATAGGGGTAATGCAGGAGTAGGTTTAATAATGAATAGGAAAATAGGAATGCGGGTAAGCAACTACAAACAGCATAGTGAACGCATTATTGTGGCCAAGATAGACACGAAGCCCACGCCTACTACAGTAGTACAAGTTTATATGCCAACTAGCTCTGCAGATGACGAAGAAATTGAAGAAATGTATGATGATATAAAAGAAATTATTCAGATAGTGAAGGGAGACGAAAATTTAATAGTCATGGGTGACTGGAATTCGAGTGTAGGAAAAGGGAGAGAAGGAAACGTAGTAGGTGAATATGGATTGGGGCTAAGAAATGAAAGAGGAAGCCGCCTGGTAGAATTTTGCACTCAACGTCCCCTTAGAACAATTATACACGACTGTGCTTAACCTGACACACAATATTATTTAGCGCAACGCAATCTGACTATCAAAGATACCTGCAACAGAATGGCCCTGAGTAACATTAAACTATACCTTTCACAAATAACTTACCTCACAAAAATCTCCGTTACTCGAACTACTGCAATACGGCGAGCGCCACTACTGCCAGCTAAATAACAGATTCAAACTACGGAAGGCACTAACTACTGATAGGGATAGTTAGCAAATGAAAGATTTTAATAGAGAACAAACACTGTATTTACCTTAATAATCACAATATATATAGCAGTTCAATTTCAAAACTTCCGCCATCTCTCTCCTCACATCCACCACTGCTGGCGGCTCACCTCCAACTGCCCAACAATACAATGGCAGACAACAATGCAAACTAGCCACAGACTGCACACAGCACAGCCAGTGATTTTCATATAGAGCGCTACGTAACGTTGCCAATAAGAAAACATAAACAGCCTACTTACATAAAGAAAACATAAACAGCCTACTTACACCACTGCTGGCGGCTCACCTCTAACTGCGCAACGCTACGCGCTGTTCACATCCAGCTGCCGCTCTACAATGGCAGACAACAATGCAAACTAGCCACAGACTGCACACAGCACAGCCAGTGATTTTCATACAGAGAGCGCTACGTGGCGTTGCCAATAAGAAAACATAAACAGCAAACTTACATAAAGAAAACATAAACAGCCTACTTACATAGAGAAAACATAAACAGCCTACTTACATAGAGAAAACATAAACAGCCTACTTACATAGCCCCCATGCTTCCCACAAAAAATTTTACAAATTTTTTTGGCCAGTGGCCAATACAGATTTGAAAAAATTTTTCATAATTACAGTAACAATGATATAAAATGCACACACTGATTAATACAATGTTGGTCAAAAGCTAAAATTTTCTCACAGTCCATAAAGACAGTCCTGATCATTCACCACAGTAAAACTGCCGTGTCTTTTATCAAAGTCTGAGCAGTAAAAGACAATGCACACGGAAGTAGTCGATGTCCATGCAGTCTTGAAGAAGTAGTGTTGTCCTTCCAACAGAAAGACAGTGCTGACTCTTGACATGCTGACAGGTAATGGGCCACAACAGAGCAAACCCACAGCAGAGTCATTCGACGTTTTGAAGAAGATTGTTAGGTAGGTCGTCACAGAGCAGACCCACTGTAGTCCTGGTAGAGAGTATTGTATTGGTGGGCCACCAGAGGTGCAGACCCACTGCAGTCCTTGTAGAAATAGGCTGGTAATCTCTACCAGGACTACAGTGGGCCTGTCCACAATTTCTACAAGGACTGCACTGGGTCTACACCTTTGATGACTCACCAATACCATACTCTCTACCAGGACTACAGTGGGTCTGCTCTGTGATGACCTACCTACCAATCTTCTTCAAAACGTCGAATGACTCTGCTGTGGGTTTGCTCTGTTGTAGCCCATTACCTGTCAGCATGTCAAGAGTCAGCACTGTCTTTCCGTTGGAAGGACACCACTACTTCTTCAAGACTGCATGGAAATCCACTACTTCTGTGTGCAATATTTTTTACTAATGAGACTTTGTGAAAAAAACTGTAATTACTATTATGATGAATGATCAGGACTGTCTTTATGGACTGTGAGAAAATTTTAGCTTTTGACCAACATTGTATCAATAAGTGTGTGCATTTTATATCATTGTTTCTGTAATTGTGAAAAAATTTTTCAAATCTGTATTGGCCAGTGCCCAACACCATTTGTAAAAATTTTTTGTGGGGAGCATGGGGGCTATGTAAGTAGGCTGTTTATGTTTTCTTTATGTAAGTAGGCTGTTTATGTTTTCTTATTGGCAACGTTACGTAGCGCTCTGTATGAAAATCACTGGCTGTGCTGTGTGCAGTCTGTGGCTAGTTTGCATTGTTGTCTGCCATTGTATTGTTGGGCAGTTGGAGGTGAGCCGCCAGCAGTGGTGGATGTGAGGAGAGAGATGGCGGAAGTTTTGAAATTGAACTGCTATATATATTATGATTATTAAGGTAAATACAGTGTTTGTTCTCTATTAAAATCTTTCGTTTGCTAACTATCCCTATCAGTAGTTAGTGCCTTCCGTAGTTTGAATCTGTTATTTAGCTGGCAGTAGTGGCGCTCGCCGTATTGCAGTAGTTCGAGTAACGGAAATTTTTGTGAGGTAAGTTATTTGTGAAAGGTATAGTTTAATGTTACTCAGGGCCATTCTTTTGCAGGGATCTTTGATAGTCAGATTGCGTTGCGCTAAATAATATTGTGTGTCAGGTTAAGCACAGTCGTGTATAATTGTTCTAAGGGGACGTTTCAAGTGTTTTACAGTAATAAATGGCATTCTTAAAGGTACTTCTACTATCGTACTCATCGATTAAAGTCGTTAAAATAGTACCTGCAAATTTTATTTAATTGCAATCTTTCATTTATAAATTTCTATGTTACGTTCAAAATTCGCAATTGCCGAGTGATAGCAACCTCCTACCATTCGATTCATGTGTGTATACATATTGTATACTGTAGACTCATCAGTATTTGGCATGTAATGCGGCAACTACTTATCCCAGCCCCTAGGCAACGAAACCAGCAAAAACTTTTAATATTTCAACTCTGAGTCTGAGGGCACGTAGTTGAGGACCACCATTATTATTATTATTATTATTATTTTTAAAGCCAGTAAGATTGTGCGATACATCTCGTACATCTCGCACTTTTCTACACTTTCTTCCTTCAGATTTGTGTGGATAATACTCCCCGAAAGTCTGATAGTATGTCTCCAGTCTCACAGATTCTATACACCAGTGTGAATAGTCATTTGATTGCCACTTGCCCCATGATTTTAGAACTTCCTTCGAAATGTTATCCATGCCATCCACCTTATGTGATTTTAGGTCTTCCGAAGCTAACTCTAGCTGATGCTGTATACCTTATATCTTTCATATCTGCTTCCATTTCTCCTCCTATCACGTCATCAGTTCCTCTCCCTCGCAGAGGCCGTCAACCTATTCTTTCCACCCACACACTCTCTCCTCTGCTTTGTACAGTGGAAATCCAGGTGCTCTCTTAATGCTGCCACTCTTGTTTTTAATTTCACCGAAGGTGAACCAGTTCTTCCGCCAATTATGTTCTTTGCAGTTCGTTCGCACTTTTTTCTGCAGCTTTCTCATTTTAGCTTCCCTGTATTTTCGATTTACTTCGTTCCTCTCTTTTCCTTGGCATTTTTGTGTTTCCTTCTTTCGTCGAGCAAACGAAGTATTTCTTCTAACACCAAATTTATCTTCGCAATTGCCTACCTTGTACCTTTGTTTCTCTGTCAAACTGTTGTCGTAAACTTTAGTCTACTCTTTATCGTTACTGAATAGTGACCTGAGTCCATAACGGCTTCTGGCTATGCCTTACAGTCAAATGTATGATTTCAGAACCTCTGTCTGCCCGTGATGTAATATCGCTGGAATTTTCTTTTGTCTCTGGGCCTATTCCAAATACATCTCTCCTGTTGTGATTTTTGCAATATTTCAGCTCAAATGTAATGCAAAACCCACGTAGCCACATTCATATTCCAATGTCCATTTCTTCTGTAACTCTTCCTTTCCCCTCTACCACATTCCAGTCCCCCGTGATCATTATTTTGTCACCTTTATACATACTGAATTAGCCGTTCAATATAACCATATGCATTTTCTACTTCACTATCTTCTGCTTGTGACACCGGGATATATACCTCAATTATAGTAGTTGTCGTTGGTTTGTTGTCACTTCTGATGAGAATAACTCTATAACTGAACTGTTAATAGTAACTCAGTCGCTTTTGCCAACTGTGACATCATCGTGATATTCTTCAATTACAGGCGTCATGTCGTGTGGATAAGCACTATGTGTCCCCAACGCAGTGGTTCCCTTTGGTTTCAGCATCCTCATCTCGATGATCACTGCTAGGTCTTCCACCTCGTAGGGCCACAACACCAAGAAGTTGCCCTGAAACTGTCTGCTTCTTCGCCCTCTTTGGCAAGACCTTTGGCAGTGTAAGGGTGACTTCTTATACCCGAAGTCTTCGGCTGCCGTAGCTGATGAACTGACCTAGAAAATCATCAGATTTAAACATGGGCGGAGAGAGGGAAGAAGGTTGTTGCATCCAGCTTACGACGACAATGTACAGCAGGTCGAGAGGTCAGGACCTGTGAGTGAGCATCCAGCCTGCCGTTAGATGAATGCAAAGGAGATTAAGTGTAATAAAGAGAATATATATCGTTGTACAGAATACAACGCGCCTAGGGAGGAAGTTAGCAGGTGTAGGCCAGTCTAGGAGGTTGAATGACTAAATAAGGTAGGCAACTGAAGGGGAGGCGGTTCGGCCGGTCACTGGCCGCAGAGCCACAGGCTCTTCCTCCTGAAAAAGACGTCTGTGTTAGTCGATGTCTCGATCACTACAGAGAGAAGCAACTGTATTCGGCGCTGCAAAATCATGCAGCGTTCACACACGTGATCTGTATCCCACGCACGCTATTGGCTGAAACCGATGGCGTAAATTCGCTAGCAATTTCAGCAGAGGGCTCAAGGCGCCTCTTTTCAGCAGCTTTAACTGGACAGAACTGCCTCGAGTCTGACGGGCAGGCAACTTGTTTCACGCAGGCACAGTAGACGTTTCTCCGGGAGACAACATTTAAAGATTTGACTGGGGCCCTTGAAATAAATTTTTTTAAACCAATTCCCTACAATATTCCTTGACTGGATGCCTCCCTGTACAAATTTCTTCCCATTCGATTCTGCCCTTTTTGCCCGTCCTCAAATAATCGAGACGTCAGTTCGTGCACAAAATCCTGCACCGGAAACACTTTCGCAGTTATGGACGGCAGCATAGCTCGGTATTTTTGCAGGGGACTTCCAACGACTTGTTGAGTCAAAGGCCGGGCAAAATGAGGTCCGACACGGTATTGGGAGGGGTCCCATGACTCTAGTCACCTCAGTGTAAAGTTGGCGTCACCCCCTTGTGGGGCGGCGAGTAACTCGTGAAAATTACAATAATTGCTGTATAAATGCTTGCAATACATATGTTGAATCAGTTTCAGGCTTTTAGAATGTTGTTAATGCTGTCTTTCGCCGTTCTCAACACTGGCTCTCTATTTACTTTTTTAGCTCCCAGAAAGTGATTTAACCAAACATGAAGCCGGTAATTAGAGATCCTAGTGCCCACTTCATCTGAGAATACCATTATAGCTGCAGCTTATAGCTCTGAGGAATTAGGAGATTGTCCGGGATTTCTAATCAAAAACGATTTTCCAAAATAGTTGAGTATATTCTGAAATTCACTGATAAAAAAACACAAGTATCCCTACAACCTAACTAACAGAGCAGTTCAGAGTCTAATGCGTTGATGCAACTATAAATGTCCGAATTAAATGTTAAAAAAGAATGCTCGCCAAAATTTGATGAGAATATTTCATCAAACGCCACGCTAAATAATTGGTAGAATGTCTGTCCCGCGACGGCACGTGAAAATACGACAATACGCAAACTGAAGCTATATAATGAAAATCATCCCAGAATTAACCCTTCACTTGAAATGATTTCATGGTTCCGCGTATCTCTAGTAACTTAATACGGCACCCGAGGCTGTTTGTAGCAGTGCTACCGAAGCGACGCGACTCCCGACACAGCTGACGTGCTATTCAGCGTCTGGAGAGAACTGGGGCCTTCCTTCCTCGCGCAGCGCTCTTATATATATAGCCGCGGTGCGGACGGCTAAGGGAACGCCTGATCAAATCGGCTCTCCCGACTAGCCGCTGGGCTAGTAACGCACCACTTCAAGTTACATAATAATTTATAGCTTCTTTTGCTGATGGCCGATGAAGCTCTTAATTTAAACGTGCATTCAGCACGCAGGTAAGTATTGATAATAAAATTTTGACGTGGCTAAGTTAAATATTTTGGGCGAGAGAATTAATTAAATTACACTGCACGCAGTAGATGAGCTCTGCACTGGCCCTTTTGAGATCCGCTATCGCTATAATTTTATAGGTATTCAAAAGAAACTTTTCACATCTTCACAGTCATAGCGGACCTCCAACCTATTTAAATCTAAACATCCTAGCCTTATTTATTAGCCTACTTAATCTATCTTGCTTCCTTCAGTTTTGAGACGAAAACCAGAAAATCATGAATTTCCACTAAAGTCTTAATTTGTGAAATCCAAAGTACTGTTTTTATTAAATCATTATGAAAGATGAATCTAA
Organism: Schistocerca cancellata; assembly: GCF_023864275.1. Classification (NCBI taxonomy): domain Eukaryota; kingdom Metazoa; phylum Arthropoda; class Insecta; order Orthoptera; family Acrididae; genus Schistocerca; species Schistocerca cancellata. Next base: position 1,002,023,663 of record NC_064627.1, read on the forward strand.
ATATAAATTTTGAAGTCTCTAGCTCTTTTCTGTTGCGCCAATGAATTTTTTAGAAAAACGTCCAAATTTCGAAAATGGCTGAAGTTATCGAACTGATATTTAACACACATTAATTTAGTATTATTCCTGACATGCTAGAAAAGTTTTAGGTCATTTGCTTGATTTTTAAGGTATTGCGCAACATTTATGACGTCAGAGCTACTTACAGCAGACTGGCTGGCACACAATGGAAACTGATGTGAATTTACTACAGCGTGAGTAGGCTGCTTCCCTACACCCTCTTGCGCTCTCCTCCTGCTGAAGTGGAATGAATTTCTGGCGCAGACTCCTTATATAGCTACTGCGGTTCGACTGAGCTGCCGTTTCTGAAAAAACCGGGAGCGATAGTGCTCGTACGCCGCCATGGTTCTAATATCTCAGTAATTAGTAAGGTGGTTCATGTGGATCCTCTTTATAATGTCTGTTAAGACACAATGATAGAAAACCTTTCCGTGAATGTTGCTTTTGATTATTCTGACTATTTTAATTACCGACAACCAGAAGCAGTGGCAGAAACGTATTCTCTAATATTGATCTTCATTATGGCTTTTTTACGGCTGCTAGGATTTTCACGCGGAAAATAGCAGACCTTCATCCGCGCCCTTCTGAAATCCTTATCGTCTGGCTAATCTGGATAATAAAGAAATACATCGCTCGCTTAGAAAGGTTTCTGAACCGAAATACCCTATCGTTATTAAAAATATTCGCAAATGCTTCAATTTCGCTATATCCAAAAAATGGATAGCATTTTTGTAGACACATAGAAGTTAATGATACGTTACAAGGCGAATGCACAGTCAATGCAAACAAAGATTTCTGTCTAATCTTATGCAATGCGTGTAGAATTTTCCGGTTGTGAGGTAATAATCGTGTAATAAGTCATAAAATAAAGTCCAAGTCTCTACTATCGAAACGAATTCTTGTAGATCGTATACAGGGAATGTGACGAGGTATAGTGAGAATGTAACATCACCAGAGACGCAGGCTAATCGTTGGACTGACTACCTGTGCAGAGTGTGGGATAATTTGCTGTTTTACGTACTTTTGACAAATGTAGGTCATGATGGTTTTCTGGGCTATAGGATAACCACAGAAACGGTGAACGTACTCAGATACTGTTAGGTGTTTCCTCTGGTGTTGTCGAATGGTTGTGAAATAGCTAATGTCAAATAGGTGTTAGATGTCGACAATCCATAGACGAAAATGAGCGTCGCCGCTGTGACCACCCTGTGAAACAGAAATGACAGAATTTCAATCCTAGGGGTAACGAAAGCGATTAGAATTGACGATCATGGTATGTCTTACATGACGTTGATTGCCGTGTCAAAGTACAAAATGCAGAATTCAGAATGTTAAGTCTTCCACGAGGATGCCTGTTCAAGAAGGACACCAAAAAAAAGGAAGACAGGAATTATCCGAGTGAGACGGAAACCTATAGGTGTGATGTACATGTAAAAACAAATCAAACATAGGATGATTTATTCAAGAGAAAAAGCTTCACAAATTGAGCAAGTGAATGACGCATTGGTCCACCTCTGGCCCTTATGCAAGCATTTACTCGGTTTGGCATTGACTGACAGAGTTGTTGAATGTCCTACTAAGGGATATCGTCCCATTTCTGTCCTATTGGTGAGTTAGATCGTCAAAATCCCAAACTGACTGGAGAGCTTTGGTCATAATGCTCCAAACATTCTCAATTTGGGAGAGGTCCGGTGACCTTGCTGGCAAAGGCAAGGTTTGGAAAACACGAGGAAAAGCAGGCGGGCATTATCTTGCTGAAATGTAAGACCAGGGTGAATGCAATTAAGGCAACAAAACAGGTTTTAGAATATCGTCGACGTACTTTATGCTGTAAGGAGGGTGCCGCAGATTACAGAGGGGGCCCTGCTATGAAAAGAAATGCCACCTCAGACCATCACTCTGGTCAGGCTGTAGGGACGTATGGGGGGCGACAGTGAGGTTGGTGTCCCAACGCTGTCCGGGCGTCTCCAGACGCGTCTTTGGTCTGGAATGTCACAGAGAACAAGTGTCTTCATTGACGAGCCCCTCTTTGAAGTGAGCCCCAATGACCTGCGAAGACGTTTCTGGAGACGTCTCGCACAGCAGGGGGATACCAATCTTACTGCCATCCGCTATACTGTCCGACAACGAGGAGTAATCGTCTAGGGTGACATTTCTTTTCTTGACAGGACCGCTTTAGTTGCCACTCGCGGTAAGTTGACGATAATCTACACCCCGTTTTGTTACCTTTCATGGCAAGCCATCCTGGGCTTACGTTTCACAAGATAATTCCCGTCCACATGCGGCGAGAGTTTCTACAGCTTGTCTTCGTGCTTGCCAATGCCTCCCTTGGACAGCAAGGTAGCCAGATCTCTTCCAAATGGAGAATATTTGTAGCGTTATGAGCAGGTTCCTCCAATCAGATAGAGGTTTTGATGATCTATCTAACCAATTAGATCACCAATTAGTCAGAATTTCGCCTCATATCCCTCAGGAGGACATCCACGAATTATGAGTCAGTGCCGAGCCAAATAACTGCTTGCATAAGGGCTGGAGGCGGATCATCGCGTTATTCACTTGCTCAATTTGTGACGCTCATTTTATTTATTTATTTATTTATTTATTGAGAGAGAGAGAGAGAGAATATATCATGAGTGCAGTTTTACACCGTGGGAAATAAGTTGTGATAATTTCCCAAGCCAGTGTGGCCATCATATACAGTAGTAACATTGCTTCATTGGTTGAGGAGCGTAGCGTTGGATAATGTTATGGAAGCTGCACAGTATTTCAACGAGACAGCTGCTCATAATCTTCAAGTGCTTACTGATGTGTTTCTGTTTTTTCCCTTTCAAATGGTTTAAATGGCTCTGAGTACTATGGGACTTAACATCTGAGGTCATTAGTCCCCTAGAACTTAGAACTACTTAAACCTAACTAACCTAAGGACATCACACACACCCATGCCCAAGGCAGGATTCGAACCTGCGACCATAGCAGTCCCGCAGTTCCGGACTGCAGCGCCAGAACCGCACAGCCACCGCGGCTGGCTTTTTTCCCTTTATTCTAATTTCATGCCCCTGCCCCATATGGGTAGCAGAGGGCTGGCAGTGGCACACTCCGCTGATCTTCAGCAGAGTGGTTTTATAAAAAATATAAAAATGGGGAAATCATACTGAGACGTGGTATTTATTGGTATTAAGGAAAATGTGGAAGGTAGGACCCACCAATGTAACTTTCTTTTCACACAACCTGTTTATTTAATAATATATAATCATAAATATATTTTCTGTACAAATTAAGAAATTTGTGAAATGAATAGGATTTTACAAGAGAAATCAAAACAAAATATGACAATAATTAAAAATCTCCGACCCTGCAGCCCGCCCCTTGTCGGTGAAACAGCGGTGTTTACTACTGCGCTGGACACAATTTCTCTTATTAAATGCCCTTCTGCAACACATGAAAACATCAGTAATATTGATGACAAGAGTGTTTCAATTACTCAAACAGATGACGTGTGGTTAATTTCCTCTTGCATATGTTTCAACGTTCTTCGTGTGTTATTTTATGAATGCAGTGTTGTATGCAGTCTCCCAATCTTGGATCCATATTTGATGTGTTCCGTAAGATGACAAACTCACATTTTCACAATCCTAAATAAGGCACCAGTTTAATTATGAATCAAGTGTAATATGCTGAAATTTTGACGGAACAATGATCAATGTTAAAATAAATGTTCAAATATAAACATATATATATATATATATATATATATATATATATATATATATCACCGGTTGTCGTAAGATGACTATTAAAAGATTATAATTAATGTTAGTCTGGTTGGAAATTTGCTAAGCTAGACTGGATACCTGGTGAAATAGTTACTCAGTAACGCAAGGTTAACTTCCCCAGATAGCTCACGGCTTTTTACCCACTCTTATTGTCTTGAATATCAGCACCGCTTTCAGAACAACTTAATGCATCAACATTACAACAATTATGACAAGACTAAGGCTTGCTTCAAAACGAGCAACCTTTACATTTCAATCAGCAACCAAGGTGCGACTGGATTCCAACCTGTCCCTTTTGGCAATCTTATTCTGACTAAACCCGGCTGGTGTGACCGAGGGGTTCTAGACGCTTCAGTCTGGAACCGCGCGACTGCTACGGATGTGTGTGATGTCCTTATGTTAGTTAGGTTTAAGTAGTTCTAAGTTCTAGGGGACTGATGACCTCAGATGTTAAGTCCCATAGTGCTCAGAGCCATTTGAACCATTCTGACTAAAACCCTGGTGACCGTTAGCTGTTAATATGTCAAAAGTTAAATTGCTTCTCAGTTGTGGAGACAGCTCTAAAGGAACGTTTTTAAAACATTAAGTATGAGAACTTATTACAAGAGAACTCATTCGGCGGAACCACGTGATCCAGTTAAAAATTCACCAGTAATGACCTGGTCTTTCAAAGACTGGTATGCACAGCTTAATTAATACAACAGGTAGTTCAGATTATCTCAAATACAATTACAATCAAGGAATTGAATCGGTTAACATCTAAGTCTAATCACAAGACCCCTGTTTGTTTAACGGCAACCTATGTCATGGCACAATTGTTCCAACTGTATTTCTGACCAGGAGCTGATTCATGAAAACATTAATGATCGGGTATAAACTAGAAAGTAAGGTCAATGTAATATCAGAAAAAATTTTCAAAAGACACCTAGTGTCTACTACAATACTACGGTCTATATTTATGACCAAAGAGCCGACCGAGTAAGACACTGAGGTTCGGGTACAAACCAGAAAATAATTGAGAGGTCAGTTAGCCTGACATCAACCACCACGAGGATTACAGAATGTTACTCCCCTTTATCAGCAAGCACCTCCTTGGATCCACGGTGCGTCGCGGCGGTACTGAGTGGTGCCGATTTATTTAATCCTGTCAGAAGCATCGTACATAAAATCAGAATGATTAATACATACATATCAAGTATATAAAAAATACAAAAGTATAAAACTATACAGATATATAAGCAGGGTCAAGTAGTTTTTTATTTAATGAAGTCTTGGACCAGAACCTGGCCACGTCCAGCACTTCCGGGGTGGCATTCATCAAATCCTTCATGGTGCAGGTGCTTGGGCACAGCACACACTGCGTGAGGTGGATGGTGGTTTGAGTGTGTCCACAGTCACACAGCGCCGGTTCATTTGAGAGGCCCCATTTTCGCATATTCTCTTTGGATTGTGTGACACCAGAGCGCAGCCTATTAAGAGATTTCCATGTCGTCCATCCTTCCATATGGCTGGGAGGGAGGTCTTCGTTTGGGACCACCATTCCCAAGGTGCGCATTTTCTTCTCGCCACATTGCCAGCCTCACTTGCTGCGATGTCCCGACGATGTTTTCTGCTGTGTGCAGGAAGCTTTTTCTAGATTTTAGTCGACGGCTGGTTGGCTGACGTTTATACAGCGGGTGGGCAGGTGAGGTCAACGCCTTTGTCTTTTCCCTCCTGGACGCTACTTTCCTCCTAATATCTGGTGGGGTCACGCCTGCCAGGCAGTACAATTTATCAGTCGGGGTTGGACTCAGACAGCCTGTGATGATTCGGCAGGATTCATTAAGCGGTATGTCCACTTGCTTGGCGTGGCTAGAATTGTACCACACTGGACACGCGTACTCCGCTGTTGAATAGCACAAAGCAAGAGCTGTGGTTCTCACTACTCCAGGCTGTGCCCCCCACGTAGTGCCCGTTAGTTTGCGCACAATGTTGTTTCTCGCGGCTACTTTGTGTATAGTGTTCATGCAGTGCTTTTTATAGGTGAGTGCTCTATCCAAGGTGACGCCTGAGTATTTTGGTGTTATGCAATGTTCCAGGGGCACTCCTTGCCAGTTAAGTTGTAGTCTTCTTGCAGATTGTCTGTTCTTTAGGTGGAAGGCGCAGGTTTGGGTTTTCCCTGGGTTGGGTTTGAGATGGTTCCCCTTATTGTAGGTGGCAAGCTGTTCGAGGGCTTCTGACAGATTCTGTTCAACAGTTTCAAAGCTGTCTGCTTGAGCGGTAATGGCGGAATCATCTGCATATATGAAGCTTTAGGTGCCTTGGGGGAGAGGCTGGTCATTAATACACATATTAAAAAGTGTTGGGGCCAGTAGCTTCCTTGGGGGAGGCCATTTTTCTGTATCCTCCACCGGCTCCTCTGTCCCTGAAAATCCACGAAGAATCTTCGATTCTGGAGTAGGTTTCCAATCAGTACGGTTAGTCTGTACTCATTGCGTATATTTTCCCCAGGAGCAGTCGGTGGTTGACTGTGTCGTAGGCGGCTGATAGGTCTAGGAAGACAGCCCCGGTAATCTTCTTGTTCTCCAACCCATCCTCCATGTGTTGCGTTAATTTTAGCACCTGTGACGTGGAGCGTTTGCCCTGTCTGAAGGCTGCTTGTTGTGGGATCAGGAGGGGCTCGATGGCGTCCGTGATTCTGTGGAGTATCATCCTTTCCAAAATCTTGTACATATGGCATAGCAGAGAGATCGGCCTGTAGTTTTTGGGATTTTCACGTTCTTTGCCTGGTTTTAGGATGGCAATGACTCGCGATTTTCTCCGGATTTTTGGAATTTTGCAGGATGTCATGCAGTTGTTCATCACATAGACAAGCCATTTCTTTGTTACAGGTCCAAAATGCTTTATTTGCTCAACGCATATATCATCAAGGCCGGCTGCTGTCCGCATTTTGCACTTACTAATCGCCTTCTCCAGTTCCGCCAAGGTAAATGGCTTGGATAGTTCTTCGGTCTCCTGAGGGGGGTTTCGTTCTATGCCCCTCTTTTTTGTCTTTAGGTTGTCGTGTCTTGGTGGTTTCCCATTTGTGAGAAGCTGGTGTGCAATTTGGTCTGCTGTGACGTTGGCGTGTAGATTTGGTTTGTGGGGTCATTGGCTAGGCGTTTTATGAGTTTCCAGGCCTTTTGACTATCTCTACCAAAATTAGTTTCCTCCATCAGTTTGGTCCATTGCTCACTTCTCACTTCTGATATCCGGGAGGTAATAACTCTTCCTTCGGTGAGGGTTTCTTCACTGAAGGCGGTTCTTTCGAAGAGCATTTGATACTCTTCCAGTAGGGCTACTGTTTCCTGAGTGAGTCCTGTTCTGCATCCCCTTGGAATAGACGCTCGGGAGCAGGTTTTGACGGTGTCCACGAAACTGTCATAGTTCTCTGGATCTGGGCTATATGTCTGGATTCTCTCTTCTAGTATTCTGGTGAATTTGGGCCAGTCTGCCTTCCTGAAATTATATCTCCTTCTGAACTTTACTCTTCGTGATATAGCTATTGGCAACATTTGGCACATTATTGGGCGATGTTGTGTCATTGGGATGGGGGCGCAGATGGACTTAAAGCACTGTTGTGCAATTTCTTCGCCGACGAATAGGAGATCCGAGTTGTATCCGCAGCGCCACCTGCCGCTGTTGAAAGATATGGGAAGTTTGCTGCCGTGGATAAGTGCCAGGTGGTTTGATTCGGCCCACGCCAGAACGGCCGATAACAGCCAGGCAGAAAGGGGGCAGCCAGGCCACGAGCGGACGACCGACACAAATGTTGCCAACCAACCAACGGGATGTCGGCCTGCTGCTTTGTAGTCGACGCTTACCCCGGTAACTGGAAATGCCGTGTGGCTAGGGCCTCCAGTCGGGTAGACCGTTCGCCTGGTGCAAGTCTTTCAACTTGACGCCACTTCTGCGACTTGCCTGTCGATGGAGATGAAATGATGACAACACAACACCCAGTCCCTGAGCGGAGAAAATCTCCGACCCTGCTGGGAATCGAACCCGGGCCATTAGGTATGACATTCTTTCGCGCTGACCACTTTTTTTTCTCTCATTTTGTTCTATATTGTTCCTTGACTTCGTTCGGGGCGGACGTCCGATGACACCCGTACAGGTTGTTCGTTGATCCGTTAACTCAGTTTTTTTATTACAGAGGGTAGCTGTTCCTCTGACTGAACACGCTGAGCTACCATGCCGGCACCACTCAACTACAAGGGGCGTACGCTTGCCCCGGTGAAGTACTCCGGTATCTTTCCTCTGCACAGGCCCTCCTTGCGTAGCTCGTGGCTTCCGCCATTCGGACCTTGTGACCGTCTCTTGTCGCGACGCTACCGCCAATCCCCCAAACTTGGTCCCTCCTCAAAAATGACCGGTATATTTGAAACGGTAATAAAAACTAAACAAGCAGCGATAGAAATACACCGTTTGTTGCAATATGCTTGGGATAACAGTACATTTTCAGGCAGACAAACTTTCAAAATTACAGTAGTTACAATTGTCAACAACAGATGGCGCTGCGGTCTGGGAAACTCTATAGTACAATATTTTCCACATATCCACCATGCGTAGCAATAATATGGCGTAGTCTCTGAATGAAATTACCCGAAACCTTTGACAACGTGTCTGGCGGAATGGCTTCACATGCAGATGAGATGTACTGCTTCAGCTGTTCAATTGTTTCTGGATTCTGGCGGTACACCTGGTCTTTCAAGTGTCTGCACAGAAAGAAGTCACAGGGGTTCATGTCTGGCGAATAGGGAGGCCAATCCACGCCGCCTCCTGTATGTTTCGGATAGCCCAAAGCAATCACACGATCATCGAAATATTCATTCAGGAAATTAAAGACGTCGGCCGTGCGATGTGGCCGGGCACCATCTTGCATAAACCACGAGGTGTTCGCAGTGTCGTCTAAGGCAGTTTGTACCGCCACAAATTCATGAAGAATGTCCAGATAGCGTGATGCAGTAATCGTTTCGGATCTGAAAAATGGGCCAATGATTCCTTTGGAAGAAATGGCGGCCCAGACCAGTACTTTTTGATGATGCAGGGACGATGGGACTGCAACATGGGGCTTTTCGGTTCCCCATATGCGCCAGTTCTGTTTATTGACGAAGCCGTCCAGGTAAAAATAAGCTTCGTCAGTAAACCAAATGCTGCCCACATGCATATCGCCGTCATCAATCCTGTGCACTATATCGTTAGCGAATGTCTCTCGTGCAGCAATGGTAGCGGCGCTGAGGGGTTGCCGCGTTTGAATTTTGTATGGATAGAGGTGTAAACTCTGGCGCATGAGACGATACGTGGACGTTGGCGTCATTTGGACCGCAGCTGCAACACGGCGAACGGAAACCCGAGGCCGCTGTTGGATCACCTGCTGCACTAGCTGCGCGTTGCCCTCTGTGGTTGCCGTACGCGGTCGCCCTACCTTTCCAGCACGTTCATCCGTCAGGTTCCCAGTCCGTTGAAATTTTTCAAACAGATCCTTTATTGTATCGCTTTTCGGTCCTTTGGTTACATTAAACCTCCGTTGAAAACTTCGTCTTGTTGCAACAACACTGTGTTCTAGGCGGTGGAATTCCAACACCAGAAAAATCCTCTGTTCTAAGGAATAAACCTTGTTGTCCACAGCACACTTGCACGTTGTGAACAGCACACGCTTACAGCAGAAAGACGACGTACAGAATGGCGCACCCACAGACTGCGTTGTCTTCTATATCTCTCACATCACTTGCAGCGCCATCTGTTGTTGAAAATTGTAACTACTGTAATTTCGAAAGTTTGTCCGCCTGAAAATGTACTGTTGTCCCAAGCATATTGCAACAAACGGTGTATTTCTATCGCTGCTCGTTTAGTTTTTATTGCCGTTTCAAATATACCGGTCATTTTTGAAACACCCTGTATATCGGCAGGCAAAGAGCTTCTGAGGACGCAACCCACAGATACCACCTCTTCCTCATAGGTATTGGCAACGGGGGCGCAAGAGGGACAGTCGAGACTACCCTTGAGCTAGTGGTGCCACGGCTCACACACAAAAAAGGCCAAAAAATGTGGGACCTATAATCACTGTAAATGGAGATAATGGAAGTTAAAATACACACTATCACAGGGCGATTCACTGGAGGACAGTTAAAAAAAAGTCGACATAAAGTTAAAAGAACACAACTGGCAATTCGTGAGGCACTTAAAATACACTGGAGTCAAACACAACTTAAAAGTCGGCGCACGGCCTTCTCATGCCCGACGTGGGAAAAGCGCGGCCGCGAATTGCTGCCCAAAGTGCGTGGGCTGTGTGTTGGCGCCCAGTTTGCGTGTGCGAACGCCGATTTTCCTACGTCTGTGTTGACTCGGATTCGTTCGTCTGCGGCCAGCAATGCCTTAGTAGCGCCAATGCTGGTTCCGATGCCTTGCTGAGTTGAAAACTTTTGTCCCTATTAATCAAGTCTTTACTTACAAGTACTTCGACTGCTTCTTTAGTGATGAAGGTTCAGTGCGTAGAAGCGGACGAAGGAATCTTTGTCTGTCCGTTATTCATGCTGTGTCCCATGTCAAGAGTGTTCACGCACAGCAGACTTTTCCGGTTGACCCAGTCTCATGTGACGTCTATGTTCAGCGCATCTATCCTTAACAGTCCGACATATTTGGCCAATGTATGATTTCCTACAGTGGCGCGCGATTTTATATATCCCTGGCCTACTTAGACCTAAGTTGTTTTTAAAAGAACCCAGCTTAGTTTGCACTCGCGCTGGACGGCGGAAGAGACATTTTATTTGGTGTTTCTTGAACAACCTGACAACCAACTTAGTGTAGAAAAACCATCCCCGTGGACTTCTCCCTTTCCATCTGGCTGCACCTGAGTTAAGCTCTGCTGCTAAGAGATAACTCTGGCCCTACGAGCAAGAGTTCGTAAAACGCCACTGGGTTGCCGTGTGTGATGGCAGCTCGTAACTCGTAGATATAGGTCAGTGTGAGTCGGTTTGTGAAACACACTGCGTCACAAGGAACCGTCTTTTCTCCGACCAATATATCTAAGAATGGAAGATCTCCGTTTTTCTCCACTTCCATGGTGAAGCAAATGCTCGGAAGGAGGGAGTTGTGGTGTTTCAGGAATGCAGGAAGCGTTGCTGCTCAATGTGGCCAAACTACTGCGTAGATAACTGGTCTGAGGTGAGAAGTATTTACCCACATCTCTACAGGAGGTGCCTATGTTGAGAACACATTGGTACATTATACACATAAAGTCCCATGTTACAGTACTTCTTTCAAAATGACGTCATCTCTGTATATGTCGCTATGATTATGACTACGATAAATGTACCCGTTCATACGTCCACTTTATTAGTCCATTCCGTCTTTTGCTTCCTCGGTCACTATTTACTAGTCTAACTTCGCCCCCTCCCCCAAATTACATTACCTGCTGGTTTGCTCGATCTGAGCCATTCTTTACAGAAGCCTACTCACACAACGCAACCCTAGCTTTCTAGTATATAGTTTACATGTGTTTTATGTAAATAGCACTGGTTTTCCCACCCACCTTTCACTGTTTATAAACAATGGAATCATGCCTTACATAATGTCTGTTTGGCAATGCATTTTTTCCTTCCTGCTAGTTAAATTGTTCACACAAAGAAGTGCTTAGGGTATCATTATTCGCTTGTAAAACAATTTTAGTACTGTTTTATGCCTGTATTATTATCTCTAAGAGTAACAGTTTGCCACTTAGACTTATATATACCCCCACTTTATTCAAATGTCTGGTATTGATCTGTAATGGAAATAACCGTGTATATATAACCTCATTTGCACTTGTTTATACCATGTAAATTGCTAATGTCAAGGTAAATTCCATCTTAATGAAAATGAAAGAAATGTAACTACTTTTAATGAAGTCATCCTTTATATAATATGTTTATATTTAATTTGTACTATAGACTACTAATGTCTCACATTGTTTGTTTGATGTATGATGTGTTATATAGGGACTGAAGATGACGTTGACGCAACATCAAAACTAGTAGCCAAATAAATATGAAATATTAAATACAGCTGGAGGAATTTCATTTTCAATAAAAAACAAAAATAAAATAAAAACTACAAAGGTGTCGTCCACATATCACCGGAAACATTTAAGTTCCAACGCTGCTGAAGTGTTTGACAAAAAGGTTAGCTACTCTAGGAGGCAAAAGACTAGCCTTAGCAATACAGTCAGCTTGCTCAAAATATTGTTCATTAAATAAAAAGTAAGTCGACGTAAGCACACGTTGGAATAGATGAAAAATGTCCCATTACTACTTAGTTCCTATAAGGTGGAATGAATAGGTCAGCTGGTTCGAGACGCAATGTCTTCAGTCGTTGTACAAAATCTTCTGAGTCTCGAATGTAGTGTTCACATTTTCCTACCAAGTGGTTCAGAAGAGAAGCCAAATGTTTGGCTAGGTAACATGTGGGGCATTTTGCATTGATTACCTTTAAATATTCTATGTTTGAAGGGTGAGTATTTCTTTGTATAAATTGCTTAAGTATTTTAATTTAAAATATTGTTTTGTGGAATCAAAGATATGAAGTTTTTCATCTTTTCATCTTTAGGCCGGGCATTTATTATCTATTTGTTCTTTGAGTATTTTTTCTTTGTTCTTTCCAAGAACTATAATTTTTATTTTAGGAATCTATTATTTAGTTATAATTTCAATTTGTTGAAAAGTTTTGTAATAGTGTTATGAAATGGAAGCATATTTCCTAAGGCTGCAAGGCAAGTGCTTTAACGAGTCACAAAGGACGGTAAATTACAGTTTTCGCCCCAGAAATGGCCTAAATCGTACTTTTGTTCTTGCTTTTCCGCTAACACATTTCAACAAAAGTTGTAATTTTAACAACAATGGACGTGACAAAACATTTACAGACGGTCGGATCTGATACGAAAGCTACCTATCCATAGCCCACGCAGGGTACTCTATCTTTCTTTCCTATTGTTTTTATTATTGTTGTTGTTGTTGTTGTGGTCTTCAGTCCTGAGACTGGATTGATGCAGCTCTCCATGCTACTCTATCCTGTGCAAGCTTCTTCATCTCCCAGTATCTACTGCAACCTACATCCTTCTGAATCTGCTTAGTGTATTCATCTCTTGGTCTCCCTCTACGATTTTTACCCTCCACACTGCCCTCCAATGCTAAATTTGTGATCCCTTGATGCCTCAAAACATGTCCTACCAACCGATCCCTTCTTCGAGTCAAGATGTGCCACAAACTTCTCTTCTCCCCAATCCTATTCAATACCTCCTCATTAGTTACGTGATCTACCCACCTTATCTTCAGCATTCTTCTGTAGCACCACATTTCGAAAGCTTCTATTCTCTTCTTGTCCAAACTAGTTATCGTCCATGTTTCACTTCCATACATGGCTACACTCCATACAAATACTTTCAGAAACGACTTCCTGACACTTAAATCTATACTCGATGTTAACAAATTCCTCTTCTTGAGAAACGCTTTCCTTGCCATTTCCAGTCTACATTTTATATCCTCTCTACTTCGACCATCATCTGTTATTTTACTCCCTAAATAGCAAAACTCCTTTACTACTTTAAGTGTCTCATTTCCTAATCTAATTCCCTCAGCATCACCCGACTTAATTTGACTACATTCCATTATCCTCGTTTTGCTTTTGTTGATGTTCATCTTATATCCTCCTTTCAAGACACTGTCCATTCCGTTCAACTGCTCTTCCAAGTCCTTTGCTGTCTCTGACAGAATTACAATGTCATCGGCGAACCTCAAAGTTTTTACTTCTTCTCCATGAACTTTAATACCTACTCCGAATTTTTCTTTTGTTTCCTTTACTGCTTGCTCAGTATACAGATTGAATAACATCGGGGAGAGGCTACAACCCTGCCTTACTCCTTTCCCAACCACTGCTTCCCTTTCATGCCCCTCGACTCTTATAACTGCTGTCTGGTTTCTGTACAAACTGTAAATAGCCTTTCGCTCCCTGTATTTTACCCCTACCACCTTCAGAATTTGAAAGAGAGTATTCCAGTTAACATTGTCAAAAGCTTTCTCTAAGTCTACAAATGCTAGAAATCTTTCTTCTAAGATAAGTCGTAAGGTCAGTATTGCCTCACGTGTTCCAACATTTCTACGGAATCCAAACTGATCTTCCCCGAGGTCGGCTTCTACCAGTTTTTCCATTCGTCTGTAAAGAATTCGCGTTAGTATTTTGCAGCTGTGACTTATTAAACTGATAGTTCGGTAATTTTCACATCTGTCAACACCTGCTTTCTTTGGGATTGGAATTATTATATTCTTCTTGAAGTCTGAGGGTATTTCGCCTGTCTCATACATCGTGCTCACCAGATAGTAGAGTTTTGTCATGACTGGCTCTCCCGAGGCCATCAGTAGTTCAAATGGAATGTTGTCTACTCCCGGGGCCTTGTTTCGACTCAGGTCTTTCAGTGCTCTGTCAAACTCTTCACGCAGTATCTTATCTCCCATTTCGTCTTCATCTACATCCTCTTCCATTTCCATAATATTGTCCTCAAGTACATCACCCTTGTATAAACCCTCTATATACTCCTTCCACCTTTCTGCCTTCCCTTCTTTGCTTAGAACTGGGTTGCCATCTGAGCTCTTGATATTCATACAAGTGGTTCTCTTCTCTCCAAAGGTCTCTTTAATTTTCCTGTAGGCAGTATCTATCTTACCCCTAGTGAGACAAGCCTCTACATCCTTACATTTGTCCTCTAGCCATCCCTGCTTAGCCATTTTGCACTTCCTGTCGATATCATTTTTGAGACGTTTGTATTTCTTTTTGCCTGCTTCATTTACTGCATTTTTATATTTTCTCCTTTCATCAATTAAATTCAATATCTCTTCTGTTATCCAATGATTTCTATTAGCCCTCGTCTTTTTACCTACTTGATCCTCTGCTGCCTTCACTACTTCATCCCTCAGAGCTACCCATTCTTCTTCTACTGTATTTCTTTCCCCCATTCCTGTCAATTGTTCCCTTATGCTCTCCCTGAAACTCTCTACAACCTCTGGTTCTTTCAGTTTATCCAGGTCCCATCTCCTTAAATTCCCACCTTTTTGCAGTTTCTTCAGTTTCAATCTGCAGTTCATAACCAATAGATTGTGGTCAGAATCCACATCTGCCCCAGGAAATGTCTTACAATTTAAAACCTGGTTCCTAAATCTCTGTCTTATCATTATATAATCTATCTGATACCTTTTAGTATCTCCAGGATTCTTCCAGGTATACAACCTTCTTTTATGATTCTTGAACCAAGTATTGGCTATGATTAAGTTATGCTCTGTGCAAAATTCTACAAGGCGGCTTCCTCTTTCATTCCTTCCCCCCAATCCATATTCACCTACTATGTTTCCTTCTCTCCCTTTTCCTACTGACGAATTCCAGTCACCCATGACTATCAAATTTTCGTCTCCCTTCAGTACCTGAATAATTTCTTTTATCTCGTCATACATTTCATCTATTTCTTCATCATCTGCAGAGGTAGTTGGCATATAAACTTGTACTACTGTAGTAGGCATGGGCTTTGTGTCTATCTTGGCCACAATAATGCGTTCACTATGCTGTTTGTAGTAGCTAACCCGCACTCCTATTTTTTTATTCATTTTTAAACCTACTCCTGCATTACCCCTATTTGATTTTGTATTTATAACCCTGTAATCACCTGACCAAAAGTCTTGTTCCTCCTGCCACCGAACTTCACTAATTCCCACTATATCTAACTTTATCCTATCCATTTCCCCTTTTAAATTTTCTAACCTACCTGCCCGATTAAGGGATCTGACATTCCACGCTCCGATCCGTAGAGTGCCAGTTTTCTTTCTCCTGATAACGACGTCCTCCTGAGTAGTCCCCGCCCGGAGATCCGAATGGGGGACTATTTTACCTCCGGAATATTTTACCCAAGAGGACCCCGTCATCATTTAATCATACAGTAGAGCTGCATGTCCTCGGGAAAAATTACGGCCGTAGTTTCCCCTTGCTTTCAGCCGTTCGCAGTACCAGCACAGCAAGGCCGTTTTGGTTAATGTTACAAGGCCAGATCAGTCAATCATCCAGACTACTATCAAGAAAAAATTCGCAGGAAGTAACCAAATTCGGAAATTGAAGTCCCATTGACGATGACGTTATTGAATAATCTCAACTTCGCGTACAACATTGATGCGCAAGGAATTCTTTTCAAGTGAAACGTCCCGACATTCGCTTTAATGGATATGGATTCGAACCGCAGTACTCCTGGATGCCCATCCTTTGCCTTTACATCTGCGCCAACGTATCTGTCCTCGGGGAAACCAATCCATATTGCCCCTATCGCCAAGTAACGTAAAAAACTATGGAGTGTACTCATTTCATATTTATTTCTGAGTCCATTATTCCACGTCGTTCTACAGGGCTTCCAATACAACACTGGCGTGAAAAAATGTTTTAGGCATTTCATGACAACGGAATCCAAACTGAAAAACACACCATTATAAATCTATTCAATACGATTCCTACCGCCAGAGAATATTGCTCAAATGAAAGAGAATTTTGCAAGAATGTCGATAAAGTCGCTGCGCCGGTTAGCAGAGCAGGTGAGAAATAAAAGATTGTCATCGCATAACATTAATACGCTTCCAGACAAACCAGATCATGTTTAGTCCTAACGATGTTTCTTATTTAAAGGGTCTCGAAGCATTTGGATCTTAATGTTTTCATTTCTTCAGATGAGACCTTGCAGTCCGTTTGGGCATGGGAACTCACACAGTTCACTCCTACATGCAAATCCTCGTCAAGATGTTGAGAAGCCGCGCACAGTGATGGGACTGATGTTTATAACGCAACTTCCTGGCCAGTTTCAGTTGCAATAAAACAACATCTCGTGGTTCGTATTATCGTAAGCTATTTTTCCTTTTATTCATATACGACTCATACATCAACAGTATACGAGGGCATACTGAAAAGTAATACCTCTAAATTTTTTATGTGAAAGCACTTAAAATTTTGTAAATAAAACAAATGTTATTAACATTGTACACCTTTATTCATTGCGTCTACATATCTGCAGTCTACTAGAGTGCTCCGAACTGTAGCGTGTAAGATGTCGGTGTTTAATGTAACTACACTCCTGGAAATGGAAAAAAAGAACACATTCATTGACACCGGTGTGTCAGACCCACCATACTTGCTCCGGACACTGCGAGAGGGCTGTACAAGCAATGATCACACGCACGGCACAGCGGACACACCAGGAACCGCGGTGTTGGCCGTCGAATGGCGCTAGCTGCGCAGCATTTGTGCACCGCCGCCGTCAGTGTCAGCCAGTTTGCCGTGGCATACGGAGCTCCATCGCAGTCTTTAACACTGGTAGCATGCCGCGACAGCGTGGACGTGAACCGTATGTGCAGTTGACGGACTTTGAGCGAGGGCGTATAGTGGGCATGCGGGAGGCCGGGTGGACGTACCGCCGAATTGCTCAACACGTCGGGCGTGAGGTCTCCACAGTACATCGATGTTGTCGCCAGTGGTCGGCGGAAGGTGCACGTGCCCGTCGACCTGGGACCGGACCGCAGCGACGCACGGATGCACGCCAAGACCGTAGGATCCTACGCAGTGCCGTAGGGGACCGCACCGCCACTTCCCAGCAAATTAGGGACACTGTTGCTCCTGGGGTATCGGCGAGGACCATTCGCAACCGTCTCCATGAAGCTGGGCTACGGTCCCGCACACCGTTAGGCCGTCTTCCGCTCACGCCCCAACATCGTGCAGCCCGCCTCCAGTGGTGTCGCGACAGGCGTGAATGGAGGGACGAATGGAGACGTGTCGTCTTCAGCGATGAGAGTCGCTTCTGCCTTGGTGCCAATGATGGTCGTATGCGTGTTTGGCGCCGTGCAGGTGAGCGCCACAATCAGGACTGCATACGACCGAGGCACACAGGGCCAACACCCGGCATCATGGTGTGGGGAGCGATCTCCTACACTGGCCGTACACCACTGGTGATCGTCGAGGGGACACTGAATAGTGCACGGTACATCCAAACCGTCATCGAACCCATGGTTCTACCATTCCTAGACCGGCAAGGGAACTTGCTGTTCCAACAGGACAATGCACGTCCGCATGTATCCCGTGCCCCCAACGTGCTCTAGAAGGTGTAAGTCAACTACCCTGGCCAGCAAGATCTCCGGATCTGTCCCCCATTGAGCATGTTTGGGACTGGATGAAGCGTCGTCTCACGCGGTCTGCACGTCCAGCACGAACGCTGGTCCAACTGAGGCGCCAGGTGGAAATGGCATGGCAAGCCGTTCCACAGGACTACATCCAGCATCTCTACGATCGTCTCCATGGGCGAATAGCAGTCTGCATTGCTGCGAAAGGTGGATATACACTGTACTAGTGCCGACATTGTGCATGCTCTGTTGCCTGTGTCTATGTGCCTGTGGTTCTGTCAGTGTGATCATGTGATGTATCTGACCCCAGGAATGTGTCAATAAAATTTCCCCTTCCTGGGACAATGAATTCACGGTGTTCTTATTTCAATTTCCAGGAGTGTATTTAATGGACCTGACTGTGTCAAGCGCTGCACTACTAATGGAGTATTCAAACATTACGTGATTCTTTTTCCTATTCATCTGCATTAATTTACATTTATCTATATTTAGAGTTAGCTGCCATTCTTTACACCAATCGCAAATCCTGTCCAAGTCATCTTGTATCCTCCTACAGTCATTCAACGACGACACCTTCCCGTACGCCACAGCATCATCAGCAAACAGCCGCACATTGCTATCCACCCTATCCAAAAGATCATCTATGTACAGAGAAAATAACAGCGGACCTACCACACTTCCCTGGGGCACTCCAGATGATACCCTTACCTCCGATGAACACTCACCATCGAGGACAACGTACTGGGTTCTACTACTTAAGAATTGGGAACCAATCCCATATGCTCGTACCTTAGTTAGGAGTCTGCAGTGGGGCACCGAGTCAAACGCTTTCCGGAAGTCAAGGAATATGGCATCCGTCTGATACCCTTCATCCATGGTTCGCAAGATATCATATGAAAAAAGGACGAGTTGAGTTTCGCAGGAGCGATGCTTTCTAAGCAGTGCTGATGCATGGACAGCAACTTCTCTGTCTCAAGAAAATTCATTATATCCGAACTGAGAATATGTTCGAGAATCCTGCATCAAACCGATGTTAAGGATGTTGTTGTTGTTGTTGTGGTCTTCAGTCCTGAGACTGGTTTGATGCAGCTCTCCATGCTACTCTATCCTGTGCAAGCTTCTTCGTCTCCCAGTACCTACTGCAGCCTACATCCTTCTGAATCTGCTTAGTGTATTCATCTCTTGGTCTCCCTCTTCGATTTTTACCCTCCACGCTGCCCTCCAATACTAAATTGGTGATCCCTTGATGTCTCAGAACATGTCCTACCAACAGATCCCTTCTTCTAGTCAAGTTGTGCCACAAACTACTCCTCTCCCCAATTCTATTCAATACCTCCTCATTAGTTGTGTGATCTACCCATCTAATCTTCAGCATTCTTCTGTAGCACCACATTTCGAAAGCTTCTATTCTCTTCTTGTCTAAGCTATTTATCGTCCACGTTTCACTTCCACACATGGCTACACTCCATACAAATACTTTCAGAAACGACTTCCTGACATTTAAATCTATACTCGATGTTAACAAATTTCTCTTCTTCAGAAACGCTTTCCTTGCCATTGCCAGTCTACATTTTATATCCTCCCTACTTCGATCATCATCAGTTATTTTGCTCCCCAAATAGCAAAACTCCTATACTACTTTAAGTGTCTCATTTCCTAATCTAATTCACTCAGCATCACCCGACTTAATTCGACTACATTCCATTATCCTCGTTTTGCTTTTGTTGATATTCATCTTATACCCTACTTTCAAGACACTGTCCATTCCGTTCAACTGCGCTTCCAAGTCCTTTGCTGTCTCTGACAGAATTACAATGTCATCGGCGAACCTCAAAGTTTTTATTTCTTCTCCACGGATTTTAATACCTACTCCGAACTTTTCTTTTGTTTTCTTTACTGCTTGCTCAATATACAGATTGAATAACATCGGGGATACGCTACAACCCTGTGTCATTCCCTTCCCAACCACTGCTTCCCTTCATGTCGCCGGCCACTGGTGGCCGAGCGGTTCTAGGCGCTTCAGTCTGGAACCGCGCGACCACTACGGTCGCAGGTTCGAATCCTGCTTCGGGCATGGATGTGTGTGATGTCCTTAGGTTATTTAGGTTTAAGTAGTTCTAAGTTCTATGGGACTGATGACCTCAGATGTTAAGTCCCATAGTGCTCAGAGCCATTTGAACCATTTGAACCTTTCATGTCACTCGACTCTTATAACTGCCATCTGGTTTCTGTACAAATTGTAAATAGCCTTTCGCTCCCTGTATTGAACCCCTGCCATTTTCAGAATTTCAAAGAGAGTATTCCAATCAACATTGTCAAAAGCTTTCTCTAAGTCTACAAATACTAGAAACGTAGGTTTGCCTTTCTTTAATCTTTCTTGTAAGATAAGTCGTAGGGTCAGTATTGCCTCACGTGTTCCAACATTTCTACGGAATCCAAACTGATCTTCCTCGAGGTCGGCTTCTATCAGTTTTTCCATTCGTCTGTAAAGAATTCGCGTTAGTATTTTGCAGCTGTGACTTATTAAACTGATTGTTCGGTAATTTTCACATCTGTCAACACCTGCTTTCTTTGAGATTGGAATTATTATATTCTTCTTGAGGTCTGAGGGAATTTCGCCTGTCTCATACATCTTGCTCAACAGATGGTAGAGTTGTGTCAGGACTGGCTCTCCCAAGGCAGTCAGCAGTTCTAATGGAATGTTGTCTACTCAAAGGGCCTTGTTTCGACTCAGGTCTTACAGTGCTCTGTCAGTCTCTTCACGCAGTATCGTATCTCCCATTTCATCTTCATCTACATCCTCTTCCATTTCCATAATATTGTCCTCAAGTACATCGCCCTTGTATAGACCCTCTATATACTCCTTCCACCTTTCTGCTTTACCTTCTTTGCTTAGAACTGGGTTTCCATCTGAGCTCTTGATGTTCATACAAGTGGTTCTCTTATCTCCAAAGGTCTCTTTAATTTTCCTGTAGGCAGTATCTATCTTACCCCTAGTGAGATAAGCCTCTACATCCTTACATTTGTCCTCTAGCCGTTTTGCACTTCCTGTCGATCTCATTTTTGAGACGTTTATATTCCTTTTTGCCTGCTTCATTTACTGCATTTTTATATTTTCTCCTTCATCAATTAAATTCAATATCTCTTCTGTTACCCAAGGGTTTCTACTAGCCCTGATCTTTTTACCTATTTGGTCCTCTGGTGCCTCACTCTTTCATCCCTCAAAGCTACCCATTCTTCTTTCACTGTATTTCTTTCCCCCATTCCTGTCAATTGTTCCCTTATGCTCTCCCTGAAACTCTGTACAACCTCTGGTTCTTTCAGATTCTCCAGGTCCCATCTCCTTAAATTCCCACCTTTTTGCAGTTTCTTCAGTTATTGGTCTGTAATTTTGAGGATCCGTCCTTCTACCCTTCTTTTATACAGGCGTCACCTGCAGTTTTTTCCAGTCGCTCGGGACTTTACGTTGGGCAAGAGATTCGCGACAAATGCAAGCTAAGTAAGGAGCCAATGCAGTAGTTTCATAGTGATGCTCAAGACCTGGCAGCATTTGCCAATTATGAAAAGGTTGAATATTCAGAAATGTATGCCTCAGGTTTCCATAGCTGTTGCGGCTAAGATACAGTAAAAGTTAACGTACGCAATTGTATCCAGAGGGTCTGAAAGGGTCAAAGATTCGTGGGTTTGCTGATTGGTCCTGATATGCTGCCCCGAAGAGCTCCGTGATTAACGTGTTTTGGCTGCGACCGGTGCCACAGTCTGAGAGTAGCGCAGCGGCCGGTTCGTTCCCCCGCCGGTCCCCTGCAGCCAGTCGGCACGCGCCGCCCCTCGCGGACGCTGGGCGCGTCCCGGCGCGCGACGTGTGGAGCGGCGCTTGGCTTCCCACGGTTGTTATTTTTTCCGCCGTTTCCGGAGACTTTCCCACCAGAGGGTCACGCGCGGAGGCCGGCCGGCCCCCCATCCCCCGGCGGAGCGCGACCGGCCGGAAAAAGGCGGCAGCGTGGGAACCGCTGCATTTGTATGCGGCCGCCGTGTGACACCACGAAATAGCCTGGCGCAGGCGCAGGCGCACGCGGGGCTCTCACGACCCCGCATTCCTGCGACCGGGGGCCGGGGGCCGGGGGCCGAGGAGGTGGGTGCTGGGGGCCGGAGGCCGGGGGCCGGGGAGGCACTGGGGGCTGCGAGCCGTCTCCGTCCACCATCCGCCGGGGTCACGCGGCCCCACAGCGCAGCAGCAGCTGGCTCTGCTGCAGACGTTTCGATTCGCCACTTGATGACACGAAGTGCGGGGGAAGCCAAGGCGAAGTGGCTGAAGGACAAGTGGGAAGAAATCGAAAGGACTGATTCAGCACATGGGAAAGTGAAAACCACCTTTACGTCACCATTAAGACTCCGCTGTTAGCGCAGACGAGAGAGAGAATTGGTGGACGGTACAAAAACGGAAGTAATTACACATGATGTGTCACTGCCAAGTGACTGCCAAGTAACACCGCTCAATGAAACTTGAACCGTTAATAGAAAAAAAAACTACATTATAGCACACGGTGACTGAAAGAGATAGAATATACACTACTGGCCATTAAAATTGTTACAACAAGAAGAAATGCACATGATAAGAGGGTATTCATTGGACAAACATATTATACTAGAACTGGCTTGCGATTACGTTTTCCCGCAGGTTGGCTGCATAGATGCTGAGAAATCAATACCCAGAACAACCAGCTCTGGCCGTAATAACGGCCTTGATACGCCTGGGCATTGAGTCAAACAGAGCTTGGGTGGCGTGTACAGGTACAACTTCAACACGATACCACAGTTCATCAAGAGTAGTGACTGGCGTATCGTGACGAGCCAGATGTTTTGAATTATTGAGATATCTGCAGAATGTGCCTGCCAGGGCAGCAGTCGAACATTTTCTGTATCGACAAAGGCCCGTACAGGACCTGCAACACGCGGTCGTGGATTATCTTGCTGGAATGTAGGCTTTCTTAGGGATCGAATGAAGGGTAGAGCCACGGGTCGTTACACATCTGAAATGTATCGTCTATTGTTCAAAGTGCCGTCAATGCGAACAACAGGTGACCGAGACGTGTAACCAATGGCACCCCACACCATCACGCCGGGTGATTCGCCAGTATGGCGATGACGAATACACGCTTCCACGTGCGTTCACCGCGATGTCGCCAAACACGGATGCGACCATCATGATGCTGTAAACAGAACCTGGATTCATCCGAAAAAATGACGTTTTGCCATTCGTGCACCCAGGTTCGTCGTTGGGTACACCATCGCAGGCGCTCCTGTCTGTGATGCAGCGTCAAGGGCAACCGCAGCCATGGTCTCCGGGCTGATAGTCCATGCTGCTGCAAACGTCTCGAACTGTTCGTGCAGATGGTTGTTGTCTTGCAAACGTCCCCATCTGTTGACTCAGGGATCGAGACGTGGCTGCACGATCCGTTACAGCCATGCGGATAAGATGCCTGTCATATCGACTGCTAGTGATACGAGGCCGTTGGGATCCAGCACGGCGTTCCGTATTACCATCCTGAACCCACCGATTCCATATTCTGCTAACAGTCATTGGATCTCGACCAACGCGAGCAGTAATGTCGCGATACGATAAACCGCCATCGCGATAGGCTACAATCCGACCTTTATCAAAGTCGGAAACGTGATGGTACCCATTTCTCCTCCTTACACGAGGCATCACAACAACGTTTCACCAGGCAACGCCGGTCAACTGCTGTTTGTGTATGAGAAATCGGTTGGAAACGTTCCTCATGTCAGCACGTTGTAGGTGTCGCCACCGGCGCCAGCCTTGTGTGAATGCTCTGAAAAGCTAATCATTTGCATATCACAGCATCTTCTTCTTGTCGGTTAAATTTCGCGTCTGTAGCACGTCATTTTCGTGGTGCAGCAATTTTAATGGCCAGTAGTGTATGTCAGTTAGTTATTATAGACAAACTAGAAAAGATAAGGACACATTGCGGATCTCGCTGGATAGAGGAAGGTTTAGAGTTTTATGTTCGCACAGACACTATACCAGCTTGAGAATCAATGCGTTGTTCGAGAACCATCGAAAGGGTAGTCCATTTCATTGCACACAAGAGTCAACAGGTCCCTGTCTATTGAATCGACAGCTTTAATTATTCGGTTTCTCTTTAAAGAGTAGCTGCCATTAGTGGGACAAAAACTGTGTATTTTGTATACAACTGCAGAAAAAAATCACGAGGTGTGAGACATGGTTACACGGGAGAGGAGAAGCAATGAACAAGATATTGTTTTCTACCTGTTCCAATACATCGTTGTGGGATGGTGTTAAGATAACGCCGCACCTCAACGCAAAAGTGAGGCGAGGCACCGTCATGCGTAAAAATGAAATCACTTGAATCTCCGTCAGGTTGAGGAAAAGCTAGTTTTGCAGTACGTCTAGATATGACAGTCCTGTCACAGCTTCCTCATCAAAAAAGAAAGATCCACAAACTTTATGAACAGAAACGGCACAAAACTCATTTTGTTTCGGAGTGTCTTTCATATTCAACGACGATGGCAGCATTGCGTGACCCCTAAATTCGTATACTGTGGCGGTTTACTTTGCCCCATAGATGAAACTTCAAATCGTCGCGAATGACATGAAAAATTCGTACCTTCCGTTATGGTCGCCGAGACGCTTTTGTTGTAGTGACTGCAGATTTTAAGGCTTCAAATGCAGGCGTCACTTTACGACACTCCACACCGTTGTTCGAGAAAGCTGAAGTTTCTGGCCTGACCGTTTTGCGGACTTCCGTTGTGCCAGTCATAAATCTACTTGCGCAGAGACGGCTTCATGCTGAATCAACGGCGGAATGCACGTTGTGCTTGAACAATGGCTTGACTTCGCGCGAATTCCGACACAAAGAATGATATCTCTTGTGGTGTGGTCGCCATGTTGCAGCAAACAAACAACATCGCAGCTGTGTCAAAACTTTGAACCTTCCTCTATCCAGTGACGTATGCAATGTGTTTTTATATATAAATGTGCTTTTACATATAAATTGACTTCTGTTCTTTCTTTCTTATTCACCCTGTACAGACGGTAATAGAAAGAGTTGTACAGTCACTTGAACAAAAATAACAACTTTGTTGGAAGACAATGATATACACTGAAGTCACCGGGGTAGCCGAGCGGTCTAGGGCGTCTTGTCACGGTCCGCGCGGCTTCCCCTGTTTGAGGTTCGAGTCCTCCCTCAGGCATGGGTGTGTGTGTCGTCCTTAGAGTAAGTTAGTTTAAGTAGTGTGTAAGCTTAGGGACCGATGACCTCAGCAGTTTGGTCCCATAAACTTAGCACAAATTTCCAGTTTTCCAAGTCACCGCGACTCATGAAGGTCCCCTGAACATTATAAACGGCGGGACGTGGGTCTTAATAGGGTGTATGATCACCACAGGCAACGCCTGGCTCTGCAACGTACTCCCGTGCCGACTACAAGTTTGATAGGGAGCTATAGTGGTACGGAGTTCCATTCTTCAACCAGCGTAGTTGACAAGTGCTGGAATATGTCTCCTCACCGCATCCCAAACGTGCTCAGTGGGATTTAAATCGGGGGATGGGCAGGCCAGCCGATTCGCCGAATATCCTCTCGTTCGAGGAGCTCCTGTAGCTGCGCTGTTGCACACGGTCGTACAGTTTCGTCCATGAAAATTAAGTCAGCGCCTAATACATCCCTGGAAAGACGCACATATCTCAGGAGTACAGTGTCGCAGTAACTTTTACCAGAGATTGTACCGTGTTCAATGGGCTGGACGTCAGTACATCTTAAAACACAATATCAGTTGGACCACCAAAACGATCATGCCCGACAATGTTCCTGTATGCGTTACGTCTTCCCAGCTTTCGCCATATGAGTGTACGTGAAGCATTGTGGAACATGATCGTTTTCTTCTATGTTATGTTGGTCCCGCAGCGTACTATATTTCGGCGTGAGACATTATGAAGATAAATGCTCCAAACCAGTTGCAATAAGGTATAGTTTTTTAAATATTTTACACGAGAGGCATGGTTCGGCTTATTGCCATTATCAAGTGACGTCCAGTTGGAAGTGATCATATTGCAGCTATAGGAAAGTCTTTCTGTCGTGTCTCGGTAAGTATAATAGTTCTTGTAGTTATGGAAACGTAAAAACACGTTAAACAGTAGTATCAGAAATTGAGTCCGCCTTGATACAAAACATCTTGTTATTCGTTTATTTCTTTATTATCCCAAACTAGTTTCGGCGACAAATATCACGATCATTAGTGGGGCTTTTTAATCTAAAACATGCAGAAAATGGCATGGTTGTACAAACACAGGATAACATTATTACATTTTTACAATTTGTCTTTTGAAACATAGTTTTATATTTATACTTTCATACTAACTTATTTATTGTATGTTACAGTATGTTTTAAGCAATTATTGGCGCTGTTTCCGACATATTTTCAGTGCTCTTTCTTTTTTTTCTATTGCTGTCTTTTTACTTAGCGAACATCATGTCATCTGGATGTTCGCTAAGTATAAAGACGGCAACAGAAAAAAAAGAAAGAGCACTGAG
The DNA here is from genome assembly GCF_023864275.1 of Schistocerca cancellata. Taxonomy (NCBI): domain Eukaryota; kingdom Metazoa; phylum Arthropoda; class Insecta; order Orthoptera; family Acrididae; genus Schistocerca; species Schistocerca cancellata. Next base: position 1,002,050,247 of record NC_064627.1, read on the forward strand.
CACTGAAAATATGTCGCAAACAGCGCCAATAATTGCTTGAAACATGCTATAACAAACAATAAATAAGGTAGTATGAAAGTATCAATAGAAATATATATTTCAAAAGGCGAATTGTAAACATGTAAAAATGTAATAATGTTTTACTGTGTTTGTACATCCATGCCATTTTCTGCATGTTTTAGATTAAAAAACCCCAGTGATGATGGTGATATTTGTCGCCGCAACTAGTTTGGGATAATAAGGAAATAAACGAATAACAAGGTGTTTTGCATCAAGGCGGGCTCAGTTTCTGATATTACTGTTTTTCTATGCAAACACGGACCAAATGGAAGAGTTCCAAGATAATATTATTGTAAAAATACGTTTTTGACAGATATTTTGACTCTTCACTTTCGACAATTTTTTACTGGGCCGGGTGTTATGGCATGGCGAGGCCTAAAGTTCCACTGGTGTATTGACCTCTGAATCAACGAACACGGCACGCATACGAATCAACGTTATTTTGACGCTATACTCCCTCCCTTTCTGCGCTTTTCAGCGGTGCATTCGGCCCTGAATTCATTTTTATGGACGACCATGCGCAGGTGGAGGAGCTCTTGGAACGACAGGATTTTCGGCCTGCTCATTCCCCTGATTTAAATATCGTGGAGCACGTGTAGGATGTACGAGGTGCATTCAAGTTCTAAGGCCTCCGATTTTTTTTTCTAATTAACTACTCACCCGAAATCGATGAAACTGGCATTACTTCTCGACGTAATCGCCCTGCAGACGTACACGTTTTTCACAACGCTGACGCCATGATTCCATGGCAGCGGCGAAGGCTTCTTTAGGAGTCTGTTTTGACCATTGGAAAATCGCTGAGGCAATAGCAGCACGGCTGGTGAATGTGCGGCCACGGAGAGTGTCTTTCATTGTTGGAAAAAGCCAAAAGTCACTAGGAGCCAGGTCAGGTGAGTAGGGAGCATGAGGAATCACTTCAAAGTTGTTATCACGAAGAAACCGTTGCGTAACGTTAGCTCGATGTGCGGGGGCGTTGTCTTGGTGAAACAGCACTCGCACAGCCCTTCCCGGACGTTTTTGTTGCAGTGCAGGAAGGAATTTGTTCTTCAAAACATTTTCGTAGGATGCACCTGTTACCGTAGTGCCCTTTGGAACGCAATGGGTAAGGATTACGCCCTCGCTGTCCCAGAACATGGACACCATCATTTTTTCAGCACTGGCGGTTACCCGAAAGTTTTTTGGTGGCGGTGAATCTGTGTGCTTCCATTGAGCTGACTGGCGCTTTGTTTCTGGATTGAAAAATGGCATCCACGTCTCATCCATTGTCACAACCGACGAAAAGAAAGTCCCATTCATGTTGTCGTTGCGCGTCAACATTGCTTGGCAACATGCCACAAGGGCAGCCATGTGGTCGTCTGTCAGCATTCGTGGCACCCACCTGGATGACACTTTTCGCATTTTCATGTCGTCAGGCAGGATTGTGTGCACAGAACTCACAGAAATGCCAACTCTGGAGGCGATCTGTTCAACAGTCATTCGGCGATCCCCCAAAACAATTCTCTCCACTTTCTCGCTCATGTCGTCAGACCGGCTTGTGCGAGCCCGAGGTTGTTTCGGTTTGTTGTCACACGATGTTCTGCCTTCATTAAACTGTCGCACCCACGAACGCACTTTCGACACATCCATAACTCCATCACGACATGTCTCCTTCAACTGTCGATGAATTTCAATTGGTTTCACACCACGCAAATTCAGAAAACGAATGATTGCACGCTGTTCAAGTAAGGAAAACGTCGCCATTTTAAGTATTTAAAACAGTTCTCATTCTCGTCGCTGGCGGTAAAATTCCATCTGCCGTACGGTGCTGCCATCTCTGGGACGTATTGACAATGAACGCGGCCTCATTTTAAAACAATGCGCATGTTTCTATCTCTTTCCAGTCCAGAGAAAAAAAATCGGAGGCCTTAGAACTTGAATGCACCTCGTATTCGAGGGACGTATTGCAGCACGTCCACAAGCAGAAACGACCTCCCAGCCATTCTCAACCGTGCTGGTGGAGAACCAGGACTCAAAAATAGAACCTTGCTCTCTTCATTTCCCTGTCGTTCAGCTCCTTTAACCTCTCCTCGGGCATGGCACGGAGCTTCAGTAGCCTCTTCGGCCCTTTTTTTGAGTTTGCAGTACTTCCTCACCATCATATTCACTTCAAACATTAGGTTTTCTCTCCTGTTATAATACTCATCCCTCCCTTGATCTTCTGTGACTTCCTCAACGGGATTAAAACTTCTTGTTTTGAGCGGTAATCATTCTCCACTAATTAACTGGAGATGTTCATCCTGTTTCCTTGAATTTTGTCGATATTAAATATATTCGGTTCCTTAATTTCCTAATTTCTAAATCTGTAAGCTCTTGTACACCTTTTACTGTTCTTGCAAATTTTATCTCTGTTGCCGATTTGAGACTTTCTTGGTGTTTATTTAAAGCCAACGGCTCACTTCTGTAAACAAAAAGTATGTGCAGACGCTCAATCAATGTATACTGGGGATCAGTGAAGTGCAATCGAAAGGAGACAAGGACCTCTGGTCAGATGAGTACAGGGTAATATCAACAGCTACAGAAAATGGCATAACAGGAATAGGATTCGTTACGAATAGGAAGGTAGGGCAGAGAGTGAGTTACTGTGTACAGTTCGGTGATAGAGTTGTTCTCATCAGTATCGACAGCACACCAACATCGATAACAATAGTGTAGGTGTACATGCCACCGTCGTATGCAGAAGATGAAGAGATAGAGGAAGTAAATAAGGATACTGAACAGGTAATTCAGTTTGTATATGAAGACAAAAATCTAATAGTAATGTGGGACTGGAATGCGTTTTTAAGGGAGAGAGTAGAAGAAAGTGTTACAGGAGAATGTGACCTTGGTATTACGAACGAGAAAGGAGGAAAACAAGTCGAGTTCTGCCATAAAAATCAGCTAGTAAGAGTGAATACTCTGTTCAAGAAACGGAGGTATATTTGGAAAAGGCCGGCAGAGAACGTAAGATTTCAGTTAGGTTGCATCAAAGTCAGGCAAAGATTCCGAAATCAGATATTCGACTGCGTACCGAGGAACAGATATAGATTCAGGTGACACTTTATTAACAATGAAGAGCAAACTGAACTTTAAGAGACTAGCCAGGAAGAATCAATGCGTAAAGAAGTGGTATGTGGAAGTACTAAGGAATGAAGAGATACTCTTGAAGTTCTCTGATGCACAGATACTGCAATAATGAACTTCTCAGTAGGCAGTTCAGTTGAAGAGGAATGGACTTTAAAAAGTGCAATTATAGAAGCTGGAAAGAAAATCACGTCCAAGGAAGGTAACTGCAAGAAATCATGGATAGCAGAAGTACTACAGCTGCTCGACGAAAGAAGGAAGTACAAAAAAGTGCAGGGAAATTCAGGGAATAGAAATGCAAGTCATTTAGGAATGAAATAAAAAGGAAGTGCAGGGAAAGTAAGGCGAATGGCTGCATGAAAAATGTGAAGCAATAGAAAAAAATTACTGTCGGAAGGACTGACTCAGATCGAGAAAAGTCAAAGCAACCTACGGCAAAAGTAAAGACAAGGGCGAATTAAGGGAGCAATGGGAATTCCACTGTTAAATGCAGAGGAGAGGGTACATTAAGCGCCACTATGAGAGGGAGGACTTGTCTGAAGACGGGATGGAAGAAGAAACAAGAATCGACAGAGAAGGGATAGGGGATCCAATATTAGAATCAGAATTTAAAAGAGCTTTGGACGACTTAAGGTAAAATAAGGCAAAAAGCATAGATAATATTCCACTGTAATTTCTAGAATCATTGGGGAAAATGGCAACATTTGGGTGGATGTGCACAATTCTGAAGATAGCGATAGTCGAAAAGTGCGAGAATCGCCGTACAATCAGCTTTACAGCACGTGCATCCAAGTTGCTGACAATATTAATATACAGAAGACTGGAGAAGAAATTTGAGGATGTGGTAGATGACAATCTCTTTGGCTTTAGGAAAGGTAAAGACACCAGAGAGGCAGTGCTAACGTTGAGGTTGATAATGGAAGCAAGACTGAAGAAAATTCAAGACACTGAAAAGTCTCCTTAGAAAAATTAGTGAATTACTGTGCTGGTAAACCCCTTACGTTATTTGATTTTCAAACAGCTGAGCAGAGCTGAACGAACTCAGACATTTCGCTCTTTACTTATTCTGATCAACACTAAACTGACGCACAATATTTTTAGCGCAACGCAATCTGACTTTCAATAATCCCTACAAAAGAATGGCCCTGATTAACAATTACCTATACCTTTCATGAATCACTTACCTCACAAAAATCTTCATTACTCGAACTACTGCAATACAGCGAGCGCCACTACTGCCAGCTAAATAAAAGATTCAAACTACTGAAAGCACTGACTACTGACAGGCATAGTTAGCAAATGAAAGATTTTGATAGAGAACAAACAATATATTTACCTTAATAGTGTTCAAAAGTCATAATATATATATCAGTTCATGACATCCAGTCTTACAAATTTACTGCCTCTTATGGACACAAGTCCAGATCATTCGCTCTCAAAACTCCGTCATCTCTCTCCCCACATCTACCACCGCTGGCGGCTCATCTCCAACTGCGCAACGCTATGCGCTGCTAACAGCCAACTGCCCAACACTACAATAGCAAATTCCAACAATGACACCCAGCCACAGACTGCACACAGCACAGCCAGTGATTTTCATACAGACCGCTACGTGGCGTTACCAATTTAAAACCTAAACAGCCTACATACAACACGTTCTGCTTACTCTTCTTCTTCGCTTCCTTATCTAACATTCCATGTTACTACCTTAATCTATTTATTCTTTTCTCTTCCTTGGAGCTGCCGTCGGTATTTCTGACCTAGGTCTAAGGTTGTTTTGGGTAGCAGTGGTAGCTGAAAATTCACTAGGCCTGGCTGCACAAGTATACTTCGGTAGTGGGGCTGCCGCCTCGCGGGCTTCCAACTTGCCCGATCTCCATTTAAGGGTTAATTGCCATAGGCGGCTACTTCCCTACGTCTATGAGTGTCCCCCTCCCCCTTCGCCCCTCCCCAAACTGGAAGCTGACTGGAAAAGGACGTGGTATGGACAGGCTTACGATAGTAGAAGGGGATCAATAGGCAGTGGTGGCAAACACTTGGCCTTCCCCTTCTGCCAGTCTGGTTTGGGTGGCCTTTCTGGTAGCTAAGCAACTGCCGGCATAGCCCTTTTGATCCTCATCATCATCATCATCTTCATCGTTTACGACTGATTATGCCTTTCAGCGTTCAGTCTGGAGCATAGCCCCCCTTATACAGTTCCTCCATGATCCCCTATTCAGTGCTAACATTGGTGCCTCTTCTGATGTTAAACCTATTACTTCAAAATCATTCCTAACCGAATCCAGGTACCTTCTCCTCGGTCTGCCCCGACTCCTCCTACTCTCTACTGTTGAATCCATGAGTCTCTTGGGTAACCTTGCTTCTCCCATGCGTGTAACATGACCCCACCATCTAAGCCTGTTCATCCTGACTGTTACATCTATAGAGTTCATTCCCAGTTTTTCTTTGATTTCCTCATTGTGGACACCCTCCTGCCATTGTTCCCATCTACTAGTACCTGCAATCATCCTAGCTACTTTCATATCCGTAACCTCAACCTTGTTGGTAATGTAACCTGAATCCACTCAGCTTTCGCTCCCATACAACAAAGTTGGTCGAAAGATTGAACGGTGCACAGATAACTTAGTCTTGGTACTGACTTCCTTCTTGCAGAAGAGAGTAGATCGTAGCTGAGCACTCACTGCATTAGCTTTGCTACACCTTGCTTCCAGTTCTTTCACTATGTTGCCATCCTGTGAGAATATGCCTCCTAAGTACTTGAAACCGTCCACCTGTTCTAACTTTGTTCCTCCTATTTGGCACTTTTGATCCAGAGCACGCAAATCCTTACGTCCGCATGGGCAGTGCTACGTTAAGGCGTCAAGGCGGCGTCCCCTGAGGTGTTCGCAGTATTTCATAAAGCCCCGAAATGGGCCCCTAGTGGAGGAAATCTATGTCTACATCTACACAGATATTAGGCAAATCATGCTTAAGTGCCTGGCAGAGGCTTCATAATAATACTCTATAATTCCACTCTCGAACGGCGCGAGAAAAAAGCGAACACCTTCGCTAAGTAATCAAAAGTATCCGGACACCCCCAAAAACATACATTGTTTATATTAGGTGCATTGAGCTGCCACCTGCTGCCAGGTACTCCATATCAGCTACCTCAGTAGACATTCAACACCTTGGGAGAGTAGAATGGGGCGCTCCACGGAAATCACGGACTTCGAACGTGGGAAGATGAGTGGGTGTCACTTGTGTCATACGTCTGCAAGCGAGATTTCCACACTCCTAAACATACCAGGCCCACTGTTTCCGATGAGATAGTGAAGTGGAAATGTGAAGGGACACGCGTGGCACAAAAGCGTACAGGCCGACCTCGTCTGTTGACTGACAGAGACCGCAGACATTTGAAGAGGGTAGTAGCTTGTAATAGGCAGACATCTATCCAGACCATCACACAGGAATTCCAGACTGCATCAGGATCCACTGCAAGTACTATGACAAATAGGCGGGAGGTGAGAAAACTTGGATTTAATGGTCGAGCAGCTGCTCATACGCCACACATCACGCCTCGCTTGGTGTAAGGAGCGTAAACATTGGACGACTGAACAGTGGAAAAACGTTGTGTGGAGTAACGAATCACGGTACACAATGTGGCAATCCGATGGCAGGGTGTGGGTATGGCGAATGCCCAGTGAACGTCATCTGCCAGCGTGCGTATTGATAACAGTAAAATTCGGAGGCGGTGGTGTTATGGTATGGTCGTGTCTTTCATGGAGGGGACTTGCAGCCCTTGTCGTTTCGCGTGGCACTATCACAGCGCTGGCCTACATTGATGTTTTAAGCACCTTCTTGCTTCCCACTGTTGAAGAGCAATTCGGGGATGGTGACTGCATCTTTCAACACGATCGAGCACCTGTTCATAACGCACGGCCTGTGGCGGAGTGGTTACTCGACAATAACATCCCTGTAATGGACTGGCGTACCCAACACCTTCGGGATGTTTTGGAACGCCGAATTCGTGCCAGGCCTCACCGACCGACATCGATATCTCTCCTCAGTGTAGCACTCCGTGAAGGACGGGCTGCTATTCCCCAAGAAACCTTTCAGCACGTGATTGAATGTATGCCTGCGAGGGTGGAAGCTGTCGCCAAGGATAAGTAAGGGTGGGCCAATACAATATTGAATTCCAGCATTACCGATGGAGGATGCCTCGAACTTGCAAGTTAGGATGATTGTGATCGCATAGTGTATATACTTCCGTGCGAGCTCTGACATCCATTATTTTATTATGATGATCATTTCTCCCTCTGTAGGTCGGCGTCAACAAAATATTTTCGCATTCGGAGGAGAAAGTTGGTGATTGAAATTTTGTGAGAAGATCCCGCCCCATTGAGAAACGCCTTTGTTCTGATGGTGTCCACTACAAATACTGTATCATGTCCATAACACCTATTTCGCGATTACAAAACGCGTCTTCCAACTTTCTGGTAAGGATCCTACACTGCTCAGCAATACTCCAAAAGAGGATGGCAAATGTAGTGTAGGCAGTCTCTTTAGTGGATCTGTCGCATCTTCTAAGTGTTCTGCCAATAAATCGCAGTCTTTGGTTCGCCTTCCCCATAACATTTTCTGTGTGTCCTTCCCAATTTAAGTTTTTCGTAATTGTAATTTCTATATATTTAGTTGAATTTAAGGCCTTTAGATTTGATTTGTGTATCGTGTAACCGATTCTTCTTACGCTCATGTGGATGGTCTCACACTTTTTATTATTTAGGATCAATCGCCAATTTTCGCACCTTACAAATATGTTTTGTAAATCGTTTTGCAATCTGTTTCGATCTTCTGATGACTTCAGTAGGCGGTAAATGAGAGCGCTATCTGCAGAGAGCCTAGGACGAGTGCTTAGATCGTCTCCTAAATCGTTTATATAGATAAGAGCCAGCAGAGGGCCTGTAATACAACCTTGGGGAACGCCAAACTCAATGACTTTCTGTCAGTTACTATGAGCTGTGGCCTCACTGACAGGAAATCACGAATCCAACCGTAACTGAGACGATATTGCGTAAGCGCGCAGTTTGATTACTAGCCGCTTGTGAGGTGCAGTGTAAAAGGGCTTCTGAAAATCTAGAAATACGGAATAAATGTGAAATCCGTTTTCATGTAAGTTTTGTTTCAGAAGAACAGTATTTGCTAAATCCGTGTTGATTGTGTGTCAATAGACCGTTCTGTTCGAGGTAATTCATAATGTTCGAACACAACATATGTTCCAAAATCCTGCTGCATATCGACGTTAAAGATATGGGCCTATAATTTAGTGGATTACTCCTATTACCTTTCTTGAATATCGGTGTGACCTGTACAACTTTCCCGTCTTTGGGTACGGATATTTCGTCCAGCGAACGGTAGTATATGATTGTTAAGTATGGAGCTACTGCATCAGCATACTCTGCAAGGAACCTAATTGATATACAGTCTTGACTAGGAGACTCGATTTTATTAAGCTATTTAAGTTGCTTCACTACTCAGGGAATATCTACAAAGTTATTCATGTTAGCAGGTGTTCTTGATTCGAATTCTGGAACATTTACTTCGTTTCCTTTGGTGAAGGAATTTCGAAAGGCTATGTTTACTAACTCTGCACTGTCATCGATAGTATTTCCATTGTTATGGCGCAGAGAAGGTATTGACTGTCTCTTGCCGCTAGCATACTTTACATACGACCAGAATCTCTTTGGATTTTCTGCCAGGTTTCGAGACAAAGTTTCGTTGTGGAAACTATTATAAGTAATCTTTTACAACCCAACCAGTTGCTCTGCATGCTCAGATGATCACGAGACAATAAAAACATATAGGTAGCACTGTTTACCGACACTCCTTTTTATCTTTCTCAATATATATGATGAAGCTGCGTTGCTGCCGAAAACGAATTACCACACGTACACTCGAATAGTGGGCTGATACGTGCTGTTTTACCTCTTCTAGCTATATGGTATCATATCGTTGTGCCGACTGCAGAAATTATTTTATCCAACGAATAATTCAGGGTAAACGACTAATCCATGAAGAAAATTGCACCATGCTACGATTAATATCCAAGATGTGTTCACAAGTACGTGAGTGATTCGATGAGTTATTAATTAACAGAGGGCACTAATCATTAAATTGATGGTGTCCTTAGGGCTCCACTGCTGGCTGTATGCGTCGCAGGACTCTGGAACATGGTAGGTACGTTCATTAATCTGTGCGACCGTGGAGTATGCTGAAAAAAATCCATTTCCTGCCATAAACTGCAAATATGGTACTCTAAGCAGGCAAATTGTGAAATATTTCTTGTTTTGACGTCAGTATGCTGTTTGTCACTTGGCGATTCGTGTTGATTTCTTATGTGAAGCGACTGCTGGTGGAAAGGATTAAGAAGATTAAGATACAAAAGGCAGTGGCTATTAAGAAGAAAGACCGTGCATTGCCCGTAAAGTTGTTTTATCGTAACGGCAGCAATAGCAGCGCTGCACTGCGGGCATGTAGGCGACAGAAACAGCTGCAAAGAGACCACATGCATATAAATGGGATAAGGAATACGAACAACAAACTAGAAGTAACTAGTGAACTAAACAGTGCAGCAGAAAATGGGAGGGGGTCCATTCCCAGGCAATTGTTGTTGAAGTTGCTGTAGCTATATCACGTGCAGCACAAGCTTCAAATTCTGCAACCGGTGATAGAGCTGTGGCATGGGAATTTTCTCTTCCCCTTGCTGCAGTTCAAATTATTTTGTGGCGCATTTTACACTGGTATCCCTATAAGATTAAGAATGTACACCAAATGAATCCCCAAAGTAGGCTTCCCCTTCATTTGTTGGCACGCATGGAAATGGACTACATGTTGCTGAGGGATATTCTTTGGATGGACGGGGTAAATTTTACACTAGGCAGTGAATGCACAGAACTGTCGCATATGGGGTTCTGCTTCACCACATTTTGTGCAGCACATTCCAGTGCACTCAGCTTATGTCACTATGTGGTGTTGTTTCACAAGCTCCTTCATTCTCGGTCCGTTTTTATTCTAGGAGACGACACTTCGCGATCCTGTTAGGTTACAACATCTGCACATTATAAGAATCTTCTTGTGCAAACACGTTATGCCGGTTTCGCAAGAACACAGCTGTATCCACACCACCATTTTCATGCAAGATGGGAGACAGCACATGTCTCTTGCCATGTGAAAGGTTTTCTTGAAGAAACCTTTGGTAATGACAGCATCATCTCTATGTAATTTTAAAAGTGTCACCTTCCAGATCCCCTGACCTAAATCCATGATTTCTGATTGTGGGGATATCTGAAAGATGACGTGCAGCAGGGATGTATCCAGACTCTTCCTGATCGGATATGCTGCGAGGAACTGCCGACCTCGCCATTTAATGGACGCAGCATGTTGCTGAGTCAGTAGACAACGTTAAGCGCATGTTGTAACTTGTGACCAATTCCAATAAATGTGCCCCTTTTCCTGCACTCACACCATATTTTTACTGGTTATAGCACCATATTTTCAGAAGGTAGAACTATTATTTATTTATTTTTCCAGTATACTCCGTGAGTGCACTGATTAATAAAAATAATTACGATGCTTCAGCTTCCTGTGATATATAAAGGCCCGCACTGAAGCACCCTGAATACCGTCAGTTTAATTATAACCATTTGTTAAATTAAGTATGCTGCACAGGAAAGCGAACGTTCCACAGAAGCGAGACATCGAAACCATCTTGCTGGAAAATGAATTTCTCTGGCTCATCTTCTTCCAACTTAGGGAAGAGCCATCGCTCTAGTGTATCAAGGTAAGAAGTGCCAGTTACAGTAGTTTCACCAAAAAAGAACGACCCATAAACTTTCCGCCCGGATATGGCACAAAAAAACAGTCACTTTAGGGGAATCTCGTAGCATTTGTCCACCTTCTGAGGATTTTCTGAGCTCCAGATGTGAGTGTCACCGTGTCCACTAAGGTAAAAGGTCGATTCATCACTGAAGACAACATGATCCAGAAAATCTTCATCGTCATGAAACTACGTTTCGTTTGCGAAGTTGGCATGTAATCCATAGTCTGCCGGCTTTAGAGCCTGTAATAACTGTAAACGGCAAGGGCGTAGTTGTACGCGTCTTCTTAAAACTTTGCAGACAGTTGTAGCATTTGTCCACCTTCTGAGGATTTTCTGAGCTCCAGATGCGAGTGTTAACATGTCCACTAAGGTGAAAGGTCGATTCATCACTCAAGACAACATGATCCAGAAAATCTTCATCGTCATGAAACTACGTTTCGTTTGCGAAGTTGGCACGTAATCCATAGTCTGCCGTCTTTAGAGCCTGTAATAACTGTAAACGGTAAGGGCGTAGTTGTACGCGTCTTCTTAAAACTTTGCAGACTGTTGACACGGGAACTTGTAATTCACGACTAGCCTTACGGATTAATTTCTTTGGGCTACGAGTGAACGACTCTCTCACTCGCTCAACAGTCTCTTCACTGACTCTTGGTCGTCCTGTGCTCTTCCGTTTACAAAGGCAGCCGGTATCTTCAGATCGATGATACCATCTACGAATTTTATCATTACTTGGAGGATCACAACCGAACTTCACCCTGAACGCACGTTGCACAGTAACTACAGATTCGATCTTTGCAAACTGCAAAATACAAAACGCTTTCTGTTCATTAGTCGCCATCTTCGCTACTATCGATGTCTAGCGAATTGCGGCGGGAACATTGCACGCTGCGCATGCGCACTGGTGCCAAACACAACTATTTGAGTTGCTCTTTCATTTGACATATCATTTATAATTGTAATTTTAATGTAATAAATATTATGAAGCGTTAAAATCCCAATATTCATTTATGAACACCCTGTATAATGACGAGAAACTATAATTGGTCGCAGAATTAGCGATGGAAGGAAAATGCAGAGAGAAAGGCAATAAACAAGGATAGAATAAGAGGGAACAAAATAACTTCGATGGTACTAGAAAGAGATGCAGAGGGAAAATATGGGGGAAGACAGAGATTGTAATATATAACACGAATACACTGATGAGCCCAAACATTATGACCGTCTACTTAAAAGTGTGTTGGTCCGCCTCTGCAACACAATTCAGCAGTGATTCTGCATGCCACGAGTTCCAAAAGTACTTGAAAAGTTTCCAGAGGCTTGTAGCACCAGATGTCTCCCAACCAGGTCACACACTTCCCGCAATTTACGGGCAGTTGTGTTACTTAAAATCCGTCTTGATTGCAATTTTTTATTATTATTCATATGACCGGTTTCGGTTCATTCAGAACCATCTTCAGATCTGTAAAAATAATTATACTAATTTACTATTTCACGGAAGCAAATCTTTTTCATCCTATCTAATCAACATCAAATGTACCAGAACGTACCTGATATTTCAGTTACAGGAGTAACCCGTCCAAATCCAGCAACTTTCACATGCTACGTCACATAAAATTAGTATAATTATTTTTACAGATCTGAAGATGGTTCTGAATGAACCGAAACCGGTCATATGAATAATAATAAAAAATTGCAATCAAGACGGATTTTAAGTAACATAAAATCACTGATTGCTGTTATCCCATAAGACATTATGTCTGTTTTTGCAAAGTTACGGGCAGTTGGTTTGTGGGAGCGGAGCTGGCATCCGATAGCGTCTCAGCTGGGTTTCAGATAAGCCGAATTTGATGGCCAAGGCAGCAACATGAGTTCACTATCATGCTTGTCAAACCATTGTTGCACTATTCTGGCCTTGTTACAGCGACAGTTACCCTGCTGGAAGGGGGAAACCGTCATGCATGACAGGTTACAGCTGGTCTCCAATAATGTTCATGTAGTCCACATCTGTTATGGTGCCTTCGGTCACTACTGCAGGTTCCATGGAAGCACAGGTGAATGTCCCCCACAACATAGTACAGGCCCCACCGGCCTGCGTCCGTGGCGCGCTGCATGTTTCGAGCAGCCGTTTGTCTGGATGACGACGTGTCTGGACACGAGCATCGATCTGGTTTACTGGATTCATCCGACCAGGCGACACGATTCCATTGATCTGCGGCCCAATCTCTATGATCCCGTGTGCACTGTAATCATAACTGACGATGTTGTTGGCCAACATCGGAACACATGGGGGTCCTCTGCTGCGAAACTCCATGTTCAACACTGTGCGCTGAACGGTGTATGACAGTACGGTTTACCATCCTTGCAACATACTGTGAGAATTCAACCTCCTTTCACCAAAAAACGGAATAAGTTGTCTTATAATTTCCAGTACCACCCCACACCATGGTTGGTTCGTTGATCTGGGGGAGGGGACCAAACAGCGAGGTCATCGTGTTGTGTCTAGACAAGACAGCCTAGACACAATGAGAGGAAGCCGAAAGGCACGCGCTTAAGCTCACGCAGGCTGGCGTGAGGTCTGAAACAGGATACGTAATGAATGCTATAAAGAAAAGTACGTAGCTTCTGGAATACTTAACTTTAATCCACATTTGTTGAACATCGCTCTTGATGATACATTAATAGAATCTCAATATCAATTGAATACGGCGCCTTGCTAGGTCGTAGCAAATGTAGCTGAAGGCTATGCTAACTATCGTCTCGGCATATGAGAGCGTAATTCTCAGTGAACCATGGCTAGCAACGTCGGCTGTACAACTGGGGAGAGTGCTAGTACATCTCACTAGACCTGCCGTGTGGCGGCGCTCGGTCTGCTATCACGGACAGTGGCGACACGCGGGTCCGTCGTATACTAGTGGACCGCGGCCGATTTAAAAGCTACCACCTAGCAAGTGTGGTGTCTGGCGGTGACACCACACATCGGTCCCATCGGATGAGAGAAGGATGGGGAAGGAAATCGGCCGTGCTCTTTCAAAGGAACTATCCAGGAATTTGCCCGAAACGATTTAGGGAAATTGCGGAAAACCTAAGTCCGGACGAGGGTCTGAACCGAGGTCCTCCCGAATGCGAGTCCTGTGTCTCACACCATGCTTCCAAGGATTGTATGAGTCTTGAAACCGTTACTCCCTTTCATCAGGTCGTCTACCAACACTGTAGTTACGACTGCACAACAAAAGCAAGACTATTGCCTGAAAACCACAGAATGGTACTCAATGTCACAATTGACGCTGACGCTACACCTGCAGTCTTTGTTTGCCGATGTACTGTGTCAGTGATAAACGATGCGCGGCAACTCGAGATCTCAAACCAGCTTCCAGTAATCTTTTCCCGACGGTTCGTGGCGAAACTGTGCCCGTAGCCTTTGCCTTGATTTCAGCTGTCGTCAGCTGTCTATTCGCCAGGGACAGTCGAAAAACGCTACGAATTTCTCACTGTGCAGTCCCACTGGAAGGGCCCCATACTAGTCTTTTTGCCACTGTTGTCCTGGGTAAATCTCGATACCAACGTTTTGTAATCATTGCACTACAGTCAATTGTCTCTGCCATCTGTCGATCAATATCTACGTATACTACTAAATTAAAGTGCCCCATAGCGTTTCTCTCTCTCTATGTCAAGGCCTAATCTTAGGAACTACTGCAGGAATCTGGTACGGTTTTCGCTAACAGACAGATGCCGCTTGGTTATAATTAAAGTGCAGCTACTCAAAGAGGTCCAGTGTGAGCTGCAGTTATCGTCTGGCAGTGGAACTTGGTAAATATTCTAACACTTGAATGCAAAACTGATTCACACTGGAAAAAAAAATTAGTTCCAGTTTTGGTCAGCAGGCGCAAATCTGGCACTGTGAATGATGAAAAGATGAGTACAAATGTTTTCATATGTAGTGGATTAGGAATGGAATGTGGGCAGAAAAGATCAAATTAGTGAGAAAGGCGTAATGTTGATTTCATTAATAACTGCCGTTTACACAGTTTGTTCAGAATGAGTGCCGGAGACGTTGACGAGATGCTGTTTCCATAAAACGACGCGTCAACTGTTGTTCGCAGCTGTTCCGGTGGAATTTGAGCAACGTGTTCCTGTATACTGGCCTTCAGATTAGGTAGAGACCGAACGTGATAAACGCGTTCGACAACAGTCCCACAGACAGGTGATTTTGCAGGTCATGCATCTGAAAAATCTCTGGCGATGAAACGTTCGTGGAAGGTTGCATTAAGCAGACCTTTCACAGGGAGAGCGGCATGAAGTGTTGCTACGTCTTGCATGAAAACAGTGGTTTCCACACATTGGCGCTATTCCAAATCAGGAATTACATGTTGTACAAGGAGGTCTCGATAACGTGCACACGTCGCAGTACATCTGACAGGCGCACTGGTGTCCAGAATTAAAAGCAACAAACGGACATTTTTGCAAGGTTTCGTTATTTTGCCACAAAACAGTATAACAGGTTATAGTAAAGTAGAAACAATGTAACGAATACAGAACGTAATCAACTGCAATATACAGGGCTATTACAAATGATTGAAGCGATTTCATAAATTCACTGTACCTCCATTCATTGACATATGGTCACGACACACTACAGATACGTAGAAAAACTCACAAAGTTTTGTTCGGCTGAAGCCGCACTTCAGGTTTCTGCCGTCAGAGCGCTCGAGAGCGCAGTGAGACAAAATGGCGACAGGAGCTGAGAAAGCGTATGTCGTGCTTGAAGTGCACTCACATCAGTCAGTCATAACAGTGCAACGACACTTCATGACGAAGTTCAACAAAGATCCACCAACTGCTAACTCCATTCGGCGATGGTATGCGCAGTTTAAAGCCTCTGGATGCCTCTGTTAAGGGGAAATCAACGGGTCGGCCTGCAGTGAGCGAAGAAACGGTCGAACGCGTGCGGGCAAGTTTCACGCATAGCCCGCGGAAAATTGGCTCATGCCACAACTGGAGACCGACAGCGCCGACTTCATCTTTCAACAGGATGGTGCTCCACCGCACTTGCATCATGATGTTCGGCATTTCTTAAACAGGAGATTGGAAAACCGATGGATCGGTCGTGGTGGACATCATGATCAGCAATTCATGTCATGGCCTCCACGCTCTCCCGACTTAACCCCATGCGATTTCTTTCTGTGGGGTTATGTGAAAGATTCAGTGTTTAAACCACCTCTACCAAGAAACGTGCCAGAACTGCGAGCTCGCATCAACGATGCTTTCGAACTCATTGATGGGGACATGCTGCGCCGAGTGTGGGAGGAACTTGATTATCGGCTTGATGTCTGCCGAATCACTAAAGGGCCACATATCGAACATTTGTGAATACCTAAAAAAACTTTTTGAGTTTTTGTATTTGTGTGCAAAGCATTGTGAAAATATCTCAAATAATAAAGTTATTGTAGAGCTGTGAAATCGCTTCAATCATTTGTAATAACCCTGTATATAACGATAGACAAAAATGTTCTTCGTTCTTTTCCAACTTAACAGATTTGCACACACACATTCTGAAAACTGCACCAATACAGGCCCGACAACGATGGGACATGCTGTGAATGATGTCATCAATTTCATGTTGAGACATTAACACCCAGTCTTCCTGCAGACGTGCCCACAAGTCTCGGAGAGTGGTTGATGGCTGCTGACGTGATGCAACCCATCTCCGTCGTGCATCTCAGAGATACACTATGGGATTCAAATCGGGAGAGCGAGCAGGCCACACCATGCGTACAGTGTCTTCCGTTTCCGAAAAAACATCAACCATCCTTGCTCCATCAGATCGAGCATTGTCGTCCATCAATACGATCTCTGGGCCCACAGTACCTCGCAATAACCGCGGATGAGATCCCAAGATCTCCTCACGATACCTCATAGCAGTTAAATCTTGCTGATTCACCCATATAGTTTCATGAAGAGATGTTAGAGTTCTCAACATAATCTCTGCCCATACCATTAGAGATCCTCCTCGATATCGGTCTCCTTCCACAATGTTTGGATCCCAAAACCGTGTTCATGTGCCCTCCGTCGAGAATCGCTCTCCAGACAAAATCTGGACTCATCTGTGAAAAGAACATTGGACCACACTCCGACTGTCACGGTGACGTGCTGACGGCTTCATTTTAAACGTTCTCTTTCGTGAAGACACGCCAGAGGTCAACAGACATCAGGTCTCCAACAATAAAGACCACTCCGATGAAGTCTTTTGTACACCGTTTGCCTCGATACAACACGTCCAGGGGATGCTGTGATGTCAAAAAATGGCTCTGAGCACTATGGGACTTAACATCTATGGTCATCAGTCCCCTAGAACTTAGAACTGCTTAAACCTAACTAACCTAAGGACATCACACAACACCCAGCCATCACGAGGCAGAGAAAATCTCTGACCCCGCCGGGAATCGAACCCGGGAACCCGGGCGTGGGAAGCGAGAACGCTACCGCACGACCACGAGCTGCGGGCTGTGATGTCAGATGCCAGTTGTAGTGCAGTACTAAGGCGGTATCGTCCTGCACATACAGCCAAATAACGGACCATTCTTTCCGTTGTGACACGTGGTCGGCATTGTCCTGGTCTCCTGCATACTGTTTCGGTCTCTGTAAACTGTCGCCTCATCCGAGGAACAACAGAACGATTCACATTAAGCCATCGGGCCACATCAGCTTGCGACTCTCATGCTTTCACTCTTCCGATGCCCCTCCCCCCCCCCCCCGCCCCCCGCCTCCACTAGCATGGAGTCTGTAGGCGTCTTCCCCTTCCCTGTGCCATACTGTGTACTGTGACTGCGTACAGAGTGGTTGTGGATGTGAGACTATCCTGCAAACACTATCCAGCTTAACAGGTATCCTGACGTCACTGCTGGCGTGGTTGTCCGCTGATCAGAATGCCATATTCCGTGCAGAACACAGTCGTAACATCTGCTGACAGTTTCTATGATTATATCGTGAGTGAGACACATCGTGAATTGCTTTAATTTTGGACACCAGTTTATTCTCTTCAAAGAAGAACTGACCGAGAATAAAGATGCTTATGACTCTACAGGCGAAGTACCCTCAGACTTCAAGAAGAATATAATAATTCCAATCCCAAAGAAAGCAGGTGTTGACAGATGTGAAAATTACCGAACTATCAGTTTAATAAGTCACAGCTGCAAAATAATAATGCGAATTCTTTACAGACGAATGGAAAAACTGGTAGAAGCCGACCTCTGGGAAGATCAGTTTGGATTCCTTAGAAATATTGGAACACGTGAGGCAATACTTACCCTACGACTTATCTTAGAAAATAGATCAAGGAAAGGCAAACCTACCTTTCTAGAATTTGTAGACTTATAGAAAGCTTTTGACAATGTTAACTGGAATACGCTCTTTCAAATTCTACAGGTGGCAAGGGTAAAATACAGGGAGCGAAACGCTATTTACAATTTGTACAGAAACGAGATGGCAGTTATAAGAGTCGAGGGACATGAAAGGGAAGCAGCGGTTGGGAAGGGAGTGAGACAGGGCTGTAGCATCTCCCAGATGTTATTCAATCTGTATATTGACCAAGCAGTAAAGGAAACAAAAGAAAAATTCGGAGTAGGTATTATAATCCATGGAGAAGAAATAAAAACTTTGAGGTTCGCCGATGACATTGTAATTCTGCCAGAGACAGCAAAGAACTGGAAGAGTAGTTGAACGGAATGGACAGAGTCTTGAAAGGAGGATATAAGATGAACATCAACTTTAAAAAAACGAGAATAATGGAATTTAGTCGAATTAAGTCGGGTGATGCTGAGGGAATTAGATTAGGAAATGAGGCACTTAAAGTAGTAAAGGAGTTTTGCTATTTCGGAAGCAAAATAACTGATGATGGTCGAAGTAGAGAGAATATAAAATGTAGACTGGCAATGGCAAGGAAAGCGTTTCTGAAGAAGAGAAATTTGTTAACATCGAGTATAGATTTAAGTGTCAGGAAGACGTGTCTGAAAGTATTTGTATAGTTTGTAGCCATGTATGGAAGTGAAACATGGACGATAAATAGTTTCGACAAGAAGAGAATAGAAACTTTCGAAATGTGGTGCTACAGAGGAATGCTGAAGATTAGATGGGTAGATCACATAACTGCTGAGGAAGTATCGAATAGAATTGGGGAGAAAAGGAGTTTGTGGCACAACTTGACAAGAAGAAGGGACCGGTTGGTAGGACATGTTCTGAGGCATCAAGGAATCACAAATTTATCATTGGAGGGCAGCGTGGAGGGTAAAAATCGTAGAGGGAGACCAAGAGATGAATACATTAAGAGGCTCCGGAAAGGCTCAAAATCATGAAAACTTCAATTTTTACTTTTTTGCGTTTTCTGAATCTGCATACTATTACCTTTTAATAGATATATAATTTGTTCAATTCCGAAGACTACAACTATTTTTAAATTTTTTTTGAAATGTGTTCTTCATGGGCGTGACCCACTGTGGCGCTGTTGAACTGCTGTCAAATGGTGTTATTATTAACGTCCGTGTTCATCAGGTACATTTTAGTGATGTGAGATAAAGTATGTGTTGTGGCTAACCTGTGATGTTTCAATATATATCGCTGGTGTGATTGTCGATTGTTTCATGTTTATTTACTCTGTCGTTATCTCGAAAATATTTGTAATTAATTCTGTTTCTTGAGTCTCTGTTTTGTTGAAGTATAATAATGAGTAAAAGTAAAGTTATTAGAAATCCTCTGAAGGCTTTTAAGAAAAGGAGAAATGTTGGAAAGCCAAAGGTATGTGTTATTACTGTAAACAATAAAGACGATAACCAAGTGAGTGAACCTAACCTCTCAAGTACACCTGCCCATAGCAGTCAAAGTGGGAAAGAAAATACTTCACAGAAGAAGCTTGGTTCAATGAGTGAAAACTATGAATGTTTTATGGGCGAATCGGATGTGAATGAAATATTTGATATGTCGGTTCTCAAAGGAATTTTTTCAAACTGTGTAAGATGTATTCATTGTAGTGAAGTTAGTCTGGAACTCGCCATAATAAAGCACGTAGGACTTGCTAGTGAAATACAACTGAAATGTGATAAGTGCTCATACATGACCACTTTTTGGAACAGTGTTGCAGTAACTGCAACTGAAGAAAATGGTAGCAAAATCTACGAACACAACATTAGATTTGTTTATTCCTTGCGTTCAGTTGGTAAGGGTGCTACTGCAGGTGCAATTTTCTGTGGCATCATGAATCTTCCAAATCCCCCAACCAAGTTTAGGACCTATAATAAATTAATAGGGTCTAAAGTAGAAGATGTCTGTATAGAATCTATGAAGAACGCTGTGGAAGAGGCAGTAATGGAAAATAATGGTAACAGAGATTTGACTGCAGCGTTCGATGGTACCTGGCATAAACGGGGACACACATCTCTTCATGGTGTAGTATCTGCCACCAGTATGTATACAGGGAAAGTTTTAGATGTAGCAGTAATATCAAAGTATTGTAGATGTCCACAAAAATATAAAGGTACACATGAAAATAATTGCAAAGCTAACTATAGTGGCAGTAGTGGAGGAATGGAAGTGGCTGGTGTTGCCAGTATATTCCAGCGTTCTGAGGCGTGTGATAAAGTGCGATATGTTAATTACCTTGGTGACGGTGATTCTAAAAGTTTCAAACATGTTCAAGGATTGAAGCCCTATGGTGATGATGTTGTAGTGCAGAAATTTGAGTGTATTGGACACGTACAGAAGCGAATGGGAACAAGACTTCGGCTACTGAAAGCTTTGTACAAAAAACAAAAACTCAGTGATGGTAAAGGGTTGGATGGGAAGGGAAGGTTAACTGACAGTGTAATTGACAAAATACAGAACTATTATGGAATGGCTATTAGGCAAAATACACAAAGTGTCGAAGAAATGAAGAAGGCTGTTTGGGCTCTTTTTTTTTTCATACTTCTTCAACCGATGAAAATCCCCAACATAGCTTGTGTCCCAAAGAAGAAGACAGTTGGTGTAAATATAACAAAGGATTGCTAACTGGTGAAGTGTACACTCATAAGCATAGTCTGCCTCATGCAATAATGGAGGTGATAAAACCTATTTTCAGAGACTTAGCAGCACCTGAACTGTTGAAAAAGTGTATTCACGGAAAAACTCAAAACCCCAATGAAAGTGTAAATAGTGTTATATGGTCGAGAACCCCCAAGACTGTATTTGTTGGAATAGAAACACTTCACTTTGGTGTGTATGATGCTGTTGCGACTTTCAATGATGGCAACATTGTAAGGTGCAAGGTATTTAGAAATATGGGAATGAAGATAGGTTCTAACATGGTACGAGCGATGCTTGCTTTAGACAAGGAACGCCTTCGGGCTGCAGACAGGGCTGTAACGAGTCTAGAAATACAAGCAAGAGTAAACAGGAGGAGGAACAAGAGGAAGCTGGAGGAGGAGTTTGCAGAGGATGAAGATAATCCGTCCTATGGAACTGGAATGCACTAAAAAGTTAATCCAATCTTTGTCGCTCGATTCCCAAAACTTTTATTTTCTCATACTAATTACATGTTTTCTAAGGATCTTCCAAACATATTTGTTTCAAACTTTCAGTAAATGTTACACAGTACCTTCTGCATAATTTAACACAGCCTTTTTCCAAAAAACTATATATTTTTGAATATATAAATAAAAAATTGCAAAAAAATGTTGTTAATTATCATTACAATTGAAAAAAAAATCATCTTTAATAACTGAACTAAAATTTTATAAAATCCCTGTGTTAAGTTGTAGCCCATTTTCCAATAAATAATCTGTAAAAAGTTCAACTTCCTACCTCAAATACTTTGTGAGGAAAGATGTAATTTATAAGCGTTATTTTAACATTGCAAGTATAGGGCGTTCCGGAGCCCCTTAAGCAGATTCAAAAGGATGTAGGTTGCAGTAAGTACTGGGAGATGAAGAAGCTTGCATAGGATAGAGTAGCATGGGGAGCTGCATCAAAGCAGTCTCAGGACCACAACAACAACAACAACAACATGACTCTACACCACACAGACACATATGGCAAGTGCAATGGCTCTCTGTGCACAATATGAGGTTAAACAATTCCCCAAATTCATTACTACCTCTAGTGTAAAATGTGCCTCGTCACTCCATAGCACATTGGGTGGCACATGTCAACAACTGAGTAGATCCCTCAGAGTGGTTGGTGGGTCACGTCGTCCATAAACAGACCTTTTCAAACTATCCCAAGCATGTTGGATAGGTTTCATGTCTCGGGAACATGCTGGCCACTCTAGTCGAGCGATGTCGTTATTCTGATGGAAGTCATTCACAAGCTGTGCATGATGGGGGGTGTGAATTGTCGTCCATGAAGGCGAATGCCTCGCCAATATGCAGCCGATATGGTTGCACTATCGGTCGGAGGATGGCATTTATGTATGGTACAGCCGTTACAGCGCCTTCCGTGACCACCAGCGGCGTACGTCGGCACAACATAATGCCATCCCAAAACATTACGAACCTCCAGCTTGCCGCACTCGCTGGACAGTGTGTCTAAGGCGTTCAGCCTGACCGGGTTGCATCCGAACATGTCTCCGACGATTGTCTGGTTGAAAGCTAATGCGACACTCAGCGGTGAAGAGAATGTTACGCCAATCCTGAGCGGTCCATTTGGCAGTTTGTTGGGCCTGTCTGTACCACGCTGCATGGTGTCGTTGTTACAAAGATGGACCTCGCCATGGACGTCGGGAGTGAATTTGCGCATCATGCAGCCTATTGCACACAGTTTGAGTTGTAACATGACGTCCTGTGGCTGCATGAAAAAGCATTATTCAACATGGTGGCGTTGCTGTCAGGGTTCCTCCGAGCCATAATCCGTAGAAAGCGGTCATCCGCTGCAGTAGCAGCCTTTGAGTGACTGAGCGAGGCATGTCATCGACAGTTCCTGTCTCTCTGTACCTCCTCCATGTCCGAACAAGATAGCTTTTGTTCTCTCCGAGACGCCTGGACACTTCCCTTGTTGAGAGCCCTTCCTGGCACAAAGTAACAATGCGGACACGATCAAACACGGTACTGACCATCTAGGCATGGCTGAACGACAGACAACATGAGCCGTGTATTTCCTTCCTGGTGGAATGACTGAGACTGATTGGCCGTCGGACCTCCTCCGTCTAATAGGCGTTGCTCTTGCATGGATGTTTACATCTTTGGGCGGGTTTAGTGACAGGTCTGAATAGCTAAAGGGACTATATCTGTAATAAATATCCTCAGTCAATGTATGTCTTCAAGAGTTCTGGGAACCGGGATGATGCAATACTTTTTTCGGTTTTTGTATTAAGGCACATGCAATTCTGAACTGAGATACATTTCAAAAGAACGTTTTAGATTCTCACATCCAGCAAAAACCAAAAATTAAAACTGGAGCAACGTAGAAATCCGGAAATACTTTTTGAATGAAAAATGATTGAATAAAGCAGTAGTTAAATGAAGAGCAGTTATTTACACGGTCTGTAGGAAGACCAGCTGAAGTGAAGAAGATACTGATACTGATCTCTCTATAACTTTTACCATGTACATTTCATCTAAGTATCATGAAAATTATTACCTGAGGTATTAACACGTGTCCTCTCACCCTGTCCAGTCTTGTAGTTAGGTTTTCCCTTTCTCGTGATTCAGGCGAGTTATCACTACACTAGCTTTTCAGTTTCAACAGGCTTTGCTGTCTTCTTCGAGTCTTATACATCTTTCTGTAGTAAAATATATTAATTTTACGCTGAACCTCACGCACAAGATGTGCATGAGGTTCAGCATAAAATGAACATGTTTTACTACAAAAAGATATTTAAGACCTGAAGAAGACAGCAAAGTCTGTTGAAACCGACTGTCTTAAATAAAAAATAAATTATGCGATCTTGGCTTCTGAATGGTTTTTAACAATCTGGGATATGTTCTATCGGAAAATTGTTCGTTTTGGTCCTCCTGCATCCACTGAGAATGCTTCGTGGACATGTCCACAAACGGTGTTGCATTGTGCTTCTCAGTCGGTCTTCGATATGCTGTCATGATTTCTAGAGCCTCTCATTGCAGCACGTGACTGTTTCACACCATACCGAATTCTCACGGTCAAGTGCATCTACAGTTCTCTAATTTGAATCATTTGTGTATTGTCTGTCGCTTTCCATGGAAGAAATTTCAATGTACTCAGTTGTCTCCTTGATGCAATTTTCACAATCACTAGTGTACTTTGAATGCCTTGCACTACTTTATAGTTTAACCTCTGAGTTCATAAGAAACTATAAGCACCGTTTTTAATTCCCTGAAAAATTACTTCTTTACACAGGGTGTAACTAAATTATTCGTCCAAATGAATACAGGAGATAGAGAACATCAAAACAAATATATTTCGATAAAGAACATGTTTCTCTCAAGTCAGCTTGAAATGTTAGCGAACATTTTGTTAGTGGTACTGACGTAAACTGTCGTGTCGGTATCGTTGACTGGGATCGAGTAGTGACATTCAAATATCCACAATTCTCATGTTTGAGCACATGTCAATCCACAAGCGGTTGACTGGAGTATAGTTTCTCCCATCCCGTCTCAAACGACGGAGATATTTTCGTTGAATATCATTGCCGGAAGTGCCTCTGAATGTTAGTCAAAGAATGTACTTCTAGCACGATGAGGCGCCAACCCACATCAGGATTTCTGTGATGAATCATCTGAGAGCCGCTTTTGGGAATCGACCATGCGGCCTGGCCATCCAGATCATCTGACCTAACGTGTTTGGGGACATATTAAACAACTGGTGTATGAAGCCGTTGTGGAAAGAGAAGGAGGGCTCGTTGCTGGAATTGCCGTCACTGCTTGTACTATTGTGCACATGCCATGAATCTTTGAACGGACATGACAATCAATGCACGTCCATGACTGGAGGTTTGAGGGCTTCTGCTGCTCACGTATGCAATAAAATGGAACACCTATAGCCGCCCTTACAATGTTATTTCTTGTATGGCTACAAGTTTCGGTGCCGCAGTACATCATCTTCAGGCCTTAACTGATGCTGAAGGGGTTAACTCCAATCGTATACACGATTCTTCAGTAGCCAAGAAGGAAGTTGATGGTTGGAGACACAACAACGTTGTTACAGATAGTCTGCGATAACCAGTTCAGCGAAAACCAGTTCACAGATGTTGGTCACTGATAAATACGATTGGAGTTAACACTCTCACCGCTAGTTAAGGGCTGAAGATGGTGTACTGAAGCACTGAAACAGGTAGCCCTATAATGAATAGCATTGTAAGGATGGGCGTAGGAATTACATTTTATTACGCGACAGTCAACGGTCCGACGATGGACTGCTTGCATGCGTGCCAGTGGTTCCGCATTCGAATAGTTCCTCTGGATTCCACTGTTTTAATTAGCGTGCTAAACAACCGTCTGTGTAAATCGACCCCAGCATCAGAAATCGCCATCAGGTCTCATAAATAAATATATTCCCAGAGTGAGATTTTCACTCTGCAGTGGAGCGTGTGCTGATATGAAAGTTCCTAGCAGATTAAAACTGTGTGCCGGACAGAGATTCGAACTCAGGACCTTTGCCTTTCGCGGGCAAGTGCTCTACCATCTGAGCTATCCGAGTACGACTCACGACCCGTCCTCACAGCTCCACTTCTGCCAGTACTTCGTCTCCTACCTTTCAAACTTCACAGAAGCTCTCCAGCGAAACTAGCACTCCTGGAAGAAAGGATATTGGGGAGACATGGTTTAACCACAGAGTAGGGAAAGCTTCCAGAATGAGATTTTCAGTCTGCAGCGGAGTGTGCGCTGATATGAAACTTTCTGGCAGAGCAATTACCCACCCGGCGAAAGGCAAAGGTCCCGAGTTCGAATCTCGGTCCGGCACATAGTTTTAATCTGCCAGGAAGTATAAATTTGAACAAATAGCTGGAAAAACCTGTATAAAGCCTGGCTCCTTGAAGATGTTACAAACTTTCAAGGATGATGGAGATGGGTAAATGTATCAATCTGAGATAAGAGATCCTGCTCCTGGAACGACCGACTCGAAAGTTGTACGCGACAATCTGATACTTGTGGCAGTGGAATACATGTACCGGTACCGCTGTTGCTAATATCAATCTGAGATAAGAGATCCTGCTCCTGGAACGACCGACTCGAAAGTTGTACGCGACAATCTGATACTTGTGGCAGTGGAATACATGTACCGGTACCGCTGTTGCTAAGACTTTAAGGCAGGATGCTTTCAGAGGTGGTGGTACATACCAAAAACATTTCTAGTTAACATGGGCTGTAAAATGCATACCTTAAGAGCTGTGAGCACTTGTTCATCTTCACTGCTATGAAACGCATCCCTTATACTGAACAAGTGCCCATAGATCTGAAGTTATGCATCTTAAAGTGCTTGCAGTAGAAGAGATGAGTTTATCAATGCCGAAGAGGAACAAGTTCTCATAGCACTAAAGGTATGTATTTTAAAGCCCATGTTTATTAATTTTTTTGTCCGTGCTACTACCTCTGAAAGTTAGCAACAACAATACCGGTACATGTATTCGAACGTCAGAAGTATCAGAACGATGTTCAATTATAACTTTGGACTCACTCGTTCCCATACCAGGCTTCCTTACGTCAAATTGATACGTTTACCCTTCTCCATGATCCCTGAAACTTGTAACTCCATCACTTAATCGCCCTTTAGAATCCGACCCATATGTAAATAAACGCAACGTGACTTTGTTTTTAAATTTCGTCGTGACAAGAACTTTTTCATAGCGCAACGGAATAATGAAAGGGGTTATTTAACACAAGTTAAACCAAGATAAAATAGAAAATATAATCCTTACAGAAGATCTCATGCAGCTGCTCCCTATATGCGTGTATGGATTGTGGTGTCACCGTCAGACACCACACTTGCTAGGTGGTAGCCTTTAAATCGGCCGCTGTCCGTTAGTATACGTCGGACCCGCATGTCGCCACTATCAGTGATTGCAGACCGAGCGCCACCACACGGCAGGTCTAGAAAGACTTCCTAGCACTCGCCCCAGTTGTACAACCGACTTTGCTAGCGATGGTTCACTGACAAAATACGCTCTCATTTGCCGAGACGATAGTTAGCATAGCCTTCAGCTACGTCATTTGCTACGACCTAGCAAGACGCCATTACCAGTTACTATTGATACTGAATCATGTACAGTCAAGAGCGACGTTCGCCATTTATGGATTAAAGTACGCCACCAGCTACGTCCGTTTTTCTAAATTCTAATTTCCTTGTCCTGTTCCAGACCTCACGCCAGCCTGTGTGAGCTAAAACGCGTGCCTTTCGGCTTCCTCTAGTAACCCGGTGTTGGCTCTCCTGCCAACCCACAACATGGATTCCACCTTAAAGGTGTAGCTCGTGTGATGCAAATGTGTTTGTGTACTCTGTGTCCTTCAACAGCTATTAGTTGGAAAAATCTGATCTAGTGTGATAACAGAATTCTGTTTCGTAGTCTCAGTCTCCGTAAGCATGTGTCTTGAAGTTCCGCAGCAACACGAAAGCACGTGCATAGCTGACAATCGTTTAAAATATAAATTCCATCACAGTGGAAGTCAATTTATTCCCTCTCGGCTTTGAAGGTAGTTAAAGCGAACGTAGTACGTTCGAAAACGTACGTTTTAAGCAAACACATATAGAGATATGGAACACGTAAAACGTTAACACGAATAAAGTTTAGGGGATTTAAAAATAATTTCTTAAGAATCCAAAATAACGTGCATACTTAATATATTGTTCAGAAATGTCATGTATCATAAAAATTCGACTCAGTTGACACGTGTCTTTGTACGACCATCCGCACACAACGGATAAAGAAAAACACCCTATATTACCACTAAGGCCTGAAATATTATTTGATGAGTGGCAGAGCAACCCGGATGACTCAATAAAAATCAGATATTTATTTCCTCATTTTCTAAAGAAGTTATGAATTCTAAGAGAGATGTATTGTTGCCCACGTTAAACACGAGTGCAAAGTACCTCACGGAATAAAGTCTAATGCTCCATAATCAGGAAAGGATATAACATACAATGACGTCAGTGCAGCGCAAGCAAACAACCAGCAACCATTTCATCATAATTCAGAACGAAGTCGCTTCAGCGTGTCCACTTCATTATCACTAGACAAACCATCTATACTAAACAGATCAGTACGTTCTCACGGTGTCCAGACGAGAATGGCCCTTTGACTGCTGACCACATGGCCCTCGGTAACTGACTCTGCCTCCTCTTCCCCCCCGCCCCCCCCCCCACACACACAAGGTTTTCTATTCTCTGTGTCACGTTAATGTTAAGACGTCCGCCTGCTTAGCTGTGTGGTAACATGCTTGCCTCCCGTGCAGCGGGCCCAGTGCGGGGCGGCACGCTACTTTTTACCGCCCTGCCAGTGTCCAGCAGTGTTCATTTGTCTAGCTAACAGCTGTAGTAGAAAATACCAGACCACTACTGTCTATGGCAGATCGCAACATACATAGAACTGTCCGGTAAACGGGATGTGGCTAGCTATTGAAATAAAAGTTTTAACTTGGCAATGTAAATTTTCAGGTGTATTTTTACGATAAAGATCACAGTTAATACTGCCAAGACCGTACTAAGTGGCAACACAATCTAAAGTTCACACGCACACCACAATCACACACGTAGCCAGTTTATGGTATTTACACCCGTTACCGAAGTTAATAGAGTTCACCGGATCGTTTAGTTATGAAAATGCTCACTGAAATGTTGATCACTCTGCTCTACACGTAATACCTGTTCCAGTCTTAGATCGCACAACACGCCACGCGGTTTTAACTAACAGTCAAAAGCAATAATTTTGATATTCCGTCCGAAATTCCACACGACTTCCTCTATACCGTTCTCTTAAATACACTTTATACTACTTCGCGAACTCGTAATTAGCATTTTCCCGCGATTTTACAGTACTTTCGTCGGAGCTGCTGTCAATGAGATGTTACTAATTCGAACCCTCAGCCCCGACCCCCGTAGATCACACCAAAGGCTTTGTTCCCAGCATAGATTGGCGCGAGCCTGCATTCTTCTGATTGACTGATATCACAAAAATCAAATCAGGTTGCAGTATTATCCCGCGCTAACCCGCTCTTTACTTCAATGACCAACCAAAGTAAAACATTTCTTTCTATGGCAATTGCTAAATAGATAAATTTAGAAAAGTATCAAATATAAAATTACATCTTCTGAAATTACCGATTAATTTGTGTTCTACTCACGATTTATTAGTACCATAAACTGACTGCACATTTAATTATAGTAAATCCCCTGTAGAATTTAACTGGTACTTCGTGAGTAAACAAAACAATTTTCATTCTGTTGTTCTTCACTCATACAACACTCACATTGCTAATTACTACACATATAAAACAATTATAATTATGCAGATACATTAAATATTAATGAAACATAACTTTACAATATTGTTTTGACTACGACTGCTAGCACTGTCCGTCAACTGCTGACCTCTGCCGCCTACTAGTGCAACTACGTGCAGCTCTGGAACTCAGGTCCATGTCAGCTGGTGACATCTGTCGATGACTCATGCCTATAACGATATCGCCCTAACAAGCGACAGGAGCGATGCGAAGGCGCTACGCCTCACCGGGTCCGATTGCCGGCCGGGTTGGAGATTTTCTCCGCCCGTGGACTGGGTGTTGCGTTGTCCTCATCATCATTTCATCCTCATTACGGCGCCCAAGTCGCCCAGTGTGGCGTCTTATTGGGCGTCGACTGCAATAAGACGTGCACTTGGCGGCCGAATTTCCCCGGATGGATCCTCCCGGCCAACTTTGTCATACGCTCATTTCATTTCATTCAATGTTCAGACGTCTTGATGTGCCTTACAGCAGGGCAAGGTGATGAGCGCAAGCCTGTGAGCGGAAGTACATACCCCTCCATCGCCACGGAGAATATGGTATGGAGCCGTGTGGTGACTTGTATAAATGAGGAAATCAGTCCTGAGGGAACTTCATGCAGAAATGTAGAATATTTTGTATTTCCTGTTGCACCACAGATAAATTACTTCAAGCTGTAGTTCAGAGCCAGCTTCTTTATTTCACCGTTCAGTTGCATTACGAATCCTGATTTATTTTCCAACATCATTGGCATTCCATCTGTAGACAAACTAATAATGACAAACCAATATTTTCTACCCTTTCTTCAATGTCACTAAGACTGTAACAATCAGTAGTGTGCCTGCAATATCTACATTTCTATAAAGCGTTAGACTCTTTACAAAGATTTTCAAGCTGGCTCTGAACGTTATCTGCCATAACCTGCGGGTGGCGTGATTATCACAACTGCATCACGCGTAAGTGTTCTGTCCGAAGTGGACTTAAATATTCAGATGCAGTTATCAACCCTTCATTCGTTAAATCACCATTCTTCACACGCCTCGAGGCCTACAAGTAGTGAATTTTTGTAGCACATACAAACGGCAGATTCAGTTGATATTCCTTCTTCTTCTTCTTCTTCCTCCTGTTCAGAGAGCTTCCTTTTAACTTCTAAAACTTATGCGACACGTTCAGGTCTTTCACATTTTCCTTTTTTGTATCTTTTGCGGGTTGGACATGTGCAAGTTGAACTACCTGAAAGTATGCTGTATCTACTGATACACCAAACATTTTGCGAAACCCACCTTTTTGTACACAGTGATAAGGTACTTCTCTCTGCTGGTTTTAATACGAAGACATTAGCTATGTTACACAACACTGAAACTGCTGAAATTAGGTGGCGCCACTGACAAAAGTTACCGTCCCGTATTCAGGAGTTCGCGCTTCTCCTTCGCTGTCGCTACCACTGTCTCGGCGCGCATTCTTCTCACTCCCCACCACTCCGCAACTGCTCCGCTTCTGAGCAAGAGCCTGAACAAGCGTGGGTGTTCACGCTCACAATCCTACTTTAGAATTTCCACCCAGCGAGGTACATTCCCAGCAAACAGAGGAATATTCATTTCTTGAGACAGACAATTGGCTGTCGACGCGCGCATAAATGCACAGCTTGAAATGTTTTAACAGCAGACGATTTTCAACGTGATGTTAGACAATATAGAATAAAAGGATATGTTCATTATAGCAACAACAGCCGTTGCGGTTGATTGATGCAATTCGAAAAATTAAATTTGTAACTATTATTCGAGGTGAAACTACGCTGGAGTGCAAAACTAAAGGACGAAAGTAATTTTCTCATGATGTGTCATTGGCAAGTGACAAAGCACAATGGAACTTGGAACATACACTATATGATCGAAAGCATCCGGAAGCCTGGCTGAAAATGACTTACAAGTTTGTGGCGCCCTCCATCGCTAATGCTGTAGTTCAGTATGGTGTTGGGCTACCCTAAGCCTTGATGACAGCTTCCACTCTCGCAGGAATTCGTTAAATCATATGCTGGAATGTTTCTTGGGGAATGGCACCCCATTCTTCACGGAGTGCTGCACTGAGGAGAGGTATCGATGTCGGCCGGTGAGGCCTGGCACGAAGCCGGTGTTCCAAAACACCTTAAAGGTGTTCTACAGGATTCAGTTCAGAACTGTGTGCAGGCGAGTCGATTACAGGGATGTTATTGTCGTGTAACCACTCCGCCACAGGCCGTGCATTATGAACAGGTCCTCGATCGTGTTGAAAGATGCAATCGCCATCCCCGAATTGCTCTTCAATAGTGAGAAGCAAGAAGGTGCTGAAAACATCAATGTAGGCCTGTGCTGCGATAGTGCCACACAAAACAACAAGGTGTGCAAACCTCCTCCATTAAAAATACGACCACACCATAAAACCGCAGCCTCCGAATTTTACTACACACGCTGGCAGATGACGTTCACCATGCATCCGCCATACCCATACTCTTCCATCGGATAGCCACATTCTGTACCGTAATTCGTCATTCCACACAACGTCTTTCCACTGTTCAATTGTTCCATGTTTACGCTTCTTACACCAAGCGAGGAATCGTTTGGCATTTACCGGCGTGATGTGTGTCTTATGAGCAGCCGCTCCACCATGTAATCCAAGTTTTCTCACCTCCCGCCTAACTTTCATAGTACTTGCAATGTATCCTTATGCAGTTTGGAATTCCTGTGTGATGGTTTGGATAGATGTCTGCCTATTACACATTACGACCCTCTGCAACAGTCAGCGGTCTCTTACAGTCAATAGACGTGGTCGGCGTGTACACTTTTGTGCTGTACGTGTCGCTTCACGTTTCCACTTCACTATCACATCGGAAACAGTAGACCTAGGGATGTTTAGGACTGGAAATCTCGCGTAAAGACGTCTGACGCAAGTGACAACCAATCACCCGACCACGTTCGATGTCATTGAGGTCCTCCGCTCTCATGGTGTCTAATGACTACTGAGGTTGCTGATATGGAGTACCTGGCAGTAGGTGGCAGCACAATGCACCTAATATGAGAAACTTTTCCGGGGGGGGGGGATGTCCGGATACTTTTGATCACATAGTATAGCTAATAACTGAGCTGAAGTCACGGCGATTTGTTGTGGTACGGCGTTTCGTTCCTCTGTCAGCGCTGTTCACAACTGTTGGACTTCGTTGGTGCACCTGGTTGTTCTTTAATACGAAAGAAAAGCGTTTTTCATTGCGTCGGAATCTTCTCACTAAATTCTAATCACCAACTTTCTCCTCCTAATGAAAAATATCTTGTTGACACCGACCTACATAGGGAGAAACGATCACCACGATAAAATAAGGGAAATCAGGTCTCGTACGGAAAGATGTAGGTGTTCGTTCATTCCGCGCTCTACGCGAGATTGGAATAATAGAGAATTGTGAAGGTGGTTCGATGAACCCTCTGCCAGGCACTTAAATGTGATTTGCAGAGTATCCATGTAGATGTAGATAACATCCCATATGGGCTCGATGGGGTTTAACACAGAGGAAGGAACAGTCATTCATTTGTGTGTGTCCCATCGTTCCAAGGGCTCCCCCCCCCCCCCCCCCATCTGCGATGTTCCTTGTGGTTGCGCATTGTCATCCATAAAAATAAAAATAAAGTCAGGGACGGAAGCACTCTTGAAGAAACGGACACCGAGGAAGGTGTGCAGTGTCACAAA
Source organism: Schistocerca cancellata (assembly GCF_023864275.1). NCBI lineage: Eukaryota > Metazoa > Arthropoda > Insecta > Orthoptera > Acrididae > Schistocerca > Schistocerca cancellata. The sequence goes on from NC_064627.1 coordinate 1,002,083,388, forward strand.
AACATTGACCGGTGAGTGAACCGTGTTCAAAGATTTATTGTTTCCCCTTTTTTTACTGCCTATATGAAAACTTGTGTCACGTGTTTCAATTGGTATTGTAATTTTAATGTTATGTCATTTGTCATATGGCATAGTTGTGATTGTATTTTAGATTATGCGTGGCATTGGGAATACTCCCGAATTTAACAGTTACTTTTACCGCTGTGAACTCATTACCATGTGCATAAAGAAGAATCTATTTTATAATAAGCTGGGTCACAGGCATTACACCTATAGTATCATAAGTGTGCAGTAATTGATGTGCATTTGCGCCGGTCCATTCGGATCTTCGGGAGGGGACTACTCAGGAGGACATCGTTATCAGGAGAAACAAAACTGGCGTTCTATGGATCGGAGCGTGGAATGTCAGATCCCTTAATCGGGCAGGTAGGTTAGAAAATTTAAGAAGGGAATTGCATAGGTTAAAGTTAGATATAGTGGGAATTAGTGAAGTTCGGTGGCAGGAGAAACAAGACTTCTGTTCAGGTGAATACAGGGTTATAAATACAAAATCAAATAGGGGTAATGCAGGAGTAGGTTTATAATGAAAAAAAAGTAGGAGCGTGGATAAGCTATTACAACAGCTTAGTGAAAGCATTACTGTAGCCAAGATTGACACGAAACCCACACCTACCACAGTAGTACAAGTTTACATGCCAACTAGCTCCGCAGATAACGAAGAGATTGATGAAATGTATGATGAGATAAAAGAAATTATTCAGATAGTGAAGGGACACTGAAATTTAATAGTCATGGCTGACTGGAATTCGTTAGTAGGAAAAGGAAGAGAAGGAAAAGTGGTAGGTGAGTATGGGATGGGGGTAAGAAATGAAAGAGGAAGCCGCCCGGTAGAATTCTGCACAGAGCATAACTTAATCATAGCTAACACCTGGTTTAATACCCATAAAAGAAAGTTTCATACATGAAAGAGGGCCGAAGACACTGGAAGGTTTCAGATACATTATACAATGGTAAGACAGAGATTTAGGAACGAGGTTTTAAGTTGTAAGACATTTCCAAGGGCAGATGTGGACTCTGACCACAATCTATTGGTTATGAACTGCATATTGAAACTGAAGAAACTGCAAAAAGGTGGGAATTTAAGGAGATGGGACCTGGATAAAGTGAAAGAACCAGATGTTGTACAGAGTTTCAGACAGAGCGTTAAGGAACAACTGATAAGAGCGAGGGAAAGAAATACAGTAGAAGAATAATGGGTAGCTTTGAGAGATGAAATAGTGAATGCAACAGAGGATCAAGTAGGTAAAAAACGAGGGCTAGTAGAAATCCTTGGATAACAGAAGATATATTCAACTGAATTGACGAAAGGAGAAAATATAAAAATGCAGTAAATGAAGCATGCAAAAAGGAATACAAACGTCTCAAAAATGAGATCGACAGGAAGTGCAAAATGGCTAAGCAAGGATAGCTAGAGGACAAATGTAGGGATGTAGATGCGTATATCACTAGGGGTAAGATAGATACTGCCTACACGAAAATTAAAGAGACATTTGCAGCAAACAGAACCACTTGTTTGAATTTCAAGAGCTCAAGCGGAAAACCAGTTCTAATCAAAGAGGCCAAAGCAGAAAGGTGGAAGGAGTTCAAATGGTTCAAATGGCTCTGAGCACTATGGGACAACTTCTGATGCCATCAGTCCCCTAGCACTTAGAACTACTTAAATCTAATTAACCTAAGGACATCACAAACATCCATGCCCAAGGCAGGATTCGAACCTGCGACCGTAGCAGTCACGCGGTTCCAGACTGTAGCGCGTAGAACCGCTCGGCCACCACGGCCGGCTGGAAGGAGTATATAGAGAGTCTATAGAAGGGCGATGTATTTAAAGTCAATATTATGGAAACGGAAGAGGTCTTAGGCGAGGATGAAATGGGAGATATGACACTGTGTGAAGAATTTGACACAGCACTGAAAGGCCTAAGTCGAAACAAGGCCCCGGGAGTAGACAACATTCCATTTGAACGACTGACAGCCTTGGGAGAGACAACCCTGGCAAAACTATATTATCTGGTGAGCAAGATGTATGAGACAGGCGAAATACCCTCAGACGTCAAGAAGAATATAACAATACCAATCCAAAAGAAATCAGATGTTGACAGGTGTGAAAACTACCTAACTATCAGTTTAATAAGTCACGGTTGCAAAATACTAACACGAATTCTTTACAGACGAATGGAAAAACTGATAGAGGCCGACCTCCGGGAAGATCAGTTTGGATTCCGTAGAAATGTTGGAACACGTGAGGCAATACTGATCCTACGACTTATCTTAGAAAATAGGTTAAGGAAAGGTAAACCTACGTCTCCAGCATTTGTAGACTTAGAGAAAGCTTGTGACAATGTTGACTGCAATACTCTCTTTCAAATTCTGAAGGTGGCAGAGGTAAAATACAGGGAGCGGAAGGCTATTTACAATTTGTACAGAAACCATATGGCAGTTATAAGAGTCGAGGGGAATGAAACGGAAGCAGTGGTTGGGAAGGGAATGAGGCAGGGTTGTAGCCTCACGCCGATGTTATTCAATCTGTATATTGAGCAAGCAGTAAAGGAAACAAAAGAAAAATTCGGAGTAGGTATTAAAATCCACGGAGAAAAAATAAAAACTTTGAGGTTTGCCGATGACATTATAATTCTGTCAGAGACAGCAAAGGGCCTGGAAGAGCAGCTGAAGGGAATGGACAGTGTCTTGAAAGGAGGATGTAATATGAACATCAACAAAAGCAAAACGAGGATAATGGAATGTAGCCGAATTAAATCGGGTGATACTGAGAGAATTAGATTAGGAAGTGAGACACTTAACGTAGCAGATGAGTTTTGCTATTTGGGGAGCAAAATAACTGATGATGGTCGAAGTAGAGAGGATATAATATGTAGACTACCAATGGCAATGAAAGCGTTTCTGATGAAGAGAAATTTGTTAACATCGAGTATAGATCTAAGTGTTAGGAATTCCTTTCTGAATGTATTTTTGTGAAGTGTAGCCATGTATGAAAGTGAAACATGGAGAAGAGGAATTTGTGGCACAACTTGACTAGAGGAAGGGATCGGTTTGTAGGACATGTTCTGAGGCATCAAGGGATCACAAATTTAGTATTGAAGGCAGCGCGGAGGGTAAAAATCGTAGAGGGAGACCAAGAGATGAATAGACTAAACAGATTCTGAAGGATGTAGGTTGAGGTAGGTACTGGGAAATGAAGAAGCTTGCACAGGGTAGAGTAGCATGGAGAGCTGCATCAAACCAGTCTCTGGACTGAAGACCACAACAACAAAAACTCTCTGCACTTCCGAGGAGTCTGTGGACCGCTGCTCCAGAAACATCGCTTTCTCATGGGGCGGCAATGAACACTAAGTCAAAAGATCGAACCCAACCTATCCAAAATAATTAATTAGAACTAAAGAGTCACATCTTTGAAACTCCGTATTTGTCCCCAATGCGATGGATAAGTTTTCAATCCTACTCAATGATGTCTAGAATTTTCCTCCGAAATGGGACTATAGTCTGGAGCCTTCGACGTCACACTCGGCCTTGATGACGCTTCAAACAGACGATAAATAGTTTAGATAAGAAGAGAATAGAAACTTTCGAAATGTGGTGCTATAGAAGAATGCTGAAGATTATATGGGTAGATCGTGTAACTAATGAGGAGGTACTGAATACAGTTGGGGAGAAGAGTAATTTGTGGTACAACTTGACTAGAAGAAGGGATCGGTTGGTAGGACATGTTCTGAGGCATCAAGGGATCACCTATTCAGTATTGGAGGGCAGCGTGGAGGGTAAAAACCGTAGAGGGAGAGCAAGGCATGAATACGCTAAACAGATTCAGGAGGATGCAGATTGCAGTAGTTACTTGGTGATGAAGAAGCTTGCACAGGATAGAGTAGCATGGAGAGCTGCATCAAACCATTGTTTGGACTGAAGACCACAACAACAACATACACTGATAAACCAAATCATTATGACTATTGCCCACCGCAACGTTGGATGCCGCCTGGTGGTTTTGTGGGCACTTGATGCGGTAAAAAAGTATGTAAGCTGAGCAGGCGTGGACGGGGCATCACCCTAGTGAAGATATTGCCTGCAAACGGGGAAATCCATTGAGATATGCGACTTTGATAAAGGAGAGGTCATTAATATGCAGAGCCTGTGCATCAATATCTCGAAAACGGCGAATCTGATCTAATGTTCACGTGGTAAATGGCTGTACTCTCCACAGAACGTGGGATTCGCAGGCTTGTCTGCTCTGTAAAGTACATAGATAGTAATCTGTGGCATCTCTGCCGAAAGACCACGATGGTGGTGCACGCATAAGTGTTTCACAGCAGATCGTTCTTCGTACATTGTTGATCATGGAGCCCTGCAGGCTGACCACCCCTAAGTGTTCACTTGTTGACCCAACGATATCGTGCAGTGGACACCTATGCCTGAGTTTAAGCAGGATTCTCCGTTTCGTTCGATGCTAATGTGCGAGCCTCTGCAATGCTTTTCGAGTTTAGGGGGAATACCAAGTGTGCTGAGGTGTGAATGGGAATTTGGATTGAGGAGGGAAGCGTGCTAGGGTGGTCCACGCAGTTGTGCCAAACCACTGTAATAGGCTGGCGTACTGACTAGCACATCTGTCTAGTGAGCCGGAGACACAGGTTCTAATCCCGACCGTCGTACAAATTTTCATACGTCAGTTCAGTCTGCTTATATGCATCAACGACACTTTTATTCAAAGACAGTAATTGTACTGAAGTCGCTGCCATTCATGATGGTCCTCTGGACATTAGAAAAAGGCGGGACATGGTTCGTAATGGTGTGTGTGATTACCGTGGACGGCAGTGCATGCTCTTCAACGCGCTCTCATTTTGGCCACGAGGTTCATGAGGAGTTTTTGTGGAAATAACTTCCACTACTCCGACAGCGCAGTTGTCAAGCGCTGGGTTGTGGTTGGTGCACGTGAAAGTGTTACCCCTCCCCACGCCACCCCAAACGTGCTCTATGGGAATTCAATCAGGGGAACGAGCAGGCCAGTCCATTCGCCCAATATCCTCTCGTTAGAAGAGTTCCTCCGCCTGCACTGTTAGATGCGGTCGCGCATCCGGAAAAATGGAGTTAGGGCCGAAGGCACCATTGAAAGGACGAACTTGGAGAAGGAGTAAAGTGTCATAATAAGGTTGTTCGGTGAGTGTAACCGCATTCAAAGATTTGGAGGTCAGTACGTCCATGGAACATTATTCCTCCTCACACCGTTAACATCTGCACCACCAAAATGATCATGTTCGACAATGTTCCTGGGTGCATTACGAGTGCTCTCCTCTCGCCATATGAACATACGTCCAGCGTTTCAAGTATGCTGGTTTCGGTGGTCCAGCTGTTATGGTGTGTCGAAGGCATAATTTTTCACGGGCGTGCTAACCTTCAAATAACATAAATGTGACATAAAGTCATACAGGAGGCAGGTGGTCATTATCATCATAATCAGTAGTTCTGTATTAAGGTTGTATACGTCGCAACAGTAAAAGTCAAATATAAGGCAAAGAGTGACTTTATTGATCGTATAACGCGTTTCGGGATTTCATATCTAGAAAAAATCAGATACAGAAATACTTTGTAAAACATAATAATGGATGGCTTTAGCATTCCACTTTGAATGAAATAACCTGGCACTAGCTATAATACACGTATCCTGGAGCTATTGCTGCACGTACAAGTGGTGCTTAAAGTTGCATGTGACACAAAAATTTGCAGGCTACTGACACAGTTCTGCAGAGTGCAGAACAAGAAAGAATTTTTGGCAATAGGTGGCACTGCAAACTGTACACTGATGAGCCAAAATGTTATGACCACCTGCTTAATACACTCCTGGAAATGGAAAAAAGAACACATTGACACCGGTGTGTCAGACCCACCATACTTGCTCCGGACACTGCGAGAGGGCTGTACAAGCAATGATCACACGCACGGCACAGCGGACACACCAGGAACCGCGGTGTTGGCCGTCGAATGGCGCTAGCTGCGCAGCATTTGTGCACCGCCGCCGTCAGTGTCAGCCAGTTTGCCGTGGCATACGGAGCTCCATCGCAGTCTTTAACACTGGTAGCATGCCGCGACAGCGTGGACGTGAACCGTATGTGCAGTTGACGGACTTTGAGCGAGGGCGTATAGTGGGCATGCGGGAGGCCGGGTGGACGTACCGCCGAATTGCTCAACACGTGGGGCGTGAGGTCTCCACAGTACATCGATGTTGTCGCCAGTGGTCGGCGGAAGGTGCACGTGCCCGTCGACCTGGGACCGGACCGCAGCGACGCACGGATGCACGCCAAGACCGTAGGATCCTACGCAGTGCCGTAGGGGACCGCACCGCCACTTCCCAGCAAATTAGGGACACTGTTGCTCCTGGGGTATCGGCGAGGACCATTCGCAACCGTCTCCATGAAGCTGGCCTACGGTCCCGCACACCGTTAGGCCGTCTTCCGCTCACGCCCCAACATCGTGCCGCCCGCCTCCTGTGGTGTCGCGACAGGCGTGAATGGAGGGACGAATGGAGACGTGTCGTCTTCAGCGATGAGAGTCGCTTCTGCCTTGGTGCCAATGATGGTCGTATGCGTGTTTGGCGCCGTGCAGGTGAGCGCCACAATCAGGACTGCATACGACCGAGGCAAACAGGACCAACACCCGGCATCATGGTGTGGGGAGCGATCTCCTACACTGGCCGTACACCACTGGTGATCGTCGAGGGGACACTGAATAGTCCCGAACCCATCGTTCTACCATTCCTAGACCGGCAAGGGAACTTGCTGTTCCAACAGGACAATGCACGTCCGCATGTATCCCGTGCCACCCAACGTGCTCTAGAAGGTGTAAGTCAACTACCCTGGCCAGCAAGATCTCCGGATCTGTCCCCCATTGAGCATGTTTGGGACTGGATGAAGCGTCGTCTCACGCGGTCTGCACGTCCAGCACGAACGCTGGTCCAACTGAGGCGCCAGGTGGAAATGGCATGGCAAGCCGTTCCACAGGACTACATCCAGCATCTCTACGATCGTCTCCATGGGAGAATAGCAGCCTGCATTGCTGCGAAAGGTGGATATACACTGTACTAGTGCCGACATTGTGCATGCTCTGTTGCCTGTGTCTATGTGCCTGTGGTTCTGTCAGTGTGATCATGTGATGTATCTGACCCCAGGAATGTGTCAATAAAGTTTCCCCTTCCTGGGACAATGAATTCACGGTGTTCTTATTTCAATTTCCAGGAGTGTAGATAATTTGTCCGTCTTTGGAACGAAATACATCACTGATTCTGCGTGTCAGGGAGACGACAATATGTAGGTAGCTTCGTGGAAGCATGTGGCATTAGATGTCCACGCGCGGGTCATGTAATTCGCCCGATAGCAACCCAGATGAGGTCCTTAGGATTTGCATCAGGCGAATTTAGTCGCCGAGACATCAGCGTGAGTTCACTATGATGCTCCACTGTAGCACGATTCTGGCCCCGAGACACGGACAATCGTACTTCTGAAAGATGACATGAAGGGATGCAGGTGCTTAGCAGCTGTAAGCGTGTCTTCGATTACAGCCACAGGTCTTATGTAAGCACAGAAGAACGTCTCTTTTAGCATTAAACTGCTCCAACTAGCCAGCGCCCGTGGTTCGCTGCACGTTTCTAGCCGCCGTTAGTCTCGATGACATTTGTGGATGTGATTCACCCGATGGGCCGACACATTTGCATTGATCGACGGTCGAATCCCGATTAATGATTTGAAACTGTATTGTTTCAGAGACCTTTTCAAGTCTCAGACATCTATGATGTATATGTGTAGGCTGAAGAGGGGAATGAAAATGAGGCCTGAATGGGAATTTAGGTTGAGAGAAACGTGCTAAGGCAGTCCGCGCAGTTGTGCAAAGCGACTATGCGAGGGTGACCTACGGTTAGGGCGTCTGCCTTGTAAGCAGTATACACAGGTTGGAATCCCGGCCTTGGTAGAAATTTTCCTTCGTCGCTCCAGTCTGAATATATACGTCACAGATATTTGAACGATATACAGGGTGATTCAAAAAGAATACCACAACTTTAGGAATTTAAAACTCTGCAACGACAAAAGGCAGAGCTAAGCACTATCTGTCGGCGAATTAAGGGAGCTATAATGTTTCATTTAGTTGTACATTTGTTCGTTTGAGGCGTTGTTGACTAGGCGTCAGCGTCAGTTGATGCTAAGATGGCGACCGCTCAACAGAAAGCTTTTTGTGTTATTGAGTACGGCAGAAGTGAATCGACGACAGTCGTTCAGCGTGCATTTCGAACGAAGTATGGTGTTAAACCTACTGATAGGTGGTGTATTAAACGTTGGTATAAACAGTTTACAGAGAATGGGTGTTTGTGCAAAGGGAAAAGTTCTGGACGGCCGAGAACGAGTGATGAAAATGTAGCACGCATCCAGCAAGCATTTGTTCGCAGCCCAGGAAAATCGACTCGCAGAGCTAGCAGAGAGCTGCAAATTCCACAATCAACTGTATGGAGAGTCCTACGAAAAAGGTAACTTATGAAACCTTATCGTCTGAAATTGGTTCAAGCACTGTCTGCAGCTGATAAGATTAAAAGAATCGATTTCTGTGATTTTATCCTTGCTCAAATGGAAACAGATGAATCTTTCGTTTCAAAGATTGTGTTTAGTGATGAAGCAACTTTCCACACTAACGGGAAAGTCAACCGTCACAGTGTCTGTATACGGGGCACTGAGAATCCGCGGGAAACAACTGGCGTTGGTACAAATTTCGTCACTTCAGTCTGCACATATACATCATATATGTTTGACACTTTTAAGTGTCTCTGGGGCCATATAATATAATTTGAAAAATGCCATTTCTTTCAGTTATCTCTTGTACTATACTGTTGCAAAAATGGTTCAAATGGCTCTGAGCACTATGGGACTTAACATCTGTGGTCATCAGTCCCCTAGAACTTAGAACTACTTAAACCTATCTAACCTAAGGACATCACACACATCCATGCCCGAGGTAGGATTCGAACCCGCGACCGTAGCAGTGGCGCTGTTCCGGACTGCGCGCCTAGAACCGCTAGACCACCGCGGCCGGCTATACTGTTGCAGTTCTTCCTATTATAAAATGACTTTTATCTTAATAATATGAATGTTTATATATGTGTTTGGAGAGAGAGAGCGAGATTGATTTTTGATTGTGATTGTTATTTTAAGTCGTAACTGGTACCTGAATTTTGGTTGCTGCCTCCTTGAATGATCAGCCTCTGCACCAGCTGGTGACGTATTATAGTTTGGAGGAAGTTATCGTTCTTTAAGGTTTAAAATACGACTCTGTTAGTTACTTGGCCGCATTGCGGATAGCTTTGAGCTCAAGTTTTCGTAGCTTTTCATACCTAAGGGACCACTGTTGTAAGTAAATAAGATCAAACAGCAATCTGCTTTTTGTGAGAAGAGGAGATCGCTTGGCACCAAAACTTCCTTCAAACTACACGTCCTGCTGCATGAAAATTGGTTAGTGGATTCAGCACCATACTATTGCACAAGAACATAATCCAATTACTTCAATTAAGAAATTATGAGCGGTTGTTACGTATTGAATGAAAACTATAGAGAATGCATTTCCTTTCCTGTATTTCAGTGAACATTGTACATTTACAGTTCTGTCGATTGATAGCCAGCGACGACAATGAAGTTCACCTCCTTTTCCAAAATAGAAGATATTTTTATTCTTCACTTCCATAAAATTTATGTACATAAATGTTTGGCAACTATTACACATGCTTTACACGGTTTTATCACTGAAATAGCAATTTTCATTAAATGTCACTATACGTTCTGAGTGACGGCCTAGAAACACGGTCTCTTCCCACCAGGTACAGATTAACAGTCCTCTTATTTTAATAAATTAATTTTCTTTTTTTTTTTTTAGAGTCCATACTCAAAGATTCGCAACTACTATTGTTGCGGGGATTGCGCGCTAAAGAGTTTGTTACTATCCAGCTGCGCTTCACTTAACTTCAAGTACTTTTTGAATCAAATTTACATTTACGGTATTTACATACATTACTGGGCTTCTCAGAATAAAATCAGGCACAAATCAGTTAAAAAAAGGGCAGTGAGGCTCACATAACATTACACTATGATCCAAGTTCCATGGAGTGTTACTTGTCAGTGACACAATGTGAAAGTTACATTCGTCCTTAAATACGGCACACCAGTGTGCTTTATAACTTGTATGTGTGAGGCCTGGAAGCTTGCGCACTCAGCCTCGCTAGGACCGCAGCGGGTCCGCCTGACGTGTAAGTAGCGGGTCCTGAGATCAGCTACAGCTTAAGTGGGAGTGCGCGCTCCGGACTGGGGCCATTACTGGTCCCGGACTGGCGCCAGTAGTGGCACAGCCTGGCGCCAGCACCGGCGGGCGCTGCTATTCCTGTCGGAAAGCGCGGACGCCCAAACTGCGGCCCGCCAGAACCTGTTCCGTCGCGGTCGCGTATGCAAATGCAGCTCCGCACAACAGGTTATCTCCGACGCTATAAATGTTTTGTTCGGCCCGGGGTGCTGGGAAGGTGGCCTGACCTGGTTCACATCCAACCGACCACCGTACTCTTTCTCTTCTCTTTTCATTTTGGCTGTTGTTGTTTTGTCGCCGTTGACTCGGCAGCTCACATCACAGCGCACTTCCGTAAGGATTTTCATGGCGGTGGATAACGATTTGCAACGGTCTGCAGTTAACTCCATGGTGGCAACGTTTTTACAAAGGTATGCAGGAAGGGGCGAGCCTTTCTTCGGATTGGCCAACAAAGGACCACGTGCCAATTTAAATTAGTTATTCGTCTATTCGTTGTTCGATTCTTGTTTCTTCTCCCTGTCTTCTGCTCACTTGTTTTTCACCATTCTACCTTGGAACCCCTCCATATTCAGGACATTTCCCTAAACACTTCTGTGTCAGTTGTTTCTTCAGCTTTGGTATTACTTTTTCTAAATCCTTTTTTAATGTATTGATGTAGTTTATTGTTGGCTTCTTATCCCACAAAGTGACGGAAACCAGTATCATACTAGCGTGATACGGGCTTCGCAGAATAGTAGTAACGCCAGAGGGTGTGATCAGCCGCCTCAGCAGCATCCGGGGAGTCTGGCTGGAGTAGGGAGTGGAGCAGGTGTGTTGTGTGACGCTCCCGCGAGTTGCCACGCTTTCGGGGTTTGGCAGCATGTAATTGCGCTCGACTTGCGATGATAGTTTCTGACATGGTGTCGCGGACGGGAAGCATTATCTGGCGCACATCAAGAGCCCGTTTCGTCTGGTGACCGCGTCGAGAAGAAGGCGCGCCAACATCCAGCTTCTGCAACAGCGACGGCCGACAATGAGTGACTGTCGGCACCTCCTCGATCGACGGCTTCAAACCTTCAATTAACCAACAAGGAAGACTGGAAGCACGTATAGTTTTAGAACTGTATGGCAGACCTCAGCTTTTCAAACTTTTAAAATTGTTGCATCACAAAATTACAGCAATTTAGCATGAACCTTTGTTGCTCATTGTCCCAATTGCATTGCCAAGCAGGGTCCCTTCCTTTTCCGAAATGAAACCGAGTGTCGTTGAAATTCAAACGCCAGCATTAAAGTAACATAATTCAATTTCGCTGCTTTAATTTCAAAGTTCAGTTAAAGTATTCATAGCTGGCTACAATATCTAGATTACACAAGCACAAATTAAGAGTGCGAGTTTTGTTACCGTATTTTAGCTTACCTGTGACTGCAGCTCAGCTTGGTATGTACTAAATTTTACTATTGTTAATTGTTCAGAATCATTTAATTCAAGTTCAAAGTTAAATCTCTTATTTGTAAATTGCGTAGATTCAAGTAGCTTTTGAAATGGTTGTTGAGGTAGTCCAAGACTAACCGTATTTTACTGAATTTCGATGTGCTTCAGAAAGAAAGCTCACTATTAACTTCAGTCACTAAATTAACTTTCGATTTTTCGGTTTTATTAATTCTTTTGCTAAATTAAGTCAGTGTGTAGCGAAATGTATTACTTCTGACAAACTTTCAGTTTTCACACTACACGTGTCAACCTTCATTGCCACGCTTCTAATGCTAATTATATGTGTAATAACCTTTCTTTTTCAGTTACTATAGTAATTGTCCTTAGGACTGGCGACCGTAATTTCCCCCAAATCTCAAATATCTAATTAGCACCAATTAATTGTTAACGTGACGACCGCACATTTACTTTCTTTATTAACTTTACCCCTTTTTAAAATTAATTTCCACCAGTTTCATTTGCATTTTCCCTTTCATTTAGATGTAACCCTTTCCTCCCTCTTTACCGACAGATTAACTTCGGTGACGATTGCTTTTCCCAAATTTCCATTAGGTACGCGCGGTATAATTTTTCACTGTCATTAAGGTCGATAAGTGAGGGGGAGGTAACACGTGGCACTCGATATAAATGTCCAAAATATATTCTCTCATTACTTCTGAAATGTTTTCTATCTTTCGCTAAGTTTCATCATTACTAAGTAATTATCAAGCTTCCATAGTTTTTCATCTTTCCAGTATTCCTACTGAAACGTCCCCTTAAAAAAATTAATGAATTACTGTGCTGATAAACCTCTTACATTATTTGATTTTCAAACAACTGAGCAGAACTGAACGTACTCAGACATTTCGCTCTTTACCTATTCTGATCAACACTAAACTGACACACAATATTTTTAGCGTAACGCAGTCTGACTTTCAATAATCCCTACAAAAGAATGGCCCTGACTAACATTAACCTATACCTTTCACAAATCACTTACCTCACAAAAATCTTCGTTATTCGAACTACTGCAATACAGCAAGCGCCACTACTGCCAGCTAACTAAAAGATTCAAACTACTGAAGGCACTAAATACTGATAGGCGTAGTTAGCAAATGAAAGATTTTGATAGAGAACAAACAATGTATTTACCTTAATAGTGTTCAAAAGTCATAATATATATAGCAGTTCATGACATCCAGTCTTACAAATTTACTGTCTCTGATGGACACACGTCCAGATCATCCGCTCTCAAAACTCCGCCATTTCTGTCCCCACATCCACCACTGCTGGCGGCTCACCTTGAACTGCGCAACGCTACGTTCTGTTAACAGCCAACTGTCCAACACTACAATAGCATATACTCCAACAATGCAAACCAACTACAACCTTCACACAGCACAGTCAGTGATTTTCATATAGAGCGCTACGTGGCGTTACCAACATAAAAACCTAAACTGCCTACTTACACTACTTACCTTTACTTTTCTTGAGCACTCTTTCCACTTATCAGCATTGGCTGTTCTCAAATGTCACAAACTTGTATCCTGCCTGTCTGCTTCCGGCAGACCCTCCTTTCCATGGTTTTGGCTACAGTTCCCCTCCATGTTGCCCTCGGCCTCTCCTGGTTCCTCTCTGGCGGAGACCAGATGAGCAAACACTGCGGCCATCGTTGTTGCTCCATCCGTCGGACATGCCCACACCATCTCAGTGCTTGAGCTTCAATCCTATCTGTGACTGGTTCCACTGCATCCATCTCCATTCGTACGTATACATTCCTCGGTCCATCCAAGAAGCTCTCTCTCATGCTCCGTCGTATCCCATCCATTTCGACAGCCTCAGTGTTCCCCCTCTGTCTTTCGTACAGTGTTCAACACTGAGCCATTCGTCACATTGCTTTCAACCACAGCACGATCACTACCTTCTCTGTTCGTCTGGATATGTCCCTGCTCGAATAGATACCATTTCATGATCTAATAGCCATCCTCGCTCTACTTATCTCTACTTATCCTTTGCGATATGTGCACGTCACACTGTTCAGTCTTATCGATTAGTGAATCCAGATACCTGGACACTTCCACGTTTCGTATCCGGTCAGAGTCAAAATCTAAACGTTCACCTTGCCCACTTCCCGTAACAAGATATTCTATTTTATCCATATTCACTGTTAGTTCACATTGTCTATAAGTATCCATTAATTCTCTCATTTCATACGTGGCATCACCGTTATCAAGAGCATAAGCACTTGATCGTCGGCGAACAGTAATGAATGTAAACTTTGATGCTGTACTGTCACACTCAAACTTCTGCACTATCTGTTCCAGTAACCGAGAAAGTCCGCAGCTCGTGGTCGTGCGGTAGCGTTCTCGCTTCCCACGCCCGGGGTCCCGGGTTCGATTCCCGGCGGGGTCAGGGATTTTCTCTGCCTCGTGATGACTGGGTGCTGTCCTTAGGTTAGTTAGGTTTAAGTAGTTGTAAGTTCTAGGGGACTGATGACCATAGATGTTAAGTCCCATAGTGCTCAGAGCCATTTGAACCATTTGAAAGTAACCGAGAAAAGCTTGTGAATACAACTTAAATAAGGTTTGTGGCGTAGAACATCCTTGTCTTAATCCTTTACTCGTTTTAAAGCTTTCTGATGTCTTACATCCAACCCTCACAATTGTCTCGCATTGGTGGTAAATGTGTGTGTGTCAATTACTAAGGGACCAAACTGCTTAGGTCATCGGTCCCTAGACTTACACACTACTTAAACTAACTTACGCTAAGAACGACACGCACACCCGTGCCCGAGGGAGGACTCGAACCTCCGGCGGGAGCGGCTGCACAGTCCGTGACATTACGCCTCAAACCGCGCGGCCATTCCGCGCGGCTTCTGGTGTTACCTCCTTTTCACCAACTACTTTAATGCACCATCCACTCCACCCTGTTACGGTGCTGTCCCTAGTAACCTCCATGTCACAGAATCACACTCCTTTTCTAAACCAACGAACTCCAAATAGAGATCTCGATTTTTCTGACACATCTGGCGTATAGAAAAAGACATTGTCAACATAGATTTTCCCAGCTGTGTTGTTTTCTAATTAACCCAAGTTACCAGAATGAGATTTTCACTCTGCAGCGGAGTGTGCGCTGATATGAAACTTCCTGGCAGATTAAAACTGTGTGCCCGACCGAGACTCGAACTCGGGACCTTTGCCTTTCGTGGGCAAGTGCTCTACCAACTGAGCTACCCAAGCACGACTCACGCCCGGTACTCACAGCTTTACTTCTGCCGGTACCTCGTTCCTACCTTCCAAACTTTACAGAAGCTCTCCTGCGAACCTTGCAGAACTAGCACTCCTGAAAGAAAGTATATTGCGGAGACATGGCAAAGGTCCCGAGTTCGAGTCTCGGTCGGGCACACAGTTTTAATCTGCCAGGAAGTTTCATATCAGCGCACACTCCGCTGCAGACTGAAAATCTCATTCTGGAAACATCCCCCAGGCTGTGGCTAAGCCATGTCTCCGCAATATCCTTTCTTTCAGGAGTGCTAGTTCTGCAAGGTTCGCAGGAGAGCTTCTGTAAAGTTTGGAAGGTAGGAGACGAGGTACTGGCAGAAGTAAAGCTGTGAGTAGCGGGCGTGAGTCGTGCTTCGGTAGCTCAGATGGTAGAGCACTTGCCCGCGAAAGGCAAAGGTCCCGAATCCGAATCTCGGTCGGGCACACAGTTTTAATCTGCCAGGAAGTTTCAACCCAAGTTATAACTTGATGATAGATATTCGCTGCCACGTAGACATTCTAGCTTCACTGCTGCTCTGTAATGCCTTTTTTTTTGCATTTTTGGACGATAATTTATTATTGTAAAGGTCTTGAGCTATACCACATTCCCTTCCCATCTTATGTACCCTTTCCTATTGCAGCGTCTTCTTCCAAATCATTTTGTTGTATTATCTCTCCAAGATGCTTAAATTTTTTAACATTTCCAATTTGGCCAATATCGGTTTTCAGAAATTTGGGTGCGTTTTTAATACTTGTAAATATTTTTCTTCTTCTTCTTCCTTATCCCTCTCCAGAAATTCTTAAGCCTCTCAGCAGTTAAAGGGACATCCACAACTGTTATCTAAATTGTTCATAATTCAAACTTCCAATACAATTATACAAAATATTTGTTACTGAAGTCTTAGACAGCGTGGTTTAGAGGTGTCTGGCCCATTAGTGAATAGCGTAAGCGTACATGTGCTAGTCAAGTTGAGCGGCAGCACATCTGCTGTACACGGCTCATCCGAAGACGTATGGGACAGTGACCACGCTAAAACCAACTTTTAACGTCAGGTACATAGAAAAGCGGTTTTAGTACGGTCACTGTTCCATACTCTGTCAGACGAGCTTTACTTTGACAAGTACACTTTGTACTGTTTTTAGCTCGCATTCGGGAGGACGACGGTTCAATCCCGCGTCCAGCCATCATGATTTAGGTTTTCCGAAATTTCCCTAAATCGCTCCAGGCAAATGCCGGGATGGTTCCTTTCAAAGGGCACGGCCGACTTCCTTCCCCGTCTTTCCCTAATCCGATGAGACCGATGACCTCGCTGTCTGGTCTCCTTCCCCGAAAACAACCAACCAACCAACTACTGTTTTTAGTAATACCGGGCTGTGTAAGACTTCAGTAATAAAAATTTCGTACGACTGTTGTGGAAGTTTCAGTTATGAACAGTGTCGATTATTCTGATTTTTAAATTACATTGCAATATATCCAGAAACCATAAAATGCCATCCTAAGACATTAGTAAAGGACTCCCTGTATGTTCCATGAGGTATCTGGCTTGCAGCCGGATGACGTAGATATGTGGCCACGACACTCGGATTTCGGCCGGTAGTCATTCAGCCATTTTCAGATGAGTTTCACGCTGGAAATTCCTGCTGCACATCACTGACTTCATACCAAAAAACTCGTGGTGAAGTATGTGCGTAGTTTTCAACTGCATGATAGGTGAAAGGGTGTCGACGTGGTCTGGCTGCAAGCCTGAACCCTCGTGGAATACTCATTATGGCGGGAAAACATCGAGGATCGACTCCTCGAACAATCAAAAAACTCACAAATTAAGACACTCTCAAGATATATGGTATCCTTTGTTGTGAATCACTATCTCAGTTTACTGTTAGTAGCGCTACTTGTTAATCCCACTCATAAAATCTACGAATTTTAAAATAGCCTTCCAGGGCTAGTTGACTGGAGCATATTGATGACATAGTCATCTGTTGAGCGATGACTCTTTCAAAGCAGCTACAGCCAGCTGTGCAGTTAATGTGGAATCGAACTTTATGATTCCTTTGTGTGCATAAATTTACAGCAGTGTTAACCAAAGATCCTGCTATTGTTGTGTGCCTTACGGAAACCAAAAATATTCCTATTCTGCCTGCAGCACTTCAAGGGAAACCTACAGCAACTGCGAACGAATCTACTGATGAACATGTGGTGCAGAAAATTGAAGAACAGGGACCATCAACGAATAGTGCTTCCATTACGCCTAAAGACTGCCGAAATATTGTTGATTTTAAACCATGACCTAAAGAAAGATAAGGTGTGAAAAAACTAAAAGTCACAATACGCAACGCGCAAATATTATAACACATTCTTCTATAAACATATGTAAGTTGATAGTGTCGCAAATGCTACACATGATGCAATGAGGACTGCTCGTACTTTGGAGCAGGAAGATGTTTTGACCGATTTTTGGTATTGAAAAATAACTGACTTTTGAACTAATTTTCTCAACACGTACTATTCAGTGGGAAATGAGGTCGATGTTTAACTAACGAACATGTTATATTATACTTCCTAACAATAAAAAAAATTCAACAATTATAGGTATTGCTCTTTTGCACATTTATCTGTAAATTTACAAAATAATTGTGATTACAGTGAAACAAAAATTTATGCGACTATATACAATACGATAAGAGACCGTTCTACCCATAAATTCCAACTAAAAAAAGTTCCAAGAATGAAATTATAAAAAATGGTTGATCGTCAACTCGTCATATTAGCCTAGTCTTTAATCTCACACGCCAACGCCCCATGCTGTAGTCGTTTTTAGTGTTAGTGGAAACTGAAACATGTACTTGTAAGAAACAGGGTAAAAGAAAATATCAAGCCGTTTCATGTGTTTTCCCGCGGTGACTACCGTGCCTTAACGAGCGTGGAACGCGCCAGAGGACGTCGTCTGCCCTGTCACAAGTAAGCTTCCTAATACGGAGGTAGCCGACATTTCACTCCAGAAGCTGAACGCATTTGCAGCTCGTGGACCGGTGTCACCACTGCAACAGTTGTCTTTTTGCGGTGTTTTGCATACTGCGTTCTGCCATGTCTAGCTGTAACTTTTTTTTTAAGTCGTCAGTCTTCCGACTGGTTTGATGGGGACCGCCATCTATTCCTCTCTACCGATAACCACTTCATCTCGGAGTAGCACTTGCACCGATCGTGCTCAATTATTTTTTGGATGTATTCCAATTTCTGTCTTCCGCTGCACTTTTTACCCTTTACAGCTCCCTCTAGTATCATCGACGCTATTGCTTGATGTTTTAACACACGTCCTATCATCCTGACCCTTGTTCTTGTCAATGTTTTGGACTGGAAGAAGCGTATTACTTCTCAAACAAGTTCAGCCACTTCTTCTCTTCGTATAATTGCGATTCTTGAAAATAAACACACCAACCTCCTGTCATGTTCTGCATATTTCCACTCAATAATGGTGCAAGGAGTAATTTTCTGGGGCAACTCATCACTTAGAAAGAAAGTATTGATTGCACAAAAGCGATCAATGGTGTTAACCGAGGGGCGTCATGTGGGTACCTCTTCAAGGAGCCAGGCATTTTAGCTGAGCCGTCGCAATACTTATTTTCACTTGTGAAATTCGTCATAAATAATCCATAATTTGAGGAAACTGTGGTGTTAACACCTATAACATTCGCGAAAAAATTACCTTTATTACATTTACATCTACATGTACATGGATACTCTGCAAATCACATTTAAGTGCATGGCAGAGGGTTCATCGAACCACCTTCACAATTCTCTATTATTCCAATCTCGTATAGCGCGCGGAAAGAATGAGCACCTGTATCTTTCCGTACGAGCTCTGATTTCCCTTATTTTATCGTGGTGATCGTTTCTCCCTATGTAGGTCGGTGTCAACAAAATATTTTCGCATTCGGAAGAGAAAGTTTGTGATTGGAATTTCGCGAGAAGATTCCGTCGCAACCAAAAACGGCTCTCTTTTAATGATGTCCGGCCCAAATCCTGTATCATTTCTGTGACACTCCCATATTTCCCGATAATACAAAACGTGCTGCCTTTCTTTGAACTTTTTCGATGTACTCCGTCAGTCCTATCTGGTAAGGATCCCACACCGCGCAGCAGTATTCTAAAAGAGGACGGACAAACGTAGTGTAGGCCGTCTCCTTAGTAGGTCTGTTTCATTTTCTAAGTGTACTGCCAAGAAAACGCAGTCTTTGGTTAGCCCTCCTCACAGCATTATCTATGTGTTCCTTCCAATTTAAGTTGTTCGTAATTGTACAACTAAGTATTTAGTTGAATTTACGGCTTTTAGATTAGACTGATTTATCGTGTAACCGAAGTTTAACGAGTTCCTTTTAGCAATCATGTGGATGACCTCACACTTTTCGTTATTTAGGGTCAGCTGCCACTTTTCGCACCATTCAGATATCTTTTCTAAATCGTTTTGCAGTTTGTTTTGATCTTCTGATGACTTTATTAGTCGATAAACGATAGCGTCATCTGAAAACAACCGAAGATGGCTGTTCAGATTGTCTCCCAAATCGTTTATATAGATAAGGAACAGC
This sequence comes from Schistocerca cancellata, assembly GCF_023864275.1. Taxonomy (NCBI): domain Eukaryota; kingdom Metazoa; phylum Arthropoda; class Insecta; order Orthoptera; family Acrididae; genus Schistocerca; species Schistocerca cancellata. Next base: position 1,002,103,071 of record NC_064627.1, read on the forward strand.
GAAGGGCCTATAACACTACGCCAGAAATCACTTCTGTTTTGCTCGATGTCTTTCCGTCAATTACTACGAACTGTGACTCCTCTGACAGGAAATCACAGATCCAGTCACATAACTGAGACGATATTCCATAACCACGCAATGTCACTACGAGCTGCTTGTGTGGCACGGTGTCAAAAGCCTTCCGGAAATCCAGAAATACGGAATCGATCTGAAATCCCTTGTCAATAGCAGTCAACACTTCATGTGAATAAAGAGCTAGTTGTGTTCCACAGGAACGATGTTTCCTAAACGTATGTTGACTGTGTGTCAATAGACCGTTTTCATCGAGGTAATTCATAATGTTCGAACACAATATATGTTCCAAAATCCTGCTGCATATCGATGTTAACGATATGGGCCTGTAATTTAGTGCATTACTCCTACTACATTTCTTGAATATTGGTGTGACCTGTGCAACTTTCCAGCCTCTGGGTACCGATCTTTCGTCGAGCGAACGGCTGTATATGATTGTTAAGCATGGAGCTAATGCATCAGCATACTTCTAAAGGAACCTAACTGGTATACTGTCTGGACAAGAAGACTTGCTTTTATTAAGTGATTTACGTTGCTTCACTACTGCAAGGATATTTATTTCCACGTTACTGATGTTGGTAGCTGTTCTAGATTCGAATTCTGGAATATTTACTTCGTCTTCTTTTGAGAAGGCATTTCGGAAGGCTGTGTTTAGTAACTCTGCTTTGGCAGCACTGTCTTCCATAGTATCTCCATTCCTATCGCGTAGAGAAGACATTGATTGTTTCTTGCCGCTAACATACTTCACATACGACCAGAATCTCTTTGGATTTTCTGCCAAGTTTCGAGACAAACTGTAATAAGCATCTCACATTGAAGTCCGCGCTAAATTTCGAGCATCTGTAAAAGATCGCAAATCTTGGGGATTTTACGTCTGTTTGAATTTGATATGTTTGTTTTGTTGTTTCTGCAACAGTGTTCTAACCCGTTTTGTGTACCAAGGTGGATCAGCTCCGTCGTTTGTTAATTTATTTGGTATAAACCTCTCAATTGCTGACGATACTATTTCTTTGAATTTAAGCCACATCTGGTCTACACTTATGTTATTAATTTGGAATGAGTGGAGATTGTCTCTCAGGATGGCGTCAAGTGAATTTTTATCTGGTTTTTATATTTTTCGCTTATTTTTCGAGGATTTGGGGATCACAGTATTCAATTTCGCTACGACAACCCTGTGTTCACTAATCCCTGAATCGGTTTTGATGCTCATGATCATTTGTTGCTAACAGGTCAAGTGTGTTTCACAACCGTTTACTATTCGCGTGGGCTCATCAACTAACTGCTCGAAATAATTATCAGAGAATGCGTTTAGCACAATTTCGGGTGATATTTTATGCGTACCTCCGGAATTAAACATGTATTTTCGCTAACATATCGAGGGTAAATTAAAGTCACCACCAACTATTATCGTATGAGTTGGGTACGTGTTTGGAATCAAACTCAAGTTTTCTTTGAACCTTTCAGCAACTGTATCATCTGAATTGGAAGTTCGGTAAAAGGATCCAGTTATTATCTTATTCCGGTTGCCAACAATGACCTCTGCCCATACTAACTCACGGGAAGTATCTACTTCAGTTTCGCGACACGTTAAACTACTTCTAACAGCAACAAACACGCCACCACCAACCGTGTTTAGCCTATCCTTCACAAAAATTTCGGATGAGCTTATATCCGGCTTTAGCCAGCTTTCAGTGCCTATAACGATTTGAGCATCAGTGCTTTCTATTAGCGCTTGGGGCTCTGGTACTTTCCCAACACAGCTACGACAGTTTACAACTGTTATACCAGTGGTTCCTGTATCTGCGTTCTTCCTGTGTTCAGCCTGCACCCTTTCCGACTGAAGCCCTTCTTGTGTTTTCCCGAAACCCTCTAACCTATAAAACCGCACAGTCCACGCCACACAGTCCTGCTACCCGTGTAGCCGCTTCCTGCTTATAATGGATACCTGACCTATTCAGCGGAACCCGAAACCCAACCATCCTTTGGCGTAAGTCGAGGAATCTGCAGCCTACTCGGTCGCAAAACCGTCTGAGCCTCTAATTCAGACCCTCCACTCGGCTCTGTACAGAGGTCCGCAATCGGTCCTGCTGACAATGCTGCAAATGGTCAGCTTTGCTTTCATCTTGCAAGCAAGACTGGCGGCCTTTACCACTTCTGTTAGCCGCTCGAAACTAGAGAGAATCTCTTCAGATCCAAAGTGCACACATCAGTGGTACCGACGTGAGGAACCACCTGCAGTTGGCTGCACCCTGTGCTCTTCATGGAAGGACCCTTTCCACATCAGGAATGACTCCACACGGTATGCACACGAAGTGCACATTGGTTTTCTTACCCTTCTTGTCAGTCAAGTCCCTAAGGGGTCCCATAACGCGCCTAACGTTGGAGTTCCCAACTACCAACAATCCCACCCTCTGTGACTGCCCGAATCTTGCGGGCTGAGTGGTTTCCTCTGAAACAGGACAGGCGACAGCATCTGGCTCAGCGACAGTGTCAGCCACGACAGCACCTGTAACCTATTTGTCAGACAAACCGGGGAGGCCTTACGTGGGGCCGTCTGGGAAGTCTTTCGCTGCCTGCTTCGCCCCGGGGCGACCTCCCACTCGACCACAGGTGAGGGGTCAGCCTCAGTGCGAGAGTAACTGGGTTGGCCACCGGTGAGGACCGATCGGAGGACTCGGACGTGCTGGACGTCCGTTGGATTCCCACGGCCGGCCCACAACAGTGGTGCCCATCCACTGCAGTCTCACGCTGTGTAACCGAAGCCATCACAGCCTGAAGCTGAGAGCGAACTGCCACCAACTAGGCTCGCATCTGCACACAACAATCGCAGTCTCTGTCCATACTAAAGACCGTGGAAAACTAAATTATGCAGATAAAGGGACTATCGACTCACACTACGGAAATATACTGTAAAACCTGAAGAAAACGCACGAACTGTGTCTAGTAATACGCAGATATGCTGAAACCTAACTGCCGAAGCACTCAGGTGAAACGAAATAATTCGCCCCTGATTAGGAACTTGTAGTTCTCACAAAATCGGTTTACTTTCCGACGCAAACTAAAACGCGAGAACAGTGCCTATTAGATATTTATTTTACAAGCAGAAACTCAAGAAACTAAACTGTTAAAGCACACAGATGATATAAAAAATTCTCTCCTGGTTAGGAACTCGTAAATGTCACAAAAGCGGTTACTTCTCTGTTGCTGCGTCTGTCTCGGTCGGCTACTACTGCCATTGTTTAAGCTGTCAGTGGCTCTAAAGAATTTCTGCTTGAAAACTGATAGCCCGAAAAGAAAAATAACACCTGTTTTTAATTGTACTTGCATCTGTAGGACTAAAAAAATGTGTTCATTAATGTTAACGCTAGTCGTGTATACATGTCCTATATACTGACTTGTTCCACGTCATTTCGATTAAGGAATGGTTAAAATGATCTATGGAACATCTAGCTAACTAACGAACTAACTAACTTTCTTCACAGATTGTGTAGAGGATCTCCTCATTCGTTATCTTATCAGTCCACCTAATTTTCAACATTCTTCTGTAGCACCACATCTCAAAAGCTTCGATTCACTTATGTTCCCGTTTTCCGACAATCCTTGTTCCACTACCACAGAATGCAGTGCTACAGAAATACAGTCCGTCATGTGTTTATTGCTTGCAAGGTAACAGAATCCCTTAACTTCGTCTTATTCATGACCTCCAACTTTTATATTAAGTTTCTCGCTGTTCCCACTTCTGCTGCTTCTCAGTACTTTCCTCTTTTTCCTGTTTACGCTCTGTCCATATTCTGTACTCATTACACTGTTCATTACATCCGAGGGGTCCTGGAGTTCCTCCCCGGTATTACTGAGGATGGCAGTGTCACCAGCGAGTCTTATGACTGCTATCCTTTCACCCTAAGTTTCAATTCTATTCTTGAACCTTTCCTTTATTTCCATCATTGTGTCTCCGAGGCAGAACGAACAATAAGGATGAAAGACTGCATCCCTGTCCTAACACCCTTTTTTATACGAGCACTTCGTTTGTGGTCTCCATTCTTAGTTTTCCCTCTTGATTCTTGTACATAATTGTATATTAGTCGTCTTTCCCTGTAGCTTACTCCTGTTTTTCTCAGAATTTCGAAGATTTTTCACCATTGTACAGTGTCGAACGCTTTTTCTAGGTCGACAGTTCTTATGAGCGTGCCTTGACTTTTATTCAGTCTTGTTTCCAGTGTCAAGCGCAACGTGAGAACTGCCTCTCTGGCGTCTCCACCTTCCCTAAAGCCAAATTAACCATCATCTGGTACGTCCTCAATTGTCTTTTCTATTCTTCTTTGTATTATTCTTGTCAGTAGCATTCATTCATGAGCTGTTAAGCTGACTTTGCGATATCTGCCCTTGCTAAACACGGAAAGACCCATCCTCACGTGATAAAGATTCCGTGTTAACAAGTCATCGCCGAAATGTATCTTCCTTAGGGCCACTCCCCATCGTTCACGTCAAGTTGTGAATTTGCATTTGCGTAGCGGTCAGTATTGGCTTATCTGCGGCTGCTCAACCAACTTCCCGCTTGTATCGCCGTCCTGCTATCCTCTTCCTTTTACGTATGGAGTACCGCTTTTAGCGCGCTGTTTTTTGCGACGATGACTTGTTAACAAGGAATCTCTGAGGATGGGTATTCTAGTGACTGGAAATCGCCTGTTACTTTCAATGACAAAGCTCTGGAAGAATTGAGCTAAAACAAAGCAGAAGGAACAGATAATATTCCATCGCAATTTCTGAAATCGTTGGTGGAAGTGACAAATGAATGACTATTCAAATTGGTGTGTAGAACCATGAGAGTGGCGACGTTCCGTTAGACTCTGGGAAAAACATCATCCAAGCATTTCCGTATATAGAAAGGGCAGATAAATGCGAGAACTATGGTACAATCAGCTTAACAGCTCGTGAATGCATGCCACTGACAAGAATAATACAAAATAGAATAGAAAAGAAAACTAAGGATCTATCAGATGATGATTAGTTTAGCTTTAGGAAAGGTGAAGGCGCCAGAGAGGCAGTTCTCACGTTGCGCTTGACAGTGGAAACAAGACAGAATAAAAATCAAGACAAGGTTATTTTCGAACATTTTGAATGAGAACCAAGCATTAAAGAAATACGTAATGAGACGAAGAGAAATGACACTTTTATTAAGACAATAACCACACTGTACTATGGTGGTGAAACGTGGATTGTGGGAAAATCGGAACGGAAGAGAGCCGAGCGTCCGCGGAATGATGCTAGAGACGTGTATTGAAAATTAGGTGGACTGATTAAGTAAGGTATGAGGAAGTTCTCTGCAGATCGGCGAGGAAAGGAATAAATGGAAAACTCTAATTTTGTGTATACTTGAAAAATAAAGGTTAAAAACTGTCTTCCTTTGTGATAAATAATACACATTCAGTATAAAAAAGTCTTATGTTGATCGAGTTTAAAATCAGTGAAGTGTCCTACAGACCAAACTAAATCCACTTTTAAATGTAAACCGAGAATTTCAGAGTTAAATTTTTAACTTTGGAGTGGCTTTTATCGGTATGGTAATTACGGAAAAAAGTATAACAAATCAATACCAAAATACATTTATTTTGCTGACAATGAAAAACATGAAATATTGCACACATCTTTTCGATATAACATTTGAAGATGGTCTTGGCATACCACAACCAATTATTTCTGCATTTTATGAAGCGTTGTATGGTGTATGCGTCCCACTACGTACAAATTAAGTACAAACTAGCAGAATTACTGAGGTGTGTAGCAATGTTTCAAAAATATGTCTATGATGTATAAGAAAACATATGGTATGGAGAAGACAGTGATTTGATCTGATATTTGTGAAAAAGAAATACTGTGCCACCTATATTTGTGAAAAAGAAATACTGTGCCACCTATAAACACACACCGCTCCATTTGATCGCTCTCAGTCTTCAGTATATCCATCACATGGTCCGTAGTATTTTTCTCCGAGTTCCGAAAGCATCTCATTACATCGTAACATTAGACACAGGGAATAACTTCCAAGCTATTAGAAGGAACTCTAGAACGTAGAGGAAGGCAGAGACTGGAATACATCAAGCAGATAACTGAGGACGTAGGTTGCATTTCCTACTCTAAGATGAAAAGATTGACACAGAAGAGGAATTCGTGAGGGGCCGCATCAAAGCTATCAGAAGACTGAGGAAAAAAACAAAAGAAAAAAATGTAGTCACTGCGATTCATGATCGTCCCCTGAACATTACAAAAGGCAGGAGATGTTCTTAATAGGGTTGCATGCTCTGCAACGAGGAACGATACTTTCATATCGAACACTAGATTTAAATGTAGAGGGCTGTTAACCCAGAGTGTTGTGCGGAAATGCCCTCTGTAAGTATAGCAATACTGTTCAATAGCTACAACAAGGTATCGGGCCTGGTGCTACAGTTGTAATGCACGTGCCTGGAAAACAAAATTTCGTGGTAACGAATCCCTATCGGTAAACAGTTCGGATCCCACGTTAACTGTACGGCTATTTTCCCATTAGCGTTAGCGTGGTAGGTTAAGTGGCGTATAACTGAAAGAACATGCACCAGACTGCTGAACCACATGGAAATATTATTATTATTGTTGTTGTTACCATTCACGTTTGGACTCAAGTGGAAACGCGATCCACAATTACGGAATTTTCACTGTTTAGTTATAGCTTTTCTTTGTTCACGCATTACTTAACTTATCTCGAAATAAGATTTTCTTTGCTCGTCAGACCAAAATCTTCCGGTCCCCTTGGTGTTTTTCGCTTCCTTTAGGCATGTTCGCATTGTTGCTTTACTCCGAGTTCTCGTAGACTTCCACATGCTGTATAGTCGACCTGGTTGACAACTCCATTTTTTTAATATATGTATATAATTTTAGTCTGCTTTTCATCAGATCCTAACGAATGTTGGTGTACTTTTAAATTTCTTTATTTGCTCTTAGTCCGTACACCCCTTTGGACCTAAAATTTTCGATCTCTCTTTTGGAGATATTCAAAGAGAGAACGAAAAGTAGTCAGGGAAATTTTAGGTTCAAAGGAAATTGAACAGGGGTGTACCGATTGAGAGCAAGTAAAGAACTTTTCATTCTCTCTTTTGGAGATGTCCAAAAGAGAGAACGAAAAGTAGTCAACGTAATTTTAGGTGCAAAGGAAATTGAAAATGGGTGTACCGATAAAGAGCAAGTAAAGTAATTGAAAAGTACTCTAATATTCATTAGGATCTGAAAAAAAGCAGATTAAAATTCTATCCACAAGTTAAAAGAATGGAGTCGTCAATCAGATCAACTACACAGTATGTGGAAGTCTACGAGAACTCGCAGAACAGCAACAGTTTGAGCAATAAAATCTCTCTTTCCGTTTGAAGTGTGTGTTTCACCTCCATAAAGACCCTATGATATAATGACAGCATTACAGTGTCTCAGTTTTGAGTATTTTGAGACCCAGTTTCTGTTTTAGATGTCCTTTGTAAGCCTGAAAGCTGTTTCCATTTTGTGGCATCGAATTTTGTAATTATTTTCTTCCTCAACAGTTTGCTGAATAACTTCGCCTAAATATTTGTACTCATAAACAATCTCGATTCTCCCGTATTCAGTTTCTAGGATTTCGAGTACCAGTGTATTGCTATACACGTCTTTTATTTTTCCGTCAATATTTAGAGTCCTAATCTTTTTGCTGTTTCTTCGAGAATTTCTATTTGTTTTGTGCTGTTTGATTGTGCTAACGTAGAATCGGCAGATGGTCTGCAAAAGATATACAGTCTGTGCTAATATTTTGATTATTATAACAAGAATGACTAACAGTGAGAGCTGGATGAGTAGAGAAGGTAGCAGCTTGTTTAGTTCTCCTCGTACCACAACTGTCTAGCTCAAGTATACGTATCATTTGCCGTCTCTAATGTCCTAGATGTCTTCCTTACTTCCTCTTGTTTCCTGCAGAATCAGAGGTTTCGCCGGCACACCTGGCCACCGGAGAGACAGACCCGTCCAGCGGGTTGCATACTTCTAGGCGAGGCATACCATTTCACAGAACGCGACGATATTGTACATATCAGCCACCTTTCCTTCGAATGCACCACGACGAAATGTTGCACTCGGTGTTAAACCTACCACAAACATAATAAAGGTTATAAATGATGAACAGCTCCTACACACTGAGAAAAGTAGTTGTAATTTAAAACCTCGGCGTTCTTTGAGTTTGAAGCGCTAGCGGCATTTGTGCTGGCAGACTAAACTCTGGGAATTCATGTCCGTCTATTACGTAAAACCACTGTGTACCTTATTGCTCAATCATAATTCACCACAGAAGTGGCGTTATCAGTAGGTACTTTTATTCAGGTCTGAATTACGCAAATATGTTTTAAGTAATAATGGTTGGAACGAAAATTAGGCCTAAAACATTTCATACCTACTGTGATTGTTACCCCCGTAGTCGATTTCGTACCAAAGGTCACTAAAAAATGTATGTGTGGAGGTAAGCCGGTTGCAATTCTGGTGATGGGTGAAATTTCAAAAATAAATAAATAAATATGTTAGTCTCACAATAAATCATGTTTAATAAGATGTTAAACTACGCCCTTATACACTACCTTCCCAAACATTTTCGAATGCACTGATTGCAAGGAAGCTTGCCTTTTGTTGTCTGCAATGTCTTTCTCCGTTTTTGTAAGGCAGATTTTACTAACGATTGTTTAACCCGTGGCAAAACAGCATGATACTCTGTACTGGCGGCAAAATACGGAAGTAATATGTGTTACCCAGATCTTCATAAACCTGCTGGTACTGCATCGTTCTAAGGTGTTAGTAACCTTGGAAACGATATTAATTCGCACGTGTAAAGTATTCTTGTCAAAAATGTAGCAAAACAGCCATTACCTACTGGGGAAAACGTCTGTTAAAACGAAGCTTTTGAAAAGAGTCAAAAGTCGCCGTTAGTATCTTTTATTATCAGTTTCGCTCTTCACATGAACGAGAGAATCATCATAATATACAGTTTGAAGTTGACTGACAACAATAAATATTGCGTTTTAAGTTGGAATTAACTGCTGTATTTTGAAAGTTACTTTAAACGTACTTTAATAGTAAGTTTAAGTACAATAGTACAGCCAGTTTAATCTGTAGTGCTGTCAGCCAGCTTTAAACTGTATATTATAGTGATGCTCTTATTCATCTGAAGAGTGAAACCGATAAATAAAAAATACTAACTGCCACTTGTGGCTGTTTTTAAAAACCTATTTTTTAAATCCATATTAATTGTTAATCTTCGGTGGCTATTTCGGAAATGGAAAAGGTTTTTCAGAAAACGATATCAAACGTTTACTGATTTACTTCAGTTACTTTATAAAACACCATGTTACATGGTTCAACCCTCATCTTTATGCTACAATGATGGTGCAAAACAATAACAAAGATACAGACAGATATTAAAGTTGCGCCACCTTTTTCATATAAAATGGCTGCCTTCTTGTGGTGTGTTCAGTTATGTCCATTGGTGTTGCTCCTTGGATCCTGATAATCACTGTTTATAAACTTTCAAAGGACACTTAAAACATATTATCACAATCAACTTTATTGTGCAGCAGCAACAAGATGCTTCTACAACCATTAATGTTGCTATTGAAAACAAGACTTAAGAATATCAAGAAATCTTCAGAGGATATATCAGACTAGAAAATGTGTTTCACAATGCAAAATGGTGCTGGATGTTCGAAAACTTTTCTTCCAAAACAATCAATTTTGATGTTAATTTCATCACTAATCATTTCTGATACTCCTCATTACCTCTGTTATTCTTTGGTTTACTCTCAGGCCCTTGACTGTGCTTATTAGATTGTTCATTTCATTCAACAGGTCCTGTAATTCTTCATTACTTTCACTGAGGACAACAATGCCATCAGTGAATAATATCGCTAACGTCCTTTCATTGCGAGTTTTAATCCCACTCTTGAACCTTTCCTCTTATTTCCGTCATCGCTTTTCCGATGCGTGGATTGAACAGCAGGGGCAAATGACTAAATCCCTGTCTTACACTCCTTTTTAATACGAGCAGTTCGTTCTTGGTATTACATTCTTTTTGCCCCTCTTAATTCTCGTACGTATTGTATTTACCCGTTTTTCCTAAAGCTTACTCCCAGTTTTCTCATGATTCCTTGCACCATTTTAAACTGTCGCTCTTTTTCCAGGATGACAGATCCAACCCATATGTCTTTTTCTTACATCTCGCTTTCAGTATCAACCGCTAACTGCAGACCGCCTCTCTCGTGCCTTTAGCATCCGGGAGGCTACACTAAACATTTAACTTCTCCTCAATTTTCTTTTCCATTCTTATGAATATTAATCTTACCAGGAACTTAGATATATGTGCTGCTAAGCGATGTAACTCGCTCAAAACTGCAGTTGCTACTTCGGAGTAGTATGATGATATTTTTTCGAAGGTTTGGTGGTATATACACTACTGGCCATTAAAATTTCTACACCACGAAGATGACGTGCTACAGACGCGAAATTTAACCGACAGGAGGAAGATGCTGTGATATGCAAATGATTAGCTCTTCAGAGCATTCACATAAGGTTGGCACCGGTGGCGACACCTACAACGTGCTGACATGAGGAAAATTTCCAACCAATTTCTCGTACACAAACGGCAATTGACCGGCGTTGCCTGGTGAAACTTTGTTGTGATGCCTCGTGTAAGGAGGAGAAATGCGTACCATCACGTTTCCGACTTTGATAAAGGTCGGATTGTAGCCTATCGCGATTACGGTTTATCGTATGGCGACATTGCTGATCGCGTTGGTCGAGATCCAATGACTGTTAGCAGAATATGGAATCTGTGGGTTCAGGAGGGTAATACGGAACGCCGTTCTGGATCCCAACGGCCTCGTATCACTAGTAGTCAAGATGACAGGCATCTTATCCGCATGGCTGTAACGGATCGTGCAGCCACGTCTCGATCCCTGAGTCAACAGATGGGGACGTTTGCAAGACAACAACCATCTGCACGATGAGTTCGACGACGTTTGCAGCAGCATGGACTATCAGCTCCGAAACCATGGCTGCGGTTACCCTTGACGCTGCATCACAGACAGGAGCGCCTGCGGTGGTGTACTCAACGACGGACCTGGGTGCACGAATGGCAAAACGTCATTTTTTCGGATGAATCCAGGTTCTGTTTACAGCATCATTATGGTCGCATCCGTGTTAGGCGACATCACGGTGAACGCACATTGGAAGCGTATATTCGTCCTCGCCATACTGGCGTATCACCCGGCGTGATGGTATGGCGTGCCATTGGTTACACGTCTCGGTCACCTCTTGTTCGCATTGACGGCACTTTGAACAGTGGACGTTACATTTCAGATGTGTTACTACCCGTGGCTCTACCCTGCATTCGATCCCTGCGAAACCCTACATTTCAGCAGGATAATGCACGAGCGCATGTTGCAGGTCCTGCACGGGCCTTTCTGGATACAGAAAATGCTCGACTGCTGCCGTGGCCAGCTCATTCTGTAGATCTCTCAACAAATGAAAACGTCTGGTCGAGGTGGGCGAGCAACTGGCTCGTCACAATACGCCAGTCACTACTCTCGATGAGCTGTGGTATCGTGTTGAAGCTGCATGGGCAGCTGTACCTGTACACGCCATCCAAGCTCTGTTTGACTCAATGCCCAAGCGTATCAAGGCCGTTATTACGGCCAAAGGTGGTTGTTCTGGATACTGATTTCTCAGGATCTACGCACCCAAATTGCGTGAAAATGTAATCACATGTCAGTTCTAGTATAATATATTTGTCCAATAAATACCGGTTTATCATCTGCATTTCTTTCTGGTGTAGCAATTTTAATGGCCTGTAGTGTCTTTAGTCAAATATATTGTACATTCCAACTTGGATAGTCGTTTATATGCCACTTCCACCCACGAGTTTAGAAATTCCAAAGGATTCATCCATCGTATTTGCCTCATTTGATCGCAAGTCTTCCAAACCTCTATTAAACTCTAATACTTAATCCCACATGTCTTCCGTACTGACTGTCTTTTCTTCTTCTATCACGTAATCAGATACGTTATTCTCCTCGTAGATGCCTTCAGTGCACTCTTTACATCTATCCTCTCTCTCCTCTGGGTTTAACAGTGGAATGTACGTAGCATTATTAATGCTGACGTTCATTGCGTCGAAGTTTCTTCTAACTTTTCTACATGCGTAATCAGTCCTTCCGACGACCATTTCTTTTTCTATTAATTTCCATTTTTTTCTACAGTAATATTTCCTTGGCTTCCCGGCATTTCCTTTCTTTTTTTTCCATTCCTAAGTGTCTTATAGTTCAGTAATTTTGTACTTGTAGTACCAGGGTTGCCCAGAACGCAAAGCACCGCAATTTTCTCCTCAGGCGAAAACAATGCTACGAATGCGAAACGTTACGTATGTATTATTCGAAGTCTCCTTAGTGAGCGCGCTAAGTTTTCGTCACTTTCGACGGATAGCGTATCTGCAGGACTGTTTCAAAGTGGTGCCTGTAGTTGATGTACGTTACAAGCAACGTACGGTCATTGAATTTCTCGCTACAGAGAAAGGAACTGTGGGGAATATTTACAAACGCTTGTGCAAAATCTATGGAGCATCTGCTGTCAACAGAAGTACAGTTACTCGCTGGGAAGGAGGTTGAGGTCATCAGAAGGTGGTTTGGAGAAGCTCCACGATTTGCAGCAGTCGGGGAGACTATCCATGGCTGTCACACCTGACATGTTGCAGCGAGTTAATGTTGTCATTCGCGGAGACACACCCATTATGAATCGGCAGTTGGCACCACATCTATCAATCAGTAAAGGAAATGTGGATGCTATTATCCGTACTCTTGGATATTCAAAAGTGGGTACCGCGGTGTCTAACGGTGGATCAGAAATCGCACAGAAAAAAACATTTGTCTTGATTTGTTGCAACGTTTTGAAGCGGAGTGGGAGGTGTTCTTGTCCCGAATTGCGACAGGTGATGAAATCTGGTTTCACCAATTTGTGTCCGTAATAAAACGACAGTAGATGGAATTGCGCCATTCCCACTCCCCATAGAAGAAGAAATTCAAAACAACTGCTTCCGCCGATACGGTCATGATCGTCGTGTTATGGGACGGTGAAGGTGTGATTATCATTGATGTGATGCCAAGAGGCGGTACCATTAATTCAGAAGCATACGTGAACACATTAACAAAACACAAGACGCGCTTCTGGTGACTTCGGCTCCACAGCAACCCAGATGTTTTCCTGCAGTACGATAACGCTCGGCCCCGCACAAGTCTGAGGATTGCTGAGCACATCTCTAAACAGGGTTCGACGGTGTTACCCCATTCACCCCACGGTCCTGACCTAGTCCTCTCAGACTTCCACTTGTTTGGGCCATTCAAGGATGTCATGCGTGGAAGACATTTTGAGGACGATGTGGAAGGAATTCACACGTTGAGGCACTGGCTCCGCCACCAGGGCAAGAATTGCTACCGACAGGGTATAAACGCCCTTGTACCGCGCTGGCAAAAGGCCATAGAACGAGATGAAGATTACGTGGAAAAATAGGGTGTGTAGATAAAACACCATTCTTTTATGTGTGTAATTCTCATTATGTTCAATAAAGAAATGTTGAAAAAAAATTTGGAGCGTTAGTTTCTGGGCAAACCCTCGATTTCGCTATTCTTGTCTTTCGTTGAACATTTTCGTACGTCTTTCCTTCGTCTAAAAATGGAACCATTTCTTCTGTTACCCAGGGTTTCTTTGCAGCTGCTTTCCTTGTACTCGAGATTTCTGTCCAACTTCTGAGAGTTTGCTTTTTAGACTAAACTGCTTACTGTGGTAGTCATTATCACAACACCTATTGCTTTAGAGAACTTAAGCGCATCTCATCATTCCTCGGTAGTTCGGATACCCCTCCGGAAGATTATTTTACACTTGTCTAACCTTCATCTTACTAAATTGTGATCACAGTCTGCGTAGCCGTTACTACACTCCTGGAAACGGAAAAAAGAACACATTGACACCGGTGTTTCAGACCCACCATACTTGCTCCGGACACTGCGAGAGGGCTGTACAAGCAATGATCACACGCACGGCACAGCGGACACACCAGGAACCGCGGTGTTGGCCGTCGAATGGCGCTAGCTGCGCAGCATTTGTGCACCGCCGCCGTCAGTGTCAGCCAGTTTGCCGTGGCATACGGAGCTCCATCGCAGTCTTTAACACTGGTAGCATGCCGCGACAGCGTGGACGTGAACCGTATGTGCAGTTGACGGACTTTGAGCGAGGGCGTATAGTAGGCATGCTGGAGGCCGGGTGGACGTACCGCCGAATTGCTCAACACGTGGGGCGTGAGGTCTCCACAGTACATCGATGTTGTCGCCAGTGGTCGGCGGAAGGTGCACGTGCCCGTCGACCTGGGACCGGACCGCAGCGACGCACGGATGCACGCCAAGACCGTAGGATCCTACGCAGTGCCGTAGGGGACCGCACCGCCACTTCCCAGCAAATTAGGGACACTGTTGCTCCTGGGGTATCGGCGAGGACCATTCGCAACCGTCTCCATGAAGCTGGGCTATGGTCCCGCACACCGTTAGGCCGTCTTCCGCTCACGCCCCAACATCGTGCAGCCCGCCTCCAGTGGTGTCGCGACAGGCGTGAATGGAGGGACGAATGGAGACGTGTCGTCTTCAGCGATGAGGGTCGCTTCTGCCTTGGTGCCAGTGATGGTCGTATGCGTGTTTGGCGCCGTGCAGGTGAGCGCCACAATCAGGACTGCATACGACCGAGGCACACAGGGCCAACACCCGGCATCATGGTGTGGGGAGCGATCTCCTACACTGGCCGTACACCACTGGTGATCGTCGAGGGGACACTGAATAGTGCACGGTACATCCAAACCGTCATCGAACCCATCGTTCTACCATTCCTAGACCGGCAAGGGAACTTGCTGTTCCAACAGGACAATGCACGACCGCATGTATCCCGTGCCACCCAACGTGCTCTAGAAGGTGTAAGTCAACTACCCTGGCCAGCAAGATCTCCGGATCTGTCCCCCATTGAGCATGTTTGGGACTGGATGAAGCGTCGTCTCACGCGGTCTGCACGTCCAGCACGAACGCTGGTCCAACTGAGGCGCCAGTTGGAAATGGCATGGCAAGCCGTTCCACAGGACTACATCCAGCATCTCTACGATCGTCTCCATGGGAGAATAGCAGCCTGCATTGCTGCGAAAGGTGGATATACACTGTACTAGTGCCGACATTGTGCATGCTCTGTTGCCTGTGTCTATGTGCCTGTGGTTCTGTCAGTGTGATCATGTGATGTATCTGACCCCAGGAATGTGTCAATAAAGTTTCCCCTTCCTGGGACAATGAATTCACGGTGTTCTTATTTCAATTTCCAGGAGTGTATTAAATATCTGATTTGGGGAACTACTTGATGTAATACAGCTGGAATTTTGGCGTGTCTTCGGTGATTTTCCATGTACACCTCCCTCTCCTGTGGTTTTCAACAAGGTATTCGCCATTGAATGCTGAAAGTTTTTGCAGAACTCAATTCATCTTCCTCCTCTCACGTTCATGCTGTCATGTCCTGTTTCTCTCGTAACTCTCATTCCTTCCCCTACTACCGCGTTCCAATCAACCCATGTTCATTAGATTATCATCTCCCTTTACATACTGAATTACCCGTTCCATATATTCACATACTTTATCTTCATCTTTTGTTCGTGTCGTACACATGTATGCCTGAAAAATTGTTGTGAGTTTGCTATCGCTTCTGATGATATCAGCCCTATCACCGAATTGTTCACGGTAACTCACTCTCTGCCCTACCTTCCTTGTCAACATGAATGCTGTAGCTGTTACATGTAGCATTTCTACTGCTGTTGATACCGCCCAAATTCTTCCGATCAGACATCTCTATCTTCCTTCCATTTTTCTTCGCTGACACTCACTGAATCTAGACTGAGCCTTTGCATTTCCCTTTCCAGACTTTCCAGCTTCCCTAACATTGAAACTTCTGACATTCCATGCTCCGATTCCTTTCGTTAGTTATTCGATCTTTTTCTCGTGGATATCTCCGCCCTGGCAGTCCATTCCAGGAGATCTGAACGGGGGTTAGTTCGGAATCTTTCGCCAACGGCGAGATCTTCGTTATCATTATTTTTTTTTCAATTCCAGGCCACATATCCCGTGGATACACAATATGTGTCTTTAGTTCAGTGATTTCCATTGCCATTTTAATTCTCATGCTGTTTACCATGGCTGATTCTTCAAGCTTTTCGGGCAGATCCCAGAACCGTGAAACTCTCACCAATCCTCAGTAGTCTTTGAGAAGATCGTTGGCAGAACAATGGTGATTCTTTATTCCGGAAGTCCTCGAACGGCATTCGTGCTGAGTATTAACCGAAATTTACTCAGTGATGGAGTTCAAACCAGGCACCCATGGCGTTTCTGTTGGCTGATGAAAGACGTTACCCAACATCAACATACACTTGACGACTCTTAGAAAATTTGACACACACGTGTCTAACGTGCCATAACAGGAGCTCGAAGCGGCGACTTCAACAATATGAAATGCATTTGGTTAATTGTACAATATGCCCTTCGAAATGTTATGCTGTGGTGTGGAGAATGTATGTGATTTTCTTTTTCGTCACCATGTCTCCGAAAGTGTGGTTGTGCCTTCGCGCAGCTTTATACTTCAAGCAGAATTGATATGATGTGCAGGTTGCATAACAGACAGGGAGAGCATTACTACTGTGCTTCTATTGAAACGGTGTCGTGAAGACAGGCTGTTATCATGTAATAAATCCCACTGCGATCGTGGTTTCTCAGTAGCGTCATGTTATTTTTCAGAAAAAGAAATAAATCTGAAAATAATAATTATCCCTGCATTTATTTAGAGTTAATATTTTATATCAGAATCATTTCCGCAAGATGTAACCTTGCCTGACGAATCTTAATTCTGATTTGGCTCATATTTCGAAGATGAGGCACAGTTGCATTTATTGCAATAATGGGCACTTGGAAAAGTCATTGCCTAAGCAAATCCAGAACAACGTAGAATTCCAACAACATTCTTTAAAACAGACATAATACTATCAAAGAACTCTTTAATCTGGCAATGTGGGACGGCGAAGTTCATCTTCTGTGTCTCATTTAAAGAACGTATGAATTTCCGTACATGTTATTTTGGCGTGGCCATGTTCCGTATCAATTATGTAGCCGTTCAATAAGCCGTACGTGTTAAAGTGCCATGCACCACGCTAGAGAGGGGGACATGATCTGATCTCGGATCGCGTCCGCTCGGCGGATTAATGACGAGGATCGGTGTGCCGGGTACCCCACAGTTGGTTTTTAGGTGGTTTCCCAAATCCCAGTAGGTGAATGCCGGACTGGTACCCAGCACCTACTTCATTGGTAAAAAGTTTCTAACGCCAATATCACATAAATGTTTCTTTATTTACAACAACCGGTTTCGACAGACTTTGCTGTCATCTTCAGGTCAGTAGCATACTGTATATACATGGAATATATCTCTTATCATGAGCTACGACGTAGTATTTGGCATTACAAGGAGCGGGAATGGTACTGTATATTTACATATATTCAAAGATTTTCGTATAAAACGTGGTCATTTTTAGTTGAAACCTCACGCCAAGTTGTCATGATGTTATACAAAGGTTTGTCATTAATAAAACCATTAAAACCAAAAAGCACCTTTTGTACATGGTCATGTCCATATATGTAGCGCTTACATATGATTGTTACGTCATAAAAATCACAGTACACAATAAACAGTACAGCAGCCTATTTGTTTACGCGAGCCGGACATGTTCTAATCATTGAAGATCCGACTAAGACATCTTAGAAGGTACAACTGTTTACTGTGATTTTTGCGACGTAACAGTCATCTTTGAGGGTTATATGGACATAGCTTTCAGTAAAATGAGCGCTTTGGTTTTAAATGTTTTATTCATGACAAACTTTTGTATGATGGGATAATGGGGCATCCGGCGACGAAACCAAATCAGTAAAGAGCCACGTCGACCCAGTGCGGACGCAGGACAAAGTCACAAGAAAAACAAGTATTTAAATATATATTACAGCAAATGAAACACCGTTTTCTTGCTGCAGTGTATATTGATGTATGAGATGCGATTTGCCTGTTGCGTTCAGGACATTTTCAGTCGATTTAGTTGTTGATTTGTCTCTCTGGCTTATATACACTTTTCAGCCAGAACATCATGACCACCTACCATTTAGCCAGTCTGTTCAACTTTGGCACGGATAACGGCGGTGATGCGATGCGTCGTGGTATGGAAGCAATGAGGACTTGGTTAGTCACTGGGGAGAGTTGGCACCACATCTGCACACAGGATCACTTTTTTTTTTTTTGATTTATCAGTGTTCTCTCTGGGTTGATGCGGCCCGCCTCGAATTGCTCTCATGTGCCAACCTCTTCATCTGAGAATAACGCTTGCAACCTGTCCTCAGTTGTTAGATGTATTCCAATCTCTGTCTTCCCCTATAGTATTTGCCCTCTACAGCTCCCTCCAGTACCATGGAAGTCATTCCCTGATGTCTTAACCGATGTCCGATCATCCTAGCCTTTCTCCTTGTCAGTGATTTCCATTTATTCCTTTTCTCCCCGATTCTGCGCAGAACCTCCTCATTTCTTGCCTTATCAGTCCATCTCCAATGCTTCGATTTTCTTCTGTTCCGATTTTCCCACAGTCCATGTTTCACTATCATACAGTGCTGTGCTCCAAACGTACACTCTCAGAAATTTCTTCCTCATATTGAAGCCTATGTTTGATACTAGTAGACTTCTCGTGGCCAGAAGTGCCCGTTTTGCCTGTGCCTGTCTCCTTTTGATGTCCTATTTGCTCCCTCCGTCATTGATTATTTTGCTCCCTAGGTAACAGTATTCCTTAACTTCATCTACTTCTTGATAATGAATCCTAATGTTAATTTTGTTGCTGTTCTCATTTCTGCTACTTCTCATTACTTTCGTCTTTCTTCGATTTATTCTTAATCCATATATTGTACTCAATCGACTGTTCATTCCATTCAGCAGATCATATAATTCTTCTTCACTTTCACTCAGGATAACAGTGTCATCAGCGAATCGTATCACTGATATACTTTCACCCAGAATTTTAAATTCACTCCTCAACCTTTCTTTTATTTCTGTCATTGCTTCTTCGATGTACAGATTGAACATTAGGGGCGAAAGACTACATCCCTGTATTACACGCTTTTTAATCCGAGCACTTGGTTCTTGGTCGTCCATTCTTGTTATTCCTGTTTGGTTCTTTTACGTATTGTATATTACCCGTCTCCCCTGCAGGTTACCCATATTATCTTCAGACTTTCGAACATCTTGAACCATTTTACATGGTCCAATGCTTTTTCCAGGCAGACAGATGTTGTAAACGTGTCTTGATTTTTCTTTCGTCTTGCTTCCATTAACAATCGCTACGCCAGAATTGCCTATCTGATGCCTTTATCTTTCCTAAAGTCAAACTGATCGTCATGTAATACGTTCTCAATTTTCTTTTACGTTCTTCTGTGCATTATTCTCGTCAGAAAGTTGGATGAATGAGCTGTTAAGCCGCTTGTGCGATAATTCTCGCACTTTTCAGCTCTTGCAGTCTTCGGAATCGTGTAGATGATATTTTACCGAAATCCAGATGGTATGTCGCCAGACTCATATATTTTACACACCCACGAATATAGTCGTTTTATTGCCGCTTCCCACAATGCTTTTAGAAATTCTGATGTAATGTTATTTATCCTTTCTGCCTTATTCAATCTTAAGTCCTCCAAAGCTCTCTTAAACTCTGTTTCTAATACTGAATCCCCTATCTCTTCTAAATCGCCTCCTGTTTCTTCTTCTATCACATCAGACAAATGTTCCCCCTCATAGAAGCCTTCAACGTATTCTATCCATCAGCTCTATCCTCCACATTTAACAGAGAAATTCCCGTTGCACTCTAAATGTTACCACCTTTGCTTTTAATTCCACCGAAGGTTATTTTGACTTTCCAGTAAACTGAATCAGTCCTTCCGACAATCATTCCTTTTTCGATTTCTTAAGATTTTCATGCAGCCATTTCGTCTTAGCTTCCCTGCGCTTTATATTTCTTTCATTCTCAGTGACTTGTATTCCTGTATTCCTGAATTGCCCTGAACATTTTTGTACTTCCTTCTTGCATCGGTCAACTGAAGCATTTCCTCTTTTGCTCAAGTTTTCTTCGCAGTTAACTTCTTTGTACCTGTACATTTGTATCCAACTTCTGTAATTGCCCTTTCCAGACTTGTCCATTCCTCTTCAACTGTAATGCCTACTGAGCTAGTCCTTATTACTGTATCTGTAGCCTTAGAGAACTTCAAGCGTATTTCGCCGTTCCTTAGTAGTTTTGTATCCCACTTCTCTGCGTATTGATGCTTCCTGACAAATTTCTTAAACTTCAGCCTATTCTTCATTACTACCACATTGTGATCTGAGTCTATTCTTCCAGACAGTCCATTATCTGATTTCGGAATCTCTGCCTGACCATGATGTAATCTAACTGAAATCTTCCCATATCACCCTGCCTTTTCCAAATATACCTCCTCCTCTTGTCCTCCACTTGTATTCTTGAACGCGATTACTAGCTGAAACATATTACAGAACTCAGTTAGTCTTTCGCCTCTCTCATTCCTTGTCTGAAGCCTATATTATACCGTAACATTTTATTCTTCTCCTACAAATGCATTTCCAGTCCCCCATGACTATTTGATTTTCATCTCCTTTTTCCTACTGTATTTCCCTTTCTGTATCCTCATATACTTTCTCTGTCTCTTCATCTTCAACTTGCGTCATAGGCATATATACCTAATTATCGTTGTCAGTTTTGGTTTGCTGTCGATTTTGATAAAAACAACCCTATAACTGTAATCTTAATAACAAATCCTTCTCCCCTTATACCATCTTCTGCTGCTGTTGGTGTTCCCCTATACTCATCTGAGCATAAATACTTTCAATTTTACTTCACTAACTCCTACTGCATCTAGATTGTGCCTTTACACTTCCCTTCTCAGATTTTCTAGCTTCCTTACCAGGTTCAAGTGACATTCCACGGTCCGACTCGTAGATCGTTATCCTTTCGTTGGTTATTTAATCTTTTTCTCATGGTCACGTCCCCCTTGGCAATCCCCACGAGACATCCGAATGGGGGACTATTCCGGAATGTTTTGCAAATGGAAACACCATCATGACACTTTTTCAACTACAGACCACATGTCCTGTGGATACACGCTATGTGTCATTAATGCAGTGGTTTCCATTGCCTTCTGCATCATCATGCCGTTGATCATTGCTGATTCTTCCGCCTTTAGGGGCAGTTTCCCATCACAAGGGACCAGAGAACCTCTTGTCACTCCTCCGCCCTCTTTGACAAGGCCGTTGGCAGAATGAGGGAGACTTCTTATGCCGGAAGTCTTCGACCGCTAATGTTGATTATTAATCAAAATTTCGAACCCGGGACCGAGGACGTTTTGATTATTAATAAAAGACGCTACCCCTAGGGCGCACCTAATTTCCGTAAATTCCAGGGAGGGTGGCGATGAGCTCGGACGCCACGTCCAATCACGTCCCAGATGCGTTCGAACGGGCTCAGACCTGGCCAGTTGGGTAGCCAGCGCAGCAACAGGAACTTGCCACTTTTTTCCTCGAACCACTGTATCACACACCTGTCCTTCTACATCTACATCCATACTCCGCAAGCCACCTGACGGTGTGTGGCGGAGGGTACCTTCAGTACCTCTATCGGTTCTCCCTTCTATTCCAGTCTCGTATTGTTCGTGGAAAGAAGGATTGTCGGTATGCCTCTGTGTGGGCTCTAATCTCTCTGATTTTATCCTCATGGTCTCTTCGCGAGATATACGTAGGAGGGAGCAATATACTGCTTGACTCTTCGGTGAAGGTATGTTCTCGAAACTTTGACAAAAGCCCGTACCGAGCTACTGAGCGTCTCTCCTGCAGAGTCTTCCACTGGAGTTTATCTATCATCTCCGTAACGCTTTCGCGATTACTAAATGATCCTGTAACGAAGCGCGCTGCTCTCCGTTGGATCTTCTCTATGTCTTGTATCAACCCTATCTGGTACGGATCCCACACTGCTGAGCAGTATTCAAGCAGTGGGCGAACAAGCGTACTGTAACCTACTTCCTTTGTTTTCGGATTGCATTTCCTTAGGATTCTTCCAATGAATCTCAGTCTGGCATCTGCTTCACCGACAATCAACATTATATGATCATTCCATTTTAAATCACTCCTAATGCGTACTCCCAGATAATTTATGGTATTAACTGCTTCTAGTTGCTGACCTGCTATTTTGTAGCTAAATGATAAAGGATCTATCTTTCTGTGTATTCGCAGCACATTACACTTGTCTACATTGAGATTCAGTTGCCATTCCCTGCACCATGCGTCAATTCGCTGCAGATCCTCCTGCATTTCAGTACAATTTTCCATTGTTACAACCTCTCGAAACACCACAGCATCATCTGCAAAAAGCCTCAGTGAACTTCCGATGTCATCCACCAGGTCATTTATGTATATTGTGAATAGCAACGGTCCTATGACACTCCCCTGCGGCACACCTGAAATTACTCTTACTTCGGAAGACTTCTCTCCATTGAGAATAACATGCTGCGTCCTGTTATCTAGGAACTCCTCAATCCAATCACACAATTGGTCTGATAGTCCATATGCTCTTACTTTGTTCAGTAAACGACTGTGGGGAACTGTATCGAACGCCTTGCGGAAGTCAAGAAACACGGCATCTACCTGTGAACCCATGTCTATGGCCCTCTGAGTCTCGTGGACGAATAGCGCGAGCTGGGTTTCACATGACCGTCTTTTTCGAAACCCATGCTGATTCCTACAGAGTAGATTTCTAGTCTCCAGAAAAGTCATTATACTCGAACACAATACGTGTTCCAAAATTCTACAACTGAATGACGTTAGAGATATAGGTCTATAGTTCTGCACATCTGTTCGACGTCCCTTCTTGAAAACGGGGATGACCTGTGCCCTTTTCCAATCCTTTGGAACGCTACGCTCTTCTAGAGACCTACGGTACACCGCTGCAAGAAGGGGGGCAAGTTCCTTCGCGTACTCTGTGTAAAATTGAACTGGTATCCCATCAGGTCCAGAGGCCTTTCCTCTTTTGAGCGATTTTAATTGTTTCTCAATCCCTCTGTCGTCTATTTCGATATCTACCATTTTGTCATCTGTGCGACAATCTAGAGAAGGAACTACAGTGCAATCTTCCTCTGTGAAACAACTTTGGAAAAAGACATTTAGTATTTCGGCCTTTAGTCTGTCATCCTCTGTTTCAGTACCATTTTGGTCACAGAGTGTCTGGACATTTTGTTTTGATCCACCTACCGCTTTGACATAAGACCAAAATTTCTTAGGATTTTCTGCCAAGTCAGTACATAGAACTTTACTTTCGAATTCATTGAACGCCTCTCGCATAGCTCTCTTCACACTACATTTCGCTTCGCGTAATTTTTGTTTGTCTGCAAGGCTTTGGCTATGTTTATGTTTGCTGTGAAGTTCCCTTTGCTTCCGCAGCAGTTTTCTAACTCGGTTGTTGAACCACGGTGGCTCTTTTCCATCTCTTACGATCTTGCTT
The DNA here is from genome assembly GCF_023864275.1 of Schistocerca cancellata. Classification (NCBI taxonomy): domain Eukaryota; kingdom Metazoa; phylum Arthropoda; class Insecta; order Orthoptera; family Acrididae; genus Schistocerca; species Schistocerca cancellata. The sequence continues at coordinate 1,002,126,865 of NC_064627.1, forward strand.
GGCACATACTCATCTAACGCATATTGTACGATGGTTTTGAACTTTGTCCACTGATCCTCAACACTATCAGTACTTGAGACAAAACTTTTGTGTTGAGCCAACAGGTACTCTGAAATCTGCTTTTTGTCACTTTTTCTAAACAGAAAAATCTTCCTACCCTTTTTAATATTCCTATTTACGGCTGAAATCATCGTTGCCGTAACCGCTTTATGATCGCTGATTCCCTGTTCTGCGTTAACTTTTTCAAATAGTTCGGGTCTGTTTGTCACCAGAAGGTCTAATATGTTATCGCCACGAGTCGGTTCTCTGTTTAACTGCTCAAGGTAGTTTTCAGATAAAGCACTTAAAAAAATTTCACTGGATTCTTTGTCCCTGCCACCCGTTATGAACGTCTGAGTCTCCCAGTCTATATCCGGCAAATTAAAATCTCCACCCAGAACTATAACATAGTGGGGAAATCTACTCGAAATATTTTCCAAATTATCCTTCAGGTGCTCAGCCACAACAGCTGCTGAGCCAGGGGGCCTATAGAGACATCCAATTACCATGTCTGAGCCTGCTTTAACCGCGACCTTCACCCAAATCATTTCACATTTCGGATCTCCGTCAATTTCCTTCGATACTATGTCCTTGAGACATGGCGCATTATTTCGTTGAATAATGCCACTATCTTTGGGAAACACAATCGTCATGAAGGAGCGTACGTGGTCTGCAACCAGTGTACGATACACCTTGGTCTTCATGGTGCCTCGAACGAGCACCACTAGACCCATGGATGCCTACGTGAATATTCTCCGGAGCATAATGGAGCCGCCGCCAGCTTATCTCCGTCCCGCAGTACAGGTGTCAAGGACCAGTTCTGTAAGACGACACGGATTCGCGCCCTCCCATTGGCATGACGAATAAGGTTCATCCGGTCATGCAACGCTCTGCCACTTCGCCAACGTCCAGTGCCAATGGTCAAGTACCCATTTCAGTAGTAGTTGCCGATGTCGTGGTGTCAACATTGGTGCATGCATCGGTCGTCGGCTGCGGAGGCCCATCGTTAGGAGTGTTCGGTGCACTGTGTGTTGAGACACACTTGTGCTCTGCAAGGCATTAAATTCAGATGTTAAAGCCGCCACAGTTCGCCGCCTGTCCTGTTTTACCAGTCTGCCCAGCCTACGACATCTGCCATCTGTAATGAGGGGTCGCCACTCTTGGTTTCGCCATGTGTTGAAGACACTCACCACAGCACTCCTCGAACATCTGACAAGTCGGCTGATTCCGAAATGCTCGTGTAGAGTCTCCAGGCCTTCCCCATAGTACATACGGACAGCATGCTCACTGACAGAACGCAGCATGTCATTCTCAGTGGAGAGAAGTCTTCCGAAGTAAGAGTGATTTCAGGTGTGCCGCAGGGGAGTGTCGTAGGACCGTTGCTATTCACAATATACACTCCTGGAAATTGAAATAAGAACACCGTGAATTCATTGCCCCAGGAAGGGGAAACTTTATTGACACATTCCTGGGGTCAGATACATCACATGATCACACTGACAGAACCACAGGCACGTAGACACAGGCAACAGAGCATGCACAATGTCGGTACTAGTACAGTGTATATCCACCTTTCGCAGCAATGCAGGCTGCTATTCTCCCATGGAGACGATCGTAGAGATGCTGGATGTAGTCCTGTGGAACGGCTTGCCATGCCATTTCCACCTGGCGCCTCAGTTGGACCAGCGTTCGTGCTGGACGTGCAGACCGCGTGAGACGACGCTTCATCCAGTCCCAAACATGCTCAATGGGGGACAGATCCGGAGATCTTGCTGGCCAGGGTAGTTGACTTACACCTTCTAGAGCACGTTGGGTGGCACGGGATACATGCGGACGTGCATTGTCCTGTTGGAACAGCAAGTTCCCTTGCCGGTCTAGGAATGGTAGAACGATGGGTTCGATGACGGTTTGGATGTACCGTGCACTATTCAGTGTCCCCTCGACGATCACCAGTGGTGTACGGCCAGTGTAGGAGATCGCTCCCCACACCATGATGCCGGGTGTTGGCCCTGTGTGCCTCGGTCGTATGCAGTTCTGATTGTGGCGCTCACCTGCACGGCGCCAAACACACATACGACCATCATTGGCACCAAGGCAGAAGCGACTCTCATCGCTGAAGACGACACGTCTCCATTCGTCCCTCCATTCACGCTTGTCGCGACACCACTGGAGGCGGGCTGCACGATGTTGGGGCGTGAGCGGAAGACGGCCTAACGGTGTGCGGGACCGTAGCCCAGCTTCATGGAGACGGTTGCGAATGGTCCTTGCCGATACCCCAGGAGCAACAGTGTCATTAATTTGCTGGGAAGTGGCGGTGCGGTCCCCTACGGCACTGCGTAGGATCCTACGGTCTTGGCGTGCATCCGTGCGTCGCTGCGGTCCGGTCCCAGATCGACGGGCACGTGCACCTTCCGCCGACCACTGGCGACAACATCGATGTACTGTGGAGACCTCACGCCCCACGTGTTGAGCAATTCGGCGGTACGTCCACCCGGCCTCCCGCATGCCCACTATACGCCCTCGCTCAAAGTCCGTCAACTGCACATACGGTTCACGTCCACGCTGTCGCGGCATGCTACCAGTGTTAAAGACTGCGATGGAGCTCCGTATGCCACGGCAAACTGGCTGACACTGACGGCGGCGGTGCACAAATGCTGCGCAACTAGCGCCATTCGACGGCCAACACCGCGGTTCCTGGTGTGTCCGCTGTGCCGTGCGTGTGATCAGTGTCCGGAGCAAGTATGGTGGGTCTGACACACCGGTGTCAATGTGTTCTTTTTTCCATTTCCAGGAGTGTATTTAAATGACCTTGTGGATAGCATCGGATGTTCACTGAGGCTTTTTGCGGATGATGCTGTAGTATATTGACATGTTGTAACAATGGAAAATTGTACCGAAATGCAGGAGGACCTCCAACGAATTGACGCATGGTGCAGGGAATGGCAATTGAATCTCAATGTAGACAGGTGTAACGTGCTGAAAATACATAGAAAGAAAGATCGTTTATCATTTAGCTACAATATAGCAGGTCGGCTACTGGAAGCAGTTAATTCCATAAATTATCTAGGAGTAGGCATTAGGAGTGATTTAAAATGGAATGACCATATAAAATTAATCGTCGGTAAAGCTGATGCCAGACTGAGATTCATTGGAAGAATCCTAAGGAAATGCAGTCCGAAAACTAAGGAAATAGGTTACAGTACGCTTGTTCGCCCACTGCTTGAATACTGCCCACCGCTGTGGGATCCGGATCGGTACCAGATAGGGTTGATAAAAGAGACAGAGAAGATCCAACGGAGAGCAGAGCGCTTCGTTACAGAATCATTTAGTAATCGCTAAAGCGTTACGGAGATGATAGATAAACTCCAGTGGAAGACTCTGCAAGAGAGACGCTCAGTAGCTCGGTACGGGCTTTCGTTGAAGTTTCGAGAACATACCTTCACCGAGGAGTCAAGCAGTGTATTGCTCCCTCCTACGTATATCTCGCGAAGAGACCACGAGTATAAAATTAGGATAGGATAGGATAAAATTAGAGCCCACACAGAGGTATACCGACAATCTTTCTTTCCACGAACAATTCGAGACTGGAATAGAAGAGAGAACCGATAGAGGTACTCAAGGTACCCTCCGCCACACACGGTCAGGTGGCTTGTGGAGTATGGATGTAGATGTAGATGTAGATGGAGATGGAGATACTATACGCATCGTGCGTGTGCCTGACTAGCAGTAATGCCTCGCCGGGTGACGCTTACATCGACTGTAGATCGGTGGTCATGACGTTCCAGCTGATCAGGGCATGTTTTTCCTCTTTGGTCACACGTTAGACGTCGCACTGTCACGTTACGACCTTTTTGCTTTGCTGATTTCATATTTCGTAAGCTAATGCCCGTGAAACACCAATACTGATCTAGCAAGAACGTGAGATTTTCCTTACGAGAACTGTGGGCGATTTCCGTCCTCTGTTCATTCGATTTCTCATTTCTTATATTCTCAAGATGATAGCTTCGGTATCAACTGCTCATAAAGGTGTTTGAACCGTTGATAAATATCAGTGAGAAAGCTTCGTCACCTAATTTTTCGCTTACCGTCTCCTCCGAAATGTCTAGAAAATAGTTCTGACGAAAAGGAAATAGGTCTTGTGTGCCGTTATTTTACCTGCGTCATACTTACTCTTTCAACTACCCACTACCGTAAATACAGATGCTTTCGAAGCTTACAGAGGCCTCTACCCGTTGGGAATTTGTTCTCTGTATAAATAGAAATTGTGTACATTCATTTCAGCCTGACGATGTTTTGTGAAAACGATGTATGAGCATCGAACAAAAAGAGGAAAATACTGCATCATCACAGCATTGGTAATCCGCCATTAGGAGTCAGTACATCCGTGGCTTGCAGCTGAGTAAGATCTCAAAGTAGAAAAAAAAAGGGTGATGGTCGTTAAACGTGCTACAAAATATCATTTCTCAGGGATTTCAGGGACACGGTAAATGTGTAATGTGATAACTAATCTCGAAAGATAATGGTACTGCCCTTTAGTTTTCAGACGATATGATAACGGTTTCGCGTTTGTTGTCCGAGTTTTTCCAAGAAATTGACCTCTTGAAGCGTTTTATCGCAGGACCACCTATCGCAAATGTGGTGCCTCTTGAAAGTTGGTAATTAGCGACAGTGGACATTAAAATTGCGGAAAAGCTGAACGAAGATCTCTATCGCCATGATGGTGCCAGGATAAGCGCATAGATGATAGAAAATTCTGCATAACTAGCTAAAGGCCAGTACCCTACTGTATGTTGTTACTGGTTAATATCCAGAATACACAAATGAAGTTTTAATTTAACTTGTAAATTCTAGCGTTTACATTAGTTGCCGAAACAGCGCGTTACTGTGACACATTATTCCCTTTGTCACCAGTCGGTACTTATTGTGTTACTTCTGATTTTGCACATCTGGAGAACGTTTACGGTAGTGACGACTGAAAGCGATGCAGCATCTACTAGGTAAAAACTGACTGTTCGGACAAGCAGGGTAAATAACTTTTTGTTCTGACGAGCTACGCATTTCACCCCCGCCGCCGTGTCATAGACTTTTGGCGTAAGCATGCTACGTTAACAGCATTTACTTTTCATTTTTACGATTTCATGTGTGACAAAACGTGACAAAATTGACAGCCACGTCACATGTCAGGTTCCTAGTGTAGTACGTGAATGAAGCTTCATTTCAAAAATGGTGCTCCATCTTTGCCGGCAGACTATTCATGATCCAAAACGGTTAGACCGGTCTTCAGCTGTCACTGACAAACTCATATCAAGGATTGAGGGAAAAATTCAACAGAACAGATGTTTCACTGATGATGCGCTGAACTTGTACTTCACATTTACGCTATCAGTTCTTTGCTGAACTGTTAGTGCCAGTTTGGGCTATAGAAAAGTGTATACCAGAAGGGTTCCTCTACTTTTGATAGTTGTTGTGGTCTTCATTTCAAAGACTGATTTCACGAAGTTCTCCACGCTACACTATCCTATGCAAGCCTCTTCACCTCTGAATAACTAGTCCCATCTACATCCTATCTCCCTCTACAACATTTACGTCCCCTCCCCCCCGCCACTTTCCACCATAGCTAAGTTGATGATCCGTTGACGTCTCACGATGTGTCCTGTCAAACGATCCCTTCTTGTAGTCAAGTTGTGCCACAGATTTCTTTTTTTCATAATTCTGTTCACTACCTTCTCATTGATTATATGATCTACCCATCTAACCTCCTGCATTCTTCTGTAGCACATTTCAAAAGCTTCTATTCTCTTCTTGGCTGAAATGTTTCGTCAACGTTTACTTCCATACAAGGCAATACTCCAGACAAATATCTTCAGAAAAGGCTTCATAACACCTAAACCCATATTCATTGTTAATAAATTTCTCGTCTTCAGAAATGCTTTTCATACCATTTTCAGTCTACTTTTTATATCCTCTCCACTTCGGCCATCATCAGTTATTTTACTGCTCAGATATCAAAATTCATCTTCTACTTTAAGTGTGTCGTTTCCTAAACTAACTCCCTCAGCATCGTCTGAATAATTCGACTACATTCCATCACGCTTGTTTTGTTTTTGTTGATGTTCATCTTAAATCGTCCTTTCAAGATGCAGTCCATTGCGTTCAAGTGGTCTTCCATGTCCTTTGCTCTCATGACAGAATTACGGTGTCGTTGGCAAACCATGAAGTTTTTATTACTTTTCTCTGAACTTCCGTTCGTTGTTCAAATTTTTCTATAGTTTCTTTACAGCTTGCTCAATGTGCAAAGAATGAATAACATCAGAGGATAGGCTACAATCATGTCTCGCTGCCTTTTCAATTGCTGCTTCCCTTTCATGCTCCTCGTCTGGTTTTTGCGTAAGCTTTATATTACATTGTACTCTCTGTATTTTACCTCTGCTACCTTCAGGATTTCAAGGACTGTATTCCAATCGACGTTGTCAAAAGCTTTGTCCGAATGTACAAAAGTTGTAAACATTGGACTGGCTTTCCTTAACCTATCTTCTAAGATTAGTGGTAGGGGAAATATTGCCTTAAGTGTTCCTGCATAATAAAAGCCAAACGAATTCTGAACACAAAAAGGGCTACGACCAGAGGTTTTTGGGATAGAATTGGCGTGCTGTTCAACGACGTTTTGGTGAGAGGAGAGACAGACGAATGAAGAAGTGAAGCCCCTCCGCGCCTGCACTAATGTGGTGATCAACAGAAGAAGTTCTACCATCACCTCTGCAATAACGTTTAGTACGCTCATCGAGGAGTCACACGATGCGGGGCTGTGATTTTGTCCGTATGTCTGTGTGACATCACTCACTAAAACGGTCTCATCCATGAGATGGTAGATAGAAAGCGTGAGGGAAAAAAGCGCCACAGCAGTCGCATTGGGAAAGAAACCTCTGCGACAGTGTAGTCGGGTAGTATGGTTGTTGGCGGAATTGTGCCAGTAACGATAGTTCATGTGTGGGTGTGAGAAAATGTTAGTAGAGAGGTGTTATCGTTGTAACTGGACTAAGACGGTATCTCCTGGCCCAAATTCAGCGTAAGAGTGCTTGTAACATGCCGAAGTCGTCATCAGAGAGGTCACTTTGCCTATGAAATTGCCTGCTCGTTGTGTAGAGGCTTGTGGGGTACGTTTGTATTTCGTGTGTTCGGTTTCCGTGTCTTTTTGCCAGCTGTAAAAGGGCAGCTGGCGGGGCCAGTCAGATTTGCTGTGGTACAGGGGTTCACCGATATGGCATTGTTTGTGTGCTTAGTTTAAGCCTACCAAAGGTGGTCCGTTGTCCCTAAGGAAAAGTGTTTTGGGCTGTTCTGCTTCCACCATAGGTGTAATGTAGGGGTTCTTTGAATGTCTAGAGTTCTTGCTGAGTTGCGTGGCGAGGCAGAATTCATTATTAAGTCTGTGATGCACGTGAATCTTGAAGCGTTGCTTATGACTCTTAATACCTTGTTCTGTGTGACCTGCAAACGGAGCAGATCTTGTAGGAGCGTGCTGAAAAGTAATGCCTCCGAATTTTGTATTCTGTTGTCGCAACCCCGAGGAGCTAGAGGGCTCCGAACTGCAGCGTGTAACATGGTGGTGTGTAACGTAACTACGTCGGTACGTGAGAAACAGTGTTGGGGAATCGAATTTCTAACCGTCCACGCGTGAAGCACCCTCTCCTTCAGCATAACAATGTCAGACTACACACGAGCGTTGCGGCACCAGCACCATTCCGACGCGATCACTCTCCACACACGCCAGCCGTTGTGGCAGAGCGGTTCTAGGCGCTTCAGTCCGGAACCGCGCTGCTGCTACGGTCGCAGGTTCGAATCCTGCCTCGGGCATGGATGCGTGTGGTGTCCATAGGATAGTTAGGTTTAAGTAGTTCTAAGTCTAGGAGACTGATGACTTCAGATGTTAAGTCTCATAGTGCTCCGAGCCATTTGAACCTCTACACACATCCCATACTAGGAGCCATCCGATTTTCATCTGTTTCCAAACATTAAAGAACAACTTCGAGGGCATCACTTTGGTGGTAATGAAGCGGTGTAAACAGAGGTGAGGTTGCAGCTGCGTAAAAAATGTCAAACGTTCTACAGTGGCAGTATCAACAAATTGTTCTCTCGTTGTGAGAAGTGTGTTTGTGTCAGGTTGGCTGTGTTGAAATACAAATATGTTGTTAAGATTAATAAAGATGTGAAAATTGTTTATGGTTTTTAAATAAAAACTTGTTTTATTTAAAAAGCCTTAAGAGTTTTCGCCTGAAATATTCGGAGGCATTACTTTTCAGCACGCCCTCGTATGTGGACCTCGATACTTTCCTACTCAGAGTGCTTTGCTTTTTAAGCGTAGGGTGTAACTATTGAGCCTTGCGTGTGCTTTGTTGGAGACATGATGTGTGTTGGTACCAAAGAGAGCTTCCGATCCAACTGCATATCGAGGTAACTGACTTCCTCACGAAAACTTATTGGGTGTGGGGGTAGAATAATTTGTTCACAGTGTTTGTTTTTGTGTAGCTCTTTCAGCCTATGTGTAAACAGATCTGCCATTTCTCCAAACAAGAATCGACAGTTCTGAATGGTGTCTGTAGTGGAGAGTTTTAAGTTTGATGGTTTCCAGTCTGGCACTAGGATGTCACCTATGTAGATAGCTTGTTTTATGTCGTTGGGATATCTTTTTTAATGTAGAGGTTAAACAAGAGGTGCCCCAAGATACTGTCTCTGGGTAAACGGGCTTGTTGATGTCAGTGGTGAAAATTACGTTTGTGAGATATGAGTGTAGGAGACATAGGAATCCGTCCGGGAAACCAGTGTCGCCGAGTTTTCGGATGAGGCCGTTGTGCCAATCGAAGACTTTTTCGATACCCACAAATACAGTCCTTTTTTCCTGAACCTGAATTGCACCGCTCTCGGAGTTTTAGAATCACCTTCTCAACACTCCTACTGAGCGAGTTCAGCACGCTACAGGTCCCGTAATTTTCTGGGACGGAGTGGTGTTCCGTGGCCTCCTGAACATCAGGACCTTGGTCGCCTACCAAAAGGCAAGGAAGTGTTGGTGTAGTAGGGTTGCATTCACGATGTGTGCTAAATATACTGTGGGTTTATTCGTGAAATCCTTTAGGACATGGCTTTGAATGATATCGAGACCAGGAACTGTGCTAGCAGAGGTGTGCTCAGTAGCCTATGTGAATGTATGTGCGCTTGCACGTCCGATTTCCTCTCACGTGGTCTGAGCCAGAAGTCGCGTAAACTCCTGGTCCGTCTGAAGTGTAATACTAGGCTTGATTGAACCACACTTGGTATGAAAGTCGCCGCTAGTGGTCTGGCTCTCGGCAGAGGAGACAAGTCAGTCAGGCCCTTATTTTATTTTATTTACGCATAAAGTCTCGTTGGACCAAATTGAGGAACAACTCTCCAAGGTCAAGGAACGTGTCAGTACATGAAATTACAACATAAACCTAATAACAAATAAAAATCAAATGTTTATGAACCCAGAAAAAGTTAAGCCATACATTTAAGTAAATGCAGTCAACAATATAACGTAAGAATCAACTTATTTTTGCAAGGAATTCCTCAACAGAATAGAAGGAGTGAACCACGAGGAAACTCTTCAGTTTCTATGTGAAAGCGCGAGGATTACTGTTAAGATTTTTTAATTCTTGTGGTAGCTTATTGAAAATTTATGCACACCTTTCAGTACAAGAGTTAAGGAATTCCGCTTGAAATGCAGCTTGGGTTTCTGCCGAGTATTAACTGAGTGAATGCTGCTTATTCTTGGGAATAAGCTGATATTTTTAACAAGAAACGACAGTAAAGAATATATAGATTGAGAGGCCAATGCCAGAAGATCCAGACTAGTGAACAGGGGTCGACAGGAGTTTCGCGAAGTTACACCACTTATTGCCTGAACCGCCCGTTTCTGAGCTAAAAATATCCTTTTAGAATGGGAAGAGTTACCCCAAAATATAGTACCATACAACTTAAGCGAACGAAAATAAGCAAAGTAGACTCATTTTCATGTCGAACGATCACTTACTTCAGATACTGTTCGAATAGTAAAAATGGCACCATTAATTCTTTGAACAAGATCCTGAACGTGGGCTTTCCACAACAGTTTACAGTCTATCTGAAGATCTAGAAATTTGAACTGTTCAGGTTCAATAATCATATGCCCATTCCGTGAAATTAAAACGTCAGGTTTTGTTGAATGGTGTGTTAGAAACGGTAAAAACTGAGTGTTACCATGATTTAACGTTAGTTTATTTTCTGCAAGCCATGAACTTACGTCATCAACCACACTATGTGAAACCAAGCCAGTGTTACACACAACTTCCTTTACAACCAAGCTAGTGTCATCAGGAAACAAATATTTTAGAGTTACCCATAATACTAGAGAGCATATCATTTATATAAATAAGGAAGAGGAGTGGCCCCAACACGGATCCCTGGGGCACCAGCCCATTTGACCGTACCCCACTCAGACCCCACATAGCAGCCATTCTCAACACTGCAAATATTGATCTTTTGCTGCCTGTTGTTAAAGTAAGAAGTGAACCAATTGTGAGATTCTCCCCATATTCCATAATGGTCGAACTTCTGGAACAATATTTTGTGATCAACACACTCAAACGCCTTAGTCAAATCAAAAAATATGTCTAGCGTTCAAAGCCTTTTGTTGAACCCACCCATTACCTCACAGAGAAAAGAGAATATAGCGTTTTCAATTGTTAAACGACTACTAAAGTCGAACTGTACGCTTGGTAGCAAATTATGTGATATGAAACGATCAATTATCCTTACATACACAGCCTTTTCAGTAACTTTAGCAAACACTGCTGACATAGAAATAAGTCAAAAATTGTCTAAATTATTCCTTTCTCCCTTTTTATAAATCGGCTTTACTACTGAGTACTTCAATCGTTCAGGATGCTGAACATTCCTAAAGGAAAAATTATGAATATGGGTATGTACAGGACTAACATGTGCAGCACAGTACTTCAATATTCTACTAGGCATTCCATCATATCCATGAAAGTCTTTAGTCTTCAGTGATTTAATTATTGACTCAATCTCCCCCTTGTCCGTATCACAGAGGAGTATTTCAGACATCAGCCTCGGAAAGGAATTTGGCAAGAAAGTTATACGAATCCCTGTAGAAACTAAATTTTTATTTAATTCACCGGAAATGCTCAGAAAATGATTGGCAAATACTGTGCATACGTCTTTACTTGGAAACATGACGTCCTCTGAAGGTGATTCCTTAGAGGGACTTCCTTTAAGCAGGTATACCTATCAGCTAACTTCAGTCTAAAAAATGTGCAGCTCTAACACCAAATACTGCAGGAATTTTTCCATGAGTGATCTCACCACCCCCTACTAATGAAATATTTTTACTACGAACTGACTTAATATCGTCGATCTGGTGCTGCTGACCAGACACTGCCTTCACAACTGACCACATGGTTTTAATTTTATCCTATTAATTAGCTATTCTATTTGCTCACCAAATACTCTTTGTCTTCCTAATAACATTGATAAGAACCTTTCAATACTGTTTGTAATGGGCAAATGTAGCTTGGTTGTGACTACTTCTAACACTTTTATATAATTCCCGATTAGTTCTCCATGATATCCTTATCCCATTAGTCAGCCACCCAGGCTGCCTTCTACTGCTAGTACCCAATTTAGAACGTTCTAATGGAAAGCAATTCTCAAAGAGCATAGAAATGTGTTAAGGGAAGTATTATATTTCCCATCTACACTCCTGGAAATGGAAAAAAGAACACATTGACACCGGTGTGTCAGACCCACCATACTTGCTCTGGACACTGCGAGAGGGCTGTACAAGCAATGATCACACGCACGGCACAGCGGACACACCAGGAACCGCGGTGTTGACCGTCGAATGGCGCTAACTGCGCAGCATTTGTGCACCGCCGCCGTCAGTGTCAGCCAGTTTGCCGTGGCATACGGAGCTCCATCGCAGTCTTTAACACTGGTAGCATGCCGCGACAGCGTGGACGTGAACCGTATGTGCAGTTGACGCACTTTGAGCGAGGGCGTATAGTGGGCATGCGGGAGGCCGGGTGGACGTACCGCCGAATTGCTCAACACGTGGGGCGTGAGGTCTCCACAGTACATCGATGTTGTCGCCAGTGGTCGGCGGAAGGTGCACGTGCCCGTAGACCTGGGACCAGACCGCAGCGACGCCCGGATGCACGCCAAGACCGTAGGATCCTACGCAGTGCCGTAGGGGACCGCACCGCCACTTCCCAGCAAATTAGGGACACTGTTGCTCCTGGGGTATCGGCGAGGACCATTCGCAACCGTCTCCATGAAGCTGGGCTACGGTCCCGCACACCGTTAGGCCGTCTTCCGCTCACGCCCCAACATCGTGCAGCCCGCCTCCAGTGGTGTCGCGACAGGTGTGAATGGAGGGACAAATGGAGACGTGTCGTCTTCAGCGATGAGAGTCGCTTCTGCCTTGGTGCCAATGATGGTCGTATGCGTGTTTGGCGCCGTGCAGGTGAGCGCCACAATCAGGACTGCATACGACCGAGGCACACAGGGCCAACACCTGGCATCATGGTGTGGGGAGCGATCTCCTACACTGGCCGTACACCACTGGTGATCGTCGAGGGGACACTGAATAGTGCACGGTACATCCAAACCGTCATCGAACCCATCGTTCTACCATTCCTAGACCGGCAAGGGAACTTGCTGTTCCAACAGGACAATGCACGTCCGCATGTATCCCGTGCCACCCAACGTGCTCTAGAAGGTGTAAGTCAACTACCCTGGCCAGCAAGATCTCCGGATCTGTCCCCCATTGAGCATGTTTGGGACTGGATGAAGCGTCGTCTCACGCGGTCTGCACGTCCAGCACGAACGCTGGTCCAACTGAGGCGCCAGGTGGAAATGGCATGGCAAGCCGTTCCACAGGACTACATCCAGCATCTCTACGATCGTCTCCATGGGAGAATAGCAGCCTGCATTGCTGCGAAAGGTGGATATACACTGTACTAGTGCCGACATTGTGCATGCTCTGTTGCCTGTGTCTATGTGCCTGTGGTTCTGTCAGTGTGATCATGTGATGTATCTGACCCCAGGAATGTGTCAATAAAGTTTCCCCTTCCTGGGACAATGAATTCACGGTGTTCTTATTTCAATTTCCAGGAGTGTATTTATTTGGCACTATAAACAACCTGCCACTCTTGTTACTTGACGAGATTTAAAAAACTCTCTATTGCCGTTGGATAAACTTTCCTACATAGTTTGTAATTATATGTGACATTTGCTTGACTACAAAAGCCTTTTAGTGTTAAAATTTGTGCATCATGGTCTGAAAGGCCATTCACCATTTTACTAACAGAATGCCCCTCTAGTAATGAAGAATGAATAAAAATATTGTCTATGGCTGTGCTACTGTTCCCCTGCACCCTAGCTGAAAAAAAAAACAGTCTGCATCAGATCATATGAATTTAGGAAATCTACCAACATCCTTTTTCTTGCACAATGATACTTGGAAACATGACGTCCTCTGAAGGTGATTCCTTAGAGGGACTTCCTTTAAGCAGGTATACCTATCAGCTAACTTCAGTCTAAAAAATGTGCAGCTCTAACACCAAATACTGCAGGAATTTTTCCATGAGTGATCCCACCACCCCCTACTACACTGTCACCTATAAACTTTGCCAGCCTCCCCTTCCCATACTAATGAAATGCAAGCCATGCCTAGTGAAACCCGATCTGCTGATAGACTTAACTGGCACCACTGCTATGTGACCCATTCCCCCTGCCATGCGTTCCCTCTACAGCCCCATGTTAATGCGGCTAACAGCCACATTAAGATGAGGCCGATCATGACGCTGAAACAGTAGTATGAAATGCACATTAGTGCCAACAGTTTGAGTAGCTGTCTTTACCAAGTCACCACCTACATCATATTCCCTGTCCCCATCGATACCTTTCCCTGCTCCACTCACTATCACTACCTGAGCCTCCTCCTTAAAATTCCTACATAACTCCCCTATGCTGTCAGTCACCTGAGCCAAGCCTGCACTAGGCTTCACTATGCTGGTGATCTGGTACTCTCTCCCCAATACTTCTTGCTACTGCTGGCCCACACCTCTACCGTGCAAACTACCTAGCAGCAGAAGCTTCTTCCTTCTGTTAGACTATGCAACTGTCTTAGGCCTCCTAACTACTGAGGACTGCTGTATGTTTCCTACACCTACAGCTACAAGAGCTCCTCTCTACTCAGCTCTGACAGTTGGTCAAATCTATTGCATATATGCAAAGTATAACTGTCTGAATACCTCCTCCTCCTAGCTGCCTTCTTGCCAACTGCCAGTTCACATTCCCAATACTCATCACCCGCCTCAACCTGTCTAGTTCCTCCTTTGCGCATTGTAACTGCACCTGAAGGGCACAGATCTTACCCTCCTGCTCCTCTATCAACTTATTGCTGCTACATATTCTGCATTCCCAGGAGAGGACCTCACTATAATGTAGTGTCGCTCCCTGGCAAAGTGTCCAGCTGGATTCTACACACCTCGTCGTGTGGCATCCAGCTTGGCGAGTTTATGTGGAGGGACCAGAAATACAGACACTTCACCGACTACGCCAGTGGTTCACAACCTTTCTTTGGTCATTACGCCTGAGTCCAATTACTCATTAGCTAGTACCCTCACCCTGACCTCCCCCCCCCCTGGCCATGTCCCTCCCCCTCGACCCTGCCGTCTGTTGCCCCCGACCTACCCCACATAATCACCAACTTTAGCATCTAACTAAACAGTAGAATGAAAGACTTTTCTTGGAGGATTATTATTTTTAAAATGATGAATGATATTTAGTTTTGTGTGAGTGTGTGAAAGAGAGAAGAAATGACGAAGGAATCCAAGGTGCAACGAAAGTGCCTCCGCAACTCCTTCTCAGCGAAGAAAGCTACCTATCCAAAGTGAGGGTAAGCACTTGTTACGGAACATATTTCCCCTGCATTACTTCTCTCCATTGCAGCACTTGCTTGACCTGCACACTGCAAGTCTTTTAAAATCAACCAAGTTAAAATGTGTGCACTGTACTTACTGTTCGTAAATCATTTGATTGCTGCACTCCTTACTTCTGAACTGGGAGAAATTGGAAGACTTCAGGCTGTCAATGCTTTGTGCTTGACCATAGGCACCAATAGTAATAGTAATAACTCTAATAGTAATAATAATAATAATAATAATAATAATAATAATAATGTTGTTGTTGTTGTGGTCTTCAGTCCTGAGACCGGTTTGATGCAGCTCTCCATGCTACTCTATCCTGTGCAAGCTTCTTCATCTCCCAGTACCTACTGCAACCTACATCCTTCTGAATCTGCTTAGTGTATTCATCTCTTGGTCTCCCTCTATGATTTTTACCCTCCACGCTGCCCTCCAATACTAAATTGGTGATCCCTTGATGCCTTAGAACATGTCCTACCAACCGATCCCTTCTTCTGGTCAAGTTGTGCCACAAACTTCTCTTTTCCCCAATCCTATTCAATACTTCCTCATTAGTTCCTCATGTGATCTATAATAATAATAATAATAATAATAATAATAATAATAATGTGTACAACACTATAGTAGCCCTTATGTAGTCACTGCTGTTTCGTGTTGTCAGTTAATTCATTTATCTGTTTTGAAGCGAGTAATGAAGCAATATCTGACTATTCCAGGTACTATCTACAACTTGGAGAAGATATGTTCCTGAGATATTTAGCATTTGTTATGTATTCGAGTACATCTCATTTTTATCAGCAGCGATGTACGGGACGAAGCACAATATATGTGTATACCGTGTCGACTATGCGAGGAACCTGTAAACTGCACTGCAATATGGCTACTAATTGAGAAAGAAATTATTTATATCTCATATAATCAATAGTAGAGTCTTACAAAATTGTGATAATACCCACATTAAAAAAAGTTTTACATCACCCCGCTACCGTACAGAAAATTGAAATAGAGGTCAACATAAATATCATTCCCGCCCCTTTTTTTTTTTTTTTTTTTTTTTTTTTTTTTTTTTTTTTTTTTTTAACCACACATTGCATATTGTACCACCATACAGCGAGACCTTCAGAGGTGGTGGTCCAGATTCCTGTACACACCAGTACCTCTAATACCCAGTATCACGTCCTCTTGCATTGATGCATGACTGTATTCGTACTGGCATACTATCCTCAAGTTCATCAAGGCACTGTTGGTCCAGATTGTCCCACTCCTCAATGGCGATTCGACTTTGATCACTGAGAGTGGTTGGTGGGTCACGTCGTCCATAAACAGCCCTCTTCAATCTATCCCAGGCATGTCGATAGGGTTCATGTCTGGAAAACATACTGGCCACTCTAGTCGAGCGATGTCGTTAGCATGAAGGAAGTCATTCACAAGATGTG
The DNA here is from genome assembly GCF_023864275.1 of Schistocerca cancellata. Classification (NCBI taxonomy): domain Eukaryota; kingdom Metazoa; phylum Arthropoda; class Insecta; order Orthoptera; family Acrididae; genus Schistocerca; species Schistocerca cancellata. The sequence continues at coordinate 1,002,143,339 of NC_064627.1, forward strand.
CACGATGGGGACGCGAACTGTCGTCCATGAAGACGAATGCTTCGCCAATATGCTGCCAATATGGTTGCACTATCGGTCGGAGGATGGCATTCAGGTATCGTACAGCCATTACGGTGCCTTCCATGACGACCGGCTGTATACGTCGGCCCCACGTAATGCTACCCCAAAACAGCAGGGAACGTCCACCTTGCTGCACTCGCTGCACAGTGTTTCTAAGGCGTTCAGCCTTTCCGGATTGCCTCCATACATGTCTCCGACGATTGTCTGGTTGAAGGCATATGCGACACTCAGCGGTCCATTTGACATGTTGTTGGGCCCATCTGTACCGCGCTGCATGGTGACGTGGTTACAAAGATGGACCTCGCCATGGACGTCGGGAGTGAAGTTGCGCATCATGCAGCCTATTGCGCACAGTCAGAGTTGTAACATAACGTCCTGTGACTGCACGAAAAAGCATTATTCAACGTGTTGGCGTTGCTGACAGGGTTCCTCCGAGCTATAATCCGTAGGTAGCGGCCATCCACTGCTGTAGTAGCCCTTCGGCTGTCTGAGCGAGGCATGTCATCGACAGTTCCTTTATCTCTGTATATCCTCCATGTCCGAACAACATCTATTTGGTTCACTCCGAGACGCCTCGACACTTCACTTGTTGAAAGCCATTCCTGGCACAAAGTAACAATGCGGACGCGATCGAACAACGGTACTGACCGTCTAGGCATGGTTGAATTAAAGACAACACGAGATATGGACCTCCTTCCTGGTGGAATGACTGGAACTGATCGGCTGTCTAAGCCCCTCCGTCTAATAGGCGCTGCTCATGCATGGTTTTTTACATCTTTGTGTGGGTTTAGTGACATCTCTGAACAGTCAAAGGGACTGTGTCTGTGATACAATATCCACAGTCAACGTCTATCTTCAGCAGTTCTGGGAACCAGGGTGATGAAAAACTTTTTTTTGATGTGTGTAGTAATAATTTTTTGAAAATAGTTTAGTTTCGTGACTGAGACAGAATCGAACCGTTCAGTTCTTATACCTAAAAAAATTCATTTCATCCATCATGGGGTACTTAAACGAAGAAAGCAGACGGCATGGATTGTTGTCCAGTCGCAATGAGCTTGTTGTTGTTGTTGTGGTCTTCAGTCCTGAGACTGGTTTGATGCAGCTCTCCATGCTACTCTATCCTGCGCAAGCTTCTTCATCTCCCAGTACCTACTGCAACCTACATCCTTCTGAATCTGCTTAGTGTATTCATCTCTTGGTCTCCCTCTACGATTTTTACCCTTCACGCTGACCTCCAATACTAAATTGGTGATCCCTTGATAACTCAGAATATGTCCTACCAACCAAGCCCTTCTTCTAGTCAAGTTGTGCCACAAACTCCTCTTCTCCCCAATTCTATTCAATACCTCCTCATTAGTTATGTGATCTATCCATCTAATCTTCAGCATTCTTCTGTAGCACCACATTTCGAAAGCTTCTTTTCTATTCTTGTCTAAACTATTTATCGTCCATGTTTCACTTCCATACATGGCTACACTCCATACAAATACTTTCAGAAATGAGCAGAAATGAGCTTATGCACGTTAATGGTCGCTCTCAGTCTGTTGCATTGAGAAAAGATTTGCTTAGGTATTTTAAGTGGGAAATTTTTGAACATCCACCTTATAGCCCGGTCTTGGCCCCGAGTGTTACAATATTTTCTCCAAACTGAAGGATTTTTTGGGAGAAAGCACTATAGGAAGGACAACGCAATGAAAGAGGTCGTTAGTGACTGGTTTAACAACTTAGCGACAACAGAGTATGCAGGAGGCTTTGGAAAGCTTGTGAAGTACTACGACGAATGTTTAAATGGGAGAGGTTGCTACGTGGATAAATTGCTAAGCTACCAAAATATGTTTTCCTTTATTAGCTTGATTAAAAAGTCTGGAGAAAGAAACATTCTTTACTGTCAGAATGATCCTCATATGTTCTTTTCTTTTCTTTTTGGCTGACCATGTAAAGATGCTTTTTAGTTATATTAGTTATTTCTTGGCTATCGGACTTGAGTATGGATGCTTTACACAAATAACACGCTTCCTTACTAAATAAACCCAACCAAGTGTCTAATACGAATGCGTATCTCCTTGCAACAAAATATTCTCAATTAGAAAAATGAAAGGAATGTCACTTTGAAATAATAACAGTCCAAAATAATATTAATTCGTTTCATCATTCCATTGGCAGGTAACACACCCTGTACCAATGCCTAGGTGCGTCCACTCTTGTGTTAATGGTGAGAATCACTTCTTATGGGTACCGAAGAAACCATCGCTGTATTGCGTTTCCAAATTTAACAGGGAATCATTGATCACGGAAACGTTTCTGCACTATGTTCTAACAGCAGCATGTTCCGCTGCCGAAGTTACTGATTAACAAGTGTAATGCTGTTTCGACCACAACTTTTATAACTAATTCCGCGCGCCTTTCCGCGAATAAACCGAATCACTGAAATACATTTACAGTACTAACCGACGTAATGTTTTCAACTTATGATTAGACTTCCAAGCAAATTCTTTCGATCTGCTATGCACGACGCAGCAGCGCGCGACCGCTCCTTACTTAGCCATCAACACAACTCTCCGCACACAGAGTCAGCGCGTGACCAGTAGCGCTCGGGCGTTGTTAACGTAAAAATGTAAATGTCTTGTGACTAGGGTCTCCCGCCGGGTAGACCGTTCGCCGGGTGCAAGTCTTTCGATTTGACGCCACTTCGGCGACTGCGCGTCGATGGGGATGAAATGATGATGATTAGGACAACACGACACCCAGCCCCTGAGCGGAGAAAATCTACGACACGTTGTTGATCGTTGTGTTTGGTCGTTGCGGACGTCATATGACATCCGTTAAAGTTCGTTTTGCTGATCCTTCCACTCAGTTTTTTTTATTACACAGGCCAACGGGCTCTCTGACCGAACACGCTGAGCTCCGTGCTGGCAACATTCAACTACCTGAGGCGAACGTTGTTGATGTTAAACAGCAAGACTGTACCTTCGCCAGAGAAAAAGCGCACTCGGCTTCCAGAATTCGAGAAGCCAGTGGTAAGTACCGCAAAACGTCGTTTCTTTGACAGTTTTTGGGGATGCTTTAACTGAAGGCCAAAACACCGAGTAAACGTATGCGGAACGAACTCGCGTGCCGTTGTGTGACAGGAGAGCAGTGCGCGGAGTGGGTTGCGTTGCGATCACGTGAGTCGCTAAATCCAGGCGTGTCCATCGTTGGCGTTCGTAGTGTGGTGCGTACATACGGCTTCGTACTGTTTGGATGCCTAGTTTTTGGTAAGATTATGGTATTATTTACGTAAACGTATATAGATTTGGGTAGATTAAGACGTATGCATGTGCATCTATGAGTTAATCAGTGGTCTATATGGTTTATCCATTTGTTTCAGGTTACCCTTGTGTTTACCTGCATTAAGAATACATCACAATGATCAGAACGCACAAAAGAAAACCCGATGCCCGAAACTACACTCCTGGAAATTGAAATAAGAACATCGTGAATTCATTGTCCCAGGAAGGGGAAACTTTATTGACACATTCCTGGGGTCAGATACATCACATGATCACACTGACAGAACCACAGGCACATAGACACAGGCAACAGAGCATGCACAATGTCGGCACCAGTACAGTGTATATCCACCTTTCGCAGCAATGCAGGCTGCTATTCTCCCATGGAGACGATCGTAGAGATGCTGGATGTAGTCCTGTGGAACGGCTTGCCATGCCATTTCCACCTGGCGCCTCAGTTGGACCAGCGTTCGTGCTGGACGTGCAGACCGCGTGAGACGACGCTTCATCCAGTCCCAAACATGCTCAATGGGGGACAGATCCGGAGATCTTGCTGGCCAGGGTAGTTGACTTACACCTTCTAGAGCACGTTGGGTGGCACGGGATACATGCGGACGTTCATTGTCCTGTTGGAACAGCAAGTTCCCTTGCCGGTCTAGGAATGGTAGAACGATGGGTTCGATGACGGTTTGGATGTACCGTGCACTATTCAGTGTCCCCTCGACGATCACCAGTGGTGTACGGCCAGTGTAGGAGATCGCTCCCCACACCATGATGCCGGGTGTTGGCCCTGCGTGCCTCGGTCGTATGCAGTCCTGATTGTGGCGCTCACCTGCACGGCGCCAAACACGCATACGACCATCATTGGCACGAAGGCAGAAGCGACTCTCATCGCTGAAGACGACACGTCTCCATTCGTCCCTCCATTCACGCCTGTCGCGACACCACTGGAGGCGGGCTGCACGATGTTGGGGCGTGAGCGGAAGACGGCCTAACGGTGTGCGGGACCGTAGCCCAGCTTCATGGAGACGGTTGCGAATGGTCCTCGCCGATACCCCAGGAGCAACAGTGTCCCTAATTTGCTGGGAAGTGGCGGTGCGGTCCCCTACGGCACTGCGTAGGATCCTACGGTCTTGGCGTGCATCCGTGCGTCGCTGCGGTCCGGTCCCAGGTCGACGGGCACGTGCACCTTCCGCCGACCACTGGCGACAACATCGATGTACTGTGGAGACCTCACGCCCCACGTGTTGAGCAATTCGGCGGTACGTCCACCCGGCCTCCCGCATGCCCACTATACGCCCTCGCTCAAAGTCCGTCAACTGCACATACGGTTCACGTCCACGCTGTCGCGGCATGCTACCAGTGTTAAAGACTGCGATGGAGCTCCGTATGCCACGGCAAACTGGCTGACACTGACGGCGGCGGTGCACAAATGCTGCGCAGCTAGCGCCATTCGACGGCCAACACCGCGGTTCCTGGTGTGTCCGCTGTGCCGTGCGTGTGATCATTGCTTGTACAGCCCTCTCGCAGTGTCCGGAGCAAGTATGGTGGGTCTGACACACCGGTGTCAATGTGTTCTTTTTTCCATTTCCAGGAGTGTATAAAAATTATAGCGATGAAGATCATGCAAAACCCGTTGCGGAAGTGAGCACGAGAACACTTAACCAGGCAGGTGCTGCCAAAAATTCAAAGCCAATAGGACCACCATTCTTAATAGGATGCATCACAAACAAGGCCAATTCATTGTTTTCAAGCCTCAGAGTGAGAGATCAATAGCAAGTATATTGAGTGTACTAGCAGACTAAGATTTTCCTTTGACAAAGTCCGACATTCGAACCATCGTTGAAATAAATATCAGCGATAAATGTTGAGTTGTAAACCAGTGGAACACCGCTCGGCTAGCCACGCGGTCTAACGCGCTGCTTTTCGAGCGGGAAGGCGTGCTGGTCCCCGGCGGATTAGTGTCGAGGTCCGGTGTGCAGGGCACCCTGTGGATGGTTTTTAAAGCGGTTTTCCATCTACCTCGGCGAATGCTGGCTGGTTCCCCTTATTCCACCTCAGTTACGCTATGTTGGCGATTGCTGTGCAAACACTATCTCCACGTATGCATACTCCATAATCACTCTACCACACAAACGTTTGGGATTGCACTCATCTGGTATGAGACGTTCCCGCGGGGGGCCACTGGGGGCCGAACCGCACAATAACCCTGGGGTCGGTGTGAGGCGGCGGTAGGGTGGGTGGACTGCTGTACTATTGTACAGTTGTGAACCACTGAGGGCCATGGCGGGACGAAGCCTCTCACACAAACCAGTAGAAAGACAGCTTGCCGGGTTATGTCTTTGTGAACAAATTGGTCACTTGAGACTGGTCACAAACATTAAAAGTTCGAGGGCATCAGTGGGATCTAACGAGATCAGAGAGTTTTTTGAGACTTTGAGACCAGGTTTAGGGGAGACCTGTCCTGTTCTAAATTATAATTATGGTGAGACAGATATTGCAGGTGATCCACGGGCGATAAAAGTCCTAGTTCTCCGAGGGCACAAACGCGTTCAAGGAATCCAGGAGTATTCGAAATCATCTATGAGCATCTCGTTCCGTGGCACAGCTGAAGGGCAATTGATTACTCATATGGCTGTCTACAAATCGAAGCATATTTTCGACAGCTGACAACAGGTGGTCCACCTGGAACTATTTACAGGAACAGTAGCAGCGGCTAGTTTAATGTGAACCTCTTCGAGGTATCGTTCTTCAGAATATTGTTACCGCTCGTCCAGGAACACAGAGAAGGAAATGAAAAAGCTCTTCTCATTGAGGACAACTTGGTTTTCTGATTTTTCACCAGAAGTCATCAAAACTGCACTAGAAAACAACATTTATTATACAGCTCTGACACCACATTCGATGTATGTTATGTAACCACTGGACATCGGTATCTATGGGCCTTTAAAGAAGCAGTGTGAATAACTCGAGAAAAGAATCAAGAACACGGGGTACCACCCCAAAGCCAAAGTTTCCCACACTGCTAAAGAGGCTGATGGATGCATTGGTTCTTAATACAAAAAAATGTCTACAGAACTCCTTCAGAACTACAGGTCTTTGCTCTTCTGATCCGGAAAGCTCCCAGTATATTGCTCAGATCGGACTGGACACGTCCTTGACAGAAATCTGCTGGAGGTTTAAAAGGAGACAAGGGGCTACAACTCTGAAAGAATTCACATAGAAGAGTAAACCAGGTACACAAAAATCTGCAACAATCTATGATGCCCCAGGAATCGAAACCGATGTCTCAGTTGTTGAAACTGTCTCAGCTATCGAGGATGACTCGACCTTCCTCTTAATGCCTCCCAACTTCTCCTGTGCCACCTGCGACAGACCAGACTTTTTACAATGTAGAGGTTCCTCTGAGTGATTTGTCTCCCAGGAAGGAAATAACAGACAAGAAGAAGGGCAAGAAGACAGGCAAACAAGAGGACTACAACCTTTGATATATTTGTAAGTGTGATTTCCGGTTCTACCACCATGTTGCTGACTGGATTTGGTGTCTCGTTTACAAAAATTGGATTTGTTGGATGTGTAACAAAGGCTTAACCAAGCCTGCCTACGAATTTATGGTGTGCGAGGATGCGGATTAGCAATTATTTATAGCTTTTTCTATTGTTATTCACCTTTTTTTAGTTTGTTAGTTAAGTTTATGCTAAAGTTGTTTGTAATAACGCTAAAGTTAATTATGAATCAAAGCTAAATACAAGATAGAGAATGTTCCTGTTATTCTGCCGTATGTGTTTGGTATTACTGTGTTAAGTATTTCTTTAATAAAAATGATGAATTAACTGTCAAAACTCATTTTTTATTTAATTTTCTGTATAATGCATAAAATATTAATATTTTCTATCAAAATGATGTCAGAGTCACCTGTTTGCCTTGCATCTTTGACATAAGTTGTATTTCAATGTCTTGGCAAAGAAACCCCACACGAGGGATAACTTTGACACTTAAAAGAGCTTTGATATTGTGAGAGTTTAGTGGGTCTTGATACTGGTATTCATTTGATAGCTAAAGGACACATGGTTCTGTTGGAACAAAAAAAAAAAAAAAAGAAAAAAAAGAGAGCAGGAAAGAGAGAATAAGTAACCACCGAAACATGAGCAATATAGCCGTTAGCAGTACTTTCTACAAACAGAAGAGCGTAGGACGCAGACGTCACCCGATACACTTTCACCGTCCACGATGACAATTACATTTGAGTGTACACCTAAAACAAAAACCATACGCGTTCCAAAACAGCGTGTGAAGCTGCAGGAAAGGTCTGTATAAAATCCTATATTCCCAGAGAGCGGTAGTTACTGAGGAATGAATTCATACTGGAGTAGATCATAACGAGAAATCAGCAACGGCGAACCATATGCACACAACGTAAAAAACAACTTTCGAAATAAGTGACTGCCATATTCAAACAGAACATCACATGGAATTCATGTTTAATTCCACTACGGAAAGACGTTAGACGATGTACACAGTGATAAAGTAGATATTACATGCTCAAAACAATGAATTTCTGAAGTAATATTTCACTGCTACTTAAAATAGCTGATTCGAGAGTTTGTTATTCTATATCAGCATTAAAGAAATGCGAACGGTAGTTTTATGCTTTCAAAGAAGTACACTTCGACGTGAGAGAATCTCAAGACAGGGGAAGAGCATACATAATGATCAACGTCAATTAGATAAAAAGGTAGAGCAGCTGTCAGAAACTGATTTGTCAATCGTTTCGTAGCGTGAGTATCTCCCACTAGGACGCCACGCCCTGTCTTTTTAGTTTACTTGTTGTTTTATCAGTTTTCTGACTTGTTACAAGCAGCACGTGCGATTTCCTCTCCTGTTCCAATCTCATTCTCCCAGGGCAGCACCTACAACCAAAGTCCTCGTTTATTTGTAGTAAATATTTTAATCTTTTTCTACGATGATTCCCCAGCACGACACGATCTAGTACAGTGGAAGTCATTCCATAATTTGTTAACACGTGTCCTCGTCTGTTCTATGGAGAACCTCCTCATTTTATTTATTTATTTGAATAATCCTTTTGGGGGCTGCGGTAAATCAGCTTTGGCTTTTATTCTTTGTGATTGTTTCTTTACTCCTCAGCTTTCTTCATTCTTCGAGAGCGTCGTTCCTCTATGTTCTGGGCTCACTTCCTTCCATCTCTTGACCTCTTTCTTCCCTGAAATCCTGCCATTTATGTTGATTCTGTAAAAAGAGTTACGTTATCAATTATGTCCGTTATAATTTCAATGTTTTCCATATCTTTATCAATTTCAGTGAACCTTGTAGGTTTAGATTTGTAGTCTGTTTTTTGGTCAAAGGTTATATGTGGCAATAAAAGTGTATTCTTCATTTTTTTATTAATCAGTTAGCTTTTCTATTTTCAAAATAGAGCACTATGTTTGGTATTAAGTGTATGAGCATTACCATCACCTTTAGTTCCCAGTATTTTCCTTCCAACTTTTTCATCAAGAAATCTTGGTAGTTTTAATTGTATCTGCTGTATACAGTGTTTAATGGGGTCGTTGTTGTGTATTCCACAACGAAGACATTTTGCTGTATGTGTTTTTTGTCATGTGGAATAACCTTCACATTTTCTGCGCTCTATCTTGCTGTTGTATAGAATGTTATCCGTTCTCCTGCGTATTTAAAAATATCAGTTTTAAATTCTAGGCATTATATTGTTATGAATTTTAAGATTTTTGGGGACATCGCCGATATTTTTCAAGAGCTGTGTTTCTCAAATGATATTTTTACATTTTTGTTCGTATTTTTAGTTGCCCATTTCTGTAGTTTTATGATTTGTTCTTTGGCACAATACAGTAAGTCAGTAATTAATGCCATGTGGTCTGCAAGAACTGAACAGTCTGTGGTGATTTTATTTGGATTTCTTCGTAGTTGAACACACCTAGAATTGATGGAATTCCTCCATTCTGTCACTATTTTCTCTGCTGCACAACAGGAATGTACAGGTGGCAGAGCTCCTGACTTTACTTTAAAAGGCTTTGACAGTTCGTTCATAAATTTTACTTTCGATGCTGTACTCGTTAGCTGCTGTAATTATTTATTTTGCTTTGTTTCCAAGTCTGAATTCCTTTATAATAATGATTAGTGCATTTCTGTCGATTGAGTCACACACCTTTTTAATTTCTGCAGAATTATCACGTGATTAAGGTTTCTGATATTCCTCGTTTCTATTACGTGCTTCAAATTTAATATCTAGTATGCGCGATCTTCCTAAATCCTGCTAGATATTTGCTTAGTTGTGTGTTGAGTATATATTCAGCTCTCTTGAAAAGTGTCTTATTCGTCGCTGGCAAGAGGGAAATCCCTCTGTTAGGCTCTGTTTTCTTTGCTTTTTATGTAGTGGGTCTATTAACACCGAGATCCATTCTGAAGATAAGGTATTTCTTGTCTACATTTAGTTAATGATTTCTGTTGAACTAAGAATAATGTTATCGTTGGAGTGTTTCAATAATCAGTAAATATAATGTCATTTCCCGATGCTTTGTTACTTTTATTATTTCTTCTATTGTTTGTGGCTTTTGGTGTAGTTGTTTGGATCCTGCGGCCAAAATTAAATACTTCCGCAATTCCGCAGTTCTTTGAAGTAGCCCGCAGTGATTCTACAAACAATACTATGAACTTTTTGTATATAAATTGCAAACCTGGTAATGTGAACTTCTTTAAACTATTTTTGATTGCTTTATACAAGTTAATTGTGTTGTTCTGCTTAAAATATGAGTCAAATTACATTAGCTGATCTTTTATATGTTGTACTCTGATCACTTTGAGCCATTTTGGTTTCCCTGTTGTTATTATTTTTATTTGAGTTCCAGATGTTTCAAATCGTTGCCTGTTTATAATTAACTCAACAGAATCATAATTCCAGCCAGTGTATTTCCGTTTCTTTTTAAGAGAAATAGTGTCGTCTGCAGACTAATTTCTTACACTTAGTGTTGCCAATTCATTTGGCATGTAAAACGAAAAAATCAAACATGGTAAAGTCTCAGCTCACTGTGTCTAAGAACATATCGTACACTCTTAGAAGTACTTCCGTTTAGTATTCAGCGGAGATGATGTACACAGTGCGAACATAAAATAATTTTAAATTTCCCTAAAAACGGTCGCCGAGATAGGAGAATATTGCTGTAAATAATTATACGTTAATTATATGTAATATGTGAGTTATTCCGTCTGTTGGTAGTATATGAAGTCTTAATTAGACCAGATATACTACAGTTTAATGAAAGAATCTTCAGCGGTCAGTTTTTCTGACTCCTACGTTATCCATACGTTCTCCTATAAACAGGTGTTCGATTTTTTTCTGACAGTCAATATTTACTCGTTTGCATGTTTGTGTATATATGAAATGTGAACCAAAATTCGTGCTCCTTGACGCTGCAGCAGGATTACTTGCATACTAAGATCATAAAAGCATCTGTAGCAAAATCTCGCTCTGTGTATATTTTCGGTAGTAAACTGAAGTTAAAAAATACATGTAAAACAAGCATCTTCATTTATAAATACATAGCTAAGGTGCTAAATTAGGACAGTCGCTACATTTTTTTGTTGTAAGACTCGAGTTCGAGAGTTGGGTTCCGGGTCTAATAGTATTTTTTTGTTATTTACGCAGTTTACTGTGTGATATGGTGCCTGGCTTCTTAATTGGTATACAGCAATTACAGCAGGTCTTATACAAAACGCGTTCAATTATTTGTTAAAGCTGGTTCACACTAGGCCAATAATTTAGTTAAGTAGCAAGTGAGTTGGTAGCTCTGCTTGACGGCTGAACGACAGGAGGCAGCTGCACGTTCACACATGATTTAGTTGGCAGTCAAGTGTTGGCTACTGTTAACCAAGCTATACGTCTTGCAGCAATGATTATGCTGGTAGAGACTGAAACTGCAAGGAATAGAAATTGGGTACGAAAATGGATTGGCCGGAGGGATTTGCATAGGGCATACAAAGTGCTTCTCAAGGTTCTCGTGACTGAAGACTGAAAAGATTACTTTTCAACATTGCGAATATCGGAAAGTTGCTTCAGTTTTCTATTAGAAAAATTGTGCAGTAAAATCCAGTGTACTGACGTTCATCTAAGAGAAGCCATACCTGCAGGTGTTGTATCCTTTTGTTACTGGGTATAGTTTAAGGACCCTGAAACGCCTCTTTCGACTAAGGAAGTCAACTATTTCTATATTCCTTCAAGACTTTTGTGATGTTATTTATGAAGCGCAAAAGGAATTCATCAAAGTAAGGACTCAAAAATCGTCCCAGAATGGTTTCATGTATTTATTATTTTATTTGTTTTAGTACAATTTATTTTCAAAGTAATTATTGTAAGATACAACAGAACATCTTTAAAAAAGATTTTATCACACATCATCGTATGAATTCGAGTTTATCAGCTATCATTCTTGACGTAATACGTCTGTTGAGTTCAGTGACTAATGAGAAGCATGTGGTCGTGTTTCAGTACATTCTGACATTTCTTGCTCACAGTCTGGTGTGTGCTGTAACACATAGTGCTACCCCACACGAATGAAGGGAATGTTTCACCCGTCCTTAATCCACTTTCAGTGCAGTTGTTGCTTTTTTGGATTGGAGAATAAGATGAAGGCGATTCCATGATGATCTCTGTTCTGTTTTGCTCAATAGAGTTATTTAATATATGCTGTCGACGAATCTTGTTTAGATAAAGTTGAATGTACTGCTGCGTTTCCAGAGCCAGTAGCAACGGAAACGATTTTAGCCAGCGCAATATATTATTACTCAGGGCATTACTGGCCAGAAAAATCGATAGATTGTTTTAATACGCTTTCAGGTCCCTGATGCAACTGAGTGGGTTACTATTGAGGATGGATTTCGAAAACAATGGAACTTCCCAGGATGATGTGGAGCTAGAATGGCAGTTGTAGATTCTAAGTACTTATTTTGTTATGTGGACATAGGATGCAATGGGAGGGTTAGAGATGGTGGTGTATTTAAAAGCTGCACTCTATATCGTGTACTCGACAACTGTATGCCGCCAGTAGATTACTTTTTACATGGTAACAATGCATTTATCATTAGATGTTACCCTCTTAAACCATTTCCAGGAAGTCAGCCTGCCACCAGGCAAAATATTTTCAATTATAGATTATCGAGGGCTAGACGGATTGTAGAAAATACTTTTAGCATTCTGGTAGCTGGATTTCGAATATTTGAGGAGCCAATACCATATTCGCCTGAGAAAGTAATCAGTATTGTCAAAGTCTGCTGCGCTCTGCATAACTGGCAAAGACGAACTACATTACAAAACAAGCTCATGGAGTTTCCTGTGGACGCGGAAAATATTCAGACAGGAACAATCGTCGACTTCAGTTGGAGGGACCAGCCACAGACCAATGGACTCCAACCAATACCAAGAACTTCAGCTCATCATACGTCACACCGCTTCATGCTACTGGAGAATAGTACGCCGGTTATTTTTTAGGGAAACGATCGGTTCCTTGGCAATCACGTATGATTTCCTAGCAGACAACTCGTGGGCAATTTTAGTGGTATCAACGTACATTTCAGACTTTTTATATATGTATTTTAAAACCTAAACGATCAACATATATGTTAAACATTGGCTTACCATGTTACTTTCTGTATTCAAGTTTCTGCGACGTTCGTCCAGTATCATGGACCATTAAACATTTGGTACATACACTGCATCAGTGCCCACCCCTGCCGACTTTGATTCCTTCATGTTCTTCAGTTCTTGAGAGTACGTAGATCTATTAGGAATATGTAATGTAATAATTTTAATACTGTATCGGTACAGTCAATGTTAGAATCTAAATCCGATCTGCTCGTTGTGTTACAATGTTGAGAATCTAAAAGTAAACACTAATTACTTTCTTGATGTTTTCAATTTTCTGTTTAATCTCGTCCTCCTGTAACCCTGGTATTCCCATCCTCTTTCCCAGATGTGTGCTTGCAGCTGCCTTGGCTGCTTTATTTTTGTACAGTGGACATTTCACGTTCCACAGACACTCCTGTTCTAGGTACAGCGAAATAAACTTAAGCTTTGAATCTTCACACCAACGAGCCATGTTGCTGATCGACAAGAAACAGATGACTGAAAAGAGGAAACGGACAGAAAACAGACAACCAAGGACGCTGCTAAACAGGTTTTCACTCGGTGAGGCGCCGTGGTAAGTGAACTCGGGTGACGGAAGCTACGCGGGGTCGAGAGGGGGTGGGGGGGGGAAGGGCACTTGCCCTGCTACTATTCAGGTTACTGGATCTGGCCGAAAAAACATACTTACCAATTACCAATTTTACTAAACGATATCGCTTAGACGATATCGTTTAGTTGATCAGCCTTTACTAACTCTGAAATGTGTTCCTGACCTGTGCCAACCTCATCATCTCAAAGTAACACTTGCAACCTATGTCCTCAGTTACTTGCTGGATGTATTCTAATCTATGTCTTTCCCTACGGCTCCCTCTAGTATCATGGAAGTCATTCTCTGATGCCTTGACAGATGTCCTACCATCCTGACCGTTCTTCTCGTCTGTTTTTTTCCACATGTTCCTTTCCTAGCCGATTCCCCAGAGAACATCCTCATCCCTTACCTTACCAGTCCACCTAATTTTCAATGTTCTTCCGTAGCACCACATCTTAAATACTTCGTTTCTCTTCTGGTTCTCCCACAGTCCATTTTCAGTATCATACAATGCTGTGCCCTAAACGTACATTTTCAGAAATTTCTTCCTCGAAGTAAGGCCTGTATTTGCTAGTAGTATATTTCTCTTTGCCAGGAGTCCCGTTTTTCCAGTACTACACTGCTTTCTATGTCCTTACTCTGTCGGTCATGAATTAATTTGCAGCCTTGGTAGTAGAATTCCTTAACTTCATGTACTTCGTCATCACCAAGCCTGATGCTAAGATTCTCGCTGTTGTCATTTGTGCTACATCTAATTCCTTTCGTCTTTCTTAGATTTACTCTCACTCCATATTCTGTACTCATTGGACTGTTCATTTAATTCAACACATCCTGTAATTCTTCGCTTTCACTGTGCATAGTAATGTAATCAGTGAATCGTATCGTTGATATACTTTCACTAAAATTTTAATATTCTACTCCATACCCTTCTTTTATTTCTGTCATAGCGTCTTCGACGTATAGATTGAGCAGTATGGATGAAAGACAACACCCATGCACTCAGTTCTTGGTTTTCTACTCTTATCGTTCTCTCTTGGCTTGGACATATTATACGTTACCCGTCTTTCCCTATAGCTTACCCATATTTTTCTTAGAATTTTCGCCATTTTACACTGTCGAACGCTTTTTCCAGGTCGACAAATCCTATGAATGTGTCTTGATTTTTCTTTAGTATTCCACTTATAAAGGCGTATTTTGCCTTTAAAAGCTAGCTCTGTGCTTTTAAACACACTACAATTCTCCATGTTTTCTATTCCACTATCGCCATTGCTTCCCTTTTCTTCAGCTATGCCCATTCTCCTAAGGTAAAATAAAAAAAACCCTGATGCCACCTTCTCCTTCACGGTCGATTCCCGCTTGTTTAATCTTACGTTGTTTCCGTGAAACCATGCACAGCACGTAGCCACATCATCTAAATATCTTGTTTCGCATTACTTCAAATCTAGTTTTCAGTATTCCCTCCTGTTATTAGTTTTGCTGATTAGTACCAACTATCATGTTTTCCAGTTTCCTGTCCATTACATTTCTCTGGGCATTACGTCACCAGCACAGTTATCAAACCGCTTCACAACTATTCACCAAACTATGGCACTACTTTTATTTTCATAATCATGTAACTACTAATTATGTGTTTCGTCTTTCAGTCGGTTATTATTACTGACGAAATAAATAGATACGTGGAAAAATCTTGTCTATTAATGGCAGAGAAACTGTAATTGGGCCCTTACGTCATGTTCAATGCTAGAAGAACTATAGTCATAGGATACGTAGCTTTTAATAAACAGCGTATACTACAGCACTATTGGACAGAACAAAATCAGAAAATTAAAAAAATACACTCGATCTCAAGTCTTCCAACGTAGTGCTCATATCATTGCACTAAGTCGGTAGCATAGCAAGACACTATTGAATGAAATACTTATCACACTGTGATTACACCGTTGACAAATTGACTTTCTTTGATGTTTATTTTCTATCAAAAATATGCATAGGACGAAATTCTGTCAACATTTTTGCAATCTTAGAGTGTAAGGAATGCGCGAATTGTTGCTCGCGCTGTATATCCACTTCCACCTCATGTACGATGTGTGTAGAAAACCGTATGGAAACAATGTAGGAACGAAAAAGTGACCACTGAAGATGTTTGAAATAAAGAGAAACACATCTGATCCGAATATTTCTCATTACGCTTGTAAAACTGTGAATGTAGGAGAGGCCCCAACAACAAAAAGACAAAATGTATATATTTATTCATCAACCATATCAATTACATCCACAGATACAGTGTTATCAAGCTCAGCTGCGTTTTTCAGAGTTTGAACTGTCTAGCTGGAACATACGTTAATTCCTCTCGTGTTTGAAGTTAAATGGATACAGACGTTTTGATGCTACTCCGAACAAAATGCATCGGAATGTGTTGCATTTCCTGAATGGAATTCTTGACATTTTTGCAAACTGGAGTAACCACTAACTCTTTGGTATAACAGCGGTATTATTAAATCACGACTTTGTTCCAAACACGCGTTAATTTCCCATTTTAATATTTCGCAGTCAGACCCTTCCACTATTGTCATGATTGTCGGTGCTATCATTAACACTGTTAAATTTAGTTTAGTTTCGAGTGCCGTGTATTATCTGAACATCCGTAATCAATGTAATTTCATTGTGTCTTGCATCAAAGTCACGTTAAATTCTATTAATCTCGATGTTTTGTTGAGTAATGAGAGTAGCTGTTTCGGTAGCTGCATGCTGACAGTGTCCAATGTGTTCATGTAATGCCGTTTTTACAACTGAATCGATGAGTTGGAAAAGGGATCATGTCCACTTTTCTGTTTTCAGATTACATTTACCGGAGATAACTGATCTTCAGAGATAACTGATCTTTATATCTGTACGCATCGTTTGACGTAAAAGGGACTCACGTCTCATCAACAGAAGTGCTCGTTAGGGTACTGGTTAGAGTAGGGGACACGTTTGCAGTGAACCATTTCCAGTAAAAAAGAAGAAACTAGACGATGTAAAGAGAATTCAACAATACATTCCTGACGAGCTAAAACCATTTTATAACAGTGTCTGCCAGTGGTCAGCGTAGGATGGACAAAATAAACCTGAAGCATACCTTATTGTCTGCTTTGCTGTATTTTGATATGGATCTATTTTCGATACATTATGAATAAACCTGCGTGTTCAAAAGACTCTTTTATTGCTATAATGAAAACGAATAACCTAAATTTCGGTAAGACAATCGTTCTGCTGCAAACAGAAAGCTAGTTGCCTCGTCAACAATATCAGGCTCGGAAAGAGGTTAACTTCAGTACTTTCAGTCTCGGTTACTGGCCACTATCTATGCCCAAAGTATGTTTCACCATTAATCCAGTTGCTATATGGCTTATGTGTTATTCCTTTCGACACATCGAAATTAAACACATAACCAGTTTGTAGTTGTCATACACTTCTATGTTACAAACACTTGCCCTTAATGAAATTAATAACAGTAACAACGATTATAATAAAAGGCACCTTCCCTACCGAACAACCAGCAGGACTCAGATTAAAACATTGATGCATTTAAGCCCGATAGACACAGATATTTCAAAATTTACTCAACCAATTTTCACTAATTAAAACAATGTTTATAAAATCACCATTAATCAAATTTAACTGACATAACTTATTCACAAAAACCTTTTAAATATGCTTCATGACTTGCATAGAAACTAGCTTTCACATAACTCATATCAAATTCTAAACAACTAAGACATCTTCGCCGGCCGGAGTGGCCGAGCGGTTCTAGGCGCTTCAGTCTGGAACCGCGCGACCGCTACGGTCGCAGGTTCGAATCCTGCCTAGGGCATGGATGTGTGTGATGTCCTTAGGTTAGTTAGGTTTAAGTAGTTCTAAGTTCTAGGGGACTGATGACCTCAGATGTTAAGTCCCATAATGCTCAGAGCCATTTCAACCATAAGACATCGTCCATGGACTGATCTTAAGCAATTCAAATTAAAATTAAAAGTATCATCAGATAATACACTCAACTAGACTTCTCTTTATTATTACTTACAGGTACGAGGTTCACATACTCATCCCCAGAATATACTAATAGGAATATAAATAGTCTTAAAATGGGGCCGTTTCAATTCTACGTTGAAAATTAGTGATGGACGTGAGCAGACCGAAAGGTTCTAACAGATACTAGAGATTCACGGACCAGAAGGTGAAGTAGAACTATACTCAACTTTGAGCTACAAGTAAGCTTCCGGAAAATCACAACGCTCCACCGGAAAGATGGAATTGCAGGACACTAACAATGTAACCATAGACACCGATCCAGGTCCTTAAATTTCTCTCTTCCACCGTGATACCCCGATCAGAGTTTGCTCGCGTCGACTACTGACAATTATCTGAAACATAAACACATCAGCGGCAGACAACATTCTGGCGCATCAGATACACAAAACATATCTGCCCAACTGGTTATAAATAAACCTTCAATTATACACAGCACAAAATGAACCCAAGCAGAACTAACCCACGTGACCACTTACCCAGTAACGGCTCTTAAACTTTGATTATCCGATTCTCTAGAACAAACAAATAAAATAATAACATAGAAAAAGGAAATAGGGAAAATTATTTTGGCTACGCATTAAGCACGGCTTCATGTCTATTTCTTGCGCGTAGCTGGCACTCCCTTAAATGTCGTCAACATATCAGGCGGCCAGACCAAATACAGTGACAAGTAACTGAAAAAAATCAAGATAGCTTTCAGTTAACATGAACAATTCGACGACTCAGGTTCATTCACTTTGAGTAACATGTAACAGACGCGAAGGAAATCTGTCCTTCAAATCTCAAGGAATTCCCAATCACTGTCGGCAGCGGATCTGCATTCCAACGGCTAAACACGCCGCAGCAGCTGGCCATGCTCCTCCGTCGTACCGGCTCGGCCACTCGCCACGCTGCATACATCCACAGCGGCACACGCTACTGTCGCTCACACAGCTGATACCCGAACTCAAGCCCCAGCAGAGCGCGCGGGCCGCAGTTAAGCAGCCATCCGCCAAAGATGCGAAGAAGACAAGCAGGCATCGAAAATCGACTCACAACGATCGGGATGTCAATCGATGGAGACTGGCGCCTGAAAAACCTACGAGTACATTGACGTTGGTACATTTGAATCAAAATCTACACCCAGTAATTCACCTCCTATAAGTTCCTTTTTTTATCGACGATATTAGCTGTAATATCCAATTTTATAATTAGAGCGAAACCGTTGCACAATTAAAACTACCAACAACCACTGCAAATCTTGTCTACATAATTCATGAAATTGTATCCAACGCACATCTTGTTGAATTTTCCAGGCGCTGCAATGGCTGTTTGCCATTGTAAGGTCTCCATGTTACACTTTTTTCTGTCTTCACGATCGCAGAAGATAAACTCTCTTCGTTCAGTCGATATATTCCTGATCAGAAAGGAACCTGTTCGTCAGAGGATTGCTACCAATCATAATCAGACATGGTTTTTACTTACAGCAATAAACGCCACAAACACGCTGATTTATTGACATGTACCACTCAATAAGACACACTTTTCACATTTTAACATTTGACAAAATACCTCATTAATGTTGTGGCGTGTACTGTCTGATAACGTAACGAGCGTACCGTTGCCCTTACAGCCTAAGCCGTCCGCATAAGGGACGAAATTAGCCAACGCTGATGTGGCGCTCTACGAATTTTGTGGCGCCACTTCCTGCTATTTCACGTTGAGGATCTATTTCGTCACATGAAACACAAAATACGTTCTGAAATATTTCGGCGACGTGTCACGTAAAGTAGGACCAACAGGAAGCAAAAACACTCACTTCTCCGCAGGCAGGAAGTTTGAGGCCAGCACAAAAGAAGACGCCATATTCTACTTGTGTTCAGTAGAACCCAGTATTCGGTGGGTTTTATGTTATGCCTTATATACCATGAATATAATATGCTGTTTCTAAGCACCAGTACATTTAATGTCTCGAGAACGAATTTTTACTGGTAAGACTTGTTCTGCTAAAACGACGAGAAACGTTTTATTGGTGGTTAAAGAAATGTCATATTTAATTATGATCGCGCTATAACTCTTGTGTCATCAGAGTAAGGAGTTTTAAGGAAACGGCACATAGAAGATTCGTGAAAAACGTGTCGTTCTTGTTAGGATATGTTATAATTAAATGAAAAATAAATACTTCGGCGATTAAAGCTTACAGAAGGCTGCAAGATAGTATAAAAGGTCGTACATAATGAAGTTACAGTGTAGGGTCGTGAGTAGATGCACTATAATATAGGACATGGGTTAGGTACCGTGTATGGTTCACGTTCTGTTGAATCTAATTACTTTCCTTCCGCCTTCGCATTTTCCAAAAGGTTGCAGGTTTTATTAAGAAATTAGTAGAAATAATTCATGTAATACATGATGTTGTGTAAATAAAGTGCATTCTCTGTCAGGAGTGAGTTTTTTCGATTTGTCGAACTTTTATAAGCTGATGTCCTTACTGACTGTACATGTATCTTTCCTTTTTCTCTTATTACATGTTCACAGATATTGAAGTATTTATATATACCACAGGCACAGCAACGTGACTAGCTTATGGACGAGGGAGGAAATGTGCATTTTACAGGAGATAACATAGGAATTTTACAGATGTCCATTTTCGTGAACAAAATAAAGCCGACAACAGCTGCTGGAGAAGCTGTGCGCGCAAGATCGCGTCAACCAGAGAGTTTCGTGGGCCGACGGCGCTGTGTATCAAGACACTGGATATTCCGTCTGCGTGCACGTCAACGTTAGCGGCCTCGTCCCGTGTGCCATTTCCCTAAATCGCTTCATGCAAGTGCTGGTTAGTTAGTTACTTTCATGTTCCATGGTTCATTTTGATCGATAAATCGTCATGATGTGGAACGAGCCATTTAACATTAATATTGCAGATTAATTTGTGCATCTTGTTGTTCTCTAAACATCACCATACAATTGTTGTTTTTTCCCCCGAAATTAAAATAAGATATAAAGATAGAACTAGCAATTCCCACCCACCACCTTTTACACATTACAAACATAGAAATTCTTCTATGGAATAGATGGAGTTGTAGAGGAGAAACGTTTTCAGTTTATTTTCAAATTTTGCCTCGCTGTCTGTTAGACAATTTATATCGCTGGGTAAGTGGTCCAAAATTTTTGTTGCAGAGTTGTGTACCCGTCTCTGTGCTAAAGACAACCTAACTGTTGAGTACTGAACGTTATTTTTTTCTTCTAATATTGTAATTGTGTATCTCATTATTCTTTTTGAACTGTAGTGGATTATTTACAACAAACTTAATGAGGGAATAAACATACTGTGAAGCAGTAGTCAGAACGCCCAGTTCCTTAAACAGATCTCTACAAGATAGTCGCAGGTGATTACCACGTATTATTCTTACAGCACGTTTTTGAGCAATGAAGACCTTCTTTCTTAAAGGTAAGTTATCCCAGAACATTACTCCATATGACATTAATGAATGAAAATAAGCAAAATACGTCAACTTACTGCTTTCCCTCTCCTCAAAATTGGCTATGATTCTAAATGGAAATGTGGCTGAACTAAGTTGTTTTAGGAGTTCCAAAATGTGTTTTTTCCAATTCAAATTCTCATCAATATGGACACCTAAGAATGTTGAAGTTTCCACCCTATGTATTATTTTATCACCATGTGTTACACTTATCACTGGTGCAGTACCCTTACATGTCCAGAACTGAATATGATATGTCTTTGTGAAATTCAGGGTGAGACCATTAGCAGAAAACCAGTCAATGATACATCTGAGAACTTTGTTCACCATTTCTTCCATTTCTGTATGTATACTTGGAGTGGTTACAATACTGTAGTCGCCTGCAAAAAGATCTAATTCTGCTTGTTGTACATTAGATGGTAGATCATTTACATGTATGGGAAACAGCAGTGGACCTAAGATTGAGCCTTGGGGAAAGCCATATGTGATTTATCAACAGTCAGAATTATGTCCCTAGATTCTGTTGGTAGAGTTACTACTAAGTACAACTTCCGGCATTCTTTTGGTTAGGTATGACATCATCCATTGGTTGGCTATGCTATCAGTCCCATAAAACTTCAATTTATCTAGGAGTATGCTATGATTCACACAGTAAAATGCCTTCCATTGGTCACAGAAAATACCTATCGGTGCTATTTTGCTATTTAATACTTGTAATATCTTGTGTGCGTACATGTAAATGTTCTCAGTAGAGCAACCCTTCTGAAACCAAAACTGTGAATTGCAGAGGATATCATTGTTGCCAAGGTGAGATACTATTCTAGAATACATCACTTCACCAGAAATTTTGGAACATAATGTCAGTAGTGAAATAGGTCGGTAGTTACTGACGTCTGTCTTATCGCCTTTCTTATAGAGGGGTTTAACAACGGTATATTTTAGTCTCTCTGGAAAAATGCCTTGAGTTAGTGACGGATTACATATTTCGGACAATACTGTACTTATTATATGGGAACAAATCTTTAGTACTTTATTGGAAACACCATCAAAACCAGAAGAGCTTCTATTCTTGAGAGAATGTATGACCCTCTTAATTTCAGAAGTACAGGTTGGTGGTACATCCATTTGATGTAATTTTATGAGAGTTACTTCTTCAGCATATTGCTGTGATCTTTCTCTTCAACTGTTGGTCCTTATGCTTTCTAAGGTGGTTATCAAATGATTATTAAATACATATCCTACCTGTGTCTTGTCATTTATAACACGTCCATTCAAATCAATAGTAATGTTGTCCTCTTTTGTGGTTGGTTGTCCTGTCTCTTGCTTCACTATATTCAATATTGCCTTACCTTTGTTGTCAGACGTAATGATTTCTGACATTAGGTGCATGTTTCTTGTTTTTTAATAACCTTTTTTAGTAATTTTGAGTAGTTCTTGTAGTGCGCAACTACTGCAGGGTCTCTACTTGTTCCTGCCAAAAGATACGTTTCCCCTTTCCTTTCACAAGATACTTTAATACCCTTAGTGATCCATGGTCTTTTACAAGACTGTTTAATGCCCCTGATTAGCTTATGCGGATAGCTATTTTCAAATGGTTCCTTCGAAAGGGTACAGCCGATTTCCTTCCCCATCCTTCCCTAATCCGAGCTTGTGCTCCGTCTCTAACGACCTCGTTGTTTATGGGACATTGAAAACTAATCTCCTCCTCCTACTCCTCCCATGTGCCTACGGCTTTACTCGAAAGCGAGCGTGCCAGCCTCTACTGTGTGACAAAACATCACAACTCGCAGCCGCTACCAAGTTGCCTATTGTTACGTCAGTCTATAACAGACCTCACACAACTAATTCTGCATCCTGCGCTCGAACGAAAAACTAGTAAACAAAACCAAGTAGCGTATCATGTAAGCCTTCCAAATTCGCTAAAAGGATAACATGAAGTTTATTTATATATGAAGATGGTATCTGTTCCCGAAAGGCTATGTACCATTGATGACCGTGCAGCTTCTCTAGAATCAAATGATAATTTAATCGAAACCCTTAGCTGCCGACAGGTATTGTTGATATGCATCAATGAGGACAGCTGAAAATTTGTGCCCCAACCGGGACTCGAACCCGGGATCTCCTGCTTACAAAATGGTTCAAATGGCTCTGAGCACTATGGGACTTAACTTAGAAGGTCATCAGTCTTCCAGAACTTAGAACTACTTAAATCTAACTGACCTAAGGACATCACACACATCCATGCCCGAGGCAGGATTCGAACCTGCGACCGTAGCGGTCGCGCGGTTCCAGACTGTAGCGCTTAGAACAGCTCGGCCACCGCGGCCGGCTCCTGCTTACATGGCAGATGCTCTATCCATCTGAGCCACCGAGGACACACAGGATAGTGCGACTGCAGGGACTTATTCCTTGCACGCTTCCCGTCAGATCCACGTTCCCAGAGGGTTAGCCGTCCTCTGTAATAAAAAAAAAAGACTGAGTGAACAGATCAACGATGAACTTTATGGGGTGTCATGGGACGTCCTCCCCGAACATATCCAACGAACAATTACGAGAAAAATGAGATGAGAAAAAAAAGATGGATAGAGCGTCTGTCATGTAAGCAGGAGATCCAGGTTCGAGTCCCGATCGGGGCACACATTTTCAGTTGTCCCCATTGATGTATGTCAACATCACCTATCGGCAGCTAAGGGTTTCGATTACATTATCATTTCATTGATGTTTATTTTACAACTCAGTGCTTACCTTCTGGCTTATGTCGTTGGTAAACACCTGTCATGTTTTTCAGGTGCAGTTATCAGAGTGATATTAAAGTTTACGGGTATTTTGCCTATTTCTTTTATTTGTCATAGCAAGTGGAATATTCTTCTCGTGGTATGCTCCCTCAGAGATCTCAGTAATGACTTGTTTCGACTTACGCCTTTCAGTGTGTCAGAATCTTCTCGCGGTATCATACTCCCACCCAATTTTCATCGAATTCCTCTTCCCTTTCTGTAATATCGACTTCGGGCGTTTCTCTCGTGTAACTAAATATATTCCTCCCAAATTTATTTGCTTGAAACTGGCTGAGCTCTTAATAGTCAGACAATTAATTCTCTTTCCTCAAAAGGTCTCTTTAATTTTCGTAAACTCTGCTTCGGTCTTTGCAACAGTAATTCATACTTCAGCTGCTTTGCATTATTTGTTTGAAATTTCCTGCTTTGCCTGAGTATCCTCCCTGCTAATGTCATTCGTTGTCTGTATTAGAGTTTATCCCCTTCATTGCCTGCACTTTTATTGACTGACGGACAAAAATCCCAACACCAAGAAGGAACTGCGTGACATAAACGAAAGTTGGTAGGCGTGTTTCTACATCTGAAAGACGATGTCTATTCTAATTTCACGCAAGTTGCATAACAGCGGCCTTAACAGCGCCTCTTTGACTGCCCAAATCAGGTTTGCTTTGAATACATGCTGTAACGGTCGTGAGCGTTAGTTGGCTTTGAGACTGTACGTGGTGAGTTGATGTTAATCAAGAATGCTTTTAAGGTTATAAAGACGCCAGTATTAACACCTCACTGAGTTTGAACGAGATCGTGTAATAGGGCTACGAGAAGCTGGGTGTTCCTTCTGCGAAATTAAAGTAAGATTTAGAAGGAATGTAGCCACTGTATATAGTTGCTAGCAGCGGTGATCACGAGAGTGTACTCTCCAGATTCGCCCCTCCGTTGCTTCACTCTTCGTGGGGGTCCCAACCAAGGAATCGTTAGGGCCGGCCGCTGTCGCCGAGCGGTTCTAGGCGCTTCAGTACGGAACCGCACTGCTGCTACGGTCACAGATTCGAATCCTGCCTTGGGCCTGGATGTGTGTGATGTCCTTAGGTTAATTAGGTTTAAGTAGTTCTAAGTGTAGAGGATTGCTGACCTCAGATGTTAAGTCCCATAGTGCTTAGAGCCATTTGAACCATTTTTTGAATCATTAGGTCTAATTGGAAAGAAATTTTACTCTACATTCATAAACTTTTAAGTGTTTTACTGACATCCACATACCGCTTCTTCAGTAGGTATTACAATGAACTGTACCTAGCGAGATGATGCAGGAGTTCTCACTCTGGACTCGCATTAGGGAGGACAGCGGTTCAACCCCACGTCTGGCCATCCTGATTTAGGTTTTCTGTGACTTCCTTAAATCACTTCAAAAAAATGCGGAGATGGTTCCTTTGTGAAAGAGCACGGCCGACTTCGTTCCCCATCCTTCTCTAATCCATTGGGACCAGTGACCTCGCTTCTTGGTCCCCTCCCCCAAATCAAGCAAGCAACCAACCATCAATAAACAGAATGATGACGTGCCTATGGACAGCACTCCATCACTGGTGGTTGCCAGTGTGTACATGGAAAACGTATAGGAAGAGGTGCTCCACTTGGTACCATTAAACAACAATTTTCTACAGATACGCTGATGACCACCTCCTTAATCGTATGTTGGTCCACCTTTGGAACGAAATACAGCAGTATATGAAATGTATTCACAGTTGCGAATATGGCAACTATCAG
The DNA here is from genome assembly GCF_023864275.1 of Schistocerca cancellata. NCBI lineage: Eukaryota > Metazoa > Arthropoda > Insecta > Orthoptera > Acrididae > Schistocerca > Schistocerca cancellata. The sequence continues at coordinate 1,002,168,967 of NC_064627.1, forward strand.
CTGTGTAATGGAATGGCGACAATGAAACTTTGTGCTGGACTGGGACTCGAACCTATATTTCCCGCTTATCGCGAGCGGTCGCCTTCCCATTAGACCATCGGAGCATGCTTCGCGGTTCCCGCCCTGGGGCCCTATTTTGTATCTTTCCGCCATTTTGCCGATCGTTTCGGTACGCGAGCGCACCGAACGGCCTTGTTTTCGAAACAGAGCCCCAACATTATTCAGTAAGCATTTCGAAAGCGATGACAAAGGGTCCTAGCGAACCGAAACGTTGTTGTCAGTTCTCCTCGCGCCAACCAATGTAAAGCAATCTACCTCACATACGCACATGCGCACTGCAGCGCCACAGCGGCTCGAACTCGAAGTGGCTAGCAGCCGACACAGGCATGAAATTCTTCACAGTACTGAAAAGTTTGGTTAGAATAATACTGTTCAAATTTCACTGACCACAGGCTTCCATGAATGCATGATAATGACAGAATATTGACTGTGTTCTGGAAACTGTCATAAATGTCACATTACGTCATTTTATTCTCATTCACATCGACGACTTGTCTTGGATTTTACGTTTCTGAATATGCGTTAGGAATGAAATGTAGTACCACATTGTATAAATACATATATAGAAACACTCGAAAATTCGTCATTTTTTTCTTTTTTCCGCCTTTTCCTTGTTGTTGTTGTTGTGGTATTCAGTCCAGAGACTGGTTTGATGCAGCTCTCCATGCTACGCTATCCTGTGCAAGCTTCTTCATCTCCCAGTACTTACTGCAATCTACATCCTTTACATCCTTCTGAATCTGTTTAGTGTATTCATCTCTTGGTCTCCCTCTTCGATTTTTACCCTCCACGCTGCCTTCCAATACTAAATTGGTGATCCCTTGATGCCTCAGAATATGTCTTACCAACCGATCCCTTCTTCTAGTCAAGTTATGTCACAAATTTCTCTTCTCCCAAATTCTATTCAATACCTCCTCATTAGTTATGTGATCTACCCATTCTTTCCTTAGTTGGTTGAAAAATCATGGAGGTCTACACAACTAATTGAAGGCAGTTTGTTTACTGCCATACGCATTCCACTTCCTTTATTCGTGATGCTTCAGAAATAAAAGATGCGAAACACGTATGAGAATAAACAGCCTTCAGTTAGTTGCATAGACAGAACACATCTCCACGAACCTGAAAAATTGTTTCAGAGAGTGTCAAAGAATAAGAAGATGCATAAAATATGGTTGAAGTTCGCTCCTAGAGATCCAAATGAAGAAGCAGCGTACTTACCCATATGATACATTAACGATTTGGTTCATAAAAACAAAATTTAAAAAAATTGCCTCTTCAAGAGCGTGTGGCACGTGCAGCTGTAGAAGTTCGTTGTAGTTTATAACACGCATCTGGTGAATTAAAATGTTTCCTATATGATGGTTAGTCAGAAAATATTGTGGTGGGAATCTTTCATCCCTCTCTACTGCTGTTAACGATTCTATCGCAGATAAATAGTTGTGAAAAGCTAGAGTATAAAGAGGGTTGCTGCTAGTTTGATTTGCAGTTAATTTAAGTTGTGCTCTTAGATTCCTGTCTGACCACGCTCTCGGAAATTGCTACGTATTCCCCAAAAAATGGTGAATTATTTGTGACAAAAAGAATTATAAATGTCACTGTCAGTTGTTTCAAGCACAGTAATTTCCTGTTTCATTTCTGGAACCTATGGCAGTCACGAAATCGGAGATACTCGTTACTGAGAAAGCGCGCGTAAATTAGAACGAATATTTAAAAAAAAATGTTTAACTTTGACGATTAACGAAGTCTTAGAGTGCGTTGCAAACACGAAGAGGGGAAAAAATATTTTCGCATCCATCAGTACACAATTCTACGTGCTTTGCCACGGCAGTTGGTCGCCTTATCAACTACGTTCTTACAGCTTACGTACTACTGTCGCTTTATTTTATGTAACCAGTTGAGAGAGACGCAGGCTGACTTCGTTGCCAAATGATGAGGGAGTAAGCCGTAAATGCATGAAATTTTGGATGGTTTCCTCTCTCAGGCTTCAGAAAACTTCTTTGCATTGTTACTTAAAAGCTTTAAACGCTTTCCGATAGTTAATAAGTAAATTATCTGCGGAAAAGTGTAGCGAAGTCACTAGTAATTTCAGCTAACACTCATGTAATATACGTAAGCAGATTCGGTGTCTCTTAATTGCATAAAGTAACAGGTATTTTGAGAGAATATTCACGGAAAACGTTTTTTGGATGTTGTAATCATTCACAGTAACAACGTAACCTAACCATATTCCTAACAAAGGAAAATAGTTTGTTATGAACTCACTTTCCAGCCGGACACGTCCTGTGGTGATTTTTTAGAAACGCAATCACTAAAACCCAAGCTAAAATTGCTCAATGTGTTTAAAATAACAAATTATAGGTGTAAATAAACCACGGCTAACCGAACGACAGAACCGTACCGAAATCCAAAACCTGATGTTACTACCGAGACTAACCTGCTGCACCGAACAGTATGAACGATATACGAATAGGGCCCCAGGCACAAAGTTTCAGCCCGGTTTGGCACAAATTTTCATTGCCGTCATTCCATTATACAGCTGATGGAATTTCATGAGTGAGTATTTCATAACAGCTGTAGTTGCCGCAGTGCCTGTTCGTTCGCATCGTACTTCCGAACAACAAATGGTTCAAATGGCTCTAAGCACTATGGGACTTAACATCTGAGGTTTCCAGTCCCCTAGACTTAGAACTACTTAAACCTAACTAACCTAAGGACATCACACTCATCCATGCCCGAGGCAGGATTCGAACCTGCGACCGTAGCAGCAGCGCGGTTCCGGACTGAAACGCCTAGAACCGCTCGGCCACAGCGGCCGGCTCCGAACAACAAAGGCACTGCAATATCGTATCGAATCAAAAATGCGAGCAGCAAGTCCTTGGTACTTGATGCCCTTGCACAGGTCACGTGATCCCTGACAACTACGGGGTGTTGGTTTTGTGGACACGGAGGTAGCGCGCGTTGGTGTCTCAGATGACTGCCATCGGATTAAGATCAGGTGAATTTGGAGGCCAAGGCCTCAGAATTTCACTGTCATGCATCTAAAACCACTGTAGCACTGTCCTGGCCTTTTCACGTAGATCTGGTGCACTTGATTATGATTATGAATTCTGTGTGTTACCGTTATGGGAGAGTGTTGTAACTAGAGGATAGTGTACCTAGGTGCACATGAAGGATTTTGGAAGGTACTGCTATCTAGTGATTGATTTTACAGTACGTGAAAGAATGCCCACTAGAGACTATCCTAAGCAGTTTCCTCCATTTTCTGCTGTTTTTGTTGTTCTTGGACACGGGCTTGCGCTCTTTGCCAACTGTCGGCACATTCGATTTGCGATGAGTATATTTGTCCCGCGGCTGTGAGGTCACCTGTGGGATGTTGCGCCTAGACGTGACCGGATCTTGGACAAATGGGTCGTACGTTGTGAGCCGGAGAGCAGTGCGGTTCCACAAGCACGTTTTGTAACTACATACGGTGCTGAATTACATCTTCACAGCTAAATTTCCAGGAGGGGACTATTTTCCTTGTGGAACCATGCAATAAAAGAAACATCAAATTTATCGGTACGTTTCTTCTGTGGTTTAAAGTGCTTGATTTAGCTGAACTGTATTCGGATGCTGTCTTCCCCAGTTCGTGACTCCAGTAACTTCATTTAAATTTCCCTGGCGTATTCTACCATTCGGTTAAACAAGTAATTGGTACAGAGATTACAGGCGGCACCCCCGCTTTGAAATTGGTAGCTACTTGTGTAATTAGACATTGGGGCTCTTATTTTTGAAGATTTTGTCGCTGTGCGTAGTTGACACTAATGTCCAGTTCACGAAGTGTAAGTCATAGCTACACATATGCTAAACTGATCGAATATTATTGGCCACATGGTGTCAAGGAAGAATGATGAAAGAATTACGATTATATTTTAAGAAATATTTTTTGATTGTAGCTATCTTGAATATTATGAATTGTTTTATATTTACAGGGTTGCAGATATATTTTAGATGGCAAGTGGAACTCCTTTCGTTACTCCCTTCATGAGATAAAATCTTAAATTATTTAGTTCTCCTGCTCATTAAAATTTTAACTTGCTCGGCGTGAGTTGCTACATATCTTACTGTACATAATGTTGAGGAACTTCTTATGAAGTTCTTACAGTAATTTTATGAGTAATTTCAAGTGTTACTGGATTATAGTAGCTAGTGATGTGGTGGTATAAGAATGAATAGCCACATGTCCCAATTGGTACGACAAGAATTGTAATCGTTGTTTGATGAATGCTAGTATTTCTTGTTTTTCAGGTGAACAGAGTTATTGCCCTACGTAATCTCTTACAGTGTCCCACATTGAAATTAATCAGTGACTTTGTATCTGGAGGACGCACTCCCTCTAACTTCCTACCAGCACCATTTCTTGTAGTATGATATTTTTTCACGATAATTTTCAGTCAAATAATAAATTTTATTATCTTTATCGGTTCCGAAAGTTAATTTGTCACCTTCAGACTCTTCTTTCCGGCCATGAGCCTGGTTTCTCAAGATAATTTTACTAAAAAAACTGTAAAATTTTGTTTAATTCTTGCCCAGATAAACTTCATTTCAAAAAATTGTTTTATTTGCTAGTTTCATGATTTTAATTAATAAGTGTTTGAAGTCGTCACTCTGCACATTATTCACCCAGGCCTTTTTCCACGTAGTCCAGTAGTACAGTCCGTGCAGCTTTTGTAAATATTTCGCGTTCTACACATGTAAGTGCCATATAATATATTAAAGCTATTTGGAATATTTTGTTAATTTTTCAGTTACAGATTTTCATGGCAAGTAGAATTCAGTATACTTTTAAAACTTCGTCGGTCGTGTACCATCTTGTACCTTGAAACAGAAGAAGATCTCTTACTATGGAACATGTAATATTTGCAAATTTTCGGTAATGTCTTAACAATTTTACCTGTCTGTGAAATGGTAATTTGTGTTGGTAACCGATACCTTCAGTTTTAAAAGATATTTAACTTGTAACTGGATTTTGATTAGTATCGTGCTTTATTTATTTCACTTACTCATTATTGGTGTGTAACAGACTAATAATGTAATAGAGACTCAATACAGCATTGACAAAATTTTCTCGAATACAACGGTTCTACATTTCAAAAGAATATTTGTTCCTAGGTACGTTACCATGTAGTACCTTAAAATATGTTTTAACATTTGGAAAAATCTTAATTGTCCTTAGCAATTTTTGTAATTTCGGAAAAAGACTGCAACACATAAAAAGTGAACGCCATCATTCAAACATGAAATGATGATGATGATGTCCCATACTCCTCGACAGAGCGTAGGGGGCGATGCGGGAGACCTGCACCGCCGTACTAGGCAAGGTCCTAGCGGAGGTGGTTTGCCATTGCCTTCCACCGACCGTAATGAGGATGAATGACGATGATGAAGACGACACAACAACACCCAGGTGGAAAATCTCTGACCCTGCCGGGAATCGAACCCGGGACCCCGTGCTCGGAAAGCGAGAACGCTACCGTGAGACCACAAGCTGAGGACAAACATGAAATAACAAAATATATTAAACTTTTGTTACAGGGCGGGCTAGAGGTGGAAGTCTGAAAAGTGTATCAAGACCCAAAACTGTCTTCTATATAACCTATCTGAAAGATTCCAACGTCTCCAGGTCTCTTCCCGAGTATATAAATTTTTTTATATGATTCTGAAACCAAGTTTTAGCGATGATTAAATTATATTCTGTCATGATACTATCACAGGGCTTCTTCTTTTTTTTTTCCTTTCGCGCTGCCCATGTTCTCCTATTTTCCTTTCACTTCATTTTCAGATTATTGTATTCCAGTCCCAGAGCACAAATAAATATGTAATTGATTTATTATACCTCATTATAAATTCTTTGAAACTCTTCACTGGCTAAGCTAATTGGTACATAAACGAGTACTTGGTGGTTGTTGGCTACGTGTCGTTCTTGGATACTGTAATGCGTCCACTATTCTACTCAATGAAGCTTACTTTCATTCCTATTGTCAGGTGTGTCATTGGACTTACTCCTGGGCTACGCCTGTCTGATTTAGTACAATAATGTTTGTGAAAATTACATCACCCAGGAGCTATAGCCGGGATCACTCCAAAGGAGAGGAGGCGTGGACGTACACCGAGCAGCGGCCTCTTTTGCGAGTTACACCACACTCAGTCGGGGCAGAGCCACCAAACGGCGTAGAAACGTGCAAGCAAGGAAGCAAGTGCCGTTATAACTCGTCGATGACAAAGGCCACAATGCCAGCTTGTGAAAGGGTTACAGCGGGACAGAATGATTAGCCTCTGGGAAACGACTTTGTTGTACTGTGACGTTGCAATTCGTACAGGGAACGCTGGTACGACAGTATTGCATTTGTGGTACCAATGGGTGCAAGAAGGTCATGCACAGCGACGAGTAGCTACTGACCACACAATGTGAACACAGTGCAGAGCGACTGTTGTCTTGTCCACATGGTCGTAATCAAAAGAACAGTTTCCTGCCCAGCGTTGGCTCAATGTCGGAGGAGTGGAACAGATGTGGACATATCTGCGTCGACGGTCAGAGACAATAAAAAACGGTTCAAATGGCTCTGAGCACTATTGGACTTAACACTCTGAGCACTATTGGACTTAACATCTCAGGTCATCAGTCCCCTAGAACTTAAAAAAAATGGTTCAAATGGCTCTGAGTACTATGGGACTTAACTTCTGAGGTCATCAGTCCTCTAGAACTTAGAACTAATTAAACCTAACTAACCTAAGGACATCACACACATCCAAGCCCAAGGGCGGATTCGAATGATGAAAGGGTCCTGTAGCCACCTTTCATTAGTCCGGTTGCCCATTTTCACTAGCATTTCTCTTTCTTTTCCTTATTTCTCTTTCCTCATAACTCTCATAGTGGTGTGACTGAATGAATGTCGTTGTGTGTCACGTTGCTAGACGGTGGCGTAGTCTGCTGCAGAAAGTCTATGATAGTCATACAGATTCAGCAGCAGTTGTACAGAATAGCCAACTCTCGTAGTGGTCAAGTAGGCAAAGAGGTTTGCGCTACTTGTGAGAAATCCGCCTGCGTTAGGTTGGTGGCGGAAATGGCATCTTTGGGTTTACCGGGCCACGCGGAGCGTGGAGGAGGCTGGAGATGAAAAAGGGAGGCAGTCTGCCGCCGGTACGGGAAGCGTCCACAGCTGTGCTCCAGTCGAAGAAGGGTGAGTTAGACTGACCGCGTGGCGCGTTGTTATTTGGCGAGGGGAGAGCTGTTAGCTTTAGGTTTCGCTTTTCAGCTCTGAAAGATTGCTTTGCCTTGTCGCAGCAAGGAATGCAAAACTTTGGCATATTTTTCTTTTAGTAAATTGCTATAGCAGACTTGGATCCACCGGAAGAGCGCCACACAAAGGTGTCGATAACAAGTGAGCACTCGCTTCTGTATGAATGTCTGTTTGCCTTCAGCTGTGCCTGTATAAACTTTCATTTTTCTACATAGTAATAGCTTTGCTTTCTCGTAAATTTTCCTTGCTTTATGTATCTCTCGTCCGTGGGGAGCCGACCACGTGGTTGAACATTAGAGTTTGTTGGGCTACCGTCATCACTAACTGTCCGGTCTCATGTTTGTTTTAAAGAACGTTAACTGTTCATGATTGTGTGACGTGATATTGTTCCAACTTGGCCACGATACCTAGAAATTGCGTCTCCACAAACCACGTGGGCACGTGGGTGTACTGCGAAACGTGCACCGTTCACGAGTTATTGCGATCAGTTATCAGGCAACAGCAGTTGTGTGAATGATTCACACCAATTATTTTAGGTGTAGATTATAACGGTGTATGTATCGATGCTTTTCTTAATGTTTTAGGAATTAATGTTATCAGGAATTGTGTACATGCCTCACATCCTTATCTTAGGAATAAATGATTTTATCTACAATTTTCTTTTGTGTACCGAGGTTACGTTTTTGCACCTAAGCCACTCACCTCGTAGCTTTCCCGTTAGCACATCCAACGCGTTTCCTTACACACAGGTCCAGTGATTAGTTTCCCCTTGTATTTTATAACAAATGCTTTAGATTAAGTCTTATTTTCAGGTGTGTTGCTGGGAGCTGATCTTATGCAGTGTTCATGCACTTTCTATTTTATTTTAAATATTTGATTGTCGTGAACAGTGCACGGGGAATACTATTAATTACATCGTATCCGGTATGAGCGACATCGCAACGTATGCATTTTTGTGAGGTTTTGGTCTGTGATTAAATTAATTTATTTTCCGACTCGACCAAACCTTTGACCTAATCTTCTCACGTTAATTACATAAGCAATAAGTATTTCCATTCCCAATAATAACGTAATAACCCGTAGCTGTCGCGCGGTTCCAGACTGTAGCGCCTAGAACCGCTCGGCCACACCGGCCGACCCTAGAACTTAGAACTACTTAAACCTAACTAACCTAAGGACACCACACACATCCATGCCCGAGTCAGGGTTCGAACCTGCGACCGTAGCAGTCACGCGGTTCCGGACTGAAGCGCCTAGAACCTCTCGGCCACAGTGGCCGTCTCAGACAGAATCAGCTGAGAGGCTAGTTGCGCGAATTCCGTTGCGTCTGTCTCCAGTGCCCAGAAACCATCAAGGCCTCAGACTACAATGGAGCGAGCTGGGAGGCAAAGCGTAGTCTTTTTCGGACCAGTGCTACAACATGTATAGCGAGAGCTGTGTATGTGTTAGACGCAACCTTGGTAAACGCAGTCTGGTAAAATGCTCTGTTGAGGGACACAGCGGACAAAAGTAAAGTGTAATGGTTTGGCGGCACCATTGGTTAAAACACGCAACGTCGCGTCCTGCATAGCGAGAACAATCTGAACAGCAACTACATCAGAGAGGCCTTACAGCCAGAGAAACTGCCTCTCCTGCAGGTAGCTCCCCAAGTCATATTTCAGAGGGGCAATGCTTAGCCATATTTCGCAAGAAGTGTGCAAGTCTTCTTCGAAGAACGAAGTGAACCCCTGCTTCCCAGCCTGCAACTTCGCCTGTCATGTCACACGTCGAATATATCTGTGGTATAGTCTGTCAGCAACTTGTTCGTTCTGGTCCTTCTTCAACCACTGTGGATAATTTGTGGAAGCAGCCACAAACAGCCTGCAGCATGTCCATGTCCTCTTTGACTGCATGCCTCGACGATTAGAGGTTCTGATTGCACCACGTGGCGACGTCGATCCGTACAGAATTGTCTTGGCCATACTGCTTTTACAGTTCTGTAATTCCATTCATTTATTGTCACGGAGGTAATCTTTGCAGTTAAGTCTCCTTCTTGGTGTTGCGGTTTCCACACAAGCAGTAGAGTATTTATAAGTCGGACTCACCTGACCTTAAATTCTGTTTTTCCTGCCACCACTATTCAGTAATTCCAACTACACTCCTGGAAATGGAAAAAAGAACACATTGACACCGGTGTGTCAGACCCACCATACTTGCTCCGGACACTGCGAGAGGGCTGTACAAGCAATGATCACACGCACGGCACAGCGGACACACCAGGAACCGCGGTGTTGGCCGTCGAATGGCGCTAGCTGCGCAGCATTTGTGCACCGCCGCCGTCAGTGTCAGCCAGTTTGCCGTGGCATACGGAGCTCCATCGCAGTCTTCAACACTGGTAGCATGCCGCGACAGCGTGGACGTGAACCGTATGTGCAGTTGACGGACTTTGAGCGAGGGCGTATAGTGGGCATGCGGGAGGCCGGGTGGACGTACCGCCGAATTGCTCAACACGTGGGGCGTGAGGTCTCCACAGTACATCGATGTTGTCGCCAGTGGTCGGCGGAAGGTGCACGTGCCCCTCGACCTGGGACCGGACCGCAGCGATGCACGGATGCACGCCAAGACCGTAGGATCCTACGCAGTGCCGTAGGGGACCGCACCGCCACTTCCCAGCAAATTAGGGACACTGTTGCTCCTGGGGTATCGGCGAGGACCATTCGCAACCGTCTCCATGAAGCTGGGCTACGGTCCCGCACACCGTTAGGCCGTCTTCCGCTCACGCCCCAACATCGTGCAGCCCGCCTCCAGTGGTGTCGCGACAGGCGTGAATGGAGGGACGAATGGAGACGTGTCGACTTCAGCGATGAGAGTCGCTTCTGCCTTGGTGCCAATGATGGTCGTATGCGTGTTTGGCACCGTGCAGGTGAGCGCCACAATCAGGACTGCATACGACCGAGGCACACAGGGCCAACACCCGGCATCATGGTGTGGGGAGCGATCTCCTACACTGGCCGTACACCACTGGTGATCGTCGAGGGGACACTGAATAGTGCACGGTACATCCAAACCGTCATCGAACCCATCGTTCTACCATTCCTAGACCGGCAAGGGAACTTGCTGTTCCAACAGGACAATGCACGTCCGCATGTATCCCGTGCCACCCAACGTGCTCTAGAATGTGTAAGTCAACTACCCTGGACAGCAAGCTCTCCGGATCTGTCCCCCATTGAGCATGTTTGGGACTGGATGAAGCGTCGTCTCACGCGGTCTGCACGTCCAGCACGAACGCTGGTCCAACTGAGGCGCCAGGTGGAAATGGCATGGCAAGCCGTTCCACAGGACTACATCCAGCATCTCTACGATCGTCTCCATGGGAGAATAGCAGCCTGCATTGCTGCGAAAGGTGGATATACACTGTACTAGTGCCGACATTGTGCATGCTCTGTTGCCTGTGTCTATGTGCCTGTGGTTCTGTCAGTGTGATCATGTGATGTATCTGACCCCAGGAATGTGTCAATAAAGTTTCCCCTTCCTGGGACAATGAATTCACGGTGTTCTTATTTCAATTTCCAGGAGTGTATATTCAACTTCAGCTATCCATTTCACTTTTTTAAATTCTGTAGCCAAATTACCAGATTAAGGAATTTAACGTTCTGCAGGCCGACACATCTCCCTTGACGATGAAATTTTCTTGAGTAGTCCCCGTCCGGAGATAACAATGCGTGACTGTTTTACCGCCTCGCTATTATGCAAGTGGGTGCCATCATCATGTAACCACACAGCAGAGCTGTCTCTCCTCGGTAAAAATAGCGTCTGTACTTTGCTCCTTGCTTTATGTCGTTCACTACACCAGTACAGCAAAACAATCATTCAGAATGTTACCTCTCCAAGTACTGAAAAGGCTACCGCCTCTCTTGAGGATGCTACAAGATTGTCTGACCTCTCCGAAAATACAAATTTATTGTGACTGGACGTACCGTACGGCTATCTGTATCTTTGAGGCTTTTTGGTGTCTGTATAATACCTTGACTTTTGTGTTCTGTACTGCAACGCTCAGTTGTTTTTAAGTCCGAGATAAGGTTGCTCTCCTGAAATGCCCACATAAATTAGCATAACAGAATGTGACTAAGCTCAGTTCTGGTTCTTCAAACACCAATACTTAAATAGCACAACGGGCAGTATATGTTATGCCAGAAATAATTTGATATTGCCCGCTGGCTAACTTCCCCCCAACTGAAAGCAAGTTGAATCTTCATAATAGCGTTTACTTTCCCCGTGATTAACAAAACACAGACCCAAACTTGTGCATTCATTCATAAAGTGGTTATAATTGGTCGTGGTGAGCTTGAAATATTAGAGTATGGTAAAACATCTAATCAGAATGTGGCAGAGCTGCCAAGTTCTTGAGGCAAACGTACCCTCCCTGACCTGAAAGTAACTTACTGATGCAAAGAGTGGCCTACCTCTGATCTGTTCGTTACAAGCAGAAGTGATGCTGAGTGAAACATTGATTGACTTACACACGGAAACATATAGCTTAGTTACTTCCGCATAAAACATTCGTGCAAGGGTCTAATGGGTGATCATATTATTATCTCACGAAACTTGTGTTTCATTTACCTGAATTTATGAAAAATATTAATTTCAAGTATATGTATAAGATTGTCGAGTAACCTTGCAATTATTATTATTGTGTCTCAAGAATACAAAATCCCTTTTTAAATTCTCTAGCCTGCTACACCGATTAAAGCAGCAGAAAACATTTGCTACGCATGTAAGGCGCATTTTCCCTGATTTTTTGGCAGATATTTGCACTTATGTTTTCGTAATGTGTAGCCGGAGTATAGCTCTCTCTCTCTCTCTTTCTCTCTCTCTCTCTCTCTCACACACACACACACACACACACACACACACACACACTCCTACTGCTTGGTTACGGTGTCTTGGCAACTCTGTAGAGAGGGTAAGTTTCTGGTGTTGAAAACTTCGTGCATAGTGCATAGGATCAGTTTAAGCTTCACTTTGAGGACTTATGGAAGTTTGAATGAATATTCGTTTCAGTATTCGGAATTTTCAGTGTGAATCTCTTCCTATTCCACATCACTTGTAACACATATTTTACTAAAATTCTTTGAAACATAATCAGGACTTAATGGAGCACACTAATTATAGAAACTGCAGGCTGTTGCCAACTTTTAGCTAAACGTATAAACAGAAAATTGTGTTCTTTATGCAAAAGAAAATGGTTTGGGTATTGCATTGACAATATTATTTCTTGAGCGTTTCCTAAAAGTCTGAACGTGGAGCGTCAATTTTATAACTTATCCTTCCCTGCCTTCCCGTCATTTAGCCACAACATTATGATTTAGAAAGCATTCTATTAATGGAGTGTCAACGGCGATCGGTGTAAAATATTAAAATTCAGTAAAACAGTCTCGATCGCAACAGAAGTTTATTTAGTCTGCCGAAGCTAAGATCGCAATTAAAGCTTCATAAGCCTAATTTGGCAATATGACCAATTGTCAATTGTAGAAATTGTCCCACATATAAATTAGACAAAAAACTGAAAGAGATTTTAAATCATTTTACATATATGGAAATAATTGTAGTATGAAGAGCAGTCACGAGTCAACAAAAGCAATATACAACATTGACATCCCTGACAGTGCAAGATTTGCCAATTTAGATATCAAAAATTTCTGTACAAATGTACCGATCTCCGATACCGTTAACATAATTAGGGAGAATTTACTGCAGGGTAAAGTTATGAAAAAAGATGAAATAGAAGAGTTTCTACTCGAAAATGCGCTCAGTTTCAGTTGTTTTTCGTTTAATGATAAAACATATTATCAAAAAGATGGTCTATCAATGAGTAATTCTTTGCCCGGAATTGTGGCTGTTATTTATGTAAATTTTATTGAATTACAATTTTTTACAGCAAATAAATTTCTTCTCTGCAAAAAGTATATGGACGATTCGATGATTTTATGTAACGGCCCCAGAGTAGATTTAGATGCTGCCACTAATATTTTCTCCGGTATTCATTCCAAATTAGTGTTTGCAATTGTTGAGAATAATAGGACAAATTTCCTTGACTTGACAATCTCAGATTGCAATGCTAAACGTTGTTTCACAATTTACAGAAAGTCAACTGCATGTGAAGTGATCATAAATGCGTCACCTGGTCACCTAATTAAGCATAAAAATCATATTACTGATCTATGATTCATAGAGTGTTGGGATCGGCCCTTAAAGCCGTTGATATCCGGAGAGGGTTAGACATTTTAAAGTAAATTGCCACAGTCAATCATTTTAACACTGATCTAGTTGATACGTTATTTCATAAATTACAACAGTTCAATAGCATCCTGTAGCTCACAATAGACAATTTACTAAAATGACTTACATGGGAACTATTTTGGACAGAATAAACACATTATTTAAAACCACTGAAGTGGCCACTGCGTTTAGTATTAACAATTTGCTGTAAACAAGTGAGGTTCACGATTGGCGAGTGCAATAATAGGTATTTAAATTCAGCTGTACATAAAATATAGTGCCAGACGTGAAAGAAGTGATACGTGACGGGTGAAAATCCTGGGGTTGATTGGGGATCGAACCCGATGTCTTTGCATAAATAGACTGGCACTTTGCCGCTGAGACACCGACCACATCCCGACTCTAGTTTCTGTGATAAAAAATTTTCGTTGATTAGGGAAGGAAATCGACCGCATCCTTCCAAAGGAAGCATCCCGGCAGTTGCTGGAAGAATTTCGGGAAATCACGGAAAATGTAAATCTTCATAGTCGGACGCGGATTTGGGTAGTCACCAAGTCTTTGTAATTAGCGGTCGGAGCTTGTACGAATCGTTCAGCTCCTCGACAATAGAAATCCGTTCCTTGGTCACGGTGGCATTCGAGAACTGTGTGTACGTCCTCATCGTTGGAAAACCTGCGACTGCTGTGAATTATTTCTTCGATTGCCTGGATGTCTGCAGTCGAAGTCAATGGCGTGCCTTTCCGACCAGCGTCACCCACGTCTGTCCGGCCACGTTCCTTTCCACTACGGCATGGCGCGAGACTGAATTTGTTCCAGATACAGCCATACTCTCACGGCGAAGTTGTGCGCAGTTTAGACATTTTGCCCACAAGACTTGTATTGTCCCTCGTACTTCAACTTTGTAGCACGTTTCCAGTTGTTGCACCATTTCAGCCCCACACTGCGATACTGCTGTTATTGGTTCGCAGCATAACTACGTCTGCAGGAAATCTGTAGTAATGTGCGCTCTCTTCTGAGAATATGACACTCTCGTTGCGCAACGGTCTTAGCACGGGAACGAAGTGTGCAACATTCTTTTCAAAGTCTGTGTGCTAAATCAGCGGATTTCCGATGGCTGACTTTTTCGTCGATCGATCCTCTTGAACAGTGAGTTTAGACACGCCTCCATTCTTTCAGACTTCGTCACTGCTCTTCGTACCACTACTAATATTCAGAGGTTTAATATAAGTGAGAATGAATTAAACTGGCAATAAGCTTCAGTGTCTGCTATGGTTATTGACCTTCTCTTGCCATTTTCCTGATATTTGTTATCGAACTTTGCAAAAAACTGGAACATACTGCACGGGTGTGTGGTCACCACTGAGAAGGAGCCAAAAGACTTCGACGACAACAGACCAACACTCCTTTCAGGTCGCATGTAGAGTGGTTGCAGGTCGTAGGTTGACACGTATCTCGTCCGCTTAGCTTATGTTAAACCATTCGCACAGTAAATAATCTTTTATAGAATTATGTATATGTATTTGGACAATTATGTATTTGGACAATTATTAAACTATCTGAAAAGAACGAAAATTAGTTACAAACTACCTGTGTGCACACACTTTATTCAACATGTGAACATCACTACAGATATTCAGATTTAGGTTATGACATGTTCGATATGCCTGCCATCATTGGCGATGATGTGGCGCAGACGAATAGCGAAATTCTACGTGACCCGCTGAAGTGTCGGAACATCGATGCTGTCGACGATCTCCTGAGTGGCTCTTTTCAGCTCAGCAATGGTTCTGGGGTTATTCCTGTACATCTTGTCTTTAATAAAGCACAAAAAAAGGAGTAGCATGTGTTCAGACCTGGAGTATATGGTGGCCAATCGAGACCCAAGCCAGTCGCCTCTGGGTACCCCAGAGCGAGAATACGGTCCCCAAAGTGCTCCTCCAGGACATCAAACACTCTCCTGCTTCGATGGGTCGAGCTCCGTCTTGCATGAACCATATCTTCTCGAAATCAGGGTCACTTTGGATAACAGGGACGAAAATATCTTCCAAAACCTACACGTACTGTTCGGTAGTCACCGTGCCATCAAGGAATATCGCACCGATTATTCCGTGACTGGACGCTGCACACCACAGTCACTCGTTGAGGGCGAAGAGACTTCTCGATCGCGAAATGCCGATTCTTAGTCTCCCAAATGTGTCAATTTTGCTTATTGGCAAACCCATCGTCGCTAAATCAAACCATATATTTCCAATGATGCCCGCGGCCACCCGAGCAGTTTGGACATCCTAACGCAAACCTTTCAGAGGCTATGTCAATTTTATTTCATATAGTTCAATAATTGTCACCCTTCATGTATGAGGTGGGCGGGAGGAGAGCATAAATGTACATAACGCAATCGGGAAACGTATGGTATCATAATCACGCCAGTCTTAACACAATTGGAGGGGCCGCCCACGATAGCTAGTGCTGAGACCAGTAGTCCATAGCAATTCCGCTTTCCTTTTACATCGTCGCTGGATGACCACTCTCTTACCATAGCTCCCTTCACCATCTTTTCAAATGACTGAACACTCTAAAAAATAATGATTTTATGCGTATTGATTTTTAGTGTGGAGTTAAATCAAGGGCAGAGTTTATGTTCCATCTTTACCGCAGATCTGCGAAACCACATGGCAGTAACTGTTCTTACCGTTGCTCCTGATGTGCTCCTGATATGAACAGAATTGTACTACCGATTAGGTGTGTGTCCTGTGGCGGATGGTAAACACAGAACATCTGTAAACACAGTAAAAAGACTGCTACGAATGATCAAAAATTTAGGATGTTTTCAAAATGAATACTACTTGCATCAAAAAATAACTGAAATATGTGCAATACTCAGGAAACTCAGTGTCAAACACCTGAAAATTATGAAAGAATGCCGCTGGAATGCGAAAAAGTATTGGTTGCAGCCGAATGTAGATATAGTGCAACACCGAAAAAAATATATATCGCTGTACTGTTATGATGAAATAAGCAATCACTTATTTGAAAGAGTAGGGTGTATAAGCAAATTACAGAATTTTCTCGTGGAAAATTACAAAAAGCAAACAAAAATTTTCTTTATTTCTCGAAGACACGCTGAAACTGCAATGAGGAGTTTCGTCCAGGTAGATGCTGCCACCTACTGGCAATATGTAAAACGAAATCTCTTGGTGGAAAGCACAGGGTGATAATTATTGAACTATATGAAATAAAATAGTCATAACTTGTGAACGGTTTGCATTAACATGTTCAAACTGCACGGTTGGCTGCGGGGCAAGATGGGAATTAGTATGCGCATTGGTTTTTGGTTCAGCGACGATGCGCACTTTAAATTGGATGGGTTCGCCAATAAACAGAATTGGCGCATTTGGGGGACTGAGAATCCACATTTCGTGAGCCAGAAGCCTCTTCACCCTCAACGGGTGACTGTGTGGTGCGCAGTGTGCAGTCACGGAATAATCGGTGCGATATTCCTTGATGGCACAGTGACCACCGAACGGTACGCGAAGGTTTTGGAAGATGATTTCATCCCCTTTGTCCAAAGTGACCCTGATTTCGATAAAGTGTGGTTCAAGTAAGACGGAGCTCGACCCCATCGAAGCAGGAGAGTGTTTGGTGTCCTGGAGGAGCACTCTGGGGACTGCATTTTGGCTTTAGGGTACCCAGAAGCCACTGGCATGGTCCTCGATTGGCCGCCATATTCTCTGGATCTGAACACATGAGACCCCTTTTTGTGGGGCTATATTGAAGATAAAATGTACAGCAATAACCCCAAAACAATTTATGAGCTGAAAACAGCCACTCAGGAGGTCATCGACAACATTTCGCCATTCGTCTGGGCCACACCATCGCCTAGATGGGAGGCATATCGCACATGTCATAACCTAAGTCCGAATACCTGTAGTGACATTTACATGTTGAATAAAGTGTGTGCACGCCGTAGTGTGTAACTAATTTACGTTTTTTTCGTGTAGTTCAATAGTTGTCACCCGGTATATACTACAGTCTGTCACAGTGAGTTTGGTTTATTCTCTTAGCTAGTAAATTGTAAAAGTTGCTTGCAGGACATATGCTACATAAGACCTGAGGAGGGTACAGAGAGACAATAAACCGTTCTGGCTGCTCCGTAAACTAGCATTTAAGTGCATCTTCTTAAATAAGTTAATAATCTTGGGAAAGAAAATTCGTGGAAACACTTCAGATTCATTTAATTTTTTGTTTTTTAATTATCTTTGAATAGTTAAAATATATTAATAAGAAATTGGCAGTAAACTTAGGTCTTAAGTACAGACTGACTACAAGTTCTTTGGCTTAGGAACTATCATTATTTCACTCAAACGTTCAGAATCATTTAGATTAGTCCTTTGAATGGAGGTTGTCGTGATCACCCACTATAGCTCAGTCAGCTGAATTGTCACTGAAACTAGAAATCTGAGATCATCTACATACTCCACAACGTCTTTATTGTACTCAGAAAATAAACATTAGAACAGTATGAATCGAAACTTATTGTCCGTTTCTGCTTTTTCCGAAGACTGAGTCGCGTACACAATAGTCACTGTCAGGATTTTGATCACTGATGGTCAGGTTTGTTGAGCGTGAGGTGATGAAGACTCTCTTTCGTTTGGCACCTGCTGTCGCTGAATGTCATTAAGGTCGTGCTGCTCGGGGGAACTGCGAGAATCTTCACGTTGGGTACGTGCTTGTTCCAGTTGGAGCTGCTCTCCCTTTTGGCGAAGGTTGTCCTCGATTGTGGGGTTTAGGCGATCGTTAGGACTGGCGGATACTCGCTGCATCACTTGAAGGTTATGCTGTTCTTTGGGTGAGTGACTGTGTTGATCATCAGAAAGCGACCTGGTCGGTTGATGATGACTGTTTCCTTCAGATGCTCGTAGGTGCTGTTGGTGATCCTGCTTGTGATCCTCCAAGTGCTGACTATCACCGTGTGACTGAGGACTGTGCTGATCTGTATTTTTGTGTATCTGATGAGTCCACTGTTGATGGTGATGCAGCAGTTGATGGGTTTCTTTATGTACAGTGTTGTGGACGTCACGCAGCAGCGGTTTTTGTTCATCGTTAAGATGACGCATCTGATAGAGCTGTAACTGATGTTGGTGGTATTGGTGCAGGCGCAGTTGCAACAATTCCTTATTGCCATCTTCGGGTGAGAGCCGATTGTCTTCAGGCTGGTGGAGCACCTGCTCGTGGTGATGAGGTTCCCAATGCCTACCGTTCTCCAGAGGCTTCAGAAAGTCACCAGCCTGGTGCAGCTGCAGCTTGTGGTGCTGACCCCTCTCGCTGAGGTAGTAGTGCTCATGCGGGGGCAGCTGCCTGAGCTGCTGGTGGCCGAGCACCATCACCTGCTGGCTGCGGTCCTTCGGCTGTGATTGGGGTGGGGGTCGAGGGTCGGGGCCCACCTTGCGTGCCTGGTCAGCCTCGTACTGCAGGGCGTGCTTGGGTTGTCGGAGCCGCTGCTGGTGATGCTGCTGCTGCTGCTGTTGCTGCTGCTGGGCTAGCTTGTTTGCCGCGGCAACCCTCTGGACGACGGCTGGGTTGAACTTGTAGACGAGCTTCCGTGGCAGGTTGGGAGACCTTGGGACTGGCTGGAGCACCTTGGATCTGTAGTACGTCCTGCACAGATAAAGCGCTTGATTTAGTCTCGTGGCTATACAGCACAACGCAAAAAAATGCTAGGCTCTATTCTACACTGGCTTGAATGGAATGAAAACATAAGTAACCAAATAAATACACAGGGTCTAAATTTTAAGCTGACAAACCAGGAGGAGATAGAGAAGGTCCAAAGAAGAGCGGCGCGTTTCGTCACAGGGTTATCTGGTAAGCGTGATAGCGTTACGGAGATATTTAGCAAACTCAAGTGGCAGACTCTGCAAGAGAGGCGCTCTGCATCGCGGTGTAGCTTGCTGTCCAGGTTTCGAGAGGGTGCGTTTTTGCATGAGGTACCGAATATATTGCTTCCCCATACTTATACCTCCCGAGGAGATCACGAATGTAAAATTAGAGAGATTAGAGCTCGTACGGAGGCTTTCCGGCAGTCGCTCTTCCCGCGAACCATACGCGACTGGAACCGGAAAGGGCACAGTGGCACGTAAAGTGCCCTCCGCCACACACCGTTGGGTGGCCTGCGGAGTATATATGTAGATGTAGATGTTAGCTACGGCACTCGCGTCGGTCGTCTACTGCCGTAGCCCATTAATGCCAAATTACGCAGTACTATTCTAACTCGAAAAATAAGCTTCACACGAAAAAATATGTAGAATCCAAAGCTGATTATTTTCGAGGGGGCCATCTGCTGGTGCTAAAATTAGCCCCCCACCCCAGCCCCATCCGGGGTGGGGCGGCAGGCAACTTTAAAATTTCAAATGGGAACCTCCATTTTTATTGCAGAGCCAGATTCTACACAAAAAACTACGTACATTTTGTCTTAAACATTTGTTTTCATTCTAGGTAGTTAGCGCTCAAATTCAAGAAAACCCTAGTTCTAATTTTTGCGTGGAAAATAGTTACGGATAAATAAAAAATGCTTATTTACTTCGTAAATTTTGATTCGCTAAATTAGAGTTTTACAAATGTTGACCCACATATTAATTTTTACTGCAGATTCGGATACGTTTTGTTTGTTTCGTGGTCAAGAGGCCACACAACTTTTGTTCGTTAGTAAGTAGGATATTTGGTTAGTTTAGTTAGCTAGTCAGATGATTTGTTTGAAAATTAAAAGTTTTGTGGCCTCATGACCACGAAACAAACAAAACTTATGCGAGTCTGCGGAAAAAAATAATATGTGGGTCAACATTTGTAAAACTCTAATTCCTCTATCTCAATCCCCACCCTATGGGGAGAGAGGAAGAGTTTTAGTTTTAGCGAATCAAAATTTACGAAGTAAATCAGTATTTTTTATCTGTCCGTACCCATTTTCCACGCAAAAATGGGAACATGGATTTCCTTGAATTAGAGCGCCAACTACCAAGAATCAAAACAAATGTTTAAGACAAAATGTACGTAGTTTTTTATGTAGAATCTGACTCTGCAATAAAAAATGAGGGTTCCCATTTGAAATTTTAAAGTTGCCTTTCACCCCACCCCCAGGGGGCTGGGGTGGCGGGCTAATATTAGCACCAGCAGATGTCCCCCTCGAAAATAATCAACTTTGGATTCTACACATTTTTCGTGTGAAGCTTATTTTTCGAGGTATTCTGGTTTGTCAACTTAAAATTTACACCCTGTATAAAACTGACGGTCAAAACTCTTCTGTATGGATTGAGTTGCGTGTGTCCACAGCAGGATCCTATCTCAGGACTCATACTTTAAGTTTATGAATGAAGTTGGAACAATAACTAATAGTATCAGACTAGCAATAGACAAAAAACAACTCAATGAAGATATTTTAAATAAGTGATTACAATCGGGGGATATAGGTGAAAATAACATTCTACAAATGGACAGTAGTGTCCACCCATGTAGGCTGTAGAATAACAACCGAATGGGAACACGTGATTCGGAAGGCGAAGGAAGAGGGATGATAATATGCTTGAACAGGCACACATGCCTAACCAAAAAAATAAATAATGATTAAGTTCCAAATACTTTATGCTGTAATATGGTGCATTAGCTAATACACTGATTGATTTAATTAAGTAGCTAGAATCATATGGTGGTGTGGTGATTTTGATACGATGGTGGCCAATTTGAACCAAGATGGTCGGGGAAAATGTGTGGCCGGCAGTAGGAGAGCAAGTGATGGCGTATATAAACAGACCTTGTGCCAATGTAATGCACCATATTCTCAATTACGTTGCAATGTCTTATGGAGTGATGGTGTGTGACATTGCTGATGGTAAACAGTTCGGATGGGAACGTTAAATTTGGTGGTCTCTCGATGTTGTTTTTTTTAAAAAGGAAGCAGACTTCGTGCCTGTATAAGAGATCACTTCGTATCTCTTTTTATTTATATTTTTTGACATCTGAGGTCCGTGTCTGTGACTAAATTAAAGACTCTTTGTCTGTGTGGAAAACGCATTTCGTTTCAGCTTATTAATCATCAACAGTGGTAAATTTCTATGATCACTTATTCATATCACTATCGTGGTAGAATTGTGATACATATATGACTCGATAAGTCAGAAAATATCCCTTCCGTTTCTTTCAATGGGATCTCCCTACACTGTACAACCAAAATTCAAATAAAAGTTTGATACTATGCTGAAGAAAACGGATCTATCTATCCTTCGATATTCAACTGTGTCCTATAGACACTCACGATGCTGGGTCGCGAAAGAAGACGGAGGGATTGTAATTTTAGGGCATTAGCTCAGGCGGATAAGGACTGAATAGGAAGTGGGTAGTGACTTCCTTTAAAGAGCCTTTCGGGTAGTCAACTGATGGCGTCTACGAAACTAAAAAAGACATAAATACTAAAAAAATGTGTATTTAAATGCTACTGTTACAATTTCACATCAGCAGAATAGTGGGAGGAGCCAGTCAAAGAGATTCCATATCAGCAAAACAATTCACAGCAGATCGTTAGACTACGAACACGGAGAAAGACCCAGTTGATGGGCCGTATGTGAACCACGTACGCTATATTAACGACGTTCTACTGTTCGCAACTAGTACAGATAAACAAACAGAAAATCGCAGTAGAGAAAGTTTGAAAACTGACCTGGAAATGATTTTTATTTGACTACAGAAATGTGCAAACGACACACCGAAAAGAGAATACTAAAAATTAACAATGAGTCTTAAAACTAAGTGATGAGATATTTTGTGTAGAGTGATTGAATAAGATGGGTGAACAGCAAGAGAAATAAACGGAAGAGTAGAAATATCATGCAGTACTTTTGGACGTTAATGGTGACCCACTGAGAGAGCCTGGAAAGGAAAGGCAAGGATCATGGAATCATCCTAAGAGAAAGACGTAATTATGACCACAACAAAAACGAAGGTGGTCTCGACGTATTGCCAGACAAGACGATGGTTCATGTATCAAGATATTACTTTCCAAGAGATGACGACGACGTGATGGACGGTTGGTGGAGACCATTCGAAAAAAAAATGCGTTGCACATGGATGCGTACAGACTGCGATGTACGGAGAAGTCTGTAAGGAACACTGACGTTGAAATCAAGTTAACGAAGACCTGCTATGAGGATTCTACAGTAATCTTTGCACGGCAGAACGTTGTACCATCATAAAGATACAGGTGACAGTAGTTAAGTTTTTAAAATCTGGTGATGGGGTCCTGAGAATGGATGATGAGAAACAGCGATAATGATAAAAGTAGGTCCATTGAATAGGCAGCGTTATCACGTCTAGAAGTGGCACTAGAGTAGCGGCTTGACAACGAACTGTCAAGAACTCGAATAAGATTGCAAAATGAATCGGCCTACAGAAAATATTGCTGAGAGTATCCTTTAAGTATCTAGCGGCCAGTGGAAAACCCCTTTAAAGCAAATAGATTTTATCAGAACCACCAACTTCTGCTATCGGTGAGAAATGCAGCACAAAAGACTGCGGTAAGAAATATCCAGCGCTGTAAGAAATGTTACGTGGTAGGTGCAACCGACTGTGCGATGAAGCCAAAGGAGAAATCGCAGACAGGAAGAAGCGACAGATGTTCTAAAATGCATTGTTTAGGCACGCTGATTTTCTGGTGTCACAGACACTTCTGTTCTCTGACAAATATTTCATTTACGTGTAAACCAGGGTAAAGCGTTTCTTGCTGCTTATCCCAATCCTACGCAAGGACTTCAGAAAGATGTCATCCAACGCTAAGACTACTGCGTAAGAAGAGTGAGGCATTGTCACATTGTCAGAAGAGACTATGTTCTAGGGTTTTCCAGGAGATACAGTTCAGCAGAGGTATGGAAACCAGGTGAATCACAGAGTGTGAATGAAACTGCACGACAACTGAAAAAATACTCCAAAGTTACAGTACAGGAGAGAGTACGATGTTTGCTGAGAAAACATCTAAACTGCACACATATTCACCGTGAACTTCTGGCGGTATGTGGACCAAATGCAATGTCGGGTCCAGTCCTATTTAAAAGGTGCCAACAGTTTCATCAGTTTCCAACGGACATGGATGATGCTAATGCGGAAGGCAGGCCGTCGACATCAGCCACAGACGACAATGTCCAGGGAATCTTGTCGGCAAGCTGAAAGAACATTTGGGAAGAAAAACAGTTTATAACGATGAGGGCGCTCACAAAGCGGTTGTTGAGTGCCTCTGTGACCAAGTAGCAGATTTCTGTCGTCGAGGAATTGAACGACTGGTAGGACGCTCCGGCAGTTGGTTCCAGGGATACGATAACTATGCTGAATGAACAATGAGGTGACAAAAAATAATGGGACAACATCACGCACACATACAGATGGTGACTGTATCGCGCAAAAACCTATAAACGGAGACAGTGCAATGGCGGAGCAATCATTTGTATTCAGGTGATTCACATGAAAAGGTTTCCAACGTGATTATGGCCGCAGGAAGAGAATTATAAGAATGAACGCGGAAGCATGGGACAGTCCATTTCGAAAATCGTTAGGGAGTTCAATATTCCGTGATCCACAGCGTCAAGAGTGTGTCGAGAACACCACATTTCAGGCATTACCTTTCACCATGGACAACGCAGCGGGATACTACCTCCACTTAACGACCGAGAGCAGCGGAATTTGCGCTGTGAGTGCTAACAGACAAGCAACACTGCGTGAAATAACCACAGAAATAAATGTGGCCCGTACGACGGACATATCCGATAGGATAGTGCGGCGAAATTTGGCGTTAAAGGGCTATGGCAGCAGGCGACTGACATGTGTGCCTTTGCTAACAGCACGACCTAGCCTTCAGCGCCTCCTTTTGGTTCATGACCATTACGCCTGGACCCTAGACGACTGGAAAACCGTGGCCTGGTAAGCTGAATCACAGTTTTAATTGGTAAGAGCTGATGGTAGTATTCGAATGTGAAGCAGGCCGCACAGAGCCGTGGACCCAATTGTCAACAAGGCACTGTGTAGGCTGGTGGTGGATTCATAATGGTTTGAACTGTGTTGAAATGGAATGGACAGGGTCCTCTGGTCCAGCTTAACTGATCTGCGGCTGGAAATCGTTACGTTAGGCTACTTGTTTCCAAACAACGATGGAATTTTTATGGATGTCAATGCGCCATACCACCAGGTCACAGTTGTTCACGATTGGTTTGAAGAGCATTCTGGACAGGACAATTCGAGAGAAAGCTCCGACCATCTAGACTGCCCGAAGTGAAGCCCATCGAACATTTATGGGACATAACAGGGAGATCAGTTCGTGCACACAGTCTTACAACAGGAACACTTTCACAGTTATAAACCGCTTTATGGGCAGCATGGCTCAATATTTATGCAACGTGTTGAGTACACACCACGTCGAGTTGCTGCACTACACCAGGCAAAATGTATGTATGTATCGCTTGAGCCTTGGTCACGCAGCTTGCACAGGGTCGGCACTGTTACAATCGGATTTGGCATGGTTAATTCTAAGGGGTGGCCGGATGCCCTTCCTGCCGCCACCCCATACCCCCCCCCCCCCCCCCGAGTTGAAATCAGTGTACCCCAGCTGCCTGCGTCTAGTGTAAATCATGATACAGTGCAAAAGTGTTTCAAATATCTACGAGTCGTGTAACTGAGGTGGGACGTGGGGACCAGCCCGGTATTCACCTTGTGGGGTGTGGAAAACCACCTAAAAACCATATACAGGCTGGCCAGCACACCGGCTCTCGTCGTTAATCCGCCAGGTGGATTCGATTCGGGGCTGGCGCGCCTGCCGGAGTCCAGGAAACTGCGCATTTACGCTCTCGGCTAACCTGGTGGGTCACACTGGGCAAAATGTCTGACACAATATTAGGAGGTATGTCATGTGTTTTGTCATCTCATTGTATCCGTGCAGCTTTTAACTGTAATGCAGCCCACAAAGAAAATTACTTGGCTTGCAGTAATAATGTCTAACCTACTTTTTGCTCTTATATGTTAAGCAAATGTATAAATTTAATATGAAAATCTCTCTGGTAAAATCAGTTATGAGCGAAGTTCTGAAACTACCGATGGAAAGGTTGAACTATTAGACTTTGATGTCAGAACCATACTGTGAGTAGCGTGAACCGTTTTTATGAGAACTACGTCTTTCGCGACGGCACAGTTGTATAAAACATTCTCGGACTTCTTGCCGCGTCAATTCAGGGTAAAGCCTCAAGCTTTCAACTATGACCTCCATCCTACTGCACTGACGCGACAAGAAGTCTGAGGGTGTTTTATACATAAATCATTTCATTAAAAATCCCAATATCGCGGTGGTACCCGGAGCCGTTCGGTTCAAATATTGCGCGTGGGTCACGCGGTAGCAGAGGGAGATGTTTATGCCCTAGCGATGACGCCACTTGGAAAGGGCAACTCTAGGGATAAGAAAGTTTTTGCCCCCACGATAAACACATAACAGGGTAGGCAACTACAGTAACCCTGTAGGATTGGCAACATTGAGTATTCTTCCGCAGAGGCCATCTTAACCCCACTCACTCGCGTAGTTCACTGACTCGTTTCATCTCATTTGTGAAATTCGTGTCTTGTGTCAACTGGCACAGCACTTTGGTGCAGCAGTCACTTTGGTGCAGCCTGCTCCAACATCCACTACCTTCGAGTCAGTCTTACTACAAATTCCGTCACATCGTGAGAATATGCCAGAGTGAAGACGATGCACACCTCGAGTCGAAGCATCTGCTTTCCGCTCGCCAATGTGCGGCTAATAAGGCCAATGCCGCCACTTTCAACGAATCCCTAGAACCATCACGGCTAGTTAACAACCCCATTCACTCTCAGTACGGTTTCCCCAGAGTACGTTTGAAATTCGAACGATTTTCTTTCTTATGCAGACACGTTAGTTAATTAGTCGGCAGCTATATTGTCGTCCCATTTCTACATCTACATCTACATCCATACTGCGAAAGCCACCTGACGGTGTGTGGCGGAGGGTATCTTCAGTACCTCTATGGGTTCTCCCTTCTATTCCTGTCATGTATTGTTCGTGGAAAGAAAGATTGTCGGTATGCCTCTGTGTGGGCTCTAATCTCTCTGATTTTATCCTCACGGTCCCTTTTTTCGAGATATACGTAGGAGGGAGCAATATACTTCCTGACTCCTCGGTGAAGGTATCTTCTCGAAACTTCAACAAAAGCCCGTACCGAGCTACTGAGTGTCTCTCCTGCAAAGTCTTCCACTGGAGTTTATCTATCATCTCCGTAACGCTTTCGCGATTACTAAACGATCCTGTAACGAAGCGCGCTGCTCTCCGTTGGATCTTCTCTATCTCTTCTATCAATCCTATCTGGTACAGATCCCACACTGGTGAGCAATATTCAAGCAGTGGGCGAAAAAGTGTACTGTAACCGACTTCCTTTGTTTTCGGACTGCATTTCCTTAGGATTCTTCGAATGAATCTCAGTCTGCCATCTGCTTTACCGACGATCAACTTTATATGACCATTCTATTTTAAATCACTCCTAACGCCTACTCCCAGATAATTTATGGAATTAACTGCTTCCAGTTGCTGACCTGCTGTATTGTAGCTAAAGGATAAAGGATTTTTCTTTCTATGTATTCGCAGCACATTACACTTGTCTACATTGAGATTCAATTGCCATTCCCTGCACCATGCGTCAATTCTTTACAGATCCTCCTGCATTTCAGTACAATTTTCCATTGTTACAACCTCTCGTTACACCACAGCATCATCCACAAAAAGCTTCAGTGAACTTCCTATGTTATCCACAAGGTCATTAATGTATATTGTAAATAGCAACGGTCCTACGACACTCCCCTGCGGCACACCTGAAATCATTCTTACTTCGGAAGACTTCTCTCCATTGAGAATGACATGCTGCGTTCTGTTATCTAGGAGCTCTTCAATCCAATCACACAATTGGTCTGATAGTCCATATGCTCTTACTTCGTTCATTAAACGACTGATGGGAACTGTATCGAACGCCTTGCGGAAGTCAAGAAGCACGGCATCTACCTGGGAACCCGTGTCTATGGCCCTCTTGAGTCTATGAGCTGCAATAAAGAAACTGTTCTATCTTTTTCATACTTTTTATCTGTTTTAACAATTACCAATGTGTAACAGGATTATTTCCACTAATAATGCGGTATTATTGATTAATGATGGAAAAGCTGATTCAGCTTTCATTCGTGCTGAAAAATGTAGAAAAATCAACTACAATTTCTCTACGTGTTTCTCGTCTGTAACTCGTGCATCCTGTCCCAGTGCATTCACACATCAAGTTTCGGCAGGACCATCTGCAGTAAGACTTGAAGTCGAATGCTGCCTCTGTCATGGTGACAGGAGAAATATACTGGAGGGGAGACATTACTTATCTGTGAGAAAGGAAAAGAAGTGAAACGGGAAAAGTAAAAGCCAAGTTACAAACGTGTGGCTAATACCCGTTATTTGTAGCTTCTGCTGTATATTTTGCAGTCAGCTCAAATGGCTTTAAAATATTCGAAATATTGTCGTTTTTGAAACTACCACTTTGCTATATGCTACAGAGGTGTATTGCCTTACGCCGAATATGACACCTACAGAACACTATTTTTCACACTACTTTAGCTGACGAGATGAGATGCCAGCATCTTTCGTCGGTACCCACCTATCTTATCAAACGACTGAGACTGATACAGAAATTAGGAATCTCTTATCTCGCTTTAGTCACAAAAGGATTCTTGTAAATGTTTTCTCGGCACTAGAGCATCTAGTGGGGTGTCAACTTCTTAGAATTTTGCAGGTATCGAGGAACGCTTCTGCTTCCACTTTATCTAGGCGTTATGATGGATTCTTCTGAATTCTAGATGTGAACGCAAGCGGCTGGTTCTCTAGAAGCACATTTCTGGGTGTTTCGACCTTTTAGTGGTCTTCTTTCCCACTCTAGTAAGTACTATCTGTTCTTATAGAGTGCTCCTTCAATTCATGTTGATAAACCATTTTGATGCGGTAGCGCACCTCTCCTGTAGGTACAAAATACTTTCGGTAGTGTTTGGATAGCAAGAGGTGGAGATGGTGGCGCACAGTTGCTGATCATCTGACTTCGATTCTACGTTCTATTTCTTTGCAGAATATTCTAGACACATCAGAGCAGAACATTATTCTTGTCCACGTTCTAGTGAAATGCTGATACAACCCTTGTGCGACCCTACGTTAATGACAAGGATGGCTGCATTGAAAAGTGAGTTATAATGCTCCGAAAATAGTGTGGGAACAAATGAAATATGTTATTTTCATGTTGAAAATATATTTCTTGTAAAACTATTGAGAGTAATTCGCCGTTCTGATGATTAAATCAAACGCAGTAGCCTCTTTACAGTTTAGTGAATGAACAGAACTGAAATCTCTTATCATCTCCTATTTTGCAGCTACACGCAGTACTCTATTTCTGGGGGAACGCTGGTGGACGCGCATCTATGAACTTTTCTGTCCGGAATGTAACTTCCTGTTGCTGTTGGAAAACTTAAAAAAGTTCGCCAACGATTTATCTCACGGTAGTAAATCGGATTTATTTCGTTTTTAATTACAATGTAGTTTTGTAGGTAAATAAGTAATCAGCTATATTGAAAAATTGAGTAATTGTCGCTCCATTAAATCTAGTGTAGAGTACCCCAAAACTCTGTTTAGAAAAATAACGGTGTCTGTAGTAATACATAGAGAGACACTACACTTCATAGTCTCATATTACTGCCATCTGCATGACAATATTATACTGATAACAAAATGACTGATCTGTCGAGGGTAACATATCACCACATCAGCTACGACTCTGGCAAGGGGACATGGTCACTGTTAAGTCTCCTTCTGCCTTTCGAACGAGCGAGAAAGACTGCAGCTAATATTCTCATTTTTAAACCTTATCCTTTCCTTCTTCTAGCAGCTGCCTAGTTATCTTCAAGAAGACTGTTATCAAACATAGCTGCATCTAAGTATGATTAGTGGCACATGGTTTACTGCCTTTTCCACCACTTTAACTTGAAAGTCAACGAAACGTCCAACTCTAAAAAAACTTAAGCAGAAGATAAACAAGTGTGCGACATTCTCACGAATCAAAAATAACTTATGGAACGCATGGTAGTGTCACAAAGAATTAGCAGTTGAGACTATTTCCATCACCAAGGCTTTAATACGCCTGTAGCATAAATCATTTTCGATATTTCTTGTAGTTCAAATAAACGAAATATCTTAGGTTTCTGCAACCCTCCTGAAGAACCAAACAAGGTTTATGGCTATAACCAACTACTTTCTCTCACTTTCGGAAAATTGTTATTTACAAATCGCCAAGTAAAGAAAATCTCGAAAAAAATGTCATTAATTCGATACTCCCTGTTCATCCGAATGTAATTTATCAACGATATTTAATTTCCTGGAAATTTTTCTTATCACGTTCTG
The DNA here is from genome assembly GCF_023864275.1 of Schistocerca cancellata. Classification (NCBI taxonomy): domain Eukaryota; kingdom Metazoa; phylum Arthropoda; class Insecta; order Orthoptera; family Acrididae; genus Schistocerca; species Schistocerca cancellata. The sequence continues at coordinate 1,002,199,057 of NC_064627.1, forward strand.
AGTCAAAATTCGTAGTAGTCCCATACTCAGGGAATTACCGTAATGAAGCAGGTGCGGAAATCCTACACAGCCGCTCTTGGGAAGACCCTAGTGGAGGTGGTTTGTCATTGCTTCCGCCGACTCGTTATGTGTCGTGTGGAGGATTGTGACGAGTGGTTGTATAGTGTGGGGCTGGGTTCGTGATGCTGTAGATGAAGGAAAGGGCGAGGACGAGACCCCGTGCTAGCACGTAAGCTACTCCAAAATAGCACCAAGGGTGGCGCCGAGCTTAACATTCCCATCCGATGGACGGATCATAGTCAACAGTAGCGCATACCTTCAGTTCATGACATACTGAGGAGAGGTTTGCAATTAAGTCCATGGCTTTGGTGCAAAGCCTAGCGATCAGGAACCTAACGCCACCATCTCTGCACCTCTTACCGGCCCAATGAAGAATTTCGTCCAACAGCGGGATTCGAACCGGCTTGCCTCCGGGTTGAGCGCCACCGAAGGCGTGCTTTAGTGACATCTCGGTTATGGTTGCGGGACCTGTACTGCCTAATAAGCAGAAACTGAAGTGGAAATATTTGATCATGGGAAAAGTCAAACGACGACACTTTTTTGAAGAATATTTCCTATCGCCAGACAATCACACTGGCCAAAGGGCAACACGATGAGAAGGTAACCTTATCACGGACGCTCAGAAGCACTCACAAAAAAACCTTCACTAAAGGAGAACTGTTGTTCATCTAGCGGAACGAGTGTGAGATGTTTGATACGAGGGTATTATCTACAGATGATCCGCAGCATTTGCTATACGGATCTCCTGGGAATAACTCGTGGAGCAGCGATACCACAACGAGGCCAGTAATCTTGTGTGGGAGCTCTCCAAATTCTTTGCATCACCTTAGAGCACTCCTTGATAAAGGGAAAGGAATTACAGATAGCGGATATCGGATGCTGCCTCTGTATCACGACCAGTACACGTGACGCTTCTACAAGATGGGCGGTTGGAATTTCACGGGACAAAGGAGAATCTTTCACGTACTTGTAAGCTTTAGCCTATCTTGTGCAGGAAGGAAATTCCAGAGTGGTTCAGTTTACCCAGTGGCAGAGAGCCACATTCACAAATGTTACACTGTGTATATCCTCCTCCTCGTCCATTTCAACAGGTTTCGTATTTCCTTCGTAAAGGATGTTTTCTCATGTTGCTAGTCACACTTTGTAAGCAGCAATAAAACACTTGGATGTTTCACCACTCAGGTGTATGCCGATGAAAGTGATTACGAAAGTGGTTCAAAATGGTTCAAATGGCTCTGAGTACTATGGGATTTAACATCTGAGGTCATCAGTCCCCTAGAGCTTAGAAGTACTTAAACCTAACTAACCTAAGTATATCACACACATCCATGCCCGAGGCAGGATTCGAACCTGCGACCGTAGCAGTCGCGTGGTTCCGGACTGAAGCGCCTAGAACCACTCGGCCACCACGTCCGGCTACGACAGTGGACTAGTATTATGAAATAACGTGATTCCAATTCCTGCTCGGTCATCCAAATGGAAGTTTTCATAGGTTCCCTATAAAGGTGAAGGAGAATGTCTGGTTGGTTCTTCTGAAAAGCGCGCGACCGATTTCTTCTCCATTCTTCTTCAATCCCAGATTGTGCTCCATCTGTAATGACTTTGTAGTCGACGTGACGTTAAACTGTAATCGCTTTTTACTTTCCACTGCCATAACGTGATGAGCTTCAAGACACCTAAAATTTGCACCGCAAATATTGCGGAAATGGAAAGTGCTATTGATGTGCGGTTTTCGCAGAATGAATTGATAGTTAGTGGCTCCTACTGATCGCCGATAAATAGTTGTGCAAACAGGAACTTTTTTGAATGGAATAATGCCTATTCACATTAACAGACCAAAAGTGGGGTAAATTAGAATGTCAATCGTATTTTATGCAGAAGTCTATTGCAAGCCTTTTACGAGACATCGTATTTTGGAAAGTTTCCTCACCGACACTTATCTGTGCAATTCAACCGGCATAGTTGTTAGGAACGATGTTGTTATGTTTGCTTACAGTGTGTATGTGTGTGTGTGTGTGTGTGTGTGTGTGTGTGTAAGGAGTGCATCGAGACCTGCTACTCAGTCAGTGTGTGACAGGCCAAGCAGTAATTAGAATTAATTTTAATACCTTTAGTTGCTGATGGGCTTTGATATATATCAACGGGAACAGGTGAAAATGTGTGTCTCGACCGGGATCGTTTGCTTACATGGCAGACGCTCTATCCATCTGAGCCACCGAAGGCATAGAGGATAGTGCGACTGCAGGGACTATCTCGCACACGCCTCCCGCGAGATCCACTTTCTCACCTTGTATGTTCACACACTACATTCGTAGTGTCCCACCCCAACACACTCATTACTAGTGGAAGACATTCTTACCAAGTCCCGTAAGAGTTCGGGGAATATGTGTGCATCAGCACAGAAGGAGGTCAGAACTATATACTTATATGGAAATGGTGTCTGTTCTTTCGGACGTGGAAGACATTCTTACCAAGTCCCGTAAGAGTTCGGGGAATATGTGTGCATCAGCACAGAAGGAGGTCAGAACTATATACTTATATGGATATGGTGTCTGTTCTTTCGGACGTGTCCGTGTCCGTGTGTGTGTGTGTGTATGTGTGTTTGTGTTAAAAACTGGAATTTTTGTGTTTTGGAAACAACTTTATTCCTTCGTCTGCATCACTGTTAACTCCGTCACAATAATACCCTTTAGATGTTATATACTTATGTTAGTTATTTTTTCAGTCCCCAAAACATTTCTCGAACTCGATCTTTGGAACAACTTTTAGTTCTCTCAGCGATGCTTTTTTTAATCTCATCTTTGTTTGTAAAACGATGGCTCATTTATTTTTTGTTTACTTCTGGTAACAGAAAAATGTCACGTTGGGCCATGTCTGGCTAATATGGAGGCTTCGGCATCATAACAGTATTGTTTTTTGTTCAAATCGAATAGCCATGAATTACCTGCCGCAAGTCTGGCCGATTTTATCGTACTCCTTCACGCAAACGATGTTGAACTTCTAAGCAGTACTTCTTGTTCATGGTTCGACCTTGTGGCAAGAACTCATGGTTCACTACGCCGTTAAAATCGAGATAAACTGTGGGTGTAATCTTTACATTTGACAGCAATTATCTAGCTGTTTTCGGTGTTGCCGACCCAGAATGCTTCTTCCACTGTGATGGTTTAGCCTCAATTTCGACGTCATATCTGTAAACCCATGTTTAGTCATCTGTTATGACATGTTTCGGTTGTTTTACATCGCTGTCGTTTTCATTTAGCCATCCGCAAGCAACTTGCATTCGGCGCTATTTTTCCACGAAATTCAACAACTGCGAAACCAACTTTGCCTTCACACGTTGCATTTCTAAAACATTCGAAAAAGTTTCACGGAATGCGCTAACTGATATGACAACATCATCAGCGAATTCTCGATCCGGCGATCGTTCATAATCATTTCTTTCACTTTTTTCACAACCTCGTCGGTTTGTGATTTGCTGGTGGGATGCTGGTGCGTAGAGGACCTTCTCCGAAACGCTTATACCAGTCGTTTTGCAGGCGAGCCATAGGCAATAGTTTACATTTCTAAAACTTTTTTGCAAAATTTAATACATATCCGCTGATCGATTTTTTAACAACAGACTAAATAAACATCGAAGTGGCTAACACCGTACAAGTACTTTTCAGATAAGTTTCCAACACAAGAATGATAAAACTGCGATAAAATCTCACATACACACGTACTATGTATCGATTACAGCTAATTTCATTTCTCGATCCTCAGTTTACAATCTCTTGGGCAGTCCTACACTCCATATCTTCCTTGAAGTCTCTCACGCATCTTCCAGTCAATCAATCTCATTCTGTTTTTGCCTTTGGGATCCACCTTAATACATTCTTAGGCCATTTATTACCATACACTCGGTTTAGACGTCCAGACGACAGCAACCCTTTCCTTTTAGCAGCTTCCATGATACTCCTGGCTTATTTATTTCTGATATGGTCTACTGTGTAGACTACAGCCCTTCGTTAGTTAGCTACATGTTCCATGGATCATTTTAATGATTTTTTTTTTCTCGAAATGATATGGAACGAGTCAGTTTACAGCATATGCATAAGTGTTCAATTTTTTTATTAATGAATCTATATTTTACAGACCTAATCATGCATATCCAAAAAATACTAGAATTATTTCTTTACAAGCTACAGGTTTATAAGTAAAAATTCGTCTGTGCAATAGAAAGAGTTGTCTAGAAGAAATAATTTTTGTTTGAACTGATTACTTATTTTGCTGCTGTTATCTTTTTTGGCAAATAATCAAAGATTTTTGTTGCTGGATACTGACCACATTTCTGAGCGACTGACAGCTTTAAAAACGCATAATAAAGACAGTTTTTTTCTTCTGGTCATGTAGGTATGGATCTCACTATCTGATGGATTTTCTACAACAATTTTCTTTAAATTTATATGTATACCTTCTTGAGAGGAACCTACAAGATGACTGAGGGAGAAAACCAAATACTGGTTTACTACTCGGTTTTGTGCGGTCAGAACTTTGAGTTACTTCAGAAAATTATTCCATATGGCATTATCGCGTGGAAATAAGCAGTATGTAGTAGGACGTAGATTCGTTTATTTTCAAGACTAGAAATTGTACGAAGAGAAAAAGTAGCTGAACTTAATGGTTTGATCAGCTCAGTAATGTGCTTCTCCCAGGTCAAGTTTTCTTCAGCACGTTCACTCAACAATTTGGAACATTCTACCCTATTTACTGACTCCATTTCACGTGCTACATCATTTGTTGGTATGACTCTGTTTTTTGTACAGAACTGAGTATACTGCGTTTTCTCAATATTTCAGAAGAGCCCATTTTCAGAGAACCGCTTAATAAATCTTTCAAAAGTGACAGCAACAATCTCTTGTATTGCTTTCTCTCTAATGGGTACATTTATAACAATAGTATGATCTGCAAAAAATAAATACTCTGTTTGTTGAATGTTGAGTTCGTGGTTATTTACATACATAAGTAATAGGAGTGAACTCAAAATTGAACCATGTGGGACACTCTTAGTGATCTCTCCCCAGTCACCAAAACATTCTAACTGCCCAAAATTGTTTGAATTATGCAGCAGCACAAAGTTATTGCCTTTCGTGTATTAAGTGTAATTCATATCAATTGTATGTATAGCTATCGATTCCCTAAAACTGGAATTTTTCTAAGAGTGTAATATGATCTACACATTCAGACCGCTTGGAAGGCTAACAAAAAATTACAACTGGTGTTATTTTATTACTTAAGGGTTGCAATATTTGATGAGCGAATGTATAAATATTGCCCTCAGTCGAGCAGTGCTCCCGGAATCTAATATGTGATGTAATCGCTTCTAATTAAATGTGAGACTACTTCTGAGCACATTACTTTTTCGATATTTTTGGAAAAAGACTTCAGGAAAAAAAGTGTTTTATAATATTTAAATCTTTCTTATCATCTTTCATCTATAGATGTTTAACAGTGGCATATTTTAACCTGCCTGCAAAAATTCCCTTTGCCAGTTACGTGTTATGTCTATCACTAAGGTCATTAAAACAACTTTTAAAAATTCTGTTTGAAATTCCATCAACGCCTTAGAATATTTTCGTTGCTTTAGAGAATTTTTATGATTAATTTCAGGGAAAAATCTTTGTTTTACTTCTAGTTGTTCAAAGTCTAGTGAAATGATATTTTAAATACATTTTGTTGCTTCATCACCTGAATCATTAGTATTTTTTTGCTCCTACATTTAGAAAGTGATTGTTAAAAACAGCAAAAAACAGTAACAACTTTGGCATTCACTTCAATTCTCACGGTATCCTATGCACTGACTGGAGCTCGAAGAAAAAATATGAACTACGCCATAAAGATCAACAGGAAGAAATGCTTTAATACTCTGCTGTAAGTGGATGATCAAATAATAATTCAAGAAAATGAAAATAACCTGTTTATCACCTTAATTTGTTGGTTTCCAAATATAACAAACACCTTAAGTCAGAAAACAAAGGTTATGGCATTCAAGAGAAAATCGCCTATAAGATTTAAAAGTGTAATAAATGATATAATACTGGAAAAGGTAAACCACTTTCAGTATCTCGGCTATAAAATGCAACGAAACTTCGACAATGAAATTGATAACAAGGACATAAAATTTATCACAATCTGCGGAACAAATAAAAAATAAGTTCCAAAAAAAGGCACGAAAGAAACACAGATGAATTTTTACGAAATTATAGCACTGTCTACTATGCTGTACAGATCTGACCCCTGGGTTCCTACCGAAAGGATATGAGCAGGATCCTGGCTGTGAAATAGGATGGCTCTGTAGTGTTAAAGGTACTGCAGAACACTGCTTCAGAAATTAAGACATTGGAAATGAATTACAAGTTGATTGAGTGCCTAAGAAAATAGACCTGCACAGAAATAGATGCTGGGAATGTGTAGCTACTATGGATAAGAATGGATTTCCAAGACAAATTCGTTGTCACAAATCTAGAGGGACAAGATGGAGAGGAAGACCCTGGAAGAGATGGTTGAACTTTGTTGACCAGAGCAGGTGAAATGACCTAGTAAGAAGTACACTTCCTAGTTAATATTTTTAGAAAATCTATTTTCAAATATTGACACAAATTTATTATTTACTTGATAGAGTTTCACATCAGCATCTCTTTCCAAATATACCTTATCCCAACCATCTCTATTATCTTATTCTTAAGACACACTGCTTATTTCCATTAATTGTCCATTTGCAATAATTGAGTGCACATTAATTGCTTCAGACTGAGCATGGTCTACAAAAATGTTGTCAGTCAGGATTCTGCTAGCTTACTGCACACAAGTTGGAAAATTAAGTACTGAAATCAGATTGAAATAGGAAAATAATGATAACAGTACATTTGTTCCTGTCCGAACATATTAAGAAACCTTCATTGAAATCTACACAAATTACTGTTTCTTGTTGTGTGACGCGTCACTCAATAAAGAATCTAAATGTGAGATAAGCAGCTGAAAGTTTCCTGCAGCAGATCAACAACTCATAGGTACATGTTCCTAGGACAGATTTAGACAAAACTGCTTGTTTCAATATTTTTGACATTGTGACAACTTTTATGTACGTTCCGTATTGGTTCCACACGAAAATAATGCTAGTCGTTAACCCCTTCTCTATTACTGTGATTATGTGGTGTTCGGAGTGGTGTAGAACATTCATAGTTTAGCTCTTCTACCTTGTTCTTCAGACCTTGTTCTTTAGACCCTTGATGTTTTGTTTTCGTTTCCAGTAATGTAGTTCAACAGATATCACTTGCATTTCTTTTCTGCTGCTTGTTTTTCAAGTGCATGACTCTCACATACATACTATTTCCGCTTTTGATTCGCAGATAATCTTTTAGCTTTATTTGTGATCTTATTGCTCCAAAATTTTGAGTTTATTTTGGCGAATACACTTGTCCAATACGATTTTTAGTATCTTTTACATTCATTCCATTTATATAGTTACACCTTAACTAAAAGCTTAACTCCGTCCGAACAGACCTTGGAAGGCTCAACGGACCGACCGACCGCCGTGTCATCCTCAGTCCACAGGCGTCAATGGGTGCGGATATGGAGGGGCATGTGGTCAGCACACCGCTCTCCCGGCCGTAAGTCAGTTTACGAGACTGGTGCCACTACTTCTCAGTCAAGTAGCTCCTCAGTTTGCCTCACGAGGGCCGAGTGCGCCACGCTTGCCAACAGCGCTCGGCAGACCGGATGGTCGCCCATACAAGTGCTAACCCAACCTGACAGGCTTAACTTCGGTTATCTGATAGGAACCGGTGTTACCACTGCGGCATGGACGTTAGCATATAGTATACAGATATTTAAAAAAGAATAACAGTTAATACTGAAACTCCCAGTACCTGATTTATGCTATTCGTCGCTACCCAGTGTCATACACCTATTTATCTTTGTGTTTAGTCTTAAATCTCACTTTTCATATTCTGCAAACAGCTTCCTTACCATATAGCTACTGTCTTCACTATCTTCGTCAATTGTCAATAAAGTAGATGTCGTAAAACAGATCTAAGTACACTTAGTACTTTGATCTGGAGGTGACCTGTCGTAATATTGGCTGCACTGGACTACTGTACCCGGCTGCATCCACTTTAAAGTATTAGTACGGTTCTCACGTCGGACAAAGCTTAGAGTCTACTGCTGTTTTTTTATTTACCTTTCAATTTAAATTTGAATGCTTGGGGTTTATGACTCAACTTTTTTCAGTTATGCCGAAAGCCTGTTGAATAGTGCACAGGCCTCTTCTGTACAGTAGTTAAAGAGGTGCTATCCGGGTGGATATTACTTTTCCATCTAGTGATCACTGAATGAATGTTACAGTTTTTTTTCGAATGCCTTAATATTTTCAATTCATGGAGAGAAGTAAAAACTTTGAGGTTCGCCGATGACATTGTAATTCTGTCAGACACAGCAAAGGACTTGGAAGAGCAGTTGAACGGAATGGACAGTGTCTTGAAAGGAGGATATAAGATGAACATCAACAAAAGCAAAACGAGGATAATGGAATGTAGTCAAATTACGTCGGGTGATGCTGAGGGAATTAGATTAGGAAATGAGACACTTAAAGTAGTAAAGGAGTTTTGCTATTTAGGGAGTAAAATAACCGATGATGGTCGAAGTAGAGAGGATATAAAATGTAGACTGGCAATGGCAAGGAAAGCGTTTCTCAAGAAGAGAAATTTGTTAACATCGAATATAGATTTAGGTGTCAGGAAGTCGTTTCTGAAAGTATTTGTATGGAGTGTAGCCATGTATGGAAGTGAGACATGGACGATAACTAGTTTGGACAAGAAGAGAATAGAAGCTTTCGAAATGTGGTGCTACAGAAGAATGCTGAAGATAAGGTGGGTAGATCACGTAACTAATGAGGAGGTATTGAATAGGATCGGGGAGAAGAGAAGTTTGTGGCACAACTTGACTAGAAGAAGGGCTCGGTTGGTAGGACATGTTCTGAGGCATCGAGGGATCACAAATTTAGCATTGGAGGGCAGCGTGGAGGGTAAAAATCGTAGAGGGAGACCAAGAGATCAATACACTAAGCAGATTCAGAAGGATGTAGGTTGCAGTAGGTACTGGGAGATGAAGAAGCTTGCACAGGATAGAGTAGCATGGAGAGCTGCATCAAACCAGTCTCAGGACTGAAGACCACAACAGCAACAACAACAATATTTTCAACAACAAATCTAACAATGAGATATATGCACGAGGATGGCAGAGTTTTAATTCCTAGAATCTTGAACAACGCTTTACATCAAGGTCGCAGCACGGATCAGTCTGATTTTCTCTGTTAAGACTATTCTTGGTGAGTGCAAAGAGTTGTTCCAAAATATAACACCACACGAAATAACAGGGTGCAAGTATGCAAAATGTCACAGCCGGTAGAGATCATTCTTATAGCGAAAGTAGTAGCATTACGTTTGTGCACAAGATCCTTACAGGAAATCTTTTCATCTACATTCAGTTTCGATTTTAGAACAGTTCCGTGTCTTAAACTGTTTGCACTACCTTTAGCTAAGTTAAGCATTAATCTGTTCTCTGAAAGTCAGGTGCTGATATTACGGATCAGTCTTTTGTATTACAAAGCTACTGTGAATTTCCTGAGAGAAGTCGTTTTCGTGCACAGGCTGCTTAATTTTGAAATAATAACTTTATATCATGATTTAGCTATTAGCTAATTGCTCCCCCTTGGCCATTTTCAACCTACCTCGTGATAAAAACTACAACAAAAGTTACAACAGCTTCAAGAGGAAACAGAAAATAGAATAAAAAATATGCATACAAAAAAATTACACATCTTTGCTAATTGCGTTACAGTAATATATTGTAAGCATACAGTACCATATATTCCACACTTTTAGTTTAAGTATATTTAGTAACATCGTTGATCAAGTTTGTATTCTTTTTATGTAAGGTTTCTTACGTCTTTGGTGGTGCAGTTGTTTAGTCAAATTTGGCTTTAAGACGTTGCCCGCCGTGTGTAATTTCACTTTAATGTTACACTAAAGTATTTTAATGTGTTGTACGTTGGCACGGTGACAAAACCCCATAAGTGCTGCATTTTCTCATTTTTCATATAGATTTCACATCACAGATAGTAAGTTGTAACATAATTTGACAATAATAACATATGAAATTCATATTTTTTACTTTCTTAATGTGAATTACGCTGAACAGTGTTGTATATGCATGTTGTGCGCGTAACTACCATGACTGAGAGGAACCGTTGTTGAGGAAATCCATCAGATGTTACTGCATGCACAGAGACGTGTGGATTATAAGAAGCTATATGTTTATAATTTTTACTGTGATGCACATAACAGATATGTGTAAATTTTTATATTTTTAATCTTTTATTTTACTTCTTGTTTCCTCTTGAAGCTGATCTAACCTTTGATGATGTTTTTGCCACCAGAGAACTTGAAAATGCCTAAGGGGCAAAATCAGTTAATAGCTAAATCATGAAATAAAATGATTATTTCTAGATAAAAATAGCCTAAGCAAGAAAACGACTTCCCTCGAATGTTATGTACCACCTTCTTTGCTACAGAGTTAACATTACATTCCACGTCTTTCACAACAATACCTTTTTCATCTGCAAAGAGAAATGTCATCTTTAGTGCGGTATCATTACTGTCTAGGGTGTTTCTTTTAACTTGAGCCAACTAAAAATCTCGAAAACGACGCATCCTACGAGACGAATGTTCTGGGAAAAAAGTTAATGTTATTAAAGACAACATCTTTCTGTGCTACAGCTGACCACCTCCTAACAACCTCTCCTGCGTGGGAGGAGTTAACTTTGGATTTTCAGATGTTAACCCCCCATTTTAATTGCGTATTCGGATTCAAGAAAATACGTTTAGTTTACCAAATCGTCGCGATCCATTCGTGGTAGGTGGCGCTGTAATCGACAATGTAAAGTACATTTGTTTTTGCAATTAAGAACCTACGCATTTCACTTACGATGTAAGTGTAAACCTTTGTGTTCTAACGGTTGAGACTGATGTTCCGACATTAGCTGAGTGTTGGAAATGAGACTGCACAGTATAATATGGCTAGCCGTTTCATCGTTTGGCTAACTACGTTTAATGTGATCGAGGAACAACGACATGGATGCAATAGTTTTGTGTTTCTATAGGGATGCTTCGTTTCAGTGAGTACCCTTACTTCTCACCATCGGGGTGCTTGATTTCGGTGACCATCCATGTGCAGGTGTGCCTTTCACTATCACTTCACGGACGTTTTACTTCATGACATCGGTTGTGGCTCGTATTCTGCCGATCGCCGTGTAACGGCCAGCGTGAGAGCTGCGACTGTTGGGCGGTAACATACCCCGACATCAGTCGCCCTGATGGCGGGGTTCGAGGGCGGCCACCGAAATAAAGCATCCAGTGGTTTGGGGACTCACCGCAATGAACTCCATAGGGAACAGAAAACTACGTTGCCATACAAGTAGCTTATTTGCCAGAAATTTCAATCTCTAGACATGTTATTTGTATCATACAATCAAATTTTCAACTCTCTAGTACCGTTTGAACACAAATATCAGGCGTTAGAACACAAAGGTTTAAATTTACATCGTAAATGATATGTAGGATCAAATGCTTCTGATCTCAACTGCAAAAACAGGAACGCTGTATTGCAGTAGTTCGAGTAATGAAGATTTTTGTGAGGTAAGTGATTTCTGAAAGGTATAGATTAATGTTAGTTAGGGCCATTCTTTTGCAGGGATTATTGAAAGTCAGATTGCGTTGCGCTAAAAAATATTGTGTCAGTTTAACCACAGTCGTGTACAATTGTTCTAAGGGGACGTTTCAAATCCAAAAATTCAATAAAATTGGATGGTTTCCATTTGAAAATCAAAGTTGGCCCCGCCCACGCAGGAGAGTTGGTTAGGAGGTGACCAGTTGTACCAATGACAGATGTCCCCTTTACTAATATTAACTTTTCACCTAGAACATTCGTTTCGTAGTATGTGTCGCTTTCGAGATATTTCATTCTGTCAAGTTAAAACAAACACGTTGTATATGAAGAAGAGTAACGGTCCCAGAACGGAACCCTGTGGTGTCCAACATTTTACATGATCCCAGTCAGATTAAGATCTCTTCCTCGTTTGTTGACAGTGAAGAACAAGCTTCTGGTCGGCCCCTCCCGCCGGAGGTTCGAGTCCTCCCTCGGGCATGTGTGTGTGTGTGTGTGTGTGTGTATTGTCCTTAGCATAAATTAGTTTAAGTAGTGTGTAAGTCTAGGGACGGATGACCTAAGCAGTTTGGTCCCTTAGGAATTCACACACATTTGAACATTTGAAGCTTCTGGTTCCTACTTTCCAGATAAGAAGTGTATCATTCTTTAGATTATGCGCTATTCCCATGATATTCCAACATGCAAAAGTATCAGACGCTCTTGTTTAGGTCATGCTAGACCCCCAGTCCCCAACTTAATGTGTAGCCCTGCTGAAATATGAATATAAGCAAGGCATCACCGGAATAGCCAAGGAGAGCTGTGCATTCGTGACATGCTGCCGAGTATCCGTTGCTCATGCAGGGAGGAGTGGAAAGTGATTGGGAGAGCCAGAGCCGAGCAGTGAGTGCGAAAGCAGAGGCTGGGTGCTGAGTGAGTCTCGTGCAGGACAAGTGGAGGCGCCTCACCTCATGGCCCGGGCCATCTTCTCGTAGGTCATGCGCGGGTTGCCGTGCCGGCGGCCCCACAGCCTGGCCAGCCAGTCGGTGTTGAGGATGCGGAAGATGCCCTGGTCGCGGTTCACCCAGTGGATGCACGGTTCGTTGCGCGGGTCCTCCAGCAGGTTGAGCAGGAAGCGCCACAGCATGACCCGCTCCACGCGGCCTGCTGCCCACCGACAGAACAAACCACTCGTCAGCCCCGCCGCCGGAAAAGTCATCACACAAGCCGTCCAAGACCTTTAGGGTCAAAATCCCACAGGCAGTACAGGATCACACCAAAAGTGAGTACTCTGAGATGAGGAACCACTGGTCGGGAATGCATCACTAGGTCTCGAATTTGAAATAGGTGCGGGGCACATGTTTCCAAAGTGTTAACGTTTCAGCATCGACATTGGTGGCCCCACTGTCGTCTGTATTCTAGATGAATTTCTTAACACTGAGGTTAAAAGAAGTTATTGGTGTAAGAAGGCCAACTGTACTGAATCCATGTGTTATGGTGCTCCGCAGTGTGCATGGATATGGATCTCGCATCCAACTGGTAAATATGAGGTTCGGCCATACTACCGTCATATGTGGGTGGATTATGTACAGTTGGTCTTCCATTCGTACTACATGAACTTTTTGTTTTAATAAGCCCCACTGTGTTTGCTTTCCCCTTGGCAAAAACAATTTTGAAATTTGCAGGAAGTCTACATTATGCTAACTTAGATGTGTGTCAGTGTAAAATTCCTGCTGACTAGTTAGTTCCGAACACACGACGAATAATGAATAATTTGTACCCATCTGAAAACTGTTGTTTGAAACAAAATATGTTTATGGAGAGAAAGAGGTTGATAGTGTCCTAACCACGTATACATAAGTACAAAGCTAAATATCCATTTTCCAACCATTAGTTCCTTTTCTCAGAGCACTCATCTTAAGGTTCTTGACCATCTGTAAAATTTTGACCCTACATTTCTGGGACACCCTATAGAAGATTTTGCTAACACTAATACAGATAAGCGGACGGTTCCGCCATAACTCTTCATTATAATCCTAGTGTCTTGTGGGGCATTTCCTGTCTTCAGATCGCTTATGCTTTCATATTGTTGTTTTTACATGTCTCCCTACTAGGCATCCTCCAAATTTTCTATACTTGTAAAACATATGTCCAAAATCGGACAGCGTAGGTTTAGATTATACAATAAATACTTACTTTGCTTTTTAGTGTCTGGAGATCAAAGCTTTTTCGGTTCAAAATTGGGCTATGTGCAATTCTTCCTTGAATTTCTGCCATAATTGGTGGAGGGTACATTTACTACTACATTTAGGATAGGCCAAAAGATGTTCCGTACACTGATATTCGCCACAGTCACATTTATTGGCACATTCATTCATGAGGCACCACTCGATCAGGTTTGCCTTCACTGGTGCTACTTCCTTTCCGATTCGGTTCAGCGGACTCTTAATCTTTCATTTCACATTTTCTAACTGGGCGTCTCCTCAATGGAGGGTAGTTTTTTTTTGGCAGCTTGATAACGTCTTTATTCAAGAATCTCTGGTAGGATTTAAGGTCTTCAGGTCCAAAGTAACCCCCGGATGAAGTGGCGTTAATCGCAGGTATGCTAAAGCTATCTAGTGAGTTTGTGAACGGCTCTTCGTGAGGTAGGGTCAGTATAACTTACCGAGCTGTGTGGGTTTCATGCAACCTGTTATTAGTCGGAATCTTTCATTTAAGCTAAGGTAGACCTTTCGGGCATGTACAGATCTGGACCACACCGGGCAGGCATATTCTGCCATGGAGAATCACATTTTCTGTGGTTCTCGCCATCTTATCATGTTAACAATTTAACAGTCATCTGAGAGCTACAATACTACTTTATTCAGAGATGTGCTACGACACAGTCAAATGACTGTCCAGTGTTTTTGATTCTATGGTAGCACCAATGATGACTGGAGTTGCGTATTTCTTTGAGGAGTTACTATGCATTAAGAATTTTCTGGTCATTATCTTTTGGAATATGTTGATATCGGTGAAGAGCTTTCACGACATCTTAAGTGATTTGTCACCAGCCGTTCTGATTGTTCAACAATTAGAACGCTTCAGAAAATTTTTAGACCCAGACGTGTTCCGGTGCGTACATAGAATTTTTTTTCTTTACCGTATCAAAGAAAAATTTACAAAGGCTACACAGTTAAACTTCAGCTCATTGTCTGTTTTTCTCACTATCAAACAACTGTTCGATGAGATCAGATGTAGTATCATAGTTTTACTGCTCGCCCTGTTTCGCAGGAGGTGTCACTGTCCCCTAAAGAAGTTTCATCTGAAGCTCTATGCATGTGCATGTACACATTTTGATAAACAGAGTCGTAAACCCAATTACTGCGTATTGCTCTGAGCATCACGGAGCGCACCTTACATTGGCTCTATATTCTTTAGACTTAACTATTTATTAGGTTCTGATATGATCTTAAATGTACCACTTTCTGTATCCACAGATTGGTAGCTAGCACACGATCGATAACTGATCGATTGCTTCCGACTGTAAGCTCTTTATTTTCCTAAGAAAATTCAGACATAAGAAAATTTGTCTCTGATGCAGCATAATAAGCAATTTTGAATACAGAACATTACAGATTCTAATTTCCTGCTTCGTGGGTTAATACTAAGAACTTTACATATCTTTACTTAAAACGTTTACACATATGATTCAAGTTTTCAGTGTCTATTTCCCTTCTAATATTATTCCGAAGGCTGGAAACATAAATTCACAGCGAGAAAATATAATTCGTAGAATAGATTCCATGAACTGATAGCACCAAATCTCTAACACGAAAGTACTGCACAATGTAGTGTTCGGTATTTGCCAGTGTAAATGAATTATCTCTGATAAAATAGGTTAAGATGCCCAGATTTCCACACAACAAACATTTACCATTAAACATAAATTAATTAAAACATGAAAATAGAAATATTGATTAATTTTCATATACGCTGCCTAACCAATACATGATTCAACACATATATTTCTGAGATCGGGTGATACTGTGTAATATGTATGACGAAGACAGTCCACTCACTTTTTATTTTGATAATATTATCTTAAATATTTTTATATTTCTAGTACTATCCACATGCCATCTCGGTTTCTGTTACTATCTTGAAAACGTATGTAGCATGTATACAGAGTCGGCACCATGCGACAGATTACCTGTAGTCACTGAATTAAGTTGTAACTCGAACTTCAACCAGAATTATTTTTCCAGAAGAAATTCTCAAAGGGTATTTTTGGTTGAGAAACAGGCAGTTCGACCCCTGTTCAGGACTATGGGAAGTAGTTGGCGTTATGTGATGCACAGTTATGTGAGGGTTCCCTCAGGAGTCAATGCTGGGACTGCTTCTGTTTCTTATGTTTATAAATGATATGCTTTCTAATATGACACGTGATGCTAAAATATTTCTGTTTGCTGATGATGCTAGCTTAGTGATGACGGATGTTGAGTGCAGAACAGGCAGCGAATAAAATAATGCAATTCAAGACACAGATTCGTGATTTATACAAAATAACTTGGTGCTAAATTACAGTACAACTCAGTTTTTAAACAATTTTGGTAAACATTTTTGGAATACAGTGATCAATAGATTATTATATTTTGACTAAAGTTCAGTCTTGATCACACCATTTATGTTTCAATGACATAGGTAACCGGTTTCGGTTATTTTTACATAACCATCATCAGACCCATGGCTCCCTTAGGATGGTAGGCGGAGCTCTCCTCAGCTGCTATGAAGTCAACTGATCAGTTGACTTAGTAGCAGCTGAGGAGAGCTCCGCCTCATGGCTCCCTTAGGATGGTAGGCGGAGCTCTCCTCAGTTGCTACGAAGTCAACTGATCAGTGATCAGTTGACTTCAGAGGAGCTGAGGAGAGCTCCGCCTACCATCCTAAGGGAGCCATGGGTCTGATGATGGTTATGTAAAAATAACCGAAACCGGTTACCTATGTCATTGAAACATAAATGGTGTGATCAGTTTTAAAACTGGCACTTTGGTTACAAAGAATGGGCATATAATTAGAGAGTCTGAACAGTTTAGATTTATAGACGTTCAAATAGAGAGTAAAATTTCATGGAAAGTCTATGTTCAGGATCTTGTTCAAAAACTCAGTGTTGCTATATTTACCATAATAACACTAGCTACAATAAGTGAGGGTCCAAATCGAAAATTGGTCTTTCCTGCATATTTTCCCATTCACAAAGGGTATATTTTTGGCTCAGAAACGAGCAAAATCGAGCACTATGAGGTGTAAGTTCATGAACCTCTTGTAGATTCTTTTTCAGGAGTCAGGGAATACTGATATTGGCCTCTCGATATTTATTTTCTGTAATGTCGTTTGTATGAGCTTATCCCCAAGAATTAGCAGCGTTCAATCAGTTAATACTAGGCAGAAATCCAAACTGCATTTGGATCGTACCTTCTTGATTTTGTGCAGAGAGGTGCGCAGTATTCTGCTGCATCCATTTCCAATAAGTTACCGCAATAATTAAAAACTCTTAACAGTGATATTCGCACGTTCAACTCTAAAAGAAGAATTTCCTTATGGATCACCCCTTCTGTTCTGTTGGGGAGTTCTTCGAAAAAACTTAAGCTAATTCCTGTGTTATAATGTTGATTTTGATGATAGATACTTGACGCTTGTCATCTGTACAGCCCCTGTTTACATTTTATTTTATCTATTTCAGTTTCGTGTACTGACTCGATCCATGATGATGGAGATTTGCTCCTCAGTTTGAACCCACAGAACTATTCGTAGACGTGAAAAATTAAAAAAAAATTGAAAAGATTAAGTGCTAGCGACATGTCCCAGCTTCACAGATAGCGTAAAATTTCTATGGCTGGATGAAATGTCTGGCATAGCAGTAATTTTGCCTACAGTCCACTGCATACAGCTATGAAACAATTCAGAGAAGAATATTAGTTAACTAAATACCATTACTTCAATATAACTTAAATCATTTAAGCAGCACAAAATGTTATCTGCTCCATACTTAAACTGCGTTTGGAGTATAACCAAAGCAGTAAAGAGTGTTTATGCTTTTTCTGTGCTCCTGTATCACGTCCTCCTGTGGTGTGGTCATGGAAGGTGTGCATGATTGACATGTACATGAATAAAATGGCAAACTATCCCTCTAAGACCTCCCAGTTTGGCAACAACCTCGGTGCCATCCTGACGCCTTGTTGAGGTCCTTAGAAATGTACCTGTCAGGTACTTTGACATCCAGTCACTTGAGTGGTGTCTCAAGGCTACTCTAACGTCTGAGTCCAGGCAACTCCACCTGATGGGTGTCGAAGGGACTAGAGCACCCACAAAGCACAACTAAGCTGAATGTGTGTCCAAGTTTCTTATAGGTAAATTTTTAATGTGCTCAACAAAGGTCTGTGGATAGCAATGTAGTTAGCAAACTTGGGGAGGGTGGGGGGGGGGGGGGAGGGGGGCTTGGAGAGCCTTTATCCGTTTCGTTCATGATGCCACAGATGGGTGCGAAACAAGAGGGCTGGAAAAGCATAAACACCCTTGGCTGCTTCGTATCACGTCCAAATTTCATAGAACAGGCTTAAATGATACTCAGTGGTTCCACCCTGTATACCGGAGCAAAAATTGCAATCGCACACACTCCAAAGTGGTCAGATCGCATTGAACAGGGTCGCAGCAGCATGATGTCCTTAGCATAGTGCTAAATCGTCCAGTGGTGTGAGCAATGTCAAAGGTCAAGAACTATCGTTTTCGACCACTAAATATGTGGGAATCAACATCCCAAGGGAAGGGCACCTGTTAAAGACTTTCGAGTCAGTTATGAGCGGCGGTGTGTCTGAAATTGTTTCCTCGGCCATAAGAAAATTCTGTGATTTCAACGCTGGGTGTCACGGTTGTGACCTCTATCGCTGAGGCGTCAAAAGAAGGGATAAAATTTAAGTAAGAGGGGTATGAGGACCTTCCCATCGTGTGACACGTCAACAAAGGCGTTTGGCTGAATTTTAGTGAAGTTTGGTGCCAATGTGACATAATTAACCCACCTTACATCTCAAATGAACTTCTGAGCATTGGCCTTTCTTGCATTTGTCGACAAGTTGCTGTTCGAAGCGTTTTCAAGCCCGAAGATGACGTTACAGGGCGCCACGCCTTTGCACCAACACAGAGGAAGGTTGTAGGACCTTTGACCCATATTTCAAATTATGTGTTGCAATGGGAGACAATTACGGGGTTTCTAAAATGTGATACTTTTTTGTATGCATCGTATATGTATAGGATTGGAAGAAGATAAATAGGTAGACAGAAAAATAAATAGGTAGATAGAAAATAGAAGAAGATTAACTGAGTAAGGACAGGTCGTTATTAAGAGGTATAGCTCGCTTGCAGGTCGAAACGGTGAGACCACTAGGCACAAATAGAAAGCATCCGTCGCAGCTGAAGTCAGGTTGTTGTATACAGAGACACTATGTGTCCCAAGCATATTACTCAAGTAGCTGCCATTGTGAACGTGTCTCAGATTCGTAACACTGATTTTTATCTTCTATACAGTGTTATCAGTAGGCCTGTTTTTGTTTTGAAGGAGTGAATAAATGGACGATAAGTACGCCGTCGCCTTTACTCGATGAGCACTTGAATAAACACATCTTAAATGACAAAACATTGCAGGGGCTAAAAATAATTATTCTTTTGTCAAACGGGTGACTTTGACGTTCTACTTATTTACTCTACCTATTTACGTGCATGGTGTTTGAAAGGAATGATAAATTGACAAACAAGGTTAGGAAGATATCAAGGTTCTCACAGAAGGAGATGCAACAAGGTCTCATTGTTTTCTCTGGCTGCCACCGTATCCTTTTGCGAATCATACCTCTGCAGAGGTTAGATGTACAAGGAAAACTCTTGAAGGTGTAATAACACGTGGTGTGTCGTCCGAACCTCAGAACACTGGTTCCAAGCAGCACTGCTACTGTTCACTTCCAAGGACCATTTCCTTAGTTTGAGCGAGAAAATACTGCGTAGAACGAAATCATGAGCAAACGTCGTGGTTACCTTTCCATACTCCGCAGATCTTGCAGGTTAGCACACCGAAAACCCAAAGGGGGAAGAATTCCAGAAAATTGACAATTCTTGCACTCCGAAACAAACGCGTAGCTTTTCCGCAGCGTATTACAGTTAAATTCGTGCTTTCTAAGCCAGTGCTTACTGTACGGTGATGGCAATTAGCACCAACATCATTCCCCCTGTCGTCGATTCTATTTGCAAATAATGTGAGCTCCATTACGTGGAGCAGTGTCTATGAAAGGGGAGAGGGTGTGGCAATATGTACGGTTTATGTGAATATAGGGAGATGCACAAGTTAAACTTCTTCATGATAGGTGAGTATTTCACCCTGAGGAACGTCATCCTCTGGCGGATGCAAAACGGTTCGTTCGTGAATGACTAGGAATCTAACGGATATAATTATACACAGGGTATATTGTAATTAATGACGTAAACGCATACGGTTGAAAGTACACGATACTTCAAGCAAAAGAGTAGTAAACATGGGCTCCAGAACGCATACCTTAAGAGCTATGAGCACTTCTTCATCTTCGATGCTGTGAAACAAACATCTTCTACTGCATGCTCAGTCCACTCCATATTTTGCGAGATGGTGGTCTGGACCAAAATGAGAAAAAATTGTCCTTTAAACGTGAACTCCAAAGCGCATACGTTAAAAGCTATGAGCTCTTCTTCATCGCTACTGTGAAAATCACCTCTACTGAAAAAGTGCTCATACCTCCTAAGGTATGCACTTTGGAGCCCATGATTATTGGACATTTTTTTCTTGTCCGCGTCCATATACCTCCTCCCAAAATATGCAAATCAAAGAGCTTGCAGAAGAACAGATTTGTTTCACAGTAACTAAGGTGAAGAAATGGTCATTGCTTTTAGTGTAAGGATATGCGCTTTTGAGACCGTGTTTACCGAGAGCTTTTTGCTACGAGTATCGTGTACTTTCAACTGTGTTTACGCTACCAATTATTAATGCAGTCCGTATATATTGCGGATAAATGGGTTGAAAGATCCGTTTCTGTTTAATTGTGTAACTATCTCACAATTATTTGAAACAGTCACACTCAGTAATCGTAAGAAAGGCAGATATGAGACCGAAATTCATTAAAAGAATCCTCAAGAAGTGTACTTCGCCCATGAAAGATATAGTTTACAAAATTCTCTTTCGATCAGTATCTGAGTTTCGGATCCCTACCACATAGGCTTAATAGCAGAAATAGAGAAGACTGGAAAAAAGAGCAGCACGCTTCATCACAGTCTCATTTAGTAAGGGCGAAATCGCCACAGAGATGCTCACCCTACACCAGCGGTAGACTAGAAGGGATGCCTTGTTCATCACGGTCCGGTTTACTGCTAAAATTCCAAGAGCATGAATTCCTAGAAGAGTCAAACATTGTATTGTTTTCTCCGCCATATCTCTCGCGAGAATACCTTGCCAGTTAAATCAGAGGGATTCCAGGTCATACAGTGGCAAATCAAAAGCCGTTCCTTCCGCGTGCTATTCCCGACTGGAACACAAGAGGAGGAATCTGACAATGATGCACCCACTGCCAGATACCGCAGGATGATTTATGGAGTAAATGTAGAATTATTCAAGGCAGCGAATGTTGCGGCTCGCTGTCTTTATTTCCAGACCAGCTGCTTCGAGAACAGCATTACCAGAAAATTGAAATTCACCACTTGTGAGTTGATCTACCCCCCCCCCCCCCCCCCCCCCGATGAGTAGTATTAGACATCGTTCTATGTTAAGCGCGGCTAGTCTTAATCATGCTATGGGATACGTAAGTGTTATTAATTCTGTTCATGTCTAACATCTCCATTCAAACATAGCCAGTCTGGAATCACGTTTTAATTATCTATCCACGCCGTATTACATCGTCGGCACTTTAGCTAACTGGAAGTCTTATGACAGTCGATTCACAATATTTTATCTACACTTTTATGTTGGCTTGCCTTGGATCACGTGAACAAGTATTTCTGATTGAACTTTACGTTATTGTAATATTGTTTAATTGACTCAAAGTGTTGTCGTTTCCTATTAGTAACAATAACACTCGAGTTTTCGTTTTTGGTTTCCCTTGGAGATGCAATTCTAAAACCTTCTTTCGATATGTATTGCACAGACATCGACGTTCATCTTCTTCATACAGTTTCTGATTTCCCGGATACATTTCTACCAGGTAAATATTTTCTGGTTGATGTGTATGAGAATCCTCTTGCAATCCTAGTGTTTAATTATCCGAACCAGATGCCTGTAAAATATCGTTTTGCATATTCTCACGGTTGCATTTGGTTACATGATTTTCTTGTAAAGATCATCATTACTTCTCTTCCTGCATCCACCATTGAATTTTGGTGGTCGCAATAGCTCTCTTGAGGTTCTCCTCTCTCTCAACGGATAATGCATTTTCGTCTTTCTTTCCCTAAGCTTATTGGCTCTCTTTCGTGGCTGTTATTTTGTCGATTTTTTGAAATCTTTCAGTAATTTGGGTTCAAATAGGTCGGATAATCTTTTAAAGACATCATGTATTCCATTTTGGCGGGAAGATAATTGAAAACACGTTTTTTCTGCAATATTTTCAAAATATTGGTCTTTCTTGTTGCTATTGTCGTGTCTCCAAACAATACTGTTAAATTATCAGCAACAGTTAAACACTAAATACTTTATGTGCAGGGTGTTTCAAAGTCTTTGCATCAAACATCTAGGGGGTAATCAAACGTCTAGGGGGCGACTGATCACATCATGGTGAACGATTTTTGTTGGAGACAAGATGTTCACTCACGCATCCTGGTGATGCTAAGGTTCCTTTTGTATTGATTATGCCCCTGAGAGGCATGAAGGCATTGGTACTCTACTGTGTGTGCATGCCTTGTGTGTTGCCCATAATCCAGTCATCTGCTCTGCGTGGAAGGAGCAGGCTCAGCAAAATTAAAGTTCCTGACTCACCTCTTCCAAAGATCTTCCCCCACTTACAGGCCTCTTAATCAAATATTTTGATGAGTCTTAGGTATGTTGTAGAGATACCTCTCCCGAGTCCTGGCTAGCGGCTTTTCATGCGACTGCATCTAGTTTCTGAGAGCATCGATGCTGAAGTTTTATACGTACCTCCTATACCTGTAACGTTAATCGCCTTTTGGCCAAGTTAGTGGAGCGCACTGGGTAACGTTCGGGACTATCACGCTGGCGGCAAAAGTTCTAATCCTGCCCGTATACTTACGCTTTTTTCTTTCTTATAATTTATTTTCAATTTTTTTCGATATTATCGTACAGAGTATCATTAAGTAGTACATGTCCTTCAAAATTTTGCAAGAATTGTCACTTTCGCCGTGGTAATTTCATTAATAAATCAATCAAACTTTCTTCAGATGCGTATCGAGTTTGCTACGGGATATATTACGGAATCGTCTCACTCACTATTGCTTGCTAGAACAGAATTCCGGATGGCAATGATTTTATCTTGGAACTCTTCCATTTGGCCCGTGTTTGCATAGAAAAACAGTAATATCAGAAACTGAGTCCGCCTTGATACAAAAGACCTTGTTATTCGTTTATTTATTTATTATCCCAAACTAAATGGTTCAAATGGCTCTGAGCACTATGGGACTTAACATCTGTGGTCATCAGTCCCCTAGAACTTAGAACTACTTAAACCTAACTAACCTAAGGACATCACACACATCCATGCCCGAGGCAGGATTCGAACCTGCGACCGGAGCGGTCACGCGGTTCCAGACTGAAGCGCCTAGACCGCACGGCCACACCGGTCGGCTATCCCAAACTAGTTTCGGCGACAAATATCACCATCATGAGTGGTTTTTTTAAATCTAAAACATGCAGAAAATAGCATGGTCATACAAACACAGTAAAACATTATTACATTTTTACTATTCATCTTTTGAAATATAGTTTTCTATGGATACTTTCATACTACCTTATTTATTGTATGTTACAGCATGTTTTAAGCACAACACTACCACAACCCCGAGTATATATTGCTGAGATACGAAATTTACCTTTTAGTATTTTGTTTACTAACAGCCGCTCACATGGTTGCAGATGAGATGATGTTCACTAAGTAAAAAACGGCAACAGAAAAAAGAGCACAGAAAATATGTCGCAAACAGCGCCAATAATTGCTTAAAACATGTCGTAACATACAATAAGGTAGTATGAAAGTATCCATAGCAAAATGTATTTCAAAAGACGAATAGTAAAAATGTAATAATGTTTTACTGTGTTTGTATAACCATGCTATTTTCTGTATGTTTTAGATTAAAAAACCTCACTGATGATGGTGATATTTGTCGCCGAAACTAGTTTGGGATAGTAAAGAAATAAAAGAATAACAAGGTGTTTTGCATCAAGGCGGACTCAATTTCTGATATTCCTGTATTCCGGATGGCGTTTGTTGTAGAAGCAATCGAAACTCGAATCCGTAGACCATCACACGCATTTAATAAAGCTATTGCCTTGCAGGCACACAGATTTTTCAGATGTGATGCCACAAAACACAGTTTAAATTGAAAAAGACATTTCTTTCTTCGATCGACTTCGATGCACATCATCCTGTAAAAGCAGTTGCACTAAGTTAATGTCACAGCAGGAAATGTATTTTTTACGAACTCTTCCCTCGAACCGATTTCTCTAGTCTTCAGCATTTGAGTTTTTCCCTGAATATTTTAACCTGCCTGTAAAATTAAAAGTCACGTGGATGACAAAGTGGGATACATCTGTGTGGGATACTTTTTACGGTGCAGGCTTTTGGTTCATCTTAAATTTACCCGTATACTGTCTGATCAGTCAGCCCTCCCCAAGTATGTAAAATATAAACAAATTTATCATGTCCCACGTACAGAAGAATGACAGATTTTTGAAACTCTCAATACAGTACTCTCGTGAACTTACCTGATTTCGTGCAGGTCACTTTTTTTAAAATTTATGGGTCACTTCTTTTTTGATCAATCCAACCAAATTTTCCGAATAATTCTCCCAAACATAAGAAAAAGTAAGGGAATATGTTTCCTGGCGTAGTTACAGCATACTGTCCTGTGAAGGAACGACTAATATTGTTCAAATATTTTTTCTGCACAGGGACAGTTTTCGCGCCTTCTTCTGCATGGGACCAATCGTACGTCGACTGCTAATGAAAACCGGTTTGGTCGGTGTTAATTAAATAATCGAGATCAAAATTAATTATTGATGAGTACTTTTGTCTGTATCCAGAATCCTTCTGCATCTGCATATACTATTTAAAGATATTCTCTACTATCAAATCTGAAAAAAAGTACACGGCCATTATTCGAACCCGTACCGCTAACGTGATCGGCGCCAAAAATTTGCCGCTGCGCTGCGCTCGCTTGATATAATCATGACTGACGTTACAGCCATAGGAAATAGGCATCAGACTTCCATACCTATTTGCTCGGAAAATAGGCAATGAAAGCTAGCCACGCACTCAGGACATGTCCCTCTACAACATACCTAAGACTCATCACAGTCCATAACTAACAGGTCTGATGGTCCCCTTGTCAGACACGCTCATTCTTAAGGTTCTCTTTTTGAAAATCAGGCATCAGTTCACTGG
Organism: Schistocerca cancellata; assembly: GCF_023864275.1. Taxonomy (NCBI): domain Eukaryota; kingdom Metazoa; phylum Arthropoda; class Insecta; order Orthoptera; family Acrididae; genus Schistocerca; species Schistocerca cancellata. The sequence continues at coordinate 1,002,224,508 of NC_064627.1, forward strand.
GATAGGTAGTATATAGCACACCTGCCTATTAGACCCTGCAATAAATTCAACTGGGAGGAGCACACCACAGAACTGCTGAAGCGTCTTAACAAATCTCTGTTTGCAATGCGAATTTTGTGAGACATAGGGGATATAAAAATGAAAAAGCTGGCATACTATGCTTACTTTCATTTCATAATGTCATATGGGATTATTTTTTGGGATAATTCATCAAGCCAAGCTAAAGTTTTCCGGGCACAAAAACGTGCAGTAAGAATTATATGTGGTGTGAACTCAAGAACATCCTGCAGAAGCCTGTTTAGGGAACTAGGGATACTAACTACAGCTTCCCAATATATTTATTCCTTAATGAAATTTGTCATTAAAAATATATCACTTTTTTAAACCAACAGCTCAATTCATGGAATCAATACTAGAAATAAGAATAATCTTCACAAGGATTTAAAGTCACTTAGTCTTGTACAAAAAGGTGTGCATTATTCAGGAACACACATTTTCAATAACTTGCCAGCAGCCATAAAAAGCTTAACAACCAATGAAATTCAGTTTAAGAGAAGCGTAAAGGATTTATTGGTGGCCAACTCCTTCTACTCCATTGATGAATTTCTCAGTAAAACCAACTGATTTGTATATAAGTACAACATAACTTCTGCACAATTTCAGAGCAGTAATGTGTTCACTGAAAATGTGTGTGTGTGTGTGTGTGTGTGTGTGTGTGTGTGTGTGTGTGTAAGTGTGTAAGTATAATCTAACTTCTGCACCATTTCAGTGCAGTAATGTGTTCATTGTAAATAAGTATTACAGTAGTTGTATTACATGTTTATTACCTTATAAATAAATAAAAAACTTTTTTATTTTAAATTCAGTGCATTAGTATTTGTAAAATGACTCTTAGTGTTCATTAAAAAATGGGACCTGTGGAATGGTACATTAGCTTATTTGTTTTAGTTGTAAATATTTGTCATGTATTGTTGTTTTTCTGACATGTTCCACATCCTGGAGGACCTCCTCACTACGGATCAATTGGAATGAAAGTAAATCTAATCTAAAAAAAGTTCGGTGAAATCTCGTCGTCCCAGGAGCCTAATGTTGCCGGGAAGCATCAGCGAACATTTTATCTCTAACAAAAGTTGTTCCCCGTGAAGCAATCTATCACCATTAGACGTCTGATGCAAAGAGATTGAAACATCCTGTCTGTTGTATTTTACGAACTGTAAGACGCAACTTAATTTTTATGGAATTTAAGAAAATAACATTTTTACAATTTTTATTGTTAGACTGCAAAGCCAGACTAAAAAAAATCTTGGTTTATAAAACGCAACTGACCTTTAAAATCCCTGAAAATCGTCATCTGAGACGGTGCTTCATAAACCTGTAACACCAACCAACTCCATCCTTAAAGTTCCACTGTAGCGCTAGCTCACCAGCGTGTATTTGAATCATTTTTGTATTAATTCCAATGCCATTTTGACTGCGTCCTTGAATCCATCCATTTTATAGTTTTGGCTATTTTTCATTTCGCACATTTAGTCTTACTCATTTTTTGAGTTCTTCTTTACTAGCTCGCCAATGGCGAATGGTTTTTTTGGTGGTGGAGGGCCGAAATGCCGCTCACCTGCTCTGTTTCCATTTTCTTCTGCATACGCTATTACTTTCCATTTATAGCCCGCATCATGTGAAGAGCTTTTATTATTTTTTTTTCATTACGAAACTTACAAGTACTAAAAATATATTTTACTGTTACCGATAACATAAATCACTTTCAAATCAAGTTCACTGGCACCGAAGATTGCAGCGACGCCTCATAAGCTAGACAATGTTCTAATTTGTTATGACGGGGCGGGAGCGAGACCGTGTTAGCAAGCTTGTGAATCCCTGCAACTTATGTACCTCGCATCGGCGCAATGCTGCTTCCAGTTGAATCCAATGTGGCCAGACAGGCATAAGTCTCCCGCGGTGTTGAATATATGGCCATTTTTAAGACTGGCGGGAATTTTAAATCACACACTAGACATTTTTATATCAACTTCGGGTATAAGACACAAGTGAATTTTGGAGGCAATTATTTGAAGAAAAAAATGATTCCTATAGTCCGTAAAATACGTTTTTTATTAACCAAGTTACTGCATATTTTTTTTTTCGCTTTTCTTGGCCTATTCAAATTTTCAAATCTAATTTAATAACATAGTCCATCTTCTTGTGTAACGCCTGTTCTGACTCGATAGCATATAGATAGGCCGCATTGTGTCGACGGCGACAATATTGATCTTGTTTTATAACGTTATAAGCAAAGCATTTTCTATTTTTATTTAAATGTTTTCTTCCGAATTAGGCTATCTTCAGCTCTACAACGTCTATTCGGAAAGTAAGGTTTTCTGATTACTCGCAAAACTGAAACCACTGCGAAAATCAAAAACCATTTATTTTCAATACCTTTACTACATATTCCAGCTACTTCTCTGCATAGTCATCGCTCCGACTTAGACAATTGTCGTAATATTGTAGCAAGTTAACTATACACGCATCATAGAAGGCCACAGCCTGTGTTTTCTGCCAATTCTCTACGCTCGTTTACGGCTCGTTGTCGATGCTAAAATGTTGTCTTCATAGCCAGCAGTTCGAGGGAGCAGAGATGAAACTCAGGATGGAGACAATTACGGGCTGTATTGTGGGTGATCAAACACTTCCCAACGTAAAGGCTGTAGGAGCATCTTCATTACCCCTGCAGAGTCGGCCGAGAACTGTCAAGAAGTAGGAAACCCTTGACACTTTTGTTATGTGGGCTGCATGAGATCAGGGGAAGTCTCTCGGCAGACACCGATACTTGGAGGAAGACACTATTCCCCAGGTATATTTAAGCGCTCTCTGTGCACTCAGAACTGAAAAGAGCGATGGGCATACTAGAGACAATACCCAACATATATGTGCAAAGCTTCACCGCATTTTAACTGTGGTTTCCATTTCCAATTTCGAACAGTCCTCGTAGAATAAAGGAGAGGATAGTGCACTACTGGCCATTAAAATTGCTACACCACAAAGATGACATGCTACACACGCGAAATTTAACCGACAGGAAGAAAATGCTGTGATATGCAAATGATCAGCTTTTAAGAGCATTCACACAAGGTCGGCGCCGGTGGCGACACCTACAACTTGCTGACAAGAGGAAAGTTTCCAACCGATTTCTCATACACAAACAGCAGTTGACCAGCGTTTCCTGGTGAAACGTTGTTGTGATGCCTCGTGTAAGGAGGAGAAATGCGTACCATCACGTTTCCGACTCTGATAAAGGTCGGATTGTAGCCTATCGCGATGGCGGTTTGTCGTATCGCGACATTGCTGCTCGAGTTGGTCGAGATCCAATGACTGTTAGCAGAATATGGAATCGGTGGGTTCAGGAGGGCAATACGGAACGCCGTGCTGGATCCCAACGGCCTCGTATCACTAGCAGTCGAGATGACAGGCATCTTATCTGCATGGCTGTAACGGATCTTGCAGCCACGTGTCGATTCCTGAGTCAACAGATGGGGACTTTTTCAAGACAACAACCATCTGCACGAACAGTTCGACGACGTTTGCAGCAGCATCGACTATCAACTCGGAGACCATGGCTGCGATTACCCTTGACGCTGAATCACAGACTATAGCGCCTGCGATGGTGTACTCAACGACGAATCTGGGTGCACGAATGGTAAAACGTCATTTTTCGGATGAATCCAGGTTCTGTTTACAGCATCATGACGGTCGCATCCGTGTTTGGCAACATCGCGGTGAACGCACACTGGAAGCGTGTATTCGTCATCGCCATACTGGCGTATCACCCGGCGTGACGGTGTGGGGTACCATTGGTTACATGTCTCGGTCACCTCTTGTTCGCAATGACGGCACTTTGAACAGTGGACGTTACATTTCAGATGTGTTACGACCCGTGGCTCTACCCTTCACTCGATCCCTGCGAAACCCTACATTTCAGCGTGATAATGCACGCCGCATGTTGCAGGTCCTGCACGGGCCTTTCTGGATACAGAAAATGTTGGACTGCTGCCGTGGCCAGCTCATTCTGTAGATCTCTCAACAATTGAAAACGTCTGGTCAAGGTGGGCGAGCAACTGGCTCGTCACAATACGCCAGTCACTACTCTCGATGAACTGTGGTATCTTGTTGAAGCTGCATGGGCAGCTGTACCTGCACACGCTATACAAGCTCTGTTTGACTCAATGCCCCAGGCGTATCAAGGCCGTTATTACGGCCAGAGGTGGTTGTTCTGGGTACTGATTTCTCAGGATCCATGCATCCAAATTGCGTGAAATGTAATCGCATGTCAGTTCTAGTACAATATATTTGTCCAATGAATACCCGTTCATCTTCTGCACTTCTTCTTGGTGTAGCATTTTAATGGCCAGTAGTGTATATTGTTCATCGAATCGATAGGGATCGCTATTCTGCGACTTTTTCTGTGCCTTTCGGAAAGTAGTGCAACACTGTACCGCTTCTTTAGTTTTTAGTGGAGGTAGAGACTCACAATATCGGGTTCTATGCGAAACTCAGTAATTCACTAGCGGAGGCAGTGATCAAACAGTTCGCGTAGCGTGGAAGAATATGGCGCAGTTTCGTGTTATCTGGTGATAACCCACTCCAGGAGACGGTTTCGAAGTGCCGTGTTGCCGAGATGCGAGCTATCAGAGACGGTTTCCTGTGCAAACGGAAAAGTTATCTCCCGGCCAGGCGTTGCAGCGCCGCGCTCTTGTGAAACGCGGCCGAGGACAACCTCTGAGATGTGCGCATGCGCGCAGGCGTGTGGAGTCATCGTTTCGGCGTATCGCGTTGCGAGGTTCAGACTTCCCCAGAACTGTCATAGAACATCACGAGCGCCTAGTTATCTGCTATGAATGAACGGTGATGGGTAATCTGCGCGTGGGGCTACGATGTGGCTATTTACGGCCGATTGTAACGTGAGAAAATTCGAGATAAAGTTCTTTTTTATGTCAGACTAATTGAGACAACGCCTTTTAACTGGAGAACGCCATTTAGCGGTATATACTGATTAATGAAAGCATTGTGTTACCTGTTAAGGGCGGGTTTTTGAAATTGTGACGCATTTCTGCGCTATTATTTGGCCGTAATCTTCTAGAGGAAGCAGCTAGGAGGAAGGAGGGCTAGAGTGTAACTCCTCGTCGGCTATGAACCACGAACTCGAAATGGAGAAAGATGGGGAAGAAAATCGCCCATGGCCTTTTTCAAAAAACTCACCTCCGTATTCGCTTCAGGCGTTTTAGGGAAACCTTGAAAAACTTCACTCAACCCTACATCCTGTTTTGAAAATAATTTATTTTCTGGCACCAACTCACAAAATTTCGGTATGAAATTACCAGCTTCGGCCACCACTGTCAATATGCAGATCACGAGACATATCGAGGCTCACTGCCACTACTGAGCAAACCACTTCGTCAATGACAGTCTGGTTTTGTCAGTGGCTGGAGCGTCCATCCTGAATTCTGGTGGATAAGTGTCTCCGAAAATTTGTGTTTTTCGATTAGGGGTTTAAATTTCTTGATATATGTTACTATGCACAGACTACAAAAAATGTACTCAAACTAAAGCAGATAACTGCCAACTACAAGTTGTGGAAATCATATTGTTAAGAACAACGGTCCATAAAACTCTAAGAGATAACGTATGAAATGGCGAGATACAGTTTTTCGCTTTTTCAAGGAGATCCTCTAGAGGATGGATTGTTTCTGACCTGTTACTGGAGAGGATCGCGATGTCATAAGCAAATGTTAGTAAATATACGCCACGTACTTTTTGTTTTTATGATATGTTCTATATCAATAGCCATTTGTATACATGAGTCCGAAGCCACTGTGAGTTTTTTGATGGAAGTCATTTTCCTGAGCAGGTACCTTTTATTTTTCATTCAAACTAAACACGTAATTTCATGCTTTTGCTATTAGCTAATTTCGCTCCCTTTGGATGTTTGTCACAATGAAAAACTATAAGCAAACATTTGTGTGGAGGAAGCTCGATCTAATGGTGTCCTTAACAAAGGTGTCTTATGCTCAGCCAAATGCGAATTTCGTATGCAGAATGAGAAAAATAAATCCCTAACTTACACCTGTGATAGATATGTTCGTTATCACCGTAATCATAATAAATCTTAATGCGCTTCCTCTACACAAAGGTATGGAAGATAAGATATTAAGTGGCTACTTTTTCACAGCAACAGATATGTTGAAAATGCCAAATGGGCTGTAATTAGCTAAAAGCAAAAACATGATATCAATTTTTTTATTAAAAAACAGCCTACGGAGGAAATTCACTTTCCTCAAGGTATTCTAGACCCTTGTGGATCTCTTCAACTTGGATCTACGGAACGAAAAGTATTGTCGAAAAAGCCTGTGAATGTGTTAGATTTGACGCTGGACCATAGCCTAATGCACTTGGAAAGAAGCAAAGAACACTTTCCCATCTGATGTTAGGGTCACCACCAGAAGTGACAAGCTGGGCAAAGGTTTCTTATTTACACAACGAGATTGACGAACATTCTTTAGTACCTACACAGGATGGTAAAAAACTGTTACCTATGCCTGTAAGAAGTAGTATTGGCCAAAACCAGAAGACAAGGCCCTACATGTCCGAAGCCCAATACCTGTTGAGCTATGGACCGCTTTTACCAGATCTGACTCGTTTGGATTTCCGGCTACGGAGACATTTAAAGGCAGTGGTTTATGCCCAACGCAGTGACAATGTGCTGACTTTATAGGAGCGTGTGACCAATGAATGTGACGCAATAATAATATTTGAAAGAGCTGAAGGAGGCGTGGCAACGACATGCAGTACTGCCTGTAATATTTGCCTCTACGAAACAGACAGGTGGGAATGAGTCGGCAGATTGGCACATATCTCAACAGGTATTGGTTTCCGGGGATACAATTATACGAACTTTCTTCTAATGTTGACCAATACTGCCTCCAGTAGGAATACGCGACACTTTTTTAAAACACCTGTTATACAGATCACTCTGATTCGTGGAGATAAAATTTTGACTAAGAAAGTTTATTCCACTATCACTGATTCAAGAGGCCGTCTCTCGACGGAATTTTGGCTGCTTATCGTTTTCAGTCATGAGTTGCGATGTCCAAGCTGCCATTTACTCAGGGAGTGCCCCGGGTTTCACAAGCGTGACGACGACTTAAACAGGAAGAGGAAAGTCTCGGAAAAAACAATCCCCCGGTTTCCGCCGGCGTTGTGTCACACTTCCGGGCTTCAAAGCCTTCTGACGGGACTCTGAGCAACGCATCCGTCCTCTTACGTCTCAGAGGTGTGGAATACTACTTTGGTCTGTGACCATCACGTGAAGGCACTGTCTTTTGGAAACACCACCGCGTCTATCCGACGGAGCGTCGGGAAAGGATTGCGTAAATGGCAGACGTAGCAGCCCGGAACATAGTTTAGGTTTTTTCTTCATCCTTATCATTAGCCTGTTTACGTATTGCTCAATGTCGTGACCTCATGTCTTTATTCATTTCCGTAGTGATTAGACGTCTGTATTCACAGCAATCTTCAGCTCTTCTTAATATAATGTGATGAGGTAGGCTGGTAATCTTCTTCGCTTCATCCAGTCATCTACTTGCTGCTCTTTCTAGTGGTCTTCTGCCTTCGATTTTGACTTGTAGGATGGTCTCCTCTAAATCATCTAATTCTGTTCGCAAAATGTACCCAACGGACTCGAAGTATTTTTGGCTGAAAGGGGAAGATAAAATTCTTGTGACGCTAAGTTCTTCTGTAATGGAAGCGTTGGTTCTTCTTTCTGCTCACGGTACGCGTAACATCTTCCGCCAACGCCACATCTGAGACGCATCAGTTGAGCTCTTGTTACTAGCTTTCATGGTCTAGGTCTCGCAGCCATAAAAGAAAATGCTTGGGGAACTGACATAGGAATTCCTGGAGGAAAGGCAACTTTCTTTTCAGGAATGATATTGAGAAAATTTAGAGAACCAATATTTGAAGTTGATTGTAGAACGAGCTTACTGCTTCCAGCATACATTTCGCGTAAGGACCACGAAAATAAGACACGAGAAATTAGGGCTCATGCAGAGGCGTATAGATAGTCATACGAATGCATTGCTGCGATACATTATATGTAAATTGAAGGTGGAGGGTGGAGAAAGGAAAGAAAATGGAGTGGATTACTGATGTCAGCTGCATTAGACAATGTATAACAGCTATGGATCCAGCGTGGTGTGTCTTTCTTTTTTTCCAACAGGTCCAAAAGAACAGACACCACGCATTCATATAACTGATTCGCCGAGACTAGCAACGGATCGGCCTTCTTCGGTGTGGATACACAAGTATGCCCAACCTCCTGTGGGACTCTCAGAGTAGAGAGCATGGAGGAAATCGACATGGACTGCGGACAGATGACGCCCGCTGGGAGTGTTGGTCGGCCGTGAGGCGTGCTGAGGTGGTCAGCGCAGTTGCCATAAAGCTGTGTGCCGGATCGCACAGTCGTTAACTCACCTGCCCAGTAAACAGGTGATCCCAGGTTCGAGTTCCGGCCCGGTACACATTTTCACTCATCGCTGCTGATTCCGTGTAATGTCCCGATGCAGCTAACGTCAGTAATCCCTTTCCTTTCCTGTCTTCGCTTTCCACCATCAATTTACATATGTATAATGTAGACAGCAGTGTTTCCCTCATCCTTTTTGCGAGTGGAACAAACAAGGAAATCACTTGTAATGCTGCATGGTATCGTCTGCCACGCAACGTACAGTGGCTCAATTTGTTTAAGATTCTTAATCACACACTCGTGTTTTTTGTAATGCGATGAAAAGAAATAAATACTAATCAATAAGTATAATCTTACAGTCAATGTTTAACACAATAAGGCAAGTCTTGCTGTGTATATATCTTGTCACAGTCTGACTCACAGCGCACATATTACCCAGACTATATTTATCCAGTGTTTGAGAATGAGAACAGAGCACTTAGCGACTTCCAACAACCTTTACACGTGATATCGAACCATCTTTTTCTCACTGACTCCTTCTCCCCCCCCCCCCCCCCCAAACAAAAAAGAAACACACTCACACACAAGAACAAACTACAGGAATAAAGTTTATCGCTCACTATATTTTCGCTTTTCATACGGTAAAGCTTCAGCATCAGGCAAGATGTTTTAGTTTATTACTTCTTTACTACTAATTCTATTTGCAACAAATTATGTAGACACTATCCACATACGTTACTTAATATTTTGCATATTCAACAGTAAACGTTTCATATGCTTAACGTGTTATATTTAACACATTAACTCATTTAGTAAAGTAACCAGGCTTAAGATCAGTGGAAAGTACCTATGTTATATGGTGCGCCCTGTAATGTTTCCTTGAAGCACTAAACGTTTGTTTAGTGTTGTATGTACGGCCAAATTTTCCAATATCAAAATAAAGAAAAAACTTTTCAGCTTGCAGATACTTTCCGAGCCGTTGCGCCGTTTGTTGCTACGAAAATCTTTGTTATTCCTACCAGTTTCGACTGTTAATATCTTTAACCACACGAAGGTTTTCAATGATAGAATCTGTATGGATACGTACATGACGTTACCTCTCACTCAGCATAACGTTAAAACCACGAACTGGAAAACAGAACACAATACACAGATTTCCTTGCAAAGAGTTCTGTTGTCCTTTCCGAATTTTTGACGTCGCAGACAGTGAGATGGACATACAGATTCTGTTACTGGAGCACTGCTTGTGCCTGAAGATGAGTAGTAACAATCGAAAGTGTTAGCTAGAATAAAGGTTTTCATTTCAGCTGACAGTAATACATGATTACGGTAAAAAAATTGTTTTCAACGACGCCTTGAACTGAATACTGACAATGTTATCTAATTCCCCAGTTACTCCTCTGCAGTGAATGGTGGTTATCTACTGTTTTTCAGAAAGGCTTCTTCACTTGTAACACGATGACATTTACATCCTGTTCCTTCCATGTCTTAATCTCGTCGATGTATCTCTTATTCATTTTCTCGCTTATCTTCTATCTCAAGCCATTTCCTGACCGTTCTTTTTATATTCTTTCCACCTGACTGCATGATTTTAATCTTGCCTCGTCACAGATAGTTTTGAGTGATTGTTCCATATGGGCTTGCTGGAGTATGTGCCATTACTTATCTTGTCCCTCCTAGACTTACGAGCAGTTATTTTTCAGAAGGTGGTGCTCACATATTGTAGATGAGTGGTATCTCTCCTAGACTCTAGTCTGTGCGTGGTAACAGATATCAAGAAGGAAACATGATGGAAATTATTTCCGAACAGCCATCGTTATACCATTTACTTGTATATAACTTGTTTCGAGAGTTCGTCTCTCATGCTTATATATGACAAAGATGGCTTATTTTGAAGCATTACGAAAAAAATATTAATAGCTAACGCCAACATAACCATTCTTATTTCGTGTGTCCCTCATGACATTCCTTGCTATATGTTATGAACGCAATAAGTCGTGTTTACTTCACCTTTATGGGTACATAATTGTTATAAAAAGAATGTTTTCAAGAGTACGCGTTTAAGTGGATAAAACTGTGCCCCCCTTTCGTAATCCAGTGATTTCTCCTGGAGATTAGTAATTAGTTACGAAACAGTTTCAAGATTTTAAAATTTATACAGTTGCGCAGATGTCTTCTTAGTTGCAGGTAATGAGGTAATTGTGTTGAAAGGCTGCAAATATCAATGTTCTCGCTTAATTCATCTCAACGGCAAATTTCAGTCATACAGTTTTTGTTGCATTTAAATTCCTATTCGCTACCATACCACTAAATCATCTTCATATCTTTTTTTAACCACTCTTAACTGTTTCTTGAATTAGTGACACATAAAAGGAGTGGTGCTGCATCTCCTTCTTGCAGTGTTCTATGCAGTGTTTTGCCCTGATTATCTACAATTTATTTGCGAGAGTATGTGACGGTTTTTGGCTCTCATGTGGGGTATTTGATATTTGCCCATTCTCAAGAGAATCCCAAAATTTATGCCTTTGTCCATCGTCATTAGCATTTTCAACATGAAAGAAAATAACCACTCTTCCACTGGTGTACCTAAATTGACATAAATACTTAGCACGCTACTGTAATGTACGTGGCAGAGAGTACATTATATCAGTTTTCATTCTTACTCTTCGTGTTCCATCTGCGATGTAACATTGCAGAAACGGTTGCCCGTATCCTTCTGTACGTGCCTCATTTTCTCTAGTCTTGATCATATAGTGCATTTGGAGAGATATTTATGGAGGAAACAGACTCATTTCTGTCAGCGTCTCCAGTAGCGTTTCTTGAAATGTAAAAAGTAAAAAACTGTACCTGTATTAAAATTCGAGGAATAAACTAAAGGACCTCAATGCCATCGCCCATTCCATTACCCATCATAATCCGCAAAGTGTCAAGAAGAATCACCCTGAACAGGGTCAGCCATAAAATAATGGAGTCAGTCAGTTCCATCTAAACAAGTTGGCTTCCGACGAAACAGAAGATGCTCAGACCAGCTTCTCTCGTTAACTACTTACACTGAAAGTGAATTTCAAAGGCAACTAAAATCATCTGTGCTATTTTTAAATTTAACGCCGGCATATGACATATATGGAGATAAGGATCAATATGTAAGTTCCTTCGTGGTTATCACTGTCCTATGGTCGCAAGACCACTAGAAAACATGCTTAGCAATAGTCCAAAGCGATTATTAGGAATGCACTGAGTAAGCAAACGAAATTGCATAACTGTCTTCCTCAACGTTCTGTCTTAGCTTCTCTGCACGTTAATATGTATTCTGCTGATATACGAACATCGGCATCTTTAAAATTTGGATGCGCTAACGGCTGGGAATTAGCTGCATAACATAAGGAAATACAATGTTATAGCAAATGATCTGGCTGCAATGGGTAACTATTACCGTGAATGGAGACTCCAGTCCAGTTCAACTATGGCGGACGTTTCGTACAAAACCAGAACAATAAACTAGCGTACATGGAACCTGGAATTCCTTATAACAGGTTCACCTTAACTCAGACTTAAACTCCTAAATATCTAGGAGTTATTTTACACTCAGGCTTAAGCTATAAAGAAGACCTGAGAAACTCCATACAACGAACAACAACATACAGAGGCTGTGTGGCACCACACGCGGCTTTTCGCTGTCTACGTTAGGAACCACGGCTTTAGATCTGGTTTATTCGGTAGCTGAATACTCCTGCCAATATAGTTTAGCAATCGTCACAGCAAGAAAATAGAAATCGACCTAAATCACGCAGTACTAATGACTTCCGGCACCACTGAGAGCACTCCCACCTTCTGGCTATCAAACCTTTGCCACACAGTTCCACCGCACCAAGCACTTCTTATAGAATTTGGAAAAACTGAAAACAATTAACTTTCTTTTCATTCCTTCTATGAATACTTAAGTATTAAATCAGTCCACTCTAGAAATCCATATTAACGGATACTATACGCTTATGAAATAACAACTTTGCAATTGTTCATTACTGGAATGAAGCCTAGGAAGATACTGTAACTGCGGATCTAAAAAAAATCCACGGTACCTATGAAAAACCAACTGGCTTTGACCTCATAAGAAAATCCTACGTAATACTTAACGGAAACAGAACCGACCATGGTAAACGAGCGGTTTCATTGTATAACTGTAAACTAAGGCTGAGCGCCCACCGGAGGTGTATTCGTTGAGTTAGTTGGACGGCCGCATACGACCGCACACGGACGACTAATCCCGAGAGACGTAGCGGCATTGGCACGCGTCCACTGCACACGACCGAGTCGGCCGGACGGTCATCTGACTGTCGGATGCCAGTGAAATGAAATTGGTCAGGCGTAGTCGGACGTAATAGCATCTGCAAGCGACCACCTGTTCTTGCTTGTGCCTTCGTGTGTTTCTGATTTAATTACCAACTACGGACGGAGCGAAGTTTATAAGTCACGTGAATGAGAACAAGTCACTGTGGAATATCCGAGACAAAAGATACACTATGTGATCAAAAGTATCCGGACACCCCCCAAAAACATACATTTTTCATATTAGGTGCATTGTGCTGCAACATACTGCCAGGTACTCCATGCGGCTTTTCACGGATGATGCTGTAGTATACAGAGAAGTTGCAGCATTGGAAAATTGTAGCGAAATGCAGGAAGATCTGCAGCGGATAGGCACTTGGTGCAGGGAGCGGCAACTGACCCTTAACATAGACAAATGTAATGTATTGCGAATACATAGAAAGAAGGATCCTTTATTGTATGATTATATGATTGCGGAACAAACACTGGTAGCAGTTACTTCTGTAAAATATCTGGGAGTATGCATGCGGAACGATTTGAAGTGGAATGATCATATACAATTAATTGTTGGTAAGGCGGGTACCAGGTTGAGATTCATTGGGAGAGTCCTTAGAAAATGTAGTCCATCAACAAAGAAGGTGGCTTACAAAACACTCGTTCGACCTATACTTGACTAGTGCACATCAGTGTGGGATCCGTACTAGGTCGGGTTGACGGAGGAGGTAGAGAAGATCCAAAGAAGAGCGGCGCGTTTCGTCACAGGGTTATTTGGTAAGCGTGATAGCGTTACGGAGATGTTTAGCAAACTCAAGTGGCAGACTCTGCAAGAGAGGCGCTCTGCATCGCGGTGTAGCTTGCTGTCCAGGTTTCGAGAGGGTGCGTTTCTGGATGAGGTATCAAATATATTGCTTCCCCCTACTTATACCCCCTGAGGACATCACGAATGTAAAATGAGAGAGATTCGAGCGCGCACGGAGGCATTGCGGCAGTCGTTCTTCCCGTGAACCATATGCGACTGGAACAGGAAAGGGAGGTTATGACAGTGGCACGTGAAGTGCCCTCTGCCAGACACCGTTGGGTGGCTTGCGGAGTATAAATGTAGATGTAGATGTAGATCGACGACCTCAGTAGTCATTATACATCGTGAGAGACCAGAGTGGGGCGCTCCGCGGAACTCACGCACTTCGAACGTGGTCAGGTGATTGGATGTCACTTCTCTCACACTCCAGTACGCGAGATTTCCACACTCCTAAACACCCCTAGGTCCAATGTTTCCGATGAGATAGTGAAGCGGAAAAGTGAAGGGACACGTACAGCACAAAAGCGTACAGGCCGATCTCGTCTGTTGACTGACAGACACCGCCGACAGTTGAAGAGTGTCGTAAAGTGTAATAGGCAGACATCTATCCAAACCATCGCAAGGAATTCCAAACTGCATGAGGATCCACTGCAGGTACTGCGACAGTTCGGCGGGAGGTGAGAAAATTGTGTTTCATAGTCGAGCGGCTACTCATAAGCCACACATCATACCGGTAAATGCCAAATGACGCCTCGCTGGCTGTAAGGAGCGTAAACATTGGACGATTGCACAGTGGAAAAGCGTTGTGCGGAGTGACGAATCACGATACACAATTTGGCGATCCGATGGCAGGGTCTGGGTATGGCGAATGCCCAGTGAACGTCATCTGCCAGCGTGCGTATTGCTAACAGTAAAATTCGGAGGCGGTGGTGTTATGGTGTGGTCGTGTCTTTCATGGAGGGGACTTGCAGCCCTTGTCGTGTTGCGTGGCACTATCACAGCGCTGGCCTACATTGATGTTTTAAGAACCTTCTTGCTTCCCACTGTTGAAAAGCAATTCGGGGATTGCGACTGCATCTTTCAACACGATCGAGCACCTGTTCATAATGCACGGCCTGTGGCGGAGTCGTTACACGACAATGACATCCCTCTAATTGACTGGCCTGCACAGAGTCCTGACCTGAATCCAACAGAACACATTTCGGATGTTTTGGAATGCTGACTTTCTGCCATGCCTCACCGACCGTCATCGATACCTCCCCCCAGAGCAGCACTCCGTGAAGAATGGGCTGCAGTTCCCCAAGAAATCTTCCAGCGCCTGATTGAACGTATGCCTGCTTGAGTAGAAGCTGTCATCAAGGCTAAGAGTGGGCCGGCACCATACTGAATTCCAGCATTACCGATGGAGGGAGTCGCGAACTTGTGAGTCATTTTCAGCCAGGTGTCCGGATACGTTTGATCACATAGTGTACTTACAACCATCGCGTCTCACAGAGGAAACTATGGTTTAAGTTGCAGAGGATAAGAGTATTGAAGGTAAGTGGAAAAGCTAATTATAATGTAACAAAATCATAAGAACGTGCGATCAGACTTAGTCAGTATCTGATACTTGACCTATAGAGTACTTTCAATAACGCGTTTAAAAGAATTGCAGAAACTGTATCTATAAACAATATTGAGAGTAACACCTTCAACCACCGTTCATCCTATGTGACTAGTATTCTGTAAGGTATTCATCCCACTTTCAATTGTGCACTTCCCCTGAGTAAATAAACGTCATAAACTTATGTCGGATTGAATACACTGCACTGACACCACAGTTCTCGCCGACAGAAGCGTAATATACTTCTGTCGATTGTATTGGTTGGCAAGTGAATGCAGTTATCAATTTCATTACTACTATGCAGCAGTCTTCATTTACCAGTTTCTTTTCAAAAAAAATGGTTCAAATTGCTCTGAGCACTATGGGACTTAACTTCTGAGGTCATTAGTCCCCGAGGACTTAGAACTACTTAAACCTAACTAACCTAAGGACATCACGAACATCCATGCCCGAGGCAGGATTCGAACCTGTGACCATAGCGGTCACGAGGCTCCAGACTGTAGCGCCTAGAACCGCTCGGCCACCCCGGCCGGCCCAGTTTCTGTTCCAAACGTACACTCTATCCCTTTTCGACAATTAGAAAGACACTTTTTGAAAGTAGTTTCTGCATTGGTCCTAGCTTTGAGACTAGGAATGATCTCATCAGGTAAGACTTCAGTTCAGTTGCCGACCGTGTGTCGGATGTTGCTGGTTGCAATGGACGAGCTTCATCCTTCGGCGCTAGTGGTACGACCATACGGACAACATGTTAGTCGGACGAATACGGCTCCACAGACGACCGGCCTAAACGCATCTCTTTAGTGCGACTGTGCAGCAGTGGGGGGCAGATAATCCAGCATATAAATCAGACATATTCAGAGAGACTTCACAAGGAACAATTTGAAGACTTCCTGAATATGACTCGTACTTCAGTTACCTAAACATTAACGTTGTCTCTTTATTAGTGTTATTCTTTGTTTATTTTCGTTTATGTTGGTTGTAATAATGCCATTGGATAGATAAATAATTCGTCTGAAAGTTTCGCAACTAAGATCCTTGATCATCTCTGGCGTTTCTCGATAGCCATTATTTACTAAATCAAATGTGTCGTACTGGACGCTTCCTGGCATTAAATACAGTAGAACATCTGAACGGTTTGCCAGAAGCGTTTACCTTATTTATTAAACGATACCGAGGATATTTATCAGAATTGATCAGAAGTCAAGATGTGAAGCTAAATTCATGCTCTATGGAAAGCGTTTAAGCTGTATGTAAAGAGAGATAATGTCCTCCACTGAGAGCGTGTGACAGATGTCTTTAGTATCTAGCAACAGTCAGCGTCTTACATCATCCGGGATGTGGATGAGTTACTCACTTTCCTTCTACCGATTAGATAAAAAAATAATTTTATTTGCTCTCTAAATCCCTCACTCTTGACACGTAACATAACTTCGTATGAGTGATACTTTTTTTTCCTCTCACGACCCTTCCCTCATTTCCTCTCTAACGGCCCTTGGTATATAATTTGCGTAAAATATTGTCGTCCTTCAGTCCAGCTTTGTATGTAAGCAGTGTGTGTCATACAATACGAGTTTTCTGTTGGCTTTTGTCTTCGAAACTTCAGCCGAAGTTTTTTTTAAATGTTTTGTCTGATGTTTCACCAGAATGAATAGCTATTACTGTCAAGAAATGGCTGCAAATGGTCTCCAAGTAGCCGAACATCCAGAAGACCCAATCCATTCCCTGTAAACACAGCCCACACCTTTATGGACGCATCACCAGCTTGCACACTGACTTGTTGGCAACTTGCATCCACGGTCTGCGCCACACTCGAACCCTACCATCAACTCTTACCAACTGAAACCAGGAACCTTCTGACTAGGGCCCGGTTTTCCAGTCGTCTAGAGAGAAACCGACACGGTCGCGAGCTCAGGAGTGGCTCTACAGGCGATGTTGTGGTTTGGGGAAGGAGACCAGACAGCGAGGTCATCGGTCTCATCGGATTAGTGAAGGATGGGGAAGGAAGTCGGCCGTGCCCTTTCAAAGGAACCATCCCGGCATTTGCCTGGAGCGATTTAGGGAAATCACGGAAAACCTAAATCAGGATGGCCGGAGGCGGGATTGAACCGTCGTCCTCCCGAATGCGAGTCCAGTGTCTAACCACTGCGCCACCTCGCTCGGTCGCGATGTTGTGCTGTTAGCTGCAGCGGATAGGCACTTGGTGCAGGGAGTGGCAACTGACCCTTAACATAGACAAATGTAATGTACTGCGAATACATAGAAAGAAGGATCCTTTATTGTAAGATTATATGATAGCGGAACAAACACTGGTAGCACTTACTTCTGTAAAGTATCTGGGAGTATGCGTACGGGACGATTTGAAGTGGAATGATCATATAAAATTAATTGTCGGTAAGGCGGGTGCCAGGTTGAGATTCATTGGGAGAGTCCCTAGAAAACGTAGTCCATCAACAAAGGAGGTGGCTTACAAAATACTCGTTCGACCTATACTTGAGTATTGCTCATCAGTGTGGGATCCGTACCAGATCGGGTTGACGAAGGAGATAGAGAAGATCCAAAGAAGAGCGGCGCGTTTCGTCGCAGGGTTATTTGGTAAGAGTGATAGCGTTACGGAGATGTTTAGCAAACTCAAGTGGCAGACTCTGCAAGAGAGGCGCTATGCATCGCGCTGTAGCTTCCTGTCAAGGTTTCGAGAGGGTGCGTTACTGGATGAGGTATCGAATATATTGCTTCCCCCTACTTATACCTCCCGAGGAGATCACGAATGTAAAATTAGAGAGATTCGAGCGCGCACGGAGGCTTTCCCGCAGTCGTTCTTCCCGCGAACCATATGCGACTGGAACAGGAAAGGGAGGTAATGACAGTGGCATGTAATGTGCCCTTCGCCACACACCGTTGAGTGGCTTGCGGAGTATAAATGTAGATGTAGATGTTAGCTACGGCACTCGCGTCGGTCGTCTACTGCCGTAGCCCATTAATGCCAAATTACGCAGTACTGTTCTAACGGATTCGTTCGTCGTGCGTCCCACACTGATGTCTGCGGTTGTTTCACGCACTGTTGTTTGCCTATTAGTAGTGACAACTCTACGCTAACGCCGCTGATCTCGGTCGTTAAGTAAAGGCCGTTGGCCACTGCGTAGTCCTTTGTGAGAGGTAATACCTGAAACGTGGTATTCACACTCTTGACACTGTGGATCTCGGAATATTGAATTCCCTAACGATTTCCAGAATGGAATGTTCCATGCGTCTAGCTCCAACTAGAATTCCGCGTCCAGAGTCTGTTAATTCCCGTCATTTGGTTATAATGCGTCGGAAACCTTTTCCCCTGAATATAAATAACAACTTTTCCAGTGCACTGCCCTTTATACCTTACGTACGCGATACCACCGCCACTTGTATACGGGCATATCGCTGTCCCATGACTTCAGTCACCTCATTGTACGTACCTGGAAGTGTACCTGTTACGGTAACATCCTAGGGCCTCTCCCTAGTCATTAATGCTGCTGTTCTCCCTTGTTACCTGCAACGGTCGTTCGCTGCAGCACAGAAATCCAGGATCCGTTTACCTTGATGCTGTCTCCTTTGCTGTTAAAGTTATTGCGTGTTTCAGAATTTCAATGGCTTATCAGAACACACGGGCGTAGTAGCTCCATAATGTATTTACATGGAATACACTGGGTCCTCTGGTTTACAGCCATTCATTGGCTTCAGGAATTTGGGCGTCGACGAATTTTATATTTCATTATGGGATCGATTCCACAGCGCGTTTATGTTCGATGATCATAATATTAATGGATTGTCCGATCACTCCAACATAGACTTTTCCACAAATACACGCTATCCAGTATATACGCACATTTTAAGGGCAATGCTTTACGAACGTTCTCTGCCTCATTTCTCTGCAGGTACGCCGCTGATACATTATGTGGTGATGTTTGGAACCACCTTGGTGTGCAGTTCGGTCACCGATGGACTGGTCGCGGTACAGTTGTCCTGTGCCATACTCAGTTTCCAGATATGACTCAGACGGATTTGCTTTGAAACGTTCCCGTAAAATCGTATTTACCGATAGTTAAAGAAATGACGGGCTCCCCCCGACCATAAAGCATAAAATTGCATCGATGATTTCGTGTAAGCTCGGGCAGCACAAAAATGAGGTAGAGAATCGGTCAAAGAGAATATCCTAAATTTCATCTTCAACGGTTCGGGGAAACGATGGAAAACGAATATCGAGCCACTGTCCTCGCCCCAATCCAGTGACCACCGTCCTAACCAATCCAGCGCCATCTCGCTCAGCGCGACGCGCCAAACACGTTCGTTAAGGACATGGAGGCTTTTCTCCAGTCTCCTTAACTGTGAGACAGTCTGTTCTCTACTCTACTATCGCCTCTGAACAATCGAGTGGTAGGGCGGTGACTAGGAGAGTACTGTTGGGTGACGTGATGGTGTGGTTGGTGTGCTTGATCTCGTGTTTGAGGATGCGGACTGATCATTTAAATTAATATGTACACTGTATCGCTGTTAACTGCAAAAAGACACTAATTAATACTGGGAGGACTGTGTGCTGCACTTTTTATTTGTGAATGAACTAACCGCATGTACAACGGTCACAAATCGGTAGGTTACAGTTGGAACATTGCTTGTGGTGATATCAGGTTTGCACGTTTTATGGACTCTGCATTGATGTGAATAATCGTTGAACTGTGTCGTATCAGTCACAGAACTGAGACTGTCTCGCGGATGCCATGGAGTAGGACGTCATATAGGCGAATATACAACGTCTATACTTCAGTGCTGCGTGTTTCGAATTATTCCAGTCTCGATGTGCAGTACCATGACATCAAGCTCACAAAGACAGCTGTGACAGTAAAGGAGTCTTATCATTAGATGAAACAGATGTACAGCGGATCTGGAGATCTTATTTTCAACGCAATATTCCCAAACACCAGCATCATTGTCGCCACACTATCTCGTAATCCTGCAAAGAGATGAAGTGCAGTCGCAGCGGAGATTTTTGAAAAAGTCTGCCATAGAATAACGGTTCTAAATTGCAAAAGTAATTTAGTACTTGAATTCGCTTTAAAATGAAATGTTGTTCTAGCTGTCATATTGTAGTTTGTCACTCTAAGGTAACATTGTCACTGCGACAATACCAATACATAAATGTAGTGTTTGCTTCACAACCCTACCTACAATTTTTCGTTAGTAAAATAATAGTCATAACTGCTCCCATTCATTTAGTGCATTGGTCATGTTTGTCAAATTCTGATTCGTCATGTAATGAATAAACACTTCATGAAATGAACCGATTTACAAACAGCCTGTACTGACCGAGCGAGGTAGCGCAGTAGCACACTGGACTCGCATTCGGGAGGACGACAGTTCAAGCCCGCGTCCGGCCATCCTGATTTAAGTTCTCGGTGATTTCCCTAAATCGCTGCAGGCAAAGGACGGTATGGTTACTTTGAAAGGGCGCGGCCGACTTCCTTCCCATCGTTTGCTAATCCGATGGGACTGATGATCTCGCTGTTTGGTCCCCCTCCCCCGAAACGACCAACCAACCAACCTATGTATTGTTTGCATCACATCCCCCCTTACTATTTTTTACCGTTTTGTAAAATAATAATCGCAACTGTTCCAATTAATTCAGAGCATTTGTGATGTTTCGCAGACTCGGATTTCTCACGTAATAAATAAATAACTTTGTGAAACGAACAGATTTACAAACCTCCATTATACGGTATGCGTGCGAACGTATCATAATTGTGCTTTATTCTGACAGACCGAGTACCGTAGTCCGCGATTTATTAGAATTTGACAGCTGGTGTACAAGTGTTTGCAGTTGGTTTGTTTATAATATTCCTCGAATTGGATGGACTGCTCAAGCTAGTGTATTTCGAGTAATAGAGTGAATTTATGGGTGCATGCACACTTGTCATTCAACAACACTGATGCTGTATATATGTGGCATCTATTTTAATACTAGAGAATTACGTTTCTTTAATTTTCTTGATCCTGGTTTTTACATGTTTGAGTAATGATTCACAGCGGGTTTATGATTGTAGTTTTATTTGCTTCTGAGTTGCACAGTAAATTTCATTTCATGTTCACCTTAGAATCCCACATACAGAATTAATAACTCTTGAGTAACACACTTAAGTCCAATCATTGTAACATTACGAGATTAGGTCACCAACTGATTACAAGGTCATTTACACTATTTAGATTTAGGTCGACCATTCTCTTCTGGTACAATAATTTATTGATATCAAGTAGCATTCTCATTGTCTCGGAGACATAGGCAATATATACCACAACATTGAATTTTCCAGTGCTGATCCACTGGGTACCATGTAAAACACCGGTAATTGATTCCTCTAATGCTACTTGATACAACTTCATAATTATAGAAAAAAGCGCTAAATTGTGGGTGTTCTGCAGTATTAATTTGTTTTGTTGACCTGTTTTCGAATTAGAAGGCTATCAACAGACTGTAACTATGGACATCAAAGCGCATACTGTAGTCGTGAATACATTTGAAAAATATATTACACAAAAACAATGACGTCTAAAAACAGAGTAAAAGTCATCTCTCACAGTGAAGTGGTAACGTAATTGAAAATATTAAAACCAAACTGGGCCGGCCAGTGTGGCCGAGTGGTTGTAGGCGCTTCAGTCCGGAAACGCGCGACCGCTACGGTCACAGGTTCGAATCCTGTCTCGGGCATGGATGTGTGTGATGTCCTTAGGTTAGTTAGGTTTAAGTAGTTCTAAGTTCTAGGGGACTGATGACCTCAGATGTTAAGTCCCATAGTGCTCCGAGCCATTTGAACCATTTGAAAACCAAACTGTAAGCAAACGTAAAGGGAAGATACCAGAAAAAATTAAAAGTAGATGCTGAGAAAAAAACTGAGTGCTGCACTGGCGCTAAGATGGGTAGAAGAGGAAGAGAACTTGTGACTGAGTTAGCCCCTCTTTTAACCATAATCTACTGTAGGTGGTGTCTGTTGTAGGTCTCCCGAACAAAAAACCGTGCCCATTACTTGAAAGGAAGCAAAAGGCACTCCCGCCTAGATGAAGGGTAGCAAAAGTGGCCCACAAAACTTTCGTTCAATATTTTTGAAATCCACTGTAGAATCATAGAGCAGATTCTGAGCTCAAAATTGATGAGGTATCTCGAACAGAATAACCTCCTTCGTGCCAAGCAGTATGGATTCCGAAGACATCGATCAAGGGAAACCTCAACACGCACTTTCCTCACATGACATACTGACAGCCATGGATCAAGGCTGTGAGATAGATGTGGTACTTCTCGATTTCCGAAAAGCATGTGACTCCGTTGCACATCTACGCTCATTATCAAAAGTAGATCGTATGGAATGTCAAGCACAATTTGTGACTAAATCGAAGATTTTTTTTTATATGGAGGACACCGCATATTGCTACTCCTGATTTTAATTATGTATATTAATGACTTTGCAGACAATATTAATGGTAAAATCAGACTTCTCGCAGATTATTCAGGTATCTATAATGAATTACTGTATAAAAAAAGCTGCACAAAGATAAGATAGTTATAGATAAGATTTCAAGGTAAAATGTAAAAATCGTAGTGTCCTGTGACTTCAATATCAACGACTCACAGCTGGAATCGGTCAGCTCTACAGTTTTTGAGTGTAACAAGTTGTAGGGATATGAAAAGGAACGATCACTTGGAAAGCAGGTGGAATACTTCAGTTTATAGGTAAAATGCTAGGGAAATGTAATCAGTCCACAAAGAAGATTGGTTACAAATCACTCACTAGAATGTTACTCAAGTGTGAGGGCCCCTTACTAAACAATAAACGTATACAGAGAAGGGCTCCGCGAATGGTAACAGGTTTGTTTGACCCGTGGGAGAGTGTCATAAGGATACTAAAGGACTTGAACTGGCAGACTCTTGGAGACAGATGCGAACTATCCTGAGAAAGTCTATTTACGAAGTTTCAGTAATCGTCTTTAAATGATGAGTCAAGAAGTATACTACATTTCCTACGTATTTCTCGTGTAGGCCAAGATTAGATTAATGACGGCAAGCACGGAGGCATTTAAACAACCATCTTTCTCGCGCCCCATAAGTGAATGGAACGCCGGAAAGCCTTAGTCACAGTAGTTTTCAGAGTATGGCTGTACCTGCAGATTTTTTTGTCCTTGCAAGCCGAAAATCGATTAACTACATTATTCCATACTATGGAACCTTCACACAGTTGTGCTTTTGATTTATAAATATAAAAAATCCTTGTAAGAAAGATTGGTAGATATGGAAAACCATGTAAAGTTAATGGCGTTTGAGGATTTGGAGGGAGTGATTTTGTGGAACGTAAACACATCTACACATACATCTACGTGATTACTCTGCTATTCGCAATAAAGTGCTTGGCAGAGGGTTCAATGAACCACCTTCAAGCTGTCTATCTACCGTTCCACTCTCGAATGGCACGCGGGAAAAACGAGCAATTTCATTTTTCTGTTCGAGTCCCGATTTCTCTTATTTTATCGTGATGATCATTTCTCCCTATTTAAGTGGGTGCCAACAGAATGTTTTCTCAATCGGAGGAGAAAACTGGTGACTGAAATTTAATGAGAAGATCCCGTCGCAACACCTTTGTTTTAATGATTTCCATTCCAATTTACGTATCATGTCTGTGACACTATCTCCTGTATTTCGCGATAATACAAAACGAGCTGCCCTTCTTTGTACTTTTCCTATGTCATCCGTCAGTCCCACCTAATGCGGATCCCACACCGCACAGAAATTCTTCAGAATAGGGCGGACAAGCGTGGTGTAAGCAGTCTCTTCAGTAGACCTGTTGCACCTTCTAAGTGTTCTGCCAATGAATCGCAGTCTTTAGTTTGCTCTACCCACAATATTATCAATATGATCGTTCTAATTTGTAATTGTGATCCCTAAGTGTTTAGCTGAATTTACAGCCTTAAGATTAGTATGATTTATCGCGTAATCGAAATTTAGCTGATTTCTTTTAGTACTCATGTGAATAACTTCACACTTTTCTTTATTCAGGGTCAATTGCCACTTTTCGCACCATAGAGATATCTTATCTAAATCATTTTGTAAGTCGTTTTGATCATCGTAAGACTGCAGCTTCAATAAATTGTGGGGTCTCTGATGAATGGTTAGTACGTGGCTGGTTATATACGAAAAATGTGAACGGTGAGATAGAAATCTATGTGTAGGAAGTATCTGCATGTGGGCTGTCCTACAATAACTATCTAGATGTTAGAAAGATGTATTCTGAACAACGACTGGTTTTATCATAAAGTAAAGAGTGGGGTACAATGACGTATTCGGGGAACGTAGTATCCATTTGTATCTGTAATTGTTGGCTAGAGTGAAGAAAGAGCTATATCAGAAGAGTTTTTTTTTTAACTGTAGACATTAAAAACATCATGATGATATCTGACAAGCTTCCACAGGTAAACAGTTGGACTGTGGTCACGCAAGAAATCTCCTGAATGTTTCATAAGATGATGATGATGATGATATGATGATGATGAAGATGACGATGATGATGTTTGGTTTGTGGGGCGCTCAACTGCGCGGTTATCAGCGCCCGTACAAACTCCCAACCTTCGCTCAGCCCAATCTCGCCACTTTCATGAATGATGATGAAATGACAACACAAACACCCAGTTATCTCGAGGCAGGCGAGTTTCGTAAGAAATGCGATGGAGTATTGATTCTGCGTATTCGCCCACAGGTAGCACTGGCAACGAGCTACAGCGCTCTGCCCAGCGTTATCTCTGATTCTCGAGGGAAAGTCCCTCCCACCACGCTTCCCCACTCCTAGTGACAGAAGTGATTAACCAATTGTTAGTTCCCACCAGTACAGTCTGCCGCTTGTAACTGACCTAGTGGATGCACTGTGTGGACGTATTTGCAGATTTTCGCTCTAATCAGTGTCATTGATCAATGCATGTGAATCCGTTTTTTCGCTGGAGGAGCCAAGTTTCTTACTCTTCTGCTGCGTACAGAGCCTGAAGATTAAGACTGGTATGCGTCTAACGCGTTGACGGCAGTAATAAGTGGATTGTTGCAGTAATACGATAACTGCCATGTGCAAAACGCACGAAGAGTGTAAATAACTCGAGAAGAAAACCAGTAGCGATGCATTGCTTGCATGGTTTCTGTGTTGACCACAACTCTAAGACGAATATACATGAATTTAGTGCCTACTGTTTATTAATTAGAAAAACTGTGAAAGGGTACCTATCGACGTAGTGTGTGTTGCATTCTTTCAGCATCAAGGTTAACCGATTCTGCGATCTCTTCGTCTATTTCTAAATTTAGAGCATGCTTATTTCGTTGCTACTTCATTACTCCCGTCATAATGTTTTTTTTCCCCTGATCGGTGGTATCCGTTATCACATAATTTTCTTGATAAATCTGCGGAAATTGTTCAAACTCCACTGCCGGTAGACTAATTCAAGTATATAACAGTTTGCTGTTAGTAATATGTAGTTCTGATCGGACTTCATTTTGGTACCCTTTTAAGAATGTTTTTGTGATAGTCTGAGAAGGAATCTGAGCGTTTTATGTTTCCTAGTCTTTTTTATATCGGTGGAATCTAACAACCCTTTTTTATGGTTACATACTGGCAGCTGAGCAATTAAGTACGAGACTCGTGTGCTGGTCATGCCTCTCACTTTTGACAATGTTTTGGCTTTGCTTTCTGCCTTGGCTCGTCTTTCTTGTTAAACCGTTGGTCCTACATGGGTACATCAATTGAAAATTCAGAGCAAGGCAAGGTATAGCCACCTCGAATAAGACCGTGTTTTGTAACTAACGAAAAACGTTCGTTCCTATTTTACTGCTTTAGTTTATATATACCATACAGTGCAGAAAACTCTTGGCACAGGAATTTGAGTGTAGCCATGTTATCCTTATAAACAAGGCCTTGTCATGGTCACGGAAAGCATTAGCTTTTGAGTTATGTGTGTGATTTATTATCTCCAAGACAGCGCTTAATATTGCGAATTATTTCATTCCAAAATATTGACTGTGAATAGTGTACACAGAGTCAACGTATTTAAAGAACGGCGTCATTGAACCACCAAAAGTAATTACATTTACCTACAGACAACGAGTTCAACAGGTGGTGATTTTCAAGTCACGGATTAACAATACACCAAACTAGAGGCGTCAAAAACGTAAGTGTTTCATTGCTGCGTCCGTCACATGCCTATGAGACTGTAGATGTACGTGTAACAGATGCTGCAGCTCAAAACAATTTCGTATTAACGCGAAGGAACCTTCTCTTACCTTGATGTGATGTTAGTTTGTGACTAGAATATGGTCGTTTGTCCGGAACTATCTTTCTGTGAATAAGTACGCAACATCTTTTGGTGGATCCATGATATCATTCTTTAAATATTGTATTCCATTAAGCGATTTCTTTTTCTTTTTCCTTTTTTTTATCTCGCAGTACCATTTTAAGCTGGTCATAAATCTGCCGAGCTATGACAATTACGTTCTTTTTTGTGCACAAACTTATGGCTGAGTGATGTTCTTTTGACAGGCAGCACAAAAAGTAACGGTAATGTCTGCCACGTTCCCCGAGTTGGATCTTACAGTCAGTAAGAGATATAAAATAACCAGGAAACAGATAATTTATTACTACGTACTACTCGTTAACAATAAAAGTGTCAGTTTGTGTGAGTGAAAAGTGTGATTCGGACCAGGAAATCTTACGATTTATTTGTGCCATGGCAGACTATTTTTCCTTATCACGATTTACTGCAGGGATTTCCCAGATTGATAGTCTCTTTGAGAAACACATTTTTCAAAGGAAAACCATAAACCCATGGCACAACAGCATGTCTGTCATGTACGAGGCGACCTAAAAGTGTAAGTTACACATTATTATGGCAGGAGAAGAAACTCCTGACATTGTCGGCTGGAGGGCGATCAATTAATTCCATGTAAAGAAATCTTCCGATATGAACTTTTTTATTGCCTTGACGGCGTTATGTACATTGGATTAATTAATAGTTTCGGCAGGACTAAGCTTCCATCTTTTGATCCACAGAGCACAGGTTATGAAGACATGCTCCACAATAAACTACACTTTTGTATTTGTACGATCATAACGGACTCGTAATAAAAAGAGAGTAGGACATTAAAAAAATATAGCTATGTCTTCATGGCAAGACAGAGTTATAGAAGTGTGGCACACATCAAGAAGTGCCGCATGTGTGTCGGTTGGTTGTAGGCTACTACGTATAGCTTTGGAGTAAGTTTAAAGCTGCCGCTCCGTTTCATTCACGCACTTCGTGTGATGCACCTGTTACACGTATCGCAGTAGAACTGTGTTTGTACGAAACCCGGAACATGTACGCTCTTCTGACACTGCGCCGCTGTTGTTTCGCAATGGTCTCAGAGTAGGACGACATGCGTAACTCACTTTTTGTAGCCCTCTTTTATGTGTCCGCCTGATGGGTAAGAGGAAAACTTCAAAGCACTGATAAAAGGGGACGTCCCATTTTTAAGAGTGCTGACTATCGAGGAAAATATTTCGATTTGCCGAATGGGTTGCTAAACCACAGGTTGGAAAAATACAAAATATGAAGAAGACCCTTGAACCTCAGAACATTTCTTCGTTAAAAACTTGATGAGATGGAGAAGCTGGTAAGAGACACCTACATTATATCTGGCGAGGCGCCAGAGCCGACGCGATAAGAGATAGGGCTCGAGTTTGGTCTGGAGATAAGGCCTTAAAACAAGTGGAGACAATTCCTCTTCGAGATAACGCCGTCATTCGGAGAAGTGATGAAATATTCCACCGGACAGGAGATAGGTTTATCTAAATAGCTGCTTTTCCACTGTATCTACGGGTATTCACCTAGATAGACGAGCGAGTGATTGATTTAGAGACACCTTCCTAGTAGCGTGTAGGATCCCAATCGCCCTGATGGCGGCGCAGACGCCTTGTCAGATGGCCGAAGGTGAAGGACTGAAAGCGTTGGAGAGCTATCGACATTCATGAACGATAAGATTCTGCCCAAAACCTGAGGAGATTTGTCGGAGATGGTTCCAAGGCATTCGATAAATGGCACCTTGGAATCCTGGCAAAGGCAAGAAGGACGATTCTGAAGAAGAGAGATTTGTTAACATCAAGAATAGATTTAAGTGTCAGGAAGTCTTTTTTGGAAGTATTTCTGTGGAGTGTCGCCACGTATGGAAGTGGAACATGGCCGATAAACAGTTTAGACACGAAGAGAACAGATGCTTTTGAAATGTGGGGCTACAGAAGAATGCTGAATATTAGATGGGTATATCACGTAACTAATGAGGGGGTACTGAGCAGAAACGGGGAGAAAAAAATATTTGTGGCACAATCTGATTAGAAGAACTGATAGGTTGGTAGGACGTATTCTGAGACATCAAAGGGATCACCAATTTATTACTGGAGGGAAGCGTGGCGGGTAAAATTCGTAGAGTGAGTCCAAGAGGTGAATACAGTACGCAGATTCAGAAGGATGTAGGTTGCAGTAGTTACTCTGAGATGAAGAGGCTTGTACAGGATAAATCAGCATGGAGACATGCATTAAACCAGTCTTTGGTCTGAAGCCCACAACAACAACAACAACAACCAGACTTCCGTACTAGGAATGAGGCCATCTGATATGGAAAGGAAAGGGGGCACTCAACCCACGTACGTCTATAGGCTTTCGTGGTCATTGTTATTCTACGTGAAATCTTGTAGGTTGTAAGGCCGTATTATGTTTCTTCTACACGATTGACATTTCAATCCTGCTTTTGGAATCTTCGTCAGGATCTACTGTGTTGAGATAGCTGTGAACACAATAACTTGCTGAAGAAGATCAGAGCAGAGGGATCGAAATATTGATAGCGATGAAGGAACTGGAAGGGAATATGACGTAGTCCAACAACCTAGAAGATTTTACCTAATACCCTCATTTTCGTTGAGTTTCTGAAACCATTCTGCTACATTCTGAGACCGACAGGGTAGTACATTAACTTTCTGAAGGTACAAGCTCGAGAAGGGTGCTGCAGGCCAACAAATAGATGCAATATGATACAACAGTAGGTTCCTCAGACGGATCTCAGGATTCTATCCTCAATTGATAGTTGTGTTACTGTTTTTCCTCTCTCCCCTGCCCCCCCCCCCCCCAAATTCAAATATAACTTACTGTCACGCGCAACTTTTAATTAGTCACACATGCCTAAGACTTTAGTACTGATACTAGGGGCGTCATGTCACGGTTCGCGCGGCTTCCCCCGTCGAAGGTTCGAATCCTCCCTCGGGCATGGGTGTGCGTGTTGTCCTTAGTGTAAGTTAAAGTAGTGTGTAATCCTAGGGACCGATGACCTCAGCAGTTTGGTCACATAGTCCTTACCAACAAATTTCCAATATAAAATACATTGCCTGACAAAAGAAGTGAGGCAGCGAGAAGTGGACGAGAAAAGTAAATAAAATTTTGCAGGGTGAGGTGCTATGTGATGCTGTTTCCGTGGTCACTAACTCCAGTCAAATTTACAAAGAACATGGTAATATGTGCCCAACAATAAGTACGACTCTACACCCCGTCCGGCGTGCTTTGTGTACCTTATTTGGCTTGGTAACAACACTAAACACGAACAATGGAATAAACGTTGGTGGCCATTCTACCTGTCACATAGGATTCTGATGGCCTCACCGTTTAGCGCACTAAAACGTTAATCGTCATAATGACACCTGCAACAGATACAGTTGTAACTCTAACCGTTTAAATACCACCTGATAATGTATACGTGTACAAAGTTTGGTTGACATCCGACCATGTCTTCTGGTGCTTCACCTTTTTTTTGTTATATATTTTAATACCACAATGATTACTTGTTTAAATTAGTGCTTACTACAGCGCTTTCTCATAAGTACCAAGAAGTTGAAATTCGGTGAAAAGCATTTCGTCAAAATTTGAAAAGTACCTATGCGACGCAAGTGACTTAATAACTAAAACAGCAACGAACTAACACAAATTTGACTGCGTCGTAATTTGCGTGGCATGAAATCAAAATGTACACTCAGCAATATCAGTATTTGACTTAGCAGTAAGATCGAGTGTGTACATGTGGGTAATGCTGTACCGGTGTAACAGATAGACGTTTTAAAAATTTGGAAGATTTCAGAGAAAGAAATTTTGAACGTTTTGATGTAAGGGACCTATAGCCGGAAATGTGAAGTAAAGTTTCTACAGCCATCACAGGGCTGTTGAAAAGCCACACACTACCTGTACGAGCAGTTA
This sequence comes from Schistocerca cancellata, assembly GCF_023864275.1. Taxonomy (NCBI): domain Eukaryota; kingdom Metazoa; phylum Arthropoda; class Insecta; order Orthoptera; family Acrididae; genus Schistocerca; species Schistocerca cancellata. The sequence continues at coordinate 1,002,255,051 of NC_064627.1, forward strand.
CCAGGTGAGATTGTCAGTGAAAATTTGGGCTGAAATTCTTGGAGGTCATCTTAGTGGTCCACTCATCGTACCAGATCGTTTTAATTATGCATGACCGAGCGAGGTGGCGCAGTGGTTAGACACTGGACTCGCATTCGGAAGGACGACGGTTCAATCCCGCGTCCGGACATCCTGATTTAGGTTTTCCGTGATTTCCCTAAATCACTCCAGGCAAATGCCGGGATGGTTCCTCTGAAAGGGCACGGCCGACTTCCTTCCCCATACTTCCCTAATCCGATGAGACCGATGACCACGCTGTCTGGTCTCCTTCCCCAAACCAACCAACCAACCAACCAATGATGCATGGTATTTGAACGTTCTGGACAGTGCCTAGACTGAGCTTCTGGAAGCAGTTCACTTACACTGCACACTGGTCTGTGGGTTCAGAACGATGGTGTTCCAGCGCACTTTGATCGTCGGGCCAGGTCCTATCTCACAAACAGCTTCAGGGAGAGACTAACTGTAAGGGGATGCTCAGTCCCCTTGCCTGCGCGCTCCCCTGACCTCCCTCCTCTTGACTTCTTCTTCTGCGGTTACATAAAGTCCTTTGCGAACTCAACACCAGCAGGGGCAGTACCTGAGCTTATCGAGCGTATGTTTACAGCGTTTGATGCCATCAGATGAGAGCGAGGAATCTTTCAGAGAATCAAACGAAACATGGTTCGTCGTTACACTTTGTTGTAACGAAGTTCGTAGTCGTCGCATTGAGCATTTACTCTACAGCAGAGAAATCACAGATTCGGTTTGCATTATTTAATTGTACTCTACTCTCAATAAACATTTTCCAAGCCACAGTATTCTGGTGATTCACTTAGCCTACCAAATGCGGAGAAAGAGTTCGTTGTACTGTGGAAATATTATTTCACATATTCGACTACAGGCTTCTTGCATCAAAACGTTCAAAATTTCAGCCTCTACAATCTCCCAAATTTTTGAAATGTCATTTTGTTACACTCTTTATGCACTAATCTGTGAATGGGAGCCTTTTTCCTGGCTCGAATGTGTTTTTTCACCATTTAGGTCGCAAACCAACTCTCATTGGCTTGTATTCCAGAAAGCAACTAGTAGGTATCCTGTGTCAAACGAAACTTGTAATTATTTTTTTGGAATTTCTTGCTATTTTCAATACTCTTAGTTCTCACACTACTTTATTGGCCGAAAGACATCTGAAAAATTCGGAATGTTCTTAAATCAACAACTTCAGTTCCTCCGCTTATTTTCTTGTGCTCCTTACTCTGTTCCCCTTGCCGTCTTTCCCCTTTTTCTGTTCATGTTGTCCACGAGTTCTTCTTTCTTGAAAGCCTTCTAAATTTATTATTTTATTCCTTAAAAGATTTTTTTTTTGTATTATTGCCGATCTTTGATGTTGCACCATTTTAGTTCTTTTGTTATTTCCGCACGCTATGCTACTGTCGATATATTTTTCCAGAAATACACAAATATTTATTTTGTAAGCCTGTTCTTATTCATTCGATAGAGATGTCTATATGAAGATTAACCTTGGCTTTGCCATTATTTCTGACATTTTCTGTACATTATGCAGCATCTCTTCATTATTTCTAATTTACAACTATCTGTAGCTTTTTTTTGCACCCATTGTCTTTCTGACAGTCCTACTCTCAAACATCTTTCTTCATATATACGAAGGCTGATCAATAAAGAATGATCACAATTTTTATGGCCTTAATTTCTTGCGCTGAAATTTAATCTTATGATATTCTGTTAGCTTATGTGCATGAAGCACGCCTTAGTAGTTTCATTGTTGGGACTCCTGGTTCCCACCTGTGAGGGGTAGGCAAGGTCAGACATGTTCAGTATCGCCTACCGCTGCAATAGAGGTAACACGCGAGGAACAATACGCGGCTTTGCAATTCTGCTTTCGTCTCAACAAATCTTCATCTGAGGCCTACACAATGTTACAGGAGGCCTGCGGAGAGTCTGTTCTTCCCTACAGCACAGCTCGAAGGTGGTTTAAAATGTTTAAATACGGGAGACAATCAGTTTCAAAGGAATGTGGACCCGGTGCTCCAGTTACTGCTCTTACGGAAGAAAACATCACCACTGCTGCTGTCATTGTGAGAGAGCATTGACGAATTACCTTAAGATCACTTTCTGAAATACTGAACATTTCATCGGGTGCTACGCACACGTTGGTGACAGAGAAATTACACATGACACGTGTTTGTTTGCGATGGGTTCCAAGACTATTGATTCCCGAACAAAAGGACATTCGCACGAAGGTCTGCATGCAATTAAAGTTGATGTTAAAGGAAGATCCCGAGTTTCTTTCAGATGTAATCACTGCTGATGAAACTTGGCTACATCAGTTTGAGCCTGTGAGCAAACAGCAAAGCTCAGTGTGGAAATATTCATCACCAACCCCCCTAAAAAGGGTAAGTGGTTGCTTCTGCTTGGAATGTTATGGTCATCTCATTCTTTGATATTAGTGGAACGGTTTATCAGAATGTTGTACCTGCACACACATCAGTAACTGGACAATACTACAGGGATGTCCTGAAAACATCGCAAGTCCACATCAGTCGCAAAAGACCACATTTCCGTGAAGCATGCTGGATGCTGCACCACGATAATGCGCGGTCGCATATTGCCAATGTTGTTGCTGAATATCTTGCAAAAATTAACGTGAAGTGCATCCCTCACTCTCCATATAGTCCGGATTTAGCCCCATGTGACGTTTTTCTATTCCCTAACATGAAGAAACGCCTTCGTGGGAGGCAGTATTAATAATCAGAAGCAGTGGTGAAGGCTGCGGAGGCGATTTTGAAGGACCTCTCAAAAAATTGTTTCCAGCATGTGTCTCAAGACTGGCAGAAATGCTGGGACAAGTGCGCCGCATTCATGGGAGACTACTTTGAAAAGGACCATCAAAATTATGAGATGAATAAAGGTATGTTGTCAAAAAAATTATGATCATTCTGTGTTGAACAGTCCTCGTGCATACACTACGTCATCCAAAGCATTCAGACACAACTGTATAATGCGGAATTCACCATTAGATGTCATAAGAAGCGAACACGCCAGTACAAAAGGAGACGAAGATATCGTGCCGTATAAAAGTACAGAGAGCAGTAGTAGCAGACTGAGTGGGTCAGAAGAGCTAGATTTCTAACGTGTAGTAGTCATTGCACGTCACCTGATCAACATCCATCAGAGATATTTAAGCTCTTCAGAAGTTGCCCAGTTGGTGATGTGGTTGACCAAACAGACCTCATTTACCGACGAACAGGAACCGTCAGAAATGGTGGAGTGTGGTTGTAAAAAGTCGCATGACATTGGCGGAATGAATCAGTCGTGAGTTTCAAAGTGGTACCAGCAATCAAAATGGTTCAAATGGCTCTAAGCACTATGGGACTTAACATCTGAGTCCCCTAGACTTAGAACTACTTAACCCTAACTAACCGAAGGACATCACACACATCCGTGCCCGAGGCAGGATTCGAACCTGCGACCGCAGCAAAAGCGCAGTTCCGGACTGAAGTGCCTAGAACCGCTCGGCCACAGCGGTCAGCTACCAGAAATCCAGCTGGCACAGTGACTGGGCGCAGAGAGTTAAAAAGGGTGTGGTGCAATGGCCGTGCAGCTGCTCATAACTTCATACTCCACACGTTTATGTAGTCAGTACAAAATGTTGCTTGCGGTGGTGTGGACTTAGGCCGCTAGACGGTGAATGACTGGACATGAGTGACTGGGAGTGATGAATCCCGCTGTACCATGCGGCAATTCGATGGATGGGTTTGGGTTTGGCGAATATTTGGAGAACGCCATCTACCATCGTGTGTAGTGCCAACAGAAAAGTAAAGAAGAGGTGGTGTTACGATGTGCGGACGTTTTTCGTGGTTAGGCTGTGGTCCCCTTATTGCGCTTAAGAAAATGCTAAACGCGGAAGGATATGAAAGCATTTTCTAATTGTTGTGTACTGCGTACAGTAGGGAACAGTTCGGAGATGATAGCTGTATTAGAGTGAGAATGCACCCTGTCATAAAGCACCATGTGTGACGTAATGGGTTGTGGACAATTACATTCAAGAAATGGACTCGCCTGCCATTAGTCCCAATCTAATCCAGTGGAACTCCTTTGGAATGAGTTAAAACCTCTGATACGCTCGAGACTTCAGCGACCCGCATCACTACCTTCCCTGGTTTCGGCTCTTGAGCAAAAATGTGCTGCCGTCCCCCCATAGACATTCAGGCGTCTCATTGAAAGTGTCCCAGCAGAGTTCAAGTCTTGATGAAGGCGAAGGGTGAACATATCCCATCTTAACGTCTTTACTAATAGGTGCCCAGATACTTTTGACCAGTCTGTGTGCATCATAGGTGCAGAGGAACTTCTCTCTTATGCGGCATGTGTTCACCGGAAAAGGCAGACGAGAGAAACAAAAATGTCATTGAAAACTATGCCTGAAAGGGTTGCAGGAACTAACCAGGAGCAGACGCCTTAGCTCCTGGTGAGTCCATCGGTTTGTGTGACAGTGGCCCATGAAGTCTTATCCTTCCTGACTTGTCCAGAGCTGCGATGTTTATACATGCTGCTGATTCTGGTGACTCCTGAACGAAAAAGTTTCGTGGGCCTTGAGCGTACAGCTGGGGAGATTCACCAGTTGCAGGAACTGCTAACTATTCCAGACGCTCGGTAAAGAACATAAAAAAGAAAAACGGGGAAATACAGCTACAAGTACTTGCAGTGCTTTATTACTTTGAAAGAAGCAGAAGAAGTAGAATATATGTTTATTTTTATGTAGTATTTCGGAACAGGCTACAGGGAACTGACACACAATTCCCACGTGATACACCTTTATTTTATACGGTCAGTATCGTAGGAAGCAATGTTGTCATCTATGTTACATTTTACCACTTTTTTGTTTACCACAGAGCATTCTCAGTCTTACGTTGCTTCGTTTGATCCTTTGTTTACATGAATTTTCTTTTTTTATGCTCTATTGAGAAACTATTGACTTTGAACGTCTACATGTGTCGAATTATTGGTCGTACTGACATTGTAAGATAACATTAATATGTTAATGAATATTTAAACTAGCCCCCGGACTAAGTATCCCTTTTAATGTAGTTATTTGATTATAAATGTACCGTACAGGAAAGAAACTGTTGACCAGAAGAGTGTCGCGTTCCTCTGGCGGTCACGGAAAAGGCACATGTTTTGTTGTTGTCGTCAGCCCCTAAGGGCTGTTCACGTGATCGCGGCGTGCGGCGTTAAGTGGAGACCTGCCCGGCAGAGGGGGCCCCAGCCAGAGCAGAGGGAGCGGCGTCGCCGGGCGAGCCGGTCCGTAGCACTGGAGGAATCGCCGATGGATGACGTGGAAATGCATGAAAAACATAGGTAAAATTAAAATTGGGGTAGAATATCGAGGGCGTAAGAAATATGTGAGTATTGCACGTAAGATAATGAGCAAGTTCTGTTCGATAAAGTGTAGAGAATGAGAAATCGATGTCGTTTAATCGGTATTAGTTCTGTATATTTACAGTTGGTGCCGCCAAAAAGTGGAAATAATAATCGATACAGTGGGCAGAGGAAAGGTGCGCACAGTGCAAATATCCGAACCTACTGTTTCTCCTACTTGTAGGTGTGGTGTGGCAGCCCTGCACCCTCATTTGAGAGCTTGTGTGGTGGAAGAATCAGGCGTGTTGTGTTAGTAGTTTGCGCTTTGAAGTTTTCGAGAGGTGATGTGACTTAGTTTTTTGGAATTTTCGGATGTAAAAATTTACCATGTAATTGATAGCTATCTGTCTGCTTAAAAAAAAAGATTTACCAATATCTTGTATGTAAGTACACCATCTAACTCGCACATTAAGCATACTTGTTACTTCAACAAGTTGCCATATATGGCAGCTGATACCAGAAGCTCAGAAACCAGTGTCATGAGGCAAAGATCCTACAAACCGCATGCATACCTTTGCCCCAAAACGTTTGTCTTTTGTTTATTCGGTTTGATCAGTAAATGCATAGATTTATTTACGTTATTAATGGACGTTAATTTATTGTTCGCTGTTTCACATCGAGTGATTAAGTATTAATAAGACTAGTTCAGCTTCATCTTACAGAAACTACGAGATCGCTGAGTCGAGCATCAGTGTCACCTGAAATACAGCATCTGGATTAACCAGCGACGGCAGAGCACAACCTGTAAAATCAGCACAACATTTTCTCTTAACTAACGAGAATAATTGCTTACGCTTGGAAGTATTGGTTCTCTGTGATCAGAGAAGCTGTTGAAATCAGAGTTTGTGAGAACGATTTCAACATAGACACCGGCTATGGATTTAGTATTGCATGGAAACGTGCACTAGACAAGAAAAAGACACAGAGGAATACTTCTCGTAGTTAACCGCCTCATGCGATGGACTGCGCTGCAATCAACGATAGGTAGAGAGCGCAAGCAAAATTTATGAACGTAGAGCGCACCACCACTGTACGCGCTATCATGACGTAATCCAGCCAGTCAGATGCCGTTCTTTGGATATAATAGACGCAACCTTGCCTGTTCACAACAGTCAGGTTTGGTCCCTGACGAAGATGCCTGTAGATATAATCGAAAGCTTAGAATTTTATCCGAATTTGACTCGACAAGCGAACCGAGAAATTTTTATTCTACATCACATTATGTTAAACGATAAATCACGGCTCTCCACCACTACCACTGTCAACGTTCGTCGGGCAGTATATCAGAGACTTGATAAACGTCCCATTATACTGATTTGGGCAGTCTTTCCTCCGGATTTATTCACAGCGTTTTGTTGTAGGTAGCCATCGGCTATGATTTCAGGTCATGGCTAGTAGTCACTGAAGGAACTCTATTGGCACAATCGTATGCCAAGGACATAATACGTCCTCATGCATTACGACTCATGTGACGGAACTGTGGTGACATTTTTAACAGGGCAGTTATCGTACACACATGGCACATTTCTCTATGAACCTATGCGTGACATTGAGGTATTCCTGTGTCCAGTAGGATCCTGACTGAACATGTGTGACATCAGCTCATACGTCGTCTTTGCCCGGTGTCAGAATCCAGGATGTGAAGGACTTGTTGCAACACTCGCCAGCCAACGGAGGGTACAACGGGTTTATGAGAGCCTTGTCAACAGTATCAATGCTCTCACTCAGGCCATATGGGGTGGAGGTTCAACATTATACTGATAAGTGGACTCATAGTGCAAAGTGTTATGTAAATTTGACTATATTTGTAATGAATGAAATAACACCACATACCGTCTGAACCTGTTGTTTCATTTCGCTTCCTTCTTCCTCCTTTTTGTCAGGCAGTATATATTATGATCGTAAATCATGTTTATTGGTTAATCAGTGAGATGTAGTGTAATGACACTGGAACACAACAATTCTAAATTCTTGCGAAATAAGAAGCAGTGACCTTGAGCAATTACCATCAAGAATGTACAGCTGAGCACTTCGAAATTGTGTGGGAAACGGAGTGATATGAGAGTCATACCCATTAGCAAACTGCCGTTTGATTTCGATTCCTGTTGTTACAGCTAATGAATCATGGTGGTATGTCATTCGGCAGAGGTGTCTACTGACATTCTACTGGCCGTTTTACCGAGCGAGGTGGCGAAGTGGTTAGACACTGGACTCGCATTCGGGAGGACGACGGTTCAATCCCGCGTCCGGCCATCCTGATTTAGGTTTTCCGTGATTTCCCTAAATCACTCCAGGCAAATGCCGGGATGGTTCCTCTGAAAGGGCACGGCCGATTTCCTTCCCCATCCTTCCCTAATGCGATGAGACCGATGACCACGCTGTCTGGTCTCCTTCCCCAAACAACCAACCAACCAACCTGGCCGTTTTCATGACAGTACGGCGCAGGATGAGCAACACGCACAATATTGGCATCTTTAATGATGATAAGGGTATGGGTGCTCGATGCATGGGACACTGATTCTTGCAGGTATTGTTCTTTTTACGTGAGCGTGTTTTAATGGTTTGCCAGGAGTACCTCGGTTCAGGCAAAAAGTCTACGGCCATGGACACCAGCCATGGGAGGATCACCGTTAACTCTCGTGGACTGTAATAAGGAATAGACAGGGCAGTCACTCGTCAGTTCATTGCTGCTCAACAGGTGCGATATCTTACCATGCCTTAATAATCGGTAGTATTACTGAAGTTTAGAAGGGCTACGAAAGTCGTGGCAGAGCTGGGTACAGACATTATGCCTGAGGAGTCACGACGCGTTTGTTTGGCATCAGTAACAACTTCCTCAACTGGCCGATACATGTCTTCAAACATGAGAGAAGTGACTTGAGCTGATGCTTTTACCTGCCTGAAGCAAACTGTGCAAAATTTCACTATAGGAAGGATATGAAATATGCTACTAGTTCATCTCCTACAATGACGAAAGAAACAGCTGTCTTTCAATTGCGTATTGGTGAACTTTTAAATTATTGTGACGACATTTTAAACAAAATACAACTGGTGGATATGTAAAGGGAGGAAGTCCAGCAACGGACAATTATTCGTAATTTCGAGTTTCACAGTAGCTCTTATTTCGTAACATTTTCAAGAACAGCGACTATACAAATATTTTTAATAAAAAGTATTCCCTGCAGTTTGGCGACAGGTACAAGTTGGTGCTACACAATGGCTCCGATCACTAGCTCCTCACTTCATCTGGAGTTTTGATCTGTCGATGATCTTATAGACCAAAACAGGTAACCAGGTTTAAAAATTAAAAAAAAATTGCGATCTGGATTGTTTTTTAACAAAAATGATGAGTCTAAATGTGTTTGAAATGTCTACCTCTTTATATGATGTAATCTGACTGCGAAATGAAATGTTGGTTCAAATGGCTCTAAGCACTATGGAACTTAACATCTGAGGTCATCAGTCCCCTAGACTTAGAACTACTTAAACATAACTAACCTAAGGACATCACACACACCCATGCCCGAGGTAGGATTCGAACCTGCAACCGTAGCGGCACCGCGGTTCCGGACTGAAGCACCTAGAACCGCTATGCCACAGTGGCCGGTGAAATGTTGGTGAAAGCGTCTGTAACTTGCAGTTTTTACCCATGAGCACCAAATTACACAGTCTTCATATTCAAACAGTCTTACGACTCATCTTGTACATTTGATGAAGCGTCTTCTGAGTAACCGAAAATTATACTTTCTTTTACGTGGAATATAGCGGTGAGCACTGGTTGGGTGCATCGTTGCTGTTTTGTTTATGATCAGTAGGAAAATGATTAAATGAAAGTAGAGACCCAAAGTCATTCGTTTTGGGTTAGGGTAAGTTGAGGCCAAAGGTGCATACTTAATGCTTTTCTACTTTTCCATTCTACTGACAATGAACATTTTACGCAATATTCCTAGGATCATACTTTACACGACACGACAAGTTCTAGACTCTTTGTATGATGTATTAAAGTTATATTTCACAAAATGTTACAAATGAAGAAACTAGACATCTAGGGTAAACATCTTATTGTTACAGGGCAAAATTCAACACCAAAAAATTAATATAATTATAACAGACTACAGGAGAATTACAGTATTTGCCAAGTACTGGCATTATTAACTTGTATAATGTTGTACTGCATCAAAATCAACACCATCATCACAATCATCATCATCATCATCATCACTGTTCCCATCGTTTTGATCGCGTTCAACATCGAAACATGACATAACGTATCACTAATTTAAATACAAAATATTTTAAAACAAGAAATTGTAATATTATTATTTGGCCTTTTCTTGCCACACTTTTCTGCAGTTTTCCCAGTACACTCGATTCCTGCTTCATCTTCATTATAGACTCGATGGGATGGAAAATTATGATTAGACAACAAAGTTTCCAAGTTGCTGGAAAAAAGTTCCGTTACTCTCCAGATGGAGGATTTTCTCCGGTGGCTTAAACTCAAATTATGATGAGCGATCAATGAGCGAACCCACTTTGAACGGGTGGCCGTCACCACTACTTTCCGCAAATAATGTACTAAATGTCGGAAGGGTTTAAACGTACGGCCATAGAACATACAATCCAGACTGACACAGTGTACCACCAATTCTGTTTCCTCTGACTCAGAAAAAACTCTCCTTAAACGTCCCAATAACGCCATTCTATAGCCTACTTTAAATCTTTTACGTAATGTGAATTCATTACATCCAAGCCTTTTAGCTACATTTATAATGGAAGGTTCATTTTCTATTACTTTCTTAGCCTCCTCTAACGTTTTAGAAGACAACGGCGTGGAGGATATTTAGAAAAGGTTCTGCGCAGAATCATTGAGGAGAGAACCATGTGTTAAACACTCACAAGAGGAAGGAACAGCATGTAGGACATGTGTTAGGACGGCAGGGCTAACATCCATGGTACTTAAGGGACTTGCAGAACGTCAAAATTATAGGGGAAGATAGAGACTGGAACACACCCCAAAAATAATTGAGGACGTTGGGTATAAGTGAAACGTTGGCACAGGAGAGGAATCACTGACTGGCTGCATGAAAACACATAGTTTTATCATAATAAAATGCGTTACCAGTCGATACGTTTTATCCGATCATCCAAACACTCAACATTTTCTATGGGATTATGATTGATTGATTTATCAGGACAGTCGAGGTGCGACAGCATGCCTAATATTTTGTCAAACCAACAGCATACACGTGTCGCATGTGACAAAGGCTACTATCACCTTGGAGAACGGCAGTGTCAATAGCATATCTATTATGCAGACACAGAGTGAAGGCTAAGCCTTGGTCTCCGAGAATGTTGAAATAAACATCCTGGTTCATGGTCATAAAAACCTAAGTGAGTGGCCTAAGTTGTGGTGCATAAAACACCCCCAAAACATCACTGAAAGACCTTCGTTATAAACTACATCCTCCACTCACGCTTCATTGTACCTATGGTTCGTACCTCGCTTTTTGTCATTATAAAATCGCGAAGACAAATGCATTTCGCAAGGTACTTGAGTATTAATGACAGTTGTATGCACTTTTCTTCGCAGTATTCGCTCGGAAACTGACTGAGATGGGCCTGCATTCATTGATAACAGCAGTTTCTGCATGGTTATGAGTTGACTGTTATTGACAATGAGTGACACTCAACCTCGATACCTGTCGGATAGTATCTCTTTACGATCATTGTTTTTACATTGTGTTATATAGCTTCTAGTGCAACACCATTCCCTGCAGACGTGTTGGACAGTCCACAGTGAAACACCAACAAATCGAGGGACTTCATTCATGATGTGTCCATAAGCACGTCCAAACATGGTATTTCAGCAGTTCAATTACGTCTCCACATAGAACCGTTTCAATACGCTGATTCCATACAACCAACTGGCGCGTAAACACCGTTTTACTACCATGACCAACACCAGCGGTGAGGTCTGTCTTAGTTGCAGGTACCAGTTCTGCAGCATCTACAGCGCTCCAAAATGACAAATGTGCTCTGTTAAGAGGGAAACTATTGTTTTGTCCGTTGAGCTAAATCGGACATAGGCGTTAATTTGGGGAAGAAATTTCTGACATTTATATCCGACCAGTGTACCAAAGTGGATCCTGGGGTAGAAAAACAAGAAAAGAAGAAAATCGAAGCATTTGGTAAGTGGTTTACAGAAGAATGCGCGAAATGAAGTGGAATTATCAGGTAGAAAATGAGGTTATCCACAGAACTGACGATAAAAGGATCTCACTGAGTAGAATGTATAAGGCGATAGGATATACCGTTCACGCTTTTGTGGCCTTTGTCATTAATGAATCTTAAGGCCACATAACATTCGTCTTCAAAGTTCTTCACTTTTCAGCGTTTCGAACCGCTGCTGAGGTATTCTTCAGAATTCCTCTAGTGTCCCTGGATCGACAGTGTTCAGCCATCCAGGGACCCCAGTGGAAGCCAGTAGTATATTTCAGCAGATGGATATAAAACCCCTAGAAGGACAGTGTTCAGCCGTCCAGGGACCCCAGTGGAGCCCTGAGAAGATGCAAAACCTCTGAATGGACAGTGTTCAGCCATCGAGGCATCCCAATCGAACCTGAAGAAGATTCCAACAGAGGGATCGAAAACCCGTGGATAGACAGTGTTCAGCGATCCAGAGACCCCAGTCGAACCCTGATAAAGATTCCAACAGAGGGATCGAAACGCTAGGCAGAGGAGAAGCTGATGTGGCCAAATGCATTAGTAGATTTAATCATCAACCAGCATGGTAGGAAGTGAGTTAAGATGAAATAAGTTCCAATGGTACTTGACAGAACGACAGAAAGCGAAGACTGCAGGGGAAGATGGAGACTGAAAAATAGCCAACAAATAACTAAGAACGTTGCGAATAGGTGATTCCATGAGATGAAGTGTTTGGAAGGAAGTCGTGGTGGGCTACATTAAACCAGTCATGAAACAGAGGATTTTCCCTCCCAATTCCTCTCCTCCTGACGAAATAAATCTCGGGTGAACAGCCTGGTATGAGTGTGCATAGGACACAATATTTCGGCAATCGACCACGTTGCCATCATCAGGTGCGCTGATGTACTGACCGGCGGTGGGCCGGTGCCATGTATATATAGGACAATCCCCCTCCCGTTCCTCCCTTAGGCGCTTCCTATGAGTCGGTGCGGTCCAGGTACAGCGTCCGTTCTCCCGCCGCCTGGGCGCTGCGTCCTACGTCTCCTCGTTCAGGAGGGTCTGCCGGCACCGCTCTCGTTATTCTTCCCTCCTCCCCCGAAGTCGGTACACTCTGGGAAATATCCTTTTTCTTCTTAATCCGGGTGATCGCGGGTTCCCACGCCTTGCTAAGGATGTAACCGCTGTCACGATTTAACTGTGGCTCCCTTACTCTAATCTCTATGACTTCTTTGATGACACAGTTCCAGTATTTGGAAGTCTGTGTCAGGACTTTGGTTTGGTCATAATCCATGCTGTGGAGTTCCGACAGGCAATGCTCAGCGATTGCCGACTTACTGGGCTGTTGCAGTCTGATGTGCCGTTGATGTTCTCAGCGTCGGTCCTCAATGGTACGAATGGTCTGACCTATGTATACACTCCCGCATTGCTCGGAGGAAAACCAAGGGCCTTCTTGATAGTGTCAAGGACAACCTTGGTCTACGTAAATCAGGGATTTATCAGATACCTTGCTAACGCGGGAGTCAGTACATCAGCGCACCTGATGATGGCAACGTCGTCGATTGCCGACATATTGTGTCATATGCACATTCATACCAGGCTGTTCACCCGAGATTTATTTCGTCATAAAATACGCCTGGAGAAATTGAAGAATCACTCCTCTCCTGCTGGTCTACCAAAAAGAGTTCTAACTACACTCCTGGAAATGGAAAAAAGAACACATTGACACCGGTGTGTCAGACCCACCATACTTGCTCCGGACACTGCGAGAGGGCTGTACAAGCAATGATCACACGCACGGCACAGCGGACACACCAGGAACCGCGGTGTTGGCCGTCGAATGGCGCTAGCTGCGCAGCATTTGTGCACCGCCGCCGTCAGTGTCAGCCAGTTTGCCGTGGCATACGGAGCTCCATCGTAGTCTTTAACACTGGTAGCATGCCGCGACAGCGTGGACGTGAACCGTATGTGCAGTTGACGGACTTTGAGCGAGGGCGTATAGTGGGCATGCGGGAGGCCGGGTGGACGTACCGCCGAATTGCTCAACACGTGGGGCGTGAGGTCTCCACAGTACATCGATGTTGTCGCCAGTGGTCGGCGGAAGGTGCACGTGCCCGTCGACCTGGGACCGGACCGCAGCGACGCACGGATGCACGCCAAGACCGTAGGATCCTACGCAGTGCCGTAGGGGACCGCACCGCCACTTCCCAGCAAATTAGGGACACTGTTGCTCCTGGGGTATCGGCGAGGACCATTCGCAACCGTCTCCATGAAGCTGGGCTACGGTCCCGCACACCGTTAGGCCGTCTTCCGCTCACGCCCCAAGATCGTGCAGCCCGCCTCCAGTGGTGTCGCGACAGGCGTGAATGGAGGGACGAATGGAGACGTGTCGTCTTCAGCGATGAGAGTCGCTTCTGCCTTGGTGCCAATAATGGTCGTATGCGTGTTTGGCGCCGTGCAGGTGAGCGCCACAATCAGGACTGCATACGACCGAGGCACACAGGGCCAACACCCGGCATCATGGTGTGGGGAGCGATCTCCTACACTGGCCGTACACCACTGGTGATCGTCGAGGGGACACTGAATAGTGCACGGTACATCCAAACCGTCATCGAACCCATCGTTCTACCATTCCTAGACCGGTAAGGGAACTTGCTGTTCCAACAGGACAATGCACGTCCGCATGTATCCCGTGCCACCCAACGTGCTCTAGAAGGTGTAAGTCAACTACCCTGGCCAGCAAGATCTCCGGATCTGTCCCCCATTGAGCATGTTTGGGACTGGATGAAGCGTCGTCTCACGCGGTCTGCACGTCCAGCACGAACGCTGGTCCAACTGAGGCGCCAGGTGGAAATGGCATGGCAAGCCGTTCCACAGGACTACATCCAGCATCTCTACGATCGTCTCCATGGGAGAATAGCAGCCTGCATTGCTGCGAAAGGTGGATATACACTGTACTAGTGCCGACATTGTGCATGCTCTGTTGCCTGTGTCTATGTGCCCGTGGTTCTGTCAGTGTGATCATGTGATGTATCTGACCCCAGGAATGTGTCAATAAAGTTTCCCCTTCCTGGGACAATGAATTCACGGTGTTCTTATTTCAGTTTCCAGGAGTGTAGATATGAGTTTCAGCGCAGTGTAGCAAGATCAGAAAGTACTGTGGCTGTGCACATACCTGCATCGGCCTTGGAGGCAGGCTTGGCCGGGCGTCCTCGCTTCTTCCTGGCGTCCTGCGCCGCCTCAGGCGCTGCGGCGACGGCCGGGGACAGACCCAGCGTCGGGCTCTGCAACTGGCCGACCGCTGTGGGGGTGGCGGAGGTGGCGGCGGTGGCGTCGCGAGGTGGCGTCGGCAGCGCCGGAGGGGGCGTGGCCTGCGGCGGCGAGTCGGTGGCGCGCATCGCCTGCAGCTGTCGCACGCAGCTGCGCACCGCTGCGGGGACCACCTCGTCCGGCAGCGTCCGCAACCACGGCGCGATGTCTGCGAACACACGCACTGCGCGCTCTAAAACTGCGATAAACACGCCGTCTTAGCAACAGGTGCTGCCTGTAGTTTTATCGCCCTGCAGATAGCGACTAACACCCTATCTAGGGGACGAATAGAGAACACGTGTCCTCAGACTAGGCGTGGACCGTATCGAGGACTCGGTTTCCGAAGATTATGGTGATCACTGATACATGAGCTCACTGGACTGTTCCGTAACACATCGCTTTCATGCGATCACAAGCGAATGAGCAATCGCAGAAAAATTCGGCTGGTCGTTCTAATTTTCTCGCTGTGTTCACTTGACGAGAAGTATGTGGGAGGAAGTAACTGGCTCTCACGATAAAATATTACTCATGCTTAACCCTCTGATCGCCAGTAGTTTCATCCTCAAACCACCATATTATTAATTTTGCTTCCGCGTGAAACCACCGACGCTATTGCATGACACTCTACAATGAAAAAAGTCTAACATATTTCTACAGGGGCAAAGTTTTAAACATGGCTGCTTCGTTCAGTGACCGTTTCTAAATTAAAATTGAAACAAATGAACCCTCGGTCACTATTATTTTTTGTCTTATTGACAAGGTTTCAACACTTCTAAGAGTGCCTTTATCAGAATTAAAACAATTAAAATGGCCTATAACATAGTTACAAGACATTTTTATATAAAAAGTGTAAGTGCTGACTAATAATAAAAGACAGAGGAAAAAGGAAGTAGGTTACAGTACACTTGTTCGCCCACTGCTTGAACACTGCTCACTGGTGTGGGATCCGTACCAGATAGGGTTGATAGAAGAGATAGAGCAGATCCAACGGAGAGCAGCGCGCTTCGTTACAGGATCATTTAGCAATCGCGAAAGCGTTACGGAGATGATAGATAAACTCCAGTGGAAGACTCTGCAAGAGAGACGCTCAGTAGCTCGGTGCGGGCTTTTGTTGAAGTTTCGAGAACATACCTTCACCGAGGAGTCAAGCAGTATATTGCTCACGTGTATCTCGCGAAGAGATCCTGAGGGTAAAATCAGAGAGATTAGAGCCCACACAGAGGCATACCGACAATCTTTCCTTCCACGAACAATATGAGACTGGAATGGAAGAGAGAACCGATAGAGGTACCCTTCGCCACACACCGTCATGTGGCTTGCGGAGTATGGATGTAGATGTAGAAGGAATGTGTGAAGGCGAGCCACTATGGGCTGCTCGCACCTGTACAGCCACAGGTTGCAACGGACTGAGGCGCCCGTGTTAACAAGTGTGGGCTGGTGAACATGACATTGCATCGAGAATGCCATCTACTAGCCGCAGGTACAACTTGGCTACTTAACATCCAAGTATAGACAGACGAAAATTATAATGAATATTGTTCAGTGCATAATGTAAAAAGCAATATTTTGTTTAACGAAGACAGAAAAAGTAACATTTTGTCTGCATCAGAGCTTAGAAGTACAGTTTGAAGCATAAAAACATCATTATAGAAAATACAGGAAGGGCTGAATGACACAGCTTATACAAAGCGATGTAACATGAAATACAGCCAATAAACCATATAATAAATGAAAAATTATAAATTAACTTGGATGGAAAAAGCATTTCGGTAAACTGCACAATGAGACCCGAAATTAAATGTCAAGTAACGGCTTTATACCGTTGTAGAAATTTTTATTGCGCAACTGCAGTTGTTCATTGAGAATGAGACTATCATTTCGAGAAAGATGTTTAAAATTCTCTAATTCTTCCAGAATATCTAATTTACGTCTTTTCTTTGCGGTGTGCAAAATGTTGATATCGCAAATAGCTTTAGGCGCGTGACCTATAATTATAGACGCTAGACCTTTCTAAAGGGGACCGAATCGATTTTAAATTATGAATGAAGGTTTTTTTTTTTTCAAATTATTATTGGTAGATAATGCAACGATGCAGTTGTATTTATTACGAAGAAGGCGTTGGATCTGATAGGAGATGGGCCCCACGAAAGGAATAGAGAAATATTTTTTCGTGTTGGATTCAGCGATAGAAGTGCCGAGCGTAGGAACTCTTTTAGTAGTTTTCTTTTTAAGGATGCCATCTACTATGCTAGGTTTATACTCGTTATTAACTGCTATGGTTTTGAGTAAATTGATTTCGTCGTTGAACTTTCCTTTCTAAAGTGGAATGGAAGTAGCTCGGTGAATAGCAGAATTACAGAAGGCGTTTTTATGAGACTGTGGATGAATAGAAGACGCAGGTACGATCTGATCATTATATGTTTCTTTACGATTTTATTATCATCTATTGTAAGCGTCAAGTCAAAAAAGTTTAATTGGTGGGCCTCGTTTACAAGTTCGATGGTGAAAGATATTTTCTCACGAAGATCATTGAAGAGATTGAAAATACGGTCAATGCCACCAGCGGGTCCCTTGTAGATGATTAAAGTATCATCATCGTATCTGAAATAGGAAAGAATGCCTAGTGATGTAGCTGAAAATCAGTTAAAGACTTTTCTTCTAGAGAGTTGATGAAAATATCGGCAAGAATCCCAGCTAAGGGATTTCCCACAGTGAGACCGGCGGATTGCTGGCACAATTGTTCACTAAATTCAAAATAGTTGTACTTGACTACGACTATGATAAGATTCATGAAGTCAGTGATTTGTTCATCTGAAAAATCTTTTTCAAAATGACGTAAATTTTTTTTCTGCGATTATAAGCGTTTCTTGTACAGGGACATTAGTGTAAAGATTATCTTGCATACGACGCAATCAGAATGTAGCCAGGTATATGTGAAGAGTGTGTGATTCACTGCAAAGAAGGCGTAACAATGTGTCAAGATGCTTGCGAACCACATGCAGCAAAGCCTTTAGTGTCTACTTCTACGTAACTGATGGATAACAACGAGAGGATAGATTGGCCAATAACCCGACAGTTACTGGTTTCCGGACGTTCATTATGGGAGCTTTTCTTCGTGTTTTGACCAATATGTAGGGAAATAGAATACGTTGTTTTTAAACATCCGGTACAGAAAGTGGCACTTTATAGCGCTGTAAATGAACCAGAACTGACGTTAAACTGATCCTCGACACTAACGTAAGTCATGGCACTGATATGGTGTCTATGTGACCGTAGGATATTAAGGCGGATTTAGGTGGAGACGGGCCAGAATGGCAGAAATAGCTGTCGTGACTGAACTTGCTCGTGACCACACCGTGAATCAAGCCGCACAATTTATTGCTGTATCAGTGACGACTGTCCAGTGCGTCTATAAACAATGGTGTCCCACATGACACATGTCGTAATAACAGTGATAATAAAAACATCCTAATCGACAGGAAACGGGAACGAGTGTCACGCCTTGTTAACGAAAATCGTTTACAAATCCGACAGAAATTTCTGCTGTCAGTGAATGCAGGCCAATATCAACCACTTTCCGAGCGAACATTGTGACGGGAACTGTAATACACTCGTGAGCCAAAACATTATGACCACCTGCTTAATAGCTTGTTTGTCTGTCCTTGGAACAAAATACGTCACTGATTCTGCATATCAGGGATTTTGTTGGTAGGATTGTGCAGTTACGTGGCATTAGATGTAATTCCCATAAATAACGGGCCGCTGATTTGCGTATGCAGTGATGGCGCCCGATAGCGACCCAAATGGGTTCCATAGGATTTAAATCAGGCAAATCTGGTCGCCGAGAGTTCACTACAATGTTCCTCAAACCACTGTAGCACGGTTCTGGCTCCGAGATACGGACAATTATATTGCTCAAATATGACACCGCCAACGGGAAAGACGTCAAGCATGAAGAGATGTAGGTGGCTCGCAGTTCTACATCTACATTTATACTCCGCAAGCCACCCAACGGTGTGTGGCGGAGGGCACTTTACGTGCCACTGTCATTATCTCCCTTTCCTGTTCCAGTCGCGTATGGTTCGCGGGAAGAACGACTGTCTGAAAGCCTCTGCGCGCGCTCTAATCTCTCTAATTTTACATTCGTGATCTCCTCGGGAGGTATAAGTAGGGGGAAGCAATATATTCGATACCTCATCCAGAAACGCACCCTCTCGAAACCTGGCGAGCAAGCTACACCGCGATGCAGAGCGCCTCTCTTGCAGAGTCTGCCACTTGAGTTTGTTAAACATCTCCGTAACGCTATCACGCTTACCAAATAACCCTGTGACGAAACGCGCCGCTCTTCTTTGGATCTTCTCTATCTCCTCCGTCAACCCGATCTGGTACGGATCCCACACTGATGAGCAATACTCAAGTATAGGTCGAACGAGTGTTTTGTAAGCCACCTCCTTTGTTGATGGACTACATTTTCTAAGGACTCTCCCAATGAATCTCAACCTGGTACCCGACTTACCAACAATTAATTTTATATGATCATTCCACTTCAAATCGTTCCGCACGCATACTCCCAGATATTTTACAGAAGTAACTGCTACCAGTGTTTGTTCCGCTATCATATAATCATACAATAAAGGATCCTTCTTTCTATGTATTCGCAATACATTACATTTGTCTATGTTAAGGGTCAGTTGCCACTCCCTGCACCAAGTGCCTATCCGCTGCAGATCTTCCTGCATTTCGCTACAATTTTCTAATGCTGCAACTTCTCTGTATACTACAGCATCATCCGCGAAAAGCCGCATGGAACTTCCGACACTATCTACGAGGTCATTTATATATATTGTGAAAAGCAATGGTCCCATAACACTCCCCTGTGGCACGCCAGAGGTTACTTTAATGTCTGTAGACGTCTCTCCGTTGATAACAACATGCAGTTGTCAGCTTGTCTTCGATTACTAGCACAGGTCCCATGCAAGCCCAGGAAAATGTCTCCCATAGAATAATACCGCTCCCAACAGCCTGCGTCAGTAACGCACTGCACGTCTCGAGCATCCGTTCACCTCGATGACGGCGTTTGCGAAGACGACCATCGACCTAGTGTAACAAAAATGTTATTCACCCGAAGAGCCCACACGTTTCCATTGATGTTTTTTTTAATGTTTTCATGCGATCGGCAACTGTTAATATTTATCTTGTTTTTTGTGCCACTGCTGAGTTTCGACGTTTTAAAGTGCACCATTACAAGGCTTTTTTTGTGAAAAAAAAATGCTATATCGGCAGAAATTCTGCAATACGGTAGTGAAAATAAACTAAAAACTAACAGTTGCAGGCGCCATGGGCTCATTGAAAAACTCGTGGATGCTTTGGATCTACATTCAAAGAAAATTATTAAATCACTGCCCCATCAGGCACGGGGTAAAGTATAGTATAAATGCATCAAAGCCAAGCAAATGAAGCCTAATCATTGCTTTTAACTTTAACTAAAAATAACATACTCAATATCTATGGTTGATTACATTTAAAAAAATTCTAACAATCTACTTGAAAATGGCCTAAGTCTACAACTGAGGAGCCGGCCGGAGTGGCCGAGCGGTTCTCGGCGCTCCAGTCTGGAACCGCGCGACCGCTACGGTCGCAGGTTCGAATCCTGCCTCGGGCATGGATGTGTGTGGTGTCTTTAGGTTAGTTAGGCTTAAGTAGTTCTAAGTTCTAGGGGACTTATGAGCACAGCAGTTGAGTCCCATAGTGCTCAGAGCCATTTGAACCATTTTACAACTGAGGAAGAGTATAGAAAATAAAAATTGACACTTGCAGGCGGCATGGAATCATTCAGAAAAATGTTAGTAACCTTGTAACCACGTCAAAAAGATATTTATACACTTTGTATTTATCTATGTACCCCATACACAAACAAATATACACATGTGTTGCAGTATTCTACAGTATTATCGGGTAAAGCGCTCGTGTCTCTGTAAAATTCATCATACCTGCACCTCTTTGTGACGTGGTCCGCCCGCTGCCCTTCCTCAAATGGCAGCCTCAGTCATTTCCTCACCGCCATCTATGATAGCACTGTAGATAAGCTGTCGGACAAACCGATCGAACCGCAGCCACACTCCGCTCAAATGACTGCCCCATTCACCGGTCTGCGACTCGTTCGTCTCCCCCGTACGGTAGTATCGGAGATAGCCGCAAGGCGCGCACTAGTCGTACACTCCGTTTTTGTCACCAGTTAATCGGATCTGCTGAGCAGTCCTAGTGGATGAAGGAAGCAAAGTGGCGTAGGGAAAGTAATAGCAGGATGTATGAAATTTGAAGCATTTTTTTGGCAGGGCACTGACAACTTAATTGCAGCTTCAGCTTTCTGTATAGCCTTATTCCAAAACTTTGCGCCGAGCGAGGTGGCGCTGTGGTTAGCACACTGAACTCGCATTCGGGAGGACGCCGGTTCAATCCAGCGTCCGGCCGTCCTGATTTAGGTTTTCTCTTCAGGCAAATGCCAGGACGGTTCCTTTGAAAATGCGTGGCCGACTTCCTTCCCTCATCCTTGGGACCGATGACCTTGCTATTTGGTCCTCTCCCCCAAATGTACCAACCAACCAATCAAAACTTTACAGGTATATCACTCGTTGCTCAGTTCAATTGAGGAGTTAATTCCGGAATAGAACACCAACTATCGACAGACAATATCAGGTGGAGAAATCACAAACGGACTCTTAAGTTTCCACAGCGGCAGTTATACTAGACTTGAGTATTATTTCGTAGTGACTATTCTCTGGCCTTTGCCCTCTTTAGTCTGTCCCGCCTCACGTAGGTAAATACGTAGTTTATTCCCTCTTCATTTCCTCAGTTGGAACATTTAGTGCTTCGACACTTTCTTTATTATTATTATTATTATTGTTATTATCATTAGTAGTAGTAGTAGTAGTAGTAGTATTTGTTTTCCGTCTTGTGCTCTAGGTGTCTTGGCTCCCAGAAACATCTCTTACATTGTAGAGGTTGAGCCTAAAGTGTAGCCCTGATCACAAAAATTTATTTCTAACTAACTTTGTTGGATACAGCTATGCCGTTTGTTGCAAATGGTAGCTGAAATCGCAAAGTCTTTTACAAATGCACTTCCACATTTACTCTGTTTGTTCCTATTTCATCATGTGGGTGATACGCAATTTCTTTTCATGATTTTGTCAACATTTCTTCCGTCACCGCCTCTACCGCTTCTCGTTTTCCTGCTGTAAGAGTCTGCACCATCGTGAACTGGTCAACTGAACACTTTATCCTTATGGCAACCCCACAAAAAGGTTAAGAGACGTTACGTTTGATGAACGCGATGGCCATTGTGTTTTACCGTCTATGTGGTCTACCTTTCCGAAAAGGTTTGATCGAAAAATTAGCGAACAAAAATTTGCAGTGCACCACTTTGTTGAAACTGTACTCATTGTTTAAATTCTCGTACCTGGGGTGCAATTTCAAGTTCCAGCATGTCCAGGTAAAACGTTGCCGTAATAGTAAAACTAAACTAAACTCCGTCCGAACAGGCCGTGGACAGCCCAACGGTACCGACCGGCCGCCGTGTCATCCTGAGACCACAGGCTTCACTGGATGCGGATATGAAGGGTCATGTGGTCAATACACCGCTCTCCCGGCCGTTTTGTCAGTTTACGAGACTGGAGCCGCTACTTCTCAATCAAGTAGCTCCTCAGTTTGCCTCACAAGGCCAGAGTACGCCCCGCTTGCCAACAGTTCCCGGCAGGCCGGATAGTCACCCATCCAAGTGCTAGCCCAGCCCGACAGCGCTTAACTTCGGTGATCTGACAGGGACCGGTGTTACCACTGAGGCAAGGCCGTTGGTGCCGTAATTGTAGGCTCATTGAAATAGACCATGCAGACATTAGGAATTCACTAAATGTATTCGCAATTGCGAAAAATGGACAACCATCAGCTGTAGAATGGAATGACGACAGGAAAATTTTTACCGGACGGAGACTCGAGCCCGGATTTCCCGCTCATTGCGAGCGGTCGCCTTACCACTTTATTTATTTATTTATTTTTTGTTCTGTATTTCTATATAGTTCGTTGCGTTTGGTCTGGGCGGCTGGGCGGACGTCACAAGACGTCCGTTCAAGTTGATAGTTGATTCTTTGACTCAGTTTTTCTATTAGAAAAAAAATGGCTCTGAGCACTATGGGACTTAACATCTACGGTCATCAGTCCCCTAGAACTTAGAACTACTTAAACCTAACTAACCTAAGGACATCACACAACACCCAGTCATCACGAAGCAGAGAAAATCCCTGACCCCGCCGGGAATCGAACCCGGGCGCAGGAAGCAAGAACGCTACCGCACAACCATGAGCTGCGGACTTTTCTATTACAGAGGGCACGAAGCCCTCTGACCGAACACGCTGAGCTACCGTGCTGGCTACCATTTGGCTATCCAATCGCGACTCACGGCCAGCCCCAAACTTCCATATGTCATCATCCATGCGTCTTCAGCCTGTACCCGTATATCCATCACGTATATTCCCGTACAGGTAAGACACATCACGTATATTCCCGTACAGGTAAAACATTTTACTTGAAATTCGCTTGCCCAGTGTCGGCATGTAAATACGATACTGCAGTGCGTCTCTTATTGTGAGTCCGCAGCTCGTGGTCGTGCGATAGCGTTCTCGCTTCCCGCGCGTGGGTTCCCGGGTTCGATTCCCGGCGGGGTCAGGGATTTTCTCTGCCTCGTGATAACTGGGTGTTGTGTGCTGTCCTTAGGTTAGTTAGGTTTAAGTAGTTCTAAGTTCTAGGGGATTGATGACCATAGATGTTAAGTCCCATAGTGCTCAAAGCCATTTTTCTTATTCTGAATTACGATGTGAGAAGGAGCTATGCATCGTAAATAACACA
The DNA here is from genome assembly GCF_023864275.1 of Schistocerca cancellata. Classification (NCBI taxonomy): domain Eukaryota; kingdom Metazoa; phylum Arthropoda; class Insecta; order Orthoptera; family Acrididae; genus Schistocerca; species Schistocerca cancellata. The sequence goes on from NC_064627.1 coordinate 1,002,278,913, forward strand.
GGCACTGCAGTGTCATAGATATCTGTAGGTGTGTGCATAAAAAGCTTTTTGAGTTAAGCTACGACTTGCAAGAAGCTGTTAGCCGTATCTAGAATAGTTCCTTAGAAATAAATATTTGTAGTCATAGAAAGACATTACGTCCGCCCTCTATTACATTCTCCTCCGATTACTCCATCGCTCATACGATTTACGTGTAAAATCAAAGGTAGTTCATGCGTGAAAATCTGCAAAGCACAAAGTGATTGTTCTCAGTACTGTTCATACCGAACCAAGCACCGATGTGGCGAACGCGTTAACTTCCTTTGACGATCTGCTGAAAGAGCGAGAATCAGCCGAACCCGAGAGCGAGCGCCTACCAGCAGCGATTCCGGAAACAGCATTCACAAGGGACCCAACTCCTGCTTACTAACGAAAATACGATCATTTGGGATATCAAACGAAATTTGCGACTAGGTTGAGGGATTTATTGGTAGAGAGGACGCAGCATGTTATCTTTGACAGAGAATTATTCAGAGTGCAGGTATGCTCTAGGAAAGCGTGTTCCAGTCCTTAATGTTCATGTCGCATGTTAATGACCAGGCAGACGGTATTAACAGTAGCCTCAGCCTTTTTTGCAGATGATGCAGTTATCTATAAGGAAGTACTATCTGAAAAAAACTGCTCCATCATTCATAAAAATTGTGCTAAGGTCGAAAACTTTCTTTAAATATCGAAAAAGGTTTGTATTTACACGAGTGGGTAATCCTGAATTCGTGCCGAATCTTTGAGAGAAATACTCTAGCTCGAACAGATAAAAGTCATTTTAAAATACCCATATGTGTATCTTCTTCCACAAGTCTAGGCCGTTCATCTGTAAAACTACTTATTAATAGCAGATTCAAGAGTCTTAAATGAGATATTACTTCGATAAAAGCTAAACCGTTAACATATGCGGTACTACATACACCACAAAAGTGAAAAAAACTCAAGTATCCACAGGGCGACGAGGAAACGAAATGAAACCTCACTAGTTCGGAGGGCATCATACTATAAATACATGAACACGAGTAATTGAAGTACCGATTTTTAATATTAACTGCGGATGATTAATTGCTAATAATCCTTACATAATTCGCAACGTACTCTGCCACAGATGTGCACAAACAAAAAATAATGTGTATGTAGCCTTTAATAGTGATAAAAGAAAGTAGAGGCTTTCATATTCATTACACTGATGTTACATTATCACACATTAAAATCTCCAATACCTCAACATCGAAAACTGAAGAGCTACCAACCTCTGCCCCGCACACCTATCAGGTGCTGTGATAGAAATGACACACGAAAGTAACAAATCGCATTCGTGGGGCTTTCATGTTTGCATGGTTCATTTGCAGTAAATAATGCATATCGGGCAGCTACAATGCGACAAATGCTAGGTCAATGATGTTGCCAGCAGTGACAGTCAACATAGCTTAGTAACGAAGTCTGTAAGTAACATTGTATATTGGTGTCACTATTTCGCCTACATTTCTATAATAGTAACTGTGTGGTCATTTGCTGCCATTACCAGAAAATTTAAGTAAGTTCCAAATATTTAATATCTTCATTTTGACTAACTACGTCTTCCGACTTCACTTATGGTGAAAGTAAATTTATTTTAGGGTATGCCGAGAAGGAGAATGCTAACAGGTCAGGGTGAAAGACGAAGAGCTAGACAGACATAATTTTTGCGTAGAGAAAGTAATAGCAACATGGACATTCACAACGATAATGCATCTGTTTCATTTAATTACCATAATATCAATACGTGAGCATCGAATATTGAAGTACCGATTTTTAACATTAATTATACAAGGAGGCCAATGAAAACTGAATGGAAGCTTACCGTAGATGTACACAAAAGAAAAAATCATGTGTATGCAGAGCCATAAGGAGAGGTAGAAGAAAGTAGATATATACACATGAGGGAAAAGTTCGCGAGTCTCTGACATTGCTACCAACTTCTATCACCCGTAACGATCGGGTGTTATGGTAGAAACGACACACGGAAGTAACAAGGTTTCGTGAAGTTGCATTCAAGGGACGTTCATGTTTAAAAGTTGCAGATGGTTCATCTGCATTGACACTCGCATACTGGGCAGCTATAATGCAGCAACTGCTATGCCACTGATGTTGTCAACAGTGGAAAACGAAACGTAGTAACGAAGCCGTCGTGGACAACAAACATTGTTTATTATCATCGTTTTTCACTTACTTTGGTAAACGGAACTAACTCTGTGTTCGTTTGCTGCCGTCACCACAAAATTCAGAGTGTTCCTAATTTTCAGTATCTTCACCTTGAGTTGCTACAACGTCCCGTCCTATAAGGAAACTATGTTTGGTTTAGGCTATGCCTCGAAGAAGAACATTAACGGGTCGGCCTGAAAGAGGAAGAGCTAGAGAGACACAGATTTTGCGTAGACAAGCTGACAGATTGGTGCAAATGGCTCTGAGCACTATGGGACTTAACTTCTGAGGTCATCAGTCCTCTAGAACTTAAAACTACTTAAACCTAACTAACCTAAGGACATCACACAGACAACCATGGCCGAGGTAGGATTCGAACCTGCGACCGTAGCGGTCGCGCTGTTCCAGACCGTAGCGCCTAGAACCGCTCGGCCACCCCGGCCGGCAAACTGATAGGAATAATGCAGATGTTGATAACATGTTCTATCGAGGACAAATCTAGGGATCCTGCTGCTAACAAGAATATATCAACATCACGCAGGCGGTTCATACAGATTCATGCTGTGTGGACGAGGATTGTTCTGTTGTAAAGTGGCAGAACGCTTGAGAGTTAACATATGAGGATGCAGGATTTCCCAACATATGCCGTCAGAGTTCCCTTAATCACTGTCACCCGTGACCTGAAGTCATACCCAATGGCTCCCCACCGAGGGAAGTGGCGTAGTGGTTAGCACACTGGACTCGCATTCTGGAGGATGACGGTTCAAACCCGCGTCCGGCCATCCTGATTTAGGTTTTCTGTGACTTCCCTATATCGCTCAGCCGGCCGAAGTGGCCGTGCGGTTAAAGGCGCTGCAGTCTGGAACCGCAAGACCGCTACGGTCGCAGGTTCGAATCCTGCCTCGGGCATGGATGTTTGTGATGTCCTTAGGTTAGTTAGGTTTAACTAGTTCTAAGTTCTAGGGGACTAATGACCTCAGCAGTTGAGTCCCATAGTGCTCAGAGCCATTTTTGAACCTATATCGCTCCAGGCAAATGCCGCGATGGTTCCTTTGAAAAGGCACGGCCGACTTCCTTCCCCATGCTTCCCTAACCTGATGGGACCGATTGACCTCGCTGTCTGGTCTCCTCCCCCAAATTAGCCAACCAACCAATGGCTCCCCACACCGTAACGCCAGGAGTATCGTAACGCCAGGAGTATCACCACAATGCCTCTCCAAAACATTGGAAAAATAGTATCTCAATCCAGATTTGCCACCATGCTAGCCGACAGTGGTTATCCAAGTGATGCATAACCATGATTCAACCCTGAGGACAATATGATACCAATCATCAGTAGTCCGTGCTTCTCAGTGACGGCATCACTCCAAATGCAGCTGTTTCTGTTGCGGTGTTAACCGCAGTCCATGCACAGGATGGTAATTCCCTAGTCCATATGCAGCCAGTGTCCAACGAATGCTGACGGATGGTCCAGAATGTTGCAGGGACTCCACTGATCGTTCTCTGATAGCAGTTGAGAAAGAGTTACGTCGTGACTGGTGCACAATACAGTAATCCTCCCTTGTGGTGGCCAAATATGGTCAGCCGGAACATTGATGACGAGTAAGTCTGCCCTCACATTCCTTCCACACACTCCAGTATCGGGCTGATGTCACATCTCATTGTCCCACAAAGATGGATATTGTATGATTCGACCAGCCAGCCAAATGGTGACCAACAATGAGGGCCCTTTCCAACTTTCTCAAGTGCTGATAACGCTGTCTCACACGTGTACGAGGCGCCGCACGGTGATCACACAACATCAGAAGCTGTCCACACCCCTTGTATGCCCTGCCAGACCTAGTGACAACATTAGATACCGCAACATTAGTGCACTCTGGTGGCTGTTCCACCTGTCACAGAGAGCTGTAACTCTAAATCACTTAACATACTCGCTGATGGCACGTATGTGTACGACGGTAGTTAGTCAGATCGTTCAAATGGCTCTGAGTACTATGGGACTTAACTGCTGAGGTCATCAGTCCCCTAGAACGTAGAACTACTTAAACCTAACTAACCTAAGGACATCAGACACATCCATGCCCGAGGCAAGATTCGAACCTACGACCGTAGGGGTCGCGCGGCTCCAGACTGTAGCACCTAGAACCGCTCGGCCACCCCGGCCGGCGCTAGTTAGTTAGTTAACATGTTCCACAGATCACCTGAACGGTTCATTTATCAAAATATGGAGAGTGTCATTTTACAGGATATTTATTCATGATTTGTGTTAACATTAATGAGCCTACTCATGCAACTTCACTTAGAAATAATATTTCCTTTTTCTCTGTTTGGCAGCGTTTAAGTAGAAATTTGTCAATGGAACAGAAGAAGTCGTCCAGCACAAAAGATTTTAAGTTAGATTTAAAACTTGTTTTGCTACCTGTCAGACATTTTATGTTGATGGGGAAATGATCAAAAATTTTTGTTGCTGCATGAATATTGAAATCCTTACATTGACATCCGCCAGTGTCTTCCGGGTGCTTCTGTTTTATTGTCAGGCAGTGTATTTCGCAAAATAAAAGTTTCTCCATTTTTGTACATTCTCATCTTAGTCGTCTTCGACGTGAAAATGTGTAGTTTGGTCAATAATTACAATACAGCGGAACGCAACGATACAAACTCTTGAGAAAGATGTATTGTAGAACAAACACATTTCTATATTTTAAAATAATTTTTATTCAGTTCCAGCCTTTCCACGGACATGCTGAAAAGTAATGCCTCGAAATATTTTATGTGAAAACTCTTGAGGTTTTTTATTAATATAAATTTTACTAACATAAATAGATCTGTACGTCACACCTCTGCTACCGTTTTCAACGCAACACTGGCGATGTCACTTTGTTCCACCTCCAGCAATATGATCTACCAGCTAAAAATATCTGCAGCGTAGAAGTCAGGAGCTGAGTGCAAGTTCTATTCGTAACCGCACACAGTATCTACATAATGCACGCCACACCCTTTTAATTGCTTCTTCGGTGGCGTCTATCTACTTCCTTGTGCTATCTGATTCCCTAGCAGGACTCCCGTCGTAGAAACTTTATCGGTACAAACACGCGCGCTTGTTTATCAACACTTAGCGCTGGTTGTTTCCTCGTGGCCGACTGGTGGTCGTGCGGTGTATCTGACGAGGAAAAGTTGCCCGCAGATAAAGGCCTCTCTTCCGCAAGCTATTGCAGGGGTTCAGTAAACAACTGCGCAATTTATCAGCTCTTCATGAGACTGTATTCAGAAGGTTGCCTGGGATTTTGTTGGTGTCTGCTGCATTCATTACAGTTCCACGCCATCGAACAATGTTTGCATATTTCCTACACAGCACCTTGAGTTTTTGTTCCTATAACACAACTTCCTTTTCCTCTTTCTGGCTTTTCCTACGGAGGTTGCCGACACGTGGCTTCAGTATCGGTTCATGTTCTATTTGGAGGTTGGATTATTCTTTCCGGGAACTTAGTACCCATACAAAAATATTTACGATAAGAGCGTGGGTAAAAGAGATGGTTTTATATTACATTCGTCTACACCTGCAAAATCCACTGTACACAACGTGCTAGCCACTGTAAGGACATATTAAGGGACAAATGGGCAGGAATGAGCCTAGGCTGAGGCTAAAGAATTATTCTGAAGTAATTACATGTAAAATAGGCTTTCTCAGCATATCCACCTTTCAACTAGAGTTCGCGTCACTGATCGGTTTGCGTGTAAATATGTGTTTAATGACCATACGGGTCAAGAATTATTATCGGTATGTATAGGAGCCGAGGGATGCTGCAAACTACCCTACTGGCCATTAAAATTGCTACATCACGAAGATGACGTGCTACACACGCGAAATTTAACCGACAAGACGAAGATGCTGTGATATGCAAATGATTACCTTTTCAGAGCATTCACAAAAGGTTGGCGCCGGTGGCGACACCTACAACGTGCTGACATGAGGAAAGTTTCCAACCGATTTCTCATACACAAACAGCAGTTGCCCGGCGTTGCCTGGTGAAACGTTGATGTGATGCCTCGTGTAAGGAGGAGAAATGCGTACCATCACGTTTCCGACTTTGATAAAGGTCGGACTGTAGCCTATCGCGATTGCGGTTTATCGTATCGCGACATTGCTGCTCGCGCTGGTCGAGATCCAATAACTGTTAGCAGAATACGGAATCGGCGGGTTCAGAAGGGTAATACGGAACGCCGTGCTGGATCCCAACGGCCTCGTATCGCTAGCAGTCGAGATGACAGGCATCTTATACGCATGGCTGTAACGGATCGTAAAGCCACGTCTCGATCCCTGAGTCAACAGACGGGGACGTTTGCAAGACAACAACCATCTGCACGAACATGGACTATCAGCTCGGAGACCATGGCTGCGGTTACCCTTGACGCTGCATCACAGACAGTAGCGCCTGCGATGGCGTACTCAACGACGAACCTGGGTGCACGAATGGCAAAACGTCATTTTTTCAGATGAATCCAGGTTCTGTTTACAGCATGATGATGGTCGCATCCGTGTTTGGCGATATCGCTGTGAACGCACATTGGAAGCGTGTATTCGTCATCGCCATACAGGCGTATTACCCGGCGTGATGGTATGAGGTGCCATTGGTTACACGTCGCAGTCACATCTTGTTCGCATTGACGCTACTTTGAACAGTGGACGTTACATTTCAGATGTGTTACGACCCCTAGCTTTACCCTTCATTCGATCCCTGCGAATCTTACATTTCAGCAGGATAATGCACGACCGCATGTTGCAGGTCCTGTACGGGCCTTTCTGGATACAGGAAATGTTCAACTGCTGCCCTGGCCAGCACATTCTCCAGATCTCTCACCAACTGAAAACGTCTGGTCAATGGTGGCCGAGCAACTGGCTCGTCACAATACGCAAGTCCCTACTCTTGATGAACTGTGGTGTTGTGTTGAAGCTGCATGGACAGCTGTACCTGTACACGCCATACAAGCTCTGTTTGACTCAATGCCCAGGCGTATCAAGGCCGTTATTACGGCCAGAGGTGGTTGTTCTGGGTTCTGATTTCTCAGGATCTGTGCACCCAAATTGCTTGAAAATGTAATCACATGTCAGTTCTAGTATAATATATTTGTACAATGAATACCCGTTTATCATCTGCATTTCTTCTTGGTGTAGCAATTTTAATGGCCAGTAGTGTATACGCCAGTCGCTGACAAAGTCGTTGTGAATTAAATGTATTCCATCGACAGCATTCCAACCGTCTCCCTCCGTTTCTAATACCTCTGTACCTCTTGTACTTCTACGGCCAACTGGCCTAAAACTCGGAGTTAAAGTATGTAGCATAGTGGAGTGCTAACTATAAAAAAGTAAAACGTGCACACTTTTTGCCTCTCACTTAATGTTTATGAGTGCCTATCGAACACACAGGGGTTGAACAAAAATATGGGAACACCGGAAACCCAACACATTACCATGCTAAATACGTTGTAGACTATAGACAAACCTTTGGCATTCAAAACAGCTTCCAACCGTCTCGGAATGGATAAATACAGTTCCTCTGCCGTTTTCAAGGGGATCTTAAACCACTGTTCCTGCAAAATGGTGAGAAAATCAGGTAACGATGATGGAGGTTGATAGCAAACAAGCACCGCTCTCCCCATATTAACAACAAAGGCCCAATGATGCTGAGATATCGAGACTGTGGTGGCCCACGGGTGGGGCGGCAATTCATCCTCGTGTTCACAAAACCATTTCTGGACGATGCAAGCTGTGTCAACACATGATCCGGCGATTTGGAACACAGCCTCACCATTGGATAAGAAACATTATACCAAGGAATCTGATCAGCCAAAATGGTCACATAATCGTTGGTAGAAATGCGACCTTACAGAGAAATCATGGGGCCTATGGAACACCAAAATAAGGGTGCCAAGATCATCATCGAGCACACTTCGGCTCCCCTGGTTACGGCAGCGCCTACCATACGAGTAACAACAATATTCCCACCTTAAGATTCACTTAGCTTCCTCGTAATTCACTCACATCTACACTGTTCTGACCGCGACGTACTCTTGCAATTAATTGAGGACTTTCCACAGGTGCGTTTCGTTGTCAGGTACACTACTGGCCATTAAAATTGCTACACCAAGAAGAAATGCAGATGATAAACGGGTATTCATTGGACAAATATACTATACTAGAACTGACATGTGATTACATTTTCACTCAATTTCGGTGCATAGATCGTGAGAAATCAGTACATAGAACAACCACCTTTGGCCGTAATAACGGCCTTGATACGCCTGGGCATTGAGTCAAACAGGGCTTGGATGGAGTGTACAGGTACAGCTGCCCATGCAGCTTCAACACGATACCACAGTTCATCAAGAGTAGTGACTTGTGTATTGTGACGAGCCAGTTGCTCGGCCACCATCGACCAGACGTTTTCAGTTGGTGAGAGATCTGGAGAATGTGCTGGCCTTTCTGTATCCAGAAAGGCCCATACAGGACCTGCAACATGCGGTCGTGCATTATCCTGCTGAAATGTAGGATTTCGCAGGGATCGAATGAAGGGTAGAGCCACGGGTCGTAACGCATCTGAAATGTAACGTCCACTGTTCAAAGTGCCGTCAGTGCGAACGAGAGGTGACCGAGACGGGTAACCAATGGCACCCCATACCATCACGCCGGGTGTTACGCCAGTATGGCGATGACGAATACACGCTTCCAATGTGCGTTCATTGCGATGTCGCCAAACACGGATGCGACCATCATGATGCTGTAAACAGAACCTGGATTCATCCGAAGAAATGACGTTTTGCCATTCGTGCACCCAGGTTCGTCATTGAGTACACCATTGCAGGCGCTCCTGTCTGTGATGCAGCGTCAAAGGTAACCGCAGCCACGCTCTCCGAGCTGATAGTCGATGCTGCTGCAAACGTCGTCGAACTGTTCGTGCAGATGAGTGTTGTCTTGCAAACGTCCCCATCTGTTGACTCAGGAATCGAGACGTAGCTGCACGATCCGTTACAGCCATGCAGATAACATGCCTGTCATCTCGAGTGCAAGTGATACGAGACCGTTGGGATCCAGCACGGCGTTCCGTATTACTCTCCTGAACCCACCGATTACATATTCTGCTAACAGTCATTGGACCTTGACCAACGCGAGCAGCAATGTCGCGATAGTATAAACCGCAATTGCGATGGCTACAATCCGACCTTTATCAAAGTCGGAAACGTGATGGTACGCATTTCTCCTCCTTACACGAGGCATCACAACAACGTTTCGCCAGGCAACGCCAGTCAACTGCTGTTTGTGTATGAGAAATCGGTTGTAAGCGTTCCTCATGTCAGCACGTTGTAGGTGTCGCCACCGGCGCCAGCCTTGTGTGAATGCTCTGAAAAGCTAATCATTTGCATATCACAGCATCTTCTTCTTGTCGGTTAAATTTCGCGTGTGTAGCACGTCATCTTCGTGATGTAGCAAGTTAAATGGCCAGTAGTGTAGAACAGCGCCACCTGCAGGCTTGGCTAACATTTGCGTTTGTCCTGGTGTGTCCATACGAAATCCTGCTTTTTCTTTCTCTTTGTTTATCTTTCTATTTTGTTGTGTATCGTTTCTGGATGATGAACGCGGAAGAAGCGCGAGAAATTTACAAGTCGCCTTATAGCCCCGAGTTCAGTCAGGCATTGATTAGCGATAAAGGAGGAAAGAAGTTTTTCATTATTGCTACGAATCATTAAGCACTGCAAGGCCTCCTGGGCTGTGTCTCGCGAACAATTTTATTAATCAGTGAACGGATTTGCGAAATGCTGAGTGACGGATGCGACAAACGAGGTCACTACGGCTGGCCCACTGGAACCAGCAATATGAAACTTGTTGGTAAAGCTTAAATCATCAGGTTTAAAGCAAGATTTTCTAAAATCTCTTATGCAACCCTCGATGTTTGCATAAATTTAGTAACGTAAATGTAATGCAATCGTTTCTTGCGTTGAAAAATTGCCTATCTACCGAACCGAATCTTTCATTCTACTTTGGAAGGTGCGCTAATGTGAAAAATCTGACAGATTAAAACCGTGTGCTGGACATGGATTCAAACCTGGACACACAGCTCTCACAAGGCAAGAGTTCGAGGTAGAGATTGAGTTCTTAAAATGCAGCGTCTTTTCTCAAATGTGTAAGCCTGCGCACATGTCTAGTAGCAATGCACTACTGGATTTGACAAATATGATTTGCTCCTTACCATCAGAAACACCTCACCAAAGTAATTTTGCGGTGGTTGTTGACAGTAACTTGAGTGAGACGTGTCAGGACATCCGCTACAAACTTAGCGCATAGAAAAATCTCACAAAGAGAATTGGACAAAAAATGTTTTCCGACACTTTTCTTTATACTTGCGTAGTCATGTTTCAGATGCAATATACAGGAATGTTTCATTCATTTAAGCAGCACAAACTGTGCAATGACAATCAGTTTGTCACGAATGGTACCGTGGTTTCTACTTCATAGTGTGGCTGGCTATAGGCGCAGGGGTTCTATGTGTGAATCTTGTTGCCACTTCGAATTTTTTTGGTAGAAAGACCAGCGAGCTTCCAGAGACTGAGAAGTTTCTTCTTCTTCTTCTTCTTCTTTACCTTCTCGTCCCACCAAGCACAAGCATATGGCATTAAGGTCTGTTGCGGCTTCTGTTAATGCAAAAAACTCTTAGTTGGTCGTCTGGTTCATCTTTTTCCTTGAAAATCGGTCTTTTAAACCACTTATCAGCATTTACTTGTGTGTATTGACTGACTTCGTTTTTTAAGGTTTTTTCCATTTGATCCTCAAGTGTAATTAAATCTTGCAGTCTTCTGATATAAATTAAGTAGATTTAATCATGACATTACAAACAAAAACCTGTGGTAGTGAGACACGGAACACGACATCTAAAGACAGAAGCAGAATTCAAATAACCGCAATGAGATTTCTTTGAGAGGTGGTAGAAGTCTCATGGCTAAGCCGCGTAAGCAATGGAAGAGTCAGAGTGTCTCAAACTAGAACTGAGACGATAAACACAAGCAGAGTTTATACGCAAGAAATAGGTGCCCACCAGTCGATGTTTATGCTTTCAATATTGGTTTTGGACGCTAGAGAGGAATTTATTGTGCAATTAGTTTCTACTTATAAAATGCATTTAATTTTATCGTGTAACTCAAATATTTCCATATTTATAGAGATTACGTGTGTTCTTCGACAGAAGTTATCTTTGGAACACCGTTTTCTTAGATTTCAATGCAGGTGACCAATATGGCAGTCTAGAAAATTTTATATAAGCTAACATAAACTTACTCAATCTAGCCCAAATTACCGGTGCACTATGTACAGAAAAGGATACCGAGAAACTTCGAGGGACTAGAGGAAGTGTTGGTAAATTATACACTTTTTTCAAGCCCCTAAACCCTTCTGGAACTCGATCTTCCGTATAACCTTTAGCTCTATCAGCGACTAGTTTTTAATGACTATGCTTCTGAAATAACGGCTCTTTACGATTTTCTTTATTTTCTGAAACAGAAAAAAAGTTTCATGGGGACATGTCTGGTGAATGTGGAGACTTGAGTATCATTACAGTTAAAAAATTCACGACAAGCAACGAGGTGTGACCTGGGTGCGTAATCGAATTGCTAAAGCCACAAATCCGAGCATGTTATTCGAACCTCTTCACGCAATCGGCGTTGAAGTTGTAATACTCCTTACTGATCGTTCGACGTTGTAGCAAGAACCCGTTGTGCGTTATTTCGTTAAAACTAAGGAATACAGTGAGCATAAGCTTCACATGTGACAGCTTTTATCGAGCTTCTGTGGTCTTTGCGATGTAGAATGCTTTCACTTGGACAGTTGGGCGTTTTGGTTCGTAATTCTACAAATTTTTACCTAACTTCCCTGTCACACGTTTCATACATAAAGCATCCCGAAACCCTTCGTGGCCTGAGCCAGCTGGTAAAGCAACGTCATCAGTGACTACTGAGACTATGACTCGGAGGTTGTTCATAATCATTTCTTTCACTTGATTGATGATGTGCTAGGAAGTCCATGGTGCGCTGGCATTTTCAGTGACTTCACAGCCTTCTTTAAAACACTGATACCACTTTAAACAAATCACTCAAGGCAGACTAGGCAAAAGCAGTATTTAACATTGCTAATATTGAACATTTTTCAAACGCTGCTGCACTTTACATCGTTATTACATCAAAATTAGTATGAATTCTCTGATTCATCTTTATACAAAACTAGCTTAGCGACTGCTGCTTCCTCCCGTCGAATATGTGGCCTGCAGAGATTATTTTTTTGTTTTTATTTAATCGAATTTTTATGTTGTTCAAAAACTTCAACACATTCTAAGCTTGTTTAGGCTAATTAAGGCCGTCTTTTCAGAATGTTGTTCTGACCAGAAGTTATACTTTTTGCCGTCTTGTGGATATATTTCCTTAACAACTAATATCCACTGAAAATAACCGATTTGGGAGACAATCTGAGCAGCCGTCTTCGGTTGTTTGCAGATGTCGCTGTCGTTTATCGACTAATAAAGTCATCAGACGATCAAAACAAACTGCAAAATGATTTAGAAAAAATGAAAGTGGCAGTTGACCCTAAATAACGAAAAGTGTGAGGTCATCCACATGAGTGCCAAAAGGAGCTCGTTAAACTTCGGTTACACGATAAATCAGTCTAATCTAAAAGCCGTATGTTCAACTAAATACGTAGGTGTTACAATTACGAACAACTTAAATTGGAAAGAACACATAGAAAATGTTGTGGGGATGGCCAATTAATACTGCGTTTTATTGGCAGGACACTTAGAAAATGTAACAGACCTACTAAGGAGACTGCTTACACTACACTTGTCCGTCCCCTTTTAGAATACTGCTGCGCGGTGTGGGAATCTTACCAGGTAGGACTGACGGAGTACATCGAAAAAGTTCAAAGAAAGGCAGCACGTTTTGCACTATCGCGAAATATGGGAGAGTGTCACGGAATGATACAGGATTTGGGCTGGAAATCATTAAAAGAAAGGCGTTTTTTGTTGCGACGGAATCTTCTAACGAAATTCCAATCACCAACTTTCTCCTCCGAATGCGAAAATATTTTGTTGACACCGACCTACATAGGGCGGAAAGATAACCTCGATAAAATAAGGGAAATCAGAGCTCGTACGGAAAGATATAGGTGTTCATTCCTTCCGCGCGCTACACGAGATTGGAATAATAGAGAATTGTGAAGGCACTTAAATGTGATTTGCAGAGTATCCATGTAGATGTAATTTCTTTATGCCTAGCCGAGAAGTGAAATGCCAATTATCCTAAATTACGCTTTAACATATTTTCAATGTACCGAAATATATTCTCAAAAATTTTCATCCCCTATTGCACTCTCTTAGGGGTTGAATTTCTGTTGTTGTTGTTGTTTTGGTCTTCAGTCCTGAGTCTGGTTTGATGCAGCTCTCCACGCTACTCTATCCTGTGCAAGCTTCTGCATCTCCCAGTACCAACTGCAGCCTACATCCTTCTGAATCTGCTTAGTGTATTCATCTCTTGGTCTCCCTCTACGATTTTTACCCTCCACGCTGCCCTACAATGCTAAATTTGTGATCCCTTGATGCCTCAGAACATGTCCTACCAACGGGTCCCTTCTTCTTGTCAAGTTGTACCACAAACTGCTCATCTCCCGAATTCTTTTCAATACCTCCTCATTAGTTATGTGATCTACCCATCTAATCTTCAGCATTCTTCTGTAGCACCACATTTCGAAAGCTTCTATTCTCTTCTTGTCTAAACTATTTATCGTCCATGTTTCACTTCCATACGTAGCTACACTCCATACAAATACTTTCAGAAACGACTTCCTGACACTTAAATCTATACTCGATGTTAACAAATTTCTCTTCTTCAGAAATGCTTTCCTTTCCACTGCCAGTCTACATTTTATATCCTCTCTACTTCGACCATCATCAGTTATTTTGCTCCCCAAATAGCAAAACTCCCCTGTCGATCCCTAGACTTCTAAGTCAGTAAATTAAGGATTGCATGCTGTAGTACTGGGTGAAAACCAAACCTCGTAGATCGGAATAGCTGAATATTGGGGAGTACTGGTGCGAATGACGACAGAAGCGCTACCACGACAGTAACTCGTTGAGCTTTTGATGTTAAAACAGCCCGAAGCTAGCTGCGCCAAAGGAGCAGCATCAAGAACACCCAAATCGTGCGGAGACCACGGAACAGGGTGCAGTTACGAAAGCAAGAGTCTGGTGTGGTATTATGGACCTTTCTGCAACATCTTTCCTATAGCATGCTGGGTTTTGTGTAACAACGTACAAAGGAGATGAGAATCAGAATACATGCATGCATGCATCCTAAAAAAAAAGAAACTTGGCAAAACTCTGTGGTGGGCTATTCAGCAGTTTCATGGAAATTCGATAGTTACTTTGTGAGTGATCCTCGGTATTTCGATTATTTACGTTGGTCATGATACTTAAATACTGCATCGCATGTCAACTGAACTGGTATTTTTGTGGCCAATATTCACATGTTGTGTGAATCCGCAGCGAATCACATGTGCTGAATTGTCTAGAAGCTACCCTCCTGTAATCATGTTAACGTTAGTATGAAACGCATCTCTTTGTTTGTCTTACTGTGATATACCCTCTTTATTTTCAGACAAGATCGAATGGTACAGCGCTTATCCCTGTGCCTACCGCGAGCTTCTAAGTACAGCAATCAATGCGGGCACCAGAGCCTTTTCCGAAGTACTACAGAAGGCGACGTGAACGGCGAAGACGAATCTGCGCTACACTAGGTAGGTGAAAGGAGATATTGCATTCGTCGTAATGAACGAATATGTCTAGATGTTCAGCGAAGCTGCTTCGCATTCTCATGCCTTTTATACTCCATAGCTATTGAAAAATTTATAAATCATACAATTTTTCTGCACCGCTGCTGCTGATGAAATTTCTTTATTCCTCTGGTATCTGTGACCTCAGGGTCGTCATCAGGCGATACCTGCAGTGCAACTGACAACAGTTACAGGGGCTGGACGAAAATAGGAAAACACCAGAAACTCAACACATTACCATGACTAATGCAGTGTACGAAAACCTTTGGCATTCACAACGGCTTCAGTCGTATCGGAATGGATAAATATAGTTTCTTTATGGTTTTCGAGGGAATCTTGTATCATTCTTCCTGAAAATAGTAGCAAGTTCGAGGAATGGTGATGGAGGTAGTTAACGATCATGCATCCATCATTCCACGGTGGACGACAAACGCTCAGTAACACTGAGATCTGGTGACGTAGGTGGCCTGGGGAGACGCGACGTAATCCTTGAAAGTAATGCGACTTTGGAGAGTATCTAAGGGGATCATGGAATACCACGATATAACTGCCCAGACCCCCACCGAACACCCACCATGTTTCGCTCTTTGGACGTAAAGCCAATCAGAAGCTGGAAAACAGTGCGATATAAAAATCATCCGACTAAATGAGCTCCTTCCATGGCTCTGCAGTCCAGGTTTCATAGCTTCAAAATCACGTTTTCCTGTTAAGGGCTTTTGCATCGCTGATGTGTGGACTTGGAATACCAGCTCGCCAGGCAGTTCCCAAATTATGGAGCCTCTTTCATGTTGGTTTGGTGCTGACAGGGCTCGCGAGTCCAACATTCATTTTGTAAGCAGTCTGTTTATATGTTTGTATGTTGGCAGCCCTGTAGACTGTATTAACATCGCTGACAGCGCTCTGCGCCCTCGGTAAGAGACTCTATGGTTGGACGGACTAGCAGTTAGCAGTTAATGAACGGACGGCTTGGACATGAGTCCTTCGCGGAGAGTAAGTGTTGGTAGGACATGCATTGTAAAATGAGGATGAATGTAGTTGGTAATGTTTGGGTAGTGGAATTATTGACGACTATATAATTTTTGGAACTGGATGTCACAGGAATAAGATAAAATCTGCTAAATACATTGTTTGCTCTTCAACAAAATCTTTCTTTTGCTAACCATATGCCTCCTAGAAGTCGAACTAAATCGGGTGAGGCTGAGAGAATTAGATTAGGAAATGAGACACTGAAAGTAGTAGAGGAGTTTTGCCATTTGGGGAGCAAAATAACTGATGATGGTCGAAGTAGAGAGGATATAAAATGTAGACTGGCAATGGCAAGGAAAGCGTTTCTGAAGAAGAGAAATCTATTAACATCAAGTATAGATTTAAGTGTCAGGAAGTCGTTTCTGAAAGTATTTGTATGGAGTGTAGCCATGTATGGAAGTGAAACGCGGACGATAAATAGTTTGGACAAGAAGAAAATAGAAGCTTTCGAAATGTGGTGCTACAGAAGAATGCTGAAGATTAGATGGGTAGATCACATAACTAATGAGGAGGTATTGAATAGAATTGGGGAGAAGAGGAGTTTGTGGCACAACTTGACTAGAAGAAGGGATCGGTTGGTAGGACATGTTGTGAGGCATAGAGGGATCACCAGTTTAGTATTGGAGGGCAGCGTGGAGGGTAAAAATCGTAGAGGGAGACCAAGAGATGAATACACTAAGCAGATTCAGAAGGATGTAGGCTGCAGTACGTACTGGGAGATGAAGCAGCTTGCACAGGATAGAGTAGCATGGAGAGCTGCATCAAACCAGTCTCAGGACTGAAGACCACAACAACAACATGCCTCCTTGTTGGTAGAGCCTATAGTAGTTAGAATCTTTTTATTTAGCTGGCTGTAGTTGATGCTTGCTGTAATTGCTTTAGGTCGTGTTATGAACATTTTCTGTGAGGTAAGTGACTTAAGAAAAGTATGGGTTATTGTTAGGATTTCTTCCAATTCAGGGCCATTCTTTTGTGTTAATTATTTGAAGCCATGTTGTTATTCTATAGCAGTCAGATTATGTCGGGCTTGTATATTGTGGCTAATGAATGAACAGGTTACGTTTGTGTTGTCTTTGCCAGGGAAAATTCCGTAGGTCAGTGTTGAAATGATAAAAATAAGTAATGAGGCAGTAGGTTCAGTTTCACTCAGTAGTTTCACCAGAAGTTTCATCTGGCGGTAAAGACCAGAAGTTTCACTCAGTAGCAGCAGTTTCACTCAGCAGTTTAAATAAGCACTAAGAAGTTTCAAGTTCTTCAGTGATGTTTGCAGCTATCGTCCTCTTATTCCCGGAACATTGCTTTTCAATGACCCTCTGTCACGATCACTTAACACACACTTTCGTCCGAATTCTGACAGGGAATGGAGTTTCTCCGCTTTCCTTGCATGCAGTAGAAATGTTTGATGTAGTGCTCCTTGAAACACCAAACACTTAGGCTCCCCTGGTTAGGAAGCACACACCAAAAAAATGTTTCAAATGGCTCTGAGCACTATGCGACTTAACTTCTGAGGTCATCAGTCGCCTATAACTTAGAAGTAATTAAACCTGACTAACCGAAGGACATCACACACATCCGTGCCCGAGGCAGGATTCGAACCTGCGACCGTAGCGGTCGCGCGGTTCCAGACTGTCGCGCCTAGAACCGCTCGGCCACTCTGGCCGGCCGAAGCACACACCATAAGACCACCATCGCATGTTCGAATTCACTCAGCTGTGATATAATGCACTCAGAACTACACAGAACACTGTTCTGGCCGTGACTGACATCTACAACGAACTGAAGGCGTTGCACAGGTCCCGTTCGTTGTCAAATACATCAGCGCCATCTGCAGACTTGTCTAGCGCCTGCATTTATGTTCAAGTATGAATTTATCGCGTTGTTTCCATATTTTTGTCCAACCCTGGTACACTTTACGTGTGTCATATAAACATTATTAAACATTATCAGTACATATGTGTCAAAAGATATGCTCTACATGGGAGATGATTATGAGCAAATAGTCGAAATAGGTCAGTAATGACGAATGTAACATTTTATTTGAAGGAGACAGACTCTGCGGAACCTCGACATTTGGGTTATGACGCCAGCAAATTAAGGTATCGCACTCACATTTCATTCCAGCCGGAACAATGAGAACGTTAACTGCCCCGTAATGGGTGGCCAGATAATCACAATATTTATTAACGTCAATAGTTTTTAATACATTATCAGTAAGTAAATAAGCGCTGCCACGGCAGCAGAGCGCAAGACAGGCAAGGAGGCCAGAAGATCGACCTCCTTCAAACTAATTAAAGGTGGTAGTGAACAAGCCAGGCGACTTAAACGTCTGTGATATAAACCAATCATATTACAGCATCTCCACATAGAATCAAAAGACTATACACGTGTTATTTTAACGAAACAATTCTGACGTTTTCTGTTATGTGTGAAATAATTATTATGTTCCAACTAAGATGGAACGTCCAAAATGACGTAGAAGGAAGGAGTTAGAGAATTTAAAGCTGAAGTCTGGTCCAAACCAAATATGCAGCGGTACATCAGCTTCTCTGTCCACGTCCTAATTTTACATAAAGACAGACATAATGTCAGTAGCGAATCATGCTGCCCCCTTTGCCTTTTTTATTACATCAGGATCACTAATTATTAGAATATATTCACGTTACTCGTCTCAGCATGCTGTTGCCATCGACATTCACAAAGAAAGGAAAATTTCATCCTAAGTTTCAGAAAATGGTTCTGTATACATGAACGTAGACAACGGAATACATGATTCTACTTTAATATATTTCGTTGAAAAATATTATATCCCTACAGCTGAATAAAATACAGTTCACTATATATTTTTAGTGCGAACTTGTAGCCGGCCGCTGTGGCGAAGCGGTTCTAGGCGCTTCAGTCAAGAACGGCGTTGCTGCTACGGTCGCAGGTTCAAATCCTGCCTCGGACATGGATGTTTGTGATGTACTTAGGTTAGTTAGGTTTGAACAGTTCAAGTCTAGGGGACTGATGACCTCAGATGTTAAGTCCCACAGTGCTTAGAGCCATTTGAACCATTTTGAACTAACTTGTAACAGCTTTCGATTGGTATGGGGCATTCTGTCCTAAGTTCACAGTAAAAACGTATGCACTTCCAATCACTTACGTCTATAACGAGCTCAGGAATATCTCACGATATAACTGTTTCACAGTTGTACTTCACTACTTTACCTATTGAGTCACAACTGCACTGCGCAACAGAATTATATAGAGGGAGACCAAGAGATGAGTAAGTAAACACGTTCAATAGGATATAGATTGCAGTAGTTACTCAAAGATGAAGAGGATGCACAGGTTACAGTAACTGGGAAAGCTATATCAAACCGGTCTTCATACTGAAGACCAACAAGACAGCTTCAATGGAACAATGTGTTTTATTCGAGATTAGGTGAATACTCGGCAATGCCTGGGTATGAATTTATTTCAGTTCTCTTAGTCCATCCCCTCTTCCCCGCTCTATCTGTCAATCTTCTCCGGCCCTATTTCTGTCCGTCTATTTCTCCCTTCTCTCTTTGTCCACCCCCTCCTCCTCTCATTCTCCGTCCATCCCCTTCTACCCTCCTCTCTGACCATCTGCTACTCCCACACTCTCTGTCCATTTTCTCCACCCCATTCTCTCTGAGCACCTAGTCTTCGTTCCCCTCTGTCCGTGTGCTGCTTCTCCTCTCCTCCTTCATCTCCTTCTGTTCCCTCTATCTCGTCTGCGCCATCTCTATCTCCTCCTCCTCTCACTCTCTGTTCATCTCCTCCCCAGTCCTCTCTCTCTCTACATCTCCATCTCTTCCCTTTCTCTGTCATTTCCTCCGCTTCCCTTATGTCTGGGTCCATTTCCTCCTGCCCCTTCTTTGTCTATCCATCACCTCCCCCCTGTCCTCTTTCTGCGTACCACTTCAACTCTAACAAGAGGTTGCTACTTGTGTATCTCACAGTGTTTCTTTCCCGATAGTAAAAATATGTATACCAGTTTTGGGCGAAATCATCCAGTAGTTTAGGAGAAGTTTTTTATCCGCGGCTTTGCTATTGCATAACCTCATTTCAGATATTTTCAAATATATTCAACATATTTCACTGGTATTTGTAAATTTATTTCACTTTTATAGCTAGCGAATTCGTCCTGCAGTTGCGTTTTCACGTAGTTCAATGTTTTTGACGTCACATCTCCTGAAATATTTGTCGTATAATGATATAACAGGTACAATCAGCGGCATATGTTGATACTGTCTACGTAATGGTTCAAATGGCTCTGAGCACTATGGGACTTAACTTCTGAGGTCATCAGTCCCCTAGAACTTAGAACTACTTAAACCTAACTAACCCAAGCACATCACACACATCCATGCCCGAGGCAGGATTCGAACCTGCGACCGGAGCGGTCGCGCAGCTCCAGGCTGTAGCGCCTAGAACCGCTCGGCCACTCCGGCCGGCTGTCTACGTAATGTATTGCGAATATAGTTAGTAGCAAATAAGTAATAAATTTAAATATCATGTCGAATGCGGCAGCTTTAACGCATGAACAACAAAAATGTTGTAGTAAGCGATTCACGTTTTTCTTGTTGTGGAGGATTTCAGCAAGAAAAAGTTTCATAAAGGTTTAAAATATACGTAAAAATGTTTGCAGGTAACTAAGTGGTATTGTTCTCAAATACCAGATGAATAAAGTCTGGGAATACGCGTATGTAAGAGCAAAGGGTGAGTCCACGTCCCCTACCACTGTCATGTTATGCAACCCGAAATATTCCATCTGGCCTTCATAAACCACGTGTGGGATTTTCGTATTCTCTCGTTGGCTACGTGCAATCTTTTACTCCTACAGAAAAAATTAAACGTCTTTTTCTTGGGAAATTTCTCGTTAGAGATTGTACTTTCCCAGTTATTCAAGAAAAAAGTACAAAAGTGACCTCCAAACGCACCTCCACTTCCACTCTCAGCTCCCCACCGGTCAGGATTTAAGTCTGGATCAAATTGTCAACGTAATCAGTTTTAGCGTAACATTTACAAAAGTCACAGGCACGTTTAAATTAATAATGTTAACGAAATAGCTGACTGTGCTGTTGGCGTCACAGCCCAGTCAATAGCGATCAAAAAAGGTCAGATTTCGGGAATATTTCGTATAGTCGGAAATTCTTGTACTGTGGTTGGAAGGAGTGCCACTAATTAAATACTGGAAAACCTATCTGGCGAGGAGTGAGTGTGGGGTGGAGGTGCACTGTACGTCACTGTTGTATGTTTTTCTTACATAATGTAACTTCTCCTAGCAAAACACATATTATACGTGGTAAAAAAGGAGAAAAGAATAATTGAACTGGATGATTGTAATTGCGTGGACAACGATTGTGTGAACTTTATGTAATAAAGAGAAACCATTATGTGCCGTGTTTAATACTTGTATAGAATTATGTACCGATTTTTTTAAAAGATAATATCTGTGTCGGCGAGTACTGAAACCGCCACAGACGATACTTATTAAATATCAAACAAAGGTGAGAATATGTTACAACAAGTATAAATAGTAGTGACCGAGCATTAATTCCTCTGTCGTCTTCTTGGAGTTACGTGAGTAGGAAGAGCCTGTGACGCTATATTGTATGCTTGTGTAGCATTCTTTTGTCAAGATTGAGAGAAGGCTCTTCCTACTCACGTAACTCCAAGACGACGACAGAGAAATTAATACTCGGTCACTACTATTTATACGCTTTGTGACATATTCTCATCTTTGTTTGATATTTAGTAAGTATGGTCTGTGGCGGTTCAGTACTCGCCGACACAGATATCTTTAAAAACAATCGGCACATACAGGGTTTTTCAAAAATGACCGGTATATTTGAAACGGCAATAAAAACTAAACGAGCAGTGATAGAACTACACCGTTTGTTGCAATATGCTTGGGACAACACTACATTTTCAGGCGGACAAACTTTCGAAATTACAGTAGTTACAATTTTCAACAACAGATGGCGCTGCAAGTGATGTGAAAGATATAGAAGACAACGCAGTCTGTGGGTGCGCCATTCTGTACGTCGTCTTTCTGCTGTAAGTGTGTGCTGTTCACAACGTGCAAGTGTGCTGTAGACAACATGGTTTATTCCTTAGAACAGAGGATTTTTCTGGTGTTGGAATTCCACCGCCTAGAACACAGTGTTGTTGCAACAAGACGAAGTTTTCAACGGAGGTTTAATGTAACCAAAGGACCGAAAAGCGATACAATAAAGGATCTGTTTGAAAAATTTCAACGGACTGGGAACGTGACGGATGAACGTGCTGGAAAGGTAGGGCGACCGCGTACGGCAACCACAGAGGGCAATGCGCAGCTAGTGCAGCAGGTGATCCAACAGCGGCCTCGGGTTTCCGTTCGCCGTGTTGCAGCTGCGGTCCAAATGACGCCAACGTCCACGTATCGTCTCATGCGCCAGAGTTTACACCTCTATCCATACAAAATTCAAACGTGGCAACCCCTCAGCGCCGCTACCATTGCTGCACGAGAGACATTCGCTAACGATATAGTGCACAGGATTGATGACGGCGATATGCATGTGGGCAGCATTTGGTTTACTGACGAAGCTTATTTTTACCTGGACGGCTTCGTCAATAAACAGAACTGGCGCATATGGGGAACCGAAAAGCCCCATGTTGCAGTCCCATCGTCCCTGCATCCTCAAAAAGTACTGGTCTGGGCCGCCATTTCTTCCAAAGGAATCATTGGCCCATTTTTCAGATCCGAAACGATTACTGCATCACGCTATCTGGACATTCTTCGTGAATTTGTGGCGGTACAAACTGCCTTAGACGACACTGCGAACACCTCGTGGTTTATGCAAGATGATGCCCGGCCACATCGCACGGCCGATGTCTTTAATTTCCTGAATGAATATTTCGATGATCGTGTGATTGCTTTGGGCTATCCGAAACATACAGGAGGCGGCGTGGATTGGCCTCCCTATTCGCCAGACATGAACCCCTGTGACTTCTTTCTGTGGGGACACTTGAAAGACCAGGTGTACCGCCAGAATCCAGAAACAATTGAACAGCTGAAGCAGTACATCTCATCTGCATGTGAAGCCATTCCGCCAGACACGTTGTCAAAGGTTTCGGGTAATTTCATTCAGAGACTACGCCGTATTATTCCTACGCATGGTGGATTTGTGGAAAATATCGTACTATAGAGTTTCCCAGACCGCAGCGCCATCTGTTGTTGAAAATTGTAACTACTGTAATTTCGAAAGTTTGTCTGCCTGAAAATGTACTGTTGTCCCAAGCATATTTCAACAAACGGTGTATTTTTATCGCTGCTCGTTTAGTTTTTATTGCCGTTTCAAATATACCGGTCATTTTTGAAACACCCTGTAATTCTATACAAGTATAAAACATGGCACATAATGGTTTTCTTTATTACACAAAGTTCACACGATCGTTGTCCATGCAATTACAATCACCCAGTTTAACTATTCTTTTCTCCTTTTTTACCACATATAATGTGTGTTATGTTAAGAGACGTTACAATAACTTGAAAAGTATGGCCTCCAGCGAAAAATTATCTCAGTACAAAACTCAATTAAAACTAAATTTCCCACAAACATGTGTTTTTTAGAAGAAAAGAAGAAATAATTAACAGTCTCGGCGTAGCGAGTGAGAGAATATGAAAATCTTGCGCCAGTTATACCAATGCGGGCTGCATAAAACGACAACGGTAGGGGCGGCTGAATCACCCTGTACATTTACATAAACTTGTACCTCCATTTTTATAATATGTATGGAGATCTGTGAACCTGTTGTTGTGGTCTTCAGTCCTGAGACTGATTTGATGCAGCTTCCCATGCTACCCTTGCTGTGCAAGCTTCCTCATCTCCCAGTACCCACTACAACCTACATCCCTCTCAATCTGTTTAGTGTATTCATCTCTTAGTCTCCCTCTACGATTTTTACCCTCCACAATGTCCTCCAATACTAAACTGGTGATCCCTTGGTGCCTCAGAACATGTCCTACCAACCGATGTCTTCTTCTGGTCAAGTTGTGCCACAAATTTCTCTTCTCCCCAATTCTATTCAACACCTCCACATTAGTTATGTGATCTACCCATCTAATCTTCAGCATTCTTCTGTAGCACCACATTTCTAAAGTTTCTATTCTCTTTTTGTCTAAACTATTTATCGTCCACGTTTCACTACATGGCTACACTCCATACAAATACTTTCAGAAACGACTTCCTGACACTTAAATCAATACTCGATGTTAACAAATTTCTCTTCTTCAGAAACGCTTTCCTTGCCGTTGCTAGTCTACATTTTATATCCTCTCTACTTCGACTATCATCAGTTATTTTGCTCCCCAAATAGCAAAACTCCTTTACTACTTTAAGTGTCTCATTTCCTAATCTAATTCCCTCAGTATCACCCGACTTAATTCGACTACATTCCATTACCCTGGTTTTGCTTTTGTTGATGTTCATCTTACATTCTCCTTTCAAGACACTATCCATTCCGTTCAACTGCTCTTCTAAGTCCTTTGCTGTCTCTGACAGAATTACAATGTCATCAGCAAACGTCAAGGTTTTTATTTCTTCTCCATGGATTTTAATACCTACTCCGAATGTTTCATTTGTTTCCTTTACTGCTTGCTCAATATACAGATTGAATAGCGTCGCGGAGAGTTTACAACCCTGTCTCACTCCCTTCCCAACTTCTGCTTCCCTTTCATGTCCCTCGACTCTTATAACTGCCATCTGGTTTCTGTACAAATTGTAAATAGTCTTTCGCTCTCTGTATTTTACCCCCGCCTCCTTTAGAATTTGAAAGAGAGTATTCCAGTCAACATTGCGAAGCAACTTAAATCGCTTTATAGGGCAAGTTTTCAGGTCCAGATTGTACACCGATTAGGTTCCTTTCAGATTACGCTGATACAATAGCTCCCTACTTAGCAATCATATACAACCGCTCGCTCACCGATAGATCTGTACCTACAGATTGGAAAATTGCGCAGATCACACCAGTGTTTTGATGGGTAGTAGGAGTAATCCATAGAACGACAGACCTATATTATTGACGTCGGTTTGCTGTAGGGTTTTGGAGCATATACTGTATTCAAACATTATGAATCACCTCGAAGGGAACGATCTATTGATACGTAATCAGCATGGTTTCAGAAAACATCGTTCTTGTGCAACGCAGCTAGCTCTTTATTCGCACGAAGTAATGGCCGCTATCGACAGGGGATCTCAAGTTGAATCCGTATTTCTAGATTTCCGGAAAGCTTTTGACACCGTTCCTCAGAAGCGACTTCTAATCAAGCTGCGGGCCTATGGGGTATCGTCCCAGTTGTGCGACTGGATTCGTGATTTCCTGTCAGGAAGGTCGCAGTTCGTAGTAACAGACGCCAAATCATCGAGTAAAACTGAAGTGATATCAGGTGTTCCCCAGGGAAGCGTCCTGGGACCTCTGCTGTTCCTGATCTATATAAATTACCTGGGTGACAATCTGAGCAGTTCTCTTAGGTTGTCCGCAGATGATGCTGTAATTTACCGTCTAGTAAGGTCATCCTAAGACCAGTGTCAGTTGCAAAGCGATTTAGAAAAGATTGTTGTATGGTGTGGCAGGTGGAATTCGATTAATCGATAAATAGAACAATTCTCAAGGCTGTCAATTCAACTAAGTACCTGAGTGTTAAAATTACGAACAACTTCAGTTGGAAAGACCACATGGATAATATTGTGGGGAAGGCGAGCCAAAGGTTGCGTTTCATTGGCAGGACACTTAGAAGATGCAACAAGTCCACTAAAGAGACAGCTTACACTACACTCGTCCGTCCTCTGTTAGAATATTGCTGCGCGGTGTGGGATCCTTACCAGGTGGGATTGACGGAGGACATCGAAAGAGTGCAAAAAAGGGCAGCTCGTTTCGTATTATCACGTAATAGGGGAGAAAGTGTGGCAGATATGATACGCGAGTTGTGATGGAAGTCATTAAAGCAAAGACGTCTTTCGTCGCGGCGAGATCTATTTTCGAAATTTCAGTCACCAACTTTGCCTTCCGAATGGAAAGATATTTTGTTGAGCCCAACCTACGTAGGTAGGAATGATCATCAAAATAAAATAAGAGAAATCAGAGCTCGAACAGAAAGGTTTAGGTGTTCGTTTTTCCCGCGCGCTGTTCGGGAGTGGAATGGTAAAGAGATAGTATGATTGTGGTTCGATGAACCCTCTGCCAAGCACTTAAATGTGAATTGCAGAGTAATCAGGTAGATGTAGATGTAGATGTAGATTGTCAAAAGCTTTCTCTAAGTCTACAAATGCTAGATTTTGCCTTTCCTTAATCTAGCTTCTAAGATAAGTCGTAGGGTCAGTATTGCCTCACGTGTTGCAGTATTTCTACGGAATCCAAACTGATCTTCCCCGAGGTCGGCTTCTATCAGTTTTGCCATTCGTCTGTGAACCTAAAGGTAAGGAAAGGAATACGTGATTAATGTCTTTGTGGAGTCTGGGTGCGCTCGCGCGTGGCTCACCTTCCCTGTAGACCTTGGCGACGACGGCGTCGATGGTGAGCGAGGCCCAGCCGTAGCGCTTCCAGTGGTCGCGCGTCGGCGCGCACACCTCGAGGAAGCGGTGCGCGTGGTCGCGGAAGCAGGCCATGTCGGCGCCGCAGTCGTGGTCGGCGGGCAGCGGCACGGCGGCCGGGCTCTTGGCGCCGGCCACGGCGCAGCACACGTCGACGGTGCGCCAGAGCACGCGCCGCGCCGCCTGCCGCGGCCAGCCCACGGCGCGCAGCCGCTCGCCGCCCAGCAGCGCCCACAGGATCACCGACACCCGCAGCCGCAGCGCGCGGTCCTCGTCGCTGTCCGACGGGCCGTACGCCGACTCGTCCTCGACCGTGCCCCCGCCGGACGCCCACTCGGCGTCCGCCCACGCGCACTCTCCGGCCGTGGGCTCGAAGTGCGGCATCCCGCCGGGGAGGACCCGCCGCACGCGGTACAGCTCCACCACCTCGTCGTCCGACAGGTCTCCCTCGGTCGGTCTCTGGTGCTCCGGTCGACTCTCCCGAGACGGTGCGCGGGGTGCCGTCCTGATGACCGAGGCTGGAGGGCGGTGCCGCTCGTCTGGCGGACTCTTTGAGGAACGGGCGACACCCACCTCGCCCCTGTTCACATCTTTCAGCACGCGCCTCCCCTGCACCGCACCAGTTGGACTTCCACCCAATTCACTCTCTATCCTTTCCTTAATCGCAACCAGCTGTCCTGCTGCTGTCCTCACGTCACTTCCGACCTCACGGATTACGAACCTGTTTCCGTCCCCCTCTCTCGTTATCATGTACCTACTCCTCTGACCACCCGGTTCTGGAGCCAACACCGTAGAAGGTTCCGCGGTGCGGCCCTCGGACCTCACTTCTCTGAACCGCTCAGTTCCCACCTCGGGCTGATGTGGCGACGACTTCTGCCCACTACCGACCTTCCGACTGTCAGCTGAAACGATAACTGTCCTGATGACTTGTCTCGAGTGCTCACCACCAGAGTGGACTCCTTTTCCACTGCCTCCCGCCCCACTTGTCACTATCACACTGGCGGGAGTCACCACCGGGTCCCTGTGTGATTTTGGGTTCCGTTCAGTGGGCGAACAGCGCTCGTCAGAACTAACGTATCGTGACTGCCCACGTTCAAAATGGACTGCTTCCTTCGCAGACACAGCCCCGTCCCTCTGTTGGACTAGATCTTTCTTACTTAGGTCGAGCGTGCCATTCACATCGCCCTTAGAATTATAGTCGTTCAATGGCTTCCTACAACTACCTTCGTAAGTGACGCTCTCAGTTTCTGATCTCGAAATCCGTTCCCTCCTGTCAACTGGATTAAATTCCTCTTCTGCACGTAGGCGATCCCCATATCTCCTGCGCCACTGCCTGACATAGCCGGTTTCCGTATCGGGTACTGCATCTCTAGATGCGGGACTATCAGAGCGGTGCACCGATTCCTGGTCGAGCGCATCCTGCCCTCTTAGGTAAGTCTTCAGAATATGAGAACCATATGCGACTGGCCAATGATTCATCGACCTTACTTCTGCATCTCGCGAATGGGCACTGACAGTCAAGGCTTCTGTTGTCACATAGCGAGCATGTTTCATAGCAGTTTGAGATTCGTGCTCGATTTCGGCAATTGATAACAGCCTTTCGTTGCCATAAGAAAACCTGGACACTTTTCTTGGAGGTTCGTCGTCAGCTATGTCACTTATTGGGGTGTAAACAACCCTTATGGGTTTGCTGTGGTGGTATGCGTACTCGCTATCTCTTGAATTATCAGGTGTCATTCTGGCATCAGATCTGCGGCGTGCATTGCTGCCGTTGAAGCCATTTGGGTGTGTTGTACCTTCTACCACTGCTGCGTTAATATCAGCTCGACTACTTACTGGGTTCTTCACTACCATCCTAGGTGGGGGAGTAATGTAACCGCGAGGAAGAAATGCTCTACTGGGAATATATCTGTGCACTGTCTCCAGGGGTGGTGCCATTCTTTCAAAGTCCACAGCATTCCTGTCCCTGGAATTTCTAGTCTCAGGCACACTTCCTTCCACACGAAGATACCTTCCCGGGGCGACCACAGCTTTTAATCCACTGTGCACGCTACTATGTGAAGTGTTTACGAAAGCTGATTTTTCACTCGGAATTGGAATAATTACTGCACGATTTGGGTTGTAACTGCTAAATTGTTGTAAATATCGATTCGGCGCCTCATCTCTGCTGTTAGGTAACAATTGTACATTAGCCCTGTCAACAGATTTCGTTCTTAGAGTTTCATCATGCCCTCTAGCTTCTTCTGGAGTACACCTGTTGAGCTCTCGTTGTGGAGTACTATCATCACCTGTCGCTACCACTACGCTTTTGCGCTGAACTACTGCCGCAGCATGTTTCACGTTGTCAAGGAGTACATGTGAGTCAATTGCTGATGATGTGCTGGTAGACATCCTCACTGCAGAAGTATCCATTGTGTACACCACTTCGGTACTGTTGCGACTTACTGGGCCACTTAGTGTGTCAGAAACTCTCACGTTGCCATTGCCGGATACAGAAATATCCTTGTCAGGCGGCAGGACTTTTCCAGGAATATATAGTGTGTATCCACCACACGACTTGACGTACGGGACGTGGATGGGAGAATGTGCTGTGGAGCTTCCATTGTGTTTCAAAGTCGCTACTTGACGAAGTTCGTGATTAGGTGCTGGCCGGTCTGAGCTACTAGTGGGCTCTGGAGGTGAAAACGCCATCTTTTCGTCATTCACAGGATACACCCTTCGGTAGCTATGCCTATGAGATTTGTCAGCATCCTCAGGTGTCACACTGGAAGAAGAAAGCCTTCCTGTCCCACTCTCTTTATTCCTGTGTGCTTCGCCAACTGAGTCGCTCCAGTCAGAACTGGATCCCCTCATCCTGACTCTGACTTCCTCATCAGAATAGCAGCCACTGTCCAGCGAAGGCACGCGGTCATCATCTATAGCAGTGTGCTCTCCTCCTGTTTCAGTGGCGTCTCTACTGATCTGTTCAGCAGAAGAGGGTATTTTAGGATGTGGAGTGATGTCTTCATACTGGACCCGGTTGGATGCCACCAGCCTCCTACTCTGCTCCAGCAGCCATTGGCGTCGATCCTCGACTGGGTCGAAAGTTTCGACATCGATGTATTCGTCGTCACTGTTGGTGTCCCGGGTCATGTTGGTGGCCGACACTCGGACGTCGGTTCCGTCGGGACGAGCAGCAGACATCTCCATCCATCGGCCATTCTCCATTACCCTACGTTTCCCACCATCTGTGGCTGTCTTCTGAGAAACCTGGTCTTCTGTCCCGACAATCTCACCCTGAGAAACTCTCCTCTCGGCGCCTGACTCCGGTTGTAACTGTGCAGGGTCGCGGAAGAGGTATCTCTTAATCCCCTGTCGATTAGTCTGACCATTAGTACTAGTGGCAGTTACTGCAACATGTGTGATCGAGCTCTGATTGAACCCCTCTGAGATTTGAACGTCTTCTCTCGAACGCGTTACAACTGTCACAGACAGTTCTCCGTTGTCCTCCACTGCTGTGGAACCACGCAGGGTGTCTTTAGCAGGGGATCCAGCGCCGTTCCTACCAGATTTCACCAGATTCATTGCTTCTGGCACTGAAGCCATTGTCTCTCTTGCATCAAGCGGCGACTCTGGTGACAATGGAAGCATCTGTGTAACTGTACAAATATCCGTTGCACTGGCGTTGAGAGACCATATTCCCTAGCACCAGCGGGCCATCATCGTCCAAGGCATGCTTCTCTGCAACAAGAAATGAAGTGTGTGTCATTTAGTTGCCCAAAACTACCCAATATATAAAATTAACCTAACCAAAGTACACTAAGCCTATGAGATCTTATTATGTGAAAGAAAGGCTGCATTTTATGGATATTATTCTTAATATTTGCAGCCATTCAAAAGATTAGATTAGTGAATTATGTAAATGTGACCTACGATGAACTGGAAACGCGTACTGTGGGAATCTAGAGCCTACAGAAAAACGGATGGAAACATGAAAAGAATAGAAAAATGAGAACCACTAATGACTGCTAGTAGGAAGAGGCGAAACGTTTGATCAGATGTAAAATAAACTTTTGTTGTAAAAGACGAAATATCTCGTATCTACACGATAACTTATTGATGTTAATTGTTCGTACAACATGTATGATCGGTTTCGGAATATACATTCCAGCGTCGGACTGATTATACACATTAAAACCATCCTAAGCAAGAACAAAAATACACTATTTTGTCTGTATTTACAATGCGTAACATCTAATACAAGGATGATGTGAGAAAACACATCGCTGCCAGGTATGTTATACGTATCAAGAAGTAGAAATTACAAATTTATACTATAATTAAGATGCAAAATCTGTCGGAGGAGCCAAAAAGATTATGTGATGGAACATCAAATAAATAAATTACGTGGGAAGCCAGAAAGCCAGTTTTTCAATTCTTTTAATCGTTAAATACTTTCATCCCCGCAACTATCCAAACATATCTAACTAAAAAATATCTCTCTACTGTACATATAGCTCTGGAACCGGCGACACTATTAAAATCCAGGCAATTAATTCCCGAAGCATTCTCAACAAATTTCCAGAGTTTCAAGCGCTCCTACAAAACAGTGGAGCTCATAAAATACAAAGTGCAGAAAATTGTTTACATCCCGAAATTGACAGCAGTGAGATTTTTAGGGACAGTGTAAAAATATATACCTAAGAGATTGGCTATTGGTAAATGGAGGTGGTGTATTTGCCGAAATACACAAAAAAGCGAGACCCATGGAGATACAAACTGAAACTGCATGCGAGATAGCCAATCGGATTCTTGTATCGATCATCAGACTGACTTTCAGGGGTAACCGAAAACTTTAGAGAAAACATAAGGTCAGCAATTATACAGTCATCAACGGAAGAGAATTTCATCATCCAACAGCCAATTGCGAAAATTACAATTTTGTAAGTGGTGCGCGTAACAAAACCTCATGTGAAACATTACTAAATGCCTTCTCTTAGATCTGCCTAGAACAGATTGTTCGGAAGCCCACTCATAACGGAAACATTCTGGATGTAATATTAACAAATAGACCTGACCTCTTTGAGGATATTCGCATTAAAAATCGTATTAGCTACCATGAGGCAGCTGTAGCAACAATAAGGTCAAAAGGTAATTAAAACAAGTAGCAAGTTTTATATCTTCGTCAAACTAGGCAGTAGAGTCGTTTCTGAATAAGGAACACCCTAAATGTAGTTATATAGAGGGTCATGTAGAATGACTGTGGCTCATATTTAGAAGAATAGTTGACCATGCATTAAATGGATATTTACCTAATAAAACAGTTCATGACCGGGGGGGGGGGGGGGGGGGGACACCTCATGGTAAACCGTCACTGCAGAGAAACTTCTAAAGGAACAGAGGCAGTGTGTCACTGGTTCGGAAGAAATTCTCTCTGGTTTCGGATGGCTAACTCAGGTAGAAAAGATCAAAAAAATGGTTCAAATGGCTCTGAGCACTATGGGACTCAACATCTTAGGTCATAAGTCCCCTAGAACTTAGAACTACTTAAACCTAACTAACCTAAGGACATCACACACACCCATGCCCGAGGCAGGATTCGAACCTGCGACCGTAACAGTCCCGCGGTTCCGGACTGCAGCGCCAGAACCGCTAGACCACCGCGGCCGGCTAGAAAAGATCGCCAGTCTTGCTGGCGAGATGAAGGCGAAGCTCACCATCGGTAGTATCGTTGACAAAATAGATTGCAGTCCTTTAGTACAGAGCCGAGTGGAGGTTCTCAATCAGAGGCTCAGACGGTTCTGCGATGGTGTAGGTTGCAGATTCCTCGACTTGCGCCATACGGTGGCGGGTTTCTGGGTTCCGCTAAATTGATTAGAGGTCCACTACACGCAGGAAGCGGATACACAGGTAGTAGGGGCTGCGTGGAAGGGAATGGGCGGTTTTTTAGGTTAGAGGGCGTTGGAAACGTGCAGAAAGGGCCTCTGTCTCAGTGGATGTAGGACGACCACAGTAAGAGGGTCGACATGGGAACAATCAATAATTCAGTTGTAAACTGTCGTAGCTATGTTGAAAAAAAAACAGAGCTCCAAGCGCTAATAAAAAGCACTGAATCTCAAATCGTTAAAGGAATGGAAAGCTGACTAAAGCCGGAAATACGTTCAGTAGAAATTTTTACAAAGAACCTAACCACGTTTAGAAAGTATACGTGAAATACAGTTGGTGGTGGAGTGTTTATTGCTATCAGAAATAGTTTAACTTGCAGTGAAATTAACGAAGGTAGTTCCTGTGATTTAGATCGGTAGAGGTTATACTTGACACCTGGAATAAATTACTAATTGGTTTCTTTTCTCGACCCCTCCACTCAGATAATACAGTTGCTGAACAGTTCAAAGAAATATGAGCGTCATTTCAAATAGGTACCTCACTCCTACAACTATATTTGGTGGTGAATTCAGTCTACCCTCGATATGTTGGGGAAAATACGTGTTTGAAGTCGGTTGTAGGCATGAAACGTCGTCCGAAATCGTACTGAATGCTTTCTCAGACTATTGTTTTGAATAACTAATTCAGGAGCCCACTCTAAGAGTAAATTGTTGTGGAAACATATTTGGATCTCTTAGCAAGAAATAGTCCTGACCAAATAAGGAGCATAATGACAGATACTGGGATTAGTAGCCATAAGGTTGTTAAAGCTAGAGTGAATACCGTAATACCCAAACCTACCAAAAATAAACGCAAAACACACCTATTTAAGAAAGCAGACAAAAATTCGCTTGACACCTTCCTAAGATACAGTCACCACTCCATTCAATCTAACTACGCAAGCGATGACCAGATGTGGTTTTAATTCAAAGAAATAGTATCGGCAGAATTTGACATACATATATCAAATAAATTAATAAGAGATTGTACTGATCTCCCATGACACACAAAGCAGGTCAGAATACTATTACAGAAGCGACGAAAAAAGCCTGCCAAATTTAAAAGAACGCAAAATCCCCAAGGTTCTCGAAGTTTTGCAGAAGCTCGAAATTTAGCAAAAATTTAAGTGCGAGATGCTTTTAACAGCTTCCACAAGGAAATTCTGTCTGGAAATCTGACAGAAAACCGAAAGAGATTATGGTCATATGTATATAATATACCAGCGGCAAGACGCAATAAATACCATCAATGCGCGATAAAAATCACGACGTTATTGACGACAGCGACTCTGAAGCAAAGTTACTGAAAACTGTTTTTTGAAATTGCTTAAAAGTAGATGTGTTTTTTATAGTGAAGCAGATTAAAACACTTAAGAAAGGCAAGGCTTCCGGCCCAGATTGGTACACCAATCGTATTCCTCTCAGGGTATGCTGATACAGTAGCCCCATACTTAACAGTCATAGACAACCGCTCCCTCATCGAAAGTTCCGTACCTAAAGGATGGAAAGCTGCACATGTCACATTAATACCCAAGAAAGGAACAGGAGTAATCTTCTGAATTACAGACCAATATCACTAACTTCGATTCCGCAGTAGGATCGTAGAACATATACTGTGCTCGAACATAAAAAAATAACCTCGAAGAAAACGAACTGTTAACAAATAGCCAGCACTGATTCATAAAATATCGTCCTTATGAAACACAACTAACTCTTTATTTTCACGAAGTAATGAGTGCTATCGACAGGGGACGTCAGAGTGATTCTGTATTTTTAGATTTCCATAAGGCTTCTGACACAGTTCCTCACAAGAGACTCCTAATCAAATTGCGTGCCTATGGAGTGTCGTCTCAATAATGTGACTGCCTTTGTGATTTTCTGTGAGGAAGATCACAGCTCGTAATAACTGACCGAAAGTCATAGAGTAAAACAGAAGTAATATCTAGCGTCCCCCAAGCAAGTGTTACAGGCCTATTCTTCCTGATCTAGATATATCATTTACAAGACAGCCTGAGCAGTCCTCATGGATTGTTTGCAGATGATGCTGTCATTTACCGTAATGTAATGTCATCAGATGATCGAAACGAATTGCAAAATGATTTATACAAGGTATAAATGGTGCAAAAAGTGACAACTGATTCCCAAACATGAAAGGTGTGAAGTTATCCACGTGAGCACAAAACGGATCCGCTAAATTTCAGTTACACGATAAATCACACAAATCTAATGGCTGTAAACTCAACTGAATACTTAGGGATTACAGTTACGAATAACTTACATTGGAACGATGTCAAAGATAATGTAATGGGAAAGCAAATTTACTAAAGATACTGTTTACACTACGCTTGTCCGCCCTCTTCTGGAGTACTGCTGTGCGTTGTGGGATCCGCACCAGATAAGACTGACAGAGGACATCGGAAAAGATCGAAGAAGGGAAGCTCGTTTTGTCTTATAATGAAATAGGGGAGAGAGTGCCTGGGATATGATACACAAATTGGGACTCCAGTCATAAAAACAAAGGTGTTTTTCGCTGCGGCAGGACCTCCTCATAAAATTGCAATCACCAACTTTCTCCTCGGAGTATAAAAACATTTTGTTGCCGCTCACCTGCGGAGGAAGGAATGATCACCATAGTAAAATTGTATACAGGGTGAGTCACCTAACGTTACCGCTGGATAGATTTCATAAACCACATCAAATACTGACGAACCGATTCCACAGACCGAACGTGAGGAGAGGGGCTACTGTAATTGTTTAATACAAACCATACAAAAATGCACGGAAGTATGTTTTTTAACACAAACCTACGTTTTTTAAATGGAACCCCGTTAGTTTTGTTAGCACATCTGAACATATAAACAAATACGTAATCAGTGCCGTTTGTTGCATTGTAAAATGTTAATTACATCCGGAGATATTGTAACCTAAAGTTGACGCTTGAGTACCACTCCTCCGCTGTTCGATCGTGTGTATCGGAGAGCACCGAATTACGTAGGGATCCAAAGGGAACGGTGATGGCCCTCAGGTACAGAAGAGACTGGAACAGCACATTACGCCCACATGCTAACACCTTTTTATTGGTCTTTTTCACTGACGCACATGTACATTACCATGAGGGGTGAGGTACACGTACACACGTGGTTTCCGTTTTCAATTACGGAGTGGAATAGAGTGCGTCCCGACATGTCAGGCCAATAGATGTTCAATGTGGTGGCCATCATTTGCTGCACACAATTGCAATCTCTGGCGTAATCAATGTCGTACACGCCACAGTACATCTGGTGTAACGTCGCAGCAGGCTGCCACAATACGTTGTTTCATATCCTCTGGGGTTGTAGGCACATCACGGTACACATTCTCCTTTAACGTACCCCACAGAAAGAAGTCCAGAGTTGTAAGATCAGGAGAACGGGCTGGCCAATTTATGCGTCCTCCACGTCCTATGAAACGCCCGTCGAACACCCTGTCAAGGGTCAGCCTAGTGTTAATTGCGGAATGTGCAGGTGCACCATCATGCTGATACCACATACGTAGATGCGTTTCCAGTGGGACATCTTCGAGCAACGATGGTAGGTCATTCTGTAGAAACGCGATGTATGTTGCAGTGTTCTCCGATACACACGATCGAACAGCGGAGGAGTGGTACTCAAGCGTCAACTTTAGGTTACAATATCTCCGGATGTAATTAACATTTTACAATGCAACAAACGGCACTGATTACGTATTTGTTTATATGTTCAGGTGTGCTAACAAAACTAACGGGGTTCCATTTAAAAAACGTACGTTTGTGTTAAAAAACATACTTCCGTGCATTTTTGTATGGTTTGTATTAACCAATTACACTAGCCCCTCTCCTCACGTTCGGTGTGTGGAAACGGTTCGTTAGTATTTGATGTGGTTTACGAAATATATCCAGCCGTAACGTTAGGTGACTCACCCTGTATAGCGAGCAAGAGCGGTCCAATCGCACTTCCCTGGGACACTCCCGACCACTCAGTTGTCTGGTTACTACTACGTTAAAATGATTTAGAGTTACTCACATATCACCAAACTTATTCCATATCCTCGCATTTTTGTTAACAGTCAGCAGTGCGGCACCGAGTCAGATACTTTCCGGAAATCAACCTAAAATGGTTCAAATGGCTCTGAGCACTATGGGACGTAACAGCTATGGTCATCAGTCCCCTAGAACTTAGAACTACTTAAACCTAACTAACCTAAGGACATCACACAACACCCAGTCATCACGAGGCAGAGAAAATCCCTGACTCCGCCGGGAATCGAACCCGGGAACCCGGGCGTGGGAAGCGAGAACGCTACCGCACGACCACGAGCTGCGGACGGAAATCAACCTGGTATTCAGTTTGCACACCACAGTTTAATAATCAAGATCGTTTTAGAGATGAACGACATGTCCCTTTCGATTAATTATCGCAGCATCCACCATTCCTACATCTAGTTTTATGTCGCTGGTCCACATTAAATCACTCTGTCCATTTACGCGCAATACTTAATATTTATTTATTCCGAGGATCAGTTGCCAGTCCTTGCACAGAGCGTAGATGACGTGCAGGTCTTCATTGCCTTAGGTACAATTTTATGCCGTTGTGCCAGTCATATATGCAACTGCAAACCACGCGGAGAGACGCGTTATGTGCCTGAAACTGAAAATTTAGAAACACTAGGTCTTTTCAGTTTCGATTTATGGCTCTGAGATGTAATCCATTCAAAATATGTGAGGTGCTCGGAGAAAAATGGACAGACGTGTGTTTGGGGTTACTATGGAGGAGTGGATCGTTGCACTGACTGAAATGGAAAAGATAATTATGACTGTAAAGATAATAATGTGGATACAAGCGAGACATTTAGTCTGGCGAATAATTGGGAGTTAGTTCAAGGAATTTCTCTGGTGGACTGATTCAAAGATGCAAGAAAAGTCCAAGACTACAACATAACAAAATGTAGGTAGATGGTATTAGAAAACAGGTATGGACAATGCGGGCGCACGTAGCAGAAGATCGTAGTGTATGTCAAATGGCTGAAATTGGTCATGACGTGATACCTTTCTCTATGAGTGAAACATTGTTTTACAAAGACTGTAAGTATCTTCCTGTATGGGAGGTTCATACATGATTACATCCGCCGAACCTGTTATTTCTCATTTTTATTTTTTTAAATGCAGCATTTAAATATTTTGTTTTTGTTAAATTCTGGATAGCGTGAAGTCATTACTGTGTAACATTCTAACATTCAACATTTTTCCCTGGGGGACACCAAGAAGACTGCTTTCTCCATGACCACGCATTCGATTTAAATCTAGTCTTTTGTTGATTACGCACCGTTCTGCGCTGTTACAACTACGCACAATGTTTCCATGCACCCATCCCGGAACTGATGTATCCTGTGGATATAAATCAACCGTTTTCAACATGTCGCTGTGCCTCCAGAATTTATAAGCAACACTATAAACTGACCCAGAAGCTCTGTTCCTACTGATCCAGTCTGCTACCAAAGACAGATCACACTGTTATTGTGCTACGTCATATTGCCTGTATATTATCTACGCGAATTCGTTTCAGTGGTAAAGCGTTGAGCTTCATGTTCTGACTTATTACACGATCATCATCTCACACACCGAAATTGCTGCAAACGTTTCGAAAGCTTAGACAAAAAGTTTCATATCAGCGCACACTCCGCTGCAGAGTGAAAATCTCATTCTGGAAACATCCCACAGTCTGTGGCTAGGCCATGTCTCCGCAATATCCTTTCTTTCAGGAGTGCTAGTTCTGCATGGTTCGCAGGAGAGCTTCTGTAAAGTTTGGAAGGTAGGAGACGAGATACTGGCAGAAGTAAAGCTGTGAGGACCGGGCGTGAGTCGTGCTTCGGTAGCTCAGTTGGTAGAGTACTTGCCCGCGAAAGGCAAGGGTCCCGAGTTCGAGTCTCGGTCGGGCACACAGTTTTAATCTGCCAGGAAGTTTCTTAGACAAAAATCCGTATTTTGTTTGCTGTGTGTTCGCCATGTGAACTTCTAAATACCTACACTACTGGCCATTAAAATTGCTACACCACGAAGATGACGTGCTACAGACGCGAAATTTAACGACAGGAAGAAGATGCTGTGATATGCAAATGATTAGCTTTTCAGAGCATTCACACAACGTTGGCGCCGGTGGCGAAACCTACAACGTGCTGACATGAGGAAAGCTTCCAACCGATTTCTCATACACAAACAGCAGTTGACCGGCGTTGCCTGGTGAAACGTGGTTGCGATGCCTCGTGTAAGCACGAGAAATGCGTACCATCACGTTTCCGACTTTGATAAAGGTCGGATTGTAGCCTATCGCGATTGCGGTTTATCGTATCGCGACATTACTGCTCGCGTTGGTTGAGATCCAATGACTGTTGGCAGAATATGGAATCGTTGTGTTCAGGAGGGTAATACGGAACGCCGTGCTGGATCCCAACGGCCTCGTATTACTAGCAGTCGAGATGACAGGCATCTTATCCCCATCGCTGTAACGGATCGTGCAGCCACGTCTCGATCCCTGAGTCAACAGATGGGGACGTTTGCAAGACAACAACCATCTGCACGAACAGTTCGGCGACGTTTGCAGCAGCATGGACTATCAGCTCGGAGACCATGGCTGCGGTTACCCTTGACGCTGCATCACAGACAGGAGCGCCTGCGATGGTGTACTCAACGACGAACCTGGGTGCACGAATGGCAAAACGTCATTTTTTCGGTTGAATCCATGTTCTGTTTACAGCATCATGATTGTCGCATCCATGTTTAGCGACATCGCGGTGAACGCACATTGGACGCGTGTATTCGTCATCGCCATACTGGCGTATCACGTGTCGTGATGGTATGGGGTGCCATTGGTTACACGTCTCGGTCACCTCTTGTTCGCATTGACGGCACTTTGAACAGGGGACGTTACATTTCAGATGTGTTACGACCCGTGGCTCTACCCTTCATTCGATCCCTGCGAAATCCTACATTTCAGCAGGATAATGCACGACCGCATGTTGCAGGTCCTGTACGGACCTTTCTGGTTACAGAAAATGTTCGACTGCTGCCCTGGCCAGCACATTCTCCAGATCTCTCACCAACTGAAACCGTCTGGTCAATGGTGGCCGAGCAACTGGCTCGTCATAATACGCAGTCCCTACTCTTGATGAACTGTGGTATCGTGTTGAAGCTGCATGGGCAGCTGTACCTGTACACGCCATCCAAACTTTGTTTGACTCAATGCCCAGGCTTATCAAGGCCGTTATTATGGCCAGAGGTGGTTGTTTTGGGTACTGCTTTCTTAGGGTCTATGAGCCCAAATTGCATGAAAATGTAATCACATGTCAGTTCTAGTATAATACATTTCTCCAATGAATACCCGTCTATCATCTGCAGTTCTTCTTGGTGTAGCAATTTTAATGGTCAGTAGTGTATTATCTACGCGAATTCGTTTCAGTGGTAAAGCGTTGGACTTCATGTTCTGACTTATTACGCGATCATCATCTCGCACACCGAATTTGCTGCAAACGTTTCGAAAGCTTAGACAATGTTTGTTGTGTGTTAGCCATGTAATGTAGTATGAACTTCTAAGTATCTACTCGAATGTAAGTAATGTGCTTATTCTGGATACAACGGAATGAAAACTTGTACGAACATTCTTAAAAACAATAAGGTCTTTCATTTCAGAAAGATTACGAATCGAATGATGTATTTCGTTTCCATGCGAAATATACAGAGGACAAGGATTTTAGAAGCACACATACTGTAACATTTCTCTTGTTAAATGAGAACGCTTCTGTACTCTGTACATTAAGAAATACAACGCCAAACTTTTTTTCTTCATTTGCAGTATCTCGTCACCAGTAAAAACAGCCCTGCCAGAGATTTCTGAAGTCTAGGGGAAACACACAACTCTTCGAGGAGCTCTGAACAGTTGAATGTTACGAAATGTCAGGGATACCCCCGCCCCACACCGTAAGATGATCTGCGGAGTGTAGACATAGATTTATAGCTAGACCGATAAATAAGCCTTTCGTATCAATTTTATGTCTTAGGAATTGCAATAAAGTACAATACTGGTAAAAATACAAGAGCAACGGCCGATAATACGACGCTCCTATTTGATTCGAGATGGGGAGTTATTTTCTTGTCTCGCGGCGCAAATTTTTCACACTGCACTATACGAGCAGTAGATTCTGTAACTGAACATTCGAATAATGTTTCACGACAGTAGCCTCGGTATTGCATACGATAGCTGTCTGCTTACTGTGTTTCACATGTCGCAGTGTCGCAGTGTGTTATCTTTTTATCATTTCTCGCTGTCACAAGTAAATGTAAGACACATACATAACATAAAGCCCCCTGTCGTAAGGCGCCTACGTGACATAAAATCCCATACTCAGAGAATATATCTAGGGTAGAGATGATTGTATGTACAGTGGTGCGGTTTGTGTTGTCATGGACGAAGCGAAGGGAGAGGGTGGAACCCGGTGCTGGTACGTAGAATAGCTCCAAAAGGGGACCGCCGAGCTTAACTTCCGCATCCGACGGACGGAATACCATCAACAGGTTTATGTGGCCCTACTTCATGAGACTCTGCCGCATGGACTGGCGTTCAGGAACTTTACACCACCTCTCTCTTCCTCTTACCAGCCAAATACTGGCAGTGAAAATTTTACACCACCAGGGTTCGAACCGACGGCTCTCAGAGTCGAGCCCCATCGCATAAGCATGCGTTAGCGGCCTCGATTACGGTGACAAGTAAATACAGGGTGCGGCAGCATTCTTAGTATGATATTAAAAACACACCATCAGGCAGTAACTGTAATTTATTTATTACCTCTTATGTCGATTAATAGTTAAAGGTATGCCATTTATTAATGTGTAAGTCACTGTCCATTACGTGGATTACTTTCTGAATATGACTCCTGTGAATTGATGCCCCCTCTGCACGACACATTCATCTAGGCGTCGTTGGAAGCTTTCCATAACCCGGCGTAACGTATTCCCTTGGACATTACCGACGGCACTTCTGATGCGATCCAACTCTGGAATGGTGGCCAGAATTTGCATGAGTTTCTTGCGACAGACGTTTCCCGGTAGATTAATTTCCCGTTTTGATGACATTTCCTGGCCGCCTCGCTTACCTGACCTTTCATGTAATAAATAAATTACAGTTACTGCCTGATGGTGTGTTTTTAATATCCTACTAGGAACGCTGCCGCACCCTGTATAAGGGGACGCTAAACTAAATGTACCGATTTCTACTTTCCAGAGCGCCACAGGCAGTTGCTTTATGATGGCTCAATACGATTTAGCACATCAGCTTGGTTCCAGTAAGAATCTACACGCGCCGTACCGTTTCTCTCGATAAAAGAGAATGGTTACTGTAACCTGTACATTAAGAAACACACAGGAAACTCTTTTAAGGTACACCAGTAAAAGCTGGACTTCCAGAGATTGCTGTAGTCCAGAGATAAAATCTGACTCTTCGATGAGCTCTGAACAGTGGAATATTACGAAAAGCTTTCGCTGAATCTACAGAGTGAACAATAATTTTTAACCGACAAACTGCAGGGACGGATTCCTGACTGGATACGGAGGAAAAGTATTCCTATGAACATGTTTTCGGAAATGCATCATTACCGCGGTAGATGGTGCTGACGAATGAAAGTTCCTTTGGTCACTTACCCTGTCTGCAGCCCACAGATGACCATGCAGACTGATGCCAGTTCTGGTAAAGGTTGCTTCGTCGGTAAGAGGACTGATGACAGCAATCCCATAATTGCGATGGTCTGGTGCAAAAACCATTCACAGAATCCTTCCTATAGAGGGAAACCCGCTGCTGGTAATCCTTGCAC
The DNA here is from genome assembly GCF_023864275.1 of Schistocerca cancellata. Lineage (NCBI taxonomy): Eukaryota > Metazoa > Arthropoda > Insecta > Orthoptera > Acrididae > Schistocerca > Schistocerca cancellata. Next base: position 1,002,321,365 of record NC_064627.1, read on the forward strand.
TCGCTGGACGTGATAGGGATGGTAGTGGTTGTCATGCAGGATACACGTAATCGGTCTTTAGCTTACACCAAGTTGGTGGGGCAGTGGCCTGGATCGTGTACTGTGGTTTGTCTCAATATCGTGTACAACGTGGTCCTCCAAATATGGTGTACACACAGTCCACCGTCTCCCTGCACGTGCGTCTGTCTGAAATGACCCACGATCACACAAAACCCTAACGCCCAAAAAGGGCTTGAAATGTTTTGTGACGTGCTTCGTGTCTGTGAGGACTCTTGTTTTGTTATCACATTACTGCCTCTTGACCGTTTGCATCTGCATGGCCGTACACAAACTCCATCTCGGTTTGAATTCCCTACATGAATACCAGACCGTTCTGCTGCTTACAATACGCTGCTCAGTCGCACAGCCTGGAACACACAAGGAACACGCGGCAAGTTGGTCGGAGGAACGATGCATTTCCGGGTTCATAGGACCTTTTTCCCTCCATTGCCAGTCAGGACTGGAATCCGTCTGCAGTTTGTTGATTTTATTAATATTCATACTGTATCATAAGAAAGGGTATCAAGGAGCAGTGGGAAAGATATTAGGCAGATGTCACAATGTAACTAACTTTACGAAGGCATACAAACAAAAAGACAATTTTGCTGTCCCTTTTGTTTGACCTTTCTGAAAGCTCTCTATCTCTCTCCCTACCTCTCTCTCTCTCTCTCTCTCCTCTCTCCTCCCTCTCTCTCTCTCTCTCTCTCTGTGTGTGTGTGTGTGTGTGTGTGTGTGTGTGTGTGTGTGTGTGTGTTTGTGCCACTGTACTCTCGAAACTGTAGCGTGTCCACTGATCTCTCCTTTTACATACTACAGCTTCAGCAATGCAGTCAGCTAGCTATCACCGCAATTTCAGGTACAGTAAATGGTGTCACTTATTGCTCCACTTACATCAAAACTGAATAAAAAGACAAGAGGAAGTAAGGTTTTAGAATTTATTTTTCCACTTTTTTGTGTCGATGGGAGGGGGTATACAGTTCCGGCATTCGCCTTACAACCAAGGAAAACCTCCCAAAAACCTTGGTCGGAACTGAGGGGCCAGCTGCCCGTAGACATCTCGTGGCACTGCACGGGGCAGCGACGCTGAGCAGATGTCGCGTGCTGTCGATGAGGTGTCCCGCAGAGTCGATGAGGTGTCCCGCAGAGTCGATGAGGTGTCCCGCAGAGTCGATGAGGTGTCCCGCAGAGTGGTCGATGTGTAGCAGACTGCCACCGACCCGTAGTGTAGTGTCGCGCTGCCCCCTGAAAGTTAATCCAGTGCAGCAGCAGAAGAGAGCAACACATGGTGATGGCAACGGCGAATTTTCATCTGGGTGTAGCCAAGCCTGTTGACTCCACAGATTCGTCGATGGATTCGCGTCTGTGACTCTTCACATCTGCGGCTCACACAACTGCATGACTATGCGTTGGCGACTTTAAGCGCCTGTGGCTCAACACATCTGTGTGGGACTGCTCTTCTGACTCTTACATGTCTGGAGCGGTACATCTGGGACACTACAAGTTTTGCCTACAGGGTTGTGACTCACATTTAGGACCACACACCTAATCCTCCTCCATGTCTGCTCTACATATCGGTGATTCGAGTCGTTGGGGACGTTACGCTCCGCGTCAGAGAATCTCAGCTACCAGTCCGCGATCTGCAAGTCTGTACGATGCATCAACAAGTCTAAGCGTCCGCGACTCTCCACTACAAGTCCACGAATCTACGCTACGCAGCCTACGCCATACGTCAACGAACTACGCTTTCTGTCCACTCGCGCAGTGTTCTCCTGAACGAAGCATCACGTAAGCTCGTGGACACACAGTGTAGACTCGTGGACGTTATCGCAGGCTCTAGGATGCGCAGCATAAACTCACGGACGCGTGGTGCTGAGTCGCGGGTGCATAGACTTGTGGATGCATAGTACAGACACACAGACCGCAGGCAGCTGGCGAAGATTCTGAGACGCTCAGCTTAGTCCTCAACGACTTGGTTCACAGACAAGTAGAGTTCAGGAACGTAGGAGTCTTAGAGAAGCAGTCACAAAATATTTCGATGTCAGAACTCTGTAGCACAAATGATAGAGTCCCAGACGCACTGTGCCACACACATAGAAGTGACAGAAGAGAAGTCCCAAGCAGAAGTGTCGACCACCGACGCGGTAAGTCGCCAACGTGCAGTCGTGTGAGCCTTAGATGTGAAGAGCCGCAGACGCGGGTTCGCCGACGAACCTGTGGAGTCGCAGACTTGGCTAAACTCAGATGACAACTCGCAGAGACCGCCACCCCGTGTTGACCTCTCCTGCCGCCGGACTCGACTGAATTTCAGGAACAGCGCGTCGCCTTATATAGCCACTGCGGCTCTGTTGAGCGGCCGTTTCCGCGGAAACCGGGTGCGATATTGTCGCCTCGCAGCCCTGGTTCTATTGTTACAATAATCGGTAATACGTTTCGCGTGCACCCTCCTTATAATGGCTATTAAGACACAGTGATCCAAACCTTTCCGAGAACGTCGCCTTTAGCTGTTTTGGCGTGTTTAATTACCGGTAGCGATTAACAGCCTCTAAGCATTTTCACGTCGAATTTACTGGTGACGAGGTACTGCAAATGAAGAAAACAAGTTTGGCGTTGTATTTATTACTGTACAGAGTACAGCAAGCGTTCTCATTTAACAAGAGAAATATTACAGTATGTGTAGGAATTCTTACTGGAATTAAACGAGTAGCGAGCGAGGTGGCGCAGTTGTTAGCAGATTGGACTCGTATTCAGGATGACGACGGTTCAAACCCGCATCCGGCCATCCTGATTTAAGTGTTCCTTGAATTCTCTAAATCGCTTCAGGCAAGTATCGGGACGGTTCCTTTGAAAGGATACGACCGACTTTCCTCCCTATCCTTTCCTAATCCGACGGGACCGATGACCTCGCTGTTTCGTCCCCTCCCCCAGATCAACCAACCAACCTGTGTAGTGTTTGTATCACAACGCTCCCTGCATTTTTCTACATTGTGAACGTAATTAAGTGTGTTTTCGGCTGAGCTGATGTGGTAAATCGCACCCGACCATCGTAAATCAATTAATCGGGGCACGGAAGAAACATGACTTGTTCATTTAGCATAGATAGTGTCTTCTTACACCTACTTACGACAACGAAAGAAAGAACGAAACTGTCTGAAGGACGACAGTGACAAAATTAGCTCGCTGACTTGAACCACCATTGTATGTTGAATGTTGTGATTTCCAGAATCTGTTGCTCGTATAGAACAGAGAGAAAAATTCCCCTGTGCTACAAGAAACTCCGAACGCTAACTCGAATCAAACAAGACGACTGCTCTTATATTTTAAATAACACGACTAACTAGTCTGGCAATTTGTCTCATCAGTTCAGAAGAATATTGCGCTGGTTTGTAATTCCCAGCACGTGTAACTCATAACACGAAAGCTTGTTTATTGCTCTACATCTATATCTATACACCACAAGCCACGTTTCGCTTTGTGGAGGAGCGTATTTCTGGTACCACAATCTCTCTCTGCCGGTCGTTGTGGCCGAGCTGTTGTAGGCCCTTCAATCCGGAACCGCGCTGCTGCTGCGGTCGCAGGTTTGAATCCTGCCTCGGACATGGATGTGTGTGATGTCTTTAGGTTAGTTAGGTTTGAGTGGTTCTAAGTTCTAGGGGACTGATGACCTTAGATGTTAAGTCCCATAGTGCTCAGAGCCATTTGAACCATTTTTTGCTAGTATAGCAGTGTTGAAGTTGAACCACTTCCTAGTTAGGTTTAAGCAGTTGTAAGTCTAAGGGACTGATGACCTCAGATGTTAAGTCCCATAGTGCTTAGAGCCATTTGAACCATTTGAATCTCCCTCTTCCCCCCCCCCACCCCCCCATCCCCTTCATTCCTGTTCCATTGCCGAAAGGCGATTTGGAAGAATGACTCTATCTGAAGCTCCGTATGACAGCAAATTTCTCTCATTTTCTCGTCGTGGTCATTTTGGAAGACATGTGGGAGAAAATAACCGCCCATCCTGTGACGAAACACTCTTCTTTTCTCTGGATCTGCTCTATATAAACCGGGAGAGTGATATGCTAAACCCGTGCTGCTCCATACCTCACCTGCACGACGCATTTGGCAGAGGACGACACGGCGGTCGGTCGGTACCTACTGGCCCATCGTGGTCAGAATGTGGAACTGCTACAACATAACATTCCCGTGGCGCACTCCCTAAATTACTTTTACATTTGTCGGTTTTTCGGTTAAGAACGCCGTGTTCAGTTCTATCTGCAAGGAAGTCCTGTATAAAATCATAAACCTAATCCGATACTTGGCAAGCTCATTTTGTTCACCAAGCGGAAGTGCGGAACTGTATCGAGTGCCACCTGGAAATCAACACAGTATCAACCTGAACGACTTTGTCTACGGCGCTGTTTATCTCATGAGTGAACAGGGCGAGTTGAGGTTCGCAAGATATTTGTTGGGGGTCTCCTCGTTTCAGTACGTCTATCAGCATCCACATCATGCTGCTAATGAAGTACATTATAAGAACCGATTCCAATTTTACTGTGAAGAAATAACTAGTTTGTTCAAAATAACAAGATAAAAATGCAGCATGCCACAACCCCCCAGTCGTACTCAAACCTCCAGAAACGTCTCAGTTTAGCCGGTGAGTCCGTAGACGCTGATTTAACGGGCGTGCATTATACCTGGGCACGATTTTCCAGCCGGGTTTTGCGACGATTATGCCAGTCCGTCCTCTAGCTGACTTAGCGAGCCCAGATGCTGTAGTAGTTTTATATCCTCTTGCAGAGCCGTAGCAGCGCCGTCGACTTCTGAAAGTGCAATACTAATGTCTACGTTTTACGTAATGAAGCGGAAAGAATTTTTTTTTTTGTGCAAATGATTTTTACACAGGATGCCATCGAAGTGCGTCTATATAAGAAACACCGCAAAATGAACTTGTTCGTACTGAGTATAAGCTAACTATTAACCGCACGAGAGCATGGTCTACTGCATAACTAGGTCGAAAGGCATCCTATCGACGACTGCAGAATATGGCGCACAGTCTTAACTTGAGCGTACAATCGGTATATTTCGTATAAGATCGTACGTCTTCGGATATGCCAAAGTTATTCATCTATTTATTAACATCAAAGTTTACTGGCGTCGTAAAATTATGACCCGTAGATTCCTCCTAACGTCTGAGTGGCAAAAGGCAACTTTTTTTTAGCAAATATTTATCAAGAACAGATACTTGACTCCCACCAGAATGAACGTACTTTTCCTACGTAGCTCTTTGCTGACGTCACGAGCGATTTCTGCCTAGGCACTTCATCCGACTGCTTCTGAATGCGCCAGATGGCCAACGGCCTTTGCTAGACAGCGTCGGAACCTACCGCTTGCTCCCTACTCCGTACGTACTTCGGCGCTGATACATTCACTTCATGTATGTGAAATAGCAACACTGGAAACAAAGTAAAATGCTCTCTATCCGCAAATAACGGGTACCTTACAAGCTGTCTACTTAACGGAGTTTCCTCAAAGACGAGGTTGTCTTAACCATATAAAAATCTTCTCATACAATAAGCGTGCAGAAGGACTTTTTATCACATAGTAATGATATTACTGCAGTTAAAGTATCGGTGACAGTAAAAAATTGTTAGAACCAAGCTGGGATTCCAAACCGTATCCACGGATCTGTTGTCTGACACCCGCGTAACTAACACAATGTCTGCATTTCATGGAACAGGCAGCAATCAAGGTAGAGGTTTTACTTTGATAATGAATCACAAATGTACTGTTTTCCACTAATCTCAGACAGTCCTACAAACTGGAATAATGAGGTCTAACCTGTTTGAAGGAGAAGTACTGAGAACGCTTCTTATTACGAAACTGGTCTTGATAAAGCCTCGAACGGTAATAACACACCGCGCAGCAAATATTTAAGAAACTGTGACTCCGGTTTGCCGCTCAACGACGAAGACTGCTGAAATTAGATATCATTTTTCATTTTCCAAACCTCGTTGTACACAGATGCCGCATAAAAAATAAAAAAAAGCTCAGTTGAAAATTTCCATGGAAATTAAATGATGATCAAACACCCGTTATCGCTCTGGGGTCGCGCCCAGCTATTTCTAGAACTCAACAACGGCCTTCCTTCTTAACGTTCGAATAAACTGAGCACTTGCTGATTTATTATCAAACTGGCTGAATTACCACGAGAAAATCTGTGAAGACGGTTTAAAAATGCATTTCATTTCAGAAAAAATGTCCAGTGGTAAACGGAAATGCGCCAGCAAAATAGAAGAGACAATGTGTATGCTTGGCGCTGTTAGTGATTTTAAATAATTCTGATCGTGCCAGAAAATTTCGCCGCTCGATCATGAGGTATTTCAGAGGCATTGCTTCATCGTAAGGCTTTAGTTGGTCAGCATGCTTCCCGAATGAGTGTCCAGTGTCTTAACGTCTGCGTCACCTCGCCCGGTAGAAAACTTACGCCGATTATTTTTCAGACTCCTTTTCTTGACATACCATTGAAGACATAATGTACATAGAGCACGGTGACAACTTGCAATACCTAGAAAGGCAAACACTGTCTCAGTCACTTTTTATTTTATTGGGTAACCGGTTTCGAGTCTTTTTAGGTCATCCTCAGATTTATTAACTACGATTTATTGCAGTCAGTTCGCAAAGATTCGGTTAAAACTCAATGATTCAACTAAATGATGCTTTGCCAATTGAATACCTGCGCTTCACAGTAATTCAACGGAGGGTGAAACTGCAATTTGCTCTTATTTTCTTTACTTCATCCATTACCGTCAATCACTGTCTAGCTTCACCTAAATGTCCTGCTCTAAAACTCACATTCATTTACCCTTTAAATTAATATCACCGGCATTAAGTGAATGGAGATGAAATCGCTGTACTGTAATGGCACGACATGTGGCACTGAAATCAATTTACAAAAGCAAAACTTGCTATGGTATGATTATGTCCTCACTAACGAAGATCTGTGGTAGAACGGCTTTCGAACTCTGATGTCATGGTTATTTATGAACAGTCGCGTTAACAACGAAATTCCCATTTTTTCACGCTTTCATGGCATAAATTTCCTCTTTTCTTCAAACTGTCTACATTACTCCTGTCATGCAGCACGTGCCTTCGATTCTACGTCTATACTCACGCAAGCCAGTTTCCGGTGTGTAACGGAGGATACTTGTGATACCACCGTCATTTCCCACCATCATTTTCCTTCCTTATTCCGTTTGCGAATGGACCCGTGAAGATCAACTGTTAATGAACCACCGTACGATTTTCGTGTCGTGGTCATTTCGCGAGACGTAGTTGGAATAATGTAAATACGTTGTCCCATTCTTCGTGGAGTGTACTCACTTGGAATTTCAACAGTAAACCACTTTGTGATGCACAACTCGTCTCTTGTAACGTCTGCCACCGAAGGTAGCATCTAAACAGTACCGTGGCGAAACGTACCGCCCGCTCTTCGTTGGGTCCTGTGAATATCTTCTGTTGATCCAGCGTCGTAAGGGTTCCAAATTGACGGACAATACTCAACCGTCTGTCGAAGAAGTATTTTGTAAGTCGACTCTTTAGTGTATGAATTATATTTCCTCGATTCATCTAATGAATCTTAGCCTGTACTGCGCTTTACCTACTGCTCGTTTTATGTGGCAATTCGACATTAGGTCGCTCCGGGCTACATACTTCACAATTTTTACTGTTTCCAGTGACTCATGGCCAATAGTTTAATCGTATAATACCGGGTCTCTTTGCAGTCTGTTGCAAATGTTGGTTCTTTAAATTTCCTCAGATGTCTTTTTTCCCCTCCATTGATTCCCATCTAAGCTCAAGAAGTATTTAACACTTGCGTACTGAGTGAATCGGCCAGTGACATGTTTATCAACACGCCTCTCAATTAGCTTGATGATCTTTCTTCAGTCCGACCTGCTAGGGATCATAAACACTCGAGCAGATCTCAAGAATAGGCCGTACAAGCGTACTATACGCGCTCATCCATTGTAGATGGGCTACACTTTATCAGAACTCCCCCAGTAAATGCTGTGATCGCCCATTCGTCGTACCTGCGGCAGAACAGACGTGCTCGTTCAGCCTGGATATTTAATGGATTTGGCAGAATCGAAAAACAAAACATTAATATTATATTATTTAATTAGTTATTTACATGTTCCGCAGATCATTTGAACGATTCTTTTATCGAAATGATGTTGAACGAGTCAGTTTACAAGATATTTATACATGATTAGAGTTAATATTCATTTACACTTCAATATTTGTAGTCCTTAGATTTAAAACATACTTCGCTCCTGTCAGACATGTTATTTGACAAACGATCAAGAATTTTTGTTGTTGTATATTCAATTCCTTTCTGAGCCACTTGACTTCCTTTCTGAGTCAGCTTTAACAATAGGTAATAAAGTTCATTTTTTGCTTCTAGTGTTGTAGGTATGGCCATCACTGTTCTTCTCAAATTGTGATAGATTGGTTCAAATGGCTCTGAGCACTATGGGACTTAACATCTGAGGTCATCAGTCCCCTAGACTTAGAACTGCTTAAACCTAACTAACCTAAGAACAGCGCACACATCCATGCCCGAGGCAGGATTCGAACCTGTGACCATAGCAGCAGCGCGGTTCCGGACTGAAGCGCCTAGAACAGCTCGGCCACAGTGGCCGGCTGTGATAGATTATTTATGACGAATGTCATTGGGGCGTTACGAGAATGTTCCTTCCCCATTCGCTTTAACTTCCATGTATCCACACTGAAATCAATCTGCCATTCATAAGACCTGATACAAATTTCTTCCAAATTATACTGAATCCAACAGTCAATCAACGGCGACACCTTCCCTTACAAGTAATCCCCAATGAGTCTGTTGTTCTCTATCCGACATATCACTTACATAGTATTCATCACGTTGGCTTACACTTGCCCTTCACCCTCAATCGTCTAGGTGATATTCGAATTCTAATCTTTGTACCTTTACATGATCGTTCCAGCTTATATTGTATTTAACCTTGCCTTGTCCAAAAAGAAAAAAAAAGAAAAGAAAATGCTATGTACATATCGCGAAAGGTTTCCAGACTTCGTTCAAAACTTTAGTTTTCAAGAATTTTTCCTTTTATTAAATTTCTTACTCATTAGTCCTGTGACTAATTTGAAGCTACCCGCCACGAATTCCTCTTCAGCGCTAACCTCGTCATCTCAGAGTGGCACTTGCATCCAAGGTCCTCAATTATTTCTTGGATGTATTCCTATCTCTGTCTTCCCCTATCGTTTTATCTTCTGCAGCTACCTCTAGTAGCAGGGATGTTATGCCCTGATGTCTTAACACATGTCCCATCATTGTGTGCGTTCTTTTAGTCAGCGTTTTCCACACTCCCTTTTAATCGCCTATTGTCATCAGTCCATCTAATTTTCAACGTTCATACATAGCACCAAATGTCAGATCTTCGATTCTCTTCTTTTTCGTTTTTCCCGAAGTCCATGTTTCACTACCAGACAATGCTGTGTTCCAAAGGTACACTCTCAGATATTTCTTCCGCTAATTAAGGAGGTTGTTTGATACTAGCAGACTTCATTTGGCCAGGAATGCCCTCTTTGCCTGTGCTAGTCTGCCTTTTAAGTCCTCTTTGTATCTTTCATCATTTGATATTTTTCTTCCAAGGTGGTGAAACTCCTTCAGTTGATCTTTTTTAGTTTATTTACTAACTTCAGGGTGTGGTCGTTAATCTACTAATTTTATTAAGCAAAAAGGGTTCAAATGGCTCTAAGCACTATTGGACTTAACATTTGAGGTCATCAGTCCCTTAGACTTACAACTGCTTGAATATAAATAACCTAAGGACATCACACACATTCATGCCCGACGCAGGATTCGAACCTGCGACCGTAGAAGCCTCGTGGTTCTGGACTGAAGCGCCTAGAACCGCTCGACCACAACGACCGGCTTTATTCGCATGTCTTGCAGTTCTTCCTCATTTTCACTGATGATGGCAAACTCAGTCATTGATATTCCTGCACCTTGAAATTTGATACCACTCATGAAGCTTTCCTTTATTCCCGGCATTGCTTCTTCGACTCATACTTCGAACACTATCTCCCATATCCTTCCTAATCACAGAACTTCGTTCTTGGTCTGCCATTCTTACTTTTTCCTTTTTGCTTGTTGTACATATTGCATATTACTTCTCTGTCTCTATAGCTTAACCTATTTTCTTCGGCTTTTCGTACATCGTGTACCACTTTACATGTCAAACGCTTTTTCTACGTCGACAATTCGCTGAGGCTTTACCTTTTCTAAAGCCTAATAGTCATATAACAGATCCTCAATTTTCTTTTCTATTCCCGTGATTTTGCTATACTTCAGTCATTTATCTTCCCTGAAAAACTTCGGGGTGATGTTTTCCGAAAGTTTGACTATTTGTCTCCAGACTCATGGATTTTACAAATCAATTTGAACAGCCATTTGGTGGCTAATTCCCACAATGGCTTTAGAAACTCCGAAGGAATGTTATCTATGCCTTCCGCCTTATTTGGTCGCAAGCCTTCAAAAACTCTGTTAAAGTCTTAACATCCGGTCCCTATGTCGACCATATCGACATGTCTTTTTCGTCACAGTTTCTCGCCCTCTTAGAGGCCTTCAGTGTACCCTTTCCACCCATCTGCGGTCTCTTCTGCACTAAACAGTGGAATTTATATTGCAATCAAAATGTTGACGAGTTCTTTTTTTATTCCACCGAAAATTGCTTTGACGTTTCTATATGCTGAATCAATCCTTCCGACGGCTATTACCTTTTAACTATTTCGCATTTTTACTGCAGCCATTTCGCCTTCGCTTCCTTGCAGTTCCTATTTATTTAAGTGACGTATATCGCTTTACCCCTTAACTTCTCCTGAACATTTTTGGACTTCCTTCTTTCTCCGATGAAGTGAAGTAGTACTTCTGTTACAAAACGAAGAGCAACAATAGAACTGAAATTAGGATATCAATAGCGAAAGAGACATTTTGTAAGAAAAAGAGGGTTTTCTCGATCAGTATGGACAGAGATATGAAGAAAAGACTAATAAAATGTTTTGTGTAGTGTATCCACCTACAGGGGTATTGAAACATGGACAGTAAGATAGAAAGAGGGGCTGTTGAGATGCGGATAGGAGGAGGACGGAAAGTAAAAGTTAGATGGATAGAGTGAAAAGTGAAGAGGTACTGAGTAAAGTGGGAGATCAAAGACAATTACTGAATGTACGTAATAAAAAGAAGCAAAATTGACATGCAGTAAGAAAAAAGGAGAAGCTTATAAGAAAGGTCGTAGAGCGATATGTGGAAGGGAAGCAGAGGAAAAGAGAAAGAAATTTTAGGGTCTGGCTGGCATGCTGGACGGTAACAGCAACATTAATGGATAGCAGAAAATGGAAACTCAAATGACTTGCTAACATAGCAGTAAACTCTTGATGATAACCAAAGATTTTCAATGCAATTATCTTCTTTGTCTATATTTATCTGTACAATTTCCGTGATTGCTCTTTTTACATAGGTCTGTTCCTCTCCACCTGAAACGACTATTTTGGTATTCATTATCGCAGTATCTTCAGGATTAGAGCCGGCAGCTGTGACCGAGCGGTTCTAGGCGCTTCAGTTCGGAACCGCGCTGCTACTACGGTCGCAGGTTCGAATCCTGTCGCGGGCATGGTTAGTTAGGTTTAAGTATTTTTCAGTCTTAGATAACTTCAGACGGACATCATCATTCCTCAGTGCTCCAGTACCCCACATGTTTCTACAGTGACTCTTCCGGACGATTCTCTAAAAAACTGCAGTCTCCTCATCACAGCTAAATTGTGATCTACTGGACGGTAGGGTATGCAGCAACATTAATGGTTTGCAGAAAATGGAAACTCAAATGACTTGCTAACATAGCAGTAAACTCTTGATGGTAACCCAAGATTTTCAATGCAGTTACCTTCTTTGTCTATATTTATCTGTACAATTTCCGTGGTCTGCTCTTGGGTACGCCTTATACTCGTAACCCAATAGCCTCTGTCTGACGCTGATGTAATCCACCTGGAATTTTCGAATATCTCCGAGTCTTTTCCAAGTACACATCTCCCTCTTGTGATTTTTAAACTCTGTATTCGCTATTACTAGCTGAAATTTATCGCAGAACTCATTCAGTCTTGCACCTCTCTCATTCCTTCTACCAAGTCCACACTCTTCTGCAATTCTATCTTCTCTTTCTTCCCCTACTAATATGTTCCAGTCTCCCATGGTTAATACATATCTCTTCCATTACATACTGGATTGAGAATCGGTATGCAAATCAGGCAAAATTGCCGGGAGCCAATCATCGCGCCAACGCACCGGGTTTAAGGTTCTTGCTTGGTAAAACACTGTGCCCTTCTGCGTATCCGCCTGCTACACATCCTGGTCGACAGGAATGGTCGACCATTCAAGGTCTTTTTTAGGGGAGCGAAGGCGCGACAATCGCTTGGGGAGAGATCGGGGCTGCTCGAGTGTATCCCAGTTGAGTTGGCGTCACTTCTGTGTGACTCCAAGGTCGACTAGCGCCCGCTGTCGAATCGGGAACAGCACGGAGCCTGGCGCACCATCCCAAGACGGTGTTTTTCGACAAATGTGTTGCCCCATGCATATTCTTTTTCTCTGGTGAATGTCTCCCGTTTGTTTTTCTTCGGCAGCCAAGGAAAGACTAACAGCTCGTTGGCCCCGTTTGGATACATTTGGTAACATCGTCGCAGTAGGCTGCGTTTCGGCGTTTACTGCGCGCACGCCAGAAAGACACGAATACCACACTAAACTCGTGCCCACATATAGGTGCTTATATAACCGTACCGGAGTGGCGCATCGTTGCGTATACGCTGCAGCGACGCCCTCAAAGCGAAATTTTTGATTGTCACTTATACTAGTAGGAAACAAGTACTAGCGGATAGAGGAGAGTAGCAGACATAATGAGAATGAACAGGTGTGTGGGGAATGTAGCAAGCCAAAAGCATATATATGATTCAAGAACGTTCCGTACCATAATTAAAGAGATAAGACAGGAACAAGATGTTGACGTGATAGAAGATGTGACGCAGACATTGGGAAAACGTAATATAACAACAAGAAAGTATGTCGCTGACCATGGTGCATTAAAACGTGTAAAGCAGACCTTTACCTCTCACGGGATGTCGCATCGATGATGATGATGGTCACAGGCTTGATATATAAGTAAATTTTCTTTGATTTTAGTTTTCTCTCAATCCCATGTGTTTTGAAGCGGATCCTCTATAATGAACTTTGGCCTACATTTTTAAGGAAGTGTAATAACAGCAACACTTTTACACAACTCACTTTTGGGTGCATCATGATTACTGTGTTCAGTCTGTTGAAATAAGTGGGTCACAGACTTCTGGCGTTGGTTCTCATACTCGAAATGCCTAACTCAGATCATTTTTTCGTGTACCACGCACATCCTTCATAGCGTATTTTGGAATGCCAGCAGATTCAGATAAGAGAGCTGTGCAAATATTTACCATGACACAGGATGCTGACTTGAGATATAGGCCAGCATTCATTTCGTAAAGTTACTTGCCACATAAACCTACTCAAGCACAGTCTGCGACTGTCTGCTGATGATGCAGTGGTATATGGAAAGATTCATCGTTGAGTGACTGCAGAAAGATACAAGATGACTCTACTATTTGATGGATTGTGGAGTACGTAGACTTTTTTAAAAAAAAAACCTTCTACAGCACCCCATTTCCGACACTTCGGTTCTCCAGACATACATGCTCACAAATTTGTTCCTCAGATTACGGCCTGGGTTTGGCACTATAAGCGGCAATCAAATGAAAATTAAATAGACGGAAAAAATTGGCCTGGTTCGGGTACGACCCGCGCTCTTACGGCCCCATACAAACGTAATTATGTATACAGACAGCTCATCCATCCTGGGAACATGGAATCGCGACTATTTTTGCCTGTTATCGACATTGATACTGGCAAGATATCGTCCCTGGAAATCCCAAGACTCTCGAGAATGTTGTAACTTTAACTTCGGTAATGATGGAAGTTGAGGAAATGAAATAAATTTTTGTCATGGCCAGGGCTTCAACCCAGATCTCCTTGTTTACTAAGCAGGTACGCTAGCCATCAGAGCACCGCAGCGCTATATCTGACATAGCTGCATGGACTAGTCCAGTACCCTCCATTTAATTCTATCAGACTTTAATTTTAAGTTTGAAGTCGGATAATAAATGACAAAAGAAATATTTTTTTGTGATGTAATTATAGATTAACAATATTCTAATTTATTTTCCTTTAGTTTTACTGTGAAACCTTGCTTATCGCCAAATTTCATTATTACAGTCAACGGGAGGACCCCTATTGATTTTGATGAGCGAATTCGCGACTATCAAAATACACGAATAAATAGCCATATATTTTGACTGTAGTGCCTTAGAATCTTACATTTATTGTGCCACCAAGGGACTACAGATCTTACTATGAAAATTTCAACTTAATATGTCCATCTTTTCCTGACAAAAAGTGTTTTTAACAGTCGGACAGGCAGAAGGACAACAAAGTGGCCCTGTAATGGTTCCTTTTTTTTACCGAGTGAGGCACGGAACCGTAAAAAAGTAAGTAAACTGTTTATTTTTTCAAAAGTAATCATCATAATTGTTAATAAGTTTATTCCACAGTGAGACAAGACGGTCAGTGCCTTCGTGGAAAAAAGTTTGCCCTTGCAGGACCATAATTGTATCCAGGCGCGCACCTCTTCATTCGAAGCAAATTGACGGCCACGAATGTCTTTCTCCAGTGATCCGAAAGTTTGGAAATCGGATGCGTAGGGATCGGGAATGTACGGAGGATGTGTGAGGGTTTCGCAGCGAAACTTATGCAGCGTTAGTCGAAAAGCATGTGAAGGCCCACATGTTGCCAAGTTTGTTTCCTCCGTACATTCATGATCTCTTCCCATTCGATTTCCAAATTTTTGGAGTCTGAAGAAAGGTATTCGTCACCGTCGATTTCCATTGTACAGAGAAGTGTATGCATGGGTACGATTATAGTTTTTTTATTGGCTTTGAGAACGTGCCCATATAGACATCACAACACTGGAAACGTTGTATTGCAGATTACACTTTGTATTGACAATTCAGAGTAGGCATTAGTTAAGTCGTACCCTGGTACGAAGTTACACAAGTGTGTAGATTGAGTAGTAGAGGGCGAAAGACTTCATTCTTGTCTTGTACCCTTACTATACGGATTGTCTTATACCCTTACTACAAGGACCATTAGAAGAAAAGCCTTTAGCTCCTTCAGTTGCGGAAACAAGAAAATAACACGTGTTGGGTGGACATACTCGAATCGTCTTGGTTTTGGTGATAGCATTTTACTCTTTGCTCCCGTGGAGATGAACTGCCAATATTGTTCGGACAACCAATAAAGAGAAGAATAAAACTGGGTTGGATTACATTTGATACACTAAATCTAACTTCGAAAAAAATGTTTCCGATTTGACTGAAAAGGGAAGTTCATGATCAGTTTGAATTTCCAGTTTCGATTTATGCGAAAATCATTCATAAACTCACTGTGACTCAACGAGCAACGGACACATCTGTGTCGGATATTATTAGGAGAGAAACGACAAAAACATACGGATCAGGCAACAGATTGGAACAGAGGGCGCAATGGAAATGAAGAAGGCATGGGTTGGTTCAAATGGCTCTGAGCACTATGGGACTTAACATCTATGGTCATCAGTCCCCTAGAACTTAGAACTACTTAAACCTAACTAACCTAAGGACATCACACAAAACCCAGTCATCACGAGGCAGAGAAAATCCCTGACCCCGTCGGGAATCGAACCCGGGAACCTACGCGCGGGAAGCGAGAACGCTACCGCACGAGAAGACATGGGCCGGACAGGTAGAAACGAGAGTGAAGAGTAGATGGATTACAAAATCATTGTTGGATTCCAACAGAGAAGAGAAGCGATGACTTAGCGGAGGGTGAGTAGATTACATTACAAAACACGTATATATATTGCTGAATGCAGAACATTGAAAAAGTAGAGGTGACCTTTATCCATTACTGGGTGTCGAACGGCTGGGCTGACGATGGAGATAGTTAGGTTACATTCCTGACAAGTGAAACAAAATTTATCTGTTCTGAGTGTTTTGTCGATTCTATCTCGTCCGAAACGGATCCTGTGGCCTTGTTTTCTTTTTTTCGTAAGGCGAAGTGTTGTAGTTTGGAGCTCCAACGTCAGGCGCGTAATGGGGCCCCTTAGGGATATGGCAGCAAGAGAGGAAAAGAAAACCAATGTGCACTCCGTGTGCATACCAGGGGGAGTCATTCCAGATGTGGAAAGGGTTCTTCCGGATGCCATGAAGGGTACAGGGTGCACCCATCTGCAGGTGGTCACTCATGTCGGCACCAATGATGTGTATCGCTATGGATCGGAGGAAATCCTCTCTGGCTTCCGGCAGCTATCTGATTTGGTGAAGACTGCCAGTCTCGCTAGCGGGATGAAAGCAGAGCTCACCATCTGCAGCATCGTCGACAGGACTGACTGCGGACCTTTGGTACAGAGCCGAGTGGAGGGTCTGAATCAGAGGTTGAGACGGTTCTGCGACGGTGTGGGCTGCAGATTCCTCGACTTGCGCCATAGGGTGGTGGGGTTTCGGGTTCCACTGGATAGGTCAGGAGTCCACTACACGCAACAAGCGGCTACACGGGTAGCAGGAGTTGTGTGGCGTGGGCTGGGCGGTTTTTTAGGTTAGATGGCCTTGGGCAAGTACAGAAAGGGCAACAGCCTCAACGGGTGCGGGGCAAAGTCAGAACATGCAGGGACCAAGCAGCAATCGGTATTGTAATTGTAAACTGTCGAAGCTGCGCTGGTAAAGTACCGGAACTTCAAGCGCTGATAGAAAGCACCGAAGCTAAAATCGTTATAGGTACAGAAAGCTGGCTGAAGCCAGAGATAAATTCTGCCGAAATTTTTACAAAGGTACAGACGGTGTTTAGAAAGGATAGATTGCATGCAACCGGTGGTGGAGTGTTCGTCGCTGTTAGTAGTAGTTTATCCTGTAGTGAAGTAGAAGTGGATAGTTCTTGTGAATTATTATGGGTGGAGGTTACACTCTGCAACCGAGCTAGGTTAATAATTGGCTCCTTTTACCGACCCCCCGACTCAGCAGCATTAGTGGCAGAACAACTGAGAGAAAATTTGGAATACATTTCACTTAAATTTTCTCAGCATGTTATAGTCTTAGGTGGAGATTTCAATTTACCCGATATAGACTGGGACACTCAGATGTTTAGGACGGGTGGTAGGGACAGAGCATCGAGTGACATTATACTGAGTGCACTATCCGAAAATTACCTCGAGCAATTAAACAGAGAACTGACGCGTGGGGATTACTTCTTGGACCTACTGATAACAAACAGACCCGAACTTTTCGACTCTGTATGTGCAGAACAGGGAATCAGTGATCATAAGGCAGTTGCAGCATCCCTGAATATGGAAGTTAATAGGAATATAAAAAAAGGGAGGAAGGTTTATCTGTTTAGCAAGAGTAATAGAAGGTAGATTTCAGACTACCTAACAGATCAAAGCGAAAATTTCTGTTCCGACACTGACAATGTTGAGTGTTTATGGAAAAAGTTCAAGGCAATCGTAAAATGCGTTTTAGACAGGTACGTGCCGAGTAAAACTCTGAGGGACGGGAAAAACCCACCGTGGTACAACAACAAAGTTAGGAAACTACTGAGAAAGCAAAGAGAGCTTCACTCCAAGTTTAAACGAAGCCAAAACCTCTCAGACAAACAGAAGCTAAACGATGTCAAAGTTAGCGTAAGGAGGGCTATGCGTGAAGCGTTCAGTGAATTCTAAAGTAAAATTCTATGTACCGACTTGACAGAAAATCCTAGGAAGTTCTGGTCTTACGTTAAATCAGTAAGTGGCTCGAAACAGCATATTCAGACACTCCGGGATGATGAAGGCATTGAAACAGAGGATGACACCCGTAAAGCTGAAATACTAAACACCTTTTTCCAAAGCTGTTTCACAGAGGAGACTGCACTGCAGTTCCTTCTCTAAATCCTCGCACAAACGAAAAAATGGCTGACATCGAAATAAGTGTCCAAGGAATAGAAAAGCAACTGGAATCGCTCAACAGAGGAAAGTCCACTAGACCTGACGGGATACCAATTCGATTCTACACAGAGTACGCGAAAGAACTTGCCCCCCTTTTAACAGCCGTGTACCGCAAGTCTCTAGAGGAACGGAAGGTTCCAAATGATTGGAAAAGAGCACAGGTAGTCCCAGTCTTCAAGAAGGGTCGTCGAGCAGATGCGCAAAACTATAGACCTATATCTCTGACGTCGATCTGTTGTAGAATTTTAGAACATGTTTTTTGCTCGAGTATCATGTCGTTTTTGGAAACCCAGAATCTACTATGTAGGAATCAACATGTATTCCGGAAACAGCGATCGTGTGAGACCCAACTCGCTTTATTTGTTCATGAGACCCAGAAAATATTAGATACAGGCTCCCAGGTAGATGCTATTTTTCTTGACTTCCGGAAGGCGTTCGATACAGTTCCGCACTGTCGCCTGATAAACAAAATAAGAGCCTACGGAATATCAGACCAGCTGTGTGGCTGGATTGAAGAGTTTTTAGCAAACAGAACACAGCATATTGTTATCAATGGAGAGACGTCTACAGACGTTAAAGTAACCTCTGGCGTGCCACAGGGGAGTGTTATGGGACCATTGCTTTTCACAATATACAGTATATAAATGACCTAGTAGATAGTGTCGGAAGTTCCATGCGGCTTTTCGCGGATGATGCTGTTGTATACAGAGAAGTTGCAGCATTAGAAAATTGTAGCGAAATGCAGGAAGATCTGCAGCGGATAGGCACTTGGTGCAGGGAGTGGCAACTGACTCTTAACATAGACAAATGTAATGTATTGCGAATACATAGAAAGAAGGATCCTTTATTGTATGATTATATGATAGCGGAACAAACACTGGTAGCAGTTATTTCTGTAAAATATCTGGGAGTACGCGTGCGGAACGATTTGAAGTGGAATGATCATATAAAATTAATTGTTGGTAAGGCGGGTACCAGGTTGAGATTCATTGGGAGGGTCCTTAGAAAATGTAGTCCATCAACAAAGGAGGTGGCTTACAAAACACTCGTTCGACCTATACTTGAGTATTGCTCATCAGTGTGGGATCCGTACCAGATCGGGTTGACGGAGGAGATAGAGAAGATCCAAAGAAGAGCGGCGCGTTTCGTCACATGGTTATTTTGTAACCGTGATAGCGTTACGGAGATGTTTAACAAACTCAAGTGGCAGACTCTGCAAGAGAGGCGCTCTGCATCGCGGTGTAGCTTGCTCGTCAGGTTTTGAGAGGGTGCTTTTCTGGATGAGGTATCGAATATATTGCTTCCCCCTACTTATACCTCCCGAGGAGATCACGAATGTAAAATTAGAGAGATTAGAGCGCGCACGGAGGCTTTCAGACAGTCGTTTCTTCCCGCGAACCATACGCGACTGGAACAGGAAAGGGAGGTAATGACAGTGGCACGTAAAGTGCCCTCCGCCACACACCGTTGGGTGGCTTGCGGAGTATAAATGTAGATGTAGATGTAGATGTAGAAATGTAACTTTCGAAACACTTTAACATGAATTGCCATTTTGTGCACCTCCTTCAGTGCGACGAAGCACGTCGGGGTCAATGCAGGCTATTGGTATCCCTTGTTAATCTCGGAACGTGTAAGTCAAATCATTTTTTCATGAAACGCGTATCTTTTTCTTTTCACGTTTTGGAACGCCAGTCATAGTCCGATAAGAGAGCTCTGCAAATGTTTGCCTTGATACGGGATGCCCACTGAGATACCGTCTAGCATTCGTTTCGTCAGCTTGCGTTTTACTTCCACCTCCTTCCCAGCGAGTTGGCTAAATACTGAAAACTTGTTTGTTAGTGAGTTTAAGCCCAAATAACTTCCGTGGACGCGAATATGTCATCAGACGTGAAAAACGAATACTTAAGTGAGACAATCTGCGTTCGTTAAAATTCTGATGTAGAGGAGGAGGTAACATCTGTGGAACCTACTTTCATACGAACACAGCTTGTACGAGAGAGTTTATTAATAATAAGAGTTCTCTGCAGCGCCATCAGACAGTTAGTATCGGAAAAGGAATGGCGTGTTTTAGTTCATGAACGTGAAGGTATTCAGAAATCCTGACGGGATACTGACAATGACAGTAATGAAGGACAACCTAACCCATGGTACATGGTGAATCCCACCATCATCTGCATTGGAAGTGCGCACGTTGACTGCTCCAATCAACTGCATACCAAACAAGAAATGAGAAAAATACATAGCATATTCTGTGCCAATACATAAGACATAAAGACAGGAAAGGGAGGATTGGGAGAGCGATGCCTGCGAGGGAAAGAGAGATAAAGAGAGCAAGAGAAGAAAGGGGGAGGGAGGAAGAGAAGGATGGAGAAAGGAGAGAGAGTGGGATAACAGGGAATATGACAGGAAGGCAGAGAGAAAGAGAGAGAGCGAAAGGGGGCAGGAAGGGAATGACAGAGACAGAGAGAAGGAGGGACGTGGTTAAGTCAAGTCGTTTAAATAGCTGGGCGTAACGTTGCGAAGCGATATGAGGTGGAACTAGTATATGAGAACTGTGGTAGGGAAGGCGAATAGTCGACTTCGGTTTATTGGGAGAATTTTAGGAAAGAATGTTCACCTGTAAAGGAGACCTCATACAGGTCCCTGTTGCGACCTATTCTTGAGTATTGTTCGAGTGTTTGGGTTGCGTTCCAGGTCGGACTGAAGGAAGACACCACAGCAATTCAGAGGCGGGCTGCTAGATTTGTTGCCAGTGGGTTCGAGCAATAGGATAAATGTTAAAGAGATGCATCAGGAACTCAGATGGGAACCCCTGAAGGGAAGCCGACGTTCTTTTCGAGAAACACTATTGAGAAAATTAAGAGAACCGGCATTTGAAGCTGACTGCCGAACGGTTCTACTGCCGCCAACGTACATTGTGCGTAAGGACCACGAAGACAAGATACGAGAAATTAGGGCTCATAAGGAGGCATACAGACAGTCGTTTTTCCCTCACTCTATCTGCAGGCGAAAGAGTAAAGGAAATGAGGAAATGACCAGTAGTGGTAGGGGGTATCCTCCTCATGCACCGTACGGTGTTTTGCGGAGTATCGATGTAGATGTTGATGCAGATGTAGAGAGAGAGGGGGGGGGAGGGAGGGGGGAGGGAAGGGAGAGTGCTAAGGGGGGAGAGAGAGGGAGAAGGAGTGAGGGAGAGGGGAAGGGAGGGGGAGAGGGGGAGGGAGAGGGAGAGGGAGAGGGAGAGGGAGAGGGAGAGGGAGAGGGAGAGGGAGAGGGAGAGGGAGAGGGAGAGGGAGAGGGTGAGGGAGAGGGAGAGGGAGAGGGAAGGAGGCAGAGGGGGGGGGGAGAAGGAGAGATAGAGATACAAAATCCACAGACAGGAAGACAGAGCTCATGAAACAGAGGAATAACTCCTAGAAACAGACTTACCTCGCGTCAAGGGCGTCAGCTATCGGTAAGGCTCTTTTTTTTACGCGAAGGCGGATCGAAACCAATTTTTTCTGCAGTGGACGCAGGATCCAGTGTTTAGCAGGAGCCACTAAAGTTCCCGTGAGCGCTCTCAGTACTGCAGGCGTTTAGGAGACGTTTCTGAGTGTGAGCCCTCAAAATACAGGAAACAGGAAGGCCTCTTAGCACCCACACAGCAGAATACGAACGCTTTATTTAAGTGGGATAGCACAACAGGTCTATTGCGAAAGGAGTATCATCGTGAGTGTCGGTAGCCGATAAAAGTCCAGGTAATGCCGAGTACTTGCGGGGCATCAGCGGACGTCCACAAACAAAATAAGAATGGCATCTGCAGTCCTGACAGCGTCAAGCGAGAAGACAACTACAGGCTCCCGACGTCCCAGCACGGCAGGGCACGAGCGGACGCGTAACATTGGCCTCGTCGCACATAGCGGCGACCGTCTAGGCAAACTGCACAGGCAGAACTGGCGCCGCATTTCCTCGACTATCAGCAGGAAAACACACGGCGCTCAAAAGCCTGTCGCCGATTCGCAGTGGGCTACCATTTATCAGTAAGTTTTGAAATCCGTGAACAAACTCTTACATATCCCCTCCCTCCGAGACCAACCGGAGACATTTTACGACCAGTTAAAGTTAAAGCATTAATATTGGTAGTTTTATGTCACCGGTAGAAACCCATTACAAGGACGTACCTACATCTACACCTACGTAACTACTTCGCAATTCACACTTAAGTGCTTGGCAGACGATTCATAGAACCGTTTTCAGACTACTTCTCTAACGTTCCACCCTCGAACAGGACGTGGTAAAAATGAACATCAGAATCTTCCTGTTGAAGCCTTGATTTCTCCTATGACGATGCTCATTTCTGCCTAAATCTTTCTGTCAGAGCCGTCATTTCTTTTATGACACTGTTATTTCTCCCTATATACTTCGGAGTCAGAAAAATATCTTTGTATTCTGAGGAGAAAGACGGTGATGGAATTTTCGAGAGACGATCTTGCCACAGTGAAAACACCTTTGTTTCAATGATTGCCCCTCTAACTCGCTTATCGTGTTCGTGACACATCCTTCCCTATTACAATACAAAACGAAAGATCCGTACCCACAGACCGGAAAGTTGCACAGGTCACACAATATTCAACGAAGGCGATAGGAGTGATCCACAATTACAGGCCCATATCTTTAACGTCGATATGCAGCAGGATTTTGCAACATGCATTGTGTTCGAACACTAAAAAATACGTCGAAGAGAACGATGTATAGACACACAGTCAGCACAGATTTATAAAACATCGCTCTTGTGAAACACAACTAGCTTTTTACTCACACGAAGTGTTCATTGGTGTTGCCAAATGATTCCAAATTGATTCCGTAATTCCAGATATCCAGAAGGCTTTTGATGCTGTACGTTAAAAGCGGCTTGTAATCAGATTGTGTGCGTATGGAATATCGCCTCAGTTAAGCGACTGGATTCGTGATTTCCTGTCAGAGAGGTCGCAGTTCGTCGTAAGTGACGGAAAGTCATCCATTAAAACAGAAGTGATTTCTGGCGTTCCACAAGGTAGTTTTATAGGCCCTTTGTCGTTCCTTATCTATGTAAACGATGTTGGAGACGATCTGAGCAGCCTTCTTAGGTTGTTTTCAGATGACGCTACCGTTTATTGTCTAGTAAAGCCATCAGAAAATCAAAACAGATTGCACAAAGATTTAGAAAATATATCTGTATTGTGTGAAAATTGGCAATTGACCCTAATTAATGAAAAGCGTAAGGTCATCCACATGAGTGCTAAGAGCAATCTGTTAAACTTCAGTTACACGATAAATTAATCAAATCTAAAGGCCGTAAATTCAACTAAATACCTATGAATTACAATTACAAACAACTTACATTGGAAAGAACATATTGTTAATGCGTAAGAAGGCTGTTTAGGTTCTTATATTGGTAACGCCGCTGCCACGTAGCGCTCTCTGTATGAAAATCACTGGCTGTGCTGTGTGCAGTCTGTGGCTAGTTTGCATTGTTGTCTGCCATTGTAGTGTTGGGCAGCTGGATGTGAACAGCGCGTAGCGTTGCGCAGTTGGAGGTGAGCCGCCAGCAGTGGTGGATGTGGGGAGAGAGATGGCGGAGTTTTGAAATTTGTTATACTGGATATTATGAACTGCTATGTATATTATGATTTTTCAACACTATTAAGGTAAATACATTGTTTGTTCTCTATTAAAATCTTTCATTTGCTAACTATGCCTATCAGTAGTTAGTGCCTTCTGTAGTTTGAATCTTTTATTTAGCTGGCAGTAGTGGCGCTCGCTGTATTGCAGTAGCTTGAGTAACGAAGATTTTTGTGAGGTAAGTGATTTGTGAAAGGTACAGGTTAATGTTAGTCAGGGCCATTCTTTTGTAGGGATTTCTGAAAGTCAGATTGCGTTGCGCTAAAAAATATTGTGTGTCAGTTTAAGCACAGTCCTGTATATAATTTTTCTAAGGAGACGTTTCAAATGTTGTGGGGAAGGCGAACCAAACACTGCTATTTATTGGCAGAATATTTAGAAGGAGCAACAAATCTGCTAAGGAGACTGCCTGCAGTACGCTTGTCTGTCCTATTTTGGAGTACTGCTGCGCGGTGTGGGATCCTTACCAGATAGGATTGACGGAGTACATCGAAAAAGTTCAAAGAAGGGCCGCACGGTTTGTATAATCGAGGAATAGGACAGAGAGAGTCACGGATATGTACAGGATGAGGGGTGGACATCATTAAACCAAAAGCATTTCTAGTAGGGGCAGAATCTTCTCATGAAATTTTAGTCACCAACTTTCTCCTCCGAATGTGACAATAGTTTGTTGACGACGGCCTATATATGGAGAAATGATCATCATAATAAAATAAGGGAAATCTGAGCTCGCACG
Source organism: Schistocerca cancellata (assembly GCF_023864275.1). Taxonomy (NCBI): domain Eukaryota; kingdom Metazoa; phylum Arthropoda; class Insecta; order Orthoptera; family Acrididae; genus Schistocerca; species Schistocerca cancellata. The sequence goes on from NC_064627.1 coordinate 1,002,345,944, forward strand.
GAAAGATATAGGTGTTCGTTCCTTCGCGCGCTACTCGACAGTGGGATAACAGAGAATTATTGTGAAGGTGTTTCGATGAACCTATTGCCAGGCACTTAAGTGTGATTTGCAGAGTATCCACGTAGATGTAGATGTAGGTGAAAAGATTTGCCCTCCTTTGAACCTTTTCAATGTCCTTCGTCAATCCTATCTGGTAAGGATCCCATACTGCACAGCACTACCTGAGAAGAGGACGGACAAGCGTATTATAGACATTCTCTTTAGTAGATTTGTTGCATCTTCCAAGTGTTCTCCAAATAGAATGCAGTCTTAGAATGCAGTCTTTGATTCGCTCTCTCCAATATGTGTTCGTTCCGGTTTAAGTTGTTCGTGATTGTTATTCCTAGCTATTTAGTGGAATTGACTGCCTTTATATTTGTATTATACATCGCGTCATCTAAATTTAACGCGTCCTTTTTAGTACTCAAGCGGAAGGCCAATGCTTTGTACTGTTCGCGGTCAATTGCCGCTTTTTGTGGTTTAAAGATATCATGTTTAAGTCGTTTTGTATTTCGTATTGAATTTCTGACGAGTTTAATTGACGGTAAATGACAGCATCATATGACAGAGCAGCTCACATCGTCTCCTAAATTGTTTAAATTAGTTAAGAACAGTAGAGAACCTATAAAACTTCCTTGGGGAACCCCAGAAACCAGTTCTGTTTCACTCGATAAGTTTCAGTCAGCCAGGAGGAAATGTGACCTTTCTGACAGGAAGTCACGAATCCAGGCGCGCAACTGTGGCGATGACCCATAGGCAAGCAATTTGATTAGAGGTCGATTGTGAGGAGCGGTGTCAAAACAGTTCTGGAAACCTAGAAAAATAGAATTAACTTTAGATCTCCTGTCAATAACACCCTTTTCTTCGTCTGAATAAACAGTCAAAATTGTCTTTCACACGGAATATATTTTTTGAATCCGTGCTGGGCACACTGCAATAGCCTCCAGCAAAGTCCCTGAGAAGAACCGGTTAATCTTGGCCGAAACGTGGTAAGAGAGTGAGAAGGTAAGGACTTAAATACGGAGGCAGATCAATAACCTAATCGATGAATCAAACCCAGCGAGAGTAATGTAAGTAGCTAATCAAGTAAGACAAGTTTGTATGAAAATGGATGTAAGGCAGCATTGCAGACAATCATATCCGTTGTTCAGCTTGTGCGTCGAAGGAGCGTTGAAGGAATATGTGAATGACCTTCCACTTAACATCCATCAAGCAGATTTAACACTTTTTGCAAACAATTAGAGACAAACAAACAGAATAAATTGTTAATGAAGTTTTTGAAAGAATTATTTAGTGGTTGCCCGAAGAGTAGCCTTTTCCTTAGTTTTGAGAAATCACAGTATATTCAGTTCTGTACAAAAAATAGAGCCATACCAACAGTTGAAGTAGAAAGCGAATAAAAGTCAGCAAACAGAGTAAAATCTTCTAAATGTTTGGGTGTACATAGTGTTGGAAACTCAAACTGGAAGAAACATTACTTAGCCACTCAAACAGCTAAATTCAGGTATTTTTGTTCTTTGCATAATTGCTAGACAAGCGAATCAGTCTCCTAAAACCTGTTTTGCACCATTCTACTCAATATGTCCTATGACCTAATTTTCGATGCAACTTATCACTTCGAAATACAATATGATTGCACGAAAGTGGATAGTAAGAGTAATATATATATATATATATATATATATATATATATATATATATATATATTGCTTTTTGTACTACAGTAAATACAAAAACCGCTCTTGTCCATAAACAGCGTGCTCTGCGTTTATCAAAAACATATGTCACAATAGCTGCGGGCTATGAAACCATGGTTTGTGGAAAAACTGCACCCAGAAACATACAAAATTATAAATAAATATTTGTGAGCGAAGAACTTTTTACGTTCCCCTTAACTTACCTGCAGAATACATGTACAGTGCTGCAGAGCTAGCGATTGTAATAAAATGGTTAAGAAGAACGAAGCTCAATTTTACATTAAAGTGAAAGGCATTAAATGTGATTTGAGCATCACATTATCAGAAGAAAGTGCTACCAATATTCAGTTGATTTAACCTACAATAAATGTAAACTGTTTAAGATGATGCTTTCATTTGGAAACACAAATTTATAACCAGAATTTGTAATAAACATTTGTGTGTGATATCGAAAAGATTGTTAGGCGATTATGAGCGACTAATGGATTTTTTCACGATGTAGAAGTCCTGATAGAGCTTAACAAAATTATAATTCTAAGAACAAAATCTTGTGGACTGTTGTGCAGAAGATGGTACATCGGGACATCTAATGTGACTTACTGCTTTAAGATTTATGTGCAGTGACACGATGTGTTCAAGCATAGACGACTGCCTGCAGATATTTCGCCAACAAATAGCATGGCCATAACTAGACACAGAATTTTGACGAGACATTTTAAATTGCAGTTGTTTCAAAGAAATGGCCACTACAAGAGACGCGAGACATTAAAGTATAAAAATAATTGTCAATAAGTAACAATATCAGAGACTTATTTGAACTATTTAGCTTGAAATATCATTATCGAATATGACTGAAAGATTTTCAGGTTTTAGATTATATGCAGAAAGAAAAATCGATATGTGAAGCAATTACGTTGACACTTCGCGAAATTCTCGTTAAGCAGAATAATAATTCCTAAATGTAGATACCTTATCTTCACAAATGTGTCTCCAGTTTTTAAAATAATGACTTCTAATAATATATACAGAGCAAAGCAAATGGCAAGAGAGTCACATACGTGAACAGTCATACTTAGTAAATTAATTAAACAATGGTTCTGCTCTGATAAGAGTGAGAAGTAATGATGCTGGAAAAATAACTTATCATTAAGACCCAATAAATAGAATGCACCATAATCAAAGAAGCTGGAACGGATACATTTTGGACTTGAGTAATTACAGGCTAGTTCTCAAAATAAAATATAGAAAAGTAATAGGTTAAAGAAATAGGAGCAGTCTAAGAAAGGATAGGTACTGTATCACAGTATAGTTGCTACCTGGAGTGTATATGACGATAATCTGGCCCTAATAAGATACCAGAAACCCAAAAAAAAGGAGGTACATTCAAGTATAGCGTATTCACATCTCATTGACCTGGAATGAAAGCTAGGACTGGACAAGTGTAAAGTATGTAACCAGTTTTAGCTTTAGCATTTTACAAAAACTACCTAAATTAGGGGTTTGAAACACACTCCTCTCAGATCCACACCCAGTGCTGCCTAAGACCCGTCAGCAGTACAGTAAGCAATAGGCAACGATTGCTTACTATTGCTTATTGAGAGAAGTAGATACCGGAGACTGGCAGACCGCCATAACAATACTGGAGTTGGTTAAGTGGCGACCGCGCCAGGACTCATTTCGTACCTGCGCCGCTGGCGGCTGGTGGCTGGCTGCAGCTCTGGGGTGCACTGAGACTCAGCCACAAGGTTGCCTCCTGGCGAGGAAGTCGCTTTCCGCCGCCGCCTACAAGCTTCCCGTTCCGTTCCCTCCGTGCCTTGTCGACACTTTGCTCCGGATGAGGACGTGACTTCCCTTTCTCCTCTTATCCGCTCCTCCTCTTGCTGACTAGCATTCTTGTTACACAGTGATTACCACTGGCAGAGAAATATCTGGTTTGCACAGGCCGTGACGACTGTTAATAAAGTGGACAGACAGCACACTGGTCTCTGTGTGTTCCTCATCATCCGCTACTGAACATTTACCATTACTCGATAATGGGAATCTAAAGTGGTTACCAATTTTTCTGATTCCATTACCCCTGAGTGAAGTCAGATAATAGCTAGTACCTACCCTGTCCTTCCCGTACCATCATTAACATTAGAGCGCAACTTTAGAAGGAAACATAACTTTTTTTGAAAACTTCATTTTCAATTGATGAGAGAAAGATGGTATTAGACTTTTTAAAATTTTTATTAAAGCACAAACTAACGAGGCAGTTTGTGCTGCAAATTTTTAAAAACATTTTTTAGAACGTTGAAGCAATTCTAAGTACATCGCAAGTGCAACCAATAGTTTATTCTCCGATAACAGGGTAGACACTTGTTACAGATCTTGCTTCCTCTCTGCCCCTCCTCCCCTAGCGATACTTATTTCAAAAACTCCCTGCTCCCTCATTTAAAATCAAATTTTACTCGCTGTCAGATATTGTATTTCTCAATGGTGATTTTTTTTTCTCGGTGCGCCATATCTCCCGTATTAACCAAAATTAATGATCGAAACTTCATTTTCAAGATTTCATTCACTAGTAATGACGAAAAATACACAAATACAGTTATAGTTTTCGTTAAAAAACTTTATTTTGAAAACATTTTTATGAAAGCAATGTAGACGATGCCATCTCTTGACAATCTGTTTAACTAACATGGACAAAAAGTGTTACAGTTGTCCAGATTATTTACCCAGGCGCAGTCTATCACGCGATTTCAGTCATACACGTCGATGTAAGGAATTTAGAAGGCGCCATCTATTGATAATCTGATTTTACTATTTTGTTTGAGTTGTTCACTTTCCTTGAGCAAGCGTTGTGTACTGTGAGAAAATGAAAGAGAATAATGTCAAATAAAAGTAGCCTTTGCTCTGACTCTTAATAGAGCACAAAGTCAGAGTGATATTTATGTTTGTACTAAAGACACATACCACCAAAGAAGTTTTATAAAATTAAGAAATTTTAAAATATAAAATTAAGCTGTCAAAGACAACATTGGTTTTTTATATATTTCACAGTAAAACATACTGTACAGAATAATATGGATTCTTACAGTGAGACTAATATTTGCGACTGCTATTCAGAATGTGGTACCTTTTACTCATGAATACTTGCATTTACTTATTCACCCATTACTATGTTACCTATCGGTGACTAATCAGGATAGAATGCGAATTATTTGCACGCATCGGCTCGTACGAATTTATTATTTGTAAATCACTCGGTTGCTTGACACTTTTGTTCTGAGTTCAGCAGCTGGAAGACTTCAGCCTGGCAACGGTTTTCATCTAACCACTGCTAATAATAATAATAATAATAATGCGCACAACAGGACGTATAGCAGTGTAGTTGCCGTTACATAGCTGTTGTTGTGTTGCTCTGCCAATTCGTTTAATGTTGTGACATGAGTAACGCAATAATATTTATGGAACTACCTACAATTTGGAGAACGCATTTTCGTGAGTTATTTAAGCATATGTGGCGTATATGTCACAGTTTTACTGTCATAGATGCATGATACAAAGTACAAACTATGTGAGCAAGATATTGTTCACACTTTCGTTTCATAATCTCTAACCTCCACAACAGTGTTCCACGCACCATTTATATGGAAAATGTGTAATTACTGGTAAATTATGTAATCAGTGTTACAGTGTTACGAAATAACGATAATAGTAACGGAACACAATTGAAGCCCCTTGTTTTGACCCTTAGAAAATTTCGTTTTACCATCAGGCGGTAACTACCCCCAGATAGGAACCACTGTTCCAGAATTAATGCCAGACGAGATTTATAAATCCCTTTGAGATATGAACAAAGGGAAATCGTCGAGGGATAGTCGTGCTTTAAAAGAAATGATTAAACAGCTGGAAACGCTATACAAATTCTTCTCATAATCTTCGCGAAAGGAGACTGTTTTCCAAAACTCGAAACGTTTCACAGGAAGAGGAACAGATTAAGATAAAAAACCGTAGAAGTGATCTCTGTATTGGACAAGATATTCACAAGAATGCTGAGGCTTCCATGGTCAGTTGTTGATGTACTGCCTGATGGCTTACATTTGAGGATCTTGGGTCATGTTTATTTAATGTTTACTCTGACATTTCGCCAGCACGAATCGCTCAAACTGTCAAAGTTTCAGCGTCCTCTGCTGGTACCGACCAATGGAGGGTGAGTTTTCGACAATGCCAGCTAAGCGTGCAGGAAATAAGAAAAAAATCATTAAACAAACGTCGGTTGAAGACCCCCATATGAAAGTCAACAAGAGATACGTCATATTCACTAAAATTATGTTCGAGAATATGAAGACATTAATCAGAAACAAGCTACATTTAGAAGTGGTTAGAGCACACGTGCCATATGCAAGTCAACAATGAAACTATAGAATATTGCAGTGAGTGTTTCTGCTTTTTGTCGGATTCGTAGAATTTGAGAACGCTTTCGACTCAGTTTCAACAACCCTTGTGAATTAAAGCAATGATTCAGTCTCTGTTAGAATACCGAAGAAAACTTAAACAAAGGTTAAAGCTTCCAATTCAGAACTGGTAGAGGAGACAGCAAGGATATTCCATATCATTAAAACTGTTCTTAGCAGTCCTAGAAGACTTTCACAGATACTTAAACTGATGCAACGGAGAAAGAATAGGTATAAATGCAACATCATTGAACTGGTTTTCTTTAGTTGATTATGTAGTGCTGTTTACCACTAGTGTGGTACACATAAACTTGAACAACAAATGTAAGGACATATTAAAGTAAGCTCGAATAAATGCTTTAAAATCAATTGCAATAAGACTAAACTGATGTACAGTAAACGTATGCAAAAGAAAATGAAGTTTTGGAAGCAGTGAACAACTTTCTATCTTCAGAACATTTGAAGATGAAGACTAGGTGAACAGAAAAAGAAATGAAAAGAAGATCAAAAATGATCTAGAGTGCTCTTTGTGTGCAATATAATACGAAGCTTCCAGTTCTTTTGATCTACACTAGTGAGCATTAAAGTTTTGACTCACAGCAGTGAGACAGGAACTTCAAATGCGAAAATCATTAAAAATTGGGGGATAATCAGCGAACAATGGAGAGGATAATGTTGGAAATTATTGGGAGAGATTGGGAAACAAATGAATCAGGAAACAGACCGGAGTGTAAGACTTAATTGTGATCACGATAGAAAAAAACGATGGAGACGGCCGATAATGCAACCGGGTGAACAAGTGGCACATGGACTAAACAAGTTCTTTCACAAGATTCTAACATTAAGGATCAAGATGCAGCCTAATGTAAAGTAGTAGATGACATTAGAGAACATACAGGAGCGACACAAACGCGTACGGATGAAGACCATAATGCACAGAAAATTCTCGACAAGATCATTATCCGGCATTGGATACCATGTGGTCGATGAAAATTACAATGATTGCTGTATAAAGATTTTGGATTTCTTCACATATTGTCACCTAAAAAGATACAGTTTCATGATGCTCCTTTATGTTTTCTAATGTCATCCACCACCCTACTATATTATTTTTTTTCTTATTTCTTGGAATCCAGCTAAGGAGTTCATAGAGAAACCTTTAACGAAATTAAAGGCTTTACAAACAACTGGTTTGAATAATACCTAACAAAGGTAATAAAAAAGTTATGCTGGATTACTCAAACGATTTTGGAGTAAGAGAAAACTGTTCTGATTGGGGAGAAATGACGAATGGCCTACCAAAGTGTTCAATTTTGGGTCTACTTCCATTCACTGTGTACGTGAATGACCTACTAACTAACGTTCAAAAAGCGTAAGTGGCGTTTTTTGCAGACGATACTGTAATTTTATAAATTCCCTTTTGAGATAAAGCAACGGAATAAGCTGTTAATGAAGTTTCTCAAGGAATTATTAGTCGGTTCTTTGAAAATGGACTCCCTGAATTCTGAGTAAACACAAAGAGAATGCACTGGGCGAGGCTTCGTGTGACACGTGCACAAGTCAGCGTACTCACATCAGTGACCAGTACAATTATACGATATACAGAAGATTACTCTGTCATAAAGTAAATAAAATGATTAAAAATAAAAAAGTTAACATAATAAATTTTAGTAGGTATGATGTGTTACAAGATAAAACTAAAAATGCAAGTGTAGTTACTAACTACATAGTAAATTGTACATTGTACATTTTCGTGTACGTTTGTGTATTTTGTAAGACATGAACTAAATATTCTGATTACTATGTTTCCTCATTCTCTTATCTTGCAGAACCTTTGTAGGTAGTAGTATCATTGCTAAAGTGTTTGACTGTCTGTAACCAGATTCCTACTACCATTTTTATCATAGGTTAAATTAAGGGCACAGCAAAACTGATAAATAAATGTACTACTGAAACAGTTTGAACCAGTTCTGGCATGATATCTGCACTTGTTGTTTGGCTTCTTTTTATCATTTTTGTACAGGCACCATGAACCACATGACCACAGCATGTTGTTGTATGCATCTTACTGTTGACACCCGCAAATAATGTGACAGGTACAGCTGGTTGCTCATTATTTTGATATATACAACTACAGTTGCTGAGAAGGATAAAATACTGAACAAGAAACTTATAACTCAGTGGCTTTTGACAAACTGTATTATCATGTGACTGAATGGAACGGAAAGAAGCCGTAATTACTGGCAAGATGGAAAGTATTCTCTGCCGTGCACTTCAGAATGGTTTGCGGACTATAGATGTTGGTATTGTCGGTCCTAGTGGTATAATCTCTAAGCGCTTGCCTGGAAACCTGGCCTAACTATGGAAACTTTCAGTCTGCCTTTAACCTAGCTTCGGCCTCTCAATGAAGTGAAAAGTCGCCAGGTACGAAAAGTGATTCGTGTGCCACGCTAAACTGTGGGTCACCTTTCCCTGGTTGGGTTACGTACACGATAGTTGCTGAAGTGGCGTCGAGCTGACGTTCTTGATCGGGCCATTGAGTCGTACGAAATTAATATTGTCGTCACATACATAGTTTGTTGTTTAGCTATTAAAATTGTGTTTTTCCGAATATGTATCATTCCTTTTTACCCGCGGTTCATGACAGTGTATTGGTGCTACCTGCTTATCTACAGTATCTTGTCTCCGTAATTCTCGTGTTCGTTAATAAATTTTCACCCCGGCCATTGTTTTGCAGCAATACATATGTTTTATCGAGTGAGGATGTATAATTGTGGTAATGAGTAATGCCGTATCATTTAATTTCTAGAGGTTTTACTGCCAAAGAGGCAAAAAGGGCGAATCAGCGCTACATTGCGAAGTGTGCCTACGCGTATCGGAAAGTGCGAACCACGTTTATCGTCGATGCACCAACAGTACATCGTAATAGGAATGGGTATAACGCCGAACAGCAAATATTTGTCATCGATGTGCATCGCAGGCCTTGGGAGTCGTTGGATAAACCTTCTGCAAATCAAACGCGTGGTTAGAAACCATTAGCACAGTCTGTGAATAGCGGGCAGACGAACATGTAAGCAGCTGGTTGCCTGTGTGCTGTTGGGATTTCCCTCCAACGTACCAATGTCCCTCCATCGCACTTCGTCCACGCGCAAGTAAGGACAATGCACACGCGTAGAGTCTAATGTGATTGGAAGAAATGCAGCAGAAACACCGAATTTTTTGAATTGGTATGCAATTGAATAAATATACCTTACTATCCTGTCAGAGCCCATTTACAAAGCAAAATTCACAAATGCTCTTCAATCCCCTACGCGTCACACACTACAGACCGTGAAGATGAAATTAATATCAGCTAGCAAAAAGACATCATATTACGTTTCATTCGAGAACTGAACTTAAAACAGTAATAAGGACTGAGCACAACGTTCGGTTTTCCAGAAGGACTTTACTGACGGAACACAAGCTCGGAACAGATAGCCTATGAATGTGAAACGAACTCGCCCGTGTCATTGTTAACGAAACGGTCCTTGCATTTCACCATAAGCAGTTTGTGGAAACCACGCAAAGCCTAAATCAAATGACAGGTCCAGAGTTTGAATCGCCGTCTTTGAGAATGCGAGTCCAAGTGTCTCGATAAATGCTTCACCTAACTATATCACAGAAGTTTATGAAATATTAACACGCGAATTCAAAAAAGTACTCTGTAAAAATTGCATATTTACTTACGTCACGTCGCACATCGAAGCTAGAGCTTCATCTGCAAGTCAGAGACTTGGATTTTAATTCGTCAGCATAGATCTCAAGAAATCAGTACTGTTACGACGTTTAATAAGTATCACATTTTTCACAAACATGTGCTTCTTTTACTGTAACGCTGCGTACATACACAGCAAAATAGGGACGCAACTACGCATACTGATATAACATTTCTTTGTAAGAATTAAGTTTCTATAAAAATGTTGAAATTCAACGAGAAATCCAATTCAACGAGAAATTTCACGTTCTGGTATCCCAGAGAGCTATGTTTACAAACTAAAATTTTATATAGTTTGAAATAAAGTGTAGCATAGTCATGGACTCAGCTTTAATAAATATAGCAAAATGAATAGTGCCTTGTGCTCTTAATAGTGATTTGAGGAGTGCGTATGTAGATTTAAGTGACCGTTCGACGACTTTCAGCGAAGTTATCTATACTAAATCTCTTTGTTACTGTCATTCCATTAACTGCGGTCCTATCCTTAATCCTGTAGTTGTTTGCTGCACAAAGATGATAGAAGTGGATTTAGCACCGGTAGTTTGATAGTGGTTATTCGATGCAACACAACTGTGGTAAAAACTTACTCAGCTATTGCATTAATTGTTTCAAGCCCCCCAAGCCTTTCCTTCTGCTTCCACAATTTACAGAACGAAATGAAATGCGATAGGTCGAAAACGTAACCAGGTAAATGGATAATAGGTAGACCATAGTTAGTTAGTTACGTGCTCCATAGATCATTTGAACGACTTTTCATGTACATTATGTGTAACGAGTAAGCTAACGAGATATTATACTGTATTATTAAGTTCCGTGAATGGGTACATGATGGCCATTTAAAAACTCCGCAGCTCAGGCCCAGATATAACGTTCTTGACTTATTATCGTTCAGTCCTGCTAGTGTAACATTTTTTTTAGAAACTACTAATTCCTCTATGGAATAGAAGGAGTTGAGTTCAAGAAAAGATTTTAGTTTCGATTTATAACTTGCTTTAATACCTCTCCTGCATTTTGTTAGGAGCTTGATTCTCTTATTTCAAAGACTCGCAATTTTAGGAATAGGAAAGGTAGCTAAACTTAATTGTTTCAGCAGGTCAGAAATATGCTTTCTCCAGTTCGAGTTTGCATTAATATGTTCACCAAAAATTTGAAGCGTTCTGTCCTGTTTAGTGACTCCTGTTCAAGTGCTACACCAGTTTTTTGTATGACTGTATTTGTTGTACGGAACGTAGTTTCATGTTACGTTCACGCCGCTACTAACAAACTGCACCTTTCAGCACTAGATATGAACAATTTCTTCACGTTTTAGTGTTATTTGTAGTACCATTGTCGGTGGCATTTATAGTGTTACACTGATGTATCCCTTATTTTTCCTTTTCTCAATTTAGATCTGAATATGATCTGCTAGTCACATCGAAACCGGTCTTTACTAATAAAAAAATAGTGATCCAGGTGGTATTTTTCATTCATTACATCGGTGTTATTGCAGCGGCAGCTATGGAAATAAGAAGAAACAATAAAGTACACCATGAATGACGTAATAAGGAAAATACAGAAAATTCAAAGTGCCTCTGATACAAAGAACTGCCTCTTCTATTTTACGTTCAGGTTAATTATAAATGGAATAGTATACGTACAGTAGTAATAATCAATCCATCTCTAATAGTCATATGTTTCCTGCTTCCGTGACTGCTCATCTGGAGGAGGCTGTATTCGGTTTCAAGACAACAACATAATTAAAGCGTAAATAACACATGCAAGGAATAAAGTTGTAAATTCATAGCTAAAAAGGTGGAAGTGCAGGTAAGTTTCAGCAACTAATGGAAGAACTTAACGGAGTGATTCTCGTTGGCTACCGTATGCTATCACCTGATTGGCTGCGACCATGGATAACGAATTGGCAACAGCAGGACGTAATGAAAATTCGCCGGCAATATAGGTGGACCTTAGCTGAAAGGGGAACAAATTGACGTGAACTGACAGAACGAGTTGATGGTGAGTTTGTATTTATGACAGATTAAGACAACAAAAAGAAAGAGAATATTAAAATTTTTGGTAGAATACAAAAGTAAGCTCGCGACATTTCTGAAACGGAAAATTTACTATCAACGTGTATTACTACTTTCGACTCATAATAGGGGGCCACAGAGTTCCAGAGTGAAAAACGTTAAAAACCAGATGGTTGTTCAGCATGCAATGGTGCTATGTAAGTTGGGAATTACTAGATAGGCCAGAAAACGAAATAAATGTAGCAGTGAATTCGATTTTATCCGTTGGAAATAATTGGTGAACGTCTGCGATTGAAAAACCAGTGGGTTTCTTTATAAAATAATTTTTTGTGCTATAAATCACGATTATGTTTTTATTTAGCTTTGGCACGACGCAATTAGAGAAATGACTCCCAGGTTCAAGTGATTTTTCGTTTATTATGGCATTTATTCGTGATGTGTGAGATGCCCCATTGCTGTGTTGCCTGCGTAATTTTGTAATGAATGGTGGATCTTTACATATAGTTACGGTGTATCTGGGAAAAATTTCTACTTTCGGAGTCGTCCACTTATGAAGAAACCCACATAGACCAAAGACCACGGTATTTACCAGCAAAGATAACAGAACAGTGCAGCACCTCTTGCATCGAAAACATGACGAATAAATGGCGTAGCACACAAAAACGCTCTTGAAAATGGAAATCATTTCCCGAAACGAGTCGTGCTAAAGATACACATAGAGAAAACCTTTAGTGGTACTAGAAAAAGTTATTTTACAAACAAACACGCTGAATCACGGAATATAAAGGTGTATAAGGTGTAATTATGGCCGTAAGGGAAATTAAGTGGATGCGAGAAGGCTGTGCATGTAGGGAGGCGAACGGACGGCAGATGGACGATGGAAATTATAACTAAGAGATGGGTTGAAGCAACGGTCTAATAAAACTTGAATAAATAACGCTAGCAAACAGGCAGGATCGACGTGGATACGTGAGGCAGAGAACATAAACCCTTTTACTGGAGCCGTCAGTGGAATCTGTTAGGTATACATATTCTTCCGTTGGTAACATGATAAGTGATATGTCCGACATAAGTTTTCTCTAATTCAAAATAAATGAGAAGCCTGATGGAGAAAGTGGATTCAATTCACCAAACACATCTAAGCTATTATTTAATAAGCTGATGAACCTTCAACTTTCACAGTAATCTATTTTATTAACGTGTTTTATTAGGTTACCTTCTTGTCTGTTTGACTGTAAAAATTTTGCAATTGGTTTTAAACTAGCTCCCTAATGGGCTAGCCACATGAATTTTTAAATATAGTTCAGAACTGTATGACATTGCAGTGTTAAATCGCTCTCTTGTCAGTCTTTGGGTGGGGGGTGAGAAAGGTTGGTTACACCTGACATGCTAGATGCCCTGCAGGATCAATGTGTTGTGTGGGTAGAATCATAATGTGTTCCAGGCGATACGTGAGCGGACGGCACGATTGAGGAGAGCGGTAAGAGACGATGGGTAGACAGAGGGGGAGGAAGAAATTTGTGCAGTATGTGTGACATATAATATGTGTGACATACCCGTACACAGGGGAAGCCGATGGTACGAAGCTAGTATATATATATATATATATATATATATATATATATATATATATATATATATATATATATATATATAAGGGTGGTCCATTGATCGTGACCGGGCCAAATATCTCACGAAATAAGCATCAAACGAAAAAACTACAAAGAACGAAACTTGTCTAGCTTTAAGGGGGAAACCAGATGGCCGCTATGGTTGGCCCGCTAGATGGCGCTGCCATAGGCCAAACGGATATCAACTGCGTTTTTTTTTAAATAGGAACCCCCATTTTTTATTACATGTTCGTGTAGTACGTAAAGAAATATAAATGTTTTAGTTGGACCACTTTTTTCGCTTTGTGATAGATGGCGCTGTAATAGTCACAAACATACGGCTCACGATTTTCGACGAACAGTTGGTAACAGGTAGGTTTTTTAAATTAAAATACAGAACGTAGGTATGTTTGAACATTTTATTTCGGTTGTTCCAATGTGATACATGTACCTTTGTGAACTTATAATTTCTGAGAACGCATGCTGTTACAGCGTGATTACCTGTAAATACCACATTAATGCAATAAATGCTCAAAATGATGTCCGTCAACCTCAGTGCATTTGGCAATACGTGTAACGACATTTCTCTCAACAGCGAGTAGCTCGCCTTCCGTAATGTTCGCACATGATTGACAATGCGCTGACGCATATTGTCAGGCGTTGTCGGTGGATCACGATAGCAAATATCCTTCAACTTTCCCCACAGAAAGAAATCCGGGGACGTCAGATCCGGTGAACGTGCGGGCCATGGTATGGTGCTTCGACGACCAATCCACCTGTCATGAAATAAGCTATTCAATACCGCTCCAACCGCACGCGAGCTATGTGCCAGACATCCATCATGTTGGAAGTACATCGCCATTCTGTCATGCAGTGAAACATCTTGTAATAACATCGGTAAAACATTACGTAGGAAATCAGCATACATTGCACCATTTAGACTGCCATTGATAAAGTGAAGGCCAATTATCCTTCCTCCCATAATGCCGCACCATACATTAACCCGCCAAGGTAGCTGATGTTCCACTTGTCGCAGCCATCGTGGATTTTCCGTTGCCCAATAGTGCATATTATGCCGGTTTACGTTACCGCTGTTGGTGAACGACGCTTCGTCGCTAAATAGAACGCGTGCAAAAAAACTGTCATTGTCCGGTAATTTCTCTTGTGCCCAGTAGCGGAACTGTACACGACGTTCAAAGTCGTCGCCATGCAATTCCTGGAGCACAGAAATATGGTACGGGTGCAGTCGATATTGATGTAGCATTCTCAACACCGACGTTTTTGAGATTCCCGATTCTCGCGCAATTTGTCTGCTACTGATGTGTGGATTAGTCGCGACAGCAGCTAAAACACCTACTTGGGCATTATCATTTGTTGCAGGCCGTTAATGTGGCTGAACGCTTCCTGTTTCCTTAAATAACGTAACTATCCGGCGAACTGTCCGTACACTTGGATGATGTCGTCTAGAATACCGAGCAGCATACATCGCACACGCCCGTTGGGCATTTTGATCACAATAGCCATACATCAACAACATATCGACCTTTTTCGCAATTGGTAAACGGTCCATTTTAACACGGGTAATGTATCATGAAGCAAATACCGTCCACACTGGCGGAATGTTACGTGATACCACGTACTTATACGTTTGTGACTATTACTGCGCCATCTATCACAAACCGAAAAAAGTGGTCCAATCAAAACGTTCATATTTCTTTACGTACTACACGAATATGTAATAAAAATGGGGGTTCCTATTTTAAGAAACGCAGTTGATATCCGTTTGACCTATGGCAGCGCCATCTAGCGGGCCAACCATAACGCCATCTGGTTTCCCCCTTCAAGCTAGACAAGTTTCGTTCTCCGTAGTTTTTTCGTATGATGCTTATTTCGTGAGATATTTGGCCCGGTTACTATCAATGGACCACCCTATATATATATATATATATATATATATATATATATATATATATATATATATATATATATATATAGGATGAGTCACCTAACATTACCGCTGGATATATTTCGTAAACCACATCAAATACTGACGAATCGATTCCACAGACCGAACGTGAGGAGAGGGGCTAGTGTAAGTGGTTAATACAAACCATACAAAAATGCACGGAAGTATGTTTTTTAACACAAACCTGCGTTTTTTAAAATGGAACCCCGTTAGTTTTGTTAGCACATCTGAACATATAAACAAATATGTAATCAGTGCCGTTTGTTTCATTGTAAAATGTTCATTAAATCCGGAGATATTGTAACCTAAAGTTGACGCTTGAGTACCACTCCTCCGCTGTTCGATCGTGTGCACCGAATTACGTAGGGATCCAAAGGGAACGGTGATGGACCTTAGGTACAGAAGAGACTGGAACAACACATTACGTCCACATGCTAACACCTTTTTATTGGTCTTTTTCACTGACGCACATGTACATTACCATGAAGGGTGAGGTACACGTTCACACGTGGTTTCCGTTTTCAATTACGGAGTGGAATAGAGTGTGTCCCGACATGTCAGGCCAATAGATGTTCAATGTGGTGGCCATCATTTGCTGCACACAATTGGAATCTCTGGCGTAATGAATGTCGTACACGCCGCAGTACATCTGGTGTAATGTCGCCGCAGGCTGCCACAGTACGTTGTTTCATATCCTCTGGGGTTGTAGGCACATCACGGTACACATTCTCCTTTAACGTACCCCACAGAAAGAAGTCCAGAGGTGTAAGATCAGGAGAACGGGCTAGCCAATTTATGCGTCCTCCACGTCCTATGAAACGCCCGTCGAACATCCTGTCAAGGGTCAGCCTAGTGTTAATTGCGGAATGTGCAGATGCACCATCATGCTGATACCACATACGTCGACGCGTTTCCAGTGGGACGTTTTCGAGCAACGATGGCAGATCTTTCTGTAGAAACGCGATGTATGTTGCAGCTGTTTGGGCCCCTGCAATGAAGTGAGGACCAATGAGGTGGTCGCCAATGATTCCGCACCATACATTTACAGTCCACGGTCGCTGTCGCTCTACCTGTCTGAGCCAGCGAGGATTGTTCACGGACCAGTAATGCATGTTCCGTAGATTCACTGCCCCTTGGTTTGCGAAACCCGCTTCATCGGTAAACAGGTAGAACTGCAACGCATTCTCTGTTAATGCCCATTGACAGAATTGCATTCGATGATTTAAGTCATCACCATGTAATTGCTGATGTAGCGACACATGAAACGGGTGAATGCGGTGACGATGCAGTATGCGCATGACACTACTTTGACTCAGTCCACCGGCTCTCGCAATGTCCCGTGTAATCATGTGTGGGTTCATGGCAACAGCAGCTAACCCACCAACTGCACCCGCTTCTCCTGTGACGGGCCTGTTACGGACCCGTTTGCGTGCTACGACCATACCTGTTGCATACAGTTGGCGGTAGATGTTTTGCAATGTGCGGCACGTTGGGTGCTCTCTGTCCGGGTACCGTTCTGCATACACCCTGCAGGCTTCAGCTGCATTTCGTCGACACTCGCCATAGGTGAGTATCATCTCCGCCTTTTCAGAGTTCGAATACACCATGGTCACAGTTCCTACAACACTACACTATCACAGACGTCTGGTAACACGGTGTACTACAGTTGGTCTGCGTGCGGAGACGAATGCAGAATAACAATAGCAGCAAGCGCTACATGCGGACACTGCGACAGCTAGACCTAATCACAACAGTGCACTACAGCCACACTCGTATACACGGTCTTCATCGTAAACATGTCCCTGGAGATGCTGCTCGCCGACCGTGGCCCGTATTCGTTACAACACGCAACTGAACGTCGGAGGTTTCAAGCGTCAACTTTAGGTTACAATATCTCCCGATGTAATTAACATTTTACAATGCAACAAACGGCACTGATTACGTATTTGTTTATATGTTCAGATGTGCTAACAAAACTAACGTGATTCCATTTAAAAAAACGTAGGTTTGTGTTAAAAAACATACTTCCGTGCATTTTTGTATGGTTTGTATTAAACAATTACACTAGCCCCTCTCCTCACGTTCGGTCTGTGGAATAGGTTCGTCAGTATTTGATGTGGTTTACGAAATATATCCAGCGGTAACGTTAGGTGATTCACCCTATATCGGTTGAGAAATTTCACACACACACAAGGTTAAAAAGCGCAAAATAATCATTTGCAGAAAAATAAAGTTTTAGTATAACATGTAGGTGAGCTATTCATGCATTAGTTATGTGGAGCATGCACCCCACGTTTTTCATTATTGATCTTAGAAGTATTTTCATAGCTGTCCAAAAATCCACAAGCAAAAATTTTCAAGACTGTCTGTATGGGGTTAGAAATGTTATGTACGTTCACAGTTGTCACGTATCGGACGAGTGGGGTTTGTTCTGCATCACACGTTTCCAAGAGGCTTCTGCAAGAATTGAAAACTTGTAGTTACAACTCTCAAATTTTCATTGAGAAATTTAAACACTGGCGAATTCCTGTAGTACTCTAAACAATACCTTACGTGCACCAAAGGTAGCTGTTACGAAAGGAATGGATTTTTCTCTGGTCCAGACATTTTGATATGGATTTTCCATGATTCGCCAAAATTAGTTCAGAATTATGTTCAAATAATTCGAAAATATATCCGACAATTTGTACTTATCAAATTATGGAATCTTTTTCCTCTTCTTCTGTTTATTATTATTATTATTATTATTATTATTCAATACATGTAATACTAATTCACTCTATGTTTGACTTCTCATTACACGTGTGATGAAGCTGTAATGATCCAAAGCAATAAATAATAAATTTAAATAAATAAATAAGTGTACTCTCTTGCAAATAAACGCTGCTGCCTTGCACAAGTATACAGACATTCGACTTCTCAGAGAACTGCGAAAACTCTCCTCTGAAATGTGTCTCCAGCTGTGAGTAGAATCCAGCAGCTGACAGGTGTTTTAATTTTTGTTAGTTAACGGTACACACGTGTTTTTTTTCAATTTTAGCATTATTTATGTGTAAGTAGGTTGTTTAGGTTTTTATGTTGGTAACGTCACGTAGCGCTCTGTATGAAAATCACTGGCTGTGCTGTGTGCAGTCTGTGGTTGGTTGGCATTGTTGGAATATTCGCTATTGTAGTGTTGGGCAGATGGATGTGAACAGCGCGTAGCGTTGCGCAGTTGGAGTTTAGCCGCCAGCAGTGGTGGATGTGGGAAGAGAGATGGCAGAGTTTTGAGAGCGGATGATCTAAACGTATGTCCGTCAGATAAACGAAATTTGAAAGACCGGATGTGATGAACTGATATATACAGGGCTATTACAAATGATTGAAGCGATTTCATAAATTCACTGTAGCTCCATTCATTGACATATGGTCACGACACACTACAGATACGTAGAAAAACTCATAAAATTTTGTTCGGCTGAAGCTCGAGAGCGCAGTGAGACAAAATGGCGACAGGAGCCGAGAAAGCGTATGTCGTGCTTGAAATGCACTCACATCAGTCAGTCATAACAGTGCAACGACACTTCAGGACGAAGTTCAACAAAGATCCACCAACTGCTAACTCCATTCGGCGATGGTATGCGCAGTTTAAAGCTTCTGGATGCCTCTGTAAGGGTAAATCAACGGGTCGGCCTGCAGTGAGCGAAGAAACGGTTGAACGCGTGCGGGCAAGTTTCACGCGTAGCCCACGGAAGTCGACGAATAAAGCAAGCAGGGAGCTAAACGTACCACAGCCGACGGTTTGGAAAATCTTACGGAAAAGGCTAAAGCAGAAGCCTTACCGTTTACAATTGCTACAAGCCCTGACACCCGATGACAAAGTCAAACGCTTTCAATTTTCGGCGCGGTTGCAACAGCTCATGGAAGAGGATGCGTTCAGTGCGAAACTTGTTTTCAGTGATGAAGCAACATTTTTTCTTAATGGTGAAGTGAACAGACACAATGTGTGAATCTGGGCGGTAGAGAATCCTCACGCATTAGTGCAGCAAATTCGCAATTCACCAAAAGTTAACGTGTTTTGTGCAATCTCACGGTTTAAAGTTTACGGCCCCTTTTTGTTCTGCGAAAAAAACGTTACAGGGCACGTGTATCTGGACATGCTGGAAAATTGGCTCATGCCACAACTGGAGACCGACAGCGCCGACTTCATCTTTCAACAGGATGGTGCTCCACTGCACTTCCATCATGATGTTCGGCATTTCTTAAACAGGAGATTGGAAAACCGATGGATCGGTCGTGGTGGAGATTAAGATCAACAATTCATGTCATGGCCTCCACGCTCTCCCGACTTAACCCCATGCGATTTCTTTCTGTGGGGTTATGTGAAAGATTCAGTGTTTAAACCTCCTCTACCAAGAAACGTGCCAGAACTGCGAGCTCGCATCAACAATGCTTTCGAACTCATTGATGGGGACATGCTGCGCCGAGTGTGGGAGGAACTTGATTATCAGCTTGATGTCTGCCGAATCACTAAAGGGGCACATATCGAACATTTGTGAATGCCAAAAAAAACTTTTTGAGTTTTTGTATGTGTGTGCAAAGCATTGTGAAAATATCTCAAATAATAAAGTTATTGTAGAGCTGTGAAATCGCTTCAATCATTTGTAATAACCCTGTATATTCTGACTTTTGAACACTATTAAGGTAAATACATTGTTTGTTCTCTATCAAAAGCTTTCATTTGCTAACTATGCCTATCAGTAGTTAGTGCCTTCAGTAGTTAGAATCCTTTATTTAGCTGGCAGTACTCTGGCGCTCGCTGTATTGCCGTAGTTCGAGTAACGAAGATTTTTGTGAGGTAAGTGATTCATGAAAGGTATACATTATTGTTAGTCACGGCCATTCTTTTGTAGTCAGATTGCGTTGCGCTAAAAATATTGTGTGTCAGTTTAGTGATGATCAGAATAGGTAAAGAGAGAAATGTCAGTACGTTTAGTTTTACTCAGCTGTTTGAAAATCAAATAACGTAAGAGGTTTATCGGCACAGTCATTTAAAATTTTCTAAGGGCGAGTTTCATATGTTTTCTGACGGTTTTCTGACGTTTTGTTGCTAAGGTGTCTGCATGTTCTGCGCTTGGAATAGAAATTCTGAAGTTTCGAGGAAATTTCATCTGCTGCTCTTACTGTGACGTCTTAAGAAGCAGATATTAGTAGGTAATTTCTGTCTTAGCGTTGTTTTAGGCACTGGAAATTTTGCGCACCGTTAAAGTCAAATTTAAACCTTAACACGATTACTGTTTTTTAATTAAATATTTAAGCAGTGACACCAAGTTAATCAGGATTATCAAATTCCGTTAGTTCCCCATTACTTTCATGATTATGTATTATACCTGAAACAAATTATATTGTTATGCCAATATCGTCCCTGTACCTTCTATATTTGCATACAATGAACGGATACTTTTTCTAAGTTATATTTCATGCATTTTTACGTTTTCCCTTACTTGCAAAGACTTTTCTGAAGCACAAACCCTACACAAGTTACATTGTGCTGTAGATTGTTTGGCTGATCGATTCAAACCCGTATTCCGATAATATTATGGCCGCGCCGGCGCCCTGATTGAGAGCTACAAATATTCGCAGATTGAATTTAAGACCAAATAATTTCAAACAAAGAAAATACAAAAATTCTTCATGTTTAATATTTGGTAGGGATTTTCCTGCTGTTTATAACGACATACAGGTTTGCATCTGGATAGCCATAGCCTCAGAAAAAGGACCAAATATAACAAGAATGTTTGTATTGGAAATGACACAATTAAATTAAACAGCTAAGCGTTATAAAATATTATTAATTTGCCAAATTAGTATCAATTGGCACAGAATACTTTCTTGTCACGAATGTTAGTCGTAGCTATGCTAAAGAATATTTACAGGAATTAATTTTCTTTTTTCTCTCGTTTCCCACAAAGAATTAAATTACATTATATACTTTATTACTGTTAGAACGTATTAATAATCTCTCTTTAGTTTGACTGATGTGTACATAAGAAATATTTACTTCTCGAATCACTAAAACGTATTCGTAAATTCTGCATATACGGTCGGCAAAGCCACGACTTACATCTGCAGACTGCATGTTAAGTAAATATTAGAATTCCGTCTGAGCAATAAAAAGAGTCATATTGTTCTAATATAACGTGTCATTATGTACTTTCCAATTAGCGTGAATGTATATATTTACCATCAGCAACAAGCAGCATAAGAGACAAATGAATCGAAATGTCTGGTCAAAAATACAGAGGTTTCTGGAAAGACCCTTCGAGATCAACAATTGTTAACGTACAGTTTCGAATCTGCCATTAGGTAAATGCGTCTGTTACATTACATGTTTTGCAACTGGAACTTAGTGGAACTGCTGAGTTCCTTCAGACACTTTATATTCCTCCAACTGCTTCATGACCTCAAGGCTTCAGAGATTTGGCATGAGTCAAAGGCATTTAGCTGAGAGAAGTAATTGCAAAATGAATAAATAAAAACTGCTTCTGGGACAATTAACTGTTATTTATGTTAATTTATTCTCATTATTAATATAATAAGTGTCAACTATATTTGTATAAAGTGTTTGTAAATAAACACTTTACTTAGCAGAAAATGCGCTACTTCAAAAACAAGCCTGCTGTTTTTAGGGTACATTAATTCTTCTGAAGTTTGTCTGCCGCTTCATGTAAGTAAAATGACTGTAATTGATATAAAGTATTTCATTTATCTGGTGTAAGACTACGGATAAATCTTTCTACAAACATTACACCTAGGTAGAGTTACAGTGCATACTTATAATACTGTAACAGACGTTCAGTTAATTTGTGAATACAGTGATAGAGAAGGTACTTATTTTTAAATTTCTAAAGGTTCTCAAATTTTGCTTTATATCAAACAATAGAATGTTAAAGACTTTTAACACAGACCATATACAAGTCTGCGAAATATACATATTTTTTTTTAAATTCTTGTGTGTGAATATCATATTATATTTCATTCCTGTTATTATCGATGACAAATGACATTAAAAATACTGGTGTAATAATTAAGAGAATGTTCCCCAGACTACAGTACGGTCACCGCTAGACAGACTATCAAACGTAACATCAGCCATCCATAATGTTAGCTCTTAAACGGTACAGGGTATAAAAACTACATTTTCCGCAAGAGCACCCTAAGCAGAGAGTGTGTTATGTGGTTAATAATCGTAAATTTCTTATGCAACAAGATTTTTTTATTGAAACGAAGAATATTTTGTAACGGCATTCTATCTCTTAGAAAGAGGATTTTGTTATTCTGATCAATCTGAAGACCAAACTCGGCCTGTTTTTAACCAGGAGGAGAGGACGGGAATTGGATCTGACGGAATATTTCGCCCTTATATCTGTCGCATTTCATGGGAATTTTTACAAAACGGTACTGCTGTATTACTTTTCGGCGTTATATCCCTGCCAATGTTGCTCGTACTCTGTATTAGATTTAAAGCAGGCATTGCAACGTATTTGAGAATATACAACTTTTCTTGTAAAACTATACTATATTTATTAGGTCTCTGTGTTGATGCATAAACACTGAGTCAACAAACTATCGCGTTCAATCAGTCACCTCCAAGGGGTGATCAAAATAGGGGGGGGGGGGGGGAGCATCCCGGTAGGTTTCGAGGTTGACTATGTCCGCTAAGCTGTGGTAATGTAGGGCAAGAAACATACTGAAAAGCTTTACATAGCTCAGTAGCATAGGAAAAGTAGTGAATAAACAAGGATAAATAATAGAAAATCACGACCGGTGGGAGTAAGGTAATGGTTGTAATGAAGGTATATGATTATACAGCTATTCAAACAATAAGTATTTGTCATGTAGGTTCTTTCATGTTTTGAAATATGCGAATACGGTATGTGAAATGTCACCGAAAACATGGCTCTGAAGAAGGGATCACAAGACCAAAGGTGTCTTTTATGCTCACAAACATTTATCACTCCCTCGGGTAATTATTATGCATAAAATGACTCTAAAATATATTAAGCATTAATTAAAAGTAAAACACGATTTACAAAATAGGAAATATATCTATTTTATCCACAAAGCATTTCAACAGTTTTAACCTCCCATTTGCAGAAGGGAGGTCACGTTTACGTCATTGAGAGCCATACAGTGTTATTTTATGGCAGTTTACGAATTTTTCACCTGCGGTACGTAATATCACATTAAAAAAAATTGAGTAACTAATTACTGTCATTGAGAATCGACACTACTTATTAATTTAACGTAATATTTCTCACATTTTATGTACAAATCGTTAGAGGAAAAGTGGTTAAGGCACAGTAGGTACACACGTAATATTTTTCACAAGCGACTAATTTGTGACTGCGCCTGCTGTGACTTCGCAATGTTTCTTATAAGTTACCGTAAAATCGACATCGCTCGCATGTCAGTAACCTAGATGTGGTAATCTACTTCGCGATGAAATTTTACAATAAATACTATTAGCGATTTAAACAGTTTCTTTGATTTGCATAGGAACTGACAATAGTCATAGCCCTGGAATAAATGCAGAAAGGATAATACTAAGTTTTAAAAATACAAAACTCCATATTATTTTGAGAAGTAATGAGGTATCTTTAAAATATTCGATTCTTGGATTGAATAACAAAATAGTTTCTGCATAATCTTGTTGATTCCGTTGTGTTGCAAGAAATAGCGACTTAAGTTGCTAAATATCTTATTATTAAGAGTAAAATCTATTTATACTCTTAATGTTATCTCCTGTAAGCAGTTATTTTTTTATTATTATTAAATATTTGCGATCGAACAAAAACTGCGACCTTCCGTGGGAAATACCCAGCGCTAAGAAAGATTTGTCAGAAAAATGAAATTCTGGAAGGAGCGACCTCATTCACATATTTAGGCCGTAAACTATCCTTTCTGGAAGAAACACACATAACTAATAAAGTCACCAGGGATACAAAAGCAGCAGGTGTCATTAATAATGTAATGAAACCATAGGGGAGGCGCACCTTTGTAAGACCTTAGCAAGGTCTGTGCTGTACTATGACACCGATTCCTGGACAATAAAAGCAAAGGATTCGACAAGGCTCAAAGCCTATATGATGAAATTCTTGAGAGGAATAGATGGTTACACCAACTGGAATCAAAAAAGGAATGAAGATACGATGAAGGAATTTAAAATGGATCCCATCACACATTATACACAGAACTACCAAAATAATCGGAGAAAGCATCTACAACGAATAAGCTCAAAGAGCATCCCAAAATACATGCTACAGTGCCACCGCCTACGGTATAAGATCGTTAGGTCGATAATGAAAAGCTGGCAGGGGAACTTCTCGACGAGAGCATAACAGAACAACAGGCCTAACGTGTGCAAGGAGGAAGGAGAAGAAGATTTACAATCGATTGTAAAGTTCTAAGGTTCCTTTCCAGGAAAATTAGGATGCTATTCGATATCGTATACACGAGCAAATGTACTGGGTAAACGGAATCTAGTATCGTCTAGTATCGCCTTAGTGCTTAGAAATTTATCGTAAACGACTAAAAAAATAATACACACAGCTGACTGAAGGTTAATGATAAGAGAATATATAGTTTTTATTCTTTACAATGAGTTTCTTAGACCTGTAAGAATTTATAGAGTACAGAAAAATTTAATAAGATTTGACATTCCGAAATTTACTGGGAGCTAGGTCTTAATTTTTTATGATAAATTTTATCCATCTTGATCCCAAAATTATACTGAGATGATCAGTTTTGATTGATCAGGAAATCATCTTGAAGTCATTGAAATCTCAATATTTTTGTGTATGTATACAGCAGCTGTGTGTTACTTGGGGAAATCTTTTTCCTGCGTAAGGTTGTTTTTATTTTGGAATAATCAATGTATTTCATCATTCAGCGATTTTGCTATTAGCTATTTTAGCCCCCTTTTTGCATTTTCAAGTGATATGGTAGAAAGAATATCAAAAGTTACAGCGGCTTCAAACAGAAACAAGAAAGAAAATAAAAAATATGGATACATAAAAATTTACACCCGTCTTTCATTTGCATCATAGTAACAAAACTGTAATCATAAAGCGTCTTATATCGCACTCATCTGTGCGAAGGAAGTAACATATACCGGCGTCCTCAATAACGATTCTTCACGACCGTGGTAGTTAGGAGCAGAACCTGTATATGCAACATTCTTTAACATAATTAATTAAAAATATGAATTTAATATGAATTTGAAGTGATGTTACCGTCAAATGACATTACAACTTAAGCACACATGAAATCCGTATGTAGAAAGAGAAAAACGCGTCCCTTATTTGGAGTTTTCGACGGTGCCTTCGTTCTACACATTAAAATAATGTAAAATTTAAAATGACATTACACATGAAGTAGTCAACAGCTTAAAGTCAAAAGGCGTGCATTTCAGCGAATTTAACAGCACGACTGTGCTGTCAAAGATATATAAAAACTTACAGGAAGAGAAATATACACTTGGTGAAAGACATTACTACATATGCTTAATCCGAAAGTTTTGCACAGAATCTCGTAAAAGAGACATATGAAGCATACAGATAAGGTAGGATGAGGAGTGTTCAAGGTTTTTATTAAATGCATGGGGAGCAAATTGCCAGCCAAATCACAATAAAGACCATCCTAGAACTTGTTTCTGTCACAAAGCGGTTATCATAAAGGTGTGAAACGAATGTCATCCAAGTCTTCTGCTGGCTTGACAAGCGACTGTTTGCAATACTTCCACAGCCAGTGAGGCCAATTCATAAGGACGCTGCACAGTCATGATGCAAATTAATGGTTTTACAGTGCAATTAAAAAGCAAAATACAGAAGCAAGAGTATAGGTTTGAAAACAATACAGAAACCCTTAAATTTGTCCCCACGTATATGAAAATTCAGCGGTATTTAAAAAATTGTATCATATGCTATCTGGCAGGAAGGCACAGTATAAAATAAGATGATTGTACTAGGTACTATTTGTGGCAGGAAGGTCCGTTATAAATTGAGAAAATTAGATCCTTTCCAAGCTAAATCGCCAAATCGTGAAACGGAATGATTACTTATGAATACCAACAACATGCGCAGGACAATGATTTCCTTCATTAAAATCTCGTTACAGTGAGTAACTCGTCGAATGTAGTACGACCATGTACATTTCAATGGTTCAAAGGAGATTGCCCGATCAGCCTTATACAAATTTGCTATCAAGGTAAATAATATTTTATATAACACAGACAAATATTCATCGTGTTGCATTTCATTATTTGAATGAAACCTTATTCAGAAAACCTTATGTAGGAGCGGCGCGCGTCCACATTAGGTGGCCTTTAAGCAGTACTAAAGTGCAGGTACTACCTGCGGGGTTGCGGTGAGCCGACTCTCCGCAGCGATGAGTCCGCCGCTGGGTGGGCTATCTGCGTTTCGGAACGCGGAAGTCTCCCTGTCGTCAGTAACGAGTTGGCAGACGGCCCGGCCAGTGTTTATGTCGGAACTCGGCGAGGCAGGCGCCGTCGTCAACTCGTCGGTTTATCTGTACGCTATCGCAGCGTTAAAATGGCCGCGGACCCTTATCCCCTCCTCCACAAGTGTCGCAGCCAGTCTTGAGCACGGAACCCGGGTCCCTAGGCGCATATCCGTCCCTTGGGAAATTTTATCCGGACCGACCGAGCACCTCGACTGCTTCATTCGAATATCGAGCAGCTAAGCGTAGTGACGGGAACAACCGCATGTAAACAATCGAGCGGGCCGATGTGTTCGAGCGGTTCTAGGCGCTTCAGTCTGGAACCGCGCGACCGCTACGGTCGCAGGTTCGAATCCTGCCTCGGGCACGGATGTGTGTGTTGTCCTAAGGTTAGTTAGGATTAAGTAGTTCTAAGATCTAGGGGACTGGACCTCAGATGTTAAGTCCCATAGTGCTCAGAGCCATTTGAACCATTTTTTGTAAACAATCGATTGATTCGGCTGCTGGCGAAATAATCGACTCATTCGGTTTTAGTTTTACGTATCGGTTGATTTATTCATTCATTCTTTTGAGTGAAACTAGTCCTTAAGAGCACCCGAACGTAAACAATCGACTCACCGGTGGTAGTTTTACTTTTCGGTTGGACTATTACTCATTTACGTCTTTCGAGTGAACGCAGTCTGTGGAAGCAATCGAATGAAAGCATTCGACACCGCTGTAGCTTTGCACATTGACTGAATTATTCATTCCTTCTTTTCAAGTCAAAAAAGTTTTTTAATTAAATAGTTATTTTCTGCCTTTTAGTCTTGTGTGTGTGAAATTTTTTATTTCTAATACTTTGATGAGATTACAGCAGAAACATGTGGTGCATTTCAGGTTTATTTCGGTTCCTCTTCTACTGAATCAACCAATATGCTGCTCACTTCTACGTATATCTCGCAAAAGGAACCCGACTTCAAAAGTTGGAGAGGGTCGAGCTCACACGGAAGCTTAGTACCAATCGTTCTTAAATGCGAAACATTTGCGACTAGAACGGGAAAACAGGGAAATAGCAATGCTACACCAATACAGTGCGCCACACACCAGAGAAGAAAGCGAGTTAATATTACATTGTAGTAAGGGTCCGAGCTACGTAGAACGTTTCACGCCTTTAGCTTATCGGAAAGTGAGTTTAAAATCAGTTGCAAATTTTGTACCGAACAG
Source organism: Schistocerca cancellata (assembly GCF_023864275.1). Classification (NCBI taxonomy): domain Eukaryota; kingdom Metazoa; phylum Arthropoda; class Insecta; order Orthoptera; family Acrididae; genus Schistocerca; species Schistocerca cancellata. The sequence continues at coordinate 1,002,374,160 of NC_064627.1, forward strand.
ACAGACAGACAGAAAAACAAAGTACCCTCCGCCACACATCAGTGTCGAAAGAGAGTTAATGTTGCAATGTTGTTCTTTTCTGAGTTATGTTGAAACTTTCAACTCTCTAGCTTATCTGGAAGTTAGTTTAAAATCAAGCGCAAAATTTTTACCGAAAATACAGACAAGAAACCGACATAATAAATAGTGTTAAAATTTGATTGTTAATACAATTTTTATTCACATGTCCTTGGAATAAAATACTTGATTTGTCTCTAAAAAGTAATCGTTCATTTATAACCGAAAAAGCTGAAAAAGTATATAAATAAAATCACTCAAATCTGGAGGCTGAGAGAAAACATTCATAGAACGGCGGCAAATCGACAGAAAATTTTCTGTTGGTTGTCTCGCATTGAATGAAACCACTCATAACACGGTAATTAAGTGAACACATGCATATAACGGCCGCAAACCAACGAACACCTGTTTCAGTCGGTTGTCTCGCACTGAATGAAACCACTAAAGCCCGCTGAGTGAATAAGAACAAATGGTTCAAATGGCTCTGAGCACTATGGAACTTAACATCGGTGGTCATCAGTCCCCTAGAACTTAGAACTAACACTTCAAGAAAGGCGTTACGCAATACGGAGAGGTTTATTATCGAAATTACGAGAGAGCACATTCCGGGAAGAGATGGGCAACATATTACTACCGCCCACATATATCTCGCGTAATGATCACAACGAAAAGATCCGAGAAATTAGAGCAAATACGGAGACTTACAAGCAGTCGTTCTTCCCACGCACAATTCGTGAATGGAACAGGGAAGGGGGGATCAGATAGTGGTACAATAAGTACCCTCCGCCACACACCGTAAGGTGGCTCGCGGAGTATAGATGTAGATGTAATTAAACCTAACTAACCTAAGGACATCGCACACATCCATGCCCGAGGCAGGATTCGAACCTGCGACCGTAGCGGTCGCGCGGTTCCAGACTGAAGCGTCTAGAACCGTTCGGCCACACCGGCCGGCCGAATAAGAACATTCATATACTGTAGCTGACTTGGTCGCAGAGTCTAGTATCATTCGGCTAATTCATTCGACTGAAAAAACCGACGGAACAAAAAGACAATCGACTGGCCAATCGGTGTTAAAAACAGCCGGTTGTTCCATCACTTTGCTAAGGATATATACGAAGACAGCTGAGAAAGAAGTGAGAAAAATGGTGCAGCTAATCTTCGGTATTGTTCAGTATGTATATTTGGCATGTGATAAAGAAAACCAAGAAGATGAATAGGGAATTAAATTTTGGGCAGGAGAAATGGAAGCTTTGAGGTTTGCCGACGACATTAGGGACGGCTTAAGTTGCAAGCGACACAGGCGCCAAGCTGAAAGGTGCGCCCAGGTGCAGAATTTGTATTCTCGGTCTTCCATTAGTAGCGCAAATTGACACGGCAGAAAGTATACGATAGCAGAAGAGAAAACGTTCCAGTAAAAAATGCGAATGTGTGTTTACGACCCGCCCCTGGTTTCGGTATCAAATATTGTCCTAGTGAGTAAAAATGTATTTGAGATGTGCACTTTTTGACTATGTCCATATCTGATTACATCTACATATATCTACACTCCGCAAGCTACTTACGGTGTTAGGTGGAGGGTACTTTGTATACCATTGTCAGTTATCACTTTTCCTTTTCCCCTTGTGTATGATTTGCGAGAAGAACGATTGCTACTAAGCCTCAGGATGGGCTAGAATTTCTCTAATTTCATCTCTATTGTCTTTTCGGAAGATATCTATACGTAGGAGGAAACAATACATTGGTTGATTCTGTTAGGAATGTACGTTCTCGGAACTTTTTACGGTAGACCACGCCGTGGTGCACAACGAGCATCTTGCAGCGTCTGCCGATGGAGTTGGCTGATCATTTCCGCGAAGCTATCGAGCTTACTAAACGGTTCTGTAACGAAACGTGCTGCTCTTCTTTGGATCTTTTGTATTTCTTAAAATTGATCCATGACGCGTGGGTCTGGGTGGAAGGAGGTTTTCAAAACTGAAGTTTAAATTTCATACCCTAGTTCAACACTTTTTCAAGAACGCTTATGTGGAATGTCAGCTTTAGTCACTGAAACCATACCTTCAAATCGTGAGACTTAGACTGTGCTCTGAAAGATTTTTAACTAAGGGGTAAATTGTCAGTAGTATATCACATAACTTGAAGAATTATACATGACTTCATTAATAAAATATTGCTATTTCATATCACATCTAATTTTGAGTTTTCCTCCTCAGTTTGCATACATAAAAATTTTGACCATATTTATTAGTTTTGAAATAATTTAATGCTGAATTTTCTAAAATTTAACTACTTACTAGTGAGTTTTGTCCACATGCAAAACACTACTTATGCATTTCGTCAGTGTCTTACGTTTAACACTCAATATTAAGTTAGATTTCTTTTTCCGTATTTCTCATATTTTCCGACGGTAAGCGAAATAATTTGTAAATTACGGAATTAAAAAGATGTAATGTTAATATTTCTTCCTTTTCACTCTGTTTAATAGGTATCATCTTTTGATTGAAGCGAGAAAAATACAATAGGTGTAGGTGTAGTTGTTTCACTAAAAGATTTCAAAGATATCGGCAACTGCTTTAAATCTTCTTTTAATATTAAGCAATTCAATAACATTCAGAAATTTGATTGTATTACAGAGGAGTATTTTAAAAGAAAAAGTTTGTACTAACACTAGGTTTACGTGTGTTTTAAAGGTCTTACAGAGAGCCCAAGGAAAAGCACTAATGTCTGAGGAAGGGGGTGGTTCAGTGGAGAGAGGGAGATGGGCTGGGGGGCGGGGGGGGGGGGATGGAGGCATATAATATGTCGCTTCTGTGCTAAAATGTTCTCGAAGCGGTCATGGATAATATTTTAATTCAGTCAGAGGAAGAAAAGCACCTGGAACACCAGTTTAACGGAATGGGTAGTGTCTGAAAAAGGGGTTATAAGGCGAATGTCAATAAAACTAAAACAAGTTTAATGGAATGAACTCGAATCAAATCGGACGATCCTAAGGGATTTAGATTAGGAAATGCGACAAAGGAAACAGTAGATGATTTTTGCTCTCTGTGCTGCAAAATAAATCCTGATGGAAGGTACACTGGCAATAGCTAGAATAGCTGTTCTGAGAAAGAGAAATTAGTTACCAACGAATGAAAGTTTATGTGTTACGAAGTCTTGTGCGCAGGTATTCGTCTGGAATGTCGCCCTTCACGGAGCGAAATGTGGACGATAAACTCTCCAGGAAAGCAGAGAATAGAGAATTTTGAAGTGTGTTGTTACAGAAGAATGTTGAGGATTTCGTGAGTGGATCGAATACCTGATAGCGACGCACTGTATCAAATAAGGGAGAAAAGAAATTTGTGGCGCAACTCGAGTAAGTAATAGTTCGGTTAATAGTACATATCCTGAAGCATTAAGGACTCATCGGTGTGATAATTGTGTGAAATATAGAGGATAAAAATTGCTTAGGGAGAGCAAGGCTTAAGTGCGATCCGTCAAAACAGCTATAAGAAAATCTGCCTTTTTCTCACCAGAAGTGTTTCGCTTTATTGATGTAAAGCATCATCAGTGGTCTGTAATTAAAGATAGTTACAATCTGATTTGTTTTCTAAATTGAAAAACTGTTAGTTAACAAATTGTTGGTTTTTACTTACGGCCATTGCTGCTTGGTGTTTCGCCTACATAAGCAAATGCCGTCTACTAGCACGTTTTTGGTTCCTTTCTTCGTTAAGCACCGGTAATTGTGGTCTAATTTTACTCTGCTTTGCAGAACTATGCGCTTTTGATGCTTAACACAGCATAATTCCGTACATCACTGTTCACTGTTTATTTGTATATTTCTAAGTGCGTATCATGTTTTGTAGCGTTTCTAACATTGTCATCTATATTTTTTTTTGTTCTCTGTAGTTCATTATATTTGTTATTCTATTTAATCATGTTACTGTGTATTTATGTACTCTGCAAGAGAAGTGAAAAAGTGATGATAGAGTTTAAATTTTGTGTAGTGAGTAGGTGGGAGTGGGAGGGGCAGGGGAGAAACAAAAATGATCTGATAATAAGTGCATAGTAGTGTGATAGAGAATGAGTTTGAGGAAAACTGTGGGGGACAATTACCAGCACATTTCTGGTTCCCTTATTCGTTGTCCACTGATAATTATGTACACAGAAATGAGGAATTTGCACAGGATAGCTGGTACTCCAGTTTCTGTAAATTACGTCACTGTCACAACAACAGCAAAAAATCGCGAGTATGTGAAGTAACTCACACGAAAGTCGAGTGTGTCATCGCCATAACCGTACTAAGCAACGCTACCGCAAAAACAATACTGACGCACTGTAGTCCTTCTCCATCGTCTCTACGCAACGAACAACGACAGCACAACTATTGGTGAAAATGTTCTCAGAGCTGTGCTATTTGTCCACGTAAATACTCTACCATGACCTAACTCAACTCCACACTTTTCCAGTACAAGAGTTCACTGCTTGAAAATTTTATTATTAAATCACTCACTGTCTTTCTTCTTTCCATAATATATTTTCCAAATTATAGTAGCATCCATGCATGGTCTGAAGAGCTGTTTGTTTCGGTCGTGAACCCAATGGCCGGTTTGATACTCTTCTCGATTCCTGTCACTTGTCCACATTTCAGCATAATTACTGAATCCTGCATCATGGACGATCTGTCTTGCCTACTCAGATCTAAGAAATTTCCTGTGATTCGTTTGTTACACGATTCCTTCAGTTACAACTTTCAGCAAACACACGTTCCGTAACATGTGCTCAACCATTCCTACTCTTTGATTCGTTCACATTATTAGACATTTTTTCTCATCGAATCATTGTAGGACATCTTCATTCCATACTCGGTCAATCCATCTGACATTCCATTGTCCCGAAACACCACATTTTAAAGGTCGTTTCTGGATTTTAAAACATTGACAACGCCCTCTATGTTTCTACTTCAGCAATTACATAAACTTATTTTAATACACAAAATTTGTCTTGGTCGCACATTTATAAAATAAATGCCGGTTTCGATTGATCGAGCGATCACCTTGAGATCAAAATAGACGGACAAAATATTATATGTCTAAAGTTCACCCTACTAACAATATTTAGAGGACAGTGTACCTAGGAGCACATGATATTTTTTTGGTCTTCAGTGTAATGACTTACTTGTATTAGAGATCGCCATAAGCAGCGTCTGCCATTTTCTACAGTTGTTAGAGATGACGTTGTGTTTCGTTCAGATCGTGTATACATTTCGAGTTCTACACATTTAAGTGCTGTATAGTATATTAAAGTTATTTCCAATATACAGTTAATTCTTCAGTCACACATTTTTGCTGCAAGTAGACTTCTACGTTTTTCTAAAACTAGTTGTATAACGTATGAACGGAGTAATCATACTTCGCAAGGAGTGCATCTCTTGTACCTTGAAAGAGAAGAAGGTGTTATACCACGGAAGACGAGATATTCGCAAGTTAACTGAGTTTCGTTAATGTCTTAAAAATTTCACCTGTCTTGAAAATGGTAATTTGTCAGGTTCGATTCTATATGGAACCGGTGTGCTCAACGACTGTGTTTATTAAAATTGACAAATGTATAGCAATCAATCGCTAATAACCTATTCACATTTTAACCAGTGTGTGGGTATCATCAGTGCGGTTAGATATAAAACAAAACATCATTATCGCTTGCCTATACAAGTAGCCCCTACAAGACCATTCATAACAGTATTCCATTGGTTGTAATATGGGTAGATCGGCAATAAACAGATTATTAGCGACTGATTTGTACTGTCTCGGTTTTAATGGAATTATGTGTTAGTTTCCAATAGCTTCGATTTCAGTAATAATTAAACTTGTAACTGGCTTTTGATAATATGTCTCCTTTATTTGATTTCAGTCTGATTGTTGGTTTGTTGTAGAGTAAAAATGAAACGGATAAAAGACTGAATACAGCTATGAGAAGATTTTCTCGATTATAATGCTTTTAAATTTCAATAGTATATTTGTACCTACATACATGAACGTGTTGCACATTGCAACATGTTTCTTATTTGGAAAAACCTTAATTTCCCAGAGAAGTTTTTGAAACTTCAGAAGAAACGCTGCAGCACGTACAAAGCGAATGCAATCATTTAAACATGGAATGAAAAAAATTTACTAAACTAGTATTGCAGAGCTGGCCTAGGCGGAAGTCTGAAAAACGTTCCAAGGCACGATACTTTCCCCTACTGTATAAAAAGAAAAGAAGGTGAAAGGGTACATACCATTAAAATTCCGTTACAATGCGTAACCCGTCACGTGTAGCACAAACGCCAACTGTGTTATTAAAACTAATCTGCGTTCTTTTGAATTAAAAACAATCTTGGTTGTAATTTATTGTGCGCTCTTTTGAATTAAAAACGATCTTGGTTGTAATTTATTCTTTTATTAACAACGTGTTTCGCCTTCGTGGGAGATCTACAGATTATCTATAAGGATAATAAATAAGCAAAAATTAGGGTACGGTCGTAGCCTGCATGATGCTAAAAGTGGATAACGAATTTTCACTGACCTAATCCTAAAAGTAAGGTCTCCAAAGCGCTGAGGCAGCAGGAAAACTGTTTGTGTGGCTAGTGGCCACACTGCTTTTTCCTTTGCCCTCTCCATTCTGTACAGAAATGACTACACATTCGCTGGAGCTTTCAGTGGGCTTGGCTGCCAGTTGTTAGACACTACCGCCATATGCGAAGTTAGAGCAGTTATTCGATTCGACATTCATCGACAGTTGACGGAAGTGTATGGAGAGTTGTGTATGGATGTCAAAAACGTCCGCAAGTGGTATGGAGGGTTTGTAGGTGGTCGTACAGAAATTCATGACGACGAAAGAAGCGGGAGGCCGCCAATTCGCTAGCAGACAATCGCGAAGATTGAACAAATCGTACTTCGAGATCGACGAATCACTCTCAATCAGCTCTGCAATGTTGTTCCTGAGGTTTCTCGAAGCTCCATTCACTGGACTTCGGCTGAAGTGTTGAAATTTCGAAGGTGTGCTGACAGAAGACCACAAACGGCAACGCGTTGAGACTTCTCGCCAATTTCTGCAACTCTGTACAGATGTAAAGGACAACCTTTTGCATTCAGCTGTCACAGCTGGTGAAACCTGGACTTTCCACTTCACACCTGAGACCAAATAATAATCACGTGAGTGGCGGGATTCCGATTCACCAAAGCCGCGAAAATTCAAAAGAACACAATCTACTGGTGTCTTTTGGGATCGAAAGGAGAATATTCTTGGTCGACTTCACGGTTCCTTGGATGACAATAAACGCCGACTGTTATTGCCAAACATTTAAAAAAACTCAGACAGTCGATTTAGAACCGAAGAAGAGGAATGTTGAGCAAGGGTATAAGCCTTCTCCACGACAGTCGGTCGTCAAACCGTTGATCTTCTGCGACAGTTTGGGTGGGACATCATCACCCATCTACCCCATAATCCGGACTTAGTGCTCAGGAACTACCACTTGTTTCCCAAGATGAAAGAACACTTGGCAGGAAGGCGCTTCAGCGACGACAAGAAGGTGAAGGTAGAGTTACGACGCTTCTTTAATAGCATGACGGCGGGATGGAATGACAGGAGCATTCAAAAACTGCTACAGCATTTACAGAAATGCATCGATCGCAATGGCGATTATGTGGAGAAATCGTCGCGCGGAGTGGCCGCGTGGTTAAAGGCGTCACGTCACGGATTGCGCGGCCCCCTCCCGTCGGAGGTTCGAGTCCTCCCTCGGACGTGGGTGCGTCTGTTGTTCTTACCATAAGTTAAAGTTAGTTTAAGTAGTGTGTACGTCCTGGGACCGATGACCTCAGCAGTTTGGTCCCTTACGAATTCACACAAATATGAACATTTGTGGAAAAATCGATAAATGTTCAAGCTTCAAAACGACGTACAATTTATTGTAAAGTAAGGTTTCTGTATATTTTTTAATAAATTGGTGACCTTACTTTTCGGATCGCTTTCGTAAAAGTTTCCTATTGCAATATTTTAAAAACCCGTATAACGGCTCTGCGCTAGGCTGAAGCATCAATCGAATCAGATGAACCCACACTGACCTTAAAATTTTCCTTCTACACCATTTTAAAAGCCATAAATCACCTCTGTGCTAGAATCAATCATGTGTCGAAACAAGTGAACCCGCACAGACCAAGTCAAAAACAACTAATATAATATCAGGTAACCGCGGAATAGAATTCTAAATAAATAAACTGGACAAGACATTCAGGGTAACAATTGTTGAACTATATAAACACAGGGTGTTTCAAAATTAACATACCGTTTTTAACTCGTTGTAGCATTTGTTACGTTCAACTTACAATTGTAAATAATACACCAAATGAAAGAGCATTTGTTTGCATACCCGTGCGCAATGGGGAGAAAATGGAATGACAAGGAGTGACTTAAAAAACGTGTCGAACGAGTGCAAATCTTTCACTCTTAGCCCCAAGAAATATCCCCGCCTTTATTTTTCGGTGGATCAGCTGTAACTGATGTTTCTGATCTTGATGTGCTACAGCTCTGGCTAGTGCCTCAATGGGGAGAAGCTCAACAACACATCTGTATTTGGGAGCAAGATGGTGCGCCGCCTCACCGGCATAACTCAGTACGCGACTGATTAAACAATGTGGTATCCGACTGGTGGATTGGGCGCGAAGGGCCTGTTGACACAGCACTTTATGCATGAGCTCCATGTTCACACACGATCTGACGCGATCATGTGAGTGTGCCTCCGATACCAGCTAATGGCTCTCTCTTGGCTCTGAGTACTATGGGACTTAACTTCTGAGGTCATCAGTCCCCTAACTAACCTAAGGACATCACACACATCCACGCCCAGGCAGGAATCGAACCTGCGACCGTAGCGGTCGCGCGGTTCCAGACTGTAGCGCCTAGAACCGCTCGGCCAGTCCGGCCGGCGATACCAGCTAATCTATCCGACTTCAGAAACAGTGTTATTGCAACAGTTACTCCTGACACATTAATCAAGGTTTCGGAACAACTCGCCTATCGACTCGATGTGTGATCGGTGTTAACACTGAATAATTTTAAGAAAAAACAGCTCGTGTTTCTCTTTCATTTGGTGTATTATTTATAATTGTATGGTGAATGTAATACGTGCTACAAAGCCTTAAAACCCGTATATTTATTTTGAAATACCCTGTAAAATCGTCGCAACTTCTGAAAGGTTTGTGTTAGGACTTTCAAAGTGCACGGGGCATGATGGGAATTACGATGCGCATGCGCCTTGTTGTTGACGGCCATTTGCACGTGAAAATGTCACGGTACAGCGCATTTGGGGACTAAGAAGCCGCATTTCGCCATCGAGATGTTTCTTCAGCCTCAACGGGTGACTGTTTGGTGTGCAAAGTCCGGTCACGGAATAATCGGTGTCATATTCCTGATGGCACGGTGACTACCGGACGGTAAGTAAAGGTTTTGGAAGATGATTTCATCCCCATTGTACAAAGAGACCCTTATTTCGACAAGATGTGGTTCATGTAAGACGGATCTCGATCCCATTAAAGCAGGAGAGTGTTTGAAGTCCTGGAGGAGCACCATGGGGACCGCATTCTGGCTGTGGGATACGCAGAGGCCACTTGCATGGGCCTCGATTGGCCGCCATATTCTCCGCATCTGAACACATGCGACACCTTTTTGTGGGACTATACTAAACACAAGGGTACAGCAAAAAACCCAAAACCATTGCTGAGCTGAAAACAGCTGTTCTGGAGGTCATCGTCAGTATCGATGTTCCGACACTTTAGCGTGTCATATAGAATTTCGCTATTCGTCTGCGCCACATCATCTTCAATGATGGAAGGCATGTCGAACATGTTGTTGTTGTGGTCTTCAGTCCTGAGACTGGTTTGATGCAGCTCTCCATGCTACTCTATCCTGTGGAAGCTTCTTCATCTCCCAGTACCTACTACAACCTACATCCTTCTGAATCTGCTTAGTGTATTCATCTCTTGGTCTCCCCCTACGATTTTTACCCTCCACGCTGCCCTACAATACTAAATTGGTGATCCCTTGATGCCTCAGAATATGTCCTACCAACCGATCCCTTCTTCTGGTCAAGTTGTGCCACAAACTTCTCTTCTCCCCAATCCTATTCAATACTTCCTCATTAGTTATGTGATCTACCCATCTAATCTTCAGCATTCTTCTGTAGCACCACATTTCGAAAGCTTCTATTCTATTCTTGTCCAAACTATGTACCGTCCATGTTTCACTTCCATACATGGCTACACTCCATACAAATACTTTCAGAAATGACTTCCTGACACTTAAATCTATACTCGATGTTAACAAATTTCTCTTCTTCAGAAATGCTTTCCTTGCCAGTGCCAGTCTATATTTTATATCCTCTCTACTTCGACCATCATCAGTTATTTTGCTCCCCAAATAGCAAAACTCCTTTACTACGAACATATCATAACCTAAATCCAAATATATATAGTGACGTCTACATGACGAATTGGCAACGGCCTTGCCGCCGTGGATACACCGGTTCCCGTGAGATCACCGAAGTTAAGCGCTGTCGGGCGTGGCTGGCACTTGTATGGGTGACCATCCAGTCGCTATGTGCTGCTGCAATTTTTCGGGGTGCACTCAGCCTCGTGATGCCAATTGAGGGGCTACTCGACCGAATAGTAGCGGCTCCGGTCAAAGAAAACCATCGTAACGACCGGGAGACCGGTGTGCTGATCACACGCTCCTTCTATCCGCATCCTCAACTGAGGATGACACGGCGGTCGGATGGTCACGATGGGCTACTTGTGGCCTGAAGACGGAGTGCAGTGCACATGCCGAAAGAAGTGTGTGAAGGCCGTAGTTTGTAACTAATTTACGTTTTTTCCCGTATAGTTCAATAATTGTCATGCTGTCCCTTCTTGAAGTCATACCAGCACGACAGGATGTATACCAGCCTCATGCCATTGCTCCCTTGTGTAGCCACTTGTTGCTTCTGCCGTGAAGCTATGGCGGCAGCTCTGTATACTGTATTTAAATGTGCATACGTCTTTGTGACTGTAGTCCTACATTGCCCAATTTTAGTCTGATGGTACGACTTTAATGCCGTATGTCTCGTTCAGTTGATTTACTTACTACTTTAGAATTCGCTGCTTCGTTCGTGTAGACTGTATGGCCTGCAAACACTTTTTTTTGTTACTATTTAATCGAAATTTTATGTTGTTCACAAACTGCAACACCTTCTAATTTCATGCGAATTAAGGCCATATAAGCATGGTCTTTTCCGAATGTACTTCTGATCGAAAACCGATGCTGTTAGCTGGAGTCAAAAGTTTTTGTTACTTACGCCTTTTCCTTTCTTGCAAAGATATTTCCATAGCAACTTTTATTCAGTAACAAATATTTCTTTATAACTAACCAAGAAGTGAAATACCAATTGTCATAAACATAACTTTAAAATGTTTTCAATGTAACAAAATATTTTCTTAACAATTTTCATCTCCTATTTCTTTTCCTTAGGGGTTGAATTTCCAGAAGCATTGAAACACGTTTTTTTTCTTTTTTTCGTTTCTAACCGAGAAGTCAAATGCCAGTTGTCATAGATGTAGCATTAAAAATCGTTTAGTAGTTCTTCGGTAATTACTTATTTTAAAAAAAACTTTCACCCACTATTTTACTCCCTTAGCGGTTGATTTTCCAAAGATGCTGACACACGGATTTTTTGTTTTCTGATTGAGAAACCAAATACCAGTTTTCGTAATTCTAGTTTCAAAATTCCTTTAATAGCTACATATTTTCAAACAGGCTTTCATCTCCTATTTCACCCCCTTAAGAGCGGAATTTAAAAACAATCCCTTCTTAAAAGAAGCCTACAGTATAAGATCCACATCTTCTACAAACTTTTAAGTCTCTATCCTTAGAGGTTTGGGCTGGGCGATGGATAGTGAGTCGGTCAGTCAGAACATTGCCTTTTATGTATAGATATTCAGAACTGTATCCCGCGGTTACACGATATTATATTAGTTGTTTTTGAGTGGGTCTCTGCGGGTTCATGTGATTGGACGTGTGCTTTAGTCTAGCGCACAGCCGTGTTATGAGTTTTTAAAATGTTGTGAAGGGAAAATTGTAAGGTCAGTAATATTTCCTTATTCACATCTAGAATCGTGCAAACTGCGACCGTACGCCAAGTTTTTCTTGTTTTGTTGTTCTTAAGGATAATCTGAAGATACCCCACGAAGGCGAAACGCGTTGTTTATAAAAGAATAGGTTGCAACCAAGACTATTTTTAATTCAAGTATTCTACATACGGTTGCTGCACCAGACGGTCTAATGGAGTGGAAGAAATTTTTTTTCTGTGTTCTCTGACATTACTATTTCAAACAGAGACAAACGCACATCTGCTACAGGACGCAGCGGTATAGGCAATTACATTATTAAGTTTATCGCATAAAATATGAAATGAAATTCACAGAAAAATGCATTGCAAGTTTACCTGAGGTTAGTAAGAAGAATCCACAACCAATAACTACAAAATAAGAAATAATTTTTACGGGATGCAGAAGGATTGAGATGAAACGTTACACCGCCGGCTAATTCACTGAAGAGGCAGTATGCGTCAGAATCATTCTTGTTGCTAAACGTTAATGCTTCATATTGTAAAACACGGCGTTAAAATATATCACTAACGTAGTTTCTTAGAAATGTTTCTTCTAGCTAAATTTGTACTGTTCATTTAAAATCTGTTCTTGAGCCTGCTTTTTGATTCTGAAGACTTCCGTTTCCTCTAGCAAATAAGAGCCGTGTTGCTGCAAGTTGCACTTCCATGTTTTGTTTCCCTGAAGAAAGCTAACCCCCTTGCTCCAATGAACTCTGTTCTTTTTTATCTTGTGCTTTATTTGTCAAATTATTTTTCATTTCGTGATGATCGGTTGTGAAATTTATCACCTACCATCAGTTAAAATTCCAACATTCTTTTCTGTGTATTTTCTTCGGTTTCTTATACGATAAATTTAATTGAGTAACTGTGCATCCTGTTGTGCCCTCCAGCATACTCGCGTTTGTCTCTACCTTAAATATCTAGCACCATAGAACACAGAGCAATTTTAACAGCAGAGTAAGTGTCTGCACTACATGAGACGAGTTACTTACTGTAAGAAATTTCAATGGTATGTTCTCTGTCACTTTCTTTAGTTTTTATACAATGGCCTATATGTTTTAAGTAGGTACAACTTCTTACGAGTAATACTTTTTGTCTGTTTTTTTGTTTTACAAATGAACTTGATATCTGTGATAATTGTGCCAGCAGCTACTGTAATTGTACGAAACTCTTATTAGGGACGGCGCTGGCATATTGCTTTTCCCTGCACCGTTCTGTGCTGCAACTTAACAGTCTATATTTTGATGTAGCATGATAATGACCAAGGGTGCGAATAGCTAATCGCTAATAATGGAGGAAAGTGTTTATTTCAAAATAAAAGAACAGCCTGTATATACAGAGTTCCATTGAGGTATTTCAGAGGCCACAAATCGTTTCATTTCTGTCTTTCCCAGTATTCATGGTTTGAACCGGTATATAGCTGCGGTCTGCAAACATAGTTCTTCGTGAACCATTTTTCAGTTTAAAAGTTTATTATTGGAATATTAGTGCTTACTTCTTTTCACAGAAAGCCTTTTTGCATTGTGCAATCATTACTATCATATGTTTCCGGTTACGTCTTTTTTTTATCTACTTCTTTGGAAAACTCAACCAACTCTTCAAGTGTATGTTGCACAAGTTTAATATTTAATTACAAAGTGTGTCCAAAAGCTATGAAGTGTTTCCTTCCGTGCTTTTAGTTAATTCTCAATGTACTGATAAATTATGAAGTATTCATCGAAAGGATCCACTTCAACATCGATAGAAAAGAATTTATTAGTCTCATGCATTCGTTGAGCCTTTTAACCTTAGATTACTATACTCTCGTAAAATTTACGATAGCAGTTGGTACCCATTCGCGGTTCGTGCCCATCTGGTATTGTCAGTATAGGGTGTAACACAGGACATTTTGTACGTATTTTGTATGTGGTATACAAAATGTGGTATTGTCATTGACAAGTGCATAAACTATAAATTATGACTTCCTTTGAGTAAAATATAGAGTACTCGCAGTAAAATTTACGATGATTTTGTAACAGTGTAACATTTTCCCCCCAGTTTAGTTTTCTAGGGTTTAATAAATTTGCTTTCTTAAGTTTCCTGATAAATTATTTTTGAATATTTTTAGTTCCAAAGAAAAAGTACAGGCTGAAGTTTGATGTTGGTCGTCGGTGTGCTTGGTGGCGAGTGACCGCGAAAGTAAGTTAATATTCGCTCGAACATAAAATATTTCGTAAAATATTTTGACAGATGTTTGCAATTCCATTTTTGCATTGTGCAGATGCAACGGAAAATATATCTTTCTTAACATTAAAAATAAAACTTTTTTAATGTGGAATTTTATGTGCTCATTCTACAGAGCGGTCCCAGATTAGTCTAGTACGACACTGAGTTTAACGATATTTACTAACAGGGACCGCAAAATACAGAGATTAACGGGTAGTCCAGCAGCGGCCGCCTAGCGCTGCTGCACGGCGGCAGCAGACGCAGACGGCGCGGCGCTAGTCTGCACACAAGATGTGACAAGAACGACGAGGAAGAGGTAAAGGACAAATATTTACCGACATAATAAGTACTAGGGGACATATCGCTCTGAATGAAACTGATAATCACTCATAAGCCATTAACAGTTACTGTACCTTCAAAAGACAATACGACAGCCTTCACAAAATCTATATAAATAAAAATGTAAATGTTCGTTTGTTCAAAATAGTTTGTCTCCGAAAGTTCTTGACCGCTTGTTTTGAAAATATGACGCGTTTCAGTCTCTTTCAGGCGTGTTTTTAGGTACCTAGACTTATTTCTTTAATACTTACGCGTTTCTGAGTGTAACTTTTTGAGATATTTTGTAACAACTTTTTCCTAATATGAAATTTACAAAAAATTGTTACATATATTAAAAAATAGATATATAAAACGAAAGCGTATTTCAGTGCAACGTTGTTTCAAAATTACAAAGCGTTCGGTCAAAAACTTTCGGAAATTTGCGATTAGTAGCATTTACAGTTTCTGTATATGTACAAATGTAGATGTTCGTTTCTTCAACGTCTCAAATTTCCGAAAAATCTCCTTCATCTACATATACATTGATACTCTGCAAATCACATTAAAGTGCCTGCCAGAGGGATTCATCGAATCACCTTCACAATAATTCTCCATTATTTCACTCTCGTACAGCGCGCGGGAAAAACGAATACCTATATCTTTCCGTGCGAGCTCTGATTTCCCTGATTTTATTATGATGATCATTTCTCCCTATGTAGGTCGGCGTTAACAAAACATTTTGCATTCTATGGAGAAAGCTGATTATTGAAATTTCGTCAAAAGATTCCGCCGCAACGGAAAACGACTTCGTTTTAATGGTGTCCCTCCCGAATCCTGCATCATGTACGTGACACTCTCTCCCCTGTTTCGCCATAATACGAAACATGCTGTTCTTCTTTGAACTTTCTCGACATACTTCGTTAATCCTATTTGGTAAGGATCTCAGACCTCGCAGCAGTACTCCAAAAGAAAACGGACAAGCGTAGTGTAGGCATTCTCTTTAGTAGATGTGTTACATCACGGGCATGTGATGAGAATGGAGCCAACTAGAACAGCCAAAATAAATTTGAAAAGACAGGTGGATGGGAAAAGACCTCAAGGAAGACCTCGAACCTGATGGATGGACTTGATTAAGGCTGATCTAGTGACCAGAGGATGGACAGTGGATGACGTTCTGGGTGAACAGGTGTATTTGGACAGGACGAAGTGGAAGAGGCTCATTACCAGTACCTGGGAAACTGGAACTGTTAAATGATGATGATGATGATGATGATTTGTGTGTATGACCTCACTCTTTCCATTATTTAGGGTCAACTGCCAATTTCTGTACCATTCTGATATCCTTTCTAAATCGTTTTTCGGTTGGTTGTGATCTTCTGATGACTTTCGCCGATTGCTTTGAAATTTTGACGAAACGTTGAATTCTAATGTGGGCATGTTTTCAGGTACCTAATTCTTTAATATATGGACGTATATAAATGGAAAACATTATTACCAAAAATCTCAAAATGTACGAGTTACTTTAAATTTTACATGCTACAAATAAACGACTACATTACATACTTTATATATGTATAGGTCAGGGAGAAGGGGAGAAGAAATGGACAGACGGGTGGGAGGAAATGGGCAGAGAAAGGGGGGAGGAAGTGACGGACTGAGAGAGTTGAGGGGGTGGGAGCAAGAGAAGACGGACAACAATAAAGGAGGAGGGGTGATGGACAGAGAGAGGAGAGAGAAAGAGATCAGGACGTATATGCAACTCCCATATATATCGGAAACGCGCGCTTTCTATTTTCTTTATTTTCTATTTAAGTAGACTGAGTCACAGCAAAGCATGGCCGAGCTAATACGCAATAAAAATTCGCTCCGAATGTTTTCATACACATAATAGAGTCTGATGACGAAGACAATCACATCATGCTCCTCGTGAAGCAGATATTAAAATAAAAAGAACAGTAAAATGCGTGGGATTTGTGAATCATCTGCGGAGACTTCAACAGCTGCAGACGTGATATACAGTGAACACAATTATTGTGTGAAGATTATGAACCATTAGGTATTAACAATGATGCCTAATAAATGTGTCTCCGTAGCAACATTAACGAAAAAAGCAAAGAGATAAAACCTATGTTTGTGCTATTTGATGCACGTAAAATATTAACTGCGGTAATGTTAGGAGAGTTAAGGTTCGCTTCAGGAAAATGTTAAAGCGCAGAAAAGGTAGTGGTAATTCAAGAAGAAGCAGTACACAATTTGCATTGATTAGCCAAGAAAAAAGAAAAAAATTCACCAATCAGAATGGAGAAAACCTGTTCATAATCGTAAGACGTTTGCAGAAAGAAAGTGGCGGTAGTGATATGTAGGCAGAAGGACCAAAGGGCAAAAGTTAGCAGCAGTGTGGACAGAAACGATGTCTGACGTCAACGTCGTTCAGTGTTCCATTTAAACTGTGCTATATGAAAGCAGGGAGTGGTCAGAACGTATTGGTGGAGTAAGCAGCCGCAGAGAGAAACAGGCGTACAGCGGTTTACAAGCGACTGAACAGTTCTGTAATCCGGTAAAATGCGACTATAATATTTAACATTAGAAATGCGAAGTTAAATAAAACAAATGTAATACAACGAACCCAGCAGCAGTGTGGTACTCGTACAGTATCATATCCTTGTATGCAAGGCGTCGTTAGGAAGCTGAACGTCTTCTGCTACTGGCTTTCGTTAGCCATGGAGTGCTGCAGTGCCGTCAGGAACTTCCGAATATTCAGAAGGGAATTTTCAGCAGTTTCACATTTCGCACAGCGTGTAATGAACGGTAGAAATGAATGTGCGGCAAACTTAACAGTCGTCATTCGGCGATGGCCCACGCCCAACCTCTTCACGATTTAATAGAACTGGAAGTGACCCTGTTACATCGGCTAGGATATCATACGACACGGAAGTAAAGACAGTGAGAATTAAGTACAAGCGTTCGGAGATTTCTTCGCGTAGTTGAAGAGATGAACAACAAACACAGAGAATTAACAAAGTTAAAAGTTGCTTTACGGTTGTACTGTCTGATGAGATGCATAAAGCCAACTGAGCGTAGCGAAACTGAAGGCGAACGGAAACAATGAAGTTTTGTTAGAAATTGATGAACGTGGAAGACAAATAATACAAGCATCCAAACCTGAACACAGAGAAGGGCGATTCATCGATACTGGAACAAAACACAAATTATTCTACTTTACAAGACTGTCAAGAAATCTCTGGTCACTGTGAGAAATTTACCAGATATTCATTAATGTCATCACCAACCACGAAAGAAACACCTTAAAATTTAATTACCTAGAGGAACAAGCCGGCTTTAGAAGAGAATGTAACACAAAGGACCAATCTGCAAGCGGTCTACGAAATTAAATTATAGAATGGAACAATGAGTACGAATCATCTCTTTGTTTAGATTTCATAGTTTTTTTTTTTTTTTAGAATGCAGAACAATTTGCGGGGACAGCCATTGAAACAACAAGGCACTTATTCGAACGTTAATATATGAAGGACAGCCTCCATCAAACAGCAACAAGGTCACCTGAGATGCTACGTCGCAGGCTAAATTAGCGGTCTGGTAGAATCCACGTTTGATTTGATCCATTATGGATAGTTAGTGAAAGCCTCCGACTGTGGAAACAATGGGTTTGCTTATAAATACATTTTCTGCTACCAATCACGATTTTATTTTATTTGTATTTTACATGATGCGTCTAGGGAAATGATTCCCGTTTCCAAGTCGTTTTTATTTGTGTATGGCACAGTACATTGATAAAAACGCACTTCAAAATGGGAGTCATTTCTCTATACGCGTCGTGTAAGATATAAATAAAAGAAAATCATGACTGGTAGGAGAAAAAATTATTTATAAAAAAAATCATAGAATCCCCGTTGTCACGTACGAAAGAAAAATACATCGAAAATAAAATTAATAACAATGTTTTATTGTTGAGAATACTCTTCTTGAATTGATTAAAACTTGTGGTTTGACAGGAGCCATCTGCCATTCAAATTACATGTTTTTGTGAAGTTTTCATAATGTTTTTACAAGTGACAGATCATAAGACTCAATCAAGTACTTCCGAGAACTTCAGCAGCAACAAGATAACATTAATTTAAAATGTATTTGTCATTCACATCTGTCTAGTTTACCAGATGCCACGTATTGGCAGTTACCTTCCGGGCTACATGAATAACGAGGATTCTAGCAAACTACTTTTTCATCCTGTGACGTAGCATGCATATTTTGGTTACAAGCTTGACCGATTTCTCTTGTAACGGAGACAGTCATCTATGTTCTAGTACATTTGATGTCTGATAATACAGTATAACAGAGCGCTTTATATCGTAGAGTATATGTCAATTATTATTTTATATTTATCTATAGATCCAAGGATTGTTCCTGTAGAAACGAAACCAGTCATCTAAAAATGTCAAAACAATCTAGACGGTCAGAAAAAATCAATTTTACAGCGAATGATTGCGGATATTCTTCGAGGACAGTACGTCGGTTTTTGCAAATAATTAGGTGCTATTACTGAATACGAGTAGTAAACCCGAAAGAACATTCATGGGCTATTTTGAAAAGCCAGCGTATCAGAACGTTGAGACTCGCATCGGTACCTGCTCTCATAGTAGAATGAGCTTGTGCCACTCTTGGTTAGAGATTCGGGAAAGAAAGAAGTAAGTTCAGAGTTTAACGTCCATTTAAAAACAAGAACGAAATAGTCGGAATTCTGTCGAAAGGAACTTGACCAGGTGTCGAGATTCAAATTCTGACGGACAAGGAACTGAAGTCAGCTTCTCTGAAAGAGAAGGCCAGCGTCTTAACCACTGCACCAGCTAGTCTCACCCTGGCCTGGCCGATACTAAGAGTGGATGTGCGACTGAAGCCATAGCACATCTAAAAATACGAGGTGCATTCAAGTTTTAAGGCCTCCGAATTTTTTTCTCCAGACTGGAAAGAGATAGAAACATACACATTGTTTTAAAATGAGGCCGCGTTCATTGTCAATACGTCCCAGAGATGGCAGCACCGTACAGCAGATGGAATTTTACCGCCAGCGGCGAGAATGAGAACTGTTTTAAATACTTAAAATGGCGACGTTTTCCTTACTTGAACAGCGTGCAATCATTCGTTTTCTGAATTTGCGTGGTGTGAAACCAATTGAAATTCATCGACAGTTGAAGGAGACATGTGGTGATGGAGTTATGGATGTGTCGAAAGTGCGTTCGTGGGTGCGACAGTTTAATGAAGGCAGAACATCATGTGACAACAAACCGAAACAACCTCGGGCTTGCACAAGCCAGTCTGACGACCTGATCGAGAAAGTGGAGAGAATTGTTTTGGGTGATCGCCGAATGACTGTTGAACAGATCGCCTCCAGGGTTGGCATTTCTGTGGGTTCTGTGCACACAATCCTGCATGACGACCTGAAAATGCGAAAAGTGTCATCCAGGTGGGTGCCACGAATGCTGACGGACGACCACACGGCTGCCCGTGTGGCATGTTGCCAAGCAATGTTGACGCGCAACGACAGCATGAATGGGACTTTCTTTTCGTCGGTTGTGACAATAGATGAGGCGTGGACGCCATTTTTAAATCCAGAAACAAAGCGCCAGCCAGCTCAATGGAAGCACACAGATTCACTGCCACCAAAAAAATTTCGGGTAACCGCCTGTGCTGAAAAAATGATGGTGTCCATGTTCTGGGACAGTGAGGGCGTAATCCTTACTCACTGCGTTCCAAAGGGCACTACGGTAACAGGTGCATCCTACGATAATGTTTTGAAGAACAAATTCCTTCCTGCACTGCAACAAAAACGTCTGGAAAGGGCTGCACGTGTGCTGTTTCACCAAGACAACGCACCCGCACATCGAGCTAACGTTACCTAACAGTTTCTTCGTGATAACAACTTTGAAGTGATTCCTCATGCTCCCTACTCACCTGACCTGACTCCTAGTGACTTTTGGCTTTTTCCAACAATGAAAGACACTCTCCGTGGCCGCACATTCACCAGCCGTGCTGCTATTGCCTCAGCGATTTTCCAGTGGTCAAAACAGACTCCTAAAGAAGCCTTCGCCGCTGCCATGGAATCATGGCGTCAGCGTTGTGAAAAATGTGTACGTCTGCAGGGCGATTACGTCGAGAAGTAACGCCAGTTTCATCGATTTCGGGTGAGTAGTTAATTAGAAAAAAATCGGAGGCTTTAGAACTTGAATGCACCTCGTATTCTTGTCGGCAACCTCGAAAATTTTTGCGGTTTTACTGTTGGGGTGATCTAAACATTTTATTTCAGCGCCGGAATCATGCACACAGAGTTTCATTTTTATCTGTTACACTTACACCAAAATATCGCATCCGCCAAAAGGAACTCGTTTTGTAGGTCATGTCAACGCAGAGTTTAACATTCGTTAGCTAGTTGGAAACTTTGTATACTAAAAATTAAGGTTTTTACTCTATTTGCGACCTGGTACTTATCCAACGCGTTCTCCTTGAACTGCTACACATTATTCCTTTGTAATTCTTCAGCTATTCCGAGCCATCCTTGGACTTTGTTTCTTGCAGATAACTGGCAGTCCCGTGGTTTTCTTTTTCTCTGAGCGCAGTTTTCATTTTGCTTTGTAATACTGGAAGCGTCTTTCGGCCGAAGTATTTCGCCTTTGGATTCACCATCCCCGGCTGTTGTAAACATCTGTAAAGCGTTAAATGGCGTTACTCTAATCGAGATCCATCTCGTAAATGTCAGACACACTCAGATCTTCAAGAATGTAAGTTTTTAATATTGTTGAATTTTTTGTTTACCATCTACGTGCGCCTTATGCAGTATTTCCAGAATAGCACTGCTTGGACAGAGTAGTTCAAAGCCAAAATTGGCCACTCAGATTTTGATTTGACGTGGGTGTCACGAAGCATGATGGTATTGGAGACAGTAGCTACCGTAAGATCTCTAGCACGAACCGTTCGGATCGACCTGAAGTTGAATGACCACAAAATACTAACTGTAGCAAATGCAGATGCCAGGCTGTGATCCTTGGAAGAATATCTCTTTTCTTTTTTTTTGCATCATGGATATTCTAACCGTCACAAATTCCTCTCCTGGGCCAACCTCTTCGTCTCAGAATTGCATTTGGACTCAACGTTCTGAGTTGTTTGTCGGATATATTCAGATCTCTGTCTTCCCCTAAAGATTTTAACCCGCTATTGCGTCCTCAAGTACCGTGGTAGATATTCTTTGACGTCTTAACACATGTCGTATCAACCTGTCCCTTCTTGACAATGTTTGCCACACGTTCCACACCTCGACTATTCCTCAGAGATCGTTCTCATTTCTTACCTTATCACTCTACCCTATTTTCAAAACCCTTCTGTAGAACCACGTCTCAAATGCTTCTATTCTCTTCTGTTCTGGTTATTGTCCGTGATTCACTTATATAAAGTGTCGTGCTCCAAACGTACATTCTCAGAAGTTCCTTGTAGACTTCTTTTGATAAAAAAACGCCGTCGTTTCCTGTACTAGCCTGCTGTTTATGTTCTTCTTGTGTTGTCCATCATGTATTATTTTGCTTCCAAGGTAGCCCTTTTGTCTACTTTGTGGTCCTCAATTTTGATGTTAAGCCAACGGCCTTGCGGCAGTGGTTACACCGGTTACCGCCAGGTCACCGAAGTTAAGCGCTGATGGGCTTGGCTAACACTTGGATGGGTGACCATCCGGTCTGCCGAGCGCTGTTGGCAAGAGGGGGTAGCTGACAAGCTACTTGATTGAGATCCGATCTCGTAAACTGACATACGGCCGGGAGAGCGGTGTGCTGACCGCATGCCCCTCTATATCCGCCTCCAGTGACACCTTTGGGCTGTGGATGACACGGCTGGCGGTCGGTGCTGTTGGGGCTTCATTGCCTGTTTAGGCGGAATTTAGTTTTAATTTTGATGTTAAGTTGGTGTCATTTCTGCTGGTCCTCATTAGATCCGTATTTCCTCGGTTTACTGTCAATCCTCAGTGCATGTTGTAAGTAGGCTGTTTATGTTTTCTTATTGGCAACGTTACGTAGCGCTCTAAGGCTGTTTATGTTTTCTTTATGTAAGTAGGCTGTTTATGTTTTCTTATTGGCAACGTTACGTAGCGCTCTATATGAAAATCACTGGCTGTGCTGTGTGCAGTCTGTGGCTAGTTTGCATTGTTGTCTGCCATTGTAGTGTTGGGCAGCTGGATGTGAACAGCGCGTAGCGTTGCGCAGTTGGAGGTGAGCCGCCAGCAGTGGTGGATGTGGGGAGAGAGATGGCGGAGTTTTGTAATTTGTCATGAACTGCTATATATATTATGACTATTAAGGTAAATACATTGTTTGTTCTCTATTAATATCTTTCATTTGCTAACTATACCTATCAGTAGTTAGTGCCTTCTGTAGTTTGAATCTTTCATTTAGCTGGCAGTAGTGGCGCTCGCCGTATTGCAGTAGTTCGAGTAACCAAGATTTTTGTGAGGTAAGTGATTTGTGAAAGGTATAGTTTAATGTTACTCAGGGCCATTCTTTTGCAGGGATCTTTGAAAGTCAGATTGCGTTGCGCTAAAAATATTGTGTGTCAGTTTAAGCACAGTCTTGTATAATTGTTCAAAGGGGACGTTTCAATGTGCCCAGTAGACTGTTCATTCCATTCAACAAGACCTGCAGTGCTTCCTCGCTTTCACTAAGGACAGCAATATCATCAGTGAATCTTGTCATTTACATCATTTCACCCGGAAATTTAATCCCACTCTTGAGCCTTTCACTTATTTCCATCATTGCTTCCTCAGTTTATAGACTGATAGGGGGGGGGAGGGGGAGGGGGAGGGGGCCAGGGATATATTCCCGTCTTTCTAATCCGAGTACCACCTTCTTAGCCTTCCATTAGCACGTATTCCTCTTGTTTCTCGTACATTTGTATATTAAAACCTTTTCACTGCATTGGCTGGCTGCACAGCAACCGTTACCAAGTATTTCAAAAATAAAACAGCCTTGGTTGTAGAATAACTATTATTTAATAACGCGTTTCACCCTTTTTGGGCATCGCCAGATTACCTAAATACAAAGGGGAAAATAGGAAAATATTAATACGAAAAGGGAGCATGGTCCTATCATGATAATTATACCGTATCTGGTTGTACATATTAGTGCGTAGGCTGTCCGCTGCTAATTCTAGGGCAGCACTTTTTCCATACATTCAAGCTGCACGTCAGTACTTTTTACTTTTATCAACTTTTCTGCCATTATTTGTAATTCGTTTCTATACGTTTGTAATTTTTGTTGTTGTTGTGTATTATAACTGTTCATCATATCTTAAATGCAGTAATTTCTATGTTACGTGTATCAACGCCACCTAGCTGAGGTTTCCGTTACTGCCGGCCGGAGTGGCCTTGCGGTTCTAGGCGCTACAGTCTGGAGCCGAGCGACCGCTACGGTCGCAGGTTCGAATCCTGCCTTGGGCATGGATGTGTGTGATGTCCTTAGGTTAGTTAGGTTTAATTAGTTCTAAATTCTAGGCCACTGATGACCTCAGAAGTTAAGTCGCATAGTGCTCAGAGCCATTTGAACCATTTTTTTCCGTCACGCGGAGTACAGTTTTCCTCTGGTTTGACGTATATGGTTACATGTTTGTCTTAAGGAAACTACTGCTGTGTATACAGATGACGCCAGATATTTACGGATTTATACGCGTGATCCTAGCTCTGTGCTTCTACGTCTCTGGGTGCTGGTTGATGTATTTAAGATAAAATTTGCAATCTGTGCCCTGGCTTCCTTGCGTTTTTTTGTTCCTTTTGCCTGTTCTTTCGAAACTCATTACCGCGATATTTGCGTTATAGCGTTTTGACAAACGCTTATTTACAGCATACTACCTAAGCTTTCCCTTACGACTATTTTTAAATTACTTAATTACTCATTGTAGAGGTGCATGATAGGACCCCCTCCCCCTTTTCCGTATTAATTTTTATTATTCCATTTCCTTGTATATAATCTGATGATGCCTCAGAAGGGTGAAACGGATTATTAAATTGTCATTATTTTGCAGCAATGGCTCTTTTATTTTTGAAATATTGTATATTATTCGTCTTCTGTATACTGAGGAGCAAAACACTTGTTCGGATAGCTGTTGAGTATTTGTCATCAGTCAGTAACCCTTCCAAATTGAGTTAATGGCATGGATAGAGAAGATCCAACTAAGAGCGGCGCGTTTCGTCACTGGATCGTCTGTTTGCGTTCCTGAGATCATCAGCGAACTCCATCGGCAGATGCTGCAAGAGATGCGTTGTGTATCACGGAGATGTTTACTTTTTAAATCCCGAGACGATTCGGACGACATATTGCTTCCTCCCACATATGTCTAACGAAATAAGCATTCGAAAATGAGAGAATTCGGAGACCGTACGGAGGTTTATTGGCAGCTGTTCTTCCCATACGCTTTTCGCGAGTGGAGCAGAGAACAGGCGAAGTGCACCAGAAGTACGCTCCGCCACACAAGGAAACTTAGCTTGCGAAGTATACGTGTAGAAAACACTACGACCGAGTCCCATTCTTTTGTAATCTGAAACTGCATATCAGTCTCAAATGGCACCGTAGTCGACGTGTCGCTAAATCACCAACTCCATTCCTTCTTCCAGTGGTCACCGCAAGCTGCGAACAGGCTTCGTTAAGCACTGCGGTGTTATCGGCACTGAAAGGTCCACTGCGAGTGGGAGAGGCAGCCAGGCGCGTTTGCATAATCATTCTGTGGTTTCCTAGTTGCCTCTGATGCGCCAGCAACCGACATGTCAGATGACGTCAGGCCGTGTATTACTCAATACTCGCGGTCACGCGTAGAGCATCGTGACCAACGTACGCACACAAACACAGTGAGACTGCTACACTTCTGGCCACTTAAACTGCAACATCATGAAGACGGCGTGTAACAAGTGTCAAACCGGCACGAAGCGTTCATGCTTTGACATGCAAATGATACGTACTTAAGTCGAAACGTACAACATAGATAGGAGTGACATCATGGTCATTCTACATAAAAGTTTTCTGGGTTTGGTACCGTGTCATAATGTAAAAAACTACTGCTGTTATAGAAAAGTCAACGTTTCGGCCACGATTGCAACGGCCTTCTTCTGGGTCTAATGGCGCGTTCTAGCTATGCAGTGTCCTTTATATTTTGTTGTTAGTGTTCACTGCGCATGCCATTACGTCATAATTGTAGAAAGGTAGTTAGTTTATTGGTCGCTTAAGGAAGAAGGAGAGGGAACTTTATTTTAATAGGTTATTGCGGTGGAGGGAGAACGTGACCTCTGTTGTCCATTGGCGCTTGTGTTATGTGCCATGATTGTTGGCCACCGTCGAATGAGAAGTTTCCTGCTGTTTACCAACTGCTGGACGTCGGCCGCGCGGCGGCAGTTACCCGCCGGTCGTGCTCGTGCCTCGTGTTGACAGTGCGGTCTGTTGGGCCCTGATTGCTGGCAGCCAAGATGGGGCAAGCCATACTCCATCAAAATGGTTGAAATGGTTCAAATGGCTCTGAGCACTATGGGACTCAACATCTTAGGTCATAAGTCCCCTAGAACTTAGAACTACTTAAACCTAACTAACCTAAGGACATCACACACACCCATGCCCGAGGCAGGATTCGAACCTGCGACCGGAGCAGTCCCGCGGTTCCGGACTGCAGCGCCAGAACCGCTAGACCACCGCGGCCGGCCATACTCCATCCTCCCTGTTCATGTTGTTAGGGTGTTTAAGTATTTCGATAGCCTCTCTGATTTTGCGTTTCGTCATAATTGGCTGCTTGGCCAACACACAGGCTTCGCTGAATTTTATTTCTTTTCCACAGTCATGGTGATGTTCTGCCACTGCGGATTTGTTGTGCTGCCCTATACGAATATAACTCTCGTGCTCCCGAATGCGCGTTGCTATTGGCCTACCAGTCTCGCCGATGTATGCCTCTCCACATTCGCATTCCTCCTTGTAAACGCCTGCAGTGTGTAATGCATCCACCTTGTCCTTGGTGGAGCCTAGCACGTCCTGGATCCTACGACCACTATAGTAGACAGGCTGCACCCCAACGCGGCGAAGGTGTTTGCCTATTCGGTCAGTGACGTTTTTCACATAGGGTAAGCGAACTGTTGACTGCAGTTTGCCTATTTCCTGCTTATCTTTCTTGATTGTGTTCGTCGACAAGGCTGTGTTTATCGACTTATGGCTGTAGCCATTGGCTAAAAACGTTGTGCGTAACCTTTTAAGCTCTGTTGTGATGTTTTGAGCATCACTTTGGCGCTGAGCACGGATGGCCAAAGAGCGGATGAGAGTTCTTCTGCGTTGGGTGGTGGTAGGATTGGGCGTGCAGATACCTGTCAGTATGTGTAGGCTTACGATATACTGTGCCCCAGTGTGCCCTCCGTTCTCCTGTACACTTCGACGTCTAGAAATGGGATAGTACCATTCTTTTCTACTTCCGCAGTGGCAGAACATTACCATTACTGTGGCAAGAAATAAAATTCAGCGAAACCTGTGTGTTGGCCAAGCAGCCCATTATGACGAAACGCAAAATCAGAGAGGCTATCGAAATACTTAAACACCCTAACAACACGAACAGGGAGGATAGACTCAGGCTTGCCCCAGCTTGGCTGCCAGCCATGAGAGCCCAACAGACCGCACTGTCAACATGAGGCACGAGCACCACCGGCGAGTAACTGCCGCCGCGCGGCCGACGTCCAGCAGTTGGTAAACAGCAGCCAACTTCTCATTCGACGGTGGCCAACAATCATGGCACATAACACAAGCGCCAATGGACAACAGAGGTCACGTTCTCCCTCCACCGCAACAACCTATTAAAATAAAGTTCCCTCTCCTTCTTCCTTAAGCGACCAATAAACTAACTACCTTTTTAAAATTATTACGTAATGGCATGCGCAGTGAACACTAACAACAAAATATAAAGGACACTGCATAGCTAGAACGCGCCATTAGACCCAGAAGAAGGCCGCTGCAATCGTGGCCGAAACGTTGGCTTTTCTAAAGCAGCAGTAGTTTTTACATTATGACGCGGTACCAAACCCAGAAAACTTTTGTGTCGACTGACTCTGGTCGCTGAAGCCTACGCAATTATATCATGTTGATTCTGTTTATAAGGACAGATCACGCGGCAGAAATCGCATTTGAATGTTTATAAGAAGGTGTTATGTCTGCTGTAGGAAGAAGAAACACCTGTCACCAGGTGTCGGATTGAACAGTGGCAGGATCTTGACGTGTTGAAGCTGCAGTTTATCGTCTCGTCATATTCTTGCTGGAACTGGCTGAGTCCCACGACTGTCAATTATGGAGTTGATAGGATCAGCAGGGCCACGCAGGATCTCAACGGTTCCATGCGACAGTCGTATTGATCGGTCAGCCTTCCAAGGCTGTACAGCCACGTCATATAGCTCGTTTGGTATCACTTACTGATACCGCCCCACGGCATATCAAGGTTGGTAC
This sequence comes from Schistocerca cancellata, assembly GCF_023864275.1. Lineage (NCBI taxonomy): Eukaryota > Metazoa > Arthropoda > Insecta > Orthoptera > Acrididae > Schistocerca > Schistocerca cancellata. The sequence goes on from NC_064627.1 coordinate 1,002,402,393, forward strand.
AGAATGGCAAATTTCTGTCTGACGCCGATAGCAGTCATGTGGGATCTATTGGACCCAATGGTGCGCATCCACTGAGCCACACTTGCAGCAGCTCTGTACCACAAGCCCCGTCTGCAGCTATAATTTAGGACAGCGGTGACGCTGCTGAGCGCACTTGCACTTGGAGCACTATGCTACTACACCTTCATTTGTGCTTCGTCCTTGTGATAGGCGAACTCTAATTCTTACTTCATTATTTGCAATGAGTCTTCTTAAGGTTGGAAAATACAGGTTACATAAATCTTCTGTTTGTTGTATTATCTTATTCGTCAGTCATTTCCGTTCTTTTCCAGCTTTCCTGCGACGACAGCTACCACTTCGCTCTGTAGCCCAGCTCTCCTTACCGCTGTGTACGAAGTCGTGTACAAGACCTTGAGGGCAGATAACAGGCTTGTTTGCAACTCGAAATGTGTCCACACAGACAGTGAGACAACCTCAGCAGCGCCAAGGACTGTCAGCTAGGCTCCTTTGTTGTGGCTTCATTTGATGCGTCAGCAGAGAGAGAGAGAGAGAGAGAGAGAGAGAGAGAGAGAGAGATGGCGACAGTACTTCGCCAAACGGCAACACTGGAGCGACACATCCTCTTTTTCACACTATTCTCTGTCCTGTAAACAGCATCACGATGAACATAACCACGAGTGGAGGCTCAGAGTACAAGTAATTTCGGCAGATTGTTATCACCGTCCTCAAACGGACCCAGCACGTGGCGTGACTGAAGAGGCGCCATCGGATGCACAATACGATAATCTCTGGTTCACATAACCGATAATTTGTGACAGTAAGAAACAAATGTAGGACTTGTTAAGACCGATGGCTTCCATGTTTTTTTTAACGTTATCTTTCAACACGATTAAGCAAGACCGCATATTCCCCTGTACTGTCTTGATACATCGCGTTTGAGACCTGTTGATGGCTGCCCTGGCCAGCGTGTTCTCCAGATCTCTAGCCACAGAAAGGTGATGGATTAACGAGAGAGTGACATTATAATGGATGAACGCTGGTTGAGAGTGGAAGCACCATGGGACGACCGTACATGTAGAGCTTCACTCTACCAGAACTACCGTTCGGTAGCTTTGGTACACTACATAAAGGACGCAAGAAATGGTAGGATTACCGGTAGTATTAGTATAGTTGATAGGGAAGGAAACAAAAACGAATGTCTAATAAAGGAACTGGGAATCGGCACCCTCTCTTTGTTTCTGTTTGTTTGTTCTTTTTGCATATAATTAGACCCTCACATATTTCAGTGTTAGGCCATTGCGTATTTTAAAATGGCGTTTTATAAGAAAAATTAGTTGATCGCATAACTTCTGCACTTTCATGTAACCAAAGCAATTACTTTTGATGCAAGTACAGTTTATAAATAAGTATATATAATTACTGTTGTTATTCAGTACTCTATAAAACATTGCTCATCATGATCAAAGGCAAGAGTTTCTGCTATTATTGATAAACGCGTAAGTCAATTCTGAATAACAGAAATATGTTTTACATAAGTTCGACGAAGTAGTGAAATGATGTTTGATATATTTTTGTTTTGCGTTTTTTTTTTTTTTTTACTTTTTCTTGAGGAAATTTCATCTTCCAGCGCTATATGACAAATCTCTCTTGTTTTTTTTTTTTTTTATTGTTACTACGACATCACTCTGATGCACGTTGTAATCAACAATTTTCAAATAAAACCTGAATGCAACATTGATAATTTCAGTTTTGCTAGATACACTGTTTACTCCTGAGTCCAGACATGAGGCCCCGCACAGTTGGCCGTGCGGTCTAACTCACAGCTTTTCGGGCGGGAAGGAGCTGCTGGTCCCCGGCACGAATCTGCCGCAACTGCTACGGTCGCAGGTTCGAATCCTGCCTCGGGCATAGTTGTGTGTGCTGTCCCTAGGTTAGTTAGCTTTAAGTAGTTCTAAGTTCTAGGGGACTGATGACCTAAGATGTTAAGACCCATATTGCTCAAAGCCATTACCATCTCCACGTACGCGTACACCACCATTACTCTAACACGCCAACATAGAGGATACACTCGTCTGGTATGAGACATTCCCAGGGGGGTGGGGGGCGGGGGTCCACCGGGGGCCGAACAGCACAATAACCCTGGGTTCGCTGTGGGGCAGCGGAGGGGTGAAGTGGACTGCGGTGGTCGTCGTGGGGTTGTGGACCGCTGCGGCTGCGGCGGGGACGGAGCCTCTCCGTCGTTTCTAGGCCCCCGGTTAACATACAATACAATACAATAGACATGAGGATAACTATCTAGAACAAATATGTTCTGTAGACTGCCCAGTTCTTTATATATCCTCACTCTGTTTCTAGACGATTCACCGTTTTCGGTTTTTAGGGAAATCCCGTAAGACACTGATCCTATATGTGAAGAAAACGATCGTTACAAGGTAACGCCCGATAGGTATGTAACACACACGTCGTACAGCTAATGCGGACATGACCTTAACTGACAAAAGTTATTAGTAAAATTACCATAGTCTACTCTTTTGGTAGTGTTACGGTAGCCTACTGTAATTTTACAATGCTAAGTACACGAATCTGTCAAGCACACTGCATGCGCAATAAGTGACATGTTGCAGTTTTAACTGAAACCTGTGTAGCTACCAGATAGCTAGAGCGTCACATCGCAAGTTCTTTGGCATTCCTCAATCCCTTGTCTTCCTCCCCTTTTCCTTATCAAAACCAATATTGTGAACAAAATTTGAAAAACATGCAACAAGAGTAACAGTCATATTTACTTGAGTGAGCTATTGTGAGAACGTCCACAGCATAGTAGCTGACTTAAAGCAGCTATTTTATTTGACGCCAATGTACATTTCGTAGCACACATTTTATCATCAAGTATTCCGCAAATGATGTGCAGCATCACTGCTAGTTTCTTTCTGAGTAATAAGCACACCGTAAAATAATTGTTTGAATAAAAACTTATTTGTAATGTAGCATGTTTTTAAATCAGATTGAAAAGTATAAAATTATTTGATGAAGAGATGGTCATGCCACAACAGGCAGGAAGGTGTAACCCTAGATTGGCAGAAAAAGAAGAAAATTTCATTCTGTACAACTAAATGCTCAGTCCATAGACATTATCCCTCTATGAAAATAAAGAATGACATAATTTGCAAAAATATCAGTAGTCGTGCGTCCATTGGTATATTTTATACTGTTTATGGAAAGGCAACAAAGTAAAAAAGATATTTGGTGTCATTCTTACGTCACGTGTATTCTTAACATGTAATTCCAATTACAGCATCCAACAGAAACAAGAACAAAATTAACCTTCACTGCGCATGAAACATGTCCAAGGAAATACCTATCTACTCCCCTCTACCGGCCTCCCCACCCCCCTCTCCATATTTCTTTTGTATGCCACTACCATCACCAACTATCACGCTTCGAAAATACATCGAAATAATGTATGCCACCTTTGCTGCGTGACTCCTGAGTTAAAATGAAAAACAAGGGTTGCTGTCATGGAAGAAATAAACAAAAAGGTACTGAAGCGGAGGTTAAAGTGCACTTACGGTGTCAGTTGCTCTTCCGCTGCGTGCTGCTGTTGGCAATTCGTTATCGTTGTTCGCAGCCAATCAGGTCACGGTATACGGTAGCCAATGAGAAACACTCAATCTTATAATCTTGGCTGGCACAAATATTTGGCTATTTTTTCCGAATATGGCACGATTTTTGATGTTGTTTGTAGGTTGTAGCCTGACAGTACATTCACGAGCTGCAATAATACAGGGTGGCACAAAAGTAATCCATATTTTGAGAGGTGGTTGAATGGACCAAAACAAAAAATAATGACCAACGTAAATCTGGATCTTAAATGTACACTTTAAGATCTCTGAACACTTGTTCATCTTCGCTACTGCGAAACACATTTCTTCTAATGAATAAGAACTAATAGCTCCTAAGATAATGCATTTAAGAGCCCGTGTTTACCGGACTTTTTTTGTTTTGATCCATAATACCACTTCGCAAGGCCTCCCAGTAGAAGAGATGGTTTTCACTGTAGCCAAGACGATCTAGAGCTCACAGTTCACCCCATGTTTACTGGACATTTATTCCTTGTTTTGGTCCATATTACCAGCTCTTAAAATATGGATACTTCTTTTCAATACCCTCTATTTATAATCTTAGTTGTCACGAACATTTGGCTGTTTCTTTTTTCCAAATATGTGATGATTTCCGAATTTTTGGTTAGGCTGGGACCTAACTGGCCATCTTAAAAAGCTGCAAGTGAAACAAAATACAAGCTAGCTTCATTTACGAAACACAGAAAATTACGAACGGGCAATGTTGTTGGCTACGCGCATCAAACGCCTCGGGCCGTGTTCTGTTCCTATCATCCATCAAGTGAACCGTTTCCACACAGCAGTACGAAACGGACAACGCCACGGATACCCTTAAATTCACTCTTACCGAAGCGGACAGTCACAATAGCAGCCGCGACGGTGTACGGCTGGATCACTTTGGTACGTACAGCAGTGGTGATGACGTCACGCGGGCCACGTGACAGACAGCGCCGCCCACACGGAGAAGCAGAGTTGTTGGCGGGCTGCGATGCTTCGGCTCCTCTCGCCTCCCCGCGGCGCTGTACGACTGGCGCAGACAGAGATGTGTCTGCCTCTCCAGTCGGCGTCACGGATTACGCATTGAGCAACGCGCGCCGGTCCACAGCATCCGGAGCTGATAAGGCGCCTCCTCAGTGCGCGCAGCGTAGATTGCTGCTGCTCGCTGGCTCTGTGCGGCCTCTTGCTGGGCCCCTATTACGCGGACGAATTTCTGCTCTCAACTGACTACTCGTGGCTAGTGAGTGGAAGCTGCATACGGCTTACCGGCGGTCGCTATTCTGGGCCCAACTCACTTCTGCTCGTACGAGGGGTAGTCACAAGGTTTTAGTTGTGTTGTTGTTGCGGTCTTCTGTCCAGAGACTGGTTTGATGCAACTCTCCATGCTACTCTATCCTGTGCAAGCTTCTTCATCTCCCAGTACCTCCTGCAACCTACATCCTTCTGAATCTGTTTAGTGTATTCATCTCTTGGTCTCCCTCTACGATTTTTACCCTCCACGCTGCCCTCCAATACTAAATTGGTGAACCCTTGATGCCTCAGAATATGTCCTACCAATCGATCGCTTCTTCTAGTCAAGTTGTGCCACAAATTTCTCTTCTCCCCAATTCTATTCAACACCTCCTCATTAGTTATGTGATCTACCCATCTAATCTTCAGCATTGTTCTGTAGCACCACATTTCGAAAGTTTCTATTCTCTTTTTGTCTAAACTATTTATCGTCCACGTTTCACTACTGGCTACACTCCATACAAATACTTTCAGAAAAGACTTCCTGACACTTAAATCTATACTCGATGTTAACAAATTTCTCTTCTTCAGAAACGCTTTCCTTGCCATTGCAAGTCTACATTTTATATCCTCTCTACTTCGACCATCATTAGTTATTTTACTCCCAAAATAGCAAAACTCATTTACTACTTTAAGCGTCTCATTTCTTAATCTAATACCCTCAGCATCACCCGATTTAATTCGACTACATTCCATTATCCTCGTTTTGCTTTTGTTGATGTTCATCTTATATTATGTATCATCTCGAAAAAAATCAAGTTGCGTCCATTCATTCCTTTCCGTGTCAAGTCAGCTTTTCTGATGACCTTTTCATTTGCCCCGATCAAGTCCTGCCTTGCGGCTGTTCCAGTAGAGGACATACCAGCAAGTGACCCAGATCTTGCGTTGTTCCTCACACGCAAGACCCGTTCACATTAGCTGTAAGGCTGCCCCCTTTTTGCATGTTTGTCTTGCAACGGGAAACGCCCAGCCCACAATGCTAGTAGAGGTTCTTTTTCAACATGTGCGCATGAGTGATTCCATTCACACATGGGGAGAAACACGCAGGCCATTCTAGTTATGAAGCTGCACTTGCTGGCCCAAATGCGCCTGTGTGGCTGGCAAGTGGGCAGTCGGTTTGTTTATCAGAGCCAGCCAGGTGAGCTGACGATGTGCACAAGCGAGTCTGCAACATAAAAGTGTCCCCTACAGGCTGACTGAGGATCACCAAATACACATAACAAAAACAGTTTTGCATCACACCAGTTCCCAGAACTCCTGAAGATGTACGTTGACTGTGGATATTGTATCACAGACACAGTCCCTTTGACCGTTCAGAGATGTCACTAAAATCGCCAAAAGATGAAAACAACCATGCATGAGCAGCGCTTATTGGACGGAGGAGGTCCAACAGCCGCTCAGTTCCAGTCATTCAATCAGGAAGGGGATACACGGCTCGTGTTGTCTGTAGTTCAACCATGCCTAGACGGTCAATACCGCGGTTCGATCGCGTCCACATTTACTTTGTGCCAGGAAGGGCTCCCAACAAAGAAAGTGTCCATGTGTCTCGGAGTGAACCAAAGCGATGTTGCTCGGACATGGAGGAGAAACAGAGAGACGGGAACTGACGATGACATGCCTCGTTCAGGCCGCCCAAGGGCTACTACTGCATTGGATGACAGCTACCTACGGATTAATGCTTCGAGGAACCCTGACAGCAACGCCACCCTGTTGAACAATGCTTTTCGTGCAGCCACAGGACATCATATTACGATTCACACTGTGCGCAATAGGCTGCAATATGCGCAACTTCATTCCCGACGTCCATGGCGAGGTCTATCGTCGCAATCACGAGACCATGCAGCGCGGTACAGATGGGCCCAACAACATGCCGGATGGACCGCCCAGGATTGGCATCACGTTCTCTTCACCGATGAGTGTCGCATATGCCTTCAACCAAACAATCTTCGGAGACGTGTTTGGTGGCAACCCGGTCAGGCTGAACAACTTCGACACTCTGTCCAGCGAGAGCAGCAATGCGGAGGTTCCCTGATGTTTTGGGGTGGCTTTATGTGGGGCCGACGTACGCCGCTGGTGGTCATGGTAGGCGCCGTAACGGCTGTACGATACGTGAATGCCATCCTCCGACCGATAGTGCAACCATAACGGCAGCATACTGGCGAGGCATTCGTCTTCATGGATGACAATTCGCGCCCCCATCGTACACATCTTGTGAATGACTTCCTTCAAGATAACGATATCGCTCGACTAGAGTGGACAGCATGTTCTCCAGACATGAACCCTATCGAACATGCATGGGATGAATTGAAAAGGGCTGTTTATGGACGACGTGACCCACCGACCACTCTGAGGGATCTACGCCGAATAGTCGTTGAGGAGTGGGACAATCTGGCAATCTGAACCAACAGTGGCTTGATGAACTTGTGGATACTAAGCCACGACGAATACAGACATGCATCAATGTAAGAGGACGTGCTACTGGGTACTAGGGGTACCGGTGTGTGGACCACTACCTCTGAAGGTCTCACCGTATGGTGGTACAACATGCAATGTGTGGTTTTCATGGATAATAAAAAGGGCGGAACTGATGTTTGTACAATTCGATGTTTCCAATTTTCTGTACAGGTTTCGGAACTCTCGGAGCCGCAGTGAAGCAAAACATTTTTTAATGTGTGTATTACTTATATTTCTTACTGTGGGGAAGAAAGCACTTGCTATGTATAGTCTCATCATTTACACTAAATAGAGGAATGTGCTAGCGCGTGAATTTTATTTACTTCGCAAAACGTGTTAGTGGGTGTACTTTATTTATCTCGCAAATCGTGTAACTAAAAAAATGGTTTAAATGGCTCTGAGCAACATGGGACTTAACATCTGAGGTCATCAGTCCCCTAGAACTTAAAACTACTTAAACCTAACTAATCTAAGGACATCACACACATCCATGCCCGAGGAAGGATTCGAACCTGCGACCATAGCTGTGTAACTGAAATGACGAATTCGAAATACGAGAAAACTTCATATTAAGGAAAAAAGTAACAATCACTCACAGCAACATGCCCAGTATACATTACAAATGCATATTCTTTTCTCCGCTTGAAGAGCTCAAAGAATAAAACAATGGGAAGCCTCTGAAGCGTCTGGACATGTTATAGTTGGTATGTTGCCGCCGATTCGCTATCAAAGCCACGTGCGCTCTAGTTGTAACTTGCGTACCTTAGAGGGGAGCAGTTTCTGCAGTCTATTGATCTGCAAAACATGAGGACTGGCTGCCAGCTAACGAAGGAATGCTAAACGTTAGACGTCGGGTTTCCGATTTCATTTTCAAATGAAAACGTATTTCATGGATGCGTTTTTCTGCAAGAGATTTATTATTATTATTATTTGCTCGATACCTGTTTACGAATCAAACCGGCTTGTAAAGGATCCAAGATGACTTCGACTAATCAAAAGTATCAGAGTAACTCCTCTTCTTTAAAAAGTAGTCATCTGAAGTACGACGAAGGCTTTTTATTTTGTTCATGTTTCCCTATCTTGCTTCCAGGTTGTTCTTATTTGTGAGGAGCTGTAGGTAGTTGATAAGTTTCACTCAGTTATTATAATCCATGGAACAGACCAGTCAGACAGAAGAAGGTGCACGATAATACTGTCCAAATTCCAATTGGCCAAAGTACTTACGAAAAGATAAGGCGCGAAAACCTACATCTTTTATCAGTGAGACGTAGTAAAACAAAGTACAAACAGGAGAAAACAGCAAACAGGTGCATGACTGTTGCACATATCTCCGTGTCTGCTATGGGGAGACTCTTGCGCCTGTGCAGGGCAGCCCGTCGGCCTAAGTCGGAGGCATGGGTGACCTTGCACTTGGCCTTGCGCCCTCTTTCCAGTTCGTGCGACGATCGCATGAACCTAATACGCACGGAAGATTGAACAGGTGTAAATGCACTTTAAGACGATTGGGTGATGTCCACATAAGGTGCAGCAGGTTGTTTCCTTTGCAAGAATATCCGGCGGCAGCTTACTCTGCCATCTGGCGATTGCAGCACCGTTCAGGTGTTCCCTCCAGTAGTTGAGTCCTGGAGAAAAAGCTCTTTCTGTGTATTGTTAGATAGCTTGACAATAGTGTAGTGGATGACGGGTATCACTGATCTGTTATCCGGCTGAATGTACCTACAAAATTATGCCATTGTACGAGGCATAGTTCAAGACATATGACGTCATAAACACTGAGATACGTGGAAAAAATGCCGAATCATTCACGAAGCTGTAGTACATTATTCTTTACTACTAAAACACCCTTACAGTCGCCGGACGGTGTGGCCGAGCGGTTCTAGGCGCTTCAGTCTGGAACCGCGCGACCGCTACGGTCGCAGGTTCGAATCCTGCCTCGGGCATGGATGTGTCTGATGTCCTTAGGTTAACTGGGTTTAAGTAGTTCTAAGTTCTAGGGGACTGATGACCTCAAATGTTAAGTCCCATACTACTCAGAACCATTTGAACCACTCTTCAGGTCGACTCAACTTAAAGGAAATATCATTTTTGGAAGGTGACCATTAACAGGTGCCAAGTAATTTATAAAATGTAGATAGATTAAAACTGAAGAAACTGCAAAAAGGTGGGAATTTAAGGAGATGGGACCTGGATAAACTGACTAAACCAGAGGTTGTACAGAGTGTCAGGGAGAGCATAAGGGAACAATTGTCAGGAATGGGAGAAAGAAATACAGTAGAAGAAGAATGGGTAGCTCTGAGGGATGAAGTAGTGAAGGCAGCAGAGGATCTAGCAGGTAAAAAGACGAGGGCTAGTAGAAATCCTTGGGTAACACAAGAAATATTGAATTTAATTGATGAAAGGAGAAAATATAAAAACGCAATAAATGAAGCAGGCAAAAAGGAATACAAACGTCTCAAAATGAGATCGACATTAAGTGCAAAATGGTTAAGCAGGGATGCCTAGAGAACAAATGTAAGGATGTAGAGGCTTATCTCACTAGGGGTAATACAGATACTGTCTACAGGAAAATTAAAGAGACCTTTGGAGATAAGAGAACCACTTGTATGAATATCAAGAACTCAGATGGAAACTCATTTCTAAGCAAACAAGGGAAAGCAGAAAGGTGGAAGGAGTATATAGAGGGTCTATACAAGGGCGATGTACTTGAAGACAATATTATGGAAATGGAAGAGGATGTAGATGAAGATGAAATGGGAGATACGATACTGCGTGAAGAGTTTGACAGAACACTGAAAGACCTGAGTCGAAACAAGGCCCCGAGAGTAGACAACATTCCATTGGAACTACTGACGGCCTTGGGAGAGCCAGTCCTGCCAAAATCCTACCATCTGGTGAGCAAGATGTATGAGACAGGCGAAATACCCTCAGACTTCAAGAAGAATATAATAAATCCAATACCAAAGAAAGCAAGTGTTGTAAGATGTGAAAATTACAGAACTATCAGTTTAGTAAATCACAGCTGCAAAATATTAACGCGAATTCTTTACAGACGAATGGAAAAACTGGTAGAAGCCGACCTAGGGGAAGATCAGTGTGGATTCCGTAGAAATGTTGGAACACGTGAGGCAATACTGACCCTACTACTTATCTTAGAAGCTAGATTAAGGAAAGGCAAACCTACGTTTGTAGCATTTTTTAGACTTAGAGAAAGCTTTTAACGATGGAATACTCTCTTTCAAATTCTAAAGGTGGCAGGGGTAAAATACAGGGAGCGAAAGGCTATTTACAATCTGTACAGAAACCAGATGGCAGTTATAAGAATCGAGGGGCATGAAAGGGAAGCAGCGGTTGGAAAGGGAGTGAGACAGGGTTGTAGCCTCTCCCCGTTGTTATTCAATATGTATATTGAGCAAGCAGTAAAGGAAACAAAAGAAAAAATCGGAGTAGGTATTATAATCCATGGAGAAGAAATAAAAACTTTGAGGTTCGCCGATGACATTGTAATTCTGTCAGAGACAGCAAAGGACTTGGAAGAGCAGTTGAACGGAAAGGACAGTGTCTTGAAAGGAGGAATCAACAAAAGCAAAACGAGGATAATGAAATGTAGTCGAATTAAGTCGGGTGATGCTGAGGGAATTAGATTAGGAAATGAGACACTTAAAGTAGTAAAGGAATTTTGCTATTTGGGGAGCAAAATAACTGATGATGGTCGAAGTAGAGAGGATATAAAATGTAGACGTGCAATGGCAAGGAATGCGTTTCTGAAGAAGAGAAATTTGTTAAGATCGAGTATAGATTTAAGTGTCAGGAAGTTGTTTCTGAAAGTATTTGTATGGAGTGTAGCCATGTATGGAAGTTAAATATGGACGATAAATAGTTTGGATAAGAGGAGAATAGAAGCTTTCGAAATGTGGTGCTACAGAAGAATGCTGAAGATTAGATGGGTAGATCACATAACTAATAAGGAGGTATTGAATAGAATTGGGGAGAAGAGGAGTTTGTGGCACAACTTGACAAGAAGGGACCGGTTGGTAGGACATGTTATGTGGCATCAAGGGATCACCAATTTAGTATTGGAGGGCAGCGTAGAGGGTAAAAATCGTAGAGGGAGACCAAGAGATGAATACACTAAGCAGATTCAGAAGGATGTAGGTTGCAGTAGTACTGGGAGATGAAGAAGCTTGCACAGGATAGAGTAGCATGGAGAGCTGCATCAAACCAGTCTCAGGACTGAAGACCACAACAACATGTTTGACCATCAGCTGTTTTCTTTATTTAAAACCCAAATATCGACCGGTTTCAGTCACTGACCATCTTCACGGATTAAAGTTAAAGCAGTGTAAGTCACATCATCACACCTGTCATTTCATGAATAACGGCCACGTCTTGTATGTGGAGCATGCCATGAATTGCAATACAACACACATGACTTTGGAAGGTAACCATACTAACGAAATGCATAATCACAGCAGTATACTGAATTTCGACATCTGGCAGCGCTTTTGACAGCTTTCAACTGCGAAGTGCAAACGGCTGTAGGCGAAAACGATAGCCGTCTACAGAAGGACGGAGAGGCACTGGCATAAGAGACGTTTACGAAATGGCGTTGTAGACACGCGAAGCAGAGGCGCCCAGCGTACAGAAACTGTCTGGGACCATGTCTTTTAATTTGGATACTGCACTTTTATATTTGTACATTATGCATATTTCTCTCTAAGACCGTTTCATTATTTCAATGGAAAATTCAGGATGGATCGCAACAATACTGTCGCAGAAGCTGAGTAGCACAGTCGCAGTGGTGTAGTGATTATGATGCTGGACTGGTGCATAGAGAGTCGTGAGTTCAAAGCTCACCTAAACAGCAAAATTTTAATTTCTATATTCGTTTCGAGTACATTCTAGAAGTACCCACAAACGTCAAGAATCATTGTACTGGAATTTTATGTAACTGTATACACTCCTGGAAATTGAATTAAGAACACCGTGAATTCATTGTCCCAGGAAGGGGAATCTTTATTGACACATTCCTGGGGTCAGATACATCACGTGATCACACTGACAGAACCACAGGCACATAGACACAGGCAACAGAGCATGCACAATGTCGGCACTAGTACAGTGTATATCCACCTTTCGCAGCAATGCAGGCTGCTATTCTCCCATGGAGACGATCGTAGAGATGCTGGATGTAGTCCTGTGGAACGGCTTGCCATGTCATTTCCACCTGGCGCCTCAGTTGGACCAGCGTTCGTGCTGGACGTGCAGACCGCGTGAGACGACGCTTCATCCAGTCCCTAACATGCTCAATGGGGGACAGATCCGGAGATCTTGCTGGCCAGGGTAGTTGACTTACACCTTCTAGAGCACGTTGGGTGGCACGGGATACATGCGGACGTGCATTGTCCTGTTGGAACAGCAAGTTCCCTTGCCGGTCTAGGAATGGTAGAACGATGGGTTCGATGACGGTTTGGATGTACCGTGCACTATTCAGTGTCCCTTCGATGATCACCAGTGGTGTACGGCCAGTGTAGGAGATCGCTCCCCACACCATGATGCCGGGTGTTGGCCCTGTGTGCCTCGGTCGTATGCAGTCCTGATTGTGGCGCTCACCTGCACGGCGCCAAACACGCATACGACCATCATTGGCACCAAGGCAGAAGCGACTCTCATCGCTGAAGACGACACGTCTCCATTCGTCCCTCCATTCACGCCTGTCGCGACACCACTGGAGGCGGGCTGCACGATGTTGGGGCGTGAGCGGAAGACGGCCTAACGGTGTGCGGGACCGTAGCCCAGCTTCATGGAGACGGTTGCGAATGGTCCTCGGCGATACCCCAGGAGCAACAGTGTCCCTAATTTGCTGGGAAGTGGCGGTGTGGTCCCCTACGGCACTGCTACGGTCTTGGCGTGCATCCGTGCGTCGCTGCGGTCCGGTCCCAGGTCGACGGGCACGTGCACCTTCCGCCGACCACTGGCGACAACATCGATGTACTGTGGAAACCTCACGCCCCACGTGTTGAGCAATTCGGCGGTACGTCCACCCAGCCTCCCGCATGCCCACTATACGCCCTCGTTCAAAGTCCGTCAACTGCACATACGGTTCACGTCCACGCTGTCGCGGCATGCTACCAGTGTTAAAGACTGCGATGGAGCTCCGTATGCCACGGCAAACTGGCTGACACTGACGGTGGCGGTGCACAAATGCTGCGCAGCTAGCGCCATTCGACGGCCAACACCGCGGTTCCTGGTGTGTCCGCTGTGCCGTGCGTGTGATCATTGCTTGTACAGCCCTCTCGCAGTGTCCGGAGCAAGTATGGTGGGTCTGACACACCGGTGTCAATGTGTTCTTTTTTCCATTTCCAGGAGTGTACCATATGTGTTCTGGCTGGAGGCAGTTCGCTACGCGCTCTTGTACGTGCATGTGCTGAATAAACCTTCGTTAAGTGAAGTTAGTGTTTGTCATTCCTCTAATTACATCTGCTTCTATGTGACATTATTCTGGTGGAGACGCTGGTATTGGAACTTGTGATAGCGCACATTATCGACGACACAGTGGCTCCCATCAGGCCATGACAGAGCCGCCGTTTACGCGGCGAGAAACCCGAGTTCGAGCTATATTCAACAGATCGCAATCTATCGGAGACAGAAGAAGAAAAGGACGTTACGATGACAGCAACTGTGTGTCACCACATGAGACATCCATCCGGGTTCTCTGGTGACGATGGCCAAGACCCAAACATGTGGCTGAAGGTATACGAGCGTATAGCCAGATTTAAAAAAATGGGATGGCACCGTGTGTTTGGGTAACGTATTTTTCTGCTTGGAGGGCACTGCCAAGCGATGGTATGAGAGCAACGAGGAGAAGTTCACAAGCTGGGAAATACTCCAGGCGGAACTGCGCAAGTATTTCGGCGACACACAACGACAGAAGGGCAAGGTTGAAGATAAATTAAAGTGCAGGGCACAGCGTCCATAAGAAACTAAAGCATCCTACATTCAAGACGTCTTGGAGCTGTGTAAAATAGTGGATCCTAGAATGAAGGAGGAACACGAGGTTACACATCTCATGAAGGCTGTTGCTGAAGACATGTGTCAAGCCCTACTTCTGAAGGAGGTTTCGACAGCAGACGACTTCATAAAATGGCGCGGGTATATCGAGAAAATGCATCAAAAAATAATTACACGCAAGAAGTTTGAACGGCTTCCAAACGTCGTATTGATGTCTGTGATGGAGGAAGGAACTGATTTCAAAAGTGTTCTTCGTCAGATAGTGAGAGAGAAAGTTCGGAAGGCACTTGGATTGCACGGCGAGCAAATAAACCGAGATGCTTCAAGAGGTCATAAGGGAGGAAGTGGAACAGACATTGAACCCAATCTCTCGTCCTTCATTTCCCTTTAAAACGATGAAAAAGTCGAGACCCAGGTGAAGTTACGTTCCTACAATGCCGCATGAGGAACCTGTTAGGGCACCAAGGAAGACTGACGTCTGGAGGTCCCATGATAACCAACCAGTATGTTATCACAGCGGACGTCCGGGACATGTGGTGTGCTATTGTCGACAAATGTGGCGGGTATTTGATGACGCCCGCGCCAGAAGACAGTAGACCGATCTTTGCCGACGCCAACTCCGGGACGACGAAGATGAATAAGAAGATGTGGGTGTAGGACGACGAAGGTCACCATCGCCGCAAGCTAGCCGCTGGAGAAGACGCTCCCAAACACGCCGATCAAGGTCTCCATCGCCGTTTATAAGCCCCAGCCGATCACCTAGCCACTGCAACCTCGAAAATTGAAGAGTGCGACCTACCTTGGAGGTGCGGTCGCCGAAGAGAAAAATCCTCCGCCGTCGATTACCACAAAAATGATAGGAAACTACATCGATATCCTCATAAATAGCCGACCAGCCCAAGCTCTTGTGGACTCTGTAGCATCATATTCAGTCATTTCGGAGAAGTACCGTCGCCAGTTGCAGAAAACCGTATTCGTCGACAGCAAAACATCTCTGTTGAAGGTGGCTAATGGGAAATATGTAAAACCTATAGGAATATGTGTCATTCGTTTGGGTTTAAGTGGCCATACACAGCCCTTACAATTCATCATCTTACAAGAGTGTAGTCATGACGTCATTCTCGGATGGCACGTTTTGAAAGCTTCTCAGGCAATGATTGATTGTGGTCCCTCGTAGATTATGCTGGATGAGATGAGATACTGTGGACAGGAAGATGAGCATCCGAGTGTTTGGAGACTATGTATGCTGGATGAAGTGATCATTCCTGCAGTCAGAGCTAGAAAAGTAACTGTCATGTGTCATGCCATGCATCAACCCATGGATTTTGTAGTAGAATGTAAGAGAAGCATACCACTGAAGCATAACTTGGTCATCCCAGCCTCTGTCGTCTCGTTTAAGAACGGATTCGGTGAATTGCGGATAGTTAACTGTCGCCGAGAACCGCAGGTCCTTCCAAGACGCATGTGCATAGCAAACGCTGGGTCGTTAATTGTCGAACAGATGAGAGTCATAGAAACCTCCCACGCCGAGTCTGTGGGCGAAATTGGCGCTACCACTGCGAGACAAGGTTTTCTAGCTAGACTATCACCAGATCTCACTAAAGAACAACAGAGGAAGCTACTTGCCATTCTTCAAGAGTTCTATGAATGCTTCAAACCATAGGTGAAGAACAAACACCGGATTAGCACTGGAGACCATCAACCAATAAGCCAGAGAGCATAACGTGTGTCAGCAATGGAACGTCGAATAATTCGCGACGAGGTAGAGAAAATGATGAAGAACGACATCATTCAGCCTTCGCAGAGCCCATGGTCGTCACCAGTGGTTCTCATCAGGAAGAAGGATGGCAGTTGGCGCTTTTGTGTTGATTACAGACAGCTTAATAAAATAACTAAAAACGACGTTTACCCCCTTCCACGAATTGACGATACACTAGATCGTCTGAAGGGGTCTAAGTTTTTCTCAATCATGGACATGTACTCGGGATACTGGAAAACCGAAGTAGATGAGGCTGATCGTGAGAAAACTGCAGTCATCATCCCTGAGGGCCTGTATGAGTGGTAATGCCGTTTGGTTTGTGAAATGCACCAGCAACTTTTGAACGGATGATGGATAATCTTCTATGTCACCTGAAGTGGACGATGTGTCTTTGTTATTTAGATGACATTACAATGTTCTCAGAGACATTTGATGAACACATGAAAAGACTGAGGGCAGTTCTTAAGTGTCTCCAACAAGGCGGACTGAAAATTAATCCAAGAAAGTGCCTCTTTTGAGCAAAAGAAATCAGAATACTTGGACACCTTGTGTCAAACGAAGGTGTGAGGACAGACCCAGAAAAGGTGAGATCTGTTACGGAATTTCCTATTCCTAAAAGTATTAGAAATGTGAGAAGCTTCCTCGGATTATGTTCTTATTACCGTCGTTTTATCAAAGACTTCTGTATCACAGCCAGGCCACTCCAAGAGTTGTGGTGCTCAACAAGATCCTTTTGATGTACTGCGAAGAATTCTGACGACTGACCCTGTACTTGGTCTGTATGATGAGAGAGTACCTACAGAACTACACACAGACGCCAGTGGGTATGGGATCGGTGCTGTTCTGGTGCAAATTTCGGATGGAAAAGAGAAGGTTATAACCTATGCTTCTAGGACTCTTACAAAAGCCGAGAGAAACTACTAAACTATAGAAAGAGAGTGTCTTGCTGTGATCTGAGCCATGCGCAAATTTCGACTGTCTCTATGAAAGGCCATTCACAGTTGTTACAGACTATCATTCACTTTGTTAGTTGACAGGTCTTAAGGATCCATCAGGGCGACTCGCCAGGTGGGCACTACGTTTTCAAGATTATGTCATTACCATAGTGTACAAAAGAGGAAGCTGCCGATTGTCTCTCAAGAAACCCTGTGCAAGACTTTGATGAAGATAGTGACTGTCTCGCTGCACTCCAGGATCTCTCTGCTAAGCAGAAGAAGGACGCCAAGTTATCACAAATTATGATTGCCTTAAATCGGTCAGAGAATGTGAAAGGACAATTTAAGGTAGTTAATGGATTACTTTGTAAGAAAAACTTGATCCATTTGGAAACAGGTGGGTACCAGTGATTCCTAAACACATGCGCTTAGATGTTCTACAGAAATTCCATGACACACCTGAGGCCGGACATTTGGGATTTATTAAGACATACGATAGAATCCGAAAGAGATTTTTCTGCCCAGGTTTATTTAGGAGTGTTCGTTACTATGTGTCGCACTGTCGAGAGTGCCAGAGGAGAAAGGCAGTTCCTCAGAAACCACCTGGCCGACTGATACCAATTCCACCAGCCATAACACCTTTCCAGCGTGTTGGGATTGACCTCCTCGGACGATTTCCAACGTCTGCTAGAGGCAATACATGGATTATTGTTTGCACTGATTATCTGACACGCTATGCCATTACAAAAGCCGTGAAAACAGCCGAAGCATTCGAGGTAGCCAAATTCATCGTGGAAGACATCGTATTAAAACATGGTGCCCCAAGGTCGTTAATTACTGATCGAGGGAAAGTTTTTCAATCGAATTTTGTGACAGAGATAAACCAGCAGCTGTCCACATCGAGGTATATCAACAACACCTGTCGGCAGCTGAGGTTTTCAGTTAGTTATCATTTATTCCAGGGAAAAGCTGCACGGCCATCAACAGCAACTGTTCTTTCGAGAACAAGTTACTGTCTTCGTACATATAGTTAAAGGCTACCCAGCCATTGACCTTCGTCTGTGCGATTGCGCACAGGTTGCCCAAACTCTTACGGGAATCGCCAAAGCGTGCGCGAGTAATGAGTGGTTGGGCACATGTCTATAAGGTACAATACATATGTAGAATTGTGGACAGTTGGGAATGTGGGTCTCACGGGAAGCGTGCAAGTGATAAGTCCCTGCAGTCGCGCTATTCATCTGTGTCCTCGGTGGCTTAGATGCATAGAGCGCCTGTCATGTAAGCAGGAGATCCCGGGTTCGAGTCCCGGTCGCGGCATACATTTTCATCTGTCCACATCGAGGTATGTCAACAACACCTGTCGGCAGCTGAGGTTTTCAGTTAGTTATCATTTAAGACACCACAGGACTTACGCCATTTTTCCTGGTGCACGGGCGTGAGGCGAATACGACAATGGACACTATGTTTCCGTTACATCCTGATGACATGGGCGGCGATTACACCGGCTAGGTGTTAACGAGAGCTGAGAAAGCTCGGCAGTTAGCTCGACTCCGCACGCTGCAGGCTCAAGAAAACGATCGCCGAATGTATGACGCCAGACACAGCCCTGTTATCTACCAGCTTGGTGACCTCATCTGGATCTTCACTCCTGTTCGGAAGGCTCATCTCTCTGAGAAGCTCCTCAGGCGCTACTTTGGACCTTATAAGGTTGTAAAACAGTTGTCTGATGTTACTTATGAAGTTGAAGATTTCGACCCCGACACAAGACGACGAAAGATCAAAGATACGGTCCACGTCCTTCGAATGAAGCCCTGTAAGGATCCTGCAATCCAGGGTAAATTCGAAGCTCCAGCGACAGGCAACAAGCGGAAAGATGACGAAGAGCGTATCGGAAAAGGACGTTCTAAGAAGATCACCTCCAGGGCGAACATCAGTCATCGGGAGTCGGAGATGCAGGACCGATGACCCGTTCCCGGACTAGGAGGACGGAACTCCGAGACACTGTTCTCTTAAGGAGGGAGCAATGTCGCAGAAGAAGCTGCGTAGCCCTGTCACCGTGGTGTAGTGGTTATTATACGAGAGTATTGCCTAGAGGATTCGTGAGTTCAAAAATCAACTAAACCGTAAAATTTTAATTTCTATATAGGTTCGAGACCATTCTAGAAGTATCCACAAATCTCAGAAATCATTGTACTGGAATGTTACGTAACTGTACATATACCTTATGTGTTCTGGCCGGAGACAGTTCGCTCTGCGCTCTTGTACGTGCAAGTGCTGAATAAACCTTCGTTAAGTGAAGTTAGTGTTCGTCATTCATCTAATTACACCTTATTCTACGTGACAATAATTAACAATGGAATGTCCAGGACAATTTCAAAGATGCTTTCATGAATACGTGGAAATGATATTTTTTCGATACTTTTAAACAAACACAATTCTTTTTTGTTTTCGTTTCTAACAGAATGCTGGCAAAGTAAATACCCTGTAAATGCCGGGTTTTTCAGCTAGTCACTAAATATGAGAAGTATTTCCTCATTAAAAAAAACCTTCAAAATAAATATGGCGTTTCATCAAAGTACCAGGATTCCCAAAGCGTTCTGTCCAGGAAAAGTTTGGGAGCCTTTGGTCTGGACAATCACCCAGACGATGCTCTTCTGACGGTCTGCTCCTTATGACCATAACCTATCAGTACAACACAACGGCAGGCCCAAAAATCACTCAGCGTCACTTAGGCCAGATGATTGTAGCGTCTCCGCATTTGTGACTGTGGTCAATCTACTGATTTCTATTGCTTGCTTTGCCCCTTTGTATGCTCTACTGAACAATTTGAGACAGGGAACTTGGTGTCGGAGAAGCCGGCTTAAGAAGATACAGAAGTAAATTTGTTCAAAAATGGTTCAAATGGCTCTGAGCACTATGGCTACGGGACTTAACATCTGAGGTCATCAGTCCCCTAGAACTTAGAACTACTTAAAACTAACTAACCGAAGGACATCACACACATCCATGCCCGAGGCAGGATTCGAACCTGCGACCGTAGAAGTCGCGCGGTTCCGGACTGAAGCGTCTAGAACCGCTCGGCCATAGCGGTCGGCAAATAAATTTGTCTACCGCTTTGCCTAGCATTCCTGTTTTCCAGCTTATTTGCAAATAAAATACGTATAAGTTTAGTTTACACGTACTGTGCTGTTTATTTACATGTACAGTCGTGGACAAAACGAGCGAGACCCCTCGCCTTTTCGTTATGCTGATCCGCACAGCTTTAAAGTCTGCTACACAGCATAACAGGCAAGGCGACGAAGTGCTACCAACATACTATGCACAGGCGTGAAATTGACAAACTGTCCGAACTTTGTCAGACTGTTTTCAATCATGTGTAAGACTATTTTAATGCTCATTAGTGTGTTAAACACAACACGTAAATATAAGATATAAACGAAAAAAGAAACGCTAATTAGTATGAACTGTACTAATAAAAATGAATTTCAGCTTATCGAGATAACACAACTGTTTTAGTAAGACAAAGTACCCCAGATCGTTACGAATTAGAAAAATATTATGTGCATTCGGCCGCAAAAAGGTTTGTGTCAACTTTCAGACCAGTCATAGTGGATTACTGTTGCTGACCTACAATGAAAGTGTGCAAATTTAGCAATGAGTGAAGATTCATTACGAAATTCAGTTAAAAATCATTCAGTGCCACACGGAAGTCAATTCAATTATTGACAGAATCGGAAAAAGGAAGGCAGCAACAAGTACGAAATTCTACAAGAGTTTCATATTGATATCCACAGGGCGCCAATACAGAATAAATGTAGCAATAAAACGTATTGGGGGCGCGAGAATTTCTTAAAATTGCTTAACTGATAGTATATTTGCCTCCATCGAGATTAGAACCGAAAACAAACCAGACCTCCCTTGCAGTAGCAAACACCTTTCTCCATGCTAGCAGACAACCCAGGCAAACAGCCCTCTATTACTACCCCAGACATCAATAAGCCGGCAGTTTCGCAATGAAAATGGCAAAATGATCTTCAGTTTCTGTTGCATAGAGTTTTCTGGACTCTAAAACATGAATTTTCTACTTTTATATCACCGCCTATGTGACAATCATTCGGGATGTTTACCGAAATAACAAAATACTGTTAGTAACGGCAGCGTGTTCTATACAACGCTAGTGACTACTTTGAAGGACAATAACAGGTGCAAACATGTAACTCTTTTGTATCGGTTGTGGATAAATAGTTGCCACTATCTAAGTTCCAACCCTCGTATAGTCTTACATATGACTGAAAGCAGTCTGACAAAGTTTGGATAGTTCGTCAATTTCACGCCTGTACAGAGTATGTTGGGAACACTTCGTCGCCTTGCCTGTTATACTGTGTAGCAGACTTTAAAGGTGTGCTGATCAGCATAACGAAAAGGCGAGGGGTCTCGCTCGTTTTGTCCACGACTGTACATTCGTTATTTTCTGCAAGGAAAGGAGGACGAGCCTGGTTGCCTGGAAGTCATGATGCAGGTTTTGTTCACTTTCCTTGTCCATAGGTGGTCTGTTGTATCGTATTTACGTTGTCCCATGACACAACGTGCTATGAACCCACGAATCTGACAGGCACTTAAATGTGATTTGCAGAGTAACCATGTAGGTGTAGATAGACACATTCATTACTCAGTGCTATTCAGAGACGTACAGTACAGTATGGTGGAGCAGTACCGCTACAGTATTTCCTGGTCGCCGGATCTGGATTGGAAGGGAGGTCCTATTTCATGGCCTGCGAGGTCTCCTAACCTGAATCCTCTCGATTATTCCTTATGGGGACATGTGAAGTCGCTTGTGTACGAGGTCCCAGTGGATACGGAAATGGACTTAGCTGCCAGAATTGTAGCTGCCTGTGATGTGATTCGAAATATTTGTAAGAGTGTGTCATAATCTTGTTCGCCGATGGCATGCTTGCATTGAGGTTGATGGCTGTCAGTTTCAGCACATTTTGTTAGAAACTGTACAAACGGTATGTTCATTGTGTCAATGATGGTATTTGCAGTTAACTGTAACTAATTTAAATTAAAAAGTACACAGCAATGAGATTTTATTCCTAGTATCTCCTTAAGCTAGCTTCTCCGATCCCAGGTTCCCTATCCCAGATTGTTCAGTGGAGCATCCTACTTGTCCTGATGTCTTGTAAGGTGCTGAAAACAACTCTGTGACTGATTTTTTACTTCTTTCACGATCTTCTCGACTGTGATTCGCCGTCCTCCCAGAGTGGAGGTGCTTCTTTTGCGATTCCCCGTTCATCACACACACAGGTAATCCGCCACTTCGTTCTTCGGCATTCAGACTCGTCTGACCACAATGGAAGCGTC
The DNA here is from genome assembly GCF_023864275.1 of Schistocerca cancellata. Taxonomy (NCBI): domain Eukaryota; kingdom Metazoa; phylum Arthropoda; class Insecta; order Orthoptera; family Acrididae; genus Schistocerca; species Schistocerca cancellata. Next base: position 1,002,424,814 of record NC_064627.1, read on the forward strand.
GGCGCAACCTAACCACAGTCACGTACGATGGTGCATTGTTGACGTACATTTCCACGAACTCACCATGGATTGTCGCAAGGCTGTCCCCATTCATTATCGCCAAATCAGCTTCTTTAGAGCTAACTCGGATTTCTTTTTAATACCATTTAGCCGGCAAATGAGTGATTTAGGTGGGGCTCGGACTAAATACTTATCACAGTCATCTGACTTCTTATCCAGGGTTTTTCCTTGATAAAAGAAAAGCATTGAAATCCATGTTGGTTAAAGGAAAATTATTTACATTGAACTAAGGTTTCAAAACTTGTTTCAAATTTCCATGAAAACGTATTAATAGGTTGAATTACAAAGCACAACACAGCAGACTAAAGCTTTGTTGGTGTGTATTCTGGACTCGTTAACATCTACACACACAAGACCAAAAATATTTCTGCGAAAAATAAACAGTGGAAACGCTGTTGCAGCATAGCAAAGTACGCAACTTCTCAATACGTTAATGAAGGAAGCTGTTCTAAACAAAGCAGGCTTTGATTTATACAGATGAAGCAGAAATCATACGCTTCACAGTTGGAATAAAGAATGTGCCTGCGATTGAACTGAGAAGAGGAACAGCGAACTTCTATTTGGTGCAGTAGTTTGCTAACTGTAAGAAATAATGTAATATTACAGTGCAGGTGTTAAGAACCTTTCCTTATAAGTACCTCATAGAAACATTATTTTAACTTTTATTGTGAGAAAAATAAATTTATGCGAATGAAGATGTTTATTTAAATACATTTTCGCGTTCAAATATCGAGGTTTAAAAAAGAGTTGATTTTTTAAATGCAGATCATAGAAATAAAAACTGAAATTATTATATGTGCACTCAAAGTACTTGTGCATTCAGAATTCATTTCTCTATCGAGATGCACAAGGCATACCTCTAAATTTTTATTCTTTCGTCCGTTTCTCTCCGACTATTAAAGCCATTAAACTGAAACATTGTACATGAGTTAAAAATATGATACGAAATCCTGTTGAACTGTTATTTCTTGAAATTCCTTTAAACTAAATTCATACCTGATATGAGTTACTCTGAGTAAAGAACTCTTTCAAGAACTGGATTCTAAAGTTTAAAAAAAATCCATGAAAATAATATTAGCGTTGATTAAATTTGGAAATTCGTGGTAAGGTCTTATGGGGCCAAACTGCTGAGGTCATCGGTCCCTAAGCTTACAAAGTACACACACCCATGCCCGAGGGAGGACTCGAACCTCCGGCTTGGGGAAGCGGTGATTACATTTTGGCTTGTCTGCGTATAAAATTTCATCCAATCGTTCTGCATGTAGCTGGAGTTGTCTAACAATATCTGCCTTACTGGATACTCGTATTTCCTCCCCCATTTAAATACTTCACACAGAATAATTATTGCAAAAACTGCTCAATAACACACATTGGTATATTTCGTATTTTTCTAGCTTTTTTCGTAGACACATTTAGCTTATTTCATTTTGGATAGCTGGCAACAGTGTTCCCCTTCGAATACACAGAAAAGTACTGGCGCACGAGACTACTTTATCATTGGGCTACGGCATTTTGTTTGGCTTCTGTAGTGGCGTGCTGCGGTACTGTCAGTTAGCTACATGTTCCATGGATCATTTTGCATGATAGATCGTAATAATGTGTAATCTTAAATCCAAATCAAAAATTAATTTTTACAAATGGTTACATTCTGAACATTTCTAAGTCTTTTTATTATATATACATTACAAAAAGAAAAAAAAGTACAGGTGTGAGTTAGTAATTCTTACCCACCATCTTTTACACATTACAGTAATAGAAATTCTTCTACTGAATACAAGGAGTTGTCAAGGAGAAACCTTCGCAGTTTGTTGTCAAATTTTTTTCGCTGTCTGTCAGTAATTTTACATCACTGAGGAAGCAATCAAAAATTTTTGTTGCAGCATTGTGCACCCCATTTTGTGTACAGACAACCTTAATTTGGAGTAATGAATGCCATTTTTCCTTCTGTATTGTAATTATGTACATCAGCGCTGCTTTTGAACTGTTGTGGATTATATGCAACAAACATCATGAAAGAATAAATTTAATGTGAAATAGCAGTCACAATGCCCAACTCCTTAAACAGATGTCTACAAGATGATCGTGGGTGAGTATCATGTATTACTCTTGCAGCACCTTTTTGCGGAATGAAGACTTTCTTTCTTAAAGGTGAGTTATTCCTCATGAGATTACTGAACAAAAATATGTAAAATATATCAACTTACTCATTCGTGTCACCCCACGATTTGCTATGATTCTAAGTGCAAAAGTGACTGAACTAAGCTCTTTTAGGATTTTCTCAACCTGCTTTTTCCAATTTAAATTCTCATCAGTAGTTTCCACCCTATTTATTATTTCCTCGCCATCTGTTACACTATCATTGGTGTAGTACCCCTAAATGTGCCGAATTGAATATGTTGTATTTTATAAAACTGAGGATCAGCCAAGTCGCAGAAAAACCAGACAATAATACTTTAAAGAACTTTGTTCACCATTTCTTCCGTTTCTGTATACAAGCTTAGACGATTACAATACTAGATTCATCTGCAAAAAGAACGAATTCTGCTTGTTGGGGAGTATAGATTTCATTGGCAACCATGACTGCAGACATATACCTTCGTAGAAACAATAAAGGCGTAACTTCAGTCATGAATTTGTTACTGAGATGTGTTAGTTGACGTTTGTCATGTGCGTAGCCTTGTACTGAAGTGGAAGTTGGACGATAAACAGTTCAAATACAAATAGAAATACTTGGAATGTGGTGCTGCAGAGGAACGTGTAGTTCAGATGGGTAGATCTCAGTACTACTGAAGAGGAACTGAACAGAACTGGGGATAAAAGAAATTTATAACACAACTTGATTACAAGAAGGTTACAAAGTTGATACGACACATCAAGAAAACGTCAGTTTGGTGTAGTATTGGAGGAAATGAAGGGGGTAACAACATCAGGGCTTGAATGTAGTCAACAAACCGAAATGGAGAGGCTTACACAGGACGGACTAGCGTACAGAGCTGCATCAAACCAGTCTGTGGACTAAAGTCCAAAACAACATTTTTTCAAAGTGATAATTAAATCTTTAAGACAGCCTCTAGTACATACCAGACGGTTATAATTAAAGTGCACGTACTCGCAGAGCTCCTGTGTGAGCTGTAATCATCGTATGGTAGTGCAGATTGGTGGATATTCTAATGAGCTAATGTGACACCGATTTACTCTCGAAAGATATTAGCTCCAGTTTTATCACCAAGTGCTGCTCTGGTGCTGTGAATGCAAGAAAGAAGTATAGAAATGTTTCCATATGTAAAGGATGGAGAACAGGACGTGGGCAATAAAGGTCAAACAAGTGAGAAAAGCATGATGTTCATTTTATTATTAACCGCCACTGACACAATACGTTCCATATGAGCGACGAGTCGTTGACGAGATACTGTACAACACTAGACAGCTCGTGGTCGTGTGGTAGCGTTCTCGCTTCCCACGCCCGGGTACCCGGGTTCGATTCCCGGCGGGGTCAGGGATTTTCTCTGCCTCGTGATGACTGGGTGTTGTGTGATGTCCTTAGGTTGGTTAGGTTTAAGTAGTTCTAAGTTCTAGGGGACTGATGACCATAGATGTTAAGTCCCATAGTGCTCAGAGCCCTACAACACTAGATTTGCACCTGGTGGACAAAATTGGAAGTAATTTTTTTCCCAGCGTATATCGGTTCCGCATTAGCATATCAACCCAGTTTCACTGCCTTACGATGATTACCGCCCACACTGGACCTCTATGGTTGGCTGCATTTTAATTATAAGCACCCTTCATACGTGGTATATTTAGAAAGAAGCGAGCTCAACAATCATGTGGATTGTTAAGGTAGAGCTCTAGCTTCAAACTGAACGCCTCGAACTCTTTGTAACACAATAAGTGAGGAAAACGCGTGTAAAAATATCTTTTGGCCTAGGATACACCATACTTTTCCCACTGCTGTCATTTATCAATAGCGACAGCGGCAGATTTCGTTGTCACTGTTACGCCGGGGAGCTCAGACAGCTAGTGTTGTCGTATGCAGCTTTAACTGTTCATCTTGAATCTCTGACTACAGCTGCAGAAAAAATTAACCGAATATTAGGTCGGGAAACATCCCTTGTAAAAGGAGAAATTAAAGCTACAAGACTAACACCAGAAATACGGAACAGTTTTCGTTAACGAGTAAATCCTCCCGCTCTTTGTCCATGGTGCAGCGATTACAGGGTCAGTCAAACGTTGCCGTACACCCTGTTATGTCAAAAACAATACAGGACAGGGTAAACATGAATATTCCAGCGAGGTATGGGTGAGGTGGGCTATCTTTTAAGGTATGTACCGAACATGGGCACCATTTTGAAATCGGCCATCTTCATTCTAAGTTAATTTTTTTAACAGAAATATGCATTTTCTGAAAAGTTCGTTCCAGCAAACGGATTCGAAGTAGCAGTTACGGTTCAAAAGTTACAACACGTTTTATTGGATTTACAGGCTGGACTGTTCTCCATTAAGGACAGTCATTTAATGTTTTCAGAATGGTCTCCCTCTCAGTCAACAACGCACATCTAAAGGTGCTGAATCCACTCGACTTGCACTCTCAGAGGGATTTCCCCAGAAATCCTGGCACACGCTTGTTCAACGTGTAAGTAGGCTGTTTATGTTTTCTTATCGGCAACGTTACGTAGCGCTCTATATGAAAATCACTGGCTGTGCTGTGTGCAGTCTGTGGCTAGTTTGCATTGTTGTCTGCCATTGTAGTGTTGGGCAGCGGCAACTGGATGTGAACAGCGCGTAGCGTTGCGCAGTTGGAGGTGAGCCGCCAGCAGTGGTGAATGTGGGGAGAGAGATGGCGGAGTTTTGTAATTTGTCATGAACTGCTATATATATTATGACTATTAAGGTAAATACATTGTTTGTTCTCTATTAAAATCTTTCATTTGCTAACTATCCCTATCAGTAGTTAGTGCCTTCCGTAGTTTGAATCTTTTATTTAGCTGGCAGTAGTGGCGCTCGCTGTATTGCAGTAGTTCGAGTAACGAAGATTTTTGTGAGGTAAGTGATTTCTGAAAGGTATAGTTTAATGTTACTCAGGGCCATTCTTTTGCAGGGATCTTTGATAGTCAGATTGCGTTGCGCTAAAAACATTCTGTGTCAGTTTAAGCACAGTCTTGTATAATTGTTCTAAGGGGACGTTTGAAACGTGCTATCGAGATGGCGTCTGCTCTTTCTTTCTTTTTTCTTTTCTTTGCATATACGAGTTGCTTTAAATGACCCCACAGATAAAGGTCAAGTGTGTGAGATCAGGTGATCTGGGTGGCCATTTCATAGAACCACGTCGGCCAATCCAATGACCAGGAAATCAATCATCTAACCACTGACGAGCAACTGCTCTGTAGTGTGGTGGAGCCTCATCCTCGTGAAAGTAGGAGGGAAAGCAGCCCCCTCCATTCAGAACTAAGGGAAACACCACTTCTTGCAGCATTCAAGGTAGCATTTAGGTTCTGGACAATGAAAATGTGTCCATTTGCACGGGTACCCCATACTCCACATCTCACAATAACCTTTACGTCACCAGCTACCTTCGAAGATTCCATCCAGTGTCGATTCGGGTTCTCCAGTATCTGTGGCTATGACTGTTGACTTCACCAGTGAAAAATAGTTTGCTCATCATGAACAAGATACTTTGCGCAAAAGATGGATCTTGTTGAACGTGTCTCTAGGGCCCACATGCAAAACTGCATACTTCTCTCTGGGTCATCCTCTGCTAGGTGCTGGAGTAGCTGAATCCTGAATGGATGCCGTTCATAAGCATGAAGGGTGGAAAACGTCCGGCTTCTGATTTGTTTCGTAAAAGAGTAAAAATGCCATTAGAAATAACTTACTGACTTTGGATTCTTTCCAGTTTTAGAAAATTTTTGACAGTTATTCTAAGTTCTTTTCCGGCATGTTAAAACCCATTTTAGTCCACCTTTTGTCATTGCAATACCACGTTGGGCATATTTGTACAGGCGTGAAGTGACCATTATACGGAGACAGCGAGTCATAAAGATTTACTCGTGAAAAATGTTGGCTAAAAACATAATCAGGTAACCTCAGAAACCTTTTGGTGACCCTATAACTCTTGCAAGGTGTTCACTACATGTGCGTCCCAGATCGCATATCACGCGCATATTTTAGGTGCATAAGTACGGATAACTTTGAACCGCTGGAACTCGGTAACGGATAATGATTCGATAAAAATTTCGTATTAAGAGCGTATGATAAAAATTTCGACGATTTTTCATGAATAAAAATTATAAAAATGACCATCCTCCCATATTAGTCCTTTTGGTTTCCAAAAATTAAGGTTTAGCGGTTGTATCTTGATAACGGATTCAGATGTTCGATAATTGGAAAATAGCATTTCTCGATGAATGTCTAAAGAATGTACAGTTAAAATTTGAACCTTTTGTATGGTTGGTTGTTTGGACAATTGCGGCCCACGGTGACAAGATGGCTTTGTGGTTTTCTGCTTTAGTAAGGTAACTTTGAACCTCTGTATGTCGGAACAGATAATGATATCTAAAAATGTTTTCGAGTTCCCAGAGAAAATCATTTTAAGAATGTATGGCAAAAATTTCTAAGATCTTCCGTGAATGGAAATTATAAGTGTCCATCATCTCAATTGGTACTTTTCGTACCCAAAAGTAACAGTTTTTCTGAATTTTCGCAGGAACGGCCCATGAACAAATTGTGATTTTATAAGCTGTCTAAGATTCACCCTAGATCGTACCTGATGCAAAACGAGCGACCGATCTACTCAATTTGCCTCGGCTGGAAGGAGAATGTAATATTTAAATTTTGACTCCGTGCTGCAGGATCGCTACAGTATGCCCGTTCTTTCAGTAGGTATACAAATGGTCCTTAGGCCAAGGGCTGTACAAAACAATTGACCCCGAGATGTGAACCCTGAAAATTTTTGCAGTGGACTGCTACCGGGCGCTGTCGTGCAGAGACAAATTTCGGTGGCGTCATAATACTGACTGATCAAGTCGTGCGTTAGTTCCTAGGTAGGTATCAACAGTTGCTAAATCAGACGTTCATGAAGAAGGCAGTTATCTTTGACAGAATGCTGTCACGGAAAACTGCAAAAATGTGAAATCAAATATCGGCAAGATAAAATCCGGATACCAGACTTGACAGCTGGCTCTAATGAAGATTAATGTCAAGTTGCGTATTTTACAGTTTCTTCCGGCATGCTGACACAGAATTGTGAAAATCATGCACCGAGAGACGTTTGACGAGACACGCCTACCAGGAAACTCTGTGAGCCGTTCTTGGGTGAGTAATAACATTCTTCAGTCAGGTACATAGCACTTCCAAAGGGTGGACAAAAATATGAAGGCACCAAAACCACAATATATTTCCAAGCCCAGTATGGTGCAGAAAAACAGCTCGCTTTCAAAATAGCCTCCAGTCGCTGGCCGCTGCGACCGAGCGGTTCTGGGCGCTTCTGTCCGGAACCGCGCAACTGCTACGGTCGCAGGCTCGAATCCTGCCTCGGGCAAGGATGTGTGTGATGTCCTTAGGTTACTTATGTTTAAGTAGTTCTAAGTCTAGGGGACTGATGACCTCATATATTAAGTCACATAGAACTCATAGCCATTTGAACCATTTGAGCCTCCAGTCACCTCGACATAGATAATACAGATCCTGTATGATTTTCAAGAGCACCTTATACCATTCTTTGTGGAAAATAGTTCAGGGAACTTTGATGGAGATGGATAGCCATCACACATCCTCTTCACTAAAGTAGAGCACAAAGGCTCAATAATATTGATATCTGGTGGCTATGGTGACCAGGAAAAATGCGACAATTCATTCTCGTTCTCACAAAACAAACCCAGGACGATGTGGGCTGTGTGAACAGCAGTCCTATCCTCTTCGAACACAGCATCACCAATGGGGATCAAACATTGTACCGTGGGATCGACCTGATCAGTTAAAATGGTCACGTAATCCTTGGCAATAATTCGGCCGTGCAGAGTAACCAAGGGGACTGTTTTTTTTTGTGATTTTAGGGCGCAAAACTTCAATGGTCATTAGCGCCCAGACTACGTTAGGAATGCACCGCCAGGCACAAGTTTAAAACAGCAACTAAAAGGGAAAACACGATAAAAGACAGACTGACAGGCATAAGATTAAAAAAAAAAAACCAGCATAATCAAAGGTCCTGAGAGAGGTTGGTCAAGTTGATAAAATGAAGAACGCGAGCAGCTGCTCGTGGGTCATCCACTAAAATGGCATCTAGACTACAGGGCAGGCCAAGATCAAGACGCAGTGTGTTAAAATCCGGGCAGGACGTTGAAATGTGGCGGACCGTCAGCAATTGCCCACATGGGCAGAACGGCGCCGGCGCAGCCGTCAGCAGATGGCGATGGCTGAACCGGCAGTGTCCAATTCGTAACCGGGCCAAAACGACCTCCTCCCGCCGAGAAGGGCGGGAGGAGGACGTCCAAGCCACGGGAAGAGCTTTCAAGGCCCGAAGCTTGTTGTCTGTAAGTGCAGCCCAATCGGCATGCCACAGCGATAAAATACGCCGACAAATGACCCTGCTACAATCTGCAAAGGGACACAACAAGAAGCTGTCCGAGGCTGGAGGACCGCAGCCTTGGCCGCTGCATCTGCAGCTTCGTTCCCAGGGATACCGACATGGCCAGGAACCCACATAAAGCTAACCGGAGAACCGACGTCCACCAGCTGCTGAAGAGAGCGTTGGATCCGGTGCACGAAAGGGTGAACCGGATACGGATCACTGAGGCTCTGGATGGCGCTCAGGGAATCTGAGCAGATGACATAAGCAGAATGTCGGTGGCGGCAGATGTAAAGAACAGCCTGGTAGAGGGCAAAGAGCTCAGCTGTGAAGACCGAACAATGGCCATGGAGCCGGTATTTGTAACTTTGTGCCCCGACAATAAAAGAACACCCGACCCCGTCATTGGTCTTAGAGCCATCTGTATAAATGGAGGTCATATTAACGAACTTCGTTCGAAGTTCGACAAAACGGGAGTGGTAGACCGAACCGGGGGTAACCTCCTTTGGGAGCGAGCTGAGGTCAAGGTGAACGCGAACCTGAGCCTGGAGCCAAGGTGGCGTGTGGCTCTCGCCCACTCGAAAGGTTGCAGGGAGTGAAAAATTAAGGTGTTGAAGGAGGCGACGAAAGCGAACTCCAGGGGGTAGCAGGGCAGAGACATACAACCCGTATTGACGGTCGAACGAGTCGTCAAAAAAGGAACGATAAGACGGGTGGTCGGGCATGGACAGTAGCCGACAGGCATACCGACAAAGCAGTATATCGCGCCGGTAGGTGAGTGGCAATTCACCAGCGTCAGCATGAAGACTCTCGACGGGACTAGTGTAAAACGCTCCGATCGCAAGACGTAAACCCCGATGTTGTATGGAGTTGAGGCGGCGTAAGATGGATGGCCGTGCAGAGGAGTATACGAAGCTCCCATAATCCAGCTTGGAGCGGACGATCGACCGATATAGACGAAGTAGGACGGTTCGATCCGCTCGCACGACATACCACTGAGAACACGGAGGACATTTAGAGAACGGGTACAACGGGCAGCCAAATATGACACATGTGGAGACCAGCTAAGTTTCCTGTCAAATGTAAGACCTAAAAATTTTGTTGTCTCCACGAATGGGAGAGCAACGGGACCGAGTCGTAAGGACGGTGGGAGAAACTCTTTGTAACGCCAGAAGTTAATACAGACCGTCTTCTCGGCAGAAAAACGGAAGCCACTGGCGACACTCCAAGAGTAAAGACGGTCAAGAGAACGCTGAAGACAGCGCTCCAGGAAACATGTACGCTGAGCGCTGCAATAGATGGTAAAATCGTCCACGAAAAGGGATCCCGATACATCAGCTGGGAGGCAATCCATTATTGGATTGATCGCTATGGCGAAGAGAGCGACGCTCAAAACTGAGCCCTGTGGCACCCCATTCTCCTGGCGAAAGGTGTCTGACAGGACAGAACCCACACGTACCCTGAACTGTCGATCCATTAAAAAGGAACGAATAAAAAGAGGGAGGCGACCGCGAAGGCCCCATGTAAGCATGGTGCGGAGAATGCCCGCCCTCCAACAGGTGTCGTAAGCCTTCTCCAAATCAAAGAACACAGCTGCGGTCGGGCTCTTCCGCAAGAAGTTATTCATGATGAAGGTCGACAAGGTAACCAGATGGTCAACAGCAGAGCGGCGCCTACGAAATCCACATTGTACATTGGTAAGGAGGCGTCGAGACTCGAGCACCCAAACCAAACGAGAGTGAACCATTCGCTCCATCACTTTACAGACACAGCTGGTAAGCGAGATGGGTCGATAACTGGAAGGCAAGTGCTTGTCCTTCCCCGGCTTAGGAATCGGGACAACAATAGACTCGCGCCAACATGCGGGAACATGTCGCTCAATCCAGATGCGATTGTAAGTACGAAGAAGGAAACCTTTACCCGCAGGAGAAAGGTTCTTCAGCATCTGAATATGAATAGAATCAGGCCCTAGAGCGGAGGACCGTGACCGGGCAAGTGCGTTTTCGAGTTCCCGCATGGTGAATGGGGCATTATAACTTTCACGATTCGAGGAGCGGAAGTTAGGTGGCCTAGCCTCCTCTGCCTGTTTTCGGGGGAGGAAGGCAGGGTGGTAATGAGCGGAGCTCGAAACCTCTGCGAAAAAGCGGCCGAAGGCATTGGAGACATCCTCAGGGGCCACAAGGACGTCATTCGCGACCGTCAAGCCAGAAACTGGTGAGTGGACCTTAGTGCCAGATAGCCGGCGCAGGCTACGCCAGACAACAGAAGAAGGAGTAAAACTGTTGAAGGTGCTTGTGAAAGCAGCCCAGCTGGCTTTCTTGCTTTCTTTAATAATACGACGACACTGTGCAAGTGATCGTTTATAATTGATACAATTCGCCACTGTAGGGTGGCGTTTAAAGGTGCGTAAAGCACGTCGACGAGCACGTAAAGCGTCTCTACATGCTGCGGTCCACCAGGGGACCGGTACGCGACGTGGAGAAGAAGTAGGGTGAGGGATGGAATATTCAGCAGCAGTGAGAATGACTTCCGTGAGGTGTGCGACCTGACGATCGCAGCTTGTGAAGGTTTCATCCTGTAAGGTCGCCCTGGAAGAGAAGAGCCCCCAGTCTGCTTTGGAGATGTTCCAACTAGATGAGCACGGAGAGGGGGTATGCTGCAGGAGATGGATGGCACACAGGAAGTGGTCGCTCGAATATGTATCAGAAAGTGCATACCACTCAAACCGGCGTGCAAGTTGGGTAGTACATATAGAGAGGTCTAAATGGGCATAGGTGTGAGATGTGTCCGAAAGAAAAGTACGGGCGCCAGTATTGAGGCAGACAAGATTGAGCTGGTTGAAAAGGTCTGCTAACAGGGAGCCCCTAGGGCAGAATGCTGGAGAGCCCCAAAGGGGATGGTGGGCATTGAAGTCTCCAGTTAACAAAAATGGTGCAGGGAGCTGATCTATAATTTGCATCATGTCTGCCCTGGTAACGGCAGACGACGATGGAGTGTAAACGGTACAAATGGAAAATGTGAAAGTGGGGAGAGTAATTCGGATGGCAACTGCCTGCAGGCCAGTGTGCAATGTGATGGGATCGTAGTGAATATCATCCCGAACCATCAACATAACCCCTCCATGAGCCGGAATACCTACCACAGGGGGTAGGTCAAAACGCACAGAGGTGTAGTGTGCGAAGGCAATTTGATCGCATGTGCGTAGCTTCGGTTCCTGGAGGGCTACGACGAGCGGACGGTGCAAGCGGAGCAGCAACTTCAAGTCCTCTCGGTTGGAGCGAATGCTGCGAATATTCCAGTGAATAAGGGGACTGTGAAATCTCTTGATAGGCTGTCCAAATCGTTACCGAACCCCCACCATTCTTCGCTCTTGCGACATACTGGATGAGAGGTCGTGGTTGTGAATGTCAGTGTTAAAAAATATATCGGCTCAACCACTTGTTTATAGTGTAAAACACTAAGATTGATGCGTTTCGGAAGTCAAGCTTCCATCATCAGAATAATAAAAAGTAAAAGAACCTGTTAAAACTCGCTAAAATGGAACATGCACCAGGAAGTCACAGAGATGTCCATACAAATAGATAACGTATACATGCTCCAAGGACCTCATGAGGTGATGGTATCCTGCCAATTCCTAAAAATGTAGTTACTAAAAGAAACCAGTGAAATGTTTGAAAAAGTTATTTGTATCACCAGTTAGAAGTTCATTCAGTGTGTTCTGATTATCCACGCTATGTGTCGTAATTTCCAGCTGTTCTAGTAGATCCAGCTTTTTGCCTTTGTCCTATCTATGTAAAATAACGAGATCCTGATCTATTCCCAACGTGGGGTGTCCCGTTTCCCAAATATGCGTGGCTACAGCTGACTTTTCGAAATACTTCCTTGTTTACTTGCGCGTGAGCTCACTCACGTTTCAGTGTTGCGTTTGGCTACGTGGTGTGTGGTATCAGCGAAGACGCACGGGCGGTTTACGACGATGGAGGAGAGAGCCATGTGGTTAGATGTTGAACACCATAGGCGACGCCATAGAGTTTTTTGTATTTTGTCGACTATGTGGAGTTGCACCTTGGAAGACACGGCTGCAACAAGGGAAGTAGCCACGATGTTTTAATTTTATCATCAATTTTATTGTGCCTGGTGCATGTTCCATTTGCGAGTTTTAACAGGTTCTTTTACTTTTTATTATTCTGATGATGGAAGCTTGACTTCCGAGACGCGTCAGTCTTAATGTTTTACACTATAAACAAGTGGTTGAGCCGATATATTTTTTAACACTCCGCGAGAAGTTGGAAACTGTGTGAAACAAGACTCATCCGACCAAATGAATTTCTTGCATTGCTCAGTAAACCAGGATTTAATGATTCGGCACTATGTTTTCCCTGCGCCACCGGTGAGTAGTTTTGGGATTCCAGCGGTCCCCTCAGCTTCGTTTTTCAGGAGCTCTCTTCGTGTTGTTTTGGTGCTGGCAGGGTTCGCGATTGTGATACTCAGTTTTGGAGTGATTATTGCAGCTGTCATCTTCTAAATTTTGGTCTCAGTCCTCCTCAATGACCGTCATTCGCGTTCACTCAACCCACACATTCGTTCGTGTTCGTGCTTACAATGGAAACTGCCCAGCGCACCTCTACATCTACATCTACATAGTTACTCTGCAATTCACGTTTAAGTGCCTGGCAGAGGGCTCATCTAACAATTTTCATATTGCTTCTCCACCATTCCACTCTCGAATGGCGCATGGGAAAAAGGAACACCTAAATCTTTCCGTTCGAGCTCTAATTTCTCTTATTTTATTATGATGATCAGTTCTCCCTACGTAGGTGGGTGTCAACAAAATATTTTCGCATTCGGAAGAGAAAGTTGGTGACTGGAATTTCGTAAACAGATCTCGCCGCAAAGAAAACCGCCTTTATTTCAGTGACTGCCACCCCAACTCGCGTATCATATCAGTGACACTCTCACGCCTATTGCGCGATAACACGAAACGAGCTGCCCTTCTTTGCACTTTTTCGATGTCTTCCGTCAATCCTACCTGGTAAGGATCCCACACCGCGCAGCATTATACCAGCAGAGGACGGACAAGTGTAATGTAGGCTGTCTCTTCAGTTGGTTTGTCGCATCTGCTTAGTGTTCTGCCAACAAAGCCCAATCTTTGTTTCGCCTTCCCCACAGTATTATCCATGTGGTCTTTCCAATTTAAGTAGCTCTAAATTGTAATTCCTAGGAATTTAGTCGAATTGACAGCCCTTAGATTTGTGCGATTTATCGTATACCTAAAATTTATCAGATTTCTTTTAGTACCCATGTGGATGACCTCGCACTTTTCTTTGTTTAGTGCTAATTGCCACTTTTCGCACCATGCAGAAATTCTCTCTAGATCATTTTGTAACAGGAATTGATTGTCTGATGATTTTGGTAGACGGTAAATTACAGCGTCTTCTGAAAACAAATTATCACCTAGATCATTTATGTAAATCAGGAACAGCAGAGGGCCTATGACACTACCTTGAGGGACGCGAGATATCACTTCTGTTCTGCTCGATGATTTGCCGTCTATCACTACGAACTGTGACCTCTCTGAGAGGAAATCAGGAAACCAGTCACACAACTGAGACGATACTCCATAAGCATGCAATTTGATTAATAGTCGCTTGTGAGTAACGGTATCAAACACCTTCTAGAAATCTAGGAATATGGAATCGATCTAAGAACCCTTGTCGACAGCACTCATTACTTCATGGGAATAAAGTGTTGCACAAGAACGATATTTTCTGGGTCCGTGTTGGTTATGTATCAATAAGTCATTTTCTTCATGGTGATTCATAATGTTCGAGTACAGTATATGCTCCAAAATCCTACTGCAAATTGAGGTCAGTGATATGGGTCTGTAATTCAATGGATTACTCCTATTTCCTTTCTTGAATCCTTCAGATCTAATGATAAGAGGGCCGAGTGGACAGTCCGTCAAAACCTGAACACACATCAAGCATGAAAACAGGAAGAAGGTGTACTGAACTGTGGAAAAAGAAGCAAAATAGAAACAGCGAATGGTCCAAGCATAAGAAGTGCAACACAGAGCTGTATGGAAGAGCCACCGCGCGGCGTCGACGTTCAGTGGTCACGATATTAGACTACAGAGCGGGTCTTTAAAGCTCTCTGGTCCCCAATTTTTTTTCCAGTGCTCGCTGTATTCAAATTTGTGTGCGTGTCGTGGTGTAACGTCCTTTGCCAACAGCGAGGTGTAAGGCAGGGACCTATAATAGAAGTTCGTTCTGCAGAACTACTCTATCAGCAGCCGAACAGAAGTGGCTTTCGAATGGGAACTGCAGACGTTTGATGACAAAGCGACAAGTCAACCGAAGTCTCAGCTGGAAAACACGTTTGGTGTGTCACGCAAGGCTTTAGTGGCAGTACGTGTGTCATGTGACAGGAATCTCTTAACGACGCACCTAACTTCTATGCCTGGTGAGTAAGTGTGATATGCCTCCTTTTCCGATTTAGATGTTCGTATGAATGTGAATCTGACAACTCACAAGGAAATGATGAAAACACAATAGTTTCTCGCGTAAGTTGCGATAAATGAACGCAACAGTTTAACAATCACGCAGTTTTCCAGAATGGTTCAAATGGCTCTGAGCACTATGGGACTTAACATCTGAGGTCATCAGTCCCCTAGAACTTAGAACTACTTAAACCTAACTAACCTAAGGAAATCACACCAATGACAACAGCCAAGACTACAGAAAGAGATCAAAAATTTCAATGACCGGACAGACAGTTCATAATTTTGTGAAAAAATAACAATGAAAATGAATTGGCTCCAGGGAGTTTTGAAAACAGTTCATCCGGTTTGGAGTCCAATACCGTGGCCGCTTAATTGCAATGCTGCAGACCTTTTAACTTGCTCGATGTTGCAGTTGTTAATCTTGGAGCGTTCACTGTTTCTATTTTGCTTTTTTTATCACGCTTCAGTATACCTTCTTCTTGTTTTCATGCTTGATCTGCATTCAGTTTTTAACATACTATCCCAATGTGCCGTTATAAAACTACATCTGAGAGGGAGAGGGGTAGCAATGGGGAGTTTCCCTCGTTAGTGGATAGTGTCTTTCCGCTTTCCCAGTACGCGGTATAAATCTTCCGTAGGGTGCCACTGGAAACACGAAAGGTCAAATGGCTCTGAGCACTATGGGACTCAACTGCTGTGGTCATCAGTCCCCTAGAACTTAGAACTACTTAAACCTAACTAACCTAAGGACATCACACACATCCATGCCCGAGGCAGGATTCGAACCTGCGACCCTAGCGGCCACGTGGTTCCAAACTGAAGCGCTTAGAACCGCACGGCCACACTGGCCGTCTGAAACACGAAAGGCTACTGTTACCTTTATTAAGGAATCACCACCATATTAGCGCCAATAATTTGCCAAAATTCGAATTCACTTAGCTCCGACCTGATGCACTCACATCTACACAGAGCGTTGTTTTCTGACCTCGACTGACACCTGCAGCGTGTTGAAGGTGTCGTTCGATGTCAAACACAACAGCACAACCTGCGGGAGCAACCTCCAGGCTTGGCTAGCGTCTTCATTACGCTCAAGCATGCAAAAATGGCTCTGAGCACTATGGGACTGAACATCTTAGGTCATAAGTCCCCTAGAACTTAGAACTACTTAAACCTAACTAACCTAAGGACATCACAAACACCCATGCCCGAGGCAGGATTCGAACCTGCGACCGTAGCAGTCCCGCGGTTCCGGACTGCAGCGCCAGAACCGCTAGACCACCGCGGCCGGCGCTCAAGCATGCATTTCCGGTGGCGTTTCAATATTTTTGTCCATTCCCTGTAGAAAAGATTTCGCAAAGAGTTATTTAATTTTTATGTTTATCGCTGTACTCTTATCATCTAGCATAAGAAAAGTGATAGTCGTACCGTGAAATTCACAGCATTGTATAGGTCTGTTTCTTACAGTTGAATGTTGCTTTATCATACAGCTAAAGCCAGTTTATACTAAATTAAAACCAAAAGAAATTTTCTTGTACAAATTCGTGCATTTGTGGGAACGTACCATTACAAATTTGTGGGAAAACTCAGTGAGCCTGCTCCGGATCGTGTTTGTGCCGTTGACAGGTTGGCGTCGTTATTCGGATTGTGACCTCTCGTTTTCTTAGTCCGTTTACTGGAACCATTACGTTTGCTCGCTTTGTCTGTCTGTGAGTGGCAGCAGCGGCGTTTATCGTAGGCGAGTACTGTGGTACTATCTTTGGAGTGACCTCGAGTATTTCCGACTCGTCATGTGTCGGAGTTCAGTTGGGACGGAGCAGTAGTGAGTTCCGACAGCGCCAGTACTCGTCGAGGGAGCTGGCGATATATGCACTGCCCGATGGAAGGATGTGGTCAGCGAGTTTAAGTTGAATGGATAGTTATATTCGAGTAAGGCAACTTTCACTTGTGTGTGTGTGTGTGTGTGTGTGTGTGTGTGTGTGTGTGTGTGTGTGTGCGTGTCCGCCCGTCGAAGTGACCTCATGCCACCAAGCTGTCAGTTGGCGGTTTTATACTCCGACGTTTCCCTTGCCTGACTTGATGGTTGGTCGTTCGGTCGGTCGTCTCACTGGATGACGTGTATCTGATCTTTCGACCGTTTCTGTGTTCTTTGCGTTCATCTCTACGCGCAGTTCGTCTTGTTGCTGTATAGTGACTGTTTTAGAATTGTTTGAGTTGTTTGTGGAATTGTCTTTTGCGGTTCCATGTGCATCTAGTCAGATTTTGAATAGGCAGTTTGGTCTTAACCCTGTCTGCGTTCTAGGATTTGATGGAGCCAACTTGTGTAATTAAATGCTTGTCATTTGACGATGTTAACTGTTATTCTGTCGTGGTGTTGGTTATCGCGTCTTAGGTGGATTTTGCGAGTGTGCTGGTCGGCGTTTAAGCTGTCCCTAGTTTGCCATCCTGTTAAGTGAGCATAACTCTTGGCTGCCTGTCTCACCGCTTACGCAGCTGTAGGGACTTTTCTCAGGTCGATCGCTGGAGCACTGTCTGTGGATCACTCCCTTCTTTATTTGGTCTGATTGTGTCAATTGTTTAAAAATAATATTTTGTTTAAATTATTCCTATTGCTTGTGGCCTTCAGACGACAATTTGATTTTTTCTTAATAAGGCCTTCAGCCTCAATGTAGTTTGGGTTACAGTCAATTTTTTAATGATTGTTTTAAAAATTATTTTGGTATTTTTAACTTGTAATTGTCTTCCTCATTTGTAATTCAGGCCTTCAGCCGCTAATTGTTCTGAAGTATTGCTTGTGGCCTTCAGCCGACAAATAATTTTGAATTCTTTCTTAATAAGGCCTTCAGCCGTCAGTGTAGCTTGTGTTACAGTCAATTTTTAACAAAATGATTGCTTTTAAAAATTATTTCCTTAAATAAAGTGTATGTGTTTACCGTGCAACCAACGGTAACTGGTTAGGTCCCGTCAACACCTTTTCCTGCTTTACCTAAGTCCCACGTCTCACTCAGGAGGACCTTCAGATTATCAACGTCAGTACGAAATGTCGTCTGCAGTCTGCGTACATGAAGTTCCGACATCTATATCTAATTCCATCCTCTGCAAACCACTGTGAAGGGTATAGTAGAGGTTACTTTCCATTGTACTACACATCAGAGTTTGTCGTCGGATAGCATTTCTGCGTAGAATTATACCATCTCTCCGAAAAACGTCTAGTCTCTGGGACCGTAACATAAAAACGAAGTAACTGGGCACGACACAGCTGAAATGTTCACCGATAAGCAAAGTGGGCGTTACTGACACAACCCATCCCACCCTGAACTCTACTAATAGGATGCAGTGTATATGTTTCGTCTACCGGTGCTTCGTCATTAGGCTACTACCTGTAATTATCTCGACACTTCATCGTGTTTCACAACTGATAAAATCGTCTACGTAAGTGAGGGAAAGGCATGGCCTGCAATATGCAACGGAACGACAGTACTGCTGAGGATAATCGAACGCTAAGTTTTGAATTTACACGAATAGTTTCAGAAAGCCGATATCTGTAAATAAATTTCTATCATTTGTAGTGCTGAAAGGAATGGGCTTCACTTTGTTATTAATGGACAAAGATATTTTTTTCCAATGGAACAAATCTGTACAGTAAATTTGTCAAGAAGATTAAAGAGAGAGCTAAAATCCAAATGTTTGCAAAGTCGGTTAGAGCACGCGTCTTAAATAATTCATACTAAAAAAGTCATTAATCAAATAACACAAAACAGAGAACGGTAAAAATTAATATTATACAATAATAAAAATCTGTCGTTCCACAGTAAACTGTATGAGCTTAATACACTCCTGGAAATGGAAAAAAGAACACATTGACACCGGTGTGTCAGACCCACCATACTTGCTCCGGACACTGCGAGAGGGCTGTACAAGCAATGATCACACGCACGGCACAGCGGACACACCAGGAACCGCGGTGTTGGCCGTCGAATTGCGCTAGCTGCGCAGCATTTGTGCACCGCCGCCGTCAGTGTCAGCCAGTTTGCCGTGGCATACGGAGCTCCATCGCAGTCTTTAATACTGGTAGCATGCCGCGACAGCGTGGACGTGAACCGTATGTGCAGTTGACGGACTTTGAGCGAGGGCGTATAGTGGGCATGCGGGAGGCCGGGTGGACGTACCGCCGAATTGCTCAACACGTGGGGCGTGAGGTCTCCACAGTACATCGATGTTGTCGCCAGTGGTCGGCGGAAGGTGCACGTGCCCGTCGACCTGGGACCGGACCGCAGCGACGCACGGATGCACGCCAAGACCGTAGGATCCTACGCAGTGCCGTAGGGGACCACACAGCCACTTCCCAGCAAATTAGGGACACTGTTGCTCCTGGGGTATCGGCGAGGACCATTCGCAACCGTCTCCATGAAGCTGGGCTACGGTCCCGCACACCGTTAGGCCGTCTTCCGCTCACGCCCCAACATCGTGCAGCCCGCCTCCAGTGGTGTCGCGACAGGCGTGAATGGAGGGACGAATGGAGACGTGTCGTCTTCAGCGATGAGAGTCGCTTCTGCCTTGGTGCCAATGATGGTCGTATGCGTGTTTGGCGCCGTGCAGGTGAGCGCCACAATCAGGACTGCATACGACCGAGGCACACAGGGCCAACACCCGGCATCATGGTGTGGGGAGCGATCTCCTACACTGGTGATCGTCGAGGGGACACTGAATAGTGCACGGTACATCCAAACCGTCATCGAACCCAACGTTCTACCATTCCTAGACCGGTAAGGGAACTTGCTGTTCCAACAGGACAATGCACGTCCGCAAGTATCCCGTGCCACCCAACGTGCTCTAGAAGGTGTAAGTCAACTACCCTGGCCAGCAAGATCTCCGGATCTGTCCCCCATTGAGCATGTTTGGGACTGGATGAAGCGTCGTCTCACGCGGTCTGCACGTCCAGCACGAACGCTGGTCCAACTGAGGCGCCAGGTGGAAATGGCATGGCAAGCCGTTCCACAGGACTACATCCAGCATCTCTACGATCGTCTCCATGGGAGAATAGCAGCCTGCATTGCTGCGAAAGGTGGATATACACTGTACTAGTGCCGACATTGTGCATGCTCTGTTGCCTGTGTCTATGTGCCTGTGGTTCTGTCAGTGTGATCATGTGATGTATCTGACCCCAGGAATGTGTCAATAAAGTTTCCCCTTCCTGGGACAATGAATTCACGGTGTTCTTATTTCAATTTCCAGGAGTGTATATCTTACTGTAAAATTCTGTGCCCAAGATATATGATGGACAATTCTAAGCTCTTTCCATTATCTTCGACTCAACATCTCATAGATTGTGGTGAAGTACCGATGCAGCTTTTTCAGACACGCCACGAGGACAACATGAAGAATTCAGCAGAATGGCAAAAGTATTGTCAAGGCCTGGATGTCAGCCGAAAGTTCGTAACAAATCTTTCATCCCTCCGTTGAATTATCCAAATGTTATTCATATATAGAAGCAGACCCGCGCTCCACAGATATAGCTCAGACTATTTAGTCACGAAAAATTACTGCATCGGTTTAATTGGGTAGGATAAAAATGCACAAGACCACTCCCGCAACGTGTACTTGAAATAATTGCCTTCATCCGTGAATGGGGAATGACAGGAGTGTATGAAACTTCCTGGCACATTAAAACTGTGTGCCGGACCGAGACTCGAACTCGGGACCTTTGCATTTCGCGGGCAAGTGCTCTACCACTGAGCTACCCAAGCACGACTCACACCCCGTCCTCACAGCTTTACTTCTGCCAGTACCTCGTCTCCTACCTTCCAAACTCTACAGAAGCTCTCCTTCGAACCTTGCAGAACTAGCACTCCTGAAAGGAAGGATATTGCGGAGACATGGCTTAGCTACAGCCTGGGGGACTTTTCCAGAATGAGATTTTCACTCTGCAGCGGAGTGTGCGCTGATATGAAACTTCCTGGCAGATTAAAACTGTGTGCCGGACCGAGACTCGAACTCGGGACCTTTGCCTTTCGCGGGCAAGTGCTCTACCACTGAGCTACCCAAGCACGACTCACGCCCCGTCCTCACAGCTTTACTTCTGCCAGTACCTCGTCTCCTACATTCCAAACTTTACAGAAGCTCTCGAGTTCGAGTCTCGGTCCGGCACACAGTTTTAATCTGCCAGGAAGTTTCATATCAGCGCACACTCCGCTGAAGAGTGAAAATCTCATTCTGGACAGGAGTGTATGTTCGATTGAAAACCTACATTTTTACTCTGTGAACTCAGAGTCGATCCGCATGTCCGTTACCTGTTCTGCAGTCGGTTTTACGCTGCCCTCCCGTTGGTGTGGCCTAACGAATCTTCGAATGAACACAAACCACGAAGAGAATCGTACACCATGAAATGAATAAACCGCTACGCTTATAAAAACACATTTAGTTGTTTAGATGCTATGACCTCCGATTGCATTGGTGTAGATTCCTAACAAGAAAAGTAGAAGCACACACACACACACACACACATATACACACACACACACCAGAATTCACGGAGCTCTGTGGTAGACGCCAATTCTGACGGACCAGAAACCCTTCTAAATTAAATTAACTATCGCATTTTAGATGCGCATCACGGTTTTACCGTCGTTTACACTGATGGCTCCAAACAGGAGAATTTCCTTGGCTGTTCTGTAGTGTTCCCTGATAATGTTACTCGGATTCGCCTCCCTGATGAATATATCGTTTTTGCAGCGGAGCTCCACGCGATCCTGAAGACACTGGAGCGGATGAATCGTGTTCGCGGCAATCGATTTCTCCTCTGCTCCGATTCTCCTAGTGCCTTACAATCATTTCAGAATCTGTACCCAACTGAGGAGATGGTCCAGCTGATATATGACCAACTGTAATTGCTCCAACGGCGGGGTAAGGAGGTGTCTTTCTGCTGGGTGCCTGGTCATGTAGGAATATGGGGCAATGAACAGGCCGATCGGGCTGCCAAGGAGGCCTGCAGAGAGCAGGATGTGGTCCAGTGTCCTATTCCATGGCAGTATGTCATTTCTGCACTCCACAAGAAGTGCATGGAGTTGTGGGAGGAAGAATGGCTGGCGGTGACGGCCAATAAACTGCGGTTGGTGAAGTCAACAACTCGGCCGTGGCGTTCCTCCTGCTGGTTGCTCAAGCGGGAAGAAGTGACCTTCACACGACTTCGGATCGGGCGCTGTCCTCTCACACATAGCTTTCTAGTACGGCGGGAGGATCCCCCGTTTCGTGATGCTTGTGGTGTGCACATCTCTGTCCGCCACATTTTAACAGACTGCATTTTATACCGTGATGCAAGGGCAGAAGCACAAGTTGATGGGAATCTGCCCTGTGTTTTAGCTAATGATGAGACGCGTATGGCTAGGGTTTTAAAGTTTTGTGATGTGTCTGTACTCTGGCCTAAACGTTTAGACTGGAGGTTTTAGTGTTTTGCTCAGTGGCTGGCTCCTCCCTTTTTCCTTGCGGTCAGCCAGCAACTTCCATCTGCTATTATTGTTTTAGCTCCCTCTACCACTTTCTTCCTGTGTTGTCCATGTTTTACTGCTGGCGACGTGCTTAGTCCCAAGCTTCAGTGAGGGTAGGCCCATATTTTTCCAAGCTTGTTACATGTGTTTTACGTTCTGTTTTATCTTACTGTTCTGAGCCTTTTCTTGACACCCGTCTCAATCTGTTACTGAGCGGGCGCTGAAGACCTTGCCATCGTGCGCCCATACAACCCTCTCCACCACCACCACCACCGTTTGAGATTACAAAATAGTGCTGCTGCCAAGCGGGACTGTGAAAACGAAACGCAAGCGTAGTTATGGATATGCTTGGCAAAAGACGCACTACAGGGAATTCAGGAGAATTGGGACACCGGATGAGACGGACCAGCGGCGTCTTTTACACATTCGACGCTACTTTGGTGGAAGCTCTTTTATGAACAAACGTGTTGCAAAAGTGTTGCTGTTATTTTCGTGTTAGTTCTCGAGAAAAATCACTTCTCTGTTCTGTTAACCGGAAAGTGTCATTGCATAATAATACAACTTTAGTATTAAGGCTGATTTTGCGCAATATTGATGAAGTTTCTTTACAGCGAGTTTGACAAGTGTGGACGCGCTCCAACCTGCTCGAACCAGGGACGCCGTGCAGCCGGTACAAGTTCACTTTATGGTAACTGTCTCTATTTACCTTTAGTGACAGGCCCCTCAACAAAAATGGTCTGACTAATCCATTGTGCACTGATTGCGCATGAAACACTGACTTTTTGTTGATGAGGTGGAGTAGCAGCTTGAACTTATGGTATGAAAGTGTGCCTCTTCACTAAACCAATTCTGATCTGCATCGACTTTTCCATTTTCAAAGGCCTTAATCATCTCATTTCCAAAAGAATATCGCACTCCACATCCCTTTCCGTCAACGGTTAGCGCCGCTGACTTTAGTGAGGGCAAAGAGTAAGTTTCTCTTTCATTATCCTCTGCAGAGACCATTATAACATCCAGAGTTACTGTGATGCAAATCTTGTTGGTTTAATAGGCTCCTCGCTGAATAAGGTTCGCACTGGTTTCAAATTCTCCAGGATTACAAATGACGCTGGTCGTCCTCAGTGGACCTTCCTGGAATCATGTAGGGATGTGGTCTTTTCAGTTTCATCATCCTGTTAAGAATCAGGAAAAATATTACACAAGTTTTGTTTCAGAGGATGCTAAAATTTTCCATCACAATTTTACTTCAGTTCTGTACTGTAATCTCGTCGTGAAATGGCCATTCCAAATGGAGCTCTTCTTGGACCAAATGTGATGCTGAATGCGCGTCTCAGCACAACGATACCTCCAGAGTATCGTAACACATCACATGTATACTGTCAGAGTTTGCAAACAAATATGGTATCTGCAAACTATTGGGTGCAAGGATCGTATAGCAGAAGAGAAAAAATTTATCGCAAAGTACAGAGAATATACATCGTAACAACATTATTACAGAATATTTTTAAGGATTTGGAGGTATTTGTTTTGAGGTGTCGAATACATACGTTGGATTCAAATGGTTCAAATGGCTCTGAGCACTATGGGACTTAACTTCTGAGGTCATCAGTCGCCTAGAACTTAGAACTAATTAAACCTAACTAACCTAAGGACATCACACACATCCATGCCCGAGGCAGGATTCGAACCTGCGACCGTAGCGGTCGCTCGGCTCCAGACTGTAGCGCCCAGAACCGCACGGCCACTCCGGCCGGCCCATGCGTTGGAATAAATACTTCAAGTACATCATAACAACATAAAGTACCTGATGTGTTACGACAGAGAAAGGAACCTGTGACCACTGGAGTTACTCTATTTTACTTATTTTACGTTCACCGTTAGATATACGTTTAATTTTTTGTAAAAAAAAACCCAAAACCATGTTCTGAAATAGTGTTTTGTTTCGTCCACTAGACAGTGCCACAAGTTCCTCCAAAAAATCGTAACACAACACACACACACACACACACAAATGTCATACTATCAAATGCAAATCCACCTAATGATGGAGGTTTAAACCTTTGAAAGGCATCGTGGAGGTAAATAAACAGTGACTGGTAACAGTAAACTTGTTGTTTCATTTAATTACGGGTGTGTGCCGTGCAACGTGTATCTCATGGTTTCTCGGGTATCGATATACTCGTGGTTGGAAGTGACTATATTCTTTGGTGCCCGGCTGAGACCAGAGGGGTTTTGAGGATAGCGAGAGTGAGGAGCGGGGCTGTGGGGTTCGAGTAATCTGGACTAATGAACGCTGGTTGCGGCAGGCGATGTTTGGACGGCACCAAGGGAAGGTTCAAAACTTCAAATGGCTCTGAGCACTATGGGACTTAACATCTGAGGTCACCAGTCCCCTAGAACTTAGAACTACTTAAACCTAACTAACCTAAGGACATCACACACATCCATGCGCGAGGCAGGATTCGAACCTGCAACCGCAGCAGTCGCGCGGTTCCGGACTCAAGCGCCTAGAACCGCTCGGCCACCGTGGCCGGCCCAAGAGAAGGTACAGGTAGTTCTGTTAGTACTGACAGAACGTGGGGCAAGTCCGAGCTACTGACTACTGCCCATGTGGGATTGAAAGCCTTATGAAAAACGTAGTTCTGGAAAGATATGTCAAGCCCGTGGGTTTCGCTCGCCAACCTGTTCACTACCAGTGTCACAGTAGTGAGGACTGCCCAGTGTAAGTGCGTCTGCCAGTTAACTGCTTGAGAGTGTATGGTCAGTTATTCTACAAGTAGTGCTAATTTGCCTAGATGAGTGAAATCTTAGTTTGTGCACAGCACCACTCATTTCCAGTATCTAGAGAGGCTGTATTGAATTTTGCTTTTGGAGGGGTTTCTTGATTGCTGTTTAGCGCTAAAATATTTTGTGGCCATGTCTAACTATCGTGCGCCGGCCGCGGTGGTCTAGCGGTTCTGGCGCTGCAGTCCGGAGCCGCGGGACTGCTACGGTCGCAGGTTCGAATCCTGCCTTGGGCATGGGTATGTGTGATGTCCTTAGGTTAGTTAGGTTTAAGTAGTTCTAAGTTCTAGGGGACTTATGACCTAAGATGTTGAGTCCCATAGTGCTCAGAGCCATTTGAACCATTTAACTATCGTGCAAGTTTCAGGTGACGTTGTTTAACTTCGTCCGAAAGCGCACGAGCACCGATCAGCACTAGATCTATGGATCTGTTGTTGGCACGAATTTAGTTAATGTTCAGTCGCACTCGCAGTGACTGTATTAGGGCAGGACTGTGTCCACTGATGTCGGCACTTCGTGCTAAGGTGACTGTATTCTGTTTGATATTTTGTTTAATTACTGTAATTTGCTGTCTACTCCAGTTAACGAGTGTCAACTGAGCGCAGGCGACGGTTGTTCATTGGGTCAGTTCAAATTTGTGTATCACCCGCAGCATTTTGCCTTCTAGTGCAGCGTGTTCTCTCGTCGCTGGTGTTGATGACTGTAATTAAGGAGCTTGTGTATAGGTTTGTTGAGGCTTGGGTTCAGGTAATCCAGTGAGTAATTTAGTTCCTCGAATAGCATCATCTTGAGGATTTAATATTTTAAGGCTAACTAATATATTTTCAGCAGTAGGCGTTGCACCACCTCAGTTACACCTTAGGCCTGAATCAAAACCTGTTCTGATATTTGATTACGCCACTGAAGTGAACTGCATTAATCTTTCATTGCTAAGGCTCCCGTGCGGAATTACGATTACACCTAAACGTTGACAGATTGCTTTAATGTTTGCACTGTATTTGACTTTTGTGTTGCGTGTCTCACAGATAGCCTTGGCTGTTAGTGGTTGCTCTTTCTATCCTATTGAGGCGCGGGCGGTGTTATACACTACTGGCCATTAAAATTGCTACACCAAGAAGAATTGCAGATGATAAACGGGTATTCATTGGACAAATATGTTACACTAGAACTGACATGAGATTACATTTTCACGCAATTTGGGCGCATAGATCCTGAGAAATCAGTACCCAGAACAACCACCTCTGGCCGTAATAACGGCCTTGATACGCCTTGGCATTGAGTCAAACAGAGCTTGGATGGTGTGTACAGGTACAGCTGCCCATGCAGCTTCAACACGATACCACAGTTCATCAAGAGTAGTGACTGGCGTATTGTGACGAGCCAGTTGCTCGGCCACCATTGACCAGACGTTTTCAAATGGTGAGAGATCTGGAAAATGAGCTGGCCAGGGCAGCAGTCGAACTTTTTCTGTATCCAGAAAGGCCCGTACAGGACTGTATTATGCGGTCGTGCATTATCCTGCTGAAATGTAGGGTTTCGCAGGGATCGAATGAAGGGTAGAGACACGGGTCGTAACACATCTGAAATGTAACGTCCACTGTTCAAAGCGCCGTCAATGCGAATATGAGGTGACCGAGACGTGTAACCAATGGCACCCCATACAATCACGCCGGGTGATACGCCGGTATGGCGATGACGAATACACGCTTCCAATGTGCGTTCACCGCGATGTCGCCAAACACGGATGCGACCATCATGATGCTGTAAACAGAACCTGGAATCATCCGAAAAAATGACGTTTTGCCATTCGTGCATCCAGGTTCGTCGTTGAGTACACCATCGCAGGCGCTCCTGTCTGTGATGCAGCGTCAAGGGTAACCGCAGCCATGATCTTCGAACTGATAGTCCATGCTGCTGCAAACGTCGTCGAACTGTTCGTGCAGAAAGATGACTGTCATCTCGACTGCTAGTGATACGAGGCCGTTGGGATCCAACATGGCGTTCCGTATTACCCTCCTGAACCCACCGATTCCATAGTCTGCTAACAGTCATTGAATCTCGGCCAACGCGAGCAGCAGTGTCGCGATACGATAAACCGCAATCGCGATAGGCTACAATCCGACCTTTATCAACGTCGGAAACGTGATGGTACGCATTTCTCCTCCTTACATGAGGCATCACAACAACGTTTCACCAGGCAACGCCGGTCAACTGCTGTTTGTGTATGAGAAATCGGTTGGAAACTTTCCTCATGTCAGCACGTTGTAGGTGTCGCCACCGGCGGCAACCTTGTGTGAATGCTCTGAAAAGCTAATCATTTGCATATCACAGCATCTTCTTCCTGTCAGTTAAATTTGGCGTCTATAGCACGTTATCTTCAAGGTGTAGCAATTTTAATGGCCAGTAGTGTATTACATTTCACACCTGACACGGGTATGAACTGTTTAATAAGAATAAAGAGGGAAGATTTACTCCCTTTAATGGCACGGCACGTCACGGGGAGTTAATCTATAATTAGAGATCATATTAATTAAAAGTTCTGTGTTTTCTTAAACTCAAACAACACGTATATTCTACGTTAGTCATTTTAATTTTGTTTAGTGACATGCGTCACGCTTAGCCTCGTTGTTTCTCTTGGTTCTGTTTAAGCAATTCCTGTTTCTTAAGACTGACATGTCTCACGTCTGACAATATGATATCTTTGATTCAGTTTAGATAAAAGTCTTGTCTCTCTGCAAGGTGACATACGTCACGTTTTGATGGAGTGTACTTTTATGCAGTTAAAATAAACTCACATTTTGTGTATCGGCTCTCATGGTGTTAGACGGAACGTCCTTTTTGTTTAAGGGACACACGTGTCTGTCTGTGCTTCGGAATATTAGTGCATAGTAATCTTTGATGGATTTAGGCCAGTGATCTGGACTAGTATGATTACTACTAGGTTAAACATATCTTTTAACGGTTTTTATAAATATTTTTTATATAAAAGAAAAAATTATACGAGTACAAGAGGAAGATTTTTTTAAAAAATATTGGGAATGATTTAAATAAAAGTTTTGCTGTTAATTGTTCGTTTCTACCAGCACCTTACCACTCTCCTCTTCCACAGCCTTGTCATTTCAGGGTGGTTGGGGTAAATTATCCTTAATGTACACTGCTGGAAAAAATAGCAAACCCTTTTAGGGGTTTCCTAGTCAATCAAGATTTATTGTTGCAACAGTGCATACGGAGTACATGAAATGATTATATTTACAGTAGTACAAGCCGTACTGAGGTCTCAGGTATTGACCCATGCCGAAGCACGCATATTAGTACGTGGTGTAACCTTTACACGCGGAAACGCAGGCTCTTACTCTGGTGTCCAGTCGTACAGATGGCGAATACTGTCCTGGGATGCGTTATGCTACGCCTGCTCGACCTGTTCACATAGTTCTGTAAAAGTTGTTGGTTGACGAGTCGCACAATTCTCTTCTCGCCCCATCGTACCCCACACGTGTTCGACTGCAGACAAGTCCACAAATCGTGCTGGGCAGCGAAGTTCCTGGACGTGTTGCAGTTACACGGGCAAGAATTTTCCTGTTGGAACAACACGTCGCCTTCTCGTTGAACGCACGGCAAAATAATTGATCTGACAACGTTCTGCAGGTACCGGCCGCTGTTAAGCGCCCCTTCCAGAAACATCAAAGATGAAAGAGAGTTGTAGCTCATCGCACCCAGACCGTGATGCCTTTGGTGGGGCCTCGGACGAATACACTCTATGAGACACTGCTCTACGTCGTTCGCGCAAAAGAACGTCACTTGCGGTCCGTCAGAATCCGCTTTCATCGCTGAAGACTAACGCGCGCAATTCTGTCTTCCATCCTATGACAGCATCAGTCGAGTCTTGCTCGTCGGTGCTGTAAATTTATGGTAAGACGTTATGGGGGACCAAACTGCTTAGGTCATCAGTCCCTAAGCTTATACACTACTTAATCTAACTCAAACTAACTTACGCTATGGAAAACACACACACACAAACACACACATGATCGAGGGTGGAGTCGAACCTCCGACGGATGGAGGGGGGGGGGGGGGCAGCCGCGTGAACCGTAACACGACCCTCAGACCGCGCGGCTATTCCGCGAGTCCGTAGTCCCACTGCTAATAACCGGTTCGCAGTAGTTCGTGCTGACACGTGTCTGCCTCGCAAGCTCTCTTATCTGCACTGTGATAGCTGTACGATCTACCACGGCTGCCCTCGCAATATGACGGTCCTGTGCTCCGTGGACATCCAGTACCTCGCGAACAGGTGTGAGAATGTTCACGTGACCACTCACACCATCATCGTTGCACGACTCACTCAGCACGTCCAACTTGTTGGCAATTCTCCCAAAGGACGATCCTGCCACGCAACCACGCTCGGCCAAAAGATCAAAATTTCATCCCTTTGAAATTCGCTTATTTGGCTGTAGGAAGCACGAGTGCGTCTCCGTTGCATGGTTTCTTGCATGCTTGATACGTTTTCACCACACTGAGCCTTCTGCCTGTGAGCATTCCCTATTAAAGGGTAGACAGAGATAGCGCTGTGTTAGCTATACCACTAAGCTATCTGTTGGCTGGGGACGTTAAAACCACTGTCGGTACATCTTCCCCCAGGTAGCATATGCCTTCAACGGATCAAAATCGGCGTCGTCTTTCCAGATGTACTTTCTTTTACGGCAGCGTATTTTTATATAAAGAATTATTCAAATAGTATAGGTAATGGGGACGTGTCTGCAGGGTACACATCAATAAAACCGACAAACTTCAGCGACGGATTCCTGCCAGTGTGATCATACAAACGCCTAAAAAAGTGGGGGGGGGGCTGCTGTGGCCGAGCGGTTCTAGGCGCTTCAGTCTGGAACCGCGCGACCGCTACGGTCGCAGGTTCGAATCCTGCCTCGGGCATGGATGTGTGTGATGTCCTTAGGTTAGTTAGGTTTAAGTAGTTCTAAGTCTAGGGGACTGATGACCTCAGATGTTAAGTCCCATAGTGCTCAGAGCCATTTGAACCATTTGAGCCTAAAAATGGCTTGAAATGTTGTGTGATGTGGTTGGTGCCTGTGATCGTACTTGTTTTGATATAGCCGTGCTGCGTCTCGACCGCTTCCATCTCCTTGGCCATACACAAACACCATCTCAACTTGTTGTCGACATGAATACCGGACCATTCTGCTGCAGCTTACAGTACGCACCGTCAATAACACAGCCTACAACAACAAGGAACACACGGCACGCGGTCATAGCAACTGTCATTCATCAGCGCCATCCATTGTGGCAATGACGCATTTCCGGGCTTATGTCCGTAGGATACGTTTTCCTCCATTTCCAGTCAAGAAAGCGTCCCTGCTATTTGTCGGTTTTATTAATGTTCACCCCGAATACAAAATTTAGTTGCCGTAGCTCCAGACGTTCCTGATTTAAGGCTCTGTATCACCATATTTTCTTCATCCCCTATGACTATCGAACTGCTTATTTACAGACAGTAAGTGACATGTATACCAAGTTGATATCGATTCAGTGGTTTAGGAGGAGGTATGCAACATACATATATGCCATGATTTTTGAAATGCGACTTTATAGATTGTGGTAGACTAGAAATTTGGTAGCCTGCCTTGGTAAGGGGAATGTAAATGACGTTAAGTAAAATTAGACAAGTGGTTCAAATGGTTCAAATGGCTCTGAGCACTATGCGACTTAATTTCTAAGGTTATCAGTCGCCTAGAACTTAGAACTAATCAAACCTAACTAACCTAAGGACATGACACACATCCATACCCGAGGCAGGATTCGAACCTGCGACCGTAGTAGTCGCGGGGTTCCGGACTGAAGGGCCTAGAGCCGCTCGACCACCGCGGCCGGTATGATTTGAAAACGGGTCTCGGCTCGAAATTAGTGATCGTTTGAATAAAAAAGTAAAATTTGCAGCTTTGAACTGGTTTTTTATTCTACTAATTAACGATCTTCCGATTTTTCCTTTGGTTGTAATGCCAGTCCTGTCTTCTTGTCAAATTTTATGATCCACGAGAGGCACCTTTCGAGATTAAAGTATGTGACATAAATGGTCATATATTTTGATTACATAGACAGAAGCTTAAATTTTTCACACCGCCAAGAGACCATAGACTCTTGTACGTCACATAAATTTCGACTCGGCAAACAGATGAACAACAAGGTGATCCTATAACACTGAGGTACGGAGCCCTAATATGGGAAGATTGCGAACGTAAACTAGTGTTCCTCCTGAAATGCGTGGGGTCCGAATTGGGTGGTTGGTTGCCGACCGGAGTGTCCGAGCGGTTTTAGGCGCTACGGTCGCAGGTTCGAATCCTGTCTCGGGCATGGATGTGTGTGATGTCCTTAGGTTAGTTAGATTTAAGTAGTTCTAAGTTCTAGGGGACTGATGACCTCAGAAGTTGAGTCCCATAGTGCTCAGAGCCATTTGAACCATTGGGTGGTTGGTTGATTCGGGGAAGGGGACCAAACAGCGACGATTGGATTAGGAAAGGAGGGGGAAGGAAGTCGGCCGTGCCCTTTTAAAGGAATCATCCCAGTAATTGCCTAAAGCGATTTAGGAAAATCGCGGAAAACCTAAATCAGGATGGCCGAACGCGGGTCTGAACCGTCCTCCTCGCGAATGCGAGTCCAATGTGCTAACCACTGCACCACCTCGCTCGGTGACCGATTCGGCAACGTTGTTGCAGCTGTACCCTCAGAAGTGGAGGCGAATCTTGTTTTGCGTCCCGGCGTCGAGGCTTTCCGCAGATAGTGGCGGGCGACAAGCGGGAACCCAGCCGGAAGGCGTCTTCCGCAGTAGGAACAGACGCGGAAGAGGCCGCGCGCCGATTACGCGCGTAGCGACGGCGGAAACCGCGGCTCTTGTCAGCCTGCTCGTTGCTCTGCGTGCCCGGTGGCTGCGATACCAGTGTGGGGCTCTGGATTCAGCGCTCGGTGTCCAAGGCGATCTCCCTCAACTTCAAAGACTACGCCACACTTGTGGCATATACACTGAGGTGGCAAAAGTCGTGCGGTAGCGATATGCACATACGCAGACGGGGGTAGTATCGGGTACCCAGGATATAAAAGGACAGTGCGTTGGAGGAGGAGGAGATTAGTGTTTAACATCCCATCGACAACGAGTTCATTAGAGACGGAGCGCAAGCTCGGGTGAGGGAAGATTGGGGGAAGAAATCGGCCGTGCCCTTTCAAAGGAACCATCCTGGCATTTGCCTGAAGCGATTTAGGGAAATCACGGAAAACCTAAATCAGGATGGCCGAGTGCGTTGGCAGAGCAGACATTTGCACTCAGGTGATTCACGTGAAAAGTTTCCAGTCCAACAAATCCTGTGAACATGTCTTGATTTTTATTTAGTCTTGCTTCCATTATCAACCACAAGGTCAGAATTGCTTCTCTGGTGCCTTTACCTAAAGACAAAATGATCGTCGTCTAACACATCCTCAGGCCGGCCGTTGTGGCCGTGCGGTTCTAAGCGCTTCAGTTTGGAACCGCGTGACCGCTACGGTCACAGGTTCGAATCCTGCCCCGGGCATGGATGTGTGTGATGTTCTTCGGTTAGTTAGGTTTAAGTAGTTCTAAGTTCTAGGGGACTGATGACCACAGATGTTAAGTCCCACAGTGCTCAGAGCCTTCTAACACATCCTCAATTTTCTTTTCCATACTTCTGTATATTATTCATGTCAGCAACTTGGATGCATGAGCTGTTGAGCTGACTGTGCGACAATTGTCACACTTGACAGCTGTTGCAGTCTTCGGAATTGTGTGGATGATATTGTTTCGAAGGTCAGATGGTATGGCGCCAGACTCATACATTCTACACACCAAATTGAATAGTCTATTTGTTGCCATTTCCCCCAATGCTTTTATAAATTCTGATGGAACGCTACCTATCCTTTATGTCTTACTTGATCTTAAGTCCCCGAAAGCACTCTTAAATTCTGACTATAATACTGGATCTCTGACTCTTCTAAGTCAACTCCTGCTTCTTCTTGTATCATATCAGACAAATCTTCCCTGTCATAGAGGCCTTCATCGTACTCTTTACACGTACTCGCTCTCTCCTCTGCATTTAACAGTGGAATTCCCGTTGCACTCTTAATGTTACCACCCTTGCTTTTAATGTCACCGAAGGTTGTTTCGACTTTCCTGTACGCTGAGTCTGTCGTTCCAACAATCATTTCTTCTTAGATTTCTTCACTTTTTCATGTAGCCATTTCATCCTAGAATTCCTACAATTCCTATTTATTTCTTTCCTCAGCGACTTATACTTCTGTATTCCTGAATTTCCTTGATCATATTTATACTTCCTTCTTTCGTCGATCAACTGAAGTATTTCATCTGTTACCCATGGTTTCTTCGCAGTTACCTTCTTTGTATCTATTTTTCTTTCCAACTTGTATGACTTCCCTTTTTAGAGATGTTCATTAATCTTCAACTGTACTGCCTACCGTGCTATTCCTTACTGCTATATCTATAGGCTTAGAGAACTTGAAGCGTATGTTGTTATTCCTTAGTATTTCCGTATCCCACTTCTCTGCATACTGATTCTTCCGTACTAATGTCTTAAACTTCAGCCTACTCTTCATCACCACTATACTGTGATCTGAGTCTATATCTGCTCCTGGGTATGCCTTACAATCCAGTATTTGATTTCGGAATCTCTGTCTGAGCATGATGTAACCTAACTGAAATCTTCCCGTGTCACCCGGCCTTTTCCAAGTATACCTCCTCCTCTTGTGGTTTTTGAACAGAGTATTCGCTATTATTAGCTGAAACTTGTTACAGAACTCAGCTATTCTTTTTCGTCTCTCATTCCCTGTCCCAAGCCCATATTCTCCTGTAAACTTATCTTGTAATCCTTCCCCTGAAACTGCATTTCAGTCCCCCATGACTATTAGATTTTCATCTCCCTTTATGTACTGTAGTACCCTTTCAATATCCTCATATAGTTTCTTTATGTCTTCAGCTTGCGACATGGGCATGTATACCTGAACTGTCGTAGTCGGTGACGGTTTGCTGTCGATGTCGACACAGATAACAATCCTATCACTGAACTGTTCACAGTACCTTACCTTCCTTTTCGTAACGAAGCCTACTCTCGTTATACATTTTCTGCTGCTGTTAATATCACCCTATACTCATCTGACAGAAATCCTTGTCTTCTTTCCATTTCACTTCACTGATCCTTACTATATCTAGATTGAGCCTTTGCATTTCCCTTTTAAATTTTTCTAGCTTCCCTACCATGTTCAAGCTTCTGACATGTCAAGCACAGAATCGTTCGTTATTGAATCTTTTTCTCATGATCACCTCCCCCTTGGCAGTCCCCTTCCAGAGGTCCGAAAGCAGGAGTACTCCTGAATCTTTAGACAATGTAGAGATCATCATGACACTTCTTCAATTACTGGCCACATGTCCTGTGGATACACGTTATGTGTCTTTAATGCAGTGGTTTTCATTGCCTTCTGCATTGTCATGCCGTTGATCATTGCTGATTCTTCCGCCTTCAGGGGCGGTTTCCCATCCCAAGGAGAGGAGAGTGCCCTGAACCTCAGTCCGCTCCTCCACCCTCTTTGACAAGCCCGTTGGCAGAATGAGGGTGACTTCTTATGACGAAAATCATCGGCCGCCAATACTACTGTCTCTATAAATACCGGTAATCGTTCCTCGACCATAATATTGCTAGCATCGCCTCCTTCTTTATCTGTTGAAGTTGAACCTTCAACAAAACACTTCATTCAGTCTCGTTTGACCGTGTCACAAAATTCTTTGCAGAAATCTGAAGATGATGGCTGGTTCAAATGGCTCTGAGCACTATGGGACTTAACTTCTGAGGTCATCAGTCCCCTAGAACTTAGAACTACTTAAACCTAACTAACCTAAGGACATCACAAGCATCCATGCCCGAGGCAGGATTCGAACCTGCGCCCGTACCGGTCGCGCGGATCAAGACTGTAGCGCCTAGAGCCGCTCGGCCACTCCGGCCGGCTCTGGAGATGATGCCCTGATTCATGTGATAATGAAGGATTAGGAGCCATTGCAAACTGCCTTTGGCCGCCAATGCTGATTATCAGTCAGCATTATTAACCCGGGACCGATGACGTTTTGACTACTAATCAAAGACGCTACCCCTGGACCGTGGAACTCATGCGTTCCTGGTTTGAGAAATAATAGGGCATCCTATCGAACTTTGACTGTTCCTCTAAATAACGCCAAATTTTGCATACTTTTGAACCATGGGTGAGATGTAAACATCTCCGCAGTCTAGTAGAAACTTGTGGACTCTCTTCACCGTCGAACTTCAACCTTTATCAAGACTGGATGCGGTGTTACATAAACTCCAATGCATAAAACAGCTTTAAACGTCTGACTGGAAATGAGTTAATGTGTCGATAAGTTTATAAAGAAGATAAAGATGGTTGAAGACGGAAAACCCTAAGTATCTTTGTTTCATTAGTTTCGGATTATTCACGCACAGACTGATGAAGAGTCAAAACCAAAACGGCTATCCCAAGTATAAGCTTCTCTCCTAAACTATAAATCGTACAATGACATTATTCTGTAGGTATCTTCGGTGGTATATGTGGATACTACAAGGGGCCTTCAATAAGTAACGCACCACTTTTTTATCTCGGCCAGTTTCGGTTAAAAAAGGCAAATTTTGTTGTGGGATTACGGTATATTGATAATTTTTACTTATGGACCGTGTGACAGCAACTGAATGAAACACAATTTTAGTGCCATACGCGTTTCGCCTTTGTTCTCTGCAAGGCATCATCAGTGGCCTGGAATATGTACATATGTTTGCTATTTAATTTACATTTTTGTCACTGTACCTATAGGTTATAAACAGTTCTGGTGGTTGGTATTTCCCATTAAGTAGTAATGTTTTGAACTGTACTTACAGGTTGCAGGAACAATTTCTTACATATTACGCTCCTGTTGCATTTTTTGTGTTGTTCTTCTTCTTATGAATGCCAATTTCCGGTTTTTTTCCCACATTCCACAGCACTATGAACTGAACCCTTGTTTCAATGCATTGTTTTGGTTTCTGTTGTCGGCTGTCAAATGTTCCTACCAAAGATCGAATGTTATTGCCAAACTTTCGAGTGTAATTATTGAAGTAGCTGTGATCTGTTCGTGTATGCATTTGTGTGTGTGTGTGTGTGTGTGTGTGTGTGTGTGTGTGTGTATGTGTGTGTGTTTTGGTTTGATATAATTTTCTTGTGCTGTGTATGTGTGTGTGTTTTGGTGTGGCATATATATATATTTTTTGTGGACTGTGTGTGTGTTTCGGTGTGATACATTTTTTTGTTTTTGTTT
The DNA here is from genome assembly GCF_023864275.1 of Schistocerca cancellata. Taxonomy (NCBI): domain Eukaryota; kingdom Metazoa; phylum Arthropoda; class Insecta; order Orthoptera; family Acrididae; genus Schistocerca; species Schistocerca cancellata. The sequence goes on from NC_064627.1 coordinate 1,002,461,560, forward strand.
TTTGGGCTGTGTGTGTGTGCGTGTGTGTGTGTGTGTGTGTGTGTGTGTGTGTGTGTGTGTGTGTGTGCGTGCGTGTGTGTGTGTCCAGAAGGTGAAGGAGGAAGAGTTTTTTTTGTTTTATCTTATCATTTCCTTTATTAAGTGTAGTAGGGAGCCTGTGCTGATGTGTGTTTGTTCATTTATCACATGTTTGTTTACTGCTATGGCTTTTTGGATGCGGAAGTTTTCTTGCGTGTGAATAAGATGTTTGTTATGGTTGCTTATTCTCATTACTTTCATTTCTTGTTCCATGTTTGTAGGATGATGGTTATGGTGTTTTAAATGTTCTGCAAATGTGGAATGGTTTTATAATTGCGTAGGCTTCCGCGGCCAGAGTCAGTCGACATAAAAGTTTTCTGGGTTGAGTTGTGCCTGGTTGAGTTGTGCCTGACTTCAACGTACTTCAAATGCCAAGGAAAATACTACGAGCAGACAGACGGCGTAGCAATGGGGTCTCCCCTATCTCCGCTGGCGGCCGACATATTCATGGAAGCCTTTGAAGCAACGGCCCTAGGTTCAGCTCCTTTACGACCACGTTGCTGGTTTAGATACGTGGACGACACGTTCGCTATATGGCCTTATGGTGAAACGGAGCTACACAAGTTCCACGAATATCTGAATAGTATGCACGGGAAGATACATTTCACGCTGGAAGTAGAAAAGAATGGTACTATCCCGTTTCTAGACGTCGAAGTGTACAGGAGAACGGAGGGCACACTGGGGCACAGAGTATATCGTAAGCCTACACATGCTGACAGGTATCTGCACGCCCAATCCTACCACCACCCAGCGCAGAAGAACTCTGTCATCCGCTCTTTGGCAATCCGTGGTCAGCGCCTAAGTGATGCTCAAAACATCACACCTGAGCTCAAAAGGTTACGCACAACTTTTTTAGCCAATGGCTAAAGCCATAAGTCGATAAACACAGCCTTGTCGACCAACACAAGCAAGAAATATAAGCAGGAAATAGACAAACTGCAGCCAACAGTACGCTTACCGTATGTGAAAAACGTCACTGACCGAATAGGAAAACACCTTCGCCGCGCTGGAGTGCAGCCTGTCTTCTATAGTGGTCGTAGGATCCAGGACGTGCTAGGCTCCACCAAGGACAAGGTGGATGCATTACACACTGCAGGTGTTTACAAGGTGGAATGCGAATGTGGAGAAGCATACATCCTGCGAGACTGGTAGGCCAACAGCAACGCGCATTCGGGAGCACGAGCGTTACATTCGTATAGGGCAGCACAACAAATCCGCAGTGGCAGAACATCACCATGACTGCGGAAAAGAAATAAAATTCAGCGAAGCCTGTGTGATGGCCAAGCAGCCAATTATGACGAAATGCAAAATCAGAGAGGCTATCGAAATATTTAAACACCCTAACAACATGAACAGGGAGGATGGAGTATGGCTTGCCCCATCTTGGCTGCCAGCAATCAGAGCCCAACAGACCGCACTGTCAACACGAGACACGAGCACTACCGGCGAGTAAGCGCCGCGCGGCCGACGTCCAGCAGTTGGTAAACACACAGCAAACTTCTCATTCGACGGTGGCCACCAATCATGGCACATAACACAAGAGCCAATGGACAACAAAGGTCACGTTCTCCCTCCACCGCAACAACCTATTAAAATAAAGTTCCCTCTCCTTCTTCCTTAAGTGACCAATAAACCAACTACCTTTTTAAAATTATGACGTAATGGCATGCGCAGTGAACACTAACAACAAAATATAAAGGACACTGCATAGCTAGAACGCACCATCAGACCCAGAAGAAGGCCGCTGCAATCGTGGCCGAAACGTTGGCTTTTCTATAGCAGCAGTAGTTTTTTTTTTTTTTTTTACATTATGACGCGGTACCAAACCCAGAAAACTTTTATGTCGTGAAATGGTTTGTTTCGTACTTCCAACATCTGATATGTTCTTTGTATCGTGTTTCAAAATTCCTGCCTGTCATGCCTAAGCATGTTTGTTGTGGGATATCGTGGGATGTTCCCGTTTCAGCCCCTATAGTTTCATTAAGTTGCGTTAGGCGGCGGTTCTATACCTAGCCTCCAAAGTTGCGTATGTAATGGAGGTGCGTTCCAAGTAGAGAGCTGTCATTGAAGTTTCTACTGAGGGAAAACCATAGCATCGCAGATATCCGTAGGCGCTTGCAAAATGTCTACTGAAACCTGGCTGTGAACAAACGCAAGGTGACATTCAATAAAAATTTTCTGGGCTTGTGACCGCATTGTCAATATATAAAACTACCGACGTTTCGGTGCCTGTGAAGTGGGATGGACGAGGCGTCTGTTATCTAAATCTACATCCATACTCCGCAAGCCACCTGACGGTGTGTGGCGGAGGGTACCTTGAGTACCTCTATCGGTTCTCCCTTCTATTCCAGTCTCGTATTGTTCATGGAAAGACGGATTGTCGGTATGCCTCTGTGTGGGCTCTAATCTCTCTGATTTTATCCTCATGGTCTCTTCGCGAGATATACGTAGGAGGGAGCAATTTACTGCTTGACTCTTCGGTGAAGGTATGTTCTCGAAACTTTGACAAAAGCCCGTACCGAGCTACTGAGCGTCTCTCCTGCAGAGTCTTCCACTGGAGTTTATCTATCATCTCCGTAACGCTCTCGCGATTACTAAATGATCCTGTAACGAAGCGCGCTGCTCTCCGTTGGATCTTCTCTATATCTTCTATCAACCCTATCTGGTACGGATACCACAATAGTGAGCAATATTCAAGCAGTGGGCGAACAAGCGTACTGTAACATACTTCCTTTGTTTTCGGATTGCATTTCCTTAGGATTCTTCCAATGAATCTGAGTCTGGCATCTGCTTTACCGACGATCAACATTATATGATCATTCCATTTTAAATCACTCCTAATGCGTACTCCCAGATAATTTATGGTATTAACTGCTTCCAGTTGCTGACCTGCTATTTTGTAGCTAAATGATAAAGGATCTATCTTTCTGTGCATTCGCAGCACATTACACTTGTCTACATCATCGCAGCAAAGTGATGCAAACCTGTCCGATCGCCGCAGTGCCGGCCAGCCGAACGCAGCTGTGACTCCTGCGTTGTTGGAACGTGCGGACACTCTCGTTCGAGGTGATCGGCGGATCGCAATCAGACACCTCGCTATTCAACTGGACGTCTCTGTTGGTAGTACTGACACACTCGCCCGCCTGTTGGGTTACTCAAAGGTGTGTACTAAATGGGTTCCTCACCGTCTAACACAAGAACATTTGTATGGAAATACTTGCACGTTACGAGACTGATCGTGAAAACTTGTTGTCGAATGTTAGCTGCGGTGTCGACAGGATAATGGTACCATGCTGGTACACACGCCCACCAAGTGAGGTGGCGTAAGACCGTCGCATTGTATGGAGATTATGTTGAAAAATAGGGTTTTGTAACCAAAAGAATGGGGAATAATATGCTGTAGCGGAATCATGAATAAAACGAACCTGCTCCCAGAAAATTGTTACCTTACTTATTGAATGCCCTTCGTATGTCCAAAATGGCTGTCGACAAGATTTATTAGTATGAAAATGAATTAATTAAAACGTCATGCTTGACGAACTTTTAACGCATGGGCAATGAACATTTCTTGAACGATAAACCGTTTTCCTTCAAAAATAAAAAAAAAACTTAGAACGGGTTTGAAATTATACATAAGTTTGTTAGAAGTCGCTACGTAGTCTCATTGCCAAACAGTGGGTGGATGTAATGTGGGTGATTTGATTTGCTCGTCGTGAATCGTGAATTACGCTGTTTGTAACTGTAATCTTGGTTAGCTGTGTTGAACCTTTAATGTAGGTTTATATCTGTTAAGTTAAGTTAAGCACTAAAGGAAACAAAAGAAAAATTCGGAGTAGGAATTAAAATCCATGGAGAAGAAATAAAAACTTTGAGGTTCGCCGATGACATTGTAATTCTGTCAGAGACAGCAAAGGACCTGGAAGAGCAGCTGAACGGAATGGACAGTGTCTTGAAAGGAGGATTTAAGATGAACATCAATAGAAGCAAAACGAGGATAGTGGAATGTAGTCCAATTAAATCGGGTGATGCTGCGGAAATTAGATTAGAAAATGAGAGGCTTAAAGTAGTAAAGGAGTTTTGATATTTGGGGGGGGGGGGCAAAATAACTGATGATGGTCGAAGTAGAGAGGATATAAAATGTAGACTGGCAATGGCAAGGAAAGCCTTTCTGAAGAAGAGAAATTTGTTAACATTGAGTATAGATTTAAGTGCCAGGAAGTCGTTTCTGAAACTATTTGTATGGAGTGTAGCCATGTATGGAAGTGAAACGTGGACGATAAATAGTTTAGGCAAGAAGGGAATAGAAGCTTTCGAAATGTGGTGCTACAGAAGAATGCTGAAGATTAGATCACATAACTAATGAGGAGGTATTGAATAGAATTAGAGAGAAGAGAAATTTGTGGCACAACTTGACTAAAGAAGGGATCGGTTGGTAGGGCATATTCTGTGGCATCAAGGGATCACCAGTTTAGTATTGGAGGGCAGAGTGGAGGGTAAAAATCGTAGAGGGAGACCAAGAGATGAATACATTAAACAGATTCCGAAGGATGTAGGTTGCAGTAGGTACTGGGAGATGAAGAAGCTTGCACAGGATAGAGTAGCGTGGAGAGCTGCATCAAACCAGTCTCTGGACTGAAGACCACAACAACATCTGTTAATGAATAAAATATGGCAGCATTTCAATTTTTTAATTCAGTCAGTTATCAATTACTAATAATAAAATTTTCGTTGCCCCTGGAAGCTGCTACACAGGCAGTCTGCAAATGGAACTGCGTGTCTGTTTAAGCCAGTTAGTAATGTAGATCTCAAGCGTGAATAATTTTTTGTCCAGTGTGATTCCATTTTATTGCCAAAGGTAGAGGTCGTTTTCAGGTTACAGTAGGCATATAAACTATTGCACATGACCAGACATTTCGTTCTTGTATCGTTAGATGGTGACAGACGGTGGCACGCCATAATGAGCCCTATTTCTTGTGACACAAATATTCACCACGTTCGACTACACCCAGCACATGCGTGAACAGCGGCTTGTTGGCAGCTGGGTGCATTGCCTCTTACTCAAGCTGTTCATACCCCGCCAATGGTGAGTGGCATTCTATATCACGATGAACCAGTTCCGGCAACTTTCCATGCATCGTGCAGCCAATTGAGAATTTTCTGAGACGATGCTTGTCTCGGTGCCCTGAGACTTCCAGCGAGACGGAGTGTACAGTATGTTAACTGTAAGTTGGACAACTACCAGAGCGATCTGCAGAGGATGCACGTGCGGCTCCTACATAGAGAGGGCAATAACCCTTTTGCTTTCCACAGTGCAGCCACATTTACCTGTGCTTCACGCTTACGCGAAAACACTAGTCACGCACTGAGGTAAAAATTGTTTAAATGGTGTTCGTAGTCGAAACTGAAATCTCCTAAAGTATTAACATGTTTAATGATGATCACCCTTTAAAAGGACACTGTACAAAACAGAGTGAAGTACAACACAGTACACAACAAGGGCTACTGAAAAGTACTGTCACCTAGGTAACATTAGCTGCAGTCAAAAATTAATGACTACCGCCCGTAACCCTCCGAGTTCTACCGACTTCTACCGATTCAAGAGTAGGGAACTGATGGACTCTGTGTGGGCCTGTGGCGTCTGAAGCCCATTCGGTAATAATTCTACGGTATGGTAGCTCACCAATTATTATTGTTCAGCTACATCACTGGCCACTAAAACTGCACCATCAGAAAGCATGGCAGACTACGAAATGATACTTACTGAGCATGCGTAGTACAGTAGCAAAGCAGAAAGATTAAATCTGTACTACACGGTGCTATCACTGTGGCAGCAACAGTGGCTCCAGTCCGTTTAGGCATCAAGACACGTATAGGCATCGAGACACGTATAGGCCAGTCATTCCAAGCTGCTTAAGATCCATGCCAGCTTTCGTCAGACGAAATGAAATTTCACGGACTGAGAGCTTATGCAGTGTTATTTCGGGGATTATAAAATCGAATGAAATTTACAAAGAACTTGGCACTATGAGCCGACTTATCACTGTATGATTGCACCACCTCTGGCGGGATTCAAGTATTGATTCGGTTGGGAAGGGTGTCCTAAACCTGTTGTGTCCTTCCCTGAGGCAAACTGGCCCACAACTGTTGTAAATTGTCCCTGATATCGTCGATACTAGGAGTGGGATGGAGTTGTCGTCCCGGCTGGTCCCACACGTGTTCTATTGGAGACAAAACCTCGATTCGTTGCTGACCACAATGCGATGCCATTCATCAGTAATCCGTGAATTGCCCTGACGATGCCACTCCAAACGCAGCCGTTTGTGTTCTGGTGCTAATTGCAATTCTACCAGACGGCCAAATAGAGACCCACAGTGATGTCCCTTTCAAACTTTGTGAGATGCTGATAACGCTGTCTCACAACAGTGTAGGGCAACTCCGTGTCCATCACAGTAATCGCTCAACATCTGAAACTGTTCGCAGCCCTCATATACCATTCCAGCTCTGATGAAACTAAAAATACCGAAGCTTAGAAAATTTAATATCATTTAGATACCTGGCGATGGTGCGTACGTGTCTGCACCTATTGGGTTGGTTCATAAGTTCGTAGCGTTTGTTCCTAAGTTTAATAAACAAAACAGATACACATAACAGAAACTTTAATCATCAATAACATACACGGGATAGGCAAAATAATGTGAACAGTTGTAGTAATGGTATGGCTGTGTTTGACGATCAACAACGCAAATAAGGCATGTGTCACACTGGACTGTGCGTGTTCTGTACGGACTAAGCATCAGCGCAGATTGTTCACGAGTAGTACACATTTCTTATTTGCATTCAGAGGCCGAGGTCGACGTGTTCCAAAGAGGGCAGAGGGCAGATTGTGGGGGCCCGATTAGCTGGATCATCAGTAACCAAGACAGCTAAGTAATTGAGTGTTGATTATGTGAACATTTTAGATGATCAGGTGCACCCCATGATTCAAATGTTGTTCCCCAACGACGATGCCACATTTCAGAACGACAAAGCCAGGACAGTACGCAACTGCAGCCAGACTGCAGCGTCTTCCCTGGGCAGCACAGTCCCCGGACTTGAACGTTATCGAACCCTTGTTGGCGTTATTGGAGCGCAAACTCCAGAGCAGATTTCCGCCTCCCTTGTCACCACAGGAGTTAGAAGAGGTCCTGATCGAAGAGTGACATAACATTCCACTGGAGACTATACAATCATTACATGCCAGTATTCCAAGAAGAATTGCAGCTGCATTACGGGCAAATGGGGGTCTAACTCCTTATTAATGAACCATTCCCAAGTAAGTACAAGTGTTCACATTATTTTGCCTATCTCCTGTATTTTCCTTCATTAATTTCAACAGTCTGCCAACCGTGGGGTACTTTTGATTAAGCGACTGCAGAAATCATGTGGTGTGGAGGCGAATAACTCGTCTTCTCTGGGTTAAGGTGGTGGTGTGCTATGTGCAAAATTACATGGACAGACAAGCTGTTATCCGATGCAAGACGAGCAAAGACTCGATATATATCGATCCTACTTAGCGGAATAAGTTTTAAAAATTTCCCGGAAGCTAAAGCAGAGTTCCTGCAACTATGTGGAGCTGTCATCATGATGTTTTCGACAACAGCCTTCACCTGTATTGGTATTGTACTCCATTTTTTATTTTTATTTTGTGTCATCAGTCTTTATTTTATTCATTTATTTTATTTACATATCAACTTCCGTAGAACCAAATTAAGGAGCAAATCTCCAAGGTCATGTAACGTGTCAGTACATGAAATTGCAACATAAAAGTAATAACAGATAAAAATAAAATGTTTATGAACCCGGAAAAAGTCTGTCCGTAAGTTAAAGTAAACGCAGTCAACAATGCAACGAGAATCAGCTTAATTTTTCAAGGAAATCCTCGACAGAATAGAAAGAGTGAGCCATGAGGAAACCCTTCAGTTTCGATTTGAAAGCGCGTGGATTACTTCTCAGATTTTTGAATTCGAGTGGTATATTATTGAAAATGGATGCAGCAGTATACTGCACACCTCTCTGCACAAGAGTTACGGAAATCCGATCCAAATGCCGGGTATGAACTGAGTGAAAGCTGCTTATTCTTGGGAATAAGCTAATATTGTTAACAAGAAATGACAGTAAGGAAAATATATCTACATCTACATCTACATACATACTCCGCAATCCACCATACGGTGCGTGGCGGAGGGTACCTCGTACCACAACTAGCATCTTCTCTCCCTGTTCCACTCCCAAACAGAACGAGGGAAAAATGACTGCCTATATGCCTCTGTACGAGCCCTAATCTCTCTTATCTTATCTTTGTGGTCTTTCCGCGAAATATATGTTGGCGGCAGTAAAATTGTTCTGCAGTCAGCCTCAAATACTCAAATGGCTCTGAGCACTATGGGACTTAACATCTATGGTCATCAGTCCCCTAGAACTTAGAACTACTTAAACCTAACTAACCTAAGGACATCACACACATCCATGCCCGAGGCAGGACCGCAGCCCTCAAATACTGGTTCTCTAAATTTCCGCAGTAGCGATTCACGAAAAGAACGCCTCCTTTCCTCTAGAGACTCCCACCCGAGTTCTTGAAGCATTTCAGTAACACTCGCGTGATGATCAAACCTACCAGTAACAAATCTAGCATCCCGCCTCTGAATTGCTTCCATGTCCTCCCTCAATCCGACCTGATAGGGATTCCAAACGCTCGAACAGTACTCAACAATAGGTCGTATTAGTGTTTTATAAGCGGTCTCCTTTACAGGTGAACCACATCTTCCCAAAATTCTACCAATGAACCGAAGACGACTATCCGCCTTCCCTACAACTGCCATTACACGCTTGTCCCACTTCATATCGCTCTGCAATGTTACGCCCAACTGTGACTGTGTCAAGCACTACACTACTAATGGAGTATTCAAACATTACAGGATTCTTTTTCCTATTCATCTGCATTAATTTACATTCATCTATTTTTAGAGTTAGCTGCCATTCTTTACACCAATCACAAATCCTGTCCAAATCATCTTGTATCCTCCTACAGTCATTCAACGACGACACCTTCCCGTGGACCACAGCATCATCAGTAAACAGCCGCACATTGCTATCCACCCTATCCAAAAGATCATTTATGTAGATAGAAAACAACAGCGGACCTACCACACTTCCCTGGGGCACTACAGATGTTACCCTCACCTCCGATGAACACTCACCATCGAGGACAACGTACTGGGTTATATTACTTAAGAAGTCTTCGAGCCACTTACATACTTGGGAACCAATCCCATTTGCTCGTACCTTAGTTAGGAGTCTGCAGTGGGGCACCGAGTCAAACGCTTTCCGGAAGTCAAGGAATATGACATCCGTCTGATACCCTTCATCCATGGTTCGCAAGATACCATGTGAAAAAAGGGCGAGTTGCGTTTCGCAGGAGCGATGCTTTCTCAAGCTGTGCTGATGCATGGACAGCAACTTCTCTGTCTCAAGTAAATTCATTATATTAGAACTGAGAATATGTTCGAGAGTCCTGCAACAAACCGATGTTAAGGATATTGGTGTGTAATTTTGAGGATCCGTCCTTCTACCCTTCTTATATACAGGCGTCACCTGCACTTTTTTCCAGTCGCTCGGGACTTTACGTTGGGCAAGAGATTGGCGATAAATGCAAGCTAAGTAAGGAGCCAATGCAGTAGAGTACTCTCTGTAAAACCGAACTGGAATCCCATCAGGACCTGGCGATTTATTTATTTTCAACCCATTCAGCTGCTTCACAACCCCAGGGATATCTATCACTATGTCCTCCATACGGGAGTCTGTACGAGACTCAAACGGCGGTATGTTTGTACGATCCTCCTGCGTAAAAGATTTCTCAAATGCTAAATTTAAAATTTCAGCTTTCGTTTTGCTGTCTTCCGTTGCCAGGCCAGACCGATCAGTGAGTGACTGGATGGAAGCCTTCGACCCGCTTACCGATTTTACGTAAGACCATAATTTCCTTGGGCTTTCAGCGAGATCTTTTGCTAAGGTATGACGGTGGTAGTGGTTGAATGCTTCGCGCATCGCTCTTTTTACGGCAGCACGAATCTCTACTAACTTTTGCCTGTCCTCATTCTCCCGATCTTTCTTGTACCGCGAGTGCAATTGCCTTTGCTTCCTGAGCATTCTCCGAATTGCGCTGTTAAACCACGGTGGGTATTTTCCGTCCGTAACCCACTTTTTCGGCACATACTTGTCCAAGGCGTGATTTACAACGTGTTTATAATTTGCCCATAACTCTTCCGCGTCCATCGTACCGGAAGTAAATGAAGTCGATTCATTTACTAAGTGGGGTGCTAACGACTGCTTATCTGCTCTTTCTAGTAAGAATACTCTCCTAGCCTTCTTGACCGACTTTTTATATTTCGCAACCATAGTCGTAATGGCAACATCATGATCACTAATCCCTGTCTCAACACTGACACCGTCGATGAGGTCTGGTCTGTTCGTGGCTACCAGATCTAAAATATTTCCATTACGCGTTGGCTGTCGATTTATCTGCTCAAGACAGTTTTCGGATAATGTGATCTAAAGTAATTCACACGACGGCTTGTCGGTACCACCTGTAATGAATCCATAGACATCCCAGTCTATACTAGGTAGGTTGAAGCCGCCGCCGACTAATATAGCATGATCCGGGTACTTCTGCGATACAGAATGTAGACTCCCTCTGAATGATTCTAGAGAGGCCAATGTCAAAATACCCTGACTCGTGAACAGGGTTCGACATGAGATTCCTGAACCTACACCACTTATTGCCCGAACCGCCCGTTTCTGAGCCAAAAATACCCTTTTGGAATGGGAAGAGTTACCCGAAAATATAATACCATGCGACATAAGCGAATGAAAATAAGCAAAGTAGACTAATTTTCGTGTCGAACGATCACTCACTTCAAATATTGTTCGAATAAATAAAATGGCAGCATTAAGTCTTTGAACAAGATGCTGAACGTGAGCTTTCCACGACAGTTTACTATCTATCTGAACATCTGGGAATTTGAACTGTTCAGTTTCACTAATCATACGCTCATTCTGCGGAATTAAAACGTCAGGTTTTGTTGGATTGTGTGTTAGAAATTGTAAAAACTGAGTCGTACTGTGATTTAGAATTAGTTTATTTTCTACAAGCCATGAACTTTTGACTGATTTGATGCGACTCGTCACGAGTTCCTTTCCTGTGGCAACCTCTTAATCATTTGCACCCAGAGTCTTCAATTATACACGTATGTGAGGTATATTCCAGCCCCTATCATCCCCTACCGTTTTTACCTTCCTCACCTCCGTCAAGTACCGTAGAAGTTATTCCTTGATGTCTTAATACACGTCCTCCTTCTTCTTTTCTGTATTTTCCATTTGTGCTTCTCTTCGACAATAATCCCCTTATTTCATACCACTGCATTTAATTTTCAACATCCTTCTGTTGCAATACATCTCAAAAGCTTCGTATTTCCTCTTCTGCGGTTTATCTACGGTCCATGATTCACTACCATATAATGCTCTGATTCAAACGTACATTCTCAGAAATTTCCACGTACATTAAGGCCTACTAGTATAGCCTTTGGTCGAAATTACCAGCTGTTTGTATAAAGTAACACAAGTCAAATGTTTTATATAAACATTAGCAATTTATTCGCATGCTGGTTTCTAGTTCTTACTTAAACACTATGCTCTAACTGAAAGGTGACAGCTGGCATTTTGAGACATAAAGGCTTCGTTTGTTAGTTGTCTCGCAGTGGACGTATTTGGTGCATTATAGAGCAAATTAACATGCCATCCAGTACCTCCATTAGAAAATAATAATGGATATGTCAAAAGATCTAGGGACGAACCTAAAACCGAGACTTTTTTGACTGTACCAGAGTTTCTTACAAAGACACCGTGGCTCACCCTCTATTGTGGTAAAAATAGAGGCCTCATCACTTTGAATTGCGTCATTGTACCGCCTGAGGTATAAATTTTTATTAACCGTATAACCATACAAATGTCTCTAGTTTCATTTTTGACTCCTTCACAGTAATTTTTCATCGCAGTAAAAGAATGCACAGAACGGTCAGCGCATTCTAATTCAATGACGATGCATTAAAATATTGACAGTCGGTACTTAAATTTTCGTGCTCACGTATTAATATTGTGATATTTGACATTAGTAAGTTTCTTTTGGTAAGTAATGCCCTCCTTGCCTTTTCTAATCTGTTTCATATGTCCTCCTTGGTTCGTCCACTATGTGTGAGCAAGACATCCTGTCATTGAAGGTACAGATATCATCAGCAGATCTTATCAGTGATATAATTTCACTCTGAATTCCGATTCCGCAGTGGGAGCTAAAGACTGTATCCCTGTCTTCCACCCATTTTAATCATGCCATTCTTAGTGTTCTATTCTAATTTTTGCCGTTTGGTTCCTTTCAGTATTGTACATTACCCTTCTGTTCCTGAAACTTACACTCATTCTTCTCTAGAATTTAGATCTTGTACTTTTTCTAGGTCGGCAAATCCTATGAACGTGTCTTGCTTCCTTGCTTTTACCTGTCCTAAGGCCAATACCCTCAATTTTCTTTTCCTTCTCCTGCATATTATTCATGCATGAGCGAGATGGTAAGATGACTGTGGAATACTTCTCGCACTTACCTGGCCTTACTATCTTCAGCATTCTGTGTATGTCATTTTCCGAAAGTCTGACGGTACTGCGTATGTCATCTGATGGTACTGCGTATGTCTTCAGACTCAAAGATTCTACACTCAGCTTGAATAGTATTTTGGCTACCATTACACTCCAATTCTCTAGATTTTTTTGTTTACTAGTTTGTTTCTGCCCCCTACTTTTTTCCCCTCTCCTAGTCCTTTCAGTGCCAAAATAACTATTCGTAGATACCACATCTTATATCTCAGAAACCTATCCATTCTCTGCCAAGTGTACTGAATAGATATCTTTCGTGACCTGTTCTTTTTAATCCTTCTTCATTTCATACTACATGTATCCCCTTAATTTTTAACATCCTTCGACACCTTCACACTTCAAATGTTCCCAGTTTTTTTTCTTCAGATTGACGATAGCCCACGTTTCATTATCATTCGTTCCGCGCTCCAGACGTGATCGTTCCGTGTCTTCTTTCTCAACTCATTGTCACTGTCTGATGATAGCAGAGGTCTTTTACGGAAGCAAGCTTTCTTCTCCTCTGCCTCTCAATGGAATGCACTTAATGACTTATCTGAGGGCTACGTCGCGCAACCTGTGATTTATAGTGTAAAAAACCATTCAACAGCCAAGATCCCATATAATATTTCCTATCTAAGACAATCGGTTAGAACTGACTGTGTTGTCATCTTCAGGTCTTAGAATCTTTTCGTTGTAAAATATGCTCATTTTTCTCTGAACCTCACCCACACTATGTCAAGTGAATAAAAATCAGCACATTTTTATCCACTTGACATCTTGTGCGTGAGGTTCAGAGAAAAATGAACAGACTTTACAACAAAAAGATTTTAAGACCTGAAGATGTCAGCAAAGTCTGTTGAAACCGGTTGTCTTAAATAAAGAAATATTTTATGTGATCTTGGCTGTTGAATGATTTTTTTCAATTAAAATACATCGCCTTTCAGTACTCTCAAAATGAGAAAAGTCAACTAATTTATATTGATTTTCGATATAGAAACCTGATTTGACACAAGTGAAAAGTATGTTTTCCGCAATTAAGTGTTTTCGTGTAGAAGATCTCATCAAAGAAATGCTCACTGTGAAGCCATACACTCGAGTGTACCGTTCAAAATACGGCAGTGAGACTTCTTTTACCCGTTAATGTTACAGACACACATAATTTAAGACATCCATTTTGAAACTAAAAAATTATACACCATCTACTTTCTAGACGTTTCACGTCCATTGCAGCACATCCATTCAAGGTCAGAGACATTCATATTTTTGTTCACACGCAGTCATCCGGCTGTTTTGCTAACTTTTTGAGAACTTCATTTCTAGATTAGCTCTTCAACAATGAAACTAGCCACCGACAATCATAAAAGATGGAGCAGTGAAGGCTTTCCCGAAGAAAAAACTTGGGTTACTCTTCTCGATTTCACAGCGGTGTCTTCGATACAGCATTTCGGTTGGCTAACAGGCCTCCATCTGCAGGTGAAACTCTGATGTTGCTGAGTTTGTCAACATTCAGCAACAGCTGCGTCTCCCTGAGTTTTTCGAGAATGAGAAAAAGCTGCGCCTGATCTGCAACTGACGGTCAACGTCATATGAAGATTCGGCTGCATGCCTAAGAACAGTACCAAATGTCCGATTACCTTCTCGTAGACGGCAGACGTACGTGCCAATCCCAAATATCTTAATCCTTGATCACTAATAACAGGTACTTCAGTTAGGCGCGATATAAACTTAATCGCTGTGGCAGAGTCCACAAGTTTATCAATACTGCTGCAATCGTACGATGCGAGATTGTTTCCTTTTTTTCTTCCTGTTAATGTGCATTAACTTGCATATCTGCAGCTAATTACACTGCAGGGATATTTGGTCTAATTCATCTTTCTGCAGAATGCACCATCGTCAAGAAATATCTGACAGGACAACTCTCCCTGTCTGATCACTTAGACATATTGACTACAGCCTTGAGAATTAAAAGATTACACAGGTTAGAAGTATTAAAAGTGAGTGCCTTGATATGACACAGGTAAATGGGACAAGCGATCTTAGAACTGAGGGCAAATGGTGACCCTTTCGTCTGATGGGGACGATATTCCGGCTGCTTGTTGGCGCCATTCGAGAGAAGTAGAATGAATGCCTGAATCGGATTTCGCCACTTTCGTCCCCCGTCCCACGCCTATCATCATCAACAACAACAATAATAACTATAGCAACAACACAAAGAAGACAATGCACTGTACATACACTCAGTTAAGATACCTGATACCGATGGCGCCCAAGTTATGTCATCTAGAAAAGCTTATAATCTTTCTTGCCTTGAGCCACACAAGTCGGTAAACACACTAACGAAAGTATTCAGAATGAATGTTTCTCCCCTCAGAGGAAGCTGTTGCGAAACTTCCTAGCAGATTAAAGCTGTGTGCCGGCATTCGAATCTGAAATAGTTCAGTCAGTAGTGAGCCTTGTGTGTATCGTGTTGCCGCCATCATGTATTTTACACCCTGTTTTTAACGTACTTCCACCCACCATGTTGATTTTAATTATTACTGTCTCTGAGTTGCTGCTCTGCCTCACCGTGAGCGGCGTTAGCAGAGCGTATCGATATATCTCCTCTCGTAGTATCTTTGCTCGACTGCTATTACTTCCCGGTCGTTGTCTGTAGTATTCGAGTTCGGGTTCTTCGTGGTTCCCCGGCCCAGGAAGTGAAAGTTGAGTAGTAGTTTCTACTACCCAAGCCGCGTCCATTCATGTTGTGATGGTTCGTTTCGGTGGTTTGCTGTTGTGGAGGGTTTCCTGTGATCAACACCGAGTGTTTCTACTGCTGAAATTTAGCCGCCATGCGGTGCAATTAACTATTTTGGTTAACTACAATTCGAGTGCACCAGTGGAATTTTCTGCCTTGTGTCCGTTAGTGTTCTGGTTATCTGCCTTGGGCACTGACGTAAATTCATGCAGTGTTCTTTTGAGTGAAGTTAACTACACTCCTGGAAATGGAAAAAATAACACATTGACACCGGTGTGTCAGATCCACCATACTTGCTCCGGACACTGCGAGAGGGCTGTACGAGCAATGATCACACGCACGGCACAGCGGACACACCAGGAACCGCGGTGTTGGCCGTCGAATGGCGCTAGCTGCGCAGCATTTGTGCACCGCCGCCGTCAGTGTCAGCCAGTTTGCCGTGGTATACGGAGCTCCATCGCAGTCTTTAACACTGGTAGCATGCCGCGACAGCGTGGACGTGAACCGTATGTGCAGTTGACGGACTTTGAGCGAGGGCGTATAGTGGGCATGCGGGAGGCCGGGTGGACGTACCGCCGAATTGCTCAACACGTGGGGCGTGAGGTCTCCACAGTACATCGATGTTGTCGCCAGTGGTCGGCGGAAGGTGCACGTGCCCGTCGACCTGGGACCGGACCGCAGCGACGCACGGATGCACGCCAAGACCGTAGGATCCTACGCAGTGCCGTAGGGGACCGCACCGCTACTTCCCAGCAAATTAGTGACACTGTTGCTCCTGGGGTATCGGCGAGGACCATTCGCAACCGTCTCCATGAAGCTGGGCTACGGTCCCGCACACCGTTAGGCCGTCTTCCGCTCACGCCCCAACATCGTGCAGCCCGCCTCCAGTGGTGTCGCGACAGGCGTGAATGGAGGGACGAATGGAGACGTGTCGTCTTCAGCGATGAGAGTCGCTTCTGCCTTGGTGCCAATGATGGTCGTATGCGTGTTTGGCGCCGTGCAGGTGAGCGCCACAATCAGGACTGCATACGACCGAGGCACACAGGGCCAACACCCGGCATCATGGTGTGGGGAGCGATCTCCTACACTGGCCGTACACCACTGGTGATCGTCGAGGGGACACTGAATAGTGCACGGTACATCCAAACCGTCATCGAACCCATCGTTCTACCATTCCTAGACCGGCAAGGGAACTTGCTGTTCCAACAGGACAATGCACGTCCGCATGTATCCCGTGCCACCCAACGTGCTCTAGAAGGTGTAAGTCAACTACCCTGGCCAGCAAGATCTCCGGATCTGTCCCCCATTGAGCATGTTTGGGACTGGATGAAGCGTCGTCTCACGCGGTCTGCACGTCCAGCACGAACGCTGGTCCAACTGAGGCGCCAGGTGGAAATGGCATGGCAAGCCGTTCCACAGGACTATATCCAGCATCTCTACGATCGTCTCCATGGGAGAATAGCAGCCTGCATTGCTGCGAAAGGTGGATATACACTGTACTAGTGCCAACATTGTGCATACTCTGTTGCCTGTGTCTATGTGCCTGTGGTTCTGTCAGTGTGATCATGTGATGTATCTGACCCCAGGAATGTGTCAATAAAGTTTCCCCTTCCTGGGACAATGAATTCACGGTGTTCTTATTTCAATTTCCAGGAGTGTATATTACCGTTTTTCAAATTCAAGTGTATCAGTGGAATTTTCTGCCTAGCGGCCGTTAGTGTTCCGGATACATGCCCTGGCCATTAACGTAATTTCAGGCAGCCTCTCTTTTCCTCACCTGTTGTCACTGTTCAACATGGTGTAATTTTGACAGCTGATACATACTCCATTGTGGATTATCACATTGGTAACCTTTTCTGTTTGAGTTCTCATGTACTGATTGATGGGAAGCAGGTCGTTGTGTCGGTCGGTCCGTGACTATCCCCTTGTTGGATTCCAACGGATCAAGTATAGTTGGGCTCACCACCTGTCTCGCCTAAGTGAACGAGGGCAGACCGATCTCCCTGGAGGCTTCTGAGTGCCACCGGTGTTTAATTATCTGTTTCCAGCTACTTAAAATTCAAGACTTATGGCTATTTTTTTCTTTTTCTTAAAAATTTTGCAAAATTAATTCTTTAATTTATCTTTCAAGCTTAAACATTGCGGCCTTCTGCTTTTAAAAGATTATGGTGACATTTTTTTAAAATTTTGAAACTTAATTGTGGCCTTCAGCCATTGGTGTTGCACCTTGCATGTGTTTGTTCTATCTACTTTGCTGTGATTTTTTAAAAATTATTTTATTGCTATCTTAATTGGATTTTTATCTTGTTGGTTTGTTAAGATTTCTTGTTTGGAGGCCTTCAGCCGTGAAAGAGTTGCATTCGGTAAAGGTCCGGCTATGTGCCGCTTTGGTTGTAAAAGTTTTATTAAATTACAATAAATTACAATTAGAAGGTGAAACTGACCCCAGTCTTATTTGGCCCTTTCCACAATCCTAATTACCTGTTCTGACCAGCAGGTTTAGCGGACGTATCAGGAAGCAAAACTGAAACCTCGTCGCAGATTAAAATTGTCTTTCGAACCAAGTCTGGAACCTGAAACCTTTACGTTTAGCGGCAAATGATCTGCCGTCAGAGCTACCAAAGGACGGCTCACAGCCGATCCTCGCTGCTTTGCTTCGGCCAGTACCTCATCTCCTCCCTCACTCCGCAGCGGAGTGTGGGCTGGTTTGACACTCGCTGGCAGATTAAAACTGTGCGCCCGATCGTGACTGGAACATGCGACTTTTGCCTTTCGAGGTAGAGTGCCCTACCGACTGAACTCTGACGAGCAAAGAGATGACAAACCGGACCAAGTTGCGGATATACAAGGCAATAATACAACCTGCCATCCTGTACGGGTGCTCCTCATGGGGCATCACGTGTAAAACGAACGTCAAGAAACTCCAGACACTGCAGAACAGATGCCTAAAGCTCACCCTACACGCACCTCCATGGACCAGGACAGAGGCAATCCACAGGGAGCTCGAGATGCCAGGAATAGCAGAACAAATTCAAGAAGCCACCAGGAAACTGGTGACAAAGATAGAGAGACTCAGACCTACGAACAACAGGCTTGAAAACATTGCCACGGTGGAACCAACCGCCTGGCACAAAGTTAAGGTACCTCTATCAATTACGAGTATTAGGAACCAACAATAGTAAACACCGACTGAGAATAGCGAAGAAAGAAGATTGGCAAGAAGAATCCAAGAAACGAGGCAATAGGGAAGAAAATAAAAAGCACAAACTAGCAACAGGTAGACGCCAAACATCATAAGCAACCAATAGAAAACCAAGGCAACTCAAACCCCATTAACCACCATCAAATCAGGACCACTAAAGGGCGAAAGTGCCCACAGTGAGTCCCAAAGCGTAAAAATGGAGACCCAATTATTTGTTTTTGTTAATAAATAAATGGAGCCCCCAATTAAGAAAAACCTATCCTGCACACACGGGGGACCAAGCTCCTAAGGAGCTAGAACCCCAGCCATCGCACAAACAAAAAAAAAAAAAAAAAAAAAAACCGACTGAACTATCCGAGCACGACTCACGACCTGTCTGAGTAAGCCTGTGAAGGGGGGATGTGAGTCGTGCTAGGAAAGCCCAGTAGGTAGGGCACTTGCCCGTTAAGGGGAAGGTCCCAGGATGGAGTCACAGGACTGTAACGGTTTTACTCTACGAGGAAGCTTCGGATTAGCGCACACTACAAAATGAAAAACAATCCCCTGAGTTGTGCTCCGACATTTTGCGCAGTAACATTCCTATTAGAAATGAGACATCCGCTAGATGAACAGGAGAACTTATGTGACTTTTAGGGAAGAGGGGCAAGGAAGGTTACCTAGCGAAGGAAGAAAGCACATTGATTACTGTTTTTAAGAAGGGCCATGGATCATATGCAGATAATTGCAAACGCAGCTCACACCTTGAGAGACAGACCGCCAAAGACGAAGTCGTCCAAGTTGACGCAGTGTTCCTTCTGAAGGGTTTAGGTACAACTCCACACTGTCATTTAGTGAACATGTAACGCCGGAAATGCATATCCTCCTATTTCCATCTATTGCACTGCAAATTTTTTTCCTTATTTTGTTACCTGAAGTTATAACATTTCTGTGTCTTTGTATATTGTAATTGTTTTACTATTTGTATATATATATATATATATATATATATATATATATATATATATATATATATATATATATATATATATATGCATTTATGTCGATGTATAATTGGTTTGTTTTGTGAATATTATTTGTATTTATACGCTGGGTCTGGCCTAGGGAAAACTATACTATCGAACGAGCGCTGGGTCTGGCCTAGGGAAAACTATTCTATCGAACGAATACATCGATAGGTCGTGTGGAGAACGATGGTGTTTAGGATCTTTGGCAGTGTTAACACTGCCGCGTGGAGCGCGGGCTGAGCAGAGGGGGTCTGCCTGGAGTAGCGAGTGGAGCAGGTGTGTTGTGTGAAGCTCCCGCGAGTTGCCGCGCTTTCGGGGTTTGGCAGCATGTAATTGCGCTCGACTTGCGATAATAGTTTCTGACATGGTGTCGCGGACGGGAAGCATTAGCTGGCGCACATCAAGAGCCCGGTTGGTCTGGTGACCGTGTCGAGAAGAAGGCGCGCCAACATCCAGCTTCTGCAACAGCGACGGCCGACAATGAGTAACTGTCGCCACCTCCTCGATCGACGGCTTCAAACCTTCAATCAACCAACAAGGAAGACTGGAAGCACGTAAAGTTTTAGAACTGTATGGCAGACCTCAGCTTTTCAAACATTTAAAATGGTTGCATCACAAAATTACAGCAACTTAGCATGAACCTTTGTTGCTCATTGTCCCAATTGCATTACCAAGCAGGGTCCCTTCCTTTTCCGGAATGAACCCGAGTGTCGTTGAAATTCAAACGCCAGCATCATTCGATTTCACTGCTTTAATTTCAAAGTTCAGTTAAGGTATTCATAGCTGGCTACAATATTTAGATTACACAAGCACAAATTAAGAGTGCGAGTTTTGTTATCGTATTTTAGCTTACCTGTGACTGCAGCTCAGCTTGGTACGTACTAAATTTTACTATTGTTAATTGTTCAGAATCATTTAATTCAAGTTCAAAGTTAAATCTCTTATTTCTAAATTGCGTAGATTCAAGTAGCTTTTGAAATGATTGTTGAGGTAGTCCAAGACTAACCGTATTTTACTGAATTTCGATGTGCTTCAGAAAGAAAGCTCACTATTAACTTCAGTCACTAAATTAACTTTCGATTTTCCGGTTTTATTAATTCTTTTGCTAAATTAAGTCAGAGTGTAGCGAAATTTATTACTTCTGACAAACTTTCAGTTTTCACACTACACGTGTCAACTTTCAGCTGCCACGCTTCTAGTGCTAATTATATGTGTAATAACCTTTCTTTTTCAGTTACTATAGTAATTGTCCTTAGGACTGGCGACCTTAATTTCCCCCAAATCTCAAATATCTAACTACCGCTAGTTAATTGTTAACGTAACGGCCGCACATTTACTTTCTTTATTAACTTTACCCCTTTTGAAAATTAATTTCCACCAGTTTCATTTGCATTTTTCCTTTCATTTAGATGTAACCCTTTCCTCCCTCTTTACCGACAGATTAACTTCGGTGACGATTGCTTTTCGCAAATTTGCATTAGGTACACGCGGTTTAATTTTTCACTGTCATTAAGGTCGATAAGTGAGGCTGATTATTACAAACAAAATAAAAGATAATCTTATTTCCGACCGGGTTTGTGACAGAACTTACTATATAATAGAACTCAATACTTTATTCTTAACGGGACGAAATCGACAAATGTAATTTCTGGAGTATCCCAAGGAACGTTTATATGGATGTTAGTGTATACAATACATATACAATGATAAGCGAAAACATCATGACCACTGCCCACCACGACGTTTGACGCGGGCACGTGACGCGATAACAGAAGATGTAAGTGGAGCAGACACGGACGGGGGACCACCCTAGCGAAGATATCGGTTGAAAATGGGCAAATACATTGAGATAAGTGACTCTGACAAGGGGCAGGTTATTCGAAAGCGGCGAAGATGGTCGAGTGGTCACGTGGGATTCGGAGGATTGTCTGCTCTGTAAACTGGCATCTCTGCCGAAAGAGCGCAATGCTGGTGAACGCACAAGTGTTTCGGAGCACACCGTCCATCATACACTGTTGAACATGGAGCTTCGCAACAGAACACCCCTACGTGTTGGCATGTTGACCCAACGACATCGTCAGTTAATAATCTTTGAGATGATTTCTCTTTAGAGAAGAGCGGTTTTTCTTATTTAAAATGAACGTAAACAGCCACAATCGCAAGAAAGCCTTTTTCTGGAGGTTACCGATCTCGGTCTTAGACCATCTGCCGACCTTATACCATATACAATAGGATGGTAGGTGCCCGCCCGGTTAGTCGTGCGGTCTGACGCACTGCTTTCCGGGATCCGCTTGCGGATTACTGTCGAGGACAGCTGTGCCGGCCAGTCTGTGCATGGTTTTTAAGGCGGGCTGGTTCCCCTTATTTATTTATTTATTTACATGTCAAGTTCCGTAGGACCAAATTGAGGAGCAAATCTCCAAGGTCATGAAACGTGTCAGTGGCTCTGAGCACTATGGGACTTAACATCTATGGTCATCAGTCCCATAGAACTTAGAACTACTTAACCCTAACTAACCAAAGGACATCACACAACACCCAGTCATCACGAGGCAGAGAAAATCCCTGACCCCGCCGGGAATCGAACCCGGGAACCCGGGCGTGGGAAGCGAGAACGCTACCGCACGACCACGAGCTGCGGACCGAAACGTGTCAGTATATGAGCTTACAACATAAAAGTAATAACAGATAAAAATAAATGTTCATGAACCTGAAAGAAAATCAGTCCATATGTTTAAGCAAACGCTATCAGCAATACAATGAGAATCAGCTTAATTTTTCTAGGATGGCTCTGAGCACTATGGGACTCAACTGCTGAGGTCATTAGTCCCCTAGAACTTAGAACTAGTTAAACCTAACTAACCTAAGGACATCACAAACATCCATGCCCGAGGCAGGATTCGAACCTGCGACCGGAGCGGTCTTGCGGTTCCAGACTGCAGCGCATTTAACCGCACGGCCACTTCGGCCGGCTAATTTTTCTAGGAACTCCTCGACACAATAGAAGGAGTGACCCATGAGGAAACTCTTCAGTTTCGATTTGAAAGCGCGTGCATTACTGCTAAGATTTTTTTTTTAATTCGAGTGGCAGCTTATTGAAAATGGATGCAGCAGTATACTGCACACCTTTTTGCACAAGAGTTAAGGAAGTCCGATCCAAATGGAGGTTTGATTTCTGCCGAGTATTAACCGAGTGAAAGCTGCTTATTGTTGGAAATTAACTAATATTGGTAACAAGAAACGACAATAAGGAATATACATATTGAGAGGCCAACGTCAAAATACCCAGATTCGTGAACAGAGGTCGACAAGAGGTTCGTGAACTCACACCACTTATTGCCCGAACCACCTGTTTCTGAGCCAAAAATATCCTTCTAGAATGGAAAGAGTTACCCCAAAACATAATACCATACGACATAAGTGAATGAAAATAAGCAAAGTAGACTAATTTACGTGTCGAAGTATCACTCACTTTCGATACCGTTCGAATAGTGAAAATGGCAGTATTAAGTCTTTGAACAAGATCCTGAACGTGGGCTTTCCACGACAGCTTACTATCTATATCAACACCTAGGAATTTGAACTGTTCAGTTTCACTAATCATATGCGCGTTCTGTGAGATTACTCCGCCTCAGTTACACTATGTCGGCGATTGCTGCGCAACACTTTCTCCACGTACGCGTACACCATAATCACTCTACCACGCAAACATTGGGATTACACTCGTCTTGTGTGAGACGTTCCCGGGTGCGGAGGATCAACTGGGGGCCGAATCGCACAATAACAAATAATACTGGGTTCGGTGTGGGGTGGCAGTTCGGTGAGTGTACTGCTGTAGCCTGTTGTGGGTTTGTGTACCACTGTGGGCTATGGCGGGAACGAAGGCTCTCCGTCGTTTCTAGATCCCCAGTTCCAAACAATACAACACGCTGATAGGCGGTGGCTGTGAACGAAGTAGGCGCTACGACCCCATGAATGCTAAGTTAGCGTTTTAATCTATCAGGAAGTTTTAAATATAACATATTCTACGTAAATAAAATACACAGCCAACTGTATTATTATGCTATTGACAATTAACTACAGAAGACAGTAACTACAGTGGGATACCCAAGAGTAAGCATCCGAAGCGACCTAAGGTGGCATGACCACATAAAGAAATAATAAGAAGAATAGATGGTAACCTGAAACTCCTGATAGAATCATAAGAAAATGCTATTCATCCACGACAAAACACTTGTTCGACAGATTCTTAAGTACAGTTTGTCAATCTGGAAACTTACCAAAATGGGCTGGCCGCGGTGGCCGTGCGGTTCTGGCGCTGCAGTCCGGAACCGCGGGACTGCTACGGTCGCAGGTTCGAATCCTGCCTCGGGCATGGGTGTGTGTGTGATGTCCTTAGGTTGGTTAGGTTTAAGTAGTTCTAAGTTCTAGGGGACTTATGACCTAAGATGTTGAGTCCCATAGTGCTCAGAGCCATTTTTTTTACCAAACTGGATTAGTAGAGCAGGTCGAGAAGATGCAACGAAGAGCGGCGCGTTTCGTCACGACAGTTTAGATGGCGTGAGAGCTATATTAACTCCAGTAATAACCGCTACGAGGGAGGCTCGTTCACAACGGAGAAGTTTGCAGTTAAAATTCGGACACTGTACATTCCAAGAAGTACAGGGCAATACAATATACATTGCTGACAAAAATGTGAAGCACCCAGAAGACATGGTCAGATGTCAATGTGACTTCGTACATGTACACAACATTTCTGGATACGCAAGTGATTAGAACTGGAATTCTCTGTGACAGGTAGAACAACCACTAGAGTGCATTAGTGTTGTATGTGTCTGATGTTGTTACTGGACTTAGTAGGGTATATATCGGGACTGAACAGCATAGGATCTTATTGCGTTGAGTGATCAGTATGAAGGCCACAGAGGGGCTTTGTGTGAGACGGCGTTATCAGTACGTGGAGGGGGCCTCATTGTGGGCCTCCAATTGGCAATGCTGGAATCATCCAGTACACAGATTCTTGGAGTATTCGGATATGGCAGTGACCTGATGTTGGATTGCATGGGAACTTGATAGGTGGGATATTTGTCAAGGTTCCAGTCAAGCAGATCTGACCACCACAGGGGAGGATCGCCGTATTGTGTTCCAAGCACATAGTAACCCTTTCACATCTCTGCCTGACAATGAAGATGTGTAATGGACCCCTTCAACATTCTGTGCAATTCCACTCTGTCGATTGGAGACTGTCTGCAGCCAGGTTAGGGAATTGCGGGCTCAGGAGCAGGCTGCCATCAACATTACAACGCAGATGAAGTGGTGTCTAACCGTGAAGTACGGATTGCTGATGAGTGGCGTCGCATTGTGTTCAGCGATGAATCGTGGTTCACCACCGCCCCGAACGACCATCGTCGGCCTATGTGGTGACGACCTCAGTCAGGTCCCATTCGTCCAGTGTCTGGAGTGGCACAGAGCTGTTACTCTTGGCATCACGGTGTGGGAAGCCATCGGTGGGACTTCAGATCATGGCTGGCAGTGACTGAGGGAACTGATGGTGAGCCGTGGTAAAATCTGCTGTTTTGAAGAGCGCGCCGCAGCGCGTAGTATGAAGCAGTCGCTCTCCGTTTCTGGTGGTGGCGCCGTTGTAGCAATCGTAGCTTTGGTGTCTCCCTCTGGTGGGAAAGCGGAAAGGTTGCCTGTTCACGTGCATTTAAGGGGCGCTATGAGCTCGCCACGAGTGGCAGTTGGTCAGTCGGAGTGAGGCTGGGTCAGTCTCGCGCCACCAGTTGCTGGTCTGCCTCTCGTTCGCATTTGTGCGGCAGTTAGTGTCTGTCTGTCGTCGGAGTGCTAGTATGTCTGTCGTTTGGATCAAACTTTAAAGCCAGGAAATTAGAGTCTTGCCACTCCGCCAGTACATCTACATCTACATCTACATCCATACTCCGCAAGCCACCTGACGGTGTGTGGCGGAGGGTACCTTCAGTACCTCTATCGGTTCTCCCTTCTATTCCAGTCTCGTATTGTTCGTGGAAAGAAGGATTGTCGGTATGCCTCTGTGTGGGCTCTAATCTCTCTGATTTTATCCTCATGGTCTCTTCGCGAGATATACGTAGGAGGGAGCAATATACTGATTGACTCTTCGGTGAAGGTATGTTCTCGAAACTTTGACAAAAGCCCGTACCGAGCTACTGAGCGTCTCTCCTGCAGAGTCTTCCACTGGAGTTTATCTATCATCTCCGTAACGCTTTCGCGATTACTAAATGATCCTGTAATGAAGCGCGCTGCTCTCCGTTGGATCTTCTCTATGTCTTGTATCAACCCTATCTGGTACGGATCCCACACTGCTGAGCAGTATTCAAGCAGTGGGCGAACAAGCGTACTGTAACCTACTTCCTTTGTTTTCGGATTGCATTTCCTTAGGATTCTTCCAATGAATCTCAGTCTGGCATCTGCTTTACCGACAATCAACATTATATGATCATTCCATTTTAAATCACTCCTAATGCGTACTCCCAGATAATTTATGGTATTAACTGCTTCCAGTTGCTGACCTGCTATTTTGTAGCTAAATGATAAAGGATCTATCTTTCTGTGTATTCGCAGCACATTACACTTGTCTACATTGAGATTCAGTTGCCATTCCCTGCACCATGCGTCAATTCGCTGCAGATCCTCCTGCATTTCAGTACAATTTTCCATTGTTACAACCTCTCGATACACCACAGCATCATCTGCAAAAAGCCTCAGTGAACTTCCGATGTCATCCACCAGGTCATTTATGTATATTGTGAATAGCAACGGTCCTATGACACTCCCCTGCGGCACACCTGAATTTACTCTTACTTCGGAAGACTTCTCTCCATTGAGAATAACATGCTGCGTCCTGTTATCTAGGAACTCCTCAATCCAATCACACAATTGGTCTGATAGTCCATATGCTCTTACTTTGTTCATTAAACGACTGTGGGGAACTGTATCGAACGCCTTGCGGAAGTCAAGAAACACGGCATCTACCTGTGAACCCGTGTCTATGGCCCTCTGAGTCTCGTGGACGAATAGCGCGAGCTGGGTTTCACATGACCGTCTTTTTCGAAACCCATGCTGATTCCTACAGAGTAGATTTCTAGTCTCCAGAAAAGGCATTATACTCGAACATAACACGTGTTCCAAAATTCTACAACTGATCGACGTTAGAGATATAGGTCTATAGTTCTGCACATCTGTTCGACGTCCCTTCTTGAAAACGGGGATGACCTGTGCCCTTTTCCAATCCTTTGGAACGCTACGCTCTTCTAGAGACCTACGGTACACCGCTGCAAGAAGGGGGGCAAGTTCCTTCGCGTACTCTGTGTAAAATTGAACTGGTATCCCATCAGGTCCAGAGGCCTTTCCTCTTTTGAGCGATTTTAATTGTTTCTCTATCCCTCTGTCGTCTATTTCGATATCTACCATTTTGTCATCTGTGCGACAATCTAGAGAAGGAACTACAGTGCAATCTTCCTCTGTGAAACAACTTTGGAAAAAGACATTTAGTATTTCGGCCTTTAGTCTGTCATCCTCTGTTTCAGTACCATTTTGGTCACAGAGTGTCTGGACATTTTGTTTTGATCCACCTACCGCTTTGACATAAGACCAAAATTTCTTAGGATTTTCTGCCAAGTCAGTACATAGAACTTTACTTTCGAATTCATTGAACGCCTCTCGCATAGCTCTCTTCACACTACATTTCGCTTCGCGTAATTTTTGTTTGTCTGCAAGGCTTTGGCTATGTTTATGTTTGCTGTGAAGTTCCCTTTGCTTCCGCAGCAGTTTTCTAACTCGGTTGTTGTACCACGGTGGCTCTTTTCCATCTCTTACGATCTTGCTTGGCACATACTCATCTAACGCATATTGTACGATGGTTTTGAACTTTGTCCACTGATCCTCAACACTATCAGTACTTGAGACAAAACTTTTGTGTTGAGCCAACAGGTACTCTGAAATCTGCTTTTTGTCACTTTTTCTAAACAGAAAAATCTTCCTACCCTTTTTAATATTCCTATTTACGGCTGAAATCATCGATGCCGTAACCGCTTTATGATCGCTGATTCCCTGTTCTGCGTTAACTTTTTCAAATAGTTCGGGTCTGTTTGTCACCAGAAGGTCTAATATGTTATCGCCACGAGTCGGTTCTCTGTTTAACTGCTCAAGGTAGTTTTCAGATAAAGCACTTAAAAAAATTTCACTGGATTCTTTGTCCCTGCCACCCGTTATGAACGTCTGAGTCTCCCAGTCTATATCCGGCAAATTAAAATCTCCGCCCAGAACTATAACATGGTGGGGAAATCTACTCGAAATATTTTCCAAATTATCCTTCAGGTAACAGAACTCAGCTACTGTTCGCCGGGTCGGGGCTAAGTTTCTGCAGCTGAGCCTGCACGTTAGGCCGCCAGTCTGCTCGAGTTTGCTCAGGCAACGGTCATTGGCCGTTGGATCGATCGGTTGGTCGGTCGCGCACTGAGACACAAGATGACTTGTCCGTCTTGAGCGTCGCCGCATGTGAGGTCGCCACGTGAGTCCAGTGGGCCGCGGCGTATAGCGAGGGGCAGTGACTTCGCGGTCGACACGAGAGCAACAGGAGTCAACCCACGACATCAGTCTGGCCGGTGCGAGCTGCGACGCCGTGAGACGGAAGATCGGCGCGCCTTCCTGCGTCCGTTGAAGCGGCTGGCAGCGGACGGTTCGGGAGAACGTTGGGGGTGCTGCGCCAGCTCTTCGCCAGAAATCGCAGTTTATTAGAAGTTAAGTGATTGGAGATATGTTGTTTCATTTACTTGTTAAATTCTACTTGTTTTCTTCGTGAGGTCACCAGCCGCTTTGTTTTGGTGTCGTCCCACCATTCTTGTCCGTTTGCCCACCCGCGGGAAGGTGGTTATTTGTGAATTGGGTGGTCGTTTTTCCCTTGTGGAGTGCCCCTACTAGAGCAACCTGCGGTTCGGGTTGTTCAGTAATCCCCTGTCAAGCTGCCATACGTGAATAGCTGCCTCTGTCATGTTTGTCGGATTGGGTGGTAACGAATTTATTGCTTAAGGTGTAAAGACCGAATTCCTGAAATATGTTTTTATCTTGACTATCATCATGAGAGGCGGTATATGTGCAATGTAGAGCATGTTTGTACATTTTATGTAAGACTGCATTTATGGGTTTTTATTTAAATGGTCATTTTAGTATATAAAGTTGCCACCCTTCCACCGTACGAGTTTTCTTTTAAAAAAAAATTTGCACTTTCAGTGGCAAGTAATTTTTTTTAAATGTGAGTGTTTTGTAGCGTTTCCATCCCTCCTACGGGGTGCATAGTTTATGTGTTTGTGTGAGTTGTTAAAATTTTTTAGTTTAAAGTAATCTGGTGTGTTGCAGATTTGCACGAGTGTAGTCTTTCAGATGTTGTTGTGAGCGGTCGTCACTACGGCCGTGCCAGAAGGGAGCGGCAAGGTTCTCAGCCCGAAAGCTCATACAGTAAAAAAAAAAAAAAATGTTATTTCTGCATCTGAATAAATTGTAACTTGATATTTAGAGAGTGCTTTCTGATTATAATTTTTAAATCTGTTTTTTTTTTTTAAAGAAAGGGTTTTTAGGAATAAAATTTCCATTTGTTGAAAGAAATTTGTTTTCATCAGTTACTCACTGGCAACTACTTCCACGCTCACATAGTGTGATTAAATGTGTTAATCTTCTTGATGAATCGCTAGTAAATAAAGTAAATTCTTTAAGAAAAGATTTTGAAAGTAAATTCACGGTACAGATGGTACAGTGGTATGTCATGAATATCTGAACCCTCATGTGTTACACCTCATATAGCAGTGTTGTGGTGCCATTTTGCAACTTGATGATACTCCTGTACAACTGGACCACGTCTGT
Organism: Schistocerca cancellata; assembly: GCF_023864275.1. NCBI lineage: Eukaryota > Metazoa > Arthropoda > Insecta > Orthoptera > Acrididae > Schistocerca > Schistocerca cancellata. The sequence continues at coordinate 1,002,491,186 of NC_064627.1, forward strand.
GTGAACCATCTGTGTGATGTTGAGGTACTCCCTTGGCACTATGCCCCAGTATAACCCAAAGGTTATAACAGTTGTAGGCCAGATTGCATCGCAAGAGGATACAATAGCTTTTGGACGCTTTTCCCAGCCGTATCATTGCATACATCCAGGTCAGACGGGGTGCAATGTGATACTGATAAGTGGGCTCATACTGTGAAGTTTTTTGTAAATTTGACTCGATGGTGTAATCACTGAAATAACAATACATGCCATCCCAGAAGGTGAAGTTCGTTTCAACATCCCCTTCTGGTTGCTGACCTCTTTTTGTCAGACAGTGTATTACTCCCTGCAATTTACATCCTGCGAAATGACCACAGCGAGAAAATGAAATAAACTATTCATGTGGAGGTTTATAGACAGTAGCCCTCCCCACAGTCTTTCAACAGATATGCAGTTAAGTTCTGGTGCAGATAACTATCTTATCCCAAGGTCACTGATAGGATAAGGGTGGTGTCAGGTTACATATCCAGTGTCAGATTACACTTGAGGCAACTGGGAAAGTTATAGGGGAAACCCCACTCTACCCACACACTTGTATGTGGTACATTCAAGGTGACCCCTCCGCCTCCACTCTCCTCCACCCCACCCCCAGCGTGCCCCCACACCAGAGGCACTGCTGGTACTGGTGCCAAACTGGTCATTACTGGTTCAATCAACTTATTAATCGGTTATTACTGGTTCAATCCACTGATTAGACATCCAGAAACCCTACCCATGCACTGCTATATGGTACATTCGAGGTCATCCCTAACCTCCTTCACCTGGATCAAAAGATCCCTCGTCCCCCTCATCCTTTGTAAATAGAGAAATTGTATGGGCGACGTTTGATTTGTCTGCACCCCATTGTGAAATGATCATCATTATGCATCAGCAGCCAGCCACCACCCTCAGGCAGAATAAGAAGTCAGGTAATTCCAGTTAACCCCTACCTCTCATAATTAATTCAGTTTAGTTAGTTTAGTTTAGTTATGTCATGTTCTGTAGATCATTTGCACGATTATTTTATCGATATGATGTGGAACAAGTTAGATTACAAGATACACACATGAATAGTGCTAATATTAATATTACTGGAATTTTTAGTTCTACGCAGGCAACTACATTAGAGGTTTTTTTTTTTTTTTTTTTTTTTTTTTTTTACAAGTTCTGAAACATACTCGTCCATGGAATAGAAGGAGTTGTCCAAAAGAAATGTTTTTAAGAGATAAAACTTGATATTTACAATCTTTTAAAAAAATGTTTTTAAGAGATAAAACTTGATATTTACAATCTTTTAAAAACGTTAAACAAATACCACAACATAAGATTCAAACAAACAAATCTACATTAACCCAACATTACTAGTGAGTGTTACGTCGTAGTGTACATTTTAAAGTCACATTGTCCTATAGGAAGAAATTTGGTAAAATAATGAAATTATAACTTATTCTGTAAAATCTCGGTAAAGATGAACAAATTTGTGATGTAAGACAGTTCGACAATGTACTGTACGACTGTGATGCAGTTGAGTCATTACAATTTATCGACAACACAGAACGTCCTGCAATATCTCAATAAATATTAACGAAATTACATCGTAAAAACCTTTGATTACAAACCGTATAAATAAATGACATATAGTACTCTGATCACCCACTACAATTTTACTAATTTCCTCCCACATTCCACGGTTGTCAAATGAAACGGTATTAAAACGCACATACATCTTGCAGAGTAAACAAATTTATTAAAAGGCTAATTTCGAGATACCTATAATGTTCTAATCAGTATTTTCGGTACAGTTTTCATTGTGGAACATATAGTGTCGTAATCATGTATTATGCTGCGGAATTGTGGATGTTAGAGGCAGAAAAAATTGACATAAGCTATAAAGCCGAAACTGCATGATTATAATAAGAATTTAGTAATCATAATTAAAAAATGGCCAGGAGCGAGCAGGATTCGTGCACTGGGGCCTCTGTACAAACTTAATTATGTATTCAGACAGTTTATCCGCTCCGTGAACCGAGAATCTCGACCATTTTTCCTGTTATACTGACAGGATACTGGTCCTAAAAATTCCAAGCTTTTCGAGAATGTCTTACTTTCAATAATATAAATGTGGCAAAGCCATGCAGGAGACAGGCGACCATTTCTATGTTCAAATTTTCAAATGTGTGTGAATTCTTAAGGGACCAAAACTGCTGAGGTCATCGGTCCCTAAGCCTACACACTTCTTAACCTAAATTAAACTAACTTACGCTGAGGGCAACACACACACACACACACACACACACCCATGCCCGAGGGAGGACTCGAACCTCCGACAGGGGCAGCCGACCGAACCGTGGCAAGAAGCCTAAGACCACGCGGCTACCCCGCGCGGCGACCATTTTTATAATAATCAGTAGTTTCCCATTCAGGGTGACCATTTCGCAATGGTAAAAGTCGAACATCAGGCAAGGAATGACTTTATTGCTCATATGACGCGTTTCGGTATTTATCCATCGTCAGATATCCAGGAGCGATTACTGCAACAAAGTCATTCCTTGCCTGATGTTTGACTTTTACCATGGTAAACCAGTCAGCCTGAATGCAGAACGACTGATCTCTTTTATTTCAACTTTGACAATTTTGAGATTTTCTTTTCCTTTACTTGAAATGTGAAACCTTACTCCTTGCCAAATTTCATCATTGTAGAACGACGGAAAATACCATGTAGGTTTTGATGAGTTAGTTTGTGAGTATCAAAATATGTGACGTAAATAGCCGTATTTAGAAGATTTCATTCTTTACACCAACGAGGGACGTAAGCCTTAGTATGTGACATAAATTTGAACTTGATACGACGGTAATCCGAAAAGTAAGGTCTCCTGTTTCTTATATGCACATAGACCTGTTTATTTCAAAATTGGTTTACATCAGTTTGCAGTTTGAACATTTAGCTATTTTTCGACATAATCACAATTTCTGTCGATGCATTTTTGTAGACGCTGTGGCAGTTTTTGTATGCCTATGCCATACCAGCTCGCCGCCAGCTCCGCAGCTTTGGCGAAGAAGGATGCCGCCACTGGCGTGATTGTTGCCTGGTCTCAGGTGTAAAGTGGTACGTCCAGGTTTCGTCAACACTGACAATTGAGTCCAAAAAGCTGTCCTATTCGGCTGCGAGGCGGTGAAGAAATGCGCGAGAAGCATCAACTCATTGACGCATGTGGTCCTCAGTCAGCAGGCGTTGAATCCATCTTGCGCACACCTTCCGGTAGTTCAATGTTTCCGTTAAAATTCTGTGAGCGGTGCTTCGAGAAACATCAGGAACCAACGTGCAGAGATCATCCAGGGTGATCCGTTGATCTTCACGCATGCTTTGCTCAACCTTCAACACTGTTTCCTCAGAAATTGGTGGTCTCACGCTCCTTTGTTCAACGTGAATTTCTGTCCGACCAGCTGCAAACTCTCTACACCACTTACGAACATTTTTGACATCCATGCACGACTCACCATACACTTCCGTCAATTGGCGATGGATTTCAATCGGTGCAGTGCCCTTTGCGTTCAAAAACCGAATATCTGCGAGCAATTCGCACTTGGCGGTAACATCCAACGGGAGCTCCATTCTCAACGGCTGCCAAGCCAAGACTGAGCGCCTCAGCGCGGCGTGCGCATGTTTACACACAGCGTGAAGCACTCTTCATAACAGTGTGACCAACTGCCACACAAACAGAGTTCAGTACTTTTTAAAAAATAGGAGACCTTACTTTTGGGATTACCCTCGTATGTCTACCCGTTGCTACGAAGAAGACGTCTTAAGACAGGGACGAAAAAACAGTCAGGTAAGCAACGGTAAGCAGGTAAGCACTTCGGAAATTGTTAAGGAATTCAATATTGCAAGACTCACAGCGTCAAGAGTGTGTTGAGAATAACATGTTGTTGTTGTTGTGGTCTTCAGTCCTGAGACTGGTTTGATGCAGCTCTCAATGCTACTCTATCCTGTGCAAGCTTCTTCATCTCCCAGTACCTACTGCAACCTACATCCTTCTGAATCTGCTTAGTGTATTCATCTCTTGGTCTCCCTCTACGATTTTTACCCTCCACACTGCCCTCCAATGCTAAATTTGTGATCCCTTGATGCCTCAAAACATGTCCTACCAACCGATCCCTTCTTCTAGTCAAGTTGTGCCACAAACTTCTCTTCTCCCCAATCCTATTCAATACCTCCTCATTAGTTACGTGATCTACCCACCTTACCTTCAGCATTCTTCTGTAGCACCACATTTCGAAAGCTTCTATTCGATTCTTGTCCAAACTGGTTATCGTCCATGTTTCACTTCCATACATGGCTACACTCCATACAAATACTTTCAGAAACGACTTCCTGACACTTAAATCTATACTCGATTTTAAGAAATTTCTCTTCCTCAGAAACGATTTCCTTGCCATTGCCAGTCTACATTTTATATCTTCTCTACTTCGACCATCATCAGTTATTTTACTCCCTAAATAGCAAAACTCCTTTACTACTTTAAGTGTCTCATTTCCTAATCTAATCCCCTCAGCATCACCCGACATAATTCAGCTACATTCCATTATCCTCGTTTTGCTTTTTTTGATGTTCATCTTATATCCTCCTTTCAAGACACTGTCCATTCCGTTCAACTGCTCTTCCAAGTCCTTTGCTGTCTCTGACAGAATTACAATGTCATCGGCGAACCTCAAAGTTTTTACTTCTTCTCCATGAATTTTAATTCATGGAGAAGAGAATAACATATTTCAGGCATTATCTCTCACCATGGACACAGCTGTAGCCGATAGCCTTCACTTAACCGCCGAGAACAGGGGCGTTTGCGCAGAGTTGTCAGTGCTAACAGACACAAAACACTGCTTGAAATAACTACAGAAATCAATGTGAGACGTATGACGAACGTATCGGTTAGGACAGTGCAGCGAAATTAGGCTTTAGTGGGTTATGGCAGCAGACGAATGACGCGAGTGCCTTTTGTTAACAGCACGTCGTTGTCTGCAGCCCTTCTCATGGTCTCGTGACCACATCGGTTGGACGACAGACGACTGGAAAATCGAGGCCTCGTCAGACGAGTCCCGATTGTAGTTGGTAAGTGCTGATGGTCAGGTCCGAGTTTGGCGCAGATTCCACGAAGCCTTAAGCCGTCGGCACACGGACCGTGCTGTCGAACGTTAACGTTGAGCGTGCCAAGTTCAACGCGCTGCTGAACGCTCAGGAACGATGCGACTTGTGCATACGGTACGTGGGCCCCAACTTGGTATACGCGATCGCAACGCACTCCAGCGGCAGTTGAGGAATGTTTCTACTTCGTAAATCAGACTCTCTAGTCAACGGGCGCGCGTGAAATTCCCACGTTAGCTCTATTAGAACGCACTTTTCCTCCATCGTCCACGAAAAGGAAAGTACCATGTCCAATCAGTAGAGACACAGGCTTATAAAAGTTCCGTTACAAACACTGTGTTACGAATCTGGAATACTTCTCCGCATAAGATAAACATTATTTCATCATTCCCACATTTTAGTAAAATCCCAAGGTCAGTCTTACTTGATCACTGTTCCTACCCAGTAGTAGAATCTTTGCAACATGTGAATTACGAAGCGTAAAAGAAAAAGGAACAAAATATCGTAAGACAACTAGCGCAAGCTGTCCTTTAGATTAATCCAATCGAACAAAGTCACCCCTCAAAAAAAGGTGAACTTGTATTTACATAACATCAAATATTATAGTATATACTTATATTAAACTAATAATAAAGTATCAGAACCTAATAAAAACGCGAATGTTAGGAAAAAAATTTGGCTGTGTCAAGACGCGAACCACCGCCCCAACAAAATGACACATTGTAGGACAGTGATGCTACTCATTACGCTAAACCAACATCTGCCTTTAGTGATCTAGTTATAGTATCTTACCACTTGCTGAAAACTTTAATCGTAGATATGATACTAACTGAAATTTAATTATAACAAATTGTACCAAGAACAATGCGTTTTGTGTGGCTCTTCAGTGTGTCGCTGCCTTCAAATAGCCTACTGTCATAATACGCAAGTTAACAATAATTCTTTTGCCACGAATATGATGTTTCTCATTATTTTATTGGAACGAATCACACAATTATCAAAGGGTTTTCTAGTGATTCTCAATTTGCTGGTACTCAGAGACGGCATATATACGTATACACTTGAAATGAATGCCAATATGGCGCCTCACAACTCTGTACTGAAGGGAGACGGCGTGCTTGTGACGTAGGTAGTGTTGTGTCATCTCATTGGTCAACGTTCATACGCACGCTCAGAATATCTGGCATGCCAGATATTGCTCTGCACGTTCGGAAAGACTCGCGAGCGTGCTATTCCACGCTATGACGTCAGAAACTCGGCACGCTCAACGCTCAACGTTCAGATGCACGGTCCGTGTGCCGACGGCTTTAGACACAAGTTTTCAACAAGGCACTGGCGGTGGCTTCACAATGGTGTAGGCTGCATTTACATGGAGTGTACAGTGTCTTATGGTCCAACTGTACCGCTCGTTGACTGGAAATGGTGTTGGGCTACTTGGAGACCATCTGCAACCATACATGGACTTAATGTTCCCAAACAACAATAGAATTTTTATGCGTGACAATGCGCCATGTCATTGGGCCACAATTGTTCGCGACTAGTTAGAAGAGAACATTCTTGATAATTCGAGCGAATGATCTGACCATCCAGATCGCCTGAGATGATCCCCACTGAACATTTATGGGGAATAATAGAGAGGTCAGTTAGTGCGCAATCTGCTGCACCGGCTACACTTTCGCAGTTATGGACGTCTACAGAGGCAGCTTTGCTCAATACTTTTGCAGGGGACTTGCAACAATTTGTCGAGTCCACGCTACGCCGGGAAAAAGGAGGTCCGAGACGATATTAGAAGGTAGCCCATGAATTTTGTCACCGCAATGCAAATTTAAGTGTTCGCAAGTCTTTTCTAAAGGTATTTGTCGAGAGTGTAGTCTTGTACGGAGGTGAAACACAGACGATAGACGTTGCAGACAAAAGGAGGTTTTGAAACGTGGCGCTATGAAAGATTAGATGGGTAGATCGAATAACTAATGTGCTGACTCGAAATGGAGAAAAAAAGAGATTCGTGTCGCAACTTCAATGGGAGCGGTGGGGGGGAGGGGGGAAATTTTAGAGGGAGATATTGGAAGGAACACATTAAGCGGATTTAAATGAATGTTCGAATGAGTTTGAGTTCCTAAGGGACCAAACTGCTGGGGTCATCGGTCGCTAGGCTTACACACTGCTTAAGGGGCTCCGGAAAGGCTCAAAATCATGAAAAGTTCAATTTTTACTTTTTTGCGTTTTCTGAATCTGCAGACCATTACCTTTTAATAGATATATAATTTATTCAATTCCGAAGACTAAAACTATTTTTAAATTTTTTTTGAAATGTGTTCTACATGGGTGTGACCCACTGTGGCGCTGTTAAACTGCTGTCAAATGGTGTTATTATTAACGTCCGTGTTCATCAGGTACATTTTAGTGATGTGAGATAAAGTATGTGTTGTGACTAACCTGTGATGGTTCAATATATATCGCTGGTGTGATTGTCGATTGTTTCATGTTTATTTACTCTGTCGTTATCTCGAAAATATTCGTAATTAATCCTGTTTCTTGAGTCTCTGTTTTGTTGAAGTATAATAATGAGTAAAAGTAAAGTTGCTGTTGCGACTTTCAATGATGGCAACATTGTAAGGTGCAAGGTATTTAGAAATATGGGAATGAAGATAGGTTCTAACATGGTACGAGCGATGCTTGCTTTAGACAAGGAACGCCTTCGGGCTGCAGACAGGGCTGTAAAGAGTCTAGAAATACAAGCAAGAGTAAACAGGAGGAGGAACAAGAGGAAGCTGGAGGAGTAGTTTGCAGAGGATGAAGATAATCCATCCTATGGACCTGTAATGCACTAAAAAGTTAATCCAATCTTTGTCGCTCGATTCCCAAAACTTTTATTTTCTCATACTAATTACATGTTTTCTAAGGATCTTCGAAACATATTTGTTTCAAACTTTCAGTAAATGTTACACATACCTTCTGCATAATTTAACACAGCCTTTTTCCAAAAAACTGTATATTTTTGAATATGTAAATAAAAAATTGCAAAAAAATGTTGTTAATTTTCATTACAATTGAAAAAAAATCATCTTTAATAACTGAACTAAAATTTTGTATAATCCCTGTGTTAAGTTGTAGCCCATATTCCAATAAATAATCTGTAAAAAGTTCAACTTCCTACCTCAAATACTTTGTGAGGAAAGATGTAATTTATAAGCGTTATTTTAACATTGCAAGTATAGGGCGTTCCGGAGCCCCTTAAACTAACTTATGCTAAGAACAACACACACACACACACACACACATCCATGCCCGAGGGAGGACTCGAAACTCCGGCGAGAGGGGCCGTGCAATCTGTAACACGGCTCCTCTAACCGCGCGGCCACTCAACGTGGCCAGATTTAAATGATTCAAATGTCTGTACACTGCAACCGTTAGTCAGAGAAGAAGAAGTTTCCACAGACAATAGACTAACATGGAGCGCTGCGTGACATCTTCCGACTGGATATAAAACAACAGCAAAGTGGCGAACGTGTTATCATTTAGACTATCTTTTAGGAGTGTACTACACTTGATTCAAGAATGTACAGATTAGGAAGCGTAAATGGAAGTAGAAGGAACTGATCTGGTTATTGTGATAAATACCTGCGTGACGTAAAGATCTGTCCAGCGAGCCCCCTGGGATCCGTCTGAAGCTTGAGAGCGTTCGTAGTTGGACTGATACGACTCTTCGACGTCTGTGGCAAAGCACTGAATCAGCGTACCAGAGTGAATCACGCTGACGCATACGGTAGACAGCACATGAAACCACTTCACATTCCAGTGGCTGTAGCCCGTAACACTGGCCCCGCCCACCATACGCTTGACTTCCCGTTTCCCTCTGCAACCGACTGGAACTGGTCTCAGTGCATTACGCATCGAGGGGTTACACAATGTATAAGGTTACAAGGTCAGCTTATAGTCAAACGCTGACGTGTAATAAAGAAAAGTCCCGAATCAGATGTAGCGTTCCTGTGACAACCCGAGCATTTTTTCATGCTAGAGGCACAAAACTAATAGTTCATACGGCAATAAAAATATCCAAATACTGGTAAACGTCAACATCAATTTCAGGAAGTACATTCGTGCCAAAACGGGAATCATACAGAAAAAGTTATATTGTGTTGGTGTACAAGTTTGTAGCGTTTCTTTTGCATGTTGGTATTGCGGCTGCTATGGATTTATTTCCCGATTGTCATTTTTATCTGTTGTTCACTTCTGCTATTTGAGTTTAAATATTGTCATTTTCTCATTTGGGGATGGTGAGTAGACGCTAGAAAATAAATCGCCAAGTCGAGAAATCAGAACACTTCCGACGTATTCTTCTGTTTGTTCAGTAGAGGGCGACGACAAAGGAGGCAGCGAGGAACATTTGCGTCGTGTACGGAGATAACCCCATTGGACAAAGCACTGAAAAAACTGGTTTTCTCGTGACAAGGAGGATGATTTTCTCATTAGTGACTCTCCATGTTCAGGAAGACCACCGAACAGTGATGAAGATAGTTTAAACGCTTTAATCTACAATGATCCACTTCAGTGTACTCGACAACTGAAAAATGTGATTAAATGTGATCATTCCACCATCGTACGACTTTTCCATGCAATGGGGAAAGCTGAAAAATCAGATGTTTGGGTACCACATGCTCTGAGCCAAAATCACAAAAATCAGCAGATGGTCATATGTGCATCTCTGCTTGCTCGTGATCAATTGGCTCGTGAACAACACCGACCACTCCTACCCTGTATGTTATTGGCGACAAGAAATGGTGTTTTTTTACTTCACCGAGGTTAACAGTCTCTGCTGACATTCATTGTCAACAACTGAGACGTCTTGTAATCCAAGAATAAGGACCAGGAAGACTTGTCCAGTGATACTATTCGACGATAACGACCGCCAGCATTCTGCTACACTGACAAAAAACGGTATACAAGAGTTGGACTGGGAAGTGATTCCGCACCCTCCTTACTCAGCTGATTTTGCGCCCTCGGTTTTTCACATTTTCCGCTCTCTATCGAACGACCTTAAAGGTCCGAACATGGCTCGACGACGATTAGTTAAAAGTTCCGGGCTGAGAGGCCGTGGTCGATCTGTGAAACTTCTTCTTCCTGACGTTTTGTTACCAACTGCGGGCAATATCTTCCGAGGTGAATCAACAACTGGCACCGAGCGAGGTGGCGCAGTGGCTAGCACACTGGACTCGCATTCGGGAGGACGACGGTTCAATCCCGCGTTCGGCCATCCTGATTTAGGTTTTCCGCGATTTCCCTAAATCACTCCAGGTAGATGCCGGGATGGTTCCTTTGAAAGGGCACGGTCGATGTTTTTCCCAAATCCGATGAGACCGATGACCTCGCTGTTTGGTCTCCTCCCCCAAACAACCCAACCAACCCGACCCAACGACTGGGTGCCAGACCGTGGAGGTCCCGTTTATATAGAGCGCATAGAGGGCACCACCATACGTCACGAGGGGCCGACCGTAAGTCTATCTCTGACTAACGTCATCATTCTGAGGACTACCACAGGAAGATCAGTGACCTTTTGGATTCTAACATAAAAAGCTTCAAAAGGATTCTAAAACGAAAGTGTTAGGAGCTACCAATCGATTAATAAAAAAAAGTCTTCTATTCCTACAGAGAATAAAAAGTATCTATGTAAAACGGAAACTTACCCTCCTAGATTATGTGGGCTACCGAAGATACATTAGCCTAATACCCCATTGAGACCGATAGTGAATGCTATTAGATCGCCTACTCAAGAGTTGGCTAGACACCTCGCCTCATTGCTACAATCGCGTTTTGGTAAAACTGATTATCATATTAAAAATTATGTGCACTTTATTGAAAAATTGAAGGAGATTACGATCAGCCCAGGTGATATCCCTGTTAGTTTCGATGCGGTATCCCTGTTTACCATGGTTCCTGTTGACGAAGCTCTTTCATACATGGCTAATATGTTTCCCACTGATATAGTAGCTCTGTTTCGACGTTACCTGTCCACGACTTATTTCCAATACGATAATGAGTTTTACGAACAAACCGAAGGAGTGGCCATGGGCAGCTCTCTGAGTCCAGCTGTTGCTAATCTATCTAATCTATTCATGGAATTTTTAGAACAACAGGCGCTGCAGTCTGCCAGTAAAGGCCATTCGAAGTGATACTGGTATGTGGATGATGCGTTTGCGGTATGGAATCTCGGTGAAGAGGAATCGTATGGGTCTTACTGCACCTAAATAGTATTAATCCAAAGATACAATTTACTATGGAGAAAGAGAGCAATGGACAACTGATTTTTTTGGATGTATCAGTAAGTAAAAGGGCAGATTGGAGTCTAGGGCATAAAGTGTATATAAAAGATGCACACACCGACAGTTACCTCCATAAGGATTCGAACCATCATCCCAGGCAGAAGAGAGGTGTCACCGAAACGTTGGTGGACAGAGCTAATAAGATCTGTGAGCCAGTTTATTTGCAAGATGGACTAAATCCTTTGCGAACGGCTTTTAAGAAAAATGGATACACCGACAACGGGATAGATCGTGCACTTCATCCCAGAAGAAAAGTGTCTGACAACATTCACCAACACCAACTGTCAGTTGGAAAAGTTTTTCTTCCACTTACTCGCAGTATTACGGACTGTACTGTGAAAGTTCTGACCATGTTTCAAGTTGAAATAATCTCTAGATCCACCAAGAAGGTTACTGAGTGCTTAAAACCGGCGAAAGACACACGGCCGGCCGCTGTGATCGAACGGTTCTAGGCGCTTCAGTCCGGAACCACGCGGCTGCTACGGTCGCAGGTTCGAATCCTGCCTCGGGCATGGATGTGTGTGATGTCCTTAGGTTGGTTAGGTTTAAGTAGTTCTACGTCTAGGAGACTGGTGGCCTCAGATGTAAAGTCCCATAGTGCTTAAAGCCATTGAACCATTTTCTTTAAAGACGCCCGACACCTCTTAGCAACTCCTGGGGTGTATAAAATTCCTTGTAGCTATGGCAAGGTTTATATTGGAACAACGAAACGAAGTGTCCATACCTGCTTAACCGTACACAAAAGGAACTATCGACTAGAACACACCGAGAAATCAGCTGTAGCGGAACATTTTTTTTTAAAGACGGTGATCATGAAATAAAATTTAGTGAGACGGGTGTGCTAGCCAGGACTTGGCATTATTATGCACGTATGTATAGGGAAGCTATAGAGATTCAGAAACGCCACAATAATTTTAATAGAAAAGAGGACAAGATACAGCGGTCGACTTTGCACCAACGATGTGACAATCCACTACCTTCAATCGAGAATAATGACGTTAGTCTGAGATAGACTTACTGTCGGCTCCACGTTACGTGTGATGGTGCCCTCTACGCGCTCTCTACAGGAGCAAAAATGTACGGCCAAACTTTCAGGAAACATTCCTCACACACAAAGAAAGAAAATATGTTATGTGGAAATGTGTCCGGAAACGCTTACTTTCCATGTTAGAGCTCATTTTATTACTTATCTTCAAATCACATTAATCATGGAATGGAAACACACAGCAACAGAACGTACCAGAGTGACTTCAAAAACTTTGTTACAGGAAATCTTCATAATGTCCTCCGTTAGCAAGGATACATGCATCCACCCTCCGTCGCATGGAATCCCTGATGCGCTGATGCAGCCCTGGAGAATGGCGTATTGTATCACAGCCGTCCACAATACGAGCACGAAGAGTCTCTACATTTGGTACCAGGGTTGCTTAGACAAGAGCTTTCAAATGCCCCCATAAATGAAAGTCAAGAGGGTTGAGGTCAGGAGAGCGTGGAGGTCATGGAATTGGTCCGCCTCTACCAATCCATCGGTCACCGAATCTGTTGTTGAGAAGCAACTTCTCTGACGCTGACATTAGGATTATCGTCAACTGCACGAAGAATTGCCTCGTCCATTGCAGGTGTCCTCGTCGTTCTAGGTCTTCCCCAGTCGCGAGTCATAGGCTGGAATGTTCCGTGCTCCCTAAGACGCCGATCTATTGCTTCGAACGTCTTCCTGTCGGGACACCTTCGTTCTGAAAATCTGTCTCGATATAAACGTACCGCGCCACAGCTATTGCTCCGTGCTAATCCATACATAGACATCTGCCAACTCCGCATTTGTAAACATTGCACTGACTGCAAAACCACGTTAGTGATGAACACTAACCTGTTGATGCTACGTACTGATGTGCTTGATGCTAGTACTGTAGAGCAATGAGTCGCATGTCAACACAAGCACCGAAGTCAACATTACCTTCCTTCAATTGGGCCAACTGGCAGTGAATCGAGGAAGTACAGTACATACTGATGAAACTAAAATGAGCTCTAACATGGAGATTAAGCGTTTCCGGACAGATGTTTACATAACATATTTTCTTTATTTGTGTGTGAGGAATGTTTCCTGAAAGTTTGGCCGTACCTTTTTGTAACAGCCTGTATAAACGGGACCTCCACGGCCTGGCAGCCAGTCCCGTGCTTATCCTGTACCCACACGTGCCTTAGGTCGGCTCGTTAGTCCGCCAGCCAGCCAGCTAGCCAGTCAGCCAGTCGTTGACTCGCCCCGAAGATGTTACACGCAGTTGGCAACGAAACGTCAGGAAGAAGAAGTTTCATAGATCGAGCACGGCCTCTCAGCCCGAAAGTTTCATCTAACGAAGACGACGGTGGTGAAAGCCTACACGTTGTGATGGCTCGACAAGTCCTTCACCTCAAAACCACGTGATTTCTACAGTAGCGGAATCGAAAAATTACCACAGTGTTGGCGGACTGAAGTAAATAGTGACTAAGTCTCTGTTAAGTGTATCTGTTGTGTTTGTTAAATTTCTGGAAAAACTCTACGAACTTATACACCAGTCAGATACAAGGAGACAGTTCATTCTCTGTGTACGCCTCTGAATCCCACTGTACAGCATCGATAAGTCCATACCCAGAACACCTTCAAAAACTATAAGTTTACAAAGGAAGCTATTCTGAAGGATGCTAAAAATATCTAGAGCAGATATGGTCATAAAAGATAATTACTAACTTCGTAACGATGTTCCCGTTAGTGTTTTAAACTCTTTTATACAGTTGTAGCGCTTGGGACAAATAACGAAGAAGGGCACAAGCAAGTTCGTCGGGCAGTGTACGAGAACGTCAAAATATAGGATGGTTTTGACGAATGGGGAAAGGAAACGATATAGAGGATAAGGAGCAAGAAAGTTATTGTGATAATATGGCTGGAAATGCTTTCCATGGGAGGTAAACTCACTTAAAGTTGCTCAGAGTAGATTTCATTGGCTGAAAACATGTGTGAGGACACACTAGACACGTGGGAATGTTCTGCCTGTTCTAGTGTGTTAGCTCCACACTCCAAACAGCAGTGAGCTGGAGCACCATCATGTAGTAACCACACTACCATGTGTACCACGAAAAGTACGTCTCCCAACAGGTGAGAGAGGGTAACCCGCAAGAAGTGCACATATGCCAAGCCTGTGAAGCGATGTGGAAGGATGACTTATCTCGGGGCGTTGCCAATAATTCCCGCCCACGCATTAACGGTGAACCGCTGTTGGTGGTTCACTCCCGCCCTGTCATGGAGTCCTCTGTAGGTCAAAGGTGGGTGTTGCCACTTTCAAAGATAGTCTCATCTGTGAATAGGAGGGAAAGGGGGGCATGGCGGTTATCGCTGAGACAACCTGCTTTCAGTTATACTGGTAATATTCCACGCCAGTCTAACCAAACTCTTGAAACCCCTCAAAATAACCGGTTCTGAAAGAACCGATTTTCGGCTTTTTGTTCATATTATTTCCTGTAATCTGGTTTCTCATTACAGAGCGGATCAGGTTGTGGAAAGGGGCTAGGGTCAGTTACTGTTAGTTATACAAGAACACACACAACTTTATTCCTCAAACCAATGCATAGTTTTCTCTTTAAAGCAAGAAATATCAATTCACGGCTGAGGGCCCAAGTAACTTCTCCAGAATAAGTTTAAATTATTGCTTTTAAAATACCAAGATTTTGAGCAACGGCAGAAGGCCTTGCTTAAGTAAAATTACAATATCTTCTCGGCTAAAGGGCGAAATAATATTTCAGATCAACTAAGGAAATTCTTTAAAGCCAAGCATTTACAAATTCCGGCTAAAGGCCATAATAAGGAGAATTCAAGTTAATTCTTCGGCTGAAAGCCCAATTAAGAAAAATTTCTTTACATAATAAAAGAGAGACCTTAAAGATAAGCCTTTACACAGAACAACACAGAAACATCTTAAGAAAACTTGACGTATCTTGTCAGCTGAAGGTCCGAACAATTATTCAAAATAATTAGAGACAAACATTAAGATAAGCATTTACACAGTATGGCTGAAGGTCATTTTAAGAATTCAAGATAATTAAAGAGAAACCTTACAGACGGGTATTTACACATTACGGCTGAAAGCCACAGATTCTAAAACAAACGCGGCTGAAGGCCTAAATACAGAGCAAACAATGCTTAAATAAAACACGGCTGAAGGCCTCACACAGTACTTGAGACTAAGAAAATCACGATCCCAAACAACAGAATAGTGGTGCTCAGAAGTGTTTCAAGGGTCGGCCTGGGGAGGAAACGCTAACCACATTTTAGATGAGACAGATAGCCAAGTGTAACACTAAACAGTCGGGTTGCAGCACGACCTATGGATGGCTGATGAACCAACCAACCGCTTAATCAATTCCCTTCCACCCAATCAACAGCACGACAACCAAAAAAGACGAGGATCACAGTAGGATTATGACTTAGTAATTGGCGTATGAGCACAGTCAAACGACCAAGGCAGGTAACCGGAACGTTAATGGACACAAGGCAGAAGATACTTCACTAATAAATTTCAATGGTTAAACACCATACGAGGAGACACCTGCATAATTTGGCCAATTCCAACACACCATCACGTTGCTGCTTGCGGGGACATCCCAGGATGCAACAACCAGCAATAAAGGAAGAGCTGTCACAACGGTTGAGTTTTCATGACAAGTTCACTGATTACTCAGCTCCAGTATGCAGGTGCGGTGGGCGACGAACTTCGCAGTTCTTGCAGCTAGT
This sequence comes from Schistocerca cancellata, assembly GCF_023864275.1. NCBI lineage: Eukaryota > Metazoa > Arthropoda > Insecta > Orthoptera > Acrididae > Schistocerca > Schistocerca cancellata. The sequence goes on from NC_064627.1 coordinate 1,002,507,426, forward strand.
GCCACACAACTCCGACCGCTCGTGCACACCGCCAGCGGCTCCGGCCTGTTCACACGCTGCAGAGACTTCCTCGCTGCTCCTCCGCAACCGTCCAACTAACTTACTCCAGTACGCATTCATCTGCTCAGTGGATATGACAGAAGCTACACACAGTTCCACGTAAACACTTGCACCAAGAACTCAGACAATCCTAAAACCAATCACCGTGGAACACAAGGAGAAATGTCAAGTCACTCACACAGCGAGTTTCCATAAGCGGTCGTCGACCAAATATACATCGTCCGACCGACCGAACGACCAGCGAAGGTCGTCCCCACTCGAATTACACTCCTGGAAATTGAAATAAGAACACCGTGAATTCATTGTCCCAGGAAGGGGAAACTTTATTGACACATTCCTGGGGTCAGATACATCACATGATCACACTGACAGAACCACAGGCACATACACACAGGCAACAGAGCATGCACAATGTCGGCACTAGTACAGTGTATATCCACCTTTCGCAGCAATGCAGGCTGCTATTCTCCCATGCAGACGATCGTAGAGATGCTGGATGTAGTCCTGTGGAACGGCTCGCCATGCCATTTCCACCTGGCGCCTCAGTTGGACCAGCGTTCGTGCTGGACGTGCAGACCGCGTGAGACGACGCTTCATCCAGTCCCAAACATGCTCAATGGGGGACAGATCCGGAGATCTTGCTGGCCAGGGTAGTTGACTTACACCTTCTAGAGCACGTTGGGTGGCACGGGGTACATGCGGACGTGCATTGTCCTGTTGGAACAGCAAGTTCCCTTGCCGGTCTAGGAATGGTAGAACGATGGGTTCGATGACGGTTTGGATGTACCGTGCACTATTCAGTGTCCCCTCGACGATCACCAGTGGTGTACGGCCAGTGTAGAAGATCGCTCCCCACACCATGATGCCGGGTGTTGGCCCTGTGTGCCTCGGTCGTATGCAGTCCTGATTGTGGCGCTCACCTGCACGGCGCCAAACACGCATACGACCATCATTGGCACCAAGGCAGAAGCGACTCTCATCGCTGAAGACGACACGTCTCCATTCGTCCCTCCATTCACGCCAGTCGCGACACCACTGGAGGCGGGCTGCACGATGTTGGGGCGTGAGCGGAAGACGGCCTAACGGTGTGCGGGACCGTAGCCCAGCTTCATGGAGACGGTTGCGAATGGTCCTCGCCGATACCCCAGGAGCAACAGTGTCCCTAATTTGCTGGGAAGTGGCGGTGCGGTCCCCTACGGCACTGCGTAGGATCCTACGGTCTTGGAGTGCATCCGTGCGTCGCTGCGGTCCGGTCCCAGGTCGACGGGCACGTGCACCTTCCGCCGGCCACTGGCGACAACATCGATGTACTGTGGAGACCTCACGCCCCACGTGTTGAGCAATTCGGCGGTACGTCCACCCGGCCTCCCGCATGCCCACTATACGCCCTCGCTCAAAGTCCGTCAACTGCACATACGGTTCACGTCCACGCTGTCGCGGCATGCTACCAGTGTTAAAGACTGCGATGGAGCTCCGTATGCCACGGCAAACTGGCTGACACTGACGGCGGCGGTGCACAAATGCTGCGCAGCTAGCGCCATTCGACGGCCAACACCGCGGTTCCTGGTGTGTCCGCTGTGCCGTGCGTGTGATCATTGCTTGTACAGCCCTCTCGCAGTGTCCGGAGCAAGTATGGTGGGTCTGACACACCGGTGTCAATGTGTTCTTTTTTCCATTTCCAGGAGTGTATGTGTGTCGGCTACGGTCGAGCGAATCTCCGTAGTCCACTGCAGCTGCAATCAGACTCAACTCGATGTCCGTTCGGAACTCGGAGACACGGCGACCCAGGCACACTGGCTCCGACCCATCCATGCAGAGGTAACTCTTGCCCATCGGCGACGACATCTCTGCACAAGGAAGGAACCGACCCACGTCCGGCACAATGACAAACTGACGAGGCCCAGAAACGGGTCAAAAGACCAAATACACGTCGCCCAGTGCGACGACCAACCGAACAACCAACCAGCGGTCGTTCCCGCTCCAATCTCCCTCCGTCGGACAGTTCATGTGTGTGGCCAGCGGTCGGCAAGTACTGGCTGTCCGCGCCTCACTAGCGCTCTGTCCCCGACTGAACTCCCGACACACGACGACCCGGAAAAACTACGGTCGCTCCAGAGACAGTACGGCAGTGCACTATCGATACGCGTTGCTGCTAGCACCCACGGGAAAACAAACCAGTAACCTAGTGGCGCCAGCAAATCGAATAAGGAGGAGGCCACAGTACCGTAAAGCCAAGGTGACAAGCAATAAACGGCATGAACACCAGCGGCTCATAACGTAGAAATCGAATAAAGACTATAAAAAATTTTGAATCCCTCAATTCAAAGACACATAGAATCAAAATTAAAATAAATAGGCAAATAAAAGGAAACTTAGTCCACCGTTCGCTGCTTTTCTCGAAAAGTAGTAAGTGGTTGAATACTATAAAAAAAATCACCAGTGTTCTCCTATAGAGTATCATTTTTTTGAAATTTTTCTCAAAAACCATGTTCTGGTCGGGGATCATACCACCATTTGACCATTATGAAGAGTCAGTGCTACAGGATGAAAACACAGGTTGAAGAAGTCTTTTTCGTGTTAATTTGGCCGTTTTCAAAGGCTTCAAGCGATCAGATACTTCCTATTTTTATTGTATACTATGAATGAATTGTTAAGTTTTTAATTTATTATTGTTACCACAATTTCCTTCCTCTTCTGTTATTTCACAGAAAAGGCAGACAAATCTTCAACTTGTCAAAGCAAATGAATTCGTTGTACTGCGCTGCTAGGTCACTTGGTAAAAACATTTTAAAACTAGGGTTGGTGCCATTCTGCAGACGACGGACGTCCAGCGACGGTAGTGAGAAACTACCGTACAGATCAGGTGGGGGCATATCTCACACACTCGTGATCCTGAAGCCACGACACCCGGCAACAGGGACATTATAGTCTCAGCAAAGTTGTTCCAATTCTTATGCCACGTATTTGTTGCTCGTTTCTCTCAGCATTGTTACTAAAACAACACTGAGCGCTTTTCCCATTTTATATAATGATGCAATATTTCAAACCAACGAAAATTTCATGAGTGAAAATTATTTGTTTAAGTAAAAAAGATTTATTTAAAAACGAAACATTTTAGCACTGCTGCTAGGGGTAACTAATGTTTCGGTTTTTTACTTCGTCATTAGTAAAAAAATAAAAAGCGCCCGTCCTAATCGACACCAAACAAATACTGATGGTTACCGGTTATTCAGAACTAAAATATCGGTATCGATTTTAACCGGTCGGTTTTTCCCATCCCTAGAATAGGATGGAAAGAAATCCCAACCCTATGACGAGTTTTCGATGAACCAGCGACAAAACTATCGCCACGGAGGCAGTTCCATAGGTAATGAGGGCTGTACGAGTTTAAAGTGACGTGGATAGAGGCACCTGGCATGGAGAATGTTCCACGAGGGCTACCGCATGCTGGCGGACCACGTTCCTGGCGCGGATACCAGGATCATCGTCAAAGATCTTTCATCTGAACCTTCATAGGTGTACCTCCCTTTGAACGTATTTCTGGCCTTACATCCATATGAGAGTTTTTGCCGCTAATTTTCTCAGGCATCGATTGGAGGAGTTGGTCCCCACTCAGCAAAATAGCCCTATATTTTGACATGTTCTTAGGGACAGGACTTCAAAAAATTATCATTGAAGAATTTTAAGATAGTGTGTGAATCTCTATTTTTCGGCTCACACAATTTGTATGATGTGTGTAACATATCATTTCCTGGTCGCGCATATACGCTCCTCTTGAGACTTTTGCGTACACCAGGACCGCTTTCCGGTATCTGGAGAAAAAAGCTTTTATCGCGCCTTGACAGAATGGGCCTTTCTTCTGCATGTGAGTGGTGGTCCGAGCCAACTAAGCTACTTTCAGGCGAAAGTGATTTCCCTAGAATAACCAGTGTTCTCCGGGAAACAAACTCTGAAAAGTGATTTTAGATTTTATAGCACAGGATGATCTTGAATGACGTTTTACCTCCCCCTCCCCCCCCCCCCCCCGGCTTCAATTCTCTCCACTACTACACCGATGATCCCTTGATGTCTCAGATGTGTACAATCAATCGATGCCTTATTTTGGTCAAATCGTGCCACAAATTCCTTATCCAACACCTACTATTCTATTCAGTACCTCCTCATTACATTACATGATCGACCCATCTAATTCTTCCGTAGCCCCACATTTCAAAAGCTTCTATTCTCTTTTTATCTAAACTATCTGTCATCGATGCTTCACTTCCATACATGGCTCCAATCCACACAAATACTTTCAGAAAAAACTTCCTAGCATTTAAATCTATATTCAATGTTAACAGACGTCTCTCCTTCAGAAACGCTTTTCTTGGCACTGCCTGTCTACATTTTATATCCTCTCTACTTCGGGCATCATCAGTTATTTTGCTTCCCAAATAGAAAAACTCATCTACTTTGAGTGTCTCGTTTCCTAATCTAATTCCCTTTGCATCAGCTGATTTGTTTGTTGATGTTCATCTTATATCCTTCTTTCAAGATACTGTCCATCCCGTTCAGCTGCTCTTCCAAGTCCTTTGCTAGGTCTTGAATATTATTCGGGTATTCAGCAGGTGGCGTCGTCCAGAGTGCACGATATTTCGGGTAGCTGAAGTCTTACCACCTCCAGGCGTTCCTGATGACTGACAATCTTCCACTAGGCTGTGCCTTTATATCCCCTCGCTCCAACGGCGGCCTCTTATCGGCCGTCTCCCTGGACAAACTTGGTGGAGGAAGCGTGGTGGAAGCGTATCGCTGATGCAGTGTCCTCTGTCCTGCTGCTGCCGAACTTCTTCGATGGTAACGAGAGACGCACAGAGTATCAGCGCCACGCAGACAACGAACAGCCAAAAGTGTCCGCTGTAGCAGAGCACTGCATGTCCCACGGACATGTCACGAATTATGAAAGCACGAGTTCATTGCAGCATTCCGACACCATATGGGATTGTTTCCTGTAAGAGGCTGCAGCGGTCCCGGTATATGACGAACTAATGAATATAGATAGCGGTTTTCAATCAAGCAAGGCCTGGGACCCATCACTGGCTACGCTCAAAGCAGAGAGACTGTGTGCACATGAATTCGCTCCCGTCACGACAAGTGAAGAGGACGAAGACGTGTTGTCGCCGCCCTGACGGAGACCCGCTTCCTACCATTCCACTGTGGCAGTTGTCAACAGTCAACTGGCTAGGGGTCCCTTGTGGATGGGATGTGAGGTAGTGGTCGGAGGGGTGAAGAGAGGGGAAGGCTATATAAGGGCGGCTGCCAACGGAAGACAGTTACCTGGAACGCCTGAAGGTGTCATGAAGTCGGCTTCCAGAAATAACGCGCATTCTGGACGACGCCACCCGGCAGAATAAAAATTGGTTCAAATGGCTCTGAGCACTATGGGGCTTAACATCTAAGGTCATCGGTCCCCTACAACTTAGAACTACTTAAACCTAACCAACCTAAGGACATCACACAAGTCCATGCCCGAGGCAGGATTCGAACCTGCGACCGTAGCGGTCGCACGGTCCCAGACTGAAGCGCCTAGAACCGCTCGGCCACTTCAGCCGGCACCCGGCAGAATACACGAGAAATAGACTCTAAAATAAATAAATAAAACAAAAGTTTTGAAAAAGGCTCACCACGCATAAAGTATGTGAACGGGACTGAAATCTGCAGATGTGATGTACACGTGCTGACAAACAAATAATTATACGGTACTTTCAGAAGAACTGTATGATTTATTCAAGAGAAAGAACTTCATAAGCTGAGCTAGTCAACGGCGCGGTGGTCCACCTCTGTTCATTATCCAAACAGTTATTTGGCTTGGAAATGATTGATGGAGTATTTCAGAATAAAAACACTCTTGGTTGCAAAATCATTTTACGTCAATGAAGCATTTCACCCTTTTGGGGCATCATCAGATTGTGCAAAAGTAGTTGAATATGAAACCCATCCGCCATATAGCCATAATGAACGGAAAATGGACGCAACAGTAACTGGATATATACCAAGTTACTGTTGCTTCCATTTTTAATTGATATATGACGGACGGGTATCATATTCAGCTACTTTTACACAATCTGATTATGCCCCAAAAGTTAAATAATTGAGCAACCAAGACAGTTTTTATTGTGAAATGCATTCGAAAGTGGTTGCTGTACCGATCTGCCACAATGGAATGGAATAATTTTGATTGGCAAAGTTGTTGGATGTCCTCCTGATGTTGTTGTTGTGGTCTTCAGTCCTTAGACTGGTTTGATGCAGCTCTCCATGCTACTCTATCCTGTGCAAGCTTCTTCATCTCCCAGTATCTACTGCAACCTACATCCTTCTGAATCTGCTTAGTGTATTCATCTCTTGGTCTCCCTCTACGATTTTAACCCTCCACACTGCCCTCCAATGCTAAATTTGTGATCCCTTGATGCCTCAAAACATGTCCTACCAACCGATCCCTTCTTCTAGTCAAGCTGTGCCACAAACTTCTCTTCTCCCCAATCCTATTCAATACCTCCTCATTAGTTACGTGATCTACCCACCTTATCTTCAGCATTCTTCTGTAGCACCACATTTCGAAAGCTTCTATTCTCTTCTTGTCCAAACTAGTTATCGTCCATGTTTCACTTCCATACATGGCTACACTCCATACAAATACTTTCAGAAACGACTTCCTGCACTTAAATCTATACTCGATGTTAACAAATTCCTCTTCTTGAGAAACGCTTTCCTTGCCATTGCCAGTCTACATTTTATATCCTCTCTACTTCGACCATCATCGGTTATTTTACTCCCCAAATAGCAAAACTCCTTTACTACTTTAAGTGTCTCATTTCCTAATCTAATTCCCTCAGCATCACCCGACTTAATTTGACTACATTCCATTATCCTCGTTTTACTTTTGTTGATGTTCATCTTATATCCTCCTTTCAAGACACTGTCCATTCCGTCCAACTGCTCTTCCAAGTCCTTTGCTGTCTCTGACAGAATTACAATGTCATCGGCGAACCTCAAAGTTTTTACTTCTTCTCCATGAATTTTAATACCTACTCCGAATTTTTCTTTTGTTTCCTTTACTGCTTGCTCAATATACAGATTGAATAACATCGGGGAGAGGCTACAACCCTGTCTTACTCCTTTCCCAACCACTGCTTCCCTTTCATGCCCCTCGACTCTTATAACTGCCATCTGGTTTCTGTACAAACTGTAAATAGCCTTTCGCTCCCTGTATTTTACCCCTGCCACCTTCAGAATTTGAAAGAGAGTATTCCAGTTAACATTGTCGAAAGCTTTCTCTAAGTCTAGAAATGCTAGAAACGTAGGTTTGCCTCCTGATATCGTGCCAAATTCTGTCCAGGTGGCCAGCAGGTTACAGGAGAATATGGGACAGGGACAAGGAATGAGAGGGGAGAAAGACTGTTTGACTTCTGTAATCAATTTCAGCTAGTAATAGCGAATACTCTGTTCAAGAATCACAAGAGGAGAAGGTATACTTGGAAAAGGCCGGGTGATGCGGGAATATTTCAGACAGAGATTTCTAAATCAAATACTGGATTGTGTGGCATACCCAAGAGCAGATATAGACTCAGATTACAATGTAGCAGTGACGAAGAGTCGGCTGAAGTTTAAGATGTTAGTTAGGAAGAATCTATACGCAAAGAAGTGGTATACGGAAGTACTAACGAATGACGAGATATGCATGAAGTTCTCTAAGGCTATACATACGGCAATAAGGAATAGCCCAGTAGGCAGTACAGTTAAAGAGGAATGGACATCTCTAAAAAGGGCAATCACAGGTGTTGGAGAGAGAAACATATGTACAAAGAAGGTAACTATGAAGAAACCATAAGTAACGGAAAGAATACTTCAGTTGATTGATGAAAGAAGCAAGTACAAAAATGTTCAGGGAAATTCAGGAGCACAGAAATATAAGTCGCTGAGGAATGAAATAAATAGGAAGTGCACAGAAGTTAAGGCGGAACAGGTGCATGAAAAAGTGAAGAAATCGAAAAAGAAATGATAGTCGGAAGAACTGACTCAGCATATAGGTGAAACGTCCCCTTTGAAAAGTTATATAGGACTGTGCTTAAACTGACACACAATATTTTTTAGCGCAACGCAATCTGACTTTCAGAAATCCCTACAAAGGAATGGCCCTGACTAACATTAACCTGTACCTTTCACAAATCACTTACCTCACAAAAATCTTCGTTACTCAAGCTATTGCAATACAGCGAGCGCCACTACTGCCAGCTTAACAGTCATAATATATATAGTAGTTCATGACATCCAGTGTTACAAATTTCAAAACTCCGCCATCTCTCTCCCCACATCCACCACTGCTGGCGGCTCACCTCCAACTGCGCATCGCTACGCGCTGTTCACATCCAGCTGCCCAACACTACAATGGCAGACAACAATGCAAACTAGCCACAGACTGCACACAGCACAGCCAGTGATTTTCATACAGAGAGCGCTACGTGGCGGCGGCGTTACCAATATAAGAACGTAAACAGCCTACTTACATAGCCCCCATGCTCCCCACAAAAAATTTTACAAATTGTTTTGGGCACTGGGCAATACATATTTGTTAAAATTTTTCATAATCGTAATTACAATAACAAAGAAATCAAATGCACACACTTATTGATACAATGTTGGTCAAAAGCTAAAATTTTCTCACAGTCCATAAAGATAGTCCTGATCATTCATCATAATAATAGTAGTTCATGACATCCAGTGTTACAAATTTCAAAACTCCGCCATCTCTCTCCCCACATCCACCACTGCTGGCGGCTCACCTCCAACTGCGCATCGCTACGCGCTGTTCACATCCAGCTGCCCAACACTACAATGGCAGACAACAATGCAAACTAGCCACAGACTGCACACAGCACAGCCAGTGATTTTCATACAGAGAGCGCTACGTGGCGGCGGCGTTACCAATATAAGAACCTAAACAGCCTACTTACACAGGAAAGTCAAAATAATCTTCGGTGAAATGAAAAGCAAGGGTGGTAACATAAAGAGTGCAAAGGGAATTACACTGTTAAATGCAGAAGAGAGAGCGTATAGGTGGAAGGAGTACAATGAAAGCCTCTACGAGGGAGAAGATTGGTCTGATGTGATAGAAGAAGAAACAGGATTCGATTTAGAAGAGACAGGGAATCCAGTGTTAGAATCAGAATTTAAGAGAGCTTTGTAGGACTTAAGATCGAGTAAGGTGGAAATGATAGATAGCAGTCCCTCAGAATTTCTAAGACCATTGGGGGAAGTGGCAACAAAACGACTATTCACGTTGGTGCGTAGAATGTATGAGTAAGGCGAAATACCATCTGACTTTCGAAAATTATCGTCCACACAATTCTGAAGACTACAAGAGCTGACAAGTGTGAGAATTATCGCACAATCAGCTTAACAGCTCATGCATCCAAATTACTAACAAGAATGAGATACAGAAGAATGGAAAAGAAAATTGAGACTGTGTTAGATGAGGATGAGTTTGTCTTTAGGAAAGGTAAAGGCACCAGAGAGGCAATTCTGACGTTGCGGTTGATAATGGAAGCACGACACTTTCATAGGGATTCTCAACCTGCAAAAAGCGTTCGACAATGTAAAATGGTGCAAGATGTTCGAAATTCTGAGAAAAATAGGGGTAAGCTACAGGGAGAGACGAGTAATAACAATATATACAAGAGCCAACAGGGAATAATAAGAGTGAAAGTCAAGAACAAAGTAGTTGGATTGAAAAGGGTGTAAGACAGGGATATAGTCTTCCGCCCCTACTGTTCAATCTGTACATCGAAGAAGCAGTTATGAAAATAAAAGAAAGGTTCAGGAGTGGAATTAAAATTCAAGGTAAAACGATAACAATGATATGATTCGCTGATGACATCGCTATTCTGAGTGACAGTGAAGAAGAATTACATTATGTGCTGAATGGAATTAACAATCTAATGAGTACAGAATACGGACTGAGATTAAATCGGAGAAAGACGAAAATAATGAGAATTAGTAGAAATGAGAACTTTGAGAAACTTAACATCAGAATTGATGGTCACAAAATAGGGGAAGTTAAGGAATTCTGCAACCTAGGCAGCAAAATAACCAATGATGGAAGGAGCAAGGACGAAATCAAAAGCAGACTATCACTGCCAAAAATAGCATTCCTGGCCAAGAGAAGTCTACTAGTATGAAACATAAGCCTTATTTTGAGGAAGAAATTTCTGAGAATGTACGTCTGGAGCACAGCATTGTATGCTAGTGAAACATGGACGCTGGGAACACCGGAACAGAAGAGAATCGAAGCATTTGAGAAGTTGTGCGACATACAAATGTTGAAAATTAGATGGACTGATAAGGTAAGAAACGAGGAGGTTCTGCGCAGAAACGGTGAGGAAAGGGACAGGATGATAGAACATCTGTTGAGACGTGAGGGAATGAATTCCATGGTTCTAGAGGGAGCTGTAGAGGACAAAAACAGTAGAGGAAGACAGAGAATATAATGCAATCAGCTAATAATTGAGGACGAAGGTTGCCAATTGCTACTCTGAGACGAAGCAGTTGGCATAGGAGAGGAATTATTTGTGGCGGGCCGCATCAAACCAGTAAGAAGACTGATTACTCAAAAAAAAAAAAAAAAAAAAAAAAGAATACGCCAATTGGAGAGAATTTGGCACGCTATCACTGTGGAGGACATCCAGAAACTCTTTCAATCAGTGCGAAGCCGAATAACTGCTTGCATAAGGGCCAGAAGTGGACCGAAATGTTTCTGACTCGCTCAATTTGTGAAGCTCTTCTCTTGAACAAATCATCCGATTTGTCAGAAATGGTAATCATCTGTTAGTCTGTACATGTACATCACTACAGATTTCCGTCCCACTTGGATAATTTTTTCGTGGTGTTTTTTTCCCCTTAGAGTGTATTCAAAAACATTCCGGTGTCCTGGAAGGAACTAGCTCCATGCCAAGGAACTGGAAATGGACAATGGGAATGTTAGAATTACGTTCCTGAGTTTGATTACTAAAAGAATACATGTTAAAACAATTTTATGGAGCGGTTTTGTTGCCGGTGAAATACTTTGTGGTTATAACTAAATTTCCGCTACCTGAACCAGTGTAGACCAACTTTATAGAAATAGCCTGCAAAACTGTGCGCCGCACGATTTGCGTTGTTAGTAGTGTTAGTTTCACGACTTGCCGCTAGACGCCGGTACTGGTACAGCGTCCGTAGGCCTTAAACACAAGCACGAATCTGCATTACAGTTGCAGATAGTCACCATCGTCCTAGCCAAGGTGAGCATGACATAACTCGTAAAGCTGTTTTACCAAAGCATGATATAATTGGTAAAGCTGCTTTATCAATAAACAGTAACAATGCTGCTGCTCGTCGCGAATGCTGTTCCGGGTTCTCGCGGACGCAGATACTCGTCACAGTTAGCAACGTTTGTAGCCCGGAATGTAAAGTATGGTACACAAATAAATTTTACCCTCTCACGAGAAAATTAAAATGTGTTTCTTTCAGCTGTTCATTCGTTGTTTCTCACTCTCGTGTCCTTATTAATTTTTCCACAATGTCTTATTGTCGTACGATCACTCGTTTTTGATGAGGACCCTCCACAGTAGCGAAAATTTAATTGCAGCCACCCTGTAGATAAGTCGGCCAGTGTCGGAGTTTACGTGGGCCCTGTGAGGCCAAGCTGGTGTTCTACAACAGTATTGAATGTGTCCCTGGGGATCAATGAAGTTGTCCGACATGAGTGAAAAGCTCCGAAAGACTTCGCAAGTGCTTTCCCGTGTGTCGGCGTGTAACCTGCTTAGTCGTTTTCTGGCTTTCTAGGCGAACCCTGCAGTTACGTGTGCGAACGCGGACTCTACAGAAATAGGAAGCGTGGAGCCATTAGCTATACTCGTAGCGGGTGTTTTTGTTTGGCGAACGAGGCGGAATTGGCAAGACGCACTAGAAGACAATAAATTCTATCACTTTCAGTGAGAATATGAAATGTGGAATTTTCGTTTCACCTTTGTCGGCTTTGGACTTTCATCCCGTTTTTAATAAAACACCCACAGCCGTCCTTACGATGTTAGTTATTATGTGGCTACTAGTTCCGGTGCTTCAGAACACCTTCTTCAGGCCTTAAATGACGCTGAGGAGGTTAACTCCAATCGTATACAGGATACATCAGTGGCCAACATCTGTGAACTGGTTTTCGCAGACAACCTGTGACAACGATGTTGTGTCTCCGACCGTTAACTACCAGGGTTGTCCAGGAAATATGTTCCGATCGGTCGCGAAATGGAAACCACTGGGAAAATCCGGTAAAGCTTTGCACAGATGCGTTGGGCAGTATCTCTAATATGTCCGTCAATCGTGTCGCGTCGCTCTTTTCAGTTTTGAGTGAACAGTGAGCACGTAAAAATTCGTACGGAATAGCGTCTCCCGCCATGTATGAGGGCCTGGCTAGAGACTTCGCCTGTGTCATGCAGCCCACATGACACAACTGTCGAGCAGTTCCTTCTTCACGCCAATTCTCGGCCTCACACTGCAGGGGCAATGAAGACGCTCCTGCACCGTTTCCGATGAGAAGTGTTTGATCGTCCACAATACAGTCCGTAATTGGCTCCCCCTGAGTCTCATCTGTGCTCACAAGAACCGTTGGCTATGAAGACAAAATGTTTCCACAGACAACGACCTGCAGACCAGTGCAGATAACTGGGCGAAAGCCCAGGCGGCTGCTTTCTATGACGAGGATATTGGAAAGTTGACACAACACTACGACAACACTCGAAACTGGAGCGGCGACTATGTAGAGAAGTAGTTGGAAGACGTACCTAACTGTTGCAAATAAAACATTTCTGGTTTTCACTGTGGTTTCCATTTCGCGACCGATCGGAACTTACTTCTTGGACAAGCCTCGTAGCAGCACAACATCGTTGTTACAGGTAGTCTGCAAAAACCAGTTCATAGATGTTAGCCATTGATGTATCGTGTATACGACTGGAGTTAATCTCTTCAGCGTCATTTAAGTCCTGAGATGGTGTACTGAAGCACCGAGACTGTAATAAATAACATCGTAGGGACGGCTATAGGTATTCCATTTTATTAGATAAGTGAACGGCAGATGTCCCTCAAATCTCCAGTCAGAAGGATGGGCATACAACAGCTTTACCCCGTTTTTATGGAGCATATACAAGGCGGAAGAGTCAAGAAATCAGCTGGAGACGGTTTGGTGACTATTTACGCCGCTTCTGATCCAATCTTTTTGCCGAATTTGAGAGTTTTTTGGAAGCAGTTGGGTTTCGCAGGAAACTGATTAGTGGAATAGAAGTGACAATTCTCTCGCGGATCTGACGGAAGCTATAGACCCTTGTTTAGACTGATTTAACAGTGTAGCAGCCCAGAAGATTAATTCCGGTTCTCCAATCAACACTTGAGAGTAAATCGTCGCAGAAATACGTTGGTACGCAAAACTTGAGGATGAAAATACAATGTTCCTGGGTGCATTATGCAAAACTGGGTACTTCCAGCATTGTCCAACATGATCGTTTCAGTCGTCCAGGTGTTATGATGTGGGGAGGCATCATTTTGCATGAGAGTACTGACCTCCAAATCTTTGAACTCGGTACATTCACCGGTCAACTTTACTGTCCTACTGTTTCCTACCCAGGATGCATCCTTTCAAGAGGCTGTCCGACTTCATTTTCATTTTTACTGATTACAATGCGCGATCTCATCGAAAAACGAACATGGAGCTCTTCAAATGAGAGGATATTCGGCTAATAGACTGGCCTGCCCGTTACCCCTAAATACCATGGAGGACACGTGGGATGTCTTGAGGAGAGATATCGCAACGTATCCACATGCACCAACGACCATCCAGCAATTGTCAGTCGCGCAGGCGGGTGGGTTGGGTTGGGTTGTTGGGGGAAGGAGACCAGACAGCTAGGTCATCGGTCCAATCGAATTAGGCAAGGCCAGGGAAGGAAGTCGGCCGTGTCCTTTCAAGGGAACCATCCCGACATTTGCCTGGAGCGATTTAGGGAAATCACGGAAAACCTAGCCGGCCGGTGTGGCCGAGCGGTTCTAGGCGCTTCAGACTGGAACTGCGAGACCGCTACGGTCGCAGGTTCGAATCCTGCCTCGGGCATGGATGTGTGTGTTGTCTTTAGGTTAGTTAGGTTTAAGTAGTTCTAAGTTCCAGGCGACAGATGACCTTAGATGTTAAGTCCCATAGTGCTCAGAGCCATTTGAACCATTTTTTTGAACGGAAAACCTAAATCAGGATGGCCGGACGCGGGATTGAACCGTCGTCCTCCGGAATGCGGCTGGCGGATGACTGGAACACCCTACTACAAGGACTGCTCACCAACCTTGTTGACAGACTATGAGTACGTTGCATGCATTGCCGTCCGTAGTGATCCCACACCCTTTTAAGAACGATATCCTGCTTTTTGTAATGTCGAGGGAACCGTCATAAATCTAATATGATTGCACTTAACGTATGTCTTTTAACTACCTTTTGTAGTAAACTGTAGCAGTGTTTTCCATATTTAATTGTCATAGAGCTATGACAATTAACAAAATGTTCCGGTCTAGTATGCCGTGATCGAATGGATTTCACGTTAAAAGCCAGCGTTTCGTCCCCATCTGCGGATGGTATTTTCGCGGGGCATCGTAGCTGCTTTGTGTGTCCGATCGACTCCCTGACTTGCTACTGACTACAGCGAAATTCCGCTTCGGCGCAGTGCCATGACGTCACATGTTTTGAAAACGCAGGCGCAATTGGCCGTTGTCGACTACCGCGGTCCGCTGTTGCTATCACCCATGGTGGAAAACTGGTACATATCTCCGTCAGCACCATAATCCAGATGTCATTCAATTTCACACCCTCCTCCTTCCTACTCAAATTCCTGCGGTGTTTCACAATCACTATGGCCTTTCTCTATAACCTTTCATGGTATCCGTTTGTGCCGGTTGGAGCGGCCGTGCGGTTCCAGGCGCTACAGGCTGGAGCCGAGCGACCGCTACGGTCGCAGGTTCGAATCCTGCCTCGGGCATGGATGTGTATGGTGTCCTTAGGTTAGTTAGGTTTAATTGGTTCTAAGTTCTAGGCGACTGATGACCTCAGTAGTTAAGTCGCATAGTGCTCAGAGCCATTTGAACCATTTGAACCACGGTATCCGCTTGTGTCTGTCAGGCATAATAGCCCGAAACATTTTATTAATTGTGACATTTCCGGCAGTGAAAGTTTACATTTCGTAGTGATATGTTTCTTAGAATTCTGAGTGAAGGATCATTTCGCTCTGTATATGACCGAAAGAGACAGCCTTCCAGGAATTGTGAAACGAATCCTGTCGTCCTGGACCGTGTGCCGCAAAGAGTGCAGATTCTTCACGACATGGAGAAATTCACAGACGTCTGTTGTGCTGTATGAGGCGAGGCTGATCGGGCCCAAGCGCTGTACTGTGCGAGTGAGAAAGACGAGAATCTACGTCATAGGGAAACCCCCAGGAGCTGTTTGTGCCCAGGGAGGCGTAGCAGTATTAAATATGGCGGACCTAAGATCGGCCATAAAGGGAAACATTTATGAACCTTATTTAATTCTGTAGTAACTCAGGGAATGAAGCCACAGTAATTTTAATCTACCATCTTTCTTAAATTTCCACGAAGATTCCAATAAAACGTGAATGTTGACCATGTTTATAATAGTTTAGGATTTACCTTTAAACTGAAATTAACAAGTTTGTAACAGAGGCCTGAATGCTAGACTCTGAACGCTTTGGTCGATCTTAACGATAGACAGCCGGACGGGGTGGCCGAGCGGTTCTAGGCGCTAAAGTCTGGAACCGCACGACCGCTACGGTCGCAGGTTCGAATCCTGCCTCGGGCATGGGTGTGTGTGATGTCCTTAGGTTAGTTAGGTTTAAGTAGTTCTAAGTTCTAGGGGACTGATGACCTCAGAAGTTAAGTCCCATAGTGCTCAGAGCCATTTAACGATCGACATTTCATATAAAAGCGCATTATTAAAATGACAAATGTTGTAAATATCAACTCTGTAACTTTATTTCTTTAAAATATATATTACATTAAAATTATCAGTATTTTCAGTTAAGCATCAGATCATCATTTCCTCCTCACGAAACACACAGAACGATGACAAAAAAATGGTTCAAATGGCTCTGAGCACTTTGGGACTTAACATCTATGGTCATCAGTCCCCTAGAACTTAGAACTACTTAAACCTAACTAACCTAAGGACATCACACAACACTCAGTCATCACGAGGCAGAGAAAATCCCTGACCCCGCCGGGAATCGAACCCGGGAACCCGAACGATGACAGCATGATACCTTATTGAATCATTAGGTAATAGAATATTTGTTGTAAAGTTTAGAGCATAATAGTTACATTTTTCCTTTATTTGTTTATCAGAAAGCACACTGGTGCAAGGCTACTGGCCGTGACATTCAAAGTTAAGAAGGAAATTGTATTGGTTTTACGTAAAAGAATTTAACGATTATTATGTAATGAATATTATTGTTACTTTGTTTAGAACGTGAAAGTAGTCTAGCTTTGATTAACTAAATACACTCCTGGAAATGGAAAAAAGAACACATTGACACCGGTGTGTCAGACGCACCATACTTGCTCCGGACACTGCGAGAAGGCTGTACAAGCAATGATCACACGCACGGCACAGCGGACACACCAGGAACCGCAGTGTTGGCCGTCGAATGGCGCTAGCTGCGCAGCATTTGTGCACCGCCGCCGTCAGTGTCAGCCAGTTTGCCGTGGCATAC
Organism: Schistocerca cancellata; assembly: GCF_023864275.1. Taxonomy (NCBI): domain Eukaryota; kingdom Metazoa; phylum Arthropoda; class Insecta; order Orthoptera; family Acrididae; genus Schistocerca; species Schistocerca cancellata. The sequence continues at coordinate 1,002,524,300 of NC_064627.1, forward strand.
GGAGCTCCATCGCAGTCTTTAACACTGGTAGCATGCCGCGACAGCGTGGACGTGAACCGTATGTGCAGTTGACGGACTTTGAGCGAGGGCGTATAGTGTGCATGCGGGAGGCCGGGTGGACGTACCGCCGAATTGCTCAACACGTGGGGCGTGAGGTCTCCACAGTACATCGATGTTGTCGCCAGTGGTCGGCGGAAGGTGCACGTGCCCGTCGACCTGGGACCGGACCGCAGCGACGCACGGATGCACGCCAAGACCGTAGGATCCTACGCAGTGCCGTAGGGGACCGCACCGCCACTTCCCAGCAAATTAGGGACACTGTTGCTCCTGGGGTATCGGCGAGGACCATTCGCAACCGTCTCCATGAAGCTGGGCTACGGTCCCGCACACCGTTAGGCCGTCTTCCGCTCACGCCCCAACATCGTGCAGCCCGCCTCCAGTGGTGTCGCGACAGGCGTGAATGGAGGGACGAATGGAGACGTGTCGTCTTCAGCGATGAGAGTCGCTTCTGCCTTGGTGCCAATGATGGTCGTATGCGTGTTTGGCGCAGTGCAGGTGAGCGCCACAATCAGGACTGCATACGACCGAGGCACACAGGGCCAACACCCGGCATCATGGTATGGGGAGCGATCTCCTACACTGGCCGTACACCACTGGTGATCGTCGAGGGGACACTGAATAGTGCACGGTACATCCAAACCGTCATCGAACCCATCGTTCTACCATTCCTAGACCGGCAAGGGAACTTGCTGTTCCAACAGGACAATGTACGTCCGCATGTATCCCGTGCCACCCAACGTGCTCTAGGAGGTGTAAGTCAACTACCCTGGCCAGCAAGATCTCCGGATCTGTCCCCCATTGAGCATGTTTGGGACTGGATGAAGCGTCGTCTCACGCGGTCTGCACGTCCAGCACGAACGCTGGTCCAACTGAGGCGCCAGGTGGAAATGGCATGGCAAGCCGTTCCACAGGACTACATCCAGCATCTCTACGATCGTCTCCATGGGAGAATAGCAGCCTGCATTGCTGCGAAAGGTGGATATACACTGTACTAGTGCCGACATTGTGCATGCTCTGTTGCCTGTGTGTATGTGCCTGTGGTTCTGTCAGTGTGATCATGTGATGTATCTGACCCCAGGAATGTGTCAATAAAGTTTCCCCTTCCTGGGACAATGAATTCACGGTGTTCTTATTTCAATTTCCAAGAGTGTATCTTAAAATGTAAAATAATGTAGCATAAGCTGTAGTCAATCAGGTGGACGACTTCAGGGAAGGGAACTGCTCTAGTCAGTTGAGCGACGATGTTCGGCACGCGGGAAAGGCGACCGGAGACGGGCAGAGGGCAGTGGTGGTGCAGACGCGAAAGTAGACAGTTCGGCTGGAGACACCGAAGTGGTCAGTTCTGCTCTAGACGCCAAAGGATACAGTTCAGACTGAGACGCGAAAGCTGACAGTCGGTCTTTAGGTAGCTAGGAAGTGAAACGACTAAGAAAATTTCGGCTCGTGTAGGATCGCGGGACTTAGTCTCTGAGCGGTGAGCATCCGCGCGCCTGGTGTGAACTCTTAACCTTTCGCGTAGATAACGAGGTGGAATATTGGTCTTGTATTTCCGATGAGATTGTGAATGATCGAACTGTGTCAAACGGATATGCGCTCGAGTGTAACAGTAACTCTAAATACGACCACTTTCGCTATTAGTTTGCTTTCTGAATAAACATTATTCTAACCAAATCGCAACTGTGTGGCCTAAAATCGTTGATGGGTCATTAATTTAGCTCCCGATATTATTGTTACTGTTATTATATGTTATGTCAATTCTGTACGTTTCATACAGTTTCGTAAACTTGTCATCAAGCAGACAATTTAACCAAAGGGTCACAAGTGTCTAATTTAGTTCGTGTAATGGGACACTAGAGGTTCAACCCCTAGACGAGTTTGAGCCAAGACATTTCGACGAAGAGGAACCGCATGTGAGCCCGAACATTCGTGGGATGTTAGCTCGCAGGCGTGTCAAGCTTGAAACGTCCCGTTTTGAAAAATAATACAAGACTGTGCTTAAACTGACACACAATATTTTTAGCGCAACGCAATCTGACTTTCAAAAATCCCTACAAAAGAATGGCCCTGACTAACATTAACCTATACCTTTCACAAATCGCTTACCTCACAAAAATCTTCGTTACTCGAACTACTGCAATACAGCGAGCGCCACTACTGCCAGCTAAATAAAAGATTCAAACTACTGAAGGCACTAACTACTGATAGGCATAGTTAGCAAATGAAAGATTTTGATAGAGAACAAACAATGTATTTACCTTAATAATCATAATATGTATAGCAGTTCATGCCATCCAGTATTACAAATTTCAAGACTCCGCCATCTCTCTCCCCACATCCACCACTGCTGGCGGCTCACCTCCAACTGCGCAACGCTACGCACTGTTCACATCCAGCTGCCCAACACTACAATGGCAGACAACAATGCAAACTAGCCACAGACTGCACACAGCACAGCCAGTGATTTTCATACAGAGAGCGCTACGTGGCGGCGGCGTTACCAATATAAGAACCTAAACAGCCTGCTTACAAGCTCATTCACATTTTAGTTGTAAGAGAGATCCCAGTTCGCTAACTGCTCTTTAAAATGTTGTGAATGTGTACAAAATGTTTTTGTGTGGAGTGAAGGAACATAAGCAGTGTGAGTCGCATAATTTGTATTGCGTGTCGCATAGCGCAAAGCCCAAGTACGAGTAGATTCCGGCCGCAGCTGCGGACTTCGCGCTACGCCATGGCATCTCCAAATCACGGGCGAAGGAATCGTTACACATGTACATTTTCTGCTGCCCCCTCGCTTTCTATTAACAGCGCACCCACCACAGCCGACTAGTACGAAAATAACTTGCCCCAGTTTGCACAGGCGACAAACATGAACAGACCACTGAGGTTCTAATAACGACTATGTTTTTAGTCCTCTCAGTTGGATACAGAGAATAAGGAAGTTTGGGAGAGGAAATGTCACAACCAAACCAATAGCAGGATTAATATATTAAAAAAAAGAATGTCTTCACAGATTATAGGTTCACAGTACTCAGCCGAGGCTAGCCTTCACTAACGTTAAGCAATACTAAACGACAGTATATGAATAGAGACCTTGGTTGAAGTACACAGAAACTACAAAGCTTAATTCAGTTAAGCCTGAAGCTACGTCTACCCGTAAAGGGGTCATATTTTACGGTAAGATTTGGCCGCAATAGCGTTTTCGACAACACTGCCGCAATGTGGCTGCAATAGAAAGCAGTTTTGTGGTATGTCTGGGCTATATTGCTGATGTTACACGCTGTTGCAGATGGTGGCTGGGGTGTTGCCTGTGTTCTTCATCATGGGTATAGAATATTACATGTTGCAGGACAATGTCTGCCTCTGGCTTTGTCTGTAAATGCTTCTCTCTCGCTGTCACTTTTGTTACCTACTTAAGCCGCCGACAGTGCTGCAGTCACCCATCTGAGGACAATATCGTTTCACCTTCCTTCGAAACTTTGCACACATACACATAGTCACATATTTTGTAGTTGTTTGCTGTCATGAGCTTTTTGTGTAAAGAAATGAAAAAGAGAACAAACGGGAGAATTATGAATTTTTATGCGGTTCATCTACGACCAGAGCAATGGGACGTCGAAAGTAAGCTATACAAAGATCGCAGTCTGGAAAAAAAAGCAGTGGTTCGATGAAGCATTAAAAAAGTTTCGGAGTCTTCGAATCCATGAAAAATGCGAGACTTAAAAGCTCAGGTGGCTTTTCATCCACATGGTTTGAATTTGATGTTGTGAGTTTCGTACTATGTGGAGACGACCTGAAGGAGGAATTGATAGTGTAAACAGTGGTATATGCCGAGGAACAAAAATAAAATAGAAATAAAAATTGTATACTTGTTTCAAAATTATTTTAATGAAATCATTCAATCCTTTTACCAAATAATCGCACACATCTGGAAGCATGAAGTTTGTTGATGAAAAGTGAACTTTAATGTACCTCGAATCACCATTAGGTAAAAACCGAAGCATGAATGCTAATGTTGTCGTAACTGGTGTACACGCTTTCATATTCGTATCGGTTTTAACAATGCCCTGAGCAATTGCTTGTAGAGATATTCGAGATAGTGTTTCGACGCTCTGGTAAAATACTGGAACAGCTTCAGTTCATTTGTTTAATTTTCTGAAGCTTTCAGCTTACTTAAAAATGAAAGCATTTACAAAACCCGATTTCGTGTCAGTTCTTAGCGGCGGTGTGTTGGAACGTTTTACTCGGCCACTCAAAAGAAACCCGCGCAATTTCAATGCTGGTGTCGCGGTTCTGACCTCCAGTGCACAGGCGAAGCGACTGGAAGAGCAGCGAGATGTAAGAAGGGGTGTGGCGACCTTCCCATCGTGTGACACGTTGACGGTGCCGTTGAGCAGAATTGTGGTGAAATTTGGTGCCAGTGTGACATCACACACTTACACATTAAGTGAACTTCTGAGTTCAGGCCTTTCTTTGCCCCATGTGTCGATACTATGCTATTTGAAACGTCGTCGAGCCGGAGGGTGATATCCCAGAGCCCACGCTTTTCCAATATTACAGAGAAAGTTTGTAGACACATTTGAGCCGAATTTCAAACTTCCACGTCGCGTTGGGAAACAGTTACTTGGTTTCGAGACAGTGACGCTTTAATTACGTTACGTGACGTTTGTGTGTAACTGTAAATATTTAGTTCGATAAATATGGTACCTTATAATACACTCCTGGAAATGGAAAAAAGAACACATTGACACCGGTGTGTCAGACCCACCATACTTGCTCCGGACACTGCGAGAGGGCTGTACAAGCAATGATCACACGCACGGCACAGCGGACACACCAGGAACCGCGGTGCTGGCCGTCGAATGGCGCTAGCTGCGCAGCATTTGTGCACCGCCGCCGTCAGTGTCAGCCAGTTTGCCGTGGCATACGGAGCTCCATCGCAGTCTTTAACACTGGTAGCATGCCGCGACAGCGTGGACGCGAACCGTATGTGCAGTTGACGGACTTTGAGCGAGGGCGTATAGTGGGCATGCGGGAGGCCGGGTGGACGTACCGCCGAATTGCTCAACACGTGGGGCGTGAGGTCTCCACAGTACATCGATGTTGTCGCCAGTGGTCGGCGGAAGGTGCACGTGCCCGTCGACCTGAGACCGGACCGCAGCGACGCACGGATGCACGCCAAGACCGTAGGATCCTACGCAGTGCCGTAGGGGACCGCACCGCCACTTCCCAGCAAATTAGGGACACTGTTGCTCCTGGGGTATCGGCGAGGACCATTCGCAACCGTCTCCATGAAGCTGGGCTACGGTCCCGCACACCGTTAGGCCGTCTTCCGCTCACGCCCCAACACCGTGCAGCCCGCCTCCAGTGGTGTCGCTACAGGCGTGAATGGAGGGACGAATGGAGACGTGTCGTCTTCAGCGATGAGAGTCGCTTCTGCCTTGGTGCCAATGATGGTCGTATGCGTGTTTGGCGCCGTGAAGGTGAGCGCCACAATCAGGACTGCATACGACCGAGGCACACAGGGCCAATACCCGGCATCATGGTGTGGGAAGCGATCTCCTACACTGGCCGTACACCACTGGTGATCGTCGAGGGGACACTGAATAGTGCACAGTACATCCAAACCGTCATCTAACCCATCGTTCTACCATTCCTAGACCGGCAAGGGAACTTGCTGTTCCAACAGGACAATGCACGTCCGCATGTATCCCGTGCCACCCAACGTGCTCTAGAAGGTGTAAGTCAACTACCCTGGCCAGCAAGATCTCCGGATCTGTCCCCCATTGAGCATGTTTGGGACTGGATGAAACGTCGTCTCACGCGGTCTGCACGTCCAGCACGAACGCTGGTCCAACTGAGGCGCCAGGTGGAAATGGCATGGCAAGCCGTTCCACAGGACTACATCCAGCATCTCTACGATCGTCTCCATGGGAGAATAGCAGCCTGCATTGCTGCGAAAGGTGGATATACACTGTACTAGTGCCGACATTGTTCATGCTCTGTTGCCTGTGTCTATGTGCCTGTGGTTCTGTCAGTGTGATCATGTGATGTATCTGACCCCAGGAATGTGTCAATAAAGTTTCCCCTTCCTGGGACAATGAATTCACGGTGTTCTTATTTCAATTTCCAGGAGTGTATTTAGTTCGATAAATATGGTACCTTATAATATGTAGATTCAAAATACGTAAGCAACTATCGTCTATCAATAACCATGGTTTGGCGTAAAACCAATTATCCTTAGAGCGGTCACGTTACCCCACGTAAACGGGAGTAGTACACTGCAAATTACTGTCCATTAATAGATAACAACTATCAAGTAAAAAAGACGTCACTTCTACCACCAGCGAATAGAAAAATCCAGTACATGGACTGCGTCACCACAGGAGACTGATTAAATCGTGGTGCTCATTACTAAAATTGCCGATAACATGATATTCGCACACACCGTAGTTGTTTACTATTGCCGTCTTGCAGTATCTTCCTCTGACTATCAGATGATGTGTCGATGTGAATCTGTCTCATTAGATGAGAGGACGAGTGTTTGTACAGTGGAGTGCTTTGCTGTGGGAACGAGTGAAATTAAAAAGATACACTGGGCTGATAAGTCACGGAGCATCTCGCCTTGTGCTGATGGCAGTATATGTCTGCGTTGAGACAAGGTTAAATTTAAAGCCGACGGCGGTATTACTCATGAAAAGAGAATGTTTAGGAAGAACCAACCGCACCCATCTTAATTGCACATGAGCCCTTCACAGGTTAGCGATGCAGTGAAGTGTTGGCGCTGCGTCTACATATTGTATTTAACGTGCTTGAAAACACCAGTATTCAGCGTAAAAACAGTCTGTGCCACCTTTTCAAGCCGGCCGGTGTGGCCGTGCGGTTCTAGGCGCTTCAGTCTGGAACCGCATGATCGCTACGGTCGCAGGTTCGAATCCTGCCTCGGGCATGGATTTGTGTGATGTCCTTAGGTTAATTAGGTTTAAGTAGTTCTAAGTTCTAGGGGACTAATGACCACACATGTTAAGTCCCATAGTGCTCAGAGCCATTTGAACCACATTTTCAAAATGTCAACTTAAGTTCTGCCAAAACGCGGAAATTTACTGTCCTGGCTCCAGTTCTGTAAACTACAGTTTTGTGTTCGACGTTTGACGTGACTGTCTGCATGCACAAGTGTACAGAAGTCCACCACTTGGACACTGCCTCATATATGAGCACTGTTTCTCAGTTGTAACTGCCGAGTTGGATGTGCAGGTTTTGAATACTTCTCCACCCAGTATTCCTGAGTTGTGAACAATTTTTATTTATTTATTTTATTTTTGTTTTTTGAGTCGTCGGTTTTCTGAGTAGTTTGATGGGGCCGCCATGAATTCCTCTCCTTCGCCAGCCAATAGTAAACTGTCAGTCAGGCGTGCAACTGTCTGGCGTTGTTGAGTATCTGTGATCTGGAAGCTTCTACCGCATGGTATTTGAACATCTTGCCTCCTGATCCAACCAATATCATTAAATTTTCAGCAGAGTACACACATCAGTTGGACACTGGCCGAACCAGTACCTTTGTGATGTGTATCCAGTTTGACTGATCTAACTTGTTTTAGTAAATGAGGAGCAACTGTTGTCTGAGATATGTACCTCTCTGGTTATGCACAGCTGTTGATATGAACCTCTATTCATTGGACTTTGTTCCCACCAATATACAGAAGTTAGGTAAAGATTATAAGGGTCTTCAAAATGTTCAAATGTATGTGAATTCCTAAGGGACCAAACTGCTGAGGTCATCGGTCCCTAGACTTACACACTACTTCAACTAAATTAACGCTAAGGACAACACTCACACACATGCTCGAGGGAGGACTCGAACCTCCGTCGGGAGGGGCCGCACGATTAGTGACATGGCGCCTCTAAACGCGCGGCCACTCCGCGCGGCTATAAGAGTCTCCAATCGTTTTGAAACTGGGCGCGTTAATGGGTTCAAAGTGTTGTTACCATCATGTCGGACAGAACTTTACCTACAAAATCTCTGAAAAGCTGAAGTTGGCACACGTTCCTATATCGCAACTTTCTTTGTTCTGCTCTTCATTTTTCCGTCACCTTTCCTGACAAATCAGCGGTAGCAGTTGACAACAATTCCATTATGTGGTGATACTCTCGTCTTGATCGATGTTACAAGCTGCATTTGTCAAAAAAATTTTAAAAGAACATGATTTTGTCTAAAAAAGTAAAATCAACATGTTTGCTTTTATGCCTTTATGTCTGCCTTTGCAGTCCACAATGTCGACTACAGGTCACCTATCAAGCGTTATACTGCAAAAACAGACTGTAGCGTCACTTGTTGTGTCACATGCAATATGTACGCTTGCTGTAACACTCGGCTAAAGAAACGAAATAGTAGCAATGAAAAACAGTGCTACGTGATTACAGATTCAGGAGCCTTTGATAATGAACAAGCGACCGGTGTACTTATTCACTTGACACCCATTTCATTTAGAGCTCCTTTAATTTTCAATTGCGGCTTAACCCTTTAATAAATTCCAAGAGAAAATGGACGTTATAGGAACGGAAATAGGGACACAGATTTAGCCTGCGGTCATTTTGTGAGAACAGTACACCGAAAAACCAATCCAGATTCGCAAATTTTACTTACTATTAGTATTATTCACTCATTTTGAAACCATCGTAACATAGTCAACAATGGTATTTCCGAAGATGTGAAAACCATGTCAAAAATGTGCAACATTTTTAACATGGTTTTCACATCTTTTAAAACACCATTCTTGAGTAAACTACGGTCATTTCAAATTGGTCTCGGCCCTAAACTAGTCATCGAGTGAATAAAACAATTAAAAAAGTAAAATTTACTACTTTGGACTGGTTTTTCATAGTATTGATTAAGAGGAGTTGCTGACCTACAGCTATTCCAGCACGCTGGAAGTTCATAAAATTTCGTGAGAAGTTCTTAATTGGCAGCAACTGTTAAGAAATTCGTCCAGTCTTAAATGGTTCTTCTTGTATGTGGAAGCGTAGGAACACAGTGAGGGCCTCTTTTCCGGCAGTTGAGACTGAGCCAGAATGAGAACCTTCTGTTAGCAAAAGACCCGATCATTTCTCTGTGTCGCAGCAGGTAGGCTCTATCCCCTGCCCCTCCAGGTAAGTTAGCAACGACCCTATTTCTTTTGGGGGTCGGAAACTTACTAGAAGGTGGTACACGAGTCATGAAATGTCGTACCCGCCGCCACAGCCCGTCCGGTTCCAGAATCGATGCGGACCAGTTTCGTCTCCCACGTGAACGCGTTTTGCTATAGGCGCCTGCCGCCTTGCATTTAGTAACAGTTTAACTTGAACAGATCTCGCCGATGCCGCCCGCGTACGTAAGCAGAATCGCTCGGAAAGCCACCGCGATGCGACAGTCTCGCGCTACGGCCAAGAATGACTGCGTCATCTCTTGGTAAAATTCCACCGTGACCTCACGTTTGTCATGGGGTGGCAAAAAAGGTATCAATGAAATCTCCCCTTTCGTTGGGGCTTTGATCCGCACAAATTGCCCGATCTAGGACGACAATTCACAATGAGCAACAGGACAAATTTCTTGACAAACTTCTACACTGCTTACACGGACGTTTCAAACGTTCTCTAAGAATATTGTGGGACTCCATCCCCATTAAACGTGGCCGGATCCATTTCAAAGCAGTGCTACACAATTTTTAGTGTTGTGTACTGACTGCAACCACGTTTTTTTTTTTTTTTTTTGGTCATCAGTCTACTGACTGGTTTGATGCGGCCCGCCACGAATTCCTTTCCTGTGCTAACCTCTTCATCTCAGAGTAGCACTTGCAACCTACGTCCTCAATTATTTGCTTGACGTATTCCAATCTCTGTCTTCCTCTACAGTTTTTGCCCTCTACAGCTCCCTCTAGTACCATGGAAGTCATTCCCTCATGTCTTACCAGATGTCCTATCATCCTGTCCCTTCTCCTTATCAGTGTTTTCCACAAATTCCTTTCCTCTCCGATTCTGCGTAGAACCTCCTCATTCCTTACCTTATCAGTCCACCTAATTTTTAACATTCGTCTATAGCACCACATCTCAAATGCTTCGATTCTCTTCTGTTCCGGTTTTCCCACAGTCCATGTTTCACTACCATACAATGCTGTACTCCAAACGTACATCCTCAGAAATTTGTTCCTCAAATTAAGGCCGGTATTTGATATTAGTAGACTTCTCTTGGCCAGAAATGCCTTTTTTGCCATAGCGAGTCTGCTTTTGATGTCCTCCTTGCTCCGTCCGTCATTGGTTATTTTACTGCCTAGGTAGCAGAATTCCTTATCTTCATTGACTTCGTGACCATCAATCCTGATGTTAAGTTTCTCGCTGTTCTCATTTCTACTACTTCTCATTACCTTCGTCTTTCTCCGATTTACTCTCAAACCATATGTAAGTAGGCTGTTTATGTTTTCTTATTGGCAACGTTACGTAGCGCTCTGTATGAAAATCATTGGCTGTGCTGTGTGCAGTCTGTGGCTAGTTTGCATTGTTGTCTGCCATTGTAGCGTTGGGCAGCGGCAGCTGGATGTGAACAGCGCGTAGCGTTGCGCAGTTGGAGGTGAGCCGCCAGCAGTGGTGGATGTGGGGAGAGAAATGGCGGAGTTTTGATGATTGTAAGAATGGATGTTATGAACTGCTATATATATTATGACTATTAAGGTAAATACAATGTTTGTTCTCTATTAAAATCTTTCATTTGCTAACTATGCCTACTAGTAGTTAGTGCCTTCCGTAGTTTGTATCTTTTATTTAGTTGGCAGTAGTGGCGCTCGCTGTATTGCAGTAGTTCGAGTAATGAAGATTTTTGTGAGGTAAGTGATTTGTGAAAGTTATAGGTTAATGTTAGTCAGGGCCATTCTTTTGTAGGGATTTTTGAAAGTAAGATTGCGTTGCGCTAAAAAAATATTGTGTGTCAGTTTAAGCACAGTCTTGTATAATTGTTCTAAGGGGACGTTTCACATACTGTGTACTCATTAGACTGTTCATTCCGTTCAGCAGATCATTTAATTCTTCTTCCCTTTCACTCAGGATAGCAATGTCATCAGCGAATCGTATCATCCATATCCGTTCACCTTGTATTTTAATTCCACTACTGAACCTTTCTTTTATTTCCATCATTGCTTCCTCGATGTACAGATTGAAGAGTAGGGGCGAAAGGCTACAGCCTTGTCTTACACCCTTCTTAATACGAGCACTTCGTTCTTGATCGTCCACTCTTATTGTTCCCTCTTGGTTGTTGTACATATTGTATATGACCCGTCTCTTCCTATAGCTTACCTCTACTTTTTTCAGAACCTCGAACAGCTTGCACCATTTTATATTGTCGAACGCTTTTTCCAGGTCGACAAATCCTATGAAAGTGTCTTGATTTTTCTTTAGCCTTGCTTCCATTATTAGCCGTAACGTCAGAATTGCCTCTCTCGTCCCTTTACTTTTCCTAAAGCCAAACTGATCGTCACCTAGCGCATTCTCAATTTTCTTTTCCATTCTTCTGTATGTTATTCTTGTAAGCAACTTCGATGCATGAGCTGTTAAGCTGATTGTGCGATAATTCTCGCACTTGTCAGCTCTTGCCGTCTTCGGAATTGTGTGGATGATGCTTTTCCGAAAGCCAGATGGTATATCGCCAGACTCATATATTCTACACACCAACGTGAATAGTCGTTTTGTTGCCACTTCTCCCAATGATTTTAGAAATTCTGAAGGAATGTTAACTATCCCTTCTGCCTTATTTGACCGTAAGTCCTCCAAAGCTCTTTTAAATTCCGATTCTAATACTGGATCCTCTATCTCTTCTAAATCGACTCCTGTTTCTTCTTCTATCACATCAGACAAATCTTCACCCTCATAGAGGCTTTCAATGTATTCTTTCCACCTATCTGCTCTCTCCTCTGCATTTAACAGTGGAATTCCCGTTGCACTCTTAATGTTACCGCCGTTGCTTTTAATGTCACCAAAGGTTGTTTTGACTTTCCTGTATGCTGAGTCTGCCCTTCCGACAATCATATCTTTTTCGATGTCTTCACATTTTTCCTGCAGCCATTTCGTCTTAGCTTCCCTGCACTTCCTGTTTATTTCATTCCTCAGCGACTTGTATTTCTGTATTCCTGATTTTCCCGGAACATGCTTGTACTTCCTCCTTTCATCAATCAACTGAAGTATTTGTTCTGTCACCCTTGGTTTCTTCGCAGCTACCTTCTTTGTACCTATGTTTTCCTTCCCAACTTTTGTGATGGCCCTTTTTAGAGATGTCCATTCCTCTTCAACTGTATTGCCTACTGCGCTATTCCTTATTGCTGTATCTATAGCGTTAGAGAACTTCAAACGTATCTCGTCATTCCTTAATACTTCCGTATCCCACTTCTTTGCGTATTGATTCTTCCTGACTAATGTCTTGAACTTCAGCCTACTCTTCACCACTACTATATTGTGATCTGAGTCTACATCTGCTCCTGGGTACGCCTTACAATCCAGTATCTGATTTCGGAATCTCTGTCTGACCATGATGTAATCTAATTGAAACCTTCCCGTATCTCCCGGCCTTTTCCAAGTAAACCTGCTCCTCTTGTGATTCTTGAACAGGATATTCGCTATTACTAGCTGAAACTTGTTACAGAACTCAATTAGTCTTTCTCCTCTTTCATTCCTTGTCCCAAGCCCATATTCTCCTGTAACCTTTTCTTCTAGTCCTTCCCCTACAACTGCATTCCAGTCGCCCATGACTATTAGATTTTCTTCCCCCTTTACATACTGCATTACCCTTTCAACAGCCCTCAGAATATAATCAGATAAGGCTGTTGTCACAGATCAGATTTCTTCGAAATTTTTGAAATCAATGGATGAAATAGCAGAAAAACGTCTATTCAAGCTGGTGAATAAAATTTGTGAGACTCGAGAAATACTATGAATTTCGGAAAAGTATCATCCACAGAATCCCTATTACATCAAGGGCACTAGGAACCGTTCACAACCATTCGGCGGAATCTGAACACGGCCCGAAGTGCCAAATGGCGCTTATGCATCTTCAGCCCTTCTGTTGTACTCTGCTGTGGCATGATCGCAGAGGGGTGCGATACTGACACATTCATGAATAAAATATTAAACGGTCCCTCTGAGACATCCGATACCCCCTCTCCCCCGCTGACCCTCCAGAGTTCGACAATACCCTCAGCGCCAACCGTCCACGTTTGCTGAGCACTTTAAAAATGTACCTGTGCAGAGAAAACACATGACGGAAGTCGTAGGTACCTGCAGGTAGGCGACTGGAATAGGAGGGTATCGAGAGGCTGCCTGCCCGTAGGCGTCTAGGATAACTTTACAAATTGTCTCTGTACAGGTTCATTTTTAGAACTGTACCGCCGAGGGTTTCGCCCAAATAGTGGGGTTCCAGAGGGATCTTATGCCGCTTTATTCGCTCGTGTGCCAATGGTCAGTGTCCCAGTAAGCAGCTTTTGCTGCTTCGGTTCACTTTCCAATATCGTCGAATGGCTTTGAACTGTCGCTAGTGGTTCCAAACACGTTCACGAGAGAAAAAATTGCGGCAGCACTGCACTGGAAAGGAGTGCGACCACGTTCAACGTCGATGCAGCCCCACGGTGTCCTTAAAGAAGGGTTGAAACGCCCGGGCGTGTCAGCAGTTTCAAATGTTTTAAGGAAAGTCGTCCTGCTGCTCATCGCACATCCTGTTGTGGTTTTCGACCGCAAAATGTGTGATCATCAACGCCCCAAAGAAAACGTTGTTTCATTGACGCCCTTTACGCCGTCCTCTGGTGCCTTTTCGTGTCGGGTCTGGGAGGTGCTTTGTCTGAAATGTTTTCTTCGGCCACTCCTAAGAAACGTGTGCTGGGTTACGTGACTCTGACCTCCATCACAGAGGCGTCAAAAGAAGGGATGGAATGTGGACAAGAGGGGCTGTGATGGCCTTCTCATCCTTTGACACGTCGACGATGGCGTTGAACAGAATTGTGGTGAAATTTGGTGCCAATGTGACATCATTAACTCACCTTACATTTCAAATGAACTTTCGAGTGTTTCCTCCTTTTTTTCCTCATACGCTCTTTCAAGCGTCATCTAGTCCGTGGGTGACGTCACTAGGCGCAGTGCTTCTGCACCATTACAGATGGAGGTTGTAATCACCTTCGAGCCAAGTTTCCAACTTCTATGTTGCATTGAGAGACAATTTTGTGGTTTCGAAAACATGATCCTTTAATTCTGTCGTGCAGTGTATGTAATGAACGGGACCTACCAGTATATAATGAACAGGACGTACCGGCATTTTTCTGAAGCTTTAGGTAACGGCCACTTTTTCCAACTTAACGGACTAAAGTGGGCAGTGCGAACGTATACTTACATACTCCGAAAGTGGACAGTAACCCTCTTTGCAGAAACAACGGCATCAATTTGGTATCTGCCTGTAAGTGCAAACAGTTTCCTATTACTTATTACATTCGTAATTACAATTCTACTATTCTTGCTAGAAATCAACTCTACAGTACAAAGCTTCTCGCAGTTTCCCGGCCTACTTAGCCCTAGCGGGCTAATCCTTGCAGGTTACCGTACCTAGGCTCGTGGGACGGGGCCGGCTACCAACTGCAAAACAACTGCGTTGTTTCGCCAATTTTAATTCCCATCACTATAAAACTATACTGCTCGTTGCAGAGCTAACTAATTTCTACAACTACTACTACTTAGTGCTGCTACTAACTACTACAACTATTACTTCCACTACTATTAGTACTACTACACTCATGTTCAGAAAAAACAGAACACCTTGGACGACTAGTAGAGACAGGGCGTTCATATTTACAGGACATGCACATTAGTATGTTCTGCAGAAATATTAGCATTTCAGTCACCTCGGTTCAGCATGTTTTCTGTTGCCTAGTAGGCTTAGGATACGCCGTGGGCCCCGATAACTTGTTCCATGCGTAATGACATCGACACATTTAAGGCGCGAATGTCGTCCTATGGTATAACCATCCACGCTGCATTCACCTCGTTCCAAAGTTCATCTGTGGTAGTCGTCACTGGCTCACAGCGCTGCACACATTTCCGATCGGCGACAGGTCTGGTGATCTGGCGGGCCCGAGAAAAAGGCTGACATATTGTGACACCAAGAAGGCACGTGCTCGTACAGCAACTTGTGGTCGTGCGTTATCTAACTGCAAAATGGCATCTGGGATGTTGTGCAGAAATGGTATGGCTACGGTCGCAGGATGTCTTTCACGTAGGTCACACTGGACACGAACCAACCGTGATTTGTGGTTGTACCCAATAGCACCCCACACCAAAAGGCTTGAGTTGGCGCTGAATGTCTTGTGCGAATGCAGTCACTGTGATGTCGCTCGTGCTGTCTGCGGCGAACCAAAATACGGCCATCATTTACAAACAAACGCTATCTGATGCCATTCCTGTTCCCGGTGACGTCGTTCCATACACCATTGGCGTCTAGCTTCTTTCTGGATATCCGTCAAACGCAGGCGGAGAAGTGGACGACACGCACGTAACCCATGACGGAATAAACGGAGACGGACTGTCACACCTGATAGCGTACGATGTGTTCCACTGTTCCACCAGAGCCGATCTGTCCTACAATGGCCGGCCGGTGTATCCGAGCGATTCTAGGCGCTTCACTCTGGAACCGCGCGACCGCTACGGTCGCAGGTTCGAATCCTACCTGGGGCATGGATGTGTGTTATGTCTTTCGGTTAGTTAGGTTTAAGTAGTTCTAGGGGACTGATGACCTCAGATGTTAAGTCCCAGAGTGCTCAGAGTCTTTTGAACCATTTGTCCTGCAATGCCATTCAGATAAGTTGCACATCTTGTCAGAGGATGATGTGGGTGGTGCAACCTAACTCATATCGTCGTGTTCTACGGCCTTCCGTGAACCATTCTGATGCACTGCCGGAACACTTCGTCGCACACGAACAGGAATGTCCCAGATGGATCCATTACTTTCTCTCGTGCCAATAATGCGATCTGTTTCAAACTCACTGATTAGGCGTTATGGTATGCACACACGTCTGCGAGGCACCCCGCTCGTCTTCTGAAGTCACACTGACCGTTACATTCGGTTTATAGCGACAACGATAGACGCAGGCACATTTTTACCGGTAGGTTGTGTTGCACCGCGATACGGATGTTGACCTTGCGCCCGCGGGCTGACGTGGTTCAAATGCTAATCATTTCTGCAGAACACACTAAGTACGTGTCCTGTAAACATGGAAGTCCTATCTCCAGCCGTTCAAGGTATTCTGTGTATCTGAACATGTGTGTACATTGTTTGGGTAGAACGGGGCCGAAGTTCCAGCTGCCGGCGAAACGACCCAGTTCGCCACCCACCGCCCGCTGCTTGACTGTCAGTGGTGTCCGAGCCGACCGGCGGCCGAGCCACTGTGACAGCGGCCCCGTCGGTTCCTCTCCTTACACTCCGATTCTCACATCTTTTTGTCACTGTAAAGTTGACAGCAAAGTACTGAAGTACTGACACAGTCATAAGTTGTAGTAAATACCGTTCCTGCATTTTTTTTCACATATTTTGTTTGCTATACCGCTCAGAATACTGACTTTCTCTGGATCATCAACGAGTAGTTTAACATTATATGTTGTTAATCTGTTTCTGTCTTGTTCTGCAATCATGGTAAGAGTGACATATTCAAACATTTTGTGTGCTGGGGTTCACGGACGGGAATCACACACGCACTCTTCTGAGCCCCTTTTCCTTATCCGGTGCAGACACAACGGGTATGGCTTATGACCAGTCAGAGAGTGCACAAGTCCCTTGTTGGGTTTGATTTGCCTCACTTTTAGACTTCTCTAATGCTCAGAAAGATGTTGTGTACACCTCTAGCCGTTTCAGATGCATCCCGTTCTCTTTTCCGTAATTCCAGAATCTCTTTACTTTTTTACTTTGTTGAACGTTTTTTCTAGGTTGATGGATCTTATGAACGTGTCCTGACTTTTTCCTCAGTCTTGCTTCCATTATCAAGAGGAACGTCAGAATTACCCCTTGCTGTCTTTACCTCTCGTAAAGCCAACTAGCATATTGCAGGTCTTCAATTTGTTGCATTCTTCTGTAAATTATTCTTGTTAGCAGCTTCGATGCATGAGATTTTAAGGTTAGTTTGGTTAGTTTGGTTTAAGTAGTTCTAAGTTCTAGGGGACTGATGACCACAGATGTTAAGTCCCATAGTGCTCAGAGCCATGTGAACCATTTTTGTCACTATGCAGGCTAGTGGCAGTGTTACTCGATATTAGTGCAACGTCTGCGGACGGTATCAACCTTTATGTCCTGTGGACTCTCCTCGGCTGTCAAAATGGTTTAGAAACTGTATCAATAAAAAAAAGGTAAAAGTAAAGATGGTGGTTATGATTCAGTCCACCCTCATTTAAATATAAACCACAGAACGTTCATACAACCATGTGAAATTGCCACAATAGCCTTCAGAGATTCGCGTGAATTTCTGCACTTAGTCGTTTCTGGTAGGTTCGTATCGATAACACCAAGTCTCGTCACCCGCAAAGATTTTTTCCAGAAAAGAACTGTCCGCGTTTTCCATCTAAAACAAGTCGTTGCATGTGAACATGAGTCGTTTTGCTGTTTGGTGTCAAGGTGTGCGTGACAAACGTCTCACGCACCTTTCTCTTCTTCTAAGCATTCTGAAGATTGTCTTGAGCACCTGATTTAAAGATGTGGCTCCATAGCGATTTGTGACGTCGACGCATTGTCATCGCACTCCCACTACTTAAACAATAACTGGTCGAATGTACATCTGTTGTTTATAATTATTACACTCCTGGAAATTGAAATAAGAACACCGTGAATTCATTGTCCCAGGAAGGGGAAACTTTATTGACACATTCCTGGGGTCAGATACATCACATGATCACACTGACAGAACCACAGGCACATAGACACAGGCAACAGAGCATGCACAATGTCGGCACTAGTACAGTGTATATCCATCTTTCGCAACAATGCAGGCTGCTATTCTCCCATGGAGAAGATCGTAGAGATGCTGGATGTAGTCCTGTGGAACGGCTTGCCATGCCATTACCACCTGGCGCCTCAGTTGGACCAGCGTTCGTGCTGGACGTGCAGGCCGCGTGAAACGACGCTTCATCCAGTCCAAAACATGCTCAATGGGGGACAGATCCGGAGATCTTGCTGGCCAGGGTAGTTGACTTACACCTTCTAGAGCACGTTGGGTGGCACGGGATACATGCGGACGTGCATTGTCCTGTTGGAACAGCAAGTTCCCTTGCCGGTCTAGGAATGGTAGAACGATGGGTTCGATGACGGTTTGGATGTACCGTGCACTATTCAGTGTCCCCTCGACGATCACCAGTGGTTTACGGCCAGTGTAGGAGATCGCTCCCCACACCATGATGCCGGGTGTTGGCCCTGTGTGCCTCGGTCGTATGCAGTCCTGATTGTGGCGCTCACCTGCACGGCGCCAAACACGCATACGACCATCATTGGCACCAAGGCAGAAGCGACTCTCATCGCTGAAGACGACACGTCTCCATTCGTCCCTCCATTCACGCCTGTCGCGACACCACTGGAGGCGGGCTGCACGATGTTGGGGCGTGAGCGGAAGACGGCCTAACGGTGTGCGGGACCGTAGCCCAGCTTCATGGAGACGGTTGCGAATGGTCCTCGCCGATACCCCAGCTCCAACAGTGTCCCTAATTTGCTGGGAAGTGGCGGTGCGGTCCCCTACGGCACTGCGTAGGATCCTACGGTCTTGGCGTGCATCCGTGCGTCGCTGCGGTCCGGTCCCAGGTCGACGGGCACGTGCACCTTCCGCCGACCACTGGCGACAACATCGATGTACTGTGGAGACCTCACGCCCCACGTGTTGATCAATTCGGCGGTACGTCCACCCGGCCTCCCGCATGCCCACTATACGCCCTCGCTCAAAGTCCGTCAACTGCACATACGGTTCACGTCCACGCTGTCGCGGCATGCTACCAGTATTAAAGACTGCGATGGAGCTCCGTATGCCACGGCAAACTGGCTGACACTGACGGCGGCGGTGCACAAATGCTGCGCAGCTAGCGCCATTCGACGGCCAACACCGCGGTTCCTGGAGCGTCCGCTGTGCCGTGCGTGTGATCATTGCTTGTACAGCCCTCTCGGAGTGTCCGGAGCAAGTATGGTGGGTCTGACACACCGGTGTCAATGTGTTCTTTTTTCCATTTCCAGGAGAGTATTTGATGCCGTCGCCGTAGTTACTGCACCGATGTCTCTTACACGCCAGGAATAAAATCAGTCGCGGAACGTTTTGAACAGACAGTGTATAAGTTATTATACGCTGAAGTGCCAAGGAAACTGGTACACCTGGGTAGGGCCCTTGCGAGCTCGGAGAAGTGCCGAACACGACGTGGCATGGACTCGACTGATGTCTGAATTAGTACTGGAGGGAACTGAGACTATGAATACTGCAGGGCTGTCCATAAATCCGTAAGAGTACGAGGGGTTGGAGATCTCTTCTGCACAGCACGTAGCAAGGCATCCTAGATATCCTCAATAACGTTCATGTCTGGGGACTTTGGTGGCCAGAGAAAGTGCTTAAAATCAGAAGAGTGTTCCTGGAGCTACTCTGTAGCAATTCTGGACGCATGGGGTCTCGCATTGTCCTGCTGGAATTGCCCTAGTCCGTCGGATTGCGCAATGGACATGAGTGGATGCAGGCGATCAGACAGGATGCTTACGTACGTGTAGGTGTCAGAGTCTTATGTAGACAATCAGTGGCTCCATATCACTCGAGCTGCATACTCCTCACACCATTACAGAGCTTCCACCAGCTTGAACATGCCCCTGCTGACATGGAGGGTCTATGGATTCATGAGGTTGTTTCGTACACGTCCATCTGCTCGATACAACTTGATACGAGACTCGTCGGTCCAGGCAACATGTTTCCAGTCATCAACAGTCCAATGTCGGTGTTGACGGGCCCAGGAGAGGCGTAAAGCTGTCGTGTAGTCATCAAGCCTACACGAGTGGGCCTTCGGCTCCGATAGCCCATATCGATGAAGTTTCGTTCAATAGTTCTCACGCTGATGGGCCAGCACTTAAATCTACAGCAATTTGCAGAAAGGTTGCACTTCTGTCACGCTGAACGTTCTATTCAGTCGTCTATGGTCCCGTTCTTGCAGGATATTTTTCCGGTCGCAACGATGTTGGAGATTTGATGTTTTACCGGATCCCTGATATTGACGGTACACTCGTGAAATGGTCTTACGGGAAAATCCCCATTTCATCGCTAACTCAGATATAATGTTTCCCATCGCTCGTGCGCCGACTCTAACATCACGTTCAAACTTTATTTAACGCTTGATAACCTGCAATTGTAGCAGTAGTAACCGATCTAACAACTGCGCCAGACACTTGTTGTCTTACATAGGCGTTGCCGACTGCAGCGCCGTATTATGTCTGTTTACATATGTCTGTATTTAAATACGCGTGCCTACACCAGTTTCTTTAGTTCTTCAGTGTATAAGAGATGATCAAGAAGTTCCCGTTTGAAGGCCGTACAGTCCACAACCGGTATGTCAATCAGGCAAAGCTGCGTTAAGCGTTGAGCTAATTATCCCATTGACAATCTGGTTGAAGGTACCTGTTTTGCAAAACATTGTGTCCCGCTGCGTCAAGAAGTCCGTAACTGCCTGCTGCAAATCCCTGTCGCTGGAATTACAGACCCTTCAAGGTTATTGTTAAGGGTCCGAAGGCATGGTAACAATATGGAGAGATCAGGAATATTGGGTAGGTTCTTGAGTGTCTCCCACTTGCGTTGGTGTAATTTATGGTTGGCCTCCAAGATCGATCGGTGTCTTGTGTAGACTCGCGACCAGCACGGAACATGAGCACCTTCCCACAACGGTGGTTTCCAACATACTGTCCAATATACATTCTTCATTCTTCAGTGGATGTCTATCGTTATTTGTCCTTTGACAGCAAAAAAAAGAAAAATAAAGAAAAGCAAAAAAAAAAAAAAATGTTTTAGTCCTGTTAGGACGCATTTGGTAACAACGTCACCATAGTTCACGTTTCCGAATGTAATGCACAAACATATGCCACACTGATCCCTTGTCATCATGTGGGTGCTTGTATAGCAGCATCGGAGTCCCGCTAAGTTGCTTATACGCCAACATCAATATCTAAATCTACACGGATACTCTGCAAATCACATTTAAGTGCCTGGCTGAGGGTTCATGGAACCACCTTCACAATTATCTATTATTCCAATCTCGTATAGCGCACGGAAAGAATGAATACCTATATCTTTCCATACGAGCTCTGATTTCCCGTTATTTTATCGGGTGATTGTTTCTCCCTATAAAGGTCGGTGTCAACAAAATATTTTCGCATTCGTAGGAGAAAGTTGGTGATTGGAATTTCGTGAGGAGATTCCGTCGCAACGAAAAACGCCTTTCTTGTAATGATTTCTAGCCCAAATCCTGTATCGTTTCAGTGACACTCTCTCCAATATTTCGCGATAATACAAAACGCGCTGCCCTTTTTTGAATTTTTTCGATGTTCTTCTTCAATCCTATCTGGTAAGGATCCCACACCGCGCAGCAGCATTCTAAAAGAGGACTGACAAGCGTAATGTAGGCAATCTTCTTAGTAGATCTGTTACATTTTCTAAGTGTCCTGCCAATAAAACGCAATCTTTCGTTAGCCTGCCCCACATCATTTTCTTGAGTTCCTTCAAATTTAAGTTGTTCGTAATTGTAATTTCTAGGTATTTAGTTGAGTTTACGGCATTTAGATTTGACTGATTTATTACGTAACCGAAGTTTAACGGATTCCTTTTAGCACTCATGTGGATGACCTCACACTTTTCATATTTATGGTCAACAGCCAATTTTCGCACCATTCAGATATCTTTTCTAAATCGTTATCCAATTTGTTTTGATCTTCTGGTTACTTTATTAGTCGATAAACGACGGTGTCATCTGCAAACAATCTAAGACGGCTCCTCAGATTGTCTCCCAAATCGTTTATGTAGATAAAGAACAGCAAAGGGCCTATAACACTAACTTGGGAAAAGCCAGAAATCACTTCTGTTTTACTCGATGACTTTCCGTCAATTACTACGAACTGTGACCTCTGACAGGAAATCACAAATCCAGTCACACAACTGAGACGATATTCCATAAGCACGCAATTTTACTGTAAGCCGCTTGTGTGGTACAGTGTCAAATGTCTTCCGAAAAAACAGAATCGACCTGAAATCCCTTGTCGATAGCACTCAGCACTTCCTGCAAATGAAGAGCTAGTCATGTTTCACAAGAACGATATTTTGTAAAACCGTGTTGACTGTGTGTCAACAGACCGTTTCTTCGGGGTAATTCATAGTGTTCTAACACCATATATGTTCCAAAATCCTACTGCATATCGACGTTAATGATACGGGCCTGTAATTTAGTGGATTACTCCTACTACCTTTCTTGAATATTGGTGTGACCTGTGCAACTTTCTAGTCTTTGGGTACGGATCTTCCGTCGAGCGAACGGTTGTATATGATTGTTAAGTATGGAGCTAATACACCAGCATATTCTGAAAGGAACCTAATTGGTATACAGTCTGGACCAGAAGACTTGCTTTTATTAATTGATTTAAGTTGCTTCTCTACTCCGAGGATATTTACATCTACGCTACTCATATTGGCTGCAGCTAAGCGCTCAAACTGAAACTTTTTAATCGCCTCTTGTAACTCGTTCCGCAGGTTCCAAATCATTGTTGAACATACATTTTAGCTGTAGAATAATATCAATTTCTGTAAATAATTGCAAAATAACTAACAATCTGGTGAGGAGTAGCTGCACGTAGTAATGGTTGACTTAAGAGGATACTTCCTTCGAAATAGTAATTCGAATGAAAAGAACTCCTCTTTCCTTAAGCGTCTCGATACAAGCTCTCACTACGGACTTATCATCTGGACAGCCACTTACCCACTGCTAGGACGTGAACTATGACCTCTTGCCCCGCTTCTTGTCGGAAGGTCAATGCCAGACTGACCGTGGACTTGTTATCGTCCGACACGTTCGTTCATTTCGGCCTCGTCATCGGCTGCATTATCTCCAAACTGCGCTGACTTTTACTAGGGAGGCGCTATTTTAGGTCGTGTCTCATGTTTTGCAATCAACAAGGAAACGGAAAACCCGATGCAGAGGGCAAGAAATGTATCTTATTGATTGCTTAATGCAGCTGCCTCTTAAGACTGCGTTGTACTAACACCACTGGGTAGCGAAAGAGATAAGATATCTTAATTTCTTGTGGTGCTTTTATTATGTGAATCTCATTAAGGACCCATATGGAGACACTATCCGCGCGTTCAAGTCACTGCTGCAATTTGATACTTTGATCTTTCTTGCTGCGAAGTTTCTACACTCTACACAGCAATGTAGAGAATACTTTAAAGCGAGGTATAAATAAAACGTGTGCATAGAGCAGACTACATTGAAAATAAGCTCTAAGTAAAGATCACGGTACATATTAACATCGTCTGAGTGTACGGTCAATCGTCTCAGTCACTTTCACTGTTATGAAATATTTCTCAGCCTCAGTAAATTTAACTTGTACGGCTACGCGACGCTTAACATTAGTTTAATATACCATTGTCTGGGGCGTTTCCAGACTTGTCTTCGTTGGTCATCCTAACTCATTTCGAAGTGGGCCTCATCACTGAAGACACTTCTGCTTCAGTTAATGAGATTCCAGGCTAAAGACGTGCCTGGAGATGTCCCAGACAGCAGTGGGATATCACCTTGACTGTCTTCCGCCATACGGCACGACAACCAGGAACAATTAGTCTGGAGTGTCATTTCTTTTCATAGCAGGACCCCTTAAGTTCTCATCCACGGCACACTTCCAGCACAGCGCTACGTAGACGATATCCTACGCCCAGTTTTGTTCTCTGTCATGGCAAGCCGTCCTGGGCTTGCATTTCAGCAAGACAATGCTCACCCGCACACGGTGAGAGTTTCTACTGGTTGTCTTCGTGTTTGACGAACCCTACCTTGACCAACAAATTCGCTGGACCTCTCCCCAGTTGAGAACGTTTGGAGCATTAAGGCAGGGCCCACCGTCCAGCTCGGGATTCTGAAGATCTGACGAGCCAGTTGGACAGAATTTGGCACGATATTCCTCAGGAGGACATCCGACAACTGTGTCAATCTTCGTCAAGCCGAATAAATGCGTTCATAAGACCAGAGGTGGACCGTTGCGTTACTGACTTGCTCAATTGGTGAAGCTCTTTCTCTTGAATAAATCGTCCAGTTTTTCTGAAACTGTAATTCAGGTAATTCGCTCGTAGGACTTTTTTTTTTCTTTCTGTGTGTATTTGGTCTCCCACAGGGCTTAGGGCTGTGTGCTGCGACGAGCCTTCCACAACATAAACACATCTGACAATGCTCTGGCGGAGATGCTGGGTGATTCTGCGATGTTGTGCAGCGATGAGAGACTTGCTGTCTTTCCATAATTCCGCTAAACCACTTTAGGCGAAAGTTGGGATGGTTCACTTGAAAGGGCACGGTCGAATTTATTCCTTACCCTACCAGAGCTTATGGCCCGTCACTAGTGATGACATAGGCAATGCGACATTAAACCCTCAGCCAGAAACCACTAGAAGTTTTGCTCTTGATAAAAATCTCACAATTGAAACCGAACTTATACTTTTGAATGCGGTGAGAGGCAATGGACAGAAGTGTAGCTCTTAATGTCCATATACATTGCCTAATAAAGTAAGAGAAATACACAGAACTTCGTTCACGTAACATCGTCGCGTATGGAAACGAATAAAGCTGCTATTCTATTTGACAGACAGAAAAAATTGGAAATTTGTGGTAAGCTCTATGGGATCAAACTGCTGAGGTCATCGGTCCCTAGGCTTACACATTAATTAATCGAACTTAAACTAACCTACGCTAAGGCAGCACACTCACCGATGCCTAAGGGAGGACTCGAACCTCCGGCGGGGGAAGCCGCGCGAACCGTGGCAAGGCGCCTCAGACCGCACGTGACAGACAGAACAGGCACCAAGACTGAACTGCGTTGCTCATGTTTAGTGCTTTTATCAGGCCTGCTAGGGTATATAAGGGACGTTGACAGCGTCAAATAGTGAGTGATTACTGTGAAGGACTCGGAGATGCCGAATACTCGTTTGAGACAGCTTTATCAGCACCTCGCTCAGTTTGCAAGGGGCCTCATTGCGGACCTCTATTTGGTTGGCTGGTCAAATCGTGCAATTTCGAGATTTGTGAGGCATTCGGATGTGACAGTGGCTGTACGTTGGTCTGCGTGGGAACTTGGGGGCTGGCATACTCGTTCTCAAGGTTCCGGTCGACCACCTCTGCTCGCCAAAAGGTATCGTCGCCTTGTTGTGCACCAAGCATCTTCATATCTGCGCTTGCCATCCGAGAACAGGTAATGGACCCTGTATGATATTCTGCGTCTTTCCTCGCAATTCGTTGGAGGCTAGCAGCAGCCATACTAGGGAATGACCGTCCCACGCGCAGGGGCCACGTCACAGACGTTTGGAGAGGTTCTGTGAACGCGAACCGTGAACTACTGGTGAATGTCGTCACATGATGTAGAGTGATAAATTGCTGTTTTGCGTTACAGTAGGTGACTTTCACTGGACAGAGACGACGTGGGGTGAGTCTCATTCTTTCAAAGTTTTGGAGAGGTACAGCGGCGTTACTTCTGGCGTCAGGGTGTGAGAAGCAATCACGTATGACTTCAGATCGCGGCTGATAATGAATGAGGGAATCTGACGACGTAACGGACGTCCCGGATATCCTTCCTTACCTCTCATGATGTAGCAGTATGGTGCCATTCAACGAGACCATAGTCGTCTATATAGTGTCTGGATAATTTTCAGGTGCTCCCCTGACCAGGTACATTCTCACATCTGTCCCCGATAGAACAAGTGCGGAACCAGCACGGACATCATTTAACCAGTGCTAGTATTCACGATATCAAAGACCAGTTATAACAGTTGTGGGCCAGCCTGCTTCAGGAGAGAATAGAGCGGGTTCATCACGCACTTACCAAACGATTCAGTGCACGCTGTGACGTATATGCAACCAATAGGCCAATGTTCGTCTGTGAAAATGGACTCGATGAAAATCAACCTGAGCTATCAGTAAATGGAATCTAACCTGCATAACACTGTGTGCGTATTATATGAGTGTCAGTTTCATTGTCCTTTAAGCCCTCAATAGATCGTTACATGAAAAACTTAAAACTATAATTTGGATAATCTATCGGACTGCGTTTTTGAACAAGAATTTACAAGTGATACAGAATCTGGCTTGTGCAATGGAATTTACTGGATTAGAGTGCATGACATGTTGTGGTGTGTCATTGTCTCTGGTTTGGCTCTAAGTTTTGCACTCACCTCTTTAGATGACTGCTTTTTGCCATTGTGGTTTACAGCAATTCGCAGCAGCGGCTAAAGCTTATTGTTACTAAGAATGAATTTAATAAAAAGGAGTTTGCTTCGGTTCTGTTAACTACTAAATAACTTGTAAAAAGGGATTTCATAAATTAAGTATATTTAAAACTTCAGAATTATCATGACTAATAATAGACAATGGCAATAACAATGACATAGGTATCAATAATGGCTGAGTGCCAAATTAACAAATTAGTTCAGTTTCAGAGTTACGTTAACAATTAAGAGCCACAGCATTTATTTATTAATTAGATGTGGAGAATAATTATTATTATTTGGAGGATAAGGAGGCTTCTTTCACTGCAAGAAAAACATGGGATTATTGCAAACTCGGAATAACAATCACGAGCCTAGCCCTGCAATTGCTTTTGCGCTATGCTTGCGAATTTTACCTTGAATTTCATCTTCAAGCATAGTTAAGGGGCTCCGGAACGCCCTATACTTGCAATGTTAAAATAACGCTTATAAATTACATCTTTCCTCACAAAGTATTTGAGGTAGGAAGTTGAACTTTTTACAGATTATTTATTGGAATATGGGCTACAACTTAACACAGGGATTTTACAAAATTTTAGCTCAGTTATTAAAGATGATTTTTTTTCAATTGTAATGAAAATTCACAACATTTTTTTGCCATTTTTTATTTATATATTCAAAAATATACAGTTTTTCGGAAAAAGGCTGTGTTAAATTATGCAGAAGGTACTGTGTAACATTTACTGAAAGTTTGAAACAAATATGTTTGGAAGATCCTTAGAAAACATGTAATTAGTATGAGAAAATAAAAGTTTTGGGAATCGAGCGACAAAGATTGGATTAACTTTTTAGTGCATTCCAGGTCCATAGGATGGATTATCTTCATCCTCTGCAAACTCCTCCTCCAGCTTCCTCTTGTTCCTCCTCCTGTTTACTCTTGCTTGTATTTCTAGACTCTTTACAGCTCTGTCTGCAGCCCGAAGGCGTTCCTTGTCTAAAGCAAGCATCGCTCGTACCATGTTAGAACCTATCTTCATTCCCATATTTCTAAATACCTTGCACCTTACAATGTTGCCATCATTGAAAGTCGCAACAGCATCATACACACCAAAGTGAAGTGTTTCTATTCCAACAAATACAGTCTTGGGGATTCTCGACCATATAACACTATTTACACTTTCATTGGGGTTTTGAGTTTTTCCGTGAATACACTTTTTCAACAGTTCAGGTGCTGCTAAGTCTCTGAAAATAGGTTTTATCACCTCCATTATTGCATGAGGCAGACTATGCTTATGAGTGTACACTTCACCAGTTAGCAATCCTTTGTTATATTTACACCAACTGTCTTCTTCTTTGAGACACAAGCTATGTTGGGGATTTTCATCGGTTGAAGAAGTATGAAAAAAAAGAGCCCAAACAGCCTTCTTCATTTCGTCGACACTTTGTGTATTTTGCCTAATAGCCATTCCATAATAGTTCTGTATTTTGTCAATTACACTGTCAGTTAACGTTCCCTTCCCATCCAACCCTTTACCATCACTGAGTTTTTGTTTTTTGCACGAAGCTTTCAGTCGCCAAGGTCTTGTTCCCATTCGCTTCTGTACGTGTCCAATACACTCAAAATTCTGCAGTACAACATCATCACCATAGGGATTCAGTCCTTGAACATGTTTGAAACTTTTAGAATCACCGTCACCAAGGTAATTAACATATCGCACAGCGCCACAGTGGGTCACGCCCATGTAGAACACATTTAAAAAAAAATTTAAAAATAGTTGTAGTCTTCGGAATTGAATAAATTATATATCTATTAAAAGGTAATAGTCTGCAGATTCAGAAAACGCAAAAAAGTAAAAATTGAACTTTTCATGATTTTGAGCCTTTCCGGAGCCCCTTAAGCCATCTAAATCTCTCCTGGCTGTATAAATGAAATCAGCCCTTGAGTGTGGTAAGATCTGCCATCACCGACGTGAGGGCAGCGTGACTCGTCTTCTGTCTCAGAGATCTCGACCGACTCTACTACTTTCACTCTCGCAGACAGACCTCGCCTCACAACAAAGCTTAGAATCGCGCTTCCATGTTTCACCCACAGATTATTAATATCGATATCTGGGTGCTTATTTATTTCCAGTTTTACACAATGCAAAGAATAGCGTTAAGTTGGCTATATTGTTCTGAATGTAATGGAGAGTTCTGACACACGCCTTACAACGCATCCCCACCAGAGGGCGTGCAATGTCTACTGGTAAGTGGGTTCACGCTGCCAAGTTCTTTGTAAATTTGAGTCGGTTGTGTAGTCACCGAAATGACACCACGCATCCTGTCAACCCGTGCAGTCTTTCATTTCGTTCCCTGCTACATTTCTGACTGCTTTACGTATTTTGTTAGGCAGTGTACGACTATAAAAGTCAACTGAAGCCTAGTTACCTGAAAACACTGCTTTGTGACAACTCATTAAGAAATGGGCAAGCAAGAAGAACGTTGCAAGCAGTACCGAATGGCATCAATCCGTGGCATTAACATACACCAAAATACCTGGGGGTTACTTTGGACCGCATACTCGCTTTTGAACAACGTTGCGTTAATACCAGAAAGAACGCAGGCCCATTGTCGAGTGACAGCATTCTCAAAAAGCTATGGAATCTCAGAGGCGTCCTCTGCCACGCAAATTGAGCTCATTTCCTCTTGATCTGTTTATTCTACAGAGGGGTGTGAAAGCTTTGCTTGGTAGAGATCTACTCATGCTAACGTATATACTGATGTTGGTCCTACACAGAAATAATCAAAGTAATGGTAATAGTGCGTAGCAAACCTCACTAACAGCCACAGTGATATGTTTGCGTCATTAGTCCTCAGTGTTCCGAGATAGAATTAAAATTGTTCGTTAATATTTTTAAGTTAATAATGAAGAAAATAATTTTCCTTTTAGTTATCTTTTCTTTGTTGTCCAGTCAATACTCCATGTCGCTGTTGTTGTTCTCAAAGTACGTTTAGTAGCGCTTGCGCAACAGATTTTTAGGTTTCCAGTTTATTTTATATACACTGTTAAACAAAATGACACAGCCAATTTCCTTATTTTCTCCGTATTTTATTATAATCTTCACTAGTACTCACAACACATCATAATGCTCCATGTCAATACTTACAAAACATGTCTGTTTGTAACTAACTTCTTCAGGCCAAAGGACTAAATAGTGCCATAGATATTACATTTCATAAGCAACAAAAGCATTTCATAAGCAACAAAAGCCACTCATGCCTATTTTACAATTTATTTTTAATTTAGTATATCCATGGCAAACTTCGCAATGACCAATAACACAGGAGTATACAATGCTGTTTCTTTCCAATCAATCACAGCGTTCGACTGGAAAGAAACAGCATTGTATACTCATGCGAAGTTTGTCATTTTGTATTTATATAATGAAACCTAGTGAGCAACAATGACTATTTGGTGACATGTATATCGGTGGGACTATATGAGTACACTTACGTCTAAGGCCATGGTTTGAAGATAGACTAGATGGTCCGAAGTTAGTCAACACAAAAGAAGACTATTATCGTAACTGTGAGGGATATTGGAAGAAAATAAAGAAAAATTACTACTTAAGTTGCTGGTACTACCCTCCAACATGCTGGAACTTCATGATTCATATGAGTTTGGGAGTCGGTAAAAGGAACCAATTATTAATTTATTCCGATTGTCAAATATAACCTCTACCCATACCATGTCACAGGAACTATCTACTTCAATTTCACTACAAGATAAATTACTCTGACAGAAATATAACATTGCACCATCAATTGTATTTAATCTGTCTTTTCTGAAAAGGCTAGGTTCTTTGTAAAAATTTGTATGATAACACAATAATCAAGGTATCTAGTTACTCGAATGCACAACATGTGTACGATGATTTTGAAAGTACATTATTTGTGTGAAAATAACTTTTTTCTTATAGGTGTTTTGTAAATATTACGCTGATAACATCTGCATTCTAAAAATAAATGATATTGTGAGAGAAATTATATTGGATCGCAATAGGGATGTCCTGTTCTTTGCTAAACAGTGAGAGTGTACAGCTGTTTAGTTCTAGTACAAACAGGTACACATCGCCCCAAATGAGGTAGCTAGACTTAACACGGAGTGCCTAAAGCCAGCTAGCCTACAAAAAGTATACCTTTTCATTGGCAGTACCACTTCTCTAAACGGGCAAGAAAATGTTGTACAGAAAGAATAGGTTAAGCTTCAAACAAATGAAACTCATTCTCTGCTTGGACAACAGCTTCCTAGGGTGAAACTGGAACTCAGCGACAGTTTCATGAACCTCTGTTCCACGTTACTACTGGCTAACATATCTGTAATCCGAATTAATACTGTGGATTTTCATCCCATGCACAAACAACACTCACCTGTTTGGAAGTCAACGAACAGACTGCTTGCAGGTGTTGGTAGATCCAGACAGTATATGAAAACGGAGGTTACCTAGGTATTCACTACTCGGTGGCTATGCACAGTAGCAGACCATCTCCCTCTTGTTCTCGTGTGCACTGTATTCCTTGACTTGTACACAAAGTAAACTCCTGATCACAAGCGAAACTGCTGTAGATGTGACCCGATGTTCACGGAACACTGTTTGATTAAGTAGATAATCTAGTGACAAACTGCCTATTGGCTTCTGTCTCGGGTTCTTCGGCTGACGTTCATCTAATGATTTTTCTGACGTTTCACCAGCACGAGTGACTGGCATTGTCAAAGCTTCACCCTCCATTGCCGGTGGTGAACTGGAGCCAAGCTCGCGGGCGCAGACTATATGTACCTGGCGCGCCAACGTCCGAGGGCTTCTCCGCGGTCATTTCCGGTGCGGTTCTCCACTTGCTACCTGCGACGGTCGTTCGCTGCAGTACGGGAAGCCAGGATCCGTTTACCTTAAGGCTTTCCTCTTTCCTGTTCAAACTGTTCGCGTGTTTTTGTATCTCTACAGCTTCTCTGAACAAGCGCGTGTGATAGTGGTTCTCTACAGCCAGAACTTCCGTGTCGGCGAATTTTATTACGTGGTCGGTCTCATTCAGTGCGTGCTCTGCCACGGCCAATTTCTCCACCTGCCCCAACCTTCAATGTCGCTTATGCTCTTTGATGCTGGTGTTAATGGATCTTCCAGTCATTCCGACATAAACTTTTCCGCATGTGCATGGTATGCGGTATATTCCCGACATTGCAAGTGGGTCTCTTTTCTCCTTCGCCGATCTAAGACACTCTATGATCTTCCTTGTCGGTTTGAAAATCGTCTTTACGCCATGTTTGCGCAATATACGGCCGATTCTGTCCGTCACTCTAGGAATGTATGGCAGAAAGGCCGTATCCGACATTTCTTTTTCTGGTTCCTTACTTCGCCGAGTTTTTGGCTCAGTTACACTTCTAATATAATTTTTGGAGTACCCATTGTTCCTCAGGACAGTTTCCAGGTGTTGCATTTCTCGTTTGAGGTGTTGCGGCTCACATATTCGTCCTGCTCCCGTTGCGAGCGTACTAATCATGCCTCTTTTCTGGCTTGGGTGGTGGTTTGACAGTTTGTGCAGGTATCGGTCCGTGTGAGTCGGTTTTCGATACACGCTGTGTCCCAGGTTTTCGCCGTCCCTTGTGACCAGCACATCTAGAAATGGCAGTTTCTTGTCCTTTTCTACTTCCATGGTAAATGTTATGTTGGCATGGAGGCTGTTCAAGTGTCTTAGGGAGTCACCGAGCTGTTCTTCACCATGGCTCCACACCACGAAAGTATCATCGACGTACCTGTACCACACCTAAGGTTTGCAAGTCGCCGAGTCCAGTGCCTGTGCTTCGAATTGTTCCATGAAGAAGTTGGCCACCACTGGACTGAGAGGACTACCCATGGCGACGCCTTCCAGCTGTTCGTAGAAATCGCCATTCCACGTGAAATAGCTCTTGGTGAGACATGCATGGATGAGCTTTCTGACGTCTAGCGGGAAAATGGAACCGATGCGCTCCAGAGCGTCGCTGAGTGGCACTTTCGTAAATAACGAAACAACATCAAAAACTGACCAGGATGTCGTTTGGCGCAAGTTTCAGTTTCTTCAGCTTCTCAATGAAATGTCCGGAGTCCTTAATGTATGTGTCGGTCTTTCCCACGTGTGGCTGGAGCAGAGAGGCCAAGTGTTTCGCCAGTTTATACGTTGGTGAGCCAGGAGCGCTAACCATCGGTCTCAGTGGAACGTTGTTCTTATGGATCTTGGGTAATCCATACAGCCGAGGTGGTAGGGCTTCTGTGTTGCGCAGGTTTCTCTGTATGTCCGCCGGCAGAGAAGACGCCTTGATTAATCGATTCGTATTCCATGTGATACGTTGCGTCGGATCTGCGCTTAGTTTTCGGTACGTCGTCGGATCTAATAGGTCTCGGATCTTTTGCTCATAATCTTCGGTCTTCATTACGACGGTCGCATTTCCCTCATCGGCAGGCAGTACCAATATACTCTTGTCGGCGTTGAGATTCTTAATGGCTTGTACCTCTTCTTTCTTCAGGTTGCAAGCTGGTGGTTTTGCTCGGCGCAGTATCCTGTCTGTTTCCGTGCGTGTTTCCTCTGCCCTTTCACAAGGAAGGGCACGAATGGCTGCTTCGGTGTTGGCAATGATGTCCTCCATAGGTATGGTTCTCGGGATGATAGCGAAATTCCCTCCTTTTTGAAGAACAGACACTTCCTCTTCGGTCAATTGTCGTTCAGTGAGGTTGACCACTGTGTGTGACATGTCGGGAGTCGCCTTGTCGGTCTGCTTCCGGCATCTTTCAAACTTTTTCTTCTGACGCTCGGTGCAGCGCTCGAGTTCGTTCTGCATGCTCCTGTGAGTGATGCTGTCGATCTTGTCCCAGTCGTCTCGATGCATTCTGCTACTTAGTTGATAGAAAATGTCCAGAAGTTCCTGATCCGTTCTTGCCAACTCTCTCCGTGTTGTATGTATTCGCTCACGAAGAAAAGCTCGTTCCATTCTGTCGTAGATACGATGTGCTTGGGCGGCGGTGAATAGGCGCTTGCATCTCAAGAACTTCGGTGTAGCACATTCATCTCAGCACCGTGACAGAAAGGCGAGAGAGGACATCAGTCGCGCTTTCTTCTTCCGTCGTTGGTCAAGGCGTCGGTACAATCTAGTGCTATTTATGTTGTTTTGGATTTATGTAATTTAACCCATTAGTTTTTATTACTTGTTTATACTTTGCAATGTCACATTTTGCGTGTGGTAGGTTGGAGAAACATGTTTACATTGTTTAACCATCCTCTACCCTTCAGCCAACAGTATTTATTCTTATGTAATAAACTGTTAAAAGCAATGTACAACTTTCATTTCTTACACAAATAAATAAATAACACTCTTGCCATTCCAAAAACTCTGTGACGATCTGTGCTATCCCCTAACGTACAGTTTATTCGGAGTGTAGTTTCCATTGTTTTGTTTGAAGCGTAGAAGACAAAACCCTCGTCTCAAGTCCTATAAAATTTTTAATAATTCCCTGTCATATTCGAAGGAAATATCTAACTGGTACAAAGGCTATCAATTGGCTTTTAATGTGTGGAAATGATAAAACATGTGGTCTACGAAACATAAAAAGGTGACTAATGCATAATTAACGAGTTAACCAAGCTGCACAAATATCTGAGAGTAAAAAGCTGTGCGGGTGTAAGGTGGAATGGTCCAATAGCGTGTGGCAGATAAACCACACGACAGACTTTGATCTGTTAATACGACAATAGTAAATTGCTGTTTATCTGTGAAGAAGATCTGCAATGTCTTTGTAAGCCTACACCGCACTACTGCTCTAGTGTGTACGATCCACAACAGCTCAAACTAACAGCGAACATCGAGGGGTGAGGTAAGTTCGGGTAAGAGCACACGTAAGGTCAGAGTTCACAGGGGCATTTTCTCTGCATTGGCAACACTGACTGACAGCGAAAAACTGCATTCAGTTGTTGATTCTATAACGACGCCATCACATGTAATCTTGAAGAGCTCAGCCAGAATTTTTGATTTTAACAGGTAAATATAAGTTTTCGTTTCAAATTAAGTAACCTTTAAGCTTCGTATTCTAATCAGTAAGCTCTATCTAGGTACGCACTATAAAATAAAATTATTTGCCAAAATAATCACCGTTCTGTGAGGAGAAGACCACCGCGCAACAAACAGCGGAACCAAGTACTGACTGCCATTTATGATTTATTTTTTAACATAGTAGCGCATCGGTTAAGTGTACGCTGTAAAATAGAGGGAAAGGCTATGCGCGAACTCTTAACGACCAGCACCCTCCTTCTTCGTTTCTGATGGTTAGTAATCCAGGAAGACCCATTAGACAGACAGATGTTGGGAGTATTCCTTCTCAGTCCGCACGACTTGACTGCAGATACTTTGCTCCATCAGAAATCACTGAGCCGAATTTCCAACAACTGAAAAAGGCATAGGAGTTTAACAGGAGCCCACGGACAAATGCTGCTCCTCAGTGACACATGATTTGTCTGTGCAGTCACCAGGAAAAAACTACGAACATGACACAAACGAAGTTCGGAGAGCTGATGTACGAACAGGCGCAGGTCTATCCAGTATTTATCTATTATTATTATTCTATTATTTTGAGCTTTTCCTCATTACAGAGGCTTATCTCCAACATAATAATTTACTTGGAAATTACAATACAAACAATAAACGTTCTTAAACTATAATCTCAAAATATTTCTCCAGGTGTTTCGATCTTGTGTGTCCTCCTCCTCTGCGCCCATTCTCCTCATTGCGTGCTGTACATTTTGGAGCCACGTTGTCATAGGTCGTCCTCTTCTTCTTCTCCCCTCCGGTTCCCACTCCAGTATCAATTTTGGTATTCTGGTTTTCTCCATTCGTCGTATATGCCCGTACCACTGTAATTTCTTTCTATCCATTACGTCATATATTCTTTCTTTTATTTCCATTCTCCTTATTACTTCGGTGTTCCTTATCTTTTCTTTCCTGGAGATTCTTGCCGATCTTCTCCAAAAGTCCATCTCTAGAGCTTGTAATTTTTTAATGTGCTTCATGTTAATTGTCCAGGTCTCCGTTCCATACAGAACCACACTCTCTAATATGGATTTGTATATTAGTTTTTTAGTTCTGCTCATTACATTCCTGCTCCATAAGACTGAGTTAAGCAACCCAATGACCCTCCGTCCGCTACTAATTCTTTTATTGATTTCTGACTCTGATTTTCCCTCGATTTCTAAAATGGATCCTAAATAACAGAAAGTGTTTATCTTTTTGATTTTCTTTCCTTCAATGTATAGCTCATCTGAATCATTAGTCAAGTATTCTGTTTTTTGGTAATTAATCTTCAAACCCCAAATTTTGTATGCTACTGCTAGTTGATTGCACATATAGTTAGCATCCTCCCCATCTTGTGCTACGACTACTTGATCATCAGCAAATAATAAATGATGTAGGTAAACTCCATCTCTTATTTCTAATCCCATACTATTACATTTACGAGACCATGTTCTAAGGCTAATATCTATATAGATTTTAAATAATGATGGTGACATGAGACAGCCTTGTAAAAGGCCTTTGCTTGTTCTAAATTTCTGTGAAAGTTTATTACCAACTTTCACTTGGCAAATGTTATCTTTATACATCTGTTGTATTATTTTAATCAAGGGAGGGTTTATGTTTGCCATATGTAGTGCTCTCCAAAGTAATTTTCTTGGAACAGTATCATATGCTTTTTCTAGATCTATGAAAATTAATCCTACATTTTCTGATTTTTCCCTATGTTTCTCCAAAATCTGTCGTAATGTGAAAATATGGTCTACACATGATCTCCCAGCCGTGAATCCACATTGTTCTTCTTGGGTTCTAAAATTTTTTTCCAGTTTGTTTTTAATTACTTTCGCAAAAATTCTCATTAATGTGTTTGTAACACAAATTCCTCGATAGTTTGAACAAATTTTGCGATCCCCTTTCTTAAATATTGTATTAATGTAACCGAGCTTCATCTCGTTGGGTATTGAATCTCCATGTATCATTTTGTTGAAGAGCTGTGTTATCAGTTTCACAATTTTGTCACCACCATATTTCACACACTCCAGATTGATATTGCCTGGTCCCGGTGATTTACCATTCTTTCCTGTTCTCAACGCCTGAAGTACTTCATCTACTTTATCTACTTTATCTACTGCCAAAATATGATAGACCCACAACAAAGAATAAAATGACAAAAAAATCTGTGAGTCGGTCTGAGTCTCCGTACAAAAATACATAGATAAACGACAGGCTAAACCAGACAAGAGCAAGAACAGACAAAATACCGGTACCAACAACGCAGAATCTCTAGGGCTAATCTGTACTTAACCACGCCATCATCTTCAGGAACAACCAGGCCTAAATCCAAGGAGGGATCTGATGTCTTCAATTGCCCAAGGTGTGGCGCAGTTTACAAGGAACCTATCAAAAAGATTAGATTAAGTGTGACATTTGCTCCCAGCCGTGGTATGCACAATCTACTGGCTTTGAACGACATAGTGAATTTTCTTGTGATTTTTGTTAGCGCGTAGTCTTTGACTACATGCCGCGTACTCTTACCAGACGATGCGACTAAGAGTACGAACGAGCAGTGTCTTACATATGTTGACATTTAAGGTTTGCGTTAAGAGTTAGGCAACTGTAATTGATATGTGTTGTTCCCAAATAAACCATCAATAATTTGCTATCAGAAAAGTTTGTTTTAACCTTCTCGTCTATAAGATATGACCAATTAAATATTAAGTGCGTACTCCTTTCCGACTTTCCCCTACATTAGAAGGACAGAGCGAATGATCAGAATCTTTTTCTTCTTTTTCTTTCGTTAAAACTTTGCTTGAAGACAACTAGGCCACTCGGCTGGCAACACGAGACTACTCCATCAGTGAAGTTCACCGAGAAAGCGTGTATTTTCAGGTAGTGTGTAAAAAATATTATGTCTCATCCGAATTAAAATAAAAGTAAGAAGATACTACTATTTCCCTGTTGTATAAACACGCCTTTGCTCCCATTGTCTGTATAACCCGCCCAAAGCACCCATATCAAACAGGTGAGTGTGATTCTAATGCATTCCCAGAAGCAAACGCGAGATTGTAACACTTGCTAGCGAAGGAAAGTGCATGCGTCTGCAACTTCTTACAAGCTTCTTAAGCGTGTAAAAGAGAGTTCCCATTACCTAGGAACATGTACTATCCATCCAGTCTCATCCCACAAATGTTGGCGGCTATCTCCAGGAATCGTTCCGAGCACATCTAAATTACTAAACGGTCCCTGTAGGCACAAGACAACGTAAATGAATTGTCTTTAATGTACTCCCATTAGGATGAATCACTTGTACTGTGGACGCTGTAACATAGTTCACGAGGAATTCTGTTTGCGAGGAGAAGATGTGATAATCTCGATTCGTATCGGAGAAAACACTGTTCCATTACCTCATCATATCTAAAAAGACATGAATTAGGACACCTCTGATGAAATGATCTAGCAAAATATGCGCAACAAAATAAGTTGGTTTCGGCGCTTGTGACAGTGGAACATGAAACGAAATTACTCGAGGAAAACAATTACGTAAGATACTAAACTGCTAATGCCACATTGATGTTGAAATTAGGAGACTCTTACACACAGAACGGACAGGTTGAGTTCCGTTTTGCAATCACCCAGCCCTCGTTTCAACCTGATAAGCTGGAGGCTCATGATAAAGGGATCGCCTTATTGGTGGGGGGAACTTATCTTTACCACGCCTCCAAGGAGGCTGCTGGTCCATCATCTCTGGGAAATTTCCATCTACTTTCCCCCTCTCTTCATTTTTCTTACATCTGTAAGATGAGATCAGTAACACACACACACACACACACACACACACACACACACACACACAATCTCTCTCTCTCTCTCTCTCTCTCAAGCTATGCTGAACAGTTACGGGATGCTACACTTAATGCATTAATACAACTGAATGGTCTACGAATGCTTAAGTTATTCTTTATGTCGATATCGACACATAGGTTCTTAGAAAGAAAGCGAGACAAACGCATGAATTCACGAGTCTAGCCAGTTACATTCAGTATGAAAACACCAGCTCAGAATTATGTCATCGTCACATTTCCTCGAACAGTATTCGTCACTAACAAAATACCATAACATGTTTAATATTTAATCACAGTCAAATTGTTGCGAGGATTGGAACTTAAATAGTGGCAATTATTTATTCACAACCGATACAAAAGAGTTACATGTTTGCACCTGTTACTGTCCTTCAAAGTAGTCACCAGGGTAGTGTAGAACCCGTTGCCAGCGATGTGGAAGACGTAGTATACCGTTAGCAGAGCCTGTTCTGTTGATAGTGCGAATGGAGCGGTCTACTGCCTGTCGAATCTCTGGAACAGTTTTGAAGCGAATGTCACGAAGTGGTTCCTTCATCTTCTGAATCAAATCAAAGTCACAAGGACTTAAGTCCGGGGAGTATGGTGGATGGTACAGTACTTGCAGTCCCACCGACCGAACAGAGCAGCGTATGGTTCGTTTCAAATTATGAAACTCCATTTACGATGAGTTGAGTAACAGACATCTCCACGAGAAAACTAACCAGCCTAGGGAGAGCATGAATACTTGCAGACTGCGACTGTGGCCCAACCGATTTACTGAGGTTTGCTGGGCGCCACAGCACTCTTGGAAGAACTATCAGAATCACGTTAATTGGACATTTTCCTAAGAAGTAACTCGTGTGGAAATTCTTAAATGGAATAAAATACACTCCTGGAAATTGAAATAAGAACACCGTGAATTCATTGTCCCAGGAAGGGGAAACTTTATTGACACATTCCTGGGGTCAGATACATCACATGATCACACTGACAGAACCACAGGCACATAGACACAGGCAACAGAGCATGCACAATGTCGGCACTAGTACAGTGTATATCCACCTTTCGCAGCAATGCAGGCTGCTATTCTCCCATGGAGACGATCGTAGAGATGCTGGATGTAGTCCTGTGGAACGGCTTGCCATGCCATTTCCACCTGGCGCCTCAGTTGGACCAGCGTTCGTGCTGGACGTGCAGACCGCGTGAGACGACGCTTCATCCAGTCCCAAACATGCGCAATAGGGGACAGATCCGGAGATCTTGCTGGCCAGGGTAGTTGACTTACCCCTTCTAGAGCACGTTGGGTGACACGGGATACATGCGGACGTGCATTGTCCTGTTGGAACAGCAAGTTCCCTTGCCGGTCTAGGAATGGTAGAACGATGGGTTCGATGACGGTTTGGATGTACCGTGCACTATTCAGTGTCCCCTCGACGATCACCAGTGGTGTACGGCCAGTGTAGGAGATCGCTCCCCACACCATGATGCCGGGTGTTGGCCCTGTGTGCCTCGGTCGTATGCAGTCCTGATTGTGGCGCTCACCTGCACGGCGCCAAACACACATACGACCATCATTGGCACCAAGGCAGAAGCGACTCTCATCGCTGAAGACGACACGTCTCCATTCGTCCCTCCATTCACGCCTGTCGCGACACCACTGGAGGCGGGCTGCACGGTGTTGGGGCGTGAGCGGATGACGGCCTAACGGTGTGCGGGACCGTAGCCCAGCTTCATGGAGACGGTTGCGAATGGTCCCCGCCGATACCCCAGGAGCAACAGTGTCCCTAATTTGCTGGGAAGTGGCGGTACGGTCCCCTACGGCACTGCGTAGGATCCTACGGTCTTGGCGTGCATCCGTGCGTCGCTGCGGTCCGGTCCCAGGTCGACGGGCACGTGCACCTTCGGCCGACCACTGGCGACAACATCGATGTACTGTGGAGACCTCACGCCCCACGTGTTGAGCAATTCGGCGGTACGTCCACCCGGCCTCCCGCATGCCCACTATACGCCCTCGCTCAAAGTCCGTCAACTTCACATACGGTTCACGTCCACGCTGTCGCAGCATGCTACCAGTGTTAAAGACTGCGATGGAGCTCCGTATGCCACGGCAAACTGGCTGACACTGACGGCGGCGGTGCACAAATGCTGCGCAGCTAGCGCCATTCGACGGCCAACACCGCGGTTCCTGGTGTGTCCGCTGTGCCGTGCGTGTGATCATTGCTTGTACAGCCCTCTCGCAGTGTGCGGAGCAAGTATGGTGGGTCTGACACACCGGTGTCAATGTGTTCTTTTTTCCATTTCCAGGAGTGTATTATAATGGGGCGCGTGCATATCACGAAGTAATCGTCATTTCAACATCAGCCAACTGGCACGACTAGTGTACAAAGTCATCCTCTAAATTTTTCCCCGCTCTATGGTTTTCCATTAAACGAATCCATGTTGGTTTTGCAAGTTTTCTAAATTTACCTACCCCTCTTTTAATCCAACAAAGAACTTCCTGGATTAATTTATCATCTTTCTCAACGTGCCTCAACCGTATCCGTTTCACGTTTGTTTCAGTAAGAGCTAATGACACAACCCGCACGAATTCAGAAAATTTCATTTGAAGCACAATCGGCTTTTTATTCACACGAAGTAATGATTGCTACAGATAGGGGATCTCAAGTTATTCTATATTTCCATATAACCGATTTCCTGTCAGAAACGTCACAGTTAGTAGTAACTGGCCAAAAGTCATCTAGCGAAACCGAAGTTATACTGGGATTCTCCATGAAAGCATTACACATTGAGGTGACAAAAGCCATGGGATACCTCGTAATATCGTGTCGGACCTACTTTTGCAGAAATTTGACGTGGCATCTGCTTCTATCGCCGTTCATAATTGCGAACGTGTGCCAGTGCAGGATTTTGTGTACAAACTGATTATGTCCTATAAATCTTTGATGAGGTCCGGTCGAACGAAGAGGGTGAATGTGGTGTCACCGCCAGACACCACACTTGCTAGGTGGTAGCTTTTAAATCGGCCGCGGTCCGCTAGTAGACGACGGACCCGCGTGTCGCCACTGTCAGTGATGGCAGACCGAGCGCCGCCACACGGCAGGTCTAGAGAGACGTACTAGCACTCGTCCCAGTTGTACAGCCGACGTTGCTAGCCATGGTTCACTGAGAATTACGCTCTCATTTGCCGAGACGATAGTTAACATAGCCTTCAGCTACATTTGCTACGACCTAGCAAGGCGCCGTATTCAAGTGATATTGAGATTATATTAATGTATCATCAAGAGCGATGTTCTACAAATGTGGATTAAAGTTAAGTATTCCAGAAGCTACGTACTTTTCTTTATAGCATTCATTACGTATCCTGTTTCAGACCTCACGCCAGCCTGCGTGAGTTTAAGCGCGTGCCTTTCGGCTTCCTCTCATTGTGTCTAGGCTGTCTTGTCTATACACAGCAGTGAACAAAACATTCGCTTTAATTGTCCAGAATGTTCTTCAAATTCAGTCGTGAACAATTGTGGCCTGGGGTCATGGCGCATTGCCATCGATAAAAATTGCATCGTTGTTAGGAAACTTGAATATGAGTAGCTGCAAATCGTCTCCATGCAGCCGAACATAACCATTTCCAGTCAATGATCGGTCCAGTTGGACTAGAGAACCCAGTCCATTCCATATAAACACAGTCCACGTCATTGTGCAGCCACCACCAGCTAGCACAGTGCCTTGTCGACGACTTGTCTCCATGGCTTCTTGGGGTCTGCGCCACATTCGAA
Source organism: Schistocerca cancellata (assembly GCF_023864275.1). Taxonomy (NCBI): domain Eukaryota; kingdom Metazoa; phylum Arthropoda; class Insecta; order Orthoptera; family Acrididae; genus Schistocerca; species Schistocerca cancellata. The sequence continues at coordinate 1,002,566,517 of NC_064627.1, forward strand.
CCCCATCAGCCAGGTCACTGTTTTACAGTCATATAGGATCAAACCAATATTGTCACGAGCCCAAGAGAGGTGCTGCTGGCGAAATCGTGCTGTTAGTAAAGGCATTCACGTCAGTCGTTCAAATGGTCCAAATGGCTCTGAGCACTATGGGACCTAACATCTGAGGTCATCAGTCTCCTAGAACTTAGAACTACTTAAACCTAACTAACCTAAGGACGTGACAGACATCCATGCCCGAGGCAGGATTCGAACCTGCGACCGGAGCGGTCGCGCGGTTCCGGACTGAAGCGCCTAGAACCGCTCGGCCACAACGGCCGGCTTCACGTCAGTCGTCTGCTGCCATTACCATTAATGCCAAAATTAGCCGCACTGTTCTAAAGTATACGTCCTTTGTAAGTCCCACATTGATTTCCGCGAAGTATTGCTTATCTATTAGCGCTGGCAACTCTAAGTAAACGCCGCTGCTCTCGGTTGTTAAGTGAACGCGTCGGCCACTGCGTTGTCCATGGTGAGAGGTAATGCCTCAAATTTAGTATTCTTGGCACACTCTTCTCACTGTGGATCTTGGATTATTTAGTTCCCCGATGATCTCCGCAATGGAACGTCCCATTCCTCTAGTTCGACAACCATTCCACGTTCAAAGTCTGTTAATTCTCATCTTGCAGCCATAATCACATTTCAAACCTTTCCACACGAATCACCTTAGTACAAGAGACAACTCCGCCAGTAATATAAATATAAAATATGTAAGAATGTAATTACGATACTATTAGCTAAGTAACTGAGCAGCGAGAGAACATAAATAAAATAAAGAAATAAAAAATCTTCCATTCGAGCTTCCCCGCAGTATCATTATTTGGCGATTTCAGGAATGGAGACAAATCATATTCAATCTATAAAAAAGGTGCTCAATAACCATACTGATAGATACGAAGACAGAGAGTACAACAAATATATTTCGTTAAGCAACCAGGTGTTGGGAATGCATATTGAATGAGTACAATGTATGCAGGTGGTCATTGGGTATGATTTAGAATAAAGCAATGTTAAATTTATTCCTGTCGTTATTGTTCTGATCAGTGTGACAATGGATGTTCATTGTTGTAACTGATCAGTCAACATCAGGATCACTGAATACAAGCGGCATTGCAGGTTTGGGTATGTGAAGAAATCAGCCGCAGCGGATCAGGCGCTGTGTGAGGCTGATCACATTAGGGGTGTTGATAAAATATCGGTATATCGATACTTTTTCCGAAAAGCATCGATATTTATTTGATATTCATCGGCGATACTTTTGCTCTGATATATCGATATCGGAATGTAAATATTTGAAATTGTAGTATAACATAATTTTACTTTTACTATGTGAAAGAGTCTTACTACTTTTTGGGCCTTCATCACGTCCAGTCTATCTTTGCGGTATGAATGTAATAAGAAGATTTCCGACGTGAAGAAATAGCACACAAGTTGCGTTAAAAAAACAATCTTTAATGTAGCCAGTATGTTATTTCTTCATATCGGCATTCTTCAAAAACAGTTCCCGAAAATGGTGAACAAAAATCTGCATGACAAGATTTGTCTTTGCGGTGAGCAGTGACGTGTGAGGAGAAATGCTGAGGTAATCGGCGCCCGGCGCTACGAACAGAAATAGAAATGAGCGTATGGCGTCGTTGGTGATGAGAATGAAATGATGATGAGGACAAGAATCTCCAACGTTTAACTTCACCAAGCAATTCTGACATTACAGCTGGCGTTTGCAGAAATGAAAAAACAGATAAGTCGACGTGAAGTGTTCCGGACATATCCGATATGTGACGAAACCGCACGACGGACCATCGGACACCTTTTATTGTGCCACTGGCATGCAGTTAACCATTGTAACCAAAATGGTTATCGCCAAGCGTGAACGTCCATCGCTTTCATTTCAATTCATGCTTTAAGAGGGATTAAGCAAGCTGCTAGCTAGTTTATGTACAGAAAATCTAACAATAAAACAGTACTTAAATATGTAAAAATGAAATGTCGTATGGTGAAGGCCTCGCAGCGGGTAAACCTGATCGCCTGGTGCAAGTCTTTTGAGGTCGATGAGGAAGAAATGATGATGATGGAGACAAGACAAACACCCAGTCCCTGAGCGGAGAAGATCTACAACCCAGCCGGGATTCGAACCTGTTCCCCACGACATGACGAGCTGGCGCGCTATCCACGCAGCTACGGTGGTGCACACTTAAATATATAGAATGGACAACAACAAAGTGCTAAGTGCCAAAAAACTGATTCTGAGTTATCTAATTTTTTTGTTTTGACAAAAATATTTTAATGAAAAAATCTGAACAATATTTTTTATTAGCTGTGTACAGTAAGAGTGATACAATCATTGCAAAAATGTTTTACGTTCCCTTCTTTTTTTATCAATAAAAATAAACAGATTATTCTCAAGAATTCGGAGCGTGCTATATGCCGTACAGTTATCAGCAAAAACGAGGTACGTTCCAATGAAAGAAATTTCAAGATTTATCGGTCTTTTTAACAATAAACATTTACACTATCCTGATTAAACTCTTTTTAGTAATATATTTAATTTCACAGAGTATGAAAGCAATTTTAACTGATCAACTGTTCGAAAAACGTTCTATTAGCTACTTTCAGATATGATAGCATCTGTTGCAGATCCTTTTTCTTTTCAGCTGACAAGCTGTGTTTACATTGTTGTGACGGTAAAATAAAATTCTTCATTATATCAGTGGTAATCTCTTTCTTGAAAATATTGTAGATACTCCATTCTTCAAGTTCGTTGAAAATTGTTCTAGTCTTCACGATGCCAGGAGCACTTTTTTTCACTCGAGTCCAACTACATTTGGAAATATTTATTTTAATTGTGTTAATATGTGTATCGGCAGTTTTTTTTAATGTCAAAAAAGTCTTCAGGAGCATAGTCAACACAAATGGATTGTTTGGTGTCGCATTCTGCATGAGTTTTACAAAGTCCTTAGGTAGTTGACAGCCTTCCAGTCTCTTACGTTTTTCAATGTGGAAAAAATCTCTGTCACACAACGTAAATGAATGGCCAGAGACCAAAAATTTATGATTCATCTCATCATACTTTCCTAAAACCGTCAGATAAATCCAAAGAAAAAGCATCATTTTATTCTTATTGCGACCAATGCAGTTATCAGACTTCCGTTTCCTACAGCAGTCAGGTCTACTAAATGCTTTAAGGAGTCATGATGCAATTTCATTGCCGCCTCGGCAATACGCTTATGCCACAAAAACATTAGCCCCTTATTCTTGTGCCAGCCGGAGTGGCCGTGCGGTTCTAGGCGCTGCAGTCTGGAGCCGAGCGACCGCTACGGTCGCAGGTTCGAATCCTGCCTCGGGCATAGATGTGTGTGATTTCCTTAGGTTAGTTAGGTTTAATTAGTTCTAAGTTCTAGGCGACTGATGACCTCAGAAGTTAAGGCGCATAGTGCTCAGAGCCATTTGAACCTTATTCTTGTCGCCAACATGAACACACAGATTGCAGCGTGAACGCTGACGTGAATAATACATCTGACTGTGGGTTAGAAAAGGCAAAGATAACGCTTGTCCAAGATCTGTCGAACACATGGTCACGTCACTGTCAGGGAGCTGAGAAGATATAGTATCTTCTTTCATTGCTTCTCTTGCTTTCTCAGCTTTTTTTGTGCTGCATTTCTAAAGCGGTTTCTGCATTTCTGTTGCCAGGTTTTGCTGACAGCTCGACTGATAGAAAGTCGCATTTAGACAAGTATCAGTGCGTGGTCGATGGAATGAAATTTGCGAGAAAAGTCTTTTAAAGCTTTTATAATAAAACTTAGATGTAATTTCGGAGCCTGAATATCTATCCTTAGAGGCACGGTAAAGCCTGCTGACATTCAAATCTTGGCCCAAATACTCCTTGTTACTATTAAATAGTAAGAAAAGAAATAGTAAGAAAAGAAGAAATTTTCTTCTTCCATAATGACTCTCATTCCTTGGAAGTGAGTTGACATGCTGCAAAATAAGCTTCTCATCTGCACCTCTGAACTTACTTCTTTGTGCTTTATTACCACGCTTTTTCTGTGAACACTATTTCAGCTTTCTTCTTTGCTGACACAAGAGTTCCGATTCTGCGTTTTCTTATTGGGACAACATGCATAAAAGTGTTCTTACAGACCCGTACAATGTCACCCTTTTCATCTGGCAACGAGTAACAGACCGTAGCTTGCCGTCTGCTGTCATTGGGGTCTTCGTACTGACCATGACACCTTCTTATCACACTTTTAATGATCATCAAACCCATAAAATTACACGTAATCTTTGAGGGCATAAAAGTCTTGAAACAGATCTTTTCTTTGTTTATATGGGACACGAATACACGAATGCTTGCACTTGCAGCTGAACTGAAATAAGACAGGATACTGATTTATTTAGTCATCATACAGTCTTGTAATCTAACTGATAGTCATTCCTTTGTAAAAATATAACATTTATTCTGTAATAACATTACATATGAATAATGAATATATAATACACACCTCTTCTGTAGGCTCATTTTGCGCTTCTACCAACGAGCCTTTACTGTTTACGTAAGATTTTCCTTCACTTCTTAAAAGCTTTCTTTCATCGCGAACTGATTCTCCCTTCTTCCTTTTAGTGCAAGTATCACTGTGTAAATTCATCGTTTTCACAAAGTACTTTCGTTGAGTTTAACAAACAAAGCAAACTAACAGAGTGTGGCTGCACAGTAGTGTCGCAAACAATACTCGCAGACAGTGGCAAAGCTTTGTGGCACTTCGCGACTTTAGCCTTCCCTATTGGCCGGCACATGTAGCTAATGCCACCTGTCGGGCCTTATACGCACTATATCCCGCTTTCCAGGTTGTTGGCAATGGCACTTAGCATGGTTTCTTGGGTATAACTAAAAAAATTTTTTGGCACTTAGCCCATTATTTGATTTCCACTCAACATATATAGTTCTAAAACAAGGAGCGTATTTACAATATGCAGCAGATTTTTTTAGGCCTGTAGGCCGATATTTTTCTTGTCGATATATCAATAATTTCTCCAATATACCGTGAGCCGATTACGATACTCTTTTAAATATCGACTTATTGGATTTCCGATATTTTTAAAAATACCAACAGTCCTACACCACATACAAGGGGAGGCCACGACATTTGGAACCCGGTTTTACTGCAAACTTTGTACACTCGTAGTCCTCCATGAGGACAACAAAATGTGTAAGCAGCAGCGCGTACTTCTCAAGCGTTATTGAGATAGTCGCAAGATAATTTCAGGCGTCAAATATATGCCTGTGCGTGGCCATTTTTACCATGAAGCGGCGGCAGCCGAAAAAAAAGGGATTAGCGTTCAAGCCCTGTAACCACTGGATCGAAGGATCGAGTCCCGCTCGTCCGCTTTCTTTTAAATTTCTAACACAGTAATTTTCTTTACTATTTGTATTACAATTGATATAATGGTAAAAATACACCTAATCGGATGAACTTTTATTAAATTTACAGTGTTATTTGGCAGTCTACAAATTTTTATTATCACAAATAATATAATATTCATAACCATCGACTAGTAAATGACCAAACGCATGAAGTGATACTGAAAATGTATGCTTGTCCGTATCTTCAAAATTGTTCGTATTTAATCAAAAGAGAACGAGAAATTGCTTCTCGTGAAGACGCTATTGAAATTCAGTCGATACTGCATGACCAATTATCAGGGCCGATACTTAAGGAAATGCTGGGTTATGCATGGTTTGCTTCCAAATTATCGTCTGAAAGAGAGGCTTTTGAAAATGTTAACGACGTTTGTTTTTCCATGGATAACCTCAAAAGACCTTGCGTATGCGTAAACATAGCATTTATTCAGCTGGTGCCGTTTAACTTTATGTTTTCCATGTTTTTACGAAAAATACCATCCTGCAAATTGTATTCGTAATGTCGAAAGTGACGATTAATTGTACATCTTTCGAAAGCAGTCTGTGCCGGTCAAAACTTGGAGGTAACAAGTCGGTTAGGGCTCCTTCCAGGTATAAGGCATTTCTCAAATCACACACAAGCACACGTTTTCAGAATTACTTTATGCGTTCGGTCGTTTATTAGTCGATAGTTATGAATATTAAATTATTTATGATAATAAAAATTTGTAAACTGCCAAATAACATTGTAAATTTAATAAAAGTTCATCCGATTACTCGTATTTTACCCATTATATCAATTGTAATATAAATAGTAAAGAAAATTACTGTGTTAGAAATTAAAAAAAAACTAAATAAAATATGGCGTTTCAGTCTTCGATCGCTATTCTTTATTTTCAATTACCGGTTTCGGGCTAGCTGCCCATATTCAGATCTGTTAGACAATGCTGAAAATGTAATTAATAAGAGAGATACAGTTAGTGATAAAAATATCTTGGTTTACAAAAAGAAATTTTGGAACGTATTAAATGCCAACATACCATATGTTGTAGTTACAGAGAAACTTGTCCGTACAGAACACACAGTTCACTGTCATAAGTAAATTAAATTTCAATCTGTTAAAGCATTATATCGCAGTATTTAAGAGTATCCTGATTGGTAACAGTAAAAAGTGCCCTCTACCTACAACAATTGTTCATCTGTTATTATTTCGCCGTATATATTATTGGCGAATATTCTTTTTAATAAAACAATTTTTAAGGTAATAACATATGAATAATCTTTTTGAGTGGACCATGAAACGAAAAATTTTTACATTAATTTAAAATTTCTTTATAAAGAAACATAATATATAATTAAAATGTAGATATTCTTCCGAAAATGTGCGTTTGCTCTTCTTTGTTTTTGATTGGTGGTGGAGTGGATTTCCCTACGTCAGAACGTATACAACGCCACGCCGAGTCGTCTTGCGCCGCGCCCAATTCACCTCGCCGCCAGTACGCTGAGGGCCGTTCCGCTGTAGCTGTTTCTTACCGGGGCGTGCTGTTGCATTCAAGAGTAAGCCTAAAACAGGTCTTTAAAAATCTCATAATAATTCCTGTGCATAAAATCACTTTGCTCATTAAGTAGTAGGCCTGGGGTTTTTCTTTGATGTGCGTATATTTCAATCTCTTCGAGCACGTTGAGATAGAGACTTTTTGGAGCTTTATGTAGCACCACCATTTGTTCATTTACATTACTCACTTCATGTCTACTCTCTTTTACATGTGTTCCAAATGCTGTTGGATTGCTATGACTGCAATGTTCCCTGTATAGAATTTCAAAATTCCGCCCTGTTTGTCCTATATAATAACTGTCACATTCAGCACATTTAATCTTATATACTCCGGAATTATTGTATTTCATTTGTTTCGTCGTTGCTGGTTTATGTCTTAATCTATGTGCCATTTGCCCTTCGTTCTGAAATGCCACTGCGATGTTTTTTGGAAAGCATTTAGCAATTCTTTCCGACACACGCCCTTTGTATGTCAGGAATTCCCAGTGAGACACCCATGTCTAGTTTTGATAAAAAAAAAAACTGACAAGCGGGACTCGATCCATCGATCCAGTGATTAAAGGACTGCCGCCGGGTAAATATTTGACGACCGAAATTGTCTTGCGATTTTTTCAATAACGCTTGAGAAGTACGCGCTACTGCTTACACACTTTGTTGCCCTATTGGAGTACTACGAGTGTACAAAGTTTGCAGTAAATCCGCGTTCCAAACGTTGTGGCCTCCCCTTGTTAGTAAAATTAGCAGACCTGGAAGTTTTTGGTGTAGAGAATAGTTATCACGCCAGCTTGTTCAGAGAAGGTACAGAAATACACAAGGCAATATTTTCACCAAGGAAAAAGAAAGCCTCAAGGTGAACCTACCTTGGATTCCAGTGCTGCAGCGGATGACCGTTACAGATAGAAGAGGAGAACCGCAGCGGGAATAACCACTGAAAAGCTCTTGGACCTTGGCGCGCCTGGTGCATGTGACCTACTGTCGCGACCTCAAATCCATAACAAACAATGGAGCGTGAAATTTTGACACTCCCAGTCACTCATGTTGGCGAAACGTCACAAAAATTATCAAACAAACGCCGTATCGTAGGTGCAGTCACCATGAAGTGGTACCTGTGGAGAGTTCAGACAGACATCTAGCTCCTGAGGAGGGTCAGCAGCCTTTTCAGTAGCTGCAGGAGCACAGTCTGGACAATTGAGAGATGTGGACTTGTAACATCAGCCAACACGTCCTTGCTATGCTGGTAGCACGAACGGCTGAAAGCAAGGGAAAACTACAGCCGTTACATTTCCCGTGGACATGCAGCACCATTGTATCGTTAAATGATGATGGCATCCTCTTGTGCAAAGTATTTATGAGGTAAAGTAGTTTCCTATTCGGATCTCTGGGCAGGGAATACTCAGGAGGAAGTGTCGTCACAAAAGACGAAACTGGTATTCGGTGAATCGGAGGGTGGGATGTTGGATTCCTTAATCGAACATCTAGGCTGGAAAATTTATAAAGCGAAACGGATAGGTTGAAGTTAGATATAGTGGCAATTAGTGAAGTTCGGTAGCAGGATGAACAGGACTTCGGGTTAGGTAAGCACAGGGTTACAAACATAAAATCATGTAGGGGTAGCTCAGAAGTAGATCTAATAATGAATAAGAGAATAGAGATGCGGGTAAGCTTCTATGAACATCATAGTAACGCACTATCGTAACCAATATAGCCTCGAAGCCAACACTCACCACAGCAGCACAAGTTTATATGTGAAATGAAGAGATTCGAAGAAAGAATGATCAGATAAAAGAAATTATTCGGATATTTTTAAGGGAAATGAAAATTTGATTCTGATGGGGGCAAATTTGATAGAAGCAATGGGAAGGAGAATATGGACTGGGGGGGGGGGGGGGGGAGGAAGGAATGAAAGTAGAAGCAGCCTGGAGCATTTTGCACAGAGCATAATTCAGTCGTCACTAAAACGTGGTTTAAGAATCAATGAAAGTAGGTTATATACGTGCAACGGGCCAGGAGACACGGAAGGTTTCAGATTGATTATATAACGGTAAGACAGAGATTTAAACTATAAGACATTTACAGGGTCAAATGTGGACTCCGGTCACAATTTATTGGTTATGAACTGTAGATTAAACCTGAAGAAATTCCAAAAAAGGTAGGAAATGAAGGAGATGTGACTCGGATAAGGTGCAAGCACTAGAGTTTGTTAAGAATTAGAGATCGATTGACTGTAAACGGGAAAAGGAATACAATAGAAGACGAATGAGCAGATATCAACTACAGGAATGATTATTATGGAACTATCAATTTAATAAGTTACAACAAAAAATTGACAGGAATCATATGCAAAAGAATGGGAAAAGCTACTAAAAGTCGATCTCGAGTAAGATCAGTTTGGCTTCCGTAGAAATGTAGGAACCAGCTTGCCTTGGAAAGTTGTTTAAGGAAAGGCAAATCTACGTTTATAAATTCGGGGACTTTAAGCAAGCCTTTCACAATGTTGACTGGAATAAACTCTTTGGAATATAGCACCGGTAAAATACTGGGAGCGAAAGTTGCAGACAACTTGTACAGAAACCAATTATGAGAGTCGAGGGGCATGAAAAGGATGCAGTGATACAGAAGGGAGTGAGACAGAGCTGTTGCCTGTCCCCGACGTTATTCAAACTTCACATTGTGCAACAAGTAAAAGAAATCAAAAAAAAATTTGAAAAATGGAATTAAACTTCAGGGAAAAGAAATAAAATCTTTGACGTTCACCAACGACGAAATTCCACCAGAGATAGCGAAAAACTTGGAAGAGTAGCTGAACTAAATGTACAGTGTCTTGAAAGGAGTCTGTAAGGTGAATTCCAGAAAATTCAAAACAAGGGTAATGGAATGTAGTAGAGTTAAGTCAGGTGATGCTGACGAAATTAGATTAGAAACAGAGATACTTAAAGTAGAAGGTGAGTTTTGCTATTTGGGCAGGGAAATGGTAGATGATGGCCGAAGTAGGTAAATTCCAAATGGAGATGGTAATGGCAAGAAAATCGTTTCTGTTAACATCGAATGTAAATTTTTTAGGAGGTCTTTTTGTCTGGAGTGTAGCCTGATACGGAAGTGAAACATGGAAGACAAGCAGTTCAGAAGAGAATAGAAGCTTTTAATGTGGTGCTACAGAAGAGTGCTGACGATTGGATGGGCAGATAGCGTATCGAGCAAGCACTGAATAAAATTGAAGACAAGAGAAATTTGTGACATAATTTGACTAAAAGAACAGCTCGGGTGATAGAACACATTCTGAGACGTTAAGGAGTCATCAAGTGTTGGAATTAAGTCGGAGAGCTAAAAATTGTAGAGTGAACCGAAGGGACGAATACAATAAGCAGGTTCAAATGGATGTAAGTTGCGAGGTTTGCATGTGCGGAGAGCTGCATCAAACCAGTCTTCTGAATGAAGACCACAAAAGTAAGTACAACAACAACACAACAATATAAAATAATATTATCGTGACATGATTGATAACGAAGCTCCCAGTACTGTGTCATTAAATTATTATCATTATTATTATTGCAAAGATACTTTGGAAGCCTGTAAAAAATTTAAAGAGCTGTTTATCATTTGCGGATTTAGCCAAAGAAAGTAAGATGTCGGCTCTCGTGGGAACCTGTACTATCTGACGACGTAACTGTTCCAAAAACAAATATTTGTTTCTCTCCCATTTTGAACGTGCTAAGAGAATGTGATAGATGTCACTTCTAATGTTGATGCAGCGACAGAACGGAGTTGGATTAATACAGTGAGGTAAAGGTACACCGGAGAACTTCCGTGGTTGAATCTCATACTGCAGATTTTGCATCTCGGCTCTCAGCGCAGATGAACATAGTGGCCTACGGCAGTACAGATAACGTATCAGAACACTGCTTACCAGTCTGTGATACTTAAGTCCCTCCTGTTTCTATTAAGGAATTGTAAAAACTAATCTCTTTTTTTTACAACAAGAACGTAAAAATATGTCCTGATAACGCTTCAATCTGGATTTCTTGACGCTACAATGCACCTGACTGTTCTGGTCTATCAAATCAAACACGGAATTCTTCCGTCCTTTCTCTCTGAGGCAACAGCCTTGCAAGTTTCAAGAGCAATTTCTCAATGCCTTTTCCCGGATCCGGAGTGATAACTGCAGCCGGAAAGAAGACCAACTTCCCGTCAGATGTTTCCAAATTTGTTCCCTTGTGGTTTCCGCAAAGATACAGCCGACAGTAGCTCTTTCTAGCTACTGCGGTGTGACGGGGACTCCAGGAATACACTTACTGTGCCGGATAAAAAAAAAGCACCCACTAAAAAGAGACATTCGCACACTCAAAAGAGAAGCCGTTTAACAATACTTAATAAAAATACGTCAGTAACGGTTTTTAGTCACGTACTTTCATTTTACTCCTGGATATATCTAACTTTGAGCTCCACTTTCGTTTCTGCGAAAATGGCATTACTACAAGCCTGCACCAATGATGCAGAAAGGCTCGTATTACACTATCATATTTCTTTGTCAAAGTCGATATGTCAAATATTTATGTCAAAGAAATTTGATGGTGTAGTAGGGAACTTTTTGATAAATCTCGCCTGTCATCAAATAAATATGATCAAATCTAGGGCCTCGCCGTAGATTTGATCCTAAAAGTCGTTCGTCTTCTGTTCACTGCAATGTGAAATGCAGCCGCCTGGAGCGCTGGCGTCGCTACAACTATTTGACCTTTCTGTAGTGTGTTTCTAAACGTTTCATCAAAGCTGGTGTGTTCCTTCGACTTTTTTTTAATAAACTTGCTTAGACTAGGGGGAGAGGGGGGGAGGGGGAGCAAGCAGCACAGTTTATACTACTAATTGCGTGTTGATGGGTAAGTGGAATACGCTGCAGGCGACTTCATGTCCACAATTACAGCTACAGCCATGCATCTCTACATCTGGAAACATCCAGGCGGCTTTTCAGCAAGCCGGAAAAGAGGATGTGGTCACACTCTAAAATAAAAATTTCTTTCTTGTCTCTCCATTCTACTTTGTTTATTTTTGAGCTCTGTATGTCACAAGTTAAAAAGCGCTTCATCTGTTTCGTACTTTTTATTAATTTTGTAGTTATTGGAATACTAATTCCATTAATTAAATTATTCAAAAATAAAAACAGTTCTTACTGTCCATACAGTGTACTACACATTTATTTGCCTTCACATATTCCTCCTTCAATGCTTTATAAATCCCTTCACATGTTCCTGGAATTATTTTGGTTAATGTGCAATGCGATATTCCAGTGCTGTGTTGTAAACTAGAGTACCTCTCCCTTATACCAAGAAATCCAAGTGTCACAGTTTGTCTGTCTTCTGCAGATATAGCATTTCTCAAGAGAGTATTCTCTTTTGTGATGTGAGAAGCCAGTTTACTGAGCAAATACTGAAATACGCTCTCATCCATTTGTAAGTAATTTATATATAAGACTTGACGTCTTCCACTAGCAGCTCTCGTAACACATTTTTCTCGACCTAATACCTGTGGTCTCATCCAAGTATGTTTCCTTTTTTCCGCAGCTGTTCTTCCAAATACAAACACAGTGTAATTGCGGTACTAGCAACTGCAGCGCATAATAAGTTGTTGTCCGCCATCTTGAAATTTGATGAAAAATACGACGCCAGTGTAATACCCCTTTTTAACGCCACGTCAAAGATCTTTGTCAAAGAAATTTGACGAATATTTGGTTATATTTCTTTGTCAAAGAAAATGATAGTGTAATACCAGCCAAATTCACAACTCCCATGGATATGCAGGGCTGCTATAAATGATTCATTCTTTATCAAAGCTCTATATTTTTCAAGCTATTACATCCACGAATATGACTGATACATGAACAGAAACGTAAACTCACCAAGTTTGCATTTTGCACCCTGCAAATGTTCTGTCAGTGCCTCTCTTATCACACGACACACTTCCGGCAGACATTTCAATTCGTTCTTACCTTATGTAACAACAATTTGTCGGTGGTCATCACAGCAGGATTGATGAGTTATCTGAGCTGTTGCAGTGTTCTTGGCAATGGGGGTATGTAAAAACGGTCTTCAGAGGAAAAAAGCGACCTGGGAGTGCCAAGGGAATACGGCCACTTCATCTTTACTACTCCCAATCCAGAAGTGTTGAAGTTCGTCGTTTAGGTAGTGATGAACATGGATGCTCCAATGAGAGGTGCTTCTCCTTGGTGGAAGCTGAAATTCTCGGAATCAGCAGTCAGTTGTGGAAACAACAACTGCAACGTCTCTCTTAGTGGCAATAAATCTTTCCAAAAGAATTGGAGGTTGGTTTGTTGCTGAATATTAGCTTGGAGACGAAATGTTCATCCTCAGGTATTTGCTGCTTTGTGACGCAAAATTGAAGGCGCCGACCATAACCTTCCGGCTGCAGTAGTTGCACGAGCTGCAGACGGTACGGTTTGAAACGAAATCGTTGTCGCTAAACTTTTCACACAGGTTCCCTCGCCCTCAGATTACTTCGCCCTCTCCACCTTTGCATCTCGAACACTTGGTCGACCGGTACTTTTCTATTCACACAGACAACCAGTGTCCTTAAATTATACCATAGACTCAGACCACAATATAGTAGTGATGAAGAGTAGGCTGAAGTTCAAGATATTAGTCATGAAGAATCAATACGCAAAGAAGTGGGATGCGGAAGTACTAAGGAATGACGAGATACGTTTGAAGTTCTAGATTGCTATAGATACAGCAATAAGGAATAGCGCAGTAGGCAGTACAGTTGAAGAGGAATGGACATCTCTAAAAAGGGCCATCACAGACGTTGGGAAGGAAAACATAGGTACAAAGAAGGTAGCTGCGAAGAAACCATGGGTAACAGAAGAAATACTTCAGTTGATTGATGAAAGGAGCAAGTACAAACATGTTCCGGGAAAATCAGGAATACAGAAATAAAAGTCGCTGAGGAATGAAATAAATAGGAAGTGCAGGGAAGCTAAGACGAAATGGCTGCAGGAAAAATGTGAAGACATCGAAAAAAATATGATTGTCGGAAGGACAGACTCAGCATACAGGAAAGTCAAAACAACCTTTGGTGACATTAAAAGCAACGGTGGTAACATTAAGAGTGCAACGGCAATTCCACTGTTAAATGCAGAGGAGAGAGCAGATAGGTGGAAAGAATACATTGAAAGCCTCTATGAGGGTGAAGATTTGTCTGATGTGATAGAAGAAGAAACAGGAGTCGATTTAGAAGAGATAGGGGATCCAGTATTAGAATCGGAATTTAAAAGAGCTTTGGAGGACTTACGGTCAAATAAGGCAGAAGGGATAGATAACATTCCATCAGAATTTCTAAAATCATTGGGGGAAGTGGCAACAAAACGACTATTCACGTTGGTGTGTAGAATATTTGAGTCTGGCGATGTACCATCTGACTTTCGGAAAAGCATCATCCACACAATTCCGAAGACGGCAAGAGCTGACAAGTGCGAGAATTATCGCACAATCAGATTAACAGCTCATGCATCGAAGCTGCTTACAAGAATAATATACAGAAGAATGGAAAAGAAAATTGAGAATGCGCTAGGTGACGATCAGTTTGGCTTTAGGAAAAGTAAAGGGACGAGAGAGGCAATTCTGACGTTACGGCTAATAGTGGAAGCCTAGGTTAAAGAAAAATCAAGACACTTTCATAGGATTTGTCGACCTGGAAAAAGCGTTCGACAGTATAAAATGGTGCAAGCTGTTCGAGATTCTGAAAAAAGTAGGGGTAAGCTATAGGGAGAGACGGGTCATATACAATATGTACAACAACCAAGAGGGAATAATAAGAGTGGACGATCAAGAACGAAGTGCTCGTATTAAGAAGGGTGTAAGACAAGGCTGTGGCCTTTCGCCCCTACTCTTCAATCTGTACATCGAGGAAGCAATGATGGAAATAAAAGAAAGGTTCAGGAGTGGAATTAAAATACAAGGTGAAAGGATATCAATGATACGATTCGCTGATGACATTGCTATCCTGAGTGAAAGTGAAGAAGAATTAAATGATCTGCTGAACGGAATGAACAGTCTAATGGGTACACAGTATGGTTTGAGAGTAAATCGAAGAAAGACGAAGGTAATGAGAAGTAGTAGAAATGAGAACAGCGAGAAACTTAACATCAGGATTGATGGTCACGAAGTCAATGAAGTTAAGGAATTCTGCTACCTAGGCAGTAAAACAACCAATGACGGACGGAGCAAGGAGGACATCAAAAGCAGACTCGCTATGGCAAAAAAGCCATTTCTGGCCAAGAGAAGTCTACTAATATCAAATACCGGCCTTAATTTGAGGAAGAAATTTTTGAGGATGTGCGTCTGGAGTACAGCATTATATGGTAGTGAAACATGGACTGTGGGAAAACCGGAACAGAAGAGGATCGAAGCATTTGAGATGTGGTGCTATAGACGAATGTTGAAAATTAGGTGGACTGATAAGGTAAGGAATGAGGAGGTTCTACGCAGAATCGGAGAGGAAAGGAATATGTGGAAGACACTGATAAGGAGAAGGGACAGGATGATAGGACATCTGCTAAGACATGAGGGAATGACTTCCATGGTACTAGAGGGAGCTGTAGAGGGGAAAAACTGTAGAGGAAGACAGAGATTGGAATATATCCAGCAAATAATTGAGGACGTAGGTTGCAAGCGCTACACTGAGATAAAGAGGTTATCACAGGGGTGGAATTCGTGACGGGTCGCATCAAACCAGTCAGAAGACTGATGACTCATGATTGATCAGTGTGCACGTATTTCCAGATTATTTTTAGGTGTCGGAATATTTTTTGCACTCCACTTTTCCATCTGTAGACGAATCAGAAATATCCCAAACTGGGGAAGTTTTTTGGCCATGGCACAATGAAAGTAATATAATAAATGACACTTATCAAACACTTCACGGAGCAAATAAATCAGCATCAGAAGTTACTACACTTTGAAAAACAACGATCGCTGACGATGAGTTAGCGCGCAGTACTGAATTTATAAACATTTGACTCAGATAAACTTGAGTGCGAAAGCGGCGGTGAGCTCCGAACTGGCGAGAAACAAATCGTCTCATCGGCGCCCACTGTGCAACGCGTTCAACGTCAAGTTAGCCCGGTCCATAAACCGAGTTAAGCCTACGCTCGTGCAAACCGAGTTGGCAGGAAAATCTAAATTAACGTTCGACGTCTATTGGGACGTTCACGTCTGCTCGGGTGGTAACTTTTCTTAATGTACAGTAACAAAACCGAATTGGTAGGAAAATTCTAATAGCGTTCATTTCACTCGCTACCGTCTGCGCAGTTTGCGAACCGGTTTGATGGCAATTTTGTTTCTTACATGAAAACGGCGATCAAACTGAAAACACATTATTTTTCCGTGCACTCGAAATATCTGATGTCAAAGCAATGTGTTCCACCTATTGCGAGTTTTTCTTACAAGCTATATACGCAGTACTACATAAGCCTACTAACGTACTGTCTCGCCACAAGCATGAATCGCCACCGCGCTACATTCCGCAATTTAGAGTCTTTTGGCATGAAATTTTGTAGATAGTGGTGCCGAATTTGCTGAATGCTTTGTCGGTGATCTGACGATGTTAAGGTAGCCGAATGCCTTGTTACGACCAGTAATGGATGCCACATTACAGGCTGAAATATGAAAAATACATTGAAGAGCCAAAGAATCTGGTACATCTGCCTAATATCGTGTAGGGCCCCCGCGATCACGCGGAAGTGGCGCATCACGACGTGACATGGACTCGACTAATACACTCCTGGAAATGGAAAAAAGAACACATTGACACCGGTATGTCAGACCCACCATACTTGCTCCGGACACTGCGAGAGGGCTGTACAAGCAATGATCACACGCACGGCACAGCGGACACACCAGGAAACGCGGTGTTGGCCGTCGAATGGCGCTAGCTGCGCAGCATTTGTGCACCGCCGCCGTCAGTGTCAGCTAGTTTGCCGTGGCATACGGAGCTCCATCGCAGTCTTTAACACTGGTAGCATGCCGCGACAGCGTGGACGTGAACCGTATGTGCAGTTGACGGACTTTGAGCGAGGGCGTATAGTGGGCATGCGGGAGGCCGGGTGGACGTACCGCCGAATTGCTCAACACGTGGGGCGTGAGGTCTCCACAGTACATCGATGTTGTCGCCAGTGGTCGGCCGAAGGTGCACGTGCCCGTCGACCTGGGACCGGACCGCAGCGACGCACGGATGCACGCCAAGACCGTAGGATCCTACGCAGTGCCGTAGGGGACCGCACCGCCACTTCCCAGCAAATTAGGGACACTGTTGCTCCTGCGGTATCGGCGAGGACCATTCGCAACCGTCTCCATGAAGCTGGGCTACGGTCCCGCACACCGTTAGGCCGTCTTCCGCTCACGCCCCAACATCGTGCAGCCCGCCTCCAGTGGTGTCGCGACAGGCGTGAATGGAGGGACGAATGGAGACGTGTCGTCTTCAGCGATGAGAGTCGCTTCTGCCTTGGTGCCAATGATGGTCGTATGCGTGTTTGGCGCCGTGCAGGTGAACGCCACAATCAGGACTGCATACGACCGAGGCACACAGGGCCAACACCCGGCGTCATGGTGTGGGGAGCGATCTCCTACACTGGCCGTACACCACTGGTGATCGTCGAGGGGACACTGAATAGTGCACGGTACATCCAAACCGTCATCGAACCCATCGTCCTACCATTCCTAGACCGGCAAGGGAACTTGCTGTTCCAACAGGACAATGCACGTCCGCATGTATCCCGTGCCACCCAACGTGCTCTAGAAGGTGTAAGTCAACTACCCTGGCCAGCAAGATCTCCGGATCTGTCCCCCATTGAGCATGTTTGGGACTGGATGAAGCGTCGTCTCACGCGGTCTGCACGTCCTGCACGAACGCTGGTCCAACTGGGCGCCAGGTGGAAATGGCATGGCAAGCCGTTCCACAGGACTACATCCAGCATCTCTACGATCGTCTCCATGGGAGAATAGCAGCCTGCATTGCTGCGAAAGGTGGATATACACTGTACTAGTGCCGACATTGTGCATGCTCTGTTGCCTGTGTCTATGTGCCTGTGGTTCTGTCAGTGTGATCATGTGATGTAGCTGACCCCAGGAATGTGTCAATAAAGTTTCCCCTTCCTGGGACAATGAATTCACGGTGTTCTTATTTCAATTTCCAGGAGTGTATTTGAAATAGTGCTGTAGGGAAATGGCACTATGAATCCTGCAGGGCTGCCCATAAATCCGTAAGAGTACGAGGGGGTGTGTATAAGTACATGATGAAAAGCCACAGGAAGCCGTAAAATTATGATTTACTAAAAAACAAAATTTGGAACACCGAGTAACCAGAGGGTTGGCAAAGACGTTAATTATGAATGCGGGGAAGGCGCAGACAAACGAAAACATTTTCTCATTCAATTTGTTGTACAGTTTTTTGTTTTAGACAGACACAAACTAACTCTCTCGTATGTAGAAGTACAATGAGGATGTGCGAGTTATAGATGAAGTATTGCGATCTCGATGTATTTTATTTATTGAAGTAAGTGAAGAGGAATATTACAGGAAGAGGATTTTCGTGATTACGACAAGAGCCGGTGTGCCCGGAGTCCTCTGCCGCCTGCAGCTTCAACAAAAATGTAAGGAAGTCCGATGCCCAAAAGAATACCAATAAGCACAGAACATTTTAACAACTCAACCATATTCGTATTCTTATTCATATTCATTTTTATATATTACAGGTGGAGATCTCTTCTGAACAGCACCTTGCAAGGCATCCCAGATATGCTCAATAATGTTCACGTCTGGGAAGTTTCTTGACAAGCGGAAGTGTTTAAACTCAGAAGTGTGTTCCTAGAATCACTCTGTAGCAATTCTGGACGTGTGGGCTGTCGCATTATCCTGCTGGAATAGCCCAAGTCCGTCGGAATGTACAATGGACATGAATGGATGCAGATGATCAGACAGGATGCTTACGTATGTGTTACCTGTCAGAGTCATAACTAAACGTATCAAGGGTCCGATCACTCCAACTACATACGCCCCACACCGTTACAGAGGCTCTACCAGCATGGACAGTCCTCTGTTGACACGCAAGGTCCTTGAATTCTTGAGGTTGTCTCCTTACCGTACACGTCCATCCCCTCGAAACAATTTGAAACGAGAGTCGTCCGACCAGGCAACATGTTTCCAGTCATCAACAGTCCAATGTCTGTGTTGACCGGCCCCGGTGAGACGTCGGAGATTTGATGTTTTACCGGATTCCTAATATTCACGGTACACTCGTTGAAAGGTGGTACTGGAAAATTCCCACTTCATTGTTACGTCGGAGATACTGTGACCTGTCGCTAGAACGCCAACTATAACACCACGTTCAAACTCACTTAACTCTTGATAACCAGTCATTGTAGCAGCAGTAACCGATCTAACAACTGCGCCAGACGATTGTTGTCGTGTATAGGTGTTTCCTACCGCAGTGCTGTATTCTGCCTGTTTATTTATCTCTGTATTTGAACACGCATGCCTATACCAGTTTCCTTAGAGCTCAGTGTGTTCGAGAGCTTGTAACGTCAAGTGCTATAACAGAATTACGTGTCTTACGAATCAAATGAAGTCTCGTATTATTTCAAGTTACACTGATGCTCAGTTACATGGAAACTTCGGGGAATCTGGATGACGTTCGAAGTCTCTCTCGTGCATTGCATGTGTTCACAGGCAAAACGTGTTGATAACATACTGATTGAACTAGATTAAAATGAGAGTGGAATTGCTCGAAAAATACAAGAACAAAGATCACTAGAAAAAACGCAAAACGAAAAACAACAGATTGGTATTGTGATGTATCTCAAATGATTTCCTTTGATCACAGAATCACTCAAGTGAAATTGGATTTAATTGAGACAAAGCACTGCGACAATTATCGATGTATCTTTATCGACGTTCTAATTAACTGATAATAATAATTAATATATTTCCTTTTCAGTAAAACTAATTATTACGATCTCGTGCTTCGACCGAAACACTTCAATTTTTTCAAAACCAGTATGGCAACCTTCGTTATCTCAGAGTATCATTTGCACCCTACATCTTCAATTATTTATTGGATATACTCCAGTCTGTCTTCTATTGTTTTTACGCTCTTACAGCTCCCTCAAGAAAGGTAGTAAGATTACAGTTTTACGTCCCGTCGACATTGAGGTCATTAGAGACCGAGCACAAGTTCGGATTGTTTCAAGAATGGGGAAGGAAATCGGCCGTGCCATTTCAAACAAACTATTCCCGCCATTTGCCTTCCTTTTCTTCCTTGCTTCGTCCGTCAGGTGTTGTTTTCTGTAAATGTAGGAGAATTCCTTCATTTCGTCGATTTCATGACAGTCAATTTTAATGTTAAGTTTCTCGTCAATCTCCTTTCTGCTACTCCTCATCAGTTTCGTCTTTTTTGGTTTACGCTCAATCCATAGCGCTTGCACATTAACCTGTTCATTTCCTTCAAGAAGCCCTCAAATTGTTCCACAGTTTCTGATTATTGTAATGTCATCAGTAAATCCTATCATTGATACCATTTGAACCTGAATTTTAATCCCCCGTTTATTAATGTCAATGCTACCGAATGAGGTGGCGCAGTCGTTAGCACACTGGACTCGCATTCGGGAAGACGACGGTTCAAACCTGCGTCCAGCCATCCTGATTTAGGGTTTCCGTGATTTCCCTAAATTGCCTCAGGCAAATGCCAGGATGGTTCCTTTGAAAGGGCACGGCCAATTTCCTTCCCTAATCCGATGGGACCTCGCGTTTTGGTCCCCTCCCCCAAATCAACCAACCAATTGTCAATGCTTCTTCGATGTATGGATTGAACATTACGAGTGAAAAGATTCATCCCTGTTTTACATCATTTCTGATCCGAGCACTTTCTTCTTGGTCTTCCCTTCTGTTTTCGTTTCCACCCCCTCGGTTCTTGTATATATTGTATATTACCCGACTTGCCTTGCTGTTTACATCGTGCTCCATTTCATATTATCGAACGCTTTTTTCTGAGTCGACAAATTCTATAGTGGTTATAATGGGCCTATATACTTCCAGTCAATTAGGATTTGCAAATGACACATACAGCTAATATTCCCTGTTGTTTGTGAAAGATATCTATTCCGAAGAATAATTAAAATCCAGATAAGTGCAGACACAATTATAACCGAATAGGAGTCACGCTACTACTTTCGCACAATAACAATCGAAAGAAATTTTGACAAAAAGGTAGAAAATAAGAAATAGATAGTGAAATTTGAAATAAATAAACTGAATATGTTATAATTTTAGCCTGCCGTTGTGGCCGAGCAGTTCTAGGCGCTTCAGTATGGAGCCACGCGACCGCTATGGTCGCAGGTTCGAATCCTGCCTCGGGCATGGATGTATGTGATGTCCTTAGGTTAGTTAGGTTTAAGTAGTTTAAGTAGAACTAAGTTCTAAGGGACTGATGACCTTAGATGTTACCGTAGTGCTCACAGGCATTTGAACCATTATAATTTTAGACAGCAAATTACTTAATAACAGTTAATGCATGTTTATTAATTGTTTATAAACTGCAATTACGAACTATTGATTGAATTGTAATCATGCCAAAGGCACTGGCTCGTGCTCAGGTGTAAAAAATACATTTAATACCATGAATTAAAGTCAATCAGAAAGCCAAGAGAATAGTTTGTACTGAACACATACACGTAAAAGCTAATTGTTTGCAGAAATACACGTAAAAGTTAATTGTTTGCAGAACATTTCGCGTAATGAACAGCTTTGCATTACCCACTGTTATGTTAATTGTTCCTGATTTTTGGAAACGCAAATGTTCATAAACACTTGTTTTCTGTTGTTGTAAGTTATTTCTGAAAAGCTCTTCATGTTTCATTTAGCGAAGAATAATTATACAGTACACTGTTACGTAATTTGCAAATGTGAGCAGAGTTTGCAATGTATACAAAAATATAAAAAGTACTGTTATGAAGTAATTTTTTGTCAGTACTCATTTAAATTACGATTTTACTCCTTTACTGTTAGTCACTATTCTTTATCTAGTTGTTCTTCCAAGGGAGAAAGTTCACTGCTGTTAAATGACAGTTTTGGATCGTTCTCAGTTATGTAAATTGCAACTCTTTATCTTAGTTAGCGAAATTAAATAAATTTATCACTTTCGCTGGTGGTATTTTCGGAATCAGTGAGAAAAACTACTACGCTGGCTAGCCTTGTACAAGCTAAAGATGAAAGTCGTCCTATTTTACTCTGATGGGTTGCTGCTGGTGGGACGTAAGTCATCATTCGTCGACAATGTATGGCAACAGGTCCTTTTTTATCGCTCCATATAACAAGTTTGGGAGCACAATATTTTTCTTGAATATTAATTCCTCTTGATGACAATGTACCGTGTCCATTTACAACCACATAACATGCCTGGCCGTGTATTAAAAATTTTACGCTTTATTCGCTACATTCACGCGCAACTCCTCTCACCTCATCACTTCCGCTAACAACTCCTCTTTGTCAACCACTTCTGCTCGACTCCGCGTTTACGTTCCCAGCGATAATACTCCTTACTTCAAACGTATTCTTCGGCTCTATACAACACCAAACTTCCCTGACTAGGCCGGCGTTTTTACTAAATCAAATTACAATATTCCTTTGTAATCAGCTCGTTTGAATTAATTTTTTGACATTTATTACATGAAACATCAATGAAATAATAAAGGATACATATAACAGAAACTATATCACAGTTACATTATGGTTACAGAACTAATTATGCGATAAATTTAGGAGTCACTGACTTGTTGCCTTACACGATGTCTTGATATTTATTAAGCTTTGCTTCCATTATCAAGGCAACCTCAGACTTGTCTCTCTAGTGCGTCTATCTTTGCCGGCCGCGGTGGCCAAACGGTTCTAGGAGCTTCAGTCCGGAACCGCGCGACTGCTACGGTCGCAGGTTCGAATCCTGCCTCAGGCATGGATGTGTGTGATGTCCTTAGGTTAGTTAGGTTTAAGTAGTTCTAAGTTCTAGGGGACTGATGACCTCAGATGTTAAGTCCCATAGTGCTCAGAGCCATTTGACCCATTTTTTGTCTATCTTTTTCTGAAGTTAAGCAGAACCTAAATTTTCTTTGAAGTCCTTATACAGGGTGTTACAAGAAAGCTACGACCAAACTTTCAGGAAACATTCCTCACATGCAAATAAAGAAAAGATGTTATGTGGACATGTGTCCGGAAACGCTTATTTCCATGTTAGAGCTCATTTTAGTGTCGTCAGTATGTACTGTACTTCCTCGATTCACCGCCAGTTGGCCCAATTGAAGGAAGGTAATGTTGACTTCGGTGCTTGTGTTGACATGCGACTCATTGCTCTACAGTACTAGCACAAGCACATCAGTACGTAGCATCAACAGGTTAGTTTCCATCACGAACGTGGTTTTGCAGTCACTGCAATGTTTACAAATGCGGAGTTGGCAGATGCCCATTTGATGTATGGATTAGCACGGGGCAATAGCCGTGGCGCGGTACGTTTGTATCGAGACAGATTTCCAGAACGAAGGTGTCCCGACAGGAAGACGTTCGAAGCAATAGATCGGCGTCTTAGGGACCACGGAACATTCCAGCCTATAACTCGCGACTAGGGAAGACCTAGAACGACGAGGACACCTGCAATGGACGAGGCAATTCTTCGTGCAGTTGACGATAACCCTAATGTCAGCGTCAGAGAAGTTGCTGCTGTACAAGGTAACGTTGACCACGTCACTGTTTAAGGAGTGCTACGGGAGAACCAGTTGTTTTCGTACCATGTACAGCGATTGCAGATACTATCAGCAACTGATTGGCCTCCACGGGTACACTTCTGCTAATGGTTCATCCAACAATGTGTCAATCCTCATTTCAGTGCAAATGTTCTCTTTACGGATGAGGCTTCATTCCAACGTGATCAAATTGTAAATTTTCACAATCAACATGTGTGGGCTGACGAGAATCAGCACGCAATTGTGCAATCACGTCTTCAACACAGATTTTCTGTGAACGTTTGGGCAGGCATTGTTGGTGATGTCTTGATTGGGCCCCATGTTCTTCCACCTACGCTCAATGGAGCAAGTTATCATGATTTCATACAGGATACTCTACCTGTGCTGCTAGAACATGTGCCTTTACAAGTACGACACAACATGTGGTTCATGCACGATGGAGCTCCTGCACATTTCAGTAGAAGTGTTCGTACGATTCTCAACAACAGATTCGGTGACCGATGGATTGGTAGAGGCGGACCAATTCCATGGCCTCCACGCTCTCCTGACCTCAACCCTCTTGACTTTCATTTATGGGGGCATTTGAGAGCTCTTGTCTACGCAACTCCGGTACCAAATGTAGACACTCTTCGCGCTCGTATTGTGGACGGCTGTGATACAATATGCCATTCTCCAGGGCTGCATCAGCGCATCAGGGATTCCATGCGACGGAGGATGGACGCATGTATCCTCGCTAACGGAGGATATTTTGAACATTTCCTGTAACAAAGTGTTTGAAGTTACGCGGGTACGTTC
This sequence comes from Schistocerca cancellata, assembly GCF_023864275.1. Classification (NCBI taxonomy): domain Eukaryota; kingdom Metazoa; phylum Arthropoda; class Insecta; order Orthoptera; family Acrididae; genus Schistocerca; species Schistocerca cancellata. Next base: position 1,002,591,084 of record NC_064627.1, read on the forward strand.
TGTTGCTGAGTGTTTCCATTCCATGATTAATGTGATTTGAAGAGAAGTAATAAAATTAGCTGTAACATGGAAAGTAAGCGTTTCGGACACATGTTCACATAACATATTTTCTTTCTTTGTGTGTGAGGAATGTTTCCCTGAAAGTTTGGCCGTATTTTTTTGTAACACCCTGTAGACCTTCAAAAAGAAATTACGCAGTTTTTTTTTCTTTTTTACACATAATCGGATTCTGCGCGTTGGCCTCGATCTACTTGGCAGCAGCGATAAGTCTGCCACGGTGTGTATGTCCCTGGACCAGAGTGGCAGAGATATGAGGGGAGAACCTTCCCACGCCGTTATCTCCGCGTCTTGCAGAATTCCCGCCCCACCCATCTCACATCTACACGCGGCGTTATGCTTTTGAATGTGTGTGTGTGTGTGTGTGTGTGTGTGTGTGTGTGTGTGTGTGTGTTCTGGGAGGGGGGGGGGGGCTGGGAGGGGTACAGAGCGACACAAGAATTCCTTATCGTCAGAGTTACAGGCCATCTCCTTTTCCGGGCCCTTTGCTCCTTATCTGTTCGCTCGCTGATGCTGTCTGTTTGTGTAACGTGTTTTCGTTGAAAGACGTGTTTACACAGTTAGCCGCCCGCGGAGAGATAAGTGGCCTCTGTACACGGAATTTCTCTTCGAAATGTTGAATTCACGACGAAGACGGAATATCTCTGGCGGATGCGAGCGCAGATAAGTGCAGACGCCGGAGCATTCCGATGGCTCTAACGTGCGCAGTCTTCAAGATTCTTCACAGCTCTTCTGTTACCGAACGTAGTGAAACTTGCTGCTGCGCCTACATCTGCAAGATATTTTCCTTAGGTCGGCTGACATCAGATTTCTGACTGTCGGCTTGGCTGCTGGCAGGAACGAGTACTTCAGAATAGGGTTACAACCCGAAAATAAAAACAAAGAACGAATGACAAATAAATAAATTAAAATAAAACGAAGTATAGTTGTGGTACGTGTTCTTCCAAAGCAAACAAAAATTCACTACTATAACCATATAGATTGCAGGAAAAAAATAGTACCCCTGGAAATGTGACGTCTACGACGTCGATTTTGGTCCGATAACGACATATGCTACCTGGGGGATAGTATACGTACTGATAACGGTTTCAACAGGTAGCGTAATGGCATAGCTACCAGAGTGTCAGCTGTATAGGGAATGCTCAGAGCCAAATACTCACTATGGTACAAATGTGTGAAGCGAGGAGGAAACCATGCCATGGAGACTGAAATGTACTTCCTTCAGCCAACCGAGCGAAAGGAGCCAAATCATGGCCTTCAGAGTGGCGAGACGGTCCTTTCGAAGAATTGACAGACAAGCTGGACTTGCTGCGTCAGTTGTGCAACGATTTTAATGTCAGTGATCATGTGAAAATTCTGACACCCGTAGACGAGGTTCTGCATGTCCACGCAGCACAGACGTCCGCGAGGATCGTCGTATTGTAAGGGCGGCAGTGGCAGATTATACAGCTACCACGGCAGAGATAAGAGAGCCCAGACATGTCAGCATGAACTGTTGCGAACCGACTATTAGAAGTGGGACTACGGACATGCACAGCTCACGCCACAGCATCGACTGGCGCTGTCAGAGGACCATTTGTAGATGGTATGGCGAGCCGTGGCCTTCAGTTATGAAAGCAGATTCTGCCCGCAGGCAAGTGATGGTCATTTGTGCGTACGACGTAGACCTGGTGATTGCTTTCTCGTAGAGAGCATTCGTCCGAGACGCACTGGCCGCAACCTAGGCCTTATGATCTCTTTCACCTTTGGTGTTTCTGGAGGGAACGCTAATCAGCGCTCGGTGCGTGCAGAATGTTGTTAGACCTGTTCTTTTGCCGTTCTTGCAACAGGAAGCTGATGTGTTGTTCCAACAGCATAACGATCGCCCACACACTGCCCATGAAACTCAACGTGCTCTGCAAGACGTGCAGCAATTTCCCTGGCCAGCACGGTCTCCAGACTTGTCTTCAATCGAGCACTTGTGAGGATATGATGGGACGAGAAGTGACTCATGCGACTCTTAACAGAACAGCGTGAACAGGTCGAGTAGTGACGGCATGTCGTATCCCAGGAGAGTATTCGTCACCCGTACGATCGACTGGATATCAGAGTCAGCGCCTGCATTGCCGCCCGCGGAGGCTACTCCACGTACAAATATGGGTGTTTCGGAGCATCGGTCGATACCGGGTACCTCAGAACCGCTTCTTCTATTGATCTGTAAATGTAATCATTTCATGAACTCCATATGCACTGTTGCGACAATAATTCTTGCATAAAAATATGGCATTTCAGTCTTTGATCGCTATTTTTTATTTTCAATGACCGCTTTCAGGCTAGCTGCCCATCTTCAGATCTGTTAGATAAAGTTAAAAATAGAATTAACAAGAGAGATATAGTTACTGATAGATCTATCTTAGTTAACAAAAAGAAATTTTGGAATGTATTAAATACCAACATACCATGCATTCCAGAATGAGATTTTCACTCTGCAGCGGAGTGTGCGCTGATATGAAACTTACTGGCAGATTAAAACTGTGTGCCCGACCGAGACTCGAACTCGGGACGTTTGCCTTTCGCGAGCAAGTGCTCTACCATGTATTGCAGTTACAGAGTAATCTGTCAGTACAGAACTATTGGTTCGCTGTCATAACTAAACTAATTTTTAATCTGTTAAAACCTTATATCACAGCCGGCCGGTGTGGACGTGCGGCTCTAGGCGCTTCAGTCTGGAACCGCGTGACCGCTACGGTCGCAGGTTCGAATCCTGCCTCGGGCATGGATGTGTGTGATGTCCTTAGGTTAGTTAGGTTTAAGTAGTTCTAAGTTCTACGGGACTGATGACCACAGATGTTAAGTCCCATAGTGCTCAGAGCCATTTGAACCTTATATCACAGTTCGGAGAAATCTGATTGTTAAAAGTAAAAAGTGCCATCTATCTGAAAGAATTGCACATATGTACTAAGATGTTATTTTTTACCATACATATTAATGGCGAATATACCTTTTAAAAATAACACAATTTTGAAAGAAATAACATAATATGAATAATGTTTTTTGAGTGGACGATGAACTGAAATAATTTACACTACTTTAAAAATGAAATACAATTCCGGAGGATACAAGATCAAATGTGTTGAATGTGACAGTTATTATATAGGGCAGACAGGGCCGAATTTTGAAATTCGATACAGGGAACATTGCTGTCATAGGAATCGGACAGCATCTGGAGCGCATGTAAAGGACAGTTAACATGAAGTGAGCAATATAAATGAACAAATGGAGGTGCTACATAAAGCTCCCAAAAGTCTCTATCTCAACGTCCTCGAAGGGACTGAAATATACGCTCATCAAAGGAAAAACCCAGACCTACTACTTAATGAGCCAAGCGATTTTATGCACAGGAGTTATTTTGAGATTTTTAAAGACATGTTTTAGGCTTACGCTTGAATGCAACAGCACGCTCCAGTAAGAACCAGGTGCAACGGAACGGCCCTCAGCGTACTGGCGGCGAGGTGAATTGGGCGGCGGAAGAGGACTTGGCGTGGCGCTGTATACGTTCTGATGTAGGGAGATGCTCTTCACCACCAATCAATATAAAGAAGAGGAAACGCACATTTTCGTAAGAATATATATATAGGTTTTAATTTTTTTTAAGTTTCTTTATTAAAAGTTTTAAATTAGTGTAAATTATTTCAGTTCATGGTCCACTCAAAAAAGATTATTCATATGTTATTTCTTTAAAAATTGTCTTATTTTGAAAAAGTATATTTTCTATTAATATGTATGGTAAAAAAATAACATCTTAGTACATATGTACAATTCTTACAGATTGAGGGCACTTTTTACTTTTACCAATCAGGTTTCCCCAAACTGTGATATAAGGTTTTAATAGATTAAAAATTAATTTAGTTATGACAGCGAACCAATAGTTCTGTACTGACAGGTTACTCTGTAACTGCAATACATGGTATGTTGGCATTTAATACATTCCAAAATTTCTTTTTGTAAACTAAGATAGTTCTATCAGTAACTATATCTATCTTGTTAATTGTATTTTTAACTTTATCTAACAGATCTGAAGATGGGGAGCTAGCCTGAAACCGGTCACTGAAAATAAAAAATAGCGATAGCCATACTTCTATTTCAAGAACGATCGCGGCAATCCCAGTAGGACAATCATGTCTAGTTTTGATAAATAATTCTTGAGTGAAATAGAAATCTCTGACATGCTTTACTAATTTTTTTTTTTCCGCTAGTGCATTTGAGAGCAGTAGTTCCCAGAAATACGGAACGGAATGACCACATGTGGTCAGTAGAAGATTAAGCAAATGGTGCGTTTCATTTCACTGGTTGTATTCTGGGAAACAGCAGCATGTTTAAAAAAGTCTTTGCGTGTAGAACAGTTTTACAACCCGTACTCAACCCTGTCCCAGCTTTCCTCATCCTTATCCACGTTCACTTCTCTTTTTTAGGGTTCTGTACCTTAATCGGTAAAAAAGGAGTCCTTATGGGATCACTGTGTTGTCCGTCTGTCGTCCGTCCGACTGTCAAAAACCCTTTTCCTCAGGAACAGACGTATCAAATTGAACTTTATCCCGCATGCTAAGGTATTCAACTTCTCTCCCCATTAAACTGAAGTTAAATTATTAAGACGGAATAACGTCTAGTTATGTGAATGGAAACTAAATATTTTAACACAAATGCCTCCCACACTGCCAGGTATACCTTTAATTCCTATTCGAATTCTCAAGTCTATAATACAAAATGATTAGGCAGTTAGAGTTCATAATCACACTCTGTCTGCCTCTCGATGTCGAAATCAGCACCTGGTATAAAATTTAAGTGGCTCTGCAGAATTCCGGCGATCTTCGATTCTCAAAATTCTGAAAAAAAAGCATAAACGAGCATGGTGCCGGTTTTACTGATTTCCCAGGATACGAAGTTCCCTACGAGTTACAACACAACAAATAATGTTCCATCCACAGACAACTGAGAAGTTAAAATAACCAAAGAATTAAACGCATCTTTTCCATTCAGAAAATAATATTTTTCCATAAACTATCTTCATAGCTACATTCCAGGATACTTCATCCTCTTGTATGAGATGAAATGTTATCATAATCAAATAGCATTCCGTATTCAAAATGGAAGCTTACAACAATGCCGCTAATTACAGTTCCGCTGCGATTCTACTCTCCGCAATTATAAATCAGAAGTAAGTAAGTCCATAGTCCACTTAATGTTCCACATTCTATCCACAAGCTTTTATATCACGAGTCAGAGGTAATTTCTTTTTCTATCGCAGTCCTGACGGGTCTTTGAGCCATATAGATCATTTGCGCAGTTACGTATAAACATTTGCGCTAGAGGAAAAACAGTGACAGAATAATGGTGACACTTGATGGTATAACAAATTGAAGCTTCTAAGTCAGCACGATCTAAAGATACGGCCATTTATGTAACATATCTTGATACTCGCAAACTCACTCATCAAAACCTGTAGGGTATTTCCAATTGACGTAGAATCAGGAAATATGTCAAGACGAAAGCTTACTTGTAAAGAAAAAATCCGAAAATTGTTAGTTTGTAATCACACTTTCTTTTTAATCCGATTGTCTATCAGTCCGTCTGTTAAAGACCCATTTTACTCAGGAACCGGTAGGCATATCAAGTTGAAATTTATAGTATTTCAGGTACAAAAGTCTACGATAACAGGCAAAAATCGTCAAGTTCTCGATTCTCTGGATGGATGGAAGTTTGTGTGGAACCCTCGGCGCGCCATTCCTACTCGCAATTATCCAGATTGTTTTTCCCTATCTCATCTTCTCATCTGCTAACTTTGCACAACTGTTTTGTTTTTTGCCCATGTCACTCAAGTTTTCTCCACAATTGACTCCTTCTGTCCTGCCATAATGTATTTCTGATTTCATTTTTTCCACCCCCCCCCTCCCCCACGGTAATCTAAGGAACAAATTACTTAGCGAGGTGTTAATAAGACTGTAACACCATAGCGAAAACTTATTGTTGTGTCTCTAATACACATCCTGATAGGAAAAGTAAAATGAATATACGCCTGTCGGTTATCTGATATGGTTGAAATACGAGGGGCATTTGAAAAGCCCGTGCAAAAATAAAAACTACTTACGAGTTTGGGGTAAACCTTTTTTTATTTTTCGACATAGTCTCCTTTTAGACTTATACACTTCGTCCAACGCTGTTCTGATTTGTTGATCCCTTCCGAATAACAGGAATTGTCCAAGTCTGCAAAATAACTATTAGTTGCTGCAATCACCGCCTCGTTTGAATAAAATCTTTGTCCCGCCAGCCATTTCTTCAAATTGGGGAACAAATAGTAGTCCGAGGGAGCAAAGTCTCGAGAATAGGGGGAATGTGAAACCAGTTGGAATCCTATTTCCAACAATTTTGCGACCACAACTGCTGAGATGGGTGCTGGTGCATTGTCGTGATGGAAAAGGACTTTTTTGCGGTCCAATCGCCGGCGTTTTTCTTGCAGCTAGGTTTTCAAACGGTACAATAACGATGAATAGTATGCACCCTTTTCCAGATAGTCGATGTGGATTATCCCTTGCGAATCCCAAAAGACAGTCGCTATAACCTTCCCGGCCGAAGGAATAGTCTTCGCCTTTTTTGGTGCGGATTCTCCCTTTGTAGCGTTTTGATTAGATCTACATCTACATCTACATCCATACTCCGCAAGCCACCTGACGGCGTATGGCGGAGGGTACCTTGAGTACCTCTGTCGGTTCTCCCTTCTATTCCAGTCTCGTACTGTTCGCGGAAAGAAGGATTGTCGGTATGCTTCTGTGTGGGCTCTAATCTCTCTGATTTTATCCTCATGGTCTCTTCGCGAGATATACGTAGGAGGGAGCAATATACTGCTTGACTCTTCGGTGAAGGTATGTTCTCGAAACTTTAACAAGAGCCCGTACCGAGCTACTGAGCGTCTCTCCTGCAATCTTTCACTGGAGTTTACCTATCATCTCCGTAACGCTTTCGCGATTACTAAATGATCCTGTAACGAAGCGCGCTGCTTTCCGTTGGATCTTCTCTATCTCTTCTATCAACCCTATCTGGTACGGATCCCACACTGCTGAGCACTATTCAAGCAGTGGGCGGACAAGCGTACTGTAATCTACTTCCTTTGTTTTCGGATTGCATTTCCTTAGGATTCTTCCAATGAATCTCAGTCTGGCATCTGCTTTATCGACGATCAACTTCATATGATCATTCCATTTTAAATCACTCCTAATGCGTACTCCCAGATAATTTATGGACAACTGCTTCCAGTTGCTGGCCTGCTATTTTGTAGCTAAATGATAAGGAATCTATCTTTCTATGTATTCGCAGCACATTACACTTGTCTACATTGAGATTGAATTGCCATTCCCTGCACCATGCGTCAATTCGCTGCAGATCCACCTGCATTTCAGTACAATTTTCCATTGTTACAACCTCTCGATACACCACAGCATCATCTGCAAAAAGCCTCAGTGACTTCCGATGTCATCCACAAGGTCATTTATGTATATTGTGAATAGCAACGGTCCTATCACACTCCCCTGCGGCACACATGAAATCACTCTTACTTCGGAAGACTTCTCTCCGTTGAGAATGACATGCTGCGTTCTGTTATCTAGGAACTCTTCAATCCAATCACACAATTGGTCTGATAGTCCATATGCTCTTACTTTGTTCATTAAACGACTGTGGGAAACTGTATCGAACGCCTTGCGGAAGTCAAGAAACACGGCATCTACCTGGGAACCCGTGTCTATGGCCCTCTGAGTCTCGTTGACGAATAGCGCGAGCTGGGTTTCACACGACGGTCTTTTTCGAAACCCATGCTGATTCCTACAGAGTAGATTTCTAGTCTCCAGAAAAGGCATTATACTCGAACATAACACGTGTTCCAAAATTCTACAACTGATCGACGTTAGAGATATAGGTCTATAGTTCTGCACATCTGTTCGACGTCCCTTCTTGAAAACGGGGATGACCTGTGCCCCTTTCCAATCCTTTGGAACGCTACGCTCGTCTAGAGACTTACGGTACACCGCTGCAAGAAGGGAGGCAAGTTCCTTCGTGCACTCTGTGTAAAATCGAACTGGTATCCCATCAGGTCCAGCGGCCTTTCCTCTTTTGAGCGATTTTAATTGTTTCTCTATCCCTCTGTCGTCTATTTCGATATCTACCATTTTGTCATCTGTGCGACAATCTAGAGAAGGAACTACAGTGCAGTCTTCCTCTGTGAAACAGCTTTGGAAAAAGACATATAGCATTTCGGACTTTAGTCTGTCATCCTCTGTTTCAGTACCATTTTGGTCACAGAGTGTCTGGACATTTTGTTATGATCCACCTACCGCTTTGACATAAGACCAAAATTTCTTAGGATTTTCTGCCAAGTCAGTACATAGAACTTTACTTTCGAATTCATTGAATGCCTCTCGCATAGCCCTCCTCACACTACATTTCGCTTCGCGTAATTTTTGTTTGTCTGCAAGGCTTCGGCTATGTTTATGTTTGCTGTGAAGTTCCCTTTGCTTCCGCAGCAGTTTTCTAATTCGGTTGTTGTACCACGGTGGCTCTTTTCCATCTCTTACGATCTTGCTTGGCACATACTCATCTAACGCATATTGTACGATGGTTTTGAACATTGTCCACTGATCCTCAACACTATCTGTACTTAAGACAAAACTTTTGTGTTGAGCCGTCAGGTACTCTGAAATCTGCTTTTTGTCACTTTTGTCTTCCTACCTTTTTTAATATGCATGGGGGCTTAATTAAATAAAAAATGAAAATGCAAATAATTTTAGTAGCTGTAAGTCCGATTACGCAAGTCTCGTAAACGGCTGGCCCTGACTAGTTTTAGTACGCAATCTGACTGCTTAGGATGACAACAAAGAATGTAAGGAAATAAAAATTAGAAATACTATAATTGTGCAAGAAAACCAAAATTACACTCTAATACAAGAACACACGCCAGATGCTTTGTTGACTGAACCTGTAATGACACATTATTCAGGTCACTGAAAGAATAAAAGAATAAAAGAAAATACCTCCATATATATTGACGAAATGCACTCTGACCATTACAATATCTCCATTAGAACAACATCTGCTATCTCTCCCATCAAACCACTGCATAAAACATGGAACAACACTCCCCACTACCACATCTCACTCTGACTTCACGACAAGCAGTGTCCACCACAACTTCTTGGTGAGAACTGCCTGCCGCTACGTCTCAATAAGCACTGCCAGTGTAGGCGGCAGAACAAAACTCACTGGCGCGATCTCTGGCGCTGTGGCTCAGTGTAGCCACCTTTCATATGCCCTTCCTCCACGGGCTAGAATTTGATGGTATTTTTGCCAGCATTGGTGGTGAAAATACCACAAATTCGTCAAAAAAAATACAGACAAAAATAAAAGATAATATTAATACGTAAATATCATATAACTAGATAAAATTTTGGCTTTGCACTGACCTTACAATAGCCTAATATATAAAATACAGTAAGGAATACAAATTCTTTCATACAGATGACTTTACATAATAGTTTACACAAATATCATGTGGTTAAACAATTCAATCGATAGCGTCAGCAATGACGAATATGAGCAGGTAAGAGTCTTATAACTTTTCACAAACAGTAATACACAAAAAATCAGTTTATACAAATATTCACATAAAATGCTTTCATAACAAGTAGTTGACAGTTCCAGCAGTAGCACCCAGCATTGTAGAACAGGTGCAGACTCCAACAGGTGACATCATTTCAGTAGAAGCAGTTCATCAGTGGCACCCAGCAATGTCGAGTAGGTGCAGACTCCAACAGGTGACATCATTTCAGTAGAAGCAGTTCATCAGTGGCACCCAGCATTGTGGAATAGGTGCAGACACCATCAGGTGACATCATTTCAGTAGAAGCAGTCCATCAGTGGCACCCAGCAATGTTGAGTAGCTGCAGACACCATCAGGTGACATCATTTCAGTAGAAGTAGTTCATCAGTGTGCGACCGAACCGCTGAATCTTTCCATCAGTAAATGGGGTATGTTCTCCACTGACTCGGTTGTTTTAACCCCCTCCACTGACGGAATGACCCACTTCCCAATTCCGTATGTATAAAACCAATACGGACTTGTAGCTGTCACGCCTTTGCGCTTACTGCTACGTATTTTAACTGTAAATAGCTCAGTCCCAATGGTAAGAGGCAGTAGTGAATTCACGTAGTTAATATTTGAATCCCGCACAGCTGCCACAAGCTCAGCTCACTTTTACTCCACTCCTACCCTCGCCATTGCACCACATTAACTAGGTGCTACGTGGACCTTGCTAAATTCACTTGCGTATACATTTTTGACCGTTACTCGCCAGTATTTACCTAATGATTAGTACACTCCTAACCGGACTATTTCCCTAAGAGCTGTGATGATTGAACGGGTTCGATCCACGGCCTACAGTGCCCTACAGTTCACATGGTAACACTGCCTACCTGACCCACTTAACTTGGTAGTGAGCTTGTGTATCCAATCACCACTGCTAGCAGCAGTGGATAATCCTATCAGCACGACGAGAGCAGCAGACTTACCGTCGAATCCTCCTGAAAATACTTATAACTACGGTCGCCAGCTCTGAAGGAGCAAAAGAATAAATCAATTTTTGGGCTCGTTCCAAAGTGAAATGGCTTGAGTTGAATTTAAACTTAATTCTGAATATTACTATTTCTGATCATTCTAGATGATTCTACAAAGCAAATACTCTCCCAATTTCTGTGAGTTGGCTTGGTAATTACTACCAAGACAGGTTATGCAACTTCGGTTAACAAAATTCTATCCTTCAACTTATTTAATGATTTTGGATATTACTCTTTGGACCATTGATACAGAATTAGTTAAGTGACTTTACTTGAAAGGTTGCTCAGAAAAATTTAAGTAACTGTAAATAGGCGACTCATTCTGGTGTGACCATTGCTCTTTTCAACATTCTTATACGCTAAAGTATTCTACAACCAAAAGAATTGTAAATGAAAGAGGCGATGGTGGCCTCAGTCTGATTTCACTATACTATGTTTGAGGTTACTACACTTTACAATGAACAACATGCGTCGTAATTTTACTCATTACTATATTCTGTCCTCTGCACTTGCATAAAAGAAAACTGGTAGTCTCCTTTTACATGTATACAAAGTTCGATTTAACAATTGCAAGCAGTCTTGCCTTGGGTAGACGTGTCGGTGCTGGTGGTGAGATGCATGTGGCTAACGCAGCTCTTCACGCCTCATGCCCTTAATGGCGGCTGGAACTATGAGCTGTAGCACTCGTATAAGCTACTGCACGTCCGCCATAAAATCTGGGAACAGGAACTCTTACAATCAGCCCCAGTGGCATAAAGGCGGCTTCAACAACCATTCGTCGCGTTTTACTCCAAAAACGGCGACGATATTCGCCTCTTCGCTGTTGCACAATCACTTTTGCATGAGCACAGTTACGCACGTCCGATCACGTCAACACTCCCCAGGCCATTCCATTGTTCAGTCCCTGTGTCTCCAGCTACCCCTAGCTACGCTCGTATCACCAAGAGTGGGGGCGTTCCCCTACCACCTTTTTACCGAAATCATTTAATATTTAAGAATATTTATATTTACTACCCTGGAGTCCATACCAGTCATAATAATTTACTACTAGCGCTTTACAACATTAAATTATACAGTAATAACTTATAATTACCAAGAAAAAGAATACATTTGACTCCGAGAGCTTAGTGCATTGTCTGACAGGCAGCGCTAATTCCCAGTTTCGCCAATAGATGGCATCAGGGTGCACTCCCTGGCAGTCTCACACAAGTGCGCCCGTTTCCGACGCGCGGGCTCCAAGTTACTGTCAGCCCACCATCATTTCAGTTCCGTTACAAGTGGCACCCAGCAATGTCGAGTAGGTGCAGACTCCAACAGGTGACATCATTTCAGTAGAAGCAGTTCATCAGTGGCACCCAGCATTGTGGAATAGGTGCAGACACCATCAGGTGACATCATTTCAGTAGAAGCAGTCCATCAGTGGCACCCAGCAATGTTGAGTAGGTGCAAACAGCAACACGTGACATCATCTCAGTAGAATCAGTTCCATCAGTTGCACCCAGCATTGTGGAACAGGTGCAGACACCATCAGGTGACATCATTTCACCAGAAGCAGTTCCATCAGTGGCACCCAGCAATGTTGAGTAGGTGCAGACACCATCAGGTGACATCATTTCAGTAGAAGCAGTCCATCAGTGGCACCCAGCAATGTTGAGTAGGTGCAGACAGCAGTCCATAATATTCACTATCACTAATCACACTGTTCATCAGAAAGTAAACATGTCCTATTGGCACTAATCATGTAGAAAAAGTACAAGTAACAGTCCATAATATTCACTATCACTGATCACACTGTTCATCAGCAGAAATTAAACATGTCCTAGTGGCACCAATCATGTAGAAAAAGTACAAGTAACAGTCCATAATATTCACTGTCACTGATCACACTGTTCATCAGCAGAAATTAAACATTTCTAAGTGTCACACATCATATTGAAAAGTGCAGGTAACAGTTCATAATATTCACCATCACTACTCAGACAGTTCAAGCATGAACAATAGTTCGAATACACATACAAATGCTGTTACACTAAACATACAAATCATAACAAACACACAAATGATGTCAGATAATTGTCATATTAACTATTACAAGAACACAAACATCAGTAAACCTATAATATTTATGGGTGTCAGTGCAAGCCACAACAAACAAATAAAATAATATTTAGGAGATAGGTGGGTAGGATTAGGAAAGGAAAACACACAAAACACACTCACTCATCTTTCATCCACATTAAGTACTACTGTGTAATTGAATAGTGTTAACTGTGTAATTGCAATTCTGCCAAAATTTGATGTTCATCATGTGTATCAAGTGGTAGTGGCAGCAATGTATAACAGTCAATAATAGTTAAGTCAACGTCATAGTCATCATGTCAAGACCAATGTTTGCCAAGCCAGATCAAAATGTACGGTTGCTGAACAACTGTCAGTGTGCCAAGATATGCAATGCTTCCTCTCTCCAAAAAAAAAAGTACATACTGTTTAGTGATTTAACAAAGTGTGTGTAGACAATCTTCCTTCTATTTTAGTGTTCTAGTCTGCTATCTTCATCCTCCTTGTTCCATATAGACCAACAAAAAAAAAAAAAATATGCACCTCACTTACTTTACCTCTTATACACCAAAACTCCAATCAACTTCATATAATCTCAATACCTCAATAATACCTCTTCAATACGTTGGTACATATAAACCTTATTGCCAGTATCATTTCACTTCCATAACAACTCTTTCCTCTAGTCAGTCTCCTCGAATAAGTACAGATAAAATCCTAATGCAAACCTCATCATCCCATACAATCCGAAGACACACTGTCAACACACAACCTCTGTGTAATCCATCTGACCAAAATCTTCTACTCATTATGAATTATAAACAAAGAATGCATACATGACCTCTAACAGACTTAGTTCGAATAACTCTTAGTAATTAAGTACGATTACGGAGTGTGAATGATCATAATATTTCACAGTGTGTACACCACTTCAAGAATTATGGCAAACAGAAGCAAACATGTGGAGTATTTCTTATGTCAAGTGTCACTTCCTATTTCAATTGCTCACGAAAAATGCGAAGTAATAACTGTCAATGGTCTAAACCTAGTTTTGGTATGTCATGTCGTTAGCTTCCTTCCTATTAGCATAAATTTATACACCTTCCATAAAACCTCCAGCTCATGTGACTTCTATGACGTTTCTTGTACTAAAGTCGCTCGTCGAATTACTGCAGTTCATTTTCCTATCTTAAAAATATAAGGCACTGAGCGTAAGCAAAACAAGCAATAGCGAGTAAATATACCAGTAGAGAACAGAATGTCAACAAGTGGATGCAGCACAATTCTTACAACGAGGCTCTGCCAAGCGAACAATCTGTAACCTATACCATAGTGTAACCTAAACTCTATGTTCATACACAGTACAACAGCATTTCTATATACCAAATTAAAGAGTAGTTGTGACAACAAACAGAAATGTATAAATATGCAATCCATACGCATAGCAGCAAACATATCTTACGTAATAAACAGGTCATCAGCATCGTATCACCATAAGCAAATAAATGTTCATATGTAATCTTAATAAGTAAACATGAAGGCGCAAGCAAATAAGTAAACATGAAGGCGCAAGCAGATAAATCACAAAGTATAACTTACATACCTAACCACATCAGCACAATTAATCAGGTGACAATTATAATTTAAATAAATAAGCACAGCAGGCACATAATAAAAAAATATGACATCAGTGAAAAAGCAGTGCAGTCAAGCGATGCATAATATACACAAGTTACAACCCAGTTCATTAATAATCATTGTCAAAATCAGTTAACGTACGCAAGCACGTCGCTTCACAAGTAAATTCATAGAACATGAAATTAGTACAAACTATGAATCACGTAATCGCGAGCAGCAAATTATGTCTAAAGTACGTACCTAAGTGGAAATATGTTACCTGAAAAATAAACTCAATTAATAGTTACCTTTTTTTAGTTTATTAGTTTCTTCTTGGAAATTACATTCTTCCATAAAATTTCGATAGCAAGTCGTTTTAACGTCGGAGACACACAGAATTTACCTGAAGTTCTTAAATATCTTATAGAACCGTATCCTGAAAAATACTGAATGTTAATACATAATTCATCAAGTCATTATAGCTTTATACTGATTTTATTCGGAGAAAGACTGTGTATTTGTTTACGGCTGTCAGTGCATTCGCACTGAGCGCTCGATCAGCTGTAGGCGCGTGACGTAGGAAGTGATTGTTTGCGGTCAACGACTGCCTTGTGCGGCGCGCAGACTTGACTGTTGCTTTGAGTATGTGCCGCCGCCAAAACACAGCGCGGTGTCCTTGTACTCTCTGCGTGTTTACAAGTAGCTGTTAGTCTCTCAAAAATATGTCATTCCACAAAAATTTTAACGTTTGATATATGATGTATTCCCTTAGAGCGTCGTGATTTAAGAGTTTCTACTTCAACAGTGTTATCATGAATAATTTTGCGAATTCTATATGGACCGTTATAAAGCAGAAAAAATTTGCGACACAAGCCTTTTCCTTTGAGACAAACGATGAGACTTAATTAACACCTTCTGACCAACTGACAAGATTTTTAAACGACCAGGACGCTTAGCTGATTTCTCTCTTCTAGCAGCCGCAGATGCAATATTTTGTAGAGCCAGATTCACAACTTCAGAATGCCGCAGTTTCCATGAAGGCGGAAAAGGAACGATTTCAGAAATGCGATTTGTCGGTGCTTTATTTTTTAATATCAGTATAGGTGGTAAAGAAGTTGAGTCATTAGGAAGCTCATTCAGAATGTTTTGAAAAATATGAAGATACTGATCCCAAGTTCTGTGATTCTGATGACAATAAAGACGACACAATTTATTGATTTCCTTCATCCATCTCTCTGAAGCGTTAGATGGAGAGTGAAAAAGTGAAATGAAAATTGGTTTAATTTTACGACGCCGTAGAGTACGAAGCCAAATTTTAGAACGAAACTGTGATCCATTACCTGATATAACCTTATCAACATGACCCACTTCTTTAAGAAAATGTTTGATGAAAGCGTTAGATACTGAACGAGCTGTTGCTTTGCGTAAAGGTGTAAAACACACATATATTTTGATGTCAACTCCACTGCTACGAAAATGTACGCAAAACCATTAGTAGAACAAACCACTGGACCGAACAAATCAACTGCAGCCATGTCCTTTAATTTCGCTGGAATGATAGGAAACAACGGTGCTCTGTGAGAAACTGTTGGCGGCTTAGCCTTTTGACATAATTTGCATTTGGCCAGAACAGATCGAATACGTTTTTCCATATTACTGAAGTAGAAATTTTCTCGTAATTTATGAAAGCATTTTCTGGGACCAAAGTGTGCATAACTGAAATGCGTATACCAAATCAGCTTATTAACCCACTCATCAGGAATACAAACTAACCAAACAGAGTTGTCAACCGATTTTCGTTTAAAAAGAATGTCATTGCGAACTAAATAATGCTGTCTAATCGCTACGCTTTCCTTTCTCCTCCACTTCTCCTTAATGTCCTTCCAGATTGGATCCTTATTTTGCTCCTTAGTAATGTCCTGGAGCGAAGACGAAATAAAGTTCTCAAACGCAACACCTTGAATATACATCAAACAATAATTGTTTTCTATGCAGTCCTCTTCAGCACTTTGTTTCAAACCCATAGGTGCACGTGATAAAGCATCAGCAACAATATTTGAAGAACCCTGTATGTAAACAATACTAAAATCAAATTCCTGTAGGTACAACGCCCATCGTGACAATCTGACATGAGTTAATTTTGTTGACATAAGAAATTCCAGAGCTCGATGATCGGTGTAAACCTTAGTATGTCTGCCAAACAAGAATGTCCGAAATTTTGTAAAAGCCCAAACAACAGCCAAAGCTTCAAGTTCCGTAATCGAATAATTCTTTTCTGATTTAGAGAGAACACGACTTCCAAATGCAATAGTCTTTTGTACTACAACGCCGTTTTCTTCTATCTCTTGAAATAAATGTGCACCTAGGCCTTTGTATGATGAGTCCGTCGCCAAACAAAAATATTTAGATAAATCCGGATGTGAAAGAAGTGGAGCAGCAACTAAAGCATCACGGAGTTGTTCAAATTCTGACTGAGCTTCGTCATCCCAACACCAATTAGATTTCTTTCCAGATAGTTCACATAAACGAGGTGTGGCCAAATTGTCCAATTTAACAAAGCGTCTAAGAAAATTACAGACACCAAGGAAACTACGAACATCACGTTTTGTAGTAGGAACAGCATAATTACGAATAGCGTCTAGTTTCTCTGGATCAGGAAGAATACCTTCTGTAGAAATAATGTGACCGAGAAATTTCACCTGAGAACGACCAAATTCAGATTTTTCTAAGTTCACTGTAATGCCAACTCTTGCAAAGATACGTAATAATGAATCCCAAATTTTGTTGTGCTCACTCCAAGAACGTTTAGCAATAAGAATGTCGTCAACATATGAAGTAATGTTGTCACGAAGATAAACAGGTAAAATTTCATTTAAGCTACGAATGAATGCTGCTGAAGATACAGTAAGTCCAAACAGTAATTTCCGAAACTGGTAACAGTTACCAAAGGATAAAAAGGCAGTATATTTTCTACAATCAGGGTGGAGTTCTATTTGCCAAAAACTTGCGCGCATATCAATCGTGGATAAAACTTTAATTCCATGGAAATGTTGAAGAAGTTCATCTAAATTTTGTGGGCGGTCAGTTTCAGGAATGATGATATTATTTATCTGTCTGGAATCCAGAACCAAACGAATTGACCCATCCTTTTTAAGAACAACGTATAATGGGCTAGTATAAGGACTGACTGCAGGCTCAATAATGCCCTGATCTAACATGTACTGAAGTTCATTCTTAACCTTGTCTCTGTAAGCCAAAGGAATAGCGTACGTTTTCCCTCGAAATGGTGTGTGTTCTTTTACTTTAAATAAATATTGTAAGCCTTGTATAGTTCCTGTGTGTTGACTAAATACTGTAGCATGTGAAGTCAAAATTTGGTGCAGCTCTTCTCTTGCAACGTCATCTGGCGCTTCAGCTTTTTTAACCTTTTCATTAATTAGTTCTTCGCTATTAATTATATCATCCATCGCGTCTCTGTATCTATTGTCATTGTCATGAATAAACACATTGTCGTCATAATGCTCAACGAAACTATCAGAAGTAAGAAACCTTAAACATTTTGTATCTGGTTCAGATCTTGTTAAACACTCGAAAAATTTCAAACATATCGGCATTCCGGCAACAGTCAAATTCACACTTCCTTCTTTAAAGTTCAAAATTGCCTTATGTGCGTTAAGAAACTCCATACCTAATATAATTTGTGTACTGAGTAATGGAACAATAATAAAATTAGCAGAAAATTCGTATCCTTGACAAATGAAATTTAAGTTGGTCTGTTGTTTAACTTCTACACTTTTTCCAGAAATCGCTCCTCGAATTGTAGTTTTAGAAATAGGTAACACAGGACAGGCAATAGTCCTTTCACATATACGAAAAACTGATTCACTAATGACGTTCAATGGGCTCCCAGAATCTAAAACTGCAGTGAACTTATTCTTACCCACACATACTTCAATAACAGGATGTAAAAATGCGTCTACGTTATTTTCCTTTTCGTCTAACAAAATGTCTCTCATGTCTTCCAGGCGTACGTAGTGTAAAGCCGTAGTGTCATTACTTTCTGAACCGTCTATATTGCTGCCAGAAGCCGAAGCTGCAAGTCATGGTCGATTGTTTGCGTCACGTCTTTGAGTATTCGCGTCATTTCGCGGATCCATTTCTACGATTTACACTTGTCTCTCTGAAGGCCTGTCACGTGGAGGATGCCAATTAGGTCCCTCCTGTCTGTTAGATACAAATTCTTGGTTGTGTCTGTTATTAAAATTTCTGTTTTCCTGTCTGTCTGCATAACTACTTCTTGTGTAATTATTGTTGTATCTACTACCCTGGTTATTTCTGTAGTAAGAATTTCTATTACTGTATGAATAATTTCTGTCTTGATGATACCGATTACTGTTTCCGTATGATTGATCATTCCGGTACGAATTACCGTTATTATAATTGTCTGTGTAATTTCTGTTAGAACGTCTGTTATTGTCATAAGGCTGGTATCTATTGTCCTGTCTGTTACGTCTGTCATTCTCAAAGTTACCCATATAACGCCCGTTCCGATCACTATCTCTTTTCTCTGAAAATCTATTGTAAATACTGTTACTGAAAAAGTTACAAGAAGTCCCGTCGTCGTTGTCATACTCAAGTTCTTGCAACAAAGTGTTAAAAGTCTCGATGTCGTCTTTACATCTTCCAGCTAAAGCAATTTGTCTTATGGATTGTGGCAGCTTAGTTAAACAAATGCGAATTAATTCAGTCGGGCTGTAAGGGTTGGAAAGGAACTGATTCTTTCGAATCATGTCTTCAAAGTATTCTGCCGGCGTGCGGAACTCAGACTGTTTAAAATTACGCTGCATAATCAGACCTATGTTTGACTCTGTCTTGTGTGTTTTCGGACCAATATGCCGATAAAAATGCATGATAAAAATCATTCAGATTATTACAATCTCTAATGAGTGCGCGCATCCGCGTCGCCGGTTCGTTTTCTAAATATCCACACATAAATTCCAGTTTGTGACTTAGTGGCCAATTTGGTGGAAGTGCGTACATAAATTGATCTAACCATGCACATGGATGTATGTCATTCTTAGAACTGCGGAAGATCTTAAATTTCCGAACAGTCAAAAAATGTTTATAGTCAAAGTTTTCGCCTCGTGGCGACAAAGACCTACCGCGTCTGTCCCAGTCCCAATGTCGATTATTGTCAAGTTCGCGCGCCTGGCGCTCTCTTGTTGCATCCCGTAAATGAAACAAATTATTTTCTTCAAACCCCTCTGGTATCTGTGATTCTAAATTTCTTCTACTGTCTTTACCTACGATTTCGCCTTCAATTTGTTTGACTTGCTTTCGTAATGCCTCAACTTCCCTTTTAACACGTTCATTAAATTTTCCCTGATTTTCAACATGTTTATTTATGTTCTGATACTCTTCGGTTTCTGCAAATGGCAATGGTGCTGTGTCATCTGAATCTTTGTCCCCATTTAAACTAAGACTTGTCAGTTTATCTGAAATCTCCTTAACTCTTTCCGATAAATCACCTATTTGTTCTTTCTGTTTCTTCCGTAAGTGTCGCGACTCGGGTTTCAGTATTAACACATTTAGTAGTTAACTGTTCATACTGTTGTGTTAGGTTATTTAATCTGTCATTTGGTACGGATTCCTCGATTCTCTCAAATATTTCTTCCTTACCTTTTAACTCTGAAAATTTCTGTACTATCACGCGATCTCTTTCTTCCTGTTCTCTATCCTGTTCCTTTTGTCTAATCTCTACCGCAACTAATCTATTATTGTGAGCATTCAAAATCGGTTGTACTTCTTCTCTAATTTCTTTTTTTAATTCATCTTTCATGTTTTTGAAACATGTCCCTATTCGTGAGTCTAACCGTGTTTCCATTGTTTCCATATCAGTTTCTAATCGTGTTGCCAAAGTTCCCATCTGTGATCCCAGTGAGTCTAACCGTGTTTCCATTGTTCCCATCTGTGTTTTTAATTCAGATCTAAACCGTGTTTCCATTGTTCCCATATCAGTTTTTAATTCAGATCGTAACTGTGATCCCATTGTTCCCATCTCAGTTTTAAATTCAGATCGAAAATTTAATATTGCACTCATCAACTGCTCCATATTAACTTGTTCGAGATTCCTTTCGCCCCTAACATTTCCCACAAAACCAGCTTCCTTCGTCATGGCTGTAAAGCTATCTGTGTTCGATACTATTCCAGAATCTTCTATCGTTACTCTCGTATTCTGTGAATTTTCTGATTGAGAAAAACCTTGAACTGGTTCCGGACTGTCTTCCCGACTTATTAAATTGTTTTCAACTCCATTATTCATCATACTGTTGTCCTGTGTTGGCGAGTTCGCCATGTCAACAATTTCGTTATTCTCACTATTCATCATTTTTGCCTTTTTCATTGATCGCGTAATCATTTACAAAATATACAAAACTCGTCACTATATGAAAATTACACACAATGACTCTTTATCTCCAACAATACCATTTACATGAAATGTTTCCCTCAAACACGATTAACGAACAATTGAAATAATTGCACTAGATTGTCAAACGCGTATACAAGACAACAAAATTAAATTATGAAATACAATTAGAAGAATGACAATTACCAAATCTACACATGCAATCTAGACTACAATTACTAAACTACAAATTACTACAACAATACTACTGTCTACTATTTTTACAATCAGAAGATTCCAAGGGACGATCCGAAGCAGCGGTCGCCACGTGCATGGGGGCTTAATTAAATAAAAAATGAAAATGCAAATAATTTTAGTAGCTGTAAGTCCGATTACGCAAGTCTCGTAAACGGCTGGCCCTGACTAGTTTTAGTACGCAATCTGACTGCTTAGGATGACAACAAAGAATGTAAGGAAATAAAAATTAGAAATACTATAATTGTGCAAGAAAACCAAAATTACACTCTAATACAAGACCACACGCCAGATGCTTTGTTGACTGAACCTGTAATGACACATTATTCAGGTCACTGAAAGAATAAAAGAATAAAAGAAAATACCTCCATATATATTGACGAAATGCACTCTGACCATTACAATATCTCCATTAGAACAACATCTGCTATCTCTCCCATCAAACCACTGCATAAAACATGGAACAACACTCCCCACTACCACATCTCACTCTGACTTCACGACAAGCAGTGTCCACCACAACTTCTCGGTGAGAACTGCCTGCCGCTACGTCTCAATAAGCACTGCCAGTGGAGGCGGCGGAACAAAACTCTCTGGCGCGATCTCTGGCGCTGTGGCTCAGTGTAGCCACCTTTCAAATACACTCCTGGAAATTGAAATAAGAACACCATGAATTCATTGTCCCAGGAAGGGGAAACTTTATTGACACATTCCTGGGGTCAGATACATCACATGATCACACTGACAGAACCACAGGCACATGGACACAGGCAACAGAGCATGCACAATGTCGGCACTAGTACAGTGTATATCCACCTTTCTCAGCAATGCAGGCTGCTATTCTCCCATGGAGACGGTCGTAGAGATGCTGGATGTAGTCCTGTGGAACGGCTTGCCATGCCATTTCCACCTGGCGCCTCAGTTGGACCAGCGTTCGTGCTGGACGTGCAGACCGCGTGAGACGACGCTTCATCCAGTCCCAAACATGCTCAATGGGGGACAGAACCGGAGATCTTGCTGGCCAGGGTAGTTGACTTACACCTTCTAGAGCACGTTGGGTGGCACGGGATACATGCGGACGTGCATTGTCCTGTTGGAACAGCAAGTTCCCTTGCCGGTCTAGGAATGGTAGAACGATGGGTTCGATGACGGTTTGGATGTACCGTGCACTATTCAGTGTCCCCTCGACGATCACCAGTGGTGTATGGCCAGTGTAGGAGATCGCTCCCCACACCATGATGCCGGGTGTTGGCCCTGTGTGCCTCGGTCGTATGCAGTCCTGATTGTGGCGTTCACCTGCACGGCGCCAAACACGCATACGACCATCATTGGCACCAAGGCAGAAGCGACTCTCATCGCTGAAGACGACACGTCTCCATTCGTCCCTCCATTCACGCCTGTCGCGACACCACTGGAGGCGGGCTGCACGATGTTGGGGCGTGAGCGGAAGACGGCCTAACGGTGTGCGGGACCGTAGCCCAGCTTCATGGAGACGGTTGCGAATGGTCCTCGCCGATACCGCAGGAGCAACAGTGTCCCTAATTTGCTGGGAAGTGGCGGTGCGGTCCCCTACGGCACTGCGTAGGATCCT
This sequence comes from Schistocerca cancellata, assembly GCF_023864275.1. Lineage (NCBI taxonomy): Eukaryota > Metazoa > Arthropoda > Insecta > Orthoptera > Acrididae > Schistocerca > Schistocerca cancellata. The sequence goes on from NC_064627.1 coordinate 1,002,613,703, forward strand.
ACGGTCTTGGCGTGCATCCGTGCGTCGCTGCGGTCCGGTCCCAGGTCGACGGGCACGTGCACCTTCCGCCGACCACTGGCGACAACATCGATGTACTGTGGAGACCTCACGCCCCACGTGTTGATCAATTCGGCGGTACGTCCACCCGGCCTCCCGCATGCCCACTATACGCCCTCGCTCAAAGTCCGTCAACTGCACATACGGTTCACGTCCACGCTGTCGCGGCATGCTACCAGTGTTAAAGACTGCGATGGAGCTCCGTATGCCACGGCAAACTGGCTGACACTGACGGCGGCGGTGCACAAATGCTGCGCAGCTAGCGCCATTCGACGGCCAACACCGCGGTTTCTGGTGTGTCCGCTGTGCCGTGCGTGTGATCATTGCTTGTACAGCCCTCTCGCAGTGTCCGGAGCAAGTATGGTGGATCTGACACACCGGTGTCAATGTGTTCTTTTTTCCATTTCCAGGAGTGTATTTCTATTTACGGCTGAAATCATCAATGGAGTAACCGCTTTATGATCGCTGATTCCCTGTTCTGCGTTAACTGTTTCAAATAGTTCGGGTCTGTTTGTCACCAGAAGGTCTAATATGTTATCGCCACGAGTCGGTTCTCTGTTTAACTGCTCAAGGTAGTTTTCAGATAAAGCACATTAAAAATTTCACTGGATTCTTTGTCCCTGTCACCGGTTATGAACGTTTGAGTCTCCCAGTCTATATCCGGCAAATTAAAATCTCCACCGAGAACTATAACATTGTGGGGAAATCTACTCGAAATATTTTCTAAATTATCCTTCAGGTGCTCAGCCACAACAGCTGCTGAGCCAGGAGGCCTATAGAGACATCAAATTACCATGTCTGAGCCTTCTTTAACCGTGACCTTCACCCAAATTATTTCACATTTCGGATCTCCGTCTATTTCCTTCGATACTATTGCACTTCTTATCGCTATAAACACGCCTCCCCCTTCACTGTCCAGCCTGTCTCTGCGGTATACATTCCAAACTGGGTTTAGTATTTCATTACTGTTTACGTCTGGTTTCAGTCAACTTTCTGTCCCTACTACTATATGGGCATTGTGACCGTTTATTAATGAGAGCAGTTCTGGGACCTATCTATAGACGCTCCTGCAGTTTACTATTAGAACATTAATATTGTTATTCCCTGTTGCATTTTGCCTACTCCTACCTTGCCGCGTCTCAGGAGGCGTCTTGTCGAGCCTAGGGAGGGAATTCCCTAACCTAAAAAACCCACATGTGCACTCAACACGTACTCCGCTAACCTTGTAGCCGCTTCCGACGTGTAGTGCACGTCTGACCTATTCAGGGGGACAATACATTTCTCCACCCGATAGCGGAGGTCGAGAAATTTGCACCCAGATCTCCGCAGAATCGTCTGAGCCTGTGGTTTAAGCCTCCTACTCGGCTCCAAACCAGAGGACCGCGATCGGTTCTTGGAACGATCCTACAAATAGTTAGCTCAGATTCCACCCCGTGAGCGAGGCTTTCCGCCTTCACCAATTCCGCCACCCGCCTGTACGAACTGAGGATGACCTCTGAACCCAGACGGCAGGAGTCATTGGCGCCGACATGAGCAACAATTTGCAGTCGGGTGCACCCAGTGCTCTCTATCGCTGCCGTTTGTTGTTGTTGTGGTTGTTTGGTCTCAAGAGTATAGTAATGTATCCATGTTTCATCCACAGTGACGAAACGACGCTTAAACTCCTGCAGATTCTTCCTGAACAGCTGCAAATAATCCATGCAACACTTCACACGATTCCGTTTTTGGTCAAGCGTGAGCAATCGCGGAACCCATCTTGCGGATAGCTTTCTCATGTCCAAATGTTTATGCAAAACATTATGTACCCGTTCATTCGAGATGTCCACAGCACTAGCAGTCTCACGCACCTTAACTCTTCTGTCACCCATCACAATATCATGGATTTTATCAATGATTTCTGGAGTCGTAACCTCCGCAGGGCGTCCAGAACGTTCAGCATCACTGTGCCCATATAGCAACTCCTAAAATTTTGAAACCACTTATAAACTGTTGTGATCGAGGGTGCAGAGTCAGCGTAACGTTTATCAAGCTTCTCTTTAGTCTCCTGAGGCGTTTTGTTTTGCCTTTCATAAAGTAATGTTTAATCACCACACGAAATTCTTTTTCGTCCATTTTTTGACGATCAGTCGACTTCCTTGATTAACACGAATGCCAAACACAAAGAAATAGGCCAATAGGGCTGAAACTAGGTGTGCGTTTTTTTCCAAAGATGCTACTAACTAAGAATGAGCGCCATACGCGCCGGTGGTGCCATCTCTCGGACTTTGCACGGACTTTTCAAACGCCCCTCGTAGGCTCCAGCGAGGTAGGCAAAGTGAAATGTTACTGCTTGGTCGAATGGTTATTAAAGTTATTCTGAAAATTGGTTCAATGTCTCTGCATCCCTTACCATGTCAGCTTTTCAGCATGCTGCTTTGGTAATCAACATGAGTGACCAAACCGCGGCCTACATATACATAATCTAATGTTGCGCAATGGGAACGACTTCTAGCGAGCAGGTGGAAGAAGTGAATTGACGGAAGAGTGTGAGATATCATCCAAATATCACAGTGCCACACGACAGTTGGCAACACGCTTCGATACCATAGACATTAGCGACGTCTTGCTGCAATCCGCAAACGACGAATGGGAGAGGCTGAAGAAGATACACCCTCTCTCTCAGCACAGCAGCGCCCTCGAACAGATGTCAATATAGAGCCGAGTGTGAAAGCGCTTTGTCCAAGTTCGAAACCTCAGCTGAAGCAGTCAGCACCATCGAGTAGGGCTAAAGAGTTATTCAAGCCTCAGACAGAAATGTGCTTTTTTTAAATGCTGAACTCTGTACTTCAAGAGAAGAGTTTGTTAATGAGTGCATCAAGTGATGCTTTAATAGTCAACGATAGTTGTAAATTATCAAGCACTCTTTTGTGAAAGGATTGTATCAAGTTAAGTAAATCTTTTCATCATTCATGTAATGACGTGAATTATTGTTTCATATTTTGCAGTGCAATGAGCCATCTTCCAGAGCAATCAAAAATCCACAGTTACGGTCAGACGATTATAGTTGCGTCGGGTCTTAACAGAGTAATTGTTTGCTTTTGTATCAGTAATGGGAGACTTGTATCAATTGCAAATAATACTTACTTCTGAAGGCAGGGCTAAGTAGCTGAGTACATTTCTGATCTATCAAGGTAAGTTCACAAACAATGAACGATTACCAAACCGTTACACAGCCCGATTCTGCGCGGAACTTCCTCATTCCTTACCTTATCAGTACACCTAATTTTCAACGTTCGCCTGTAGCACCAAATCTCAAATGCTTCGATTCTCTTTTGTTTCTGTCTTTTCCACTGTCCATGTTTCACTTATATACAATACTGTGCTCCAAACGTATATTCTCAGAAATTTATTCCTCAAACTAAGGCCTATGTTTGATACTAGTTGACTTCTCTTAGTCAGGAATGTCCTTTTTGCCAGTGCTAGTCTGCTTTTGGTGTCCTCCTTGCTCCGTCCTTTATCGGTTATTTTGCTGCCCAGGTACTAGAATTCCTTAACTTCATCAACATCGTGACCATCAATTCTCGCTGTTCTCATTTTAGCTACTTCTCGTTACTTTCGTCTTTCTTCGATTTACTCTCAATCCATATTCTGTACTCATTAGATTGTTCATTCCATTCAGCATATCATCACTTTCACTCAGGATAGCAATGTCATCAGCGAATCGTGTCATTGATATCCTTTCACCTTGAATTTTAATTCCACCCCTGAAGCTTTCGTTCATTTCCATCATCGATGTACCGACTGAATAGTAGGGCAGAAGACTACATCCCTCTCTTAAAACCTTTTTAATTCGAGCACTTCGTTCTTGGTCGTTTACTCGTATCATTCCTTTTTGGCTCTTGTATATTGTATATTACCCCTCTCTTCCTATAGCTTACCCCTATTTTTCTCAGAATTTCAACATTTTGCTCCATTTTACATTGTCGAACGCTTTTTTCAGGTCAACAGATCCTATGGACGTTTCCTGATTTTTCTCTACTCGTGCTTCCGTTATCGACCGCAACGTCAAAATTGCCTCTCTGGTGCCTTTACCTTTTCTAAAGCCAAACTGATCGTCATCTAGCACATCCTCAGTTTTCTTTTCCAGTCTTAAGTGTAGGAAGATAAAATATTATTCTCTCACTTTCTTTTTAGCACCTGTGAAACATGATCCTCCGCCATTATAAAGCCACTGATAGAAAGAGTGAGAAAAAAGTACGGCGTGGCAAGGAACACGTAACTGGTGCTACTTTTGTTACGTCCAACGTTGTTACGGGACGTAAGAACGACACCGAACGTCTAGCTGATTCGACTGAATCAAGTAAGCAAAAGGTAAAATGACAGGAATGCGACCTAACATGGCCTACACTCGGTACTCACAAGAACAGAAGGAAATATCACGAAATCGCAATCGAATATCAGACGCCACCCAACGCTTCCGCCTCACCGATCATTAGTGCCCGGTGCTCACTCGTCACTGCCCCGGAAGCACTCGCGCAATTCTGATCAATCTGTGGTCCTTAGAAGTGACAGAAAGCAAAATGCGTTATATCTGGAAGGCACCAATCATACTCTGTCCCTCCCGTCTTAACTCTTCAATCCTCATCCGAAACTACGCCTCAGTCTGTCGTCTGCAGCCAACATCCTCTTACCAGTGCTACTCTATACTCTGTTCATCATAATAAGAAACCTGATGCAAACAAACACAAACACGATCATTGGTCAGAAGCCGTAGCACACGTACATTCTTGTTGTTACGCTCTTGGAAGTAGGCCCCACTTATGTATAAGATATCTTATTACTAAGTTACGTTAAATGAAAATATGCTAACGTATTAATAGCCAACAACGTTTTTCTTAATCACGCTTTAGCTATATAGTTTTTATTTCAAAAATCGTGTACAGTTACAGCCTCTATACTGTTGTGCTTTGATTGCCGCGCTGTTAATACGCAGTATGAAAATGGGTGAGGCTGCTTTCTGCCCCATAGAGAAACACGTTTGTGGACCACGGTTAAAAGTGGTGAGAAAAAGGTTGTTATAATGTTTTTCATAAATTTACAGGAAATCAGCTTTGAAGTTTTCCGAGAGTTTGTATTTGATACAGCTGAGATACAAATACACCCTGGCTGTATAGCAGAAACAATAGCGTCGTAGATTGATAAACTGGTACAGACTGTAGAGCGCAGGTCCTGGCAGGGTCGCCATTCTCTAACATTCTGCGTGGTGTCTGTTGTTCTATGTCCTGTCTCCCTACCACTTTCACGCAACGACGCTCTGAGCGTGTTTTTTAGGGAATTGACTAGTTTGAACCTGGGACCTGTTGCTGGTAAGGAGACACCAGACCACATATGGCATGTAGAGTTCAGAAGAGTTCAGTGAGACTAGCGATGATATAACCAAATACTTAATGATTTCAGCGTCAGCTCCACTGCACTCCCTGTAAAAGAATCTTAATACTAACTAAATTTAGTGGAAGGGGTTCAAGGCTTTCCTATTTTTAGTTAGCTGGTAAAATAACGTTGAAAAAGCAGTTAAGTTTACCATCGGAAATTTTATTCTACTCACAAAACATTGTTTATAAATTGCACTATTGATAAAAGGAAATGTTTTAATACAAGATGATAAAAACCAACTGCGTTCAACAAAAATGTGAACGAATATTCCCTGAATGGGTTTCCAAGTTCTACAATGTATCGAAGGATGGCCTATGCCATATCACATCTATAATCTAGGTTTTAATTAAGTTTCACAAAAGAGAAAACTATCAAAATGGTCTACAGTGACCCTCAATTATCTTTAATTACTTATCTAACTTGTCGTAAATTACAGTGGCTGATGTGGCTTCTCAATAATTATATAACAGAAAAATCATCGCGTTTCAGATTTTAACTTACGTAGCAAATGTGAATACCATGAGCTTTAATTGACGATCGACACTAGTATTACGCAAAACGGGGGAGACTTATGCAGTTCTGAGTGAAGCTTTATGTGCTGTTATGCGGCATCGCGTGCGTTCATTATCTGACGTTGGTTAGGCAATGTCAGGGGGCGTCGGTCGGGACAGCTCCACGCACCTCGCCGACTCGGAAGCAACTCTCTCCTAACTTCTCCTTACTACAATTTACCGAAGTTGGTTTAAAAAAAACTATCTGGCTATGTTTTCATCTGACCAATCAGGGTCTCAATGTTAACCTTAAGCTCCGCCTACAAAAATTCTGTCTATCCAATGAGAAACGTTATACTTTTCGTTGTGTGGCAATGTTTTTAAAGTTTTCTACGTAACAGAGACGCGAAAAAGTCTCACGCTAAAACATGCAGCTGGTGTGGCCCTTTTAGTGTTATCGTAAAATCTATACTGTTCTTCTGGAGGGCTCTATCTTTTAACATGGGCTGGGGGATGGTCCTGGCGGTTACTTTTCGTGGTGGGGCAATGTTTTTAACGTTTGCAATGTAACAGAGACGCGAAAAAGTCTCACGCTAAAACTTGCGGCTGGTGTGGCCCTTTTAGTGTTATCGTAATATCTATACTGTTCTTCTTGAGGGCTCTAGCTTTTAACATGGGCTGGGGGGTGGTCCTGGTGGTTAGCTGGCGACGTGGGTGTCCGTCCCTTATCGTAGGGCCTTCTAGCTTAACACGGTTCTGCTCTCGGCTTCTGTTCTCGTTTCTACCCTTGGAACTGCGTCTGTCTCATGGTGGGAAGGTATGATATGCATTTAGGCATTCTTGTGTTAGTCTGTGGTATTCCATTTGCTCTCTCGTTACTCGTATTACTTTGGTTAATTTAATGTCACGATTTATTCGGAGCTATGTGACATACTACTGGATTTGCTTATCATGTCAGGGTTTTCATGGAAGGTGTTGGATTTGCCTGACACCTTACAACGTTTTTCTTAATCACGCTTTAGCTACATCGTTTTTATTTCAAAAATCGTGTACAGTTACAGCCTCTATACTGTTGTGCCTTGATTGCCGCGCTGTTAATACGCAGTATGAAAATGGGTGAGGCTGTTTTCTGCTCCATAGAGAAACACGTTTGTGGAGCACGGTTAAAAGTGGTGAGAAAAAGGTTGTTATAATGTTTTTCATAAATTTACAGGAAATCGGCTTTGAAGTTTTCCGATGGATTGTATTTGATACGGCTGAGATACAAATACACCCTGGCTGTATAGCGGAAACAATAGCGTCGTAGATTGAATAACTGGTACAGATTGTGGAGCGCAGGTTGAAATCTCACTTTTTATCGTTCAATTTGAAATACTTACGTTTCGTAATTATTGAAAAATTCATCATCATTTTTATGAAAAATCCACATCCTCTTGTTTCTAATTACATATTGCATGCGAAATGTTCATGTTTGTGTGAATTCCTAAGCGACCTAACTGCTGAGGTCATCGATCCCTAGACTTACACACTACTTAAACTAACTTATGCTAAGAACAACACACACACCCATGCCAGAGGGAGGATTCGAACCTCCGACGGGAGGGGCCGCGCAATCCGTGACATGGCGCCTCAAACCTCTTGGCCACTCCGCGCGGCATTGCATGCAAATTCCTGTTTTCGTTTCAAATATAAATTCTTAATTATCGATATTATATGATTATTAATAAGGTTGTTTAATTTAAGAAAACATAATTTAATTACTTAGGACAAAAATCGAAAACCAAATATTCTTCATTTTGCCAGTGTCCATTGTTTTATAGCACTGATGTAGTCTCACATGAACCAGAGTGATAAGTGTAGCAGAAACATGGAAAATAATCAGTTTCACAGCAATAGAGCACACCATACAAATGAAGCATTTTTACATTTGCCACTGTATCATTACAATATGAAAACAACAGAATTGATCTGGAAGGAAGTTGAGCGATTTGACTCGAGAACTGTTAAAGCCGCCAGACGTACTAGAACTAACGCACTCTGCTTTTTCACACGTCACTGCCGAACGCTGGTGGGATATAGAACGGTACCTCATTAAAGAAAAGCGGAAAGCCGGCCGTTGTGGCCGAGCGGTTCTAGGCACTTCAGTCCGGAACCGTGCTGCTGCTACGGCCGCAGGTTCGGATCCTGCTTCGGGCATGGATGTTTGTGATGTCCTAAGGTTAGTTAGGTTCAACTAGTTCTAAGTCTTGGGGATTGATGACCTCAGATGTTAAGTCCCACAGTGCCCAGAGCCATTTGAATCATTTTTTGAAAAGCAGAAAATGCGGCGCCTGGATGTCTTCGTGGATTCCGTTGTTGATCGACTCGTTATCAACGTAGCAGATGACAGTTCCAGAACAGAAATGTATTTCCCGGATTCGGGTAAGGAAGGAGCTAAGAGATTACCAGACGACTGACTGCAATTAATACCTTCAGCGGCTTCAGTGTTCAACAAGATGGTGAAATCCGTGTAGCATGCCTTTGCATCACACATAGCTCGCTCAGAAAAATTATCCTGTGTTTAAGTAGGAATTTTCATCATTCTAGTTTTTAATTAGAATACTATGGATACAGCTTGGCTTACGCCCCACATGAAACGAAGTCCAATGAGATTCAAGAAACGCGGAATAATACATGGTGTAATGTTTACATCAGGTATATTCTTGTGACGAACAGAATATAGCATCAAAAGTTAGGGAGAGAAGGCTCGCTGCATTTTAACATCCAGTCAGCTAAGACTCTGCGTCCATGTACCTGTCTTACCCCTTGGCCCTCAAATGTATTTGCAGTTCCAAATATGAACAACCATCAGCTGATCACAGGTTATTACGCAGGAACGATGACGTATGGAAGTTTGGGTCTAGCTGCGAGTCATGCACGGACAACCAAAGCGGTTAAGGCGACCGCTCGCGTAAAGCGGGAAATCCGGGTTCGAGCCCCGTCCGGCACAAATAGTCGTTGTCATAATTCCGTTATACAGTTCATGGTTGTTCGTATTCACAATTCGAATACATTTCATGTATTTCATAACCACTGTTCCTTCGGATATGCATTCACATCCAAAGGAACACTGCATCGGTCTTCGTAACAACACAGGCACTGCAGAATTCAACAGAAATGTATGCTATTCAGACATTGGAACGGAGGCTGCTGACAGGGAGGGCCTATGTTGTTTGTTGTAGAAAACAGAAGTTAAATAATTTCTGTCGCACTCATCTTGAAATTTGTGTTGTCGCAGTTAATCGCTCAGCTAGTCGTCCTGGAATAAAACGGTGTACGTTTTCTGCAAAAGGCCAAGGTTTGACATGTTACCGAACAAAATCTTTTCCCCTTACTCCATGGTTCGGCGTAATGCATTCAACAAACAACTATAACAATTGTCAGTTCCTGGTCACTTTCGTAAAAATACAACTGGATGAACTTTTAAATAAAACACTTCTCTGATGATCACTTTTCTGTGTTTTCCCATAATCAAAATCAAAACAGTCACATTTTCCATACATCGTCGAATGCCTATTAAACAGAGACAAAGGGTCATAAAGTTTTGTTGGTGAGAAAATGGCAACTAGAAATATATTTTGGTGACCTCAAAACCCTTGCGACGATACCAGGACCCTCTCCACGTATTCACTACGTCAGTTAAAACAAAAATTACGCCTCAAACCGGATTTTACGTGCATATTTTACGTTAATAAGAACGACGTTAATAAGAACGGTAGCTTTGGTCCTCCGGGGCTCGGTAACGGATAATGATATTGAAAAAGTTTTAAGATGCCCTGAGAACATCATCTTAAGAACATATGATTAAAACTTCTAAAATTTGCTATGCATGGAAATTATAGTGGTGGCCACCCCACAATTGATACTTTGGTACACAAAAATCATGTTTTTTTTGTTCCTTATAATAAAGTTTTTCGAAAATGGGAAAATGGCGTTTCTAGATAAACGTCTGAAGAATGTGCAGTTAAAATTTGAGCCATTTACTGTTGTTAGTTATTTATGCGGCTAAAAACCGGTTTTTGGTGTTCTCTGCATAAGAACTTTAAACCTTTTTATCTCGATAATGGATAATAACATCGAAGAAAGTTTCGAAGGTCTCAGAGGACATTATCTTAAGAAGACATGGTAAAAATTTCGACGGTTTGCCATGAATAGAAATTATAGAAGTGACCGTCCCCACAACTGGTCTTTTGGTACCCAGAACCGCCCACGAATAGATGGTGCTTTTATATATCGTCTAAGGCTCATAATAGATCACACCTAATGCAAAAGAACCAACCAATTTCCTCAATGTGGTAGAGCTGGAGGAAGTGTACAATGTTTAAATTTTGACTCTGTAACGTAGGATAGCTACAGTATGCCCGTTCTTCTGATAGGCCTGCAGATGGTAGCTAGGCCTAGGACTATCCAAAACACTGGACCCCTTATATCTGCGATCATTAGAATCCGAGATATCACCCCCAGAAAAATCATATTTTCGCGCGAGGCTGTATGCAACATATTTGCACCGCTCACTGAAGCTAAATTTTCGAACAGACATAATTGCGAATGTTTAGTTATGAAGTGTCACTGACTTCGTTATTAAGTATTGTAATTGTTAGTATGCACGTATTCGAAATGTAAACTGTTCGCCGGCCGTTGTGGCCGAGCGGTTCTAGGCACTTCAGTCCGGAACCGCGCTGCTGATACAGTCGCAGGCTCTAATTCTGCCTTGGTCATGGATGTGTGTGATGTCCTTAGGTTAGTTAGATTTAAGGAGGGTAGGACGTCAAACGGGCCGACTTGGAGCAGGAGAGGCACCACAGGACATTTTATTTTCTACTGTCTATACTTTTACAGATAAATTCATAAAACTTTGTCAGAATGACCGGGAAGGATTCAGGATTCACATTCATAACAGTGGAAGTGCAAAAACATAACAAAATAAATTTTTTTGAGATATGAAATTTCATCATTTTTTCACTTACTGTTGGCTGCATTTGTTGCTATAGGTACATTTTTCTTCACAAGAGTGATTGTTTGATGAATTTTGCACAGCATACAAACCATACTTACAGGTGTATGAAACTCTAGAATTTTCCAAATCTATTAAAAACTGTGGTAAAAATTGAGATAATTAACCACAAAATTTTATTTTTTTTTCTAAACGTAAAGTTTAAAACGTAACAGCTCATTCATTGTTTCATAAATTAAATAGATTCTATATTTTCAGACACCTGTAAGTATGGTTTGCATGCTATGCAAAATTCATCGCACAGTCTCTCATACTTATGAAGAAAAGTGTACTTATAGCAACAAATGCAGCCAATAGTAAGTGAAAAAATGATGAATTTCACATGTAAAAGGATTATTTTGTTATGTTTTTGAACTTCCGCTGTTACGAGTGTGAATCCTGAATCCTTCCTGATCATGCTGACAAAGTTTTATGAATTTACTTGTAAAAGTATAGACAGTGGAAATTAAAATGTCCTGTGGTGCCCCTGCTGCACCAAGTCAGTCCGTTTGACGTCCTACCCCCCTTAAGTAGTTCAACGTCTAGGGGACTGATGACCACAGATGTTAAGTCCCATAGTGCTCAGAGCCATTTGAACCATTTGTAAACTTTTAGATGTAGTCCCAATCTAATTGGGTACATGTGATACAAATAAACAGCTACAGAGCATACAGATACCTGTTTGCTCTGAAACTTTTCTTTCGCTCTTTGATGTACTTACTTGTTTGTTACCTTCACATGATTCTTATAATTAGGAAAATAACATTTCGACTATATGGATTATTTGAAAATACGTCCCAACCTGAAGCTAGTCATCAAGTAATTAAAAGTCAAATTTGCAACTTTGCCCGTTTTTTCGTCGTATTGATAACAGAAGTAGCTGCCCTGCAATTACTCCAGCTTGCTGTAAGTTTGTAAACAAAAAAGCATTAGTGTCAAAAGATTTTGCGTTGGAACATAGATCTTCGTTGGTCAACAAACACATTTTTGGAAGTTCCACATTGGCCTTGATTGATGGTATATACACTCTAAGAAAAGAAAAGAAAAAAGGAAAAAAAAAAGATTGGACCACGACCGAATTATCCAAAAGGGTTGGAAATCGGTAGATATTATGTACTTATACAGAAAAATAAATGATCACAATTTCATAGAAAATGGGTGATTTATTCAAGAGAAAGAACTTCACAAATTGAGCAAATCAGTAATGCACTGGCCTACCTCTAGCCCTTAAGCAATCAGTTATTCGGCTTGCTGTTGATTGACAGAGGTAGGATTTGGCAAGCACGAAGACAAGCGAGAGTTTCTACTTTTTGCGTGCTTCCCAGACACTGTCTTGGCCAGCAAAGTTGCCTGACATCTCACCAACGGAGAACGTTTTTCAACATTATGGGCAGAGACCTTCAACCGCCTCGGTATTTTGATATTCTTCAGGAGGACATCCAGGAACTCTGCCAATCAAGGCCAAGCCGAATAACTCCTTCCATAACAGCCTGAGTTGCACAAACAGGTTTTTGCCTTCCTCATTTTGTTAAGCTCCTGGATAAATCATTCAAATTTTCTGAAACTGTAATCATTTGTTTGTCTGTACATACACATCACATCTACTGATTTCCATCCCATTTTGATAATTCATTCCTGGTGCATCTTTTTGTCTTAGAGTGTATACACAGGGTGAACCAGAACACCGCCTACAAAATTTCAAAAATATTTAGTAAACACGGGCTGTAAGATGTATATTTTCAAATATGGAAATAGAGAAAAGATATCTGCTGACTGAAATTCGACTCTTGAGTCTTTCTTCGATTTTTTGAAACAGGCTGTGTCTGTGTGCTCTTTGTATCAGATTTCAGTGTTTCTTCCTGTTTGCTCTATATAATAGCAGCAGCAGCTGTTACAAGTTATTTTATACAGGGTGTTACAAAAAGATACGGCCAAACTTTCAGGAAACATTCCTCACACACAAAGAAAGAAAATATGTTATGTGGACATGTGTCCGGAAACTCTTACTTTCCATGTTAGAGCTCATTTTAATACTTCTCTTCAAATCACATTAAGCATGGAATGGAAACACACAGCAACAGAACGTACAAGCGTAACTTCAAACACTTTGTTACAGGAAATGTTCATAATGTCCTCCGTTAGCGAGGATACATGCATCCACCCTCCGTCGCATGGAATCCCTGATGCACTGATGCAGCCCTGGAGAATGGCGTATTGTATCACAGCCGTCCAAAATACGAGCACGAAGAGTCTCTACATTTGGTACCGCAGGTTGCGTAGACAAGAGTTTTCAAATGCCCCCATAAATGAAAGTCAAGAGGGTTGAGGTCAGGAGAGTGTGGAGGCCATGGAATTGGTCCACTTCTACCAATCCATCGCTCACCGAATCTGTTGTTGAGAAGCGTACGGACACTTCGACTGAAATGTGCAGGAGCTCCATCGTGCATGAACCACATGTTGTGTCGTACTTGTAAAGGCACATGTTCTAGCAGCACAGGTAGAGTATCCCGTATGAAATCATGGTAACGTCCTCCATGGAATTGGTCCGCCTCTACCAATCCATCGGTCACCGAATCTGTTGTTGAGAAGCGTACGGACACTTCGACTGAAATGTGCAGGAGCTCCATCGTGCATGAACCACATGTTGTGTCGTACTTGTAAAGGCACATGTTCTAGCAGCACAGGTAGAGTATCCCGTATGAAATCATGATAACGTCCTCCATTGAGCGTAGGTGGAAGAACATGGGGCCCAATCAAGACATCACCAACAATGCCTGCCCAAACGTTCACAGAAAATCTATGTTGATGACGTGATTGCACAATTGCGTGCGGATTCTCGTCAGCCTACACATGTTGATTGTGAAAATTTACAATTTGATCACGTTGGAATGAAGCCTCATCCGTAAAGAGAACATTTGCACTGAAATGAGGATTGACACATTGTTGAATGAACCATTAGCAGAAGTGTACCCGTGGAGGCCAATCAGCTGCTGATAGTGCCTGCACACTCTGTACATGGTACGGAAACAACTGGTTCTCCCGTAGCACTCTCCATACAGTGACATGGTCAACGTTACCTTGTACAGCAGCAACTTCTCTGACGCTGACATTAGGGTTATCGTCAACTGCACGAAGAATTGCCTCGTCCATTGCAGGTGTCCTCGTCGTTCTAGGTCTTCCCCAGTCGCGAGTCATAGGCTGGAATGTTCTGTGCTCCCTAAGACGTCGAGCAATTGCTTCTAACGTCTTCCTGTCGGGACACTTCCGTTCTGGAAATCTGTCTCGATACAAACGTACCGCGCCACGGCTATTGCCCCCTGCTAATCCATACATCAAATGGGCATCTGCCAACTCCGCATTTGTAAACATCGCACTGACTGCAAAACCACGTTCGTGATAAACACTAACCTGTTGATGCTACGTACTGATGTGCTTGTTGCTAGTACTGTAGACCAATGAGTCGCATGTCAACACAAGCACCGAAGTCAACATTACCTTCCTTCAATTGGGCCAACTGGCGGTGAATCGATAAAGCACAGTACATACTGGCGAAACTAAAATGAGCTCTAACATGGAAATTAAGCGTTTCCGGCCACATGTCCACATAACATCTTTTCTTTATTTGCATGTGAGGAATGTTTCCTGAAAGTTTGGCCGTACCTTTTTGTAACACCCTGTATCTACCAGATTTGTGATAAAAAGACTTGGGTGTTTTGGTGTTGGCAACTATTTTTTATGTTGTTTGTGTGAAAACTTATTTTGACGTTGTGTGATTTAGTCAACTTTTGTGTTACTATGAGAAAAGGTAGAGAGACTTCTTTGGGTTTTACTGCAGCTCAAGACTTGTGTGTTGATGGTGTTTGATTTGTTTTAACTGTTGCATCTACTTTGTAAACTATTAAAGGGTCATAAGTATTGTAGTCAACTATTATTTTTAAAATGTTTAGTTCTTTAGATTTTATAGCGATTTCAGCTAGACTGTTGTTCACATAGTTAAGTGCTGACGTAAAGAATGCTAGTTTATGTTGACCTTGGTAGCATCTGACGTGATGGATATAGTGATCTGAGTGTGGCGATGTGTCTTATAATCGTTTCTTATCTTTTCTTCACTGAATAACTATTTGCAAAACTGTAGGACTGACTGAACATTTCATGAAGGTTTTTTTAGGTATTTTGCATCTATAACTATTTATTGAATTGACAATTGGGCATTTTGGATATCTAGGCTTACACATTTTGGACCTTTATCTGAGCTTTGGGGCTGCAATGTTTATGATTATGCAGTGCCTGGATTCAGTGGATGTTATGAAACGTCCCCTTAGAAAAAAATATACATGACTGTGCTTATACTGACACACAATATTTTTTAGCGCAACGCAATCTGACTTTCAATAATCCCTACAAGAGAATTGCCCTGACTAACATTAACCTATACCTTTCACAAATCACTTACCTCACAAAAATCTTCGTTACTCGAACTACTGCAATACAGCTAGCGCCACTACTGCCAGCTAAATAAAAGATTCAAACTACTGAAGGCACTAACTACTGATAGGCATAGTTAGCAAATAAAAGATTTTGATGGAGAACAAATAATGTATTTACCTTAATAGTGTTCAAAAGTCATAATATATATAGCAGTTCATGACATCCAGTCTTACAAATTTCAAAACTCCGCCATTTCTCTCCCCGCATCCACCACTGCTGGCGGTTCACCTCCAACTGCGCAACGCTACGCGCTGTTCACATCCAGCTGCCCAACACTACAATGGCAGACAACAATGCCAACTAGCCACAGACTGCACACAGCACAGCCAGTGATTTCCATACAGAACACTATGTGGCGTTACCAATATAAAAACCTAAACAGTCTACTTGCAGTTAGAAGGAAGACACAGTTCCTTAAGGTACATTTTACACTGAAGAGCCAGAGAAACTGGTATACCTGCCTAATATCTTGTAAGGCTCCCGCGAGCACGCGGAAGTGTCGCAACACGACGTGACATGGGCTCGACTAATGTCTGGAGTAGTGCTGGAGGGAACTGACACCATGAATCCTGCAGGGCTGTCCACAAATCCGTAAGAGTACGAGGGAATGGATATCTCTTGAGAACAGCACGTTGCAAGACAGCCCAGATACCCTCAATAATGTTCATGTCTGAGGAGTTTGGCGGCCAGCGGAGGTGTTTAAACTCAGAAAATTGTTCCTGCAGCCACGCTGTAGCAGTTCTAGACATGTGGGATGTCATATTGGCCTGCTGGAATTGTCCAAATCCGTCGGAATGCACAATGGGCATGTATGGATGCAGGTGATCAGACAGGATGCTTACATAGATGTCACCTGTCAGAGTCGTATCTAAACGTATCATGGGTCTCACATTTCTCCAACTGCACACCCCCCACACCAATACAGAGCCTCCACTGACTTGAACAGTCGCCTGTTTACATGCAGGGTCCATGGATTCATGAGGTTGTCACCGTAGCCGTACACATCCATCCGCTCAAAACAATTCAGACTCGTCCGACCAGTCACCAACAGTCCAGTGTCGCTGTTGACGTGGTCGTATGGGAAAATCTGCACATCATTATTACCTCTGAGATGCCGTGTCCCATCGCTCGTCCGCCGACTATAACACCACATTCAAACTCACTTAAATCTTGATAACCAGTCGTTGTAGTAGCAGTAACCGACCTATCAACTGCACCAGACACTTGTTGATTACATAGGTGTTGCCAATGGCAGCGCCATATTCTGCCTGTTTACATATCTCTTTGTTTGAATATACATGCCTATACCAGTTTCTTTTGCGCTTCAGTGTTTTTTGGCTTGGTATTTGGGGATGGTATCAGCTTCAAGTTGAGTTATAATGTTATTTTTAAAAATTATGCATGTGTCTTAATGTATTCGGATTCACACATTATCACAACTATGCTTTCACTGTCAACCTTACAATAAGGGCATTACTGTTATTTAGTTTCCTATTAATTTGCTTCAGTGTTGTAATTTCCTTGTGGGTAGTGGTCTGGAGAATTTCGGTTTTCAAGTATTTATTGATTATTTTACTTGCTCCATGGCCTATGGCGACGGTTCTCAGACTCTTTATCATTGCATACCACTTGATATTTTTTAGAAATTTGGGCGTACCAGCATAGCTTGATCACTTTTTAACAACCGTGGTGTGTGTGTGTGTGTGTGTGTGTGTGTGTGTGTGTGTGTACGTGTCGGGGCGGGAAGGTCTGCGAAATCAGGCGTATATAAGATCATATGTGATGATTGCCCATGTTATTACATAGGTCAAATAGGCAGAGCTATAGCAGTAAGGTTTAAAGAACATCTTCCAATAAAGGGCGTAGGAACACGGGGGGCAGCCTTTGCGGAACATCTGGTGCAAGTGGCTCATACACCTAAACCTTTACGTGACATAGAGCTACTATATCATGAAGTTAAGGGCTATAGACTCGACACGCTTGAGGAACTACAAATTTATGCACGCCTAATTACAGATAGAGGCAATTTACTGAACGATCAACTGTATCTAAAAAATAGGGCATACTTCGAAGGCTTCCAGCCTATATTAGGTTTACAATAATTCATAATGCATGTGACCATTACAGTTTCTGTAATAATAGAACCTTTCGTACAGATGTTCATGCGAGATTTGTTGGTCAGTTTATAAGGCTCTGTAACAGAATGTAAAACGTAGTCATGCTGGATACTGTAATTAACTTACAATAGTAAAGTATAAAATTAATTCATAGTAAAAATGTTATCCGACGCGTGCGTAATAAGTTTGATTCTATACGTCTCGCGCATGCGCGCCGCAATCTCTAGTCACACGACGAGGCCCATACAACGGGCTTAAAGTGAATTTGCTACAGCTTGTTTAATAGAAGTGACAAAACCTTATGGTTATGCATCAAGTTTTATAAAGTTGACTTAGGACACGGCTTGTTTTAGGCAAACATTTAAATAATATTTTATGTAAGTACTACACGTTGCATCCTGTAGGATGACCATATCTAATATAATTTACTAGCACATTATAATATTAACTTATTGCAGGTTCTGAAGAAGACGTTGTTACTAAAGTTGAAACCAAGGTAAACGATAAAGTGAACCTGCAACTGTAGGCTGTATATTCTTATATAAACAATATCAGTTGCTGTCGCTGCATAAAAATGTTAAAAATTATGTATTTCGTGAGAATTATTCTGTCTTCAGCATTGCTATGACAAGGTTTGGTAGCAATGTTGAGTTAAATCCCTATATTTAATAAATTTATTTATGTGTTGTTGAAATCAATGCTTGTTGTGTAAACCACTCTATCAAAGAAATTATGTTGTTGAGCAAGTGAAATACGAGATCTGGTAGGTTTATAGTGCATACGACTAATGGGTTGCTTTGTTAACTACGATGCATACCGCATACACCACTGTACTAATCGTATGTGTGTTTCGATGAGTTACGTAACATCAAATTTAGCATGCCTTTTATTTTCTGCAACAGGCCTGAAGACATTCACAATATAACGAAACCGGATGTCATTGTAAAGACAAAAGCGATGATAAACTGTAGCCAAAATATTATAATAATATATAATGTAATACAATACAAAAATGTTATAAAATATAATATCTGAAAGTACAGAGCAAGTGCTGGAGCGTTAGTAACCTCGGCTCTCTCTGAAGCCGAAATATTAGAAGAAGAAGCTGAATTTATGCGGCTGCATGCCCGAATTTTTATGGAACATTATAATAAGCTAGTTTGATTTTGCACTCTTGATATACTTGTTACCCTTTATGCCCAAGAGAAGATTAGGACAAACATGTCATTTTCCAACACCGGATAATCAAGCTAATCACAACAAATGCTAGTGCAAAAACGTGTTATACACTATAACCAGACGCAATATAACTAACGTAAGACACGTGTCAAGGCTTAATAGGCTTAATATCTTATCACAAGAATACATTTACTACAGTTTCTCACTGGTGTTTTTCTGAGCATGCCTAGAGGAAACATCAAATGGAATTATGCAGCAGACGCTTTTATGTGTATTAAGCTCTGAAATGCGTCATTCGGAGATAATTCATGAAATTATCATTTATCTGAAACAGATACCTAAAGCTTCATATGTGACACAAATTCTTCTGTATTTTTTACGTATATATCTGTTAATCAGCAGACTTCTTACACAACTCAAAATTGGGGTCTTATTTACACATTAAGTTTCGCCTTTTCTTATGACGTTATGACGCTTCTTGAGTAGATTCC
The DNA here is from genome assembly GCF_023864275.1 of Schistocerca cancellata. Taxonomy (NCBI): domain Eukaryota; kingdom Metazoa; phylum Arthropoda; class Insecta; order Orthoptera; family Acrididae; genus Schistocerca; species Schistocerca cancellata. Next base: position 1,002,632,970 of record NC_064627.1, read on the forward strand.
GCCGCTACAATATATAGGAATGTACAAAGTTTTCTGAAGGGAGAAATTCCAAGATTCAACGGCCCGTCGACTATCAGATCAACTCAGCTGGTGAATAGCGAGGAATAAATCGGTCGTTTTATAGTAACTATCCTAGAACTTGCCTTAATCAATTTTGAGAAACTATGGAAAACACTAATATGGATTTCGACGACCGTCCAACCTTTCTTTTAGCATGTATATAAACTGAGAAAGTACCATGATGATCTCTATATTCGCAAATGATTCCGAACTAATCCCCCATTCGTATCTCTGGGAGGAGACTGCGAAAGGGAGTGACTCTGGATAACTAACGAAAGGATAGCATTCTACGAGTCGGGGCGTGGAATATCAGAAATTCGAACATGATGAAGAAACTAGAAAATCGGAAAAGGAAACTGCTAAGGCTCAAATTAGTTACAGAAGGGGTCACTGAAGTGAAATGGAAAGAACACACGGATATCTAGTCGGATGAGTATAGGGCAATATCAACAGCAGCAGAAAATGGTATAACGGTGGTGAGATCGTAATGAATAGAAAGTCAGGGCAGAGAGTGAGGTACTACGAACACTACAGTGATAGGTTTGTTCTCATCAGAATCGACAGCAAACCAGCACCGACAGCTATAGTTCAGGCAAACATGCCGACGTCGCAAGCAGATGATGAAGACGTAGAGAAAGTACATGAGGACATTGAACAAGTACGTACAGTGAGATGAAAATCTAATAATCAAGGGGAATTGGAATGCTGTTGTAGGGGAGGGAGTAGAAGAAAGGGTTACGGTAGAATCTGGGCTTGGGTATAAGGATAAGAGAGGAGAAAGATTAATTGAGTTCTACATTAAATTCCAGCTAGTAAAAGCGAATACACTGTTCATGAATCACAGGAGGAGGAGGTATAATTGGAAAGGCCGGGTGATACGGGAAGATTTCAGTTAGATTACATCATGGTCAAGCAGAGATTTCGAAATCAGAAATTAGGTTTTAAGACATACCAGGACTATATATACACTCCTGGAAATTGAAATAAGAACACCGTGAATTCATTGTCCCAGGAAGGGGAAACTTTATTGACACATTCCTGGGGTCAGATACATCACATGATCACACTGACAGAACCACAGGCACATAGACACAGGCAACAGAGCATGCACAATGTCGGCACTAGTACAGTGTATATCCACCTTTCGCAGCAATGCAGGCTGCTATTCGCCCATGGAGACGATCGTAGAGATGCTGGATGTAGTCCTGTGGAACGGCTTGCCATGCCATTTCCACCTGGCGCCTCAGTTGGACCAGCGTTCGTGCTGGACGTGCAGACCGCGTGAGACGACGCTTCATCCAGTCCCAAACATGCTCAATGGGGGACAGATCCGGAGATCTTGCTGGCCAGGGTAGTTGACTTACACCTTCTAGAGCACGTTGGGTGGCACGGGATACATGCGGACGTGCATTGTCCTGTTGGAACAGCAAGTTCCCTTGCCGGTCTAGGAATGGTAGAACGATGGGTTCGATGACGGTTTGGATGTACCGTGCACTATTCAGTGTCCCCTCGACGATCACCAGTGGTGTACGGCCAGTGTAGGAGATCGCTCCCCACACCATTTTGCCGGGTGTTGGCCCTGTGTGCCTCGGTCGTATGCAGTCCTGATTATGGCGCTCACCTGCACGGCGCCAAACACGCATACGACCATCATTGGCACCAAGGCAGAAGCGACTCTCATCGCTGAAGACGACACGTCTCCATTCGTCCCTCCATTCACGCCTGTCGCGACACCACTGGAGGCGGGCTGCACGATGTTGGGGCGTGAGCGGAAGACGGCCTAACGGTGTGCGGGACCGTAGCCCAGCTTCATGGAGACGGTTGCGAATGGTCCTCGCCGATACCCCAGGAGCAACAGTGTCCCTAATTTGCTGGGAAGTGGCGGTGCGGTCCCCTACGGCACTGCGTAGGATCCTACGGTCTTGGCGTGCATCCGTGCGTCGCTGCGGTCCGGTCCCAGGTCGACGGGCACGTGCACCTTCCGCCGACCACTGGCGACAACATCGATGTACTGTGGATACCTCACGCCCCACGTGTTGAGCAATTCGGCGGTACGTCCACCCGGCCTCCCGCATGCCCACTATACGCCCTCGCTCAAAGTCCGTCAACTGCACATACGGTTCACGTCCACGCTGTCGCGGCATGCTACCAGTGTTAAAGACTGCGATGGAGCTCCGTATGCCACGGCAAACTGGCTGACACTGACGGCGGCGGTGCACAAATGCTGCGCAGCTAGCGCCATTCGATGGCCAACACCGCGGTTCCTGGTGTGTCCGCTGTGCCGTGCGTGTGATCATTGCTTGTACAGCCCTCTCGCAGTGTCCGGAGCAAGTATGGTGGGTCTGACACACCGGTGTCAATGTGTTCTTTTTTCCATTTCCAGGAGTGTAGATTAAGATCACAATTTAGTAATGATGAAGAGTTGGCTGAAATTTAACTAAGTAGTGAGGTATACTCAATGCACAAAGAAGTGAGGTACAGAAACACTAAGGAATGGCGAGATACGCTTGAAGTTCTTTGAGGGTGTAGATGCTGCGATAATGAATAGCTCAGTGCGCAGTTCACTTGCACAGGAATAGACATCTCCAAAAAGAGCAATCATAGAAGTTGGGAAGAAATACATTGGTATAAGGAAGGTAACAGCAAAGAAACCATGGATAACAGAAGAAATACTTCAATTGATCGACGAAAGAAAGAAGTACAAAAATGTTCAGGTCCATTCAGGAATGTAGAAATATAAGTCACTTAGGAATGCGAACTGCAGGGAAGCTAATACGAAATGGCGACGCGAAAAATGTAAGGAAATCGAAAAAGCAATGTCTGTCGGAAGGACTGAGTCAGCAAACAGCAAAGTCAAAAAAACGTTCGTCGAAATAAATAGCAACAGTGGAAACATTACAAGTGCAATGGGAATTCCACTGTCAATTACGAAGGAGAGAGTGGATGAGTGGAAAGAGTACATTAGAGGTCTCTATGAGGATGACGACTTGTCTGAAGACGCGATAAAATATGAAAGAAGAGTCGATAGGGAAGAGATAGGGGATCCACCATTAGAATCAGAATTTAAAAGAGCTTAAGAAGACTTAAGAACAAATTAGTCAGAAGAGAAAGATAAGATACTATTGGACTTTCTAAAAACGTTGGGTGAATCGGCAACAAGACAACTATTCACTTTAGTGTGTAAAATGTACGAGGGGCGTTTGAAAAGTCCGTGCAAAAATAAAAACTACTGACGTGTTTGGGGTAAACCTCTTTTATTTTTCGACATAGTCTCATTTTAGACTTATACAATTCGTCCAACGCTGTTCTAATTAGTTGGTCCCTTCCGAATAATAGGAATTGTCCAAGTCTGCAAAATAGCTATTAGTTGTTGCAATCACCTCCTCGTTTGAATAAAATCTTTGTCCCGCCAGCCATTTCTTCAAATTGGGGAACAAATAGTAGTCCGAGGGAGCCAAGTCTGGAGAATAGGGGGAATGTGAAACGAGTTGGAATCCAATTTTCAATAATTTTGCGACCACAACTGCTAAGGTGGGTGCTGGTGCATTGTCGTGATGGAAAAGGACTTTTTTGCGGTCCAATCGCAGGCATTTTTCTTGCGGCTCGGTTTCCAAACGGTCCAATAACGACGAATAATATTCACCTGCAATAGTTTTACCCTTTTCCAGACAGTCGATAAGGATTATCCCTTGCGAATCCCAAAAGACAGTCGTCATAACCTTTCCGGCCGAAGAAATGGTCTTCGCCTTTTTTGGTGTAGATTCTCTCTTGGTAACCCATTGTTTAGATTGTTGTTTGGTCTCAGGAGTATAATAATGTATCCATGTATCATCCACAGTGACGAAACGACGCTTAAAGTCCTGCGGATTCTTCCTGAACATCTGCAAACTATCCTTGCAACACTTCACACGATTCCGTTTTTGGTCAAGTGTGAGCAATCGCAGAACCCATCTCGCGGATAGCTTTCTCATGTCCAAATGTTTATGCAAGATATTATGTACCCGTTCATTCGAGATGTCCACAGCACTAGCAGTCTCACGCACCTTCACTCTTCTGTCATCCATCAATGATTTCTGCAGTCGTAACCTCCACAGGGCGTCCAGAACATTCTGCATCACTTGTGCCCATATGGCCACTCCGAAAATTTTGAAACCACTTATAAACTGTTCTGGGCTCTGAGCAGTATTTAGGTAATAGCAAGAAAATGGTTCAAACGGCTCTGAGCACTATGGGACTTAACGTCTGAGGTCATCAGTCACCTAGAACTTAGAACTAATTAAACCTAACTAACCTAAGGACATCACACACATCCATGCCCGAGGCTGGATTCGAACCTGCTACCGTTGTGGTCGCCCGGTTCCAGACTGTAGTGCCTAGAACCGCACGGCCACAACCGGCCGGCCTATAAACTGTTCTGATCGAAGGTGCAGAGTCACCGTAATGTTTATCAAGCTTCTATTTAGTTTTGCCTTTCATAAAGTAACGCTTAATTACCACTCGAAATTATTTTTCGTCCATTTTTTGACGATCAGTCGACTTCCTGGATTCACACGAATGCCAAACACAAAGAAATGAACCAATATGGCTGAAACTCGGTGTGCGTTCTTTTCAAATGTGCTACTAACTGCCGGCCGTTGTGGCCGAGCGGTTCTAGGCGCTACAGTCTGGAACCGAGCGACCGCTACGGTCGCAGGTTCGAATCCTGCCTCGGGCATGGATGTGTGTGATGTCCTTAGGTTAGTTAGGTTTAAGTAGTTCTAAGTTCTAGGGGACTGATGACCTCAGACGTTAAGTCCCATAGTGCTCAGAGCCATTTGAACCATTTTTTTGCTACTACCTCGATAAGCGCCCGTGGTGCCATCTCTCGGACTTTGTATGGAGTTTACAAAGGCCCCTCGTATGAGACTGGCGATATACCAGCAGACTTCTGCAAAAACGTCATCCATATAATTTCGAAGATTGCAAGCGCCGACAAGTAACGATAATTATGGCGGAATCAGCTTAACAGTGCATGCCTCCACGTTGCTGACAAGAATAATACACAGAAGAACGGAACTGTTAGATGACTTAGGAACGGTAAAGCATCAGAGAGGCAGTGCTGATGAGCGTTTCGTAATGGAAGCAAGACTGAAGAAAAATCGACATTTTCATAGGATTTGTCGATCTAGAAAAAGCATTGGACAACGTAAATTGGTGCAAGACGTTCGAAATTCAGAGATACATAGGGATAAGCCGTAGGGAAAGACGGGTATCTCTAAATACAAAAGGCAATGTCCCGACTCACTGACTCATCATCGCCCAGGCCAAACCACTATGGATAGAAACTTGAAAAATGCAGAGGGTTCTGATCTTATCTTATACAGTAGGTGTCGCTTCAAAAGAGATTTTTTTTGGAATTGCCCCCCACCCACACCCCTTCCCCCCCTCGCCACACCAAGTGCATCAAATAGGGGACGAAAAGTTTTTTGAAATTATGTCGCTTTTAAGGCAGTTTGTAGCAAGTCCTACGAAAATTGCTATTCGGCTTCTCGGTCAGAAATAAAGAAACACGTATTCAGCGTTTTTGGAAATTCGGTGATGAGATATGGGGTGAAATGTTTTATGAAAATATTTCACTGTGAAAGCATTTTCAAGATAAATCTTTGAATATTGGTATTTGGTTTTTCGGTCAGAAACGAAAAAAATATGTCCAGAATGAGATTTTCACTCTGCAGCGGAGTGTGCGCTGATAGGAAACTTCCTGGCAGATTAAAACTGTGTGCCGAACCGACCATATATATTTATTTAAATATATTAACAACGATACATTAAAAACATTTCATTCTGTTAACCTATTATATTCCTAGTATTGGTTAACATTACTGTCATTTTATAGGTTTTCGTTTGTATATTCTTTTCTTTTTCGTCTTTCTCTTTTGTTGTTCCTTGAACCCTTTTATATGACCATTTGTCATCTTTTTTTTGGGTAAAACATTGCACGACAGGCATAATAATTTATATGTAGCATCGACACATTGTTTTTAGTTCGTGTTTCTGTATGTCATGCACTTGTGCTGCCACAGGCACATTGTGCATTCTGGTTTGACTTCTTTCTCTAGTTTGCACTGTTAGATGGGACTGTATGAGGGAAACATCAGCATGATAAGTGGAGCAGAAGTGGAAGGAAACTTTTTACATACACTTCAGATTATACATAAATTGAAGAGGGGAAAAAAATTATGTCATATTTTATAAGAGAAGCAGAGAGGAAAGTGTGAGTAAACAATATAAATTTTATAGGGCACATAATAAAGGAAATCATTAAAAAAAATTAATAAAGAATTTTAAAAATTATGAATAGTTGGCACTTTCCACTAAGTAACGCTCGGGACCTTTGCCTTTTGCGTTCAAGTGCTCTACCATCTGAGCTACCCAAGCACGACTCAAGCCGGTCCTCACAGCTTTACTTTTGCCAGTACCTTGTCTCCTACCTTCCAAACTGTACAGAAGCTCGCAGAAGAGCTTCTATAAAGTTTGGAAGATAGGAGACGAGGTACTGGCAAAAGTAAAGCTGTGAGGAGGGGGCGTGAGTCATGCTTGGGTAGCTCAGATGGTAGAGCACTTGCCCGCGAAAGGCAAAGGTCCCGAGTTCGAGTCTAGGTCCGGCAAACAGTTTTAATCCGCCAGGAAGTTTTGAAAAAAATATGTTTTTAACTGTTTTTGGAAATTCTATTCCTACAGGAGCAAAATAGGGTCAGAATGATTCACTGGCTCACCATCGCCCAGCCCAAACCTCTAAAGAAAAAAACTGAAGAGGGTGTTGATCTTATACTGTAGGCATCGTTTAATGTTCGAAATTCCAGTTTTAATGGGGTGAGATAAGGGATGAAACGTTTTCAGAAAATATGTCGCTAGATTTTGAAGTTAGAAGGACGAAAATTAGTATCTGGTTTCTCAGTCAGAAGTAAAAGAAATATATTTTTCAGAATTTTTGAAAATTCAACCACTAAGGGGGTAAAATAGTGGGCGATGTTTAAAAAAATAAATCATTATTAAAGAAGTAATAAGGCGTTTCTAAAAGTTACGTTTATGAAAATTGGTACTTGACTTCTGTGTTAGAAATAAGAAAACACTTTTTTGAAAGAATACATCGCCATTTGACAGTATATTTCTGTATGGATCTTGTGCACAAACTAGATTTAGGCTCTCACGCCATTATCGAGTCAGCGTTCTTAGACCATTAATCTCATATTGCTATGTACTGTGTAGTATGACAAATACGCAGGTCAACAGGTTTGTGTTGAGTGTGTGACTGTGGCTGTGGCTGAGCTCCATCGAAAAAATATATGTTTCAGTGCTTTTGGAAATTCAGCTCCCTAAGGGAGCGAAATAGGGGATGAAAAGTTTTATGAAAATATTTCATTACGAAAGCGTTTTCACAGCTAAGTGTATGAAAATTTGAATTGGTTTCTCTGTTAGAAGCAAATATAGTACGTGTTTCACCGTTTATAGAAATTCAGCCCCTAAGAGGGTGAAATAGAGGATGAAATTTTTTAAGAAAATACTTCATTATATTAAAAATTAAAGCTATGCCTATGAAAACATTCAGTTTTAAACATGGCTGTTGCTCAGAAACGTATACTAGTTTCAACATAGGATCATACAGCCAACAGCTTGCAAATGCACCTAACAGTTATTTGAACTGGGTGACTGTATAATCCTACGTTGAATCTATGAAAACAGGTGTTTCACTTCTAGGTCACATATAAAGGAATATGTGTTGGAGTATGAAAGTTTCTATAGAAATATCGCACAAGAACGCAAAAGGCATGATTAACAAAAACCTTGGACTCCAGCTAGCAGAATCGTTTTTCGGTCAGTACATTCGGAAAAGGCCATGCTTCTAGTGCCTAATTATCGTAAAAAGTTTAGAAGGTGTTGCAAATTGTGAGCAACATAAAACTACGATGTTGTTGTGGTCTTCAGTCCAGAAACTGGCATGATGCAGCTCTCCATGCTATTCTATCCTGTGCAAGCTCCTTCATCTCCCCGTTCCTCCTGCAACCTACATCCTTCTGAATCTGTTTGGTGTGTTCATCTCTTGGTCTCCCTCTACGATTTTTACCCTCCACGCTGCCCTCCAATACCAAATTGGTGACCCCCTGATGCCTCAGAATATGCCCTACCAATCGATCCCTTCTTCTAGTCAAGTTGTGCCACATTTTTATTTATTTAGCGTATGGCTAATACAGACATATAATGGAATTACATATGCATATGTACATATTGACACATAAGAAACTTAAGTTAGTCTTTACAACTGAATATCCAGTCCTTCAATCCAGCGCACTGCATCTGGAGTTGCTAGCAGGAAGTCCTCTTTGGTGCCGTGATAGGCACGAATCCTGCATTCACTGACAATGTGGTGAACAGTCTGGTATGGAGCCCCGCAGTCACAAGCTGGATCAGGCAGCTTCTTCCACTTAAAGAGAGCATCCCTGCATCGCCCATGGCTGGTACGGATTCTGTTGAGAGTAGACCAGGTCTTGCGTGGTAAGTCGAATCCACTTGGAAGTTTAGCACCTGAGAGGATGTTATGCAGGTGCACATCTGTCACTGCTTCCCACCGACCTTTCCATTCTTCAAGAGGTTTGAAATTCTTAGCAACCATGTCAGCAGCATCGCACAGAGTTGGATGACGTGATTTCAGTCTCTTGCGATTTAAAAGTGGCAGGTCGCTATGCACGAGTAGGTTAGAATTCCTGGAGATCTTGTGGAATTCTCTCATAAGGGCAGTACATCTGCGTAGATCAGGAGGCGTTATACCGGTTAACAGTGGAAACCAATAAACTGGAGTAGATCTCTCAAATTCTATTCAACACCTCCTCATTAGTTATGTGATCTACCCATCTAAACTTCAGCATTCTTCTGTAGCACCACATTTCGAAAACTTCTATTCTCCTCTGGTCTAAACTATTTATCGTACAAATTTCTGCGTACACCATACAGCAAAGCAGCGAGCGCTAAGCTAGAACACAATATGCACAAGAATCAAAAGGGAACAAAAACAGTAGAAGATCATGAACAAAGTGCTCGGATTAAAAAGAATGGAAGGCAAGGAAATCGTTTTTTGCCTCTAATGTTCAGTCTATAAGACGAAAAAGCAACGACGGTAAAAAAAATTCAAGGTGAAAGAGTGTCAAAGATAAGGTCCCCATCCTCAGTGAAAGTGAAGAAGCATTACGCGATGTGTTGAATAGAAAGAACAATCTAATGAGTACGGAATACGGACTGAGAATAAATCGAAGAAAGACGAAAGCAGCGAGGAGTTGCAGTAATGTGAACAGCGAGAAACTTACCATCAATCATCACGAAGTAGATGAAGTTAAGGATTCCAGCTCCCTAGGCAGCAAAATAACCCTCAACGTACGAATCAATAACCAGACTAACACTGGGAAAAATGACATTCCAGGCCAAGAGAAGTCTGCTAGTATCAAAGATAGGTCTTAATTTGAGAAATAAATTCTGAAAATGTACGTTAAGAGCACAGCGTCGTATGTTAGTGAGACATGGACTATGGGAAAACGGATCAGAAGAGAACAGAAGCATTTGAGATGTAGTGCTACAGAAGAATGTTGAGAATTCGGTGGACTGATGGAATAAGAAATGAGGCGGTTCTCCGTAGGATCGGTTAGGAAAGGAATGTATGGAAAATCTAACAAGAAGAAGGGACAGTGTGTCAGGACATCTGTTAAGACATCAGGGAGTAACTTCCTTGGTACTAAAGGAAACTGAGGAGTGTAAAAACTACAGAGCAAGAGAGATAGTTCGGAATACATGCATAAAATAATTGAGGTCTTAGGTTGCAAGTCCTAGTCTGAGATGAAAAGGTAGGCACAGGAGAGGAATTCGTGGCGGGCCGCATCAAACTAGTGGGAAGACTGATAACCCATAAAAACATATACTAAATTTGTGAACATATAAAAGGTTTCTGGTGGCGGCAAGTGTCAACTCAAGCCAGTAACTGAAGGGCTCAGGGCTGGATATCTCATTGGTCGTCTGAGTTTTCCTTCCAGTTATTATGATTTCTAACACATCCAGTGCTTTAGAGAATGAAGGAATCAAGCTGCATTGTTTCTTGGGTTTGACGGTGTCCGTAGTTAACTAGATGGATGAATAAGAGCATACTATACTCAATATGGTAAATAATTTAGAGAGATCGCTTTAGTTGTACTATCCACGTGAAACCGGTCGTGGTTTAAATAAATAATTAGTACAACTGAAGCGGATCTGTCTAAATTAATTACCATGCCCCTCAGTTGCGGACGTCCTACGTACCAAATCCTGTGCACATTCAATATGAACACATTTAGGGAAGCACCGTGGTGTTCCTCTGGAACAACACTTCAGGTGACATTATTTTATAGAGTAATGACATCAACCAACAAGCTAAAAATTTATGTAATTTATTGGCACCCCGGTTTGGAATCTGTATCACTCCAGTGCCATAACTCTGTTTCAAGCGCTTTATTATCATTGTTATTGTAGTGTCACCGCCAGACACCACACTTGCTAGGTGGTAGCCTTTAAATCGGCCGCGGTCCGTTAGTATACGTCGGACCCGCGTGTCGCCACTATCAGTGATTGCAGACCGAGCGCCGCCATACGGCAGGTCTAGTCTAGAGAGACTCCCTAGCACTCGCCCCAGTTGTACAGCCGACTTTGCTAGCGATGGTTCACTGTCTACATAAGCTCTCATTTGCAGAGACGACAGTTTAGCATAGCCTTCAGCTACGTCATTTGCTACGACCTAGCAAGGCGCCCTATTCAGTTGCTATGTCTTCTGAACAGATAATATTGTGAATTATGTACCGTCAAGAGCGACGTTCATCATTAATGGATTAAAGTTAAGTATCAAACTAATTATGTCCGCTTTCTGAATTCTCATTCCTTGTCATGTTCCAGACCTCACGTCAGTATGGTTCTTCCCTCCTCACGCCAGCCTGCGTGAGCTAAAACGCGTGCATTTCGGCCTCCATTCGTAACACGGTGTTGGCTCTTCTACCAACACCAAAATTATTATTGTTGTTATTATTACTGTTGTTACTACATAGAAAAACACAATTTGTTATAAACCATTCAACAGCCAAGATCGTATAAAATATTTCTTTGTTTGGGACAACAGATTTCAACAGAGTTTGCTCTCATCTTCAGCTCTTACAACTCTCTTTGTTGTGAAATACGTTCATAAAAGCTAAAATATTTATAAATATTTTAGGGATGACAAACATTTTATAATGTGCTGATTTTTATCCACCTGACATCTTTTACAACAAAAAGAGTTCTAAGACCTGAAGATGACAGCAAAGTCCGTTGAAACCGGTTGTCTTAAATAAAGAAATATTTTATGCGATCTTGACTGTTGAATGCCTTTTAACAATTGAAACAGATCGCCCTTCAGTACTTGAACAGAACAATTACGTGAAATAATGATACAAACGGGATATATGTCAGACTTCGGTACAAAATATAGAACGCGATATAATGCATAAAACTGAAATGCATAAACATAAACCCACAATTAAATTATCTGACATTCGTCAGAAGGTAATTTTTAAAATATTGCACGTAGCAGTTGTCTCGTACAGTTTCCGACAGCAAGTGAAGCATCCAGAAGCGGATGAGGAAAGTAAATAAAACTTCACCTTGGAGAGAGTATGTGATGCTATCTCGGTGATTACAAAATCGAGTCACATTTACACTGAACATGATGGTATGTTGCGAGTTATCAGGTATCACGTTACACCTTCTCTGACCTAATGTTGTGCTATAACATTTTGTACCTGGTGCAGCTCTGGGGATCTTGTTGGCCATGGAAGTACCTCAACATGACGCAGACAGTGCCATGGGACACGTGACATGTACGGATGAGTATTGTCCTGTTGCATAACGGCTCCACTATACTGTCGCATGAAAGGTAACACATGAGGACCCAGAGAGTCCATGACGTACCACTGTGCTATCAGAGTTCCCTCAGTCACTACCAGCCGTGACCTGAAGTCATACACGATGGCTCCCCACATCACGACACCTGAAGGAACATCTCTGTGCCTGTCCAAAACATAGCAAGAATGGGACCTCTCTCAAGGTTACCTCCGTGTTCGGCGACGATAGTCATCTGGAGTAGAACAGAACCTCGATTCCGTACTCGCTGACGATGGTCATCGAGGGAGATCAGAACTATGAGCCGTCACCGAGTACAATGCGAAGGCATTCATCATCAGTCCATGCTTCCCGGCAAATAGAATGTAAATGTCGTGTGACTAGGGCCTCCCGTCGGGTAGACCGTTCGCCGGCTGCAAGTCTTTCGATTTGACGCCACTTCGGCGATTTGCGCGTCGATGGGGATGAAATGATGACAACATAACACCCAGTCCCTGAGCGGAGAAAATCTCTGATCCAGCCGGGAATCGAACCCGGGCCCTTAGGATTGACATTCAACTTCAAAACGCAGTCGTTTGTGTTTTGTTGACGGCAGCCTACGAATAGAGCTGTAATTCCGTAGTCCCACTGTTGCTAGTCTCCGACCAAAAACATAGAATTTTGCAGGGCGTCTTCTCAGATGGCAGGCGCAAATGTGAAGGGGTTACGATTTGCCTGGTGCACAGTACGGCGATCCAATTTCGTGGTGGTCATGCGTGGTCGACTGGAACCTTGACGATGAGTATGCCTGCCCTCACGTTCCCATACAGCCCAAACATAAAGTCATCTTGCCATCCGAATACGGCACAAATCTGGATATTGCACGATACGAGCAGCCGGCCAAGCAGAGACCGCAACGAGGTCCCTTCCAAACTGGTCAGTTCCTGATGGCACTTTCACACACGAGAGCACGGCTTCTGCTTCACAGCGATCACTCACCAACTGACGGCGTCCTTGCCTCTTATATATCCTACCCACAGCCTTCCAAAATGCCTTCACAAAAGAAGACGAAGTAAATATTCCAAAATTCGATTCGAGAACAGCTGCCAACATGAGTAACGTAGAGGTAAATATCCTCGGAGTAGTGAAGCAACTTAAATCACTTAATAAAAGCAAGTCTTCTGATCCAGACTGTCTACCAGTTAGGTTCCTTTCGGCGTATGCTGATGCATTAGCTCCATACTTAACAATCACATACAACCAACCGTTCGCTCGACGGAAGATCCGTACCCAAAGACTGGAAAGTTGCACAGGTCGCACCAATATTCAAGATAGGCAGAAGGAGTAATCCACTAAATTACAGGCTCATATCGTTAACGTCGATATGCAGCAGGATTTTAGAACATATATTGTGTTCGAACATTATGAATTACCTCGAAGAAAACTGTCTATGGACACACAGTCAGCATGGGTTTAGAAAACATCCTTCCTGTCAAACACAACTAGTTCTCTATTCACATGAAGTGTTGAGTGCTATTGACAAGGGATTTCAGATCCATTCCGTATTTTTGGATTTCCGGAAGGCTTTTGACACTGTACCACACAAGCATCTCGTAGTGAAATTGCGTGCTTATGGAATATCGTCTCAGTTATTTGACTGGATTTGTGATTTCCTTTCAGGGAGGTCACAGTTCGTAGCAATTGACGGAGAGTCATCGAGTAAAACAGAAGAGATTTCTGGCATTCCCCAAGGTAGTGTAATGTGCCCTTTGGTGTTCCTTATCTATACAAACGATTTCGGAGATGATCTGAGCAGCCGTCTTCGGTTGTTTGCAGATGACGCTGTCGTTTATCGACTAATAAAGTCATCAGAAGATCTAAATAAACTGCAAAACGATTTAGAAAAGATATCTGAATTGAGCGAAAAGTGGCAGTTGACCCTAAATAACGAAATGTGTGAGCTCATCCACATGAGTGCTAAACGGAACTCGTTAAACTTCGGTTACACGATAAATCAGCCTAATCTAAAAGCCATAAATTCAACTACATACCTAGGTATTACAGTTACCAACAACTTAAATTGGAAAGAACACATAGAAAATGTTGTGGGGAAGGCTAACCAAAGACTGCGTTTTATTGGCAGGACACTTAGAAAATGTAACAGACCTACTAAGGAGAGTGCCTACACTACGCTTGTCCGTCCTCTTTCAGAATACTGATGCGCGGTGTGGGATCCTTACCAGATAGGACTGACGGAGTACATCGAAAAAGTTCAAAGAAAGGTAGCACGTTTTGTATTATCGCGAAATATGGGAGACAGTGTCACAGAAATGATACAGGATTTCGGCTGGACATCATTAAAAGAAAGACGTTTTTCGTTGCGACGGAATCTTCGCACGAAATCCCAATCATTAACTTTCTCCTCCGAATGCGAAAATATTTTTTTGATACCGACCTACATGGGGAGGAACGATCACCAAGACAATATAAGGGAAATCAGAGCTCGCACAGAAAGATATAGGTGTTTATTCTTTCTGCGCGCTATACGAGATTGGAATAATGGAGAATTGTGAATGTGGTTCGATGAACCCTCTGCCAGGCACTTAAATATGATTGGGAGAGTATCCATGTAGATGTAAATGTAGATACCAGGCCTAGCAACGACACTAAACACGTTCTACCTGTCTCAGAAATTGGGAATAGTCACAGAGAATGGCGCCTGGTGGAGGTGGTGAAGACTGTTGGCTCACACGCGGTCTGCAAGCAGAGCTCCTTTGGTTTGGAGCCGAGTGGAGGGTCTCAGCCAAAGGGCTGCGTTATGGTGAGATTTGTAGGACTCGCCTTGATAGGTCAGCGGTGCAGTACACAACGGAAGCAGTTACTGGGTTAGAAGAGTATTTGTGGAGTGCACATGAGGGTCTTTTAGGCTAGACGGTAGTTTGAGGCGCTCTGATGAACACTCGCCAGTCGATACGCAGCAAGGTAAGTCAGACGGGCATTCAGAGAAAGACAATTCGACTGTCAAAATTTCATAAGTAAATTTTCGAAGTATTTGTAATAACGTTTCCGACTTTACTGTCCTCCTGGAAAGTTCTTGCGCTCAAATTATTCTTGGGACCGTGAACTGGCTAAAACCCGAAGTGGAAAGCTCTGAGATATTTAGCGAGTCGTGGAACGTATGTCGGAAAGATGGATTAGAGGCCATAGGAGGGGGGAGTGTTGAGTGCAGCTGACAAAAATATTGTCTATATTGAGGTATAAGTTGAGTGTGATAGTGGAGTTATCTGGTCGCGTGTAACAGGTGTACGTGAAATCAAGCTAATTGTTAGTTATTTTTACCGGTCACCTGATTCCGCTGTCACAGTTCTAAGAGTGATTCAAAGGAAGTCTACGGTCAGTAGCGCGTAAATATCCAGATCATTCAATACTAGTTGGAGGCGACTTTAACCCACCGGCTATAGACTGAGATGTCTATGGGTTCATTTCGGGAGTACAGACAGACAGTCTTGCAAAATACTTTTGAACACTTTTCCTGTAAACTTTCTTGAGCAGCTACATCGGCAGCCGACGCACAATAGAAACTTTTTAGACCCTGTAGCGTCCGCATCTCGTGGTCGTGCGGTAGCGTTCTCGCTTCCCACGCCCGGGTTCCCGGGTTCGATTCCCGGCGGGGTCAGGAATTTTCTCTGCCTCGTGATGGCTGGATGTTGTGTGCTGTCCTTAGGTTAGTTAGGTTTAAGTAGTTCTAAGTTCTAGGGGACTGATGACCGTAGCAGTTAAGTCCCATAGTGCTCAGAGCCAATTGATTGAAGACCTTGTAGCTACAAATAGCCCGGACCTCATCAACCATTTCAGTATAGAAATGGCGATTAGCGTTCATGAAATCATTATAGAAACTATTGTTACAAAAGTTAACAAATCAGTCAAGAAGGCTAGGAGAATGTCTCTGCTAGAAAGATCTGATAAGCAGTTGATAGCACGTCACTTAGATAGTGAATTGATATCACTGAATTCTCCTGAGAAGAACATAGAGGAATTATGGGCAAAGTTTAAGCAGACTGTAAATAGTGGTCTGGAGAGTTATCTACCGAGTAAATGTATAAAGGATAGAAAAAAACCACCATGGTTTAATAACGAAATTCGGAAGATACTGAGGAAGCAGAGACTGTTGCGCTCTCGGTTCAAAAGAGAACGCACAAATGACGAAAAGCAAAGTTTAGCAGAGATTCGTGCATCTGTCATATGATCTATGCGCGACACATACAACTACCGCCGCCATACCTTAACAAAAGATCTGCCAGAAAACCCGAGAAGATTCTGATCCTGTGTAGACTCACTAAGCCAGTCTACGACTTCCATTCAGTCTCATGTTGACCAGTCTGGTATGGCAGTTCAAGACAGCAAAACGAAAGCTGAAGTGTTAAATTTCACATTCAAGAAATCGTTCACATATGAGAATCGTACAAACATCCCGTCATTTGACCGTCGGAAAGACTCCCGTATGGACGACATATTAATAAGCGTCAATGGCGTAGAGGAACAACTGAAAGATTTGAAAGCAAATGAGTCACCATATCCGGATCGAATCCAAATTTGGTTTTACAAAGAGTAATCTATGGCATTGGGCCCTTACCTAGCTTGCATGTATCACGAATCTCTCTCCCAGCACAAAGTCCAAAGAGACTGAAAAAAATCGCGGGTGACTCTAGTACACAAGGAGAATAAAAGAACGGACCCGCAAAATTACAGACCAATATGCCTAACTTTGGTTTGCTACAGAATCTGTGAACACATTCTCATTTGCAATATGATAATCGTTCTTGAGCCTAAGGACTTACGTTCACGAATCAGCACGGTTTTAGAAAACATCGCTCGTGAGAAACTCACTTGCCCTTTTCTCACACGATATACTGGGAACTATGAATAAAGGGTAACATGCAGATTCCGTATTTCTAGATTTCTGGAAAGCATGCGGTACTATGCCCCATTGTAGGCTGTTAACGAAGGTACGAGCATATGAAATATGTCCACAGATGTGTGAGTGGCTCGAAGACCTCTGAAGTTATAGGACCCAGTATGTTGTCCTCGAAACCGAGTGTTCATCACAGACAAGGGTATAGTGAGAAGTGCCCCCAGGGAAGTGTGATACGACCGCTGTTTTTCTTCATGTACATAAATGATGTGACGAACGAGGTGGGCAGCAAGCTGCGGTTGTTTGCTAATGACGCTGTGGTGTACGGTGTTGTTGTTGTTGTCGTCTTCAGTCCAGAGACTGGTTTTATGCAGCTCTCCATGCTACTCTATCCTGTGCAAGATTCTTCATCTCCGAGTAACTACTGCAACCTACATCCTTCTGAATCTGCTTAGTGTATTCATCTCTTGGTCTCCCTCTACGATTTTTACCCTCCACGCTTCCCTCCATCAATACAGGGTTATTACAAATGATTGAAGCGATTTCACAGCTCTACAATAACTTTATTATGTGAGATATTTTCACAATGCTTTGCACACACATACAAAAACTCAAAAAGTTTTTTTAGGCATTCACAAATGTTCGATATGTGCCCCTTTAGTGATTCGGCAGACATCAAGCCGATAATCAAGTTCCTCCCACACTCGGCGCAGCATGTCCCCATCAATGAGTTCGAAAGCATCGTTGATGCGAGCTCGCAGTTCTGGCATGTTTCTTGGTAGAGGAGGTTTAAACACTGAATCTTTCACATAATCCTACAGAAAGAAATCGCATGGGGTTAAGACGGGAGAGCGTGGAGGCCATGACATGGATTGCTGATCATGATCTCCACCACGACCGATCCATCGGTTTTCCACTCTCCTGTGTAAGAAATGCCGAACATCATGATGGAAGTGCGGTGGAGCACCATCCTGTTGAAAGATGAAGTCGGCGCTGTCGGTCTCCAGTTGTGGGATCAGCCAATTTTCCAGCATGTCCAGATACACGTGTCCTGTAACGTTTTTTTTTTCGCAGAAGAAAAAGGGGCCGTAAACTTTAAACTGTGAGATTGCACAAAACACGTTAACCTTTGGTGAATTGAGAATTTGCTGCACGAATGCGTGAGGATTCTCTACCGCCCAGATTCGAACATTGTGTCTGTTCACTTCACCATTAAGAAAAAATGTTGCTTCATCACTGAAAACAAGTTTCGCACTGAACGCATCCTCTTCCATGAGCTGTTGCAACCGCGCCGAAAATTCAAAGCGTTTGACTTTGTCATCTGGTGTCAGGGCTTGTAGCAATTGTAAACGGTAAGGCTTCTGCTTTAGCTTTTTCCGTAAGATTTTCCAAACCGTCGGCTGTGGTACGTTTAGCTCCCTGCTTGCTTTATTCGTCGACTTCCGCGGGCTACGCGTGAAACTTGCCCACACGCGTTCAACCGTTTCTTCGCTCACTGCAGGCCGACCCGTTGATTTCCCCTTACAGAGGCATCCAGGAGCTTTAAACTGCACATACCATCGCAGAATGGAGTTAGCAGTTGGTGGATCTTTGTTGAACTTCGTCCTGAAGTGTCGTTGCACTGTTATCACTGACTGATGTGAGTGCATTTCAAGCACGACATACGCTTTCTCGGCTCCTGTCGCCATTTTGTCTCACTGCGCTCTCGAGCGCTCTGGCGGCAGAAACCAGAAGTGCGGCTTCAGCCGAACAAAACTCTATGAGTTTTTCTACGTATCTGTAGTGTGTCGTAACCATATGTCAATGAATGGAGCTACAGTGAATTTATGAAATCGCTTCAATCATTTGTAATAGCCCTGTAGATTGATCCCTTGATGCCGCAGAACGTGTCCTAGTAACCGATCCCCTCTTCCAGTCAAGTTGTGCCACAAATTCCTCTTCTCTCCGATTCTATTCACCTCCTCATTAGTTAATTGATCTACCCATCTAATATTCAGCAATCCTCCTGACAAAGACATCCTCCTGAGTAGTCACCGCCCGGAGATCCGAATGGGGGACTATTTTACCTCCGGAATATTTTACCCAAGAGGACGCCACCTTCATTAAACCATACAGTAAAGCTGCATGCCCTCGGGAAAAAAAAAATGGTTCAAATGGCTCTGAGCACTATGGGACTCAACTGCTTAGGTCATTAGTCCCCTAGAACTTAGAACTAGTTAAACATAACTAACCTAAGGACATCACAAACATCCATGCCCGAGTCAGGATTCGAACCTGCGACCGTAGCGGTCTTGCGGTTCCAGACTGCAGCGCCGTTAACCGCACGGCCACTTCGGCGGCCGGGAAAAAAAATACGGCTGTAGTTTCCCCTTGCTGCTACGGTAAGGCGTCGAATTTGACAGACTTTAGGAGGATTTAAGATAACATAGACAAAGTTTCTAGTTGGTGTGATGAATGGCAGCTACCGCCTAAATGTAGGAAAGTGTAAGTTAATGCGTATAAGTAGAAGAACAAACCTGTAATGTTCGGATACAGTATTACTAGTGTCCTGCTTGACATGGTCAAGTCATTTAATTAGCTGCGCGTAACATCGCAAAGCGGTATGAAATTGAACGAGCGTGTGAGAACTGTCGTAGGAAAGGCGAATGGTTGACTTCGGTTTATTGCGAAAATTTTAGGAAAGAGTGGTTCACTTATAAAGGAGACCACATACCTGACGCTGGTGAGACTTATTCTTGAGTACTGCTCGAGTGTTTGGGATCCGTACGAGGTCGGATTGAAGGCAGACATTGAAGCAGTTCAGACGCGGGCTGCTAGATTTGTTACCGGTAGGTTCGAACAACACGTGTTACGGAGATGCTTCGGGAACTCATACAGGAATCTCTGAAGGGAAGGCGACATTCTTTTCGGAAAACTCTACTGAAAAAATTTAGAGGTCCGACATTTGAAGGTGACTGCCGAACGACTCTACTGCCACCAGCGTACATTGCGCGTAAGGACCACGAAGATAAGATACGGGAAATAAGAACTCATACGGAGGCAAATTCAAAAGGTGGCAGGGGTAAAACACAGGGAGTGAAAGGCTATTTACAATTTGTACAGAAACCAGATGGCAGTTATAAGAGTCGAGGGACATGAAAGGGAAGCAGTGGTTAAGAAGGGAGTCAGACAGGGTTGTAGCCTCTCCCCGATGTTATTCAATCTGTATATTGAGCAAGCAGTAAAGGAAACAAAAGAAAAATTCGGAGTAGGTATTAAAATCCATGGAGAAGAAATAAAAACATTGAGGTTCGCCGATGACACTGTAATTCTGTCAGAGACAGCAAAGGACTTGGAGGAGCAGTTGAACGGAATGGATGGTGTCTTGAAGGGAGGATATAAGATGAACATCAACAAAAACAAAACGAGGATAATGGAATGTAGTCGAATTAAGTCGGGTGATGCTGAGGGAATTAGATTAAGAAATGAGACGCCTAAAGTAGTAAAGGAGTTTTGCTATTTAGGGAGTAAAATAACTGACGATGGTCGAAGTAGAGAGGATATAAAATGTAGACTGGCAATGGCAAGGAAAGCGTTTCTGAAGAAGAGAAATTTGTTAACATCGAGTATAGATTTAAGTGTCAGGAAGTCATTTCTGAAAGTATTTGTATGGAGTGTAGCCATGTATGGAAGTGAAACATGGACGGTAAATAGTTTGGATAAGAAGAGAATAGAAGCTTTCGAAATGTGGTGCTACAGAAAAATGCTGAAGATTAGATGGGTAGATCACGTAACTAATGAGGAAGTATTGAATAGGATTGGGGAGAAGAGAAGTTTGTGGCACAACTTGACCAGAAGAAGGGATCGGTTGGTAGGACATGTTCTGAGGCATCAAGGGATCACCAATTTAGTATTAGAGGGTAGCGTGGAGGGTAAAAATCGTAGGGGGAGACCAAGAGATGAATACACTAAGCAGATTCAGAAGGATGTAGGATGCAGTAGGTACTGGGAGATGAAGAAGCTTGCACAGGATAGAGTAGCATGGAGAGCTGCATCAAACCAGTCTCAGGACTGAAGACCATAACAACAACAACGGAGGCATATAGACAGTCGTTTTTCCGTCGTTGTACTTACGAGTGGAACAGGAAAGGAAATGTTAATAGTGGTACAGGGTACCCTCCGGCACAACCGTATGGTGACTTGCGGCGTATCTACGTAGATGTAGCTGGATATGCAGAACAAACTGGAAGAAATATTGTCAAAAATACACTTCTGGAAATGGAAAAAAGAACACATTGACACCGGTGTGTCAGACCCACCATACTTGCTTCGGACACTGCGAGAGGGCTGTACAAGCAATGATCACACGCACGGCACAGTGGACACACCAGGAACCGCGGTGTTGGCCGTCGAATGGCGCTAGCTGCGCAGCATTTGTGCACCGCCGCCGTCAGTGTCAGGCAGTTTGCCGTGGCATACGGAGCTCCATCGCAGTCTTTAACACAGGTAGCATGCCGCGACAGCGTGGACGTGAACCGTATGTGCAGTTGACGGACTTTGAGCGACGGCGTATAGTGGGCATGCGGGAGGCCGGGTGGACGTACCGCCGAATTGCTCAACACGTGGGGCGTGAGGTCTCCACAGTACATCGATGTTGTCGCCAGTGGTCGGCGGAAGGTTCACGTGCCCGTCGACCTGGGACCGGACCGCAGCGACGCACGGATGCACGCCAAGACCGTAGCATCCTACGCAGTGCCGTAGGGAACCGCACCGCCACTTTCCAGCAAATTAGGGACACTGTTGCTCCTGGGGTATCGGCGAGGACCATTCGCAACCGTCTCCATGAAGCTGGGCTACGGTCCCGCACACCGTTAGGCCGTATTCCGCTCACGCCCCAACATCGTGCAGCCCGCCTCCAGTGGTGTCGCGACAGGCGTGAATGGAGGGACGAATGGAGACGTGTCGTCTTCAGCGATGAGAGTCGCTTCTGCCTTGGTGCCAATGATGGTCGTATGCGTGTTTGGCGCCGTGCAGGTGAGCGCCACAATCAGGACTGCATACGACCGAGGCACACAGGGCCAACACCCGGCATCATGGTGTGGGGAGCGATCTCCTACACTGGCCGTACACCACTGGTGATCGTCGAGGGGACACTGAATAGTGCACGGTACATCCAAACCGTCATCGAACCCATCGTTCTACCATTCCTAGACCGGCAAGGGAACTTGCTGTTCCAACAGGACAATGCACGTCCGCATCTATCCCGTGCCACCCAACGTGCTCTAGAAGGTGTAAGTCAACTACCCTGGCCAGCAAGATCTCCGGATCTGTCCCCCATTGAGCATGTTTGGGACTGGATGAAGCGTCGTCTCACGCGGTCTGCACGTCCAGCACGAACGCTGGTCCAACTGAGGCGCCAGGTGGAAATGGCATGGCAAGCCGTTCCACAGGACTACATCCAGCATCTCTACGATCGTCTCCATGGGAGAATAGCAGCCTGCATTGCTGCGAAAGGTGGATATACACTGTACTAGTGCCGACATTGTGCATGCTCTGTTGCCTGTGTCTATGTGCCTGTGGTTCTGTCAGTGTGATCATGTGATGTATCTGACCCCAGGAATGTGTCAATAAAGTTTCCCCTTCCTGGGACAATGAATTCACGGTGTTCTTATTTCAATTTTCAGGAGTGTATTTATTATGTGTCGCATGCTTCAGTGCATACATTCTGTACAGAAAATATGGCAGCGAAAGCAGCAGAGTGAATTCGTTAGTCTCGGGTGAGAGCTGGCCGAGTCCCATCTACAACAAGGTCCGTCAGTTGGATGTCCACCCTGAGCAACGCCGGCACGGTAGCTCAGCGTGTTCGGTCAGAGGGCTGAACGGATGTCTTTTGACGTCCACCCAGACCGAACGCAGCGAACAATACCGACCAAAATGGAAAAAAAAGTGGTAAGCGCGACAGAATGTCAATCCTAAGGGCCCGGGTCTGATTCCCGGCTGGGTCGGAATTTTCTCCGCTCAGGGACTGGGTGTTGTGTTGTCCTAATCACTTTCATTTCAACCCCCATCGACGCGCAAGAAGCCAAAGAGGCCGAAGAGGCGTCAAATCGAAAGACTTGCACCCAGCGAACGGCCTGCCCGACGGGAGACCCTAGTCGCAAGACATTCACATTTTTGTTGTTGTTGTTGTGGTCTTCAGTCCTGAGACTGGTTTGATGCAGCTCTCCATGCTACTCTATCCTGTGCAAGCTTCTTCATCTCCCAGTACCTACTGCAACCTACATCCTTCTGAATCTGCTTAGTGTATTCATCTCTTGGTCTCCCTCTACGATTTTTACCCTCCACGCTGCCCTCCAATACTAAATTGGTGATCCCTTGATGCCTCAGAACATGTCTTACCAACCGATCCCTTCTTCTACTCAAGGTGTACCACAAATTTCTCTTCTCCCTAATTCTATTCAATACCTCCTCATTAGTTACGTGATCTACCCATCTAATCTCCAGCATTCTTCTGTAGCACCACATTTCGAAAGCATTTACATTACCCAAGCATTTTCCAGAATTTTTGTGAAGCATTACGAAGAGAAGATCAACAACGAGTCACGAAGCATGCTCGAGAAGAGGTCTTCGAAAAAATACTTTTTATTGGTGTAGGGAGTGTGAAGTTCCTCTCCGAGTCCCACTATCAAAACTAAACTACCCGATCAGGCCCTTGAGACCACATAATGTTTACCGACCGCCGGGTTATCCTCTGCCACGTGGCGTCCTGCATATGAACTATGGAGGGGCATGGGGTCAGCACGCGCTCCCTCGACCATTCATGAGTTTTCCAATTTGAAGCCGCTACCTGTCATTCAAGTAGCTCTTCAGCTGTCGTCACGAAGGTGAGTTCACTCCATTCCAGTCTTCTCGACATGGAACGCTGGTAGTAACAGGAATAGAATTCGTGTCCTCCACATGACAGTCAGGTGAGCTGACTACTCGGCTACGGAAGCGGGTTAGCACTACACTTAAAAGTATGTCACTCAGAAAAGCTCTAAAATTATGTGAAAATAAAATTGCATTATCTTCGTTAATAATTTGTTTTTTTACCATAATCTTAATTTAGTTGTGCTCCAATACTGAAATCACTTTAAAAATGTTTTAATGAGTGGTTAAAGCCATCTCCTCACGATACGTGGAAACCCACGTGGATTCACTACACTGCAGAGCGTGAAATAAAGAATCCTGAAAGTCAGATTTATGTCTCGTGGAGAGGAACGTGGTCAATGACATGCGACATCATTTTACGTCACAAACAGAATGGAAGAGCCGCCATATTGTATTGGCGTTAAACATCGTATTTGATGTATTTTCTTTATCATACAGTACAAGGAATGAATATAAGCTGTTTCAAAGCTTCAGTAAATAGGGGATCTGTTGAAAAAGCGTCGTTTTAGCTACGTTTTGTTACAATAAAATGACAGGAGACTACATATCGATAGGTAAAGGCTTCCTGTAGTTGATGTCTTCTGTGCTACGGAAGTACACCGTTTTAATGCTACGGAACAATGATTTATCAACATCGCGTCTTTTTAGTACAATTTGCATATTAAACATCAAATAATGGCATTTTAGTGACAGACTTTACACAATCTATGCCATATACTACTAGCGCGGTCGGTAGTGTCATGAACACTGACAAGTGTAGATATGAAAGTAATGGGTTTGCTACCACATTACTTTACTAGACGTTTTTTCTAAGAAATTCTGGCTTTTTGTTACTCATTTAATAGAAGTATCATCCCAAAAGTTGATGTTATTTGTTATAAATAATGTATCTGATGCAATTCCTGCTGCAAAAACCAACGACTGGAATGTTTCTCTAACGACCATAAATCGTAACGTGTTTGGCAAACTATGTCTGAAAGTAAACACAAGTTACACACGAAGTTTTTGCTAATATGAAACTTCCTGTAAAATACACTGATGTCCAAAATTAAAGCAACAAACGGAAATTTTGTTGGGCTGCGTTTATTTTGCCTGAAAACAGTATAAACAGGTGATAGCAAAGTAGAAACGATGTAAAGAACACAGAACGTAAACATCTGCAACATGCATAACAGTAGACGCATATGTTCTTCGTTTTGTCCAACGTAAGGATTTGCACACACATTGCGACAGCTGTTTAACGTTCTCACTACGGTGTGTGACCACCTCTGGCAGCAATACAGGGTGAAAGGTATTTAAACCGACAAACTCTGGGAGGTTGTAGGGGACATCCAAACAAATATTTTTCCCTAGTGTCATTTTTTCCTATGAGGATTATTTAAACCGGTGGAGGCCGTATTACGCTCTTCAGTTGTTAGAGGCCGTATTACGATCTTCAGTTGTTAGAGGGCGTATTACGCTCTTGAGTTGTAGGCAACTGCTGTGCACCAGTGTAGTAGTGCATTGTGTCTGTTTACTAATGGAGCGATACACCTGGAGTGAGTACACTGATATGCTTGGTGCGTACTACGCAGCGCACCTCAACGGACGAGCTGCACAGCGGGTTTATCAACAACAATATCCTAATCGCCGTATCCCGCATCATACGACCTTTGCTACTGTGTACCAACGTGTGCGTGAGACCGGGTCATTTAGCAGATTACCTGGACAGGGACGCCGTCGCACGGTAAGAACGCTGCAATTTGAGGAAGCTGTCTTGCAGCATGTGGAGCGGGATCCTTCAATCAGCACTCGTGCAATTACGCGTAACAGGCGAATGTAAGAACAGTCCTTCGAGAGCAGTTGTTACGTCCATTTCACTTACAGCTTGTTCACAACCTGGAACCAGTTGATTATCCACCCAAAGCACAGTTTTCGCAGTGGTTCCTGGAACAGTGCGAAATGCATCCTACATTTCCATCCTCTGTGTTGTTTACCGATGAAGCAACGTTCGGGCGTCATGGAGTCTTCAACATGCACAATTCGCATGTCTCAGTTACTAGCGCTCATCAAGTGCGGTTTTTCGTTAATGTGTAGGTGGGTGTTGTTGGGGACTGTTTAATTGGGCCTTATCTGCTACCTAGGCCACTAAACGGCAGGCACTATTACAATTTTCTCGCCAGAGTATTGCCAGAATTGCTGGAAGACGTCCCGCTCATTATAAGACAACGCATGTGGTTCCAGCATGACGTGGCGCCGGCACATTTCAGTCGTCGTGTGCGTCGATTCCTGGACCGACAGTTCCCAGAAACGTGGATTGGCAGAGGTGGTCCTGTACCATGGCCTGCTCGATCCCCAGATATGTCCCCTCTGGATTTTTTTGTGTGGGGAGAGATGCGCAACCTTGTTGCATCAGAAGAGGACCTGGTTGCTCGGATAGTAGCAGCAGCAGGAACAATTCAGGATACTCCTGGGGCATGGAGGCATTTTTGAAAATCTACTGTAACTGAAATTGCGTTGTGTTGATGTGTTGTCTCTTGGTCATAAAAAAATGGAAAAGTGTTTGTTGGTTTAATTAATTTGCCACCAGAGAAACCTTCCTGTACAGGTTTAAATACACCTCATAGGAAAAAATGAGTGGTTCGTTCCGAGGCTCGTCTGTGTTTTGAAAGCAATATATGAAGATATATATGATATATAAGAAGGGAGGCAAATTCTACCAAACAATAAAACATCTGATTTGGAACAATGAAGTTTCAGAAAGAGCAAAACTCCTTATGTATAAGAATTATTACATCCCTATTGTCACCTATGGTGGAGAAACATGGACAATGACAGTAAGGGACTGGAGCAGACTGCAAGCAGGGGAAATGAAATTTCTCAGAGCAGTTAAGGGAAAAACAAGAATGGACAGAGTAAGGAATATAGAGATTAGAAAGGACCTCAAACAAAAAAGTATGAGAGAAGAAATTGAAAGAAAGAGATTAAGATGGTATGGGCATGTTAAGAGGATGCATGGGCAGAGACTCCCCAAAATTATGGAAGAACTAAAGATGGATGGGAAAAGACCTAGAGGGCGCCCAAGAACACGGTAGAAAATGGGAGTGAGAATATCTGTTGAAAGGAGAGGTGTGACCTGGCAGCAAGTGGAGGAAGAAAAGTGGTGGGAGGATCGAGGCAAATGGAGAGGACTCGTCAGCACCCAGACCCGGCAGTAGCTGGAGCGGGATTCGGATATAGATAGATAGGAAAAAATGACATTAGGGAAAAATATTTGTTTTGATGTAACCTACGACCTCCCAGAGTTTGTCGGTTTAAATACTTTTCACCCTATATAGGCCTGACAGTGACGGAGCCTGCTGTAAATAACATCATCAGTGTGATGATGGGGCAATAAGGTCCATTCTTCCTGCAAGCAGGCCCGCCTTGTGTACAGTAGCTTCCATTTCCAAGAAAACATCAGCCATGCATTCTCTATGAGGTCTAGCACTATCTTGCGCCAGTATGAAGTCTGGGCGCACAGCATCTCGCAACAACCGTATTTGAGGTCCCAAGGGCTCGTCACGATACCTGTCAGCAGTTACACCTTTCCGATTCACCCGTACAATCTCACAAATAGGTGAACATAGCCCTTCCCACACCATCAGTGATCTTCCTCGATACCGGTCTCTTTCCGCAATGTTCGGGTCTCGAAATCGTGTTCCACATTCCCTTCAGATCCGTCGAGGATCACTCTCCAGACTAAATCGGGAATCATCTGTTAAAAGAAGGTTGGCCCACTCTTCGACTGTACAGGTGGTATGTTGACGACTCCGCTCTAGACGTTCCCTTCTGTGAACACGCGTCACAGGCACTCATGCAGCAGACCTCTGACAATAAAGGCCACTCTGCCAAAGCCTTCTGTACATCGTTTGCCCCAATGCAACACGACCAGTGGATGCTGCGCGGTACGATGCCAGTTGCTGCGCATTACTAACAAGGGAACCTCCCCATCGCACCCCCCTCAGATTTAGTTATAAGTTGGCACAGTGGATAGGCCTTGAAAAACTGAACACAGATCAATCGAGAAAACAAGAAGAAGTTGTGTGGAACTAAGAAAAAAGTAAGCAAAATATACAAACTGAGTAGTCCATGTGCAAGATAGGCAACATCAAGGAGCGTGTGAGCTTGGGAGAGCCGTGGTCCCGTGGTTAGCGTGAGCCGCTGTGGAAAGAAAGGTCCTTGGTTCAAGTCTTCCCTCGAGTGAAAATTTTACTTTCTTTATTCCGTTCGTTCACTGACGTCGCTGTTCACTGTAATAAGTTTAGCGCCTGTGTTTTGCGACCGCATAGCAAAACAGTGCGATTGTTACTGAAGTCGCGAGCTATATTTGCTGGATTCATATTGCCCACGGAATACATCTCACGTATTTAATGCACTCTCGTCCAAAACAGCGAACAGTCAACTGCCATCCAGGGAGCCTCGTTAGCAGGAATACTCTCTCTTCCGTGCGCTGTAGTCGACTGACGTCGTGTGTTTAGATGTTTGTTTAGGTGTAGCGTCCCCATACTACGGCGCATTTACCTCGAATCGGACGAACGGACGGACAGATAATAATTGTCTGAAAATAAAAAATTAAACCTTTCACTCGAGGGAAGACTTGAACTAAGGACCTCTGGCCCCGCAGCCGCTCACGCTAACCACGGGACCACGGCGCTCTAGAACTCACATTGTCCTTGATGTTGCATATGTTGGGCATTGATTACTCAGTTTGTATATTTTGCTTATTTTTTCATAGTTCCACGCAACTTCTTCCTGTTTTCTCGATTAATCTGGATTCAGTTTTTCAAGGCCTATCCACTGTGTCATCTTATAACTAAATCTGAGGGGGGTGCGATGGGGAGGTTCCCTTGTAAGGTGGTACCGTGCTGCCCTTACAGCCAAATAACGGTCCTTTCTTTCTGATGTCACACGTGGTCGGCTCTGCCTTGGTCTTCGGGATACTGTTTCGGTCTCTATAAAGTGTCGCCACATCCGAGAAACAACAGAACGATTCACGCTAGGCTATCGGACCACGTGAGTTTGCGACTGTCCTGCTTCCTATCGCCCCCACCGCAGGGAGTCTGGTAGGCCTCTTCTCTGTGCCATACTGTGTACACAGTGAGTGTGGGTGTGAGACTACCTGGCAAACACTGCTCCGTTTGACAGGTGCCCTGACGTCACCGTTGGCGTGGTTTTCCGTTGACCGTAATGCCATCTTCCGTGCAGAACACAATCGTATGGACATCTGTTGACAGTTTGTATCATTGTATTGTGAATTAGACACAGGACGGGGAAATAGCGGTTTATTGCTTCATTTGGGTTCAAAATGGTTCAAATGGCTCTGAGCACTATGGGACTTAACTTCTGAGGTCATCAGTCCGCTAGAACTCAGAACTACTTAAACCTAACTAACCTAAGTTAAGGACATCACACACATCCATGCCTGAGGCAGAATTCGAACCTGCGACCGTAGCGGTAGCGCGGTTCTGTAGCGCCTAGAACTGCTCGGCCATCCCGGCCGGCGCTTCATTTGGGACACCAGTGTATATATACCTATATCTGGACTTATGGTTATGCTCATGTATGTATACTGCCGGTAGATATATTTTTCAGTGATGGTGAGCTGCTTAGAAAAACTCGTCTCTTCCATTCGAATGAAATTACGAAACGAATCTCGATCTTCAAATCTGTGTGAGGAAGAGTGTTGATACTCCATGCAATATCGAGAATATGGGTATTACGCTTGCACAAACAAGCAATAGACGCTATACATTAAATATATTCCATTTAAAACCAAAGAGGGATGAAAATTCAATTGAATAAACGAATAACTTCTACTAGTACGTACCGCAGATCGTTGTACAGCATTATTTACTTTTCAACTAGCAGTAATTCACTCTTCAACCCATGGATGAATCCAGAATTTCCTTTGCGATTTTCTCCGCTCCTTTTCGACAATCGCCAACAGAGCTAACGCAACTATTTTAGCGCGTCTATTTTCGCAAGGAAACTGTGTTTCGCGAACCAAATAAAGCCGACAACGGCCACTGGAGAGCGATGACAGCGCAAAATCACGTCAACCGGCTCATCCAGTGCCGATGGCGCTCTCTCTTCTGAGTAGGGTTGCCAAGTGTCTAGCATGAGTCTGGACATCCCATTCCCACGGCTCGTTTAATGCGTTCCGCGATGTCTGCGAGACGCTAACTGTCCCGCTTTGTGAAAAATCTGAGATTATAAAGAAACCCCATTCAAATTATGTGTGGTGGCGCGTTGCGTATATGCAACGGTATCGGCCACGGAGACAATAAACAGCGGCCGCTCGCGCCCACGCTGCCCTGGAAAGAGACAAATGAGTATCGCACGCGTTCGGCCGCTCTCTCGATCGCTCGTTCCCCACCACCGCTAGTTAGCTTCCTCGAGTTAAGCCGCCGGAGCCGTGCAGTTGCTACTCACTACTTGTCACAGAGTTTCGGTGTTTTCAAGCGATCCATAATATAAATGGTGTTTAGTGTTTTGTTGAAACTTTGCAATTGTTGTTTTTGAACAGTTTGTTTAGATTTGAGCGACGTCTGAATCAGAAACAATTAACACGGCCGTGAAAGAGTAAAATACAAAAAGTGTAAACAGGTATGTTCCTACCGGCAACAACGGGAGAATTGGCATCATTTTTTGAAAAAAGTTGTTTAAAATCTGCATAAAGCTTTTTGTAACGTCTGTATGTAATTATTTATGATACCGCATGGAGGTCTGAATGATGTTTAGCGGCATCTTAACATCCCGGAATACCAACAGCGTGAAGGAGCTCGAAAGAGTAGTCAGACTTTGCAACAGTTTTTAAAGTGAGATATATTGACGACAGACGAGGAAAACGTGATAACTACAGATCTGACTAAAGCTTACTACGGTATAAACCACAATGACATTCTACTGACTGCGATTCAAAGTTGTGCCTCGTGATGTTTAATGGTTCCCAAATTGCATCAAATATATTGCTCTTTAGGTCTAAGGTGTCCTTTTTAGTTTACAATATTCTGGCTCCAGCGTCAATCAAAGATAGCATTCAAAAACTAAGATCAGGCAAGTTTTACAGCATTTTGACAGATACGTCAAATCATGCACATATAAAATTATTTCCAATAATTGTCAGATTTCACTCTCCAGAAAATGGAATCGGCATCATCCAGCTTCATTTTTATGAAGACCTGCATGAAAAAGCCATCGATATTTATAATAATATAAAAAACAAAGCGGTGGATTTAGATTTCACAAATGTGTTTGCTTACTCACCTGACAACACAAATGTTAATTGAGCCGTGTTGCGGCTAGCGTTGGTGCCGTTGAGAGGTTGGCATCTTGTAATAGGGTAGTGGCGTCTCGTTTCTTCTTGTGTATACTGGCACCATTAGCGTTGTCTGTCCGCGGGTGGCAGCAGCAGTGGTTATCGATATCTAATATGGTGGTACTATCTTGAGAGGGACGTCAAGTGCTTTCTGGGTCGCGTGTGTCGGGGAGTTTGGTTGGGACGGAGCAGCAGTAAGGCCCGGCAGCGCAAGGACATGCTGGGACCGCTGGTAGCACGCAGGCACTGCCGGATCAAGGGGCTGTAGTTGCGAATGTCACAGCCTCGTTGTCCACCGGACCCAGGACATTTGAGTTGAGTGAACAGTAACCCAGTAGTGAAACCTCCACTATTTGATATCACACCATCATTCGCGTGTTGCTGCTCGCAGGGTCGCTGAGATGAAGTGCAATGAGTGGAGTGTTTGGAGTTGGCGAAATTAATTAGCCATCCTCCACTTCTTATTATTAAACGTTGAACTCCTCGTGTTATTATTGGTGAAGTTCCACCAGCGGTATTTTTCTGCCTAGTGGCTGCTACCACCACAAATGCCTGCAATGAAGGTTAGCGTATTTTCGCAGCAGTGTACCTTTCCTCGCGTTGCCGCTGCTGTCCGGTAAGGCATGTAGCTCGACAGCTTCCTTGATTGTGGCTCGGATATTTTGTTTCGTTTGGACTACTTTGGTCGTAGTGGTTGCTTCTGCTTCTGGATGTTCTAAACACCAGACTCTGAAGACGCAATGCTCTCCGCCAGTTCCACCTTGCCTGGGTTATTCCATCGTTGTATTGGTTATCAGATGTTAGGTAGATTTTGCAAGAGTTTTGGTCTGCGTTTAAACTGTCACTAGCTTGAGTTGCCATCCAGTTAAGTGAATACAACATTTAGCTGCCTGTTTCATCGTTTATGAAGTTCAACAACTTTCCTAGGTCAATCCTTGGAGCACTGTCTGAGGCTCACTTCTCTCTTGATTTGATCAGATTGTGATGACTTTTTTAAGTATTTTAGTTTTGAATTATTACTGTTTGGGCCTTCATCCAGCAAAGAGTTTGAATTTCTTATTAATAAGGCCTTCAGCCATGACTATAACTTGTATTAAAAATCATAAGTAGACAAATATCTTAACACTGAAATGTTGATGATTGTTCTTTAAATATCTCTCGAAGAAGTTTAATTGCTTCTCAAAAATTTGCTATCCAGGCTTTCAGCCAGCCAACTGTATTTTTGAGTTATTACTATTGGGGCCTTCAGCCATGAGTGCAATTGGTCTTAAGAATTTTTAATTGGATATTGTCTCTTAATAGTGAAATTTTGATGATTGTCTTTTTTTTTAATGTTTTAGTATCTTTTGGAGAAGTTTAACTGGTTCTTAAGAATTTGCTATCCAGGCCTTCAGCCGTCAAATTGTCTTTTGAGTTATTACTATTGGGGCCTTCAGCAGACAAATAATTTTAATTAATTGTCAATAAGGCCTTCAGGTGTCAATGCAATTCATCTTAAAAAGTTTTAATTAGATATTGTCTCTTAATAGTGATATTTTGATGATTTTTTAAAAATATTTCAGTATCTCTTGGAGAAGTTTAACTGGTTCTTAAGAATTTGCTATCCAGGCCTTCAGCCACAAATTATTTTTTTTGTTGTTACTATTGGGGCCTTCACCTGACAAATAATTTGAATTTCTGGTCAGTATGGCTGTCAACTATGAGTGTAACTAGCTTAAGAATTTTTTTAATTAGACATTGTGTCTTAACAGTCAAATTTGATAATTGTTCCTTATTGTCAACTTCATTTGCAATTGTTTCCAAATAAAGTGTACATGATTTTTTTTTTAATTGAGCAACCAATGGTAGCTGATTACAGCCCTGTCCACACCGAATCCTGCCTTTCCTTAAGTCCCAGGTCTCATTAATTTTGGCGAAAATATTCAGTTTACGAACTACTTTCTCAATGCCAGCCTCTAGTCTACAGAGTGTTCAGTGCACATAATACACATGATGATGTTTGGTTTGTGGGGCGCTCAACAGAGCGGTCATCAGCGCCCGTACACAGTCCCAAGTTTCACACAGTCCAGTTTTCTACACTGTCCAAACTAACCACTGTCATGCATGATGATGATGATGATGATCAAATTATGAGGACAACACAAATACCCAGTCCCCAGCAGAGAAAATTACCAACCTGGCTGGGAATCGAACCCGGGACCCCTTGATCCAGAGGCGGCAACACTAGCCACTAGACCTCGAGCTGTGGACACATGGTACGCACTGTCGCCCGTCATGCTATGGAGAAGTACTAGTTTGATGCGTAGTTTGATGCGGAGATTTTGGTATTTAAAATGTATCGGCACTTACCCTATCGTGCCCAGAGACTGCAAGCCTAAAAAGAGTACTTTCCTTATGCTGGAATAGAATACCAACATATTATAAGACACGTCAAAATAAGGTGGCTGTCATTGGATCCTGCAACTGGGAAACTTCTCTGTGGGTTTTCAGCGTTAAAGTCATATTTTATAACTCTTAGAGATAACTGTCCAGTTATATTAGGAAAATGATTTGATGTCAACCACGCAAAGAACACAGAATGCTTTCTTGGATTTCTACATAATGCTTTAAGAATATTTCACAACGCCACCATGTTTTTGGTAAAAGGTAACGCTTTATCTTGTGAAACCTACAGCATCCTAACAGATTTTCGTCTAAAATCAGAGCAAAGAATTAACTAAAAGTTCTTTGGATTTATTTGCTGAAGTGCCCTCACCACTTTCACAATTGATGAACAAGAGGCTATCAAAATTGCTTTGATTACAATGTACAAAAATGGATTGAAATATCTGGATGATCGCTTTCATTTTTCGGAAGATAATAATTTGGTAGTCATGCGGATATTTGCTTTGGAAAATATATGTGTTTACGAGAAACTGTCTCTGTGTTGCGAAAAAGTAACACTCACCAAACTCATAGATATGGACAAACTTTATAGTGAGTTCTGCAGTGTTAAGGAAATTGTACATATAAAATTACTGAGGAGCATAAACGAACACCACTGCCAAATGAAAAAAAACCATATATGAAACTTGGCATGTATTATTTAAGCATTCGAATATACCGAAATTATTAAAAAATTTCCAGTTTATGATGTCCGTTCCATGTTCCAATGCCGCCGTTGAGAGTTCATTTCACTTTGTGGAACGCCCAGACTGATTCAAGAAACAGACTGAGTGTTGAACATGTAAAGGCGGAACTGCAAGTAAAAATTAACTTTAAGAATTTTTAACATTGTGGAGCCCTGTCACAAGGAAATTTACAATGTGAAAGTACTGAGAGGGACAGATACCGGATCAGATCATTACATGATAAAAATTAAAATTAAATTAACCAGATTAGCAAAGAAAAAATCCCACCAGAAGAAGAAGAGAACCTATGACCCTCATAAACTGATACAAAATGAGGATTATGAAGCACAAACCAGGGATATAAAAATAACAGATGATCTGGAAGAAATAATTCCCAAATTGAAACAAATAGCTGAACAAGTTGCCCCTATAAATCCAAGGAAAAAACACCAGTGGTGGAACGATGGATGTGATGAAGCAGTGTTGGATCGACACCAAGCCTGGTTAAGGCATCAAAATGAAAAAACAGAAAAATCATATTTGGAACTCACAAAACAAAGGAAGACAACACAAAAAATAATAAGGAGAGTTAAACGTCAGTACCAAAAAGATATACTTCTAATGATAGAAACAAATAGTGAAAAAACAAACTCAAGAGACTATTACAAAATATTTGGCAGACAATTACAAAGATATGATCCTCCAACATTAATGTTAAAAGATAAAGATAATAACCTAGCCCATAGCAATAGTAAAAATACAGAAATTCTAGCAGAAACATTTAACAAGTTACTAAATTGTGAAGATCCCCCAGAACTTCTTCAGATAAACACAGAAACCCCAATTAAAACACCAGCAGAAAATATAAATCCACCTACAATTAACGAGGTCTACAGAGCTTTGAAAGAACTCAAAAACTACAAAGCAAGTGGAGAAGATCAAACGTTTGCTGAACTTTGGAAATATGCAGCAGAACCAGTAAAGATAGCATTACACAAATGCATAGTAAAAATCTGGAAGGAAGAGAAATTACCAGAAAATTGGACTACTGCTATAATACATCCATTACATAAGAAAGGAGAAAAATCAAATCCAGACAACTATAGAGGAATTTCCCTTTTGGACTGCACGTATAAGATCATGGCAAGAATACTATACAACCGCTGTAAAGATCAACTAGAACTGGAACTGGGAGAATATCAAGGAGGATTTAGATCCTGGAGAAGCTGCCCAGAACAGATAATCACCTTGAAGTTAGTTATGGATATCTACAAAAGAAGGCAAAAACAACTAGTCATAACCTTTGTAGATTTCAAAAAGGCGTATGATTGCATCCATAGATCTTCAATGATGAAAATATTAAGGAATTTTGGACTTCATCCTAAATTAATAAAAATGATACAGTTAACCTTAACAAACACCAAATCCAAAGTAAAATTTAGAGGAGAAATATCTGAACCATTTACGATTAAAACAGGGTTGAGACAGGGAGATTGTTTATCACCATTGCTATTCAATTGTGCTCTTGAATATGTAATGAGACAATGGTACAAGGAAAATCCTATGAATATTAAAATTGGAACTAAGAAAGATAAAATAAACCTAAATTGCTTGGGATTTGCTGATGACCTAGCATTACTAGCTAATAATATTCAGGAAGCCACGAAACAAATAACAAGCTTACAAAATATAGCACAAAAATTAGGACTCCAGATATCATTTGAAAAGACTGAAATAATGGTAACGGATCCACTTGTAATAGATCACATCACAGTGAACAATAGGGAAATTAAAATAGTGAAACAATTTAAATACCTGGGTGAAATTATAACACATAAATTGGACGAGAAACCTGCATGGCGAGCAAGAACTAATAAAATGATAAAAGCTCAAAAACTAACATGGTCTACGTACAATAAAAAATGTCTATCAATTAAAACAAAATTAAAACATTACAAGACGGTGGTTCAACCAGAGGTTACATACGGAAGTGAAACTCTTTTTAAAGTCACCCAGAAAAACAGAATTGACAAAATTTTAAAAGTAGAGAGAAGAATTGCTAGAACATGCATAAATAAGAAATATCAAAAAGCTGGGCAATGGCGGATAGTTCCAAATGAAGTGGTATACAGAGAACTGGAGCCCATCACCGATACTATACGAAAGAAAAGGATCTCTTTTTGTGGTCACATTCTGAGGACACCAGAAACCAGATTATCAAGGAAAATTATTGAGAAACTCTGGAATTTGAAACAACAAGGAGGATGGCTTAAGGAAATAAGAGAGGATATGGAAGAACTGGAAATAACTCTGGATGATTTGCAGAACAAAACGCCAAATTTAAAGAAGTTGAGGGACACAGAAATAAGATTTAAACCAAAAATTGACAAACGACATACAATGAAAAGGGTATTTACAGATGAGGAACGACGAAAAGCATCGGAACGAATGAAGAGATACTGGGCCACTCGGAAGGGGAAAATACCAAAGAAGAGGACCAGAAATGATTGACTGAAGTGGTCCAATGAGGCCGTAAAAGCAGAAGAAGAAGAAGAAGAAGGAACCCTGTCAGCAACTGTGATAATTGAACGATTCCAAAGTTTTTATGATTACGTTCTGAGGAATAAAAAATTGCTCAAATGTGCCAAATCACAAGAAAAGTACTCCTTCAAAAAGGAAAACTAACTGATTAAGCAAACTGCCTTATTTACTGATTTGTTTAAGAATCTTTGAGATGATTACTCTGTAATAGCGAAGAGTTTATTTTGTTCATTTTGTTTCAAATTTTAAATAAAACTAATAAAAAGTGATTACAATAGTTTTTCTCTCGTTTCTGTACATTTGCAGACAGGTCCCACTTATTTTGTCAAATCCCAGCATATAAATTTCTGGTTTGCCATATTTCCGTGAATAATACAAGGATTGATCCAGAAGTAAGGTTCCCTTCAGTTTTACAAATAGACAACATAGTTTACTCTCATAGAAATTTACATCGTTGTAAAGAAGAAATTTAACTCTATTTTTCTATATAATCGTCATCTTTTTCTATGCATTTTTGTAGACAGTGCTCCAGTTCCCGTATCCCTATGTCGTAGAACTCCGCCGCCAACCTGTTGAGGAAGCGTTTCACCTCTTCTTCGACTTCATCGTCGCTCCGGAAGCGTTGGCCACCCAAGTATTCCTTTAAAAAATTACTCTGAGCACTATGGGACTTAACAGCTGAGGTCATCAGTACCCTAGAACTTAGAACTACTTAAACCTAACGAACCTAAGGAGATCACACACATCCATGCCCGAGCAGGATTCGAACCTGCGACCATAGCGGTCGCGCGGTTCCAGACTGAAGCGCCTAGAACCGCTCAGCCACACCGGCCGGCCAAGTATTCCTTTAAATTGGGGAACAACTGATAACCACTAGGCGCAAGGTTCGAACTGCAACGTGGGTGGAGCAAAGTCTGTCAAAACTTCCAGTGTTTGGCAGGAGACATGAGGTCGGGAATTATCGCGAAGCAGTATTACACATTCTGTCAGCCGTCCTCTCCGGCAGTTCTGGATAGTTCGCCTCAGCTTTCGTGGTGTTTCACAATGTCTGCCTGAGATGATTCTGATCCCAGGTTCCATGAAATCGATCATCAGTATCCCTTTACGATCCCAAAACACAGTGCGTGATGAAATGAAACACCCACGCCTCTTATCATGTAACGATGGAGCCCAACAATCCTTCCTTATCTTCTTGACGCTTTTGAAGAAACCGACAAGCACAGTGCAAGCGTTTCTCGTCGTGTTCTGCTGTCAGCATACGCGGTACCTATCGAGCGCAACACTTTTGAAACCCCAATTTTTCTGTTAAAGCTTCTGTAAGAACTCCTAGGAATCCGAGCAACAATTTCGCGGACGGTGATCCTCCTGTCCCGAAGCACTTCGCGCTATACCATCTCTTTAACCGCTCCTAAAACTGTAGGTCTTTCACTTCGTTCTTCATCGTGGACCTCCTTCTGACCAGCAGTAAACTCGCTGCTCCATTTCGGACCTGCTGAATGGACATACACTTGTCGCCATACACTTGGGCCAACTGACGATGAATATCCACGGGTGGAACCTCTACCGAGTGTTTACGGAATAAATCTCGCACTTGGCGGGATCAACAGTGGGCACCTCCATCATGGACTGTTGCTCAGCCAATACTGAGTGGCACAGAGAAGCAAAACCGGGAACAGCCGCGCACAGTGGTGTTGACGGATTTCGCCTAACACCTTCCTGTGAGGCTGGAGCTCTTTGGGAACCTTACTTCTGTATCAACCCTCGAAGTTGCCAACTCTGCTCCTGAGGTAGGATGTCCCGTCCGAGTCCATGTCAACATGAGCTGGCTCGGTCCGTTTGAGGACCACTTAAAACTCGTGGCACGTCCGCGCGAGGCAGCACTATAAGGATTTACCGAGGCAGAGGATCGCGCACGAGAAATACCAACTTACGGGGATTAATGCAGTCTTCTCAACATACATAAAAGTCACATAAAATCCCAAACAACGAAAAAGACATTGTCTCTACGTTTCAGCCAACGATCTAATCGTCACGTGGCTGCATCGTGACACTTGGAACAAATTTGTTTTACATTTTTGGGATTTTATGTGAGTGATTTTCCATATGTCGTGAAGACAGATTTAACGCTTTGGACGTAACGCTGATAACGGCGCTA
The DNA here is from genome assembly GCF_023864275.1 of Schistocerca cancellata. Taxonomy (NCBI): domain Eukaryota; kingdom Metazoa; phylum Arthropoda; class Insecta; order Orthoptera; family Acrididae; genus Schistocerca; species Schistocerca cancellata. The sequence goes on from NC_064627.1 coordinate 1,002,671,897, forward strand.
TAAAGCTTTGAAACCGCTCCACTTATAAATTTCATAGCAGCTTGGTGGATTTCCTTCCTCTGCAAATCGATCTGCTGGCGTAACATGCGGACGCACACGATCAAGACTATATGGAAATACATCAAGATAGTATCTTTATTGTAACTCTGAAATCCGTAATCTGGTAAACGCATGCGATAACAGAAGGCGCTTCGTACGAATTATTAGACACACAAAAACACTATAGCGATAACAGGAGGAGGGACGCTACGTTCAATGGTCGAAAGATCAACGAAACGGAAAAAATCCCAGTAAAGAATCGGCACATCACTGTCAAAGTAAACAAAGGCAGTGGCTAATTTCGCGGACACGGAATGACCTGCTTTCTCGTTGTAAGGGCGTAATTAGAGCAGACGCGTAGCCCTGGGAATAATGACCGTCTGCGAACGGCGCCAGCTGGGATCCGCACCTCCTAATGAGGACCACACTGCAATTATCGAAACGTGTCGCTCCCACACCGCACCGCGCCACACGTTCGCTGTTGCCGGTTAGCGAGCGCACGTGTGACAGCCCAATTCTATTGGCGCGACGCCTCCAAGACCACTGCGTGCGCGACCTGCCTGGATTGCGGAAGTACTCGAGGTAAACAACAGAACATCGCACTCCAACTCGCAGGTTATTAATCTACCCCAGTCGCGTACAGACGGAGGAGGATCAGCCTGTAAGTAATAAACACATTCTTATTTCGCAGGTAATGGGAAAGATACATATTGCATTCTAATAAATTGCTGTTTAATGTTATTCCATACCTCCTTGGCATAAAATTCCGCTTCTCAGTCTTGAGAATCTGCAGAATGAACGATATTTAGAAAAGAGTAATATTAAGAGCTGCATTATGCAATTCGCAGCTGTAACTGTGTATTTCAGTACAGACGATGGATTATTGTCTAGGATCAGATCATCAGCGGGTTCAAAAACCGTCTCAGCTATGCATCTGCATAATCATGGTACCAGTTATCAGATGTAGAATAAACGTAGGTTGGAACTTAAATAGTGGCAACACTGCTGTGGAGACACTATGCAGTGGAATCTGCTGTTGTCGCTGATAGCACACTTCATTGACATACCCACCGTAACTCAGAGCAAATGGACTCGCCCGTCCCACGTCACCGGCGTGCACACAATCGAGGGAAACACAGTCACTTGTGAGCGAGCGGCCTAAAGTAACCGTGTCACTATGTTTTCGAAACAGGAACAACGGAGTTGGGTCAAGATTAAATGTGCCAGAGGTCGTACAGCACGACAGTGTCATCAAGGTCTTCAAGAGGCGTGCGGGGAAATGGCACTGCCGTACAGAACAGTGGCACGTTGGGTAAAAGCCTTCAACGAAAGTCGGCCAACTGTGTCAGACATGCATCGGACAGGTCATCCTAGCGTCTCTGAAGAAGTGCGTGCTGTTGCCTCGTTAGTGGACAGTGATCGACGCCATACGATTCGTGAGCTCGCCCACGAAACCCGATTAGCGCATACGACTGTGCTTGCTATCCTGAAGGAACGCCTGGGCACGCGAAAAATTATCACGATGGGTTCCGCATGATTTGATGAACATGCAGAAATGGATGCGTTACGACGCTGCTCTGACGCACTTGGAGCGCTATGAGCGCGAAGGAGAGGCTTTCTTATGCTGTATAGCAACACTGGATGAGACATGGGCTACATCGTATGAGCCAAAACTGAAACGCCAATCCAACGAATCGCGTCATTATGGGTCGCCGTGAAAGTCTTAAGTGCGTCAGAGCCCCAGTATGGTGAAAGTTACGGTGATTCTCGTGAACGACTGTGGTGGTGTTATCCTAACGCATTACGTTCCTCCACTTCAGACTGTCAGTGCACAGTATTACTGTTCGTTTTTGGAGCATCACCTGCGACGAGCTTTACGAAAGAAGCGGCGACACTTTCTGGGCAACCACCCATCAGTTTGCACCACAATGCGCGGGCTCACAACAGCGCAAGCTGTGGCTGCTCTGTTCGGTCGATGGGACTGGGAAGTACTGTACCATCCACCATACTCCCCAGACTTAAGTCCTTGTGACTTTGATTTGATTCCGAAGATGAAGGAACCACTTCGTGGCATTCGCTTCAGAACTGTTCCAGAGATTCGACAGGCAGTAGACCGCTCCATTCGCACCATCAACAGAACGCCTTCCACATCGCTGGCAACGGGTTCTACACAACGCTGGTGACTACTTTGAAGGACAGTAACAGGTGCAAACATGTAACTCTTTTGTATCGGTTTGGATTGTGCATTATCCTCATAGCCGCAAAATGTGTGAGTTTATCACGCAGTTAACGGCTATGAGGGTAATTGGACACAATCCATCTGATGTGTTTGTCCTTCGGTATCCAAGAAAAGAATAATAGCACGTTGGTGCTATTTGAAGCATTTGGTAACACGTCGCCATAGTTCACGTTACGGCATTTAATGCAGGCACGTCGAATGGACACAAACGACACACTAATACCTCGTCTAAATGTCGGTGCATATATACTCTTATCCCAATCGCGCTAAGTTGCATATACACTGCAGCAACAGCCTCAAACGAAAACTTTTTGATCGCTCCGTATATCTAAGGTACCATGAGCAGATAATAGTGCACGTATTTGAAATTTAAATGCCAATACGGTTTTCTTCTGGATTTGAATTAAACCCAGCACCTATGGGCACTGCTAACCAAGCAAAGCTTTCGTGCTTAACTTAGATTCGAATACCGACTGTCATTGCTGATTGGACATAAAAAGACGTGAAATATCGAAGTTCTTACCGGTATCACTTGTTGTTGTTGTTGTGGTCTTCAGTCCCGAGACTGGTTTGATGCAGCTTGTAACGCCGGAAATGCATATCCTTCTATTTCCATCTATTGTACTATAGATTTTTCCTTATTTTGTCACCTGAAGATATGACATTTCTGTCTCTTTATATATTGTACTTGTTTTACTGTTTGTATATATATATATATATATATATATATATATATATATATATATATATATGCATTTATGTTGGTTTGTTTTGTGAATATTATTTGTATTTATACGCTGGGTCTGGCCTAAGGAAAACTATGCTATCGAACGAATACATCGATAGGTCGTGTGCAGAACCAAAGTGTTTAGGATCTTTGGTAGTGTTAACTCTGTCGCGTGGAGCACGGGCAGAGGGAGTCTGGCTGGGGTGGTGCAGTGGAGCAGGTGTGTTGTGTGACGCTCCCGCGAGTTGCCGCGCTTTCGGGGTTGGGCAGTATGTAATTGCGCTCGACTTGCTATGATAGTTTCTGACACGGTGTCGCGGACGGGAAGCATTTGCTGGCGCACATCAAGAGCCCGTTTCGCCTGGTGACCGTGTCGAGAAGAAGGCGCGCCAACATCCAGCTTCTGCAACAGCGACGGCCGACAGTGAGTGACTGTCGCCACCTCCTCGATCGACAGCTTCAAACCTTCAATCAACCAACAACGAAGACTGGAAGCACGTAAAGTTTTAGAACTGTATGGCAGACCTCAGCTTTTCAAACTGTTCCATTTTCATAACTAAATTACAGCAACATAGCATGAACCTTTGTTGCTCATTGTCCCAATTGCATTACCAAGCAGGGTCCCTTCCTTTACCGGAATGAACCCGAGTGTCGTTGAAATTCAAACGCCAGCATCATTCGATTTCACTGCTTTAATTTCAAAGTTCAGTTAAGGTATTCATAGCTGGCTACAATATTTAGATTAGACAATCACAAATTAAGAGTGCGAGTTTTGTTACCGTATTTTAGCTTACCTGTGACTGCAGCTCAGCTTGTTACGTACTAAATGTTACTATTGTTAATTGCTCAGAATCATTTAATTCAAGTTCAAAGTTAAATCTCTTATTTCTAAATTGCGAAGATTCAAGTAGCTTTTGAAATGATTGTTGAGGTAGTCCACCACAAACCGTATTTTACTGAATTTCGATGTGCTTCAGAAAGAAAGCTCACTATTAACTTCAGTCACTAAATTAACTTGCGATTTTCCGGTTTTATTAATTCTTTTGCTAAATTAAGTCAGAGTGTAGCGAAATTTATTACTTCTGACAAACTTCCAGTTTTCACACTACACGTGTCAACCTTCAGTTGCCACTCTTCTAGTGGTAATTATATGTGTAATAGCCTTTCTTTTTCAGTTACTATAGTAATTGTCCTTAGGACTGGCGACCATAATTTCCCCCAAATCTCAAATATCTAATTACCGCTAGTTAATTGTTAAAGTAACGGCCGCACATTTACTTTCTTTATTAACTTTACCTCTTTTCAAAATTAATTTCCACCAGTTTCATGTGCATTTTTCCTTTCATTTCGATGTAACCCTTTCCTCCCTCTTTACCGACAGATTAACTTCGGTGACGATTGCTTTTCCCAAATTTCCATTAGGTACACGCGGTTTAATTTTTCACTGTCATTAAGGTCGATAAGTGTGGGGGAGGTTACAAGCTCTCCATGCTACTCTATCCTGTGCAAGCTTCTTCATCTCCCAGTACCTACTGCAACCTACATCCTTTTGAATCTGCTTAGTGTATTCATCTCTTGGTCTACTTCTACGATTTTTACCCTCCACGCTGCCCTCCAATGCTAAATTTGTGATCCCTTGATGCCTCAAAACATGTCCTACCAACCGATCCCTTCTTCTAGTCAAGTTGTGCCACAAACTTCTGTTCTCCCCAATCCTATTCAATACCTCCTCATTAGTTATGTGACCTACCCATCTAGTCTTCAGCATTCTTCTGTAGCACCACATTTCGAAAGCTTCTATTCTCTTCTTGTCCAAACTATTTATCGTCCATGTTTCACTTCCATACATGGCTACATTCCATACAAATGCTTTCAGAAATGACTTCCTGACACTTAAATCTATACTCGATGTTAACAAATTTCTCTTCTTCAGAAACGCTTTCCTTGCCATTGAAGGTCTACATTTTATATCCTCTCTACTTCGACCATCATCAGTTATTTTGCTCCCCAAATAGCAAAATTCCTTTACTACTTTAAGCGTCTCATTTCCTAATCTAATTCCCTCAGCATCACCCGACTTAATTCGACTACATTCCATTATCCTCGTTTTTCTTTTGTTGATGTTCGCCTTATATCCTCCTTTCAAGACACTATCCATTCCGTTCAACTGCTCTTCCAAGTCCTTTGCTGTCTCTGACAGAATTACGATGTCATCGGCAAACCTCAAAGTTTTTATTTCTTCTCCATGGATTTAAATTCCTACTCCGAATTTTTCTTTTGTTTCCTTTACTGCTTGCTCAATATATAGATTGAGTAACATCAGGGATAGGCTACAACCCTGTCTCACTCCCTTCCCAACCACTGCTTCCCTTTCATGTCCCTCGCCTCTTATAACTGCAATCTGGTTTCTGTACAAATTGTACATAGGCTTTCGCTCCCTGTATTTTACCCCTGCCACCTTCAGAATTTGAAAGAGAATATTCCACTCAACATTGTCAAAAGCGTTCTCTAAGTCTACAAAACATTTCTGAACTTGACATTACGTGACGAAACATTTTGCACAGGATTAGGAATCTAATACTGTTAACTAATTAAAGAGACACTAAACATTCTTTTTCACCAGTAGATGCGCGCGCACAGGCTAGAGCCTAAAATAACATGATGAAAATCTTTATGCCGGATCAAGATTCGAACCCAGGTAATCACCTTTTGTGGATACCTCGAGGAGTTGTGAATCTTCGCGAAAACGACGAAATAATGCAGCTTTATCGTCTTGAAAGTCTCAAATTCCGTGAAAGGAAAGATTCGAGTACGAATCCGCAGAGCACAAAAATTATCATCATCTAGAGTTCAAATAAAATAAGAAGTGAATTTTTCACTTGTGGTTACCAGAGGTGGAGGAAGTGTGTTCACGCCTGTTAAAAATGGTGGCATAAGTAGGAGCTGGATTCAGACCTCTGGCACAATAAGCTAGCGCCAGTCCACCAGATCAATGAAGTCCATATTTGGCTGGAACATCATTTGTTCGTAATGAACTCACTGAATGACTCGCTGACTGTCTGGAGTTGGATTCTAATCTGTTCATTATATTTGTTTCCTGGCGCTGTTGCAATCTTGGCAGGCCACATCGTCATCTTTCGACTTGATATTGTAATCGCTGAAACAAAACCACGTAACGGCAATCGACGCAAATTGGCAACATTGTACGATGCAGAAGTTTCTGCAGAAATTGTTGCCTTACACTTGTGCGGTTCTGACGGCGGATCTGTTCGTGATTTAGTGCTAAATGGAACTTAGTTTTTTAGTCTTTCCACGCTCGAAATTAGCTTGGATGATTCCTATGCATCTCCAATGTCTGTCTTATGAAACTAACATACTACCACAATTAATCACCATGTCAGGTATCTTCCTGAGCATTAAGACCTCTCTTCCATCTTCGACTTCTTGCTTCTGTGACTTCAAAGCGCCCCCTAACATTGTTGAAGACGTACACATTTTCGCCGATATACGCTGTAGCTAGTGTGTGACAAGCATCATACCTTAACCAAGGGCTTTTATCCCTAGAAGCGCTACTCTACAACGTGTTGTGTTCTGGCCTAAGCTCGAGCGACTCTCTGTGCAGACAACTGAATTGTTCTCCTGGCTTCATGGGAAATCCTTACATCGATAGCAGCCGACTAATGCGGCATCACAACACTAATAGCTGTTTAGGAATGGACGTATCCAGCTTGCACACCATCACCTCAGAGTTTGTTAAATTACCTGAAGCTCTCACAGCTCGTACGTAGTAGGGGCCGTTTCTTATCATTACGGAAACTTCGTAATAATTCTCTTCTCTTTCCCCCCCCACTAATCTCCATTTCGCGCTTGACATTTTTGTTCTGTATCTCAGTGCGTACCCTTCCACAGTGCACTTAAGTTACTGAACTATCACAGACCACATCTCAATATTCGCCTTATAACCAAGAAAATATTAAGAACCGTGATATTCGTTCAGTGATACACCCGCACGTTATCATCGGCTAGTAGATAGTTTGCTCAAACGCCGCGACCTAAATTCTGCGTATCAAGCCTGCAAAATAATCAAGTCGGCCAGATAGTATCTGAGACCGCAAAACACAATTACAGCCAACACCTGACTATCATCGTTTGCACTGAACGAGGCGGTGGTACAGTCAAGTGAAACTGAAATTCACTTCCTTTCTCCCTGATTTCGTTTTATTTTGGTTCTCAGTATTCGCAAATGGGGATTTACTTTCTTCAGTTCATCCCTTGGTGCATGATAATTGAACGGGCGCTCTGCCTATTGCGACTAAGATCGCAGTGGGATTTCTCTCCACTACATGTGAAACGGAATCTCGGTAGTTCCAGATTCTCCACTCATTAAATATGCAGACGTAATTACTGCAGAAATAAGAAGTCACCGTTTTAAAAATGGGAAATGGTATAATTATTTAACGTATTGCGTATGCATCTAACGTGACATGGAACTGTGTCTCTCGAGCAGTTCGCAGCACTAGATTTTCTTGCTATTAATGGGCTGCCAGCGGAACTCTTAGGCTTGCTAAGCATGCCCCAAGGCCGGTTTTGAATTGTGCAGACGGTTTCTTCCATCGTAAGGAACCTGTCACACATTACCACGTGCCACACGTCATTGCTTCCAGTTACATACACCCGCATTACTCTTATGTCGTCTGGTTACACTGCATTAGGATTCCTTCTTGTTCTTTTCTCTCTTCGAATCCAGGAAAGAAGTTCCTTAGTAAATCTACCAGCTATTTGACTGGCCAATGTCCTACCAACCTCAGTTTCAGTTTCTTCACAATCATAACTACATCATCCTGTCCACTCCATTAACTCGTTCATTTCTTTGTTTTTCTTTGCCTCGACTGCCTGAGTAGCTCTCAATTTTGAATGACTTTCGTACTAAAAGACCACTTGCTGCCATAAGTCAAACCTACAATGCGCACTTGTGACGTTTCTGCGTGACGAAAAACATGAGTCACAACAGCAAGGGAGGGGGAAACAAGGTGAAACTTCACGAATGGAAAGGATCTGGGATGTTCATTCAGTGATTACAAACTCGAGTCAAATTTATAAAGAACTTGGCACTATGAGCCCACTTGCCAGTACGACGTTGCACCCACTCTCGCCTAGATGCATGCACTTACTGGGATGGCCGTCATAAAGCCGTTTTATCCCCTCTTCAGGAAAGCTGGCTCAGAATCGTTATAACTGATGCTTGACATCCTGCATACTGGCACTGCGACGGAGCTGACATCTGACTCGATCCTACACGTCTATCAGCGACGGATCTGGAGATCTTCCAGGCCGTGGGAGTACCTCAACATCACGCAGACAGTACATAGTCACGTGCTATGTGTGGAAGAGCATAGTATTGCTGAAAAACGGAACTACGGCACCGTCGCAAGAGATATAAGCAAGAGGTCGAAGCATGTCCATGACATACCCTTGTACCGTCACAGTTCCCACAACCACTGCCAACCCTAACCTGAAGTCATACCCGATGGCTCCCCACACTATGAAGCCAAGAGTAACACCTCTGTGCTCCGCTAAAACAATGAAAGTACACGTCTTCCCAATACACCGCCTTACTCGTCAACGATGATCATACTTGGTAGTTTTTATTCGTATGACTTACATGGTTCAAATGGCTCTAAGCACTATGGGACTTAATATTTGAGGTCATCAGTCCCCTAGACCTAGAACTACTTAAACCTAACTAACCTAAGGACATCACACACATCCATGCCCGAGGCAGGATTCGAACCTGTGACCGTAGCAGCAGCGCGGTTCCGGACTGAAGTGCCTAGAACCGCTCGGCCACAACGGCCAGATTGACTTACATGGCATTCCAGAATGAGATTTTCACTATGCAGCGGAGTGTGCGCTGATATGAAACTTCTTGGCAGATTAAAACTGCGAGTTCGAGTCTCGGTCCGGCACACAGTTTTAATCTGCCAAGAAATTACATGGCAATCTAAGTCTTCTTTAAGGACTTCGTATATAAGAGGCTGAATAAACACAAGCAACCAAACAATGCAAACAAAATATTATAACTGATTATGTATGTCTCTTAAGTACTATACAGCTCTGGTCCACCAAATGTAGCTCGTTGAATCCACTAAGGAATTTTCGTAGTATACACTTTTCAATCTGGTGCTGAATAGTCTGCACAGGATCACCACAGTTACAAGCTGGGGCGACTTTGAACCCCCACGCATACAAACAGGTGCCACATCACCCATGTCCTGTAGCGAATCGATTCGGTGATGTCCACAGTTTTCTGGGAAGACCATATCCATTCACACATTTGTTAGGGTCAGTTATGAGATGAGAAATAGTCGGAGTAAACTTATACGAAACCTCTTTTCATTCTTGACAAACGTCATACACGAGAGGCGCATCTTGCGTTGGCTAGGGTGTTTTTACAGGTTTGAGCCTGCTCCTAAGTGTATTCTGTAGCTGATTATATAAAGTGAGTTCTGGTTAGTGAAATACTTTTGGACCTCTTTCATTGATGGCTGCTTCTCCTCTTATTGATGAAGGTCAATATCATGTAATACAGACAGCCATGGAAATGGAGTAGATTTAGTAGTCCCACTGATTATTCTCACTGGTTGATGCATTTCGACGTCAATTATCCATACAGCTGCACTATTTTTCCTTACTGGAGCACAGTATTATGCCTTGGATTGCACTAATGCCAATGTAGCAGTAAGATTAGTATCTGCATTGGCACCCCATCCGGATCCGGCCACTTTTCTGACAATATCAATTCTGGTGTTCACCTTTTTTGCTACGTTTTCTAAATGGTTCTTAAAGGAAAGAGCCTGGTCTAAAATAACCCCTCAAGTATTATGGGTATGGATTATGTCCCAGGGGACATTTTCCAAAACTGAATTTAATTTGCGATTTGCCTCGCGATTATTAAGAAGGTAAGCATTTACCTCCGTTTTAGATGGATTTCGTTTCCATCTCAAGTTCTCGAAAAAGTCACCCATTATGTGTAAATCTTTGGTCAAAGATCATTCACACTCTTCCAGCTTTATTACTTGATAAGCTAGTGTTAGCTCGTCAGCAAATTGTATCTTTTTAGTGCTAGTTTTGGGCGTATCGCTGGTATAAAGATAAAAATGGGTTCGTGATAACACAGAGCCCTGAGGTAGCCAGTCATTCAGCCTTCGCCATTTGCTCCCTTTCCTCCAAGGAATTCTTGAAATCGTCTGTTGCTGAACATGCTATCCATTAAACTAACCAACGTTTTACGTGGTATGACTTCTGCAAATTTCAGTAGCGGGCCACGGCGCCATACGGTGTCAAATACGGCAATAAGATCAACAAATGCTACTAATGGCTCTAAGCACTATGGGACTTTATATAATCAGCTACAGAATACACTTAGGAGCAGGCTCAAACCTGTAAAAACACCCTAGCCAACGCAAGATGCGCCTCTCGTGTATGACGTTTGTCAAGAATGGAAAGAGGTTTCGTATAAGTTTACTCCGACTATTTCTCGTCTCATAACTGACCCTAACAAATGTGTGAATGGATATGGTCTTCCCAGAAAACTGTGGACATCACCGAATCGATTCGCTACAGGACATGGGTGATGTGGCACCTTTTTGTATGCGTGGGGGTTCAAAGTCGCCCCAGCTTGTAACTGTGGTGATCCTGTGCAGACTATTCAGCACCAGATTGAAAAGTGTATACTACGAAAATTCCTTAGTGGATTCAACGAGCTACATTTGGTGGACCAGAGCTGTATAGTACTTAAGAGACATACATAATCAGTTATAATATTTTGTTTGCATTGTTTGGTTGCTTGTGTTTATTCAGCCTCTTATATACGAAGTCCTTAAAGAAGACTTAGATTGCCATGTAATTTCTTGGCAGATTAAAACTGTGTGCCGGACCGAGACTCGAACTCGCAGTTTTAATCTGCCAAGAAGTTTCATATCAGCGCACACTCCGCTGCATAGTGAAAATCTCATTCTGGAATGCCATGTAAGTCAATCTGGCCGTTGTGGCCGAGCGGTTCTAGGCACTTCAGTCCGGAACCGCGCTGCTGCTACGGTCACAGGTTCGAATCCTGCCTCGGGCATGGATGTGTGTGATGTCCTTAGGTTAGTTAGGTTTAAGTAGTTCTAGGTCTAGGGGACTGATGACCTCAAATATTAAGTCCCATAGTGCTTAGAGCCATTTGAACCATGTAAGTCATACGAATAAAAACTACCAAGTATGATCATCGTTGACGAGTAAGGCGGTGTATTGGGAAGACGTGTACTTTCATTGTTTTAGCGGAGCACAGAGGTGTTACTCTTGGCTTCATAGTGTGGGGAGCCATCGGGTATGACTTCAGGTTAGGGTTGGCAGTGGTTGTGGGAACTGTGACGGTACAAGGGTATGTCATGGACATGCTTCGACCTCTTGCTTATATCTCTTGCGACGGTGCCGTAGTTCCGTTTTTCAGCAATACTATGCTCTTCCACACATAGCACGTGACTATGTACTGTCTGCGTGATGTTGAGGTACTCCCACGGCCTGGAAGATCTCCAGATCCGTCGCTGATAGACGTGTAGGATCGAGTCAGATGTCAGCTCCGTCGCAGTGCCAGTATGCAGGATGTCAAGCATCAGTTATAACGATTCTGAGCCAGCTTTCCTGAAGAGGGGATAAAACGGCTTTATGACGGCCATCCCAGTAAGTGCATGCATCTAGGCGAGAGTGGGTGCAACGTCGTACTGGCAAGTGGGCTCATAGTGCCAAGTTCTTTATAAATTTGACTCGAGTTTGTAATCACTGAATGAACATCCCAGATCCTTTCCATTCGTGAAGTTTCACCTTGTTTCCCCCTCCCTTGCTGTTGTGACTCATGTTTTTCGTCACGCAGAAACGTCACAAGTGCGCATTGTAGGTTTGACTTATGGCAGCAAGTGGTCTTTTAGTACGAAAGTCATTCAAAATTGAGAGCTACTCAGGCAGTCGAGGCAAAGAAAAACAAAGAAATGAACGAGTTAATGGAGTGGACAGGATGATGTAGTTATGATTGTGAAGAAACTGAAACTGAGGTTGGTAGGACATTGGCCAGTCAAATAGCTGGTAGATTTACTAAGGAACTTCTTTCCTGGATTCGAAGAGAGAAAAGAACAAGAAGGAATCCTAATGCAGTGTAACCAGACGACATAAGAGTAATGCGGGTGTATGTAACTGGAAGCAATGACGTGTGGCACGTGGTAATGTGTGACAGGTTCCTTACGATGGAAGAAACCGTCTGCACAATTCAAAACCGGCCTTGGGGCATGCTTAGCAAGCCTAAGAGTTCCGCTGGCAGCCCATTAATAGCAAGAAAATCTAGTGCTGCGAACTGCTCGAGAGACACAGTTCCATGTCACGTTAGATGCATACGCAATACGTTAAATAATTATACCATTTCCCATTTTTAAAACGGTGACTTCTTATTTCTGCAGTAATTACGTCTGCATATTTAATGAGTGGAGAATCTGGAACTACCGAGATTCCGTTTCACATGTAGTGGAGAGAAATCCTGTGGTGTCACCTCCAAGTCCAGACACCCCACTTGCTAGGTGGTAGCTTTTAAATCGGCCGCGGTCCGCTAGTATACGACGGACCCGCGTGTCGCCACTGTCAGTAATTGCAGACCGAGCGCCGCCACACGGCAGGTCTGGAGAGACATACTAGCACTCGCCCCAGTTGTACAGCCGACGTTGCTAGCCATGGTTCACTAAGAATTACGCTCTCATTTGCCGAGACGATAGTTAGCATAGCCTTCAGCTACATTTGCTACGACCTAGAAAGGCGCCGTATTCAATTGATATTGATATTCTATTAATGTATCATCAAGAGCGATGTTCTACAAATGTGGATTAAAGTTAAGTATTCCAGAAGCTACGTACTTTTCTTTATAGCATTCATTACGTATCCTGTTTTAGACCTCACGCCAGCCTGCGTGAGTTTATGCGCGTGCCTTTCGGCTTCCTCTCATTGTGTCTAGGCTGTCTTGTCTAGACACAACAAATCCCACTGCGATCTTAGTCGCAATAGGCAGAACGTCCGTTCAATTAGCATGCACCAAGGAATGAACTGAAGAAAGTAAATCCCCATTTGCGAAGACTGTGAACCAAAATAAAACGAAATCAGGGAGAAAGGAAGTGAATTTCAGTTTCACTTGACTGTACCACCGCCTCATTCAGTGCAAACGATGATAGTCAGGTGTTGGCTGTAATTGTGTTTTACGGTCTCAGATACTATCTGGCCGACTTGATTATTTTGCAGGCTTGATACGCAGAATTTAGGTCGCGGCGTTTGAGCAAACTATCTACTAGCCGATGATAACGTGCGGGTGTATCACTGAACGAATATCACGGTTCTTAATATTTTCTTGGTTATAAGGCGAATATTGAGATGTGGTCTGTGATAGTTCAGTAACTTAAGTGCACTGTGGAAGGGTACGCACTGAGATACAGAACAAAAATGTCAAGCGCGAAATGGAGATTAGTGGGGGGGGAAAGAGAAGAGAATTATTACGAAGTTTCCGTAATGATAAGAAACGGCCCGTACTATGTACGAGCTGTGAGAGCTTCAGGTAATTTAACAAACTCTGAGGTGATGGTGTGCAAGCTGGATACGTCCATTCCTAAACAGCTATTAGTGTTGTGATGCCGCATTTGTCGGCTGCTATCGATGTAAGGATTTCCCATGAAGCCAGGAGAACAATTCAGTTGTCTGCACAGAGAGTCGCTCGAGCTTAGGCCAGAACACAACACGTTATAGAGTAGCGCTTCTAGGGATAAAAGCCCTTGGTTAAGGTATGATGCTTGTCACTCATTAGCTACAGCGTATATCGGCGAAAATGTGTATGTCTTCAACAATGTTAGGGGGCGCTTTGAAGTCACAGAAGCAAGAAGTCGAAGATGGAAGAGAGGTCCTAATGCCCAGGAGGATACCGGACATGGTGATTAATTGTGGTAGTATGTTAGTTTCATAAGACAGACATTGGAGATGCATAGGAATCATCCAAGCTAATTTCGAGCGTGGAAAGACTAAAAAACTAAGTTCCATTTAGCACTAAATCACGAAGAGATACGCCGTCAGAACCGCACAAGTGTAAGGCAACAATTTCTGCAGAAACTTCTGCATCGTACAATGTCGCCAATTCGCGTCGATTGCCGTTACGTGGTTTTGTTTCAGCGATTACAATATCAAACAGAGCTATCACAGTTTAACACGATCAGTGTTTGCAGAATCCCATGTTGATTTCTGTGGAGGAGATTTTCGTTCTCCAAGGAGAGCATTATACGAATGCAAAATCGGGAGGTACAGAACTATCTGGTGTCGTGGAAGACTTTCTCGTTGGTGAAGATATCCAACACATGGTCAGTGAGAACAAGGGGAGGATAAAAAAAATGTAAACACAACTCCCAATGTGGTGTAGAAAAACTGTTGGCCTCAAAACAGAACTTCCCGCTAGCTCGGAATGGGTAAATGCAGATCCTGTATAGTTTTCAATGGAATCTTTCTTCCCACAAAATAGTGCAAGTTTAGGTAACAATGATGGGTGTTGATACCGATCCTGCACCCTTCTCGTCAATGTACACCGCAAAGACTCAATAATATTGAACTCTGGTGACTGTGATGCCTAGGGGAGTTGCGACAATTCATCCTCGTGGTCACAAAACCAGTCCTGGACAATGCAAGCTGTATGAATGGGAGCCGTGCTGTCTTGGATCACGGCACCACTGTTGGGAAACAACCGTTATACCATGGGATGGGCTCGATCAGCCAAAAAAGTCACACACTCGTTTGCAGTAATGCGGCCTTGCAGAGTAAACATTCGGTGGGGGGGGGGGGGAATAAGACCATGTGGCTGCCCAAATCATCACAGAACCCCCGTCAAATTTCGCACTTGGGACGTAAACTTAGTCAGATGTTGCAAATAATTTGCAACAAGGTTCATGATTTTTTTTCCATTGGTCTATAATCTAGGTTTTATGGCTTCAGCACCACGTTTCCCTGTGACAGGTAATTGCATCACTGATGAGTGGTTTTGGAATTTCAGCTCACTCTGCAATTCTCTGCGTACGGAGTTCTCTTCACGTTCTTTTGGTGCTGACAATGTTCGTCTTCGCGGTTGGGACATTCCGTTTTGCAGTGACTTCTGCAGCTGACGTCCACTTATTTTTCGTCCTAATCCTCTTCAGTGACCATCTGTTACGATCACTCAACACACAGTTTCATCCGCATTGTGACTCAGCGGAAGATATTTCTCCAAATTCCCTGTATGCGGATAAATGTCCGATGCCTTGGTTATGGTAGCATCCACCGTACGAGTAACAAAAATCTGCCCACGTTCCAATACACTGACCTCACATAATGCACTCACAACCACACAGAACACTGTCGTGATCACGAATGATACTTGCAGCGGACTGAAGGCACTGCACGCTTGCCGTTGTCGGTCACGTACAACAGTGTAAACTGAAGGTTTGGCTAGATTCTGCATTTGTGTTCAAGCACGCATTCTCGTGGTATTTTCATATTTTTGTCCAACCGCTGTATCTTTTGACCTGCATCCTATGAAGCGCATCTAGGAAGCACTAGGAAGACGAACTTGACTCCGTCAGCACTCACCCTCCTAGATGTTCGCGCAGCATGCCAAGCACAATTAACTTTTCCGTAGTTTCACTAAATCGATCAAGGCTGGATCGTACATACCTTTGGGAAGTTGTGACGTTGTAATACAGATAAGGTACCTAAACTTTCTTTGCCAGTTATGTTTACTGTATAAATTCTGCAAAACTTTAGACACTATGAGTTAATTAGAAATATAGTATGTATTGTAACTTGTGTAAATTATTCTGCATTATGCTGTAACTATTCTGAGTTGACGCTGATATTATCCGTGGTCTAGGAGGGCCGACACGATTGTTCAGCGTATTCGATCAGAAGACTCGTTGCCTTCTGTAATAAAAATAAAAAGAAAACAGAATAAAAGACTCAACGATGAACTTGAACGGGTGTCACATGATGTTCGGTCAGCCCAAATGTCTATGAATAATTATGAACTAAATGAATGAAAAAAGAGAAGGTGTAGCGTCTTTCATTAGTAATCAAAACGTCCTCGGTCCCGGGCTCGAACCCCGCCACCGCTTAAATTTTAAATAATAATCATCAGTAGTGGTAGCCGAAGACTTCTGGCGTAATAAGTCACCCTCATTCTGCCAACGGCCTTGTCAAAGAGAGCTGAGGGGCGGAGAGAGGTCCAGGACAAACTCTTGCCCTTGGGGTGGGAAATTACCCCTAAAGATGGAGGATCTGCAATAACCAACGGCATGAGGATGCAGAAGGCAATGGAAACCATTGCATTAAGGACACTTAACGTGTAACCCTAGGCATGTGGCCTGTAGTTGAAAAAGGGTCATTATGATCTCTCCATAGGAAAAAGATTCCGGAATAGTCCCCCATTCGGATTTCCACGAGGGTATTTCCGAGGAGGAGGTGAACATGAGAAAAAGACTGAATAACCAACGAAAGTATAACGTTCTACGAGTCGGGGCGTGGAATGTCAGAAGTTTGAACGTGGTAGGGAAGCTAGAAAGCCTGAAAAGGGATATGCTAAGGCTCAGTCTAGATGTAATGGGGGTCAGTGAAATGAAATGGAACGAATACAAGGGTTCCTGGTCAGATGAGTATAGGGTAATATCAACAGCAGCAGCAAATGGTATAGCGGGAGTTTCCCTATGATTAGGAAGGTAGGGCAGAGAATGAGTTACTGTAAACAGTTCAGTGATAGGGTCATTCTCATCAGCACCGACAGCAAACGAACGCCGACATGATAGTTCGGGTATGCATGCCGACGTAGTAAGACGAAGAGAAAGAGAAAGTATATGAGGATATTGAGCGGGAATTCAGTATGTAAAGGGAGCTGAAACTGTATAGTCATGGGAGAGTCATGGGAGCTGGAATGCGGTTGTAGGGGAAGGTGTAGAAGGAAGGGTTACGGTATAATAATAGGCTTGGTAGTAGGAATGAGAAAGGAGAACGTCTAAGTGATTTCTCTGATAAATTTTAACTAGTAAGAGGAAGAGGTATACTTGGAAAACGCCGGGAGATGCAGAAAGATATTAGATTTCATCATAGTCAGACAGAGATTTAGAAATCAGATACTGTATTATAAGGCACACCCAGGAGCAGATATGGAGTCATCACAATTTAGTAGTGATGAAGAGTAGGCTGAAGTTTAGGAGGCTAGTCAGGAAGAATCAGTATGCAAAGAAGTGCGACATGAAAGTGCTGAAGAATGAAGAGACACGCATGAAGTTCTTTCATGGTATAGATATAGCAACAAGGAAGTGCAAAAACGTTTAGGGAAATTCAGGAATACAGAAATAAATAGGAAATGCAGGGAAGCTGCATGAAAAATGTGAAGAAATCGAAAAAGTAATGATTGTCAGGAGAACCGACCCAGGACATAAAAAAGGCAAAAGAATCTTCGGTGAAATTAAAAGCAAGGTTGGTAACATTAAGAGTGCAATGGGAATTCTACTGTGAAATGCAGAGTATACAGCGGGTACATAGAAATATTACATTGAAGGGCTCTTTGAAGGGGAGACTTCTCTGATGTGGTAGAAGAAGAAACAGGAGACGATTTAGAAGAGATAGGGGATCCAGTACTAGAATCAGAATTTAAAAGAGCTTTGGAAGACTTAAGATAAGATAAGACAAAAGGGATTGATAAAATTCCATCAGTATTTCTAAAATAATTGGGGAAAGTGGCAACGAAATGACTCTACACACGTTTGTGTAAAGACTGTAGAGTATATCATCTGACTTTCGGAACAATATCATCCACAAAATCCAAAGACTGCAAGAGCTGAAAAGCACGAGAATTATCGCATAATAGGCTTAAAAGCTCAAGAAAAGGGAATTGAGGACGTGTCGACTGGCGATCGCTTTGGATTGAGGAAAGCTAAAGGCACCAGAGAGGCAGTTCTGAATTTGCGGTTGGTAATGGAAGCAAGACCAAAAAGAAAATCAAGACACATTCATAGGATTTGTCTACCTCGAAAAAGCTTTTGAAATTCTGAGGGCCGGCCAGAGTGGCTGAGCGGTTCTAGGCGCTTCAGTCTGGAACCGCGCGACCGCTACGGTCGCAGGTTCGAATCCTGCCTTGGGCATGGATGTGTGTGATGTCCTTAGGTTAGTTAGGTTTAAGTAGTTCTAAGTTCTAGGGGACTGATGACCTCAGAAGTTAAGTCCCACAGTGCTCAGAGAAATTTGAACCATTTTTTGAAATTCTGAGGAAAGTAGGGGTAAGCTGTACGAAGACAGATAATACACAATATGTACAAGGGACAAGACCGTATAATAAGAGTGAAAGACCAAGAACGAAGCGCTCGGATTAAAAAGGATGTAAGACACGGATGTTGCCCCCTACTGTTCAATCTGTACATCGAAGAGGCAATCATGGAACTAAAAGAAAGATTTAAGAGTGGAATTAAATTCAAGGTGAAAGGATATCAGTGATAAGATTCGCCGATGACAAAACTAGTCTCAATGAAAACGAAGTACAATAGTGACTGGCTGTTGTGGCCGAGCGGTTCTAGGCGCTTCAGTCTGGAATCGCGCGACCACTACGGTCGCAGGTTCGAATCCTGCCTCGGGCATGGCTGTGTGTGATGTCCTTAGGGTAGTTAGGTTTAAGTAGTTCTAATTTCCAGGGGACTGATGACCTCAGTGCTCAGAGCCATTTGAACCATTTTGAAGGATACTACAGGGCATGCTGAACGGAATGAACAGTCTAATGAATGCAGAATATGGATTGAAAGCGAATCGAAGAAAGACAGTACTGAGAAGTAGCAGAAGAGAAAACAGCGAGAAACGTAACATCAGAATCGATGGTTACGAAGTAGATGAAGTTACGGAATTCTGCTACCTTAGCAGTAAAATGACCTGTAATGGACGGAGCATGGAGGACATAAAATGCAGACTAGCGCTGAGAAAAAAGGGCACTCCTGGTCATGAGAAGTCTATTAGTATCAAACATAGTCCTCAACTTCATGAAGAAATTTATGGGAAGTACGTTTGGAACATAGCATTGTATAGTAGTGGAACATGGACTAGGAAAACGGGACGAGAAAAGAAGCGAAACATTTGTGATGAGGTGCTACAGACGAATGATGATAATTAGGTGGATTGGTAAAGTAAGGAATGAGAAGGCTCTGCGCGGAATCGGAGAGGAAAGAATCTATGAAAAACAATGACAATGAGAAGGAACAGGATGATAGGACATATGTTAAGACATCAGGGAGTACCTTCCATGGTACTAGAGGAAGCTGTAGAGAGTAAAAACTGTAGCGGAAGACAGAGATTGGAATACATCCAGCAAATAATATGGGATGTATGTTGCAAGGTCTCCTCTGAGAGGAAGAGGCTGTCACAGAAGAGGAATTCGTGGCGGGCCGCATCAAACTAGTCAGAATACTGATGACTCAAAAAAAAAGTGCCGTTAGGGAAAGTTAAAAAATGCTTAAAAAATGCAATATCGTTGGCTGAGAGCAAAAACGTGTGTAGGAACTCTGGCTCTGGACAGCCCTGTGACGTCACAGCATAGCGCGCAGATTTACGTGGCTTTGATACCTGCGAGTGAACAAACGAGAGTGGCGTGTACTGTACAACTCGGCCTATGTGAGCCGGAATAGATACTAACGACGCACCAAGATGATGACAAGTGTGGGCAGATGTAACAGGCTCCAATAACATCAAGATCATACCCCCATAATTAGTCATTGTTGATCAAGTTGTGACCGCCATATTAAGTGGAGTAACAGAGCCACTGTCGACGACAGTGCCCCCCTTCTTGCAGCGGTGTACCGTAGGTCTCTAGAAGAGTGTAGCGTTCCAAAGGATTGGAAAAGGGCACAGGTCATCCCCGTTTTCAAGAAGGGACGCCGAACAGATGTGCAAAACTATAGACCTATATCTCTAACGTCGATCAGTTGTAGAATTTTGGAACACGTATTATGTTCGAGTATAATGACTTTTCTGGAGACTAGAAATCTACTCTGTAGGAACCAGCATGGGTTTCGAAAGAGACGGTCGTGTGAAACCCAGCTCGCGCTGTTCGTCCACGAGACTCAGAGGGCCATAGACACGGGTTCACAGGTAGATGCCGTGCTTCTTCCCTTCCGCAAGGCATTCGATACAGTTCCCCACAGTCGTTTAATAAACAAAGTAAGAGCATATGGACTATCAGACCAATTGAGTGATTGGATTGAAGAGTTCCTAGATAACAGAACGCAGCATGCCATTCTCAATGGAGAGAAGTCTTCCGAAGTAAGAGTGATTTCAGGTGTGCCGCAGGGGAGTGTCGTAGGACCGTTGCTATTCACAATATACATAAATGACCTGGTGGATGACATCGGAAGTTCACTGAGGCTTTTTGCGGATGATGCTGTGGTATATCGAGAGGTTGTAACAATGGAAAATTGTACTGAAATGCAGGAGGATCTGCAGCGAATTGACGCATGGCGCGGAAAACGGGAATTGAATCTCAATGTAGACAAGTGTAATGTGCGAATACATAGAAAGGAAGATCCCTTATCATTTAGCTACAATATAGCAGGTCAGCAACCGGAAGCAGTTAATTCCATAAATTATCTGGGAGTACGCATTAGGAGTGATTTAAAATGGAATGATCATATAAAGTTGATCGTTGGTAAAGCAGATGCCAGACTGACATTCATTGGAAGAATCCTAAGGAAATGCAATCCGAAAACAAAGGAAGTAGGTTACAGTACGCTTGTTCGCCCGCTGCTTGAATACTGCTCAGCAGTGTGGGATCCGTAGCAGATAGGGTTGATAGAAGAGATAGAGAAGATCCAACAGCGAGGAGCGCGCTTCGTTACAGGATCATTTAGTAATCGCGAAAGCGTTGCGGAGATGATAGATAAACTCCAGTGGAAGACTGTGCAGGAGAGACGCTCAGTAGTTCGGTACGGGCTTTTGTTGAAGTTTCGAGAACATACCTTCACCGAAGAGTCAAGGAGTATATTGCTCCCTCCTACGTATATGTCGCGAAGAGACCATGAGGATAAAATCAGAGAGATTAGAGCCCACACAGAAGCATACCGAGAATCCTTCTTTCCACAAACAATACGAGAGTGGAATAGAAGGGAGAACCGATAGAGGTAGTCAAGGTACCCTCCGCCACACACCGTCAGGTGGCTTGCGGAGTATGGATGTAGATGTAGATGTAGATGTAGACAGCGAAGTAGACGGCTTAACGTCTGCAACGAACTGTAAGGTCGTGTCATTTTCGTTCACGTTTGAAACTTTGTGAGGCGTCACCCAGCTGCATAGAAGGCTTTGGTTCAGTAATGCCATCGGCCTTGTCGCACTAGTAACACTGATTCCCGTCAAATCACCGAAGTTAAATGCTGTTGGTCTTGGCTAAGAGTTGGATGAGAGACCGTCCGGCCTGCCGAGCGCTTTTAGTAAGCGGGGTGCTCTCAGCCCTTGCAAGGCTAATTTAAGAACTACTTCAAGAGGAAGTATCGGCTCAGGTCATCAAAATTGACAAAGGACGGGAGAGTGGTGTGTTGACTACATGCCTCTCCATATCCGCATCCAGTGACGCCTGTGGGTTTAGGATGATACGGCGGTCGGTCGATGCCTTGAGCCTTTCTGTTCGAACTGAGTTCAGTCTTTAATTCAATAATACGAGAGCTTTTCAGAAATTAGGGGAACCTTTCCGTCTGACGCCTCTAGGCGCGCGCCGACCGCGTATATTTTGGTACGTGCGTGCTCAGCAGCTCAGTCAGCATCCATCCGTGACAGCGGGAACGTCTCTGCGCGGTCTGGTTTTCTCGATGTTCGAATTTGAAATGTGCGCTGCAATCGAAAATCCCGCCAGTTGTGAGGTGCGGTCTGTGATACTGTTTGTTGGCAAAAAACAAAAACCTATAGAAATTTATCGTGAACTGTGCGAAGTGTTCGGAAACAAAGTAATGAGTGAATGTCCCGTCCGGAATTAGTGGATTCGGTATAAAATGGCCGAACCAAACGTTCATGATGAAGAGAAGAGTGGACGCTCGATCATTGAGACTGACGATCTTGTCGCTAAAGTTGATGAAACGATTCGTGAAATTCCGTCGCTTCACAATAACGGAGCTTTCGCTTTCTTTTCCACAAGTGTCACGGACTTTGTTTTTTGAAATTGTCACTCAAAAGCTAGGCTACCACAAATTTTGTTCACGTTGGGTGCCCCAAAATGCTTACAGAGTACCATAAAGAACAGTGAATGGTGCCAACATTGACATTTCTGGAGACCTACCACAAACATGGAGTGGGGGCACACAAGGTTTCTCCCCCCCCCCCCCCAAAAAAAAAAAAAAAAACAAGAAAATGTTTGCAATCCTTGTCAGCAAGAAATTTGATGGAGATTGTGCTGGGATAGGCAAGGTGTGCTTTTTACTGATTTTCTCGAACATGGAGTAACCATAAATTCATAAATCTGCCATGTACTGTCAAACTTTGCACAACCTTAGAAGAGCAGTTCGAAACAAACGCCGAGGAAAGCTGACGTCCAAAATTTTGTTTTTGCACGACAATGCCCGACCTCACACGCAAAAAGCACTAAAGAACTTCCTAATTCATTTAAATGGGAAATTTTTCCTCATTCGCCCTACAGCCACGATCTTGCACCAAGCGACTTCCACTTGTTTCCCAAGATGAAGAACTGGCTTGCAACGCAGCGCTTTGATGACGACGCGGAACTCCAGGCGGGCGTGACTCACTGGCTGAAGTCGCAGGTGGTCGAATTTTACGACGAAGGTCTTTCAAAGCTTGTCCACCGCTATGATAAGTTCCTCAATGTGTTTGGTGACTATGTGGAAAAGTAGTATGTCGCTCTTTCAGATGTATGTAATAAAATGTATTTCTTGTAATTAGTTTTTTTAATGCAAAACGTTCCCTACATTCAGAATAGCCCTCTTAAGTAACTAAGTAACATACAAAAAAATAGAGCCACCTAATCTTGTCGTTATCCTTAGTCATTGTCACCTATTTAGTTTCCAATTCCTTCCCGGTTATTGAATACGCGATTGTCGTCGTTTAAAGCTCAAAGAAGACTAATAATAGACTATCATTGCCAACTTTGTTTGCTGCTTGAAAAGATAACAAAGAAATTGATAACGAAGCCCCTATAAGTTAACTGTGTTTTTTAGTAATATTCGATTTAAAAAATGAAGACAAAGTAAAGCAACTTAAAGGAATTCTGACAATCTCAAATCTAAGGTTCAAATGGTTCAAATGGGTCTGAGCACTATGGGACTTAACATCTGAGGTCATCAGTCCCCCAGACTTAGAACTACTTAAACCTAACTAACCTAAGGACATCACACACATCCATGCCCGAGGCATGATTCGAACCTGCGACCGTAGCAGCAGCGCGGTTCCGGACTGAAGCGCCTAGAACCGCTCGGCCACAAAGGCCAGCCAAATCTAAGGAAAGTATGAGTTATGTTTATATGGTTTATCTCTGTGTCTATTGAAATAATGCTGTTGTTGTCTCGGGCTTGATTTGTAGTTCGGCGTTGCCAATCTGTTGAAAGCTAACAGTTGCTTATTCAAGCCAGTAAATTTTCATAGTAATTACAATCCACTCAAGTAATTAGCCTGCCAATAGCTAGGAAAGAAAGTAAAAATTAATCCGAGGTTACGTAAACTACTGTCGCGACAAAAGAACTACTTCCAGTCAATCGTTTACTTTTCAATAATGAGTTTAAATATCTTTTACAAATTAACATATCTTAGAATTAACGACATAAGACAATGCTTTTTTTGTCCATTATTATTTCGTAACGTGTTCTGTTGTCAGAAATGTGTATCAACCTTCTGTTGTCACAAGTACAGTCAAATAGTTACATAATCTTTGCTGTCAGCATAATCACTTATACTGAAAAGACAGTGCCCAGTTGGACTGTCGACTGTCTTAAGTAATTTCTTTATTATTTTAATTAGATTTATCCGTGTAAGCAGTAAGTGATGGAGTAGAGTAGGTTGCTCATTAGAGTAACTTAATGTAAGCTTCTCTCCAGTTTTTTTTTTTTTTTTTTTTTTTTTTTTACACGGTAGCCTTGGTCATTAGGCACATGCATTAACCAATTGGTAAGGGGAAGGGGGGGGAGGTTACAAACGACGCAGCAGATTTCCTTCCTTATCCTTCTCCGCCCGAGCCTATAATGTAATGACTTCGACGGCGATGGAACGTTAAACTTTGAACTTCCTTCCTTCTGGTGCTGCTGGGGATAGATCTTTCGGTTTTGTATCTTTTTAACAAAATCGTGCGTCAGATGTTTGAGATTAACATGGAACTAATTCTGTAATCATTCCAATATCTTGTTCAGGAAATGCACTATCATATGGGTCATGTAATTTACGGATGTATATGATACCGAATGACGTCTGTCCGCATAAAGGACACGCCTCACCAAACGGTTGTCGTGCAGAGAATGGAGACAAATGACACCCGAGCCCTTATCTGACACGTCTCAAGATATATCACGGCGTTGCGACATCCTTCGTCTCAATCAGCTTGACATTTTCCGCAGCTTTCATAAAGAATGGAGAACACGTACGCTTCTCATAGATTTTATCGATAACGAGCCGCCAAATGATTTTGCGAGGAAACGATAAGTCGTAACCAGTACTGCGAAACAACAGATAGTTTCACCACGACACGTTACACTCATTTGTGTATCTTGCACAGTTTGCTACATGTATTCTTTGAATTCTGATATGAGCTATGTACAATTTGTCACATTGATCTTTCGTGGTATAAGCTATGATAACGAATGAAACAGACTAAGCTACTGCTGATAAGTTGACACGGAACGAATTCAGTACAACAAATTGCTTAAGTACTATCTTATTATAAATCTAACGCATTCTTTATTGAAGAAAATCTAGGTAACGTTGTTGTTGGTGGTGTTGTCGTCTTTAGTTCCGTTACTGGTTTGATGCAGTTATCAACGCAACGGTATCACATGCAAGCCTTGCCGTCTCTTCATTTTGCAGAGATTTAGGAACCAGGTTTTAAATTGTAAGGTATTTCCAGGAACAGATGTGGACTCTGACCACAATTTATTGGTTATGAACTGTACATTGAAGCTGAAGAAACTGCAACAAGATGGGAATTTAAGGAGATGGGACCTGGATAAACTGAAAGAACCAGAAGCAGTAGAAAATTTCAGAGGATGCGTTAGAGAACGATTGACGAGAACAGGAGAAGAAATACAGTAGAAGAAGAATGGGTAGCTTTGAGCGATGAAATAATGAAGGCAGTAGAGGTCCAAGTAGGTAAAAAGAAGAGATGTTGAGTTTAATTGATGAAAGGAGAAAATATAAAAATGCAGTAAATGAAGCAAGCGAAAAGGAATACAAACGTTTCAGAAATGATATGAACAGGAAGCGCAAAATGGCTAAGCAGGAATGGCTAGAGGACAAATGTAAGGATGTAGAAGCATATATAATTAGGGGTAAGATAGATGCCGCCTACAGGAAAATTAAAGAGACCTTTCGAGAAAAGAGAACCACCTGTATGAATATCAAGAGCTCAGATGGAAAACCAGTCCTAAGCAAATAAGGGAAAGCAGAAAGTTGGAAATTTGTGGCAAGGTCTTATGGGAACAAACTGCTGAGGTCATCGGTCCCTATGCCTACACGCTACTTAATCTAACTTAAACTAACTTAGGCTATTGACAACAAACACACACACACACACACACACACACACACACACACACACACACACACACACACACATATGCCCGAGGGGGAACTCGAACCTCCGACGGGGGGAGCCGCACGGACCGTGACAAGGCGCCAAGACAACGCGGCGCATAAAGTTGGAAGGGTTACATAGAGGGCCCGTACAAGGGCATTGTACTTGAGGGTAATATTATGGAAATCGAAGAGGACGTAGACGAAGATGAGATGGGAGACATGATACTGCGTGAAGAATTTTACAGAGCACAGAAAGACCTAAGTCGAAACAAGACCTGGGGGTAGACAATATTCCGTTAGAACTACTGATAGCCTTGGGAGAGCCAGTCATGACAAAACTCTTCCATCTGGTGAGCAATATGTATGAGACTGGCGAAATCCCCTCAGACTTCAAGAAGAATATAATAATTCCAATTCTAAAGAAAGCCAGTGCTGACAGATGTGAAAATTACCGAACTACCACGGTTGCAAAATACAAACACGAATTTTTTACAGACGAGGGGAAAAACTGGTAGAAGCCGACCTCGGTGAAGATCAGTTTGGATTCCGTAGATGCCCGCATCTCGTGGTCGTGCGGTAGCGTTCTCGCTTCCCACGCCCGGGTTCCCGGGTTCGATTCCCAGCGGGGTCAGGGATTTTCTCTGCCTCGTGATGGCTGGGTGTTGTGTGCTGTCCTTAGGTTAGTTAGGTTTAAGTAGTTCTAAGTTCTAGGGGACAGATGACCTCAGATGCTAAGTCCCATAGTGCTCAGAGCCATTTGAACCATTTGATTCCGTAGAAATGTTGGAACACGCGAGGCTATACTGACTCTACGACTCATCTTAGAAGATAAATTAAAGAAAGGCAAACCTACGTTTATAGAATTTGCAGACTTAAAGAAAGCTTTTGACAGTGTTGACTGGAATACGCGCTTTCAAATTCTGTTGGTGGCAGAGGTAAAATACCGGGAGCGAAAGGCTATTTACAATTTGTACAGAAACCAGATTACAATTTGTACAGAAACCAGATGGGAGTTACAAGAGTCGAGGGACACGAAAGGGAAGCAGTGGTTGAAAAGGGATTGATACAGGGCTGTAGCCTATCCCCGATGTTATTCAATCTATATAGTGAGCAAGCGGTAAAGGAAACAAAAGAAAAATTTGGAGTAGGAATTAAAATGCAGGGAGAAAATAAAAACCTTGAGATTTGCCGATGAAATTGTAATTCTGTCAGAGACTGTAGCGGACTTGGGAGAGCAGTTCAGAGGAACAAACAATGTGTAGAAAGGAGGATATAAGATGAACATCAACAAAAGCAAACCGCGGGTACTGGAATGTAGTCGAATTAAATCAGGTGATGCTGAGGGAAATAGGTTAGAAAATGAGACACTTAAAGTAGTAAAGGAGTTTTGCTATTTGGGCAGCAAAATAAATGAGGAAGGTGGAAGTATAGAGGATATAAAATGTAGACCGAGGATGGCGAGGAACGCATTTCTAAAAAAGAGAAATTTGTTATCATCGAGTATAGATTTAAGTGGCAGGAAGTCATTTCTGAAAGTGTTTGCATGGAGTGTACCCATGTATGGAAGTGAAACATGGACGATAAACAGTTGAGACAAGAAGAGAATAGATGCTTTTGAAATATGGTGCTACAGAAGAATGCTGAAGATTAGATGGGTAGATCACGTAACAAATGAGGGGGTACTGAATGGAATTGGGGAGAAGAGGAATTTGTGGCACAACTTTACTAGAAGAAGGGATCGGTTGGTAGGACACTTTGTGACACATCAAGGAGTCACGAATTTAGTATTGGAAGGCAGCGTGGAGAGTAAAAATCGTAGAGGGAGACAAAGAGATAATTACACTTAGCAGATTCAAAAGGATGTAAGTTGTAGTTTTTTTCCCTTATTGAGTATCGATCCCCCCCCCCCCCCCCCGCCCATTCCTCCTCCCTCGAAGGGTTACAGTAGTTACTCGGAGATGAAGAGGCTTTCACAGGATAGAGTACCATCGAGAGCTGCATCAAAGCAGTCTTTGGACTGAGGACCACAACAACAACAATCTACTCGTATTTGAATCTGCTTACTTCTTTAGTCAATGCTTATAAGTAAACTTTAGCTACTTGAGTCAATGTGGGCAGAAAACTACTTACTGTTTGGGTGCCCAGATTTATAGGAACGATGTCTGTGGGCTGCAGGATATGCGTTTTTTAGTAGTGTTAGTATCATGACTTGCCGCTAGGTGCCGTTACTGGTACGGCAACATACGGTTGAAACGCAAGCATCAGTGTGCTTTATAGTTGCCGATAGTCAACAGTATCTGGACAAGATGAGCAGGGCGTTACTTGTAAAGCAGTTTTATCCAAACAACAGCACCAGTGCTGCTGCACTTCGCAAGCATCGACTCATTAAAGGAAGGAGTGGTCTTCTTTCCACACCTGGGTTGAAGAACATGGTTCGAAAGTCCCAATTAACGGGCGATATGGGAGTTACTCCTGGGAGTAGCCGACAGCGAATTGCGCCACAAACTGTTGAACAAGTTACTGTTGGCATGGCTGAGAATGCTGGATGCAATGTGCAATCTTGAAAAGTGCACGAGTTGTTTCACGACAGCTGAACATTCCATGGTCCACCGTTCGAAAAGTGCTGCGAACAGTTGTGCAATAGTGTCTCTACTGCGGATTCAGACTGTCGTAATGCATGCTCACATTCAGCAACGTTTGTAACCTGGAACGTAAATCTGGAACGCAGTTAACAAATGTGACCCTCTCGTGTGGAAATTATAATGTATTTCTTTCAATGGCTTCTTTCAATGGCTTATTCCTTATTTGTCTTCCGCGATTCCTTAAAAATGTTTCCACGAAGTTTCATTGTCCTAACATCACTCATTTTTCATGGGGGCCCCTTCTCAAGTAGCGAAATTTTAATTACAACCACCCTATAAATAGCTCTTCTTCATCGTCTGATAACCGCCCCCCCCCTCCCGCACCCTCTCCTCTAAATTCTTCTGTAGAACCACATTTCAAAAACTACTCTGTTTTGCATAAACTGTTTAGAGGTTACACTCCAAACAAACATCTTCCCAATACTTAAATTTATATTAGATGTTAAGAAGTTTCTCTTTTTCAGAAATGCTTTTCTTGCTACAGCCAGTCTGAAGTTTTTGTCCTCTCTACTTCGCCCATTGTCTGTCATTTTGATGCCCAAACAGTAAGACTCAGCTACTCTTTTTTCTCCTCTTACAAATACAAGTGAATTTGTCATTTTCTGTTCTAATTCCCTCAGAACAGGCTGGTATGATTGAACTACATTCCATTATTCTCGTTTTGCTTTTGTTAATATTCATCTAACAATCTCTTTTCAAGACGCTATGTATTTTGTTGAGCTGCTCATCCAAATCCCTGGCAGAATTACAATGACATCAGTAAAACTCAAAGTTTTCTTTCCTCTACCTGAACGTTAACCCAGTTTCCAAATTTCTCCCTGGTTTCCTTTACTGCCTGCTCAATACACAGATTAAATAATATGGGGGAGACACTACAATCCTGTCTCACTCCCTTCCCAACCACTGCTTCCCTTTCATGCCCCTCGACTCTCATAACTGCTTTCAGGTTTCTGCACAATTGTAACTAACCTCTCAAAAAAAGAAAAAAAATGGTTCAAATGGCTCTGAGCACTATGGGATTTAGCATCTGTGATCATCAGTCCCTTAGAACTTAGAACTACTTAAACCTAACTAACCTAAGAACATCACAGACATCCATGCCCGAGGCAGGATTCGAACTTGCGATCGCAGCGGTCGCGCGGTTCCAGCGCCTAGAACCGCTCGGCCACACCGGCCGGCCCTAACCTTTCACTCCATGTATTTTATCGCAGCTACCTTCAGAATTTCAAGGAGTGCCTTCCAGTCAACACTCTCACAAACTTTCTCTAAATATACAAATGCAATAATTGTAGGTGTGCCTTTCTTCAGTCAGTATTTCCTCGTGTGTCGCTACCCGAAATTATTTTCCCAGAGGTCTGTCTCTGGCAGTGTTTGTACTCTTCTGCAAGTAATGCATGTTAGCATAAGGGGCAGTCAAATGAAAAACGAACGCTAGCCACAACGAAACCGTGGAATGGTTTCATTCATAATTAATCATCAGGGGCGTTAAGACATTTATCCATATGAGGGACGAAACGATCAATTCCTGTTTCTTAGAAAGCGTTCGAGCGCTGACGGATCCACAACCGCACTCTCGCACTTCTCGTCCGACTAAAACCTACGTCCACGCATTTCTTCTTTGAGGTCGCCAAAGATGTGAAAATCACACCGTTAAAGATCCAGGCTGTAGGGAGGATGTTGCAGTGTTTCCAAACCAAATCACTGAAGCGTAGCCTTCGAACGATTGGCAGTGTGGAGTCGGGCTTTATCGTGCTACAGGGTGATTCCTACTGACAGCATTGCTGGGCGTTTTGACTTTATAACGGGTCGCATTTTCTGCAAAATGTCTTCATATAGCGGTGCACATACGAGGTGCATTCAAGTTCTAATGCCTCCGATTTTTTTTTTCTCCAGACTGGAAAGAGATAGAAACATGCGCATTGTTTTAAAACGAGGCCGCGTTCATTGTCAATACGTCCCAGAGATGGCAGCACCGTACGGCAGATGGAATTTTACCGCCAGCGGCGAGAATGAGAACTGTTTTAAATACTTAAAATGGCGACGTTTTCCTTACTTGAACAGCGTGCAATCATTCGCTTTCTGAATTTGCGTGGTGTCAAACCAATTGAAATTCAGCGACAGTTGAAGGAGACATGTGGTGATGGAGTTATGGATGTGTCAAAAGTGCGTTCGTGGGTGCGACAACAAAGCGAAACAATCTCGGGCTCGCTCAAGCCGGTCTGACAACATGATCGAGAAAGTGGAGAGAATTGTTTTGGGGGATCGCCGAATGACTGTTGAACAGATCGCCTCCAGAGTTGGCTTTTTTGTGGGTTCTGTGCACACAATCCTGCATGACGACCTGAAAATGCGAAAAGTGTCATCCAGGTGGGTGCCACGAATGCTGACGGACGACCACACGGCTGCCCGTGTGGCATGTTGCCAAGCAATGTTGACGCGCAACGACAGCATGAATGGGACTTTCTTTTCGTCGGTTGTGACAATGGATGAGACGTGGATGCCATTTTTCAATCCAGAAACAAAGCGCCAGTCAGCTCAATGGAAGCACACAGATTCACCGCCACCAAAAAAATTTCGGGTAACCGCCAGTGCTGAAAAAATGATGGTGTCCATGTTCTGGGACAGCGAGGACGTAATCCTTACCCATTGCGTTTCAAAGGGCACTACGGTAACAGGTGCATCCTACGAAAATGTTCTGAAGAACAAATTCCTTCCTGCAGTGCAACAAAAACGTCCGGGAAGGGCTGCCGTGTGCTGTTTCACCAAGACAACGCACCCGCACATCGAGCTAACGTTACGCAACAGTTTCTTCGTGATAACAACTTTGAAGTGATTCCTCATGCTCCCTACTCACCTGACCTGGCTCCTAGCGACTTTTGGCTTTTTCCAACAATGAAAGACACTCTCCGTGGCCGCACATTCACCAGCCGTGCTGCTATTGCCTCAGCGATTTTCCGGTGGTCAAAACAAACTCCTAAAGAAGCCTTCGCCGCTGCCATGGAATCATGGCGTCAGCGTTGTGAAAAATGTGTACGTCTGCAGGGCGATTACGTCGAGAAGTAACGCCAGTTTCATCGATTTCGGGTGAGTAGTTAATTAGAAAAAAAATCGGAGGTCTTAGAACTTGAATGCACCTCGTAGATTGTCGTTCCAGGTCGAAGGACTCGACGAGCAGAGAGCCCCTGCTGTCGAAGCAGGAGGTCATCATGACCTTACCGGAACGTGTGAATAGCTTTAGATTTCTTTGGTGGGGGAGATGTGGGTTGGCTTTGCCGTTTTCCTTCGGGCTGTCGGACGGCGTCATCCTGCCTAAGATAACGCCCGTCCCCACACTGCCAATCGGACTAAGGTTACGCTCCAGCGATCTGGTTGAGAAACACTGCAACATGCTCCGTACTGCCTGCATCTCCCACCGTGTGATTTTCACGTCTTTAGCAACCTGAAGAAAGATATGCGTGAACTTCGGTTTCAGTCGGACGACGAAATGCGAGAGGGGGTGTAGTTGTGGAGCTGTCAGCGGCCGCTCTCGTTCTACGAAACAGGGATTGATCATCTCATCTCCCAGCGGGACAGATGTCTTAACGCGTGTGGTGATTACTTTTGGATGGAACCATTTCGTTGCGGCGCGTGTTCGATTTTATTTGACAGACACTCATATTTTATTGAAATGACGGTTCGGTAATATTCACACCTGCCAGCATCTAACTCCTGTGAAATTGGAATTATTACATTCTTCTCAGTGTAGCTGAGAAAAACACTAGCCCATTTGTGAAAGCTGCGGAGCAATTTATTCAGTCAATCCTGCACAGTTGCTTGTCGAGGCACACCGCAAAAAAAAAAAAAAAAAAAAAAAAACACCGAAGAAAAAAGAAAAAAAGGGAGGATGCTAGCTTTAACTTTCCTGTACATAGACACAGCACCGTAGAATTTGGTATAGGTAGCGCCTCGAAAATGTTTCAAAAAAATGGCTCGGAGCACTACGGGACTTAACAGCTGTGGTCATCAGTCCCCTAGAACTTAGAACTACTTAAACCTAACTAACCTAACGACATCACACACATCCATGCCCGAGGCAGGATTCGAACCTGCGACCGTAGCAGTCGCGCGGTTCCGGACTGCGCTCCTAGAACCGCGAGACCACCGCGGCCGGCGCGAAAATGTTTTCCTCACAAGGGAACCTCCCCATCGCACCCCCCTAAGACTTAGTTATAAGTTGGCACAGTGGATAGGCCATGAAAAACTGAACACAGATCAATCGAGAAAACAGGAAGAAGTTGTGCGGAACTATGAAAAAATAAGCAAAATATACAAACTGAGTAGTCCATGTGCAACATAGGCAACAGCAAGGACACTGTGCGCTCAGGAGCGCGTGGTCCCGTGGTTGGCGTGAGCAGCTGCGGAACGAGAGGTCCTTGGTTCAAGTCTTCCCTCGAGTGAAAAGTTTATTTTCGCAAAGTTATGACCTGTTCGTTCGTTCATTGACGTTTCTGTTCACTGTAATAAGTTTAAGTGTCTGTGTTTTGCGACCGCACCGCAAAACCGTGCGATTAGTAGACGAAAGGACGCGCCTCTCCAGTGGGAATCGAAAACATTTGATCGCCGGCTCATAGGTCAATCGATTCCTCCACAGGAAAACACGTCTGATATATTCTACACGACACTGGTAACGGCATGTGCGTCACATGACAGGAATAAGTTGTCGACCCACCTAACTTGTACACTTGGCGAATGGGTTTTACCTTCCCCCGATTTAGGTTTTCTTGTGGATGTGATAATCACTCCCAAAAAAGTGATGAAAACATAAGAGTGTGTCACATAAACTGCAACAAATGAATGCAACAGTTTCACAGTCGCACAGTCTTCCCTGTGCTCTGTCAAAACATGTTTTTAACGGTTTTTATCGTTTTCAAATTTATCCTTGTGTAGACTGTCAAATCCTGCATATGTCCAAGCAAATCTGAACATGTCCTGCAATTTTGGAGAGAGAAGCTGATTATGTGTGAGTGCCTTGAACTTTCATAATTGTCTGAAAATAAAAAATTAAACTTTCACTCGAGGGAAGACTTGAACTAAGGACCTCTCACTCCGCAGCTGCTCACGCTAACCACGGGACCAAGGCGCTCCTGTGCTCACACTTGTCCTTGATGTTGCCCATCTTACGCATGGACTACTCAGTTAGTATATTTTGCTTAATTTTTTCATAGTTCCACACAACGTCTTCCTGTTTTCTCGATTGATCTGTGTTCAGTTTTTCAAGGTCTATCCACTGTGCCAACTTATAACTAAATCTGAGGGGGTTGCGATGGGGAGGTTCCCTTGTCAGTACCTTTTTAACTGAGAACAGCTATTGTTCGTCGAACCCAGAAACTCATGCTATTACAGGCACATCATTTGACTTCTAAATCACAATTAACAGTTTTTAAAGGTATCGCTTGTCAGCGATTCTGCTGTTTCGAGATGGGTACTGATACTTCATACCTATAGCTGCTGTTTCTGCGACGCCTCTCTAGGGCCGTCCGTATGGGTGAGGGAGGGAGGGGGGGTAGGCAGGGTGAGGCTCAAGCTGTTCCCCTCTCTCCCATTCCCCCGTCTAACCGTCAGCATAGACTTTTTATGGCGCTGTAACACAAAGAAAACCTAATCCACGCAGATTCTGAAACGACTGTACTTCATTCACCCCAGCTGAAGCGCAGTGCATTGCTGATCAAATACACTACTGGCCATTAAAATTGCTACACCAAGAAGAAATAGAAAAAATGCAGATGATAAACGGGTATTCATTGGACAAATATGTTATGACATGTGATTACATTTCCACGCAATTTGGATGCATAGTTCCTGAGAAATGAGTACCCAGAACAACCACCTCTGGCCGTGATAACGGCCTTGATACGCCTGGGCATTGAGTCAAACAGAGCTTGGATAGCGTGTACAGGAACAGATGCCCATGCAGCTTCACGATACCACAGTTCATCAAGAGTAGTGACGAGCCAGTTACTCGGCCACTATTGACAAGACGTTTTCATTTGGTGAGAGATCTGGAGAATGTGCTGGCCAGGGCAGCAGTCGAACATTTTCTGTATCCATAAAGGACCATACAGGACCTGCAACATACGGTCGTGGATTATCTTGCTGAAATGTAGGGTTTCACAGGGATCGAATTAAGGGTAGAACCACGGGTCGTAACACGTCTGAAATGTAACGCCCACTGTTCAAAGTGCCGTCAATGCGAACAAGAGGTGGCCGAGATGTGTAACTAATGGCACCCCATACCATCACGCAGGGTGATACGCCAGTATAGCGATGACGAATACACGCTTCCAATGTGCATTCACCGCGATAGCGCCAAACACGGATGCGACCATCATGATGCTGTAAACAGAACCTGGATTCATCCGAAAAAATGACGTTTTGCCATTCGTGCACCCAGGTTCCTCGTTGAGTACACCATCGCAGGCGCTCCTGTCTGTGATGCAGCGTCAAGGGTAACCGCAGCCATGGTCTCCGAGCTGATAGTCCACGCTGCTGTAGTCGTCGTCCAACTGTTCGTGCAGATGGTTGTTGTCTTGCAAACGTCCCCAACTGTTGACTCAGGGATCGAGACGTGACTGCACGATCCGTTACAGCCATGCGGATAAGATACCTGTCATCTCGACTGCTAGTGATACGAGGCCGTTGGGATCCAGCACGGCGTTCCGTGTTACCCTCCTGAACCCAGCGATTCCGTATTCTGCTAACAGTCATTGGATCTCGACCAATGCGAACAGCAATCTCGCGATACGATAAACCGCAATCGCGATAGGTTACAATCCGACCTTTATCAAAGTCAGAAACGTGATGGTACGCATTTCTCCTCCTTACACGAGGCATCACAACAACGTTTCACCAGGCAACGCCGGTCAGCTGCTGTTTGTGTATGAAAAATCGGTTGGAAACTTTCCTCATGTCAGCACGTTGTAGGTGTCACCACCGGCGCCAACCTTGTGTGAATGCTCTGAAAAGCTAATCATTTGCATATCACACTATCTTCTTCCTGTCGATTAAATTTCGCGTCTGTAGCACGTCGTCTTCGTGATGTAGCAATTTTAATGGCCAGTAGTGTAGCTATCTTGACGAAGAATTTCACAGCATAGAGATGCGTAATCTTGCGCCATGCAGGCACGAATAAATCGAGTAACCTCGATTTTAAATGCATTTTACATAATTTGTTACCAGATCTAGGAAATAGTTATATCATCAAATTTACCTACTCGAGAACTGCGACAGCAACGCGGACTAGCATCCAAGTGATGGTCCATTACACCCACGGAATGTGGCAGACAAGCAGGGCCAAGCCTAGTCAGCAGAAGAAGAAGACAACAACAGCTCTTCCTCGGCGTCTCATTTCATTACTCGAGTATTAAATTGTTTGTGAAATTAATTTTACTGGGCGATATTTAATTTGTCAAGAGGAATGCCGCCAAAGCGATTGAAGGTGTAACAACGACATACATAAAAAGTGTTTTTAACAAAAGCAGATATCAGATAGTTTCAGCTGCACCATACAAACGAAATGAAAACTCATTTTCAGTAAAAAAAACAGACCTTAAACGACTAGGGATGGGACATTCGTATTCACAGGGCATGTACATTATTATGTTCTGCAGAAATGATTAGCATTTCAGTCACCTCGGTACAGCAAGTGTCCTGTTGCCTAGTAGGAACAGGGTATGTCATGGGCCCTACGTTCCATAAGCGATGGCACCGCCGCGTGTAAGGCGCGAATGGCGTTCTGTGGTGTAGCCGTGCATGCTGCATTCACCTGGTTCCAAAGTTCACCTGTGGTGGTTGGCACTGGGTCACAGCAATGCAACCGTCGTTTCGCTACATCCCACACATTTTCGATTGGGGAGAAGTCTGGTGATCTGGCTAGCAAAGGCAAAAAGCTGACATCCTGTGACACAAAGAAGGCTCCTATTCGTGCAGCAACATGTGGCCATACATTGGGTTGCTGAAAAATGGCATCTGGGGTGTTGTGCAGAAAGGGTATGGCTACAGGTCACAGGATATCACATTCACGTCGGTCACACTGGTCACAGTGACCTGTTCATGCTCCAATTGTGAATTTTGGTTGTACCCAGTAGCACCCCCCCATCATAAGGCCTCCAGTTGTCGCTGTATGCCTTGTGCGAATGCGATCACTGTTATTCCGCTCCTCCAGTCTGCGGCGAACCAAAATGCGCCCATCATTTTCAAACAAACAGAACCTGGATTCGTCCGAAAACACTATCTGACGCCATTCCTGTTCCCAGCGACGTCGCTTCACACACCATGGCCGTCTTGCACGTTTCTGCACATTCGTCAAAGGTAGGCGGAGAAGTGGACGACGCGCACGTAACCCATGCAATAATAAACGGCGACGGACTGTCACCTCTGATAGTGTGCGACGTGTTACACTGTTCCACTGTTGCACCAGAGCCGAGGAGGACGCAGACCTGTCCTGCAGTGCCATTCGGATGAAGTGTCGATCTTCTCTTGGGGGTGGTCTGGGTGGTGCGACCTGACTTATCTCGTCGTTTTCTACGGCCTTCCGTGAACCATTTGGCACACTCCCGTTGCACTGCCGAAAAACTTCGTGCCACACTAGCAGCAATTTCCTGGATGGATGCATACATTCTCTCATATCAATAATGCAACCTCTTTCAAACTCGCTGATTTGACGGTACGGTTCGCGCATACGTTTGCGAGGCATACTGCACGTCTGTTCAAGTCGCGCTGGTCCATTACCTTCGGCTTATAACGACAAGTGTGCAATCCTAAAGCATCTATAGCACAGCGGCCGGCGTACCGCTACGAAACGGCATCAAGAAAGCGCTGACCCGCGTACTAATGGAGAGAGAGGGCAGCGCCACACCTCCAGGAAGATAGAGTTCATCGCCTCTTGTCGCAGACTTCGAGAGCATCAGTACTGAGCAATAGGAATGCGACTCTTAGCCTGCATTCTACAAGTAGTAATATCGTGTAAAAGCAGTTGAGTGCAGGAGGTACAGGAAGTACATCAATCCCCCTCAAACGAGAATTTAAGTTATACAAAATTGTTAAGGTTTTCGTGGCCACTTGTTGACAAACTGCCTATTGGCTTCTGTCTCGGGTTCTTCGTCCGACGTTCATCTAATGATTTTTCTGACGTTTCGCCAGCACGAGTGGCTGGCATTGTCAAAGCTTCACCCTCCATTGGCGGTGGTGAACTGGAGGCGAGCTCGCGGCCGCAGGCTATATGTACCTGGCGCGCCAACGTCCGAGGGCTTCTCCGCGGTCATTTCCGGTGCGTTTCTCCTCTTGCTACCTGCGACGGTCGTTCGCTGCAGTACGGGAAGCCAGGATCCGTTTACCTTAAGGCTTTTCTCTTTCTTGTTCAAACACGCGAACAGTTTGAACAAGAAAGAGGAAAGCCTTAAGGTAAACGGATCCTGGCTTCCCGTACTGCAGCGAACGACCGTCGCAGGTAGCAAGAGGAGAAACGCACCGGAAATGACCGCGGAGAAGCCCTCGGACGTTGGCGCGCCAGGTACATATAGCCTGCGGCCGCGAGCTCGCCTCCAGTTCACCACCGCCAATGGAGGGTGAAGCTTTGACAATGCCAGCCACTCGTGCTGGCGAAACGTCAGAAAAATCATTAGATGAACGTCGGACGAAGAACCCGAGACAGAAGCCAATAGGCAGTTTGTCAATTTAAGTTATGTTTCTTTCCTTTTTAGAAATAAAGTGTTCTTTTAATGTCCAGATCATTTTGGATTCCTGCCACCGGCCATCGCAACTTCTCTCCTTCCTTGTTTGTGTCGGTGTTCACTCCCACAGCAGCCGACACAACAACGAAAGCCGCAGGCACTTTTTCCCGGTAGGTGGTATTGCGCCGCGAGATCGATGTTGACCTTGAACCTGCGGGCCGTCGTGGTTCAAATGCTAATCCTTTCTGCAGAACATACTAATGTACGTGTCCTTCAATATGAACGTCCTATCCCTAGCGTTGAAGGTGATTTTTTTTTCCATGAAAGAATTTCGTCACCCACAAAGTAGGTAGTTAGCGACTCTCATTCGACCATATCTTGAATATTACTCTTTCGCATGGGACACGGGTAGGGTTAATAGAGGATATGAATAAAATCCAAAGTAGAGCAGCTGCTTTCTTCGCAGGTTTGTTTAGCAAACTAGTTAGCGTCACGGAGACGCACGTCGAACCAAAGTGGCAGATGCAGCAAGAGTAGCCTTATCCGGCTTGTTGAGGTTACTTATTTTACTTTAGAGGGCGTTTCCACTTGACTTGTACCCCGCCAGTCTCCTTCCGATTGACATCTCCTTCACATGCCTTTGGCTACGGTTCCACTCTGTGTTGCCCTCGGCAACCGTCTGTTCCTGCTCCCTGAAGAGAACAAACACTGCGGCCATCGTTGTTCTTCCATCCGTCTGACGTGTACCTCCACCTCAGTGCTCGAACATCAACCCTATCGGTGAGTGGTTTCACCGCATCCATCTCCATCCATTCTTACATGTTCACTCCTCAGTCGATCCAAGAAAGTCGCTCTCATTCTCAGCCGTAACCCATCCATTTCGACAGCCTCGAGTTTCTCAATTTGTCTCTAGTTCAGTGTTCAACACCCTGAGCCATACGTCAGAATGCTTTCAACCACAGCACGTAGCTCTACTTTCTTTGTTCGCCTGGATATGAGCCAACTCCGAAAGATACCATTTAACGATCTAATAGCCACTCACGCTCAGCTTATCCTATGGGATACTTCCACGTCATCCGGCCCGTCTTATCGACTAGTGAACCCAGTTACTTGAACACTTCCACGTTTCTAACATGGCTAAACTCAAAATCTGAAACCTGACCGTTCCCCCTTATAACCACAAGATATTCTGTATTATCCATGTTCACAGTTAGTCTCTGTTGTTTATAAGTATCCACTAATTTTCTCAATTGATACTTGGCATCATCCTTATCCAGAGGCATAAGTACTTGGTCGTCGGCAAACTGCAAAGAATGTAAACTTTGATGCTGTGTTGTCACACCCAAACTTGGGCACTGTTTATTCCAGTAACTCAGAACAACTTCTAAATACAACTTAAACAATGTCGATGACAGAGCATCCTTATCTTAATCCTTTACTTGTTTTAAAACTTTCCGATATCTTACAATCAACCTTCATAACTGCCTCCACTGATGATACATCCTTTCCACAAATTCTACTAATGCACCATCCACTCGAACTTTTTCCAGTGCTGTTCATTGTAACCTTCTTGGCACAGAACCATAGTCATTTTCTAAGACAACAAACACCAAATGGAGATATCGGTGCTTTGCGATCATTTTCGACACATCTCGTGTGCACAAAGGATGTTGTCGATACAGCTTTTCCCAGCGGCGAAACCTGACTGTTCCTGCGATACAACAGCATGCGCAATCTTTTCCAGTCTGTTCTTTACTTCTTTGAAGCGAAAATTCTGAGACTATACGCTCGACGAAGGTTGGTGCAACGTATTACTTCTTCACACGAATATTTCGCGAAATGACGATAACGGTAATATCGAAAAAATCGATATCTTACGAATATTTACTGACAGTCAATCAACCTGCCCAGCATTGTCTCTGTGAACAGGAAAAAGTAAGGCGCTATTGGTACTCAAAGTAACTTCCGCCACGTACTTGAAGGTGGCGTGCGAAGTATAGTTGCAGAACAAGAAAATCCTATTTAATTTAAAGTTTCACTTCGTATGATTTCATTTCGTAACCGGTCGTTTCTTGGTCCGTGTATCTGTATCTGAAGTCTTATCGCTGGATGCTGTAATCAGGCGCCATCTTATTTTTCTCTTGCAGATGTACGTTAATCTGCTTTTGTCAAGGGTCAAGATGCTCTTCTCGTTGCTACAATAACATGATTATTTTAATGTTTCAGTTTTTTAGGAGACTTCCGTAAAAGCTTTATTTTAGATAACCGGTGTCAGTGCAACTAAGTTACCATCTTCAGATCTGTAATAACACCACAAGAACTGCTACATTCTATTACACAAATAATGCAACATTGACCTATAGAACAACGTGACAACATATCTTCATAAAGACTATTACAAACATCTTGTGCCAACTACACACAAAACCTTGCCATTGAATTTCGAAACATACAGAGTGCGTTACAAAAGTAATGCGACCAATTTTTTTTCTGACGCAACAGTACACCACAGCGTGTTGTAACCGGCTGGGATAAGTGGAGGGGGGTGTTAGCTTCAAAACGTTCTTTGTCTCCGGCTGCGAGCTGCCGCAGAGTCAGGGCGTGCGTTTCCGTCAACCTCGTTTTGAATTTATGGAACACGGCACAATGGATCATTCTGTAAAGCAACAGTACGCTATCAAATTTTGCGTTAAACTTGAGAAGTCCGCCACCGAAACGTTTCCATTACTTCAGCATGCCTTTGGGAATGATTGCTTGTCGAAATCACAGGTTTTCCGGTGGCACAAGTCGTTCATGGAGGGCCGAGAGGAGATCACCGACGAACCTCGCAGTGGACGGCCAGCAACCGCACGAGTCGACGAAAATGTGACGCGTGTGCGCGATTGCTTGAACTCTAACAGACGGTTGAGCCTTCAATTGATAGCACAAACTCTAAACATGTCAAAAACAACCGTTTTCTGCATTGCGACCGAAGATTTGAACATGAGAAATGTGTGTGCCAAACTCGTTCCAATGTGTTGACCGACGAACACAAGCATATGCGGGTGCTTCGGTGGCGAGAAATGTTGGAAACGTGTGAAAATGATCCTCATTTTTTAAACTCAGTTATCACTGGTGATGA
Source organism: Schistocerca cancellata (assembly GCF_023864275.1). Lineage (NCBI taxonomy): Eukaryota > Metazoa > Arthropoda > Insecta > Orthoptera > Acrididae > Schistocerca > Schistocerca cancellata. Next base: position 1,002,713,199 of record NC_064627.1, read on the forward strand.
GTCGTGGATTTTTGAGTACGACCCTGAGACGAAAAGGCAGAGTTCAGAGTGGCACACCCCATCGTCGCCCCATCCCAAGAAGGCACGCATGAGCAAGTCCAGGGTCAAAATCATGCTCATTGTCTTCTTTGACGTCAGAGGCATAGTCCACCACGAATTCGTACCTACCGGGACTACAGTGAACTCAGCTTTCTACTTGGAAGTGCTCAAAAGACTGAAAAGGAGGGTCTCGCTCTACCGAAGCGACGTCAAGGGCACGTCGAAAGTTCACCACGACAATACGCCGAGTCACAGCGCCTTCATTGTCAGCGATTTCCTGGCCAGGACCAAGACCCCACTGGTTTCCCAGCCTCCCCACAGTCCTGACCTGGCTCCCGCTGATTTTTTTTTTGTTTCCTTGGTTAAAAGAAGTCATGAAAGGAAAACATTGGGACACTATTGAAAGCATCCGGGTGCATGTTACATCAGCTCTAAAGGACATTCCGGAAAAGGCTTTCCACGATGCCTTCCAGGCATGGAAACACCGCCTCCAGAAGTGTATCTACGCAAGAGGGGGCTATTTTGAAAATTTTTGATTATTTGTACGAATATATTCAATAAATAATTTTTTTTATGAATTTGGTCGCATTACTTATGGAACGCACCTTGTAAAACATAAAATGAACGATACATAGGCACGGCTAATTTAAAATTACTGTGTACATCATAAATCGCCAAAACATCGTGCCCATAACATAACACGTCATGCCTATAAGGGTGGCACAAGGCTGTCAATAGCCAAAGCATGAGATGAACTGACCACAAGCACAGCAGGTGTCCCTGCAGTGCATAGGTTCTATCAGCGAAAGTTAAATATGTAATTTAAAAATAACCATGATTCCAAATATACATACATAAAAAATCTGAAATGCTTATAAAATATTTTTGATGATTTATTCATGACAGAATACTGCTAAGAATCCCTACACACCATATTTACGATACTTGCGTTATATCATTACAAAACTGCAAGCGTCTTTTTTGACAGTACCGCTAACTAAGCGTCAAACATAGTTACAAAAAAATATATTTAAAAAAAAAGTTAGTCTGTATGCTAAAAAGTTTTAGTAAATTATTCAAATAAAAATACAGTGGTGTTCAACCAAATGTCTGAAGCTAGCGCAATCAATCTGAAAATTATACCATTATAGCGCAACACATCATATTTAGTGCACCAAAAAATTAGGCGATGTGATGGCGTATGACAGGGCCATGAATACCACGTAGGATACCAACGGAAAACCCTCAAAAACAATTACAGCCCGCGTCTTAGATTTAGTACATGGATGTCTGCAGCCAAAGAATACTCAACACGAGAAACCAAAACGCTATCCCGACATACAAACTACGAAAGCTCGTTCATTTCGTTATATTAATATAAGTTACGGACTAATATATAACTTAATGCCTAGGATTTTAATCATGTAGCCAACCACCTATCTTCATACATTTACCAACAAAAAGGCTATTTGGATGGAAAGATGAATAACCCATAGGATACGCCACACATCCGGCAAAAGCCAACATAATTAACAAAAGAATACTTACAGGCTTCCTTTAATAAATCGTTTCGTTACACCACCGTAGACGGAGGTCTACGCGCAGCAGCATACATTTGAAAGTACTGAAGAGCTAACCACACTAGATACCTAGTACCTGTATGCAACAGAATAATACCATTTTCTGTCTGAAGAGTAGAAGACCATATCTTTGCTAGGTATCTACATATGAAATATATCATCAGTTATGCGACACATTATACCGCTATGTAGATTGCAGTCTATGTTCAAACTACTGTGCGAAAAAACTACTGAAGGAGTGTTAGCAAATTATGAAACATCCAACTGCCTCAACGAAAGCGAATGTTACCATCTACACAACGATTAAATAGGATATAAAGATAAATTCAATAATCTTTCGTTTATATAGCAGCGCAGCTCAGGGCCTACGTTCCCCAACGTAAAATTGGAACTATTACAGAACAGGCAAATTGAATCTAAGACGCAACGACAAAATAGCATTTGTATGTTATAGTCCTCTATCTAAAAGATATAAAGGTATAAAGTTATCGTCATATGCACACGAACGGAGCTCGAAGTTTGTGTCAAACCATTGCCCAAAAATTCCTGAAGGACTAAAGGTTAGGATCTGAAACCTGTCCCCTTACTAACAACTGAATGCCATCCTCTATCTGAAGAATAGGCGGCCAAAGCTTCGCTAGATGTCTACACACGAAATCTATCAACACTTACACGGCATGTGCAGCACAACGTGTCCCGAGGTCTACGTTTAAACAACATTAGACACCAAGCACCCGTATGCAAAAGGGTAATACCATCCTCCAACTGAAGTGTAGGCAGCCAAAGCTTTGCTGGATATCTACTTATGAAATATATCGTACTTCATTATTATTCTAAAACAAACACAGAAGGAGTAATAACGAAATAAGAGATACTCGACTGCATGGGAACAATCTGCGCTAGGAAATTACTCTCTATTAGATAATTGGAATTTATACAGCAATGCAGCTCGAGATTAACTTCCCACGACGTTAAATGGAATTTTATAGAACAGATGCATTAAATATGAGACATTTGACAAGTTAACTTCTGTGTACAATCGGATATTACTGTCCACTAACTTAATGGTATAAAGAAGACAATTATACACACAAAAGCGTAGCCCAAATTCTACGTCCAAACCATGATTCAGTAAGTACTGAAGGTTAGGATGTGAACAATTTCCACTTCCTAAGACACATGTATGAGAATATTCCCTTCATCTATCCGAGAAATAAGTTCCACTGGAATGCTTAGAAATTACGTTAATGTATCGTTTATACAGCAACGTAGATCGAGGCCTACGTGAAGCAATATTAAATTAGAAGTTTCAATTGTTATTGCTTTCCACAATAAGATGATTACGAGAGCAGAGTGCCCAAATATTCGTAACGCAGAAACTTGTAATCACTCATCATAGGTATGCACATGGCGCGTATACACTCGTTTTCACTCTAGGCGCACTAGGCTGAAGAAAGGAGGAGATCTTTGCCTCAGTATTTCATTATATTCTACAAATATCTGTGAGAGTCTGAAGAGCCATTATGATTCAAACTAACGACTAAGTACTTTTTAACCTTCTTGGAACCCTGTGCTCGTTAATTCCTTACAAGATAGGTGTTCATGAAAAGTTGCGAATTGGGAGTGGTTCTATATTTATAATCATCTGATGTTTCTGCTGTGGTCTTCACTCCAAAGACTGGCTTTCTCCATGCTACTCTATCCTGTGCAAGCTTCTTCATCTCTGAATAACTACGCCAACCTACATCCGTTTGAACATGCAAACTGTATTCGTGCCTAGGTCTCTCTAGATTTTTGCCCTCCAAACCTCACTCCATTCCTAAATTGAAGACTCCTCGGTGCCTCAGGATGTGTACTGTGTGTTATGTCACAAGTAAGGAAAAAGCAGTCGTTGCAGTACAGCCTCCACTGCGAATGTTAGATAGTTTCTGCAACGCAATATTTAGGCTAGGAACGATGTCTCTAAAATGCAGGACAGCACCATGCCTCTTTCCTCAACGTGTTTCACACAGTTTCCTTATTGTGTGCATCTTTTCTGCTGTTAGAGATTACTGTATTTCTTCCTCTAGTAAGTGTCATCGTTGAACAGATTCCGGTTATGAAGTTCGCTACTAAACCAATTATACCCATAGCATTACGTACGCTGCTTAGAGTATAGGCTTTGCTTATTGCAAGATTGAGCCTGTCATTAGCACAGTTGCTGTAAACTGCTAATGGTCGTTCCTGCAATATAGCTACTTGAACTCTTCTACATTTGCCACTCTCATTTGCTCCTCCGTAGCAGGATTGTCCTCGGCAATAAGCTACATCAATGTCATTTGCTTCAATCTCCTGGAGGATGGTGTTCGATAAGTTTGCACCCGTCAGGCGCTAACAGCAATGAATTTTAGAAATTCTTCTGTTACAACGCTACTTTTGAAACCTGGTAGTCAAAGGAAGGTAGGATTGTTACGATTGTGGACGGGGGAGTAATCAGTTACTACTGGTTGCCTTTTACAGTTACACACAACTTATTTTAAACCAGTAATTCCAAACTCAACAATAAATAAAAAATACCACACGTTATTAATGAAGGAATAAACAACTGTGTAAATAATAGTGTTTTCAATGAGTTACAATTCAGCAAATCACCATTACATACAGATACAGCAGATAATGTTTTAAAAGCAAGCCACTGTGATCTGGGATAAAGGCCTTACACGCCAAGAATGGCAATAAATTAAGAACTGGTTAAGAACTCGCTGCAATTACAGGTAGTGAAATATTAAAGGTAAGTCGCCACAAACACAGCAGAAGGCATCAGACGCCAGGAATGGCAGTAAATAAGGTTTTAAGACTTACTGCTAAAATACAAATACCAAATTAGAATTTTAAGGCAAATGACCACAATCACGGCTGAACGCCTTACACGCCAGCAACGGCAATAATATAAAAAATTTAGAAACCTGCTGTAAACCAGCAAATATAATAGCAAAGATTAATTTAAAAAACAAGCAACTGCTCACCAAACGGGTGAAATAAGATGATGGTGAACTTTCTAACACAACTCTTAACATCCACTGAACACTACACTGCTAGATTCATTCCAAAGGCGACAAGAACTATTAACTAGACATCTACAGGGTGCACATTGATCGTGACCGGGCCAAGTATCTCACGAAATAAGCGTCAAATGAAAAAACTACAAAGAACGAAATTCGTCTAGCTTGAAGGGGGAAACCAGATGGCGCTATGGTTGGCCCGCTAGATGGTGCTGCCATAGGTCAAACGGCTATCAATTGCTTTTTTTTAAACCGGAACCCCCATTTTTTATTACGTAATCGTGTAGTACGTAAAGAAATATGAATGTTTTAGTTGGACCACTTTTTTCGCTTTGTAATAGATGGCGCTGTAATAGTGACAAATATATGGCTCACAATTTTAGACGAACGGTTGGTAACAGGTAGGTTTTTTAAATTAAAATACATAACGTAGGTTCGTTTGAACAATTTATTTCGGTTGTTTCAATGTGATACATGTGCCTTTGTGAACTTATCATTTCTGAGAACGCGTGCTGTTACAGCGTGATTACCTGTAAATACCACATTAATGCAATAAACGCTCAAAATTATGTCCGTCAACCTCAATGCATTTGGCAATACGTGTAACGACATTCCTCTCAACAGCGAGTAGTTCGCCTTGCGTAACGTTCGCACATGCGTTGGCAATGCACTGACGCAGGTTGTCAGGCGTTGTCGGTGGATCACGATAGCAAATATCCTTCAACTTTCCCCACAGAAAGAAATCCGGGGACGTCAGATCCGGTGAACGTGCGGGCGATGGTATGGTGCTTCGACGACCAATCCGCCTGTAATGAAATTTGCTATTCAATACCGCTTCAACCGCACGCGTGCTATGTGCCGGACATCCATCATGTTGGAAGTACATCGCCATTATGTCATGCAGTAACACATCTTGTTGTAACATCGGTAGAACATTACGAAGGAAATCGGCATACATTGCACCATTTACATTGCCATCGATAAAATGGGTGCCAATTATCCTTCCTCCCATAATGCCGCATCATACATTAACCCGCCAAGGTCGCTGATGTTCCACTTGTCGCAGCCATCGTGGATTTTGCGTTGCCCAATAAAGCATATTATGCTGGTTTACGTTACCGCCGTTGGTGAATGACGCTTCGTCGCTAAATAGAACGCGTGCAAAAAATCTGTCATCGTCCCGTAATTTCATTTGTGTCAATTGACAGAGCTGTACACGACGTTCAAAGTCGTCGCCATGCAATTCCTGGTGCATAGAAATATGGTACGGGTGCAATCGATGTTGATGTAGCATTCTGGCCGGCCGGGGTGGCCCAGCGGTCCTAGGCGCTACAGTCTGGAACTGCGCGACCGCTACGGTCGCAGGTTCGAATCCTGCCACGGGCATGGATGTGTGTGATGTCCTTAGGTTAGTTAGGTTTAAGTAGTTCTAAGTTCTAGGGGACTGATGACCTCAGCAGAAAGTCCCATAGTGCTCAGAGCCATTTGATTTTTGTAGCATTCTTAACAACGACGTTTTTGAGATTCCCCATTCTCGCGCAATTTGTCTGCTACTGATGTGCGGATTAGCCGCGACAGCTGCTAAAACACCTACATGGGCATCATCATTTGTTGCAGGACGTTTCACATGTGGCTGAACACTTCCTGTTTCCTTAAATAACGTAACTATCCGGCGAACGGTCCGGACACTTGGATGATGTCGTCCAGGATACCGAGCATCATACATAGCACACGACCGTTGGGCATTTTCATCACAATAGCCATACATCAACACGATATCGACATTTTCCGAAATTGGTAAACGGTCCATTTTAACGCGGGTAATGTATCACGAAGCAAATACTGTCCGCACTGGCAGAATGTTGCGTGATACCACGTACTTATAAGTTTGCGACTATTACAGCGCCATCTATCACAAAGCGAAAAAATGGTCCATCTAAAACATACATATTTATTTACGTACTTCACGAATATGTAATGAAATATGGGGGTTCCTGTTTAAAAGAACGCAGTTTGACCTATGGCAGCGCCATCTAGCGGGCCAACCATAGCGCCATCTGGTTTCCCACTTCAAGCCAGACGGATTTCGTTCTTTGTAGTTTTTTCGTTTGATGCTTATTTCGTGAGATTTTTGGCCTGGTCACTATCAATGGACCACCCCGTATAAACTTTAATGTAGGCATTACAAGGTATTGTAATAAATAATGCAATAATAAAACACAAGGACCAGTACATAAGTTCGTTAAAGGGTACTGAGTCAGATTATACCAGCAGAAGGCTGGTTTGAAGGAGCCTTGCACTGAATTACTGGCCATAAGAACTGTTTTTAGAACGCACATGTCTTACAAGAACCAAGGGGCCACAGACGGTGCTCCAGGAATCGACCTCTGAGAAGATTCGGCAACAAAAACTTTCGCGAGCGATGAGACAGGCTACCAAGATTTGCATTCACTTCACAAGGTGGTAACTCGGACTAGTGGCAGTATAACGAATGACTAATGATAATCTTGCTGACGTCCGATAAACCAAATGCAACGATGGAACAATAAGCCAAAGCCGGGACCGGCGGATTGCACTATGTCCCCAGAATACTGTGTCTAGAGCGCTCAGAACGAGAAAAAATGGTTCCAATGGCTCTGAGCACTATGCGACTTAACTTCTGAGGTCATCAGTGCCTAGAACTGAGAACTAATTGAATCTAACTAACCTAAGTACATCACACACATCCATGCCCGAGGCAGGATTCGACCCTGCGACCGTAGCGGTCGCTCGGCTCCAGATTGTAGCGCCTAGAACCGCACGGCCACTCCGGCCGGCAGAACGGGAAAGGAGTCACTACCACCAGAGTAGAAGAATCACCAACCGGCCTACAATCAAGAAAGCTGTCAAAACTACACATCTTACCGGACAGAAGCGGCAAGGCGAGGAAAAGTACACTGCCGTTACATACACTAACCCCCAGGGCAGGTAACTGGGGCGTTAGCGGTCACCAGGCAAGAAAAACTACCGCTGGTTGAACTTAACGAATTGTAACAAGTTGAACGCAGTAAATAGTAATAAGAAGTCGAGGAAATCTGATCAGACCCGCCTTCCCCAAGCACTCCACTCGCTGCTCTTCGCCTCGGCGACACTACGAGCAGCAACACGAACCCAAGTCACTGGAGAATCGCGAGATACCACAGTAGTGAAGGTTTCTCTACTTGGATTGAAATGCACTCGTTTTAAAGCTTGCTGGATCCAGTTTACTACGAGGTCGTACACGTTTGTGACCACAGCCCATCCATCCGGCAGTCCATGGACGCCGCCAGCAGTCCCGGAGTGTTCTCGCACTTCGCAGACCTGGCTCCTCCTGATGCTCCAACCGAACTGCCCACTGACACAACCAGGAAAAACAACGACGTCGCCCAAAGACATGGCAACAGTTACTACATATCGATAACCGCCGCTGCTGCCACTAGCGGACAGGCAACGCTTGCGAAACCGAGTGGCGCCAGTCAAGACGAGAAGAATACAAACAACTGCAACCGTGCCAACTAAATGACATCGTCTGTCCTCCAACAGAGGGCGGAAACCTAAAAACAGCACCAACTCGAGCCACAGCATGGCTCAACTTTCAACATCAAAGAAACGTGTGCATAGCGATAATTCTTCAGAAGTGCTTATATCAGTTGTCTCATCTGCTATTATGGTGAAAAATTTGGATTTCTTTATGAAATCAACAATTTTTCCAGCAATAACATCAGCACAGCAATCTATTAAATCATTTTGTATTGTCTTACTGACATAAATGGAAATTTCTGAGACCGACTGCATGTGTCATATTAATGTAACATGGCCTGCGTCCATTCAAAATTCCAGTAAAGAACGAAAGTTTCCCTCTGAAATAAACTCCAGTGCTTCACTTTCCACCTCCTGGCTGCTTCACCAAGAAATAATCTATCATCTCTAACCCCCAGAAGGGAGGGCTGTGCACAACATTGTGGTCTTTATAACTGGGATTAGTTTTTTTCTGATTTCGTCCACTCTTCTCTTTCTAATCTTTCCATTCTTGCTAAAAGATCCGTTGAATTCCCTTCAGTCACATGCTGGAAGTTCTGCCAGGCAACACTATTTCTCCTATGATATTCTTTCTCTCTGTGTATAATTTCAGTCGCTTTCTTACTCACTTTCATTTGTTCATTCACTAATCTTTCTAGTCTTATATCGTTGATGCCTCCTTCCACCCTATCGAAGAGAAAGCAAGCCTTAAAAAATCAGCCACTTAATTTGTTGCTGTAGACCAGCTAAACATTTTCTTCGAGGCATTTCTCTGAAACGATCGCATTTTATTACCTTCTGCAAGTTGCGGAAAGCAAAATTTCGTACCACAAATAATAGATTGCCAATCTCGCTTGTTTAAATTATACCGAATAGGAACAGCAATGCCTCTACTGCAACCATCTACCGGCTATAGTTGCAAGTACGAGGGTCGGTCAAAAAGTAATGCCTCCCATTTTTTTTTCTACTTAAAGAAATTAAGTTAAGTGAAAAATTTGAATTTGGCGCCATTCCTCAAACCTTCTTCTGCAATCCACTGCAGTAGTAACTTTCTGTGTCAACAGGTGGCAGCACAGCAGAAGTTTGTAAGATGGCCGACATCGATGTTCGTTTGAGACAGCGTTGTGTTATTGAATTCTTGAATGCAGAAGGTGAAACGCCCATACGCATTCATGAAAGACTGAAGAAGGTGTATGGTGTTGTGACAGTGGATGTCAGCACTGTTAGACGATGGGTTCGTCGTTGTAAGGAAGCTGAAGGGCAAACACCGTTGACTGACGAAAAGTGGAGCGGCAGGCCGGTGAGTGCAGTGACTCCACACAACATTCAGCAAGTTGATGACATCATTCGTGGTGACCGTCGGGTGACTGCAGATGAAGTGTGTCGCATTATTTCTCTTAGTAAAGGCAGTGTGATCACGATTATTAAACAATTGGGGTACTCAAAAGTTTGTGCACGGTGGGTTCCAAGAATGTTAACCGATCAGAATAAAGAGGCAAGGAAAACAATAGCCTCCCAACACTTGCAGCGCTTCCGTTTGGAGGGAGATGAGTTTCTGAAAAAAATTGTGACCGGGGACGAAACATGGGTGCATTTTTTTGAACCCGAATCAAAGAGGCAGTCAATGGAGTGGCGTCACACAAGCTCGCCGAGGAAGAAAAAATTCAAAACTGTGCGATCGGCAGGGAAAGTTATGGCAACAGTTTTCTGGGATACAGAGGGTGTGATTCTGGTTGATTTTTTGGAGCAGGGATGCACAATAAATTCTGTTCAATACGTCACAACCCTCAACAAACTTAAAGCACGTCTTCAGCGAGTTCGCCCAACAAAATCAATGGCAGATGTTCTTCTTTTGCATGACAATGCAAGACCACACACCAGTCGTCACACCTCTGACGAGATTGTCAAAATTGGATGGGAAGTTTTGCCTCATCCCCCATACAGCCCTGACCTGGCACCATCAGACTTCCATCTGTTCGGGCCACTAAAAGAAGCTCATCGTGGGATTCATTTTGAAGATGAGGAGGCCATCAAAACATCCGTGCGTCAATGGCTTAGGAAGCAGAGCTGTGATTTTTACCGTGCTGGGATACATGCCCTTGTTCAAAGATGGACCAAAACTGTAGAGATGGGCGGAGATTACATTGAAAAATGACAAAATGATCCTCAATGTTGTGGTTTTCAACCTATGTAATTGCATTTAAATTTCCTGACAATTAAATGTAGAAAAAAAATAGGAGGCATTACTTTTTGACTGACCCTCGTACATGCGCGCAAAATGCGTGGGTCGTGAGTACAAAGTTCTTACACCGCTTATGTTTTATACTCCCCTCATCCGGAGAGGGAGGGCACATGCACCTGCGACCCACCCCCTTCTAAATCCGCTAGTGTAGGTTGCTTATACAATCTTCTCACTGGTTCGATACAGCCCGCCACGGATTTCGCTCTTGTGTCAAATTCCGCATTTTAGATACAGCTACGTACATCTATGTCTTCATACATACTTCACAGGTCACTTATGTTACTGCCAATATGCCCAAATCTCCCTCCCCTGTTCATCTGCTCCAATTTGCTGATGATACCGCTTTCCTGGCCCTTTATCCTACCCTTTAACTGTTCCAACGTACCCTCCAAGCCCACCTTGACCAGTTCACCACTTGGTGCAACCAGTGGTTCATTTGCATTAACCCCTCCAAGACCCAGGCAATCATCATAGGCCACACCACCCGCTCCTTCCATCTCCATGATTTCTACCTAACCATTTAAGGTCGTCCTATCCACCTCAGCCCCACCCTAAAATAGTTTGGCCTCACCCTTGACCGCCACCTCACCTGAACTCCCCATCTCATTATGATCCAATATAAAGCTCACAATAGACTCCGCCTCCTGAAACTCCTGTCCAGCTGGACATGGGTACTGCATCCTTCCACCATCCTTCACACCTACAAATCCTTGACACGCCCCGTCCTTTGTTATGCCAGCATTGCTTGGATTTCCACCCCTCCCAGATTCTATAAAGTACTCCAAATCCTAGAACGCCATGCACTCCACCTCACCTTCCGTATCCACATTTCATCCCCCACAAGCATCCTCTATGACCTCATCTGCTTCCCTCATCTTCTTCTTTTCCTCAAACACATCTGCACCCTGTACATCGTCCGCCGACTTTATCCCCCCCCCCACCCCCTGGTGTCCTCCTTCCTCTCCACCCCGAGCCCATTGCCGCACCATTACCATTGTGTCCCACCCTCTTTCCATCTCCACACCCTCCATCTCCTTTCCCAAAGGAACTTCCAGCATCTACCCCTCCCAGATGATGAGCTTTACCCTGACGTCTACCCCTCCTACCAGCTCTAACCCTGCCTTTCCCCCTCCCAATCCTCAGGGCTCCCTCTACCCTCCTCTTCCCCTGAGTGGTTTTCCTCACTCCTCCATTCCCTCCCTTTCCAGTGCACCCCTTCTGTGTCTCTGCACTCCCTCCTGCCTTGCTTACTGTCTCCATCTCCCTCCCTGCCCATCTCCTGCCCCTTGGTGCGCCCCCTGCCCCCCTTTTCTTTTCATCCCACCCCCTCCCCCACTGCACCTTGCTCTCCTCTATTTTTCCCTCAGGCCTCTCCCTCAGCAGGTCCCTCCGAGCAGTTTTATTCTTCATCTTGTGTGCCTCTTCTCTTATAGGGGTTTTAAAGTGTCTTTCTTCTGCAGTGTTTTAATACTGTGACCAACTTTTAACCTGTGCTGTGACTTCAGTGTATTTCATGTGCTCCACGAATTGCCAACTGTGTCTTTTAACTTTCGGTCGACTTTTTTAAGTGTTCCACAATGAGCGGCGCCATCTCAGTGTATACTTTAACCCCCATTATCTCCACTTATTCTGTTTTTCCGTCGCTCTTTTTATCGCCTTTATATGTATAGTTTTCTTCTTTTATTAATTGTTATGTCACTCGGCTGAAGAGCAGCCGATTGTGCCGCTGCCAGCCCTACCCTACCCATATAGGGCAGGGGAATGAAATCACAATAAAGAAAAAAAAGAAAAAAAATCACTTACGATGCATGGTGGAGGCTACGACATCCCACTGCTACTCATTCCCTTTCCTGTTCCACTCACAAACACAGTGAGGGAAAAAAACACTCTCTACAAGCCTCCGTACAAGCCGTAATTTCTTTTTCATCTTATCCTCGTCGTCCTTCCCCAAAATGTACGTTGGCAGCAGTAGAATCGACCTGCAGTCGGCCTCAAATGCTGCGAGGTATGTATGTAGATGTAGACATTTCTTATCCATGTTATAAGCCACTATTAAGTAAGTTTTTTGTTATATACATTTGACATTGCGGATTAAGATTTTATTATGCATGACATATTGCCATTGATACTATACAGTTTTCACGTAATCTTTAATTCTTCACGGCCACACTTCTACCTACCATGATGTATTTATTGTTGTATCTACTTGAGCAAAATTTAGAATACTATAATAAACATAAACATCGGGCACTGCATCGTTTACATATAGAAGTTTCAATCGTGTATTAAGAAGTTATACAAAAGAAGTCAACATTTGCACACCAAATCTGAAATTCCTGATCTACACTGTGCCTACTTAAAATAAAAACTAGAAGGTATAAAGCATGAGCCCTTGTGGATACATAAGCTTTGAATAGCACAATACACATAATGCTCTCATGAAAAGCTTGGGAATTGTACCACGAGCTCTACAAAGTTTTTCAATAATCCGCCATGCAGTTACACTGACACGTTAACCCATAATTCTTAAAGGTATGTTCTGTACTTACACCACAAACACCAGATCAGTGGCGCACATCACTTAGTGTAGTTAATGTTATATTGTGCAGAGGATACAACTAGGTGAACCCGATAGTATTTCAGAGAGTGATTTTGTATAGTTCACAGTTATGGTCTCTATTTATCTCGAATATAGTTACCTCAATGACCTTTTTCTGTCAGGACTTTTGATATGGCTCTATGATGATGAATAATCTGAACTATGTTTATTGTAAACCTATTTTCTAAAAAACGACAGTTTATTGTAAGTTTGCACATAATGAATGACGATGTATATTTCATTGTAGATTCACTTTTTTTAAAAAATGACGCTGTATGTTTTCAAAAGATAATGTTATTTTAAATTTGCGATTTAAAGTGCTACGTAAATGGTCTTAAAAATAATTTTAATGGGACTATAGAGAAGCCGTAATTGCAGTGTGGCACATATATCGAAATTTATCGACTGTTGGACACCACAATTTAAACAGCTGTATACCTCCCTATGCGTGAAAGTATTACTCGTTAAGTCACCATCGTGGTGTCAAGATAGGTGTATGCTGCGAAATGAGCACATGTTGTTTTATCAGCGTGCTATTTTATTTGTAACATGCTGATCTTCCCTGCCACTTTCTATCACAATTTAACGCAACATGACTATGTGGCTTTCATTGTTGTAACAAGCATGTATATCTAATACTGTTACAAGGTACGTTCTAACGTTGAAACTATACACAGTGGTTATATGAAATCGTATATGTTTGAGCGACATTTACTTGGGATGTTTGTTTCCGTAACTTTCAGATCCTATGATCACAGCGTAGATCTATCGAAACCGGTCACAGGAATAAAAAGAATTTCTTGCGACCTTGACAAACTTGATTCTTCAAGAATAATTTAAATTTTTTTGTAATTCATATCTCATACTTTAAATACATACATGTAAACATTTTCTAATTATTAGCGTTCTTCAAAAGTTTGTAGTCTTCCGAAGATGAGAGACTAATTTGTCGAAATTAGTTAATCGCAATAAAATTCTCGTACTGTGCTGCTGTCGACTGATCTTATTTTGAAAAAAATTAAGCGTGACGCTACACCACGGATGGTGTGAGTCCGGGTTGCCGTCACGCTTAGGTACACAGATTAGCAAACGCCCTTGAAAGATTCATTCCGAACCATTTCTTTCCCGCAGTAGCCATTGTGTGTGTCAGACGGTGGGAAAACGGCGCACGGCGACGCCAGTTTAGGGGGGATCCAGAGCCATTAAGCGTGGCGCGGCCACGTAGACTTGTCGCGGACGAGGCGAGGCGTGCGCAGCAGGCTGTGAAGGCAGATCGAGATTGGGATCTGGAGTGTCGGGCGGGACGTGACGAGGGCGGCCGATCTGACGGCAGATAGCTGGCGCGCTGGCGGTGGGCTGGGGCAGTCAACTGCGACGTCCGCAGCGCTGGCTGTTCTGTCGCGGTCAGGTCGCCAACGCGTCCCGGCAGAAACGCCTCAGTGACCCAGTGCGCCGTCCTGCAAGCGGGGCTACCTGGCAGGTGTACCTTCTGAATCTCGAGTAATCAGATCAGTAAGCAGACCCATCCGAAAAGGTATTACCACGGGGTGACACCGCCGTGTAACACAGCCACCTTCCTGAGTGAGCAAGTATAATCGTTCCATACTTTGCACTCACATACATCTACATCTACGTGTCTATTGCGCGTATCACACGTCAGCGCTTGGCACAGTGTTCATCGAACCACCTTCACACTAATTCTCTATTATTCCATTGTCAAACAGCGCGCGGAAAAACCGAACTAGACTACTGCCCATTAAAATTGCTACACCAATAAGAAATGCAGGTGATAAACGGGTATTCATCGGACAAATATATTATACTAGAACTGACATGTGATTACATTTTCACGCAATTTGGGTGCATAGATCCTGAGAAATCAGTACCCAGAACAACCACCTCTGGCCGTAATAACGGCCTTGATACGCCTGGGCATTGAGTCAAACAGAGCTTGGATGGCGTGTACAGGTACAGCTGCCCATGCAGCTTCAACACGATACCACAGTTCATCAAGAGTAGTGACTGGCGTATTGTGACGAGCCAGTTGCTTGGCCACCATTGACCAGACGTTTTCAATTGGTGAGAGATCCGGAGAATGTACTGGCCAGGGCAGCAGTCGACCATTTTCTGTATCCATAGAGGCCTGTACAGGACCTGCAACATGCGATCGTGCATTGTCCTGCTGAAATGTAGGGCTTCGCAGGGATCGAATGAAGGGTAGAGCCATGGGTCGTAACACATCTTAAATGTAAGGTCCACTGTTTCAAAGTGCCGTCAATGCGTACAAGAGGTGACCGGGACGTGTAAACAATGGCACCCCGTACCATCACGCCGGGTGACACGCCAGTATGGCGATGACGAATACACGCTTCCAATGTGCGTTCACCGCGATGTCGCAAACACGGATGCGACCATCATGATGCTGCAAACAGAATCTGGATTCGTCCGAAATAACGACGTTTTGCCATTCGTGCACCAAGGTTCGTCGCTGAGTACACCATCGCAGGCGCTCCTGTCTGTGATGCAGCGTCAAGGGTAACCGCAGCCATGGTCTCCGAGCTGACAGTCCATGCTGCTGCAAACTTCATCGAACTGTTCGTGCAGATGGTTGTTGTCTTGCAAACGTCCCCATTTGTTGACTCAGGGATCGAGACGTGGCTGCACGATCCGTTACAGCCATACGGACAAGATGCCTGTCATCTCGACTGCTAGTGATACGAGGCCGTTGGGATCTAGCACGGCGTTCCGTATTACCTTACTGAACGCACCGATTCCATATTCTGCTAACAGCATTGGATCATTACCAACGCGATACGATAAACCGCAGTCGCGATAGGCTACAATCCGACCTTTATCAAAGTCGGAAACGTGATGGTACGCATTTCTCCTCCTTACACGAGGCATCACAACAACGTTTCACTAGGCAACGCCGGTCAACTGCTGTTTGTGTATGAGAAATCGGTTGGAAACTTTCCTCATGTCAGCACGTTGTAGGTGTCGCGACCGGCGCCAACCTTGTGTGAATGCTCTGAAAAGCTAATCATTTGCATATCACAGCATCTTCTTGCTGTCGGTTAAATTTCGTGTCTGTAGCACGTCTTCTTGGCGGTGTAGCAATTTTAATGGCCAGTAGTGTAAAATCTAGTGAACATGGGCTCTAAGATGCATCCCTTAAGACTGACGATATAAATGTAAAGAACATACTTCATCCATTTTTATGTTCTCTACATTTATAAAACATTTTAGTGTGTGTGTGTTTGTGTGTGTGAGTGTGTGTGTGTGTGTGTGTGTGTGTGTGTGTGTGTGTGTGTGTGTGAATGTAGCTCTGGGATAGTTGGAGCAACTTCAATCAAATTTAGCAGACACGCTTACTGTGGGGGTTAGACACATCCAACACCCTTACTTGTCAGAATGCTGATGGGAAATTTATGACATGTAACTATAGTTCTGAAACACTAGAAGCAATTACTCTGAATCTTGGCGTACATATGACTTACAATCTGATGAAATATATTGAGGGATATATTGAGGGCTAAGACACTCCCAGGACTCTTAGGGATTTCGAGGAGATGCATAGCTGATTACATGTAAAAATAATCAAAAATTAAATTAATCTGTGTGGAATCCAATTTCCAGCGTAGCTGAGCTGGCAGGTGACAGTTCTGATGATATTTCATCCTTATTGTTGGAGGTGGCAAGTGGATGATAGGATAGTGCTAATGCACACTTTTTAAAAAATTTGGCTGCTTGTTTCTCTAAAATAGATGTCCTAGAAACGATTTGTAACGCTGATTCTGGAAGCAGCAAAAAGCATAAATGCTGCGTGAGACGTTGCTGCACTCAAAAACTGATATTAGTCTTGACCACTGAAAAGATATCAGTGAAAAACATTGTGTATAAAATGTACTTCGTATAGCGGGAGAATAAAGCACTGTGTGCTTGGTTCATCCATTTGTACGAAGTATGTTTTATGTACCTATGTATTCACGCTAACACCCTTTCCTGTATTCCTTTTCTGGAATCTTTGAGAATGACGTAAGGGCAAAACGCATAGGGCAGTATAAGCTTAATAAATAAAATAAATATCAATTTTTGGCTTACTCTGAATGTTACTTTCGTCTTGTTCTACACCGTCAGGATTTTTCGTAAGATAAAATGTCATATTTTAAAGATTTAAGAAACTGAATCACAAATATTAAACAAAATTTCAGTAAAATTCTATATTTTTAAAATTATTGTTTTATTTTTGTACTTATATATTAAAAACACTATTAAGTTCTCTTAGCAGCGTTATGAGTACTTTGCTGTATTTAGTTTTCAAAGTTTCTTCGTTTCTTTTTTCCTCTCAGAATATTCGTCTCAGTATCTTTCTTCAATATCCAACAATAGTCGACCATCATACTTACATTCTGTCTTTCCTGGTACCTCTTTTCTATCTTCTTAATGCCCTGGTGGAAGCATTCTCTTTGCTCTTACTATAAAATCCCAGATTTTCAGGGAAGTAGTCAATATATAAGGTAAGAAGTGCACTTTTACTCCCCTCTCAGAACGTTTCTTGAAATTTTCCAACATTCTTTTCATAGTCTTCTTATAATTTGGATGTTATTTAATCCCTAGAAAGGTTTCAATAACAGACCTGAACAGAGCCCATGCAGCTTTTTGTCACACTCATTGTGCTCTCGAATTCGTAATCTTTCATTAATTTCTGAATTTGAGGACCGACAAAAACCCCATTCTCAATTGCGCTTGTCTAATCAAATGACATTTCGTAGAAAACTGCTTTAAAGCAGGATCCATCTTGTGAAAGAGCCCATACAAACTCTTTCACTAAGTCGGCGTTCATAGTTAATGGTGGAAACTAATTTTTTGGCGGTTTACAAGTGGTTCATGCAAGCCGTTTTTAGTCCCAGACACAAAATGTTTCCAGTTTGTCCAAACTTTTACATTACAGTGCTTTTGTTTTGTCCAGCTACCCCATTTACATAAAAACCAGGGCATTTTAGTGCACCAAGATTGCTGGCATCATAAAACCCCATAGCTTAAAATTTATTTTATTTCATTATGAAATAAACTGCACCTGATAAGAAAACTGAGAACAGTTTTGAAATTAGCGTAAAAGAAGTTATTTAAGAATAGTTACTTATTTTCATTCATCTGCTATCATTCAGACTCTTTTAATGGAAACTAAGTATATTGCTGTAGAAGCCTTAGTTCTGAAGACAGAATGCTGATTCATCAGAATCCTCAAGACATTAAAGTCTGAAGAACGTTCCAGAAATTTTTGGAAACAGGTAGGTCGCCACAGAACCGTTCAGAAGTTACTGCAGCTGCAAGGAATTATTTACCTTATCTTATCAAATGTATCCAGATAGCTATCAGTGGACATTAATATGAGGTGTGTTGACGACTCGCCTTTATGGCGGCTTGAACTCTGATGGTGACACTTTCAATAAGATGTCTAAATGTCTATGGAAGAATGGTGGTCCATTTTTCGTAAAGAACCTGTGAGGCGCGCAAATGGACAAAACATCTGAACTGTCTTCTCAAGCCCAGGGTGTTAAACGGAGATTCTAGATAAAAATGAACCTGGCCCTGTAATGCTGCTGGTGCAATTAGAAATGCTGCTGTCACGTAACTAGAATGCATGAATTAAAAAAAGTGAAAGTTTGGGATCTATTCTAGAAAGACAAAATAGCCTTTACCTTTTTCAATAACAAAATATTTACCTCTTGGACATTTTGAATTAGTGATTATTAAATTTGCTATCTCTAAATATGAAAACTTTTATCACAGGAAAGAATTATTAAAAATCTTCATCAGCTAACTTACATCTATGATGGCGTAGCTGGTCAGTGCACTGAGTTGGTGGACAATAATTTTATTTTTTAAACCAATGAAAAACTATCGTGTACTCAATGTGAGGGTAGATTAGAGTCCTAGTTTTTGATGTTCAATGGTCAGAATGTATGCAAGTTGGAGTGAGCAAAATCTCGACTCAGCATTTACTGTGGCCTAATGTGCAATGGTACTCTACCAAGTGGGATCTGCAGTGGGTTCTCTCCGTGCTGGATCTTAAACGCTAATTCCCTACTGTGGCTCTGGCCCAGACCGAATTCACTCAGTCTCCCTTTCCTGCGTTCTGTAGAACGCTAGTCAAAATAATGGCTATTGCACACTCGCTAAGTATTGGAGCGATGTACACAATTTCTTTGCCCACAAAAACTACTGCAGGAATAATTAAATACCTCTTTGCTATCTGTCACCACAATACATGAAGCATATCGTCCACACTTCACAGAAGTAAAGCTCTCAATGGCCTCGTTATTTTCCACACATTTGTGCGGTCCGCTGTGAGACGAGAGAGATTCTTAGAAATTTTAGTTCTCAAAATGCTTTTAAAAGATTGAGATATCCCCACTATGTGGGGAATTTTATTTTTCTTGCCAGATCGCCACCTAGCCCTGTTAAAGCCGTCTAGCCACTTACCCTCGGTCTCAGCCGTATTTATGTTAAAAGGAACAATGTATTGTTCTGGCCTTATCCCTTTCTGCTCTGAAGCTCGCCATTCTCTTGTTAAGTGGGGTTTTCCAATGCCATTAACCACCTGCTCGATTCGTCAACAAAATGCGTTTCACTTTAAGTTATTACGCATGCCCCTGTCCTTATGTTGGTAGATATTGTTTTGTTGGTTTCTGGTACATGAGATTACTGCCATTGCTTTTTGTTGATGTAATATAATTATTATTTTCTGACGGTGTCATACTATGTCATACTGTCGTTATGGATCAAGCTCGTGTAAGGTCTGTAAAATATGGACGCCTTACAAACCGAAACCATGGAAGCTAGTGATGGTTGGACACTTGGGTCTCGAGTGTGGTCAATGTTCTCACCCACCCTGTTGGTGTTCCATTAGGTTCAGGTCGCAATTCTTGGTGGCCAGACCATTTCAGAAATGTTATTGTCCACACACCATTGCCTCACAGGTGCTGCTTTATGAGTCTGTGTTTTGTAATAGTGACACAGTAACTTCTCTGAACTTTTCCTCTACTTTGCGGAGTAAACAATGCTGCAAAATGTGTTCACATCCTTCCACTTAGCGTTTTCTGAAACACAATAAGGGAACCACACCCCAGTTGCGAAAAACACCCCTCTTACCGTAACACCACCTCCTCTGTATTTCACTGTTGGCATTACACATGACAGCAGGTGACATTCTTCAGGCATTCGCTAAACCCAAGCCCTTCCATCGAACAGCCACAGGGTATAGCATTGAGTCCTCGTCTATGTCCATAGCTGAGTGGTCAGGTGGCTGCCATATGGAGGACCTGGGATTGGTTCTCAGTGTTGCAAGAATGTTTCCTTAATGGAAGGACTCGAATGGGGTGCACTCAGTCTTGTGGTGCCAACTGAGGAGCTACTTGACGAATAATAGAGGGTCCAAGGTCTAGTAAGTCTGCAAAACGACCGAGTGAGCTGTGTGCCTATCACATGCCTCTCAACACCACATTCACATGACTTAATGAGGTGGAGGGCCAGCCGAAGTGGCCGTGCGGTTAAAGGCGCTGCAGTCTGGAACCGCAAGACCGCTACGGTCGCAGGTTAGAATCCTGCCTCGGGCATGGATGTTTATGATGTCCTTAGGTTAGTTAGGTGTAACTAGTTCTAAGTAATAAACGATATCGGAATTGAAAAACAACTGCTATCACTTAGTAGCGGAAAAGCATCCGGACCAGACGAGATACCCTTAAGATTCTACAGTGATTATGCTAAAGAACTTGCCCCCTTTCTATCAGCAATTTATCGTAGATCGCTGGAAGAACGTAAAGTACCTAGCGACTGGAAGAAAGCGCAGGTCGTTCCCATTTTCAAGAAGGGTCATAAATCAGATGCGAATAATTATAGGCCTATTTCGCTTACGTCAATCTGTTGTAGAATAATGGAACATGTTTTGTGTTCTCGTATTATGATGTTCTTAGATAATACAAATCTCCTTCATCATAACCAACATGGATTCCGCAAACAGAGATCATGTGAAACTCAGCTCGCCCTATTTGCCCAAGAAATTCACAGTGCCGTAGACACTGGCGAGCAGATTGATGCCGTATTCCTGGACTTCAGGAAGGCATTTGATACGGTTCCGCACTTACGTTTAATGAAAAAAATACGAGCTTACGGAATATCGGACCAGGTTTGTGATTGGATTCAGGATTTCCTAGAAGAAAGAACTCAACATGTCATTCTTAACGGTTCAAAATCTGCAGATGTAGAGGTAATTTCGGGAGTACCGCAAGGAAGCGTGATAGGACCTTTATTGTTTACAATATACATAAATGACTTAGTTGACAACATCGGTAGCTCCGTGAGGCTATTTGCAGATGACACGGTTGTCTACAAGAAAGTAGCAACATCAGAAGACTCGTACGTACTCCAGGAAGACCTGCAGAGGATTAATGCATGGTGCGACAGCTGGCAGCTTTCCCTAAACGTAGATAAATGTAATATAACGCGCATACATAGGGGCAGAAATCCATTCCAGTACGATTATGCCATAGGTGGTAAATCATTGGAAGCGGTAACGACCGTAAAATACTTAGGAGTTACTATCCGGAGCGATCTGAAGTGGAATGATCACATAAAACAAATAGTGGGAAAAGCAGGCGCCAGGTTGAGATTCATAGGAAGAATTCTAAGAAAATGTGACTCATCGACGAAAGAAGTAGCTTACAAAACGCTTGTTCGTCCGATTCTTGAGTATTGCTCATCAGTATGGGACCCTTACCAGGTTGGATTAATAGAAGAGATAGACATGATCCAGCGAAAAGCAGCGCGATTCGTCATGGGGACATTTAGTCAGCGCGAGAGCGTTACGGAGATGCTGAACAAGCTCCAGTGGCGGACACCTCAAGAAAGGCGTTACGCAATACGGAGAGGTTTATTATCGAAATTACGAGAGAGCACATTCCGGGAAGAGATGGGCAACATATTACTACCGCCCACATATATCTCGCGTAATGATCACAACGAAAAGATCCGAGAAATTAGAGCAAATACGGAGACTTACAAGCAGTCGTTCTTCCCACGCACAATTCGTGAATGGAACAGGGAAGGGGGGATCAGATAGTGGTACAATAAGTACCCTCCGCCACACACCGTAAGGTGGCTCGCGGAGTATAGATGTAGATGTAGATGTAAGTTCTAGGGGACTAACGACCTCAGCAGTTGAGTCCCATAGTGCTCAGATCCATTTGAACCATTTTTTGAGGTGGAGGATGATATGGCAGCATAGGGGCTTCACGGTCGTTATGACGCCATTCTTCAATCCAAATCACTCGTTTCCAGGCATCTTCGGTCCAGTGGCGTTTCTCTTTACACCAATTTAAATGTCGCTTATGGTTTACTACAGAAGTCTGTGGCTTATGAGGTATTGCTATACCATTGTACCCCATTCGCCTTCACTCCCTCGGCACAGTTGTACTACTGGGATCGCACTTAGGACCTCACGAGTGATTCCTTCCACTGACTTCATGCGATTATTTACAACGACCCTCCACAACTCTCAGTGGTCTCTGTCTGCTCTTGCTTTCACCGAGGTTGTTTCTCGGTATTTTCAATTCACACTCACATCTACCTGAGCATCTTTAGAAGGGCTGAAATGAGCCTGGTGGGTTTGTTACTCTGATGACATCCAGTGAGTAGCCCACAGTAGGGTTCAGTTATTGGTACAAAAATTACTCTCCGCCACGCACCATTAGGGGATTGAGGGTATGATGTAGATGTAGACGTAGATGTATATTCGAAGCCACTGAGCTCTCCTGACTAACCTGTTCTACTGTTACTGCTTCTCTACTGACAACACAATACTCTATACATCTCTGACACACACAGTGGTTACGGTTACTACAAGCCACACAACAAGTTGGGAAACGGGGCCAAATTTCTAGTAGTTTACTGTCGAGTTCAGATTTTCACAAATGTTTTATTCGTATCTTACAGAAACTAGCAGTACGGCAATAAACACCGTTTTAAACACGCCGCTAACGGCAATCAAGTAATTTATAGCAATACAAAAATTTTAAATTTTTTTAAGAAAACACAGAAGCTAGCAGTACGCCAGTAAACAACCTTTTAAAACACGCCGCTAACGGCAATCAAGTAATTTATAGCAATACAACGGCTTAAAATTTTTTGAAAAAAACACAGAAGCTAGCAGTACGGCAATAAACTACCTTTTAAAAGACGCCGCTAACGCCAATCAAAGTAATTTATAGCAATACAACAATTTTTAAAAAAATTAAAGAAAATTAGTAAACAGGCTACTAAAGTAAATGCATAACTTTGTTAATAAAGTACGGTGAGGTAGTGAAGCTATCAACACCGCCATTAAAAAAAATTAAACAGGTCTCAGCAAACACACGATTAATGGCAATAAAAGGAATTTACAAACTTTGAGGAATTTAAAAACATTTTAAACAAAAGTGTCCTGGAATATCATTAGAACATAACAGATATGACGGACCCGTGTAAGGTGGCCACAAATCACCCACTCAGGGGTGCTCAGGCTAGACAGAATACTGACCAATTTAAATACGCCTGTAAACACAATTTCCACTCTCAGGCTGGTCACTGCACCGACTTTTAGCCAGCGAAAACTTGTTATAACATGGCTTAAATTGCTGACAGAATTAGAGCTAACCTCGTGCAAGGAAACATTACACCACACAGTCTTGAATGAGCGACCACATGATCAACCAACAAGAAGCATGAATTTACTCATAACCCACGACAGAACAGCGAAACAATTAAACTGCCAAAACTACACCTCCCATCGAACAGTAACGAGCAGAGGAGGAAAGATCACTGTCTTCAATTACACCGGTGCCAGGGACAGGCAACCCGGTCGCCGGAGGCCACAAGGCAGAAGAGACGCTGGTTACACAAAATTTTTACTTTATGATTAGACCTTCCGCGAATTTAACTTGCAATTATGCTCGAACAGACAGTACACGACCTCCGATGGCAAGGATCCACACATCCGACTGCGCACGTGTCGCCAGCGTACCCAACACGCCACGGTCACGCGACAACACGCTCTGTCTCCGCAGTTCACGTCTTCTCTGCAACGTTGACGGATGGTGACCGCTCCTTCATGTTAGGTGTCGCCTTTTAAACTCCAGCGTTCAAACGGGGGATTTAAAGAAGCTTGTTAACGTCCCACCAAGGCGAAATGAACAGCAACTAATCGTGGGGCGATTCTGTATACAACCAACACGCGGGGAGCTCTTCCGTCAACTCGACCCGCCCGTTGCACACAACCGACATACGTCACGTGGCGACTCGGTACAACCGACCACGCATACTTCGCGCTGGAGAGCCACACTGCCCTCCCGTGTCCACCACACTCTCTACGCGCAACCTCCTACTCCCGCACCACCACACGAGGTTACAACCGGTCAAAGATCTCACTTCCTCCATAGCAGTTTCCCGGAAGCAAAAACGCAGATACCGATAGCAGAGGGAAAAGACAGCCAAACAGCCACTTAATGACAGACAACATCAAACAAACATGTTAGGGGAAGAAAAAGAAAACCAATGCAATCGAAACACAAGGTGTGGCAGGAGTCGATACACGGCTCAATCTCCTTTTATATTACAGTGGCGGGTCCGCCTTGCGTGACACCTAGTGGCCTTTTCCGCTTTATACAGGAGTGTGCGAACAATTTTGATCAAATAGCGTGTTACTTTTCCCATTATTTCCTGAGAAGTTGTTCCAGACGTCGTATTGTTTACAGCGCGAGGCATGTTGATGTGGAGCCGGGACGAGCCGCTGGAGGCGCGCAACAAGCTGTCCGGCAAGTTGCGGGAGGCGGCGGCTGCAGCAGTCACCGCGCCCGCACTGCACCCCCGCAAGGTGGCGCCGGCGGGGGCCGCCCCGTCGCGGCCGGAGGCGGAGGCCGTCTTTCACAACGACTTCGCGTTCGCCGTCGGCCTGGCGCAGTGCTTCGGGATGTTCCCCGTTCAGGGCTGCCGCGAGCCGGACCCCACCTGCGTCAGGTACGGCAACTGTTCCCAGTTCCCAGGGTACGGCAGCGGGCGCGCACCTAGGGCGTGCGTGGAGGTGCGAAAAAAATGAAGAATGTCAAAGGTCAAAAACAAATGGCAGAAGGCTGGGCGACATATGTCAGGGAAGAGGAAGGAAAAGGAGAAGAACAACAACTTTAAAAACAACTAGAGACTGGATTGTACGAGGGTTAAAGTGACGTAGCAGGGCCTTCTATTTTTTTTTTTATTTTCGCTGTAAAAGAAAGTTCATGTCACATACTGACCATAAGAATTAGAAAATTCACACTTAATTTATCCCTTTTCAGTATAATCACCACGTTCGACCACAGATCTTTTCCCACACTGAAACAGGAGTATGTATATCTAAACCAGGGATTCCCAACAAAATTTTCTCGAGGACCCCCTCATCGAGCATGATTGGTACCTTCTCATGTCACAGTATCAAGTACCTAAAACAGCCAAATTAAGAGTCTTTTTATACGTTTTCTATTTTTGGTATTTAGAAAAAAACATTGACACATACATTATTGAAAAAATATTGAGCTTAAAACTTTTTCAATTTAGCCATCATTGTTATTGTTAAATTTTTTATTATTGCTCAAAATCTTTGTCTTCAAATCTGGGTGTTTAGTATAAAAAACTCCTTAAAAAATAAAAACTGAGTATGAACTGAAAATGACAGGAAAAGATTAAAACTGAGTGTATTGGTCTTTCAAGTGGACTACACTTGAGTCATCTTTGAGTAGACATTTGTGAAAAATAAGAAAACACTAATTTCGTACAAGGTATTATTTATTTGAAAGTACTCCATCAGTATACACTTAGTTTTAATTTTCAGTTCTTAATGAGATGAGTTCAATCTGACCTTTGAGTCCATCTTGCGGACCCCTCTGGGATAGCTCGCGAACGCCTGGGGGTCCGCGGACCACCTGTTGGGAACCACTGATCTAAACAGTAAAAACTATGGTCCTGCTTCCTCAGGCACTGGCGGATGGCATTGTTCGTAGTCTCTTCATCTACAAAATGTTGCGTCCCATAAGCGACTTCGAGTGTACAGAACAGATGCAGGTCAGGTGGTGCAACAGACTGGATGCTACTGTTTTCCTCGAGTGTTTATCCTGGTCGGTCACAATTATCGGTACCAAGTATGCATAAATATTGGAGTAGCCCAGTTTTTCGATAACAGCAAAAATATTGCCTTTACAATGTAGACACGACGAAACAGTTCAAATGGTTCAAATGGCTCTGAGCACTATGGGACTCAACATCTTAGGTCATAAGTCCCCTAGAACTTAGAACTACTTAAACCTAACTAACCTAAGGACATCACACACACCCATGCCCGAGGCAGGATTCGAACCTGCGACCGTAGCAGTCCCGCGGCCGGCGACGAAACAGTTCTTCTGCTTTTACTCGGAGGTTGCCACAGATAAGTCGGTCAAAACACTGGATGTTGTGCATAGTCACTGCAGGCGCTGACCGGTCGCTTCACCTTGCAGCAGCCAACTGTGTCTGTTCTCCAGTATCTCTACAGCGACGAACACATCGTCTAGCACACCAAATGAAATCCCAATTGCGAATAAGGACTACCATCAGCTGCAGAATGGAATGACGACAGTGAAAATTTGTCCCGGACGAGGACCCGAACCCCGATTACCATCTTATCGCGAGCGGTCATCTTACCATTTGGCTGTCAGTGCACGACCCACGACCAGACCCAAACTTCCGTGTGTCGTCAACCATGCATCTACGACCTATACTAGTACATACATTATGTATATTCCCGTACAGATCAGAAATTGTACGTGAAAGTCGCTTGCCCGGTATCGACAGATAAATGAGGTATTGCAGTGCCTGTATTATTCTAATTACGATGCAAAGTTCCTTTGGACATGCATGCATATATCGCATCGTATACATCGCCTAGCGGTGTGACGTTCTCCTTTACTTCTCCATACTTCTTCTTCAGCCATTCATGAATACAATTATACGTTTCACTTTCTGCAGTAAGTACACTGCTGGCCATCACTGCTACATCACGAAGATGACGTGCTACAGACGCGAAATTTAACCGACAGGAAGAACATGCTGTGATATGCAGATGATTAGCTTTTCAGACCATTCACACAAGGTTGGCGCCGTTGGCGACACCTACAACGTGCTGACATGAGGAAAGTTTCCAACCGATTTCGCATACACAAACTGCAGTTGACCAGAGTTGCCTGGTGAAACGTTGTTGTGATGCATCGTGTAAAGAGGAGAAATGCGTACCATCACGTTTCCGCCGTTGATAAAGGTCGGATTGTAGCCTATCGCGAACCAATGACTCTTAGCAGAATATGGAATCGGTGTGTTCAGGACGGTAATACGGAACGTCATGCTGGATCCCAACGGCCTCGTATCACTACCAGTCGAGATAACAGGCATCTTATCCGCATGACTGTAACGGATCGTGCAGCCACGTCTCGATCCCTGAGTCATCAGATGTGGCCGTTTGCAAGACAATAACCATCTGCACGAACAGTTCGACGACGATTGCAGCAGCATGGACTATCAGCTCGGAGACCATGGCTGCGGTTACCCTTGACGCTGCATCACAGACAGGAGCGCCTGCGATGGTGTACTCAGCGACAAACCTGGGTGCACGAATGGCAAAACGTCGTTATTTCGGATGAATCCAGGTTCTGTTTGCAGCATCATGATGGTCGCATCCGTGTTTGGCGACATCGCGGTGAACGCACATTGGAAGCGTGCATTCGTCATCGCCATACTGGCGTTATCACCCGGCGTGATGGTATGGGGTGCCATTGGTTACACGTCTCGGTCACCTCTTGTTCGCATTGATGGCACTTTGAACAGTGGACGTTACATTTCAGATGTGTTATGAACCTTCATTCGATCCCTGCGAAACCTTACATTTCAGCAGGATAATGCACGACCGCATGTTGCAGTTCCTGTACGGGCCTTTCTGGATACAGAAAATGTTCGACTGCTGCCCTGGCTAGCACATTCTCCAGATCTCTCACCAATTGAAAACGTCTGGTCAATGGTGCCCGAGCAACTGGCTCGTCACAATACGCCAGTCACTACTCCTGATGAACTGTGGTATCGTGTTGAAGCTGCATGGGCAGCTGTACCTGTACCACGCCATCCAAGCTCGGACTCAATGCCCAGCCGTATCAAGGCCGTTATTACGGCCAGAGGTGGTTGTTCTGGGTACTGATTTCTCAGGATCCATGCACCCAAATTGCGTGAAAATGTAATCACATGTCAGTTCTAGTATAATATATTTGTGTAATGAATACCCGTTTATCATCTGCATTTCTTCTTGGTGTAGCAATTTTAATGGCGAGTAGTGTAATTCAATCACACAACGCTACCTTATACATAGGTTAACATCGATCATTTTCTAAACTTATACAATGCTGCTGTTGAGATAGGATGCTTTTACTGGAATGAACTGTACAACATTTCCATAAGTGCGCCAAATTAATGATTACTACGTTACCAACTTTATGAAGCAAAAAAACATAGAAGACATTACTTTCTGACTGGCCCTTGCAGTGCACCAATTTTATTTATTATTCGAGTCCAGGACATAAAATAATTACAATAACTAGTAAGTATTGATTCGCATAACAGACTTGCAAAATTAAATGTGTACAGTAGTATTTATGACACAGATTCAATAATATATACAAACAAGCAGCGGATAAACAAGAAGCAAGATGATTATATTTTTTGACAGGCCCAGTATTCGGCGGTTATCACAGCAGTTTCACTGGCTGCAGCAAGATCACAGATAGTGCATGCAACCGGTAGGTTCCTGCAGACTAGCAGATGTTGTTCGTCCCGTACGTCACCTCACTCACAAGTTTCCCCCTCATTACTGAAGCCCCACTTCCTGAGGTTGGTTTTGCACCTTGACACCCCAATTCGCAATCTGTTCAAAGTCTTCCAGGTCACGTATGACAGGTGCGAACCTTCGGCTATTTCCTCCTTGACCGTTATGTGATTGTCTTCAGCTAGGGAGTCTCGCGAAAGCTCCTCTCTGCGAGTTCTGTGAGATGAACGAAATGCCACAGTTTTCTGTAGGAAGATGTCTCTTGACCTCAGTCGCGCTGTTGAGGGTCATGTCCGAACAAAGGATGTCTAGGGTCGTTTTCTTTTTTTTTTCTTCTCCACTTCTGTTGCAGCTTGCCTTCGAATGCGTGGCGGTGCTATACCCATAATTTGGTACAGCTTATTGACAGGAGTAGGTCGTAAGCAGCCTGTAACAAAGCGTCCTGTCTCGTTCAGGGCTGTATCTACATGTTTAGCATGTGCAGAGTTTTGCCAGACGGTGGCTGCGTATTCTGCCGTGGAGAAACATAGTGCCAAGGCAGATGTTCTAAGCACTTTTGGCTGAGCACCCCAGGTGGTTCCTGTAAGTTTGCGGATGATGTTGTTCCGCGCTTTTGCTTTGAGGCTCGCTTCTTCACAGTGGGCTTTGAATGTGAGGGAACGGTCCATCTTCACCCGAAGGTATTTAGGAGCTTCGCAGTGAAGTAGTTGTTCTCCTCTCCAAGTGATGTTCAGTT
The DNA here is from genome assembly GCF_023864275.1 of Schistocerca cancellata. Taxonomy (NCBI): domain Eukaryota; kingdom Metazoa; phylum Arthropoda; class Insecta; order Orthoptera; family Acrididae; genus Schistocerca; species Schistocerca cancellata. The sequence continues at coordinate 1,002,742,877 of NC_064627.1, forward strand.
TCCTTTTGGCTTCCCTATTTCTAAGATGGAATGCACAGACTTGGGTCTTTCCAGGGTTCGGTTTCAGTTGGTTTTCATCGTAATACATGGCCAAATTTTCAAGAGCTGTTGTCAGTTTCACATCTACTTTCTCAGAGGAGTGCTGTATCATCAGCGTATATCAATGCCTTAGTTGAAGAGTTAATTGGCTCGTCATTTGTGTAGATATTATATGACAGTGGAGACAGCACACTTCCCTGAGGGGGACCATTTTTCTGCATTCTCCATCGACTCGTCTTGGAGAGAGACGAAGTACCTCCTGTTTTGCAGCATACACTGAAGGATCTGAATTAGTCGGTAATCCTTTGTAGCTAAGTATACTTGCACCAGAATGCGAGGATATTCGGATTGCACTGCAGTGAATAATAATCCAATAGGAACAAAAAAAAATCGATTGCGTAACGAATCACAAGTACAGAGGTTGCCGACTGTTGCCGAGTGGCGTGGATTGATGGAAGAGACTGAAAAAGTTCAAAGAGGAGCACCTTCTTTGTGTTATTGCGAAATAGGTTAAAGAGTTTCGTGGATATGATAGCGATTTGAAATAGCAATTACTAAAACAAAAGTGTTTGATTCCAGAGTGATCTTTTCGCGAAATTTCTATCACCAATGTTCTCCTCCAAAAGTCTAAATATTATGTCGATTCCCATCGGCTTAGCAAGAAACGACCGTCAGAATAAAATAAGAGGAATCAGAGCTCATATAGAAAGATTTAGGTGTTAATTTTTCCCTCATACAATTCGGGAATGGTACAAACTATGTCCGACGTAACTGACACACGAAACCTAAACTGGAAAACACAGTTATGTTGGATGAGCACCGTTCTGAGCCTTTAGCTGAATATAAACAACAAGACAAAAAATTCTTCTCGAAGTGTTTTCCAAAACTATTCAGTTAACACCATAGAAATTAAATACTCCCTCAAAGTGTTCACTGTGGCGAGAAGAGCTGTTCTTGTGTACTGTACTAAACAACAAAGTCTTGCTAAACGCCAATAATTGGAAAATAAATAATCGAGTACCTTTCCGGATGACGTAACTGGTGGAACAAAAGTTAAAGTTCCAACAGGCTAAGCTAGCCAGGCTGAAAGACTGCAGGATAATGCAGGAAGACGACTACTCCGTAGCATCACCAGACTCCCCCTTCAGACACCGAGCAATGACGTGTATGACATCACCAACACAGAACCGCTACAAACTCGACTAACGAAACTACGCGCCAACTATGGCAGACACATATTGACGAAACGACCAGACATAGAGGACTTGTTGACCTCTACAATCAGGGAAAGGAGACACCCAAAGTACAAATATATTCACCCAGTGCGTACAGTGGTACAGAACACGTCTTCCCACTTCCCCGACCCGGCTCCAACCGTGACCCCACTCATAGACGTGACCCCACTCTCCCCCACCCCCGCCCCCCCCCCCCGCCCACCATCTCGCCGCCAGGCAATAGGCAACGGCCCTGCACACACACACACACACGCACTCACTCACACGCACACACACATGCACACGCAAACAACACAACGACCACATACACACACATAAACAACACAAACCGAAAAGTAATAAACAAGCACAAAACTGATTAGCAAAATAATAGTGATAATAATAAGTAGCGTAGTACTAACACCTTCTAGATGTAATTCTCTTTAGATCCAAACCTATACCTTCCCATATCCTCATTATGAACATATGGTAAGCTGGCCGGTTTGGCCGTGCGGTTCTAGGCGCTACAGTCTGGAACCGCGTGACCGCTCGGTCGCAGGTTCGAATCCTGCCTCGGGCATGGATGTGTGCGATGTCCTTAGGTTAGTTAGGTTTACGTAGTTCTAAGTTCTAGGGGACTGATGACCTCTGAAGTTAAGTCCCATAGTGCTCGGAGCCATTTGAACCATTTGAACATATGGTAAACACAAAATGAAAATCCGCTAAATGTAAAAATCTGCATCAAATATCTCCTGCAATATATGCTTAGTGACTAGATCCTGTCATACCCCATCGCACCATGTAGCTAAAATAAACTTAATTTTGCCATAGCAGGAACACTCATGTACAACTAATCGACAAAATAACATATTAATAGCAGCCAATGCAATAATCTTACAAGAAATATTCTTATATGTAAATTTATGTTTTGCTTATCCTTTTTATTGTTTTTTATGTTTTTTTTCTTCTGTGCTCTTATAAATGTCTATTAAATGTTAAAATCAAAATATTGTATACCTTATATTTTGTCAAAGTGATTACGCTTAGCACAAGTGCAAGCAAATGAAATAAAGAAGCAAAAATTGTATTGTACGCCATTGGCCGAAAAAGTGCAATCAGCAGAGCTTTAGTAAGGCCCGAGGGAATGAAACTGAAATGTGCTAAAAAAAAAAAAAAAAAAAAACTATGGAGCACAGTGGTCGTGAAAGCTAAGCCCAGGCAGAGCACAAGTAATGAAAACGTTAATTTTCCTAGCTACAATCACCGAAAAAATGACGAAGTTTAGACTCACTGAGCTGTTCGAGTCCAGTCCCTGGGGATGCGACGTCTTTGTTGAAGAGCGGCGGTCGGCAGTGAACTGGACAGTAGCAATGGCGGCAGCTCTGGTGAAGTTCATTGGTTCTGGGTTGGCGATGTCGCTGCCTTATGCTGCCCTGATGCGAGCTTAATCCTCGGTGTGCGGAATACTAAGTATTGGCTGCCTGAGTGGGCGGCAGAAGCAGAACCTCCTCTAGACTGACGCATGCCTGTGCTAGCTGCACGCGACGGCCGAGCTTGTGGTGCGGCCGCTGGCGTCGCCCTCTGTTGGTCTACTCGCTGATTTCTCGGCTCTGCCGCAATTCGAATGGAGCCGAGGGCATTTGAAACGTGTGGCCACTCGGCTGCGGGCGCACGTCGGTAGGTGCGCCACAGCAGAACGGTCGATAAATTTGCTGAAAATGGTTCTGTCAACGATGTTACGTACTTAATTGTGTCAGTTTTAATGATGTAGATGTACAGCAAGTGAACTATAAGTTGTCCGACTGCCAGACGGAGCGCAGGCAGCAAGCCAGGCCCGAACATAGACCGCCACTGGGAGAGGAACCACGTGGGAGGAACAAGCCCCGCCTGCCTACCAACGTGCAAGCATCTTACCATATTGAAAATGATGTTTTTATTTATAAGTTTATTCGAGCAAAAGGCCTGCCTTTCCAGGAAAGGGCTTCGCAATGAAAAATTAAGAGCTTTTCATAAAGTGAAGCAAGTTATGCAGGACTAACATCAACGAAAGAAAGCTGATAAATACACTACTGGCCATTAAAATTGCCCCTCTCCAGGGCTCCCTTTTTTCCTCTTCCCTCCTTCTCCCAGAGCGGATTTTCCTCCTTTCCCCCCCCCCCTCCCCCTGAGACACAGCACCCCATACTTGCCTCTTTCCTTCCCACGTCCATCGCTACCTGGCCCTCTTCAGCGCCCCCCCCCCCCACTCATCTCCCCCATCTCTTCCCCTCCCTCCCTTCTTCCAGTCTCCCTCATCTCCTTGCGCCTGGCAGATCCTCTGTCATGATCATCGTCAGTGTGCCACATCAGTGTTGTGTTTAGTGCTGTTTATCCTGTGCGTCAAGAGGTGTGATTTTAATTGTGTACTGCCTTGAGGTTCGCTATCAGTGTTTGTTATGTGCTACACCATCCGTCGATACCTTTCATGCTCTAGTCATACTGTGCCTTGTGTTCTTTTAATTGTCGCAGTGTGTGGCTTTTTGTGTGTGGTACTTTTAAACAGTTTTAACAGTTTTTTATCTCCATTTTACGGTCACCCCGTTTTTTGTCTATTGCCTTCCATGATGATCCCCATTTTTTATATCTATGTTCACCATATTCTCTCCTTTGTTCTTTTTAAATGTCTTCTATTGTTTGTTCTATGTCTTTCGGCTGAAGAGCAGCGCATATGCTGCTGCCAGCCCGCCCCGATGGGCATTTGAAATACAATAAAGAAAAAAAAAATTAAAATTGCTTCACCAGGAAGATGACGTGCTACAGACGCGAAATTTAACCGACAGGAAGAACATGCTGTGACATGCAAATAAATAGCTTTTCAGAGCATTCACACAAGGTTGGCGCCGGTGGCGACGCCTACAACGTGCTGACACAAGGAAAGTTTCGAACCGATTTCTCATACACAAGCAGCAGTTGACCGGCGTACCCTGGTGAAACGTTGTTGTGATGCCTCGTGTAAGGAGGAGAAATATGTACCATCACGTTTCCGACTTTGATAAAGGTCAGATGCTAGCCTATGGCGATTGCCGTTTATCGTGTCGCGAAATTGCTGCACGCGTTGGTCGAGATCCAATAACTGTTAGCAGAATATAGAATCAGTGGGTTCAGGTGGGTAATACGGAACGCCATGCTGGATCCCAACGGCCTCGTATCACTAGCAGTCGAGAAGACAGGCATCTTGTCCGCATGGCTGTAACGGATCGTGCAGCCACGTCTCGATCCCTGAGTCAACAGATGAGGACGTTAACAAGACAATAACCATCTGCACGAATAGTTCGGCGACGTTTGCAACAGCAGAGACTATCAGCTCGCAGACCGTTGACGCTGCATCACAGGCTGGAGCACCTGCGATGGTGTACTCAACGACAAACCTGTGTGCGCGAATGGCAGAAAGTCATTTTTTCGGATAAATCCAGGTTCTGTTTACACCGTCATGATGGTCGCATCCGTGTTTGGCGACATCGCGGTGAACGCACATTGGAAGCGTGTGTTCGCCATCGCCATACTGGCGTATCACCCGGCGTGATGGTATGGAGTGCCATTGGTTACACGTTTCGGTCACCTCTTGTTCGCAATGACGGCACTTTGAACAGTGGACGTTACATTTCAGACCTGTTACGACCCGTGTCTCTACCCTTCATTCGATCCCTGCGAAACTCTACATTTCAGCAGGATAATGAACGACGGCGTGTTGCAGGTCCTGTACGGGCCTTTCTCGATACAGTAAACGTTCGATTACTGCCCTGGCCAGCGCATTCTACAGATCTCTCACCAATTGAAAACGTCTGGTCAATGGTGGCCGAGCAACTGGCTCGTCACAATACGCCAGTCACTACTCTTGATGAACTGTGGTATCGTGTTGCAGCTGCATGGGCAGCTGAACCTGTACACGCTATCCAAGCTCTGTTAGACTCAATTCCCAGTTATTACTGCCAGAGCTGTTTGTTCTGGGTACTGATTTCTCAGGATCTATGCACCCATATTGCGTGAAAATGTAATCACATGTCTGTTCTAGTATAATATATTTGCGCAATGAATACCCGTTTATCATCTGCATTTCTTCTTGGTGTAGCAATTTTAATGGCCAGTAGTGTAGCTATGACGGAGTGCAGAAATTAATTGGAAAAATGTAATGTACCATTCTGGGTCGCATGACACAATTAACATAAACAATAGCACAATATCAACCCCGGAAGTGATCAACATGAGGCTCAATAGCTTGGCATAAATTAGCTATGCTATAGAAACATTTTATTTATATATTTTATTTACACGTCAAGTTCCGTGGGACCAAATTATGGAGCAAATCTCCAAGGTCATGGAACGTGTGAGTATTTGAAATTACAACATAAAAGTAGTAACAGATGAAAATAAATGTTTATGAACCCGAAAAAAGTCCATAAGTTTAAGGAAACGCAATCAACAATACTATAAGAGTCAGCTTTTTTCAAGGAACTCCTCGACAGAATAGAAGTAGTGACCCATGAGGAAACTCTTCAGTTTCGATTTGTAAGCACATGGATTACTGCTAAGATTTTTGAATTCGAGTGGTAGCTTATTCAAAATGGATGCAGCAGTATACAGCGCACCTTTCTGCACAAGAGTTAAGGAAGTCCGATCCAAATGCAGGTCTCATTTCTGCCGAGAATTAACCGTGTGAAAGCTGCTTATTCTTGGAAATAAGCTAATACTGTTAAAAAGAAATGACAGTAAGGAATATATATATTGAGAGGCCAATGTCAAAATACCAATACTCGTTAACAGGGGTCGACAAGAGGTTCGTGAACTACACCACTTGCTACCCGAACCGCCCGTTTCTGAGCCATAAATAACCTTTTTGAACGGGAAGAGTTACCCCAAAATATAATACCATACGACATAAGCGAATGACAATAAGCAAATTAGACTAATATTCGTGTCGAACGATCACTCACTTCAGATATCGTTCGAATAGTAAAAATGGCAGTATTAAGTCTTTGAACAAGATCCTGAACGTCGGCTTTCCACGACAGCTTACTGTCTATCTGAACACCTAGAAATTTGAACTGTTCATTCTGTGAAATTAAAACGTCGGGTTTAGTTTTATTGTGTGTTAGAAACTGTAAAACTGAATCTTACTATGATTTAGCGTTAGTTTAATTTCTGCAAACCATGAACTTAGGTCATGTACTACACTATTTGAAACTGAGCCTATGTTGCACACAACCTCCTTTACTACCAAGCTAGTGTCATCAGCAAACAGAAATATTTTAGACTTACCTCTAATACTAGAGGGCATATCATTTATATAAATAAGGAACAGGAATGGCCCCAACACTGATCTCTGGGGCACCCCCCCCCCCCCCCACTTGACAGTATCCCACCCAGACCCCACATCACAGCCGTCATCATCACTGCGAATAATGACCTTTTGCTGCCTGTTACTAAAGTAAGAGGTGAACCAATTGTGAGCTACTCCCCATATTCCATAACGGTCCAACTTCTGGAGCAATATTTTGTGATCAACACAATCAAATGTCTTAATTAAATCAAAAAATATGCCCAGCGTTCGAAACCTTTTGTTTAGCCCATCCAGTACCTCACAGAGAAAAGAGAACATATCATTTTCAGTTATTAAACGACTTCTAAAGCCGAACTCTACATTTGATAGCAAATCGTGTGATATAAAATGATCAATTATCCTTACATACACAGCCTTTTCAATAACTTTTGCAAACACTGATGGCATAGAAATAGGTCTAAAATTATGTACATTATCCATTTCAGCCTTTTTATAAAGCGGCTTTTTTTTACTGAGGAAAATGACTATTCCTAAAGGAAAAATTACAAATATGGCTAAATACATGGCTAACATGTGCAGCACAATACTTTAATATTGTGCTAGACACTCCATCATAACCATGAGAGTCCTTAATATACAGTGATTTAATAATTCACTCCATCTCCCTCTTGTCTGTATCACAGAAGAGTATTTCAGACGTCAATCTCGGAAAGGCATTTGCCTACGAAGTTATATGATTCCCAGTAGAAACTAAATTTTTACTTAATTCACTAGCAATGCTCAGAAAATGATTGTTAAATACTGTACATATATCTGATTTATCAGTAACAGAAATATTTTTACTGTGAACTGACTTTATACCGTCGACCTTGTGCTACTGACCAGACACTTCCTTCACAACTGACCATATGGTTTTAATTCTGTCTTGTGAATTAGCTATTCTATTTGCATACCACATACTCTTTGCCTTCCTAACAATATTTTTACGCACCTTACAATACTGTTTGTGATGGGTTACTGTAGCTTGATTGTTACAACTTCTAACATTTTGATATAATTCCCACTTTGTTCTACAAGATATCCTTATCCCAATAGTCAGCCACCTGGGCTGCCTATTACTGCTAGTACCCCGTTTAGAACGTTCTAATGCAAAGCAACTTTCATAGAGCATGAGAAATGTGTTAAGGAAAGCATTGTATTTATCATCTATGTTATCGGCACTATAAACATCCTGCCACTCTTGTTCCTTGACAAGGTTTAAAAAACTCTCTGTTTCTGTTGGATTTATTTTCCTAGATAGTTTGTAATTAAATATGACATTTGTTTGAGTACAAAAGCCTTTTAGTAGTAAAATTTGTGCATCATGGTCTGAAAGGCCATTCACCCTTTTACTAACAGAATGTCCATCTAGTAATGAAGAATGAATAAAAATATTGTCTATGGCTGTGATACTGTTCGCCTGCACCCTAGTTGGGAAAAACACAATCTGCATCAGATCATATGAACTTAGGAGATCTGCACTTGCACTATCATACACAAAATTAATGTTGAAGTCACCACATGTAACTAATTTCTGGTACTCCCTACAAAGTGAATCAAGAACCCTCTCTAGCTTAAACAGAAATTCTCTGAAGTCGGAGTTAGGGGATCTATCGACAACAACAATTAGAAGTTTTGTTTCACTAAATTCAACTGCCCCTGCACAACATTCGAATATCTGTTCAGTGCAGTGTCGGGATACGTCTATGAACTCAAATGGAATACTGTTTTTTTACGTACATAGCCATTCCCCCCAGCCCACAAGGAACTCCTTGAAAAACAGCCAGCTAATGTATATCCTGGTAAAGGTAGCCTCTGAATTGTCAAATTATTTAAGTGGTGCTCTGATATACCAATAATTTCAGAGTCAACATCTATAAGCAGTTCACTTACTTTACCTCTATTATATTTTGATGAAATATGCTAATTCCTTCTCTACTTGGAAACATTACATCCTCAGAAGTTGAGCCCTTAGTTACAGGGACTTCCTTTAGGCAGATATACCTATCAGCTGATTTCCGTCTAAAAAAAGGTGCAGCTCTAACACCAACTACTACAGGAATTTTTCCATGAGAGTACTATTCATTCATTATCATCTCTGTATTCCTTATGAAACGAAGAAAATTGTATACGTTCTCAAAAATAAAAGTTCTTCTGGTTTTGATGGTGTTTCCAATAGAGTATTAAAGAATGTGTAATGTTTCGCTACCTCAAGGCATTTTTCCAGAGAGGCTAAAATATATGGTTGTCAAACCGCTCATTGAGAAACCGACCCGTTTCGCTCCTGACATCATTTCCCAAAATTTTTTTAGAAGGTGGTGTATTATAGAATACTATCTCACCTGAAGAACAAAAATATCCTCAGTAAATCATAGTGTGCATTCCAGAAGAGATGCTCTACTGAAAATGCCATTTACATGTTCACTCACCAAGTTTCACAATCATTAAATAGCAAACTAACGCCGGTTGGTATTTTCTGCAACCTATCTAAGGCATCTGATTGTGTGAATCACAACATCCTCCTAGATAAACTGATGTTTTGTGCGTTTCAGTGTATAGCCAACCAATGGATGATATCATGCCTAACCAAAAGAATGCAGGTAGTTGTAGTTAGTCGTTCTGCTAATGTAGTTTGGGGACGTTATTCTGGCTGGGGAGAACTCACGTATGGGGTTCCCCTAAGCTCAAGCTTACGTCCGAAATTGTTTCTCGTATATGTAAAAAATCTCCCATCTAATATGAAGTAAGCACAATTAGTCTTTTTTGTGGGTGACGCTAGTATAGTAATTAGTCCATCTGCGTCTACATCTACATCTACGTGATTACTCTGCTATTCACAATAAAGTGCCTGGCAGAGGGTTCAATGAACCACCTCCAATCTGTCTCTCTATCGTTCCACTCTCTAACGATAAGCGGGAAGAACGAGCACTTAAATTTTTCTGTGCGAGCCCTGATTTCTCTTATTTTATCGTGATGATCATTTCTCCCTATGTAGGTGGGTGCCAACAGAATGTTTTCGCAATCGGTGGAGAAAACTGGTGATTGAAATTTCATGAGAAGGTCCCATCGCAAAGAAAAACGCTTTTGTTTTAATGATTGCCATTCCAATTTACGTATCATGTCTGTGACACTATCTCCCCTATTTCGTGGTAATACAAAACAAGCTGCCCTTCTTTGCACTTTTTCGATGTCATTCGTCAGTCCCACGTGATGCGAATCCCACACCGCACAGCAATACTCCAGAACAGGTCGGACATGCGTGGTGTAAGCAGTCTCTTTAGCAGACCTGTTGCACCTTTTAAGTGTTCTGCCAGTGAATCGCAGTCTTTGGTTTGCTCTACCCACAATATAATCTATGTGCTCGTTCCAATTTATGTTATTTGTAATTGTAATCCCTACGTATTTAGTTGAATTTACAGCCTTCAGATCTGTGTGACTTATCGCGTAACCGAAATTTAGCTGATTTCCAAGCATACATACAGCAACAGAAGAAAGGTAAATAGTGATCTTAAAAGTATCATTAATTGGTTTTCTGCGAATAGTCTCACCCTCAATTTTAAAAGGACACAACATATTTAATTCTGCACATCTAGGGTTACTACACCAATGATAAGAGTAACGCATCGTGAGGAAATAATAAACCTGGCAGAAAATTCTAAATTTTGGTGTGTCCACATTGACGAGACTCTAAGCTGAAAAACATTTTTTGGAGCTCCTAAAACAACGTTGTTTAGGCACATTTTCAATTATAATTATTGAAACTCTTGTGGAGGAACTAATCAGTAAGTTAACACATTTTGCTTATTTCCATTCAATAAAGTCATATGAAATAATGTTCTGGGATAACTCATCTTCAAAAGAGAAAGTCTTCATTGCTCACAGACGCGCTGTAAGAATAATATGTGGTGTTCAATCACGACTGTCTAGTAGACACCTGTTTAAAGAGTTGGGCATATTGACTACTGATTCACAACACACTTATTCCCTCATGAAGTTTGTTGTAAATAGACCAAAAAGGAACACTAATGTACATTACTCCACATTAAGGTTTTCCTTAGCACAAAAAGGAGTGTACAAAGCCGCAAAGAAAGGTACGACAACTCATTGATGTAAAACGTCTGACAGATAGCAAAGAAAAAATTGAAAACAAACTGAAAATCTTTCTCCTTAGCAACTCCTTCTATTCCACAGAAGAATTTCTTATATTGTGATGTGTAGAAGACGGTGGGAAGAATTACTACATCACGTCTGTATTTTAATAATAACAATAAGAAAAAATTGATAAATGTTCAGCATGTTCCCATAGTTATAAATTAATGTGGAATGTTAATATAAAATGAGTCGTTCCACATCATTATGATTTATCGTCCAAATGATCCCTGAAACATGAACATAGAAAGAAGGATTCTTTACTGTATGATTATATAATAGCGGGACAAACACTGGTAGCAGTTACTTCTGTAAAATATCTGGGAGCATGAATACGGAACGATTTGAAGCGGAATTATCATATAAAATTAATAGTTGGTAAAGCGCGTACCAGGTTGAGATTCATTGGGAGAGTTCTTAGAAAATGTAGTCCATCAACAAAGGAGGTGGCTTACAAAACACTCGTTCGACCTATACTTGAGTATTGCTCATCAGTGTGGGATCCGTACCAGGTCGGGTTGACAGAGGAGATAGAGAAGATCCAAAGAAGAGCGGCGCGTTTCGTCACAGGGTTATTTGGTAGGCGTGATAGCGTTACGGAGATGTGGTAGACTACAAGAGAGGCGCTCTGCATCGCGGTGTAGCTTGCTATCCAGGTTTCGAGATGGTGCTTTTCTGGATGAGGTATCGAATATATTCCTTCCCCCTACTTATACCTCCCGAGGAGATCACGAATGTAAAATTAGAGAGATTCGAGCGCGCACGGAGGCTTTCCGGCAGTCGTTCTTCCTGCGAACCATACGCGACTGGAACAGGAAAGGGAAGTAATGACAGTGGCACGTAAAGTGCCCTCCGCCACACACCGTTGGGTGGCTTGCTGAGTATAAATGTAGATGTAGAAACTAACCAACTAAGTTTCTCATATATTTGACTCTAATCCTTGGCCTCTGCACGCAATCTAAACCTTGGCCTCTGCAAATGGAAACTCACCACAGTGAAGTAAAATCCTAAAAATGCAGATAGTGACATTTATTACTTAAGGTTCACCTGACAATGGAGTAGTTGTAGGAATTAGAGATCTCTAAATGAAAGCCAAGTTCGAGAATACAAAACTTTTATTTGCTGTAGTCAATTGAATAACTGATAACAAAATATCACAGAGCCGTGTTCTTAAAAATGGAGTAAACTAAAAATGACGCTAACCGCTCATCTGGACAGAGCGCAATTTCAAGATAAATGAGGCAAATAGAAAATTCAAAAATTGAACATACAAGATGCATGACAGAATTAGTTAACTGTAAGCTCCTCAAAAGACAGACTGCGCCGGCCGCTGGTGGCCGAGCGGTTCTAGGCGCTTCAGTCTGGAACCGCGCGACCGCTACGGCCGCAGGTTCGAATCCTGCCTCGGGCGTGGATGTGTGTGGTGTCCTTAGGTTAGTTAGGTTTAAGTAGTTCTAAGTTCTAGGGGACTGATGACCTGAGATGTTAAATCCCATAGTGCTCAGAGCCATTTGAACCATTTGCCAAAGACAGACTGCACTGCAACGCGCGTGACACTTGTATTTTCCACGATTGGGTGCCAGTCAGGGTGAGATGAGAACTGGGAAGGAAACAGATGCCAAAATGAAAGTTCTTGCTCTTGAATTGCCCGCAGTTCTCAAACTCCGCTTGGAGGGGTGACTGAATGCTGCTGCCACTGTGACGAACGAGATAAAAACAGGGGAATGCACCTGGAACTTCCTATTTAAGCCATACAGAAATTCATATTGCGATTCATTAAGTTGGTAGTCTACTCGTAGTTTCCGCACAGGATACGGTGGCTGAAGCGCAGTGAACAATTTTCGTCCAACGCGCTGGGCGAACTCATTCGTTTGTTCAGAAGGGGTGGCCAACGCCCGCTTTCGGCAAGTCAGCGACACGCTATGACGACAGATTCGACATTTTACAGGAACTATTCGGTAAAGAAATTTCATTTTTGCGTTACTTTAAGCTTTATGTGTCAGCTTCATGATGACGTGCCTCCATCATGTCGTTAATGGTTGTAGTTATTGTGATATTTGCACTGAAGTAAGACACCACGCGAAACTCGAAAAAGTTTGCAAAGAAAAACAGGTCAGTATGACTTTGTGTTTGGTGCACATTACATAATATGTTGCTGCATATCAAATTAACATATTGAATTTTTCTTTGGACTTGAGTGGAGGTCTCTCTGCACCAGTCACAAGAAAATTTATCTAATGCAGCACACTGATTTGCGATCACGCCTGCCAGCGATAAAACCAAAATGAAATATCAGTTTCCTCATATTGCATAAATGATTTGAGATATCGAAAAGAGATTTTGGCAAATGATAACACGCAAAAGGGAGAGTATTTCGCCTTATGGTTATTATGCGAACTTCATTATACCGTGTTCTTACACTAACTACAGATTTTTTAGGTGAAATAATTTAATTTTTTGGGGCCCTCGATAGCTGGTGAAACGAGAAATCCTGTGGGTTTAGGAACAACGTAAATGAAGACATTACAAATTTACTTTTGTACCAAGGATGTGCTTTTTCATATTCTAGCGACCTTCCTTTTGCTCACTTCCTCAATTAAATTAATTAACCACTGCTTCAGAATTCTCTCACGACTGCCTCTGCACAACAAGTTAGTGAGGTGACATTGTGTAAACTACGCTGTGTTTCGCCAAGAGAAGCAAATTTTAAGATGTCTACAAGAGAAATGTAAGTTTTGCTCAAAATTCATCACTCATGACGTTTCTCTGTAAGTTACAAATGGTTAACAAACCACGGGGAAATAAATCGCTTTTTTGTTACATTTTCAGCGGAATTCTTTTTAGATGCTAACCAAAACAGTGCTGACTGTAGACCTTTCCGAACGGTCACCATGCAAGTATGGGCATGCAGGTGTTCCACTTAATATTTACAAAAAATGTGAGCATAGGCCTAAGTTTAGAGCGACACTTCTCCTCCAGCACTCGGCATTTCCCCTACAGCGCCTGCCCACAACCTCCACCACAACAGCTCTCCCCAAACATGTGCTGCCGACTGCGCATCTGTCAGCCACGTTATTCTGCATGGACTCTACCGAACACTTTCCATTAGTTAGCATCGTTCGTACCATATATTTGATGGACGGGGGGAGGGGGGGGGGACGACACTTTGCACTTTGGACTGGACAGCCCGTCCATCGGAGAGAAAGCAACGAACTATCTCACATGGTCAGGGTAGCACCATAGGCGGCTCATTCTGATGTGCAGACAGAAAGGCAAATTTCACACTAAAATATCCCCCAGAGGAACGCTGTGCCTGCAGGCGGTTCCGATCCTATTGCAACGGATCAGCGATAGGAACTGAGGATAATAACATGTGGGGAAACAGGACGTTTTGCTAAAACTGGACACCCCCCAGGCGGCTGCCGTTCCCTGCTTCAGAGACACAGTGAAAGCCTCGTTCTGGTCAAATACCGATTGGCTATAGTTATATTTTCCATATTTAACTCGTTATAACACGGAGACTTATTACCATATGAGTACCAAACTTGGTAATATTAATGTCCAGAGTATGGGGTGCATGATTTCCATGCGTCACAGAGCCACCGTCCAGTCCCAACTATAGCCCCCAGGTGCCGTAATCAGTCACTATGATTCATAGTCTCACACATCTGAACAGGCGCAGTGCACTTGTTGACGTGTCAACATGAACTAGGACAAAAGGAGCAGGGCATTATTGGTGAAGCTCTATTATCAAAACAACAGTGATGCAAAACAACAGTGATGCAGCTGCTTCGAGAATATCGCCAGTTGAAAGGATTACAGAAGGGTCCTCTTTCTCCTTCTGCTACATGGAGCATGATGAAGAGGTTCGAGTCAAATGGCGAACTGGGCGTCGCTCCGGGAAGAGGTCGACGACCGGTTGCACCGCAGATGATTGATGAAATCACTGTTGCCATGGCAGACAACGCTGCGCGCAGTTCCCGATCATCAGGCAGAGCGGATGCTAAGCCAGGACAGTTGGAAATCTCTAGCTAGATGCTTCATTCTCAAATGGTATCTGTACAAGATCCATTGCGTACAGCAGCTTGCACCACAGGACGCACAACTACACTCCTGGAAAAGGAAAAAAGAACACATTGACACCGGTGTGTCAGACCCACCATACTTGCTCCGGACACTGCGAGAGGGCTGTACAAGCAATGATCACACGCACGGCACAGCGGACACACCAGGAACCGCGGTGTTGGCCGTCGAATGGCGCTAGCTGCGCAGCATTTGTGCACCGCCGCCGTCAGTGTCAGCCAGTTTGCCGTGGCATACGGAGCTCCATCGCAGTCTTTAACACTGGTAGCATGCCGCGACAGCGTGGACGTGAACCGTATGTGCAGTTGACGGACTTTGTGGGCATACGGGAGGCCGGGTGGACGTACCGCCGAATTGCTCAACACGTGGGGCGTGAGGTCTCCACAGTACATCGATGTTGTCGCCAGTGGTCGGCGGAAGGTGCACGTGCCCGTCGACCTGGGACCGGACCGCAGCGACGCACGGATGCACGCCAAGACCGTAGGATCCTACGCAGTGCCGTAGGGGACCGCACCGCCACTTCCCAGCAAATTAGGGACACTGTTGCTCCTGGGGTATCGGCGAGGACCATTCGCAACCGTCTCCATGAAGCTGGGCTACGGTCCCGCACACCGTTAGGCCGTCTTCCGCTCACGCCCCAACATCGTGCAGCCCGCCTCCAGTGGTGTCGCGACAGGCGTGAATGGAGGGACGAATGGAGACGTGTCGTCTTCAGCGATGAGAGTCGCTTCTGCCTTGGTGCCAATGATGGTCGTATGCGTGTTTGGCGCCGTGCAGGTGAGCGCCACAATCAGGACTGCATACGACCGAGGCACACAGGGCCAACACCCGGCATCATGGTGTGGGGAGCGATCTCCTACACTGGCCGTACACCACTGGTGATCGTCGAGGGGACACTGAATAGTACACGGTAAATCCAAACCGTCATCGAACCCATCGTTCTACCATTCCTAGACCGGCAAGGGAACTTGCTGTTCCAACAGGACAATGCACGTCCGCATGTATCCCGTGCCACCCAACGTGCTCTAGAAGGTGTAAGTCAACTACCCTGGCCAGCAAGATCTCCGGATCTGTCCCCCATTGAGCATGTTTGGGACTGGATGAAGCGTCGTCTCACGCGGTCTGCACGTCCAGCACGAACGCTGGTCCAACTGAGGCGCCAGGTGGAAATGGCATGGCAAGCCGTTCCACAGGACTACATCCAGCATCTCTACGATCGTCTCCATGGGAGAATAGCAGCCTGCATTGCTGCGAAAGGTGGATATACACTGTACTAGTGCCGACATTGTGCATGCTCTGTTGCCTGTGTCTATGTGCCTGTGGTTCTGTCAGTGTGATCATGTGATGTATCTGACCCCAGGAATGTGTCAATAAAGTTTCCCCTTCCTGGGACAATGAATTCACGGTGTTCTTATTTCAATTTCCAGGAGTGTACTTGTTGACTTCGCTCTCCACTTTCTCGCAAGGATTGAAGTTGACAAGGGACCATCCTATGGACAGACGAAGCTCATCTTTGTCTGACGGGTGAGGTGAACACACAGAATTGCCGAGTGTGGGGATCTTCACCTCCAGTCACTGTGCATGAAGTTCCTCTGTATAGTGAACGTGTCACTGTATGCTGTGGCTTCATCGCTACATTCATCACTCTTTTCTGAATAGGCTGGCGCTCTTACTTCATTCTCTGTGGTTTCTGTTATGGAGCTACCTGAAGGGCAGGTTCATCAGGGGAACATTTACACATGTGCTGATCTGAAGCGCACGTATCGAGAGAGGTAGCCAGCATACCTACGGACATGCTTCGTTCAGCTGCGCTTTCAGAGTATCTGGATACTGCTGGGCGCCTTATTGGGCACCTTTTGTAGCAGTAATGGTACCGGTATGTAAAAGTGTTTCAATTGAACTGATTCTGGCTCTAAGCACTATGGGACTTAACTAATAAGAGGTCATCAGTCCCCTAAACTTAGAACTACTTAAACCTAACTAACCTAAGGACATCACACACAACCATGCCCAAGACGGGATTCGAACCTGCGATCGTAGCAGCAGCCCCGTTCCGGACTGAAACGCCTAGAACCGCTCGCCCACAGAGGCCGGCTAAACTGATTCTGCATTATTTCTCTTCCCTATGTCCTTGACACTAATGCTACCAAGTTTGGTAACATTAATGTCCAGAGTATGGGGTACTCATACGGTAATTAGTTTCGGTGTTACAACGAGTTAAATAGGAAAAGTTTAATTATAACCACGCGGTACTACACTGCCGTGCACCCGAGACTCACTCTCTGCCTGCGAGAAATCGAACATGTTCCCAGTCCCAGCAAAAGTGCCCAGCTCACACAATAAATTATCAAGTAATCGCAAGACAGTTGGAAAAAATCCTGATGCGATATGTGAGTCATGTCAGAATGTGCTTCATGCTCCCATGAAAGCAGAAGTTATGCACGACGTATAATATCACCCAAACGTTCGTAATCAAAACTGAAATCTTATTATGTTCAATAAAGGTCTCAGCTCCGACAAATACAGCTTGACAGAGTGTTGTACAATAAAAACAATAAGAAAAGTGAAGTACTAAAACGGTAAACAACGGACAACAATGGCTGACTTCCACAGTATTGTCAACTAGGTAACGCTGGCTGTATTCAATAACAAACGACTATTGGATGACGCTTTCCGACTTCTTCCGATTCCATCTCAGGGTTAACTTAGAGTTAACACACTGTGGACCTAGCCGCGCGGGATTAGCCGAGCGGTCTAGGCGCTGCAGTCATGTACTGTGCGGCTGGTCCCGGCGGAGGTTCGAGTCCTCCCTCGGGCATGGGTGTGTGTGTTTGTCCTTAGGATAATTAAATAGTGTGTAAGCTTAGGGACTGATGACCTTAGCAGTTAAGTCCCATAAGATTTCACATACACACTGTGAACCTATCCTTCCCTGTAAAAGAGTGGTTTGTATCTCGTTTTCAGCTGATGGAGAGCCAAGTGAGCCAACACAGCGAAAGTAGAAGGAATGTATCTGCGTTTGTCCTTTCGTTTATTCCAGCTTTGCATTAAATGGCAGTGAAACACTGAAAAAACGAAGCTTCATTTCGTTGTAAGCAATACTACTTTGGGCTATACCTCATTGCGTGCTTCCAGTTGTTTCATACAAGAACAATTATTGCAATTTTATTATTTTCATCGTTGTTGACGAGGGTATCTCAGTGGCAAGCAGCCACACTTTGTTTTATTACATCAGACATTTCAGATTTCCTCTGGCTGTGCTTCCCTGAAGTTGGTTATTTACGCAGAAAATGTCACCTGATTTGGACTACACATTCCATCATCCTGTGGCGGGGTGGATAGTCCTCTCAGTTCACCTAACTAGATAGGTTTCAGATTGTCTGTCCCTTCACTCTACGATGGTAGAGCCGATAAAAGCAGAACTGACGAAAAGTCAGCTGAGTAGGTGCCACGCAATGGCCACATAACTCCAGTCCATGGGCACCAACTGAAAGCTAGTTAAACTATCGGCGGTTCGGGATTCTTGCATGATTAGTCTGAAGAATGTCTAAAATTTCCTGTAAGCTGGTTTATTGTCTTTAAAACAGAAAATAGCTATCAGATACAATATGCACAAGAAACAAGAGGGGTAAAATAAAAGCTCCGATTAAAAAAGGGTATGAGACAAGTACGTATTCCTTCGCCCTTACTGTTCAGTCTAGATGTTGAAGAAGCAGCGATGGAAATGAACGGCTCAAGAATGAGATTAAAATTCAGAGTGAAAGGATGTCAGTGGCTAGATTCGTTGGTGACACTGCTATCGTCAGTGAAAGTGTGGAAGAACTGAAGCACCTATTAAATGGAATGAACAGCCTAATGAGCACACACGATGGTTTGAGAGTAAACCAAAGGAACCGAAAAGTAATGAGCACCAGCAGAAATGGCATCCGTGACAAAATCAAAATTGGGGAAAATGAAGCAGATAAAGCGAAGAAATTCTATGATTTGGAAGCAAAATAACACATGAAGAAGCAAGGAGAACACAAAAAGTAGATTAGCACAGGTAAAGAGGGCATTCCTTACCAAAAATAAGTCTACTAAACATCGGCCATAATTAGAAGAAAGAACGTACGTTTATAGCACGGAAGTGAATCATGGACTGTGGGAAAACCGGAAAACAAGAGACTCGAAGCGTTTCAGATGTGGTGCTATAGAAAGTTGTTGAAACTTAGCTGGAGTGATAAGGAATGAGGACGTTCTTCACAGAATCGGTAAGGAAATAAATATATGGGAAACATTGGCAACAAGAAAGAACAGGATGATAGGACTTCCGTTACGACATCAAGGAATGACTTTAGAAAGTAAAAACTGCAGAGGAAGACTGGAATATAACTTATTCAGCAAACAGTACACTGGGCGCAAGTCGCCTCAAAGTAGTTAGAAGAGTGATGAAACAAATAAAAATTAAAATATTTAAAGTTGCACTTCCTGGCAGACTAAAACTGTGTGCCGGACTGAGACTCGAATTCGGGACCTTTGCCTTTCATAGTCAAATGCTGTACCAACTAAGCTACCCAAGCACGACTCGTGACCTGTCCTCACAGCTTCAATTCTGCCAGTATCTCGTCTCCTACCGTCCAAATTTCACAGAAGCTCTTCTGTGAACCAGCAAAACTAGCACTCATGGAAGAAAGGATATTGCGGAGACGTGTCTTAGTCACAAGCTGGGGGATGTTTCCAGAATGAGATTTTCTCTCTGAAGCGGAGTGAGCGCTGATATAAAACTTTCTGTCAGATTAAAACTGTGTGCCGGACCGAGTTTTCACCCCAGCAAAGCGCTTTGTCTAGCAAATCTCGGCACTGCATTGTCAGGAAGTTTCAAAACAGCGAGCACTTCGCTGTGAAGTTTGGTTTGCTTCGGGATTTTCATATTTTTTGCGTTATGAGTGGAATTGCAACGAATCTTGTACAGAATACAAGCTGCCAAACCCGCGTCCAGTCTAGCAATAGTCAGACTGTAGGTACCTTGTCGAACTTGTGCGTAAGCGTGTTCTGTAAAGAGATCATTTGGGATAATATTAAACAGGATAGGTTATTTCTACGCCATCGTCTTTCAGCTATTAATTTTAATTACATTTTTGTCCAAGCCCTGTACATTCCTCCTTTCTAGGTATGAATGATGGTGTAAAGTTGCACGCGCAATATTTATACTATTTGTGGGTTTAGTCTATTGAGGGCTTTATTTTGGGCTGTTAATTCTGTGGTGGAAAATAATCCTAGTTGTTTTGGGTTTTAGTAAGCTGGAAGTAATGATTGTGCAGGACACAGTGGAAATGAGGAAGGCAAAATAAGCCCTTCTGATAACTTGTATGTAAAGGTGAATAGAAAAGTTTGTGTTTTTGGTTTACATAACCCGAAAGTTTTGCTTTTATGATTTTTGTTTTGTGTATCTTACAATTATAGGAGAAATACTGAAAAAATGTGAAAATGACCGTCTCTGCCCTTGGTATGCGTTGCAGGCGATATCCTTTTCATCTCTCAACAACAATGATTTAACATGGCAGTACCGCATTTCTCTTTGTAATTTCCCTCCACTAGTGAACTATCACGATAAAAGTGCCTACCACGTACGTCAGTCATATCATCTCAGATTCGCAGAAAGAAATCCACCTGTGACTGTTAAACACACATTTTAACGAAATGTTGCACTCCAGCAGTTAACTCAAGTGTGTGAGATCAATCACAAATTTATTTAAAGTAGTAAGCCCCAACTTAATTATTTAAAGATTCGAACTCCCACGTAAAAAAACAGCGTCACATGTGTGATTACTATGCAAATGAATTACTGTATTAAATATTTGGCATTAACAATGTAATACGGTTGAAGACATTTCAGTTTTTCACGCATCTCATTGTTTATCGTCTATGGGTCATACAATTGTATAATTTGCAGGTACACATACAATTGTATAATTTGCAGGTACATTCAGTTGTATGTGTGAATACCGTCTGCAAAATCTGTTGTGAACAGAGTTAGTAGTAAAGAAGGAATAAATTAAAATGTCAAGCCTGCCGATGCAGTTCTATTGTCTGAACAGCGAAAATATAAGTGATAACCTTTTTTCTTTCCATTGTTATGTTTGTGTGTGGTGGGGTGGGGTTGTCAACGAGAAGAAATTTGGGAAAATTTAAAAAACCATGTCTAAAGCTTGTTGGAAGCCGCTAAGTGCTCTAATTCTATAATACTGTATGGATATAGTAAGGGTAATTTGCACTGCATGATTTACACTGCTTCAGGACGTGTACACTCTTCATAAATTTATAAAAATTTAACATAAGTTTATACCTGTTAATGACTAGTTTATCAGAAGATTTAAATTTTTGTAATGCGGTTAATAGTTCAATGAAATAGTGAAAATCAAATTTTTGTTGTCCCTGGCAGCCACTAGATAGTCTACCCGCAAATGAAACCAGGCGACTGGAACGCCGTTTAGTAATGAAACAGATCTTCTGTATTCCCAAAAACACGTTTGAAACACTGTTTAATGATTCAATACTACTTTCCCCCTGTCGTTTACTACTAATTCAAGTCGACTGTCTTTAAAAGTGATCGCGGACGAATAAATACATATGCTTCCACTTTTTCAAAACTGAATCTGGACTACATTCAACATAAGTAGGTGAATGCAGAGCCATTTACTTGTTAAGCCTTTACAAAATGCTTTACAGGGCTCAATTTTGTATTTAGCGTCGGACTGTTTCACTCTATTAATGGCTCGTGCACATATCGCATTTCAGGAGTCAATGATAGCTTCTTTGGCCGACTTTTCAGCAAGTAATGTTCAGGCCTAGGAGGTTACCCCGCTCGCACAGGAGATGTCTGTGTTTGGTGTAGTCGGACTGCAGTTAAAATTAAGCGTTTTTCCTACTGATGCCCCATATGGTCTTCTCGTATTTGAATTTTTTTTTATTCGGATATGTTTGTTTTGAATTGGTATCATATAGCATGGGAATGGGAAAGACAAGTTAGTGCAAGTACTGCTCAAAGACTTGTCTTGAAGAGGCATTATTTGACATTTATCAGGATTTTACACCATATTCAGTGCTTCGATCAGAACATTTATGTCTTTGCAATATGTAAGGTCAATCATCAGTTTCAAAGAACTCTTTCAATCCTTTAATATCGAGAAGCATCAAAACGCGACCCTCTTATAATAATAATTTTTAAGAACTAACGACTCTTATCTGGCCACAACATTACCGATATCGTTATGAACACGTGTATAGCATGTACTCGATCATGTGATGACACCACGTTGTAAAATTAACGAAACATTGAGGTAGTGATGCCATATGCCCAATGTTCAGTAAAAGAGGCGTAATCATAGATAATGGCTGCAGTTCGAAAACCAGAACTAATAAGAAAACCCTCACGTCAGTTTATAATTCAGTGTCACCAAATTTATGAGGGTCAGTCACTTATTACGAAGGTGAGTCAAATGGAAACCTTAAATATTTTTAAATATTATTTATTGTGCAGAAGTGGCACAAAGCTGTATCACTTTTCAACTTTAATCTCATCAATGCAAGTCCTCCAGCGCTTACAAGGTGCATAAATTCCTTTAGAAAAAAATTCTTTTGGTAGTCCGCGCAACCACTCATGCACCAACTGGCGTACCTCTTACTCATAACGGAACTTCTTTCCTCCCATTGCGTCTTTGAGTGGTCCAAATATATGGAAATCACTTGGGGCAAGGTCCGGTGAGTATGGTGGATGAGGAAGACACTCAAAATGCAGGTCTGTGATTGTTGCAACTGTTTAACGGGCAGTGTGAGGCCTTGTATTGTCATGTTGCAAAAGGACACCTGCTGACAGCAATCCATGTCGCTTTGATTTGATTGCAGGCCTCAGATGACTTTTAGGAGATCTGTGTATGATGCACCGGTGACAGTGGTCCCTCCAGGCATGTAATGCTCCAAAATGACGCCTTTTTCGTCCCAAAAGAGAGTCAACATAAACGTCCCTGCTGATGGTTCTGTTCGAAACTTCTTTGGTTTTGGTGATGAGGAATGGCGCCATTCATTTCTCGCTCTCTTCGTTTCCGGTTGGAGGAAGTGAACCCAGGTTTCGTCCCCAGTAACGATTCTTACAAGGAAACCATCACCTTCTCGTTCAAAGCGCCGAAGAAGTTCTTCACAAGCATCAACATTTCGTTCTCTCATTTCAGGAGTCAGCTGCCGTGCCACCCATCTTGCAGACACTTTGTGAAACTGGAGCACATCATGCACAATGTGGTGTGCTGACACATGACTAATCTGCAAACATGCTGTAATGTCATTCATTGTCACTCGGCGGTTTTTCTTCACTATGGCTTCAATTGCTGCAATGTTCTGTGGAGTCACAACTCGTTGTGCCTGACTTGGACGAGGAGCATCTTTCACTGAAGTCACACCATTTCCGAACTTCCTACTCCATTCGTAAACTTGCTGCTGCGACAAACATGCATCATCGTACTGGACCTTCATTCGTCGATAAATTTCAATAGGTTTCACAGCTTCACTACGCAAAAACCGAATAACAGAACACTGTTCTTCCCAGGTGCAAGTCGAAAGTGGGGTGGCCATCTTTATACTGATACTGCGACGGTATGTGTGCACCTGCACTATGCTGCCACCTACTGGCCATTCTGCACGCTGTTTGTAGCACGCTTACCTACTTACAGGATAATGGGGTGAAATTTCGATTTGGTATTACAAATTTAAGGTTTTCATTTGACTCACCCTCGTAGATTTTGTGTTGAACGGTGTTACTATTGCGCGCCTTGTCGGGCGACTTGATCCGCTTACAGCCTGGTCCAATGTCTAAAATTCGGCCCAGAGGGCGCGCTGATGTGACGTTCTGTCACTGGCAGAGCTGTAAAAGTGATGACTAAATTCTGTACCGTATGTGTTCGGCATTGTCGTGACACATAGCTGTTTCAATGTATTCGTTATTCCGTTACTTTCGTTACTGGACGTCATGATATAAAAAACATCCAAAACACGCAGTTACCACTAAGCAATGAGGAGCCGGTACTTGTTGGTGCAACAGATGACGGAGCGCAAGTTGCAGATGGTTATTTTGAGATATCATATCACAGTTAAAGTTATTTTCAGTGTCATGTTTGATTTCATAATTGTGAACGTGAAGTAGAGTATGGAGTAGTGGTTTCTATTTTATAGCTTCCTTGCTATGAAAAAAATGCTGCTTCTGCTGGTATTGGTAGTGCAGAAGCCAATGGTGCATGTTGCAACTCTGATAGAAATAAAATACTATTGGTAGGTGGATCTGACATTAGCAACATTTGTTTTTTCAAATTTGTTATGGAATTATAGAATTTTTTCTGTGGCCGAATATGGTTGTCTAAATAAATCACACTTTGTGAGTTTTTTAAAGAAAAGTCAGGAAAAATGTTTGCTTGAGTCAATGTGAATTCACACGAATGCTACCAAGAGTCGTTGCAAAATGGAACTAACCTTCCACTCACGTCATATCATAATTTAATTTGATAATCTAAATGAACACTGCGTAAAAGGGTAGATAGATCGAACGATGTGAGGCTGGAGATATACAGTTCGCGCATTAAAACCGCGCACAAGCCTCTCTACTGTTGCGCGCGTAGATCGTATCAGGATGTAGAGAACTGGGAGTTTACGAAAAAAATGTTCAAATGTGTGTGAAATCTTACGAGACTTACCAGCCGCACAGTCCATGACTGCAGCGCCAAGACCGCTCGACTAATCCCGCGCGGCGGGAGGTTACGAATATTTCCTACTCTGGCTGTGTCGGGCAAGATGACATGCGGGAAAGAGAGCATGGCGACGAACAAAATAAAATATATTCGTTACTCGGCGTGTACAAGCATTAGCGCCGCTGAGAATAAGAAGCTGGAGCAATACGATATTTAACGAGTCGGCTCTAAGCATGCGTTGAAGAAGACAGACGAGCCCGTCCACATACAAGTCAGTCTGCACAATTACCTGCCAAAACATCTGTGCGTGCAATAAATCGCTGAAAATGTGGTGTGTTCACACGACACAAGTCCCAATAGTACTATGCGCAAGCTACTATGCCCTCACAACCTCAAAGTTTATTTCACTTATTCAGAAAATCTGTTATGCTCCGTGTTCGGAATCTGTGTTGCAAACAAAGTGCAAGAACCAGAAAGACCGACCGAACTGGTCTGGACAATGGCTGCTTAAGAAAAAGGAAGTTTATCACAAAAACGTACTTTGAGAAGTGCAGGTCGAACCTGACGACTGGAGTAGTTAATTGCGGGTGGATATGGAAACATTGTCTTCTGACGCTTGTAACTCCTCGTATAATGCGGAAAAAAAAGAGCAATTACTTCGCATCAGCGGCCGAGATGACGCTAAGATTCCGGGAAATAGGAAGAAGCTCCAAGTACTTAAAACTTTCTGTGCAAATTCGAAACACGCATTGAGTGAAATCATACACAGCGCGAAGCTATTTGTGCTGTCCTGAAGGAGAATTTCCTGACGGCAAATAAAGTACCTTGATTCTGTAATATATCAATCGTGATAAGGTACAGATAATATTTTTACAGTTTTACGAGTATCTGACAGTCTAAGAAATTATAGGCATGACCAATGAGCTATACTTTCCTAGTTGGGATTTTCAATTTCCTGCCTCAAGTCTCCCAGCAACCTGTCATAAACTTTTGTACCAGAGTATAAAACTGCATTCTGAACTCTAGAGATTCATAATCTATCTATAACGTTTTACGTCTAGTATTGTGGTAGCGAATTTTACAGTTCGCGTCTGATTGCTTCTTGTTATGAACGACATATTACATTAGGATTTCGTTACTTTACTTAGCTTTTGTGGTAAATAGTCTGCAACGAATTAATTTTTTTTAACTATTCCCTGTCTGTCGTTGGGTCAACCGCTCGTCTTTTCTCCGTTAAATAACCATAATCAGCTGCCTTCTTATCTGAATCGCTGTATTCTTCGCTCTCAATTTTCCACAAAGATGTGTGATTCCTCTCATTTAAAATAATTCAACAATGAACTCCCTATAGTAGTGGTTCCCAAACTTTCTGATATTGTTACCACTGAGTGCAATCAGATGTTAGCTAGAACGCCCCTCGACGTTTGTACGTAACTATACTTCATAATGAAAACGAATTTTCTTTGATCACTTGCATTTTTAAAATGACGAAAGTGTATGTGGTTCAAATGGCTCTGAGCACTATGGGACTTAACTTCTAAGGTCATCAGTCCTCTAGAACTTAGAACTACTTAAACCTAACTAACCTAAGGCATCACACACATCCATGACCGAGGCAGGATTCGAACCTGTGCCGTATCGGTCGTGCGGTTCCAGACTGTAGCGCCTAGAACCGCTCGGCCACCCCGGCCGGCAAACTGTATGTATTTTATTAAACCACGAACTAATGAGTCAATTGGTACTGCTTCATTCTAACAACATTTTTTTAATAGTATGACAAAGCAATTCTTAGTGTATAGTAAGTTCTACCTGCAGCTCCTCAGAAAAGAAAGCTGACTATTCACATTATGGGAAGCCATCTGCTCCTCGTACACCACTCCTCTACATTGCGATACTTGACTTCACCCACACGCTGCACCCTCAAGATAAAATCCATGTGCTTTACTTGTCGTTCGTAAACCACTTGACTGCAGGACACTTACTTCTGTCCTGGCAGACACTGGAAGATTTCAGGTTGCCAATGCTTTGTGTCTGAACGTTGTCACAAATAATAATAATAATATGTAAGACCTTCAGCAATGTAATATCCATTACGTAGTAACTGTTGTGTTGAGATGTCAGTTTCCGATCTGTTGCAGGAACTAGCTGCAACTCAAAGAAAGAAATTTCATGAGATATTTAAGCATGTATGTCTCAATTTTACTGTCATAGGTGCATGGCACAAAGTAGAAAGTACATGTATAGGAGTTGTACTATACGAGGAACAAGGAAAATGTTATTCATACATTCGTTTCACAAGCTGTACCCCTCACCATATTGGTCACACTTTAATGCTAGTCATTAAAACGATTGTAATAGTCATTATTACATTTTCACGAGATAGTGGTAATGGTAATGGTCTCTAAGCCCGCCCGGCTAGCCATGCGGTCTAAAGCACTGCTTCCCGAGCGGGAAGGCGTGCCGGTCTCTCGCACGAATCCGCCCAGTGGATTAGTGTCGAGGTCCGGTGTGCCGGCCAGCCTGTGAATGGTTTTTAAGGCGGTTCTCCATCTGCCGCGGCGAATGCGGGCTGGTTTCCCTTATTCCGCCTCAGTTACACTATGTCGGTGATTGCTGCGCGAACACTGTCTCCACGTTCTTGTACACCATAACTACTCTACCACGCAAACATTGGGGTTACACTCGTCTGGGACAAGATGTTCCTGGGGTGAAGTGAGGGATGGGGTGTCCACTGGGGGCCGAACCGCACAGTAGCCCTGGGTTCGGTGTGTGGCGGCTCCGACGTTTCTAGGTTCCGAGTTCAGTACATACATACAATGGTCTCTTAAAAATACACTCCTGGAAATTGAAATAAGAACACCGTGAATTCATTGTCCCAGGAAGGGGAAACTTTATTGACACATTCCTGGGGTCAGATACATCACATGATCACACTGACAGAACCACAGGCACATAGACACAGGCAACAGAGCATGCACAATGTCGGCACTAGTACAGTGTATATCCACCTTTCGCAGCAATGCAGGCTGCTATTCTCCCATGGAGACGATCGTAGAGATGCTGGATGTAGTCCTGTGGAACGGCTTGCCATGCCATTTCCACCTGGCGCCTCAGTTGGACCAGCGTTCGTGCTGGACGTGCAGACCGCGTGAGACGACGCTTCATCCAGTCCCAAACATGCTCAATGGGGGACAGATCCGGAGATCTTGCTGGCCAGGGTAGTTGACTTACACCTTCTAGAGCACGTTGGGTGGCACGGGATACATGCGGACGTGCATTGTCCTGTTGGAACAGCAAGTTCCCTTGCCGGTCTAGGAATGGTAGAACGATGGGTTCGATGACGGTTTGGATGTATCGTGCACTATTCAGTGTCCCCTCGACGATCACCAGTGGTGTACGGCCAGTGTAGGAGATCGCTCCCCACACCATGATGCCGGGTGTTGGCCCTGTGTGCCTCAGTCGTATGCAGTCCTGATTGTGGCGCTCACCTGCACGGCGCCAAACACGCATACGACCATCATTGGCACCAAGGCAGAAGCGACTCTCATCGCTGAAGACGACACGTCTCCATTCGTCCCTCCATTCACGCCTGTCGTGACACCACTGGAGGCGGGCTGCACGATGTTGGGGCGTGAGCGGAAGACGGCCTAACGGTGTGCGGGACCGTAGCCCAGCTTCATGGAGACGGTTGCGAATGGTCCTCGCCGATACCCCAGGAGCAACAGTGTCCCTAATTTGCTGGGAAGTGGCGGTGTGGTCCCCTACGGCACTGCGTAGGATCCTACGGTCTTGGCGTGCATCCGTGCGTCGCTGCGGTCCGGTCCCAGGTCGACGGGCACGTGCACCTTCCGCCGACCACTGGCGAAAACATCGATGTACTGTGGAGACCTCACGCCCCACGTGTTGAGCAATTCGGCGGTACGTCCACCCGGCCTCCCGCATGCCCACTATACGCCCTCGCTCAAAGTCCGTCAACTGCACATACGGTTCACGTCCACGCTGTCGCGGCATGCTACCAGTGTTAAAGACTGCGATGGAGCTCCGTATGCCACGGCAAACTGGCTGACACTGACGGCGGCGGTGCACAAATGCTGCGCAGCTAGCGCCATTCGACGGCCAACACCGCGGTTCCTGGTGTGTCCGCTGTGCCGTGCGTGTGATCATTGCTTGTACAGCCCTCTCGCAGTGTCCGGAGCAAGTATGATGGGTCTGACACACCGGTGTCAATGTGTTCTTTTTTCCATTTCCAGGAGTGTAGTTCAGTTTCGTGACCGAAAGACAAGAGATTTCTTTTGTTTTTACCCTTCAGAAAATTTCATTTTACTTCCTGGGGGGGGGGGGGGAGGGAGAGGGTAATTAACCCCAGGCTGTGCATCACTGCTCTAGACCATGTAGATGCGTATCCACCATTTTAGAACTTACTCTGCCCAAAGGCGAGAAGCACTAAACTGACTCAAACACCTTTCGCACACCAGATTTGCGGCGATCTTCTATCCATACATTACTGTTTGTCTGCGGTGTTGTGGTGTATGCCCACTGATTTGAGTAATTTTACCCAAACCTATTTCCACGTTTGCGCACATCTCGTCTTGTATCTGCCCAAAATCTCCTGCCCATACGCAACAATCTCTCTTCACAGACCTGATGAGTGAAAACAGTTGTGCAGACGGATGGATCGTTATGTGTGGACGGGTCCCAAGTAAACGTTTCCGTTCGTCTGAGTTCGCAGAGGATAACGAATTGGAGGAATTCGGAAACGACTGATTCGGTCCGAATCGGGCAATAACTGAGTACGGGTGAAGGAAAGATGCAAGTAACGATACGCTTCATGCAGTAACGAAACGGTATTTCGAGTCTCGTGCGATACTCGTTACTCAGTGACAAATACATGCGATATGCAACTACCCTAGTTCGGTAAACTCGAATGGTTGCCAGTGTGGATACCGTCGGGTGCGAGTGCAAGCTGTGTTGACGTTGCGCTGTTGATTTACCCGTGGAGGGCTGGAGCGAATATAGGGTCGGCCGCGGTGTATTCCAGTGACCAGTATAAGCAAAAGTGCGCTGTGAAACTGAAGCGTGTGTTCTCTTGTTGTAGGTTCCGGTGGCTCAACCTAAGGGTGCTGCAAAGTTTGGTGGTGGTGTGCTGCGCCTTGGTGATGCTGGGATTCACCCTCGCCATGAACTTCATAGAGGGGTTCACTTTTGAGCGATCAAGTAAGATGCATCTATTTTGCTCCTGTCTCCTACTTTGTGTTCAGCAAAAACGTAAGGCTCTATAGATATTTGAAACGTCCCCTTTAAACAATTATACATGACTGTGCTTAAACTGACACACGATATTTTTAGCGCAACGCAATCTGACTTTCAAAAATCCCTACAAAAGAATGGCCCTGACTAACATTAACATATACGTTTCACAAATCACTTACCTCACAAAAATCTTCGTTACTCGAACTACTGCAATACAGCGAGCGCCACTACTGCCAGCTAAATAAAAGATACAAACTACTGAAGGCACTAACTACTGATAGGCACAGTTAGCAAATGAAAGATTTTGATAGAGAACAAACAATGTATTTACCTTAATAGTGTTCAAAAGTCATAATATATATAGCAGTTCATGACATACAGTCTTACAAATGTATTGTCTCTGATGGAAACACGTCCAGATCATCGGCTCTCAAATTTCCGCCATCTCTCTCCCCACATACACCACTGCTGGTGGCTCACCTCCAACTGCACAACGCTACGCGCTGTTAACAGCCAACTGCCCAACGCTACAATGGCGAGTATTACAACAATGCCAACCAGCCACAGACTGCACACAGCACAGCCAGTGATTTTCATACAGAGTGCTACGTGGCGTTACCAATATAAAAACCTAAACTGCCTACTTATATAGCCCCCATGTTCCCCACAAAAAATTTTACAAATTGTTTTGGGCAGTGGCCAATACATATTTGTTAAAATTTTTCATAATTACAATTAGAAAGATATCAAATGCACACACATATTGATACAATGTTGGTCAAAAGCTAAAATTTTCTCACAGTCCATAAAAACAGTCCTGATAATTCATCACAGTAAAATTGCAGGTTTTTTTTTTTCTCAAAGTCTGGGCAGTAAAAGACAATGCACACGGAAGTAGTGGATTTAAATGCAATATTGAAGAAGTAGTGTTGTCCTTCCAACGGAAAGACAGTGCTGACTCTTGTCATGCAGACAGGTAATGGGCCACAACAGAGCAAACCCACAGCAGTCAGTCGAAGTTTTGAAGAATATTGGTAGGTAGGCCATCACAGAGCAGACCCACTGTAGTCCTGGTAGAGATTATGTTATAGGTGGGCCACCAGAGGTGCAGACCCACTGCAGTCCTTGCAGAAATAATGGTACTGGTGAGTCATCAAAAGTGTAGATCCACTGTAATCCTTGTAGAGACGGCCAGCAGCCATCTGCTGCGACTGTGCAGGTGCACGATCACCATCGAAGAGTCTTGCGGAGAATATAGCAAGTCCATAAACCACCACTTGTGCACTCACATACTGTTTGGTATGTCCTTAGAACCAGCAACGCTGTTAACCAGTCCCTTGCTGAATTATCAACACACGTGCAAGCACTAACGGTCCTCTTTTTTTTCGCATATTGTGCATATATTATGACCAACAGAAACGTGTGCACTGAAATGAAACTTAATTTGAAGAAATGGTGTCTATACAATTATAAATTTACAGCATAAGAATACAATTACAAAGGTACAAAATACATCATCAGAGAACATAACAATACAGATAACATTTGTAGTAATACAGGCTTTACAAAAGAATCGAAATAACATATACATCAGTGTTACAGGAATTATGACATAAGTAAATACATAAAAGATCAGAATAACTTTTGAAACATCAACTTCACACATGGGCATTAAAACAAAACAGAATAAATAATGTCTAAACATCTTTACAAAGTAAATAACATATTATCAGAAAAATTCTACAACGTAACTCTCATCAGATAAACACATAAAGACAGGGAGAACACAAATACCCAAGGGTACACAAACACATAGTGGGATAACACAAGGAAAGGACAGGGTTTGTTTTACTGCAGTATTTTGCAAACAAAACTTTCTTTACTTCTCGGAGATCTCCCTTCGTTCTTCATTATTTACAAAAAGTCCTATCTATACCTGCTTTCTGTACTTTTTGTGTAACTTCTCAATGCATTTCTTCCAATTCATCACAACTCGTTCTCTTATATAGCCTACCCTATCTTCAGCTAATATAAATCTACTGAGCTCAGATGCTAAACTAAGGGACGAGGCAGTGCAGCAGCACAAAACGATTAACACAAACAGCAATGACAAAAAATGGAAATTGGCAAAGCAAGTAGCAGTAAATGTAATAACTTATATCTAAACATGACATAGCTCAAGCAGAAAAAATAGTACACTAAAGATGGCCATGTCTAATACCTATGTCACATCGTAGTGTCTATGTAATTAAAGTGGTGCATCACAACAACTTATTGTAAAAAAATATTACCATGTACTTGAAAAGAAAATTATGTATGCAGTTACTGTTATTAATCCCTTCTTATTGTTCTTTCCTTTCCAAGTGCTCCTTTTTCGAAGAATGTGGATCATAAAATTATTATTTAATAGATCTGTTGACAGGAAGTGTTCACATTAGCAAATGCATTTAATTTTATTTTACGAAACCAATGCTGCAACACAGCTGGAAACTAGATATCAAATGAAATAAGCAACTATGTACAAAGCAAACCATAAAAATGTCATTCAATAGTCTTGTGGCATTTCAAAAGTCAGTAGAAATTCTCTCAACTCTCGTAGAAAGACACTTGTCATAATGAGGTATGCAGATTTAAGAATATTTCTCATCAATTCATAAGCATTTCAGTAAGTAACACAAAGTACGAGTACTCATATGTTTCCAAGTAATGAGCATGTCATATTTGCGATGCTTCTACAAAGAAATGTCAATAGCGAGGATAATGGCCTCTTTTTTTTCTCCAACTAATGGCTTTCTTTTGTCAGATGACTATCTCTCAGCTGGGCGCCCAAAACGCATTACGTCAAGGTCACTTAGCTTTCTTACTGAAATATTTACGACAGCAGTTTCCGCTACAGTGACAGTCTCATATAAAAATTTTCACAGGTCGAAAATTTGCGTTACAAATGTGTAGAAACAAAATCCTATAAATTTAACAGTGTGCAAAAAATTTTCAGCGGCATTGTGGTACATTCACGCATTTACACACATTTCATAACTCTTAAAGTACGATTCTTGGTTTCCAACATCCTTTTTCACAAACCAGAGTCCCTAACCACTACTCATTATTCCTAGCTTTATTACACATATACATATTCATCAACACATCTTCAATATTTCATCATAATAAATACATAGCATAATCAGATTCCTCATATAGCATCATCTCATTGATTATAAACATACCTCAACAGCATAATACACATTGTCGTTGTAATAATAACATCATAACAGATCAATCACATCTCAAAATTGTCGTAGCTTTCTGAATATTTTAAAACCTAAAAAAAATTCTCTGCTCATTTCAATAGTGTCATCTACCTCAAATGTACTTTAAAAATCAAGCTCCCTTACCAAATACATCATTCAAAGCTCTCATAGTATCACAATGGTTCCGAAAAAATATGAACAGTTCACAAAGTACAGGCAAAATACTATTTCATAAGTGTGAAATTATCCAACTGTGTAATTGCGTAAAGATGTGTCACTGACAGAGTAAAAAAAATGTTTGTTTCTCTGTTAAATAATCAGACAGCTGTGTAATTCTGTGTTAGAGAAATTTGGTATCGATGTGTAAAGTTGTATAAGCAAATACCATATTAGCTAGGGCTCCTTGTGCTTGCTACACACATGGTACACAAAGTAAGTGTGTATCCCCCTGAGGATTAATATAATTATACCCTCAGGTGTTACAGATTACAGCAATGGAATGAAATGTATCACGGAAAACTTTCTTTGTAATTCAAAAATCTTTAAAAATAAATGTTTTAAGTACAAAATTAATCACTCAAATGCGTGTCCTGTAGCGCTAAATTTTGCGTCTTGTTGTAACATAATCTCTGTCATTACTTCAGGGTAAAAAAGGTGCCAAGTGTCGTATTTATCGTCGTCCGTAAGCAAAGTTCTGTTGAAGTCAATGTACTTACCTCGTAATAAACAAAAGCGAAATGCTATGCGTATAGATATCGTAGTTATTACGTACAGTACCGTGATCAAGAAAGTACTACACTGTAACATATTGTTGTGCTACAAAAAAAAAGACTGTCTTATTGTAGCTATATCAAAAAGTTACTACTAAAACATGTTTTACTTTCCAGAAGAATTCAGAAAAACTGTGCAGATATAAAACAGAAACACCGCAAAAGCAACATTGTAAAATGTCACTCATTAGTAGCGTCATGATAAAATCGTGTAGGTATCACATAAACTAACCACTGTGTCATCTGATATCTCACAGAAAGTACTTTAAATCCAGAATGTATTTTCAAGTAAACCAAAATGTTGCATTAAGGTCTCATTAGCAGTACCAGTATATTTCGTAAGTATGTAAGCCTGATAGTCGTTACGTAATCATGCAACTAACAAGCAAGAATGTACAAATAACAACACTGTGTCGTCTGTTCACTATAACAATGCATTCGTAATTTCTGTTTAACAATGTTCCCTAGGTTCTAGATTGGATAGTTAACTTTAAAATATTGTTGCATGTTAACAGTTTCTCAGTGTGACAAATTGTACTAGTAGCGTGAAGTGAAAAGTTTTATGGCAAAGACTAAGTTAAAAAACAGATTATCTTTCAATAAACGGTTTTACATGTGAAATGTGGTGTAAACCTTTACTCTTCCTAGTACGCAGAGTTTCAACTTCAACGCAATTATCATGTGGTATACGTCGGTAAAGATTACTGGAATTTTTCTTAGCTTAGCGTCTATGTTATTTTTCTCTGAGCCAGCCGGCGCACGTGGCTGCCTGCAGTGCGAGTCATTGCCTATTGTATCTTTGTTGGCGCGCGTCGTTATTGGAACTTGGAGATCTAAATTCTACAAATTCAAGTTGTCGAGAAGGCCCTGCCCTGTTTGAATCCCGCTAGTTCTGATGCAATTCAGGTCTGTCGTTACGATCATATCGCTGTCGTCATGTCGGTAGATTCCATAGTTTCTTTCTTGTCGGTCACGTGGTGGAGAATTTCTCCCTGAATCGTAACTGCACGCTGAACTGTTGCGTCTGAAGTTATTCTGTCTTCCTTGATAATAATTGTTTTGGTTCCCATATTGCTTGTTTCTATGGTTATCTCTGTCATATTCATTACTACGGAAATGCGATCTTTCTCTGTAACTATTATTCTGCCAACGGTTGTCATACGGGTGGTGTCTGTTTTGGTCACGATTTACTTTGTAATAATAGCCTTGCCGTGTCCAGTTATTATTTCTGTCATCGTGGAATTGTGACGGATGTGACCTGTAACTGTTGTGCTCCTGTTTTCGCGTTCCGCGATTGTCAGTGTCAATTTCCAATTCTTGTAACAGTCCCTGAAAAGCTTCAATGTCGTCTTTGCAACGTCCTGCCAAAATAATATGTCGTAAATGTTCAGGCAATTTGATTAAGCAAATGCGGATGAGTTCTGAGGGGCTGTAAGGGTTTGACAGGTACTGATTCTTGTGCAACATGTCTTCAAAATATTTCACAAGACTGGAAAATTCAGATTGTTCGAAATGTTTCATCATTATGATGCTGTGTTTTACTCGATCTTGTTTAGCTTGAGACCAATATGCTGAGAGGAATGCGTGATAAAATTCTCCTTCACTGTGACAATCGTGAATGACCGATCGCATTCTTACAGCTGGTTCATTCTCTAAATAGCCACATATAAATTCTAATCTGTGCTCTAATGACCAGTTAGGAGGAAAACAATGAGGGAATTGATGGAGCCACGCTTGTGGATGAATGTCGTTGCCAGAATTCTTAAATGTTTTGAATTTACGTGTAGTAATGAACAGCTTATAGTCAAAATCATCGTGTCGGCGAGTCGCATATCGGTCATTGTTACGTTGTGTCAGCGGTTCCATCTCAAAATTCGGAGCACCTTGCCAATTTCTTTCATAAGTTCCGAAATGCCCTGTGTTATTATTTTGCGGCTTTTCCGTATTTCTAAGTCCCTCTTCCTGTGTTGGAGCGCGAGTGCCCTCTGAAATATGTAATTTTTGTATTACTTGTGCCAACTGATCTTGTACTTCCCGGATTTCTCTTTTGTGTTGCGTATTAATTTGATTCTGACTTTGTTTGAATTTCTTAATTTGTTCATACTCTTCTGTGTCAGTGATGGCTACAGGTCTTGTGTCATTCAGATCATCATCTACCTTTGCAGATAAGTTAGTGAACTGATCCGAAAGTTCGGCTACTTTCTCCGATAGTGTACTTATTTCCTCAGTGTGTTCTTCTGCACCAAGTTTCAGAGCGCCCATTTGTGTTGAAATAGTATCTACTGTGTCCTTTAAGTTTTCCTGAGTTTTTGCAAGTTGCGTAACCGAATCGGTAGATGCAACTGAGTCAATTTTAGCTTGCAAGGTCTCATGATTTTCATGAACAATAGTTTGCAGTTCTTTTATGGCTGCTTCGTGATTCCGTAATGTATTTTCATGCCGCGAAAAAATTTGTGTTTTTACGTCATTACAGACCTTTTGACATTTCGATTCGATTTTATGTAACTCAGTAGTTAAATCTTCATGGGTTTTTTCAAGCGTGGTGTGAAGATTTTGTTCCATTGCGTCTAACTGTTGCTGTGTTTGTCTCTGGTGTTGTTCCATTGTATCTAACTTTTGAAGATTTTGTTCCATTGTGTCTAATTTTTGAAGATTTTGTTCCACTGTGTCTAACTTTTGTAGCCTTTGTCCCATTTGTTGCATTAACTGTAATAACAATGCACTGGTGTCTGAAACATGTTCCTCATTGCTTTTCGGCAGTGAAGTTGCACCGGCAACATTCACATTTTGACAAGCAGAAAATGTGTCTTGACTTACTTGAGGAAACGGTGAGGACCCAAAACCTGAATCTGCAGTATTTGCAAGATTGTGTCCTGCCATTCCCGATTCCTGAGGCGGGCTGTTGCCGACCGATCGATCGATAATGCTTCCCTGTTCACTAATTGCTTCACTGTCCACACCATTGTTTGCAGCCCGCTCCATTTCCCTATGCACAATTACCAAATTACTAATTTGAACATTAGTTAATTCATTACACGGTGGCGCTAACACACTGCTTTCGTCTTCACTGTCATTTCTCAGTTTACTTTGGAGCCTAGTATTACGTTTTTCACACGTCATTATTGTCACAATATTTCTCACGACAACACAGAAAAACACAATTTGAAGAGAAAAATAAGAAAACACATTAACATAGCACTGAAAATAATATCTAGTTAATTGCAAGCGCAGCTGCGAAACACTTGGTGCAAATCTACATGCATGCCACTACTGTTTTACTGTCCAACAGTGAAAGACTACAACTACAAAGGAGATTCTCTCTACAATTACGCTCTAGCAATAAACAAAAGCTACACTAATTACACAAACTACAAGAAAAAATCAGAAGATTTCAGTGAGGTATCCTCGGCTGAGGGTCGACATATGAAACGTCCCCTTTGAACAATTATACATGACTGTACTTAAACTGACACACGATATTTTTAGCGCAACGCAATCTGACTTTCAAAAATCCCTATAAAAGAATGGCCCTGACTAACATTAACCTATACGTTTCACAAATCACTTACCTCACAAAAATCTTCATTACTCGAACTACTGCATTACAGCGAGCGCCACTACTGCCAGCTAAATAAAAGATA
The DNA here is from genome assembly GCF_023864275.1 of Schistocerca cancellata. Taxonomy (NCBI): domain Eukaryota; kingdom Metazoa; phylum Arthropoda; class Insecta; order Orthoptera; family Acrididae; genus Schistocerca; species Schistocerca cancellata. Next base: position 1,002,780,337 of record NC_064627.1, read on the forward strand.
CAAACTACTGAAGGCACTAACTACTGATAGGCACAGTTAGCAAATGAAAGATTTTGATAGAGAACAAACAATGTATTTACCTTAATAGTGTTCAAAAGTCATAATATATATAGCAGTTCATGACATACAGTCTTACAAATGTATTGTCTCTGATGGACATACGTCCAGATCATCGGCTCTCAAATTTCCGCCATCTCTCTCCCCACATCCACCACTGCTGGCGGCTCACCTCCAACTGCGCAACGCTACGCGCTGTTAACAGCCAACTGCCCAACGCTACAATGGCGAGTATTACAACAATGCCAACCAGCCACAGACTGCACACAGCACAGCCAGTGATTTTCATACAGAGCACTACGTGGCGTTACCAACATAAAAACCTAAACAGCCTACTCACATATTTTACGCCAAATTAGGCAAAATCAATGTAGAGTTTGATTCCGTGATGATGTTACCATCTTTCACGGGCTCTGGAGAGGGCTAAATGTATCAATTTGAGGTAAGGGACCCTAGATCGGAAATGCTCGATTCGAACACTGTAAGCGAAACTGTACTCAAGTTCCCCCTTAGCTTCATGCAGCGCTCAAATTGAAAGACTCAACGTCCGAATCCTGGCCATGGCGTACCTACAGAAGTCCTCCTGAATACTCCCCAATGCCCTCAAATAATTTCTCCCTTTGATGGGCGAGAAACGGTGCATGCAACTTGATGTCAGAGAGACCGATGTCAGAGAGACCGAAATTTTTAAGTCTATGGTACATTAATAATGAATTCCATTCAAACGCTCTAAGTTTCACAAGCAGCTATACTCACAACAGCTGTTCAAAATGGCGTCCCCTATCATCAATGCAGGCATGTAATAGTCGCCCAAAGCTCTGTCGTACTCTTTCTAACATCTGTGGTGTCGACTGAACAGTGTTGCAGGCAGCGAGAATTGTTAGCAGAAGATCCTCTTCAGTCTCGACAAGAGTCTCGTACATAAGACGTTTCACATGGCCCCACAAGAAGAAATCAAGTGGGGCAAGATCAGATGAACGTGCTGGCCACGAAACAGGACTTCCTTTGCCTATCCACTTTACACTGGCGTGAGAAAAGTAATGGGATAGCGATATGCACATATACGGACGGCGGTACTATCGTTTACACATGGCATAAAAGGAACTATTTGTACTCAGGTCATTCACAAGGAAATGTTTCCGACGTGTTTATGGCCGCACGACGGGAATTTGCAGACTTTGAACGTGAAATGGTAGTTGGAGCTAGACGCAGTCCATTTCGGAAATCGTTAGGAAATTCAATGTTCCGAGATACACAGTGTCAAGAATGTGCCGAGAATACCAAATTTCAGGCATTACCTCTCAACACGGACAACGCAGTGACCGACGGCCTTCATTTAACGACCGAGAGCAGCGTCGTTTGCGTAGAGCTGCCAGTGCTAACACACAAGCGACATTGCGTAAAATAACCCCAAAAATCAATATCGGTCATAAGACCAACGTATCCGTTAGGAAAGAGCGGCAACATTTGTCGTTAATGGGCTATGGCAGCAGACGATGCCTTTGTTAAGAGCACGTCGCCTGAAGCACCTCACGTGGACTGGCGACCATATCGATTGGCCCCTAGACGACTGAAGAACCGTAGCCTGGTCAGATGAGCCCCGATTTCAGTTGGTTCAAAAAATGGTTCAAATGGCTCTGAGCACTATGGGGCTTAACTTCTGAGGTCATCAGTCCCCTAGAACTTAGAACTACTTAAACCTAACTAACCTATGGACATCACACACATCCATGCCCGAGGCAGGAATCGAACCTGCGACCGTAGGATCGCGCGGTTCCAGACTGTAGCGCCTAGAACCGCTCGGCTACACCAGCCGGCTGATTTCAGTTGGTAATTGCTGATTGTAGGGTTCGAGTGTAGCACAGACCCACGAAGCCATGGACCCAAGTTGTCAACAAGGCACTGTGCAAGCTGGTGGTGCCTCCGTAATGGTGCGGGCTGTATTTACATGGACTGGACTGCATCCTCTGGTCTAATAGAACCGGTCATCGACTGGAAATGGTTGTGTTCGACTACTTGGAGACCATTTGTAGCGGCCGGCCGGGGTGGCTGAGCTGTTCTAGGCACTACAGTCTGGAACCGCGCGACCGCTACGGTCGCAGGTTCGAATCCTGCTTCGGGCATGGATGTGTGTGATGTCCTTAGGTTAGTTAGGTTTAAGTAGTTCTAAGTTCTAGGGGACTGATGACCTCAGAAGTTAATTTCCATAGTTCTCAGAGCCATTTTAACCATTTGCAGCCATTCATAGACTTTATGTTCCCGAACAATGATGGAATTATTATGGATGACAATGCGCCATGTCACTGGGCCAGAAATGTTCACGACTGGTTTGAACAACATTGTGGACAGTTCGAGCGGATGATCTGGCCACCCAGATCGCCCGACACGAATCCCATCGAACGTTTGTGGGACATTATCGAACGGTCATTTCGTGCACAAAATCCTGCACCGTTAACACTTTCGCAATTAAGGACGGCTATAGAGGAAGCATGTCTCAATATTTCTGCAGGGAGCTACCATCAACTTGTTAAGCCCATCCAACATCGAGATGCTGCACTACGCCGGACAATGGAAGGTCCAATACCGTATTTGGAGATATCCCATGACTTTTGTTACCTCAGTCTAAAGGGAATGGTTACTGCAGATGTTCATGATACCTCAGTCCAAAGTGAGGTGGGGCCCCATCATTTCTAAACCACATCCGTTGACGAATAACAACTGGGAGATGTTCCAGGAACTTGGTAGTGCGACTCCGATAAGTACTGTGTACAGTGGTGCACTGAAGTGGGGAGAGAGAAGAACTAAGTCGTGTACGTAATCACTGACTATGCCTCAACACACGTTAACCGATAATAATCTGTTCTGATGGCTCTTCGCAACTGTAGCGTGGAGATTGTCATTGGCCCAGACATGACTATTGCGTCTATTAATCGTACCCTCTACGGTGAAACACGCGAAATATGCACAGGCAGGAAAGTGAGGAGAGGCTATAAGGAACTGCAAAAGCTACTGGGGAACACGACACTAGGTTACAAGTCAGCAGGAGTCAAAGCAAGTATTTTCCGTGGATGGTAGAAGTGTGGTTGCATTTCCTGCAAAACTAGCTACACAGAACTCTGCGAAACACCCATGTCACGGCCAAGTGATCGATTTCTGACTGCATGCGCTTCATCCACTCGAGCAAGCTCTGCATCTTCTAAATTGGGTGCCTTTCCCGGTCGTTCTACTGTCGCCATGTTTCATTTAATAGTCTTGGGATCATGGTGTGAGCCAGATGTCTTCTATGCGGATATCTGGTCCTGTACCACCATACTCCTTCTCTGCTATTTCCATTTGCTTGCCCATACACAAAAATCATGTTTGTAACTTCCGTCAACGTGCACAACTTAGTTTGGTTAGGACTGATCGACATTAGTACTTCAGCTTGTAACGCAGACTGCCGTCTACTACAATACCGGTGCCGACATTGTACACCACGAATGTTCATGTCAGCATACAGTGTGTTGGATTAGTTGAATTATTAACCCAGCCTTTATGCCTAAGTGCTCGTCGGCGTTGCCAGCCATACCATCTTAGCAACAACAGTATCGGTACATGTATTCCACTGTCAGAGGTATCACAATGATTTTCGCTTATAACTTTCGACTGGGTAGTTCTGGACCAAGGATCCTTATCTCAAATTGATACATTTACGCTTCTCCATCGTACCTGAAAGTCTGTAACGTCATCACAGGATCACCCTGAATATTGCTTCTCATGTTTGTGAAATCTGAGTACTTTTTCGCAATATAATAGTGTCGAAAACTTTGAGGGGTGGTAGTACTCATGGAAATTAGAAAAAATAAGACTAACAAACATGGGTCCAGAAATGCATACTTTCTGAGACAATTCGAATAACTGTGTGTCCAGATATCCATACCTTCTGTGATCAACACGTGTTTAAAGGAGGTGTTCAATGTGTCGTTCGTTTATATCAATGCATGCCTCTGCCGTCTAGTGTAATGAATGACACACTCTTTGAAGTATACCCTATTGTCGTTGTACCTGCTGACAAACATTGAAGATGCAACACTATGGTGTTCACACACCCTTGATTGGCGTGCTGTAGACCAATTCCTTCAAGTGTCCCCATAACCAAAAGTCTAAGGGAGTGAGGTCTGGGGGACGAGCAAGACAAGATGTCCCTCCCTCTCACCACCCCCAACCCCCGCCACCCCCCCAGCCCCCCGCCACCCAGGGACCAATCCAGCGGTCCTGAAATGTCTGCGTCAGATGTTCGCGCACATTGTGATGAAAATATGCTGGTGCACCATCATGTATGAACTACATTTGTATTCGCTGCTGCAATGGCACATCCTCCAGCAAGGTAGGCAATAGATTAACGAGAAAGTCCAGATAATGAGCCCCAGTTAACCTTTGTGGTACCATGTATGGCCCTATTGATCTACCGCCAAGTACACCCGTCCATGTGTTGAGTCATAATCGCTGGTGATGCCCTCTTTCCTGAATTTCTTGGGAATTTACATCTGCCCATATACGCTGGTTATGGAAATTCAGAACACCATCTCTTGCGAAACCTGCCTTATCGGTAAATAAAATCGTGGATGTGAACAGTGCATGTGCGGCACACTTCTGCAACAGCCACTGACAGAACCGCCGTCATGATGATTCCGTGGCCTTAGCGCCTGAACGCACTGTAGATGACTTAGGTACAGCAATTGTTCATGAAGTACCCCGTCCCCCAGATAAGAGATTGAGACACTCCTTCTGCTACTGCTGCTGCTGGTCGTCACATACTGCTGCCAGGGGTTTCTTCCACCGAATGTAGCGCACGCTCCTCCATGTCAGGCGTGCGTACTCTGCGGGGACTTCCACTGGCAGTCTTCCGATGTACAAGGGTACCTGTGTACTGGTGTCCCTCAGACGCTGGAAAAGTCTGCCGTACAGCTTATCAGAGTTCACTCTGCACTGTGGATATTTTTTAGCATAGAGGGCACGAGCTCGCAATCTACGTCCATTTGCTAAACTATAGCAGAATATTATATCCGCCGTTTCACTTGTCGAGTGCCCCGCGGTGCACATCTTGTCAATGACTTCCTTCAGGATAACGACATCGCTCGACTAGTGTGGCCAGCATGTTCTCCAGACATGAACCCTATCGAACATGCCTGGAATAGATTGAAAAGGACTATTTATGGACGACGTGACCCACCAACGAATCTGAGCGATCTACGCCGAATCGCAGTTGAGGAGTGGGACAATATGGACCAACAATGCCTTGATGAACTTGTGTATAGTATGCCACGACGAATACAGGCATGCATCAATGCAAGAGAAAGTGCTACTGGGTATTAGAGGTACCGGTGTATACAGCAGTCTGGACCACCACCTCTGCATGGTGGTACAACTTGCAATGCGTGGTTTTCATGAGCAATAAAAAGGGTGGACATGATGTTTTTGTTGATCTCTACTCCAATTTTTTGTACAGGTTCCGGAACTCTCGGAACCGAGGTGAAGCAAAACTTTTTTTTATGTGTGGGATTGGACGTGTAAGTGCCCATATAAAAACACCCTGTGATCTCATAACGTAGAGCGGGCTGCGTCAGTGTGAGTGGAGCAGTGCAAAGGGGACGATGGTGCTCGCAGTGGAGCAGCGGTGTTTGTTGTGTAAAGTTACGTGACAAAAAGGTCGTGCAAACGGTGTGGTAGATAGTTTGCTGAGAAGTTTAATGGTGACAAAGTGCCAACAAAGAGTGTTACGCGACGATTTGTCCGAAAATGGGCTCATACAGGGTCTGTTTTGAACAAGTCAAAAATTATTTCGAAACGTGCCCGCACAACAGAAAATGTGGCTGCAGTCACCAGAAAATGCTTAAGAGTCCTATCAAATCAACCCAACACCTGTCGTAAGACACGGGCATATCACGTCGATCATGCGGACGAATACTTCAGCTGGACCTACACATGCATCCCTACCGACTGTCCATTTTTCATGCATTTAAACCAGCAGATGCTCCTCAGCCCCTCCAGTTTTGTGAGTGGCTGTTCACTGAAATGGCAGTGGATGACTTGGACATGGAACTGTTCTCGTGTCTGATGAAGCCTGGTTTCACCTGAGTGGTTATGTCAGCTCACAGAATCACAGGTTCTGGGCAACGGAGAATCTGAGTAACTTCCACGACACACCACTGAGTGATTAAAAGTTGGGGTTTGGTGTGCACTGTCTGCAAGCCGCATTATTGGTCCCTTCTTTCATCAGGCGTTGATTTTGGCGCGTTACATTGCTAACATTTTGAAATCATTTATGGCAGCATTAACGGAGGAGGAAGCGACCTACAGTTACTTCCAACAGGATGGAGCAACTGCCCTTGCAGCCGGCAGAACCTTGGAGCACATTTACGCAACCTTCAGGCCTGGTGGAGTTGTTAGCAGAGGTCAGTCTGGTCATGGCCCTAGCTGGTCAGTGTTCTATTACTTTGCATCGGGAGCCCTCAAGTATAAGGTGTTGCGATACAACAACATTCATAGTCTTCAAAAATTGCAGCAGAACGTTTCGGATGAGACTGCAGCACTTCCAGCAGTCCAGCTTCTTAGTAGCTACTTTCCTCTGCTGTGGTTCTATATGGCCTCGAACTCTGTTCTACTGGCCACTTTTATTTGCCCCAACCTGTAAATCAACATTACTGTGGAACCGGTGGGTGGTTAGAAAGTTTTACTGTCACTAAGGGACAAATGTGGCCGAGAGGTAAGGAAAGGTTGGCTACTCGTGCTCTAAATTGTCAAAAGGAATTGTAATGTGATATTCCAGTATTGAGATAGCTGCATGGGCACAAAAAAAGGCGCTTTCGGGGACTCGGCTTCCGAGAAACCAAATTTGTGAGTTCACATAAGCATAGTGGACGTCTATTTATCTGTCGACACCGGGCAAGCAACTTTCAGGTGAAATGTCTCCCCTGTACGGTGATAAACATAATGGATGTACGAGGGTAGGTTATAGACACATATTTGATGACATGTCGAAGTTTATGGTCTGGCCGTGAATCGTGCTCAGATACCTATATGGTAAGGCGACTGCTCGCGATAAGTGGGAAATCCGGGTTCGAGTTCCGGTCTGGCACAAATTTACCAAATTTTCTACCAAGAACCGACGGAAGATTCTGTTAATATGACAAATTTACAAATTTAGATGGTTCAAATGGCTCTGAGCATTATGGGACTTAACATCTGAGATCACCAATCACCTAGAACTTAGAACTACTTAAACCTAACTAACCTAAGGACATCACACACATTCATGCCAAAGGCAGGATTCGAACCTGCTACGGAAGAGGTCGCGCGGTTCCAGACTGAAGCGCCTAGAACCGCTCCGCCACATAGTCCAGCTGCAAATTTACATTGTCGTCATTCTGTTATAGGAGGGTATACCCAAACAAGCGGAATTACTTTTAAAAGCTATATATTTTCAAATTATATCGAAACGTCCCCTTTGAACATTTATACAAGACTGTGCTTAAACTGACACACAATATTTTTAGCGCAACGCAATCTGACTATCAAAAATCCCTACAAAAGAATGGCCCTGACTAACATTAAACTATACCTTTCACAAATCACTTACCTCACAAAAATCCTCATTACTCGAACTACTGCAATACAGCGAGCGCCACTACTGCCAGCTAAATAAAAGATTCAAACTACGGAAGGCACTAACTACTGATAGGTATAGTTAGCAAATGAAAGATTTTAATAGAGAACAAACAATGTATTTACCTTAAAAGTGTTGAAAAAGCATAATATACATAGCAGTTTATGACATCCAGTCTTACAAATTTCAAGTCTCCGCCATTTCTGTCCCCACATCCACCACTGATGGCGGCTCACCTCCAACTGCGCAACGCTACTCGCTGTTCACGTCCAGCTGCCCAACACTACAATGGCAGACAACAATGCAAACTAGCCACAGACTGCACACAGCACAGCCAGTGATTTTCGTACAGAGCGCTACGTAACGTTGCCAATAAGAAAACATAAACAGCCTACTTACAATATGCAAAACAATCTTACCCCCTTCAAAATACGTACTCCCCATTACAACTAATACGTTTGTCCCACCGGTGCTTCCACTGTTCGAAACATTTTTTATAGTTATCTTTAGAAATGGCCGATTGCCCCTCCCTCGTTTTGCTTCTTGACTTCTTCAATGTTGTCAAACTGGCGTTCTTTCATGCCCTTTTTCATGCGTGGGAATAATAAAAATTCGCACGGAGCCAGGTCAGGAGAGTAAGATGCGTCGGGCAGCTGAACAATGCCAGTTTTAGCCCAAAATTGTCTAACAGAGACCGCTGTGTGTGTAGGTGCGTCGTCGTGGTGCAAGAATCAGTCTCCTGGCTGTCACAAATTGGTCTTTTTTGACGAACACTGTTGCGCAATCTTGTTTTTTTTTCTTTATTGTTATTTTAAAACCTGTACAACAGGCAGGCTGTCAGCAGCATTCTACGCTGCTCTTCAGCCATAGAATACACAACGAGAAAAAACAGAAAGAATACACATAAGTTACAGAACGGTGGGCAATAAAACAGTAGACCCATAAAGACAAACACAGAGCCGTTCACACTCGACGATAATCCACACTGCAAACTGTTGACACGACGCACAAACACTGAAGATGGCGATGGCACAGGTGAACGATGGAGTGCGACGGTGAACACTGAACACTAAACACGACGACACACACGAGACACTGATGGCGATGATCTCCGGCGCGCGAAAGTCCACGTAGCGTGTGCGAGTCCAGGGACCTGCCAAGAGGGGAAGAAGGGTGAGGGGGGTGGGGGAATCTTGTTATAACTTCCACATAATTGGCATGATTGACTGTCTGACATGGGGGAACAAACTCTGGATGATTCGGGCAGTTGATGGACGTCTAGAACGAGATTTATCATCAGTCGAAATGTCGCCATCAGCTGCATGTTGGTCACATAAGCTTGCCATCATTAAAAACGAAATGCCCGAACAAAACAGTGCTAGCAAAAACAATCACTGCAGATGACCAGAACAAGCCAGGTCGACAAGACAGGCAGCACTGAACTGAGAATGAGTTGCGCTATACATGCCTACCGGCAGAAATGTGTACTACCCTAGCTTCGACTACGTCCCAGCAGGTGGTCCGCGGACCCCTAAGGGTCCGCGAGATATGCCAGAGGGGTCAGCAAGATGCTATTAGAATAAAAAATATATTAAATATATTTCGTATGAGAACAGATTTTTTTTTGCCGCTACCTGCATGAGTAGAGCATTAGCGAAAGCTAACTTCTGCGTCTAGCGTCTTCCTGGAGCCAACTGACACTAGCAGAGTCTAGCGCAAAACTAGAATTAGATAGAGGCAAATAGTTCTGCTGTATGCCGTTAGACTGCGCGCGCTGCCTCTTTGCAACCGACAACTGACGGTCACTACACAGAAACTCGCATTTCAGACGACAATCGGCCATTGATAATCTATTGCCAGTGCTTTCACAGACCGTGTTGTTTACATATTCAGTATTCTGTATTAAAACAGTAGTGCTTGTAAAGCGTTGTTTTTCGCGGAAGCTACAGTTCGCGTAGTTAAAAATGGACCGTTGGTTAAAAAGTGGTTCGTTAAAACGAGAAAGGCCTACAGATGAAGAGGAAGATAATGTATTTGATGTTCAGGCAAGTAAGTCAGTGACTCTCGAACCAAAGGTGTCAGTGTCCATTGAACCTAAATCGTCGGCGTCCCTTGAACCTAAACCTTCCAAGACCAGTGTTAAGCTTACTGGAAAAATTAGAAAATACAGGGTGTTACAAAAAAGTACGGCCAAACTTTCAGGGAAACATTCCTCACACACAAAGAAAGAAAATATGTTATGTGAACATGTGTCCGGAAACGCTTACTTTCCATGTTAGAGCTCATTTTATTACTTCTCTTCAAATCACATTAATCATGGAATGGAAACACACAGCAACAGAACGTACCAGCGTGACTTCAAAGACTTTGTTACAGGAACTGTTCAAAATGTCCTCCGTTAGCGAGGATACATGCATCCACCCTCCGTCGCATGGAATCCCTGATGCGCTGATGCAGCCCTGGAGAATGGCGTATTGAATCACAGCCGTCCACAATACGAGCACGAAGAGTCTCTACATTTGGTACCGGGGTTGCGTAGACAAGAGCTTTCAAATGCCCCCATAAATGAAAGTCAAGAGGGTTGAGGTCAGGAGAGCGTGGAGGCCATGGAATTGGTCCGCCTCTACCAATCCATCGGTCACCGAATCTGTTGTTGAGAAGCGTACGAACACTTCGACTGAAATGTGCAGGAGCTCCATCGTGCATGAACCACATGTTGTGTCGTACTTGTAAAGGCACATGTTCTAGCAGCACAGGTAGAGTATCCCGTATGAAATCATGATAACGTGCTCCATTGAGCGTAGGTGGAAGAACATGGGGTCCAATCAAGACATCACCAACAATGACTGCCCAAACGTTCACAGAAAATCTGTGTTGATGACGTGATTGCACAATTGCGTGCGGATTCTCGTCAGCCCACACATGTTGGTTGTGAAAATTTACAATTTGATCACGTTGGAATGAAGCCTCATCCGTAAAGAGAGCATCTGCACTGAAATGAGAATTGACACATTGTTGGATGAACCATTCGCAGAAGTGTACCCGTGGAGGCCAATCAGCTGCTGATAGTGCCTGCACACGTTGTACATGGTACGGAAACAACTGGTTCTCCCGTAGCACTCTCCATACAGTGACGTGGTCAACGTTACCTTGTACAGCAGCAACTTCTCTGACACGGACATTAGGGTTATCGTCAACTGCACGAAGAATTGCCTCGTCCATTGCAGGTGTCCTCGTCGTTCAAGGTCTTCCCCAGTCGCGAGTCATAGGCTGGAATGTTCCGTACTCCCTAAGACGCCGATCAATTGCTTCGAACTTCTTCCTGTCGGGACACCTTCGTTCTGCAAATCTGTCTCGATACAAACGTACCGCGCCACGGCTATTGCCCCGTGCTAATCCATACATCAAATGGGCATCTGCCAACTCCGCATTTGTAAACATTGCACTGGCTGCAAAACCACGTTCGTGATGAACACTAACCTGTTGATGCTACGTACTGATGTGCTTGATGCTAGTACTGTAGAGCAATGAGTCGCATGTCAACACAAGCACCGAAGTCAACATTACCTTCCTTCAATTGGGCCAACTGGCGGTGAATCGAGGAAGTACAGTACATACTGACGAAACTAAAATGAGCTCTAACATGGAAATTAAGCGTTTCTGGACACATGTCCACATAACATCTTTTCTTTTTTTGTGTGTGAGGAATGTTTCCTGAAAGTTTGGCCGTACCTTTTTGTAACACCCTGTATAACTCTGATTGCTTGGAAATCGGTTTTACATTCACTGGGCCTGAGCAACAGCCTAAACCTCAGTGTGTAATTTGTTATGAATATGTCAATGTTTTTTTCTAAGTACCACAAATGGAAAACATAATAAGACTCCTAATTTGGCTTTTTAAGTACTTGATACTGTGATATGACAAGGTACGAATCATGCTCGATGAGGGAGTCCTCGAGAAAATTTTGTTGGGAACCCCTGGACTACGACAATGTTATTCCGGTTTTTTTATTTTTTAGGTACGCCCTCGTACAGATGATAGTTGTCCATATTCTCAACTGCGAGACATTTCATACGTTTGTGACTGGTCCCACTAGCGTGCAGAGAGTTAAGTGTTGGTGCCGGTAGGTGGCGTGGCGTTCTACGGCGCGGGCTTCCTGACGAACGCGGCGTTCCTGCAGCTGGCGACCAGGTGGCCGCACGTGTCACGGCGCTGGCGGGAGGCGGACGCCGCCCTCGCCGACTACGGCCGCCCCCGGGGGCTGCACGCGCGCCTGCGTCTCACCGCCGCCTCCCTCATGTGCTTCGCGCTCGGTGAGTCAGCTGCAGAGCGCCGCGGGCAACACCTGCTATCCACCTAGGCGAGTGGCCAGAGCGGCAGCGCCATCGTGTTCACGATTGAGAAACATAGCTGAGAGGCAGTGTAACCGGGAAAGGTACGATAAGGTGTGGCGGCCCAACCTTATCGCCAAACTGCATCGCACTACCCCTATTGCGGATTGTTACATTGGACTCATAGACAGCTTTCTGCAGGACAGGAAAGTGTATGTCCGAGTCGACGATAAAAACTCCGAAATGAAACTGATCTCCGCAGGAATTCCGCAGGGCTCTGTCATTTCGCCTCTGCTTTTCAACTTATATATAAATGACATCCCAACCGTCCCCCTTGTTACGGCGAGTTTTTATGCGGACGATACGGCCTTTCTGAAAACTGGACGACACTTGGACCAGCTAATCGCTAGGATGCAACAGCAACTTGCTCTAATGGAACGCTGGGCGCTGCAAAATAAGATAACGATCAACCCGACGAAGACGGCAGCCGTTCTGTTCACACGGAGGAAACCAGTTCTGAGCGACAGACTCCAAATAGCTGACCAATTTATCCCATGGTCGCCGGGAGTGAAGTATCTCGGTGTCTACCTTGACAAAAAATTACTCTTTACGCAGCATATTGACGACAAGAAGACGGCAGCCCAGAAGATGGCCAGGCCATTGATTCCGTTCCTGCAGAGTAAGGATCTCAACCCTAAGACTAAACTCCAATTGTATAAGGCATCGTTGGAAGACACGATGTTGTATGGCTCCACCTCGTGGGGAACTACGTGCGGATCCAACTACAACAAACTCCAAGCGCTGCAAAACATTTGCTATCGATGGATCACAGGAGCTCCATGGTGGACAAGAAACGTCGACATCCGCACCGCACCGCACTCCACGAGACCACTATACAAGAGAAGGTCAATGACAAGGCTCTACGAGTTTTTGACAAGATCGATGCCCTTAGGGACGAAGTTCGACAATTAGAATCGGGAGGAACGGTAAACCCTGCAAGATGGCACACGTATCAGGTACCGAAGTCAATAACGTTTCACCCCCCATAGGCAATCTGTCATTACACGAGGAATCAGTCACACATAACAGCCTTGACACATTTCACCCTCCACAGGAGATAGTCATCATCAAAGACAGCAGGCTAAAGGACCCATTGCGTGCCCAAGCCTACCTGAATGTGTAATAAATAAAGTGTTTTCCTTTTATCCTTACATCCCATCCTAGAAGAATAAGCCATCAGGGATGATCTCTTCAGTACACACTACACAAGAAAAAAAAACCGCAAAGGCCTTGTAAACGTAACAAGGCCAGCCACCACCATTCGACATGATTTTATTATATGAGGTCATGGAATAGCGATATGCACTTATACAGATGGCGGCGGAATCGTGTGCACAAGGTATAAAAAGGGCAGTGCGTTAGCGGAGGTGTTTCTAAGGTGTCGTTTCTACTCAGGTGATTCACGTGAAAAGGTTTATTTATTTATTTATTTACTCGTCAAGTTCCGTAGAACCAACTTGAGGAGCAAATCTCCAAAGTCATGGAACGTGTTAGTATATGAAATTACAACATAAACGTAATAACAGATAAAAATAAAAGTTCATGAACCTTAAAAAAGTCAGTCCATAAATTTAAGTAAAAGCTGTCAGCATACAATAAAAATCAGCTTAATTTTTCAAGGAACTCCTCGACAGAATAGAAGGAGTGACCCATGAGGAAATTCTTCAGTTTCGATTTGAAAGCGCGTGGATTACTGCTAAGATTTTTGATTTCGAGTGGCAGCTTATTGGAAATGGATGCAGCAGTATACTGCACACCTTTTTGCACAAGAGTTAAGGAAGTCCGATCCAAATGCAGGTTTCCGCGCGACTGCTACGGTCGCAGGTTCGAATCCTGCCTCGGGCATGGGTGTGTGTGATGTCCTTAGGTTAGTTAGGTTTAAGTAGTTCTAAGTTCTAGGGGACTTATGACCTAAGATGTTGAGTCCCATAGTGCTCAGAGCCATTTGAACCAAATGCAGGTTTGATTTCGACCGAGTATTAACCGAGTGAAGGTTGCTTATTCTTGGGAATAAACTAATATTGGTAACAAGAAACGACAATAATGAATATACATATTGAGAGGCCAATGTCAAAATACGCAGACTCGTGAACAGAGGTCGACAAGAGGTTCGTGAACTAACACCACTTATTGCCTGAACCGCCCGTTTCTGAGCCAAAAATATCCTTTTAGAATGAGGAGAGTTACCCCAAAATATAATACCATACGAGAATAGCAAAAGAAAATAAGCAAAGTAGACTGATTTTCGTGTCGAACGATCACTCACTTTTGATACCGTTCGAATAGTATCTTTGAACAAGATACTGAACGTGGGCTTTCCGCGACAGTTTACTATCTATCTGAACACCTAGAAATCTGAACTGTTCAGTTTCACTAATCATATGCCCATTCTGTGAAATTAAAACGTCAGGTTTTGTTGAATTGTGTAAATTGTGTAAAAACTGAGTCTTACTGTGATTTAGCGTTAGTTTATTTTCTACAAGCCATGAACTGAGGTCACGTTCTGCACTACTTGAAACCAAGCCAATGTTGCACACAACATCCTTCAGACTACCAAGCTCGTATCATCACCAAACAGAAATATTTTGGAGTTACCCGTAATACTAGAGGGCATATCATTTATATAAATAAGGAACTGGAGTGGCCCCAACACTGATCCCTGGGGCACTCCCCCCCACCCCCCTCCACTTGACAGTACCCCACTCAGACCCCATATCACAGCCGTTATCAACATTGTGAATAATGACCTTTTGCTGCTTGTCGCTAAAGTAAGAGGTGAACTAATTGTGAGCTATTCCCCGTATTCCGTAATGGTCCAACTTCTGGAGCAATATTTTGTGAGCAACACAATCAAATGCCTTAGTTAAATCAATCACGTCTCCGACGCGATTATTGGCGCACAGTTGGAATTAATTGAGTTTGAACGTGGAATGGTAATTGAAGCTAGACGCATGGGACATTCTATTTCGGAAATCGTTAGGGAATTCAGTGTCCCGAGATCCACAGGGTCAAAAGTGTGCCGAGAATACAAAATTTCAGGCTCACCAAGGACAATGCAGTGGCCGATGGCCTGCACTTAACGGTCAACAGCAGCAACGGCTGCGCTAACACACACACACACACACACACACACACACAATGCGTGGAATAACCGCAGTAATCTACATGGTACGTACGCCGAACGTATCCGTTAGCACAGTTCGGCGAAATCGGGCGCTAATGGCCTACGACAGCAGAGGACCGATGCGAGTGCCTTTGTGACATGTCTGATGTCAGTGAATGCAGGTCCATCTCAGTCTACATCCGAGCGAAGAGAACTGCATGCACTGGAAATCAGGAAGCCGAGCACCTCCTAAAGAGCCACTGTTCTCAATGGCACATATATCTTGATGAGTTCGGAGAACGAAACAATGCAGAAAATAATTGACTGGTAGTTTTTCTTTTTTTTTTTACGGTTTTAGGGCGCAAAAGACTGGTGGTGTGTGATGTAGTGGCAATTTTGCAAGACATCGAGCGCACCTTCAACCTACAGTGTGTGAGGGTGTAGATCAGACTGGAGGTGGTTCTGTGATGTTTATTGGGTGTTCTTGGTTCCATAGCTTGGGCCCATTCTTTTATGTCACCACGAATATTTCCAGCATGTTTATTTCAACGTTTTCTGTGACCAAGTGCTCGCCTTTCTTCTATATCTTCATGACGAGTATGCTGGGGACACTCTCGCTTTTGAAGATGTCAACAGGATTGTTTTCAGCACAGCACCCATACATTTCTTTTTCACCAAACATTCTGGCACCCTAATCTCAAGCGCATATAGAGTACCCGAGAGTATTTGAAATTTTCGGTGAAAGGTGCCAGTCGATTTCTTTGAAATTTGGTACATTTATCATTCTCCATCATACCCGAAAATCTGTAAGATCATGACGGAATCAGCATGGTAAAGTTACTGTTTCTGAAATCTGTGAACTTTCTCACAATTAAGTTTATTATGCGTCAGTGTAATGAGTGACGACTTCTGCCTGCCCACGATAGTGAGCTACATGTCTTTGCCAAAACCTCGTGGTGGGATCTACTTATGTGGAGGACCTGGGTTCTATTCCTGGTACCACCAGGGATTTCTCCTTGGGAGGACCGAAGTGGGATGCTCTCAGCCTCGTGACGCCTGCTTGATTGACACGTAGCGGCTCTGAGGCCAAAACAGCCGAAGTAGGCCGGGAGAGAGGTTGAAACGTCCCCTTAGAACAATTTATACAAGACTGTGCTTAACCTGGCACACAATAATTTTAGCGCAACGCAATCTGACTATCAAAAATCCCTGCAAAAGAATGGCCCTGAGTAACATTAAACTATACCTTTCAGAAATCACTTACCTCACAAAAATCTTCATTGCTCGAACTACTGCAATACAGCGAGTGCCACTACTGCCAGCTAAATAAAAGATACAAACTACGGAAGGCACTAACTACTGATAGTCTTAGCAAATGAAAGATTCTAATAGAGAACAAACAATGTATTTACCTCAAGATTCATAATATATACAGCAGTTCATGACATTTTTCAAAACTCCCCACATCCACCACTGCTGGCGGCTCACCTCCAACTGCGCAACGCTACGCGCTGTTCACATCCAGCTATAGCAGTTCATGACAACAATGGCAGACAACAATGCAAACTAGCCACATACTGCACACAGCACAGCCAGTGATTTTCATATAGAGCGCTACGTGGCATTACCCATATAAAAATCTAAACAGCCTACTTACAATGGCAGACAACAATGCAAACTAGCCACATACTGCACACAGCACAGCCAGTGATTTTCATATAGAGCGCTACGTGGCATTACCCATATAAAAATCTAAACAGCCTACTTACATAGCCCCCATGCTCCCCACAAAAAATTTTACAAATGGTGTTGGGCACTGGCCAATACAGATTTGAAAAAATTTTTCATAATTACAATCACAAAGATATCAAATGCACACACTGATTAATACAATGTTGGTCAAAAGCTAAAATTTTCTCACAGTCCATAAAGACAGTCCAGATTGTTCATCACAATAGTAATTACAGTTTTTTTTCACAAAGTCTCATTAGTAAAAAAAATTGCACACAGAAGTAGTGGATTTCCATGCAGTCTTGAAGAAGTAGTGTTGTCCTTCCAACGGAAAGACAGTGCTGACTCTTGACATGCTGACAGGTAATGGGCCACAATGGAGCAAACCCACAGCAGAGTCAGTCGAAGTTGATGAATATTGGTAGGTAGGTCATCACAGAACAGACCCACTGTAGTCCTGGTAGAGATTACGGTATTTGTGGGCCACCAGAGGTGTAGACCCACTGCAGTCCTTGTAGAAATAATGGTATTGGTGAGTCAGCAAAGGTGTAGACCCACTGCAGTCCTTGTAGAGATGGCCAGCAGCCATCTGTTGTGACTGTGCAGGTGCACAATCACCATCGAAGAGTCTTGCGGACAATATAGCAAGTCCATGAACCACCACTTGTGCACTCACAAAGTTTTTTGGAATTGTCCTTAGAACCAGCAATGCTGTTATCCAGTCCCTTGCTGAATTATTAACACACGTGCAAACACTATCAGTCCCTACTTCTCACATATTGTCCATATACTATGACCAACAGAAACGTGTGCAGTGAAATGGAACTTACAAGTTACTTAATTTGATTAACTGGCGTCAATTACAATTATATAACATAAGAATACAATTACAAAGATACAAAATACATCATTAAAAACATAACAATACAGATAACATTTGTAGTAATAGGGGCTTTACAAAAGAATAGAAATAAACATATACATCACTGTTACAGGAATGATGACATGAGTACAAAAATAAAAGATCAGAATCACTTTTGAAACGTCAACTTCACACATGAGCATTAAAACAACACAGAATAAATAATGTCTAAGCATCTTTACAAAGAAAATAACAGAGTATTAGAAAAATTCTACAACATAGCTCTCATCAGCACATAAACACATCAACACATAAAGACAGGAAAAACACAAATACACAAGGGTACACAAACATATAGAGGGATGACACAAAAGGAAAGGACAGGGTTTGTTTTACTGCAGTATTTTGCATGGAGATCTCCCTTCGTTCATCATTATTCCCAAAAGTCCTATTTATACCTCCTTCCTGTATTCTATTCATATTTCTTTCAAACTAATTATTTCTGATTGTACAATACTCATTGGGGCCCAAATCTTTTTCATATAACTTCGCAATGCATTCTTTACCTATTCTCCATAGTCAGTTTTTTTATATAGTCTACCCCCTCTTAAGCTAACTTAAATCTACTGAGCTCAGATATATATACCAAGGGACGAGGCAATGCAGCATCACATAACACAGTTAATATAAACAGCAATGAAAAAAAACGCAGATTTGCGAAGTAAGCAGCATTAAGAAATTAGCAAAAGTCAAATTCAATAACACTATGCCTGGCAAACAGCAGCAACTTATACCTAGACATGACATAGCTCAAGCAGAAAAAATATTACAGTAAAAATAACAATGTAGACAAGGGAAATGTCTATTCACATCTTAATGTCTATGTAATTAAAGTGGTGCACCATAACAACTGATTGTAAAAAAAATATTACCATGTACTAGAAAAGAAAATTATGTGTTACTGTTACTAGTTCCTTCTTATTGTTCTTTCCTTTCCAAGTGCTCCTTTTTTAAAGAATGTGGATCATAAAATAATTATTTAATAGATCTGTTGACAGAAAGAGTTCACATTAGCAAATGCATCTAAGTTTATTTTATAAAACTAATGCTGCAACACAGCTGGAAACCAGATATTAAATGAAATAAGCAACTATGAAAAGCAAAGCATAAAAATATCATTCAATAGTCATGTGGCATTTCGTAAGTCAGTAGCACTCAACTCTCGGAGAAAGACACTTGTCATAATCAGGTGTGCAGATGTACGAATATTTCCCATCAATTCATAAGCATTTCAATAATTAGCACAAAGTGCGAGTAATCATATGTTTTTAAGTAACGAGGGTGTCGTATTAGTGATGAAAGGCACACCCTAATGGCTTGTTCTCCAGGTGTTTGACACAGCTGTGTGCCCACAACGCATTACAAAAATCATATGTTTTCAAGTAACGAGGGTGTCGCATTAGCGATGAAAGGCACACCCTAATGGCTTGTTCTCCAGGTGTTTGACGCAGCTGTGTGCCGACGACGCACGTGCAGGTGGTCACTTAACTTTCTTACGGAAATATTTACGACAGCAGTTTCCGCTACAGTGACAGTCTTCACAGGTCAAGAATTTGCGTTACAAATCTGTAGAAACAAAATCTTATGAATATAACAGTGTCCAAAAAATTTTCGCCGGCATTGTGATACATTCACGCATTTACACACATTTCATAACTCTTAAAGTACGATTCTCGGTTTCCAACATCCTTTTTCACAAGTCAAGAGTCCCTAACTTCTATTCATTATTTCTTACCTTATTCGTCAACACTTCTTCAATATTTCATCATAACATACGTAGCATAATCAAATAACTCATATAGCATTAGCTTATTGATCATAAACATACCTCAGCAGCATAATACACATCGTCGTCGTAATAGTAACATCATAACACCTCAGTCAAATCTCAAAAACGTCGTAGCTTTCTGTAATAATTTCAGAATCTAAAAAAATTCTCTGCTCATGTCAAAAGTGTCATCTACCTCAAACGTTCTTTAAAAATCATGATCCCATACCAAATACATCATTCAAAGCTCTCATAGTATCACAATGGTACCAAAAAAATATGAACAGTTCACACAGTACAGACAAAATACAATTTCGTAAGTGTGAAGTTATCCAACTCTGTAATTGCGTAAACATGTGTCACTGACGTAGTAAAAAAGATGTTTGTTTCTCTGTTAAATGATCAGATAGCTGTGTAATTTATGTGTTAGAGAAATATGGTACCGATGTGTTAAATTGTATAAGCAAATACCATATTAGCTAGGGCTCCTTGTGCTTGCCAAACACATGGTACACAAAGTAGGCGTGTACCCCCCTGAGGTTTAATGTAATTATACCCTCAGGTGTTACAGATTACAGCAATGGAATGAAATGTATCACGCAAAACCTTTGTATCATTGTACTTCAAATATCTTTAAAAAGTAAATGTTTTAAGTACAAAATTAATCACTCAAATACGTGTCCTGTAGCGCTAAATGTGCGTCTTGTTGTAAGATAATCTCTGAGGATGTGTCGTAGTAATCGTCCTCCGAAAGCTAAGTTTTGCAGAAGCCAATATACTTACCTCATGATAAACAAAAGTGAAATGCTTTGCGTATAGATAGCTTACTTATTACGCTTATTGGCGTGATGAAGAAAGTACTGTGCTGTAACGTATTGTTGTGCTACAGAAAAGGCTGTCTCCTTGTAGCTATACCACAAAAGTTACTACTAAAACATGTTTTACTTTACAGAAGAATTCAGAAAAACTGTGCAGATATCAAACAGATACACCGCAAAAGCAACATTGTAAATTGTCACGCATTAGCAGTGTCGTGATAAAATCGTGTAGCTGTCACATAAACTAACCACTGTGTCATCTGGCATTTCACAGAAAGCACCTCAAATCCAGAATCCACGCTCAAGCAAACCAAAATGTTGCATGAAAATTTCATTAGCAGTGCTGGTATATGTTCTAAGTATGTAAGCCGTATATTCGTTACGTAATCGTGCAACTAACAAGGAGGAATGTATAAATAACAACACTGTGTCGTCTGTTCGCAATAACAATGCATTCGCAATTACTTGTCTAAGTTACCTATGTTCTTGACTGGATAGTTAGTTAGCTTTAAAACATAGTTGCATGTTAACAGTTTCTCAGTGTGACAAATTGTACAAGTGGTGTGAAGTGAAAATTGCAAAGACTAAGTTAAAAAGCAGATTATCTGTCAATAAATGGTTTTACATGAGAAATGTGGTGTAAACCTTTTCCTCTTCTCAGTACGCAGAGTTACAACTTGAATGCAATTATCATGCGGTATTCGTCCGTAAAAAATACGGGAATTTTGCTCAAGGTTAGCGTCAATGTTATTTTTCTCTGAGCCAGCGGGCGCACGCGGCTGCCTGCGGTGCGAGTCATTGTCTGTTTCTTTGTTGGCGCGCGTCGTTACTGGGTTTAGGAGGCCTAACTTCCACAAATTCGCCTTGCCGAGAGGGCCCAGCTCTGTTAGAAACCTCCCAGTTCTGATGAAATTTACGTCTGTCGTTTTGTCGGTAGTTTACATAGTTTCTTTCTTGTCTGTCACGTGGTGGAGAATTTCTCCCTGAGTCGTAACTGCGTGCTGGACCGTTGCGTCTAAAGTTATTCTGTCTCCCTTGATAATAGTTATTTTGGTTCCCATATTGTCTGTTTCTCTGATTGTCTCTGTGATAGTCATTACCGCGGAAAGGTGATCTTTCCCTGTAACTATTACTCTGCCAGTGGTTGTCATATGGGTGGTGTCTGTTTTGGTCACGATTTACGTTGTAAGAATAGGTTTGTCGTGGCCATTTATTGTTTCTGTCGTCACGGAATTGTGACGGATGTGACCTGTAGTGATTGTTTTCCTGTTTTCGCATCCCACGACTGTCTGTGTCAATTTCCAGTTCTTGTAAGAGTCCCTGAAAAGCTTCAATGTCGTCTTTGCAACGTCCTGCCAAAATAATATGCCGTAAGTGTTCAGGTAATTTGATTAAGCAAATGCGGATGAGTTCTGAGGGGCTGTATGGGTTTGACAGGTATTGATTCTTGTGCAACATGTCTTCAAAATATTTCACAAGACTGGAAAATTCAGATTGTTCGAAGTGTTTCATCATCATGATGCTATGTTTTACTCGGTCCTGTGTGGCTTGAGACCAATATGCTGAGAGGAAGGCATGGTAAAATTCTCCTTCACTGTGGCAATCGTGAATGACCGATCGCATTCTTACAGCTGGTTCATTCTCTAAGTAGCCACACATAAATTCTAACCTGTGCTCCAATGACCAGTTGGGAGAAAAACAATGAGAGAATTGATGGAGCCACGCTTGTGGATGAATGTCGTTGGCAGAATTCTTAAACGTTTTGAATTTACGTGTAGTAATGAGCAGCTTATAATCAAAATCATCGTGTCAGCGAGTAGCATATCCATCATTGTTACGTCGTGTCGGCAGTTCCATCTCAAAATTCGGTGTACCTTGCCAATTTCTTTCATAATTACCGAAATGCCCTGTGTTATTATTTTGTGGCTTTTCCGTATTTCTATGTCCCTCTTCCCGTATTGGGGCGCGAGTGTCCTCTGAAATATGTAATTCTTGTATTACCTGCGTCAACTGATCTTGTACTTCCCGGATTTCTCTTTTGTACTGTGTGTTGATTTGATTTTGATTTTGTTTGAATTTTCTAATTTGTTCATACTCTTCTGTGTCAGTGAAGGCTACGGGTCTTGTGTCATTCAGATCATCATCTACCTTTGTAGATAAGTTAGTGACCTGATCCGAAAGTTCGGCTACTTTCTCTGATAATGAACACATTTCCTCAGTGTGTTTTTCTGAACCAAGTTTCAGAGTGTCCATTTGTGTTGAAATCGAACCTACTGTGTTCTTTAAGTTTTCCTGAGTTTTTGCAAGTTGCGTAACCGAATCGGTAGATGCAACTGAGTCCATTTTAGCTTGCAAGGTCTCATGATTTTCATGAACAATAGTTTGCAGTTCTTTTATGGCTGCTTCGTGATTCTGTAATGCATTTTCATGCCGCGAAAAAATAGGCTGAAAATGCTCACAAATTTGTGTTTTTACGTCATTACAGACTTTTTGACATTTCGATTCAATGTTATGTAACTCAGTAGTTAGATCTTCACGTGTTTGTTCAAGTGTGGTGTCTAACTTCCGAAGATTTTGTTCCATTTGTCCAACTGTTGCAGCTTTTGCTGTGTTTGTCTCTGATTTTGTTCCATTGTGTCTAACTTTTTAAGATTTTGTTCCACTGTGTCTAACTTTTTAAGATTTTGTTCCACTGTGTCTAACTTTTTAAGATTTTGTTCCACTGTGTCTAACTGTTGCTGTGTTTGTCTCTGGTATTGTTCCATTGTGTCTAACTTTTGAAGCTTTTGTCCATTTGTTGCATTAATTGTAATAACATTGCATTAGTGTCTGGAATCTGTTCCTCTACGCTTTTCGGCAGTGCATTTGCACTAGCAACATTCACATTTTGACAAGCAGAAAATGTATCTTGACTTATTTGAGAAAACGGTGAGGACGCAAAACCTGAATCTACAGTATTTGCAATATTGTGTCCTATCATTTCGGATTCCTGAGGCGAGCTGTTGCCGACCGATCGATCGATAATGCTTCCCTGTTCACTACCTGTTTGACTGTCTACACCATTATTTGCCGCCCGCTCCATATCCCTATGCACAGTTACCAAATTACTACTTTGAATGTCTGTTAATTCACTACCCAGTGGTGCTGATAAGCTACGCTCGTCATCACTATTATTTCTCAATTTAGTTTGGAGCCTAGTGTTACGTTTTTCACACGCCATTATTGTCACAATATTTCACACGATAACACAGAAAAGCACAATTTGAAGTGCAAAAATAGGAGAACACATTAACATAGCACTGAAAATAATATCTAGTTAATTGCAAGCGTAGCTGCGAAATACTTGGTGCAAATCTATATGCATGCCACAACTGTTTTACTGTACAACAATGAAAGGCTACAACTACAAAGGAGATTCTCTCTACAATTACGCGCTAGCAATAAACAAAAGCTACACTAAATACACAAACTACAAGAAAAAATCAGAAGATTCCAGTGAGGTATCCTAGGCTAAGGGTCGACATATGAAACGTCCCCTTAGAACAATTTATACAAGACTGTGCTTAACCTGGCACACAATAATTTTAGCGCAACGCAATCTGACTATCAAAAATCCCTGCAAAAGAATGGCCCTGAGTAACATTAAACTATACCTTTCAGAAATCACTTACCTCACAAAAATCTTCATTGCTCGAACTACTGCAATACAGCGAGTGCCACTACTGCCAGCTAAATAAAAGATACAAACTACAGAAGGCACTAACTACTGATAGTCTTAGCAAATGAAAGATTCTAATAGAGAACAAACAATGTATTTACCTCAAGATTCATAATATATACAGCAGTTCATGACATTTTTCAAAACTCCGCCATCTCTCTCCCCACATCCACCACTGCTGGCGGCTCACCTCCAACTGCGCAACGCTACGCGCTGTTCACATCCAGCTATAGCAGTTCATGACAACAATGGCAGACAACAATGCAAACTAGCCACATACTGCACACAGCACAGCCAGTGATTTTCATATAGAGCGCTACGTGGCATTACCCATATAAAAATCTAAACAGCCTACTTACAATGGCAGACAACAATGCAAACTAGCCACATACTGCACACAGCACAGCCAGTGATTTTCATATAGAGCGCTACGTGGCATTACCCATATAAAAATCTAAACAGCCTACTTACAAGGTGTACTGTCCCCAAAGAACTCCATACCACAACGAACGACGCAATTGACAGAGGATCACTCGGTGGTCGGTTGTCCACGATTGGAGGACAAATATTTATTTTTTGTTTCGCTTAATTAATGGCATTATCCAAACAAGAGGCGGTGTTACTCCGTAGGAGAATGAACTGTGTCCTTTCTTTCTGACTCGGTTGATGCAACTGGCCACGGGGCCTTGAAGGCATTGAATATTTTGAAGTGTCTGAGCCATCGGTCCTGGGGAGCAGATCGGGCGCGTCTGCTGCAGTTTTATAGGGCTTTTGTCCGCTCGCGTCTTGACTATGGATGCACTGTGTATGGGTCAGCGAGGCCTTCGTATCTGAAGATTCTTGACGCAGTACACCATGAGGGTATCAGGCTGGCCACTGGTGCATTCCATAGCAGTCCCATCCCCAGCCTGTGTGCTGAGGCAGGGGAACCGCCGCTCGCCATCCGGCGGAAACTCCTCATGGTGCGACGGGTGTGTCAATTCCTTGCCTGTCCTACCTCCCCTGCGTACCCTACCGTTGCCCGACCGCCTATGGAACGTCTATTTTCCAGTCGTCCCAGGGCAATGAGACCATTTGGGATTCGTGCCAAGCATTTGCTTGAGTCCCTTGGTGTGGAGCGTGTGGCACTCCAACTCCAGGGTTTTACCCGCCTGCCTCCCTGATTGCTCCAGAGGCCCAGCGTCCTTTTAGACTTGTCAGAGTACCGGAGGAGCTGCACTCCTGCGTTTGTTTTTACCTCCTTATTTTACGATATTTTAAACCAGCATCCCGACCATGTACCAGTATTTACGGATGGCTCTAAACAGGGGGACTCCTTTGGTTGTGCTGTTGTTTTCCCTGACCGAGTCGCTTCCTGCGGCGTTTACCATCTTTGATGCCGAATTGTTTGCGATCTTGCGGGCATTGGAGCAGATGAGATGTATTCCCAGTCTTAAGTTTCTCATCTGTTCTGACTCCCTGAGTGACCTTCAGACCATGCAACACTTGTACCCAGCGGATACGGTCGTCCAGAACATCCATGATGCCCTACTCCACCTGCAACGGCAGGGGAAGGAGGTTTCTTTCTGCTGGGTGCCGGGACATGTGGGTATTAGGGGAAACGAACTGGCGGATGTGGCTGCCAAAGATGCAAGTTCCCCTCCTCATGTTGTTGAATATGCCGTCCCCCTCCATGCTGTTACCTCCCTTTTGCGTTTTCGTGTTAAGCGTCAGTGGGAAGCGGAGTGTCTGACAGTCGGTGAAAATAAGCTGCGTCTGGTCAAGGCCACCACGCGGCCATGGCGTACGTCCTATCAGTCATGCAGGCGGGAAGAGATTCTCCTCACTCGCCTCGGCATCGGGCACAGTCCCTTAACGCACGGTTTTTTACTCCGGCGGGAGGACGCCCAATTCTGCAGTGCTTGTGGCGTCCAGATTACTGTCCGCCACATTTTACTTGACTGTCTTTTATTCTCTGACCAGAGGGCGGTGGTTTCCTTGCTACCGGATTTGCCCTCTATTTTTCAAGACGACGCAACGATTGTGTCAAGGTCTTACGGTTTTGTGTCCTGTCCAGTTTGTTGCCTCGGATTTTAGGGAGAGGATTTTAATGTGCTGCTGGGTGACTGGCTCACCCAGGTTTTAGGTAAGAGGTCCGCCAGTCACGATTACCTACTTATTTCACTTCGATTACTGTTCTCTTTTCCTTGTGTTTCCTTTCCTTTTTTTAGTGCGTTTCTTCTCCTCTTGTTTTGCCTCTGTATGTGAGGATTTGGAACTGCGTCAGGTCTGTGTCTTTTAGCCGTTCTCCTTGTTCGCTGTCCGTCTAGGTCCCTTCACCGCATGTGTTCCTGTTTCTATGCGTTTGGGCGCTGATGACCACGCTGTTTAGCGCCCGAAAACCTCAAACCACACACACACACACACACACACACACACACACACACACACACACCGTGACAAACTTTTAATCTCTGAATAGCACTTGAAACCTATGTGCTATAATATTGGCTTTCCAGAATCCTTCTGATGCTAACGGAGACTCTTTACAGCATATTTCTCCGTTCTACATCAATTTATAAACTACATTTTCTCCTAATACCCGATTTTACATAGGAATATATCGTACATACTTTACCCATTTGTAAGATGGCAGATTAAATGAAGATCAATTTCGCAGCTTACAAGAGGGTTTTTATACATCGTAACGGGAAGGTGAATAGGACACCTAACTTGTTGTTGCTGTGGTCTTCAGTCCAGAAACTGGTTTGATGCAGCTCTCCATACTACTCTATCCTGTGCAAGCTTCTTCATCTCCCAGAACCTACTGCAGCCTACATCCTTCTGAATCTGCTTAGAGTATTCATCTCTTGGTCTCCCTCTACGATTTTTACCCTCCACGCTGCCCTCCGATACTAAATTCGTGATCCCTCGATTTCTCAGAACATGTCCTACCAACCGCTCCCTTCTTCTAGTCAAGTTGTGCCACAAGCTCCTCTTCTCCGCAATTCTATTCAGTACCTCCTCATTAGTTATGTGATCTACTCATCTAATCTTCAGCATTCTTGTGTAGCACCACATTTCGAAAGCTTCCATTCTCTTCTTGTCTAAACTATTTATCGTCCACGTTTCACTTCCATACATGGCTACACTCCATACAAATAATTTCAGAAATGACTTCCTGACATTTAAATCTATACTCGATGTTAACAAATTTCTCTTCTTCAGAAACGCTTTCCTTGCCATTGCCAGTCTACATTTTATATCCTCTCTACTTCGACAATCCAAACTGATCTTTCCCGAGGTCGGCTTCTATCAGTTTTTCCATTCGTCTGTAAATAATGCGCGTTTGTATTTTGCAGCTGTGACTTATTAAACTGATAGTTCGGTAATTTTCACATCTGTCAACACCTGCTTTCTTTGGGATTGGAATTATTATATTTTTCTTGAAGTCTGAGGGAATTTCGCCTGTCGCGACATCTTGCTCACCAGATGATAGAGTTTTGTCAGGACTGGCTCTCCCAAGGCTGTCAGTAGTTCTAATGAAATGTTGTCTACTCCGGGGGCCTTGTTTCGACTCAGGTCTTTCAGTGCTCTGTCAAACTCTTCACGCAGTATCATATATGCCACTTCATCTTCATCCTCTTCCATTTCCATAATATCGTCCTCTAGTACAATGCCCTTGTATAGACCCTCTATATACTCCTTCCACCTTTCTGCTTTCCGTTCTTTGCTTAGAACTGGGGTTCCCTCGAAGCTCTTGATATTCATGCAAGTGCTTCTTTTTTCTCCAAAGGTCTCTTTAATTTTCCTGTAGGCAGTATCTATCTTACCCCTAGTGAGATAAGCCTCTACATCCTTACCTTTGTCCTCTAGCCACCCCTGCTTAGCCATTTGGCACTACCTGTCGATCTCATTTTTGAGACGTTTGTATTCCTTTTTGCTTGCTTCATTTACTGCATTTTTATATTTTCTCCTTTCATCAATTAAATTCAATATTTCTTCTGTTACCCAAGGGTTTCTACTAGCACCTAACTTACTTAAGCGAAAATGAGCAGATTTGCCTGTAAGTATGTAATGCAAAGTGGTGACACTCAGTCAACGTTATTAACACACGTATCCTACTGTATATACTGCATGCCAATGAGCAAGAGGTGAAACAAGCAGCTAGAGGAAACGTTTTGTTTGGAAGCAGGCATGAGCAGGCATGAAGGGTACAACAAGGGCTGTACAACGGAAAGCTCTTAGGGGGCGTCCTGTGGCGAGAGACAACGAACGGGCGCCAGGTGGCTCCTGCAGGAGAGCAAGTAGTGGGCCACCGGAGTGGGATGGCAAGAAGCTTTGGAAAACTGCGTTTCGAAATTACCAAATGGATGTGAACAAACCAATGATGCAGTTTATCACGTGAACAGTGCGTAGTATGCTCATGCTGTATGCGTGTAACTTTCAGGCATCTGTGGCTGGCACAAAATGTCCAATTGGTGGAAACGAACTAGGAAGATTTCGATGCAGTTTAATGGTAGGGCTTTTGCGATTGGCAAATAGAGTTTCCACAAATAAGAGGAACACTCCTATTGGTCGGAAAAAGCTGTGACGTGGAGCATGAGAAGACCAAGGTGGGGGACAGTTTTGCTACGAGAAAGACAAGACCAAAATTTTCGAGGACACTCTACTCTGAACTGGCGTCAAGTGCAGAATGGGGCGCATAATGCTCTGTACGACGCAGAGGAGAAATTTGTGTCAACACTCCGTTCACTGCTGCTGACATTCAGCTAGATATTAGCTGTAGCGTCGTTGAGCTCAAACTGCGGAGAAACGAACCAGCCACATAGTTAATTGTTCTTGCGAGAACTGAGGGGGCTTTGTAATATGCACGCTGCTCTAGCCATGCACGTGCATATCGCCGTATTCCAAGACTAGGGATGAGTGCATGTTTTCTCGCCTTACGAGAAACATAGGAGAGTTTCTGCTGATAAAATCAGCAAAGGTTTTGAATAACTTTTATAGGAATTTCAGAGGACGAGAGCACACATGCAGACGACAACTCATCACAGCTAAAGTAAATACCACGAGCAGAGGCGTAACTTGTTGATTCACCAGCTTGCGACCACTGTGAACTTGAGCAACCTTGGGTAATCTTTTGCTCAGCTTGTCACAAAACTAACCATCCTCTGTAGACTTTATTGTCATCCTAAATAGTACGAAACTTAGAACCGGAATTTAATTATTTATCGTAATATTGACCAACTTCATAACGTAGTAGTAAGAATAATGTTGTAAAGAAACTTCTAGTTAAAGTTTTATATTGTTGTGTTTAGAGTTATTTCACTTACTCAGGACGAGATGTGGTATCTTGACAACTGTCCTAACATTGTCATGTTGCAAACTGTGTGAATCAGTGTATTTCTGTGAAAAAATGTCAGCATTTTAAACCAATCTGTTTACAGCTTGAACACTATTGTGCTCTGTCATAGAATAAGGGTCCCTTCCTTACCCCAGTCATTCATTCTATGGACGTTGACGCCAGCCGGAGTGGCCGAGCATTTCTAGGCGCTTCAGTCTGGAACAGCGCCCGCTACGGTCGCAGGTTCGAATCCTGCCTCGGGCATGAATGTGTGTGATGTCCTTAGGTTAGTTAGGTTTAAGTAGTTCTAAGTCCTAGGGGACTGATGACCTCAGATGTTAAGTCCCATAGTGCTCAGAACTATTCTAACCATGGACGTTAATGCACACAGAGAGTGTTTATGCTGACCTCTGACGAAAGAGAAAAGAAGTGAAGTGTCAGACATTAGCTGTGCATAGCCATCTTGCAATCCGCAGCTCACTTTTACTACCCAAAAAATCATGTTTTTCTGGTTTCTGAACTAAATAGTGCCTCCATAAGCCCCTTAAGGCACACAGTGGACCACATCTTACGCAAGAAGAACTAACCGATTTGCTCAATTTGCCTAAGCTGGAAGAGGTGTGTAATGTTCAAACTTTGACCCTGTACTGTACGATAATTACAGTAAGACGGTCCTTCTGTTGGATACACAAATAGTCCCTAGCCCAAGGGCTATCCAGAACAGTTGACACTAACTTTCTGTCACCAATAGAATCCGAGGTATAAGCCCCGAAAACCTCGTTTTTATGACCGATGTTTTGGATCATATTAGGTAGCGCTTCCTGTCGCATGCTTGCCGATTTTCTTATTTTCCTACAGTTCAGGTATTAGGCCTTTGCCCGTTACGTTGCCCAACTCGCTCTTGGCCTTCTGAGAAATCTTCAGCCTAAGAAATGGCTCGTTCAAATGGCTCCGAGCACTATGCGACTTAACTTCTGAGGTCACCAGTCGCCTAGAACTTAGAACTACTTAAACCTAACTAACCTAAGGACATCACACACATCCATGCCCGAGCCAGGATTCGAACCTGCGACCGTAGCGGTCGCGTGGTTCCAGACTGTAGCGCCTAGAACCGCACGGCCACTCCGGCCGGCTTTCAGCCTAAGAGATCGTAATTTCTGACTCTTAAAGACAGCTTACACTGATGTGTCGAAAGTAATGGGGTAGCGATATGCACATACACAGTATCGCGTACACAAGGTGGAAAAGGGCAGTGCATTGGCGGAGCTGTCATTTGCACTTAGGTGATTCATGTATGGAGTTTTCCAACGTGATTATGGCTGCACGACGGGAGCTAGACACATGGACCATCCCTTTTCGGTAATCGTTAGGGAATTTAATATTCCTAGATATATAGTGTCAATAGTGTACCGGAAATACTAAATTCAGCGCATTACCTCTCACCACGGACAACGCAGTGGCCGACAGCCTTGAGCAGCGGCGTTTGCGGATATTTGTGGGGGATAACAGGCAACACTGCGTGAAATAACCGCAGAAATCAGCGTGGGACGGACAAAGAATGTATCCGTTAGGGCACTGCGGCGAACTTTGGCGTTAACGGCCTATGAAAGCAGACGAACGACGCGAGTGCCTTTGATAACAGCACGACATCACCTGCAGCGTCTCTCATGGGCTCGCGACCATATCCGACGGGTGCTGCACACTGGATAACTGTAACCTGGACAGATGAGCCCCAACTTCAGTGGGTAAGAGCTGATGGTAGGAAGCGAGTGTGGTGCAGACCCCAAGAAGCCATGGACCCAGGTTGTCAAGAAGCCACTGTACAAGCTGTTGATGTGGTTTTATTTACATGGAATGGGGTGGTCCCTATGGTTTAACTGAAACGATCATTGATTGGAAATGGTTATGTTCGGCTACATGGAGACCAATTGCAGCCATTCATGGACTTTATGTATCCAAACAACAATATACTTTTAATGGACGACAATGCGTCATATTACTGGGCCACGACTTTTCTCGACTGGTTTGTACAACATTCCCGGCAATGATCTGCCCGCCCAGATCGACCGTCATGAATCCCATCGAACATTTGTGGGACGTAATCGAGAGGCCATTTCGTGTACAATATCGTGCACCGTTAACATTTTCGTAATTATGGACGGCTGTAGAGAAAGAATGGCTCAATATTTTTGGAGTAGACTTCCAACGACTTATTGAGCCCAAACCACGTCGAATCGCTCCACTACGCCAAGCAAATGGAGATCCGACACAATATCAGGACCCATCCCATAACGTTTGTCGCATCAGTGTTATTATTTATTTAGCGCAAAATTTTAGACCATAGGACAGTTGCAGCATTCTGACACTGGAAGCGTGGTCTCGTCTCGTTTCCAGTGGAGCACGTGCTGGCCAACATCACGAACCTGGTGACGTCCGTGACGTGTTCGTCGGGCGGGTTCGACTGGCTGCGCCGGTACTGCGAGCGCGCCTACCCGCAGGTGTTCTCGCTGGTCGCCTACGACCACGGGCGCTGCCTCGTCTTCTGGGCGACCAACGTGATCGACACGTTCGCGTGGAACTTCATGGACCTGTTCGTCATGCTGCTCAGCATGGTGCTGGCCGCACGCTTCCACCAGCTCAACTCGCGCCTGCACGCCCTGCGTGGAAAGGTACAAACGTCTGTCATCTCAGGCACCTGCTTTGTAGTGATCAGTCTTGTTTAAGTTAATCATTCTACTAACCTGCTTGACACCACCTTAAAACTGTTAACGTTTGTAATTAGAGACAAAATACAGCATATATAGAAGTAGCAAAAGAATGGCAAAGATTCAGGAAAAACAGAAGCAAAATAGATTATGAAATTACAATAAAATGAATACCCTTAGCTGCATACAGGCATTGATATAAGTCAACGGGGACAGTTGAAAATGTGTGCCGCGACCGGGGATCGAACCCGGAATCATTTTTTTTTTTTCGATATAGTTCGTTTCATTTGGTCTAGACGAACGTCACAAGACATCCGGTCAAGTTGATCGTTGATTCCTTGACTCAATTTTTTTTATTACAGAGAGCACGCAGCCCTCTGACCGAACACGCTGAGCTACCGTGCCGGCACGGTATCCATCTGAGCCACCGAGGACACAGAGGATAGTGCGTCTGCAGGGACTTACCTCTGACACGCCTCCCGTGAGACCAACATTCGCAACTTATTGTCCCGCACTAAACTCATAGTGGCCCTGCTCATATACTCATTACTCGCTGCTTTACTGACGATACCTGGCTGAAAATGACTTACAAGTTCGTGGTACCCTCCATCGGGAATGCTGGAATTCAATATGGTGTTGGCCCACCCTTAGCCTTGATGACAGCTTCCACTCTCACAGGCATAAATTCAGTCGGATGCTCGAAGACTTCTTGGGGAATGGCCGCCCGTTCTTCACGGAGTGCTGCACTGAGGAGAGGTATCGATGTCGGTCGGTGAGGCCTGGCACAAAGTCAGCGTTCCAAAACATCCCTAAGGAGTTCTATAGGATTCAGATCAGGACTCTGTGCAGGCCAGTCCATTACAGGGATGTTATTGTCGTGTAACCACTCCGCCACAGGCCGTGCATTATGAACAGGTGCTCAATCGTGTTGAAAGATGCAATCGTCATCACCGAATTGTTCTTCAGCAGTCGGAAGCAAGAAGGTACTTAAAACATCAGTGTAGGCCTGTCCTGTGATGGTGCCACGCAAAACAACAAGGGGCGCAAGCCCCTTCCATGAAAAGCACGACCACACCATAACGCCACCGCCTCCTAATTTTACTGTTGGCTCTACACACGCTGGCAGATGACGTTCACCGGGCATTCGCCATACCCACATCCTGACATAGGATCGCCACATTCTGTACGTGTTTTGTCACTCCACACAACGTTTTTCCACTGTTCAATTGTCCAATGTTTACGCTCCATACACCAAGCGAGGCGTCGTTTGGCCTTTACCGGCGTGATATGTGGCTTACGAGCAGCCCCTCGACCATGAAATCCAAGTTTTCTGACGTCCCGCCTGTCATAGTACTTGCAGTGGATCGTGTTGCAGTTTGGAATTCCTGTGTGATGATCTGGAGAGATGTCTGCCTATTACACATTACGACCCTCTTCAACTGTCGGCGGCCTCTGTCAGTTAACAGACGAGGTCGGCCTGTACGCTTTTGTGCTGTACGTGTCCTTCGCGTTTCCACTTCACTATCACATCGGAAACAGTGAACCTAGGGATGTTTAGGAATGCGGAAATCTCGCGTACAGACGTATGACACAGGTGACACCCCATCACCTGACTGCATTCGAAGTCCGTGAGATCCGCAGAGCCCCCCATTCTGCTCTCTCACGATGTCTAATGACTACTGAGGTCGCTGATATGGATTACCTGGCACTAGGTGGCAGCACGATGCACCTAACATGAGAAACGTATGTTTTTGGAGGTGTCCGGATAGTTTTGATCACATAGTGTATGTACTTCTGTTACTGCGTCACATACCCGCAACACCACCAGGAGGCATCCAACGTCGTGTTGGACAGTGTTCATAATGTTTTGGCTTACAAGTGTTTATGTGTGTGTGAGTGTGTGTGTGTGTGTGTGTGTGTGTGTGTGTAATAGAACGAGAATTAAAATTCACGAAGAACTCACAGATGAAATTATAATAGACTAACGAACCCAGATTCTTCGCGATTGTTAAATACGTATTGAAATTGGAAATATGTCCTGATCACCTTCTCCCTCCTCGTCTTCCCTCTCTTTGTTTATCTCCTCCTCCCTCCCCCCGTCGATCTCCCCCCCCCCCCCCCCAACCACGCCTCTCTCGACCGTTTCGTCTTTCCCTCTAACGCTGATCTTGAGCCTTGTTTATTACGACAGCCAACGGAACCTTGGTTGGAAACTGAAATCACTTAAAATAGATGGGTAAATCGGTTGGTTCCATTGGTGTATGGGCTATAAGATACCTCTCCAGTTGCTGGATCTGTGAGGATAGTAGCTTCAATGACAGGTAGTCGCATAGTTTTAATCTGCAAACGAGTAGGATTACGAGGTTTTTAACGATTCAGTCTCCGTAGTAATATTCTAATCATATGTCAATAAGTCAGAAAAATACCTTTTCTGCTTTCTGTTAAAATCGACTGCGAAGAAGAGAACAATAGAGCACATGGCACATGGCATGTGTAGTTTTTTTAATTATATATAAGGAAAAGGAATATATACGGGAGAAACGTTTAGTCTAACGGTTTAAATGCCCCGCTATCGTAATTAAAACCTGAGCGCACTGCATTTTTCCTGGCAGTCGATTTTAAAGGAAAACCTGTACATTCGACTTAAAAAAAAATATAGCCTACGTCTGCCTGAATGTTTATTAGAGCATCGTGTAAAAATCTGAAGCAAATCGGTCAAGAACTTTCGAGATTTTTACTAATAGCATTGTTTCTTCATGTAGTACACATATATTTAAAAAAAAGTTGTAGCCTATATCCTTCCTAACGTTTGTCGGAGAATCATGTCAAAATGTGAAATTAATCGGTCAAGTACTTTTCGACATTTTAGGCATCAACGTTAAACATCGACTTGTCTTTATATGGTAGTATAGACAAAGTGTTTTGTCTGGAGTATGGCACTCTATGGGACAGAAATATAGACATTGGTGATGAGAAAACGAAATAAGTCTAGTAGCATTTAAGATGTGAATGTGGAGGAGAATAGAGAAGATAATCTGGACAGAAAGAGTGATTAAAGAAAGACTTCTGGAAAGGGTTGGTAAGAGGAGAAGACTGCTGCAGGTTGTAAGAGAAAGGAAGAAGAACTGGCTCGGACATTCCTTGAGACGGGTACTTGCTAACAGTCGCTTTGGAAGCAGTAGTCTGTGGAAGGGGAATGAGAGGAAGGAGGAGATACGAGATCATAGGCGGCATAAAGGGAACCGGAAATTACGCGGACCTGAGGAGGATGCCAGAAGACAGGAGAGCATGGAGAGTTGCCACGTGAAAACCTGCCTTCGGGCAGAACACTATGATGATGATGAATACACTCAATAAAATGTTCCGGGCTATTATGCCGTGGTCGAATGGATTTCACTTCAAAACCCGACGTTTCGTCGCCATCTATGGAGGACATTTTCAAGGGGTATCGTAGCTTTGTTGAATGTCCGATTCACACCCTGGCTCGCTCTGGCTAAACCAAAATTCCGCTTCCGCGAGCATCCATGCAGTGGAGTGACGTCACATGTTTTGAATAGGCGAGCGCAGTCAACACCGACTCAAAGGAAGGCCTCGGCGCTTGTTGGTGACGTCACGTCAGCTAGGCACGGCGCACGCCAGGTCTGTTGCAGGCAGAAACGCCTGGGCGTGCTTATCACTATAAATCTCTTATTTTTGGACAAATTGTTCGGTATTGTTTTGGATTCTACAGTTTTATTTAGATGAAAGATTTTCTTACTATCGTAAAGCTACGAATGAAGATCATAGTTCTGTATTACTGAATCCTGTCAAACAAACGTAGATCAATATAAGAAGATGCTTTGCCCCATTGCAAGCTTCGGAAATTTTACATTCAAGAAACTATAATTACTTGATCCATTTTGTTATCGAAACTTACCCCAACCACCTTACAATGAACTCGTTTCTTTTATTTATTTATTTATTTTTGTTTGACATCGTCACTGGAAATGTGAACTAATTTACATGCGTAAATGTCTAACTGTTGCCAGTCATTAGATTGCAGTCGTTTTCAACGAAAGGAATTCTTAACAGGAAACAAAATAGCTTCATACATCGAAAATACTGCTGAGCTTACACTTTTTTAAACATGCGCATTAGCAAAGATAAATATTCCCCTCTTGCAACTGAAAGGAGAAACTTTATAAGATAAAAAAATTTTATTATATAAAACAAATATCTCTGTTTTGCCTCTTCTTCTGTCCCCCACCCCCTCCCCCAAAGTGTACAATCTCAAGATATTTCATTAACATTCAGTGCTCCTCACCCCATAGTCAACCAAGATACCTAAAGAAGAGCACCAATATGTTCACAGTTTCTTGTAAAAGCAACCCAGTACAAACGTAACTTCCTCAGATCTACAAATAAGGTAAAGAAGCACGAATTCTCTTGCTGCTGGACCATGAAGTTGTTTTTGTATGTCAGTCCTTAAAACAGGTGGAAATTTAAGTTCAGGAGTACACTATTTGTTAAGAAGTGTAATGAATTACACAATTAATTGATTGCAGAAATCTCTCAAAACAATGTGTGTTGATCAACTACCGCCAATAGTTTCACATTTTCCTGTGTCAGAGAGGGAGACACCACCATTATGAGTATGCCTGCAACAGACCTGGCGTTCGCCGTGCCTAGCTGTCGTGACGTCACGAACAAGCGCCGAGGCCTTGCTTTGAGTCAGTGTTGGCGCAGTTGACAATTGTAGACTGGTGTTGTCCGCTTTTGCTGTCATCCCACGGTGGAAGACTGGCACACATCTTCTTCGTCACCAGAATCCAAATATCATTCAATTTCAATCCCTCCTCCTCATATAACATTCCTGGGGTGTTTTGCAAGTTCTATGGCCTCTCTGAATGGCCTTTCATGGTATCCGCTTGTGGCTGCTAGTACAAGAGTCCTATAAAAATGAATGTGCTGGCCCCTGCCAGTCTCCCCACTTCTGCAATTGCCCTTGTTCTCTTCGAGTCGTTTTTGACAGTTCTTTTTGCGCCCGCTTACACCTCCCCACAACTACACAGAATCCTATAAATTCCAGCTTTTTCCAGCGGTTGGCGTGCATCCACAGCCGATTTTAGGTGATCTTGTATCTTCCGTGTAGGTGTGTAGATTACCGCAATGTTAGGCTTTTTCAGGATTTTTCCAATGCTGTCAGTCACGTCCTCAATTAATGGCAGGAAAACTTTCGATTTCACCGGCGCTTGAGCATCACTATAATTTTTACGCGGTGGTCTTAATGCTCACCTCTGTGTACGAATAACCATTCCTGAGCAGTGCACTGGTGAGATGTTTTAGTTCTGCGTCAAGCAGCTCTGGTTCGCAGATATTCCTTGATCTATCCGCTAACGTTTTTATGATGTCTCGCTTTTGGTGCGGCTGGTGGTTCGAATCACGGTATAAAAATGTCTCTGAGCACTATGGGACTTAAAATCTATGGTCATCAGTCCCCTAGAACTTAGAACTACTTAAACCTAACCGGCCGCGGTGGTCTAGCGGTTCTAGGCGCTCAGTCCGGAACCGTGTGACTGCTACGGTCGCAGGTTCGAATCCTGCCTCGGGCATGGATGTGTGTGATGTCCTTAGGTTAGTTCGGTTTAAGTAGTTCTAAGTTCTAGAGGACTGATGACCACAGATGTTTAGTCCCATAGTGCTCAGAGCCATTTGAACTTAAACCTAACTAATCTAAGGACATCACACAACACCCAGTCATCACGAGGCAGAGAAAATCCCTGACCCCGCCGGGAATCGAACCCGGGAAATCACGGTGTAGGTAACGGTCTGTGTGCAAGGGTTTTCAGTAAACCGTGTGATCTAAGCTACCACCTTCTTTCCTGAAAACTAGCACAACAAGAACATTTAATCTTACGCCTACCTCCTCTTCCTCCACGGTAAACTTGCGTATGCAAAACACGCAACGTCACGCCACTGCGCGGAAGCCGAATTTAGCCGTAGTCAGCAGCGATCCAGGGGTGATTCGGACATTTAACAAAGCTACGATCGCCACTGAAAGCGTCTTCCGCAGATGGGGCTGAAAAATCGGGTGTTAAAGTGAAATCCATTCGACCACGGTTCAATGGCCCGGAACATTTTATTAATTGTAACATATCTGGCCGTGATGATGAACATAACCTGAAAATCTCGTCTGAAAAATCAGAATATGGTAATATCAAGAGCACCTCTAACATGTAAGTGGAAGTAGATAGTCTGTCGACTATGGTGAGCTTTAATTATCTGTAGACTGTTATCACTAGCCACAAAAATGGGCCTGCGAAAGACCGTCGTTATGTTGTCCCTCGCAAAGCAAGCTGTCGTTCCGACTGCGAAACGTACCTAGATGAACGCCGGAGGGGAAGGGCTCGTTCCATTGACGCCCTTTAGCCACCTCCAGGGATCCTGTCGTGTCCATTCTGAATGGCAGCCTGTC
Organism: Schistocerca cancellata; assembly: GCF_023864275.1. Lineage (NCBI taxonomy): Eukaryota > Metazoa > Arthropoda > Insecta > Orthoptera > Acrididae > Schistocerca > Schistocerca cancellata. The sequence goes on from NC_064627.1 coordinate 1,002,818,973, forward strand.
TAAAACGTTTTCCTCGGTCACTTACAAGAAAAGCGCCTTATTTCAATGCTGGTCGTCACTGGAATGAGATTTTCACTCTGCAGCGGAGTGTGCGCTGATATGAAACTTCCTGGCAGATTAAAACTGTGTGCCGGACCGAGACTCGAAATCGGGACCTTTGCCTTTCGCGGGCAAGTGCTCTACCAACTCACGCCTCGTCCTCACAGCTTTACTTCTGCCAGTACCTCGTCTCCTACCTTCCAAACTTTACAGAAGCTCTCCTGCGAACCTTGCAGAACTAGCACTCCTGAAAGAAAGGATATGGCAGAGACATGGCTTAGCCACAGCCTGGGGGATGTTTCCAGAATGAGATTTTCACTCTGCAGCGGAGTGCGCTGATATGAAACTTCCTGGCAGATTAAAACTGTGTGCCGGACCGAGACTCGAACTCGGGACCTTTGCCTTTCGCGGGCAAGTGCTCTACCAACTCACGCCCCGTACTCCCAGCTTTACTTCTGTCACTACCTCGCGTCCTACTTTCCAAACTTTACAGAAGCTCTCTGCAGTAGCTCAGTTGGTAGAGCACTTGCCCGCGAAAGACAAAGGTCTCGAATTCGAGTCTCGGTCTGGCACACATTTTTAATCTGCCAGGAAGTTTCATATGCCCGCACACTCCGCTGCAGAGTGAAAATCTCATTCTGGAAACATCCCCCAGGCTGTGGATAAGCCACGTCTCCGCCATATTCTTTCTTTCAGGAGTGCTAGTTCTGCAAGGTTCGCAGGAGAGCTTCTGTAAAGTTTGGAAAGTAGGAGACCAGGTACTGGCAGAAGTATAGCTGTGAGGACGGGGCCTGAGTCGTGCTTGGGTAGCTCAGTTGGTAGAGCACTTGGCCGCGAAAGGCAAAGGTCTCGAGTTCGAGTCTCGGTCTTGCACACAGTTTTAATCTGCCAGGAAGTTTCTAATCGTCACTATTATCACCTCCATCGCAGACGTGTCAATAGAAGGCATGAGATGTTGTGAACAGCGGGAGGGCAGGGAAAGGGGGGGGGGGGCTTACCATCTTGTGACACGGACATGGCCAAAGTGGCGTTGGAGTGAACTGTTGTGAAATTTCATGCCAATCATTAATTCGTCTTACACCTCATATGAACTTCTGAGCTCTAGCCTTTTTTATCGCATGTGTCGATACTTTGCTGTTCGAAGCGCCGCAGAGCCCAAGGGAGACGTTGCAAGGCGCCACGCTTTTACCCAGTTACAGAGAGAAAGACTGTAGGCGCTTTTGAGCCAGATTTTACACTTGTAAGTCGCTATGGGGAAAAATGACTGGGTTTCAAATGAAGTGACCCTTCAATACTTTTTGGAATGTACATGTGATAGTCTTGTCAATACGTACTCCCCAGTGCCAAATTTGAGATCCGCACCTAAGCCTATGTGGTGCTCGAACCCACGAGTCAGAAAGGTACGTAACACAAGGTGCATAACAGTTTTAACGACTGACACCTAAGACGCGGCCGGCCGGTGTGGCCGAGCGGTTCTAGGCGCTACAGTCTGGAACCGCGCGACCGCTAAGGTCGCAGGTTCGAATCCTGCCTCGGGCATGGATGTGTGTGATGTTCTTAGGTTAGTTAGGTTTAAGTAGTTCTAAGTCCTAGAGGACTCATGACCTCAGATGTTGAGTCCCATAGTGCTCAGAGCCATTTGAACCATTTTTGAACTTAATAAGCTACCGTTGAGACAGTCGTTAAACTTTGGGTGACGTGTGCAGATGCTGACGCAGAATGAATGGCGTCGCCTTCGCGAAGACTACGACACACTCTGCCAGTTGACGAGGGACGTGGACAGCTCCGTCTGCAACATCGTGCTGCTCTCCTGCGCCAACAACCTGTACTTTATCTGCCTCCAGCTCTTCAACAGTCTCAAGTAAGTCACTACTACACTACGCACGGCCGATGGTAATATAGTTTTAAAAATCACATCGATAAAACAAAACGACGACGATGACACTTGGAGGTATCCTCATCTACATGTTTACTCTCCAGTGCCAAACGTCTTTTCCCAGTACTGGATGACGACAGGGATCCCGGTTGTAGAAGTCTGCATTTTAGCTGTTCAAGAAACCTTCCACCTAGAAAATCACAAGGTCGCCATTCTGGAAATGCTTGCCACGAAACCGTTTCTTCATCAAAGGAAAACAGAATAAGCCACTGGGCTACATTTTAAGAGAACACAGGTCTAAAGCAAAATTTCGTAGCCAAAAGAAGCGGCACGTACAACTGTATCCTGTACACATTGATACAGTGAACTTTCATGGAGAAAAAGACACCATGTTGGATATCATCCCGCGGCACTTCTTCTTAACAGTCTGCCGTATCTGCGTCAGGTAATTTCGGTAGTATGCTTCTGTGACTGTTTGCCCCTTACGAGTATAGCCCGTTAGCACCACACTAAATGGCTCTGAGCACTATGGGACTTAACATCTGAGGTCATCAGTCCCCTACAACTGAGAACTACTTAAACCTAACTAACCTAAGGACATCACACACATCCATGCCCGAGGCAGGATTCGAACCTGCGACCGTAGCGGTCTCGCGGTTTCAGACTGAAGCGCCTAGAACCGCTTGGCCACACCGGTCGGCAACACCACACTAAGGCAGTCCCAAAGAAAACTCGGCATCACATTGCTTGATGGTGGTTGGGTCTTGGCATTCTCTGGTGGTGGCGATTCCACATATTTCCACTGCTTGCTTTGCTCCTTTGTTTCGGCCTCATACTGATTCATCCAGCACTTCTATATCTACTGTACATTCTTCCACCGTGTGGAACTTGGCGGAGGGTTCCTCGTACGACTACTACTCATTTCCTTTCCTGATCCACTCGATACAATGAGCGTTAAACGAATGTCTATAAGCCTCCGTACAAGCACTAATTTCTCTCGCCTTATCTTCGTGGTCCTTCGGCGAAACGTACGCTGGCGCCAATCGGCAACTGAATTGTTCTGCAGTCGGCCTCAAGTGCCAGTTCTCTAAATTTCCGCGCAATAATACGTCACGAAAAGAGCGTCCCCCCCCCCCCCCCCCCCGCCCCCCGAGCGATTCCCATTTGACTACACGAAGCATCACCGTAATAATTGCGTGTTGATGGAACCTACCGGTAACAAATTTAGCAGTACGCCTCCTCATTCCTTGGACGTCTTTCTTTGACGTGGTCTGGTGGGCATCCCAAACACGCGAGTTGTTCTCGAGAACTGGTCTGACTAGCGTTCTATACGCCGTCTCCTTTATAGATGAGCTACAGTTTTAAATAATTCTGCCAATAAAAAGAAGTCGAGCATCCGCATTCCCTGTTACCAACTTGACATACTAATTCCATTTCATTTCGCTTTGCAACGTTAGACCTAGATATTTAATCCGTGTGACTGTGTCAAGCAGCGCTCTACTAATGCTGCATTCGAATGATTCACGACTGTTTTCTTCCTCATCCGCACTAACTTAACGTTTTTCTACATTTAGAGCAAGCTTCAGTTCATCATACCAACTAGAAATTTTGTCCAAGTCATCTTGTACCTTGCTACAGAAACTCAACTTCTTCCCTTACACCACAGCATCATCAGCATACAGTCGTAAATTGCTGCTCACCCTGTCCGTCACATCATTTATATATAGAGAGGGATGCTCTCTAAATCCCTGTTGGTTTGTGGGCAGAAGCTTTACTAGAATGAGATTTTCACTCTGCAGCGGAGTGTGCGCTGATATGAAACTTCCTGGCAGATTAAAACTGTGTGCCCGACCGAGACTCGAACTCGGGACCTTTGCCTTTCGCGGGCAAGTGCTCCACCATCTGAGCTACCGAAGCACGACTCACGCCCGGTACTCACAGCTTTACTTCTGCCAGTATCTCCTCACCTACATTCCAGAGTGAAAATCTCATTCTGGAAACATCCCCCAGGCTGTGGCTAAGCCATGTCTCCGCAATATCCTTTCTTTTAGGAGTGCTAGTTCTGCAAGGTTCGCAGAAGAGCTTCTGTAAAGTTTGGAATGTAGGTGACGAGATACTGGCAGAAGTAAAGCTGTGAGTACAGGGCGTGAGTCGTGCTTCGGTAGCTCAGATGGTAGAGCACTTGCCCGCGAAAGGCAAAGGTCCCGAGTTCGAGTCTCGGTCGGGCACACAGTTTCAATCCGCCAGGAAGTTTCATATCCGCGCACACTCCGCTGCAGAGTGAAAATCTCATTCTGGAAACATCCCCCAGGCTGTGGCTAAGCCATGTCTCCGCAATATCCTTTCTTTCAGGAGTGCTAGTTCTGCAAGGTTCGCAGAAGAGCTTCTGTAAAGTTCGGAATGTAGGTGACGAGATACTGGCAGAAGTAAAGCTGTGAGTACCGGGCGTGAGTCGTGCTTCGGTAGCTCAGATGGTAGAGCACTTGCCCGCGAAAGGCAAAGGTCCCGAGTTCGAGTCTCGGTCGGGCACACAGTTTTAATCTGCCAGGAAGTTTCAGAAGCTTTACTGTTTCGAGGAAGTTTATTATATTCGAACACAGAATGTGGTCGAGAATTCTGCAACAAACCGATAGTAAGGTTGTTGTTGTTGTTGATGTGGTCTTCAGTCCTGAGACTGGTTTCATCTACCTATCCAAGCTACTCTGTCCTGTGCAAGGTTCTTCATTTCCCAGTACTTACTGCAACCTACATTCTTCTGAATCTGTTTAGTGTATTCATCTCTTCGTTTCCCTCTACGATTTTTACACTCCACGCTGCCCTCCAATACTAAATTGGTGATCCTTTGAGGCCTCAGAACATGCGTTACCAACCGATCCCTTCTTCTAGTCAAGTTGTGCCACAAATTTCTCTTCTCTCCAGTTCTATTCAGTACCTCCTCGTTAGTTATGTGATCTACCCATCTAATCTTCAGCATTCTTCTGTAGCACCACATTTCGAAAGTTTCTATTCTCTTCTTGTCTAAACTATTTATCGTCCACGTTTCACTTCCATACATGGCTACACTCCATAAAAATATTTTCAGAAACGACTTCCTGACACTTAAATCTATACTCGATGTTAACAAATTTCTCTTCTTCAGAAACGATTTCCTTGCCATTGCCAGTCTACATTTTATATCCTCTCTACTTCGACCATCATCAGTTATTTTGCTCCCCAAATAGAAAAGGTTATTGGCCTGTAATTTCTTTTACCTTTCTTCTATATAGGAGTCACCTGCGCTTTTTTCCAAACGCTTGAGATTTTGCGCTGGGCGAGAGATTCGCGATAAATGTAAGCTAAATAAGGGACCAATACCGCACCGTACTCTGTGTAAAAGTGAAACAGATTTTCATCTAGACCTGGCGACTTATTTGTTTTCAACTCTTTTAGCTTATTTCTACATCAGGATGCCTATTTCTGTGTCAATGGTGATTAGAAGTCTAAAGAAGTCATCTGGATTGGCCAGACACAACTGCAATATTTCCAATGCTGTCTCAGTTCGGCAGGTTTTTTGAACGAGCGCGAGCAGTAGATGAACACAGCACGCAGTGACCTCTGTCACTATAATGGCTGGGCTTTGTTAGCTACTACAGTGAGTAGTGGAACTGAGTCGGTAGCGCCAGGAGCCAGCAGTTCATCACCCTTGGCAGGGTAGCAGTGGGCGTTAAGTGGTTGACTGGTTGCAGGCTGAAGTGTCATCAAGCAACCATCATTGATTAAACATACATTTTATAAGTGAACAAAGACGCTCTGCTTTGGTGAAGTCCTCCAGGCGTGAGTTGACTAGTGGCGCTAAGGGCGTTGGGCTGCGCGAGCACCGACTGGATGCAGCTTCGTAACTGAGGGCGGATCTCACCGGAAGGTGTGGATTCTTGCCGTGGATCCCGTGGAGGAAAACAGCTCTCAACTGTAGTACCCGCCCTTGCCTGCGTAGGCGGAAAGCGACAGCACGCCAGTACAGGCGAAGGTGGAGGGGCAGCTGCACCACCGTGGTCTCGAACAGTAGCCTCCAGGCTAGGAGGATGGCAGTGGCTGGAAGGAGAGCAATATGAAAAGCGTTCTATGACTTTGAAAGTAAAATTTTGACAACAGATCTGAGTAAGAAAGCTAACAGTTTTGCCCTTACGTAAAATCAGTAATCGGGCCTAAATCTTCCATTCATTCGCTCAGTGACCATACTGGCACCGAAAAGGAAGATAACAGAGGGAAGGCCGAGATACATCTTACTGAAACCTCCATACAAGGATTCACATTCGTGTCAAAGAGGACGAAGGAGGAGACAGATTCATGGTAGACTCTTGCCCTTGGGATGCGAAACTGCCATTAAAAGGCAGAAGATTGGCAATGGTCAACGGCATGAGGATGCAGAAGCCAATGGAAACTAATACATTAAAGACACACTATAATATTTCTGATATTTAAAAAAATAAAATAGTATTATGAAACTTATTTGTCACTTTTACAGGTGGCAAAGTTTCTGAAATGATAGAATCATGCATAGATAATTTTTACTTGTTGATACTGAAATGATATTTCGCCAACCAGCATCAGATTCCCATCACACCGACGAGAAAGTTGACAGACAGCATTGTTTAGAGACCAGTGACGGATCTCAAAATGACGCAGTTTGCGTAATTACATTGCCAGGATACTGATCCAAAAGATCGGTAAAACAGATCTCAGGGACGCCGAAATAAAAGTTTAATAAAGTAATAGCTGATTGAACACTAGTAGCGTTCGGTTGTGGCCACCAAACAAATCGTCGCCAATTCTCCTTCGCTGCAGCCTGAAATAGTTCTAAAACGAGACATAATAAATTGAGATGTGGCATTAATGGAAAGAAAAGTAGGTTCTTCATTTAAATACGTGTGTTGTAATTAAATTAGCGTAATTATTTAACGAAAAGTTACAGATACGAGAGTGACACTTACATTTTGTATAACAGCCATCGAAAACAAACGAGAGAGAGCGAGAGCTCACAGCTCCTGCTTTTAAGTAATCCAAAAATTAATTACGGCGACTGCCTTCAACTTGTTTTACAGAGTGTAAAGTTTTAATATGTAAACATTTCTCTAGAACATTTACCATCCACAGGACGTGTGGCATGTAACTGAAAAAAGTGTCATGTTGGTCTCTGAACGGGCAGAAGATTCCGGACTAGTCCCCCACTCGGATCTCTGGGAAGGGACTGCCAAGGAGGAGGTAACCATGCGAAAAAAGACAATAACCAGTTAAGTAGGAACATTCTACGAGTCGGTGCGTGGAACGTCGGGAGAGTTTGGACACGGTAGGGAAGCTAGAAAATTTAAAAATTCAAATGTGCAATCTAGATTTAGTGGGGGTCAGTGAAATGAAATGGTAGATAGATAAGGATTTCTGGTCAGACGAATATAGAGTAATAGCAACAGCAGCAGAAAATAGTATAGCGGGAATGGGTTTCATTATGAATGGGAAGACAGGGCAGACAATGAGTTACATTGAACAGTTCATTGACAGGGTTGTTCTCATCATAATCAAAAGCACACAAACGCCAACAACAATAATTCAGGCATAAAGACCGACGTCACAAGCAAAAGACGAAGAGACAGAGAAAGTATGTGAAAATATTGAACCTGTATTCCAGAGCTGTGGCCGAGCGATTCTAGGCGCTTCAGTCTTGAACCGCGCGACTGCTACGGTCGTAGGTTCGAATCCTGCCTCGGGCATGGATGTGTGTGGTGTCCTTAGGTTAGTTAGGTTTAAGTAGTTCGAAGTTGTCGGGGACTGATGACCTCAGATGTTAAGTCCCATAGTGCTCAGAGCCATTTTCTGTAATCCAGTACGTCGAAGAGAGAGAGAAAGTATATGAAAATATTGGTCCTAATCTAGTATCTAAAGGGAGATGATAATCTGTTAGTCATGAGACACTGGAATCCCCTAGTAGGGGAGGAAACAGAAGATAGAATTACGGGAGAAAAAGGGGTTGGTAGTAGGAATGAGAGAGGAGAAAGACTAGTGGAGTTCTGCGATAAATTTCAGCTAGTTATAGCCAATATAAACTTCAAAAGTCACAATAGGAGAAGGTATACTTGGAAAAGACAGAGATGTCGAAATATTCCAGCTGGAATGCATAATAGTCAGACAGATTTCGACGTCGGATACTGGGTATAAGACGTACACAGAAGCAATGACTCAAATTACCGTTTAGTGCAGGTCAAGCGTAGGCTGAAGTTCAAGAATATCGTCCAGAAGAATCAATGTAGAGAGAACTCAACTGAGGGGTGATGAGGAGATCTGTCTAAAGTTCTCTAAGAATGTACGTACTGCGATAATGAATACTACAGAGGGCAGTTCAGTTGAACAGGAATGGATATGTCTATAAAGTGCAATAACAGCAGTTTGACACAAGCATATAGGTATACAGAAGGTAACTGCAAAGAAACCTTGTGAACATAAGAAATAAATACCGAAGCGCCGAAGAAACTGGTATAGGCATGCGTATTCACATACAGAGATGTGTAAACAGGCAGAATACAGCGCTACGGTCGGCAACGTCTATGTAAGACAACAAGTGTCTGGCGCAGTTGTTAGGTCGGTTACTGCCGCCGCAATGCCAGGTTATCAAGATTTAAGTGAGTTTGAATTTGATATTACAGTCGGCCCACGAGCGGTGGGACACAGCATTTCACGAGTCTTTCGTGAATATCAGGTATCCGGTAAAACATCAAATCTCCGACATCGCTGCGACTGGTAAAAGATCGCGAGCAATGATGACTGAAGAGAATCGTTCAACGTGACAGAAGTGCAACCCTTGCGCAAATTGTTGCATATTTCATTGCTGGGCCGTCAACAAGTGCCAGCGTGCTAATCACTCAACGGAACATCATCGATTTTGGCTTTCGAAGCCGAAGGCCCACTCGTGTACCCCTGATGACGGCACGACACAAAACTTTACACCTCGCCTGGGCCCGTCAACACCGACATTGGACTGTCGATGACTGGAAGCATGTTGCCTGGTCGGACGAGTCTCGTTTCAAATTGCAGCGATCGGATGGACGTTTGCGGGTGTGGAGACAATCTCATGAATTCATGGACCCTGGCCGCACGGGATTAGCCGAGCGGTCTCAGGCGCTGCAGTCATGGGCTGTGCGGTTGGTGCCGGCGCAGGTTCGAGTCCTCCCTCGGGCATGGGTGTGTGTGTTTGTCCATAGGATAATTTAGGTTAAGTAGTGTGTAAGCATAGGGACTGATGACCTTAGCAGTTGAGTCCCGTAAGATTTCACACACATTTGAATATTTTTGAACAAGGACCCTGCATGTCAACAGGGGTTGTACAAGCTGGTGGAGGCTCTGTAATGGTGTGCAGCGTGTGCAGTTGGAGTGACATGGGACCCCCGATACGTTTAGAAACGAGTCTGACAGGTTACTCGTACGTAAACATCCTGTCTGATCACTTGCATCCTTTCATGTCCATTGTGAATTCCGACGGACTTGGGCAGTTACAGCAGGACAATGTGGCATCCCACAGGTCCAGATTTGCTACAGAGTGGCTCCAGGAACACTCTTCTGAGTTTAAACACTTCCGCTGGCCACCAAACTCCCCAGATATGAACATTATTGAGCATATCTGGGATGCCTTGCAACGTACTGTTCAGAAGATCTCCACCCCCTCGTACTCTTACAGAGTTATGGACAGCCCCGAAGGATACATGGTGTCAGTTCCCTCCAGCACTACTTCAGACATTAATCGAGTCCAAGCCACGTCGTGTTGTGGCACGTCTGCATGCTCGCGGGGCCCTACACGATATTAGGCAGGTGTACCAGTTTCTTCGGCTCTTCAATGTAGTAGTTCAGTCGATCAGCGAAAGAAGTTACAGAAACGTTCAGGTAAGATCAGGAATACAGCAACATGAGTCACTTAGTAATGAAACAAATACGAAGCAGGATGTGAAGAAAAGCAAAGGCGAAACAGCAAAAAAAAAAAAAAAAAAAAAAAAAAAGTGAAGGTCTCCAAAAATAAATGGTTGTTGGAACGATTGGTTCACCATATAGAAAAAGTCAAAACATTTGAAGTAAAAGCAAAGGCGACAGCATTTGGAGTGCAATAATAATTTCACTGTTAAGTAAGACTTGTCATCAAATAAGTCGGAAAGCATTGACAATATTTCTTCAGAATTTCTAAATTCCGTTGGACGATCAAACATCCACTGAAGTTGGTTTGTAGAGCCTATGAGAGTGGACCTTGGAGATACACCATCAGACTTCGGAAAATATCATCCACACAATACCAAAGACTGCAAGGGTAGATACGCGCACGTCTGGCTTAAACTTCTGGCATCCTTATTGATGCAAAGAATAACAAACGGAAGAATGGAGAAGAAAACTGAGAATCTGTTAGATGACGATCAATTTGGTTTCAGGAAAGGTGAAGGCATCAGAGAGACAGTTATGACGTTGTACTTGTTAATAGAAGATAGAGCTGACGAAAATCAAGTATCTTTAGGGATTTGTCGACCTGAAAAAAGTGTTCGACAATATAAAATGGTGTAAGAAGCTCGAAATTCTCAGGATGATAAGTGTAAGCTATAGAGAGAGACGGATAATGTACAATTTGTACAAGAACCACAAACAAAAAATAACAATGGAAGACCAAAGACAAAGTTTGTGGATTAGAAAGGGTATAAGAAAGGGATACAGTTATTTTGTCTTACTGCTAGTGGGATAAGACAGGTTCCGGGGCCCTTTTATATCAAATTGATATGCTAATTAATTAAACTGATCAATTAAACCACCCCTCCCCCTGCCCTTCCCTTAACCTGTTGTTCTGCCAAGTGGTTTATGACCCCATGGCGGTTGACCTGGCGGTTTATTTATGACCCCCTAGGAATAATCTGTACTTTGAGAAACCCCCCACCCATCTGACTTCCCTCCTCCTCCCCACCCCTTTGTGGAAAAGAACACTTTTGTTTGTCACCCCTCCCCAGTTCTGTTCTGAGCCTCTTTTGGCCGTCCTAGGAAGCCCCCCAGACTTCACCTCACCTCCCTCACTTCCCCCCTCCCCTCACCATCAGGAAGTAGGCAGGAAAAAGTCTGTGTCGAGCTGCTGAAGAGGAAGGATCTCATAACACGAAATTGAAGTCAATGTCAGTTGACATAATAACATATTGTTCATTTCAATTTGCATATTCTTTATTTAATCAGTTTGTTGGAGACAGCGCTTCTCCTCTCCCCTCCCCCACTTGGGTAAAGCTCAGGTCTGCACCCCCTGCCCCCCTTTCCATGATGTGATATCTGTAAGCACCGAGAAATGGAATGAAGTGCGATATATTAGCTGCTGTTTTGGGTTACCTGCACATACGTCAGCTGATGGGGGCACCAGGCATGCTGCTGTCCATGTCTGCTAGTCAGGCGCCATCGGCGCTAGGCAGAGCACTGAGCATTGACAGCTCTGTTTGCTGCAGAAACCTGTGGTCCAATGGCACGTTCCAAGATTGCGCACCAGCATGTTCCACTAGCATCACCAAATGCTGGCTCCCAGAACTACCGCAAGACTGTACTGTGTGAGGCGCCTGTCTCTGGGCCATAGAGAGATTTTAGATTAGATTAGATTAATACTTGTTCCATAGATCATGAATACGACATTTCGTAATGATGTGGAATGTGTCAGGTTAATAAAAAGTGTCTATACAAGATATTACATTACACAAAATATTACATGACACTTAATATTTTTAATTTTTTTGTGGGGGTTGAGGAAATTACCCACTTACTATATCCAAAAATTCCTCTAATGAGTAGAAGGAGTTGCCATTAAGAAATTCTTTTAATTTCCTTTTAAATGCTATATGGCTATCTGTCAGACTTTTGATGCTATTAGGTAAGTGACCAAAGACTTTTGACAGCACAATTTACCCCCTTCTGAGCCAAAGTTAGATTTAACCTTGAGTAGTGAAGATCATCCTTTCTCCTAGTGTTGTAGCCATGTACACTGCTATTACTTTTGAATTCGTTCGGATTGTTAATAACAAATTTCATAAGTGAACATATATATGGTGAGGCTACAGTGAAGATCTCTAGCTCTTTAAATAAGTGTCTGCAGGATGATCTTGAATGAGTGCCAGCAATTATTCTGATTGCACGCTTTTGTGCAATGAACACTCTTTTACTCAGTGATGAGTTACCCCAGAATATGATGCCATCCGAAAGCAGAGAATGAAAATAGGCGTGGTAAGCTAATTTACTAAGATGTATATCGCCAAAATTTTCAATGACCTCAAACGTTTCAGCGGATTCTCAGTGTGTTTTTTTCTAGTTCAACTCCTCATCAATGCATACACCTAGAAATTTTGAATATTCTACCTTAGCTACCGATTTCTGATCGAAGTCCATATTTATTAATGGTGTCAATCCATTTACTGTGTGGAATTGTATATACTGTGTTTTGCCAAAGATTAATGAGAGCCCATTTGCAGAGAATCACTTAATGATTTTCTGAAAAACATCGTTTACAATTTCACCAGTTAATTCTTATCTGTTGGGTGCGATAGCTATACTATTATCATCGGCAAAAACTACCAGCTTTGCATCTGCGTGAATATAGAATGGCAAGTCATTAATACATATTAAGAACAGCAGAGGCCCCCAAGACTGAACCTTGCGGGACCCCATTCTTGATTGTTCCCCAGTCTGAGAAATCACCAGTTTTTGCATATTATGTGAACTGCTTATTTCAACTTTCTGCGCTCTTCCAGTTAGGTATGATTTAAACCATTTGAGTACTGTGCCATTCATACCACAGTACTTGAACTTATCTAGAAGTATTCCATCATTTTCACAATCAAAAGCCTTTGATAGATCACAAAAAATCCCAACGCGTGACTTCCAGTTACTCAGAGCAATTAATATTTCATTAGTGAAAGTATATATAGCTTTTTCCGTTGAAAAACCCTTCTGGAAACCAAACTGAGATTTTGTTAAAACTTTATTTTTACAAAGGTGTGCAGCTACTCTACAATACATTACTTTTTCAAGAATTTTGGATAAGGCAGTCAGAAGAGAGATTGGGCAGTAGTTGTTGACATCAGATGTATCCCCTTTTTTATGCAGCGGTTTAACAATGGCATACTTCAGTCTATCTGGAAAAGTACCCTGCTTCGGAGAGCTATTACATATGTGGCTAAGAATCCCATTTATTTCTTGGGAACAAGCTTTTTTATCCTGCTGGAAATGCCATCAATTCCATGTGAAACCCCTGTCAGGGACCATACAGCCCACTGGAGAGAATATGCTGCCTGAGACCACACAGCCCATTACTGGGAGTTGTGGCCGTTGATACCAGTCTGAGCAGACACATATGCCTACCTGCCTGATGCCTGATCTCCTTTTGTTCTCACAGCCCTGAACAAAGCATCAGGTGGTGGCATTTCTTTGGCCAGGAAATTCCAGACTTGCTTCCTAGCTGTTTCTCTCTCTCTCTCTCTCTCGATACCTCCTCTCCCCCCTTGTGAATTGGTGGGAAACGCTGTCTTCATTGAGCTGCTGGACTGGGAGGATCTCATGAACACAAAATGGGCGGTAAATTCGGGGGAAATGTTTATTTATTTCAACATTAATAAATTAAATTAATTAAATTTGTGGGAAATAATGGACTTTGGTACTCTTTAGTTGGGCAGGAATCATAGTCCTCTTTTATGACGTCACAGGACAAAGGGGGACCTGGCACAATTACGATGTTGAAAATGGCCGGAAATAGTCCTTTTGCACTACACTATTCACGTTAATTACTCAACAATTTATGGGAGTCAAATATATCGCCTAAAACACTCACCACCTTCTTACAATGATTCTTCTTCGTAATAAAACGTACATAACCTCTTCACATTTTAGAATCACACACATACAAATCAAGTAATTACATTTCCGCCACAAATAGAACATAGCACTGAATTTGTCCGAGGTAGTTTATGCTCTGACGATTGAGAACACAAGGGCTCTCCTCCACAGGCTGGTCGATTCACCGCCACCACAACGTTTCCACCTTATGCTAAACATATCTGGCCAAAAAAAACCTTCCGATCATACGCAGTTGTGCTCGCGAAGCATGCTCCATCTGCCGACTGCAGGAGAGCCGGGACCCATGGCCGTGCCAGCTGGGACGCACATGCGTCAGTCACACCGGCAGTTGCGCCCCCGTCTCCCAGTATCCACACACCAGCAGTACCAGAACTCAGAGGCCAGAGAGATCGTCACCTTAGCCGGCCAGCCGACGACCAATCAGTTTACATGGGTTGAATAATCGACCAACGCAAACACTCGCCATCTTGAATCTTATTAAATTTCCACATAAAAATCAAAGAATACACACAACACATATGTGTGCTTCTGACGCCGCTCTCCAGTATACTGTTTAGTTCGCTATTCGGCCGTCCAGATGGTGCCGCAAGCACCGCCATCGGGAACTGCCCCCACAGTTGCGGGCAAGAGCCGACTAGCCGGAGCATTTCTTTGTACCCGTCGGTCATGCGAGGCTGCGGTAAGCCACGGCTTCCGGTCGGCCCAAGCCTCATGACCAGTTCTCCACTGGCCGTGGCGCACTGCAAGACAAGCAAGTGCGGCTTGAACGTACAGTTCTAATTGAAATCCCACCCCTGACATAGAATCTCCCCAGTTTAAAAAAAAAAAACAGTTTACCATCTAATTTCTCATGCAAAATGCGGAGTCCGCCCTTTTATACTACACTACTGGCCATTAAAATTGCTACACCACGAAGATGATGTGCTACAGACGCGAAATTTAGCCGACAGGAAGAAGATGCTGTGGTATGCAAATGATTAGCTTTTCAGAGCTTTCACACTAGGTTGGCGCCGGTGGCGATACCTACAACGTGCTGACATGAGGAAAGTTCCCAACCGATTTCTCATACACAAACATCAGTTGACCGGCGTTGTCTGGTGAAACGTTGTTGTGATGCCTCGTGTAAGGAGGAGAAATGCGTACCATCACGTTTCCGACTTCGATAAAGGTCGGATTGTAGCCTATCGCGATTGCGGCTCACCGTATCACGACATTGCCGCTCGCGTTGGTCGAGATCCAAAGATTGTTAGCAGAATATGGAATCGGTGGGTTCAGGAGGGTAATACGGAACGCCGTTCTGGATCCCAACGGCCTCGTATCACTAGCAGCCGAGATGACAGGCATGTTAACCGCATGGCTGTAACGGATCGTGTAGCCACGTTTCGATCCCTGAGTCAACAGATGGGGACGTTTGCTAGACAACAACCATCTGCACGAAGGGTTCGACGACGTTTGCAGCAGCATGGACTATCAGCTCGGAGACCATGGCTGCAGTTACCCTTGACGCTGCATCACAGACACGAGCACCTGCGATGGTGTACTCAACGGCAAACCTGGGTGCACGAATGGCAAAACGTCATTTTTTCGGATGAATTCAGGTTCTGTTTACAGCATCATGATGGTCGCATCCGTGTTTGGCGACATCGCGGTCAACGCACATTGGAAGCGTGCATTTGTCATCGCCATATTGGCGTTATCACCCGGCGTGATGGTATGGGATGCCATTGGTTACACGTCTCGGTCACCTCTTGTTCGCATTGACGGCACTTTGAACAGTGGCCGTTGCATTTCAGATGTGTTACGACCCGTGGCTCTACCCTTCATTCGATCCCTGTGAAACCCTACATTTCAGCACATAATGCACGACCGTATGTTGCAGGTCCTGTACGGGCCTTTCTGCACACAGAAAATGTTCGACTGCTGCCTTGGCCAGCATATTCTCAGATCTCTCACCAATTGAAAACGTCTGGTCAATGGTGGCCGAGCAACTGGCTCGTCAGAATACGCCAGTCACTACTCTTGATGAACTGTGGTATCGTGTTGAAGCTGCATGGGCAGCTGTACCTGTACACGCCATCCAAGCTCTGGTTGACTCAATGCCCAGGCGCATCAAGGCCGTTATTACGGCCAGAGGTGGTTGTTCTGGGTACTGATTTCTCAGGATCTATGCACCCAAATTGCGTGAAAATGTAATCACATGTCAGTTCTAGCATAATATATTTGTCTAATGAAAACCCGTTTATCATCTGCATTTCTTCTTGGTGTAGCAATTTTAATGGCCAGTAGTGTAGTTATTTTCCAAAAGAGAAGAAATCAGAGCGTACAAAGGCCTCCTTTGTTCGGTCTTGCCTACTCGTCCCGTATAGGGTGCCTAAGGGATGCTGCATTCTCGGAATGCTATACAACAATTCAAGGAAATAGCTTTAGTAGTTTTATTTCAATAAAACAGACTGACAATACTTAACTTTGGATTTAGGATAAGTGTCGCAAGCAATGGGCGACAGGCAATATTAATCAGAGTCCTGTGATATACGCAGTGTTCAGGCAAGTGTGTCACACAGTTTGTGGATCACTAACAACAGTTCTCGTAGCACTTTCTACTAGGCTGCACTAATACTCCGTGTATCCTTTCCGCTTCTCTGGTCTTGCGTTCTTCTTCTTCGTTCCGGCGCTTGTGATTACCCCAGAACATTCTTAGTGTGAAAATCCTGCATGGATTATGGCATAGGCTATATTTTTTCTAAGTATTTTCTCATCCAGTAAAAAAATATGTTCTTATCAGCTTAATACCTGTTACGTTCTCCATCACAAGACTAGAATGTTAAACTCATTTTTGGCTCATGATGGAGTCCTAAGAGCATGCTCTACCTCTGTCACAGGATGCCTTGTCACTTTCGAACTCTCTTAACGTAGTCAAATGCCTCATCATCTACGAAGTCTTTTAAGGTAGCCAAACAGCAGCACAGAGGAGTTGTAAGTTAATACTACGAATACGAAGTGCAAAATGGCTAAGCAGGGATGGCTAGAGGACAAATGGAAGGATGTAGAGGCTTATCTCATTAGGGGTAAGATAGATACTGCCCACAGGAAAATTAGAGAGACCTTTGGAGAAACCGAGTTCTAAGCAAAGAAGGGAAAGCAGAAAGGTGGAAGGAGTATATAGAGGGTCTATACAACGACGATGTACTTGAGGACAATATTATGGAAATGCAAGAGGATGTAGATGAAGATGAAATGGGAGATACGATACTGCGTGAAGTGTTTGACAGGGAACTGAAAGACCTGAGTCGAAACAAGGCCCCGGGAGTAGACAACATTCCATTAGAACTACTGATGGCCTTGGGAGAGCCAGTCCTGACAAAACTCTACCATCTGGTGAGCAAGGTGTGTGAGACAGGTGAAATACCCTCAGACTTCATGAAGAATATAATAATTCCAATCCCAAAGAAAGCAGGTGTTGACAGATGTGAAAATTACCGAACTATCAGTTTAATAAGTCACAGCTGCAAAATACTAACACAAATTCTTTACAGACGAATGGAAAAACTGGTAGAAACCGACCTCGGGGAAGATCAGTTTGGATTCCGTAGAAATATTGGAACACGTGAGGCAATACTGACCTTACGACTAATCTTAGAAGAAAGATTCAGGAAAGGCAAGCCTACGTTTCTAGCATTTGTAGACTTAGAGAAAGCTTTTGACCATGTTGGCTGGAATACTCTCTTTCAAATTCTAAAGGTGCCAGGGTTAAAATACAGGGAGCGAAAGGCTATTTACAATTTGTACAGAAACCAGATGGCAGTTATAAGAGTCGAGGGACATGGAAGGGAAGCAGTAGTTGGGAAGGGAGTGAGACAGGGTTGTAGCCTCTCCCCGATGTTATTCAATATGTATATTGAGCAAGCAGTGAAGGAAACGAAAGAAAAATTCGGAGAAGGTATTAAAATCCATGGAGAAGAAATAAAAACTTTGAGGTTCGCCGATGACATTGTAATCTTGTCAGAGACAGCAAAGGACTTGGAAGAGCAGTTGAACGGAATGGACAGTGTCTTCAAAGGAAGATATAAGATGAACATCAACAAAAGCAGAACGAGGATAATGGAATGTAGTAGAATTAAGTCGGGTGATGCTGAGGGATTTAGATTAGGAAATGAGACACTTAAAGTAGTGAAGGAGTTTTGCTATTTGGGGAGCAAAATAACTGATGATGGTCGAAGTAGAGAAGATATAAAATGTAGACTAGCAATGGCAAGGAAAGCGTTTCTGAAGAAGAAAAATTTGTTAACATCGAGTATAGATTTAAGTGTCCGGAAGTCGTTTCTGAAAGTATTTGTATGGAGTGTAGCCATGTACGGAAGTGAAACATGGACGATAAATATTTTGGACAAGAAGAGAATAGAAGCTTTCGAAATGTGGTGCTACAGAAGAACGCTGAAGATTAGATGAGTAGATCACATAACTAATGAGGAGGTACTGAATAGAATTGGTGAGAAGAGGAATTTGTGGCACAACTTGACTAGAAGAAGGGATCGGTTGGTAAGACATGTTCTGAGGCATCAAGGGATCACCAATTTAGTATTGGACGGAAGCGTAGAGGGTAAGAATCGTAGAGGAAGACCAAGAGATGAATACACTAAACAGATTCAGAAGGGTTTACGTTGCAGTAGGTACTGGGAGATGAAAAAGCTTGCACAGGATAGGGTAGCATGGAGAGCTGCATCAAACCAGTCTCAGGACTGAAGACAGCAACAACAACGAGTACTTTATAAATTCTGCAACACAGCTGATTTTATTACGGTGGCCATCTCTCCCTGAGTAGTGGGAGACTAAAATTTCGTTAAAAGATCTCGCCACATAAAAAAAAACTCCTGATTATCACTCCAACTCGCGAATCATATCCGTGGCACTCTCACCTTCGCTTCCAACCGCCCAGCGGCACGTCATTGATATCAAACTGGTTGACTAATTAGTTACATTGAACATCAGAGCTCCTTTGCATGGTGAATAATTTCTTTCCTGGAGTCGGAATACACTATCCACAACACTATTGGGAACTGGCATTTGAAGCTGACTGCAGCAGGATTTTACTGCTGGCAACATACAACTCGCATGAACATAAGATGCGAGAAATTAACGCTCATATGGAGGAATGTAGATAATCTTTTTTTTTCCTCGCTTTATTTACGAATGGAGTAGGAAAGCAAATAACTAGTAGTGGTACGGGGTACCCACCGCCAAGCACCCTTTGATGGTTTGCGAAATATGCATATAGATGTAGATGTAAATTTAGTTTACCTGTTAAGATGTCAGCCGGACGGGGTGGCCGAGCGGATGCCGGCACGGTAGCTCAGCGTGTTCGGTCAGAGGGTTACGTGCCCTCTGCAATAAAAAAACTGAGTCATTTGATCAACAACGAACAAACTGGATGTCTTACGACGTCCGCCCCGAGCAGATACAGAGAACAAAAGCGAACAAAATGAGATTAAAAAAAAAAAGCGGTTCTAGGCGCTACAGTCTGGATCCGCGCGACCGCTACGGTCGCAGGTTCGAATCCTGCCTCGGACATGGATGTTTGTGATGTCCTTAGGTTAGTTAGGTTTAAGTAGTTCTCAGTTCTAGGGGACTGATGACATTAGGAGTTAAGTTCCATAGTGCTCAGAGCCATTTGAACCATTTTTATTAAGATGTCAGTCTATCCGTTTATCGGCATGCAAAACGCACAGACGAATGCTGTCTCTTATTTATTTCTGCTGCTGATTGTCTCTTACAAGGGAACCTCCCCATCGCACCCCCCTCAGATTTTGTTATAAGTTGGCACAGTGGATAGGCCTTGAAAAACTGGACAAAGATCAATCGAGAAAACAGGAAGAAGTTGTGTGGAACTATGAAAAACATAAGCAAAATATACGAACTGAGTAGTCCATGTGCAATATAGGCAACATTAAGAACATTTTGAGCTCAGAACTGCCGTGGTCCCGTGGTTAGCGTGAGCAGCGCCGGAGTAAAAGGTCCTTGGTTCAAGTCTTCCCTCGAGTGAAAATTTTACTTTCTTTATTTTCGCAAAGTTGTGATCTTTCCGTTCGTTCATTGACGTCTCTGTTCACTGTAACAAGTTTAGTGTCTGTGTTTTGCGACCGCACCGCAAAACCGTCGATTAGTAGACGAAAGGACGTGCCTCTCCAGTGGAAATCGAAAACATTTGATCGCAAGGTCATAGGTCAACCGATTCCTCCACAGGAAAACACGTCTGATATATTCTATACGACACTGGTGACGGCATGTGCGTCACCTGACAGGAACATGTTGTCGACCCACCTAACTTGTACACTTAGCGAATGGGTAAAAAGATTCTCCTACCTTGCCCGATTTAGGTTTTCTTGTGGATGTGACAATCACTCCCAAAAAAGTGATGAAAACATAAGAGTTTGTCACATAAACTGCAACAAATGAATGCAACAGTTTCACAGTCGCACAGTTTTCCCTGTGCTCTGTCAAAACATATGTTTTTAACGTTTTCAAATTTTTCCGTCTGTAAACCGTCAAATCCTGCATGTGTCCAAGCAAATTTGAAAATGTCCTGGAATTTTGGAGAGCGAAGTTGATTATGTTTGAGTGCCTGAACTTCGATAATTGTCTAAAAAAAATTAGAACTTTTCACTCGAGGGAGGCTTGAACCAAGGACCTTGCGTTTCGCAGCTGCTCACGCTAGCCACGGGACCACGGCGCTCCTGAGTGCGCGATATCCTTGATGTTGCCTATGTTTCGCATGGACTACTCAGTTTGTATATTTTGCTTATTTTTTTCATAGTTCCATACAGCTTCTTCCTGTTTTCTCGATTGATCTGTGTTCAGTTTTTCAAGGCCTATCCACTGTGCCAACTTGTAACTAAATCTGAGGGGGGTGCGATGGGGAGGTTCCCTTGTTAGTAAAAACCTTCGTATTAGTCCCTAATTTCTCACTGCAGTCACTTCATGAGATGTATGCGAGAGGCTGTAATGTGTTTGCCCACAACACTTAAAGAAGCGGTATAGAGCTCACCTTTCAACTCCCTTTTCGTCAAAATTTCGCTTACTTGCTATATTCGCACGAATCTTCCAGTCTTCTATGTATAGCATTTGAATCCACCTGAGTAAGAGTTGCCCGCCAAGTCACACATCCCATCACGTTCTGGTATCACTGTGTCATTAGTTAGAAGACCTCCACAGGTCACTGACTAGGTAGAGAGCTATCACGATGAGAAAAATAGCACGCTAATGAAATTCACAGCCATGCAGATTATACGTGAAATGCACAAAGAAATTCAGAAGCATAGCAGCTACAACTCAACATTATCGAATTATTGTCTATAAATATCACCCTGTAAGTATCTTAATCTCCTTTATAGTATTTCTACGTTTACTACGCTAGAAATACGACAGAGTAATGGTGACAGAGTCCTCATTGACAGCATAGTGTTTCGTGACAAATATGTCACCTTTTTTCAAATGGAGAATTCCTCCACAGTACGAGTATAGCAGTATCACAGTTTCCAATACACTATTCACTGAATCATTTACATTGGTGCAGCAGCCTCACATCTCCACCGCATAATTCATAGCTACTGCAAGAGTAGCGGGAGATTCGGGATTTAATCACAGCATTGCTCACGTGCTGGTTGATAGTAGGAGACCATGATACCGTATTCCGTCTAGAGCAGAGTGTATCAAATGGTTCAAATGGCTCTGAGCACTATGGGGCTTAACATCTGAGCTCATCAGTCGCCTAGACTTAGAACTACTTAAACCTAACTAACCTAAGGACATCACACACACCCATGCCTGAGGCAGGATTCGAAACTGCGACCGTAGCAGCAGCGCGGTTCCGGACTGAAGCGTCTAGAACCGCTCGGCCACAGAGTATATCCACACGGGTAGTATGCATATACGTAGTGCTAGTTATTTATTTAGAAGGAAACCCCATACTCATCTAACTATCGTACATAGAGAGCCAATTAACCAACAACTAAAAGCCAGACCAGATTAATGTCAGTGTTTCCTCTAGCAACAGCAGTCTTCTTGGTACCTCTTACACCTCGATCCAAATTTTAGTGCAATAGTCTCTGGGTGACATATCAACGGGATATGTGGTCACTTGCCTCCTACACCATCACGTTTTAGTGGGCAGATGACATGCAGCTGAATTTGAGCCTCACATACTCTTCTGCTTTTGCTCTCGACTTAACAGTCCTTAGTGCTTGGGTTGCCTTCCTTAAGATTCCAGCAAATTAATCTGAACCCAACATATACTTCAGCTCACTCCAGTTGCGTATTGCTAGACATTTTATGGCAGTTAACACTTCCGATGACAGTGTACAGGACTTATACTCCTATTAATGTTCAATAGATTTAGTTAAGTTCAAGACAACTACCAACTCCACCACAGGTTTTCCCGCCTGCTTGCAGAGAAATCCATCATCTACAAACATCCTACATCTAGTAAATACACTGCAAGCGGCTGTGCAGTGCATGGTGGACGGTACATCGCACCAATATTATCGATTAACATCTATCCCTGACTTACACGCTGATCGAGTAAAAAATTGCCTACATACTTCCAGACATACCCTAACCTACCCTCTATGTTTCTGGGGAAAATACTTTGACTTTTCAAGGGACTTTTTCTTCTGTCACGTATTTGAATGGAATATGCCAACCTATACAATACTAGCAGCATCCACATGATGCTTTTGTGTCAATGGTCAGTCTTGTCACACGAACAGACGTGGTCTTGCAGGATTGGTAGACAGCGACTATGTAGTGTCGCGCTGTCGAAACGATGTTATTGTTCACCAGTACACATAATTTAACCACAAATGCGTCTATGTGTGTTAATGTTTGGATAGAAGCTGACAACGACCTTAGAGTTATAGTGGAAATTTAGAATGTATAGTGAGGTATTAAGATGGGGCTTATTCAAATAGAGTGGGGGAAGCTGTGCAGCAAACTGACATATACAGGGTATTCAAAAAAAAGTGTCGAATACTTTGAGAGTTGGTAGCACTCATTGAAACAAGAAAAATAACTCCAGTAAACATGGGTCTGGAAATGCATACTTTCTGCGATAAACATGTATTTACAGGAGGTGTTCAACGTGATGTCCATTCATGACAATGCACCCCTCTGCTCTCTGATGTAATGAATGATGCACCCTTTGAAGTATATCTGGCTGTTGTTGTACCTGTTGACATACATTGAAGATGTGACCCTGCAGTGTCCACACAGCACTGATTGGTGTGGTGTAGACCAATTCCTTCAAGTGTCCCAACAACTAAAAGTCTAGGGAATTGAGGTCTGGGGAACAAGCAGGCCAAAGTGTGCCAGCTCCCTAACCCCCCCCCCCCCCCCCCCCAACCAATACAGCAGTCCTGAAATGTTTGCCTCAGATGTTCATGCATATTGTGACGCAAGTGTGTTGGTGCGCCATCATGCATGAACCACATTTGCACTGCTTGCTGCAATGGCAACAGCCTCCAGCAAGATAGGCAATACATTAATGAGGAAGTCCAGATAATACACCTCAATTAATCTATTGACAACTATGCCTGCCCACACATTGATTGAGAATCAGCGGTGATCAGAGGGCACTCTGTGCTATGGATATTTTTCAGTGTAGATGGCACAGGCTATGTCCATTTGCTAAACCATAACAGACCATCATACCCGCTATTTCACTTGTTGAGTAACAGGCTTCCGATTGGTGAAAGAGAGAAAATATAAATGTACTACACCATCTGTACACACAACCAGAGCAATAACAGTAAAAACGTGAGTGGATCCACATTCGGAAGAAGATAAAACACCATGACACATACCAAGGATTGACAGTACTATGGTCCCGGCAGAGGTTCGAGTCCTCCCTCGGGCATGGGTGTGTGTGTTTGTCCTTAGGATAATTTAGGTTAAGTAATGTGTAAGCTTAGGGACTGATGACCTTAGCAGTTAAGTCCCATACGATTTCACACACATCTGAACATTTTTTGACAGTACTACACAATAAGGCACACAAACATGACGAGAACTAATGTAGCTTATAACACGACTCAACCACACAACTGACTGCAGACAACCTAATGAAAGGTGGAGTACTGTGCGTAAGACATCACAATACCCTGCCGGACACTTGATGGAGCGCTAAATCAACGACTATGCTAATATCCGCAATCAAGCATCGCACAGCCCTTCCTACAAACACTTGTTTATCTTGGAAAATATGTGTTTCTGGACGCATGTTTATTGAACTTATTTTTCTTGTTTCGGTGAGTACTACCACCCCTCAAAGTATTCCACACATTTTTTTGTACACACTGTATATCAAGGGGCAGTTAACCGCTAAATATGATACATGCTGTCTTGGCATTCCCAGGAGGAGGAAAAGAGGCTCAGAACTGAACTGGAGAAAGGTGACAAAGAAAAGTGTCCTTTTTGCCAGAGGGGTGGGGGACGAGGAGGTGGAAGAGGAAGGCTGAAGGTTTCTCGGAAGATCATATTATCCCCAGTGGTTCATAAATCAATCCCCATGGTGTCTTAAACCACTTAGCAGAACAACAGGTTAAGGGGTGGTGGAGAGGGAGAGGTGGTCTAATTGATCAATTTAATTAATTAGCATATCTATTTGACATCAAAAGTGCACCAGAACCCGCTTTAAGCCACTACTTCTACTTTCAATGTATATATCGAAGAAACCTTAACGTAAATGAAAGAAAGATTCAGAAGAAGGATGAAAGTTCAAGGACAAAGAACATCAGTGATAAGATTTGCTGATGACATTGCTATCCTTAGTGAAAGTGTAGAAGACCTGTTGAGTAGACTGAACAGTCTAATGAGTACAGAAGATGGATTGAGAGCAAACCAGAGAAAGATGAAAGTAATGAGAAGCAGCAGGAACGAGTAGACTAACTCAAGGAATTCTGCTGCCTTGGAAGCATAATAACATGACAGAAGAAGCACAGAGTTCATAAAAACCAGTCTAGCACTGGCAAAATGGACATTCCTGTAACAAGTCTAATTGTATCAAACATCACCTTTTATAATAATATGTAGAAATTTCTGAGAATATACGTTTGAAGCACAGAGTTGTATGTGAGTCTTGGCCTGTGGAAATACCGGGTAAGAGGAGAGTCGACGTGTTTGAGATGTGATGGACTGATAAGATAGGAAATGTATCAGCGAAGAGAGTATGATCCAGAAAACGTTGAAAAAAGAATTGACAGGATGGAGGGTCATGTGTTAAGGTGTCCAGGAATAATCACCATGGCTCTTCAGGAAGCAAAAGAGGGTAAAAACTGTAGGACAAGACAGATATTGGAATATATCCAACAACTAGTAGAGGACATTGGGTATAAGTGCTACTGTGAGACGAAGAGGTTGAGGCAAGAGAGTAATTCGTGGCAGGCCACATCAAACTAGTCAGAACACCGATGACAAAAGAGAAAAGAGAGGGAAAAAAACAGCCTGTTTTATCTTTTTGCAGTGATTTGTATATTTGAAAAATGCCAAGCTTTACGTTGTTCCGGCGTCGACGTTACACTATAGACCCCCCCCCCCTTGTAACTAGCTCGGTTTAACAGTTCTAAGGGCGGAGGAATGCATGAACATACCGCCACGAACAGGACACAGCTAAGAAAATAACCTTGCAGTCGAGAACAGCTGTGCATTGACACTGGAAAAGAAACTTGGGGGAAGAAATTTCCCATCTTGCGCAATGAATGGGATAGTGTTACGAAGAACGCTGTTCCCACGAAGACACCACCTGACACCCACCACTAATTAAGAGACGTGTCATGTCTTGTATACGGTGGTTTGTGTATTAGTATGATCATGTAACCTCATCGGACAAAACATTAGTCACTCTAGTGTTCACACGTAGGTGAAAACCGTTAAGGGGCTCCGGAACGCCCTATACTTGCAATGTTAAAATAACGCTAATAAATTACATCTTTCCTCACAAAGTATTTGAGGTAGGAAGTTGAACTTTTTACAGATTATTTATTGGAATATGGGCTACAACTTAACACAGGGATTTTACAAAATTTTAGTTCAGTTATTAAAGATGATTTTTTTCAATTGTAATGAAAATTCACAACATTTTTTTGCAATTTTTTATTTATATATTCAAAAACATACAGTTTTTTGGAAAAAAGGCTGTGTTAAATTATGCAGAAGGTACTGTGTAACATTTACTGAAAGTTTGAAACAAATATGTTTGGAAGATCCTTAGAAAACATGTAATTAGTATGAGAAAATAAAAGTTTTGGGAATCGAGCCACAAAGATTGGATTAACTTTTTAGTGCATTCCAGGTCCATAGGATGGATTATCTTCATCCTCTGCAAACTCCTCCTCCAGCTTCCTCTTGTTCCTCCTCCTGTTTACTCTTGCTTGTATTTCTAGACTCTTTACACCCCTGTCTGCAGCCCGAAGGCGTTCCTTGTCTAAAGCAAGCATCGCTCGTACCATGTTAGAACCTATCTTCATTCCCATATTTCTAAATACCTTGCACTTTACAATGTTGCCATCATTGAAAGTCGCAACAGCATCATACACACCAAAGTGAAGTGTTTCTATTCCAACAAATACAGTCTTGGGGATTCTCGACCATATAACACTATTTACACTTTCATTGGGGTTTTGAGTTTTTCCGTGAATACACTTTTTCAACAGTTCAGGTGCTGCTAAGTCTCTGAAAATAGGTTTTATCACCTCCATTATTGCATGAGGCAGACTATGCTTATGAGTGTACAATTCACCAGTTAGCAATCCTTTGTTATATTTACACCAACTGTCTTCTTCTTTGGGACACAAGCTATGTTGGGGATTTTCGTCGGTTGAAGAAGTATGAAAAAAAAGAGCCCAAACAGCCTTCTTCATTTCGTCGACACTTTGTGTATTTTGCCTAATAGCCATTCCATAATAGTTCTGTATTTTGTCAATTACACTGTCAGTTAACCTTCCCTTCCCATCCAACCCTTTACCATCACTGAGTTTTTGTTTTTTGTACGAAGCTTTCAGTTGCCGAAATCTTGTTCCCATTCGCTTCTGTACGTGTCCAATACACTCAAATTTCTGCACTACAACATCATCACCATAGGGCTTCAGTCCTTGAACATGTTTGAAACTTTTAGAATCACCGTCACCAAGGTAATTAACATATCGCACAGCGCCACAGTGGGTCACGCCCATGTAGAACACATTTCAAAAAAAATTTAAAAATAGTTGTAGTCTTCGGAATCGAATAAATTATATATCTATTAAAAGGTAATAGTCTGCAGATTCAGAAAACGCAAAAAAGTAAAAATTGAACTTTTCATGATTTTTGAGCCTTTCCGGAGCCCCTTAAGCGTTTACAAATGGTGCAGCTACCGGGTCACGTGCTCAACCACGCGCGCAGTGCCTCAACGTGACCATAAGGCAGTAGCGACCAGCGAGATATTTATGCTTCAAGCGTTGAACGTAAACGTGGATAACAGTTAGGACGTAACAGAGTGGCAAAAAGGGGCAGTCGCGTTTAGCCGTTATCATAGACATACGGTGTGTGAAGATGCTGGATTTATTGGTGTTCTGCGGCGGATTGTCCAACGTGTCTACAAGCAGTGGTGAATACACGTGACCAGGAAACACGAAGTCAGACTCTTGGTCGGAAAAAGATCCTGACTGAGAGGGACCGGAGCCGTGTTTCGCTGCTTGTGAATCAAAATCGCTTCCAAACCCGACAGACATTGCTGCAGGCAGTGAAAGAAGGCCCCTCACAACCTGGTAGTGAGAGAACGTTGCGACGGGAACTGTATACACTGAACATTGGGACTGGAGCACCTCACCAGACGCCATCGCTCACACAGTCACAGAAAAACAACAGCAAAGTTCATTGGGTGTAAGAACATGTGACTGGTTTTCTGAGCACTTCCACATCCTATTACATCTCGACTGGCCTGCAGAATCGCCTGACTTTGAACCCCATAGAAAACCTGTGAGACATGTTGGAACAGCGGGTAAAACTCCGAAGTCAGCATCCCTGCAGTTTGGTGGAACTTCTAACAACCCTACCACAACAAAGGTCAGAATTCAATAACGATTGTGGTGTTGCTCACGCTGCTAAATACTGCATTTTCGGGCAACAACAGTCACATTATGTGGCAGGTGTCATTAGAGCACATTTAATAGTCATTTCATGTAATAATGAAAAAACTAGGCACTCATCTTTTTGTGTTTCCCACGCTGGTCTCGTATTATCATGGCTCAATCGTTGAAAATCTAGGTGGTTATGATTCCAAGCTTGGATGCAAAGAGGCCTAGGTTTTATTCTGCTATATTCAAAAGTTTTTTAGATGCGCTTCACAAAACATTCTTCAAGATTAAACCTTTCAAAGTTAGCACAATGGTGATGTAAAAAAAATAATCAGCACTCCGAATTTAAGTTACATTTCCTTTTAATTGCAATTTCACGTAAACACAAAACATCACTTCACAATACAAAACATACTTGAAAACATCTTCTTCACATTTTATAAGCCAACTATAATATGCGTCTTTCCAACATGACGTCCAAGACTTGACTTTTCCAAGGTCCGACTTTCTGACAACTCAACAACTAACTAATCGCTTACGCGCCCAAAAATCAGAGTTACAAGTACGTCAAAGATCATAGTGACAAAAGAAAGAATACACATAAGAATAATACCATTGCAATATAAACATATCAATGTATCAAAAGTGAAATCAAATCTGAATGTTGTCTCAGAAATATGTTAAATAGTTAACAGAAATACAGTAGAATATTACTGGTATCGAGAGGTACAGGTGAGGTACCATAATGGTTACGTAATTCAAGTACCATTACAAACTGCGCGGTCAAATCTTCAGCGAGTGGTTTAACAAATGGTTCAAATGGCTCTGAGCACTATGGGACTTAACATCAGTGGTCATCAGTCCCCTAGAACTTAGAACTACTGAAACCTAACTAACCTAAGGACAGCACACACATCCAAGCCCGAGGCAGGATTCGAACCTGCGACCGTAGCGGTCGCGCGGTTCCAGACTGAAGCGCCTAGAACCGCTCGGCCACTACGGCTGGCAGTGGTTTAACCTGGTTGCGTCGTACCTGCACAACCCTGTGGACTCATTACTTTACCGAATCCAGGCCGTTGGCAGTTCCAGAGGTGGTACTGAATGATACTTGTAATGATTTCTCCAAGGGTGAAAAATCTTTTGTCCGGTGAGTTTATGTCGCATTGTGCTTGTCTCCCATTGTCATGTCCACGCTTGTGCAGTCCCAGTATAGTGATGGCGGCCTGTTACGCAGGCCGATGCGGCACTGGGGCGCCGTCTACTTCTACGTGTCGTTCGCCGTGCTGGTCGGCCGCACCATCGCCGTGCTCTTCCTGGCGGCCAGGGTCAACGACCAGAGCAAAGGCCCGCTGCCCGTGCTCTTCCAGGTGCCATCGGACAGCTACTGCGTCGAGGTGAGGCAGTGCAACACACCTACCATCAAAGCTACTGACCTAAAACTCTACAGCAAAAAAACAGCCTTTGATGACTTGAAGTATGCTTTCAGTGTTACGATTTTAATCGCGTTCGCAATAGTTTCCATGACAGCTGTAACCAAAGAACGAACTAATTGTAGTAGAAGTGGTACAGTAGATTTATTCATATGGAAATCACTTACACACTCACTTTTACAGCACTAAAAGACCTGAATCGAAACAAAGCCCCGGGAGTAGACAACATTCCATTAGAACTACTGACAGCCTTGGGAGAGCCAGTCCTGACAAAACACTACCATCTGGGGAGCAAGGTGTATGAGACAGGAGAAATACCCTCAGACTTCAAGAAGAATATAATAAGTCCAATCCCAAAGAAAGCAGGTGTTGACAGATGTGAAAAATACCGAACTATCAGTTTAATAACTCATGGCTACAAAATACTAACGCGAATTATTTACAGACGAATGGAAAAACTGGTAGAAGCCGACCTCAGGGAAGATCAGTTTGGATTCCGTAGAAATATCGTAACACGTGAGGCAATACTGACCCTACGACTTATCTTATAAGAAAGATTAAGGAAAGGCAAACCTACGTTTCTAGCATTTGTAGATTTAGAGAAAGCTTTCTACAATGTTGACTGGAATACTCTCTTTCAAATTCTGAAGGTGGCAGGGGTAAAATACAGGGAGCGAAAGGCTATTTACAATTTGTACAGAAACCAGATGGCAGTTATAAGAGTCGAGGGACATGAAAGGGAAGCAGTGGTTGGAAAGGGAGTGAGACAGGGTTGTAGCCTCTCCCCGATGTTATTCAATCTGTATATTGAGCAAGCAATGAAGGAAACAAAAGAAAAATTCGGAGTAGGTATTAAAATCCATGGAGAAGAAATAAAAACTTTGAGGTTGGCCGATGACATTGTAATTCTGTCAGAGACAGCAAAGGACTGGGAAGAGCAGTTGAATGGAATGGATAGTGTCTTGAAAGGAGAATATAAGATGAACATCAACAAAAGCAAAACGAGGATAATGGAATGTAGTCGAATTAAGTCAGGTGATGCTGAGGGAATCAGATTAGGAAATGAGACGCTTAAAGTAGTAAAGGAGTTTTGCTATTTGGGGAGCAAAATAACTGATGATGGTCGAAGTAGAGAGGATATAAAATGTAGACTGGCAATGGCAAGGAAAGCGTTTCTGAAGAAGAGAAATTTGTTAACATCAGTATAGATTTAAGTGTCAGGACGTCGTTTCTGAATGTATTTGTATGGAGTGTAGCCATGTATGGAAGTGAAACATGGACGATAAATATTTTGGACAAGAAGAGAATAGAAGCTTTCGAAATGTGGTGCTACAGAAGAATGCTGAAGTTTAGATGGGTAGATCACATAACTAATGATGAAGTATTGAATAGGATTGGGGAGAAGAGAAGTTTGTGGCACAACTTGACTAGAAGAAGGGATCGGTTGGTAGGACATGTTCTGAGACATCGAGGGATCACCAATTTAGTATTGGAGTGCAGTGTGGAGGGTAAAAATCGTAGAGGGAGACCAAGAGACGAATACACTAAGCAGATTCAGAAGGATGTAGGTTGCAGTAGGTACTGGGAGATGAAGAAGCTTGCACAGGATAGAGTAGCATGGAGAGCTGCATCAAACCAGTCTCAGGACTGAAGACCACAACAACAACAACAACAACAACAACAACACTTTTACAAGGATGTTGGACATATCTTGGTATCACATTGTAGGAATAACAAGAATAACCTAATTCATATGCTGAAGCGCCAAAGAAACTGGTATAGGCATGAGTATTCAAACACAGACATAAATAAAAAGGCAGAATACCGCACTGCAGCAACACCGACTCAAAGGAAGGCCTCGGCGCTTGTTGGTGACGTCACGTCAGCTAGGCACGGAGAACGCCAGGTCTGCTGCAGGCAGAAACGCCTGAGCTTGCTTATCACTATAAATCTCTTATTTTTGTACAAAATGTTTGGTATTGTTTTGGATTCTGCAGTTTTTTTTTATGAAAGATTTTCTTACTATCGTAAAGCTGCAAATTAAGATCATAATTCTGTATTACTGAATCCTGTCGAAGCAAACTTAGATCAATATGAGAAGATGCTTTGCCCCATTGCAAGCTTCGGAAATTTTACATTCAAGTAACTATATTTATTTGATCCATTTTGTTATCGAAACTTACCCCAACCCCCTTACGATGAACTCGTTTCTTTTATTTATTTATTTATTTTCGTTTGACATCATCACTGGAAATGTGAACTAATTTACATGTGTAAATGTCCAACTGTTGCCAGTCATTAGATTACAGTCGTTTTCAACGAAAGGAATTCTAAACAGGAAACAAAATAGCTTCATACATCGAAAATACTGCTGAGCTTACACTTTTTTAAACATGCACATTAGAAAAGATAAATATTCCCCCTTGCAACTGAAAGTTGAAACTTAATAAGATAAAAAAAATTTATTTGATAAAACAAATAACTCTGTTTTGCCTCTTCTTCTGTCCCCCACCCCCTTCCCCAAAGTGTACAATCGCAAGATATTTCATTAACATTCAGTGCTCCTCACCCCATAGTCAACCAAGATACATAAAGAAGAGCACCAATATGTTCACAGTTTCTTGTAAAAGCAACCCAGTACAAACGTAACTTCCTCAGATTTACAAATAAGGTAAAGAAGCACGAATTCTCTTGCTGCTAGACCATGAAGTTGTTTTTGTATGTCAATCCTTAAAACAGGTGGAAATTTAAGTTCAGGAGTACACTATTTGTTAAGAAGTGTAATGAATTGCACAATTAATTGATTGCAGAAATCTCTCAAAACAATGTGTGTTGGTCAACTACCGCCAATAGTTTCACATTTTCCTGTGTCAGAGAGGGAGACACCACCATTATGAGTATGCCTGCAACAGACCTGGCGTTCGCCGTACCTAGCTGACGTGACGTCACGAACAAGCGCCGAGGCCTTCCTTTGAGTCGGTGCTGATTCCAGTCGGCAACGCCTATACAAGACAACAAGTGTCTGGCGCAGTTGCTAGATGGGTGACTGTTGCTACAATGGCAGGTTATCAAGATTTAAGTGAGCTTGAACGTGGTGCATGAGCGATGGGGAACAGCATCACCGATGTAGCGACGAAGTGGGGATTTTCCCGTACGACCTTTCCACGAGTGTACCGTCAATATCAGGAATCCTCAGACATTGTTGCGTCCGGAAAAAAGATCAGGCAAGAGCGGGACCAATGACGATTGAAGAGAATCGTTCATCGTGCCAGAAGAGCAATCATTCCACAAACTGCTGCAGATTTCAATGCTGGCCCGTCAACAAGTGTCAGCGTGCGAACCATTCGAGCCGAAGGCCCAGTCGCGTATCCTTGATGAGTGCACGACACCAAGCTTTACACCTCGTCTGGTCTCGTCAACAGCGACATTGGACTGTTGATGACTGGAAACATGTTGCCTGGTCGGACGAGTCTCGTTTCAACTTGTATAGAGCGGATGGACGTGTACGGATATGGAGACAAACCTCATGAATTCATGGACCCTGCATATCAACAGGGGACTGTTCAAACTGGTAGAGGCTCTGTAATGATGTGAGGCGTCTGCAGGTGGACTGATATTAGACCCCTGATACGTCTATATAAAACTCTGACAGGTGGCACGTACGTAAGCATCCTATCTGATCACTTGCATCCATTCATGTCCATTGTGCATTCCGGACTTGGGCAATTACAGCAGAACAATGCGACACCCCAGACGTCCAAAACTGCTACAAAGTTGCTCCAGGAACACTCTTCTGAGATTGACACCATTAATAAATATAGACCTCGGTCAGAAATCGGTAGCTAAGGTAGAATATTCAAAATTTCTAGGTGTATGCATTGATGAGGGGTTTAACTGGAAAAAACACACTGAAGATCTGCTGAAACGTTTGAGTACAGCTGCTTATGATATTAGGGTCATTGCAAATTTTGGCGATATACATCTTAGTAAATTAGTTTACCACGCCTATTTTCATTCTCTGTTTTCGTATGGCATCATATTGTGGAGTAACTCATCACTGAGTAAAAGAGTGTTAGTTGCAGAAAAGCGTGTGATCAGAATAATTGCTAGAGCTCATCCAAGATCATCCGGCAGAGACTTATTTAAAGAGCTAGAGATCTTCACTGTAGCCTCACAATATATATATTCACTTATGGAATTTGTTATTAACAATCCGTACGAATTCAAAAGTAATAGCAGTGTACTTGGCTACAACACTAGGAGAAAGGATGATCTTCACTACTTAAGGTTAAATCTAACTTTGGCTCGGAAGGGGGTAAATTATGCGGCCACAAGTCTTTGGTCACTTACCTAATAGTATCAAAAGTCTGATAGCCATTAAAAGGAAATTAAACGAATTTATGAATGGCAACACCTTCTACTCATTAGATGAATTTTTTGATATAGTAAGTGGGTAATTTCCCCACCCCCACGAAAAAAATTAAAAATATTAAGTGTCATGTAATATTTTGTGTCATGTAATATCTTGTATAGACACCTTTTATTAACCTGACACGTTCCACATCATTACGAAGTGTCGTATTCATGATCTATGGAACAAGTACTAATCTAATCTAAGCTAATTAAACACTTCTGCTGGCCACCAAACTCCCCAAACATGAACAGTATTGAGCAAATCTGAGATGCCTTGCAGCGTGCTGTTCAGAAGAGATCTCCACCCCCTCGTACTCTTACGGATTTATGGACAGCCGTGCAGGACTCATAGTGTCAGTTCCATCCAGCACTACTTCAGACAGTAGTCTGGTTCGTGCCACGTGGTGTTGCGGCACTTCTGCCTGCTCGCGTCGCCCTAGACGATATTAGTCAGGTGTACCAGTTTTCTTGGCGCTTCAGTGTATGTACAGTTATTTTAGTGCTCATGGGTCAGTGGTTCCCAATCTTTGTGTTACCCCTGAGTGCAATCAGGTACTCGCTAGTAGCACCCCCCCCCCCCCCGCCCCACCACCACCACCATCAACAACATAAGCGCCTAACTAAACTTTATCTTTACTTGCTTCCATTCATGTCAAAAATGGCTCTGAGCACTATGGGACTTTACTTCTGTGGTCATCAGTCCCCTAGAACTTAGAACTACTTAAACCTAACTAACCTAAGGACATCACACACATCCATGCCCGAGGCAGGATTCGAACCTGCGACCGTAGCAGCCCCGCGGTTTCGGACTGCGCGCCTAGAAACCACCGCGGCCGGCCCATTCATGTCCATTGTGCATTCTAACTAAACTTAAGAATGGAAAAGAATTTTCTTTGAACGCTTTGCGACCGAACCGCCGAATCTTTCCATCAGTAAATGTGGTATGTTCTCAACTGACTCGGTTGTTTTAACCCCCTCCACTGACGGAATGACCCGCTTCCTAATTCCGTATGTATAAAACCAATACGAACTTGTAGCTGTCACGCCTTTGCGCTTACTGCTACGTATTTTAACTGTAAATAGCTCAGTCCTAATGGTAAGAGGTAGTAGTGAATTCACGTTGTTAATATTTGAATACAGCACAGCTGCCACAAGCTCAGCTCACTTTTACTCCACTCCTACCCTCGCCATTGCACCACATTAACTAGGTGCTACGTGGACCTTGCTAAATTCACTTGCGTATACATTTTTGACCGTTACTCGCCAGTATTTACCTAAAGATTAGTACACTGCTAACCGGACTATTTCCCTAAGAGCTGTGATGATTGAACGGGTTTGATCCACGGCCTACAGTGCCCTACAGTTCACACGGTAACACTGCCTACCTGACCCACTTAACTTGGTAGTGAGCTTATGTATCCAATCACCACTGCTAGCAGCAGTGGATAATCCTATCAGCACGACGAGAGCAGCAGACTTACCGTCGAATCCTCCTGAAAATACTTATAACTACGGTCGCCAGCTCTGAAGGAGCAAAAGAATAAATCAAGTTTTGGCTCGTTTCAAAGAGAAATGGCTTGAGTTGAATTTAAACTTAATTCTGAATATTACTATTTCTGATCATTCTAGATGATTCTACAAAGCAAATACTCTCTCAATTTCTGTGAGTTGGCTTGGTAATTACTACCAATACAGTTTATGCAACTTAGGTTAACAAAATTCTATCCTTCAACTTATTTAATGATTTTGGATATTACTCTTTGGACAATTGATACAGAATTAGTTAAGTGACTTTACTTGAAAGGTTACTCAGAAAAATTTAAGTAACTATAAATAGGCGACTCATTCTGGTGTGACCATTGCTCTTTTCAACATTCTTATACGCTAAAGTATTCTACAACCAAAAGAATTGTAAATGAAAGAGGCGATGGTGGCCTCAGTCTGATTTCACTATACTATGTTTGAGGTTACTACACTTTACAAAGAAAAACTTGCGTCATAATTTAACTCATTACTATACTCTGTCCTCTGCACTTGCATATAAGAAAACTGGTATTCTCCTTTTACATGTATACAAAGTTCGACTTAACAATTGCAAGCAGTCTTGCATTGGGTAGACGTGTCGGTGCTGGTGGTGAGATGCATGTGGCTAACGCAGCTCTTCACGCCTCATGCCCTTAATGGCGGCTGTAACTACGAGCTGTAGCACTCGTATAAGCTACTGCACGTCCGCCATAAAATCTGGGCGCAGGAACTCTTACAATCAGCCCCAGTGGCATAGAGGCGGCTTCAACAACCATTCGTCGCGTTTTACTCCAAAAATGGCGACGATATTCGCCTCTTCTCTGTTGCACAATCACTTTTGCGTGAGCACAGTTACACACGTCCGATCACGTCAACACTCCCCAGGCCATTCCATTGTTCAGTCCCTGTGTCTCCAGCTACCCCTAGCTATGCTCGTATCACCAAGAGTGGGGGCGTTCTCCTACCACCTTTTTACCGAAATCATTTAGTATTTAAGAATATTTATATTTACTACCCTGGAATTCATACCAGTCATAATAATTTACTACTAGCGCTTTACAACATTAAATTATACAGTAATAACTTATAATTACCAAGAAAAAGAATACATTTGACTCCGAGAGCTTAGTGCATTGTCTGACAGGTAGCGCTAATTCCCAGTTTCGCCAATAGATGGCATCAGGGTGCACTCCCTGGCAGTCTTACACAAGCGCGCCCGTTTCCGACGCGCGGTCTCCAAATTACTGTCAGCCCACCATCATTTCAGTTCCATTACAGCTTGTATTTTTTAAATGATGGGAGATAAATGATATTTAGTTTTCGTGGGTGTCTAATTAAACCCCGAAATAATGAGTCAATGAGACAGTTGGTACCACTTAATCCTAGCAACATTTTATTTCTATTTGTAGAAAGATGAAGTAATTTTCAGTGCATCTCGAGTGATACCTACAACTCCTACTCAGAAATGAAAGATAATTGTGCTCATTTATGGTGCATACTTATAAAATATGCTTCCTCTGCACAACTCTTCTCCGTAGTGACACTTGCTTCACTCACACCCTACAACCCCATTTGAAATCAGCCAAGTCAAAGGGTATACACGATAACTACTGCTTGTGTACCTCTAGCTACCTGGACTCCTTACCCTTGAAATGACGGAAACAAGAAGACTTTAGGTTGCCAATGCTTTGAGTGTGACAACTGCCGCACAGCAGTGTAGTAGCCATTACATAATAACTGCTGTGTTGTGATCTAAATTAGATCGTTTATTGTAGCGAAGCGAATAATGAAGCAGTTTCTGGTCCATTGTGGGAACAACGTACAACTCGAAAAGGCATTTTCATAAGATATTTAAGCATATACCGGGTGATCAAAAAGTCAGTATAAATTTGAAAACTTAATAAACCACGGAATAATGTAGTTAGAGAGGTAAAAATTGACACACATACTTGGAATGACATGGGGTTTTATTAGAACAAAAAAAAAGTTCCCAAAATGTCCGACAGATGGCGCTGGACAGCAAAACGTCAGTGCTGCGCATGACAATCCTGTACCAAAGGAGCCGTAATGACAGAGAGAATCAGATGCGCCAGCAGTCGCATCATGTTGACGTTACCTGAAAAGGCGCTTTTAGTGAAGCTGTATTATTAGAATGGGAAATGTGCTAGTTCAGCGTTACGATGCTATCGCTATAGGAAGGGGATTCGAACGGGTAAACGACCGTTGGCAAATGCAGCTGTGGCGAGAATGATTTCGAAGTTCGAAGCTACGGGTTGTTTAGATGATAGACCCCTTAGTGGCCGACCGAGCACAAGGCGTAATGCTTCTGCGACGGTTCAGGAAGAAATGGAGACTGTAGCGGGTTCATCTATGCACGGGGAAGCCAGTGCTCGTGCAGTCTCACGTCGCACCGGCATTCCATACACTACTGTTTGGTTGGCCCTTAGGCGTACCCTCCGATGCTATCGGTACAAAATCCATTGGCATCATGAACTGTTACCTGGCGATTTAGTGAAGCGGAGGGCTTTTGCGGCGTGGTCGTTTCAACAGATGGCGGAAAATGATGATTGGTTGAGTAACGTGTTGTGGATCCACGAAGCTCATTTCACGCTCCGAGGGTTTGTCAACTCCCACAACTGCAGAATTTGGACTACCTAAAATGCTAGAACTGTCGTGGAAACTCCATTGCACGACGAGAAAGTCACGGTGTGGGCTGCATTTACCACATCTACCGTTATCGGGCCTTTTTTCTTCGAGGAAATGCGTGATTCTGGTTTTGTAACTGCTACCGTGACGGGTGAGAGGTACGCCGATATGTTACAGAATCGCATCATCCCCAGGCTGGCTGATGGACGCCTGCTGGAACGTACGATGTTTATGCAGGATGGCGCTCCACCCCATATTGCTAGACGCATGAAAGATCTCTTGCGCGTGTCGTTTGGCGATGGTCGTGTGCTCAGCCGCCACTTTCGTCATGCTTGAGCTCCCAGGTCCCCAGTCCTCAGTCCGTGCGATTATCGGCTTTGGGGTTACCTGAAGTCGCAAGTGTATGGTGACCGACCGACATCTCTAGGGATGCTGAAAGACAACATCCGACCCCAATGCCTCACCATAACTCCGGACATGCTTTACAGTGCTGTTCACTACATTATTCCTCGACTACAGCTATTGTTGAGGAATGATGGTGAACATATTGAGCATTTCCTGTAAAGAACATCATCTTTGCTTTGTCTTTCTTTGTTATGCTAATTATTGCTATTCTGATCAGATGAAGCGCCATCGGTTGAACATTTTTTGAACCTTTTTTTTGTTCTAATAAAACCCCATGTCATTCCAAGCATGTGTGTCAATTTGTACTTCTCTATCTACATTATTCCGTGATTTATTCAGTTTTCAAATTTATACTGACTTTTTGTACAGCTATAATCTAGACTCTCTATATTTGTTTTTCGGACTGCGGCATACACCACTACCTCTCATACCCAGTAACACGCTTTCTTGTTCTGATGCATGCCTGTGTTCGTCGTGGCATACAGTCCACTAGATCATCAAGGCACTATTGGTCCTGATTGTCCCGCTCCTCAACCGCGATTCGGCGTAGATCTCTCCGATTGTTTGGTGGGTCACCTGGTCCAAAAACAGACCTTTTCGATGTTCGATAGGGCTCATATCTGGAAAATAAGCTGACCATTCTAATCTAGCTGCCGGCCGCGGTGGTCTAGCGGTTCTGGCGCTGCAGTCCGGAATCGCGGGACTGCTACGGTCGCAGGTTCGAATCCTGCCTCGGGCATGGGTGTGTGTGATGTCCTTAGGTTAGTTAGGTTTAAGTAGTTCTAAGTTCTAGGGGACTTATGACCTAAGATGTTGAGTCCCATAGTGCTCAGAGCCATTTGAACCAATCTAGCTACTTCGTTGTCATTAAGGAACGAATTCACAAGACGTACATGATGAGCACGAGAATTGTCGTTCGTTAAGACGAATCCCCCCCCCCCCCCCCCATGAACCATGGACCTTGCCGTTGGTGGGGAGGCTTGCGTGCCTCAGCGATACAGATAGCCGTACCGTAGGTACAACCACAATGGAGGGGTATCTGTTGAGAGGCCAGACAAACGTGTGGTTCCTGAAGAGGGGCAGCAGCCTTTTCAGTAGTTGCAAGGGCAAAAGTCTGGATGATTGACTGATCTGGCCTTGTAACAATAACCAAAACGGCCTTGCTGTGCTGGTACTGCGAACGGCTGAAAGCAAGGGGAAACTACGGCCGTAATTTTTCCCGAGGGCATGCAGCTTTACTGTATGATTAAATGATGATGTCGTCCTCTTGGGTAAAATATTCCGGAGGTAAAATAGTCCCCCATTCGGATCTCCGGGCGGGGACTACTCAAGAGGATGTCGTTATCAGGAGAAAGAAAACTGGCGTTCTACGGATCGGAGCGTGGAATGTCAGATCCCTTAATCGGGCAGGTAGGTTAGAAAATTTAAAAAGGGAAATGGATAGGTTAAAGTTAGATATAGTGGGAATTACTGAACTTCGGTGGCAGGAGGAATAAGACTTCTGGTCAGGTGACTACAGGGTTATAAACACAAAGTCAAATAGGGGTAATGCAGGAGTAGGTTTAATAATGAATAGGAAAATAGGAGTGCGGGTAAGCTACTACAAACAGCATAGTGAACGCATTATTATGGCCAAGATAGATACGAAGCCCACACCTACTACAGTAGTACAAGTTTATATGCCAACTAGCTCTGCAGATGACGAAGAAATTGAAGAAATGTATGATGAAATAAAAGAAATTATTCAGATGGTGAAGGGAGACGAAAATTTAATAGTCATGGGTGACTGGAATTCGAGTGTAGGAAAAGGGAGAGAAGGAAACGTAGTAGGTGAATATGGATTGGGGCTAAGAAATGAAAGAGGGAGCCGCCTGGTAGAATTTTGCACAGAGCACAACTTAATCATAGCTAACACTTGGTTTAAGAATCATGATAGAAGGTTGTATACATGGAAGAACCCTGGAGATACTAAAAGGTATCAGATAGATTATATAATGGTAAGATAGAGATTTAGGAACCAGGTTTTAAATTGTAAGACATTTCCAGGGGCAGATGTGGACTCTGACCACAATCTGTTGGTTATGACCTGTAGATTAAAACTGAAGAAACTGCAAAAAGGTGGGAATTTAAGGAGATGGGACCTGGATAAACTGAAAGAACCAGAGGTTGTACAGAGTTTCAGGGAGACCATAAGGGATCAATTGACAGGAATGGGGGAAAGAAATACAGTAGAAGAAGAATGGGTAGCTTTGAGGGATGAAGTAGTGAAGGCAGCAGAGGATCAAGTAGGTAAAAAGACGAGGGCTAGTAGAAATCCTTGGGTAACAGAATAAATATTGAATTTAATTGACGAAAGGAGAAAATATAAAATTGCAGTAAATGAAGCAGGCAAAAAGGAATACAAGCGTCTCAAAAATGAGATCGACAGGAAGTGCAAAATGGCTAAGCAGGGATGGCTAGAGGACAAATGTAAGGACGTAGAGGCTTATCTCACTAGGGGTAAGATAGATACTGCCTACAGGAAAATTAAAGAGACCTTTGGAGATAAGAGAACCACTTGTATGAACTTCAAGAGCTCAGATGGAAACCCAGATCTAAGCAAAGATTGGAAAGCAGAAAGGTGGAAGGAGTATATAGCGGGTCTATACAAGGGCGATGTACTTGAGGACAATATTATGGAAATGGAAGAGGATGTAGATGAAGATGAAATGGGAGATACGATACTGCGTGAAGAGTTTGACAGAGCACTGAAAGACCTGAGTCGAAACAAGGCCCCCGTAGTAGACAACATTCCATTGGACCTACTGACGGCCTTGGGAGAACCAGTCCTGACAAAACTCTACCATCTGATGAGCAAGATGTATGAAACAGGCGAAATGCCCTCAGACTTCAAGAAGAATATAATAATTCCAATCCCAAAGAAAGCGGGTGTTGACAGATGTGAAAATTACCGAACAATCAGTTTCATAAGCCACAGCTGCAAAATACTAACACGAATTCTTTACAGACGAATGGAAAAACTAGTAGAAGATCAGTTTGGATTCCGTAGAAATACTGGAACACGTGAGGCAATACTGACCTTACGACTTATCTTAGAAGAAAGATTAAGGAAAGGCAAATCTACGTTTCTAGCATTTGTAGACTTAGAGAAAGCTAATGACAATGTTGACTGGAATACTCTCTTTCAAATTCTAAAGGTGGCAGGGGTAAAATACAGGAAGCGAAAGGCTATTTACAATTTGTACAGAAACCAGATGGCAGTTATAAGAGTCGAGGGACATGAAAGGGAAGCAGTGGTTGGGAAGGGAGTGAGACAGGGTTGTAGCCTCTCC
Organism: Schistocerca cancellata; assembly: GCF_023864275.1. Lineage (NCBI taxonomy): Eukaryota > Metazoa > Arthropoda > Insecta > Orthoptera > Acrididae > Schistocerca > Schistocerca cancellata. The sequence goes on from NC_064627.1 coordinate 1,002,860,608, forward strand.
CCGATGTTATTCAATCTGTATATTGAGCAAGCATTAAAGGAAAACAAAAGAAAAATTCGGAGTAGGTATTAAAATCCGTGGAGAAGAAATAAAAACTTTGAGGTTCGCCGATGACATTGTAATTCTGTCAGAGACAGCAAAGGACTTGGAAGAGCAGTTGAATGGAATGGATGGTATCTTGAAGGGAGGATATAAGATGAACATCAACAAAAGCAAAACGAGGATTATGGAATGTAGTCGAATTAAGTCGCGTGATGTTGAGGGTATTAGATTAGGAAATGAGACACTTAAAGCAGTAAAGGAGTTTTGCTATTTGGGGAGCAAAATAATTGATGATGGTCGAAGTAGAGAGGATATAAAATGTAGACTGGCAATGGCAAGGAAAGCGTTTCTGAAGAAGAGAAATTTGTTAACATCGAGTATAGATTTAAGTGTCAGGAAGTCATTTCTGAAAGTATTTGTATAGAGTGTAGCCATGTATGGAAGTGAAACATGGACGGTAAATACACTCCTGGAAATGGAAAAAAGAACACATTGACACCGGTGTGTCAGACCCACCATACTTGCTCCGGACACTGCGAGAGGGCTGTACAAGCAATGATCACACGCACGGCACAGCGGACACACCAGGAACCGCGGTGTTGGCCGTCGAATGGCGCTAGCTGCGCAGCATTTGTGCACCGCCGCCGTCAGTGTCAGCCAGTTTGCCGTGGCATACGGAGCTCCATCGCAGTCTTTAACACTGGTAGCATGCCGCGACAGCGTGGACGTGAACCGTATGTGCAGTTGACGGACTTTGAGCGAGGGCGTATAGTGGGCATGCGGGAGGCCGGGTGGACGTACCGCCGAATTGCTCAACACGTGGGGCGTGAGGTCTCCACAGTACATCGATGTTGTCGCCAGTGGTCGGCGGAAGGTGCACGTGCCCGTCGACCTGGGACCGGACCGCAGCGACGCACGGATGCACGCCAAGACCGTAGGATCCTACGCAGTGCCGTAGGGGACCGCACCGCCACTTCCCAGCAAATTAGGGACACTGTTGCTCCTGGGGTATCGGCGAGGACCATTCGCAACCGTCTCCATGAAGCTGGGCTACGGTCCCGCACACCGTTAGGCCGTCTTCCGCTCACGCCCCAACATCGTGCAGCCCGCCTCCAGTGGTGTCGCGACAGGCGTGAATGGAGGGACGAATGGAGACGTGTCGTCTTCAGCGATGAGAGTCGCTTCTGCCTTGGTGCCAATGATGGTCGTATACGTGTTTGGCGCCGTGCATGTGAGCGCCACAATCAGGACTGCATACGACCGAGGCACACAGGGCCAACACCCGGCATCATGGTGTGGGGACCGATCTCCTACACTGGCCGTACACCACTGGTGATCGTCGAGGGGACACTGAATAGTGCACGGTACATCCAAACCGTCATCGAACCCATCGTTCTACCATTCCTAGACCGGCAAGGGAACTTGCTGTTCCAACAGGACAATGCACGTCCGCATGTATCCCGTGCCACCCAACGTGCTCTAGAAGGTGTAAGTCAACTACCCTGGCCAGCAAGATCTCCGGATCTGTCCCCCATTGAGCATGTTTGGGACTGGATGAAGCGTCGTCTCACGCGGTCTACACGTCCAGCACGAACGCTGGTCCAACTGAGGCGCCAGGTGGAAATGGCATGGCAAGCCGTTCCACAGGACTACATCCAGCATCTCTACGATCGTCTCCATGGGAGAACAGCAGCCTGCATTGCTGCGAAAGGTGGATATACACTGTACTAGTGCCGACATTGTGCATGCTCTGTTGCCTGTGTCTATGTGCCTGTGGTTCTGTCAGTGTGATCATGTGATGTATCTGACCCCAGGAATGTGTCAATAAAGTTTCCCCTTCCTGGGACAATGAATTCACGGTGTTCTTATTTCAATTTCCAGGAGTGTAGTTTGGACAAGAAGAGAATAGAAGCTTTCGAAATGTGGTGCTACAGAAGAATGCTGAAGATTAGATGGGTAGATCACATAGCTAATGAGGAGGTATTGAATAGGATTGGGGAGAAGAGGAGTTTGTGGCACAACTTGACTAGGAGAAGGGATCAGTTGGTAGGACATGTTCTGAGGCATCAAGGGATCACCAATTTAGTATTGGAGGGCAGCGTTGAGGGTAAAAATCGTAGGGGGAGACCAAGAGATGAATACACTAAGCAGATTCAGAAGGATGTAGGTTGCAGTAGATACTGGGAGATGAAGAAGCTTGCACAGGATAGAGTAGCATGGAGAGCTGCATCAAACCAGTCTCAGGACTGAAGACCACAACAACAAGACGAATCCCTCTTCGAAATGCTGCATATACGGTTGCATGACAGTAGGACACTAATAGATAATGTATTTGTGCAGCAGCCGCGCGCGATTAGCCGAGCGGTCTCAGGCGGTGCAGTCATGGACTGTACGGCTGTTCCCGGCGGAGGTTCGAGTCCTCCCTCGGGCATGGGTGTGTGTGTTTGTCCTTAGGATAATTTAGGTTAAGTAGTGTGTAAGCTTAGGGACTGATGACCTTAGCAGTTAAGTACCATTAAATTTCACACACAATTGAACACAATTGAGTTTGTGCAGCAAGACGATATAAAACTAACGTATGCTTTCCCTGTGACAAGTGGATTATCAGACCATGATGCACAACTGATTAATTTAAAAGATCTGGCAGGGCGTACATTTCAGAAACAATTAAGTAAAACTGTAAGGTTGCTCAACCCGATATCTATAGAGCACTTCAGAGAAAGTTTAGGAAATGTTAATTGGGGAGATGTATGTAGTGAACCAAATGCTAATGATAAATGCAACATACGTCTTGATACATTTATATCTCTTTTTGTCCACAAAAAGTCACTAAATATAACACTAAGCAGTTTTCAAAGAAACCTTGGATTACTACAGATATTAAACTCTCTTCAGAAAGAAAAAGAAAACTGTATGAGACAGCAAGAATTAGTAGAGGTCCAGAAATAATTTTACACTACAAAAATTATTGTAAGATACTGAGAAAAGTTGTCAGAAAATCAAGAAATATGCATGTCAGAGATGAAATTAACAACTCGGGCAATAAAATAAAATCAATATGGAATGCTGTTAGAAGGGAGACAGCAAAAGCAACCACTGGGGTGGATAATATTACTATTAAAGAGAATGAGACCATCTTAACCAACACTACACAATTAGCTAATGTGTTTAAAAACAATTTCTTAAGCGTAGATGAAAAAATTGGTGAGAATAGTTCAAAAGAAAAAGTCAAGTAGTACATGGAAGAGTCAGACTTGAGAAATCTTAGTCAGATTAATTTTCACCGAACAACCTCTTGTGAAATAAGGAGAATCATTAAATCTTTGAAAAATAAATTTTCTGTAGGAGTAGATGACATCTCTAACAAGATATTAAAACAATGTGGAGCAATTACAGCTGATGTTCTGAGACATATATGTAATACATCACTAACTCAAGGTATTTTCCTGGACAGCTTAAAATATGCCATCGTCAAGCCTCTCTACAAAAATTAGGACACCACAGATGTTAATAGTAACCGGCCAGTACCCTTGCTCACAGCATTCTCAAAAATCATCGAGAAAGTAATGTGCTCAAGAGTAGTTAGCTGGTTAGCTATCTCAGCAGTAATGGGATACTTAGTAAATCAGTAACTGTAACTCCGTCTTCAGGCCACGAGTGGCCTATCGGGACCATCCGACCGCCGTGTCATCCTCAGTGGAGGATACGGATAGGAAGGGCATGGAGTCAGCACACCGCTCTCCCGGTCGTTACGATGGTATTCTTGACCGAAGCTGCTGCTATTCGGTCGAGTAGCTCCTCAATTGGCATCACGAGGCTGAGTGCACCCCGAAAAATGGCAACAGCGCATGGCGGCCTGGATGGTCACCCATGCAAATGCCTACCACGCCCGACAGCGCTTAACTTCGGTGTTCGCACGGGAACCGGCAAGGCCATTGCATTCTTAGTAAGTCACAGTTCGGATTTCAAAAACGCTGTTCCACGGACACGCAATATACAATTCCACTGCCCACATAATAGAGTCTTTAAACAATAAATGTCACCAATAGGAATTTTCTGTGACTTATCCAAAGCATTCGACTGTGTGAACCATGACATTATGTTACGGAAATTACAATTCTATGATATAAATGGAACAGCATATGAGCGGTTTAAGTCACAGCTACATAACAGGAAGCAAAAAGTTTCTTTATTTGGTTTAAATGATTTAAGGAAGTTTGCCACTTCATCTAAATGGGGTGAAATTATATTAGGTGTGCCAAAGAGTTCGATCATGGGTCCCTTCTGATCATGATGTATGTGAATGATCTACTTCTTATCTGAAACAAAAAGCTAATCTGACACTGTTTGCTGATGTACAAGCATCATTATTATAGTCTGATTTAAAGTAGTTGTCACTTGGCGTTTGCGCTGCGAAGTTGCGGCGTTGTCACGTCAAGCACTGGCTGGAGGCAGCCGCCTCAGCGCATCGCTACCCCCGGCGGTAGAAAATCGTTTTGAAGCCTGTATCTTCTACAAAAAGTAAGTAAAAAATTTCAAACCCACATATGATGTATATCTCTACAATGTCTCTCAATCTGTCAAATATCTATTCTTAATTTTAATTAGGACAAGAGTTACGTTAATTTGTTTGAAACCATTTAAATTCTCGATTTCGCAAACAGCTTCTAACTTATCACGTCATTAATGAAAAGCTATTGGTGTCACAGCAAAATATTTTTTTCCATTCATTACCAAAATAATGCACTCGGCAAAGAATCCTTAAACGTTTTCGTAGTGCATTACGTTTCCTGTAGATAAACTTCTGAAAACAGCGTTTTTAAGCAATCCTATCAGTACTGAACTCGAAACAAGTATGACGTTTAAAATCTCTATCTCCTATAAATATTATGTAAATATTTTGAAATATACGTACAGTATCGGTCTCAGTGGTATCTATAAGCATATCAAATATCTTTTCTTAATTTTAATTAGGGCCGTTGTTACAATGAAGTGTGAGAAATTTTCGCGTCCGGATACGTTTTCTTCTTTAGATTGCAAATCTCGAAAACTATTACACACATTGAATAACATCTTGGTGTATATACAAAATGAAATAGAATTAAAATTCAGTCTAACTTACCGTAAGGAGATGACGAGAGCTGGCGAAACAGTATTTCTGTCAAATATCTATTCTTAATTTTAATTAGGACAAGAGTTACGTTAATTTGTTTGAAACCATTTAAATTCTCGATTTCGCAAACAGCTTCTAACTTATCACGTCATTAATGAAAAGCTATTGGTGTCACAGCAAAATATTTTTTTCCATTCATTACCAAAATAATGCACTCGGCAAAGAATCCTTAAACGTTTTCGTAGTGCATTACGTTTCCTGTAGATAAATTTCTGAAAACAGCGTTTTTAAGCAATCCTATCAGTACTGAACTCGAAACAAGTATGACGTTTAAAATCTCTATCTCCTATAAATATTATGTAAATATTTTGAAATATACGTACAGTATCGGTCTCTGTGGTATCTATAAGCATATCAAATATCTTTTCTTAATTTTAATTAGGGCCGTTGTTACATTGAAGTGTGAGAAATTTTCGCGTCCGGATACGTTTTCTTCTTTAGATTGCAAATCTCGAAAACTATTACACACATTGAATAACATCTTGGTGTATATACAAAATGAAATAGAATTAAAATTCAGTCTAACTTACCGTAAGGAGATGACGAGAGCTGGCCAAACAGTATTTCTTAGTCTCACAACAAGAATAAGAATTAATCGAAATAAATTCACAAACACAATATTTAATGGCAGTAATCAGACAACGCGAAAACCCCGCTTACTTCAGAGTCAGAATCAGTGGAACTATCCTGCCGCTGCTCGTATTGACAGATATAATCAAGTCTTCGACACTTTGTTGTAAGATACCTTCATTGTTTCATGCGTCCTGTATCACTCCTTTCACGTGATGCATTACTTTCTGCCAGTCTTCCTATGTCACAATTTCAGCTGCCCTTTCAAAAGGCGTTCCGCTTCGGTTAATGTGAATTTCTTATTTTCTACAGCAATATGCCGTTTAACCTGAGCCCAAATCAGCTCTATTGTGCTGAAATGGCAATGGTAAGGAGGCAATCTGAGCACTTTATGCCCGTATTATTTTTCTATCCCATCCACAATGTAAATCGTGTTCTTTGGCTTGTGTTGCTATACAAGTTCTAATAATTCTGCCCTTGTCAAATTACTGTCGAACTGTACCTTATGTTTCTGTAACCAGCTAACAATGTCGTTTTTCCTCGTTGCTTTTGTGGGTGCTTTATCTTGTATTACTGAGTGATAAGGAGCATTAACCATAACAATGATAGAGTTTTTTGTTAAGTTCTGGAGCACACAGTCTTCAAACCATTTCACAGAAGTATTGTGGTTCATCTCTTCGTGATAGTCGGAGGTCTTATTTGAACTGAATAGCAGCACACAATTTGGAATGAAACCTTTTGATTTTCCGGCATGTGCTACAATGATCCTTTTTCCTCTGCCGATCGGAGCTGCCATACTACAGCTGATTGTACCGCCTGTCCAGCCTTTTTTTTTAACTGTGTCCTGCACTCACCCACGTTTCATCAAGCCAAACGATATCATCAAAATTTGTCCCCACTGATTCTCTAAGAAAGCGGCATCGCCAGGCGGCAATATCTTGGCGTTCCATTAGTAACTTTCTGCCAGAGACTGATTTATAGCGGAATCCTAACATTTTCACGACTCGTAACAAAGACGATTTACTACCCTGGAACAGGTCAGCCGCTGTGAGGAAAGCATGTAGTTTTTTGAGTGCTGGATACTCCTTCAGCGAATAAAATGCCTGTATTTGACGACGAATGGCATCTTCCTGAAGAGAGTCAAGTTTTGTGACCCTCTTCTCTAGTCGCCTCTTTTTCCCAGGTGTCTCCAATTTAGATGATTCACTTGAGCCTTCTTTCGTGAATTTCTCCTTACAGATTCTTATTACTGATCGTTCGCTAACTTGCAGAGCAGTTGCAGTTCGCTGCACCACCTTATCCAAAGGAACGAGAGGCCCTCCTGCATCCCTCTCTCTCTCTCAAAATACTCCCTTAAGGAACACACGTATTCACGCGCCTGACTGCGTACGACGCCGCCATGTCTGCCACTTTTTGGAGGTTTCCGAGGAGTGTGCAGCCCCGGCCTCCCTCTCTTGCGACTGCTTTTATCAGACATCGTAAACACGCGAAGTCACGAGTCACTCAAATCTCTCACCCGCACGTCTACAACGGCTCGCTGAGGACTGGCTGGCTGGCTGTCACAATGCCTCAGTCAGCTCAGCACAGCTAAGTGGCAACGCAGTGGCAGCCGACAGCGCCGGCTGTCATTGGTCTATTGGTGGCGGGAGCCCTGCAGCCCGTTGCCTGTCAAGTGACAACTACTTTAAATCAGACTATAATCCAGTAAAAGAAACTCCAATAGAAAATGACGCAAATAATGTCTTTAGAAAAGTTGTTAATTGGTTTTCTGCGAATGGTCTCGCTCTGAACTTTGAAAAAACACAGAATACCCATTTTCTGCTGCAAGGAATACAGTTCCTTCAATAAATATGACACATCAAGCGAAGTCACTAGCCACAGTAGAGCGTACTAAGTTTTTGGGTGTACATATGAATGAGAATCTTAATTGGAAAATTCATATTTTGGATCTCCTAATGCGGCTAGGTTCAGCAACTTCTGCAATCACAATAATTGCCAGTTTTGAGGATATAGAAATTAGTAAGCTAACATACTTTGCATACTTTCACTCCCTGACGTCATACGGAGTAATATTTTGTGGTAACATTTAGGCAAAAGAAAGTGGTTAGAATGTGTGGCACTCATAGTCGCACATCTTGTAGGCATCTGTTTAAAAGGTTAGGAATTCTTACAACAGCCTGGCAGTATATTTATTCAGTAATGAAATGTGTTCTCAACAGCATGGACCAGTTTAAAAACAACACTGACATTCATGATTATAATGCCAGAAGAAAGATAGACTTACACTATCCTCTACTTACTGTCTTTTGCACAGAAAGGTATAAAATATGCTGCTGTAAAACTTTCCGATAAATTACCAGAGGATGTCTGACAGGTAGCAGTAATCGTTTCAAAAATGAATTGAATTCATATCTCCTTGACAGCTCCTTCTAAATCACAGATAAATTCTTGAACAGGAAAAAAGACATTTATAGGTATAATATATGACTTTCGTGCCATTTAAGGGAATGGGGTAGGTAATAAAAATTTTAAGTTAAAAAAACCTTGATTCATGTGTGCATTTCCTATGCACTTGACACATTTCACATCATAACGGTTACTGTGAGATTGATCAATGGAACACGTAACTAAATAACTAGCAGTATACGTCGGAGGATGTCGTCCCTGTATCGTACAGCCATTTTATTGCCTTCAGCGACCATCAGTGGCGTACGTTGGCCCCACACAATGCCAACCCAAAACATTCGGGAACCACCACCTTGCTGCACAGTGGACAGTGTGTCTAAGGCGTTAGGCTGACCAGACTGCATCCAAAAACGTTTGCGACGATTGTCTGGTTGAAGGCATATGCGAATCTCAACTGTGAACAGAATTTGATGCCAATTTTGGCCCCCGTCTCCAACCATCCTGATTTAGGTTTTCCGTAATTTCCCTAAATCGTTTCAGGCAAATGCCGGGATGGTTCCTTTGAAAGGGCACGGCCGATTTCCTTCCCAATCCTTCCCTCACCCGAGCTTGCGCTCCGTCTCTAATGACCTCGTTGTCGACGGGACGTTAAACACTAACCACCACCACCACCACCACCAATTTTGGCGAGTCCATTCAATATGTTGTTGGCCCATCTGCACCGCGCTGCATGGAGTCTAGGTGCCGTGGGAAGTGAAGTTGCGCATCATGCAGCCTGTTTTGTACAGTTTGAGTCCTGCGGCTGAATTAAACTTATTACTCAGAATGGTTGCGTTTCTCTCTGGGTTCCTTCGAGCTGAAATCCGTAAGTAGCGGTCATCAGCTGCAGTAGTAGCCTTTGGGCGGCCTGAGCGAGACAAGTCATCGACAGTTCCTGTATCTCTGTTACCTCTTCCATGTCCGAACAGCATCGCTTTGGTTTACTCTGAGACGTCTGGAAACTTTCGTCGATGAGAGGCCTTCCTGACTCAATGTAACAATGCGGATCTATCAGACTTCGAAATTGACCTCCTAGACAACACAAACAGTGCATCTTCTTCCTGGTGTTACGACTGGAAATAATTGGCTGTATTACCCAGGGTTGAGTGACATATACACTCCTGGAAATTGAAATAAGAACACCGTGAATTCATTGTCCCAGGAAGGGGAAACTTTATTGACACATTCCTGGGGTCAGATACATCACATGATCACACTGACAGAACCACGGGCACATAGACACAGGCAACAGAGCATGCACAATGTCGGCACTAGTACAGTGTATATCCACCTTTCGCAGCAATGCAGGCTGCTATTCTCCCATGGAGAGGATCGTAGAGATGCTGGATGTAGTCCTGTGGAACGGCTTGCCATGCCATTTCCACCTGGTGCCTCAGTTGGACCAGCGTTCGTGCTGGACGTGCAGACCGCGTGAGACGACACTTCATCCAGTCCCAAACATGCTCAATGGGGGACAGATCCGGAGATCTTGCTGGCCAGGGTAGTTGACTTACACCTTCTAGAGCACGTTGGGTGGCACGGCATACATGCGGACGTGCATTGTCCTGTTGGAACAGCAAGTTCCCTTGCCGGTCTAGGAATGGTAGAACGATGGGTTCGATGACGATTTGGATGTACCGTGCACTATTCAGTGTCCCCTCGACGATCACCAGTGGTGTACGGCCAGTGTAGGAGATCGCTCCCCACACCATGATGCCGGGTGTTGGCCCTGTGTGCCTCGGTCGTATGCAGTCCTGATTGTGGCGCTCACCTGCACGGCGCCAAACACGCATACGACCATCATTGGCACCAAGGCAGAAGCGACTCTCATCGCTGAAGACGACACGTCTCCATTCGTCCCTCCATTCACGCCTGTCGCGACACCACTGGAGGCGGGCTGCACGATGTTGGGGCGTGAGCGGAAGACGGCCTAACGGTGTGCGGGACCGTAGCCCAGCTTCATGGAGACGGTTGCGAATGGTCCTCGCCGATACCCCAGGAGCAACAGTGTCCCTAATTTGCTGGGAAGTGGCGGTGCGGTCCCCTACGGCACTGCGTAGGATCCTACGGTCTTGGGGTGCATCCGTGCGTCGCTGCGGTCCGGTACCAGGTCGACGGGCACGTGCACCTTCCGCCGACCACTGGCGACAACATCGATGTACTGTGGAGACCTCACGCCCCACGTGTTGAGCAATTCGGCGGTACGTCCACCCGGCCTCCCGCATGCCCACTATACGCCCTCGCTCAAAGTCCGTCAACTGCACATACGGTTCACGTCCACGCTGTCGCGGCATGCTACCAGTGTTAAAGACTGCGATGGAGCTCCGTATGCTACGGCAAACTGGCTGACACTGACGGCGGCGGTGCACAAATGCGCAGCTAGCGCCATTCGACGGCCAACACCGCGGTTCCTGGTGTGTCCGCTGTGCCGTGCGTGTGATCATTGCTTGTACAGCCCTCTCGCAGTGTCCGGAGCAAGTATGGTGGGTCTGGCACACCGGTGTCAATGTGTTCTTTTTTCCATTTCCAGGAGTGTATGAACAATCTGAGGGACTGTGTCATTGACGCAATATACGCATTCAACGTCAGTGTTCAGGAGACCTTGGAACCGAGGTGATGCAACATTGTTTTCGATGTGCGTATTTTAAATAGCATATGAGTGTTAATTTCAAATATCAACAGTCAGTATTACCGAAAATGAATAGTTATGTAAGACAACGAAACAGAAAATATTAGATACATTTTTCATTTTTGTACGAAACAATTACAATATAATAAATTAAAAAGAGAGAGGTAAATGGTATCTCAGAGTCCACTCTGAGGAAAAAAGAGGTTCAACTTAAAGCATTTCTAAGGAAGAGATTTATACTATTGTACCTTTTAACGACGGTTTCATTATTAATGAACAGTTGCAGTTAAGTAATAAAAAATTTATACCTAAATTTGAGCCCCTTTTTTCACAGAGTAGATTCTAAGATATCATTTTCCTCACTCTTTTTCATTTACTACATTGTAATCGTTTCATACAAATGTGTACCCAATATTAGATAATTTTTCATTTTGCATAATCCTGGCTATTCATATTTGATATGAATACTGATATGTCATTTAAAATATTTTTCGAAAGTTAGGAAGCTATATCTTCGATTTTTGCTAGATGGCGCGACGTTCTCCTTGCTCACTTTGTGATAACTTCGGTATGTGTGACTCTAGTCTGATGTCACCTCCAGTGACTGATACCTCACGCAGCTCTCAGCGGCTTGGCGTATACCGAGCTGCTCCATGCACTAGCAGTTACTAGCTCTGTGTCAGTTTCACTGTTTTATGTGGTTTTAATATTAACTTCGTGATGAAGTATTTTATGTGATTATAAAATGAGAGTATTATTGCTCCTAAATTCGTTCGACAGCCATCTTATAAATCTGTTCGGTGTAACAGCTCGTTATTCTTTAGTTTTTCTGTGATAACATTCATTTGCAATCTCTTTAGGTAATTTTGAATTTTCTGATGAAGACACCTGTAGCTGATGTCGAAACCTGGTAAAAGTAACATTTTGTTGCGAGTGGTTGGCTGTTTTATATCTATCATATTCTTGTACGATTGCGGTCTCACAACCATGTTTAAAATTGCAATGCTCATAGGTCTAGGTTCAAATGGCTATGAGCATTATGGGACTTAACATCTGTGGTCATCAGTCCCCTAGAACGTACAACTACTTAAAGCTAACTAACCTAAGGACATCACACACATCCATGCCCAAGGAAGGATTCGAACCTGCGACCGTAGCGGTCGCGCGGTTCCAGACTGAAGTGCCTAGAGCCGCTCGGCCACCCCGGCCAGCCATAGGTCTAGTTTGACAAGGATGGGGCAGTAGTCGATCGTGTCTTTATAGCAGAAACCATCCCGGGATATGCCTGAAGTAATTTAGGGAACTATGGTAAACCCGAATTAGACTGGCCGGATGAAGACTGGAACCTCCACCCTCCCAAATACAAGGCCAGTTCGTTTAAAACAGTGCTACCTCGTTCGGTTTATCCCTAGTGTACAATACTGTTTTGTAAAGAAGTTATTTAATGATGTAAATGGCTTGTGCTACATTGTTCATTCATTTCGCACACCCAGTCACTACACACACAACACACACTACACTCATTTTTTATAAAGTAATGACGTCAGCACCATAGCGACGACGTTTGATTTTCGTTTTCCGTACAGCAGCTTCCCATTTGCTAGCCTGAGAAACTGAGGTAGCATCCCTCTTATAATAAGAGATTTGTTCAAAAAATTTCCACATAAAATTTTTCTGAACTTACCTTTTACTTATTCTGCATGGTCTCCTTCGAAATGCTCTCCTCCACATTGATACACTGCACCCAACGCCGTCTCTCAGCAAGCAGTCTTGGTAAGCCTCTTGCTGGACCGTGCGAAGCGCCGTCTGCGGATTTTCTTTTAACTCGTCTGTCGTTGCAAATCTTCGTCTTTAAATGGGGTTTGCAGCTTTGGAAATAAAAAAAAAAGTATGCGGGGACCAGGTCTGGAGAGCACGGAGGATGAGGCAGCACAGTGATTTCGTTTCTGTGCAATAGTCACGCACCAACAGGGATGAATGTGCGGGTGCGTTATCGTGATGCAAGAGCCATGAATTGTCTCACCACATTTCAGGCCGTTTCCTTCTCACATTTTCTCGCAAGCGTCGCAAAACGTCCCGATAGTACCAGCGATTAACAGTTTGTCCCTGTGGCACGAATTCATGATGAACCAATCCTTCTAAGTCAAAGAATATCAACATGTCTTTGACATTTGACCTACCTGACGAGCTTTCCTTGGTCTTGAAGAAAGTTTCCCGTCCCATTGTGAAGACTGAACGTCGGTCTCAACATCAAAACCATAGACCCATGTGTTATCACTAGTTATGATTCTCTCCATCTACATCTACGTGATTACTCTGCTATTCACAATTAAGTGCCTGGCAGAGGGTTCAATGAACCACCTTCAAACTGTCTCTCTACCGTTCCACTCTCGAACGGCGAGGGGAAAGCGAGCACTTAAATTTTTCTGTGCGAGCCCTGATTCCTCTTATTTTATCGTGATGATCATTTCTACCTATGTTTGTGGGTGCCAGCAGAATGTTTTCGCAAACGGAGGAGAAAACTGGTGATTGAAATTTTATGAGAAGATCCCGTCGCAACGAAAAACGCCTTTGTTTTAATGATTGCATATCTTGTCAGTGCACTATCTCCCCTGTTTCGGAATAACACAAAACGAGCCGCCCTTTTTTTAACTTTATCACCCGTCAGTTCCACCTGATACGGATCCCACATCGCACAGTAATACAATAGGGCGGACAAGTGTAGCGTAATCAGTCCTTTTAGTAGATCTGTTGCACCTTCTAAGTGTTCTGCCAATGAATCGCAGTCTTTTGTTTGCTCTGCCCACAACATTATCTATGTGATCGTTCCAATTTAGGTTATTTCTAATTGTAATCCCTAAGTATTTAGTCGAATTTACAGCCTTCAGATTTGTGTGACTTTTCGCGTAATCGAAATTTGACGGATTTCTTTTAGTACTCATGTGAATAACTTCACACTTTTCTTTATTCATGGTCAACTGCCACTTTTCGCACCACACAGATATCTTATCTAAATCATTTTGCAGTTCATTTAGGTCATGTGATGACTTTATAAGACGGTAAATGACAGCATCATCTGCAAATAATCTAAAAGGGCTACTCAGATTGTCTCCTATGTCGTTAATATAGATCAGGAACAATAGGGGGCCTATAACACTTCCTTGGGGAACGACGAATAATATTTCTGTTTTACTCGATGTTTTTCCGTCTATTACTACGAACTGTGACCTTTCTGACAGGAAATTACGAATCCAGTCGCACAACTGAGGCGATATTCCATAGGCACACAGTTTGGTTAGAAGACGCTTGTGAGGAACGGTGTCGAAAGCGTTCTGAAAATCTAAAAATATGGAGTCAATTTGACATCCCCTGTCGATAGCACTCTTTACTTCACGAGTATAAAGAGCTAGTTGTGTTCCGCGAGAACGATATTTTCTGAATCCGTGCTGGCTATGTGTCAGTAAATCGTTTTCTTCGAGGTACTTCATAATGTTCGAATACAGTATATGATGCAAAATCCTACTGCAAATCGACGTTAGTGATATGGGCCTGTAATTCAGCGGATTACTCCTATTTCCCTTTTTGGGTATTGGTGTGACTTGAGCAACATTCCAGTCTTTAGGTACGGAACTTTCTGTGAGCGAGCAGTTGTATATAATTGCTAAATATGGAGCTGTTGCATCAGCATACTCTGAAAGGAACCTGACTGGTATACCATCTGGACCGGAAGCCTTGCCTTTATTAAGTGATTTAAGCTGCTTTGCTACACCGAGGATACCCACTTCTATGTTTCTCATCTTCGCAATTGTTCTTGATTGGAATTCGGGAATATTTACTTCGTCTTCTTTGGTGAAGGAGTTTCGGAAAACCGTCTTTATTAACTCTGCTTTGGTAGCACTGTCATCGGTGACTTAGCCGTTGTTATCGCGCAGTGAAGGTATTGATTGCACCTTACCACTGGTGTGCTTTATATGCGACCAGAACCTCTTTGGATTTTACGCCAGATTCCAAGACAGAGTTTCGTTGTAGAAATTATTAAAAGCATCTCACATTGAAGCACGCGCTGTATTTCGAACTTCTGCAAAACTCTGCCAATCTTCGGGATTTTGCGTTTTTTAAATTTGGCATGCTTTTTTTCGTTGCTTCTGCAACAGCGATCTGGCCCGTTTTGTGCACCATAGAGGGTCAGTACCATCACTTATTAATTTATGTGGTATATATCTCTCAATTGCCGTCTATACTATCTCTTTGAAATCATTCCACATCTTTTCTACGTTTGCGTGATCAGATCGGAAGGAATGGAGACTGTCTCTTGAAAAGGAGTTAAGAGCATTTCTATCTGCTTTTTTAAATAGATGTACTTTGCGTTTCTTTTTTATGGTTGTGGGTGTTACGGCATTCAGCCCAGCAGCAACTGCCTTGTGGTCGCTGATTCCTGTATTCGTCATGATACTCCCTATTTGTCCAGCATTATTTGTTGCTAAGAGGTCAAGTATGCTTTCGCAACCATTTACGCTTCGAGTAGGCTCATGAACTAATTGTTCAAAATAATTTTCTGAGAAAGCATTCAGTACAATTTCGGATGACGTTTTATGCCTGCCGCGGACTTTAAATTTATAATTTTTCCAGCACATCGAGAGTAGATTGAAGTCGCCACCGACTATAATTGTATGAGTGGGATACCTATTTGAAATGAGACTCAAGTTTTCTTTGAACTGCTCAGCAACTATATCTTCTGAGTGGGGGGGGGGGGGGGGTCGGTAAAGCGATCCAATTAATAGTTTAGTCCGATTGTCAAGTGTAACCTCTACCCGTACTATTTCGCAGGAACTATCTACTCCAATTTCACTACAAGGCAAACTACTTCTGACAGCAATAAATACTCCACCAACCAACTGTACTTAATCTATCCTTTCTGAACACTGTTAGATCGTTTGAAAAAATTTCGGCTGAACTTATTTCCGGCTTAAGCCAGCTTTGTGTACCTATGACTATTTGAGCTTCAGTGCTTTCTATTAGGGCTTGGAGCTCTGGTTCTTTCCCAGCACAGCTACGACAACTATAATACCGATCGTTTCTACAACTACCTTACTGTGTTTCACCTGCCCCCTTTTAGACAGACGCCCTTTCTGTGGTTTCCTGAAACCCTCTAACCTAAAAAACCGCCCAGTCCCTTCCACACAGCCCCCGCTACCCGTGTAGCCGCTTCCTGTGTGTAGTGGACTCCTGACGCATTAAGTGGAACCCGTTAACCCACCACCCGATGGCACAAGTCAAGGAATCTGCAGCCTACACGGTCACAGAACCGCCTGAGCCTCTGATTCAGACCCTCCACTCGGCTCTGCACCAAAGGACCACAGTCTGTTCTGTCGACGATGCTGCAGATGGTGAGCTCTGCCTTAATCTCGGAAGCTAGACTGGCAGTCTTTACCATTTCCGCTAGCCGCCAGAAGCCAGAGAGAATCTCCTCCGATCCAAAGCGACACACTTCATTGGTACCGACATGGGCTACCAGCTGCGGTTGGCTGCACGCTGTACTCTTCAGGGCATCCGGAAGCACCCTTTCCACATCCGGAATGACTGCCCCCCCCCCGGTATGCACACGGATTGCACATTGGCTTCCTTCCCCTCCTTGGCAGCCATGTTCCTAAGGGACTGCATTACGCGCCTAACGTTGGAGCTTACAACTACCAGCAAACCCACACTCTGTGAGTGCCCAGACCTTGCGGGCCGAGAAGCTTCCTCTGGAACAGGGTGGACGACTGCATCCGGCTCAGAGACTTCGTCAGCCACAGATAACGCCCGAAACCTGTTCGTCAAACGAACTGGGGAGGCCCTACGATCGACCCCACGGAGAGTCTTTCGCTGCCTGCCCGACTTAGGAATGATCTCCCACTCGACCACGGGTGAGGGGGGTCAACCTAAGTGCAGGCAGTTCCCAGGGCGGCCACAGCAGTGGATCGATCGGGGACGTGTGAATCGTTCTCGACGTTCTCGCATACCCGCGTCCGACCACCCACAGTTATGCCCCTTGGCAGCAGCCCTAAGCTGTGTGACGGAAGCCAACCCTGCCTGGAGCGGTAAGCGAAGGGTCACCAACTCAGCTCGCATCTGTACACAGCAATCACAATGCCTATCCATTTCTGAACTCGCTCCTGTTTGAAACTCGTTAAAATATGTAATAAACAAAAGGTGTACTCGCCTTATTAGCAGCAGGAACTCGTGGTGCTCTCTCACTGACGATCCAAGCGACAACTTACGGAACATCTCGTTCTCATTTGCGTAATCCAGAAGCTTTTCATTGATTGCGAACGAAGGTCTTTCTGATCTTGACTCATGGGTCATGGGACGAACTTGGCGGCAACACGATGCATTCTAAGCTGTTATGTCAGGATTGATAACATGATCTAATTGAAATGTTAGATTCTTCTGAAATCTCTCGGATAGTCAGTCTTCAATTGGCATGCATAATTTCGTTGACGTTCCTGACATGAGAGTCGTCAGTAGACGTCGAAGGGCGCCCAGAATGAAGGTCATCTTTAACTTCTGTCCGGCCATTTTTAAACCGTGTAAACAATTCGTAACACCGAGTAGAGTTTAAGAACTCGTCACCGTAGGCTTCCTCCATCATTTGGTGTTTCTCGGTAAAAGTTTTCTGTAGTTCCACGAAAAATGTAATGCAGACTCGTTGTTTCTCTAACTCTGCCATCTCGAAATTCGCAAACTGCGTGACACAACGTTCTACGCAATACAGCACTGAACAATAACTAACAGAAATACGACAATGAAACTTCCAGCAGTTAAACATTAAACACAGATGTGTGCAGGGACGCCAACCGTATTTCGCTCCAGCACACCACTGGTCTGAAATTTCGAGTGTATCGCATTTACTTTTTTTTATTTATTTATTTTTTTGAACAGACCTCGTAAATGAGTTGCTGAGCTCAGAAAGAGGATGTTGTAGTCCAGAGACTGGTTTGATGCAGTTCTCCATGCTATTCTGTTGCAACTCCTTCATCTACGATTAACTACTGCAACCTACATCCTTCTGAATCTGCTTAGTGTATTCATCCTTAGGTCTCCCTCTACAACTTTTACGCTCCACGCTTCCCTCCAATACTAAACTGCTGATCCCTTGATGCCTCAGAACGTGCCCTACCAACCGATCCCTCCTTCTAGTCAAGTTGGGCCACAAAATTCCTCATCTCCCCAATTCTGTTCAGTACCTCCTCATTAGTTACGTGATCTACCCATCTAATCTTCAGTATTCTTCTGTAGCACCACATTTCGAAAGCTCCTATTCTCTTCTTATCTAAACTATTTGTCGTCCATGTTTCACTTCCATACAAGGCTACACTCCACCCAAATACTCTCAGAAAAGATTTCCTCGCACTTGAATCTATACTCGATGTTAACAAATTTCTCTTCTTTAGAAACGCTTTCTTTGCCATTGCCAGTCTACATTTTATATCCTCTCTACTTCGACCATCATCAGTTATTTTGCGCGCCAAACAGCAAAGCTCATCTGCTACTTTAAGTGTATCATTTCCTAATCTAAAGAGGATAAGGTGTTAGTATTACCCATTTTATAGCTTTAGGAGTAATATTTTCCTGAATAAAAAAGAAAACAAAAGAAAAAGTAACAAAAAACACAGTTGGAGAAGGGTAATGTAACAGATGTTTTACTGTCGTTATTAAAATTTATTTGTGTTACTTTTTTACCAAAGCCCTGTCCTGTATTACCTATCAATTCTTCACTGTATAGAATGTATGGCTCAACAGGCACTTTTTGACTACTTCTTAAATCAGTTTGTTTTAGTAAATTCAGTCTAGATCTTGTTTCATAATCATGGACAGACCTGTATGTGCAGTAATTATCGACGTTACTTTTGATGTGCACAACTGATTGGTAAATAAACTTTAATTTAAAGAAAAAGTCATTGGTGAAAAATATAGTGATTGTGTTCACTAAATGTGTGTAGTCTTAGAGCCACAGCGTATTTGTATATGCACTGAATCGCCAAAGAAACTGGTATAGGCATGCGTATTCCCTTCCACAAACTGCCGCAGATTTCAATGCTGGGCCATCAACAAGTGTCAGCGCGTGAACCATTCATCGGAACTCATCGATATGGGCTTTCGGAGCCGAAGGCCCACTCGTGTACCCTTGATGACTGCACGGCACAAAGCTTTACCCTCGGCTGGGCCCGTCAACACCGACATTGGACTGTTTATGACTGGACACATGTTGCCTGGTCGGACGAGTCTCGTTTCAAAGATGGACGTACGGGTATGGAGACAACCTCATGAATCCATGGAACCTGCGTTTCAGCAGTGCACTGTTCAAGTTGGTGGAGGCTTTGTAATGGTGTGGGGAGTGTGCAGTTGGAATGATGTGGGACCCCTGACACGTCTACATACGACTCTGACAGGTGACACGTACATAAGCATCCTGTCTGACCACTTGCATCCATTCATGTCCATTGTGTATTCCGACGGACTTGGGCAACTGAGCAGGACAATGCGACACCCCACACGTCCAGAATTGTTACAGAGTGGCTCCAGGAGCACTCTTCTGAGTTTTTAATACTTCCGCTGGCCACAAAACTCCGCAGACATGAACATTACTGAGCATATCTGGGATACCTTGCAAGGCGCTGTTCAGAAGAGATCTCCAACCCCCTTACGGATTTATGGACAGCCCTGCGGGATTCATGGTGTCAGTTCCCTCCAACACTACTTCAGACGTTAGTCGAGTCCATGCCACATCGTCTTGCGGCACTTCTACGTACTCGCGGACGCTCTACACGTTATTATTCAGGTGAATCAGTTTCTTTGGCTCTTTATTGTATCTGGATATAAAACTGTTTATACGTAAGCTTCACAAGCAACCTCATTAGAAATCTTTACAAATTAAACACAAAAATGGTTATAAGAAAAGACTTTTTACACGCTCAAATCGTTTGTAAACTGTTCAAAAGATAACCTAATATACAAATTGCATCTTCAGTCCACAAAAAAGTTTTTGTTCTTGTATAGAGTTTTTAAATTAATCAGTGGAACATCAACTACATATAAATTCTTGAATATACATTAACTGATAAAACTTAGTAAATTAGGTCCACCATTTTCTCTTTCGTAATTTTTATGTTTTACTGGTGTTCTGAACTGATCCGACAACAGATTTTGTGCACCTCTCTCACCCTAGGTCCTGTAACTTAGTCACACGGGGAGTTCTAGGTGTAACCTATAGTTCAATAGACTTCTTGCAAACGTATCACCATTTTGAAGCCACACGCTTTATCGAAGACGACAAGCACTGTCTATCGACTTCCGCGATCGTTTGGTTCACAACACACGAGGCGAACATGAAGTTTAAAATTGATAACATTCACCTCTAGTAGAGAGAACTGGAGATTATGCTTTTTTCTCTACTGCAAGGAACGTTAACCTCGAAGTTTCATCTTTTATAACGGTGTAAAGTGCTGCGCTCGCGTGAACTGGGCTGTGGGTAAGGCACAGATTAAATTGTTGGCAAGATTTAACTCCGAAACCTACTGGAAAAGTTGTACTAACTACTTTCCTAATACCGTAGGCCTTCATCAGACCCAAAAACAAGACGACTTACTGTGTAGAAAAAATAAATGAAACACAATAGAAAAAGTAAAAGCTGAAACCAGGTAGCCTTAAATCCAATAACGTACTTGTACATATTCAAAAGTATTCTTAAAGGTATCTTAACAAAAATAAGCTTATTTTTAGAACTCTGAAAACTAGTTACAGTAGCTAGTCTGTAAGTTTATTTACCAGATGAACGACGTGTCAACATTTATTCGCATTTGCGGCTTTCATGCTTAATGTGTGAATTACTCAGTGATAACTCACACCATATATATATATATATATATATATATATATATATATATATATATATATATATATATATACTCCTGGAAATGGAAAAAAGAACACATTGACACCGGTGTGTCAGACCCACCATACTTGCTCCGGACACTGCGAGAGGGCTGTACAAGCAATGATCACACGCACGGCACAGCGGACACACCAGGAACCGCGGTGTTGGCCGTCGAATGGCGCTAGCTGCGCAGCATTTGTGCACCGCTGCCGTCAGTGTCAGCCAGTTTGCCGTGGCATACGGAGCTCCATCGCAGTCTTTAACACTGGTAGCATGCCGCGACAGCGCGGACGTGAACCGTATGTGCAGTTCACGGACTTTGAGCGAGGGCGTATAGTGGGCATGCGGGAGGCCGGGTGGACGTACCGCCGAATTGCTCAACACGTGGGGCGTGAGGTCTCCACAGTACATCGATGTTGTCGCCAGTGGTCGGCGGAAGGTGCACGTGCCCGTCGACCTGGGACCGGACCGCAGCGACGCACGGATGCACGCCAAGACCGTAGGATCCTACGCAGTGCCGTAGGGGACCGCACCGCCACTTCCCAGCAAATTAGGGACACTGTTGCTCCTGGGGTATCGGCGAGGACCATTCGCAACCGTCTCCATGAAGCTGGGCTACGGTCCCGCACACCGTTAGGCCGTCTTCCGCTCACGCCCCAACATCGTGCAGCCCGCCTCCAGCGGTGTCGCGACAGGCGTGAATGGAGGGACGAATGGAGACGTGTCGTCTTCAGCGATGAGAGTCGCTTCTGCCTTGGTGCCAATGATGGTCGTATGCGTGTTTGGCGCCGTGCAGGTGAGCGCCACAATCAGGACTGCATACGACCGAGGCACACAGGGCCAACACCCGGCATCATGGTGTGGGGAGCGATCTCCTACACTGGCCGTACACCACTGGTGATCGTCGAGGGGACACTGAATAGTGCACGGTACATCCAAACCGTCATCGAACCCATCGTTCTACCATTCCTAGACCGGCAAGGGAACTTGCTGTTCCAACAGGACAATGCACGTCCGCATGTATCCCGTGCCACCCAACGTGCTCTAGAAGGTGTAAGTCAACTACCCTGGCCAGCAAGATCTCCGGATCTGTCCCCCATGGAGCATGT
The DNA here is from genome assembly GCF_023864275.1 of Schistocerca cancellata. NCBI lineage: Eukaryota > Metazoa > Arthropoda > Insecta > Orthoptera > Acrididae > Schistocerca > Schistocerca cancellata. Next base: position 1,002,882,492 of record NC_064627.1, read on the forward strand.
TTGGGACTGGATGAAGCGTCGTCTCACGCGGTCTGCACGTCCAGCACGAACGCTGGTCCAACTGAGGCGCCAGGTGGAAATGGCATGGCAAGCCGTTCCGCAGGACTACATCCAGCATCTCTACGATCGTCTCCATGGGAGAATAGCAGCCTGCATTGCTGCGAAAGGTGGATATACACTGTACTAGTGCCGACATTGTGCATGCTCTGTTGCCTGTGTCTATGTGCCTGTGGTTCTGTCAGTGTGATCATGTGATGTATCTGACCCCAGGAATGTGTCAATAAAGTTTCCCCTTCCTGGGACAATGAATTCACGGTGTTCTTATTTCAATTTTCAGGAGTGTATATATATATATATATATATATATATATATATATATATATATATATATATATATATATATATATCAATCTGTACACAGCACCGAAAATATTAAAGCAGGAATAACTTCTATTAGCCTAATAACGAAGTCCCAGAACCTTTTAGAGAGGCAAAGGCGAAAAAAATCGTATATAGTAGGATGCAAAGCACTGTCATCACTGTCATAGCTACCCTATATTTGGTAACTCAACGCATGTAACCGTACACCACAGTGAACTAGCGGAATTCCAGCTCTTGCATTGTGACGTAAAGCTCGTGAAGGCTTTAATAGCCGGTACATCATTATGTGACGTTTAAGTATAACAAAACGTACGAAGAATGGTGTGTTTCTATAAAGCTTTAATGTGTCATTGCCTTGAAACGACAGATTTTCATAACACGCAAGTTATGTAACGAAATCGTTGTTGTTGTGGTCTTCAGTCCAGAGATTGGTTTGATGCAGCTCTCCATGCTACTCTATCCTCTGCAAACTTCTTCATCTCCCAGTACCTACTGCAACCTACATCCTTCTGAATCTGTTTAGTGTATTCATCTCTTGGTCTCCCTCTACGATTTTTACCCTCCACGCTGCCCTCCAATGATCCCTTGGTGCCTCAGAACATGTCCTACCAACCGATCCCTTCTTCTAGTCAAGTTGGGCCACAAATTTCTCTTCTCCCCAATTCTATTCAGTACCTCCTCATTAGTTACGTGACCTACCCTTCTAATCTTCAGCACTGTTCTGTAGCACCATATTTCGAAAGTTTCTGTTCTCTTCTTGTTTAAACTATTTATCGTCCATGTTTCACTTCCACATATGCCTACACCCCTTACAAATCCTTCAGAAACGACTTCCTGACACTTAAATCTATACTCGATGTTAACAAATTTCCCTTCTTTACAAACACTTTCCTTGCCATTGCGAGTCTACATTTTATATCCTCTCTACTTCGACCATCATCAGTTGTTTTGGTCCCCAAATAGCAAAACTCATCTACTACTTTAAGTATCTCATTTCCTAATCTAATTCCCTCAGCATCACCTGATTTAATTCGACTACATTCCATTATCCTCGGTTTGCTTTTGTTGATGTTCATGTTATGTCCTCCTTTCAAGACACTGTCCATTCCGTTCAACTGCTCTTCCAGATCCTTTGCTGTCTCTGACAGTTATTATTTCTGGTCCATGGGTTTTAATATCCGAGTTTTTCGTTTGTTTCCTTTACTGTTTGGTCAATTTACACGTTGAATAACATCGGCGATAGGCTGCAACCCTGTCTCGCTCCCTTCCCAACCACTGCTTCCCTTTCATGCCCCTCGACTCTTAAAATTGCCATTTGGTTTCTGTACAAATTGCAAATAGCCTTTCGCTCCCTGTATTTTACCCCTGCCACCTTCAGAACTTGAAATAGAGTATTCCAGTCAACATTGTCAAAAGATTTCTCTAAGTCCACAAATGCTAGAAGCGTAGGTTTGCCTTTCCTTAATCTATCTTTTAAGATAGGGTCTGTATTGTCTCACGTGTTCTAATATTTCTATGGAATCCAAACCGATCTTCCCCAAGGTCGACTTCTACCAGTTTTTTCATTCGTCTGTAAAGAATTCGTGTTAGGATTTTGCAGCCCTCATATATTTAACTGATAGTTCGGTAATTTTCACACCTGTCAACACCTGCTTTCTTTGGGATTGGAAGTATTATATTCTTCTTGAAGTCTGAGGGTATTTCGCCTGTTTCGTACATCTTGCTCGCCAGGTGGTAGAGTTCTGTCAGGGCTGGCTCTCCCAAGGCTATCGGTAGTTCTAATGGAATGTTGTCTACTCCCGGGGCCTTGTTTTGACTTAGGTCTTTCGGTGCTCTGTCAAATTCTTCACGCAGTATCATATCTCCCATTTCATCTTCCCCTACGCCCTCTTCCATTTCCATAATATTGTCCTCAAGAACATCGCACTTGTATAAACCCTCTATATACTCCTTCCACCTTTCTGCTTTTCCTTCTTTGCTTAGAACTGGGTTTCCATCTGAGCTCTTGATATTCGTACAAGTGGCTCTCTTTTCTCCAAAGCTCTCTTTAATTTTTCTGGAGGCAGTATCTATATTACCCCTAGTGATATATGCCTCTACATCCTTACATTTGCCCACTAGCCATCCCTACTTAGCCATTTTGCACTTCCTCTAGATCTCATTTTTGAGACGTTTCTATTCCTTTTTGCCTGCTTCATTTACTGGACTTTTATTTTTGGAATCCAATATGGTGCTTCCCAAGCGCCCAGCATCGAATGTTAACGACAGCCGATAGCAGTTCCTGGGGTCTTCGATAAGCGTGTGTGACGTCAAAATAGCGTCGTGTTGCACAAAGTTTGAAGCTTTGGTTACCCGAATTTACACGTGACAAAGTATATCCACAGTCCAACACAGTGAATCTACTGCAAACTGACACAGGCCCCTCACGAGAGTGACATCTTTTGTTCGACCAGTACCAGTGTTTCTCCAATGTGAGACCAATTAGGCAGCGAAAAGTAGCGACGAACACTATCCGTACTGTGACCTATACATATGTTATACAGTATATACACTCGATCTACTTCAATCCCCTAACACTTTTCTGTCGCACAATGTGTGTAAGGAAAATCTTACTCAGGGTTTAAACATTCTGTTTCAGGTCGAACGCCTGATGGACCAAGTTATCTGGGATGAAGTGGCTTTCACCGGCTTAAAATTTTTCTCCATCACCAGGAAACTGATATTAACAGTAAGTACGCTGTGCTTTGCGCAAACTAAACAACTCACCGGACAAAATTGTAGCCATCATCTTAGCACATACATCTACATGACTACTGCGCAATTCACACTTAAATGCCTGGCAGAGGGTTCATAGAACCACTTTCCTACTCCTTCTCTACCGACCCACCCTTTGACAGCGCTCTGGAAAAACGAATACTTAAATCTTTCGGTGCAAGCTCTGACTTCTCTTACTTATTTACAACGATAATGTTTTCCTATGTATGTGTCTGTCAACAAAATATTTTCGCTTTCAGTGGAGAACGTTTGAGATTGAAATCTCCTGAAGCGATCCCGTCGCAACGAAAAATGCCTTTATTTTAATGATGATTCCCACCGTAGCGCGCCGTATTGTTTCCTCTCTCGCTCTCGCTCGCGCGCTCTCTCTCTCTCTCTCTTTCTCTCTCTCTGTCTCTCTCTCTCTCTCTCTCTCTCTCCCCTCTCTCTCTCTCTCCCATTCTGCGATAACACAAAATGAAGTGCTCTTCGTTGAACTTCGTTCGATGTCCTCTATCAGTTCAGTCTGCACCGCTGTTTTCTAGCACAGGTCGCACAACCATAGTGTAGGCAGTCTCTCTAGTATGCCCGTTGAATCTTCTAACAAGTGAAACTGCCCATCGTTGTGAGATGGCCCAGTGGATACCTCGTCAAAAACTGAACACACATCAAGCATGAAAACAGGCCAAAAATGTACTGAACTGTGATAAATGAAGCAAAATAGAAACAGTGAACGGTTCAAGCCCAAGACATGCACTACCGACCAAGCTTGCGTAGCCACGGCGTCGTGGTTGTGTGGGCACGGTCTAACACAATGCAGGCACGGTAGCTCAGCATGTTCGGTCAGAGGGTTAGTTGCCCTCTGTATTAAAATAATTTTAAAAAAACTCAATGAATGGGCGAACGATGAATTTTAGCGGGTGTCATGGGACGCCCGCACTGAACAAATGCATCGAACGATAAAGAGCAAAATGAGATTTAAAAAAAAAATAAAAAAGAGAGAGAGAGAAAGAAAGAAAAACTCAAAGGAGGAGTTCCATGTTCAAATCTCCCTCATGGCACATTTTTTTTCACAAAATTATAAACTTTCCCTCCGGTTATTGACGTGTTTGTTCGATGTATTCATATTTTGTCTGTATCGTGGTATAGCGTCCGTTTTGCAACAGCGAGATGTAAGAAAGGGACGCAAGTACCTCATGTTATGACTCTTGCATTCCGTTTTGGAAGTTTTGACTTTTCAGTTCCTTTGTTGTAACATAGTTCACATCCGCTTATTTGTTGCTTTCTTTTCTGTGAAAGATCGGTACGGCATCTCGCCTGCTTTCACTGTTCATCACATTTACTTTACGACGGTAATTTATACCTCCCGCAGTACATATTCTATGTATTCTATAATAAGACAATTGCCAAGACTACAGAAGGAGAAAAGATACGTCAACGACCGGACGTTAAGTTCATAATTTTGTGAAAAAAAAGAAAATTGGTAATACAGATCTTCCCCTTCGCAGTCCAATATCCTGACCACATAACCGCGACTCTGCAGCTACAGGGCTACACTCCTGTGCCGCCCATCTTGAGCTAGTACCATTCACTGTTTCTATTTTGCTGTTTTCATGTTTGATCTGTGTTCAGTTCTTTGTGGACTCTCCACTGGGACATCTTACGACTACATCTGAGAGGGGCGCGATGGGGAGTTTCCCTTTTAAGTATTCTCCCACTAAAATTCAGTCTGTGGTTTGCGTTCCCCACAACATTACATATGTGATCATTCCAATTTAAGCTGCTCTAATTGAAATTCCTATGTATGTAGTTGAATTGACAGCCTTTAGATTTGTGTGATTATCGTGTAGCCGAAATTTAACGGAATCCTTTTAGCGCTCATATGTATGACCTCACACTTTTCATTATTGCCACTTCTCACACCATACACCACACTCATCGCTAGCAGAGCTGTAGGTAGTGCAGAACTTGTACCCCATGATCATGTTACCCTCTACCGTTGAAGTGATGTGTTACGTGCAAGTCGGTTGAATGGAATCAGCGCATTTATATGGGTCGATGAGGAGACGTTACACAATAGCAGAAATAAAATATTGTGTTTGGGCGTGCCCGCTACCGCACCGTGAATGAAGCTGTCCTGTTTGTTGGTGAATCAACGCGAAGTCTCCAACGTGTCTGCAAGGGATGGTGAATCACTAGTTGTCACGTAACACGGCGTAATAACAGTACTCGTAAAAAGATTAACAGACAGGTACCGGAGGCGAGTTTCACTGCTTGCCAGTGACAACAGCTTTCACACCCGACAGGTACCTCTTCCCCGCCAAATTAAGGCCATTATCATGGCTGCAGGTGGTGTTGCACGTTATTAGCGTGAGAGTGACTAATTTTTTTACCAGGTGTTCTTGCATGGAATACGGTCTTTTAACTCAGTAAATGAGTCGTTACGAAAATGTATCGAGGAAACGACCTTAAGTTCTTAGTTTATCGGCCTCCTTAAGGATGATTCATCTACATCAGGTGGGAAAGGAACGAGATAGAACACGTCAGCTTTTTATATGCGTGGTGTCTGTTCTTTCGGACCTGTCCGAATGATTTGTTTTTGACCCCGCAGCCGTATATATACATAACGAATTCGAAATTCCTATATTAACCGCAATCGGGCACTGAAATAAATTCAGTGGCAACAATGAAAATTTGTGCTGGACTGGTACTCGAATCCAGATTTCCCACGTTATGCGAGCGGTTTACTTGTCGCCAGAGAATTTATTCCAATGCCCGATTGCGGCTAATGTCGAAAATCAAATGGCTCTGAGCACTATGTGACTTAACACCTGAGGCCACCAGTCCCCTAGGCTTAGAACTACTTAAACCTAACTAACCTAAGGACATCGCACACATCCATGCCCGAGGCAGAATTCGAACCTGCGACCGTAGCAGCAGCGCGGTTCCGCACTGAAGCGCCTAGAACCGCTCGGCCACAGCGTCCGGCGGCTAATGTGGTAATTAAAATTTACTGATCTGCAAGGTGTTACGCTTGTACAGGGGACAGAGTAGGCTATATTTTTAATTGGAACCGATGTCCGGAAACGAAGCATTTCCGTGCTACAGTCGTTTGAAAACGTGTTTGCTGGATAGCCATGCAACAGGGTAGTCACGGTGACAGGTGCTTATGTCGGCTTGGCTGATGTCATTTGAAGTCTACCCCACCTCTATGACGTGGTTCGAGCTTCATTCAGGTATCTGTCAGTGTCAGAGCAACATGGTTGAGTGCATATTTGCAGAATACCCCTACATGAGCCTTCGGTATGGTGAACCTCACGGTAATTGAAGAGCTCCTCGTGGCCTTCATCAAGATCGTTATCCACAGCGTATCGCGTATCCTTTTCGCCACAATTATGCAACGACTTCGAGAAAGGGGTACCTTCACCGTCAGCAGGAGTGACTGTGGAGATCCGAGCAGATGCCGAACACCCAAAGTGGAAGAGGCCCTTCTACATCATGTTGAAGAGAAACCGTCAATGTGTACACGGCAATTTCTTTGGCTATTAATGAGTGGAATTGTAAAACATGTGATTCACTGGGTCACGCCTAATACATTGCTTGTAAAAGTTATCGCGTTACCGTCCACCCTCGGTAGCTGAGTAGCTCAGCGTGTTCGGTCAGAAAGCCGGATGGCCTCTGTAATAAAAATCTGAGTGGAAGGATCAACCACCGAACTTGAACAGGATGTCTTGCGACGTCCGCAACGACCAAACACAACGATCAAAACAAAACAAAAATAAAAATAAAAAAGTGGTCAGCGCGACAGAATGTCAATCTTAAGGTCCCGGGTTCGATTCTCGACTGGGTCGGAGATTCTCTCCGCTCAGGGACTGGGTGTTACGTTGTCATCATTTCATTCCCATCGACGCGCAGGTCGCCGAAGTGGCGTCAGCTCGAAAGACCTGCACCAGGCGAACGGTCTACCCGACGGGACGCCGTAGCCACACGACATTTCATTTCCTTTTTCATCGCGTTACCAACATGTTTTCAGATGGTTGTAGCATTGAAACGGTACGTGTGCAGACATGGGTTCCTAATCAAAATCCCCCCGTCGAAGGTCCGAGTCCTCCATCGGGCGTGTGTGTGTGTGTGTGTGTGTGTGTGTGTGTGTGTATTGTCCTTAGCGTAAGTTAGTTTAAGTTAGATTAAATAGTGCGTAATCCTAGGGCCCGATGACCACAGTAGTTTGGCCCCATAGGAATTTACCACCACCACCTAATCAAAATATTAAGTACTCACTCCCCTCCCAGAAGTTTGTCACGCGAATTTCCAAACACCCTGTATACATACGGGTACGGAAACGAAAATAAATGATGCCTGTTCTTTCACACATGTCCGAAGGAACAGACACCACACATATAAAAATATATAGTATATTGAACCGTGTTTGCATAGAAAAACAATAATATCAGAAATTGAGTCCGCCTTGATTCAAAACACCTTCTTATTTGTTTTTCTTATTTATTTTCCCAAACTAATTTCGGTGACAAAAATCACCATCATTAGTAGGTTTTTTTAAATATAAAACATGCAGAAAAATAGCATATACCCCTTGGCAGCATTTAAAGAGCATTCATTGCACATGCATTCTTCGTTCGACCTCTTGCTAGGACTGTAGATATTTTTAAAGATCTGTGGAATCCGATATATCGATACTTAAAGGAATATCTTTGTCTGCCCTCGATATATCGGAACAATCGATACATCGAAGGAGGAAATATCGACGTACTGGCCTATGAAAATATCGGCTGCACATAGTGAATATGCTGCCGGTTTTAGAGGTGTGTATTTCAGTATTGATTTATTATTAGATATTCTGTACAAAAACAAGCTGGCAGCCTGCGTATCCCCCTTAGAGCAAAAATGGAAAGGAAAATGATGTATGTTCACGCTTGGCGATAATGACTTTGCTAAAAATAGTACTTGCATGTAAGTGGCACAATGAAAGGTGGCCGTTGGGTCCGTCTTTCGCTTTCATCGCATGTCAGATTTGTCCAAAACACTTCATGTAGACTTCTCTGCCAACGCCATCGACCTAGCTGCTGTAGTGTCAAAATTGCGTGGTGAAGTTAAACGTTGCAGTTTTTTGTTGGTAGCGCCGATTATGTCAGCATTTCCCCTCACACGTCTCAATCTTGTCATTTAGATTTTTGTCCATTATTTTCAGCAACTGCTTTTGAAGAATGCTGATGTGGAGAAATAGCAGACTAGTTGCATTAAAAAAAATATTTTAATGCAACTGGTCTGCTATTTCTTCACATCTGAAATCTTGTTGTTCATTCACACGGCCACCCCCCTCACCCCCCCCCCCCTCACCCTCTCCCGTCCCCAGCGCAATCGGACTACTTCTTTGTTGCAGTCAAAAAGAAAAACTGAACGCGTTGAACGCTCAAAAAGTAATAAGACTTCTTCACATAGTGAAATTAAAAGTACGTACGTTGTCTCGAAACCTGGGTCCGCAGCTCGTGGTCTAGTGGCTAGCGTTGCTGTCTCTGGATCACGGGATCCCGGGTTCGAATGCCGGCCACGTAGGGGATTTTCCCCGCTCGGGGACTGAGTATTTGTGTTGTCCGCCCCGTTTCATCATCATTCGTGAGAGTGGCCAGACTGCACTGTGGAAGGGTCGGGAATTTGTACCGGCGCTGATAACCACGCAGTTGAGCGCCCCACAAACCAAATATCATCACCATAAAGAGATTCTGGTCGCATGTGAAGTGTGCTAGTGGCAGGACACAATCAATGCCTTCGCTGCGCCATAGCAAAGGAGATACTATCGAAGACAGCGAAGCCAAAGCAGGGTTACTAAACACAGTCTTCCGAAATTCCTTCACCAAAGAAGACGAAGTAAATATTCTAGAATTCGAATCAAGAACAGCTGCCAACAGGAGTAACGTAGAAATAGATATCCTTGGAGTAGTGGAGCAACTTAAATCACTTAACAAAAACAAGTTTTCCGGTCCTAATTGTATACCAGTTAGATTCCTTTCAGAGTATGCTGATACAATAGCTCCATACTTAACAATCATATACAACCGATCGCTCGACGAAAGATCCGTACCCAAAGACTGGAAGGTTGCACAGGTCACACTAATACTCAAGAAAGATAGGGGAGTAAGCCACTAAATTACAGGTCCATATCATTAACGTCGATCTGCACCAGTATGTTGGAACATGTATTGTGTTCGAACATTATTTATTACCTGGAAGAAAACGGTCTGTTGACACAGTCAACAAGGATTTAGAAAACATCGTTCTTGTGAAACACAGTTATCTCTTTACTCGCACAAAGTGTTGGGTGCTATTGAAAAGGGATTTCAAATTAATTCCGTATTTCTAGATTTCCGGCAGGCTTTTGGCACTGTACCACACAAACGGCTTGTAGTGAAATTTCGTGCTTATGGAATATCGTCTCAGTTACATGACTCGATCCGTGATTTCCTGTCAGAGAAGTCACAGTTCATAGTAACTGACGGAAAGTCATCGAGTAAAACAGAAGCGATTTCGGGCGTTCCATTTGCTGTTCCTTATCTGTATAAACGATTTGGAAGACATTCTGAATAGGCTTCTTATGTTGTTTCCAGATGACACTGTCGTTTATCGACTAGTAAAGTCATCAGAAGATCAAAACAATCTACAAAGCGATTAAGAAAAGATATCTGTATGGCGCGAAAATTGGCAATTGACCCTAAATAACGAAAAGTGTGAGGTCATCCACGTAAGTGCTAAAAGGAATCCGTTAAACTTCGGTTACAGGATAAACCAGCCAAATCTAAAGGTCGTAAATTCAACTAAGTACCTAGGAATGAAAATTACGAAGGACTTAAATTGGAAGGAACATATAGAAAATGTTGTGGGGAAGGCTAACCAAAGACTTCGTTTTATTGGCAGGACACTTACAACATGTAATAGATCTACTAAGCAAACTGCCAAAACTAGCCTACGCTTGTCCGTACTATTTTAGAATACTGCTGCGTGGTGTGGAATCCTTAACAGATAGGATTGATCAGGTTACCTTCCATTCAGAGGGCTGTTCCACTCAGCGACTGTTACATTGACTTGTAAATAATAGATTTCAGCTACCAGTCGTCCTTTTTAAATTTTATTGGCAGACCTAGATTTCAGCTAGAAACTAGCCATTCTCAATGCACTATCATTTTTGATCAATGCATGTAATGCCTGTTGGTCGGGCTTCATCCACAGTTCATTGAATACTACATAGGATTGACGTGGTACATCGAAAAAGTTCAAAGAAGGGCAGCACGTTTTATATTGTCGCTAAATAGGGGAGAGAGTGTCACAGAGATGATACAGGATTTGGGGTGGACATAATTAAAACAGGCTTTTTCGCTGCGGCGGAGTCTTCTCACGAAGTTCCAGTCACCAACTTTCTCCTCCGAATGACAAAATCTTTTGTTGACGCCGGTCTACATAGACAGAAACTATCATCATAATAAAACAAGGGAAATCAGAGCTCGCACGGAAAGATATACGTGTTTCTTTTTTCCGTGCTCTGTACGAGACTGGAATAATAGAGAATTGTGAAGGTGGTTCGATCAACCCTGTACCAGGCACGTAAATGTGATTTGCAGAGTAACAATGTAGATGTAGATGTAGGTGTAGATATTCTACTACAATTTCATATGAACAATTTCAAATATTTACCTAAAATTGCTGTCCTCTCGTTATTTTGGTCTACATATTCATGCGAACAATCATTTCAAGCACTAACTCTTATCAAGAGTTAATTGAGAAGTCGTCTTATTGATGAGAAGCTGAAATCGTGCCTAAAATTAAAAATAGCAACATACTAACTTGATTAACCTGCCCAAATTTTCCAGTGAGATGCAAGGCCATTAATCACATAGTGTATGTCTGTCATTGCCATAATTTAATTTTATAGACATCTTACAATTTAATTTTATCAATAAATGATATCGTTATTAAGTATGATATCAAGTTCAACGCACTTATAATTTAAAATTCGAAGTAAAGTTCATTATGTTAATTTCAGTGAGCGTTTTGAAGTGAAAGAAGTCGAAGTGTAGAGTATTGAGAAGGGTATGTTGAAATTGTCTGGAGATATGGAGAGAATAAATGAAAGGAGATAGACGAAAGGAGTAATACAAAACGATTGTGGGGGGGAGAATTGGAAGATATCCACAACAGCGAACGTTCCTCAACCAGATCGAGGACATTTTCAGCAAAGGCCAGCTTCGAAGTACCCCAATTAAGTTAAAAACAACGTATCTGCCTATAAAAATTAAATCAGCGTATGGCATAGTTGGCCGGGAGGCCCCTATTCGGGGAAGTTCGGTCGCCAGGAGCAAGTCTTATTTCATTCGACGTTACACTGGGTAACTTGCACGCCGGTGATGAGGATGAAATGATGATGAGGACAACACAACACCCAGTCCCTGAGCGGAGAAAATCCCCGTCGCAGCTGGGAATCGAATCCGGGCCCGCTTGCATCGGAGGCGAACACGTTACTACCCAGCTAAGCAGGCGGACGTATCTGCCTATATACGAGTAGTTTAAAAAATTTGGCTCCCAAAAGAAATTTCAATCGTTGTACAGCAATGTTGCTACTGGGTTCTGTTGACTAATGAGTTTGCCGACCACTGGCCTAGTTAAAGCTGTCGACAGTTTTATGAAGATAAGAGAGAAAAGAAAAGAAGATAAATGGGAAAGACACTGGAAGCAAATAATTCCTCCATCAGTATACGGTCAGACACAAGAAGATGTTAAGAGTAGTACTTGAGTGAAAGCAGTCAGGAGAAAGAAGTTAGTATTGAGAGTTTAAATGATGTGTAAGGTAGTAAGAGTGTGGAAGTTAAGGAAAATGAGGGATTAGCAGCTCTAATGTCTTGAATTCAGAGGCAGAATTAGCTGTAATGCCAAACTAATTAAATGTGTGCTCTATTGAGCTAAATTAGCGTGTGCATAACAACATGGTGGATATTAATTTAGATGCAGTGCTATATACCTCGTTGGAAGTTTATGGGCGATGTATACAGGTCGTGGATCCTGAGGAAGGTGTAATCCAGGACGGAGACGTAAAGGGAGGTACAATGATTTGTGTGTTGTGCAGAGTGTAGCTGCGAAAGGTAATTTTGTTGTAGATACAGAGAAGGATGTACAGGAAGCTATTGATGGTGTTACTTATGTTGCAAATGTTTTAGATAATGAGGTGGTACAGACACATTTAGTCATAAATATTGCACCAGACTCTTCGCCACCTGTTATAGCGGTGCTCGCTCAAAACGGGGCAGACTGTAAAAGGAGAAAGGGGCAATGTGCTTTTAATATTTATTTATTTATTTATTTATGCATTTATTTTACCTGGCAAGATTAGGGCCTTCAGGCCCTCTCTTACACCTAACCAGGCATACTCAGATTCAACAAATTTCAGTTTCTACAGAACATTAAGGACATATAACATGTTATACGGTATTAATGTTACAGAAAAAATTAGAGATTATAAAAGTACTACAATGATAATTATAACAATCAAAAAGTAATTATAATAATCAAGAATAATAATAATAGTAATGACTATGTATAGGAAAGTGAACATATTTTTTCTTTTATGAATGTCAGTCCTATTGCTAGTTGGGAATTTTCTCGTTATATTCTTGCAGCTTGTGAGTTATTCTCATCAAGCAGAGACATAAGACGATAGAATGGGGTGAAAGAGATATAGAAAAGGTAGATAAGTTAGAGGAGGAGAAATAGAATAGTAAAATTCGAAGCTATGATGGAGAGGAGAAAGAAAAAGATGAGAGGGGCACGACAATGGTGGCTATACCGTCCCTAATATGTAAGTCTTGAGTTCCCTCTTGAATGTTAAGTGGTTCTGGATAAGACGCAGATCACAGGGGAGCGCGTTCCATAGTCGTATGGCTGAGATGGAGAATGACACAGAGAAAGATTTTGTGTTATGTAAAGGTACAGCCAAGATGCTAGATGTATCCGATCTGGTATTGCGGTTGTGGAATGATGATAGGTGTTTAATGTGAGAAGATAAGTATTGGGGGCACCAGTGGCTAAGAAATCGTTGAAGTAAGCACATCGTGTGGAGATCGCGTGCCTTATGTGGGCGTATCCAACCTAGCTGGGAGTATGAAGGACTGATATGATCATACAACCGTATATTGCATACGTATCTAACGCAAGCATTCATCACTAGCTCGAGGCATCTCGAATTTTCACTATTTGTGCCGTGTTGAACTACATCACAGTAGTAAAGATTAGGCAAGACTAGTGTTTGGACTAATTTTTGTTTAACATGGGTTGGAAATATTTTTTCTAAATTTTTGAATTGCATGTAGGGAGGAGAGCGATTTCCGGCAAGCTGTGACTGTTTGTTCTTCCCAGTTTAGGTGTTCATCCAAGATTATTCCAAGCTCTTTTACTGTTTTTTGGTATGGTAGTTGGGTACCATTGAGGAGTATTTGAGGGACTGTTTCGCGAAAGTACCGACTGATTAACTTTGGATGAGATATAAGTATGACCTAATACTAGCGCTCGGATTGGTAGAAGCTGTTGCCAAGGACTTAGTGCTGCGAGGTTCATCCCACACAAAGGACGTACCAATTAAACTGTGTCTTAAGTCATGAGGATTCAATGAATTCAAATTGACATTTTTTCCGAATTTAAGCGCCGCATCCTGTACTCAATTATTTCTTCAAATTTCGATATGAGCAGCGTGACAGCTCTTTTATTTAAAAGGCATCCTGCTGAAGACAGGAATCGTAGAGGTAGTTGCGGGTTGTGACTACAATGAGATCTGCAGTCAGCGTCACTTGATACTACACACTAACTATCGGCTCGACCATAGTAACCACGCTCAGCAGGTACAGTAACCTGACCTTTCATTTTTTGTTAGCGGAGGGGTGAAACCGAAAGAAACTTGGTGCATATTCACTTTCTTCGGTTTTTCGCCTTTCTTGGGCTCATTTTTCTTTACGCTGCATTGGTGTTAAAGGAAAAGCGGTGATTTGCAGAATGTGTAAACAAGAAGCAAAAACACTGTGAATAAATTGCAAGCCAGTTTTATAGGGAAATACAGTTTTTAATCAATAAATATAAAAATTTATAATCATATTATGTATCTATATTTCCAAAATGACCACAGAAGTTGCTTTATAAATAAAAGCAAAACGCATCTCATGAAAAGCCGGCCGAAGTGGCCGAGCGTTTCTAGACGCTACAGTCTGGAACCACGCGACCGCTACGGTCGCAGGTTCGAATCCTGCCTCGGGCATGGATGTGTGTGATGTACTTAGGTTCGTTAGGTTTAAGTAGTTCTAAGTTCTAGGGGACTGATGACCTCAGACGTTAAGTCCCATAGTGCTCGGAGCCAGCCATCTCATGAAAAATACTCTTTAAATGCAGTAAGCTTAAGATGGAAAACTAAAAATAATTAATTACAGGTGGTGCTGCATCCATTGATGAATTCCTCAGTAAAACCAACTGATTTGTGTATACATACAATATAACCTCTGCACAATTTCAGTGCAGTAATGTGTTCATTGTAAATATGCGTGTGTGTGTGTGTGTGTGTGTGTGTGTGTGTGTGTGTAAGTACAATCTAACTTCTGCACCATTTCAGTGCAGCAATGTGTTCAATGTAAATAAGTATTATAGTAGTTGTATTACATGTTTATTACCTTATAAATAAATAAATAAAAACTTTTTTATTTTAAATTCAGTGCATTAGTGTTTGTAAAATGACTCTTTCATATAGTGTTCATTAAAAAATGACGATCATTCCACTTGGGACCTGTGGAAAAGTACATTAGCTTATCTGTTTTAGTTGTAAATATTTGTCATAGCCCACGGCCCGCCATTGATTTCATTATGACCTGCCCGTTATCGTTCTTTCTTGTAATTTTTAGTTCTACATCTACATCTACATCCATACTCCACAAGCCACCTGACGGTGTGTGGCGGAGGGTACCCTGAGTACCTCTATCGGTTCTCCCTTCTATTCCAGTCTCGTATTGTTCGTGGAAAGAAGGATTGTCGGTATGCTTCTGTGTGGGCTCTAATCTCTCTGATTTTATCCTCATGGTCTCTTCGCGAGATATACGTAGGAGTGAGCAATATACTGCTTGACTCTTCGGTGAAGGTATGTTCTCGAAACTTTAACAAAAGCACGTACCGAGCTACTGAGCGTCTCTCTTGCAGTCTTCCACTAGAGTTTATCTATCATCTCCGTAACGCTTTCGCGATTACTAAATGATCCTTCTACAAATCTTTCAGTCCCTCCTGAGTGGAGACAGAGGGCCCTTGTAGAACGTCGTTCTTTTGAGCCCTGTCTAGCTGGTACTGCAGCAGGGGAATCCCAGTTTGGAATAATAACTTGTCTGATGACACAATATTTTTGGAACTTGCGGTGGCCCTTACGTAGTCACAGTAAGAGGTTTGCAACCAACGGTAATAGTAACTAGGTAACCTCTGATCTATAATAAAATTGTATAGAATTCAGTAGTAAATCTTAAATTCTGTGTTATATCCTTTAAACTGAAAATTGCTCGAAGATAATAATATTTTTGCAGGTTAGTCATCACAAACTGCCCCCGTATGACCCACGCCCTAGGTTCAGCCTAGGGCCAATCAAGCAATCTCAAATATGGTACTGTTCCGAGTCGTTGTCTGTGCTTTTCCTCAGCTGCTGCTTAACTACAGGGTGGGAAAATTAAAATTGGCCCAGAAAATATTTCATGCACATGTAGATAGGCAACCCATCTTACATCATCCACCCTGGATGTGGGTTATATAAGTTGGAGTGGCTAATTAAGTGCATGAAATAATTTCTGGGCCACTTTTATTTTGCGCATCTTGTAGTAGTTGGCTTTTCATATCACTACTCCACATCTGCCATACCGATTGTACCTTTTGGTCGAGGAATTCTGTTTCCTACCTCTGCCACAGACCATTCATCCCTTATGATGTTGCTCTGTAGAAGTATATCTCAGTCAGAAGTTAATTTTACTGTTAATTCTCACTCTGTCTTTGCCAAAGACGATTACTTTTGTTTTAGAAAAAACCATTTTTATAATTATTGTAATTTTCCTCCAGATGTCACCCTCTTCGTCTAATGTGGCTCTAGAACTTCGTAGATACCATCTCAAAAAGCAATATTACCGATGAAACTTCTCGGCAGATTAAAACTGTGTGCCCGACCGAGGCTCGAACTCGGGACCTTCGCCTTTCGCGGGCAAGTGACTAGATTTGCGTATCATTATCATCATTGTGTGATCAAACGTAACTGACTCATACTGGATAACTATGGCGAGGCGTTATCCGTTATCGTGTCATGAATCATTAAGAATTATAAATAATTGTGTATGTTCCTGTATACTTAACGCACTGGTAGTATATGAAAACGTTTGACCTTTACAATAAACAGGTTCGTTTTTCGAAAATGAATATACATTTGAGTACCACAGTCAAAAAGAGGGTGTAATAAATCCATGTGAACAAATTCTACAGGAGAACAGTTTTAAAAATTGACACCTAACGATTCATATGCCTAAATTGAGTTCCTGAAACCTACCTTTGTTAGTAGCACGTAATTGATGAAGTAATTGCACACGTTTTAGTTGTATGAGTATTTTTATGTAATTGAAACCAAAGTGACATGAATCCTTGCAGGGTATACTACATTATATGCTCGAAACACATTTAGTTCATTTCTGGATTTTATAAATTTACTGTGCCATGAAAAGAAACTTTTGTATATTTAAATGTTGTTCAGTATTTTGAAAGTAGTAATACTTCATTAATGCGGTGATGAAGACAATATACCTCTTATGCGCTAGAGAAGATTTGTAGTGTTTGGCTTTGGGAGAATAGAATATTTTAAGTTCTTACAAGTCTACGGATTTCTCTCGAGATGTGAGAGGAAAGCTGAAAAATATCTCACTCTGCAAGGCCAAACAAAATGACAGTGGCACGGTAAACCATTACAGTCGTAGCTTTTTCTGTATGTGATTCTTTTTGGCAAGCATTTTGAGAGCGAAAAGGTTCTCCATCTTGAAATTCTGGGACCATTTCTTCTGGAGTTCTGGATTTTTTTCGTCACCATCGGTAAAATTATCCATCGCACGTTGTATGACTCACGATGAAATTCAGACTGGGACTCAGTGTCAAACAAAATCTGTTTCACTAGTCGAGTTTTAAATGAAAAGATGATGTACGATCCCATATTGTATTGTCCTTTATTTTACCTATCAGAAAATTTTCACTGTTAATTGGACCCGGTGTGGCATTTAGAGATACGCTTCTTTTTTGTTCCCCAGTAGACGCTCGACTTGCCTCCTTTACCCCCTGCACGTGTACATTAAAAAGTCAGTATTTCTATCAGTAGCCTTTTTCATGCGTAAGGCACTAGTACAACGCTGAACTTAAGCTACACAAAGTATCATTAAATATATGTTACAAAAAAGTATATTTCTCCCTTTCTCTGCTGTGGTCTTCATTTGTAAGCTGCAGTGTGCATACAACGTACTAATGATCTGCCCCAGCTACATACAATAGCACTAGTATCTATGGCCAGAAGATGTGTGTGGGGTATCGGTAATTTCACTACACGCCACCACTTAGAGTTATGAGTAAAATTCGGAGAACTGAAACCAGTGCTTTAAATGTAATTAAAGCGGTTCCGGTACGCTGACTTCCCGGGGGTGTTTTTGAAACTGCGGGTTCTTAAAACGATATTTTAATGCTCTTCTCGGCACTTTAAAGTGTGAATACAAAATTTTAATGGTAAAAAATAAAACTCCCGTGTGCACCAACAATCTTTCATTACATGTTTTACGAAGTAACTTAAATATTATTTCTCAGTTTAAGATTTATTACAAAAAAGAAACTACATTAAAAACACATGTAAATTTGAACTATAAGCTACTGAAGAAGTAGGAAAAAACTTAATGTGTTAAGTTACAGTTTGTACAACCGTCCAAAGCTTTGAAAGGTTTTCTCTGTACGTCCCACGTCTCGCTCTTTCCTTGCGGGGTGTCGTCCATTTAGCAGCCAAGATTTCACGTACTTTGAAGGGTGCAACTGAGTCAGTGGTGGGCCATTCAGAAAAAGTAGTGAAGAACCAGCTTTTATTAACAGAGAGGCTCTACCGTCATTAATGATCAAATTTATTCTGGAAAACCCTATTTCACATTCACTTGATGACAATGGAATTATATGCAGGTGAGTCACCAGGTCACACCCATATCCCACTGCCCGCCACGTCTAGATGAAGTACGAGTACAGTCTACTACCGCACCAAGCAGTCATTGTTTTTTTCATCGATTCACCGAAGCAAAATATCTACCGTACCACGTCTCAAAATCTGCGGTTCTGATTTTTTTTTTTTTTAAGAGATACCAGGACCGGTGCGTGCCGTCACGAATCAAGCACGGACTGAAACGATTTAAGCAGCGCATGCTAGGAAAGTTCTCAAAGTTCTCAGGAGACATGAATGTTGTCTGTCCTATATTAATTGGCTTTGGGGCGACGTGTCATGGCGATTGGCGATGATGGGAACCGCAAGCTACCGCGATACCTCGTTAACCCCAATGCAGTACCAGTCTGAAGGGAGGTACAGCCTTATGGCTATATTATTTACTCACAAACCTTCCTCATGAATCACTCTGTCTACTAGAAAAACCCGTATAAATATTCCTACAGTAGTTCCTAAGATTAGCCTTCTCATACCGACAGAAAAATGCGGACCGGGACTTTGATTTGTAACACAGATGGATGACTCCAAAGGAGTTCTGTCATTCACCACTAGATGACCAAACGGAGATTTCAGTTCATCACAGTTCACCAATTTATTCAAAATTTGTAAATTATATAAACTAACCTTCCTTGCGAACCAATCTCTCTTCCAATGAAAACCGTATTGCACATGTTTATATGCAACTGTTTTTAAATTTTAATAATTCATAGTGCATGAAGACTATGGCTCACCACAATAAACAAGTATAGCTCAACTACACTATCAAAAATCCCTACCACAGTTCCTCAGATTAACCTGAACCTACAGACAGAAACTGTAGTAGATTTTAATATAAGTGTGTGTAGATGATATGCTGTTTGCTGCCTCATAACAAAGTGTCATGCTAATTGTATGGGTCCGTATGCAATTCCTTATAAATTTCAATGGTTCAGGGTGCATGATTGTGATGGATTGCATTAGCTGGCCCGTATGACTCATTTACGCTATAACCCCGACTATAGGTCCTCAGATTAGCCCGAACGTACAGACAAAAACTGCGGCAGGGGACTGTAATTTATGTACGTGTAGAAGCCGATTTGCCACAGGACTCCACTCAGTTATACATATCTATATACAATTTCTTACAAAGTTTAATGATTCATGGTGCACGACGATGATGGCTCGCCATAGTTCGCCAGTATGACTCAATTATGCTGACCAGATGGCGATAATATCATTAAAACTAGTCGTAGAGTAAACTTATATTGTAACTTCCCGGCAGCTATATCTTCCTTTTTCAAATACACATTATTTTCCACGAACGTTTGCTTTTGCGAGTAGTCATAAAGGTTTAATTATCACTTCAAAAAAGTCTAGTTGCGTAGTTGGTTTCTATTTGTTTACAGATGTGTGTCCATAATCCTGGTACACACTGAAATCTTTGCACCACAGCAACATAGCGTGCTGATAGATGGAGCAGCCCATTGAAGAAGTGGAGCTTTAAAAAAATCCCCAAAAGCTGCTGTAATGTGTATTTACTTACGATAAAATAGTTTAGATCAAATGACCGTCTTCAAATCACCTACATATCGACAAAAAAATGATAAACAGTACATTTCAAAACAATTAAAATGAAGTATTGTACAAACCAGACACTCATGGATGCCGTTACATTAGGTTGGCGCCAAATACATAAATATCAACAGTAGCAACATCTAAAATTGATAATAATCATGATATATGCGAGAATTTGCCGTACAGGACGGGCAACCAGTTTGGCAATACTTAGGACCGTCGCTTCCCATCTGCGTGGAACAGTCAGGATATCGACTACACTGCAGTCTGAGATCCGCTAACTTCCCTTTGACGGAGTGGGATGGAGAAAGTGTCATAGGATATTTAGCACAGGTGATGTTGGAACGAAGAGGAGAAGTTTGTTAGGAAGTGAATAATGGTGCAAACACTTCCAAATACATCTGCATCTATATGTATACTCCGCAAGCCACCCAACCGTGTGTGGCGGAGGGCACTTTATGTGCCACTGTCATTACCTCCCTTTCCTGTTCCAGTCACGTAGCCGGACGGTGTGGCCGTGCGGTTCTAGACGCTTCAGTCTGGAACCGCGTGGCCGCTACGGTCGCAGATTCGAATCCTACCCCGGGCATGGATGTGTGATGTCCTTAGATTAGTTAGGTTTAAGTAGTTCTAAGTTCTAGAGGACTGATGACCACAGATGTTAAGTCCCAAAGTGCTCAGAGCCATTTGAACCATTTTTGAACCAGTCACGTACGGTTCGCAGGAAGAACATCTGCCGGAAAGCCTCCGTGCGCGCTCGAATCTCTCTAATTTTACATTCGTGATCTCCTCGGGAGGTATAAGTAGGGGGAAGCAATATATTCGATACCTCATCCAGAAACGCAGCTTCTCGAAACCTGGACAGCAAGCTACACCGCGGTGCAGAGCACCTCTCTTGCAGAGTCTGCCACTTGAGTTTGCTAAACATCTCCGTAACGCTATCACGCTTACCAAATAACCCTGTGACGAAGCGCGCCGCTCTTCTTTGAATCTTCTCTATCTCCTCTCTCAACCCGACCTAGTACGGATCCCACACTGATGAGCATTACTCAAGTATGGGTCGAACGAGTGTTTTGTAAGCCACCTCCTTTGTTGATGGACTCCATTTTCTAAGGACTCTCCCAATGAATATCAACCTGGCACCCTCCTTACCAGCTATTAAGTTTTTTGTAATCATTCCACTTCAAATCGTTCCGTACGCATACTCCCAGATATTTTACAGAAGTAACTGCTTCCAGTGTTTGTTCCGCTATCATATAATCATACAATAAAGGATCCTTCTTTCTATGTATTCGCAATACATTACATTTGTCTATGATCAGGGCTTCCCAACGTGTGGTCCGCGGACCCCTTAGGGGTCCGCCGTCTCTTTCTAGAGGGTCCGAGGCCACCTTTCACCAAATCGTCTAAAATAATGAGTAAAATTATTGAATAAAAATGTGAAGATCAAATTCATCACTATTTTTTTCCGTGTGAAAAAATGTGTACTTTTACTTCAGGTCGTATCCCCAAGCAGCCTTTGCGGTTCCTAAGTGGGAACGCATACACAGTTTAGTGCCGGAGAATACGGCTTCTCTGATCAACTGTTTCGCAACAATACGGGGGTCGTTTGTGCCCCGGCTCACGGCGCTGGATGTGCCGAAACCTTTTACGCATGCGCGGCGCGAGCTCTGTCGACCAGTCACAGCGCTCGCTGGCACGTATGCGGCCTCAGGCATCATTAAATGTTAAACTTCTCTGTCAGTGCACTACCTATTTCATAAATCGATTTTTGACCAGCTTACTACTTCTAACATGGGTCGGTGGCTGAAGTCAGGATCATTGAAGAAGGCTGCAGTTTCCCCATCGCCTTCACAACAAGGGAAGTTTCCAGTTGAAATGAATGAGGAGGGAGGACGACCAAAGGAAGACTTTACATACATTTGAACATCTTTCTTCGGATTTCACGAAAACCCACACACACACACACACACACACGACTGTTACGAAATATGCATGCTCCTTAGACAGCAGTAGCCAAATAGTGGAAGTGAACAAATCATAAGTGGCAGCTTCTCAACAGCGAACAGTTTGGGCGTGACGTTGATTGCTCTTGGAGGAAGACACCTCCATCGTGTGAAATTTCAATTACCAAGTAATTTTAATCAGGCTATAGGGGGGGGGGGTCATTGGGAACATGGCACTTGCATTAAGAAGCTTTCAGTTCCCATGGGTTTCGCTCTGAAATTTAAAATTACTGTGCTCTTGACTGACTAGGGATCCGCCATGGATTTTCGACTGAAGAAGGGGTCCGCCAGCTCAAAAGGTTGGGAAGCCCTGGTCTATGTTAAGGGTCAGTTGCCACTCCCTGCACCAAGTGCCTATCCGTTGCATATCTTCCTGCATTTCGCTGCAATTTTCTAATGCTGCAACTTCTCTGTATACTACAGCATCATCCGCGAAAAGCCGCATAGAACTTCCGACACTATCCACTAGGTCATTTATATATATATTGTGAAAAGCAATGGTCCCATAACACTCCCCTGTGGCACGCCAGAGGTTATTTTAACGTCTGTAGACGTCTCTTCATTGAGAACAACATGATGTGCTCTGTTTGCTAAAAACTCTTCAATCAAGCCACACAGCTGGACTGATATTCCGTAGGCTCTTACTTTGTTTATCAGGCGACAGTGCGGAACTGTATCGAACGCCTTCCGGAAGTCAAGGAAAATGGCATCTACCTGGGAGCCTGTATCTAATATTTTCTGGGTCTCATGAACAAATAAAGCGAGTTGGGTCTCACACAATCGCTGTTACCGGAATCCATGTTGATTCCTACAAAGTAGATTTTGGGTTTCCAGAAATGACATGGTACGCGAGCAAAAAACATGTTCTAAAATTCAAATTCTACAACAGATCGATGTCAGAGATATAAGCCTATAGTTTTGCGCATCTGCTCGACGACCCTTCTTGAAAACTGGAACTACCTGTGCTCTTTTCCAGTCATTTGGAACCTTTCGTTCCTCTGGAGACTTGCGGTACACGGCTGTTAGAAAGCGGGCAAGTTCTTTCGCGTACTCTGTGTAGAATCGAATTGGTATCCCGTCAGGTCCAGTGGACTTCCCTCTGTTGAGTGATTTCAGTTGTTTTTCTATTCCTTGGACACTTATTTCGATGTCAGCCAGTTTTTCGTTCGTGCGAGGATTTAGAGAAGGAACTGCAGTACGGTCTTCCTCTGTGAAGCAGCTTTGGAAAAAGGTGTTTAGTATTTCCAGAGTGTCTGGATATGCTGTTTCGAGCCACTTACTGATTTAACGTAAGTCCAGGATTTTCTGTTAAGTCGGTACATAGAATTTTACTTTGGAATTCACTGAACGCTTCACGCATAGCCCTCCTTACGCTAACTTTGACATCGTTTACCTTCTGTTTGTCTGAGAGGTTCTGGTACACTTTATTTTACTCACTTTATTTTACTCGGAGAGGCATCTCACAGTGGCCTTTTATCCACCAGTGACTGCACTGTACCACTCTAGCAACCCCTATTTTCTGAGTACTACCTTTTGGTATCAGAGACGATTACTTTGCTAGTGTCTCGTCTCATTGCTATCATCAGATGGATACTTGAATCAAGATTCCCTGCTATACACCGACAAATACCAATTATTTGTCCGCAGCTCGTGGTCGTGGGGTAGCGTTCGCGCTTCCTACGCCCGGGTTCCCGGGTTCGATCCCCGGCGGGGTCAGGGATTTTCTCTGCCTCGTGATGACTGGGTGTTGTGTGCTGTCCTTAGGTTAGTTAGGTTTAAGTAGTTCTAAGTTCTAGGGGACTGATGACCATAGCTGTTAAGTCCCATAGTGCTCAGAGCCATTTGAACCATTTTTTGAACCAATTATTTGCTCATTGCGACTCATGCTGCTAAACACTACGAGATAGTACTTCTAAACACCAACTCTTGATTTTTATTTATTTGTTTATTTAAAATTTTTACGTGCAGGCCATGAAGCTTATAACTTTTGCAAACGTCCTACATAGGTTGAGCAGATTAACATAGATAACACAGTAGTGTACTACGAGGTGCATTCAAGTTCTAAGGCCTCCGAATTTTTTTCTCCAGACTGGAAAGAGATAGAAACATGCGCATTGTTTTAAAATGAAGCCGCGTTCATTGTCAATACGTCCCAGAGATGGCAGCACCGTACAGCAGATGGAATTTTACCGCCAGCGGCGAGAATGAGAACTGTTTTAAATACTTAAAATTACGACGTTTTCCTTACTTGAACAGCGTGCAATCATTCGTTTTCTGAATTTGCGTGGTGTGAAACCAATTGAAATTCATCGACAGTTGAAGGAGACATGTGGTGATGGAGTTATGGGTGTGTCGAAAGTGCGTTCGTGGGTGCGACAGTTTAATGAAGGCAGAACATCGTGTGACAACAAACCGAAACAACCTCGGGCTCGCACAAGCCGGTCTGACAACATGATCAAGAAAGTGGAGAGATTTGTTTTGGGGGATCGCCGAATGACTGTTGAACAGATCGCCTCCAGAGTTGGCATTTCTGTGGGTTCTGTGCACACAATCCTGCATGACGACCTGAAAATGCGAAAAGTGTCATCCAGGTGGGTGCCACGAATGCTGACGGACGACCACATGGCTGCACGTGTGGCATGTTGCCAAGCAATGTTGACACGCAACGACAGTATGAATGGGACTTTCTTTTCGTCGGTTGTGACAATGGATGAGACGTGGATGCCCGGGTTCCCGGGTTCGATTCCCGGCGGGGTCAGGGATTTTCTCTGCCTCGTGATGGCTGGGTGTTGTGTGCTGTCCTTAGGTTAGTTAGGTTTAAGTAGTTCTAAGTTCTAGGGGACTTATGACCACAGCAGTTGAGTCCCATAGTACTCAGAGCCATTTGAACCATTTGAGACGTGGATGCCATTTTTCAATCCAGAAACAAAGCGCCAGTCAGCTCAGTGGAAGCACACAGATTCACCGCCACCAAAAATATTTCGGGTAACTGCCAGTGCTGAAAAAATGATGGTGTCCATGTTCTGGGACAGTGAGGGCGTAATCCTTACCCATTGCGTTCCAAAGGGCACTACGGTAAGTGGTGCATCCTACGAAAATGTTTTGAAGAACAAATTCCTTCCTGCACTGCAACAAAAATGTCCGGGAAGGGCTGCGCGTGTGCTGTTTCACCAAGACAACGCACCCGCACATCGAGCTAAGGTTACGCAACGGTTTCTTCGTGATAACAACTTTGAAGTGATTCCTCATGCTCCCTACTCACCTGACCTGGCTCCTAGTGACTTTTGGCTTTTCCCAACAATGAAAGACACTCTCCGTGGCCGCACATTCACCAACCGTGCTGCTATTGCCTCAGCGATTTTCCAGTGGTCAAAACGGACTCCTAAAGAAGCCTTCGCCGCTGCCATGGAATCATGGCGTCAGCGTTGTGAAAAATGTGTACGTCTGCAAGGCGATTACGTCGAGAAGTAATGCCAGTTTCATCGATTTCGGGTGAGTAGTTAATTAGAAAAAAAATCGGAGGCCTTAGAACTTGAATGCACCTCGTATATTCATCTTAATATTCTAATTATATTACATGTTACAACAGAGGGCAAGTAGGTTAGAATTCACTGAGTGAATATAATTTATTTCACAAGTTTTCAAAGCATGTGGCGACTTGTTGAACAATATCTGCCCATTAATATAAGGACTATTATCAGCTATTTTTAATTTTGTCCGCGCGGCTCCCCCCCGTCGGAGGTTCGAGCCCTCCATCGGGGATCCACATCTACATCTACATCCATACTCCGCAAGCCATCTGTCGGTGTGTGGGGGAGGGTATCTTGAGTACATCTATCGGTTCTCCCTTCTATTCCAGTCTCGTATTGTTCGTGGAAAGAAGGATTGTCGGAATGCTTCTGTGTGGGCTCTAATCTCTCTGATTTTATCCTCATGGTCTCTTCGCGAGATATACGTAGGAGTGAGCTTGACTCCTCGGTGAAGGTATGTTCTCAAAACTTCAACAAAAGCCCGTACCGAGCTTCTGAGCGTCTCTCCTGCAGAGTCTTCCACTAGAGTTTATCTATCATCTCCGTAACGCTTTCGCGATTACTAAATGATCCTGTAACGAAGCGCGCTGCTCTCCGTTGGATCTTCTCTATGTCTTGTATCAACCCTATCTGGTACGGATCCCACACTGCTGAGCAGTATTCAAGCATTGGGGAACAAGCGTACTGTAACCTACTTCCTTTGTTTTCGGATTGCATTTCCTTAGGATTCTTCCAATGAATCTCAGTCTGGCATCTGCTTTACCGACGATCAACTTTATATGATCATTCCATTTTAAATCACTCCTAATGTGTACTCCCAGATAATTTATGGAATTAACTGCTTCCAGTTGCAGACCTGCTATATTGTAGCTAAATGATAAGGGACCTTTCTTTCTATGTATTCGCAGCACATTACACTTGTCTACATTGAGATTCAATTGCCATTCCCTGCATCATGCGTCAATTCGCTGCAGATCCTCCTGCATTTCAGTACAATTTTCCATTGTTACAACCTCTCGATATACCACAGCATCATCCCCAAAAAGCCTCAGTGAACTTCCGATGTCATCCACAAGGTCATTTATGTATATTGTGAATAGCAACGGTCCTACTACACTCCCCTGCGGCACACCTGAAATCACTCTTACTTCGGAAGACTTCTCTCCATTGAGAATGACATGCTGCGTTCTGTTATCTAGGAACTCTTCAATCCAATCACACAATTGGTCTGATAGTCCATATGCTCTTACTTTGTTCATTAAACGACTGTGGGGAACTGTATCTAACGCCTTGCGGAAGTCAAGAAACACGGCATCTACCTGTGAACCCGTGTCTATGGCCCTCTGAGTCTCGTTGACGAATAGCGCGAGCTGGGTTTTACACGATCGTCTTTTTGAAACCCGTGCTGATTCCTACAGAGTAGATTTCTAGTCTCCAGAAAAGTCATTATACTCGAACATAATGCGTGTTCCAAAATTCTACAACTGATAGACGCTAGAGATATCGGTCTATAGTTCTGCACATCTGTTCGACGTCCCTTCTTGAAAACGGGGATGACCTGTGCCCTTTTCCAATCCTTTGGAACGCTACGCTCTTCTAGAGACCTACGGTACACCGCTGCAAGAAGGGGGAAAGTTCCTTCGCGTAGTCTGTGTAAAATCGAACTGGTATCCTATCAGGTCCAGCGGCCTTTCCTCTTTTGAGCGATTTTAATTGTTTCTCTATCCCTCTGTCGTCTATTTCGATATCTACCATTTTTTTCATCTGGGCGACAATCTGGAGAAGCAACTACAATGCAGTCTTTCTCTGTGAAACAGCTTTGGAAAAAGACATTTAGTATTTCGGCCTTTAGTCTGTCATCCTCTGTTTCAATACCATTTTGGTCACAGAGTGTCTGGACATTTTGTTTTGAACCACCTACCGCTTTGACATAAGACCTAAATTTTTTAGGATTTTCAGCCAAGTGGATGTGTGTGTTGTCCATAGTGTAAGTTATTTTAAGTTAGATTAATAATGTGTAGGCTTAGGGACTGATGACCTCAGCAGTTTGGTCCCATAAGACCTTACCACAAATTTCCAATTTTTTTAAAATTTTGTCCTATGCCTGAAGTAGTTATCCTTACTTCTGGTATAATTATGTGTATTACGGCACTTATTGACTTGGCTTTTACTATTCATAAAAAATACAATAAGTTTATACAAGTAAAAGAAATATACCGTTAAATATTTATGTTGGATAAAGATTTCACGACAGGATTCTCTGGTCTTAATCCTTGCATTAATCTAATGGCTCTTTTCGGTAATACTAATATTCTTTGCAGGTGCAACTCTGCTGGACAACCCTACAGTTCAACACTATAATTAAGAAATGGATAAACCGTTCCATAGTAAACAATTTTTAGTGTTTGACTTGTGACTATTTTTGCCAGCTGACTTATCAGATACATGCTACTGCTGATTTTCTCACATACAGAAGTAATGCTGTTTACCCAACTGAGATTTTTGTCCAGGTGGACACCAAGGAATTTAATATTATGTGCTTCTGCTGATGTAATACCACAAATATTGTTTATTCCAGCCTCATGAGAACCATTTGTTTAAAACGTTAGTAGCTGGGATTTACTGATGTTGGTGTTTAGACCCCAGTGTAAAAAAAAAAAAAAAATGCGGTTACTTCCATCACACGCTTAGTCGCTGCTGAGTGTAATGTCTCAAAATCTTTTTCATAAAATAAGAGGAAGGTGTCATCAGCATAGGCTACTAGATATGAGTTGAAGGATTGTGTCATGCCATTGGCATAAACCACAAGAGAAAGAAACCAATGAACGATCCCTCTGGTACTCCCTCGATTACTGTATCTCTAGAAGACTAGGATGTCTCCCTCTTCCTATTCCTTTATTTCACAACCACCTACACAGGCAGGCTTTCTCTACTCCCAACCCGGATGAGCACATCTGTATCCGAGTACCGAGAATACAGTCGCAGGTTACTTTATTCATCTGTTTCATTTCACCACCTCGCCTCTAACGCCCATCCACCCTACTCTTTAAGCTCTGCAGTCCTTGCGTAGTATCTGCTACATCCAAATTTTGTTTTTCCTAGCTCAGAGAATAAACTAAACTAACAGTGCCTGATTGCAGCATGTTGTTGTTGTTGTCTTCAGTCCTGAGACTGGTTTGATGCAGCTCTCCATGCTACTCTATCCTGTGCAAGGTTCTTCATCTCCCAGTACCTACTGCAACCTACATCCTTCTGAATCTGCTTAGTGTATTCATCTCTTGGTCTCCCCCTACGATTTTTACCCTCCACGCTGCCTTCCAATACTAAATTGGTGATCCCTTGATGCCTCAGAACATGTCCAACCAACCGATCTCTTCTTCTGGTCAAGTTGTGCCACAAACTTCTCTTCTCCCCAATCCTATTCAATACTTCCTCATTAGTTATGTGATCTACCCATCTAATCTTCAGCATTCTTCTGTAGCACCACATTTCAAAAGCTTCTATTCTCTTCTTGTCCAAACTATTTACCGTCCATGTTTCACTTCCATACATGGCTACACTCCACACAAATACTTTCAGAAATGACTTTCTGACACTTAAATCTATACTCGATGTTAACAAATTTCTCTTCTTCAGAAACGCTTTCCTTGCCATTGCCAGTCTACATTTTATATCCTCTCTACTTCGACCATCATCAGTTATTTTGCTCCCCAAATAGCAAAACTCCTTTACTACTTTAAGTGTCTCATTTCCTAATCTAATACCCTCAGCATCACCCGACTTAATTCGACTACATTCCATTATCCTCGTTTTGCTTTTGTTGATGTTCATCTTATATCCTCCCTTCAAGACACCATCCATTCCGTTCAACTGCTCTTCCAAATCCTTTGCTGTCTCTGACAGAATTACAATGTCATCGGCGAACCTCAAAGTTTTTATTTCTTCTCCATGGATTTTAATACCTACTCCGAATTTTTCTTTTGTTTCCCTTACTGCTTGCTCAATATACAGATTGAATAACATTGGGGAGAGGCTACAACCCTGTCTCACTCCCTTCCCAACCGCTGCTTCCCTCTCATACCCCTCGACTCTTATAACTGCCATCTGGTTTCTGTACAAATTGTAAATAGCCTTTCGCTCCCTGTATTTTACCCCTGCCACCTTTAGAATTTGAAAGAGAGTATTCCAGTCAACATTGTCAAAAGCTTTCTCTAAGTCTACAAATGCTAGAAACGTAGGTTTGCCTTTCCTTAATCTTTCTTCTAAGATAAGTCGTAAGGTCAGTATTGCCTCACGTGTTCCAGTATTTCTACGGAATCCAAACTGATCTTCCCCGAGGTCGGCTTCTACTAGTTTTTCCATTCGTCTGTAAAGAATTCGTGTTAGTATTTTGCAGCTATGGCTTATTAAACTGATTGTTCGGTAATTTTCACATCTGTCAACACCTGCTTTCTTTGGGATTGGAATTATTATATTCTTCTTGAAGTCTGAGGGTATTTCGCCTGTTTCATACATCTTGCTCACCAGATGGTAGAGTTTTGTCAGGACTGGCTCTCCAAAGGCCGTCAGTAGTTCTACTGGAATTTTGTCTACTCCGGGGGCCTTGTTTCGACTCAGGTCTTTCAGTGCTCTGTCAAACTCTTCACGCAGTATCGTATTTCCCATTTCATCTTCATCTACATCCTCTTCCATTTCCATAATATTGTCCTCAAGTACATCGCCCTTGTATAGACCCTCTATATATTCCTTCCACCTTTCTGCTTTCCCTTCTTTGCTTAGAACTGGGTTTCCATCTGAGCTCTTGATGTTCATACAAGTGGTTCTCTTATCTCCAAAGGTCTCTTTAATTTTCCTGTAGGCAGTATCTATCTTACCCCTAGTGAGATAAGCCTCTACATCCTTACATTTGTCCTCTAGCCATCCCTGCTTAGCCATTCTGCACTTCCTGTCGATCTCATTTTTGAGACGTTTGTATTCCTTTTTGCCTGCTTCATTTACTGCATTTTTATATTTTCTCCTTTCATCAATTAAATTCAATATTTCTTCTGTTACCCAAGGATTTCTACTAGCCCTCGTCTTTTTACCTACTTGATCCTCTGCTGCCTTCACTACTTCATCCCTCAAAGTTACCCATTCTTCTTCTACTGTATTTCTTTCCCCCATTCCTGTCAATTGTTCCCTTATGCTCTCCCTGAAACTCTGTACCACCTCTGGTTCTTTCAGTTTATCCAGGTCCCATCTCCTTAAATTCCCACCTTTTTGCAGTTTCTTCAATTTTAATCTACAGGTCATAACCAATAGATTGTGGTCAGAGTCCACATCTGCCCCTGGAAATGTCTTACAATTTAAAACCTGGTTCCTAAATCTCTGTCTTACCATTATATAATATATCTGATACCTTTTAGTATCTCCAGGGTTCTTCCATGTATACAACCTTCTATCATGATTCTTAAACACAGTGTTAGCTATGATTAAGTTGTGCTCTGTGCAAAATTCTACCAGGCGGCTTCCTCTTTCATTTCTTAGCCCCAATCCATATTCACCTACTACGTTTCCTTCTCTCCCTTTTCCTACACTCGAATTCCAGTCACCCATGACTATTAAATTTTCGTCTCCCTTCACTATCTGAATAATTTCTTTTATTTCATCATACATTTCTTCAATTTCTTCGTCATCTGCAGAGCTAGTTGGCATATAAACTTGTACTACTGTAGTATGTGTGGGCTTCGTATCTATCTTGGCCACAATAATCCGTTCACTATGCTGTTTGTAGTAGCTTACCCGCATTCCTATTTTCCTATTCATTATTAAACCTACTCCTGCATTACCCCTATTTGACTTTGTGTTTATAACCCTGTAGTCACCTGACCAGAAGTCTTGTTCCTCCTGCCACCGAACTTCACTAATTCCCACTATATCTAACGTTAACCTATCCATTTCCCTTTTTAAACTTTCTAACCTACCTGCCCGATTAAGGGATTGCAGCATACACTTTACATTATGTGCTTTCAGGTCATGTTTTTTTTTAGAAAAAGTTCCCTGTAGGTGGCAGCATTTGTCAGCGTATCTTCGAGAAATTAAGGAAATTTCTGTTTCTTTTCAGTATTTTTCGATTATAATGCCTTTATAACACGCTGCAATGTGCTGATATACCCTACACTATGGAGAAAGTGATCGTTTTTTATCACAACAAAACAGAAATATACAGGGGTTGGACAAAAGCATGGAAACAGGGAGAGAAATGCGTGACTGAACATATAAGCAGATGGTAGCCAAGCTACGAGGTTGCGCTATTGTATTGGACCACTACTGGCGCCCGTGCAATGTCCTCAGTATGTGGCAAGAGTCAATCGCGATCACCACAGTGTTATGTGTAGTTGTGAGTGCCTTATGCTAGAGCTAAGTGAATTCAAATGAGAGCAAATTATTGGAGCTGTCAGTGATGCAAATTCCTATAACAGTAAAACGTGATGCCGAAGCCATGAAACCTGGACTATAGAGCAATGGAAGAAACTTGTTTGGTCGTATGAATCTTCTTTCACTCTTTTTCCGTCTTCTGTCTGAATTTACGCCCCAAGAGTGAAACTTGTGGAGGGGATTGATATAATTTTGGGCAGCCACATCGTGGTACGTATTTCCAAGGACACATGGCCACTCTGCTAGGTCACATTACTTTCAACGATTATGTGACCGTTTTGACAGGTCAGGTCCATCCCCAGGGGTGGTGCTGTGTTCCAAGAGGACAAGATTCCTGTTCACACAGCTTGCATCGCTTAGGACCGATTTTGTGAGCGTGAGGATGAGTTGTTGCATCTCCTCTACACACTACTGCCATCAGATCTCAATATTATTGAGCGTTTGTGGTCCACTTTAGAGAGACTGGTACGTGACCACTACTCACCTCCATCATCGTAACCTAAAACTGCCTCTATTTCGCAGGAATAATGGTATAAGATTTCCTTGAAAACCATACAGGACCTAGATTTAACAAATCTGGGGCAACTGGAAACTGGTTTGAGTGTCAATGGGTTTCCTACGCTGGGTTAAAAATGGTCATGTGGTGTTTTCATATCTTTGTTCACCCCCTCCCCCCCCCCCCCCCCACACACACACACACACATAGACACACACCTTTTTTCGATGTATCAAAAGGACTACATTCGGCAACGACCTACACTTTCACATTTCCAGTGATATTATTTTCATAATTTTTTATATGTTTAATATTGAGTTTTCTGAGTGTTACACACATTTCAGCTATCTTTAATACAAATATTATTCACTCAGAATGTGTACTACCATTTTCGTGGATAATACTATTTTGTTTAAATTTAGTATTTAACCTTATTTTGTCCCTGAACAATACATTGACCACCAACTTTTCATTTACAAAATGAAAAACTCAGGAATGAAAAGTATTATGTCTCTATGCTAGTTGTCAAATATGTGGAGTCTACGAATCCAATGTGCTCGGTTTGTTAGACAAACAGGACAGAAAAATCCTATTAATGAGTTTTATTAAAAATGGAAATATACAGTACTTACCTTCGCAATTACACAGATGTGTCGCTAGCGAAGGGCTACATACAAAATAATCAAGCTTCTTCTGTGCAAACAATTCCTAGTTTGAGCTACACTACTGGCCATTAAAATTTTTACACCAAGAAGAAATGCAGATGATAAACGGGTATTCACTGGACAAATATATTATACTAGAACTGACATGTGATTACATTTTCACGTAATTTGGGTGCATAGTTCCTGAGAAATCAGTATCCAGAACAACCACCTCTGGTCGTAATAACGGCCTTGATACGCCTGGGCGTTGAGTCAAACAGAACTTGGATAGTGTGTACAGGTACAGCTACTCATGCAGCTTCAACACGATACCACAGTTCATCAAGAGTAGTGACTGGCGTATTTTGACGAGCCAGTTGCTCGGCCACCATTGACCGGACGTTTTCAGTTGGTGAGAGATCTGGAGAATGCGTTGGCCAGGATAGCAGTCGAATATTTTCTGTATCCAGAAAGGACCGTGCAGGACCTGCAACATGCGGCCGTGCAATATCCTGCTGAAATGTAGGGTTTCGCAGGGATCGAATGAAGGATAGAGCCACGGGTCGTAACACATCTGAAATGTAACGTCCACTGTTCAAACTGCCGTCAATGCAACCAAGAGGTGACTGAGACGTGTAACCAATGGCACCCCATACCATCAAGCCGGGTGATACGCCAGTATGGCGATGACGAATACACGTTTCGAATGTGCGTTCAACGCGATGTCGCCAAACACGGATGCGACCATCTTGATGCTGTAAACAAAACCTGGATTCATCCGAAAAAATGACGTTTAGCCATTCGTGCATCCAGATTCGTCGTTGAGTACACCATCGCAGGCGCTCCTGTCTGTGATGCAGCGTGAAGGGTAGGCGCAGCCATGGTCTCCGAGCTGATAGTTCATGCTGCTGCAAACGTCGTCGAACTATTCGTGCAGATGGTTGTTGTCTTGAAAACGTCCCCATCTGTTGACTCAGGGATCGAGACGTGGCTGCACGATCCGTTACAGTCATGTGGATAAGATGCCTGTCATCTCGACTGCTAGTTATATGAGGCCATTGGGATCCAGCACGGCGTTCCGTATTACCCTCCTGAACCCACCGATTCCACATTCTGCTAACAGTCATTGGATGTCGACCAATGCAAGCAGCAATGTCGCGATACGATAAACCGCAATCGCGATAGGCTACAATCCGACCTTTATCAAAGTAGGAAACGTGATGGTACGCATTTCTCCTCCTTACACGAGGCATCACAACAACGTTTCACCAGGCAACGCCGGTCAACTGCTGTTTGTGTATGAGAAATCGGTTGGAAACTTTCCTCATGTCAGCACGTTGTAGGTGTCGCCACCGGTGCCAACCTTGTGTGAATGCTCTGAAAAGCTAATCATTTGCATATCACAGCATCTTCTTGCTGTCGGTTAAATTTCGAGTCTGTAGCACGTCATCTTCGTGGTGTAGCAATTTTAATGGCCAGTAGTGTACATAGAGTGTGCAAGTGAAGTAATGAGTGTTGACGCTTCTATCCAAGTCGCTGATCTTGAAGCTACTGTCAACTGGGCCGCGACCAGTAGAGCGCGGCGGTTATGTCCTCTTCACACAGCGGCCGCTGCTGTCGCGTTGTCCTCCTGGAGGGGGGTCCGGTCAGTGTGCGATTGGCTGATTTCTTCTCACAGCCATCTCTTCTCTCTCGTTCCTGACTGGAGTGCCGGCCCTTGACTGTACGCCGTAACAAAAAGGATAAACAATAATTCATCTTAGTTATTTTGACTTTTACTACACTCCTGGAAATTGAAATAAGAACACCGTGAATTCATTGTCCCAGGAAGGGGAAACTTTAATGATACATTCCTGGGGTCAGATACATCACATGATCACACTGACAGAACCACAGGCACATAGACACAGGCAACAGAGCATGCACAATGTCGGCACTAGTACAGTGTATATCCACCTTTCGCAGCAATGCAGGCTGCTATTCTCCCATGCAGACGATCGTAGAGATGCTGGATGTAGTCCTGTGGAACGGCTTGCCACGCCATTTCCACCTGGCGCCTCAGTTGGACCAGCGTTCGTGCTGGACGTGCAGACCGCGTGAGACGACGCTTCATCCAGTCCCAAACATGCTCAATGGGGGACAGATCCGGAGATCTAGCTGGCCAGGGTAGTTGACTTACACCTTCTAGAGCACGTTGGGTGGCACGGGATACATGTGGACGTGCATTGTCCTGTTGGAACAGCAAGTTCCCTTGCCGGTCTAGGAATGGTAGAACGATGGGTTCGATGACGGTTTAGATGTACCGTGCACTATTCAGTGTCCCCTCGACGATCACCAGTGGTGTACGGCCAGTGTAGGAGATCGCTCCCCACACCATGATGCCGGGTGTTGGCCCTGTGTGCCTCGGTCGTATGCAGTCCTGATTGTGGCGCTCACCTGCACGGCGCCAAACACGCATACGACCATCATTGGCACCAAGGCAGAAGCGACTCTCATCGCTGAAGACGACACGTCTCCATTCGTCCCTCCATTCACGCCTGTCGCGACACCACTGGAGGCGGGCTGCACGATGTTGGGGCGTGAGCGGAAGACGGCCTAACGGTGTGCGGGACCGTAGCCCAGCTTCAAGGAGACGGTTGCGAATGGTCCTCGCCGATACCCCAGGAGCAACAGTGTCCCTAATTTGCTGGGAAGTGGCGGTGTGGTCCCCTACGGCACTGCGTAGGATCCTACGGTCTTGGCGTGCATCCGTGCGTCGCTGCGGTCCGGTCCCAGGTCGACGGGCACGTGCACCTTCCGCCGACCACTGGCGACAACATCGATGTACTGTGGAGACCTCACGCCCCACGTGTTGAACAATTCGGCGGTACGTCCACCCGGCCTCCCGCATGCCCACTATACGCCCTCGCTCAAAGTCCGTCAACTGCACATACGGTTCACGTCCACGCTGTCGCGGCATGCTACCAGTGTTAAAGACTGCGATGGAGCTCCGTATGCCACGGCAAACTGGCTGACACTGACGGCGGCGGTGCACAAATGCTGCGCAGCTAGCGCCATTCGACGGCCAACACCGCGGTTCCTGGTGTGTCCGCTGTGCCGTGCGTGTGATCATTGCTTGTACAGCCCTCTCGCAGTGTCCGGAGCAGGTATGGTGGGTCTGACACACCGGTGTCAATGTGTTCTTTTTTCCATTTCCAGGAGTGTATTTATTATACAGTTTTGTTAATATGTTGATGACGTTGAAGATCGTTCCTCAATGAGAACTGGTTGTCAATAGATAAATGCACATTATACCAGTGTTTGGTGGTTTCGTGCTGCTGTCTTTATCTACATATTGTAGTTACACACCGCTGATTGCAAATTAATTGGGGCATCGTGTGGTAATTGGTTTTTGGCAACAGCGGGAATATTTTAGCTATGTCGGACCAATCCAGGCGGCTAAGTAAGCCATCTGGACACAGCTGCAATATTTAAACAGTATGTATAGGATGAGCCATTTTGTCTTGGCTGCTGTAGGGCTGTGCTACGGTACTGTAGCGCGGGATTTCGTTGTTTACCAGAGCTATAGACTGCAAACAGATTGAATGTTAATTATGTAATTTTATTTAATTATAGTTGTAATTAAAACTTTATGACTACCCTTCGTGATTGCTACTTCGTTTTTTAATGTGTAGCAGTAAGCGCTGAAAAGGCATAAACATAAAATTTGGTGCAGTTTTCATCACTTACTCGAAATGTTGACTCTTTATTTCCCATGATATTTTGTTTTTCAGGTAGCCGGCACCATAGCGACGTACGAAGTGGTGCTCTTGCAGTTGAACGACGTGAACGCCTTCAGCAGGACGGAACAGCAGTCCCTCAATTCGACAGAACCCGTTTGCTCGTAACCATTGCTCGCATTGAGAACATTTTGTCAGCTGCTGATGATTGCATTCAAGTACTCAGCAATCGTATTTTCATCTAAAACAAAGCAGCCGTTCCTACAGAGGACATTTACTAACCGGTAAATGTCCTACTCGCGTGTGACGCCTGATGATTTATGAACGAAGTGTATGAGACACGTGTTTGCTTCTTGCTCGACGAAGGAAAAGTGAAGAATGTTCGTTAAGGGTGCTGAATGTGAGACTTAGCGGCCTTGTCGACGACAGGAGAAATACGGCTAAATACTAAATCTTTCCAGAATGCAGTTAGCCTACTTCCTCCTGACATGACATGCAGTCGTGATCACATGGCGAAACCGTGGCAAATCTCACTGGAGGGGTAGTTATAAACGACTTCCAACATCTAAGGAGCGTTGCAGAGGACGTAAGGTAGAGATTTTATTCCACTTCCCACGAAATTAGCCGTTCCAAGTTTGACTTTTTCTTTGCTTTGAGCTACTCCCCAGTTTAATTCGGGTCCATTCCACACAAAAATGAGTTTTGCACAATTCGGGCTCAACGGTAGAAATGGAAATGATGCCTCAGCTCTCACATTTGGAAACAAAGAAAACTAAAAAACGCATAAAAATCTGTGTGAAAAACTCTTGACTCAAGAACTATTCTTCAGAAGTAGCTAACTACCCAACAACATTACTACCTACCGTTTAAGTATTAATATTATTCTGTTAACTTTAACAATAGTATTGCTAAAGCTACT
Source organism: Schistocerca cancellata (assembly GCF_023864275.1). NCBI lineage: Eukaryota > Metazoa > Arthropoda > Insecta > Orthoptera > Acrididae > Schistocerca > Schistocerca cancellata. The sequence continues at coordinate 1,002,920,198 of NC_064627.1, forward strand.
CTTTACAGCTTTTTTAAACAAATACCAGTAAACCCACGATTCCTTAAGGCCCGCTTTACACAGTACGTGCGACACGAACAAGAAAGTCGTTATCTACTGCAGCGCTCCACGCGACAGACAGTCCAACTACAGAAAAGCGTTTACACGGTACGTGCCTGTCTAGCCGTCTGGTTAAGTGTCTACTGTTTTTTTTTTTTTTTTTTTTTTGTCATTTCCAGCAAGTGAACCGACGGCTTAGACTCACTTTTCTGACTGTCAATGATATTTAAGTGTATTTCAGACGACGGAATCTGTGAAGCAGTATTTAGTTGTTTTCGTGCAGTTTATGTGAAATTAAGTCAGTTACATGTGTAAACGACCTCACTATAAAAGCAGGAAATCATGAACACACCAATAGAAATGTTGCGTTTCTGTCGTCTATGTTAATTTACTATGTTAACTCACTCTTTTTCTTTCGTGAGAATACACATTAGGGCTCATGTGCGAGTAAACAACAACATATTTTTCAGAGCAGTTCCAGATAGATCCGGATCACAGATTTACATTCACTTCCTCATACAAGCGTCTTATCGTCTAAATTCCAGCGAATGCTTGTAGCAGATGTTCCAACCGTTAACAATTCAGGAGATGAACGGACTACGTTTCGTTGAGCAGGAGACACAATTTACAAAAACTTAGCGCTATTTGTAAGTTGCGGTCCCCCTCCCGGTCGTCTGCTCATGGGCGAAGCACTTTCGTACGTATGAGAATAGGATCCATAATATTCCATCACGTAGCAGCGGCCGATGGAACCGGGTTATCATGGATAATCTTGCTAGCTCACACGTCCTATGCAGAACGGGCTTAAGGGATCGAATTGTCATGTATAAAACGCTTCAAACTTCTGGTTACTTTATAAATATTTTAAATACTTCACGTTAAGCATCTAATAAGGGAACCTCCCCATCGCACCCTCCTCAGATTTAGTTATGAGTTGGCACAGTGGATAGGCCTTGAAAAACTGAACACAGATCAATCGAGAAAACAGGAAGAAATTGTGTGGAACTATGAAAAAATAAGCAAAATATACAAACTGAGTAGTCCATGCGCAAGATAAGCAACATCAAGGATAGTGTAAGCTCAGGAGCGCCGTGGTCCCGTGGTTAGCGTGAGCAGCTACGGAACGAGAAGTTCTTGATTCACGTCTTGCCTCGAGTGAAAAGTTCTATTTTTTTATTTTCAGACAATTATCAAAGTTCAGGCACTCACACATAATCAACTTCGCTCTCCAGAATTCCAGGACATGTTCAGATTTGCAGGATTTGACGGTCTACACACGGAAAAATTTGAAAACGTTAAAAACACAGGGAAAACTGTGTGACTGTGAAACTGTTGCATTCATTTGTTGCAGTTTATGTGACTAACTCTTATGTTTTCATCACTTTTTTGGGAGTGATTGTCATAGCCACAAGAAAACCTAAATCGGGCAAGGTAGAAGCATATTTTTACCCATTCGCCAAGTGTACAAGTTAGGTGGGTCGACAACATATTCTTGTCATGTGACGCACATGCCGTCACCAGTGTCGTATAGAATATATCAGACGTGTTTTCCTGTGAAGGAATCGGTTGACCTATGACCTTGCGATCAAATGTTTTCTTTTCCCATTGGAGAGGCACGTCCTTTCGTCTACTAATCGCACGGTTTTGCGGTGCGGTCGCAAAACACAGACACTAAACTTGTTACACTGAACAGAGACGTCAATGAACGAACGGACAGATCATAACTTTGCGAAAATAAAGAAAGTAAACTTTTCACTCGAGGGGAGACTTGAACCACGTACCTCTCATTGCGCAGCTGTTCCCGCTAACCACGGGACCACGGCGCTCCCGAGCTGGCCTTATCCTTAATTGCCTATGTTGCGCATGGACTACTCAGTTTGTATATTTTGCTTATTTTTTCATAGTTCCAGACAATTTCTTCCTGTTTTCTCGATTGATTTGTGTTCAGTTTTTCAAGACCTATCCACTGTACCAACTTATAACTCAATCTGAGGGGGTGTGATGGGGAGGTTCCCTTGTAAGAGAGATCTAGTTTAGAAAAGATTTGTAACTGAGTTTCAAGTTTGTTGGAAATGCTAAGTGCTCTCGCTATCAAACATGGAATAAATATATTATTTGTAATTTGCGCTCCGTTTTAAGCATAAGCTAGTTTTTCGCGCTTCTCAGTATTTATGACGTCATATCACCTGAACTATGACATAATTTTGCAGGTACATTCAGTGTCATATGTGGATAGTGTCTGCAAAATGTGTTGCGAATAGAGTTGGTAGTAAATGAATAATAAATTAAAACGACATGCAAGAGATTAAAGTTTTACTACGTAAACAGTGAAAATGTAGTTCGCAATAAACTTTTTTACCTTTCATTATTTTGTGGGAGGTGTTGGTGAGATAAAGTTTCATAAAGCTACGAAGTCTATCGCGACATATTTCTTGAATAAAAATCTCTCGGTGTACATGCCGCGTCAATTCAGGATAAAACTCCAAGCTTTCGACCACTACCTCCATGGTCGTCGTCAGGACTAAAACTGACTGTAGTGAACTATTTTTTTTTTCCTTTATGGAGTTTCGATTCCCCCTAAAGGGGGCGGGCTGGCAGCAGCTTATTACGCCACTCTTCAGCCTACAGAATTTGTTTTAAAAAGATGAAGATAAGAAAAAAGAATAACAGTTGGCGATAAAATCGGTGACTTAAAGGTAAAATGGCAGAAAATTCTGGAACTTAAATCATAAAACACAGGGTGGATGATACTAATAAAATACACAGGAAGCAGAAAAAATAATAGACAGACAATTAAAAAAACACAGAGACAGTCTGGGTTCTGTTCGCAAGAGACATAAAAAGCACACCCAGCGACAGCATGATTTCTGTTCGCAACACTGTGAAAGGACGCACAACACTGAACACTCACGTAAACACTGCACTAAAAGTTGGCACAAATATGACATACCACACTCTTGAGCAGGTGGGGGGGGGGGGGGGGGAACTGGTCAGATGACGGGAAAAGGGGGGGGAAGGAGAGGAAAAGCGAAGGGGGAGGGGGGAAAGGAGACAATGGAAGAGGAGTATCCATAAGAGGGGTGCGGGGTGCTGAGCAGACGTGCCAGGGAGTGGGGAAGGCAGAGGAGGGGAGTACAAAAGAACTCGGGGGGGGGGGGGGGAGAGAAAGGAGATGGGGAGAGGATAGGCGGGGAGAAAACACAGGATGGAAGGGGAGAGGAAGAGGGAGCCCAGGGAAAGGACGGAGGAAAGGAGGGGGGTGAGGATCAGAGTTGATAGGAAGGATAAATGGAGGGAGAGAGGGCATCATCCGGGAGGAGGAGCTCGTGAACTAGCGAGGCTCTCACTTTTATATGCAAAGGACGGCTTCTGATTGACTGGAATACGTCATAGCAACAGCGATATGGCGCGTAGTGAAGTGGTGCCCTCTTCTATCCCGGATGGACGTCTGGGGCATTCTGTGTACAGGAAGCCAACCCATACAGACTTATATCTGCATAGCCACAGCTTCCATCATCCGTCTCAGAAGAGAGCTATGCTCAATACTTTAGTACACAGAGCCAGGACTATTTCCGACAAGGACCACCTCGGTCCCGAGATTAACCATTTGACCACTGTTTTCAAGAGGAATGGTTATTCTGCCGGTGAAATTAAATCATTATTGTCCAAGAAAGTAAGACATGATGCCGGCCATATACAGAGGACCAACACATGGCGCGGCTTCCTTTTTGCGGTGATACAACGAGCAAGATAGCCAGAGTCCTGAAGAGGCAAGGAACAAAACCAGTTTTCAGACCACCTAGGAAAATTAAGGAAATGTTGAGATCAGTCAAAGATAGTCTCGGCTTAAGAGTGCCGGGAATTTATACTATTCCTTGCGAATGCGGCAAGAATTACGTGGGCCAGTCTGTAAGAACCGTTGCCGACCGCTGCATCGAGCACCAGCGCCACCTGAAATACAGGTATTTGGAAAAATCAGCGGTGGCTGAACATAGCCTGCTTAACAAGCATAAGATTTTATTTGAAGAAACCAGAGTAATAGCCCACGCATCGAATTACTGGGACTCTGTGATCCGGGAAGCAGTCGAAATTAGACTTAGCGATAATAACTTTAACCGAGACAACGGCTATGCACTTAGCAACACTTGGGAGAGTGCACTGGATAAAGAAAAATCGCAGAGAAAAACTTCCCGCACTTTACCTCCTGATTCAAGGGATGACGCTGCAAGCAACGTGGGATAGAAACTACATTTATGGAAGTAGATGCTACGGGACCGCCACAGGGTGTGTCGCAAATGCTGCGCCACTACCTGCTCGGCAACTACCTGCGGCCATTTAGTGTGACTGAGCGCTCGGCTTGTGCCAGCCCGGGCAGCTGCAGAAAGACATCCACACTCCTCCAGTGCAGCAAGGTTACATTATTTCAGAATTTCTTTGGGCAAGGAAGAGTAGCCTTAGTCAAATTAGAAATCGGAGCTGATTTTGCCCCCACGATATTATGTCAACCGTTAGTTGCAGCACAGTTATGCGTAAGACCTTTTTCATTGGAATTTTTGTTCTGATTAATTTTACATAGGGCATAATTTTCGCTCAACCTCATACTTGACGATGTATTTTACAGAAACTATAGAAACCGAAAATGTTTTCCATCTTTCAACCCTTCACCCAAAATTTGATATGATAGGAGTGGCAACCTTTTACCATCTATTAAGAGGAGCCAACTAAAGAATTTGGTTCTCGGTAGAAACTTTTTCTTCAGTTATTTCAAAATGAAGCTCAATTTTTCGGTACCACGCAGGGAAGTGTACTGATGTCTAATGTGTGTCCTGCTAGCAATTAGCGTTATGGAATGCAATTTCTGTGTTGAAACAAGATGTATTCATCGTCCACTCAAACAGACATTGTTTCTAAAATTCTCTACACAAAACTGCTGATTGTGATTGTTAGAAAAACTATGACTTTTCAGACCTCATTAGTGAATCTTTTACAATTTGCAAGAGACATTTAGCCGACTTTGTGTCGTTTCCAGGGAACACCACGAGGAGGTAGTCTCTCTTCGTCCTGCATTATATTTATTTACAATATTTACAGGATGATTATTTATTTACAATTTTTACAGTAGGGCTATCTACGTAAACTGAATCCCTTTTCAATATTTACAACTGTTGCTGTAGCTTCAGCCATTTCCTTTTCATTATAATTTCTGTGCATAAGCCACGCAAGAAGAAATGATTTTATATTGCCGTCAACTTGGAGTTTTGTAAGGGTCTTAGAAACTATCTCATCTGTCTTTACTTCTTTCTTCTTTTCCCACCTAGATTTAAAACTAGTCGGTGCCCATGATATTCTGCATCTTCTCTGAGAACTTTTGCCACGGAGTAAAAATTTGGATGAACCTTCGAAATTAATGTATTTATCCTCCGATTCCATCCTTCTGAAACATTGTTGTTGCGGTGACGTCTTCCTGCGCAGTCCCATACATCTCTTGACATGTCTTCATTATCCAGCCATTGTTCAACAAAATCCTGCAGTTTTTCATTATCTGGCGTGCTCTCCTGAATGCATAGCCACCCATCATCTAACATGTCCAGGGGAATGCGAGCCAAAGCGGAACACAATCTTATGTGGAAACGAATTTCTTAGTTTTCCTTGTAGGCAGCAACAAGGCCGCAATTCTGCACTTGCCTCCACAAGCACTGATTGAAATGGTAGTTGCAGCCATTAATCTTTGCATCAGGAAACAAATGTGTTACTGATTGGATGATTGCAGCTTCAAAATCCATCATGATAGCTGTAGGATTCCATCCAGGTTCGTTGCTCTCAACAGCTGTGAAAAAGCGATCGTACGTTTCTCGCTTTTTATTGAGTAGCAAGGCGTACACGGTTGGAACTGTGTTTGTTTCCTCCTCAGAACTAGAAATATCGGCATGAACAATAAATAACTGTCCAAACTGCTTGCTGGAGTTTTTAAACGTTCCATCGACAAAGAACGAATTGCAGTCTGTTAAACAGTATTTTCCCCTTTCGCTGGCAAACACCAGTATCCTACCATTTGGTCCTCTGTCGTCATCTGCAAGTAAAAATTTGCTCCCATCATTCATTAGCAAATTATGTTCTTGCACCGATCTTTTTGCACTCCTGTGTGACGGTAGTGATGTGACGATGCAATACTGAGCTGCGGTGTGCTACCTGTTTGGTGTCCCTGCAGACCGCCCGCTACCTGTTCGGCCGGCTCTCCTCACAAATGTCGCTCCTCACAACTGTCGCTCCTCACAAGTGTCCCAACCCCTGATATTCTGCTGTTTGTATTATCGAGTTCCCGGCTTCTTGTGGTAAGACTGATCTTTCCTTCTGCATTGTACCCTCCCCCCCCCCCCCCCCCCTTAAAGAGGACGTGGTGGTTTAAACTGTGGCCGTTGATATTCGGAGCTGCCTCATGCAGACTAGGCTCTCGGTTGCTAGTATATGCCAGCTGTTTGCTATTTATTTTGCTACCCGCAAGGTTGCACCAGCGAGGTTGCCTCCTGGTAGTGCGACGCTCACTGTTTGACCGTTTGAATCTGCCTGTGGTCACGGGTGTGTGTTCACCGTTAAATGGTAGATTGTCAACTTGATCCACAAGTTTGCATCTTGCGGATTTGTATGGCTGACATTGGTTTCCGATGTTCCGTACCCAGCTGTGATCCTGTACCTGTACCGTTGCCTATTCTGAGGCGCGCCACTTGCTATCTCTGTCGGAGTCTGTATTGCTAGATCCCCCGGAACTTGGCCTAGTCCTCCCATTCCTGCTCTTACTTAACAATAAGTCCAGACTTGAGTAGGAACATATCAATGGTAGGTGAGCGTGGTTATTTCTGGGCTATGAGCGGAGCGTGTTGGGTTTCATACGAGTATGGTGTAACCTCCCCCTTACTTATCGACCTTAATGACAGTGAAAAATTATCCGCGTGTACCTAATGGAAATTTGGGAAAAGCAATCGTCACCGAGGTTAATTTGTCGGTAAAGAGGGAGGAAAGGGTTACATCTAAATGAAAGGAAAAATGCTAATGAAACTGGTGGAAATTAATTTTGAAATCGGAGTAAAGTTAATAAAGAAAGTAAATGTGCGGCCATTACGTTAACAATCAACTAGCGGTAATTAGATATTTGAGATTTGGGGGAAATTACGGTCGCCAGTCCTAAGGACAATTACTATAGTAACTGAAAAAGATAGATTATTACACATATAATTAGCACTAGAAGCGTGGCAACTGAAGGTTGACAAGTGTAGTGTGAAAACTGAAAGTTTGTCAGAAGTAATAAATTTCGCTACACTCTGACTTAATTTAGCAAAAGAATTAATAAAACCGGAAAATCGAAAGTTAATTTAGTGACTGAAGTTAATAGTGAGCTTTCTTTCTGAAGCACATCGAAATTCAGTAAAATACGGTTAGTCTTGGACTACCTCAACAATCATGTCAAAAGCTACTTGAATCTACTCAATTTAGAAAGAAGAGATTTAACTTTGAACTTGAATTAACCGATTCTGAACAATTAACAATAGTAAAATTTAGTACCTACCAAGCTGAGCTGCAGTCACAGGTAAGCTAAAATACGGTAACAAAACTCGCACTCTTAATTCGTGCTTGTGTAATCTAAATATTGTAGCCAGCTATGAATACTTTAACTGAACTTTGAAATTAAAGCAGTGACATGCTATAATATTACTTTAATGCTGGCGTTTGAATTTCAACGACACTCGGGTTCATTCCGGAAAAGGAAGGGACCCTGCTTGGTAATGCAATTGGGACAATGAGCAACAAATGTTCATGCTAAGTTGCTGTAATTATAGTTACGAAAATGGTACAGTTTGAAAAGCTGAGGTCTGCCATACAGTTCTAAGACTTTACGTGCTTCCAGTCTTCCTTGTTGGTTGAGTGAAGGTTTGAAGCCGTCGATCGATCACTCATTGTCGGCCGTCGCTGTTGCAGAAGCTGGATGTTGGCGCGCCTTCTTCTCGACACGGTCACCAGACGAAACGGGCTCTTGATGTGCGCCAGCTAATGCTTCCCACCCGCGACACCACGTCAGAAACTATCATCGCAAGTCGAGCACAATTACATGCTGCCAAACCCCGAAAACGCGGCAACTTGCGGGAGCTTCACACAACACACCTGCTCCACTCGCTACTCCAGCCAGACTCTCTCTCTGCTCACGCTCCACGCGACAGAGTTAACACTACCAAAGATCCTCAACACTTTGGTTCTCCACACGACCTATCGATGTATCCGTTCGATAGCATAGTTTTCCCTAGGCCAGACCCAGCGTATAAATACAAATAATATTTACGAAACAAACAAACATAAATGCATAAATATATATCTACAAACAGTAAAACAATTACAATATATAAGGAGACAGAAATGTCATATCTTGAGGTAACAAAGCAAGGAGAAAAAATTATAGTACAATGGATGGAAATAGGAGGATATGCATTTCCGGCGTTACACGTGCCCCACATTGTCTGAGGATGTTCGTGTAACCTAAACAGACTCAGAAAATGTCCCAAAAAAGAAACAGCGGAAATGCATATGCTCAAAACATCAACAAAATTTAGCATTCGTCTAATTAACCGTAAACCAATTTTTTAGACGATAATAATTGAGTGGAGATACTCCTAATGTTATTACACTCTGTCATCTTGCACAAAATAAAACAGGTTGACAACGTATTAAAATTCGTAGAAAAAATAGAAAATGGTTTAGATATTCCAAAATCATTAAAATTCGTAACGCTATTAAGAAATGGAATACTATTTACAAATTTAATCAGAGTACATGGTCATAAAAAACAGGTATATCAAAATACGCAAATTAATAATTAATTACATAGGATACACATTTTATATATACACTTTTCATAATTAATACTCTCGCCATGAAAGTCCACTTCACGCTAAACAAGAAAATAATATACAGCTGAATGACAAAAACATAAATATTGACAGGAGAATTCTTTCACATCAGCTGTCCGGGAAGAAAAACAACTCCGTCTTCCGTACTCGCAAGTACAAAGAATGCCGACAGCGGCACAAGGGCCGACAGCGGCACAAGAGCCGATAGCAGCTCCGCCTCGCCAGTATTGTTGCGCCCGCCTGTGCGGCACGCTTGATCTCACTCGCCCTATTAATGGCATTTCCAGAACGTCCGTTTCACTGAATTCTTTAGGAAAAACTCACTCCCGAGTAATCTCAAGGAGTCCCTTAATACTATCACAGTGGATAGCTCAACACTGTCCATCATCACACGCATGTACTAGCCTGAAACTTAAAACAGCGTCTAAGTACATCGGCAATGACTAGTAAAACACACATTCATGAAATCTGACAGCTAGTTACAAAAGCATATTTACATTCCTTAATCTACTGTGACTCAGCTTAAAACTTAAACTAGCAGCTTGGACTTTTAAATTGATTAATATTCAGTAACTCTTAAATAATTTAATCAACATTAATTACTTATTAATTACAACTTCTTTATGACCTCTAGGTCAGGCAAAACATTGCAACATGGCACATCCTTAAATCTTACACTCTATATTTACATACTGTACAAATTACCCTTCTGTGGTATTAATCAATCATAGGTTGGTACAATTTCAAGTCTACAATGTTCCGTATACCTAATATTTTTCCAGAGCTTGGATACTCTGAGCAATAAGCATTTGTGTGAGGTATACCAATGACTTTATATGGTCCATTATAAACAAACTTAAATTTAGAGATTTCATGGTCCATCTCGCTCGATTTCTCATGAGCTTTTACAAGTACTAAGTCCAATTCTATGAATGGTTGGTTTCTTTTCTTTTCCGACACAGTTGTGTGTAAAATTTTTAAGTACATAATTGTATAAAAAGCTCCTCGTCGAGGGCTTGAAGGCGCAAGGGATGTCGACCGGCCACCGTGTCATCCTCTGCCACGCTGATGCGGTATGGAGGGGCATGTGGTAAGCACACAGGTCTCCGTGCCGTTTTGCTGACTTCTCAGATCTTGGAGCTGCCGCTTCTCAAATTAAATAGCTCCTCAGTCAAACCCGGTCGGCTTAAAAAATTTCACCATATTCGGCGTCGGCTTCTTCAGCCATGACAACAAAATATTCCTTACTCCTTCTCCCTAATTGTCCTTTTTTTCGGGTCAACGGAAGCGTCCAGTTCCACCCGTCTGCTTTGACCTGTGACACAATGGTGTTGTGGCGTGTGATGTCGCTACAGTGCAGAGTTTTTGAGCTGGTCGTGTTTGTAGATGCTGTGTTGTATTTGAAGGTGCCCTCTGTTGAGGGATGTTCTCTTCAATCTTGATATAATTATTATTTAGCAACATATTTATTGTGAAATAAGTTCCAAGTATCCTGCATATGTGGTTCTGTAATTGTTAAATCCTTTTGTTGTCCACCTCTCTATTCTTAGAAAATTAACAAAACTCGCCAGTTCTTTGTAACTTCCCTTATGATAGAGTGGAAAAAATTTCCTTTTCTTTTGTTGGCAGATAATGTCTCTTCTCTGCTTTAAAAACTTCCATTATCTGTTTGTTTTTGGTCTATTCAGATCATTAAGGCTGCCACATCAGCTCGCGGTTATCACGTTATGCTGATCAGTAACAACACACTTTAAATATCGTTAATGTATTTATTACATACGAAGCAAGAAGAACAAAGCATGGCAGTACACAAGTCACGCGCTGAGAGAGACATAGAACAAAAGCAGTTCAAAGAGGTCAGAGTTAAAGATAGGGCGCTCCGCGCCAGAGACGCCACAGAGCCTCGCCCCCCCCCCCCCAAGCAGTGCAGAGGAAGGCAAAGAACGAAGAAAAGCTTCATCACTCGAAATTGTAATCTTTGTACCAGTGCGGTGGATGCAGGCGGCGGCCAGCGCGAGAAGTAGGCACATCAGAAACTGTGCTGCAAGAGTCCCGTGTGGCCAACTACTGCATATGCAAAGAGGTGTCGTTCGAGGGCAGATCGGCAGCATCGGGAGGTGGGGCGGCAGTGATGGAAGGCAGATTGGAAGCGCCAGAGGACAGGTCAGAGAGTGACCGTGCTGGTTTCAGGCGATTTACAGACACAGTCTCTCATCGCCCATGTAGATGAATTACGAATGTTTTCACACCTCGACATAACACCCAGTGAGACCCTGAATAAGGTGGTTGCAAGGCCACTCGCACTGAGTTGTCACGCAGTATCACAAAATGCAAGGTCCTTGTGGATGAACATTGGCGGGGTGGAATGAGTGCGATGTAGGGGGGGGGGGGGGGGGGGGTGCGGAAGCATACGACATGCACACAAACCCGTTCAACCAGAGCCAGAAGGTGCACAGTATCGGCCAATGGTGAGGCCTCCACGAACTCTGCTGGAAGGAGGAGGGGCCCACCGTATAGAATCTCAGTGAGCGATGCGTTCGAGTCTTCTTTATGTGCCGAGCGGATGCCCAGCAGGACCCAAGGGAAGACTAACAGACCGTAAGCCGCCGTGGCACACAAGTGTGGCCTTGAGGGGTGCAGGTGTGCCAACTGAGAGTGATGGAGAGGTCATTCATGGCAGGCAGTGTTGGTGACAAATGATAGCATAAGCCTGGTCTGCCATGTGTAAACGAACCTCTAGTGGGTTGGCGACATGAGACAGTAGATGAAGTTGCAGATCTGAAGGCATTTTGACCATCCATAATGTTCACAGTGCGGCGTCAAGAATTCTTGACCGAGGAGCAAGTTGCTGATGAGGTCCGTATGTGCAAGGAGATGGCTCACCTGGCAGACAAAACGAACGCCATCGTCGGAAATGCTGCGGATGTCCAGGAAGCGATCCACTGAGGCGAACCAAGTCTTTGGGTTATCTTTTTGTAAAGCAGGTAGCTTCGGAAATTTGCTGGGTAACACATGTCAAGGCAGCACCGGTAGACAGAGATCTGTATGAGCAGATCCTCCAACACCGGGAGTGCAGTAGTGGTGGACGGTGCATCACCCGAGGTCTGCATGGGGGACGGCCACATGCAGCACATGGTGTGGAGTGTGTGGGTGCAAAAGTCAGCATGGTGTGTCCAAACTGCAAGCCCAACCAAGAACACAGCAAGGGGGGAGTGGTCAGTGCCATTGCAACAGCGGGGGGAAGGCGGTCATGATGCAGCCACGGGGGGAGGGGGGGGGGGCGGCTGACCTGGGAACCAGCACAGGCAGAACAGCCGGAACCATGTTGAAAGCGGTTGGAAGGCGGTCATCGTGCAACCACGATGTGACTTGCGACTGTCGCGGAAACTAGGTAGTGTGGTCGAGTGTTGTCACAAAGGGGGGGGGGGGGGGGGGGCGTTACCCTGTGTATAGAAATGTTCGATTCATGATTCTGGAACTTCGGACTATCCCAAAGGTAGTGAAGGATGAACCACGAAGTCCTTAACTGGAAGGTTGTCCATGCTGTCGTTAGGTGGTGTGCACTGTCCATGTTGTAGCTGTTGGTGTGCTGCCACACTAGGCAGTGGTCATGTTGAACCGGGTAAGGTTAGGTGGCCACCGGTGCGGCTGGGCATAAATAACTGTTCACTTTTAACCAATTTCAAAGTAGATACACTTGTCCACTCGTGATGCAAGCAAAGTTAATCAGGTCTGTTACACTTGCACTGAAAGCCACCAGTAGATCCATTGTGGCAGAAACAATGTGGACTGTCACACAAAAGTTCGTAAATAATGAAAACAAGCACAAAATAGCTCATGATCACATGATGACGATGTCGGGGTCACCACCATGGTTATCACATTATGATGGTTGGTAATGATACACTTTAAGTATCTTAAATGCATTTATTAGATACAAAGCAAGAAGAACAAAGCATGGCAGTACACAAGTCGCATGCCAAGAGAGGGATAGAACAAAAGCAGTTCAAAGACGTCAGAGTCAAAGATAGGGCACTCTGCACCAGAGATGCCACAAACTCATATCTGGTGCACAGAAATCTGTGCTCCAGATTATCTTTTTCCTCACAGTAAGAACAATTAATACTCTCACATAGTTTAATGCAGCTAAGCTTTACATTTGTTGTTATAGTTTAATTCACTACTCAATACCACACTGACTGCAATTAAGAGAGTTAAATGTTTGTTAGAAATGGTTGACAATATTGTTGTTCAGTTTGTCAGTATATTTTCTTATGATCCTGTTCACTTTGGATATCTGGAGTATCTCTTTATATACATCCACAGCTTTTATGGAAGTTTCATGTCTTATCCTGTCGAGTATGTAACTGTATTCTGTATAATATAGCATAATCCAGACCAAGACATGACTGATGTCAGATATTGTCACTGGTGGGCCCAGGCTTTGTGGTCACATCTGTATTAAAATTCCACCTGTTAAACTGTTCACTAGCACTTTTTGTCTCTCCTGAAATCTGTACAAAACTAAGACATCAAATCGCCATTTAACATCCCACAGCCCCAATCCTCCTCCACTCTGTGGTAAAGTTAAAGATGACATTTTAATCTTGAGGATAATTATAACACAAAATAAACCAGCCCATTCCAACCTATTTGTGATTAGTTTCGGTATTGGTATTACCTTTTCTTTTTGAAATATTGAAAGGCCTGTGACGGCATTTTCTTTCTTCCTTCTAACAACTCCCAACATATTTCTCCAATTACAGGCAGCAATTTTTTGAAGTTTAGTGTACATTTTTATACCTTGTATTTTATGAGTTTCTGTCTCTTTATATCCATGATTATCAGCTAATCTTACTGCCTTTCCCAATGTAAGACTCTTGCTGTTGTGGATATTAACTATGGCACCTAATGCTGTGCTATAACTGTCGAGTATTCTCATAACTTTGTAATGTAAAAATATACAAATAGTGATGTGTAAAAAATATACAGCAGTTTGCCAATGGAATCATATTCTTAATGACTCAATAGTAGCAGTTGAAAACACTTCTCTGAAAATGGCTCTCAAGACTGTTCTTAATAGTGCAACATCTTTTAAGTTAGCCCGACGCAGATCAGTAATTAATAAACTAGCTCAGTTCTCAGGGTGGTTACATAATTGTCAATTGTTAATTGTCCTTTCCTTCCTTACCCAACACCACAGATGTAGTTGAAAGTAGGTTGAAGTAGAATATTAGCTTTAAGAAAAAAGACAGGCCGGGATCAAACCAGAATAGGAAAAGAAGATTCTGCTTATAGGTAGCAGTCATGGGAAGAGTGTGGGCCAGCAGCTTCAGGAGAAATTAGGTACAGGGTATCAGGTCACAAGTTTTGTGAAACCAAGTGCTAGCCTTAGCCAGGTGACAGAAAACTTAAGTCAGCTATGCAGGGACTTTCAGAAGGAAGATCAGGTAATTATAGTTGGGGGAGCAGGAAACAGCCTGGCTATGAATCCAAGATGTAGTATTAGGAGTGACCTGGATGAAATAGGAGCAGAAACTGGGCACACGAATGTGGGGCTTGTGGAGGTCTTTCAGCACCATGATCAGCCCTGGGTAAACACTCCTGTAAGGCATGTTAACACTGAGGTGAACAGGATGCCCCAGACACCGGCAAAAGATAAGTGTTGTTCAGTAAATGCTATTGGTAGATGGGGATACACTACACATGGCCTGCACCTGAAGAGGATGGGGAAAAATAAGTTAGCTTCTCTATTAGCAGAAACCGTAAGCAGGTCCACAGTCACACAAGGGGTGATACCTGTGGTTAATGGGTCCAGGCAGACAGGTTTTTTAGAATAAAGCCAAAGTCCAGACGGATGACAATCAAGATGAATAGAATAAAAGAAACTTCATGTGCAGTAAATAGGGGTAAAGCTAAGGGCAGTATCAGCTTATTTTATAAACTATCAGGGGAATAAAAAATAAAGTAGATGAGCTGTTAGTGTGTTTAGATGATCTCAAAAATAAGAATGAGACTGATATACTCTGTCGGTCTTAACACCATGTAACTGTGGGCATGGATAGTGTCAGTATAAGTGGGTATAATTTAGCATCTTACACTTGTAGATCTGTGATGAATAAAGGAGGAGTTGCCATTTTCATAAAACAAGGGTATGAATGCAAAACTGTAGAAGTAAGCAAATTTTATGTTGATCAGCACTTTGAGGTTTGTGCTTGTGAATTTCAGCTAGATAATGTAGTACTGATATCAGCAACAGTATACAGGTGCCCATTAGGAGACTGCGAGCTGTTCATAAAAAAAGTTTGACTCCTATTATGCTGTCTGTCAGACAAAAAGAAGAAGTTATTAATCTGTGGTGATTTCAATGTAAAGATTCTAAATAATTCTGAGAGGAAAAGTGAACTAGAAGTGTTATTAACAACATATAACTTAGAATCAGTGATCAATTTCCCTACACATATAGCTCAAGACAGTGGCACGCTAATAGATAATGTATTTGTACAGAAAGAGGATATAAAACAAACACATGCTTTCCCTGTGGTAAATGGATTGTCAGACCATGATGCACAACTGATTAACTTACAAAACCTAACAGGGTGTACAGTTCAGAAACCATTAAGTAAAAGTGTGAGGTCGCTCAACCCGGTATCTATAGAGCACTTCAGAGAAAGCTTAATAATTGTTAATTGGGGAGATGTATATAATGAGCCAAATGCTAATGATAAATGCAACACATTCCTTGATAAATTTATATCCCTTTTTGAAAATTGTTTCCCAAAGAAAATTACTAAATGTAACACCACAAACTTTTCAAAGAAACCTTGGATTACTACAGGTATTAAAGTGTCTTCACAAAGAAAAAGAAAACTTTATGAGACAGCAAGAAGTAGTAAAGATCCAGAAGTAGTTTTACACTATAAAAATTATTGTAAAATACTGAGAAAAATTGTAAGGAAATCAAGACATATGTATGTTAGAGAAGAAATTAACAACTCTGGCAATAAAATAAAATCAATATGGAATGTTGTTAGAAGGGAGACAGGAAAAGTAACCACTGGGGTAGTGAGAACAATAAGGATAATAAAAAAAGCAAATGACAGAAGTTAATGTAAACCATTTTCTGTAGATTTAAATATTCTTCTTCTTACCTGCAGTTACATTTTAGAAATTGTGCTGTTTGTAAGGAATGGTATGATGAAGACAAAGTGTCTTTTTCTTATACACTGCTGTGCATGAGCACCCAACTAGGTTAAGGAAAAATATTCATACAAACTGTTCCAGCACAACTATGTGTCTAAAGGGTGGTTATTATTCAGGTGTGGCATTATACAATAACCTGCCAGAGATTATAAACAGCACCAATCAAGTAAATACATTTAGACATGCGGTCTAATCCTTTTTATTAAAGAATTAACAATTGTTGCTTTTACACTGTGCCTGATTATATGGGTAACAAGCTAGAATAATTATCTAATATTACTATACACTAAAATATCATCCAGCAGCTGTCACACATGGTGCCTATAAAAGACTTTACTGGATAAATATGCATTTTAAGTACACAGGCATATGGGCACATTATGTAACTCCAGTACCATGTGCTCCTCCTTTGCACAAGCTTGTAGCTGCTGTGTTTATGTGTAGTTTAAGCTTCTGCCTAATTTCAGATGAGTGTAAATCATAGTCATTTTTGTAAAAGTTTTTAGTTTGTTTTACATGTTCCCTTTTGCAAAAATTGGTATTTCATATACTGGGTGTAATAGACATAAGCACAGATATTTTCATTATGGCACTATAATATGTACACACACAAGAGCATGTTGGTTGTATTTTCTCAGCATTGAACAGTCTTCCCACAAACTCATCACAAACTTTAAGACCTGATGTTTTCTGCATGGTTGTACTGCACCACTAAGTGGGCTACATCTGTGAGTATAGACTAAGTGTTTTGCATCCTTGCATCCATCCTTCAACACCTGACCTCTTTCCCAAGAGAAAATAAGCTTCAATGGCTTCTCTTGCCACGTGTGCTAATTCCAAAAATACTAAAATTATACAAGAGAATATCATGATCAATTTCATCACAAGCTTTACTGAGATCACAAAATATTTCAGATAGGATAGATGTGATCAATGAGGAGTAGATTTTCCCACAATTTCAAATTGAAGTCCTAGGCTGATCTGTTACCTATAAATGATCTGAATTCCAGTTCTGTATGGTTATTAATTACAGATAAATTTACAATTTAGTTAAAACAAAAATTGCAGAGTTTTACCTCACAAAATAGGGTAAAGCCCCACAGTGTAGGCCTTTGCCCCCTTTCAGGCGAACATGGATAAGAATGAGTGACTGCTAATAAAAATATTTGAAATACTCTTTTGTAACATTGTTGTATTGTGGCCAGGTTACCCAACATAATATTGATCTGAAATGTCTTGTAAATTTGAACATAATTCTTTAAAATACTTGTACAAAAATTATCATTTAACGAACTACAGACCCATTGTGATAATGTGACAAATGAAACTGTTCAATACTTTAATGAAAGTCACTAAAATGTAAGCACCAGTAAAACATGTCTCATGGAGTTCAACAACAGTAGTTTTAATGATAAAATTAAAGTATTCAATGGCAATGAATTAGTAAAAAAAAGAAAAAAGAAAAGAGCTTAGTATAAAATTCCTCAGTTTAACAATTCAAAGCAATCTAAAATGGGACACAAGTTGACACTTTAGCATGTAAGTTGTCTAAGAATATATATTATTAGCAAGTTCTGCAAAGACACTGTTGCCCTACAGACTCTGATCTGAATTATGGAATAGAAATTTGGGGAACAGCAAATCTAAATAAGCTATTGCTACTTCAAAAAAAGAAAGCTATAAAAATCATCTGTGGAGCAAACTATAAGGAATCATGCTATAGCTTGCATTCAAAAACTGGTATGTTAATTGTAGTAAACATGTACATTCAAAAGCCATGTTACTTGTTAAAAGCCTGTAACCCAACATTTGTTCTGGTTTGCATCAGCACAATACCAGATATAAAGAGAAATTTTACATCAGCAGCCACAGAAATGGGTCCACAGTATGCAGGTTTAAAATTAGCCACTGCACTGTCCAGTACAGGTAAGACGCTTCCCACAATGAAGCTTAAATTTCAGCTAAAAACATTCCTGTTACAAAATCCCTTTTACACATTACAAGAACATCTTACTAACACCCATAATAAAAACTGCTTTGAAAAAATATGTAAATAATGTTAAGGAAACCATTTAATTTGTAATCTAATTGTTTTCTTAACCAATGACGTATTCAGATGAATGTTTTATTGGGTTACGTATCAAGAATTGTAACCTGTTTTTGTACATATGCAATGAGTCATTCATTTTTGAATAAAGTATTATTATTATTATTATTATTATTATTATTATTATTATTATTATACTTTCTTCTCCATGAAAGGGGGATTAATAGGGAACCTGAAAGAGTTACTGTGGTTAAGCTGTCTAGGTACCTAGTAAATAGTGTAATTTGTTAGGTCCTCTGATTCTTCCTTAAAGTCACAGGCTCTTGTTCTTCTTTTCTGGATACTTCTTTACAAAGTAGTAAATCCATGTCTTTATCTGAGCTACTGTCATGATGTGAGAAGTCTGAATCTAAGTCTGAGGAATAATCAACTGAATGTTTGATATATTTTCTTCCTTTTCTGGCATTGATATGAAATCTAGCTTACGTCATTTTGTTTGTGTTGCACACTGTATTCTTTCTTTGGAACATCTTCCCTTCTCAATAGCAAGCTTTTCTTTTCTCAACCATTCTTCTTTCATTCTTTCTCTATTGGAGGTTAGAAGCACAGATTTTAATGCTTCACCAGAGAGTTCCCCTAAATTATTATTTTAAATGGCGGAATTGTATCATCAGCTGAGATAGTCTCACACACTGTGTGTAATGTCATCTTTTGCAGGGTTATCATTGAAGAATTGTTGTCATGTTGTTGGAGATTTGAGATTTACCCCAAAACATGTGCAGTGATTTGTCCCATTTCACCATTTTCTGACAGATGTGCCATTGTTGATCTTGGGGACCAGTCTGAACAATTATTTCCATGCAAATGTGTAGCTTAAATGCAGTAGTCAAAAATGAGATGATTGTACAGTATTGATGGTTGGGAATCAACACCTGGGGAAGTTCAGCTGCTGAGTTACAAGTGTTTTCAGTTGTCGCCATATTGGGCAACTTGCATGTCGATGATGATGAAATGATGCTGAGGACAATGCACCAGTACCCAAGAGGAGAAAATTTCTGACCTGGCTGGGAATTGAACTTGGGTCCACTGTATGGCAGTCAGGCATGCTGACCACTCAACTAAAGGTATGGACAGTGCAGTAGTCTCAACGGGTAGTTCGTTGATGCTTCTTTTCAAACACTATATCATACAATGTTGAAGTAAAACATCAGAAGAGTTACATGTAAATAGTAAAAAATAAATGTACTTCATTTTCTCATCTCTGGTGTGACCTGCCAGGCGAAACTCTCAGGGAAAATTAAGTCACAATAAAGCAAACCTGGCACCTGGTGGTCAACTCTTGAATCAGTGACAGTCATATTTCCACAGACATAAGAGTCTCAGCTTTTACCTTCAATAAGGATATAAGCTGAAGCAATGAATTAAAATTAGTGCTACAGCCAGGACTTGACTTCAAGTATCACACACACACACACACACACACACACACACACACACACACCAAACCTCCTTGTTTCTTATCATCCACTGCTGTTAGTATTTCATTTAATAAGGCAAAAATGGTTGACTGCGCTGCTGTGGCATTCAAGTTTTGACAGTCCATGACCCAAAGTTCATGATTTTGATTATTTTCCACAAGAAGATCTTGGTGTTTCCGATGAATAGGTTATTGGTATCCAGTATGACTTCCTAATTAAGAAGGGTGTATTTGTGTCATGAATCCGATGAATGGATCTGCTAATTCACTACAAGAGACGGGTGGTTAGTCCCATTACAATTACATTTGCAGCTTGAGCTTGCATAACGTAAAGATCTAAAACTACCCTTTGATATTGTGGACCAGCAGCTTAAGGAAGCTTTATTGGTATATGATACTGTGTATACCATTACATGCAAATGTTGGATGAATAACAGATCCTTTAACATAGAGAATGGTGTTCGGACTGTAAGGATGGAGCTTATGCAGCACATCCCATCATTCATTATTGTGTGAGGTTATAAAGGCTTGGTTGTATATGAGGGACAACCCCGCACATGTGCCACATGTAACTCTGCTGATCATCCCCGAGCAGACTGTCCATGCAAGTGCTGGCCTCAGGGGCATGCCAGCTGCTGGCCCACCAACATTTGCTGTCATATTAAAACACATGCTCGCATGGTACACACCTGAACCAGTGCTGGCTGCAGTGCAGGCAGTGTTTATGCACAACAATGGCAGCCCCAGTGCAGCCACAGAACAAGAGCAGAGCACTGCCCCATGCGACTTATCAGCTCCTCCGACAATGTCAGTATAGATCTGGTTCCACAGTCTGTGAATATCAAGGAACCAACTCCTACTGAGACAACAGTAGCTTCCACAACTGTCACAAATGAAACTCCCATGACAGAACATATTCAGGAACCTACAAAAGTTCTTCTGAATTTACATACACACCAGTGGATACTGCTCCGTCTGAACATGGCAAAGGAAGCCACTAAAGAGAAATCAAAGGACTGTGACACACCATCTTTGCCCACTAGCAAGAAGAATTGTGTCATGAAAAAACAGGATCCAGAGACACAGGAACAGTTAAAAAAGAAATTAAGCAGGGTTGCTGAGAAACTTAGAGTAGGGGCTGCAGCCATGCGCCAAGTTTATGGCAGGGGCTCCCCCCACCAAATATGGCCTGGAGGCAATGGATACAGAAAGTACATCCCCACCCCCACCTACAACTCCAGGTGACGGGTCCTGGTGGGCTGACAATGATCCAGGTGGTTACTGAGAACCTCATAATCGGTGGTTAGATGAAGAGCCCCCAGACTTATCATCACCCATATCCAGAATGCTGTAAGGCTACATGCCCTGCAGGAATTTTTGTATGGAATGCATGCTGACACTGTACCACTTCAAGAAGATCTAACCAAAATTTCCATCTCCGGTTATGTTTAAATTACTAACATCAGCACAGAGGAAGCAACTGGCACCACAGTTATGTGTTGTGAAGGTATTCATGTCACCAATGTCAATATTCTAACCAGTGGTAGAGACATATCTTGCAAGACTAAGAGACTATTAATTGTGAGTATTTATGTGGCTCTGGTAGCTACCATCGGCAGGAGCAGGATGACTTTTTTTGAACGAAGGTCCCTGAGTTGTCCACTCTGACATCATTCTTCACAGAGGGGATTTTAACCGTATGCTCAGTGCTAAGGATCAAACTCTGCACACCAACATTTGTGAAGAACTTGAGTGCCTTGTTCTGGGCCTCCAGCTCCGTGATGTGTCGGAGGGACCACATGGTGACCAACTGATGTACACTCACGTCACCCACTGCCCCACGAGCTGCATCAATAGAATTTACGTTTTGCACATTCAACTATGGGAAAGGTTACTGGAAGCTCAATATCAGTCTTTTATGAGAAGACAAGATGGATGTGGGATAGCCCACACCTGGCAGCAAGCTCTCTGATTCTGGCCTCGCTTCAGTACGACACTCGTATCATGGGAAAAGGTAGCTAAGCCTAAACTAAGATCTGCAACTATGTTTTATGCCACGCAAAAGGAGTTTTGGCAGAAGCAAACAACTGAAACATATTACCAAGTCTTACAAGAACTATATAAAGATGATACTGCCCCAGTTCTGAAATTGCCCACAACATTAAGAGATGTAAAACAAGAGTAACGGCAGTTCAGAGGACAGAATTGGAAGGCTATATAGTCTGTATGCACCCCAAGAATGATGTGTCTCAGAAAACTGCCTCCTTGTACCACCTTCTCAGTGTGTGCCAATGTTGCAACACTAACTTTTTTTCTGATGTCTTGGATGCAGCAGGACACAAACTCACTAGCACTCACAATGTGCTCAAAACCATGTACACACACATTTCAGTGACTTTCACCAGAAAAAACCAGTAAATGTGCAAATCTGTGAAGCCCTGATGCATAAGATATTCACCTGTCCCACTATGGAGGAAGCAGATACCTCAAATCTCCTCTTGACAAAGAAGACATCTACAGTGTCACCTACAATGCGACAGACAAGAAAACTTCAGGACCAGATGGACTGACAGTGAAGTTCTGCAAGCATTACTGGGAGCTTCTCGAGGATACATTACAGGCCATTCCAAATAACTCCCTAAGTTGGTGGATATATACTGAAGAGGATCAACAGCAGACAACTAAACAAAATATGCCCTATTACTTTACTGATTGCTGATTTTAAAATTATGACTAGAGCTGTGAAAACTGGCATGCAGAAATTCTAAGTATGATGATCCTGGGAGGAGCATAACAAAAACCGCCTGTATCCTTCAGGACATCACCACCACCTATCCAGTCTAAGGAATCTGCTGCACTGCTTTTCTTGGGCTCTGACAAAGTGTATGACTGCATCAGTCATGTTTATTTATATACTACCATACACACTGGGTGCTGGTCTCCAGTTCATGAACATAATCCAACCAATAACAATCAAGCCAGTTATCAGGTGGGGGTGTCCCTTATTGATAGCATTGTACACCATTTCTGTTGAGACCCTCCTGACCACATTAACAGACGAAGCATCAGGGCTGGTGATTGGTAATACAAGGCATCGATGTATAGCTTATACAGATGACCTATGAATTGTACTCACAAGTCAACAAGATCTTATAACAGGTGGCCATGCCCCTCAGGAATTTGCATTAGCATCTGGGTCCAAGTGAAATGATACAAAAATTGTTCTTACGCAAATCGGAATGAACATCTGCAATGTTGAGGACATAAGATTGGTGCAACATCATCAGTAATGTTAAGTCACTGAGTATACACCTGGACACAAACACAGCCAGGATGAACATCAGGAACTGAGCAGACATGCTACATCATATTAGGGCAGTCCTTAAAATGTATGGGAACAGGCAACTTAATATACTGAAAAAAGTTCAGACCATTAAACTTACAGTTGCCAGCAAATTTAGTTACCTGGTGCAGATCCTTCCCACACCTCCCCCTGTAGCTGCCAGCATTCAGAAGGCCTTCTGCTGATTTGTCATGAGGAACATTATCTTCAATGTTAGCTTTGAAACCTTGATCTTGCCATATACAAAAGGAGGTCTCAATTTACTCAGTGCAAGAGGCAACACAGCCAGGATTTTATTAGACAGATGGGGCCAAAGTCAGCTGGAACCACCCACTGATGTATCAATGATTCCTTGAATGTTTCCAGACGTAAGAGATTATTGTTTAGAGTTCAGCTGCATTTATAAAGACCATCCTTCCCATTCAAGTTCCAACAGTCTGACATACAAGGTAGTTTATAACTTCCTGACCAAAACTGCCAGAAGAAACCCAGTGGAACAGAAATTGCCAAATAACAGATCGAACATTATTTGGAGGAATAGCTTCTGTGTCATAACTGTCTAGTACTGTCAAGTCATCCTGGTACATGGTGGAAGTGACAGGATACCTACTAACAACAAACCGCACAAAATCCATCTGGCAGCATCTTGTACCTGTATTATCTGTGGTTTTGTGGGCACTTTATTTCACTGACTCTTCTCTGACCCTGCTAAACAAATTACTGATCTTTGATCCAGGAGAGAGACAATCATCAATCCCTCCACTGAGAGAAACACTGACGAAACAGAACTTCTGTGGCCACAGAAGTCTTAGTTTTTAGCTGGTTCTTACATTCACCGAGAGGTTTGTGGAAGTACATTTATGCACTTATTCAAGAAATATTTATTCTTTTAAGAATAAATTCCTCTTTTATTCAAGAAATAGAGAATTTTATTTGCCTTATCATTATACCTGCAAATTTTTAGTCTATAAGATGGCATTTATGTTTATCATTACAAGGAAGACATTATTTTTTGTTTCAAGAAGAGATATATATTACTTCTTTCAAGACAGTCATAGAATGAAAAGCACTCTAGCACGAAAAAGTTGACTTTACAGCTCTGAACATATGTTGTGAGTCATTTATCAGCATTTATTTACTTAAGATAGCTGTTAATCTTCTAATAAACATTTCTTAAAAATTTTGCTGAAGCCATATGAAACTGAAACTGGCCTATAATCTGCAATTTTGAATTTGGCATCCTCCTTATGCACAGATATTAGTTTTACAGTTTTCATTCTGTTTGGAAATATGGTATGTCAGTCTCAAATGATGAATTTACTATGTTTGCTAGTGGTTCTACAACAAATGTAGCACTAACTTTGATGATAACATCTAGTGTTTGCTAGTGGTTCTACAACAAATGTAGCACTAACGTTGATGATAACATCTAGTATCTCATCAGCACCCTCTGAATGTTTATTAGGTACTCTCTTTATAATTTTAGATGATTCCTCAGGTGTTGCTGGACACGTGAATAATGTACTTGCATGAATTTTTCAATCCAACAGCACTCTCTTATTGTCTGGCTGCTTGTCATGATGTATATTTATCAACTGCTGTGCTATTTTTGAGAAAAAATGGTTGAAAACACTAGTAACTTCTCTAGGGTCAGTTAGTTTATTGTCGTTCTTGATCAGCCCTTGTTACCCCTTAACTGGTCCGGTGAAAAAAAATGCATTAAAGCTCTAGTGGGGTCTGAAAAACCCCATGACTGAATAGATGTTATCACAAATAATTGCATTTACTTATCAAATAAGATACATATTATTACATGTGATGTGTAATATATGAACTATGTATATATACATAAATTATGTGTGATTACATAATTAAATTGTGCATGTACAATAAGCCATGTTATTTTGCACAGTCATGGCAAATACATACACTGTGTTCCAAACAAAGCAACTTATGATACTTCACACAAGAAAATTTTATCTTTCTGTCTTTTTCTCGAGGGCACAACTGACAACGCCCCTTCCTGACACATGGCTCTGGACTCCCCACTCCTTCGTCACCACCTCCCTTTTTTGCAACAAACTGCTGCAGCTCCCTTGGAAGATACCTGGTTTCATGTCTATCCATATGCTCTTTGATAAGTGCCATGCCTAATGAAGTCAAAAATTTCCTTCTTGGCATCTTCTGTGCTGTTGAATTAGGCATGCAGTATCACACAACAGCATTGTTTACACCAGCGATGTCCAATAGTGCAAATAAAATAGCCATAGGCCATCTCCTTGTATGTCTCAAAGTAGTGTATGTACCACACAGCTGGTCAAGGTTATCCACCCCATCCTTTGTCTCATTGTAGTTGGTTATCATTTCAGGTTTTCCAGAGTCTGTTATCTTCTGGTCATGATGCATGCATAACTGCCTTGTTCTTCTTCGTAACATATGAAAAAAGCGTGAGGTCTGCAGTATGTCCAAAGACAGTAGATCCAATTTGTCTAGGCCGGCTAGCTTTGAATTCTTGTGGAATTTCAAGTTTGTTGGCTCTCACTGTTCCCAGGATGGTGAGTTTCTGTGTTTTCAATTTCTCAGCATGTTCACTGGAGGTGAACCAATTGTCAACAGTCGCATTTCAATTTGTCCCTTTGATGGGTTCAATTAATCTCAGCACTGTTTGCGTTGGCACTGAGCATGTTTCTGTGAACTTCACTTTCTGAACTGATATAAATGAAAGCATTATTCATATAGAAGTCCCTGGAATCTGCAAGGCATAGAACTTTTATTCCATATTTATTAGGTTTTTTAGGCATGTACATTTTAAAAGGGCATCGTCCCCAAAATGGTACCAGCATTTCATCAACAGTCACAAAGCTTCCAACAACAAAATACTGAATACAATTATGGATGAATGCATCCCAAATTTCACGAATAGGAGCAAGTTTATCTGTTTCCCTTCGCTCTGCTCGTGTCTGGGCACAGTCAAACGGCAAGGCTGCAAGAATGAACAAGAATCTCTTGACAATCATAGTGGCCCGGAAGATCTCTCTACCTGTACCATCTGAAGCAAAAAGGCTAAAAACATCTTCATTTCCTGATTTCAATACACCTGCCAGGTATAACAGTCTTACCAGTGCTTTGATTTCAATCATATCAACATCACCCACAAATGATGGCAGAGGTTGTTCATACCTGCTTCTCATTTGATGGATTTTGTCATTTGAATGATTCACTATAATTTGTAGCATGGTGTCAGTGAAGTATAACTGCCAAGTACCTAAAACGTCATTGTCACGGACATCCTTTGCAGCTCCATGAACACCTGGCAATCTGATAACAATGTTATGCGCACATGTATGTCCAAGTGCAGGTGGATTCTTGCTCCACTTGAAACATTTATTCTTCCCATAGAAATATTTGAAATAACAAGTGGGCACACAATCTTCTTCCTCGCTGACATTGGTTTCATCTGAAGATGATATGTCATCAGGCTCCACTACACCATCTGAGATTTCTGACAAAGATGATAACTCATTCTCACTGATATCACTGAGAGTTGGGTCATCCAGCAGACGCTGTATTTCTTCGTCTGTCAAACGCTTCCTCCAAGCCATGGTACTGTAACTCCTGCAAATATTACAAAAGTTTAGAGCAAAAAATGGAAGAAAGTTTCCTAGAAAATGTTCACCTTAATGGAAAAAACACTAACGTTAATGCTCTGGAGGAGTCTCACACACCCCAGACTGCTCCCAACTAACAAACCGTTTGGAATGAATTCAATATAATGGTGCACACAGAGTCATCTACAGCACCATCTGTTGCCTAGATATAGAGGTACATGTAGGAAAAAAAGTCCTGGGGTCTGTCAGTCCCCACTAGACCAATTAAGGGTTACTGTGATTAATGGGCCTTACATCTATTTCCCTTTTTATATCTTCTCAGTTTGCTCAGTTTTACTCTTGGACTTACACAGTGCTTTGTTATTTTCTGGGTTTCACCCCTCAAAAAATTATGTTGTGTTAGTATTCACTTCTGTCCTTTGTAGTACCACAGACATTTAAATCATAACTAGTATTTTGCTTGAGTACTCATACAGTCTCCTCTTATTTTGATATGATATCTTTATACATTTTGTGATTCACTTTTTTTTATTAATTAATTGAATGAAATGTAGTTATATTCTTTGGAAACGCTATTTCAAACAGTGCTTAAATGTGGTGATAAACTTATCATACTTTTCATTGGTATCATTACAGTTACATAAATCATTCCAATTTGCTCCCTTCATGAGAATTTTTTTCCCCCCAGTATTGAAACTCCTTGCAGTGCTTCTTAGTCCATGGAGTTCTGGGTCTCCTGTAACAACCATCATAAGAATTTGAGTGTAGTGGTGTAGTGGTCACTAAAATCTGTGACTGCCATTGGTATGTTATAGGCATATTTGCATGCATTTATCAGAATCTGGTCAATGATAGATGCACAAGTTGTTGTTTCCTGAGTTGGTTCAGTTACAGCTGGGCTTCATCACAGATAAGGGGTGAAGTGTCCTGGATTGCTCTTGGCCTGCCGACCACTTTTGTACCTAGTCCTACAGTTGTTGTTGTTGTGGTCTTCAGTCCTGAGACTGGTTTGATGCAGCTCTCCATGCTACTCTATCCTGTGCAAGCTTCTTCATCTCCCAGTACCTACTGCAACCTACATCCTTCTGAATCTGCTTAGTGTATTCATTTCTTGGTCTCCCCCTACGATTTTTACCCTCCACGCTGCCCTCCAATATTAAATTGGTGATCCCTTGATGCCTCAGAACATGTCCTACCAACCAATCCCTTCTTCTGGTCAAGTTGTGCCACAAACTTCTCTTCTCCCCAATCCTATTCAATACTTCCTCATTAGTTATGTGATCTACCCATCTAATCTTCAGCATTCTTCTGTAGCACCACATTTTGAAAGCTTCTATTCTTTTCTTGTCCAAACTATTTACCGTCCATGTTTCACTTCCATACATGGCTACACTCCATACAAATACTTTCAGAAATGACTTCCTGACACTTAAATCTATACTCGATGTTAACAAATTTCTCTTCTTCAGAAACGCTTTCCTTGCCATTGCCAGTCTACATTTTATATCCTCTCTACTTCGACCATCATCAGTTATTTTGCTCCCCAAATAGCAAAACTCCTTTACTACTTTAAGTGTCTCATTTCCTAATCTAATTCCCTCAGCATCACCCGACTTAATTCGACTACATTCCATTATCCTCGTTTTGCTTTTGTTGATGTCCATCTTATATCCTCCTTTCAAGACACTGTCCATTCCATTCAACTGCTCTTCCAGGTCCTTTGCGGTCTCTGACAGAATTACAATGTCATCGGCAAACCTCAAGGTTTTTATTTCTTCTCCATGGATTTTAATACCTACTCCAAATTTTTCTTTTGTTTCCTTTACTGCTTGCTCAATATACAGATTGAATAACATTGGGGAGAGGCTACAACACTGTCTCACTCCCTTCCCAACCACTGCTTCCCTTTCATGTCCCTTGACTCTTATAACTGCCATCTGGTTTCTGTACAAATTGTAAATAGCCTTTTGCTCCCTGTATTTTACCCCTGCCAGCTTTAGAATTTGAAAGAGAGTATTCCAGTCGACATTGTCAAAAGCTTTCTCTAAGTCTACAAATGATAGAAATGTAGGTTTGCCTTTCCTTAATCTTTCTTCTAAGATAAGTCGTAAGGTCAGTATTGCCTCACGTGTTCCAGTATTTCTACGGAATCCAAACTGATCTTCCCCGAGGTCGGCTTCTACTAGTTTTTCCATTCATCTGTAAAGAATTCATGTTAGTATTTTGCAGCTGTGGGTTATTAAACTGATAGTTCGGTAATTTTCACATCTGTCAACACCTGCTTTCTTTGGGATTGGAATTGTTATATTCTTCTTGAAGTCTGAGGGTATTTCGCCTGTTTCATACATCTTGCTCACCAGATGGTAGAGTTTTGTCAGGACTGGCTCTCCCAAGGCCGTCAGTAGTTCCAATGGAATGTTGTCTACTCCGGGGGCCTTGTTTCGACTCAGGTCTTTCAGTGCTCTGTCAAACTCTTCACGCAGTATCGTATCTCCCATTTCATCTTCATCTACATCCCCTTCCATTTCCATAATATTGTCCTCAAGTACATCGCCCTTGTATAGTCCCTCTATATACTCCTTCCACCTTTCTGCTTTCCCTTCTTTGCTTAGAACTGGGTTTCCATCTGAGCTCTTGATGTTCATACAAGTGGTTCTCTTATCTCCAAAGGTCTCTTTAATTTTCCTGTAGGCAGTATCTATCTTACCCCTAGTGAGATGTCCGCCGCTCGTGGTCTCGCGGTAGCGTTCTCGCTTCCCGAGCATGGGGTCCCGGGTTCGATTCCCGGCGGGGTCAGGGATTTTCCCCTGCCTCGAGATGACTGGGTGTTTGTGTTGTCCTCATCATTTCATCATCATCCAGGAAAGTGGCGAAATTGGACTGAGCAAAGGTTGGGAAATTGTACGGGCGCTGATAACCACGCAGTTGAGCGCCCCACAAACCAAACATCATCATCACCCCTAGTGAGATAAGCCTCTACATCCTTACGTTTGTCCTCTAGCCATGCCTGCTTAGCCATTTTGTACTTCCTGTCGATCTCATTTTTGAGACGTTTGTATTCCTTTTTGCCTGCTTCATTAACTGCATTTTTATATTTTCTCCTTTCATCAATTAAATTCAATATTTCTTCTGTTACCCAAGGATTTCTAAGAGCCCTGGTCTTTTTACCTACTTGATCCTCTGCTGCCTTCACTACTTCATCCCTCAAAGCTACCCATTCTTCTTCTACTGTATTTCTTTCCCCCATTCCTGTCAATTGTTCCCTTATGCTCTGTACAACCTCTGGTTCTTTCAGTTTATCCAGGTCCCATCTCCTTAAATTCCCACCTTTTTGCAGTTTCTTCAGTTTTAATCTACAGGTCATAACCAATAGATTGTGGTCAGAGTCCACATCTGCCCCTGGAAATGTCTTACAATCTAAGACCTGGTTCCTAAATCTCTGTCTTACCATTATATAATCTACCTGATACCTTTTAGTGTCTCCAGGGTTCTTCCATGTATACAACCTTCTATCATGATTCTTAAACCAAGTGTTAGCTATAATTAAGTTGTGCTCTGTGCAAAATTCTACCAGGCGGCTTCCTCTTTCATTTCTTAGCCCCAATCCATATTCACCTACTACGTTTCCTTCACTCCCTTTTCCTACACTCGAATTCCACTCACCCATGACTATTAAATTTTCATCTCCCTTCACTATCTGAATAATTTCTTTTATATCATCATACATTTCTTCAATTTCTTCGTCATCTGCAGAGCTAGTTGGCATATAAACTTGTACTACTGTAGTAGGCGGGGGCTTCGTGTCTATCTTGGCCACAATAATGTGTTCAATATGCTGTTTGTAGTAGCTTACCACCATTCCTATTTTCCTATTCATTATTAAACCTACTCCTGCATTACCCCTATTTGACTTTGTGTTTATAACCCTGTAGTCACCTGACCAGAAGTCTTGTTCCTCCTGCCACCAAACTTCACTAATTCCCACTATATCTAACTTTAACCTATCCATTTCCCTTTTTAAATTTTCTAACCTACCTGCCCGATTAAGGGACCTGACATTCCACGCTCCGATCCGTAGGACGCCAGTTTTCTTTCTTCTGATAACGACATCCTCTTGAGTAGTCCCCGCCCAGAGATCCAAATGGGGGACTATTTTACCTCCAGAATATTTTACCCAAGAGGACGCCATCATCATTTAATCATACAGTAAAGCTGCATGCCCTCGGGAAAAATTACGGCCGTAGTTTCCCCTTGCTTTCAGCCGTTCGCAGTACCAGCACAGCAATGCCGTTTTGGTTATTGTTACAAGGCCAGATCAGTCAATCATCCAGACTGTTGCCCTTGCAACTACTGAAAAGGCTGCTGCCCCTCTTCAGGAACCACACGTTTGTCTGGCCTCTCAACAGATACCCCTCCGTTGGGGTTGTACCTACGGTACGGCCATCTGTATCGCTGAGGCACGCAAGCCTCGCCACCAACGGCAAGGTCCATGGTTCATGGGGGGAGGAGTCCTACAGTACAAAGTCAAAATTTAAATGTTGCTCACTCCCTCCAGTCCAGGCAAACTGCGCAAACTGTTGGGTTCTTTTGTATTAGGTGTGGTTTATTATGGATCTTGGACAGCTTAGAAAAGCACCATTTGTTCAATGGCAGTTCCTGGGAAAACCCTGAAAAACCATGATTATTCACAACTAAATGAGGGAAAGGCCACTTCTATAATTTCTATTCATGGCAGATCGTCAAAATGTTTACCATATGTTCTTAAAATGATATTCTCGGGGAACTTCAAAACTATTTTCATATGTTCTCAAAATACTGTTCTCAGGGAACATTGAAACTTTTTTTCAATATCATTATCTGTTACTGATGTCTAGTGGTTCAAAGTTCCCGTACTAATTCATGTAAAACTTAATATCTGGTCTCTGAGGCATAAATGTAGTTTTAATTCATGTAGTGATTACAAGGCTAGTGTTCTAGTGTCGTTGCTATGGTTATGAGGTCACCACACTCTTTTAGTCAGTATTTTTTCACCAATAAAATTTTATGACCTGCTGTCTCTGTATAATGGCGCTTCCTCCCTGTATGCCCAAAGTGGTACTACAGTGACAAAAAAAGCACTGAAAATGGTGTTAATACGCCTGTAAAGAACTTAAAATTACTATCAAAAATTATAAAAACTGGAAAGGCTGCAAAGTCAGTAAAATATATTTAAGATACAAGTCATAAGCTGAGTGTTTTTGATAAACTTCGATCATTGAACAAAGTATTCAGAAAAAAATGTAAAGCAAATAATTTTATGTTAACCTTATATTACACGTACTTGTCTGTTGTTTATACATCAATGGAAAAAAAATACTGAAATTTCAGGAATCCATTTATCTAGGTAATGTATTTAATTGATAAGCATTTCAGTATCACATGTTAATGTAAGCACAAGATGAACCATTGGAGATGTGAAAGGCTGGTACATTAATAACCAATGTAACCACCAGGACGATGAATGCAAATAGGCAAATGTGTATGCATCATGTTGTACAGGGGACTGATGTCAGTTTGTGGAATGGAGTTCCAGGCCTGTTGCACTTGACTGGTTGATACAGGAGTGATTAATGTTGGTTGTGGATGATGCTGGAATTGTCATCCAATGATGTCACTTATGTGATTGATTGGAGACAGATCTGGTGATGGAGCAGGACAAGGCAATGTGTCAACACTCTGCAGAGCATATTGGGTTACAACAGTGGTATCTGGGCAAGTGTTATCTTGTTGGAAAGCACCCCTTGGAATGCTGCTCATGAATGGCAGCACAACGGGTCAAATTAAAAGACTGACATACAAATTTGCAGTCGAGGTGTGCAGGATAACCACAAGAGGGCTTTGGTTGCAGCCACTCAACTGGCCTCCTCCTAACCAACACATAGCCATCACTGCCACCAAAGCAGAAACAGATTTTATCAGGAAACTCAACAGACCTCCACACTGCCCTCCAACAAGTTTTCGCATGACACCACTGAAGTTGCAGATGGCAATGGTTTGAGGTCAATGGAAAGCATGTTACAGAGCATCTGGCTCATGTAGTGGTTAATTAAAAAAAAAAAAAATGATGAAAAATGGGAGAAGAGAGACCGTGAAAAAAGGGAAAGAATGAAAGAAATGCAGATCGGACTTCGTATTTCAGAAAAGCTATAGTTGGGGTGGTCCTTGTGGCGTTTTTGAGCAAAAGTTAAACCAATTTCCACTACAAAAAGTATTGAAAAGAAACAGAGAATAACAGAATGTAACTGACAGGGGGAAGTGGCGTAGACGAGAGATCATCCTTTACCAGATTAACTTATCTTCTTTCGGGCGGCGTCCACGTCTTCAAAAAATCTCCTTCATTTCAGCGTGAAAAAATCTGCTCCGAAATCTTGCAATAGTCCAGGGATCACTAATTTATACCAATGAAAATTATCTTGATACTGTATGCAATTTAATTCACTTTGCTACTTCCATCCACCGAATTTCTTAATAACTTCCACAATGTCTACACATTACAATCAGATCAAGATTAGCCATTAAGTTTTTACATCAGCATCCGATCACGTCTGCCTTAAGCTACGGCTAACAAGAGACAATTGAAAACGGATAGAAAACAAAAAAAGGTTACAATTTTGGTATTTTCTCTGCCGTCGAGCGCTCATACCGCTGCGACGGGATATTTTTATCTGAGGGAACGAGTGTAGCGCGGCGAAATTTAAAGCCCCGCTACATCGCCCCCTCGACTGTCACGCTAAAACATTTAGCGTGGCAGGCTAGCAAACAATAGAATAGATATACCTAAATGTCTATTATACATATTTTCCCAGGAAACGCCACGTGCATACTTAGAGGATTATCTTTGCCAATACTTGGTTTCTAAATCTATATACTACATACACTTGTTACAGTTTTGATCCTTTTTAGACAATTAATATATATATGTTTACATAGTGTGTGTTTGAGCAAGCTGCTCACCAGCGCAGTTAATGTTGTGTACTCCCAGCGTTGGTTTCCCAATGCATCTCTGGCAGCACGTAGTCTTTGCGCACGCGCAGTAGCATCACTGAATTTCGCGTGCGGCAGTTTCAAAATCGCTGCGTTATGACAGTCTTCAACAGTATTCGCTCTCACATAGTGTTCATTACAAGTTGTTATTCCAGCATAAATGGCGTGTTAAGTCCGGTGACACCATAAGATTGAGCGCGTGCGTGATCTGAAGCAACGTCCATGTCTTCTGTTACGACACAACACTCCAGGTCCTTGTGCGTTTTCATTACTATTGTTCCCGGGGCATATATGGTCGATGTAGTTTTTAGCCTCCACATCGCCTACGACAGGTGCTGAGTTTATAGTCTCCAAGCATCTGAAGGCCGGCCAGGAACAACGGCGTCGATGTTCGCAAAGGTAGGTGTTTCACCACATTGTTTACACTTGCCAACAAACGTTCATTTGCAGTGTGAAAATCCTCATTATCGTCGAAGTAAATTGCAGTTTATATCGATTTACAAACAGTTATTCGGTTTATGCGCCATAAGTTTCACAAACAACACAAAATTCGTCGTTTATAACGTTCACAGTTTAACACAGTTTGCAACACTTTTTGCCACATTTACATTTTAACAAAGTTCACTTTGTCCAAGCATGTTTACATCATTAATTCTGAAAGCTTACATTTCGTGGTCACATTTCAAAATATATTGACAATATGCAAAGTTTTTATACATATACAAATACATATAAATTTACAAGAATATGCATGTGAAATATTTACAAAAAAAAATTATACTAAGTCCCATTGGCTTTCTTTTATTGGGTTTTATGGTCATTTTGATTTTCTTTATTAAGGTTTTGACGTGCCAAGGGATATAAGACTTAATGTTTAAAGCACGGGCTTTCCTTCATTTATTATTTCTTTCTTTCTTTTGGTTCCATATCTTGGCTGGCTAGTGGTTAACCAGGCTTGTAATGCCATCAATATTCATGTCTTTTTATTCATACCTGAAAGTTTACTGTCACACATTATATTCTTACATTCCATAAACAAACAATACCCAGCTGCAGTATGTGGTAGGATAATGGAGAAAGAAAGATAGACTGGAAGAAACTATTCACTACCTAAAAACTGCCAAATCCTACTGCTAATACAAAAAAGAAAGAAAACATAATACATTATAACGTTTGCATCACCTTCAAGGGGTGTGTGAAAGGAGGTGCTTACAGTTTACCAAATCATGGGTAAATGTAAGTGTCCTTACGTCACGTCTGTGTAGTGTAACATCATGACAGATTCTCTGTTTGTGTTCTGACTGTTCATATGACTTAGTGTATTATACCTTAACAAATCCTTGCATGAGTAAATCACATATCTGCTCAGTACATCCTCAATATCTCCACTTCTTGTGGATACCGTCTATACAAATGGAAAATGTATCTCAGAGATTCTCTCACTCATAATGTGTGTTATATGATAACATATCAAATTTCCTCTCAAGAGTTCAACCATGAACTTTCTTCTACTTTAGTGAAGGTTAAACATCATGTGTGTGTGTATATATATATCATTTCTATCTATAAATTATAAATAAAGAACATATTATTATAATTGACAGTACAATGTCTCTTTCTCACTGTCCGTTGCTCGACGCCGGCTGCACGGATGGTCACTGCTCCTTTGCACTTACCTCGCATAGCCTAAAAAGTCAAATGTCTTCAACGTAGATGTAACTTTGTCATCTGTTCGCTTAAGTGGAGGTGTTGTACGAATCGCAAAACGGCCTTAATAACTCTCCTATCTTTTGTTTCCTCATGGTTTTCTGTGGTGTGCAAGTATAATAAAGGCTAACATGGCACTAATTTCACTTTCGTAAAAAAAAAATTATACAAATGTATTCACATGAGGGCTGTGTAAAAAAAACTATATTTCTTCCAACTTAAGTTCCTTAAAATATCGTTCTCCTGTCTGAACACGAACTATAAATGTTCTCTTCCACACAGTGGCTTAACAAAACTTAACGAAAGGTTACTATGTTACACTTCTGAAATAAATTAAAGCTTATGTGTTTCCAAGTTACATTCTTATTACACTTCTTTCAACAGCTGTAATCACCATTATGTTCACTCTGCTTTTCTTGCATTCATTCATTTTCAAGGGCACTGTAAACAGATTCACTTTTAACGTCTTGTACTCACGTGTTCTAACTCATCACAAATGTTTTCTCTCAAACTGAAATTCTTATGTAATCTTAAAGATGTAGACTGTTTACTCACTTCTCTATGTAGCACAATATTACCAAACATTCTCACTCATTCCTTACTCACATATTCATCATAATATATATATATCCTTATACATTAAACAGATTCTTCATCAAACATTAATATATCACATACCTGGGGCACTTCCATTCTCATAAACTTCCAATAATATTTTCCTCAAATAATCTCTCTCCATCAACTACTTCACAGTAACTTATCTTCTTATATTAACTTAAATATTAACTCATTCATACTGATCATTCATCCTTACATCCTCATTCATTCTGCTACATACCTATGTCATTACTGATTTCAACAGCTATTATCTCCTGTCATTAGAGTGCCTTGAAATAACTAATTGTTGATTCACCTTATAATTTACAATTAACAACAAATGTAACCTGGGTAGATCTCATTCCTATATGAATATCTTTTCTCATTTAGTAAGTGTACTCGCCTGGGTTTACCTTCTCTTCATAATTATGTGTACAAGTGTAACTGCAGTATATAATTTCCATAACTGAATGTTTGTGTTCTTAGGCTGTATAACTTAATGTTCGTGTATTCAATACAAATATTTATGATCTCGTTTCACAGCAACTTGCTCATGTTCAACTTAGTTATCATTATATTATGTTGTTTTAGTGCACAAAGGGTTTCAAATGTCTGTGGGGATGCAGCCCCCTCGGCTTGTGAGATAACGGGTATTCTAGGGAGTAACAACCTGGGTGAGGTATGCTTGCTATTCTGAAAGGACCTGAATATAATAGCTGCCATTTGCTGTTCAGTTGTTTTAATTTTGTAGACTTGGGATGTGAACGCAACAGAACAAGGTCATCAACCTGACAGATTTGTGTATTTGTAACACGTTTGTCATACTTCTCTTTCCTGATCTTGGCTTTATTGCATAACGTAGTGTATGCCTGTCTTACTTTCTCTTCCAAAGGTATATGTGTTGTGGATGGGGTTAGCTTTGGAATGGGCATAGCCCACTTGTTCTGTTCAGGTTTGTTTAATAATAATTCCTGTGGTGGGTATCCTGTTGAGGCATGAGGCAAGTTGTTTACTATCTGCTCAAAGGGTGCTAAAAATTCGATCCACTTGGTGTGTTTGCGAGGTGAATGTATTCTCATGAATTGACCAAATTCTCTAAAAATCCTTTCTACGGGGTTCCCTTCTGGGTGAAATGCTGATGTAAGAATATGTTTGATGTTATGTGTGACAACAAAAGATTTCCATTTTCTTCCCGTAAAATAGGGTGCGTTATCCGTGATAATGCTATGGGGCTTGCCAAACCTTGTAAAGTAACTGTTAGTCAAACGTCTAGCAATAGCAGATGCGTTGACAGTGCGGATAGCATACAATTTTAAGTATTTTGAGAAGACATCAAGTACAGCAACGATGTATTTCACACCTCCACGAGCTCTGGGATAAGGTCCTGCGATATCCAACGATACTAACTCCAAAGGTCGGGTTGGTATAATAGGATGTAATTCATTCAAAGATGATCGGTTGGAAAATTTTGCTTTTTGGCAGATGATACATTTACGAACAATTTGCAACACTCTCCGACGCAGATTGGGAAAATAACAGTACTGTACTATTTTATCAGTGCATTTGGTGACTCCGTAGTGTCCCCAAGTTTTGTGTGTGAACAGAATAAAATCATCAACATGCGCGTCGGGTAGACAGACACACCAATGGTACGAGTCTGGGGTACGCCTATGAAAAAGTACATTTTTGTGTATTGTGTAATATTTTTGTAAATGTGAAGAAGGATCTGTACGTAATTTCTTTTTGATATTTGACCACCTGGGGTCGCTGTCCTGAAGTGAAGCAAAGTTCTTGCACATATTGCGGTAGTACGGAGCGTATGTACCATCATACATAAGTAAGATGTTAAAGTCTGATGTTTGCTCGGAAAGTTCCGAAAAATCCTGTATGCCTTGGGGCAAACGGGACAGGGCATCGGCTACTACGTTTGATTCACCTTTAATGTAAATAATTTCGAAGCTGTATTCTTGCAGTGAAAGGCACCACCGGGTGAGCCGTGAATGAAGCAATTTGCATGATAGCAAGAAAGAAAGGGCTTGGTGGTCTGTGTATATGCGAGTATGTTTACCCCAAAGAAAGTAGCGAAACTTACGGAATGCCCAAATAATGGCAAGAGCCTCCCGTTCCGTCACCGAGTACGACCTCTCGCACTCAGTGAGCGTGCGGCTCGCAAAACTTAGCGGTTTGATGACAGATTGTCTTGATTCGGATTGAATTTGAAATAGAAAAGCGCCAAGGCCGTATGATGACGAATCCGTGGCTAGGCAAAAATCTGACGTCATGTCAGGGTGGCAGAGGAGGGGTGCGTTCACCAATGCATCTTTAATAGCCTGAAAATCAGCTTGGCAAAACTCTGTCCATCTCCAAATTGCGTTCTTTTTCAGTAAAGTTAGCAAGTGAGAGCTGTTCAGAAGCTGTTTTGAAACAAACTTCCGAAAGAAAGAAGATAAACCTAAGAATGCTTTCAACTGTTTGCGGTTTTGTGGAGGAGGGAAATTACGAATAGCATCAATCTTCTTAGAATCGGGACGAATACCTTCCGGCAAGACAATATGGCCCAAAAACTTGATTTCACGCCTTCCTACTTTGGACTTCGAAAGATTTACTGTGACTCCAGCTTGTGAAAATTTAAATAAAATTTGCTGTAACAGATCAATATGTTCCTCCCACGTATTTGTTGCCACGACAATGTCATCGACATACGCCGTGACGCGTGACAACAAACACGGGCCGAGAACGGCGTCAAGCGCCTCGATGAACACGCCCGCGCTTACGCGCAAACCAAAAGGCAACACACAAAACTGATAACTGCGTCCTTCACAGAGGAAAGCAGTGTATTTACGACTGTCATTGTGAAGGGACACCTGCCAGTACGATAAGCGGAGGTCAATATTAGTTAGGTATTGTACATTAAAAAATTTTAGCAACTGTTCATCCAAGTTGACGGGTCTTGTGTTAACGGGTATAACAGTTTTGTTGATTTCACGTGCGTCTAGCACCAATCTGACATTTCCATCTTGCTTGCCTACCGCCAGGATAGGACTGCAATAAGGAGAATGTGATTTTTCTATAACACCCCAGATCAACATACGCTCGATTTCACGTAAAACTGCAGGTTTCTTCGCCCATGGAATATTATAATGTGTCCTACAATAAGCCTTATGTGGCTTAACATCCATTTTGTAGCTATAACCTCTGATTACACCAGGCCTCTCACTGAAAACTTGTGCATAATCACACAATAATTTGTACAATTCTTCTTCCTGTGGTTTCGTTAAGTAGTCAGATTCGACACATTTCTGATACAATAAATCCTGCTCAATCTCCTGATAGTCGGAATCTTCAGGTGTTAAATTACATACACTAACTATGGTAGGATATACCAATTGAAATTGACTTACTTCGTAATGTTTTTGTCGTGGTTCAATCGTCTTGTTAAGTTCAACATTAATTAGTTGTTCTCCTACGGATAATTGACATATGCCATTACTTAAATCTATGATTGCTTTGTGTTCATTCAAAAAATCCATCCCTAGGATGCAGTGTACGATAAGCTTGTCTACAATCAGAAAATTACACTTGAACTGTGTATTGGAAAATGTGAAGTTAACAAGTGCTTGCATGCGTATGTTCTTAGATTTAGTACCTGTGGCACTAACCACGTGGCAATTCTGTACAGGTAATGTGGGTATGTTTATAATTTGTTTCAATTCATTATAGAATGCGGTTGACATCACACTTGCAGCGGCACCAGTATCGAATAAAATTTGTACATCATAATCGTTAAACTTAACCCATACCGTAGCTTGTATGAATTCTTTAACACAACTGTCTGATTTAATGTTTATCTCGTCGGTTAATTCCTGTTCTGCTGTCATTTTGTCATCGTACCTGAGGAAACAAACCGTCTCAGCCGTTGCGCTCTTACAACACCTCACGACCGAAGCACGAGCGCTTAGCTCGGTCGTCGACTGTTTTCCGTCGTCTGCTGTGTTTGGCCGGGTTCGTTGACCAGCTCCACTATGTTTACATTCCGGCCGGTTGGCGCCCACGCGTCAGCTGATGGCGCGCCGCAATTGTTATTGCTACTTCGTGGCGGGGAGTGCAAAACTGTACTGGGGAACGGGGGCGGATTCCGTGGAGGGTTATGATTTGTCATGCGTGAATTTTGTGTGTTCCACATATTCTGTCGGTGATTGTTGGGATTGGTATTGTTTTGGTGGTAATTATGTCTGTTATATGTCATGTTCCTGTCAAAGTAGCCCGGGTTGTACCGGTTATTCTCACGTCTCCTATTGTTGTTGTTGTTGTACTGTCTGTAATTTTCATTTTGCTTGTAGTTACCATTTTGATATGGGTGATAATTATTGTTATTATTATTATTCCACGAATTTCTGCGGTTGTTCCTACTGTCATACACGTTTCCATTTGAATATGTTTCGCGCGCAGGCATCGTATTGTGTCGCGGCGCGGACGGATGGTTCCACCAACCACCGTCACTACGGTTCCTTTGGGGTGGGTGCTGGTTTTGGTTACTAATATGAATAAAATTTGAATGGCGTGAATCGCCTCTGTAAACTACGTCCATTTGATCTAAGAAGTTTAAAAAAGTCTTAACGTCATTCTCCGGTACTCCTATTAATCTGTCTCGGTATGGAAAGGGTAAGTGGCTCTTTAAAGTGTCAATTATCGCTGGCAAGTCGGCTGGTTTGGACCAGTACAGTGTCTTGTCTAGGTACCTCTCAAAGTATTGTCTTAACGTCTCTTTTTAGGGTCATAGGTCTCGGGGTTGCACACTTCTCTCCTTAGACCCTGTTGCTCATTCTCGGACCAGAATTCGTCCAAGAAGGCTTGTTCGAACTGTTCAAACGTAAGGCACCGCCGCTTCATAGCGGCACCCCACTTAGCTGCTCGTCCTCTCATGAGATTGGTGACGTATCTGATTTTATCAACTTCTGACCAACTACGTGGAAAAACACCGTCAAATGATCTAATAAACACAATAGGGTGGACTTTGTGCTTGTCCTCACTGGAAAATGTCTGGAAATGCCCATGTCTTACAAACGTGTCATCGGTCATGCCGGTTGGCATAACTGTATTGACGTAGTTTGTGTCACTTGCTACTCTAGGTGTCGTATCGTAATATTGCTCGTTTGGTGGAAAAGAAGGCGGCACATTGTAATTTTGATTGGAAATAGGTGATTCCACAATAGGTGTTCTGTCTGTGTCGTTAGCCATGGTTTTAGCTGTTTTGTCGTTTCCTAGCGATGCGTTTGCACCAATCGCCAAACACGGCACAACATTGTCTCGTAATTTTGTCACTTCGTCTTCTGTGTGTTTTGTCTCGTCTTTAACATGTGTCTTTGCTTTTGAAAGTATGTCCTGTGTAATTGTTTCAAGTTTTTTGTCCAGATAGTCGTCACACAATTTACATTCATGTACAATTCTTTCGGCCATGTTGGTGTCGTTGTTTAGTGACGCGAGGTCCGCTCGGTCTTCTAATTTTCCTATCTTTTCTTTGAGGTGGGTCTGTTCAAGAACTACTATTGTGAGTTGTTGGGTAATATTTCCCACTTCTTCAGTTAGCTTTTATTGAGTGGAGCTAGCTGAAATGTGGGCCTGAGCTAACTCTTCCACACGAGTGTTCACTTCCTGCTGCACATTAACTATTTGAGTTAACTGACTCTCACATCGGTTGATATTGTTTTTTGTTTCGTG
Source organism: Schistocerca cancellata (assembly GCF_023864275.1). Classification (NCBI taxonomy): domain Eukaryota; kingdom Metazoa; phylum Arthropoda; class Insecta; order Orthoptera; family Acrididae; genus Schistocerca; species Schistocerca cancellata. The sequence goes on from NC_064627.1 coordinate 1,002,961,854, forward strand.
TGTGAATGTAACTAAAGTTTCTTCCTGTTTAGTGACTCGATCGGACAATGTCTCAAATCGCTGGCTGAGCTGTTGAGTAGTGGTATTTAATTCTGTCATCTGTTTTGTCGTCCGTTCAAAATTTTCGGTCATAGTATGGTTCAATATGTCAATTTTCTGACTAACGTCTCGTTTCATGTCTGCAAATAACTCTAATAGTCGGTCCAGTTTGTCAGTTTCCTGTGTCCGATTTGTGTCACATTGCTGAATTTGTCTCATATTCGGTTCTGACATTGATGTTAGCAATGGCGCTGACGGCCTAGTCTCGCGTCCATTCCACATTTCGTCATTTAAAGTCGTCATCTGTGTATTATCACAAATGTCGCGAGTTTGAGGCAAAATCATTGCATTGATCTGTGAACTCGTCCATGGAGGGAAACGCGGACTTTCTTGTTTGTTGAAAGATGAATCTACTTCACTTAACTCATCTGCCGAAACTATCTCTACCTTACCACGTTCCATTGTAATAGGATGTATAATAGTAAGTCAAAAAGGGAATAATATAAGTCTGATTAATAAAGATTTGACTCAAATTTAGGTTGAAATATTTTCTCGTCAATGTAAATGATTGCTCTATTGCAAACAATGGTTGAGAAAGATGCAGCAGGGCGGACAAAATTTTTCGTAACAAATGACTGTTTGGCGGTCAAATTCACGATCTTCATATGCAGCTACAACAATACTATAATTACCACAAACTACAATAGAAATAGATAAGTTTGGAAAAATCTAGAAGAGAACTACAGGATGTGTGGAAAGGGAAAAATGGATTCTGCAGTTGGCTATTGAATGTTTGAATGAAACATAATTGTGTGACTCACCATTACATTTTCTGTCCTGCAGCGGCTGGTCAATCACTTCTGCATAAATCGTATTCGTTAAAATATGGATTTTCTTAATACATCTCCATCGGATAATCACCAAAAGGTCTCAAAATAACAGTTTTGCATCAATGTATGCCATGAAAAGAAAAACAGATTGAATTAGTTACAAAAATTCTTTACAATATTTTTGTATAATCATTTGCTTAAGTACTATAAAGTTGTTTTCGTTACCCTTTAAACTTCAGGATTTTTGGTTATTCTCTGTTGGGAAAAAATACAAATTAAAGTTTCAAATTTGCTCAAAAACGACACATCCGAAAATTGCGTCCTGTCGCGGGAGCCAGTTGTAGTGGTTAATTAAAAAAAAAAATAAAATGATGAAAAATGGGAGAAGAGAGACCGTGAAAAAAGGGAAAGAATGAAAGAAATGCAGATCGGACTTCGTATTTCAGAAAAGCTATAGTTGGGGTGGTCCTTGTGGCGTTTTTGAGCAAAAGTTAAACCAATTTCCACTACAAAAAGTATTGAAAAGAAACAGAGAATAACAGAATGTAACTGACAGGGGGAAGTGGCGTAGACGAGAGATCATCCTTTACCAGATTAACTTATCTTCTTTCGGGCGGCGTCCACGTCTTCAAAAAATCTCCTTCATTTCAGCGTGAAAAAATCTGCTCCGAAATCTTGCAATAGTCCAGGGATCACTAATTTATACCAATGAAAATTATCTTGATACTGTATGCAATTTAATTCACTTTGCTACTTCCATCCACCGAATTTCTTAATAACTTCCACAATGTCTACACATTACAATCAGATCAAGATTAGCCATTAAGTTTTTACATCAGCATCCGATCACGTCTGCCTTAAGCTACGGCTAACAAGAGACAATTGAAAACGGATAGAAAACAAAAAAAGGTTACAATTTTGGTATTTTCTCTGCCGTCGAGCGCTCATACCGCTGCGACGGGATATTTTTATCTGAGGGAACGAGTGTAGCGCGGCGAAATTTAAAGCCCCCCTACACTCAGAGCTGTACTTGAAGTAACGAATTTGTAACTATTCGTTATGTCACAGTGGTGCCAACTGCTACTCAGATTACTGCTGTTACAATGTGCCGCAGCCACATGCTGAACATGGTGGTCTTCCCTCTTGGTAGTGCCATGTGACCGTCCAGAGGATGGTCTTCTTGTGACCATACATTCTCATGAGTACCATGGCAAGAGTGCATAGTGACTACATTCCTGTCGAGACTCGCTGCATTATCACAGAAGGAACATCCAGCTTCTTGTAGTCCTGTTACACAATCTCATTCAAACTCAGTGAGGTGGTGATAATGGTGTCTTTGTTGCCTTAAAGGTGTTCTTGACTAACATCAGTTCACCAGGTCCAATCTCAAAGGTAACTAATACTCATGACTGTTAAGCATAATGTAAAGCAAACCCGATTTTAATTCTCATTGTAGCACTGCTAGAACCTCTTTTATGCTACTGCCATGCAATTTCAACAGACATCATCTTACAAATGTAGAAACACATCTACCAACTCACCAAATTGAGCTTATGTAGTGCAATTCCTTCTTGGTGTTGCAATTTTTTTCCTGTCAGTTTATGGCTCAAAGTATGTAAACATTTTGAAGTACACAAACAAACTGTTAAAACTGTACTGACCTCTAGAAATCGTTTTATATTACTAGCACACCCTGCTGTAGCAGGGTAAAGAAGGAAACTAGCCAAAAAATGCTCCTGTCAAAGTGCAAAACAGGTGACTATATTCCCCTTTAATAGACTCTGACAGAAAAGTGGAGAGCCAGTTGCTTCAATCCTCATTCTGTCTTTCTCACCAAAAATTGTGGCATGCAAACATATTTGTGCTTTTTGTACTGAAAGTGAGTAGGGGGGGGGGGGGGGGGAGAGAGAGAGAGAGAGAGAGAGAGAGAGAGAGAGAGAGAGACAATGCCAGAGGGAAGAGGAGGCAGTGCCAGTAGGAGAGGGTCTGGACCCTCCCAAACTTGTGAACTTTAGCAGTAGGTACAGGGCAGGGTGCATTTTGAACTAAAATTTTTGACATACGGGTGTAGGGGAAAAATAAGTTGGACCCCCAGAATGTTTGTAGCAATGGGATATACTGTAAATCAATGAGAGAAAAGGGAGACAGTGAAACAGAATTAATAGACAATGGCAATGAGAGGGAGATGCTAAGTATGAAGGCTTAACCACAAAGAAAGACTGGTAAAAGGATTCAGAATGTACTGTGTCAAAAGAGCGTAAATCTGTTTCGATGCCAAAATTTTTGCTGAGGAAGGCAGAGTGAGGATTGAGGCAGCTGGTTCCCTATTTTTCTATCACAGACTTTAAAGAGGAACAATTGTATGGCACGCTCAGGTTCTGTTTCAGATGGAGATTACTGCAGAAAACAGACACTGCCAGATCTTCAACATCAAGAATTAAAGTCTGAATATAATTTTACATAGCCTAACATGGTGTTTACATTTCATGTAGTGGCATAGAGAACTTTATAAACATTGTAGTGGCTGCAGATATGTAAGAGATACTAGTATGGTGAGTTTTGCATGCATACATTAGAAAAAACTGTCAACAAGAAGGATGTAGACATGTCAAGGATAGAATCAGAGCATTGAACAAGTAGTGTAATTAGCTTATATAGGACTTCTACTGGTGATATTAACATTTTATTTTTTTAAAGAGCCTATACCCCATAGGTAAATTAACACAAATACACAAAAGTTCCATCATATTTAATGGCTTCAATATTGATTATCAGTGTGATTCTGTGTGTATCACTCAGTTACTGAAACTTTTGTCAGTTTTTTTCCTAAAACCTGTAGTATAGACAGCAGACAGCAGCATGTCATGTACTCTTACTTACAAAATTTCTGCTGGTATGGATAACAGCTCTACCACAGGAACATTATATATATATATATAAAAAAACAAAGATGATGAGACTTACCAAACAAAAGTGCTGGCAGGTCGATAGACACACAAACATACACACAAAATTCAAGCTTTCGCAACAAACGGTTGCTTCATCAGGAAAGAGGGAAGGAGAGGGAAAGACGAAAGGATGTGGGTTTTAAGGGAGAGGGTAAGGAGTCATTCCAATCCCGGGAGCGGAAAGACTTACCTTAGGGGAAAAAAAGGACAGGTATACACACATGTCCATCTGCACATACACAGACACAAGCAGGCATTTGTAAAGGAAAAGAGTTTGGGCAGAGATGTCAGTCGAGGCGGAAGTAAAGAGGCAAAGATGTTGTTGAAATACAGGTGAGGTATGAGTGGCGGCAACTTGAAATTAGTGGAGGTTGAGGCCTGGCGGATAACGAGAAGAGAGGATATACTGAAGGGCAAGTTCCCATCTCCGGAGTTCTGACGGGTTGGTGTTAGTGGGAAGTATCCAGACAACCCGGACGGTGTAACACTGTGCCAAGATGTGCTGGCCGTGCACCAAGGCATGTTTAGCCACAGGGTGATCCTCATTACCAACAAACACTGTCTGCCTGTGTCCATTCATGCAAATGGACAGTTTGTTGCTGGTCATTCCCACATAGAAAGCTTCACAGTGTAGGCAGGTCAGTTGGTAAATCACGTGGGTGCTTTCACACGCGGCTCTGCCTTTGATCGTGTACACCTTCCGGGTTACAGGACTGGAGTAAGTGGTGGTGGGAGGGTGCATGGGACAGGTTTTACACCGGGGGCAGTTACAAGGGTAGGAGCCAGAGGGTAGGGAAGGTGGTTTGGGGATTTCATAGGGATGAACCAAGAGGTTACAAAGGTTAGGTGGACGGCGGAAAGACACTCTTGGTGGAGTGGGGAGGATTTCATGAAGGATGGATCTCATTTCAGGGCAAGATTTGAGGAAGTCATATCCCTGCTGGAGAGCCACATTCAGAGTCTGATCCAGTCCCAGAAAGTATCCTGTCACAAGTGGAGCACTTTTGGGGTTCTTCTGTGGGATATTCTGGGTTTGAGGGGATGAGGAAGTGGCTCTGGTAATTTGCTTCTGTACCAGGTCAGAAGGGTAGTTGCGGGATGCGAAAGCTGTTGTCAGGTTGTTGGTGTAATGGTTCAGGGATTCCAGACTGGAGCAGATTCGTTTGCCACGAAGACCTAGGCTGTAGGGAAGGGACCGTTTGATGTGGAATGGGTGGCAGCTGTCGTAATGGATGTACTGTTGCTTGTTGGTGGGTTTGATGTGGACGGACGTGTGAAGCTGGCCATTGGACAGGTGAAGGTCAACATCAAGGAAAGTGGCATGGGATTTGGAGTAGGACCAGGTGAATCTGATGGAACCATAGGAGTTGAGGTTGGAGAGGAAATTCTGGAGTTCTTCTTCACTGTGAGTCCAGATCATGAAGATGTCATCAATAAATCTGTACCAAACTTTGGGTTGGCAGGCCTGGGTAACCAAGAAGGCTTCCTCTAAGTGACCCATAAATAGGTTGGCATATGAGGGGGCCATCCTGGTACCCATGGCTGTTCCCTTTAACTGTTGGTATGTCTGGCCTTCAAAAGTGAAGAAGTTGTGAGTTAGGATGAAGCTGGCTATGGTAATGAGGAAAGAGGTTTTAGGTAGGGTGGCAGGTGATCAGTGTGAAAGGAAGTGCTCCATTGCAGCAAGGCCCTGGACATGTGGGATATTTGTGTATAAGGAAGTGGCATAAATGGTTATGAGGATAGTTTCTGGGGGTAAAATATTGGGTAAGGATTCCAGGCATTTGAGAAAGTGGTTGGCGTCTTTGATGAAGGATGGGAGACTGCATGTAATGGGTTGAAGATGCTGATCTACATTGGCAGAGATATATTCTGTGGGGGCTTGGTAACGAGCTACAATGGCATGGCCGGGATGATTGGGTTTGTGAATTTTAGGATGTAGGTAGAAGGTAGGGGTGTGGGGTGTCGGTAGGGTCAGGAGATTGATGGAGTCAGGTGAAAGGTCTTGTAGGGCAACGAAGGTTCTGAGGATTCCTTGAAGCTCTGCCTGGACATCAGGAATGGGATTACCTTGGCAAACTTTGTATGTAGTGTTGTCTGAAAGCTAACGCAGTTCCTCAGCCACTTACTCCTGACGATAAAGTACCACGGTTTTGGAACCCTTGTCAGCCGGAAGAATGATGATGGATCGGTCAGCCTTCAGATCATGGATGGCCTGGGCTTCAGCTGTGGTGATGTTGGGAGTAGGATTAAGGTTTTTCAAGAAATATTGTGAGGCAAGGCTAGAAGTGAAAAATTACTGGAAGGTTTGGAGAGGGCGATTTTGAGGAAGAGGAGGTGGGTCCCACTGTGATGGAGGATGGAACTGTTCCAGGGAGGGTTCAATTTGGATAGTGTCTTGAAGAGTTGGATCATTAGGAGTAGGATTAGGATTATTTTCTTAATTTTCTTCTGCCTCGACTGACATCTCTGCCCAACCTCTTTGCCTTTACATATGTCTGTATATGTGCAAAGGGATTTGTGTGTGTGTGGGGGGGGGGGGGGTAAAGCAACCTTGGGTTAAAAAGCTTGAAATTTGTGTATGTGTTTTTGCGTTTTTTATTGTGTCTATCTACCAGTGCTTTCTCATTTGGTAAGTCACAGCATCTTTGTTTTTTGTATATACACTCCTGGAAATTGAAATAAGAACACCGTGAATTCATTGTCCCAGGAAGGGGAAACTTTATTGACACATTCCTGGGGTCAGATACATCACATGATCACACTGACAGAACCACAGGCACATAGACACAGGCAACAGAGCATGCACAATGTCGGCACTAGTACAGTGTATATCCACCTTTCGCAGCAATGCAGGCTGCTATTCTCCCATGGAGACGATCGTAGAGATGCTGGATGTAGTCCTGTGGAACGGCTTGCCATGCCATTTCCCCCTGGCGCCTCAGTTGGACCAGCGTTCGTGCTGGACGTGCAGACCGCGTGAGACGACGCTTCATCCAGTCCCAAACATGCTCAATGGGGGACAGATCCGGAGATCTTGCTGGCCAGGGTAGTTGACTTACACCTTCTAGAGCACGTTGGGTGGCACGGGATACATGCGGACGTGCATTGTCCTGTTGGAACAGCAAGTTCCCTTGCCGGTCTAGGAATGGTAGAACGATGGGTTCGATGACGGTTTGGATGTACCGTGCACTATTCAGTGTCCCCTCGACGATCACCAGTGGTGTACGGCCAGTGTAGGAGATCGCTCCCCACACCATGATGCCGGGTGTTGGCCCTGTGTGCCTCGGTCGTATGCAGTCCTGATTGTGGCGCTCACCTGCACGGCGCCAAACACGCATACGACCATCATTGGCACCAAGGCAGAAGCGACTCTCATCGCTGAAGACGACACGTCTCCATTCGTCCCTCCATTCACGCCTGTCGCGACACCACTGGAGGCGGGCTGCACGATGTTGGGGCGTGAGCGGAAGACGGCCTAACGGTGTGCGGGACCGTAGCCCAGCTTCATGGAGACGGTTGCGAATGGTCCTCGCCGATACCCCAGGAGCAACAGTGTCCCTAATTTGCTGGGAAATGGCGGTGCGGTCCCCTACGGCACTGCGTAGGATCCTACGGTCTTGGCGTGCATCTGTGCGTCGCTGCGGTCAGGTCCCAGGTCGACGGGCACGTGCACCTTCCGCCGACCACTGGCGACAACATCGATGTACTGTGGAGACCTCACGCCCCACGTGTTGAGCAGTTCGGCGGTACGTCCACCCGGCCTCCCGCATGCCCACTATACGCCCTCGCTCAAAGTCCGTCAACTGCACATATGGTTCACGTCCACGCTGTCGCGGCATGCTACCAGTGTTAAAGACTGCGATGGAGCTCCGTATGCCACGCAAACTGGCTGACACTGACGGCGGCGGTGCACAAATGCTGCGCAGCTAGCGCCATTCGACGGCCAACACCGCGGTTCCTGGTGTGTCCGCTGTGCCATGCGTGTGATCATTGCTTGTACAGCCCTCTCGCAGTGTCCGGAGCAAGTATGGTGGGTCTGACACACCGGTGTCAATGTGTTCTTTTTTCCATTTCCAGGAGTGTATTTTCCCCATGTGGAATGTTCCTTTTATATATATAAAAACCACAGATAAATATTTATATGACTATGTGCTGGCTATTTACAGGTTTTCTTGTGCAAAAATGACTAATTATTTCTATTCAAGAATTCCCTTATAGTACATATTGTTGAATGACAAGAGCTCAGATGGAAACCCACTTCAAAGCAAGGAAGGGAAAGCAGAAACGTGGAAGGAGTATATAGAGGGTCTATACAAGGACAATGTACTTGAGGACAATATTATGGAAATGGAAGAGGATGTAGATGAAGATGAAATGGGAGATACAATACTGTGTGAAGAGTTTGACAGAGCACTGAAAGACCTGAGTCGAAACAAGGCCCCAGGAGTAGACAACATTCCATTGGAACTACTGACGGCCTTGGGAGAGCCAGTCCTGACAAAACTCTACCATCTGGTGAGCAAGATCTATGAAACAGGTGAAATACCCTCAGACTTCAAGAAGAATACCGTATAATAATTCCAATCCCAAAGAAAGCAGGTGTTGATGACATTGTAATTCTGTCAGAGACAGCAAAGGACCTGGAAGAGCAGTTGAACAGAATGGACAGTGTTTTGAAAGGCGGATATATGATGAACATCAACAAAAGCAAAACAAAGATAATGGAATGTAGTCGAGTTAACTCGGATGATGCTGAGGGAATTCGGTTAGGAAATGGAACACTTAAAGAAGTAAAGGAGTTTTGCTATTTGGGGAGCAAAATAACTGATGATGGTCAAAGTAGAGAGGATATAAAATGTAGACTGGCAATGGCAAGGAAAGTGTTTCTGAGGAAGAGAAATTTGTTAATATCAAGTATAGATTCAAGTGTCAGGAAGTCGTTTCTGAAAGTATTTGTATGGAGTGTAGCCATGTATGGAAGTGAAACATGGACAATAAATAGTTTGGACAAGAAGAGAATAGAAGCTTTCAAAATGTGGTGCTACAGAAGAATGCTGAAAATTAGATGGGTAGATCACATGACTAATGAGGTACTGAATAGACTTGGGGAGAAGAGGAGTTTGTGGCAAAACTTGACAAGAAGAAGGGACTGGTTGGTAGGACATGTTCTGAGGCATCAAGGGATCACAAATTTAGCATTGGAGGGCAGCGTGGAGGGTAAAAATCATAGAGGGAGACAAAGAGATGAATACACTAAGCAGATTCAGAAGGATGTAGGTTGCAGTAAGTACTGGGAGATGATGAAGCTTGCACAGGATAGAGTAGCATGGAGAGCTGCATCAAACCAATCTCAGGACTGAAGACAACAACAACAACATAAGAAGTTTTTGGGGAGAAACATCTTTAAGCTACTTTTGAAAACACTTTTCCTATCTATTAGATATTAGATTCTCGAACAGTTTTACAGCTGCATATTTCATTCTTTTCTATGCCATAATTAGATTCATTAAAGAATAATGCAGATCATTTCTCCTTCTAATACTGTTACTCTCAAACACAGATGAACTGTAGATGGTAAATTTCATAAATGTACTGTGAGGCTGTGGTTAATACTTCTACCACTTGCAGATGCCTGCTAGATGCAGTGTGCATGAACCCTAAACATAATCCTAATTACTTTCTTTTGTGGAATGAATAATTTTAGCAGAAGTTAGCATTACAACTCTGCATGTGTCTTGGCCTCTTCAACAAGTTTCTTCCATTCTGCCTTTTGTACAGTTTCTCCTGGGTGGACATGAATGTGAAATGTGTAGATTACATTTTTTTATGATGAGTATTGTATGAGGAACTTGTGAGTTTTACCAAGGAACAATATATTATGCTATAATGTATGCCTGTTCGATGGAATTGAGATTCTGTGTTTGAACTCTGACCTCTTTTGTCATTACTATTCTTCTTCTTGGCTTATGATCTGGACGCGATCCATAAGGAGTGTTTAACAAAGGTTCATCTTGCTGTATCAGCCAATGTAAGTTATTAACAAAACTGAAAACAGAGTTGTTTGGGACTTAAAAAATTGTGTCAGTGTTGAAATCATTTGTAATCCTAAACCTTGCTTGTCTAGAGTAGACATGTGCCTTTACAGAAATTCTTCATTGTTAGGCACCATCTTAAAAAATAATTAAGAAATTTCATTTAGCTCATCATCAAGACGTGCCACCAGTTAGGAAACTAAACCTTTCTTTCAGATTCTACAAGCCTGATGGCTGCTGCAAATAATTTAATAAGATTCACTTTCAGATTTTGTCAAAGTTGCGAGAACATCCCAGGCAGGAAAGCCTGGTCACAGGATTCTAGTTCTGGTATGAGATTTCATTTGCAAAAGCTACACTTGTTATCTTATATTGGGAATCAAGATGAAACCACAATTTTGAGTTACAGAATTTATTGTTGTACAGTGAACGGACTGGCAGCATCTACCATCAGCATATGCACATACCTTAGTTGACTTCATCCTCATGTAACCAGAAATTTGAAGCTTCCAAATGCAGGTTGAAAAGCACTGTAAAGAGGGTGTGCCTTTGTCTGACTGCTTTACTAATGGTAAACCAATTATTTAGTTCTCCATCCACTCACATCACAATCTTGAATCCAGCCAATGTTGCTTAAATGAAGATGGCGGCTACAGTAAAAGTTAAGCAAAAAGTTAAGCAAGTGTCCTTCCAGAAAAACTTAAATTTTGCCGTAAAAAAGAAATCGTGTGAAAATTGTAAAGACGAAATCAAGAAACTGAATGAACGCATAACGAGCTTACAGTTCATAATCGGCAGTTTGAAAACGGACATTTCGAAAATACAACAAGAAAATAGTGAACTGAACACGCTAAAACTTGTGCGAGATAGTTCGTCCGTTACGGAAAAGTGGTCTAATGTAAAGTGCAAGAACAGCAAGTCAAAAGTGCAAATTCGGAAAACCTGTGTAAGTTACGCAAGCTTTGTGCACGAAAACACATTTCAAGTACTTTCGATCGCCGATAGTGAAAATGCAACTTACAGTTCGCATGAACGATGGGAAAAGCAAAAAGGCACTTTGGGGAATAAGGTAAGAGAAGAAAATTTACTGACGCAAACAACTGTGAAGGAGGTCAATATAAATGTGCCGACCAAAAATTGTGTCATAGTGTGTAGTAAAACAATACAAAACGATTCGAAAATTGTGAACTCCAATAACAGGAAACTGTTTATGTTTTCAGACAGCCATGGTCGTGGACTTCCGACTAAACTAAAAGAAACAACTAAAACATTTTCGTGTGGTATAGTGAAACCGGGAGCCCCACTTAGCGAAATTAAAAAAATGACCGAATCCACAGAGGCAAAAAATCTGCATGATAAAGACTTCGTTGTACTTATGGGAGGCGCAATCGATGTCTACAAAAATGAAACAGCGAGTGCAACGCGCGATCTTAAACAGTGTCTGAGGAACCTCACTCACACTAACGTAATACTTGTCAATATTCCGCATCGCTATGATCTTGTAAGATGGTCATGTGTTAACAGGGAAATAGAAAGTGCCAACAGTCAGTTTGCAAAAATCTGCAGACATTTTAAAAACGTGAAATGCGTTGATATAAGCAGTATTGGACGTAGATTCCACACACAACACGGACTTCACCTGAATGGCTTGGGGAAAGAATATCTGACAAGCCTGATAACAAGGGTAATAAAAAAACCATCAAAATAAATTCAAAACCAAAACGATAATTGCATTGCCATCGCCTGACTCCATAACGAAAACGCTTCAAAAAAATTCATTAGAAACTTCATCAGCAGCAGCAAAACATGTAAAAAAAGACCAAATTTTAACAGAAAGAACAGTGGACATCGATTTCAACAACAAAAGAACTACTGTTCCTCATCAGCCAAGTATTATTTTAGACGAAAATAACAAAAACGAGAAGACTCCAAGTTCACAAGGAAACACAGCAGTAGTGGTAGCACCAACATTTGAAGTGTCAGAAACAGCACCACCATCAACAACAACAAATAGAAGGCTGTTGGACAGAAGAAATGCTGAGCCTCCTTCTCATCTCAATGATTTTTTATGTGTGGGCCTGAAGAAAAAGAAGGGACAACAGTAAGTAGTGTCAGGTGTCTCCTCTCTCCTGTCTCAAGGCAGACTCCAATGGATTCTCAGTCAGGTAACAGCACTAATAGAATGAAAAAGCAAGAGGAAGGCATCTCTTTCTTTCATCAAAACATAAGGGGCCTCTCAAACAAAACAGATCAACTCCTTATTAACATTAGTGAAAAGGACGGTATAAATAATGCCCAGATTTTGTGCCTAACTGAGCACCATGTTACTGATAAATGTGCCTTGCCATCTATAGTAAGTTATACTTTAGTAACATACTACTGTAGGGAAAGTAAAGATAAAGGTGGAGTAGCAATTTATGTTAAGGATAGTGTAGCATACAAAGCTATAGATATTAAGAAATATTGTGTGGAACAACAATTTGAGGCATGTGCCACAGAAATAACAATTAAATTCTACCCAATAATAGTGTTGGCTGTCTACAGGGCTCCTTCAGGTGACATAAAAACTTTTCTGCATTCAATGGAACTCCTACTGTCATGGTTACTTCCAAAAGCGAAGGATATTGTAGTATTAGGTGATTTCAATATAAACTTTTTGACAGAAAATAAGAATAAAATAGACCTTGAGATTGTGATGACCTTACACAATCTGACATCAGTAATAAACTTCCCAACAAGAATTACATCCGAGTGCCAAACTATGATAGACAACATTTTTTTAGATGTAAATAGACATCAGAATTATATTGTCAGGCAGGTTATAAGTGGGCTTTCAGATCATGATGGACAAATTCTCACTATTTATGACGTTAATCTGTTCAAAAAAGAATTTCCTCGGTGGAAATTCATAAGAGTAATTAATGAAGAGGCGAAAGGAACTTTCAACCACAGGTTGCAGCAAATGGATTGGTCTTTAGTATATAGCCATGATGATGTTGATACTAAATTTAACTGTTTTATAAATGAATTCTGTGCTCTTTTTGAAGAAATATTTCCCAAGAAATGGGTCAGAAACAGGGCTTCCAATTCTGTAAGCAAGCCTTGGATTACAAAAGGTATAAAACAGTCATGTAAAACCAAAAGGGAAACTTATGCTGCAATAAGATTCTGTAAAGATGTAGAAAAATGGGAACACTATAGAATATACTGTAAAATTTTGAAGAAACTAATACAGAAATCAAAAGCCCTTTATTATGAGAAGAAAATAGATAATTCCAATAATAAAATAAAAGCAATTTGGAGCATTGTAAAAAAAGAAACAGGAAGAGATACAACAAGTAAAGAAGATATAAATAATATCAGATATGAAGGTATCCTAGTAGATAACCCCAAAACGGTGGCTGAGATTTTTAATAAACACTTCCTATCAGTAACTCAACAGATTGGTTGCAAGCCCGATGTTGATGAAGCTGTAACTCTTTGTCAAGCCGTATATTCAAACACAATTTCAGAAATGCACTTTAATCCTGTCACTGTACAAGAAATTCAAAAAATCATCATATCTCTAAAAAGTACGAATTCTGCAGGGGTTGATAATATATCTAGTAATTTATTTAAATATTCTTGTGTGTGGATAAGGGACATTCTCTGTCATATTTTCAATGCTTCCCTTCAGAAAGGTGTTGTTCCCAGTAGACTTAAGTATGCCATTGTGAAGCCCCTGTACAAAAAGGGTGATAAAGATGAACTAACTAACTATCGACCTATCTCTTTGCTGACAGCTTTCTCCAAAATTCTAGAAAAGCTAATACATGTAAGAATTACTGATCATCTCATGAAGAACGAAGTTCTCAGTAAGAGCCAGTTTGGCTTTCAAAAGGGCCGTTCAACAGAAGATGCAGTCTACGCACTTGCAAATGAAGTCCTAGAAACTCTTAATGAAAAAATGCTAGCACTTGGTGTCTTCTGTGATTTATCCAAAGCGTTTGACTGTGTTGATCAGCAGATTCTCTTGCAAAAAGCAAAAATAGTAGGAATAAGTGGTGTTGCAGGCAATTGGCTACAGTCGTACCTCCTAGACAGAAAACAAAAAGTTGTGTTGAATAGCTCGGGTGGAGTATGTGACACTTCCTCAGATTCTGAATGGAGTTCCATTACATGTGGAGTGCCCCAGGGCTCAATTCTTGGGCCACTATTATTCCTGATTTTTATAAATGATCTACCATCACGTACAAGCCTGCCGTGTAAATTTACATTATTTGCTGATGATACCACAATTTTTATGAGCAGTAGAACAGACAACACTCTTGAGGAACTCACTAATCACATACTCTCAGATATGGTTAATTGGTTCAAGGTGAATGGTCTCTCATTAAATTCCAGTAAGACCAGCTTTATTCAATTCTGTACAAAAACAGAAAAAGAGAGAGAGATAAGTGTGACATGTGGTAATCAACCAATAGTTAGAATGGAAACAACAAAATTTCTTGGAGTGCACATTGACAAGAAAATGAACTGGTCTTCACATATTATTGATCTCTGTAAGAGGCTTAGCTCTGCTACCTATGCTTTACGGGTTGTCACTACATGTGTTGAACCTAACACTGCAAAAGTGGCATATTATGGCTATTTTCATTGTCTCATTGAGTACGGAATTATTTTTTGGGGCAACCAGCCATTAGCAAGGAAAGTGTTCATTGCACAGAAGCGAGCTTTAAGAATTATATGTGGATTGCGCCCAAGAGACTCTTGTAGAAATAGTTTTCGTAATCTTAAAATATACACAACTACATGCCAATATATTTTTTCTCTCATGTGTTTTGTTTGTAAAAATATAGATATATTTCAACCAAACAGTAATTATCATGAGCATAACACACGGAGGAAGAATGACATACACAGTGAACTCAGAAATTTGAGCTTGGCACAAAAGGGTGTCCACTACACTGGAGCAAAACTCTTCAATGCTCTTCCTCCCATTATAAAGACAAAGATTCATAACAATAGTGAGTTTAAGAAAGCTCTAAAAATATTTTTGCTAGAAAAAGCTTTTTACAGTCTAGATGAATTTTTAACTAAATAAACTGTAATATTTTAATACTATATAATACAAGTTGACAAAATGCCACTATGAATTTTATTTAACCTGAGCTCTGTAACTGTGTGTGCTCCATATCTGTTTTCTGTAGTGTTTTAATGATTCTAAGAAAATATGTATTTTCTTTTTCTGTATTGCTGCCCAAAGAATTTACTGTATAAATTTTTATATAATTATGTACTCAAATTTCTGTATATGCTATAAGATTATCAGATTGTATTTGTAAAAAACTTACTCGTTCCATGTCCTTGTGTATCCAACACAGTTGGACCTATGGAACACGAAATAAATCAAATCAAATCAATGAAATATACTAAAATGGTATACCAAGGAGTAGCAAATAATTTAGCATTTCAGCCCTGTCAAGACTATTAAAGGCTTACTTGAAGTCTACGTGGAGTTTATGAAGCTCAATATTATACTCATATGCATTTTAATGTACTTACCTCAGTGCAAATATGTGATCTGTTGTTGATCTGTTAGGCTGAAATCCAAACAGACATTCTCTCAGAATCATGTAAGTATATGGAGCTCGACTATTGTAGATAACACTAGACATACGTTACATTCAGCATCATAATTTTGCAGTAATGTGAACAAAAAGTCTTGTCTCCTTCCTTATGTATTGGTTGAATTACACATAAGATCATATCCTGTAGGATTCTTTCCTAAATCCAAATCAACTTAATGAATTTTTAGGTTCACTTATGGAGATCATTTTCCTCATTATTCAATGTGTTTGCAGTTATTCCATCAGTTACCGGTGCTCTGAAAAATTTTAAGACAAAGTACTACCTTCTATGCTCCCTCTAATACGGGTCCGTCTATCTTTGGACCTGCAGTGTGGCAGAGTATCTGCTCTCTCCTGGTAGGATTTTCTTCCAAAATTCCCTTGAAATACTCTTGATCTATCTGGGATACCTTGTTTATCTGTCAGCAAATTTTCCCCTTTGTTCTTGCAAGCTGATATTTGCAGTTTGTATTCTTGAGTTCCTTCTTTCATTTTCTTATAAATTTTCTGGATTTCATTCTGTTGTTGTGCTCCTCCATCTCCTCTATATCTTTGTGAATTCCCTTATTTCCCTCCTACATATTCTTGCTGCCTCCTGCTCTCTCTGTTAATAATGCCTGATTTGATTTCATGTTTCATTGTAAGCATTTCTGTCTTGCTTCCTTTTTACATTCCACTCTGTCTGTCTACATTCATCATCATACCATTTCTCACTTCTGAGTCTACTCCCCCGCCCCAGTATTTCACATAGTATTTTTAATAGAGCTATGTTCTTTGTCTATATGGTTCTCTGCCATCCTTTATTGGTAGTATTTCCTTTGGCCATCATAGCAAGTTTCTGTCTCATTTTTGCTCCTACTAGGTAATGGTCAGATACCAATATATGGTCTCTTTGGTTTACTTCCTTTGTTCCTGATATTTCCCAGGTCTCTTTGTAGAAATTTTTATAGGGAAACGTTAACCCACTGCCTTTAATATGCTTAAGGTAGCAAACTGGGCAACTTTCATACAGTCATTATTAGTTTCATCAGGCAAACTTTCTTTACCAAGCACACTTCTGAAGGCCTCTTCCTTGCCCTGTTTGGCATTGTATTCACCAAAGACTATTTTATCACAAACTTCCTCACACGATCAAAGAAATCATCTACCACATCTTCATCTGATTCTTCTTTTGGTGCATATATATTCATGAAGGTTACATTGTGAAGTTTTGAAGGTTACATTGTGAAGTTTCTCTTTTATATGCAGAGCATATGGTCTTCATTATGTGGAGTGAAAGCAATAACAGATCTACATTTGTACTTGGAGATTACAAAACCAAATCCATATAGGTGTGCCATTTTAAAAGATAGCAGGATTAACAGATTCTACTCAAATATCCAACTTAAATAAAACTGATTTTGTCATTCTTCTAGGTGGCTCAAATAACATTTATTGCAATGAAGCGTCCAAGTTCATAAAAGAACTGAAGAAATGTTTAAACAACTTATTATATAGTGCTAATCACATTGTAAATGTAGTGCCTTGTTATTATTTGCCTTTCTGGTCCTGTGTTAACTGTAAAATTTGTGTTTGAAATAAATAAATATCAGAAATATGTTTTAACTTTCAGAACACAGAAGTAATAGACATATACAGCTCAGATAGAAGGTTTTTCACAACTCATGGACTCCATTTAAATATTTTAGGGAAAGAGCTACTAGCAGAAAAATTATGCACTCATGTTCTGAGGCAAAAAGTGCTAAGCTTTGAAATTACAGCAGAGCACTCTCAACAGCTTAAAGTTATTCCATCAAGATGCAGTAGTGGAAACAAACCAAACACATGCAGCCAGTCCACCAGCTGAAACCAACCCACAACCAGTAGACGGTCCAACAGCAACAAACACTCTATTCCCAATTAGAAGTATCAAACAACTGTTACACCTAAAGGATTTTTTAGTGTCAGTAAGCCTAAAACAGGTAGGAAGGTAAAAAATGATTTCATTCAAGACTGTGCAAATTCCCAAACATTTCTACCAAAAAGTGTAAATAAGAAAACAAATAAGAGGAAGTGTGACAGTCTTATAAAGAATGCTATTCTTGAGACTTTAGACAGAAATACCAGTAGTTTCTTAATGTACTTGAATATAAATGTACAACCAAACATAATAGAGTGAATAAAATTGATGAATTGTATATTTTAATTTCAGAACGGAAAAAATATTAAAATTATTTGTTTAAAT
Organism: Schistocerca cancellata; assembly: GCF_023864275.1. Lineage (NCBI taxonomy): Eukaryota > Metazoa > Arthropoda > Insecta > Orthoptera > Acrididae > Schistocerca > Schistocerca cancellata. The sequence goes on from NC_064627.1 coordinate 1,002,979,539, forward strand.
GATCATTGTCTTACAAAAATTTATATTACAGCCTTAAATAAGCTAAACAATTTCAAAGTAGCGTCAATTATTTGTAGAATAATAGCATGCTTGGAGGCTCTGGCATATTTGTAAATAATGTAGTAGGGTATAAAGTGAAAGATGATTTCAATTTTCTAAAACGCATATTTGAAAACTGCTCAATTGAAGTAGGAAAACAAAATATTGTTATTGTATAAATATACAGAATCTCAATTGTAGAGGTAACAAAATTATTTTTATAATAGTTAATGGAAATAATAAGAAAATAATGAGAAAAAGAAAAGGGTTTTAATAGCTGCTGATTATAATATAAATTTATCAAATGAAACCAGTGACTCAATAAAGCCTACGGACTTAATCCAAAAATTTCGTTTCAATGTTAACTTCCTGGAAGTCACAAGAAGAAATAAAAATACAATCTAATTATAAATTTGATGATTCCAACAAGTTATGTGCATTTTAACATATTTTTAGGAAATTGTTGCATATATTCAATGAAGTGTTTCTATTTAGAGTATTCCATACAAAAGTGTCTAATGAGCTACATTGGATCATTGTTGTATGAAATATATCCAGTGGGGAAAAAAGACAACTGCACAAAATATGGCTATGACCCTGTTTTCATTAATTAAGTCATTAATTATGTATAAAACCATACTTAAAAAGGTAGTAAAAACAGAGAAAGAAGTGGCTAATAATAATTACATATTGGCTCATGAACACAAATCAAAGGCAGTTTAGTCTGTTGTAAAATAACAACTGTGAATTAGAACTGTCAGCAAAGATATACCCAAAATTTAGGATGGAAATAAAATTGTCACAAATCCAGCTCAGATGTCAAAAATCAGATGCAGATGCTTATACAGAAAAATTACATTTAGGTCAGAAGGCAGAAGAATACTTTCACAAATTTGAGAAAATTTCAGCCAAAGATTTAGAAAAAACTATATTCCAGCTAAAAAACCGAAATTCTGCAGGGTGGAGTCGCATACCTACCAAAGTAGTTAAAGCAGCTGCTAGGAAAATAGTGCACCCCCTTTGCTCAGTAATTAATAATTGCTTGAAGAAGGCACCTTTCCAGATGCCCTAAAGTACACAGAGGTAAAACCTTTGTTTAAAAAAGGCTCAAGAGAAGATATAGGGAAGGACCACCCAATCTTTATTCTTCCAATATTTGCAAAAATATTTGAAAAATTGTTGGAAATGCAAATTAAAAAAATAATACAAAATCAAACATAATGTCATATAATCAATATGGCTTTCAAAAAGCCAAAAGCACAATAGAAGACACTAATGAGGTTGTGAAAAAAAAGAGTTCTGCCTTAGACAAGTCGAGAAAAGCTGCAGGGTTATTCTGTGACCTCACAAAAGCATTTGATTATGTAAAACATCACTTGCTCCTGTATAAAATGGAAAGATATGGAATTGGGGGTTGTGTTTTGAACTGGTTTAGGTAATATCACACAAACGGAAAACAAAGGTTAGTTATATCATCAAGCAACAGAAATTTCTTCTCTGGATGGATAAGTATTTCACAAGGAGTTCCACAAGGTTCAATTCTGGGTCCAATTTTATTTCTGCTCTATATAACTCAGTTTTATTCACCAATGATACTTCTGCCCTCGACAAAAGCAATGACTTGGAACAAGTTCCCCCAATTGCCACAAATCTACTATGCAGTTTAGAAAATTTGTTCCAATTAAATGGATTGAAACTGAATACTGGAAAAACATATACTGCATTTTAAAACTAAATCCCACATTAATCATAGAAACCAAAACTTTAAAGAAGCAGGTTGTGTTAAGTTTTTGGAATGCTTCTGGACCAAAATTTATCCTGGTCTTCACATATTAAGTACTTAGCACATAAATTAAACAGCCTGACCTTTGCAATGAGGATTTTGTCCTATTTAACTAACAAGCAGATGAGAAAAGCAGATTACCACATCTATTTTGAGTCAGTTATAAGTGACTTTTTGGAGTAACACAAGCAAAATGATTAGAATATTAAAATTACAAAAATCTGTTGTTATAAAAATCTGTAATGCAAAACCAAAAGAATCTTGTTGCCACTTGTTAAGAAATTTAAAAATATTAAATGTCCCTATTTGTACATTTATGAACTGATTATTTTTGTATACAGTAACCATAAGTTGTTCATAGACAATAATTTTAAACATCAGTACAACACTACACTAGGAACAAGGGGAATTTCATGCTTCCTTCTCATAGATTAAAGCTATATGCACAAACCCCAGAACACATGGGTATGAAAATTTATGGTATTCTCAAAATGAAACAAAGCCACACTATGGAGCTAGGGCAACTGAAACAAAACGTTGTTAGTACAGAAAATCTGTTATTTCTTAGAAGAATTTTCTAACAACAATGTGAAAATCTGAGCAATAAAGCAATTGAGTGTTAATTAAGCTTAGCAGTTTTAGGTCAAATAAATTACTGTAATAATTATTTTTTTATGTTAATGCTATTATTATACATTGTTTCTGTAACACATCTGAATTGTAACTTCAGTGTTGATGAGTACCCTGTACATTAAATCACTGATTTAACTGTGTATGTTATGGGAAAATAAAAATTCTTATTCCTAATTTGTCTTGTCCTTCATCTTTTTCTGAGTAATACAGAGAGAATTTCTGTGTGTGTGTGTGTGTGTGTGTGTGTGTGTGTGTGTGTGTGTGTGTGGTGTGTGTGTGTGTGTGTGTGTTTTATATATATCACAACTTCCCTCCCTACCTAATTTCCTGGAGTGCAACTACTTCCATTCCATATCTTAGTCCCTATTCACCTACAGCGATCACATCTCCTATTTGTAATAGTGTATGTGTTTCCCATGTTTCAAATTTGAGCACAGGTGTATCCATATTTCTGTTCCTTGGTGTAATTCATCTTTATGAAGGTAATATGAAATACTTTGTTAAATTGTTTGTGATGATAGGCTTTTTACAATGAAGGGCTATTCACCCAGTGCACAACTCTCAATCATGGAGGGCCAGGCTTTTGTTTTGGTGTTAGCTCCCCAAGGAGGATTGTGAGATGGTCCACTGGGTGGCAAAGCCAAAAAATATTCTTCATTTAACTTCTGTTTTCATATGAGGGTTGTTCAATAAGCAATGCAACACTTTTTTTCTGAAAGTAGGCTGATTAATTCAGGATTCCAACGTTGTTGTTGTCTTCAGTCCAATAACTGGTTTGATGCATCTCTCCATACTCCTCTATTATGTGGAAGCCTCTTCATCTCCGAGTAACTACTGCAACCTACATCCACTTGAATCTACTTACTGTATTCATCTTTTTATCTACCTCTATGATTTTTACCTCCCATTCTTCCATCCAGTACTAAGCTGGTGATCACTTGATGCCTCAGAACATGTCCTACCAATTGATCCCTTCTTGTAGTCAGCTTGTGTCACAAATTTCTCTTCTCCCCAACTCTTCTCAGTACCTCCTCATTTGTTATGTGGTCTACCCATCTAATCTTCTGCATTCTTCTGTAGCATCACATTTCAAAAGCTTCTGTTCTCTTCTTGTTTAAACTGTTCATTGTCCATGTTTCACTTCTATACATGGGCAACACTCCATACAAATTCTTTCAGAAAAGACTTCCTGACAGTTAAATCTATACTCGATGTTAATAAATTTCTCTTCTTCAGAAACACTTTCCTTGCCATTGCCAGTCTACATTTTATATCCCCTCTACTTTGACCATCATCAGTTATTTTGCTGCCCAAATAGCATACCTCAGTTACTACTTTAAGTGCTATGTGGGGTAGTGCTATGTGGTCTGAGGCACCTTGCCACTGTTCGCATGGCTCCACCCACTGGAGGTTCAAGTCCTCCCTTGGGCATGGGCGTCATTAGCGTAAGTTAGTTTAAATTAGATTAAGTAGTGTATAAGCCTAGGGACCGATGACCTCAGCAGTTTGGTCCCATTAAGAACTTATCACCAAACCAAACTACTTTAAGTGTCTCATTTCCTAATCTAATTCCTGCAGCATCATCTGATTTAATCTGATGACATTCCATTATCCTCGTTTTGATTTTGTTGATGTGTATCTTATATTCTCCTTTCAAGACACTGTACATTCTGTTCAACTAAATACCTAGGAATTATAATTACAAACAACTGAAATTGGAAGGAACACACAGAAAATGTTGTGGGGAAGCTAACCAAAGACTGTGTTTCAATGGCAGGACACTTAGAAAATGTAACAGATCTACTAAGGAGACTGCCTAAACTATGCTTGTCTGTACTCTTTTAGAATACTGCTGCATGGTGTGGGATCCTTACCCAATAGGAGTGACGGAGTACATCAAAAAAGTTTGTAGAAGGTCAACACATTTTGTATTATTGTGAAACAGGGGAGAGAGTGTCACTGAAATGATACAGGATTTAGGATGGACATCATTAAAACAAAGGCATTTTTCATTGCAGTGGAATCTTCTCACAAAATTCCAATCATCAACTTTCTCCTCTGAATGTGAAAATATTTTATTAACACTGACCTACACAGGGAGAAATGATCACCATGATAAAATAAGGGAAATTGGAGCTTGCACAGAAAGATATAGATGTTCGTTCTTTCCACACGGTATATGATATTGAAATATTAGAGAATTGTGAAGGTCTTTTGATCAACCCTCTGCCAGGCACTTAAATGCAATTTGCAGAGTATCCATGTAGATGTAGATGTAGAACTACTCTTCTAAGTCCTTTGCTCTGTCTCACAGAATCACAGTGTCATCGGCAAACCTACTAGTTTTTATTTTTTGTCCCTGGACTTTAATTCCTATTCCAATTTTTTCCTTAGTTTCCTTAACTGCTTGCTGAATATACAGATTGAATAACGTTGGGAATAGGTTATGGCCCTGTATCACTCCCATCACATCAACCACTGCTTCCCTTTTGTGCCCCTCGACTCTTATAACTCCCATCTGGCTTTTGTACAAATTGTAAATAGCCTTTCATTCCCTGTATTTTACCCCTGCCACCTTTAGAATTTGAAAGAGAATATTCCAGTCAACATTGTCAAAAGCTTTCTCTAAGTCTACAAATGCTATAAACATAGGTTTGCCTTTCCTTAACCTGTTTTCTATGAGAAGTCGAAGGGTCAATATTGCCCCCAGGTTCCTACATTTCTCTGGAATTCAAACTTATCTTCCCTGATGTCAGCTTATACCAGTTGTTCCATTCTTCTGTAAAAAAATTGTTTTAGTATTTTGTAGCTGTGAGTTATTAATCTGGTAGTTGTAATTTTCATGCATGCCAGTACCTGATTTCTTTGGATTTGGAATTATTGTATTCTTCTTGAAGTCTGCAGGTATTTCGCCTGTCTCATACATCTTGCTCACTAGATGGAAGAGTTTTGTCATGGCTGGATATCCCAAGGCTATCAATAATTCCAACGGAATGTTGTCTACTCCCAGTGCCTTGTTTCGACTTAGATCTTTTCGTGCTCTGTCAATTTCTTTGCGCAGTTCCATATCTCATCTTCATCTATGTCCTCTTCCATTTCCAGAATATTGCCCTCAAGTACATCTCCCTTGTATAGACAGTCTATATACTTCTTCCACCTTTCTGCTTTCCCTTCTTTGCTTAGAACTAGTTTTCCATCTGAGCTCTTGATATTCATACAGGTGGATCTCTTTTCTCCAAAGGTCTCATTAATTTTCCAATAGGTGGTATCTATTTTACCACTAGTGATATATGCTTCTACATCCTTTATGTTCTCTTTCACCTGCTTCATTTAATGCATTTTTATATTATCTCCTCTCATCAATTAAATTCAATATCTCTTGTGTTACCCATCGATTTCTACTAGCCCTCATCTTTTTACCCACTTGATCCTATGCTGCCTTTACTATTTCATCTCTCAAATCTAGCCATTCTTGTTTTACTGTATTCCTTTCCTCTTTTCTTGTCAATTGTTCTCACAAACTCCTTGTGACACTCTCTACAACCTCTGGGTCTTTCAGTTTATCCAGGTCCCATCTTCTTAAATTCGTATCTTTTTGCAGTTTCTTCAGTTTTAATCTCCGGTTCGTAACCAATAAATTGTGGTCAGAAACTACATCTGCCCCTGGAATTGTCTTACAATATGCACCTGCTTAGCTGGGTGGTAATATGCTTGCATCCCATGCAAGCGGGCCCGCGTTCAATTCCCAGCCTGGTCCACTTGGGGACTGGGTATTGTGTTGTCCTCATAATCGTTTCATCCTCATCACCAATGCAGAAGTTGCCCAACGTTGTGTCTGAAATAAGACTTGCACTTGGCGGCCGAACTTCCCTGGATGGGGCCTCCCACCCAATGATGCCATATGCTCATTTCCATTGTTTATCTTACAATTTAAAACCTGGATCAAAATCCCTGTCTTGCCAGTATGTAATCAGTCTGAAACCTTCCAGTGTATCCAGGTCTTTTCCACATATATTACCTTCTTTCATGATTCTTAAACCAAGTGTTAGCTATGATTAAATTACGCTCTCTGCAAAATTCTACCAGACAGCTTTCTCTTTCATTTCCCCCAGTCAATATTATTTGTCTTCCTTAACTATCTGAATAATTTCTTTTATCTCATCACACATTTCTTTAATGTCTTCATCATCTGTGGAGCTAGTTGGCATATAAGGTTGTACTAGTGTGGTGGGTGGGTGCTTCATGTTTATCTTGGCTACAATAATGGGATCACTATTTGCTGTGTATAGTAGCTTATTCACATTCATATTTTTTTATTCATTACTAAATCTACTTCTGCATTACCACTATTTGTTTTTGTATTTACAACCCAGTATTCACCTGACCAGAAATCCAGATCCTCCTTCCACTGAACTTCACTAACTCCCACTATATCTAGCTTTAACCTATTTGTTTCCCTTTTTAAATTTTCTAACCTACCTGCCCAAATAATGGATCTGACATTCTACACCCCAATCCGTAGAATGCCAGTTTTGTTTCTCGTGATAACGATGTTCTCCTGAGTAGTTCCCACCCAGAGAACCAAATGGGGAACTATTTTACCTCTGGAAAATTTTATGCAAGAGGATGCCATCATCATTTAACCATGCAGTTGAGCTGCAAGTCCTTGGGAAAAATTACGGCTGTAGTTTCCACTTGGTTCCAGTTGTTTGTCTGCACTAGCACAGCAAGGCCATTTTGGTTGATGTTACAAGGACAGATCAGTCAATCATCCAAACTGTTGCCTCTGCAACTACTGAAGCAACTGATGCCCTTCTTCAGGAACCAAATGTCGGTCTATCTTCTCAATAGATACCCCTCCATTGTGGTTGCACCTATGGTATGGCTATCAGTATCACTGAGGCACACAAGCCTCCCAACCAACAGCAAGGTTCATAATACAGGATTCCAATAGATCATGTTATTTCCCACTCTTCTTGCTACAAAACCCTTTTTTCAATGTAATCTATGTTCAATGCAACGGCCTTTCATCGACTTACTGTGAGGGCCTGTATTCCTGCATGGTACCTCTCTACGGTCAATGCTGCATCTTGCTGCATCAATAACCTCTGCATCATATACATACTGCTTCCCATGGAGTGCATCATTGGACCAAACAGATGAAAGTCGGAAGGTGTGTGATCTGGGCTGTAGGGTGAGTAAGGAAGAACAACTGTCCAATGAAGTGTTGTGAGCTCACCTTGGGTGGGCAGATTTGTGTGAGGCCTTGCACTGCCATGTACAAGGAGAAGTTTTTTACATGTTTGTGGTGAGGAGCACATTGAACTCATTTCTTCAATTTCCCAGAGTAGCACAATACACTTCAGAGTTGATCACTGCACCACGAGGGAGAACATCAAACAGAATAAACCCTTCACAGTCCCAGAAGATCATCACCATCATTTTACCAGCTGAGGGTGTGGCTTTGAACTCTTTTCTTTTTTTTTTTTTTTTTTTTTTTGGAGGAGAGGTAGAGTAGTGCCACTCAATGGATTGCCATTTTGTTTTCAGTTTGAATGGATGAACCCATGTTTCATCACCTGCGACGATGTTCAACAAAGAACTATAATGATCAGCCTCATAATCATGCAAACAATTCCACACAGATGGTCGTTGATTGCTCTTTATGGTCTCCTGTTAGGCAGCAAGAAACCTGGGCAAACACCTTTGAGTAACCCAACTGATGGACAAGTGTGTCAGCAGTACCAACAGAGATGTCCGGTTGTGCAGTGACCTGTTTGACTGTGATCTGTCAATCACCTCAGATAAGAGTCTCCACATGTTCCAACACTGCAGGAGTCACAGCTGTGTGTGGCCAGCTAGCATGTGGAAGATCGGACAGGTCTGTGCAGCCTTGTTGTGATGATGATGCCTCACCCAATGGCTCACTGTGCTTTTGTTCACTGCCAGGTCTCTGTAGACATACTGCAATTGTCTGTGAATATCTGAGATGCTCTGGTTTTCAGCCAAAAAAAAAACTCAATGACAGCTTTCTGCTTGTAATGCATCTCCATTATGGATGCTATTTTGAAGGCTATGTACAGCACTGCCACATATCAGAACATTGTGAAATTATAGAGGCTGAAGTGGGAATATTTCACAATGTCCCAGAACAAATTCTGCATTTTTTGCACTGAAATTGGCTGAGAAAAAAGAGTTACATTGCTTATTGAACGTCCCTCATGTATTAATTGTCAATTTTATTGTCTTGTGTTTGAAATAATTTTAAAACTGATTTACATAGCTATTAACATCTGTTATATGAGCTTGTACAAACGTGTTGTTAGTGTGAATATCTCAATAACACTTGTTATGCAATGAGACTGAATTGCAGATGTTTATGTAACATTTCTTCTACGACATTGTTGATGAAGTTCAGCATTGTCTCCTCTGAGGAACTCCTTCATTATCCATGTGAGGTTGGAAACTCTTTATCACACTTGTGATGTAAAAGTGTCTACTGGTGATCTCCACCTGCTGCATGCTACCCGAAGAGAACGTCAGACAAATAACAAAATGACACAAACACATATACATATTAATACATAATACTATACACAAAATGTGTAACTGTGTGCCATTATCATATGAATAAATGATAGGATTACTCATTTATACAAGATGATGAGGGTACAGAAGACTTTACATTTCTGACTTAAAATGGAAAATTCATTATTTAACCCTCGAGTGGGTGCGTCTGTGTATAAAGTGTGCCAACAAAAAATAAAATGATTTAGCACTGTTCCATTTTTGTTTCACAACTGCAAGCCCATACCTATTCCTTCATTATTGCTTCAGGTGACACAATGATAATTTGTGTTGTCATACACTCAAGTGAGCAGCAGTAATATAAAATATAAAGTGAGCTAGGCAGAAAAAATTTACGATCCATGCAAAAAAAAAAAAAAAGAAGCCCCTAATGCTACATTGAGGCAGTTGTCTATGAGATAATTAGTGATCAAATAAGCAGCTGGATGGGATCTGATGCTACTGCATTGCTTAATGCTCTGAGTGGGTCATTATTGTCTCTGTAACACCTGTCCTTGGCAACTGTGTGTTGTACTGAAAATTTATTCCATTATTGTTTAATAAAACAGTGGTGTAGCTTATATTACATAAGTTAATTTTCTTGTTGTTTAAATAACCTAAGATTAAATTGTGATTTTGATCATACATGACTCACTTTGGCATAAATGAAGCTATTCTACATATGTGTACAAACAGGGGCAGCTCCTGTACAGGTTTGCAGGTTTGCGCTACCCCCAAGGAATAATTTTGTTCAACTGTCTTTGCCTTCTGAGCATCCTATACTAGTGGAGAAGTAGCGCTCCATTTATCTCTTTTGAAACGCCTGGTCTCCAGCTGCCGAACGCAACGGAGTTGGACAGAATGTGCCGATGGCAACAGGGAGTTGCGCTGTGGCTGCAAACATGGACTTGGGTGTCTCAGAGGGGGTGTGGGGTGCGGCGACAACGCTTGGCAACACTGTAATCGTATGCAGGTCTTGTGTGTATAAACACCTCACCCAGGCCACCCTGCCAGCCGCAGGAAGTGGGCCCAAACTCTTCCGAAGGGAAACAGAACTATCAGATCTTCGAACAAAGTGGGATTCTCGTGCCCCCTTACCAGTTCAGGTGTAGCTGCAAGTTAACTATTTCCTGTGCAATGTGTTAGTTATTTTAGTGTGTGCTACAGTGAATTTTGAGGCTCAAGTGACAAGTGAATATGTGAAATAATGAATCAGGTAATTTCATTGCTCTCTGAACCCTTCAGTTCACGGAAGTTTGAAGCAAAATTAGAAATCAAGAGGCTAGGTAGGCCGACTCTTGCTTTAACAATTTTGCAAACCGTTAAAATGAAAAATCGCCAATTCAATATGAAATTTAACTCTGAATTACAAAACAAGCATGAATGACTGTGTGGTTGTGACACGAAATATGCCTTATTTTGTTTTCCTTGTTTATTATTTGGAGGAGATCTTTCATGGTCTAAACACGCAGTCTGTGACATTCAATACCTCCATGACAAAATTAGAAAACACAAACTTTCTTCAGTGCATGTAAATAACATTTTGAATGTGGCAAGTCTGGGCAATATAAATATAGCTACCCAATTAGACAGTGGGTAGAGAAGGTCCGAGGCATTACACAACCAAAAAGTTACCAATAATAGGTACATATTGAATCTAATTATTAACCGTATTCATTTCTGTGGTTCATTGTAAACTGGCCTTAGAGGATATGATGAGACTGAATCATCTTCCAATCCTGGTGTTTTTCATTCCTTGATTAATTTTAGTGCAGAATTAGACTCTGTATTAAAATTGCATTGAGAGAAAGCTACAGTTTTCAAAGGAACCTCAAAAACCATCCAGAATGAACTCCTCCAGTGCACGCTTCAAGTCTGCCAAGAGGAAATTAGAAAGGAAATTAAGGGTGCTGAGTTTTTGTCCATAATAGCTGATGAAAGCAGTGATGTAGCCTGTGTTTTCTAGATGGTTATAGTATATAGGTACATCATTAATGGGAAACCAGATGAAAGATTTTGGGACTTCATAGCAGCAGAAAACCATGATGCCCAGTCTTTGGCAACGTCCATCATCAAATAGATAAATAGTAATTTGGGGAACTGTCCACATAAGCTAATAGCGCAAACATATGATGGTGCAGCAGTCATGAGTGGTTCATCACGTGGTGTGCAGGCTCTTGTTAAGGAAAAGTTTCACAATGCTTCATACATTCATTGTTATGCCCACCAGTTGAATCTCATTATGCTTAAAGCCTCTTCCATTAATAAAAATGTGCGAATATTCTTCACTAAACTTCAGGAACTTTGCAGCTTCTTTTCAGCATCTCCTCAAAGAACAGCACTTCTCAATGACATAGTACGAAAACGACTGCCACGTTCAGTGCCTATTCGTTGGAATTTTCAGTCAAGGAGCATCAATACTGTTTTTGAATATAGGGAAGATATAATCATGTACATGAATAATATGAGCCAGGGGGAAAGCCTGTGTAATGAGAACACGATGCTGCAAGCTTGTGGCTTAGTAACAATTTTTAAGGATGAAAAGTTCATTTTTTGGCTTTCATTTTTTCATAAAATCATGATCTGTGTGGATATTTTGTATAACCAGCTACAAAAAACGGATATTGACCCAACTTATGCACCAAATCAGCTGACAGCTTTTGAGCATGAAATTGCGATCATTAGGGAATGAGTGAGTGAAAATTCTACAGGTTTACATGAGTACCATAAAAGAGAGAGAAATGAAGATGGTGCAGCGATGTGTAACTTACTGTGGGAGGCAAAAGAAGTATGTGATGTCATAAGTTTGAGTGAATCTGTGGAGCTCCTGAAAGGGATAATTACGATTCCAATGACCACATCAGAAGCAGAACGTTGTTTTTCTTCACTGAAACACACCAAAACCTTCTTGCGGAATACTATGGACCAAGAAAGACTATCAGCACTCACAATGCTCTCTATTGAACGAGACCTCATTTTAGGAATTGCAGACTTCAATCAAAGAGTGATTGAAAGATTTGCAAATTTGAAGGAAAGAAGAATAGAGTTCCTGTACAAGTGATCACCACCACATCCAAATTCAGAGATAAAATCGAGCGGTGTTAGCATCAGTCCTGCTGAAAAAGGTTAGTAAGGCACGCCTACCACTTTTTGAGTACATAGAGCTGCACTTGATTTTAATTCCTTTTATTCTGCAAAAGTAATACTTTTTTCTGCGTACACCTTTTGGTTTTATTATGAGTAGATGCCGGAGTGACATGAGCGATCGGACTGTTTACATCAGGTGTTACAAAAACATGAGAAGTGTACTGATTTTCTCTCATTTGTTGATGTTTTCCTTCGTGAGCAAAGTGCACCACCATCTTCTTTGGTTATGAGCTGCCACTGTGTACAAAGTACACCACGCATCTGCTCGTGTTATGAAAAACGGCGCGTCCGCTCGAGGGTTAATAGGGCAAATTTCTGTATCCTCACAGCTGATAACCTAGTCTACAGAGCACGGACTATGCTATGATGTGGGATACAGTTTGTCTGGCTCCTCTGCTAGGGTCAGTCCAACTTCGGTAACCCTGCCAGTAGCTACTCTACTGCTGGCATAGCCCCCAGCTTCATCAGAACACTGGCATGGAAGACGCTTTTGACAAGGGAATGTTCCTTGGGGAGGGACTGATGAGTGACCCCAGAATATTACCCCGTAAGATTTCAGTGAATGAAAATATGCAAAATATGTTAACTTACTGATTTGTGTATCCTCAAAGTTTGCAATTATTCATAAGGCAAAAGCAGTTGGACATAAAAGTTTTAGCAGGTTAAATATATGGTTTTTCCAGTTTAAGTTTTCATCAATGTGCCCATGTAGAATGTTCTACCTTATTTATTATTGGCATATTAGTTTAATAGGAGGTGCGATATTTTTGACAGTACAAAACTTGATGAGCAATGTTTTTTCAACGTTTAAAGTTAGTCCATTTGTGCAAAAGCAGTTGGTAGCTTTCACAAGAACATAATTTACTATTTTCTCTGATGATGCTTCCTTTTTTTTTTGTTATGGTTTTAGGGCGCAAAACTGCTAAGGTCATTAGCGCCCGGATGATGCTTCCTTGCTCAGCTTTGCTAGTAAGCTTATATCGTCTGTGAACAGGACTAATTCTGCCATCTGATTGAAATAAAATGGCATATCATTGACATAAAGTAAGAACAATTATGGGCCAGTGGTCAAACCCTGTGGGACTCCCACAGTAATTTTTCCCCTACAGGTGATGTGGCATCGCTCTGTGTGATATTAAAACAGCCTGGGTTAACTTTCTGAATTCTTTTTCTTTAATAGGAACTAAGCCAGGCATATGCTGAATTATGTATTTCATAAAAGCAACAATACGGGAAGGGCAGATTACTACTCACAACATTGGGTTTCAGAAAGCACAATGAAGAAGTCTGCTTCATTTTTCTAATAAAATATCTTTTTTGACACAATCAAATGTCTTCAGTAAGTCACAGAAGATCTCAATTGATTAAATGTTTTCATTCAAAGATTTTATTAAGTGCTCAGTAAACATATAAATAGCTGACTCAGTAGAATGGGCCTTTTGAAATCCAAACTGTTATTGGCTAAGTATCCTATTACTATACAGCTGATAATACTACAAAGTATACTAACTTCCCAAAAATTGTAGAAAATGATGTAAGGAGTGACAATGGGTGGGTATTTATTGACACCTGAAGAATGGGGATGTGAGATTAATTTTTATTTCACCAAATGTTCTCTGTATTGCTCTTTTGTGTATTGTTTTGTTTTCTCTTATGAACTATTTACACATTTTAATAAGTAATTACTAAAAATATCTGCTACATATGAAACATCTTTTACAATGCTCCATCTCTTTAACAAATACAGTATCATCTCCTGTGGCTTATTTCCTTGTCTCTCCTTAACAATATTCCGTATTGATTTGATTTTCTTGTCTGGTTTGTTAATTTCAGACAAGATGCACATACTCGTAGATTCTTTACAACTTTTCTTAGCATGTTGCTGTACTGTTTATAAACTGAAAGTACCAGGAGATTCAAAAGAAAAGAACAGACTACAGTTGTTCATTACAGACAAACTATACAAGATAGAAACATGGAATTTATGCATAGTCAATCCATTGTTCAAGTGCAACTTGCATTCTCCCATTGATTCGGCAAGTAATCACCTCTCCACTAGAAGATTTATGACCGCCATAAAAAAATTCTTGGAAGTTGGTTACATATGCAAAGGAAACAGCACGTGTTGGCCACGCACGTCTGATGAAAATGTCAAGTGTATTTGAGATGTGTTCACATGGAGCCCATGGGGGAGGGGGGAGTCCAAAAGAAGGGTAGACTAGGAATTTCAACTTCTTCAAACAATGGTGTTGCATTCTCTCAAATAATGGCTGCATAAGAAGCCTTAAAAAATGCAGTTATTGCAGCAATTGCATCTCAGCAACCATAACAGAAGGTACAAATTTTGCATTTCAGTTCTCAAGGATACATGCATACATCAACCCTTGTTCCATAGATCATGAATACGACATTTGGTAATGATGTGGAATGTGTCACTTTAACATAAGTTTTCTTTACATAAAATATTTTTTTTGCAGTTACTACTTCATATCTAAGAATTCATCTATTGAATGGAAGGGGTTGTCATTCATTAATTCTGTTAATTTGCTTTTAAATATTGGTTGGCTATCTGTCAGTCTTTTAATACTATTTGGCAAATGACCAAAGATTTTTGTGGCAGCATAATTCACTTCTTTCTGTGACAAAGTGAGATTTAATCAAGGATAGTGATATAACAGAGGACACTTTCTCTGAATTATTGAATGAATCAACTTTTTGGATTAATTGACATTTCATCTATTGGGTAAAGTAAACCACCATAATGAAAGAATTTGGGGATCACAAAATCCTGGCATTGTCATCAAACATGAAAGTGATTCACTGAAACTGAATGTGTTTTGTGCCATTTCTATTCACAAAGTTTATGGATCATTCTTTATTGTGGAGGAAAGTGACAGGAATGTCATACCTGGACATGCTGCAAAATTGGTTGTTTTGTCAACCTCATAAAGATTCAAATGATTTTTTTAATGCATGACTGCATTCTGCCTCACTTTCACCTTGAGGTGCAGCATTATCTTATCAACATCATCCAACAATGTTGGATTGGAAGAGCCAGACAACAAGACCTTGTTCATCGCTTTTTGTCTCCCAGGTCACCAGAGCTCTCACATTGTGATTTTGTTCTATGGAGATATATAAAAGACAGTCTTTGTCCCACCTATGGCAACTACTCTTCAAGATCCACGAAATTGGATTGTTGAAGCTGTTGATTCAATGGACAGGGATCTGTCGATTCATGTGTCGAATGAAATGGGCTACCATTTCGATGTGTAATGGGACAACCTCCTCTAACACTACCTTTTTTTTATATGGAAATAACCAATGCCATGTATACTATTGATTCTTGTATAGGTGAACATTCTCAGGTTTTTCACTCAAGGAACTTTGTTTGATTTGAATGTGATGTTTGGTGCTTCAGACTAGAATGTATAAAAAGAAATGAAGTTGTTGCAATCGATACAGCTAAAACTATTTTTGTTTTAGAAATATCTGGCATGCTTAAAAATTCATATCATTAATTGCACAATCTAGTGCTGATTATTAAATTTATTTTTTGATTCATTTACAAAATAATGCTATATTTTGGTGACGATTCTTCTTTTGTCAAGGAAGTTCGTAAACCATTTTGCTTTACTTTGGAATATTGTGAGTTTGCAGAATGTAATGTAGTAGTGGGCATGCCTCTGATGGAGACAGACATATTTGTATGATCGACACTAACAATGTAATTTGGTATATTAAGTGGAAATTTTTAAAAATGGTGTGATATTTAATAATGTGACAAAGAATAAAATTCAAGAAATATACAGGCAAATCTTCATCAGTTATTTAGTCATGAGGAACCCATGACGTTAAATCAAAATTTCAATCAGAACCCCTAGATGCCATACTTGGAGCCAATAACAAGAGAAAATGAAGATAAGTAAAAAAATTTTCTTTTGTGTATCTTACACCTCTCGAAGCTTTTGAAACTAATGAAGACACTAAGAAAAATTTAATAGCAATATGTGAGAGGGTAAGATTACAAGTGAGGGCATCAGCTGTGGTCTGTTGACTGATAACAAAGTTTTGTCTGTAGCAGAAGAAGAATGGATTTTGGATTTGTGTCATTTACAGATTGTATATAAATGAACTTCAATCACTCCATGAAAGAAGACCCGAGCACTGCCCTACAAAGTCAGATCAACAGTGACGAGATAATATTAACAATGATGGACTGGATGAATTGAAAGAGGACTTTACAACTACGATGAGGGACAGCAATAAGAAAAAAGGTAAGTATAGACTATTTGTGGAATTAATATTTTTGTGGACTCGGGTGATTGCTAGGAAAATGAATAGAGACAAGGGTAGTGGTGATGAAATGAAAGCTGTAGGACATAGCCTAGACATGTTTGAACCAAATGAAAGTGTAGTCAGCAAAGAAACAGTTAAAAATTATGCTAAGCAGTTGATTTTGGCAAAATTGAGTGCAGTTACTGATCAGTTAACGGAAATATGAACTGTAAACAATGATAAAATGGACAGGGTACAGTACCAAATAGACCAACATAGTAATAAGGTTTTGGAACTGATAAATGGCTTGTCAGATGGTCTAAAAAGTGTGAATGAAAAAGTTGATGTATTAGAAAATATATTTATTGTTTTTGAAAATGAGTTCATGGCCTAACCTGCACAATAAACAAACAATGTTGATGACGTCAGAGTTGAACAGAAAGCCATAGCAGGAAAAATGGTACAGAACTTCAGTAGTTTAGATCAAAAAAATTTAAATGTTGAAAACAGCATGCTAATTAATGTAAATGTTTTACATAAAAAAAATTCAGTAGTTCAGGAAAATTACATGCACAACAATCTGTAATAAAATAATTGTATTGCATGATCGAACATTCCAAAAAAGGTTTTCCATCAGACAATTTACATCCAGTGGATTTTCTACACCACTGTAGAGATATTTTTGTGTTGGGCATGAGTGATGACAAAAAAATTAAATTTGTTAAAAGATGTCTTGAAGGTGAAGCTCTGTCTTGGGTAAATCTAAATTTATAAGTCAGTGGGAAACATACCAAAGTTTCGAAAAAAGTTTTTAAAATAAATTTTGATCAGAATCTGAAGAAGGGAGAATTAAATGCGAATTTCTGAATGGCCCAAATTATAGGAATATGGATGGTACCCTGAAAGAGTTCTGTAAGAATCAACTTAAGAAATTATCTCATCTTGACAAACCATTTGACGAAATGACATGATGCACTAAAAAGGAGATTACCAGAAAGGTTGCAGTGGTATTCAGCACATGGATCTGACGATTGCCTTGAACAATTTTTACAATATGTTGACAGGTTGGAATGGGCATTAGAAAGAAGGATGTACGATAATAATCGAAATGATAGAGATCACAATGGTAATGACTACAGAAACAGAGATAACATTTCTATCAGGGTCAAAATGGTAACAGAGACAGAAATTGTGAACATCAGCAGAATAGCAATAATAGGGATAACCATGGGCAGTTTAATAGGAGAAACAATCATAGAGGCAGTCTGTCTCAATGAAGGTCCACAGTTTTGGGACAAGGAAAAACAACAAATATGGGATCCCCAATTTACACTTGCAATTAGAGAATAATAACAGTGTTAATAATGTGGCACAGGTATCTGAAGTTGGACAGAAAGAGCATCAGGTATCTCATTTATGTTTTGATCAAAAGTTATGCCCTGCAGCATAATTCTAGGGACTTAGGAACCTGTTACACCATACATGCCATTTGGCTTCTCCCACCCAATACCAGTCCCTCAGAACTGCGGAGATGGGAACTTGCACTCCAACACATCCTTTCATCCCGCCATCCCCCTGGACTGACCTACGTTAACCAACCTCACTCCCATTTACTCTTCAGTCTTCTCCTCTTTCCCTTTCCTCTTTAGCCATTCACACATCTTTTCATCCTACATAGTTGTGTTTATCTTTATACTATATACCTCTTTACTTCTGTATGCATCCTCTTTGGTTTGAAGCTGGCACAGTACTTACAGTAGAATATCTTTGGCTTCCCTCTGACACCCATGCCTCCATCTTTTTTACCCACCCTGTTTACCTTTCCCCTGTTGCTTCATAACCTGGGTTGTGAGTAACTGAATCTACTTTCCCTTCTTCCCCTTTTTTCCTCTCTCTCCTCCCTGATGAAGGAACAAAGCTAGGATAAAAATTTTCTGTTTTGTTTTGTGTATCTATCGGCTATACTGAGCTGAGGTAAGTACTGGCCAGCCCCTCTATCTCTTTGTTAGTATTTGTTTCACAGCTTTATATGAGATTTTCCACTAATCATTTAGATCACCTATATGGTCCACATCCTTCATTGTTTTGTCCATTTTGTTAGCTATTACTTACATCTGTCCATCTGGCATCTAACCACTTTCTCTTCTTCAGTGTTATATATATATTCGTCACCAAGTGTGCTTGTTTCATTTCCCTCCCTCTAATTATCTTCTTCCATTTACAGTCCACATATCTTTATTTATTTATTTAACATTCGATAGTTTTAACGTTCGTTTTTCGCTATTTCCCTGCCAACAATCACTACCAACAATCTGTCTTGCAAATTTCCACATCTACCAGTACCATCCATTTGCGTCGATTTCTTGTTGCTGGCGATCTTTTTGTGCTAGTGGCTATCTTTATCTGCCACAGCCAATTTTTTTGAGACATTTTTGCGCCACCCACGATCTTTTTTGCGCCACCCGCCATCTTTTTTGCGCCACCCGCGATCTTTTTTCTCGCCACTCGCGATCTTTTTTGCGCCACTTGCGATCTTTTTTGTGCAACGTGTGTTCGTTTCCCCTGATCTGGACATACTTGCTTGGTCTGGTCAACCGTGAAGCTTTTCGGTAGGGGAAGACCCCTCTCGGACGGTGGAGCGTTAGGAAGACAGAAAGACATCTGGATCTTGAAGGTCCGAACGAACCGTTCGGCCAATCCGTTGGACGCCGAGTGCATAGGAGCGGTGTGAATCAAGCGGATGCCCAAGGTGGTGCAGAAAGCCTTGAATTCGGCCGAGGTAAACTGAGGGCCGTTGTCAGTCACCAGCGTCTCCGGAACACCCTCAATTGCAAAAATGCGGGAAAGCGCTTGGATGGTTCGGACGAACGTCGTGGAGGTCATGAAGGAGACATAAGGGAATCCGCTACCAGCGTCGACCAGGATAAGCCAGGAAAATCCAAGGAAGGGACCCGCAAAATCGAGGTGTAACCAGGACCATGGAGTAGGAGCATCCGGCCATGGGACAAGGCAGCGCGGTGACGCCGCTTGCTGCTGCTGGCACGACGGACAGAAGCCACCATGTGCGCGATGCAATCTACAGAAAAGTAATCCAACAAGCAAAAAAATTATACAATGATAAATTTATAAAGGAATCTAACAATAAAATGAAAGGCTTGTGGACAGTTGTAAAAAATGAAACAAACAGTAAGCAGCATGTTATAAGCAAAACATTAAAACTAAACCTAAATGATCCCCACAAAATGGTAAATGGTTTTAATGACTACTTTAGCAAAATAGCAGAAAACTTGATAAAGAAAAACTGCCACAGACCAAATACTCAACACCAAACACTAATGGAAACCGTACCAGTACAGTCATCAATGTTTCTTCACAAACTCTCTAATACTGAAGTACTTATAGCTGTAAAAGGACTAAAGAATAAGTACTCCAGTGGCCGTGACAACATTCCTGATTTAGTTGTAAAGAAATGTGGAGAATCCATTGTAGAACCCCTAACCCACATAATAAATGCATCCTTTACAAATGGAGCTTTCCCTGACCTACTAAAGACTTCTAAAACTACTCCACTTCACAAAAAGGGCCCTAAAAATTATGTAGCCAATTACAGGCCCATAGCACAACTCAGCTCATTCTGAAAAATATTTGAAAAATTATTTCACACCAGATTAGAAGACTTTATTAACAAACTATCCTGATTAACAAAACACCAGCATGGTTTTAGAAAACAAAAGACAACTACCACAGCTATTTATGAGTATCTCAACAAAACCTTAAAAGCACTGGAATCTTTTTAGATTTATCCAAAGCCTTTGATGTAATTGACCATACATACTATACTCCTTAAGAAGCTAGCAAATAAAGGTATAAGAGGAATTGCAAACAAATGGTTAGAATCTTACCTGTCAAACAGATTACAAAAAGTTGAAATTAATTTTGAAAAAAAGAATACAACCACCCATCAATGCACTGTCCACTCGTCTGACACAATGCCTGTTAGATATGGTGTACTTCAAGGCTCAATCCTGGGACCCATACTGTTTCTGCTATACATTGATGACATAAGCACGAAACTTGCTACAGGACATACCGCACTATTTGCTGATGACACGAGTATACTAATAACAGGTACTGATATAGAGGACTACAACCAAAAAATTAAACCGCTTATGTCATCACTCAGAAAATGGTTCAACGAGAACAAACTGATGATAAATATACAGAAAACAACGTACATCAATTTCAGACTCTCATCCCAAAAACAAGAAATGCCCAATGTGGTTCTAAATAACCAAGAGCTTATGTGTGTGGACTCTGTCAAGTTTCTTGGCATATGGCTTGAAGAAAATCTTAAGTGGGAGACTCACACAAATTATATTTCAACAAAGCTGTCAATTGTGTGTTACATTTTACGGATACTCAAAACATCAGTCACAGAATCTCTTCTCATACATG
The DNA here is from genome assembly GCF_023864275.1 of Schistocerca cancellata. Taxonomy (NCBI): domain Eukaryota; kingdom Metazoa; phylum Arthropoda; class Insecta; order Orthoptera; family Acrididae; genus Schistocerca; species Schistocerca cancellata. The sequence goes on from NC_064627.1 coordinate 1,003,000,441, forward strand.
TACATTATGCTTACTTCCACTCTACATTACAGTATGGAATCATATTTTGGGGGAACTCACCTGGGGGTAGATATATTTTCAAAATGCAAAAAAGGCAGTACAGATAATATGTAACCTAAGACATAACGAATCATGCAGATAACATTTCAAAACAAATGGCATTGTGACGCTGCCCTCTGCTTAAATTTATAATATCTTCTCATTTCTCAAGTCATACCTGTTAAACAATTACTGCACATTAAAATTCAATGGAGATATTCATAACTATGCAACAAGGCAGCAATCTGACCTACATATGATTCAGTCCAGAACTAGCTGCTACCAAAAAAGTGTTTTAAATGTTGGGATACAAATGTATAATAATTTACCAAATGAAATCAAAGCAACAGAGAACCCAAGAGCCTTCACACACAAGTTAAAAAAATATCTCTTGGACCAATGCTTTTATGCAGTTGATAATTTTTTTTGAAAGGGGTTAAAATTGTAAAGAATTTTATAATAAATGTTCAATTAGGTCTGAAAATTATATACTGTGCATGTCTATGAAATATACTGTATTATTATATACTGTGCATGTCTATGAAATATACTGTACTGGATTATTTTACTATTACATTTGTATTGGCTTTTTTTTTTATTTTACTATACAACCTTTGTATTTACTGTTTTGTTAAAGATAGCTAACTTCCTCATTACAAAACAATGTAAAGTCAATTTATTAAAAATTACTTGCAAGTATGTGCTCTTGACCTGTCCATTATCATATGTACAACCGTACAATACTATGATTTGTATTAACTGTTTTGTTTACGATAGATAATTTCCTCGCTACAAAATAATGTAAAAATCAATTTGTAAAAATTACTTGTAAATATGCTTTCTTGACCTGTCCAATATCATATGTACAACTGTACAATACTATGATTGCCTGTATAAATAAAATACAATACAATAATTGCTGCATCCAAATGCCAAGTTTTCATTTCTCGTACATTTTCATGATTTAAATTTTTCCCTATAAAATCAAGTAATTTGCGTGTTTGCGAATGGTAGTACCACAGTCACGTAACACACACTTCTCAAGGTATAGTCGTAAAGGAATAGTTAACCATTTTGAATTCCGGATGGTTATATCTTTGGCAGTAACGCGAAACAACGCGCGCATACCTGTTGGTATGCACATTGTTGCCTTAAATTTCAAGTAACTGTCTTGTCTGTTGGCATGCTCTTTTTTAAGATATATTAATTGCATTGTAGAGGTAGTTTTCAGTGTACACATTAGTCCTTAATAATGTTTATTACTTACAAGAAATATGTTTGTAAAACCTGCCACACTTTTGCCGAATAATTTAAAAGTGTTCGTAGTTTAGAGGTGGCTGCTACTTCGTGGTGTCCGTTAGAAGTTTCAGTTGTGGCATTGGGATGTTAAGTTATCCAGCTACAGAATTTTGAAAATTAACGTATTTCAGATGGCGAAGCCACATCTCAATCAGAGATTCGAGTGTACACAAGAACTTTTTCACTGTTACAGTGTATGAAGCTTTGAAATGCGATTTTATGTTTCTGAATAGCCCTAAGTCGTGTAGATATTAATGTAACTCTGTTGGGAAGAAATGAATAATCGGATTGTCACGTTCTGTAAGTTCTAGTGAACTTTTCGGTACAGTGCAACTTAATTTTCGGCTACAGGCATGCAATAACGTTTCAGAGATAAACCACATGTTGAATCACAGCAAAATTTTTCCTGGAATTTCATCCGAGATAACATTATCAATTCTGTTTTCAAGTTGGTGAGAAAGATAGACACCCCAAAACTACAGAAAAATTTTCCAGTTTTTTCAGAATGACTTTCTCTCCTTAGCGCAGTGTGCGCCGAAATGAAAGGTCCTGCCATTACAATTAAATATTCCTAGTGGAACTCCAGAACGCAAAGTCCCGCTGCAAGTTTCTTTGAGTTGTGGACGGAATGATTGGTAGGCCGGAACGCGAAGAACTATTTTTTGAGCCTTATAGGAGAGTCATAAGGCGCTTGATGTAACAGATCACATAATTAGTGTGTCACCGCTGAAGAATTTTTGGCTGTGCTTCTACTCGTGAAGATGTACATTACAACTTAGTAAGTTCAACACTTGCCTCTAGTTTCATTATTGAAGAATTAAAAAAAGAAAGCACTAGTCACTAAAACGCCACGGAAGTGTTGTGCAGCATTGAGATAAATAGCCATATGAACTTGACGTTGGCATATATCTCTTTCAGCGCAGTACATAATTCACCCTTCACATGAGAATGAGGTATGAATAATTAATTACGATGTATACCATATAGATGTATACAATTTTTCATTTTCTTGTTACACTGCATTGTCGAATGTAACATAAGGGTTTTGACTATGTAGATAACAAACGTGCAACGACGTCGTTGCGAGAGAACAGTGCAGCGAGTAGCCGTTGTTGCGACGCTAGTGTGCAACAAACAGCTGAAGTGCAGTATGCGCGTGACGTCACAGAGAAGCTTGCTTATTGATTACGGAGACCAGTCACAAGCAGAAGGCAACTGACAGCGCACATGGCGGGGGAGTGAGGTGTGGAAGTGAGGCAGCACAAATTAAACTGACAGAGCTCAAGGTAAAACCGCGAGCGCATTGTTGCGAACAGTTTAGTTGCCTTCAATCCAAACGACATGTTACCCTGACATTCGAGATATCATTAAAATGCATTCCTTTAACTTCGTACTACCGGTACTCTGTTCGGTCATCACGGAAGGTGGAGGAATGAAAGAAAAAAGTCTTGTGTTCAAAAGCATTTGCGCTATTCTTCAATGCGCAATTCTGTGGAGTATAATTACGTTACAAGCAGTAAAAATAAGAGGAAAAGAATGTTATTGCTCACCATGTACGGCAAATGTCTTTGCACAGTTGGTTTAACTTAATAACTTTGTAGATAGCTGATGAGAACTCCTCGAACAACTTAAGTAAAGAGCACAGTTTCCCATAGAATGTACATGAGCTTATATTTGAACGTATGTCAGGATACCGAAGTATGTCTCCTCATTTTCATATTTATTTGCCTGTAGACAACTGTTGTGTTGTATAGGCATCGTCATATCAGGAGAATCTATTCACTTTAGTGAAAGAAAATAGTGAAACAGCACTGACGACATGGACTGGGGTTAATCATATTGTTTCATCATCTAGTATGAGCATCCATTACCTCCCGTAAGTTCTGATATTCTGTTTCGCCACAATCAATAATGCCTTCATAATAAAAATTTGTACACGGCTGCTTCATTGCCAGTTTCTTATAGGTTGTAGATATAGTCGTTATGTTCAGAATTATTTGCCAGAATCATGGCAGCCAGTTATATTAGGTAGAATTTAGGGTTACTTAATATCATTTGTAATCTATATCCTAGTGTATTATGCTGTCAACTTTTTCATGCTATTTAATTAATATTCTCACAATTATTTGTGATGTGTCAGTGTAGAGTCTACACTGTTAAGAGTGACAATGTAGGCCGACAATAGTGGAAGAGAAAGGCAGTTGTAGTGCAGAAATGAACATTAAAAGAGAAAGTAATAGCCATTAAATATAAATACTGAAAAAATGGCAAATATCATTATATATTGGTCTCAGAACCTATACAGTTTACCAGATTACTTATTCATATTATCTTCTGTCACTTGTAAACACTGTTTTGAAGTTGAAGTCATTCAAATGATTGTGGTCTGTTCACTTGATTTACCAACATGTGACTACAGTTTCACCCTCAGCAGCATTTTGTTGCATTCTCCTAGACTTCTGCTGATAACGTTTTTACTTATAATTCTGTTAGCATACTGGTGTCTCTAACCGCTCATCATATGCTTTCTGTGTTCCACAAAGGGTAATACTGTTTCCTTCATCGCAGGCTGTCGAGAAGGTTTTAAAGATGCCTCTTCATTCAGCATTGGTGTACCTACTAAGGTAATACTCCTACAGAACAGTCTCTCTTCTTCTGTTGGCTGTATGCCTATTTCTCCTGATGTCTCAGTACATATTAAACCATTTCTCTGTGTGCTTCCTAGCCATTACATCTGTTCCTACAATCCAAAGATTAGGCTGTACACCATGGTTGTTAAGTCAGAAGCACCGTAGTCAGTAAGAAAGGAGAAATGGAATAAACAGAGGAGAAGGAAAGAAAATTTTTAAGGAAACACTCAGACCACAAAAAAGAAACAGTTTTATGTACGGGTACATATAAGAGGAAAAATTAAGATCCAAACAATGAGATGGAGAAGATCACAGACAATGTACGCAAGAGAAGGATGAAGTTTTATGGGCACGTGTTCAGCCACTTCTTCAGATACATGGATGTGAAATCTGAAATGCAATGTAGTAATGTGCTGTTTGTGAAGTCTTTATTAAATCATACTAGTAAAACAGGCCTCATTTTTTGCAAACTAAATTTATTAAACTTAGGATCTTCTTTTAATAAACCTCCTCCATCTTGTGAAGTAAATAAACAGCAGTCATTGGTGACTGAAGCAAGAATTTCTATTATATACCTAGATGTAAAGAGATAAGCTTTCAAGAAGAAATCATTTTTATCTTTGTAGGTACAGCAGTGTTCTGAGATAATTCGTGTTGTTAGGTTACAGGTCAAGCCCAGTGAGTGAATGCTTGTGAGCAATCTCTGTTGGACTCGCTATGTTACTCGGGAAAGACCACCACTGCCCATACGTGGTAAGGGATCCCTCAAGCATGATCGAGGTTAAAATTCTCGTCAAGTAACTGCCTTTAGCCTCCTTGCTGTTTAGCATGAATGTAAAATTTGGAATAGTCTGACAATTACAGACTAGTAGGTAACTTAACAGGAATAGCACTTCCACTTATCTGACAGAATTTTGTATGACTAAAAGTAATTGTTAAGCAGAGTGATTTTTCAGCATAAACCTGGCTCTTCAGTGTTGTTGTTTTGTAGATAATACATTTTGGAAATGTCAGTGGATGGAAGATATGCTTGTGTTGCAGGAAGTATGAAAAATATTCTGAATTGTCAATTTACACTCCATTGAGTGTAGATGTAAGAGGTTGCCTTTCATCAAGAAATTCAAATAGTACACCGTCATTTATATGGAAAAATGGCAGGTCATTACAGAAATGTCACTATCATAATGTTGACATTAGGACTGCTAAGTGAGTGGGAAAGATCTTGGAACTGTTGCACTGTCTGGTTTGTGGAATCCAGGCATTTCCTTCACCATTTACAGTGTAAATTAAGAACATTTCATCCCACCATTGTCTCCCAGGTCATTCTGGAGTCACATATACAACAGGCATAACCTAATGCCTATATTTTCTTTGACCTTTAAAAGGCCTACAACATTATGTGGAGGTATAATATCCTGGGACAGCTCTGTGTATGTCGCTTTCGTGAATGTCTTCCATGTTTTTAGCTTTCTTTCTCTCCTTCTGTTATTTTCGATGTGGACTCAGTGATGGTATGTCAGACGATTTAAACCAGAGAATGTTGTCTTTCAAGGCAGTATTTTAAATGAATTCAGTTTTGTATATTACACATAAGAAGTAAAATGCCTACAAGGAACCCTATTTAGTGCTCCTTATCTGCATGTGATTTTTCAGTATTCTGCTTTTTGTCCAGCTTTGCAGCACCTAAACAACAGTTGCAACTACCACTAAGTTCCTGGAGATAGGGCATTTCAACTAGTGACACTGTATTTTCAACTTTTGAATACTTAGAATTATGGAGATTACTTCAAATTTGGAAGATTAAAAAGTTTTTGTGTCTCATTTTGAGTTATTATTCTACCTAGTAAAAGAATTGGAAGGTATTTTCCTTAAAGCATTCAACATTTTAAATTGCATCAGGCACTAGATGGAAGGGAGCAATTTTTATTGAATATTCGTTGGACCCCAGGTTTGTATAGGTCTACTAGTGCTTCATACTTGAAGACAGTTGGTGCAGTCTAGTGTGAGAAAATTAGGCTGGCCACTTGTTCTTTTTGGGTCAGTCCCATTCACAAGCCTTGCATCAAGGTTGTTGAGCAGTTCCTTTGCTTCAGATGGAACTCATCTTGGTGCAGAAAGGCAATAAAATGTGCACTACTCCACAACCGCTGATGTACGTTATCATTGTTCACCCTACCCCCCTTACGGGTATGATACTTCAACAGTCATTTGGGATCAACTTGGCATAGCATTGTGCACTCACACAATTGTTTGTGCTTCTTGCAGAATGTTGTAGTGGAAAACTGGGGTGGAATTCATTATTTGTCTCATGACATAAATTAAGAGCCAAAATGATTTTACAATTGGTTATAAATTGATGTACGTGTCTACTGATTTACTATGTAAACCAAAAGAATCCCCCCACTGAAAATTTGGTCTAATGCTGTGTTATCTCTGTGAACCACTTAAATTTGAATAAGTTTGCAATAAAAGTTTGTTAGAATACTAAACTGTATGCAGTGAATATGTATGAAAAGCTGTTAGGGTAGTATTTGCAGTTTATAATGGTGCTATGTTCCAGAAAACATAACTGAAGATGGTTGTCCCAGTGCGCAACTGCTGCTCGGTGTTCACGCTTCGTCAGAGCACAATGCTAATAGCTATTGTTGAATTGGTGAGTTAACTATTATTATTATTATTATTATTATTAATTATTTTCTTAGAAGTTGTCAGGATCAATAATGAAATAGTAAATCTAATGTGAACCACATCCTAGCTATGATAAATACTGTCCTGAGAATGACTAATTCTTAGATAGGTAGTAGAAGGCCATGGAATTTTGCAGAAATATTAGGGAAATATGTGTCTATTTGAATATTGAATTTCATATAGGCATTGTGGACATTTGTGTGTGTTATTTTGTTCTCTTATTATGATTTGTTCATATAGGACAAAAGCAAGTGTGCACTCTCAGATCAAATCTTTGTTCTGATACAGTATGCATTGTAGCTGACTTGTCAGTTGTAATATACATACAGGACAAAGTTAATCTAAAGTTGTGGTGTACTAGGTGTTACATCTGTAGATAGATGAAATTAATCACCATTCAGCTAGACAAAATTAATCGCCTGTATACATACATAACTAAACAAGATATATAATTACACATTCAGGTAGGTCCTACTTACAGATGAAGTAACATATAGTTATCTCTCTTAAAATCTTCTACACTATAATAGCATTTATTGGTGAGGTCTTTTTCTAGATCTGCTTCAGTATTTTTGATGTATGTTATGTTTTCACTTCCTACTTTTATTTATAAATTTCATACCCATTTGTAAAATTTTTTCATGCAGGTTCATTCTCTGGCTAGATAATGTTACTTCTTCTTGCACCTATGTTCTTAGCCTACTTCCTAAAATTGTCAAATATGTAAATAAACATTCTGTTTACAATGATGATGATGTTAATGGGTTCCACAGGGGTTCAGGTCTTTTTTACTTATAAATACTTTGTAGCAAGTCCCTGGCAGTGGAAACAATCTTCCTTCTGATATGAGTTTTCTTGAGGATGTGGATATGGATAATGATGGTATCAATAAATTATGAGACAGAATTGATGGCCATTACTTACCTTGAGGAGGTGAAATGAGTTGTTTTGTTGAGGGACACATAAAAGTACAAGTGATACTCTTCCTATAGATATGTTGGTGAAGGTTAAAAAGGAGGGATTGGTTTTACTGATGGCTAGAGATTAATTGAGCAAAAGACTATGTTGCCAACACTAAGTGTGCTGATGAATTGACTGTCTAGGGCTGGGTGCATGATATATCTCTCTTCCCTCATCTCTACGATTCTCTACACTGGCTCTCATTTGTGCTCAGAGACGAGCCCTGGAAATGTATCCTCTGGTGCTCTGCCTGTTCTACTTTTAGTGGTATGGTGTCTCCTTTCTCTTCTTAATCAAATAAATTTGTGTCTCCCTGCCTTACTAAGGTTGTATTCATGGTCACAGTTCATTAGCTGGTCTCTGAGTTGCATTTTGATGTAGTCATTAATGACACCGTACCAATATTTTAACATGTGTGTCAAAACTGTACTGTGATCATAATCCATTTTGTGCAATTCCAATAGACATGGCACTTCTACCACCAATTAGTTTGTTTGCAATAATAAGAGATTCTGTTGGTGTTCATGGGGCCAATCTTTGGCAAAACCCCAGACACCAGACTTAGATAGTACAATAAAGTCCTTGACACTATCAGCAAATAGTGTCTGTAGCCAGTGGTGTTTCCTGAGAATCAGTTGATCTTTCCAAATAATACATCACTATATTGGGCAAACACAAAAGCTACAATATTCTCAGGTTCCTCTTTCATTTCTGCCATTTTTACTGTTAGTGTGATGTAAAGAACTTGTAGAATCTGCCACTCTGTATAGCTGTTCCTACAGAAAACTATGTGCAGATATTCTAGTTCTTGGGTGAGACTCTCCATTTCCAAGAGGGTACGAGCCCAATGTACCAATATTTTGAGCATTGTGTTCCTTTTCACTTGATGGTGGTAGATGTTTACTTGCAAGTAAAAGTCATCTACAGCCACATCTACACTCCAAACCACCGTGAAGTGCATGGCAAGGGATATGTCCCATTGTCTAGTTATTAGGATTTCTTCCCATTCCATTCATGTAAGGAGTGTGGAAAGAATGATTGTTTGAATGCCTCTGTGCAAATTGTATTTATTCTAATCTTATCCTCACGATCAAGAGGTGAACAATAAATAGGGGGTTGTAGTATATTCCTAGAGTCATCATTTAAAGCCAATTGTTGAAACATTGTTAATAGCTTTTCTTAAGATACTTTACATCTATCTTCAAGAGTCTGCTGTTCAGTTTCTTCACTATCTCTGTGAAACTTTCCTACGGATCAAACAAACTTATGACCATTTGTGCTGCTCCTCTCTGTATAAATTCAGTATTGCCTGTTAGTTCTATTTGGTATAGGTCCTACATGCTTGAGCAGTATTCCAGAACTGGTTACACAAATGATTTATAAGCAGCCTCCTTTGTAGACTGATTACACTTCCCAGTATTCTACCAATAAACCAGAGTCTATCACCTGCCTTACCCATGACTGAACCTATATGATCATTCCATTTCATATCCCTACAAAGTGTTACACTCAGGTGTTTGCATGAGTTGGCTGATTCCAACAATAACTCATTGATATTATAGTCATTGGATACTATGTTGTTGTTTTTTTTTCTTTTAATTTTGTGAAGTCCACAATTTTACATTTTTGAGTATTTAAAGCAGGTTGCCAATCTTTGCACAACTTTGAAATCTGATCAAGATCTGATTTATGCAGCTTCTTTCACATGGTACCTCACTACAGATAACTGCATCATCTGCAAAATGCCTGAGGCTACTATTAATATTGTCTGAAAGGTCATTAGTATACAATATGAACAGCAAAGATCCCAACACACTTACTTGGGGCACACCCGAAGCTACTTCTACACCTGATGATGACTCTCCATCCAAGATGACATGCTGCATCCTCCCTAACGAAAAGTCCTCAGTCCAGTCACAAATTTCACTTGATACTTCATATGATCATCCATGGACAATAAGTGTAGGAGTGTACTGAGTCAAATACTTTTCAGAAATTAAGAAATACTGCATCTACCTGTCTGCCTTGATCAAAAGCTTTCATTATGTCATGTGAGAAAAGTGCGAGTTGGGTTTCACATGATTGATGTTTTCGGAATTCATGCTGGTTGACATGGAGGAGGTCATTCTGTTCGAGATAGCTCACTTGGTTTAAGCTCAGAATATGTTCTAAGATTCTACAGCAAATAGATGTCAAAGATATTGGATGGTAGTTTTGTGAATCACTTCTACTACCCTTTTTTGCAGATGGTGAAATAGCCACAACAGATTATAGTGAGAAGAGGGACTAACAGCCACCAATTCAGTATAGAATCTTATGGGGATTCCAACTGGAGCTGGAGCTTTGTTCAGTTTTAACAATTTTAGCTGTTTCTCAATACCACTGACACTAATACTTATTTCGCTCATCTTTTCAGTGGTATGAGGATTAAATTAGGGCACTTCTCTCTTACAGTAGAAGATTTCAGTATATCATTTCGGCATGTATGGCAGGAAGGAGTCAAAGTAAAGGAAGAGAAGATGCTAATAAAAGGAATGTCAGTAGATACAGAAATGGTAAAATTGAACAAAGCTCCAGGGCCTGATGGAATCCCTATCAGATTCTATACCAAATTTATGGCTGAGATAGCCCCTCTTCTAGCCATAATCTAGTTCGCAGATCCCTCTAATGGATCAAGGCAGTGAGGTAGACACAGTATTTCTTTATTTCTGAAAAACAATTGACTCAGTACCACACTTACACTTATTGTCAAAAGGACAGTCATATGGAGTAGACTTCGATTTATTGGTAGAATAGTGAGAAGCATAATCAGTCTACAAAGGAAACTTGTGCGACCAATTCTGGAATATGCGTAAGTGTGTGGGACCCATACCAAATAGGACTAACAGGGGATATTGAATGTATACAGAGAAGGGCAGCACGAATGGTCATAGGTTTGTTTGATCCATAGGAAAGTGTCACAGAGATACTGAGTTAAATAAACTGGCAGACTCTTGAAGATCGACTTTTCAAGATAGACGTAAACAGTCTTGAGAAAGTCTACTAACAAAGTTTCAAGAACGAGCTTTGGATGATGATATACTACAACCCCCTATGTGTCGCTCACATAGGGATTGTGAGGGTAAGATTAGAATAATTACAGTACACACAAAGTGCATTCGAACAATCATCCTTCATGCACTCCATATGTGACTGGAATGGTAACAACCCTGTTCACTGGTACAATGAGACATACCAACTGCCATGTACTTCATGGTGGTTTGCAGAGTAATGTAGTATGTAGATGTAGATAATATGGTTAATAATAATAATAATAAAGATTTTATTGTCTTTAGGCCATTACAGCAATTGACAACGTCACATAAAGATACAATTTATAGTACAGTGTGATAAGTTATTGACTACTGAAATATTTTAGCTTATATTACAATAAATGTACAGTAGGTCATCTGTTGGATTACTGCAGTTTACAGTTGAAGAATTCATTGATATCATAGAACGGGTGGGCAATAAACGATTCATGCAGTCTTTCGTTGAATGTATGTTCAGGAAGATCCTGTATAGCAAATGGCAGCTTATTAAATAGTTTGTGCCCTGTGACTTCATAGATATTTATTGATTTTGATAATCTGTGGTAAGGCGTGTATATGTGTTTGATGCTTCTTGTGTTGTAACAATGTACATTTTCTCAACATTTCACACCTTGTAGGTTCTTCTTCATAAAGATTAAGACATTGTATATATAGAGGTTTATTACTGTCATAATTTTTTGTTTAGCAGATAAGGGTTTGCAGTGAGCCTTATAAGAAGAATTTGTAATTATCCTAATGGCTTTCTTCTGCAATAATAGGATGTCATGTATATGACTACAGTTACCCCACAAGATAATGCCATAGGATATTACCGTATTTACTCGGATCTAAGACGCACTTTTTTTCCAGTTTTTGTAATCCAAAAAACTGCCTGCGGCTTAGAATCGAGTGCAAAGTAAGCGGAAGTTCTGAAATATGTTGGTAGGTGCCGCCACAACTATCTTCTGGCGTCGAATACATGTAGCGCTACATAGGCATGCTTTGCAGGCACAAAGATAAATACTGGCGCCAAAACCTCTGCGTCAGTAAATAAATTTTAAAAAAGGCGGAAGACGAGCTTTTTTTCTCCGCCTCGAATTTCGACCACTGCATTTTCATACATTATCCAACGAAGTAAATACAAATTCCGTATTGTTCATCTTCGAATGTAGCAGCTTTTCAATGTACTACGAAAGTCCGACTGGCAACACTGTTTGTGATGTTTGTCAGTATGGCCAATTCTACGTTCTGAATTTTTTCCTACCTGTGAGAAGAGATGGTTGCTAATGGGAACTTTTGTGAATCACATGCAGTATTGTCTTCACCATAAGAATAATACAAATATAAACATTTTGCCATGTATTCTTTCGTGTTTGCTGCTATCTCATTTAAATCCTGTCTGGCTAATAAACTACGAAACTAGAGTGAGACAACAGCAAACGCTGAAGTATACACATATCATATCATGTTCATATTCGTATTATTCTTATGCCTAATAGGGATACAGTCACAAATGAAGCACGGCAAATGACTAGATTTTTGAATCTAAGATGACTAATTTCTGTGCAGAAAGTAATGTACTAAAGAGGGGTCTGCAAAGATTTTCAAACGGAGAAAAATTTTCGCTAAACTCTCGTTCAGAACATATTCTATCATACGCAGTTTATTACTTGGTTCTTGTTGATCATTAACAAAGAAAGCAGCAATGAAAATAACAAAAAATAGCAGTCTCTTGCCATTGTTTCACTACTGAGACAATTCCTCTATTTTTTTTTTATTGTAAGCGGCGGTAGCACGCACAAAAGCAAACCATGCCGCGAGCGGCGACAGGTCGTAAATATTCATTATCAGAATGCGACAAACAATGCATGGCACAGTACAGTAATGCATTTTCAGCTCAGAGTGACGTAAACACCTATAACAAAGAGAACAGCACTTATCAGATCAAAGAAAAATAAGCAATCAATTCAAACCAGACGAAGCACGTGAAAAACGAAGGGTACCCGTATAAATACGGACGGAGCGCCTGACGCGTAGAAATGGTTACCTGGTAAAGCTTAACTGCTAAGCTTACGGCTCGAACCAAACTACTGTAGCTGTGTCGTCATTCATTCGACCTAAATTGTGTCTCATATTACAATGGACCAACTTTGTTCCGCTTTGGAGGTGCGGCCTAAAACTTCTCTCCCCTTGAATTTCGAGTCTCAAATTTCAGGTGCGGCTTAAATTCGGGAAATTTTTTTTTCCTTAATTTCGAGTCTCATTTTCCAGGTGCGGCTTAGATTCGAGTGTGGCTTAAATTCGAGTAAATACGGTATACTTTGGAAAAATGCAAAATAAGATGATCTGATGTATGTTTCAGGTACACAATTTCTGAGTTGTCTTAATAAATAAATTACTCTAGATAGCTTACTACTAATATAGTTTACATGTTGGTCCCAGGATAACTTTTCGTCTAAATAAACTCCCAGGAATTTAACAGAACTAGGGTCATCAGATAGTGGCTTGTCTCTTAGAGTGAAGATATCTGCTGAGTTTTATTTTCATTTAGCAGGAAACCATTTGCTCTGAACCAATATGCTGTGTGAGTGAGTGTATTTTCAGCACAGGTTTTAAGATCATTAAGATTGTTGAAGTTAACAAGAAGTCATGGAAATAGAGCAAGGAGGCAAAGGTAGCAATTACTACAAAAATTAACAGAAATGCAGAATAGTTTCCAAGGGAGAGCTGGATGATTTAAGACGTGATTAGGAAAAAAATATTAACAATTAATAGGTTGCTAGAATGCTATACTAAAAAAGCCTGAGACACATATCAAAAAAGTAGAACAAGTATCTCACAAGCAAGAAAAGTGATTCAGGGCACAAGTAACAGCAAATAATGAGTAGCAGGATAAATTAAGAAAAGACAGAACACAAATAAACAACATAGAAATATTACTGACAGTGGCCAAATCAAAAATAGAATCTCTCCTGGAAAATGAGAGCAAAATTGTGGCAGTAGAATAGATGGTGAATGCATGATTAAGTTCACTGGAAACAGTACAGAGTAAGACTAAAGAAGATATTGTAATCACTGAACATGAATTTTTCCAAAAAAGAGGGACCTAAATGAAGTAATATGAATGTTTCCAGACCGAATTTTCACTCTGCAGCAGAGTGTGCTCTGATATGTCTGCTGCACTGATATGAAACTTTCCAACAGATTAAAATTGTGTGCTGGACTGAGACTCAAACTCGAGACCTTTGTCGCTTGTGGGCAAATGCTCTATATCACTGTAGTAGTAGTAGTCACAGTAATGGTGATGCTGGTCATGATATGGAGGTTCCAGACGTGAACTAAGACATGAACTCTGCACCTTTGCCATTCGTGGGCAAGTGATCTAGAGCATTTGCCCATAAAAGACAAAGGTCTTGAGTTCGAGTCTCAGTCCAGCACACAGTTTCAATCTACCAGGAAGTATAATATGAATGCTGTTGTGGCATGTAGTCACAAATGGAATTTATAAAAAGCAATCCATTTCACAGATTTAATGCCAAAGGTTGGTTACACCCAGTCATATTATTACAAAACTTCAATGCAAAGGTGGAAAAGTCATTAAACATCCAACATTTAAATGACATGTCATCATCAAAATATTAATTCAAAATGCACTTGTATGTGTGTGGTTCCCAATGAAGAAAATTCAGCAAAATATTTGCTTTGTTGACAGATTGGTAGAGGAGGAAGCAGCAAACTAGATACAGCATCCACAAAACGACAAGATAATGTATAAGGAATTTTGAGAATACCTTCGTAGCAAAGTGATGGTCAGAAAGCGAACAGGAAGGCTTAATAAAAACTAATATTCACCAGCCATGTAAGAGTGGGGAACTGCTATTGGAACAAAAGCACTGTTCAGAAAGTCCATTCAAAGACGTAATGCACTGGGTGTAAGACAGCAATATTACTGTAACATATGTGGAACAGATCGTCAAATCAGCAGATCGACCATGCAGAAGATTAGTGTAAATTTAGGAAGAAGGATTAGTGAAAATGAAGATACCAAGCAAGAAACAATTATAACCAACGAGGAGAATTGGAGATAGGAAGAATGGAAGGGGTACAGATATAGATGACTTGTTACGGCAAGAGAAGACAAAATGTTTAGTCAAAAATGTGAAAACAACAGGGAGAGGAATTGTAACAAGAGAAACATAGCTTAGTTCAAGCTAAGCCCTGTCTTGGAATTGTTGTAGAGGGATGGCAGATTAAATCAATAAAAATTATAAGGACAAAGGGACTTAATGAAGACCAAGAGGAACTGCTAGAAGAAAAGGAAATTGTTGAGCCAGAGATAGTTAACCCAATTATCACTCAGCATATCTACGGTAAGGAAGTAGTAGGGCTCTTTGACCCAGTTAGCATAGAGTTGTGTGTGTGTGTGGGGGGGGGGGGGGGGGGTGAATTCAGAAGGCTGATATTCCAAGCCTTCCAGCTATCAGCTTTAGAGTAAGCTAGACAATTGTATTTGGAAGTAGCTGTATAAAAAGTCAAGTATTGGTGGATGTTACAAAAGACAGAAGACAGTAGGAAGTAGTAGCATCAGTAATAGTGTATCCAAGTGTAAAATTTATCATCACAACTGAGCGGATGGATAAGGTGGAACATGATTTTGATATGAACAAAATGAGACTATGCAATGGAGGGGGATATATGTAACTAGTTTCAAAAGGGAGAATGTAACAAATTATGTGCCAAAGTTTGCTAAGATCTGCAGGAAGAACTGGTGACATCTGAAAATCTATAGCATGCAAGAGAAGAGCAAGAAGAATATATGTACAAAAAATGAAGTACAGAAGAAATTGGAAATTGCAAATAACAGGTCCAGAGGAAAGTTGCAGCTGTGTAGGGTTTAGGTCAGTTGCAACACAACAAATGTCAAAGACGTTAATAAAACACCAAAGGGTTTTCTCTGAAGAAGTGTGTGGTAAACTTGGGTCACCATGCAAGATAAACATTAAACCACACCAACCTTTTCATATCAAATAGTACCTCATTTCAAGAACCCCTCCCAATAAAAAACTTGGTGATGCTATCTTCAGGAATCATTATTGATATTGACAGAAATCTACATCTACATTTATACTCCGCAAGCCACCCAATGGTGTGTGGCGGAGGGCACTTTACGTGCCACTGTCATTACCTCCCTTTTCTGTTCCAGTTGCATGAGATTAACATCTAACAGTAATGGAGGAGATGCTGAATAGGTTTGAAAATGTAGTCATGATTAATCTTATGAAATCCAAGCCTGGAAGGAAATAAATGAAATTCTCAGGTCACATTATAACAGTGAAAGAAAGAAATACATGTTGTTTTTGTTGTTGATGTTATTGTTGTTGTTGTGGTCTTCAGTCCTGAGACTGGTTTGATGCAGCTCTGCATGCTACTTTATCCTGTGCAAGATGCTTCATCTCCCGGTATGTACTGCAGCCTACATCCTTCTGAATCTGCTTAGTATATTCATCTCTTGGTCTCCCCCTCCATGCTGCCCTCCAATACTAAATTGGTGATCCCTTGATGCCTCTGAACGTGTCCTACCAACCGATCCCTTCTTCTAGTCAAGTTGTGCCACAAACTCCTCTTCTCCCCAATTCTATTCAATGCCTTCTCATTAGTTACGTGATCTACCCATCTAATCTTCAGCATTCTTCCGTAGCACCACATTTCGAAAGCTTCTATTCTCTTCTTGTCCAAACTATTTGTCGTCCATGTTTCACTTCCATACATGGCTACACTCCATACAAATACTCTCAGAAACGACTTCCTGACACTTAAATCTATACTTGATGTTAACAGATTTCTCTTCTTCAGAAACGCTTTCCTTGCCATTGCCAGTCTACATTTTATATCCTCTCTACTTCGACCATCATCAGTTACTTTGCTCCCCAAATAGCAAAACTCGTTTACTACTTTAAGTGCCTCAATCCCTAATCTAATTCCCTCAGCATCACCCGAGTTAACTCAACTACATTCCATTATCCTCGTTTTGCTTTTGTTGATGTTCATCTTATATCCTCCTTCCAAGACACTGTCCATTCCATTCAACTGCTCTTCCAAGTCCTTTGCTGTCTCTGATAGAATTACAATGTCATCGGCAAACCTTAAAGTTTTTATTTCTTCTCCATGGATTTTAATACCTACTCCGAATTTTTCTTTTGTTTCCTTTATTGCTTGCTCAATATACAGATAGAATAACATCTGGGAGAGGCTACAACCCTGTCTCACTCCCTTCCCAACCACTGCTTCCCTTTCATGTCCCTCGACTCTTATAACTGCCGTCTGGTTTCTTTACAAATTGTAAATAACCTTTCGTTCCCTGTATTTTACCCCTGCCACCTTCAGAATTTGTTTATGATTCGTATGGCTCTTTTCTGGAGTTTGAAAATTGTGTTCATATTTTGTGCATTTGTTCCCCAAAAAAGAATGCCATAGCTAAGAACTGAGTGTACATATGAATAGTATGTAACTAAAAGACACTGCATGTTACACACTGATGATAGGGTTCTAAGGGCATAACATACTGATGACATTCTGTTTGCAAGCAACTTCAACTGAGAATCAATATTCATTCCTCTAAATTTTGCATTTGCTACACAGTTTATAGAGGTGCCATCTACATTAAATTTAACATTGTCATTTTCCCTCTTCAAACTGAAATTAGTTTTCTTTATGTTCAATGTCACTTTACTGTTTATTGACCAATTGTAAATTTCCTTGAGAGCTTCATTTGCTTTCTCTGCAACGAGTTCTCTTGTTTTCTCAGTGGCTATAATATTGCTGTCATCAGCAAAGATAATTTTTTCACCATGAGTAACACTACTGGGAAAGCCATTGATGTATATCAGGAATAGTATTGGTCCTAATATTCTACCTTGCGGAACCACTATATTAATGTATTTTAGTTCTGATAAGTGTTTTACTAAATGTTTAGATCTATTTCAAGTACGTGTTATCTCTACTCTTTGTACCCTATCTGCTAGGTATGATCGAAACCAGTCATTAGCTACCCTTCTTACTCCTAATGCTTCTAATTTATTTAATAGTATCTTGTGGTCAGCTGTATCAAAGGCCTTATACAGATCCAAAAATATACATGTGACACACTCATCCTTGTCAAGAGCATCAAGTGCAACCTTTGTGAATTCTACTATGGCTGACTCCGTATTTTTGCCACTTCATCTTTCATAATTGCTTCTATCGTTTTTGAGAATGCTGACAGCAGGGAAACGGGCCAGTAATTTTCTATGTCTTCTGCATTACCTTTCTTAAGCAAAGGCACAACTCTTGCCTGTTTTAACTGCTCTGGAAATGCCCCTGATGTGAAAGATTCATCTATTATTTGTTAAGGGGCCTTGTATAACCTCTATGAATTGTTTCAGCACACACGTTGGTACTTCATCTAAGACTACTGACTTTTTATTTTGTAGTTTTTGAACAGTTTTATTGACTTCATTCTTTATGGTTGGAAGTAACATCATTGTATTTAGTGCAACATTATTTACAGGTGTTATATTTGTTATGGGGAATTTTTGCTGTAACTTCTCTGCAATACTTGAAAAACGCTCATTTACATAGTTTGCTTAGTGTTGTGGATCATTTATTACCTTATCCCCCTCACTTAGCAGTATGTTATTCTGCATTTCTTTACCTCTCCCTATTTCCTTTTTATAACATCCCAGACTGCTTTGCTTTTATTCTCTGCATTATATATTATTTTGTCATTAAATGACTTTTTTGCAGCAATCGGCACCTTCCTGTATATATTTTTGTATTTGTGATAGAAATTTAAGAATTCTGGATCATTGTGACTCTCTTCCATGGATCTGAGGTATTTAAGTGTTTGGAGGACTTCTAACACCTGCTGTTATCCATCTGTTTTTGTGAGATGTTGATACAGACATGCATACTTTTGGAAATTCCTTTTCAAAGTTCAATTTAAGTAATGTAGAGAATTTAGAGAATTTCATATTCACATTGGTTTCCTTATACACTTCATCCCAGCTTTGTTTTGCTAGTTCCTTTGAAAAATCTTTTATTTTGATTTGTGATGGATGTCATTTGTAGGCTTGTAGTTTAGGGAATGATTCGATGGCTGATTTTACTGTTGTTATTTGGCAGAGATGGTCTGATAGTCCAAGATCTTTTACAGCCACATCACATTTTTTCTTGTCCATATTTGTAGCCACTTGGTCAATTACCGATTCAGTCATTTTAGTAACTCTTGTTGCACTACTGACCAATAGGGACATGCCAAACCTTTGAAGGATATTTATAATGGTGCGTATGGAGTCATTTATGATATTAGTGCTGATGTTAATGTCCCCACACAGAATAATGTTGACCTTTGTACTTGAGACTTTATCTAGAACTTGTGTTTAATTTATTGTAAAAAGTGTCCACACTACCACTGGGAGATCTATACACACATAAATGATTAATTTCTTGGTGATATCAACTCATGTTAATTCAATAGCTGAAATTTCAATGTGTTTGCCTTCACTTGCTGTACTGAGGTCATGTCTTGATTTGAACTGTGTTCCTTTTCTGATATAAATGCATGATCCTCCACCCCTTGAGGTAGTTTTGCAGTAAGAGTTTGCCTTTTCATACAATGATAACACTACATGTTGAATTTCTGTCTCTCTACACCAGTGCTCAGCAACACAAAATAATGTGCAGGTCAAAGATTGGAGCTCAACTTGTAATAGTTGTATTTTATTTGTATTTATTGCATAATTGGAGGATTGTTAGGTCTGTGAAATGCACATGTCACTCTTTCCAATTGTATGTTTTTCTTTGTGACACATGGTATGTGTGATATTTGGAGTGTTAAAATCTGTCTTGTGAGAGATTGTTTCAGTATTTTTTAAAGTGCAGGAGATATTCTTTTGGCTGGGGAACCTGTTATCTGGATTTATTTTAAAAAATACATACTTTCCCATGACAACAGGTATTTGACCATGTGCGGCCCGAGATCCACCCCCTATACTTTCATGAATCAGCCTTACCAATCTTCCCTTCCTAGTTCTGTTTAGGTGTAGGCCATGCCTAGTGAAACACCATCTGTTGATAGCCCTGAAGGGCACCAGAGAAACAATGACAAAGCTGGCCGCCATCAGAGCCATCCCTAACCCCACACTGATTTGCCTCACAGCTCCATCAAGGTGTGGCCGATCATGACGCCAGAACAGCTCAACAAAGTGTACGTTGGGGCTATGAGTCAGGAAAGCTTGTCCAGGTCAGCACTAAGTCATATGCCCCGTCCCTGTCCAAACTGCCCCCCCCCCCCCCCACTATCACTTCATGGTCCTCTTTTGTAAAGTCCATACATAAAGACCTAGGTCTTCTATCACATAACTTAGCCCTGAATTTGGCTTGAAGGTAACTGGTGGCCTGGTACACTGCCCCTAAACTTTCCTGTAACTGAGGGCCTACACCTCACCCATGGCTACTACCTAGCACAGCAGCACTTTCTTCTTCCTAACACTTTGTACAGTCCTAGGCTTCTTGGCCTTGGTTGAAGTGTGCTGCATGTTTTCTGCTCCTTATTCTACCTGAGGCTCTTCTCCACTTAACTCTGGCAGTGGTAGATACCTGTTTTTGGTGTTGATGATAAAACTGTCAGATCGCGTTCTCTCTCTTCCTGTCCTCCTACCAGCTGCCAGTTGCCAACCACCCTTCTCCCCCGTATCTCCCTTGATCGCTGTCAGTTCCTTCCTTGCTTCCTCCAACTGTGCTGTAAGGGCAAAGATTTTCCTTTCCTATTCCCCAATCAAAATGTTCCTACTGCATACTCTGCAGTTCTAGGAGAGAGCCTCTTCTGTTCTCCCAACATTCTCCCCACTGCATCCCCCCAGTGAAAATATTTCCTACAAGATTGGCTACAAATCCCTCTACTCATTACCCTACAATAGCTCCCACATTTCTCACTCATGGTCAGTTTCAAAAGAATAATTAAGTTTAAAGAATGTTTTAAATTTGTTAAGGATGCAAGATTGGCTGTATGTAAACAAAAAAACGACACAAAGGTCTTATGTGCGGTGGTTGTTGTGTTTGTACTAATTTAGAGATACAATGACAGAAGAATGAGTTAGTAATTACTTTGCTTTTAGAGAATTTATGTATCAAGCGTGTTTGGTCAGATTTTTAAATGTTTATAAGTTGGAAAATTTAGGCCTAGATCGCATCTATCTAACTAGTAAACAATACGAAATGTGTGAGTTAAATACGATTTAGAAACATTTAGTTACACTTTTATTGCACAATAGACACTGATGACACTAGTAGCTGTCTTTTTTAATGAATTTTGCACTGTCAAGAAAGTGTGAATAGAATGTTTTGTGTTTCAGTCACACAAAATTTTGGGTTATGTTCTGATTATTGGGACTACAGATAACACGATTTTTTTTTCAAGAACGAGCTCTGCTGGGACACTAATACTCAGTTGTGCAACAATAATGGACACTACAGCAGTATATGAAACTGAAAATTTAAATTTGGCACTATTTCCTCTTAAATAGGTTCTTTAGTGGATAAAGAGAAATACGTGTGATCTCACTCGGCAGCCATCTTGTAAAACACACACACACACACACACACACACACACACACACACACACACACACACACACACTCTCTCTCTCTCTCTCTCTCTCTCTCTCTCACTCACTCACTCCTGTGCAGCTACATTGTGTGTGTGTGTGTGTGTGTGTGTGTGTGTGTGTGTGTGTGTGTGTGTGCTGACTTAGTGCTTCTACTGTCCGATGTGTTGTCTCCTTTACTCCAAAATTATTTACAAATTTAATAAATTGTGTGTTACCCCAGGATATCTACTGGGTCATATCAGATTGCTTCCTTCTTCTTCCATTTCTTTCCTCCAGTCCATATTTGCCTATTTTTTCCCTCTATTCCTTTTCCACACAGTACAGTGTATTATCTCTGTAACAGTTTGGATAATTCCTTTTATTATGTCATATATTTATGATGTTTTTATGCAGAATGAAGCAACGAATGGGAAATTTACCAAGGCCGGGATTCAAACCCAGGTCTCCTGCTCATTAGTCCACCCTGGCACAATGGCGTTACACAACTGCACTGAATACTATGCCTCTGTCCTCAATCTGAATCCTCATTCCTGCCTCAGCCCTCATGGTATTCCTCCAAAACTTGAACAGCATTGCAAATTCTCTCCAACTGTAATGGAATAGCACCTCAGCATTGAACGAAATGGGGTATCCTGTGTAAAACCCAGGCATAGGTGCTTTAATCAAATGAAATTATATGATGGTGTATATATGCAGACTGAAGTGACAAATGAAAATTTTTATCGAGGCCTGGACTTGAACCCAGGTCTCCTGCTATTCTGGTACACTTGGAGAGCCTCTGCAATCTGCAATGCTTTTTGAGTATAGGGGGAATACCAACTGGGTTGAGGTAGGAATGGGAATTTTGATTGAAGAGGGAGGTGTGCTAGGGTAGCATGTGCAGTTGTGCAATGCCACTGTGACAGGGTGGAGTAGTGGTTAGTGCATCCGCCTAGTGAGCAGGAGCCTTGGTACGAAGTTTCATTCGTCACTTCAGTTTGTGTATGTACATTACAGATGTTTGGAACTTCAAAAGGTCTCCGGAACCCTGTTGATTAATTTGCATAAAATACCTGTTTTGAAAAATTTCAGTTTAGAATAATCTTGAAAGCTTAAATCCAAGTGCCTATCACTGTTATGAAACAGTTCATAATAGATGCAATTACAGTTGATGTCCGCCGCTCGTGGTCTCGCGGTAGCGTTCTCGCTTCCCGAGCACGGGGTCCCGGGTTCGATTCCCGGCGGGGTCAGGGATTTTCACCTGCCTCGAGATGACTGGGTGTTTGTGTTGTCCTCATCATTTCATCATCATCCAGGAAAGTGGCGAAATTGGACTGAGCAAAGGTTGGGAAATTGTACGGGCGCTGATAACCACACAGTTGAGCGCCCCACAAACCAAACATCATCATCATCATCATCATACAGTTGATATTTTTCCTCTTCAAAGGTTCTCCTACTTGCTCACAGTCATCAAGTAGTGCAGTTATGGAGTGGAGAGTTTCTTGGATTTTCTGTTCACAGTACAAAATCTCACTTGTTTGATTCTGAAGGATATTGTACAATACAGTGGTTGGAGTAAGTATTTTGTTAAATATGTTCAAGAGGAAATCAAATTTGAAATCTTCTAAAGATGCCAAAAGACCTTTAATTGGTGATAAAATATCTGAGTCAGTTTCTTGACGATGTTCTACATAGTACTAAACACATCGCAAGGTTTGGTTCTGTTTCTTCACAGAGCGTTTACGAATCTTGATAATTCCATTGCTTTTCATGGACATGTGGATTACGATGTTGCGAAGATTTAACACATTTAAAAGACCTTGGAAAAAGAAGCTGCATGTCCATTAAGCAAACTGAAAAACAGTTTACACTCTGGTATCCAAACTGTTACCACTGTAATTACTGAAAATACTGCTGCCCACCATCTTTAGGAACCAGATGTTAGTCTGGCTTCTCCACATCTACATCTACATCTACATAGATACTCCACAAGCCACTGTATGATGCGTGGCATCGGGTCGGGTATCCTGTACCACTGCTCGTCATTTCTCCTCCTGTTCCACTCAAAAATAGAGCGAGGGAAAAATGACTGTCTCAATGCCCCTCCACATGAGCCTTAATTTCTCATATCTTATCTTCGTGGTCCTTATGCCTGATGTATGTTGACGGGAGCAGAATCGTTTGACAGTCAGTTTCAAATGCTGGTTCTCTAAATTTTCTTAATAGTGTTTCATGGGAACGCTTCTTTCCCTCCATTGACTCCCATTTGAAGTTGTCAGAGCACTTCCGTAACACTTATGTTTTGTTTGAACCTATCGGTAACAAATGTAGCAGCTCTCCTCTGAATTGCTTAGATGTCTTCCTTGAATCCAACATGGTTCAGACCCAAACATTCAAGCAGTACTTAAGAATAGGTGCACCAGTGTCCTATATGTGTCCTCCTTTACAGGTACACCACTCTTTCCTAAATTTCTCCCAATAAACCGAAGTTGACAGTTTGATTTCCCTACCATAGTTTTCACATACACCTCTTCAGTGTGGTTGCACCAGTGGTATGCTGTCTGTATCATTGAGGCTTGCAAGCCACGCCATCATGGCAAGGTTCATGGTTTGTGGGCATGACAGATGTTCACATTTAAAAATTTTACGTAGTAACATATCTGAAGCATTTATTGAGTATTATTGAGTTCTCTTTATGCAACATATTGCAGAGTCATCATGTAGGGTAATTAACATAATTCATTTTACATATCAGTCTAATGCTGTGCTTTTAGTTAGTGTGTAACTCTTGACATATTTTCCTCACTACAATTCAATGGTCGCCATAGTTATTGTATTGACTTGAGAAACTGTTCATGTCTGGATCTTCTTTAAGTGTGATATGAACCACATGATCCTACTGTATTTCTCATAGGAAATAAAACATTTTTATCTTTTTTTCAAGTTCATACATTTTGCTGTTTGCCTCCACTCTTGCTTGTAAGGTGTAGTTTACCATACCTACACACATCAAAGAAAGTTTTGCATCACCTTGGTTCCGACAGTTCTGGAACCTGTACAGAAAATTGGAATAGAGATCAACGTAAACATCATTTCTGCCCTTTTTATTCCTCATGAAAACCTCACATTGCATGTTGTACCACCATACAACCAGACCTTCAGAGGTGGTGGTCCAGATTACTGTACACATCGGTATCTCTAATACACAGTAGCACATCCTCTTGCATTGATGCATGCCTGTATTCGTCGTGGTATGCTATCCACTAGTTCATCAAGGCACTGTTGGTCCAGATTGTCCCACTCCTCAACAGCGATTCGGCGTAGATCCCTCAGAGTGGTTGGTGGGTCACAGCCCTTTTCAATCTAGCCCAGGCATGTTCGATAGAGTTCATGTCTGGAGAACATGCTGGCCACTCTAATCGAGCAATGTCATTATCCTGAAGGAAGTCATTCACAAGATGTGCATGATGGTGGTGTGAATTGTCGTCAATGAAGACGAATGGCTTGCCAATATGCTGCTGATATGGTTGTGCTATCGGTCGGAGGATGGCATTCACGTATCGTACATCCGTTACGGCACCTTCCGTGACCACCAGCGGGGTACATTGGCCCCACATAATGCCACCCCAAAACAGCAGGGAACCTCCACCTTGTTGCACTCGCTGGACAGTGTGTCTTTGGCATTCAGCCTGACTGGGTTGCCTCCATACGCATCTCCGATGATTGTCTGGTTGAAGGTATATGCAACACTCATCGGTGAAGAGAACATGATTCTGATCCTGAGTGGTCCATTCAGCATGTTGTTGGGACCATCTCTGCTGTGCTGCTTGGTGTCGTGGTTACAAAGAGGGACGTTGGGAGTGAAGTTGCGCATCATGAAGCCTATAGTGCACAGTTTGAGTCATGTCCGAAGAACATCACTTTGGTTCATTCCGAGACACATGGACACTTCCCTTGTTGAGAGCCCTTCCTGGCACAAAGTAACAATGCGGACATGATTGAACTGCGGTATTGACCATCTATACATGGTTGAACTACAGACAACATGAGCCATGTACCTCCTTCCTGGTGGAATGACTGGAATTTATAGGCTGTCCGACCCTGTCTGTGTAATAGGCGCTGCTCGTGCATGTTTGTTTACATCTTTTGGTGGGTTTAGTGACATCTCTGAACAGTCAAAGGGACTGTGTCTGTGATATAATATCCACAGTCAACGTCTGTCTTCAGGAGTTCTGGGAACCAGGGTGATGCAAAACTTCCTTGATTTGTGTGTATGTTTATGTCATTGTTACACATAGCGTGTTGTCCTTTCCCTAGTCTGATCTTGTACCAGAGTGAAGTGTACCTGTATGTGAGGGTTGTGGTTTTTGATAATTTTATTTCAACTTATATTCTGAATGTGAAAGTTTGTTTGTCTGTTACTTTTCATGACTAAACTGCTGAACACATTTTTTTTAAAATTTAGTATAGAGAACTTGGATGCTGAGGAAGAACATACACCACTTTATAAAGTGTGTAGTATGAGATATTTATTGATATGAAGAATATAATGTGAATTAGGGAAAAATATTTTTCTTTGAAAAAGGTATTTACTCTTTGACTTTTGAACTTTCTCATATATGTAAAAATGCTTTTGTTGGTTAAGATATTCTACGTAATATGATTTGAAGTTATGAATACAATGTTTGTACAATCCTCAACATGTTTCATCCATACTTAAGTATTGATATTATAAATGCAAAAGTAACTCTGTCTGTTACATTTTCACGACTAAACCACAGAAACGATTTAGATTACATTTGGTATAGATAGCTTGAAGCCTGAGGAAGAATATAAGATACCTTAGAAAGTTAAAAATCGACCACTAAGAAGGTGAAGTAGAGAATAGAACATCTGTTTTTACATCAGTGAACATAAACCATGTTGTAAAAAATTATTAAATTTGTTGCATAATGTACATGTAGTATAATGTGTAGCTGCTTCAATAGCATAATGCATTAATGCATAGATACGTGCTCCTGCCCATCCCATCGTTCAGCAGTGCTTACATCATTGTGTGTTGGGGGGGGGGGGGGGGGTTGTTGATCACAAGCCATACTTATCCAAACAGGCATAGCTGACGTTATTGCACATACAATAGCTTATTTACTCACAATCACTCATCATAACATTTACTGGGCTGCTGACAATTTTGAAACTTCCAACATTTGGAGATATTCCAAAGGTTAAAGTTATTGGAAACAGTGTACAAGATTTTTAGATTGTGTTCCAGATTCTTCCAGTTAACATTATATCACTAATTATTACTTTTTTTCCCATCATAATCATACTGAAATTTAAGAGAGTTTTGCACCAAACACATTTTGGATTTATTTTCAAAGCATCGTCAGTGGTAGTTCTGTAAATAGAGTGTACATAATATATTATTACATTTTGCTATTTATAGATTAAAAACAGTTTTGTATGGGATTGCTGGTTGTCTTGACACATTCATTAAGGAAATCATCTCACATTATCAGCAGAATTGTGGCATTGTGTTGTCGCAATATTTCAGCAAGTTTCCTACTTGTCATCTTCAGATTCCTCTTGAGCTCTTTTCTTTCTAGCCACTGGACTGTAGATTTCCTTTGCCTAGAGCCAAATGGGTTGGTTAATCCCTTGCCTTTAGAATTGATGCTGTGACTGGTGGTAATGAGGTGGGATGTATCTGAAAGGGTGCAGGGGGTCCAGGCAAAGGATCATGGTGCTGTCTGTTATTTTGTCTGTTACCTCTGCCACTTTCACATCAGAGTATTTCTGATGTCTTTTTGCTAACACCATGTCCCATGAGCAACTCAGATGGAAACTGATGCCCCAGCTGCCAAGATCATCATGTACTTGTACCTCTACTATCTCTTTGAGGACTGAAAACCAGAACCTGCTGGTGCAGCAGTGGACCTTTGTCTATTCAAAAACAAACATGGCCTTCATTGTTGCCCTCCTCTCCAGACTTGTCTGTTTGGTTGAGGCAAACACTCCTCACATGCTCTGAACAGCACTGTGATATGGGTCGCTGTGTGTACCGTATTTACTCGAATCTAAGCTGCACTTTTTTTCCGGTTTTTGTAATCCAAAAAACCGCCTGCGGCTTAGAATCGAGTGCAAAGCAAACGGAAGTTCTGAAAATGTTGGTAGGTGCCGCCACAACTAACTTCTGCCGTCGAATATATGTAGCGCTACACAGGCATGCTTTGTAAGCACAAAGATAAATACTGGCGCCAAAACCTCTGCGTCAGTTAATAAATTTTAACAAAAAAAAAGGTGGAAGACGAGCTTTTTTTCTCCGCCCCGAGTTTCGACCACTGCATTTTCATACATTATCCAACGAAGTAAATACAAATTCCGTATTGTTCATCTTTGAATGTAGCAGAATTTCAATGTACTACGAAAATCCGACTGGCAAGACTGTTTGGGATGTTTGTCAATATGGCCAACTCTACGTTCTGAATTTTTTCCTACCTGTGAGAAGAGATGGCTGCTAATAGGAACCTGATGAAATGTGAATCACATGCAGTATTCTCTTCACCATAAGAATAATACGAATATAAACATTTTGCCATGTATTCTTTCGTGTTTGCTGCTATCTCATTTAAATCCTGTCTGCCTAATAAACTACGAAACTAGAGTGAGACAACAGCAAACGCGGAAGAATATATATATCGTGTCATGCTTATATTCGTATTATTCTTATGCCTAATAGTGATACAGTCAGAAATGAAGCACGGCAACTGACTAGATTTTTAAATCTAAGATGACTAATTTCTGTGCAGAATTTGATGTACTAAAGAAGCGGCCACAAAGATTTTCAAACGCAGAAAAATTTTCTCCTAACTCTCATTCAGAACATGTTCTAACTTACGCAGTCTACTATTTTTTGTTCTTGTTGATCATTATCAAAGAAAGCAGCACTGTAAGTAACAACAAATAGCAGTCTCTTGCCATTGTTTCGCTAATAAGACGATTCCTCACATCTTCTTCTTCTTAATTGTAAGCGCGGTAGCGCGCACAAAAGCAAGCCATGCCACGAGCGGCGACAGGCCGTAAACACGCACTATCAGAATGCGACAAACAATGCGTGACACAGTACAGTAATGCATTTTCAGCTTAGAGTGACGTAAACACCTACAACAAAGAAAACGACAATTATCAGATCAAAGCAATATAAGCAATCGATTCAAACCAGACGAAGCGCGTGAAAAAGGAAGGGTACCGGTATAAATACGGACAGACTGCCTGACGTATAGCAATGGCTACCTGGTAAAGCTTAACTGCTAAGCTTAAGACTTGAACCAAACTACTGTGGCTGTATCGTCATTCATTCGACCTAAATTGTGTTTCATATTACAATGGACCAACTTTGTTTCGATTTGGAGGTGCGGCCTAAAAACTTTCCTCTCCCCTTGAATTTAGAGTCTCAAATTTCAGGTGCGGCTGAGATTCGGGAAATTTTTTTTTCCTTTATTTCGAGTCTCATTTTTCAGGTGCGGCTTAGATTCGAGTGCGGCTTAGATTCGAGTGCGGCTTAGAGTCGAGTAAATACGGTAGCCAGTGTACTGCATGCCACACTCACAACTGTAGGTGCCAGATGGTCTCTGACTGACCCAAGCATATTCCTGATTCCAACTATTTTCTGCTCAAAGGTTACAATCGAGAAAGACCAACTAAAACTGCAGGCACCTGGCATCAGTTGCGAGTACAGCTAACAGTATGTGGTGTATGCGGGGCTGCAGTCTGCATATTTTGGTCGCAACACTTACAGGTATGTTTCGTGGGCCAGGTACAGCCCCTGTCTGTTAGTAAATAGAAGAGGCAAGGTACTGTCTACAGTCAATCTGCCAACAGCTGCCACAGTGTCTGGGGCTGCAGCTTCACCATTGTGGCATGCAAGTCACAACACACAGCACTGCAAGGCATGGGCACTAAACTATGTCCATGAGGTCACATGCTTTCATGATGCTGCACATGTATCCTTCTACAGACCTGTACTTAGGGCAGCACTCCAGCCAGGGAGGGTCAGTTACTTCCTGAGCTCTGAGCGATCAACAGCTGCCATAAGTTTCCACTACGAGTCTTTAATGGGCCCCTCTGCCACTGCAATACCCTGCTGCCCGCCAAGGTGCTGTTGCCCTTGGACTGAGCCACATCTGCAACTGTGCTTCCACCAGCTGTTCCTTGTGCACTGCTGCATAGTAGTCATTGTGACTGCCCACGAGTGGAACTATGTCATTACGACCCTTGCTGCTCACCAGTTGACTGCCTCTGAGCTCCCAGCCTCAGAGGACTGTGTCGTCATTCATCTTCCTTGCTCCTCAAGACATTACAATTCTCAAGTTGTGTAGACATTATTCTCAGAAGTTGTATTTAGTTTGATTCTTATAATAAACACTTGTTATTTCAAAGAGTACATTTCTCTACATTCAGGCACACCACTCAGCAAAGGATATTACACATTACATCAGCCAATGTGTCTTGCAGCTCTGTTTGGAGCAAGGGAGGAGCCTTCACCTTGGCCAGACTGACAAGTCTGCAGTGGCAAAGATGCTGTGCAATGCCAGCGGGTTGTGGGATTCGGTCATCAAGGAGGTGATGAAAACAAAAGTATTTGATGATCTTGTCAACCAGTACAGTGGTTTTCAACTGTGCTCATAGTATTCAGTGTTTGTAGTATTCAGTGCTTGCAAAAAGTACATCAGGAACATTGTTGTGAAAGTGGGAGAAGCAATAGGTAGAATAGACAGGCATCATCAGGACCAGGGCTCAGTGCCCAGACCTCTCTGGAAGGCCCAGCACCAGAATTGAATTTCTGGAACGCTAACCAGCCAGTCCTCCCTCCCTCCTGCCACAACCACTGGACATAACAGCTCTTCTGAAGGTAATGGGTTGGTCCACCTGTAGGGCTAT
Source organism: Schistocerca cancellata (assembly GCF_023864275.1). NCBI lineage: Eukaryota > Metazoa > Arthropoda > Insecta > Orthoptera > Acrididae > Schistocerca > Schistocerca cancellata. Next base: position 1,003,030,693 of record NC_064627.1, read on the forward strand.
CTGTAGAGAAATCTGTGGTCTAGTGGTTATGAATGAATGAACTGGGCATTAAAATGACATGTCACTTGAGGATGATGAGTCAGTGACTTGTTGAAACATTGCAACAAAATGACTGCACAGTGTGGCTGTTAATCCGAGAATTTCATCAGCAAAACAGTTTGACCTTACAAAATTTGGCATGCAATTTACCCACAGTGTTTATTACCCCTCTTTACGTGTTCTGAAGTTGACAGGTTTCTCCTTCATTGTTAACAAGGCTAGAAGTTGAAAAGGGGGTGGGGATACTTCATTGCACCCCACCTTTTACAATTTTTGTCTTTTATGGGGATTTCAAGCCAGAAAATTGTGAATGCTGGTAACAAGTAGTTCCATATGTACTACTAAAAAATGCTGTCTACTGTGTATGTTACTTTGTCTTCCTTTATTCATGTTCTTGTTTTTGAATTCAGCTGAACGTGTAATGTGCAGTAATGCAAAATACTCTCTTATGAATTATCACTTTCTTCCACAGACACCTTCATGTACTACTTTTTTTTTTTTTAAAAAAAAAACCTTTCTCTGTGAAGCTACACTGAATTGTTTTCAGTTCTTCACCACTTCTACCTTAATTACTGTAGAATGTAATTCGGCATATTCTGTGTAGATCCTACGAAGCCTCTCCCTGTAGTATTTCTTCCATCAGACAACTAGCACTATTTCTGTGGATTTCCTTCACCATATAAATGACTTACACATTTATTATTCCCAATTAATATCTTTATTTATTAAGCAGTTTCTGCATAGTAGTCAGTACCACACCAATTCTGCTGCTTCTTTTTCTACTGACTCTGCCTAATATTTCATGCCACAAACCATAATAAGACTCTTGACAGTGTTTCATTTAAATATCATATTTCTCATTTAACTGAACATCGTTTGCCAAATATCATGCAAAACAGAACGCTTGATTGTGTCACTCTGAGTGCTGCATGTTATATGTTCATATGTAGATTGCTGTATAACAGTACTGCTCCTCAATTACATTATGTAACTTATCTCTGTTTCAGTTATTGACAGCAATTATCCTCTTTCTTTTGCTACTTGGTTCAGCACATGCCCAAGAAATAGCAAGGATGCTTCGGTATGACATTACAGATAGTGAAGAAAGGCAGGGAACTGAACCTGAAGATATTGACTTTTCAATGAAGCGCACACCAATTACCAATAATGAACTCCAGTTACAAACTGCTGAACATGAGCTTTTGGGTGAGTGCAATAACTGCTCATTACCATTTTGTCACATAGATGACTTTAGTGTGATTGTCTTTATGTTTACAGTAGATGAATGTTCTTCTTTTGACAGTTCATAAAATTTATTTGTTTGTCATGATAAGAATATGACATTATTTAAAATTACCAAACCCTGGACAATATTGATATCATTATCGTGTGTATTAGAAAAGACTAGTATAAAATGTACTATGTATGTATAAAACAGCTTCAAACATCTGATTACTTTCCAAGTGAGTTAATGTGTTAAATATTTGATGTTAAACATGTAAGCAAGACAAAGTTTAGAAAAGGTTTGAAATTATACTTTAACCCTGTGGCACTTAGCGTCCACTACAGTGGACAACTGTTAATGGTCACTTCTTTGGCATTTTCGATCAGTCCTCAGGCTGCAAATGCACACAGTTCATTGCAGTGGGCACTCCCTACTGGTGTTGTGTCCTGCATGCATTTGCAGCCTTGTGACTAATTGGAAATGCCAGAGAATTGACCATTAAAAGTTGTCCACTGCAGTGAAATTCATGCACCACAGGTTTAAGGTTTTTGTAAATTTGATAAGTGTTCTCATTGTGAAACACTGGATGAATACAATCTGGATAATTTGAGCTCCACTGTAAGCAAGAGCAAGTTCTTCACACATCTCAATGTTTATGATATCATATCTGCTGGACTATATGTCATACTATGATATAATTTTGCAGGTATATTCAGCAATATAGGTAGATACTGTCTCCAAACAGTGTTGCAAATAGAGTTGGTGGCAAAGAAGTAATGAATTTAAAAGCCATGCCTGATGCTGAAGTTCTACTGCATGAACAGTGAAAACGTAGTAAATGATAAACTTTTTTCTTATTAGTTTGTGAGAGATGTCAGCAACAATAAGTGTCTCAGAGATTTGAAATTGTATGTAAAGTTTGCTGGAGGTTGCTAAGTGCTCTCATTCTCAAATATTGGATGAATGAAGTCCATGTGTCTATGTGCTGTCAGTTACGCTGCTTCGAGACAAATACACACTTTCTAGCTGTAATACTTGTCTTATTGTGTTCAACTTTTAACTAAGATTGTATCTCTTAATGACCAGATTATGGCATCATTTTAAATTTTGAAATTTGGCCATTAATTACACAAAGTATTGAAAATAAAGTTTTTGTTGGCCCTGGAGGCTATTATGCTACCTGCAACTGGTACTGGGTTCTGGGATAGTCACTTAGTAGTATTGATGGTTTATGACACAACACTTTCACACAATGTTGATTCAGCAATTAGTGACATCAAACACTTCTGCTGTTACCTTTGTAAGGTGTGCATTGGCCATGCAAAAACTGCTGTAGTAGGTAAGATGCTATTTGTGGTGATCTTTATTCAGACATTGCTAACTCCATCTGAAAGCTCCACTTCTGCAGATTGCTTCAACAACTTGCAACTCCAAATCAGTCTGCTAAAAGACTTCCAGGTTGTCCACTGTTCTTTATGACACAGAGGCAGTTCTAATGCTTTAGATGACAAGAAGTGACGTGGAGCTGGTTTGCAAACTTCCTACCTCTCTCCCATAGGTTGACTTATTTGGTATGCAGAGCCAGTCTTCTTCTCTGGATAGGTGGCCACATCGATCTCCAAAAACTGCTTCTCCGAAGAATAATGATGGTTAAGGGAATTCATCAGTCTCTCTCTCTACTCTTGAAATAATTTGGTGCTCAAAGAATACTTTTAGTTCAGTCATGGTGTATTTCAACTCCCACAAAAAAACAAATTCACCACTTCTAATATTTGAACTCGTGCGAGTCAACCAAGTCATCAAACATTAGGCTCTATTAGGATACATTTACAACAGGGTTGGTTTAATAACCATCAGAGAATATGAACATGTCTTGCTTCCAGCAAGTCCAACACATGAATTACTTAAAAGTCTGATCTCATTTCTTCGTTTGTTCCTAACAATCATCCCAGTCACTAAACCACCAAAGAATAGCACAGGCTCTTTTCTACACATACACTGAAACACTATGGATCGTACAGCAGGTACTTGTCGGCCGCCGCATTCTCCACATTTTGCTTGTGACTGTTTTTAGACTCCACACACAAACATTCAATGCGTAGTAGGATGGATTCGTCTCTCTCGCACTTCCGTTTAAAATATTGTGGGTTCGAGATGGAGGAAGGCCAAGTGGTTCTAGAATTTACATGGAAATTCTCGAAGCACTACATATTTCCCCTCTCAGATCGAACACGTATATACCATCATTATGTACATGTATATCACATAGAATAACAATTCATCTTTCAACAGTATACCTTGTTCTTTTAATAACTGTGAATACCCTTTTTCTTATTATTTAGCTACTCCTTATTTTTTTCATTTTACTTTAATTAGAAAACATGAATATTTCAATCAATGTTGGAGTTAGCTCTTTCAGTAGGCCTAAAAATCGTGAGGACCAATTTTTTATTTTATTTTTTCTGCTCTTTATCCAATCGTAAATTCCAGGTGTTCAGGACACTTGAGTACTTTATTCTTTATTCTAATTCCTTATACTATTTTTCCTTAGTACATACTGGTATCATTATTTATAGTAGTTTGTAGTCTGGGGAACTCTGGGCAAAATAAGTGTTCCCTTTTGACACTCGTAAACTTACCTAAAACATAATAAAGCTAGTGGTGTATAGAATTCAAACTTACTGGAATAATTCCTATTAAATGTGTGACTTCTGTCACGATACTGTCCTTTTTCCCTAGGATCAGTACCTATACCTTACATGTGGGTTGACCCTAGGAGTGCACTTCCTCCTTCTGTTCTGGTACGTACACCCATTTATAAAATATCCCTATTCATCAGACCACAGGTCATCCTATCTCTTTGTAGGTACACCTTCCCTTTATTCTTAGCAAATGCTGGGTACGTCCCCCTTATCTTTTATGAGTAGGCCTCATGGTTCATTGTCCTAGTATACATCTTTATGTACACTATAATTAAATATTTCCTGGTAAAAATAAATCTATTTTACATTTCACACTCACTTCTTAGTACCTCCTCTAATACCCTAGAGTCCTCTTCCACTTCTCAACTTCTATAATCTTGTGGATACTATGTCTACACATATTATTCAACTTGTGGTAGATACTATGTCTGCCTGTATTAATCAACTCTTAGTAGATACTATGTCTACACATAATGATGGAGTCCCACTACTCTGGCTCACTCACACTTCATCAGAGTGTTTTCTACCCTGACTTTTCTTAAATGATTGTCATGATTAACTCCAACCTTGCTTATCACTGTTTTATGATTATTCCACAAGCTCTCTCTATACACAAGAAAACACCAAAAAAAAAAAAAAAAAAAAAACCAACAACAACGTAGAACCGTCACTTAAAAAACAATGTGTGTATCTTTCCAGATGTACACACATCTTTTTCCCCTACAACCCTTGGTGGTTCTTAATCCTTCTAATCTGTAACTTCATTGTTTGTGTATTCATATTTCTTTGTGTGTATGCAGAAGTGTTTTTGTGTAGTCTGATTCTTTGGCCTTCTTATCTGAAGATAAGTTGAAGGTTATTGGAAACCACGGAAACTAGGAAGAACTTCTGTGGTAGAAATAGATGACTATGGAAAGAGGGAGAAATAGATAGGTCCTCAAATGAAAAGTAAGAAAGGAAAAAAGGTAGATGTGGTTGCTAAGATTGAAGAAGAGAAAGAAGACAGCCCCAAAGACAGGAAACCATTCCCACCCACCCACCCCCCACCCCTCTTCCCCAGGATCTCTACCTCGCCGGTACTTGAGTGAGAAGCCGGAGGAGATATGGTGTTAAATCGTCTCCTACAGAACAGACATTCCCACATTCATTGTTGAGGTCCGCGAAGAAAATCTTAGCAACCCTATGGAAATGGCAAATAGTGAAGAATCAGGCACACTTGTTTGCGAGGGTCGTTTGAAAGGTGTGATGTGTGTTCTGTGTTAGCCACGATTTGTCTGTCAGTGTAAATCATGCTTTTACCTACACTACCCACCCCCTTCCGACATCGATACAAACCCTCCCATCTCTCATAACAGGTATAAAATATTCTGTACCAAGTATAAAATTATATATTCCATTATAACAGTCATTTAATTAGTCACACGATATTATGTTTTCCACAGATATAATATTCCATTCAGCTTACAAATAAAAATATGCTTCCATGACTTTAACTTGATTATCTTACATTCAGTGTGAGAATGGTATTCTTAAGATTTCAGAAATTATTTTGAAAGTTATGTGCCAGGTGTGGTTCTCCCTACTTACGTAGAACTACGAGGTGCATTCAAGTTCTAAGGCCTCCGATTTTTTTCTCCGGACTGGAAAGAGATAGAAACATGCGAATTGTTTTAAAATGAGGCTGCGTTCATTGTCAATACGTCCCAGAGATGGCAGCACCGTACGGCAGATGGAATGTTACCGCCAGCAGCGAGAATGAGAACTGTTTTACATACTTAAAATTGCGACATTTTCCTTTCTTGAACAGCGTGCAATCATTCGTTTTCTGAATTTGCGTGGTGTGAAACCAATTGAAATTCATTGACAGTTGAAGGAGACATGTGGTGATGGAGTTATGGATGTGTCGAAAGTGCGTTCATGGGTGCGACAGTTGAATGAAGGCAGAACATCGTGTGACAACAAACTGAAACAACCTCGGGCTCGCACAAGCTGGTCTGACGACATGATCGAGAAAGTGGAGAGAATTGTTTTGGGGGATCGCCGAATGACTGTTGAACAGATCGCCTCCAGAGTTGGCATTTTTGTGGGTTCTGTGCACACAATCCTGCATGACGACCTGAAAATGCGAAAAGTGTCATCCAGGTGGGTGCCACGAATGCTGATGGACGACCACATGGCTGCCTGTGTGGCATGTTGCCAAGCAATGTTGACGCACAACGACAGCATGAATGGGACTTTCTTTTCGTCGGTTGTGACAATGGATGAAACGTGGATGCCATTTTTCAATCCAGAAACAAAGCGCCAGTCAGCTCAATGGAAGCACACAGATTCACCGCCACCAAAAAAATTTCGGGTAACCGCCAGTGCTGAAAAAATGATGGTGTCCATGTTCTGGGACAGCGAGGGCGTAATCCTTACCCATTGCGTTCCAAAGGGCACTACGGTAACAGGTACATCCTACGAAAATGTTTTGAAGAACAAATTCCTTCCTGCACTGCAACAAAACGTCTGGGAAGGGCAGCGCGTGTGCTGTTTCACCAAGACAACGCACCCGCACATCGAGCTAACGTTATGCAACAGTTTCTTCGTGATAACAACTTTGAAGTGATTCCTCATGCTCCCTACTCACCTGACCTGGCTGCTAGTGACTTTTGGCTTTTTCCAACAATGAAAGACACTCCCCGTGGCCGCACATTCACCATCCGTGCTGCTATTGCCTCAGCGATTTTCCAGTGGTCAAAACAGACTCCTAAAGAAGCCTTCGCCGCTGCCATGGAATCATGGCGTCAGCGTTGTGAAAAATGTGTACGTCTGCAGGGCGATTACGTCGAGAAGTAACGCCAGTTTCATCGATTTCGGGTGAGTAGTTAATTAGAAAAAAAATCGGAGGCCTTAGAACTTGAATGCACCTTGTATGTGACAAACAAAGGATTACCAGGCAGCTTTCAAGAAAACAATTTTTGGAATCATTGTAATTATGATTCATATTAATAGAATAAACAAGTTTAATGACGTTGATTTCACCCAGACTTCTGGCCACAGATTTGCACAGAAGACTGGTGAAGAGATTACTTACAAGGACTAATTAAGGCAAAAATAAAACCTAACTGTATGTGGAGACCATGTCAGCTGCAGTCGACATTGCAATCGAAACCACGAGAGAGAATGGCTGGCTAGGCAAATTTAATCTATCTTATTTCACGTATAATGTGCGAACCAATTCCCACTTCATGTCACCGCCGAGTAAAGTAAGGATGAGTTGGGGTGAGCCGGGACGAATCATGAAGACAGGTAGGGGCAACCTTGGAATAATAGAGGGAGACACAATCAAAATTCCTAGCGGGCACAACCCTCTAACAACTGAGGACGACGCAGTCAAAATTCCTAACAGGCACAACCCTCTAACAATCGAGGATGACGCAGTCACACACCAGGAGCAATTTTGGGTGACGTGATCACAATTTCTCTAATAACCTCTAAGTGGAGGTTGATAGAATAGTGTAAGAAGTTGGGGGAATTTGGTGCAGGTAAATTTTATTGCAGAAGAAACACCGAAAACAGCTCGGGTTCTGATGCTCGTCACTCTGCCCGTTAACACAGGATGTTAACGTCCCTGGGAGATACACAACTTTATGTCCTTTACATTGTACTTTCCTTTTTCTGACCCAGTTTTAGGATCCACTAAAAATAATGTCTTGGGATGGATTACGGTTTGAACCCGGTATGGTCCTTCATACTTTTGGAAAAACTTGTGTGTGCTGTTTTACAAGGGCTAGGTCATCGACATTGTACTGTGGTTCTACAGCTTTCTCATCATGCTTACTCACTCTTTGTCATGCCTTTTCAACTAAATTTCGAGAAACTATTTCCTGATTCAGTTTGTAGTTGACAATGAGATGTCCAGGCCAAGTAAAACATTTAATGAGAGGTTCTCCTACAAAGGGTTTGCCTATTACTTCCAAAGGTGTTAATCCAGTTGATAAATGTGGTAATTCATTTAAAATAAGTTCAAAGTCTTTAATCTTCGTTGCCCATAAAGAATGTTTTTTGTGGCAGTAGGTGCAGCATAATTTCCCAATTTCGTTCATAACTCTTTCGTGCTGGTTATAGTTGGATATTAATACCTAATGAATATTCTTCTGAAGCTAGAAATTCTTTAAATTTGTTATTGACAAATTGTGGTCCATTATCTGTGAGAAATCGTTTTGATTTTCCCACCTCCAGAAAGTACTGTTGCAAACAGTGTATAACCAGCTAACCAGCTGTGTATTTACTCTTTTGATAGGATATAACTTAACGTATTTTGACCAGCACACTGTGATGACCAAAATGTATGACACATCTCCCTTTTCTTTAGGAATTGGTCCAAAAAAATCTGCTGCTGTAAGATCGTGTAACGATTTACGAATAATTTGATACATTTTGTATTTAACATGAGTGTTACTCTCTTTCACCTTCTGACAGAGTTCATAGGGCCTAAAAGATGCTACCTTATGTCTTAGCTTCTTAAAACAATAGAACTTATTCATATGAGCTATACACTTTTTCATTCCAAAGTGTACATATCCTGTATGAATATATCACACAATTTCACCTTCCATTAACTTCGGAATGCAAATGCGCCATTGTTGTGGTGTTATACTGTCTCTCCAAAACAAATTATGAACCTACAATTTTCCACTTTCCTGCTTGATTAGGAGGTAAGGAATTCCTGATACATATAGCAAACATTTCTGTAAAGTAGGGATCATGATGAATGTTGTATGTTATTCTTTGGGCCACCTCTTGTATCCTGGTATGAGTATATTCTACTGTCATAAAATTAATTGCAAAAATTACGCAAGTGTGCTCCCTGCGCCGTTGGATAAGCAGCTGCAGCAGCAAGTCGTATACTCCTAGCTCACTCATTTGTTACATAGTTTAATTCTTAATTTCTTTGCGTGTTTTTGGTACTTGCATTGTTTAATTTATAAATTTCGGGCGTATTATAGTATTTGAGAGTTGTAGCATCGCGTTTTAGTACCTGAATAGTGCAAATTCGCGTAGTCGTCTGTCTTCTGTTTTTGTTTTGAACGGCCAGTGTCGGTTGGTCACAGTCAGTGTGCTCCCTGCCGCCTTTGGATAAGCAGCTGCAGCAGCAAGTTGTATACTCCTAGCTCACTCATTTGTTACATAGTTTAATTCTTAATTTCTTTGCGTGTTTTTGGTACTTGCATTGTTTAATTTATAAATTTCGGGCGTATTATAGTATTTGAGAGTTGTAGCATCGCGTTTTAGTACCCGAATAGTGTAAAATCGCGTAGTCTCCTTCCGCCGCCGAGCAGTGTGTCAGAAGTGCGCAAGTAGCAGCATTACTGCATTTACTAGGCAATCTTGTATTTTAATAACCGTTTAAATTTTGTGTTGATTTGTTTGCGCTCTCTGTAGATCAGTTCAGACGTTCTTTGCACAACAGTTTTTAGCATGGATAGGGACTGCAACTGATGTGTTCGGATGCTGACTGAGTTGGCATCCCTTCGCTCCCAGCTTCAGGCAGTGTTGGCTTCGGTCACACAGCTTGAGGCTGTTGCCAATGGGCATCACTGTGGGGGTCCGGATGGGGGTTTGTCGAAGACGGCCAGCTCGTCCCACGCATCCCCCGATCGGACTACGACTGTGGTTGCCCGGGATAATGCCCGCATTGAGGCTGATCCCTCACCTGTGGTAGAGTGGGAGGTCGTCTCAAGGTGTGGCAGGGGGCGAAAGACATTCCGGAGGGCTGAACGGAAGGCCTCTCCAGTTTGTCTGACGAACCAGTTTCAGGCTCTGTCTCAGGCTAATACTGATCTTCGGCCTGACATGGCTGCTTGTCCTGTTCCAGAGGTTGCCCCTCAGTCTGCAAGATCCGGGCGGTCACAGAGGGTGGGCTTACTGGTAGTTGGGAGCTCCAACGTCAGGCGCGTAATGGGGCCCCTTAGGGATATGGCAGCAAGAGAGGGGAAGAAAACCAATGTGCACTCCGTGTGCATACCGGGGGGAGTCATTCCAGATGTGGAAAGGGTCCTTCCGGATGCCATGAAGGGTACAGGGCGCACCCATCTGCAGGTGGTCGCTCATGTCGGCACCAATGATGTGTGTCGCTATGGATCGGAGGGAATCCTCTCTGGCTTCCGGCGGCTATCTGATTTGGTCAAGACTGCCAGTCTCGCTAGCGGGATCAAAGCAGAGCTCACCATCTGCAGCATCGTCGACAGGACTGACTGCGGACCTTTGGTACAGAGCCGAGTGGAGGGTCTGAATCAGAGGCTGAGACGGTTCTGCGACCGTGTGGGCTGCAGATTCTTCGACTTGCGCCATAGGGTGGTGGGGTTTCGGGTTCCGCTGTATACGTCAGGAATCCACTACACGCAACAAGCGGCTACACGGGTAGCAGGGGTTGTGTGGCGTGGGCTGGGCGGTTTTTTAGGTTAGATGGCCTTGGGCAAGTACAGAAAGGGCAACAGCCTCAACGGGTGCGGGGCAAAGTCAGGACATGCGGGGACCAAGCAGCAATCGGTATTGCAATTGTAAACTGTCGAAGCTGCGTTGGTAAAGTACCGGAACTTCAAGCGCTGATAGAAAGCACCGAAGCTGAAATCGTTATAGGTACAGAAAGCTGGCTGAAGCCAGAGATAAATTCTGCCAAAATTTTTACAAAGGTACAGACGGTGTTTAGAAGGGATAGATTGCATGCAACCGGTGGTGGAGTGTTCGTCGCTGTTAGTAGTAGTTTATCCTGTAGTGAAGTAGAAGTGGATAGTGCCTGTGAATTATTATGGGTGGTGGTTACACTCAACAACCGAGCTAGGTTAATAATTGGCTCCTTTTACCGACCTCCCGACTCAGCAGCATTAGTGGCAGAACAACTGAGAGAAAATTTGGAATACATTTCACATAAATTTTCTCAGCATGTTATAGTCTTAGGTGGAGATTTCAATTTACCAGATATAGACTGGGACACTCAGATGTTTAGGACGAGTGGTAGGGACAGAGCATCGAGTGACATTATACTGAGTGCACTATTCGTAAATTACTTCGAGCAATTAAACAGAGAACCGACTCGTGGAGATAACATCTTGGACCTACTGATAACAAACAGACCCGAACTTTTCGACTCTGTAAGCACAGAACAGGGAATCAGTGATCATAAGGCCGTTGCAGCATACCTGAATATGGAAGTAAATAGGAATATAAAAAAGGGAGGAAGGTTTATCTGTTTAGCAAGAGTAATAGAAGACAGATTTCAGACTGCCTAACAGATCAAAACGAAAATTTCTGTTCCGACACTGACAATGTTGAGTGTTTATGGAAAAAGTTCAAGGCAATCGTAAAATGTGTTTTAGACAGGTATGTACCGAGTAAAACTGTGAGGGATGGGAAAAACCCACCGTGGTACAACAACAAAGTTAGGAAACTATTGCGAAAGCAAAGAGAGCTTCACTCAAAGTTTAAACGCAGCCAAAACCTCTCAGACAAACAGAAGCTAAACGATGTCAAAGTTAGCGTAGGGAGGGCTATGCGTGAAGCGTTCAGTGAATTTGAAAGTAAAATTCTATGTACCGACTTGACAGAAAATCCTAGGAAGTTCTGGTCTTACGTTAAATCAGTAAGTGGATCGAAACAGCATATCCAGACACTCCGGGATGATGAAGGCATTGAAACAGAGGATGACATGCGTAAAGCTGAAATGCTAAACAGCTTTTTCCAAAGCTGTTTCACAGAGGAAGACCGCACTGCAGTTCCTTCTCTAAATCCTCGCACAAACGAAAAAGTGGCAGACATCGAAATAAGTGTCCAAGGAATAGAAAAGCAACTGGAATCACTCAACAGAGGAAAGTCCACTGGACCTGACGGGATACCAATTCGATTCTACACAGAGTACACGAAAGAACTTGCCCCCCTTCTTCTAACAGCCGTGTACCGCAAGTCTCTAGAGGAACGGAAGGTTCCAAATGATTGGAAAAGAGCACAGGTAGTCCCAGTCTTCAAGAAGGGTCGTCGAGTAGATGCGCAAAACTATAGACCTATATCTCTGACGTCGATCTGTTGTAGAATTTTAGAACATGTTTTTTGCTTGAGTATCATGTCGTTTTTGGAAACCCAGAATCTACTATGTAGGAATCAACATGGATTCCGGAAACGGCGATCGTGAGAGACCCAACTCGCTTTATTTGTTCATGAGACCCAGAAAATATTAGATACAGGCTCCCAGGTAGATGCTGTTTTCCTTGACTTTCGGAAGGCGTTTGATACAGTTCCGCACTGTTGCCTGATAAACAAAGTAAGAGCCTACAGAATATCAGACCAGCTGTGTGGCTGGATTGAAGAGTTTTTAGCAAACAGAACACAGCATGTTGTTATCAATGGAGAGACGTCTACAGACGTTAAAGTAACCTCTGGCATGCCACAGGGGAGTGTTATGGGACCATTGCTTTTCACAATATATATAAATGACCTAGTAGATAGTGTCGGAAGTTCCATGCGGCTTTTCGCGGATGATGCTGTAGTATACAGAGAAGTTGCAGCATTAGAAAATTGTAGCGAAATGCAGGAAGATCTGCATTGGATAGGCACTTGGTGCAGGGAGTGGCAACTGACCCTTAACATAGACAAATGTAATGTGTTGCAAATACATAGAAAGAAGGATCCTTTATTGTATGATTATATGATAGCGGAACAAACACTGGTAGCAGTTACTTCTGTAAAATATCTGGGTGTATACGTGCGGAACGATTTGAAGTGGAATGATCATATAAAATTAATTGTTGGTAAGACGGGTACCAGGTTGAGATTCATTGGGAGAGTCCTTAGAAAATGTAGTCCATCAACAAAGGAGGTGGCTTACAAAACACTCGTTCGACCTATACTTGAGTATTGCGCATCAGTGTGGGATCCGTACCAGATCGGGTTGACGGAGGAGATAGAGAAGATCCAAAGAAGAGCGGCGCGTTTCGTCATAGGGTTATTTGGTAACCGTGATAGCGTTACGGAGATGTTTAACAAACTCAAGTGGCAGACTCTGCAAGAGAGGCGCTCTGCATCGCAGTGTAGCTTGCTCGCCAGGTTTCGAGAGGGTGCGTTTCTGGATGAGGTATCGAATATATTGCTTCCCCCTACTTATACCTCCTGAGCAGATCACGAATGTAAAATTAGAGCGCGCACGGAGGCTTTCAGACAGTTGTTCTTCCCGCGAACCATACGCGACTGGAACAGGAAAGGGAGGTAATGACAGTGGCACGTAAAGTGCCCTCCGCCACACACCGTTGGGTGGCTTGTGGAGTATAAATGTAGATGTAGATGTAGAAGTTCCTCCGTATTATGTTTTAACTCTTCCATGCCTACTGGTAACCTAGACAAAGCGTCCGGTACAATATTCTCAGAACCTTTTACATACTGTATCCTAATGTCATATTCCTGTAGGAACAACATCCATTGCATTAATCTAGTATGTAACAACCGACTACTCATTAAAAAAGATAGAGCTTGGTGATCAGTATAGACATGGATTTCTGACCCCCAAACTAGTGTTTGGAATTTTTGGATACTCCATACTATTGCCAATAGTTCTTTTTCGGTAGCTGTGTAATTTAATTCATGTTTATTAAGATCACTGTTAGCAAAAACTATGGATCTACGATTTACATTATGTTGTGCACACTCTTCTTGAAAAAGTTCTTCTGCGATACCCCGAAATTTTAAATGGGTCACCCATACTCGGATGATGTAATATGGGTGATTCTACCTGTGCTCTTTTTACATTTTCAAATGCATCATTTGGCTCTTGATCCCAAACCCATGGGTATTCCCTTTCTTAATAATCATAAAATTCTTGGGTCGTTCAGTTCTTGACATTGTATATACCACCTATAGTATCCGGCCATTCCTAAAAATCCCTTCAACTGTCTTACGTTTCTGGGGGATGGATTTTCTTTAATAGCTTTTATGCTCTCAGGATCTGGTCTAATTCCCTGCACCCCTACAATATGCCCTAGAAACTTAAGCTCTTGTCATGCAAAGTGCGATGTAGACAATTTCGCTGTAATACCTTTTTCTTTAAATTTTTTCAGGGTCTTACTCAAGGTTAGACAATGTTCTTCCCAGGTAGCAGAGATTATGAGGATATCATCTACATATATTATTAAATTCTTCAATAAATCTCTTCCTAATGCCTCATCCAGAGCACATATAAATATGGATACTGAGATATTTAGTCTGAACAGTAACACAATGAAATGATATGATTTACCGTCAAACAGAAACACTGTATTCTTCTTTGATTTGCCAATATCCCGCTGTCAGGACCATCATGCTAAAACACCTTGCTTTTTCAAATTTGGATACTAATTCATCGATGTTAATTGGTCTGTCTCATTCCGTCTCTATATGCTTATTCAATGTATGCGCATCTAGCACTAATCGCACACCTCCTGTAACTTTTTTTTACCACTTTTTTACCACTACTAAAGGGTTATTCGTGACACGAGAACTATGTTCTATTATATTGTTGTCAATCATTTTGTCAATTTCCTCCTTAACTGCTTCTTTCAAACTTACCGGTATTGGATATGGCTTACAGAAAAATGGAGTGTCATCTGTGATTTTAAACTTACATGTGTAATTGCTGATATTACCGGGTCGATCGGAAAATACTACTTCATATTCCATTAGAATTTTATATAAATCTAGTTTTTGTTCACTGTTTAAATATTAGAGATTCATTTAGTTTGTTTTGTATGTCAGCTCGATTTGATACAGGATTTACATTATCGATCTCTGGTGACTATCGTGCTGTAGCAGTTAATCGTAAACATTGACATTCAGTTGTTTGTCATGCAATGTAATTATCAGTTACAAATGGTATCCAACATTTACTGTCATCTTTACCAAAGCAAATAAGATTTTCCTTGAAATTCAATATGATATTAAATTCTAATAACCAATCTAGGCCAAATAAAACATCCCTGTTAATATTTTCTACTATTAAAAGTGTTTGACGAAATCTGATATTTCTGATGTGGCAGTTCACTTGGGTTTCATGTTTCGTAACCTCACTTGTCGTTCCGGCTATACCAACTGTGGAAGCTCCAGTTACTGGTAACAGCAGTAAGTAATGCTTAATCTGTAATGAGTCTATAAATATGTTAACTTCAGAAGTCTCCATGGTTACTGCTATTATTGGTTGTGGATTGCTGGTAGTCAAGCTTGGTTCTTTTAGTAACAACCATTCTTTTTTAGGTATTTTGTGTGTAAAATTAACATACTTATTCTGATTTTCACTTTGGTGTATGCTCTTGTTGCGATCCTTATTTAAAGCATCAAGTGCGTCCACAAAGGAGAACAATTCTTCTACTGTTTTCCAGCTGCTACACAAGGTGTCTTTTCTTGCATAGGTAGGTAAGCGTATGATTAAAATTCAAACTAACCCCTCTTCTTCCATTGGCTTATCTAAGTACTTCGCTCGCATTAAAAGTCCAGTCAAAATACTTTCTCGTTGTTCCCCACGTATTATTGTAATACTTCAGGTCCCACAAATCTGATATTAGTTTTTCGTGCGCGCTAACGGACCAGTATTTTTCCTTAAATTTCTTCCCCAAGAAGAAAAGTTCTCGATATTTACAATACCCCACTCTCCGGCTTCCCCTAAAAGGTACCCAACAGCAAATTCAATCTTTTTTGAATCTTCCCAGTTCTTTGGCAGGGCGTGGTTAAATCTTTTCAGAAAATGAGTGGGATGTACTTCCCCCATCCGGCTTAAACTTAGGGAATTGCCTAGGTAACTCTGAATTGGCTCCCCATTGTAAACCCGTCATTACCTCACTAGTCAATACCACATTAGGAAAAGTCATCCCCTTATCTACCTTGTCCTAAATAAGTCTGAATTATTTTCATAATTCATCCATACCTTTCTTGGTATCATTGAGTCCAGAAAATAAGACAGGAGATACGTTCTCAGAGATTACTGTCACGGCAACTTTTTGGTCAATTATTTCCTCTACCTGTTCCTCCAGACTACTTATATTTATTAAGTCTGAGGTTGCTAGTTTCTCTTTAAAGTTTCTTTCCACGTTATCTACTTGAGTGTTAATGCCTGCAATTTGCGATTGGTCTATTGGTATTAACTTATCCTGCTTTTCAACACCTTCTCTCAAATTGTGCAGGCTTTGCTTTACAGCATCAAATGTAACATTACATACATTTTGAAATGATCCTAACTTCTCACTAAGTTCAGATTCCACATTATTACATTTATCTTCAATATCAAATTCTAACTTCTTTTCAGCTCCTGAAATTGCTCGTTTTGCCTCTGATTAAAGTCAGTGAACAGTTGATTTACATGACATCTTAAAGAACTAGTTGGTTCACGTTTCAAATCTATTTTAAAATTTTCTACTTCAGTAGTTAGTGTCAAATTCAGTTTTCAAATTTTCCATGGCTTCACATAAATGGCTAAATTCCTTACTTTGTTCATCTACTTTAGCACTTAACAATCCTAAAGTTTCACTCTGAACATCCAATTTATTATTTAATTGAGTTTTCACTGAATCTAATTTAAGACATTGAGCATTTGGAGTTGTATTTAGTTCCTTTCTTAAAGAAGCATTTTGAGCAGTAGAATCTGTTCTCTGGCCATCTATTTTATCATTTAAAGTTTTGATCAAATTCACTAATTCAGACCAGTCTGGCACCTACTTACTCACTTTCATTGCCATGGCTGGTTCTGAAGTTTGTCCAACCAACAGGACTTTTGCCATGATTTTATCAATTTTAGATCTAGTAAGCATCTAAAAAAATAATTCTAAGTATAATAAATACACAAATACAGTCTATTGAACAGTTTCTTCAACTTTATACGCAAACAATTATTGTTTTACGCTCACCTGGCATAGAGTTTTAGGCTGCATCAGTGAGCAGGTGTGGAATCAGCACCGGTGAACAGGAACTGGTGCGGGTGGCGTTGGTTGTTGGTTTCCACGTCGGCGTCACCACGATGTGTGTGAGAGCTGTATACCCCCCACAGTGGATCTTCTTAGTTTAATTATTCTCGTCGTATCTCTTCTCAGTCTAATACGTCGAGGTCTTCTTTCTGTTCTTTTAATGTTATTATTTCCTTATGTCTTTCCCTTTGCTGCATTCATAAATTTTCTTGTTCATTTGATTTCTGGGCTAAATCAAGTTTCTCGTAACTGTTTTCTCGTCTTGTTATACTCGGGTGCTATGGCAACATGCAACATCAACTTTTCTCGTTTTCGTCTCTGAGTCCCGTTTGTTCTTCGAGTCCTTTTTGACTGGTCGCCATGTTCTAACTTGTTAGACAATAGAATGTGTGGAGTAAATATACAAACGTTATGTATTCACCAATTAATGAGGTGTTGGATTATGCAGAATAACATTCTCGCATTTCACACATAAATATCTCAGTCTTCTCATATTTCACTCATACTTTGAGCTTTAGAAACGAATTATATAAACATTTATAAGCGAGTTGGTTTAAGAACCACTTGTAATTTATGAACATGTCTTGCTTCTAGCAAGTCCAACACACAAATTACTTAAAAGTCTAATCTCATTTCTTCATTGATTCTTAACAATCATCACAGTCACTATACCAGCAAATAATGGCACAGGCTCTTCTCTACACATACAGTGAAACTCTCTGGATTGTACAGCAGGTACTTTCCAGATGTCATTCAGCCGCTGCGTCCACATTTTGCTAGTGACTGTTTTTAGACTTGCACACACAAACATGCAATGCGCAGTAGGTCGTGTTGGGAAGCAGCCTACTCACACCATATGCAATTCATTTGCTTTCCATTGTGTGCCAGCCTAGTTCGCTGTAACTAGCTATGACGTCACCAATGTTGCGCAATACCTTAAAAGTAAAGTAAATAATCAGAAAAGTTAATAGCATGTCAGGAATGATGCTAAAATGATAATGTGTTAAGTTGCAGTTTAGTAACTTTAACAGTTTTCGAAATTTGGCAGTTTTGCGTAAAAATAATCAGCACAACAGGAAGGCGCTAGAAACTTCAAAATTTATATTTGGATTCCTTTTTCATTGTAATTTAATGGAAACAGCATGCTAGATCTCATAAAGTAATATTTTGGTTGAAGTTTATGATTTTCTGTTTTTGTGTCCTAAAAGTACAGAAGCAAGATAGATTAGGTAAGTGATTAGATAAAGCTAGGGTGTTTAGATTTAGGTAGAATGAACATACACTATAATAGCAAAGATGCGAGAAGTTTCCAAAAGGTAGCTATAAAACTATAGCTGTAGCATCTCTTCAGAGGGCAAGTTTAGAGCTCATCTATTACGTGCAGTACAACTAAAATAATTCTCTCACCAAAAGTATTTAACCTAGCCACATCAGAATTTTATTATAGATACTTACCTTTGTGCCAATAGCACAATTAAATTGAGAACTTCATTGGCCTTCAGCAAATGAAGCAATTAATTATTTAGTAACTTGGAATGGTTCTCTGCTAGCCCCTGTGGCTATTCAGGAAGGCAAATGTTGTCGGCTGCACCTTCGGCAGTCCACATCAAGGCTGTGTAAATAAGAGCACTGTGAGCTAGAGCAAGGCCCCAGTTCTCTTCTAGATTCATATCAGTGCGCACTCTGTGTCAGAAGCCGCTTCACGTTTGTGCAGTTGCAAGGAACAGCCTTGGATGCCTTATTATGTAACTCGGTATGCATGTAACAGTGAGTTCGCATTGGGGTAAAGTGCTAATTGTGGAATGACTCCAGTGATTTATTCTCAGTTTGAGTATGTCATATTTTCACGTGGCGTTTGATGAGTATTAACATCAAATTTTGGCGAACATTCACTTAAAACATTTACATTGATAACGCTTATTGAACAGTTTCGTTATCTAGGGATAATAAGATCTACGCAATAGACTCTGAACAGTTCTGATAGTACAACAGCTGATAGTAGCATTGTTTGCTTAAATATTTATTTGAAACTTTACACTTTATTGTTTTCAGAATATAGTGAAAATTGTTATAGTAAACTGCATTTTCTATGAATCCCAGACGTCATCCTAAATCCTCAGAGTAATGAACTTCAATGGTCAATAACTTTATTTCTTCATTAGAGTGGGCCCAGTGAACTTTAATTGCAGGCATCATGTTTTTGCTAATCACTTTCTGGTTGCCAACATTGTAGTTAGAGTGTCTGTGTTGAGAATGGCAACAGTACTATAGAAATAAAAATTTTCCACTCGCTACCCCACAGTCAGATTCATCTCTCTCACACTTCTATTTACAATATTATGGGTTCAAGATTGGAGAAAGGCCAAGTGGTTCTAGAATTTACATGGAAATTCTTGAAGCACTGCCAAGTTTCTTACTTTGTGTAAGCCATTTTCAAAAAGTTTGAATATTTCATGCCTTTTATGGACTCAGGCTTGCCACCATGTTTTTAGTCATGGGTGTGCTGGCTGATATACATAGAGAGGGTGGGATTGAGAAATTTCACCACTTCTAGGTGAATATGAGGAGTTGAAACTGGGGTCAGTCAGTAATAAGGTGCGGCCAAGCTGGTGAAGGAGGCGCCCCTGCACCCAGCACTGCCTGCCAGAGTATAACAAATAAGGCACGCAAATTCTGCAAATGTTCGTCAGGGGTGCAACCTGATACAACTATATGGTCCAGATAATTGGCACAACCAGGGACAGTGGCACACAACTGCTGCAAATAAGACTGAAAAATAGCAGGAGCCGAAGCACAACTGAACGGCAGGCGGCAAAACTTGAACAATCCAAGGTGTGTGTTGATTACAAAATAGCGCTGCGACTGTTCGTCGAGCGGAATCTGAAAATATGTGTCCTGCAAGTCAACCATGGAAAAGAATTTTCCCGTACCAAACTTATCAAAAATGTCTTCAGGACGCAGTAAGGGGAACATAGCTACCACTGTCTGGGGATTTACTGTTGACTTAAAGTCAGCACAAATATGGAGATGACTATTTGGTTTCTTCACACACACTATAGGCGAAGCCCATGGCGAAGCAGAAACAGGTTCAGTTACACCATTGTCTTGCAAATGCTTAAGTTCAGAAGCTATGAAGTCACACAGTGCGTGCGGTACCGGGCATGTGCGCCGGAAAATAGGCATGGCATTGTGTTTGACAACAACATGCTCTGCGAAGTCCTTGGCACCACCAAGACCATCAGAAAAGAGTTCAGCAGAATCATCGCATAGTGCGGCAACACTCTCTGCGTTGTCACTAGTGTTGATGCAAAGTACATTGTCCCTGAATTGCAGGCCCAAAAAGTTCAAATGTGTCCATGCCAAAAATGTTCGTAGCATCACTAGAGTGGAACACATGGAAAGACACTGTACGGGTCGGTGCACCATACATGGCTTCCAAACTACACACGCTGAGTGCTGAGATTTCCTGTCCAGTAAATGCAGTCAGTGTGGAATGTGAACGATGAAGCGGGGACGAACCAAGCAAGTCATACGTTGTTTTGTTCAGTATAGAACTAATGCACCAGTGTCCAGCTGCAAGCAAACAGAACAGTCACAAATGTTCAATGTCACAAAAAGTTTCCTTGCATCGCGCTGAATGCGAGAGGAAGTGTCTGGCAAAACTTGATTCAAACGACGAGCTATAGAAGCACGTGAAGCAGAAAACTTCCAATAAATGGCATTAACATCCATCGGCAGATATGAATCGTGATCATGGCGGTTGCCGTTGCGGTGATGCCCACACGAGTCACGAGAGACAAGTTCGGAATTATTGTTTCTCTTATTGCACACAGCTTGCACATGTCCTTTATTATTACGAAAGTAACACTGTGCTTGACGGGATGGGCAACTGTCCTGTGGGTGGGCGCGAAAGCAGTTCGGACAGGATTTCAGTTTCTTAGAGGGTGCCTGGTTTGAACCATGTTTACGAGCGCATGAGCGGCATGGCGTGGCTGACCGTGCTAGCGGGGTGTTGTGCCACACTAACAGTACACACACCCGGGGTCACGTCGAACGCGGAAGTAGCCATGTCTAAAGTATCTTGTCTGTCTAGCAAGTCCACAACTTCCTGCAAAGATGGGTTTTTAAATTTGAGGATTTATTCGCGGATGCGATGATCCGCCACATTCTGCGCAGTAGCGTCTCTAATCATTATATCCGCTTATGAGCATCCACATGAGCAATTAAAGTCACAATCAGAAGTTAGTCCTTGCACGTCAGCTAACAAAGATTTATACGACTGAGTAGGGCCACGCCGGAGACGAAAGAATTTGTATCGTGCAGCTACCACATTTACACTGTCACAGAAGTGGGAGTTCAAAGCATCAATCACTTCGTCGTACATTTTATTTTGTGGGCAGGTGTTGGGAAACAATTTCACGAGCACACGGTACAACACAACACCTGCGTTGGCAATGAAAAAGGCAAGCCGCTCTGTACCTGGTATGTTGTAAGCTGCGATGTGTGCCTCGAGCTGGGCGATGTATTCTGGCCAGCGTTCAACGTCAGGATTGAAGGCACGAAATGCCTACACAAAAAATTGCTGAAACATCAAGCAAAAACTAGCAGCTCTGAACAATGTGTGGAAGTGACATGTGCCATGTGGGGAGACCAGCAGAAAACATGTTTGACCTCTTAAATAACTCTGTGCTATTCCCCTCTCCCTGTATATGGACATCTAGTGTAATATAGATCTAGCCATGCCAAATACATTAATGTTGTGTCTAATGAGAACCTCCGCATTACTAAAGGCGGCTTGCAGCCCATATCAACAGAGAAACCATACTGCCTGACACCTATTTCAACTCCTGGTATTCACCTAGAAGTCGTGAAACTTCTCAATCCCACCCTCTCTATGGATACCAGCCAGCACACCCATGACTAAAACCGAGAAAAAATTTCGTCAGAACAGTAGAGACCCTTATAGAAACATGGTGGCAAGACTGAGTCCATGAAAGGCATGAAATACTCAAATCTTTTAGAAAATGGCTTACACAAAGTAAGAAACTTCCCCCATGCCATAAAAAACTGTGCGCAATCTGGAAGTCGTTTAACAGAGTGTGATTTGGAGTTGCTAGGTGCAGAAGCAGCCTGCAGAACTGGGTCTTCCGGGAGGAGTTAACTGTGGTACCAATAGCTACTATGCCACGGCTTAGATTGGCACTACGACAGACACCGATGACAGCGCCCTCAAGCGGGCGCTCGAGAGCTCTACAAACATCGCTACAGATTCTCCCTATTTCATCAGGTGCAGCCAGCCAGCTTTGCTCTACATACGATTGGTCTAAGACTTCGCATCTGTACAAAGTTATGTATTCTTCTTGCTCCAGTAAAGCATTTTTACTCACTGCAGTACCGATGTAATTTTCCTGCTCCTGCTTCTACCCATGTGCCGCCTTCCAGACGGGATACAAAAGATGGTGACGAGACTTTTTTTGTATCTCCTATCATTTCCTTTTTTGCTTGGTCCTGCCTCAGTGTGTTTGAGTGACTGTATCTGCGTGCTCCCACTTTTCGCTATAAAGACTTTCTTTTGTGTAAACCATGGCTTTCAATCGAGACCCACTCGCAGGTATTTCAGAGTTTGCAGTGATCTATTCTAACCCCTACACAAGTAATCTGACATGATCTATCTTTTGTAGTAGATGAAATCTAACAATAGAAAATCCAGGATGGAATGTAACAATATTATGAAAAGGAAAGTTTCTACTCAGCGTTTAGCAGAGATGCTGAGTCACAGATAGGCACAACAAAAAGACTGTCATTAATATGCTTTCAACCAGTAAGGCCTATTGACTGTAGTCTTTGGCAAGTGCAGTTAAACTCAGTTGCCAGAGACTACAGTCATGTGTATGTGAGTTGCGTGTGTGTGTGTGTGAGTGTGTGTGTGTGTGTGTGTGTGTGTGTGTGTGTGTGTGTGTGTGTCATCTATTTTTGATGAAGGCATTGCTGGCTGAAAGCTTATTTGTGACAACCTTTTCTTGTGCCTATCTATGACACAAAATCTCTGCTATATGGTAATTAGAATCTCTGCTGTATGGTGAGTAGTAACTTCCCTTTTCATAATATTGCAGTAGATGAAATGTTATTTGTAGTGACTTGTATTCACACACTTTTAACTCCTCTGGGAAGCCCCAGTTCTGCAGGTTGCTTCTGCACCTAGCAACTCCAAATCACAGTCTGTTAAAAGACTTCCAAATTGTCCACAGTTTTTTATGGCATGGGGGAAGTTTCGTACTTTGTGTAAGCCTTTTTCTAAAAGGTTTAAATATTTCATGCAATTTGTAGACTTGGGCTTGTCTAAAGTGTTTTATGCTGTTCTTCCTACATGGCACATGTCATTTACACACATTGTTCGGTGCTGCTAGTTTTTGCTTGATGTTTTGACAGTTTTTCTTGTAGGTGAGGGTTTAGTGCAGACCCACTCCCAGATATTTCAGATTTGTGGAGCACTCTAATCAAACTCCCAACCAGGTGATTTGAAATGATCTGTCTACTTTTATGTTTTTGAGATAAAAATAACAGGTTTGCTTCTTATTGAGGTTCAGGCTCAATTGATTCTACCGGTAGCAGATAGAAAGTTCATTCAGATCATCAGAAAGCAACTGGTCAATGGTCTCAAACTGGCTTGCTTGGCTTATAATAGCTTAACCATCCGCTTAAAATGATGCTCTCATATCCTTTTTATAGAGGTTGGGCATTGGTGTAACTATTGAAAAATGAAAAGGTAAGTATGCTTCTCTGAGGTAGCCTGTTTCTGTGTGTGCTCTATCCATTTCTTTTCCTTGAAAATCATCTGTTCTACTGATGATTGATTATAATGATCAGCTTGTAATCTCTGGTGGTGATACAGAGTTTTCGAATGAGTAGCCTATGACTCTTGGTATCATGTATTCCTGACAAGTCC
The DNA here is from genome assembly GCF_023864275.1 of Schistocerca cancellata. Taxonomy (NCBI): domain Eukaryota; kingdom Metazoa; phylum Arthropoda; class Insecta; order Orthoptera; family Acrididae; genus Schistocerca; species Schistocerca cancellata. The sequence continues at coordinate 1,003,054,558 of NC_064627.1, forward strand.
TGAAATTGCAGTGCATCAAAACAAGATTTCTAGCAATAAAAACTATCAGCAACTCAAGGTCTTGTGGTCAGCATCGCTGACTCTTGATCAATGGGCCCTGTCGATCTTGGCCAGGTCGGGGATTTTCTCCACTTGGGATTGCCTTCATTATCATGATTAACATGCAGGTTACCAAAGTGGCATACAAACACACATTTAATTTAATTTTTATCGATAAACTATCAGTAATATGAATAGGGTCACAGAAGCTCTTAAAATGGCTTGTATATTTTATGGGTTGTAGGTTATAAATGTTCTGAATATTTTTACACACTTTATTTGGAAAAAAAATATCAAATGACTAATGTGTTCATCAGGAAGGTACATTTGTGTTAAATTTTTGATGTAATCTCATGTAGTCAGTAGAAAATCTATGTATACAGCTGTAAAATGATTCTGAAAAGATTGTAGTATTGGTACATAATGATGTAAAACATTGTCCATTCTACATTCAGAGGTAACAGTCTGAGAGCCACCTTTCTAGATGTGCAATTGCAGCTTTTCGTCTCACTCAGCCACATGTGCTGCAATTTTCCAGAGAACCAGAAAAACAAATCCATTAATAAGAGAAATATGACCACATTTAAATGATTCCAAGGTATCACTTATTCATGCAATACGACGGGTTTTCTCTCAAGTTATGTTACCGAGACATCTTTAACCAACAGGGAAATGGAATTTCTCATTCTCCTTCCTAACGAGAACTACAGCTGATTGCTAGGATTGTGGGATAGTCAAGGGTCTAACTTTCCCATGTCTTATTAAAATAATGAAATCTTTAGTTAATGTAACATGATACACTTCAGGTATCAACCTGTTTGGTATGTCTCCCAAGACTTGGGTCTTGGGTGACATTTCCTTCATTCTTAATTCTTAGCAATCTTTTTTCCTCCACGCTTTTCTGTATTCTGACTGGAGGTGGAGAACCTGCTTCCAAAGTAAGCAGAGTTTTATCTTTCTATATGTTTTCATCTGTTGCCATTTGTTGAGTACCTATGGTATTGCTATAGAGTTTATTTGTCTCTGCATGTTTAGGAATACCAAGCCTGAAGTTATTTATTATGTGAAAATGATTTAGAAACCATTTATCTGTCCTTGAAATTCTAATTTTGAAAGATGATGCTGATATTCTGAAATGGTAATCAATCAGAATTAAATTATTATTCTCAGCAATAATCCATTCATTTGCCAGTTAATTCATGTACAGTGTTCTTGAGCCAAGACTGATTATGTCAGTGAAAAAACTTAATAAATATCCTATTCACGTTTACTATTGCTAAGAGTTTTATTGATGTCCATAGTTGTGTTCACAGCAGTTGCTCATGCTGTGTACATTTCACACTGAAAGACAATTCTGAGCATCAGAATCAAATTTAAAATGATGGGTATTTGTTTTTAAATATGTCTCCCCCCCCTCCATTTTAAAAACCAACATCTGTACAATATACTGCAAAGTCTAATTTCTTCTACTTTTATTTTATTTCCCTGTTTACCAACATTTTCAGTAGTGAAACTCCCCTTTAATTGTAATGATTTAATATTTTGTTTTTTTTTCTGACTATTACTGACTAAAATGATCTTCCATGTCAGAATATCATTTAATTTTTATTACATATACATTGTCTGACAAAAAAGTGAAACATTTGGAAGAAACACTCAAATGTGAATGTAACTTTGTACGTATACACACCATCGGTGGGTATTAAATGGTATGCATCACAGTTGTCTTGAAAGATAGAATGGCCAATGCATTTGTGTTGCTGGTGTTTAATGTTGTTACGAGGCCTGGCAGGGTATACAATGGCAGGGAATAGCGCCATGTTAAGTGATCACTGTGAAGTACATAGAGATGCAGTGTGCTCAGGTAACACAGTGTTACCAGCACCTGACAGAGTTTGAAAGGGGTCTCATTGTGGGTCTCAATTTGACCAACTGTTCAAATTGTGCAATATCCAGCTTTGTTGGGCATTCAGATGCTACAGTGGCCCACTTGCTTTGGGAGACGATATGACAGCGCTTTAATGTGCCTGGTTATCTGGGCAGGTACTTAATCAGTTTTGTTTATTTTTATTTATTAGTTTGCAAGCAATGCTCAAGATTGTTTTTGCTTTTTTCTTGCACAGTTTTGTTTTGTAGTATATATGGTTTGCTTTTCAATATTTGATAAAAGGATTGTATAACACTTGTATAAATTGAGTTTTACCTCCTGGTCACAATATATCCTCTGAATTAGAGATTTCCCTTACTGGCATAAGATACTTTAATCGAACATATTACCCATGCCTTGTCCATGCTCCCTGCTTCTGTTTAATTTTGCCCATGATTGTTTAGGGGAAAACACTACTCACTGTGCTGACAAATATGTTTAAGAAAGAGTTAAATTTCTCTGTAAAGCTACCTACTTCATAAATCTTATCCTGACTGTTTTCTCTAAACACCATGACCAAGTCACTGGCACTGTTTCTGTCATTTATAATATGCACCTGTTCCCTCAGTAAGTTTTGTTGTTGTGATTCAACTGCCATGATCAGATAAATCACTTTCTATTGTGTTTTCCAAGCTAGTATTTGTAGATTTAGAAAAGGTTTTGGCATCTTGAGTGAATACAATCTTTGGAAGTCTGAAGCTATCACAAATAAAGTACAAGGAGCAAAAAGTCATCTACTAATTGTACAAAAATAAGTCTGCTGTTCTTGGAACACCAATAAAAGTAAAAGAAGGTTAATGGATTATGGTAGAATTAAGTCAGGTGATGCTGAAGGAATTAGATTAGGAAATAAGGCAGTGAATGTAGTAGGTGAGATTTTCTATTCGGGCAGCAAAGTAGGTAACAATGACAGAAGTAAGGAGGATATAAAATTAAACTGGTAATAGCAAGAAAAGCTTTCCTGCCAAAAAATAATATATTAATATAGAACATAAATTTATGTGTTAGGAAGTCTTTTCTGAAAATATTTGCATGGAATGTAACCATACAAAGAAGTTAAATGTAAATGGTAAACAGTATAGCCAGAGGAGAACCTTGAAAAATTGTGTTGCTACAGAAGACTGTTGAAGATTAGATGGGTCAAGCGAGTAGCTAATGAAGAGTTCTGAATCAGAATGGGGAGAACAAGGGCTTTATGACACAAATATAATTAATGGAAGCTGTATGTTGTTAGGACACATCTTAAGGCAGAGAACAAAGAATAGTTAATTTAGTAATGCAGGGAAGGAAGGTGGGGCATAAAAAAAATGTGGAGGAAGAGTAAATCATTAATACAGTAAGCAGGTTCAAACAGATGTAGGGTCCTTGGAGAAACCAGCACTGACTGGACTGGCAAACTACTTCCCAGGTTGGTGTTCCCAGCCTGTCTTATCACAGCAGCTACAGAATCCAAGGTGGAATGTGGGTGTGGAGAAGTATACATCAGTGAGACCGATAGGCCAATAGCAATGTGCATATGAGAACATGAGTGTTACATTTGTGTCCAGTGGCCGAACACCAGCAAGACTTGGCATGGAAATCAAATTTAACGAAACATACATACTCGCCAAGCAGCCGGGCTTGACAAAGTGCAAGGTCAGAGAATCCATAGAAATAATAAAACATCCTAACAACTTGAACAGAAGGAATGAATACAGGCTTGCCCCATTCTGGCTGCCAGCCCTCAGAGTCCAACAAGCGACACCAGCAACATATGATGTGAGTGCTACAGGTGGGCAACTGCCGCTGCGCCACTACTTCCAGCAGAAGGAAAACAGGAGCCCACACCCCATTCACTGATGAGCGCCTGTCACAGCAAACAATGCAAGAAGGAATAGGCAATGGCAGATCCATGCTCCCTCCATCGTAGCAACCTATTAAAATAAAGTTGACACTCCTTCATCCTCAAATTACCAATTATAACAATGACCTTTTCAAAACTGTGACATAATGGCATGCTCAGTGAGCAGCAATAACTGTGTATACGCGACTCTACACAGCTAAACAACCTCAGCAAACCCAGAGGAAGGCCACTGTAACTGTGTCAAAATGTTACTTTCTCCATCATAGTCAACGTTCCCCCCCGCCCCCCCTTTTTTTATTATGATGCAGTGTGATGCTCAGAAAACTTTTATGTCAACCGTGGAAGCCTACACAATTATAATTGGTTTTGTACTCTTAGTTACTGAATGGATTTGGAAGTTAGAGCAAGCTGTCTATGGTTGTTGCACTGTAAACTTCAAACTTCAGTGGAAACTTTCGTGTGGTAAATAATTCAAGCCTGGATCTTAGTAACACAGGTGTCCTCAATACTCATGACCATTACCATCACGATTAGCATCAGTAGCCACGTGACATTCCCTACTCATCAAAACACAAAAACGATTTACAGTCTTTCTTAAAATATCGTTAATATAAGGTACTGTTACATAACTACATTTTTCCAGCAATTTGTGATGAAAGCTTTTTTTCCAAAATCTGCACAACCTATTACCAGTTAATTAAAGGAACTTAAGAGCTACCCTTCTGGTGGTTTCTAAATTTCTGGTGCTACTCACTAGTGTGTTTTCATTATCCACTCTTGTGATGCAGCATTCAAGTACATCTTCTCTTGTGACCTCATTCCTAAGTACCTGATATCGAACTTATCCATCAAGCACATGTCCAACAGAATATTCACTAACATGTCAGCCCTTGGACAGCAAACAAACTTTTTATGTATAAAGCCACTCTTTTTAATTTTATTGGTACTACACTAAAATAGTATGACATTAGCTCATATCCATCAACAAGTGTCTAATCAGTGTCACTTGTTTCCAAATGATATTCTGATAAACACAGCACATCTACTGATACCACATTTGCCCTTTCATTCTTCTGTTAGCAACTAAGAGGATTAGTTTTAATTATTACCTTTACAAAATAAAGTTACATAATTATTTTTTTGTTTGTAGGTACATGTATGCAGTTCTGGTACATACTGAAATTCACATGCCACAGTATCTTAGCAAGCCACTAGAGAAGTCTGAACAAAATAGCATAGCCCATTGATAAAGTGAAGTATTGCGCAGTAATTTGTTTTCTGCATTTGAACAATACTGCAACCTATGCTGAGTTCATGGATGTGTATGGCATATGAAATAATGGTTATGTGGTACAGACCTTTACAATGTGGTCAATTAAGTAATGATGGAGAATGAAGTGGCAGACCACCTCTCTGCAAAGAACAGATAATCACAAGAGAAGTGAAGGCCCTGGTAGTCACAGAAATTGTATTACAATTGAGCTGACAAGGGAAAACTGGAAAATCAGTCATCAATTTTTAACATTTTACATGACATTTTGAACATGACAAAGGCCAAGCCTCACTGGATTCTGGGATTGCTCACGTACGTTCAAAAAGCACACTGAACTGAGGCAGTAGTGCAAATATTAGAGCTGTTTTAGGCCAATCCAGATGACTTCTTTACCCACTTAATCACCATAAATGAGTGCTAGATGTATTATCTGGAGACAAATGAGCCAAACAAGCAGAGGAGATGCGGATTCACCGTTGTCGAAAAATACAAAGAACTGACCATCATTGAGCAGGTGATGCTGAATGCTCTTTGGTACTGCCATAGTGCGGTGCTAAGAGATTATGCTCATTAGAGGCAAACCCCATAGGAACATACTACTGAAGCCTTCTAACAAGGTTACTGAAGTCTGCCAAGAGAAATCATGTTGGGATGCTGTCCAAGGAGGTGTTAATTCATAAATCTGTAAGCCAGTCCTTAATAAGCTGTAGTTCTTAAACTGTCATAATAGATCTCCTAGTTCATGACATTTGTTTTAAAAGCACACCTGCATCGATTCAGATCACAAGGCACAGAAACACTCTTTGTGGAGGATGACCTTGACATTTGTTCAGAAAAAGAGTGTGTTATTCCACAGACTCCCTTAAGGCAAAAAGATCAGTGTTAAACATCCAGTCAACAGCAAGGTCATTAGAGGTGGAGCAGAAGGATGGGAAAGGAAACTGGCTGCGCCTTCTTCAAAGGAACTGTACCCACACTTGCCTGGAGCAATTTAGAGAAAGCACAGAAAACCTAAATCTGTGTAGCCAGATAGGTATTTGAACTATCATTCTCCCGGATTAAAGTCCACTATGCTAACCAGTGCGTTGCTTCACTCGGTTCTGCGATATTGGCCACCATCCAGTCAGCCATACTTTCAAATACATTTGCTGCCAGTCATGCTACTATGTTTCCTACAGCAACATCGCGGCACAAGCATCTGCTCTCCGGAGCTCCAGCACGGGTCTACTTAAGTACAAACATTGCTGTGCAGAGCTCATTTTGTTTATTTGCTATTTCATAATGTTTACAGACTTCCATAATGGTCAAGATGCATCATCTGTGGAACAGTCATTGTATTGAAGACTGACTGAATTGTAAACCTTTGTATCTGTATATGTTTCAACTTTCAGCTGTACTGTTAGCAACTTACACTGCAACTACAGCAAACAAAGTCATGTTTTACTTTTACTATTTGATATTAGATGTAGAATAAATTAATATCTGAATCTTCTGTCCACAAATTGCATCTGTTCCACCTCCTGTATCCACCTAAGGGACCAAAAACTAGAATGAATGGATCCCAACTAGAATGAAAGGATCCCAAAAAATATTATCTTTTATAATGAAGAAGCTTACGTGTGAAATGGTTGGAGGAAAAATGTGAGGAAATCAAAAAGCGAATGCTTGCCAAAAAGTTAGATTCAGCAAACAAAAGTCAAATAAAGTTCATAGAATTAAAAAATGAAGCAATTTAAGAGTGCAAAACGAATTCTGTTGTTTGACACAGTGCATGCGGGTGGAAAGAATACGCTAAGGGCCTCAAAAAGAGCGAGGAACTGTCTGTTAACACGATGGAAGTAGAAATGTGCATCAATTTGGAGGGCATAGAGACTTCAGTATTACAGTCAGACAGCAGTGCATTAGGGGACTTGGAATCAAACAAGGCTAAAGGGACAGATAAAATTCTATTGTAATGGGGGGGGGGGGGATAAAACAGTACAAGTTAGTGTGTAGGAGCTATGAAACTCAGTGCGTACCATTGGATACGTGGTAAAAAGTCAACCACACAATCCTGCAGACTGCAAGGTCTGATAAATGTGGAAAGTACTGCATAGTCAGCTTAACACTTCATCATCCAACTTACTGACAAGAGTAATATTCAGAAGAATGTGGAAGAGAAAGTTGTGAATCCGTTAAATGATGACCAGTTTGACTTTAGGAAATGTAAAGGCACCAGAGAGACAGTTCTGTCATTGCACCTGATAACAGAGGCAACACTTAAGAAAAAATCAAGACACATTAATGGAATTTGTTGAATTAGGTAAAGTGTTTGTAATGTGATGAAAGATGTTTGAAATTCTCAGAATAATGTGAATAGGGAAGACAGTAATATACAGTATGTATAAGAACCACGAGAGAATGGAAGACCAAGAGAGGAGTTCTCATATTAAAAGGGGTTTAAGGCAGTCTTTCTTTTAACCTGTATGTCGAAGAAGCCATGAAAGAAATAAAAAAAAAGATTTAGGTCTGAGAATAAAATCCAAGATGAAAGTATATCAGTGATAAGATTCATTGATGACAGTTTTATTTTAACATCCGACAGTGATTCATATTCTCCACACAACCCGAGCATCAATGAGGAGGACAAGTCAGGGATACTCGGCCTTCATACTCCAACGGCAGCTTACCCGCAAAGAGGGGCTTTGGCACAGCCGTAGACACATCACTTGGGTCCATCCATTTACGCAATTGTGTTGGTTCATAGTGCGGCCCAATCCTTGTCAGTCAGTCCCGCTATTTCATTGAAGCCTTAGATACACGTCATTGATTAGTAGAGTTTTTGATCTTGCTTGTATTACGATTTTGTTTCTGATTGGTCCCTGGACTGTTCGTGTACACGTAAAATGATTTTTGCTATGCCCTGGACTTTGTTTTTGTCTAGCTGTTAGTTTTGTGAACTCCACCATCATTGACCTCAGGAACTACCTGTTGTTCCACCAGTCTTTGCATTACCGCCAGCGCAAGCAGTCATTAACTCTATTCTACCAAAGCAGAGTAACACAGAATAGTTATCCTCTGTGAACAAGGGGAAGAATTACTTGTTGTGTGGAATGGGATAAACAGTCTACTGAGCCACTAAAGGCTCCTTCTGTTACATATAAACTAAAACTAAACTCCTCCTGAACAGGCCACAAAGGCTCAATGGTACCGACCAACCTCAGTGTCCTCAGCCCATAGGCGTCACTGAATGTGTATATGGAGGGGCATGTGGCCAGCACACCTCTTGCCCAGCTGTACGTGAGTTTTCGAGACCGGAGCCGCTACTTCTCAATCAAGTAGCTCCTCAGTTTGCTTCACAAGGGTTGACAGCACTTAACTTCGGTGATCTGACAGAAACCTGTGTTACCACTGTGGCAAGTCCATTGGCCACTTCTGTTACATATACTAACAACAGATTATGACTCCTTCTAGTATTGTGGTTGTAAACAGCAGATTTCACCCTAAGTTCACTCTTCTTACAAATACCCTGAGAAAGTATGTGTATTGGCATGTAGTGTAAGAATTCCAGTGTAAGATTCCTAGTTCCCTGAAGAGGATTCAGTAAGATGTTTGGTTATTAACTAAACACATTATTCTTAAAGCACACTTCCATGATGATGTTACACACTTATAAAGATGATAGAGAAGGGTAAATGTATCAATTTGGGGTAAGGGACCTTGGTCCGGAAATGACCGAGCTGAGCATTATAAGTGAAAATTGTTCTCGTACCTATGATGGTCGATACCTTCTACTGCGAACTCTTTGCTTTTCATATTTTGTAGGAGGTGCCATGGACCAAAACAAGAAACAAAGTTTAGTAAACATGAGCTCTAAAATGCATACTGTAAGAGCTATGTGCACTTGTTCAGAAGAAGAAATGAATTTCACAGTGGCAAAGGTGAACTAGTGATTATACTACTTAAGATATGCATTTTAGAGCCCAACTTTACTAGATAATTTTTTCTTGTTTCATGCTACCAACTTCCAAAATATGGAAATCAAAGCCCTTGTAACAGAAGAGGACTACTGTCAGAGGTAACAAAACGATTTTTGCTTGTAATTTTCAACTCCATCATTTCCGGGCCAGGGTTCCTTATCTCAAATTGATTTATCCTTGACCATCATCCACAAAAGTTTATAACATCATCACAGAATCACCCTGTATACTTTTCTGACCTTAATTGCATCTCCCCAGATTATTATGGTATATGACAGTATTGAAAGAAAATGTACAAGGTACAGTTCCATCAGCAGATCAACACATTGAGAGAGGTTTATAACCACAAAGCATGTAGAAATGACCTTTTCGGTTACCTTATCCACTGTCTAGTGCAACTGCGGTGTGATATCCATCTGGATGCCTGGTGAACTTCATACATGGAGCCTCATCCATTATGTGGTCATTGAAGTTTTCTTCTGGTACCTGCTAGCTCTCTTAATTTTTTTGGAATTTGATAATATGAGTCTTTGTAAGATTAAGGTTAGACTGTTTGCTGTGAGTAAATATTAAGCCAGTTCTGTTATTCCCCAAGTTGTGCTGGATATGTATATGTTTCAGGGAGTATTTTCAGGGTGTATACACCCCAGAGCAGCCAAGAAATCCTGGAAAAATGTAGGAATTTTTTCATCCAGGAAAGCCTGGGAATTTTTTAATATGCCAGGAATCTTTGTTTGTTTTTATTTTCAGTTGAGTTTTTGTAATGTTGACTGGTAAGGACTGAGACAAAGGATTTTACTTTAGCCTGCTGTTCCAAAATAATATTACGGTGATAAAACATAAATGTGAGAATATCACCGAAATAAAACTTAAGATGCAAAGAAAATGTCATTTACAACAAGAAAACACAGTGCACACACAAATGTCTGCCAACATCGAGAAGTGTCAAAGGCTTTAGGACGAAGATTATGCAATACTTTGTAATGACAAACTACTTTCGATGAGCATGACGTAACAATTATTTACATCCCTCACAGCTCGCAGGAAAATACTGCAAATTGTGGTTTGGGAAGCATTACTTTCAAAGTAAATTTCCTTTTATGAAAGATGAATTATGTTATGTGTGAGAATGTGCAATGAATTTCTTAAATCATGACACTTTGAGGACCAGCCACTTAGAAAAACTTTGGGCCCAAAAGACCAGCCATTTATACCAATAATCTGATAAACATATACAATACTGGCTGGTTGCTAATAACAGATCTTGGGTGTTCCATAGAAATTTTGTTTTGTATCCAAACTCTTTTATTATGTGTTTTGGACATGGCCCATCTCATGAGCACAAAAATGCTTCACGACCCATATAATGAAGCAAAATAAATGACAGACTAATTTACTGAACACATACCAGTATACATAATAAAGAAAGTTGTATAAGCACTGACATATAGCGCACAAGATTTCACAGAGAAAAACAGTCAAGTGCAATGTTTGAACATGAAAACTACAGTGAACAAATGTTAACCAGAGCAAACCAAACCAAAAGCGTGACAGGTGGCGTACTGAACTTAGCACTCCAAATGAAGACAAATACAAGAAAAATTACAGAAAGCAACAAAAAGATTAGAGTTAGCCATGTGTGACAATGAAAATCATCAAAATTCACAGCATTAATGGGAACAACTCATATAGTAAAGTAAAATACATTAAGTTACGCACAAGCAACAGCAGAACACACACATAAAAGATTAAATTAAACAATGAAAAATCCAGGATGGAATGTAACAATATGATGAAAAGGAAAGTAGCTACTCACCATATAGCGGAGAAGCTGAGTCACAGATAGGCACAACAAAAAGACTCACAAATAAGCTTTCGGCCAACAATGCCTTTGTCAATAACAGGCAACAGACTCGCACACACACTCACGGTTTGTATGCGCACCTGTGTGTGTGTGTGTGTGTGTGTGTGGTCCATTTTTTACAAAGGCCTTGTTGGCTGTAAGCTTTTTGTTGTGCCTATCTGTGACTCAGCATCTTCACTGTATGGTGAGTAGCAACTTTCCTTTTCATAATAAAGATTATAATTACTTGTTCTATTAAAATACATATGTATTAAATGGCAGTAACAAATCTTAACAGTAGCTTATGAAGAATTCAAACTAGAGACAGGGATACAAGGTGTGGAGGGAAGATCAGTGCGTTTTGCACCCGCAATCATCAGTTTGACAATTTGATGATATAAACAAACACATATGGAGTGTGTCCCTGAGGATCCAGCTAAAATATGCCACTTAGGGCAGAGGTAACAAAATTTTGACCATCCAATTTTGCATTCAGGATGAGAATTTTTGGAAGCTACATAAAGTTCATTTAAATTTGACCGCACTAGTCGTTTCGGCTTTGCTACTTTAACTCCATTTATAACAACTCTTTTGCTATCCTTGCAATGTGGACACATTATACTGTTTTCATCATCTTCAAAAACTGCTGGATCTTTTTAATTGTTTCTTCACTTATACCTACTGCTTTCTTCTTTGCTAAAACTGGAAGAATGCCTTGCTCTTTCACTAATTTTCAGGTTAGTGTAACCAAATGATGAGAAATGTTGAATTCATGAACTATTTTTTAACTTGACCATGAGTCAGGGAGCAAACTTAAAATTTTAACCTTTTCCTCTTTAGATGGCACTGAATATTTAATTCTTAATTTCTTTATTAAGCTCAAATATTCAGTGTCAGGTGTTTCTGGTGGTAGGTTTTCTTCTCCTTTAGAAATAATGTTGGTATCTGTATTATTAAAGCATGATTGCAAGTCTTTTCTAATTTGTCTGAAATTTGTTGTACCTTATTTTCAATAGCTGCTTTTGTTTTTCAGTTACTTAATTTTATTATTTTCATAGCAGGATACACGTCTAACTTAGAACAAGCTAAATCCAATATGCTAACAGCTTCCTCATTAGGAATATAAATGTCACTAACAAGGTTGCATGATTCTGGTTCTGGATTCACAACAAAGATTTTTGAGTAACAATTTGGGCACAGGGAATTTCCAGGAATCACATTACGTTTCACTTGGGAAGCTGTTTCACTCTCACATAACAAGTACAAATGTTCAAGTTTTGTTTCCCTCAAACCTTTAGTAATAGGCTTTTTATGAACTTTAAGTGGATCACATCTCTTTCTTCCAAAAATGTGGCTGTACTTCAGAATATATTTCTTCTCATGATACTCGCACACTGATGTTACAGAAGAACTTACTCGAAATTTAAACAAAGATTGTCTAACTTCATCAAAGTCATTGACATTTTTGAAGTTTTTTGAAACTGAACCGTAAACTGTTTTGTAGCACACTTCACTTGCTCTCTGTCCAACAGAGCACTGTTCATCCATGTTACTGCATTCCAGTTAACCTCTCAAAATTAATTACAAATTACACACAGAACAAAGCACATAACACATTCTACACTATCGATGAAGTATGTACATCCACCCCAACAGAGGTTTCAGAACAGACTGACTACAACAAGGCAACACCCAGCAATTATGTACTTCTACAATGCCACACCCAGCAATAATGTACTTCTTTATTGGCGATAAAACTAAATGTAAATGGGCATTTTTACTACCACAAAACAAAAGTGAGAGCTCCTATTGTTTAATATTGCATTATTAAAAATAAATAAACTAAATGAATATTGGGTGATAGTGTTAATTAAATATGTGTCACAATTACATTTTATTACAATGAAACAATAAACCATTTAAATAGGCAACAGCCATATGATCAGTTGTAGAGTAATGTGAATTATTTCCTCATTTTCAAAAAAATCATATTTTTGTATTCAGTCCCACCTGAGATAACTAACCCCAAACTTAACAAAAAATGAAAATTTTCAAATTTCAAAAATTCATAAAAAATTAAGGAAACACTTGTAACTGTTTTTGCTCTCTATGAGGCTAGTAGTGTATGATATCTAACTATAAGAAAAAAAAATAACAGACTCTCACACTCCTTGTTTGTTATTTTTGGGCCTAAAAAGTAGATTTTTGAAAATTTTGATACCAAATTTTGGAGGTAATATTGACTGGTTATTTTTGAATTTAGTGTATTTTGTGTATCAGACAGTGTTATAGAGGATACTTTTCTAAAAACAATCATGTCAGTTGTAATGTTGTAACGTAACTCAGTGCAGAGGTATTCCAATTTTCGCTAATGTCTCCAGACTGGAAACTCATTGTGCACCTACAAATAAAAATGGCTGCCATCCAGTAGAGGTGCAAGACAAATTATTTTAAAAAAAACTGTTTTGAACTTCTCAAATATAGGGCTATCACATATTAAAAAAATTAAAATATTTAACATTGGTCAAGCAACTATCACTGGACCAATTCATATGGATTCACCTACAAGGGCAATGTGCTTGAGGGCAATATTATGGAAATGGAAGAGGACGTAGATGAAGATGAGATGGGAGATATGATACTGCATGAAAAATTTGACAGGCATTGAAAGACATAATTAGAAAAAATGCCCCAGCAGTAGACAACATTCTGTTAGAATTACTGATAGCCTTAGGAGAATCAGCCATGACAAAATCTTTCATCTGGTGAGCAAGATGTATGACACCAGATGAGCAAGATGTATGACACAGCTGAAATACCCTCAGACTTAAAAAAGAAATAATAATTCTGATTCCAAAGAAAGCAGGTGTTGACACGTGTGAAAATTAGTGAACTATCAGTTTAATAAGTCGCGGTTGCAAAATATTAACATAAATTCTTTGCAGATGAATGGAAAAACTGGTACAAGCCAACCTCGGGGAAGATCAGTAGGAACATGCATGCCAAACTGACCCTACAACTTATCTTAGAAGCTAGGTTAAGGATAGGCAAACCTACATTTATAGCATTTGTAGACTTAACAGAAAGCTTTTGACAATGTTGACTGGAATACTCTCTTTCAAATTCTGAAGGTGGCAGGGGTAAAATACAGGGAGCGAAATGCTATTTGTACAGAAACCAGAAGGCAGTTATAAAGAGTCTAGGGGCACAAAAAGGAAACAACGGTTGAGAAGAGAGTGACGAGATTGTGGCCTATCCCCGATGTTATTCAATATGTACATTGAACAAGCAGTAAAGGAAACCAACGAAAAATTTGGAGTAGAAATTAAAATTCAGGGAAGAAATAAAAACTTTGAGGTTTGCCAATGACAGTGTAATTTTGTCAGAGACAGCACAGGACTTGTAAGAACAGTTGAATGGAATGGGAAGCATCTTGAAAGGAGGATATAAGGTAAACATCAACAAAAGCAAAACAAGGATAACGGGATGTAGTCGAATTAAATCAGGGAATTAGATTAGGAACTGAGACACTTAAATTAGTAGATGAGTTGTGCTGTTTGGGCAGGAAAATATCTGGGAATGGTCAATGTAGTAGACTTATAGTGGCAAGAAAAGTGTTTCCGAAGAAGAGAAATTTGTTAACATCGAGTATAGATTTGTCAGAAAGTCTTTTCTGAAAGTATTTGTATGGAGAGTAGCAATGTATGGATATGAAACATAGACAATAAACAGTTTAGACAAGAAGAGAATATAAGCTTTTTAAATGTGGTGCTACAGAAGAAAGATGAAGATTAGATGGGTAGATCATGTAACTAATGAGGAGGTACTGAATAGAATTGGGGAGAAGAGAAATTTGACTAGAAGGGATTGATTGGTAGGACACATTCTGAGACATCAAGGGATCACCAATTTAGTACTGGAGGGAAGCGTGGGGGATAAAAATCATAAGGGGGACCAAGAGATCAATACACTAAGCAGATTCACAAGGATGTAGGTTACAGTAGTTACTTGGAGATGAAGAGGTTTGCAAAGGATAAAGTAACATGGAGAGTTGCAGCAAACCAGTCTTTGGACTGAAGACCGCAACAACATGTGCTTCAAAAATTTTTGTATATATTTCCTATTTGTGTTTTTGAGCTATTTAACAGTTATGTGGCTATTGGCTGACTACACCACATGTCCTATGCACTGAATATCTGCTGTTGTTGGCTGGTGAGGTCATGTAAAGTGCACTATGATTGGTTGACATAAGTGCATCACATAGTGCATTCTTGATTTCTGTGCTTCAGAAGCTATTTGGTGGAATTTGTTTTTATACTTCTGTGCTATGAAAATATGCAGTGTACATGTCGTCGTGCATCAATGATCTTTCCAAAAAACATTATTTTTTGCTGGATACCATTTCCCAAAGTGCCAGAAAGTTCTGTGCTTGTGATGTCCTTTCACTCAGGAAAAAGTGAATTTTCACCCAGGAAAAAGTGTATTTTGCCCAGAAAAAAGTGTCCTTTTAGGTGCAAAAAGTTCGGGAATTTGTTTCCTTGTCTCCATATACACAATGTTTTTGTTTCTGTTGTCAGTATATTAGTGTTGACTACAAACTTCTCAGTCTTTGAAAAGTCCTCCAATGTTCTGGGTAAATCATTTATGCAGACAAAGGATGGGAGTGGGCCAAGCACTGAACCTTATGGTACACTATATTTAATGTCTCCCCACTCAAAATTTAGTTGTATTCTTGTTATTGTGATGCTCTTTTTTCTGTTGTTGGGATGTGACTCCCTCCTTGCAAGTAGAATGCCTGTACACTTGTGATTTTAGTTTTTGCTCAGTAGAGTGTTATGATGTAAATAGTCAAAGATCTTGACAAGATCACAGAAATGTCAACAGGGTAATTTTTCTTGTTTAGTTATATCAGAACTGAATTCATGTCATATATTGCTAGTAGTGGGTTACTATGGTCTCTTGTCAAAAAATGCTCTCTCAGAATCCATCAGCACTTTCCTGTCACCATTAGACATCCTTATTTTCACTGTGATGACATAATCACTTCTGGTTCTCGGGCAGTTGTGCATGTTATATTTTGCTGATGTCAATATCAGCACATCATTATTAAGGCCACACCAACAAGCATTCCCTACCCCCTGCATGACCACTCCCCTCCCTCTCCCCCCCCCCCACCCCCCACCGCCACCCCCGCCCCAGTTCCCAGCCCCGAATGCCCCCACTGAGCCAATTGTATGTGAGTTCAGCTCCCAACCCTTTGAGCAATTTTAATTTGTATGTCGTCAGCCAGTGGCATGCAAGCACCCCACGTTTCGAGCAGTTTTAATTTGATTGTGTGCATAAGCATAATTAACAGCAGCAGTTTTCAGCTGGAAAGAAGAAGAAGAAGAAGAAGAAGAAGGAGAAGCCTTTCAGTGAGTATTTGATTATTACTAGCAAAACCCACCATACTGCTTCTGTGCATGGCTACATGTGAGATAAACTAAAAGGAAACAATACCGTATTTACTCGAATCTAAGCCGCACCAGAAAAATGAGACTCGAAATCAAGGAAAGAAAGTTGTCCCGAATCTAAGCCGCACCTGAAATTTTAGACTCGAAATTCAAGGGGAGAGAAAAGTTTTAGGCAGCACCTCCAAATCGAAACAAAGTTGGTCCATTATAATATGAGACAGAGGTCCAATGAATGACGATACAGCTACAGTAGTTTGCTTCGAGTCGTAAGCTTAGAAGTTAAGCTTTACCAGGTAGCCATTGCTATGCGTCAGGCGCTCCATCCGTATTTATAAGGGTACCCTTCCTTTCTCACGTGACTCGTCTGGTTTGAATTGATTGCTTATTTTTGTTTGATCTGGTAAGTGCTGTTCTCTTTGTTATAGGTGTTTATGTCACTCTAAGCTGAAAATGCATTACTGTTCTGTGTCATGCATTGTTTGTCGCATTCTGATAATGAGTATTTACGGCTGGTCGCCGTTCGCGGCATGGCAAGAGACTGCTATTTGTTGTTACTTACACTGCTGCTTACTTTAATAATGATCAACAAGAACCAAAGTAATAGACTGTGCGTGATAGATGTTCTGAACCAGAGTTTTCCGAATATTTGTCTCCGTTTGAAAATCTTTGCAGACGCCTCTTTAATACCTTGCATTCTGCACAGAAATTAGAGTCATCTTAGATTTAAAAATCTATTCCATTGCCGTGCTTCATTTCTGACTGTATCACTATTAGGCATAAGAATAACATGAATAAACATGACATTATATGTATATTCTTCCGCGTTTGCTGTTGTCTCACTCTAGTTTCGTAGTTTATTAGACAGACAGGATTTAAATGAAATAGCAGCAAACGCGAAACAATACATGGCAAAATGTTTATATTCATATTATTCTTATGGTGAAGAGAATACTGCATGTGTTTCACAATTCATACAAGTTCCTATTAGCAACCATATCTTCTCACAGGTCAACACTGGAGAATCAGTTGAGAAATGCTGGACAGATGATACTCCGAACAGGCAACAGGAAGAGGATCACGTTTAATCGTGGCCCATGCAGGATCGAAGGCTTTGTGCGTGAAGGACCTCTAGTTTTTCGATCGAAAGGAACCGGTGACTATCATGAGGATATGGACCACCCCTGGTTTCTACAATAGTTTAAAAATTTGTTGCTCCAGATTAGTGTTCCGAAAGTTTTTGTGATGGACAATGCTCCGTACCATTCCGTGACTTTAGATAAAAACTCCCACCACTAGTGACTGTAGAGAAACTATGGTGCAGTGGTTGCAGGCGAGAAACATTGCTGCAGACATGAGCATGACAAAGCTGCTGTTATACTCGCTTGTGAAACAAAATAAGCCTGTGACGCCTAAATACGTCGTAGATGAAATTGCAAGCGAAGAGGGTCACTTGGTAATTAGGCTACTGCCTTATCACTGCCACTTTAATCCAATTGGTTTGGAGTGAAGTCAAGGCATACATTAGAAGTAACAACAAGACTTTTACTACAACAGAAGTGGAAAGACAGCTACGTGAAGGTCTTGCAACTGTAGACGCTACCTCATGGAGGAAAAAAGTAGACCCTGTTGCTAAATTATAAGAGAAGCACAGACTATAGATGGCATTATAAATGAAAACAAGCATTTAATGATTTCTCTTGATGATGATGATGACGAAGACAACAGTTTTGGCGCCGATTCCGATGACAGTGAAAGAGAACTGGATGGAATTGTGCCATTGACATCGTAAATTGATGAGTAAATGTACATGAAATTAATTCTTTTTCTCTCTGCAATCTGGTAGGCTATGCATGTTTTGCTTTATTTCTCTCTATGAGTGTGGATAGTGTGTTTTTTAGTATGCTTAGATTTACATTATTATACGTTTTGCATGCAGCTGTTACTGTAACGATTTGGAACGACTTTTCGCAGATATTGTCATTAATTCAGGTGTTTTTATTTCCTGGTTTCATATACTATCAAATGCTTAGTCTCCGTCATTGTCCTCTTTTCCATTGTTAAAATGTACGTTTACAAAACGTACTTTTGAGTTGTCAAAATGTGCAGTGGCAGCTATTGCAACCTCGCAATCACAGTGTAGCCAACCGCACATGAGCTGTCAAGTGACTTGTTTCACTGGCCCGGGTATAATATCATGTTTATACTTTGGTTTTTGTTGTTATTGTTACGGCCCTCACTCCAATGATGGCTGAACTGCTGGACCAGGACATGCAGATGGTGCCCTTTGAATCACAGCAGCAGTCATCCTGTAATAAGTTGTACTTAGTTATTCAAGTAATATAGTCCAGGGACATAATTCTGACTGGGAAGAAATGATATATGGGGTTCCCCAAGGTTCAATCTTAGGTCCGCTACTATGCCTCATATGCTACTCAGAGTATCATTCAACTATTGTTCTTATTGTAGAGTTTCAATCGAAGGGGGAGGGTCATGTTGCGGCGGCGCGGTTCTTTCCGTCCCTTTACGACGTAAGTGCACCTACCTGTGAACATTGTCTCAGCAGCCGGCCGTGGTGGCCGTGCGGTTCTAGGCGCTGCAGTCCGGAACCGCGGGATTGGTACGGTCGCAGGTTCGAATCCTGCCTCGGGCATGGATGTGTGTGATGTCCTTAGGTTAGTTAGGTTTAAGTAGTTCTAAGTTCTAGGGGACTGATGACCTAAGATGTTAAGTCCCATAGTGCTCAGAGCCATTTGAACCATTGTCTCAGCATATCATCAGTAGTGAAGCCGAGCGAAACCTACTGTACTTTGACGTGAACCAGGCTGCAATTAAAATCACTAATCCACGTTTCAGGAGAAAGTTTTCACACGAAATGAAAGGTTGGAAATTTTGTCCTCAATTAATATATTCTGAAACTTAGGTGGACAAGTATCATTGCCAAGCCCGTGCTAGTCTTAGCACAATCACTCACAATCCCTTTCACTCACGTTAGCAAGTTTAAGGTGTTGCATTGCCCGAAAACGTAATAGCTACAAAAATACTGATTGTTTTTGATTCACAATGCTCGCCAAATATTAAGTCTGTTTTTGATTCACAATGCTTGCCAAATATTAAGTCTGTTGGTACCAAATGCAGTTACAGTTTTTAAGCCACCGATCTGCTCAATATGCCACCCGGAATTTATGTCTTTTCTCGTCACAAAATTCACTTAAAAATTCCGAAATTTCTACACGCCCATTGGAATAATTATGCTTTCACTTTACCACACTTTTGGTGTATGAAACACTACTAGATCGGGCAACTTATCGTTTCCATCGGAACTACTACTAGACACGTCTGAACTGTTTCATGACTAGGCTCCCACCCCTCCTTATAATACTCTTGTCTTCTCTACCAGTAGAGAAAGGCGCGCGCGAAGAATATTGCTTCACTATTGGTCAGTTTACTCAACAGCCAATAGCAAAACAACATTCTCCCGCGTCAATCTGCACTTTTCACCAATAACCAATAGCAAAATAGTAAACCTAATGACTGCACTTTTTACCGACGTAATTATCTAATATGCTGAAGTTTTGCTTATGCATAAAGTTATTTACTATTGTTATTTATACCTGAATTAAATTTCCCTTTACCATAAACTTACTTTACAAATCTATTCTACAAAAATCCCCTTTGTTCATATCCATACTTCTTCGAAATGTTCCCACACTAAGTCCTACTACACAATTTGTTAAACAATTATCTTCATATTAACCTTAAACCACACTCGCGCATCATTCATACTGCTAAAACACATTTATAACATTTTACATACACAAAAAGACATAATAACACTTTATGAAAATACTAGAACAGTTTATGAAAAACATTCTATAACTTTAGTGCACTCTAGTAGGCACAATCGAAACTAAAATCACAGTCCCCCTATCCAATATTGTCCTCTATTGGCTGATTCATAAACTATGTACGCGTCCAGTCTCGCGTCACCATCTGTTATTATCTAGCTCTAAGACACATCTCCTACTTAACCGCCTCCAAGGCAGGATCGGTATACGGCGCTACGCATCAATGTACTTATATTAAGAATGAACTCTGATATAGGTAAGAAGTGACATTGTCTCTCTTCGTGAAGAAAAACACTTTGAAGTGTCAGCAATAGAGCTATAATCTCAAAATGTTTTCAAAAAACTTGTCATATTATGTGTATATTGTTCTCATAGTGGTGATTTTGAAAAATTCTGTGCAAAACTAATACAGAGTCGAGAACAGGTATCAAGTACTAAAAGTAACATCTTGCTGTGTGAAGATCTTAACTTAAACACAGCAAAAATAGATATTGCTACTAACGCTTTTCTGAGCATTTTATGTAGCTTTGGAATGACATCACTAGTCAGCTGTGCAACAAGGATGTCGACACACTCAGACTCTACTAATGATCATATAGCCACTGATACTGACACAGAAAACTGTGTCTTAGTACTAAAAAATCTGGCTCTTTCAGATCATCTTTCTTAAATTGCACAAATAAACGTTCCTATTTGAAAAGCAACCAAGCTACATGCATATAAAAGAATCTACTTCAAATCAGCCATGCAAAATTTTACTGTACAGTTAAGTCACGAAACCTGGGACAATGTGTATGACAAACAGATACCTACAAAAAGTTCTGTCATTTTATGTCATTGTTTAAGCTCAAATTTGAAGAATCATTTCCCAAAGTCCTACTTCCGGTTGGAGCACAGAGCAAAACAAAATGAATTACCAGTGGGATTACAAAATCTGCCCAAACCTTCAGACAACTCAGCTCCATGAAGAATACATGTAGTGACTCTGGTTTTTTAAGTTATTACAAAAACAACAACAAAAATCTACAGAAAGCTACTTAAGGTAGCTAAAAAGGCAGCTAATGACAAAGTCATAAAAAATGCAAGTAACAAAAGTAAATCTGCTCGGACTTTAGTTAAATATGAGACTGGAAATAAAAAAAAGAGGCACTCAAGCACTAAAATCAGGCAATACAATGAGTGATCAGAAAGAGTTGGATAACTTCTTAAATTCATACTTCACCAGTATTGCAAAAGACCTGCAGAGCAAATTTCCAAAAAGATCTGCTATTCCAGTGCAAAATTGCATAAAAAACCCAATGTTTCTGCTCCCCACTACTGAGAGAGAAGTAAGCAGTACCATAAAACAATTAAGAAACAAATCAACAGGACTGGACGAAGTCCCAGTGTGTGTGTTAAGAGTGCATAGACAGCATTAAAGCCCCTTTAACTGACATCATTAACCAGTCTTCTAAGACTGTCTGCTTCCCAGACTATCTAAAACTAGCTAAAATCATACCTCTTCACAAAAAAGTTGATGTTGAAAACGGAGAAAATTACAGGCCAATTGCTTTACTTCCAGTATTTTCCAAAATAGTGGAGACTTCAATGAAAATAGACTTATGAGCTACTTAAATAAATATAATCTTCTCTGCAAGGAACAGCATGGCTTCAGATCGGGCAGAAGCACTGAAACCGCAATAGTTCAGTTTACAAAAATTGTTCTTGAATCACTAGACAAGGACAATTATGTAACTCCAATTTTCCTTGATCCATCGAAGGCCTTTGATACCGTTGACCACGACATTCTTCTACACAAGTTGGAGTCTCGTAGAATCAGGGGAGTGGCAAATAAATGGTTTCAATTGTACCTAAATAAGAGTGCAGAGAGTAGAAATTTCACATAGCACATCCAAATATGTGGTAAATCACTTATCCAACGCACAGTATGCTAATATAGGAGTCCCACAGGGAAGTGTTCTGGGCCCAATATTGTTCTTAATTTGTATTAATGATTTTCCACAATATGTGGAGCATGGAGAAAAAGTATGTTTTGATGATGACAGGTGTACTGATTACCAGCAAGACACCTGACCTGCTATTGGAAAAAGGCAATGAAGCACTAGCAGATGTTTACAAATGGTCTGCAGAGAACAGAGTAATTCTCAACATTAAAAAACAAACAGCATGTACTTTAGAATAAACAAGAAGCACAAGTACATAAATTTGAAACTACAAAGGGCCTTTGAAAAGTCCGTGCAAAGTATGAGAGATGGCACCACTGGCTCGTATCAAGGTCATGTTTAGTTAGTACCATCTTTGGAAAGAATGCACACCAAGTTTCAGCCATATTGGTCAATTTCTTTGTGTTTGGCATTCATGTGAATCAAGGAAGTCGAGTGATTGTCAAAAAACGGACAAAAAAGAATTTTGTGTGGTGATTAAACATTACTTTATGAAATGCAAAACGCCTCAGGAGACTAAAGGGAAGCTTGATAAACATTACGATGGCTCTGCACCTTCGATTAGAACAGTTTATAAGTGGTTTCAAAATTTTCGGAGTGGCCGTATGGGCACAAGTGGTGCTGAATGTTCTGGATGCCCTGTGGAGGTTATGACTCCAGAAATCATAGATAAAATCCATGATATGGTGATGGATGACAGAAGAGTTAAGGTGCGTGAGATTGCTAGTGTTGTAGGCATTTCAAATGTATGGGTACATAATATTTTGCATAAACATTTGGACATCAGGAAGCTATCTGCAAGATGGGTTCTGCGATTGCTCACGCGTGACCAAAAACAAAATTATGTGAAGTGTTGCAAGGATGGTTTGCAGCTGTTCAGGAAGAACCCACAGAACTTTAAGCGTTGTTTCGTCACTGTCGATGAAATATGGATACATTACTATACTCCTGAGACCAAACAACAATATAAACAATGGGTTACCAAGGGAGAATCTGCACCAAAAAAGACAAAGACTATTCCATAGGCTGGAAAGGTTATGGTGACTGTCTTTTTGGGATTTGCAAGGGATAATCCTCATTGACTAATTGGAAAATGGTAAAACTATTACAGGTGCACATCATTCATTGTCATTGGACCATTTGAAAACCGAGCTGCAAGAAAAATGCTGGCAGTTGGACTGCAAAAAAGCCCTTTTCCGTCACGACGATGCACCAGCACACACCACAGCAGTTGTGGTCGCAAAATTAATGGAAACAGGATTCCAGCTCATTTCACATCCCCCCCCCCCTCCCCCCCCCCCCCCCCCCCCACACACACACACACACACACACACACACACACACATTATCCAGACTTCGTTCCCTTGGACTACTATTTGTTCCCCAATTTGAAGAAATGGCTGGTGGGACAAAGATTTTATTCAAACGAGGAGGTGATTGCAGCAACTAATAGCTATTTTGCAGACTTGAACAATTCATATTATTCGGAAGGGATCAACAAATTAGAACAGTGTTGGACAGAGTGTATAAGTCTAAAAGGAGACAATGTCGATAAATAAAAAAAGGTTTACCCCAAACACGTAAGTAGTTTTTATTTTTGAACGGACTTTTCAAATGCCCCTTGTACTTATCTCAAAAAGGGCCTCCACAGCATGCTACAGACTTATAGAGTTCTTGCATCCTTATGCCGTGACATCTGTGTAAGGTCAGCTTACTTTGGTTATGTGCTTGCCATCCTTTGCTATGGAATAATCTTTTGGGGAAATAGTACCCAGAATCTAAAAACAGTTTTCAGATTACAAAAGAGAGCTGTAAAAATAATGACAAAATGCAATAAATGGGCTCATTGCAAAGAATTTTTTAAAAAGCTGGACATTCTGACTGTTGCTTGTGAGTTTATTTTTTAGACCATAATGTATATCAGAAAAAATCTTGACAATTATAGCTTGAATAACATTATTCATGATCATAACACAAGGTTGAGTCATTGCCTCCATTTAGATAGAAAAAATAAGCTCAGAACAGTCTTGATTATCGAGACATGATAATCTATAATGAGCTGCCAGAGAATATAAAAGAAATTAGCAGTGTGTATTCTTCTTTTAAAAAAACTGTAAGACTGTTTTTGCAAGAGCATTGTTTCTACACTTTGGACAAATATCTTAAATGAAAACCAAAGAATTGTTGGTAACACTTAGCATAAGTTATACCACACATGGTTTTCTTTTTTTTTTTTTTCATTCATGTATTATGTATTTATGCCTATGTATTTGTGTCTGCTAGTCCCATATCAACACACCTAGTATATTTATTTAAACAATATAAATTATCTTTTTCATTTATGTAATATGTATGCTGGGCTTTGTATTTATGTACATTGGTTCTACATCAAAATACCTATGCTTATTAAACAATGTAAATGGCATTTATTAAGAAAATGTTTAGACTTCATACCATAATTTGTACATTCATTGACAGCATCCATACAATGTATATTGTCTAAGGATGGAAAAATATATATATAAAATAAATATGCAGTAGCACAGCTGCAGCAGTGACTTCAATGAGCCCCTGACGAAGGACACTCACATGTTCCCACTTGAACCACAGCAACAACAGTCCCTCTTCACAGAATATCTTCCCAGTCTTTTGGACCTGCTGTTGTCCCACTATGCCGTAGCACAATCACGGCAGCCATGTCCTACAAGAATAGTGCTACTCATCAAAAAATATTGACTGCCAGTAGCTCTAAACACGAGAATGCAGGATTGTCATTGAAGATAGATGTCAATAATTACTGACCTGTTTCACTGCTTACGTCATTCTCAAAAATTTTTGAGATGATGATGTATACTAGAACAGTCTCTCACCTTAGCACTAATAGTATCCTTAGCAAATTTCAGTTTGAGATTCAGAGGGGTTGCTCTATTATTGAGAATCCCATTTACATGTTCATTTACCGGATTTTACAAGCACTAAATAATAAAATAGTGCTGGTTGGTATTTTCTGTGACCTCTCTATGGCATTTGACTGTGTGAATCACAGTAATCTCCTAGATAAATTGATGTTTTATGGGATTGATGGTATAACCAACCAATGGATAATGTCATATCTAGCCAAAAGAATTCATAAAATTGTACTTAGAAATTCCAGCAATATATTCCAGGGCCATAATTCTGACTGGGGAGAAATCACATATGGGGTTCCCCAATGTTCAATCTTAGTTCCTCTACTGTACTTAATATACGTAAACAATCTTCTTTCTAGTACACAACAACCAGAATTAGCTCTCTTTACAGATGATACTAGTATTGTAATCAAACCAAGCATACACACAGAAACAGAAGAAATAGCAAACAAAATTATTAAAAGTAACATTGCCTGGTTTTTGTGAATGGTCTCACCCTCAATTTTAAAAAGACATGACATATTTGGTTCTGTACATCTAGAGGATTACACTAGTGATAAGTGTAATATATGGTGAGGAAATAGTAAATAGGGTGGAAGCTTCAGAATTCTTAGGGATCCATATTGATGAGAATTTAAGTTCAGAAAGACACATTTTGGAACTCCTAAAAGAACTTAGTTGAGCCACATTTGCACTTAGAATCATTGCAAATCGTGGGGAGAGACAAATCAATAAGTTGACGTATTTTGTGCATTTGCATTCAATAGTGTCATATGACATAATGATCTGGGGTAACTCACCTTTAAGAAAGAAAGTCTTCATTGCACAATTATGTGCTGTAAGAATAAGTGTGGTGCTAACCCACGATCATCTTGTAGACGTCTGTTTAAAGAGCTGGGCATTCTGAGTACTGCCTCACAGTACACTTATTCCCTCGTGAAGTTTGTTGTAAATAATCCACTACAATTCAAAATGAACAATGAAGTACATAATTACAATACCAGAAGAAAAAGTGACATTCATTACTCCATATTGAGGTTGTCTTTAGCACAAAAATTGATGCACAATGCTGCAGCAAAAATTTTTGATCACTTACCCAGTGATATAAAATGACTGACAGGCAGCAAAGTAAAATTTGGTAACAAACTGAGAAATTTTCTTTGTGACAACTCCTTCCATCCCATAAAAGAATATCTATTACTGCAATGTGTGAAAGGTAATGGGTAGGAATTAGTAACTCACATCTGTTTTTCTTTTTGTAGATAGAAAACAAATGTAGATAGAAAACAACAGTGGACCTACCACACTTCCCTGGGGCATTCCAGATGATACCCTCACCTCCGATGAATACTCACCATTGAGGACAATGTACTGGGTTCTATTACTTAAGAAGTCTTCGAGCCACTCACATTTTTCTTTTTATATATAAAAGAAAAACAGTTAGAAATATTCATAATGTAACCACATGTACAAATTAATTCACAATGTGAATGTAAAATGACTCATTCCACATCCTTACAGTCTACCTGCAAAATGATCCACGGAACATATAACTAACAGAAAAAAGTATGTGTTTGTGCTGAAGTGCAGTTTTCATGGTATAAATGGGGCTATCTATGCAGTATGATGGAATGTATAGAGAGAAAGATGGTGGACGTGTATCACCTTGACACTTACATGTTAGGTTGTAAAGGGTCTGTAGTAGATACATATGGATAGGCAATGCTAGAATTAACCACATGGGACATGAGTATGTATCTGAAATATTCATTTATGTTCTACTTGAAGACCTGTATTTTGCATTATCAATTGCAACAGATAGATTGTGCCATTGACACCCATGTGTAAGAGGGACATATTATGAATTTGTTGAGTATCTGCACAACAACAGTGTAAATATGGAGCAAGTGGAGCAATGCTTCAATGTTTGAAGCCCCATTTACCAAAGTGTGTTACTGTTGAACCTGTACAATAAAATCTGTACAGGCTGGATTTACTGAAGGATTATCCATGTGTGTATTTGCACCTATAGTCCTGAATATGATTCAGGCTGAATTCAGGATTGGACATACAGAAAAGAATTATTTGAACATTACTATAAAACTGAGTGGTTAAGTGTGTGTGTGTGTGTGTGTGTGTGTGTGTGTGTGTGAATAAAAAAGATGTTCTATAAAAACAATTGGTCATCTTTGCTACCACACTACAATAATTTTAATGGCAAAAGTATCAAATAATAACACAGATATAGCAAAGTAACTCATGGTTTATTTTCAGTAACAGTACATTTTTTTCCAGAAAGACATTGCAGGGATACATCATACTAAGAGAAGAGGAATATGATTTTTTCATACAATATTTACATTGCGTGAACTGATCACTAAAGAGGATTTTTTTATATACAATGTTTACAGCGTCGCACACTATACATGAAACATTATACTAAGAGAGGAGGAGGAGAAGAGTGATATTATATATATATATATATATATATATATATATATATATATATATATATATATATATATATATATATATATATATATATATATATATACAGGGTCCGGCATAAAAAACTCCCCGATTACAAAGTAACGTGCAGCGGACAGTAGAAGGAGCAGAGTGGTGGGGGGCGCGTCGTTAAGTAGCTGCCTACGTGCCGTTTTCAGTGTACGCCATGGCGTGGTCTGGTGAACATCGTGCCTTCGTAGTGGAAGATTTTATTCAAAATGGCGAATCGCCTATTAATACTCAACGTGCTTTTCGCGTTCGCTTTGCGCTCGGACGACGGGACCCTGTTCCCGATAAGAAAACAATTTATTCTTGGGTTGCTAACTTTCGTGAGACAGGTTCCGCATTAAAAAGGAAACCACCTGGACGACCACGGACTGCAACAGGCCCCGGAAATGTTGATGCAGTTAGAGCTTCAGTTCAACAATCTCCTCGACGATCCGCTAAAAAGCATGCGGCAGCATTACGGATATCTGATCGAAGTGTGAGAAGAATCTTGCATCGAGATCTTAAAATGCATCCTTACAAACTTGTAACTACGCAGGAACTGAGTGAACGAGACTGTGGTGTTCGTGTAAGTTTGTGCCAAGACCTTCTTCGGAACATTCGTCCCAACGATATTGTGATTTTTTCTGATGAAGCACACTTTCACCTTGCCGGAACAGTGAACAGCCAAAATTGCAGGTACTGGTGTGAACACAATCCCCAAGAACTTCATCAACGACCACTTCATAGCCCTAAAGTAACAGTATGGTGTGCTGTTTACAATTCCGGAGTGATCGGTCCTTACTTTTTCGAAGAAAATGACAGGAATTTAACCGTCAACAGTGAACGCTATTGTGCCATGCTCCGCGACTTTCTCCAACCGCAAGTAAGGGAGCTTTTTGGTGAAATAGAGAACGTGTGGTTCCAGCAAGATGGTGCTACAGCCCACACAGCGCGGCAGTCACTGGCATTGGTGAAGGAAATGTTTCCTGGACATGTGATCTCGTTGCGTGGAGACATTGGCTGGCCCCCACGATCGCCGGACTTAACGCCCTGTGATTTCTTTCTTTGGGGCTATTTAAAAGCAAAAGTTTATGAACAACGTCCACAATCTTTACGAGCCCTGAAAGAAGCAATTACACAAGAGGTTGAAGCTATTTCACCTGAAATGACTCAAAGAGTAATGAATAACTTCAGGGAAAGACTCAATCAGTGTGTCGACAGTGCAGGAAGCCATTTAAGGGATGTTTTATTTAAAAAGTAAGACCATAAGAGTATTTTCTAAAATGGCATAATATGTACTTTTATTTAGTATAAATAAAATTGTTCTACCTTATTTGGTTTTGTTTTTATTAGCTTTCCTTAAAGGGGAGGTTTTTCTGCCGGACCTTGTATATATATATATATACCTAGGTATATTTTTCCTTCATGGAGTGTTTCCTTCTATTATAACCATATATATATATATATATATATATATATATATATATATATATATATATATATATATATATACACAGTACTTACATAATAGTAACTGATCAACTAATATGGACTATACACTGTATAGGGACTAGCCCCTGTAAATGGAGAACCACTCACCCACCCACCTACCCGCCCGTACACACACACACACACACACACACACACACACACACATAATGACAAATACTTCACTTATCTATTACACACACACACACAAAATCACTCAAGAGAATAGTGTGAGACTAGCAGGGTGCTGATTCCATCAGCATAAATGAATCTTTTATCATCACGGTGTGACAGACCAACTTTCAGTCGCAGTGCAGTATGTGTTTCATGACTCCATGACTGAAAGACAACTTGCTTCACCATAAGCAGACACACATCAGCAACAAGTAGACACATCTTATAGTAGCCTGTGAGGCCACACAGTCCATACCATTAGCCTGTCCCAGGGTGGCACTTGGATCTACACAGTATTCGTGTGTATTTGATCTTTGATCATCTTGCTGTAACATTGTCTGAGGTGTTATTCTCAAAGGATCATCAGCTTTTTATCCAGACATGTCAAATTCCTCAGTATTGTACCTACTTACTTTATATGTATTGCAGTCATTCACCCAGTAGATGAAATTATATAAAGTTTACATCTACATCTACAGACATACTCCGCAATCCACCATACGCTGCGTGGCAGAGGGCACCTCGTACCGCAACTAGCATCTTCTCTCCCTGTTCCACTTCCAAACAGAACGAGGGAAAAATGACTGCCTATATGCCTCTGTACAAGCCCTAATCTCTCTTATCTTATCTTTGTGGTCTTTCCGCAAAATATAAGTTGGCGGCAGTAAAATTGTACTGCAGTCAGCCTCAAATGCTGGTTCTCTAAATTTCCTCAATAGCGATTCATGAAAAGAACTCCTCCTTTCCTCCAGAGACTCCCACCCGAGTTCCTAAAGCATTTCTGTAACACTCGCGTGGTGATCAAACCTACCAGTAACAAATGTAGCAGTCTGCCTCTGAATTGCTTCTATGTCCTCCCTCAATCCAACCTGATAGGGATCCCAAACGCTCGAGCAGTACTCAAGAATAGGTCGTATTAGTGTTTTATAAGCAGTCTCCTTTACAGATTAATCACATCTTCCCAAAATTCTATCAATGAACCGAAGACAACCATCCGCCTTCCCCACAACTGCCATTACATGCTTGTCCCACTTCATATCAGTCTGCACTGTTATGCCCAAATATTTAATCGACATGACTGTGTCAAGCGCTACACTACTAATGGAGTATTCAAACATTACGGGATTCTTTTTCCTATTCATCTGCATTAATTTACATTTATTTATATTTAGAGTTAGCTGCCATTCTTTACACCAATCACAAATCCTGTCCAAGTCATCTTGTACCCTCCTACAGTCACTCAACGACAACACCTTCCCGTACACCACAGCATCATCAGCAAACAGCTGCAAATTGCTATACACCCTATCCAAAAGATCATTTATGTAGATAGAAAACAACAGTGGACCTACCATACGTCCCTGTGGCATTCCAGATGATACCCTCACCTCCGATGAATACTCACCATTGAGGACAGTGTACTGGGTTCTATTACTTAAGAAGTCTTCGAGCCACTCACATATTTGGGAACCAATCCCATTTGCTCGTACCTTAGTTAGGAGTCTGCAGTGGGGCACTGAGTCAAACGCTTTCCGGAAGTCAAGGAATATGGCATCCGTCTGATACCCTTCATCCATGGTTTGCGAGATATCATCTGAAAAAAGGGCGAGTTGTGTTTCGTGAAGTTTGGTTTTGGAAGCCCGTAGTGGAATTGGTACATTTGGAGTTTGGAGGGATCTAGAACAAACAGATGATAAAGAGAGGCTTCATGAACTCCACTAAAATTTCACAGCCACTAGTACTTGTTCCATAAAAACACGGGAGAACTGCCGGTTATCAGTAATGTCCTGCCACGATATTTCAGCGCAGTCTTCTGGCCATCTTCAGGTGAGTACCACTGTGGTAGTACTGGCGAGTACGTGCTGAGGTCTGCTATTTAAAGCCATACTGAGGTGACATTGCGCATGCGCTGCTCAGCATGTGAGTTCATAACAACTCCGTGCACTATGCCTCGCGCCATCCACGGTGAAAGCTTGGCGTATCGATATCAGGTCAACTTTCATCTTTATGCAGATAACTACGTTGACTACGAAGTTTCTCTGTAACAGGATTCCAAGCAGAGTTTAGCTGATAACCGCTATCTCGATTAATGAGAGTCTTGTTGTCAGACAATCTTATTTCCACAGATTCATTGATAATCGAGCTCCGAAAGTTTGATGTATGGGCCAAAATTTTTGTGTCATTGTAATTCATGGAATGGTCTGTGGAAATACAATGTTCGGCGATTGCGGACTTGGTGGGTTGGAGAAGGCGAGTATGCCTTTGGTGTTCCACAATGCGTTCGTGTTGTTTGCCCTATATATGATTTGCCGCATTCACACGGGATTTTGTAAACACCTGATTTATGCAGGCCCAGGTCGTCTTTAATGGATCCCACCACTGATGAAATTTTGGAAGGAGGGCAAATGATGACTTTCACTTGATACTTTCTCAATATTCTGCCTATCTGTGAAGAAATATCCCCAATAAATGGTAGATAAGCTGTTGACCTGAAGGCCTCTTCCTTATCCTTGTTCCATCGTTTGTAGGTCTGCATCAGTCTGTTCACTTGCCTAGTCGAAAAGCCATTCTTCAGAAATACTTTTTACAGGTGTTCCAGTTCCGCTTGAAGGCTGTCGGCATCAGATATGGTATGGGCACGGTGGATCGAGGTTTTGAGAACGCTCATTGTTTGTGCTGGATGGTGGCAACTGGTAGCTTGTAGATAAAGGTCTGTATGAGTGGGCTTTCTGTACACCAAGTGACCAAGTGTGCCATCCCTCTTCCATCGCACCTAGACGTCTAAAAATGGCAGACAACCATCTGTCTCTATCTCAATGGTAAACTTTGTTTTCATGAATGAAGTTCATGTGACGTAAAAATTCTTGGAGACGGTCCAGACCATGAGGCCACACTGTAAAAGTATTGTCAACGTATCGCCAAAATACTCTCTCTTCTCCAACCCACCAAGTTCACAATCGCCGAACTTTGTATTTCCAAAGACCATTCCATGAATTATGACGACACAAATATTTTGACCCATACATCAAACTTTTGGAGTTCAATTATCAATGAATCTGTGGAAATAAGATTGTCTGACAACAAGACTCTCATCAATTGAGATAGTGGTTATCAGCTAAACTCTGCTTGGAATCCTGTTACAAAGAAACTTCGTAGTCAACGTAGTTATGTGCATAAAGATGAAAATCGACCTGATATCGATATGCCAAGCTTTCACTGTGGAGGGCGCGAGGCGTAGCGCATGGAGTTGTTATGAACGAGCATGCTGAGCAGCACATGCACAATGTCACCTCAGTATGGCTTTAAATAGCGGAGCTCAGTGCCTACTCGCCAGTACTACTACCTGAAGATGGCCAGAAGACTCTGCGCCGAAATATCGTGGCAGGACATTATTGATATCTGGCAGTTCTCCCGTGTTTTTATGGAACAATCAGTATGCCGGGAAAGCTTTAAACATCACACTAGTACTTCATTGAAGATTGTGGCCTGCTTACAATTTGGATTGGCTGTGTAATCTCTTGCAACATAACACCCGCTCCAGTGGAAAACAGGTCGAATTTCATGATAGTTTCTAACATTGTCCATGGTTTTGCCAAAAAGTGAATTATTCATTAATGTATAACAATTTTTTTTCAAAATCACATGTCATGAGAGCCCTCTTTTCGATATTAACATCAATGTAACCCTTCAACCAGGGACACTTGTCGAAGGAGATGCCACAGGTGATTCTAAGAATCACATCCACAACCTGACAAACTGCTGGAGGTTTCTATAGTGTAGAACATATCTGTCCTTATTCCCAGACTTTGTCATCAGATTGATGATGAAGCCATTTCATTGGATTAGGTGCTCTGGACACAATGACAAGTCACTGTGCTCATCATGCAAATTGGTGGGATATTCCAGGTCTACCTGTAGGACATATCCCCTACCAGCATCAGCAGCGACATCTTGGATCTTATCCTTCAGCCCGACAAATCACTGGACAGCCATTGGAATGCTGGCCCGGTGTAATAGAAGGCGTGATACAGAGTGTATGTGTCTGGGCTTACACTCGGAAATTTCTCAAAAATGTCTGTGAGCAAACCCATATCTGTCTCCATGAACAATTTAGCATATTTATCTAAATTAGAAATGTTGAACTACTCCCAAACATTCACTGTGTGCGTATATTCTACAACTATTAAGGCAGTGCCTGTGACTTTGCTGGTGAATGCAGTTATATCGGGTAACATGGTTTCATGGAGACTTACTTTCGTATCTTTGTATTTGTATGGCAAGACCTCCTCCTTCATTATAAGCTGAAACTTTGCATTGTTTGGCTATGTTGGTGTGATGATATGTATATCTTCTCCATGCTTTGTCGCAAGAAGTTTCTGAAGAGTTGCAAGAAGGAATTGTAAGGAATTTAGGAAATTGAGCTTTATTCTTGGCATGATTTACTTGGAGAATAAAATGTATTTTTCTGCATCGTTATATATGATAATGACCTCATTATTCTTCAGCTTGAAATCATCCGAATGCTCAACAAGAAAGTGAGTGTACTCGCTCAAATTATGGAAGAAGATGGGTATGCGTCATGGCAATTTGTTTTTAAGTTGCATGAATTGTGAGCTGCATTGATGGACTTCCCTGTTAGATGACAACGACCTCTATGTGAAGTTTCCACTTTCATATCCGAGGCAGCCCACTTATATGACATTTAACTGCTTGTTTGTATAAGGCATCATCCTCCTGCGAGTTGGTTATTGGAATAATGTTTGTCCCATAAACAACATCACATGCTGTGCCAGTTTTTCAAGCTGAGAGAGCAATCATCTCGGAGGATTATCCCCAATGTATGATTCAAATTTGTTGAGATTGGGGTCATACGAGCATATAGTTTGACACACTGCTGCATACAGTATGTGTAGTTCTGTGAAAGTCATGCGAGAAGTGTTGGGATCACCTTCACAATGCGCCACAGGAACTAGTAAGCACTCAGAGTCAGCGTATGCAACAGAGGGACAGCATTCCTGGTGGTAGGTATTTTTAAGCTTTTAAGAACTTTTTATCCTCTGTGGGCATTTCCACATGTGCTAGTTCCTGGCTCGAGCAATCGATCAGTCTTTCTAAATGCTCACACCTAGTAAAAATGTTGAGGCATCTGCAGAAAAAATGCCTTGCCCCACTATTTTTACTCACTCTGGAGGAAAGTAGGAAGGACATGTTCTTGATCCAGACGTAGTGATGCTTCTCACCTTTGGAGAATAGCAGTAAATCTACATACTTAGCATGCTGACAGGTTACTTTGGAAAAGTAGAGGTGCCCAACCACTTTATGCTTCTCATCTCATAGCTTGCTTTCTTTTTTTCATCTACGTGCGAACACAAACATGAACCAAACAATTAGGGTTTTGCCTCTCAAATTTTGGCAAGTCTGTGATTGTGACAGGTAATAAGATGCCTCTGAAATTATAATGTCTGCAGACGTTAGTTTTTTCATTTGTATCTGTAAGATATGCATAGTTTAGTAATTTCTATTGCAAGCCAGAAACAATGATGTAAAGCAATAATTATCCTCCATTTTGGTACTCTGAACATTAATACATGCCTCTTTAGTGGCACTATCTTTCGTAAGAGAGACGAAACTGGACGTCCCCATTAACTGTATTACAAACATGCGAGTACTCAACGAGATGGAGAACATGACTGAGCGCCTTTCTAGAACCTCTTCTGATCATATCAGAAAAATGCCTCAATGTCACACTTTCAGTAATAGTTCGATATCACTGTGCAATTGATTCGCTCCACAGTATCACACTATCCTTCCCCAAGACTTTTTTTCTTAGACTAGGCAGTAATTTGAGGTGCTCTGATGAACGCTCACCAGTCAATATGCAGTAAGGGAAGTCAAGTGGCACTCAGAATAAAGACACTTTGACTGTCATAATTTTGTCAGTGGAATGTCAAATTATTTCTAATGAAAACGAAGTATTTCACAACGGCACTGATATGTAAAATATTCTCAATGTTCTTGCCACATCAGTTCGGGATAAAATCTCAAGCTTTCGATGATACCATCCATTGTCATAATCAGGAGCAACTGACTGTCTTCACTGCTGCTGTGGTGGCCTTATATAGCCCTTGGACAGCTTCTGATTGGTTGGCTTGTGATTGGTCAGTAATTATCTACTGCTATTGCTGACATTGTCAGTGACTGTTCTGGTGGCGCCACCACTTCGGTGGGAACGTAAACCCTGCAAGAGATGTCTCTGCTACTTCTCTGCATTGAGTGTTCATTTCCATGCACCACTCAGATAGTATCCACTGTCATGGTTAAAGTTCTTCTTGCTCATTCTTATTTCAACAACCTCCTTAGTAAAAAATTCCAGTGTGTGGAGGCATGGGACAAAACAGTATTTTTTGTTTGTTTGTGAGGCTGTGCTCTGTGAAAATGCTGCACACTCACAGGATGAAACAACGATTGTGGTTCTTCCTTTTTGTGTTGCTATATCCACCAAAATAGGAATAGCCCTGAGTGGATGGGATATAACACAGATTTTTCGTTCTACTAAGAAAATTAAGGAGATGATGTGCCCTGTTAAGGACAGTCCCGGCCTCAGAGTCCGAGGAATTTATAATATCCACTGTGAGTGTGTAAGCAATAATATAGGTCTGACAATTCGTACCATTTCCGATTGCTGTGCAGAACACCAATGACATATTAAAAATAGAGAACTGGAGAAATCGGCAATTGCAGAGCATAGCCTCACGAACAAACATAAAATAATGTTTGACGAAACAAAAATTTTGTCCCATGCCTCCACATACTAGGATTCTGTTATTAAGGAAGCTGTTGAAATAAGAATGAGTGAGAAGAACTTTAACCATGATAGCAGATACTATCTGTGCAGTGCACAGAAATGAGCACTCGATGCAGAGAAGCAGCAGAGACATTCCTTGCAGGATTTACGTTCCCACAGAAGTGGTGGCACCACCAGTGCAGACATCAACACTGTCTGCAACAGCAGTATATAATCGCTGACCAATCACAAGCCGTCCACAGGCTATATAGAGCCACCACAACAGCAGTGAAGACAGTCAGTTGCTCCTGACAATGACGCAGGAGGCTATCATTGAAAGCTTGAGATTTTATTCCAAACCAACGTGGCAAGAAAACTGAGAATGTTTTACATACTTGTAATGAAGTTCCCGAATTTATTGCACTTTAGGAAAGTTGTCATACTCAAATTATTCTTGGGACTGAGAGCTGGCTGGAACCTGAAGTGGAAAAATCTGAGATATTTAGCGAGTCATGGAACTTATATTGGAAAGATAGATTAGAGGCCATAGGAGGGGGAGTGTTCATTGCAGTTGGACAAAAATATTGTCTCTGTTGAGGTCAAAGTTGATTGTGACAGTGAAGTTATCTGGTCACGTATAACAGGTGAAACCATGTTAATTGTTGGATGTTTTTACAGGCCACCAAATTCTGCTGTGACAGTTCTAGACTCATTCAAGAAAGTCTATGGTGAATATTACATAAATACCCTGATTATGCAATACTAGTGGAGATGACTTTAGCCTGCCAAGCATAGGCTGGGATGTCTATTGACTCAATGCGGGGGTACAGATACAGAGTATGCCAAATACTTTTGAACATGTTTTCTGAAGACTGTCTTGAGCAGTAGATAAATGATGGAAAATATCCACCATGGTTTAATAAAGAAATTCGGAGGATTCTGAGGAAGCAGAAGCTGTTGCACTCTCAGTTCAAAACGGGACACACAAATGAAAACAAGTGAAGATTAGTAGAGATTTGTGCATCTGTGTAAAGATGCTTCTGCAAAGAATACAACTACCACCATCACACCTTAGCAAAAGATCTGGAAGAGAACCTGAGAAAATTCTGGTCTTACATAAAATCACTAAGCAGGTCTAAAGCTTCCATTCAGTCCCTTATTGACCAGTCTGGTGTGGCAGCTGAAGACAGCAAAACAAAAACCGAAGATTTCAATTTCACACTCAAGAAATCATTCACACAGGAGAATCATACAAACATCCTACCATTTGACCATTGGATGACATAGTAATAAGCATCCCTGGTGTAGAGAAACAACTGAAAGATTTGAAAGCAAAGAAATCACCAGGTCTGAACGGAATCCCAATTTGATTTTACAAGAAGTACTATACAGCATTGGCCCCTTACCTACCCTTACCATTTATTGTGAATCTCTCGCCCAGCACAAAGTCCCAAGCACCTAGAAAAAAGCACAGGTAACTCCAGTATATAAGAAGAGTAAAAGAACAGACCCGCAAAATTACAGACCAATATTCCTAACTTCATTTTGCTGCAGAATCCTTGAACACAGTCTCAGTTCAAATACATTAAACTTTCTTGAGACTGAGGAGCTTATGTCCATGAATCAGCGTGGTTTTAGAAAGCATCTCTCGTGTGAAACTCAGCTTTCCCTTTTCTTACATGGTATGCTGCAAACTACGGATGAACGACAACAGGCTGATTCCATATTCCTAGATTTCCAAAAAGCATTTGACACAGTGCCCCATTTCAGGCTGTTAACAAAGGTACGAGCATATGGAATAATTTCACAGATGTGTGAGTGGGTTGAAGACTTCTTAAGTAATAGAAACCAATATGTTGTCCTCAACGGTGAATGTTTATCAGAGACAAGGGTATCATCAGGAGTGCCCCAAGAACTGTAATAGACAGCTGTTGTTCTCTATATACATAAATGATTTGGCAGACAGGGTGGGCAGCAATGTGCAGCTGTTTGCTGATGCTTTGTGTACGGTCATGTGTCGAAGTTGAGTGACTGTAGGAAGGTACAAGACTATTTGGACAAAATTTCCAGTTGGTGTGATGAGTGGCAGCTAACTCTATTTGTGGAAAAATGTAAGTTAACACAGATGAGTAGGAAGAACAAGCCTGTAACATTCAGATACAGTGTTACTAGTGTCCAGCTTGATCCAGTCAAGTTTTTTAAATATCTGAGTGTAACACTGCAAATTGATATGAAATGGGATAACAGTGGTCTGTGATAGGGAAGGTGAATGGTTGACTTTGGTTTATTGGGAGAAATTTAGGAAAGAATGGCTCACCAATAAAGGAGACCAGATATATGATACTGTTGCAATGTATTCTTGAGTACTGCTTGAGTGGACCCACACCTGGTCAAAACAGAGGAACACATCAAAGCATTTCAGAGGTGGGCTGCTGGATTTGTTATCCATAGGTTCAAACAACATGTAAGTGTTACGGAGATGCCTCTGGAACTCAAATGGGAATTGCTGAAGGGAAGACAGCATTCTTTTCAAGAAACACAACTGAGAGAATTTAGAGAACTAGCATTTAAAGCTAGCTGCTAAATGATTCTACTGCCGCCAACATACATTGTGCGTAAGGACCATGAAGATAAGATATGAGAAGTTAGGGCTCATAGGAAGGCATGTAGACAGTCATTTTTCCCTCACTCTGTTTGCGATTGGAATGGGAAAAGAAATGATTAGTAGTAGTACAGGGTACTCTCTGCCATGCACTGTGTGGTAGCTTGCGGAGTATCTATGTAAATGTAGATGCAGATTTTTTTCTCTGCATCATCATTAATGCCCACTCAGTACCATGCATTGGTGTTATCAATGCGGGGTTTCAAGATCCTATCCCTGAATGCACATGCAAACACTGTCTAATGTTGCTGTGTGTTTTACCTGCCATTCATTAACAAGCCGGGCTGTGAGACTGCTCGTGCTACACCGGGAACGAGATGAAGACAATGTAGATGTCAACAGTCCGCCCACTTAGGCTGGGGCAATAGCCAGACAGGTCCATACGAGGTGAATTAGATGTCAGTGGCTGCATGACAATGGAACTGGCACTGGTGTTCAGCACATAACCTCCCCCTCACTTATCGACCTTAATGACAGTGAAAAATTAAACCGCGTGTACCTAATGGAAATTTGGGAAAAGCAATCGTCAGCGAGGTTAATTTGTCGGTAAACAGGGAGGAAAGGGTTACATCTAAATGAAAGGAAGAATGCTAATGAAACTGGTGGAAATTAATCTTGAAATAGGGGTAAAGTTAATAAAGAAAGTAAATGTGCGGCTGTTACGTTAACAATCAACTAGCGGTAATTAGATATTTGAGATTTGGGGGAAATTACGGTCGCCAGTCCTAAGGACAATTACTATAGTAACTGAAAAAGAAAGATTATAGTGTAGTGTGAAAACTGAAAGTTTGTCAGAAGTAATAAATTTCGCTACACTCTGACTTAATTTAGCAAAAGAATTAATAAAACCGGAAAATCGAAAGTTAATTTAGTGACTGAAGTTAATAGTGAGCTTTCTTTCTGAAGCACATCGAAATTCAGTAAAATACGGTTAGTCTTGGACTACCTCAACAATCATTTCAAAAGCTACTTGAATCTACGCAATTTAGAAATAAGAGATTTAACTTTGAACTTGAATTAAATGATTCTGAACAATTAACAATAGTAAATTTTAGTATGTACCAAGCTGAGCTGCAGTCACAGGTAAGCTAAAATACGGTAACAAAACTCGCACTCTTAATTCGTGCTTGTGTAATCTAAATATTGTAGCCAGCTATGAATACTTTAACTGAACTTTGAAATTAGAGTAGTGAAGTGGAATGATGCAGGCGTTTGAATTTCAACGACACTCGGGTTCATTCCGGAAAAGGAAGGGACCCTGCTTGGTAATGCAATTGGGACAATGAGCAACAAATGTTCATGCTAAGTAGCTGTAATTTTGTGATGCAACAATTTTAAAAGTTGGAAAAGCTGGGGTCTGCCATACAGTTCTAAAACTTTATGTGCTTCCTGTCTTCCTTGTTGGTTGATTGAAGGTTTGAAGCCGTCGATCGAGGAGGTGGCGACAGTCACTCATTGTCGGCCGTCGCTGTTGCAGAAGCTGGATGTTGGCATGCCTTCTTCTCGACACGGTCACCAGACAAAACGAGCTCTTGATGTGCGCCAGCTAATGCTTCCCGTCTGCGACACCATGTCAGAAACTATCATCGCAAGTCGAGCGCAATTACATGCTGCCAAACCCCGAAAGCGCGGCAACTCGCGGGAGCTTCGCACAACACACCTGCTCCACTCGCTACTCCAGCCAGACTCCCCTCTCTGTCCGCGCTCCACCCGACAGAGTTAACACTACCAAAGATCCTCAACACTTTGGTTCTCCACACAACCTATCGATGTATCCGTTCGATAGCATAGTTTTCCCTAGGCCAGACCCAGCGTATAAATACAAATAATACTTACGAACCAAACCAATTATACATCGACATAAATGCATAAATATATATATACAAATAGTAAAAAAAATTACAATATGTAAAGACACAGAAATGTCATATATTCAGGTAACAAAAATAAGGAAAACAAATTTATAGTACAATAGATGGAAATAGGAGGATATGCATTTCCGGTGTTACACGTGCCCCACATTGTCTGAGGATGTTCGTGTAACCTAAACAGACTCAGAAAATGTCCCAAAAAAGAAACAGCGGAAATGCATATGCTCAAAACATCAACAAGATTTAGCATTCGTCTAATTAACCGTAAACCAATTTTTAGACGATAATAATCGAGTGGAGACACTCCTAACCTTATTCCACTCTGTGATCTTGCACAAAATAAAACAGATTGACAACATATTAAAATTCATAGAAAACATAGAAAATGGTTTAGCTATTCTAAAAATCAAAATTCCTAGCAGTATCAAGAAATGGAATACTATTTACAAAATTAATCAGATTACATGGTCATAAAAAGAGGTAGATCAAAATACGCAAATTAATTATTAATTACATAGAATACACATTTTATATAACCTTTTCATAATTAATACTCTCGCCATGAGAGTCCACTTAATGCTAAACAAGAAAATAATATTCAGCAGATCGAAAAAACCATAAATATTGACAGTAGAATTCTTTCAGCTGTCCAGGAAGAAAAACAATTCCGCGTTCCGTACTCGCAAGTACAAAGAATGCCTACAGCGGCACAAGAGCCGACAGCGACACGAGCCGACAGCGGCTCCGCCTTGCCAGTATTGTTGCGCCCGCCTGTGCGGCACGCTTGATCTCACTCGCCCTTGTAACGGCGTTTCCGGAACGTCTGTTTCACTGAATTCTTTCGGAAAAACTCACTACCGAGTAATCTCAAGGAGTCCATAAACACTATCACAGTGGATAACTCAACACTGTCCATCATCACACATTTACAAGCCTGAAACTTAAAACATCGTCTAAGTACATCAGCAATGACTAGTAAAACACATATTCATGAAATCTTACAGCTTGTTACAAAATCATATTTTATTCCTTAATCTACTGTGACTCAGCTGAAACCTTAAACTAGCAGCTTGGATTTTTAAATTGATTAATATTCAGTAACTCTTAAACCATTTAATCAACATTAATTACTTAATAATTACAACTTCATTAATGACCTCTAGGTCAGGCAAAAGCATCGCAACATGGCACATCCTTAAATCTTACACTCTATATTTACATACTGTACAAATTACCCTTTCTGTGGTATTAATCAATCCTTGGTTGGTACAATTTCAGGTCTACAATGTTCCGTATACCTAATAGCTTTCCAGAGCTTGGATACTCTAAGCAATAAGCATTTGTGTGAGGTATACCAATGACTTTATATGGTCCATTATAAACAAACTTAAATTTAGAGATTTCATGGTCTATGTCGCTCGATTTCTCATGAGCTTTTACAAGTACTGAGTCTCAGATTGCAAACTTAGCAAAACGTGCTTTAGCGTCATGACGACGTATGCGAGCATCGGCTTTTAGCTTCATTACTTCTCGCAAACGATCTTTTTTCACACCAATACTAATGTTAATCTGTGGAGGGAATTTGATTCTCTCTTCCACTAAACTTTTACTTCTGTCATCCAACAGGATTTCCTCTGGAGAAAATCCCGTCGATTCATGTATCAAGGTGTTCATAATTCTCTTAAATTCTGATTCATATTTGCCCCATGCCCTGTGGTTGTGATGGCAACAGGTACGGGAAACTCGGCCTCGTCTTTGTTCGTGTGTTACGTTTGACACACCGTCTACAATACTTTCCAATTCACTTTCTACATTATTGTCAATGCCGAGATTCTTCACATTACAGTAGTTCAGATTCATACCTACGTCAATACCATCCGGCCAGTTAACAATGTGTATAGGCTGGTATTGCCTATGCACACCGTCTCCTGCCTCGTCAAAACTAACTACTATTGTTTTATCTTGTGACGTACATGTCAAAGTTTTGCTTTCGCAATTAATCACTGCGCGATACTTTAATAGCCAATCTAACCCGATAATTACTTCCGTAGTTAAGTCTGGCACAACGGCAAACTCTTGTTCAAATCTTGCCCCACATATCTCGAAGTTGACAAAATCTGTTTTGTGACCGGTTTACTGGCCTTCCCAGTAGCACGGATAATTTTCACTCCTGTTACTGGCATAACTACGATGCCAGGTCTGTCTTTCAGTAACTGAAATATTTTTCCAGATACAGCACTCAATTCTGCACCGGTGTCAATCAACACGTTTAGTTGTAGGCCATGCATATTAGCAGACACTACTATCTGTCTACACTTGTCCTCGACTGTTTCTTTATTTTCCCACAGTAAATCCTCGTCTATATCCAGGTCATTCCAGAAAAAACCATCCGGCTTTGATCCTAAATCCGGCTTATCTGGCGGCTTTTTCAGCCTCTGTTCACATACAGTTTTAATTTCAACAAGTTTGTCCTGAGGCTTAGTCTGTAGCTTCGCCTCCAATAACGAAACCTTTTCCTGTAACTCGTCAACTAGTGAGTGTTGCTTTGCTATCAATTCACTAATTGT
Organism: Schistocerca cancellata; assembly: GCF_023864275.1. Taxonomy (NCBI): domain Eukaryota; kingdom Metazoa; phylum Arthropoda; class Insecta; order Orthoptera; family Acrididae; genus Schistocerca; species Schistocerca cancellata. The sequence goes on from NC_064627.1 coordinate 1,003,097,634, forward strand.
CACCTTCGTTGATTCCACTTTGGTCAGATTGATCTCATCTGCCAATCTACCTGGAGGAATGTGCCCAGTAGTATCTGCAATTACTTCCTCTGGATCTGCGCAACCCACACTGCTACCGTCCGACCGTATAACGTCAGCTCTTACCTCATACACGCTGTTATCTATGTGCTTTTCTACCAGTTGTGTCCGGCTATCACTAAAATTTTCTTAATCTTTCTCCTTAATACTCTCGCAATGTTTAAACTGGAGGTTTGTGTCAGATGGGTCAGCTACTTCTACCACTATAACTTTCGGTAAAGTCTGCCGGTTAGGGCCAGAACTTTCCGTTACTACTTCAACATCCAACTCTTGCGGGACGAAACACGACGAATCTTGCTCGTGCTCCCCATTAACATGAACTATTTCTGGTAAAGTCTGCCGGTGAGGGCCAGAACTTTCTATCACTTCACAAACACTATCTTCCTGCGGGACGAGACGCGGCAAATCCTGCACGCGCTCCCCATAAACACTTCTCCCATACAGACCCCTATAATCTCTTAGTTCGTCGTATAAGCGACCGAACTACCTTAACCAGACCTCATCCCTCTCTGCATCCCCTCGTTCAATGACGGATGTTTTATCCGACATCTGATCTTCTCTCAACACTTGCGAATCATTCTTAAACTCAATCTCCAGTTCCGCTGTGGGTATTACAGCTGCCACTTTATAATCGATTTCCGGAACACTACTTAAATTGTTCTCACTGACAGTGAATGTACTTCCAACTGCTGTGTATACAGCTGATCTACTACTTGTGGGCGCACTCCTTTCTCCTAACACTAGCACACTCTCCCGCCGTTGAGTATTCCACACGGAATTTTCATAACGACGGCACCTGGGTTTTCTCCCGTTATTGGGCCGCCAAAATTTCTCCACGCCCGGTCGGCCCCTCACCGGCGCGGCTAATGGTTTCCCTGTCTCATCCCAGCAGATACTCTCCCCGGATGCTGCTGAGGCGGCTGATCACACCCTCTGGCGTTATTACTATTCGGCGAAGCCCGTATCACGCTAGTATGATACTGGTTTCCGTCATTCCTGTTATTATTTGCATTGTACCGATTGTCATTATGGCCCGAACCACTATTGTTATTGCTGCCAATGCGGTATGCATTATTCCCATAGTTATCGTTGTTGTGGTACCCGTTGTTACCACGGCCTCTACCAATGTCGCGATTATTGCGCCAATAGTCCTCGTCCTCAACTCTTTCCAGGAAATCATTGATTGTCCTGTAATTGCTTCCTACGTATCGTTTTGTATCATCTGGATGCTTCTTGTAGAGTTCCCAGACTATTTCGGATTCCGTGCGGCGATCACGCAAATATTCCAACTTGCGGATCCAGCCCTCACAAAACTCCTTCATCGAGCCGCGCGAATTCGCATCGAAAGGCCTCGATACGACAAATTCGCGCCAGACACTTTGCTGTTTTTGCTCTGACCAGTATTCAGCCAGAAACAAATTTTTAAATTAGTCAAAAGTCAGGTTCGTAATGTTGAGGTTTAAGCCCCAATGCTTGGCATCACCAGCCAACACATCAATAATCGCATTAATTTTTCTCTCATTAGTCCATGATCTGGGTGAAACTCTTTCACAATTCTTAATGAAATCCGTCGCGTGTACACCGCCTTTTTTCAAGGGGTCGAATCGCTCCTCTTTCGTCAACAATTCTGAACTATGTGCATAGATTGGCACATAGCTCTGTTTTTCGTCAAGTTTCTTTTCTAATTCCGACACTCGTAATTACTTGGCAAGTGGTTGTCGCAAGCGTTTCTACTTCCCTTTTTTTCTCTTCGCAGGTATTAGCCTGCTTCGTCACTTTGGCATCTACTTTGGGTACTAAAGCCTTTAAAGTTTCCACCTTCTTTTGATCCTCTTTTTTCACTAATTGAATTTGTTCCGTCACCTTATTCTCGATGATCGGAGCAACTGCTTCTCCTACACTTTTCTCGATTCTGCTAATTTCGGAATAAAAACGTGTATTTATGCTCGCAATTTCCGCCTGAACGCCTATCATTTCCTGTTTAAGATTACCATTTCGGTATTAATCACAACAATATCTTCTTTGATTTTATCAACTTTTGTGTTAACAACTCCAACATTGTTGTTAACAACGTTAATAGCTTTGTTCTGAATGTCTAGCATCCGTTCAATTTTTTCAGACTGAGCTTCTTGCTTGGCAGCCTGAGCTTCTTTGCTTGGCAGCCTGATCTTCTTGCTTGGCCGATCGACTCTTGATTTCGTTAATCAAAACATTCAATAAATCATTTAAATTCCCGGAAACTACCGGTTTTACGTCCGTAGCGGCTTCCTCTTTAATTGTCCCCCTGTATTCGTCATCAAGGGATTCAGATTTGATTTTCACTTCCGATTCCGAAACATTTTCTAAAGTTTGGAATTCCATTTCTGCTCTTTGTTGCTTTTCGTAGGTCGTGTCTTTCATGCTAGCCGTCTGCCCCTGAACAATGGGTACCGCGGTGCGCGTTTCCCACTGTTCGACCGATTGTTCCGTATCCAAGTCTACCAAATTTTGGCAATTGTTGCCTTCACTCATTTTAATAATTTTCAATATAAATGCCAAATCTCAAATCTAATTAGGATTCCTCCCACTACTTAATCTCGCTGACGTAACGACCTGTACGTAATCAGTACTTTGTTACGAGATTTGCACAATGCAAAATTCGTGTCCAGAACAACCTCAAATCCGAAGATGGTCCTGTCACGAGGTCGCCACATGTAACCTCCCCCTCACTTATCGACCTTAATGACAGTGAAAAATTAAACCGCGTGTACCTAATGGAAATTTGGGAAAAGCAATCGTCAGCGAGGTTAATTTGTCTGTAAAGAGGGAGGAAAGGGTTACATCTAAATGAAAGGAAGAATGATAATGAAATTGGTGGAAATTAATTTTGAAATAGGGGTAAAGTTAATAAAGAAAGTAAATGTGCAGCCGTTACGTTAACAATCAACTAGCGGTAATTAGATATTTGAGATTTGGGGGAAATTACGGTCGCCAGTCCTAAGGACAATTACTATAGTAACTGAAAAAGAAAGATTATTACACATATAATTAGCACTAGAAGTGTGGCAACTGAAGGTTGACAAGTGTAGTGTGAAAACTGAAAGTTTGTCAGAAGTAATAAATTTCGCTACACTCTGACTTAATTTAGCAAAAGAATTAATAAAATCGGAAAATCGAAAGTTAATTTAGTGACTGAAGTTAATAGTGAGCTTTCTTTCTGAAGCACATCGAAATTCAGTAAAATACGGTTAGTCTTGGACTACCTCAACAATCGTTTCAAAAGCTACTTGAATCTATGCAATTTAGAAATAAGAGATTTAACTTTGAACTTGAATTAAATGATTCTGAACAATTAACAATAGTGAATTTTAGTATGTACCAAGCTGAGCTGCAGTCACAGGTAAGCTAAAATACGGTAACGAAACTCACACTCTTAATTCGTGCTTGTGTAATCTAAATATTGTAGCCAGCTATGAATACTTTAACTGAACTTTGAAATTAAAGTAGTGAAGTGGAATGATGCTGGCGTTTGAATTTCAACGACACTCGGGTTCATTCCGGAAAAGGAAGGGACCCTGCTTGGTAATGCAATTGGGACAATGAGCAACAAATGTTCATGCTAAGTAGCTGTAATTTTGTGATGCAACAATTTTAAAAGTTGGAAAAGCTGGGGTCTGCCATACAGTTCTAAAACTTTACGTGCTTCCTGTCTTCCTTGTTGGTTGATTGAAGGTTTGAAGCCGTCGATCGAGGAGGTGGCAACAGTCACTCATTGTCGGCCGTCGCTGTTGCAGAAGCTGGATGTTGGCGTGCCGTCTTCTCGACACGGTCACCAGACAAAACGGGCTCTTGATGTGCGCCAGCTAATGCTTCCCGTCCGCGACACCATGTCAGAAACTATCATCGCAAGTTGAGCGCAATTACATGCTGCCAAACCCCGAAAGTGCGGCAACTCGCGGGAGCTTCACACAACACACCTGCTCCACTCGCTACTCCAGCCAGACTCCCCTCTCTGCCCACGCTCCACGCGACAGAGTTAACACTACCAAAGATCCTCAACACTTTGGTTCTCCACACGACCTATCGATGTATCCGTTCGATAGCATAGTTTTCCCTAGGCCAGACCCAGCGTATAAATACAAATAATATTTACGAACCAAACCAATTATACATCGACATAAATGCATAAATATATATATACAAATAGTAAAACAATTACAATATGTAAAGACACAGAAATGTCATATATTCAGGTAACAAAAATAAGGAAAACAAATTTATAGTACAATAGATGGAAATAGAAGGATACGCATTTCCGGCGTTACAAGCAACTCCAGGCTGTCAAGTAACACTGAAACACACACTTCACAACAGTCTATAAGTATTGTGTGAAATTACACACAAAAACACAAGTTTTACAAAAAAAAAAAAAAAAAAAAAAAAAAATTGTCATCTAAGAGCGGCATTGGAGATGAGGTGGTACTTCATATTTATTAAGCAATCATAGAAACTCTGTTCACCATCCATAGCTGACTCACTAGAACAAAAACTAAGATGTTTGCTGTTGTACTGGATGAAAATACAGTCACAAGTACAAACTGTCTGTTCTTTACTTTGCTCCAGAAGGAGACTAAGTGGATGCTATAATACATAACATACTAGTTAACTTTATTACAAAAATATAAGAAGAATCTATATCCACACAAATGTCGTGAGTGTTTACAACTGTCTCTGAAAGCACCAGCAACCATAGACTAGTCTGATGCTGCTGCGTATTTTATCTGGCAATCATCAACAAGTCAGGCTATGGGTGTACTACTGCTATGCAGGGGTTGAGATGATGACACAAGACGTTGACACTCCAGCCGTGCTTCTGCTAGGCCAGTACAATAGCCAGGCAGGCTCAGATGAGGAGGCATTTTACTTGATGTTGTTGTTGTGGTCTTCAGTCCTGAGACTGGTTTGATGCAGCTCTCCATGCTACTCTATCCTGTGCTAGCTTCTTCATCTCCCAGTACCTACTGCAACCTACATCCTTCTGAATCTGCTTAGTGTATTCATCTCTTGGTCACCCCCTACGATTTTTACCCTCCACACTGCCCTCCAATACTAAATTGGTAATCCCTTGATGCCTCAGAACATGTCCTACCAACCGATCCTTTCTTCTGGTCAAGTTGTGCCAAAAACTTCTCTTCTCCCCAATCCTATTCCTCATTAGTTATGTGATCTACCCATCTAATCTTCAGCATTCTTCTGTAGCACCACATTTCAAAAGCTTCTATTCTCTTCTTGTCCAAACTATTTATCGTCCATCTTTCACTTCCATACATGGCTACACTCCATCAAATACTTTCAGAAACGACTTCCTGACACTTAAATCTATACTCGATGTTAACAAATTTCTCTTCTTCAGAAACGCTTTACTTGCCATTGCCAGTCTACATTTTATATCCTCTCTACTTCGACCATCATCAGTTATTTTGCTCCCCAAATAGCAAAACTCCTTTACTACTTTAAGTGTCTCATTTCCTAATCTAATTCCCTCAGCATCACCCGACTTAATTCGACTACATTCCATTATCCTCGTTTTACTTTTGTTGATGTTCATCATATATCCTCCTTTCAAGACACTGTCCATTCCATTCAACTGCTCTTCCAAGTCCTTAGCTGTCTCTGACAGAATTGCAATGTCATCGGCAAACCTCAAAGTTTTTATTTCTTTTCCATGGATTTTAATACCTACTCCGAATTTTTCTTTTGTTTCCTTTACTGCTTGCTCAATATACAGATTGAATAACATCGGGGAGAGGCTACAACCCTGTCTTACTCCCTTCCCAACCACTGCTTCCCTTTCATGTCCCTTGACTCTTATAACTGCCATCTGGTTTCTGTACAAATTGTAAATAGCCTTTCGCTCCCTGTATTTTACCCCTGCCACCTTTAGAATTTGAAAGAGAGTATTCCAATCAACATTGTCAAAAGCTTTCTCTGAGTCTACAAATGCTACAAACGTAGGTTTGCCTTTCCTTAATCTTTCTTCTAAGATAAGTCGTAAGGCCAGTATTGCCTCACGTGTTCCAGTATTTCTACGGAATCCAAACCTTGCAGCTGTGGGTTATTAAACTGATTTTCGGTAATTTTCACATCTGTCAACACCTGCTTTCTTTGGGATTGGAATTATTATATTCTTTTTGAAGTCTGAGGGTATTTCACCTGTTTCATACGTCTTGCTCACCAGATGGTAGAGTTTTGACAGGACTGGCTCTCCCAAGGTCATCAGTAGTTCCAATGGAATGTTGTCTACTACGGGGGCCTTGTTCTGACTCAGGTCTTTCAGTGCTCTGTCAAACTCTTCACGCAGTATCGTATCTCCCATTTCATCTTCATCTACATCCTCTTATCCTCTTCCATTTCCATAATATTGTCCTCAAGTACATCGCCCTTGTATAGACCCTCTATCTACTCCTTCCACCTTTCTGCTTTCCCTTCTTTGCTTAGAACTGGGTTTCCATCTGAGCTCTTGATGTTCATACAAGTGGTTCTCTTATCTCCAAAGGTCTCTTTAATTTTCCTGTAGGCGGTATCTATCTCTAGTGAGATAAGCCTCTACATCCTTACATTTGTCCCGTAGCCATCCCTGCTTAGCCATTTTGCACTTCCTGGCGATCTCATTTTTGAGACGTTTGTATTCCTTTTTGCCTGCTTCATTTACTGCATTTTTATATTTTCTCCTTTCATCAATTAAATTCAATATTTCTTCTGTTACCCAAGGATTTCTACTAGCCCTCGTCTTTTTACCTACTTGATCGTCTGCTGCCTTCACTACTTCATCCCTCAAAGTTACCCATTCTTCTTCTATTGTATTTCTTTCCCCCATTCCTGTCAATTGTTCCCTTATGCTCTCCCTGAAACTCTGTACAACCTCTGGTTCTTTCAGTTTATCCAGGTCCCATCTCCTTAAATTCCCACCTTTTTGCAGTTTCTTCAGTTTTAATCTACAGGTCATAACCAATAGATTGTGGTCAGAGTCCACATCTGCCCCTGGAAATGTCTTACAATTTAAAACATGGTTCCTAAATCTCTGTCTTACCATTATATAATCTATCTGATACCTTTTAGTATCTCCAGGGTTCTTCCATGTATACAACCTTCTTTCATGATTCTTAAACCAAGTGTTAGCTATGATTATGTTGTGCTCTGTGCAAAATTCTACCAGGCGGCTTCCTCTTTCATTTCTTACCCCCAATCCATATTCACCTACTACGTTTCCTTCTCTCCCTTTTCCTACACTCGAATTCCAGTCACCCATGACTATTAAATTTTCGTCTCCCTTCATTATCTGAATAATTTCTTTTATTTCATCATACATTTCTTCAATTTCTTCGTCATCTGCAGAGCTAGTTGGCATATAAACTTGTACTACTGTAGTAGGTGTGGGCTTTGTATCTGTCTTGGCCACAACAATGTGTTCACTGTGCTGTTTGTAGTAGCCTACCCGCATTCCTATTTTCCTATTCATTATGAAACCTACTCCTGCATTACCCCTATTTGATTTTGTGTTTATAACCCTGTAGGCACCTGACCAGAAGTCTTGTTCCTCCTGCCACCAAACTTCACTAATTCCCACTATATCTAACTTTAACCTATCCATTTCTCTTTTTAAATTTTCTAACCTACCTGCCGGATTAAGTGATCTGAAATTCCACGCTCCGATCTGTAGAATGCCAGTTTTCTTTCTCCTGATAACGACATCCTCTTTAGTAGTCCCTGCCCGGAGATCTGAATGGGGGACTATTTTACCTCCAGAATATTTCACCCAAGAGGACGCCATCATCATTTAATCATACAGTAAAGCTGCATGCCCTCGGGAAAAATTACAGCTGTAGTTTCCCCTTGCTTTCAGCTGTTCGCAGTACCAGCACAGCAAGGCTGTTTTGGTTATTGTTACAAGGCCAGATCAGTCAATCATCCAGACTGTTGCCCTTGCAACTACTGAAAAGGCTCCTGCCCCTCTTCAGGAACCACACGTTTGTCTGGCCTCTCAACAGATACCCCTCCATTGCGGTTGCACCTACGGTACAGCTATCTGTATCGCTGAGGCACACAAGCCTCCCCACCAACGGCAGGGTCCATGGTTCATGGGGGGAGGAGACTGAAATGGGTAGGAGCTATTCAGTGCTGGTTATATATAGGCAACGGTCAGAATGCGTGTGCATCTGGTTGCAAGTACATGCCTATTGTGAGAAATCGCCAAGCAAATTGCTGCTTCCAACAGTGTATTTCCATGGAATTATCTGATCCTGGTGTGACCAAGAGCTGTTACACAATCCCACGACAAAAAAAGATATCCCACATTATCCTGCGATTGTGATCTGACTGGGAGCTGTCACACAATCCCACAACCATGTGGAAAGAAAAACAGTGATATCGTCCATTTTTCTCCAATTGTCATGAAATGAGTGCGCCTACAGCTGTGGAACATGAGTTGCACTAATTGCAGTAGCACAGTCTGAGAACCGCCGAGACAGTGGCACTGTAACTGCATCGGCCTACTGGCACAACCTGAGAACAGATGGGTCAAATGGCTCTTCCATTTATCAGGCAAGGCAGCACTGCACTGTAACTGCGAGAGATGTGTATGCTGTGTGTACATCAGTTCATATATTGAATATAATGGAAGGAAACATTCCACGTGGGAAAAAATATATCCAAAAACAAAGATGATGTGACTTACCAAACGAAAGCGCTGGCACGTCGATAGACACACAAACATACACACAAAATTCTAGCTTTCGCAACCAATGGTTGCCTCATCAGGAAAGAGGGAAGGAGAGGGAAAGACGAAAGGATTTGGGTTTTAAGGGAGAGGGTAAGGAGTCATTCCAATCCCGGGAGCGGAAAGACTTACCTTAGGGGGAAAAAAGGACAGGTATACACTCGCACACACACACATATCCATCCACACATATACAGACACAAGCAGACATATACAGAGGCATCTCCCCAAAATTCTCTCAATAAAATGAAGTCGAGCATCCACCTTCCCTGCTATCAACATGAAAGGCTCCTTTCATTGCATATTGCTTTTCAGTATTATTAGTAGATACTTCATTGAAGTGGCTGTGTCAAGCTGCAGCTTACTAATGCTGTATTCGAACATTACAGGGTTGTTTTTTGTGCTCATTTGCATTAACTTACATTTTTCTGCATTCAGAGCATGCTAACATTCAACACACCAATGATAAATTTTGTCTCGGTCATCTTGTGTAGTCGTATGGTTACTCAATGCGACACCTTCCGTACACCACAGCATCACCAGCAAAGAGCCGTAAATTGCTGTTCGCCCTATCTGTTAGGTCATTTAAGTGTATAGAGAATAAAATTAGTCCTGACACACTTCCCTGGGGCACTCCTACCAATACCCTTGTCTCTGATGAACACTCGCCTTTGAGGACTGTGTACTAGGTTCTATTACTTAAAGTCTTCAAGCCACTCGCATATCAGGGACCCTAAACCACATGCTTGGACCTTTGGCAACAGTCTGCAGTGGGGCACCACTCCAACACTTTCCGAAAATCTAGGAGTATGGAATCTGCCTGTTTGGAGCACTAGAGTAATAAAGTGAGTATTTCTAGCTGAACAGGTGTCTTAATTGTCCATGCTTTGTGAGATGATTGTGGAAGAACTGTATATCAAACCACTTCCATGAACAGAAAGCAACTGTTGCTGAGTTCTGGAATTCCACAAACATAGAAGTTTCAGATTTTTTCCTCTGGTAGAGATATATGCAGTACTTTCACATCAGTTCATCCAGCACAATTTTGAGCTCTTCTTTCCCATCCCCTAGAATGCATGAGCTATTATCAGCAGTACTTTGACCTAGAATCAGCTACTGTTTAGCATTCATAATAACACACTAACATTCTGAATGGGATACACACACTAAAGGAGCCACCTGTCAACCTATCTATGAACCATCCAATGTTCTGTAAGGCATTCAGATGTGATGCTGATGCAGAGATGTATGTTTTAAGATTTGATGAGATTCCAAGATTTCTGGTGTGGTGAATTTCAGTGCCATTAAGTTTGTATCTTATTTCTTGAAACAGAAAGGTGAATGCAGTACATGTAAGTGCAATGTTACTGTTGCTGCTTGGAGTCTTCTTAGATGTAAACACCCCTTCCAAACATAGGAAGCTCTTGCACGGTATTGTTAAACCATCTTGATGTTGAACAAGAATTCTTATCTTGTTGTTTGTGGGAAAAGTATTCCTGTGTCAATATACCCATCATATTGAACTGGAGGCATTACATCGAATGATGTCAATGTGAGGTTTCTGTCCTATGGATCCAAGAAACTCATAATTCTTGTGTGATATCACATTTTGCTTCTGCTGTGGATAGGTCTTCTGATGGTTGTGTGTTCTGTATTTATACTTCATACCCATAATAATGTATCAAATGGAAACATACTATAATATCCTCACTGCGAAATGTGACTAGATTGACATTCTGTTCGATAATATTCAGCTCGAGATGGTCTAATGTTCAATGTGAGGTATACTGGATTATTGGGAACCACTGTATTTTATAACCTGTACCCGTTGTAGGAGAAAAAATCCACATATAGTATGGATTAAAATGTCATTAAGATATAAATTTGTTTTGATATTACACTCAGCATGAACTGTATTGACTGGCAGTATATCCACTAGCTGATTCAACTCATAAATTTTATCAGTATTATGCTCCAGCACTTGACCACTAGCAAAACTAGTAGTGATCCCACTGAACCTTTATGTCTGAAGTCCACTGTCTCTTCTGCTGTTTTTATTTATTTTTTAAACATATTGACATTGACAGATAACTCAAGCCCTTTTACAAATCGTTTTATATACACATTTAAATTGTCATCTCGTAGGAGACAGGAGGTGTTGCCACAGTTTTCCTGATTCCTGGACACAGTGTACTGTTTGCCTCGGTGACATTAGCTTTACTATCGTAAGTTCCCAGGCCAATTGGTGCGATACTCCACTCCCCTTTCTTAGATCTGTTTGAGGAAAGGGGTTGCTTTCAATGTAGACAAACATTAATTTTAAGTTAAGAGGTGTGACATTACATTCAAACCTCATCTGATGTGTAGTGCATACTGCTTGTTTTTATGCAACTGTCAGGAGAAACATTAAACATGTGTGACCAAAGAGTTATGAATTGAAGTCTTGGTAGTGTCAAATATTGTAGAACACCTGGTTCTTGTTGGGGGAGTAACAACACAATTCTTCTAGTGATCTCAGAATGCCAAATTAATCAAAGTAGTAGATGGTATTCCACTTTATTTTAATATACACAACCCAGTGAGTTTCTTGTCCCCTCACAACCTCTAAATTGACAATCCCACATTCTTTGGATTTTCACATTGTCTTTGACAATGTGTCATGCATAAACAAACCAAAAAATCTTGGGATTTTGAGGTTTCTGCAGACCTATATTTGTAAGCAGTCTGTCTTGTAGTGTTGCTACGATCTTTTCTTCCTTTTTTTAATTTTTTATTTTATTTATTTATTTATTTATTTTTTAAGGATGCTGTCTTCATTTGCGGCATAACCAATATCGTGCTCCTTGCAGGCATTGTCTAGTTTATTAATTCCCTTATTGCCACTAGCTAGATACTTTTTCAGCTTTGTTCTTGGGATGTAGAGTTCAGCTGGTACGGTAGGGTACTTCCCCCACCTTTGCTGATACATTTCCTAGCACTCATGTCTTACTACTGTATGGTTTGAAGTTGGCATGTCCGGTTATATAGCAAATCACAATCATTCACCCAACTGCTGTGCTTTGCTGAGAAGCCAAGTCATTTCACTAATGTCTTGCTCCCTTGACATCCTATGGACTACTCTGTGAGGAACACTTCTGTGTCAGAGCTTGCTTGTGATTCCTCTGTGTAAAAACTTGCAATTCCTTCATCATTGCTATCCTTTAAGATGAAAGTTTGTGTTTGTTCACTGCAATTTGGAAACTGTAAATATCTTCATTGACCCAAATGCAGTTTTGTATTTTGAAATAGTACCAAATCACCTACTCGAAGTTCTGCTTGTTTGGATCCACCACCTTAGTATGATTGTGTACTGTATTTAGTAGCGCATTATCATGGAATCAGTAGGGCTCATAATAACTGTATGATGAGTAATCTGATTATACTTGTCAATGATTTGTAGTGTAATGTGTAACAATTCGTGTAACCCTTGAAGATTAAATGCCATCTGCAACCGTTTTTTGATCATCCTGTTCAACCATTCGACAATGCTAGCTTTCAAATAGGAGAATATTGAGTTTTAGTTTATTCCATGAACTTGTTCCATTACTGCTTTGATTGCCAATTGTAAAATTTGCCTCCATGATCAGTTTGAAGGCTGTCAGGATTTGTTCCAGGCTGCAGTAATTGGTCCAACACCTCCATGGTTAGTTTGTAGGTTGTCAATTGTCAAGATTCCTTCCAGTCTGCAGCAATTGTTCAAACATCTCCACAACTTTTATTCCCATCTGTACCTTCACAGATAGAGTCCTTTCAAATTTGGAGTATGTATCTGTGACCATTAGAATGTAGTTGAAACCTTTATTGAATCATGAATATTTGCGCATATCTACAAGATCAGCATGCTATAAATCATGCAACCCTGTCTGCACAGGATGTTACATGTATTGGCCTGTAGAGCCATGAACAACCATCTCCCTAATTACATGATAATGCACCTCTCTTGAAGCTCTGAAATTATTGATATGATTTCATTAGTGTGACCTGTATTCCCTACGACAGGTGATATCATAAGTAGTTGTAATGTGTTATGATTTCATTCGGGTAATTGTAATAGATATACTCCAGAGGTAAATTGTTCAGACTTTTATGTTGAACTCCAACCCATTTGCCTGCACTATTTGCAGCTGCTAACACTGGTTTAATTATTTTCTTGTATTTGTCCCTCTTTGAGGCTTTCATTCATCCTTTTGAGGAGTTGCCGTTCCTATGCGCATTAACCATGCATAATATTTCACCATAACCTTTTATCTCTTTTGGGAAATACTTTTTGACATTTGAAATTTTTAAGGGTAACAGCTCTAATAAATCAGGTGTTCTTTTGAATTATTTATTTCCAACTCATGCTGCATTCTCAGTTAAATGTATTGAATGATTACTTAATGTATATTGTTTCTTCTTGCTGACCCCTGTGTTCTGTCTAACTCAGCATTACTGTGATGGTTAATGGAATTAGTAATAGCACACAATCCATCTTCTTCTCCTACCTCTTCTTTTTTTCTGCTGCTGTCCACAGTGTGTGACATCCTTTCTAGACTTTTAGTTATTGTTTGTAAATAAAAAACGCCTTCTCTTTCGGCACTGCATTTTATTTTGCCAGACGCATTTCACCTTTTTTTCACTTTAAGGCATCATCAGTGGGATGGCTCTTCCTGTTTTTAGTTGACATCGGTGTTTCCTCTCATCTGGCCACATGGAGATAGCACTAACATTCTATTTATAAAACAAAAGCATGTTTTTGTGTTTTGAACATTTTTCTTCCTACTTTTCATTTTGTTTGCACTCTTGTCTTCTGTCACTAATATAGGTATAACTACTTTAAGCATGTTTCGTAAATAGAGTAGTAGTACGTCCTCCATGTGACCAGATGAGAGGAAACTCCGATGCCAACTAAAAACAAGAGGAACCATCCCACTGATGTCTTATTACAGTGAAAAAAGGTGAAACGTACTTGCGAAAATAAAACACAGTGCAGCAAGAGAAGGTGTTTTTTATTTACAAAACTAATATTTCTGTGCTTGCTGCAGAGAATGGCAATGCAAACAAACTCGTTTCAGTTACTGGTTTAAATGTTTCCAAGAGAGACTGATTCCATTGCAACTGCCTTATTTGAACAATTGAATTTCCATGAAATAGCCTTCCACTCTTCAATAACTTTACACTTTGTCAGCAACATGTTGCCATATACTAAGCCATTTTTGTGACAGCGCACAACTTATCTGTACTCTGGGAATACTGGTGATGATGGGAGTCAAGTACCACAGCTGTTGCCTTGGTATATCCATGCACATACATTAGCTTTGTATTGACTTTTTCAATTTTCTCGTTGACATATAATTCACATTGCTATATTCTAGCATTGAAGCACTCCAACACTTCACCATTTCTAATCACCACTCCGATACAACTTTCCGGTTTCACTAATTTAACATTGATTTCCTCAAATGTTCTGTTAATGTATAGATGCATGTGCTTTGCACGATCCGAACAAGTGTGCAACACACATGCAAATTTGTCCATAGTCTACAGTATACTGAAACAGTTACATTTTGATACACTGTCAGTTATGCAGAATCACATCAAAGTTTTGTCTGTATTGGCCCTAATTCAATTTCCTTATCGTATCTACATCTACATTTATATTCCGCAAGCCACCCAACGGTGTGTGGCGGAGGGGACTTTACGTGCCACTGTCATTACCTCCCTTTCCTGTTCCAGTCGCGTATGGTTCGCGGGAAGAACAACTGTCTGAAAGCCTCCGTGCGCCCTCTAATCTCTCTAATTTTACATTCGTGATCTCCTCGGGAGGTATAAGTAGGGGGAAGCAATATATTCAATACCTCATCCAGAAACGCACCCTCTCGAAACCTGGCGAGCAAGCTACACCGCGATGCAGAGCGCCTCTCTTGCAGAGTCTGCCACTTGAGTTTGTTAAACATCTCCGTAACGCTATCACGGTTACCAAATAACCCTGTGACGAAATGCGCCGCTCTTCTTTGGATCTTCTCTATTTCCTCCGTCAACCCGATCTGGTACGGATCCCACACTGATGAGCAATACTCAAGTATAGGTCGAACGAGTGTTTTGTAAGCCACCTCCTTTGTTGATGGACTACATTTTCTAAGGACTCTCCCAATGAATCTCAACCTGGTACCCACCTTACCAACAATTTATTTTATATGATCATTCCCCTTCAAATCGTTCCGCACGCATACTCCCAGATATTTTACAGAAGTAACTGCTACCAGTGTTTGTTCCGCTATCATATAATCATACAATAAAGGATCCTTCTTTCTATGTATTCGCAGTACATTACATTTGTCTATGTTAAGGGTCAGTTGCCACTCCCTGCACCAAGTGCCTATCCGCTGCAGATCTTCCTGCATTTCGCTACAATTTTCTAATGCTGCAACTTCTCTGTATACTACAGCATCATCCGCGAAAAGCCGCATGGAACTTCCGACACTATCTACTAGGTCATTTATATATATTGTGAAAAGCAATGGTCCCATAACACTCCCCTGCGGCACGCCAGAGGTTACTTTAACGTCTGTAGACGTCTCTCCATTGATAACAACATGCTGTGTTCTGTTTGCTAAAAACTCTTCAATCCAGCCACACAGCTTGTCTGATATTCCGTAGGCTCTTACTTTGTTTATCAGGCAACAGTGCGGAACTGTATCGAACGCCTTCTGGAAGTCAAGAAAAATAGCATCTACGTGGGAGCCTGTATCTAATATTTTATGGGTCTCATGAACAAATAAAGCGAGTTGGGCCTCACACGATTGCTGTTTCCGGAATCCATGTTGATTCCTACATAGTAGATTCTGGGTTTCCAAAAACGACATGATACTCAAGCAAAAAACATGTTCTAAAATTCTACAACAGATCGACGTCAGAGATATAGGTCTATAGTTTTGCGCATCTGCTCGACGACCCTTCTTGAAGACTGGGACTACCTGTGCACTTTTCCAATCATTTGGAACCTTCCGTTCCTCTAGAGACTTGCGGTACACGGCTGTTAGAAGGGGGGCAAGTTCTTTCGTGTACTCTGTGTAGAATCGACTTGGTATCCCGTCAGGTCCAGTGGACTTTCCTCTGTTGAGTGATTCCAGTTGCTTTTCTATTTCTTGGACACTTATTTCGATGTCAGCCATTTTTTCGTTTGTACGAGGATTTAGAGAAGGAACTGCAGTGCGGTCTTCCTCCGTGAAACAGCTTTGGAAAAGGGTGTTTAGTATTTCAGCTTTACGCGTGTCATCCTCTGTTTCAATGCCTTTGTGATCCCGGAGTGTCTGGATATGCTGTTTCGAGCCACTTACTGATTTAACGTAAGACCAGAACTTCCTAGGATTTTCTGTCAAGTCGGTACATAGAATTTTACTTTCGAATTCACTGAACGCTTCACACATAGCCCTCCTTACGCTAACTTTGACATCGTTTAGCTTCTGTTTGTCTGAGAGGTTTTGGCTGTGTTTAAACTTGGAGTGAAGCTCTCTTTGCTTTTGCAGTAGTTTCCTAACTTTGTTGTTGTACCACGGTGGGTTTTTCCTGTCCCTCACAGTTTTACTCGGCACATACCTCTCTAAAACCCATTTTACGATTGCCTTGAACTTTTTCCATAAACACTCAACATTGTAAGTGTCGGAACAGAAATTTTCATTTTGATCTGTTAGGTAGTCTGAAATCTGCCTTCTATTACTCTTGCTAAACAGATAAACCTTCCTCCCTTTTTTTATATTCCTATTAACTTCCATATTCAGGGATGCTGCAACGGCCTTATGATCACTGATCTGTGACCAGAAAGCCAGCTATACCAGCAATTCCTGCATATGGTAATGAATTCATTGACTGATATGTCAGTTTCTACATGTGATTGGGAAATATGCTTTTAATTCAGATTGTCCTGTTTGAAAGTGATAATGAATTTTGCATTATCCTGGACCAACCGCTTCGAGATCCTTGAGTATATTTGGCTCAAACAAAATATGTTGGCGTGCATATGGCAGCCGAAACAGAATTATTTCTGGATCTCATTCTTGTTTTCTGCTGCGATGTCATCAAAGATGAGTATGCTCTTGGGATTTACTTTTTCAGACAGTGGAATATTGCTGCTTTCTCTGAATGAGTGGCATGTTACTCCTTCAATGCCATGCAAAATCTCCTGCAACAGCCGATATTTTGGCTGAAATAGGGTTTTCGAAAATGTGTGTACTTGCTCGAAGCAGGCTCCCTCAGGATGTGTTAACAGTGTAAAACAAGATTAGTCTTCCACAGTCTGAAGCTCCAATAATTAAAGCATATGTATTAATCAGAAAGTAATGGTTCAGTCTTCCTCTTTTTCCAGTTTCCAGCATCATCATTGCAGACCTAGTCACTTACTATAAGACCTCTGCAGTGAGGTGGTTTCATCCACTTGGTCAACATGGTAATTGCCCATTTACATTGGGATGCAAGAGTTTTATAGGTCAGTAAATGACATATGTGTGGCTCATAATTTTTTTTAAATATATAAACATTTAGATATAGCTTGCGACCGAACCGCCGAATCTTTCCATCAGTAAATGGGGTATGTTCTCAACTGACTCGGTTGTTTTAACCCCCTCCACTGACGGAATGACCCGCTTCCTAATTCCGTATGTATAAAACCAATACGGACTTGTAGCTGTCACGCCTTTGCGCTTACTGCTACGTATTTTAACTGTAAATAGCTCAGTCCTAATGGTAAGAGGTAGTAGTGAATTCACGTTGTTAATATCTGAATACAGCACAGCTGCCACAAGCTCAGCTCACTTTTACTCCACTCCTACCCTCGCCATTGCACCACATTAACTAGGTGCTACGTGGACCTTGCTAAATTCACTTGCATATACATTTTTGACCATTACTCGCCAGTATTTACCTAATGATTAGTACACTCCTAACCGGACTATTTCCCTAAGAGCTGTGATGATTGAACGGGTTCGATCCACAGCCTACAGTGCCCTACAGTTCACATGGTAACACTGCCTACCTGACCCACTTAACTTGGTAGTGAGCTTATGTATCCAATCACCACTGCTAGCAGCAGTGGATAATCCTATCAGCACGACGAGAGCAGCAGACTTACCGTCGAATCCTCCTGAAAATACTTATAACTACGGTCGCCAGCTCTGAAGGAGCAAAAGAATAAATCAATTTTTGGCTCGTTTCAGAGTGAAATGGCTTGAGTTGAATTTAAACTTAATTCTGAATATTACTATTTCTGATCATTCTAGATGATTCTACAAAGCAAATACTCTCTCAATTTCTGTGAGTTGGCTTGGTAATTACTACCAAGACAGTTTATGCAACTTGGGTTAACAAAATTCTATCCTTCAACTTATTTAATGATTTTGGATATTACTCTTTGGACAATTGATACAGAATTAGTTAAGTGACTTTACTTGAAAGGTTACTCAGAAAAATTTAAGTAACTATAAATAGGCGATTCATTCTGGTGTGATCATTGCTCTTTTCAACATTCTTATACGCTAAAGTATTCTACAACCAAAAGAATTGTAAATGAAAGAGGTGATGGTGGCCTCAGTCTGATTTCACTATACTATGTTTGAGGTTACTACACTTTACAATGAACAACATGCGTCATAATTTTACTCATTACTATATTCTGTCCTCTGCACTTGCATAAAAGAAAACTGGTATTCTCCTTTTACATGTATACAAAGTTCGACTTAACAATTGCAAGCAGTCTTGCCTTGGGTAGACGCATCAGTGCTGGTGGTGAGATGCATGTGGCTAACGCAGCTCTTCACGCCTCATGCCCTTAATGGCGGCTGGAACTATGAGCTGTAGCACTCGTATAAGCTACTGCACGTCCGCCATAAAATCTGGGCGCAGGAACTCTTACAATCAGCCCTAGTGGCATAGAGGCGGCTTCAACAACCATTCGTCATGTTTTACTCCAAAAACGGTGACGATATTCGCCTCTTCTCTGTTGCACAATCACTTTTGCGTGAGCACAGTTACGCACATCCGATCACGTCAACACTCCCCAGGCCATTCCATTGTTCAGTCCCTGTGTCTCCAGCTACCCCTAGCTACGCTCGTATCACCAAGAGTGGGGGTGTTCTCCTACCACCTTTTTACCGAAATCATTTAGTATTTAAGAATATTTATATTTATTACCCTGGAGTTCATACCAGTCATAATAATTTACTACTAGCGCTTTACAACATGAATTATACAGTAATAACTTATAATTACCAAGAAAAGGAATACATTTGACTCCGAGAGCTTAGTGCATTGGCTGACAGGTAGCGCTAAGTCCCAGTTTCGCCAATAGATGGCATCAGGGTGCACTCCCTGGCAGTCTCACACAAGCACGCCCATTTCCAACGCGCGGGCTCCAAATTACTGTCAGCCCACCATCATTTCAGTTCCATTACAAGCTGGATACATAAAAACGTAAATAAGGTCATGGTTCTGTGCTCATGTCTGTTAAAGTTGATTCATTCATTTCCACATTTATCAATGCACAGCATTTATTGCAGAGTTGAGCTATGGTTTCTTCTGATGGGTAGAGAGTTTGGAAAGTTAACTCCAGCAGATTACTCCACAATACATCATAGAATTGGAGAAGATATGACTGCCACCTTTGTTGACATGCTAGCTCATGCTGTATTGAATAGCTGGTACACATTAAACTGTTAAATCATGGGTTTTCAAATACTCCTACCAGATAGAACTCCTGATTCGATATTATTCCAACACTGATGCACTTCCAGCTACTGTTGTTCAAACAGTAGGTGTGATTGAACAGCATTATTTCCACGTCATGTGGCTGTTGCTGCAATGACTTCACCTCATCTGCAAGGATGAAGAATTATTAGCACAAATACCTACACTACCTCATGGCAGTGAGTGTTGATATACTTCTCAACGTCTTTACTGTTTGATGGTGTTGTCACAAGTGGTTGAACTGTTTATTGATTGCTGTAAATGTATATACTATTCTTGAGCTCTACTGTCAATTCATCAATATGAATTATTATCTTTCATATTAAATGCAGGACGATGGCACTCGTTATCAACATGATAACAATTATTAGTATAGATGAATTCTTGCTGCAGTTGCTAATGCTTTTTGCATGATAGGAGAGTGGACAGACTTTTTAAAAATGGTAAACAATTCCAGCATATGCACGACAGTGTGTTGGTGGACCTAGTCAGGTAATGCACCTTCTTGCCATTCTGTTGAATTTTCATTATTTGCTGAATAATATTCCTGATGTCTACAGTAATATGCTTCTCTGTTATGCTTTTCCATTCATGATGCAGAAAGCCGCGAATACATATTTGTGAAAGATCTGTACAACAAATAGACTTTTTAAATTCTTCTTTGCCCAATGCAGGCATCTCGTTGGTTGAACACGAGTCCTAGATGTACATACAGACAGTGAAGAAATGATGGTGCTTATGTCGGCACTATGTGTTTTACATATTAAGTTATTCTCATGATGTCGGTGTGCTTGTGTCGGCACTGTGTGTTTTACATATTAAGTTATTCTCATGATGTCAAAATCATAGGCTTCAGCAGCTCACAGCAGTGCTAAAACTACACTGCATGCGTATTTTAAAAAAAATTCTCAACAGTCGGGGAGCTGAAATTGCATGCAGTTGGTTGGGTGGTGGCACTTTGGGTGGGTGCGTGGCATACGTGGGCTGGTGTTGGCCTTGATGATAAGAAAGCGTAAATGCTGACATCAGCAAAATATAACAAGCACAGTTGCCTGAGAAATTGATGTGATGATGTTGTAATCTTGAAAGTAAAGAAGTGCTGATGCTGATAAGAAAATGCTGATTGATGCGGAGTCAGCATTTTTGACCAAGAACCAGTGACAAGCTACTGTCGCTTTCTCAGAAGAGATGCCTTTACAGAAACTAAACTGAACTGTTGTTAAAATGTAATTCTAGGAGAATTGGTTCACTGTTCCAAAATAAGCTATGTTCTCAAACATTTTTGAGAACATTGTGTATGGGATAGTGGGTATATGATCAGAGTTTTATACCACCATTTTCCAATTGTTTTACAAATCTGTTTCACTACCACATACTTCAGTTTTCC
This sequence comes from Schistocerca cancellata, assembly GCF_023864275.1. Taxonomy (NCBI): domain Eukaryota; kingdom Metazoa; phylum Arthropoda; class Insecta; order Orthoptera; family Acrididae; genus Schistocerca; species Schistocerca cancellata. The sequence goes on from NC_064627.1 coordinate 1,003,118,609, forward strand.
ATGAGCTACACTTTGACTCATTAACTGGTGATAAAGGTAATTAATGTGGGTCCTACCAAGTGAGCACACATTTAAGTACTTTGGTTGAGATACGATTAAGCCAAAGAGTTACTGCATTTTAGTGACCTACTGATTAAGTGATCCCTCTAAAAGACCATTTGGCAAAATTTATGTTTGGTGGTGGTATATGCAATGTTGGTTAAATAAGATACGTTTTATATTATTATTTGTTTTTAACCTGTATTATCAAGTTCTGTTAGGAAGAAGGTAAGTAACAGCTAATGATTTGAATTTAATGTAACCTATCTTGCTGCTACTTTATTTAGGGAGTCAAATACACTCCTGGAAATTGAAATAAGAACACCGTGAATTCATTGTCCCAGGAAGGGGAAACTTTATTGACACATTCCTGGGGTCAGATACATCACATGATCACACTGACAGAACCACAGGCTCATAGACACAGGCAACAGAACATGCACAATGTCGGCACTAGTACAGTGTATATCCGCCTTTCGCAGCAATGCAGGCTGCTATTCTCCCATGGAGACGATCGTAGAGATGCTGGATGTAGTCCTGTGGAACGGCTTGCCATGCCATTTCCACCTGGCGCCTCAGTTGGACCAGCATTCGTGCTGGACGTGCAGACCGCGTGAGACGACGCTTCATCCAGTCCCAAACATGCTCAATGGGGGACAGATCCGGAGATCTTGCTGCCCAGGGTAGTTGACTTACACCTTCTAGAGCACGTTGGGTGGCACGGGATACATGCGGACGTGCATTGTCCTGTTGGAACAGCAAGTTCCCTTGCCGGTCTAGGAATGGTAGAACGATGGGTTCGATGACGGTTTGGATGTACCGTGCACTATTCAGTGTCCCCTCGACGATCACCAGTGGTGTACGGCCAGTGTAGGAGATCGCTCCCCACACCATGATGCCGGGTGTTGGCCCTGTGTGCCTCGGTCGTATGCAGTCCTGATTGTGGCGCTCACCTGCACGGCGCCAAACACGCATATGACCATCATTGGCACCAAGGCAGAAGCGACTCTCATCGCTGAAGATGACACGTCTCCATTCGTCCCTCCATTCACGCCTGTCGCGACACCACTGGAGGCGGGCTGCACGATGTTGGGGCGTGAGCGGAAGATGGCCTAACGGTGTGCGGGACTGTAGCCCAGCTTCATGGAGACGGTTGCGAATGGTCCTCGCCGATACCCCAGGAGCAACAGTGTCCCTAATTTGCTGGGAAGTGGCGGTGCGGTCCCCTACGCCACTGCGTAGGATCCTACGGTCTTGGCGTGCATCCGTGCGTCGCTGCGGTCCGGTCCCAGGTCGACGGGCACGTGCACCTTCCGCCGACCACTGGCGACAACATCGATGTACTGTGGAGACCTCACGCCCCACGTATTGAGCAATTCGGCGGTACGTCCACCCGGCCTCCCGCATGCCCACTATACGCCCTCGCTCAAAGTCCGTCAACTGCACATACGGTTCACGTCCACGCTGTCGCGGCATGCTACCAGTGTTAAAGACTGCGATGGAGCTCCGTATGCCACGGCAAACTGGCTGACACTGACGGCGGCGGTGCACAAATGCTGCGCAGCTAGCGCCATTCGACGGCCAACACCGCGGTTCCTGGTGTGTCCGCTGTGCCGTGCGTGTGATCATTGCTTGTACAGCCCTCTCGCAGTGTCCGGAGAAAGTATGGTGGGTCTGACACACCGGTGTCAATGTGTTCTTTTTTCCATTTCCAGGAGTGTATTATTTTCTTTACCAAGTTTATTCATTTTATACGTAATAATACCAGTAATTACCAGTGTTTCATTTTTAGGATTTTGAATTTTATACAACAGTACAAAGTTCTTCCATTTTTGAGGATATAGCAATCAATTTTACAGTACTTCTCGTGCCTTTTGGATTCATGATTAGATCTACGCCTTGAATTAAATAAAGCTCTCTTTTCCTGGCACAAGACACTAGACATCCTTTCTTTCAGATATCCACAATTGTTGTTCCTGTTTTCCTTGTAAAGGAAAACTGAATTCTTAGTGTTGTAAGAATATTTTAGGAAAGTATTAAATTTCTCATCTTCTAGGTGTCCTTGGTAAATTTCGTCTCACTGATCAGTCTGTAATTTATATTTTAATGGATTAGAAATAATAGCCAACCAGCCGCAAAATACAGGTTTATTAAACCTTGATCATGGTTTTGACAGTTATAAAACCACCTTCTTCAGAAGATGTTATATGTAAAATCACATTGTCTAGTACAAGTCATCCAATTAATCATGTTTCAAAATACATTATATAGAAGTAGTAGCCATCTACAAGGTGCATTCAAGTTCTAAGGCCTCCGATTTTTTTTCTAATTAACTACTCACCCGAAATCGATGAAACTGGCGTTACTTCTCGAAGTAATCACCCTGCAGACGTACACATTTTCCACAATGCTGACGCCATGATTCCATGGCAGCAGCGAAGGCTTCTTTAGGAGTATGTTTTGACCACTGGAAAATCGCTGAGGCAATAGCAGCACAGCTGGTGAATGTGCGGCCACGGAGAGTGTCTTTCATTGTTGGAAAAAGCCAAAAGTCACTAGGAGCCAGGTCAGGTGAGTAGGGAGCATGAGGAATCACTTCAAAGTTGTTATCATGAAGAAACTGTTGCGTAACGTTAGCTCGATGTGCGGGTGCGTTGTCTTGGTGAAACATTACACGCGCAGCCCTTCCCGGACGTTTTTGTTGCAGTGCAGGAAGGAATTTGTTCTTGAAAACATTTTCGTAGGATGCACCTGTTACCGTAGTGCCCTTTGGAACGCAATGGGTAAGGATTACGCCCTCGCCGTCCCAGAACATGGACACCATCATTTTTTCAGCACTGGCGGTTACCCGAAATTTTTTTGGTGGAGGTGAATCTGTGCGCTTCCATTGAGCTGACTGGCGCTTTGTTTCTGGATTTCAAAATGGCATCCACGTCTCATCCATTGTCACAACCGACGAAAAGAAAGTCCCATTCATGCTGTCGTTGCGCGTCAACATTGCTTGGCAACATGCCACACGGGCAGCCATGTGGTCGTCCGTCAGCATTCGTGGCACACACCTGGATGACACTTTTCGAATTTTCAGGTCGTCATGCAGGATTGTGTGCACAGAACCCACAGAAATGCCAACTCTGGAGGCGATCTGTTCAACAGTCATTCGGCGATCCCCCAAAACAATTCTCTCCACTTTCTCGATCATGTCGTCAGACCGGCTTGTGCGAGCCCGAGGTTGTTTCGGTTTGTTGTCACATGATGTTCTGCCTTCATTAAACTGTCGCACCCATGAACGCACTTTCGACACATCCATAACTCCATCACCACATGTCTCCTTCAACTGTCGATGAAGGTTTCACACCACACAAATTCAGAAAACGAATGATTGCACGCTGTTCAAGTAAGGAAAACGTCGCCATTTTAAGTATTTAAAACAGTTCTCATTCTCGCCGCTGGCGGTAAAATTCCATCTGCCGTACAGTGCTGCCGTCTCTGGGACGTATTGACAATGAATGCGGCCTCATTTTAAAACAATGCACATGTTTCTATCTCTTTCCAGTCCGGAGAAAAAAAATCGGAGGCCTTAGAACTTGAATGCACCTCGTACTGTAGAGCTTTGTCTTAAAACTTTTTAAAAATTTTCAAGCCATAGCTCTACAGTAGACAGCTACTAGTCTTATGTAATGTATTTTAAATGGCGATTAAGTGGATCACATGTACTAGACAGTGTCAACAACCCCCACTTTGGCTATAGATAATGTGATTTTACATACAACATCTTCTGGAGAACACAGTTTTAAAACTGTAAAAACCATAGTCAAGGTTTAATAAACCTGTATTTTGCATCTGGTTCATTGTTATTTCTAATCCATTGAAGCTCTTGCTGTAGCGCAGCCACATTAAAAATCTTTATATTTTAATAGTATAACTGAGACATTATTTATGATTCTGTGGCATTGTTTGCTTATTCTCTAAGTAAAATCTAACTGATGGAGATCCTTTATTGCTGCCTTTTCATAAACCAGCTATTAGAGGATTCACATCTATTTCATTAAGGAAATGTTAGATTTAGAAATAAATTTTAATTGCTTTTGCACTATGTCTTCCCATTCTTGTGTGGAATGTTACTGTGGAGACCAAATCTAAGCTGGACAACAGAACTTAAACTCTCTTGATCAGAACCATCCATGCTGAACCTGTCCAGATAGCAGTTTGTGTTAAATCGTCACTTCCAGGATGAAGAGATATGCCAGACCCAGACGAAACCTACCCAGCAGAGAGGCAATTTGCCGGCCAGCCTGGATGTGGTGTTTAGGCAGTTTCCCACATCCCACTAGGTGAATACTGGGTTGTTACCCATGTACCACCTAGTAACATGATTCACAAATATCTACATCTACATTGACACCTGCATATCACATTTAAGTGCCAGGCAGACGGTTCATCAAACCATCTTTACAATTCTCTATTATTCCAATCTCGTATAGTGTGCGGAAAGAGAACACCTATATCTTTCCATACAAGCTCTGATTTCCCTTATTTTATCGGGGTGATTGTTTCTCCCTATGTAGGTCGGTGTCAGCAAAATATTTTCGCATTCGGGGGAGAAAGTTGATGATTGGAATTTCATGAGAAGTTTCCGTCGCAATGAAAAACACCTTTCTTTTAATAATGTTCAGCCCAAATCCTGTATCATTTCAGTGACACTCTCTCCCATATTTCAACATGCTGCCCCTCTTTGAACTTTTTCGATGAACACCATCAGTCCTATCTAGTAAGGATCCCACACCACACAGCAGTATTCTAAAAGAGGACGGACAAGCTTAGTGTAGGCAGGCTCCTTAGTAGATCTGTTACATTTTCTAAGTGTCCTGCCAATAAAACACGGTCTTTGGTTAGCCTTCCCCACAACTTTTGTATGTGTTCCTTCCAATTTAATTTGTTCATAATTGTAATTCCTAGGTATTTAGTTGAATTTACGGCCTTTCGATTTGGCTGATTTATCATGTAACTAAAGTTAAACGAATTCCTTGTAGGCCTCATGTGGATAAGCTCACACTTTTCGTTATTTAGGGTCAACTACCAAGTTTTGCACCATTCAGATATCTCTTGTAAATCATTTTGCAATTTGTTTTGATCTTCTGATGACTTTATTAGTCGATAAATGACAGAGTCATCTGCAAACAACCTAAGACGGCTGCTCTGATTGTCTCCCAAATTGTTTATATAGATAAGAAACAGCAAAGGGCCTGTAATACTACCTTGGGGAATGCCAGAAATCACTTCTGTTTTACTCGGTGACTTTCCATCAATTACTACAAACTGTGACCTCTCTGACAAAAAATCACAAATCCAGTCAAATAACTGTGATGATATTCCATAAGCACACAATTTCACTGTGAGCCACTTGTGTGTCAAAAGCCTTCCGGAAATCCAGGAGTATGAAATCGATCTGAAATCCCTTGTCAGTAGCACTCAACATTTCATGCAAATAAAGAGCTAGTTGTGTTTTTTAAACCCGTGTTGACTGTGTGTCAATAGACCATTTTCTTTGAGGTAATTCATAATATTCGAACACAATATATGTTCCAAAATCCTGCTGCATATCGACGTTAACGATATGGGACTGTAATTAAGTGGATTACTCCTACTACCTTTCTTGACCTGTGCAACTTTCCAATCTACATCTACATCTACATCCATACTCCGCAAGCCACCTGACGTTGTGTGGCGGAGGGTATCTTGAGTACCTCTATCGGTTCTCCCCTCTATTCCAGTCTCGTATTGTTCGTGGAAAGAAAGATTGTCAGTATGCCTCTGTGTGGGCTCTTATCTCTCTGATTTTATCCTCATGGTCTCTTCACGAGATATACTTGGGAGGGAGCAATATACTGCTTGACTCCTCGGTGAAGGTATGTTCTTGAAACTTCAACAAAAGCCCGTACCAAGCTACTGAGCGTCTCTCTTGCAGAGTCTTCCACTGGGGTTTATCTATCATCTTCATAACGCTTTCACAATTACTAAATGATCCTGTAACACAGCGAGCTGCTCTCTGTTGGATCTTCTCTATCTCTTCTATCAACCATATCTGGTACAGATCCCACACCAGTGAGCAGTATTCAAGCAGTGGGTGAACAAGTGTACTGCAGCCTACTTCCTTTGTTTTTGGACTGCATTTCCTTGGGATTCTTCCAATGAATGTGTCTGGCATCTGCTTTACTGACAATTAATTTTATATGTTCATTCCATTTTAAATCACTCCTAATGCCTGCCCCAGATAATTTATGGAATTAACTGCTTTCAGTTGCTGATCTGCTATATTGTAGCTAAACAATAAAGATTCTTTCTTTCTATGTATTCGCAGCACATTACACTTGTCTGCATTGAAATTCAATTGCCATTCCCTGCACCATGCGTCAATTCGTTGCAGATCCTCCTGCATTTCAGTACAATTTTCCATTGTTACAACCTCTCGATACACTACAGCATCATCCACGAAAAGCCTCAGTGAACTTCCAATGTTATCCACAAGGTCTTTTATATATATTGTGAATAGCAACAGTCCTACGACACTCCCCTATGGCACACCTGAAATCACTCTTACTTCGGAAGACTTCCCTCCATTGAGAATGGCATGCTGTGTTCTGCTATCTAGGAACTCTTCAATCCAATCACACAATTGGTCTGATAGTCCATATGCTCTTACTTTGTTCATTAAACGACTGTGGGGAACTGTATCAAATGCCTTGCGGAAGTCGAGAAACACGGCATCTACCTGGGAACCCGTGTCTATGGCCCTCAGAGTCTCGCGGACAAATAACGCGAGCTGGGTTTCACATGATAATCTTTTTCAAACCCATGCTGATTCTTACAGAGTAGATTTCTAGTCTCCAGAAAAGTCATTATACTCGAACATAATACGTGTTTCAAAATTCTACATCTGATTGACATTAGAGATACAGGTCTATAGTTCTGCACATCGGTTCGACGTCCCTTCTTGAAAACTGGGATGACCTGTGCCCTTTTCCAATCTTTTGGAATGCTACACTCTTCTAGAGACCTACTGCACACCGCTGCAAGAAGGGGGGCAAGTTCCTTTGTATACTCTGTGTAAAATCGAACTGGTATCCCATCAGGTCCAGTGGCCTTTTTTCTTTTGAGCAATTTTAATTGTTTTTCTATCCCTCTGTCATCTATTTTGATATCTACCATTTTGTCATCTGTGCGACAATCTAGAGAAGGAACTACAGTGCAGTCTTCCTCTGTGAAACAGCTTTGAAAAAAGACATTTAGTACTTCGGCCTTTAGTCTGTCATCCTCTGTTTCAGTACCATTTTAGTCACAGAGTGTCTGGACATTTTGTTTTGATCCACCTACCACTTTGACATAAGACCAGAATTTCTTAGGATTTTCTGCCAAGTCATTACATAGAACTTTACTTTCAAATTCGTTGAACACCTCTCACACAGCCCTCCTCACACTACATTTTGCTTCGCGTAATTTTTGTTTGTCTGCAAAGCTTTGGCTATGTTTATGTTTACTGTGAAGTTCACTTTGCTTCCATTGCAGTTTTCTAACTCGGTTGTTGTACCACAGTGGCTCTTTTCCATCTCTTACAATCTTGCTTGCACATACTCATCTAATGCATATTGTACGATGGTTTTGAACTTTGTCCACTGATCCTCAACACTATCTATACTTGAGATAAAACTTTTGTGTTGAGCCTTCAAGTACTCTGAAATCTGCTTTTTGTCACTTTTGCTAAACAGAAAAGTCTTCCTACCTGTTTTAATATTTCTATTTACAGCTGAAATCACCGATGCTGTAACCGCTTTATGATCGTTGATTCCCTTTTCTGCATTAACTGTTGCAAATAGTTTGGGTCTTTTTGCACCAGAAGTTCTAATATGTTATCACCACGAGTCAGTTCTCTGTTTAATTGCTCAAGGTAGTTTTCAGATAATGCACTTAAAAAAATTTCACTGGATTCTTTGTCCCTGCCACCCGTTAATAAACGTTTGAGCCTCCCAGTCTATATCTGGTAAATTAAGATCTCGACCGAAAACTATAACATGGTCAGGAAATCTACTCAAAATATTTTCCAGATTTTCCTTCAGGTGTTCTGCCACAACAGCTGCTGAGCCAGGGGGATAGAGATATATATTAGATAGAGATATTATCCAATTACCATGTTTGAGCCTGCTTTAATCGTGACCTTCGCCCAAATTATTTCACATTTCGGATTTCCGTCAATTTCCTTCGATACTACTGCACTTTTTATCACTATAAACACGCCTCCCCCTTCACTGTCCAGCCTGTCTCTGCGGTATACATTCCAATCTGAGTTTAGAATTTCATTACTGTTTACATCAGGTTTCAGCCAACTTTCCGTCCCTAGTACAATGTGGGCATTGTGACCATTTATTAATGAGAGCATTCTGGGACCTTTCTATAGACTCTCCTGCAGTTTACTATTACCACATTAATATTGTTATTCCCTGTTGTGTTTTGCCTACTGCTACCTTGTCTTGTCTCAGGAGGCGTCTTGTCGGGCCTAGGGAGGGAATTCTCTAACCTAAAAAACCCACATGTGCACTCTACACGTACTCCGCTATCCTTGTAGCCACTACCTGCGTGTAGTGCACACCTGACCTATTCAGGGGGACCCTACATTTCTCCATCCGATAGCAGATAGCACCCCAGATCTTCGCAGAATCATCTGAGCCTCTCGTTTAAGCCTTCCACTCGGCACCAAACCAGAGGACCGCGATCGGTTCTGGGAACAACACTACAAATAGTTAGCTCAAATTCCACCCCGTGAGCGAGGCTTTCCACCTTCACCAACTCTACCACCCGCCTGTATGAACTGAGGGTGACCTCTGAACCCAGACGGCAGGAGTCATTGGTGCCGACATGAGCAACAGTTTGTAGTTGGGTGCACCCAGTGCTTTCTATCTCCACATTTCGGATGAGACCCCCCCGGCAAGCAGACAGAGTGAACACTGGCCTTTTTCCCTGACCTTTCCGCTATTTCCCTAAGGGGCTCCATCACCCACCTAACATTGGAGCTCCGAATCACTAATAAACCCCTCCCCCCGTGTGCCTGCTTGGACCTTGCTGAAGGAGCAGCCACATGTCCACTCACAGGCAGAGCGGGCAATGCCACATGGCCAGCCTCCACATTGACCCTCCACCTCGTGTGAGGTCAATGCCGTTGAACCCGCCACTCCCCTTGAGGAGAGGGTGGCCCAACTGCACACGGTCTCGACAGCAGAGACTGTGGATGAAGCATGTAACATCTGGGGTGTACCATGCAATGCACCAGACTCCCCACTGCTGCTGCACTCTGAGGCAGCAACCTGAAGACGGCTGACCGTGGCCATCAGCACGTTCAGCTGTTCACGAACAGTGGCCAGCTCCTCCTGCATCCGTACACAGCAGTCACACGTCCTATCCATCCTAAGAAATCAACAATTTACTGTAGAGATTAAGTAATCAACTTTTAACTAGACTGCTAATTCACTAAAGGCGGCTGATAGCTGACTAAACTGTGGTTACTAGACACTTCTTGTTGGAAACAATGAAAATAAGTGCTAACTGTCTCTGGACTGTATTAAAAACAAACTCAAAATCATTGGAACACTATTACTAGTACTCAAAAATTAAAGCTTCCTAAAAGGTAAAACACACGGAAAAAGAAGTGACAAGTAAGAAAAACACAGTTAATACTTAAATTGACCTAGCTTGTTGCAAGGGGATGTGAAGCAGATGGCAGTTATGACGACCCTGGCAGTACTGGCACTACAGCTGACTAAAGGGACTCTCTCTGACTGTATTCAAAACAAACATGAAATCTATGGAACATTATTACTAGTACTCAAAAATTAAAGCTTCCTAAAAGCAAAAACACATGGAAAAAGAAGTGACAAGTAAGAAAACACAGTTAATACTTAAATTTACATAGCTTGCTGCACAGGAGTCAGATCTTTTGTTGAGCAAACGGTTGTATACAATTTTTAAGTATGGAGCTAATGCATCAGCATACTCTGAAAGGAACCTAATTGGTATACAGTCTGGACCAGAAGACTTGCTTTTATTAAGTGATTTAAGTTACTTCACTACTCCAGGGATATTTACTTCTATGTTACTCATGTTGGCAGCTGTTCTTGATTCTAATTCTGGAATATTTAATCATCTTCTTTCAGAATCTTTCACTCATTTTCACGTGAATAACAGTACATGGGGTACACGTAATCTGCCACAGAAGGTAACTAGTTGGTGACAAAAAGCACACTAAACCACTCCTTAAACGACCTCTGTCAATGTGGAATAAACGACCTCTGTCAATGTGGAAAAAGGCACCAGCAAAAAAAGAAGAATCACCAATAGTGAAATCAGTTCTGAAATCTCCTCATAAATTTACTCTCCGGTTGTAATTATTTGTAATAAGTGTGTTTAGTACTTTCTGTAATTGCTTAATTAAGTTTAAAACATTTGATGTAGGGGCCTGTATGCTGTTTGATCTGTTGTCTTGTATGTTATTTTTCCTGAAGAGAGCCTGTTAATGCAGTACTCACATAAGTATTTGGCATGGAAGTCCAGTTTCTGTGTATTTAGTGACTTCCCTTTTCCTTATACTAGGGCTAAATAATATGATACTCATACAGGAGGTGGACAGAAATATGGAAACATCAAAAACACAACACATTACTATGTCTGATTTAATGTAGGGAAACTGTTGATGTTCAAAATGGCTTCCAGTCATCTTAAATGGATAAATACAGGTCCTGTTTGGTTTTTGTGGGAAACTTAAAACCATTCTTCCTGCAAAATAGTGACAATTTGGGTAATGACGATGAAGGTGAATAGCGAGCACGAACCCTTATCTCAAATTTAGACTACAAAGGCTCAATAATTTTGAGATCTAGTTACTGTGGTGGCCAGGAGTGACGTGGAAATTCATCTGCATACTCACAAGACCAGTCCTGGATGATGTAAATTGTGTGTATATAGGAGCCTTGTCATCTTGGAACACAGTATCACCATTGGGGGACAATCATTGTACTCAAGGGATGGACCTGATCAGCCAAAATAGTCATTTAATCCTTGACAGTAATGTTTCCTTGCATAATAACTGTGGTACCAATGGAATACCATAATATGGGTACCCAAATTATCAACAAACCCCTGCCACATTTTACTCTTGTGACGTAAACTCAGCCAGAAGTTGGAAACTGTGTGAAACAAGCCTCATCCAACCAAGTGACTGTATTCCTTGCTCTCTAGTCCAGGTTTTAGGGCTTCAGCACCACAGTTTCCTGTTACGGGCATTTGCATCTCTGATGAGTGGTTTATTTAACTGAAGTTCACCCAGAAATTCCCTGCTTATGGAGCTCCTCTTGTGCTATTTTGGTGCTGACAAGGTTCACTATTTGGACATTCAATTCTGCAGTGAATTTTACTGCTGTCATCTTGTTAGTTTCATCACAATCCTCTTTAGTGACTATCTGTCATGATCACTCTACACACACTTTTGTCAGTCTCATGATTACAGATGATTTTTTTCCAATTTTCCTGTGTGCAATATATATCTCAATAAAGTGCATCTTGAAAACCGTCACTTTGGCTACCTTGGAAAACCATTTTGAGGTGCATGGCAGTGACACAGCTGTGACAGTCAACATAAATACAAAAAATTCAGCTTGGATGGCACAAAGGGTAACAATCACAAACATTTGCATATTCCTGACATATGCCAGTTTGAACAGCAACCAATACAATCAGAAAAAAGTCACAATTTTTTATCTTTGCTACTGGCTACCAGTTTCAGTACACAGTACCATACATAAGCTGTTCTCAGCCACATAGTCATCATGTTTGCTTCCCAAATGGGAAGGTCATACAGTAGTTAAAGAGGCAAATTGGTCTGGAGAAGAAAGCATTTATTTTTACAAAACAATACTTTTACTACTTTTCAACATAATCCCCTTGAAAATTTATGCAGTTGTTCCAATGGGCTACAAGCTTTTTTTATTCTGGCTGCAAAGAACTTTTTCTCTTGATGTTTGAACCAATTTCCCACAGATTTTTTCACGTCCTCGTCCTGGAACCTCTTCCCACATAATGCCTCCGTAGTGCACCAAACAAATTGAAATACCAGGTAGTAAATTAGCGCTGTAAGGGGAATGAGGCAGTACTTCCCAGCACATTTTGTCTATGGTTTCATGGGTTAGTTGAGCAATATGAGGACGTGCATTGTCTTGCTGGAGAATTACACTTCTCCTCTGTGATCCACAATGTCTCTCTCTCATGGCTGGCTTCACCTTGTTTAAAAGCAAATCTGAGTAGTATTGGCTGTCCATTGTACACTGCTCTTCGAGAAAAACACAAAAAACTGGACCTTCAGCATCCCAAAACACTGTCAACATGATTTTTTCCTGCTGATGCTTGGGTTTTGAATTTTTTTCGTAACAGGGGGTTTTGAATTTTTTCTTGACAGGTGAGTTGGTGTTCTTCCACTCCATGCTTTGTCTTTCTGATTCTGGCTCATAATAGTGAACTCAAGTTTCATCACAAGTTAAAATTTTGTTGAGGAAGTGCTCACCTTCTCTTTCATAATATTCCTTTACCTCTGTGCACACTCTCAACCTGATTTCCTTGTGTAGCTGCATCAGCTCCTTTGGGGCCCATCTTGCACGTGTTTTGTGGTACTTCAGCTTTTTGCAGATAATGTTATAAACTGTACCAGTACTAACTTGAACTTTATCAGCTATAATTTCCACAGTCACACAGCAGTTGGCACGAATAATATCATCAGTTGGACTTTCAAGTGAGGGAGTTGAAACTGCAACTAGTCAGCCAGAACGGTGTTCTGAAGAGGGTTTAGTGATAGTATTGGAAATCACAACAGTTTACAGATGGTGCTCTGGTTACACTGAACGCATCTGTAAAGTAATTGTGCCAATAATCTTTTACTAGAAACATTTACAGTAGAGCGTCAACTATTCAAATGTCAGTCTTCCGAACGACTGCTTAACCAAACTGTTACTTGCTAGTGTGTGTGTGTGTGTGTGTGTGTGTGTTTTTGTTTTCACACTTCAGCTTTGCATTATTTCGGGCTGTCTGGAAATCAACAATAACTGTGTGTCAGTTTTTGTATGCAAAGTCAAGTGAAATGGTGAGGACATCAGAGACTTCTATCCACAACACATTACAGCTTTCAGAATAGTTAAACCATGAATTCAACAGATGGCAGAACCACAAATTAGACAAGCTACTGGCTGAAATTACCCCAGGTGGCCAAAGTTTGCACATTTTACAGTACATGAACCAGCTGTTTTTCAAAATTAAAGATGTTGTAATCATGTACCAGTTTTCCAGTTCTTTCTGCAAAAGATTGCTATTTGAGGCACATCATCACAGTGTACCACTGTTCATTATGTGAGGAAGCCACAGGAGTTAAGGCTGAGGACACAATCAGTGTGGCAGCATAATATGAGACATTGTGAAGGATACACAGATCTATTCAGAACAAACAAAGAGTCATGCTGCTGACAGTTGTTGGCATTCTGCCTGACAATCCCTGGCAGCTTGCTGTTGCAAAAACTCAACAGCTTCTACCATTCAAATGGGAGGTGATGGATTAACTTGCGCAGATGACATGTCAAATGAGGAATTGCAGGATATCATGATGACAATGCTTGGTGGGAAGGTGGCAGTCTTCTTTTTGTGTTAGCAGAAGAGCCAACACCGTGTTATGAGTGGAGGCCGAAATGCACGTGTTTTAGCTCACGCAGGCTGGCGTGAAGAGGGAAGAACTATACTGACATGAGGTCTGGAACATGACAAGAAATGAAAATTCAAAAAGCGGATGTAATTAGTTTGATACTTAACTTTAATCCATTAATGATGAACGTTGCTCTTGACTGAAACTTCCTGGCAGATTAAAACTGTGTGCCCGACCGAGACTCGAACTCGGGACCTTTGCCTTTCGCGGGCAAGTGCTCTACCAACTGAGCTACCGAAGCACGACTCACGCCCGGTCCTCACAGCTTTACTTCTGCCAGTAAAGCTGTGAGGACCGGGCGTGAGTCGTGCTTCGGTAGCTCAGTTGGTAGAGCACTTGCCCGCGAAAGGCAAAGGTCCCGAGTTCGAGTCTCGGTCGGGCACACAGTTTTAATCTGCCAGGAAGTTTCATATCAGCGCACACTCCGCTGCAGAGTGAATATCTCATTCTGGTTGCTCTTGACTGTACACTGATTCACAATATTATCTGATCAGAATACATTCTTGAAGATAGTAATTACAGTAACTGAATATGGCGCCTTGCTAGGTCGTAGCTAATGATGTAGCTGAAGGCTATGCTAAACTGTCATCTCTGCAAATGAGAGCGTATGTAGACAGTGAACCATCACTAGCAAAGTCGGCTGTACAACTGGGGCGAGTGCTAGGGAGTCGCTCTAGATTAGACCTGCCCCATGTGGCAGCACACAGTCTGCAATCACTGATAGTGGCGACACGCGGGTCCGACGTATACTTACGGACCGTGGCCAATTTAGAGGCTACCACCTAGGAAGTGTGGTGTCTGGTGGTGACACCACACTTCTTACAGAGGGAATGTCAAAGTTGGTACATTGTTTAAAAAAGTTCTTCAATAGCCATGGTGATTAAGTGGAAAATCGGCAAACCTTGAAATAAATTTTTACTTGTATTCACACTTCATCTGCTGTTCTTTTGGGAGTAATTTGGAGTCTTATGTGCTCATATTTTATTATTTTTACATTTAACAAATTTAATTATTGTACACTTTTTGACATTTTCCCATGTACTAAAAAATAAAATAAATGTAATAATTTCTGTTAAAACTTAATTGCTTAGTAGTATATTACTTATCAGCATTACTTTTTTTCACCAGTTACAATTATTTCAATATACACTGGAATTGCCATGGTGACGATACATCTCATCAGCTGTGTGATGCTGCTATATGGTGCGATCATGGTAAGTAAACTGTTATAGTACTTATAAGGGGCGTTCAAAAAGAAATGAGTCAGAGGCATAATTACAGAAACCAGTACCTGTGTGTTAGAAGTATTGACCCTGCCTGTTGAGACACTTGTTCCACTGTGACACAAGGTGGTGAATGGCTGTCTCATAAAATTCCCAGGGCTGTGATGTTAACCAGTTCCGCACATACAACTGGATGTCACCATCCACATGAGTGCAGGAAAGGTTATGCTGATGTTCTTCTTTGACCAAGATGGCCCCCTTCTGACTCACTTCCTGCAGTGTGGGACAACAGTGAATGCCCAGCGTTACTTGCAAACCTTGACCACCCTTCGCTAAGTGATCAAATCAAAATGATCAGGCAATCTTACTTGTGGGGTCATTCTGCTCCACGACAATGCAAATCCTCATACGGCCAATACAGTAGCAGTACTCCTGCAGAAATTTAAATGGGAGGTTCTTGGCTACCTTCCATACAGTCTGGACCTCTCTCCCTGTGATTACGCCATTTTTGGTCCCCTTTAAAAGGCTGTGAGGGGCAAACGAGTCACATTGGACAACAACATTCAGTTGTACGTGCAGAACTGGTTAACATCGCAGACCCGGTAATTTTATGAGACAGCTATTCACCGCCTTGTGTCACAGTGGGTCTGGTGTCTCAACACCCAGAGTCACTACTTCTAACATACAGGTACTGGTTTCTGTAATTATGCCTCCGGCTCATTTATTTTTGAACGCCCCGTATATATTAGCTATTTTTTAGTTTTGGTTAAAATCTTCTTTGTAAAACTGTAGGACATTACTTTTGAATAGTTCATGTGGAAACCAGCCTTACATAGTTTCATGAACAAATAAATGTTAGTCTGCCTACTAAGTATGATAGCATGTTAAGTTAACCCTAATGGAGTTACAGTGGAAGGCTACACTGCCTCAGTCAACTACCATAGGTGATGTGTTGATCACAGATTATATCAGCAGTTAGACAGACCACAGCCCAGTTAATGAGTGCTGCGCAGCAACAACAAGAACAGTGATGAATCTTGAACCAAATGACATCCACCATGCCAGTCAGCATGGATTCCAAAAACATCGATCATGTGAAACCCAACTCAACTTTTCTCACATGAGGTGCTGAGAGTTTTGTATCAAGGCAGTCAGGTAGTGCCCTATTTCTTGATTTCTGAAAAGCATATGACTCAGTACCACATCTACGCTTATTGCCAAAAGTTCCATCATATGGGGTATAAACTGAAATTTTTGACTGGATTGAGGACTTTTTGGTAGAGAGGAGACAGCATGTTATCTTGGATGGAGAGTCATCATCAGATGTAAAAGTAACTTGAGGTGTGCTCCAGGGAAGTGTGTTGTGACCATTGCTGTTCATGTCTTGTATTAGTTACATTGTGGACAATATTAATAGTAACCTCAGACTTTTCACTTATGGTCCAGTTATCCATAATGAGGTACTGTTTGAAAGAAGCTGCTTAAATATTCAGTCACATCTTAATAATATTTCAAAGTTGCCCAAAGATTGACAACTTGCTTTAAATGTTGAGAAATATAAAATTGTGCACTTTACAAAAGAAGAGAAATGTAGTTTGTTTGTTTTGTTGTAAGATGCAAAAACAACCAAGGTCATACATACCCATGTCAGAACCATAGAACACAAAGATGAGGACAAGTTAAAAGTGACTACACATTAACTGAATCAATGGCAGGAAAGACAGCTCAAAACGGGGACTTGGAGAAAGATCCTTAAAATACATCATAGAGAGAATGGAGGTCCTGAACTAAAAGTTAAATGTCCTTCCTATATTGCTATGACAGATAAAAAGTAAAATGCAGTCAACAGCCTGCATCCCCCCAGGGGGTCCACAACTCTTTTGTGGATACGTGCGTAGTGAGCACGGGACCCCGAGCTAGTGTGGCCCTCCTTCCTTTCCAGGCTGCATACCTTCCTTTTCCTCATCCTTCCCCATCACCCATCTTGCCCCCCCCCCTCCCCCCCCCCCCCCCGCCCTCACCACCGCCTCTTCCTTTCCCTTTCTCCCCCTCTGGGAGTATGTTTAGTGCCTACAACCGGAGACGGATGTTTGAAACTGTAAATCAGTCTCTCTCCAATGCTTTCTCTGCTGGCAAGTCTTTGTCCTTCCTTTGCCTTTATTTTTTCCTTACCTCTTCTCTTTACCCTTTCCTCCACTGAGGCGTTTGAGACCTCTCTTCTTTCCTTTCCTTTTCTTTGTTCCTTCCTTTCTCATTCTTCCTCCCTGTGCGTGTCTGAAGGCCAACCCACGCATTCCCATGCATAGCCAGTGACGGGGTAACGCGTAATTCCCTGCCCCGGGTAGACAGGTAGGACACATACGTACCCCCTGGTAACGGCCAGGCCCAGGGAGGGGTGACTACCCGAGCTGATACCTTCCGAAAGTGCCGATTGGTCCCTCCATCCGTTTCTCAGGAGGTGTGACCTGAGGTGTGAACAATCACCTAAGGTGGGAGTGCTCTCAGAGAGGGCCCCCGCAAGGAAGGAGCACGCCATCGGAGACGCCGGTAATCATGGGGGATACTTCCGCAATGGTTTCATCATCATTTACTGTGTCTGCTCACAAGCATAAGTTCAATGAGTCTCACCCACGGACAGTTCTTCCATTGTTGCCACAGTTCCTTGTTGTTTCTCGATCAGACGACGGTCAAGACTTCTCCACAGTCAACCCTTTCATTATTCAGAAAGGTGTCAACACAATTGCAGGTCCTGTAAAGTCTTGTTCCCGTTTATGAAAAGGCACCTTGTTGTTAGAAACAGTCAGTGCCCTCCAGGCACAAAAATTGCTGTGTGCTTCACTGCTATACACTTTCCGTGTCCGGGTGGAAGCGCACCACACTTTAAATTCATTATGTGGGGTCATTTATACACGCTCCCTCAACGGATTGTCAGACGAAGAAATTCAAAACTACCTGTCCGACCAGGGCGTAATGGCTGTTCATCGAGTCATGAAAAGGGTTGACAAGGATATGGTTCCAACCCGAACTGTCTTCTTGACATTTGACAGAGTTCATCTTCCATCGAACATAAAAGCAGTCTATGAGATAATTTCCGTTCGCCCTTACATCCCAAACCATACGCGTTGCTATCGGTGTCAGCGGTTCAATCATACCAGCCAGTCTTGTTCCAATATGTCCAAATGCGTTACGTGTGGCAAGGATGCCCATGAGGGTGCTTGTCCACCTCCATCCCCTTGATGCATCAACTGTATGGGTGACCATGCTGCTTCCTCTCGAGATTGCCCCATTTTTTAAGACGAACGGCTCACTCAAGAAATCAGAGTGAAGGAAAAGGTGTCGACCTTTGCTGCTCGGAAGTTATTCGTCAGTCGAAAGCCCACTGTGCCTCACGCAGGTAACTACAGCACTGTCCTTGCCTCTCCTCGGCCAACAAAGGAGGCAGCCACGCAGACTTGTGATTTCACCTTTAGTGCCACGGTTGTCAGATCGGACAGTGCAAAGATCGCCCGTTCAACGTCCCCACTCTCACCTGCTCACTTTATGGCTCACCCTTCATCAGGTTCTGCTAAATCTCAAGCGCCAAAATCAGACATCCAGACATCCAAAAAAGAGCCTACTCGTGAAGATTTTTTACGTACCCCAACTTCACAACCATCAGTTCCTCCTTCATCTCAACGTTCTGTTTCCAAAAAGGTTAATAAGAAACACAGTTCCTCTCCTTCTCCGCCACGGCGTGTGTCATCTACAGCACCGCATGGCGGTAACCGCCCTCGGCCGTCTTCTGTGTCACCGAGGTGCACTGCTGGCGGCCGATCAACTGGCCGATCGCTGGTGGCAGGAGCTGCTCCCAAACAACCTATGGATCAGGATCTTCTGCCTTCGGCTGAATGCTGTTCAATGCTGTCGGTCGCAAGCTCTGAGCAGTCGTTGAGTTGAGGGCAACCTTGGTCACATTCTTCCATTTTCTGTCCACCCTATGTCCATTATCCATTGTAATATCCGTGGAATTCGAGCCAGTCGGGATGAATTGTTGATCCTCTTACAATCCTACTTGCCGGTCATCTTCTGTCTCAGGAAACAAAGCTGCGTCCCCATGACCGCTTTGTTTTCCCCCATTTACAGTCAGTCCGATTTGATCTCCCCTCTGTTGAAGGCACTCCAGCACATGGAGGACTCATGATTCTTCTCCATGATACTCTCCATTATCACCCAATCCCCTCAAACACTTTCTTCCAAGCTGTTGCTGTCCGTCTTTCCCTTTCTGGATACACTTTCTGTCTTTGTACTGTCTATTTTCCATCATCCACACCAATGGCATGAGCTGATCTCCTTCATCTTCTTGGTCAGCTTCCGCCCCCCCTATTTGCTGGTTGGGGACTTCAGTGTCCACCACCCGCTTTGGGGATCTCCACATCCTTGTCCACGTGGCTCACTATTGATAGGCGTCTTCCACCAAGTGGGTCTTGTTTGCCTCAACACTGGGGACCCTACGTTTTTGTCTGCTCCACGACAAATTTCTCTCATTTGGACCTTTCGGTCGGTACTGTTCCGCTAGCTCAGCGCTTCGAATGGTTCACTCTTGCTGATACACACTCGAGTGACCACTTTCCATGTGTCGTTCGATTGCAACCACAACTGCCATATATGCGCCTGAGACGCTGGAAGTTTGCCCAAGCCGATTGGACACTTTTTTCGTCTCTAGCGACATTCGATGACCGTCACTTTCCTAGCGTTGACAATGAGGTCACTCATATTACAGAAGGTATTCTTACAGCTGCAGAACGTTCAATACCTCGCACCTCCGAATTGCCCCGGCGCTCCCCCAGTTCCTTGGTGGAACTAGGCATGCCAAGCCGCAATATGTGAGCAGTGATGTGCTCTTCGCGTTTTCAGACACCATCCTACTTTGGCCAACTGTATCCACTGTAAGCAATTCCGTGCGTGATGCTGTCACGTCATCCGCGATAGCAAGAAGGCAAGCTGGGACTTCTTTACTAGCTCCTTTAACACCTTCACTCCCTCCTCGGAAGTTTGGAGTCGGATTCGGTGGTTATCTGGAGTGCCTAGTTTCTCCCCGGTCTCTGGGCTCACTGTCGCACATGATACATTAGTGGACACCATCGCAATTTCTAACTCATTGGGTCAACACTTTGCTGAGATTTCGAGCTCTTCAAATTACCTGCCAGCGTTTCTCCCGAAGAAATGTGCAGCGGAAGTACAACCTCTTGCCCTCTCCTCTCAAAATCACGAAAGCTACAATGCTGTTTTCTCCATGCAGGAACTCCAACATGCACCCTCTTCTTCTCGCTCTTTCGTCCCAGGACCAGATGGTATCCACATCCAAATGTTGCTTCATTTATCATACCATAGTCTGCATTACCTCCTTCACCTTTATAATCGAATTTGGACTGACAGTACTTTTCCCAGACGATGGCAGGAAGCTATTGTCGTTCCTGTTCTAAAACCTGGAAAGGACAAACATCTCCCCTCTATCTATCGCCCCATTTCTCTCACGAGTAGTGTATGTAAGGTTTTGAAACATATGGTGAATTGCCGTTTAGCCTGGTGGGTGCAGTCCCGCAGTCTTTTAACAACTGCCCAATGTGGTTTCCGAAAGCATTGTTCTGCAGTTGACTATCTTGTTGGTCTCTCCACTTATATCATGAACAATTTTCTCCGGAAACGCCAAACAGTAGCGATATTTTTTGATCTGGAGAGAGCATATGATACCTGTTGGAGGACAGGCATCCTCTGCACACTGTTCTCTTGGGGCTTTCAAGGTCGGCTGCCCCTTTTTCTTCATGAATTTATGGCAGAGCACGCATTTAAAGTGTGGGTGAACACTACTCTCTCCCGAACCCTCTCCCAAGAAAACGGGGTACCCCAGGGCTCCGTGCTAAGTGTTGTACTGTTTGCCATTGCCATAAATCCAATTATGGATTGTCTTCTTCCTGATGTCTCGGGCTGCCTCTTTCTGGACGATTTTGCGATCTACTACAGCTCTCAACAGACCAGCCTTCTTGAACGACGTCTTCAAGGATGTCTCGATCACCTCCACTCTTGGAGCATCGAAACCGGCTTCCGCTTTTCTCCCCGTAAGAACGTTTGTGTTAATTTTTGGAGTCGTACGGAGTTTCTTCCGCCTTCCTTACATCGAGGCCCTATCAACCTTCGGTTCGCGGACGTCACTAAATTCTTGGGTCTGATGTTTGACAGAAAGCTGTGCTAGTCCTCTCACGTTTCCTATCTTTCGGCTCACTGTCTGCGATCCCTCAACACCCTCCGTGTTCTGAATGGCACCTCCTGGGGAGCGGATCGAGTGGTCCTTCTCCACCTCTATCACGCCTTAGTGCACTCGAAATTGGACTACAGAAGCATAGTTTACTCCTCTGCTCGACTGTCTATTCTTCGGCATCTTGACTCTATCCACCATCGTGGATTACGTTTAGTTGGTTGGTTGGTTGGTTGGTTGGGGAAGGAGACCAGACAGCGTGGTCATCGGTCTCATCGGATTAGGGAAGGATGGGGAAGGAAGTCGGCCGTGCCCTTTCAGAGGAACCATCCTGGCATTTGCCTGGAGTGATTTAGGGAAATCACGGAAAACCTAAATCAGGATGGCCGGACGCGGGATTGAACCGTCGTCCTCCCGAATGCGAGTCCAGTGTCTAACCACTGCGGCACCTCGCTCGGTGATTACGTTTAGTATCTAGAGCTTTTTACACCAGCCCTATGGAAAGCCTTTATGCTGAGACTGCTGAACCTCCGCTGTCCAATCGGCGAGCTGTCCTTCTGAGTTGTTATGCTAGCCATCTGTCTTCCATGTCTGCAAATCCAGCCCATGACATTTTTTTTGACAACTCCTTCGATTTAGGGTATGCTGGCCGCCCCTCCTCCCTGCTACCATTGGGAGACCGCTTCCGTCAACTGCTCCGTTCTCTTTCCTTCCACTTTCCTAAAACTTTCTTGACAACTTGGGGTACAGCACCGCCTTGGCTCCTGCCCCGGACATACCTGCTCCATGACCTTTGTATGTTTCCCAAGGATGGTACCCCTTCTCTTGTTTATTGTCGGGCATTTGCTGCTCTCTGCGCACAAATGAAGGATGCCACATTTATTTACACTGATGGCTCAAAAACATCGTTTGGTGTTGGGAGTGCCTATATTGTTGGTGACACCCCACATCGATTTCGGCTTCCCGACCAGTGTTCGGTTTATACTGCGGAGCTTTACACTGTTCTCCAGACTGTCCAATACATCCGTCGCCATCAGTGGATCAGTATGTTATCTGCTCAGACTCTCTCAGCTCTCTCCTCAGTCTCCAAGCTCTCTACCCTGTCCACCCTCTGGTCCACTGGATTCAGGACTGCCTCCACTTGCTCGACTTGGGGGGTGTCTCTGTGGTGTTCCTCTGGATCCCAGGACATGTTGTTATCTGTGGAAATGAGGTGGCTGATATAGCAGCCATGGCTGCAGTCTCTTTCTTTGGCCAGCTATTCGCATGATTCCCTTCGCCGATCTACGGAGTGTTTTATGTTGTTGTGTTGCTCTTTTATGGGACGCCCATTGGTCGACACTTCCCACTTCGGAACATGAAAGCTCTTCCCTGTACTTGGACCTCTTCCTCCCGACCTCGACGTCGGGAGGAGGTAACTTTAACTAGACTCCGCATAGGGCACTGTCTTTTTAGCCATCGACATCTTTTAAGCGGTGATCCTCCCCCACTCTGTCCCCACTGCTTTCAACTGTGGACAGTGAGACACCTTTTACTTGAGTGCCCCTATTTTACTCCGTTACACGCCCGTCTACAGCTGTCGCCTGATACATCTTCCATTTTAGCAGATGACACGTGATCAGCCAATCGCGTTCTCGAGTTCATTAGTGCCAGTGAGATGACGTCAGTAATTTGAAGCTCTTTTTGGGGACAAACAACCCCCCTTCTATAGTGTCAAAGGAGTCATCAAAGAAGTAGGCATAGGATGTTGGCCAGGCATGGCAGATAAACTGTATGCATATTTGCTGAGGAGAACATTACTTCAGTAAGACAGCAGTAGTCCAGCAGCTTCTGCATACAGACTGTCAACCGGACTAGTGTAATAGGTGCCAGTGGCCAAATGGATGCCACAATGATGGTTTGCATTGAGATGGGGTAAAATGGATGGATGTGCAGATGCATAAATGAAACACCCATAGTCTAGTTTTGAACGGACAAGAGATAGGTACAAATGGAGTAGGTGATTCAGTCTGCTCCCTTGGAAGTACCACTGAGGACACATAGGACAGGTGGTAGACTTTGGTTTATTGGTAAAATACTTGGGTAGTCCAATCAGTCTACAAAAAAGATTGCTTGCAAATCACTCATGCAACTGGTTCTAGAGCATTGCTCAAGTGTGTAGGACTTGCACCAAATAGGACTAATAGGGGATACTGAATTTATACAGAGAAGGGCAGCACAAATGATCGCAGATTTGTTTGACCCGTGGGACAGAGTTACACTGATGCTGAAGAAACTGAACTGGCAGACTGTTGAAGATAGACGTAAACTGCCCCGAGAAAGCCTATTATAAAAGTTCCAAGAACCAGCTTTAAATGATGACTCCAGGAATATACCACAGTTCCCTAGGTATTGCTCATGTGGGAATCGTGAAGATAAGATTAGAATAATTACTGCACACACAGAGGCATTCATAAAATTATTCTTGCCATGCTCCATTCTTGAATGTAGTATGAAGAAATCCTAATAACTAGTGTAACAGGATATATCCTGTGCCTTGCACTTCACAGTGGTTTGCAGAGTACGGATATAGATGGACATTTAGATTTAGAATGACAATGACTGGTAACTAGCCATATTATACAGAACCAACCCATTTCCTAAAGTGCATAAACCACCCTCCCACACTTATACTTCTGATTACTTCTAACCTTAAGGTACAGACATTAGTATGATTTCAGGAATGGTGTGCTTGCAGTTGTTGCAGAGTTGTTTTCATTTTATGCCCGAGGTGAAAGGAGTGATATTTATCAACTTAACAGCAGCCTATGGCTTTGTCAGTCACCAGCTGCTACTAGTTAAGATCTACAATCTAACCAAGGATTTTAACCTATGTAGTGTTCCACTGGTTCTTTACCATGATATTGGCAGGCAAAGTAAAGTCTGATCGGGAGCTAAGACTTCGTCTTATCCAACCTTGCTCACCTTAGTTATTTCTGTGCACTTGGCAACCTCTTCTGATTGAACCTCATTTCACAAAGTGCTGCAATTGCTGCTGCAAGTTAAGACCACAAATATAACATACAATTCCAAATAAATGCATTACTTCTGATAAACAACTTTTGTTTGCAATGACCACATGATACAAAAGTGCTTCATCATTCAGAACATCACAATTAAAAAATTCCCCATGAAATCATAGGCATTCGCATATCTCCCTTCCTCCATGGCTTGCACCATATCTCCAAGGCAGGACCCGACAACACAGAATGAACTGCCTGACCAGCAGGTTCCGCGAACATGGTATGATGTTTATTAGTGTTCGAGCTTGCAGATATGCTGTGTTCATCCATTTCATAATGTGTGTACATCCAAACAGTAGATTATCAAATTACTTACAAAAATAAACTTTTTATAGTGCCAATAACCATTTGTCGATTCGAAAAATGCTTTTGCAATGCATCAATTCACCAAAGTGATATGTTATAGCACAGGTTCCTCCCTGTAGGTGAGTGATGTTGTCACTACAATAAATATTCAAAGTCCAGAACTATCAACTACAAGCATCAGTACCTTGTATTTGATGTACAACTGTAGCTGTACTTATATCCCATTTGTAATAAATATATTTATTGAAGTTGGGTTCAAATTAATGATATGAATATAATAGAGGGAAACATTCCACGTGGGAAAAATATTTCTAAAAAGAAAGATGATGAGACTTACCAAACAAAAGCGCTGGCAGGTCGATAGACACACAAACAAACACAAACATACACACAAAATTCTAGCTTTCGCAACCAACGGTTGCCTCGTCAGGAAAGAGGGAAGGAGAGGGAAAGACAAAAGGATTTGGGTTTTAAGGGAGAGGGTAAGGAGTCATTCCAATCCCGGGAGCGGAAAGACTTACCTTAGGGGGGAAAAAAGGACAGGTATACACTCGCACACACACACACACACACATATCCATCCGCATATACACAGACACAAGCAGACATTTGTAAAGGCAAAGAGTTTGGGCAGAAATGTCAGTCGGGGCGGAAGTACAGAGGCAAAGATGAAAGACAGGTGAGGTATGAGCGGCGGCAAATTGAAATTAGAAATTAGCGGAGATTGAGGCCTGGCGGATAGCGAGAAGAGAGGATATGCTGAAGGGCAAGTTCCCATCTCCGGAGTTCTGACAGGTTGGTGTTAGTGGGAAGTATCCAGATAACCCGGACGGTGTAACACTGTGCCAAGATGTGCTGGCCATGCACCAAGGCATGTTTAGCCACAGGGTGATCCTCATTACCAACAAACACTGTCTGCCTGTGTCCATTCATGCGAATGGACAGTTTGTTGCTGGTCATTCCCACATAGAACGCTTCACAGTGTAGGCAGGTCAGTTGGTAAATCACGTGGGTGCTTTCACACGTAGCTCTGCCTTTGATCGTGTACACCTTCCTGGTTACAGGACTGGAATAGGTGGTGGTGGGAGGGTGCATGGGACAGGTTTTACACCGGGGGCGGTTACAGGGGTAGGAGCCAGAGGGTAGGGAAGGTGGTTTGGGGATTTCATAGGGATGAACTAAGAGGTTACGAAGGTTAGGTGGACAGCGGAAAGACACTCTTGGTGGAGTGGGGAGGATTTCATGAAGGATGGATCTCATTTCAGGGCAGGATTTGAGGAAGTCGTATCCCTGCTGGAGAGCCACATTCACAATCTGATCCAGTCCCGGAAAGTATCCTGTCACAAGTGGGACACTTTTGGAGTTCTTCTGTGGAAGGTTCCGGGTTTGAGGAGATGAGGAAGTGGCTCTGGTTATTTGGTTCTGTACCAGGTCGGGAGGGTAGTTACGGGATGCAAAAGCTGTTTTCAGGTTGTTGGTGTAATGGTTCAAGGATTCCGGACTGGAGCAGATTCGTTTGCCACGAAGACCTAGGCTGTAGGGAAGGGACCGTTTGATGTGGAATGGGTGGCAGCTGTCATAATGGAGGTACTGTTGCTTGTTGGTGGGTTTGATGTGGACGGACGTGTGAAGCTGGCCATTGGACAGGTGGAGGTCAACGTCAAGGAAAGTGGCATGGGATTTAGAGTAGGACCAGGTGAATCTGATGGAACCAAAGGAGTTGAGGTTGGAGAGGAAATTCTGGAGTTTTTCTTCACTGTGAGTCCAGATCATGAAAATGTCATCAATAAATCTGTACCAAACTTTGGGTTGGCAGGCCTGTGTAACCAAGAAGGCTTCCTCTAAGCGACCCATGAATAGGTTGGCGTACGAGGGGGCCATCCTGGTACCCATGGCTGTTCCCTTTAATTGTTGGTATGTCTGGCCTTCAAAAGTGAAGAAGTTGTGGGTCAGGATGAAGCTGGCTAAGGTAATGAGGAAAGAGGTTTTAGGTAGGGCGGCAGGTGATCGGCGTGAAAGGAAGTGCTCCATCGCAGCAAGGCCCTGGACATGCGGAATATTTGTGTATAAGGAAGTGGCATCAATGGTTACAAGGATGGTTTCCGGGGGTAACAGACTGGGTAGGGATTCCAGGCATTCGAGAAAGTGGTTGGTGTCTTTGATGAAGGATGGGAGACTGCATGTAATGGGTTGAAGGTGTTGATCTACGTAGGCAGAGATGCGTTCTGTGGGGGCTCTGGGTACCAGCTACAATGGGACGGCCGGGATGATTGGGTTTGTGAATTTTGGGAAGAAGGTAGAAGGTAGGGGTGCGGGGTGTTGGTGGGGTCAGGAGGTTGATGGAGTCAGGTGAAAGGTTTTGTAGGGGGCCTAAGGTTCTGAGGATTCCTTGAAGCTCCGCCTGGACATCAGGAATGGGATTACCTTGGCAAACTTTGTAAGTGGTGTTGTCTGAAAGCTGACGCAGTCCCTCAGCCACATACTCCCGACGAGCAAGTACCACAGTCGTGGAACCCTTGTCCGCCGTATTATCCAGACTTGCATAACCCATTATTTCAGCACTCTCACCACTCTCTTCTGATCGAATTTTGTTTTGCCAGGTGTTGCAGCTACTGCTGGAAATTAAGAGTACATATCTAACATCCAGTTCTCTAAATAAATACGATGCTCTTGATTAATGACTTATGGTATATTGTACTCTTGTTTACAGTGACCATGCAATACAAAATTGCTTCATCATTCAGAACATCACAGTAAAATTGCTAAGAACATAGTCCAAAAATGGTCTGTATTAGCAGATTCCAGTTGAATGAGTCTATAAAAAGTTCATAGGCATAGTCATGGCCGAACTTTCTCCATGGTTCACACCATATCTCCAAGGTCAGACCCGATGACATAGAATAAACTGCCTGACCAGCAGATACCACGGATGTGGTACGATGTTTATCATCATCCCAGCTTGCAGATATGCTACTCCTACCAACTTCATGCTACATGTACATGAATCAAACAGTCATCCAAGCCCTAGATTACGTAATTTCTTCAGAAAATAAGATTTTTATGGTGGTGATCATCATTTGTCAGTTCCAAAAATGCTAGTGTAGAACATCACTTCAGCAAAGGGATATGTTACACTACTTCTAACTAGTCTCGTTACCACTCTTTTGCATAACCACAAGTTCTTTGTTGACTTGCAAGAATAGCATAGGTGATGGAGGCTGCAGGAAAACAGCCTCCTGCAGGGAAGAGTGCTTGCTCCAATTCTGTTCAATATACAGGGTGATTTTTTCCACTGTGTACAAACTACAGGGATTGATCGATGAGAGGATATGGAACGAAAAAGGTCTAATGAACATATGTCCAGAAGTGCATGGTTTACATGCTAGAGGCAGTTTGTTCAATCATACTTTGTTACAGGGACTGTGGTCTAGCATGCTCTGTACCATGCAGCCATCTTCTGCCATAGTAATTGGTAATGTTGCATCCAATGCACTTCTCTTGCTGACTCACCTTGTAGAGGATGTGGCACACTGTGTATTCGAATCGAGAGCTTGCCGACATGGTGTTTGCTTATGGAAAGGCAAATGGCAACAGGCAGTGGGCAGCAAGGTTGTATCAGGAGACCTATCACCACCAACAACAACCATAGCATTCAGTGTTCGCAAGAGGCAGTTGGCCTGCCAGTACAGGGTAAGCCAGATGGCCATGTGGAACAACCATGTGGAACATTTTCCATGACAAATGTTACTATCTTTATCACTTACAGTGTGTGCAAGGCATACTAGCAACAGACTTACCACAATGCGTGCATTGAGGCACATGGAACCCATTTTCAACAATAATGTGACTGTGGCTGCATGGTACAGCTAGTATTAGACTGTAGTCCCTGCAACAATTTATGGTTGAATAAATGGTCTCTAGCATGGAAACCATGCATTTCTGGGCATAAATTCATTAGACCTTTTTTGTTCCGTATCCTCTCATTGATCACCCCTAGAGTTTGTAAATGGTGGAAAAAATCACCCTGTATATATGAATGATCATCCATAACACCCAATAGCAGGAGCTTCTTGTATGCTGATGTTCCTGCTCTAGCCACACCAAGCACAGACTTTGAGTCAGTGGAGAACACCATTTCGAATGCCCTTAAACAACTTAACAAAACCCCTCAAAGACACAGGTGTTTGCTTTACATTTGAGGAAAAAGGTAGCTAGTTGTAAATTAAAGATAGTATACTCAGGCTTCAAACTGGAATAATGTGAGACTGCAAAATATTTGGGAGTGACACTTGATAGACTTCTTACTTTCAAGAAGCACCGCATGAACTGCAAGTCAGAAGTTTCCGCCAGAAACTATCTTCTACAGAAACTGTCCAGATCACAATGGGGTACTAAATCTGAAATTGTACAAACTTCTGCAATGGTACTATGCTGTTCTGTGGCAGAGTATGCATGTACTGTTTAGTACAATTCATCAAATGCCAAACAGGTAGACATAGCTCTCAGTGACACATGCAGCATCATAATAGGTTGCATCCACTCCAGCCAAATGGCTTTAGCACCTCACAAGAATAGCACCACTTCCTATTTGAAGAGAAATAGCTGTGATTGAGGAAAGAAGGCAGTGGAGCAGGACAGAACCCATCCTCTGTATGGGGATGAACCATACCCACAACTGAAATCCAGGAGGAGTTACTTTGTAACATTGATGGCACTTAGAAATGCTGCTGAAAAGGCTAGGTTGTGGTTGGAAAGGAGTTTTTGAAACTTTCCGCCCTGGCTCTGATGAGGAATGGACGATGTGGAAGTCTATGAATAGAGTGAGATCTGGAGTTGGCAGATCAAAGTTACTTTGACAACATGGGGTTACACTGGTCAAAATAATATCCAGTGTGACTGTGTAGAAGACTAGACTGTTTGTCATATGCTTAAGTGCCAACAGTGCCCAACCATTGCACACAAGATGAGCTTCATCAAGGTACAGAAAATGCATTGGGAGTGGCAAGTGTTGGGCAAACGTAATATATTCATAACATATAAAATATATATGTTTCTGTTATGAGATGGTAAAACAAATCATAAATGAATTACATTTTCAGAAACCAAAGACATTTTTGTGAAATGACACTTTATCTGGTCACAGTCCAGGCAGTGTAACAGTACATCTCACAGTATGTGAAGACCTGAAGGAGCTGACTGGGACAGTCATTGTAATCTTGTGCATGAAATGGAAACAACAACTTGGCTGAAACCCAGAAAGCAAACTATTATTCAGTCACACTGATGGAACCTGAAATGATTTCAGGAACATTGATCATAGCAGGATATGAGTGTATTGAAAATTAGAGAAGGTAATGCATACTGCATGCCAATCAGTTAAGGCATGTGATGGAGTTATTGTCATGTTGGAAATGTTGGCGTGAGGAGAACTGTGCCACCAGTGTGTGTGCCACCATCCCCTATAGACAAACTATACAGGAATCTACTGTCCATTCATGAGCCTCCATTTGTTCGCATACTCATCCCTTGCTGGTAATCTGTACATTTTGTAGAACAATTCATCAACCCATGACTGTGTCACAGTGATTTGACAAAACGTCCATAGAGAAGTGTGTGTGTGTGTGTGTGCTCCCTACCCCCAGCCCCCTCCTTCCTTTCTTTCGCATGACCTAAAATCTATCGAAAACATCTTAAAACCCACTGAGCAAGATGTGTACATCACGGATCAAGGTCCATCCACTGTCCATGAGTATTGGATTAGTAGTTGAATGGTTGTGAATGAGAATGGCTCGTCATTGCTTTCAGTGTATTGTAGAATCCATTCTATGAAACAATGCCAGTAATAACAACGTGAAAGAGGGTGGTACACGGCATTAAATAGGTTTCTCTACTTCAGTTGCTTATGAGTGTAGAACGAATGAAGAATGTACACTACTGGCCATTAAAATTGCTAAGAAGAAATGCAGATGATAAACAGGTATTCATTGGAAAAATATATTATGCTAGAACTGACATGTAATTACATTTTCACACAATTTGGGTGCATAGATCCTGAGAAATCAGTACCCATAACAACCACCTCTGGCCATAATAACGGCCTTGATACGCCTGGGCATTGAGTCAAACAGCTTGGATGGTGTGTACGGGTACAGCTGCCCATGCAGCTTCAACACGATACCACCAGAGTAGTGACTGGTGTATTGTGACGAGCCAGTTCCTTGGCCACCATTGACCAGACGTTTTCAATTGGTGGGAGATTTGGAGACTGTGGTGGCCAGGGCAGCAGTCGAATAATTTCTGTATCCAGAAAGGCCCAAACAGGACCTGCAACATGCGGTCGTGCATTATCCTGCTGAAATGTAGGGTTTCGCAGGGATCAAATGAAGGGTAGAGCCACGGGTCATAACACATCTGAAATGTAACGTCCACTGTTCAAAGTGCTGTCAATGCGAACAGGAGGTGACCGAGACATGTAACCAATGGCACCCCATACCATCATGCCGGGTGATACGTCAGTATGTCAATGACGAATACACGCTTCCAATGTGCGTTCACCGCAGTGTTGCCAAACACGGATGCGACCATCATGATGCTGTAAACAGAAGCTGGATTCATCCGAAAAAATGACGTTTTGCCATTCGTTCACCCAGGTTCGTCGTTAAGTACACCACCACAGGCGCTCCTGTCTGTGATGCAGCATCAAGGGTAACCGCAGCCATGATCTCCGAGCTGATAGTCCATGCTGCTGCAGACATCATCGAACTGTTCGTGCAGATGGTTGTTGTCTTGCAAACATCCTCATCTGTGGACTCAGGGATCGAGACATGGTTGCACGACCCGCTACAGCCATGCGGATAAGATGCCTGTCATCTCGACTGCTAGTGATACGAGGCCGTTTGGATCCAGCACAGCGTTCCGTATTACCCTCCTGAACCCACCGATTCCATATTCTGCTAACAGTCATTGGATCTCGACCAACGCGAGCAGCAATGTCGCGATACGATAAATCGCAAATGGAAATGTGATGGTACGCATTTCTCCTCCTTACACAAGGCATCGCAACAACGTTTTACCAGGCAATGCCGGTCAACTGCTGTTTGTGCATGAGAAATCGGTTGGAAACTTTCCTCATGTCAGCGCGTTGTAGGTGTCACCACCAGCGCCAACCTTGTGTGAATGCTCTGAAAAGCTAATCATTTGCATATCACAGCCTCTTCTTCCTGTCGGTTAAATTTCGCGTCTGTAGCATGCCATCCTCGTGGTGTAGCAATTTTAATGGCCAGTAGTGTATGTTGAAGTGCCCATGTAACCCCCGCCTACCTAATTGGCCCACTGTATTGTGATATAACTGATCATGATCGTGTATACCAAAAAAAAATTTACAGTGAGTAAGGTTATCATTACCAAAGAACAATAATACTGGTTAGTAGAAGGAGTGTGTACAATAGACCCTTCTGAAGGAAGAATCTATTCTGAACCTAATGTAAATCCCGTTAATAATTTTTAAATGGGTGGGGAACCACACTGAGGAAAGAGTACCACATAATATTTAATACAGAAAAAAATACTGATTAGTAAAGTAAAAAAAAGGAGGAAGATAATTAAACACTCACGAGCCCACCAGGGCAACGAATATCCACAATCCTAAGAAAGGTATTGGAAAAGCAAATTAATCAAATAATCACTGGTGTGGCAACAGATGGTTGGCACACTTTTCCGTAAAACAACAATTCACAAGAAAATAAATGAATCAGAAAGCACTGAGTTTGCAGTTACTTAGTCTGAAATACTAAATTTTGAAAGCAAAGTTAAATGAAGATTCTGGTTAAATAAATGACTGACTGTAACTGTGACTTCATTACATAACAAAAATTATTTTTTGTAACCTCAGGGTAACTTAATGCAGATGTTGGAAGGTGCAGACAATTTACTTCTAATTATTGAAAGATTGAATTGAATTTACTTTAAGCAAATGAGCAACTGATTTTACTTTTAACATAAGAACAATAAGGTACACACTAAGCCAGCAGAAGTCATTCACTAAGCTGAATACAGAATAAATGAAACTGCACACCATTAATTTGTGCTGTATCTTGAGTTATTAGTTTTACCAGTGAAATTTTACTTTACTTTAAGTGAGTAAAGTTATTACTCAAAACTGCAAATTCATTAAGCCTCTTCGTAGCATGCATTAAGCCTCTGTTATGCAATACAAGAATGAACAGTCACTAGTCAGTAAAATTTAGACTGAAACTAGTCATTAGCAAACAATCAAAACTTGTAGTAAATAGTTAGTCAATTTCCATATTTTTATACACTTGGTGATGCATGGAAGGGAAAGGGAGTCTGCTTGGTAATAATGTCTGAGGACAATAACAACACAGATGCCCTACAAGTCTTAACTATTGCAGGTTATTATTCAAGAAGGTTAGTCGAAGTTTGTGAAAGAAATGCCACAGGGTAGTGCCTGTACAATATTAGTTACACTGTCAGTTAACAGTTCTATGATGTAGTAGTTGTATGGACGATGCAGACTGTAGTCGACGGCAGTGCTCAGCTGCTGCTGATTGAGAACCACAAGTCATCTCCAGACCCATGGATAATTATGGGACAAGCAATAGTTAGCATTTTAGCTTCCTCTCAATACTCATGGTTTAACAATATAAGTGTGCCTACAGTGGTTCAGTCATAGTGGCATACTGTGTCTGTGGGAGCACCCAACAAACACTTCCACACTTTTTCATGACTCAAACTGCTTTGCTTCCTCTCTACTCACAGTGTGAAAGGGACTCTCCTTACACAATGATAAACAACAGCACAGCTACTACCATTTCTTTGTTGGTATTGGCACATTTAAATAAAGTTCCCATAGATAATATCCAGCAGTTTGCAATATTTACATTATAATTACAATCAGTTGTATACAATCACAAATGAATAAGCTATTACATCCATTGCATATTAAATTTAGTTTCTGTAATAAAGCTTACAGATTCAGAATTAGAAACACAGTACACAGTATCAATAGATATTAAACAGCAAAAAATTTTGGGTGGTGCAGAAGGTATTTTATCTACTTTTTGGTGTTATATGTGCTCCACATTCCATGAGTTTTTTCCTGAAGGGAAACAGAGTCAGGGAATGTCCGAAGAAATACAAACGAAAATGCAGATGCATAAATGCATTCAGTTTTGTCAACATAAATTTTGTTAATCACTCGTTAAGCTTCTCATTAATTATCACAATTATGTGTGGGTATGTAATTAGCATGACTTATAACTCAAAACATCATAGTGTACCATAACAAATATTAAAAAACAAAATTAAATTTTTCAAAAAATCATTACATTTGAATTCATTCATGTATTACAAAAATTTCATGTTGGACCTGTACAAGAAAACATAAGTAACATAGCAAAAGGTACACAAATGGATAAGAAATCACTAATTACAGGGTTTACTTTACATAATTTTTCATAATTGCTGAAAAGAAAATTGCCGCATTTCACACTTGTATTTACTAAGGATGTTCTAAGAGTGCACAGCAGCTCAGACCTGACATGGGGTGTTGCATGTGCCACAGTGGCACACTTGATATCCCCATTTCTTTGTGCAGTGGCATTCCAGAACGTCCACCTGCCTCGCATTCTTTGAAAACTCACTCCTGAGTAATCTCAAGGAGCCCTTATATTTCTGCCACAATGGATAACTGAATTCTGTCCAAGTGCATACGCATACACAGACCTGAAACTTATACATTGTCTGGGTACATCAGTAGTCACTTACATAATACATGGATAAAAGAGTTTTTACAACATATGACTTACAAAATGACAAATGATACATATAAAGAGTGACATTTGTAAGCATTCATGATAAATTTGGTGATGACCGTCTTGTCCAAGAAATAAATTCATACGTAATAAAGAAAATTACACTAATAATTAAGTTTATACTGGGAATTCCTTCTCACATTGACTGATGCAATTTCAAGTCAACAATGTTATGTACACCTAACAGCTTGCGAGAATTAGGAAAAGCTAAACAGTAAACTTTAGTGTGAGGTATACTGACAATCTTAAATGGTCCGTTATAGATTAATTTAAATTAAATGGTCCATTATAAATTAATTTAAATTTTGAAATCTCATTATCAGTCTTGCTTGATTTCGCATTTGTTTTAACAAGTATGAGATCGCTAATTGCAAATTCAGCAAACCGTGCTTCTGCATCATGATGCCGTACTCTTGCCTCGGCTTTCATTCTCATTATCTCTCATAAACATTCTTTCTTCAAGTCAGTGTCAATGCTAACACACGGAGGGAAATCAATTATCTCTTCCACCAAAGTCTTAGACCTATGGTGTAATAGGATTTCCTATGGAGTGAATCCTGTAGATTTGTGCATCAAGGTATTCATAATCTTTTCAAAATTGTTTATATATTTGCCCCTCACCTTGTGAAAGTTCGGCAGAGTCGCTGCAGCTCACGCATCGAACTGCTGGATTATTTGGTCAGACAATAGGCCAAAATGTGTATCACTTCAACCCCATTGCTTTCCATACCTTCATTCTATAATTTGGGTGTAAACTGTGCCCCATTACCAGACAAAATCACTTTTCGTTTCTCGATATGCATAAAGTAATCATTTGCTAGTTTGTTATAAACTCCTTTAGCTGCTGTCTTTCCTATTGTATATTACTTCATGAACTTTGAAAAGGCTTCCAGTGCTACTAATACTGAGACAAAATTACCTGAGGTCTTTTGCAGGGGGCTATATAGGTCCATACACACTAACTCTAGTACATCGTCAGGGCTTATGCTCTGCATAGGACCAGGATTTGTGCAGTTGGTCACTTTTGCCCTCTGACACCTATTGCAAGTCTTTATCCTATATGTTACTCTGTTTAACTATTTAAGATGTTGAAAATTCACAACTTAAGCCATTTTCTCAGTACATTTCTTTGGTCCACAATGACCATAGGCTAAGTGATAAAAGTCTACTATTTCACTGATGTACATGCCGGGCCAACACACCAGCCAAGTGTCACTATCCCCACCTTTGCGTGTATATAGGATACATCTTGTAATAATTTCTCAACTCTTCTCCGTCTTGAGTGTTTTCGTCACACTGGCTCATACTGGGTCTTCACTATTTTCAAGCTTTCGTTGATGCTTTGATGATGATGCATGTTTTTACAAATACTCCCTATCTTATTCCATCCTTCTTCAGTACACCTTTGGATTATTTTTCCCATAACAAGTCCTCATCCACATGAAGGTCATACCAGAAAAATCAGTCCAGCTGAAACACTGATTGCGGTTTATCTGAGGTTTTTTTAATTTTGTGTTCTTGGACATTCATAATTTCTGTCTGCCTGTTCTGTGCTTGTTGAGCCATTTTGATGCCAACACTGCAACCTTTTATCAATTTTTTAAAGGAACCTTATGACTTTCAATTATTCACACCCAGTCATCACTGACAAACTTGTCTCGCCCCTCTTCAGAAATTTTGCCTCTATTTTCTTTAGGACCAGTGTTATTGAGCATGGCTACTTCACTAACTACAACATTTGGCCAAGCCTGTCTCTTCGGTACAGAGCTTTACATTTCTTAATGAACACTAATTTCATACGGGTTGAGTAGCGTCAAATATTGTCCACTCTCCCCATTAATTCAGTAATTCCTAAGTTCATCGTATATTTGACCGAACTTACCTAGCCACATCTCCTCGCATTCCACATTGCCCTGCGTGATAAGGGAAGTTTTATCTGATATTGGCTACTTTAATTTTGCCAGCGAATCTCACTGTATTTGAGCCTGGTACCATTGTTGCTTTATCAGTGGCCGCCTCTTCCTTAACGACTGGTACTCTATTTTCATTGTTATTATGGGCAGTGATCACTTTTTCGACAGCCATTTCAACTTTAATTATTGTTACCGCTAGTGCGTTACTCACTCTGTCTTCTTGCACATTCTCCCATCGCCGAATTAGGCATTTGGATCTGTCATAGTGATGCTGCCTGCACTTTCTTCTGGGCTGCCAAGGTCTTCCCACATCCGGTGGGACCCAAACCAACATGGCTAGTAGTTTCATTGATTAAGTATGATAGGCCCGTTTCTATCTAGCTGTCACAATTGCTAATTTTGCTACTGCCTACAATCATTCTGATGAAATCCACATACCATGTTCACGGGATACTAGCCTCTGCCTTTTCTACTGTTATTGTTCCCACGATGACTGTTATAGTGCTGTGAGTTATTATTACCAACATGATGGTTATGCTGTGGTTACTTTTATTATGGTTGTTGCCATTGTGGTAATTGTTGTTATTACCAAGGCTTTTAAAATTTTCACAGTTGTTCTGCCAGTTAACTTCATCTTTGACTTTTTCTAAGAATGCAGTAGTTGTTCTATCTACGTCTATCTACCTTTTGGAATTATCTGGTAGCTTCTTCCACAACACCCAGACAATTTTCAGCTCAGTCTGTCAATCATGCAAATATTTTAATGTGCAAATCCAATTTCTGCAAAATTCTTTCATCGAGCTGTGTGAGTTTGCATCTCAGGATTTTGACACTACGAAATCACGCCATACTTTCTCCTCCCTCTGCTCTGACCAGTATTGTTTCAAGAACACATCCTTAAATTCACAACATTGAGGTTTGAGTCCAATTGCTTAGTCTTGCACATTGAGTGCAGCATTAATTTTTATATGATCCATCCACGATTCAGCCAATACCCTTCGACAGTTTTCAATTAAGTCAGTAATGTGTTATCCACTCTCTTTTTGAGGCGATTGAGATGCTCATACTTCGCTAATATTTCAGTATTACATGCTTGCATGACACATAGAGCAGCTTTTCGACTAATCTCATTTCAGGTTCAGTTGCTTTTGTAACTACTTGGCAGGTGGTCGTTGCTAATGTTTCCATTTCTTTCCTTTTCTTATTACACATAGTCAGCTGTTTCTTCACTCTAGTGTCGAGTCTGATACTAAAGTTTGCAACATTGTAACCTTTTCCGTATTGTCTTTTGATACTAATTCTATCTTTTCAGTTACTTTAATTTCAATAATGGGATCAGCAGTCTGTCCCAATTTCTGTTTGAACGTCTCTACTTCCATCTCAAAACGACTGTTTATGCTTCCTATTTTTGACTGTATCTCCATCATGTCCTGCCTAAGAGAACCAATTTTGGTATACATTACAATTATTTCTTTCTTGATTCGTGTACTTTCATGTTAACAACTGCAATACTATCGTTAACAATCTTCATTGCTTTGTCCTGATCATCCATTTTACTTAATTGTGCATCTGTTTGACTATTAATTGATTTGGATTGAGCATTAATTTATTTGGATTGAGTTTTTATTGATTTGGACTGAGCATTAATTTTAGCATTAATTGATTGTTTGATTTGCTACGAATCTGCACAATGCAAAATTCATGCCAAGAGCAATACCAAATTGATATTGTCCCATCACTAGCTTCTCCAGGACTGGACTGCAATATAATTAACTATGTTCGTGTATGCCTAATGAAATTTTACAGTGAGTAAGGCTATCATTACTGAAGGAAAATAATACTGGTTAGTAGGAGAAAGTGTACAAGAGAACCTTCTGAAGGACGAATATATTCTAAAGCTGATGTAAATACTAATAATGATTTTTAAGTGGGTGAGGAACCATACATGGGGGAAAGGGTACAATGTAATATTTAATAAAAAATAAAAAAATAAAGGTTAATTAAACAGTCACCAGCCCACCAGGGCAATGAACATCCCAGTACTAAGAAAGGTAATGGCAGAGCAAATTAAGCAAATAATCACTGGTGTGGCATCAGAAGGTTGCCACAATGTTCCATAACTCACCAGTTCACAGGAAAATAAATGAATCAGAAAGCACCGAGTTTGCAGTTAGTTAGTCTGAAGTACTAAATTTTGAAAGCAAAGTTAAATGAAAATGCTGGTTTAATAAATGACTGACTGTAACTGGGACTTTGTTAAGTAACCACAGTGTAACTGAAAGCAAACTTTGGAAGGTGCAGGCAATTTACTTTTAATTATTGAAAGGTTGAATCGAATTTACTTTAGGCAAATAAGCAACTGATTTTACTTTTAACATAAGAACAATAAGGTATGTACCAAGCCAACATAAGTCATTCACTAAGATAAATACAGAATAAATGAAACTGCTCACTCTTAATTTGTGCTGTATCTTTAGTTATTAGTTTTGCCTGTGAAATTTTACATTTGTTAAAGTGAACACAGTTATTACTCAGAACTGCAAATTCATTAAATCTCTCTTATGCAATACATGAAAGAACAGGTACTTAGGCTGCAAAATTTAGACTGAGACTAGTCATTAGCAAACAAACAAAACTTGCAGTTAATAGTTAATCAATTTTTGTATTTTTATGACACTCAGTGATTGCATGGAAAGGAAAGGGACTTGGTAATAATGTCTGAGGACAATAACAACACAGACGCCCTATGAGCTGTAACTATTGCAGGTTGTTATTCAAAAAAATTAGTCAAAGTTTGTGAAAGAAATGCCACTGGGTAATATCTGTACAATATTATAAGGAGCATTCAAATTAAACCTGGTCACTAGTGTAAAGTAATGGTAACAATTTTATTAACTCAGAA
Organism: Schistocerca cancellata; assembly: GCF_023864275.1. NCBI lineage: Eukaryota > Metazoa > Arthropoda > Insecta > Orthoptera > Acrididae > Schistocerca > Schistocerca cancellata. The sequence goes on from NC_064627.1 coordinate 1,003,157,899, forward strand.
ACGTATCTATACACAGTATACATACTCAGAAATAGTCGCCAAAACTGTTAGCACATTTATCCCATTGCGACACTAGCCGGTCGATTACATCCTTGAAGAAGCTAGTAGGCTGTTGTCAGATCCAGGCCTGGACCCAGTTACACATTTCATCGTCCATTGCAAATCAGTGTTGGCAAATAGTTTGTTTTAGAGGTCCAACCACATTAAGTCACATGGTGGATGTTCCAGCATTTCCCACTGAAACTGCTTCAATGTTGTCTTCACCACAATGGCTGTGTGTGGGCGGGCATTATCATGCAGGGGGATAACACCATTGGACAACATGCCTCAGTGTTTTGACTTGATGGCTCATCTAAGGTTCTGTAAAGTGGCTTGATAGTGCTGGACATTGATGGTGGTTCCCTGTTCCAGGAACGTAACAAGCAGTGGGCCCTTGTGGTCAAAACAGAAGGACATCATGACCTTACCAGAACTGGTGTGCATGGCCTTTGATTGCTTTGGAGGTGGTGAAGTCGCAGGTTTCCATTGCTTGCTCTGACACTTTCTGGTTCAAAGTGGTGATGCCATGTTTCATCACCTGTGACAATACGTGACAGAAAGCCATATCCCTCCTCATGATGATGTTGCAGATGACTCAAAGAGAGCGCCATTCGAGTATTGCGCTGTTCGGCGGTCAGCTGGTGGGGAACCAACTGTGCACAGATTATTCAAAAGTTCAAGTGTTGATGCATTATGGTGTGGTTGGTGCCCACACTAATACCCAGTTACCAATGGATCCATCCACGATGATTCAGCTGTTGTCCAAGTCTAAAGCATTCACTTCCGCAACCATTTCGGGTGTGATGATACAGTGAGACGGTCCAGGGCGAGCATTATCTTCTAGTGACTCATGCCCCTCAAGGAATCGTTTGCACCATGCCACAACACTTGAACAACTCAGACTGTACTCACCATACACAGCCTTCATCCATCAATACATTTCACGGCCTCCAACTCCCTCCAACACCAGAAATCGAATCACTCCTCATTGTTCCTGCTTACTCGCCTGCATGTTTGGTAGTGGATGATAACTTGTGTGACCACCTTCTCTTTGGCATGAAACCACACTGGCGCTATGCAACATAAATGGTGTGCACACATCAGTCTCTCTACCAATAGATAGCGCCACCATATTCACAGTTACGTGCTGCCACCTTACATGTAAGGCAAAGGTAGACGCGCTGACCAGGTTTCATTTGAATGAACCTCATACTTACACTGTGTCAGTTACCAGTCTCATGATGTTTTAGTTGTGTGGATGATAAAGAATGTAGCCGATGACAGTGCTCAGGTGCTGCTGTTGCTGGTTGAGAACCACAAGTCGTCTCCAGAGCCATGGATAAGTATGGACGGCAGTAGTTAGAATTGCAGCTTGTTCCACCTGTTCAGTCCTATGGTGCTCTCAATACTCACGGGTTAACAAAGTAGGTGTGCCTACAATGTTTCGATCATAGCTGCACACCATGTCTGCAGGAGCACCCTACAAACACTTCCACACTCTTTCATGACTTCTGCTTCCTCTCTGTTCGCAGCTTGACAGGGACTCTCCTTATGCAACGATAAACAACAGCACAGCTACTGCCATTTCATCGTTGCTATTGATACATTTAAATAACTTAGCTATTATCCAGTAATTTACAATATTTTCATTATAATTACAGTCACTTGTATACATTCCCAAACAAATCCATTGTTACATCCATTACATATTAAGAATATTTTCTGTAATAATGCTTACAAATTCAGAATTAGAAGTGCAGTACAAGTTATCAATGGATATTAAACAGCAAAAAATTTTGGGTGGTGCAGAAGGTATTTTATCTACATTTTTTGTGTTTCACGGACACACACACACACACACACACACACACACACACACACACACACACACACACACACACGGACACACGGACACAGACACGGACACACACAAGCATGCCATAATTCAACTAGAATTCTTTTGTTGTCCTGGTGACATAAACATAAACAGCTACTAGGATTGGCTGCAGATTCCTTGACTTGCGCCATAGGGTGGTGGGGTTTCGGGTTCCGCTGAATAGGTCAGGAGTTCACTACACTCAGCTGGCGGCTACACGGGTAGCGGAGGCTGTGTGGTGTGGAATGGGCGGTTTTTTAGGTTAGAAGGCCTTGGGAAAGTACGGGGTGGGCTGCAATCTCAAAGAGTGCATGGCAAATACAGGAAGTGCTTGGATCAAGGAACAGTCAGAATTGTAGTTGTAAATTATTGTAGTTGTGCTGGGAAAGTCCCTGAGCTTCAAGCGCTAATAGAAAGCACAGAAGCTGAAATAGTTATAGGTACAGAAAGCTGGCTAAAGCCTGAAATAAGTTCTGCAGAAATTTTTACGAGGTCTCAGACGGTGTTCAGGAAAGATAGATTAGGTAGAATTGGTGGTGGAGTGTTTTTGTCTGTCAGTAGTAGTTTATCTTGTAGTGAAGTGTAAGAAGATACTCCGTGCGAATTGGTATGGGTGGAGGTTATACTTAACAGCCGAACTAAGTTAATAATTGGCTCCTTCTACCGACCCCCAGACTCCGATGATATAGTTGCTGAACAGTTCAGAGAAAATTTGAGTCTCGTAACAAATAAATACCCCACTCATACAGTTATAGTTGGTGGGCACTTCAACCTTCCCTCGATATGTTGGCAAAAATACTTTTCAAAACCGGTGGTAGGCAGAAAACATCTTCCGAGATTGTCCTAAATGCTTTCTCTGAAAATTATTTCAAGCAGTTAGTCCACGAACCCACGCGAATTGTAAATGGTTGTGAAAACACATTTTACCTCTTAGCCACAAACAATCCAGAGCTAATAGAGAGCATCATGATTGATACAGGGATTAGTGATCACAAGGTCGTTGTAGCTAGGTTCAATACCATTTCTTCCAAATCCACCAGAAACAAACGCAAAATAATTTTATTTAAAAAAGCGGATAAAGTGTCACTAGAAGCCTTCCTAAGAGACAATATCCATTCCTTCCGAGCTGACTATGCAAATGTAGACGAGATGTGGCTCAAATTCAAAGATATAGTAGCAACAGCAATTGAGAGATTCATACCTCCTAAATTGGTAAGAGATGGAACTGATCCCCCATGGTACACAAAACTGGTCCTAACGCTGTTGCAGAGGCAACGGAAAAAGCATGCGAAGTTCAGAAGAACGCGAAATCCCGAAGATTGGCTAAAATTTACAGACGCACGAAATTTGGCACGGACTTCATTGCGAGATGCCTTTAATAGGTTTCACAACGAAACATTGTCTCGAAATTTGGTAGAAAATCCAAAGAAATTCTGGTCGTATGTAAAGTACACAAGTGGCAAGACGCAGTCAATACCTTCGCTGCGCAGTGCCGATGGTACTGTTACCGACGACTGTGCCGCTAAAGCGGAGTTGTTGAATGCAGTTTTCCGAAATTCCTTTACCAGGGAAGACGAATGGAATATTCCAGAATTTGAAACATGAACAGCTGCTAGCATGAGTTTCTTAGAAGTAGACACCTTAGGGATTGCGAAGCAACTCAAATCGCTTGATACGGGCAAGTCTTCAGGTCCAAATTGTATACCCATTAAGTTCCTTTCAGATTATGCTGATACAATAGCTCCCTACTTAGCAATCATATACAACCGCTCGCTCACCGATAGATCTGTACCTGCAGATTGGAAAATTGCGCAGGTCGCACCAGTGTTTAAGAAGGGTAGTAGGAGTAATCCATCGAACTACAGACCTATATCATTGACTTCGGTTTGCAGTAGGGTTTTGGAGAATATACTGTATTCAAACATTATGAATCACCTCGAAGGAAACGATCTATTGATACATAATCAGCATGGTTTCAGATGATAATAGAAGAATAGGTGCAGTCGGGAAAAGAAAAGCAGTACTTCCAGCACACCTGAATGATTTTTTATTGACAACGTAAAGGTAAGTGATCAATTAAATATGCCAAAGTCTAACAATATGCCAAAGCCTAAAAAAATCCTTTAATTTCATGCTGATTCATCAAAATGTCCAATTAAGTGAAGTTGAAATTTTATGTACTGATGAGCTTAAAATGCTTCTGTAATGTGTATAACTGAACACTGGCTGCCTAAAGATGCAATGTCAGTCACAAAACATCATTTTCTAGAATTACATCCAGTCATGGAGGGTCATGTATATTTGTTAAAAGTGGCATTGATTATTGTAACATAAAACCCATTGAACTATTAGCTGAAGAGAAAGTTTTTGAAGTATCTGCAGTTGCCAAACAAATTAAGTGAAGTTGAAATTTTATGTACTGATGAGCTTAAAAATGCTTCTGTAATGTGTATAACTGAACACTGGCTGCCTAAAGATGCAATGTCAGTCACAAAACTTGCAGACTTCAATCTTTCGTCATCATTTTCTAGAATTACATCCAGTCATGGAGGGTCATGTATATTTGTTAAAAGTGGCATTGATTATTGTAACATAAAACCCATTGAACTATTAGCTGAAGAGAAAGTTTTTGAAGTATCTGCAGTTGAACTCTCTGCATTAAAATTAATAATCATCTGTGTATATAGGAGCCCTGATGGAAACTTAAATGATTTCTGTCATCAACTAGAAGCAGCTTTAAATACTATAAAAAACTTCAACAAAACAGTGATCATATGTGGAGATTTTAATATTGATTTTCAAGAAATCTCAAAAGACCAGCAAAGCTTGATGACCCTACTGGAAACATACAACATAAAAGCCACCATAGACTCTCCTATAAGAGTTACACCAACAACTAGCTCAACAATTGATCAGATATTAATAAACACAAATGTAAATCACAATTTCTGTGCCAGAAATCTTACTACTGGCTTCAGTGATCACTATGCACAGTTTATTGCTTTGCACACCCCAAGTGAAACTACTGAGAAAGAGGAACTTGTAAAAGAAGCAAGAAAATTCACTAACAAACAAATAAACTTTTTTATACAGAGACTAAGTGAAGAAACTTGGTATTAAAATCTCTTGTGCAGAGAAAAGAAGATTACACAATATAGCAAAGACACAGAACATTTCTCATGAATTTCATTTGTACTTGAAGAATTACAAGAGGATCCTCAAAAATGTTGTAAGGAAAGCCAGAACAATGGCAAATAACAAATACATTGAAAATTCAAAAAACAAATCTAAAGATATATGAGAAGTTATAAAAAACCAAACAACAAGTGAAGCTAAACAATATGAAAATATGAACTTATCTTATGAAGGACAAAAGATTTCTGGGCATGGATGTGTGTGATGTCCTTAGGTTAGTTAGGTTTAAGTAGTTCTAAGTTCTAGTGCACTGATGACCTAAGATGTTGAGTCCCATAGTGCTCAGAGCCATTTGACAAAAGATTTCTTGCCCAACAGCAATTGCAGGGACCTTCAACAAATATTTTGCAAACATAAGTGAACAGTTAGTGAGTGGACTGGAAGAAAACAACAAAATATCACCTCCATCATCCAATAGTGTGAGTAATGTGTCTACATCTTTGTTCCTTTCACCCACAAATACCGAAGAAATTTTGTTGTTGTTGTTGTTGTGGTCTTCAGTCCTGAGACTGGTTTGATGCAGCTCTCCATGCTACTCTATCCTGTGCTAGCTTCTTCATCTCCCAGTACCTACTGCAACCTACATCCTTCTGAATCTGCTTAGTGTATTCATCTCTTGGTCTCCCCCTACGATTTTTACCCTCCACGCTGCCCTCCAATACTAAATTGGTGATCCCTTGATGCCTCAGAACATGTCCTACCAACCGATCCCTTCTTCTGGTCAAGTTGTGCCACAAACTTCTCTTCTCCCCAATCCTATTCACTACTTCCTCATTAGTTATGTGATCTACCCGTCTAATCTTCAGCATTCTTTCGTAGCACCACATTTCGAAAGCTTCTATTCTCTTCTTGTCCAAACTATTTACCGTCCATGTTTCACTTCCATACATGGCTACACTCCATACAAATACTTTCAGAAACGACTTCCTGACACTTAAATTTATACTGGATGTTAACAAATTTCTCTTCTTCAGAAACGCTTTCCTTGCCATTGCCAGTCTACATTTTATATCTTCTCTACTTCGAACATCATCAGTTATTTTGCTCCCCAAATAGCAAAACTCCTTTACTACTTTAAGTGTCTCATTTCCTAATCTAATTTCCTAGCATAACCTGACTTAATTCGACTACATTCCATTATCCTTGTTTTGCTTTTGTTGATGTTCATCTTATATCCTCCTTTCAAGACACTGTCCATTCCGTTCAACTGCTCTTCCAAGTCCTTTGATGTCTCTGACAGAATTACAATGTCATCGGCAAACCTCAAAGTTTTTATTTCTTCTCCATGGATTTTAATACCTACTCCGAATTTTTCTTTTGTTTCCTTTACTGCTTGCTCAATATACAGATTGAATAACATCGGGGAGAGGCTACAACCGTCTTACTCCCTTCCCAACCACTGCTTCCCTTTCATGTCCCTCAACTCATAACTGGTTTCTGTACAAATTATAAGTAGCCTTTCGCTCCCTGTATTTTTACCCCTGCCACCTTTAGAATTTGAAAGAGAGTATTCTAGTCAACATTGTCAAAAGCTTTCTCTAAGTCTACAAATGCTAGAAACGTAGGTTTGCCTTTCCTTAATCTTTCTTCTAAGATAAGTCGTAAGGTCAGTATTGCCTCACGTGTTCCAGTATTTCTACGGAATCCAATCTGATATTCCCCGAGGTCAGCTTCTACTAGTTTTTCCATTCGTCTATAAAGAATTCGTGTTAGTATTTTGCAGCTGTGGCTTATTAAACTGATTGTTCGGTAATTTTCACATCTGTCAACAACTGCTTTCTTTGTGATTGTAATTATTATATTCTTCTTGAAGTCTGAGGGTATTTCACCTGTTTCATACATCTTGCTCACCAGATGGTAGAGTTTTGTCAGAACTGGCTCTCCCAAGGCCGTCAGTAGTTCCAATGGAATGTTGTCTGCTCCGGGGGCCTTGTTTCGACTCAGGTCTTTCAGTGCTCTGTCAAACTCATCAAGCAGTATCGTATCTCCCATTTCATCTTCATCTACATCCTCTTCCATCTCCATAATATAGTCCTCAAGTGCATCGCCCTTGTATAGCCCCTCTATATACTCCTTCCACCTTTCTGCTTTCCCTTCTTTGCTCAGAACTGGGTTTCCATCTGAGCTCTTGATGTTCATACAAGTGGTCCCCTTATCTCCAAAGGTCTCTAATTTTCCTGTAGGCGGTATCTATCTTACCCCTAGTGAGATAAGCCTCTACATACTTACATTTGTCCTCTAGCCATCCCTGCTTAGCCATTTTGCACTTCCTGTCGATCTCATTTTTGAGACGTTTGTATTCCTTTTTGCCTGCTTCATTTACTGCATTTTTATATTTTCTCTTTTCATCAATTAAATTCAATATTTCCTCTGTTGCCCAAGGATTTCTACTAGCCCTCGTCTTTTTACCTACTTGATCCCCTGCTGGCTTCACTACTTCATCCCTCAAAGCTACCCATTCTTCTTCTACTGTATTTTTATCCCCCATTCCTGTCAATTGTTCTCTTATGCTCTCCCTGAAACTCTGTACAACCTCTGGTTCTTTCAGTTTATCCAGGTCCCATCTCCTTAAGTGCCCACCTTTTTGCAGTTTCTTCAGTTTTAATCTACAGGTCATAACCAATAGATTGTGGCCAGAGTCCACATCTTCCCCTGGAAATGTCTTACAATTTATAACCTGGTTCCTAAATCTCTGTCTTACCATTATATAATCTATCTGATACCTTTTAGTATCTCCAGGGTTGTTCCATACAACAACCTTCTTTCATGATTCTTAAACCAAGTGTTAGCTATGATTATGTTGTGCTCTGTGCTAAATTCTACCAGGCGGCTTCCTCTTTCATTTCTTACCCCCAATCCATATTCACCTACTACGTTTCCTTCTCTCCCTTTTCCTACACTCGAATTCCAGTCACCCATGACTATTAAATTTTCGTCTCCCTTCATTATGTGAATAATTTCTTTTATTTCATCATGCATTTCTTCAATTTCTTCGTCATCTGCAGAGCTAGTTGGCATATAAACTTGTACTACTGTAGTAGGTGTGGGCTTCGTATCTATCTTGGCCACAACAATGCATTCGCTGTGCTGTTTGTAGTAGCTTACCCGCATTCCTATTTTCCTATTCATTATGAAACCTTCTCCTGCATTACCCCTATTTGATTTTGTGTTTATAACCCTGTAGTCACCTGACCAGAAGTCTTGTTCCTCCTGCCACTGAACTTCACTAATTCCCACTATATCTAACTTTAACCTATCCATTTCCCTTTTTAAATTTTCTAACCTACCTGCCTGATTAAGGGATCTGACATTCCACGCTCCGATCCGTAGAACACCAGTTTTCTTTCTCCTGATAACGACATCCTCTTGAGTAGTCTCCGCCCGGAGATCCGAATGGGGGACTATTTTACCTCCGGAATATTTTACCTAAGAGGACGCCATCATCATTTAATCATACAGTAAAGCTGCATGCCCTCGGGAAAAATTATGGCCGTAGTTTCCCCTTGCTTTCAGCCGTTCGCAGTACCAGCACAGCAAGGCCGTTTTGGTTATTGTTACAAGGCCAGATCAGTCAATCATCCAGACTGTTGCCCTTGCAACTACTGAAAAGGCTGCTGCCCCTCTTCAGGAACCACACGTTTGTCTGGCCTCTCAACAGTTACCCCTCCGTTGTGGTTGTACCTGCGGTACGGCTATCTGTATCGCAGAGGCACACAAGCCTCCCCACCAATGGCAAGGTCCATGGTTCATGGGGGGGGGGGGGGGGGGGGGGGGGGAATTTTATCAGTTATAAAAACCTTGAAAACAGGGTACTCATGTGGAATTGATGGAATACCAGATGCAATTATTAAAAATTTGCTGTCTTGCCTTAGCTGAACCCTTGACACATTTGTGCAGCAGCTCCCTGGCATCAGGTACCTTCCCTTCATGCTTATAAACAACAAAACTGAAATCACTGTTCAAAAAAGGAAATCCAGAATGTGTTTCAAATTATAGACCAATAGCCCTACTGCCTCTATTTAAAAAAAATATCTTTTATAAGAGATTGTCTGATTTCCTAAATAAAAATAAAGTTCTCTCTCCTTCACAGCATGGCTTCAGTAAAGGCTCTTCAACTGAAAGTGCAATATTTGAATTTCTTAATGAAATATATACTAAACTGGATGCAAGTGAGTTTGTGACAGGCATATGTCTTGAGTTATCTAAGGCTTTTGATGTCATTGACCATAATGCCCAACTGCAGAAGCTTGACCAATTAGGAATTAGAGGTATATCCAATGAGTGGCTTAAGATATACCTATGTGGTCGCAAACAGGTGGTTGAATTACAATATACTGACCGTAACAAAATCAGCTACTGCTATTCAGGATATGAAATGTGGTGTACCTCAAGGATCAGTATTAGGACCCATTCTGTTTCTCTTTTATGTCAATGATCTTATGTACAACAAGTACTGCCAAACTACCCTCCAACTTGCAGACAATACAAGCTTCCTTATTAGTGGTAAAATGGAAGAAAAACTAAAAGACTCCGCTGTCCAAACAATGAACAGTGGTTCAGTTATAACAAGCTAATTATAAACAAAGAAAAGACAGTAGCACTGAACTTCTATAATGTAAAAGGAAGACACCACCCAAACATAGAAATAGAACTTACGGACAAAGTTCTTGAAAGTGTTGACAGCACTAAATTTCTGCGACTCTGGCTGCAGAACAACACAAAATGGGAGGTACACATTGAATATTTGCAAAGAAAACTAAGCAAAACCTGTTACATGATACAGATCTTAAAAAAATATTGCAGCAAAGCCAGCCTGTTAAATGTATACTACTCCTATGTGTATTCTGTAGTTAAATGTGGCATAATCTTCTGGGGCAATTTAACAACAAATATTAAAGTTTTCAGGATGCAAAAGAGAATATTAAGAATTATTGAAAGGGTAAACAATACGAAATCATGCAGACCCATATTCAAAAAACTGTCAGTTCTTCTTCTTCCTTGCATTTTTATCTAACGAAACATCAGTTTTCATCAAACAATATATTGATAGACACCCAGATATCTTATTAAAAAATGAAGATATACATGCACACAATACAAGGAAAAAATCTGACCTTCATATGAAACAGGTGAGAACATCATTGTGTCAAAAAGGCACACTACATACTGGGATAAAGATTTTCAATAATCTACCTAACCACATTAAATCAGCAGGTAAACTCTGTAGTTTTAAGGCTGAAGTAAAGGCATATTTAATTGATCATTGCTTTTACAGTCTGACAGAATACATAAAAGTCAAACAACAAAAATAAGATATGAATATTCTGCTTTGTATGTTGCCTGTAATGTTTGTTGTATGTTTGAATATTTGCTAAATTACTTCAATATCTGGTTCTTAGGATTGAAATACAAACTGTATTTTATCTTGTAAATACCTAACCATTCCCAATATCCTTGTATATATTCTATACATGTATCATTTGAAGGACTAAATAACTAAATAAAAAACATCGTTCTTGTACAACGCAGCTAGCTCTTTATTTGCACGAAGTAATGGCCTCTATCGACAGGGGATCTCAAGTTGATTCCGTATTTCTAGATTTCCAGAAAGCTTTTGACACCGTTCCTCACAAGCGACTTCTAATCAAGCTGCGGGCCAGTGGGGTATCATCTCAGTTGTGCGGCTGGATTCGTGATTTCTCGTCAGGAAGGTCGCAGTTCGTAGTAATAGACGGCAAATCATCGAGTAAAACTGAAGTGATATCAGGTGTTCCCCAGGGAAGTGTCCTGGGACCTCTGCTGTTCCTGATCTATATAAATGACCTGGGTGACAATCTGAGCAGTTCTTTTAGGTTGTTCGCAGATAATGCTGTAATTTACCGTCTAGTAAGGTGATCCGAAGACCAGTATCAGTTGCAAAGCAATTTAGAAAAGATTGCTGTATGGTGTGGCAGGTGGCAGTTGACGCTAAATAACGAAAAGTGTGAGGTGATCCACATGAGTTCCAAAAGAAATCCGTTGGAATTTGATTACTCGATAAATAGTACAATTCTCAAGGCTGTCAATTCAACTAAGTACCTGGGTGTCAAAATTACGAACAATTTCAGTTGGAAAGACCACATAGATAATATTGTGGGGAAGACGAACCAAAGGTTGCGTTTCATTGGCAGGACACTTAGAAGATGCAACAAGTCCACTAAAGAGACAGCTTACACTGCACTCGTTCGTCCTCTGTTAGAATATTGCTGCGCGGTGTGGGATCCTTACCAGGTAGGATTGACGGAGGACATCGAAAGGGTGCAAAAAAGGGCAGCTTGTTTTGTATTATCACGTAATAGGGAAGATAGTGTGGCAGATATGATACGCGAGTTGGGATGGAAGTCATTAAAGCAAAGACGTTTTTCGTCGCGGCGAGATCTATTTACGAAATTTCAGTCACCAACTTTCTCTTCCGAATGCGAAAATATTTTGCTGAGCCCAACCTACATAGGTAGGAATGATCATCAAAATAAAATAAGAGAAATCAGAGCTCGAACAGAAAGGTTTAGGTGTTCGTCTTTCCCGCGCGCTGTTCGGGAGTGGAATGGTAGGGAGATAGTATGATTGTGGTTCGATGAACCCTCTGCCAAGCACTTAAATGTGAATTCCAGAGTAATCATGTAGATGTAGAGTTGTCACCCAGTTTAATTCAATTTTCTATTTTTTCAAAATCATGCATGTGCTCTCATAGCTAAACTTCAACTTTCATGTGGAATAACATCATCAGTTAAGAGTTGTATTGTGTTACTCAGCAGTTTTGCTTGAGATGTGGCACTTTAGTGGCAAAGGAAATGCGCAGTTTGCAACAACAAAACACCGTGCACGCACAAGCATTTGCAAATAGCAAAAATATGTCAAAGGCCATAGGGCGAAGACTATGAAATTCTTCGTAACTGCTTGCTATGAGCATGACGTCATAAATATTCACATTAGGTTCGTTTGACCAGTTGCCAGCGGGCTGTTGCGCATGCGCAGTTGACTCGCGTATAAGCAGTACCTTCTCCCACTTCTCGCTACTTGAAGTTTGGGTGTTACCTATATCGGCAGTAGCAGCAAGCAGCCAGATGCAAACGAGAAAAATTTTTCTCGCGTGCCCTAGCTGCCAGATTTGCGCATGCACAGAGTTGTCTGAGTTGTATTGGGGAGGGGGGTAGTCTCCACATGACCCATGTTTACGTTAAGTGATTTCGCTGCTTTTCTTCGTGTACAGCTTGCACAACAAATGGAAACAAATCGAATTTCTGTGACCGGGAGCTATCAAGTTAATTAAAAATACATTCACATAATTATGGAGGGCAAAAATATTAGTTTCAGTTTTCTGATTTTATTTTATTTCCAAGTTAGTCGCAGTAAAGCATTAATCGCCTTGCAGAACAGTGCAGTTATTTTTGCAATTGTGCTAAAGAAATTTGGTTTTATTACTCTTTCCGCTGAGGCAATAATTTAATTTGACACAAAGTGTTTCATTCTACAGTATTGGATACTTCCAACTGTTAGCTGAATTTCAAGTGCACGTAATCATCTTCTGCCATGTATGGCATTATGCCATAATAAAGAACCAAAAACGAGATCGTAGAGTACTGGTACTCCAAGAAAATTTACATCCTAAAAACCACACTGAAAAGCTTAATATCAGCTGGGACCTGCTTCATTGTGATTCTGGAAAAGCCAATTTGCAGTTCAACCCGAATTGTGCATTTTAGTATGGTTTACGAAGTTCCGATGCTCTTTGGAGTATACTCTAATGCCCTGTTTCTTTTATGGTGTAATGTAAGCTGTCGTAGTGCTTTATACACGAACATGCGGGATTCCTACAGCACTGCAGTTGCACACGCACAATAATGCCTGTTTTCTGGCGCTCTCCGGCAACTGGTAAATCGAACCTATTTCTAACAGTCTCCGAATAGTATTGCGAACGGTGGTTAGAAAAGCGTTACTTTCAAACTAAATTTCTTTTCACGTAAGATGAGTTATGTTACGTGTGAGAAAGTGGGATGGATTTGTAAATCACAGAGCGTTCAAAACTGAACAGTTTGAGGACCAGCCATTTGCAAAAATTTCGAGCCAAAGACATTTATGTCATAATTTTACATTTTCTGGCACATTTATGTGATGTATACTTTAAAAGTATAACACACGCAAAAATAGATCAGTATTACGTGTGAAAGCTTAGCTTCTGTTGTAATGTGTTAATCTTAGAGACCAATATTATATGTGAAAGCTTAGCTTTTCTTGTAGATATACGGTACTGTGTACATTAATGTAAAGCGTTACATAACCAGTGAGCTTGCTATTGGCTGACTCTAACACGTGTACTATGCTCTCAATAGCAGCTGTGATCGGGTGACGAGATCTCGTGGCTTGAGAAATGACTGGCTTACAAAAGGACATCGCAACCTTGGTTTCAATGCCCCGGAAACTAGCGCGCAGTGTTTGGTGCAATTCGAATTTATCCTTTCGTAATACGAAAATATGCAGCGTATATGTTGCTGCAAATGAAAAGGTCTTTCCAAAACTTCTCTCCCTTTTTTTTTTTAAGTCTCTCCAAAACTTCTGTTCCCTGTCTTTTTTTTCCGGGAAGTTCTACGCGATTGTATAAAACGTAAACGATTCAAAAGATTGATAAGTTTTACAGTTCCGAGGGAAAATCTATGGAGAACCTACTGTCACTTAGCAGAGAAAAAGTGTATTTTCGCCCGGGAAAAAGCGTATTTTTTAAACGGGATATCCGGGAATTTTTTTTTCTTGTCCCCGTATACACCCTGGAAATTGAGCCCTCCACAATATCTAAGAAATTCTCATTTCAGTCTCGGTGCATTCTGATATCAAACCAGTGAAAACAGATACGGCTAAAACGTAAAAATAAATAAGTAAATAAATCTCTTGGATCTTTATAGAACCCAGGATTCACCACCATTCGTGGAATATTTAGAGAGTAAAAATTATTGTGCTGGCAGCTGGTTATAAAACAGAAGTAAATGATGCAGGAGCAGCCACTTCTATCATCCAGTCAAAAGTAAACATTGAGAAAATTTTAATAGCTTACATTCCACACCATCAAAAATCCAAATGAGGTGGAATCTGAGGTGTACCAACAGAGATTTATGAAGATGAACTGTTAGCGTAAATAATATCACCAATAAAAGTAATACATGTTTGATTATGAACAAAGTTATAGCATCAAAACAATAGCCAAGTGTGCGCAGAACCAAAGGCTAATCTGCAATGTACCAGTTGACTTCAGATTGTTGAGAACTGCCGGTCTCCTATAGAGGAACTGATCCTTACAGACCAACTGATAACAAATTAGATGCACAACAGTCCTACAGTGGCATTTCTTCAATCATAATTATCCTGGAACGGGTAAAGAGAGGTGATGATATTGACTTGACAACTGTTTGAGGTTCAAATTAAAATTTGCTAAATTTTGATGATAGGCTCACATAGTTCCAAGATCCACCACCAAAATAAGATATTCGTTTTTCCCAACATAAAAATTACTCTTAAAATATTACAGAGGGGTGCCTGAACTCAAATAGACAGTGTTCTCCACAAGATTTAAAAGATGATTAAATAATAATAATAATAATAATAATAATAATAATAATAATAATAATTTTATTGTCGTTCAGTTGATTACAGCAATAGACAAAGTCAAGAGCATATATTTCTACATAAACTACTATATCGATGTAAATTGTTTTACATAAAATAGGTACACGTTAGAATACTGTATTTTCATCTTCAAAGAATTCATCAATGGTGTAAACGGATTGTTCACTAATAGCTTGTATAATTTAGCTTTAAAGATATTTACAGGCAGTTCTTTAAAGTCAGCACTTAGTCTGTTAAACATCCTTAGTCCAAGAACTAGGTAAGAGTTATGCGATTTTGATAATCTATGATATGGTACGTCTACAGATGTTCCGTTTCTAGTATTATGGCTATGAACATCACTTCTCAACATAAAATTAGACACATTGTTTCTAATGTACATTAAAACATTGTAGGTGAATAAGTATACTACTGTAAGGCACTGCAATTTAATGAACAGAGGTTTACAATGTTCTGTTTAATCAGAATCCGTTATTATTCTTATTACTTTCTTCTGTAAAAGTAAAACGTCATTTACATGACAGCTACTACCCCACAGTAAAATTCCATAAGAGATGATGCTTTGGAAGAAGGCAAAATATGCTGATCTCACATAGTCATTGGGAACATGACTTTTTAAATTTCTAATTAGATACATAACTCTTGAAAGCCTAGCCAATATATTTTTAATGTGTGGTTCCCACGTCAATTTATTGTCAATAGTAACACCTAAAAAGTTAACAGTTTCTAATTCCTGGTAGTTAGGAATCTCTTTGAGGCTAAAGTAAAGTGTCTGGGTTTTGTTTTCATTTAGCAGGAAGCCATTAGCTTTGAACCATGATGAGGACTGGGCAAGGGTATTTTCGGTCAGTGTTTTCAGTGTACCTAGATCAGAGCTTTTATGTAGAAAAGTTGTGTCATCAGCATACAATATTGTATGAGAATTTATGAATAAGCGCAGGTCATTAATCATTAGTATAAACAGTAAAGGTCCAAGCACCGACCCTTGAGGCACTCCGTACCTAACATTAACCAAATGTGATTTCTCCCTACCAATGCACACAACTTGTTGACAGTTCTCTAGAAAAGACCTGAACATATTGTATTGTATTTATTGGTCCACTAAATCTTACATGTACAGTACAGCACATCAGATATTGGACAGGTCAAAGTATATCTTACAATTAAAACACTTTAGGAACTAGAAAATTATGTTCACAGAATTTTTCAGCGCTTAATATACTGGGCAAGTCAATGTGTAAGTTATAATTAAACCACATTAGAAACTTGAAGTTTACAACTGAATACATGTATAAGCCAATATTAACGATTACAGTATTTGCATGATCCTCACTTAAGCTCTAAGGATTTTTGAGGAACTCTTCTACACTATGAATTGACATGTACACTAGAGAATTACATTCACAGAATTTTACTTCATATACTGGGCAAGTCGGTATACAACTTATACTTGAACCCTATTTGAAACTTGAGAATTACATCTGAATGTATTTATACGCCAATATTAATGGTTACAGTATTTGCATAATCATCACTTAGACTCTCGTGGATTTTGGAGGAACTCTTCCACACTATAAAAGCAATGTGTCAACAGATATTCTTTTAATGCTGCTTTAAAATTTTTTACATCAGTCTTTACTTTAATTTCTCTTGGAAATTTATTGTAGATAATTTTTCCATGGTGTAATGTTCCTTTTTGGCACAAACTGGTTTTTGTATGGAGTACATGATGAACATTTTCATTTTTGGGGAGGATACTAGGATTTGTTATTGTATATTTCTTTATAAACATTGCACTTTCAAATAGGAAAATACATGGAAGGAGAAGAATCCCCATCCTTTTAAATAATGGTATACATGGTTTGTTCCTTTTTATTCTAGCCATGATTCTCACTATTCTTTTTTGCATCCTGAAGAGTTTTAGCCAGGATGGCGAGTTACCCCAAAAAGTGATCCCATATTTTAGGACAGAATGTATATTAGAATAGTAAACTGTCATTAGACAGTCCTTATGACAGCAGTTTTCTAGCACTCTCACTAAATAACACATGGCACTTAGCTTCTTTAATATGTTGTCAATGTGAGTTTCCCATCTAAGATTGTCCACCAGAAATTTTGTATTAGGCACACTTGCAATATCCATGTCTGACATCTGAATTCTTATATCCTCTTCAATGTTTCTCTTGACATTATGAAAATTTAATGCTACTGTTTTGCTTTTATTTATTATTAGTTTGTTTTGGTTGAACCAGTTTACAACATTTGTTAATGCCTCAGACAGTCTTGTCTGTAGTATCTCTGCAGTCTTCCCGCTGACTAATATGCTTGTGTCATCTGCAAACTGGATAGTGCTATGGTACTGGTTGGTTGATGTTAGGTCATTTATATATATATATCAAAAATAGGATGGGGCCCAGTACCGAGCCCTGTGGTACTCCATATTTTACTGCTTTATAATCAGAATAGTGTCTTGTTGATTTATTTTCTTTGTGAAAATGTATTTCTACTACTTGCTTGCGGTCAGTAAGATATGATCTAAGCCAGCTGTTAGGCATACCTCTGATACCAATTCTTTCAAGCTTCTGCAGCAATAGAGTGTGGTCTATGATGTCAAAAGCCTTAGACAGATCAAGGCATATGCCAGTTACTTTTTGTCCACTATCAATTTTTTCGAGTACTTCACCCAGAAATTCATATATTGCTGTTTCTGTTGATCGGCCTTTCCGGAAGCCATGTTGGGTTGTGGATAATATTTTGCACTTTTCTAGAAAATCTAGCAACCTCTTATGAAAAAATTTTTCTAGTATTTTCGAAAATGTAGATAGCAAGACAATAGGTCTATAATTGGCTATGTCTTCTTTCTTACCCTTTTTGAACAGTGGTTTTAGTTTCACTGTCTTTAAGCAGTTATTTATTTATACTGTTGTCATCAAAACCATAGTAAACTAGCTTATTCAGCACAGTGTCATGCTCTACACAGTCAAAGGCTCTGCTCAGGTCACAAAATGTAGCCTGGGCATAGTCCCTAGCCTCGAACACATCTAGGACTAATTTTACGAGGGAGTCCATTGCATCTGTTGTGGATTTACCTTTCCTAAATCCAAACTGTTTATCACTAATTATATTTAGTTTACCCAAGTAGGCACTAACTTGCTCATACATAATCGTTTCTAAAATTTTTGAAAAAACTGGGGTCATGGATATAGGTCTGTAACTAGCGGGACAGTTCTTTTCCCCTTTTTTGTATATGGGAACAACTCTAGAAATTTTTAGTATGTCGGGGAACTTACTTTCAACTAGGCATTTGTTAACACAAAAGGGTAAACGATAAATCACACAATCAATAACATCTTTCAACAAATTACATGACATATCATAGTAATCAACACTAACTGAAGGTTTGAAATTTTTCACTATTTTTAGGATATTATGTGGACTCACTTCTGTGAAAGTGAAGGTGCTTGGGGGAAGCTTTTCAAAGCAGCTGTCCATAATACTAAGTGCATTTTCAGGTGGTTTGATTTTTTTGAACTACTAATTTCTTCAATGGACGGAATGCAATATTTATTAAATTCTTCTGGGGTAATGGCAATTTCCTCTTTGTGTTTAGTGTGTGCAATGGAGTTTATTACACTCCAGGCCTTCTTGCATTTATTGTTAGATTTTTGAATGTTTACTATGTTATGCAGTTTCTTTACTTCATTTATTACCTTCCTGTACTTGCATTTAGCTTTAGCATACAGGTCTTTATACAGTTCTGATTTACTGGTTTTGTACAGACTAGAATACAGCATAACAGTAATAGGTGTGGTTGTGGAAACATGTTTCAGGCCAAAGTTCAAAGTTTATTTTAAAAATTTCAATGTCATTAGAGACGACGAACACATGGTGAAGGAGGAGGAGCAACATTCTTTCTAAGAAATGCTTTTCCAAATCAGAGACCACATTAGAAAACTGTTTTAAGACAACTGTTAACTGTGGCAGTATGCAGAAACTCCCAATAAATCCCATCATTATATTATTTGTACATAAAATGGCCAAACTTAAGAATATACTAAAAACAGTGAAGAAATCTAATCAATAAATTACAGCTACTTTACATTATTTGCGAACAATGGAAAATCCTGGATGGAGTGTAACAATATTATAAAAAGGATAGTTGCTGCCCATTATTTAGTGGAGATGCTGAATCACAAATAGGCACAACAATAAGACTGCTGGAAAGGAAGCTTTTGGCCAACAAAGCCTTTGTCAAAAATAGACAACATATATACACCCCTTCACACAAACGCAACTCACACAAACATGATCAGTCCCTCGCAGCTGAGACCAGATTCAATATTTGCAGACTACATTATTTGCAAACTACATATGCATATGTGACTTCAGTGCCCACCTTACTGTATGGGAATGTCCATATATACATATTACTGCAGCTAGTTTGCTAATTGTTATGACAATTATAGTACAGTTGTAATTTATGATGGATCACCAATGGTAATTCCAACTGTAGACAAAAGACCAAATGCATTAGATCCCACAATCACTTCAGCAGTTTTAAAAGTGTGGCAGAATGGGGAGTAAAGCCCTATTCGTTAGAGTCAAACCATTATGCTATAATCATAGAAATAAAAAAAATGAGATGACTTTACTCCATGAATATTACAGAAACAACAACTGAAACATAAAATAAGCTGACTAGCAGAAATTCAGGAATACTTTGTTAGAAAGAGCAAAACGTACTGATCTGAAACTTTCTGGTCAAGAATGCTATAATGAAGCACTCATTGTAGTTAATAATGATGCACACAGCTCTATCCCAAGACATAAAATAAAGACATAAAATAGTGGTCACAGATAGAAGTCGTGTAATATGCTTTTGGAATGTTGATTCTCAAAGACAGTAGCAAAATGAAGATTGCCATTGAGGCGAAAGAGGAAAATTGAAACGGTTTTTTATTATTGCTTATCGATTTCAGTTACAGAGTGATCATCTTCAGTACTAAAATGAAATAAAACACACAAAGCTGAATGATAAATGTTCTCATATTGTGAACAACTGTCATTGCACTATATAAGTGCTCACCCAAAGTTATGATAACATCTTCCTGAGAGACTGATGAACACCTCATTTTTCAACTTGGGGAGACACCTAGCCCATGAAGAACTCTCAAAAATAGGTTGTTTTTATCATCATCTGCTCATTGAGCAGGACACTAACAGGCAATTTTTGATTGCCACAAGCCACACTCCTCTGGATTTAACATCACATAGAGAGGCTAAGGGCTGATATCTCAATCACCATGAAGAGATAGAGAAATTCTGCAGTCAAAACTCACTTCACAGTTTCCTACTCAGTTAGTCATGAGGATGAAGAGCAGCCATTTTTGAGAGTTCTTCGTGGGCTGACTGTCTGTCCAAGTTGAAAAATGAGACATCCATCAGTCTCCCAGGAAGACATCAACACACCTTTCACTGTGTGCTTATATAGTGCCATGATAGTTGCTCTTAATATAAGAATATTTTTCCATACAGTTTATATTGAAATAGATGTATATGGATTTGATACACCACAGGGTATAGTTCTATGATCTTGTTTTAGCTGTCAGTACCAGGAGGACCAGAGTTTTTAATGAGAAATAAGTGTATTTTAAATGTCTACTACAGTTTTCCTAATGATAACATGGTTTCATTAACAAATATATATAGAAAAGTCTATTCTTTTGGTACACAAGCAATTCGAAATTGTTTGTATGTCCATCCAACAACCTAGTTAGCACTAGTAGCATTCATATTATCTTGCACTACGTTTTTATGGCAATGTATATTTAATGCTACAATTCTGTATTTTATTTAATATAAATCTCTGTCCAACCCACTGTATTCTAATGTACAAATAAAAACTCTGTATCATAAATCTATTCAATAAAGAGGTTGTTGATGGCATCCACGACAAACATGGAACTTAGCTGTTTATTTATTTATTTCTTACTCCGCCAATCCACCTGTGATAAACACACAAGGATATAGAATGTGTCAGTAAACAATCTGTACTTAGGTTGTATAAAAGCAGTCAATCATACAGAAGTAATACTCCATGTTTGCATTATATGTTAAGAATGACAGATTACAGCAAACATTAGACACATAGAGTGAAAAACAAATACAAAACCAGCGAAAATAACTATGAATATTACATGAGTATGGTAACAATATAATGAAAAGGAAAGTTACTGCCCACCGTATAGTGGAGTTGCTGAGTCACAGATACGCACAACAAAAGACTGCCACAAAAAAGCTTTTGGCCAAGGAGGCCTTTGTTGAAAGTAGACATCTATTTTTGACAAAAGCCTTGTCGGCTAAAAGCTTATTTGTGACAGTCTTTTGTTGTGCCTATCTGCAACTCAGCATCTCCACTATATGGTGAGTAGCAAATTCCCTTTTCATAATATTTTGATATTCCATCCTTGATTTTCCATTGTTTGATTTTTTTCATGAGTATGGTATCTACGTCATGGCTCAAACTTACACTATGGTATATCGCACTCACAACTTCTGGTCCACAGATCTATTAGGTTTTTTCATTGTGGCTAAGAAAACTCTCCCAAACTGTAGAATGACCTTTCCAATAGAAATTGCTTCTGATGTTCCCTAAAAGAGGAATGTTTACCAAATTCACTTTTAATATCTGGAGGGACAACATTAAGAACTTTTGCACCTGAGAACTGCACACCCTTTTGGACTATAGTCAGGTTTTTACAATCATTGTGGAAATTGTACTTTCTCCTAGTACTGTATCCATGGTATTCACTATTTTTTTTTTTACAAAACTCTGTATTTTTGCTGATGAGACACATAAGAGGAAATATGTACTGGGAACTAACAGTAAAAATTTTCTTGTTTCTGGAAAAGGGTTCTACAACTACATCTAGAGACTATGAAGTTCATTATTCTTACAGCACGTTTTTGGGCCAAGAGTATTTTCTTTGCTAGTGTTTGGTTTTCCCAAAATATATCATATGTTATAAGAGAATGGAAATATCCATATTATGCTACTTTCACTGTGTGTATATTTCCGCTCTTGGAGAGAACTTGCAGGGCAAAAAGTGATGAGCTGAGTCTCTTCTGAAGATTTATTATATGATGAGACCAGTTTACTGTGGAGTCAATTACAGTACCAAAAAACTTGGTTGTTTCAACTCTTTCTGTTGTTTCTGTGCCACACTTCACAGTTAACTCATCCTTAGTTTTTGCAGTTTCAGTGAACTGAATATAGTTAGTCTTATCGAAGGTCAACAAGGGTCCATTGATGCTAAACCATTTTGTTAAATCAATAAGATTATTCGTAACAGATCCATGAAGATCTTCACATTATGACCCTCAATCATAATGTTGGCGTCATCTGCAGAACTTGTAAAAAAAAGTACTGTAGTTTTGTACACAAAACCAAGTCACTTATAAATGTGAGGAACAGTAACGGACCAAGACTGAATCCTTGGAGCACTCCACATTTAATGGCTCTCCAATTAGAAGGACCCAGCCCACTATGGATGTCATCAGTACTATCTACTACTACTTTCTGCTTTCATCTTTGAGGTATGATTCTAAGCACATATTTGGTATGCCCCTTAGGTATTCCTAATAGGCCTGCCTTCTGTAATAGGTTTTTGTAAGCAGCTGGCTCAGTTTGAATGTTACCTGCTAGTTGGCACATTCTTCACTGTAAACACCTATGTTTGAAGTTATATTTGGTGCATGATTATATGAGTCCACTGGACTTAGTCTTGATATGAATGTTACCTTGTGAAACTCAATGTTCTCTATTGTAAATTGGGACATATGTTTTTGCATTGCTCATTTATGTTTGACTTTATGTGTTTTTATTTTATTTAATCACTGAAGAAGATCACTCTAATTGAAATCGACGTACAATAATAAGAAACAGTTCCAAAATTATACGACCAGTGCTCAACTTTTCTAATGCAATCCATCCGTTTTTTTAAAAAAGCTATCAAAGATAGAATTTCAAAATAATACTACCAGTCATGGAACTTGGAAAGTATTCAAATAATAATCCCAATATTATGAAAAGGATAGCTCGGTTGCTATTCACCATACAGCAGAGATGTTAAGTCGCTGATAGGCACAATAAAAAGATTGTCAAACAAGTATGCTTTTGGCTAAAAAGGCCTTCATTGGAATTAGACAACATACCACAAACACAACTCATACACACATGACCACAGTCTCTGACTTCCGAGGCCAGGGTCTGGCCTCAGCAGCCAAAGACTGTGGTCTTATGTGTACGAGTTGTGTTTGTGTGAGTGTATATGCGTATGTTGTTTAATTCTGATTACAGCCTTTTTGGCTGAAAGATTACTTGTTTGACTGTATTTTTGTTCACCTGTCTGCAACTCAGCATTTCAGCTATATGGTGAATAGCAACCTATCCTCTCCATAATTTTGTCATTATTCCATCATGGATTTTCCATTGTCAAATAACAATCAACTGCTTTGTCCCTGTGTATCAGAAATACTCCAGTAAGAACAGTCATACAGTGATTAAACTGGTGGATAGTATCAAATAGACTTTTGGTGGATGGTATCAAATAGACTGTTCATCCAAACACAATTTGGGTTTTGAAGAGGAAATGTTACTTCAGATAGTTTAACATTATTATATGCAGATATAACTAGAGACTGGAAAAAAGGAAACAAAGTGACAGCATTGTTCTCAGATATCACTGGGGCCTGTGATCATGTGCTGGTACCAATCTTACAACAAAAACTGACATCATTAGGTCTTCCAGAGACTTTCAGTTTTGGAATATGTTCATTGCATCATAAAAACCCCACTATTGTTTACAACTTACATGAGAGACTTATAAATGTTATTTCAGCCACCATCATACTGCAGTGTATGGATAATGTCTGCATTTATGCTAGAGGACAACTGGGATTAGAAACATTGTGTACCCTGAATGAGATTTTCACTCTGCAGCGGAGTGTGCGCTGATATGAAACTTCCTGGCAGTTTAAAACTGTGTGCCCGACCGAGACTCGAACTCGGGACCTTTACCTTTCGCGGGCAAGTGCTCTACCATCTGAGCTACCGAAGCACGACTCACGTCCGGTACTCACAGCTTTACTTCTGCCAGTATCTCGTCTCCTACCTTCCAAACTTTACAGAAGCTCTCCTGCGAACCTTGCAGAACTAGCACTCCTGAAAGAAAGGATATAGCAGAGATGTGGCTTAGCCACAGCCTGGGGGATGTTTCCAGAATGAGATTTTCACTCTGCAGCGGAGTGTGCGCTGATATGAAACTTCCTGGCAGATTAAAACTGTGCGAAAGGCAAAGGTTTCGAGTTCGAGTCTCGGTCGGGCACACAGTTTTAATCTGCCAGGAAGTTTCATTGTGTACCCTATCTGTGATCAACCTATGTCCTATACCTTACCATGGGTGCTAATGCTTATACGTGTGTCCGAGTCTCCCTTTTTTGTGAAAGGCTGTTCCATTGCAGTTTCCTTATCATTTCTGTGTTATTACTTGTCCTTCTGTACTATCCCATTAAGTGTTTGGCTGCCTTCCATTGGTACTTGTTCTGTCTCCTTAGACAGGTGTCTTTGCAGGGGATCCCATATTCCTGTCGTGTACTCCAGTTGATGTCTTCCAAGTGATGTATAGGCCTCCTTCTTTGTATTCTTACTCTCACACTTCAGCACCCTCATTAGCATGTGCAGAGACATATATACCTTGTTTATTGCCTTCCTGCAGACAGGAACAGGATCCAAAACAAATCCCCAAAAATGGAGATAACCAACACCATTTAATTTGTGCAATTATGGCAATGTCCAGGCAACACAACACATAGCCATGCCCAAACTGCCTCAAGTAGTGCAGCCTCATAGACCCCATTTAGCAACTCCTAATGCAGGTGTGGACTAAACTAGTCTGACTAATCTGTTCTGTTTTGTACATACACACTCGCCTTTTTTCTGTTGTTTGTTGTAAGTGTATTTGTCTTTTGTATTCCTATAACTTGTACTTTTTTTTCAATTTGTAATTTGGTGCTTCTGATATAAATGAGAGAAGTTATAAATGCAAAAGACTACTCAGCTCTATTTTGCCTGTGTAATTTATGGATGTTTTGAAGCAGAGTTTGCAAGTATCAGACTGGTGCATGCACTGCCATCTGTTACAAGTGTTAGAGGCAGCTTGTGTCATCATGTTTTGATGTACTGATACAAGACCTTTGATAGCATGTGTGACTTGTCTTGCTGTTGTAAGAAGACTGACCAGTGCACAAGGAACAACAAACCACATGACACTGATTCCTTGGTTGAAGTGGCTCATCACACACACTAATCTATCTATGCTATTGTTAACATTTTACTAGTAACATAATATTAAGGAATCATATACCATTGAGTGCTCAAAAATAATTTTATGATAGTGAATCCCTTCAAACCTTCAAAGGTCTTTAACTTTCTGCCAAAATCATGTTTGCTTCTATCTTGTACCTGTTCTAGTGAATGACTAGTTCCAGAATAGGTGCAGCTGAACACTTCCAACCATTCAAAACAATGTTGGAAACCACATCAATAAGCTGCTCACTGAAGGCCATATCCCATGTGATAACTACTTAGTGTTTGCTTGTGGCTTTACTGTGGATTTATTTGAACATCTCTGTTCAATTGTGGAGTAGCCGTGTATCAGTATGTAGTTGTTGGTGTGTACAAAAAAATGATGTGGTATGTTTTTTACTGAAGAATGGTGCAATATCAATAGCTGAGTTAGAGTGTCAAGTTTCTTATTTGTATATTTATCAACTGCTCAACACTTCCTCTGCATAGCAAGTGATTTTCTTTGCTCATGCCGTTGTTTGTATTTCACTCAAGATTGTCCATTATCATATTAAAATGTACTCTTTTTGTCAAGCTATAATGCAAAATGTCATATTTGTTTGAGATTTTGTTTGTTCCCATTTCTGCTAATGAGTTTGACTGTACTATTTGAATAAGCTGATTTAAATTAATGTAGCTCTCATTTATTGATAAATGGACAGTGTCTTATTATCTTCAGGAAATATAGCATCTCTAAGTTGCCATAATGGATAAGAATATCCATTTCTGAATACCAAGTGAGGTGGCGCAGTGGTTAGCACACTGGATTCTCATTCGGGTGAATGACAGTTCAAACCCGCATCCGGCCATCCTGATTTAGGTTTTCTGTGATTTCCCTAAATTGCTTCAGGCAAATGCCAGGATGGTTTCTTTGAAAGTGCATGGCCAACTTCCTTCCCCATCCTTCCCTAATCCGATGGGATCCATGACCTCCCCCAAATCAACAAACCAAACAACATTTCTGAATGACGCTTTCATTCAACAGTGGAGTGTGCACTATTGTGAAACTTCCTATCTGATTAAAACTGTGTGTCAGACTTGAACTTAAATTGGGAATGGTCATTCTTCTCAGTCTAGCATTGTTTTAATGTGTTGGGAAGTTTCACATTCTGTATACCTTCCACATACTTCTATGTGCACAGATTATACTTTCAATTACAAGAATGAAGGCTAATTACTTGCAAAGTTTTAAAACAGGAATACTCATTTTTATCAACCTGACTTTAAGACAAGGAATATGTCTGTCCAAGGGCAGTTTACGATGAAAAACAGACAGCTATTTCAAGTAAAGACTACACCTAGAAGTAGATAGAGGACTGAGACATGCATAGTGATATAAAGTATAATGGAAATGTCTCATCATTTACGCAACTGACACACACACACACACACACACACACACACACACACACACATTCTAACGAGATCCACATAAATTATCATTGGTTATCCAAAAAAACATTAATTGCTAATCAGACAACTCCATTAAATTTTTGTGCCTGTATTTCATCTGGAATTTTATATTCAAAGTAAATGACAGATATTGTTGTTGTTTTGGTCTTCAGCTCAAAGACAGATTTGATTTAGCTCTCCACAATCAGCTATGTTCTTCATCTCTACATAAGTACTGCAGCCTACATCCATGAGGTCCTGATTACCGTATTCATGCCTTGGTCTCCCTCTACAATTTTTCCCTTCCATTGCCAAATTGACAATTCCTTGATGCCTCGCAATGAGTTCTGTTACTATGTTATCGGGAAACCTCAAACTTTATATTTCTGCTCCTCAACATCCATTTCCAAACTTCTCTTTGGTTTCCTTTACTGATTGCTCGGTGTGTAGAATGAATAATATGAGAGACAAGCGACAACCCCCCTCAGTCCCTTCTCATCTGGTGCTTGCCTTTTGTGTTCTTTGACTCTCTGACTGCAGTCTATTTTCTGTACAATTTATAAATAACCTTTAAATCCCTGTATTTATCCCTGATAGATTTAGAATTTTGAAGAGTATATTCTAGTCAGCATTATCATTGCTTTTTTAAAAATCTACAAATGCTTTAAATGCAGTGTCTGTGTTGTTAACAAGAATGATGCAGTGTTCATTCGAACACACATGCACATCTGAAGGAACAGGCACTGCAGCAACTACAGCCATTATGAAATACATGAAAAGTATTTGCAGTTGCAAATGTGAATGACCATCATCTGTATAAGGGAAAGATGACAGCAAAAATTTGTGCCACATCGGGACTCAAACCCGGATTTCCAACTTTTTCACAGCCAGACTCAAACTTCCATATGTTGTCATTCCTGCATCACAACCTGTATACTCATATGCACATTATGTAATACCCTCACGGGGGGACGTTTCAATTGACAGATGCTGCCAGGTATCGGCAGATAAATATGATATTGCAGTGCTTGTGTTGTTAAGAAGAACAATGCAGTGTTCCTTTGGACATGTATACATGTCCGAAGGAAAACTGCATCATTCTTCTTAGTGCATGCGTGTCCAAAGGAACAATGCATTGTACTTCTTAACAACAGTGGCACTGCAGTATCATAATTATCTGCCGATACCAGGCAGCGACTTCGAATCAAAATGTCCTCCCCTGTGCAAGAATTACATAATGTGTGTATGAGTATAAGTTGTGCTGCAGGAACAGTGACATATGGAAGTTTGGGTCTAGCCATAAGTTGTACTTGGATACCCAAAGCAGTTAAGATGACTCCTCATGTAAAGCAGGAAATCTGGGTTTGAGTCCTGGTCTAGCCATATAGTCCTGGTCTGGCAAAAATTCTCATTGTCATCATTCCCCTATACAGCTGATGGTTGTTTGCATTCATAACTGCAAATACATTTCACATATTTCTAGTTGCCGCAGTGCCTGTTTTGTAGGACTTGCACGCATGTCCAGTGGAGCATTGAATTGTCCTTGTTAACAACATGGCACTGCAACACTGTATTCATCAGCCAGTACTAGCCAGTGACTTTAAATTAAATTTTTATCCTCTGTACAGCTTTACTGTATAGTTAAATGATGATGGCGTCCTCTTGGGTAAAATATTCTGGAGGTAAAATAGTCCCCCATTAGGATCTCCGGGCGGAGACTACTCAGGAGGATGTCGTTATCAGGAGAAAGAAAACTGGCGCTCTACGGATCGGAGCGTGGAATGTCAGATCCCTTAATCAGGCAGGTAGGTTAGAAAATTTAAAAAGGGAAATTGATAGGTTAAAGTTGGATATAGTGGGAATTAGTGAAGTTCGGTGGCAGGAGGAACAAGACTTTTGGTCAGGTGAATACAGTATTATAAATACAAAATCAAATAGGGGTAATGCAGGAGTAGGTTTAATAATGAATAAAAAAATAGGAGTGCGGGTAAGCTACTACAAACAGCATAGTGAACACATTATTGTGGCCAAGGTAGACACGAAGCCCATGCCTACTACAGTAGTACACGTTTATATGCCAACTAGCTCTGCAGATGACGAAGAAATTGATGAAATGTATGAGATAAAAGAAATTATTCAGGTAGTGAAGGGAGACGAAAATTTAATAGTCATGAGTGACTGGAATTCAAGAGTAGGAAAAGGGGAGAGAAGGAAACATAGTAAGTGAATATGGATTGGGGGTAAGAAATGAAAGAGGAAGCCGTCTGGTAGAATTTTGTACTGAGCATAACTTAATCATAGCTAACACTTGGTTCAAGAATCACGAGAGAAGGTTGTATACGTGGAAGAACCCTGGAGATACTAAAAGGTATCAGATAGATTATATAATGGTAAGACAGAGATTTAGGAACCAGGTTTTAAATTATAAGACATTTCCAGGGGCAGATGTGGACTCTGACCACAATCTATTGGTTATGACCTGTAGATTAAAACTGAAGAAACTGCAAGAAGGTGGGAACTTAAGGAGATGGGACCTGGATAAACTGAAAGAACCAGAGGTTGTACAGAGTTTCAGGGAGAGCATAAGAGAACAATTGACAGGAATGGGGGAAAGAAATACAGTAGAAGAAGAATGGGTAGCTTTGAGGGATGACGTAGTGAAGGCAGCTGGGGATCAAGTAGGTAAAAAGGCAAGGGCCAGTAGAAATCCTTGGGTAACAGAAGAAATATTGAATTTAATTGATGAAAGGAGAAAATATAAAAATGAAGCATGCAAAAAGGAATACAAACGTTTCAAAAATGAGATTGACAGGAAGTGCAAAACGGCTAAGCAGGAATGGCTAGAGGACAAATGTAAGGATATAGAGGCTTATCTCACTAGGGGTAAGATAGATACTGCCTACAGGAAAATTAAAGAGACCTTCGGAGAGAAGAGAACTACTTGTATGAATATCAAGAGCTCAGATGGAAACCCAGTTCTAAGCAAAGAAGGGAAAGCAGAAAGGTGGAAGGAGTATATAGAGGGGCTATACGAGGGTGATGTACTTGAGGACAATGTTATGGAAATGGAAGAGGATGTAGATGAAGATGAAATGGGAGATACGATACTGCGTGAAGTGTTTGACAGGGAACTGAAAGACCTGAGTCGAAACAAGGCCCCGGAAGTAGACAACATTCCATTAGAACTACTGACGGCCTTGGGAGAGCCAGTCCTGACAAAAATCTACCATCTGGTGAGCAAGATGTGTGAGACAGGCGAAATACCCTCCGACTTCAAGAAGAATATAATAATTACAATCCCAAAGAAAGCAGGTGTTGACAGATGTGAAAATTACTGAACTATCAGTTGAATAAGTCACAACTGCAAAATACTAACACGAATTCTTTACAGACGAAACTGAAAAACTAGTAGAAGCCGACCTCGGGGAACATCGGTTTGGATTCCGTAGAAATATTGGAACACGTGAGGCAATACTGACCTTACGACTTATCTTAGAAGAAAGATTAAGGAAAGGCAAACCTACGTTTCTAGCATTTGTAGACTTAGAGAAAGCTTTTGACAATGTTGGCCGGAATACTCTCTTTCGAATTCTAAAGGTGGCAGGGGTAAAATACAGGGAGCAAAAGGCTATTTATAATTTGTACAGAAACCAGATGGCAGTTATAAGAGTCGAGGGACATGAAAGGGAAGCAGTGGTTGGGAAGGGAGTGAGTCAGGGTTGTAGCTTCTCTCTGATGTTATTCAATCTGTATATTGAGCAAGCAGTAAAGGAAACAAAAGAAAAATTCGGAGTAGGTATTAAAATCCATGGAGAAGAAATAAAAACTTTGAGGTTTGCCGATGACATTGTAATTCTGTCAGAGACATCAAAGGACTTGGAAGAGCAGTTGAACGGAATGGACAGTGTCTTGAAAGGAGGATATAAGATGAACATCAACAAAAGCAAAACAAGGATAATGGAATGTAGTCGAATTAAGTCAGGTTATGCTAGGAAATTAGATTAGGAAATGAGACACTTAAAGTAGTAAAGGAGTTTTGCTATTTGGGGAGCAAAATAACTGATGATGTTCGAAGTAGAGAAGATATAAAATGTAGACTGGCAATGGCAAGGAAAGCGTTTCTGAAGAAGAGAAATTTGTTAACATCCAGTATAAATTTAAGTGTCAGGAAGTCGTTTCTGAAAGTATTTGTATGGAGTGTAGCCATGTATGGAAGTGAAACATGGACGGTAAATAGTTTGGACAAGAAGAGAATAGAAGCTTTCGAAATGTGGTGCTACGAAAGAATGCTGAAGATTAGATGGGTAGATCACATAACTAATGAGGAGGTATTGAATAGGATTGGGGAGAAGAGAAGTTTGTGGCACAACTTGACCAGAAGAAGGGATCGGTTGGTAGGACATGTTCTGAGGCATCAAGGGATCACCAATTTAGCATTGGAGGGCAGCGTGGAGGGTAAAAATCGTAGAGGGAGACCAAGAGATGAATACACTAAGCAGATTCAGAAGGATGTAGGTTGCAGTAGGTACTGGGAGATGAAGAAGCTAGCACAGGATAGAGTTGCATGGAGAACTGCATCAAACTAGTCTCAGGACTGAAGACCACAACAACAACACCTCTGTACAGGAACTGCATAATGTGTTTACAAGTATAGGTTGTGTCATGGGAACAGTTTCATGTGGAAGTTTGGGTCTGGCCGTGAGTCGTGCATGGATAGCCAGATCCGTTAAGTGAACTGTTCACATAAAGTGGGAAATTCATGTTCAATTCCTGGTCTGGCACAAGTTTTCATTGTCATGATTCCTCTCTACAGCTGGTCGTTATTCATGTTTGCAACTATGAATTAAGTAAAACCCCATTTTTACATTTCTGCATTTTACATTTACCCACTTTTGACTTTCATTTTTGTCGGTTCCAACAGAAGTACTGTCATCTCAATACAATGCTTTCCTATCATTAACAACTGTGTGTTACAACATTTCCTGCATTTTAAGTTTTCTTTGACATCACAAACTTAAACATTCATTTTTATACAGATTTTGGCTAAAAGTGCATCATATTCCTGCTCAAAGTCAGCCTTTGAATAAAGCAGAAAATGCAGACTATTTGCAGAGTTATTGACCATGTAATGTAGAATTAGTGCAGTAAGCGAGATTTTCATTGTTAGTTTGTTGGGTTATAGCAGCCTGTATTATAGGTTTGCAGTTTTTGGAAGGATGGGAAGGTATGCTGAGTCCCTGCCTTAGTGATATCCAGCAACAACCTTCCTTCTGCTAATTGGTTTGTACTGCAACAGCTTTAATTTAATTTACAGTCATTTACACAAATAAACACCACTTTTGAAGACAGCTGTCTCTATACTGGGCTTTCACAAATTGTTTTTACTTCTGCATCAAATATTCTAATTCGTACTAAGTGCGCAGTCCTCTGGTTGGTATGACCTGATGTCAGACATAAACATTTCTCCTCAAGATGCTTCATAACAAGACAACAATTTCCACCCTCTTTCTCACTCAGGATGTCCCTGAGCCGAGTGACCTCCTCATTAGCAACAAGCTGTCATTTCATGCCTATTGTTCTCTCTTTACAAAGACTACCAACTTAAGTGTTTTAACCAATATTGTGTTTCTAGTTTTAATTACTGTAATTTTATAATGATTATCAATAATAAGTCTCACATTATAACACAAATATCTTTCTAATGTGGTTTCACAAAAAACTTTTGCTGCCATGTTTTATTTACACTACCGGACACAATCAGAATGAAGAGGGAAATATGCATGCATGCATGTTTGTGTGTGTGTCATCACTTGGCCACTGTCTTTGTGGTTGATGCTTTGTATACCGTGAAGAGAGAAGTTGAGCTACATGCTGTTAAGAAGAAACAAAATCAATTAATTATTTCAGATTTTTTTTATTAGCCAAAATTTAAATTGTTTTAATTTCATATTGAAAAACATAAACAGAATGGCAGTAATAGTAATTTATTCATTTTTGCTTGTTGTGTTTCCTATGCCTCCCAGTATTTTACACTTTCCTGCATTTTCACTTTTTTGGGTCTTTCCGCTGAAAAGTGTAAAAACAGGATCTTACAATAGCTTTTTTCAGTCTTCTTCTAAATATTATTTGTAATAATAATACTTGCATTTTTTAACAATTCTGTTGCAGCAAGTACGTCAACTGCTTGCGCCTTGGATTGGAGTTGTGTTTGTGGGAATGATAGTGGTCATCATTAGTTTGATTGCCTATGGTGTCACAGGTGAAGGATCAACAACCCTGTTTGTGTGTACGGGACTTGCTATACAAATCCGTGAGTACACTACCTCACAATATGCTTGTTAATGCCCTGTATGATAATTATATGTTTTTAGAGACAATTCAGACAAAATTGAAGTGGTATTGTAAATTAAATATCATGTGCTTTCAATCTCATGTTTGGTTGTGTAGTTTCAGCTATAGCACGTGGGTAGAAGTTAACTATTATTAATCAAAGTTTACTCATTAACTTAGGACTGTTCTGCCATATTCCATCGGCATGCAGGTATATCAAATCAGATTTCATTATTTTTCCCAATTATGGGATTATAGCTCAGTATTGCTTTAGGATGTGCTCCATTTGATCATATATAGTAATACTTTGAGTAAGGTGGAAAAGGTGTTGCTAGCACCATTGTTTTGGTTTGTAAACATAAAATGTAGGAAGGGATGGAAAGGGAAAAGATGGATTGGAAATTGTGACAGTTAGCCACACAGGGCCTTGTTTACCACTTCTCATGAGCAGTTGCCTTAACCACTTTGACCGTATGGATACTGACGCAAAATGTGTTCGTAGTTGTGAATATGGACTACCATCAGCTGTATAAAGGAATGACAACAATGAAAATTTGTGCCACACTGGGACTCGAATCCAGATTTCCTGCTTATCGCTAATCTGGATTTGATCCCAGACCGGCACAAATTTTCATTGTCATCATTGCATTATAAGCTGATGGTATTCCATATCTGTAATTGCGAATACATTTCATGTCTTTCATAATGATTGTAGTTACTGAAGTGCTTGCTCTTTCAGAGATGCATGCATTGCTGAAGGAACTTTGCATTGGAACTCGGACACTGCAATATCGTATGGATACTGTCCCTGACTGACTCAAATTTCCTAATTGTTACTGTTATTACTATTATTATTATATTATTATTGTTATTTGATAATGAATGGATGTATCTCTAACTAGCATGTAAAATATTACACACACACACACACACACACACACACACACACACACACACACACACACACACACACACTGCTGGAAAAAAAAATTGGTACATCCTTTTAAAGCTTTCCAATTCACTCAAGATTTATTGTTGCAGCATGTGCATATGGAGTACTTGAAATGATTACGTTTACAGATCAATAGCACAAGCAGTTCTGAGGTACCAGGTATCTACGCATGCTGCAACCCCCTATTAGTAAGTGATGTAGTCTCCACAGGCAGCAATGCAAGCACTGATTCTGGCATCCAGTCGATTGTGGAGATGGTGAATACTGTCCTGGAATATGTTATGCCACACCTGCTTGACATGTTCACATAGTTCTGTAAGAGTTGTTGGTTGGCGAGTCGTATGGGTCACATCTCGCACCATCATATCCCTCACTTGCTCAATTGGAGATAGTGCTGGCCAGGGAAGTTGCTGTACTTTGCATAGCACACTGAGCTTCACAGGCAGAGTGGGCGGTGAGCACTAGCCCACTGGAACAACACATCTGCTTCCTGTTGTAAGGACGAGTCTAACAAAATTCCGTACATACCGAACACTGGTTAGTGTCAGCTCCAGAAATCCCAAAGTTGTAACATTTAAATGCACCACAGACCGTAAGGCCTATGGTGGGGCCAGTCTGTCCAGGATGAAAGCACTTTATGAGACAGTGATTAACAGGGTCTATGTCATATATGCAGACACCACTTGCGTGTAGGCAGTGTGCCATTCCATCTTCAAAGTAATCTGCAGATGGCATCAGTCAACCCGTGCACATTGATGCTGTGGTGTGAGTGGAAGACCGGCTAACCGCGTATGTGACCATAGTCCCACTGCTAATATCCAGTTTTCAAGAGTTCCTGTTGTCATGTGTAGTCTCACAAGCTCTCTTATCTGTGCTGTGGTAGCTGTACGAACTGCGTCCGTGGCTCATGGTCTTGCGGTAGCGTTCTTGCTTTCCGCGCACGGGGTCCCAGGTTTGATCCCCAGTGGGATCAGGGATTTTCTCGGCCTCTGATGACTGGATGTGGTGTGTCTTTCATCATCATTGACGCCGAAGTGGCGTCAGCTAAAAAGGACTTGCAATTCCGGCGGCCAAACACCATGCTTCCGGCGGCCGAACCCACCGCATGAGGTCTCCCGGCCAACAATGCCGTATAATCATTTCATTTTTTGTACGATCTGCCACTGCTGTTCTTAAAATATGATGATCCTGGAGGGGGGGGGGGGGGCGCTCTGTGCTGTGTGGACATCCAGAACCTTGTCTACATTTGTGGGAATGTTCACTAGACCACTGTTATAGACAGCTAATGCAGAAATTCTCCGAAAGGACCATCCTGCCACTCAGGAGGCCACAATTTGACTCCTCTCAAAATCACTCGTTTGGCTGTAGGAACCGTGAGTGCATCTCCGTGGCATGGTTGCCTGCTTGCTTCACATGTTTTCACCATGCTGAGCCTTCTGACCTTGAGCATTCCTTATTAATGGGTAGACACAGATGGCGCTCTGGTAATAATGCTGCTATGCTAACTGTTGGCTGACGCTGAAACCATTATCAGCACATATGCCATCCCCCATATATGTCATCATCGAGGCAAGATCAATATCATTTTTCCAGGTGTTCTAATTCCCCCTCCCCTCAGCAGTGTATATTGGTCTAGCCTACTTCAGTAAACTGTCAGAGACTTGAGGGGCAGTTTATTGCTGTGCTTTGATACAATGGACCTTACCAAGGCAAATCATCGCAAATGTCTCGCAATATGGAATATTAAGGTGACATTTGTTTTTCTGTATCTTGTGAATATCATCCAAGGAAAGCATCTGCACAAAGTATTTTTTGGAGTGACTTATGACATTGAGGTCTCTCTGCCACATCTGAGTTGAAGTCAGCGCATTGATCACTGATTGCGACCACAACACCATATGAGCCCCAATGAATACCTCCTACAGAATTTATAAAATACAAGCAGGAACATAACCTAGCGTCATTTCAGTATCACACACACACACACACACACACACAGTTTGGTCGTGTGTGTGTGCCAGACCAAGACTCGAACTCGGGACCTTTGCCTTTCATGTGCAAGTGCTCTACCAACTGAGCAACCCAAGCACAGCTCACACCCCGTCCTCACAGCTTTAGTTCTGCCAGTACCTCGTCTCCTACCTTCCAGACTTCACAGAAGCTCTCCTGCGAACCTTGCAGAACTAGCACTCCTGAAAGGAAGGATATTGCGGAGACATGGCTTAGCCACAGCCTGGGGGATGCTTCCAGAATGAAATTTGCACTCGGCAGTGGAGTGTGCACTGCTATGAAACTTCCTGGCAGATTAAAACTGTTTGTCGGATCGAGACTCGAACTCGGGACCTGATGGGGTGTGAGTCGTGCTTGGGTAGCTCAGTTCATAGAGCACTTGCCCACGAAAGGCAAAGGTCCCGAGTTCGAGTCTCGGTCCAGCACATAGTTTTAATCTGCCAGGAAGTTTCATATCAGCCCACACTCCGCTGCAGAGTGAAAATCTCATTCTGGAAACATCCCCAGGCTGTGGCTAAGCCATGTCTTCGCAATATCCTTTCTTTCAGGAGTGCTAGTTCTGCAAGGTTCGCAGGAGAGCTTCTGTAAAGTTTTGAAGGTAGAAGACGAGGTACTGGCAGAACTAGAGCTGTGAGGAAGGGGTGTGAGTCGTGCTTGGGTAGCTCAGTTGGTAGAGCACTTGCCCGCAAAAGGCAAAGGTCCCGAGTTCACTCCACTGCAGAGTGAAAATCTCATTCAGGAAAAATGTTTTTATGGTACCTGGTACGTGTGCATCCCTGAAATGACCTTGGCCATGTTTCCGCACAAACTCACTAGGTGGCAGGGCTGTGCTTTGCAAAACACTGTTTGGATTCATGGTGCATTAATTACAGTGACACAATGAATGCTGACTGTGAGCAATGAGTGAGCATTAAGTTATGCATTGAGCTTGGGAAATCTTCTAGTGAAATGTGGACAATGATTAAGCAAGAATATGCATGTGAGGCACTTTTAAGAAGTCATGTTTTTGAGTTGTACAAAAAGTTTTATGAAAGCAGAGATTCAGTACAAGATGATCCCAGAGCTGGTCACCCATCTACAACACATATTGATGCAAATGTGGAGCATGCAAGTCCATTATTACAAGAAAACCATCATGTAACCATGTGTATGACATCAGAAGAACTTGATTTGAATTGTAAAGTGTGCCACAACATTTTAAATGAAAATTTAGGGAAATGGAAACTTAATGCATAACTCGACCCTCACACGGTAACAGATGAACAGGAAGGGGAAAGATGAAGAATTTCTGCAGAATTACTGGATAGGGCCAGACATGATCCTACATTTGTGTCGATGATTATTGCTGGGGATGAAAGTTGGTGCTACCAGTATGGCTGTCACACAAAGCATCAAAGTGCTAAATGGCAGAGTCTGGATCACCAACCTCGAAAAAAGGTGAAGTCAAACGATGTCCTTCAAGAACAAAGACAACATTAATTGTATTCTTTGATAGTAAAGGATTTGTTCACCATGAGTGTTCCTCCAGGTCAAACAGTGAAACAAGCTCTTTACATTGAAGTCTTGAAATGTTTGTGACATGTAATTCAACATCACCGCCCTGACTTATTGCATTTTCAGCACTGTTTCATAGTGCATGACAATGCAAGTTCCCATACTGCTTTATCTGTTACTGAGTATCTGGCCAGACATTCTGTTATTGCCATCTCACATCCGCCATATTCGCCTGACCTCTTGCATTGAGATTTTTTCTTGTTTCCACAAGTGTCAATGGGACTGAAAGGAAAGCTTCATCAAGATATTTCAGACAACCAAAGGTCTGTGACAAATAAGCTTATAAACATTGCAGTTGAAAATTTCCGTGCTTACTTCTTAGACCTCCATAAACATTGGCAACTGTGTATAGATCAGGAAGACTGCTTTGATTTTTAAAGAACCTGTCCTGCAACTTTTCTAACAAAGGGAGTGAAACAGACAAGTTGTTGGATTTATTTACAATATATCTTAATAATAAAGTTGTTCTTTCATCATTTCTCAATTGTGGCTATTATGAAGCCTCATATGTGTCAAGTGTGTGTGTGTGTGTGTGTGTGTGTGTGTGTGTGTGTGTCACATAAGATGTAACACCCTTTTTATTTCATGAATGGTTGCAAGTACAGAGATTAAGTTATCAGAA
The DNA here is from genome assembly GCF_023864275.1 of Schistocerca cancellata. Lineage (NCBI taxonomy): Eukaryota > Metazoa > Arthropoda > Insecta > Orthoptera > Acrididae > Schistocerca > Schistocerca cancellata. Next base: position 1,003,195,928 of record NC_064627.1, read on the forward strand.
AATGATACTACACTAAAGAGCATGTACTTTCTGATGTGAAATGTCTTACCTCTTATATTGATTGAGGTATGGAAGCAAGTATGATTTCTTAAATATAATGATAAACTTTTTTTAATGGCACCCAAAAGTGCTCTTGAAAGGTGAGTACTGTGATATAATGCTTGTCAATATTGAGGCTGAAACTCTTCGCAAATGAATCCAAGAAATGTATTAAATTGGAAGTCGTGGCCAGAGTTAGCTATTGTGATGTAAACACTTCCAAACAGAGCTCTCACGCAGGGCTCTGCGATTATATGCAGGAAGACAGGCCTATGCTACTAAGATAAAACATTTTCCCATATGAATAGGTACAGTGTCACTTATAATTTTTGTATATGGACCATGGCATATGCTAGATTCTGGCATGTCAGATTGGGCTTACGAAAACTCTTTCAGAGGTTGTACGTTTCCAGATTTTGTGGAAACAACTACATACAGTTTCATCAGGCAGTTTTTCATTTAAATGCTGTCTGTTGCTGCTTGCTTGTCAAAAACAAAACTCAGATGTCTGTCATTCATAGTTCATAATGATAAACAGCCCTATTAAAGGGAAAAGCAAACTACTGTATTAACATTCTTAAATATGAAAAAAATAATAGTAATACCTGATCTGTCTTTGACTGGAGATGCCTGAATGCTCTTAAAGTAAACCACCCAGTGTTAGATAAATGTGTCTATAAATGCTATTTGAAACTGTAATTAGATGGAGTACACTTTAAGTAAACTAAACAGTTTATTCAGAATGGCTGGCAACATGTCACCCACAAAATAAATACTTTTCTTACTGAAACGTAGTTTTACACTTTACTTAAGTACATGCTCAAATTGTTTACCATCAACTGCAAGACATATGTGCAATTGCTATTTGAGAGATAGATGAACAGATGAAGGCCTTTGGATGATATGCCCTTTGCACACTATGGTAATTCAGTGGCACATATCTTCTGGCATAGTTCGGGACCTTCATCATAGACTGCATCTTTCAGTGCTCCCCATAGAAAGTAATCAAGAGGAGTCAAATCAAGAGACCTGGCCAGCCATTGTACTGCAGCATCCCATTGCATTCATTGATCACAAAACTTATATTCAATATTTGCATTGCAACTCAGTCACTAATCCACTGGTACAACTTCGACATTGAAGCTCCAAAAAAACTGGTATAGGGATGCGTATTCAAATACAGAGTTATTTAAACAGGCATAATACGGTGCTGTGGTCGGCAACACCTATATAAGACAACATATGTGTGGCACAGTTGTTAGATCAGTTACTGCTGCTACAATGGTAGGTTATCAAGATTTAAGTGAGTTTGAACGTGGTGTTATAGTCGGCGCATGAGCAATGGTACACTGCATCTCTGAGGTAGCAATGAAGCGGGGATTTTTCTGTACGACCATTTCACGAGTGTACAGTGAATATCAGGAATCCGGTAAAACATCAAATCTCCAACATCGCTGCAGCTGGAAAAAGATCATGCAAGAACCGTCTGCAAATTGCTGCAGATTTGAATGCTGGGTCATCAGTAAGTGTCAGCGTATGAACCATTCAACGAAACATCACCGATATGGGCTTTTGGAGCTGAAGGCACACTCGTGTACCCTTGATGACTGCATGATACAAAGCTTTACTCCTCGCCTGAGGCCTTCAACATCAAAATTGGACTGTTGATGACTGGAAACATGTTGCCTGGTCAAACGAGTCTCATTTCAGATTGTATCAAGTGGATGGATGTGTATGGGTATGGAGACAACCTCCTGAATCCATGGACCCTGCATGTCAGCAGGGGACTGTTCAGGCTGGTGGAGGCACTGTAAAGGTGTGGGCAGGCGCGGCTCATAATTAAAGGCTCTGAGGCGGATCCGCCCCAAAATATATGTTAAAGTAAATTTCGCAAGAACGTATTACATAATTTAAATTATCAGGACGAATTTCGTATATTTTCCCATTCCGATTAAAATAACGACGGTGAATGTTTTCGAAACTGTTTGTATCGGTGGATGTTTTCCGAACGGTTAGTAGTGTTTAGGCTGCGCCTTGGAACGTCCGTAAGCTGCATGTAGTAGCGGTTTGGGGGCGTGGCTTCTACATAGTACTGCTCTTTATGGGCGACCCGAAGGCTCAGAGCTTGCAGCCTAAGGGTGTCATACCAACCACAACACGTTTTTCACGTTCCACTATCTATGTAATAAAGGAATGTAGAGTGGCCGAAACTTCGCTATCCAATCTCTGTCTCTGCACATCTCTACTACGCTTCGATGCGTCATTAATCGACGTTTAGTATTATTGTTTTGCTAATGTTTTACATAGTTGTTTTGTTTCTGCCATTGGCTATTTTATCCACATTTAGAATAAGTTTGCAAATATCCCGCCAGAGTGCACTACACTACAGTAACATACTAGTACTGCCATCTAGCGAGAGTTTCGTAAGTGGTTAGAGGACAAAGCGCGCGAAATTTGTCCCGTTACTTTACTTTCCTTGCTTGCTGATGCTGACTGCTTTTGTTGATACCGTGTGATATCAGCAAGTTTCTTTTTCGGAGTAGATTTTGCAAGATTTTAGTGAGTTTTACTTGCTGGTGAACATCTGCGATATACCGCGAGTGTGAAACAAGCGCAATATGAATTTAGTGTGCAATTTAATAGGTAAAAACTTGGAACACGACCATAGGATGAAAGTGAAAGAACTTGGTGCATCCAGACCCGCATTAAAGACTCTCCGAAATGCGTCTTTTCATATGATTTGCTGCAAAGTGTCAGAAAATGTAATGATGACGTATAAAAACACTAACCAAAGATTTTAACTCGAAGTTAGCTTCTAATGATATTTAATACCTGATTATAGATGATACAGTACGTAAAATTATGGGTAGAGAGTGATCTGCCCACCCCCTCCCCCTGAATTCTTAGTTGTTTATGTCAGACTAATCTGTAGCGTAACCCGAGGTCTATGTTGGCTCCGATCGATAAATGCCGCAGCCTTCCCCAGTATAGAAACCACGAGCCGCGCCTGGGTGTGGGCGTGTGCAGTTGGAGTGATGTGTGACCCCTGATATGTCTAGATAAGACTCTGACAGGTGACGTGTATAAGCATCCAGCCTTATCACCTGCATCCATTCATGCTCATTGTGCATTCTGACAGACTCGGAAAATTCCAGCAGGACAATGCAACACCCCACAGGTACAGAATTGCTACAGAATGGCTCCAGGAACACTCCTCTGAGTTTAAACACTGTCACTGTTTGCTAAATGAAAGGGGTGTTATGTCCTACATGACTCATCTTTCATTTGTATATAAGTACTACATTCAAGCTGGAGAAACATATTTTTCTCAATCCATGACATTTTTGTCCATAATACTGTCAAATATATAGCCAAGGTTTATTTGTCAAAAGTGCCTATACAGTTGTGACATATTACTTCATTCCACATACAGCTCATAATGCTAAAATCCAGAAAATTTGATTAATCCGTAGGTTTATCTACAATCACTGCTCAGGTACATTGCAGAGCTTCTTTTAAATGTGTGGAGTAATTGTATCTAACGAGTGTCATAAACTATGTGAAAATTGATGATACAGTCTTCCAACACTATTTGTGATTCATCAGTCAACTTACTGGGGTCAGATCCTGGAAAATTTACCAATTGAACCAAGATTGTGCAGCATGTTACTTTGTGATGTTGCATTTGCAAATATGGCTGGCAGCAGCCTCACCTTCCCAGAGGTTTTTGCTACTGGTATGGACAATCATCATCAACAAAAAAGTATTTTTCTGGTGGTAGGCATTCTGATCATACTGACTGCCAGCAGAATACTTCGTTTGTTAGTCAGTAATTCCTGTGTGAGATCGTAATCATCAAAAACGTGCAGGATAGTTCTTCTTTTTCAGTATATTTTTCTGTTTCTTGTGCAAGGATGCAATATACATCTCTAGCTGTGATATAAGCATCACTTTAATACATTATACGTCTCTAAGTTTCCTTCCTCAGTTGTGATTGTTGCTACATTAGTGGTGGTATGTATAATGTTGAAAGGAAACGCCCAGAAAGTACATTGCAGCGATATACGAGGGTAATCCCAAAAGTAAGGTCTCCTATATTTTATAAGTACATAGACCTGTTTATTTCTACAATGGCTTACATCAGTTTACAGCTTGAACATTTAGCTATTTTTCGACATAATCACCATTTCTGTCGATGCATTTTTGTAGCTGCTGTGGCAGTTTTTGTATGCCTGTGTCATCGCTGAGACCACAATTAATGCTGACAGGTACCGCGAGACTGAAAAAACTCAAATGGGCAATTCAGAACCAGAGAAGAGGAATGTTGAGCAAGGGCGTACACATTCTCCATGACAATGCTTGCCCGCACATCACTCGGCAAACCGTTGCTCTCCTGCAACAGTTTCAGTGGAACATAATCACCCAGCCACCCTATAGTCCTGACTTGGCACCCAGTTACTATCACCTGTTCCCTAGGTTAAAAGAACATTTGGCCAGAAAGCAATTCAGCTCCAACGATGAGGTGAAAGAAGAGGTTCATAACTTTCTGAACAGCATGACGGCGAGCTGGAATGACATGGGCATACAAAAAGTGCCACAGCATCTACAAAATTGCTTTGACAGAAATGGTGTTTATGTCGAAAAATAGCTAAATGTTCAAGCTGTAAACTGATGTAAACCATTGTAGAAATAAACAGGTCTATGTACTTATAAGAAAATTGGAGACCTTTCTTTTGGGATTACCCTCGTATATTACTTCCTCACACAAGTCTAGCAAAATGCCTAAAATGAGAAATTACAGATATTTACTGACATCTATTCTTTTCAAGTGAATGGAGCTTGATAAGTGTTAATGTATTCTTCACAACACGGTATGTTGGTGCACGGGTGTTAAACACCTTATTACTCAGTATAGTTCTAATACATATAAGGTAGGATCATCACAGAAAAGTGTTGTAGTTTTTAATGTCCTTTAAGTTCCTAAAAATTTATGTAGATCGCACAGACAACTAAATACGATGAGTTTGTGAAGGATCCATGTGGGGGTAGTATATACTCTAGTTGAACTCTGTTATGATGCATATTCTATGCTAAGCACAGTATGATGAAATTTATAGGCTTCTTTGATCATTGCCCTGGAGAGCTACAAATCTACCTCTACCTATATTCTTGCCCTTAATGAAACTATTATGATCATGTTGTCAGCAATCATATTTCTGTAATTGTTACATCACAGTTTTTTAAGATGCAAGATGACTTGATTGTAGCAAAGGAAAAGCACAAGGAATGTGAAGATGAGTATGGTTACATATCTAGATATTTCACCGGTTGTTACAAATTTTGTACCTGATACAAAAACATAACAGTCACCTCATCATATCAGTTGCACGAGATACCGTATTTACTCGAATCTAAGGCGCACTCGAATCTAAGCTGCACCTGAAAAATGAGACTCGAAATCAAGGAAAAAAATTTTCCCGAATCCAAGCTGCATCTGAAATTTGAGACTCGAAATTAAAGGGGAGAGAAAAGTTTTAGGCCGCACCTCCAAATCGAAACAAAGTTGGTCCATTATAATATGAGACATAATTTAGGCTGAATGAATGACGATACAGCTACAGTACTTTGGTTCGAGTGGTAAACTTAGCAGTTAAGCTTTACCAGGTAGCCATTGCTATGCGTCAGGCGCTCCATCCGTATTTATACGGGTACCCTTCTTTTTTCAAGTGCTTCGTCTGGTTTGAATTGATTGCGTATTTTTCTGTGATCTGATAAGTGCCGTTCTCTTTGTTATAGGTGTTTACGTCACTCTAAGCTGAAAATGCATTACTGTATTGTGCCATGCATTGTTTGTCGCTTTCTGATAATGTGTGTTTACGGCCTGTCGCCGCTCGCTGCATGGGTTGCTTTTGTGCACGGTACCGCCGCTTGCAATTTTTTTTTAAAAATGATAGAGAGGAATCGTCTCTTTAGTGAAACAATGGCAAGAGACTGCTATTTGTTGTTACTTACACTGCTGCTTTCTTTGATAATGATCAAGAACCAAATAATAGACTGCGTATGATAGAAGATGTTCTGAACGAGAGTTTAGCGAAAATTTTTCTCCGTTTGAAAGTCTTTGCAGACGCCTCTTTAGTGCATTACATTCTGCACAGAAATTAGAGTCATCTTAGATTTAAAAATCTAGTCAATTGCCGTGCTTCATTTCTGCTTGTATCACTATTAGGCATAAGAATACCGGTAATACTAATATAAACATGACATGAGATGTGTATTCTTCCGCGTTTGCTGTTGTCTCACTCTAGTTTCATAGTTTATTAGGCAGACAGGATTTAAATGAGATAGCTGCAAACATGAAAGAATAGGCCCTACATGACAAAATGTTTATATTCGTATTATTCTTATGGTGAAGAGAATACTGCATGTGATTCACAATTCATAAAAGTTCCTATTAGCAACAATCTCTTCTCACAGGTAGGAAAAAATTCAGAACGTAGAGTTTCCCATATTGACAAACATCCCAAACAGTCTTGCCAGTCGGATGTTCGTAGTACATTGAAATGCTGCGACATTCAAAGATGAACAATTCGAAATTTGTATTTACTTCGTTGGAATAATGTATGAAAATGCAGTGGTCGAAACTCGGGGCGGAGAAAAAAATCTCGTCTTCCACGTTTTTTTTTTTTTTTTTTTTTTTTTTTTAATTTAGTTACTGACGCAGAGGTTTTGGCACGAGTATATTTCTTTGTGCCTGCAAAGCATGCCTGTGTAGCGCTACATATATTCAACGGCAGAAGTTAGTTGTGGCGGCACCTACCAACATTTTTCAGAACTTCCGCTTACTTTGCACTTGATTCTTAGCCGCAGGCGGTTTTTTTGGATTACAAAAACCGGAAAAAAAGTGCGGCTTACATTCGAGTAAATATGGTAGCCCAACAGGAAGATATTTTAACCAGTAAATTTCGTAATTTTAACACAGACTGGACATTCAGCATTGATGATGGTTTTTATCAATTGAGGAGGGCTGGAAACTTTCCCTAGCAACACCAACTGTTAATCTGTGGCTTTCTGTAACTCCCTGTACCATATGACACAGCTTTTATGTACACCAGAACATGCAGCTTAAAAGTAGTGAAACCGGTTGTGTGGGTTTCTAATTGACTTAAATAAATACAACTACAGTGGACTATTAGACTTTTCATTCAGTTTTATATTTTTAAACATTCATACCTGCATTTAAAAACCTATTGTACTTCATGAATTGTCAGTCAGTTGTGTATAATTATTTTAGTTGTGGCTGCCCCAGTTTTAAAATCATGTGTGTCTGGATACGCCATTAGCTTGGTGAACAGCTGCTCAAAACATGCACTGTGCCACTGTCACAGCCTGATGCAGGCAGTATCATGCTGTGTGTGAAATTCACCTGCGCTTTCATGGCATAGTAATGACACGTGATAGTAATCAAAGGCACAGTTATAGCTGTGGATTATGATAGCATTATTGGGTCCACCTGCATCCTTTCATGCTACGGCATCTTCCAGCACGGTAACCCATGTCAGAAGGCTGAAATCATGCTACAGTGGTTTGAGGTGCACGTTAGTGAGCTGATGTTGATATCTTGGTCACTAAATTTGACACCTCTGCTGTTTGGTGAACTATGTTGGCTATTAAATATCCCTTCACTGCTTTTCTGGGTTATGTTTACTATTATGAAGAGGTTTCTTCCATTACGAAATTACATAACTCAATTCAGTTTAAACTTTATTTTTTTAACATCAGTCAACTCTTCATCATGCAGTGGGAACTACAAGGAGGAATATCAACTACATAAGGAAAAGGATACATTGCTGCTCACCATAGAGATGACGCATTGACTTACAGACAGGCACAACAAAAAACTGTTACACATTTAGTGTTTGGCCAAAGCCTTCTTCAGAAAAGAAGACACACAGACACACACACATATTCATCACACAAGCAAGCAAGCACTCCTCATGCACACGTGACCACCGTCTACGACAGCTTGGATCGAAATGCCAATTCTTTTCCTTATATTGTTATTCTTCATCATACAAACATTTCAAAATATATATTCATAGCTAATACTGTGTGACAGTAAATCAAAAATGAAAATCATTTTTTTATGATCCTTCCCATGGCTCACTGCAGTCATACACAAATTACTCTCGACTTGCCAAGTCTGCTACTAATAACTGTCAGTGTCAGTGATTACTTTACATCCAAAACATGCAAAGGTACATATCTCCACCAAAATCAAAACTTTGATACTAAATTAATTGAGAAATGAAATTTAACATGAAATTAACATTCAAAAAATTAAGCATAGAAATTCATTGATTATTAATTAATTGTTACAGTGGTATAAGTAATTTCTGTGTGTGGATGACATCCTAATAGCTATTCTAATATCAGATATCATCATTGTGTTTTTAACTTAATAATTATACACTAATTGCACTAATATCCCATGTAGAAGTGTGAACCATTGCTTTAGCTACCATTAAAACTTTACAAGGATCTATCACACAGTGAAGCAAAATACTTATGACAAAGGCAATCTTATCACTTACACATATTGCACCAACACAAACATCAGTTTTATATCTCAAAAATCTGGGTGTATTGTATCAATATTGTGAAAAGGAAAGTTGCTACTCACCATATAGCGGAGATGCTAAGTCACAGATGGGCGCAACAAAAAGATTGTCACTTTGTTGTGGCTATTGCTGACTCAGTATCTCCACTACATGGTGAGTAGCAACTTTCCTTTTCACAATATTGTTACATTCCGTCGTGGATTTTCCATTGTTTGATGTGTTATATATAATTGCTGCTTTGTTTTATCACAGATTTACTTAGAGGAAAAGAAAGTACTTATGCATGTTTGTAAAACAAGATAAGTTACATAAAAATAATAAAAAGTATACACACAACCTATATGTTATCAGTGAAGCACTTGTTTTAAACAAAAGTAGCAAAAGATGGCAAACACACTGTTTATGTGCAGTCTTCTGTAGTGTAGTTTCACATAAATAATAACTTACTCATTAAAAGTGCAAAGATGACAAACCTTTTAATCATTAAATTGAATGTGAGGTAAGATACACAAATACTTACACATATTATATTATTATTATTATTCTTATTATTATTTTATTGCAAGTCCTGTAGATCCTGATAGCAATGGAGTTGCAAGGATATGGAACGAGTCAGTATTTTTACAGTGTTAACAACACAGCAGCACACAATGTGGTTAATTCATGACAAGACTCATAGTAACAACATGGGACATTAGAAGAAATAAAAACATATTACATACATCAGAATTAACACTTATGTGTACACTTTAAGATTAACAATATCAAAGTATTTGAGGAACAATACAACAATACAGCAACAAGTAGTTTACATTTATGCTTACATTGCATGGCTAACTCGGTTGTATAATAAAAACTTGCTCCTATACCCAAAAATGTCATTGTAAATATCTGTAGTTTCCAAAACAGACTCCTGCAAGAGTGCCTTGGTTGCTCACCACTCATGATACGTATTGCTCTCTTCTGAGCAAGAAAAACTTTTTTTGCCAAGGGCTGGTTGTCCCAAAAGATGATTCCGTAAGACAAAAATGCATCGAAATATCCGAAGTAAGCAGCTCTTATGGTCTCCTTATGTGTACTGAGTTATCATTGTAAATACCTAGAGTTTCCAAAACAGATTCCTGCATGGGTGCCTTGGTTGCTCACCACTCATGATATGTATAGCTCTCTTCTGAGCAATAAAAACTTTTTTTGTCTAGGTCTGGTGTCCCAAAAGATGATTCTGTAGGACAAAAATGCATGGAAATATCTGAAGTAAGCAGCTCATATGGTCTCCTTATGTGTGGTTGATGCAATTATGCGTAAGGCAAATGTTGCAGAAAGCAGCCTTTTTTTTATAGATCTAGGATATGCTTGGACCAATTTAGTTTGCAGTCTATGTACACATCCAGGAACTTAGCTGAGTCGACTTGCTTTATTTTTTGTCCATTACATTCTATATTTATATCCATCCCCTGGTTCCTTATGTGCCATATGAAATGGTACATAATGAGGTTTTTTTATATTCAGAAAGAGTCCATTAGAGTTAAATAATTTCAGAATGTCATCAAGTGCATTGTTCGCGTGTGTTTCTCGGTTGTTCCCTGTTACTTGATCAACTAGAAGAGAAGTATCATCAGCGAATAGGGTGAACTTGGTCGCTGACATGGTGCTGTGTGGGATGTAATTTATAAATATAAGAAACAGTGAAGGTCTCAGTACCGAGCCTTGAGGCACTCCAGTCTTAACTGTGCCCCACTTGGACAGAGCTGGGATTCCATTATTGTCAGTAATTATTACCCTTTGTTTCCTATCTGTGAGGTAGGATGTAATCCCTGTCCTCATTATTCCACTTAACCCATAATAGTCTGCTTTATTTAGTGGAATTTCATGGTTGGTACACTCAAAAGCTTTGGATATGTCGCATAGGGTTCCAACTGGTGCCAATTTTCTGTTAAGAGATTCAAGAATTTGATCGGTGAAAGAGAAAATAGCATCATCAATTGATAGGCCTTGCTGGAAACCAAACTGTCATTGACTGAGAGTGTTGTGGCTGTTCAGATGATTAACAATTCTACGGAACCAGTTTCTCAAGGACCTTTGAAAAACATCTTAGCAAGGATATTGGTCAGTAGTTTGTTGCATCAGTTGCATCAGTTTCCCTGTTATACGGAAAAAGGCATCTACTCTGAAGAATAAATGAAATCCATGTAATGTTATAACCTAATTACTAGTGCTCGGTATTTGTAGCAATGTGACAAGAAAGATAAACTCGATTAAAGTAATTGAATATAAAGTTGGGCTGAATGGAATTACAATGATTAGTTAAATTTTTAAAATGTTATAAATTTAAGTACTGAATCAATGAAAATTAACAGTTGCCACATCACTACATGAGCAAAATTCCTGTCTTTTAAAACTGAGAAAATTACATCACAATGCTTGGTTTTGTTGCAAGGTGAAAGCAGCACAAAATCCACACATACTGTTCTGACGTAATTTCAAATGGATGTGTCACAGTCAACAAATACCTTTCAGTTAAGTGGCAACTGATGGAAATCAATCAGTAAGAATCAAAGACCAACAAAATGTCATTAGTAGTAGACAGTTATGTAAATGCAAAAATCTTGTGACATCACTCACTGTAATGCTTACTGTCTTTAATGTTACTCAAAAAGTTATTTATCTTTATTTTTTACTGAATGCTGCCTATTAGCTTGAAAATTATTGTAATGATATAGCATCAATTTCCTGTGAGTTACAGTTATGTAATTTGCAATGTCAAAATTTCGGTTGTAAAAGAATGGCACAGTTCTTGATTTGATTTTCTTGGTTTCATGCAACTTCAACTTTTATTACTAGTCATTAACAATTACTGCTAATTACTTTGTGCAATTACTACTGTTATTTGCTCAAGATATTAACTAATATTTCTGACTGACTGCAGTTGCATAAAATTGAAAAATTATCAAAAAATATCTTTTGCTGAATCTTGCTCTGTTAAGTACTGTCTTTGAAATTACTATTTTCAAGAGTTGAGCACTTCTGTTAATTGCAGTCTTGAAAATTATTGAAATTTTAATTACTATTATTTCTTTCATAAAACACTGCAATAGTTTCTCAATCATCAGGACTCTCTCAGATCATCAATAATGGATAGGGTGGATTCTTCTTAGGTATTTTTCCTTGGGTGAAATTGAAGGTCAGCACATTAGTATAAGTCGGCATCATTCACGCAAAAATGAACTACAAAACTGGCTAGCTGTATAAAAGTCTGACTAAATATTTAGTTGGATCTTACATCACTTTGAGATGATGTTGGTGCAATGAAAGGCGTTGTTCGTTGGCATGTATGGCACAGGCTTGTTTTCTTGTAGCTCCATAACAAATTAAACTGGGCCCACAGTACTCTTCAGGTTGATTTGCATCGTCTTGTAATTTTACTGTGCCCCTTTAAGGCCATATACTTTGCCTGTCAACAATAAAATTATTTGCTGAGCCATTATATACTTTAGCACCACTGCATTATGACCATTTCTCAACAAAAGAGACGCTGTGTGACTCGACTTGTCTGTCTCTCTCTCAACACTCTCCTACATTCTACTTTGCATTCCACCGAATTGTTGGTATGCTTGCACACCCAGTGATAATGCAACTACCTGTTCACTATACACTTTGACAATATCTTATCACCCTGTCTGAGCAGCCAGCAAGTCTACTTACACTAGCTTACAACAAACATTTACTTACCTTTACAATGAGGAAACATTCACATCTTCATACAAACATTAGTGCACTTATTTATAACATCTGATTCATCGAAAAATACATGAAAAAGTGACACTGCAAGGAAAAATTTTGGTAGGCCACAGAGTTGTGTTATAGCATGTCTTTCCATAGCATGTTGACTACTCCAGGTGTGGTTTGGATGGCCTAGCTGGTGTTGCCACTTCACCTGAAATTTTGATTTCTAACAGTTGGCTTCTTATCTCAAAAATACTCAGTTTATGAATTTCTATCATTTGGTAAAATTTTGACTCAAAATGTTTTGAGCACAGTATGTTTGAGAAGTCAAAATTATTCCATTTATAGCAAATATTCTCTAATGACTTTAGTATCATCATAGATAGTAAACTGCATTATCCTTCCTTTGAAAAATAATGAATTGCACATTTCAGGTAGTAAAGCTCTTTTGGGAATGGGAAACCAGATTTGCTTTTCCACCTTTGATGGTGCTCACACATACACTTCCCCCCTCCCCCCCCCCCCCCCCCACCCCACCCCCCCCGCCCCCACACACGCACAGAGAGAGAGAGAGAGAGAGAGAGAGAGAGAGAGAATTTAATTACTATGTAAGATGTGCAGGAAGATTTTTGTAAAAAAATTATGTTTGCCGTTTTGTGAAAGTTGCAATTTTCTACTTATCAGTAAATGCTATACACTTTGTTTACAAATTCTACTTCACCCTTCTTCAAAGGAGAAAGGAACTTGAGCACTAACAGAACTGTGTTTGCTAAATACTTTGTAATTTAGCTTTGAAAACTGCCAAAGAAGTATAGTTGCACACATAAGATTTTAAAATTAGTTTCAGATTTTTTACATTGACAATGGATACTTCATTTTTCACACTTTGTTCTTCTGACTCACACCAACAAACTGACCAATACATCATTTTAAATACTATTGTTATTATTATTATTATTATTATTATTATTATGCAGAGGATATATTTCCCAATTTCTTGCTTTATTTATCAGTGATGCTGTTATGGTGTTATTATGATGTAGCTATGTGACATGTGTATGTAAACTCGACAAAAGGCAACAGTTGGCTGCGTGATCTTGAAGGAAAATGGCAATCAGCATGAACCCTCACCAACTGATACTGTGGCAACTGACCTACATGTGAATATGTCAGTCATGTGCAGCATATTTCTATTGTATCCTAGCATCTCTCTGCATGCCTTTAAACAAACATCAGTATTTTCATTTGATGTCAGTGTTCTGTTGCCTGTTTCTCAATGGTTTAGAAAGATACACATTTGATTAGTGTGCCTTTGTGGACATTTTAAATATTAATATCCTTCATAGAGGTCAGAGTGTTTCTCAGTTACTTGCTTGCCTTTATCAGCTACTGCTGTTCAATATCAGTTTGTTACAGTGCTAGTGCTGTAACCACTGTAAATCTACGAGGATTATTGAATTAGTGGGCCTGATTTTGGAGTCATAGTTTTTAATAAATTTAAATGTTTTCTTTGACCCCCCACCCAATCTGTGCACTTCTAATTGAAGTGATCAGTGGAAGAAAGTGCTAAGCCTCAGTTAAATGAAAATTAGGCTGATCATGCTATCTGTTTTGGTTTCAACTGCACTACATGCTGGCAACCTGAAGTTTTCATTTGAAGTACTAGAAAGCATTTGTTGGCCATACCTTTTTTGCATTACCATATTTATGTTCTTTTCTTTGGATGAAAACAGTGCCACCCCACAGTATGAATATGGCAGTGACATCAAAATCTTGTAACCGAGTACAGTGGACATATAGATGCTGGACAAGGGTGTTATTGACTACAGTGTTCAATTTATTACTCATTTCACAATTGATATCTGACAGTGATACATATCCTGATTGTGCACCAGGGAATACATCTGATGTGAAGATACCACAAGTTTAGCTTACAGCATTATATTGGCACCAGTCTAATCTCTTAAAGTTTTAGACACTGCATTTGTTAAATTTTTGAGGAATTCTTTAGTGTTGAAAACATACAAATGCAATGAATATTTACCTATAAATGCCTGTAAGGTTGTTTCAGTCACTGTTTCACTTTACATTGCAACAACAGGAAATAAAGCAGAGTGCAACAAAGAAAAACTCTGATGATGGCCAAGCCATTAACTTCAAACATGATGTTTGCCTTAAATGAGAATACATTATTCCTGTGCCAATGAAACATCAAGTGGACGAAGACTTTTTAAATGTTTCATTACAAAAAAGAAGTAGAGCCAATTCCTACTATCTTGGAGTTAGGAAAAGAATATGATAGACCTAATCTAGGGCTGCCATACCGGATTTCCCCAGATTTTTCCTAGTTTTGAGGAGATCAAAGGGTGTCCTGGGGGAGGGGTGGGGGGGGGGGGGGGTATCCATTGCGTATAAAGCCCTCAGAAGTATGAACTGCTGACACTCAGTCAAAAAATTCCACAGTGTTTCACCTACTCAAACATAAATGAGGGCTGGTGCATAGATAGTTATTGCCTGTTGTTTATTAAAACAGACAGTGGCAAGAACAGTTAGAAACTCTCCTGTACATACATTTTCCACACTTCTTTATTGGCCCATTTTTCATGGATGGACTGTATATGTCCAGCAAAATAATCCAATTTGATCCAAATGTCCAAAATTTCAAAGTCTTTGTTCAGGGTTGACAGTTTAAATGATGGGTGTTGGCCTAACTCTACCCTATTAAGAAAAAAAAGAGTTGTAAAACAGTTACCACATGTAAATTATTCTTATTTTAAAAGGCTGCAAGTGAATAAAGAAGAAAATGAAGATTCAAAATTGCTTTATTAATTTCGTGACTATGCTTTAAATAACCCAAAATTTCTGCCTTGAGTGTTTTATGAATATCGAAGTATAGTTTATTTGTGGGACAAGTTTTCACTCACCAGTATTCTGTTTTCTGATGCAAAAGAATATGATCACAATAGTTTGAAACCACTTTATGCATTAACTTATCATACAGAAAATCAAACTTTGTGACTTTGTCACTATTTTAAGGCTCTTAGCATTATTACTAAGAATGTTTTTACCCATTTAAGAGATTACATATGTAACCAAATAGTGTGACAATTTGTAGAAAAAATTACAAATAGATCCACCTTGATTTACAATTTAGAGATTTAACCAAACATATAACATACAAAAACTCAAAACTATGCTCTCATGAGTTAGCACATTTTTCCACCGACTCTTTTAGTTGCAACATTTAGTTCTGTATAATTGTGTAGAATGCATTTAGCAATTTTTCTTAAAAGTATATAAAAATTTACAGGTTTCTGTCAGTGGATGGTCGTGTTCAGCTACTACCGTCAACTTGTTGAGGCCAGCAATGCTCCGTGCTCAGCCACTACAGTGATAACCCCTGAAGCTACATGTGTTACATCAGCCAATTTTGGTTATCCAGAACCTTTGCTCAAGCCCTCAGAAGTATGAACTGCTGACACTCAGTCAAAAAATGCCACAGGGTTTCACCTACTTAAACATATCTACATTTTGTTATACAGCCATTTTACTATGTTCCATTTATTGCCAATGAAAAATAAATTCATTTTTTCTTTCTCCTTGTTTAGGCTTTCAACACTTTCAAATTAACTTTGTATTTTTGTTTTTTGAAACCATAAATTTTTGGTAATATGTTGTTAGATAAAGCATTATGTTTAGAATAGCTTATGATTTGAAATTAATTAAAACTGATCTCTTAGTTCAAAATAATGTATTAATGTAAACAGGTGGTGAAGAGCCCTCTTATGTCATTAATAAATGTATTGTAAAATACCTATTTAAGAAAGGATCTTTGTCTTTTCTCAGTATTGCATTATTTTCCTTTTAGTGTTAGCAAAAGCATGATATTACATCTCATACACGTATGAAGACACATCAGTTTTCACTACATAGAAGTTCTGAGTTCCAGACAAACACATGGAAAGTACAATAAATTTCTTAGTTTTTAAAACCCTTCTTCTGAACTCTTGGTTATGTTGAATTGCTGTATAAAAGCCATTTTGGCATGAAACCTCGATGGTAACATGGGCATTTCTTATATCATACCCCACACTCGATTCTCAGATACGAAAACAATTTAAGCAGTCGACAGAAATCAGTGACAAGGAATCCTAAATAGAATCTAGCCAAAGTCAGTAATGCAGGGTACCTATATTGCTTCTGCACACTTACAAATGAAGCATCCAGAAGCAAACCACAGTAAATCCACTTTTTCCCAAAAATATGTTGTTGCCACCATTTTATTTCCTATGATGCTCACTTACACTCTTAAAACAAGAGAAAAACAGTTTGTGTCAACCCTAAAATGTATCTGCAAAATAGCCTACAGGTGCACAAGTTGGTGTGTCCAGTTCTCTTTGCAAAGCAAAACTAAGTGAATCTATTGTGTGATAGAACTTGGTTTATCCTTAACAAGTTTCATTATCTAAGTAGGTGTGAAGATGTAAAACTTGCTTTGTAAACATTATGTATTTTCTCTGAATTGTGTTACTTTCTCAGCCTGTTACTTCATGAATATTAGTTTTGTGCCTCTATGTGGCAGTTTTGTCAGGTTTTCCCTGTTGCATGATACCATGAAATGTAAAACAGCAGCATATTGTTACATAGCCATATTGGTGCGTTTTTCGTGGCTTGCAACAAATAATGTGAGTGTATGGAGAATTTTTATGGTGTTTTTGGTTGGAAAAAATGTCAAGAATGCTTTATCTTTTCCTCCATAATCATGAATGTTAATGATGCAATATGTGTACAATCACTTTCAAAAGGCAAAGGCTGTAACAGATCAGCAAATCCTTCTGACTGGAAAAGGAATGGAACAAAACGATTAAGGTAAGATTTGCTCATCAATGCCTGTATTTTGTGCCATTTCACAGCATGGAAATAATAAGAACTTCATTATTAGTATATATGAAAACAGTAATTTACACTGTGATGAGGTTCTTCAGGAGTAGGTCAGCCTGGCCGGCTTGTGTATGCTTGGGCACGGACGTCGGACGGAACAGTTACTGTCTTCTTCTTGCACTTTTGAGGGTGTGTCTTGGGTTCACTGTACTTTTCATGGATGCCTTGGGGAAGGTTCAGTGGTGTGCCCTGTGTCCCACTCTTTGGCAACAGTAGCACAAGCGTGAGACCTTCTTGCTCCATAGACATTCTCTTCACTGAAAAGAGCTTCTTGTTCTCCTGGTTATTGTTGACAATCACCAGGAGTAAACTTAACTCTCTCTGCATATGGATGGATTTTTTGCACATCATTGTATGTACACCAAATCTGATATCCTCCAGGACTTTTTTTTTAGGTGGCACTGCAGGTTTGTAGTCCCTCTTGAACTCCATGATGATGGGCGGAACCTGACGGTGTGACCGCCCAACAGGGAGTGCCAGATGGGAACTGGCCACATCTGCGGGTTGGTTTTCGGCCATTTTTGCAGCCTGCCTCTTTTCCACCACCAGTGTTTGATACTAGAATGATGGTGGCCACTTCTGCGGCCAGAATTTTTGGTCGAGTTCAAAATTTTCTCAAGCCTAAAGTCACAATTACGTCACAGAGTGCGTACACTGGAGGTTCAAGGATCATGGAACAGTTTTCCAGATAGGAATAGATGTCACCAATCAGTGTTGAAAGGATGCAGTTGCTGATGTCATTAAGCCACTTGATCAGTGGCACTCCAGACTTGCCCCTGTAAAGGATTGTGATCACCAGGAGTAGAAATGGATCACATTAGTAAAAGGTGAAGTGGCCTGCAAAATGGACGCTGATGAAGGGAGAGGGATATGCAGATCAAGCAAAGCCTACTTGTCCAGGGAACAAATTGATGCCCAAACTGGAAGAGACTTAAAGGAAGCAAAAGTGAGGGACATTTATTTCCTTCTCAAAAAGCATTTCGGGGAGACTTGGGAAGAAACCAAAAATCTTGCTTTCTACAGGAATATAATCAATTGGCCAAACGCTGTGAACAATGCAGAGGAGAACTTAGACTTTGAAATTCATCCAGAGGATAATGATGTGCCAGTGTAATTTAGGCAGGCCAGGATAGGACTTTTAAGCTTGTGACGCATTAACTACTTCAAACTTTTGTTTAATGTCACATGCTTTGTAGTAACAGTAAAATGTATTCAGTAAACTGTTTTCTTTTCTCCTCTGTGCCACTATTAAGGTGAATTTTTATGTTATGTTACAATAATAGTAAACTGTCGTGGGAAGCCCCTGTTTAGGATATTGTTCAAAGACTTAATGCTGCCATTTTTACTATTAGAACAATAGCTGAAGTAAGTGATAGTTCGATGCGAAAAGTAGTCTGCTTATTTTCATTCACTTATGGCGTATGGTATTGTATTTTGGGGTAAGTCTTTCCATTATCAAAGGGAATTTTTTGCTCAGAAACGGGTGGTTCGGGCAATAAGTGGTGTAAGTTTGTGAACCTCTTCTTGACCCTTGTTCATTAGCCTGGGTATTCTGACATTGGCACATATACCTGATGAAGCAACCGTTGGTTGCAAAAGCTTGAATTCTGTGTGTATGTTTGTGTTTGTTTGTGTATCTATCAACATGCCAGCGCTTTCGTTTGGTAAGTCACATCATCATCTTTGTTTTTAGATATATTTTTCCCACGTGGAATGTTTCCTTTTATTATATTAATATCATTAATTTGAACCCAACAATTACGTTTGTTATTGTCACTGTTGCATTTCGAAATCTTTTCTGTCATCTTACTTTCTCTTTCTGTTTTTGCAAATAGTTTCACTTTGTATTCACCTTCTCCTTTTTGCCGTAATCTACCATACAATTTTATCCCGCCTATATATACTCAATAATACGTAACCCACTTCCAAACCGAAACCAAACCTTCCCTCTTTCCTGATGAAGCAACCGTTGGTTGCAAAAGCTTGAATTTTGTGTGTATGTATGTGTTTGTTTGTGTATGTATCAACATGCCAGCCCTTTCGTTTGGTAATCTTTGTGTTTTTATATATATAAAAAAACAAAGATGATGTGACTTACCAAATGAAAGTGCTGGCAGGTCGATAGACGCACAAACAAACACAAACATACACACAAAATTCAAGCTTTCACAACAAACGGTTGCTTCATCAGGAAAGAGGGAAGGACGAAAGGATGTGGGTTTTAAGGGAGAGGGTAAGGAGTCATTCCAATCCCGGGAGCGGAGAGACTTACCTTAGGGGGAAAAAAGGACAGGTATACACTGGCACACACACACACATATCCATCCGCACATACACAGACACAAGCAGACATTTGTAAAGGCAAAGAGTTTGGGCAGAGATGTCAGTCAAGGCAGAAGTACAGAGGCAAAGATGTTGTTGAAAGACAGGTGAGGTATGAGCGGCGGCAACTTGAAATTAGCGGAGGTTGAGGCCTGGTGGATAACGAGAAGAGAGGATATACTGAAGGGCAAGTTCCCATCTCTGGAGTTCGGATAGGTTGGTGTTAGTGGGAAGTATCCAGATAATCCGGACGGTGTAACACTGTGCCAAGATGTGTTGGCCGTGCACCAAGGCATGTTTAGCCACAGGGTGATCCTCATTACCAACAAACACTGTCTGCCTATGTCCATTCATGCGAATGGACAGTTTGTTGCTGGTCATTCCCACATAGAATGCGTCACAGTGTAGGCAGGTCAGTTGGTAGATCACGTGGGTGCTTTCACACGTGGCTCTGCCTTTGATCGTGTACACCCTCCGGGTTACAGGACTGGAGTAGGTGGTGGTGGGAGGGTGCATGGGACAGGTTTTACACCGGGGGCGGTTACAAGGGTAGGAGCCAGAGGGTAGGGAAGGTGGTTTGGGGATTTCATAGGGATGAACTAAGAGGTTACGAAGGTTAGGTGGGTGGCGGAAAGACACTCTTGGTGGAGTGGGGAGGATTTCATGAAGGATGGATCTCATTTCAGGGCAGGATTTGAGGAAGTCGTATCCCTGCTGGAGAGCCACATTCAGAGTCTGATCCAGTCCTGGAAAGTATCCTGTCACAAGTGGGGCACTTTTGTGGTTCTTCTGTGGGAGGTTCTGGGTTTGAGAGGATGAGGAAGTGGCTCTGGTTATTTGCTTCTATACCAAGTCGAGAGGATAGTTGCGGGATGCGAAAGCTGTTGTCAGGTTGTTGGTGTAATGGTTCAGGGATTCTGGACTGGAGCAGATTCGTTTGCCACGAAGACCTAGGCTGTAGGGAAGGGGCCCTTTGATGTGGAATGGGTGGCAGCTGTCATAATGGAGGTACTGTTGCTTGTTGGTGGGTTTGATGCAGACAGACGTGTGAAGCTGGCCATTGGACAGGTGGAGGTCAACATCAAGGAAAGTGGCATGGGATTTGGAGTAGGACCAGTTGAATCTGATGGAACCAAAGGAGTTGAGGTTGGAGAGGAAATTCTGGAGTTCTTCTTCACTGTGAGTCCAGATAATGAAGATGTAATCTCGCAAACATGCCTTCACCCTAGCCAGATTACGCTCGCATATTTTATTTTCTCAGGCTTGTCTGACATTTGGCATTACCCCCAAAGGCCTCACACTTAAAGTTCCCATCTCTGGCTGCAACCCTTCTTTCCATCAGTCCCTATACCAGTTCCAAACTGAACAATCCATTGCCCTCACCCACCTAATCTTTCACCTACACATCAACTCAGCCAATGAACACACCCGTCAACTCCTATCCTTAATAAAACTCCTCAATCTTTCCTCTCCCACATCCACACCGGCTGTTCAGAGCATCCTCCTACAGGCCAACCGCAAATTAGAACAGCATGCCACCTTTCACCTCAAAAAACTATCCAATCCCGTGGTTTCCCACCTCCGGAAAGGCAACTCACTCACCCTTCACAACCTTTCCAGCAAACCTCAACCTCCTCTCATTGCACACAAACCCAGTCTCTCCCATCTACTCAGTCTCCCACTTCCAGCTCCACTCCCTCCAAAACCTCAAAATTCCAATCAACACAATCTGGTACCACAACACCCTAATTCAGTAGTTAACCTTTCCTCCAAACCTCTCTCCCAATCCGAAACCTCTGTCCTATCCAAAGGCCTCACCTTCCTCAAAATCCTCTTCCTCAAAATCACCCTCTCCAAACCTTAAACCTTATCGTCAGGAGTATGTGGCTGAGGGACTGCGTCAGCTTTCAGACAACACCACATACAAAGTTTGCCAAGGTAATCCCATTCCTGATGTCCAGGCGGAGCTTCAAGGAATCCTCAGAACCTTAGGCCCCCTACAAAACCTTTCACCTGACTCCATCAACCTCCTGACCCCACCGACACCCCGCACCCCTACCTTCTACCTTCTTCCTAAAATTCACAAACCCAATCATCCCGGCCGCCCCATTGTAGCTGGTTACCAAGCCCCCACAGTACGTATCTCTGCCTATGTAGATCAACACCTTCAACCCATTACATGCAGTCTCCCATCCTTCATCAAAGTCACCAACCACTTTCTCGAACGCCTAGAATCCTTACCCAATCCGTTACCCCCGGAAACCATCCTTGTAACCATTGATGCCACTTCCTTATACACAAATATCCCACACGTCCAGGGACTCACTGCGATGGAGCACTTCCTTTCACGCCGATCACCTGCCACCCTACCTAAAACCTCTTTCCTCATTACCTTAGCCAGCTTCATCCTGACCCACAACTTCTTCACTTTTGAAGACCAGACATACCAACAATTAAATGGAACAGCCATGGGTGCCAGGATGGCCCCCTCGTATGCCAACCTATTCATGGGTCACTTAGAGGAAGCCTTCTTGGTTACCCAAGCCTGCCAACCCAAAGTTTGGTACAGATTTATTGATGACATCTTCATGATCTGGACTCACAGTGAAGAAGAACTCCAGAATTTCCTCTCCAACCTCAACTCCTTTGGTTCCATCAGATTCACCTGGTCCTACTCCAAATCCCATGCCACTTTCCTTGATGTTGACCTCCACCTGTCCAATGGCCAGCTTCACACGTCCGTCCACATCAAACCCACCAACAAGCAACAGTACCTCCATTATGACAGCTGCCACCCATTCCACATCAAACGGTCCCTTCCCTACAGCCTAGGTCTTCGTGGCAAACGAATCTGCTCCAGTCCAGAATCCCTGAACCATTACACCAACAACCTGACAACAGCTTTCGCATCCCGCAACTATCCTCTCGACTTGGTATAGAAGCAAATAACCAGAGCCACTTCCTCATCCTCTCAAACCCAGAACCTCCCACAGAAGAACCACAAAAGTGCCCCACTTGTGACAGGATACTTTCCGGGACTGGATCAGACTCTGAATGTGGCTCTCCAGCAGGGATACGACTTCCTCAAATCCTGCCCTGAAATGAGATCCATCCTTCATGAAATCCTCCCCACTGCACCAAGAGTGTCTTTCCGCCGTCCACCTAACCTTTGTAATCTCTTAGTTCATCCCTATTAAATCCCCAAACCACCTTCCCTACCCTCTGGCTCCTACCCTTGTAACCGCCCCCGGTGTAAAACCTGTCCCATGCACCCTCCCACCACCACCTACTCCAGTCCTGTAACCCGGAGGGTGTACACGATCAAAGGCAGAGCCACGTGTGAAAGCACCCACGTGATCTACCAACTGACCTGCCTACACTGTGACGCATTCTATGAGGGAATGACCAGCAACAAACTGTCCATTCGCATGAATGGACACAGGTAGACAGTGTTTGGTGGTAATGAGGATCACCCTGTGGCTAAACATGCCTTGGTGCACGGCCAACACATCTTGGCACAGTGTTACACTGTCCGGGTTATCTGGATACTTCCCACTAACACCAACCTATCTGAACTCCGGAGATGGGAACTTGCTCTTCAATGTATCCTCTCTTCCCGTTATCCACCAGGCCTCAATCTCCGCTAATTTCAAGTTGCTGCCACTCGTACCTCACCTGTCATTCAACAACATCTTTGCCTCTGCACTTCCGCCTCGACTGACGTCTCCGCCCAAACTCTTTGCCTCTGTATATGTCTGCTTGTGTCTGTATATGTGTGGATGGATATGTGTGTGTGTGCGAGTGTATACCCGTCCTTTTTTCCCCCTAAGGTAAGTCTTTCCACTCCCGTGACTGGAATGGCTCCTTACCCTCTCCCTTAAAACCCACGTCCTTTCGTCTTTCCCTCTCCTTCCCTCTTTCCTGATGAGGCAACAGTTTGTTGCGAAAGCTTGAATTTTGTGTGTATGTTTGTGTTCGTTTGTGTGTCTGTCGACCTGCCAGCACTTTCATTTGGTAAGTCACATCATCTTTGTTTTTAGGTATATTTTTCCCACGTGGAATGTTTCCTTCTATTTTTTATATATATATATATATATATATATATATATATATATATATATATATATATATATATATATATATATATAGTTATAATAGAAGGAAACATTCCATGAAGGAAAAATATACCTAAAAACAAAGATGATGTGACTTACCAAATGAAAGTGCTGGCAGGTCGACAGACACACAAACGAACACAAACATACACACAAAATTCAAGCTTTCGCAACAAACTGTTGCCTCATCAGGAAAGAGGGAAGGAGAGGGAAAGACGAAAGGATGTGGGTTTTAAGGGAGAGGGTAAGGAGTCATTCCAGTCCCGGGAGCGGAAAGACTTACCTTATGGGGAAAAAAGGACAAGTATACACTCGCACACACACACATGTCCATCCACACATACAGACACAAGCAGACATATTTAAAGACAGGTGGGCAACCGAGGTGCTTTTTCTACACGTAAAATGATAAATGCCAGGATTCAGGGGGGAAAATGGGTTTTATTCCAAAGAACTACCACTAAGGGATACAATCTTCATGAAAACTGGGTACGACTGCAGAGTGAACCGCATATTGTATGGAAAGAGCATTTTGCCCTCGATAGGAAGGACTTTACAGAGGGTGAGGAAGCTGACAGGCAAGAAAGAGACCTGCTTTTGTGGCCAGTACCTAGCTAACCGTCTTGCATACCTTACGTGATGGCACCCAGTCCTCCCATTGGCAGATTTGTGGTAGAAAGTTGGTGTCTCTCACTCAGCAACACCATGGTAGCGTCCCTAGCTCAGCATAATAGCGTGGGAGCCAGCCACAAGTACTGTGGAGTAGTTTATGTAACTGCTCATGTCACTGCCTGAGGCTACATTAAAATGATGGAAATAGAATACAATAAAAAATTTTTACCATTATTACCCGTTACCATGTACAATTCCTTCCCCCTTCCATGACAGCTGGTTACAGATCTATGATTGTTACAGTGGTTGACACTAATCACTTTTAATGACCAATTCAAAACACAAAAAGATTTTCTTTTGACGTACATGGAAGGTGACAGACATTTAGTGTTTTTTATTTAAAAAGGGTTCTTAAAACCAATAGAGGATTGAATTCTCATTTTAAAAAATTGATCATGAAATATGCAGTAGGGCCAGTATCATTATCCATTGGTGTCACTAGAGTCCTTAATAATTGGAAGTATCTGGTAATATAATGTCTTTTTCTACGCACTTTGCAAAACCGATGGAGTCAGTGCAGCAGCCAGCAGTCAATCACATGCGTGAAGCCACGGCGGTGGTGGGTGCAATGGCAGCGACCAGCTGGGCTGCAGCTGAATCGAAGTGCATAATCACCCGGGCGCTGTAATACGGACCCGGATTCAAAATAATTAGAGAGCTGACTGGCTGATTGAGAGCGTGTCAAGTTCCAGAGACTGCAACACTCACAGGCAGGAATCGTGTCAATGGAGTCCAAGTGACTCACAATAAGAGGGGTAAATTAAAAATAAGTGATAAATTGGCAATCGATCAAAACACTTATCAAACATTTTCATTACATATAGTTAGTTTGTTTTTACTCGTGGCATCTGAAAACTACTTTTCCATAAATTGTTTGAAACAAATTTAAATTAAACTTGTGTGCACAGTTACACAAAACTCTATAGCTTAATGTATTGGGAGGGCCATGCCTTTGAAGTAATGTGACTCATCAGACGATACTCATGGTATTCACCATCTGGCTTGGGATCTGGCACAACCTGTGGTGGTGGCTCGCAGGATTTACTGTAGCCATAGGTATGCCAAATCCATGCAATATTGGCAGTGACCAGTACAACTACAGGCACAGCTGTAATGCTTGAGATGAACACTCAATTGGAACAATTCTGAGTGAGCCATTCAGCAATGTGCGCTGTAGGAAATAGAGTGGCAAATGAAAACAGTTTAGTGACAACCAACTAGCAGAAAAGTTGTATTTCTGTCCTTTAAGGTTAGGCATGTGTTACCGAAGGGCAAAGCATTGGCTATCTTTGTAAAGCTTTGCTTTCTGACATATGCTTGGTTACTTAATTAATTAGGACACTGTTGACACCTTGACCTGAGTAAGCGAGACAGATCACTACAACAAGAGAGGACTGAACCTAGGAATAATGTGACTGGAAAAGGATGTGAGAGTCTTGGCACTATCGGAGGACTTAGTCCCAATTAACCTGGCTAGCTCCTTCTCGACAGGAGAAAGAAATACAGAACAGAGCTGACAAAACGGCAATAGGGTAAGAGATAAAAGTGGGAGGGTCAAAAAATTAACTGCAACAGTATGTGGTTATGGGTGCCCACTGACAACTCCAGTAGAATGGTTGTACATGTGACATGCCCTGTCAGTAGCTTAAATAACCATTTTATCAGAATAAATCTAAGCTTACTCGGTCTACCATAGAAATTAATAGGTGTTTAGTCTTGCGTCAATCGATATATTGTGTATTTCGGTGCTTCTGTTTGCCTAAGCGGGTAGTGGCTTGGCCACTAAGCAAGTTCTTCGCAAGTTGGTGTGCCTTATTTTGACATACATGAGAGCTTGTGGCATCACCGAGACAATGATTCTAAATATATTTTAGTGCAGGTAACTACTAACAGTTCTCATGGGCTAATCTTTTCCTGTCTCCTGTTCTGTTGGGGATTGGTACTGTACCTAAATTACTGAAGTAACATGCGTCATGGTGCATGCACTGTGCTTGGATTCAGCATGAAAAGTGTATGTTGCGTAAAGTGTACTGTGTGTATGTCTCAATGAAAGCAATTAAATATTTATCATATTTAGATGAGGAGGTAGGCCCTTGTATTTGGGATGTTTCCCTCAACTGCTATTTTCAAATGAACAGAGCTGCAATACTCTATATTTGCTTTCTCTCAACAGACTAGTTTGAGCATCCTCTTAACTGCATTGAACACTTTTATAAATGACATATAAAAACACACTTCAAAGTGGGGAGACAAGCTCAGAGAGAGGGGGTAGATTGTCAGATAAAATACATAATGAAATACCAAGGCATGCATGCAAAGCTCCAAAATCTTACACTAAACACAATAAACATTTTCACATATATTTCTCCCATTATCTCTGCTGTCATTTACCTCTGATTATAGGTTGGTATAATTCACATGAAAGTAATGAGCAATTCACGCTGAACTATTCTCTGTATATCTTATTGTGCATCATGAATTCCACATTACTTCTACTTGTTATAAGACACGATCTTCTTAACAATTTTTGGCTCTCTCAGATGTTTTAATACTGAGGTGATATATTCATTGATGATCTTGTATCATTATGTGTTTTGTTTCTTTGTGCCTGTAATCTTTGTTACCATAAGTCCTGATTGACGACCTCTGTGGTGATTTATGCAACCTACCTGCAACATCCTGTGAATTGTTACGCTGCATCGAAGAGTCTCGCAGACAGTGACAGTTGATTCTCCAGCGATGATGTTAACTTCAAATCAGAAAACTGTAAGTAAGAGTTGTAAATCATGAAAAGTAGCTTGTTGTGTGTTTGTTTGTTTTTTGTGTATTTTATAAGGACACATATAACTGTTTTTGGTAAAGTCAGTATGCTATTTTCAGGCACGAAGGGAAGATTGCAGCTGTATTCCAAAGTTTTCTAACTGCGTTATGTAACGATGCTCAACACTGTAGCTAAGCGAGGGTTCGAGCAGCCACTGTGGTGTGATACTGGTGGTATGTGCTATAGGCAGCAGGATCTGGTGTCATGTTGGTATCGAGTGTACCTCTGGAGCACTAGCTGCTTGTCCAGTGTCTTCACAACAAAACAATATTCATGTGGCTGAGAAATGGTAGAAAATGTATCTGGCTCATTGGCACTGTGGTAGAATCAATATCAATTTGTAATACTCGATAGTTTTCTGTCATTGTTACATGTGCAAAGCACATAATTCACATCAACTACGTTTTGTGACATAAGGATATGACTGGACATACTGCAGATTGATAAGCTGGTTATGCATAGTCACTTTTAGATGCCCAAGTTCTCATACTGTGCTTGCGGCTACAAAATAAATGGCAGTTATCGCTCTAATTTGAGTGAAGCATTACCGAAAACAATCAATAATTGGCATTACTTGCATGGTATGAGTAGACCTTCACAGTATTTGTATCTAAATATGCAAGTTCTGCTCAGTTTAAAATCTCTGTTAGGAATACATTTACTGGGGAAGGATTTGACTATACTGGTGTGTTATATTGTCTCTCTGACACGTAGTAAGGATTTCCACGAACACACATATCGTAATGGATCTCCATTAATCACTTCTGCTACAGTGACAGATAAGATGGCCAAATCTGGTGGGAAGTGTTAACTGAAATATCTAATGGGGCTGGTAGACTTGTGTTTACTCAAAACTCTGTCCATTTAGGCTGTGATTCTTCACTCACACAACAGAGTCAAGTTGCGTGAGAAACTAGAAATATTTTCGTTTATCCAATGAAAACTATTAGCATTAGCTTGCACGTCCACCCCCGGTAGCTGAGTGGTCGGCGTGACGGACTGTCAATCCTAATGGCTTGGATTCGATTCCCAGCTGGGTCGGAGAGTTTCTCTGCTCAGGGACCGGGTGTTGTGTTTCCTAATCATCATCATTTCATCCCCATCGATGGCGCAGGTCGCCGAAGTGGCGTCAACTCAAAAGACCTGCATCAGGCAAACGGTCTACCCGACGGGAGGCCCTGGCCACACGACATTTTTATTAGGTTGCATGCTAGTACTGCAATGGTAAATTGTGCAGAATGGTTTCAGGTGAGCTCTGAGCAGTCTAACATTGGACATTGGCAAGTGCATAACTGTTTATTTGATAATGGATTTACTGTTGTAACTTTACATTTCAGTAATTCTTTGCCAAGCTGGGATACAGTGGGTGTTTTATGAAGGGGACTAATCTTCTGATATTCTCTGGTTAGTACAGAATTGCATGTGTGCAGATCAAAAACAACTAGCGCACGTGGCTGGACAGCTGAACACTGTACCACATCAGAGCGATGGCTGCCGCTCGGCACTGGAAGTGGTGGTGGAGCTAGCAGGCATTTGAACCTCCGAGCACAGGCAATAATGTGGCATAACTTGCCGTACCGGCCGAGTTTTTTGAATTGTAACTCTATTAATATTTCCTATTAGGAGGATAGAAAGATGTTTACCAGGTGGTTGATAAATGATTGTATGGTGTAGAAATCTTTAGTGACATGCTTATTGCCCTGTTGCCTTTAAGCTGACAAGAGTAAGCTTATCTTTATTAGTTTCTTGTTTTATAATAAATTTTCCTTATTACCAGATAATAATCAACAATTTTGAACCTAAAAGGGATTGAATTGCTGCCACAGTGTGTGAAATCTGAGTATAAAATAACAGCCAGGGCTTTGTTTTAAAAGTAGGGTTTTAACTCAACTCATGTAAGCATTAAGTGTTGCATAGAAGTTACCTGTGTCAGTGAACCATTTCATCTTTGTGTAAGTAACATTGGGTGACTTCAAAAGTAATGGCAGTGGGTAACATGGTAGCTTGTATTACACCGTTTGTAGACATACATAGCAATTTCCTCATGGCAATATAAATTGTTGACTGACAAAACATCTCATAACACTTGTTAAGAGATAGAACTGCACTATGCGTGAAGCATTGTAGGAAGAAATGAAACAACTGACTGGTAACAGTTGTTACTTGCAAGTATGATATTTTATGTCTCAAGCTCTCCAGTGTTACTAGTAACATTGAGTGAGGTGGCAATTAACTTACTGCATTTTTTGGTGTTCAAATTATGGCACAAGAAGTAGTTTCTGACTGACTCTCAAGTGTAGCATAACTTGTGTTCTTCACGTGTATGTAACATTTGCATTCACTTGCGACCACATATTTTTCTAAGGAATGGATTACTATTAAGCATTTGAGAAGCCTTTTGCTATATTTGGTATCTATTTTCCATATAGTGACATTATGCAACTGACTCAGTTTACTATAAGCTTTGAGGAGGCCTTTTGTCTCCCTGGGCTTGCATTAATTAAACTTAAGCATTGTGCTACTGTGGATTCACAACAACTTATTCTGTTTAGCTCTTCTGTTCGTGACCAAATGCAAGTGGCAGGCTATGTCTAACTTACTGCTGTATCACGAACTTACTCATACTTTCACATTTTCCTGTAACTGGAAGAAATTTACCACAACTGAAAAAGCATTAACTAATTAGTCATTTACCAATTAGTTCTCATAACTTGAATCTTATCATTTTCCACTGCTCTAGCTCCTAATGCTTAACACTACTACTTACATTATAACATGACATAACTAAAAGCATAAAAGAGCACAAGCAACCCTTGAAATTTTTTTAGTTTTAGAGGAACACCATGCATCTCTGTTGCAGTCAGTTGTTTCCTGCTAATACATTTTGAAGAAACAAACAAATAAGTAAAATATTCTTATCTTTCTTATCCTGTTTTGACATTCTTATCACTACATCTTTCTCATTTAGTCCTTGGACCTCAGGACGTAAGAATGCTTGTTTCTTAAGACATAGCGATGATGTGCTGATAACACCCTATCTTTCTTCTTCTTCTTCTTCTTCTTCTTCTTCTTCTTTTGCTTTGTTGTGATGACACCTTTATGTGACAGAACGATTTTAGGGGTAGAAGCAAGCGCATTTCTTAGACCAAAAGGCATGCATGCATTTCTTAGACCAAAAGGCATGCATAAGAATTCATACAATCCAGATGGGACCAAAAAAGCAGTTTTAGGTTTATTTTATTGTGCAGTCAGACTCTGATGATATCCAGAATGCATGTCCAGGGTGGTAAGGTATTTACAATTTCCTAACCTGTCTAAGGTCTCATCAATATGTGGCAGAGGGTAAGTGTCTGTTGTGGTAACCTTGTTTACTGCTCTCACACCAACACATAGATGGTAGGTTTTCTCCACATACATTGAGTTTTTGGCCCAAGGGCTTGCAGAAGGTTGAATTTTCCCTGCAGCCAACTGCTGTTGGATCATATCTTCAACAACAGATTGTAATTGATGGGGTAAACGATACAGATTCTGTGCTATTGGTCTAGCATCTCCTGTGGGAATTCTGTGCTGTATGAGATCCCATGGGAATTTCATGCTGATGAGATCAGTTGCTGGCAAGTATTGCCTTTCTTCGAATAACTATGCATGTTCCTCTAAAACTGGGTACAAAAGATTTTGCTCTGACTCCAGCAAATGTGCCAACTTCTCTTTCAACTGATTTCTTAACAAAGGTGCTAA
The DNA here is from genome assembly GCF_023864275.1 of Schistocerca cancellata. NCBI lineage: Eukaryota > Metazoa > Arthropoda > Insecta > Orthoptera > Acrididae > Schistocerca > Schistocerca cancellata. The sequence goes on from NC_064627.1 coordinate 1,003,226,917, forward strand.
TTGACATTGTTTCTGGTCTGAAACTTTCATTTGCATAACTTCTTCGCCACTGGCTAGTATTGTGCCACGTGAGATATCTACATCCCACTGACCAAAATTGTCAATACACACTGGTGTTTGAAACCAGTTCCCTTTTACTTCAGGTCTACTTAGACCTCACTTAACATGAATTTGCAGCCTGTCAAGAAAGTCATTCTGGGTGAGCCGGTTGACCAGAAAGTCCGGTCTTGGCAGTACCCAGTCTATGATTTCAGTCCAGAGAACTTTTTCCATTCCAGAGCTAATTGTTACAGGTGCGATAGTTTTCAACATTCATTTATGGGGTTCAATTGGAACTTTTGAGGTAGGCCTCCCTACACAGGTTCCTCACAAATGAGACACATGCTCACTGTCCGATAACCGAACAATGCGCGTCCTACAATCTATCACAGCATGATAGAGTGTTAGGAAATGATATCAAAATCCCATCTGCGCCTCCTCACGACTTCCATATAAAACAAACATTTTTTTCCTTCAATGTGCAGGTCTGTTGTACAAGTGCCTGCAGGAATAATAATTTCATTCCCAAGTCCACTTATATTATAGTGTGGCGGTTTTAGCACACACCTATCATTATTAGAAATAAAAGGAGCACTAGTCTCAGCTCTGGTATCTACAAGAATTTTGTGAATCTTCCCTTTGAGCTTCCCCTCTAAAACTAAATTTGCCACCTCAGTGGGTTCTCCCCTTTTTATAGGGTTCACATATTTCATTGCGGGGGGGGGGGGGGGGGGGCAACCCTATGCTCGTGGGGGGGGGGGGCAACCCTATGCTCGTTTCCTCGTGGAGTAGTGCTCCTGTTTGATTATTTTTTCTTTTGTTACCTGCTGGCATGTTCCTCTTGGGGTAATTCAGCCACTTATTTTGCGGATAACGATCCTGTTCGTGTCCGACAGTATGGTATTTATTACAACAGGAACCCCAGCAGTGTTCGGCCATATGGTTGGGCTTCCCGCGTCTTTGGCATTTTCTGTAGTTAATTAATACATGACACGCTTCGCTGGCGCACCTTGGGCTGGATACAAATCTTCCCACTTCCTTGTGTAATAGAGCAAGTCTGACTGCTTCATGCAAGGAGGGTGGGGGGGGGGGAGGCTACCTTTACCTCACTTCCTATATATGCATTGATTTCTCACATGAATACATCAATTGCTCACACTTCAGCTTCCTCAATTAACACTTCATTATGTGTATTATCACTTCCTAGGGTGTACGTGATACAAGGTACTGCCCTAATTCTGTCTGCAAATGCTTCAAAGCCCTCCCCGCTTTTCTTTCTAAGGGTGGCAACCGATCACAGTAATAGCTAACCTCACACTCATCAGAGTAGTGCTCTGCTAACCCCTTTGCCAAGAATTCAGAAGTTGGTGCTTCCCACAACACATCTACTGATTCAACATAAGTTCACGCATCACCCTAAAGTTTCAGTTTGGTGACGTTTAACAAAAAATGGTCTGGCCATGTGCATATACGTCCCTTGTCTCCTGGGTTCTGCAAAAATATTGTTACATTTTCGCCTGGCTTTCCAGCAAAAGAAGGTAAAAAAGTTACTGCTGGAAGCTTTCTGACTATATCTGATACTAATTTTTCTGTTTCAACTTTAGAAGCTCTTGAATTTCCCACAGCTGCCGCATTTTCAGCAGCTCTGGCTTCATGTTTGCGAGTTATTGCATTGAGCCGCTCCTGTAGCTCTCTTTTCTCAAGTGACAGAGTGTTTGTCTGCTGTTGCAGTAAAATAAGGCAATCAAACTCACTTGGGGCCACAGCATCGGGAGCCGATTTGGTCCTCTCCACTGATTGGCAAGGACATAAATCAGGCATGGTTACAAAACTGGGACTGAGACTGAACAGATGTACAGAAAAAAAGATCTCATTCTATTCTAGGCGATGAAAAGATCCCTCGGTGGAAGTTCATTGAAGTTGTTAACTAGTAGAACATATTGCAGTGACACTTACTTCACATGGCGGTGGAGGCAGCAGCGCACGGAGGTGACATCTGCATTGAGGGTGGCGATGGCAAGATGTGCCTGTCCCTTTACAGCACAAAGCAGTGGCACAGCCTACAGCAACTATTCTATGGCCACCAGCTCACCCCAGCCTGGGACCCGATGTAGCAGTGCATGGCCATACAATGCGCTCACATGCTTGATTGGATCGTCACAGTCTAACACATTGTCATGCAGGCCTGAAGGCACATCTAGTGCAGACAGCTAAGCAGCCTGCGGCAGCATACTGTAACAGGGTGTATACGACCCAGGAGATCTGGGAAAAACCCAGGAATTTTTCCATCCGGGAGAAAACCGGGAAAAACCCCGGGATATTTGTAGAATTCCGGGAATTTTTTGTTGTTTTAGTTTTCAGTTAGATTTTTGTAATTTTGACTGGTAAGAACCGATACTCTGACAAAGGATATTATCGTATCCCACTCCTGTAGAATAATACTTCAACAATACAACATAAACGAGAGAAAAAAACCAAAATAACTTAAATTGCAAAGGAAATGTGCCATATACAACAACAACACACAGTGCTCATGCAAGCGTCTGCCAATTGAAAATGTGTCAAAGGCTTTAAGAAGATTATGCAGGGCTTCATAACAACAAATTGCCTCCAATCTACTGGGAAAAGGGGGCGCCAAATTCATATTCTTGAGGAAAAAAAAACTTGTTTCACAAAGCGCCTAGCATCCAGCGCACGTTTGTCAATCGATTATTCATATGATTTTGGAATGCTTCCCTGTTAGTTTTTGAAAATTTCTGAACGCATTTTAAGTTGATTTCTGAATGAATCATAAGTTGACTTATGAATGCATGCATAGTGTATGTGATGTCTCTGTCAGGAGAATCCTCGTCGCATCTAAAAATAAACTTTCCGCAGACAAAAGGGGATGGGGCTATACGAGCTGAGGGAGTAAAGCCGAACGGATGAATGCCAATTACTGTCTGACTATACGGTGATTGGGTTTGCGAATGATCAGCATTGTTATAATTACTAGCGAAATCCATAGATTCAGACTACCAGCCTGGAAATGAACAACTGGCAAGACTAACAGGTGAGAAAGATTATGTATTATCTTCTCGGTGTATCCAAGAAAATGAAATTTTGACAGAAAATTTTTGGCCAGATCGCTACACTAGTAAGGACCAGTTGTAAAGTCCCTGGCTAGTAGTTCTATTTTGGAAGTAACGCAGAAAACGCTTTCTACGAATATGTAACAACGCATAACTGCAGAATGGTTCAAATGGCTCTGAGCACTATGGGACTTAACTGCTGAGGTCATCAGTCCCCTAGAACTTAGAACTACTTAAACCTAACTAACCTAAAGACGTCACACTCATCCATGCCCGAGGCAGGATTCAAACCTGCGACCTTAGTGGTCGCACGGTTCCGGAATGCAGCGCCTAGAACCGCTTAGCCACCCCAACCGGCACAGAATAATCGCGTGGTAACTAAACCTGTGATTCTGGCAGGGTTAATTGGCAAACAAATTTTGACAGTGGCAGCAATAGCTACAGAATTGGTGATGACAAGATTGTTTGTTAGAATGAGGAAGGAAAGAAACGGGGACATCACACAAATTATGGAAGAACAAGAAGATTCCAAATTTATATAAAAATATCATAATACTACTTTTCAATCTCATGCTTGAGAAGCTGGTGCGTATGAATGAAATGTGAAACTATTTCCTAACATAAAGCTTTTTGCTTGTAGTAGGCCTAATAGGCATTTGATATTGGTACTTTGTGGATTATATTCTGTCGTGTTATAAAAATGGCCATTTGTGCCAAAACAGTCTCATTTATTTGGTGTGTTACAAAATTGCTGCCATATTAGAAAGGCCTATTTTGTTTTATCTAGAAGACAGTGACAAAATAGACGTAATCAGATGGAGAAACCATGCCAGTCTTTGTTATCATTTGTATTAACAGCTTTTTCAGTATTAGATAATGACATTTCGATTTTTCATGTACCAAAATGTTTGACGAACTTTGATGAGGTAATAGATTCTTCCACAGAAAGGAAAGCATGCCATGTAAAGCAGTAGCAGGATTAGAGAGGAAAAAAATGCTAGGAGCTAAGGTTTGAGGAAATGTGTAATTTCTTGCTTAACTCTTGTCAGTATTGGTTTTATATATCCTATATTTAATTTTATGTCACACAAAACAGCAAGTTATTAACTAATAGGGAATAAAGAGTTCAGATTTTCTGAAGAGTTCTTGTTCTCTCGATTACAAATAATCCCATCTGCTATTAATTGTGATATTTTTTAAGAGGGGCAGGCTGTCAAACTGGCCAACTGGGAGAAGGAGAGCCACCACAGGACATTTCAGTTTCCACTATCCGAAAGATAGTTTGGACGTATAGTAGAAAAATGCTTTATGTAGAGTCGTGGCACTGCACTTTGGCATACTTAAGACCAAATAATATGTCTTACATTTCCTCGAATACATATGTTTTATGTTTCAGACTTTTCAGAAAGATGTGCGCTACAAGACGAACATATTTTGAAAATTCGATTTTTTTTAGTATTGACCCGGTTCGCAAATGTCGTAGATCCGCGGCTGATGTGCAGAGTAGTCTGAGTTATAGTGGGTAGTCTCCACGTGACCCGTGTTTACATTTAGTGATGTTGCTGTTTCCCCTTTGTTTACTCTCACGTCAAATGAAAACAAAATGGATATCTGTGGCCGGGAGCTCTCAAGTGAATTAAAACACATTCACATAATTACAGAAGGCTGAATTGGCTGAAATATGTCATTAGTTTCAGATTTTATTTTATTTTCACCTTTCTGACAGTCAAGCATTAATCGCCTTGCGGAATAATGAAATTATTTTTGTCTGTTTGCTAAAGAAATTTGACTTTTGTTAACCTTTTCCGCAGAGGCTGTCAATGTATTTGAAATGAAATGTTTAATTCCACAGTATTGGCTAGTTCCAACTGTTCGCTGCATTTCAAGTGCATGTTTTCATTTTCTAACATGTATGGCATTATGCCATAATAAAGAACCAAACATGATATAATACAGTACTGGTGCTCCAAGAAAATTTACATCCCGAAAACCACACTGAAGAGCTTAATATAAGGTCGAGGTCTACTTCATTGGGAATCTGGACATACGAATGTGCCCTTTGAGTATGCACTCTAAATGTGCACATTTTAATATGATTCACAAAATTCCAATGCTCTTGCAGTATCCTCTGATGTCTTGTTTCCTTTATGACAATGTATGATCCTCCAATGTTTTACACATACATATGGGCTTCCTACATCGTGATAGCCACCCAAGTGTGGTGTCGCCTAGTATCTGCGCTCTCTGGCAACTGCTGAAACGAACCTATTTCTAACAGGTCGCAGGTAAATATTGCAAATGGTGGTTTGGAAAGCGTTACTTTCAAAGTAAATATCTTTTACGTAAGTTGACCTATGTGCAAGAATGTACCATGAATTTATTAAATCACAGAGCATTTGACTCTCATTTAAAAATCAACTCTTTGATGATGAGCCATTTAGAAGAATTTCAAATCCTGAGGATCAGACATTTATGTCATTATTAAAAATTTTACTGGCACATTTGTGTGATATATCTTAAAAGAGTAACACGCTCCAAAACGATCAACAGTATATGCGAAAGTGTAGCTTCTCTTGCAGCTTGAGACCAATATTATATGTGAAAGCTTTTCTTTTCTTGTAGCAACACTATGTATGTTAATTTAAACTATTAACTTTCCCTGTTTATGTCTTCGTGCTACTTATCAGTGATGTTGCTGTTGGCTGACTACATCGCGTGTCCTATGCTCTGAATATCCGATGTCACCAGCTGGCGAGATCACGTGACGTGAATTACAAATGGCTTACAAAAGTGCATCAAAATCTCGATTTCAGTGATTCGGAAAGTAACATGCGGTGTTTGGAAGAATTCCAATGTATACTTTTGTAATACGAAAATACACAGTGTACATGTTGCTGCACATCAAAGATATTTCCAAAACGTATTTTTTTCCCTGAGCTTTGTTTTCTGAAGTGCCGGGAAATTGTACGCCCGTGTATAAAACCATAACCATTCAAAGGATTGATAAGGGAAAATATACTGTCACACGGGAGAAAGTGTATTTTTAACGAGTAAATCCGGGAATTTTTTTTCTTGTCCACATATACACCCTGTGTAAGGCATTGCTATGGAAATTTGCCTTCCCACACATCCTTTCATTCTGCTGACCACAGAAACTCAGTATACATAAGATTGCCAGCACATGTGATTGGCAGGAAAATACTGATTCGGATCAAAAGGTGGGAAAGATTTCACTTCCAGACACCAGTCTGTGCATGTCAGGATGATAGCAGGTGGGCATCTGGGGTGTTTTTCCTACAAGTAAAATGATAAATGCCAGGATTCAGGAAAAAATTGGTTTTATTCCCAAGAACTACCACTAAGGGATACAATATTCATGAAAATGCTATGGCCATTGAATGAACAGGAAGAACATTTCTCTCTCAATAGGAAGGACTGCTGAACACGTCCGCAGGGTACGGAAGTTGGCAGGCAATAGAGCAACCAACTGTTGTGGTCCTTACCTTGCCAACCTTCTTGCATACCTTACATGATGGCACCTGGTCCTCTCATTGGCAGGTTTGTGGCAGAAAGTTGGTGTCTGTTATTCAGCAATACCATGGTGGCATCCCTAGCTCACCGTAATAGCGTGGGAGCCAGCCGCAAGTTCTATAGAGTAGTTTACATAACTTCTCATGCCACTACCTGAGGCTAGGTTAAAGTGATGGAAGCAGAATACAATAAAAAACTTTTGCCATTATTACCCATTACCATGTGCAGTACTTATTATGCTACATGGACCAAATAGGACTAATTTGCCTTAACATTCAAAATGTAAAATTGCCTTCCCACACATCCTTTAATTCTGCTGACCACAAAAACTCATTATACATAAGATTTTCATTCTTCCCTATCTCTCCCCTACCAAACAGTGTGTCTGCTTTTCAGTTATTTGACTTCTCTTTTTCTTAGTCAGCCTCTCTATTATTTTACTGTTACATCCCACTTCTATCTTTGTATGTTTGCCTCTTCCATCACCTTACTGTCCTCTTCTTACAATTCCTTATCACCTAAAAAATCTCCCCTCCCCCACTCCAACTTCCCTTGCCTCTTTGTCATTCCCTCTCTACTCTCTCACTTTTCCGTACTGTCCTTATATTTATTTCACATTTTTATTCAGTCATTTTAGTTTGCTTTCTGTCCTCTTATTTGGCACTAGTCCACAATTTGTTAACAGTTTGGTGATATATTTTATCTGCATGCATGCGACAGCATGCTTACCAATATGTTCCAAAATGCAGCGTGTAAAAACAGGATTTTTCAGTGCTCATAGCTAGGGTTCTACAAGTGATAAAAACATAGAGTCACATGTTTTGGGTAGCTCTTGGGATAGAGATCATTTGTACACCCAACAGGAGGACTTTTTTAGTGCACAATATCAAAGTATGAATATTACACACTTCCTCCGGCTTAGGCAAATGGTACAAATTGGTTGGTTCCTTTTGCATTTCATGTGGTCTACAGTGGGCTTGACAGATCTTATTAAGGCACCATTAGTTCATGGACAGTTCATCAGAAAAGCCCAGAGAAGTGATTTCTTATTATAATTTTGCTGTTACGAGGGAACAAAATGCAGCTGGTGATTCCAAGATAGCTATGGACAGCAAAGAGCTGGAATTTTTACAATATAATCCTAAGATTGTGGTCTGCACCAACACTGCAAATTTCTTGGTATCTTTACCCATTTACAAGATACAAGAGGTTCGGAGTTAACACTATTTGTGTAAGTACCTTTCACACATAAAAATTATTAAATAAATTGAATGATGATGGCTATATCTGTGATACCCCCAGATTTAAATAGACAGGTATACTGATGATGAATGAATGAATGAATGATGCATTTGCTAAATTTTCAGGTACAATTTGTCAAAATAGTATTACTTGTTAGCTTAAAAAATTGTTGAAAACATGTTTTCTTTTTCTTTTTTGTACCGAACCCCAGCTGTGGATTCCAAGACAGCTATTCGCAGTAAATGGCTGAACTTTTTACAGTAAGGGATGTTTGAAAATTAACTCCCTGGTTTTAAGTATAAATTTAATGAGGAAATAATTGAAAAATTACATCAGTGAGTACATACAAGGGTTGACTGAAAAGTAATGCCTCCACCTTCGTAACACTTCAGCAGTTGGCAGCATTGGTATGCAGCAGGTACTGGCTTGTTCTGTAGCCTTTTCTCTACAGCTCCAGTTGGCGGGAAGCCTTAGCATTGAACGGTTGTGTTGTTACAGTGTAAAGTATGGAACCCTGCGTAGACAGTCGGTCAATGCGATTTAAGCAATGTGCAGTCATTGAGTTCTTGACAGTAGAAGGTGCCACCCCAAAGGAGATTCATCAGAGAATGAAAGCAGTTTATGGTGATTGTGTTGATGTCAGTACTGAGCATCGCTGGGCGAGTAAGTTTAAAGGTGTTGAGACAGGAACATCTGACCTGCACGACAAACAGAGTTGGACATCCTGTGACAGCAACCACAGAGTTTCATAAGCAAAACGTTGACAGATTGATTCAGGACAATCACCGTATCACTCAGAGAGAAATTGCAAGCACAATCAGCATTTCACAAGAATGTGTGGGTCACATTATTGCTTTGCTTGCTATCAGATCTGTGCATGATGGGTACTCCGGATGCTGACTCCTGAAATGAAAGCACTCAGGCTTGAAATTTTCCAGGAACTCCTCTCTCATTACGATAATGAAGGTGACGCCTTTGTCCATTCAATTGTGACAAGAGACGAAATGTGGGTACACCATTACGACCCGGAGACAAAACGTCAGTCTATGGAATATCAACACAAAGACTCACCCCAGAAAAAGAAATTCAAGATGCAGCACTCAGGTGCAAAAATCATGGTCACAGTGTTCTGGGACACAAATGATGTTATCCATGTTGAATTCCTTGATCGTGGAACAACAATAAATTCAGAGTGTTACATCACAACTCTGCGCACTCTGAAACAAGGGTCTGAAAGGAAAAGGAAATGTTTTTCTCCAGCATGACAATGCCAAACCACAGACTTCACGTGCCACCACAGCAGAACTTAAAGAGACTGAATCTCAACACCATACGGCATCCTCCATACAGTCCAGATTTAGCACCGTCTGACTTCCATCTGTTCCCAATATGCGGGGACATCATTATGCTTATGATGAAGATGTTGATAGGACTGTGAAACTGTGGTTGCGGAAACAGAGTGTCAACTACTTCTGTGACAACTTCAGAAAACTTGTTCATTGTTGGCAGAAATGTATCCAATTGGCTGGTGATTATGAGGAAAAGTTAATATTGATAGTTAAAGATCACATTCTAAGGATTATTTCTGCGTTTGATTTATTAAAATATTCCCACCCAAACCCAATTAACAAAGGTGGAGACATTACTTTTCATTCAACCTTTGTATCATGAAGGAGAATTGCTTCAAGTTTTGTTTAATGTTAGTAGAAGTCAACATGGGATCCATTTGTTGCCCTACACACATTAAGACGATATTCCACTTCTTGCTATGCATTCACCAATATTTCAGGTGTAACTGTCCCAACTGCCGTGACAATTCTTTCCCATAAATGATTGATGTCGCTGATCTTTTCACTGTACACAACATTTTTTATGTGGCCCCAAAAGAAAAAGTCCAGTGGGGTAAAGTCTGGGCTTCGTGGTGGTCAAGGTATTGGGCCAGCCCTGCCTATCCACCTTCCTGCTTCCTGGGAAGTGAGTGTCAAGAGCCACGCGCATATGGTTACTGTAATTGGGGGGGGGGGGGGGGGGCACTCCTAATTGTAGACTACACCTGGCCAATGACTTCTTTAGGCTCCAAACACACAAAGCACAGATCTGTTCAACATCTTCAGAATTTATAAATTATAGAACGCAGCAATCAGTCGTCCTTTTCTTTGCACTATTTTCTAGTCTCAATGCATGTCAGTTCCCTGTTTTTCGGGCATCATTCACAGTTCTTTGAATACTACTGTATAACCAGCAGTTCTCGATTTACCTTCTAAAACACTACCGATTTCCTTGAAAGACTTTAGCCAATGACGGATAGTTTTTGCTGTAGGTGGTTCGCCACCATAATGATGTTTAAAATTATTTTGCATTGTTATAACTGACTCAGTTTTCTGAAGCCAAATATCACACTGTGCTTTCTGTTGTGGGGTACACATTGTTGCTGAGTTGCTCTGCACTGCACGTATGCCTGGACTGAACTGAAGGAAGAGAGGGAAAAAGAAAACAGCACTGGTACCGTTTCAAGACCTGCCAACTGCAGGGGAGCCATACTAGGAGAGTTGATGAATCAAAAACCACAAACTAGAATAGTGCATGTCACTTTGTACAAGTTCTAGGACACATTAAAACTAGAGAGCTCTTTTTCAAACACCCTGTGTATTTCTAATATCCCAATCTCAGACAACATCAAAAATTTTCTTGATATCCCTCCCTTTTCTAGATACAGAGGCTCAAAATCACCCTAATTTTATATGTAAATTATGCACATAAAATTAAATAAATTGACTGATGACAGATATTAAATCAATGATTTAACTAAACAGATGGGTATACCCATGCATGTATGAATGAGTAAGTGATGCATTTGCATAAATTCATGCACAATTCCCGAGGAATACGTCCCTCATCAAAAGAAAAGGTCATTTTTCACCATCAGCAGTGGACCAAACCTCAGTTGCGGATTCCAAGATGGCTATGCACAGCAAATGGTTGTAATTTTTATGATATATCCCTAAGATTCTGGTCCTAAACAACTTTTAAAATTTTCTAGATTTCTTTATCTGTTTCTGAGATACAGACGATCAGAGTTACCATACTTGTACATGTAGAATATACGCACATAAAATGTGGTGACAGAAGAAAACAGTTTATAAAGTGACTTAGCATGGAGAAATATGATGTAAAGTGTCTGTATTATCATCAGAAGGGTTCTATGAACTCCACATTGTAGTACTGAAGCACATGCAAAGATTTTCTGCACATAAAATCCAGTCTGAGATTTAAAATTAGTTTTGCTTTACTTCAATTTGACAAAAATAGACTACCAAAATTTTATTGAACCATCAGGTTCTTTTCATATGAGTGTCATACCTTGCTGTGGCAGGGAAAAGAAGGGAACCAGCAGAAAAAATGCTCCTATTGGATCACAAAGAAGGTGACTATGCTCCTGTTTATTAAAAGACTCTGACTGAAAAGTGGACAACAAAGAAGAGAGAGCAGTAGTGGGAAGGAGTGAATTGAATGGGATAGTAGCAATAAGAGAGATGGGAGACCATGACAGTGAGAGGAGAGAGGAGTAGTAGTAGTAGTAGTAGTAGTAGGACAAAACATAGGTGACTGTGGGTGTGAGACAGGGGACAGTGACAGTTGGAGAGCAACAAAGAGATAATGACACCAGAATGAGCTGAGTGACTGAATGGACCATTAGGGGTGGATAGACACGAGAGACACAGCACTGTACTACTGGGCATGAGCTTGTTACAGTTAGTTCAGCTTGTGGGGATGAGACATGAGCAGTGTGTTAAAAAGAGTGTGAATATGTTTGCATGTCAGTATTTTTGTGAAAATTTATAGAAGTTCTGCAGAAGGTAGAAAGAGACAGCTGGTACCCCACTTTTCAGTTAAAGCCTGTTAATAAAGAGGAGCATATTCGCCTTTTTTGTGCTGCAATAGGAGCATTTTTCTGCTGGTTAACAATATTCCAACTTCACTCACAATATTTTTATTTTCTAATTCCTGTTCAACACTTTTCAGAGTGACAACTACATTATAAAGGACTATGAAGTCATAGGAGTGTTTTGCCCCTAGCAGTAACAGAAGGGTGCAGTTGTTAGTTTTATGAGAAAACTGTTTCAGGTGCAACTGATTAGAGACAAAGTAGGAAAATAAAGTATTACATCATCTTATCTGCTTTTGACCATGTAACATTTGTCTTTTGCATTCTTTACAAGATTTCCACATTTGCATTTACATTCTGAACAGTTTAGCCGGTCTATGACAATAATACATGACTAATGAAATTAAATTACGTATACATATGTACATATTGACACACAAGAAACTTAAGTTTGTCTTTAGAACTGAATATCCAGTCCTTCAATCCAGCGCACTGCATCTGGAGTTGCTAGCAAGAAGTCCTCTTCGGCGCCGTGATAGGCTCGAATCCTGCCTTCACTGACAATGTGGTGAACAGTCTGGTATGGAGCCCTGCAGTCACAGGCTGGATCAGGTAGCTTCTTCCACTTAAAGAGAGCATCCCTGCATCGGCCATGGCTGGTACGGATTCTGTTGAGAGTAGTCGAGGTCTTGAGTGGTAGGTTGAATCCACTTGGAAGTTTAGCACCTGAGAAGATGATATGCAGGTGCACATCTGTCAATGCTTCCCACCAATCTTTCCATTCTTCAAGAGGTTTGAAATCCTTACAACCGTGTCAGCAGCATCGCACAGAGTTGGATGGCATGATTTCAGTCCCTTACGATTTAAAAGTGGCAGGTCACTATGCACGGGTAGGTCAGAATTCCTGGAGATCTTGTGGAATTCTCTCATAAGGGCAGTACATCTGCGTAGATCAGGAGGCATTATATCGGTTAACAGTGGAAAACAATAAACTGGACTAGACCTAATTGCACCAGATATTATGTACATTGTTGTATTCAACTGGGTATCATGGGTATCAACAAGTCTTGTATGATGACTGTTCATTCAGACAGGTGCACAATATTCAGCACTTGAGTACACCAAGCCCAGAGCTGAAGATCACAGGGTGGTTGCTGAAGATCCCCAGGTAATTTTGCATAGCCTATGGAGGATGTTGTTTTGAGTCCTCAACTTTTGAGCTACATTTCAAAATTAAAATCAAACTGACACCTAAATGAAAAAGCAACCTCAAATGTTACATACAAAGAGAACATACGATCCTAGTTATATTATTAATAATCAGACATATTACAAGAGATCAAGAATACCTTTGAGTGACAATCTCGAAGCCACCGCCAGTCAATTAAAAGCCTTGGCTGAAGAAGTAGCTCCTGTATGGAAAGGCAAGGTACTTGCTTGGTGGAATGAGGAAGGTGATGTAGCAATTAAACATAGACATAAGGCCTGGTTAAATGACCAACAAAAGAGAACTGAAAGCTCCAGGGAAGAATTAATAAATGCTAGATGATCAACTGCCAAAGAAATTAGAAGAGTCAAAAGGCAATTACATAAGGATTCACTAAAACATATCGAGGATGCTTTCAATCACCACAAGACAAGTGATTACTATCAGGCATTCAAAACAGTACCAGTCAAAATACACTCCACTTACTCTTATGATGAAGGATATAAACGAAAAGGTAGCACATAACACTTATGAAACTTCAATGATATTGGCTAAATATTTCAAATAGTTACTAAATAGCATGGAACCTGAACATCATTTGGAATTTGATCCCTATCCAAGAAACAAAATGCATTTAAAGTTATACCACCACATCTAGATGAAGTACAAGCAGTGATTAACTCACTTCAGAATTATAAAGCAGCAGGTGAGAACCAACTAGTGGCAGAACTTTGGAAATATGCAAATGTACAAACTATTCGGAACTTACACAAACACCGTACTGACATTTTGAATACTGAGAAGTTACCAGAGGAATGGAATGTTGCAATAATCCATCCACTACACAAAAAAGGAGATAGATTGGATCCAAATAATGATAGGGGTATATCCCTGCTGGATATTACTTACAATTTTTTCCCAAGGTATTTCAGAATTCATGAACAGCTTGATGGTGAACTAGGAGAATATCAAGGAGGCTTTTGTCCAGGACGAAGCTGTCCTTGTCAAATTATTAGTCTCAGATGGATAATAAAACATCAAAGGGTCAGGAACAAGAAGCTAGTGATCACCTTTGTCAATTTTTAAAAAGCCTACGATCCGTCGTGAATCTATACTGTCAATTCTTAATGAATTTGATTTACATCAGAAACTTGTCAACCTCATTGCAGTTACCCTATGAAATACCAAAGCTAGAGTAAGGTTCAGAAATGAATTCTCTGAACATTTTGAGATTCATACTGGCCTTCGACAAGGTGATGGATTGTCTCCATTATTGTTCAATTGTGTGCTGGAGAAAATCATGCATGAATGGAACAAGATATGCCTACCATCTGTTAAGATTGGAAGAAAGATTCGACTTAACTGCCTTGCATTTGCAGATGATTTAGCACTGTTAGCAAACAATATTGATGAAGCAAAGGTTCAGATAGAACAACTAGAATAATTAGCAGCAAAGGTTGGATCGCAAATTTTGTTTGAGAAAACAGAAACGATGCCCAGCTTCCCAGTTGACACAGCCCGTATCATACTCCATAATGATCAAAAAAATAAAGTAGTAAAAAAGTTTAAATATCTTGGTGAGATTATTACCTGGAATGCTAATGAAAGAGCATCAATAGAAAGTAGAACATTAAAACTACAGCAAGTGCAAAGAACCACATGGCCAACCTACAAAAAACGGTCTCTCTCAATAAATGCTAAATTTCGACATTACTCCTCTGTCGTTAAATCGGAAGCAACATATGCAAGTGAAACACTATTCAAACTAAATACTCAAGCAACAACTGACAAACTGCAGAAAGTTGATAGAAGAATACTTGGAATAATTATCAGTAAAAAAACATCAAGTTAATGGTCAGTGGAGACTTTTGCCCAATTCAGTAGTGTATAAAGAAAGTGAATCCATTCATGATACAATGAGGAAAAGAAGGATCGCATTTTTTGGCCACGTATCTCACCTACCAAATACTAGAATGCTGAAGCAACTTTTCGACTAGTTCTCGAACAGTAAAGCCAAAAACATCTGGTTTAAAGAAGTACAAAGTGATCTGGATGAACTGAACATCACCACACACCAAATTCGACGCAGAGAAGAGAAACTGCTTCTGAAGAACAAATAGGCATAGCTGACATTCAGACCATCAGAATGGAAGAAGTATGTCATATCTGCAGAAGAATGAGCAGATTAACTACCAGTTGTTCAAGATGACTGCTATTGAACTGAACAAAAATGCCACGAGTTTGTCTTAACAATGCTGACACATTTTGCTGTGTGTGTGGAGAAGTGACATTTGCTTCACAAAAACAGCAAATAACTCCATTGATTAAGAAAGCTTACAGTTGGTATTTTGGGTGCAAAATAGGTGATCAGGATAAACCCTGGGCTCCACATGTGATCTGCAACACTTGTGCCAGCAACCTCAGGAAATGGATACATGGGAAAGGACGTTGAATGCCGTTTGCAGTGCCCATGATCTGGCATGAGCCAAGTAACCATGTCAGTGACTGCTACTTTTGTATGGTTCCTTCTATGAAGAAGGGAATATCTAAGAAGAAGAGGCGGACAGTGATCTATCCTAACATTCCATCGGCCATACATCCAGTTCTACATGGGGAAGGATTGCCAATACCTGAACCACTGACAGAGTACGAAATTACTTCTGATGGGGATTCTGAATGTCCTGAACCATGTACAAGGGCAATTCGAAAAGTAAAGATACAATGGCTCGCAGTCCTTAAATAGAACATTTATTTAGAAAACGTCAGTTACATCTTATTAACCGAATTATTTGTTATTTTTTGACATAATCACCCCCGTTGTCCAAACATTCATTAAGTCGGTGCACAAGCTTTTGTATCCCACAGTCATAGAAGATTGCCACCTGTTGTCGGAACCACATTTCAACTTCATCTTTGATCTCTTCATTGTCGTGGAATGATTTTCCACCTAGATGTGACTTCAGGTAATGGAAGACATGGAAGTAGGTGGGCGCAAGGTCCGGGCTGTATGGTGGATGGTCCAATACATCCCATTAGAATTGTTTGAGTAGTGCTTTGGTTACAAGTGCTGAGCAATGTCATGAAGCAAGTGGACTCCACTTGTCAGCATTCCCCTGCATTTGTTTTGAATCGCCCTTCGAAGACGTTTCAAAGTCTGGCAATATGCAGCAGCATTTATTGTCGTTCCAGGAGGCATAAATTCCAACAGAGAAATGCCTTGTCTGTCCCAAAAAACAGAAGCCATGATTTTCTTTGCTGAAATCGACGTTTTGCGTTTCTTGGCTTTTGGTGAATTCGAGTGGCGCCATTGCACTGATTGTTGCTTGGATTCAGGTGTATGGTGATAAACCCATGTCTCGTCACCTGTCACAGTGTGAGCAAGGCACTCATCAACTGCTTCAGCATAGCGTGTGAGGAAGTCGAGTGCAATGCCCATCCTTTTCTTTTTGTGTTCTTTCGTTAACAGTTTTGGAACCCAGAGCGCACACAATTTCCTGTACCCTAACTTGACAGTCACAACATCATAAAGAGTTGTCATTGACACGTCCAGTATGATCTGATGCAATTCTTTCAATGTGCAATGTCTATTCGCACGAATTGCTTCCTCTGTTCTCCAAAGAAGGGCATCAGAGATCACAGATGGCCATCTGTTCTTTGTTCGTCATGAACATCAGTCTTCCCTAAAGAGAAATGACGACATCATTTCGTTACATTTTGTCGATTCATAATGTTCCCGTAAACAGAAACAATTTCTTTGTGAATACCTGCTCATCGCTGACCTTTTGCTTAAAGAAAACGTGTGACGGAGCGCACTTCACATTTGGCGGGATTCTGAATTGGCGCAGCCATTTTAAACACGACCTACTCCAACCAGAAGCAACGTTCAACTGCTGAATGACCACGAGGAGAAAGCTAAGGTTCCAGGTTAACACCAGTGTTGCCAACTTGCTCGCCAAAACTCTTCTGTTCCTCTGGCGTACGGTGTATCTTTACTTTCCGAGATACCCTTGTACATCACAAGATCCAGAGTTTCTTCCAGATATATACTCATTTGATGATCCACAAAAATTGTCTCAAAATGAGTTAAGTGATCTCAGAGATTTGGAGCTCTCTAAAGCTAAGGTTGAGACCTTAGCATCAAGATTGCAGCTGCTCAATTTTGTGGAAAGCAATGTAAATGTTTAATTCTATTGCAGAAGAGAGCAACAATTCCCTCCTTTTTTTAACATTCAAGATAGTCTTATCACATGTGTAGACATAAAGACTCTCAGAATTAATTACAACCCTGATGAGTGGAGACTCTTTATTGATTTGTCAAAGTTGAGCTTAAAAGCAGTGCTTTTTCATATTGGTGATGAGCTTCCTTCTATTCCAGTTGGGTATAGTGTGCATATGAAAGAGTCATACCAAAACGTGAAAATTTAACTAGAAGCCATCACGTATAATGACTTTCAATGGGAGATTTGTGGTGATTTGAAAGTGATTCCCCTGCTATTAGGTACACAGTTAGGGTTTACTAAATATGGCTGATTTCTCTGTAAATGGGATAGCCGTGCTCGTGCATCTCATTACAGTAAACATGAATGGCCCACTAGTAAATCTCTTCAATCAGGTATAAAGAACATTAAGTGAACCTCTAGTAGATCCTAAAAATATTCTGCTCCCTTCCTTATACATCAAGTTGGGTCTCATGAAAAGCTTCGTTAAGGGAATGAACAAAGATGGTGACATGTTTAAGTACTTAAGGCAAAAATCCCCTTACTTAAGTGATGCTAAAGTAAAAGAGGACATCTTTGTAGGCCCACAGATTCAAGATCTTTTTGGAGACCATACTTTTGATGGAATCATACAAGGTGATGAGATACATGCATGGGAACGTTTTAAGACAGTCTGTTTACAGTTCTTTGGGAACAAATGAGCAATACAAGGAGATTGTAGATAACTTGTTGTCATCAGGGAAGAAATGAGCAATACAAGGAGAGTGTAGTTAACTTGTCATCTTATCAAAAACTTGGTTGCAACATGTCGTTGAAAATTCATTTCTTACGTAGTCATCTTGACTTCTTCCCCAAAGATTGTGGTGCAGTGAGTGATGAACATGGGGAGTGATTTCATCAAGGTATTGCCACATTTGAAAATAGGTACACCAGAAAGTGGAGCCCTTCTATTTTAGCAGATTACTGCTGGACTGTCATAAGGGATGTTCCCAAGTATGTATATAAACGTGAAGCCAAGCGAAAACGGTCATCTTCTGAATTTATCTCTGAACAAACTATGTAATTGTATATATTGTACATATGGACATTTAACATTTGTAATCCTTTATATACATTTGTGATCAGTTAATTTATATATTTTCTTTTGTGCTTCACATATTTCTAGAAGAAAGTAGATTTACACAGTATTGTCATTCATGTAATATTATCTTCATTTTTTTATTAATATTTTACTTTTGTACTTCCAGAATGGCACAGAAATTTACCACTGCACAACACACAACATAATTCAAGTAATTATTCACTTAAAATTTGTTATGCTGGATCATGAAACATGAATGCATATTTAGTTAGTGAGTTATTTATGCAAAAATGTAGATTACTTTTTTAAAACAATTAGAGCTAAATATTATGAAGATGATGATTTCGTATCATTTTATACTGAAATAAACATAACTAACTCAAAATCGTGCAATTTACACTTTCACTTCAAATTTGTTGTTCAGTGTTATGTATATTTAACTATGTTACTGTGATGTGATGGAATATTGACATCCATATTATTTCTGATTACTTAGATTGGTGAAAAATATATATATAAAAAGATTTAGAGGAGTGACTGTCAACAATTTTTGTTTTACATTCTTTCATGTTCAACACAAGATTTAACATGCTTATTGACAATCAGAGTGACTCAAAATACTTGTTATGATGTACCACTTCTATTCCTAAGTGGGTAATTTATGCTGCTGAGGTTGTACATGGTAATAACAGCATACTAAGGTTATGTGTACAAATGAAATGAAATAGAGTATTGAAAAATGACAGTGAGTACAATATGGGGGATAGTGGCAGGCACAGGAGGACGCAGTGAAAAGGGACGGTGAAAGAAAGAGAGACCAGCATAAGTGGAGTGAGATGGTGTATTCATTTTTGAGACAAGGATAAGGAACAGTGTTCATTACTTCTTGTTAGGCTGCTGTATTAAGAGACACTCATTACTGAATACAGAAGGTAATGTATTCTATCAGCTATCTGTCTTTTCATTCAGCATGTCAGTGGGTTGGAAAATCTGTTGTCCGCACATTTCTAGCATCTCTAGTAAGATGAGCTTCATACAGGAGGGTTGTCTATGTCAGACTGTGCGATCTTTATGAATATTTGGAACACTCAGGTTTATGTTATATATTTAAATTTAGAGTTGTCATGTATTCCTTATATTGTAAGACTAATTGCCTGCGTAGAAGGTTTCAGCGCATCTAGTGCCATGAGCCAGGGCACAAACGGCCCCCGTATTGTTGCGAAGCAGTCGATCAAAGAAGCCGCATTCTCCGGCACTAAACTGTGTATACGTTCTCACTTAGAAACCGCAAAGGCTGCTTGGGGATACTACCTGAAGTAAAAGTACACATGTTTTTCACAAGAAAAAAAAATAGTGATGAATTTGATTTTCACATTTTTATTCAATAACTTTACTCATTATTTTACACGATTTGGTGAAAGGTGGCCGCAGAGCCCCTAGAAAGAGCCGGCAGACCCCTAAGGGGTCCGCGAACCACACGTTGGGAAGCCCTGGTGTACATTATTCTCAATGGTGAATTTAATATTGGAATGGAACGAACTGAAAAGGTTATGTAATTGCTCTACTTCAGTTTTATTGCCTGGAAAAATATGAAATGTGATAATGTCATCTACATATCCATAAAAGTAAATTATTTTACTAATGCAGGATTTGAATAAAGAATCTAGTTTACTAAATGATTAATATAAATGTCAGCCAACAAGCTAAAGAGAGTTAATCTGTGGCTAAACCACCTGTTAATTTTTTATTTATTTATTTTTTCTTTTTGTTATGGTTTTAGGGCGCAAAACTGCTACGGTCATTAGCACCCAGTCTGTGGCTTAGGAAAAGGTACAAGAACCAAACTGGAAATCAGCAGCAATGGGAGCGAAACTCAAAAAAGTGGGTAAACTAAAAAACAGAAGGAAAGCTTAGAAAACTACTATAGAAAGGGGAGTTGTTCGTCATCAAAAAGAGCTTCAAATGACTGATGTCATCTCACTGATACTAATAAACTCGAGAATGCGATCAGCTGAGCGCGTGTCATCTGGTAATATGGAAGATATATCAGGCGACAGCTGTAGACTGGCACATAACGGAGTAAAATAGGGCCACTCAGGTAAAAGGTGTCTCACCGTCCACAGTTGAGAGCAGTGGGGACAAAGTGGGGGAGGATCATCACATAAAAGATGTCAGTGGCTAAGAAGACAGTGCCCTATCCGGAGTCTAGTTAAAATTACCTCCTCCCGACGACGAGGTCGGGAGGTAGAGGTCCAAGCACAGGGAAGAGCGAAGGGAAGCATGCGAACAGCAGGCTGAAGAAGAGAGACTGCAGCCTTGGCCGCTATATCGGCCACCTCGTTTCCATGGATACCAACATGTCCTGGGATCCAGAGGAACGCTACAGAGATGCTCCCCAAGTGGAGCAAGTGGAGGCAGTCCAGAATCCGGTGGAGCAGAGGGTGGACAGGGTAGAGAGCTTGGAGACTGAGGAGAGAGCTGACCGAATCTGAGCATATAATATACTGCATCCGCTGATGGAGACGGATGTATTGGACAGCCTGGAGAACAGCATAAATCTCCACAGTAAAAACCGAACACTGGTTGGGAAGCCGAAATTGATTAGGGTTGTCACCAACAATATAGGCACTCCCTACACCAAACAATGTTTTTGAGCCGTCAGTGTAAATAAGTGTGGCATCCTTCATTTGTGCGCATACAGCAGCAAATGCCCGACGATAAACAAGAGAGAGGGTACCATCCTTGGGGAACTGACAAAGGTCACGGAACAGGCAGGTCAGGGGGCGGAGCCAAGGCGGTGCTGTACCCCAAGTTGTCAAGAAAGTTTTAGGAAAGTGGAAGGAAAGAGAACATAGCAATTGATGGAAGCAGACTCCTGGTGGTAGTAGAGAGGAAGGGTGGCCTGCGTACCCTAAATCCAAGGAGTTGTCAAAAAAAATGTCATGGGCCGGATTAGCAGGCATGGAAGACAGATGGCTAGCATAACGACTCAGAAGGACAGCTTGTGGATTGGACAGCGAAGGTTCAGCAGTCTCTGCATAAAGGCTTTCCACAGGGCTGGTGTAAAAAGCTCCAGATGCTAAACCCAATCCACGGTGGTGGACAAAGTCGAGACGCCGAACAATAGACATCCAAGCAGAGGAGTAAACTATGCTTCCATAGTCCAATTTCAAGTGCACTAAGGTGCGATAGAGGTGGAGAAGGACCACTCGGTCCACTCCCCAGGAGGTACCATTCAGGACACGGAAGGTGTTGAGGGATCGCAGACAGCGAGCTGAAAGATAGGAAACGTGGGAGGACCAGCACAGTTTTCTGTCAAACATAAGACCCAAGAATTTAGCGATGTCCACGAACAGAAGGTTGACAGGGCCTAGATGTAGGGAAGCCGGAAGAAACTCCGAACAATGCCAAAAATGGACACAAACGGTCTTACTGGGAGAAAAGCGGAAGCCAGTTTCGCTGCTCCAAGAGTGGAGGCGATCGAGACATCCTTGAAGATATCTTTCAAGAAGGCTGGTCCGTTGAGAGCTGTAGCAGACATCAGGAAGGAGACAATCCATAATTGGATTTATGGCAATGGCAAACAGTACAACACTTAGCACGGAGCCCTGGGGTACCCCGTTTTCTTGGGAGAAAGTACAGAAGAGAGTAGTGTTCACCCACACTTTAAATGTGAGCTCTGCCATAAACTCATGAATAAAAAGGGGCAGCCGATCTGAAAAGCCCCAAGAGAACAGTGCGCAGAGGATGCCTGTCCTCCGATGGGTATTGTATGCTCTCTCCAGATCAAAAAATATCGCTACTGTTTGGCGTTTCATAAGAAAATTGTTCATGAGATAAGTGGAGAGAGCAACAAGATGGTCATCGCAGAACTATGCTTTTGGAAACCGCATGGGCAGGTGTTAAAAGGCTTGGGGACTCCAGCCACCAGGCTAAATGGAAATTCACCATATGCTCCAAAACATTACATACACTATTTGTGATTGAAATGGGGCGATAGCTGGAGGGAAGATGTTTGTCCTTTCCGGGTCTCAGAACAGGAATGACGATAGCTTCCCGCCATCTTCTGGGAAAAGTACTGTGGATCCAAATTCGATTATAAAGGTAAAGGAGGTAGCGCAGACTATGGTATGATACATGCAGCAACATTTGGATGTGGATACCATCCGGTCCTGGAGTGGAAGAGCGAGAAGAAGAGAGTGTGTGTTGGAGTTTCTGCATGGAGAAAACAGTATTATAGCTTTTGCTACTTTGAGAAGAGAAAGCAAGAGGTCACACTTCCACTGCATGTTTCTTCAGGAGAAAGACTGGCGGGTAATTTGAAGAGCTCAAAATCTCAGCAAAGTGTTGACCCAATGAGTTAGAAATTACGACTGCGTCCACTAAGGTATCATGTGCGACAGTGAGCCCAGAGATCGGGGAGAAACTAGGCACGCCAGATAAGCGTTGAATTCGACTCCAAACTTCGGAGGAGGGAGTGAAGGTGTTGAAAAGAGCTAGTAAAGAAGCCCCAGCTTGCCTTCTTGCTATCGCGGATGACGCAACGGCATCGCACACGTAACTCCTTATAGCGGATACAGTTGGCCAAAGTAGGATGGTGGCAGGATACACGAAGAGCACGTCACCACTCACGTATTGCGTCACGGCACGCGTCATTCCACCAAGGAACTGGGGGGCGCCAGGGCAAATCGGAGGTGCGAGGTATTGAACATTCTGCGGCTGTAAGAATAACTTTTGTAATATGAGTGACCTGATCATTGACGCTATGAAAGTGACGGTCATCAAATGTCGCTAAAGTGTCCAATCAGCTTGGGCAAACTTCCAGCGTCTCGGGTACATAGATGGCAGTTGTGGCTGGAATCTAAGGACACATGGAAAACGGTCACTTGAGTGTGTATCAACAAGACTGAACCGTTCAAAGTGCTGAGCTAGCTGAACAGTACCGACTGAAAGATCCAAATTAGAGAAATTTGTCGTGGAGGCATACAAAAATGTAGGGTCCCCAGTGTTGAGGCAAACAAGATCCTATTGGTGGAATACATCAATTAATAGGGAGCCTCACAGACAAGGACGCGGAGATCGCCAAAGTGGGTGATGGACATTTAAGTCAACAACCAGCAAACAGGGGGGTGGGGGCTGACCAAGGAGATGAAGATCAGCTCTTGCCATCGGTGTGGACGATGGAATGTATACAGTACAAAGAGGGAAGGTGTATCCAGAAAGTGAAAGATGGACAGCAACAGCTTGGAAGGAACTGTTTATGGGGATTGGGTGACAATGAACAGTATCATGGAGAAGAATCATGAATCCTCCACGTGCTGGAGTGCCATCAACAGAGGGGAGATCAATCTGGATTGACTGAAAATGAGGGAAAACAAAGCGATTGTGATGATGCAACTTTGTTTCCTGAAGACAGAAGATGACCAGCGAGTAGGATCATAAGAGGATCGACAATTCATCCCGATTGGCCCTAATGCCATGGATATTCCAATGGATAATGGACAGAAAAGGGAAGAATCCTACCACAGTTGCCCTCAACTCAATGACTGCTGAGAGCCAGTGGCCAACAGCATGGAACGCCATTCAGCCAAAGGCAGAAGATCCTGATCCATAGATTGTTTGGGAGCAGCTCCTGCCACCAGCGATTGGCCGCCAGCAGTGCACCTTGGTGACACAGAAGACAGCCGAGGGCAGCTACTGCCAGGTGGTGCTGTAGATGACGCATGCCATGCCAGAGAAGGAACTGGGTTTCTTATGAGCCTTCTTGGAAACAGGACGTTGAGATGAGGGAGAAATCGATGGTTGTGAAGTAGTGGTACATAAAAAATCTTCGCTGGTAGGCTCTTTTTTGAAAATCCGGGTGCCTGATTTTGGGGCTTGTGATTTAGCAGAAGCTGATGAAGGGTGAGCCGTAGAGTGAGCAGGTGATAGTGGGAAGGTTGGACGGGCGATCTTTGCGCTGGCTGATCTGATGACCATGGCACTAAAGGTGAGATCACAAGTCTGTGTGGCTGCCTCCTTAGCAGGCTGAGGAGATGCAAGGACAGTGCATCTTTACCAGTGGGAGGCACAGTGGGCTTGCGACTGGCAAATAACTTACGAGCAACAAATGTCAACACCTTTTCCTCCACTCTGATTTCCTGAATAAGCCATTCATCTTTGAAAATGGGCAATCTCGGGAGGAAGCAGCATGGTCACCCATACAGTTGATGCAACGAGAGGATGGAGGTGGAAAAGCACCCTAATTGGCATCCTTGCCACACGTAATGCATTAGGCCAGATTGGAACACGACTGGCTGGTGTGACTGAACCACTGACACCGATAGCAATGCGTAGTGTTGGGGATGTAAGGGCGAACTGAAATTATCTCA
Source organism: Schistocerca cancellata (assembly GCF_023864275.1). Lineage (NCBI taxonomy): Eukaryota > Metazoa > Arthropoda > Insecta > Orthoptera > Acrididae > Schistocerca > Schistocerca cancellata. The sequence continues at coordinate 1,003,251,562 of NC_064627.1, forward strand.
TAGCCCGCTTTTATGTTCGATGGAAGTTGAACTCTGTCAAATGTCAAGAAGATAGTATGGGTTGGAACCAAGTCCTTGTCAACCCTTTTCATGACTCGATGAACAGCTATTATGCCCTGGTCAGACAGGTAGTTTTGAATTTCCTCGTTGGACAATCTGTCGAGGGACTGTGTACAAACCAACCCGCATGATGAATTTAAAGTGCGGTGTGCTACCACCTGGACGGGGAAGATATGTAGCAGTGAAGTTCACAGCAATTTTTGTGCCTGGAGGGCACTGACTGCTTCTAACAACAAGATGCCATTTTGTAATCGAGAACAAGACTTTACAGGACCCGCAATCAAGTCAACACCTTTCCGAATAATGAAAGGGTTGACTGTGGAGAAGTCTTGACCTTCGTCCGACCGAGAAACAACAAGGAACAGTGGCACTGATGGAAGAATTGTCCATGGCTGAGACTCATTTAACTTTCGCTTGTGAGCAGACATAGTAGATGATGAGGAAACAATTGTGTAAGTATCCCCCATGATTACCGGCATCTTCGATGGCGCGCTCCTTTCTTGTGGCGGCCCTCTCTGAGGGCACGCCCACCCTAGGTGATTGTTCACACCTCGGGTAATACCTCCCAAGAAATGGACGGAGGGACCAGTCGGCACATTCGGAAGGTACCAGCTTGGATAGTCACCCCTCCCTGGGCCTGGCCGCTACCAGGGGGTACGTACGTGTCCTACCTGTCTACCCAGGGTGGGGAATTACGCGTTACCCTGTCACCGGCTACACGTGGGAATGCGTGGGTCGGCCTTCAGTCACACACAGGGAGGAAAAAAAAAGGGAAAGGGAGAAACAAAGAAAAGGAAAGGAAAGAAGAGGGGTGTCAAACACCGCAGTGGAGAAGTGGGTAAAGAGAAGAGCCAAGGAAAAGATAAGGACAGAGACTTTCCAGCAGAGAAAGCAAAGATGAGAGACTGTCTTACAGTTACAGGTATCCGTCTCTGGACGTAAGCACAAAACATACTCCCAGAGGGGGAAAAGGGGAATGGAAGAGGCAGAGGTGAAGGGGGGGGGGGGAGGATGGGGGATGGGAAAGGATGTGGAAAAGGAAGGTATGCAGCCCGGAAAGGAAAGAGGGCCACACTAGCTCAGGATACCGTGCTCGCCACGCATGTATCCACAAAAGAGTTGTGGACCGGGGGGGGGGGGGGGGGGGGGGGGGGGGGGGCATCTGTTAATGTGAAATACAAGAAGACTTCAATATAAGTTCTAGGATGTTGATTAGCTATTTGATTTCTGTTGCTACAATTGACTTAATTTTATTTTTGTTAATGATGTCTAATGTTGGTGTTACTAGCGTCATTAACATACTGATTCACAGTACCACAAGATGCTAGTCTAGCTTCACTGGGTACCCGTAAGTCCTTGACTGAGTTAGTGAAGTATCTGTTGTTCTTAGTAGACCTTCTGTTTTCAAAGGAGTATGCTTTCTTAACTATTGAACAGTCTGCTCTTTAGTGGGTGCGAATGCTGGGCTATTTGTAGAATTTACCAAAGGTCTAATGCGGACACCTTCTTTATTCATGATGGGTTGGGCTTTTAAAGCAGGTGCTTGTGGATACATCATGATTATGTCTTTAGTTTCTTAAACTATAGAAAAGAAATTACTGTCCTTCACTTATTCTTTGATCTATCTTTGGAAGGCTTCAATCACAATATTATATATAGAACTGTGGTCGATGTTCCAACAGGAAATTACCTCTGATACCAGCCTTGACTGTAAAATTTTTTCATGGATCAGAGGTCTTCATAAGGGATGCTCTGTGCTTCAAAATTATGCCTTTTACAAGGTACCTAGCAATTTCTGCAATCTATTATACATCGATTTCCATTTGTCAACTTCTGGAAACTTCCCAAAAGGTCAATCCCACATGACCACATGTCGAAGCTTTGTGGAAATACTTCATGATAGCTGACCGTAGATGGGTTTGGATGACGAGTAACCAAGGATCATAGTTCATCTTATACAATGTTCTGTTTATTATTTGGAATACTCCTTTGGTAGATTCTTCCTGCTTTAAGGCTTATGTGATTTTCTGCATTAATGGATCTGTTCATCAGCAGTGTCGTTGAATACAGCAATAACAGATTTCATCCCCCTGTGTCCTGTGAAAGGAGTCACTGATGGGTAGTCAGTGTACTTGCGTTTTTATCTGCTTTTGTGTACCACTGTGATGTCATACTCCTAAATCAGTGCCCACAGCGCCAGTCAACCCGACAGACCCTTCAGGATAGTAAGCCAGAATAGAGAATAGCAGTCCATCACAGTGGTGAGTAGTTTGCCAAACATATATGGCTTGAATTTGTTGATGGCATGAACAACTGGAAGGTGCACTTTTCTCTGTTGTAGAGTTGTTCATCTCAGAGAGTACTCGGCCATCATAAGCTATCACCTTTCCAGCATCTTCCTGGGTTTGCACATGAACTACACCAATTCTACAACTACCGTCAGTGTGAAGTTCATTCTCATCATTCTCATCATACTATGCAATGACTGGAGAAGATGTTAATGCCTCCTTAAGGACAAGGAAAGATCATTCATCACATTGTTCCAAGAAAATTTGGTGTCTCCCTGCAGCAGTTTGTGCAAGGGACTTGTTTTCATACAGAAGTCCCTTATGAAATGTCAGTATTATGAGCCATTCTGAAAAAACTTCTCACATCCAGTCAGGCAGCAGTAGCCAGCCGAGACACAAGCAGCAACAGGGAAGTAACCGATATTGTGACTTTCATAAGTTCCTAAGCAGGAGTGAATTTTATATCATCATCTGTGTGCTTTAATAGTTTAGTTTCTGCATGTTTATTTAATATCTAACAGCCACAGTTCTTGTGTTTCTGTTAGCAACGGAAAGTAAATCGATTCTGTGACATATTACAAATTCCTAATCGGGGCAAATTATTTAGTCTCACTTGAGTGCTTTGGTAGTTTGATTTTTGAATCTCTGCATATTAATCTCATTTATTAGACACAGTGCCTGCATTTTCGTCAGGGTCTACAGTAGAGTTGTGCAGCACGTGCCGATAGTCCGTTTTTATCTGCATAGTAGAGTTTTCCACAGTCTTTATTATGGACAGGGACTGCGATTGTTGTGTGTATGCAAGCCGAGCTGGTGACAGTTCGCTCTCAGCTTCAGGCTGTGATGGATTCGGTTACACAGCTTGAGGCTGCAGTGGATGGGCACCACTGTTGTCGACTGGCTGTGGGGATCCAGTGAACATCCAGCATGTCCGAGTCCTCTGATCGGTTCACACCAGTGGCCTCCCCAGTTACTGCACACACTGATGTTGACCCCTCACCTGTGGTTGAGTGGGAGGTCACTCGCAGGGTGTACCAGGTGGCGAAAGACTTCCCAGGTGGCCACATGTAAGGCCTCCCTGGTTTGTCTGACAAACAAGTTCCACGTGCTGTCTGTGGTTGACAATCACTGAGCCAGATGCTGTCACCTGTCCTGTTTCAGAGGAAACCTCTCAGCCTGCAAGATCCGGACAATCGCAGAGGGTGGGATTATTGGTAGTTGGGAGCTCCAACATGAGGCGCGTTATGGGGCTCCTTAGGGACTTGGCCGACAAGGAGGGTAAGAAATCCAATGTGCACTCCGTATGCATACCGGGTGGAGTCATTCCAGATGTGGAAATGCCTCCCGGATGCCATGTGGAGCACAGGTTGCAGCCAACTGCACATGGTGGCTCACGTTGGTACCAATGATGTGTGTCGCTTTGGATCAGAAGAGATTCTCTCTGGTTTCGAGCGGTTAACAGAAGTGGTAAAGGCTGCCAGTCTTGCTTGCAAGATGAAAGCAGAGCTGACCATTTGCAGCATAGTCGACAGGACCAATTGCGGACCACTGGTACAGAGCCAGGTGGAGGGTCTGAATCAGAGGCTCAGACGGTTCTGTGACCACGTAGGCTGCAGATTCCTCGACTTGCGCCAAAGGGTGGTTGGGTTTTGGGTTCCACTGAATAGGTCAGGTGTCCACTATATGCAGGAGGTGGCTACATGGATAGCAAGGGGTGTGTGGCGTAGACTGGAGGGTTTTTTAAGTTAGAGGGTCTTGGGAAAACACAGTTGTAAATTGTCATAGCTGCGTTGGGAAAGTACCAGAGCTCCAAGCGCTAATAGAAAGCACTGATGCTAAAGTCGTTATAGGCACTGAAAGGTGGATCAAGCCGGACCTAAGTTCAGACGAAATTTTTGCGAAGAACCTAATGGTGTTCTGAAAGGATAGGCTAAACATGACTGGCAGTGGCGTGTTTATTTCTGTCAGAAGTAGTTTAACTTGTCGCGAAATTGAAGTTGATACTTCCTGTGAGTTAGTATGGGCAGAGGTCATTGTTGGCAACCAGAATAAAATAATAATTGGATCCTTTTAGCAACCTCCTAATTCAAACAATACAGTTGCTGAAAAGTTCAAAGAAAGCTTGAGTTTGATTTCGAACACGTACCCGACTCATACGATTATAGTTGGTGGTGACTTTAATTTACCCTCAATATGTTGGCGGAAATACATGTTTAATTCCGGAGGTACACATAATATATCATCCGAAATTGTGCTAAACGCATTCTCTGAAAATTATTTTGAGCAGTTAGTTCAAGAGCCCATGCGAATAGTAAATGGTTGTGAAAACACATTTGACCTCCTAGCAACAAATAATCCTAAGTTAATAACAAGCATCAAAACCAATTCAGGGATTGGTGAACACAGGGTTGCTATAGTGAGATTGAATATTGTAATCCCCAAATCCCCAAAAAATAAGCGAAAAATATACCTATTCAAAAAAGGAGATAAAAAATCTCTTGACACCTTCCTAAGAGACAATATACACTCATTCCAAATTAATAATATAATTAATAATATAAGTGTTGATCAGATGTGGCTTAAATTCAAAGAAATAGTATCGGCAGTAATTGAGACATTTATACCAAATAAATTAACAAATGACAGAGCTGATCCTCCTTGGTACACAAAACAGGTTAGAACACTATTGCAGAAACAATGAAATAAACATGCCAAATTTTAACAGACGCAAATACCCAAGATTGGTGATCTTTTACAGAAGCTCAAAATTTAGCACGGACTTCAATGCGAGATGCCTATAACAGTTTCCACAATGAAATGTTGTCTTGAAACCTGGCAGAAAATCCAAAGAGATTCTGGTCTTATGTGAAGTATGTTAGCGGCAAGAAACAATCAATGCATTCTCTGTACAATAGCAATGAAGATATTATCGAAGACAGTGCTGTCAAAGCAGAGTTACTAAACACAGTCTTCCGAAATGCTTTCACAAAAGAAGACGAAGTAAATATTCCAGACTTTGAATCAAGAACAGCTGCAAACATGAGTAATGTAGAAGTAAATATCCTCAGAGTAGTGAAGCAACTTAAATCACTTAATACAAGCAAGTATTCTGGTCCAGACAGTATACCAATTAGGTTCCTTTCAGAGTATGCTGATGCATTAGCTCCATTCTTAACAATCATATACAACCATTCGTTCGACGAAAGATCCTTACCCAAAGACCGGAAATTTGCACAGGTCACACCAATATTCAAGAAAGGTAGTATGAGTAATCCACTAAATTACAGGCCCATATCGTTAACATTCGAACATTATGAATTACCTCGAAGAAAACTGTCTATTGACTCACACTCAACATGGGTTTAGAAAACATCATTCCTGTGAAACACAACTAGCTCATTATTCACATGAAATGTTGGGTGCTAGTGACAAGGGATTTCAGATCGATTCCATATTTCTGGATTTCCGGAAGGCTTTTTGACACTGTACCACACAAGCAGCTTGTATTGAAATTGCTTGCTTATGGAATATAGTTTCAGTTATGTGACTGTATTTGTGATTTCCTGTCAGAGAGGACACAGTTTCTAGTAACTGATGGAAAGACATCGTGTAAAACAGAAGCGATTCTGGTGTTCCCCAAGGTAGTGTTATAGGCCCTTTGCTGTTCCTCATCTATATAAACGACTTGGGAGACAATCTGAGCAGCCGTCTTCAGTTGTTTGCAGATGACGCTGTCATTTATCGACTAATAAAGTCAGCAGAAGACAAAAACAAACTGTAAAACAATTTAGAAAAAAATATCTGAATGGTGCGAAAAGTGTCAGTTGACCCTGAACAATGAAAAGTGTGAGGTCATCCACATGAGTGCTAAAAGGAACTTATTAAACTTCGATTACGCAATAAATCAGTATAATCTAAAAGCTGTAAATTCAACTAAATATCTAGGTATTACAATTACGAACAACTTAAATTGGAAGGAACACATCGTAAATGTTGTGGGGAAGGCTAACCAAAGACTGTGTTTTATTGGCAGGACATTTAGAAAATGAAACAGACTTACTAAGGAGACTGCCTACACTACGCTTGTCCGTCCTCTTTTAGAATACTGGTGTGCGGTGTGGGATCCTTACCAGATAGGACTGATGGAGTATATCGAAAAAGCTTAAAGAAAGGCAGCATGTTTTGTATTATCGCAAAATATGGGAGAGAGTGTCACAGAAATGATACAGGATTTGGGCTGGAAATCGTTAAAAGAAAGACTTTTTGTTACGACAGAATCTTCTCACGAAATTCTGTTCACCAACTTTCTCCTCCAAACGCAAAAATATTTTGTTGACACTGACCTACATAGGGAGGAATGATCTCCATGATAAAATAAAGGAAATAAGAGCATGTACAGAAAGATATAGGTGTTCATTCTTTCTGCGCGCTATACGAGATTGGAATAATAGAGAATTGTGAAGATGGTTCGATGAACCTCTGCCAGGCACTTAACAGTGATTTCCAGAGTATCCATGTAGATGTAGAACGAAACAAACACACAAAATTTAAACAGGCAATCTTTCACAGAAGCTCATAGTTTAGCACAGACTTCAAAGTGACATACTTATAACAGTTTCCACAACGGAACTTTGTCTCGAAGCCTGGCAGAAAATCCAAAGAGATTCTGGCCATATGTGAAGTATGTTAGTGATAAGAAACATTCAATGCCTTCTCTGTAGGATAGCAATGAAGATACTATTGAAGACATTGCTGTCAAAGCAGAGATACAAAATACAGCCTTCCGAAATGCTTTCACAACAATGATGTAGTAAATATTACAGAATTCAAATCTAGAACAGCTGCAAACATGAGTAATGTAGAAGTAAATATCCTTCGAGCAGTGAAGCAACTTAAATAACTTAATATAAGCAAGTATTCTGGTCCAGACTGTATACCAATTAGGTTCCTTTCAGAGTATGCTGATGCATTAGCTCCATACTTAACAATCATATACAATTGTTCGCTCAACGAAAGATCTGTACCCAAATACTGGAAAGTTGTATAAGTCACACAAAAATTCAAGAAAGGTAGTAGGAGTAATCCACTTAATTACAGGCTCATATCATTAATGTTGATATGCAGCAGGATTTCAGAACATATATTGTGTTCGAACATTATGAATTACCTCAAAGAAAAAAGTCTATTGACACACAGTCAACATGGAATTAGAAAACATCGTTCCTGTGAAACACAACTAGCTCTTTATTCGCATGAAGTTTTGAGTGGTATTGATAAGGGATTTCAGATCGATTCCATATTTCTGGATTTCTGGAGAGCTTTTGACACTGTACCACACAAGTGGCTTGTAGTGAAATTGCATGCTTATGGAATATCGTCTCAGTTCTGTGACTGCATTTGTGATTTCCTGTTAGAGAGGTCACAGTTCGTAGTAGTTGACGGAAAGTCATTGAGCAAAACAGAAGTGATTTCTGGCGGTCCCCAAGGTAGTGTTATAGGTCCTTTGCTGTTCCTTATCAATGTAAACGATTTGGGAGACAATCTGAGCAGCCGTCTTAGGTTGTTTGCAAATGACACTGTCATTTATCGACTAATAAAGTCATCAGAAGACCAAAACAAATTACAAAAACATTTAGAAAATATATCTGAATGGTGTGAAAATTGGCAGTTGACCATAAATAATGAAAAGTGTGAGGTGATCCACATAAGTACTACAAGGAATTCGTTAAACTTTGGTTACATGATAAATCAGTCAAATCTAAAGGCCATAAATTCAACTAAATACCTAGGAATAACAATTACGAACAACTTAAATTGGAAGGTACACATAGAAAATATTGCGGGAAAGGCTAACCAAAGACTGCATTTTATTGGCAGGGCACTCAGAAAATGTAGCAGATCTACTAAGGAGACTTCCTACACTATGATTGTCCATCCTCTTTTAGACTACTGCTGTGCGGTGTGTGATCCTTACCTGATAGGACTGACAGAGTACATAGAAAAAGTTCAAAGAAGGGCAGCACGTTTTATATTATCGCGAAATATGGGAGAGAGTGTCACTGAAATAATGCGGGATTTGGGCTGGACGTCATTAAAAGAAAAGTGTTTTTTGTTGTGATGGTATTTTCTCATGAAATTCCAATCACCAACTTTCTCCTCCAAATGTGAAAATATTTTGTTGACACCAACCTCCATAGGGAGAAATGATCACCACGATATAAGGGAAATCAGAGCCCGTACCGAAAGACATAGGCATTCATTCTTTCCGTGCGCTATACGAGATTGTAATAACAGATAATTGTGAAGGTGATTCAATGAACCCTCTGCCAGGCACTTAAATGTGATTTGCAGAGTATCCATGTAGATGTAGATATAGGAAATGTGCTGAGAAGTTAAAAATTTGCCATAATCTGAGACGTTTTGGGACCTTCTTCATCTCCTCGAAATAATTAATTCTTTCTGAAAACACATTCCTCATTCTGTGACCCTACAAACCCCTCTGACAGAGGCCTTGGCAGGCATAAGCACTTCCAGAACCTGCAAATTGCTATGGTCTGATGATATGCAATGCCTTTAAACTGCACTGTCCAACGTTGCCCTGCTCATTCATCCCATCACTGAGTTGCACATTTCTATCACTAGTAACATCAGCGAGTCTTCAATTGGTGCGATCTCACAAAAGTACATAGGCAACTCGACACAACCCCTTCATTTCTTTTCTGAGGAACTCTCCGCTTCACAACATAAGTGGTGCACCTTCAATAGGGAGCTGTTCATGATTTATGAGGCAGTCCACCACTTTTGCAAGGGCATGGAAGGCCGGTCTGTGACTATCTGCACAGATCACAAACCACTCGCGAATGCCATCCATAATCCTAACAACTTGCCACCACGGCACTTTTGTCACATGGACCTCATTAGCCAGTACATCTCTGGCTTCTGTTATATGAAAGGAGCTGCGAACCCATCACCAACTACCTGTCTCGCGTACACACCATTTCTTCACTGTTAGACTTGGATGAATTGGCATGGCTGCAACAAGAGGATCCAGATATGGACCATTTATTATGAGATGACACTATGTCATTGGTTATTGAGCCATGACACCTTCCTGGTTCTTCACACCTAGTGCTATGTGACAAGTCCACATGTACCCTCCGCCACCTCACCCCCTATGCCACTAAGTCTTCTCAGCAACCCACAAACTCACCCATCTAGGTCTTAAGGCCACCCCTTGCCTTGTTACTGAATGTTTCTTTTGGATGGGTGTTAAATTGGACTGTCATGCATGGACACGTGCATACCTACCATGCCACTGCAGCTAAGTCATACTCACACCCACCCTCTTGTGGATCAATTCAAAATCCCCAAAGGATGGTTTCATTTTGATCTCATTGATCCTCTTCCCGCCTCAGAGAATTGTAAATATATATTATCTATTATTGACTATGTTACCAGATGGGTTGAGGATGTTTGTCTCCAAGAATTACTGCAGATACTATTGCTCGTGCAGTTTTCATGTCTTATACTTCTCAATTCGGTTGCCCCTCTACTATTGCTGGTAATCAGTGGTGACAGTTGAAATTTGTCATTTTCAGCAGGCTGTGCAACTTGTGCAGTGCCAATAAATCCGCACTTCCCCAAACTAAAGGGTTTGTCAAGTGCTGGCACTGTACTCTTAAAGCAGCACTTGCATGTCATTCTACTTTTTGGTCTGAGGTCCAACCCCGATCCAGTTTGGAATTTGTACAGCATTTAAGGAGGATTCACAGGCTTTCCTTGCCAACATGCTTCACAGCAAACCCCTGATCTAGTCTGTAGCATTCATTGAAGACTCTGAGCCCCCCCCCCCCTCCCCCCCCCTCCCACCTCCTTCTTCTGAACTCGCAACTTTGGTCGAGTGAGTCCACGCTCACATTGCTCATATTAGCACTTCGCCTCCTCGCACTCACGCTGTCCCATCAGTCTTTATACACAAAAAACATAGAGCCAATGACACTGTTCTGCCCACTCACCAACAGCCTTGCTCTGCCCCTCCCCCACAAAGTGCTCCATCACATCACCCACACTTTTGATATTCTCTCAAGTGGTAAGCTGCAAACTGTCTGCACCAACAGATTCAAGCCAGTTTGGATGCTTGATGATGACCTTCCTTCCATGGATACCTTGGCATATCCTCCTATTCATGAGTTTGCTCCTAACCACCTGGAACAAAGTGCTGCGGGTTTGTTACATGAAATTCCTCCCTCTGACATTGCCACCACAACCACTTATCTCGAGCTTCCCACGTCACCCTCTCCCTCCTGTGCTGCACACTTTAACCTCAACGTCTCTCCTTTCTCAGTCAACAGTCTTTCTTTACAGCTATGTGAAGGCACTCTCTTCTTGCTCCATTCACCTCCCACACACTTGATGACTCCACGCAGTATGTCACAAGTCTGTGCGCATTCACCCTCCTTCCAATGTAGAAGACGATAGTATCGCTACCTCAATCAACACCCTCAACTGTGAGATGTAAAACTTTCTTGGTGTACATATTGTTCCACATAATCTCAGGAGAACTGCCAGAAGTCTGAAACTTCCTGCCACAATATTCTGCACAGAGTCTTCTGGCCGTCTTCAGGTGATACTGGCAGAAACGCACTGAGCTCTGGTATTTAAGGCCCCGCCAGTACATGCGTAGTGGATTCACTTGCCATTGCAAGTGCGATACGTGAGCATGTCCGATTCTGCTGCGCCGTGGGCCCTCTGTGGTGAAAACTCGCTGCATCGATATCAATTTGAATGTCTTCCCATGGTAGTCCAGGCAAATTATGAAAAATCGGGGAAAAAATTTATAAGTTTTGAAACCTTGGGAAAACACTCTCCGGAGATGGAGAAGTAAAAAACAGAAAAGTTCCCTCCACTATCGGGGGAGCTTCCCCCTCTCCCAACCCTTAACGTAATTTATTTTCCTTTTTCCAAACGTTACAGGAAATGGTTCATTTACCGAAGTTATCGATATGACAGAAAATTGTTTTGGTGAAATTCTACTCAGAGGTCAAATGCATGTTTAAGCAACGTAATAAGTTTATAAGTGCTAAAATTTGTAGGAAAAATAGTGAAACATCTTTTAAAACAGATACTTATTTATAAAGAACAATTTTGCTTTATAGTCTTTTACTATAGATTTATGCAACTTAAATTAGTGGAATGAAAATCATTTTTCATGATAATTATGTGTGTACAGCATGTAGACAATGAAAATGCCACAATATCTATCAAACAAATAAATTCACGATTATTTTACTTAAAACCAATATTGAAATCTTCTGACAAATCACTGCGAGGCACATTAATGCAGCTTTGTCCATGACAATTTTTGCACATTGTTGTGCAATGTAAGTCAGCCTTCACACATCCACACTTTCTTCTGAAGCCTTGAGTGCAGCCGCATAAAATCAATAGTAGTATTTTCTCTGGAGCAGGTAGTCATTTCATGTGAACTGGGGAGATGGATGAGTTTGATTTCCTCCAGCCCCAGTTTCTGGGATCCAAGTTGTGCCCCAGCCATAGCTGGACTTGTAGGTAAACTTGGTAAGAATGGAAGGATCCTGCTTCAGTAGTGGGTGGCAAATGAGAGAATGTGACAGCACTGTTTGCCTGACCAACAAGTACTTTAAAACATTTAAATCGAATGGCATTTAAGTTATCATCAGGACTCTCTGCTGTTTTTGTGTAGAGAGAGAGGGAGTATAAATTTCTCTACTGCTTTTGCAATGGTACCAGGGGCAGAAGCAGGATCATTGAATATCTGTGGGAAGTTGGGGATACTGGTTGAAAAATTGGAAAGCTTGCAGCTTTCCTTTCACAAACAAGGTTGAAAAGCTGTTGCAACCACTTACTGAATGAAGAAACAGTATTGAATTTTTGCATTCATGAATGAGAGAGGAGTTACGTATATCTTTAGAACTGTAACAGCTTGTTCTGATGCTATCTTTACTTTCCTTCATCAGGACTCTGTCTGTCATCTGGAGCAAGAGCGGTAAGTAGCACAAGAAGATACATATCTTGACCCACTATAATCACTTGCTGGTAAAATTCTGAGGCATTTTATTGCTTTTGCAACTATTTCAACATATGCAAACCACTGTTGTCAAACAGAGACATTGGTACACTTGATAATTTGTATATGAAGCAATCCTTTAAACCATTACGTGAATGAAACATGCACAGTACTCTCTGAAATAACTGAGTTGTATCTACTTCAGTTATATTTTTTTCAAGCCTAACAGTTGAGATGCACATTGTCCTAACTATGCTGGATCGCTTAAGCTTCAAATAACCAAATTTTGGTGAGAGTACCTATTGTTCGAAGAGCTTTTTCACCAACAGACTCAGCTTTGTAGTAGTTTACTTACTGAGAAGCTACTAACGTGGATCCTAATGAATACAATTGCTCCTTATAAGCAAATGGAGTGTTTTGTTGCAACTATAACTGAAATCTGTGAATTTTCTCATTAATTTCTATCCTTCCACTCATCAGTTCAACACATTGATCACTTGAAACTGAAAGTAAATTGCAGAACTGTTCCATAGCTTCACATATGTGATGGGCTATTGGCATACCACAAATCCATCAGTTCAACACACTATCAGTTAAACCTCTTCTGTGTGAAACACCTCCAACCCTCTTCGGGCTCTTCACAAGTATTTGTTCTATCGTCATGTCGATCCATACTCCACACCAATACTTACCAGAGGGTCGAACCATGAAGAAGCTGTCCTTGGTGAATTTATCGAACTCCCCGGATTTCATGGTTTCTTTCAGTTTTTCCATGTCCTGGAGGTACAAATGACACTCCTTATCATAAGGAAAGTGCCCAGTTACACAGAATATTGGGAGCATAGCTCTCACACATTCTATATGGAGCACCCAGTTATCCATACGCTCTGCTTAGATGAAACTTTCTACAACAAATCGAGCAGTGCTAAGTGACTTTCCTCTGAACTATCTATAAATCTGCACAATTCTTGAAAAGCAGTATCAAAATTGGTGTCTTGAGGGCAGCCTCTTTTTCAAACACAGGAGGAGTTCACACTAATTTAGTATAGCAATCCTGATGATAACACGCTTTTGCAGCTACTATACAAAAAACACTGTTGATGTGTTTGGCAACCTTTCTACCAAAATCATCATCGCGTTTCTCTGCTTTCTCAAGCAGCGTATGTTTCACAGTTAAAGAGCGATCTCCAAACACTCCACAGTGTTTATGGAGTGATTTTTTTATGTCCACCTCTGTGTCATGCTTTTCAGCATATATGAAACAGCCTTTTTTTAAATTGAATGGATATAAGGAGGATGATCTCAAAATTTTATCATTTGCTTTTGCAACATTCTGATTAATTACTTTCCTTATATTATGTTTCTTAATATATTCACCCCAACACATCTTATGCACTTCAATCAGCCCAGTTTTCTGTAGAAGATTATGAGCACTATTCTTCCTTTCCTTGCTGATGATCAGACTTACAAAGTCCTTTGTCACTATTGATGTCTCTCCTTCCAAAACTGATTTACCACAAGTAAAACAGGTCATAGGGTCCAGTACTATTGTTTTCTTGGCCCATACCAAAGAAATGAGAGTAAGAAGAAGCACTTCATAACACCACAATCAGATGAATACTGTTACAAAAACAGAACCCTCTGGGACTACTTTGGCAGTTCACAACATTAACTCATCTAAACTGGATACTGGGCGGGAAGAAACAGCAGTGACAACATTAGTAGGGGAGCACTGAGTAAATGGGAAGGAGAACTTAACATTTTCATTATTGGCACGTACTCCTGATTTCAACAATACTGACCACAAAACAAGTTTTCATTTAGATACTTTTCTGTTGTTATTGTTGTGGCCTTCAGTCCTGAGACTGGTTTGATGCAGCTCTCAATGCTACTCTATCCTGTGCAAGCTTCTTCATCGCCCAGTACCTACGACAACCTACATCCTTCTGAATCTGCTTAGTGTATTCATCTCTTGGTCTCCCTCTACGATTTCTACCTTCCATGCTGCCATCCAATACTAAATTGGTGATCCCTTGATGCCTCAGAACATGTCCTACCAACCGATCCCTTCTTCTAGTCAAGTTGTGCCACACACTCCTCTTCTCCCCAATTCTATTCAATACCTCCTCATGAGTTGTGTAATCTACCCATCTAATCTTCAGCATTCTTCTGTAGCACCACATTTCGAAAGCTTCTACTCTCTTCTTGTCCAAACTACACTCCTGGAAATGGAAAAAAGAACACATTGACACCGGTGTGTCAGACCCACCATACTTGCTCCGGACACTGCGAGAGGGCTGTACAAGCAATGATCACACGCACGGCACAGCGGACACACCAGGAACCACGGTGTTGGCCGTCGAATGGCGCTAGCTGCGCAGCATTTGTGCACCGCCGCCGTCAGTGTCAGCCAGTTTGCCGTGGCATACGGAGCTCCATCGCAGTCTTTAACACTGGTAGCATGCCGCGACAGCGTGGACGTGAACCGTATGTGCAGTTGACGGACTTTGAGCGAGGGCGTATAGTGGGCATGCGGGAGGCCGGGTGGATGTACCGCCGAATTGCTCAACATGTGGGGCGTGAGGTCTCCACAGTACATCGATGTTGTCGCCAGTGGTCGGCGGAAGGTGCACGTGCCCGTCGACCTGGGACCGAACCGCAGCGACGCACGGATGCAAGCCAAGACCGTAGGATCCTACGCAGTGCCGTAGGGGACCGCACCGCCACTTCCCAGCAAATTAGGGACACTGTTGCTCCTGGGGTATCGGCGAGGACCATTCGCAACCGTCTCCATGAAGCTGGGCTACGGTCCCGCACACCGTTAGGCCGTCTTCCGCTCACGCCCCAACATCGTGCAGCCCGCCTCCAGTGGTGTCACGACAGGCGTGAATGGAGGGACGAATGGAGACGTGTCGTCTTCAGCGATGAGAGTCGCTTCTGCCTTGGTGCCAATGATGGTCGTATGCGTGTTTGGCGCCGTGCAGGTGAGCGCCACAATCAGGACTGCATACGACCGAGGCACACAGGGCCAACACCCGGCATCATGGTGTGGGGAGCGATCTCCTACACTGGCCGTACACCACTGGTGATTGTCGAGGGGACACTGAATAGTGCACGGTACATCCAAACCGTCATCGAACCCATCGTTCTACCATTCCTAGATCGGCAAGGGAACTTGCTGTTCCAACAGGACAATGCACGTCCGCATGTATCCCGTGCCACCCAACGTGCTCTAGAAGGTGTAAGTCAACTACCCTGGCCAGCAAGATCTCCGGATCTGTCCCCCATTGAGCATGTTTGGGACTGGATGAAGCGTCGTCTTACGCGGTCTGCACGTCCAGCACGAACGCTGCTCCAACTGAGGCGCCAGGTGGAAATGGCATGGCAAGCCGTTCCACAGGACTACATCCAGCATCTCTACGATCGTCTCCATGGGAGAATAGCAGCCTGCATTGCTGCGAAAGGTGGATATACACTGTACTAGTGCCGACATTGTGCATGCTCTGTTGCCTGTGTCTATGTGCCTGTGGTTCTGTCAGTGTGATCATGTGATGTATCTGACCCCAGGAATGTGTCAATAAAGTTTCCCCTTCCTGGGACAATGAATTCACGGTGTTCTTATTTCAATTTCCAGGAGTGTATTTATCGTCCATGTTTCACTTCCATACATGGCTACACTCTATGCAAATACTTTCAGAAATGACTTCTTAACACTTAAATCTGTACTGGATGTTAACAAATTTCTCTTCTTCAGAAACGCTTTCCTTGCCATTGCCAGTCTACATTTTATATCCTCTCTACTTCGACTATCATCAATTATTTTGCTCCCCAAATAACAAAACTCCTTTACTACTTTAAGTGTCTCATTTCCTAATCTAATTCCCTCAGCATCACCTGTCTTAATTCGACTACAGTCCATTATCCTCGTTTTGCTTTTGTTGATTTTCATCTTATATCCTCCTTTCAAGACACTGTCCATTCCATTCAACTGCTCTTACAAGTCCTTTGCTGCCTCTGACAGAATTACAGTGTCATTGGCGAACATCAAAGTTTTTATTTCTTCCTCTTTGTATTTTAATACCTACTCCAAATTTTTCTTTGGTTTCCTTTACTGCTTGCTCAATATACATATTGAATAACATCAGGGAGAGGCTACAGCCCTGTCTCACTTCCTTCCCAACCACTGCTCCCCTTTCATGTCCCTCGACTCTTATAACTGCCATCTGGTTTCTGTACAAATTGTAAATAGCATTTCGCTCCCTGTATTTTACCCCTGACACCTTTAGAATTTGAAAGAGAGTATTCCAGTCAACATTGTCAAAAGCTTTCTCTAAGTCTACAAATGCTAGAAGCGTAGGTTTGCCTTTCCTTAATCTTTCTTCTAAGATAAGTCGTAGGGTTAGTATTGCCTCACGTCTTCCAATATTTCTACGGAATCCAAACTGATCTTCCCTGAGATCAGCTTCTACCAGTTTTTCCATTGATCTGTTAAGAATTTGCGTTAGTATTTTGCAGCTATGACTTATTAAACTGAAAGTTAGCTAATTTTCACATCTGTCAACACCTGCTTTCTTTGGGATTGGAATTATTATATCCTTCTGGAAGTCTGAGGGTATTTCACCTGTCTCATACATCTTGCTCACCAGATGGTAGGGTTTTGTCAGGACTTGCTCTCTCAAGGCTGTCAGTAGTTGTGTAATGGGATGTTGTCTACTCCCGGGGCCTCATTTTGACTCAGGTCTTGTATCATATCTCCCATTTCATCTTTATCTACACCCTCTTCCATTCCTATAATATTGTCCTCAAGTACATTGCCCTTGTATAGACCCTCTATATACTCCTTCCACCTTTCTGCTTTCCCTTCTTTGCATAGAACTGGGTTTCCATCTGAGCTCTTTATATTCATACAAGTGGTTTTCTTTTCTCCAAAGGTTTCTTTAATTTTCCTGTAGGCAGTACCTATAATACCCCTAGTGAGATGCAGTAAGCCTCTACATTCTTACATTTGTCCTCTAGCCATCCCTGCTTAGCCATTTCGCACTTCCTTCCATTTTTGAGACGTTTGTATTCCTTTTTGCCTGCTTCATTTACTGCATTTTTTTTTCATCAATTAAATTCAATATTTCTTCTGTTACCCAAGGATTTCTACTAGCCCTCGTCTTTTTACATACTTGATCCTCTGCTGCCTTCACTACTTCATCCCTCAAAGCTACCCATTCTTCTCCTACTGTATTTCTTTCCCCCATTCCTGTCAATTGTTCCCTTACGCTCTCCCAGACACTCTGTACAACCTCTGGTTTAGTCAGTTTATCCAGGTCCCATTTCCTTAAAATCCCACCTTTTTGCAGTTTCTTCAGTTTGAATCTACAGTTCATAACCAATAGATTGTGGTCAGAGTCCACATCTGCCCCTGGAAGTGTCTTATAATTTAAAACCTGGTTCCTAAATCTCTGTCTTACCATACTTTTCTAAGCAACAAAAACTGTAAACTATTACGTTAACAGAATTCTATTCCAATTCTTATACCTCAAATACCATTCGTGTGTTGTGGTTGGCAGGAGAGCCAACACCGTGTAACTAGAGGAAGCCGAAAGGCACGCATTTTAGCTCACGCAGGCTGGCGTGAGGTCTGGAACAGGACAAGGAAATTAGAATTTAGAAAAAACGGACATAACTGGTGCAATACTTAAATTTAATCCATTGATGGTGAACGTCGGTCTTGATGGTACATGATTCACAGTATCAATAGTAACTGGTAATGGCGCCTTGCTAGGTCGTAGCAAATGACGCAACTGAAGGCTATGCTAACTATCGTCTCGGCAAATGAGAGCGTATTTTGTCAGTGAACCATCGCTAGCAAAGTCGGTTGTACAACTGGGGCGAGTGCTAGGAAGTCTCTCTAGACCTGCCGTGTGGCAGCGCTCGGTCTGCAATCACTGATAGTGGTGACACGCGGGTCCGATATATACTAACGGACCGCGGCCGATTTAAAGGCTACCACCTAGCAAGTGTGGTGTCTGGCGGTGACACCACATTGTGTATGTGGGATCCTGCCCACTTGTTTAATGTAGGGTGCCTAGGAAGCTGTTCTCAGACAGCTAGACAACACACAAGCAAATCATATTAATGGAGCTTAATACAGTAATTGAATTGACAATACTTAACTTTGGTATGTAAAAGGTGGTGTCACAAGCAATTGTCAACATGCAAATAATCAGTGTCTTTCGAAATACACAATTCCCATGCAAGTAATTAATATGTATCACAAGTCTTCTAGTGCGGCTCTTCTAGTGTGGTTGAGGCTAGGCAGTGCATCACTTTTATTCTCTTCATGTAGAGGCCACTCCTGTTGTGGTGACATCTTAGTCAGCATGCTATTGGCTGATGTCTCACAGCCCTCTCTGCTGTATCGTTCTCGATCTTCATGCCAGCGCTTGTCGTTACGCTGGAACAGTATAAATGAAAAGACGCGGAAAATATTTTTCGTGTACAATTTTGCGAGGAATAAATTTACTAATTTCAAAAAATGAGTCTTTTTGTGTATAAATTTCAAATATGGTACAAATTGACTTTTGGAGGGGATAAGAGGGGGACATGGCCCCCCTACAAAGGGGAACTTTTCCGTTTCTTATTACTATACCCATATGAGTATTTTCCCGAAGTTTCAAAACTTTATAAATTTTTTCCCCCCATTTGCTGATTTTCTTACTAATTTGCCTGGAGTAGTGGTTCCATCACCGAACTATGCTGGCTTCGGAGGACACGAAGTTTTTCAATGACTGGATTCCATGCTGAATTCACATTAATAGTGCTGTCTCGATTAATAAGAGACTCACTGTCAGATAGTCATATTTCCACAGATTCATTAATAACAGAACTCCAAAAGTTAGACATACAGGCCACAATTTTTGTCTCACTGTAATTCATTACATGACCATTGGAAACAGCATGTTAAGCGATGGCAGACATGCAAGGCAGAAGGAGGCGAGTATGCCGCTGATGTTCTACAATGCAATCCTGCACAGTACGCAATGTTTGCCCTATATAAGATTTGCCACATTCGCACAGAATCCTGTAAAAACACCTGCCTTGAGCAGCTCTAGGTTGTCTTTGACAGATATCAACAGCAACAAAATTTTTGCTGGAGGACGAAAGATTGCTTTTACTTTATATTTTCTTAATATTCTGCCTATTTGCGTTGAAATACTACCAATATATGGTAAATAGGCAGTCGTTTTAAAGGCCTCTTCTTCTTGTTTGCTCTGTCGCTTACAGGTGTGCAGTGTTCTCTCCACTTTCTGGGACAAATACCCATTCTTTAGAAATACAGTCTGCAGGTACTCCAGTTCTGTTTGCAAACTATCGGCATCAGAGCTGAAGTGGGCTAGGTGAATGAAGGTCTTCAGAACACCCATCGTTTGTGCTGGATGGTGACAACTGTCAGATTGCAAGTAAAGGTCTGTATGAGTGGGCTTTCTATACACTGAATGACTAAGTGTGCCATTGCTCTTATGTCGCACTAAGATGTCTAAAAATGGCAAGCAACCCTACTTCTCTAACTCCATAGTAAATTTTATATTTTCATGTATGGAGTTCAGATGTCTGCTAGGGTTCCTACAACATCTGAACTCCACACATAAAAACATAAAATTTACTATGGAGTTGGAGAAGTTGCCATTTTTAGACATCTTACAAGGGGAGTGCCAGGGTTGGGAAACGAAGTTCGAAGTGGGACGGCGCACTACCCCATAGAGTTACAATGCCCCAGCCATACAGCCAGATGGCCAGTCATTCACGAGAAAAGCGCTCCAAAACTTTCCTACAGTATATAACACCCATGCTTCTGCTCACTGAACCGAATGACATGGTGGCCAATACAATATCGGTAACAATTCGTGCTTCGTATTTCAAAGTATCTATTTGCTTCTCCTTATTAAAAAAAATACAATGACATTCAAATTGAAAACTTTTGTTCTTTTAACATTTTCAAATTTTCCAACCAAATTATTTCTTTCAAATATTTGTTCATATTGTATATTGAAAACTGTGTGCATCGGAGAATAATATTCATATTGTGAAGACTATGAATAATGATATGTTTATTCGCTGGATTCCGAAATTACACAAGATCCAGAATGATATTTGTCATAAAAACACTCGAAACAAAAGATGTTTGAACAATTTGCACATCGAATAAATGAAGATTTTTTACACGAGCAGCGAGTTTTGAGGATATCTGTCGAAAAACAGACCTCGTTAACATTTCTAAAGATGTGTCCTTCTGCGGTTAGTTCCGACGCAAACCATGTGTATTGGATCATATTGTGAAAAACAGGGGATGATAACTGATGGTGAATGATCAATTGAATTTTAATTCAATCTTCTCGTGAATTAATTTCTCGTTCCTGTTCAATTAACGTGGTGCAATTTTGCAGGCATTTAATGAAATTTTTCACCTGTCTCTAAAAATAAACATCACAGGACTGCACTAGTGGTGTACACTTCAGTGGAATAACTTTGAGGGTACAGGTGAGACATTAGGTGTCGTCCTGGAAAACCTCGTCATACAGTTGTGGTTGTGTTTGCCCTCCCCAGGAGTTGACGGTGGGGAGAAACCTTTTGTTCCCAACATAGGGCTTCAAAGATGTTTTAAGAAACTCGTTGTATGTGTTTGTAGTCAGCTTTCCAGATTTTGATGATGTCAAAATGACGTTCTTGTATGTTTTGCCGTATTCATCGATCGTCTTCTGGACTCGGGGTCCAAATGCACCTGTTGTCTCCTGCAGGCATACGAAAACACTCGGCAGGACATGTCCAGAAAAAGTAATAGCATATTGTGCTGTATATGAATGTGTAACTTTCTTCATGTCCACTCTCTTCACAAGTACGGCCTTGCTTCCTTTGTGGGTGAGAGTCCGGTTGAAAGTAGACTGGTACTGACATCCTGGAAGCAAATGAAACAGCACGATATTTAATGACTGAGATGATTGTACAATTACATGATTATATAAGAGAATTGTTCAAATGGGTATTCGTTGTTTGAAATACCATTTATAGAATGTGATTTCATTTTGTGTCACATACCTGTTTGATCCGTGCTGATAATATAGACCTTGTCAAAAGTGGGTATTAGCTCTCGAGTTTGTAGCCGGAAAGTTTCTACAACAGCCAAGGTTTCTTCCAATGTCACTGTTTCCTTTCGTGATATGAATTTTGTTACTTTCCGTTGACGAATTCTGTGCCATTGTTTAAACTTGATACCCATCAACTAGAAGCTTTAAATTCAAAGTTTTCGTATTGTGTGGCCCCTGCTAAAGCCCATTGTTGCATATTTCGAGTGGTAAGTTGCTGGTAATTGTGCTTAGGTTCGACAAAATGATCGTAAGTCCACGAATCTACCGCTGTGTATTTGTCAAATACAGATCCACCCTTTTTAATTTCATCTTCCCATCGTGATAAGTATTCCTTTTTTTTTTTTTTTTTTTTTTTTTTTTTTTTTTTTTTTTTTTTTTTTTTTTTTTAAAAAAAACGATGACATCCTTTACTTTTCAGGGCCTGCAGACTCAATCGAGGATGTGCTTTCACAACGTCGACGCATTGTATTTGCATTCTTATACGTAGGCTCTTTGGATTTTTTCCCTGGGGGTTCATACTCGTCCGAAGAATCGTCTATTGTAACCTCTTCGAATTCTACATCTTCACCACCTTGATTCTCGTGAAGTAACTCTTCGTCAACCACGATAGTGTTTTCACTCAAGAAATCTATCACAGTGTTGTACATCCTCTGTGCCATCAGCATAGCTTTGTGTGGAATTGTCGGCGAACCTTCTGACACTAGTACGAGGGCCATCCACAAAGTACATTACGCTTTGGAATTAAAATTAAATAAAGTATTGGAAATTTTTTTTATTATATACAGATGAAAGCCACACTTAAATACTAGTTTTCTACATAGTTACCATTTAAATTAAGACACTTATCGTAGCGATGGACGAGCTTGGAAATTCCTTTGTCGTAAAATTCGGCCGCCTGCGCCTTCAACCACGTGGTTACCTCTTCTTGAAACTGTGCGTCGTCATCAAAACGCTGCATAGCCAACCACTTCTTCATTAATAATAAGTGGAAGTCGGTCGGTGCCAGGTCGGGACTGTACGGCGGATGAGGAAACAACTCCCACTTAAAAGATTCGAGAACTTCACGAGTGGCATTTGCCGTGTGGGCCCGGGCGTTGTCGTGAATCAGCAAGATCTCTGAGCCCAACTTTCCCCTGCGCTTGTTTTGTATTGATCTTCTGAGGTTGTGTAGAGTTTAGCAATACCTTCGAGAGTTTATTGTAGTGCCTCTTTCCAGGAAATCCACAAAAATCACACCTTTTCTGTCCCAAAAGAGGTAACCACGTGGTTGAAGGCGCAGGCGGTCGAATTTTACGACAAAGGAATTTCCAAGCTCGTCCATCGCTACGATAAGTGCCTTAATTTAAATGGCAACTATGTAGAAAAGTAGTATTTAAGTGTAGCTTTCATCTTTATATAATAAACAAAATTTCCAATACTTTATTTATTTTTAATTCCAAAACATAATGTACTTTGTGGATAGCCCTCGTACATCGTTTTCAACCAGCAGTGCATGGAAATGGGTAACTGCATCTTTAATCAGAACTTCGATTTCTCGCTGTGTAGAGAATCATTGGTAACATCTTCTACAAGTCCCTCAGAACTTGCGATGTGTTCACTTCGAAGCATTGTAACCACAAAACGTTAGCAACAGGAAAAACTTTCACACACTTGTACTCGTTCCAAGGGCACAAAAGCAACTGCTACATTCTTCTTCCCTGTCTGTAGTACAGGGAGCGCGGATCCGCGGCTATCCCTTCACTCTCCAAGTTTGTCAAATGCCCCTTTGTGGGGACCCTCGTTTATAGTGGTCTCATGACACTGAAGTCGATTGTGTACCTGAACTAATCGGATAGAAGCCGTACGCTCCTGTTCGGCGGATGTTACGTATAATATACATGTTAGAAATGAAATATTGTCAGTATACAATACAAACGAGTATTTGAAGGAAATAATTTGGTTGGAAAAGTTGAAAATGTCGAAAGAACAAAAGTTTTCAATTTGAACGTCATTGTATTTTTTTCAATAAGGAAAAGCAAATAGATACTTTGAAAATACGAAGCACGAGTTGTTACCAATATTGCATTGGCCACCGCACCATTCGGTTCCGTGAGCAGAAGCATGGGTATTATAAAGGGTGTTACAAAAAGGTACGGCCAAACTTTCAGGAAACATTCCTTACACACAAAGAAAGAAAATATGTTATGTGGACATGTGTCCGGAAACGCTTACTTTCCATGTTAGAGCTCATTTTATTACTTCTCTTCAAATCACATTAATCATGGAATGGAAACACACAGCAACAGAATGTACCAGCGTGGCTTCAAACACTTTGTTACAGGAAATGTTCAAAATGTCCTCCGTTAGCGAGGATACACGCATCCACAATCCGTCGCATGGAATCCCTGATGCGCTGATGCAGCGTTGGAGAATGGCATATTGTATCACAGCCGTCCACAATACGAGCACGAAGAGTCTCTACATTTGGTACCGGGGTTGCGTAGACAAGAGCTTTCAAGTGCCCCCATAAATGAAAGTCAAGAGGGCTGAGGTCAGGAGAGTGTGGAGGCCATGGAATTGGTCCGCCTCTACCAATCCATCTGTTACCGAATCTGTTGTTGAGAAGCGTACGAACACTTCGACTGAAATGTGCAGGAGCTCCATCGTGCATGAACCACATGTTGTGTCGTACTGGTAAAGGCACATGTTCTAGCAGCACAGGTAGAGTATCACGTATGAAATCATGATAACGTGCTCCATTGAGCGTAGGTGGAAGTGTTGGTGATGAAACTAAAATGAGCTCTAACATCCAAATTAAGCGTTTCCGGACACATGTCCACATAACATGTTTTCTTTATTTGTGTGTGAGGAATGTTTCCTGAAAGTTTGGCCATACCTTTTTGTAACACCCTGTGTACTGTAGGACTGAAATCGTCTCAGCAAGTGGAGAGAGCACTGCACACCTATAAGTGACAGAGCAAAGAAGAAGAAGAGGCCTTTAAAACGACTGCCTGTTTACCATATATTGGTAATATTTCAGCGCAAATAGGCAGAATATTAAAAAAATATAAAGTGAAAGCAATCTTTTGCCCGTCTAAAAAAATTTTGTACCTGTCGGTATCTGTCAAAGAAGACTTGGAGTTGCACAACGCAGGTGTTTCAGCAGCATACACACCACTATTAGCCTTGTAAGTCTGCCATTTCTGAACATTGTATTTCCAATGATCATGTAATGAACTACAGTGAGACAAAAATTGTGGCCCATATGTCTAACTTTTGGAGCTCTAATATTAAGGAATCCATGGAAATACAACTAACAGTGAGTCTCTTATTAATCGAGACAGCAATTTTCAGTTGAATTCGGCTTGGAATCCAGTCACTGAAAAACTTTGTGTCCTCCATAGTCAGTGTAGTTCTGTGATGGAACCGCAGGAAGACAATCGAATTGAGGGACCGATGACCATTGCAGTCTGGTCCCTTCAGTCTCACAAACCAACCAACCAACCAACAATCGAATTGATATCGATGCAGTAAGTTTTCACCACGAGGGTGCACGGCGCAGCAGAATCAAACGCACTCAAGTAGCGCACGTGCAACACCAAGTGAATCCACCACTATCGTGCTGGTGGAGCCTTAAATACCAGAGCTGAGTGAGTTTTTGCTAGTATCACATGAAGATGGCCAGAAGACTCTGCACTGAAATATTGTGGCAGGAAGTTACAGATATCCGGCAGCTCTCCCGAAATTTTGTGGAACAACACCCTCACCTGCATTTCAATCCACATGTCTCTTACCGTGCACGCTGTTGCCATTACACAGGACCAAACTATTACCGTCTCCTACACTGGCCACACTCTCCACCCTCCGGTAGGGCATCAAGACTGTGTCGTTTTGGCCCTACATAGCTCCATGCTTGCCCACTATATGAGAAACAGTCCAGCTGTAAGCCCTCATGGGCCAGCCACAAATGGTTCAAATGGCTCTGAGCACTATGCGACTACCGAGCGGGGTGGCGCAGTGGTTAGACACTGGACTCGCATTCGGGAGGACGACGGTTCAATCCCGCGTCCGGCCATCCTGATTTAGGTTTTCCGTGATTTCCCTAAATCACTCCAGGCAAATGCTGAGATGGTTCCTCTGAAAGGGCACGGCTGACTTCCTTCCCAATCCTTCCCTAATCCGATGAGACCGATGACCACGCTGTCTGGTCTCCTTCCCCAAACCAACCAACCACCCAACCAACCAACAACACTATGCGACTTAACTTCTGAGGTCATCAGTCGCCCAGATCTTAGAACTAATTAAACCTAACTAACCTAAGGATGTCACACACATCTATGCCCGAGGCAGGATTCGATCCTGCGACCGTAGCAGTCGCTCGGCTCCAGACTGCAGTGCCCAGAACCGCATGGCCACTCCGGCCGGCGGCCAGCCACAGCACAGCTAGTTGGGCAGACCTGTCACTTGCAATGCCTGATTCCAATTGAACACCACATCACCTCACTGACCTCGGCTCCACTACCTGATGCCCTATCCCACGCTCAGCATTGCCAGGGGGAGAGGAGGGAGGGCTCTCTGGCGACCACCAACGTCGAACCTGCAGTTATTGACTTCGACAAGAACTACTGTGGTGTATGAGTTGACGCTCTTTGCTCAATCCCATATCAACAGCCATTGTACGAATTCTCTGTTATTATTGTATGGTGTTTATGTGAATTAAGTACCTCTTAATTTGTTTGTACGATCGTGTGTTGGTGATCTCCTCAGACCAGTAATTTGCCATGAGAATAGTAATTGCCACACTGGGCCATGATATTGTTCAACCTGGCACTTGGAAAGATTATGAGGGAATCTTTCCATAAGAATTTTGAAAGGATGGAGGTAGAAGGTAGAAAATTACACACCTCACATTTTCCAAAAATGTAGTCTTATTGTCCAGCTCTAAGGAAGAATTGATGCATATGAATAACAGCATGGGGTGAGGTGAACAAGATCAATCTCGTTGTGAATGAATCGAGGACTGAGTAACTGGAGATGAGCGAGACTCATTGTCTATTCGAGAGACCCACTCCAGCCATTGATAGTCAGAACCTGATCCTACAAAAGGTTTTATAATTGTAAATATCTGAGGGTAATCTTTACTGAAGTCATCATATGATGCAGAGTGAAGTTCCAAGCACCAAACGGACTACACTTCAGTCTCAGTCGTTTTTTTTTTAAATTGCGCAGTCTCTCTCGAGGAATTTCCATCTGTACAAAATACTGATCTAACCAATAGGGCTATGTGGTTGCAAAAGTTAGTGTGTCCAGAAAAAAAAGAAGACTTAAATTATTTTCTCTTTTTTGCATGGAAAGTTTTTAGAAAGATCCATGATCCCATTCAAAATGAATTCACCTAGGAATGGATCATCCAGTGTAATTAGGGATTATAATTATGAATGACTTAAGCTGGAATGATCACATATGCATTGTTGTTGGGAAAGCAAACTGAAGACTGTGATTCATTGGCAGAACACTTGGAAAGGGCAACTGATCTGCTAAAGGAACTGCTTACACCATGCTTGTCCGCCATCTTTTGGTGTATTGCTGTGTGGTGTGGGATCTGCATCAAATGGCACTGACGGAGGACGTCAAAAAAGTTCAAGGAGCAGCAGCTCATTTTGCATTATCGCAAAATAAGGGAGAGAGTGGCACAGTTACGATATGTGTATTAGGGTCACAATCATTAAAACAAAGGCATTTTTCATTGCGGCAGGACCTTCTTGTGAAATTTCAGTCACAACTTTCTCCAATTTTGAAAATATTCTGTTGGCACACATCTACATAGGGAGAATCATCAACATAAAATAAGAGATATCAGTTGGCATAGACAGATTTAAGCACTCCTTGTTCCTGCACACCATTTGAGGGTGTAATGGTAGAGAAATAGCTCGAAGGTTGTTCAGTGAACACTCTGCCAGGCACTTAATTGTGAATTGCAGAGTAATCATCTATATATAGATCTAGATTGTGATTTGGATTGACAACAAACCAAGTATTGAAGGCCTGATGAGAACTTAAAGGCTTGTATGGGCAGGTCATATCATTTGGTTTAGAAAACATTGATGGTCTTTGATATCCATGGATTTTGTTCCGAGCAGAGAAGACCGCTAAGCAGACCAAAGAAAGAGTGGAGAGATGGAATGCATAAAGACTTGCTGCAGATCAGCACAGAGGGTTATCTGGTGGCAGAAGGCAGGAAATAGAATCCAGCAGAAAAGGAGCTTTGTAGCAGCACACTGTCTTCTCAGTCTAATCACGTAAAGTAGCTGTGAATTACAATAAGTTAATGATCAGTGTTGACTGGGTATTTATTCTTTGCAATGAGTCATGAAAAACCTTATTATGAAGGTACAAAAGGGGATGATGTGATGTGCTAGCATGATGTGAAATTTCTGAAAGACCACTACCAGTTCAAATAATATCCCCATTATACTTATTTCAGTTTTGTCATGTTATCATCAACAGTGGTACTTTTTATTTTGTTTTGGAATAGTCTGTACATCAGACATGTTCAGACCTTGTGGAATGTTAGGCGGAAGGTCAATTATTTTGAGGAACCTGAATTTTCCATAACTTTAAGTTGCTTGATTGACTAGGAAAGTTGGCAGCAATAAAGATGAGTAATGATGTGGAATCCCTCTGGAAATATAATTTAAGGAATAAATTAAAGTCTCTTGAGAGATAAGACATGTAGCTGATAAATATTACTTTTTGCAGTACTTTGGGATCATGTACAAAGTGAATAAAACAGGACATTATGGTTCTGTTACATTTCTGCAATTTTCAGGACCATCACAAGTATTCATCTAAATGAGGTGACATAGTTGCATTGCCAAATTTTCAATTGCTTGCTACTGTCTATTCTCATAAAATTGTAGCAGGAAGTACATATTAATTTTCCGAAGGGTTGTGATGAAGCAATCTGGGTCCTCTCTACTTCCTCTGTTGTTTTGCCATCTGCCTCCTTAAATTCATTTTATTTTCATTTTTGCCTAATTACCATTAACATGCATGAGTGTAATCTGCATAGTGTGTGTATGTAATTAATTTCCTAATTTATTTTGACCATTCCTAGTTAATATCTTTTGCTACAGATCATTATACGGTGAACTCAGTAATTGTTTCATGACTTAGATTCTATTGTTGACTTATAAACAAATACAAATTCTGTACTAATTGTAAATTTTTGGAAGAAGAACTACTAGGATTCTTAAAGTATTTATTTCACTCTATTCGAAAACATATTAGCAAAGCCAACCCTTAATTAGTTCCAAAATAATTACATTTGTCAAAAGTATTGTTTGTATAACTATATCTGTTAATTTCGTTATTAAACAAATAATTCAGCCTGACATTTGTGGTAGAAGGAACTGTTAAAAAGAAGGAATTCTTCGATGTATCAGTTACACGAATGAGTTACATTTTAAATGTAAGTTCCGTAAAGTAAACATCGAACAATGTATAGTTTCAGTGCCTATTATTTTGAGGATATATAAAGGACTGATTTTTGGTCCTGAGACAGTCAATCCACGGCCGATTTTCATCAGTGAAACATGTATTGGTTAAATTAACAACAGTGCATCAACTTCCCAGATAGCACAGTAAGCCGGTTTCAAACTTGTTTCCAGCTGTAAAGTTCAAGTATATAAGCTTGATCAAAGCTGGAATATTCAAGCCTGTTAGCTGGATTCTAGCTTGAAATAAACATCAAAGTTGGCAGAGTTCAAGCTATATTTCAAGCTTGACTTATCAAGCTTGGCTCCAGCTGTATCTACACACGTGGAATACAGCCTGGTATTTACAGCTCGTTTTAAGCTATATAAATATTAATCTGAATTTATTGAACCTAATTAATTACGTTACGTAATATTTAACATTTGTAACATTAACGTACCGAACTGTTTTCTAGTATAAAACAAACTTGTCAACGAACCACAACCATTAACGCACGTCACAAAGGTAAAATGGCCGTAAACGTAACTTTACGTTACGTAATATTTAACATTTGTAACATTAACATACCGAACTGTTTTCTAGTATAAAACAAACTTGTCAACAAACCGCAACCATTAACGCGCGTCACAAAGGTAAAATGGCCGTAAACATAGCAAGGCTCAGAGAAGTAAATAAAATAAGATAAAACAGAACTGGAGACAGCCACACTCAAACCAAACTCCGCGCCGTCATGACGTCACACACAACACCCTTACGTCACGGCTTATAAATGCTTGTGGCGCTTCCCGTGGACGTCTATGGAAGCTATGCTGCGCGCGCATCTGCTGTACAGCCTTCCAGGGAAATTACAGTTTATTTCAAGCTTGGGAAAATTATTTTAATTCAAGCTAAATTTTTACAGCTTGATGTAAACTGTGTAACAGGTTGATTTTTCAATCTTGAATTTTCAACTGAACCTAAACTCAATACCCACCTTGAAACAAGCTGTGTAACAGGTTGATTTTTCAATCTTGAATTTTCAACTGAACGTAAACTCAATATCCACCTTGAAATAAGCTTGAGTGCTAGCTGGGTTAACAGTGGCATAAGTGTAACAAAAATAGGCTGCGTGTTAGAACAGTTAATGACAATGTCTGTTTAATTTATTTGAAAAATATTGTCACGGGTATCGTATTATTCTGCAAGAACTGTGAACTGTGTGGTCAGGTTTTTACTACTCACAGATGTTCAACAGCAAACTATTGGAGCAGTATGCTGATGTTGCTTGCAGCCTATTACTGAGGCTTATCAACATTTACCAATAGTGAAGTGGCCATATGGTTGTGTAACATTGGAGGGTTGTGAACAGTGAAAATAAAGACATGTGAAATGCAATTTTGCAACTGTCAGCTACATCATTTACAGTAGTCAGTGTTGAACTTCCACCCCACCCCCCCTACCCCCCCCTCCCATTTTTCAGCTAGTATAACAATGCAGTTGTCGACACCGAGCACTATCAATGAAGAAATAAAGTAGGCAAAATCACAGTGTACGTCAGGGACGGCCAAGAACGCGGCACGTGTGCATGCACGCGTGCTGAGCTTTCACACGCATGGGGATTGCTGCCTTCTGACGTCACACGTCCCCCACTACCACACCAGCTGACTGCACACACATGCGGGGAACTACAAACACGCCGCACGCGACAGTGCATTGGCGTAAGGAACACCGCCCTGCTAGCATGTGGCTTAGTTTCATATTACGACATTTGATAATATTAAGCTCTGTACAACACATCATGTTGAGCAATACTGACTCTTTGTTGGCTGTTCATACACCTACAGAACACTGGGTTTGAAACTGCATCACACCAACAATATCGTGCTTCTCACATCGTCACTCATAAAATTCTTACAACATATAAGCTGAGATATAGGTACAGACTTGAAAGTAGTCTACAGCATGCAGTATGATGTGGAATAAGTGATTCCAACTACATGTGAAACAAGCAAATTTTATATTCTGGAACTACTGTACAAAATTTGCAATAATTACAATTCTCAACAAAACATATGACAAATACAACAAAATTATCACCATTAATTTAATTATTTTTGGTTCACTGTAGACATAATAAAGTACATATCTGGCACAAACTGACGGTACATTGACAAACGCATACGGTTCCTCATAATTTCGTCACTCAGATTGCCACATACATGTCGCGATACATGTATCCCAGTGTAAACGTACCTTAACCCTGACTTATTTAGTTTCATAATCGAAATAAACCTTTCGCACACGTATGTCGATCCAAGCACTGATATAACTTTTGCAGCCTCATTGTGGAGACGGGGAAACTCTTCCCGAGGAAAAACTTCGTAAAATTCCTGGGCAGTTTTTACGTAAATAAATTTGTCTTTTAAACGGGTATTACACTGCAGATTGATCAATTCCGTTTGCAAATGCACTGGAGTACTATCAACTGAAACGGCAAAGGGTCTAGGAAATAGTTCAAAAACAGATGTCAGACTGGCAGTGTCCTGAAAACGTTTAGAAAATTGTGCCTGTAGCTCCTCCAACACAGAAACGAATTCGTCAGAAGTTGTGTTCTGTGACTTTAGAGAGCGTAGGGCAATGGGCGGTATTCATTTTCATGCATTGTTCCTTCCACAATGCGAGTTTCTTGTTAAATGCATCCACTTTTTTGATCAGATCAGAAATAAGCTGCTACTCACCTTACAAAGTCTTATTGAGAGCGTTCAAGTGTGCAGTCAGATCAACTAAAAAGACGAGGTCTGCAATCCATTTTGGATCTTCTAATTTTGGCTCTGCATTTCCTATTTCCTTCAGAAACTCAACAATAGCAAGTCTTAAATTGAAAAATCTTTCGAGGCATGATCCTTGACTTAACCAACGCATTTCCCAGTGATAAATAACATCTCCGTACTCTTCGTTCAGTTCCATGAGAAACTGTTGGAACTGACGGTGTACTAAGCCATGCGACTTCAAAAAATGTACTATGGTGACTACCAACTTCATCACGTGCTCCAAATTTGCATAATTAGCACAAAGAGCTTCTTGGTGTACAAAACAATGAATTCCGTACAAATCATCTGTCAATCGTCCTAGTTTTTACGCAACAATGCTACAAGCCCATTTTGAACACCTCGAATTGTTGGCGCTCCATCCGTGGTGACTGAAACTAACATTTTCCAATTCAGGCCAACGGCTTCAACTGCCTCTTCAACTGCTTTTAGCAAGTCGGTACCTCTCGTTGTGTGTTTGATTGGTACTAAATCTAACAGTTCTTCCGTCACGTGCAAATTTGTCGACTCCACCAACATAAATCGCAAGTTGTGCTGTGTCCGAAATGTTGGTCGACTCGTCCAAAGCAATCGAGAATGCAATAAACTTGCAGGCGCTATCAATTAACTGCCTGTAGACATCCGTTGCCATACCAGCTATGTGGCGAGCTATTGTCTGTCTGGAAAGACAAATTTCAGTAAACTTATTTACTTCCAGTGGCGTCAAGAGTTCCGCCGCCTCAACAATACACTCCTTGATGAAATCACCATCACTGAAAGGCTTATTCGCTCTTGCAATTTTGAGCGCTATTTTATAGCTTGCTCTTAAAGACAGGTCGCTACTACGTTCGGTTGCAGGCTAAAAAAAGGAAACAAAAATTGAGTGAACTCTAAATTCGAATTCTAATGACAAATATGTACAAATACAAACATCAGAAACACAAAGATTTGTAAGTGGTACTCGCATTCGGTCCGTCTCGCTGCATAACACTACGTCTTCTTAATTCTGCCAACTTGTTTGATCTATCAACCCAGCTAAATCATTAAGTCCTTTGTGTGTGGTGTTATAATGCTGTTCTATTGCAAATTTGTGGTGCCCGGTGAGTATGCGACTGCATAAGAGACACTGAGAATTTTCATCCTTCTCTTCGAAAAAATATTGGAGTTCCCATTCAGCTCGAGGTGGTGGTGGTTAGTATTTAACGTCCCATCGACAACGAGGTCAGAGACGGAGTGCAAGCTCAGGGTTAAGGAAGGATTGGGAAGGAAATTGGCCATGCCCTTTCAAAGGAACCATCCTGGCATTTGCTTGAAACGATTTAGGGAAATCACGGAAAACCTAAATCAGGATGGCCGGAGACGGGATTGAACCATTGTCCTCCGGAATGCGAGTCCAGTGTGCTAACCACTGTGCCACCTCACTCGGTCTGCTCTGAAGGCTCGTGACGTTGTGTCACTACCCTGCCTCTTTGTGAGCATGTGTTCCATTGCAACAACCACTGTACAGTACTTATAAACTTCCTACGAATCGCTAACAAATAGTGAGGAATAAACATGGCTGCCACTACGAATCAACAATGCACCCTATGTTGGATGAAAAGATGTCGCATCGCACAGCTAGTCTAATGTCGCGCAGTGCTGCAAAAGACCAAGGAAAGCTGAGTAGTGGCGAGGCGGACCGAGCCCTGGACGGCACGCGTGCAGCACATCTGTACACGCGTGCAGTTTGGCACGCCGTGGCCGTCCCTGGTGTACGTGCTCTATTCAGAAAAAAAATGTATTGCTGTTTTCAATTACTAAAATAATCAATCCATGGAGAAGAAATAAAAACTTTGAGGTTTGCCGATGACATTGTAATTCTGTCAGAGACAGCAAAGGTCTTGGAAGAGCAGTTGAATGGAATGGACAGTGTTTTGAAAGGAGGGTATAAGATGAACATCAACAAAAGCAAAACGAGGATAATGGAATGTAGTCGAATTAAATCGGGTGATGCAGAGGGAATTAGATTAGGAAATGAGACACTTAAAATAGTAAAGGAGTTTTGTTATTTGGGGGAGGGGGGGGGGGGCAAAATAACTGATGATGGTCGAAAGTACAGAGGATATAAAATGTAGACTGGCAATGGCAAGGAAAGCGATTCTGAAGAAGAGAAATTTGTTAACATCGAGTATAGATTTAAGTGTCAGGAAGTCGTTTCTGAAAGTATTTGTATGGAGTGTAGCCATGTATGGAAGTGAAACGTGGACGATAAATAGTTTAGGCAAGAAGAGAATAGAAGCTTTTGAAATGTGGTGCTACAGAAGAATGCTGAAGATTAGATGGGTAGATCACATAACTAATGAGGAGGTATTGAATAGAATTGTGGAGAAGAGGAGTTTGTGGCACAACTTGACTAAAAGAAGGGATCGGTTGGTGGGACATGTTCCTAGGCATCAAGAGTTCAACAATTTGGTACTGGAGGGCAGCGTGGAGGGTATAAATTGTAGAGGGAGACCAAGAGATGAATACATTAAGCAGATTCAGAAGGATGTAGGCTGCAGTAGGTACTGGGAGATGAAGAAGCTTGCACAGCATAGAGTAGCAAGGAGAGCTGCATCAAACCAGTCTCAGGACTGAAGACCACAACAACAACAACAACAACAACAAAATAATCAATTATTGGTTAATGATCAATTATTGATAATATAATGTAATAAATCTGCTCATGAGAACACATACACGAAAGGATTTAACTTTTACAAGCTTTTGGAGCCTTTGGCTCCTCCTCCTGACAGAAGAGTAAAGGGAAGGAAGAGGGGTGAAGGAAAAGGACTGGAGAGGTTATGGAACCCCTGACTGGGGGTTCTGGGTGACTTTTCTAAACTATACCCCTTTCCCGCAACCTCTTCCCCTTCACCAGTTCTGCCAAAACAAGGAGCCACTGGCTCCGAAAGCTTGTAAAAGTTAAATCCTTTTGTGTGTGGGTTACCCTGCCACCGCTTGGTGAGTAGATTTTTTTTACATTATGTTTTCGGTTACTATAACTTTACATAATGTAGCTAAAACAGTTGAATTATTCTGAAGTTTTGTTATTGTTTTAACTAGACTTTTTAAATTGTTGTTGGTTCAGCCATTTTGTTTTATTAATTTAGTTTTTTAGTATTTCAGTTTTGTCAGAAACACATATGTAATCCAGGACCTATGACATTGCCCTATGTCACTTGATCAGTTATAAAACATGCCTGTGTTCTCATTGTTACCCCACCCTCTGTTCATCCTTATCTGTAACTACTTTACTTGAATACTACATACAAATCAGATAGAATGCTATAGGAATCAGGATCACCCTGCTATATGCCAAACTTTTCATAAACCATATGGAAGAGTCATTTTGAAAGACACAGAATTTGGCGACGCTGTCTTGGTACAGATTTATTTATTATATCTTTGTGATCTCGATCTACGGCGAAGAATAACTCCGCCACTTTGTGTGCCAACTTAACTCCTTCTCCAAACTCAAATTCAATTGATCCCTTTCCAAAACTAAAGCCACCTATCTTGGCGGTAACTTCCTTCTTATTGAAGCCCACATTCAAATATCAGTTCATGTAAAACCAGCCAATAAGAAATATTACCCACACCTTGACAGCTTCCTCCCTTTCCTCATCACACATTCGTTTCCCCACAGTCTTGGTATCTATGGAAAATATATGTGTTTAGAATGTCATCCTCAATTGTGAGAGGATCATAATGAATAAACATCATAGCTTTTCAGAAAGAAGGGAGAGGTAATTTTGAAGTAGTTGTGGTGTAACAGTTCATATCACAAAATTTCAAAGTTGGATTATTAACAAACAGCTTATTCCCCTTAGTTGCCAATAAAAATCAGGTAGTATATTAATGTGAAATTTAATCTGAGATAGAAAACTCATTTGTATTTTTTTTAACAGTTATATGTTCTGCCTACCAATAACTTTGTTTACTCCTGGGCTTGCAATTTGATGCATAAATTTATCATATATTTATACTGTACAATCAGAGGTCACCCTTGTTAAACAGTCAATCCCAAGTGTCTTATTGTATAGGACAAGGCATGCCTGGAAAGTTAATACTTTTTTTTAAATAACTAAGTTCCTCCCCCATATAAATTGTTGTGCAGTAGGTGCAAGTTAGTTGTTAAACAACAGATGTGGTTTTACAAGTTGCTCCATGTTTAATATTATTGGATTTACTTATATTAGGCAGGTGTACCTGTTTCTTTGGCTCTTCAGTGTATATTTTCCTTAGTTGAATGTAATGTTCACTTGCGGTCACATGTTGCATATGAAAAGACACCTAGTCTGACATTATAAAATAAGACAATTGGGACTGACTGTATAATGTGGATAACCTCCGATTGTAGAGCGAAAATATATATAATAAATGTATACAAAAAAAATTCACAAGCCCAGAAGTGAGTCAAGTTGTTGGTAGAAATGTGTTTGACTCTGTGATAAAATGTATAAGTGTTTTAAATGTATTAAACTGTGTTTACAATGTGCTTCCAGGTGGTATCAGCTAACAAATAACTTACAGAACATCTGCTGTGTGGCATTTAATAATGCTTTTCAGTCTCTCTTTTGGTGCACATAAACCACCCAACCAATCAAAATTATTATTAACTAAGTTCTGTTTGCAAACTGCTTTAATAAACTACACTGATTACAACAAATATGACATAGAAATGCTATATTAAAGCAGGGGAAACGTTGTTCTTTGCAAGAGTGTCAGTGATGCAGTCCTTCCATCATAATTTATACACTGTCACAGTCAATTTGCCTAAAGGATTACTGTATTTTCTCCATAATTTCTTGGAATTTAGCATTAAATTATTCTGTTATGAGAATATTTGGCACCTCTTGGCGACATATGCTATGACATCATTAATTTTTATTCACCCCATGTGGAATTCACATACTACTTTATCTCATAAAACTACACTATAAATCTACATTAACAGTTAGTTAGTTAGTTACGTGTTCCATTGATCAATAGCACAGAAAAACCGTTATGATATGGAACGTGTCAAATGCACATTACATTATAGTGTTATTATACTGTTATACCTAAATATTTCTATTACCTATCCCATTCCCTTAAATGGCACAAAATGCATATATTATATCTCCAGATTTATTTACTCATATTCAAGAATTCATCTATGGTACAGAAGGAGTTGTCAAGGAGGTACGATTTCAATTTGTTTTTGAAACTACTACTGCTGTCTGTCAGACATTTTATTTCATCTGGTAATTTATCAAAAAGTTTTATAGCAGCATATTTTACCCCTACCTGTGCCAAAGATAGGTTGAGTAAAGGATAGTGTAAGTCTTTCTTTTTCCTGGTATTATAATCATGAATATCACTGTTGTTTTTAAACTGGTCCATGTTGTTGAGAACAAATTTCATTACTGAGTAAATGTACTGTGAAGCAGTTGTAAGAATTCCTAACCTTTTAAACAGATGCCTACAAGATGTGCGAGTATGAACCCCACACATTATTCTAACTACTTCCTTTTGAGCAGTGAATACCTTTTGCCTAAGTGTTGAGTTGCCCCAGAATATTGTTCCGTATGACATCAGAGAGTGGAAGTATGCAAAATATGTTAGCTTTCTACATTCTCAAAATTGGCAATTATTCTGATTGCAAAAGCTGCTGAACCTAGTCGCTTTAGGAGATCCAAAATATGACTTTTCCAATTAAGATACTCATCTACATGTGCACCCAAGAACTGAGTATGCTTATTTATTTATTTAATTATATGAATATAATAGAGGGAAACATACCATGTGGGAAAAATATATCTAAAAAGAAAGGTGATGAGACTTACCAAACAAAAGCGCTGGCAGGTCGATAGACACACAAACAAACACAAACATACACACAAAATTCAAGCCTTCACAACAAACGGTTGCTTCGTCAGGAAAGAGGGAAGGAGAGGGAAAGACGAAAGGATGTGGGTTTTAAGGGAGAGGGTAAGGAGTCATTCCAGTCCCGGGAGCGGAAAGACTTACCTTAGGGGGAAAAAAGGACGGGTATACACTCGCACACACACACATATCCATCCACACATATACAGACACAAGCAGACATATTTAAGGACAAAGAGTTTGGGCAGAGATGTCAGTCGAGGCAGAAGTGCAGAGGCAAAGATGTTGTTGAATGACAGGTGAGGTATGAGTGGCAGCAACTTGAAGTTAGCGGAGATTGAGGCCTGGTGGATAACGGGAAGAGAGGTTATATTGAAGAGCAAGTTCCCATCTCCGGAGCTCGGATAGGTTGGTGTTAGTAGGAAGTATCCAGATAACCCGGACGGTGTAACACTGCGCCAAGATGTGTTGGTCGTGCACCAAGGCATGTTTAGCCACAGGGTGATCCTCATTACCAACAAACACTGTCTGCCTGTGTCCATTCATGCGAATGGACAGTTTGTTGCTGGTCATTCCCACATAGAACGCATCAAAGTGTAGGCAGGTCAGTTGGTAGATCACGTGGGTGCTTTCACACATGGCTCTGCCTTTGATTGTGTACACCTTCCGGGTTACAGGACTGGAGTAGGTGGTGGTGGGAGGGTGCATGGGACAGGTTTTACACCGGGGGCAGTTACAAGGGTAGGAGCCAGAGGGTAGGGAAGGTGGTTTGGGGATTTCATAAACCTTCGCAACCTCTTAGTTCATCCCTATGAAATCCCCAAACCGCCTTCCCTACCCTCTGGCTCCTACCCTTGTAACCGCCCCCGTGTAAAACCTGTCCCATGCACCCTCCCACCACCACCTACTCCAGTCCTGTAACCCGGAAGGTGTACACAATCAAAGGCAGAGCCACATGTGAAAGCACCCACGTGATCTACCAACTGACCTGCCTACACTGTGATGCGTTCTATGTGGGAATGACCAGCAACAAACTGTCCATTCGCATGAATGGACACAGGCAGACAGTGTTTGTTGGTAATGAGGATCACCCTGTGGCTAAACATGCCTTGGTGCACGACCAGCACATCTTGGCGCAGTGTTACACCGTCCGGGTTATCTGGATACTTCCTACTAACACCAACCTATCCGAGCTCCGGAGATGGGAACTTGCTCTTCAATATATCCACTCTTCCCGTTATCCACCAGGCCTCAATCTCCGCTAACTTCAAGTTGCCGCCACTCATACCTCACCTGTCATTCAACAACATCTTTGCCTCTGCACTTCTGCCTCGACTGACATCTCTGCCCAAACTCTTTGTCTTTAAATATGTCTGCTTGTGTCTGTATATGTGTGGATGGATATGTGTGTGTGTGCGAGTGTATACCCGTCCTTTTTTCCCCCTAAGGTAAGTCTTTCCGCTCCCGGGACTGGAATGACTCCTTACCCTCTCCCTTAAAACCCACATCCTTTCGTCTTTCCCTCTCCTTCCCTCTTTCCTGATGAGGCAACAGTTTGTTGCGAAAGCTTGAATTTTGTGTGTATGTTTGTGTTCGTTTGTGTGTCTGTCGACCTGCCAGCACTTTCATTTGGTAAGTCACATCATCTTTGTTTTTAGGTATATTCTTCCTTCGTGGAATGTTTCCTTCTATATTCCTATATTTCCTTTTGTCTTTCCTTCTCCTTCCCTCTTTCCTGACGAGGCAATCGTTGGTTGCGAAAGCTAGAGTTTTGTGTGTATATTTGTGTGTCTATCGACCTGCCAGCGCTTTTGTTTGGTAAGTCTCATCATCTTTCTTTTTAAATATATTTTTCCCACGTGAAAGTTTCCCTCTATTATATATATATATTTAAAAAGAAAGATGATGAGACTTACCAAACAAAAGCGCTGGCAGGTCGATAGACACACAAACAAACACAAACATACACACAAAATCTAGCTTTCGCAACCAATGGTTGCCTCGTCAGGAAAGAGGGAAGGAGAGGGAAAGACAAAAGGATTTGGGTTTTAAGGGAGAGGGTAAGGAGTCATTCCAATCCCGGGAGCGGAAAGACTTACCTTAGGGGGAAAAAAGGACAGGTATACACTCGCACACACACACACACACACACACACACACACACACACACACACACATATCCATCCGCATATACACAGACACAAGCAGACATTTGTAAAGGCAAAGAGTTTGGGTGTGTGTGTATATATATATATATATATATATATATATATATATATATATATATATATATATATATATACCTAAAAACAAAGATGATGTGACTTACCAAATGAAAGTGCTGGCAGGTCGACAGACACACAAACGAACACAAACATACACACAAAATTCAAGCTTTCACAACAAACTGTTGCCTCATCAGGAAAGAGGGAAGGAGAGGGAAAGACATTCTCAAAATTGGCAATTATTCTGATTGCAAAAGCTGCTGAACCTAGTCGCTTTAGGAGATCCAAAATATGACTTTTCCAATTAAGATACTCATCTACATGTGCACCCAAGAACTGAGTATGCTTATTTATTTATTTAATTATATGAATATAATAGAGGGAAACATACCATGTGGGAAAAATATATCTAAAAAGAAAGGTGGTGAGACTTACCAAACAAAAGCTTTTCGTCTTTCCCTCTCCTTCCCTCTTTCCTGATGAGGCAACAGTTTGTTGCGAAAGCTTGAATTTTGTGTGTATGTTTGTGTTCGTTTGTGTGTCTGTCGACCTGCCAGCACTTTCATTTGGTAAGTCACATCATGTTTGTTTTTAGGTATATTTTTCCTTCGTGGAATGTTTCCTTCTATTATAACCATATCATTAATTTGAACCCAACAATTTCGTTTGTTATTGTCACCTTTGCATTTCGAAATCTTTCCTGTCGTCTTATTTCTCTTTTTTCTCTTTATTTTCTCTTTCTGTTTTTACCAGTAGTTTCACTTTGTATTCACCTTCCCCTTTTACCGCCTTTTCGTCTTTCCCTCTCCTTCCCTCTTTCCTGATGAGGCAACAGTTTGTTGCAAAAGCTTGAATTTTGTGTGTATGTTTGTGTTCGTTTGTGTGTCTGTCGACCTGCCAGCACTTTCAGTTGGTAAGTCACATCATCTTTGTTTTTAGGTAAATTTTTCCTTCGGCGAATGTTTCCTTCTATTATAACCATATCATTAATTTGAACCCGACAATTACGTTTGTTATTGTCGCCTTTGCATTTCGAAATCTTTCCTGTCGTCTTATTTCTCTTTTTTTCTCTTTATTTTCTCTTTCTGTTTTTACCAGTAGTTTCACTTTGTATTCACCTTCCCCTTTTACCGGCTTTTCGTCTTTCCCTCTCCTTCCCTCTTTCCTGATGAGGCAACAGTTTGTTGCGAAAGCTTGATATTTGTGTGTATGTTTGTGTTCGTTTGTGTGTCTGTCGACCTGCCAGCACTTTCATTTGGTAAGTCACATCATCGTTGTTTTTAGGTATATTTTTCCTTCGTGGAATGTTTCCTTCTATTATAACCATATCATATATATATATATATATATATAATAGAGGGAAACATTCCACGTGGGAAAAATATATTTAAAAAGAAAGATGATGAGACTTACCGAACAAAAGCGCTGGCAGGTCGATAGACACACAAAAAAACACAAACATACACACAAAAAATTCTAGCTTTCGCAACCAACGTTTGCCTCGTCAGGAAAGAGGGAAGGAGAGGGAAAGACAAAAGGATATGGGTTTTAAGGGAGAGGGTAAGGAGTCATTCCAATCCTGGGAGCGGAAAGACTTACCTTAGGGGGAAAAAAGGACAGGTATACACTCGCACACACACACATATCCATCCGCATATACACAGACACAAGCAGACATTTGTAACCTAAGGTAAGTCTTTCCGCTCCCGGGATTGGAATGACTCCTTACCCTCTCCCTTAAAACCCATATCCTTTTGTCTTTCCCTCTCCTTCCCTCTTTCCTGACGAGGCAACCGTTGGTTGCGAAAGCTAGAATTTTTTTTGTGTATGTTTGTGTTTTTTTGTGTGTCTATCGAGCTGCCAGTGCTTTTGTTCGGTAAGTCTCATCATCTTTCTTTTCATATATATATATATATATATATATATATATATATATATATATATATATATATATATATATATACCTAAAAACAAAGATGATGTGACTTACCAAATGAAAGTGCTGGCAGGTCGACAGACACACAAACGAACACAAACATACACACAAAATCCAAGCTTTCGCAACAAACTGTTGCCTCATCAGGAAAGAGGGAAGGAGAGGGAAAGACGAAAGGATGTGGGTTTTAAGGGAGAGGGTAAGGAGTCATTCCAGTCCCGGGAGCGGAAAGACTTACCTTAGGGGGAAAAAAGGACGGGTATACACTCGCACACACACACATATCCATCCACACATATACAGACACAAGCAGACATATTTAAAGACAAAGAGTTTGGGCAGAGATGTCAGTCGAGGCAGAAGTGCAGAGGCAAAGATGTTGATGAATGACAGGTGAGGTATGAGTGGCGGAAATTTGAAATTAGCGGAGATTGAGGCCTGGTGGATAACGGGAAGAGAGGATATATTGAAGAGCAAGTTCCCATCTCCGGAGTTCGGATAGGTTGGTGTTAGTAGGAAGTATCCAGATAACCCGGATGGTGTAACACTGCGCCAAGATGTGTTGGTCGTGCACCAAGGCATGTTTAGCCACAGGGTGATCCTCATTACCAACAAACACTGTCT
This sequence comes from Schistocerca cancellata, assembly GCF_023864275.1. Taxonomy (NCBI): domain Eukaryota; kingdom Metazoa; phylum Arthropoda; class Insecta; order Orthoptera; family Acrididae; genus Schistocerca; species Schistocerca cancellata. Next base: position 1,003,294,025 of record NC_064627.1, read on the forward strand.
GCCTGTGTCCATTCATGCGAATGGACAGTTTATTGCTGGTCATTCCCACATAGAATGCATCACAGTGTAGGCAGGTCAGTTGGTAGATCACGTGGGTGCTTTCACACGTGGCTCTGCCTTTGATTGTGTACACCTTCCGGGTTACAGGACTGGAGTAGGTGGTGGTGGGAGGGTGCATGGGACAGGTTTTACACCGGGGGGCGGTTACAAGGGTAGGAGCCAGAGGGTAGGGAAGGTGGTTTGGGGATTTCATAGGGATGAACTAAGAGGTTACGAAGGTTAGGTGGACGGCGGAAAGACACTCTTGGTGGAGTGGGGAGGATTTCATGAAGGATGGATCTCATTTCAGGGCAGGATTTGAGGAAGTCGTATCCCTGCTGGAGAGCCACATTCAGAATCTGATCCAGTCCCGGAAAGTATCCTGTTACAAGTGGGGCACTTTTGTGGTTCTTCTGTGAGAGGTTCTGGGTTTGAGAGGATGAGGAAGTGGCTCTGGTTATTTGCTTCTGTACCAGGTCGGGAGGGTAGTTGCGGGATGCGAAAGCTGTTGTCAGGTTGTTGGTGTAATGGTTCAGGGATTCTGGACTGGAGCAGATTCGTTTGCCACAAAGACCTAGGCTGTAGGGAAGGGACCGTTTGATGTGGAATTGGTGGCAGCTGTCGTAATGGAGGTACTGTTGCTTGTTGGTGGGTTTGATGTGGACGGACGTGTGAAGCTGGCCATTGGACAGGTGAAGGTCAACATCAAGGAAAGTGGCATGGGATTTAGAGTAGGACCAGGTGAATCTGATGGAACCAAAGGAGTTGAGGTTGGAGAGGAAATTCTGGAGTTGTTCTTCACTGTGAGTCCAGATCATGAAGATGTCATCAATAAATCTGTACCAAACTTTGGGTTGGCAGGCCTGGGTAACCAAGAAGGCTTCCTCTAAGCGACCCATGAATAGGTTGGCGTACGAGGGGGCCATCCTGGTACCCATGGCTGTTCCCTTTAATTGTTGGTATGTCTGGTTTTCAAAAGTGAAGAAGTTGTGGGTCAGGATGAAGCTGGCTAAGGTAATGAGGAAAGAGGTTTTAGGTAGGGTGGCAGGTGATCGGCGTGAAAGGAAGTGCTCCATCGCAGCGAGGCCCTGGACGTGCGGGATATTTGTGTATAAGGAAGTGGCATCAATGGTTACAAGGATGGTTTCTGGGGGTAATGGATTGGGTAAGGATTCCAGGCGTTCGAGAAAGTGGTTGGTGTCTTTGATGAAGGATGGGAGACTGCATTTAATGGGTTGAAGGTGTTGATCTACGTAGGCAGAGATACGTTCTGTGGGGGCTTGGTAACCAGCTACAATGGGGCGGCCAGGATGATTGGGTTTGTGAATTTTAGGAAGAAGGTAGAAGGTAGGGGTGCGGGGTGTCGGTGGGGTCAGGAGGTTGATGGAGTCAGGTGAAAGGTTTTGTAGGGGGCCTAAGGTTCTGAGGATTCCTTGAAGCTCTGCCTGGACATCAGGAATGGGATTATCTTGGCAAACTTTGTATGTGGTGTTGTCTGAAAGCTGACGCAGCCCCTCAGCCACATACTCCCGACGATCAAGTACCACGGTCGTGGAACCCTTGTCCGCCGGAAGAATGACGATGGACCGGTCAGCCTTCAGATCACGGATAGCCTGGGCTTCAGCAGTGGTGATGTTGGGAGTAGGATTAAGGTTTTTTAAGAAGGATTGAGAGGCAAGGCTGGAAGTCAGAAATTCCTGGAAGGTTTGGAGAGGGTGATTTTGAGGAAGAGGAGGTGGGTCCCGCTGTGACGGAGGACGGAACTGTTCCAGGCAGGGTTCAATTTGGATAGTGTTTTGGGGAGTTGGATCATTAGGGGTAGGGTTAGGATCATTTTTCTTCGTGGCAAAGTGATACTTCCAGCAGAGAGTATGAGTGTAGGACAGTAAATCTTTGACGAGGACTGTTTGGTTGAATCTGGGAGTGGGGCTGAAGGTGAGGCCTTTGGATAGGACAGAGGTTTCGGATTGGGAGAGAGGTTTGGAGGAAAGGTTAACTACTGAATTAGGGTGTTGTGGTGCCAGATTGTGTTGATCGGAATTTTGAGGTTTTGGAGGGAGTGGAGCTGAAAGTGGGAGATTGAGTAGATGGGAGAGACTGGGTTTGTGTGCAATGAGAGGTGGTTGAGGTTTGCTGGAAAGGTTGTGAAGGGTGAGTGAGTTGCCTTTCCGGAGGTGGGAAACCAGGAGATTGGATAGTTTTTTGAGGTGAAGGGTGGCATGCTGTTCTAATTGGCGGTTGGCCTGTAGGAGGATGCTCTGAATAGCCGGTGTGGATGTGGGAGAGGAAAGATTGAGGACTTTTATTAAGGATAGGAGTTGACGGGTGTGTTCATTGGCTGAGTTGATGTGTAGGTGAAGGATTAGGTGGGTGAGGGCAATGGATTGTTCAGTTTGGAACTGGTATAGGGACTGATGGAAAGAAGGGTTGCAGCCAGAGATGGGAACTTTAAGTGTGAGGCCTTTGGGGGTGATGCCAAATGTCAGAAAAGGCTGAGAAAATAAAATATGTGAGCGTAATCTGGCTAGGGTGAAGGCATGTTTGCGGAGGGAATGTAAATAAAACTTAATGGGGTCATTGTGGGGGTGTTGTGAGGGTGACATGGTATTAGAAGGTGGAAAGTTTAACATGAGGTTGAAATGAAAAAGAAAGATAGAAATATATGGGGAGAGATAAAGGTGAACAAGAAAGCAATTGGAGATCTGGTATGAAAAAAGACGAAAAAGTGTTGGTTAAGTTGATCCTGTGGTGAACTTGGGTTGGTAGACAGCGATGTGCAAAAAGGTTAGGTGGTTGTGTTGCCGCTAAATCACGTTAAAGGACGGAGAAATTCGGGAAAATTTCGAAAAAACGTATTAAAGGAGTGGTGTTGTGGTGAAAGATTACGAAAATGGGGCTAACAATTGTAGAAATAATGACGTTAAAACCTGTGGGGAGCGGCTAAAATGATCAGTGAAGTGCGAAAAACGGAAGTGGAAATAAAGTTAAAGTTATTAGAACTAGCTGAAATGGTTGTTAAATACGTGAAAGCAGCTGTTATTGAACTAGAAACGGTGGATTTTATAGCAGCGGTAGTGTTGAAGGCGGAAAATAAAATTTTTTGGTTATGGTTGGGAAGTGGGTTACGTACTGTTGAGCATATATAGGCGGGATAAAATTGTATAGTAGATTACGGTAAAAGGGGAAGGTGAATACAAAGTGAAACTACTGGTAAAAACAGAAAGAGAAAATAAAGAGAAAAAAAAGAGAGAAAAAAGAGAAATAAGACGACAGGAAAGATTTCGAAATGCAAAGGCGACAATAACAAACGTAATTGTTGGGTTCAAATTAATGATGTGGTTATAATAGAAGGAAACATTCCACGAAGGAAAAATATACCTAAAAACAAAGATGATGTGACTTACCAAATGAAAGTGCTGGCAGGTCGACAGACACACAAACGAACACAAACATACACACAAAATCCAAGCTTTCGCAACAAACTGTTGCCTCATCAGGAAAGAGGGAAGGAGAGGGAAAGACGAAAGGATGTGGGTTTTAAGGGAGAGGGTAAGGAGTCATTCCAGTCCCGGGAGCGGAAAGACTTACCTTAGGGGGAAAAAGGGACGGGTATACACTCGCACACACACACACACATATCCATCCACACATATACAGACACAAGCAGACATATGTGTGGATGGATATGTGTGTGTGTGCGAGTGTATACCCGTCCCTTTTTCCCCCTAAGGTAAGTCTTTCCGCACCCGGGACTGGAATGACTCCTTACCCTCTCCCTTAAAACCCACATCCTTTCGTCTTTCCCTCTCCTTCCCTCTTTCCTGATGAGGCAACAGTTTGTTGCGAAAGCTTGAATTTTGTGTGTATGTTTGTGTTCGTTTGTGTGTCTGTCGACCTGCCAGCACTTTCATTTGGTAAGTCACATCATCTTTGTTTTTAGGTATATTTTTCCTACGTGGAATGTTTCCTTCTATTATTCTATTATAAGTATATATATATATATATATATATATATATATACAGACACATATATGAGGATGAATATGTGTGTGTGTGCGAGTGTATACCTGTCCTTTTTTCCCCCTAAGGTAAGTCTTTCCGCTCCCGGGATTGGAATGACTCCTTACCCTCTCCCTTAAAACGCATATCCTTTTGTCTTTCCCTCTCCTTCCCTCTTTCCTGACGAGGCAACCGTTGGTTGCGAAAGCTAGAATTTTGTGTGTATGTTTGTGTTTGTTTGTGTGTCTATCGACCTGCCAGCGCTTTTATTTGGTAAGTCTCATCATCTTTCTTTTTATGTTTGGTAAGTCTCATCATCTTTCTTTTTATATATATACACACACACACACACACACACACACACACAATAATTTATTTTAGTTTAATATTAATATTCACTTAAAGAGTATAAACACTTGTCAATCAAGAAGTGTTTCAATTTCACTTTGAATAAGTTCCCTTTGTGGCACCTTATAGAGCTCGGTAATCTGTTGTACCATATTTGACCACTAATGCATGGACTATGGTCTGTTGTTTTTAATTTTGTTCTTTGTCTGTAGTAGCAGTCCTCATTTCTTGTATTATAGGCATGCATATCAGAGCACTTTGTTTCTTTGTTTTGATGTGTCACAAAAAATATAATTAATTTGTAAAGATACAGTGAGTAGACTGTGAGGTATTTATGATGAACAAAGATTTCACTGCAAGAATCTCTATACCCTAATCCATGGATAATTCTGATTGCTCTTTTCTGTAAGTTAATATTCTGTTCATATGTATGTCGGCAGCGCAACCCCATATCTCTAACCCGTAATTAATCTGTGCAAAAATGGTTCCATAATAAATTGTTTTTAATGTCTGATGTGGAACTACTTTTGATAACTGGCTGATTAGATGTAATGAACTGCTGATTTTATTGCATAAAAATTTGATATGGTTTACCCATCTTAGATTTTCATCTAGGTGAATACCTAGAAATCTGCAGCCTTCTGTGTCCACTACTTCAATTCCACCTATGTTACTGATAGAGGTTTGGTGTGAGTTTGTAAGTTTAAATGGCAATAACTGAGATTTACTGATATTAACTTTCAAACCTTGATCTTGGAAATAAGTAGTTATTTGCTGTAGTCCCTCAGTTGCTACCAACATTAACTCATCATTTTGTTTACCAAGAAATAACAGTGAGGTATCGTCTGCATAGGTTACCAATTGGGAGTTGAAAGGTTGCTCCATATCATTTATGTACACTAGGAAAAGGAAAGGGTTCAAAATTGAGCCCTGGGGTACACTTTGTGTGACTGTCTCGTGTTTGGACTGGAAATTAATGATCTGATTATTGATTTTGTAAGTCAGCTTTGTACACTGCATGCGGTTAAACAAATATGTAGCCAGCAATTGCATGGATGCAGCATTTACATTGTATGTCTCAAGTTTACTTAAAAGTAACTCATGGTTTACCGAGTCAAAGGCTTTAGTAAGGTCTAGAAATATGCCAGCTGTTTGCATTCCTTGATCAAGGGCACCATACGTTTTGTGAAGAAATTCCGTAATTGCTGTGATAGTACTATGATCTTTTCGGAATCCGTGTTGTGTCTCTGTTAGTAACTTATTTTTCAAGAAATAGTCAATAAGTTGTGTCAGCAGCACAACTTCAAATACTTTGCTGAAGACAGGTATTAAAGATATGGGCCTGAAATTTGAAACCTCTTCCTTGGATCCTTTTTTATGCACTGGTTTAACTGTCCTCCATTTCAATACATTTGGAAATGTATGTTCTCTGATACTGCAGTTTACCAGGTGGGTGATTATTTTAACTAATTCCTTATAACATTTTTTAATCATAATACTACTCAAACCATCCCATCCAGACGAGAACTTATTTTTTAGGTTATTTATTATCCTGCCTATTTCTTTTTCACTTACTTGTTTGAATTCAAAAGGTGGCTCTTCAAAGAGGCAGAGCTTTACCTCACTACTCACAACTGTGTTATTAATTGGACTAACAGCTGCAGATATAAAGTATTTATTGAAAACATTGCAGACTTTATTAGGATCTTTAATTGTGTTTCATTCATGTCTTATAATTAAAATTTCAGTTTCTGGCTTCGGTGTGGCTTTGCGAAATTGATTTACAATTCTCCATGAGGTCTTGGCTATATTGTCTGATTGAGCTATTTCACTGCTGTATATCTGTTTTCTTAGATTTGAAAGCTCTTTCTTGAAGATTTTCTTGGCTTCGTTGTACTTGGCCTTAAAAACCTGCAGGTTTGTTGACTTGTGTAACACATCCAGGTCCTGGATGTTTTGCCTGAGTTTTATTATATTTGCTGGAAGTATCAGTCTGTTGGTTTTTGCACTTTGGTTATGGGTGAACACTCTTTGTATGTTCTTAACAGGGCAGCATCTGTCAAAGTGTCTTAGCATAGTATCATGGAATTTGGCCCATTTGTTTTCAGATCCTTCAGTCTGGTAAACCAGATCCCAGTCCTCTATAGCTAATTTATTTCTTAGGGCAAGGATGTTACCCTCTTTTAGGATTCTTTTATTTTCGATAACTTTTGTCATTTTTGGGATGCTAGTGTTTACATACTCTACAAGCTGGTATTTGTGGTCAGAGTAGTGAAAATCCATATTCCAGCACCTAACACTGTCTTTAATATGTTTACATAGTATAACGTAATCAATTCTGCTAGATATGGACTTTGTTACCCTGGTATCACTATTTACTACATTTATGAGATTATATGAGTTAAGAGTATCTATTAACCTCATATTACACAAACTGGAAGATTTTGCCTCAATATTCAGATCACCAAGTATAGTTAGGTCACTTAGACCACAACGTCCAACTACTCTACTAACTATGTCTATGAAGCTAACTACATCAGCCTTTGATGGATGGTAAATCCCAATAACTTTATGTTTTCTCATAACCTCTCTACACTCTTTGGTGTGGACTTCAATGCCTGTCACTTCAATCAAGCCTTCTTTGTTGTACTGGTCTAGATAGTTTATTTTCTTGTACTCGAGATTCTCACTAATGTAAACTGCCACACCACCACCCTTATGTTGCTGTCTACAATAACTATTTGCTAAGGAGTAGCCCTCTAGTTTACAGTAAATAATTTCATCAGATTTTAATCCATGCTCAGTTAACACCACTATATGAGGTGACTGTTCACCTGTAATATATTAAGCTTATTTCTAAGGTACTGTATGTTTAGGAGCATGAGCCTTAGTGGTATTTTTAACTGGTCACTCTGATTATCTTCCTTTAAAATGCACTGAGTTGGTTCACTTACATAAGCTCTGGATCCAGGTACTAAAAGTGTTCCTGTTCTTTGGCGATCTTGCATTTCTCAATCTACTACCCGTACCCAGGCTACTGACTTCTTTTGATGTGTTATGTTTATTGAAGGAATTATACTTTTTGCAGCAGAAAATTGGATGTACTGTGTTTTTTCAAAGTTCAGAGCATGCCAAATCACAGAAAACCAGTTAATAACTTTTCGAAAGACCTTATTTATATCATTTTCTATCGAACTTTCTTTTACTGGATTAATAATTATGCTTCTATAATCAGCAAACAGTGTCAGTTCAGCATCTTGTTTCACATAAGAAGGGAGGTCATTCACATATATCAAGAACAGGTGGGGACCCATGACCAAACCTTGTGGAACATCTAATGTAATTTCACCCCAGTTAGATGAAGTGGCAAACTCCTTTGAATCACTTGAAGCATATAAAGAGACTTTTTGCTTCCTGTTCTGCAGATATGACTTAAACTACTCTTATGCTGTTCCATTTATACCATAGAATTGTAATTTCTCTAACATAATGTCATGGTTCACACAATCAAATGCTTTGGATAAGTCACAGAACATTCCTACTGGTGACATTTTACTATTTAAAGACTATTATGTGGACAGTGAAATTGTATATTGCTGTCTCAGTGGAAGAGCATTTCTGAAATCCGAAGTGTGATTTACTAAGTATCCCATAACTGTTGAGATGGCTAACCACTCTTGAGTACATTACTTTCTCAAAGATTTTTGAAAATGCTGTAAGCAAGGATACTGGCTGGTAATTATTGACATCTGTGGTTTGCCCCTTTTTGTAGAGAGGCCTGACAATGGCATATTTTAACCAGTCGGGAAAAATACCCTGAGTCAGTGATGCATTACATATGTGACTCAAAACATCACCATTGTTTTAATAACTTGTTAGAGATGTCATCTACTCCAACAGAACATTTATTTTTCAAAGATTTAATAATTTTTCTTATTTCAAGAGGTTGTTAGATGAAACTTAATCTGGCTTTTTCTTTTGAACTATTCTCATCATTGTTTTCTCCTACATTTAAGAAGTGATTGTTAAATACATTAGCTACCTGTGTACTGTTGGTTAAGCTGGTCTCATTCTCTTCAACAATACTACCTACCCCAGTAGTTACTTTTCCTGTCTCCCTTCTAACAACATTCCATACTGATTTGATTTTATTGTTGGAGTTATTAATTTCTTCTCTAACATACATATTTCTTGATTTCCTTACAACTTTTCTTAGTATATTACAATAATTTTTATAGTGTAAAACTACTTCTGGATCTTTACTAGTTCTTGCTGTCTCATACAGTTTTCTTTTACTTTCTGAAGACACTTTAATACCTGTAGTAATCCACGGTTTCTTTGAAAAGTTTGTGGTGTTACATTTAGTAATTTTCTTTGGAAAACAATATTCAAAAAGGGATATAAATTTATCAACAAATATGCTGCATTTGTCATTAGCATTTGGCTCATTATATACATCTTCCCAGTTTACATTTCCTAAACTTTCTCTGAAGTGATCTATAGATACCAGGTTGAGCACCCCCACACTTTTACTTAATGGTTTCTGAAGTGTACGCCCTGTTAGGTTTTGTAAGTTAATCAGTTGTGCATCATGGTCAGATAATCCATTTACCACAGGGAAAGCATGTGTTTGTTCTACATCCTCTTGCTGTACAAATACATTATTTATTAGAGTATTACTCTCCTGAGCTATACGTGTAGCGAAACTGATCACTGATTCTAAGTTATGTGTTGTTAACAACACTTCTAGTTCACTTTCCCTATCAGAATTGCTTAGAACGTTAACATTGAAATCACCACAGATTAATAACTTCTTCTTTTTGTCTGACAGACAGCATAATAGGGAGTCAAACTTTTTTATGAATAGCTCCCAATCTCCTAGTGGAGACCTGTACACTGTTGCTAATATCAACACAACATTATCTATCTGAAATTCACATGTACAAACCTCAAAGTGCTGATCAACACAAAATTTGCTTACTTCAACAGTTCTGTATTTTACCCTTGTTTTATGGAAATGGCAACTCCTCCTTTATCCATACTAGATCTACAAGTGTAAGATGCTAAATTATACCCACTTATACTGTCATTTTCCACCCCCACAGTTACATGGTGCTCAGACAGACAAAGTATATCAATCTCATTCTTATTTTTGAGATCATCTAAACACATTATCAGCTTATCTACTTTAGTTTTTATTCCCCTGATATTTTGCTGAAGTAAGTTGATACTGCCCTTAGCTTTATTCCTATTTCCTGAGCATGAAGTTTCATTTCTTCTATTTTCCTTGGTTGTTGTCTGTCTGGAATCTGGCTTTAACCTAAAAAAACCTGTCTGCCTGGTCCCAATAACCACAGGGATCACCCCTTGTGTGACTGTGCCCCCCTTACAGTATCTGCTAATAGAGAAGCTAATTTATCTTTCCCCTTCCTATTAAGATGCAGGCCATGTGTAGTGTAACCCCACCTACCAATAGCATCAACTGGAACAACACTCATGTGAGACTTTGCCCGTGTCTGGAGCATCCAGTTCAGCTCAGTGTTAACACGCCTTACAGCAGTGTTTACCCAGGGCTGATCATGGTGCTGAAAGACCTCCACAAACCCCACATTCGTGTGCCCAGTTTCTGCTCCTATCCAGGTCACTCCTAATACTATATCTTGGATTCATAGCCAAGCTGTTTCCTGCTCCCCCAACTATAATCACCTGATCTTCCTTCTCAAAGCCCCTGCATAGCTGACCTAAGTTTTCTGTCACCTAGCTAAGGCTAGCACTTGGTTTCACAAAACTTGTGACCTGGTACTCTGTCCCTAATTTCTCCTGAAGCTGTTGGTCCACACCCCTCCCATGAAGCAGAATTTTTCTTTTCCTATTCTGGTTTGATCCCGACCTGTCTTTTTTCTTTAAGCTAGTATTCGAGAAGCTCTCTACAGTTCTTTACCACAGTACAGCAGTCATAGGAACCAACCACAAAATAAAACTTTCTGGGCAAGTCAACAGGGTTAGTAATCAGAAGAAGACTGGATGCCAGATTAAACCACAGGAAGACACAATTACCAGATATCAAGCACGCAGCTAAATTTCCTTCCTACGTAAGTGTTTTGTGTCATAGCACAGCAGTGCTCATACAAATAGATGTTAGACACATACACTTACAGATCTCCGATTATCTTTCCTTCTCATCCCATATGATAAGTCTCCCCTGACCTGTGGTTCTGGATGACTTTCCCAAAATCTGACCCTTTTCCTAGACCTCTTCAGTCCTTTTCCTTCATCCCTCTTCCTTTCCCTTCAACCCTTCTGCCTGGAGGCCACTGGCTCCAAAAGCTTGCCAATTACAACAGTCTTTTATGTGTGAGTTCTGCTGCCACTTGATGAGTAGATTTTTTATCTATCCACTTAAATAATTTTGTCGTAATTGATTGTTTTCATTGTTATAGATCTCTGATTGTGGATCACAGACATTGAAATCACTGCAAAATGATTTGATTCTACTTTAAATGGCAATGATGTAATATGGCTGAGACTTTCACACATACAGATACTAAAAGAGACTGCTGTGAGGCCAAAACCAGCACCTTCCAGGCAATTGGGACTTATAATTAGTTACACAAATTATCAAACCATTGATACTGACATGGATGTGTCTCTTTTCATCATTTCTGAATCAGCATGTGACATATTTGACATATTTTATTTAATGGAGGATTTATTAATGGTGGCATGGAGTGGAAATCAGTTTGTCAGACAAGTTACTGGAGTTGGATACCACCATAAAGTCAAGACTGTAAATAACATGAATATTATTGTTGTTGTTGTTTTTAGCTATTACTAACGGTTATGTGCTTGCAACTGTGCTCTGCAAAAATGAAATAAAATACAAGGTGTCAAACCAGGTAAATACATTGGCCAGTCTTGCTGAACCTCTGCTACCCACTTGTTCACAAATCTTCACTTAGGTACTCTTTTAGTACAAGGGACAAAATGAGCTGCTTCTCCATCCAGATGGAACTCAACAGAGTCAACAATACCTTCTTGGTGAAGCTGAGGTTCCAGGAATTGTTCTTTGAGATTTGGGAAGTTGCATGAGGTGGCTTGTTTTCTTATATGAGGCACTTATGTTTCTTAACTTTTCCACAGATGTTGTGGAATGTTGGTTCAACAGAAAACAAAAGTGATGCATAAAGTGTTCATTGTGTACAGCTCCTATCATATTCTAATAAGCAACTTGTCGAGTTGCATTATCTTTGTCATCTAATTTGTGAAGCACTATACTGATGTGACTTCAGTGTCTCACAAGCAACACACACCAGTGTAATGCTGTATCTGTGCCCACAGTTAACTTAGTGCTCGAAAGTGCCTGTATTATTTAAATGTCAGTCGAGTAGTGCCAAATCTGGAAACTGCCAAGATTGGCTGTATAACTATTAAATCCGGAAATTTGTAAAAAGATTGATAGGGTTCCCTAAAATGCAAAAATACCAGCCAAAAGAAATTGAACACTTTATGCTGATGTGTGTGTATCTGTCTACTGTGTAAAATGCATCTATTCTTGCAGAAAAAGATGCATCCAATGTAAATAATTAGGTGCCTGATGTTAAGTGTAGATCATCACCCAAACAGTTCTCAAGCAAGAGCTAATCACAATCATGTAGGGTGTACTCAAAAGTATGTGAATGATCTGACATACCTTAATTTCACATTAGTATAAAGTTATTACATGGTTTGGGTAAAAAGAAGTAGCATTTCACATGGATGGGTCATAACGTGTAGTGATTCGAGAATTTCTGTGTAAATTCCAGAACCACTCAGCCTTCTACCGTCTCGAACACACGATATTCTGGATATGAGTGTGGAATGGTAGAATATTACCTACTGCACATTACATGTTTGTGTGTGCAGATTTGAAATCAGTTGTGGGAAGAAAGTGGGCATGGCAGTCGGACGGCACCAACAAGTACCTGTTGGGCAATCCATAGATGTTTTAGTGAGTGTGTAAGGAAGAACCATGGAGTTCATATGCAGCTCTGTGCTTATTGTGTCACTGACTATCGTTATTAAAACAAGAACAGTTGAAAAAAGTACTCTTGTGGACTCTTGACGCAACCTTGTTAGAGACAAGACTCATTTTATGATTCATGTTAAGAAAGGTCATGGTATCAAAGCCAACTTTCTTTTAACTGTAACTCTATTTGTTTCTAACGTCTGACTGTACGATATATTTTCAGGAAGTTACATATTCATGTGGAAAGTGAGATTTTTATTGTATATGGAGGTCAAATACATTGTTAGTTGACGAAAAGTAAAGTTTGTATGTCTACTTATTTCATAAGTAGAAAGAGTCTAAAAATTACTGTACCTTGCATTATTCGATGGAGAAGAAGTCAAGAGGGTTTCCAGCAGCTCACTATTCGGTAAAGAAGAGTGGCTGCAAATTCCAAGTAAGTCACCTCATAAAGAAGTGGAAGGTGGTTTGGGGGAATAAGACGATATAACCCAGATCCACACTCACACTTTAAGTTGTCAGAACGTTAGAACGTGGCGACCTGTGTGAAAGGACTGAGAAAACAGGAATTTTAAGTCAAAAATGAGAGAAGCAGCTGTTATGTGTTGCCATAGCAACCAAACTTAATAAGACAAGGGAATTACTCCTAGACATTGAAATACATTCAAGTATCCAATGGAGTGAAATTTAATTGGAAAAATGTTGAAGAAATGAAAAATTCACAACTATAAAAAAGATTTCGATGTATTTGTCTAAGAAGTATGCATAGAATGCTCCAGATAAGAAGATCCAGTGTGGACAGTATACAGCTCTCACATACATCGCAGTTGATGCGGAAACCAACATACATCTGATGCCGCCAGCACCAGCTGCTGTTCACCAGTGCTGACCTGCCTCCACATCCACTTACCTACACAACGAGAATTCTATGCCGGGTGAGTGTGAAACAAAACTTGATTGCTTTAGTATGAAGTGGTACAAGATACTGTTGAGTAACTGTTATTGTGCAATTATCATATTTAAGGTTAATTTTAAATGCTTACAAGAGCTAAGGCATATAAAAGTATGGACAATATACAACAGGTTGGGGAAACTCAAGACCCAGCTATGGCCATGAAGATTAGCAAAGAAGTGCCCGACAGGGCAGAGCTGGTAAATTTAATCAAAGCTCAGAGTCTTAAGTTAAACTCATTAAATTCTCAATTAAATGCTCAGAGTGTGACTAAGTAAAGAACTAGACTTGGTAAGTTCTCAATTAAATACTCAAATGACAAATTTAGGTTTGTTAAATGCCAAAGTTGATTTTCAAAGCAAGGAATTTAGTAATCTATACAAAGGCATGTGTGCTTTGAAGACTGAATTTGACACCATAAGTAATAAAGTAGAGAATTTAAAAGTAGATTTAAAGAACGAGTTGACAAATTCTTTGACCACTCATATAAATCATATGTTTACTAACCTTAATTAGAAACAGAAAGACACTTTTCAAGATTTATCGAAAAAGTTAGAACTTGACATTGAGAACAAATGTAATAATGTAGAATCAGAACTTATTGAAAAGTTAGGATCTTTTGAAAACATGTACAATATTAAATATAATGATGTAAGACAGGGAATTAATACTCTGAAAGAGAGTGTAGATAAGCATAACGAATTAATGCCAATTATTCAGTCACAAATTACAGGTGTCAATACATGGGTAGATACTGTAGAAAGGAATTTCAAAGAGAAAATAGCTAACTCCGATATTATAAATGTAATTACCGTATTTACTCAAATCTAAGCCGCACTCGAATCTAAGCCGCACCTGAAAAATGAGACTCGAAATAAAGGAAAAAAAAAAATTCCCAAATCTAAGCCGCACCTGAAATTTGAGACTTGAAATTCAAGGGGAGAGAAAAGTTTTAGGCCGCACCTCCAAATCGAAACAAAGTTGGTCCATTGTAATATGAGACACAATTTAGGTCGAATGAATGACGATACAGCTACAGTAGTTTGGTTCGTGTCGAAAGCTTAGCAGTCAAGCTTTACCAGGTAGCCATTGCTATGCGTCACGCGCTCCGTCCGTTTATACCGACACCCTTCCTTTTTCACGTGCTTCGTCTGGTTTGAATCGATTGCTTATTTTGCTTTGATCTGATAAGTGCCGTTTTCTATGTTATAGGTGTTTACGTCAGTCACTCGAAGCTGAAAATGCATTACTATACTGTGTCATGCATTGTTTGTCGCATTCTGATAGTGCGTGTTTATGGCCTGTCGCTGCTCGCGGCATGGCTTGCTTTTGTGCGCGCTACCGCCGCCTACAATTTAAAAAAGAGAGGAATCGTCTCATTAGCGAAACAATGGCAAGAGACTGCTATTTGTTGTTGCTTAGACTGCTGCTTTCTTTGATAATGATCAACAAGAACCAAATAATAGACTGTGTATGATAGAACATGTTCTGAACGAGAGTTTGGCAAAAATTTTTCTCCGTTTGAAAATCTTTGCGGCCGCTTCTTTAGTACATCAAATTCTGCACAGAAATTAGTCAAAAATCTAGTCAGTTGCCTTGCTTCATTTCTGACTGTATCACTATTAGGCATAAGAGTAATACGAATATAAACATGACACGATACGTATATTCTTCCGCGTTTGCTGTTGTCTCACTCTAGTTTCGTAGTTTATTTGGCACACAGGATCTAAATGAGATAGAAGCAAACACGAAAGAATACATGGCAAAATGTTTATATTCGTATTATTCTTATGGTGAAGAGAATACTGCATGTGATTCACATTTCATCAGGTTCCTATTAGCAACCATCTCTTCTCATAGGTAGGAAAAAATTCAGAACGTAGAGTTGGCCATATTGACAAAAATCCCAGTATTACCAGTCGGATTTTCGTAGTACATTGAAATTCGAAGATGAACAATACGGAATTTGTATTTACTTCGTTGGATTATGTATGAAAAAGCAGTGGTCGAAACTCGGGCGGAGAAAAAAAGCTCGTCTTCCAATTTTTTTTTTAAAGTTTTATTTACTGACGCAGAGGTTTTGGAGCCATTATTTATCTTTGTGCCTACAAAGGATGCCTGTGTAGCGCTACATATATTCGATGGCAGAAGTTAGTTGTGGCGGCACCTACCAACATTTTTCAGAACTTCCGCTTGCTTTGCACTCGATTCTAAGCTGCAGGCGGTTTTTTGGATTCCAAAAACCGGAAAAAAAGTGCGGCTTAGATTCAAGTAAATACGGTAGTTTGGAGGAACAATTTGGAGAAATTATAGATCGAAAGGTTAATGAGAGAATACTATCTGGTAATATGTCATCCATACCTTCTTCCGAACTTAATGATACCACGAGGGGTATAGACGACCTGTGGAGAGAAATTAAGCTTTATTGATTGGCGACTCCATGGCCAAGACAAAGTAGAAAAAAGGGTAACTTCACCTAAGGTTGTGTTAAATAGTGAAGTGGTGACTGGTTTGCAATGGGGAGCTAATTCAGGGTTATCTAGACAATTCCCTAAACTTAAGCCAGGTGGAGATGTACATTCGACCCATTTCTTAAAAAGATTTAACCAAGCTTTGCCAAAAAATTGGGAAGATTCCAAGAAGATCAAATTTGCTGTGGGGTACCTTCTAGGGGAAGCCTCAGAACAGGGAACAGTAAATATTGAGAATTTTTCCTCTTGGGAAGACTTTCAAAAGAAATTTAAAGAGAAGTATTGGTCTGCCAGTGCTCAAGAAAAGTTAATATCAAATCTGTGGGACCCAAAATATTATAATAATACTTGGGGTACTATGAGGAAATATTTTGATTGGCATTTAACGTGAGCAAAGTATTTAGATAAGCCAATGGAAGAAGAAGGATTAGTACATATTTTAATTAAAAGACTGCCAATCTATGCGAGAAAAGACATCTTATGTAGTAACTGGAAAATGATAGAAGAGTTGTTGTCTTTTGTTGATGCACTTGATGCAATAAATAAGGATCGCAACGAAACTTTACACCAAGGTGAAAGTTCAAACTATAAAAGAAATAGCGGAAATAATTTTAAAAAGCATGAGGCAAACTTAGCAAAAGTACATCAGTACAATAAGAAAAGTTGTAACGACAATTGTCAAAAGAAACATCTACATTCAAAACTATATTCGGTAGCTTCTCAAGACTTTGTACCGAATAACTATAAAACACACAATGGGAATGTAGTATCTTGTTTTGGTAACCAACCCATAATTAGTAGTAGTGAGGAAAACGTTGTTCGACCTGGATCCAGGGCCGGGGCCCAGGCCATGGAGATACATTAGGAGGCCTTATTCCATATAAGTCTGTTAACTTTACACACAAAATACCCACAAAGGAATGGTTGCTGCTTGAAGAGCCAAGCTTGGCCACTAATTGCCCACAACATACAATAACAGGGGCAGTGGAAAATTCTGAGGTTAACATATTTATAGATTCAGGAAGTGAGGTATCACTCATCTCAAACGCATTTTTTAACTTGCTACAGAATAAACAGCACTTACTGTTATTGCCAGTGACTGGAGCATACATAATCAGGATAACAGGAATGAAAAGTAAACTTGTAAAATACAAAACACAAGTGAACTGCAGTATTGGAAATATGTTATTTCGTCAAACACTATTAATAATAGAGGATATTAATAGAGATGTACTGTTCAGTTTAGATTGGTTGTTAGAGTTTAAAGTCATCTTAAACTTTGATGAACATCATCTTTGTTTTGGTAGAGGAGACAGTAGATGCTGGACACCATTTGTGACAAATGGTCGCATTGAGGGACAAACAACTGAGTGTCAGTGTCTGCGATTAACAGCTACAGCTCAGTTATCACCAAAAATCGATAATGTGGATCAAGGAACACATCAAACTGATATACATGACACAGTTAATGAATTCCTAATATTAACCTATTAACAAAGGCGAGAATTATACAAAATTTTAATGGAGTTTGAAATGGTATTTCCGATTGTCCAGGTAACATCAGTGACTATATCTACAAGTTCAAAATCAAAGATGACACTCCATTCTTTTGCAAACCTTATCCAATACCAGTGAGTTTGAAGGAAGCAGTTTGCGATGAAATTATGATTAATGATAATATTATAGAACAAAGTTCCAGTGTAATGAATAATCCTCTGGTTGTGGTGAAGAAAGCAACAGCCGGGGTACAATTACCCTTGGACGCTCATACATTGAATCGACATATACAGATGGAGAGAGACTGACTGATTAATATCGATGAATTATTATCCACATTTGAAAAGGCAAGATTCTTTAGCACAATGGACATGACCATGTGATATTGGCAGATAAAATTACTGCCAGAATCCAAAACATATACAGCCTTTTTGTTTGATGGAAAATCATATCATTTCAATGTATTGCCATTCGGACTTAATATCTCTGTGTCTGTATTTATACAAGTATTAGATGAAGCACTAGGGAGAGAATTATTGAAGGATTTGATAATATACATAAACGATATCCTAATAGTATCAGCTACTTGGGAGGAACATTGTCTAACTTTGTGCAAGACTCTGGAAAAATTTAAAGAGAAAGGTATTACGGTGAAACTGTCTAAATCATTTTTTTGTGTGCCAAGAACTTAAGTTCTTAGGTAAAGGGAATTAGACCAGACCCTAAATGCATAAAAACTATCAAAGAAAGTCTGCACCCCAGAAATGTAAGACAATTAAAAGGATTTATAGGTATGGCCAGATACTATCGACAACACATACGAGGGCAAGAGTTAAATGACCCAAGAATTTTACATTTATTAAGAAAGGGAGTACCTTGGACTTGGGATCAAGGTGCAAATAAGGTGTTTGAAAATGTTAAAAGAGCACTTGTTGAGTCACCCGTATTACATCACCCAGTTATGGGCAAACCGTTTAAACTTTCGACAATTGCATCTGATTACAGTGTTGCTGCCAAACTTTTCCAAGGAGAATGGGATCCAAGTAATGTAGAGCACAGAACCAAAGCTTTTGCTAGCCTTTGCCTAAATAAGCATGAACTAAATTACACAGCTACCGAAAAGGAACTATTGGCGATTGTGTGGAGTATTCAAAAGTTTCAAACACTAGTATGGGGATCAGAAATCTATATTTCTACAGATCATCAAACTTTATCCTTTCTGATGAGTAGTCGATTACTACACAGTGGGTTGATGAGATGGATACCTTTCCTACAGGAATACAATATTAAGATACGATACGTAAAAGGTTCCGAAAATATTGTACCTGATGCTTTATTGAGGCTACCCATAGGAATGGAAGAATTAAAACGTATGGAAGGGCCCAGCATTATTTTTGCCATTAATTTTGTGTCATCAGAATATCTGAACTTCATTGTAAAGGAAATGGCTCAAAGAACAACAAGGAATATCCATCGTGAACCTTATTTGAGGAGGTGAGAAGCCAAATGGTTTAAGTGACATTTTTGGAAAAAATGAGTTAAGTGCAGAAATGGGTTCCTAATATATGTAAAATTATGGTGGCCAAGAGGTACAAATGTATCTCTGCCTGGTGCTGCAATATGGCGGCAGAAAATGTAACTACTTGCTGAAACGGGTGTATTGTTTGGCGGCCAAGGGCTATATGTGAAGCGGTAATAATGGTGGTGCATGTGTGTGAATGCAGTGCTACTGTTACGAAGTGAAGTTTGTAGTTTCATTGCATATAAGTGATAAAGCAAACTTCATTTACTGTCTTTCATTGATAAATACGAATATTAATATTATTTTTATTGTAAATTGGACATAAAATACGAGAGAGAACAGTTATCATGACATCTCCAGAAGGGGACTTTTCTGACAACTCTGAAGGAGAGTAATTAAGTACACCATTAATATTATTGTCTCGTGTTTAAATAAAACACTTAAAAACTATGTATATTTTATATTTAAAGTGAAAAGCTGTTGATATTATTTGCTAGAATGCCCCCCCCCCTTTTTTTTCCTACAGACCAGACAGATGATGATATTTCATATGAACCAGAGGTAGATAGTGTAGATACTGACTCCAGGGAGAACTCTAGTGATGCAGGTTGTTTTCTATAATTGATGTAATATGAGCAGTAAACTAAGTTACAGTTTGAAAAAATTTTCCTGGCAGAGTAGCTCCTTTCTTCTGATCGATAGTTCTCAGTGGAAGTCAGAGTGCATTGTGCTGTTTTCTGCTTGCAGACGCTGCCAAACATAGTAAGCAACTGATTATAAGTGCTATGAAAGATTTATTCATTAATTCCACATTCATTAACACCACTCAGAACTACATTACTTTGAAAGTGAATATCTGTATAATATTATGCTTTCATGAAGCATTGTTACTGCCGTGCATCGTTAATTTCTACCATAGTGAATTATTAATGCGAAGTTAACAGCACTACACAGAATTGTCTCCCCTCATCTTTCCTCACCCCACAGACATGTTGGTGCATTTTCTTGTTCACATTTTCGCCTTACTGTCCAGAAAAGTTTTACAAGCTGTGTATTTACCATTAATTAACAAATAATTGGAAATCAAAACAACTTTCATTACCTGAAAAGTAAAACTAATCAGGTTAGCGTAATGCTCTATGCTTCTTCATTTCAGATGAAAATGAGGGGTCTGATGAAAGTAAGGTAAACAGTGGAGGGCACAAAGCTGCTAAGAGAGTAAAGCATGTGGGGAGAGAGAGAGGAAAAAAAAACCAGGAAGGACTCATTTATGGAAAAGGGTAGTATCATCTACAAAATGTAATGAAGGCAAAGGACATGTGGATCGCAAACGAAAGTTGCACAAAGAAAGAAAGGTAAGAGTGTACAATCACGACTGCCAATTCAAGTGCAATCAAAACATCAGTCAACAAACAAGACAGGAAGTATTTAATGAATACTGGAGTCTTGGTAACTGGGACTTGCAGACCTCCTTCTTATACTCTTCTGTTACTGTCAGTGAGCCAAATAGAAGGAAAGGAACTGCTACAAAAAGAAAATCTATTAGTTGCCAATATTCTCTCCAGGGCAAAAGAGTTTGCAAAGAGTTCTTTTTGAGGACCCTAGATGTGTTTAACAAGAGAGTAACAAACGTGGTACAAAAGAAAACCACTTCAACTACAAATATTTCACCTAAGGAGAAGCAAGGCCATAAAACCCCTAGAAATAAGATTGATGAAGCTAAAGTAGGTCTTACAAAGGAACACATCAAAAGTTTTCCAAAATACAGTAGCCACTATTCACGCCAAAAAGCACCTAATAAGAAGTATCTGGCAGGAAACCTCAACCTCAAGAAAATGTATCAGCTTTAGAAGGAGTTTTGTGAAGAAAAGGAAACAGAGCCAGTACGGGAAAGCTTTTACCGCCATGTTTTTAACACATGCCTTAATCTTAGCTTCCACAGGCCATATACAGATCATGGATTGCTTGGCGAAAAACATGGTGCTCTTGTTGAAAAGGAACTCCATCTACAGAAAGCAGAAAGTGCTCAGAAACAAGTGGTGGATGCAAAAAATCTGGTTGCTCAAGAAGCTTGGCATGTGCCTGTATGTTTTGACTTACAGAAAATGCTCCCAACACTAGTTCTGACATGTTCACAAGCTTATTACTCTCGACAATTGTGGACTTATAATTAGTGTGTACATGATTTGGGTACAGGAAAAGCCTTCATGTTTATGTGGCAACCTCAACTCTTTTGGTTCTATCAGATTCACCTGGTCCTACTCGAAATCCCATGCCACTTTCCTTGATGTTGACCTCCACCAGTCCAATGGCCAGCTTCACACGTCCGTCCACATCAAACCCACCAACAAGCAACAGTACCTCCATTATGACAGCTGCCACCCATTTCACATCAAACGGTCCCTTCCCTACAGCCTAGGTCTTCGTGGCAAATGAATCTGCTCCAGTCCGGAATCCTTGAACCATTACACCAACAACCTGAAAACAGCTTTCGCATCCTGCAACTACCCTCCCGACCTGGTACAGAAGCAAATAACCAGAGCCACTTCCTCATCTCCTCAAACCCGGAACCTCCCACAGAAGAACCCCAAAAGTGCCCCACTTGTGACAGGATACTTTCCGGGACTGGATCAGACTCTGAATGTGGCTCTCCAGCAGGGATACGACTTCCTCAAATCCTGCCCTGAAATGAGATCCATCCTTCATGAAATCCTCCCCACTCCACCAAGTGTGTCTTTCCGCCGTCCACCTAACTTTCGTAACCTCTTAGTTCATCCCTATGAAATCCCCAAACCACCTTCCCTACCCTCTGGCTCCTACCCTTGTAACCGCCCCCGGTGTAAAACCTGTCCCATGCACCCTCCCACCACCACCTACTCCAGTCCTGTAACCCGGAAGGTGTACACGATCAAAGGCAGAGCCACGTGTGAAAGCACCCACGTGATCTACCAACTGACCTGCCTACTGTAGAGCAATGAGTTGCATGTCAACACAAGAACCAAAGTCAACATTACCTTCCTTCAATTGAGCCAACTGGTGGAGACTCTCGAGGAAGTACAGTACATACTCACAAAATTAAATGAGATCTAACATGGAAAGTAAGCGTTTCTGGACACATGTCCACATAACATATTTTCTTTCTTTGTGTGGGTCTTTCGACGTGCCAGCGCTTTCGTTTGGTAAGCCACATCATCTTTGTTTTTAGATATATTTTTTTTCCCCACGTGGAATGTTTCCTTCTATATATATATATATATATATATATATATACATACACTCCTGGAAATGGAAAAAAGAACACATTGACACCGGTGTGTCAGACACACCATACTTGCTCCGGACACTGCGAGAGGGCTGTACAAGCAATGATCACACGCACGGCCCAGCGGACACACCAGGAACCGCGGTGTTGGCCGTCGAATGGCGCTAGCTGCGCAGCATTTGTGCACCGCCGCCGTCTGTGTCAGCCAGTTTGCCGTGGCATACGGAGCTCCATCGCAGTCTTTAACACTGATAGCATGCCGCGACAGCGTGGACGTGAACCGTATGTGCAGTTGACGGACTTTGAGCGAGGGCGTATAGTGGGCATGCGGGAGGCCGGGTGGACGTACCGCCGAATTGCTCAACACGTGGGGTGTGAGGTCTCCACAGTACATCGATGTTGTCGCCAGTGGTCGGTGGAAGGTGCACGTGCCCGTCGACCTGGGACCGGACCGCAGTGACGCACGGATGCACGTCAAGACTGTAGGATCCTACGCAGTGCCGTAGGGGATCGCACCGCCACTTCCCAGCAAATTAGGGACACTGTTGCTCCTGGGGTATCGGCAAGGACCATTCGCAACCGTCTCCATGAAGCTGGGCTATGGTCCCGCACACCGTTCGGCCGTCTTCCGCTCACGCCCCAACATCGTGCAGCCCGCCTCCAGTAGTGTCGCGACAGGCGTGAATGGAGGGACGAATGGAGACGTGTCATCTTCAGCGATGAGAGTCGCTTCTGCCTTGGTGCCAATGATGGTCGTATGCGTGTTTGGCGCTGTGCAGGTGAGCGGCACAAGCAGGACTGCATACGACCGAGGCACACAGGGCCAACACCCGGCATCATGGTGTGGGGAGCGATCTCCTACACTGGCCGTACACCACTGGTGATCGTCGAGGGGACACTGAATAGTGCACGGTACATCCAAACCGTCATCGAACCCATTGTTCTACCATTCCTAGACCGGCAAGGGAACTTGCTGTTCCAACAGGACAATGCACGTCCGCATGTATCCCGTGCTACCCAACGTGCTCTAGAAGGTGTAAGTCAACTACCCTGGCCAGCAAGATATCTGGATCTGTCCCCCATTGAGCATGTTTGGGACTGGATGAAGTGTCGTCTCACGCGGTCTGCACGTCCAGCACGAACGCTGGTCCAACTGAGGCGCCAGGAGGAAATGGCATGGCAAGCCGTTCCACAGGACTACATCCAGCATCTCTACGATCGTCTCCATGGGAGAATAGCAGCCTGCATTGCTGCGAAAGGTGGATATACACTGTACTAGTGCCGACATTGTGCATGCTCTGTTGCCTGTGGTTCTGTCAGTGTGATCATGTGATGTATCTGACCCCAGGAATGTGTCAATAAAGTTTCCCCTTCCTGGGACAATGAATTCACGGTGTTCTTATTTCAATTTCCAGGAGTGTATATATATAATAGAGGGAAACATTCCAAGCGGCAAAAATACATCCAAAAACAAAGATGATGAGACTTACCAAACAAAAGTGCTGGCAGGTCGATAGACACACAAACAAACACAAACATACACACAAAATTCAAGCTTTTGCAACAAACAGTTGCTTCGTCAGGAAAGAGGGAAGGAGAGGGAAAGACGAAAGGATGTGGGTTTTAAGGGAGAGGGTAAGGAGTCATTCCATTCCCGGGAGCGGAAAGACTTACCTTAGGGGGAAAAAAGGACAGGTATACACTCGCACACACACACATATCCATCCACATATACACAGACACAAGCAGACATTTGTCAAATGACATGTGCGACTATGAACCCCACACATTATTCTAACGACTTCCTTTTGAGCAGTGAATACTTTTTGTTTCAATGTTGAGTTACCCCAAAATATTATTCCGTATGACATTAGAGAGGGAAAGTATGCAAAGTATGTTAGCTTACTAATTTCTATATCCTCAAAATTGGCAATTTTTCTGATTGCAAAAGTTGCTGAACCTAGTCACTTTAGAAGATCCAAACTTTGAATTTTCCAATAAATATTCTCATCTATGTATACACCCAAAAACTTAGTGCGCTCTACCCTGGCTACTGACTTCTGTTGATGTGTTATATTTATTGAAGGAACTGTACTTTTTGCAGCAGAAAATTGGATGTACTGTGTTTTTTTTTTTTTTTCAAAGTTTAGAGCAAGCCCATTTGCAGAAAACCAATTAATGACTTTTCCAAAGACCTTATTTATATCATTTTCAAGTGAAGTTTCTTTTACCAGATTAATAATTATGCTTGTATCATCAGCAAACAGTGTCAGTTCAGCTACCTGTTTCAGGTAGGGAGGGAGGTCATTCACATATATCAACAACAGAAGGGGACCCATGATTGAACCCTGTGGAACTCCTAATGTAATTTCACCCCGGTTAAATGAAGTTGCCAACTTATTTAAATTACTTGACCCATATAAGGAAACTTTTGGCTTCCTGTTCTGTAGGTACAACTTAAACCACTCATATGGTATTCCATTCATACCATAGAACTGTAATTTCTGTAACATAATGTCATGGTTCACACAATCAAATGCTTTGGATAAGTCACAGAATATTCCTACTGGTGACATTTTACTATTTAAAGACTATCATGTGGACAGTGGAATTGTATATTGCTCTCTCAGTGGAAGATCATTTCTGAAATCCGAAGTGTGATTTACTAAGTATCCCATAACTGTTGAAATGACTAACCACTCGAGTACATTACTTTCCCGAAGATTTTTGAAAATTCTGTAAGCTAGGATACTGGCTGATAATTTTTGGCATCTGTGGTGTCCCCCTTTTTGTAGAGCAGCCTGACAATGGCGTATTTTAACCTGTCTGGGAAAATACCTTGAGTTAATGATGCATTACATATGTGACTCAAAACATCAGCTGTAATTGCTCCACATCATTTTAATATCTTATTAGAGATGTCATCTACTCCAACAGAACATTTATTTTTCAAAGATTTAATAATTTTAATTATTTCACAAGAGGTTGTTTGGTGAAACTTAATCTGACTAATTTTTTTTCAAAACAGACTCTTCCATGTACAGCCTGCCTTGTTTTTTTTTTTATTTTATTTTTATTTTTTTTTTTAAGTGTTCTCACCTATTTTTTCTCCTACACTTAAGAAATGGTTGTTAAATACATTAGCTACCTGTGTACTGTTGGTTAAGATGGTCTCATTCTCTTTAACAGTAATACTACCTACTCCAGTGGTTACTTTTCCTGTCTCCCTTCTAACAACATTCCATATTGATTTGATTTTATTGCCGGAGTTGTTAATTTTTTCTCTAACATACATATTTCTTGATTTCCTTACAACTTTTCTCGGTATGTCACAATAATTTTTATAGTGTAAAACTACTTCTATATCTTTACTAGTTCTTGCTGTCTCAAAGTTTTCTATTTCTTTCGAAAGACACTTTAATACCTATAGTAATCCAAGGTTCCTTTGAGAAGTGTGTCGTGTTACATTTAGTAATGTTCTTTGGGAAACAATGTTATCAAGAAATATGTTGCATTTATCATTAGCATTTGGCTCATTATATGATGATGATGTTGATTATGATGAGGTCCCATACTTCGAGGAGCATAGGGAATGACGCGGGAGACCCGCACTGCCGACTAGGCAAGGGTGTAGTGGAGGTGGTTTGCCACTGTCTTCCTCCGACAAATATATATTATATACATCCCCCCAATTAACATTCCTTAAGCTTTCTTTGAAATGCTCTATAGATACCAGGTTGAGCGACCTTACGCTTCTACTTAATGGTTTCAGAACTGTACACCCTGTTAGGTTTTGTAAGTTAATCAGTTGTGCATCGTGGTCTGACAATCCATTTACCACAGGGAAAGCATGTGTTTGTTTTACATCCTCTTTCTGTACACATACATTATCTATTAGCGTGCTACTGTCTTGAGCTACACGTGTAGGGAAATTGAGCACTGATTCTAAGTTATATGTTGTTAATAATGCTTCTAGTTCACTTTTCCTCTCAGAATTATTTAGAAAGTTTACATTGAAATCACCACAGATTAATAACTTCTTCTTTTTGTCTGACAGACAGCATAATAGGGAGTCAAACTTTTTTATGAACAGCTCGCAGACTCCTAATGGGCACCTGTACACTGTTGCTGATATCAGAACTACATTATCTAGCTGAAGTTCACATGCACAAACCTCAAAGTGCTGATCAACATAAATTTTGCTTACTTCTACAGTTTTGCATTTATATCCTTCTTTTATGAAAATGGCAACTCCTCCTATATCCATCCTAGATCTACGAGTGTAAGATGCTAAATTATACCCAATTATACAGACACTATCCATGTCCACAGTTACCTGGTGTTCAGACAGACAGAGTATATCAATCTCATTCTTATTCTTATTCTTATTTTTGAGATCATCTAAACACACTAACAGCTCATCTACTCTGCTAGCGTCTGGAGCATCCTGTTCAGCTCAGTGTTAACATGCCTTACAGCAGTGTTTACCCAGGGCTGATCATGGCACTGAAAGACCTCCACAAACTCCACATTTGTGTGCTCAGTATCTGCTCCTATTTTATCCAGGTCACCCCTAATACTGTATCTTGGATTCATAGCCAGGCTGTTTCCTGCTCCCTCAACTATAATTACCTGATCTTCCTTCACAAAGTCCCTGCATAGCTGACCTAAGTTTTCTGTCACCTGGCTAAGGCAAGCACTTGGTTTCACAAAACTTGTGACCTGGTACCCTGCACCTAATTTCTCCTGAAGCTGCTGGCCCACAGCCCTCCCATGACTGCTGCCTCTAAGCAGAATTCTTCTTTTCCTATTCTGGTTAGATCCTGACCTGTCTTTTTTCTTTAAGCTAATATTCTGCTTCAATCTACTTTCCACTACATCTGCCAGAAGACAACAGGTAGCAATAAGGACTTACCATGATCAGGATGACCTTGTAAAACAACGGAAAGTGATGATAAATATATCAGAATTAACAGTAAGAGAAACAGATTCAAAACAGCACCCCAAATTCATGCAGAATTGGTTCGAATGAACACGACAACAATATCTGTTGCAACAGTAAAAAGGAGACTTACTCAAACCGGCTTGGAAGGATGTGTCACAGCGAGAAAACCTCTTCTAATGCCCACAAATAAACAAAAGAGACTTGAATGGGCTAGAAAACATCGTAACTGGAAATCAGAAGAGAGGACAAAAGTGTTCTTCGCTGATGAATTGAAGTTCGAGATTTTTGGAACCAGAAGGAGAATATTTGTTCGCCGATTTGTAGGGCAAAGGGTCTCCCAGCAGTGTGTTCTAACTAAAGTTAAACACGGTGGAGGTTCTATTATGGTTTGGGGATGTTTTGCCGGAGATAGAGTTGGCAACATTGTGAAAATAGGAAGTATGGATCAGAAGCAGTACAAAGTGGATTGCGCTTAATAGGGAAAGGGTTCACCTTACAACAGAATAATGACCCAAAACATCGGTTGGCATACTGCACAAACTATACTGCATCAAAGGAAAAACAGAAAGTACTGAATGATATGGTATGGCTGTCCTAAAGCCCTGATTGTAATCCCATTGAAACTGTCTGGGATGAAATGGCCAGACATATCAGGGAAGTTAATATATCCAGCAAGGAACATCTCTGGAATATTGTTAAGGATGTGTGGAATCGTATAGATTCACAACACCTACAAAAACGAATCAACCGCATGCCTCAAGTTTGTGAGCCAGTCATTAAATCCAAAGGAGAATACTTTGATGAAATTGAAATATAATGATTGTAATTGTATTATATATGTGGAAGTTAATATAATTATATTTTGTCAGAAATAATGTTTGATTTGTGTTGTAAATCTGAAATACCAGGGCGTATTTAAATTAATGAGCAGTAGTGTAGGTGCACAGAACAAGCCTAAACTTGACCACGATCATTCACGACTCCAATGTGGTCACTTCAGAGCACATGCTTCTGAAGGGGGGATAATGTCTTTACACAGTGGTACCGAAATCAGGGGATTCTTTTGACAACTGACATTGGCCACAGACAGACGATCTTTTCAAATCAATACAATAGTATGAGCACAGTCTCAGTGCAGCCGATCTCAATGCCCAAACATACAAACTTCAGATAAAAATACAGAGTCCACCAGAAAAATGTATACACACATTAAGGAACGAAAATCATTGCTTATGTCTTTATTTTACATTTAATAATTGATCACACATGTTGTACAGCCTTCAGTTTAGCACAAGGTTACTCTAGATGTTCAAAATGTTCAGTGTTGGCAGCTATACACATAACAGAGCGGTCGCCGCAACTACGTCAGCCAATCTTACAGTGGAGATTGCTGCACAAGTCGCTATAATTTCCTGGCGAAGTTCCTCCATCGTGAATGGCTTACTTCAATAGACGTTATCTTTCACAGTTCCCCATAAGTAAAAGTCCATAGGAGTTAGATCTGGTGACCGCGGAGGAAACTCAATGGGCCCTCTTCATCCAATCCAATGCCCCGGAAAATTGTCATCCAGGAAAGCTCGTATGGCCAGGTGGTAGAAGACGTCTTCATCAGCTCCGTAAAGCACACATATACCTGGCAACATTGATGTGTGTAACATTTCCAGTTACACTTCTACAGTGACAGTAGCATCAAAGAAAAAGGGTACTACTAAGTCTGCAGATAATAGTCCACATCACACATGAACTCCTGGTAGATTGACCACTTTATCCACATAAACATGCGGATTTTCCAGTGCCCAGTACACACTGTTATGCCGATACACAGTTCCATTAAGTTTAAATTGTGCCTCATCACTCCACACTACCTTCGTCACACATAGTTTGTTATCAGTTACCATTTGCTGATACCATTTACAAAATTACATTTGGTGGGCAGGAGCATCGTCATTAATCACATGCAGTAATTGTGGAATGTAAACTTTCCACTTTGCAGCATTCAGAAATTGTTGTACACTTGTACTGCTAACCCCCACTTCATGTGCACATTGTGTAGCAGACTTCTGTGGAGAATTAACAAATGTTTCCAACACGAGAGCCAATGAAGCAGGACTTGTAGCTGTACGCTGTCTTCCTGATCTTCCTTTGTGAATATAACAAATCGTTCCATGCCATTCAAACTTGCCAATGATGCATTTAATTGTTAGGCAGGTTGGCGATTCTGTTCAAACTCCCGCCTCTACTGACATTGCACTTCAACGGAATTATCGAACTTGCAAAACCACTTCACAATACGTTTACATTGCTCGAATGTCAAGCACGCATCAACTATTTTGTTTTCTCAATACCACGTTGAGAATAATAAAATCTGTTGAGCCAAAGACCATACTGCAACACATTTGTAACTCAAATCGAATGGCAATATCAATATCAATATCTCAACAGAGCCTCACAAAGAATGTATACATTTTTCTTGTGGACTTTGTAGGTGGAATTCAGATCCGTTTGTTTTCTGTGGCTGAAATTCCCACATACGGATAGTCAGACATTTTTAATGGTTCAAATGGCTCTGAGCACTATGGGACTTAACTTCTGAGGTCATCAGTCCCCTAGAACTTAGAACTGCTTAAACCTAACTAACCTAAGGACATCATACACATCCATGCCCGAGGCAAGATTCAAACCTGCGACCGTAGCGGTCGTGCAGTTCCAGACTGTAGCGCCTAGAACTGCTCAGCCACCCTAGAAATTTTTAAGTTTGGTACAAGAAAGATGCAATTTGTAGCATCCTGAGGATGAGAAAGATAATGGCAGGGTTCTCTCGGAAGCTGTCAATTGAAATCGCTACCTTATCAGTACCAGTACCCAAAAGTTTCAAACAACTTAAAACCTTAATAATAGCCTAACTAATGGTATGTTGCATTGTGTTACATTACTCATGTTTTGTGTCTGTCTATCCATTTCAGCCTCATGCCTATACTTAACCCTAACAATATCAATGTCTTTTTTTTTTTTCATAACAGCCATTATAAGGGAGAGGGGTGTTACTTTATGTCCATTGTAAAAAGAATTTCTTTCAACTTTTACAGATCCCATCTCCTTAATTTCCAACCTTTTTCCAATTTATTCAGTTTTAATCTACAGCTAATAACCAATAAATTGTGGTCAGAGTCCACATCTGCCCCTGGAAACGTCTTCAAATTTAAAATCTGGTTCCTAAATCTCTGTCTAACCATCATATAATCAGTCTGAAACCTTCTGGTGTCTCCAGGTCTCTTCCACATAAACAATCTTATTTGATTATTCTTAAACCAAGTGTTAGCAATGAATAAATTATGCTCTGTAAAAAATTCTACCAAGTGGTTTCCTCTTTCATTCCTTTTGCTGAGTCCATATTCACCTACTAATTTTCTTTCTCTTCCTTTTCCTACTATCAAATTGCAGTCCCCCATGACTATTAAATTTTTGTCTCACTTAACTATCTCAATACTTTCTTTTATCTCATCATAGATTTCTTCAATATCTTCATCATCTGCAGATCTAGTTTTCACGTAAATTTTTACTGCTGTGGTAGGTGTGGGTGTTCATAGTAGCTTACCCACATTTCCATTTTCTTATTCATTGTTAAACCCACTCCTGTATTACCTCTATAGGACTTTGTATTTATAACATTGTATTCACCTAACCAACCAGAAGTCCACTTCCTCCTACTACCAAACTTCACCATTTCCTACCATATCTAACTTCAAATTATCCATTTCCCTTTTTAAATTTTCTAACCTACCTGCCTGATTAAGGAATCTAACATTCCACACTCCAATCTGTAGAATTCCACTTTTGTCTCTCCTAATGACAACATCCTCCTGTGAGTAGCATTACCACCTACCACGCAAGGGAGCCTGGGTTCGATTCCTGGCAGGGGACTGAGTGTTGTGTGTCCATCATCACTGACATGCAAGCCGCTGAAGTGGTGTCAACTAAAAAGACTTGCAATATGGTAGCCAAACCCCTGAAGTGTATACCCCAGCCAATAAATGCCATACAAACCTTTCATTTCATTTCATTTCATTTCTAATCGTATCTTCATGAACCCTATGTGAGCGATAAGCAGGGGGTTATGGTATATTCCTAAAGTAACCTTTTAATGCTAGTGTTCGAAACTTTGTTAATAGAATTTCATGGAATAGTTCACGTCTACCTTCAAAAGTCTCCAACTCAATTCCTTCAGTATCTCTGTGACACTCTTCCATGGATTACAGAAACCTGTAACTATTCGTGCTGCCCTTCTATGTATCCCCTGTTAGTCCTACCTGGTACAGGTCCCACACACTTGAGTAATATTCTAGGGCTGATTGGACATGTGATTTGTAAGCAATCTCCTTTGAGGCTGATTGCAGTTATCCAGTATTCTACCAATAAACTGAAGTCTACCACCTGCTTTACCCATGACTGAACCTATGTGATCATTCTTTTTCTTATCCCTACAAAGCGCTATGCTCAGCTATCTGTATGGGTTTCCCTGATTCCAAACGTGACTCACTGATATTATTGTCATAGAATATTACATTTCTTCATTTTGTGAAGTCCAAATCTTTACATTTCTCAATATTTAAATCACATTGACAGTCTCTCCATCACTTTGAAATCTTACCAAAATCTGACAATGTTTATGCAGCTTCTTTCAAATGGTACTTTATAGATGCTTCAAATAATACAGTATAGATAACTGCATCATCTGCAAAAAGCCTAATTTTACTATTAATATTGTCTGCGAGGTCATTAACGTACAACATGAACAGTAAGGGTCCTCACACACATAATCTAAATCATTTGATCCAGTTACAAAAGACACATCAAAACTGTGATAAAATTTTACTGTAACCATAGAACAGCTGACACTAACAAACAGCATAATAATAATACAATTTTTCTATCCTCTATGAATTCTTCTCCCACAGAATCTGCTGTAGGCTTGTTTTTAAAATATCTGACTTTGCCCATTAACCTGTTATATGTATATTGTCATCCCCACATACTGTGGAGTCCATGCCTATAATTTCAGTTGGTGTGTGGGTAGCATTAAATTATTTTTATTTCTCATGTTATATGTGTTTAAATGATTCTCCTAAAATAATTTTTGTCTGCTCTGTAGGAAAGATTATCATTTCATAAATGTATATGGATTGAACAGTTAGGATTTGTAGTTTTTGCTGTGCAGTACATATGTATCTGACAATTTTCTTCTGCTGTTTCAATAATTAAGATACACTATTTGAACATCCCCAGAAAATTATATCACATCATATCTAATGACAGATGCAAAATAAATATGATATGCTATTTTCTGTGTACTCAAGTCAGTGGAATTTGCTATATTTGAACAGCAAATGCAAAACTGCTTAGTTTATTTACTAGGATGTCAATACGTGTATTCCAGCTTAAGTTCTTGTCCACATTCAATCCTAAGAATTTGATCACATCACCTTCTTCCATAAGTTGATTGTTGTGTTGTATTTTTAAGTTCCACATATTTCGAATGTTAGGTTTTGAAATGTGCCGTATGAGTTTTGTGGTGTTCAGTCTCAACCCATTTAATCAGTTTTCTAGGGTATCCACTGTACTTACAATGGAGCTTGGAATTTTTTCTGCAGCATCATCTTCACTTAAAACAGATGTATAATCTGCAAACAGAACTAATGGGGACTTTATGTTTATGGGTAAGTCATTTACAAAGAATAGGAGCCTTGATTCACACCTTGTGATACTGTACTTCATTTAGAATAATAATTCACTGCATATTAAATGATACTTGCCCTCTGTTTTATGTTGCCCTTAATCCCACATTTGTCTAATTTGTAGATAAGCAATGCAGGGTTCATGAAGTCAATTTCTTTTGTAAGATCATAGAAGAAACCTGCGACTTTACTCCTCTGATCCCATGATTTGCATATCTTTTCAATAAAGTTATTCTCAGTATCCAGAGTGTTTTTCCCTGGTTGAAATACAAATTGGTTACTTTATCATTTTAAATAAAATTTTTAAAAGGTTTGCAGCTACTTTCTATAATATTTTTGATAGGACTGGAAGAATAGAAATACAGCAACAGTTTCCCACGTCTTCCCTCAACCCATTCTTGAACAGAGATCTGATTTTGGCATACTTCAAAAGAGCAGGAAAGCATCCCTGTTCAAGAGAATGGTCAAGTATTTTTGTTAGGGGAGGTACTATTATGCCACACACTGTTTTAATCATTTTAGTGGGTATCCCATCCCCCCCAGAAGAGCTTTTATTTTTTAATGATAATATAACATTTAGCACATCCTTTATTGTGACTTTTTCAAAATCCATAAGGTAATCAGCTTCTTGGTGGAGTCTAAAGGATTTACTTTAATTTGATGCTCTGCTGCATCAACATATTTTTGAAAAACTCATTTAAACTTTCTGATATTTGATTGGCTTTACAATAGGTTTATCGTCTACTTTAATCCTACATATTTCATTACTAATAACTCTAATGCCTAACTCTGATTTGGCAATGGACCACACCGCCTTTTTCTTACTTTTATATCATACAATGAACTTACTGTTTATTATTTGTTTGGCTGCCTTCACAACTTTTTTAGATATAGCTTTATAAAGTCGAAGATACTCAGTACAATGTTTGTTTTTATCATATTTCAGTTCATTTGGGAGTTGCCTCTTCCTGACACTAGAAATTTTTATACACTCAGTTATTCATTTAAGTACATTAGTCATTTTGTTAATGTTGTTCTAAGAGGGAAAGTTTCATAAAACATTTGAAGAAAGCTACTCAGAAATTTGTTAAAGATCCTACAACTTGAAATACAGCGTTGTAACATCATTCAACCTTTCTTAACCAGTTAGAAATATAACTGATTTTTTTTTAAATGAAGTTCCTCTTCATATGGCTTTTGTTACACGAAATTTCTTTGTTAATTTTGGGTAGTTCAATGAATAATACATAGTGATCAGAGATGCATAAATCAATGCAAAATTTATAAACATCTTCAAATACATAATTTGTTAAAATATTATCAATACAGGTGGCTGACTGTGCATTTACTCTAGTAGGTTACATGAAGTTTATTTTGAAGCCAAAGTTTTCTATTAAGTCAGTGAATTTGGACACATCATTGCTTTCATGTATGATATTAATACTGAAGTCAGCAGCTATTACAATCTTTTTTCTTTACTGAGCTTTTCAAGCAGGCAGTGAAAGTTCATCAGAAAAGCTTCAATTGTAGCTTTCTCTGGTACTCTGTAGGCCTAAATAGAAACTACTATGTCATTTAGGTCCCTTAACTTGATACAGTGGCTTTCAAATATAAACCCTTCATTGAAATGACCAAAATCATTTCATATTTTACATCAGAAAGAGTAACTATGTAAGAAAAAATGGCTCTGAGCACTATGGGACTCAACTGCTGTGGTCATAAGTCCCCTAGAACTTAGAACTACTTAAACCTAACTAACCTAAGGACAGCACACAACACCCAGCCATCACAAGGCAGAGAAAATCCCTGACCCCGCCGGGAATCGAACCCGGGAACCTGGGCGTGGGAAGCGAGAACGCTACCGCACGACCACGAGATGCGGGCAAAACTATGTAAGAGCCTCCACATGATTTCTCTCGTCTACAAAAGCTGTTGGCTACTTCTCAATCTACAACACTCAATAGGACTGTGTTTGAACATGACTGGAACTCTTCAAACTGTTTACATCACAGATTGGAAAATCTTGGGTTTTGATCAGCCTGCGATCTACTGACATTTGTTGGTACTATCACAATGACTTTTATTGGTCCACTCAGTTATTCAATGTACACAAGTGTACAACATGATATGGGACAAGTCAATCAGATGATGAGAAACACATTTGATACAATATTGTTACACAAAGTATACATCACACAAAAGACATATTACACATGTATTCTTATTCGATCATTCATTATACAGAAGTTGTAACGGAACTGAAATGATGGTGGGCTGACAGTAATTTGGAGCCTGCGCGTCCGAAACGGGCGCGCTTGTGTGAGACTGCCAGGGAGTGCACCCTGATGCCATCTATTGGCGAAACTGGGAATTAGCGCTGCCTGTCAGACAATGCACTAAGCTCTCGGAGTCAAATGTATTCTTTTTCTTGGTAATTATAAGTTATTACTGTATAATTTAATGTTGTAAAGCGCTAGTAGTAAATTATTATGACTGGTATGGACTCCAGGGTAGTAAATATAAATATTCTTAAATACTAAATGATTTCGGTAAAAAGGTGGTAGGGGAACGCCCCCACTCTTGGTGATACGAGCGTAGCTAGGGGTAGCTGGAGACACAGGGACTGAACAATGGAATGGCCTGGGGAGTGTTGACGTGATCGGACGTGCGTAACTGTGCTCACGCAAAAGTGATTGTGCAACAGCGAAGAGGCGAATATTGTCGCCGTTTTTGGAGTAAAACGCGACGAATGGTTGTTGAAGCCGCCTCTATGCCACTGGGGCTGATTGTAAGAGTTCCTGTGCCCAGATTTTATGGCGGACGTGCAGTAGCTTATACGAGTGCTACAGCTCATAGTTCCAGCCGCCATTAATGGCATGAGGCGTGAAGAGCTGCGTTAGCCACATGCATCTCACCACCAGCACTGACACGTCTACCCAAGGCAAAACTGCTTGCAATTGTTAAGTCGAACTTTGTATACATGTAAAAGGAGAATACCAGTTTTCTTTTATGCAAGTGCAGAGGACAGAATATAGTAATGAGTAAAATTACGACGCATGTTGTTCATTGTAAAGTGTAGTAACCTCAAACATAGTATAGTGAAATCAGACTGAGGCCACCATCGCCTCTTTCATTTACAATTATTTTGGTTGTAGAATACTTTAGCGTATAAGAATGTTGAAAAGAGCAATGGTCACACCAGAATGAGTCGCCTATTTATAGTTACTTAAATTTTTCTGAGCAACCTTTCAAGTAAAGTCACTTAACTAATTCTGTATCAATGGTCCAAAGAGTAATATCCAAAATCATTAAATAAGTTGAAGGATAGAAGTTTGTTAACCGAAGTTGCATAACCTGTCTTGGTAGTAATTACCAAGCCACCTCACAGAAATTGAGAGAGTATTTGCTTTGTAGAATCATCTAGAATGATCAGAAATAGTAATATTCAGAATTAAGTTTAAATTCAACTCAAGCCATTTCACTTTGAAACGAGCCCAAAAATTGATTTATTCTTTTGCTCCTTCAGAGCTGGTGACCGTAGTTATAAGTATTTTCAGGAGGATTCGACTGTAAGTCTGCTGCTCTCGTCGTGCTGATAGGATTATCCACTGCTGCTAGCAGTGGTGATTGGATACATAAGCTCACTACCAAGTTAAGTGGGTCAGGTAGGCAGTGTTACCGTGTGAACTGTAGGGCACTGTAGGCCGTGGATCGAACCCGTTCAATCATCACAGCTCTTAGGGAAATAGTCCGGTTAGGAGTGTACTAATCATTAGGTAAATACTGGCGAGTAACGGTCAAAAATGTATACGCAAGTGAATTTAGCAAGGTCCACGTAGCACCTAGTTAATGTGGTGCAATGGCGAGGGTAGGAGTGGAGTAAAAGTGAGCTGAGCTTGTGGCAGCTGTGCTGGATTCAAATATTAACTACGTGAATTCACTACTGCCTCTTACCATTGGGACTGAGCTATTTACAGTTAAAATACGTAGCAGTAAGCGCAAAGGCGTGACAGCTACAAGTCTGTATTGGTTTTATACATACGGAATTGGGAAGTGGGTCATTCCGTCAGTGGAGGGGGTTAAAACAACCGAGTCAGTGGAGAACATACCCCATTTACTGATGGAAAGATTCAGCGGTTCGGTCGCAAAGTGAACAACATAATAAAGAATATATATATATATATATATATATATATATATATATATATATATATATATATATATATATATATATATATAATAGAGGGAAACATTCCACGACTCCTTACCCTCTCCCTTAAAACCCATATCCTTTTGTCTTTCCCTCTCCTTCCCTCTTTCCTGACGAGGCAACTGTTGGTTGCGAAAGCTAGAATTTTGTGTGTATGTTTGTGTTTGTTTGTATGTCTATCGACCTGCCAGCGCTTTTGTTTGGTAAGTCTCATCATCTTTCTTTTTGCATATAGAATATATATATATATATATATATATACACACATAACACTGGTTCACTTAGTATACATTGCAATGGTTTATAGATTACACTGAAGAAAGTCTTGTATACTGCAGAAGCACTGCTTTGTTAACGGTGCTCCTACAGATCTGCCTCCCTTTTAAGTTAGTTGGTCCTTGAATAATTTCTGTTTCTCCAAGAAGATGGTTACAAAGTTTGATTCCCATACATTTAACACTGCTACTGTACAGTTTAATTGAATGGGGAACTAACCTTAACAATCTCTTTGGGGAACTAACCTTAACAATCTCTTCAGCCTTGTGTAATGGTGGTGACTAGCCAGGTTCCGGTCCAGGCTATTGATGTTTTGTTTAATAAAGCAGAGTAGTTCAAAAATGTATTGACTAGGGAAAGGCAGTGTGAATAATTTTTTAAAGATTGGTTTATAGGCTTGTCATTGATGCTTGTGCAGGATTATTTTAATTGCTTTCTTTTTTCAGTTTGAATAATTTCACTGATTTGTTATTATGACCCCAAAAAATAATTCCATAACTTAGTAGTGAATAGAAAAGAACATGATACATACAGTGTGATGTGCTGGTATTTAGCTCATCCCTGAGTGGAGCATAAAACACTTTTCTTAGCCTGGAACTAATCACATCAGTGCAGTTTCTCCATGTGAGCGTGTTTGTGATGTGGATCCCTAAGAATTTTGTCTCATTGGGAAATTCAGCATTGGTGTCATGTAATGTTACAGTTGGAATCTATGAAGTTCTGTTCTGAATTGTGTAAAATGTTAGACATACTGTCTTTCCTGTACTGAGGCGCAGTCTGTTTGATGCTAGCTATGAGTCTATTTGGGTTGTATTTCTGTCGACTGCTGACTGTAGAGATTCAGCTGTATTTGAGATAAGGACATTAGTGTTGTTGGCAAAAAAAAATTGCTTTACTAGCAGGTAGGATGGAGGGGAGGTTGTCTACATAAAGAAGAAATATCGAAGGACCTAAAACTGAGGCCTGTGGCACAGCATGTTTTATGACTTGTGTAAATGAGTATACCACATTTAGGATACCTGACTGATTTACTTTATTTATATGAACATACTGAGCTTGATATTTAGCATAACTACTGATCCAGCCACCAGCAGTTTCCCCTCATCTGATACTAGGCCAACTTAAGTGTTTTTAATGCACTATGGATTTTATAGTAAAAGTAACTGTGAAGCACTGACTGAAATATCTTCTAGCAAGCAGGTCATGCTTAACAACAGTGGTTGATAAATAAATACACAACTGCAATCATGACTGCCCAATTTTCGAACTTTCACTTGTCCCGCACTCTAGTGACATCTGATGGTACTATCTCCAAGATGAGTCCTGCTGCTGTAACTTCTAGGGATGGCTGTGCAATCTTGGGATAAATCTACGGGTAGCTAACTGAGTAATAGGATAGTCACGGGTTAACTTGGAGTACGCATTGTGCGTTGCCATTTTATTCCTCAGTTAATTATTTCTGTAATAGCATTCATGTCCAGTTAAGTTGGCAACAACTGAAGAGTACTCGGGGTATTTTCGCATACCTCATTTCATATTTACTTAGTCATCATCTGCAGAAATAGCATGTCACTTGTCAGACATGAGTGATAAGCATTCCAGACCACAAAACTTTTCACTTGACCATACTTTGAGTCTGGCAGTTTCTGTAAATGAGTTCAGGAGTATAGTAGAACACGATACGTGCTGCAGTCTCATTCAATGAAAATATTAGTGCAACATTTAACATAATTGGTAGAGTACTTTTATATATAACGGTCTATCTTTACATTAGTTAGAAGATCGGGTATTTGATATTTGCCCAGTGAGAGATATTTCTACATTTCCAAATAAACTACAGGAAAAAAATATGCAACAGTTTCCATTCACAAACAACTTCACATAGATCGACAGAGCAGCTACAGCAGATGTACAATTATTATTATTGTTATTATTATATTATTATTATTAAAGAAAGAAACATGTAAATATTATGCACAGAAAAGGTAGCAGAGGCTTCAGATTGGTGGCACCCCATATGTGGAACATAAATTCCAAATTGTGTACAATGAAAAACAGAAGTTGATAAAGTTGTCAACAGAAGGACGCCACTGTCAGTTCAATTCAGATGAACATTTCTACATGACAGTGTTCCACCAAATGTACCTGTATGGTAGATGGTGAATTGTAAGTAGGTATGTAAATAGAAGCAACTGTGAAATGTGGTCTTCTCCATCTCTCCAACAAACTGAACATACTGAAAACAGCCATCATAGAGATTGATTTGACCAAAAATTCTGAGAGGTGTTGCTGGCAAGCTTGCTGCTGTATTTACATTTTAGAATGATTAATTCATTACAGCATTAATTGATATTATACAGAAAATACCCTTGCTGAATTACTGAGCACTATTTGTGCATCAACTTTTGCACTTCTTCGGCAAATGTAAATTCTGTTTCTATCATTTGGTGATTATTAATTATATTGAAATATATGAAGAATAAGATGCCAACATTTAGAATAAGCAACCAATATTTTTTATAATCCTGGGGTAGAAACATACCTGTGGCACATATCAAACTGGAGGCTGTCGTATCTCACACTACATGTTTGAGGAACATTAACAATTTCAAACATAATTTTGGCTTTTGCAGTCATCTCTAGTAGCTATAGGTAACTAGGGGAAGTAACCAGAGGCATTACTTTCAGAATACCTGTTCTCAAATGTGAAAGAATTAACAGAGTTACAGATGGTGCTGCTTCCAAAGTAGCTTGGCAAGAACTACAGAAGGAAGAAAATACTGTATTGGTTAAAAGAGAATCATGAAACTCAAAATTAGGATCAGAAAATAAAAATAAAAACAAATGATTTTAGAATAAAAATATATTAACCCATATACATTTATTTATTTTATTTTATTTTAATTACATAAGAGAAGTGTAGCAATGAACTCTAGTGGACGCAAAGAAATCGCCAGAGGCCTATATTCTTAGCCTTTACAGAAGTTACCAATTTCAATTGTCTGCTCTGAGCAATGATGTCATCAACACAGCAGAAAGGGCTACTTCCAGCGTATACAAAATGGCTACAATAACGTCACTACATATACATGACAACAAACACAAACAAAAATTAAAATGACACATTTATGTCTCATTCCAAAAATAAAATGAAATTAACGGAACAACCACGGAAAACTGGGGGTTTGGAGCAGGTACAAGATAAATATACAACAATAAAAGAACACCATACCAGCCCACAAAAATAATACAAAATAATAATAATAATAATTTATGGCACTCCGCTACAGCAACAAAACCACAGGAATCTGACACTTCCCTGGACCTACATAGGTCAACTGCAGCTACCGAAACCAAAAAACCAACACCTGCAACTAATTACCATACGAGTGCCAAACTTGGTCATATTAATGTCAAGGACATGGGGAAGAGATATAATGCAGAACCAATTCAATTGAAACACTTTAATTTGCTGCAATGGTACATCATACCATTACATACTGATACCATTACTGCTACAAAAGGGACTCCGTGGTGCCCATCAGTGTCCAGAAGAATCTGAAAGCGCAAGATTGCATTCTGTACAGCAGAGCGAAG
This sequence comes from Schistocerca cancellata, assembly GCF_023864275.1. Lineage (NCBI taxonomy): Eukaryota > Metazoa > Arthropoda > Insecta > Orthoptera > Acrididae > Schistocerca > Schistocerca cancellata. Next base: position 1,003,334,880 of record NC_064627.1, read on the forward strand.
CATGTCCATAGGTATGCTGGCTACCTCTCTTGATATGTTGTGCTTGAGATCAGCGCATATGTGAATGATCCTCTAGTAAACTCTGTCTGTCAGGTAGGCCCACAACCTGAAATCACAGGGAGTGAGATTAAGTGATTGTGCTGACCAAGCATTTGGAAATGATCGGCCGATAATTCAATGGTTTCCAAATGTGTTTTGGAGAAGCAGGTGAATTAACGAGCAATGTGCGGTGGGGCCCCATCTTGCACAAAAGTTGAGTTTGATGCATCTTTCTCCTGTAGGGCGGGTATGACATGCTGGCGAAGCATATCACAGTAACGCTGCCCAGTCACACTGCACGTCTTTGGTCCTTGAGTGCCAACCTGTTCAAAAAAGACTGTGCCAATGATGAACATAGCTGTGAAGCCACACCATACGGTGACATGTTCACCATACAGAGCAACTTCATGCACAGTGACTGGAGGTGAGAACCCCCCCACACCCGGCAATTCTGTGTGTCCTGTCACAGAAAAATGAGCTTCGTCTGTCCATAGGGTGATCCATGGCCAGCCCATGTCAACTTTTATCCTTGCAAGAAAGTAGAGAGCAAGCACAACACATACTTGTGCATCCTATGGTGCAAGCTGCTGTACAATATGGATCTTGTATGGATACCACTTGAGAATGGTTTGAAGCACCTTCCATACAGTTGACCATGGGATGCCCAACTGTCGTGACAGCATATGCACTGCCTGATGATCAGGAATTGTGTGCAGGGTAGTCTGCCATAGCAACTGCGATTTCATCAACCTCTCCCCAGAGCAACGCCCAGTTCTCCAGTTGATTCGAACTTCTTCATCATGTTCCAAACAGCAGGTGGAGAAAGAGGACCCTTCCGTAATCATTTCAGCCAGAGATATTCTCAAAGTGCAGCTACAGCATTACTGCTGTTTTGATAACAGAGTTTCACCAATAATACCCTGCTCCTTTTGACCAAGCTCATGTTGACACATCAACAAGTGCATTGTGTTTGGTCAGGTGTGTGAGACTATGCATCACCATGACTGATCACAGCAACTAGTGGCCATAGTTGGCACTGGATGGTAGTGCAGTGACACATGGAATCATGCACCCCATACTCTGGACATTAATGCTATCACGTTTGGTACTCATACGGTAATTAGTTTCCATGTTATAATGTGTTAAATAGGGAAAGTTTAATTATAACCACCTGGTACATATCCTGTGCCCGAGCCGCCGGAACTCTCGTCAACCTCATGTAATTGTCACAAACATGACGCTTAACATATTCAGCAATAAAACCGAATATCAGCAGAAACTGTATGACAGACATCATATCCTCATCCATATCAGAACACATTGATACACTTATAAACTTCACTATCATATCCACACCTAACAAAAAAAATCAGTTAATAAAATTAGACTTCTTCCACAACAAACACCAAACTAATCAGATCTAACAAAAATGTCAAATACATAAACAAAAAAAAACCTTATTAACTCACTGAAAACACTTCCACAACCCACATTACCACACCAACTACCTAAACTCAAAACCATGTTAGTACAATGACAACCAAAACTCAAATGAGCCCAATACCACACATTAAACTCTGCACATTCACATCCACCACAAGAGGGCACCATCAAATACAACAACACCACATCTACAAACACAGCCAACTTAAAAATTCCATGCCATAGCAACATCTGATTCACAACACCATTACATCACGGGGCAACGCAGACGGGTGGAATTGGATGCTTCCTAGGCCACTCCCAATCCCAGCCCCTTGTCTCAGGGATCATATCCCTGTGGAAGACCTCGATCCAAGACCTGTCCAACGGGTCAATGGGAGCACTTGATTCCACCAATCTGCTCTGTGTGACCCGTGACGTAAGGGTGATGTGGTGTGTGACGTCACTATGGCGTGGAGTTTACGAGTTGGTTGTGTTTGTTGATGTCTTATTGTTGTGTCTGATCGTAGCCTCTGATGGTGGTGGTTGTGGTGGTGGTGGTGTGTGTGTGTGTGTATTGGTATCGTCAGCTGTGGTTGACCTATACAGGTCAAGGGAACTGTCCCATTCCAATTTTCGTAGTTTTAGCTGTAGGTGTTGGTGTTGGCGTTTCGGTATCATCAGCTGTGGTTGTCCTATGTAGGTCAAGAGAAGTGTCCGATTCCTGTTGTTTTTTGTTCGTGTAGTGTAATGTAATTTTTTCTTTGGATCGTGGTGTGTTATTTTTACTGTTATATCTAGCTTGTCCCCAACCTAAAACCCGCAGTTACCAGCGGTTGTCCCATTAGTTTGATTGTATTTTCGGAGGGAGATGTTACTGTCTTATTTATTTGTATTTTCGGGTGTATGTAGTGACGTCATAGCCGCCATATTGGAGACGCTTCGTATAGCGAATTTCCGCCAAATTGTTGATGCATGGGTCAAAGCAGATGGGTGGAATCTGACACTTCTGTAATCCCAAAAACATAGTGGAACAATATTTCCTGCTATTGATGAAATTGGAGCACTACCATTTTATCAAAACGTTTTGCAACTTAAAAAATCGATCTTTCCTCAAAAACAAAAAAAAACTGTTAATAGTATACATAACAGGTGTGGTTTTCGGTTCTGATTAAGCCTATTATGGGACTATCTGCTAAATAAAACGGAACAGTGCTTTTCGCTACTGCAGCAATTGTAATACACACCAGATACACAAGCCTATGTTTTGTGCGAATCTTCATTTTAATGTGCGTGATTTACATACATAACACCACGAAATTCACGAGGTACTGAAATCGAATGTATATTACTACAAATAAAAAGTATTATTTTATGGGGAAAATAGTCTCATCTGCCGTCATGTGCTCCAGGTTTTGACGTACAAGCTTGACAAGACGATGTACGGCTTCCTTTGATAATCAATATGTGGATATAAATTCGGAATCGGCGTCGTCTCTCTTCCTTCCCCTTCCTCTTCCTCATGAACAGTACTCCAAAATATCGTCATCACTGTCTGCACATTCCACTTTGAAAAATTATTCCCCAGTTAACCTCGCTAACCGGCCATAAATCGCCGGTTAAATTATCTCGAGTTTATTCTCCGTTAGACGTTATTCCGAATTCGTGAAGTTCGTACAGCGCGTTTCTCGCGCTATTCCGATAACAGAGCTTAATCAGCTGCCAACTGGAGATTGTACAATTGGCCCGTAGTCACTTTATTATTACGACAACTGCTGTCTATGAGTGCATCAATTCCATCCTAAACCTGTTGGACAAAAAACAGGAAACAATAGGAGTCTTTATTGACTTGTCAAAAGCTTTTGACATGGTGGACCATAAAATTCTGCTATCAAAGCTAGAAAGATATGGTATTCGAGGTCTGTCCAACAAGTGGATCAGTTCCTTCCTGACAAATCGTATGCAGGCAGTGTGCGTCAAACACACAAATATTGAACTAAAAACTATATCTAATCACTTATCTGACTATAAACAAATAAAATGTGGTGTACCCCAAGGATCCGTATTGGGACCCCTTCTGTTTCTTCTGTACATAAATGATCTAAGCTTAAATATTGATGCACACAAATCAATCATATTTGCAGATGACACCACGATTCTACTAAAAGGAGACGACGATGAACAGTTACAGCAGACAGTAAACACGGTCACGAAACAACTTAGCAGCTGGGCACAGAGTAATTAGCTTGTAATAAACAGTAAGAAAACCGTTGCTCTAAAATTCCACAATGTTCCTAACAAGGACATGTTTATCCCATCAGTCTCTATCAATGACGAACCAGTTGGTAACAGTACTGAAACCAAATTCTTAGGACTTTGGCTGCAGAGTAACATCAGATGGAATAAGCATATTGAATGTCTCAATGCAGAACTGAGCAAAACATGTTATCTTCTTTGCTCATTAAAATCATGCTGTAGTGAGAAAACAGTATTGAATGCATATCATGCGTACTTTCATTCTCGTCTTAGATATGGGGTCACCTTCTGGGGAAACTCTAAAATAGCTAATAGCACTTTTAAACTACAAAAAAGGGCCATTAGAATCTTGTTTGGGTGCAAGCCTAGAGACTCTTGTAAACCCCTGTTTAAGAAATCTGGTATTCCCCCATTACCGTGTGTATACATTATGGAAACCCTTTTGTTCTTTAAATTAAATGTAATAGGCAAGGACCAGAGGCTACAAAAAAACTGTGATATACATGAGCACTTTACCAGACAAAACAGGAACTTACATATGACTCAAATCAGCACAGCACTGTGCCAAAAAGGTACTTTTCACATGGGAGTTAAGCTTTATAACAAACTTCCTGAAAACATAAAAGCTATCACTGAGGTCAATACATTTGGAAAATCTCTAAAGTCATATTTACAGCATCACTGCTTTTATTCCATTGAAGAATATTTAAATTTATGAAATGTGTTATATAAATACTTGTGTGTAAAGTGTATTATTGTAAGCTTAAATATGTATGCCTTGAAATTACTTTCAGCCTGTATATTTATAACTTGACTTGTCCAATGTCTTATGCATAAGCTGCTATGTAGACAACAGGACCAATAAAATACAATCTACAATCTACAATCTACATATTTTGTTAGATCGATATTTAATTCATCATCAGTTGCTTTGACTGTTTCATCTGAATGTTGCCGTCTTTTTTTCAAACTGATGAAAATATGGCAACGTTTTTATTTCACTCCTTTCTGACGATGTGGTTCCGTTTGGAGTCACATGGCATTTTCTCGTGTCGTGGCATATGCACAATAGCTGCTGGTCTGTAGCCACCCTTTACATCTCCAGTGCATGCTACCCTGCAGCGGCTGCAGCTCGAACGGCAGTTATATTCTTGACAACAACGCTGCTTCTCAGCATGTAGGCAGCACTGCCAATTGATGCACTTCATCAGAAGATGGCCTATTGTATTTCACGATGCCTGTCACTTTAAATGAATGATTTTTGCGATCGTGACTGTTTCTTCGTAAGTAATCATCACAAGGAAGATCGCTGACACTGCCTATCATGTGTCTGAATCTCTATTTGAAACTGCCCAGTAAGTGTTCTATAGTAATGTATGTCACACTTGTTTTTTCACATTTTTTGTTTCAATGTACGCTTCATAATCTAATAAAAACAAGAAAATTCAAGGAATGTAATTTTTAAATGTTCCGACTTTCGAGCCTGAAAGGGTTACCTATTCTAATAAGTGAACAGGGATTGAATTGCTCATCTGCAACCTATATGGTACCGGTAAATCATTACCGCCTATCATGAACAAAGCATTATACGGTGTTTAGTCATTTGGAGGAATATATTTTCATCTTTGCATTTTATCTTTGATAAGAAACAGCAATCAGCATAAAAGTTTATGTATATCATACATACATACTGGTACTGTATAAGAACTCGTGCTGTAAATTTGCTCAGACACAATAGGAGTTTGTGTAGAGGTAGGACTTAATGCTATTTTCTACGTTGTTTCACGAAAACGTCAAATTTTAAGCACAGCCATAGCTTATTTTTATGGCTAGTTCACAGTTACTCATGTATCCCTTGCACTCACGCCGCTCGAGAGTGGAGTCAAATGTCACATGGTTCTTCGAATAACTTGGATACTGTATCGGAAGCTGGGACATATCGGGAAATCTCGAGCCCGTTCGAAAGCGAGTATCGTTCGCCCAGCGCTAATTACAGGCGACATCACGACCTCCAACCAATCAGCTCATAAAGGGCTTTACTCGGTGGCCGTTCCTATTAATTAAGGTTTGTAGCCAAAAACTTTGTTTGCAATGTAACAGATTCGTACCTATTTTCATACCCCTCCAGAAAGTAAAGAGCGACAAATTGAAGATGAATCTTCGTTCCAGTTAGTGTTTCTTTTCTTTATTAGTCGAGTTTCAATATTTTGATATAATTTCTCTTCCTCCTGTTAGACGTTGTCTATGAAACAGTCAGACAGTGCATAAATTTTTGGAACACAATCTTTCACGCGTAAATTTTAAAGTTTTAAATATTATTTTTTACGTTCCACAGCCGCCAAATGATGTTAGATTGAGGAAAAAAAGACAGACATCCCACCCCTACACTTTCATCTGAATGGGAAGCACAAAAATTCGGACGTATTACAGATGATGTTCTTTGTACTAATGCATGATGCTGTTATAGACTCATCAGTAGCTTAGTAATTTCACCACATGTACGTAAAATACATGAATGAGAAAATCAAATGCATGTGAATCCCTTTTTGCGTGTGTTTGTGTTGATGCTGTATGCAAATAATCGGCGCCTCCGGATGTTACGGAACTTCAGTTAAAGCTGCCCCATAGATATTCTAGTGGTCGACTGTGGCGTATTCTGGAAGTGATTACAGAGCATTCTTCCAGTCATCAAAAAAACTTTTAAAAAAAATCAAGTTCTACTGTTGCAGCCGTTCATTGTGTGTCGTGAAAGACAAATATCTGTGCCTTTGTAATTATTGAGCAACATGTTTTAAATTCTGAGACAAAACATAAGCTTCTTCCTGTACAGATGCGCTCCTTGTAGAAAAAAAGGATAATTATTTTCTCTTAGTTTTAAACAATCTACTGTTTTTAATAGAAGACGAAGACATTGATATCTGTGATAACGTGAATCATATAATTCCCAATTTCAGAAACAAAATTACATAACATTTCTGTGCGGTCGAATTAGTTCTTTCTGCAGTAATGCGGAAACGTTGAAGTCCGAAAAAGCGGAATCTCAATATGAATCTACTTACAGGCGCAATATTTACTTTTGCGCTTTGCACGGGAATCTCATGTTTTGTTCAGACCCGTAACCAGCCACTTTCTAGATGGATGCTTGGAAGAATCCAAAACGCTTGCCCATCGGCAGCAAATGATTCATTTTGCCTCAACGGTGGCACATCCAGAGCCGAAAAGATATATAGACAAACTTTATGCTACTGTGAATGTCCTCCAGAATTTTTCGGAGAAAGATGTGAGATCAGAAGAAAAAGTGATGAAAGTAAGTCCTGTCACACGGAAGTGGAGCAACATTTTTGCTTGAACGGTGGTACATGTGTTGAAGGCAACATAGGAGAACAATTAATTTACTACTGTGTGTGTCCAAACTACTACTGGAAGGAGAAGTGCCAAACGAAATCGTTACCAGAAGCGCAGCCGTGTCCACCTGATAAGGACGAAACTTTCTGTATGAATGGTGGTACATGTTATTTTCAGTGTCTTGAAAACGAAGAGCATTACTACTGTGACTGTCCAAGAGATTATACTGGACTTCGTTGCCAGCATGAAACATTCCCCGAGCAAGCTTGCGGACCACCATTCTATTTTCTTCTCTGCTTGAATGGGGGCACGTGTAGTCGATTGATATGGAAATATACCGTCGTTTACAGTTGCCATTGTACAGAAGGTTTTTATGGCGTGAGATGCGAACATGAGTCGAGAAATGCAGGCCATGATAAATGTCAAAGCGAATCATTCTGTCTGAACGGTGGAACGTGTTATGCCGTGAGCGCAGAAACCGAATCTGTTTATTTTTGTGAATGTAAAGATGGATACACAGGTCAGAGATGTGAGTTACAATTAGAAGACTATGGAGAGCTGTGTTCGTCTTCCTTACAAGAAACATTTTGTCGGAATGGTGGCACTTGCTATGAAGGGAACGTCACTGGAATTACCATGTACTATTGTCAGTGTCGTCCCGGCTTTTGGGGAGCTAGATGTGAAGAACAAACTATAATGCGGTTCGAATGCCCAGAGACATTAAAGCTAAATTTATGTGAGAATGGAGGAACATGTCTTGCCATTACATCCAACGGACAGGATATGATGTACTTCTGCAAATGTGTTGAAGGATTCACTGGAATAGCTTGTGAGTATTCAGACCAGCTTTTGAGCACTGTAAGTGATTGCCCACCACATATGTCGAGAGAATACTGCTTAAATAATGGAACATGCTATAAGGATATAATTTCAGATGTATCAGGTTATTATTGTGTCTGCCCTTATCCATTTCACGGGGAGAGATGTGAACTGACGTTCCCTACAGAGTCACATTGTCCAGATTTCATTCAAAAGCAGTTATGTTCACAGCATGCTACCTGTATTGAAATCACGTTGAACGACTTTGTTATTTACTACTGTGAATGTTTAGAAGGATTCTACGGATTAAGATGTGAACATACTTCTATAACAACAGCAGACATTGGAGAAATGGTTTGTCCACCTCCTCTGGACTCAATTTTATGTTTGAATGGTGGAACATGTATTCAAATAATAACAAAACAACTCCACAAACTTCACTTTTGCGAGTGCGTAGTGGGTTTCTATGGACTGTCTTGTGAATATCCATACCCTCCTGTACCCAGACTTAAGTGCCCATCAGTGATAGCTGATACTCGCTGTTTAAATGGTGGTACATGTTTCATGATGATTGTAAGTAGTGTGCCAGCGTATTACTGTGTTTGCCCTAGTCAGTATCATGGAGACAAGTGTGAATCTAAAAGTGCTCGAAAGTTTGATATTCAGGATTCCTCAGGTACTCAGTGTCCAAACAATATTGCAAAATCTTACTGTCAGAATGGTGGTACATGTTACATGGAATTTAGCACTGTAGGTGAACCAGTCTACTATTGTGCCTGCTCTAGTCCTTATTATGGTGAAAGGTGTGAAGAGAAAGTTCACCGTCGTTCCCTACATCTGCCTGCTGAGATAAATGGTACACGCTCACCATTAAAGGCAGCTATAAAGTGTCAGAATGGCGGTACATGTGTTACAAATGTGACCAGTGGTGAGACAATTCCCTATTGCATTTGTGCTGCACCTTTCTATGGAGAGGAGTGTGAATTCAGTGCTCTAATTTCAAATTACCGCTCCAAGCGTTCTTCAAAACTCCCCTGTCCACCAGAAAAGGACGATTATTGTCTGAATGGTGGTACATGTTACATGACTGAGACACAGGAGATCTTTTGTGACTGCCCACCCCATCTCACTGGATATCGATGTGAATTTAATTTCAGGATACGCGGTGGAAGACTACCTTGCCCGGAAGATTTGGATGTCAACTTCTGTCAAAATGGTGGTACATGCTATATGGAGCGTGGCATTGGTTCTCCTAGAGTCCATTGTATTTGTACCCCACATTACAGTGGAAAGAGATGTGAACAAAATGTTTATTACCATTCTCACAGTGGCCAGTGTTCTGCAGAAAATGCTAATAAGCTTTGTCAAAATGGTGGCACATGTTTAGCGTATACTTTTACTGGTGATACAATATATTATTGCCATTGCCCTTACCCCTTTTATGGCAAAACATGTGAGCTGAAATACCCAGAACCATTCAGTTGTCCAACAGAACTCCAAGCATCACTGTGTCTGAATGGTGGTTTATGTATAGAAGCAAAATCAAATGGACATTATATTTACTGGTGTAAGTGCCCAGAAAATTACTATGGAGCTAGATGTGAGCACATTCAGCGAAGACAACTTTTTTGTCCACCACCTTTTAATACTGTTTTGTGCAAGAATGGTGGTTCTTGTATCAATGCCATAGACAGTGAAGGACAACAAATTTTTTTCTGCCAGTGTGCTAAAGCGTTTACGGGACCATCTTGTGAATATTCTCTCCCTTATGTGCCTACACTACCTGATGTCTGCCCACCAGCTATGAAAGCAACCTTCTGCCTGCATGGTGGAAAATGTCAAGTGCATCGATTCATGGACAGTCTGACATATTTTTGCAGGTGCCCTTATCCTTATCATGGTGAGAGATGTGAGCATATGTTTTCTGCTGTATCACCTTGTTCACAGAGCGTTGGTTCTTGTCTATGCTGCAATGGTGGTGAGTGTTCCAAAATAAACTTGGATAAGTGTGACATTTACTACTGTGGTTGTGCAGAAGGCTACTATGGAGCTAGATGTGAACATGCTCATGAAACACAACAGGAATGCCCACGTCCCTTTAGTACTGAATTGTGCAAGAATGCTGGCACATGTGTATCCATCATGACCAGTGGCAAGCAGAATCTTTACTTCTGCAAATGTGTAGAAGGATTCTATGGAATGTCCTGTGAATACCCCTATCCAGCACTACAGTTATCATGCGTCCAATGTCCTCCGTATGTTACAAGAAGCCTTTGTTTAAATGGTGGTAAATGTTGTATGGATATTGTTGTTGGAGAGCCAATCTACTACTGTGTTTGTCCTGAGCCATATTATGGCGACATGTGTGACCTGAAACATTCCCGAGAATTAAGTTGTTCATTGCCATTCAGACTATTTTTATGCCTAAATGGTGGTTCATGTGTTCAAGGGAAATCAAATGGCTATAACATTCAGTGGTGTGAATGCACAAGAGGATACTATGGAGCAAGATGTGAACACGTTCAAAATCATACTGCAAGCAATATACTTAAGTGCCCCCCTGATTTAGAGACGGATTTATGCAAAAATGGTGGTACATGTGTGGGTATAGTATCCCCTGCAGACCGTGACTTATTCTTCTGTGAATGTCCAGAAAGGTTCTATGGGTTATATTGTGAAAACTTACATACACCTATACCTTCCGCAGTTGTGTGTCCACATGAAGAAATAGCACCATACTGCCTACATGGAGGTACATGCCTTTTTGATGCCTTTCAGTTATTGTACTACTGTACTTGTGCTTATCCTTTTGCTGGGGAAAGATGTGAGTACATGCATCCTGTGCAGTCATCTTGCCCACAGTCCCTTGCTAAGTACTTGTGCCTTAATGGTGGCACATGTATTCATATAAGACTGACCCATTATGGAATTTACGTTTGTAAATGCACAGAAGGGTTCTATGGAAGTAAGTGTGAATACAATTCTGAAGATGCAGGTATCCATACATTTAAGTGTCCACATCCATTGGATTCAGAATTGTGTAAGAATGGTGGAACATGTTATGGTGTAGCTCAGTCTATTAATCATCAAGAACTCTATTTTTGTAAGTGTCTAGAAAATTTCTATGGTCTTTCATGTGAACATCAACATGTTCATGAGGCAAATAAAGGAAAGGAATGCCCACCAGGAATTGAACGACATTTCTGTGAAAATGGTGGTACATGTTATGCAGTGAATATTGAAGGAATTCATGTTTACTATTGTGAATGTCTTGATCCATACTTTGGTGGAAGATGTGAGCTCATTAATACAAAGCCGCAGTCTTGCCCGTGGATATTAGATCAATTTTTATGTCTCAATGGTGGTATATGTTCTTCCTTATTACAAAAAACTCATCAATGTGACATATACTATTGTGAGTGTAAGGAAGGATATGGTGGACATAGATGTGAAAATAAGATATTCCCTGAGATAGAGACAGAGTATTGCAGTCAACCTGGTAGTGATTGGTTCTGTCTTGGCAATGGTATATGTTTTCAAGAAGTGATTAATGGACAAAACATTTATCACTGTGACTGTAAGACAGACTTTGCTGGAGAGAGGTGTCAACTGTACGTTAAAGGGAAATCAAAACCATGTTCATATGGATATAATGAGGTATTTTGCCTGCATGGTGGCACATGTTTTCAAACTTCAGTCGATAAAGTAACAATGTTTTACTGTGAATGTCAAGATGGTTTTATTGGAGAACGTTGTGAATACAAGCAGCCCAGAATTAGAGATTGTTGCCCAGTATCCATAGATAGAATATTATGTCTGAATGGTGGGACATGTTACAAAGAAAATATCCAGCACCAGGATTATTACATGTGTGCATGTCAAGGGCACTACTTTGGACCCAGATGTGAATATAAGCCAGTGAGTACAGAAACCTGTCAATCAGATTTAGCTGAAAACTTCTGCCTGAATGGTGGCACATGTTATTCCTTTCTGTTTGAATCAGTCACAGTCTATTATTGTCAATGTACAGATGGACACTATGGAGGAAGATGTGAACATGCAGTAAATAATACTTTAGTAGAAGGACTCTGCTCAGCAGACATGGCTGACTGGTTTTGTGCAAATGGTGGAACATGTTTTAATATTCTAGTGTTGAATGAGCCATTTTATTATTGTGAATGCCCAAATCAATACACTGGGGCAAGATGTGAGTCTAAATTGTCTACTGAAGCTGTTACATGCTCTGTAAACATTAGTGAAGTATTTTGTCGCTTGGGCAGTGAATGCTATGATATGGTGATAGGGGATACAATGTTTCACTACTGTGATTGTGCTGAAGGTTACAGAGGTATGAGGTGCCAGTATGAAAAATACAAACATAACTGTCCAACAATTTTGGCAACAGAATTTTGTTTAAATGGTGCTACATGTCATGTGCTTTTTTTCAAAGGTCATGTTGTTTATTATTGTGAATGTACAACTGAATACTATGGACTAAGATGTGAGACTAAATTTCCATACTCTGAAGGTATAGCGTATCCATGTGAAGAGACATTTGGTGCACATTACTGTCTGAATGGTGGAACATGCTATGAAATAGATCATCCAGATGAAAAAGTGACCTTTTGTGAGTGTCCAGAAGGCTACAATGGGTTAAGGTGTGAATTTTCTGATTATGAACCTGTAGATAAGCCAGAGTGTCCACCTCCATTACATGACACCTTCTGCAAAAATGGTGGCACTTGCTATTTGGCACCATTTAACACTACTGGCAGTCCCTACATATGTAAATGTCGAGAAGGATATCAAGGTGCACAGTGTGAATTCCATGCAGGTGAAGAAGTTACTGGTAATTGTTATCCTCCACACAATGAAAGTTTCTGCCTTAATGGTGGAACTTGTTATCAAGAGGAACCAGGACCAGATGCAGATCGTGTGTGCTACTGTCCTGCAAACTATTATGGGCCAAGATGTGAGTCCAGTACTACACTTTTAGCATTCCAGTGTCCACTAGCCATTGCTTCTAATTTCTGTTACAATGGTGGAACATGTTATCAGGCAGATCATGGACCTGACACAATTTATTTTTGTCACTGTCCTGAGGACTACAGGGGCTTAAGATGTGAATATGGACCTGATACGAGTGTAAATCAGACAAAATTGTGCCCTCCTCCACTTAATGAGGGCTACTGTCAAAATGGCGGAACATGCTACCAGATGGACAATGGGACTAATACATTTTACTTTTGTGAATGCGCTAGTGGGTTCACAGGCCCAAGATGTGAACATTGGTCGCGGAATGTAGAACAGTGTGACTTTCCATTAGATTCAACTTTTTGTTTTAATGCAGGTACGTGCAATCGAGTGAAAATTCCAGAGTCTGCTGTTTATTACTGTGAATGTCCATCAGACTTTTATGGACTTAGGTGTGAAATTCGCATGCCTTGTGCAGGGTCTGTAATTAGACGATGTGACAGAGAAAAAGAAAAGGATTTCTGCCTTAATAATGGCTTGTGCTATGAATCAGAATGTGGAGATAACACAGTTCGTGCCTGTACTTGTCCAAAGGGCTATACAGGAGTAAGGTGTGAATTTCCACCTGCAAGAAGACTAGGGTGTCCGTATCCTCTAGACAGCTATTTCTGTCAGAATGGAGGAACTTGTGCCACCATACTGTTTGAGGGTCATGCTTTGTTTGGCTGTCATTGTCCACAAGGTTACAGTGGAGAGAAGTGTGAATTGGATATGAGTTCTAAGCACGAATTTTGTCCCATTCAGTTTGGAGAAATTTTTTGCCTCAATGGTGGGATATGTTATGAAACATCACTTATGAATGAAGTGGTGTACTACTGTGAATGTCCAGATGGATACTGGGGTGAACGATGTGAATTTAGTGGTGTCCTCAAATTCCCTTGTCCAAAGTCACTGGGCAATGTATTCTGTCTAAATGGCGGTATATGTTATATGATAATATGGGCAGGCACTGACAATTACTATTGTCAATGTCCTGGAGGTTTTACTGGAACAAGATGTGACAAAAAAATAACCCAAGAATCTCTAATGTGTCTGTCAGAGGCATGTCAAAAGGGAGGAACATGTTATACAAAAATGGCTGGTGGAGAAGTGACCTACGTCTGTGAATGTCCTGGAGGATCATGGGGAGAAAAATGTGAAAATTCATATTCTACAATAGATTCCAGAGAAATTCTTACCAATTACTCTAATATGCAATATGTCTTGAGTAACAGCTGCTGTCCTATGTTGGGGCATCATACATATTTATCAAAATTTCTGTTATGGGTTTATTTGTTTTTCAGATTTCTTCTTAAGATTAATAATTGTTCTTACAGATTTAGTTGTTATTAACAGTTAAAGTAAAACTATGTTTTATACAAGAATAAATATTTTTTGTTTTCTTGCATTTTGTAGGTTTTTTGATATGTTTAGTACATAGAAAACAACAAGAAATCCTTCAGTTCTTTACATATCTGTCAACTGAAGCAAATACACGTATGTAACAGTTTGTGCAGATATGAAGTAGAATGTTCACCTAGATTCAATATTAGGCAATGTAAGTGGCAGACTTCCAATCACTAGTGGCTTAGTGGTAAAATGCAGTCCGTCTACTGAGGAGACTGTTTACAAAATACATGTACGGCACATTCTAGTATGTTGCCCAGGTGTTTAGGACTGACAAGGGTTGGGGCTGTGAATGTGTGCAATGAAGTTCAAAATGAATGGTCACATGTTTCTGTGTCTCATGAAAGAGAATAATGGAAATGCTGGTATGTGTACTGGCAGGCACAAGAAGGCAGAATTATGGTTCATTTGTATCATCATATACACTTGCAATCAGTATGATTTGTATATGGGCGACACACACACACACACACACACACACACACACACACACACACACACACACACACAGGAAGACACCCCAACAAGTGGTACAATGGAAAGTAATATCATACTATCAGTAACAGTAGTGATAATTTTAAAATGTTATTTTTGTGGAAGTCCGCAGTATCAGCGTGTTTTGAGAATGAAGACATCTTCCAATTAGCTTGTATTTTTATTATCCATGCAATTGGCCAGTTTCAACCATGGGTCTTTTTGAAGTATATCTCTTAAGCTTCCAGCTTCCTTTCGCATTCTAATATGTTGCTGGTATAAGTGGACAGGTGTACATCATATTTCTGTGCATATGTGAGACAAAAATAATTCAATAGTGCACATGATTATGTCCATAGGCCAACACAAACAAACCTGGATACAGTGATATGGCAACTATCGGTTGTGTCAGCTTATGGACGTAATCATGTTCTCTGTTGTATTGTTTTCGTGTCACATACACAAAGAAATACAATGTATACCTGCCCACATATACCAGTAATGTATTAGAATGTGTAATGAAGCTGGAAGATGTATGTTTGAAAATGACTCAGTTGAAATTGGTCATATGCATTGATAATAAAAAAAATACAGCCTACGTGGACCATGTTTTCTTTCTCAAAGTAATAGTTTTATTATTATTTGACTATTACAGCAAATATGTAATTGAACACACAATACAATAGCATTCAAAAATACAGAAGATTAGTGATTCAAATTATGCTGTTCTACTACAATTGAAGCATTCCTTCATCTCATAGAGTTAGTAACTAATCTTTCAAATCTTGTAGAAAAAAAAAGAAAAAAGGGATAGTACATAACAGCCATTGATATATCTGCTACAACAATGCAACCAGCCACACACTGATCAGTTGCAGACTGCTGAGTCTTGACAACAAGAAATGTAAGTCTCACTTAACAGTCATAGGATGTATTAATAATATTATCAGACTTATTGGAGATTCATTGTTGGTGGAGGATTCAGTATTAGTTATCTATCTGATTATACTGATTGAAGTAGGTATGGATTATACTGATTAAAGTAGGGATGTGAAGAAAAGACATGGTGCCTAAAGCTCATTGACAACTTAGTGAGTGATAAAGTCCATTCATTATTGAGGATACGTAATGGCCTATTGGTAAAAATTCAGCAATTGTAATAACACTGTGAGTAAACAATTGAGTCATGGATTTGTATATATTTAAAATAGGGTGGATGTGAAGTTGCTCTAATAAATTCTAAAACATTAAAAAATTGTATGACAAATTGCTTGAAGGGTTTGTTTTGGGTTCTTTGACTGGAAGAAGACCCTAAAACATTCAGACAATGTATCAAGAAGTGTTCCCTTAGTCTCTGAGTAAAGTGAACATGATTTATAACTTAAAATTGTACAATGTGTTGAGTAATGAAATACCAACATCTGTAGTTGCAGTTGCAAGTTTATGCAGTGATGTAACTCGCACAAACCATTCAGGTAAGTATATTCAGAGATGAAATTTTTGTGCAAAATGATGTATTACTTCTCAGACAGAAGTAAGTTGCAGCAAGACTGCATGCATGATCCTAGATAAGCATTTATCCAGCATTCCAAAATTCAGAAGCCAGGTTCTGTGTCTAAAATCCCTTGCAACCTTATTTATGATATGGTAATTGGTTTTGTGGCAATGTGCTTATTGTGTAGTTTTACATCCATGTCCAAGAGAGCAGAGCACTTTCACAGTGTTCCTTACCAGCTCAAGAATAACATTCTCAGGTTAAGGACATTTAAAGTTCTCTTGTGTCCAGCTCTAGAATAGTTCTTACAGTAACATTATCACTAATGATTGGAATTCAAGTTTATTAGCCAACAATAACTTAAGTGTAGGCCTGTGTACCTTCAAGTGATCAGATATTGTCAATAGAACATACTAATTAATCAGTTTTAGTCTGTAATACCACATAACAAAGTCGGAAAATTGCTCAAGTCACACCAATACCCAAAAAGGAACGTAGGAGTAATCCGTTGAATTACAGGCCTATATCACTAACATCGATTTGCAGTAGGGTTTTGGAACATGTACTATATTGGAACATTATGAAGTACCTCGAAGAAAACGATTTATTGACACATAGTCAGCACGGATTCAGATAATATTGTTCTTGTGAAACACAACTAGCTCTTTTACTCATGAAGTAATAAGTGCTATCAACAGGGGATGTCAAATTGATGCCATATTTTTAGATTTCCAGAAGGCTTTCGACACCGTTTCTCACAAGCATCTTCTAACCAAACTTCATGCCTATGGAGTAACGCCTCAGTTGTGCGACCGGATTCTTGATTCCTGTCAGAAAGGTCACAGTTTGTAGTAATAGATGGAAAGTCATCAAGTAAAACAGAAGTAATATCCAGCATTACCCAAGGAAGTGTTATAGGCCCTCTTTTGTTCCTGATCTATATTAACAACATAGGAGACAATCTGAGTAGCTGTCTTAGATTGTTCGCAGATGATGCTGTCATTTACTGTCTTGTAATGTCATCATGATGGAAAATTATTTAGATATCTGTACAGTGCGAAAAGTGGCAATTGACTCTGAATAAAGAAAAGTGTGAAGTTGTTCACATGAGTACTGTAAGAAATCAGCTAAATTTCGATTATGCGATAAGTCACACAAATCTGAAGGCTGTAAATTCAGCTATATGCTTAGGGATTACAGTTACAAATAACCTAAATTGGAACAATCACATAGATAATATTGTGGGTAGGGCAAACCAAAGACTGTGATTCACTGGCAGAACACTTAAAAGGTGCAGCAGGTGTACTAAAGAGACAGCTTACACCACGCTTGTCCGCCCTATTCTGGAGTATTGCTGTGCGGTGTGGGATCCGCATCAGGTGGGGCTGACGGATGACATCAAAAAAGTGCAAAGAAGGGCAGCTCATTTTGTATTATCACGAAATAGGGGAGATAGTGTCACAGACATGATACGTGAATTGGAGTGGCAATTATTAAAACAAAGGTGTTTTCTCATTGCGACGGGATCTTCTCATGAAATTTCAATCACCAGTTTTCTCCTCCGATTGTGAAAACATTCTGTTGGCATCCACCTACATAGGGAGAAATGATCATCACAATAAAATAAGAGAAATCAGGGCTCACTTAGAAAAATTTGAGTGCTCGTTTTTCCCGCATGCCGTCCGAGAGTGGAACTGTAGAGAGAGAGCTTGATGGTGGTTCATTGAACCCTCTGCCAGGCACTTTATTGTGGATAGCAGAGTAATCATGTAGATGTTAACTGTTAGTCACAAAGCTCAGAAAGAATGTATGGAAAGAACAGTGTGATGGAAATTGACAGATCATATTCTAGAAGCACTGTCTTGCTTTCCCCTAAACCAAACCTTGCTTTCCCCTAAGCCAAACTAAAGTTAAACACAAATAGAGACAAGGGATGAATATCAGCTGGGTTTAAAATATCTTTTAGCAGGAAGAGAAAGTCTTACGTTATTCAGAAGACAAGCCATAACCAAGAGCTGTAGCTTCATTACCACCAGCATTGTTAAATCCTCAAACTTGTTTGTATATAGATCCACAGCCTCCAGATATTTTTTGGAAAAAAAAGTGTGTTTCAGGGAGAAAAATTTTATGTTTGCTGCTATTAGTCAGTTTTGACTGTGAGGTGGATGTGAAACTACACAATGAAGCACACTGCAACAAAACAAATTACCATTTCATAAATAAGTTTGTAAGGGATTTATTTTAGATGCAGAACCTCAGTCCAGTTGCTTCTAAAAGCAATGCTATGTGCTTGACAGTGGCTTTACAGTGGAAATCAGCCATAGCAGCATCGCGGTGTAGCTTGCTCGCCAGGTTTCGAGAGGGTGCGTTTCTGGATGAGGTATCGAATATATTGCTTCCCCCTACTTATACCTCCCGAGGAGATCACGAATGTAAAATTAGAGAGATTAGAGCGCGCACAGAGGCTTTCAGACAGTCGTTCTTCCCGCGAACCATACGCGACTGGAACAGGAAAGGGAGGTAATGACAGTGGGACGTAAAGTGCCCTCCGCCACACACCGTTGGGTGGCTTGCGGAGTATAAATGTAGATGTAGATGTACACGAAAGATTTCACATCTTCAATGGACAATGTTTTCTTTCCTAAAAGTCTTATTATCAAAAAAAGTGAAACATTTGTACTAGCTTAAAAGACTCAAAGAATGGAAGAAATTCAGTCTGGATTATTATCAAGCAGAAGATAAATAAAAAACAGCCAGGCAGAAGAAATTCTGATGCCAGGTAACTGCAGAAATAATGGCACATTGGCATGACTGGCATCACATTCAATGATTACTGGCTTACAATGCCAAAAACCATTGCACCTGATAATAAACAGCCAAGTGCAAATCTATTGTATTTCCTCTGAAAAACATTATTTCCCTACCAACATACATTTGCTTCAAAACTACAACACCTACTGTAATTACAAAAAGTCATTATATCCCTATGATGCAGTAATCCTTGAGGCAGAGTTTTAAAATCTAGCACTGACCTGATACGATGACACTTAAACATCTTTGCAATCTTTCAATGTCTGAAGTCACATATCCTGTAAAAATAAATAATTATAATATAGTGACATGCATCTACAAAAATCGAGATATGCACAATACCTTTAATTACTTTGAGAGGAGCCTACAACAGAACACTGTATCATGTTTTTTCAGCATAAGTTGTTCTCTCCCTGTCAGTCTAGCTACTGTAAAAGTTTCTCTTCAGAGAAAGGCAAATCTGATCTCACAAATGAGGTTCTCACTGAGTGCAACAATATAAACTCTCCTGATTGCATATTTTGTTACCTTGCCAAGGCATTTATAGGTTTGTGCATAAAACTGTGCATGGTTAACTATGTTGGTCTAGGACTAATGGTAGCAGTCTTGAATGGACGGATTATTATGTTCATTACAAAAAGGATGAAGCCACATTGACTTACTGAACCAGAGAAATAACATTTAACTCAAGACCACACACCAAATTGCAAAAGTGTTGAGTCATTAGCAGGCACATCCAAATGAGAATGAGAACTTTGCTAGTTTCAGAAGAAATTCTTTGAAGGTCTAGAATACATATACTCTATCTTCTCAAAGGATGTTTTACAAAAGATGGCCAAGTTTTCATTCTGTGTCATTTGTTCCTGTCGGTGACTCGACGTTTCTGCTATTCAGCGAGGGGTTCCCTTTCTCCTGAATTATTTACATTCTGCGTGAACATCCCTTAGTGAATTTAAGTCAGAATTAAAAAACACAGGGATTCCTATGAGATTCCATATTGATTCTAGTTGTATTTCTGTTGTACAGAAATGATCTTGTAAAAACTTTGAAGGATTGCCCCAAAACTGTAATTTTTGCTGACGCACATGCATATTAAACAAGAACCATTCACTCATTCATATTGTTCCATAGATCCTTTGAAAAATTAAAACCTTTAGGTGTGTGGAACAAGTCAAAGCAGAGATTAACAAAAGGTAAATAATACCAACTTAGTATGCATTCTTTATTAATAATAAATTAGACTTGCTATCATTGCTTATGTCAGCTAAATTTAATCAAATAAATGGGAAAGAAAACTGTTGCTAAGAAAAAATCTGTTGTCTCCTTAGTTATACTAAATAGAGGCTTTTTATCTCCTAACTATAGCTTAATATTTACCTGGAAAATAATTATTTTTTGACAATATGATGTAATGGGATAGATAAAAAATCTACTCACCAAGCAGTGGCAGGAGAACACACTAAAAAAATAAAGTCTTACATATGCAAGATTTTAGAGCCAATGGCTCCTCCTCCTAGCAGAAGGGCTGAAGGAGAAGGAAAATGGGTGAAGGAAAAGCACTGTAGAGTTTTAGAAAAAGGGGTATAGTTTGGAAAAGTCACCCAGTACCTCGGATCATAGGAGACTTACCAGACAGATGAGAAGGAAAGACTGATTGTTGGGGACTACCAAAATCAGCCTTTCCTTCTCATCCTGTCTGCCAAGTCTCCCTTGACCCGTGTTTCTGGGTGACTTTTCCAAACTCTACCCCTTTTCCTAAACCTCTCCAGTCCCTTTCCTTCCCCCTCTTCCTTACCCTTCTGCCAGATGAGGAGCCACAGGTTATGAAAGCTTGCTCAATATATTAGTACTTTTTTAAAGAAAGTAATTACCTATATATGTAAATACAGTCACACATATCCAGCAATCACAGGCCCTGTAGTCCATGCACTGCCTCCGCAAACTGCTTCCATTCCTTTCTGTTTTGTGCTTGGTTCCTCCAGGTGTTTTCAGTCCCCAGGACTACCAGGTCCTTCACCAGGTCATCCATCCAGCACTGCCTTAGTCGGCCTACAGAGTGCCTTGTGTTTGGTTTCCCCTCAAGTGTGTTCTTCACCTGTCTTTCTTCTAGCACATGGGCTACATGGCCTGCCCACTGCATTCTTTTGCTCTTCAGCACCTGTAGGATTGTTAGTTGTTGCATGAAGAGGTAGATTTCCTCATTCTTCATCCTCCACCATTCTCCTTTATCTAAGATGGGTCCCCATATCTCCCTCATTACTCTTCTTTCACATATTATTAATTTTTCCTTTTCTTGTTTAGCATGCTCCAGGTTGCTGAGACATACATGACTGCTGGGCATATTACTGTGTTACATATTCTCATCTTAGTTTTCACAGATATTGACTTCGAGCTGGGTGTTTCCCTGAGGGAATACATGTATTTTATTTCCACTGCTATTCTTTCATTGATGCCCATTCCTATGCTGTTGTCACTGCTAAACCAAGATCCCATGTGTTTGATCTGGTGAACTTTCTTGAACCTCATACCGTCTACCTCAAGAAATTCTTTCTGCTCTTGTCTTCTTCCTAATTGAATGAACTCTGTTTTGACTTGATTCACCTTTTGCCAGAGTATTTTACTACTTGCCATGAAGCCTTACAATGAACACTGCTATTTACCAAGTAGCTAAAAGAACTTTTCAGTCCTTGACTCTTTGTATTCAGCCAATTCTTGAAGGATTGGCTAATGAAGTGCACCTTTAATTTTGTTTTGAACTAGTTAAATTTCCAATTTATTGCTTTATATTAGATAGATTGTGGAATCTCTGCCAAAGTTATTTCCAAGAAACACAATTGATCTACTAATATTGGAAGACATTAATGGTCAAATATCAGATGAAGCAATATGTGTGAAATTCTTTTGGATCCAGCTGGATAACACATTAGAATGGAGTCAACACTATTAGGAAGCTCAGTTCAGCAGTGCCTATCTCTATACACAGCTCCCACTTTATTGATTTGCAGATCACACCCTCTTGTCTTATTGAATTATCTTGTAGTCCAATGCAGGTAGTATGAAGAAATGAAAGAGCAGTTAGAATATTGTGTGTTAAGAATGGTGACCATTTTCTCAACTACAAAATAAATTTAATCATGTTGAACCAGATCAGCACCTATATAAGAACAACAACAAGTTTCTCGAATATGAAAATATTTCAGCACATTGAACCAGTGACTCGGATGGTTCTTCAACCAGGAAGCGATTACATGGGTAGCAGGAGCTGCGTTTAAGGGACTTAATGGTTTTTTAGGTTAGAGGATCATGGGAAGTGTAGTAAGGACTTCAGTTTCAAAGGGACCAGAGAGAGGGCAGACATAGGAAAAACCAATATTGTAGTTGTAAATTGTTGTAGCTGTGTTAGAAAAAACCAGTTCTCCCAAGTGCTAACAGAAAGCATTGAATCATAAATTGTTATAGGCTCAGAAAGCTGGAATAAATTCTGTTGAAATTTTTATAAAGGACCTCTGTCCAGAAAGGATAGATTAAATACAGTTGGTGGTGAAGTATTTATTGCTGTTAGAAGTAGTTTACCTTGTAGTGAAATTGAAGTAGATAATTCTTGTGAGCTAGTATGGGTGAGATTATACTTGCTGAATAAATTAATAATTGGTTTCTTTCACTGACCCCCCGCCCCAAAGACTCAGGTGACAGTTGCTAAACAGTTCAAGGAAAACTTGAATATCATTTCAAACCGGGACCCAACTCATCCATTTATAGGTGGTGGTGATGATGTGTGTTCAAAGAAGGTAGTAAGCATGAAACATCATCCAAAATCATACTGAATGCCTTCTCAGAATATTAGTTTGAATGACTACTTCAGGAGCCTACTCAGAGTGTAAATGATTCCAAAAACATACTTGACCTAGTAGCAACAAATGAGCCTGACCAAATAAGGAGCATCATTACAGACACAGGAATTAGTGATCACAATGTTGTTGTAGCTAGACTGAATACAGTAACATCCATACCCACCAAAAATAATCGCAAAATACATCTATTTAAAAAAATGTACGAAATGTTGCTTGACACCTTCCTAAGAGACATTCTCTACTCCTTCCAGTCTGACTGTCTAAGTGTAGACCAGATGTGGTTTAAATTCAACAGCAATTGAGAAATATATACTAAATATATTAATAAGAGTTTGTGCTGATCTCCCACAGTACACAAAACAGGTTAAAAAAAAAAACCATGCCAAATTTAAAAGAATGTAATATCCTCAAGATTGATGAAGTTATTCAGAAGCTCACAATTTAGCACGAACTACAATATGAGACGCTTTTGATAGTTCTCACAACAAATCTCTGCCTCAAAATCTGGCAGTAAACCCAAAGAGATTTTGGTCATATGTAAAGTACACTAGTGGCAAGATGCAATCAGTACCTTCACTGCTCAATAACGATGGTGATCTTATTGATGACAGTGCCAGGAAAGCAGACTTACTAAACATGATTCTCTGAAATTCCTTCACAAAAGAAGACAAAGTATACTCCAGAATTCCAATCGAGAACAACAGCTGACATGAGTAATTTTGAAGAAGATATCCTCAGAGTAGCAAAACAGCTTAAAATATTTAAGAAAGGCTTGACTTTTGGTCCACATTGTATACCAGTCAGGTTCCCCTCAGAGTATGCTAATACAATAGCTCCATACTTAGCAATCATATACAACTGCTTGCTCATAGAAATATCCATACCCAAAGACTGAAAATTTGCGCAAGTCACACCAATACCAAAGAAAGGAAAGAGGAGTAATCTGCTGAATTACAGATCCATATCACTAACATCAGTTTGCAGTAGGATTTTAGAACATATATTGTGTTCAAACATTATGAATAACCTAAAAAAAATTATTGGCAAATAGCCAACATGGATTTAGAAAATATTGTTCTTGTGAAACACAAATAGCTCATCATTCTCAGGAAGTAATGAGTGCGATCGACAGGGTACATCAAGTTGCTTCCACATTTTTAGATTTCCAGAAACCTTTTTACACTGTTCCTCACAAGTGACTTCTAATTAAATTGCATGCCTATCTTCAGTCTCAATTGTGTGACTGGATTTGTGATGTCTTGTCAGAAAGGTCACAATTCATAATAACTGATGGAAACTGATGTCGACTAAAACAAGTAATACCTGGTATTCCCCAAGGATATGTTATAAAACCCTCTGTTGTTCCTGAGCTACATAAACAATTTAGGAGAAAATCTGAGCAGTCCTCTTAGATTGTTTGCAGATGATGCTGTCATTTACTGTCATGTCAAGTCATCAGATGATCAAAATTGATTGCAAAATGACTTAAATAAGATATCAGCATAGTGCAAAAAGTGCAAGTTGACCCTAAATCATGAAAAGTGTGAATTCATCCACATGAGCACTAAAAAGAATCCACTAAATTTCAATTGCATGATAAATCACATAAATCTAAGCTGTAAATTCAACTAAATTCTTAGGGATTTCTGTTTTGAATAACTTAAACTGGATCAATAACATAGATGATTTTGTGGGGAAAGCAAACCAAAGATTGTGATTTATTGGCAGAACACTTAGAAAATGTAGCAGATCTACTAAAAAGACTGCTTACACTTTGCGTGTCCAACCTCTTCTGAAATATTGCTGTGTGTTGTGGGATCTGTATCAGATGGGACTGATGGAGGACATCGAAAAGTTTAAAGAAGGACATACTTTGTATTATTGTGAAATAGGGAAGAATGTGCCATGGATATGATACACAAACTGGGGTGGCAGTCATTAAAACAAAGGCATTTTTCACTGTGGCAGGACCCTCTCATGAAACTTCAGTCACTAATTTTCTCCTCAGGTGGTAAAAATATTTTGTTGACGTCCACCTACATAGGGAGAAATGACTGTTGTAATAAAATAAGGGAAATCAGAGCTCACACGAAAATATTTTAAGTGTTCATTTTTCCTAAGCGCGTTTCGAGAGTGGAGTGGTAGAGAAGTAGCTTAAAGGTAGTTTGATGTACCTTCTGCCAGGCACTTAATTGTGAATTGTAGAGTAATAATACAGATGTAAGTGTATATGTCAGTAATGCTTAACAACAGATTTGTAGGAAATGCAGTTCCAGTATTTGTGTATACACAATAATATATGAGTGTACTGGTACTGAGTAGGCAATTCAGTACTTTATTAGCTGGGTAGACAGTACACTGTGACACTCAAGTCAGAGGTACAGATGGAACTGAAATCAGAGTCAAACACGTTGTTGTTGTCTGCTGCTCAGGGCATATGATAATGATATTTACAGTGAGAGATGATAAATAGTTGCTATGTCACTTATTGGATTTTGTAAAATGCCTTGGAAACTTCAGGGTGAAAGACTCAGATATATTTGTGAGTTTTGACATTGTTCCATTATACACTAGGGCATCTCTAAGAGAGGCACTGGAGCTTATTGATCAAAAATCCAGTGAGAAGACTATTGACCTTTTGAGGCATGTCATGACCTTCACATATTTTTCGCTTAATGAAAATTTCTATCAACAAACAGGAATCACAATGGGCAGCCCACTCCTGCCTGTGGCCATGAATTTGTATATGGAGTACTTCGAGGAGTAAGCCCTGGCATCATCCAAATGGAAACCCATGCATTTTTTCTGTTATGTGGATGAGATGTTCATCATCTGACTTCATGGAAGGGACAAACTGTCAACTTGCTTACACATTTGAACTTCATACATCTCAAAATCAAATTCACTAAGGATACCGAAGCTGAAGGAGGATTACCATTCCTGGATGTCATGGTCAAGAGAAGGGCTGATGGCCTCCTGAGCCATGGTGTGTACCAGAAGAAAAAGCACACTGACCTGTATTTGCTCACAGACAGGTGCCACTACCCTGCACTAGTACACAGGACACACAACACCATTTCATATGCAGAGAGTCTGCACCAGTAGGTGGAACACATCAGAACTGTATTCCAAAAAATTGGGTACCCTGAATGGAACCCCACCACAATAGTACAAGCTGTAGAGACAAGAAGTCATGGGGGATGTGGCAGCCACTGTCTTTATACCATACACAGGGCACTATGAGAAAAAATCAGATGCATATTGAAGAGTCACCAAGTAAAAACTGTGAAACTTCCTGGCAGATTAAAACTGTGTGCCGGACTGAGACTCGAACTCGGGACCTTTGCCTTTCGCGGGCAACTGAGCTACCCAAGCATGACTCACACCCCATCCTCACAACCTCACTTCTGCCAATACCTCGTCTCCTACCTTCCCAACTTTACAGAAGCTCTCCTGCGAACCTTGCAGAACTAGCACTCCTGAAAGAAAGGATATTTCAGAGAGGTACTGGCAGAAGTGAGGCTGTGAGGACGGGGCGTGAGTCGTGCTTGGGTAGCTCAGTTGGTAGAACATTTGCCTGCGAAAGGCAAAGGTCCCAAGTTTGAGTCTCGGTCTGGCACACAGTTATAATCTGCCAGGAAGTTTCATATCAGCGCACACTCTGCTGCAGAGTGAAAATCTCATTCTGGAATTAAAAATTGTCTTTTGCCTGCCCAATAAAGTATGAGTATTGTTGGGAAGCATCAAAGATGATCTTGGTTTGCAGAAGGCCGACGTATGCCAGGTTCCATGTCAATATGGAAAGGCATGTATTGGTCAGACAGTGCACACCATTGAAGTTCATTACTGAGAACATCAGAGGTACACTTGACTGATGTATCCCGAGTCAGTGGTAGCAGAGCACTGTTTGTCTGAGAATCACCGACGGAGTATGAATGTACCGATATCTTCAGGTTCCAATTACTGGGGCAGTGTTGTTAGAGAGGCTATAGAAATTTGTACCAGGGACGATCTCATTAACTGAGGTTGTGGCTATAATCTTGGCAAGGCTTGGCAACCAGTACTGAGTTTAATTAAAAAGACTGTCAGCAAACAAAACAATCTGATGGCCAGGGTGAACAGAGCACCTACATCAATGCTACCACATATGCCAATGCTAGTGTCTTTTTGACCACCAACACGTGGCCACAGGCATAGACAGAGGGGGCAGGGTGTATTAGTTGTCCCCACGCCCTCACGAGCTCAGTTCGTCAACTAAAGAATCACAGTTACTCTCTTGTTCATAATTAGTAAATGTGGAATCTACCTGTACTTTAGCAGTGATCCAGTTATTAAACCAAGACATTCCCACTTCGAAAACTGTATCATTATCTTTGGCGGAACAAATTAAATCAATTTGTATTTAGGCACAAGTTTAGTATTATTTGTTGAAAGCACCATGTCTGATTGTGGTTCAAACAACATACCTGTTGTCTGTGGTACTATTACTAATGCATTAATGGATCACACTGTCAAGGCAAAAATTAGAATTACAGTGAATATGGTTGAATAGTTCTAAGAGTGAAATGATGAATGAAATACAAATGCAACTATTTAGGTAGTTAGTTGGGTTTTCCCAGAGTAATACCTGACAATATTCTTTTTGTTTCTGCAGCCAGATTGTGAAGTCATTGTGTCACAATATTTCCACAGTCAACCTGGCCATCATCTTCAAGTGAGTAAACTGTTGCATGAAGTCGCCAGAACTGAATTCAGACTGCAAATGGCAGATCCTTTATACACTGCAGAAGACCAATAGCGCATGTGCAAGAAACTGTCATAACTGCTGTCTAGTGTGAGAAAACATATAGCACAGCAGTGCTGGAAGTTGGTGAAATTGATAAATCAAAAGCTATTCTGATGGCTGAATCAAAGATCGTTGTCTTTTAATGTCTGATAAAACAAGAGTTTCAAATGTGATGTAACACTAGAACAGTGGGAGGCGTCAAAATGACCCGTGTCATACGTTTTTCGTTCATTGTCATATCCAATTTATTTACTTTGTTAATGAAATTATACGACTCTTTCTAATTTTTTCTCCTCTTTCTGAAGATGTTTTAGTATTTACAAAATATTTTAATTTTCTTTGCCATTTCATTCAGTATACGTAGAATGCCGGAAGTGGTCAATTTGACCCCAATGTAATTTCTCTTCTGAATATAAGTAAACTATCCAACAACACAGTGGCAAGAGTGAGCAGTAACACAGAGCAGTTGCTCCTCATTGTTACAACTTGGCACGTGTACATTCCAGTCTGCCACAGCTTATGTTGTGTCACTCAGGCAGTTTTTGTCCGTGAAATGTTTTTGAACATGTATCGTCAGCATGGACTTTCTGATGAAGAAATGTTACATCTCTTAGAGAATTCTGAAGTTGAATCGGAAACTGACTTCACTGATGAAGATGATGATTATGTACCTGACAAGTGAAGATGAAGCCTTTGTGAACGAGGGGCGATTAGTGGAAGAGGTTTCAGATGCTGATATATGTCAATCATCACCTCTTTCACCAGAGCAGGTACAGCTGGAAGCATCAACAAAGATGATTGCAAGGGATGGAACTGTGTGGGAGATTGGAAATTATTCATATTCTGGAAGGCAGTCAGCTGTGAATGTTCTGCAGGATGGGAGGAGATCCTACTGCTTGTGCTTGCCAATGAGTAGACAGGTCTGCCTTCTATCTTATTATTAATGAAGCAATGCTATGCCTCATGAAGAAATACACAGAATCAAATGCTCAAAAAGTACTAAAAAACAATGACTGGACTGTGTCACTTGAGGAACTGGAGAAACTGATAGTCATCTTGTATGTTTGGGGTGTATGTCTGTGGATGATCTCTGGACACACTCTTGGGGGCCTGCTTTTATTAAGGACATTATGCCAAGGGACAGATTTCAGGGGCTTAGATTTCTCCATTGTGGCAGCCATCAAATTCGCTCTTGTATCTGAAATATGGGGAAAGTTCTTCGAAAACAGTATTCACACTTGCCGCCCTGGAGAAAATGTATCAATTGACTAGCAACTGTTACCATGCAAAGCAAGAGGCAGGTTTACTGAATTCATGTCCAACAAACCAGACAAATACACTCTCAAATTCTGGCTGGCTATTGATTTAACGACAGAGTATATATGTAACACTTTCCCATACCTTGGCAAATAGGATATATATAGAGAGAAACAATCACTTGGAGAATATGTCGTTCTGCATCTCATGGAGCTATTTGTAAATCAAGGAAGAAATTTGACCATAGACAATTTCTTTAAGTCTCTTCAACTTGCTAAAAAAGTCAAAGAAAAGAAAACTTCATTAGTTGGTACAATGAACAAGATCCACTGTGAAATCCTCGATGAAGTAAGGAAACCAAATGCTGAAATACGTTCCACCACAATACTACACAATAGTGGTGACACAGACTGCACCTTGACTGTATACCAAGGAAAGAATAATAAAAATGTCATTCTTCTGAGTACGCTGCATACTGCAGTAGCAATAAGCAAGGAAGGAAAGAAAAAACCTGAAAGCGTAACGTTCTACAATGCAACAAAGTATGGGGTGGGTGTGGTTGATCAAATGATCTGTAAATATACTACACAGGTTGCATGTAGGAGATGGTGAATGCATGTCTTCTACAACATACTGGACATGGCGGCAATAAATGCATGGGTCATCTGTAACATAGTAACGAACAAGAAAATGAAAAGGAAGTAGTTCATACGTCAACTGGCAATTGTACTCAACAGAATGAAAGAGCAAGAACATCAGGCAGAGGAAGAGAATATGGGACTGATATCACCTAGAAAGTGGAGGAAGTGCCAATTCAGAATCTGCAAAGACAACAAGACCAGTGTAAAGACTACAAAGCCATGCAGAAAATGTGCACGTTAAACAGAAATCACCTGTGCTAAATGCGTCTTATCAGCTTCAGATGACTTTAGTGAAAAGTAATACAGAGCTGTTTGTAAACACAGGTGAGAGTAAAATGGACCAAATATACTGAATGTGTCTTGAAGATTGTATGAATAGTTAATAAATTAAAATTTGTAATTAAGAAACTTATTAGCAATAGTGACAATAAATTTGTATGATACATTGTTGTTCAAATAAATTAGTAATTATTGTTTATAATTTAAATAATTGTTCTGATTACTAGAAATAATGTACGGATTAAGAAAAACACCAGAGTACTCGTTTAAGTCAAATAGGAAAATATTTTATGTGGTGTCAAAATTACCCCTTTCCACCTTTTTAGGAATGTCAGAAACTCTGCCATTCTAGTGTTAAAGTGTAACCCTTGTCTTCGTTTATAATATTGTCTGATAGTTGAATCTCAGTTGATTCTTTTAAAAAACAGTCCCAGTAGTGAGATGCAGGGGCAT
The DNA here is from genome assembly GCF_023864275.1 of Schistocerca cancellata. Taxonomy (NCBI): domain Eukaryota; kingdom Metazoa; phylum Arthropoda; class Insecta; order Orthoptera; family Acrididae; genus Schistocerca; species Schistocerca cancellata. The sequence goes on from NC_064627.1 coordinate 1,003,365,228, forward strand.
CCACTTGTGTCTTTTCATGCAAGCTTGTCAGCTTTGATATAGTGTCAGTTTTTACCTGGCTTCCTCTTGAAGAATCCTTGCAGTTAATTGGTGAAAAACTGAACAAGGGAATAACTAAGTTTTGTTGCAATGTGCCGAAGGCAAAGTTCTTTTCATTCAGCGGCAAAGTTTTTGAGCAAATTGATGAAGTGGGTATGGGGAGCCCACTGCCCCGATAGTCACCATTTTATATATGGAGGATACTAAAAACACGGCACTGAGGAAGGAATTTTTAAAACCTACTTGTTTTTGAAGGTATGTTGATGGTACATTCATGGTATGGCCACATGGGAGGGACCTACATCTACATCCAAATGATTACTCTGCAATTCACATTTAAGTGCTTGGCAGAGGGTTCATCGAACCACAATGATACTATCTCTACCATTCCACTCCCAAACAGCGTGCGGGAAAATCGAACACCTAAACCTTTCTGTTCAAGCTCTGATTTCTCTTATTTTATTTTGATGATCATTCCTACCTATGTAGGTTGGGCTCAACAAAATATTTTTGCATTCGGAGGAGAAAGTTGGTGACTGAAATTTCGTAAATAGATCTCGCCGTGACGATAAATGTCTTTTCTTTGATGACTTCCATCCCAACTCGCGTATCATATCTGCTACACTCTCTCCCCTGTTACATGATAATACAAAACGAGCTGCCCTTTTTTGCACCCTTTTGATGTCCTCCGTCAATCCCACCTGGTAAGGATCCCACACCGCACAGAATATTCTAACAGAGGACGAACGAGTGTAGTGTAACCTGTCTCTTTAGTGGACTTGTTGCATCTTCTAAGTGTCCTGCCAATGAAATGCAACCTTTGGCTCACCTTCCCCACAATATTATCTATATGGTCTTTCCAACTGAAGTTGTTCGTAATTTTAACACCCAGGTACTTAGTTGAATTGACAGCCTTGAGAATTGTACTATTTATCGAGTAATCAAATTCCAATGGATTTCTTTTGGAGCTTGTGTGGATCACCTCACACTTTTCGTTATTTAGAACTGCCACCTGCCACACCATACAGCAATCTTTTCTAAACCGCTTTTCTTAGACCATTTTAACTGCCTTCATTCCAGCATCAAGTTCATAATGGATGTTGAAATGGCTGGGAAGCTTCCATTTCTAAATGTCTTGCTTTACAGAAAGGATGGTGGGACACAGTGTTTATCAAAACCCCACGCTCATGGACCATTAATTGCATGCATCGAGCTGTCATCCATCATTCCAATGCATGTGGGTCCTGTGGCCATTGGTAAGAAGAGTATATGCCATTTCAGATGCAGAAAGCTTCACACAAGAGCTGGATCATCTCAAAGTTGCGTTTGAGGGGAATGGCTGTACAGACAAACAGACCCATCATGCTTTCCAGTTTGGACCTTCACGGGAACCATTAGAAGATACTTGTAAATTGGTGCCTGTCCTACCTTTTGTTGGAAGTGTATCTTCAAATATAAGAAGAATTTTAAAAGGATATGAGATCAAAACTGTTTTTCATCTGATTAGAGCCAAGATTAGAGCGCTCCTTGGCTCAGTGAAGAATGACTTGGGATTGAGGAAGCCTGGTGAGTACAAAACCTCCTGCCACAGTGAGAAAGCTTATATTGGTCAAACAATTCATACCATTCAGGACTGATGTGTTGAGCACCAGACCACACACATTTGTTTCAACTTGAGAAATCTGTGGTGGCAGAACACAGTCTTACCAAGGGACATAAAAAGTTGTGAGGAGAGATATAAGTAGTTGACCCTGTGTCTTGCTATTGGGGCTGTGTTTTAAAAGAACCAACTGAAATTCGACCATTGGACAATGTTATTATATTTTCACTTGTTCTGGAGGGCAGTTATGATTATTTCTTGTGCACATGCTGTTGGCCTTCAATGATGTACAAAAGAACCACTGCTTGCAGTCTGCATTCATTTCCAGTGAATTCATGCAACAATATTCACACCTGAAAATGGCACCCAGGTAGACCACAGAAGTATTGTGTCAAGATGTCCTCATGATCTGGCTGCAGACCTGAGAAGAATTTTATAATACAAATGCATTTCTTGTACTAACCTGAGGAATAAGTTTTAATTACACTTGTGGACTTAATGTAACAGCTGCAATCTACATTTGCACATCACATTCATGTGTGCACATGGCTGAAAAATAAACTCACACTTGCACTCATTCACACAACCCACATCTACAAAGATTATATAGGTGTCTGGGACTGGCGCTCAGTATATGGCCATGCCTTGGCCTCGAAATTTGGACTGCGACCTCGCACTACTTATTGGATTTAAGAACAGCTGAAATCTAACAGACATTTTTACTTAAGTTTGTGTGACAGTCCCTGTTGAGATATTCATTTACAGAGTAGAAGGAGTTGTCTACCAAAAAGTCATTCAAACTCTGTTTAAACTGTGCTTTAACTGAAACCAAGTTCTTAATGGTTGCTGGCAATTTATTTAAAATGTGTGTTCTTGCATATTGGACCCCTTTTTGAAACAATGTAAGTGATTTTTGGTCTTTATGTAGATTGTTCTTGTTCCTAGTACTGATACTATGAGGGTAGTTCAATAACTAATGCCCTACATTTTTTTAAAAAGCCATTAGTATACATAGACAAACGTCTTTGTTGGTGCTTCACATTTCATTTCGTTCTGTGTGCCGGTGAAGTTTCAAACCGTTCTGGTAGATGGCAGAGCCATGGTGACAATCTTCTGGTATTGTGATGCTGTCATTCTCATGGATGTGATGCTAAGAGGGTCAACCATCAATGCAGAGGCATACTTGAAGACTCCAAATAAACTCAATAACCATTTCCGATGTGTTCGATCAGATAAGAATCCAGCAGAGATCTTGCTCCAACATGATAATGGACCCCGATGTGCAAGCCTGAAAACCAGGGAACACATCGCCAAATTGGGTTGGACATCATTGCCTTGTCCATTCTACAGCCCAGACCTGGCACCCTCAGTCTGGGCTGCTTAAAGATTCTTTATGGGGAACACACTTTGAAGATGACAGGAGTGTCAGTCATGCAGTGAAAACATGACTACACCTACAGGATAAGAGTTTTTACCAGCACGGAATGCATGCTCTTCCACAACGTTGGCACACAGCTATAGAAAGAGATGGAGACTATGTAGAAAAATAGGCCATGGACAAGACATGTTGATGTATATTGTTGCCAAATTCTGACTCTTAACAATAAAAATGTTCTGAGAAAAAAAAATGTGGCCCATTACCTACTGAAAGACTGTCATATGTATTGAGCTCTTGGTTGGAAATAGAGAAATATTATTTGCAACGAATTTGATTAACGAATAAATATACTGAGAAACAGTGGTTAGAATACCCTGTTCCTCAAACAGCTTTCTATGTGATGTTCTTGAATTTGCACCACAACTCTAAAAGCCTTTGCTCAGTTTGATGAGTTACCCCAAAATATGATCCCATGTGACACAATAGAATGAAAATAAGAAGTTATTTTGTATGTCATACCTTTGACATCACTCACATTACAAATGCAGACTTTTTTAGGCACTTCAGCAATTCTGTGGCATTTCCTTCCCAATTAAATTTGTTATTGAGTTTAATCCCAGAAATTTAACACTATCAATCTCTTCTATCTGCATGTCTTCATATGTTATACACATGCTGGAAGGAAATCTTTTACAGCGTGTAGCAGGTCTTTTCAAACTGTAATGACAGTGAACTAGCTTCAGACCATTTATTAATGTCGGTGAAAATATAACACTCTCTTTCTCCTCCCGAACAAGCCGTGAAGGCCCAATGGTACCGACCAGCAGCCTTCTCATCCTCAGCCCATAGGCATCACTGGACGCAGACTTTGAAAGGCATGTGGTCGACACAGCTCTCTTGGCCATTTGTCAGTTTTCCAGACTGGAGCTCCTACTTTTCAACCAAGTAGCTCCTCAGTTTGCCTCACAATGGCTGAGTGCACCCCACATGCCAACAGCACTCGGTAGACTGGATGGTCGGATGGTCACCCAACCAAGTGCTAGCCCAGCCCGACAGTGCTTAACTTCGGTGATCTGATGGGAACCAGTGCTACCACTGCGGCAAGGCCATTGCCAATGTAACAGACAAGGAGTTTATAATGTACATCATAAAAATCAAGGGACTTGCACTTGAGGAACACCACATGTAATTAATTCCCATTCAGATGAAGACTGAATGCTTACTCCACAGATATTTGTTTCCTGTTCGTTAGGTAACACTCTAACCATTTTGCAGCACTGTCAGTGACACAATATTCTAATTTACTTAAGAAAATGCTGTGATTCTTACACTGAAAGGCTTCTGACAAGTCACAGAAGATGCCAGTAGCCTCTAATTTGGTATTTAATGAATTAAGAACTTTCTCGCTGTACATGTAAATAGCCTTCTCTACAGGGTGGTCCACTGATCATGACTGGGCCAAATATTTCACGAAATAAGCATCAAACAAAAAAACTACAAAGAACGAAACTTGGCTAACTTGAAGGGGGAAACCAGATGGCACTATGGTTGGTCCGCTAGATGGCAGTGCCCTAGGTCAAATGGATATCAACTGCGTTTTTTTTTTA